>NC_139145.1:54635881-59435881 GCF_964270905.1 Leucopleurus acutus | reverse complement strand
GTGGGAGCATGGAGTCTTAACCACTGGACCACCAGGGAAGTCCCTATTTATTCTTTCCAAGTTATAAAAATTATTCATTTTCAGAGTAGAAAACTTAGAAAATATATAAAAATTTAAAGGAACACTATCAAAATTCACCTATAACTTCAACATCCAAAGATAACCATTGTTAACCTCTTGGTTAATATCCTTCTGGTCCTTTTGCAGTGTTTTTCTTATTAAAAATATGATCATATCTGCTCTGTGATCTATGTTTTTGTTTGTTTGACATATTATCCAGAATATTTCTCCATGTCCATAAAGTATTCTGCAATATGATTTTTATAACTGCATAATATTCCATAATAGGAGATATTATAATTTACTAAGCCAACTCTACTTCTGGACTGTCCCAATTTTTTTTAACATTCTAAATAACCCATCAATGAGCATTCTTTTGACTATATCTTCACATCCATCCCATTATTTCCTCTGGGTAGATTCCTAAAGTTGAAATTTCTGGGCCAAAGGGTAAGGCATAAATTTTGTGTGTGTGTGTGCTACGTGGGCCCCTCACTGTTGTGGACCCTCCCATTGCGGACGCGCAGGCTCAGCGGCCATGGCCCATGGGCCCAGCTGCTCCGCGGCACGTGGGATCCTCCTGGACCGGGGCACGAACCCGTGTTCCCCGCATCGGCAGGCGGACCCCCAACCACTGCGCCACCAGGGAAGCCCAGGCATAAATTTTTTATTGTGGTAAAATGCATATAACATTCAATTTACAATTTTAACCATATAAAGTGTACAGTTTGATGGCATCAAGTACATTTACAATGTTGTGCAAACATCACGACCAACTAGTTTCAAAACTTTTTCATTATCCCAAACAAAAATCTCATACCCCTTTAGCAGTAATTTCCTAGCCTCTCCTTCCCCTAGCCCCTGACAACCACTAATCTGCTTTCTACCTCTATTGGGCCATAGAGACTGATTTGCCTCACTATCTAGATTTGCCTATTCTGGATATTTCATATAAATAGAAACCTACAACATTTGGTCCTTTGTGCTTGGCTTCTTTCACTTAGCGTAATGTTCTTAAGCTTTATCTATGTTGTAACCTGTATTAGTACTTCTTTCCTTTATATGACTGAATAATATTCCTTTCTATAGATATACCACATTTTGTTTATCCAGTCATCTGTGGGTATTTGGGTTGTTTCTACTTTTTGGCTACTCTGAACATTTGTGTGCAAGTTTTTGTTTGAACATCAGTTTTTAATTCTTTCAAATATACAATTGACCCTTGAATAACACAGGGGTTAGGGGTGCTAACCCTCCGGGCAGTCAAAAATCCACATATAACTTTACAGTCCCTCCATATCCTTGGTTACGCACCCTCAGATTCAACCAATCTCAGATCCTGTAGTACTGTAATACATATTTTTTGAAAAAAATCCATGTATAAGTGATTCCTGGCAATTTAAACCCGTGTTGTTCAAGGGTCATCTGTATACCCAGGAGTAGAATTACCAGATCATGTGACAATTCTATATTTAACTTCTTGAGGAACTGTCAAACTGTTTTCCACAGTGGGCTGCACCCTTTTACATTCCCATCAGCAACGTATAGAGTTTGAATTTCTCCACATCCTTGTCAACACTTGTTATTTTCTGTTGTTTTTGTTGTTTTTTAAAATGACCATCCTAGTGGGTAAGAAGTGGTATCTCATTTTGGTTTTGATTTGCATTTCCCTAAAGACTAATGATGTTGAGCATCTTGTCATGTTCTTGTTGGCCATTTGTGTATATTCTTTGGAGAAATGTATATTCAAATTCTTTGTCCATTTTTTAAAATTATTATTATTTTTTTGCCTGCGTCGGGCCTTAGTTGTGGCATGCAGGATCTTCATTGAGGCATGCAGGATCTTTTTGATTGTGGTGTGCGGGCTCTTTGTTGAGGCGCATGGGCTTCTCTCTAGTTGTGGGAATGCAGGTTTCCTCTCTCCAGTTGTGGTGCAAGGGCTCCAGCTCCAGAGTGCATGGACTCTGTAGTTTTGTGGCATACGGTCTCTCTTGTTGAGGCACACAAGCTCAGTAGTTGTGGCACATGGGCTTAGTTGCCCCATGGCATGTGGGATCTTAGTTCCTTGAGCAGGGATTGAACCTGCGTCCCCTGCATTGTAAGGCCAATTCTTTACCACTGGACCACTGGGGAAGTCTCCTTTGTTCATTTTTTGTTGTTGTTGTTGTTGCGGTACGCAGGCCTCTCACCGTTGTGGCCTCTCCCACCGCGGAGCACAGGCTCCGGACGCACAGGCCCAGCAGCCATGGCTCACAGGCCCAGCCGCCCTGCGGCATGTGGGATCCTCCCGGACCAGGGCCCGAACCCGCATCCCCTGCATTCGCAGGCAGACTCCCAACCACTGCGCCACCAGGGAAGCCCCTCCTTTGTCCATTTTTAAATTGAGTTGTCTTTTTATTGTTGAGTTGTAAGAGTTCTTTATATATTCTGGATACTAATCCTTATCAGATATATGATTTACAAATATTTTCTCCCATTCTGTGGGTTGTCTTTTCACTTGTTGATAATGTTCTTTGATGCACAAAAGCTTTTAATTTTTATGAAGTCTAATTGTCTATTTTTTTTCTTTTATTGCTTGTGCTTTTGATGTCATAATTAAGAAACAACTGCCAAATCTAAAGTGATGCAGATTTGACACTAAGTTTTTTTCAAAAGGTTTTATAGTTTTAGCTCTTATTAAATATAATGATCCCTATCTTTGATCCATTTTGAATTAATTTTTGTATATGGTGTGAGGTTGGGATCCAACTTAATTCCTTTGAATGTGGATATCCAGTTGTTCCAGCACAATTTGCTAAAAATATTATTTTTTCCCCCATCGAATAGTCTTGGAACCCTTGTTTAAAATCAAAGTAGTACTTTGAGATCAGAAAACAAAATCAAATAAACATGTATATGTAGAATGTGTCTCCTCTTTCCTTCTCTATTACTTCTATTACCTTTCATCATGTTTTTATGCCCTCATACTCAGATTAATGCAATAGCCTTTTAATTACCCTGCTTATCAGTGACAGAGTAATATCTCTTTACTACTACCATGTTATTTCCTTACTCAAGAGTGGGTCAGGTTGCTACTGTCTAAATATTAATTGGTGACTAGACCTCAGAGCATAGTTACCTCACCAAAGTACAGTCAACTGTACCTCTTAGCCTAAAATAACCAGCCAGCTTCACCCATTGCTTCTACTATAGATGGATCTGAAGGAAAATTGAGTTAAAATATATTCAAGACTGAAGGAATAAGGAGATATATCCTTTTTAGCAGGATGTAAAAATAGTATTTTGAGCTCAAAATTATCTGTCATTTATTCTTTCCATAAGCATTAAGTGGACACCTACTACATCTCAGGATTACAAGAAGGAAGAAGATACAGATGCTGTGCTCTAATTGCACAGAGTTTAGAAGAGGAGACAGTTATTTAAAAAGATAAATTATAATCTAACATTGTAAGTGCAATAATGAAAGTGTGAATAAAACATTGTGGAAACACCAAAGTACAGCAAGTTTAATAATAGGAATATTTCTTCTTTCCTTAATAGATCTGTTAAATTGCCACTATAATTACCTAGAACTATTTTTGTAGTATTTCCCATCACCAGTTTATCTTTTAATTCATTCATTTACAAATATTTATTAATTGGCTACTCAATGCAAACAAAAGCACAAAGAAATTTCTAATCTGGTTGGGATTGAGGTATGATATATGAAAAGCTAAAAAGTAATATAGCTGTGAAGTTTTCAGTAACATTTTTTTTTTTTTTTTGGCTGCACTGGGTCTTTGTTGCAGCATGCGGGCTCTTCATTGAGGGCCTCTCTCTAGTTGCAGTGCGGCGGCTCTCTAGTTGTGGCGCCCGGGGTTCCAGAGCACACAGGATCAGTAGGTGCGGTGTGCAAGCTTCTCTCTAGTTGCAGCACACGGGTTTAGTTGCCCCACAGCATATGGGATCTTAATTCCCTGACCAGGGATCAAACCCACATCCCCTGCATTGGAAGGCGGATTCTTAACCACTGGACCACCAGGGAAGACCCAACATTTTCCAGTTTTGTGATATGTTTAAAAATCATATAAAATTAATACGTTAGGGGCTTCCCTGGTAGCGCAGTGGTTGAGAATCTGCCTGCCAATGCAGGGGACACGGGTTCGTGCCCTGGTCTGGGAAGATGCCACATGCCGCGGAGCAACTGGGCCCATGAGCCACAACTACTGAGCCTGCACGTCTGGAGCCTGTGCTCCACAACAACAGATGCCGCCACAGTGAGAGGCCCACGCACCGCGATGAAGAGTGGCCCCTGCTCGCCACAAGTAGAGAAAGCCCACGCACAGAAACGAAGACCCAACACAGCCAAAATTAAAAATAAATAAATAATAATAAATCATATAAAATTAATACGTTAGAAAAAAATAATATAGTATGAGTCAATAGCTCTGATCTAAGGGGAAGAACCAGGTGAGCAGTATAAATTATCAGTTCTCAACCATGATGCCTCAATACAGCGATATGTTACTATAAATTGTGCAGCATGTCATAGTAATGTGTATCCATAATTAAGTTCCATAACGTAACCATTATCAGAGTTTGCACTTTATTTCACACACACACACACATACAGAATTGAAAGTTGTTCTTATGACAACATCATTCTCATTTATTTTCATCCTAATATACTTACTTGAGTGGTCTAACTAACGAATTCTCAAGGGGGAAAGAAAAATGTATCCACAAGAAACTCCATGAGGAATTAAAAAAATGGGTAGTACTTAGAGATAAATTGGAGAAGGTCACAACCCTCTATGTGGGAAAGATGAGAATGTGCATGATGTATCAGGAGAAATAAATAGACTGACCTACATGAGCAGCGGTTTATAGAGGGAAGTATAGCAACAAATAAGTTAGGAAGTCTTATAGTAGACAATTGTTTTTGCTGCTCTGCATCCCTTTAACCTTCTTCTTGTAATTTCATCTTGCAAATCACCCTCTCCCTCTTTTCTGACTGGATGAACTTTGGGTAGGATTGACTCTAACCACAGTCCAGGAGTGAATATGTGACTCAGACCTGGTGAATCAATGTCATAGTCCTCAATTTGTAGAGATGATTCAGGAATGGGCAATAAGACGCAATGAGACTTTTACTAAGAGAGCCACATGGTCTTATCTTCTGAAATTGCTAATAGTAACAATGCTGTGAGCTTGGAGCTGCTGACAGGTGAGCACTTTGTGCCAGGAAATGATTCAATATAGCAGAAGGAAGAACTGAGAGATGAAGAGAGGGAGTAAGTCCCAGTGATACCATCCAGCTCCTGGATCAAAGCATGACTGAAACCAGTAACCCCTAGACTTTGCAGTTATGTTAGCTGATATATATATATATTTTTTTTAATAAATTTATTTTATTTTTAATTTATTTTTGGCTGCGTTCGGTCTTCGTTGCTGTGCACAGGCTTTCTCTAGTTGCAGTGAGCGGAGGCTACTCTTTGTTGCGGTGCACAGGCTCTAGGTGTGTGGGCTTCAGTAGTTGTGGCACATGGGCTCAGTAGTTGTGGCTTGTGGGCTCTAGAGTGCAGGCTTAGTAGTTGTGGCTCACGGGCTTAGCTGCTCTGTGGCATGTAGGATCTTCCTGGACCAGGGATAGAACCCGTGTCCCCTGCATTGGCAAGCAGATTCTTAACCACTGCACCACCAGGGAAGTCCTATGCTAGCCAGTAGATTTCCATATTTACCTAAGCCATTTTAAGTTATATTTTCTGTCATATATAACAAAAGAATTCTAAATTATTTGGGTCTGTTGGCCAGTTATTAATGATCCTATGGGACAAGGTTAGAAATTAAGACTTGACCCTATGAGGGGGCCACTGGAAAAAAAAGTAGTTTTTAAAGCAGATGTGGGACAGAATGAACATCATTTTTTTCATTATCAAGGAAGCAAATTACCACCAAGAGTAATTTATTTTGAGATGTGCATACAGGAGTAGAAATGAGATTACATCTCAGACTTCCTAGACTATGACCCTAAACTGCTTGCCCTCTATGTCATTCTGTTGTAGCTAGATGTTAGTACTTTCCAAATGTCTAATCCTATCTTTTACTTAGTTCAAGTTAGACACAGAGGTCAATTAGGCTTTGAGCAAGTGAATTTCTTAAAGTATGATCCATCTTAATATGTTCAAAATAATATGGGTTTTCAATGAATATGGTAGTGATAATGTTGTCTATACCTTAACAGCCAATGAAATGTAGCAGAAATATAGTGCCATACAAAGAATGCATCTAAAACCACTCCCCTGAATATGAAATCCATGTTTTCAATGTACATCAATAATTATATCAATAACTGATTTGTTAAAAATAAAAGTTCAAAAGGGAAAACTAAGAGAGTAGGGTCCTACTCATGATTCCTTAACAGTTTTGTATGATTGAGTAAATCATGTTTCCTTCTCTATGATTCAATTTTCCTACTTCAAAGATAGAAAAATGTTAATACTGAACTTAAAATACAAGAAGATTTAAATATGGCCTTAACCATCTTCATCTATGTTCATCAGACACTTGAAGAACATCAGGGGAAGGTACTCTAGGAATATAGATATAATAATAAAAGTTAAAATTGAGTACTTACTATGTTCTAGGCACCATTCTAAATGTTTTACATGTATTAAACTATTTATGCCTTACAACAGCCCTATGAGGTAAATATCATTATCATCCCCATTTTGCTGAGGCTCAGAAAAGTTATGATTCTTGCCCCAAAACTAGCCAAGATTTGAACCTAGGCAACTGTATACTGTCTTTCTACTTACCTAATAGTGGAATAGATAATCTATAAAAAGAATAATAAAAGTGAAGGAAAAAATTCTGAACAGGCAAAAGCGATGTCAAAAGTTTTTAATGGGGCTTCCCTGGTGGCGACGTGGTTGGGAGTCTGCCTGCCGATGCAGAGGACACGGGTTCGTGCCCCGGTCCGGGAGGATCCCGCATGCCGCGGAGCGGCTGGGCCCATGGGCCATGGCTGCTGGGCCTGCGCGTCCGGAGCCTGTGCTCCGCGGCGGGAGAGGCCACAGAGGTGAGAAGCCCGCGTACCGCAAAAAAAAAAAAAAAAAAAGTTTTTAATGTCTTTCATTTTGTCATAAGGGATTCCCTCAGGCTCAAGACCTATTGACTTTCATCTTAGGCGCAATTTTTAAAAGCGTGTTGATATTTTTTAAACTCATGGAAGGTCAGTACCAGGATGGTAGTATGTGAAAGTGGGGAGAGGTGGTTACATTCTGGATATGTTATGAATTATATTACACTATGAAGCTGGCTTTTTTTTTTTTAATTAGCAATCCTCAATACATGTAAATATTTTCTATCAGTTCAGTTTTCCAGAGAAAGATCTCCCCCTATCTCCTGCCTGGGGATACCAGTAGTCTGGCTGCTAGCTTTCTAGAGCTGGGTAGGGAAAAGAGCAGAGTGTCCTGTTTAGAATGCAGACTTTCATGTTTTCATACCCATTCCTCAGAGCCTGGTATGTCCAAGTCCAGAGCCTCTCTAGTTCAGTTTCTCCAGAGGATGACACCTTCTGTCTCCTGCATGGAAGGAGAGAAACACATCTGGCTACTTGGGGTAGGTGTAGGAAATGAGGATCTAGGCTCTACATGATCCCTACACAGACTTGTAAATAATCCACCCCCTTCTAGCCCCTTCCCTCCTTGCACATATTCTTTGCCCCTCCAATTCCTGTGGCTTTCTGAGGATCCTTGGGACAAATCTGTGTGCCTATTGCTGGTGTCTGCCTCATCTGCAGTATCTAAGTTTTACCTTTCTCTGACTTAAGCCATTTTTCTTTTGTCCACCCACTTTTAGCCTTCACATACTGTGCCTTGGGGTTAAAGATGTTTCCTAATGTCATTGAATATGGAATTGATGTTTTTATTTCTTTTTTTTTTTTTTTTTTTTTTGCGGTATGCGGGCCTCTCACTGTTGTGGCCTCTCCCGTTGCGGAGCACAGGCTCCGGACGCGCAGGCTCAGCGGCCATGGCTCACGGGCCCAGCCGCTCCGCGGCATGTGGGATCTTCCCGGACCGGGGCACGAACCCGCGTCCCCTGCATCGGCAGGCGGACTCTCAACCACTGCGCCACCAGGGAAGCCCTCATGTTTTTATTTCTTGTTCTCCTCCTACAAATACCTTTAAACATATTAAATATGCCTAATATCACTCATAGAAAACTGCAAATTAAAACTTCAACAAGATACCTCTTTCCATCTATAGGATTAGCAAAGATTATTTGCAAAGTTATTGGCAGGCCTCAGTTTCTCACTGGCTGTTGGCTGGAAACTTCATAAGCCTTTCCATAGGTAGATTGTCTGAGTGTCTTCAAGACATAGCAACTGGCTTCCTCTAGAACAAGTGATAGAAGAGAGAGAAAGCCCAAGATAGAAACTACAGGGATTTTTTTAAACGACAACTTTATTGAGATATACATAAAGTTACACACAGGTTTTTGACTGTGTGGAGTGGGGGCAGGGGTGTGGGAAGGGGCAGGAGTCAGGACCCCTAACCCCCTGCATTGTTCAAGGGTCAACTGTAATTCATATACCATACAATTCACACATTCAAAGTGTACAATTCAATGGCTTGTACATTTACAGTTTCGCAACCATCACCACAATCAGTTAGAGCATTTTCAGTACTTCCAAAAGAAACCCTGAACTAAGCTATTGCACCCCAAATTCCCCCACTCCAACCTTCCAGCCTAGGCAACTATCAATCTACTTTCTGTCTCTACAGATTTGCCGATTCTGGACATTATGTATAAATGGAATCATACAATATGTGGAATCTTATGACTGGCTTCTTTCACTAAGGTTGAAGCATGTTGTAGCATATATCAGTATTTCATTTCTTTTTATTACGTGCTCTCTTTTTTTCACTATCTTTCAGTGAAATTCCTACTTATTTATATTTACATATCCAGGTTTTTCTCTCTCTCACTTTTTTAGGTACAAGAAGGACCTGGGCCTTCTTGGCTCAGGATCTGGGTTAGCATTTCCCAACCTCAGAAACAGGTCCCTTTAGAACTGAGGTTCTAGTTTGGCCTATGGTCTTCGGGTCCTTAAAGTCTTTTATAACCTAATCTTGCAAGTGACATACCACTACTTCTGCCATACTCTGTTGGTCAGACAAACCAATTCTCATACAGTGGGGGAGAGGACTACACAAGGGTGTGAATACCAGAAGGCGGGAATCAGGGCCTTCTTGAAGGCTGCCTACTACAGTGAGGATGTTGTCATGTTGCAATCCATGTTAGAAGTAAAGGCTTAAACCTCTAGCTTTGCCTCGTCTTATAGATCACCACTTACAAGATCACAAAAGCAAACAAACAAAAAGCTCACTTATGTTGCATGGTATAAAGGAAAAGCCCCCACTTAGAGGGAGCTTTGGCGGGAGTCAGTCTTACTTCAGCAGCACCTGATGTCCCTTGATTAGTATAGAAGTGAATATCTGGTATTATGGGAATGAGGAAAGGAGGCGTAACACTTGGTTTTAAAAGAGAACGTTGAAGAAACCAATGGCTGATAGCAACTTGACTAAACACAGTATTAGCTATATAAATAAAGTTGAAAAACACTCACCTGGCATAAATGTATTCACCCTGATGAATGATTATCTCCAAAAATAGCTGTAGTACAATAAAGAAGAAAGTAACTGCAGCTTTCTTATGGTTTGGTCATGAATATTCACTCAGTCATTTTATCAGTCAACAAATATTAATGATACAGAGGGGACTTTTGCACTCAATTAATATTCTCTGAGTTTCCCTTTGGGATATGACAATGTATTTAATAATATAATAAAGAAACATAAAACAAATACACGGTCCCTGCCTTCAAAAATCTTTCATTCAAAGGCAAAAAAAATAGACAAATGACAAACTGATATTTGTTTATTTTTAGTTATGTTTTATTTGATATTTGTTTTTAAAGACAATAAACACAAGGAGCTATAAATGTTCTTCTTAAAAATATACATATATTGCCACTTGTAAATTCTTTTTCCATCTCCATGTTTTGTTTTTTTTTAAGGAAGATGTTGCGGGTAGGAGTTTATTAATTAATTTATTTTTGCTGTGTTACGTCTTCATTTCTGTGCGAGGGCTTTCTCTAGTTGTGGCAAGCGGGGGCCACTCTTCATCGCAGTGCGTGGGCCTCTCACTATGGTGGCCTCTCTTGTTGCCGAGCACAGGCTCTAGACGCGCAGGCTCAGTAGTTGTGGCTCACAGGCCTAGTTGCTCCGCGCCATGTGGGATCCTCCCAGACCAGGGCTCGAACCCGTGTCCCCTGCATCAGCAGGCAGATTCTCAACCACTGCACCACCAGGGAAGCCCTCCATGTGTTTTTAGTTATTGATGAAAACTGTTTATATACAAGATGAATTTTTTTTCAGTTAAAAAACACACAAACACATTTTAGGGTACCATCGGTTTGGGCTTATTTTCCTGGTTATTGTGTGTGGGTCAATTCAGTGGGTAACAGTAGTAAGATGAACATCTGGAGTTTTGAAATTTCTTTGAGAGATTAATTTGCATTGCACCATATAACCATGTCAAAAGAGGGCAAGTTGAATCTCTGGTAAATTAAAATACAAGGAAATATACAAAGATATCTTTACTAAACTTGATTCAGTGAAAATATTTCAGATCAACAGATTGTAGGAGCTTTTTACTTAAAATAGTTTTACAGATAGGTTTAACTCAAGACTAGATTAATTTATGATGGGTCAATAGTAAAGAATACAATTTTGCATATTTCCATTTCTGCAGAGCATTAACAAGAAATTTTAGTTTGTGCATAATTTGGTATTTATGCAAAATCAAATTAAAAGCAATATTCAAACTACCCAGTTAGGGGCTTCCCTGGTGGTGCAGTGGTTGAGAATCTGCCTGCCAATGCAGGGAACATGGGTTCAAGCCCTGGTCTGGGAAGATCCCACATGCTGCAGAGCAACTGGGCCCGTGAGCCACAACTACTGGGCCTGCGCGTCTGGAGCCTGTGCTCCGC
Source organism: Leucopleurus acutus (assembly GCF_964270905.1). Lineage (NCBI taxonomy): Eukaryota > Metazoa > Chordata > Mammalia > Artiodactyla > Delphinidae > Leucopleurus > Leucopleurus acutus. Next base: position 59,424,783 of record NC_139145.1, on the reverse strand, counting down.
AACAACAGAGGACGCGACAGTGACAGGCCTGCGCACCGCGATGCAGAGTGGCCCCTGCTCGTTGCAACTAGAGAAAGCCCTCGCACAGAAACAAAGACCCAACACAGCCAAAAATAAATTAATTAAAAAACAGAACAACTCACTCACTTTAAAAAAACAAACAAACAAAAACTACTCAGTTAGCAGCCTCCACCCTATCTCAGTTTTTATACCCTTAGAAACTAACACACAAATAGATGACTTTCCCTCAAAGGAACTCCCAGGCACAGTAATGTCAAATGAGGCTGTAAACTCTTAATATAGAAAGGAAGAGGAAGTTTAAAAAGCTTTAGGTAAAGATGACTTTCTTCCATCCTATAAAAAGTATATATATACCATTTTATCCCCTCTAGACCAGCAAAAATTTAAGTGTAACAATACCAAATATTGAAGAGTAAGTGAAATTCTTATAAACTGTGGGAATAGTAGAAAACTGTTTGGCATTAATTATCTCACAAAGATGAATATTTGCATACTCTACAACCAACAACTCTACTCCTAGGTATATGACCAAGAGAAACCCTTGCATGTGTGTCCAGGAGGCATACATAAAAAATTTTATAGCAACAATGTTTATAATTATTTAAAAGGCTAGAAACAAGCCAACTATGTATCAACAGAAGAATAAATTGTGATATATTCACACAATAGAATGTTATATGGTACTGAAAATCAACAATCATTATACACAACAACATGAATGAATCTTGGAAACATAATACTGAGTTAAAAGAGCAAATCCCAGAAAACTATATATTGAGTGAAGCATTTTTTATAAAGCTCAGAAACATACAAATTAAACAATATATTATTTTAGCACATATACATTTGTGCTAAAACTAAATTAAGAAAAAAAAACCAGCACAAAATTTAGGATACTGTTACCTCCGTGGGCAGGAGGAAGAGATAGAGGAGAAACACGATTGTAGATGCAATTTACTGCTAAATATTCTAGTTCTTGGGTAGTTCATTACATGATTAAGTTTTTTTGTTGTTTATTTATTTATTTTTTTTTTTTTTTGCGGTATGCGGGCCTCTCACTGTTGTGGCCTCTCCCGTTGCGGAGCACAGGCTCCGGACGCGCAGGCTCAGCGGCCACGGCTCACGGGCCCAGCCGCTCCGCAGCGCGTGGGATCCTCCCAGACCGGGGCACGAACCCGTGTCCCTTGCATCGGCAGGCGGACTCTCAACCACTGCGCCACCAGGAAAGCCCCATGATTAAGTTTTATACCCAATATATGTGTTCCATATATCTTTTGCATGTATTAAAAAGAAAAAAATTAAGAGATTGACCTAATTTATCCTCATCTTCTCCAAGTGAGAGCTGATTCTTATTCTGCATATAAAGAAACCGAGGGTAATGATATCACTTACACGTAGAATCTAAAAAAGTTAAACCTGTTAAAAAAAAAAAAAAAAAACAGAGAGTAAACATAATGGTTATCAGGGGTGGGGGGGGGGGATAAGGGTGATGGTGTTTAAGGGTACAAACTTGAATGACTAGTAAATAAGCCATAGAGTCTAATGCATAGTATAATGAATATAGACAGTACTATTGTATTACAATTGTGTAATGAGATAAATACTGCTACATTGGCAATCATATTACAATATATAAATGTATCAAAGTAACACACTGCACACCTTAAACTTAATGTTACATGTCAAATTTATTCCAAAAAAAAAAAAGAAAAAGAAACTTGGGGTGGTATGACCCTATCTTCAAATAAGGAATAAGACAAAGAGTTCTGCAAAATAGAATCCCTCTCAAAGCTACTGATAGATTTTTTAAAGGAGAATGGTCTGTCTAGTTGGAGCCAAGAAAATACAAGTGAAATTAAATCCAAGTGAATTAAATGGGAATTTTTTTTCTAACATGTGAATGGATTGTGTGATAAACTGAACCTCTTACCTGCCAGGAAATAGTGATGATCCAAGATGGGATCTCAGCATCACTAGGTGAAGTTAAAACTTCCAGAGATAAAAGGAGCAAGAAAAATTTCAGGAAAACGGGAGGTTCGGAACAGAATACCCAGGATAAAATGAGCAAAAAATACAAAAGCTAAATGGATTCTTTTTTTCACTTTTCTTTAACTTAGACTGTGCAGCAGGGAGAGGGAAGGGACAGAGGTAATAGAGATAATTAAGACACAGTCCCAGCTCTCAAGGAACTCATATTCTAGTAATCAGAGAAAAACCTTTCAACATGTAAATGGAAGAGATACTTCTCTACAGAACCCATAAACAGTTTCTCAGATGGAGTAAAATGGCCCAAAACCTAGAAAAGGGAAGAATACTTGGAGGCTTTCAAGAACAATGCAGGTGGTGAATCTAGTAGTGAGGAAGAGGACAGTTTTAATCTCAGGCCAATGCCGGTGAGCCTGAAATCAGAAGGGAAAAAAGTAGAAAGAGAACTTGGCTTTGGGCCTTGAGTGAAGGGCAGGAAAAGTTGGTGCTACAGTGGGTGGGAGTTCACATTTATGGAATACTTACTGTGTGCCAGATCCTCTTCTAAATGCTTTTTATGAATTAACTAATTTAACCCTTATAGTATACCTATGAAGCAGTTGGTATTATTGCCCTCATTTGATAAATGAGGAAACTGGGGCCTACAGATGTTAAGTAATTTGCCAAAGTCATGAAGTTAGGAATTTGAAAGCAGAGTTTTGAACCTAGGAGATTTGATTACCCAGCCCACATTCTTGACCACCACACTGAACAGAGGATGTTTCGCCTAAATAAAAATTAGGGAAAACAGAAGAGCTAAAAAAGTATTTCATCATATGAATTCATTAAAGTTTATATACAGTTGAAGTAAACTGTAAATATTAAGATTTTTACCCTGAGACATTATTACATCTTGGTAAATATTAATGGTGTGCCTCAAAACATTTTTTTTTCCAGGTGAGTGAAGCCATCTTTATTTATTTATTTTTAACATCTTTATTGGAGTATAATTGCTTTACAATGGTGTGTTAGTGTCTGCTTTATAACAAAGTGAATCAGTTATACATATACATATGTCCCCATATCTCTTCCCTCTTGCATCTCCCTCCCTCCCACCCTCCCTTTCCCACCCCTCTAGGTGGTCACAAAGCACCAAGCTGATCTCTCTGTGCTATGCGGCTGCTTCCCACTAGCTATCTATTTTACGTTTGCCTCAAAACTTTTGTACTGGGCACTAGGAACATGGAATATTGCAGAACTAGTAGAGAGAAGCTGTGTCTCCAGGGCATGGTCTTAGGAGAAGAATCTCATCTTTTGGATCCCTCAGGAGACAGGAAGTTACTCAAGGTAAGCCTTGGCAAAGACCTCAATTTCTCATGTAATAAACTGATGTACTTTATAGCCAATCTCAACCCACATACATATTTATTCAGTCTCTCTTTGCTTTCTCAGCAATTTAATAACTGACTTGTTGGCTCATTTGCTTCAGCACTATGCTAATGAGGTAAAATTGATGGGTTTAATTCCTTTTTAGCTCTAGTGGCCATGAACTGCACCCCTAAACTTAGCATACATGAGCTGTCGAGTGACCCCAGAGAAACTGTTTGGCTCAGAACAAGTCTATCAATGTTACACAAAAGATAATGCTTTACTGAGTATGTGTCAGAACCTTCATGTTTGTATTCAAGGACAACACATTAATTTTCACAGAGAACAAATAAAGTGATTTGTTTAATGTCTCACAATGGATCTCTGGGACAATCAAGAATAGATTCTTGGAAAGTTCAACGTAATACACTTACTCAAATTGACCCTACCTATGTTATACAGTCATAATAAAGTCTTTGCACAGCCTCATGACATATACTCAATCAATCTTGATTTTAGGTAGCCAATAAATAACAAGTAAATAAATAAAAGCAGAAACTATCTCAGTTTGCAATTACTTATGGAAGAACTCTTACCTGAGGACAAACTAATGAAAACATAATCAATTCCAACTCAATAACACAAATTTAATATTCCTAGAATAAAGTGATCTGAAGTAAGCTATGTAATTTATTGAGAGAAACTTACAAAGCAGTGACAGAGGTTTAGTTGGCAGATGCTACTGCTCAATAAACTAGATCTAAACTTTTAATATGATCTGACATTGGACAAGACCACAATAATAAGGGAGGTGTCTCATAATTATCCAAAGATATTCAAATGAAAAGGATGGTGAAAGATGAAGTTAAACTGGAAACTTGTTAGACTGAGAATGAGAATAAGTAAATCTCTAATGTCAGTTTGAAATAGAAACGGCTGAAATTATAGCAGGAGCAAATAAAATGGAAAAAATGGACAGATATTTGTTTGTAAATAAAATGTAAAGTTTTGATGTCTGATACTTCAGAGTAGAAGGAAAAAAACCATGCTCTTGGAAAGGGCTTATATTCGAAACTTCTCCAAAGAAGAAGGGAGGGTGAAAGGGATGGGGAGAGGGAGAGTTAGTTTAGTGGCAAAGAGTGCAAACTATGAAGGAAAATTGTCTAGGTTTAATTCTTGACTTTGTCACTTAGTAACTGTGTGATTTTTAGGTTTTTTAATCTCTCTGTGGCTCAGTTTTCTCATCTGTAAAATGAGTATAATAGAACTTACTCATAAGGTTGCTGTGAGGATTTTATGAGATAATAAATAGAGAGTATTTACACAGTGCCAGGTACATAATACGAGCATTATATAAACATTATACTTTTGAATAAAAGATATCTAAAGATTAACGTCAGTGATGATATTTAATCAGAGAACCAAGAAGAAATCTGATACAGGTCTGCAATCTTTTAACCCAAATCCTTAGGGCCAGATGTGTTTCTGAATTAAAATTCATTTCATATTTTAGGAATGTAAGTTATTATGCTACCTATGTTTTACTTAACTTGTGTTGTCTGGGGCAGCATACCTTAATCAAACACATATTTCCACAATGAAATGCATCAATAGTCACACCAAATGGACCAAATGAAGACTTTAAACAGAGTCAAGTCAGTTCAGATCCATTTTTGCCACAAAATGAATTAAGAAAAAAGTTTTTGGATTTTGGAATTGCAGATAAGGGACTGCGAAGCTTTGTCTGTAGAGCCATAAATGTTATTGTATTAAATAATGGAATAATAATCATGGGAAATATAGAACAATGCTGATATTAAATGAAAAACTTTTCTGAAAACCTAATGAATTTTTTTCTCTCAAGAAAAAAAAAATGTATACATAGTGTGATGTATATCTAGATTATACATGGGATGTTACCTGGATTGTACTTGAGTGACTGAGTTTATGTGGCCTATATAAACACCTGGAACATCTCCCCAGATCATCCCATGACTATTTCAGGTCTCTGATCAAATGCTACCTCTTCAGAGAGGCTTCTTTGATCACTCTATTTAAAATATCAGGTGTGAGACATGCACATACACATTCACACACAATCACACAGAAAACTTTTTCCCCTTACCTGCTATTTTTTTCTTTTTAACACTTATCACTATACAGCACTATATTATATATGTGTTTATTATATTATCTGTCTTACTAGACTGGAAACTCTATGAGAGCAAGGACTTTGTTTTGTTCAAGCACCTAAAACAATGTCTGCCATTGTCAGATAGATACTGTTAGAACAGATAGATACTGTTCAATAAATGACTCAAGAAAATAAGGCTGATTGATAAACAGTGGTGGGTTCCAAGGACCAGTTCTAAAATAGCAGGTGATACTTTCCAAAAGGAAGTTCAAGGGGAAAAAAGAGGAAAAAAAAGCCATCTAAACTAAGCATCAGTTGTAATATGTTTATGAAATATGTATATAGTGGGATTCCAAAATAGTAATTAAAAAACATTTCTCCTTTATACACATACTTATCAAGTAAATATTGATTTACTATCTAGAAAGTAAAAACTAATCATTACATTACATTTAATAATTAATTTTGAGTATTTAAATAGACAAGAAGAAAAATTATACTTGAAAGACAAAAATTCTATAGCACAAAATATTAAAGAACTCCCTTTGTATTTTTCCCATGGTATATTTTGATTCTTCCCTTCACACATTTTACTCACAACAGGAAGAAATGCAACTGATCTTCTTCTTCTAATTGCCAAGTGCTACTGCACTGGGTTGTAAAAATGGCCTAAATTAGCCTCAGAGGGCAGTGGTATCTGGTTGCATGTACATACCTACTCATGAATGTATTTAGTCTTGCTCCAGGTAATAAAATGGCAACACATTGATATCCTATAGTATGCAAGCAAAGGGTTTTGGGGTCACCATAAAATGTGCAACAAAGTTCAATGGTACTTTCCAGTCCAGATAGATCCACTCTTTGGAAAAGCCCAGCTTTCCTCTCCATCTCTAACATTCATATGTTAGTTCTGACTTGGGAATTACTTTTAAAGAGAAGGAAAGAGAAGGGAAAGGTAAAAATAAGGAGTTAGGCCACAGTCCCTTGGCAAAAGTATCAAGAGTAACTACCTTTTTCAAATAACCATACTTGTAGCCTACAAATTGACATTCCATTGATCATGGTTAAAGGTAAGATGATAGTTTCATTTCAACATGTTACTTTTACTTTTGTCTTTTCCCCCCCATTACTCTTAAATCAGGAAGGGAAAAAAAAAATGTTCCAACAGCACTCTAATGGTTTTCAAATTGTGTTACCCCGGATTATGCAAGGATTTTCTATTAGAATTGCTTGAAAAAAATAATGGAAACAGACTGTTTATATATATTTCCAACAGGACAAGGGACCTCTGAAATACGACAAATTAGCACACATATCTGCACCAGGTATTGTTAACCAGTGACTCCAGGATGGGAAGAGGTAGGTAAAAAAGTTGAAGTCAGACAATTGATACAAAAAAAGATCAGAAGCTCATAGTTATATAATTTGACAATGAGATTGAGTTTAAATAATTACTGGCCCCTTTGCTCTCAAGTTGCATATTATACTTAGTGAGTTTCATCTGGATAAACACATTTTGCTGGTATTGTGGGTAAGAGGATGAGGAGTGATTTTTCCACAGCGCTATTCCCTCAACAGAGAGGATCCTGCTTACCTGCTTCTGAGAACTGGTTGAATATCATGTGAGTACTTAAGGAGTAAACTAAAGGGTCCACTTCAATAACTCAGACACCAACGAAGAAAAAGTTATTCTTGTTTAAGTGAAAATTCAAGATCACCAGCATAGTCTGTTTTAGGGCACATATGAACTATACAAGCCTCATGCTTCTGACCCTTGTCTTCAAGTCCCTAAACTGGAATAAAACCAATAAATGCCTGAGGAGCCACTTCACACCCCAAACACGTGCAAACTTTGTTCAACAGAACACTTTACTGCCAAAACGGAGCTGGCAGAAGTTTGGAGCTAAGGCCCACAGGCTGCATGATTTGCTGGCGCAAGAGAGCTTAAAAATCTTAACATAATACTGCTGAGTTTGAGTTCTACCAATTTGCTTAAGACTCCTTCCCCAAGTTTGACTTAAGAAAAATGGAAGCTGCCATCAAGAAAGACTTTACTAACACTTCATCATCTACTCAGAAATGATTTAATTCCCCACTCCTGATGGTCATACCTCTATATTCCTTGGTGGTTGTATTTATATTGTAAATCTAAAGCAGTCTATTTTGAAATGCATGTAAATTCAGTTTTGCTTGGTTGCTTGGATATAGAAGTACAGGAAGAACGACTGTAAATATACAAGATTAATTACAACAAAGTTCTGCTTAGAAAACACTTGATCCAAATAACCCCATATATCCCAATTCATTACCCTTGAAAAATGGGGGAGAAATTAAGATATAGAATATCTGTAAATTTTTATCACTTTACATTTGTTTTAGTTCATCTTCTCACATCTCTGAGTTTGAGTAATGGTGTTTTATTTTTTACATGAAAAATGCAGGAAGCCAGGAAAGGAGCCAAGATGAGTTCTTCTCTTCCACAAGGGTCAACAATAAGGTCCTATTTGGAATCTTCATAAGTTTGATGCAGTTTAATGAGGAAAACTGCACCTGAATTTAAAAATTGTAGGGAATACTTGCAACTATACAACTAACAACTTTAAATTTGTAAACACTTGAAAAACATGCTGTATTGAGAAACTATGGTTTGCTTGGGAAGGTTATCTTGTGCTTTTTCAATAAGAGATCTTTAAAGATGCTGCTTACTCCTCATATAGCTAAAAAGTAAACATAAATTAAAAAGCTTAAAAAAGACCCTTTCTAATCTTTTCCCTCAGTAGCTCCATGTATTTTATTCATTCCTCTGAAAGCCTGTTTTTCCACCTTTAGAACCTCCTAAGTATTCTAATTCTCAGCTATGATTTCATATTTTCACCAGCTTCTAATCTGCACAATATAGTTGGAAGCATTTAGGACAAAACACTCTTTAGGATATCAAGTTGCAGAAGACTGTAGTTTTAAAGATATTTATATAGTAGTGCTGCCACCTAAAGATGAGGCGAATAAAGAAGCAATTCAAAGGAAATGACCCATCATTCTTAAGGCTGTCTCAAAATTTTTCTCATTTCTAACTAGGGATTAATAAACATTTTGCTGTTTTGTTAATATGGAAGTTTGTTTCACAATAAATTATTGCTGAGCTGTAATTTTCTATGGCAGAAATTTTCAAATTCAAACTTTTTAGAGTAATCTGTGATTTGGGGTCTCCAGGAAACTCCCCAAATTTGTTTCTCTCAGACATTAGGCACTGCCTACAATACACAAGTGTGGGGTTGGGGGAGGGGGGAATCAAAAGATACCCGGAAGTAAACTATTGAGGAATCTCTGGTTTAGTGGATAAAGCAGGTAATAATAGACCTATGGTGTTTCCCTTTATCGGTGACAGACTGCTTGCAACTCTCAACAACTGACATATTTTTGTAACTCAATTTTCTCGTCCATAAAATGGGGTTAATTTCACCTCTCTCCTACTTGCCTCTAAGGCTTAGCTAGGTAAGCTTCTTGGAAGGTCCTATAATAAGTGAGTTGACAAGTCTACTATTAAAACATAAGAAAAAAAGAAGTCTACTATTGCCTAATAAAAGAATATCTCACAGTGTATTGCAAAGTTACCTCAAAATAAAATATACTCAGTTAAATAAGGTAAAACATTGATAAGTTTTCTTAAATCACAGATTGACTTCTCTGAGAGCTATTTAAATAATGATAAAGATGGAAGGCTGTTTTTTGCTTATTTTGAAGCCGATATTTTTAACTGATCCATCTTCTATGTATGCAGTGTTGCAGGATGGAGATGTGACAGCATACAAAATGAGGGAAAAAGTTAACGTGTACCAAAAATCTTGTCAAACCTGGTCAAAGATTTCAAGAAAACTCTTAAAGGACATTTTATAGTTCTGCATTTCGCCCTAGCATAGTAATTTATGAAAATTTACTCGTCCCTTTTACTCTCTCCCTCTCGGCCCAAGGACGCATAAATAATATTTATCAGGGTTTTGTCCTTAGTCACAGTCCCTCAAAGGGGCCCAGTTTCACCTACACTGCGTGGGAGGCTGGGCAGCAACCCCACGCTTCCTGTCAAGGATTCCTGGGGCTACAGCCTGAACGTGGTCTAGCCCGTTTCTTCTTTATGCTAATTCTGCCCTCCTAGCCCCTCTCGGCGGGCGTCTGAAGGCCAAGGTGAGACCCTCCCGGGAGATGAAAGGCCTATCGCCTCCTAAGAGATGCGGGCGGAACGGGGGCGCGGGGCAGGGTGACAGGGTGGTAGCAACACTGACAACGACGCTGAGGGCCCTAAGTTGGAGCTGACGCAGGCCCTACAGGGTTCCCTCCCCGCCTGAGCCTGCCTTCCGCCCTCAGAGCCCAACAAGGGAGAAGTCCTCCCGGGGGCGCTACCGGCAGTGAGTGGAGGAAGGGTGGGCAAAGAGGCCGCAGGCAGCCCCCTCCTCAGACGCGCCTCAAGGCCTGGGCCGTGGGCTGTTGACGCGCCAACGGCGGGGAGGGCGCGCGCACGCGCGAAATGGGGGGCGGAGGGAGCGCGCTCGGCGGCCGCCGCCGCTGCAACTGAAACGGAGGAACGCGAGGGCGGAGGGCGCGAGCCACGGGAGGAGTGTGGGGGGGAGATGGTGGGTAGCGGGGAGCGCGCGCTGACGTCGCCCGGAGTCACGCACGGAGCGCCGGGTTACGCGCCGACGTCTGGCTGCCACGACTTGCCGTCTGCGGCGGCGGCGGCAGCGAGCGGATCCCGCAGGGGAAGGAGGAGGAGGGAGAGCCGAGGGGGCTGTGAGTGAGCGGGAGAAGCAGGGTGTGAGCCGGACTTGCCAGCGGGAGGGAGAACGAGTGAGAGCCGAGCCAGCCATCCGAGCCGCCTCCTCCTCCTCCCCTCGGCGTCCCGCCCCCGCCTGCCAGCCCGCCCTTCTCCCTCCTCAGCCGGCAGAGCCCGAGTGAGGCGCAGCTCGGCTCGCGCCGCTGTCCAGGACAGGTGTGCGCGCGCGCGCCCTCCTCCCCTCCCCCTTTCCTCGCGCCCGCCTAGCGCCTGCCTCGCGCGCGCCCTCCCTCCCTCCAGCCCGCGCCCTCCCTCACCTGCGGCAGGACAGCGCCCGCCCGCCCGCCCGGGTAAGCCCCTCGCGACCTTCTCTGCTGCCACTGCCACAGCTTGAGGTGCCGCCCACCTTGTCCCCTCTAATTGCCCTCTTATGCCCCAGGAATAATTACTGTAGCATTGTAGACATCCCCGCACCCTTCCTCCGGGGACCCTGGTAGTGCAGCAACGCGCCCCCCTCCCTCCGGAGCGCACGAACGAACGAACTCCTTCCCACCTCCAAAAAAGAAGAAAATCACACGCCCCTTTAAAAAAAAAAAAAAGCAATCCTACCTCCTCTGGCGCTGGAGACCACCAGTGGTGCCGTTTGCTTAGCAATGCCTGAGCCCCATTCCCCCTGACCACCTTTGCCTGGGGCCTGGGACAGTTCGCCAAACCTGGCCGACACTCCCTGCACAGCAACCCTGGCAGGAGAGGAGAGGAAGGAGGCTTCTAGGCTCCACTACCAACCCCTCCTTTCCTCTGTTCAACCCCCGCCCCACCCCCGCAATGCATACACCCTCCCAGTGTGCGTTGTAAAAATAAAAAAGAATACACTGGTGCTGACAGCGTAGACGAAGCCAGGCCCAAAGATGGGTGGCCCGAACAAGGCATTTTTGCTGCCCCACAGAGCTAGGTCAGCTCCACAGTCTCCTCTGCCTTTGTCCGAGGGCAAAACGGACGGATGTGAAGTTAGAGGGTCTTCCCTTTGAGCGACGGTAGGCCCCGGCAGCGGCTATGGGGAAGGGACCCCAACAAATATATTTGTCTTGAGCCTGATCTTGGGTAGAGAAAGGCCCAAGAGTCCGGCTGGGAAAACTTTCTTTGGTTCGTTGCTGTCTACCCCTGAATAAATGCTACTTTAATTTCCGTTGTCTCTGCGGGACCCTCTTGAGGCTTCTAATTCGTTCTTATATGGGCCCCTTTACGTTTCTGTCGGGCCAGGCGCTTTTGGACAGCTTTTTGCAGCGGTGTCTCTGCTGGTGTCCCGTGTCCTTGGAAGGAAGCCCCAGTGCTTTATAATAGGCTGAATTTGGTTTGACATCTTTTGGTAGATTGTCAGAGGAGAAAAGGAATTTTTTGATTACTTCAAGACCCTCACTGTTCCCCGCCCAAACTGACGTTTTCGAATTGCGGCTTTGAAAATTGGAGTGTTGACTAGAGTGTGGAGAGAGTTGCTGATTTCATTCCTTTGGGTACTAGTAAAACCATTTAAGAATCAGCCGAAAGAGAGAGAGCTGTTGACATTTGCATCGGTTCTGTTTGGACCTTTTGGGTACATAAAATGTCGGGTTCTCTGAATCTTTTATCGAATTTAGAATGTGTGCTACATTTATTTAATTCTTCTGCAAGTGCTTAAAATAACATTTGGGGAAATGTGAGGATTCTATCACATGGATTGTTCTCTTCAGATTTTAAATGTTTAATTCATATCTTTAACCCTAAACATTGAAATAGCATTGGAGAGGCATAATTTTAAAGATTAGATGAGCTATAGAAAGGGAATAGACTTTTTAAAAATGGTCGGTGAAATACTATTAGTCGTTGTTGTTAAATGTTAAGATTTACTTGAGAGTTTCCCTTAATTTTCCTGGTAGCTAGCCATGAGAAGAAATGGGTAATTCCTCCACTTTGAACAGTTACAGTACAACATTCCAGTTAGTTTTAATGATTTGGGTATTGAAGATAATTGTTTGGTTTAAGACAGGCATTTAACCTAAGTAGCACTTGAAAACACAAGTTCTAATGTTTTTGCTTCTCTTTTATTTGGGAAATCTGTGATTCTGTGAAATATTAATGAGCGTATTGTTTCTGTTGGGAACTCCGTAATCAAAAGGGTTTATTACCCAGAGGTAGATCCCCTCTCTCCAAGTTTATTTTGTAAATGTGTATGTTAATTTTTACTTTTAGAATTAGATCATTTCAGACCGTATTTCAGGCTGAGGAAAATGAGGTTTTTTCCTTCTTGTTCAGCCTAGTATGTGTTTCTCTTGTGAACAGTTTTTTGTTGGTAAGATTTTGTTAAAGATGTAGAGATAGAGGGATTAAAAATAAAGCAATCTCTATTCTCGAAATGTGTGTGTAGTGTTAATAAGAGAGCACACTAAATCTAGAGACGTTTATTAGGTTTTAAAAATATAAGCAAACTTTGAGGAGGAAGGAAATATTTTTTGATAGTTCTTTCATTAACACAGATATTTTGTGCATATTAATATATTTCGTTTTCCCTTTGTTTTTCCTACATTGTATTGCAATTATAATTTTAATTTTACAACTATTTGGTTTAAAATGACAATGCAAACATCTAGACACTAGAACTGGCTTTTCATTTACCAAGTTAGCATATTGTTTTGGTAATTAACAAATAGCTAGGTGTGTTTTTAAATCTACAACTTTGCTAATGGATTTTCAATGTTAGGATGCAAATTTAACTTTGAAGTTCTGTTTAAGGTTAAACTCTTTGTTTTAAGACTTTTCTCTCAGACTGCCTTTTAAGGGTACTATATTCTGTAGCCTACGGAAAGCCGCCTTTCACCACCCCCTCCATTCTGACCAAAAGCCCACACTTACAGGCTCATCCTGAAATAAACTCTCTTGTTTGAGTAGTGAAAATGTGTTAAATATCCTATTTATCATTGTATTATTTGGGGAAAGGCATTATTAACCTTGTTTGCTTTTAGATACATTTATAAAGTAGGCAAGAAGCTAATAGATAAAGGCAAAATTTTATACATATATAATAAAAAACATGAAATAAGTAAGAACATATTTATGTGGAGAGATCCAGGTCTCAGTTGTTTACTGATTTGAGCTTAAAATTCCCAGTTTATGCGTGCAAATGATATTTAACTTGTGTTTTGTCTAGAAACTTCATCAATTGCCTCTGCGCTGGGGAACTAAGAACTCAGTTCCTGTGACAGTCACTTTTTCAGAAAAGCAGGGCATTCCCAAACTCAAACCAATTCAGAGCCCCTGGACATAAACGTTTGGGACAGAGGGCAAGAAATTTAGACTCCAAAGTTGGTTCAAGAAGGCGGGCAGTTTCGAGCCCTACTTTTTTGTCCTGGGGGAAGCGATCATTAGCATGGAAGAGTGACAGGGACCGGCAGGCGCGTGGCCCCTTATCGCAGCCCCACTGGCCTTGCTGCTTTGAGTTCTCCTGAGGGGTCAAGGGCTTGGTTCAGCGCGAAGTAAACCCTTGAGGAAGAATAGCGGCTCTTCTAGAGCGGTCTTAACCAGGTCGTAGTAGTCTCAGCTTACAGGTGGAAGCGTAATGCCCCGCCCAGTTCTGTGCGGAGACCCTGCCACTCAGCCTTTGAGACCCTGTTTGGGGCCGGGGTCTATCCAGGGTCCTGATCGCTACCGTGCAAACCTAGAGGAGCCGCCGCTTCTTACACATGTATTTCTGTGTGGTGGGAAGTGCACCAACAGTTCCTATATCTCCTTCCCGACAGACTTGGGGACAGGGGAGGGAGTGCAGAAAAATCAGCACTGAAAGGGTACTACGCAGTGCTAGAGGATGACCCTAAATTAAGGGGAAGTTCTTTATGGGGCCCAAAATCTGGATTTCTATCTCTCACAGTGGGCCTCGTCTTCAGGGAGCCATTTCAGGAACAGCTGGACAGGTGGGTGGTTCTGAGGCTGGTTCACAGGACTATCCCAGTTTTCTTCTTGGGAGCCAGGGTGCTCTGCCCTGTTTCTTCCTCTTTAGCGGGAGGTAGCGAACGTCAGCCCAGAGCTGAAGTAGCTAATGCTGGGTTGAATGGGGCCCTTGCTAAGAGAAAAAGGTAGCTGTGAATACTTAGCAGGCAGGTTTGCCCAGGAGATGAAGGGATATATCAGGGGGCTTTAAGGTCTCAAGCAGTGACAAAGCTTATGCCCTGGGCTGGTCTGGGTTTCTTTATCATTAGTCCTCTCTTTACCCCTCTCTTTTCCAGGAAGCTTGGGCAGCCAGGTACTCAGATGTCTTGGGAGCTAAGAGTGAGGGAGGCAAGTCTCCTTACTTTTGGGGGCAGGGGTTGGGGGGTGTTAAATGGGAATGGAGCCTACAGATGAGATGGGGATATGCTTCTCAGGATGGAGGCAACAATCCATGCTTGAGAAAGCCAGGAATAGGGCTGTGAGGTCTGTATCACCTAAGCCCCTTGCAGAAGGTGATGGGGAGCATGTAGGGGCATAGGCAGGAGGTGCCCTGGAGACAGGCCTTAGCTTTCCCACAGCTGCTAGGACTGCAGACTGCAGTGAGGGAGTATGAGCATTTGCTATCTATCTGGAAGAAGGAAAATAGGCCCTAGTTTATGCCTCAGATCTAGGAAGAGAGAAATCTTTTATTTCTGAGCCCCTTCCTGAGACCAGAGAAGACCCCTTTTAGCTTTCACTGGCTTAGCTGTCATTGGTAATGGTCGGTAACCTAGCTGTCTGCCTAAAAACCAGCGATCATTTAATGTTTTACTTTTTGAGAGATGGGGGCTCTCCTTGACACTTAGGAGTTTCTGGGAGGAGGAGTAAAAGGGGCGAGCGAACCTGCGTTAATGAATCCCGTAAGGAACTGCGTTTCCCAGGAAATTCCTGACATTTTTAGCTCGTGAATTTCCTAAAGCCTGCTATGCTTGGTTTTCTCTTCCATCTGGGTCCTTCCAGAGAGGAAGAGTGGGCTAGGGGCTGAAGGCTCGGCAGGGCCTGGTTTATCCGCAGAGCTGGCCGGCAACCCAGCCTGGGCTCAGCCCTGAACAGGGTGCCCCCCTTCCCCAAATCTCAGAAGGAGGAGGGGGAGGCAGGCGGGCAGTCGTTGTCCCAGAGGGGGCTGGTTGAAGGTTTTGGGGTGAGTGTGGGGTTTCTTTTTGATTGTTGCTTGGGGAGAAGGGCAGAGCCAACGGGAAAAGGCACTGCGGGCACCCCGGCCCTGGTGCGGCTGCCGTCCTCTGCTCGGCTCCCCCCTGCCGGTGAGTGCGCCCGCCCGCCCGCCCGCCCGACTGTGCGGGGCTGCGGTTGGGGGGAGGGGGGAGCGGGATCATCTGAGGCCAGAGCCGCTGCCGTGCGCGGGGAGGGGGAGCGGCGGGAGCGAGGGGAGGGAAGGGCTAGGTGTCTGGTGCTCCGCGCCACTGCTACCGGCGCCCCGTCCTCATCCCTGGCAGCCCCTTCTGCAGCTAAGGTTTACCGCTGCACCACCTCTCTTCTTCCTCGCCCGCCTCTGCGGCCAGGGCTCTGCGGTAGGAGACAGTCCAGTCAAGTGACGGGTGGGCCGATCTGGGTCTGGATGGGGCCCGCTGGGGAGGGGGTGGCCGTGACTCGGTGTCCCCTCTCTGCAGCGGGCTCAACTGCGCTGCGCGGGCCCCTCCCCCCACATCTTCTTTGGGGTCACTGGAAAGCAGAGCTCAGGCCCACTCCCTGTGCTTAGTATGGCAGTCCCCTTCTCACGCCAGTCCCCCAACTCCCCGGGCCGAGGCCGCTCAGGGTCTGGCCAACAGCGACAGCCACCGTGGTGGCGGCAGTGGCGGCAGCAGCTGCGACGCGGCGCGTTCTAGTCCCCCCCCCACCCCAACCAGGGGTGCGGGGTGAGGGCCGGTGGGTGGGCGCCGCCTGGCGGGCGGGCGGATGGGGGACTGGCAACGGGGAGGGGGTGCGGGTCACGTGCTGGCGGTCGGGTGGGCGCGTACAGTAGGGCGCCCGGCTACTGTACTGGGGAGTCAGTGCCCTGTTACCGGGTCTCGTCTGTCTCGTCTCTCCCGCAGATCTCGCGAGAGTGGCTGACTGGCTGTGGGGGTTGCGGCGGCAGCAGGCGGAGCCGGGGAGGGAAAGCAGCGGCGGCTGAGGCGACTGAGGCGGCGGCGGGCGGAGCGGCAGGCGGCGGCAGCGCGGCGGCGGAGCGCAGCATCATGGCGGACCGAGACAGCGGCAGCGAGCAGGGTGGTGCGGCGCTGGGCTCGGGCGGCTCCCTGGGGCACCCGGGCTCGGGCTCGGGCTCCGGCGGGGGCGGTGGTGGCGGCGGGGGCGGCGGCGGCGGCAGTGGCGGCGGCGGCGGCGGGGCCCCGGGGGGGCTGCAGCACGAGACGCAGGAGCTGGCCTCCAAGCGGGTGGACATCCAGAACAAGCGCTTCTACCTGGACGTGAAGCAGAACGCCAAGGGCCGCTTCCTGAAGATCGCTGAGGTGGGCGCGGGCGGCAACAAGAGCCGCCTCACTCTCTCCATGTCAGTGGCCGTGGAGTTCCGCGACTACCTGGGCGACTTCATCGAGCACTACGCGCAGCTGGGCCCCAGCCAGCCGCCCGACCTGGCCCAGGCGCAGGACGAGCCGCGCCGGGCGCTCAAGAGCGAGTTCCTGGTGCGCGAGAACCGCAAGTACTACATGGATCTCAAGGAGAACCAGCGCGGCCGCTTCCTGCGCATCCGCCAGACGGTCAACCGGGGGCCCGGCCTGGGCTCCACGCAGGGCCAGACCATTGCACTGCCCGCACAGGGGCTCATCGAGTTCCGCGACGCTCTGGCCAAGCTCATCGACGACTACGGAGTGGAGGAGGAGCCGGCCGAGCTGCCCGAGGGCACCTCCTTGACTGTGGACAACAAGCGCTTCTTCTTTGATGTGGGCTCCAACAAGTACGGCGTGTTTATGCGAGTGAGCGAGGTGAAGCCCACCTACCGCAACTCCATCACCGTGCCCTACAAGGTGTGGGCCAAGTTCGGACACACCTTCTGCAAGTACTCGGAGGAGATGAAGAAGATTCAAGAGAAGCAGAGGGAGAAGCGAGCTGCCTGTGAGCAGCTCCACCAGCAGCAGCAGCAGCAGCAGGAGGAGACCGCCGCTGCCACCCTGCTACTGCAGGGTGAGGAAGAAGGGGAAGAAGATTGATCAAACTGAATGGAACCCCCCCCACATGCATACACACACACACACACACACACACACACACACACACACACAGCGCCACACACAGAGAAAATATACTGTAAAGAAAGAGAGAAAATAAAAAGTTAAAAAGTTAAAAAAAAAAAAAAAAGAACTGTTAACTCCAAGGGAGCACCACCCACAGAACCTCCACCAACTGACAGTTTCTCTTCTTGACTTGCCACCCATCGCTGGATGTTGTCCACTTTATCCACCATATAAAACAGTAAGCAGCTGCTAAAAACAAAAAACAAAAAAAATACAAAAAGTAATAACATTATATGAACTGTGTTTCCTACTTGATTAAAAAATATAAAGAACTGAGTGTTTATTTCCCTAATTAACCAAGAACTTTTGTACACGTTTAAGCTATTATTATTAAAAGTGTTTGCAAAATGGTCAAGATTATAATATTGCTGAATTCTATAAAAGTCCTTTTCATGTTGAGCTAACATTTGACTTTAGCACAAAAAAGAGATATTTTAGAACACGTAAAATAATATTTTTAGTTTTTTCTCATTTTGTTACCAAATTTCAAACCTTACATGGAGGTTATTATAGTATATTTGACACCCTATATACCTGTGATTAGAGATGTGTATATATATGAGGGCTAGGCATGCTGTGTGTCTGAGCTTTGTCTAAATGTTATGCAGAAGTTTGTAGAGTTAAAGGTACGTAGGTTAATTCATGCAAGGTAAACAATAAGTGCTCTCTTTTATACAATATGCATTGCATCTGGACCTTAAACATTTAAAAATGGTCAGTGAAACTTCTGTGAACATGAAGAAATTATTAAAAAAGGCATTTAAATGAAATTTGCTAAGTTGTGATTTTTACGGTTGGAACCAAAGTTATTCAAGTAGTAAAAGAAAAAAGAGAAAGAAAGAAAAGGAAATCTCCCATAATATTTTTCTGCATCTGTTTGCTTTGACTGAGTAGGCGTTTTGTCATTATTGTGTATATGAGATGTACTTGTATCGTTCATAATATATTTTTTTTATTATGTGTAGAAAGATTTTAAAAACTTAACTAACGTGCAGCAATTTCCAGTGAACCTGTACTTGGACATCAGGTAGTGAGTCTATTTGTGGTCACTAGCACTGTCTCCTAAACTTATAAGAGGTCTGAAGCTATCCTTTGATTTTTGCCAGTGCTATTAACTTATGTAGACCCGTTAAAAAGCAGAGCAACACAATTATAGTTATCCTACTGAGCCATGGATTCTGAGCTTCATTTTAAAAGTGAAAGCCAAGTTGGTGTATGTAAAGGATTTCCATGTAGCTGTGGTGCTAGTTATTACTGGCTACATTATATGCTAAGTGTATTTGTGTTCCCCAAGTGTACAAGCCTTCTATCAAAAGTATGTTCTATAACTCATATATTCAAGGTGTAGGGTATGAAAATGCAAAGCTTAGGAGAGCACTTTACTAAGCTGGTGTCCTCCCAACTGAAATTGTTTGTAACGATAGTCTTTTACAGGTTTTCATTTAAAGATGTTCGTGTGCTTTTAATTGACAACTAACTTCTTGCTGCTGTATAGTAAAATATTAATATATTTTTATCATTAAACTGCTGCATGACTATCATCTTTGAGTGAAGAGAAAATGTTATAAAAAAAGATGCCTTAAACAGTACATTTTGGTTTGGAATTCTGTAGAAAGTATTTTGGTTTAAAAAAAAATGGATCTTGTCTGACATAAAGAGTTCTGGGGATGGAATTGTTTTCTTGGCAAATCCAGCCATATAGATCTAACTGCTGTATGTAGAAGACACCACCTGTAGGAGCTGGAAGGTATCAGTGCTTCTCACATTGTAAAGCATTGGCCTAGGAAGGTGAAACAGTTGTCTTTGAAGGATTTTTTTTTTTTCTGCTGGTTCTTTGGGTTTTGATTTGGTATTTTTAAGCTCCCTGGTTGAGTGTGTTGTCTTTGAGATCTACTGTATGTGTTGAATAACAAGCTATTTCCATTGTACTGTGCATTTTCCCATTAAATTGTTTGCTTTTAATATTCATACAATGTTTAATATGAGGTGACCGTACAATAGTTAGGAGTTTCTTTACTTACAAAATCACTGGAAATGATTAAATTGCTTTTCCCCTTCCCCCAAGGTGCATTTTTCTTATTTCCATATAGTAAAGTTGAGCTTTTACAGTGCATAATGTGACATTTGGAATGCTTATCAACTGCATGTAAACATTAATAACCTGCACTTTTTTGTCTTAAGGTTTGTTGAGCTGTTTTGTTCACTGTACTTTAACTGTGATATGGAAAAGACTGCATTCTCTGTGCTGTTACTAGTTAGGAAAGAGAATTGCTTTGATTTTGTCTCTTGTTTACTATAGCTTTTTAAAGTTAAGCCTTGTACTACAGGTTGTTGGAGTACTCCTAGATCAGTGTTTCATAGTAGCCAGCAATAAGTAGTGCAAGTCAACAAAAAACACAGCAAACTTAGGCAAAGTGTCCTTTCTTTGAGATGCGAGTTCTTTCATGAGGTTTTCTTTAGGGTCCGAGTTACCTAAAGTGAAGCCTTTCTTAGCTATAGACTTCAGATTCTGCTTGGAATCCTACCGGATCAAGAAGCACATGTATTGTGCAATTGTCTTTACACTATAACAGTTAAACACAATCTTACTCAGATTTTGAAACCAGTGTCTGAATTATGGTCAGTGGGTTTAAAAAGAAATCCACATGCAGATCTTTTAAGACTTCTTAAGACGTGATCATAGAAAAGACAAATGACTGTAAAGATGCTCTTTTTTTGCATCTCACTTTACCTCCCCAAGTCCCCTCCCAACCTTTCCTTCTCCCCTCTCCTGTTTCATCCTTTTCCCACCCTTCCCCCCAGGTGCTCGGTACTTTACCAAGGTTCTATTTCTCAGTGTTTTATGTTGGAGTTTTTCCTTGTTTTTATTTTACTAGTTGGTAAACCCTGTTTGTGCTGAAACAAAAAAGGAAATGGTATATTTGACCATATGTTTTATTCATAGAAGACAGTATGATCAAATGTGCCAAAAACAAGTAAACAAAACTTAATTCATGACAAGTATGCCTTATTTTTAATGATCTGCTTTGTCTTACAATTAAGGTCCAAGAACTTGGTTAAACTGTATTATTTGCCTAAGTATAAAAGAACACTTGAAATGCATTGCGTTCTTTAAAATGAGAGACATTGTCAAGTAATTTAATCCAGAGATCAGCCACCAGATTTGAAATGCCCATGTAAGTGTGTGTGCTTTAGTGTTGTTCGTTTTTTTGGGTTTTTTTGTTTTTTCTTTTAAGTCACCAAATCTTTTTTTAAGCTACTTTTTATTTGTGCCTCCTATTTATCATGCTGATGTTGGAAACAGCAGTCATCCAGCCACAGAGGGAGCTAAAGTTAACTAACCAG
The DNA here is from genome assembly GCF_964270905.1 of Leucopleurus acutus. NCBI lineage: Eukaryota > Metazoa > Chordata > Mammalia > Artiodactyla > Delphinidae > Leucopleurus > Leucopleurus acutus. Next base: position 59,403,938 of record NC_139145.1, on the reverse strand, counting down.
AACTGTAGAAATCATTATACATGCCTTTGACAACAAAGGAAGTTCATAAGAAAAGCCATGTTGGCTTTTCCTCCACTAGATACAGATTGGAGGTAGATGAATATTTGCCAAATGGAAAAAAAGACAATGTGAGTCAGGAAAGACAAACTTTTCCAGCTTCTCAAAAGCCATGGAGAGTAGAAACCAAAACCAACAGGGAAATAAAAAACCTTGAAAGTCTCACTTTCTCGTTGTCCCATTCAGGGGTTGAAATTTGACTCAAAGTGAAAAATGTATCAATGTGTTTTTTAGGTCTTCACATCTAGAGATGGATAACTATTCCAGTTTGATTTTTCAGGTAATGGAGAAAGCTGCTAGTAATTTTAACCCCTGCCTAAAGAAGATAATTTCATTTGGGAGCAAATACTTGTTGCCTTGAAAAATAGCACTGTAATAGCCTATGATAATTAGTTATAGAATAACCTTTATCCCTTTTAAACTATGCAAATTATTAAATAAGTGTAAATTAGGACTCAAAGATAGTTGATTATATTGCAATCAGATGGCATTCACAAACTTAACTGGAGCATATACAAATAAAATCTATTAGTCTAAGAGTTTTGTATGCTAACAGAAAAATATAATTTAGCTACCTATTCTAAAAATGGTGAATATTATTAATATTGTACAATAGGACTGGGAAGACTGCCTCCTTTTTTGAAGAGAGAGATTAAGGATTTTTATAATTGTTTTTCATCAAATTTTAATATTTTTGTCAAATTTTTAGGTATTTAATTTGTAAAACAGTTTGCTTTGTACTGGCATACAGAAAATAGGGTATTGATTTTAAACTTTTTGAAGCCAAGTGATCAAGTACATTTGTAATAAAAGTCAATGGATCTATATCAGTTGTACTCACTGTTTTCATTTCTTATACTTATTAATATAGGAATGCTGTGCTTTTTCTGCAGGAAAACAACTAAATTTGGGTGGAAGGGAGGGGAAAAGATAAGTCTGTTGATAATGAGAATCTGGGTGGGTACCATGGCCCAAATACTTTATGTAATCTTTAAGTCAGTTAAGATTTGGTATATTGAAAAAGATGTATAGGTCACTTTTTTCTACTTTTTTTTCTTATGAAATGATGTTTGTGGGGGTTGTCTCATTCATTTTTTCTGTGCTTTAACATTTTGCATTTGGCAATGTTGAAACTTTCTAAACGAACACATTTTTCTTTTATGATATTTTGGATTATCTGCCAGCCATGGTTGACCCCACCATGGGCATGATTATTTTTATCTCCCACACATGGTTCACCCTCTCTTCAATATTCCCATTCATTTTTTTCATGTTACACATACACACATTTCCATATGATTTCAGAACGGAGATTTCTGAAATTGTTCTGGTGGCTTTCATAGCTCCACGATTTGTTTTGTTATACATGTGAACATAATTTTAAGATTTTTTCCCCCATAAAAAATGAGATACCAAATCTGATGACTTTTTTCATTTTCAATATCAGAATGAGATCCGGCTTTCTATGTAAAAGGATGCTAAAACAAGAGAATCTTTAGCAACTTAGGTTTGGAAAAATTGGTGATAACTCTGAGTATAACATTTATAGTTGATGATCCCTAAATCTGAATATCTTAATGATATATATATATATATATATATATATATATATATATATATATATATACACACTTCCCCATGAGAGTGGAATGAATAGGAAAGAATTTATTAGAATTCCTTAAGTGAATAAATTCACTAAAGTTATTTGTGCAAAGTTGTCTGTTGAAGTTTATCCACTTTTAAGTCATATAATATTTCTGTTTATTTTCATTGAAAATTAACCAAATTTAGGCCATTCATAGTGAAATTAATGTAAAGCTTAAGCATTCACCTCTATTAAAATTACTGTTTTCACTCAGCAACATTAATTACCATGAAGAATTTGCAATAAATTTTTAAGAAAAGCTGATTTTAATATTTGAAAAGTTATTTGATCCTAAAACAAAACCTGAATTTAAGGCCTAGGCCATTTGATAGACTCTTTTTGAGCAGAAATTTCATTATTATGGGCTAAATGAAGATCATCTAAACTAACATTAGCATGGGTCAGGTAGAATTTCATAATGCAAGACAACCAGGTGAAAAGTGAAATACATGATTGGTTTCAAGCCAACAGTTTGTCATCTTTCAGCTGCTAAACTGACTACCAGATTTTGATGTTGAATGGTCCTAGGCAATATATGCCTTTAGGAAAGTTGAGTATGGCAAACGTCACTTGTTAAAAACATTTTTCTTGAAAAGAATTTCATAGCTATTCATTTATTTTTATTTTGTCCCCATATTGTGTTTGGCATTTCCTTCCTCCCTACCTTCCTCCTTCCCTCCCTCCCTTCCTCCCTCCCTCCCTTCCTTCCTCCCTTTCTTTTTTTTTTTTCCTGATGTGCTTTGCTTTTATGGAAAATTGTCTTGTTTGATAGGTAGAAACATGGTGGTGAGCCTCTGTGTAAAATAAGGTTACTTCTTATGGACCAGAAATATTTTACTCATTTTGGAATTATAAGATTTTTGCATTTTCATGAATACATACTTTGTTTTGGTGATTATTAGTAATTTGCTTGTTAATTAAATTTTTGTAGTATTTCCTGGAAAAAATTTAAGCTAAAGAGTCTAATTTTCTTGATTTAGGGTACACTTTAATAAGTCTAGAAGCCTCCAAGTTCAAGGACCAAACCTTTATAATCTAGAATTTTGAGAAACGTGGAAATACTCTTGTTAGCATGTGTTTTGCTCTAAACTGGATTAACGCAGAAGGATCCTAGGAAGACTTAAGATGTTCTTATTATGAAGTGGCAGTCAAATTTATGGGACAGGTGACTTATGTATTCACATTGACCAGCTCAGTGATTGCCATCCACTGATGAATTAATAGACATATGTTGGGGAATGGGTCAAGCTCCCTTTGAGCTGGAATGGGTGGGCAGTTTCCAGTGCAGGTAGTTGTTGGTGACATTTGAGCTACTTCCCTACCATAAACACTGGAATTTTCTTTTTCCCATCCTCCTTTTCCCCTGTTTTTGTCTCCTTTATCCTTCTCCTTGCCATAGGCCTACCAGTGGCACTCCAGTTTACCTCCTTAGGAAGGAAGTAAAGAAATTGCTGACTCCTGCCTTAGAAAAGAACATAGCTAACTGATCCCAGAAAGATTTCTGCATTATGAGGTAATTGGGCAGTTTTTTCTGACTGCTGTTTTCCCCATAGTCTTAAGTTGGCAGTTTGAAGAGCATTGAAATTGTTAAGAAATTTGTGAATTTAAGAAAGTAAGAAGTATGTGTATTTTGGGTAAGTTCCTGGAAGCTGAGACTTACTGGTTTGGAAATTGGAGAGCAGAAAGAGGAGAGCTGTTTAATGTGTTTATGAATGGAGAGTGAGAGGTATACAAGGGAATGGTTTCAAGGTAAAGTGGAAGAAATTTTTACTGGAGGTAGGAAAAGACACTGAGATGGAGTCTTAAATGAGAGTTTGTTTGCTAAGGACAATGAAGTTGATGTTCACTAAGGAAGTTTCAGTAAAATCAGAAAATGGGTCCCTTGTTGGTTATGGGAAAGCTATTGGTCTGTAACTAGATGTTATAGTGATGATGCAATATACAAATCTGTTTTCAGGTGTAGGATGTTTGCTTTTCTGGACAAATTAAATAGCACAATTGTGGAATGGCAACTTTCCTGGTCAAGGCAAGTTGCTGCTGGAGACTTATTTTGAGGGGAAGAAATAAGAAAGTTTCAAACTTTTTCACCGTTACCATTTTTAAACTATCAGAAATATGTATCTTACATTCTCCTGGGTTCATGTTACAATGTAGTTTACCTTTGCTTTTCAAAATGTTCTTTAGATCAAATTATTTGATTTTATAGTCCACAAAGATCCATATTATGCCTTGCATTTATAGAACCTTGAGCCTTTGTTCCACATGAATTTCTAGAAGAGGACAATAAACCGGGTAAAAACACTGAATTGCAATTTTAGGCATCCTTTCTATTTATTTTATATTTACAATCCTAGCAACCATTTAACATTGTAGACCTTATGAGATCCTCAATAATACTATATTTCTGAAATTAGACAACACACACCCCTCCCTCCCCAACTCAAGTTTCTGTTTGTTCTCCCACTTTCTGTGTTACTTTAAAATTTGTAGAATTCTCAAGAGTTCGTTGGTGGCAAGTGTTAATAATATAGTTTAGTACATCTTGGAAGTTCTTACGTCCTTTGTAGGGTGAAGTGATTGTGTTTAGATTTCTGTTCCCAGTATCCCAGGAGCATTGTAAATTATTTAAGATAAAGAGTTGCTATCATACTTGTTTTTAAAGTTATATAATTCAAGTATATTTGGATTAACTCTGTTTTCTAGTTTAGTATGGACTTATTCTCAGTGATTTTGACAGAGTACTTTCAAGTTTCATTTTACCCAAATCTGTATACGTTAGTGATAAAACCTCTTTAAAGATAACTAAAAAAAAGAGGTTCTGATTTTGTATTTGGAATGTAGTGGGTTTTTTTTACAAATGTCAAATACATTAATAATAGAAGAATTATTTTTATTTTAACTTATTTTGTAGAGTTGGCACTTATTATGGTTTTCACATAGTATTGTGTGTCAGATTTTAAATTATTATAGTTACATACTATAACTTAAGTCAGTGTAGAGCCTTCTTAAATAGCCCCTCCCTTAGGAATTGTTTAAAAAGAAGTGAATTCCCAAACCTGTGTCAAGAACCAGTGATTTAAATGACTGTGAGACAAGTCTTTGAAAGGCTTCCTTGAGTCTAGTCAATGGAGATAAATGATAGCCCATTTCCATGCTGCATACAGTTGTTAGGGTTTATAAAGTTGTCAATATGTAAAAGTGCAAAAGCAGGAAAGACTGTAAAGTTGCCTATAAAATTTCTAGTTTTCATTATTTGCACTATTTATCTTTGCACTTGATTTTTTGAAAATTAAGACTAGTCACTTTCACTTTTGTTTCTAGTCTTTTCTAATTTCTTACAGAATTATGTTTTCAATATCCCTCCCAAAGCAAAACTTATATGCAATTAAATATTCTTTATAAGTCCAAGAAAATATTTCTTAGTGTTAGCTATGTAGAACAAAAATTTGTTTTGATAAAATTTTTAATATGGGCCTTTATTTGCCAATAAAATCCTTTGTAACTGTGAGTTTTATTAGACTATTTGAATAGACAAACTGAAAGCTTAGGATAGAAAAAAAATTATATATATATATATACGTATATATACACACACACACACACACACACACACACACACACACACACACACACACACACACACACACACACACACACACACACACACACACACACACACATGAAGTGGTGTCTTTGAGATCCAGTTTCCAGCCTGAAATGGCCTGATTTTGGAGTGTTGATTTGTTTTCACTGAAGTCAATGAGATTTGAGTCTAGCTGGGTATTGGCTTTAAAAGCTGAAAGTGAAGTGGGTGGCAAGTGGCAGCTCCCTCTTTCATGTAGTTTTCCATAATACTCATGGAGTTTCCTCATGGTCTATGTGATATAACTGGTATCGAAATAATTATATTAAATGAATATTCCTTTTTGGAATTCAAGGTTGACTCACTTTTTGAGGAGGGGAGGGTGGCAGGGGATAAGAGACTTTATTTTAACTAGAGGCATTATTATAACCTCAAGATGTGCTCTAGAAAGAATAGGAGAACAAAAAGTGTACCTGTGAACATATTTTTTGTCTTAGTGAGATTGCGCGACACAGTTAGTGTTCGGAATTGCAAAAAAAAAAAAAATTGACAGTTTTGTCAATAGAACAGAAATGTGTTTTGGCTAAAATTATATTTTGTAAGTTATTTAATTACTTCGTTTTATATTCCCTTTCCCATAGCCTTTTAGGCACTTCATACTTAAAACCAACAAGTGAGAGGCCTCTTTTCAGATCTGGTTTATTTTTGGAATGCCTGAGTGTGTTTCTGGATGGGTGGGGGGGGTGGGGGGTGCGGTGCGGCGGGGCTGGTGTTTTAATTCTTGACATGCTCGTCTCAGCATGTTTTGCTATTCATTCTGGATCTTAAGTTTGCAAATTCTGCTGAAAATTCAGTGATGTATTTGAAATGAGAAACTTCTCTGTGACATAGTGTGAATGTTTGTGGCTGGACTCTATTGTGGAAACTTGTGGCTTTGTTTTTAATTGAGGTAGAAAGTTAAACTTCCGTTGTTCAGATTTTAGGTTTATCTAGTGGAATTGTGCCCGGTAGTTATCTAAATATGGACCAGTTTTGGGAAATGAAGGTTGACAAATGTGTATTTGACTCTAGATAATCCTTTATTCAAAATCATAAAGGCTTACATCATTAGAGTTGTCTTAGGTTTTATGTTGTCTTGGGTTAAATGTGGATGATGATCAGCATTATATCTATGAACTTCCTTTGGGAAAAGAGAAAAATTCAGTCTCCAAACCTTTTCTTGGAGACTAAATTTACCATATATGGATAATGAAAAAATTTTAGAAAGTGGCTTTGATTATTTTTAAATGGAATTTAATCAGCTTAGTTATTTTTCCTAGTTTGAAGCACTTATTTCCCAAATGTGAATAAAGGGAAAAGATCAACAATTTGGCCCCCCCTTTTTTGAGACCATTTTTAGTTTTCTGCCCCCATTTCCCAATCCTGTTATAAAATGAATTACGGGTATCCCTCTAAGTCCCTATAACCCCTTTTGGGGGTCACAGATACCTTTGATAATCTGACAAAAGTGATGGACCCTCTCCCCAGAAAGAAAATACAACATATACAGATAATTTTGCATACAACCTCAGGGGCATCACACATCTTCTGAAACCCAAGTTAAGGATCTCTAAGTAAACTCTGTAGAGAAAATTTTAATGCAATTAATTGATAAAATTAAGAACTAAGTATTGGCATAAAACATTTCAGATTGGAATTATCGTTAGATGATGGCCCCTACTAGCAAAATGTGACATTCCAACCAGCTTTGTTAGACATTATAACATCCAGATAGAAGGAAAAAAGAAGCAAAGTTCTGAGAGCTATTTTTAAGGAGTCAGGGCATCTCTAGACATGGGAGCCACCCCTGGTTCAAGGCAGGGGTCAGGGTGCCTGACAGCTTCTAGCAGGGTAGAGTTTGATAAACCACAATGCTCAGGATGCCAAGGGGTTAGCCATTATCTTAACCCCTTTCTCACCAAAAGATTTTAGTTTTGTGTATTGGGAAACAAGACGTCACTAGGGAAGAAAAAGATTTGCCTTACAACTTTGCTGGAACACATCAGTTTGGTGACGTATGGGACACCGGTATCATTTTTGAGAAGGTGCATAAAACCAAAGTAAATTATTCTCTATGTAGAACATTATTTACTAGTAACATTTGTTTGGATGTATTAGCTTTGACAATTTTTACCAGTAAATATTGGTTTTATTTAAAACTGGGAATCCAGTTTATAAATAAGATAGTTGATATATCTGTCCTTTCCCCCATGTAAAGAATAGTTTAAAGGTTTATGCTTACTTTTTATTTTTCTCTCTTGATGCCATGGAGTGGGGTGGGGGCGGGGGAGATCTTTGAGTCAACAACCGACAAAATATCTTCTTCAAATTTAAAAATTGAGAAAGCAGCACCTTATTTAAGTCTAACTGTATACCATTTTAGTGCATGTATTAGTTTTAATAATGATTTTTTGGTGCATGCCTTTGGGCTTATTCAAAAGTGTACAATAGGAAAGTATACGTATTTCCTTTCTTAGAAAGGAGATGTTTTTCTACTTTGCAACATGTGATTACAAAAATCTTCCTCTGTGGGAAGATTAACCATGTATTGAACTACTGAAAAGTATATATTTTTAGATATACAGAAAGCATCTACATGGAGCAGCATTCAGACCTATATAGAAGTCATAGCATTCTATATAGGACCAAAAAGGAAATAACATTAAACACTTAAACAGACTTTGTTGGGTAGAAATACCTTTAGATCTTGCATTGACTTCCAAAAAGAAAATGCCACAGAAGTTTGCTGAAAACTTTTGTTGTTTGAATTTTCTCTGTCAGTGTATTTAGCCCAAATAGAACAGCTTTGGGTTAACACATACGTAAGAATCAAAAAAACAAAGCTAACTAAATAAATCAGTCTGGTTTGCCAATACAGCTTGACTGAAATAAGTAAACTAATCACTTGCAACATGAAAAACTGTTCAACTCCTCTAAGGTTTTGACAAAATAACCTTGGCTGATGTGGGAAGACTCCCACTTTGATTTCTGACCTGACAGTGAAGATTCATGCTTGACATGATTTCATACCTGACAGTGTCTGTTTAAGGAGCTGTGGTACAGTCTGCTAATTCAATCCCAGATACCTGTTGATTACCTGTGAGATCTAGAGTCCAAAGTAGCCAGCAGCTGTATCCCTGAGTGCTCTGTGCCCATCAGATCTCTTAAAGTAAGCAGGGTTGGGGCAGGTCACAGCTCTGATGAGTGACCTCAGGTGCTGTGGACAGCCCCAGATTTAAGACTTGTATCTGCTTTCTTGGGAGTCATCACTGAACTAATGTCCCACATGGTGTTACTTACTGTAGATGCTCTCTCTTGGAGGAGGCCCAGAGCACACATCCTAATTGCTTGTGGTACTCAGAGAGGGGGTGCTAACTCTGATGCCCTGGCCAAATTCCAGTTTAGGGATGTGGGTCTTCTTGCTATTCTAATCGGAAACATGCATCGCTTCCCATTTTCCCTGTTGATCTCAGTGCAAACTGCACTAGTATATTTCTTTGCCCCGACCCCAAGTCTCTAAGATGCTGGTGTGTATTATACAGGCCAAGTTCATGCCTTATCCTAATGCTGGAAAGTTGAGGAATGAGTGAGCTTGGTGTCACAGTGCCCTGTAGTTGGAAGGTAAACTCTTGTGGTGTTTTAGGGATGAAGCTGGCCCTCTTCTTAGCATAAGTTGGGGAATGTGCACTGGCCGGAGGCTTCCAGCCATGAGGTGTGAACTGAAACCTATTTTCCCTCTTTTCTTATAGCATGTTGAGAAAATCTGTTGGGTTTTTAGCAGTCAGGGAAGGCCGGAGTTCTGCAGCTTTAATCTGGGTAACTGAGGCTAGTTTGAGCAAGTCTTTGGTTAATTAACTAGGTTCTCAGATGCCACAGACTCCGTGAAAAGTCACCATTATTTTCAATGGTTGTGATAGAATTTCCCCCAGTAGCCATTATTTTAAGATTATATTGCAGAGTTGCTTTATTTGAGCTTTTCGTGTATACACAATCCCAAACTGGAAGAAATAATAATTAAAAAAAGGAATCCTGCTGTGAAAGGTATATATTACTCTAGATTTTTCTTACTGTAAATATTGTAAGATTGTAATACTGTCGATATTTTATTAACCAACAAATGTTAATCTATGTGAATTCAGACTTATTTTAAATGTGCTTCTTATTTACTGTGTGTGGTCCCTGTTGCTGACAGTATTAAGTTATATTCTGATGTAAGATTAACTTTATTAAAGAATGTAAACATTGTTTCCTTATGGGAAAACAAATAAAGTATAAAGAAGACAATTCTTTTCATTAAAATATACTGTGTATTTACACTTGCTAGACCCAGCACCACTTATAAATTTAGTACACTGTTCAAAATTTTAGTTAACACAGCTGACATGGATGTGCTCTGTTTGAAAGTCTAAGAGTAGGTATTGTTGGAATATAAACAGTTTGTATTTGTCTGCTGTGAATCATAATCTTGAAATTTCTAATCGAGTTTGTAAAATTTTTATAGTAAAACATTTTAACGACAATTTAAAAATTTATCTTCTCTAAAGAATGGTCAAAACAATATCCTTCCAGAAATAGAATTGTTCTTTAATATCTTTCCAAAATGATTTTGGTTAAATGGACCAGATGTATGTTAGTTAAAATTTAAGACAAAGTTGTAATATTCTTTGAGTTTACAAGTTAATCCTTATTGGAGATGTGCCAATTATACAGTAGAATATCATTAATTTGCACTGTTTGGGGACCCCATTAAGAATGCTGAATTTTTCCAACTAAGAAGTAAGCAAATGCAATTTAAAAAGTAAATTTGAGCATTCTGTATTAAATATGTGCAGTTATTATCACATGAAGAAGCTCAGTGTGTCGGGCTGTAATATAACCATACTTGCTGTCATGTTCTCCCATCTCAGTGCTGGGAACTCACCATGTGGAAACCAAGCAAATGTGTTGTGCATCAGCCGGCTTGAGTTTGTTCAATATCAAAGCTGAAACTAGCGAGGTCTGCTGTACTGCTTATTGAAGTATTGTGATTCTTTTAGGCATTGATTCTTACAAAATATATACTGTAACAGTATACTTTGTACAGATTTAAATTTTATTTGAAAAAAATGAAATAAAGTAGGCAAAAAAATAAAGATGTTTATTTTTCATGTGACTATATAAACAGATCAGTCTTTTGTTTCAGTGCCTTTGGTGGGGGTGGTTATGGTTGCTCTTGGAATTTTTTGGGGGGAGGGGGGGATAGAAGCCATTTTAAGGATTCAGCAGCAGGTATACTTGCCTAATCATTAACTTGCTATAAGGATTAAGTGGGCTGTCTCACACTGGAAAACTATTTTCTATTTTATTTTAAAACAAATTTAATTTTAGAGATTTTATGTGAATGGCTTCCCTATCTTGCTTCTTGAGTCAGTTTTTTAAATTCTCTGGTGGTGTGACGGTTAACCAAGCTATCACAATTGAAGAGAAAGAGAAACTTTTGCCATAGATCATGTCCCTTTTCCATAGAAGGCTTTTTGTTTTCTGTCGTTTTAAATTTGAAGTTGGTTTGGGTTACAAAAGAGTCATGACAAAAGATGAAGAGAATCCTCTGCAGAAAATAGCAGTTGTGCTTGAAAATAAGATCCTTTCAAAAATGCTCTTCTAGTGAGTGGAGTGGTAGACAGTGAATGAAGTTACCAATAAAAATGTGGCACAGGAGTGATCCTTCAGAATAGTTTTAATGGGACCTTCTCAGAGAAGATTAGATTATCTGACCAAAAAGAACCATCCCAGTTATGGCCTCTGACTCAAAAAGCAACAGTGGCTTCAGGTGTATGGTATTTTCCTCAACCTTTAGAAATGGAGTTGGAAGTTTTATTTGTGCTTTCTCCTCATTTTATCTTTTCTGGTGCTTCACTTACTTTCAGGCTGGATATGAGAAGGTTTAGAACAAGCAGTTGCAGGAACAACGTTCCTGCAAAAGTCACACTATAGAAAATTTTTTCATTGTTATTTAAATGTGTATGACAGTAGTTATACTCTAAAAACTGTTGCATGGCCATAGAAATATCTCAAGTTCGCAGTAGCACAGTTTCAGGCTTCCCTGGGTAAATTCCAAGAAAGTTTTGTTGTTGTCATTGTTGTTGTTTTGGGTTTTTTCCTGCTAAAATGGCCCTCCTTTATAGAGAACAGCAGACTATCTGTTGGACTACAGCTAGCCACAGCTAGCTAGCTTTGGACCAGCTTCCACATCTGATAATCACCAACTCCAGTAAAAATAATAGACATTTTGCTGCATGAAAACTTAAAGTTGAGGGTTTTGGGTAGGTAGGGCAGGTACTAAGAAACTCTAATTTTCCCTAAGTTCGGTAGTGCCTCTGATTTGGGTGGCACACAGAGAACAGGTGGGTACTTCCTGAAGATTCCCCTCTCTCCTCAAGGTGGAATCGGACAAACTCCTGGGTCCCTGTCCCAGAGGAGGGCTCTCTAGTACAGGACGTTGTGGTAGAAACTCTAGCCACGATTTGTAGTAAGTATAAGGGAGTGAAAAGCCAGAAGCCAGGCCCCTTCCTAACTGTCCTGTGGCCTTAATCTTTAAAAGATTCCAAATGGGACTATGATTAAATATGCCCTGTGGTTATTTTGGAGGGCTGGAGGTGAGTTCTATTGCAGGGCTACAGGGGGAACATCCCAGACTTGGGATGGGTCTGAACTATATAGGGCAAGGCTTACAGGCCCATGTGAGCCTCTCAAGAAAGGGGCCCAGCATGGTCAACAGAACTATTAGTCATTTTTATTCAGCACTTTCTTTTCTAAAGTGATATAATTGGCAATTGCTTCCCACCCCCCACCTCCAATAGATGTTAACTTTTATTTAACCATGTGGTATGTCATTTACTTAGGCCCTTTTGCATGGTTTTTAGAACTCCCTTTGTTCCTAGTGCCAGTAACAATTTCTAAGCGGATTGGACTTTTTGACTTAGGGTACTGGGTTGTGGAAGAGGTTCTGCTCATTCAGGATCAGAGGAAAGAGATCCCTTTTTCCCTGTTTGGCTGCCGGGTAACCTCAGGGCCAGCACAGTCACTACTGCTTTCACTTCAGCACCATCCCCCATGCTTCCGGAACTTAAGGAGGAGGAGCCACTTTTTTTCTCTGAAAATGGGGATTCTACCTTAATTTTGCTAATCTCTGGAGTGTTTCCAATAACGTCGTTCCAGTTTTCCTACCAACATTGATTTTCATTCATTTTGATCAAATCATGCCATTTGGCACTTAGGCTGGCAGTGAGAATATGTCGCAAACAGACTCACTGAATGTTGCAATGTTTAAAAAAGCAGGATATCCCTACCTCACAGCCAGCAGGGTTGTCCAGTTAACCCCACCATCCTAGGAATCCTGACTCTCCCTGCATGCTCAGCTCACAACTCAGACCTTCCCCAGGGAGCAGGAGTTTCTTTGTCAGCCTCCTAGGGAGATTGGCAGCCGCTCTGACCTAGCTCGGCCTTCGCTTTCTGTCTCTGGCAGTGACACTAAGGGTGGGTCTGTACTGCCACCATCCTAAATTTTTCCAAGCCCCCCCACTTTTTTGTTTTTAAAGCTAATATCGAGTGCTTAAAATATGCAAGCTAAGTGTTTTATCTAGGTTATTTCATTAAATCTTACTACAACCCTATGAAATAGGCACTATTATTATCCCCATTTTACAGAAGAGGAAACTAAGACAAAAAGAGATTGAGTAGTATGCCCAGGGTCACACAGTCAGAATTCAAGTCATGAATCCTGGCTGTCTGAGACCCTTGGTCTCAGACACTCTAGCGCCACCTCCTCCCCTAACTTTCAGGGTCTTCCTGACTTTGACAGTGCCTTACCTCAGGATGTATTTAGCTGGATGGTAAAGCCAGCGTTCCCTGCGGCAAAGGAAGATTTCTCTGTATAACTCAAAAGCCACATTTCCTCTTCTGAAGGTTGATTCATGAATGAATCCACATTTTCATTTCCCCTGCGCCTTTCATGGGGGAATGACTTACTCGGAGCAGGTCTGAGGAAAGCTGGCAAATGGCCCTTCCAGGCCTCTCTCCACTGCTCTTGCTTAAAGTAAGTACAGCGCTGAGTAGTATTCCTGCCTCTTCCCATCCTCGCCACGATGACCTGATCAAAAAGCTCTGTGAATGAGCTCTTCAATTCTGTCTAGCGGAGCTGTCGATTTCTTTCTTGTTCCCAGATTATACCCCCCAGCTGACACCCTATCATCCTTATGGCTGACCTCCTATCTGGGTTCATTTGGCTCCAGATATAGGCTCAAAAAGGAACAGGAGGCAGTCTCCAGGAGAGGATCTGGGTCTGCCCAGATTCCCCAAACCTCGCTATTTTCCAACAATTGGCCAAGTAATTGGATCAGTCAGGGCCAGCCCTGTAGTTTCCAGCTCAAAGTTTTGCTTGGGCTGTTACGTTTCTGAAGGCACTTTCCTGCATCCTCTAAAATACTACTTCCCAGATGCTTCCTGACCTCTAAGGGAAGGTCCAGAGTGTCACTCTCCAGGGGCTTCTTCCAAAAATAAAATATGAAATTCCTTGGGACTTAGGGGTGGTTTAGAGGACTGTGGTATCTATTAGAACTCTTGTCTGAAAAGGGACGATCATAATCCCTCATAATCCCTCATGTTTCCTGTATCCTCTAAAGCAGTGATTCTCAAGGTGTGGCCCCTGGACCAAGAGCATTAGCATCCCCTTGGAAATTGTTAGAAATAGAAAAAAATTTTTTTCGCAATTTTTTGGCTGCGCCACACGGCATGTGGGATCCTAGTTCCCCAATGATTGAACCCACGACTCTTGCATCGGAAGCACGGAGTCTTAACCACTGGACCACCAGGGAAGTCCCCAGAAATAGAAACTTCTTGGTCCACACTCCAGACGGAACTGAATCAGAACCTGCAGGAACCCAGCAATCCCTGTTGTAACAAGCTCTCCAGGTGACTCTGAGGCACAGTGAAGTGTGAGAACCACTGCTCTCTAAAGCAAAGCTTCTTTATCTCTTTTGGAGTTTTAGGTTTGAGACTCATGAAAGCTTGGGACCCTCTCGCCTGCTTCACAGACCTCCTCAAGTCCGTGTTAAGAATCCCTGCTCTGGAACTTAGAGCTTGTCCATGCCTCTCTGGCTTCCACCCTCTCCACACCACCTTGAGAAGGGGTGGCCACATGCTCCCTGTTTGTTCCTTCATTCATGTCCTGTTGGTTGTCGCTGAGAGTAGACAGCCCCCGTGCCAGAGAACACAGGGGAAACGGCTTTCTGCTCCATTTGTGCTGCAACTGTAGCCCGTGGCCTCTAAACAAAAACCAAATGCTTGGGCATGGGGCACCAGGCCAGAGCCTGGGCAAACAGAAAAGTGATTTCTGCTCCTGGAGCTGGGAGCTGTGTGTCAGAGCAGAACTGCTAAAAACCGTGGAGCTTCCTCTGACAGTCCTGGCTGGGGCATACTGACGGCAGCTAGAGCTTTGTCGGTGGCAAGTCCTGGTTATGCCTGTTGTCCCTGTTTAATTGTTTGCGGCACCCCTGTTCAGTTACACAGGTATCCTGGTTTGGGTAACAGATTATATGGTCCCCCATTTACTCACCTAATGGCCTCCTCACAGGTCTCCTTATGGCCGTTCTTGCCTCCTGTAATCCATTCTCCACACAGCAGCTTGCCCATAAATATGGTTACAGGACCCTTATGATCTGGCCCCATCTAATTCCTCAGTTTTCTCTCCTTCCTTTCACCTCCTTGTTCATCTCTCTTAAGTCATACTGGTCATCTTCCCGTGTCTTGAATGCGTGGAGCCCATTGCCACCTAAGTGTCTTTGGCTTTGCTCTTCCTTCTGCCTGGAATGTGCTTCCCTACAGATCCTCACACAGTGGCCCTTTTTCATAAACAGGCCTCAGCTTTCATGTTCTCCTTTCAAGGAGACCCCCTTCCAATCACTCTCCCTCACAGCACTCTTTCCTTTTTCTTCCTAGTGCTTATCACTGTCCAAAACTGTCTTTTCTTTTTCTGTTGATGCGCTAACACTGTGAGGGCAGGACTGAGGCATCCCCAGTGCCTAGACAAGCCTGGCACACAGCAGATACTCAGTAAACATCTCTTAGCTAGGCGGTTGGACTTCATCCACTCCCAGAGTGCCTCTGGGGGCTGACTTCCTCATCCATGTTGAATGCAAGTACTATCATCCTGTTTTATCTCACCTCTTGCCCACAGGTGGCATAGGACAGGGACCCTGAATATGAGATGATTCTTCTCTGCCCGCTGCCAACTCTCCTTAGCTTCCTGCACCTCCCACCTCTGTACGGGCCTCAGCATCTCCTCTCCCTAGGTATTTCATCTCCAGATGAGGTTCTGGGGAAAGGGCAATAACTCTGGCCTCAACAGATAGCTTAATGCCCACTCTGCCCACAACTGCCCCCCAAAGCACTGTGGGTTGGGGCTCCAGCCATTCAGCATGCACTTAGGGGGCCCCTTGGCCACTGAGCATTTGATGGGCAGCATTCTTCTGGGCTTCTTGATGAGCTGGGAACTCACTCTCCCTGGAATCCACTAGTTGAGGGAAGGGAGGAGACTAGCTATCCAAGAGGTTATATGCCCTGTTTCCAAATGCCACAGGGTAGGAGGTGTCCAGAGAAGTATGGCTTCCATAGAGCACCAACATCACTGGTGACGTTTCACCAAATCCTGGCTCTTCTACTCTCTGTTACTTGGCCCTCCCCCGAGTCTTTAAAATGAGAGTGGTGACAACTAAACCCCCTCCCTCCCATAACATTCCAGGGCAGCAGTGAAAAAGAACCTCCCTCCTTCATTCTAAACCTGAGGAGGAAATGAGGCTCCTGAGCTCAGCTGACTTTAAAATAAATTTAGGCTCCAAGATAAATTTAGGGCTATGGAATATGGACTCAAATAGCAAAGTCATACAGAGATAGGAGGTAGAGTTTGAGAGTTTCCAACCAACTCGCCATAAAGTGAGACCCTGATGAGAACCAGGCTGCTGCATGGTGGGCAGAGGATAAGGAAGGGGAAGCAAGGACTTGGAGACCAGACCATCACTCTGGAGGATTTCCAGGGCCTTTGTCCAAGTTCTGGCCTTTGGGGAAGGAGCATGGAGGTGGAGGTTAAAAATATTAGGTTTGAAATCAAATCGATGCAGATCCAGACTCTGTCACTCACTAGCTTTGTGGCCTTCAGCAACTCTACCTAACCTCCCCTGGTCTCAATTTCCTCATCTATAAATGGGATAAGAGGGCTGACTTCATTTGATTGTTGGGAAGATTAAATGAAATCATTCCTGTGAAGAACTTATAGCACAGAGTAGTGTTTAATAAATGCTTTCATCATCATTATCCTTGCTGTTGTTGCGGTTGTCGGTCAGAAGGGAGACAAATGTGGAACTTGTGTAGCCGATAGGAGCCCTGCTTCCATTAGCCTCTGAGCTCCCAGGTGGAGGAGCCGTGAAAAGAGCACATGCCTCTCGAGAGTGACCAGCTAGACTGCATTTGGCTGAAGGGAGGGGAACCCAATCTGACCCCTTCCCATTTCAGCTTTGGTCCTACCTACATACCTTTCTCCTGCCAGCCCAAGGGGGATCCAGTCTGTGGTGCTCTCTTCACAGGCCCAGATGTGTACTGGACCAGATTTATTTTTGGTTTGTCGCTTACTATCTCTGTTCCAGGCCTGGAATGTCTGAGGTTTTCTAGGGATGGTGGAGGAGAGCGCTCTTTTGAAAAACAAAATGAGGTCTCAGTCTAGGGGCTCTGCTTCCTTCTGGCTACAGGCAACAACAGAGAATCTGCCATCTGCCAAGGGTGCAGGATGACTAGAGGTCAATGCTGAATATTAATTCACCTGTTGGACATCTAAGATAGCAGTTAATCAGGCCTGGGGCACAGCTCTTGCATAAGGAAAGGAGAGATTTGCCTTTGGCAGAAATTTTTATTTATTTATTTATTTTTGGCTGCGTTGGGTCTTCGTTGCTGTGCACGGGCTTTTCTCTAGTTGTGGCGAGCGGGGGCTACTCTTCATTGAGGTGCGTGGGTTTCTCATTGCGGTGGCTTCTCTTGTGGTGGAGCACGGGCTCTAGGCTCATGGGCTTCAGTAGTTGTGGCACACAGGCTCAGTAGTTGTGGCATGTGGGCTCTAGAGCACAGGCTCAGTAGCTGTGGCGCACAGGCTTAGTTGCTCCGTGGCATGTGGGATCTTCCCGGACCAGGGCTCGAAGCCGTGTCCCCTGCATTGGCAGGCGGATTCTTAACCACTGCGCCACCAGGGAAGTGCTGGCAGAAATTCTTAAGTTGGGGCTTTTGGGGGTCTGTAAAGCTCCTGAAATTTTATACAAGATTATACCTGTATGTGCAAGGTACATTTTTCTGAGAAGAGGATCCATAGTTTTCTTCAGAACTCTCAAAGGAAGTTACAGCCCAAATAGGTTCAGAATCACTGGTCCTGATCTGAGAGTAGAAATAGAACCCTCCTCTAGGGGGTCTCTGAGAAGCTGCATTCTTCAGCTTGGCTGATCAGAAGGACTGAAGAGGACCTGGAAGCAGGGCTGCTTAGGCTTCGAGGAAAAAGAGCTATTCTCTTTACTGCACCTAGGTTGACTGGTTGGAGCCTGCCCTCTCCATTTGGAAGTTGGGGATTTTGAGCTAGCTAAATATCCCTTATTTTCTCTGAAGTTTGGTTGCAATATTATAAAGCACTCTAAACTGCCATATTTTGTGCCAGATGGGGGGACTGGCCTGGTGTCATCTCAGAGGTGGGAAGCAGGGTTGAGTGACTGTGCTAGGTTTGTGTGGTAGCAGTAATGGTGGGGGGTGAGGTGCAGGGGTCTCCTTATGTTGCCCTCATTTGGATGCTTGTTACATAGTTGGTACTCAGCCACAGTTTTTGCACTGATATGTAGTTGTTTCCTTCCTTTTGGAGACGTTAAATCTAAGTTCCATGGTCCATTTTTTAATTTCACCAAGGCAGTGGCTTCTCCTTACCCCTATGGCATCTTTTCATGAGAGGCTAGGAGCCCCATTCTTCTCCCCAGCTGTGCTTATTTACTCCTTACCCCTCACCCTACAAATCCTGAAAAATAGCTCTGAAAGCCAACTTGGGGCCTTTGAGGTTGTTTGCTGCTCCTTGGAATATGATTCCATCATTGAGTGTATTCCAATTCTGGCCAGTCCTGGTACTGTCTCCTGCTTTCCTCAATACCCATCATTCCTTGTTGCAGCTACTTGTTCATGTTAAAAAATGGCATCTATCTCCCTGCTGAGAATTTTCCCCCTCCTCTCAAACCTCAAGTCCATGTGCTCAACCCAGCTTACTGGATGGCATCAGAATGCGGCAGAGGTTTCCTAAGGCTTGCCTGTCCTCCTACCTGAATCAGGCAAACACTCTCTTAGCTCAGAGTCAGCTCACAAGTAGGAAGTATGGGCTGAGACTAGCTGAACACAATGGTTCCCTGGCCTCCCCCAAGAGCAGAACCTGATCCCTCTAGGGTGAATTGGCTGACAGAAGCTCCATGGGACAAGGGTTTCACTTTTCTTTGGGGGCCTTGAGTTGGAGTATTCTCTAGACATGAAATAGAGTCAAGTCTCTAGGACATAGGCCTCTGATTTGGAGTCATCAGACCATATAAGGCCACCCAGCCCACCCAAGAACACAGGTACACCCATCCTCACTGCCACTAGGGGTCTGGACAGGGGCCACCATCCCAGGACTACCCTGATCCTCACAGAGCTGAGGGGTCTGATGGAGGTATTAAAGCCCACACAGGGCAACATTTTCTCCACATGCTCTTCCAAAAGGCTCTCTGTGCAGGGAAAATGAGGTCTTGGGAGGACCTGCCTGAGCCACATCCCCTCTGTGAAAGATGGGCCTACGGACTGGAGACCATGATGTCTGACAGAGAGTCAGCCCTTCCTCCTGCTCCTCACCCAGGGCCAGCAGAACTGTTTCTGGTCCTTCCGTCTTGCTTCGTTGCTGCTCTCCTGCACACTGACCCACTTACCCTGCTCATTTTGTGCGCTGGCTCTGAATAACTGTGACTTGGGTTGTCTCTTGATTGTAGGGCTCTGAGGATGATAACAATGGAAAGCAGCCACCCTCTGGTGTTCGCTTCCTCCTGAACCCTGACTTCTACGAAGGAATTGTGAGGGAAAGGAAAGGCCTCCAAGGCCATCTGGTCTCACAGTCTGCTGCCAGGCAGAATGAGCCACCCCTTGGTCCAGGCCGACTTGTCCTTTTAACCTTATAATAGTTCCTTGGGTTATACAGAGGCTTTTCATTTTGATCAAATGTATCTGTCCTCTCCTTCATGGCTTTGTATTTTATGGTTTTTAAAGAAGGTTTCCCTTTGCCCAGATGATAAACGTATTCTCCCATATTTTCTTATATTTCTTTCATATTGGGTTGGCCAAAACGTCATTCGAGTTTTTCTGTAAGATGTCACGGAAAAACCCGAACAAACTTTTTGGCCAGCCCAATAGTTGTACTTCTATGTTCTTTAATCCATCTGGAATTTATGTTCATATATGGCGTGAGCTAGGGATCTAACCTTATTTTCTTTTCTTTGGGCAGAGGGTCACATGCTGCCCAGAATTATTTATCCTATAGGCCATCCTCTCCCCCGTGACTTGAAATACTACTCTTCTCATATTCAAAAGTCCCGTAAATATATGTGACTGTCTGGATTCTCTATTCTGTTGCATTGAACTTTTTTATATTCCTTGTA
This sequence comes from Leucopleurus acutus, assembly GCF_964270905.1. Taxonomy (NCBI): domain Eukaryota; kingdom Metazoa; phylum Chordata; class Mammalia; order Artiodactyla; family Delphinidae; genus Leucopleurus; species Leucopleurus acutus. The sequence goes on along the minus strand of NC_139145.1, from coordinate 59,383,891 downwards.
CAGTACCATTTTAATAGTTGTAGCTTTTGAGTGTGTGTTGATACAGTGTATTTTTCTCTTTCATTCTTTTCCCCCAAATTGTTTTGTTATTCTTACATATTTTTTCTTTCCAGATGTACTTCCCAGTCAGCTTGTCAAATTTCATTTAACAAGTCCTATTGGGATTTTGGTTGGGATTTTATTTATCATGTAAATTAAGTTGGGAGAGAGTTGATATCGTTACAATATTGAGCCTTCTTATCCAGAAATAGAATGTCTCAGCTATGTTCTTAAGGGCCTCCAGAGGAGACATTCTCTCTTCTCCTGACCCCTGCAGTCTCTCAGTGTCCATTGGCTGGTGTCCTGAGCCACCAGAGCCTGGTGTTGCAGTGTCCTGTGATTCTAGCTTACTCATTCCCTCTTCCCACTCAGAGATGGATGAAACAGTTGAGTATTTGCTTTTGCTCAGGAATTCCAAGCTTTATCTGTCCAAGACCCAAAAGTACTCAGGGGAATTGTCCTATCTCTTTTATGCCCTGCTTTTATATCCCATTCCTAGAATCCCCCTTCTCGTCTTGCTCTCTCAGGAATTCCAATATTTCAAATCTAGAGTAGTACGGCTTAATATTTTTTTTAGTCAGGATTTCCCTGAGAGTCTGGTTGGCCTGAAACACAGTCTCTCATTCTGACCTTCTCTCTTTTCACATTGTTCCATGTAATTTCTAAGCTTCATTCAGACAAGATGATAGCTTGGAAGGAGAGCTCACAGGTATTCGAGAGAATAGCAGTGTTAATGATTCTATGCCCGATGCCTACACTAAAAGGAAGAGCTTATTGCCCCTGACTTGCCAACAGATAGCAGCCTATGACTCTGCTCACCACCCTCAACTTTACAGAGTGTCTAGGAATTCCCAGGCATTTTTGATTCCTGATTTCTGTGCACCAGCCTCAAGAGGCAGGTTGTTAGATCCAGCTGACTGCCAATGGCCAAGAGGTCCTAGCCCTTCTCCTCGAAACTCTTCCAGGGATAGCTGTATCCAGCTGTTTTGTTGCCAATATGAAAGCCAAAAAAGCCAGAGCTAAAGTTTTCTGGGCTCTCAGAGCAGGTGTGGCAGCCAGGAAGTAGGAAAAAGGAGCCTGACCAAGGTCCAGGTCCTCACCTCATCCCCCAGAATAGCTGAATGTGCTTTAAGGCCAGGTACGATGGCAACACAAAGATATAGGCAGTTTGCCCAAAGTGTTTGCATATACACCTGAGTACCAAGAAAGGCCATGGAGTCCAGACACCTGGACGTGCTTTGCCCGGCCATGTTCCTCTCCTGTTTCTGCATCCACTTGGCTGTCTCTGCATCACCTCCTCCTGTTTCCAGGTACCTTTGGGCAAGGTCAGCACCACTTACCACTAAAATATCCCCTTGATAAATCTTCACCTGCTGCTTATCCAGTGAATAAGATTTCAGGGTAAGGACTGCAGAATTTGTCCTAACTTTGATTGGAAAGTTACTCCAAAAGTTACTCCATAAAATGATTCCTAGACATTTGTGTTTCAAAGGACAGAATGAGCCACTCCCGCATAGTGAACCAATTTCAAGGCCAGGAAATCTGCCACAGGGGCTGAAAAGTTCTATAACACAAACAGAGCTACAGCGTCTGATTCCTCGAGGTCTCGCTTCCAAACACAATATGCTGCAAAGAATTTTCCCTAGCCATCTCCCACCACACCCCCCAAGTTGCTCAAGGCCCAGCCAGCCACCCAGTTTTACATGTCTAAATCTGAAATCAAAGTCCCAGGCAGGGAGAGGGATTGTCACAAGTAATTGCAACATCCCACAAGAATTTGTTTGGGAGTTAAAAGGAGCCAAACCTGGGCCTTCTCCAAAGCTTGCAAGTCTGAGTTTTTTGAGAACCACATTCGATCTGTTCCAATACGTTGAATGTAAACGTTTGTCTTGTGCCTGCTTGGCAGCTCTAGGGGACTCTGCAGGGCTCCTGTGGCCCACCATGGCGACCCGTGTGACTTCCCCTAGGAGAGGACAGTGGGGGGGACTGCCTGCTATGAGCCACAGGCCCCCAGAGTTGGCCTTAATCTTCTGAGCCCTGCTCGAAACACTATCCCAAGGGAAAAGGAGGAGTGAGGGCTCTGAGGGGCAAAGGCTCCCAAGTGGCTGCAGGAAGAGACTTGGATGGGAGGGGAAAGGGTATAGGCATCCTGCTACACTGCCACATCCTTTCTCAGCAACTTCTACACTCACTCTTCCCTTGCCCTCACCCTTACCTTATCTCATTTTATCCTTACATGTTAACTTCATGACATTATTTACAGATGATGTTCTCTCTTTTTCCATATAGAAAATAACCACCTTCAAAGTGACAGGTTAGGGCTCAAACACAGTAGCTATTCCAGCTACATCTGAGGACAGACCAGCATTATTAGGGATACAATTGGTTGTTATGAACCAGACAGTTGTCGTCATCGTCATCATCATCATCATCATCAAACAGTTACTACTTACTGAGCCCTTACTTTACGCACAGGCCCCTTGTGAGGCTGACATTATTACTTCCCTATTTAATGGAGTAGGGCCAGGCCTGGTGAGGTTAAATGGCCTGCCCCAGGTCTCCCAGTTGGTCAGAGGGGGAACTGGGCCTCCAGAGGGCCTGAGCCATTGCCATAGCTCATTTTCTTCTGGAAGAAGCAGAAGGAAGCAGAGCCCAGCAAGGTGCCTGCCGGCCCCAACAATCTAACACTGCCAGCAATGGTGGGAAGGGGCTTTCACAGCATGTCTTACCTGGGTCCCAGGTCCCCTACAGCCGACCCAGGACCACAGGGCCATGGTGACTCAAGGATGAGGATGCAGTGGGAGGGGAGGGTGAGGGCCAGCCAGTTCTGTCTTGTTCCTTAGAGAACTCTCATGTCGTTGTAGGCAACGGGGGGGGGGGGCCCAGTGCGCATGGGAGTCCTGCCTACCTCCTCCCAGTTCTCCAGGACTTCACGGGGGAGGCTTTCTCCAAGAGGGGTTATTCCTCATCCCCACCACTCTGGCCCTAGCTTCAAAGAATGCAAAGAGAGCCAGAGCAGGCCAAGATCAATTTCTACTTGAAGGCCAACAGTCCTACTGTCCCTCAGCCCAGTTTCTTTTCAATATAGCCTAACGTCTCTCTGTCCCCTCTGCTGATTTACATGGCAGGTTTATTTAATTAGCCAGAGGGGAGTCAAAGTGCAGCTTGTCCTCAGAGTTAATTAATACTTACTGAGCCACCACGCTGTGAGTGATGCCAAGATTGGACTGTGTCCTCTATATCAGCTTAGGGAACAGACTTCAACCCCTTGTGCCTGGCTGGGATTGGGAACTGGAACTAGTTAAAGAGTAGGGATGATGGGGCCCTGAGCTATTGTGAGGAGCAGATGAGGCCGTGCACCTAACATGTTTGCCATAGTGCCTAGCACATAGTAGGGACTTAGATATTGATACTGTGTTTGTAAATTTGAAAAACAAGTGGCAGGGAAAGGTGGCCGAGAGACCATGTTCCCCTCTGGGGCATGTTCCAAGGGAGAGAGGGGTAATGGTAGCAAATACCACAGGGAACACAAACCCTCAGGCACACTCCCACAAGCATTGTCCATGAAGAAACGCAGCATGCTTCTCCCTATTTTCACCAGGCTCCTTTAGAAGATGGGGAAGGACTTCCCTGGTGGCACAGTGGTTAAGAATCTGCCTGCCAATGCAGGGGACACGGGAAGATCCCACATGCCGCGGAGCAACTAAGCCCGTGCGCCGCAACTACTGAGCCTGCGCTCTAGAGCCCACGAGCCACAACTACTGAAGCCCACGAGCCACAACTACTGAAGCCCGCATGCCTAGAGCCCGTGCTCCACAACAAGAGAAGCCACCGCAATGAGAAGCCCGCGCACCGCAACAAAGACCCAATGCAGCCAAAAATAAAAAATGAATTAAAAAAAAAGACACAAAAAAAATTGAACATGAAAGGATTGAAAAAAAAGAAGATGGGGAAAGTGCAGGTGGTTGACCCTGGAGGAATTCAAGCAGAGCATGAGTAAGTGGAGGTTCTCCTTTAATTGTGATCTGATTGCTAAGGGAAGGAAATCTGGCCTGGGCAAAGGAGTGCTGCTGGCCTATGCGATTCCCGCCAGGCCAGGGCCCTTCCCCTCCTTCCATCACCCCATCTCTGCACACACTGGAACCCTACTCCACTCTTATGTCAAAAGACTTTTGACCCTGGCTTTTCTTTCAAATGGTGCTTCCTTGGGCCCTCTCCTGTGGAGTGCCCTGACAGAGCCAACACTAGGGCAGGCTTTGGTGACAGTGCTTGCCCTCTCCCTCTACCTCCTCCAGGGCTGCCATGCCGACGAGCATCTCATAGTCTGCCCTGTCTGACTGCTTGGCTGCCAGGGAGTCCCGTCGCCCAAAGCCCTCTTTGCGGTTGGTGGCTTGGGACAGCCTGCCCTAACTCTCCCAGCTCAATATCTGGGCAGCTTCAGTCCTTCTCGTGGGAGTGCTGGCATAGCCAGTGCCTGGGTGTGTGGGCTCTTCACTCTTTGTCTGCCAGGCTTGACCCCATGATCCTATTCAGAGCCTGCCCCAGAGTCTGGATGAGAGGTTACCATGAAGCTACCCAACCCCAGGCATGGATAGTCCTTTCTGGATGCTAAGGCCAAGTAGGAAGACACACTACTGAGGCAAGACCCAGTGGCTGTCTCCGCTGCCAGAAAGATAGCTTTTCTAAGCCAAACGCTGAGGCAAGATACCTGCAGCCCTAAGACCTAGACAGATTTGGACAGGAGGGCACAGTGAGGCTTAGAAGTTTCATCCTGGGTTTGCCACATCTTCTGTACAAAGCCAGATGCTGGGTGGGAAGCATTCTTCCCAATTACCTGAGATGACTTTGGTAAGGAAAATGGAATGCGCAATGGGTCAGAGACTGACAGCCAGACTGTCAACTACAGCCCGCTCTGGCGGGCCTGAGGTTCTGGGGCCCCTGCGCCTCCTGCTGGCCCCTCAGACAGGAGCCTTCCTGCCCTTTGGCTTCCTCCTCCCCAGGAAGCAGCCTGGTGCTTCTCATCCCAGCGCTACTTCATCTGCTCCCTCCCGCCTCACTCTTTTAATCTTTTCACCTTTGGACCTAGCCTACAGCCGCTCCCTCTTTCTTCCATAACCTGGGCTTCCTCCTTCTGGACAAAAACCACTGAGTGTGACCCACGGTTTTTTTTGTTTGGGGGGGAGGGGGGTTGTTTTGGTTTTTGTAGTGTATGACCCAGCCTCTTGAAGAAGACCTCGGAACTGTGCAAGTGGCAGCCTGCCTCAGCCAGCACCTCAGAGCAGGCTCTTCTGCTGCTTCCCAGAGGGCATCCAGCCTCCAGCTCTTCCTTCTCTCTGTCTCTCCCACTGCAGAAGCCCACCCTTACAGAGCCTCTAGGGGTGGCCCCTCTAGCTCTCCCAGACCAGCCCTCCACACCACTCCAGACTGGACCAGGAATATCTTCTCTCTCTCTTTCCCTCCCTCCCTCTTCCTCTCCCTCTCCCCTTCCAAATCCTGTCCACTTAGCAAGTTCTAATGGCTCCGGTGTTCACACTCCAGCCCATCTCCACTATGTCCTCTCCTGAAGCTCCTGCTGCCAGGCTACTTGCTATGACAACAGTCTCTTAGGTGTGTTTGTCTTCTGAGATTGGAAGCACCCAGAGGGCAAGGACTTTTAACCTCCTACAAAACCAAGGGCAGTGCTAGGCTCCCAATGGGCACTCGGGACCCCGTTGAACGCTGATCCTCTCCTACTAACCTACCAGCACTGCCTCAGGGCTCTCTGCCTGCGCAAGGTCCGGGGAGTGGCAGGTCCGGTGCGGCTGTGCCTTCAGGGTACCATTGTCAGGTCACTGCAGAAGGAGGGAAGATGGGGGCCATTTCCCAGAATGGGTGAGAATGACAGGGAGGCTTTTATTTCCAGGGTGAAGGGAGGGAGGACCAGTCGGGAGTGAGGTGCCTGGGTGTCAGTTATCACGCTGGTGGAGAAGCCCACGCGCGATGTAGGGGACGTGGATCCCAAGAAAAACCCCAAACCTCATAGTTGCCTCGTCCTACCACCCCTCCATTCCTCCCAAGGGCGATCTGCCTCCCGGTTCGCAGCCCTGGGACAGATCCTTGCGTGACCTCGGGCGGCGCCCAGTGCTGCTGTGGACAGCTCATCCCGCGGCGGTGGCGGCGGCGGCGCCCGGCGTGTCCCCAGAGCCGCCAGGGGGCGAATAGGGTGCCCGCCGGCTTTTGGGACGCCCGGGGCGCCGGCGCTGAGCTCCGGAGCGTCCCGGCCAGGGAAGACGCGCCCGCCAGAACCTCCTTGGCTTCCCGCCGCCGCCGCCGCTGCCGCCGCCGCCGCCGCAGCGGGGCCAGGCCGCTACTTCCAGCCCCGCCTTCGGGCCGTCTCGGTCGCTCTGGGCGCCCCAGGCCTGGGTGGGGGCGCAGCCGCTGCGCGCCCGCACAGGTGACGGGCCGCCAGCGCGCCCAGCTCCACGCGCACAGGGCACTGCCCGGCGGACTCGCCTCGCTCGCATCCCGCCCCTCCTTCGCCCTCTTGGCAGCCCCGGCTCTGCTCTCGCAGCCGCCCCGATTTGGGGGCCGGCGATTGAATAGGCCGCACCCCGGGCGCAGCAAATGGAGGACGCTGGAATTTAAGGAGGGGGCGAGGGAGGACGCATCTCAGCCCCCTGCCTTCTCCCCACCACTGCGAAGCGGCCGCGGGCGACGCGCAGGCCGGTCTCTGCGCCCTGGGGCTCTGGTCTGGCCCGGCGCCGGTGCCGGTACGGGTGCCAGAGAGAGACCCCGCGCGAGGTTGGCCGGGCGCAACCGCGCTGCACCTGTTGGAGCGGGCCTCTACGCGTTCGGACCCGAGCCGGCCTCCACGGTACACGCTACCCGGGCGTGTACTGAAGGGCCACAGTTGGCTTTAGGAAAACAAAACGAAATATTTATCTAGAATGGATGTATGCGTATGTCGGCTCCTCTCTGGGTCAGCTGGTTAGGACCATATTTCGTTAAGTCTCAGCCTGCAGCCTGAGACCCCCGACGGCTTAGGACCTGCCCCCTGGCTTTGGCACTGCTGAGGATCTTTTGACTTGATGAGATGCTGTTTCCGTTGAAAAACAGTCTGTTCTTTGGAATCCAAATCAGCTTTTATCAAAACATGTCGGGCCTGACAGAGTTGGTGATAAACGTGTGTGTGTGTTTAAATCCTTTTTGTGCCCACACACTAGCCTGCATCCATTCTAGGTAAATATTTCTACCATTGAACAAAAGGAAGTCAAGTTTGTTTCGTTTCAAAAGGAGTCTTAGAAACAGTATCTCTCTACTTGTGGCTAGTCAATTACCCACACTTTATTTTGCTTTGATTTGGTTAGGTTTAGGGGGTTTTGCGACACTGGAAGCAAGAATTTAGGTTAAATTATGTCTCAAGCTGCACGTGAGCTCTGGTTTCAAATCCTAACATTTAGCACAGGCTTTCACAGCGGGAGTGCCAGGGTTGACATCTGTGTCGGCTGTATTCTGATTCATGCCGGTCAGACAGACGCTCAGACAAACCCCTGGGAGAGGGGATCCTGAATGAGTGCACTCCTCTGCCCACCAGGAGGGAGTCAGGAATCCACAAGACAAGACGAGTTTGTCGGCTAAGGGAGCCAGCGCTATATGTCTTAAGTTGCTTTCAGGCTCTGGGATGTGGGATTGGGCTGCAAACTCTGGGCTCTAAATCTGTTTAGCATACAGGACCTGGGTCCCAGGAGACTCTCTACCTTCTCCTCAGTTCATCTGGACATGAAAGGTGGGCTCAGAAATCAACAAATCAACCGACGGTCAGAGAGCCTGGGGGATTCTGCAGCCCTGAGGGAGCCTCACCCATTCCGCACCACCCCTCCTCCCGCAATACAGCACTAAGGCTCTGCTGACAGGGCAGGGATCCACCCGAAGTCCAAGGCAAGATCCCACCCCCGCTCCTTCTGTCCTTCAGTTCCCCGTGTGTCTGAGACTTCCTGGCTCTGTGAAGGCAAGGAGTAGCCTAAAGTCCAGAGCCTCGCATCTAAAGAGTGGCACTTGTGGGAGCCCTGGCCCCAGTCCCCAACCTCAGGAGGCTCTGGAGATGGATGGGGTCAGGTGAACAGCCGGCATGACTGCAGCCTCTGACCTTAGCCCAGACACCAACACTGCTGCCACCCTGTCTTCTTTGAGCTTTCCCAGAGTTGAGCACTCACCAGGTATGGCGCCCACAGAGTTTCCCCATTCACCGGAATGCAGCCACGTGCCTGGAAGAGCACTCTTAGTTCAGCCCACCCGAGACCTCAACTCCCATCCTCTTCTTGAGTCAGCACTACACTTCCCCCTTCTCAGCTCTGCTGGGGAGCCCTCTATTCCCAGGAGAGCTACCTGGAGGAGAAGGCCATGTCCTCACTGCCTCACAGGTGCGAAGGGATAGACATGAACACATCTGCAAAGGCTCTTCCTGGCCCCCCTTAAATCCCAGTGAGTCGTCCATCCCACACTATTTATTGGTTACTGACTTTGGGCCAGGCACGGTGGCAGAGGTCGGGGAATACAAAAATAAATGAAGCCATTCCTGCCCTTAGAGAGTCCATGGTGTCTGATGGAGGAGTTTATTCTTTAACTCATTCTTTCACTCAAATGAATGAGTCCCTTTGCCAACTGCTAGGGAGACAGCGAAGAAGACAAGCACAGCCCCAGCCTTCCTAATAGTACCACCTTGTAGACCCACAGTCCGTAGGGGAGTCAGACATTAATCAAGCCATCTGGCAAATAGAGAACTATAAGCCCTGATAAAGAGAATCACAGGATGCTTGTGAGCACGTGTAAAGGGCCGGGGCGGTGTGTGTGTGTGTGTGTGTGTGTGTGGAGAGGGGGAAGACCGGCTGAGGGGGAGGGGCAGTAGGAGGGGACTGACCGGGACCCAGGCCTGGCAGAACCTGGTATGGTGCTTATCTTCCTCATGAAACATGACCTCAGAGCTTCGAGAAGGCCCCTCCCTGTACCCTATCCCTCACCCCCACACTCAGGAATTCTGCCAGCCTCTCTCTCTGAGGATGCCAGTCGCTTTTCCTTGCCGCCCGTTGGTGGCAGGAGGCCACAGTGCCCCTTGTGGCCACTGACTGAAGTTTCCAGGACCGTAGAGGGGTGGGGTTTCAGGCTGTGGAGCCGCTGTGTCCCAGCCTCCTGAGCTCCACCAGCTAGCCTCAGTCCTTGGGCAGAGCCTCTCTCTCGTGCCTCTTGGTGTCACCAAAAGGGGACTCCAGGGTGGCCTGCCTGGGAATAATGCCAGGCTCCCTCAGCTGACACACAAGTGCCTATGCGGCTGCCACGAGTTAGCCAGCAGTAGCCTGTGGTGGATAAGGTGGCCTAGACCCACAGGCAGCTGTGCCTCTGCATTTGCTTCCTTTTGTCTTTACAGATGTGGTGGATGTTACCTCCTGTGTGCTCCACATAGTGAGGCCAGAGCCTGGGATCCAGGGGAGTGCTTTACACACCTGCTTCCCTCTGTGGCCCAGGCCTTTGGGGATGTGGGTCTCTTGGCCTCTCCCTTTCCCCTCTGCCAGCCACTCCACATTCACAGTGGCTACAGAGCTTTGTGGCTGGATTCGGTTGCCCTTGAGACCCAAGCACAGAGAAAGAGGCCACTTGCCCTGCTGGTGTCATCGTCTCTGTGGAGAGGAAAGTTTGAAAATCCTCATTGGAAAGCTAGAAGCAAGCACTGAGCAAAGGCATGATCCTTGTTAGCACTTTCTGGCCAGGCACACGTCCCAGCCAGGGCACTTGGGCCTCTAATGGCAGGGCTGCCCGCCTGCCTGAGTTTCTCACAGGAGGAAGGTGAAGCAAGACCTCCTTGAGCTTTTAGACGTGGAAGAGCTAAGGCTAGCAGCAGGACCACCTGGGGCTCCAGGCAGGGGTAGGGGCAGAAAAGGAGAGCATTCCATGCCTTAGAACCTGGTGGGCACCTTTCTCCTCTCATTAGGTTGACTGAGCTCCTCTTTAAGGTATTATAAATGTTCAATGAATTCTGATTCTGTTAGGTTGGACAGCATTAAGGCATCCTGGGTAGATGCTGGGAACACAGCAAGGGACAAGTAATAATAACAGTAACACTACTATGTATTGTTCACTTAATATGTGCACTCTGAGCTCCACGCACTGCATGAATTTTAGTATTTAATCCTTACCACTTTCTCAGAGAGAACTGCCATTGTCATCCCCATTTTATAGCTTAGGAAACTGAGGCTCAGAGAAATGAAGTAATTTGGCCGAATTCACACACAGCTAATTAGGATTAAAACTGAGATCTGTGTGCCTCCAGGGTTCACACCTTCCTTCTCTCCTACAGCCCATCCTCCAGAGCCCAGAGCTGGGAGAGGGAAGAGCACTGGCGAGAAGGAGTGGGTGCCATGCTGGCCTCCGCCCTTGGTCAAGTTCATCCTGCCTCCACACAGACTGTCTTCCTGTGGCCTTGGGGATGGTGGCCTGAGGATGGGCAGTGAGGCCTCCAGATGCCAGGGCAGGGAGGTGGCTGCTCACTCATGTCTCTGAGAGCCGAGCTCCCCAGATACCTGGGCTTCCTGATCTGCTCCCCACCTTGGGCCTAGGTGGTGACTTCTCAGAGCCTGGCACCTGGCAGGCAGGTGGACATAGGATCGAGGACACACCCTTGGAGCCAGAGGCACCTTCTGAGCTCAAAGCCAAACACGAACACATGGGCAGAGAACCTGCCACTGAAGCCACTCATTTATCCCGTGTGCCCAGAGCTTCCCCTGGAAGCTCTACCACATCACGTCGTCCCAGAGCTGCCCTCCCCTCTCCAGAGGGAACCACAGACCTTGGGAAAAGAGAGTCGCCGCTTGCCCGGAGTAGCCAGGGGGAGGGAAGGGGTTCAATATGGGGATTATTACATTCAGTCCTTAAACCACCCTAAGAAGGTGCTATAAATTATTCATTTTACAGAAGAGGAAACCGGGGTCAAGGTCTTTCCCAGCTGGGAAAGCTGGGTCCCTCATCTGCCAGGTAGCCCCCTGTTAACTCCTCTGCTGCACCATCTCCATGGCCTTTATCAGGTGATGGCAGTGGGGGGCAGGGGTGGGGGTAAGCAGAAGAGAAAGGGGCCCTAAACCCCAGGACTTAGAGAGGGGAGAGGCAGCCGCAGGTGTACATAAGGTGTTTGACCTAAAGCCCGAAGATGACCACCACTCATTCGTTGATTCCAATTGAGCCCCTTCCACATGTAGGTCCAGCGATGGCAGCGTCCCTGTCCTCTGGCAGTGAAAGGGGACAGATGCTTTACCAGGCGAGTACCCTGGAGACAGCATGTGGAGGTGTGGAGGGACAGCCAGCCCAGCCTGAGACGGGGAGGGATCAGCAAGGCTTCCTGGAGGGGAGTCCTAAAGAAAGAGTAAAAGTTAAATTAGGGAGAGGAAGGGATGACTGGAGGTAGGGGCAGAGGGGACCACAAGAGCAAGGCCCAGGGAAGCCTAAGCCCTTTGAGAGCCGCTGAGAAATGGGGGGTGAGGGGAGCAGAGGCAAGAGGAGAGGGTGGATGGGCAGGCCAGAAGCCACAGCGTTTCCAAGCCCAAGGAACCTGGGACAGCCAGACACCCTCCCACAATCTCCCTGCGGACATCGCTGCGAACCGGACAGGGAACATTCCAGCCTAATCGAAGCTCAGATCGGGAGCTCCAGAGGCTCCACACACTGGGGCCGGCCTCCCCCGGGGAGCTTGCCCGCTCCCTCAGGCCAGGCCCCAGTAGGGGCTAAGGGGTCCTCAAGGGTTCAGACCCTAAAGAGGCTGGAAGTTTTCCCTCTCCGGTATCTGGGGGGAACTGGGTAGGGATGGAGCAGAGGGGAATGGAAATGGAGCTGGAGGGAGGGCCCACCTGCCGGACAGAAAGATCCTGCCTGAGGAACAGGACTTCAGAGCCGTCCGGGTTCTCAAGGGGCCCCTGCTCAAGCCGGTATTTCGGAAAAGGGCTGAAGGGCAGGATTTCAGTCCCTGCCTGAGCCCAAGCCTGTGCTGCCCTCTACCAGGCCCAGCCTCGTCTGCTCTCGGCTTAAGTGGGGACACAGGCTAGGATATGGGAGCAACAGCCCCCCAGCCCTGGAAATGGGGTGTCAGATGGCCAACTGGACTGCATATTCTGTTGTCCGTTAGTCATTTTTATTTCTTCATTAAAGCTTCCATCCTTTTACTATGTAAACAGCATCATGCTTAGGAAAAGAGCTAAGGAGGTGGAAGGGTATGGGGACAGAAGTCTTAAATACATTACCTAATGTCACCAATTTCAGCCTAAGAGAGAAGTGACCCCTATCCTCTTTATACACTGGAGAAATTCCTGGCTCTGATCTCCCAGCTCCCTTGGTCTTCTCTCCACCCTGCCCCCCACCCCGTCCCCTCACAGAGAAGCAGGTCTCTGGCATTGGCAATAGTTAGAGACGAAGAAGCAGTGAGAGGAAAGGAAGAGAAACCAGGCTGCCTCAGAGTAAGGGGACCCCATCCCACCTCACAGGCTGGCAGGACACCACCTGCTGGGAGTGGGGGCGGAGTGGGGGAGGGCGACTCTCCCTTCCAGGACCTCTGAGCTTCCTAGTTCAGGTCCAAGGACCTGGTGTCATCATCAGGGGGACCAGGCCAGGAGGAAACCTCCCCCAGCTGACCTGGTTGACCTTCTTCCAGAAGCTGGCCAAATTCTTTGCATGGCCTTGTCCCCAAGGTGTCATCAATAACAGTAGCAGTGGCCACAGCAGCAGCAGCAGCAAAGGAGATTATGCATGGAGGGTTGGCTAGGTGTCTGCACTGAGCTCCCACATTTTTCATTATCTTTTGAAGTCCCCACAAACCTCAGGAGATTTTAATAACCCCATTTTACAGATGGGACGACTGAGGCTCAGAGAAGTTAAGTGACTTCCCTAAGTCATATAGTTACTAAGTGACAGTGTCAGGACTCAAACGAGGTCTCACTGACTCCAGAGGGTGAACGAAGCTGGACTGCCTCATCCCTTCCCCTGCCACGCCCGCTCATTCCCAAACCCATGGCCTCACAGGGCAGCATCTTCTACGCTCTGCAACCCTTCTGACCTCTTCTTCCTCACGCTCAGTTCTGCCCCAGCTCCTGGCCCACCTTTGCAGAGCTGGGGAGGGAGCAGGATGGTTCTACTGCTGGGGTGGAAGGGCCCGTGCACCCTGGCGCGTGGGAAGGGGCCCGAGCTCAGCTTGGCACACTGACTGGCTTGGCCTGGCCAGCAGGCATCACTCACACGTCAGAGTAGCCATGGTCACTTTTGTTAGTCGAGATGACTGCATTCGAGAGGGAAGAGGAGAGAAGGAGGGGCCCAAGCCCAAGAGGACAGAGTGGGTGATCAGGGACCATAACCTCCTAGGGGCACAGGTGAGCGGAGATTTGTGGCTCAGGCTGACACACCAGGCTCTGTAGGTGCCCTCAGCACCCACCTGCCCTGGGAGGTTCTCTCCCCACCTCTCCACTGCTGCCTGCTCTGACCCCACCATGCCTGGGGAACCAGGGACCACCTTCTTCACCTCCCAGGAGCCCAGGCTCTGGAATCAAAGGAACCTGGGTTTGAATCCTGGGACCCTAAGCAAGTTACTTTATCTCTCTGGGTCTCAGGTCCCTTAACTCCAAACTGACAGAAACTTGTGATAAAGGAGCTAAAGAAAGAATGTTTAATAGTAGTAACATTAATGTTTATTCAGCACCCACTGTGTGCCAGGATGTTTCATGTATTATCTCACTAAATCCTCAAAACCGCCCTAGGAGTTCAGTGCTATTATCATCGCCCCTATTTTATAGGCAAGGAGACTGAGGCTTAGGGGAAATAATTTGTCAAAGCTGACGAGCCACAGAGCTGGGACAGGCCTCCAGGGTCTGTGCTCTCAGCTACCTCGATGTGTGATGTGCTTGAGTGTTTGAGCCCTCAGATCCTCTGGCTTGCTTCCTATTCCACTTTGCAGAGGGGCTGCAAGAGTCCCTGGTAACAATGGGGAATGCTGACCTCAGGGGTTGGCACGCTGCCCAGGATCCCCTTCCTAGGCCGTTTTGAGCCAGTGACAGACTTCCCCTGGTCACCTCCCTGAAAGGCTCTTCTTCCTTCCCCAGGGCTGAGGCTGGGGATCTGCTATGGTGTGGGCATGTCCCCGGGTGACACAAGTGAGGACAGCAGATGTCAGGAGGATCCTGTGTACTGGGGTGCGTATGTTTTGAATCTTCTCCCATCTGACGACTTAATTGATCCAGGAAGAGCCTGAGGTTCCACTGGGTCAACAGATGAGGAAACTGAAACTCAGAAATATTAAGTGATACGTGCAAAGTTGCCCATCATGTGCAGGGTGGAGGGAAGATTGTGGAGCCAGGTGGCCTGAGCCCAGAATCAGAAGTCTTAACCCCAAGCTCTTCTCTGTCAGGGGCAGACTCTCTAATTTGATAGTTTGGGGCAGGTGCAGCCTGTTAATGGGCCCAGGCACTGCCTGTATTCACACATGCTGAACTGTCAGGATCCTGAAGCCCTGTTCCTACTCCCATTACTCAATAGGGCCCTCATTCATTTATTAGGTTGACAATTATTTATTGAACACCTACTGTGTGCCAGATCCTATACTAGGCACCAAGGATGCATTGGTGAACAAAAGCGGACCCGGTGCCTGCTCTCATGGAGCATATATACCAGTGGAAAAGAATCAAACAAATATGTGTCCAGTTACAAATTGTGATACACGCCAAGAAGGAAAACTACAGCCGATTCTAAGGCAGAACAACAGCGGGGGCATAACTTAGACTGGGGGGGTGGGGGCGAGGAGCAGCGGGCGGGAAGACCTTGTGGAGATGACTTTTATATACGAACATAACCAATCAATCAGCCAGTTGATTAACCCAGACCAGAGAGGTGGTCAAGTTCCACATGCTATGATTTCCAGAGTAAAGAGGTTTCCATTCGGCTTTCCTCTCCATCAAGGAAAAGTGCTGTTGTCTACGGCCGTTTTGCCATTTGCCTTGAGACTCCAGGTCCCGGTGATCTCAGAGTACAAGTGAGGGAAAATATAATCTGACTTGGTTTTTTGGATAAAACAAGAAGTGCTGGGTCCCCCCTCGCCCAGATCGGCGCCGGCCCCTGCCTCCCCACCCGCCCTCAGAAGTGCGGTGCTCTGTCGCCACCTGGTGGATGTAACAGACCACGCAGGGGTCGCCCGGCCTCCCGGGTCTAGGGTAGGATACGGAAAGCGGCTTCCTTCGGGGCGGAGGCTGAAAAGGAGGCAGTGGGTTTGGATGACTTCCTGGCAGGGGGCGGGGATGGGGAGAAGGAGCGAGGGTGGATGGAGAACTGCTGCTTGAAAGTCAACTGACTGGAGACCGACAATGGCCCCATTGTGTCCGGAGCCTTGACCTTGATTTCCTGCCACTGTCGTCTCCCGGCGTGGCATCACCCGGGGCTGATTGGCCCGGAGTCCGTTCCGTGACAGTGGGCGGGCCCCGGGCTTGGATGGCGAGCACTGGGCTCCCCCGGGGGCTGAAACACGCGACTGGCCCTGTCCCCCCAGGAATTTCATCGAAGGCGGGTGGGGCAACGGGCCGACGCCTCTCAGAAGTCATTTCCTCCTTGCTGCCCACAGTCAGGAGTTTGGGGCAAGAACTCGGGACTTTCTTTGAAAAGCAGTGCTACCTTATGGTTAGGAACTGGGATCTGCAGTCTGAGAGACCCAGCTCCAAATTAGGGGATCCCTGGACACAGCCTTTAAAACCACCCACTCTTTTCTTTTCTTCTTTCTTTCTTTCTTTCTTCCTTTCTCTTTCTTTCTTTCTTTCTTCCTACCTCTCTTTCTTTCTTTCTTTTTTTCTTTCTTTTTCCATTCTCTTCCCTTCCTTCCTTCTTTCTTTCTTAGCACATACTGGGATACACATTCCCTTTGTAAAAAATATTACACAATACAATAAAAAGTTACAGCTCCCCACCTTTGTCACACACACACACACACACACACACACACACACACACACACCCTCAGGTAATTGCTACTGTTAGATTGATGTGCGTCCTTCCTGACCTCATTCAATGAATTTACATGAGTCTGTACATATGAAAATATATGATTCCTTGTATGTACTCTCCGGGCCTCAGTTTCCTAATCTGAAAAATGGGAATGAAAATAATAGTGCTTAATTCTGAAAAGTTACTGAGAATGTTACCTGAGATAATTCATGTGGAGCGCTTGGCTCGGCACCTGGCACACAGCAACTGTGACTATTCTTGTCATCATTCCCCATCATTATTATCATTATCATTGGGACCCAGACCCAATTCTAAGGTCTGGATAGAAGCCCTGTCTTCCTCCACAGCCTGCTTTTCCCCCTCCCCTTTCTCCCTCCTAACAGCCTGTGATAAAAACCTGTGTTCCCTAATGCCTGTGTTTTTTAAAAACTAGAAAGAGCATCTGGTGTTTTCTGCATGTTCTCTCCTCCCCTTCCCTTCCTTCACCCCACCCGCCCCTTCCCTTCCATATTTGACCTAGATGTGACTGCTCACCCCACCGCAGAGAGAACATTCCATTCTGTGTCAGAAGAAGAGTTTCATGGCCCATACGATGCTGTTGGACCCACAGTGTTTGTACATAAAGGCTGTCTGCTGGGTAGCGGTAGGGCTAATGGCTGAAAGGGGGCAGGGTGGGGGGCGGCACGCTTTGTGAAAGAGCACATAGTAAAGCAGGTAAGTAAGCAGTAGGGTCGGCTGTTAGAGCAACCCAGGGTGTGGCCAAGGGCAAGTCATTTCACCTGTCTGAGCCTCAGTTATCTCACCTGTGCAATGGGGCTACTAACAATAGCCACCACATTCAAGTGCCATGAGGATAACAGGGACCCTGTGAAGGGACTTGGTACTGAGAAAGCCAAATAGTAGTCATGTTGGAAAACTCAGTGTCATGTTTGTTTAGCATTTTATGTTTGCAAAGAGAATTTCTAACTTCTTTTTTTTCTTTTTAATATGAACTAGTTTTTGCTGCCTGGAGAAGGAAGTTTGGTTTGGATTTACAAGTCTCAGGAGAAAGGCAAATGCCTTTTCCTGGGCCTCTGTTGAAGCAGCCAGGTGCCACTTCCTGGAGCTGTTGCTGGTCCCTAACATAGCCACAGAGAGCATCAGGATACAGGACACCGAAGGACCTCACTGTTCCAGAGGATGTAGCAGGAAACACGCCAAATCCATGTGAGTAAGACAAGGCCAAATCACCCATTCCACAAACAGTCATGGAGCAGCTGCCTCATGCCCAGCTGTACTACAGAGCCCTGCATAGCTGAGGGTCCCTGGAATACAGGGGGTTTTTTGGCAGGCTTGGTGGGGGGAACTTACTGCACATACAAGTTAATATTCAGTGCTTATTAGATGCCAAGTGTGTTATAAGGACAACAAACAAGTCTTAGATAAGATCTTTGTCCCCCTATAGCTTGTGTTTTATTGTAATTTTTAAAAACTTTATTGAAGTGTAGTTGATTTACAATGTCATGTTAATTTCTTCTGTACAGCAAAGTGACTCAGTTATACATACATACATACGTATATATATTCTTTTTCATGTTCTTTTCCATTATGGTTTGTCACAGGATATTGAATATAGTTCCCTGTGCTATACAGTAGGACCTTGTTGTTTATCCATCCTATATATAATAGTTTGCCTCTGCTAATCCCAAACTCCCCATCCTTCCCTCCCCTACCCTGCCTCCCCCTTGGCAACCACAAATCTGTTCTCTATATCTGTGAGCCTGTTTTTGTTTCATAGATATATTGATTTGTGTCATATTTTAGATTCCACATATAAGTGATATCATATGGTATTTGTCTTTCTCTTTCTGACTGACTTTGCTTAGTATGATAATCTCTGGGTCCATCCATGTTGCTGCAAATGGCATTATTTCCTTCTTTTTGATAGCTGAGTAGTACTCCATTGTATATATGTACCACATCTTCATTATCCATTCATCTGTCGGTGGACATTTAGGTTGTTTCTATGTATTGGCTATTGTAAAGAGTGCTGCTTTGAATATAGGGATGCATGTGTCATTTTGAATTAGAGTTTTGTCTGGGTATATGCCCAGGAGTGGGATTGCTGGATCATATGGCATCTCTACTTTTAGTTTTTTTGAGGAACCTCCATACTGTTTTCCATAGTGGCTGCACCAATTTACATTCCCACCAACAGTGTAACAGGGTTCCCTTTGCTCCACACCCTCTCCAGCATTTGTTATTTGTAGACTCTTTAATGATGGCCATTCTCGCTGGTGTGAGGTAGTTCCTCATTGTAGTTTTGATTTATATTTCTCAAATAATTAGTGATGTTGAGCATCTTTTCATGTGCTTATTGGCCATCTGTATGTCTTCTTTGGAGAAATGTTTATTTAGGTCCTCTGCCCATTTTTTGATTGGGTTGTTTGTGTCCTCTTGTTGTTGAGTTGTATGAGCTGTTTGTATATTTTGGAAATTAAGCCCTTGTTGAGCGCAACATTTGCAAATATTTTCCCCCAGTCTGTAGGTTGTCTTTTCATTTTTTTCTTATGGTTTCCTTTGCTGTGCAAAAGCTTATAAGTTTGATTAGGTCCCGTTTGTTTATTTTTGCTTTTATTTCTATTGCCTTGGGAGACTGGCCTAAGAAAACACTGGTACGATTTATGTCAGAGAATGTTTTGCCTATGTTCTCTTCTAGGAGTTTTAAGGTGTCTGGTCTTATATTTAGGTCTTTAGTAGCTTGTGTTTTAATGGTTCTTCTATACATGTTACTTTCCTCTGCTTTTTTGGGGGGTGTTATACGCACATTAAAATTTGTCTTTTTGAGTGTACAGTTCTGTGAGTTTCAACAAACACAGACATGTAACCACCATCACAATCAAAATATAGAATGTGTCCCGCCCCAGATTTTCCTCTTGCTCTTTAGTGATAAATAAGACCTCTCCCCCAACCCCAGCCACTGGAAACCACTGATCTGATTTTGTCCTTATAGTTTTGCCTTTTCCAAAATGGATTCTTACAGTATGTAGCCTTGAGTCTGCTTCTTTCTTTTACCTTAATGCTTTTGAGATTCACCCACATTGTTGTACATATCAGCAGTTTGTCCCTTTTCTCTTTAACTTTTCATTCTAAAATGTTTCCAATATAAATTTAAAAGAATAATAGTGTGGGAATTCCCTGGTGGTCCAGTGGTTAGGACTCAGTGTTTTCACTACTGTGGCCTGGGTTCAATCCCTGGTCAGGGAACTAAGATCCCACAAGCCACACAGCCAAAATAATAATAATAGTAATAGAGTGAATACCTTTAAATCTACCACCTAGATTCAATAATTGTTTGCATTTTGCTATATTTTAAAATAACATCTATAACAGGCATATATTTGCTGAACCATTGGAAAGTAAGTTGTAGGCACTGACACTTCACCTCTAAAACTTCAACACATATCACCTAAGAATGAGTGATGACCACACGTTATCACACCTAAGAAAGGTGACAATAAATTCCCAAGTGTCATCTACTATTCATCCATTTGCAAATTTCCCAAATTTCAAAAAAGACTTTTATAGTTTTTATCCACTTGCTAGAGGGGTTTTTTTGTTTGTTTGTTTGTTTTTGGCCGAGCCCGGCAGCTTGTAGGATCTTAGCTCCCCAACCAGGGATGGAATCCTGAGGGCCCAGCAGTGAGAGTGCCAAGTCTAATCACTGGGCTTCCAGGGAATTCCCAACTAGAGTTTTATTTCTAAACTTTTAGTTTTGAAATAGTTATAGACTCATAGGACGTTGCAAAAATAAAAGAGTCTCATGTACCCTTTAACCATCTTCCCATAAAAATGACATCTTACATTGAGCTGTAGTAAAATATCGAAACTAGGACACTTGCAGTGGTACATTACTGTTAACTAGACAACAGAACTTATTCAGTTTTCACCAATTTTTTTTTTTTTTTTGTGGTACGCAGGCCTCTCACTGTTGTGGCCTCTCCCCCTCTCCGGACGCTCAGGCTCAGCGGCCATGACTTACGGGCCTAGCCACTCTGCAGCATGTGGGATCTTCCCGGACCAGGGCACGAACCCGTGTCCCCTGCATCAGCAGGCGGACTCTCAACCACTGCGCCACCAGGGAAGCCCTACCAATTTTTAACCTGCATTCATTCGTGTGTGTGTGGGGGTGTATGTTTAGTTCTATGCACTTAAATCCCAAGTAGAGATTCTTGTAACTACCACCACGGTCAAGATTGTTACTGTTGAGCAGAAGCAAGAAGAACTACAGTCCTGCAGCCTGTGGAACGAAAACCACATTCACAGAAAGATAGACAAAATGAAAAGGCAGAGGACAATGTACCAGATGAAGGAACAAGATAAAACCCCAGAAAAACAACTAAATGAAGTAGAGATAGACAACATCCCAGAAAAAGAATTCAGAATAATGATAGTAAAGATCCAGGACCTCAGAAAAAGAATGGAGGCAAAGATCGAGAAGATGCAAGAAATGTTTAACAGGGCTTCCCTGGTGGCACAGTGGTTAAGAATCTGCCTGCCAATGCAGGAGACATGAGTTTGAGCCCTGGTACAGGAAGATCCCATATGCCACGGACAACTAAGCCCATGCGCCACAACTACTAAGCCTGCACCCTACAGCCCATAAGCCACAACTACTGAGCCCACGTGCCACAACTACTGAAGCCCGTGCGCCTAGAGCCCATGCTCTGCAACAAGAGAAGCCACTGCAATAAGAAGCCTGTGCACCAAAATGAAGAGTAGCCCCTGCTTGCCACAGCTAGAGAAAAGCCCGTGTGCAGCAACAAAGACCCAATGCAACCAAACATAAATAAATAAATTTATTTTTTAAAAAAGAGAAATGTTGAACAAAGACCTAGAAGAATTAAAGAACAAACACCTACAAGAATTAAAGAACAAACAAACGGAGATGAACAATACAATAACTGAAATAAAAAATACACTAGAAGGAAGCAATAGCAGAATAACTGAGGCAGAAGAACGGATAAGTGACCTGGAAGACAGAATGGTGGAATTCACTGCCATGGAACAGAATAAAGAAAAAAGAATGAAAAGGAGTGAAGACAGCCTAAGAGACCTCTGGGACAACATTAAACACACCAACATTCACATTATAGGGGTCCCAGGAGAAGAGAGAGAGAAAGGACCCAAGAAAATATTTGAAGAGATTATGGTCAGAAACTTGCTAACAGGGGGAAAGAAATAGCCACCCAAGTCCAGGAAGCACAGAGAGTCCCAGGCAGGATAAACCCAAGGAGAAACACGCTGAGACACATAGTAATCAAATTGACAAAAATGAAAGACAGAAAAAGTATTAAAAGCAACAAAACGAAACAACAAATAACATACAAGGGAACTCCCATAAGGTTAACAACTGATTTCTCAGCAGAAGCTCTACAAGCCAGAAGGGAGTGGCATGATATATTTACAGTGATGAAAGGGAAGAGCCTACAACCAAGATTACTCTACCCAGCAAGGATCTCATTCAGATTTGATGGAGAAATCAAAAGCTTTACAGACAAGAAAAAGCTAAGAGAATTCAGCACCACCAAACCAGCTCTACAACAAAAGCTAAAGGAACTCTTCTAAGTGGGAAACACAAGAGAAGAAAAGGACCTACAAAAACAAACCCAAAACAATTAAGAAAATGGTAATAGGAACATACATATCGATAATTACCTTAAATGTGAATGGATTAGATGCTCCAACCAAAAGACACAGTCTCGCTGAATGGATACAAAAAACAAGACCCATATATATGCTGTCTACAAGAGACCCACTTCAGACCTAGGGACACATACAGACTGAAAGTGAGGGGATGGAAAAATGTATTCCATGCAAATGGAAATCAAAAGAAAGCTGGAGTAGCAATACTCATATCAGATAAAATAGGCTTTAAAATAAAGAATGTTACAAGAGACAAGGAAGGACACTACATAATGATCAAGGGATCAATCCAAGAAGAAGATGTAACAATTATAAATATATATGCACCCAACATAGGAGCACCTCAATACATAAGGCAAATGCTAACAGCTATAAAGAGGAAATCGACAGTAACACAATAATAGTGGGGGACTTTAACACCTCACTTACACCAATGGACAGATCATCCAGACAGAAAATTAATAAGGAAACACAAGCTTTAAATGGCACAATAGACCAGATGGATTTAATTGATATTTATAGGACATTCCATCTGAAAACAGCAGAATACACTTTCTTCTCAAGTACACACGGAACATTCTCCAGGATAGATCACACCTTGGGTCACAAATCAAGCCTTGGTAAATTTAAGAAAATTGAAATCATATCAAGCATCTTTTCCAACCACAACACTATGAGATTAGAAATCAATTAAAGGGAAAAACGTAAAAAACACAAACACATGGAGGCTAAGTAATACGTTACTAAATAACCAAGAGATCACTGAAGAAATCAAAGAGGAAATCAAAAAGTACCTAGAGACAAATTACAACGAAAACACGATGATCCAAAACCTATGGGGTGCAGCAAAAGCAGTTCTAAGAGGGAAGTTTATAACAATACAAGCCTACCTCAAGAAACAAGAAAAATCTCAAATAAACAATCTAACCTTATACCTAAAGGAACTAGAGAAAGAAGAACAAACGAAACCCAAAGTTAGTAGAAGGAAAGAAATCATAAAGATCAGAGCAGAAATAAATGAAATAGACACAAAACAATAGCAAAGATCCATAAAACTAAAAGCTGGTTCTTTGAGAAGATAAACAAAATTGATAAACCTTTAGCCAGGTTCATCAAGAAAAAGAGGGAGAGGACTCAAATCAATAAAATTAGAAATGAAAAAGGAGAAGTTACAATGGATATGGCAGAAATATAAAGCAACCTAAGAGACTACTACAAGCAACTCTATGCCGATAAAATGGACAACCTGGTAGAAATGGACAAATTCTTAGAAAGGTATAAGCTTCCAAGACTGAACCAGGAAGAAATAGAAACTATAAACAGACCAATCACAAGTAATGAAATTGAAACTGTGATTAAAAATCTTCCAACAAACAAAAGTCCAGGACCCAATTGCTTCACAGGTGAATTCTATCAAACATTTAGAGAAGAGCTAACACCTATCCTTCTCAAACCCTTCCAAAAAGTTGCAGAGGCAGGAACACTCCCAAACTCATTCTACGAGGCCATCATCACCCTGACACCAAAACCAGACAAAGATAGTACAAAAAAAGAAAATTACAGACCAATATCACTGATGAATATAGATGCAAAAATCCTCAACAAGGGTCTTCCCTGGTGGCGCAGTGGTTGAGAGTCCGCCTGCCGATGCAGGGGACACGGGTTCGTGCCCTGGTCTGGGAAGATCCCACGTGCCATGGAGCGGCTAGGCCCGTGAGCCATGGCCGCTGAACCTGCGCGTCCAGAGTCTGTGCTCCACAATGGGAGAGGCCACAACAGTGAGAGGCCCGCGTACCACAGAGAGAAAAAAAAAATCCTCAACAAAATATTAGCAAACAGAATCCAACAACACATTAAAAGGATCACACACCATGATCAAGTGGGATTTATCCCAGGGATGCAAGGATTCTTCAATATATGCAAATCAATCAATGTGATACACCATATTAACAAACTGAAGAATAAAAACCATATGATCATCTCAATAGATGCAGAAAAAGCTTTCGACAAAATTCAACACCCATTTATGATAAAAACTCTCCAGAAAGTGGGCATAGAGGGAACCTACCTCAACATAATAAAGGCCATATACAACAAACCCACAGCCAACATCATTCTCAATGGTGAAAAACTGAAAGCATTTCCTCTAAGATCAGGAACAAGACAAGGATGTCTACTCTCGCCACTATTATCAACATAGTTTTGGAAGTCCTAGCTACAGCAATCAGAGAAGAAAAAGAAATAAAAGGAATACAAATTGGAAAAAAGAAGTAAAACTGTCACTGTTTGCAGATGACATGACACTATACATAGAGAATCCTAAAGATGCCACCAGAAAACTACTAGAGCTAATCAATGAATTTGGTAAAGTTGCAGGATACAAAATTAATGCACAGAAATCTCTTGCATTCCTATACACTAACAACGAAAGATTAGAAACAGAAATTAAGGAAACAATCCCATTCACCATTGCAACAAAAAGAATAAAATACCTAGGAATAAACCTACCTAAGGAGACAAAATTCCTATAGGCAGAAAACTATAAGACACTGATGAAGAAATCAAAGATGACACAAACAGATGGAGAGATATACCATGTTCTTGAATTGGAAGAATCAATATTGTGAAAATGACTATACTACCCAAAGCAATCTACAGATTCAATGCAATCCTTATCAAATTACCAGTGGCATTTTTTATGGAACTAGAACAAAAAATCTTTAAAATTTGCATGGAGACACAAAAGCCCCCGAAGAGCCAAAGCAGTCTTGAGGAAAAAAACAGAGCTGGAGGAATCAGACTCCCTGCCTTCAGACTACACTACAAAGCTACAGTAATCAAGACAATATGGTACTGGCACAAAAACAGAAATATAGATCAACGGAAAAGGATAGAAAGCCCAGAGATAAACCCACACACCTATGGTCAACTAATCTATGACAAAGGAGGCAAGGATATACAGTGAAGAAAAGACAGTCTCTTCAATAAATGGTCCTGAGAAAACTGGACAGCTACATGTAAAAGAATGAAATTAGAACACTCCCTAACACCATACACAAAAATAAACTCAAAATGGATTAAAGACCTAAATGTAAGACCGGACACTATAAAACTCTTAGAGGAAAACATAGGAAGAACACTCTTTGACATAAATCACAGCAAGATCTTTTTTGACCCACCTCCTAGAGTAATGGAAATAAAAACAAAAATAGGGCTTCCCTGGTGGCGCAGTGGTTGAGAGTCCGCCTGCCGATGCAGGGGACACGGGTTCATGCCCCGGTCTGGGAAGATCCCACATGCCGCGGAGCGGCTGGGCCCGTGAGCCATGGCCGCTGGGCCTGCGCGTCCGGAGCCTGTGCTCCACAACGGGAGAAGCCACAGCAGTGAGAGGCCCGCGTACCGAAAAAAAAAAAAAAAAACACAAAAATAAACAAATGGGACCCAATGAAACTTAAAAGCTTTCGCACAGCAAAAGAAACTATAAACAAGATGAAAAGACAACCCTCAGAATGGGAGAAAATATTTGCAAATGAATCAACAGACAAAGGATTAATCTCCAAAATATATAAACAGCTCATGCAGCTCAATATTTAAAAAAACAAACAACCCAGGCTTCCCTGGTGGCGCAGTGGTTGAGAGTCCGCCTGCCGATGCAGGGGACGCGGGTTCGTGCCCTGGTCTGGGAGGATCCTGCATGCCGCAGAGTGGCTGGGCCCATGAGCCGTGGCCGCCGAGCCTGTGCGTCCGGAGCCTGTGCTCCGCAATGGGAGAGGCCACGGCAGTGAGAGGCCTGCCTGCGTACCGCAAAAAAAACCCAAAAAAAAACCCAATCAAAAAATGGGCAGAGGACCTAAATAAACATTTCTCCAAAGAAGACATATAGATGGCCAAGAGGCACATGAAAAGCTGCTCAACATCACTAATTATTAGAGAAATACAAATCAAAACTACAATGAGGTATCACCTTACACTGGTTAGAATGGGCATCGTCAGAAAATCTACAAACAACAAATGCTGGAGAGGGTGTGGAGAAAAGGGAACCCTCTTGCACTGTTGGTGGGAATGTAAATTGATACAGCTACTATGGAGAACAGCATGGAGGTTCCTTAAAAAACTAAAAATAGAATTACCATATGACCCAGCAATCCCACTACTGGGCATATACCCAGAGAAAACCATAATTCAAAAGGACACATACACCACACTGTTCATTGCAGCACTATTTACAATAGCCAGGACATGGAAGCAACCTAAATGCCCATTGACAGACGAATGGATAAAGAAGATGTGGTACATATATACAATGGAATATTACTCAGCCATAAAAAGGAATGAAATTGGGTCATTTGTAGAGACGTGGATGGACCTAGAGACTGTCATACAGAGTGAAGTAAGTCGGAAAGAGGAAAACAAATATATATTAATGCATATGTGTTGGATCTAGGAAAACAGTACAGATGAACCAGTTTGCAGGGCAGAAATAGAGACAGAGATGTAGAGAACAAACATATGGACACCAAGGGAGAAAAGCAGGGTTGGGGTGGTGGTGGTGGTCGGACGAATTGAGAGATTAGGATTGACATGTATACACTAGTATGTATAAAATAGATAACTAATAAGAACCTGCTGTATAAAAATAAATAAATTAAAATTTAAAAAAAGATTGATAAGTGTTACATCACAACTGTTAACATCACTAGGAGGAACTCTCTAGTGCTACCTCTTTGTAGTGAAACCCACTCCCACTTCATGCCTCTCTGGTCCTCCTCCCTGACCCCTGGAAACTACTAATCTGTTCTCCATCTCCATAGTTTTGTCATTTTGAGAATGTTGTATAAATGAAATCATACAGCATGCAACCTTTTGAGATTGAATTTTTTCACTAATAAGCGTAAGGTTCTTGAGCTTCCTCCAGGTTGTTGCATGTATGATCAGTAGTTTGTCCTTTTCTATTGTTAAGTAGTATTCTTACATGGATGTGCCACTGTTTAGCCATCCACCAGTTGAAGGATATTTGAATTTGTTTCCAGTGTTTGGTGATTATGAATCAAGTTACTGTGAACATCTGTGCAACAGGTTTGTGTGAGAACATAAGCTTCACTTCACTTGGGTAAATACCTAAGAGTGGTATTGTTGGGTTGCATGGTTAAATGTAAATTTTTTCTTTCTTTTTTTTTTTTTTTGCGGTACACGGGCCTCTCACTGTTGTGGCCTCTCCCGTTGCGGAGCACAGGCTCCAGACACGCAGACTCCGCGGCATGTGGGATCTTCCCAGACCGGGGCACGAACCCGTGTCCCCTGCATCGGCAGGCGGACTCTCAACCACTGCACCACCAGGGAAGCCCACATGGTAAGTGTAAATTTATGTGAAATGGCTAAACTGTTTTGCCAGCTGGCTCTACCATTTTGCATTCCCACCAGCATTGTATGAGAGTTACGGTTGCTCTGCATTCCTGCCAGCACTGGGTATTATCACTTTTTTATAAAAATGTCAGCCATTCTAATACATGTGTAATACTACCCCACATAACTCTTAAACCATAAGTAAGACCGTGTCACAACCCTTCTTAAAATATGCTTCACATCACACTCAGAATAAAATTGAAGCTCATTTCTGAGGCCTGCCAGACCCTCTCTCCTGACCTCTGGGTCTCACTCGGCTCCAGCCGCAGCAACCTCCCTGTTGTTTTTCTGACACCCTAAGCTTGTTCCGTTGGAATGTTCTCACCCTCAGTATCCAGGTGACTCAGTTTCTCGCTCCATTTACTCTCTGTCTAATATCAGCTTCTCAGAGGCCTACCCTGATGGTCCAAATGAGCCCCATCCCTCCACTCAGCTCACAGTTCTCCTACCCTGTTTTATTTTTCTTCAAGGCACTCATCTCTGCTTGATACAATACTGTATCAATTACTGAACTGTTTACTGTCTGTCTCCCCCATAAGGACAGGGATTGGCTTTTTGATGACTGTTTCCAGTGCTTAACCCAGTGCTTGGCACATAGGAGACACTCAATAAATATTTGTTTAATGAATGTGTATCGGAGACCTCTTGTGACCCTCCTCCCATCCTGGCCGACCTTTTACTCAGCCGTCGCCGTGGCAACCAGTTTTGGGGCAGGTAAAAGCCCCCTGGGTTAGCTGCTCCCCACAGGTCTTGCCTTCTGCCCAGGCTTGTGTCTGGACTCAAGCACTGTGGCTTGGAAGTGTGAGGAACTTAACCCTACTGGGGCAACCCTGGACCCACAGATATATGCTTGCTTCTCTGATGCTCGGTGGACAGTTCTGAGGTGCCCTCCGTGTTGCTCCTCAGCAGATCCTCCCCACCAGATTGAGCCCCACTTGCCCACAGTGGTGACCAACTCCGCAACACACCATTGTCCTGCTTTCCTTCTTTCCAGTCCCCCTCTCCCCACGGCCCTACTCCTGTTCCCAGGGGCCTGGTACATAATAAATATTTATTAAGCGAATAAGGTAATTACTAGCAACACACATGCACACACACACACACACACACACACACAAAAGAAAAGAAAAAAGAAAATGTATGTCCACACAAAGGCTTGTCATGAATTGTCATAGCAGGTTTATTTATTTATTTTATTTTAGATTTTTTTAAATTGAAGTATAGTTGATTTACAGTGTCATCTTAGTTTCTGGTATATAGCAAAGTGATTCATAGATAGATAGATAGATAGATAGATAGATAGAGATATTCTTTTTCAGATTCTTTTCCATTATAGTTTATTACAAGGTATTGAATATAGTTCTCTGTGCTATACAGTAGGACCTTGTTGTTTATCTCTTTTATATATAGTAGTTTGTATCTGCTAATCCCAAACTCCTTATTTATTCCTCTGCCACCCTTTTCCCCTTTGGTACCATAAGTTTGTTTTCTTTTTAATTTATTAATTTATTTTATTTATTTATTTTTGGCTGCATTGGGTCTTCCTTGTTGCGTGCGCACTTTCTCTAGCTGCGGCAAGCAGGGTCTACTCTTCGTTGCAGTGCGTGGGCTTCTCAGTGTGTTGGCTGAGCACGGGCTCTAGGCACGCGGGCTTCAGTAGTTGTGGCTCGTGGGCTCTAGAGCGCAGGCTCAGTAGCTGTGGCGCACGGGCTTTGTTGCTCCGCAGCATGTGGGAACTTCCCGGACCAGGGCTTGAACCCTTGTCCCCTGCATTGGCAGGCGGATTCTTAACCACTGCGCCACCAGGGAAGCCCATAAGTTTGTTTTCTATGTCTGTAAGTCAAAGCAGCATTATTCATAATAGCCCAAAACTGGAAATGGCCCAGGTGTCCATCAACAAGCAAATAGATAAATTGTGGTATATTCATACAATAGCTTACTACTCAGTAATAAAAAGAAACAAATGCTGATAAATGCTACAACATGAATGGACCTCCAGAACATTATGCTGAGTGAAAGAGGCCAGACAGGAGAGTACATACTGGATGATTATATTTACACTGGTTTTTTTGTTTTGTTTTTGGCTGCACTGCGTGGCTTGTGGGATCTCAGTTCCCTGGCCAGAGATTGAACCCAGGCCACAGCAGTGAAAGCGCCAGATTCTAACCACTAGACCACCAGGGAAATTCCTGGATGATTACATTTAAATGAAGTTCTAGAACAAGCAAAATGAAGCTATGGGAACAGAAAGCAGAGCTGAGATTGACTGGGGCTGGCCATGGGGAGGGAGGATATTGACTGGAAAGAGGACTCAGGAAAATTGTACAGATTATGGAAATATTCTATATCTTTCGTAGAGTGGTGGATACTTGGGTATTTGTCAAAACTCACATAACTGTACACCTTAAACATGTGCATTCTATTGTATGCAAATTATACCTCAATAAGGCTGATTTTTAAAGTGAATTAACTATAAATGCTATGAAGGGAAGAAAATATGGTATGTAAGAGAGAATGGGGGGAAGGAAGATTACTTTTGATTGGTTGGCCAAGTGATTCTTGAGGAGGTGACATTTGAACAGAGATTTGAATGTCAAGAGGGAGACAGCCATGGAAAGATCTAGGGGAGGCCATTCCAGAAAAAGGTCAATGCGGGAACAAAGACCCAGAACAGGAAGGAGTTTGGTAATCTTGGGGCCAGTCTGAAGGCCAGTGTGACTAAGTGAAATGGGTAGGGCAGAGAGGGGTACGAGACAGGGTGGAGAGTTGGGCGGAAGCCAGATCACGTACGACCTTATCAGCCCCAATAAAGGTGTGGAATTTGAAATGAATAAAATGCAAATCCCTCATGGGTCTAGTGGAGCAGAAACACATAAGCAAATAAAGGCAAATACAGGGTCATGGGTGATATTTTGGGGACGTGTACAGTGAAAGAGGAGGGAGTAGTCAGCGCTACCTGGGAACATCTGGGAAGGCTTCCCAGAGGAGGTGACGTTTCAGCCAAGATTTGAAGGAAGAGTAGAAGAGGAGAAAGGGTATTCCAGTGGAGGGTGCTGTGTCTAGAGTAGCCCAGAGGTGAGCAGCTCCATGGAACATTCAAAGACCTAAGCATAACATAGGTCTTGTTGGAGTTTTGCCTCTAGGGGAGTGGCAGGAGATCTGAGGTTGAAGGGAAAGGCTTTTAAATGCCTCATCAAGGACTTCCCTGCCGGTCCATTGGTTAAGACTCTGAATTTCCACTGCAGGGGGCAAGAGTTCGATCCCTGGTCAGGGAACTGAGATCCCACATGCCGTGAGGTGCGGCCAAAATACGTAAATAAACGCCTCATCAGACTTGATCCTGCAGGGGATGGGAAACCCCTAGAGAATTTTAAGTAAGAGAGTATTAGGGCCAAGTTTATATTTCAGATCAAGACCTCCAGATTGGGCACATGGAGAGCAAGACTGCTGGTTCTGGTGTGAAATCACGGGGAAGGCCTGAACAAGGACCGGTGGGGCAAGGAGAAGGGCCAAACTCTGCTACGAGGTAATCAGGGCTATCCTGAACTCAGGGAAGTTCAGGTCTCTGGCTTGAAGGCCTGGCTTCCCTGCTGGACGGTGGTCCAGTTAAGCCAGACACACGAGGAGAGACAGGTTGAGGAAAACATCTACAGAGTTTGAGGTACCAGAGAGCCATAAATGCTAACTTTTATGGGCTCTGCTCCCTCAGAGGGCTTGTTACTTGAAGATTCCTAGGCCCTTGCTCCAGTGATTTGGAAGCAGTGGGTCTAGGATGGAGCCCAGGAAACTTCATGTGTACACAGTACCCCTCCCACTCTGAGGCAGGTGACCTCCACACCTACAGAGCTGTCAGTGTGGCCTCTCCAGGGAGGGGCCTGGAGCAGGAGGTGGACGACAGGCACACTCTCATCTGGACTGTGGCCAAAGCAGCCAGAAATTCAGGCAAAGGTGGTGTCCAAAATAAGGCTCTAGGGGTAGTGGGTGCAAAGGTCTCCCCTGCTGCAGCTAAAGAGTTGCACTAGAGAGAAACAACAAGGTTCTACTGTATAGCACAGGGGACTGTATTCAATATCCTATGATAAGCCATAATGGAAAAGAATATGAAAAAGAATATATATATGTATAACTGAGTCACTTTGCTGTAGAGCAGAAATTAAACACAATATTAGAAATCAACTATACTTCAATAAAATTTTAAAAAAAAAAAAGAATTGCACTAGAGTGGCCCTGGTCATCATGTGTAACTCCTGATCACCTGACCAAGGAGCCACAGAAATTAGTGGTAGGGCCAAGATGAAGCAGATACCTTTTAACTTGTTCCCTCTCCGAGGGTGTGGATGGAGGGTAGCCATGGTGAGGATACATGGAGGCTTCGGTGACCTGGAGATGTGCTCTGTGCAAAGAGAGCAGCTTTTGTGCGCATCAGTTTACCCTTGCGACATCTCTATGTGCCTGGGCCTATTATTATTTCCACTTAACAGATGAGAAAACTGAGGCCCAAAAACATTTAGTAAAATGTTCTGGGCTCCAAGATGAGTATGTAGGGGAACTGGGGCTGGAATGCAGGTCTCTGGACACTCCTAATCATAGCATTACCCTGCCTCCCTGAGTGGGAGAAGTCACTTCACCTCTTAAGTCAGGGGTCCCCAAACCCAGGGCCATGGACCAGTTTCAGTCCGTGGCCTGTTAGGAACTGGGCCACACAGCAGGAGGTGAGTGGTAGACGAGCAAGCGAAGCTTCATCTGTATTTACAGCTGCTCCCCATGGCTCACATTACTGCCTGAGCTCCGCCTCCTGTCAGCATTATGGTGAGTTGTATAATTATTTCATTATATATTACAATGTAATAATAATAGAAATAAAGTGCACAATAAATATAATGTGCTTGAATCATCCCGAAGCCATCCCCCCCACCCCACCCCACCCCCGGTCCATGGAAGAATTGTCTTCCATGAAACCAGTCCCTGGTGCCAAAAAGGTTGGGGACCACTGTCTTAAATGATTGTCCAAGCAAGGGATGAGGGAGAGTACACGTTTTCCTTGTCCTATCCCTTTCAGAAAGTGTCTAAGTCCTTACCATGTGTGTTTTCCAAAGGAAAGGCTCCCAGGGCCCAGAGGAGCTAGGATTTAGAGCCTCGTGGTACAAACCGACTTGTAGGGTCCCAGCCAGGAACAATTGCCCATCTTCTAAGAATCTCACAGCAGTGCCACATGCCTCAGCTTTATCCAAGCAACAGAAGGAGGTGGTGGAGGCGGCGGTGGCAGCAGCAGCCTCAGCAGCAGCAGCAAATCTGTCCCCAGTGCACGACAGCATTGTTTTGCTGTGATGGAATACACATGGCATATGTCTGCAAAGTTACTATCTTGAGAGCGGGTAGAAAGGGGATTTTTCATGTGCCAGATTTCACTTTCCTTTCTGAAACAATTCCTGTAGTAAACAGAGGTTTTCTGATCTTGCTAAGATCCAGAAGATGGGAATTCCTTTACACATTTTAAGTAAAACTATTGTCTTGTAGAGTTTCAGTCTATTGATGGTGCAAATGTTTTTTTTGTGGTACATGGGTCTCTCACTGCTGAGACCTCTCCCGTTGCGGAGCACAGGCTCCGGACGCGCAGGGTCAGCGGCCATGGCTCACGGGCCCAGCCGCCCCGCAGCATGTGGGATCCTCCCAACCGGGGAACGAACCCGTGTCCCCTGCATCGGCAGGCAGACTCTCAACCACTGCGCCACCAGGGAAGCCCGGTGCAAATGTTTTCTAAACGTGGAAGCTCTCCTGTGCCCCCTCCCTCCCTCCAAAGGCCAGGACAGGAAGAGGCACTGCCACCTATAGGCAACCAACTCTGTTCCAGTCTCAGACCACCCCAGTGATGAGACCACCGCCCGTCCTGTGGCTGCCATCCCCTGGCAAACGGAGTGGGTAAGAGGAAAGGCTTGCTGAGCGTGGGAGGCCTGGGGCGGAGGGGGAGAGGCAAGGAAGGGCCAGGAGGCGAGCAGAATGTGACTTTTAGGAGGAGAATTATTTTGAACTACATCTTGTGTGCTGACAGCATAGTGATCATTATTAGGACCTCAGATGCAACACGAAGCCCGCCCTGAAGTTAAATTTTCCCTTTCCGATAAGCATGGCCTATCAACCCAGCCTAAGATAGCTCAATGCAACCTTCTCCAAGGTAGGGGGTTGAAATGCTCCAGCTGCTCCCTCAGTTACCTTTCATTAAGGACTTTGCCTTATTGGTAAACAGGGGCACCTGTTTGCCTTAGCCTTATCAAATCAACCTGACACCTACTTCGTGCAAGAACCAGAGTTGTATTTGCATTTTTCTACCCACATTTAGTTTTGGGGGGTGCTGTTTCATGGAGGGGCAGACCTGTGGCCTGAATGATGCTCAGACAGATTTTGATTGGCTTTCACAGTGTTTTTAAAATTGGTTTTCACATCAAAATCCTGTTTGCCGGCTTCTCTTGAAAAAATCAGAAAACTTGGCCGCACTGGGCCACATTCCCCTGGGCCAAGTGGCCAGATAGTGGCTCCCTTTGCACAGAGTTTGCTCTGCAGTTTGCCATAACCCCACCACTCCCCATCATCCCCCTTCCACACCCTAAGAAAAGGTACAAGTTGAAAGGCAGATATGGAGAAACGAGTTTCAGTCTTGGCCCACCCCTTACCTCCTAGGGCCCCTTGAACAGGTGTCTACCTCTCTCTGAAGCCTGTTTTTAATCCCTAGGAAGAAGAGAATAATGAGATAATGCATGCAGAGCACTGGCCAGAAGCCTCGCCTTAGAGGAAGCACTCACTGAGAATTTGCCCTGTATGTTTATTGGTGATTATGACTAATTCCTGTCAATGACGCAGGTGAGACCCAACACTGTATACAAATGGACACACCTACTGAAATGTAAGTTTGATATAAGCAAGGATTTTGAAAATCTGTTTTGCTTATTCCTACATCTCTAGAGCTTAGTACAGTCCCTGGCACATTGTTGGCGGTTGGCACTTAGTAAATGTGCTGACTGAATATGTGGATTTAATGTTTCCCTGAGTTCTTATTCTTCATATGTCATGTGCTAAATCATCATTAGTCCATTGTATAAATACAAATGCAAATGGACATATGGGCTGAGTATTTCAAATTTATATGGGCTGATTTTTTTTTCTTATTTTCAAAATATCAAAAGGTAGGGAGATTCTTAAGAGTTGATGGGAACTTCATACTCAGTTAAGTCACAGCCTAGGAGAAAAATGTGTTTTCCTCCAGGGCTGGGTTTCTAAGATCATTATCCGAATGCCAGGCCACTTCAGGAATCAGTGCTTCAAAAAGTCACAATTAAAATTGCACGGCTTTATGTGATGCCTCTTGAGAACTCAAGGTGCTGTAGAAACACATTTAAAGCATGAAGTGCTCCCTGAAGCACTTTCTTCAGAAGTAATACTTCCAGAGAGGAAAGTACACTTAGGTAAAACCAATGGTGAGTTCTATGCCATGATCTCAGCAAGACAACCTCTGAGTGCTGGAGTTTGCACCCCAGTGGATGCAACTTTCCTGGAAATATGGAAGGTGAGTTGGCTCCCAAGTGGATTCAAAGCTATCCTACTGGAATAATATTGGAATATTATGTTACATGTGCCTACAGGACTCTTCAATAAGCTTGTGGTTTTGGTATCGGTGGCCTGTAGGGGTCAGCTGTGTTTTTTGTTTGCTAGGCATCCGCTCTTCCTATTGCTGGTAACTAAGCTTCTATTTTCCTGGGGAAGCTGTTCCTTCCAAATTTTAAACTGTGGGGTTTGGGGGGGTGGGCTAACCTTACTCCCAGGCTCCAGAGGACAGCATGGAACTAGCCAAGATGTCACATCCTCTGGCTGCAACCACACATTCAGAGAAAAGCAAGTTACCCAAAGCCGACGCAAACAGTCAGACTCCAGTCTGGAGCTTTTCTTAGTACTGTTGGGAAAGAGAAAGCCTTTTTTCTGCTGGGAACTTTTTGCTATGAGAATGTAATTCTGACACTCGCAGAGGGACTGCCTGAGAATGCAGAGAAGAGAGCTGAGAGATCAAGAGAGGAGACTCCTGGTGATACTGTTTGAGTGCCCGGATCTGGCTATGCCTGAAGTTCAGATTTGCCTCTGGACTCCTGGTTTCAAGAGCCAATAAATTCTCTCTCCCTCTTTCTTAAACTGATTCGAACAGCATTTTAGTCACTTGCAATGGAGACACTCCTGACTAGCAAATTGGAATTCGAAAATGTAAATCAGAAAAAGAGGCATAAAACTGTGAGACTCATTGCTCTGGTAAAACCCAAAACCTTAAACCATGACCAGAAGCAAACTCATGCCTCTCTCTACTTCACATGAACCTCAAATGCCATTAGAACCAGGCAGAGCAGTGAGCTAGTGAACAGCAGAAGTGAAATTTTCTTCTCCTTTCTTTAACATTCTCACACACAAAAAGAATCTGGTCGTTCTTTTCTGGGTTTTGTGCATGTGCTGTCCACACTCACTGGCTTTTCTTTCACATGTGTTCATTTGTCTGCTTCCATGGGCGGAAGATATTGAAATAAGCCAGAGGCCAAGTCTTAGTGGATTTCTCCAGTGCTTTAAAACTCTGTTCTTAGGGGAATTCCACAGTGTTTGCCATTGAGCCTGAGAGCTCCAGAAAGTCATTGTTTGACTTGTGCAGCATGTAGAGATGTTCATTTAACAGGGTTACTGAGCGCCTCTGCCTGCCAGGCTCTGACCACCACACACGTGTGAGCAAGGGGGCACAGTATTTCTCTTTTTCAGGAGGGGTGGTTTCTAGTACTTCGTCAGCCCTTCCTTACCCTTTGGGGCTGCACCTTTGCCCCTACTCTCCCTTCTGACCAGGTTGAATTCTGCTGCTAAATGATTCTTTACAAAACACTGCATCCCATTCCCATTTCCCATTCTGAGGAGCTTCAGTGGTTTCCTATACTTTTTGTATTAAATCGATACTCTTCTCAGGCCTTAATAAAACTAATACTAATAATAAAGAGAAGTGAATAGTTTGGAGCACTTACTGTGTGCCAAGTGCCACATTTAGGTTTCATATGCATTATCTTAGTTAATCCTCAAAATAACACTATAGATACACTGGGGGTGGGGATGAGGGTGGGAAATAAAAACACTGTAAAGTAGATAACAGTGTTATCCCTATTTTTTTCCAGATAAGGAAGCTAACGCACAGAGAGGTTAAATAACTTACTCAAGGTCATGTGGCCAATAAGTGATGGAGTTCGACCCTGTCACTCTGGCTCCAAACCCCATGTTTCTACCAGAAGATTTTGCTATCTCAGAAGCTCCTCTACAATCTGCTGTGTCTCTACCTTATTTCTCACAACTGTCCAATTTCCACAGTCCACTTAGGCTGATCTTATGGCTATGCCCACCATCTTCTAGTGTTATTGCCCTTGCTTATTTGTTCATTCATTCATTCAGCAAATATTTACTGAGCCCCTGTCTCAGGTGTTCATGTTGTCCAGATGATATAACCAAGAATGCTCTCTTCTCTCACCACTTCTCCAAATCCTCCAAATTTCAGGCTTTGTTCCAGACCCTTTCTTTTATACATCCCACTTCAGCCAATGCAGCTGGCATGGCATCCCTCTCCATGAATGCTGAGGGCAGAGAAGGGCATGACATAGTTTAGCACTCAATTTCACAGGGGCTTTGTGACCTCTCATGCTGTCTCACTGTCCTATCAGGAGTGTGATGTCTGGAGGACCGAGTCAGAGAACTTGCTCCTTTCATATCCATCACAGTGTGGAGTGTAGATTAGGCATCCAAGAAACATTCTTTCACCCAATTGGTGACTGAACAAATGGGGTCCAATGAAAATACAACGATTTTTTTTTGTGTGTGGTACGCGGGCCTCTCACTGTTGTGGCCTCTCCCGTTGAGGAGCACAAGCTGCGGACACGCAGGCTCAGCGGCCATGGCTCACAGGCCCAGCCGCTCCGCGGCATGTGGGATCTTCCCGGACCGGGGCACGAACCTGTGTCCCCTGCATCGGCAGGTGGACTCTCAACCACTGCGCCACCAGGGAAGTCCACAACGATTTTTTAAAAAATTAATTTATTTATATTTTTGGCTGCGTTGGGTCTTCGTTGCTGCGCTCAGTCTTTCTCTAGTTGCGGTGAGCTGGGGCTCCTCTTCATTGCAGTGCGCGGGCTTCTTCTTGAAGTGGCTTCTCTTGTTGTGGAGCATGGGCTCTAGGCGCGCGGGCTTCAGTAGGGTGGCACTTGGGCTCAGTAGTTGTGGCTCACGGGCTCTAGAGCACAGGCTCAGTAGTTGTGGCGCACGGGATTAGCTGCTCTGCGGCATGTGGGATCTTCCTGGACCAGGGCTTGAACTCATGTTCCCTGCATTGGCAGGCAGATTCTTAACCACTGTGCCACCAGGCAAGCCCTACAATGATTTTTTAAATGGCCTTCTGAAAAACTGTGAATCTGGGTTCTTCCTTTGACCTAGAATTCACCTCAAGTTGATGACAGTCTCCTGAGGTAGGTATTATACCCATTTTACAGATAAGACTGAGGCTCAAGGAAGGTGGGTAACTTGTCTGATTTCACAAAATGAATAAACCTCAGAGCACAGTTTCCCAACCCTTGCATCATGCTGCCTCCACAATCCTTGGATGTTTCTCCTGAGTTCACAAATGTTGAAAATCCATTGCAGTTCCAGCGGCTAATGGACTTTCACAAAAAATATGCTTCGTCAGGACCTTCCACACAGACATTTTTATTTCTGGGAATGGAAACTTGTGAAGAAACTCCAGTGACTTCTACATCTGGCTGGCTGCTTACTCCTGGGACTTGAGGTCAAATCCTAGAAAAGAGTCATGTGGGATGTGCTCCCTGGCCATGTCTCTGGTTCTTGGATGCTGCCAAGTAACATTCCTTGAGTTTGTACTCATCTGATAGCACTCCTTCCTCAAGGGGGTGGTGGGGATGGGGGTGGGAAACGTTCTATTTTTTCCTTTGGTGGTTATGCCCTGTCACACCCAAGCAGCTCAGTAAAAGGGGAGTGGCCAAGGACCTTACTGAAAACACCGTTCTTTCATCTCTTCTCCCCCAGCATGACCCCATATGTCCCAGCTGCCCTCTCCAGCCTCGCTCCCTTGCAGGGGCAGTTATCTCCGCCTTGGCCCTCACCCTCACCTTGCCCTGCCCACAGTAGAGCCTCAGAGGCCCTGTGCTTTCCCCTCGGGCCTACATCAGGTTCTTCTCACCTGCTCCTCCTTCTCTGCAGTCCTCACTTTTGCAGCCTCTCAGCCTCCCTTCCCTTAATGCTATTAGTACACGTTTCCATTCAGCAGCCTCTCCCCAAACCACTGCTCCTTCTCCTTTCTCTAGATCCCTTCTCCATTCTCTCTGCTCCTAGCACTTCTCCCCTCCACTGCCTCCCTCAAACCTCATTCTAGCCCAACTCTTCCCCAACCTGTCCCTAACCTGCAGTTGGAGTTCCCCTCCTCAGATCTGCCACCCCAGGTGTGGCTGCCCCTGCCCTGCTCCCACCATCTTCCTGCCTCCGAATCTCTGCCCTTTGGGACCTGGGCTCATGTTTTAAATCTCTTCTCTCCTATTAGTACACCTCTGACTGGAGTCATGACTCTACTTCATCTTTCACAGCTGTCTCTTATTCCCGTTTGTATGCTAGTTTCTTTTTTTTTTTAAAGATTTTTTTTTGATGTGGACCATTTTTAAAGTCTTTATTGAATTTGTTACAATATTGCTTCTGTTTTATGTTTTGGTTTTTTGGCCACGAGGCCTGTGGGATCATTGTTCCCTGACCAGGGCTCAAACCCGCATCCCCTGCATTGGAAGGCGAAGTCTCAACCACTGGACTGCCAGAGAAGTCCCGCTAGTTTCTTTTTTTTTTTTTTTTTTTTTTTTTTGCAGTACGCGGGCGTCTCACCGTTGTGGCCTCTCCCGTTGCGGAGCACAGGCTCCGGACGCGCAGGCTCTGCGGCCATGGCTCACGGGCCCAGCCGCTCCGCGGCATGTGGGATCTTCCCGGACCGGGGCACGAACCCGCGTCCCCTGCATCGGCGGGCGGACTCTCAACCACTAAGCCACCGGGGAAGCCCCAAGTTTCTTTTTTAAATAAATGTATAAAAATAAAGAAGTGTCACTTAAAATGAAACTATTAAGTAAACAGCACAGGTGGGACTTGGATATGAGGTACACCACCGATAAACTGATCTTCAAGAATCATGCCTCAAGCAGCCTGGAATTGCTCATTGCACACATTCTAGTGTGCTCACTAGAAGTTATTTATAAAATAACTCTTTGGTTTAAAATCCCACAGGCTGAGAGGGAAGGACGACATACATGAAACCTCCATAGTGGTGCAGGGACTAGAAGAGTAAAACTTAAATGGAACTCAGAAAGTGAAGGGACGAAACAAGCAGTGGCTTTCAAACCAGGACCTCCATGGAGTGTTAGATTTTCATTTTGAAGCTGATGGTCTATGTCTAGCAACTGGAAAGTCATAGAGGTGCAGGCATACGATTATAGTGAGCAAGGGGAGGAAATTGAGAAAATCGATAGCTAATCTGAAAAACAAAAAAGCTTTTCAAGTAGGACGTCCAGGCTTGTTCTAGGCTTTGCTCTGGGAGTGTTTCAGTGCTTTCTCTTTCTGTTGGAATAGAAGGAGGCCTTCAGGACAGGAGGTCTGGGCCTGGGCTACAGCCCGTCTCCTCCCCTCTCCTGAATGAATGAAGTCTTACTACTTTCTCCAGCAAAGGCTGCACTACTTGTTGAGAGCCTTATGGGGACGGTTGCCAAAGAGCAATCCAGTTATCAGCCTCAGCCCCAGCCCTCTCAGGTACAGTTCGCGGAGCAAACCCTCGAACCTAGTTGGGTCTAGACCCAGAAGACACGGAGAGGAGCAGCCCACAAGCGAACCTGCGTGCCACGCACTGAACCGGGTATGGTGGGGACACAGGCCCTGCCAGCCAGGCACTTGCACTGGCGGCGAGGGGATAACGTCTGGAGTCTCGGAGCACTGATCGAACTTGAGGGGAGTGCCTGTTGGAGTCTCAGGTATCCATCCGAACTCGGAGGCCTGAGCAGCCAGGCCAGAGACGGACCTCGAGGCTCCGCGTCGTCAACAGCCCGGGAGCGCTCCAGGAGGCGCTTCCAGGACCAGCTGCAAGGAACTGGGCTCTTGCTATGACACCGCCCACCGCCTCGCCCCGCCCCGTGCGGGTTGCCAAGGTGATCAGGTGACTCTGAGCTCGCGGCGCTCGGGCCGGTTGTGACGTCAGGCGCGCCCAGGCTCCTCACTCGCTCCTTGGCAGGTGCGGCGCGACTTGTGCGGTCTTGTCTGATCCCAGCGGCTCCGGGCCGAACCAGTGCCTAGCAGGTTCGAAGAGAAGAGAGGTAAGGTGCGGCGGAGCCGGACCCGGCCAAGATGGGACCAGGGAGGGGGTGAGGCGCGGGCAGGGCCCTTCCGGGGTTTTGCGCACCCCCGAGCTCCCCAGAGGGCGCCGGAAGAGCGAAGGGCCCCGGGGCGGGATGGGCCGGCTCCGGCCGAGGAGCGCGCACGGGCTGGGAGAGAGGCCGGGAGCTGGGGAGCGGTTGCAGCCGGCCCGATGCCCACCCCGGCTCATCGCGGCTGCTCCTCCGGGTCCCGTCGCAGCGCCGCTGGCGGAGGCTGGGAAGATCCAGCGCCGCCCGCCCGGCCTCTGGGCAGTGGACTAAGGGGCTCCGCGTTGCGAGAAGTCGGCTGACTGAGAGCTGGGCTCGCCACACCCGGTCTCGGGAGACGTCTGCGGGAGGCTTCTGCATCTCTTCGCCTTGGGCTGCGATTTCTAGGGCGCTGCCGGGGATCCACTCCGTGCTCTGAGCCGGGCCTGCTGGGGGCGGGAGAGCGCTCGGGAGCCCCTCGGGTGGGAGCAGGGGCCGGGGGTGTTCAGGAAAGGTGTTGCGGGGGAAAAGGAATCTTCACTATTGAGAACGGTGTCTAGGGATCCGAATAGACCTGTTGGAGGAAGTGAAATCTGAGCGGAGCCCTGAGGGGGGCGGCTAATCTCCGGCAGCTGTGGGCATTGGACGAGTAGAGGGAGGGAAAGGGGACCTCTGGAGAAGGAGACCTTGAGCCTCGCGCTGGAGGTAAGGGAAAGACGATTCGGCGACTTACTGGACCGAGTGCTAGGGCGGTTTTGGGGGCGGAGGGGAAGTTTGGAGATTTAGGTTAGGGCCGGTTGGGAAAAACTCTTTGAGCGCTCAGCTGAGGGTTTGTGTACTGTGGGGAGCCATTGAAGCGTCGGCTGGGTTGGGGTAGGGGAACACTGGGATGGGGAGACACCGAGGAGGCAGTTGTGACAGCCTGGAAAAGAGGTGACAACGCCTAGAACTCTGGTCCGTTGGGATTCTGTGAACCCTGCTTCTGAAATCTTTGTATCAGACAAGGATGTGGGAGCAGGCAGCCAGGTGCCAATTACCCCGGCCATTGTTAGCAGATTTTTAAAAAATTCCTTCCTATGCGGGAAAGGAAGCACGCAGCTGCGGCTCATTTTCTCTTCTCATTTGGCCGGGTGAGTTAATGACTCTCTGAGGGCTTTGCTACCCTTGATATGCACTGAGGTTGTATTGTCCACAGCACTTACCCTTTAGAAATTTCAGAGTGTTCTACAAACACCTCTTATCCCCAGGGTGAAACCCAACCCTGAGCGACTGGTAGATTTAATGGCAGAGAAGTTATTGAAGGATAATCAGTGCCCCAAACATGAATGGGGGCATTGGGGAAGCTGAAAGGAGTCCCCTGCTCTTTGTTAATTGTAGAACAGAGTTCCCCTTTCCTACCTGCTACCCTCAGTTTGTGGGCTTCTTAGGTAAGGCTGCTTAAGTATTAATTGGCCATTTTGTCTTAAATTCTTGAGAAATAGGAAGAAGATATTTTGATTTTTGAAGAGGAATGATTTGGTGATATATGGGTTTTTTTCCAGCTCTGAAATTTACTGATCCCGTGAACAACAACAAAAAGCACACAGTTGTCCTTTTTAGATTGAACCTTTCACAAACTTCTGTTTTCTGGGAGGAAGTGAAATAGCTGAAACTTCTCACCAATTTGTTTTGTATTTGTTTGACTCCAGAAAACAGAATTGGACTCCAGGAATCCTGTACAGTAAAAGGCAGTTGAGGGGAATTGCTGAGAACTTGGCAAGGTGGCTGCAGCTGGTTTATGCATTAAACGGAGAAACCAGCACAGCACTCAAGGGAGGACAAATCCAGAGTGCTGGCAGCTGGGGAGAGCGAGCTTCCCAGTCAGATCAGCCACATCATTCTCTGTAAAACATGTCTTAAGACAGGTCATTTGAGCATTGAGCAATGTGTGTTTACCACATATTTCTACTTACCTGAAGAGTACCCCCCCCCCCGTGTACCTATTCATTGGCTGGGCTTGTTACGAAAGAGCTTTTTACAGGGCTCTCCAGAAGCCCCATAATATTAAGAATCGCTGGAAGTTAGATTTCTGGGCCACATTTTTAAAAAACTGTTAACCATTTTCTAAATGGTCTTTGGAATTATTTGGAACGGCCAACTAATCATGCTTCCTTTGGAAACAGTCCGCTCCCCCTCCCCCAGACACTGTAACTATGTGCTGTCAGGGCGGTTAAGTAGGCCGAGAGTTTTGGGAAATTTTCTGCTTTCATTCACCCTGGCTGCCCCCACAAATGTTCCCACTGGTAGAGAATTTAAGACTTCAATGTTAGGAAAGAAAGATAGTGTTTCCCTCAACACAAGCAATGATAAACACCAGGCCTGGCTGTTCTGTTGAAGAACAGAAATACCCTCCCTTAAGGGGAACTGGGCCCAGGTGGGAACCAGGGCTAGGGTATGAGCCAGAGACCCCCACGGAGCGTTCTAGGCCTGCACCTTTGTCACCCAGGGGCAGGCCCTCCTTTCTTGGCTGGAAGCAGTCCTCAACCTTGAAACGGGGTAATGGACCGCAGCACACCATAGCAGGTCCTCTGCACAGCAAGGCCTCCTAAGGGTTTGTAATGCAGAGACTCTGCCTGGGCAGTGGAGCACAGACTGCTTATGGCCAACTTTTCAGCAGAAAGCTCTACACTGCCCTCATGGAAGCCAAATCTCTTTTGAAGCACAGTAGTCAATTCCTGGATCCGTCAGCCCTTCCTCACCAAGAACATTCTGTGTCCTGGTGGCCAAGATAATGATTTCTGTCCTGGTTGGTGTAACTCGGACCTCAACTCCAGAGTACCCATCTTCAGCCAGCTCCCTAGTGAGAAACTCGTTCAGTTCAGCTTTCAATATGCCGTCAGTGACAAACTTCCTCTTCTTGGAAATCTGCACGGCCATCTTGCCACTGCACTCTGCCGAAAGGAAAGGCTTCACAGAGGGTCCCCCCCCATAAATTTATTTATTTATTTATTTATGGCTCTGTTGGGTCTTTGTTGCTGCGCGTGGGCTTGCTCTAGTTGTGGAGAGCGGGGTGGGGGGGGCGTTACTCTTCGTTGTGGTGCGTGGGCTTCTCATTGTGGTAGCTTCTCTTGTTGCGGAGCACGGGCTCTAGGCGCGCGGGCTCAGTAGTTGTGACTCACAGGCTCTGGAGCACAGGCTCAGTAGTTGTGGCGCGTGGGCTTAGTTTCTCCACGGCATGTGGGATTTTCCCCGCCCAGGGCTCGAACCCGTGTCCCCTGCATTGACAGGCGGATTCTTAACCACTGCACCACCAGGAAAGTCCTTCACAGAGGTTCTGAAGGAATATTAATGGGAGGCTTTTATGATATTTGAGCTCCTCTAAAGCAGAATATTTTAATTTTTGGATGATTGATATTTTTTTGAGATGCAGTGAAATAAAAAAAGAGGTGAACATTTAAATTTTTTTGGTAAAAGCCTCATTCAGCACCCTAAGGCTTTTTTGTTTTTGTTTCCGGGTGTATTTGGGCTTGGTTACCAATAAGCCAATAATCAGATCTGGAGACTTGAGGGTAAGTGCATGTTTGCATTTCATATGTAAATAAGTTCAGACTGTTTCACACTTTATCCAGCTGGTTTAGAGTGCCTGGAGTAAACCTTGCAGCTTCTTGGGTTTTGGACCCTACATCCTTTCAACCCTAAAGGAGTTATTTACTAAGCATTTCAGAGACTGAAGTGGGCAATAATGCTCACTAAATTGAATGAGGAGTGAAATAATCATCTTTTAAAATTTCATTCTCCTGAGTCACTCTGCCAGTCCTCCATCAGATAGAGATTCAAGTGCTTGCTGACGTGCCCAGGGAACTACAGAACTACAACATCCGTCTCTCGGACTTGTGACATTTGTTGTCTAGGCATAGTTCTCACAGGGAAGTTCTGACAGGAGAGGCTTCCTGTTTTTCTCAGGCTGAATTGAGTGCTGTGTTCTAGGCCTCCAAGCTCCTCACGCTTGACCAGCCCTACTAATTGGCTTGGCTGTACAATGGGAGTCAGCAATTAAAACACAGCAGTTTAAAAGCAAGGGGATTGGGCATGAGTTGACCCTCCAGGCTCTGGCCAAAAAGGTTCACACCATTTTGGGCACTATATACAAAGGGCTCTTCAAAAGGCAGTGAGCTTAGAATGACTTCTTTTGTAGTTTTTAGGAGACGTATGTGGAATATTAGTACTGATTTAGGCCTCAAAACCAGAGCTAGGAAACTGGATGGGCCCTCAGTTCTAAA
This sequence comes from Leucopleurus acutus, assembly GCF_964270905.1. Classification (NCBI taxonomy): domain Eukaryota; kingdom Metazoa; phylum Chordata; class Mammalia; order Artiodactyla; family Delphinidae; genus Leucopleurus; species Leucopleurus acutus. The sequence goes on along the minus strand of NC_139145.1, from coordinate 59,339,091 downwards.
GCAAGGGAGGGAGTTCCCTGGTGGCGCAGTGGTTAAGAATCTGCCTGCCAATGCAGGGGACATGGGTTTGATCCCTGGGCCGGGAAGATCCCACATGGTGCGGAACATCTAAGGCCATGCACCACAACTACTGAGCCCGCGCGCCTAGTCCTGTGCTCTGTAACAAGAGAAGCCACCACAATGAGAAGCCTGTGTACCACAACGAAGAGTAGCTCCCCAGTCTCTGTAACTAGAGAAAGCCTGCACGCAGCAATTAAGACCCAACGCAGCCAAAAAAAAAAAAAAAAAAATTAAAAAAAAAGCAAGGGAGATAAATGGTTTGAATCCAGTGTCTGTGGGTAGCAAGTCTGGTATGGCTTTGTCAAAAACAAAGGATGGTTTATATTTTTCTGAACCTTTTGATTAAAGGCATACCTCGTTTCATTGTACTTTGATCTGTTGGGCCTTGCAGATACTGCGATTTTTACAGATAGAAGTTTTGTGGCAACCCTGTGTCTGTCGGCGTCATTTTTCCAACAGCACTTGTTCACTTTGTTTCTCTGTGTCACATTTTGGTAATTCTCGCAATACTTCAAACCTCCATCAGCAAAAAAGATTACAACTTGCTGAAGGCTCAGAAGTTTGTTAGTATTTTTCAGTGATAAAGTATTTTCTTTTTAATATTTATTTTATTTATTTATTTGGTTGCGCCGGTTCTTAGCTACAGCATGCGTGTGGGATCTAGTTCCCTGACCAGGGATCCAACCCGTGCCCCCTGCGTTGGGAGCACGGAGTCTTAACCACTGGACCACCAGGGAAGTCCCACAGTGGTGAAGTATTTTTAAATTACGGTGTGTACATTATTTTTTTTTTTTTTTTTTTTTTTTTTTGCGGTACGCGGGCCTCTCACTGCTGTGGCCTCTCCCGTTGCGGAGCACAGGCTCCGGACGCGCAGGCTCAGCTGCCATGGCTCACGGGCCCAGCCGCTCCGCAGCACGTGGGATCTTCTCGGACCGGGGCACGAACCCACGTCCCCTGCATCGGCAGGCGGACTCTCAACCACTGCGCCACCAGGGAAGCCCCATTATTTTTTTAGACATAATGCTATTGTACCCTCAATAGACTACGGTATAGTGAAAACATAACTTTCATCTGCACTGAGAAACCAAAAAATTTGTGTGACTCTCTTTATCGTGAGATTCAGTTTATTGTGGTGATGTGTGTGAATGATTTAAGGGAGTCTTGGTAATCATGGTGAGGGGAGGGTTTGATCTACCTGAATTTACTCATTGGAGAGTAATGCCTTATTCACAGATGCCTTTCATCAGTTCTCTGATTTGTGTTAAAGAGTCATTAGTCTCAAGAGAATTGGCCCAGAAAATAAATCACGACTGAAATCTACCTGGCCTCCTGGCCAGTGTTCAAAGAAAGGCAGGGGTGGGGAACAATTGAATTGCAAAGGTATTTGGGAATAGGAAGACCTGGGAAGTGGTGCTAGACTTCTGCTCTCAGTACTTCACCCATCAGCTTTCAGTATTGGGACCTCGGGCAGGATCATTTGGGGACAGTATGTGTGAAGAGGGGGACTTCTATAGGAACGTGCCTATCTCGTGAGTCCTTGTCGTTAAACCTATACTTACTGCTTTCCTGCTGCCCGCTAGCTTCCCAGAGACCCCAGACCCCGTGTCCCCCCTTCCCCCACCCCCAGCCTTTCTTCCGCAGCACCCTCTCTAAAGGCTGGTGTGATTCATCAATCTCTGATCCAATTTCTGCGTCCTCTGGTTCTGCTGACTTTGCTGAACTAAATCTTGGTGATATTCGATGTGTGATGGTGGCAGAGCTCCAGCGAGGGGTAGTTGCGTTCTAAGGGCTTGGAGGTGGATGCTTCATCTGTTTCTCACGCTTAGTTTGTGTTCCACCTGCATGATTTTTGTCTTATCTCTTTGCCATCAGTACTATTATTTAACATTTTTCTTTAAATTATGCCATTTTTTAAAAAACTCTAAAAGTTATTTGAAAGGGAAACTCTGATTGGCTTAAATTGGAAACCACTATCACCTGCCACAAATAGAAAGCAAATATTAAAAAGCATAACTATTAAAATTAAGTTGTCTGTCCACATTCCCCAAATTGTTCCACATACTCCAGTTGGAAAAATACTGCCTTCATCCAAAGACATGACTCACTCTGTTAATTTTTTCAGGTGGCAGTAAACAGGTGGTAGGAATGGTTTGGGGGTAGGCAGGCCTTCAGAGAGGGCCCCTTGAATCCCATCTTCTGAAACTCTGCATGGCTATATGACACCAGGAAGACAGCAGAGTGAAAAACGTAGGAACTAAAAAGAAATACATGCAGTCAGTTGAAAACACTGGTGTTTTGACATGAGGTTTGCCAAAAGGAGGCCCAAGTGGTGGTGAGCCTGTATACTACTTTAAATTCTAGGCCCTCCACCAGGGATGTGACTTTATTGATGCTGTGTTCTGTTGTTCTTTCTGTGCAGGTGCGCTCTTGGAAAACTCAGGTTTTTGTTCAGGGTGGATGCAGTTTGTTTTCTTGTTTTTGTTTTTAATTCATCAATACTCCATACTACTTTGGGCCCCTTGTCTTCCATACATACAGTTGCTCTTGGTGGATGTTACTAATGACAGAACTCTGAAGTTATCATCTAGCATGTGTTTTTTCTAACCTTTTTGTCCATAATGCGTATTCCTTTAAAAAAATTCTATGAAAATGAAAGCGGGGGGAGTGAGCTGCCCTGGGATGTCTGGTCCTTAGGGTGCTCACATGGCAGGTGTGACTGGTACTTGCTGGTGTTCAGTGAAATTCACTCTTGTCCTTTAAAGCCGCCCTGCGGTGCTGACTGAGCTGCGGCTCCCGCAGAGGGTCGGTCAGGAGAGCGTGCTTTAATGGTGGAGCAAAGCCAGGGCTGGGCTGGTAGCCGGCAGGAACCAGGAGTGCTTAGTTAAATTGCCAGCACATGAAGCTGTAGGGGCCTTTTTCTAAGCCGTCAAGATTTCAGTTTTCCCACAAAGCCTAGTCTAATGCTCTGGGAGGGGGCAGGCAGAGCCTGTCTTTCAGGGGCCGTGCTGGTGAGGGACCTGGCCTGGGAAGTGGCCTTGTCAGGCTTGTTGGGAGGGATAGACTGTCCCTTTCTAGTGTGTCCTGTCAAGTTGGCAGGGAGCAGAGTTCCTCCCTTTACTCTCTCTCCCTGCTCTAACCTATTCTTTAATCTCCCCAACTCACTTTCTCTGTTAACAGCTTTCTTCCCTTTTTCTTTCCCTTCTGTTCACTGCTGCTTTTGCTTCCTACCCTCCCTCTTGCTGGGCTCATTTTCCCTCCATTGTCACTTTGAGGGCTGGCTGTTTGAAGCTCCAGAGTTACAATGCTCTCCTGTACATCCCATGACTAGATGTAATTCAGAGGTCCCCAGCTTTTTTTTCTGAGCAGGAGCAGCCTTCACTTCCCCATGGCTTTAAGATAGCAGCATCAGTGGGGTGCTGACCGGAGTTCCCGAGCTGAGGGGTGGGACGCAGCTGGTGGTTGGAGTTCCCAAGGGGGGAGTGGGCAGTGGGGGGGGTGGGCTTGCAGGCATTATGGGAGCTGTCAGACAAGGGGCTGAGTGAGGTCCACCTTTGGGGTGTCCTTCCAGAAGCTGAAGGCAGAAGGCTGTCCTACATTCAGGTAGTCCTCTGGCTTCTGCAGAGGACCATCCGTGACTAATAAAGGCTGGAGAAGGGGCCCTTGGTGAGGTTGGCCTGAAACCCATGGGACTGTTCACAGCTGTGGATCCTGCCCTGGTGCTGGGGCAAAACATGTTCTCAGTGGTAGCTGGATGGTTGTTGGAAGCATCTAGAAGTGTGGCTTTCCTGCTCAACGAGTGAAGAAATAGGTTATTTTCTCCTAAAAGCCATGGGGCAGACATTACCCAAAGATATCTTTCATTTTTTACTGTGTGTAGTCATCTCTCAGTAGTTCCAGGACCCCTTCATACCAAAATAATGTGGATGCTCAAGTCCCATAAATAAAATGGCATAGGGTTTGCATTTAGCCTACGCACATCCTCTGAATACTTTAAATCATCTCTAGATTACTTATTATTTTTTTTATAAATTTATTTTATTTATTTTTGGCTGTGTTGGGTCTTCGTTGCTTCGTGCGGGCTTTCTCTAGTTGTGGCGAGTAGGGGCTACTCTTTGTTGCGGTGGGCAGGCTTCTCGTTGCAGTGGCTTCTCTTGTTGCGGAGCACGGGCTCTAGGCGTGTGGGCTCAGTAGTTGTGGCTCACGGGCTCTAGAGCACAGGCACAGTAGTTGTGGCGCATGGGCTTAGTTGCTCCGTGGCATGTGGGATCTTCCCAGACCAAGGATTGAACCCGTGTCTCCTGCATTGGCAGGTGGATTCTTATCCACTATGCCACCAGGGAAGTCCCAATTATTTTATTTCTATTATCAGTGATACTGAAGGGGAAGAGGAAGGCAGCTAGAGTTCTTTCTCTCATATCCTCAGTACTGGGCTTGTCATGTAATAAGTACTTAATAATGTTGAATAAACAAATGATTAGGTTTGCCAATAGTATCTGACAAGCAAACGAATAAAATTACATGACTCTTATTAAAAGAGATAAAGGATAACTATAGAAAAAGAAGCTGCAGTGATCCTGAAAGTCTACTCTTAGTAAGGCTGTTTGTGAGCGTTATCTCTGACCAGAGTGTGAAGGTTGAGTAATCCGCATTTCCCTTTCTGCCTAACTCTCAGTGTGATCATTGCTTCCCGTTAGAAGCCTTCTCTGACTTCCCTGACCTACTGTCTCTACTTTTTAATTTTTATTTATTTATTTTTTGCGGTACGCGGGCCCTCTCACTGTTGTGGCCTCTCCCGTTGCGGAGCACAGGCTCTGGACACGCAGGCTCAGCGGCCATGGCTCACGGGCCCAGCTGCTCAGCGGCCATGGCTCACGGGCCCAGCCGCTCCGCGGCATGTGGGATCTTCCCGGACCGGGGCCCTGCATTGGCAGGCGGACTCTCAACCACTGCGCCACCAGGGAAGCCCTGTCTCTACTTTTTATAGAAGGAACAAATGACTGTGTGAATGGAATAAACGAACACATCAATGCCAAAATTTAACAAAAACTGTAAACCTGAGATGATAGAGGAGCACCAAACCAGTAATTCTAAAGCTTTTTTTAGCCCAACAAACAATACCCAAAATTATGGGTATGAGAATCAAGAAAAACTGAGGGACCTAGAATATAAAATAATCTATTTACGAAGATCCCTAATTAGGGAGTTCAGAAAAGACACAGAGGAGGTCTTCAGAGTAAAATCAGCCCTTTTTTTAAAAAAAACTTTACAATTTTATAAATTCCCAAGAAGGATATGTAAAGATGGAGGGATAAGCATGACTTCTGGCTTTGAAGATAAGAATAGTCCCAAGGTAGGGGAAGTCTGCATGTAACCAAGAGAATTTTTTTTTTAACCCCATGTTTGGTACTTAGCCAAGTGACTTTTCAGTTTGAAGCAGAGAAAAAACATTTAAAGAACTTAAGAAGCTGAAGTGTCTTGTGAAAAAAAGAATCATGGGACTTCCCTGGCAGTCCAGTGGTTAAGACTCTGCACGTCCACTGCAGGGGCCACGGGTTCGATCCCTGGTCGGGGAACTAAGATCCCACATGCCGCATGGAGTGCCTCCCCCCCCACAAAAAAGAACCACAATTACAAAAATCACTGTAAAAAGCAGTGAAGAGCAGATATAAAATAGTTTATCCACAAGGGAAAATTAATAATAGGAAGGGAAGTTGGGACACTAGAAGGGGTCTAAAGAAGCATTCTAGACATTAAAAAAAAAAAAAGAGGTGGGTAACATGAAAATACCAAAAAGCACTAAGAAAACTTAATTTTTTTCTGACTATATAGGTTCCTTATTGAAATTTTCAAACATACAGAATAAATAACAATTGCCAATAATTCCAGCACCCAGGGAAAACCACTATAAATGTTATTTTCCTTCTAGCCAAATTTTGTCTGTCTACTGTTACTGTACACTTAAAGCATGAAAATCTTTTTTTTTTTTCCCATTTTAATCAAGGCTTCTCAGGACGGTCCCCTCAGCCCTTCCCAGGCTTGTCTGCCAAAGCATGAAAATCTTAATGTACAACTCCAAAACTGTTCCATGTAATCATGACTCAGCTCAAGATGTGGAACATCTCCATCATCCCAGAAATCTCCTCTTGTGCCTCTTCCAGTCAATATCCGTAGATTCGTTTTGGCTGTTCTTGAACCTCATATAAATGCAGTCTTACAGTGTGAAGTCTGTTGAGTCTGGCTTTTGTTCATCATTGTCTGTGGGACTCATCCACGTTGCTGCATGTAGTAATTGTTCTTTCCTCATCACTGGGCAGTGTCTATTGTATAACTGTACCGTAATCTTTCTGTTCTGCTGTTGATGAACATTTGGATGGTTTCCGGTTTGGGGCTATAATAAATCAAGCTGCTTTGACCATTCCTTTTTTTTTTTTTTTTGGCCATGCTGCGCTGCTTGTGGGAATGTGGGGTCTTAGTTCCCTGACTAGATATTGAACCCGTGCCCTCTGCACTGAAAGCACGGAGTCTTAACCGCTGGACCACCAGGGAAGTCACTGACTATTCTTACATGTGTCTTTGGTGGACTTACGCGCTCATTTTACTTCAGTATATATCTAAGAGTAGAATTGCTGGGTCATAAGATAAATATTTCCAAAGTCATGAATATATTATAAACTTTGTTCTAAAAGTGTGACTGTGTCCAGGGTACAGTGTGAATTATTCTTTGTTTATAAGGATGGAGATCAAGGTTCATTTTTTTAATTTTCTCCCATTAGAATAGCCAGCACTATTTATTGGAAAGATTAATTTTTACTTTCTGAGTTGCAGTGATGCCTTTCTATTAAATTAGGTGACTACTGTGTGGGTCTCTTGTAGAATTCTTCATTCTGTAACACTGATCCATTTATTAATATTTATTTTAAAGAAAATGGGATCATGCTTTTACATTTTTCTACGCTTACTATTAATATCATGCTTCAAATTGAGAATAATTGCAAAGGAACTATTATATAGATGTACCGTAATTTATTCTTTTCTTTTTTTTTGGACGTTTGGGTTGTTTTTTCTTTTTTCTGTTTTGTTCTTTTATGTTGCAGGCTTTCCTTAAATGTCTTGATAATCCTTGTTCATTGATTTATTTATGAGGCAATAAAAAGCTGATTAGAAGTTCTGCGTGCATGGGCTTTTCTGAGGAGTGACTGGGTGAGTCATTGGAGTCTCCTCGAGTATTATCAGTAATTTTTTCCCCTCGGGCTGCTCAGTTTTTCCAGAGGAACATTCTCCACTCTACTGCCTGCAGGGTCAGTGCCATGCTACCAGGTGTCTTGTCATTTAAAAAAATAACTTTGAAAACTATTATTCTTTCCTTCATCTCTGCTTTGATGAGGTCTTTTATTGTGATCTTACCTCCATGGGCCACTTTCCGAAAGAATAGTTTCTGCTCTTCTCATTGTATGGTTGAATGACTGAAAATCCTATGACTTTGAGCATGTCTTGAGTGGGATCATCAGATAAGAGTGTTCAATGCAGCCTTTTTTTTAAAAATTTTTGTTTTATATTGGAGTATAGTTGATTTACAATGTTGTGTTAGTTTCAGGTGTACAGCAAAGTGATTCAGTTGTACATATACATGTATCTATTTTTTTTCAGATTCTTTTCCCATTTAGGTTATTACAGAATATTGAGTAGAGATCCCTGTACTGTACAGTAGGCCCTTGCTGGTTACCTGTTTTAAATATAGTGTACACGTCAATCCCAAACTCCCAACTTATCTCCCCACCCCCACATTTCCCCTTTGGTAACCATAAGTTTGTTCTCTAAGTCTGTAAGTCTGTTTCTGTTTTGTAAATAAATTCGTTTGTATCTTTTTTTTTAGATTCCGCATATAAGCAGTATCATATATTTGTCTTTCTCTGTCTGACTTACTTCACTTAGTATGATAGTCTCCATGTCCATGTTGCTGCAAATGGCATTATTTCATTCTTTTTTATGGCTGAGTAATATGCCATTGTATGTATGTACCACATCTTCTTTATCCATTCATCTGTTGATGGACATTTAGGTTGCTTCCATGTCTTGGCTATTGTAAACAGTGCTGCAGTAAACACTGGGGTGCATGTGTCCTTTCAAACCATGGTTTTCTCTGGATATATGCCCAGGAGTGGGATTGCTGAATCATACAATAGCTCTATTTTTAGTTTTTTAAGGAACCTCCATACTGTTCTCCATAGTGGCTGTACCAATTTACATTCCCACCAACAGTGTAGGAGGGTCCCCTTTTTTCTCCACACCCTCTCCAGCACCTGTTGTTCATAAACTTTTTGATGATGGCCATTCTGACTGGGGTGAGATGATATCTCATTATAGTTTTGATTTGCATTTCTCTAACAATTAGCAATGTTGAGCATCTTTTCATGTGCCTGTTGGCCATCTGTATGTCTTCTTTGGAGAAATGTCTATTTAGGTCTTCTGCCCATTTTTGGATTGGGTTGGGTTTTTTGTTTTTGTTCGTTTTGTTTTGTTTTTTGTTTTTTTATATTGAGCTGCATGAGCTGTTTGTATATTTTGGAGATTAATCCCTTGTTGGTTGCATCATTTGCAAATATTTTTTCCCATTCTGTGGGTTGTCTTTTCACTTTATGGTTTCCTTTGCTGTGCGAAAGCTTTTGAGTTTAGTTAGGTCCCATTTGTTTATTTTTGTTTTTATTTCCATTACTCTAGGAGACAGATAGAAAAAGAAATTGCTGTGTTTTATGTCATAGAGCATTCTGCCTGTTTTCCTCTAAGAGTTTTACAGTATCTGGTCTTACATTTAGGTCTTTAATCCATTTTGAGTTTATTTTTGTGCATGATGTTAAAAAATATTCTATTTCATTCTTTTACATGTTAGCTGCCCAGTCTTCCCAGCACCATTTTTGAAGAGACTGTCTTTTCTGTATAGTCTTGCCTCCTTTCTCATAGATTAATTGACCATAGGTACTTGGATTTATTTCTGGGCTTTCTATCCTGTTCCATTGATCTATATTTCTGTTTTTGTGTCAGTACCATACTGTTTTGATGACTGTAGCTTTGTGGTATAGCCTGAAGTCAGGGAGCCTGATTCCTCCAGCTCCATTTTTCTTTCTCAAGATTGCTTTGGCTGTTCAGGGTCTTTCGTGTCTCCATACAAATTTAAAAAAATTTTAGCCATGCACATGGTTCATGAGAAAAAAAATTTTTTTTCTAGTTCTGTGAAAAATGCCATTGGTAATTTGATAGGGATTGCATTGAATCTGTAGATTGCCTTGGGTAGTATAGTCATTTTGACAATATTGAGTCTTCCAATTCAAGAACATGGTATATCTCTCCATCTGTTTGTGTCATCTTCAGTTTCTTTCATCAGCATCTTATAGTTTTCAGAGTACAGGTCTTTTGTCTCCCTAGGTAGGTTTATTCCTAGGTATTCTATTCTTTTTGATGTGATGGCAAATGGGATTGTTTCTTTCTCTTTTGTTGTTAGTGTATAACAATGCAACAGATTTCTGTGTATTAATTTTGTATGCTGCAACTTTACCAAATTCATCGATTAGCTCTAGTAGTTTTCTAGTGGCATCTTTAGGATTATCTGTGTATAGTATCATGTCATCTGCAAACAGTGACAGATTTACTTTTTCTTTTCCAATTTGTATTCCTTTTATTTGTTTTTCTTCTCTAATTGCCATGGCTAGGACTTCCAAAACTATGTTGAATAAAAATGGCAAGAGTGGACATCCTTGACTTGTTCCTGATCTCAGAGAAAATGCTTTCAGCTTCTCACCATTGAGTATGATGTTAGCTGTGGGTTTGTTGTATATGGCCTTTATTATGTTGAGGTATGTTTCCTCTGTGCACACTTTCTGGAGAGTTTTTATCATAAATGGGTGTTGAATTTTGTCGAAAGCTTTTTATGCATCTATTGAGATGATCATATGGTTTTTATTCTTCAATTTGTTAATGTGGTGAATCACACTGATTGATTTGCAGATACTGAAAAATCCTTGCATTCCTGGGATGAATCCCACTTGATCATGGTATATGATCCTTTTAACGTATCGTTGGATTCTGTTTGCTAGTATTTTGTCGAGTCTTTTTGCATGTATGTTCATCAGTGATATTGGTCTGTAATTTTCTTTTTTTTGTGGTATCTTTGTCTGGTTTTGGTATCAGGGTGATGGTGGCCTCACAGAATGAGTTAGGGAGTGTTCCTTTCTTTGCATTTTTTTTTTTTTTTTTTTTTGCTGTACGCAGGCCTCTCACCGTTGTGGCCTCTGCCGTTGCGGAGCACAGGCTCCGGACGCGCAGGCTCAGTGGCCATGGCTCACGGGCCCAGCCGCTCCGCGGCATGTGGGATCTTCCCGGACCGGGGTACGAACCCGTGTCCCCTGCATCAGCAGGCGGACTCTCAACCACTGCGCCACCAGGGAAGCCCTCTTTGCAATTTTTTGGACTAGTTTCACAAGGATAGATGTAAACTTTTCTCTAAATGTTTGATAGAATTCACCTGTGAAACCATCTGGTCCTGGACTTTTGTTTGTTGGGAGTTTTTAAATCACAGTTTCAATTTCAGTACTTGTGATTGGTCTGTTCATATTTTCTATTTCTTCCTGGTTCAGTCCTGGAAGGTTGTACCTTTCTAAGAATTTGTTCATTTCTTCCAGGTTGTCCATTTTTTTGGCATATAGCTGTTTGTAGTAGTCTGTTATGATCCTTTGTATTTTTGTGGTGTCAGTTGTAACATCTCCTTTTTCATTTCTAATTTTATTGATTTGAGCCTTCTCCCTTTTTTTCCTGATGAGGCTGGCTAAAGATTTATCAATTTGCTTTTCCGGTCAGCGGCCTGAGGTGACCTCTAAAAATGGTTCGCTATTCACTTGACCCAGAAAATCCCACAAAATCATGCAAGTCGAGAGGTTCAAATCTTCGTGTTCACTTTAAGAACACTCGTGAAACAGCCCAGGCCATTAAGGGTATGCATATCCGAAAAGCCACTAAGCATCTGAAGGATGTCACTTTAAAGAAGCAGTGTGGGGCTTCCCTGGTGGCACAGTGGTTAAGAGTCTACCTGCCAATGCAGGGGACACGGGTTCGAGCCCTGGTCCGGGAAGATCCCACATGCCGCGGAGCAACTAAGCCCGTGCGCCACAACTACTGAGCCTGCGCTCTAGAGCCCTCGAGCCACAACTACTGAGCCCGCGTGCTGCAACTACTGAAGCCCGCATGCGTAGAGTCCATGCTTCACAACAAGAGAAGCCACTGCAATGAGAAGCCCACGCACTGCAATAAAGAGTAGCCCCCGCTCACCGCAACTAGAGAAAGCCCGCGCGCAGCAACGAAGACCCAACACAGCCAAATATAATAAATAAATTTAAAAAAAAAAAAAAAGAAGAAGAAGCAGTGTGTGCCATTCCGTCGCTACAATGGTGGAGTTGGTAGGTGTGCCCAGGCCAAACAGTGGGGCTGGACGCAGGGTCGGTGGCCCAAAAGAGTGCTGAATTTTTACTGCACATGCTCAAAAATGCAGAGAGTAATGCTGAACTTAAGGGCTTAGATGTAGATTCTCTGGTCATTGAGCACATCCAGGTGAACAAAGCCCCCAAGATGCGGCGCAGGACTCATAGAGCTCATGGTCGGATCAACCCATACATGAGCTCTCCGTGCCACATTGAGATGATCCTTACTGAAAAAGAACAGATTGTTCCTAAACCAGAAGAGGAGGTTGCCCAGAAGAAAAAGATATCCCAGAAGAAATTGAAGAAACAAAAACTTATGGCCCGGGAATAAATGCTGCAAAAAATAAATGCAAATGAAAGTAAAAGCAAAAAAAAAAAAAATTTATCGATTTTGTTTATCTTCTCAGAGAAGCAGCTTTTAGTTTCATTGATCTTTTCTATTGTTTTCTTTGTCTCTATTTCATTTATTTCTGCTCTGATCTTTATTACTTACCTTCTACTAACTTTGGGTTTTGTTTGTTCTTTCCCTAGTTGCTTTAGGTGTAAGGTTAGGTTGTTTGAGATTCTTCTTGTTTCCTGAGGTAAGATTGTATTGCTATAAACTTCCCTCTTAGAACTGCTTTTGTTGTGTCCCATAGGTTTTGGGTCATTGTGTTTTCGTTGTTGTTTGTCTGTAGGTATTTTTTGATTTCCTCTTTGATTTCTTTGGTGCTGCATTGGTTGTTTAATAATATATTGTTTAGCCTCCACTTTTGTGTTTTTTTACAGTTTTTTTTTTTTTCCGGTAATTGATTTCTAATCTGAGCGTTGTGGTTGGGAAAGGTGTTTCACATGATTTCAGTTTTCTTAAATTTACCGAAGCTTGCTTTGTGGCCCAGCATGTGGTCAGTCCTGGAGTATGTTCCATGTGCACTTGAAAAGAATGTTTATTTTGCTGTTTTTGGATGGAGTGCTCTATAAATATAAATTAAGTCCATGTAGTCTAATGTGTCATTTAAGGCCTGTGTTTCTTTATTGATTTTCTGTCTGGATGATCTGTCCGTTGATCAAAGTGGGGTGTTAAAGTCCCCCACTATTATTGTGATACTGTCGATTCTTCCTTTTATGGCTGTTAGTATTTGCCTTGTATATTGAGGTGCTCCTATGTTGGGTGCATATATATTTATAATTGTTATATCTTCTTGGATTGATCCCTTGATCATTATGTGGTGTCCTCTTTGTCTCTTGTAACAGTCTTTATTTTAAAGTCTACTTTGTCTGATATGAGTATTGCCACTCCAGCTTTCTTTCGATTTCTATTTGCATGGAATACCTTTTTCCATCCCCTCACTTTCAGTCTGTATGTGTCCCTAGATTTGAATTGGGTCTCTTGTAGACAGCATGTATACAGGTCTTGTTTTTGTATCCATTCAGCCATTCTGTATCTTTTGGTTGGAGCATTTAATCCATTTAAATTTAAGGTAATTATCAGTATGTATGTTTCTATTGCCATTTTGTTAATTATTTTGGATTTGTTTTTGTAGGTCTTCTTTCTCCCCTTCCTCTTTCGTTCTCTTCTCTTGTGATTTGATGACTAACTTTAGTGTTGTGTTTGGATTGCTTTTTCTTTTTTGTGCGTTTTTTATCTATTTTAGATTTTCAGTTTGCGGTTCCCATGAAGGTTTTTTGTTTTTTCCCCCACCCTGTGGAATCTTACTTTATTATTATTTTTTTAATGTTTTTACATCTTTATTGGAGTATAATTGCTTTACAGTGGTGTGTTAGTTTCTGCTTTATAACAAAGTGAATCGGTTATACATATACATATATCCCCATATCTCTTCCCTCTTGCGTCTCCCTCCCTCCCACCCTCCCTATCCAACCCCTCTAGGGGTCACAAAGCACCGAGCTGATCTCCCTATACTATGTGGCTGCTTCCCACTAGTTATATAAACATGATTGTCTTAAGTTGCCAGTCTTTTAATTTCAAATTCATTTCTAATATCCTACATTTGTGCTCTCCTCTTCTCGTGATTGCTGGTTTTCATATCATATTTGTGTGTGGATGATTTCCTACCTTTACTGTATATTTGCCTTTACTGGTGAGCTTTTCCACTTATAATTTTCTTATTTCTAGTTGTGGCCTTTTCTTTTCCACGTAGAGAAGTTCCTTTAGCATTTGTTGCAAAGCTGGTCTGGTGGTGCTGAATTCTCTTAGCTTTTGTTTGTCTTTAAAGCTTTTGATTTCTCTGTCAAATCTGAATGAGAGCCTTGCTGGGTAGAGTATTCTCGGTTGTAGGTTCTTCCCTTTCATCACTTTAAATACATCATGCCACTCCCCTCTGGCCTGCAGTTTCTGCTGAAAAATCAGCTGATAACTTTATGGGAATTCCCATGTATGTTTTTTTGTTTTTGTTTTTCCACCAAGCAGCTTGTGGGATGTTAGTTTCCCAACAGGGATTGAACCCAGGGCTTTCACCCAGCAGTGAAAGTGCCGAGTCCTAACCACTGGACTGCCAGGGAACTCCCCCCTTGTATGTTTTTTTTCTTTTTTTAAAAAATTTTTTATTTTATTTATTTATTTTTGGCTGCATTGGGTCTTCGTTGCTGCACATGGGCTTTCTCTAGTTGCGGTGAGCGGGGGCTACTCTTCGTTGTGGTGCATGGGCTTCTCATTGCAGTGGCTTCTCTTTGTTGTGGAGCACAGGCTCTGGGCGCATGGGCTTCAGTAGTTGTGGCTCGTGGGCTCTAGAGTGCAGGCTCAGTAGTTGTTGCGCATGGGCTTAGTTGCTCCGCAGCATGTGGGATCTTCCCGGACCAGGGCTTGAACACCTGTCCCCTGCATTGGCAGGCGGATTCTTAACCACTGCACCACCAGGGAAGTCCCACCCCCCTTTTATGTTATTTGTTGCTTTTCCCTCGTTGCTTTTTAAAAATTTTTATTTTATTTATTTATTTTGGTTGTGCTGGGTCTTAGTTGCAGCGGGTGGGCTCCTTAGTTGCGGCTCACTGGCTCCTTAGTTGCAGCCTATGTACTCCTTAGTTGCTGCCAGTGGGCACCTTAGTTGTGGCATGCATGTGGGATCTAGTTCCCTGACTAGGGATTGAACCCACATCCCCTGCACTGGAAGGCGGATTCTTAACCGCTGTGCCACCAGGGAAGTCCCTTCCCTTGTTGCTTTTAATATTTTCTCTTTGTCTTTAATTTTTTGTCAATTTGACTATGTGTCTCAGCGTGTTCCTCCTTGGGTTTATCCTGTATGGGACTCTCTGTGCTTCCTGGACTTGGGTGACTGTTTCCTTTCCCATGCTAGGGAAGTTTTCAACTATTATCTCTTCAAATATTTTCTCAGGTCCTTTCTCTTTTCTCCTTCTGGGACCCCTATAATGCAAATGTTAGTGTGTTTCATGTTGTCCCAGAGGTCTCTGAGACTGTCTTCATTTCTTTTCATTCTTTTTTCTTCTATTCCATGGCATTAATTTCCACCATTCTGTCTTCCAGCTCACCAGTTCTTCTGCCTCATTTACTCTGCTATTGATTTCTTCTAGTGTATTTTTCACTTCAGTTACTGTATTGTTCATCTCCATTTGTTTGTTCTTTAGATCTTCTAGCTCTTTGTTAAACATTTCTTGTCTTCTCGGTCTATGCCTCCATTCTTTTCCTGAGATCTTGGATCATCTTTACTATCATTAATCTGAATTCTTTTGCAAATAGATTCAATGCAGTGGTTTTTTAAAGAATTTATTTATTTTATTATTTATTTATTGTTTCTGGCTGTGTTGTGTCTTCATCACTGCGTGCGGGCTTTTCTCTGGTTGCGGTGAGTGGGGGCTACTCTTTGTTGCGATTTGTGCGCTTCTCATTGTGGTGGCTTCTCTTGTTGCAGAGCACGGACTCCAGGTACACAGGCTTCAGTAGTTGTGGTATGTGGGCTCAGGAGTTGTGGCTCGTGGGCTCTAGAGCGCAGGCTCAGTAGTTGTGGCGCACGGGCCCAGCTGCTCTACGGCATGCAGGATCTTCCCGGACCAGGGATCGAACCCGTGTCCCCTGCACTGGCGGGCGGATTGTCAACCACTGCGCCACCAGGGAAGCCCAGATTCAATGCAGTTTTAATGGATCTTGGCTGCTGCTTGATTTGAGCTGTCTCTTTTGGAGCTATGATTTGTCTTTCATGCTACAATTTCCACTGTTTACATTTGATCCTCAGTGTAACACACTCAACTATAGTAGAGCTTACATTTCACCTGACCACATTTATAAGAGAAAACATTTATGTTTTAAAGTTTTGTATCATACCTTAAATTTAAAGCTCATTTATATTTTGCTTATGTTAAGTGGTTTGTACTAGACTGTGTCAATGTGAGGGAATCTTTCTTTACTTGGGTTCGCTTCTGTACAAGCATGGGAACAATGGATTCCCACTGGGTGAACTCCTGCTTTTAAGATGCCAGCTCTGGAATCTTTGATCTTGACACAGATGCTATTTCTATGACTTTTGCTGTTCTCTTACTGGGATTTTTTTCCTGCTTAGAGGAAACTGAAAATAGTTCCAGATTTTATTCCTCTAAGGTGACTGTGTTCTGGGAACACAGGACAGAGTGTGGGGTGGGGGTTGGTCATGACAGTAGAGCATCTGTTATGCTCTTTATAAGTGCATCTGAGTAGTACATGGGGTTCCCCTGACCCCAGACATAAAGCAGTTTCTCAGGCAGAGGGAGAAAGTTACATACTAAAAATGAGGGGGAAACATGATTGAGGGAGAAAGGGGAGGACACATACATTTGGGAGAGTTTTGAGGGTCCCAGGAATAATGAGGAATAGATACACATAGATCGATCAAGAAAAGTCATGAAACATTGAGGTGTGAGGTTGTGATAGTTCTAAACACTTTGTTCTCTGTGCCTTCTCACTGCTCATTGTTCTTAGAAGGGCAGTGTCTTCAGAGAAATATAGGTGTAGACTTTGCTAGAGGGAGAATGATCATTATTACAGGGTCTTGTTGGATTAATGAAGTTAAACTACAGTTTTGATGGAATTAGGTCAGTACAGAGGACACACACACACACACACACACACACACACACACACACACACACACACACACTGAACTTCAGGAAAGAGTAGTTATGATGGCTGTGTTCTATTTCTGTGACTTAAAAAATAACTAGTGGAATAGCTGTAGAGGGGTTAATGAGACTGATGTCTGTGTTAACCAGGGCTCACTAGGTTTACCACAGCCTTCCAGGCAGGCGAGAGGGAATGCAGAAGTAGTCAGCAGTTAGGTGCCCAGGTTCACGTGATGATTGCAGTGTTTGTCACCGTGAGCCTTTGGTTTAGGGTAAAGGGAAAGGCCATTTCCAGGTCAGAGTGTGATGCCACGTTGGCATAGACCAGAGAGCAAAGAAGGGAAAGAACCCTAGTTCTTTTCTGAATCCCTCCCAGGCCCCTGAAGAAAGAAGAATGAGAGACAGAATGCAGATGAGGTCAAAAGAGAGATCTTCTAGCCATTCCGATTTCATCTTACAAAGTTTCAGTTTATTATCCCCTCCTTCAAGTGACACTCTCCTCACTCCCACCTCCTCTCAACTGAGTTTAAGCCCCTACTGCTACCCAGCAGTCTGTTTACCACCTTTTCTAAAAACTACCATCCTTATGTTTGTCTTTTTAACCTGTTGTCCAGGGGAAGGATTTGAAGCATATCCATTTCTATATCCCACTACTTAGCACAGTGCCAGGCACAGTCAGCACTGCATAAATGTCTGCTTGCTTGAACATCAATCAGAGGGGTTCATTAGCTTACCTTACTATTGGTTCCTAGTAGTGGAAATTCTACAGAGGTAGCTTAGGTTAGGTTGGTGTTTTTTTTGTTTTGTTTTGTTTTGTTTTGTTTGCGGTACAGGGGCCTCTCACTGTTGTGGCCTCTCCCGTTGTGGAGCGCAGGCTCAGCGGCCATGGCTCACGGGCCTAGCTGCTCCGCGGCATGTGGGATCTTCCAGGACCTGGGCACGAACCCGTGTCCCCTGCATCGGCAGGCGGACTCTCAACCACTGTGCCACCAGGGAAGCCCTAGGTTGGGTTTTAATCTGATTTATGAGCTATTATAAAGTCATCTGGAATCCCATTTCTTTATTTTTTTAAAAATTGTTTAGTTATGTATTTATGTATGTATGTATGTGGCTGCGTTGGGTCTTAGTTGCTGCACACGGAATCTTTGTTGCCACATGCGGGACCTTCATTGCAGCCTGCGGGATCTTTTTTGTTGTTGTTTTAGTTGTGGCATGTGGGATCTAGTTCCCTGACTAGGGATCGAACCCAGGCCCCCTGCATTGGGAGTGCAGAGTCTTAACCACTGGACCACCAGGGAAGTCCCTGGAATCCCATTTCTTTCCTTCTTTCTGCTCTACCTTTCTGAAGTATCTACTTCATCTTAAGGCTGGTGGCTCCCTCACGGCTGCAGATTGGCTGTCAGCAATTTTGTAGGCCATGTCCTTGCTAGACCGTGTATTTGACTGTGTTAAGGGGAGGGGAAGGGAAGGTTGGGAGTGTGTTAGGAGAGGCCCAAGATTTTTGTTGTTGTTGTTGTTAAATTTATTTATTTTATTTATTTATTTTTGGCTGCGTTGGCTCTTCCTTGCGTGCGTGCTTTCTCTAGTTGCGGCGAGCGGGGTAGGCTACTCTTCGTTGCGGTGCGTGGGCTTCTCATTGCGTTGGCTTCTCTTGTTGCGGAGGATGGGCTCTAGTCATGCAGGCTTCCGTAGTTGTGGCTCGTGGGCTTCATTGCTCCGTGGCATGTGGGAACTTCCCGGACCAGGGAAGCCACCAGGGAAGCCCAAGCCCCAAGATTTTAACTGATCAAACCACTTTCGAACTAATCCGAGTGGCCAAGGGATGCCATTTGTGATTGGCTTAGTCCTGGAGTCCTTGAATCAGTCTTGATGGAAAAGAGGAAAGGGTGACCCGGATTGGCTTAGGTTAGATTGGGCTCACCCTGGAACTGGTAAGGAATGAGCTTCCCCCAAAGCACATGAACTACAGGAAGAAAGAATGGATACTTAACTGGAAATCTGACTTATTATGAAGGGGGATGTGGTTGTTGCGTGGGCAGCCAGCAAAGTCCACTGTTTTAATGCAGATTTTCTAGGGAACCTTACTTTATGGCTACTCTGTTCTTCTTATAGAGTCATTTATGAATTTATTGATTGCATATTATGAAAAAGAATTAATGGTGAAATTATTAAATTTTGAGTATGAGACTCTTCCCTCTATTAACTTACTCAGATAGGTAAAACGTTAAATATCAGTACAGGAGAGGGGTGAGTACAAGGCAGCAAGATGATAGCAATCATGTTCATCCAGAATATATGTACTTTGCATTCCCCAGTAATGCTTTTAATCAGGAAGTCATTGTGTCAGGCACTTCGGGGGCTACAGAGATGATAGAAAGGAGATGCTGGCCCCCTCCAGACTTCAGGCCCAATCAAGAGAATGGGTAAAAGGCTTTGGGGACTGGGAAGAAATGGCCTCCCTCACAGAAGCAAACCACCGAGAGCAGGAACCTGTAAAACAAAGTGGGGGCTCCTGGGGAGTGCTCCAGAGTCCTGGGAGCCTGGATGGTCAGAGGAGATGCTTGGCATGCTCTGTGGACAGCTCTGCCGTTTGTGTAGTGACAACCGAGCATACTGCTCAACTGCTCAGAGCTGTGGGTCTCAGGAGAGCAACCAGATCACCCAGTGCCCAGGGTGGGGGCAAGCTTTACACTCACTGGTCACTCACTGCCAGTGTTGCTGCTTGTTAGAAAACCCCATTGTGGCCCAGCCCTGTTTGTTGGAGGATTTCTGTCACCAGGTCAGCCTCTGCTGATCTGATTCATAATTAATGCTGTTAGACTTTCTGCCTTCTTCTTAGAGCTATCCAATCACATTTATGGATATTTTAGAGAATTAAAAAACAAAATAATAATCGGTTCTTCATTCAGCACATTTACTGGGGCCTGCCTTGTGCCGGTCACTGTGCTAAGCTCCAGGGTCATGGTGATGACCCCAAACTGATGTGATTCCTGCTGTCACAGCCTGTAGTCTAGTGGGGGGGGCAGACAAAAGGCAAACAGATACATAAGATATTTGCCAATTGTGATGGTGAGAAGGAAACAAAATGGGCAGAGCTGAAGATGTGCAAGAGGTTTAAGATATCTTTAAGGCAATTTGTAAATGATCTCATGATTACAGTTTTTATCCTAACGATTTCCCCAGATTAAATGCAAATAACTTTCATTGTCTGTCTCTTAGGTGTACTCAGCAGGTCCCTGATGAACCAAGGGAACCCTCCACCGTATCCAGGGCCCGGTCCGACGGCTCCGTACCCACCTTATCCACAGCAACCGATGGGGCCTGAGGGCTACCCTCCAGGACCTATGGGGGGACCCTACCCACCTCCTCAGGGGTACCCCTACCAAGGATACCCACAGTACGGCTGGCCGGGCGGACCTCAGGAGCCTCCTAAAAGCACAGGTACTGTGATGTGAATGGGGCATGTATACAGTTGGTCCTCCATATCTGCAGGTTCTGCACCCACAGATTCAACCAACCACCAGATTGAAAATATTTGGGGAAAAAAAATTCCAGAAAGTTCTAAAAAGCAAAACTTGAATTTACTGTGCTCCAGAAACTACTTACATAACATTCACGTTGTATTTACAACTATTTAAATGACATTTACATTGTGTTACGTATTATAAATAATCTAGAAATGATTTAAAGTATATAGGAGAATGTGCGTAGGTTATATGCAAATACCTTTCATATAAGGTATTTATATATAAGGGACTTGCGCCACCGCAGATTTTGGTATCATGTGGGTCCTGAAACCAGTCCTCCGTGGATACCGAGGGGCGACTGTATGTGTATTACGTAGGTGTGCATGTGTGCAGTCCAGTGTCACCAATGGAAATGTTTGCATGTTTTCTTTGGCAGGGAAGAAACTCTGGCCTTTGTTTGCCATGTGACATTTCCAAAGCTTGGTGACTGCTTAGGGTGGCTTCTAACTCCTGAGAAGGACTTCTTTCTTGGGAGGGCTGAATCAATTCTGCCTCCTTTCTCTTGTCCCCTGTGGGGCTGATGACTTCCTGGCCGACATGTTTTCTGAAGGCCTCTCCTCGAGCAGTGAGAGGGGGCAAAGTACCGGTTGGATTCTTGCTCTGGCAGCCAGTTTTGCTTTACAGGTTTAGCCTGTTGGGGTTGTTTTATGTCTCAACTTGTTGACCCTCAAGTCATCCTCTTGCCCCTGCTATTGGGGTGGGTTTTCTTTACTAATATGTTTTCATAATTCTATTTAACCTGCTAGCTGAGTTGTCAGTAGGCTTCTGAGTCCTTCTTGTGTGCTGGAACAGTGCTACTCAAAGTTTACTGTGCAGACAAGTGCCAGTCCCTGAGCGGCTATCAGGCTGCAATGAGATAAATACAGAAAGTGAGAGTAAAAATTTTAAAACTTTGAGAGCAATTTGACATTGCTGTGACATTCGAGCATGGAATCTTGCGTTTTACAAAAAAGTAGCAGTCTGTGAAGGGTTAGGAAGGAAACATCTTGAGAAGCACTGTGCTACATGTCTTGGTGACCGTTATGACTGTTTTATAACCTTTTGGTTTGCAGACTAGTTGCTGTCTTAGAGCTTTCAGCTTTTGAATATAGCTCATTCTTACCGAGTGCTTATTATGTGCCAGGTGCTCTCCTAAGAGCTTTATATACATTCACATTTAATCCTTGCAACAGTCTTATGAAGTTATTCCCATTTTACAGTGAAGTAATTGAAACACATAGTGGAGTAACGACTTGCCCAATGCCACCCAACTAGAAATGGCCAGACCCCAGATTTAAATCATGAAAGTTTGACTGTGGAATCTGTACCTGTATGTTATTGCTGTACTGTTGTCCCTTTCCTGTCTTTTCTGACCTGACACATTTGTCTGAATTTAGGGCCTTAGGCTGCCTCCGAGATTTTCCTATAGTTTAACCCCTTACTAATCAAAAGTAGTAACAGAACTGACAATTCATTTTATTTCAGAATTTGAGGGTTCTTTAAAATGGGTGGATGCCAAGGAAGAAAAATAGGTTTAAGAGGAATTGTGCGCTCAATATGGGAAAGATTTTACTTTTATGGGGTCAAGTCAGGGGCTGTATTGAGATTGAATAGATTTGAATAGCTTTAAAAGATTTAGTTTATCTTGAAGGAAAACTTTTACAATCCACGGTTCTGTTTTGTTATAAATTGTTATAACATGTGCTTGGAGGACTGCAGGAAGTGCAACCAGTATAAATCAGAGCAGTTGGCATCCAGGTCTATGACATGAGAGGGGGATTTCCTGAAAATACATCTCAGTTTCTGGGGTTTCTGCTTCAAAACAAGGTAACCCTGTGATGAATGAAAGAAGGCCGACTGAAAAGACCACATAATACATGATTCCGTTTATGTGCATTTCAAGATTAAGCCAAACTAATCTATGGTGATGGAGATCAAAATAGTGGTTACTCCTGGCTGTGGTGTCGGAGACTAGGATAGGGTTTGTTATTGACTAGGAAGGACACAGGGAAACTTCTGGGGTATTAGGAGTTTTTTTGGTTTTTCTTTTTGGCTGCGTTGGGTCTTCATTACTGTGTGCAGCCTTTCTCTATTTGTGGCGAGCGGTGGCTACTCTTCGTTGCAGTGTGTGGGCTTCTCACTGCGGTGGCTTCTCTCCTTGCGGAGCACAGGCTCTAGACGCGCGGGCTTCAGTAGTTGTGGCTCGCGGGCTCCAGAGCGCAGGCTCAGTAGTTGTGGTGCATGGTCTTAGTTGCTCTGCAGCATGAGGGATCTTCCCGGACCAGGGCTCGAACCCATGTCCCCTACATTGGCAGGCGGATTCTTAACCACTGTGCCACCAGGGAAGCCCTAGGAGTATTCTTTTATCTTAATCTGGGTATAAACATTTTCAAGCCACACACTTAATATTTGTGCACTTTAGTATATGTTATATGTCAATGAAAAAAAAAGTCAGCCCAGCATTTGTACTAAACAATAGATTCAGGCCAGTGCCTCCCTAGGTTGTGTCTTTCACCCACAGCCCTCCTGCTGTATGGTTTGTAGGCCACTTCTGGGCCTGTATTGTTTATACTGACTGTAACTACCATTCAGTGGATTTGGAACATTATAGAGCTTGTCTAGAATAAGTGCTTCCTGGGCTCAGTGGACCTTGTCCCCTCATGCAGAAAATACAGGTTTGGCCCTCTTTCTTACCTTTGGTGTAATTTAAGTATTACATCAGCGTTTTTGAGGGAAAAAAAAATATCTTAATTCTTTTTAGGATTAAAAGGCTTTTTTATTTCAGTGTTATCAATTTATCAATGATTTCATAAATGCAGTTGAAAGCGGTTTAACATCCTTTTCTACAGGATTTCTCTCTCTGTCATCAGCCTGTGCATTGTTAATTGCCCAGACCTGTTCTATACCAGGTATGGCAGGGGATGCCAGGTGGTCAAGTTCTTCTCTCAACCTGGGGTCCAGGTTCTGTGAATGGGACCCTCTGACCCCCCTCTCTCTAAGGGATGTGCTTTTTAGGGACCCCTTTCATTTCTTTCTCTTTATATTGCTCCTGGGATCCCCAATCGGAATCATTCTTGGGGCCTGCATTCTAAGCATGTGTCTTTGAGCTCTCTGCAGAAATTTAAGGGTTTTTTTCTCTAGCAGGATGATTTTAGATGTATCTACTACTGCATATGCCATCTCTCAGCTGAAGTTCATGTGTGTAGTCCCTTCTGTTAACAGCTACCTAGGTGGGAATTATTTGTTTTAGGGTCTTAGCTACTCTTAATTGGTGTCTGGTAATTAGTAAGAGTTTAATAAAGTGTTGAATGGACAGGTCGGTGGGTAGATGGCTAATCTAAGCAGAACCTTCTTTGGTAGTCTGTTTTTTAGTTCAAACTTCATTTTTTCAGATATTGTATTTTTTTAATTAATTAATTTATTTTTGGCTGCATTGGGTCTTCATTGCTGTGCGCGGGCTTTCTCTAGTTGTGGCGAGCAGGGGCTACTCTTCATTGCGATGCGCAGGTTTCTCATTGCGGTGGCTTCTCCCACTGCGGAGCACAGGCTCCAGGAGCACGGGCCTCAGTAGTTGTGGCATGCGGGCTCAGTACTTGTTGCTCGCGGGCTCCAGAGCGCAGGCTCAGCAGCTGTGGCGCACGGGCTTAGTTGCTTCGTGGCCCATGGGATCCTCCCGGACCAGGGCTCAAACCCGTGTCCCCTGCATTGGCAGGCGGACTCTCCCCACCAGGGAAGCCCCTGTATTTTTTTTTTTAAGCCTTTGTTTTTCTCAGGAAACCAGCTTTTTGGAAACCATGTGATTGGAAGCAGCAGGTGCTTGTGGGAATGAGGCTTCCCAGGGAGCACACCTGCAATACGTCAAGGATCTCCTGGGGAGATTTTTAATAATAATAACGACTATACCAACTAGTATTTCTTGCACTGGCATTAGCTTCACTGGCATAATCTTCATAATGACCCTGAAGCATTAGTCCCGTGTTATAGAGGTGGAATCTGAGGCTCAGAGAGGTTGTGATTCAGTTATTTATTGTATAACATACCACCCTGAAACTCAGTGGCTTAAAACAACAGTGATTTATTATTTCTCATGATTCTGTGAGTTGGCTTTAGGGGATCTCTCCTGGGGTCACTTGCATGACTTAATGCAGCTGTCAGCTTGGCTGGAGCTGAAATGTCCAAGACTGCCTCGCTCACGTGACGAAGGCCTGGGTATAGCTCCATGAGGCCTCTCTCTACACATCTCCCTTTCCACGGCAACTAGCTTCCAAGAGTGTGAAAGTAGCAGCTGCCAGGCTTTTAACGGCTAGGCCCAGAGCTGGCACCGCCTCACGTACCCTGTATTCTGTTGCTCAAAGGCTGGCCAGATTCAGCAGGAGGGGAAATAGATGCCATCTCCCCCCACTCCTGCGTTTTTGGCAACAGCTTTATTGAGATAGAATTCACATACGATACAATTCTCCCATTTAAAGTGTCCAATCCAGTGGTTTTTGGTGTATTCACAGAGTTGTGTGACCATCAGCACTAATTCCAGAAGATTTTCATCACCCTGAAAAGAAACCCTTTGGCAATCACTCCCAATTTCCTTAACTCTCCTCCTACACGAATCTACTTTTTGTCTCTATTGATTTGCCTGTGTTGAACTTTTCTTATAAATGGAATCACGTAATATGCGCTCTCTTATGACTGGCTTCTTTCACTTAGTGTAATGTTTTCAAGGTTCAGCCACATTGTAGCAACTATCAGTGCTCCATTCCTTTGCCAAATAATATTTTATTGTATGGATATACCATATTTTATTCGTCTGTTCATATTTTATTCATCTGTTCATTAGTTGATGGACATTTGGGTATCTGCTTTTGAGCTATTTTGAATAATAAATAATGGCTGTTATAAACATTGGTGTAAAATAGATTCCATCTCACTAGGAGGAACAGCATGTGAATACAGAGTGAGAGGAATCATTGGTGGCCATCTTGGCAGACAGTCCACCACGCTCCAATCTTTCCTTTTAACAATTCATCTCTCTCCCATATGCAAATTATACCCATCCTCTTCTAAGACCACCAGATGTCTCATCCATAACTCCCTCGGCTTGGAGTTAAGGATGTCACCATCGAGGATGGCCTCTAACCAGCCATGCTGCTCCCTTCACTCCCTACTCCTCATTCCCATTCTGCCCAACTGTACGGAGAGATCAAACAGAATATCAGCACTTCTGTGAAGCTTTCCCTCCTGTATCCCACACCTCCCATAGAATTGACCACTCCTAAGTGCTTCAGCTGCACCCCATACAGACTTCTTTCAAAGCATCTCCTCTCTCCAAATTCAGTTAGTTTTCATGTTCTCTCTAATTTACCTCTTTAATGTCTGACTCCAGTCAACCTTGCTCATACTATTTTAGTTTAGGCTTCCACCATTTGTGTTGGTCAAGACTCTTAAGATTGCAAGTGACAGAATCTCAGCCTTAAATAATAACCAACAACAGAGGATCATCGGAGACCTGAGTAAAGGTCCCAGATGATAGATGGTGACCAAAACAGACAGGAAAAAGGGACACTGAGGGGGGACACTGAGGGAACAGAGGCAACACAAGGAGCAAAAACCCTACTACAAAAAAGGGGGGGAATCTTCTAATATTCTTAGATATGCAGGGAGATTTCTTACTGAAATAAGAGTAGGGATGCTGTATAAAAAGCAACTTAGGATACAAAAGCACTTAGGCAAGGAGCATGTGTCAGCCCAAGGATTGGGTTGAAAGACCCATTTGGATAGCCAGGTCTTGCCACACCAGAACTTAAGGCTTTTTGCCACAGGTGGAAGCTTGACATATGTTTTGGTTATCTATTGCTATGTAGTAAATCACCCCAAATCTTGGCGTTAGAGATTCTATAATTTGGGCAGGACTTGGCAGGAAAGATTTATCTCTGCTCCCTGGGCCTGGAACATAGGAGATAACCAGTGTGCTGAGGTTGAATATGTGTACTTTCTACCCTTGAATGGGATTTACAAACTTTCTTTCTTGGCTTTAATATTTATAGTTGTCTAAAGGGGCACTATTGGGTTGGCTTACACCAATAATACAGGGGAAGAAGCTGTTTGGTTTGGCAGATGCTTTGGAAGAGAGAGAAGGATGGGAGCATGACTGCTGGCTGTCTCACTGCTGGGAGGGGTCACGTGATGCCCGTGCTGAGAAGCTACTATGTTTATGCGTGTCCCGTCCAGGCTTGGGCTTTTCCACTCTTACTGGCTTGGTTTGACCCTCTTGTTTCCCGTGAAGTTAATTTAAGTTCAGTCGTATTCTGTCACCTGTTTTCAGTTTCAGTGAAATCTTGTACTTCTGGTTCATCATAACAAGGAATTGTTCTTTTGAGTGCAAAAAAAAAAAAAAAAGAATCCCCCATCCAGTATCCCTTTTCCCCCTCTCCCTCCTTCCACGTGGCCTCTCAGTGTGGCTGACTTGGGCCTCACAGTGTGACAGCCTCAGGAGGTCTTGGCTCCTTAGGCGTTAGAGTGCAAAAGTGGCAGCTGCCAGGCTTTCCTTTAAAAAACAAACGAACAGAAAACTTTTCATTTTACTTCTAATTTTGAAAATATTCCAGACTTACAAAAGCTTTGCAGAAATAGTACAAACAATTCTGTATACCTTTCACCCAGATTTCCCCAAATCTTCTGCAACTACAAGGTAATGATCTCCCTGGCTTTTTTACTGCCCAGGCTCAGAAGTCTCAGCACATCACTTCCACCACACTCTCTGTCAAAGCAGCCACAGGTCTAGCTAGCAGAGATTCAAGGGGAGGGGAAATGGACTTTACTCTTGATGGGTGGGTGACAAAGCCACAGTGCAAAATGGCACATGGGTGGGGAGATCTTCAGAAACTCTACTCCCAAGTCCCAGTGGTGATGGGTGAACTCACGTTCAGTGAAGCATTCTAAATAACAAAACTCTAGGTTCTTATGAATATGCCATAGTAACAAAACTGTTTAAAGTGAAAATGAAACACGACAGTGTCTCCAGTCTTAGGTCAGAAGATAGGCCATCTGTCTTTCAAAGGAAAGTTCTGTGAATTGGTTAGAAAGTCATGAAGTCTGAGGTTTTTAAATTCTCTCACCAAGTGGTATGGACTTATATACACTACCAAATGTAAAATAGATAGCTAGTGGGAAGCAGCCGCATGGCACAGGGAGATCAGCTCGGTGCTTTGTGACCTCCTGGAGGGGTGGGATAGGGAGGGTGGGAGGGAGGGAGACGCAAGAGGGAGGGGATATGGGGATATGTGTATATGTATGGCAGATTCACTTTGTTATAAAGCCGAGACTAACACACTATTGTAAAACAATTATACTCCAATAAAGATGTTTAAAAAAAAAAGAAAAAAGAAAGAAATTCTCTCACCAAAATTGAAATGGCTCCCACTCAGATACCTCACATCATTGGGAATGTTGTAGAGTTCTCAGCTGATCACCCTGCCGAGCTCATGGCAGACATCACTCATCAACTGTGGCTCTAGCTGCTCAGCCCCAAATTTGGCTTCAGAATCCTCCTTACCGAAGGATCCTAGGCAGCCGCTAGGAGTGAGGCTTGAATTGTTAGGTAAGATGAGGCCGTTTTACCATTCCTTGCTAGGCCAAATCCCTCTTTTTAGAGATACTAAAACTGAAGTACAGTGAGGTTTAGTGACTTGCCCAGGGTCCATGAGTTTTGACAAGGATGTAAGTCCTGATTCCAAGCTAAATGCATTTCTTCTTTAAGGCCTGCTACTGTGATCCAGCACTGATTCCACAGCAATTCCCAGACACCTTCCCTCCACCTCCTCCCTCTGCCTTGCCCCCAGCCACCGAAACAAACACAGAAACCTGGTAGTTATAACAGAGTACCACTTTCCTAGTAGACAGGTGAAGTGGAGTGTGATAAAAGCTGCGTTCAAATCCCCTTATTAACACGAGGACCTGGGCAGATTGCTTAACCTCCCCGATCTTTGAGTGTGCCTGCCTCCCCTTGTAAGCTTCCTGAAGGTGATTTTTTCTCTCCTTCATCTCTGCTTCCACCGAACCTAGAACAGTGCTGACACGTGGTATATGCTCGTAAATATTTGCTGGATGGATGGAAATATCACCAGTTCGAAAGGTGGTTGTGAATTCATGCTCCATGTCTGGTCCCCTTTCCCTTTGAGCCCCTTCCCTTGCTATTTAACTCTTGTGAGTCCAGATACTGCGGTTTTATTCTTCTGGGTTAGGACCGATATCTGACAATGTATGGACGTAAAATAAAATGAATTCTGCTCCAGCAGAGTCCTTGGGATGCCCCCATGGAGTTCAGAAGCCTGATTGGCCTTTGAACTGGATTTCTCAGCCTGTAAAAAAGTGCCCCTTTTCTTGCTCTTTGTAATTTGAAGAAGCAAAAGGGGGGAGCACCTGTTCCAGGAGAGCCCTGCCGGGTCACTGGCCAACCAGCAAGATGCTGTGAGCGGCCTTTCCTCAGTCCACAGTCAGAGTGCCGGCTGGTAACATGGCGTGGTGCCCCTGCACACTCCCTTTGGTGTCTGACACTGCTCTCATCACTCAGCGCAGGGATAAACGAGAGAGGAGTTTAACCGTCTGGCATCTCTGGCTAACTGGCTTGAGGTCTGGAATTACAGCTTGGCTTGTTTGAGCCTTTTATGCTTTTTTTTCATCAGAAACTCCGATCAGGCATCGTCATTGCCCCGAGAAGACTTTTCAGCATAGATAAAGTCCAGCTCAGTACCTTCTTTCTCTGCCAGGCATCAGATGACAGAATGTCTCAGCAAGGACACTGCCTGGTGCCACCTAAAGCCGCATTGGCTTAGGAATCTAGGTGGAGTTTCTCCAGTTCCCTGAGTTTCTGTTTCCTTATCTGTAAAATTGGTATTATAGGACTGTGGCGAAGCCGTAAACAAAGTCATATACCACGTAGAGTGTATGGGCAGCAGGGACTTAGCACCCTCCCTTGGCCCACACCACTTTTCTGAATTTTTGCTTGTGGTTGGATGGGGGTGGTAAAGACCGGAAGCCCTCAGGGGAAAGGTGGGGAAGCCAGTTGCTGAGGGTCATTCCTGATCTACCCTGAGAATCCCCACCCGTCTGAGACAACCGTAGGACGGACAACTCCAAAGTCATGTCATCTGCAGTTTGTAGCCTTATAACTGGTCTCCCTCCTCCTGCTCTTGCCCCCTGCTGTCTGTTTTCTCCCCAGACCCTCTAGAAGCTTCCCTTATCACTCAGAGTAAAAGCCAGTCCTTAGGGTGACCAGCCAGGCCCTCCATGAGCGGGCTGCACCCATGCACTGCTCCACCTTCACAGGCTGCCCCATTCCCACCCCGGCCTTGGTATTTGCCATTCCCTTTCCCTCTCCTCTGAAGTCGACTGGGCTTGTGTCCTCTCGTGGTTCTTGCTCAACTGTCACCTACTCAGAGAGGCCTTCCAGCCACCTCCCCTCTCCCTCTGCCCCATTTAACCAAGTACCACAGCCTGGCACACTCTCCCCACTATGTCCACCTCTTTTCTCTTGCCAACACATTGTTCACATGTCCCTTGGCTGCCTTTCTCCTCCTGCTGGAATGTAAGCTCCTTGAAGGCAGGGACTTTTGTATGTCGTGTTCACTACTCGATTCCAAGTATGTGCCGACTGGCTGAGCGTCCCCTCCCCCAATGTCCTCTGCCTGCACAGGTGTCTTTGCAGCATTCTACTTCCAGCTTTACCTTGGGTCCCTGTTCCTCCTCATCTCCTCTGTACAGAATCCTGGGAGTGGTTCCAAGGAGCTGCTACTAACTGAGTTTTTGCTGTGTCACGCCTGGTGCTGAACACTGTATATGCATTTAATTAGCATGACAGCTCTATGAGGTGGGTCTTACTAAAGAAGAGTTTGCCCAAGGTCAGAGCTAGTCAGTGGCGAGCAAACATTCTAACACCGTGTGTGACCTGAGAGCCTGTTCTCCATGACGGTGCCCCTGAGGCTCCACCACCCGGATAGGTGCCAGCGCCCGAGGGCTCTGCCCCGTTGCTGCCTTCCAGTCTGGCCAAGGTCCATGCTTGGCCTACCTTGTGCTGCTTCCTTCTTGGTCTCCTGGTTTATCCTGATCTCTGCCTTCTTCATGGCAAGGGTTGACTGTCTTGTGAAATACTTCTTTATATCTTATCCTCACTTGATCTTTGTTCAGTTAATTCATTTAACCTTCGTCCTTCCTCTTGCATCTCTTAGCACACGTTCTGGGACGTTCAGTTGAATCTTCTAGTGCCCAAAGGGCATTTTCATGGAATTCCTTGGAAAAGTGCCCTTATGTCTCACATGGGCTTGGGCCAACATCTTTAAAACTTCAGCCAGCCCTGTCAGAATCGGGAAACTTGTGGTTTCTGACTCAGCAAGTAGGTCTGGTCACATAGACTCTTTGCTATGAGAAGAGAGACAGACCCAGTGGCCACAGGAGGGAGGTCTCTAGAAAGGGAGGAAGAAGAGGAAGATGAGTAAGGAAGGGATATGAGAGGGAGACAATATGGTTCCCAGACCTAGCACGGTAGCTGGTAGGTAGTAGTGCTTCCAGAAAGATCTACAGAAAGCATGAAATCTCAGGGCCTATCTAGATGAAGGTGCAGAAACTGGGGGCAAATGGGACGGTTGCCTGTGGTCTGATCCAGCCTGAACTTGGCCCCTCAACTAGGAGAAGGCGGGCTGCTTATGGGGTCCTCCTGGGATGCGTGGCTCTTGATAAGGGCTCTGACCCCAACTGTTTCTCTCAGCACTGCAGGGACCCCTTTCCCTATCTCAGGGAGGGCAGGGACCTTCATGGCCCATCAGGCTTAGAGCTTGCTGATTCTTGCTTTGGAGGGGAAACTGCTCCTTCTTACTTTTTATCATGGTCTACTGGCTTCCATTTAGTGGAGGCTTTGCTACCAGCCTGGGTTTCTATGTGATAGGCCAGAGGTTTTGATTTACCTGAGGATAAAAAGGTTTTTGTGGAAGCAGTTCCTCACCTAATACTTGGGCGTGCCAGAGTAGAACCTATACAAGTTAAGGGCTCAAACATTTCTTTTGCCCTCCTTAATGGTTTTCTATTATTCTTAGAATAAAGACCAACATTCCAAAAGGTCTTGAGAGGTCCTTCAGGGTCTAGCCTTGCCAGCAGATTCTGTTTCAGTTTCTCAGCCTCTCTGGGCCTCTCCTCCCATATGGCTTTTGCAAATGGTATTTCCTCTGTATGGCTTCGAAAATTCATACCTCTCTTGACTCAGTACAAATAACCTATTAATCCTTCCCATTTCACTCCTGTGTCATTTCAGTGATGCTGAGTGATACCTTACCCCCACCCCGGTCTGGGTCAGCTTCTGTCCTTCATAGGACTCTTGGGTTTGTAATTTTACAGCCTTGGCTCTAGTTAGAGAATTATGGTCTCCACCACTGTCTAGAAGCATCCTGATAGTAGAGACCTTGTCTAATTTGACTGACCACTTGATTCCCCAGTAACTACTTGTTGAGTGATTGAAGATGAGAAGTTTAAAGATAGCACAGGGAACTCTGCTCAATATTTTATAACAACCTGGTTGAGAAAAGAATTTGAAAAAGAATAGATACATGTATGTGTATAACTGAATCACTGTGTTGTACACCTGAAACTAACACAACATTGTTAACCAACTATACTCCAGTATAAATAAAAAGTTAAAAAAAATAAAGATATGCAGGAGAGAAGACAGGGTGAGTTTCTGGAATAAGCTTTTTCAAGTGTTAAGCTCTGGGTTTGAATTTGCAGAAAAGACTGTTTTGCACTACTTTTCACTGCCTCACGTTATTTTTTGGTCTGGGTTCTGAGCAGAATGTTCACTGTGGAGCACTGTTGCGATACTGGCAGTCACAGGTGTGTGAATTATCAGAACTGAGAGATGCAGCTTTGGGTCATTTTTGCCTCCATTGAGTGGTCTGGTCCCTAAACATAGTAATGACTCTCATAGAAAAAAAAAAAATGTTTTCCCATTCATAGTCCAGATACCCCATCATCTCAAATCTTTTTTGTGTTCTTATTTCCTAGGCAGGTCTTACTTACGTGCACGTGTCATTTGCACCTGGCTGCCATTGTAGTGTAGATTCCATTGTGTATTGTTTTCCTCCCAACTTACTTTGTCATAAGCAAATTTCCTATAAGGCAGGGTTTCTCAACCTCAGCACATTGACATTTGGGCCGGATAATTTTGGCGGGGGCAGTGGGGCACTGTCCTGTGCATTGTACAATGCTTCGCAGCGTCTCTGGCCTCTTCCCACTGAATGCCAGTGGTATCTGCTCACTTATGACAACCAAAAATGTTGTCCAGATGTTCCCTAGGGGCCCAGAACCTGCCTTTGAGGACCACTGCGATAGAGTCTTCATAATGAAAACTGTACGTTGGGCTTTTGAGCCCAGTCGAGAAAGAGGCCTTCCTGATCAGCTTCATTAGCAGCTGAAAAATTCATGACTTTTTCTGGTGACCTGCCCAGGAAGAAGGCTCCGGGAACTTGGAGCTATAAAGAATTCCCTCTTGACCTCTTACTGGACAGACAGGCTTTGTTTCTGAGCCTCTCTGCAGGTGGGATGGGAGAATCTGGGTGTTTGATACCAATTCCTAGATTAAAACCAGGAGGACAAGAAGAGTTTGAAGCCAGTGGTCTAAGCTTTTGAACATTTAATATTAATTGTCGAATAGTTAATAAATAATAGTTAAATAAAAGAGCTAATAATTATCAAGTGGTTACGGTGTGTCAGGCATTTTTATGTGTTAACTCATTTAGTCCTGAGAACAACCCTCTGAGGTAGATCTTTTCTCATCCCCGTCATGTAGATGAAGGAACTCAAGCAGAGAAAGCATGAAACTTGTTCATGGTCTCACAGCTAGGAGGTGGTAGAGCTGAGATTCAGACCCACCAATCTAACCCCAAAGCCTGTGCTCCTCAGTGACTACCATTTATTGAGCACCTAGTGAGGTGCCCAGCTTTGGGCTGAGAGCTTTATGGGCATGGCTTCAATTCTTGCAATAGTCCTTCCGGGTAAGTGGTGTTATCCCAGATCTTACACATATGGAACCTGAGTCTTAGAGAGGCTGTAATGTCTTGCCCGTGGTTCCCCAGGTGTCTGACCCAGAGCCTGACATGCTTCCGTGTGTCATGGGGCCTCCCATGAATGAGTAGAAGTTTTGTTTTTGTTTTGTTTTTTTTAACTTTGTCTTCCTTTCTTTTTGGAATCTCACCACTCACTCGTTCAACAATTGTGAAATGCCTTGTGTAATTTAGTGCCAAGCACTAAATAAATGTTACTGTTTCTAATTAGATCTTGTTCAGGTGCTTTGTGTACATCATTTTTTTTGATCCATACAGTGGTCTTGGTGGTTTCCTATTTCAGAGATGAGGACACAGGTTCAGAGAGGTGAATTAACTGGCCTAAAGTCAAAGAGTAACTCACTAAGCCATGAATTGAACCCAGGTCTATCTGGTTCAAATTGTATTCTTAACTTTCATGCTCATTTGCATTCCTTTAGGAAATACCCTTGAAATACTTCAAAATATTAATAAAATTTTTATATAATATTTTATATTATATATATAATATTAATAATAACTTGCATTGTTAACAGCGGTAAAGAGGTGGGCTCTCTGAGTATGACGTGTGTTCTCTGGGACACTCAGTTGCAACTCTTTTCCTTTCTTTTCACAAAAGCAGATGCGATTGGCCTTTAGTGAGTGAACTGGGCTCTTGGCACCAGTTTTGATTCTCATTCCCCGTATTTGTGACCTCAGGCTTTAACTTGATAGATCTGCTTAGCTAGGCCCGTGCTTAGATGAAGTCCCGTGCGCCTGTGCCCCGGCCCCTGCCCTGTGACTGCACTAGGTCTGGGAACTGGCGTCACATGAAGACAGTCTGGTCACGAGGACACTGGGGGACCAAAGGCTCCTAAAGATGGCCTTGGGTTTTTCCATCTTCTTGGATGTAGAGACACAATCTGTTTTGGTCAAATGCTTCATGTAAAACACTCTGTTTTGCCTTTTCAAAAGCCTTGGCCTGCCCAGCGCTCAGGGGTAATGGAGTATGAAAGGGCAGCTGCTCTTTGCAGATCCAGTTTGCTCAGCTGGTCAGGGAAGTGTGCTCAGTTGGCTGGACCGGGCTGGCCCAGGAAACAGGGGTGTTTGAAGTCCTACCCTGCTCCCAGACCACTCGCCCCCAGGTGCAGCCCAGGTTTTCTGCTCCAGTACTGCATGCCTTTCGTTCACATCTCGCATAAGCTTTTTAAAGTTGGGTTGATGTAAACAATGAGGAAATTCGTTTGGTGGGCAAGGAAAGGAAGGCTGCTTTGGGTAAAAGGCATCCAGGGAAACTGGAAGGTGCAGGTGGGATAGATCAGGTCGTCTCTAGGATTGGAGCCAGGACCGTGGTGTTGGGACCGCCCTGTGAGTGAGGTCACCTAGGGTGGCGGGGGACTTTCACTAGGATGCGTCCTTCCAAATAGCAGTGAGGCATTAGCTGTGCCGAGAGGCCGGCCCAGGGCCCGAGCACAGTCCGTGTGGCTCTGCCTGCAGCCCCAGCCGTTGTGGCCCAGCGCCCATGGGCACCCGCTTCCCCGTGGTCAGTGTGGTTAGCCGCAGGGGAAAAATCTATATTCTGCTTACATTGTGGCTCCCCAGAGCTGAGACGCTCCAAAAAGCGGGACGCAACACAGGACGATCATAACTAAAATGCTGACAATGAAGATGGCGAAGGCTGGTGTCTGTAGATGAGGGCTTAGCCCAGCGTTCACTGACACCAGTGTGGGGACCACGCCCAGCGTGGTCAGGGGCCAGGAGAGTGGCGTTCTCCGAACCCTGATTTAGTGCAGCTCTGCTGTATCCCAGGGTACAACCGGGTTCTCACATAGAAAAACATGGCTTCATTCTAAATTACAGGAGTTACTTTTTAAATTACAGGAATATCTCTTCTTTATAGAAAGTAAATAATACCCATTCTTTTGCTATCCAGAGACAGTAGTTAACATTTTTGTATAAATCTTTTGGTCTGTGTTCAGTTTTTTATGATGCAGCCCTTTTTGAAATTTGACTAGTATGTTCATCTCTGTCCAGGAGATATATTTGCAGCTAATATAAATGCTATGTAAAATTGTTGTTGGGTGTTTTGGGTTTTTTTCCTTCATCTTAAATTCATCAGTCTGTGTACCCTCAGCTGCATCTTGGTCCCGTAGAATGTGAGTCTTGCGGGTGGCAATCAGTGGTTTCCGGTGAAGTCTCCATCGCAGATGTCAGTCTCACGCTGCTGACTTCATGCTGGGCGCCCCCAGCACCCTCCCCCCCACTCTACAATACAGTGCTTTTCCTTCTAGCCATTTATTTTTTTTACAGCAGCAATAATACTTATAATGTATTATCTGTTTACTTTGTGCCTGGCACTGTGCTGCTTTTCAAGGCGTTAATCATCTAATCTTTATAACAATCCCAAGAGGTCGGTGGTGTTACTGTCTCCGTTTTTCAGGTGAGGAAGCCGAGCCACAGGCAGCTTAAGGGAAATGCATTTTACCGAAGTGGACTATGCCAGGTGTAGCAAGCTCGGCCCCCAAGCCCAGTGAACCTGCATCCGCAGCGGCTGGACCTTGGGGGCTACAGCCCTTGGGGGCTTCCTGCCCTGAGAGCTGGTCTGGCAGGGGCTGAGAGACCCACTGGGACCGGCCAGTGAGTGGACCGTGACGGTATTTGTAGCCTGCCCTTCCCTTCTGCTGTTGGACACTTGCCTTGGCTCCCTGAGGGAGTGGCTTCCTCCTCCAGGAAATACCGACTTTCCTATCCACTCTTCTGGAAAGCCTTATCAGCTCGCAACCAGGAAGCTTGCTGCTGTGTGCCGTCAGGGCTGTAACTCTTTTAGTTTTGAGAGGCCAGTACTGCTTCCCTCCTTGTTCCCCTGCTGGCCTCAGTGGCTTTTTTCTCATTATATCAGTGGTGTGCTGCATGTCCAAGCTAGGATCCTGGTTGGAAAAGGTGGCTCACTCCCTAGGGTGCCCTTACGCATCCTCAGCCTCCTAGACCTTAGAGGCTTTCTGAAGCTGGAGAAGGGCATCCCCACCGCTGCCCCACACACGTGTAAGTGCATGCACACGCACACACGTTTCCCCTAGAGCTTGCACCTGGGTGTGTGTGGCGGTGATGCGGAAAGCTTTGTTCTTGGTGTCCCAGGCATCAGAACCTTTCCCAGGGACACAACCTGCTTAAAGACCATAAATTGAGAATAGCCTAGGAAAGATTTCAGTGCTTTTCAATTGCATTTTCCTTAGGGGGAAAAAAACATCTCCATTAGCCTTACTTTTTGGTAGTGTCTTGGTTCCCTCTGAACTTTTCCATTTAACCCTGAAATGAGTCCATTTGGTAGCCTGGGATACCTTGTCAGCCTGGAGGATTTTGGAGCATGCAAGATTCTTTTCGAGTTGTTCTTAATGGGTAGAAATGGACTTTTGCTTCTGAGAATAGGTGTATCATGGGTAGTTCATAAAGGATCAGTATTCTCCGGCCCCGCCCCCTCCCCCCAAAAAAGCCCTGTCCAAGTACCCTTGGGCAGCCATGGGTAACCATGAGTTCCTCAAGGCTGTGGGCACAGTACCCTAGGCCTACAGATCTGAAGGAAAGGCTCTCAGGAAGGCCCTCTGGAGAAAGTGTCTTCTGGGGCTGCGGGGCCGACTCTCCCTGGCCCAGCCAGGCTTGGGCCCCTGAGCTCCTTTTGCTTGCTTCACTCTTTCCCAAGATGATCTCCTAGTCACATGGATCCCTTCTGGGATAGAGTGATGGCCCTGATACCAGGGACTGCCCTCAACCATTTCAGGAAAGTTCAGGATGAGCCAAGATCTCTTGAAGGACTTAAACTGACAGAAGTGGGAGTGACACCCTTCCTTAAGAACTTAAGACTGAATATTTTTTCTTAATAGTGCTTTGCCATTGCTTCACAGAATAGCCAGCTAAGCCTGTATCTGCAGCTTGCTCGCAAGGTAGACTAGAAACAGCTTTTCCAACTGAGGTGAAAGGTGCAAGACAAATCGTTCATTCACTCATTCATTCGTTCACTCATTCCTTCCATGTCCCCTATATGCCAGGCCTACCAAGTGCCCTGTGCCAGACTAGGGGCATGACGTGGTGAGTGACGCTGGCATGTTCAGCATTTTTATCCAGGTAGAATCAGGAGCTAAGGGTCACCAGAATTCGTCTTGGAGAGCAAAAGGAATTCCTCAGCAAGACCTTTCCCCTGTGCAGACCTGGGAGAAGGGTAGGGAGGGTGAGGGCTTGGCAGAAGGATTCTTGGTGGTCGCCAGCTCCAGCTGCTGCCGTGGTGGGGCGGATCACTGGGGCAGCTGTGAGGTTGTGCCTCATTAGGGGGCAGTGCCCTCGGCCCTCCTGGGTCATTGCCCAGCAGCCTGGCATCCTCAGGAGGTGGCCCGGCAGTACCTAAGGGAAACAGACACCTCTTTTACCCTATTTCCCTGTCACTTGTTGGTTCTTCAAAAAGACCTCAGTTCATTGTGTAGAAGGAAAAAATGTGTATAGACTCTCCTAGCAGCCTTACATAATGCCCATGTTGCTTCCAGGTGTCTCAGCAGTTAGGGAG
Source organism: Leucopleurus acutus (assembly GCF_964270905.1). NCBI lineage: Eukaryota > Metazoa > Chordata > Mammalia > Artiodactyla > Delphinidae > Leucopleurus > Leucopleurus acutus. Next base: position 59,301,407 of record NC_139145.1, on the reverse strand, counting down.
TCCTGCCTTCTGTCCTTCAGGTCTCTGTCTTGGGAGTAACAATGGCAGCTAACAAAAACCAAGAGTCTGCTGTATACTGGGCACTGGCCTATGTGGCTTAACTCATTAAGTCCCCAAAAACCCAATGACGGAAGAGGTGCTGTTATTATTCCCATCTTACAAGTGAGGAAACTGAAGCTAGGAGAGGTTGTCACCCTTCAAAGTGGCACTGAGAGCGGACCCGGGGGATACGACTCTACAGCCACCTCTCCTCATCTCCACAGTGTTTCTTGGCGAGCTGCTAGGAGGCTGGGGTCTGTTTGTGCTGTGATCTCAGGGGCGCTCCTGGCTGAGGACGACAGCAGGGAGGCAGGAGTGAGCCCTAGGCCAAGTGTGCCGGGCTTTCAGAGTTTGCTGAGAGCCCTTCCATTCTCCAAACTGGCGGGGGCTGTAAATAAACCCACCGCTTTGGGCAGCTGAACCCCGCTCAGTGGATGGGGAGCAATCAGCTGCCTTCCGTCCTTCCTGACGTGTTGGAGGCTCCCTGCGTACCCTCTCCATCTCCAAGGCTAATCTCACCTAGTTTCCCACCTCAGCCTTTCATAGCAAGGATTAGCCTGTCTCTTCCTGTTTCACTGGCAAGGTGATTGGTCATGCTGTTGGAGACTTGTTTTTGGATTCAGCTTCAGTGACAAGCTGGCTAGAACTAGTAGAGTTGACCATGGAAGGAAGTTGTCTTCCTGAACTCCAGCCCTGCCTGCCTAACAGAGTTCTAGTCACAGCCCTGCAGGCCAGGCCCCCGCCTCCCCTTCTCCCCTGGGGAAGTCTCTGGCCTCACGTTTGCCAAATGGCCCATCTCAGTGGATGTGGTGGTAGTTTTCAGGACCCTTGGTGGTTGACTTTTGGGTGGCTTGCGGCGGTGTTACAGAACAGCAGGGACTGTTGGGGACTGCTTGGCGGAGCCCAGGTCCCCCCCACAGTCCTTTCCAGATCTATAAGGATGACCTTTGGTGCTGTGAAGTGGTGGGCGGTGTGCTTCAGGGGGCAGAGGGTGGGGGGGGGGGCACTCGTTACAAGTCAGGTGTGCCTTGTTTGGATCACCTGCTCACCACGCCCACTGAGAGTGGCTCTCCTGTCCCGTCCCTCCCTTAGAGCTCACCATGTACCAGGGCTCTAAACTGGGGTACCTTCAGGTGAAAATACAGCTATTTTTACTGTCTGCCAAATTAAGCTTGACCAAGGAGGAAGAAAACAACCTCGGGCGTTTTACATAAATGTGTCTGCTAGGACTGTTAATCAGTAACTCGGGAACCTGGTACGTGCCGAAGCCAGTTGTCATCTGTATACCTAAGATAAAGACACATTTTGTGTTCAATAAAAGCGATATGGTGGTGTTTGCCTTGTTAGAAAATGCAGCAAGACCTATTTGGATGAGGCCCCTGAGGCCGGCACTCAGTGTGAGTCAGGCTCATATTGCCGATGGCAGAGCAGCCTGTGCCTGTCTGTGCCGGGGCACTAATTGTAAGAACCCGCAGCCACTTCCGTGGTGATCTCTGCCCATCTGGGCCCATTCCAAAGAGCCAGCTCCCCTCAAAGGAGCCTCTCCACTTTTTTCTGTAACCCGGTGCCTGAAACCAGAAAAATAATTTTCCTGTTTCTGTTTAGCATCCAGAATCATGGCAGTTGTTGTCTTATATTCAGGGGCCGCTGACAGTGGGAGTTTGAGGCTTCTATTTCTGTTCTACTCCTACCTTTTTTCTCCTTGCTTTGTTTCCGTGATTCCCTGGTTCCGAGCGTCTTCCCTGCTGCTTAGCAGGGTATGAAATAACAGATCGTGCAGTTCATCACCGTCACCACCACTCCCTCCTTGGGGCAGGGGGTGTCAGGCCATGATGACTCTATCGGTCAGGAGAAGCCAGGGCTGTAGCACAGCCTGGGCCAACCTAAACTGCTGCCTGTTTCTGGGTGAGCTGCTCACTAGCCAGCATTTCTTTAAATTTTCTTGTAAAGGAAGGAAAACAAGGACAGGGCAGTAGTAGGATTGACATTCCTCTCTCCTTAGCTCCTTCTGAAAGGCCCTGTCCTGATTCTGGATTCTAGTTTTGAACATTGGTCCCCCCGCCCCCCAGTATGGCAGGTCACCATGCACTTCCTCAGATAGGTCCTTGGCTCTTCTTTCCAAGGTGTCTGTGAGCTGCCTGAGTCAGGCACCGTGTCTTTCATCCCGGACTCCCCTGCAGGGTTGGCTGTGTCAGGGAAATGAGGAGTGAGCATGTGGGGTGGGAGGGAGCCTGAGCAGAGTACCCGCCACCACAGCAGCTTCTCTCTCCTCCAGCACATCCTCTGTGAGGTCTGGCTGGAGAGGTCTGGAGGGGTTTTCGGGCTGGAGGGCAGGTGGGCACATGGCAGACAGCGGACCTCCTTTTTTTGATGGCTGTGATGGGCGTCTAGCCGTCTGGCCTCAAGGGCAGCCCGGGGGAAGGTGGGATCAATCACACCACCAACCCAGGAGAACTGAAACAGCTGCTGGGACAGAACGTCCCTGAGCCACCAGCCTATAGAGCCTTGCCTCCTGCAAAGCTCCCATATCTCTTTCCCTGCAGGGTGTTGATATGCCTGGAATCCTCATGAATAAGCGGAGGATGAAAGAAAGTAGCGTTTATCATTTCAACCACTTTTAAGTGTACAGTTTGGTGGCATTAAGTCCATTCACGTTGTTGTGCAACCATCACCACCGTCCATCTCCACAACGTTGTTCATCAGCCCAAACTAGAACTCCTTACCCACTGAAAAATAAATCCACTCTCCAGTCCCTGACAACCACCTTTCTACTTCTGTCTCTGAATTTGGCAGCTCTAGGGACCTCATGTAACAGGAGTCATATGGTATTTGTCCTTGTGGGACTGGCGTACTTCACTTAGCAAAAGGTCTTTAAGGTACACCCGTGTTGTAGCAAATGTCAAAATTTCTTTCTAAGGCTGAAGAATATCCCATCGTAGGTATAAACCATGTTTTGTTTATCCTTTCATCCATCGGTGGACACTTGGGTGGCTTCCACCTTTTGGCTGTTGCAAATACGCTGCTGCGAACATGGGTGTGCAAATACCTGTTCAAGCACCTGCTTTCAATTCTTTTGGGTACGAGTTGTAAAGCACAAGAACAGGATGTCTTTTGAAGGTCAGTTTCTGATGACTCACCCTTCTCCACTGGAGGCTAGACTCACAGGCCAAAAGGTGGCTTTACTCACTGCCTAATTTTAGACTCCAGCATAACCACCACTGGTCACTCGTAACGTCAGGCTTCATTTTGATATTTGATAGGCTCTCACAGCATGTTAAAGTTCCAGTTTTACACATTACCTGTCACTGACTGCAGCTAGCTGGCCACTTCCTTGTGATTGTGGAGGCACCCTTGTCACTCGGTGGTGGGCACTGACGCTAGGCAGTGCACCTCATTACACCTGGCTTGCTTCCCGGGGGTGCAGGCTCTTGATGACTTTGCCCCTCCTAACCCAAGTCGGGCTGGTCTTTCGGTCTCGACCCCAGACCTGGCTCCGTCCTGGGACCCGAAACCCTGAGCCCACTGACAGCTGAGGATGTTGAGGTCACTTGTCTTCCACGCGCAGCGGCTTTGGGCAGGTGTGGTGTTACCCCCCAGGTCTGCTGGTTCTTGTCATCTGTTTTCGTTTCATCCAGTTCTTACACAACATTTAACGTTATAAGAATTATACATCATTTCTTTCCTAGGAGAGTAAAATACTTTTCTGAAATACCTTGGCATTTGGAATTGCTGCAAGCACTGGTGTTCCCTGCACCAGCTTAGACCCAGCCCTAGGGGCCCCATCTGGGGGACGATGGGCTTTCGATGGATTCACGTGTCCTGTCACGCATGGGTCTCTCTACCTCTGGACGAGACTTCCTTTGGCCAGCGCCCGTCTGTATTTGTCAGACGGGTTAGGAAGTAGAGATGGGAGCCCAGGGAGAAGACCTGTACCCTGCACTTGAGGACCTCATAGTCTAGTTACAGCATTTAGAAACCCTGAGGATAAACTAGCCATTTCTGAGGCAGTCCTGTTTTCTTATCATTTCCAATGCCGCAAGTAAAAAAATCATTGCCGGCCTACAAAGGGAAAGGCTCCTGCTCTTACCCCCAGGCTCTGTTCGGGGCCCTGTACCACACGTACTGTACATAGCCTCCCCTCTTCATCTAAGGGCTTCCCTCGGGCCCATCTCTGTCTTGGTGCTGCATTCTTCTTGAGGACTGCTTGGTATTTCTAAGACTAAGGTTTTTGAATGATTGTAATGATAGTGTGATAGCAGCAATTCAGAGTCAGAAAGATCCTTGATGGGCTGGGCCAGGTCAGGAAGGCTTCTCGGAGGAGATGCGCTGAGGCCCAGGTGGTGGGTCCTGTCCTGTCAGCGATGCAGAGGAGGAGGAAGGCGGCTGTTTCTCTTCTGCTGTTCTCGGGGCTGACTGTTGCTTTCTCCTGCTCTGGCACGTGGCACTAGTACACGCTTAGTACTGTGCCACCGTTTTAGTCCCCTGATGGTCGCCTTATTGGGCTTGGTTTTAGATGCTGGAGGATGAAGGGAGGAGTTTGCCAGACAGCGGATTAGATGCTTCTCAGAGGATCTGAAAGATCTGTGTGAGGTGTGGAAGAACCTTTCACATAGTAACCCAACCTGGAGCAAGATCTCTGGCCTAAACCCTGGGAGCTAATGAATCAGGCAGCTGTTTCTGGAGCTGACCTGGAGGAGAGGCAGGTGAGCCATTTCTCTGGCAGGGAGAGAAGGAAGAGGCTGTTAAGGGTGCACAGCTGGATCTGGGAGGCAGGCAGGCATCTCTGCTCAGGTGTCACACTCTGTACGGGAAGGCTGAGGACCTGCAAGTGGTCTGGGAGGGACTGTGAAACCCACTGTGGGCTTTCCTGCCACACAGGAAAGGCTGCCACACAGCCTTCAGGTCTTTAGCAGGCGGGTGGGTTGTCACTAGGCATGGGCCTGGCAGTCAGGATGCAGGTCTGTCTCTGGTCCTTGGGTTATAGCCCTTGTGCTGTTGTCCTGTTTGTTCCCATGCTAACCGGGTCCCTCTTCTGTCCCAGGCTCAGTATATCAGCTCCCCCGTCACCTGTTCTGGGCTCTGCCTGAGGTTTCCAGAGTCACACTTCCCAAAGACGTAACCATGTCTCCCCGACCCTGAACCTGGGCTCTGATACCATGTGGTTGGTTGAGGCCAAAGGAAAATTGACAGGGACTGTATGTATGTGTATGTGTGTGTGGGGGGGGGGGGGTGTGCGCGCGCGCATGCACGTGCACGCATGCCCACGGGCAGTTGGGGTGAGAGCAGGGCCCGGAGTTGGCTGGCAGTTCTCCCTCCAGCAGTCGTCCGTCCTCCTGCTGTGGCGCCACTGGAGGTGGCCTGGCTCTCGTCATCTGCCCCCTCCCCTCATAGTGGCTTTGAGCACACCCCTCCCTTGCGATGGACCTGTTAGCCTCTGCCCAGTGAAGGGCTAGCTGACCTTGCAGGCCCTTTGCTTCCAGAACAGCCTATGACTCTGCCTCCTGGCCTCTTGTTTATTTCTGAGGCTTCTCCCCTGAGTCCGGATGAGCCCCCCACCCCTTCCCTCTGCCGGTTTAGGCCAGCTCTTTAGTCAGTCCTGGGAGGGGTCTGCCTGAGAGTCATCCATTTGAGTAACAGCAGTAACACCAGTGAGCATTTATTGAATGCTTGACAACGTGCTAGGCACTGTGCTGTCAGCATTTTGCCTGCCTGATCTCTCCATTTTCCCAGCAAGCCTGTGGGGTACAGCTTACTGCCGTTACTCCTATTGTACAGCTCAGGAAGCTGAGGCTAAGAGAGGTTGCTACCTGCCCAAGGCTACATGGCCAGTGAGTTAGATGAGCCTGTATTTAAATCCAATTTGATATGGCTTATTAAAATCTCTGCCCCTAAATTCTAATTGTGGTGCCTCCCACTAGATTGGAGCAGTGTGTCTTTGGGAATTGTGACCTGGATTGGGGCAGCAGTATCAGGTAGGGAAGGGTTTCTTCCCTGCTTCTCTCCAAACTTCCCATCCCCAGACTCTGCTGACAACCCACTGCTTACCCATCCCACTGCCCCTCCTGCTGAATCTCGGGTTCCTGCGAAGAGTTGTTGGAGCCTCTGGGGCCGCTTTAGCAAGGAAGAGGGAGGGCTGGGCGGATGGGGATGAGCTTGTCTGAGAACACAGCCAGTGCCCCTGCACTGGGTTGTCTTTTTGTTGTCGGGTAGGGCGCAGAGCGCAGGCTGGGTCTGTGCTAGGTGGTCTCTGCCTGCGGGAGGGATGTGCTAATACACACCTTGCCCGCTGCAGTCGTCAGCATCACTGGGGTTCAAGGCAGTTGTCTCTGCTCCGTGAATACGGCCCTAAGTGGGCTCCTGCCTCCTCACGGCAAAGCTGTCCTAACCCTGCTTTCCACAGAGACCAGAGTTCTGCGGCCACCAAATACAGGCCTCCGTGTTTGAAGCCCAGAGGAACTTCAGCCCATAGAATGAATACTTTTCTTTGGATTATTAGTTAGCCAAGTACCAGCCTTCACACTGTGCACGCGCCTGGAATTGGGTTTCCTGACTCGTGAAGGGGAGGCATTGGCCCCACTCCTTTTCAGAAGACCTTCCGGTGCTCTCGTGTGGTATGACGCTCGCTGAGCCAGGGCTGTGCTGTGCCTTCTGACAAGCAGCCTTACTCGTGGGGGCAGGTAGATCCGATCTGAGTCTTGCAAAAGCAAGGGCATTTGGCTATGAGGTGCCCAAGGCCCTTATAGGTAGGGCTCGGTAGCGGGGTTGCTGAACGTGGCCGGATACAGGCCCATGGGATCCATGCAGCGTGACTGAACAGTCTAGGTGGCCACGGAGAAAGCACTGTAGGAAGGAGGAGCCTGGATGTCTGTGAGCAAAGGAGCGACTCGATGGGCAGGCGGGTGTAGAACAGTGGGAGTGTGCCGTGTGAGAAGCCGGGAAACTGGCATGTCAGTGCTACCTTCTGGTTGACTCTGGACGGACCACATAGCCTTCCCTCATGCAGTTGCCTCCTCTGTGAAATCGGACCACAGTGTGTTCTCTGCCTGTGAATGTGCAGGGATCTACAGACTTCAGTCCCATGATGGTGAAGAAAAGGGTGATGAGGGCTGAGTCTGGGAGCAGCAGGCAGGTGCCTTGGTGAGAAGGCATCTATCCCACGTCCCAGCACCCTGGGGTGCTGCTGGAGGGCCCCAGAGGCAGAGCAGAAATGTGGAGGGGATACTTCCAGGACGAAGGAATGGAGGATGAGCCCAATGACTGTGTTGCTGGGGTCAAGAGAAAGCCAAGGGCTGGGGCGGGCGCTGCTTTCAGGAAAGGTCAGGTGCGAAGGCACTAAAGTTGCCGACAGCGCTGCCGAGGGAACAGGCTGGTAGGGCGGACAGCAGCAGCGTGGGGCTCTGCTGAGGAAGTGGGAGGAGAAAGAAAGGCATGATGCTGGCACTCACATGGGTGACAAAGAGAGGGGAGCCAAGGTGGGGGGGGTGAGGGACCTGAAGGTGGCCCCTGGCAGACCATGGACTCCCCAGGGGTTTGCAAAGGCTAGACTCACTGTACCTGCTCCTCGGTGCCCTCTTTCTGCAGGACCAGGCTCCAGTGGGCTTCTGACTACCTGCTCAAACCCAAAGGGGAGGAAGAGAAGAGGCTGGGGTTGGTTTGGGAAATGCCACCAGCTCGTGTTGCTGGAGAGGGAAGGAGTGGCAAGTGGGGCTGTTTGGGACCTGGCGTGGGAGTGTTTCTGGCTTATGGGGCTCAGTCTTAGGAATTGCACCAGCGTGAGGACCCTCTGGTCTCCGAGCTCCTTGCAGGGAGGAGTGGTGATTTGATACAGCTGCCGCTTGCCAGGTTTGCCCAGTAGGAACCCCAGTGTGTGCCCAGGGCTGAGTCAGCAAGGCCTGAGGGGAGTCAGAACTGCATTGAAGGCAAATCTGATGGATGAAACTGAAGGTCACAGGCGGTGAAGGGAGCGACATAACTGGGAGCACAGGTTAGGGGAGCTGGGCCAAGGGGTGTCAGTAGGTAACTGTGACATTGGGGAAGGCATCCAGGACTGAGGCCAGTGCCACCAGGGAGCCCAGATCAGTGGTTGCCAGCTGCCCCCAAAGAAAGCCCCTGGAGCTAGCACTGTGGGAGAGGCTAGAAGAGGTCCGAACTCTGCTGAAACTGGACAGCCCTCCCTCCTGCCTACAGGACCCTGGCAGTGACATTGGACGAGCGGCTTTGAGTGTGGCTTTGGAACCGGACAAGCCTGGATTTGAGAAAGATATAAAATGCAAAGCAGAGTAAAAGCTCCCACCCCTCCCACATTCTGATCTATGTTTCTTGCATTCTTTCAAAAACCTGTATGTATATGTGTGTGTGTGTGTATATCCTTTTAATTGTACAAAAATAACAATGCACTGCTGTATACCTTTTATCCCTTGCTTAATTTACTGGCAACATGGAAGAACCATCCCGTTCTTTTTAATGGCCATTTAGTATTCTATTCTATGGTATGCATTAGCGTACCTAATCAGTCTCCAGGTGACAGACATCAAGGTTGTTGCTAGTTTGGGGTTATTTTGATACAGCAGCAGTCACAATGTACACATATTTTTGAACAACGGGACAATTATTTCTGTAGAAAAACCCTAGATACAGGTTTTCTGGGTCAAAGTTGTATGCATCGCCCCTCCTCGCCCCCTCCCAAGGGGTTTCTACCAATTCACACTCCTGCAAACAGATTTTGAGAGTTACAAATGATAGTAACAGAGCTGTTGTGAGGATTAAATGAGATAATGTGTAAAGCTTTCAGCCAGTCCCTGCCACATCAGGCTGTAGGGCAGGCCTCACTGCAAACTGAATCACTTTGATGAGTCAAGTGCTGGGTTGGGTTTCATAGTCAGCTTGGGGAAGGGGAGGTGGCAGGAAACAGTGGTCTGACAGCTGCTGAGCAGATGTCACCTTCATTCACACATCCAGGAAACTACCTGATGTGCGCCAGACACTGGAGCGGGGATGGAGCAGGGAACCAGATAGCGTGGCTCCGCCTTCACGGAGCTGACAGTCTGGAGAGAGAGGGAGACCTCGAACAGGTCTCCACAGATTGTGCTAAGTGCTTGAGCAGCACAGCACATGTCTGCTCACCGTCCCCTCTGACTGGGTCTCTCTCTCCCCGCCCCCGCCCCTCCCCTGCCCCCCAGTGTACGTGGAGCAGGAAAGGAAGACGGACGACACCGGGTGTCTGGCGGCCCTGGCCGCGTGCTGGGCTGCTCTCTGCTGCTGCTGCCTCCTGGACAACTTGGACTGAGCAGCCAAGACCCAAGTGCTCCCTGCAGGCCTGCTACCTTCTGTTACTGGAATAAACTACTAGTGCTGCACAGTTTACTTTTTTTCTTTCTTTAAAAATTACCTAATCTACAGACTTCAAAATTTTAGCATCTATGATAGGTGTGAAATGGCATCTCACTATTTTAACTTACCTTCCTCCTTACTAGTGACCTTGAACATAAAAAGATGTTTTTGATTTGCCTTTACAAATCTTGTGAATTGCTTGTTACATATCCTTAGCCCGTTTTTTCTATTCATTTGTCTTCTCTTACTGATTTGTAGGGAATCTTTAAATATTCCACACACTAATATTTGTCACTTTTATAGGCTTGGAAATACCTTCTTCTTATCTGTCTCTTAAGCTTTTTATAGTGTATTTTCTAGTATGAAAGTTTTGTTTATTTTCTATTTTATTATTTTTGGCTACGTTGGGTCTTCGTTGCGTCTTCGTTGCTGCACGTGGGCTTTCTCTAGTTGTGGCGAGCAGGGTCAACTCTTCGTTGCAGTGCGCAGGCTTCTCATTGCAGAGGCTTCTCTTGTTGCGGCGCACAGGCTTCAGTAGTTGCAGCATGTGGACTCAGTAGTTGGCAGCGTGTGGGCTTTAGTAATTGCTGTGTGCGGGTTCTAGGGTGCACGGGCTCTAGAGCACAGGCTCAGTAGTTGTGGCGCACAGGCTTAGCTGCTCCATGGCATGTGGGATCTTCCCGGACCAGGGATCAAACTCATGTCCCCTACATTGGCAGGCGGATCTTAACCACTGTGCTACCAGGGAAGTCCCGAAAGTTTCTAAATGTCATGTTTATCAATCTTTCCCTCATGCTTTTGTGTGTTTTAATCTTTGAAAAATCATTTTCTATTCCAAGATTGCAAAGATAAGCCTATATTTTCTTCTAAAACTTTTTCACAGTCTGTTTTGTTTTGTTTTTTTTTTTTTTTTGGCTGCATTTGGTCTCCATTGCTGCACGTGGGCTTTCTCTAGTTGTGGCAAGCAGGGGCTACTCTTCATTGCAGTGCGCGGGCTTCTCATTGCGGCGGCTTCTCTTGTTGCAGAGCGCAGGCTCTAGAGCACAGGCTTAGTTGCTCTGCGGCATGTGGGATCTTCCCGGACCAGGGCTCGAACCCGTGTCCCCTGCATTGGCAGGCAGATTCTTAACCACTGCGCCTCCAGGGAAGCCCTTTCACATAGTCTTTAGTCCACCTAAATTTGTGTTTGATCATGGTGTAGGTTAGGGTTCTGGTTTTCTTTTTCCATTTTGATAGTTCCAGCACCATTTATTGATTAGGTCACCCTTTCCCCACTGATTTGAAATGAGATTTGTCATATAACAAGTTCCTACATATAAATGGGCTAAAATCATAAGTCTGGTGTGACAAGCATCTTCCCTGCCCCCAGGACATGCATACACACATACTCCTTTTTCTTCTTTAGAATTTTCTTGGATATTCTTAGCCATTTACTCTTTTACTGTAATCTGGATTTTAGGATGAGTCTGTCAGTTTCTATGGAAAACTACCATGTTTGGCTTTAATCGGAACAGCATGTAATTTATAGAGTAATTGGGGGGAAGAGTTGATGTATTTAAGAGAGTTGTTTTCCTATCTGGAACATGGTACCCCTTCGTTTTTTTGGACTTCTTTTATGTCCTTAGATAAAATCTTATAATTTCTTCACATAGCTTTCGCATATCCTTCGTTGGTCTTTAAAACTGGAAGTCTTCTCAGGTACCTTGCAGTCTTAATGCTATTGTAAATGGACTCTTTTTAAACCCAGTTTTATCACAACATTGCCTTGGGACACTTTAAACTGTGGGAGGAGCAGTTCTTCAATCTGCCCCAAGTGTACTCCCAGGCAATCACCCTCCGACTGACACTCAGTAGATGCTGAACATCTCCAGTGTGTTAGGCGATGGACCACAGAGAACAGACCCCATCCCTGCCCCCATGGGGCTTACACTCTAGGGAGGGAACCAGACATTAAACAGTCCCACAGGTATTATTGACATTCTGCTTTCCTATGAAAAGAAGATATGTATTGCTATGAAAACATATGAAAAGGGGACAGTCTGCACAGTCTGGGAGGGTGCTGAAAGATGAATAGCTGTTAATAGGCAAAACAATGGTAGGAAAAGCAGGTGCATAGGCCCAATGGCAGGAGAGAACATGCCTCATTTGAGAAACTAGAAGAGGAAACTGGTGTGGCAAAGAACAGTGGGGTGTTGGGAACAGATGAAGAACAGGCAGGGGCAAGACAGGGAGCTCACAGCCCCACTTAGGGATTTTGGTTTTTGTCCTGTGAGCAGTGGGAAGCCATTGACGGATTTTAAGCAAAGGGATGACATGATCAAATTTGCATTTTTAAGAGCCCCCTTTGACTTCCATGTAGAGAATGGTTTGAGGCACAAGTTCACATGATGATGATGGAAAGACATGAACATACTTGAGAAATTTGGAAGTAAAATCACAGGACTTGTAGATGGATTGGCTGTGGGGATTGAAGAAACAGGGAGTGGGGATGACTCCTGAGATTCTGACTGCAACTAGATGCCTAGTGGTGGTGTTTGTGGAGGTTGGAAACAAAGGAAAGGAGTATATTTGCTCAGGAGGAAGAAAATCATGTTGGGCTCTGAATGTGTTGGGTTAGACTGAGGTGTTTATGAGACATTCGAGTAGAGATGTCAGGTAAGCAGCTGTATATACACCTGGAGCTTGGAGGAGAGGTTGGGCTGGAGATTTAAATGTGGAAGGCACTGGCATATTGGTAGTAACTAGAACTGGGGGAGTGAATGAGATCACATCAGGTAGAAATGTGGAGGGAAAAGAGAAGGTGGCAGTGTAGGGCTGAGCTTTAAGGAAAACTGACTTGCACCTGTAGATGATGAACCTGCAAAGGAGTCAAAGATGGAAAACCAGGAGAATGGGATGTCCTGAAAGTAGAAGAATTTGTATTAAGGGAGTGATCAGTAGCATCATTGCTGGGAGGTCAGGTTAGAACTCAAAAATGTGCATTGGACTTAGCCACACTATTGTCACTGAGGGGTGGACTTCCCTCCAGTTCCTATTCTGTGAAGGACACCAACAGAGGGAAAGACAAGATTGCTAGGACCAGAATACAGGATTGGAGGAAGGCAGGCATTTGTGTAGGCGTGGAAGAGACAAGCTCAGAGTGCAAAGAACCAGCTGGGCGCCATGAAGGCTCAAAGCCTCTGCTAAACTGGAGAGAACCATGCAAAAAAACAAGTTCCAGAAGGGTCAGACACCAAGTAAGGGAGTCAGGTTATTGTCACTCAGCTTTGAGCCTGGACAGAGAAAACACTGCTCCTCAAGCAAACTGTGTCCCCTGGGGTGGCTGTTGGAGGATCCAGCATGTAGATTATCAAGCATGTGACTATCCTTGCTGGGGAGGCCCTTCTGAACAGCAGCAAGTATAGATCCGTCATGACCACCATTTCAGCCTTTCTGATAGTTTTCAGATTTTTCTAATATAAATTGTTTTATAAGAAACTCTCCATGCAACTCCAGTGTGGAATACTACTACGGAATTGCAGTTGAGGCAAGGACGGGCCATCCCCTACCTTTTTATAGAATCCCAGGGACCTGAGGAATGCATCTGAAAGCCTTAGGTCGTTCTGGATTTTCCAGTACATTTGGCTAAGGGAGATTTAGGCTGGATGGGTTTTGCCTCTGGGATACTGCCTTATAAGCAGAATTATCAGAGTGTAATTGCTGGTGTATTTTCTGAAGATCTGGGGGGTACTTTATTGCTGAGTAGTATTCCATTGTCTGGAGGTAACAGTTTATTCATTCACCTGTTGAAGGACATTTGGGTCGTTTTCACTTTTTGGTGATTATAAATTTATGTACAGGTTTTTGAACGTAAGTTTTCATTTCTCTAAGGAGTGAAATTTCTGGCTCAAATGATTAAATGTATATTTAACTTTAAGAAACTGCTACTGTTTTTCAGAGTGGCTGTACCATTATGCATCCCCATCAGCAATGAATGAGGGTTCCAGTTGCTCTGTATCCTTGTCAGCACATATTGTCACTGATTTTAATTTTAGCCATTCTGATAGGTGTGCAGTGGTATCTCCTTGTAGGTTTTTTTTCTTGATTAAACAAGGATTGTATTTATTTTGAAATTACATATCATACTCAAGCTGCCCTCAAATGTAATTTTCCATTATCTACATTTTAATCCTTGTAGTTTTAATTTGCATTTTTAAAATGGCTAACGATGTTGTTGTGTACAGATTCGCCCTTCTTCTACTATCCTATTTGGTGAAGTGTCTGTTCGAGTTTTTTACCCACTTATAAGTTTTCTTATTGTGGAGTTTTGAGAGTCTTTATATGTTCTAGATAAAGGCCTGTGTTGGATATTATTTGCATATATTGTCTCCCAGTCTGTAGCTTGTCTTTTCATCTCCTTAACAGATTCTTCTATGGAGCAAAAGTTTTAAATTTTGATTAAGTCCAAATTATCATGCTTTTGTTGTTAGGCCTCAGAACTCTCTGCCTAATTCCAGGTCATGAAGATTCTCTTCCATGTCTTCTGAAACCTTTACAGTTTTGTGTTTTACATTTAGATCTATGATCCATTTTAGGTTACTTTTTACATAAAATGTGAGGCTTAAAATGGTTGAGGTTTTTGTGTGCCAATTTTTTCAACATTTGTTTGAAAAGACTATCATTTCTCCATAGAATTGCTTTTGCATGTTTGTCAAATGTCAGTTGGCCGTGTTTATTACCGTCCTCTCTATTCCGCTCCTTTGATCTGTCAGTCCCTTCACCAATACCATAACCATCTTGACTATTGTAGCTTTATATTAACCTTAAAATAAGGTAGTATGAGTCCTCCAACTTTATTTTTCAAAACTATTTTAGTTATCTTGCCTTTCCATAAATTTCAGAATCGGCTTATCTACAAAAAATACTGCTGGGATTATGATTAGAAGGCCTGGTGGGTATTTAAATGGCATGACTTGTTCCCTCTTATGTGCCATAACCTCTAAAGAAGCAAGGCAGCCTGCCTGCTCCTTCATTTGCTATGTTGTGATTATTCCAGCTTATGATTGATTATATTGGTGTCTTTTGAAGTTTGGCGGTAATGAGGTATGTCTACATCGAATTGGGCAGGAACAGCCATGAAAAGATGACCAGTACATTGAGGGGCTTGTGGGCCAGGTCATGCTCTAGGACAGGTCAGCCACCATCATTCACAACCTTGGTCTCCATCTGTCTCTCTCCTGAGCAGGTAGAGCAAGACTTGCCAGTCATTAGAGGAATCTCCCTGCCTCGGGCTCTTTACACCTCTGCCACAGGGTCATAGAACTGTCCTGTATTGGGCATGATCCGATTGTTTCTCTAGATTTTCCTTAATTTCTTCTGCCTGGCATAACAGCCTCACTCATTTATTTCTCAAACAAACAGCCACATTAGAAGTATATTCATGATACGTCATGAGATAATGAACTGCTTCCTCCTTTCTGCTGTAGTAACACTACCCATGACATCAGGGTTTCCCATGCTCATCTGTTTGACCTTCCCCAGCTCACACCCGTTGTTCCTGTGGTCTGAGGCAATGGCACAGGCAGACTTGGAGAGGAAAAGCGGGTGCTGAGGGAGCGCTGCACACATCCTCACCCTGTGTCCTCCCATCATTGTTCTTCAGGCCCCTCCCCAGTCTCTTGGCTGACTTAAGGATAAAAGAAAAGCTGCTTTCTATTCTCCAAACTAACACTGGCTGTTCTGTCTCTTCGCCTCAGGGTATATGAGATTACTTGCTGAAGTCTTCTGTCACCCTAGCCAACCATTTGAGTTTCCCTTTTGGTCACTTTTTCTCATCAGCGGAAGCAGCAGTTCTTGGTTATCTCCTCAGATTTACCAAAAAAACCCTAAAATTATCTAAGTTTTTCATTGTATAAGCTCATCTGGATAGAGCACCCCACCCCCAAGCCGCTGGGCCCTCGTGTCAGCCTGTGGCATTTCTGTGGATGTGCCAGCCCTGCCCGCTCCTGGGCCTGGGCCGCTCCCTGTGGCTGTGTGGTCAAGACCAAGCTCTGTGCGTGCTGCTGGGCCAGCAAACAAGTTGTAGAGGCTGAACTGGAATGCCTGGCACCTCTTAGGTCTTTAGCTCTATGAACATTAACAGTGGAATGTCTATCAAATTATGAAAGATAACGTTTGAAATGTACTATATGATCTCATCCCATGGTGAAACTTGGCTGTTTGTAAATTGAGATTTTTTTTGTCCCCCCCCCTTTTTTTTTTTTTTTTTGCGGTACGCGGGCCTCTCACTGTTGTGGCCTCTCCCGTTGCGAAGCACAGGCTCCGGAGGCGCAGGCTCAGCGGCCATGGCTCACGGGCCCAGCCGCTCCGCGGCATGTGGGATCTTCCCGGACCGGGTCACGAACCCGTGTCCCCTGCATCGGCAGGCGGACTCTCAACCACTGCACCACCAGGGAAGCCCTGTCCCATCTTAATAATGATATTCACTTTTGTCCTCATCCCATTTTCCCATGTCATCTAAGGCAGTAGCTTCCCAAACTCTCTTTCCTTCCTATGGAGGAGGATGCAGGGGCTCTAAGAAGTCAAGTGACTTAACCCGAAGTCACCCGGCTATGGCAGAATAGAGCCAGGACCTCTCAGCTCTGGTCTGCAGGCCCTGGTCTTGACCTCTTCTGTCAGTACAGGGTAAAAAAACAAGCCTTTATTTTTTCTGTTATGTAAGTGGGGTGAGTGAGTTCCAATCTCCTGCTTGTAGAACAGCATGGCCTTTACTGGAAAGTACCGAGCACTACTAGATCTCCAGCCACACACACCCAAACTGGCAACTTCCAGCATCGCATTGAGTTCCGCGTGACGAAGAGGTGGCATTCGTGCGGTCACACACCCTGTTCAAGCTCCTCAGCAACCTTCTTGCCTTCTGTGGCATCTCCATTTGGGAGGTGGGAGGAGTATGGTCCTTTCACTTTAATGTTTTGTGACGGTGGGCAGAAAACGCTATCAGCTCCTTTACCCCATTTCTGCACATTTCCTAGACTAAAAAACAGATTGGAGGGAACTGTTTCTCGAAAGAGACTCTCTTATCCCCAGAGAATTTAGTCCTTTTCCTGAAATTCAATGAACAAGACCACCCGTCCTGCTGGAATTTTCGAGGTTTTGAGTTGTGAACTGATCACATTTGACTGGCTTTAAGGTGTAAGGAGAAACACCCTACTCTTCAGTTTTAAGTCTTTTTAATGTGTACATCCCTTGTTGACTGTTCTCTTTCATATTATGTTCTTCTACTGGCCTTGGTGTCTGCGTTGTCTTAATGCTAGCCATAGACTCATCACGTCCAAGCAAATGCTCACATGTGTATGTATGAGGGTTTCTTTACTCCCTTTACCTAAGGAAATGGGATGTTTCCAAATATTTCACCCTATTCTCTTGAGGCGCCTCAACAGCTAAAGTTGTTTGTATTCCGCCTTCCTAGCCCCCGATACACACACAGCCCCTTGCTTCTCCCCTGGGTTGTCTCCTTCCCCATTTCTGAGCAGCTGTGCTTCATGTGGACTGCCAGTTCCTCTGCTTTTGTCATCCTGTGATGATTTGGTGCCACACATATGAATACCAATCCGAATATGGATTGGTTGGAGGAACCCCTCCCCGCACACAGACTCAGAATAAGAAAACAGATTTCTGGTGATTTTTTTTCTGTAGGATGTCATCACATTGTGGTTCCCATTAAGTCCTCCCTCCTTCACTCCATGGCAGGCCCTGGGCCAAGCACTTTACATTCTTATGTTTTTGTCACAAAACATAGGCTCTTAGGCACTGCTTCCTCCCACCACTTCACAAGTGTGAAGGCTGGGGCATGGGGAAGCTGACCGTCACTTGGGCAGTGCCCCTCCAGAGCCCATGTACATAGCTCTTGTCCTTAGATAATAAAGCAATTCAAGTGGTGGGGTGCCCAAGGAAAGTCTGAAGTAGATTGAGGGGGATGTTCCAGCTACACCCCACCCCCAGGAGGTGCCTTGTTCTGGGCCAACACACCCACCGAGTGGTTGCCAGGAGGGACCCTGAAATTCACTCCGTCTCCCAGTTGACTGCTGGACCAGGTCCATTCTGCCCTCCCTTTCGGACACACTGTGGAGTAGGGTGAGGGCTGGATCTTGCTCTCCCACAAAGACAGTGGATTTCAAGGGAGAACCAGGCAACAGAGGCGAGGCCTTTCACCTGTCCACACACGTTTCAGGTCACTTGCAGCCAGGCTGCTGATTTAAAGTGAGCCTAATCTTTTTTTTTTAACATCTTTATTGGAGTATAATTGCTTTGCAATGGTGTGTTAGTTTCCGCTGTATAACAAAGTGAATCAGCTATACCTATACTTACATGCCCATATCCCCTCCCTCTTGCATCTCCCTCCCTAACCCACCCCTCTAGGTGGTCACACGGAGCTGATTTCCCCGTGCTATGCAGCTGCTTCCCACTAGCTATCTATTTTACATTTGGTAGTGTACCAAATGTAAAGGCTCTCTCACTTTGTCCCCTTACCCTTCCCCCTCCCCGTGTCCTCAAGTCCACTCTCTACGTCTTTATTCCTGTCCTGCCCCTAGGTTCTTCAGAACCATCTTTTTTTTTTTAGATTCCATATATATGTGTGTTAGCCTACGGTATTTGTTTTTTTTTTAGATTCCATATATATGTGTTAGCCTACGGTATTTATTTTTCTCTTTCTGACTTACTAGTGAGCCTAATCTTGATGTGCAGAGAGCACTGGGCCAGGAGGCAAGAGGGCTGGGTGATAGGCCAGGACATACCTTTAATTCACTATGCGACCTCAGTTACCACCTCCCGTCTTTGGGCTCAGCATTCTTTTTTTTTTTTTTTTTTTTTTTTTTTTGCGGTACGCGGGCCTCTCACTGTTGTGGCCTCTCCCATCGCGGAGCACAGGCTCCGGACGCACAGGCTCAGCGGTCATGGCTCACGGGCCCAGCCACTCCGCAGCATGTGGGATCTTCCCGGACCGGGGCACGAACCCGCGTCCCCTGCATCGGCAGGCAGACTCTCAACCACTGCGCCACCAGGGAAGCCCCAGCATTCTTTTCTTACCAAAAAATGACTGGCCACATGATCTCCAAGGCAGTTTCATTCGCAGTTCTAGCATCTAGGATGTTCTCAGTTGTCCCAGCTTCTACAACCACTTCTGTCCCAGTGGCCCAGCAGGTCTAGCCCAAGCATAGGGCCACAGGAGGTGGTGGCAGTCCAGTCATACTTACCAGACTGGTATGACATGTCCAAACGCACTTAACCGTTTTTGTTGTTTATGAAACAATTTTACTATCAGGTCTACTGTTCATAAAACTGATCGGGTTGGAGAGGGCTAAGGTACAAGCTGGCCTGTGACTGAGCCTGGGAAGAAAGAGGCTTGGGCCCACTCTCCGGAGGTGGTAGTGAGGGCAGTGAGGCCGAGGTGGCCTGGGGAAGGTCCAGAACTGAGCAGGCAAAGGCAGCTGCTGTCGCAGAGCCTGGGCCAAGGCTGTGCCAGTGCTGCCAGCCCCGTATCCCTCCTCTACCTGTGGAGGAACAGGAAAGTGGAAGATATTCCTCACCTCTCCTGCTCTTAACCTCTAGACTCCAGTGAAAACTACACGCCCTTGATTGCTTCTACTATTCCCGGCCAACCTTCACCCCCTCACTGTCCCCCCTCTGTATATTTACCTGGTGCTCATGGCCTTCAGAGCAAGTGGCACTGCCTTTAGGGCACCTTTTCTCACCAGTGCAACCCCCTTGTTCTTGAGTAATAAATGATCCCACTGCACGTGCACACCCAAGGAAAGCTGAAGTGCATCCTCAGCAAGCTGTGTGTTCTCCTCTCTGCCCCTGCATGGAAGGGGCAGGAACCATCCTATGGCTTTCCTGAGATTTTACTTATTCCTAAGATGTGGAAAGATCCTTCCCTCTCTTCTACCTCTGGTCTGAGCAGTAGGAGGGCTGTTTGGCAGCCTCTGATACCTCCTGGAAGGCTGGCCTTCTGTTGGTTTGGATGCTGGTTTAGAAGATGGGGTGACTACAGGCCTCCTGCCTCTGGCAAAGCTGTCATCTCCACTGGGGGCACTTCGGGGAGGTGCTCTGGCTGTGGTGGTCTTAGTAGAGAAGCAGCTTGGGTGCCCATCACTGGTCTTGGTCACAAGAGGCCAAGGTGTAGCTTCCTTAATTAGCTCCCGGAGCAAGAAGGTCCCAGACGTCAGAACTCTCTGGGAAGCCCATCTTTTTGTTTGCTTCTCCTTACTAGCTCTCTGGGTTGGGACTGTGCACAGATGCAGAGACAAGTAAGAATGGCCTAATAAGGCTCAATTACCACTTCAAAGCCCTTGATTAATCATTTAAAATGTCTGAGCTGAGCAAGAAAAGGTTTCAGATTCCAGGATGGGGCTGATGGGGCTGATGGGGCTGATGGGGCTGACTGAGGAACTGGAGCCTTTAGCAGAGTAAGCCTCTGCTCACATTTCTGCCCAGGTCCCTGTGTGGTCTGGAGCCCCACTTGCCCACTGCCTGCCCAGAACCAGTAGCCCATGTGAATGGCCCCCCTGGGGTTGTACAATATGGTTGTCCTAGAATTTGGGACTGCTGGTTGGTGTGGCTGGTGGCCCTGGAGAACACCCCAGGGCTTGGTGGGCAGTTGGGCACAGGGGGATGCATACCTCTAAGCATCTTGCATCTGTCTTCTCTGCTTCCAGCAGAGAGGCAAGAAGGCAGATGGGGAGCCTCTTCCAGAATCTGCTCAGCTTCCCACAGGTTCTGCACCCAAGACCTACCTGGGTCTTTATGACCTAGTCTGGGCATCTGAGTCAGATCTATATGCTCAGACACCTCTCCCTGCACATTCCCCCAATGCCCTTCACCACCACCACCACCTTTGCACTTGCATTCACACGGCAAAGCTCTGAATACCTGGCCCTCTGTAGGCCCCACCCCTGGGCTGGGGCTGAGAACACTGAAGGTTGGTACCAAAGGGCTGTGTGAGGCAAGAAAGACAAGCTGGTGAAGGACCCCTGGACCTGATCTCCAACTCAACCAGTTTTCTGGAAATGGAGAGTCCCTTCAGTCCCTTGCCTGGGACCAGGGCACAGGCTCCCGGCACTGGTTGAATAGGGTGGTCTTGGCTCCTGAGACACTAGATAGGAAATGGGATGGTTAGCCTTTGGGCTGATATGTGTGTGAGCCAATCTGTAAAGCCCTGCCTGCATCAGAAGGAGCTGGAGCCCAGCCTGTCCCCAGGCTGGCCACAAGGGGGCACTTAATCCCTAAGTAGGCACTCAACGTGAGTAGCCTCTGCAGACACCAGACCCTCTGCTCCCCACTGGGCACTGACTGCTCCCAACTCCACCCATTGCACTTTTGATCCCTCTCGATTTCTTTCCTCCTTTAAAAGAAAAAAAAAATTTTTTATTTTGGAGTAATTCTAGATTACAGAAAAGTCAGATAGTACCGTTTCTGTTGTTGATCCAGCTTCCCTTAATGATTAACATATTACATAACCATGGTCCTGCCCAGCTTGCCAGTATAGGCCAGTTGCCAGGAAGGCCCATGTGGCCTGGGCGTGGAAACACCTGTATTAGAATCATCTCTGACCCAGCTCCTGCTGGGTAACCAGTACCACCAGAAAAGCTGTGGTGTACACAGTCCCCTGGCTTCAAGTACCCAGGGAGGCTGTCATGGCCCAGGACTCATGCACTCAGGTGTATCCTAACGGCTCAGCCAGGGCAGTATGGGAGCTTTCAGGCAGATTCACCTACTGGGTGGCAGGGATGGGGACAGGTGGCAGATTAGCAGAAGCCCCAGGGTGGGGTGGTGTCCTGGGGCAGACTAGGCCTGCAGCTCAGTGCAGCAGGCACCCTCTAAAGGTGCAGTACCTCAGACTCTGCAGGTAAGCAGGGTATCTAGGCAGATACAGTTGTAAAATATGCAATTTCTGGGTCCCACAGCGCATGCTGTGAGGAACTGTGAGGCCTTTCTCAGAGCTTTCTCCTGGGCCAGTCATCCCTGCTTTTGGTGATGGAAAGAAAAGCAAGGAAAACACAAGTCACTCCTACCTCCACACCTACCCTCCCACACACGCACTCTTCCACCCCCATCTTCTCAACAGTCTGGAAGCATAGGTTCTGTCCTCAGCTAATGCAAGGGAAAAAGTCATAAGGGATTTGGAAGACTCGGTGCTCCAGCAAATACATGACTCGGGTTTCTAAGGTATGTACAGCACTAACTACCCCTGTCAAGGTTGATGCAGCCCTCTGGCTTGAAGTCCTCTGTTCTGTAGCCAGACTCATTATTTCTAACCTCTGTAAGCACTGTCAGGGAGTAATCAGCTCAGTCTCTACTGCCCCAGGTTGTGGAGTATGGCAGGTGAAATAAGCCCTGGCAAGGACAAACTTGACTAATGGAGAAAGGTGATACAGGAAGGAAGACTGGGACATTTTTGTTTCCCTAAGTTACCTGAGGTTCAGTGGTTTTGAGAGGAAGAAGGGCTGGGAGCAGGGGAAGCAGTGAGGAGACAGGTGTCCCACAGGGTTGTGAAGATCAAGTGGTGCTGAAAGGCCCTCAGCACAGGTCCAGGTCCAGGCACATCGTGAGCACCTCTGTAAACGCCAGTTTAAGAGAGACTGCAGGACCTGGCACATAGCAACCCAGCCTCGGGCTGGGTCTCAGGCCTGGGCTAAACAGGCTGTTTCCAGAGCTGGCAGAGGAGGGGGACTTTATGTCCCAGGGGCAGCAGAGTGGCAAGGAGAATACAGCAAAAGATTATTCAAGGGCGTCCACAGCCAACTGTGTTCTCAGTTTCCCTGTCCAACACTACCCATGCATGATCATGGGAGGCTGGGAACTTGGGCAGGTGGCAGGTGACACCCTGCTGTGGTGATCCCAGAGTTTGGAGTGCCCAGGCCTTCAGTGGGTGGGGTGGGCTCCGGCTAGAGTGAGAGAGGACTGTCCTGGAGCCTGTTCACCCCTGTGCTCCTGGTCCCTATGCTACCCAGTTGGGGCCTGAATTCACATCCTGCCTCTGGCTGGTCCTGTGCTGAACAAGAGACTTACCTCTCTTAAGTCTTGATCCTTACCTGTGAAATGGGAATGATGGTATCTCAAAGTTACTCTTAAGACTAAGTCAAGTAATGTGCCTTACCAGACCTCAGAAAAATAAATGGGTTGTCACCTCCTCTTTGACTAGGCTTGCCTGGTGGTGGGTCTTGTCTCCCAGACCCTGAACAACTTTGTCTGTGTTGAGAGGGGCCAAATGAAAACAGGCTGAGATTAGACCTGTGCCGTGAGAGAAGGGAAAGGGGATGTCTCTGTGGAGGGCGGCTGATACAACAGAACCTGGGCAAGCTCACACTAAACCCAGCGTGTTCTAGCTACTTACTATACCAGGCTCTAGAGAAAAGAGTTGCCAAGAGAGGAGGTATAAAAATAGATACACAAAAATAGAACTAAAAGATGCCAAAGGACTGGTTTAATTTATAAGATTCATGTATTCATGAACTTTCAAAAAGTTTAAGATCCTTACTGCTTATTACTGAGTTTGGTGATGGTTGTTTTGAGATTTTCTTAAAAGTGCCTGCAGATCCTTTGAGGCCAAGGTCAACCATCAGACATTCTAATGGGAAGCGAGGCTGACGTGAGCCACAGCTCACGAGTAAAGGGTGGTTGGGGGTCCTTCTTGATCTGGGGATTTGTTTGGCACTCAGATCTCTTAATACAGCGCTTAGCCCTGACAGGGCTCAGATTTCCTACTCCATTCTGGGGAAACGCAAGAGTACCAGGCTCCAGCCATAGCCTCCCACTTGCCTAGGTTTTCATCCTGCCTACCACATTGCTTTGTGCAAAAGTTTAGAGGCTGGAGCACATACTGCATTGGCCAGGTATGAAAACCAAGATTCTTGGTTAATCTTTTAAAGCCTAAAGCCCCCTTTTTAGGAGATTTTACTTACTCTCTTGCTCTTGGGAGATGGCTTAGATGTATCTAAAGAAATGCCCCCCAGTTCCCCTGTAGGATTCGGGACAGAGTGCTACCTGGTTTATAAACCAAGTAGGGTTAGCCAACTCTGGCCAGAGAGCAATGGACATTTCTTACTTAACTGGCTGCCTTGGTGGGGCCACTGGTTAGGTTCCCTAGTGCTTGCCCTCCTGCAGGGATGAATGTCCTTAGGAGGAGGAGGGAAAGTAGTTGAGCCACCCTTCCTCCATTCACCACCCAAGACTGCATAAGTGGAAAGGCTGCACAAAGTCTGCTCAGTGGCTTTGAGCTGCTGTATGTAGCTCTCCCTTGGTCTGGGAGGTGTTGGCCCTGTAGAGCATGGGGTTTGTGCCCATTCATTTTCACCCTCTCTCCCCTTCCCCATCCAGTGTATGTGGTGGAAGACCAGAGAAGGGATGACCTGGGCCCATCTACCTGCCTCACAGCCTGCTGGACTGCCCTCTGTTGCTGCTGTCTCTGGGATATGCTCACCTGACGACCCTGGCTCTCCTGTCTTGCCAGCTCTGCCGCCACCGCCAACAAGCGTGCCTGCCCCCATCTCTTCTGATTGCTGAAATCAATGACTAGCTCTGCACAGACACTTCTACCTTCAACGCAGTGGGATTCTAGATTAGCAGGGGTTGCTGCTGTTTAATTCAGTGACTTGATCTTTTTAATGTTCAAATCCATTTCTTATTGGTCTTTCACAAATGTGCTAAATGACTTTCATTTTTTTGGCCAAAGGCTTAGTGACAAAATATATATTTATAATTTTAAAATTATACATTCAAGGTAGTGGCATGATATACATACCACTGAATGATTTCTCTGCTAACACCCTGTATGTTTCAATAAATTTGTCTAAACTTCAACTGTCTCAGTTATTCCAGATACAATCTAAACCCTGGGTTTCTCAGCCACTGTCCAGTGTCCAGTATATGATGAAGAGCCGATCTACCTTTTCATCCTGGCTGCTACTAGGAAGGCAGGGTCCAAGGCCAGGTGTCCTTCAGCCAGGTCAAGGAGTCCTCACCGAGCTAGCATTCTCTCTCTCCCTAGTCCCACTGAGATATGGACTCACCAAGGAGCCACACTGGCTTTTACCCAGAGCATAGGAAAGGGCATCTTGGTAACTGTGGCTGCCCCAGGGCCTGCTCTGGAAGGAGAAGCCACAGTTGGGGCTCAGGTCGAGACCTGAGGCTTTCTCTTCCTGCTGTCCCCTCCCAGAACCCAACCCCTGTCCACTGACACACAAAGAAGAGAGCTGTCATAATACAAACTAGTCAGCCACACCATCCATCTCAGTTTTGGCCGCAGGGTGGCGCTGAGCCACCATAGCAGCAAATCTAATTTTCCTTCTTCAGCTGGCCATCCCTGAGAGGCATAGTTGACAGCTCCTTGCCTAACCTCCTCGTCTGCCCACTTTCCCTCTGAATCAGCCAGGTGCTGATAAATAACTACCAGCTCTCTTTAAAAACAAACAAAAAGCCAAGATTTTGTAGCATCACCTGATTTCTGTGAAGTAAATGGTGGGTCCCACCGTAGCGGATTTCAAGCTACCAACGTGATATCCTGAACACGGAGTTGGGAAGACAAGGGCAGCAGTGCACTGCTATGCAGTTTTTCCACCATCCAGATACAATAGACTGCTCACCTCAAAAACACAGATAATGGCTAAATTTAGTAAAGTAATTTGGAAGGGGTAAGTTCTAAATACTTATTAACCTTATTTTTAATATAATGGTAAATTTACAAACTTAATTTTTAATAATGGCTACTGTTTAACAACTGGCTTGCAACAAAATTCCTGAAAATTAAATAATTGGCTCTCCCGAGCCAGCGCCAGCACACCACTGCCCCCACGCCTCCAGGAGGCCTCAGGATTGTAATGTCCACCCTATGAACTGACCAAAGGGAGACCGTCTTGGAGTGCTGCTGGTTTATTACCAGATTTTCTTTTACAGTGTTTGGGAGGAAGTGGGAAAGGAATCTTTAGGCAGACTGCCACTGAGGCACCACTGTTGTGTCCACTTACATTCATTCAGCTGTGCCCTGCTCTCCTTTTCCTTATCTGCATACTACATGGAGGCTTAGAAGTTGAGAGGTTTACCTAAAGGAACAGAAAAAAGAAGGCAAGGCTTCAATGCAGAAGGAGCAGGCCCACAGCCCTGGAGGAGAACAGGGAGGAGCTGAGGCGGAGATAGCCTCTGCCTCTCTGATCCTCTGTTCTCATCCATCAGCTCAAGAAAAGCAGACTTAGCAGAGTGGGACAGATGTCTTTTATTGGTCTGACCAGTGTGACTAGTCGTAGGCCCAGGAAGAGCTCTCCTATCTGTCCCGGCTCCCATCTTCCCTCTCCTGGGGGTTCATGACTCACCCCCAGGGAAGAAGGGTGGCAGGCAGAGCCAGGATAAAAAATACAGGGATGGGATCTGAAAGGGGCTCCAGGTGATGCATAAAACATAGGGTTACCAGACCATCCAGATAAAATGTCCATCAGGCAGAGCAGAAGCAGTTTCCCTATACAGGCCCCTGGCCAGGAATGGCAGGGGTCAGGGGGAAGAGCTTCCCTAGAGGCTTCCTACTGTGCCCTTCGTGCCATCAGCATCTCCCGGATATTGTCCTCAGCTTCCTTCACACTCCGCTCCAGGTAGGATTTTTTCTGCTGCAATATGAGAAGGAAATAAGGGTTAGGACCAGGGGGAATGTGCCAAGTTGGTAGATGCAGCTTCTATGCCCAATGGTATGGCTTCTCTGTGACCAGTGACTTCCAGGAGCCTATTGTCTATTGGGAGCCAAGTATACACACCTGCCCAGAGTGTTCCCCCAGCCCGACCCCTGGGCACAGGGAGGGGGTTGCTCAGTACAGGAAGCAGGAGTGCTCTCTGGATGGCAATAGCACTCTTCCCCCAGAAGGAAGTAGACTCTAAAAACAGGCATCTTGATACATGAAGTTATACCAGACAGACAAAGGCCAGGAAATTCCAGGACAAAGCTCTGGCCCCATAACAGATTGTCTCTCAAGGTTTTCCATGGCCCAGGCCAGGCGCCTGTAGCTGCCACTGCTGCAAAATGGACAGCATACCCTCTGCTCTGTCCAGCAAGATGATAGATAGGCTGCATCACACGTCTCACCAAGGCAGATGAGTCAAGATGAAATCTGCTTTTCTAATGAAACTGCTGCCTGCCAGGAATCCAGGACAGTGACACACTGAGTAAAACAGACCTTTTGGAAGTTTACCTCCTACCCCATCTGCGTCCTAAATTAAAAATCTCAACTTAAGACAAAGAACTTCACTTTCAGGAGCCACACCTGGACCAGGATTAACAAAAGATTAGTCAAAGGAAATCGTGTCTGTACATTATTTGCCCTGTGGTCACCCCAGAAGTATGGTGGCTTCACCACTGGTCCCTGCCCTGAGGACACCGTTGTGGCTGCATTCCCACTTAACAGACATGAAATGAAGTCTCCCTTTTTGGGGAATACTCAAAATAATCCTCTCCCCAGGGTGCATGTGACTGAGCCACACTAGAGCCAGAAATGCAGAGCCCTAGCCCAGATGCAGCCAGTGCCCTTCCCTCACCCCTCCTCCCTTCACCCAAGCAGCTGGGGGTTCACTTTGACTACTGAAGTGCCCAGGTGACCTGGGAAAGCCAGGGAAAGGCTGGGGCAGAGGGCAGGTAAGCAGCCTGGTCTCAGGCCTTGCTTGGGAACTGATCCCCAACCTCTGAGACAGGAAAATGGAATGAAGTGCTTCTATTACCTGAGGCCTTCACCAGTAAACCTCTCAGGTGCCCCTTCTACATATCCCTGCCTCTTAATTTTTCCCACTCTCTGTCCAGATTTTTTTTTTTTTTAAAGAAGATGTTGGGGGTAGGAGTTTATTAACTAATTTATTTATTTTTGCTGTGTTGGGTCTTTGTTTCTGTGCGAGGGCTTTCCCTAGTTGCGGCAAGCGGGGGCCACTCTTCATCGCGGTGCACAGGCCTCTCATTATCGCGGCTTCCCTTGTTGCGGAGCACAGGCTCCAGACGTGCAGGCTCAGCAGTTGTGGCTCACGGGCCCAGTTGCTCCGCGGCATGTGGGATCCTCCCATACCAGGGCTCGAACCCGTGTCGCCTGCATTAGCAGACAGACTCTCAACCACTGCGCCACCAGGCAAGCCCCAGATATTTTTTAAATGATACATTTAGAGACTTTATAGTTTCCTTTAGATGCCAAATGCTGAGGCATCCACAGTATTTTTTAGTAAAATTTTATTGAAGTACAGTTGATTCACAATGCTGTGCCAATTTCTGCTGCAGAGCAAAGTGACCCAGCTACACACATATATATTCTTTCATGTTCCCCTCCACCATGGTCCATCATAGGACACAACATAGTTCCCTGTGCTACATAGCAGGACCCCACCGTTTATCCATCCTATACATAATAGTTTGCATCTGCTAATCCCACAAATCTTTATCATAGTTCTTACGTGAACCTCTGGTTCCTATTTGTCTTCTAACTTCAAATTTCTTGAAGGCTAGAAAGAGCCCGATCTCTTTACTCATCTCCCATCTGTCCAACTTGCACACAATTCCTTACAAAAAAACAGGAGCTCCACAAAAACTCATAGTGACCATGATAATTCCATGGCTGAGGAAATTTGTTTAATTACACTGCTAAACCTGATACAGTCCTATCACTGTGATATCAGAGTGGGAACTTAAACTTCCTTTGATAAACAACTTGTGGTGAGTAAAAAAGAGGGAAATACTAGTAACTCCTGATACACAGCTGAAGAATGTACATGTCCTATGTGTTGTGCAGCAGCTAGACAGCAAGTGCCATGCACCATTCTGGGCACCTTTTGGGTCCCAGACCCGTAGGAATCTAAGGAAAAGGCTTGTGGAGCAAGTGGGGTTCTATCCTGGCAGTAGTCAGCCAGTGCTCAGTAGCCCAGGTCTGTTGCATTCCATCTCTGCCAACTTGCTGCCCCAGCTAGCAAAACCATAAACTTGGAGCATCAGCAAGAGCTTTTCTCCCTACTGCCCAGGCCTCTGGCCAATCAAATTCAGGTTGTAATTCTCAGCTTTATAATTCTTCACTCTGTCACATCTCTTCCTTCTATCTTCCACTTCCAGTTGCATTACTTTTTCATGATTTTTACTACTGCATATCCTAAAGTCTTCAAGTTTCAAAAATAATGATGAACCTGTCTTTACATCTTTAGTTTAAATATACTTACTGGACATTAAAAAATTCTTTTTCATCCCAACAGATGGGGCATCTCTAGCACAGACCTGCTTTCTAACTGTATTTTAATAGCTCCTGTCTC
Organism: Leucopleurus acutus; assembly: GCF_964270905.1. NCBI lineage: Eukaryota > Metazoa > Chordata > Mammalia > Artiodactyla > Delphinidae > Leucopleurus > Leucopleurus acutus. Next base: position 59,272,751 of record NC_139145.1, on the reverse strand, counting down.
ATCCTCAAACATACCTAAGCCCAGAAGACCCTCATAGTCAAACCCAGACCAAAGCACATGATGTGGGTTGAACTGTGTCTCACAAAAAGACGTGATGAAGTCCTAACCCCCGGTACCTGTGAATGTGACCTTATTTGGAAATACGGTCTTTGCAGATGTAACCAAGTTAAGATGAGGTCATACTAGATTAGGGCAGGCCCTAAATCCAATGATTAGTGTCCTTATAAGAAGGCCACGTAAAAACAAAGGGATACACAGGGGAAATGCCATGCACTGATAGAGGCAGAGAGTGGAGGGTTGCATCTGCAAGATTAGGAAGGCGCCAAGGATGGCCCACAACCACCATAAGCTAGAAAGAAGAAAGGAAGGAGTCTTCCCTAGACCCTTCAGAGAGCATGGCCCTGCAACACCTTGATTTTGGACTTTCAGCCTCCAGAACTGTGAAAAAATAAATTTCTGTTGTTTTAAACCACCCAGTTTGTGGTAACTTGTTATGCAGCCTTAGGACACCAATATAGCACCTGAAATGAAGGATGCTCCCAGAGACCGAGTTTATCCCAAGGTTCTTTTGGACCCACAGCTTCTACCCACACTGAATCACAGAGGCCTAGGTAAGGATCCCTAAAAGTTAGAATACTGGGATTGTACTTATCCGAGAAATAACTGTCATAGAATTGACCCAAATACAAATGAGACCATCAGAGAGAATGGAAAAAATTAAGGAACCAATGACTAAGTTAAACATTTTCTTCCTTGAATCTCCACAGGTTAAAACCACTAGTCAAATCAGAAACTCTGTGGACCCTGCTCTTCCCCATTCCTGTAAATAACAACTCCATTCCTGCAACTCAAGACAAAAACTTCAGTGTCATCCTTGAATCTTCTTTCTTTCACATCTGACATCCAATCAAACAACAAATCCTGTCAGTGCTATCTCAAAATGCATCCAGAATCTGACCTTAATGAAGAGCCTCCTAAGTGGTCTCCTTTCTTCTGTCCTTGACCCCCTTCAGTTTCTTCTCCACACAGTAGCCAGAGTCATCTTTCAACATTTAAAACCTTCCTGGCTTTCCACCTCTCTCAAAATAAAAGGCAAAAGCCGTTTCAAAAAGCCACGTACAGTCCTGCTCTAAGCTGACTCTGACCTCCCGTCCCATGACTCCCTCTCTCTCTCTCATTCAGCTCCAGCCACACTGGCCTCCAAGTTGTTCCTCCAACCCACCAGCTATGCTCCTGCCTGTCCTTTGCCTTTGGGTCCCTTTGTGTAGGAACTCTCTTCCCCAGATATCTACATTACTTGCTCCTTCACATCCTTCAGGTCTTTCTCAAGTGTCACCTTATGGGAAATGCCTTCTTGATCATATGCGGCTCCATACTCTCTATTCTCCTCACCTTGATTTTCCTCCTTAGCACCTATCACCACCTGAAGCAGTATTTGTCTGTTTTCTCTTATGAGAAGGAAAGGTCCATGAGGGCAACACTTTGTTCTACTCTCTAATATAGTCCCAGTGTCTAGAAGAATCGCTGGTTCATAATAGGAACTCAATAGTTGAATACAAGTGCATTTATCGTGGGAAATGATGCCTTACTGATTTACTTGTACACACACTCCTTTTTAGTTTTCCCTCCTGACCTGAATGACGAATACCCATCTGAGGAAGAAAAGGCAAAAAATGACCATTCTCCTTCAAGGTGGTTTTCAGTTTTTGACATTGCCCTCTAACCTCTGCCCCTAGATAAACACAGGTTTAAAACTCAGACCTCACTGATCCTGATGGGGACATGAAAACCTTGCTCCCACAAACAGGCCCTAAGGGTCAAAGCCCTTATGCTTTATTCTCAGGTCAACTTGTAAAACCATAAAACCATCCCAATTTCCCACGTCCTGGAGTTGAAAATCCTTGAGAAACTGCTCCATGTGATGTCAGTGTCAGGGCCACTGTGCACTACAAGGGGATAATAATTGCTGTGGAAACTCTAGGAGGCATGTGAAACCCCCACCTTCCACCGGGAGTCCCGGTAAGGCATTTGCTGGCCTCACTGCAGCACCTTTCCGTCTTACTGAGCAATCTCCCTCAGAACCCTGTCTGTAGGAAATTCTCTCCTGGCATCAAACCACAGAGCTCTAGGTGCGGCAACATTCCTGTGGGGCCTTGTCCTCCGTAAAATTCTGAGATTTCCTGTGGGGCTCAGCACGGCCAGGGAAATGACATCGTTGGACTTATTGCTCATCAGCCTGAAGTTCTTCTTTCCGGGAGTCAGACTGAGGGGTTGGTGTTTCATTCTCATCCTCTCACAAAGGAAAGAGGCTCAAGTCCCTAGAACTTTTCCAACATGACACAATCTCTCAAATAGACTCCTGAGGTAATTCATCTCGTGACCCTATCTCTATAGACTTCTTCTTTTCGTAGGAACTTTGTCTCTTTCTCTAAATTAATATTTTTCCTGTTTGTATTATCTTAGGGTATAGAAAAGTCTTTTCCCCTCTCACCTTTTATTTCCCCACTTGTAAAATGAAGATTTGGGTAACACCAAATTAAGAACTCAAGAGCTTCAATGAATCTTATGTTCTCTCAGTCTGCAGAACTGTAAAATGGCCAGAGGGGGCCAGCTGCCCATGATGGGGAAGTTTAGCAAGAGGCCAAGAATTCACTGAAGGCTGAGGAGGCATGTCTTGGCGGCCAGGGTAAAATGTGAAGAAGGCAGGGAAACAAGAGGAAGAAGAGAAAAACAAAGGCAGTGCAGGGGCACAATGAGAGAACTCAGAAAGGGAAATGAGACACGGATGGGCAGAGATCTGAAAGTGCAAGTGCTACGACAGCCTGAATGGGTGAGGAGCACTCACCAGAGGCAGGAAAGGCTGGCCAAACATGACCAGGAATTTGAAGATAAGAGACAAGTTATCCAAGGACAGATGTCCACTTGTGAACTCATCTGGGTTTATCCACTTCACCATTAGGGACACAACTAGGCTATAAGGTAACTGCTGAGCTACATACGGCTGGGAGACAAGCTGAAAGAATGAGAAAGCAATTTTAGGCATGGAGCAGGAGAATAAAGAGAAATCTAAGAAGGGGTTACTGTCTCTGCATCTTTTAGAAACTGCTTTCAAGACATCTCTCAGAGGTTCCTCTGCTGAAAGACAGGGACAAAAGACTTGGATCAAGTTGAGCAATGACCTTGGTTTTTCTCCCAGATGTTCTTTTACCTACCTGCTAAAGAGACTCTGACACTGCTACCATATGGGGTCAGACTCCCAAATCCCACCTATGATCACAATGGCTCAATGTACCCAAGATAAACCTCTGCTCTACTCAAGCACCTTAGAGCAGAGATATACCAGGTGATGGTGGTGGGGGGAGAGGGTGGATTCTTATTTCTTCCAAATGATAGTGTTTTTAGCCTTTTAGTCCACCTAAAGTTTATGTGATCGCTATCTACTATTGTCTTCCCTAACACATAAGCTTCATTTAAGTCCCAGAGAAAGACCAGTACATCAGACAACCTGAGAAAGAAAGAAAACAAGCTCACAGGTAAATGAAGAGCAAGGAGAGGCAACTGTTCCAATGCACATGGCAGAGATCAGGCTTCAGCCAAAGAATCATTATATTTATAGGCACCAAACTTAAAACGATAAGCCAATAATCATGTCAAGTGATAAACAGCTGATGTAGGTAGGGACATTTGGCTCAAAGAATATTAAGGGGAGAAGGAACCCAATCACCAACTTAAATATCTAAAACAATGGCTCTAAAAGTATGGTCCCCAGACCAGCAGCACCAGCAACACTGGGGAACTTGTTAGAAATGCATGTTCTTGGGCCCCACCCCAGACCTACTGAATCAGAAACTCTAGGGGTGGAGCTTGGCAATCTGTTTTCACAAGCTCTCCTGGTGATTCTGATGCAAACTGAAGTTTGAGAATCTTCAAAAGTGGAAGTCAGCAAAATTCTTCTATAAAGGGCCAGACAGTAAATATTTTAGGCTTTGTGGGGTTGTCTCTGTCACAACTACTCAATTCTGCCACTATAGTGCAAAAGCAACATAAAAAACGTGCAAACAAATGGGCATAACTGTGTTCTAAAAAACACAAAAACAAGCAAGACAGACCTGGTCAGCAGGCTACAGTTTGGCAACCTCTCTTCTGAAAAAAGAGGGAGTCTTAAAAGGTAGAACTGAATCTAGCACATAGGGATTTTAACTTTCCATGAAAGTTGCCTAATGAAAGCATAAATTTCCATCCATGCATCATTCCATTCATTCATTCAAGCCTACTGCCAAATCATTTCTCCACTTTTTTTCCTCCAAAAATCCTGGTTCCTGAAGGTTTTAGCATCACGGTGTACCATCCTCTTCTCCCTTCCTTGCTGCTGCAATCTACCAATCTACCAATATCCTGGGTACTGCCCCTCATTCATCAGAGGCTCTTCCTCTCCACCACTGCTGCACCACTTGAGGTGACTTCAACAAGAATGGAGATGATCCATCCAATACCATGACCTTCTCTCCCCTCACATTTTTTACTTTACCCCACCTAAGCCACCCAGCCCATGTTCATACCCTAGAGATTTGACAACACCAGTAACTGCACCACCTCCAAAATTTCAATTTCACCGCCACTACTTCCTATTTTTCCAGGTCGTTTTGATCTGGTAACTCTCCCTCCAGCACTTCTTCAACCATATCACTCAACAAGTTTTTCATTATTCATTCTGCTTCCATGACCTTCTCCCCTCCCACCCAGCTCAGCTTCCACAGTCCTTCATTTATATTTATTCCCCTCTGAACTCCCTTTTGCCCCTCTCTCCCTCTGTTGCATTTCCCTGGCAAAATACCAATCCAAGCTAAACCCAACCATCTACCTACTCCATGTTTGTACCCAAATAGCTGAATGTTGCTGGAGAAAAACACTTAAGTGTGCTGCATGGTTTTACTTTAAATTTAGGACTATGAATCTCAAATAGGCACTCACCAGCGTCCAGAAATTCTATTAAATTTTCTTAATATATTAAATTCTCTGCTCTCCAGGGCTTCCCTGGTGGCACAGTGGTTAAGAATCCGCCTGCCAATGCAGGGGACACAGGTTGGAGCTCTGGTCCGGGAAGATCCCACATGCCGTGGAGCAACTAAGCCCGTGAAGCACAACTACTGAGGCTGTGCTCTAGAGCCCATGCGCCACACTACTAAAGCCCTCATGCCTAGGGCCCGTGCTCCGCAACAAGAGAAGCCACTACAATGAGAAGCCCGCATACCACAACAAAGAGTAGCTCCCGCTCGCCACAACTAGAGAAAGCCCGCGTGCAGCAACGAAGACCCAATGCAGCCAAAAATAAATTTTAAAAAATTCTCTGCTCTCCAAAGTAACTATTTCATACTTTATCTTGTCTCCTCAGATCTCCTATACTCTCTCCTCCCCTCTCATTCCCAGCTGAGAAAACAGCAGCAATCTGATGAGAATTATCTCTTTCCACTACCAAATCTACCACCTGACCTACACCTACCTATACATACACTCTCTTCTTTCCCTGTGTTAAAATGGATAGAGGGGTTGTGTTCTGATAGAAGCAGAAACACAACACTTCCACTTGGGTGTTGAATCCATCCCATTCTCAAAAATTTCACTCCCACAGTTATCCTTTTTCTTTCTTCCTAATCTTCAACGTCTCTTTCTCTGCAAATTCCTTCTTGGTAAGGCAAGTCATACACACACACACAAAAAACACCTTTCTTGTCCTCACATTCCCCTGTAGGTACTGCCTCCTTTCTCTCCTCCCCTTCTTGCAAAACCTCTTGAACCAATTGTTTAGTAGTTGCCTCCACTTCCTTACCTCCCATTATCTCCTCAAACCTCTCCAATCATGCTTCCCATCTACCCTATTGAACTTACTGTAGTCCAGGTCACCAACGATCTCTATGTTGCCCAAAGCAGTGGCTACTCTCTATTCTCTTCTTACTCAACCTGTTCTTACTCATCAACAGCATTCAACACAATTCTTGAAATACTTTCCTCTCTTAGCTTTCATGATTCCACACTCCTATTTTCTTCCTACATTACTGGCTACCCCTTCTAAGTTTTCTTTTGCTGACTACTCCTCCTCTGCTCAACTTCAAAATGTTGACATTTTCTGGAAAGCTGTCCTTAACTTCTCTCCATCACTCTCTCTTAGAAACCCTCATCTAGTCTCATAGCTTTAAACATCATTATGACTCCCAAATTTATATCTCCAACCTAGACCTCCCCTTAATTCCAGATTTACACATCAAATTGCTTATAAAACATATCTTCCTGGATGTCAAACCCAAACTTAACATGTCTAAAACAAGCACAACTGATTTATAGTCACCCCACACCCTCCCAGTCTTCTCCATCTCACTGAATGGCAGTCATCCAATTGCTCAATTTAAAAACCACAGAGGGCTTCCCTGGTGGCGCAGTGGTTGAGAGTCCGCCTGCTGATGCAGGGGACACGGGTTCGTGCCCCGGTCTGGGAAGATCCCACATGCCGCGGAGTGGCTGGGCCCGTGAGCCATGGCCACTGGGCCTGCGCGTCCAGAGCCTGTGCTCCGCAACGGGAGAGGCCACAACAGTGAGAGGCCCGCGTACCGCAAAAACAACAACAACAAAAAAAAACCCACAGAGACAAAAAAATACAAAAGCCAACAGAAGCCATCCCTGATTCTTCTCTTTTCCTCGAACCCAATATCCCCCCGCAGCCACCCATCAGTCTTAACTTACTTCCAAATATATCCCGAAACCATCCTCTTCTTTCGATCCAGCTCCACTGCTACCATCCTAGTCCAAGCCTCCATCATCCTCTCCTGGATGTTTGTCATGGATATTTTAACATGTAATTCATGTTACTTTCTGCTCAAAACCCTTGAAAGTCTTCCCATGACACTTCGAATAAAATCCAAACTCCTTAACCTGGGCAGTAAGACCCTGCATGATGTGGTCCCTGCCAACCACTCCAACCTTATTATGACTCTTCCCCCTTTCACTTGCTTAAACAATTGCACCAAACTTTTTCCAACCGTAAGACATTTGCATCATCTGTGCCTTCTAAGAACCTGGAATGTTCTTCCTTTGGATACTTCTAAGTGGCTAGCTGCTACTTTTCATTCAGATCTTAGCTGAAATTTCACCTTTTCAGAGAGGCCTCCCCAATAACTCTCTAAAATATCACCTTTACTACATGATATTTTCTTGTTTATATCTTTACTGTCTGTTTCTGAATGTAAGTTCCATAACAGTAGGGAATCTTCTCTGACTTGATTAAAGCTTCATCCTCAGCACCAAGAACTGACATAATTAATTTAACCAACATTTATTGAGCACTCAATATATGTTAGACCCAAAGAGTACTGGGATTAGAGCAGTGAACAAGTCAAACACTTATTCACAGAGATTACGCTGTTGCAGGGCACATAGACATTTAACCACCATTGCAATAAGGGCTCCAAGGGAAAAGCACAGTGTCTAATAGAGGAAACACCTGGTATAATCAAGGAAATCACAGAAGCACTTTTGAACAAGCTCTGAAGGATGAGTAGGAATTAATAAAGTGGAGAGGTTAGCATGGGGAAGGAGCAATTCCAGGCAAATGGAGCAGCAAGAGCAAAGGTCAAATGAAGCAAGACATGTCTGGGAACTAAATGACAGCCAGTGAGGCTGAAGTACTGAAGTGCGGGGTGGGGCAGGGAGGGATAGATAATATAGAAGGATGAGGCTGGTGAGATTGAGTCAGATCATACAGGGTCATAAGCCATATTAAAAATTTGGTATTTATCTTAAAGATGATGAAAAGCCACAAGGTCTTAAGCGGGAGAAACAAAAAAATCAAATTTCCACTGAAAATAAAAAATTACTCTGGCTGCAACACAGAGAATGAGTTAGAGCACAGCTTCCTGCAGAAAGCCCAGTGAGTCATGAATGGGTAATAGATGTGTCCAAGATATTGACCCTTTGAGTCCCGAGAGTGGCCGGGTACGTTCAGGGCAGCCAAAGCCCCCCTGGGCAGTTGCCTCCACCTTGAGCACCCTTTATCCACTTACCCCAGTGAATCATGCAAATACTCCTCTAGGTGCTGTGATGTAAAAAGGGTTGGGAAGCACTGGTTAGAGAATACAAATGTGAATGTTGAGAAACCTACTAGGAAGCCATTGCAATAATCTTGGAAAGAGATGACAGTATCTTAGTGGTGGTAATGGAGCTAGAGAAGAATAGATTCAAGAAATATTCAAGGGCTTCCCTGGTGGCGCAGTGGTTGAGAGTCCGCCTGCCGATGCAGGGGACATGGGTTCGTGCCCCGGTCCAGGAAGATCCCACATGCCGTGGAGCGGCTAGGCCCATGAGCCATGACCGCTGAGCTTATGTGTCCAGAGCCTGTGCTCCGCAACAGGAGAAGCCACAACAGTGAGAGGCCCACGTACCGCAAAAAAAAAAAAAAAAAAAGAAAAGAAATATTCAAGAAAAAAATCAACAAGAGGACTTCACCAAGTCCTTCACCATAACCTGCATTATTTATCAGAAATTGGGGGGGGGTGTCAAGAATACCTCCCAAGAGGACCAGGTTTGGAAAAAAAGATTATAAGTTTAGTTTTAGACACATTGAGTTTAAGGTACCTGTGAAACATCCAAGTGAGATATTAGAAGAGAAACAGATTGGGGCAGAAATTAACACACCATTGTAAAGCAACTATACTCCAATAAAGATATTTAAAAAAAAAAAACAGATTGGGTGTGAAGTTCACAGAAGAAGTCTGGGCTAGAGATACAATTTTACATATAGGTAGTACTTGAAGCCATGAGAATGAAATTCCTAGAGAAGGAACTCAGAATAAGAGGACTTAGCCTTATAAAAGTCAACATATAATAAGAATGAAAGGAAGAGGAGGAACCAGCAAGTAACACTAAAAAGGAGGGACACTGTGTCATAGAAACCAAAAGAAGAGTAGTTCAGGAAAAAGGATGAGATGACTAGAAATTACTGGATGTGTTCAAGTAGGAACCATGACAAAACATGTCAGAAATGGTTGGGGGCAGGGGAGGGGAGTGCTCCATCAAGTGGCCTCTAGGATATCTTCCAACTTTAAAAAGTCTAGGGAATTCCCTGGCGGTCCAGTGGTTAGGGCTCCAAGCTCTCACTGCTAAGGGTCTGGGTTCAATCCCTAGTCGGGGAACTAAGATCCACAAGCCACGTGGTGAAGCCAAAAAAATGAAAATAAAAAGTCTATAGCTCTTTGAGACCTGACCCTAAAACTTCATGAAGGAAAACTACCCAATATTTTAACTGTCACAGATGAGACCTAAGAGTATGTGTACTGTGGTGTCAGGATAAATAATTTCACCTCCTAACTTCAAAGGAGACACTGGGCTTTGTACAGATCCAACACAAGCGTTGTAGAAGTATCAGTATAATTACGCCCAAGGAAATTATGAGAAGGGCTGAAATGCTATAGTCAGGAAATAAAGATGCAAAAAAAATGTCCTTCAGAGACATGCCACAACTGAGAACTGCGTGTTGTATAAATCTATTAACAATATACTAAACATGACAAGTATTTGATTCAGGATCTGCGTAAAAGAGATCAGAAAAAGGATGCACAAAGACCACTACCAATATCACAACCCTGAGGTCCTTGATTCCTTTCTAAAACAAACCAAAAAACCCTAAAAATTATAGCCCTCATAGGACACTATTCTAAGTTCCATCATATATGAGAAATAAATGTACACAGTACATAATAAAGAAGTCTCATGAAAACAAATTTTACAAAAGCAAGACATTTCCTCGTATACACTGTTTTACTTCTGCTTCTCCAGGGTCAGAAAGCCAAGTATCTATCAATAGGACTATTAAAACTCTACAAGTCTTCCAAATGAGCAAATAAAACAAGTTTTACTATTTCAGTTGTCTTTAGTTTACTCTAATCTTACAAGAAGAGCAAGAGGATCAAATCAACAGTGTTTACTATGGAGTTTGGCCTGTAGGCATGGTAAAGGTGTAGGTGAATAAAGGTGTGCCTTCTGAGAGCGGAAGTAAGGGCAACACCTTGCATTCTTGGAAGTGGAGGTGTAACTGACTCACCTGTGGCAGCAAGACTAACATACAAGTATGTGTGGCAAAAGCCTGAAGTCAGTCTGATCCTACTCTCTGCTCCAAGCAAGTCCAAGAATTTCTATTTTCTTATAACTCGACAACAAAAAAATACACAACCCAATTAAATAATGAGCAAAGGACCCTCAAACAGACATTTCTCCATAGAAGATATATTAATGGCCAATAAGCACATGAAAAGATGTTCAACATCGGGCTTCCCTGGTGGCGCAGTGGTTAAGAATCCGCCTGCCAATGCGGGGGTCATGGGTTCGAGCCCTTCTCCGGGAAGATCCCACATGCCACGGAGCAACTAAGCCCGTGCGCCACAACTACTGAGCCTGAGCTCTAGAGCGCGCGAGCCACAACTACTGAGCCCGTGCTCCTAGAGCCCGTGCTCCCCAACAAAGAGCAGCCCCCGCTCAACGCAACTAGAGAAAGCCCACGCGCAACAACGAAGACCCAATGCAGCCAAAAATAAATAAGTAAATAAATTTAAAAAAAAAAAAAGATGTCCAACATCATTACTCACTGGGGAAATGCAAATAAAAAACACAATGAGATACTACTGATATTTTACACCCACTAAAATGGCTATAATCAAAAATGGAAAATACGTGTTAACAAAGACATGGAGAAATCAGAACCCTCATATACTGATGGTGGGAAACATAAAATGATACAGCTGCTATGGAAAACAGTTTGGCAGTTACTCAAGAAATTAAAAAGACAAAATTATCATATGACCCAGCAATTCCACTCTTAGGTAGATACCCAAGTTAGAGAAATGAAAACAGGTGTAGTAACAAAAACTTGTGAATGTTGATAGTATTACTCATAACAGCCCAAAAGTAGAAACAACCCAAATGTCCATCAACTGATGAGTAGATAAACAAAATGTGGTATATCCATATAATTGAATATTATTCAACCATAAAAGGAATGAAGAATTGATACATGCTACAACATTGATGAACCTTGAAAACATTAAGCTAAGTGAAAGAAGCTAGACACACGCTGTATGATCTATTTATATGAATATCCAGAACAGGCAAATCTACAGAGACAGAAAACAGATGAATGGTTACCAGGAAGGGGAAAAGGACAGCAAATGCTTAATGGGTAAGGGGTTTCTTTGGGGGGGGGTGGGCACGGTTGGTAATGAATATGTTCTAGAATCAGACAGTAATGATGGTTGTGTTTAAAAACAAGCATGACACAGCAAGTTCCTAATGAATTATTTTCAGAGCAAATTAGTCTTTACTCCACCCAAAGACTGAGAGTAACACATACACAAACCAGCCAGGATAAAATAAACTGACGTACTAATTTCTGAAAATTAACTTTAATGTTATCAGCAGAAGCATGAACATTTAATGAGTTAATAAGGTACTCTGGGAGAGCCAATGGACAAACAAAGGCAAGGAAACTTCTATGTGATCACATTACTACTTTCCAATCAAGTAACATATTTATACAACTAAAAAAATAGAGATATGGCAACCGGAAACCCATAAAAGGACCTGGAGAGAGTGAAAACAAGTAAAAGCTCAAAGCCACTAAAAGCGCAGATGCATGACTCATCGGCACCTCCTCTGCTGATTTGTATAGGTCATCAGAGGGTAGAACTGGAGAACTATAAACACACTCTAATATCAAAGGGTTATTTTATAAAGCTTTCAAAAAATCTCAGCTTTCTTTTTACTAAGAAAGAGAAAAGGAAAACTCATAGTTATACCTGTCGGTATCACCAACAAATCACTGTTCTCTAATTCTAGGCTAAACCTCTAGGTCAGACAAGCAGCCCAGGGCCTTTGCTCATGGCTCTGAGTGTTCTGAGGGGCACTGAGAAGTCAGGTCTCAGTGACACTTCTCCATCTAGGGTGATAAGGGGTTCACAGCATGATGAAATCACTCTATAGACCAGGTATCACAGCTGCCCCTTGTCCCAACTCCACACCCACCCAGGTTACCATGGAACTGGTACAAACAAATAGTTTAATATGCTATTAGCTCTGATCTAAGTAGCTGACATAACACCAATTAAATTTATAATGACACTGGAGTAATAAAAGAGCACTTGGCACACTTCTCTTTGCAAACATGATTCAAGGGGTGGTTTTCCTTTTGCCCCTTCTTCAATTTCTAGCTGCTAGGCCACTTAGAAGCCACTTAATCTCTTTACGCAAAGAGTTGGTGTTTAGGGCTTTATCATTTTATAAGAAAAGGACCACTAATATTAGAACTAGCTACTGGGAGTATCCAACCATGGCGTAAGAATCCTCATTTCTTTCAGAGTAAAAGTGAATGATACAGTGGTTGGAATCTAGAATCCTGGGTTCCCACTCAAATCTCCCTCTCTTCCTGACTAATTCTGGTTCTGGCTCTGTGAAGGACACATGATCTCCATTTCTAACACATGGGCAGAGGCCATGGACACTTGTCTTGGCTTCACCACAGAATCCATGGCTGTGAGGAAATGAGAGCAGCAGATATTATTAAGTGCACCAACCTGCTGGCGCTTGCATCCTTGAGCCCACTGACTAGCCTTACCAATGTCTATATTTATGCTACATATGGAAGGAGTCATCGGGCCTTTTGGCCACTTTTACATGCTATACACTAAAACTATCAAAAACGGGTCCTTTGAAGTTACATTTTCTTATGGAATACCCTACAGCAGTTAAACTGAGTAAACTACATATATTTATTAGTGTGGGTAGAGCACACACACACACACACAAAGCAAGTTATTGAAAGACATGAACAATATGATATCATCTGTTGAAAATGAGATGTCATAAAACATGGATTGGAAAGATATACCTAATACCTGATAGTAGTTTCTTCTGGTGAGTGGGAATGAGACTAACGTGGAGCCAGGAGGCAAGTTACAAAGGAGACTTCAATTTCATTAGCATGGTTTTATTTTTGTAAAAAACAAACAAAAATATATATTACAGTACTCTAACATTTGTTAGTTCTGGGTGGTGAGTACACAGGTGTTTGTTAAATTAGCTTTGTACATTTGTGTATCTTTATTTTTTTCCCAGTTAAAAAGAAACCTTTATCTTATAAGTACATGTTGGCAATATGCTCAATCAGTAAATAGTTACTGAGCATCCATAATATGCAAGTAAAAAACTCCTGCATTTACCGAGTATTTACTGTGTGCCAGGTACCGTATCAAGTGATTTACATGTATTATGTTATGAGGTAGGTACTTTTTGTAAGGGAGAAATGCTGATCCTCTTCATCTCCAGTTTTCATCAGCTATCAGTCCTGGCCTCTTCAATCTACTCTCAGGAAGACTACTAGCTTTTCCAATTGGTGTGTTTGGAAAAAGCAACTATGGCTCAACTCCTTCCGCTCTGCCAGGATCTGCCTGCTTGCAGAAGGTACACATTTTCCTCATAAGTTTGACAGATACACTCTGCCTGCCTCTGCAGAGACAGACCTGTGGCTGTCCCACACTTCCAAAGATTTGCTGGGTAGCTACATCTAAATTTGTATGCTTAATTCTGGATCAGTATTAGAAACCATTATTACTGCTGCACACCTAAACCACTTCCTTCAACCTAAGCTTTATCAGTTATAAATGTAAAATACATTTAAAATTTTCATATAGATTTGGCTTTCAGTTGATTCCATACTTAAGCAGGAAATAAAAGGGTTATTTATTGTCCCTATCCATCAACCCTGCTATTGTTGCTGTTTTACAGAAGAGTATATTTAGTCTTGGAGACACTAAGTAATTTACCCAAGGTGGTATAGTATGTGGCAGTCAGAGTTCAAATTCATATTCATTTGATTCCAGAGTTCATATTCTTTTTTCTTTTTTTTTTTTTTTTTTTTTTGCGGTACGCGGGCCTCTCACTGTTGTGGCCTCTCTCCCGTTGCAGAGCACAGGCTCCGGACGCGCAGGCTCAGTGGCCATGGCTCACGGGCCTAGCCGCTCCACGGCATGTGGGATCTTCCCGGACCAGGGCACGAACCCGTGTCCCCTGCATCAGCAGGCGGACTCTCAACCACTGCGCCACTAGGGAAGCCCCCAAGTTCATATTCTTAATAATTATGCCAAGGCATTACGCTATGCATATCAGGGCAAAGAAAAGCAGTACCAATTACTTTCTAAGAATTTGTAAGATGAACTCAAAAAATATTCTAAAGGCTGAAGCTTTTCTTAGTATATACTGAAAGAGGGTAGGAAAGTGTATGTTTGTATATGCATATGTGTGAGTGTATACAAGGAACCGTGAAAGTACTAGTTATTATAAAATTCTTTTAGGGAACTTTTCTTTTTTTTTTTTTTTTTTTTTTTTGGCGGTACGCGGGCCTCTCACTGCCGCGGCCCCTCCCGCTGCGGAGCACAAGCTCCGGACGCGCAGGCCCAGCGGCCATGGCTCACGGGCCCAGCCGCTCCGCGGCATGTGGGATCCTCCCGGACCGGGGTACGAACCCATGTCCCCTGCATCGGCAGGCGGACCCCCAACCACTGCGCCACCAGGGAAGCCCTTTTAGGGAACTTTTAACCTTCAACTCTAGTAGGCATGTTTGCTTCCACCCATTAAGTACCCCGTCCCTCAAATTTTACTCAAGAAACCACAGATACACAGCAGGGTTTCTAATCTCCTGTGCTTTAAATGAACTGTGTTGAACTACTCCCTCCCAGACAGCATGCTCAGCTCTGACATTAACTTGATGTCAGTCTCTACATTCTGCAATCCCTCCTCGGGGAAAGCAAACCTTCCCTCAGCAGACCAGGCCTGCCTAGCTCCAGGTCAGTGCTAATAAGAGAAAGCCACAAAGCACTTGAAACTTAGGTCCAACTTAGCTGACAGCCCCTGCTATCAACACAAAACCAAGGGCCTGCACAGCCCCCTAACCATGGAGGAAGTTGGTCCCATCCCTT
The DNA here is from genome assembly GCF_964270905.1 of Leucopleurus acutus. Taxonomy (NCBI): domain Eukaryota; kingdom Metazoa; phylum Chordata; class Mammalia; order Artiodactyla; family Delphinidae; genus Leucopleurus; species Leucopleurus acutus. Next base: position 59,257,743 of record NC_139145.1, on the reverse strand, counting down.
CAGCTTGGCCCCTTCACAGCAGAGGCTTGCCTGTGTGGGTGTTCACTCAGTTCTCTGGACTCACACTGCACACTATCCACACCTGTAAAGAGCCTTTACATCCTGCTGCAGTGCCCCTGGCTCAGTCTGTGAACCTTGTTTATACCTCCTGTACCTACCTTTTCTCCTTAGTTGATCTAATCCAGTCCTATGACTTTAAATACCACCTATAAACTGACAATTTATAGACAATTCTCAATCTTATTTCATTGGCCTGGAGTTCCGGATTCATACTTCCAACTGTCTATTCAACATCTCTACTTGGGTATCTAATAGCACCTCAAAGATAACAAGGCCCAAGCCAAACTTTCAATTTGCATTTAAAATTACTTTTGAGGGCTTCCCTAGTGGCGCGGTGGTTGAGAGTCCGCCTGCCGATGCAGGGGACGCGGGTTCGTGCCCCGGTCCGGGAAGATCCCACATGCCGCAGAGCGGCTAGGCCCATGAGCCATGGCCGCTGAGCCTGCACATCTGGAGCCTGTGCTCCGCAACGGGAGAGGCCACAACAGTGAGAGGCCCGCGTACCGCAAAAAAAAACAAAAAAAAATTGCTTTTGAAACTTGAAAACTGATTAGGAAACACTGATCTATGAATTATCAATAGTACATATGTTCCCATAAACATCTGGAATCTCTGTGGAGCCCATCACACATGGAATGGTATGTGGAAACCACAGTCAATGAACAGCATTGCACTGGGAATAACTACTTGCCCAGAACAAGGAGTACTTACTTATACAAAGTGAGTAGAAACAATGCTGATTTCATTCATTTTACCCTTAACTTGTTTCCCTTAGGCCTTTCCAACCTCATTTCTCACTTTAACCCTTCATTCCACCACTCTACTTCCAGACTTCTGTCCATAGTATTTCTTTGATTTGAAATGCTCTCTCCTCTGCCCCAAGCCTATGTAGCAAAATTCTAACTGATCTTCAAGGCCCAGCTAAAATGCCTCCTCTCTCATGAACCCATTCCAAATCTCTCCCACAGCTCAATGAATGATATATGTGGGAGGAAGGAGGTATGATTCCTTCATAACAGGTTCAAAACTTTGAGTCCTCTCTTTCATCCCTACACCCAGTTGTCTTAGCTCTACCTTAGAATATATACAGATTCTGATCACCTCCACTGCCACCACCCTGGTGCAAGCCAACATCAATCTCTCGCCTAGATATAATGCAACATCCTCCTAACAAGTCTCCTTCCTTCCACTCTTGCCTCCATAATCTATTCTCACCAAAGCAGCCAGAATGGTCCTTTTAAAATGTAAATCAGATCATGTCATTCCTCTGTTCAACACCCTCCCCAAACTCCCAACTTCATACCATAATCCCAAATCCTTAATATGGCCTACAAAGCCCTATATAATCTCTTCCCTGATACCTCTCTGATTTCACCTCCTACTATTCTTGATCACTCAGCTCCAGCTAAACTGGCCTCCTTGCTATTCTCCCAACTCATCAATTATGCTCTCACCCCCAGGTTTTTATACTTGCTGTTCCCTCTGCTTGGAACCCTCTTCTCCCAGATGTACACATAGCTTGCTCACTCCCTTCAGGTCTCTCTTTTCAAATATCACCTTATCAGAGAAACCTTCCCTGTCAACACTATATAAGACAGCTTATACACTCTCACCATTCTCTGTCTCTTTACCCTGTGTTGTTTTTCTTTTTAGCATTTATCAATTATATTATTTGTTTATTATCTGTCTCCGCATCCCATTCTCCAGAATATAAGCTCCAGGCCATCAGGGCCTTTGCTAATTATGTCTTTGCCTATAATAGTGCATGGCACATAGTAAATACAGTAGACTGTGGGTTCCTTAATGTATAAGATTGAAAGTAAGAACAAAAAGCCTCCATAGTTAGTCAAAACCCCAAAGTACTCTGTATAATCAAGACACCCAGCAAACGTTTAATGATTTTTTTTTTACATGCATACACACTTCTTCTGGCCAATTATTATTGGCCAGAGCCTCATATCATGAATCTTAGAATTGTTTAGTCCCCCAAAGGAAGGAAAAATCAGTTGTAAGTGGAAAGTTCAGCCTCTGATATTGAAAGCATCAACACTTAAAAATTAAGGCAAATGATATTTTACAATTCAGTTCAAAACTTGATCCATTTTAAGGCTTCAACTATTGTACCAGAAGCTCCTTCTTCCTCTTATGTTTTCTATCACCACCTATAGCTTGTTTCCCTCTCGTACCTTCTCTAAAGAGAGAAAGACACTGAGCTTGCATTAATGAAGGCTCTGAGTTTGAACCCCAAAAGTCCAGCAACGGAAAGTGATTTTTTTTTACAAATTTCTAGAGCCAATTAAACTCAACCACAAATGATATCAATCTTGAGCTACTTGTAAAGATTTTAAGTGCTGCCATGTATGTCATTCCACATGAATCACAAGACTTCATCATCTATATAGCATAGATATTGTTGAAGACTGTGCTCTAAATTATAATTTGAAACCCTTTAGTTCAGTTAAAATGATTATGTATTTCATTAAATTAGGGAGTAAAGCAGGTTGGTGACTTAAAAAATGCCTAAAAGTAATAAGCACTCCCAAAGCCTGCAGTGTCCAATTGCTCAATTTCCAAAGCTTTAGGTAAATACCAGGATCTTCATTAATACAGGCTTTCCCAAGATACTCCTTACCAAGAATCTCTAATAAAAGCAATCCATTTTTTCCTTTGGTGCTAAAGTGGCCAGGCTCAGACGAAAAAAAAAAAAAACCACCAAAAGAATTACATAAAGGGATTTTTGGATAGGACTTACAGACACAAAAATCAATAAGCAACTTCAGAATATAAAAATCAGTAAACCTTCAGGTGAGTTGACACAGAATGTAGAACACCAGAAATATAACTGAAAATTGGCTCCCAGTTCTCACGCACTCCATCGCTGGTAAATACATAGCAGAGGATAGGAAGCATATTTAAATCAACCCTTCAGTGATCTTCAACAGCTTTACAAACAAGTACTAGACTGCTATCTCCATTTTACAGAAAGTTATTTCTATTATTAGGAAGAAGTTAAGGTGCAGGGAAGTCAAGAGCCAAATCCACATAGAGGTTTATGCTGGTAATGGGGGTTAAAATTACGTGCAGGTATACTGAAGTCACATGTGTGGTTAATTTTATCAAACAACCTGACTCTCTGGGAACACTGAGTTAGGGCAGAAGAGAGTACTAAATAGATGTCTTTATTCTCACAATAACTCCTCCATTTTAACTACCATCTTCTCTGTCTCACCCTCTCTCACAAACTAACTGCACATTTCCACTGTCAAAAGCCTCATTAAATTCGAGCAAAAGACCACAATCACCTAGTTAATCTCTAGTACAACCACTGATTAGAGGATGCTCTTGAGACCCCCAGCTCTGGCTCTCCACTATAAGTGGATGTGGGTACATGAGCCCTATGGGGTTTGGGAAAAGAGAGAGCTCAAACAATGTACTTGTCAGCACTTTAAACAAAAAACCCATTCAATTAGAATGGCACCATGTTCCTTTTGCCCTTTCTCCTTAGGAACTAAATTAAACAGATTACAGACAGTGGCAAGAGCTGGCCTTAGAACAGTCTCCCCCTTATTTGTTATTTTTAGCAATTTAGTCCGACAACGCCTGACAACTAAACATGCCTAGAATAGCTAAAGGGAGGGGGGATTATCAGATACTACCAGCAAAAAAACACTAGTCATCACTTCCTCCAACCCTAAGAAAGAATCATTTTCCATGTCTTTATAGCATCACAGAGTTTGAGCTTTTAGAGTCTCATATAAAAACACAGCACATATAAAACATCAGTGGAAACTGATAATGCTTCCTGACCTGAAGTATTGTTCCACCCTCATGTGTTTTCTTAAAAACAAAAGCATAATAAAATGAACTAAATTGTTTTACACAAAAGTTAGGACTACAATGCATGTGTGTCCATTTTGGAAAAATTCCAGCACAAGATAATTATGTACCCAAAAGAATGGCCTCATGAATAGTGATGGAATTCATATATTTTTATTATACTGGTGGCAGGTGAGAGATTTGTTTCAAAACAAGACAAAGTGAGGTGGGAGAAAACCATAATTAGCAAGACAGCATCAACCATAGACACTATTTTTAAATGAAATAATGTAGTAAAAATTCTTTGAAAATGAATAAAATTGTAAAATAAAAATGGTAAAGTCCTAAGCAGTATAACTATCTGCACCAGCAGATTAACTAAAATTCATTAAAATCCATTTTATAACATTTACCACTTATAATAAAAGTCCATGTACACTCAAAGAATTTAATAATTTTTCAATATTTTCTGAATTTTTTTTTGCCACTAAGTATCATGTATTTTACATGACACTATAGGATAAAGCACTACAAATGATAAAATGATGTCTCCCTGAGTATGTTACTTTATGCATGTGGAGTTAATAAGCTATTACACAGCTCTATCCATAAGTATCTCTAAAACAGGTGATACCTAATACAAACTACCTTTAAGCCATCACACAAACATCTCTGTGATTTCAGTTATTTAAGCAACTACTACAAAGATATCAAACAATATGCTGTCACCTCGTATTACATTTTAGCTGGCAAAGCTGTAGGCAGACAACTAGTTTTATTTTACCTGCAAAAATAGGATTACAATTAATAAATTAAGGTAATGATCTAAACAGAAAGGAAACTGGGGTTTTATTGTTTTGGTTTGCCTCCCTCCATCTTTTCATTTTAAGGGGACATTTTTGCTCCTAAAGTGGCAATTCAGAAAAAGACCAAGGTTATAATGATAAACTTAATAGAAGTGACCCTAGATATCTTCTAATCCAACCCTCTTGTTTTACAGATGAGGACACTGAGGCTTAGAGTACAGCAAGGGCTAAAATCCAGAACTCCTAACTCAACAGAAGGTATTTAAATTAGGAATTTAGTATTTAAATTAGGAATTTAGGGTAATGAATGTTCTTCTAGAAGTCTAATAGACTTTGAGATCTCCATTCATGGTTCAAATATCAGCTTGGATTTTGTTCTTTTGAGCTGATTAATTACAGTGTGCTCATTAATACAGGTGTGACCTGTTCCACATTGAGTATTGAACAACTCATTTCTTCTGGCCAGCATCTATTACTTCAGATTAAAAGAGACTTGTCATATAAAGACTGATCAGAGTAAAAATCTAGGGTAAAGAAAAGTATACTGATTAACTTCACCTTACCATCTAGTTACAAGAGCAGGGAGGTATGCAATAACATGAAATAAATTTCAAATTCTAACTCATCAAAAGAAATAATTCACTAAGCAGCCTGAAAATGAATGGAGGAACTCTCAGGCATGGGAGGGCGGAGGCTAAGGACAAATATTTATGGTCAGACAAAGAAAAGTACAGACCATATAAAGCACACAGCAGCGAAGGATGAGGTCAACAACCCTCTGAAGCATTCAAAGGGATAGTCTGGTGTGGTTATAGACAAGTGTTCCAAGGAGGGGAATCAGGCCACCCCCGGAGTGTATCCTAGAAGAAAATAACTGAATCAAGATGCAAAAGGCTGAATTCTGGACTAACTGGAATGCAAATCCTTTTGTAAATCTTAATCACAGAACGAAGACACACAGCAGTGAACAGATCAAATCAAAGGAGTGTGTGTGTAAAATATCTGTAATATGCATTTCACAGACAAATAAGAAAGGCTGTCTATAAAGGGCAAGTCTATCTGGACTGTTTACATCTAACTTCTTACCAGACCTGAAATATTTCTACTGATCAAATGAAATATATCATAGATAGTTTACATTTGGGCAAATATTAGCACTTGAATCATAACACATATATACTGACCAAGATATTGATAATATTCATAATAACCAATAAAGAATACTCAACCAGAAAAAGAGCATATATGGACTTACTCAGATTCATTCTTCTCTGAAAGTCACAGAGGAGGATCACACAGCTACATTAAGCCCTAAAACACCAGGATGTGGAGAACATATATAGTTCACTATAACTCTAGCCTTCCAACCATCAGGCTCTTTTAGACAAGTCTTAAATAACTAAAAACTATTTTAAAACAAACATCCTTTTTTATAAATGTTAAGAATACAAATGAACTCTATAAAGAGATAAGTATTCATATGTGAAATCCCAACATATGAAACAATAAGAGAAACTTCACCCAAGACTCCCAAAATCAAAACAACATACTAATCTTGTAATTATTTTAAAAAAAATTTTTTAAGACACTCAGAGGTGCCTAGCTATCTAGTTACTACTGAAGGTGGGAAATCACCAAGCTAATATTTAGAGTAGAGACATTTTATACTTTACTGCTCTCTAGTACTCAAACTCTCCTGGGTTGGAGTAGGAGATGTCTCTGAAAAATAGCTCTCCTCAGCCAAGAGGCTAAGAGAGAAACTGTGCAAATGCTCCATGAGAACATCTTGACTTCTTAAAGGTAAAAATGAGCTGTCTGGAAAGATAAATTGTGGTACAACTATATAATAGAATACATACAGCAATGAAAATGAACAAATCACAATCTCAACATGAATGTACTTCACAAACACAATGTTGAGGAAGAAGCAAAGCAAAGCAAAAAATATGGAGACGGATTTTGTTCATATAAAGTTCAAAAACTGTCTTGAGGGATATACACATAGGTAGTAAAACTATATTTTTTATGAAAGGAAATAATTATCCAAAAGTTAGGGTTACCTGAGGGAGGGGGAGAGCAGGCAGGAATAGAAGGGAGAAAGAAAGGTAGGGGGCGGTGCTCTGGTGTCCTACCAATTTTTGATTTCTTGGTTCGGATGACTGTAACAAGTGTTTGCTTTATAATTATTGATTAAACTACATGTATTTTAATACATATTTCTGTAAATGCTATATTTCACTACAAAATAAACAAATGACTAATTTTTTTTTGATGGATTCTAAACTTTGAGCTGTGCAAGCAGATGAACCATTGGGTGTAATTCTTGTTTAATATATGAAAAACATTCTTGGGCTTCCCTGGTGGCGCAGTGGTTGAGAGTCCACCTGTTGATGCAGGGGACGCAGGTTCGTGCCCCGGTCTGGAAGGATCCCGCGTGCCGCGGAGTGGCTTGGCCTGTGAGCCACGGCCGCTGAGCCTGCGCGTCCAGAGCCTATGCTCCGCGACGGGAGAGGCCACAGCAGTGAGAGGCCTGTGTACTGCAAAAAAAAAAAAAAAAAAAAAAATTCTGCCACTGGCTTTGCTCTCACCTGCCCTTCTCTCTTCATTGAAAACACAAGTAAGAATCAGTGCTTATCATGCAGTAGTGTCCACCTGACATCACGTCCAAAGAGGGTGTCCCATCATACACACAAAGGTACTAGCCCAGGGCTTCCCTGGTGGTGCAGTGGTTAAGAATCCGCCTGCCAATGCAGGGGACACTGTGAGCCCTGGTCCAGGAAGATCCCACATGCCGTGGAGCAACTGAGCCCATGTGCCACAACTACTGAGCCTGCGCTCTAGAGCCCGTGAACCACAACTACTGAAGCCCGCGCGCCTAGAGCCTGTGCTCTGCAACAAGAGAAGCCACCAAAATGAGAAGCCCGTGCACTGCAACGAAGAGTAGTCCCCACTTGCCGCAACCAGAGAAAGCCTGCGTGCAGCAACGAAGACCCAATGCAACCAAAATAGCTAAATAAATTTAAAAAAAAAAAAAGGTACCAGCCCAAAAGTGAGGTACTTAGGGCAAAAACTGGACATCCATCCAAGTGCCTACCAGTGCCTACCCATGCTACGGAAAAAATGATCCTCATTAGGCAGAGTAAAATCTCCTCAATCATGGAAACTCCAAAACATTTTCTCATCAGAGTCTCAGAACTCAGCCAACTGCAGAGTGTCACAGGCACCTCCTATCCAGTTTTCTTGCCACTAGTCTTCCTACTTGTTTCAGGAACTACTGTCTGACCCTAATAGCCATTTTTGTGGAAGAGCCAGGACTTTCACAGTTTCTTAGATTTTACTTATAGCATGGGCTGGAGGGCTATTTCACAACCCTGGGATTGTAACATTCTGCGTCAGAAGTGGCATTATGTAGGCCAGAATGTCCTGGTTTCCTTATTCTTATTTTTATTGTGTCATTGCTGAGCTAACTAGGGTGGTGGAAGGGGTGGTAACCACGTCAGAGAAAGAGGGGAAGGAAAGTGGTCAACCAGTATTTGCGTGTGCCTAAAATATAATGGGGATTTTAAACTGAAGGCAGATGAGCCTGAAGCGGTAATTCAATGAGAGAGAACATAGGAGAATAGTGGTCAAAATGTGTTCAAATATACCACTGAAAGCTTATCTCAAGGATTCCAAATACTTGAGATTCAAAAGGCAAGACATCAAAAATTCAGCTCTAGCTCATCTGAATGCTGAATCTAAGTTTTTGCAACTGCAAAAGAAGTCCACAAGTAATTATTTTCTTTTTACCTCTAAAAAAGTGAGCAAAAATATAGGATGTATTTTTCACTCTTTAGAAGATACATATCTCTTCAATCTATCAATAAGGTTTTAACTCAACTTTACCTAAAGTTGAATTTTCTTAAAAAAAAACTATACTTTCTTTTTGTAGCAATGCTGTACATTTCAAAAAGAAAATTATTTTTACAAAGACAGATGAGACTCATGAAGTCCTAATTCCAAATCCCAATTATACTCATGTCATTTTTAAAAAGTACAATTTTGCATTTTCTAACATATACTGTATTACATATTATATACTCAGCCATCTTCTTTAAAATTATTATCAGTATTTTTTTTTAAATAGAGAATTCCCTCAATGACATAAATAACATGGTTACTCTATCATACTAAAGCATTTTATTTTTTCTCTTCAATCGGATTACCATCATTGGTCTGCTAATCGCCATTAAGAGAAATGGTGACATTCCCTCCCAGAACCTGATCAACCATCTCTATAAAGGCAAGATAAAAATCTATATAACACTATCACATTATGAGTCTGTTATCAAAACACTTCCTAGTCAAACCCAGGAAAGTGATTACAGCCTGAAGAACCCAACATAGGGGTATTAAAATGTAAAATATGGAATTTTAAGAAGAAAAAGACAATCTTCCCAAGGTTAAGATGGTACTTGTCTTTACCCTTCTAGTATGTAATATAACTCCCTATCAAGAAGACATGAGGGGGCTTCCCTGGTGGCGCAGTGGTTGAGAGCCCGCCTGCCGATGCAGGGGACACGGGTTCGTGCCCCGGTCCAGGAAGATCCCACATGCCGCAGAGCAGCTGGGCCCGTGAGCCATGGCTGCTGGGCCTGCGTGTCCAGAGCCTGTGCTCTGCAACGGGAGAGGCCACAGCAGTGAGAGGCCCGCGTACCACAAAAAAAAAAAAAAAAAAAAAAGAAGACATGAGGGCAGAGACTTCCCTGGTGGTCCAGTGGCTAAGACTCCATGCTTCCATTGCAGGAGGAGCAGGTTCGATCCCTCGTCGGGGAACTAAGACCCCGCATGATGCGCCACATGGCCCAAAAGAAAGAGGACATGACAGCAGCATTACAGTACCCCCACCTCTGCTCCATAAGAAGAAAAGGGCCAGCAAGTGAGACACCAGGCTGGTTGACAATGTAGACACAGCATACTACAGTTATCAAAAGCTAAACAAATTCTAGGTTAAGTAGGACTGGGGAAAAAAATCTGGAGAGGGCAAACATAAACAGTAAGAATGGAGGTGGAGGGTTCCCTGGTGGCGCAGTGGTTGAGAGTCCACCTGCCGATGCAGGGGACATGGGTTCGTGCCCCGGTCCGGGAGGATCCCACATGCCGCGGAGCGGCTGGGCCCGTGAGCCATGGCCGCTGGGCCTGCGCGTCCGGAGCCTGTGCTCCGCAACGGGAGAGGCCACAGCGGTGAGAGGCCTGTGTACCACAAAAAAAAAAAAAAAAAAAAAGAATGGAGGTGGATAAAAGCGAGTCTAGAAAATACTAATGAAGATGGGCTCTCCGATCAGACTAGCACCTATGTTATGTCATGGAAAAGAATGATCCATAGCGTCATTTATATAGACTGCTGGTAGGGGGTGGGTAGGCACACACAGTGGGGCCGAGTTAATAGCTCTGGTCAAAAACTAGAACTTTGGACCCAAACCAAAAAGTTTACTTCATCAGAGATGAAAATGTGCTAAATTAAACAGCCTGGCCTTTGTCTGCAGAGTTATGTATAAATTATGCCTCCTCAATTTAATTTAAGGTATCTGAGGGTAGAAACTAATAATGATAATGATAATTAAATAAGATGAAATACGCTGGACTGACAAGAAATACTAGGGCCCAGAAGAAGAGACTGTATATTTGAAAGGCAGAGTAATAACTGGAAGGCCTTGGGAAAAACTATTTAGAGCTCTGAATCTGCATCAAGCTTCCCAAGTAATAGGAAACCATATTTGTAATTACTTCAACTGATGATAGTTTATATGCCCAAATCCTCACACTGTGCTATGAAACTAGTAGAATAATTAGACAGAACAAGGGAAAAGCACTTAATTTAACACTGAGGAATCAGAAAATGCTTCTCAGAAGAAGCAGCCCTAAACTAAGATCTTAAGGATTAACAGAGCTGGTAAGAGCAGAAGGAGGAAGTTCCCAGGCGGAGAGAATTACTTTTGCAAAGACCTAGTAGAAACAAAGAAAACATAGCAAGTTCTAAAAACAAACTATTTCTGCATGTCTGGAGCATACAGTGTAAGAGAAGGAAGAGGATATGAGGGACATGAGAGAAAGAAACAGGAGTCATTTCATAAACAGCCTTGAAGGTATGTTAAAAAGCTTGAATGTTACCCTAAGAACAATGATGGGGTTTACACAGAGGAAAAATACAACAGATTTAACATTTTAGAAGGTCATTCTAGCTTCAATATGTTAAAAGGATTAGAACAGAGAAAGTTGGAGGTGGAAAAACCAGTTAAGATGCTACTGCAGATGATGGAAACAGCTGGTTTAAAGGTGAGAAAAAAATTCCAGAGGGAAATACCATTTAAAAGAGAAAACAGTGAAGAAGTAATATTCAGAGATAGTAAGAAGTTTCCAGAATTGATGAGTCACTAATCCTCAAACTCAGAAAACTCAACTTAACCCAGATAGGATTAAGAAAAAAAGCAAAAAGACTAAATCCCCACCTAAACATATATCAGAGAAACTACAAAGCATGAAAGATGACAAAACAATATTAAAAGTAGCCACAGAGAAAAGACAAAGGAACAAAAATTAGGCTGATAACTTCTAAACAGCAACAATGGAAGCCAGGAGTCAAAGGAATGCTATCTTTAAAAGAGCTGAGAAATTCCTAAACATATAAAGCAAAATGAAACATATCATCTCAACTATGCATACAGTAATAATGAGCATTTACAGCACCCAGATAGTAGTTTCTAAATACCACTGCCCACTAAACTGAAAGACTAAGGAGAAATTCATAACTATCATCAGAGGGAGATCTGACACAACTCTCTCATAACTAACTGAATAAGGAGGAAAAATAATCAGTAAGAAACAGAAAATCTGAACACTGCAACTAACAATGTATGTGTGCATGCATGCACATGTGGGTCTGTGCACATGTGTATACATTTCAGGCTGAAGTAACAAAATTATAAAGGTATGGCAGTCAAAAAGTATAGGATTGCTTCAGGGAAGAGAAGAGTGTATGTAGTGGGTGATACCATTAAAAATACAGGTTAGGGCAGTATTGGAGAGAACACTAAATGCAGAGGCAGGGATCATGCGATAATTGAATGTTGAGGTAATAAGGAAACTATGATGGTAGGATAAATGGAAAACAAGAAACAATATAAACTAGATTTACATTACTAAAATGGAAAGGTAAATTGTCAAATGATGAAAAACATCATATACAGCATAATCCCTCTTTACTCAAAAAAAGTATATATATGTGTGTATGAACTTGTTTATAAAATAAAGTTTTATAAAGTGTAATGATACACATCAAACCATAAAAGTGACATTTTGAGAGTATGCAGAAAGAGGAGAAAGTCATTATTTTTGTTTAATCATGTTTTAGTTTTTGACTGTTTCTTTTTTATAGTATACTTACATCATTTTTATAATATAAATAGTGTATAAGATGAAAGATTAAAAACACAAAATAACTTCCTAGGGTAGAGGCTATAGTTTAACTCTGCTAGTTTTTTGTAGCTGTTAATTAGCATTTCAAATACCAACAAGCTAGCTAATCTATTTCTATTACCTGACAGATATCAGGATACTCTTACCAGTACCTGAGAGACTCCGTGAAACGAAACTTTTGGAAAATGAATTTCCTAATATTCATCAGAAATGAATAGTATGCTAAACTCATCATCTGTGGCAATTTTACCTTGATGATTTTTTTAAATTATAAAAGTTAACACAGGGAGATGCAAGAGGGAGGAGATATGGGGATATATGTATATGTATAGCTGATTCACTTTGTTATACAGCAGAAACACACCATTGTAAAGCAATTATACTCCAAAAAAGATGGTAAAAAAAAAAGGTTAACACATACTTGTTACAATTTATCCAACACAGAGGTTATAAGAAAAAAACAATTTTATCCCCATGTCCCATCTAATTTCTTTAGGGTAACCAGTGTTAATTTAATATATATACCTACAAATCATTTTCAATGTTCATATACAGATCTTGGTTTTTGTTTGTTTCCATAAAAAGAATTATTTACACGTTACTTTGCATCTTGCTACTTATTCATCAGGACAATTTTTAGATATATTTACCAACAAGTGCAAAAACACACTTTTTTTTGGTAATCTACATGAAATATTTTCGTTCAGTTTTTTTAAGATACTTTTGTTTGGAAAACTCAATCTAGAAGAGTTGGGCTGACAAAATAGGATATAATAACAACCTGGTTACTACAGGATAAGTTTTCTTCTTTTTTTTTTTTGTTTGCTTATTTGTTTTGTTTTACAATACATTTTCTGAGCTACAAAGCCACTATCAAGTTTGTTTAAATTCTCATTGGTAGTCAAACAAAAATAACCCTAAGTAACCTAAGATACAACATGCTTGCCCCAGCCATGCCAAGTTAGTGTCCCTGAGAAATCCCCTGAAGGCTACATGGGGTGTCTCACCAATTCAGCAGAGGGCTGAGTCAGATTCTGAACCACTGCCTCAAATAGTATTCAAAGAAATTAGATAAAGTGACCTATGAAGTCACTGTATCCACCCCCATCTCAGGAAATCTTGGTCCCAAAAAATAATAACCAGTTTTTTTGTCCTGTCCAACTTTTACTATATACAGGATAGACCATTCACCAAAGCCCAAGAAGACTATTTCATCTGAGGTTTTAATGTATAAAGAAATGGTAATAATAAACTCCAATTTTCCAAAGATTTACTAAATTATTACTCTTACCTATCATCTTTTTCCCTAGCTTAAAAAAAAAAAATTGTTTTCCTCACTGGAGCACTACTCTTCGGATAGTTAATTAGTTATAGCTTACTACTCAGTCCTTGTCTAGAATTACAATGTGTGAAAGAGTCATATAACTAGATCCTTTGACTACTATTATCATTACCTACTCTCATGCCCATCCACCACAACATATGGTGTTTAAATATACACTGTGCTTTTATTTTATTATATTTTTTAAGAATAGACATGTTCACTTAAAGGCAATGGAAGAAATACATTCAGGTTAACAATATCCTATCTTCTTCAAAACTCCCTAAGGTTTCAAGAGATTAGTCTTTTTTCTGGTCTTACACACTGCTGTAAAAAGACTGCTTCATAGCTCTAGCACAATTAGAAAAAATGAAAACAATGTGACATGACCTTGGCAGGCATACATTTTCATTTAATATGACACGATAATTACTTTTTTCCTAAAAGTCGACTACGACTATCAGTATTCAGTCAAAACTTACTTACTTCCAATTCTTTAATTTTTTCTTCCGCTATCTTCTGTTTCTCTAACAGCTGATTATGAATTGCCTCCTTGGATTGAAGAATAAACCTACAAAGCACAAAAAAGTTGAAGATTAAGCCACATGACTACTATGTTCATCAAAATCAACAACTATATGCCACAAATATTAAACTAAGAAAACTAGAAGGATGATCTCCAATTGAGAACAAATAAAATGTATTACTATGTTATGACAAACTCAGGAAACCTCCACAGGTTGAAGCCTTCTTGGCTGAGAAGGAATAAAAGCTTAAAAGTAAATTGTGCCTTCTGGTCTTAAGAAGGGAATCGGGCTTCAAGTATATTCATAGACAAAAGGAAAAAAAAACATAAAGGGATAAAAATCTACTGTAGGCTAGAAGAAAAGTTAACAAACAATAAAAATCCCCCGTAACTTTAATTTTTCAGTTTCCTGTATCAACTTTTATCTAGATATCTTTCAAACAATATTTGTAAATTACAGCTCCTCCTCCAACCTTTAAAAAAAATTTTTGTAACAGCAGTAACTCATGACCTTTTAAAGTCACAATCAAGTACTGTGTTAGGATCAATGCATTAGTGTTTATATGAGTTCCTCACACAAAAAGCGCTGTATAAGGCCCAGTATCTTTTATTATTATATCCAGAGTGTATAATACCTCTGAAAAGCTCAAAATGCACAAGTGGAAATTTTCAACTTTTTCCATTTTACATTCAGGCACATTATTTACAGTTGATGAGGGTGGAAATATGGGGAAACTTCAAAAGTTAATACTGAGGGGCTTCCCTGGTGGCGCAGTGGTTGAGAGTCCGCCTGCCGATGCAGGCGACACAGGTTCATGCCCTGGTCCGGGAAGATCCCACATGCCACGGAGCGGCTAGGCCCGTGAGCCATGGCCACTGAGCCTGTGCATCCGGAGCCTGTGCTCCACAACGAGAGAGGCCACAACAAGTGAGAGGCCCGCATGCCACAAAAAAAAAAAAAAGTTAATACTGAATCTGTTTTGTGACTTTAGGTTCATAATTCTTGCTGTGGGCAAAGGAAGAGCAAACTACTTTATAGCCTAAAGCAAGTAAATTGAAATATTTCCCTTCCACTGGAAGAAAGGGAAAATCTCAATTACTCAAATCTCTTTCAGGACTGTCCAACTGGGTTATAACAGATTCCAAAAAAGAACAACAATGAAAAATACAATTAATTAAGCAGATTGTTTCTTCTCTTTGAACATAACTTAGAGTTTAGCAAAAAACTAAACATCATCTCATTACATGCATGATTTTACTAACAAAGTCTTTCGGCCATGGAAATAATTTTCAGAGTAAAATATACATTTTTAAATAGCACTGATTGCTGGCCAGTGAATAGTATTCTCAAACAATAGGTCATCAGACATTATCTTTATTAGTGTCTGGGAAATTTTCAAAGCTAAGATTAGAGGTCAAGTCATTACTTATGTGGTCTTTAAAAATAAAGTATCTGAACAGATACTAAATCCCTTGAGCAGAAAATAAAATTACTAGAAAGCAAGAACACTCAACAACAAAAACATGTTTTTCCATGGCCACACACCCCTGAGGTATCTATATTGAACTGTGCCAACTTCAAAGGCCAGAGAGATGTCATCAAAGCTGGCCAATCTACAAGCCTGAGGACATCTCAGCCATGAGAGTTTTAAACAAGGATGAGTATGGAGTAAATTCAAATGTCTATCTCAAAGAATAATTACATAGACAAAATTTAAACCAAAAATAATTACAGAAAATTTAGTTCTCAATTTTTAAAATGCCAAAGATACATTGTATGAGGATTGGAAAGAGCCCCCAGAAACATTTGGATTTCTGGAAAAAGTCTTTAGAAAACACCTTTTTCTAGTGTTAAAAGACAACGAATTCTCAGACGTTATTTTGAAGATAAAGGATATATCATGATAATGTAATTATGAGTGGTACATGATAAATAAGTATTATGTACACTACTTCTCAAAGTAGAGACTCTCACAGACATCCTGCCTGATAGTTTATGGAAAGCCAAATGGTAGACAAAGGATTCCACAGTTCAGAATGCCACAAAGGAAAACTAAAGCATGAAATGAAAAATTATTTTCATATAACAGATATGCACAAAACATGCTTATTAATACTCAGCATCATATAATCTACAACAGTCACTGCTTTGTATTGATAAAAGGCCTCTACGTTGGAAATCAATGCCATGTGACCCTGCACTGTAAACTATCAAGGATATGTAGCCTGCTGTTTCATTTCCTCATTTATTTGTAATTATGCCATCTGAAAAACATAATTTATGATGGCTTTTGGTTTTCTTTATTTGAGAAACATCAGAAGCTGTGTTCTGAACTCTCCTGCAGGCTGATACATAACTTCTATTTTCTAATGATTCAGCATATATAAAAAGTGTTGTTCACCTGCAAAAACACAATCTAGGATCAGTGGCAATGCTGTTTTTGGGTACACTTCCAAAGTATGGTAACCTGAACATAGATTATTCAGAAACAACAATGTGCTTACGATAATGCATTTTGTTTGGGTGGGAAATTTTTAGAATATGAAAACATATTCTAGTGGCATGTAAAGAATCCGCAAATTAAGTAGCACACAAAAGGCTAGATAAAAATGATCATACCTTGCTCCTTTGCCTCACTCCACTGGTGATGAAAACTACTTGCATGTGTGCACAAAGATCAACATGCAAAAAAATTTTTTACTTCATAATTTTTTAGCAAAACAAAAACAAACAAAAACCTAAATCCCTTAGTAAAGAAGCAATTAAAATTTATGCCACATCCATATTGTGAAAGGTTGAGTAAGACTTCTATTATTGGCATTATGCAGAGTAGACATCCAGAGCAATGCAAAAAAAAAAAACTTTTCTTTAACATTTTGCTGAGCAACCACAAATTAAAGATTTCACAACGTGGAGAAAAGGGAACCCTCGTGTACTGTTCGTGGGGATGTAAATTGGTGCAGCCACTATGGAAAACAGTATAGAAGTTCCTCAAAAAATTAAAAATAGGGCTTCACTGGTGGCACAGTGGTTGAGAGTCCGCCTGCCGATACAGGGGACGTGGGTTCGTGCCCCGGTCCGGGAGGATCCCACGTGCTGCGGAGCGGCTGGGCCCGTGGGCCATGGCCACTGAGCCTGCGCATCCGGAGCCTGTGCTCCGCGGTGGGAGAGGCCACAGCAGTGAGAGGCCCGCATATGGCAAAAAAAAAAAAAAAAAAATTAAAAATAGAGCTACCATAGAACTACCATATGATCCAGCAATTCCACTCCTGGGTATTTATCCAAAGAAAACGAAAACACAAATTAGAAAAGATATATTCACCCGTATGTTCATTGCACCATTATTTATAATAGCCAGGATATGGAAGCAACCTAAGTAACCATCAATAGATAATGGATAAAGAAGATGTAAGATGTATATACATATATAAATACACACACACATATACATATATATAATGAAATATTACTCAACGGTTTTTTTTAAAAAGAATGAAATCTTCCCATATGTGACAACATGAATGGAACCAGAGGGTGTTATGCTAAGTGAAATTAGTCAAAGAAAGACAAATACTTTATAATTTCACTTATATGTGGAATCTAAAAAATAAATTAGGGACTTCCCTGGTGGCACAGTGGTTAAGAATCCACTTGCCAATGCAGGGGACATGGGTTTGATCCCTGGTCCAGGAAAATCCCACATGCCGTGTAGCAACTAAGCCCATGTGCCACAACTACTGAGCCTGCGCTCTAGAGCCCATGCTCCACAACAAGAGAAGCCACCACAAAGAGAAGCCAACGCACTGCAATGAAGAGTAGCCCCCATCCACCGCAACTAGAGAAAGCCTGCCAGCAGCAACAAAGACCCAACGCAGCCAAAAGTATATTTAAAAATTAAAAACAGGGCTTCCCTGGTGGCACAGTGGTTGAGCGTCCGCCTGCCGATGCAGGGGACATGGGTTCGTGCCCCGGTACGGGAAGATCCCACATGCCACGGAGCAGCTGGGCCCGTGAGCCATGGCCGCTGAGCCTGCGCGTCCGGAGCCTGTGCTCCACAACGGGAGAGGTCACAACAGTGAGAGGCCCGCGTACCACAAAACATAAATAAATAAAAACAAAAACAAATTAACAAATGCAGCAAAAATGAAACAGTTATAGATACAGAGAGCAAACAGGTGGTTGCCGGAGTGGAGGGGGGTAAGGAGAAGAAAGAAATAGGTGAGGGAGATTAAGAGGTACAAACTTCCAGTTGCAAAATAAATGAGTCAAGGGTATAAAATGTACAGTGTGGGGGATATATTCAATAACTATGTAATATCTTTGTATGGTGACAAATCGTAACTAGACTTACATGGTGATCATTTTGAAATACACTTCTATACATTTTGAAATGTACTAAAATACTGAATCACTATGCTATATAACAGAAAGTAACATAGCATTGTAGGTCAATTACACTTCAAACACAAACACACAAACCAACTCACAGAAAAAGAGATCAGATTTGTGGTTACCATAGGCAGGGGGTGAGGGAAGGGGAACTGGATAAAGGCAGTCAAAAGGTACAAACTTCCACTGAGACAAATAAGTACTAGGGACGTAATATAAAATATGGTAAATAAAATTGCCACTGCTGTATGTTACATATGAAGCTGTAGAGTAAATCCTAAGACTTCTCATCACAAGGAAAAAAATATTTTTTTCTATTCTTTAACTGTGTATCTATGCGAGATGATGCATGTTCACTAAACTTATGTGACAAACATTTCATAATGTATGCAAGTCAAATCATTATACTGTGCACCTTAAACTTACACAATGCTGTTTGTCAATTACATCTCAATAAAACTGGAAGAAAAAGAAAAGATTCTACAGGGGCCAAAATGAAGTGAAATCAGAAATCGTGGAAGGTAAGAAAGCAATAAATTGGTTTTCACCAAGAGAGATTCTGCTTAATCCTAGAGACCTTCAGTATCCACACTGGCACAGACACAGGAGATAAAACCTAGGCACCATCCAAAGTGATGATGTTATTAAGAGAATCCTCAATTAAAGGGTTCCACCTTCAGTCTAAGAGTGAAAACAACAACAACAACAACTTGTCTCTCAGTACGGTAAAATAAACTTGTCTATCTATACCTTGGTAGTAAGTAAAATGAAAAAACAAAAATGTCCCCTAAGAATTTGTAACCATAAGGTGACTTCCTCATGGGTTCTGGTCCAAATTCACCCTATAAGGGAATTCCCCGGGGGTTCACTGGTTAGGACTCCACACTTTCACTGCCAATGGCATGAGTTCAATCCCTGGTTGGGGAACTAAGATACTGCAAGCCACACAGCTCAGCCAAAAAAAAATAAAAATAATTTTTAAAATTAAAAATTCAACCTAGTTATGGTCTAGAAAATCTCAAGCACAGAATTTCATTTACAGTGTTCCTAATTACATACATGGCAAAGGTGAAGTAAACCTGAAGATGGGTTAATAAAAATTAATCAAACTAAAACACAAAGAGAAAAAAAGGTGTAAAAACGAATAAAACAAACCAAACAAAAACAGGATACAGCAGGCAAGACATAAGAGACAATATTAAGTTGTCTAACATATGTGTAATTAGAGATCCAGAACAAGAAGAAAAAAAATGGAGAAACATCTGAAGAGACAATGGACAAGAATTTTCTAAAACAAATGAAAAAAAGAAGCCAAATCACAGTTCCAAGACACTCAGAGAAACCCAGACAAAAATAAATACAACAAAACAAAACTAGATGTAACATAACCAAATTATAGAAAACTAAAACTAGAAAGAAAACCTTGAAGGCAGCCAGAAAATGACATACTGCATTAAGAGAAACAACGATAAGAGTTACATCAAACTTCTTGTCACAAACTATGCAAGGAAGACAATGGAATGACATTTTCAAAATACTGACAGACAAAAGCTATTAACCAGCATTACATACACAGTGAACATATACTTCAAAAATGAAGGAGAAATTCAAACAAACAAAAGCTGAGAGAATGTATTCTAGCAAACATACATAAGAAATTTTAAAGGTAGCTGTTCCAGCAGAAGGAGTATGATAACATATGGAAACTTATAAAGAAATGAAAAGCACTGGAAATAGTATAAATTAAGATAAATATAAAAGGCATGCTTTTCTCATTGTTAATCATTTTAAAAGATAGTTGGGACTTCCCTGGTGGCACAGTGGTTAAGAATCTGCCTGCCAATGCAGGGGACACAGGTTTGATCCCTTGTCCGGGAAGATCCCACATGCCGCAGAGCAACTAAGCCTGTGCGCCACAACTACTGAGCCTGCGCTCTAGAGCCCATGAGACACAGCTACTGAGCCTGCGTGCTGCAACTACTGAAGCCCACGAGCCTAGAGCCTGTGCTCCGCAACAGAAACCTGCGCACCGCAACAAAGAGTAGCCTGCACTTGCCACAACCAGAGAAAGCCCACGTGCAGCAATGAAGACCCAACGCAGCCCAAAATTAAATAAATAAATAAATTTTAAAATAAATAAACAAAAAAAAATAAAAGATAGTTGACTGTCTAAAGCATGGGTTGGCAAACTGGCTTGCAGGCTGAATCGGTCACACTCATTTGTCTATAGAATGTCTATGGCTGCTTTCTCCCAACAATGGCAGAGTTAAGAGAGCTCTGACAGAGATCATATGGCCAGCAAAGCCAAAAATATCTACTATACGTCCCATTAAAAAACAAGCTTGCTGGGCTTCCCTGGTGGCGCGGTGGTTAAGAATCTGCCTGCCAATGCAGGGGACACAGGTTCAATCCCCTGTCCAAGAAGATCACACATGCCACAAAGCAACTAAGCCCATGTGCCACAACTACAGGGCCTGTATCCTGGAGCCCGCAAGCCACAATTACTGAGCCTGCGTGCCACAACTACTGAAGCCCACACGCCTAGAGCCCCGTGCTCCGCAACAAGAGAAGCCACCACAATGAGAAGCCCACGCACCACAACGAAGAGCAGCCCCCACTCACTAAAACTAGAGAAAGCCCATGCGTAGCAACAAAGACCCAACACAACCAAAAATTAATTAATTAATTTTTTAAAAAAACGGTCAAGAAGGTTTAAAAAAAAAAAAAGACACTGGCGGCAGTAGTTCTGGGGAGTACTCACTGGCGTGAGCCCTCCTGGAGGCTACCATTCTCTCACCAAGACCTGGCCGCATCCAACAACCTGGAGGCTCCAATGCTGGGATGCTTCAGGCCAAAAAACCAACATGGTGGAAACACAGCCCCACCCATCAGCAGAAAGGGAGCTTAAAGTCTCCCTAAGCATACAGGTGCCCAATAAACACACCCCCTGACATGGCCCTGCCCACCAGAGGGACAAGACCCAGCTCCACCACCCAGTGGGCAGGAACCAGTACCTCCGACCAGGAAGACTGCACAAGCCTCTTAGACAGCCTGATCCACCAGGGAGCAGACAGCAGAAGCAAGAACTACAACCCTGCAGCCTGTGAAACAAACCACAATCACAGATAATTAAACAAAATGAGACAGCAGAAGAATAGGTCCCAGATCAAGGAAAAGATAAAACCCCAGAAGAAAAACGAAGAATGGGAGATAGGCAATTTAACCGAAAAAGAATTCAGAGTAATGATAGTAAAGATGATCAAGGAACTCAGAAGAAAAAATGGTGGCACATAGAGAAGACACAAGAAATGTTTAACAAAGACCCATAAGAATTAAAAATGAACAAACAGATGAACAATACAATAACTGAAATGAAAAATACACTAGAAGAAATCAATAGCAAAGTAACTGAGGCTGAAGAATGGATAAGTGAGCTGGAAGACAGAATGGTGGAAATCACTGCCATGGAACAGAAAAAAGAAAGAAGAAAAAAAAATGAGGACAGTCTCAGAGACCTCTGGGACAACATTAAATGCACAACATTTGCATTATAGGGGTCCCGGAAGGAGAAGAGAGAGAGAAAGGACCTGAGAAAATATTTGAAAAGGTAACAGCTGAAAACTTCCCTAACACGGAAAAGGAAATGGTCACCCAAGTCCAGGAAGCACAGAGAGTCCCAGGCAGGATAAACCCAAGCAAGAACGTGCCGAAAGACATAGTGATCAAATTGACAAAAATTAAAGACAAAGAAAACTATATTAAAAGCAAAAAGGGAAAAGCAACAAATAACGTACAAGGAAACTCCCATAACGTTATCAGTTGATTTCTCAGCAGATACTCTGCAAGCCAGAAGGGAATGGCACAATATATTTAAAGTGATGAAAGGGAAGAACCAACAACCAAGAATATTCTACCCAGCAAGGCTCTCATTCAGATTTGATGGAGAAATCAAGTTTTCCAGACAAGCAAAAGCTAATACAATTCAGCACCATCAGGCCAGCTTTGCAACAAATGCTAAAGGAACTTCTCTAAGCAGAAAAGGCCACTACTAGACACAAGAAAACTGAGAATAAAAAAGCCACCAGTACAGGCAAACATAAACAAAGCCAGGAAATCATCTACACACAAATATGACATCATAACCAGCAATCGTGAGGACAGCACAAATGCAGAATATTGGAAATGCATTTGAAATTAAAAGACCAGTAACTAAAAACAATCTTGTTCATATATAGACTGTTATATCAAAACCTCATGGTAACCACAAACCAAAAACCTACAATAGATATGCACATAAAAAAGAAAAAGCAATCCAAACACAACATGAAAGACAGACATCAAACTACAAAAGAACAGAAGAGGAAGGGAAGAAAAAAGACCTACAGGGCTTCCCTGGTGACACAGTGGTTAAGAATCCGCCTGCCAATGCAGGGGACTCCGGTTCAAGCCCTGGTCCGGGAAGATCCCAATGCCATGGAGCAACTAAGCCCATGCACCACAACTACTGAGCCTGCGCTCTAGAGCCCACAAGCCACAACTACTGAAGCCCGTGTGCTTAGAGCCCGTGCTCTGCAACAAGAGAAGCCACCCAATGAGAAGCCCGCGCACTGCACCGAAGAGTAGCCCCCGCTCGCTGCAACTAGAGAAAAGCCCACACGCAGCAACAAAGACCCAACACAGCCAAAAATAAAAATAAAATTTTTAAAAAAGACCTACAAAAAAATCCAAAACAATTAACAAATGGCAATAGAAACATACATATTGATAATTACCTTAAATGTAAATGGATTAAATAGTCCAACCAAAAGACACAGACTGGCTGAATGGATACAAAAACAAGACCTGTATATATGCTATCTACAAGAGACCTGCTTCAGATCTAGGGACATATACAGACTGAAACTGAGGGGATGGAAAAAGGTACTCCATGCAAATGGAAACCAAAAGAAAGCTGGAGTAGCAATACTCATAGCAGACAAAATAGACGTTACGATAAAGACTGTAACAACAGACAAAGAAGGACACTACATTATGATCAAGGGATCAATCCAAGAAGAAGATATAACAATTATAAAATATATATGCACCCAACACAGGAGCACCCCAAAATATAAGGCAAATGCTAACAGCCATAAAAGGAGAAATCAACAGTAACACAATAATAGTGGGGGATTTTAACACTCCACTCTCATCAATGGACAGATCATCCAGACAGAAAATCAGTAAGGAAACACAGGCCTTAAATGACACATCAGACATTCCATCCGAGAGCAGCAGAATATACTTTCTTCTCAACTGCACATGGAACATTCTCCAGGATAGATCACATCTTAGGCCACAAATCAAGCCTCAGTAAATTTACAAAAATTGAAATCATATCAAGCATCTTTTCTGACCACAACACTATGAGATTAGAAATCAATTACAGGAAAAAAAAAACTGTAAAAAACACAAACACATGGAGGCTAAACAATATGTTACTAAATAATCAATAGATCACTGAAGAAATCAAAGAGGAAATCAAAAAATACCTAGAGATAAATGACAACAAAAATATGTTGATCCAAAACCTACGGGATGCAGCAAAAGCAGGGCTAAGAGGGAAATGTTCAGCAATACAATCTTACCTCAGGAAACAAGAAAAATCTCAAACAAACAACCTAACCTTACACCTAAAGCAACCAGAGAAAGAAGAACAAACAAAACCCAAAGTTAATAGAAGGTAAGAAATCATAAAGATCAGAGCAGAAATAAATGAAATAGAAACGAAGAAAACAGTAGAAAAGATCAATCAAACTAAAGTCTGGTTCTTTGAAAAGATAAACAAAATTGATAATCCTTTAGCCAGACTCATCAAGAAAAAAAGGGAGAGGGCTCAAATCAATAAAATTAGAAATGGTAAAGGAGAAGTTACAAGCACAGAAATACAAAAGATCATAAAAGACTACTACAAACAATTATTGAATATATGCCAAAAAATAGATAACTTGGAAGAAATGGACACATTTTTAGAAAAGTACAACCTTCCAAGACTGAACCAGGAAGAAACAGAAAATATGAACAGACCAATCACAAGTACTGAAATTGAAACTGTGATTTAAAAACTCCCAACAAACAAAAGTCCAGGACCAGATGGCTTCACGGGGGAATTCTATCAAACATTTAGAGAAGAATTAACACCTATCCTTCTGAAACTACACCAAAAAATTGTAGAGGAAGGAACACTCCTAAGAATCTGAAAAAAAAATGAATATATGTATATGTATAACTGAATGACTTTGCTGTACACCTGAAACACAATATTGTAAATCAACTATACTCCCATAAAATTTTTAAAATAAATAAGCAAACTCAAAGACATAGCAATAGAACTACCAAGACAAAGCACTCCGAGAAAAAAAAACAGGAAATAAAAAAGAAATGAGGACTTCCCTGGTGGCGCAGTGGTTAAGAATCCGCCTGCCAATGCAGGGGACACGGGTTCGAGCCCTGGTCCAGGAAGATCCCACATGCCGCGCAGCAACTAAGCCCGTGTGCCACAACTGCTGAGCCTGCGCTCCAGAGCCCGCAAGACACAACTACTGAAGCCCGCACACCTAGAGCCTGTGCTCCACAAGGAGAGGCCACTGCAATGAGAAGCCCGCGCACCGCAACAAAGAGTGGCCCCCGCTCACTGCAACTAGAGAAAGCCCACGCACAGCAACGAAGACCCAATGCAGCCAATAAATTAATTAATTTTTTTTTAAAAAAAGAAATGAGCTGTGACTTCCCTGGTGGTCCAGTGGTTAAGACTCTGTGCTTCCAATGCAGGGGACGCGGTTTCGATCTCTGGTTGGGGAATGAAGACCCACACGACATGCAGCTTGGCCAAAAAATAAATTAATTAATTTAAAAAGGGACTTGCCTGGTGGCTCAGTGGTTAAGAATCTGCCTGCCAATGCAGGGGACACGGGATCAAACCCGTGTCCGGGAAGATCCCACAGGCCACAAAGCAACTAAGCCCACACACAAATACTGAAGCCTGTGAGCCCCAGAGCCCACATGCCACAACTACCAAGCCCATGTGCTGCCACTACTGAAGCCCCTGCGCCTAGAGCTCGTGCAGCGCACCAAGAGAAGCTAACACAATGAGAAACCCATGCGCTGCAACGAAGAGTAGCCCGTGCTCGCCGCAACTAGATAAAGCCCATGCACAGCAACAAAGACCCAACGCAGTCGGAAAAAAAAAAAAAAGAAATGAGCTATCAAGCCATGAAAGGACATGAAAAGACATGGAGGAAACTTAAATGCATATTGTTAAGTGAAAGAAGCAAGTAATGAAAAATGCTCTTTTACTCTGTACGATTTCAAACATATGACATTCTAGAAAAGGCTGAACTATAGAGAAATAAAAAGATGAGGGGTTTGAGGAGGGAAGGATGAATATGTGGAGCATAGAGGATTTGGGAGACAGTGAAACTGTTCTGTATGATAAAGTAATGGCAGATACAAAACATTATACATTTGTCAAAACCCATAGAACTGTACAAAAAGTGAATCCTAATATAAACTATGGACCTTAGTTAACCGTGATGTATAAATATTCCTTCAATTGTAACAAATATACTACACAAATGCAAGATATAAAAAGAGGAAGAAACTGGGGAGGGGGAATGTGAGAGCTCTTTGTACTTTCTGCTCAATTTTCTTGTAAACCTACAACTTATGCTCTAAAAAAGAAAGTCTACTAATTAAAGCAAACAAACAGGTTGGGGACATGTTAAAAGGGTACAGGAGACAACCTGAAACAAATCTATGGAACACAGCAATGTTCAAATATAAACTCTGAGTGATTCTGCTGCATCTTAGTACAATACTATTCATGTTCTCCTCATCAACTCCTATATTCATAAACCCTCCTTCCTCTTCTCTTCCAGTACCGATATTACAAGCATTATGCAGGCTCTAGGCTAAGCTATTTGTACCCAAAGTCCCTCTGAGAACTCATTTATTTTCAAGGCTTCAACCTGGCTAATGACTCTCAAAATATTATCAACCCCTATCACCTACACTATCATCTAATGGTCATTTCTACTTGTATGTTCCACATCTCCTCAAATTCAACATGTCCCAAATTAAACTCACTTTTTCTACCCATACCAACATTCCCTACAGTTTCCCCATTTCAATTTCAGTCTCTATCAGTGATATCACCACTTGCCCACTCACCTAAGTCTCAAACCTGCAGCTATTCTGTGTCCCCATATTCCCAATTTATCTCTAAGGCTCATTACTTTCTTTCATACTCACCCTCTTTCCTCTCCATCCCACTTCTGCCACTTTACCTTCTGCCCTTATTACTATACTCCTGAATTACTTCAAGAGCTTCCTACCTGTACTCCCTGATTAAACTCCGTAATTCATCTTAAATATTTTACCCAGTTTTCATGTAGCTAGCCCTGAACTGTTGGTCACTCCAA
Organism: Leucopleurus acutus; assembly: GCF_964270905.1. NCBI lineage: Eukaryota > Metazoa > Chordata > Mammalia > Artiodactyla > Delphinidae > Leucopleurus > Leucopleurus acutus. Next base: position 59,230,910 of record NC_139145.1, on the reverse strand, counting down.
TGATTGTTTTTGATGATTTTAGCAGACGCTATTGGTTGGCTACCCAGTATCTGCTCCTCTTACTTTGTTGACAGAGCCCCAGTTTTGTTTGGGTAGCCTGCACTGTCAAGAGACTCAGGGAGGTGAATCCTGTGGTAAATCTTGATTGGTCTTACCCATTCATGGCAGTTCCATACCCCAAGATTTAAGCCAAGCATGTAGCTCAGTTCTTGTCATGAAATGTGAGAGGTGGTCCTTTTGAAGACTTCTGGGAAAGATTTCTTTGCTCCCACAGAAGTGACACAAAACACATGATACTTTCTAACTCTGGATGTTGTCACATCTGAATGAAATCCTTGGAACTCCTGCAACCAATCTGAAGATGAAGCTGGCAAACACAGAGAGGAGGGCAGAGGCAAGAGTACTTAAAGAAGTGGAGTTAAAGCCCAATATACAGTCCCTGAGGAGGACTGATATGCACAGCGTGGATAAATCGTGGAAGTACTATGCTTAATGAAAAAAGCCACAAAAGGAGTACATATGATAATGATTCTATTTATATATTCCATATAAAGTTCTAAAATAGACAAAATTAATCTACAGTGACAAATCTGATTATCAGTTGCCTAGAGCAGGATCTGGGGGAGTGGAGGACTGACTTGGAAAAAGCAATAAGGAACATTTTAGAGTGATGAAAATGTTCTATATCATGATTGGAGAGGTGGTTACATTTGTCAAAACTCATCCTACTCTACTCTTAGAATGAATGCACGTTACTATATATAAGTTATAGCTCAATAAAGCTGACTTAAGAAAGATACATAATTAGTACTATAGTAGGCCAGATGGTTATACGTGCCAGGAGAAAAGTAAAGCCAAAAAACAGAGCATACAAGAGGCAAGTAGATGGGAGGTGGAAGTATGTATATACTACTTTTAAATAGGATGGTCATACCCAGCAATCCCATTACTGGGCATATAGCCAGAGAAAACCATAATTCAAAAAGACACACGTGGGCTTCCCTGGTGGCGCAGTGGTTCAGAGTCCACCTGCCGATGCAGGGGATGCAGGTTCGTGCCCCAGTCCGGGAAAATCCCACATGCCTCGGAGCAGCTGGGCCCGTGAGCCATGGCCGCTGAGCATGCGTGTCTGGAGCCTGTGCTCCGCAACAGGAGAGGCCGCAACAGTGAGAGGCCTGCGTACCACCAAAAAAAAAAAAAAAAAAAAGACACATGTACCCTAATGTTCATTGCAGCACTATTTACAATAGCCAGGTCATGGAAGCAACCTAAATGCCCATCAACAGACAAATGGAGAAAGAAGATGTGGTACATATATAAAATGGAATATTACTCAGCCATAAAAAGGAAAAAATTGGGTCATTTGTAGAGATGTGGATGGATCTATAGACTGTCATACAGAGTAAGTCAGAAAGAGAAAAATATCATATATTAATGCATATATGTGGAATGTAGAAAAATGGTACAGATGAACCAGTTTGCAGGGCAGAAATAGAGACACAGATGTAGAAAACAAACGTATGGACACCAAAGGGGGAAAGTGGCAGGGGGGATGGTGGTGGTGAGATGAATTGGGAGATTGGGATTGACATATATACATTAATATGTATAAAATAGATAACTAATAAGAACCTGCTGTATAGAAAAATAAATAAAATTTAAATGATAAAAATATAAACAGGGCTTCCCTGGTGGCACAGTGGTTAAGAATCCGCCTGCTAATGCAGGGGACAAAGGTTCGAGCCCTGGTCCAGGAAGATCCCACATGCCATGGAGCAACTAAGCCCGTGCGCCACAACTACTGAGCCTGTGCTCTAGAGCCTGCGAGCCACAACTACTGAGCCCACATGCCACAACTACTGAAGCCCACGCACCTAGAGCCCATGCTCTGCAACGAGAAGCCACCACAATGAAAAGCCTGCACACCGCAAAGAGGAGTAGCCCCCACTCGCCACAACTAGAGAAAAAGCCCATGTGCAGCAACGAAGACCCAACACAGCCAATAATAAATACATAAATAAATTTAAAATAAATAAATAAAATGAATAAATAAGGTGGTCATAAAAGAGTGGATATATGTATAACTGATTCACTTTTTTGTACAGCAGAAAGTAACACAACATTGTAAATCAACTATACTCCAATAAAAAAAGATTTTAATATATTAGTAAATAAATAAATAGGGTGGTCATGAAAGGCCTCAATGCCTATTTAGTAAAGACCAGAAGGAAGAGAAGGTATAAGCCATACAGACATCTGGAGGAAGGTGGCTTCATTCAGAAAAACCAGAAAATACAAAAGCCCTTGTCTTTTTCACTGATAAAATTTAAAAGTCATCTGAAGATTCTGACTAGAGTGATCTGAATTTTGTTTTAAAAGAGTCACTCTGTCTGCTCAGTTGAGGACAGCTATAAAGTGTAAGGATATAAGCAGGGAGCCCAGTTAGGAGGCAACTGCAATCCAATGATAGTTTAGACCAGGGTGGTAACAAGTAATGTTCAGATTCTGGGCAAAATTTAAAGATGGAGTCTTTGCTAATGGACTGAATGTAAGACTGAAAGAGAGGAGTCAAGGATGACTCCAAGGGACTTCCCCAGTGGTCCAGTGGTAAAGAATCCACCTTCCAACGCAGGGGACATGGGTTTGATCCCTGGTCAGGGAACTAAAATCCCACATGCCATGGGGCAACTAAGCCCACGCGCTGCAACTACTGAGCCCTCGCACCTCAACTAGAGAAACTGCATGCCACAAATTACAGAGCCCATGCACTGTGGAGGCCACGAGCCACAACTGGAGAGAAGCCCACGCACTGCAATGAAGATCCCACGTGCCGCAACTAACACCCAAGGCAGCCAAAAAAAAGAGGATGACTCCAAGATTTGAAAGAGCTGGAAGGATAGAAAAGCCATTTGCGGGACTTTCCTAGCAGTCCAGTGGGTAAGACTCCGCGCTCCCAATGCTGGGGGCCCGGGTTCGATCCCTGGTCGGGGAACTGGATCCCGTATGAATGCCGCAATTAAGAATTTCGCATGTCACAAACTAAAGATCCCTCATGCCGCAACAAAGATCCCACATGCCGCAACGAAGATCCCGCATGCCGCGTTTGGCTATGCTGGCATAGCCAAAATAAATAAATAAATAATAAATAAATAAATATTAAAATCGTTCCCCTCCCTCCAACCATCATTCCAACTGCCTTTAAAAAAAAGGAAAGAAAGAAAAGCCATTTGCTGAAATGAGAAAGACTGAAGGAGGAACTGGTTAATTTGTAACTAATGAGAATTTTATTTTGGTCAAGTCAGTTTTGAGATGCCTATTAGACCATCAAATGTAGATGTAAAGGAGGCAGGTGGGTATATGCAACTTAGAGTTCAGGAAGGGTTCTAACCTAAGATAAAACTCTGCCAGTTGTCAGTATATAAAAAAGCATTTAAAGAGATAAGCCTGGATGAGATCACTAAGAAACTGAGTATATACAAGAAAAGAGAAAAAAAATCCAAAGGCTGAGCTAAGCCCAAGATCAATCTAATATTTGGAAATGGGAAAGAAAAGGAAACAGTAAAGGAAACTGAAAAGGAATGGCCAGTGAAATAGGAGGAAAAACAAGAGGTGGTATCCTGGAAGTCACAGGAAGAAAGTGCATCAAGGAAAGAAAGATAAACTGGACTAAATGCTTCTAAGTCAAATAAGATGAGGACTGGGAATTCACTATAATTATTTAAAAAATCATGGTCCCTTCAGGAAGCCAATTCCATGTAAACATTCCTTGTTCTAGATGAGTAAATCACATACTGATAGGTTCAATCTGTACTAATTAAAAATCACTGTGTATTTTTAAATCAAACTATTACTCTTGAAATAGAAACAGTAGTATGTTAATCTATTTAAACATGACATTTATTTTTGGTGACTACTTGGTATTCTAAGCATTCTGGTAAATAATCACCTCTGATGTTTACCACTTTTACTCTAGCCTCATCAAACCCCAAACATTTCCACACATAAGCATCAAGCTATGCTACAAGTTTTTCCAAGATGTGATCTTTATTTTCCTAGTAGGTTAAAATATAACATTGGATAAACGAGAACCAATGGGTAATAAAAAATTACTATCCAATGAGTACTGAAGGACACAAACAGAATACTCTTGGTACAAAAGCAGAAAGTCACAGAGAAATATAAATATATTTTGGCACAAGTGCAAAAGACTCAGACACACACATACAGGATGCATATTGTGGTCCAAATCTTTTTACCCTGAGCCAAACAATGTAAAAGGCCTGGCTTAGGGCAGTCATGCTCTTATCTATTTAGAGATACATTTTCAATACTGGGCTCCTGCTGCTGTGCAAATTTTGATATAAGAATATTCTAGTCCTCTTCAAAGCCAAAGGGATAGTGTCTTCCAAGTAATCTGGTCCATTTCAAGGTAACTGATCTTAGAACAAGAGTTGATAATGAGAGTTTCTGGCCAGAACAATGAGATAACATTCTCCCAGACATGTCCATTCAAACCTGAAATCTAAAATTAAAGTGGGTATACATTCTTCACAAAACCACAGGCACAGGCTTCCCTGGTGGCGCAGTGGCTGAGAGTCCGCCTGCCGATGCAGGGGACACGGGTTTGTGCCCCGGTCCGGGAAGATCCCACGTGCCGCGGAGCAGCTGGGGCCGTGAGCCATGGCCGCTGAGCCTGCGTGTCTGGAGCCTGTGCTCCGCAATGGGAGAGGCCACAACAGTGAGATGCCCACGTACCGCAAAAAAACCCAAAAAAACAAAAACAAAACCACAGGCACTAATGGTACATGCAACACACTGCAATCCTAATTATTCCATCTGGGCAAAGGATATTTGCAATTCACAGCAATTCCTGATAGAAGTAATAAGAAAGAAAAGAATACCAATAAGTCATTACCAAGTGTGTATTGATGTATATGGACTGACTCTTACCTTTTAAGTCAATATTTTTTCTGAGTTCCTTTTGGGTGTTTCATTAAGCAGACTATGTTCCCTTTTTTTTTTTTTAATTTTTGGCCGTGTTGAGTCTTCATTGCTGCTCGCGGGCTTTCTCTAGTTGCAGTGAGCGGGGGCTATTCTTCACTGCGGTATGCGGGCTTCTCATTGCAGGGGCTTCTCTTGTTGTGGAGCATGGGCTCTAGGCACATGGGCTCAGTAGTTGTGGCTCACGGGCTCTAGAGCGTAGGCTCAGTAGTTGTGGCACACAGGCTCAGCTGCTCTGTGGCATGTGGGATCTTCCGGGACCAGGGCTCAAACCCGTGTCCCCTGCATTGGCAGGTGGATTCTTAACCACTGCACCACCATGGAAGTCCCAGACTATGTTCCTTGACATGAACATGTCAGTCCTCTCTCAAACAGATTAGATAGCAAGTTGTTCCTAAATTTGCCACTATGAGATAAGTGGCAGCTAAAATCACAAAATTCTTGGTACAGCTTAAAATTTATTGTTTTTCACTTCAGAGAAATTCACCCAGTGTTAAGTCAGTTACAGCACCCAAATCCCCAATGACAAAGTAACAAAATTCAAGATTACTGCTATCTTTATTTTTATTTACATAGGAACAACAAAGTAATTTATTTTACCCTTCCCTCAGTTAACTACATTAATTCTTGCTTATCACCAATTGGAATACACTGCACTATCCTCTTGTGTTGTTGATTGTTACTTTCATGCAACAAAAGCAGATCAAAAAAAAAGTCAGGCCTTTTGATGTCAGGAAATGCACAAGGAAACTCCTCCAAGTAATGGTAACAAAATCAATCAATTACATTTAAACAAGTTCTAGCCTAAACTAAGCAACCCTACAACAAAGACACATTAATAAAAAAATTTTTTTTAATAAAAATTTTATTTCAGCATGTTTGTACATCCCAAGGTAAGTTTAACAGACTTCTTTTTCTTTTCTTATAATAAACTCCTAATTGACACATTTTTGAAATTAATGTCCTATGTTTCAGTGAGATTGTTTGGATTCTGGAGAACATGGGAGGGCAAGAAGGGAAAGAATTATTAAAAGTATTCTTCTGCAAAAGAAAAATGGCTATGTAATTCCTACGCAAAATGTTTGTTAACTTCCCCTGCCATAAAACCAGTGATGTCATTCTACACAGCAGTAATCACAGTTATAACGAACACTGAGTTTTTAAATCACTGACAGCTTACAGAAATTAAGAATATTACTCAAAAATCTCCTCTCCCTAGAGTACCACATCTGTGGAAGAGGAGACTATGTCCAGCTGGGGTTATATACATACTCAGCATCAACAAAACTGAAGTCATTTTCCCTGCACACCAGGAAAAGTTGTTTTTTTTTCCCCTTAGGACTCTGAGCAATGAAAACCATGACTTTATATGGCTCTGTATAAAAATACAAGAAGGCTGGATCACATTCTATTAGGAAAAGCAGCTCAACATCAAAACTCCTCTTCCTTTAAAATAAATCTAAAAAAATGACTAAAAAAATTTCTTCCTACCTTTGAAAATTATTTTATCTTTGCTTCATTTTCTCTACTGTGAACTACAGATTAATACTTTCAAAGAGAGTAAAAGGAGCTTATAAATTCGAATTTGCTGTGTGGCTCTCACAGCAAAAGTAGTTTGCATTTTTTTTTTCTCCTACAGTAAGCATTAAATAAAATATCTAAACTTGGTTCTAGTGAGAACAACAATATAAACCATTATTATTATAATATCAATAATACTTACTATTTACTACACCAAGATTTGTTGTTTATTAGGAATGAAATATAGTACAACTATATCTTCAGCTTTAAAATTACCTCGAGGGGCTTCCCTGGTGACGCAGTGGTTAGGAATCTGCCTGCCAATGCAAGGGACAAGGGTTCGAGCCCTCGTCCAGGAAGATCCCACATGCCGCAGAGCAAATAAGCCCGTGTGCCACAACTACTGAGCCTGCACTCTAGAGCTCGCAAGCCACAACAACTGAAGCCCGCACGCCTAGAGCCCGTGCTCCGCAACAAGAAGCCACAGCAATGAGAAACCACCGCAATGACAAGCCCAAGCACTGCAATGAAGAGTAGCCCCCACTCGCTGCAACTAGAGAAAGTCCGCGTGCAGCAACAAAGACCCAACACAGCCAAAAATAAATAAAATAAAAATTTTTTTTAATTTAAAAAATTGTAAATAAATAAAATTAAAATGACCTTGAATTGACTGGAATACCAACTCTACATCAATATGAAATTGTAAAATGGTTGCAAAACTTGAGGTAGCATGATTATACCCCTTTTGATTAATATTTAACATAACTAAACCTAGAGCAACTGCAAATGTTTCATCTTGGCTTTTCTAAATGTCACAACTCAAATTACAAGTCAACATTCAAACTAACAATTAAAATCACAACAAAACCAACATGACATTTTAAACAAAGGGCAGTTCAACCAAACTGTCACAAAGAGTTCAGATTTCTACATCCTAATTAGCTGAAAAGTTGCTCGATTATTTAGATTTTTTTTAAATTTTGTTACCTATCAGAAATATACCTACTATTTTCATTTTCTACCTGTGCCACATTTATCTTAAGTTTTATACTTCTGGATCTTTCAACCATTAGAGATCAACCATCAAATTACTTCAACAAGTAGAAATAGCAACACCGCTCCCAAACAGCAATTTCTGCATTGCTAGACACTTATCTAGTTGGTAGATTTATACCATTGTTCATTCTTAGTTCCTTAAATGTAAAAAAATATCCACAGAATGGTGGCATACCTCTAAATTAGTTTAAATATGGTACAAAGTTATTTTTAGTTAGGTTCAAGTTTTAAAAAGGCACTAATCATTCTTCTCAAAGGCTAATCTACTCAAGTTCCTCCCATATTAAAAAAATAAAAAGCCTCATTTATCTCTTTTGGAAAGAAGAAATGTTATTTATGTAATGTTCAAGCACAAGGATATTAGAATAATGTACCTAATATCAAATCAGGGTCTGGATCATACCTATTGTTAATAAATTTGACCTTTATTCTGATGATGGGCCTTTCAAACACCAGCATGACTAAATGTCATTTATGTGTTCTTTCAAATGTAATTCTAACTTTTAAAAATACTCTTATCTTCTACTATGCAAAGGAAAAAGGAAGAAAACTCCCATAAACGATTACAAGCTGGTTCTTATTCATGAAAAAAAAAATACAAGAAACATTCATTTGAGATCTGTTCCCTCCTTGCATGCTAGAAAGATGAAGACAAACACTTCCAACTATTCAGACAGATCATTCCACAGTTGTAACTTTCATCATAGTTCTTAAAGCGGTATGGTGAGGTCAGCTCACAAACAGCTTAAGTAGCAAAACTAGAAATTGGTGGTAGTAGTATCAGGCTACATAACAGCCTCTCCAAAGAATATGAAGTAAGAGAACTAAAATGTGCTGGCAACATGCCAAGAGACTGGATAGAATATAGCTTTGAGCAATGAATATGCAGAGCTTACAGTATATAGCAATTTATCATCTTACCCCGTAGCCTGATTTTCCTTGTTTTAAACCAAAAATAGCCATATATAAGGGGTATTTAACAGTACCAGTTCTCTCCATGCTTATGACTGGGAAAGGCATATGGGCTTGAAATGACTTGGTAACCTAAATACACACCCTAAAATGAAAAATCTGATTTCCATCCTATGTGAGGATGAGTAAGGTAAAATATACAATTGTATTGATATTATTCTGCACAGAATAGCTTTTATTCTCCAAAAATTATACTGCCCTCAGCATAATCCTAGAGGCTTGGGTTTTTCTATATTGTCAGTTCTGACTATCTCTGCAACTGGTTGACATGTAGAATTTGTCAACCTTCTCAACAGATTTAATAAAGAATTAATTCTGTCAGATTAAAGGACATAATTTTGGTCAGAAACAATTCATTTGACCTTAATCAAAATATATGTTACTTTTAGGGCTTCCCTGGTGGCGCAGTGGTTGAGAGTACGCCTGCCGATGCAGGGGACGCGGGTTCGTGCCCCGGTCCGGGAGGATCCCACATGCCACGGAGCAGCTAGGCCCGTGAGCCATGGCCGCTGAGCCTGCACGTCTGGAGCCTATGCTCCGCAACGGGAGAGGCCACAACAGTGAGAGGCCCGCATACGGCCAAAACAAAAGAAAAAAAAAATATATATATATATATATGTATGTTACTTTTAAAATTTCACCTTTATTGAATTATATATTTTAAAAGCATAATAAACTCCAATTCTTAAGTCTCTGACACTTCCTAAACATTTTCTTTCTAAAGAACCAAAAGAAAATGCTGTTATTTTAGGCGAGAGAATCATATTCAATTCAAATCCACATGCATTTAACACCTATTTTGTGCCAGACGTTATACTGAGAACTGAGGAAACAAAGATAAATATGTATATGGTCTCACAGAGCTGACAATCTAGTTGGGAAAACCAGACCATTTCAAACTCAATCAAGTTCTGCCCCCCACCCTCATACTGCCACCCACGTGCTCTACTAGCTAGAGGAACAAAAGCTCTGGTATCCTCCAGGAAAGTGTAAGTAAATCTGCCAGGCAAGATGGAAAAATCTTCCGAGAAGATAAGCTACGTCTTGAAAGATGAGAATTTCACAAGGGAAAGTGGGATACTGCAGGCCAAGAAGGACAGAAGGAGCAAAATCAAGAAAGCACAAAAACATGGCATGCGTGAGGAAACCCACGTGGCAAGGGTAGGGATAACAATTTTGGGTACATGTGCTACTACTTTCTACCCTCAGCCCATGACAGACCTCACTGATCAATTAAAGCATGTTTAAGTCCACATGAGACTCAAACTCCTTCTCAACAGATAACTCAAAATCAATGGAAGGAGGCAAGTCCACGAGATGAAATTTATGTGCTATCCTCAGCCTGGGAAGAGAAAGTGGTGGGATTTGAGGCTAGAAGGGTAAATTAAGAACAGATTATGAATGACAGTGAATGCTAGGCTAACAAGTTTAGATTTTATTCCGTGGGCAACCAAGGGTGAACACAGGATTTTATGAGAAATAATGACACGATCAACTCTGGCAGATGTCTGGCAGATGTGCAAAGAAAGCTTTTGGACCAACAGAATAAAGGCAGAAAGAACAGTTCAAGAAGCTATACCTTCAGGACTTCCCTGGTGGCACAGTGGTTAAGACTCCATGCTCCCAATGCAGGGGGCCCAGGTTCAATCCTGGTCAGAGAACTAGACCCCACATGCAAGCCGCAACTGAGAGTTTGCATATCATAACTAAGGAGCCCACCGGCCGCAACTAAGGAGCACACGTGCCATAACTAAAGGAGTCCTTGAACCGCAACTAAGGAACCTGCCTGCCGCAACTAAGACCCGGCACAACCAAATAAATAAATTAAATAAATATTTTTTTAAAAAAAGAAGCTATAGCTTCTCAGTCCAGGCAACACACAATGAGGCCTGAATTTCAGCAATGGCAAAAATCTATTGCAGGTTCTAAAACAAAAATGTAATGTTTTAGATTTCATAATTCTTGGTGCCTTTTTTTTTTTAATAACTTTATTTATTTTTGGCTGCACTGGGTCTTCGTTGCTGCGCACCAGTTTTTCTCTAGTTGAGGCGAGCAGGGGCTACTCTTCATTGCAGTGCACGGGCTTCTCACTGCAGTGGCTTCTCTTGTTGCAGAGCACGGGCTCTAGGCGCGTGGGCTTCAGTAGTTGTGGCATGCCAGCTGTTGTTGTGGCTCACGGGCTCTAGAGCGCAGGCTCAGTAGTTGTGGCACACAGGCTTAGTTGCTCCACGGCATGTGGGATCTTCCCAGACCGGGCTCGAACCTGTAACCCCTACATTGGCAGGCGGATTCTTAACCACTGAGCCACCAGGGAAGCCCCTAATTCTTGGTTTTAAAACAAGTTTGGGAAGAATTAGTATTCTAATTAGAATTCCCTAATAATACTCAAAAAGGAAAAGAAAAGACAAATTAAGGGAAACACTAGAATTAAAGAAGTGAATCACAATTCAAAATTACTCAAGACTATAAATTCAGAAATAGATATTTCAGGTTTAGCATCAAGAAAGAGAACATCCTCATGACCAGACTAATACTCAGCAAGTCTTTTCTTCCTGAGGGCACTAATACTCTAGCCAACAACACTTCTTACCTTACATGCCCCTACAAATCCCAGTGAGAGGCAGAAAGCACAAAAGTCAAATTTAAAACCATATCTCAGCCTTTAAACTCTAAAATTCTTTGTGAATACAACCCATATGTAGCACTTTGGGCAGTATGCAAAAAAAGCAACTTCCTATCATTTCTGCAGAATGTTTAATAAATGAAAGTATTCTAATTAAAAATTAGAACTTCACTGTAGATCAAAAGGCCAAAGAGAAAAGTTTTTCTGTTTTGGAAAAAGAAATTCTTTAGCTGTTGCAAACAAAGGCTAATGAAATCCAGGTGCAACATATGAACAAGCATGCTCGAAAAGCTAGCATTACTGTTTTAAGACCTAAGGATATTCAAACTAAAGATAAAATTATCCTGTAGTGAATGCCAACAATGCACTTCATACTACATAGACACATATTCAAGGGTTCTACTTTGTTCTCATCCCAATTCTTTTGTGTCCCAGTAACAAACTCTCAAATTGGGATTATCTTCCTTTTAAAACAAGCTAAAATGAAAAACATAAACTCCAGCAATAAAATTTATTTGTGGTGTATTGTTTATTCTGAGAAAGCAAATCAGAAGAACAGTTTGTCATAATCAATCTCTTTTCCAGAAAGATATGGATTAGCTAGTCATGAGCAGGGTCTATTTCTCATGATGTCATTCTAAAGTCATCACTAAATGTTACACATGCCATGCTTCCTTCAAATCAATCACAAAACAAGTCATCCTAGACTGAGGTCAAATTCCTTTCCAACTAAAAGAGCTCCAAACTTAAGTAATGGTCCACTTACTAAGTAATAATCAGAGACCAAATTCCAGAAAAACCCTCCTCCTGTACCTCCCCCACCTAAAAAAAAAAAAAAAAAAATTAGTCTCCTTTTAGCTCAGTGTAATGGAATGTGACCTGTAGTTAAGGGGTTTTCCATTCCTATTTACTGCTTAGAGAACATGAAGCAGATCTATTCTCTCTCAGAAGGGTAATGTATTTTTTTAAAAGAAAAAAAATGAAGTGTAGGAGGTTAATCATATATAATAATTAGAACAAACAAAAGGTAAGTTGATTTACTAGATTTCTCATGTTCGACAGAATGAGTATATTTAAATCACAACTGAATGTTTATTTTTATTTTACAACCTGATCAGACATCTAAAAGATTTATGATTTGTGTGACTACTAATAACTAGGTAGGGAAGGGGAAGTTAAAACTACAACTACTTAAATAAATCTTCACACATGAAACTACTATAAACATCTTTTCACAACAAATCATATCTTTATCATTGAAGTTACACACTTAAGTACCTAAGCATGGAGAGAACAGGGAATAAATATTTTTAAAATGTACTTCACAGTTTAAAATTAAACACATCTATCTGGAGTTCAGTTTCTCATTTTTTAAAAAAAGAAGATATTTTACTAGGTGATCTTTAAAGCTGCTATGATACTTTAACGCAAGTTGTAAAGTGAACAAATTCTATGATTTAATTCAGACAAACCTCTTTGAAGATAATCCCCTTAAGGATATACTTTACTTACATTCTTCCTACACCTTCATACATGTTAGTCTCATCTACCAAAGTCATAATCTCTGTATCTGTAAGATGTGCATGCTTTTTCGTTCTGTTTAGCTGTTCAATCTGTATGTCTGCAAGCTTCACCTTCTGTTGAGTGTCAATCACTTTGGCTTGAAGCTCTGTGAAGGCCTAGAAAATAAGTCCGTGATTTAGTAGGTGCAACATTTTACAGGAAACATTTAAGTCAAATCTAAATATATTAAAATAAAGCCTGTTAACCAGAGACAAAGCTGTGAAATTTACCACAGCAAACATCAATAAAAATCAATATAATTGTAAACAATCAAGCCACTATGCTAAATACATTTGACTCTTGAACAATTCAGTGATTAGGGGCACTGACCCTCCGTGCAGTTGAAAATCCAAGTATAATTTATAGGTGGCAGTTCCTATACAGCAGTTCCTCTGTATCCTTGGTTCTACCGAGTGGATTCAACCAACTACACATCGTGTAGTACTCTAGTATAAAAATCTGCATACAACTGGATCCCCGCAGTTCAAACCAGTGTTGTTCAAGGGTCAACTGTACTGAATTTACTCAGTCCTCAGAAGATGCAACCTATTTGAAGCAGAACAGGGTAAATAATAACCATATCAAGTAGCAAGTATCCGAGGAGTAATAAAAGCACTAAATGCAAGTCACAGGATGAAACCCAGAGATCCAAAACAAGAAACATAAATGTAACAACTCACTACATCTGTATTACACAACTAGGTGTAAAGTACTTTCCCACATTTGTTTGAAATATTAACATGTGAATATTAATATGAGAATACTGACAGATATAATAAAGGTCTCATTTACTCTTTTCAATAATCCTGAGTTAGGGATGGCAGTTTCACCACCACAGTTTACAAATTAACTAAATGTTTTAAAGAGATATAAATGACTTGCACAGGGCTGAACAACTACTAAGTGGAAAAGCAAGTACTTAAATCCATTTCTTCTGACCTCTAGTTCAGGAATCTTTCTATTCTACTATCTACAGTAATATTCAGAAAATGAATATTTTAAGAGAAAAACAAGAATTTCAAAACATTGTTAGAAGAATTGCATCATGATCTTCATACGCACATACCAAGCCAAATTTGACACTTGAGCACCCGTACTCAAAGATAAAAGTTTCTTGGATACTCATGAAGTGCCTAGAATGACTTTCACATGCTCTCAAATTTATGCCTTAATAATAACATTTGCGGCTGCAATACACAGCAAAAGCTACTACTTAATTTTTATTCTCACTTTGTTCTCACCGACTAGTAAGGTTTCAAAAGATTCATTTTGGGGGGAGAGGAAGTGCCTAAAGTTTCCTACTAGTCTCCCCCTGCCGCGCCCCCACCCACCCCGGCCCCCGCCAAAAAAAAAACCTTATAAAGATATTAGAAGACCTTTAAACATGTTTCTTTTTCAATTAATTTCATTGGTTGTCAAAACTACCCAATTTAAGTCTGTAATCATTTTCTTAGTTTGCATTCACTGTCCACAGGTTTCCTAGCAACAAATTCAAATAATACTGAGCGGTAAGTCCATTCACAGCTGTACTCTATTGTTAGCTCTTTCACTAAACCCTAACTTAAATTTGAACTTTTAACAGAAAAAAAAAGGTAAACTTTTATAACACTTTAAGACACAGTTTGCTAAGGAAGCTGGCATATTGTTAATGCTAAGATATTACAGCACTAGAGACCACATAAGGACTAAAGGTACAAGTTTCAAACAAGAAGCAAGACACACACACATAAATCCTCAGAGCAATAATACGCAGCTTCATTTATTAGGTGGAAAAGCTATTTCAGCTGTCCTATTTCTTATGCAGAGGTTGACCAGGAGACAGCCTTAAGTAAAATTTGCTCTTCTAACGAACCAAAACTAATGGTCAAAAGGTGGGAAGTAAGGCAGAGAATACTGGATTCTAGTCCCAACCTTGGTCTGAGTCTTTTCTGAAACTGTTTCCTTTTCTAGAAAAGTATAGGTTTAAAGTAGGTTAAGTCTAGGAATCCCGACAACTCTTTAAGCTGCGAAAACGTTCCTGAGTAACAACACATTTATAGGCAATTGTTTGAAAAGAGAAAACCAATTCCTTCTGATACCGATTTTATCTGGAAAACTTTGTTTCTTTTTTGACAAGTCTTTAAATAAAAACGGGGGCGGGGGGGGGGAGCTAAGACCAAAGCCCTAAGATGAACACTGCTATGAGAATACCTAACTGAACTGTATGTAGCGACCTTACAAGGTATGGGATTGAAGAAGTGGCCTAAAAACACAGATTGGACTTGGATTTTTTCAAAGCAAATTAGAATGCAGAATTAGATGCCTCAGCTCGGGCAGCCGTCTCAAAGGGCTCCAGCTGGAAACGCTCACTTCAGGCCTCACTATGGAACTGAAAACTCCAAGCTCAACGAAAGGTCTCTGGAACTCGGAACTAGGGAACAGAAGAGCTATCGGCCCGTCAGACTTAACCAGGCCCAGCGCAACCGGCTCTTACCCAGCAAAGAGCAGCTCGCCCCGGACTCCAGCCTAAAGAGAGCCTGTCCCGCCTTAGGACTCTGGGAAACCATTCCCCATTTCCCTGGAGGCTTCCGCAGAACTCGAGTCTCACTCGATATTCTTGTCCACAGTCCCCTTAGCTTCCAAAGAAAAAGTCTCTGCCTGCTCAAGACCCTCTTTTACCTTCTTCAACTCCAAATCCACGGGGGCCGCCATCTTGCTTCACTCCTGCGCCTGCGCAGTGGGAGAAGGCCGGAAAGAGGATGGGGGAAGGGCGCTCCTTGACGGTTTGATTTCCCCCCTCCCTTCTGCGCCTGCGCATGAGTCTGGCTGCTCGGTTTTCCAACATTCTCCAGTGCTGGCAACCCCCGAAATATCCAGGATTCCGATTCAGAGTACATCTTCCCCACGTGACCTATAGGCCTGCCCTGTTTCTCCACATTCTTCCAAACACAGCACAACGCGCAGATTTCGTGTATGGTTTTAAGCATTTTGACAAATAGCTTAATTTGTGCTGCTAAATTGAGATGTATGTAGATTAGGCCAAAACCTCTTAAGTCATTCATGCCTTCGGCGAGTCCCTGTGCTGTCAGGCATGAGAGAATTGGCATGAGAGAGTCAGCCTGAGAGAATCAGCCTGAGCTTCAGGCATGGCAGTGTGGAGAAGACCAGAAGGCTTAGTTGAAGTGTTCTCCCAAAGAACTTATTTCTACTGAACGCTCCTGGAAGACCTTCTAGACATAGTGGTTCTCACGAGAGGCCACATTAGTTTGTTTAAAAAAAAAAAAAAAGATTCTCTGATCCTCATCCCAAACTTAATTACTTAGAATCTTTGCTGTGGGGCCCAGAAATCTGCACTTTTGCAAACTCCCCTTATGACCTGGTGCAAGTGGTCTGCAAACCACATTTTGAGAATCTGCTATAAAGTACCTGGCATTTGAACCAAAAGAGTAACTAGTAATTGGACTTCTGGACATGAAAGAAATATATGTCTTACCTACTCTAAAAATCTGTAGGGGAGAAGAAAGGGCAGGGAATTTGGAACTAGACAGATCTGTATTCAAGGTTTGGTCTACCTTGAGCCTAGGTATGTCTGGTTCCATATACTAGTTGTATAGCAATAGAGTTTGTCTCCTCATTTAATATGAGAATAACCCTAACAGGGTTATTCTGAGGAATAAATAAGATCAGGATGAAAAGCTCCGAGCATAACACAATGCACACAGTAGGTACACGATAAATAGTTGTAGTTAAGTTCATGTAGTTAGCATTGTTGTGTTTGTCTTCCAAACGGGCCACATCCTCCTTTATGTATTTTTTTATTTTTTACATCACATCACACAGACCATAAATAATCTCTCCTCAGACTCTCAAGACTACATCTATTCCTTTTTCAAGGCTCTTTCTATCTTAAACAAATTTTTTTTCGTATTAGACTTACTAGCAATCCAAGTGTCCATCAGTGAATGAATGTATAAACAAAATATGGTATATACCAGGGGTCCCCAGCCCCCGAGCCGAGGTCCAAGCAAAGCTTCATCTGCCTCTCCCCATCACTCACATGACTGCCTGAACCATCCCCCGACCCCACCCCACCTAGTCCATGGAAAAATTGTCTTCCATGAAACCGGTCCCTGGTGCCAAAAATGTTGGGAACCGCTGGTATATACATAAAATGGAATAGCATTCAGCCTTTAAAAGGGATGAAATTCTAATTCTACTTAGAATTCTAATGCTGCAACACGGATGAACCTTGAGGACAGTACGCTAAGTGAAATAAACCAGTCACAAAAAAGACAAAATACTGTATGATACTGTTTATATGAGAGACTTAGAGTAGTCAAAATCATAAAGACAGAAAGTAGAATGGTGTTGCCAGGGGCCAGGGGGAAGGGACAGAAAGGGGAATTCTTGTTTAATAGGTATAGAGTTTCAGTTTTACAAGATGAAAAGAGCTCTGGAGATGGAAAGTGGTGAGGGTAACACAGCATTATGAATGTTTTTAATACCACTGAACTGTACACTTAAAAATGATTACAATAGTAGATGTTATATTATGTATATTTTACCACATTAAGAAAATGAAAAAATGTATTTATTCTTCTTTCAAATCTACATGTTCTTTTCTTTTTCATAATGATATGCAGTGATATGTTCTTGCCTAAGTGAAAATAATTAGAACATAATGAACATAATTATTTTTAAGTTTCTTTACAATGTTTTACCACCTGAAGTTTTTTGGGTGTGAATTCTTCCACTGGGGGCGTCTGCTAGTCTTTCTTATGAGACTTGATTTTCTCATTTGACTCTTAAGTTTTTGATTAAGTTCCTATCTTCAGTGTCTAGCATGTCCTGGACGATGGAAACATCTCACATTCTTCTTTTTTTTTTTTTTGGCTGCGCCGCGCACCTTGTGGGATTTTAGTTCCCTGACCGGGGATTGAACCCGGGCCCTCAGCAGTGAAAGCGCCAAGTTCTAACCACTGGACCACCAGGGAATTCTTCCACATTCACTTCTACCAGAGCCCTGTGAGAGACATGAGTTCCAGACCAATTTTTAGGGTGATTCTTGACACCACATGAGTGAAGCAAATTTAGCGAAAAATAAACTTTGCCCTGAGCATAAAGTTGGCAGAATGTGTTATACATTTATAGACTGGCAGCCACTGTAATATGTTTCCTTTTTTTTTTTAATATTTATTTATTTATTTATTTGGTTGTGCCGGGTCCTAGTCGTGGCAGGCAGGCTCCTTAGTTGCGGCACGTGAGCTCCTTAGTTGCGGCATGCATGTGGAATCTAGTTCCCTGGCCAGGTATCAAACCAGGGCCCCCTGCATTGAGAGCACGGAGTCTTAACCACTGTGCCACCAGGGAAGTCCCTGTAATATGTTTCTATTTGTCCTTTTTATTTGGGCCTTCAAAATAAATATTTCCTTTCTCTCTCCAGAGCTTCTAAAATGGCAGGAAAAGACTGTCTATGAAAGCCCTAAAGAGTCTGCAGTCCTTGGACTCTTGCCTGGAGAATAACCGCTCTGTGCTTGCTTCTATTATTTTTATTTAAAAAGAAAAAAAAAACAAGAACAGACTTCACACTGAAAGCTTCACTACTACAGGGATATACTCCTTCTGAGGTTCAAACAGTCCACAGTGGTGGAATTTAAAAGGTGATCCTCTATTACCCTTCGGCTCTGCTAATCCATGCACAATACACTTACTTATTCATTCAACAAATATTTATTGAACATCTGTTAGGCACTAATCTAGGGCCTTGGGATATAACAATTAACAAGAGACAAATTCCCTGACCTCATGGAGCACACATTCCAGTGGGGAAAGACAAACAATAAACATGCAGGGACTTCCCTGGTGGTCCAGTGGCTAAGACTCTGCTTTCCCAATACAGGGGGCCCAGGTTCGATCCCTGCTCAGGGAACTAGATCCCACATGCCACAATTAAAGACAAAGATCCCGCACGCAGCAACAAAGATCCCGCGTGCTACAACTAAGACCCAGCGCAGCCAAATAAATAAATATTTTTTTAAAAAAAGATCGTATGTTCCAATAGCTAGAATAAACAAATCTATTTTTTAAAAACATGCAAACAAATAACTTCATATATTAATAAGTATTATTAAGAAGAAAATAGCAATGTGGTTAGAGACTGACTGGGTGGAGGCCCCTTAGGTGTGGGAAGCTCTCTGGAAGGCCATAACATTTGAGATGAGACCTGAAAAATAAGAATTAGACAGCTATGCAAAGAGCTGGGGAAAGAGCATTCCAGACAGAAGGAACAGCAAGAGCAAAGGGTTTAGGATGGGAGTAAGCTTGGCATATTTGAAGAACAAAAGGAAGACATCAGTGTGGCTGGATGGGGAGAATGGTAGAAAACAATTGGTATTCTTTTATTTTTTTTTTTGGCTGCGTTGAGTCTTCGTTGCTGCACGCAGGCTTTCTCTAGTTGTGTTGAGTAGGGGCTACTCTTCATTGCAGTGCGTGGGCTTCTCATTACAGTGGCTTCTCTTGTTGCGGAGCACGGGCTCTAGGCACACGGGCTTCAGTAGTTGTGGCTCATGGGCTCAGTAGCTGTGGCTCACAGGCTCTAGAGCGCAGGCTCAGTAGTCGTGGCACATGGGCTTACTTGCTCTGCGGCATGTGGGATCTTCCCGGACCAGGGCTTGAACCCGGGTCCTCTGCATTGGCAGGCAGATTCTTAACCACTGTGCCATCAGGGAAGTCCCAGAATGTTATTCTGAGTGTGATTGGAAGCCATTGAATAATTTCAAGCAGGGGATTGATATGATCTGAAGAGATTGATATGATTCTATTTTAAGGAGACCATTGTGGGTTCTAGGTGGAAAATAAATTGGAAGGAGCAAGTGTTGAAGCAAAGAGACCAGTTAGGAGACTACTCCAGTAGTACATGAGACAGATGCCGATGGTCTGGGTGAGGATGATGACGATGGAGGTAAACAGAAGTAGTTGGATTCAGGTAGAGATTACTGAACTCAATGAAGGAATGGATTGGGGGTAGGGGGTTGGCCATGAAATAAAGAGAGGAATCAAAGATGATTTGTAGGGACTTCCCTGGTTGTCCAGTGGGTAAGTCTCAGTGCCCCCAATGCAGGGAGCCTGGATTCGATCCCTGGTCAGGGAACTGGATCCCACGTGCATGCCACAACTAAAGATCCTGTGTGCCGCAACTAAGACCCAGCACAGCTTAAATAAATAAATAAATAAATATTTTTTTAAAAGATGATTTGTAATCTCCAAATAAGTATGCTGAGTGAAAGAAACCAGACGAGAAAGAATAACATGCTGTATGATTCCATGTCTAAAGGTCTAGAGTATGCAAATAAATCTAAAGTGACAGAAAGAAGATCAGTTGTTGCCAGGTAGATTGGGGGTGGTGGAAACTAAGAAGGAGGCAGAAAGAAGGGGTTACAAAGGAGCATTAGATAACTTTTGTGGTGATGGATATATTTATTATCTTAATTATTAAGATGGTTTCCTAGGTGGGAATTTATCAAAGTGTACACTTAAATATATTCAGTTTATCATATGCAATTATACCTCAATAAAGTTGTTTTAGAAGGAAAAAAAAGACTACTAGGTTTTTGACCTGAGCAAACTTGTTGAGTGATATGTCTTTTACTGAGAAGAGAAAGTTAGTTCTTATGATATAGCCTACATGCAGTCTCAAAGCCACTCTCCAGGAATAATAAGAATAATCTTTCCTCCTGTGAATAGACTATATTTGTTAGAGTATAGGTTCAGCTGCTGTAACAGAGTTCCAAAATAGCAGTGGCTGGAACAAGATAGAAGCTCATTTCTCTCCGTTACAATCATCCAGACAAAAGCAACACAGGGTAAGTATGTGAGTTCTACAATGCCAGAGTTCCCAGGCTCCATCTATCTTATCCATGTGATCCAAGATGACTCATCACCACCATATCCATAGCTTAGCTAGAAGGAGGGGGAAAAGGACAGGGGAGACTCACTCTGTCCCTTTAAAGGCATATCCCAGAAGTTGTAAATGTGGCTCTGTTTGCATCATATTGGCCCAGAGAGAATCACGTGGCCATTCCTGGTGACAAGAAAAACTGAGAAATGTAGTTATTATTGTGGGCAACTATGTGACTAGCTAAACACCAGGAATTATATTATTATGAAAGGGAAATAAAAGAGAGATACTGGGGAAAAATTAGCAGTTTCTGACATGGGAGCTTTTCAGCTTACAAAGCCATTTCTCATTAATCAAGTTATTTGATCTTAACAACTTTCTACGATGGATACTCTGAAGGGTTCATTCCATTTGAGAGAAAGTTTAGCAGAGTGGTTAAGAGTATAGACTTTGGAATCTGACCACCTAGTTTCAAATCCTGTTTCTACTGTTTACTTGCTGTGAGATCCAAGGAAAATTATTTAACCTCTCAGGGCTTCTGTCTCTTCAACTGTAAAATAGAGATAATAACAGTACCCATCTCATAGGTTGTTATCAGGATTAAATGAGATAATGCATGCAAAGTTCCTGATATACAGTTATACCTAATCTACATTAACTATTATTTGGTGTCAGGTATTGCAAACATACAGATAAATAAAAGAGCATTTCACAGTACAGTGGGGGTCACAGATAAACAGAGAGTTATAAAAGAATATGAAAATTTTTCTGTAGAGGAAGTAACCCCAGGAGTTGGAAGAACACAGAGGAGGGGCTCCTAACCCAGGAGTCTTGTAGGAAAAATAAGAGTTTGTGGCAAAGAAAAGAGAAACAATATTCCTAGAAGAGACTAAGACACCAAGGCAAGAGCCTAGTGTCTTTGGAGAAATACAAATTGTTTGGTATGCCTGAAGCACAGAAGCATGTCAACCACTGAGAGAAAGGGACAGAGAGGTGAGGGCCAACGGTGGAGGGCCTCCCAAGTCAAGCTCATTGAATGCAATGCAATGGTCATTGAATACAATGCAATGGTCATTAAATACAATGGAATGCTGTAAGCAAGGGAGTGACTGGTCACATTTACACTCCAGAAAATTGTGGTGGCTGCTTTAGGTGGAGTGAGAAGAAGATGAGAAACCAGATCAGAACTTCTGGTTTTGAGCAGCCTTCCAGACAGCAAGGGGCCAAAACTAAGGCAGTGGAAGAGAGGAGAGCCCCAGCGTTCATCTGCTTTTCAAAATTCCTTTCCTGTCTTTAGCAAGTTCTCTCTTAACCTTGCCTTACCTCAGCTGCTTTTGCATCACTTAATTTACTACAGAAATATCCTCTTTGATAACATTTCTATATACAGGTGATCAACCATCATGGTTTGTCCAAGACTATACCAGTTTTTGCACTGAAAGCCCTGTGATCTGGGAAACCCCTCAGTCCTGGGCAGGCCAGGACAGCTGGTCAACCAACCTATAGAGCTTTACGGAGAGACAGTGTAATGGTTAAAAGAAAAATTCTGGACCCAGATTGCCTGGATTCACATCCCAGCCCGATCATGTATCAGGTACAGGACCTTGAGCAAGTTACTTTACCTCTCTGTAGTTCAATTTCCCCACATGAAAAATGGGGATGCTGCAATGTAGTAACTGCCTCACAGGGTCATTGTGAGGATTAAATGGGTGAATATATAGAGGTGGCCCTCTATATCCATAGATGCAAAATTCAAGGTAAGGGCTGACTGTAAGGAACTTGAAAATCCTGAGATTTTGATATCTGCAGGAGCGGAGGAACCAATCCCTGGTGGACACTAAGGGATAACTATACTGAGTATTTACAATTTAGATTGGCACCTGGAACATTGTATTTTTCATGACTATTTTGAAATTGTAGCTGTAATAACCATACTGCCTTCTGGTTTATTTCACTTCCGTCCCACACATCCCCTTGCTCTGTCATTCTTTCTTGGATGTCTCCAGATCCTTCACTTGAAGCTCTCAGTCACCTCACCCAAAGATGGTGAGAAAAAGTAGTTCTGAGACTCGGATCTGTGGGTAGCCTCTGAGAGCATTAAATTGAATTAAAGAGAATTTAAGGTTTTTAAGACTCTTTCCCAAGTGGGCTACTTCCTGATATCTTCAGGAAGGGGGAATTTGCATCTGTTTCCTTTGACAATGAATTATGCACAATGGTCTGCCTAGTAGTAGGGTGGGATGGGGTGGAGCATTTGTACGGCTTATATGGTTCTGTGAGGGCTTTAGAGACAGGGATAGGGCGTGATCCTTCCCAGTGACACATTTGCCAAGAAACTGAAGTAGCTCTTCTAGCTGGCTAAGTTAGGTTTGGGGCTGGGACATTCCTAGGAGGGAAAGGGAAGCCTTAGCTGTGCTTACCAAACAAAATAGTCACTGTAAACTACAAGGAGAGGAAGTGAGTTGTCCTAAACGGGAACTGTCAGCGGCTTTTCCCAGGCACCTTGCCACATTTGATTCAATCTGTTTATGAAAAGTCCAAAGAAAATGAGTATTTTCAATCAATCTGATGATTTAACCTTGCCTAAGAGATGAAGCTGGGTAAGAGAGCAAAACAAAGACTGAGATAGTTATCCCATTGGTCACCAGAGAAAGTGAGGGGGTGGGGCCTGCCAGAGGTGAGAGTCAAGGATAGGAGACTCAAGAATCGGGAAGCAATAAGGTCAGGGAAATCAAAAGCCTAGTGGAGAATCCATGTCTCTATCGCCGCAGCTCACCCCAAATGGAAAAAGTTCATTGTCCTTTAAAACAGGAAGAAGAATACAATGGGGTTGGGTTGAGATCTGGACAAAACTCCACATGAAGTTTTTAAATAGGCACCAAAAAGCATCAACACAGAAGAATGTTTTTCTACCCTCAGAGCTGTACTTAGGATGTGGTGACTAAAGCTTTTCCCCAGAGCACCCACATTTAGCAGCTCCAAATTTTTTAAATAAAGATTTTTAAATTATAAGAAGCTTAAATTTTTAATATTTTTCCTTTTATAAATTAGAACATGAGTGAGCGTAGCACCTAGTAAGCAGGAAACTTAGTTGAAACAGGAAACCACACATCATTCACCTGTTACTAACTTGCATATGTAGCCACAAGCAATTCCAGACTTACATTTGACCAGTTTAGCCTCCAAGTGGAAGGAGACAAGGCTTCTTTCCTTTATGGTTCCAGAAAGAGTCCCAGAACTGGATTTTCCGGGCCTAAGTTGATCATACGCCCATCTTTGAAATAATCACAATAGCCAGAGGCATGGAATGCTCTGATTGGCCAGGTGCAGGTCATACAGCCATTCCTGGAAGGTTAGGGGTATCAGCCGCACCCAAAAAGCATGTGGACTGAGGGAAAAGTGTCTTCTTTACCAAAGAGTAAAGTATAAGTATCAAAGGAAGAGGTGATGGATATCACAAATAGGGAAAAAAAAAAAAAAAAAAAAAAGGTGTCCACTACACCTTAGTTGCCAAAATTTCAACTTTTTCAATCCTCTCTCCTAATGAATAGGCCAATTCCATTTCGATAGGTACATGAACTTTATGATAGTGAATCGCTATTCTTCCTGAGATAGTGGAGGTCAGGGACTTCAAGGAAACAGTCTTGTTTTGCAGTGGAGTCCTTGGATCATTGGATGTGGAGGGTCACATCCAAGGGGACTGAATCTAAGACTTAGTGTTGTTTGGTTTTTCTAGCTCAGGACACTAAGTACTATCTCTTTGTTTTATTAAAGACAAATTGTATCAGCCACTGTTGATAGGGATGTGGAAGTTACCACTTCCTTTTGTCCCCTCAGCTAAGGTCAGATGCTAAGGTCAGCTTGGGCTTGGGAAGATGGCAAAGGGTAGCTGGCTGTGGGTGAGTAGCCTCCATGACCTCATAGGTCTTTGTCTTTTTAACCATAAGGATTAGTAGAATACATAAGAAGTCACAAGCAGGAATACTTATCCTGAAACAGCAGCATCTGAGGACAGAAAGCCACATAGAATTAGACGGTGAACTTTGCAATGGATCCTAATTAGTCCATCTAATTTGTCACATACTTATTTCCATTGTGTTCCGACATCTGAAGTTTAGTATAAAATTTCCAGGAAAAAATCCTAGACTCAGAGAGCTGGAAGGGACCTTTGAGTTCTTCTAGACTACCCCCTTACTTTATAGTTGAAAATATAGAAAATATACAGAAATATGTAGAAAAATATAATATAGAAATACAGAAAATGAGGCTCACAAAGGAGAAGTGGCTTGCCAAGAACACAGCAAATTGGTATTCAAGCTAAGAGTAGCGCCCCGGAGTCTTGGATTCCCTTCCAGAGTTCCTTCCATTCCACCCTGTGGCCTTTCTTGGGTGGATCCTGGCAAGACTATACTGAGTCTCAAAAAGAAGAATTTAGAATCAAAAGCCTCCCTTTGTCTGGGGAATATGGGACTCCTTTTTGTACCCAGTTACCCTCGACTGCACTTAAACGTACAGACCTTGGAAAAGGGCTTCAATCCCAGGGCACAAAGAGAAGTTGAGATAGAAACAGCTCTAGGCCTCTGCTCCCTAGAAGCAAGATTAACCTGGTGTTCTTTTAGATTTGGACTATGCATTGGGAATTCTGGGTACTCCATAAACAGAGCCATGCTGCGTGGCTTACGGGATCTTAGTTCTCCCACTAGGGATCAAACCCACACCCTCACAGTGAAAGTATGGAGTCCTAACCACTGGACTACCAGGCAATACCCCAGCAATCTTTGAAAGCACTGATACCTGGGCCCCTCCTCCTGGAGAGGTGGATTCAGTAGATCTGTGCTGGAGCCCAGAGAATCTGCATCTTTTAGAAGCTTACCAGGCTTAGAAGCTGCAGCTCTAGAAGAAAATGTTAATGGAAATGCTTTTCTGGGAGGGAGAAAAAGAATTACGTCAAAACTTGGCACTTTAAAGCCATTCTGATGTAAACGCTTCAGGTGTTTATGACAAATAGAAAACGAGAATTCCTGGAAAGGGGAGGAAGTTGAAACCCAAGAAGCCATAGAGGGAACAAAGGAAATAGAAGGCGGCTGAGTTTCTGTTTTACTACATTGTGACCACAGCTTACACTCTGACAAATCAGCTCTTAGCCCAGACTTTGTTTCCCTGACTCTACCCTCCAGTGACAGATTCTGTGAATTCCCAGTCCTCAGGGCAGAAGAGCATTAATGCAAATCAACCATTTCTTGGCATTTTTATAGTTTTGAACCAAAAAACTAATCCTACATTGGCTTTGTCCATGTGTAAATGAAACAAATATTTAAGTACCTACAGGATGCTAAGTGCTGCTCTAGCAGTGAACAAAATAAACACCTTCCCAGTCCTCATGATCCTTAGAGTCTGGCATAGGTGGTGGATGCATATCATAGAACTTACTGAGAACTGGGGTTGTAAAGAGATCCTTCCCTTTATTTTAGTGGCTTCATCACACTACTTTCTCTTCTATTCCTAGACTACATCAAGCGTTTTCTTTCCTCCAGGCTTTATACGTGCTGGTTCTCCTCTAGAACACTCTTACCTGCACTCTGCCCATCACCTACAACTAAACTTATGGGTGTCAGCTTCAAAGCCCTTTCCATAAAGAGGCATTTAACTGACTCCACAATTTATGTATACGTTCTTTTTTATATTCTTTTCCATTATGGTTTATCACAGGATGTTGAATATAGCTCCCTGTGCTATACAGTAGGACCTTGTTTATCCATTCTATATATAATAGTTTGCATCTGCTAACCCCAAACTCCCAATCCATCCCTCCCCCATTCTCCTCCCCTTTGGCAACGATAAGTCTGTTCTCTCTGTCTGTGCTGACTTCACAGTTTAAAGTAGCTGCCCTGGGGCTTCCCTGGTGGCACAGTGGTTAAGAATCCACCTGCCAATGCAGGGGACATGGGTTCGAGCCCTGGTCTGGGAAGATCCTACATGTTGTGGAGCAACAAAGCCCGTGTGCCACAACTACTGAGCCCATGTGCCACAACTACTGAGCCCGTGCTCCACAACAAGAGAAGCCACTGCAATGAGAAGCCCGTGCACCACAACAAAAGGTAGCCCCCTGATCTCCGCAACTAGAGAAAGCCCACGCACAGCAATGAAGACCCAATGCAGCCAAAAATAAAATAAATAAAATAAAATTTTTAAAATAAATAAATAAAGTAGCTGCCCCTGTTATTCTCTCTCAGAGCACCTTATACTTTTTCTTCATGGCATTTATCACAGTTTTTTTAAAATTTTTATTTATTTTATTTATTTATTTTTGGCTTCATTGGGTCTTTGTTGCTGTGTGCGGGCTTTCTCTAGTTGCTGCGAGCGGGGGCTCCTCTTCATTGTGGTGCTCTGGCTTCTCATTGCGGTGGGTTCTCTTGTTGTGGAGCTCAGGCTCTAGGCACACGGGCTTCAGCAGTTGTGGCACACGGGTTCAGTAGTTGTGGCTTGCGGGCTCTAGAACGCAGGCTCAGTAACTGTGGTGCACGGGCTTAGTGCCACCAGGGAAGCCCTATCACAGTTTTTAACAGTATATTTATTTGCATGATTATTTTTAAACTCCACCTTAAAAAAAATTAATGCACACAGTAAACACATATTAAATGAAAACTGTAAAAGGGAAAGAAAATTAGCTTCCTGTTCCTGACACCCTGGTTCTCAACTCTTCTTCCCACAGGCAGATGCTACTGTATTCTATAAATATTCTATATAGCTCTGTGGGTCCATGTAATTATCTGTTAAGTGGCTATCTACTAGTCTGAAAGTAGGTACTGTGTCTATTTGTTCATTGCCTTATCCTTAGTATTTGGCACATAATTAGCACTTCATCAGTATTTGTGGGGTAAATGAAAGGATGTTAAAAGAACAGAGAAATTGGGTCAATATCTGAACTGCCAGCTTTTATGCATCTTCCCTGCCCCACTCAGCTCTGAGCACACAGTAAACTTTATCGATGCTCCTGTGCTCTCCCAACTCTCCGTTTACACCTCCTTGAGAGCAACTTCTCACACAGTGCTGAAACTATAGTTCCCTTGCCTGTCTGTCTCTCCCAGTAGTCAGTGAGCTCCTTGAGGGCTGGGACCACGTTTAATTCTTCTGGAACGCCGTTCCCAGACGTTAATGAACACTTTCTGACTGGCTGCTTGTCTAACCTGATGCATCAGACTGTTGGCTCCTTTGCAATCCTGTTCTCAGCCTGTCAGAGCAGCTCAGAGTTGTTATTTTTCTGATAAAGACTAGCGTTTGCTTCAACATCTCTAGTTTAGAGAGGTGCACTTTATTTGAGCCTTCCTGCAGATTCTCATTTCTTTTAGGACTCAGTTTCCTCATCTGTAGAACGGGAATAATCATGCCAAACTTCCAGAGTTGTTGTGATAATTAAATGAGGTCTTATATAAAAGCGTCGAGCACATCAAAGCGGTTGTTCAATTCCCCACACCCTTTCAGCAAGAAGAGTCTAGGTGTCTGTTTTACTGAAAAGGAGAGAAGCTCTCTCTGCGTGGGAAGTAGGGTCAGACAGACAGGAACTTTAATTCCAATCACAGTTCAAACATTATTGAAACAGTGAGATGTGACTCACTAATAAAGTAAAAAATTTGTCCTTTTTGGACAATGACTTGAAATATAATGGTTACATGTTAAAGAAGCTGCTGAGTGATGCACCCTCAGGACAGAATACAGAGACTTAGAAGGTCCCTCAAGGCCATATGCAGTCTGGTCCCTGCCTGCCCCTCTGTCTCATCCTGCAGCACTCCCTCCCTCCTCCCTTCTAGGCTCTAGCCATACTGAACTTTCTTTGTTCCTCCATGCATCCTTTTGATGCCAGGCCTTTGCATATGCTCTTCCATCTGCCTGTCACTTGCTTATCCTAAGCTTAAAATTTTCTTCCCCAGGAAGATCTTTTTTTTTTTTTTTTTTTTTTTTTTTTGTGGTACGCGGCCTCTCACTGTTGTGGCCTCTCCCGTTGCAGAGCACAGGCTCCTAACGCGCAGGCTCAGCGGCCATGGCTCACGGGCCCAGCCGCTCCGCGGCATGTGGGATCTTCCCGGACCGGGGCACGAACCCGTGTCCCCTGCATCGGCAGGCGGACTCTCAACTACTGCGCCACCAGGGAAGCCCAGGAAGACCTCTCTTGACCTCCTGAACCAGAATAGGTCACTGTGTTGTAGGTCAACCTATAAAACCCTGTTCTTCCCCTTTCCCAGCACTCATTACAGATGTAGATTCCCAAAGGGCCTTATTCAACCATCTGTGTATTCAACAATCATTTCTAGAATTCCTACTATGTGCTAGGTGTTGTTCTGGAGGCTGAGGATACAGTGGGAGGCAAGATAAACCACAGACCCTACTAAAGGATACTTACATTCTAGTGAGAAAGGAAGACAATAAACAAATTAATATAGGGACCTCTGCCCTGTTCATTTCCGCATTTCTAGAACTGGACATTGTATACCCAACGCATAGTAGATACTCAAAAAATGCTTGTTGAGGTGAAGGAACATGAAGTGAGTGTGAGTGGCAGCCAGCCTCAGGAAAGAGGCAAGGGTGGCCAGTGTCAGAGCCAACATGACTAACTACTGCAGGGATCATTTCACCCTGAAGATCTGTCCAGCTTTCAGGAAGGACCCAAATGGGTTGGAGCCTACCCTCTCCTGTTGGTCTCCAAGAACATGAGACTGGGGTGGGGAGAAGTGGCTTAGCTTCACGTCTGTCTGCCCTGTGCCTATGTAGGCATGTAAAAATGGGGATAAGTGAGTGGGTGCAAGCCCCAGACTTGCCAAATGATCTTATCCACTCCTGTGCCTTCCTGTGCCAGACACTGGCTAGCTGGTGGCCAAACCCATTTCCTCTTTCTCATGGACACCCACCTATACTACATTTTCCCACTTCTCTTATAGTTAGATGTGACCATATGATGAGCTTTTGTCGGTGGAATATGGACAGAAGTGATAGAAACTCCCATGCACGATCCTTCATGCTCTTTCCACATCAAAGTGACCTCGGAAGCCATGTATTAAAGGTGGTAGAGACCCAAGATGGAAGGACTTAGGTCCCTGAACTACTATTTGGAGAAGAGCCTCCCATTTATTAGGACAGCTATTATTTAATTTATTTTTTAAAATATTTATTTATTTATTTATTTTGGCTGTGCCGGGTCTTAGTTGTGGTACATGGGATCTTCGTTGCAGCACACACATGGGATCTTTGTTGCAGCATGTGGACTTCTTAGTTGCAACATGCATGTGGGATCTAGTTCCCTGACCAGGGATCGAACCCAGGCCCCCTGCATTGGGAGCACAGAGTCTTGCTCGCTGGACGACCAGAGAAGTCCCAGGAACACCCATTTTAGACTTGATCTGAGTGAGAAATAAACTACTGGGCAAGTAGTTACTGGGCATTTACTTGTTAGAACTGCTAGCATTATCTTAACTATATACTTCCTTACTCTCTCTGGGACAATGGTACTTCTCCAGCCCAGAGCCTCCCCTGGGCTCCAAACTCAGCTCTACAGCTATGCACCAGACATTCCTACTGACATGGTCGGATATATATATAAAGCCTTTTTCAGATTCTTTTCCATTATAGGTAGTTACAAGATATTGAATATAGTTCCCTGTGCTATACAATAGATCCTTGTTGTTCATCTATTTTATGTATAGTAGTGTGTATCTGTTAATCCCAAACTTCTAATTTATCCCTCCCTCACCTCCTTTCCCCTTTGGTAGGCATATGTTTTCTATGTCTGTGAATCTTCTTCATCCATTCATCTGTTGATGGACATTTAGGTTGTTTCCATGTCTTGGTTACTGTGAATAGTGCTGCTCTGAACATTGGGGCGCCACACTTACTTTAAAACCCTACGCTGGCTCCCATCACCCTGAGGATCCAGTCCAAACTCCTTGGCACTGTCTTGAAGGCCCTGCATGATCTGACCCGGCCTCCCTCTACCTCTTCACCCCTTCTGCTGACCCCAACCCAGCTGTCTACACTCCGGTCACACCAAATTCATTTCAGTTCCTCATTCACATCATCCTCCCTCCCTGCTCTGACTGTTCCCTCTGCCGAAGAATACTCGTAACCCCTCTCTTCCCTTGGGCCACATCTGCTCATCCTTTAGGCTTCAGCTTGAATTTCGCTTCCTCAAGGAAGTGGCCTCCCTGACCCCTGGAGCAGGCTCAGCCACTAGCACCTCCTACTGCCCATCATAACTCTCTTGACACTTGATTGATGTGACTTGTTTAATTGTCTATCTTTCCTGTTAGAGTGCAAGTTTCTAGAGGGCAGAGCCTGGGTCCTGTTCACTCTTGCGTTCTTAGCTTCTAGAACAAAATAGGAATCACTGTATGAATGTTAAATGAACACATGCTATCAGTGAACTAGCTCAATAATCGTCAACTTAAAGTTGCTACATGGCATCTCTCGGCAGCCTCTTAGGAATATCAGTGCTCTTTCATGGTAGCAAACAGTTAATTCTCAGAGTTTCTCTGTGATCTGAGTCAGCGATGATTCGCCCCGACTTCTTCACGAGGAAACAGAACCCCAAGGGAGCAGGTGATCTGCCCTAGGGAAGCAGAGAGGAGAAGCAGTCACAGGGCTCTAGCTATGACCATATTACCTCTACCTCCGCCCTCCTCCCCCTCCCACCCCAACCCCAGCCACCAACTTTTCTTGTTTCTGAGCACCAGGCGGAAATGTAATGTCATGACACATTGGGGCATTTCTTTCTTCCCCTGCATTTTTCTGATGTGACTCCAGCCTGGGGGTTGGGAGAGCACAGGCCACAGGGGGAGGGAAGCGGGTGGTGGGGAGGTTAGCTGCCCCCGCATTCCTCGGCGGCCTCCGTTTGCATAGTTCTGAGGGAGAAGAAAGCAGTTAGCAAGCTTTGGCAGAGGCACTGGGCATTCAGCTCCTGTTCTGGCAGCTGCAGTGGTTGGGACCAACACACGCTCTGCCAAGGCCAGGGAGGCAGGCCCTCTCCTGGCCCAGGCTGCCAAGATGCGGTGGAGGAGGTCAGCACCTCTGCCTAAGATGGGGAATCACAGAAAGAGCCCCCTTCTTTCTGCCGAGTCTGGCAGCCAGTTGACCATGAGCCAGTAAGTGTGCGTATATGGGGTGGGGGTGGGAGAATAATGTCAGGGCCTCAGGACAAATCCTTCCAGGTTGGAGGGCTGGCGTGGACATCGGAGGGTCTGGGGGTGCTTAGCCCTTGCACACCCTGAAGATGGTGGAGGGGAAGCCCCTGGGCAGATGTCCCCACCCAGCTGCTGGGGCCACTGACATCGCATTCCAGAGAGGGCTGCAAGTCACAGACCGTGGCTTGAGAAAGAGCGTGCGGCCTCGCTCACCATGGAAACCAGGCTTCCTAGGAAAAGGTCACATATTTGATGTGGCTGTCATACGGACACCTTAAAAGAGGCCCTGTTCCTGTTTTCTTGAGGACACCCGCCAGTAGAAAAGGCCTGAGACAATGGGGGTAGCAGCTGAAAAGTTTGCCCGGCTCTAGGTGGGCCCCTGTCACAGTTTCCCCTTCTCAGCAAAGCCCAGCATGCACACGCTTCCACAGCCTGACTCCAGCTCATACCCATTGGGTCAGCGCTGCAGACACAGCCATGAGTCTGGCAAGGAGATTGGCTGTTCCAAGAATCTGGAGAAGGAGGTGCCAACAAGATCTATGAGGGTAAAAACTAGCAGAGGGCTAGAAGTCAGAACTTGTCAGTAACTACCATGTATTGAGTACTTACTTCACACCAGGTACCATGATAAATGCTTTACATGCACCATAATCCTCACAAAAACCAGAATAAGAAAAGTGAAGCTTTATGCAACTAGAGATTATCATACTAGGTGAAGTAAGTCAGAAAGAGGAAGACAGATACCATATGATATCACTTATATGTGGAATCTAAAATATGACACAAATGAACCGATCTATGAAACAGAAACAGAATCACAGACATAGGGAACAGACTGGCGGTTGCCAAGGGGGAGGGGCTTGGGGGAGGGATGGAGTGGGAGGTGGGGGTTAGCAGATGTAAGCTATTATACATAGAATGGATAAACAATAAGGTCTTACTGTATAGCACAGAGAACTATATTCAGTATCCTATGATAAACTATAATGGAAATGAATTTTAAAAAGTGAAGCTTTAAGAGGTTAAATAACTTGTCCAAGATTATTATACAACCAGAAAATGGCCTGGTCAGGGTTTGAACCCAGCTTTGCCTGATGCACAGCCTGAACCCTTAACCTCTACCCTATCTTCACTCACTCTTTTATTCATGCATTCATTCATTTATTCAACTGTCCATTCATTCATGCATGCATCAAACATTTAGTGAGAGCCTCTGATGTGCTGGGAACTGTATTGGGTACTGGCAGAGAGAGCTGCAAAAGGACACGCCGCATGACCTCCATGAGCTCACAGTGAGAAAAATAGATAAGTGAATAATGACAATACACAGTGTGATGGACGCCATGGGAGAGGATCACCAAAGGTGCTATGGGAAGAGGACCAGTTTTCCTTGCATTGTCCAGGACCGGTTCTGTGGAAGCACAGGGGAAAAGTGACTAACCCAACTGGGACTGGCTGACTTTCTCCAGAAGGTATCAAAACTGGAAAAGGATATTTGTACCTGCAGGTTTGAACTTGGGTCAGGCTTCTCAGGCCTCGAGTCTCAGGGTCTGGAGTTGTATTGACTAAGCAGGAGAGCACACTTACCCCCTAATGGACCTGATCAGGCCCTCCTTACCGAGCACAGGGCTTCCCAGGGCCACCAATTCACTCAGTACCCTCAAAGAAACAGAAAGAAGTCAGGCCTTCCTAGAGAGCCTTCAGTGAGGGCATGGTGTACATAACCAGGCTTAACCCAGACACAAATAGCATAAAGGAAGAACAAGTGGTAGCTTCTTCCTTATTTCACACTCCCAGTGAAGCATGCCTGCTGTCAAAAGCTGGGGGACAGTAAAAATAAAACTAGTCTCTCAGGGACTTCCTTGGCGCTCCAGTGGTTAAGACTTCTTCCAATTCCGGGGGTGCAGGTTGGATCCCTGGTCGGGGAGCTAAGATCTCACATGCCTCATGGTCAAAAAAACAAAACATAAAACAGAAGCAATATTGTAACAAATTCAATAAAGACTTTAAAAATGGTCCACATCAAAAAAAAACATACTAGTCTCTCATCATAGGGAAACCAACCCAATGACTTCTAGGTTACAAGGAAATGAGGGTTGGGGAAAAGGGTGACTTAATTCCTCCCATCTGTCTGGTTGCTACATCCACACCATACATCTTTGGGGAAGCCTCCCACGCAGGCTCTGATCCACTAACCACAGCACTCCAGCCCTGAAAGGGGCCCTTTTCCTTAGACGCCCTGTTGGTTAGTAATGGCCAAGATGCTGGGAGGGAAGAATGGAGGGAGGGAGGGATGTTCTCTGAAGAGCAAGAGGGCAGCTGGCTTCCTTCACAGCTGTGTGGGTGGCAGTGAGCTAAGAGGTCCTGTTCTCTTTCTCCATCAATCAAGAAAAAATGTGCAATTTTAAAAGTTCAAAAAGGAAATCCAAACCCAAACAACCTCCAAATTATATTAACATGGTGGTGGCCTGACACTCCGGAAACCAACCATGGAAGGGGCAATTCTAACTTCTTCCTCCTGCTCTCAGGCAAGGGTAGCCTTTTTCTTTTTCCGGGGTTGGTCTCCATGGAGCAACACTGCCTGGTGTTCTGTTCCCGGAGGCCTGGCCCAGCTTGGGCGCCTCACCACAGCAAGGAGGCAAACACAGAGGCTTCTCCTCTCTTCTCTCTTCGGAGAATGGTGGTCAAGATAGAAGCTCGTGGTCAGTGAGAACTGCATTAGGTAGTAATAGCCTTGTGGAAGGTTCTTCATTCCTCCAAGTTTCAGGGCCCTCTTCCATTAAACTGGAGATAATAATACTACCGACCTTTCCGAGGCACTGTAAGGGTTAAATAAGATCCTCTCAGAGAAGAACTGTGAAACACCATATAAATGGCAGGTGTCCTTATTTTTCTTTTTCTGTCTTCAGGTCCTTCTTATTTATCCCTTTTGCTTCCTTTTTTCTCCTCCTTGCCTCCTTCTCCCTCCCATCACCCTCACTGTAGTGCCCTCCTTCATCCCATTTGGCCTTAAAATGTCCACAGAAGAATTCTCTTTATTTTTAATATAAATTTATTTATTTATTCATTTATTTATTTATTTTTGGCTGCGTTGGGTCTCCGTTGCTGCGCACAGGCTTTTCTCTAGTTGTGTCGAGCGGGGGCTACTCTTTGTTGTGGTGTGCGGGCTTCTCATTGCAGTGGCTTCACTTGTTGCGGAGCACGGGCTCTAGGCACGGGGATTCAGTAGTTGTGGCTCCTGGGCTCTAGAGTGCAGGCTCAGTAGTTGTGGTGCACGGGCTTAGTTGTTCCGCGGCGTGTGGGATCTTCCTGGACCAGGGCTCGAACCCGTGTCCCCTGCCTTGGCAGGTGGATTCTTAACCACTCAGCCACCAGGGAAGTCCCCACAAAAGAATTTTTGATTTCTGTGGCCCCTGTGAACTTGCTCCCCCATTCATTCCCATCTTGATGAACAGAACCATTATTTGGCCAGTTTCTCAGGCTAAAATCCAAGAAATCATCCTTGATTCTTCTCTTTCCCATAGTGCCTACATTTGATCCTTCAGCCTGTCTTATAGGTGGTTCCTCCAATACGTATCCTGTATCTGACCATTTCTTACCACCTGCTCTGCTACCACCCTTCTCCTGGCCACCATCATGTCTTGCCTGGATGACTGCAAAGGTCTCCTAACTTTTGCCCCCTAGGACCCCTTCTCTGTATGTCAAAGTCATACTTGTAAAACATAAATCAAATCATATCACTCCTCTGCTCAAAACACTCCACTGGCTTCCGAATTGTTTACCATCCGGTTCTTACCTCCCTCTTCAACCTCCAATGACTATGCTACAACTCAGGGGTTCCTTTCTGTCACTCACACATACTAAGCTTATTCTTTGCATGCCTGATCCTGCCTTGTCCCAGTTCA
Organism: Leucopleurus acutus; assembly: GCF_964270905.1. Classification (NCBI taxonomy): domain Eukaryota; kingdom Metazoa; phylum Chordata; class Mammalia; order Artiodactyla; family Delphinidae; genus Leucopleurus; species Leucopleurus acutus. The sequence goes on along the minus strand of NC_139145.1, from coordinate 59,195,225 downwards.
GATGTTACCTCCTCAGAGAGACCTTTTCTGAGCCACCTATGTAAATTAATTCTGTCCCTACTGACTCTTTAGTAGATCACTCATGTGTGTGTTATTTCTGAAATTATCCCATTTCTTTATTTACACATGTATTATTGGTCCATGTGTCAGTCTTGCCCACTGTTCTCCAGTGACAAGAATATTACTTGGCACATTGTAAGTGCCCGTCAATTTTTTTTTAATGATAAATGAATGTACTTGATCCAAGATTACTTCTTCTCCCCCCCACCTTACTCCATCAAAATGCCCTCCCTCTTCTTCAGAGCATGGATTTCATTTGAAAGTTGATAGAGAGGCCTCCACAAATAATCGCTGAATGGATGGAGCTAAAATGAATTACGGGGCTTCCCTGGTGGTGCAGTGGTTAAGAATCTGCCTGCCAATGCAGGGGGCACGCGTTCAAGCCCTGGTCCGGGAAGATCCCGCATGCTGCAGAGCAGCTAAGCCTGTGCGCCACAACTACCGAGCCTGCGCTCTAGAGCCCGTGAGCCACAACTACTGAGCCCATGTGCCACAACTACTGAACCCACGTGCCACAACTACTAAAGCCCGCGTGCCTAGAGCCCGTGCTCCACAACAAGAGAAGCCACCGCAAGGAGAAGCCCACGCACCTGAACAAAGAATAGCCCCCACTCACCGCAACTAGAGAAAGCCCACACGCAGCTATGAAGACGCAATGCAGCCAAAAATAATAAATAAATAAAATAAATAAATTTATTTAAAAAATAAAACGAATTACGGCAACTAAGAATGCCAGCCTCTTAATGTATAGCTATTCCCAGGAGTATTAGCATTCTCAAACAGGAAGCTTGAATTTTCAGGCATCGTTGACAAAGGGAAAAATTTCAGGCCAGCCGAGTTGAAGTGATATGTTTGGACTGAGTTTCTGTTCCATGTCTTCTTAAATCCACATATATTTGTTAAGACCCTTTAGGGCTCCTTTGAAACCAAAGCTGCCGTTAAAATGTAAAACAATAATTGAAAAGCATTGCTTGTTTCTAAGAAAAGTATTGTGGATTGAGAATCAGAGGCCTGGGTTTCAATCCTGGATGTGCCACTAATTAGCTTCTTGGACAGGTTGCTGATGATAACTATCATTTACTGAGCGTCTAACATGTGGCTGACCCTGAGCTAGGCACTTGGCTCACATATATCATTTCTGCAACTCTTCCAGGTGGATATTTTTAGTATGTCTATTTTATAGATAGGGAGGAAGGTTCAGAGAAGTCAGGTATCATTCATGAGGCCACATGCTAGTAAACAGTGAAGCCTAGACTCAGACTCAAGTTTGTGTCAGTCTGTATTCCTGTTCCTTCCCCAGCACCCTGATAAGGCATTTTGGGGCAGGAGAAGAAACTCTAAGGAGTTGCTCTCTAAGATCTTTTTCATGTAATTTCTTCACTATATATTTTCTGGATTTGAGAAGAAGAGAACACAAGTGTGGCCCTGAGAACTCATTTGAGAATGTAGCTTAGTGGTTAGAGTACAGCCTTGGATGTCAGACTTCCCGAGTTAACAGCCTGACTTTACCACTCACCTTAAGCATCTACGTCATGCGTGAAGTCAGAGCACCTACCTCCTGGCCCAGTGGGCCCTACTTAGTGAGTACTCCATGAATGTTAAATATTTATTAACCTAATAATGATTACTATGTACGTCATAGAAAGAAAGTCTCTCAAAGGATACTGAAAGGAATACTGAAAGGAAAGCTCACAGAGAAGAGGTAGATGTTTCTCAGTACTCACAAGGGCCCGATCTCTTCTGTTGGCCAATCTTGAGAAGTGGCTGCTGGTTCAGAGGCTCCCAGTGTCACTGTATCAGCCAAGTAGATGCCCAGGGGAACTCCAGTGAAGCCAAGGAGAGCTTTTATCAGCAGCAGGGGCAGGAGGAGAGAGCAGCTGAAAAGCAGGAAGCCCAGAACCCACAGGAAACATTAGCTGGAGAAACAGTGTGCTCGGAAAAGCCCAGCCCTGAGTGAGGACTGGAGGCTTGAAGCTTAGAGGCAGGAAAGGGAGCCCCACGAAGAGTTCAAAGTAACTCATTGCTCCAGAGTTATTTCTGTACCATTTTCTCTGACTACCGAAGTAATACATTGGTACTTTACAGAGCTTTATATAATGCAAACAGCAAAAGAGTCCCCTACCAAAGTTTTTAGGAATCTTTTTATTGAAGTTTAATACCTGTAGAAAAATGCACAAATCATACTCAATGAATTTTCTCAAAGTGAGGTGCACATGGGAAGCCAGTACCTAAATCTTAGAATATAACATTATCAGAACACCAGAAGTTCCCTTATCTTCCCCCTTCCGGTCATTATCAATCCCAATAGTAACCCCTTTCCTAATTTCTTTCCCCATAGATGAGTTTTGCCTGTTTTAAAATTTTAAATAAATGGGATCACACGGAAGGTATCCTTTTGTGTCTGGCTTGTTTGACTCAGCAGTATGTCGTGAGATTCACCCATATTGCTATTTAATATTTCATTGTATAGATATATGACAATGTATTTATTCATTTCATCATCAAATACTGATGAGTATTGGGGTAGTTTCCAGTTTTCACTTATTGCAAATAATGCTAAGATCACTCTTGTACATATCTTTTGGTGAGCATATGTACTCATTTCTCTTGTGTATATCACTGGAAGTGGAATTGCTGGGTTATAGGCTATGCATATGTTCAGCTTTGGACAGTCAAAGTACATGTAAGATCTCTCTGTGGGCTCCCGGAGAAACTTCACAATGTCACAACTCTCAAAGAGAAGAGGATGCGGAGGGGGCATCCGGTAGCACTTGTCTAACGGCCTCCCAGTGGAAGTCTCTGCTTCCACTCTATCCAGGACAACATGACCTGTCTCGAATTCCATTCATCCTGTCATCCCCATCCATCCTCCCCAGCAAATGCCCTTCTTTAAACCCAGTCACACTTCCAGGGCAGCACTGCATCACATACCTGTCCACTTGCTGGCCTTGGATTGGATTTTAGTCATTTCTTGTATTCGTTCATCCACATAACAAATATTGTGTGCCTACAACTCAATTGCACTCTTTTACAATCTGGGATTGGAGCAATGTACACACCCCTATCTTCATGGAGCCAGCATTCTAGTAGGAAGAGATAGACAAAAACAAATAAGAATATGTTAGTGGTGATGAGGGCAATGAAGAAAAATAAAGCCGAATAATGAGAGTTAAGAGGAGTGGGGTGGGAGAGGAATGTGCTATCGTATAATAGGGTAGTCAGAGAAGGCCTGCAAGATCTGGATTATGTTTTAAATGATCACTGGCTATTATGTTGGAAATGGGCTATATGGGAGTAAGGTGGAAGAAAGGAGACAGGAGGCCACCACAAGAGTCTAGGTAAGAGGGAATTCTCTGATGGTCCTGTGGTTAGGACTCTGCGCTTTCACAGCTAAGGGCGCAGTTTCAGTCCCTGGCTGATGGTGAATTGGACTGGGATGATGATAGTGACAGTGATAGAAGTGGCTGCATTCAGCATATATCCAAAAGGTAGGTCTGACAAGATTTGCTGATAGATGATAGATGGAATGTGGAGCGTGAGAGGGGAGTCAAAGGTGACTTGTTTCCTCCAGGAGCAATGCCTGCTTGCACAGACAGCATAGGCCCTGACGCCAGGGTCTGCCCACTGAATGGGCAGATGTCTTTCCCGGTTACAGCCAGCCCAACTTCCTATGTGAAAGATCTATTCTCTACTGTCTCAGAGATGGTATGATATAAGTACTAAGACAAATGATTAGAATCAGATTACCAGTTGCAGCTCTCTCACTTACCAACTGTGTATCCTCGGGCAAGTTACCTAACCTATCCAAGCCTCAGTTTCCAATTCTGGAAAAATGGGGCAATAGTACCTCCTACATAGGGTTGTTGGGGATACTGAGATAGTATATATAAATAGGCCTGGGCTATTTATGGGCTTAGAAAATACCTACGTTAAACTAGCTCCCAGTTAAAACAATCAGACAGAAGGCTATGGAGTAAGGGTTATCTTTATTTGAATTGCAAAGTATAAATATAAACCAGGTTTGGAAATTCAGGTTTGTAACAGTTCAGTAATGGCACCAGAAACTTCCAGAAGGGACCACGACAGCATACCTTTGTAGTTTTGGTGAGGCGGGTGGGTTTACACAAAAGCCCTCCTCACCTCCAACCTTCTCTGTAGCAATTGGTAGGTTATCAATTACTAAGAACAGTCAGCTCCAATGTTTCCTGTTCCTCCTCAGCCTTTTTCTTTGCTAATCCCTTTTCTAGATTATCCTCTGCTGCATTGACCCCTGCATGGAGTAGCACCAGAAGAATGGCAGGATAAGAGAAATGTCTTGACACAAGGGACAGTGAGTTCCCACTCTGTGGACCTGGACCCATGCAGGGTGAGGGGCCAGGAAAGCTTCAGGCATGGAAGCCCAACTTCTTCTGAGACTGGGCAGGGAGAGGACACAGGGGAATACCGATATCTGTTACATCTTGACATCAGCACCTTGGGCTTTCAAAACACAAACGGTAGACACAATCGCCTAGGCAAGACTGCCGTCCAACTCATAGAGTGGATCTGACAAAGTTAATTCCTACAGCCTGACCATACAGAACTCCCCCTGTGGCACTCAGATCATGGAAGATCTTCCGAAATGTGGACAGACAATAGATTACTACAGATGGATCACAGAGCCATCTCACATTTGCAGCAGAGGGGACTAATGCTGAGCCAGATGGTGGGGGATGCAGGGTGGAGGGCCAGGAAATTGCCAAAGTAACAGTCTAGGCACTTGAAATATTATTGTTAGATTGTTAAAAACTAAATAAATTAACATACATAGAATAAAATAAATATATAATTTAAGAGGCATTTTACAAACAAACAAACAAAAATAGTTGTTATTTTTCCATCTGGGTAGAAGTCCCAAAATTCAGAGTTCTCAGGTTTATGGTATTTCACAGTTAACTCATCAAATCCAGCACTGAAGGGTCCAAATGGCAGATCCCTTGGTGGCTTGTTGAGTACATGGCTTCTCAATCTTTGTTACTTTCTTCCAGTCCCCGAATCTTTCTTTCTTCCTCTCCTTCCTTTTTTTCCAGGCAAAGATCCTGGAGCATATGGAATTTAACTGGCATTTTAATCCAGAAGATAAGTGTTTAAACAAACTTATAGGGGTAAGTAGGGCTTGATGGAGGAGAATCAGAAGGGCACGAAGGTCCCTCACTTTTGCTTTCTTCTGACCCAGATCCCACTGGACATATTCTGTTTGGCACTTGAAGGCTCTGGTATTTTGGCAAAGCAGTTATGGGAGGCCCAATTTAGATGGCACCTGGGGATGAAGGAATCTTCATGGCTAGTTGTGAAGTCCTTCCCCTCTGCAGAGTCTGTCATCAACTTGTATCTTCTCAGAGGTAGCAGTCCCCAGCTGATTCCTAAAGCACAAGAAGAAGGCATTTAAAGCTGGATCCAGCTTAAGAGGTCTTAAGAGTCTCCTGAGTCCAGATTTAAGAAGTGGAAAGAGGGCTTCCCTGGTGGCGCAGTGGTTGCGAGTCCGCCTGCCGATGCGGGGGACACGGGTTCGTGCCCCGGTCCGGGAGGATCCCGCATGCCATGGAGCGGCTGGGCCCGTGAGCCATGGCCGCTGAGGCTGCGCGTCCGGAGCCTGTGCTCTGCAACGGGAGGGGCCGCAACGGTGAGAGGCCCGCGTACCGCAAAAAAAAAAAAAAAAAAAAAAAAAGAAGTGGAAAGATCTCTGGGAAGGGGTGGGAAGGAGAAGAGACAAGGATGAGAGAAGCTGTCTTCTCAGGCATTGGTCTTGGGTATCTCTCTAGCAACTTCCACCCTAAGTGGAGATGCAGCACTGAGAACCTTTTTGAAAACAATTCTGCAGTGGGACCCTGACTCCATAGCAGCCCAACCCCTAGCTCCTAGGTCAAGAGAAGAATTCAGCATGCCTAGAAACAGATCCAGGAAAGGTGGTGATGGTACCATTGGGCAAAGGATGGACCATTACCTTGAGCACAGGTTTCTCTCAGTGGGACGTAGTCATGCCCAATTTCACTTTCTCTTCATTTTCCACGTCATAACCTCCTCTCCTGTGGTACCTGAGGAAAGTAAGTTTTGTGAGCAAGCTCTGCCTGCTAGAGGGTGCAGGCCCCAGAGCTGGTCCTTCCAAAAGATTCTGGCCCAGTGATTCTCTCCATACTCGGAAAAGCCCAGAGGATACGGCAGCTCAACAGACCTCTGGCCAAAGGTCCAACTGCCCCAAAGGATGCCTGTCTCTAATGGCAGGCTACAATTTGCTAAGAACTTTCACCTCATTTATACAATCCTCACAACATCTTTATGAGGTAGGGGAACAGAGATTACAATCACTGAAAGATTACAACCCTTAGAAAGACAGGTAACTTGATCCAGGTCTCACAACACATGAGTTGCATGCTTGTAAATGGGCACAGAGTGCTTAGTAGGTCTCCTCAGTCTAGAACATAAGCTGGATTGAAAGCATGGCCTGGGGACCAGATGCCCCAGATTTGGAAGGATATACCAATAGCACCACCGATGCCCTGACTACCAAACCACACACTAATGCCATCAGAGAAGAGTCAGGAAAAAGAATTGTGTGAAGATGTGGCTCCATGGGTGGGTTGCTGAGCCTGCTGTGAGAAGCAGGACCTCCTACGGCCTGGCAATTTTTTTCCTGGGCTCTAGACACTGGACCTATGTCATACCAGAGAAGCCAGGTTCTTGGAGAGCCTGTACCCAGGAATGTTAGTCAGACTCCTAGCCCAGGATTTGGGAGGTTAGAGGGCTCATGTGACCATCAGGTAGAAGATCCTGGAGGAGGAGGAATAGAAGTGATTTGCAAAAACAGCCTGTAACACTCACCAAAACATGAGAAGCCCCACGATGACCAGCAGACAGACGGATGACAGCACCACGACCACCACAACCAGGATGGTCGTGTGATCATAGGTATATAAACGATTTTTCACTGGGAGGCTCAGCCCATGGCACCTCTCTCCATGGTAACCCAGGTGGCAGCTGGTCCAAAACAGAACAAAGCAGAGATGAAGTTAGTGGTTTGGCTTCACTCTTGGCAACGGGCCACCTACATAAGCCAGAGCCCACTCCTCACAGCTTCAGCCTGTCAGTCCCTAACTGTGATTCCTGTCCTTCCTCTAGCCTTCTCTAGAAGCCCCTCTACAGGCTCTGTGGCCTTCCTCCTTCACTCCACGCCCTCCCCTTCTGCATTCCCTTTGGTCCTCTGGCACAAAACTCCTACTCCAGGCAGGGAAAAAGCAAAGGAGGACTTCAGGTCTTGGCTAGAGTGTTCCACGTGTGGATGATTAATGACATGTGTTAAAATGTTCAGAGGACTTGGGCACAAGAGCTGGTGGGTTGGACTGAGGGGATTCAGTATCACTCCCTCTCGTGAGGCCCCTCAACACTCTGACCCAGAAATAAACCCAGCCTTCCCCACCAATGCTTCCAGCGTCCAGTCCCTCTGCCACTGCCCAGCCTATTAATAGGCCCTGCTCCTTTGCCAGAAGTCATTTTTCTCAAGTTTCCTTCATTTAACTCCCAGCTCCCCCTGGGTGCAAGGCCCAACTTGAAAGCTGAATTTTGGCCTTTGGCCTCTGAACGCTGGGCTATCAGGCCTACTTCATCCCAGGACAAAGCAAACAAACCAAGAAAACCTCTTCTTGCCTAGCTGTCCTGCCAGTACATTTTAGAATGTCACAAAAAAAACCTTGGCTTTTCTCACTCAAGAAATAAATCAGATGGCAACTGCCTCTTCTAACACAAAACTTTTCCTGGAAGCCCTTGGGAAGACTGAGAAGTGCCTACAGTTGAACAAGCACATTCACGTCCCTTTCTTTTTTTGCGGGGGAGCTGCGCAGCTTGGCTTGTGGGATCTTAGTTCCCCGACCAGGGATTGAACCCAGGCCCTAAGCAGTGAAAGCGCGGTCCTAACCACTGGACTGCCAGGGAATTCCCTCACATCCCTTTCCTTATCTGAGCATCCCAGAGATCCTTTGATGTATGTAGGAGCCCATGTTACAGAAAGGCAGAGCTATTTTCCCCACAGTCACATAGCAGGGCAGAGACATAGACACAGATTGTCTGATGGTGAGCTCAGTGTGCTGCCCACACACATCCATAAATGCCCAGTCAGGGATGCCGTGGCACTGTCTGCCTGGGGACTTTAGGCCACTAACTGCTGAAGGAAGCACCGAGAACCTGGTGGCCCTCTATTCTGAACTGCACATCCTCTGGGGAAAAGGTTAGGCACCTCGTTCCTCAGAGCAAGGAATCCCTTCTTCCTGCCGAGAGGTACCAGGAAAGTTCCAAGGAGCAGACCTATCAGACCCAGGGGCCGGGCTGCCCCTGCCTTCCTTCCCAGCACCTCTTCCTTTCCCAGCTCCTTCTGGGTGTTTCGGGGAACTACCTCACTGCAGGATAAATGTAGGTCAGGCCCACAGCAGAGCACACAGCTCCTTGCCCAGCCTCTCCATGCATCTGTCCCATCGGCCCAGGTGGACAAAACAATGACCCCTAACCTGCCAGGACATAGAGGATGCTCTTAGGAGCACCCCTGGAAAATCACTTGTTCAAAGCACTTTACAGTTTATAAGACACTGTCCTTATCGACTAGCTTAACTGAGACTCATAACACCCTGGTAGGCAGGTATAACCTCTTTTACATATTGAAAGACTACGATTAGGGTCAGAGAGAGTAAATGATTTGCTAAATGTTTCACAACTAGGGAGCAGAAGGGCCAAATTCCAAATTCATAATTATTTCCATTCTGAACAGTGTAGGTTACCCCAAGGAAACACATATCTGATGGGCTTGATGGGTTTCTGGAGCAGAAACAGAGAGCGGTCTGACTCTGCGCTCTCAGTTATTATTACTGTTATCTTGAATGATAAATAACAATTAATAGCACCCATTACAGGCTTACTATGAGCCAAGTACTCTGTGCTAATTGCTTTACAAGGATCATTTCATGTAATCTTAAAAACATCTCTATGGGCTTCCCTGGTGGCGCAGTGGTTGAGAGTCCGCCTGTTCGTGCCCTGGTCTGGGAAGATCCCACATGCCGCAGAGCGGCTGGGCCCGTGGGCCGTGGCCGCTGAGCCTGCGCGTCCGGAGCCTGTGCTCCGCAACAGGAGAGGCCACAACAGTGAGAGGCCTGCGTACCGCAAAAAAACAAAAAAAAACAAACATCTCTATGAAGTAGGAGTTACTATCCCCATTTTAAAGATGAAGAGACTGAGGCCAAACTTCTGTTAGATAACCTGCCCAAGATTACACCGGTAGTGAGTGGTAGAGCCAGGATTTGACTCAGCAGTCTGGCTGACTTCAGGGACTGTGCTTTCCTGCGGGGAGGGAAGGTGAAGTTGAGTCTGTTTTTCACTTCCAGCCCATCATTCAAACCCCACAGGTACTTACTCAGATGATAGAAATAAAGCTTGGCCTCAGAGTCCCGCAATTCAGTTACATAATCCCTCCACCCCCACCCTGAGTCAAAAGGATAATAATGTAAACATCCTAATATTACCCACGTGCCCCTCCCTTTGCAGACAACCCCTGGCTCCCCCAGGGAAGGAGCATTCCAAGCATCCCAGGGTGAGGGCAAGATCGTGTGTCTTGCCCAGAGCCAGTGACCCATCAAACTGGGATGTGTTGCTCCTACCCACGTCTGTGGCCCATTTCAGAACTTGTATTACAACAGAAGCAAGGACCCTGTAGAGTACAGAGACATCTTCCAATTTGGATTTCTCCACCCCTACCCCAGGAGGTAAGGGGGCACCATTTGGCGCAGGGGACTCAGAATACATGAGTTCCAGACTAGTCCTGCTGCTATTTCTAGCCAAGTGATCTGGAGCAAGTTACGGTCGCGTTTCCAAGCTTCAGTTTTCTCATGTGAAAGGCAGGAATAATAAATGCCAACGTCACTAGAGCTTTGCGAAGCTCAAATGAGATAATACAAATAAAAGCACTTAATAAAAGGCCAAGTCCCACATGTGTGGGAGTTACTATATAATCAGATTCCGGAGGATACTGCCCATATCCTGAGGAAGGGAGCACCAAAGTCAGACGGAGCCAAAGAGAAGGGGCTCGCCATTCCTTCTTGGCATCTGGGCAGTGAGGTCAAGTAGAGCCTTCAGGCCTGTCTCTCTTCCAGCTCTGAGTCCTCGTCAGGCTAACTGTCCCCAGGCTTCCTCCAGCCACAGGAAACTTTGCAGCCAGTTTCTGGGTCAGCAGCTCATCAGGAGCCCCAGGAAACTGCTCTTTGAGGGCAACTTTTGGCTGGTGACACAAAAGGGTTTTCCTGTGGGTGATGGCTGCAGAGGGCTGGTTTAGGAAGCCGGCCAGCCTCAAGCTCACCACGGCAGCCTGACACACCCGGCTGGTGGTTGCTGGGTCTGGAGGCAAGAAGGAGCCACAAAGTGTCCCAGATGTAGGTGCCCAGATGTCACATTCTCCCAAACCAGGAGCTCTGTGTCTTCTTGCTGCCTGCTGCCCTGAGTACCAAGGGCTGGAGGCAGGAGGCTGCCAAGCCAGACACAGAATTCAGCCCCTTGAAAATCTGCCTAGGAAGCAGACACAGAGTCTTCACATCAGATTCCATGCTCTTCAATTAGAAAAAGCCTTAGGAGACCTCTAGTATAATAGCTGCCCTCTGTAAAATCGTGCTCCAACTCTGTAAGAACAGACAGGGAAGAAGGACGCAATCCAACACCCAGTGCAGCCTGGGGGCATGAAAAGCATGTTGGACGGGAAGTCAGGCACCTGAGTGCCTGTCCTGTTTCCACACACTTTATTTAGCTGTTGATCTCAGACAAATCACTTCCTACTTCTGGGCTCCAGTTTCCTCATCTTTCAAGTACAGACAGCAAGCCCTGCCTACCCAGCAGAGGGCTTTTGAAAATACAGGGTTGTATTTTCCCGTCCCCTGGAATAGCTGACACCAAGTGGGTGCTCAACAGAGACCTGCTGGGCTCAACTCATATTAAATGTAAACTGTAAAGCTCCATGGCAAAGGAAGGAAGGCACTGTCACGGTTACCATCACCATCCCTAGGGCCACCTTGACCCTGGACACCATTATCTAGGTTCTCTGGGTTTAGGTGGTCAGTCAAGCTCAGCTCTCCAGGAGAGAAGCCTTAAAAGGGTTCTCAGCTGAGCAGTGGAAGTCCCTCCACCAACGCCCTGGACCAGTTCGGCCCAGACAGATTTCTGGCCTTGATCCATCTTGACTATGCTCAGAGTCACTGCCTCCACCCTGTGCTAATGAGGCCAGTTTACAAATTTAGGACAAACATTCCCTGCCCTGTCTCAAGACTTCTGGAAGAATAATTGGGGGACTGTCTAGGTCACTCTTTTTTTTTTAACATCTTTATTGGAGTGTAATTGCTTTACAATATTGTGTTAGTTTCTGCTGTATAACAAAGGGAATCAGCTATATGTATACATATATCCCCATACTTCCTCCCTCTTGCATCTCCCTCCCACTGTCTAGGTCACTCTTAAGCAACCCTCTCCAATACCAAGCTCTTGACAAGGATATGAAAGGAGAGGACACACAAGTGACTGTAGACGTGGAGGGGGGTGATGGGTCTGTCTGACAATTGCCAAATACAGGGCAACTCTGCTATATGAGATCAGATGGGACAAGGAAGCTTTAAAAAAAAAAAAAAAAGGATCTGTACCAATCACAGCAGAAGAGATGCGAGGCAGCCAGCCTTCTTGACAGGCTGGGAAGTGGTGTGCACACAGCAATCTCCTGACTCTGTCCAGAGCCTTCCAGGTCACAGAGGTTGCCACTCCACAGAAACTCAGGCCCAGCAGAAGAGAGTGCATGTTTACAGCCTGATGTGGGTGTTGGTCTCAGGCACAGTGGCGACATTATGCCTGCCACAGAGCATGGCAGTGTCGTCATCCCTGAGGGGTTGCCAAGGCAGCCATTTGCTGGGCTTGGCCTAGCAGAGTGGCTGGGGAACCCATGGCCTCTCCACCCACACCCCTGCCCAGGGAAGGGGTGGTGCTGCCTGACCGGGGGCTGATGCCTACTGAGTTGGGTTCCATTTTCCGTTAATCTTACACAAAGGAAGTGTTCTCCCACCCCCATAGCCAAAGGTCAATACCCACCATGTCCCCCACCTCCTGGCCCTGGCCAGGGTAAGGAAGAAGGGAGGAGGGGCTTCTCCCTGCTCCCACAATGATTGCTTTCTCTACAGTCCTGCCATGTCTTAGAATCAACCCACATTTGCTCATTCATATGCACATATGTCTGAGTACACATACCTGCATAGCACATATCCAAATGCACCTCATACCTACCTGCAGGACTTGGGAAAGAAGGCCACGGGAGCTCCACTCCACCCAGGAGCCCCACTCTGCCATGTTTCCTACTGGCTTCTCCCATCTGGAGTAGGGCATGAGGCAGAAATGAAGAACCTGCCTTCAGGTGTCAGCTCTCCTAGCGTGTGCTCATTTCTGAGCAAGCAGGAAATGCCCCCAAAGATGAAAGAGCATCACAAACCCACGCCACAGGAAATTGCATCCTATGCTGGGGGGAGCCCCTTCCGCTGACTAAAAATATTTCCCCTCCTCCCAACTTCCTCCCAGAGGTTGAGAAGAAACTGGGTGGATTTATGAATTCAAGGAACAGTGACAACCAGGAACAGCCACCAGGCTGACAAAGAGTGAGCTGTTAACAGTCAGCCCCGGGGAAGGGACACTTACATGCAGGATGGAGCCCGGAGCTCCTTCACATATTTGCATTCTCCATGGATGCAGAAGTCCTTGTATTTCCGAAGACATGGGTCTCTCTTCTTCCCTAACCCCTTGCTTTTCTTCTTTCTTTTCCCACGCTCCTCCTTGCTCGGTGTGGCCAGAGCTTGTGGCTTGGAAGAGAAAGCAGCTGCGGTAGAAAAGTACCCTGTTACGTCTTTGACTTCCTCAGGGGAAAAAATCAGAACAGCACAGTGTCTGGAAGGATGTTTTGATCCTACCTGAAGTCAGAGGACTGGGAAGGCCTCTCGGCTCAGTGCCTTCCAAGAGCTGAAGGAAGACTGGGCAGACCTCCCAAAAGTGGTGGAGGAAGTAGAGGCTGGGGGGTCCCAAGGAAGACATTTCATAAACTCAGTTTAAGAACCTCATTCTATGGACTTGAGGACATGGGGAGGGGGAAGGGTAAGCTGGGACAAAGTGAGAGAGTGGCATGGACATATATACACTACCAAACGTAAAATAGATAGCTAGTGGGAAGCAGCCGCATAGCACAGGGAGATCAGCTCAGTGCTTTGTGACCACCTAGAGGGGTGGGATAGGGAGGGTGGGAGGGAGACGCAAGAGGGAGGGGACGTATGTCTATGTGTAGCTGATTCACTTTGTTATACAGCAGAAACTAACACACCACTGTAAAGCAATTATACTCCAAAAAAGATGTTAAAAAAAAAAAAGACTACTGGGTCCAAGTGACACTAAATAAAAAGGACCTCGTTCTAAGAATGCTAGCTTCTGTTGAGTAGCTTCTGTTGAGTAACTGCAGCTGATTGGGTAGTTCTACTAACCTCACCCCCACCCCACTGTTCATCCTCATCTCCTACTCCCCCACGCCCACTTGGTTCTATTTTGGCCTTAAATCAGCCTCATTTCCTGATGCTACACTGAGTGACCCATTTGCAGGAAGACAGCGTCAGAGATAAAAATTGCTTCTGGAGAAGGTACTTGGAGAGTATTTTAGAGGGAAGAGGCTCCTAAAATAAGAACAGTGCCCATGTCCAGGTGGTCCCCTCTGGGGTACCCATTAGCAGCAGCGGACCATGAGCCCAGAGCAGAACCAGGCTCAGGGACAGCAAGCAGGCCACCCCTGGTCAGAGATTTGCTGTTTTAACTTTTTAAATTTTTTTAATTTTAAAAATATTTTTATTGATCTATAGTTGATTTACAGTAGTGTGCTAATTTCAAAGAGCCTTGCTTTTTTGACATCAAACAAAATATTTACCCTGCTCTGTGTGCTATTTGCAGCTCACCACTTCTCTCAAAGGTCCATTTACATATATCCCCAGATGTCCTGTTTATAGCTCCCTAGGATGGGGAGTACAGTGCACAAGAAGCAGAAAGATGGAAAGTAAAGAACTATCAGAAGGAACTAGAACAATGATAACTCTCCCCATTCTTTCCACACTTAAAAAGGGAAAAACAACCTCACACAGACATCCAGCTGGGACTGATCATGGGCTATGCCCATCAGCCCAGGGGTCTGACACAAGTCTCCCCTCCCCTGTCCCAGCAGAAAAAAGGTGCCTGCTGTCTATGGCTATAGCCACATGTCTGGTAGAAGGATGAGCGTCATACATTAGACTGGAGTCCTAGGATCCTCAAGGTGGAATTGACTTCAAAAAATATGGCTTTCCATTTTCTGTTGAAAAACTTGAGGTCCCGAAAGGCAGTGACTTGCCCAAGGTCCTACAGGTTTGGGATCTGAAATGTGGTCTCTGGACTCCATATCCAGTGCCCTTTCCCAACACACCAAGCTGCCTCACACAACCCAGTCCCCTCTTGCAGACAAGCCTAGAGCACATGGGATGCTGAGCCAGGAATGAGACAATGAATGGGCTCTGAAGTTAGCAGACCCATGCTCGAATTTCAGCCATGTGATCTTGGGCAAGTCACTTAATCTCTCTGAACCCTGTAGCTCTTGGTAAAAAGTGGAGAACAGGTGTTCCTATCTCAGAGGGTTGCAGCAAGGATTAATTAACCCACAATAACATGTTAAGTGCCTAGAATACAGGAGGCACTTAATAAATGGTAACAGTTATTTATTTTAGGTGATAGGATCCCTACACCTGAAAAATAGTCTTTGCCCAGCAAACCCAAGTAAGAAGAGGCAGATGCCAGTAGTAGTCCCATAGACTCTTGTTTCCTCTGGTGCAGACCAGGCCCTTTCAGAACTCAGAAGGTGAGGCAGATGCTCAGAGGAAACCAATGACCATGGCTGTGGTGAAATTGAGGCAGGAGGGCCCAGCCGATCAGAAAAAGGAGGGAGAGGGACTTCCCTGGTGGCGCAGTGGTTAAGAATCCGCCTGCCAATGCAGGGGACACGGGTTCGAGCCCTGGTCCGGGAAGATCCCACATGCCGTGGAGCAACTAAGCCCGTGCACCACAACTACTGAGCCTGCACTCTAGAGCCCACGAGTCACAACTACTGAGCCCGTGTGCCCCAACTACTGAAGCCCACACGCCTAAAGCCCGTGCTCTGCAACAAGAGAAGCCACCGCAATGAGAAGCCTGAGCACCACAATGAAGAGTAGCTCCCGCTCTCTGCAACTAGAGAAAGCCCGCACGCAGCAACGAAGACCCAGCACAGCCAAAAATAAATAAATAAATAAATTTTTTAAAAAAAAAAGAAAAGGGAGGGAGAGAGTGACAGGGTGACAGCCAGGCTCCTGCCGGGGAGAGGGAGCAGTGAGTCAGGTCTGCAGAGCTAGGAGGAGCAGCTGTGTGGGTGGAGGGTGAGTCACAGCCCAGCTCTGCCCTGCCTATGAGGAGAGGGCCAGGAGAATACAGGTTGTTCAGGCCAGGAGTGACCCCCAGAGGGCCACTGTGAGAGGATGGAAGGTGGGAACCCAGCCTCAGCTTTGGGGCAGACCCCTGATGTATACTAAATAGAGATAGCACCTAAGGGAAACTCTGGGTAAGGAAGAAGGGTGGCAGAGGAGCAGACAGAGCCAGAACAGGTGGGTATCTTTCCAACCAAATATAGTCATTCCGGGGCTCAGTCCCTGCTCCACCCTTAAGAATCTCTGCAGGTGACTGGGGGCAAGGAAGCAGGCAATACTGGAGGCTCTGGACTCTGTTCTGTGCTTGTATTTACTTAGCCACAGCACCTCTGCTGGTTGAAGGATCCCATTTGGCCCTTCCTCCCTTGGAGTCTCTCTCAGGGACTCAAGGTGGTCAGGAAGTATCCAGGCTTGTGTAGGATTTGTAGACACCCAGCATATCAATACAGCTCTCTAGGGACCCAGTGCTCACCATTCACAGCCTCCCAAGGAGGTGCTGGCCTAACCTGAGGGGGGACCAAGTGCTCCTCGTTCCCCTGTTTCCCCAACCTGGAGACAGGTGGATGGAGGAGACTAACACTGCACACCTTGTATGTGCCTAGCATCTCCACATCTGTTACCTTATTTTATACATAATAGTCAGTTGATGTGGGAATTAGGGGTTGTGCACATTTTTTCATAGAAACTCTAAGGAAAGCATCTCAACCATTCCTTGTTCCTATCACCCAGTTTACCTCAGAGGAACGTACCAACCCCACACACCTTGCCTGTTTCAATTTGCCTCAGAGTATGCAGAAAGGCAGCAACGTGGCATGTGAGACTACGTTGGGCAAGAAAGACAACAGGATCTACATTCTAGGACCCCCCCAGTGAGTTTGTCAGGCCAAGCGGCTTTTCCTTGAGGTCCTCCATGAAAACCCCCAAACCATAGGTGTGCCCAATCGGCATAAATGCCAGATCCACTTATTCTTCAACTGTCCACCGGGGTCCGAGGATGGGCATCCCTCACACCCACCTCTGAAAAGGTCCAGGTCTGTCTCTTCCAAGTCCAGGACTTCCCGGCCTCGGCCACCTCCCGGGGGCAGCAGCTGGTCCGTAGATTGAGTAGGGGAGTCCAGATTGCTGGTTCCAGCCGCCAGCCCTCTTCGAAGCCGCTCCAGGCTGTCGCCGGTCACCAACGCCGAGAGCACTGCGGGTGAGGGACGAGGCCGCTTCAGACCCGCCGCCCAGACCCCCGTCGCCACGTACCGCTGCCGGCGCCCGCCTGCCAGGGAGCACGGGCCCCACCAAGTGGCCCGCGCCGGGGGCGCTGCAGCGATCTTCCTCCGTGTCCCCTGCAGAACGTCCCCATCCCCCCCGACCCCCGGCAGCCCTCTTACCTGCAGCCAAAAGGAGCTTCAGCACCACCGACGGCAGCAGCTTCATGGTCCCGGACTCGGCGGAGGCGGCGAGGCAGCAGTCACTTTGGAGGCGGCGGCCACCGGGCGCTGGCACGGGAGCCGGGTGGGAGGAGCACAGGAGATCCTGCCGGGCACGTTCTGCTGCCGGCCTCTGCGTGCAAGCCTGGCTGGGATCTGAGCGGAGCTCGCGGCCGCTGGGCGTCTCTGTATTCACTCTGTCTGTCCGTCCGCCCGAGCCCTTGAGCCTCAGTAAGTATAGCCAGCTGCCTTCCGCGCGCAGCTCCCTCGGTAGACTGAGGGCTCCCGGGCTTGCGGCCGGGAATAAGGCTCCAGGAGGTGCCGAGACTCCGCCCCGCCCCCTGCCGCCCCGCCCCCCTCCTCCCGCGCTGGGACTCCCGCCCGGCTCCAGGCGCCTGCCGCCCAGCCCCGGAGCCCGTGGGCGCGGCTGGGAAAAGGGGCGGGAGAAGGGGGCGGTGCTCACATATTTTGGGACTAGGCCAGAGCAGCCGCGGCCTGACTGTGGGTAGGGCTGCTGACCGGCAGGTGGCGGGGACCAGCTCCTACCTTTCCCCAGATGCCTGTCACGCTGCAGCCTTGGGACTGCTGAGCTGCGCTTCGCCCTTGGACACCCCTCATTCCTTCCTCTCTTCCAGGCCTGGTCCCTCCGGTCATCCGTGCTCTAAACCAGAGACCTCCACCCATGTCATCTTCTGAGCTTCAGAAATCCTCTTCTTTGCCTACCGATAAATCAAGTAGTAAATAATAATTAATTCATTTATCATTTAAAATTAGACACATGAATGCCAGGAGGTCTTGTGAGCCCAAGGTTACCAGAGTTGCAGTTGCAGGCACCTGGTATCAACCCAGCAAAAGGAAAGGAAGTTAGTGGTATTCTTCCAGCCACTGGAGTGGCTTCTCCTCATCTTTGTCCCAGAGGACATTGTCTCCATTAGGATTTTTGAACTATTGAGTATAATTCCCAGGCTTCTGGGATTGGAGAGACACAGGCTGTGAAACAAGCCTCCTACTTTTCCTTGCCTTTGAACACCACCTTCTTCTCCAACATAGAAGCTGAGCCCCCTCCCACAGGACCCAGCTGGCTAGCCTAGGTTGCCACATTCAACAGGTGCCAGGAGATTGATGTGTTTTTCTTCCAACTTACGAATTTTTACAGGGGTCTTCTGGAGTCAATGTCCTGACCCAAAGAAATTACTCTCTCAGTAGGCATTTCAGCTCCCAGGGACACGCTGGGACGGGAGTTGTAAGACACAGGGCTGGGTTCGCATTCAGAGCCCTCAAATTGTGCCAGGTAGAGCTGCTTGCCTGATTCAGCCCATGTGTAGGGATAAAAACAGGCCTGCTATTTATACATAGTCTATCCCACTCTCCCTCCCCATCCCCACTTCTGCAGGGGTAAATGGGGCTCTTCCCTCTTAATTTGTCCCTAGCAACTCTCCCCAGGTTTAGGTTTCCATAATGCCCTGGAATCACTACAGATCTAAGCTGGAATCCTAACTTTGCTTCTTACTGTGTGACCTTGGACAAGATATTTAATCTCACTGAGTCTCAGTTTCCACATCTCTCAAATGGGAATAACAATAATAATAATGCCTACTTTGTAGAGAGCTTCATGAAGATTGAACGAGGGAACACATATAGAGCAATTAGTATAGGGCCAGACATATTGTCATAAATGTGACCTATTATTATCATTATTATTACTAATCATTCTATACTGACTGTTCCACTTCCTTAGCAACCTCTTTTCTCTCCCTTCCCCACAGGTCTGAGGCTCCACGTGTGGTTGGGCTGGTTTTTAGGAGGAAGCTCACCTGTCACCTATTTGGCCAAGTGCCACTGTGGGATTGTTCCTTTTGGTGGTCAGTATTGGGCCTAGGACCTCAGTAGACTGTCACCACCCAGGACACACCTTTATTCTCCCTCAGCAGCTGCCTGACAGCCTGCTTCCCCAAAACGAAGCCACCTTGGGGTCAGGGCTCTCCCCAGGGGAGGGTGGAGGGAAACACTTCCTGACACACAGCCAAGTCACCCCCTTCCCCTCACCACTGCCAGTTTCACACCCTGCTCTCCTGTCCCAGCCTGCCTCTCCCTTCACACACTGTGACCTTCTGCCTTCTCACCCTCACATCAGTCTTAGCCCATTCATGGGGCAACTCCAAGCTTTCATCACACCTGTGAGCCTCACCCCAGCTCAGTTTGTGTGTCAGCCAGGTTTTATGGGAAGGACCTGCAAAAAGAATACAAAGGGCCTGGAATGGTTTGGGGACAGTCACTTCTCTCAGAACTTTGGGTGTCCTCTAATCAGAAAAAGGAATCACGATTCATTCTGGGACAAAGTCATTAACTCATTTATTCCACAAATAATCACGGAACACTTATCAGGCACTAGGGACACAGCAATAAACAAGACAGCCAAGGATATGCTTTTATGGAGCTTGCACTCTACCGTAGGGGGAGACAGGCAACACGTGAAGTAAATTAAAAAGTAAACTAGATCCTATGATGACAATCGCTAAGATGAAAGTTAAAATTCAATAATATACTATAGGATGTTGTGTCCCAGTGCTTGGGACAACACGTTAGACTTGGTGACTGATTAGCAAAGGTCTCTCTGAGCCTGTGACCTGTAAGCTGATGCTTGAATAAGCAGAAGGAACCAGACTTGTGATGATCCATTGCCAAAGTATTCTAAGCCGTGCAAATAGGGCAAAAACTTTGAGATGGGAACAAGTTTGGAGCACTCAGGGAACAGCAAGGAGGCCAGAAAGGAGGGAGGGTTATGAGATAACATTGAAGCAAAGGCTAGTGACAGATAACAGAGAATGTTACAGGCCCAAGGTAGATGCTGGATTTGATTCCCTATCACTGTGAGCATCAAAGGAGGGACGTCAGTGAGAAAGCATCGTTATGCAGGATTCTTTCACCTCTTCCCCTTTCTCTACCCAGGCCTCTCTAACCCACCTGCTCTCTGGCAGTCAAGTGCCAGGGACACACTCCTGAGGAAGCAGACAGGCCACTCTTCTTTCCCTGACTATCTGTGGACCGTGGGCAACTGAGGCTTAGAAACCTACTTGGCCCTGGGCCACTAGTGAGTCACAAGGGGGCAAATCCACAGCAGAAACCTTGGCATCCTGCTTCCCAGCTCTGTGCTGGGTTCCCAGGCCTCTGGAAAGACAGGCTCCTTGGGACACTGTCACTGACTCAGCTAGGCCATACAGACCTTCATTTAGGGAGAGCACTTGCAAGCCAGTGGGAAGGAGGTGCTGGCGGTGACAAGAAATGGGAGAAGGGGACTTGGAGAGGGGACGCACCTGAGTCTCTTCCCCACTGTGGCTGAGATGTCTATGCTAATAGATTGGTTCTCCCACACCTGGCTATGCATCAGAATTACCTGGGAACTTATTTAAGATAAAGAAGTCCTCCTAATTCAAAACTTCCTGGGGTGGGTCCCAGGCATTTACACTTTTGGCAGGCAATTCTGACATCAGCCAGTTTATGAAGCACTGGTCTGCATAATTAGGATAACGAGTTAAGCATCTGAACGAAATCTGAACCTCTGAGGCAGAGGCAGAAGAACTTTAAATAATGACACTTCCCATGTGCTCATGATCTTGCGTGATCCTCACAACTGCCCTAAGACTAGATATACTCCTCCCTATTTTAAAAGGGTGAGGCCAAAAACAGGTGAGTAACAGCCCAAGGCCACCCAGTTAGTAAGAATCTCAGCCTCAATTAGAATTCCTCTCTGTTTCCTCGGCCTGTGCTCTTAAGCTCAACACTATTCTGAACAAATGCATGAGACGATGGCCGCCCTCTCTCTGCCTCTACCGACAATAACATCCTCAGCTTTACTGAGGCTCAGTGCTCCATCTGTCTTGAGGGGAGGTGCTAAGAATCTCTGCCTCACAGACTGGAGGGAGGCCTAGGTAAGGGCAACAGGACAGCTAGCGAAATGGGTACACTCCCGGGAGCCAGACTGCCACGGGTTCAAATTTAGGTTCTGCTATTTTTCTTTCTAACTTTGGACATGGTAGTCAATTTCTCTGATCTACAGTTTGCTTATCTGTAAAATGGGGATAATAATAGTAGCAGAATATGATGCCTGACCCATAGTAGGTGCTTACGTGGTGACAGCTGCAGTTAGGACCAAATGCTTCCTTCTGTCTTCCTTTCCCCCTTCCTTCCTTTCTTCCTTCATTTCTCCCTCCCATTCTTTGTTCCTTCCTTCCTTTCTTCCTCCCTCCTTTCCTTCCAGTGGGAATTTAGTAAGGTGCTGCTTTCACCTGGGCCAGTCATCCTCAGTTGAAGTGGTCCCTCTCTGCTGCGAGATGGCCATTCTCACCAATGAGTTGGTGGATCTGCAAGGCCACTCAAAGTTTTAGAAACCTCTACCCAAAAAAGCAGCCCTCATCGCTCAGAGAGAAGCATGTGACCCCTGGGGGATGGGATTCAGCTGCCTTCTCCTTCCATTCTGACCAGAAAAGTCAGTCCCAAGTAGACCCAGAACTCGGCTGGCTGGGGATAACGGAGGGGCTCCTCCACTGAGGGTACTTCTATCACCAGGTGGCCATGAGCCCAGTTACCCAAACTTGGAAGCTCACGGTAAGGGGTCATTTCTCCTACCCCAGGCTGATTTCTCTCATCCGTGTCTCTATCCCCATGAGAGCCAGTTGATCAGGCAATTTGGGGGGGTGCAGCGGGATTTGAACTCAGGCCTGATCTTTGGAGTCCCCATGCACCTCCTATGCTGACTGGGGCCCCTGGAGGAAGTGCCAGATAATACTTCTTGTGCACCTGGGTGTAGAGAGGCTCTTATGTCTCATGGCCTGGGGTCAAGATCCATTTGAATAGGATGATAGATAGGAATGGATGAGGTGGGGGGGGGTGTTAAGGGGACGTCTGAAATCCCTATCATCCCCAGAAGATGTTGAGGAAAGGATACTTATGATGTGCTTGGCGAACGCCTGGATTCCAAGCCATCCTCCTCCATTTCTGTGGCTTCAAGAGATTTAAATCTCCAGCCCCAGGACTTTACCCCTTCCATCATCCCCTAGCACAGATGGCTCACTGGAGGGACAGGCAAGTGATTCTCATCCATCACACAACCCGCCTCCTTCCTCAAGCCTCAGGTTCCTCCATAGAAAATGAAGGTTTGAAACAATTGTTCTGTATTCAGGCACTGGCCAGTGATGTCCAGAGTGAATTGTTGGCAGTCGTGCTGCTGTGAAAAGTCTTGCTGAGACAATTCTATGACGATCAACAATGCCTGATCTACAGGGTGTGATAACTTTCTCTCTGTGCCTCGGCTTCTTCATCTTCAGATGGGGGGAGAATAACAATCTACTTAGGGGGTTCTTGTGACAATTGAAGGAGATAGCATCTCTGAAAGTGCTTGGCAAAAGGGAAAGCCCTATATAAATAGGTCAGTACTATTATTAACGTCTCCAGAGCTCAGCCTTGGAACGAGGTCATATCACATCCTGTACCAGGAATGTATAAGTTTGGTTCCTCTTAGAAATGTGGTCACAGAGCTGCAATTTAACAATATCCATTTGCTCTCTTTTAAAATTTATTTTATTTTATTTTATTTGGCCACGCCACGTGGCTTGCGAGATCTTAGTTCTCCAGGAATCGGGACGTGCTCCCTGCGGTGGAAGCGTGGAGTCCTAACCACTGGACCGCCAGGGAATTCCCATTTGCTCTTTTTTATAACTTAAGGTTGATCTAAGACAATGGTTCACAAAGGAAGAGATACTACCTCCTAGGGGATATTTTAGTAATCTGTGGGAGAGTTTTTGGTTGTCACCGATTGAGGAGTCCTCAGGCATTCGTGGGGGAAGGACGTCAGGCACACACAATTAAGAATTGCCCCAACTTTCACTGCTTTTGAGTGTCCCGTCAGATACTCATATGGGTGAAATTTTGATTATAATTACTTGAGCCTAGACTCATTTCTAATTCACACAAAAATACAAAAAGAGTTTTTGCACTGACTTTTCCAGGAATGAAATTAGCATGAGTTTTCATTTTGGCATTATCTGAGTTGCCAAATGACAAACCTGTGTCCGTTAGTATTTGTAGTTGTCACATTCAAGGTAAGTCTGTGTAGGTGCAACTTCACTGAGATTTCTAGAGTAGTCTGACCAAGCATTTGCCTATTCAAATAATATTATTTTATTTTAAATCACCTCTTTTATATTAATTAGGGTATTCACTTTCTTTAAAGAGTAAATGTGCAGTTAGGATATTATTTGTGAACTTCATTTCAGAATAGTAAAGGGACGTTAATGTATTTGTTATAAAAAGGAAACATCGGGCTTCCCTGGTGGCACGTGGTTGAGAGTCCGCCTGCCGATGCAGGGGACACGGGTTCGAGCCCCAGTCTGGGAAGATCCCACATGCCGCGGAACGGCTGGGCCCATGAGCCATGGCCGCTGAGCCTGCACGTCCGGAGCCTGTGCTCCACAACGGGAGAGGCCACAACAGTGAGAGGCCCGCGTACCGCAAAAAAAAAAATAATAAAAAATAAATAAATAAATAAAAAGGAAATATCGATTCTGAAAGGGTTGAGAACCACTAACGTAAGAGATGTTCACATGGAATATGAATATCTGTATCCTTTGTAAAAACGCTGTTCTAGATATTATTATGTAGAAGGTCCCTGGCCAGTGCCTGAATGAGGTGTAATAAACTCCTCTTGTAGTTCAGTGTTAGGAAGTTTGGCTCATCTGGTATCTGGTATAGGTACTTCCTTTTATGAGATAATGCAGGTGTGGAATTCATATGCTCCCTTTTTGCATCCACTGCCAGGAAGCTCACAGTTAAGTTTTGGGGCTCAGTTGCAGTGATTATCCCCAGTCCAGCATTTTGAAGACAATGATTTCTTACTTCTCCAATTTGATTTCATTATGGAGCTCTTTAATCGTGTAAATATTTACTTGTTTCTATGTCTCTTGTTGTCTAAATCTTTTCTGGAAGTAAGGGGAGCATAAGTAATTAGTTTGAAACTCAATAATCACATACCTGCAGTTGCCTTCCCAACACTTCCTGAGTCTGGCAGTCTAGGTCAGAGGCGACCGGAAAGCCTGAGGTAAAAAGGTTTACTGAGGGCTCGGGTGGTTTTGCTCTGCAGACTCGATCTCTCTTTTTCCTCTGCCTCTTCCTTTCAAAGGCTCTCACCCCTCCACTCCAGATGGAGTGTCGGCATTGTGACAAGTGGAAGCAGGCTCCAGCTGTCAGGGTCCACTCCAAATCTTGGCTGGATCTTGGTGTCTGGGGTCAAGGTGGGGTCAGAGAAGGGCACCCCAGCCCCAGGATGAGAGATGCCCAAAGCTCCAGCTGGAGAGACTCTCTCTCCCCAGACACTCTCCTAGCATCTTGTCTGAATCCCTCAGAGAGGAGGCTTTAAGCTTGGGCTGAGGCATGTGACCGACACCTTTCTGCTCCCTGGGTCCACCAGCCCCTAACTCTGACCTTGAACAAAATATCTCTCTGAGCCTCAGTTTCCTCATCCAGAAATGGGAACGTTAGCTACCTCAAAGGGCTACTGTGAAGACTCACTGAGATAACCTGCAAGGTGCTCAGGCAGTGCTTGGAACATAGCAAGTACTCAGAAACCAGCAGTGGCTGTTCATTCCAGTCTGCCCTGGATTGGTATGACTCATAGGCCTGTCTGCTGGCCCCAGCTGTGAGCTCCTGGAGGCAAGAGTGTGCATTCAATCTCAGCTCCTCATTCATAAGTTCAGTGACTGTGGCAAACTGCTCAACCTATCTGAGCCTCAGTGTTCTTATGATAAAGTAAGAATAATGAAATATACCTCAAATTTGTGGTGTGAGTAAAATTAACAGTGGTTATTTGGGGGTAAAAGGGCATTTGAAAATTTATTTTATGTTATTTTTACTCTTATGAGCATTTTCTGTTTTCTCTAGAACACATGCAAATTATTTATGTATTGAAGTCATTTTTCAAAAATGTGCTTTTTTTCTAAAAAAAAACCCTTAAATTTATTGAGCACTCACTACATTTTAGGTATTGTTCTAAGAGCGTTACATACATTATTTCCTTTAATTCTCACAACAGCTCTCTGAGGAAAATAGTATCTTCACCCCCATTTTTATTTATTTATTTATTTATCTATTTATTTATTTATTTGGTTGTGCCGGGTCTTAGTTGCGGCAGGTGTGCTCCTTAGTTGAGGCATGTAAACTCTTAGTTGTGGCATGCATGTGGGATCTAGTTCCCTGACGAGGGATCAAACCCCGGTCCCCTGCATTGGGAGCATGGAGTCTTAACTGTTGCACCACCAGGGATGTCCCCACTCCCATTTTATAGATGGGAAAACCAAGGCTTAACGAGGCTGAGCAATTTGCTCAGCTGGTTGTAAGTGAATCTATACATGTGATAAAATTTCATAAAACTATACACCCAAACACACACAAATGAGTGCATATGGAAACAAGTGAAATCTGAATAAGGCCTGCAGTCTAGTTAACAGTGTTGTGCTTATGTCATCATCCTGGTTTTGAATATTATACTATTGTTATGTGAGATATTACCATTGGGAGAAGCTGGATGAAAGGTACCAGCCAGAGACCTGCTTTTTTTTACAACTTCTTTTGTTTTTTTTGCTGTACACGGGCCTCTCATTGTCGTGACCTCTCCCGTTGAGGAGCACAGGCTCCGGACGCGCAGGCTCAGTGGCCATGGCTCACGGGCCCAGCCGCTCCGCGGCATGTAGGATCTTCCCGGACCGGGGCACGAACCCGTGTCCCCTGCATCGGCAGGCGGACTCTCAACCACTGCGCCACCAGGGAAGCCCTACAACTTCTTCTATAGTTCTTCTTCTATGATTAGACTCACATCGTTTTTTTAAAATAAGTTAAATTAAAAGTTTTAAAAAACTGAGTTTTTTAAAAGCTTGTCATAAGAATTACATGAGATAATGTGCCTAGCACAGTGGTTGGATGCAACTGACATTTCACTATATGATATTTTCTTTCTTCCCTACTCTGGAAGTGACTATTTTCATAGCTTTTAATTATAACAGCCTTCCTCTATTGTGTTTACTACGTACCAGGCCTATTTTACATGCATTGTTCCATTTAATAAAGCCTATGAAGTGGGCACTTTTATTATTCCCCTTCTGCTATTAGGAAAACTCAGGTTCTGCAAAGGTAAATCTCTTCTCCACTTGCTAGAAAGTGACCAAGCCGGGATTTACACCGAGGCAGCCAGTTGGTGACACTGCTTCCTGCCCCTCAGGGCCAGTTCAGTGTACTGCTAAAGGTCTACTTTGAACCTTGGAAATCATCTACTCCAACTGTCTCAGTTTCGGTGGAAGAAAACAGGCTCAGAGGGGGGAGGGGCTTTGCCCAAGGACACCCAACAAGTCTGTGTTTCGGCTAGGATGAGAACCAGGTCTTTGAATTCCTAGGCCAGGGTATTTTCCAGGGCTCATGCCCAGGGCTGCCCTCCCAGACAGCACACCTTCACTGGCCCTGTCTGGGAGACCACTGATGCCCACAGACAGACCCTCACTCACCTCCCTCACCAACCTGTGCAGCTCAGGGCACTTGAGACCCAAGAGGGAGAAGGGCCCAGGGAGGGTGGAGGCATGGTGGCCCTCTATTTCAGGCAGCCTGGGGAGCCAGAGTAGTTGGGGCCACAGAGAGGGCAAGGGCAGACCCTCTGAACTTTAGCTGGAATGGGGGAGGGAAGGGAGGCTGTGCTTGTGAGGGGGTATTCATGCCAAATCCAGCGCCTGTTCCCCTCAGGCTCCCTTGAGTCACTTGCCCCTGGGGTTGGGACACATTCTTGAAGGGGTGGTCACGGGGATTCCCCGCCTTCTCAAGCCCTAGGCCAGTTTCTATTCTTCCTGGGACTGAAACCAACTCCCCCATCGGACTCAGCACCCAATTCCCAACTGGTAATATAGTGACTTGCTCCTCTAATTCCTGCCCTGGGAACTCCTTGGACTTGAGAAATTTGCCCCAAGTCCAGACCTGGGGTTGGTGGAGAGGGCCAGCCTGAGTCCCATTTTTCAGAGAGGAAATGGGTCCCAGGTATCCAGTGGGGAGGTTGACCTGCATTCAGATGAGCCTGATGGGTCTCTCGCCCCATCGCTGTTGCGCTCCCCCGCACCCCATCCCGCCAGGCCAGTCTGCAGTGGCTCAGGGCAAGGCGGAGGATCAAGGACCCCTTCTTGCCATCCCCACCATCTCTGCGCCCTAGTGGGTCCGCTCTGGGAAGCAAACCCTGCCGCTTGGCCCAAGGGAGCGGCCCTAGCGATCGTTTCCGCGGGGAGCAGCGCCCTCATGTGGCCTCAATGAGAAGCTCAGCTCATTTCTCAGCCCCTCCCTTCCTATGACCTCATTGAACAAGTATTTATTGAGTGCCACCAGGTGCTCTAGGGGCAGTGGTGAAGAAGATAGATAAAATACCTGCTCCGTGGAAGGTACATTCCAGTGTGTGTGTGTGTGTGTGTGTGTGTGTGTGTGTGTGTGTGTGTGTGTGTGTGTGTGTGTGTGTGTGTAGGGGCAGGCAATAAACGATTAAAAAAATAAATAAACAAGGCAGTTACTAGCAGTGATAATTGCCAGGAAGAAAATAAAACAGAGAAATGTGATGGAGAAACTTAGGACTCCATGAGTAGGTAATATCTAAGATGAGATGTAGGTGACAGGGATCCAGTCCTGTGAAGATCTGGGGTAAAAGCCTCCCCTGCAGAGAGAAGAGCCACTGCAAAGACCCTCAGGCAGGAACAGGCTTCACATAAGAGAGGGAGGCCAGTGTGGCTGGAAAGGAGTGAGCAAGGACAGAACGGTATGAGAGTCCATCAGGGAGGCAGGAGGGCTGGAGCCAGACTATAGATCAGATCTTATAGACCATGACAGAGTTCGATTATTCTTCTAAGAGTAATGAGAATGTATTGGGTGGGTTTTGAGCAGAAGAGTTATATGGCTTGATTGCCTTTTAAAAGAACCTCTATGTTTGAGTGAAATGGAAATGTATTTAAAAAAATAAAAATAAAAATAAATGAGGGCCCCTATGGCTGCTGTGTCGAGAATGGAAGAGTGGAAGCAGAGAGATCACCGTAAAAGGTTAGAAAGCTATTGAAATAATTCGGGTGAGACATGATGGCAGCTTGGAACAGGGTGACCGTGTTGCAGTGGGGAGATGTGGTGGAATTCCAGAACTGCTTTGAAGGTAGAGCCAACAGGACTTGCTAATAGACCACGTTCTCCCTTGCACATGTAGTGCCAGGAACTCCTCCACACGCACACCCTAGCTGGCTCCTCCATCCTCACAGCGGGGCTGAGTTAGAGAGGTGGACCCCAGGCACACAGCTAAATTAGGAAGTTTCCAGGTGTTGTTGGACAAAGGAATTTAAGACTCAGGCATCTGTTCTTCATGAACTGCCTCCACCTTCCATCATCAGCCCATTTAGTGGGCAGGGCCTCTGCCTGCTATCTCCCTTCTCCCTTAGCCTGCTTGACTTCTATAGACCCAGTTATTTATTAGGTCTCTGTTTGTCCAAATGAGTGCCCTCAGGGTGTGTTGGTGACACTCAAAACAGTCCACGGTATCTGGTGTTTGTATTTGATGCAGAGTAGTGGGTAGTATAATCTGGGGGTCAGTCCTAAGACCCAAGCCAGCGATGTATTCCTGTTAATTTACACAAAATGCAGTGGGCTCAGACCGGATCCCACAGGAAATGCGCACCGCCATTTTGCCCCAGGTTGGGCATTTCTGGAGAGCCTGGGAAAGGTCAAGCTAGCCTCACACTCTCAGGCTGGCAGAGAATGGGGAAAACAAGCAGGGGAGGAGGTGACTGGTTGGCTCTGGAGTCAGTAGGCCTTGCTGTTTGTGTTGTGCTGCATGCGGGGTGCATTATAAATGCAGCCAGCCAGCGGGCCCCTGGCCTCAGAACCTAGGAACACACCGGTCCCTGAGAGTCTGTGCAAGCCTCACCGAGATGAAGCTGCCAGACCAGGAGGAGTTTGAAGTCTCCAGTGCTTGTGAAAATATACCCACAGGAGAGCTGGACAGTGGCCCTGGCTCTGGCCCCAGCCCTGACGGCCCCTTAGACACAGACAGCAGGGAACAGGGGGTACCCAAGGACCCTCTGCCTTTCATTCAGCTGAATGAGCTGCTGGGCTGGCCCCAGGCACTGGAGTGGAGAGAGACAGGCAGATGAGTGGGACCCAGGCCAGTTTTACGGGGCCCTTCCCCTTCCCCCACTGGGGCCTCCTCCATGACTCCCAGTTCTTCCTGTGTGTGGTGTGGTATTCTCACCCCCAATCAGGAGTTCCTTCCTGTGTTCCCCATTTCAGACCCTCACCCTCTATGGTGCTCAGCCTTCCCTGCAGTCTGGTTTTGAGTTCCCCAAGACCCAAGATGAAGGCTGACTGCCCGGGAGGGGCATACTCTATACCACTGGGCCCGCAACTTCCCCACTGTCTCACTTTCCCTGGTTCTCCTGTGTCCCCACTCCTGAACCTGGGAGAGATGCCCTCAGTAACATTGTCTGCCCCTCTTCACCACAGGTGGGTGCTGTTTGAGGAGAAGTTGGAAGTGGGTGCAGGCAGGTGGAGCGCCCCCCCGTGCCCACCGTGGCACTGCCCAGCCTCCAGAAGCTCTGCAGCCTGATGGCCAAGGGCCTTGTCCTGCTGGACTGTCCAGCTCAGAGCCTCCTGGAGCTCGTGGGTATGCTGCAACCCTTTGCTGGGAGGGCCTGGGCATCCATGCCATTTCTATAAGATTTCCTCCACAAAGTTTTGGAATTCTCCAGAGCCCACCCCGCCCCACCCTGGGGGATTACCCATCCCCGTCACAGGGGAGAGATAGAAATGCAGAGTGAAGAGAAAGTTCACTGGCCCCTGCGTTCCCTAGACTCTCAGAAGGGAAAGGGACCTGAGCAGAGAGCAAAGGGGAGAGTTCAGGGGCAGGGAGTTCGCAGGAAAGGGTGGGAGCCCCACCTCTGTTCTCCAGAGCAGGTGACCAGAGCGGAGTCGCTGAGCCCAGAGCTGAGAGGGCAGCTGAGAGACCCCCACACCTCATCCAGACCACAGGCACCAGCCCCTGCTGAGGTGAGAGGCCCCTCCCTGGGCCCAAGACCAAAAACCCTGGGGTGGGAGGGTCCCAGATCTCCCCTGCACCTTCCTGGACCAAGAGTGGCCTAACCTCAGCTTGGACCTCAACCCAGGACTCATGAGTGAGAAGAAGCTGGGGTAGTAGTGAGGGGAGAAGAATGGAGGGGCTAGAATCACCACAGCCAGAGCTCTGTGAAGGGATGTTCTTGGTAGGCACTGTGCCAGAGGTCCACGCACAGTATCTTACTTAATCTTCACAACCACCCTGGGAGGTAATACCACAATTATCCCCATTTTAGTGATGAGAAAACTGAGGAGCAGAGGGGGAAGTTGTGCTCCAGTTTTCACAATTTGGCAAAGCTGGTCAGGGAGCCCTGGTAGATCCACCCCAAAAGCCTGTGCTCGTAATCACCGCATAATCCTGTTTTGTAGGATCTGCTCGTCCAAGAGAGGCTTCTTACGAGGAGGAAGCCCCCCTGAAGGGACAGGTTTGTGGCACTTCCTTGGGCAGGGCTGGGAGAGGAGTTAGGGATTAACAGAGGTGCACCCTCCACTGGACTCCCCCTCAGTCAAGATCCTGCCAACATCCCCTTCCCTGAATAACCTATCATCCTCTGTGTCTCCTTGAACCCCAACCCAGTATCAGAACCCTCTGAGACAGAAGCTCCCACCAGGGGCTGAAGCAGGGGCTGTGCTGGCAGGAGAGCTCGGCTTCCTGGAACAGCCAGTGGGGGTCTTTGTGCGACTGCGGGATCCAGTGGTTCTGGGGCCCCTTACGGAGGTGCCCCTCCCCAGCAGGTGAGGCTGCTGAGTGGGGGTTGGATATCCTGGAGCCCAGAGAAGGCCTTTACCTGCGAGGGGATTAGGAGGTTCTTGGGTCCAGTTCTCTGGGGGTGGGGATGGGGACTGGTACTCAGGGAGGGATGGCAGTCAGCGCTGCAAAGAAGGCGTGCACAGGAGTGTGTATGGGGGTTGGTAGTGAGGTCAGAGGCAAGGGCTGCCCTATGAGATAGCAGCCTCTGACTCTCTCTGGGACCTGGTTCCTTCCTCAGGTTTTTCTGCCTTCCTCCTTGGCCCTCCCACACAGGGAAGGGGCCACCATGAGATGGGCCAGGCAGTGGCCATCCTCCTCAGTGACCCGGTGAGCTGGGCAGGCACGTGTGTGTCTCTGTGTGTGTGTATACGTGTGTGCGTGCTTGTGTCAGTGAGTATATGGACTCTCTACGTGTGATCAGTACAGCAGTGAAGCAGAGTGTGGCTTCATGTCTGTGAGTATGAGGACTGAAGTTCCCTTGGCTACCACCACACCTCCACCCCTTACCTAGCACAGGGCTGGCACACAGGAGGCACCCACAGATACTCACTGAATGCATGCATGCATGAATAAATGCTTGAATGACTCGTCTGCCTATGTGACTTGTGTCTAGTTTTGAAACTGTGTAAATGCATGTAAGGGTGCAGATCTGTATTTAGTGCCCCTCTGTGCCCCTATCCCCAGCAATTCCAGTGGTCAGTTCGGTGGGCCACCAACTTTCATGACCTTCTGGCAGCCCTGGATGCTTTCCTAGAGGAGGTGACAGTGCTCCCTCTAGGTCGATGGGACCCAACAGCTCAGATTACCCCGCCTAAATGTCTGCCTTCTGAGAACAAAAGGTATCTGGGGGTCATCCTGCCATAGAGATCCTTCCCCACTGGCCTTGGGTCCAGTTCCACTGTTGAGGAGGGGCAGTGGGGTAGGGGAGGGGACAGGAAGGGAGCAGACCTGAGTTCTGCTGGACCACTCTGTCGCTGTGAGACCTTGAACCTTCCCCTGCCGGAGCCTGGCTTTCACTCTTGTTAGAAGGTCAGAATGTGATCCGGACCTTGTTGAAATGAGGCCCAGGTCTCCGCGGTCAGAGCCGCGCCCCCAGCCAGCAGAGACACGAGCCGCCGCCAGGAGGCAGGGTGCCGCGAACTCCGGCGCCGAGTTGTGGTCTGATCGGGGATCCTCTGCCAACTCGGGTTCCCCTTGTCCTCAGGCTCCCCTCGCAACTGTGGGAGCCCAAGAGTCCCTCTGCCCGGCGAAGGACCCCGGCTGAGGACAGGCACGACCGCGGGCCGCACGTGGCCAGCCCGGAGTTGCGGCGGACTGGCAGGGGTGGAGAGCTGGGGTGGGAGCGAGGGTAGCTGTCCTGGGCGGGGAGAGGAGTCACACGGGGCCCCGAGGTGTGCGCTCACTGTGGGGGTGGCGGGGGAGGCTCACCTGGCCCCAGGGACGTGGGATGCGGGAACCTGGATCACTGATGACCCACGGGCAGGAGGCTCCTTGTCCAGGACGTGCGCCAGAAGGCCTCGTGGTACCCCAAAGACTTTTTGGACGCCCTGCACCCCCAGTGCTTCCCGGCCGTGCTCTACATTTACCTGGTTACCGTCACTAACGCCATCACTTTCGGGGGTCTGCTGGGAGAAGCCACCGACGGTGCTCAGGTGGGGGGCAGAGGTGGGCGTGTGGGGAGTAGGCGTAGCTTTGGTGTTCCACCAGCCATGCCCTTCCCCCTCCTCTGGGTCTATGGCTGGGCTGAGGAGACTCCTCGGAAGCTTGGGTTCCTGGGCTGAGGAATCCAGGGTCCTGTGCTGACAGGGCCCACTGTTGGCTTCTAGGGGGTGCTGGAAAGCTTCCTGGGCACAGCACTGACTGGAGCTGCCTTCTGCCTGATGGCCAGCCAGCCCCTCACCATCCTCAGCAGCACCGGGCCAGTGCTAGTCTTTGAACACCTGCTCTTCTCCTTCAGCAGGTAGGAGAACTCCCCCACCTCACCTGACCCTCACTAGCACACCCTCAGCCTGGTCTCAGCTGGGTCAATAGGGGAGGGTGGAAACTGGCTCCAGGGGCACCTGACCTGGATTAGGTTGGGAGCAGAATGGGCACTTCCAAGCCCTGCCTGTCTCTCATCCCCCAGAGATCAGAGCCTGGACTACCTGCCCTTCTGCCTGTGGGTGGGCATCTGGGTGGCCACCTTCTGCCTGGTGCTGGTGGCCACGGAGGCCACTTTACCCACTTCACCGAGGAAGGCTTCTGTGCTCTCATCAGCCTCGTCTTCATTTATGATGCCATGGGCAAAATGCTGACCTTGACCCATGCCTATCCCATCCAGAGACCTGGCTCTCCTGCCTATGGCTGCCAGTACACAGACCCAGGAGGTGGGCGAGGAAAATAGGGAGCTTGGCAAAATAAGGGAGGATGCAGGAAGGGTTGTCCCCGTACTGTCCCCCTTAGTTAAGTTCAGCAAAATGCTGAGTACTTACCCAGTAACCAGCAGCACTCTTCCCTATTCTGGTTCTGAGTCAGATGAAAAATAAGTCAACAGAGCAGACCCAATATCTTTATTTCTGCCAGTGCTGAGAGAAGAACATTGTTGTATCTATGGGTATGGGCTTCCTAATGATGAAACCACAATTGGATCAACTTACCCACCCAGTTATGGTTGCACTGGACAGGGACTGTCTCACCCTAGAGGAGCAGAGCTAAATGCACACAGGGTGCAGGCAGCTTACTCTCCAGAGAGGGAGAGGAAGGGGCAGGGCCAGGCATGCCCAGCTTCTTCTCCCAAACTCACCAATCAAATAAATCACTGCTCTTCTCCTGGGCCAAGTTACTGACTGGGTGGAGAGGAGCTTGGAGTATTACACTTGCACATTTCCCTCCACATGGACCAGGATTGAGGAAGACGTGTCCTCTCAAGAGTTCCAGACTCTGTACTAGGCATGAACAAGACTAATTCTGGCCCCCGTGGAAACACACAGATTTGTGTGCTCATCCATTTGTTGGGTGTCTGCCCTGTGCCGGGCACCTGGGTTACAGATAGGTAGGGAATTTGAAGCGACAAGGGCATGAGGCAATTTCCTGAGGACAGACTTGGTAGTGATCGGAGTCAGCAGACAGATGAGTCAGAACTAAGAACTGTCTAGTTCAGCTGGACCAGTGAAATTAGGCTCCTGATTTGGGCTAGAGAAGGTTCCAGGGGAGGAAAAATCATCTGAATTTTTTTTTAATTTTTTTTTAATAAATGTATTTATTTTTTATTTATTTATTTTTGGCTGCGTTGGGTCTTCGTTCCTGCGCGCGGGCTTTCTCTAGTTGCGGCGAGCGGGGGCTACTCTTTGTTGCGGTGCGTGGGCTTCTCATTGCGGTGGCTTCTCTTGTTGTGGAGCATGGGCTCTAGGCGCGCAGGCTTCAGTAGTTGTGGCTCACGGGCTCAGTAGTTGTGCCTTGCGGGCTCAGTAGTTGTGGCTCGCAGGCTCTAGAGCGCAGTTTCAGTAGTTGTGGCGCATGGGCTTAGTTGCTCCGCGGCATGTGGGATCTTCCCAGACCAGGGATCAAACCTGGGTCCCCTGCACTGGCAGGCAGATTCTTAACCATTGTGCCACCAGGGAAGTCCCCACCTGAATTCTTCTCTCCTTCCAGGAAATGTGTCTCAGTGGACAAGCACAAAGCCAAAAGACAGAGATGACATCTTCAGCGTGGTGAGGGCCTGTTCCTGGGAGGGCCCAGGCAAGAAAGGGTGGAGACCAAAGAAGTCAGTAGTTCCAGGCTCTTCCCACCCCTCATAGGTCACTGAGGCCCAGCCATTTGCTATGGTTGCAGATCTCCTATCTTGTGTACTCAGTCTCAGTGGACATCAGTGGACATTTATTTCACTGCCCATAACCCCATCCAGGACCACCTCTCCACACAAGACCTAGGCCTGGTCAATGCATCCTTGCTGTCCCCACCTGAGTGTGCCCGGCAGGGAGGCCGTCCTCATGGGCCTGGCTGTCATACAGTCCCAGACATTGCCTTCTTCTCCATTCTCTTCTTCGTTACTTCCTTCCTCTTTGCCATGGCCCTCAAGCACGTAAAGACCAGCTGCTTCTTCCCCTCCATGGTGAGTGTCACCTCTCTTTCTGTGGGAGAGAACTGGCTCTTGGCCTCGGGCCCTGTCTGCAAATGGGAAAGGGGGCAGAAGGAAGGGGATGGTGGCCTGAACCTGAGTGTCTGCTGGGTGGCCAGGTGTGCAAGATGCTGGGTGACTTCTTCTCAGTCCTGGCCATCCTGCTGGGCTGTGGCCTCGATGCCTTCCTGGGCCTACCCACGCTGAAGCTCACAGTGCCCAGAGAGTTCAAGATGAGACCTGGGAGTGGAGAGCAGAGGGTAAAGCAGGGCCAACAGAAAGGACCCTAGAGGAGGAAGATGAATAGATCCCATACTTCTTCTCTAGTCTTCTGTTTTCTCACTCATAAAATAGAAATGGTATAATAATGGTCTCAGAGTTGTTGTGAGGACACATCGTGTGCCAGACACATAGCAAGCACAGAATAGGTAGCTACTATTATAGGTAAGGGGTTAAAAGAATGGGTTCTGGTCAGCCAGCCCTAGGTCTGAGTTCCACTTCTGTCACTTCCTAGCTGTGTGACTTAGGGAAGTTAACGCGCATTCTGAGCCTCAATTTCTTCATCTATAAAATGGAAATAATAAACTACCATAGTTTCTACGCCATAGGTTGTTTTGAGATTCACAGAAGATCATAGTGCATAGCACTATCGCATTTCTGGGACTGGCACATACCAAGACCTCAATAAATGCTAGCTATTGTTGTTACATGTTCTCCCTACTCTTGGCATGGCCCTACCCACTACACTACTCCCCAAATTCTTCTTGGCACCCACGATTGCCTGCTCTGATCCAGTAAAGCTGGAGCTCCCTGCCCAGGGCATGACAGTACACAGGACAAGGCTCAGCACTGACTTAGCACCTAAACTTTGCCTGTGCATTTGGAGACTTCCCCTCCAGCTTCCCTCACGGCAGGAGAGCACGGGGGCTCCAACTGAGGCAGCCTCAGGGGCTCAGAACCCAAGGCAGCAACTGGGGCCCTCCCCCGCAGCAGACGCTTGTAATCAGGGCAGACTCAGACACACCCAGCCCTGCCCCTGCCCCAGATCAAGGCAGGTGTGAACCTGAGTTGCCCAGCGCTGGATGGGGGTGCGGGGTGCCTAGGGAGAAGCTCTCTGTACATCAAGAAGTGTGGGCGGGCCTCTTCCACCACCTCCTCCTCTTGCAGGGAGGGAAGGACCCTGAGAACCAAAGTCCAAAGCCCCTAGCTCCAGCCCAGCCCCTAGGCTGGTCCCCCTCCTTCTGCCCTCTACCATCCTTGCACTGGGATGCTTTGAACCAGCTGTGCACATACAGACTGCTCCCACCTAGCATTCAGTGTCTTAGAGCATGCGGAGGGGGGGGGGGGAGGATGAGGGGGGGAGCTGTGGAAGAGTGCCAAGGCTGGAGTGTGCAGGTGAGGTGCTCTTGAGATACCCTCTCCAACCTGTCCACGGACTGCCCTTCCCTAGCCCACACTACCTGGACATGGCTGGCTAGTGTTACCTTTTGGAGCCAACCCCTGGTGGCTGAGTGTGGCAGCCGCCCTGCCTGCCCTGCTATTGTCTATCCTCATCTTCATGGACCAGCAGATCACAGGGGTCATCCTCAACCGCACCGAATATAGACTGAGGGTAAGGCCTGCTGGGTAAGACCCTAGGTCCCTAGCCCAAGGACAGGAGCTCCAGAGTGGGGTCCAGGCTCCCCCTTTCCCACCCCAGAGGACAGAGGGCCCAGATCTGGGCTAGCTTCATCCTCATTGCCCCACCGCTATCTGCAGAAGGGGGCTGGCTTCCACCTGGACCTCCTCTGTGTGTCCGTGCTGATGCTGCTTACATCAGCTCTTGGGCTGCCCTGGTATGTCTCAGCCACTGTCATCTCCCTGGCCCACATGGACAGTCTTTGGAGAGAAAGCAGAGCCTGTGTCCCAGGGGAGGCTCCCAGCTTCCTGGGCATCAGGTGAGGCCAGTATTCAGGAGGCTGGAATGAGACGTGGGCAGCAAGGTGGGGTATTGGGTACAGGGCAGAGTTATTTGGGCAGCTTAAATTGTAAGCTGGTGGGCTTCCCTGGTGGCGCAGTGGTTTAGAGTCCGCCTGCCGATGCAGGGGACACGAGTTCGTGCCCCAGTCCGGGAAGATCCCACATGCCGCGGAGCGGCTGGGCCCGTGCGCCATGGCCGCCGAGCCTGTGCGTCCGGAGCCTGTGCTCCTCAACGGGAGAGACCACAGCAGTGAGATGCCCACGTACCGCAAAAAAAAAAAAAGGTAAGCTGGTGACTCCAGAGGGCTCTCTCACTGCCCCATGAGCGCTGCTGTGGGGTGAATGGGTGGGTTCTGGGCTCTGAGGTGGGTGAGTCAGGTCTTCCCCTCTCCTCCTTCAGCCATGAGACTGGGAGGGGCCTCCAGAGGAGCATCATGGATATGAGTGTGGAGGCAGCCAGCGCTGAGCAAGGATGAGGTGCTACCTAATAATCCCCACTCAGTGTAGAAGCACCTCATTGATATTACAAAGTAACCATCACAAAAACAATTTTGTTGGAAACACAGTCTAACTGTCGAAAGTATGTGAAATCAACTTTGCAAATTATGAAGTAGAAGTTTTTATGTTAGTATAAAAATTGCTAATTTTCCATCAAAATAAAAGATAAAAACAAAGAGCAGCCCTGAGCTAGAGCTGCTGAAGAGGACTGGGACCCCCGTATTGAAGTGACCTGTCCCTTCCTCTCTGCCAACTTTTCACACCAAGCTAAGGTCCCCTCCCTGCCAGGTTACTGTCGAGGGATCCCTCCGCTTCCCTCCTGCCAGGGTCTGTTGTGATGTTTGGCCAGCGTGCCCAGCCTGGGCACCCTAGGGGCTCTCCCAGACCCTAGCTAACTCCTCCTTTCCCCACAGAGAGCAGAGGCCGACGGGCCTGGCGGTGTTCATCCTCACAAGAATCTCCATCTTCCTGGCACCTATACTCAAGGCACCTTAGTCAGACAAGCCAGCATCGGGGGCAGGGCAGTAATAATAATAAATATAGGAAGAACTGACATTGGCTGAACATTTACCACATGCTGGGCACTGTGTTAAGTTTTCTCCATACATAGTCTCATTTAATCCTCACATTACCGCTGAGAGGCATACGCACTTTAAAAACGAGGAACCTGAAGGTTAAAGAGGTTAAGGAGCTTACAAGAGACCACCAAGAGACCTAGTTTCTCAGATCTATCTGAGAACCCAAACTCTGACCCAGTAGGCTTTCTACCCAGTGGAGCAGGGTGCAGACATACCACCATCCCCAGGGCCCAAGCACTACCCTTGCTCCAGACTCTCAATGAGCCTTAGACTAAGAGTGTGATCATCACAACCCAGAAAAACTTGGAGGCAAAACCCCTTCACTTCTCCCTCACCAGATGTTTATAAACACCTATTGTGTACAAGGCTCTGCGAGGCACCTGGGAGAAGAGGGTGGGGAGGGGAGTAATATTGAAGAAGAATATGGAACCAAGCCCCTGTCAGCAACACATACACATGAATAAAAATTAAGCAACAAGTAACAGCAGAAAGGTTCAACAAGCCAAGACAGCAAAGCAGTCAAGGAGGATGTGGAGAATGGTTACACCAATTCACAGGCAGGACGACAAGAGGTTAGCGGAGGGAAAGGTTATGGAGGCTGGGTGAGAGGAGAGTAGTTGAAAGAGCCAGATGGACCGGATCAGCCGCTGACTAACTAGGTGACTCTCATTCAGCAGATTTTTACCGAGCATAAGCCATGTGCCAAGCACTGTTGCAGGGACTGGGGATATAGTGGTGATCAAAACAGATCATCCATATCTTGCATTCTGGTGAGAGGAGACAGATAAAAACAATTAAAGCTATAAACTAGGATAATTTCAGATAGTGATAACTTCTATGAAAAATAAAAGAGGATAAGGTGATTAAGAGCACCAGGGGTCTACTTTATTTATTTATTTATAAATTTATTTAATTTTTGGCTGCATTGGGTCTTCGTTGCTGTGTGCAGGCTTTCTCTAGTTGCAGCGAGCAGAGGCTACTCTTCATTGTGGTATGTGGGCTTCTCATTGCGGTGGCTTCTCTTTTTGCAGAGCATGGGCTCTAGGCACACGGGCTTCAGTAGTTGTGGCACATGGGCTCCGTAGTTGTGGCTCGCGGGCTCTAGAGGGCAGGCTCAGTAGTTGTGGCACACAGGCTTAGTTGCTCTGTGGCATGTGGGATCTTCCCGGACCAGGGCTCGAACCCATGTCCCCTGCATTGGCAGGTGGATTCTTAACCACTCAGCCACCAGGGAAGTCCCCAGGGGTCTACTTTAGATTGGCTGGTTTCTGGGGTGTCATGACATGAGTAGTGAGAAGCGTGAGTAGTGAGAGGGATGTCAGGGAAGAGCATTTTAGGTGGAGGGAATAGGGAATTCTCTGGCAGTCCAGGTTTAATCCCTGGTCGGGGGGAAAAAAAGAGAAACATAAGTGGAGGGAATAGCAAAGCAAAAGGTCTTGCAAGGGGTAGAGGTAAATTTGGACATAGTGAGGAAAGGAAAGGGGGCCAGTATAGCAGGAACAGAGAGAGCAGAGAGGAATGTGAGAGAGAAGAGTGGTAAGAGAGGTAATGGGCAAGTTACTTAGCCTCTCTGAAATCCAGTTTCTTGATCTGTAAAATGGAGAAAATTATAGAATTTACTCCATCTGATTGATGTGAAGCTTCAATGAAAGCAGGCAATACAAAGTGGGTAGCTTACATGCTGGAGGCTGGAGGCTGGGGTTGGAGCCTGGCGGGGTGGGTATCTGGGCAGCTGGCAGAGGTGAACTACTTTGCCAGCTCTCCACTTCTCTCTACCAATTCATCCCAATGCCTCTGCTCTATGGCATCTTCCTATACATGGGGGTGACAGCAATTAGCAGCATCCAGGTGAGTCCATTAAAATCACCAAGTAACCCCACTCTTCTCCTTTTCTTTCCCGCTGGTACCTCCTGCCTGCATTTGCCAATTCCCCTCCTCTCCTCTTTTCCTGCCTCTCCTGGCCATAGGGACTCTGCTGCCACGCTGTGGTTGGGGAGGGGACCAAGGGAGCCTTCTGACCATTCCCAACGCTGGGCTTGGATAGCTAACAGTGACACCCTCCAGGCTACCTGAGTACACTGCTTTCCTCCTCCTCTTGTTCCCCCAGTTCACGAAGAGGGTGCAGCTATTATTGATGCCAGCAAAGCACCAGCCGGACCTTCTGCTCTTGCGGCATGTGCCTCTTCACAGCCATCCAACTTGCCTGCCTGGGTCTGCTTTGGATAATCAAGTCTACCCCTGCAGCCATCATCTTCCTCCTCATGGTTACTCGGGGCAGAGTTGGGTGGTGTCCTGATGGCTCCCAGGACACTCAGCCTGGGAGGGTGGCCAAGGCCTGAATGAGAGGAAGAATCTACCCTCTGTCACTTGCCTTGGCTGTGCCTGGTTGGGAATCCTAGGACAAAGAAAGATGGCCAAGAGATGACTACAGATGGGCTAGACCTGGGATACCTGGTTCAATTCCTTTCCCAATCTCTTTGGGCTGATCAGCCACAGGTAGGGATATAAAGCCCAGAAGATAACTGAAGACCTGGGAGAGGCAAGGCTGGCACTTTTGTTACTCAGTAAGGTGATAATGTAAGTGGCTTCTGGCTTTGTTCTTACTCACTGAGGAAGTTAAGAGCCATGGCTATTGCTGACAGCCCTTGGCTTTGTTTCTATCCCTGCAGTTGCTAGACCTGGTGGGGGTCCGAAAAGCATTGGAGTGGGTCTTCTCACCACAGGCACTCCTCTGGCTGGATGAGCCGATGCCAGAGGAGAGAAGCATCACTGAGAAGGGGCTGGAGCCAGAGTACTCATTCAATGGAAGTGACAATGAAGATGTGAGCTCCAGGATGGGCCCTCTCAGGAGAACAGGGCAGGGGTGTGGGAGAGAGGTCTTCTCCAGCAGTTGCCCCTAAAGTGTAATATCTCTGTTAAGTCTGAAGATCTGATCAACACAATCATTCCTCTTTGTTCTGTATTAACATAGGCACACTGAAGGAGCGAGGGAAATTTTTTCTTCATATAAGCCCAGGGTGGGTGGAAAGGCCTGGGGACAAAGTCCTGATCTTTGTCTTAATGTGGGTTTATATCCTTTCACTCTCTGGGTTCCTTTTTCTCTATCTGTCTCAGTCTTTTGTCTTTCTGTTCCCAACTCATCTTGGGATCTCTGTTCCATAGTCAGAGCTGATGTATCAGCCATAGGCTCCGGAAATCAACATCTCTGTGAATTAGCTGGTATGGAGTTGGGGCTCCAGGAAACTGAGCATGAGGTAAGGGTGTGAGGAAAATGCTCCTGGTGTTGAGGATGGGGAGGTGCGGGCTCAGACCTTGGAAAGCTCCAGTGTGCTGAACAGCCCTGTTTTCTCTACATGCTCCAGTCCCTCCTGAACCCCCTAGTGGGGGAGGGGGTAGCAGAGTCTCTCCAGAGGAAAGAAGGAAACAAGCGAGGGTTCATGGGCTTGGCTCCCTGTGGCACTGAAGTCTGGCCAGTAGAGGGAGCTCAAGCTCACACCAAACTGGAAGGGATGGGAGGTGGGGAAGGGGAGGGCACAATGATAAAAGAATGGGAAGGAGCAGGGAGGAGAGGAAGGGAGGATAAAGCCTCCTGCAGCTTTCTTTGCCTTGGAGGCTCCTCCCATAGGCTGCTTAGAACCACACTCCAGACAAGTGGAAAGATTCTTTGTCACTTGCCCTCTCTGCCTTTCCTTCATTTTATTCATCCATTTATCAAAACGTTTTCTGAGTACTTTTGGAGTATCCAGGTACTAGAGATACACAGTGGTAAGATAGTCATGGTCCCTGACCTCAGGAAGTTAAAATTCCAGTGGGAAAGACAACTGTTAGAGTGGGATAGTGCTGGCTAAGGGAGGGAGAGGCTGTGGCAGCAGAGAGGCCTCCGATCTCTTCTTGGAGGGTGGTGAATGTACAGTGGTGGGAGTTGGGTAGGGCTTCCAAGAGGAAGTGGTCCATAATTTGAAATCTGAAGAATGAACAGAAGCTAGCCAGGATAAGATGGAGGGAAAACGTTCTAGACAAAGGGTACAGTACCTGCAAAAGCCTGGAATTTTTTCCCTTGATGAAATGAACTCTTTGGGGCTCCACCTCGCCATGTCTCTCCAAGCCCAAGAGCCCGAGTCCCCACCAGTTGCAATGGAAAATTCTGGGGGCTGGAGGGAGACAGGGAAAATCACGGGATGGCCCAGAACAAGATCTCCTGAGCTCTCCTTATCCCCTATCACGGCTTGGCTCTGTTCTTTGCCTTGTTGTGTAGTCCTTGCTCTGACCCCACTATGTCTTCTCTCTGTTCACAGGTATTTACTCAGGAAGTCAGGACATTGTTGGCCTTTGGCTTAACTGCCAGATGCTCAGTCGACTGGGAACCTGGAACGTTGGGGCAGGACTGGAAGGCAGCTGGCCAAGACCTCATTCACCCTCCTGAGCCGGGGGTGGAGAATGGCAGGGGACAAGCAGGTTTGCTTTGTGGTTGGGAAAGTCTGGTAAGCCAGAGGGACTGACCAGACCCCATTCACTCTTTACACCCCATTGAAGGAACCTAAGTCTAGCAGCCCTTCCCATTTTGAAACTTCTGTCCTCACAAATTCTCTTTTGTACAGTCAGGGTGTTGTCAGGGAACTCTTTTCAGTTTGCAAAAGGGAAAAAAAGTCCCTCTTTCCAGAAAAGTATTTCTCTATTTTAAACAGTTTTTTTACACATATAAAAATAAACTTTAGTTTTTTGACCACAAAAGTGAATGAGATTATTGCAAAATATTGGAACACTCCAGAATGTATAATTTTGAAATGGAAATCATCCCAGAGGTAGCCAGTGTTCACATTTTAGTGTATATTGTTCAGAGTTATTGAGTTCTATAACATGCTTGATACTTAATATGTGTTGGATGTTTTCCCCATGTCGGTACTACAAACATATCCAACATTCCTCTTGCATAGAATAAATAACTTTATAAATTGAAAAAGATATCATATATACAAAAGAGTATATAAACTGTCTTCTGCAAGTGCAAGAATTTCTCCAGAGTATATGCCTAGGAATGAAATTAAAGAGTAACAATAAAAAGAACACCTGTGTATACAACACTCAGGTTAAGAGGTATCCTAGTACCTCAGAAATCCTTTTGTATGTTCCTTGCATACTGCACCCCTAACTCCCCATAAACACATCTGAATTTTATGGTAATTATTTTCTTGCTTTTCTTTATAGTTTTAACATCTATTTATGTATACTTATGTATTTGTTATTTTGCCTATTTTTGAATGTTATATAAGTGGAATCACAGTATATGAGTTCTCTGCTTCTTTCACTCAGCATTGTTTTGAGAATTATTCATATGGATCTATGCAGCTGTAGTTTGCTTATTTTCATTGCTGTTTAGCACTCCACTGTATGACAATACCACAATTCAATTATCCGTTTTACTGTTGACTCAGAAGAATTCACTGCTGAAGCCATCTGGACCTGGTGCTGGCTTTGAGGAAAGTTAAGTTCATTCAAATTTGTTAATGGTTATAAGATTTTTAAAAAAAAATATAGACTATATATTTTTAGGATATAAAAAATCGAGGTTAAGTTTAATTTATAATTAACAAAGGTAAAATGAAGTTTTGTTTCTGTTTTTTTCTTTTTTGGCCGCTTGGCTTGCAGGATCTTAGTTCCCTGACCAGGGATTGAAACTGGGCTCCCAGCAGTGGAAGTGCCAAGTCCTAACCACTGCACTGCCATGGAATTCCCAAAATGAAGGTTTTTATTGAATTATTTAACAGCCTACAATTTTTTCCCCAAAACATGAAGATCCAAAACGTCCCATAAACAATAAACTGTGATTCCAAAGCACAC
Organism: Leucopleurus acutus; assembly: GCF_964270905.1. Taxonomy (NCBI): domain Eukaryota; kingdom Metazoa; phylum Chordata; class Mammalia; order Artiodactyla; family Delphinidae; genus Leucopleurus; species Leucopleurus acutus. The sequence goes on along the minus strand of NC_139145.1, from coordinate 59,151,318 downwards.
AGCCTTTCCATTACTGAAAATGTTATCTTTATCTTATCTCAGTTGGTCCAGGGCAGGTTTTAGCAGCATTATTTTGGTAATTTTGGCTTTATGTTGGCTGGGGAGAATTTACAGGTGGTGACTAATAGGCAAATAATTTGAGAAGTTCCTCCCTTAAATGTTTTACAGGGACTTCCATGGTGGTCCAGTGATTAAGACTCCGTGCTTCCACTGAAGGGGACACGGGTTCCATCCCTGGTCGGGGAGCTAAGATCCTGCATGGCAGTGTGGCCAAAAATTAAAAAAAAGAACAATTGTTTTATAGACTTGAGCCTCCTCTTTCTATAATATTATGGCTATTTCAGCCCCTGGCAAAAAAGCATTTGCTCAATAAATGTTTTGAGAAAGAGTGTTTGAATAAATGATGCAGAAATGTTATGAATGCAACAGATGATTGTTAAATATTCAGTGAACATCAGTGAGAAGAGAAAATCATACTTTCTACCCTAAAAAATGAAAAGTGCTGTCTCTTTTGACACACTTTCCCAAAATGATTTAAGAAATCTGCTTCACAGTTTGCAGCACTAGTTGAGAGTAACTTTTGGGGAAGGTACATAATGAAAAAGACAGTACATAGTCTATTAATATAAATTAATGATCCCAAATAAGGATTTAAATAATGGGGGCCTAAATCAGTTGTGTGTTTTTTTTTAATGGTGATGGAATATACTAAAACAGTGATATCTATATCAGTAAGAGAAAGGAAATATGAAGTATCAAGTTCTTAAATATAATTTTAAATTTTTATTTATTTATTTATTTTTCTGGGCATGTCGTGCGGCATGCAGAATCTTAGTTCCCCAACCAGGGATTGAACCCATGCCCCCTGCATTGGGAGTGCAGAGTCTTAACCACTGGACTGCCAGGGAAGTCCCCCTTAAATGTAATTTTTTTAAATTGAAGAGTCCTAGTCTTCCTCTTCATCACATAGGCAGCACCTTTGAAGTAAACAAATCTGTAACTTGACCAACTTTTTGGAATGTGGGTCACAGTGTGACCCAACCCAGCCTCTGATGGTTAGCTTCATCATAAGCTCCATGGCCTCAGCTCTGGGAAAGACTGTATTTTTTTTAGCACCATTTTAGGTTCAGGATATAGGATTTTTAGGCTCTTTATTTCTTCTTTAGCCAGTTTTGGTGAATTGTATTTTTCTAGGAATCTATTCATCTTATCTAAGTTTTCATATTTATTGGCATAAAGTTATTAAAACCTTTATCTGTTTAATATATGTAGCACATTTAGCTATAGTCCCTTATCATTTTTAATATTATTTGTACTCTCTTTTTTTGTTCTGGTTACTCTTGCCAGAAGTTAGTCTATTTTATTAGTCTTTTTTTAAAATAAATTTATTTATTTTTGTTTATGATTTTTGGCTGTGTTGGGTCTTTGTTGCTGTGCACGGGCTTTCTCTAGTTGAGGCGAGGAGGGGCTACTCTTCGTTTGCTGTGCGTGGGCTTCTCATTGCAGTGGCTTCTCTTGTTGTGGAGCACGGGCTCTAGAGTGCGTGGGCTTCAGTAGATGCGGCACGTGGGCTCAGTAGTTGTGGCTTGTGGGCTCTAGAGCGCAGGCTCAGTACTTGTGGCGCACGGGCTTAGTTACTCCGCGGCATGTGGGATCTTCCTGGACCAGGGCTTGAACCTGTGTCCCCTGCATTGGCAGGCGGATTCTTAACCATTGAGCCACCAGGGAAGCCCTATTAGTCTTTTTAAATAATTAACTTCTGGTTTTGTTGATCTTCTCTATTAAATATTTTTTTACTTCATTAATTTCTACTCTTCATTATTTCCTTCCATTTCTTTAGGTTTATTCTGTTAATTTTCTAAGTTCTTAGCTCATTATTTTGAGCCTTAGTTATTTCCTGATGTAAGCACTACTGCTATAGATTTCCTTCATAGTACCACTTTAGCTGCATCCCACAGTTCTGATATAGTATTCTCATTACCATTTATTTCTAAGTATTTTCTAATTTTTACTATGAATTCCTCTTTGACCCACAAGTTGTTGAGAAGTACATTTAAAAATTTTCCGAACTTACGGTTTTTCCCCCTTAATTAATTATCTTTTTATAACGGATTTTTAACTTAACTGCATTTAGACATTTGTGAGGCTAACTTTATGACCTGGCGTGTGGTCAGTTTTTATAAATGTTCCATGTGTGCTTGAAAAGAATGTTTACTCTCCAATTTTGGGGAGCAATTTCCTACCTATTTCTATTAAGACAGCCTGCTAGTTGTGCTGTTCAAAATATTCTATATATTTCATAAGTTTTTTTGGGTCTGTTTGAACTATCAAGTACTAGAGGAGGTATGTTAATATACCTACTATGATAATGATTTTGTCAATATCTCCTTGTGGATATGTCAAATTTTGCTTTTATATATTTTTAAAAGCTGTGTTATTGGGTGCTTTCCAGTTTAGAACTGTTATACCTTCCTGGTTAAATGATCCATTTACTATTTTGTAATGGTCTTATTTTGTGATGACTAGGAATGCTTTCTGCCTAAAAGTTATTTTGTCTGCTAGAAATATAGTTAAATCAGCTTTCTTTTGGTTAGAATTTACCTATATTGTATATTTACATTCTTTGAATTTTAGTCTGTGTTTTTATATTTTAGGTGTATCTGTTATAACAAGCACATAGAGAGATATGGTTGTTGTTTTTTTAACCCAATTTGACAATCTGTCTTTTAGCTAGAGAACTCAGTACATTTACATTTAGAGTAATTACTAATATATTTGGTTTTGTTTTATTGGTTTTCTATTCTGTTTTTCTGTTTCTTTTCCCTTTTCTCATCTTATTTTGGATTGATTGAGCTTTCTTGTCTTTTAATTTTCTTTTCCATTTTCCTCCCTCTATGCATTTGGGGTATAAAGAAAAGGGAAGTCAAGGATGACTCCAATGTTTCTGGCATAAGTGACAGGAAGAATGGAATTGCCATTGACTGAGTTCATATTTGGGCATTTTAAGTATGATGCCTTTTAGATAATAAGGCAGAGATATCAAATAAGTAGCTGGACATGCAAGTGTGAAGTTCAGGGGAGAGGTCTGAGTCAGAGATAAAAATTTATAAGTTTATTAGTATATAAATTATATTTAAAATAGTATATAAATTATATTTAAAATAGGTGAGATTGCCAAGGGAATGGACTTAGAGAAGAGATCCAAGGACCAAATCTTGGAACATTCTGGTGTTAAGAGGTAGGAGGTTGAGGAGCAACCAGGAAAGGAGAAGATTGAGGAGAGGCTGGTGACATGGAAGCAAAACCAGAAGAATATGGTATCATTCTTGAAGTAAGAAAATGTTTCACAGCAAAGTGTTTCTGGTTAAAATTTGTTTTAGGATCATGCTAACTCATTACTTTTGTTCCAGTTCGTCTATGAATTTTAAAGTTAAAAATTATATCTAACCTAGCATTTTAGTTGTTTAACCTAGCATTTAGTTATTTAGGTTGTTCAGAAATTTTAATCTATACAATGCCAGAAGTGGAAATTCTGATGGCTCTTTTTAATGTTATAAAGAAGGATCCTAACATTATAGTCTAAGTATCTATTGATGGAGAGAAATATATATCAAAAGTATCATTTAAACTTAGATAATTATATATTTTGTTCATTTTAACAGCATCTACATATTGTTGAAAACATCTTCATTTAGACTTATTTAAATATTCAGCAAATACTTACTGAACATCGACAGTATCCTGTCAGATAAGGTTCCTGATTTCATGGAGTTTACATTGTAGTGAAGGATAGAAGTAACAAACAATGAATAAGTTCATCTCAGATAATGGTAAATACTCTGAAGAAAATCAAACAGGGTAATATAAGGACTGGGAGAAGACATTACTTAAGATGGATGTTCAGGGAAGGCTTCTCAGAGGCGGTGACCTTAAGGTAAGACCTGAGTGACAAGGAACCAGCCAAATTATCATCTGCCTGCAGTCAAGGATGGTAAACATACACATGAATTTTTTTTTTAAGATTTATTATTTTTGGCTGCATAGGGTCTTAGTTGCGGCATGTGGAATCTTCATTGAGGTATGTAGGATCTTTTGTTGCGGCGCACGGGCTTCTCTCTAGTTGTGCATGCGGATTTTCTCTTCTCTAGTTGTGGCGTGTGGTCTCTGTAGTTGTGGCGTGTGGGTTCCAGAGTGCGTGGACTCTGTAGTTTGTGGCATGTGGGCTCTCTAGTTAGGGTGCACGAGCTCAGTAGTTGTGGCGTGTGGGCTTAGTTGCCCCACGGCATGTGGGATCTTAGTTCCCTGACCAGGGATCAAACCTGTGTCCCCTGCATTGTAAGGAGGATTCTTTACCATTGGACCACCAGGGAAGTCCCCCATACACATGAATTTAAGAGCTCTATAGTCTTTTTTTTTTTTTTTTTGGCTGTTCCAGGGTGACATGCGAGATCTTAGTTCCTCGACCAGGGATTGAACCCGTGTCCCCTGCAGTGGAAGCACAGAGTCCTAACCACTGGACTGCCAGGGAATTCCCAAGAGCTCTATACTCTTTAGATTGGGAACCACTGTCATATGGGAAAGTTTTTTTTTTTTTTTTTTTGCGGTATGCGGGCCTCTCACTGTTGTGGCCTCTTCCGCCATGCAACACAGGTTCCCGACACGCAGGCCCAGCGGCCATGGCTCACGGGCCCAGCCGCTCTGCGGCATGTGGGATCTTCCCAGACCGGGGCATGAACCTGTGTCCCCTGCATCGGCAGGTGGACTCTCAACCACTGCGCCATCAGGGAAGCCCATGGGAAAGATTTTGAAGTACTGGCTTCAGACTTAGCCCTTAGCTTGGTCAGTCCAGACCATATGGGCCTGAGATATTCCTTTCCAGGCTCTAACCCATAGACTTCAGTTTTCTGTCAGTAAAATGGGGACAAGAGCCTGGATTCTAGGGTGCTGTGAGGGTTAATTAATGCCTATAACATTCTTTAAGATCTTTAGTATATGTGCTGCCAAAGTGAGCACTCTTTAAGATCTTTAGATGAAAGACCTAGTGCTGCATAGACAGTTATTAGAGTCTCCCAAGCCCCAGGGAAAATCTCTCCCTATCAGTAACCTATATTCTCTCCTCTCCAGTCTGTAGCTGTGGAACAATGGTTCTCAAACTTTCATGGGAATTGGACTCAAACGTTGTTATAATGTGAATTTCTGGGTTCTCTACTTGAAGTTCTTCTTTGTTTGTTTGTTGTTTGTTGTTGTTGTTGTTGTTTGTCTACTTGAAGTTCTGATTCTCCCTAAGGTTCTGGGTTCTCATCTTCCTAGTTCTGTGTTCTTCTGTCCTCTTGTCCAGTGCCTCATGCTTCCCAACACTCTAGATTTTTGTCTTTGCAAATGGACCTGAGTGTGCATTTGTCCATATATACTAAGGTCAGAGACATCTTTGGTCATTTTTCCTGAGAGCAATTCACAGCAGATATTGGGGGAGGCAGGAATGTGTCTGTATCTACTTCTCAAATTAGTCACATGTTAGAAGGAGGATTTCAGGGAAACTTCCGAATAAAAGGAGGGAGAAATTGCTGACTGGTGCAACATGGGAGATGAATACATGGAAAGTAATTAATCCTGGTTTGAGGACCAGTTCACTGCTTCTTACCTCTCTTCTTGGTGCTGAATCCCAGTATAGGAGCTGTCCAGGGCTTGATGGATCACTTCATTCATTTACTCATTCATTCATTCAACAAATATGTAGGTATTAAATATCTATTATGTGTCAGGCAGTGTTTGTATGTTGGAATTCAGTGTTAAATAAGACAAGATCTCTATTCTCCTGGAGTATCCATTATAGTAGGGGGAGACAGAAAATAAATAAATATATAAAGATATATACATAAGACTGTTTCAGACACTGATAAGTACAATACACAAGTTAATGTGATAAAGAAGGTGGGTGACTACCTTAGATTAACATTTGAGCAGAGACCTGAATGACAAAAAGAAGTCAGCCTTGAGAATAGGGAGGAGGGGATGGAGGGGAAGCATTTCTGGCAAAGGGAATATCAGTGCAAAGGCCTTCAGACAGGAAGGACTTCAGAATCTTTGAGAAAATGAGAAAAGGCCCACATAACTAGAGTGGAGGAGTGAGGGAGAGAAAATTTCAGGATGAGGCTGGAGAGTCTGAGGATTAGGGTTGTAGGCGACCATAATGTATACCTTGGAAGAAGTGGTGTGGATGAGGCCTTGTCCCTTGGGGTAAGAATAGTAGAGGCCAACTCAGAATTGCCAGAACAATCTTGAAAATGAAGAACTGTGTTGGTGGACTCACACTTCCCAATTTCAAAACTTAATTCAAAGGTATAGTAATCAAGACAATGTAGTACTGGCATAAGGAAAGACATATAGAATTGACAGTCCGGAAACAAACCCTCACACTTATGGTCAATTAATTTTTGATGAGGGTGCCAAGACAATTTAATGGTGAAAGAATAGTGTTTTCAACAAGCGGTGCTGAGAAAACTGGATATCTATACACAAAAGAATAAAGTTGGACCCCTACCTCACACCATATGCAAAAATTAACTCAAAATGGATCAAAAACCTAAATGTAAGAGCTAAACCACCTCTTAGAAGAAAACATAGGTATAAATCTTCATGACCTTGGATTTGGCAATGGTTTCTTAGATATGACACCAAAAGCACAAATAACAAAATAAAAAAATAAATTGGGCACCATCAAAATTTAAAACTTCTGGGCTTCCCTGGTGGCACAGTGGTTGAGAGTCCGCCTGCCGATGCAGGGGACACGGGTTCGTGCCCTGGTCCAGGAAGATCCCACATGCCGCGGAGCGGCTGGGCCCGTGAGCCATGGCCGCTGGGCCTGCGCGTCCGGAGCCTGTGCTCCGCAACGGGAGAGGCCACGACAGTGAGAGGCCTGCGTACCGCAAAAAAAAAAAAAAAAAAAAATTAAAACTTCTGTGCTCCAAATGATACTATCTAGAAAATGAAAAGACAACCCACAGAATGGGAGAAATATTTGCAATCATATATCTTATAAGGGACTTTTATCTAGTTTACAACTCAATAATAAAAGGGACAAAAGCAATTATACTCCAATAAAGATGTAAAAAAAAATAATAAAAGGGACAAATAACCCAATTTAAAAATGGACAAGGGATCTAAATAAACATTTATTTAGATATATAAATGCCAATAAGCACATGAAAAGATGCTCAACATCATTAGCCAGCAGAGAAACACAATTCAAAACCACAATGAAATACCATTGATAACCACTAGGATGGCTATAAACAACAAGTATTGGTAAGGATGTGGAGGAACTAGAACCCTCACACATCGTTGGTGGGAATGTAAAATGGTACAGCAGCCCTGGAAAACAGTTTGTGTTCCTCAAAAAGTTAAACACAGGACTTCTCTGGTGGCGCAGTGGTTAAGAATCCACCTGCCAGTGCAGGGGACACGGATTTGAGCCCTGGTCCAGGAAGATCCCACATGCTGTGGAGCAACTAAGCCCGTTTGCCACAACTACTGAGCCTGCTCTCTAGAGCCCATTGGCCACAACTACTGAGCAGTGTGCCACAGCTACTGAAGCCCGCGTGCCTAGAGCCCATGCTCTGCAACAAGAGAAGCCACCACAATGAGAAGCCCGTGCACCACAACAAAGAGTAGCCCCTGCTCACTGCAACTAGAGAAAGCCCGCATGCAGCAACAAAAACCCAACGCAGCCAAAAATAAATAAATAAAAGTTAAACACAGAATTAATATATGACCTAGCAATTATACTCCTAGGTATATACCCAAAAGAATTGAAACCAAGCACTCAGACACTTGTACACCAATGTTCATAACAGTATTATTCACAATAGCCAAAAGGTGGAAACAACCCAAAATGACCCAACAACCCAAACTCATGAATAAACAAAATGTGTTATACCCATACAGTGCAATGTTATTCAGCAATAAAATGGAACAAAGCACTGATAAATGCTACAACATTGATGAACCTTGAAAACATCATTCTAAGTAAAAGAAGTTAGTCACAAAGGACCACATGTTGTATGATTCCATTTATATGAACTATCTAGAATAGGTAAATCTATAAAGACAAAAAGGTATACAAGTGGTTGCCTAGGGCTTGGGACCTGGGGTGTTGAGAGATAATGGCTAATGGGTTTAGGGTTTCTTTTTAAGGGTGATGAAAATGTTCTAAAATAGATATGATGGTTGTACAACTCTGTGAATATAACAAAAGTCACTGAAATATACACTTTGGAAGAACTGTGTGACATGTGAATTATATTTCAATAAAGGTGTTAAAAAAATAAAAAGAATTGTAGAGGCCAGAGCCCGATATCTAATTAGAAAAGTCACAACAGGGAAGTTGAAAGCCTCTAGGGCCTCCAAGACGAAAGAAATTACCACTGCTGGGCAAGAACTGGGGAATTCTCCAATACCAACTCTAGGAACGTACTAGCTAAGTGAACCCAAGGGAAGAATCATGGCCTTGGGAGGTTTCTCCAGGCTGTTTTCAGCGACCTGTGTTTGTTCATCTCCCATGAATATATCCATGTCCAAAGGGGATGTGTAATGATGCAAACTAGAGCTTTGTTCCCTCTCTAGATTCTCTGCTCTTTTCAATGACTTTTATTTCAGAGTCCTTAGCTCCAGCCTGGACATATCTCCTGTTCATTAATAACTATAGGATCACAGAGCTGGAAGATCATCTCATCTGAAGATGCAGAAACTGAGGGTCCAGAGAAGGGAGAGTGATCTGCATGTTCACACAGCCAGTAAATGGCACAAAGGAGTATCAAATCATGGTGAAATGTCTTATGCCTAAATTCCCTATCCTAGTGACTATATCCCTAATGAATCAGCAATAGCCTAAGGAAAGAAGGGCTCAGGCCAGGGGAGGGGTGGATGGTAGGAGGAAAGTAGAAGCTTAGGTGAATGTGGAGGTGGAACAGGAGGTATATGGGAAAGTAGCAGTTGTTATTATGTTGGTTTACATTTTTTTCTCTTTAAACTTGATTTCATGTTGATCTATTCTAATTAACCAGGTGGTACTGTTGGTTCTTAAAGGCCATTGAAGGGTTTAGGCTATTTTAAGAAATGGGACAGAGCAGGAGGAAGGGAATCCGAGTATTACTGCTTTAGGGGATGTCCCTGGCTCCTTCCTGTTCATGCTGTTGAGCCCAAGTGGACCAGACGTGGCCCCTGAAAGTTTGTCTTTACCAGCTAACTTCGGAGTTTCTAAACGCCTTAAAAGCTGTGCAGGTGCCTCACTCTCATCTTCCCTTTCCTAGTCTCTCTCTTTACCCAGCACAACCCATAAGTCTTATCTGGAGACTTAGACAGGGAGAAGAAGGGAAAGAAGTGCCTTTTCCCTTTCATAAACTCACATCAGAGATACCCAGAGCACAGTTCAGAGCTCTTGTTCCCATGCTTTGACTGCTGGGCTAAAGATGAGCAGTGGCTGAGTGGGAAAAGACTGAAAACCCAGCAGAGTCTCCATAGGTCATCTCCTCCATTCTTCTGCCACTGCTGGAACCGCTATACTATAGTACTGCAGCAGCTCTGAAACTTTTTGATCTCAGAACCCCTTTACACTCTGAAAACTTATTACAGACCCAAAGAGCTCTTGTTTATATATGTAGGCTTTGTCTATTGATATTTTGTCTACCAATTTTTACTGTAACAGAAATTTAAACTGAGGAATTTTTAAAAATCCGTAATTTCATTGCATAACTGTGAACACGAGTTACATATTTTTTAAAATTAATTAATTAATTAATTAATTTTTGGCTGTGTTGAGTGTTCGTTGCTGCGGCGAGCGGGGTCTATTCTTTGTTGTGGTGCGTGGGCTTCTCATTGCAGTGGCTTCTCTTGTTGCGGAGCATGGGCTCTAGGCATGCTTGCTTCAGTAGTTGTGGCTCACAGACTCAGTGGTTGTGGCTTGTGGGCTCAGTAATTGTGGCTCACAAGCTCTAGAGCGCAGTCTCAGTAGTTGTGGCACATGGGCTTAGTTGCTCCGCAGCATGTGGGATCTTCCCAAACCAGGGCTCGAACCCATGTCCCCTGCATTGGCAGGAGGATTCTTAACCACTGTGCCACCAGGCAAGTCCATGATCTTTCAAAACAAAAATAATTTAATGAGAAGAGTGGAAGTTTTTTTTTTTTTTTTTGCGGTACGCGGGCCTCTCACTGTTGTGGCCTCTCCCGTTGCGGAGCACAGCCTCTGGATGCGCAGGCTCAGCGGCCATGGCTCACTGGCCCAGCCACTCCGTGGCATGTGGGATCTTCCCGAACCGGGGCATGAACCCGTGTCCCCTGCATCGGCAGGTGGACTCTCAACCACTGCGCCACCAGGGAAGCCCCAAGGGTGGAATTTTTAATGTCTGGCTTAATAAAAGATGGATGGATTCTCCTATCTGCTTCCACATTCAGTCAATTGCAATATAGTATTTTGGTTGAATAACATGAAGCAAATCTGGACTCACACAGATATGTAGTTGGAAAAGGGAAAAATATTTTAATGGCTTTTCCAGATAATTGTGGTTACTCCCTTTAATACCACACCAAAATTAAACAACTGTTAATTTTGTAAAGGTTGAAAACATAACTATAAACTTTTCATATTCTGTTACATTAAAATTCATTGGTCTATCTTTGGATGGTTGTTTTACTCGTATATGGGTTTGTAACATCAGCCATTGGTCATTTGGGAAATATTGGTCCACTGAGTTATGTAGGTCTTGCAAATACTGACACATTTAATTATATAATATCGAAAACCACATTTGTTAATATTATCACTATCTCAGGACTTCCCTGGTGGTCCAGTGGTTAAGACTCCACACTCCCAATGCAGGGGGCCCGAGTTCTATCCCCGGTCAGGGAACTAGATCCTGCATGCCGCAACTAAGAGTTCGCATGCTGCAACTAAAAGATCCTGCACGCGGCAACGAAGGTCCCACATGCGGTAACTAAGACCCGACACAGCCAAATAAATAAATAAATATTTTAAAAAGTATTATCACTATCTCTTCAGTAAAGTCTTTTAAGTTTTGGGAAACTGTAAACCAATGGTAGTGGGTACAATTTTGCAAAATCCTCATTTTTGCCCCAAAGCCTGAATTTTATAACTGGAAACAAATACTGTCAGCTGTTTCCCTTCAGATGGCAGGCTCCAGAAAATGTCTGCCAAATACACAAGTCTGAATTGCCAAAACTTATCTGTCAGTCACACTTTTCACGTAAAAATGGTATTCCATGAAAAAGTGGTTAGTTCAGCTTTGCAACTGGAAAGTTCAGCTTTGCTGCCTAAGTGTTTTTCCTTGAGACAATCATGTACTTGAGGCAAGCAATGTATAGCAGAAGTGCTTTATGTATACTTCCCATTTCCTCACATAGAATATTTAAAATATATGTACTCAAGTGTTGAGTTTTGTTTTCTGTTTTTAATATTTATTTATTTATTTGGCTGCACTGGGTCTTAGTTGTGGCACACGGATCTTCGTTGCTGTGTGCAGGATCTTCGTTGAGGCATGCAGGATCCTTAAGTTGTGGCACACAGGATCCTTCAGCTGCAGCATGCGGGCTCTTAGTTGTGGCATGCACATGGGATCTAGTTCTCTGACCAGAGATCGAACCTGGGCCCCCTGCATTTAGAACGTGGTGTGTTAACCACTGGACCACCATGGAAGTCCCAAGGGTTGAGTTTTAATAAAATTAATTTTACCTGCTCCATTAAGGATATTCGTATTAAATTTGGCTTTTTTTCCCCTTTGCGTGCTGAGTGGAGAAGACTACATTAACTACTAGTACAGTTTGATACCATTGCCTTGAATCGTGCTGAGGCACCAGCAATTTTTACCCACCATTGCTTTTTTTTTTTAATATTTATTTTGCTGCCCCGGGTCTTAGTTGCAGCATGTGGGATCTAGTTCCCTGACCAGGGATGAAACCTGGTCCCCCTGCATTGGGAGCATGGAGTTTTACGCACTGGACCACCAGGGAAATCTCTACCCACCATTGCTTTCATACTATCAAAAAGTCAACACAGTGAAGAGTTGTATCTTAGAATTATAATGAAAACAGTTTTAATTCCACAGCCCTGAAAAGGCCTTGGGGCCTCCAGGAGTCTATAAAACATACTATGAGAACTGTGGCAATATATGTGTGTGTATGTGCGTGTATATTAAAATATATGTAAAATAGTTCTCCCCTAAGTTCACATTTCTCTGAGTTAAATATAATTCTCTATATCTGACCTTAAAAAGTACATTCTAGGGCTTCGCTGGTGGCACAGTGGTTGAGAGTCCGCCTGCCGATGCAGGGGATGCGGGTTCGTGCCCTGGTCTGGGAAGATCCCACATGCCATGGAGCGGCTGGGCCCGTGAGCCATGGCTGCTGAGCCTGTGAGTCCGGAGCCTGTGCTCCACAACAAGAGATGCCACAGCAGTGAGAGGCCCGCGTACTGCAAAAAAAAAAGTACATTCTAAATTTTAATGAATTTGCTTTTTCCTTCCAATTTTAATTTATTGGACAAGTAACATTACAACAATAGAGCTATTTTAAAATTTAAAAAAATCATCTACCAACTTATTAGTTTAAAGGTAATAATGGCGGGTGCTTTTGGAAATCTATTATTGCAAAAGTGTTATATGCTCATTGTAAACAAATTCAAACAATAAGTGTACAAATAAAATATTTTTACTGGGCTTCCCTGGTGGTGCAGTGGTTGAGAGTCCGCCTGCTGATGCAGGGGACGTGGGTTCGTGCCCCGGTGTGGGAAGATCCCACATGCCGCAGAGCGGCTGGGTCTGTGAGCCATGGCCATGAAGCCTGCGTGTCCAGAGCCTGTGCTCCGCAGCGGTAGAGGCCACGACAGTGAGGGGCCCACGTACCACAAAAAAAAAAAAATATATATTTTTACTCAAAAACATAAATAATTTCATATATTTTTTTGCTCAGCAGTTTACCATGAACATTTTACTTGGAGTTTTCATTCATTCTTTTTAACAAGTGTATACCAGGTCGTTTTATAGCTGTACTGCAACTTAGCCACTTTCTTATTGACCGACAAGCAAGGTTTCAATGAATTTCCTTGTACAAATATTTTTGAGCTCATGTGTGAGTGTCTCTGGGCACTATTCCCCCAGAATTGGAAGTGGATTTGCTAATCAAAGGGTATGCACATTTAAAAATTTGAAGGCTGGGCTTCCCTGGTGGCACAGTGGTTAAGAATCCGCCTGCCAATGCAGGGGACACAGGTTCAAGCCCTGGTCCGGGAAGATCCCACATGCTGTGGAGCAACTAAGCCCACATACCATACAACTACTGAAGCCTGCGCTCCTAGAACCCGTGCTCTGCAACAAGAGAAGCCATCACAATGAGAAGCCCGTGCACCGCAACGAAGAGTAGCCCCTGCTCGCGGCAACCAGAGAAAAAGCCTGTGTGAAGCAACGAAGACCCAACGCAGCCAAAAACAAATAAATAAATAAAATAGAATAAATTTATTCTTTAAAAAAATTTTTTTTAAATTTGAAGGCACCTCCAAACTGATTTCCCTAAAGACTGTATCAATTTTCACTTCTGCTAAAGGTATATGAGAGAGCAACATGGGACTTGTTTAGTGTAACTGCTGGGCAGGAGATGATCAGGGACTGAATAGTGGTCTCACCATTGCTCTTGGGTTTTTTAATATTTCTGAATCCTTTGGTCACTCTCCAGGAATCCTAGTATTCCTCTAAAATCTCTAGTAGATAGAGCAATATTGCTGCTTTCTTAAGACTCTCTATTACAGCTCAGTCTCAGATAAAAAAGCTGCCAGCTTATGGGCAGAGGCATTGGGACAGTCTAGGGCTTTAGCCAAACCCCAGAGGCCACTGACAGGCTTGCCCATTTCTCAGACATTTGTCCTACATAATTCTTGTACTGGTGAAGGAATCGTCTTCAACTGACAAACCTTTTGCATCCACTAGATCTCTGCTGGAAAAGTCCAACCCTGGCTGTTTTTTTCTTCCTTGTCACCAGTGGTGCTAATGCCAGGATTTAAGAAGGCCCTCTAGGTGAGAAGTTTCAAGGTAGAGTCCTGACCACAATTTTCCTTACAGCTTCTGTGAACTTGTACCAGACTCATGTCTCAACTAGACTATCTATGGATATACTTTCGGGGCCATAGTAGACACCATGCCACTTCTTTGGGGCAGAACATCTGGGAGGTGGCACTGTTACCTGACCTGAAGGTAAATGCCATGCTGTGTCTCCTGATTTATGAGCCTGCCTTGATGAGCAAGGGGTGTGGTAAACTGAATTGAGTTCAAACACTCCACTAGAGTCTCCAAGATCAGCCTTCAGAATGACTCAGTTCTCACGTATAAGCCAAAATTCCTCCCCGAGCTGGAATCCTGGGCTTGTTCGCTCCTGACTTTGGTAAACAATGATGTACTTCTGATTCTTACAGGAAACATCGGAGGGTTAGATAGACAGGGTCATAGAGGAACCTCAGAGATTTTCCAGCAAGGTATTGACCCTAATGCCCATTCCTCCAGTTCCTCCTTTATTAAAAGGAGGGAATGTTTAGTTTTCTATAAATTTATTTAGTTTTGGCTGCACTGGGTCTTTGTTGCTGCACGCGGTCTTTCTCTAGTTGCGGCGAGCAGGGGCTACTCTTCGTTGTGGTGCGCGGGCTTCTCATTGCAGTGTCTTCTCTTGTCGTGAAGCACAGGCTCTAGGCACGTGGGCTTCAGTAGTTGCAGCACGCAGGCTCAGTAGTTGTTGCTCACGGGCTCTAGAGTGCAGGCTCAGTAGCTGTGACGCACAGGCTTTGTTGCTCCGCAGCATGTGGGATCTTCCCAGACCGCGGCTCGAACCCGTGTTTACTGCATTGGCAGGCGGATTCTTAACCACTGCGCCACCAGGGAAGACCCGGGAGTGTTTATTAAAAGACTAAAGGACTCCTTAAGAGCCCTTCTGATTCAAAAGTGATTTACTACGTGCCAGACCACCATGACCTGAAAGATAAGCTGATTCTTGCTGTGGGGTTTACTATTTAACTGTTCTCCCATCAGTTTCCAAACCATGAGATTCCATTCCAGCCGTGGGACCTTCTAAAGTCTATGGCAGAATGCCGTGGTACCAGTCAAGAAGAGCTTCTACAAAAGATGGGTGTGGCTGCCCAAGTCGTAGGGCACAAGAGGATGTTTGGAGTGGTTAGCCTCAGGTTTCCCAAGTGTGGAATAGGATAGGTGGGGGCTTCATTGCGATGCATATGATAGGGTTCTGTGTTTCTCCAAGGGATCTACTGATTGCAGGCTCTTCGAACCCTCTTCTTGTCAAAGTGCTCCTACAACTGTGACCAGTGCATCTGGGCTGAACCCTTATATACTTGCTGGTACTTATTCCTCAGTGTGATTCTTGACCTTCCCTTTTAATTAGTACTGAGGGATGGCGGGAAGCTCATAGAATTGCTGCTAGTACTCATTTTCAGTATGCATCTTTCAGTGGAGGCAATACCCAAAATATATTCACCAAGGATTCACCTGGGGGGAAAGTGACTTCACCTTCATTGGTAACCACATGACCTTTCTGCATAGAGATGTTTCTTTTTGTGGAAAGCAAAGCTACAACTTGACATCTTTTAAAAATTTGTTTCCAGTTACAGTAAAAACATTTGTTCCTTTTTTAAAATTTTATTTACTTATGTATTTATTTTTGGCTGTGCTGGTTCGTCCTTGCAGCGCATGGGCTCTAGAGCACGCGGGCTCAGTAGTTGGGGCACACAGGCGTAGTTGCGGTACGTGGGATCTAAGTTCGGCGACCAGGGATTGAACTCGGGCCTCCTGCACTGGGAGTGTGGAGTCCCAACCACTGGACCACCAGGGAAGTCCCCCTTTATCTGTTTCTGTTCAGTATGTTTCTCTTGAGGGTTTCTTGCGGACTTTCCATGTAATGTTCTATATTGGCTAAGTTCCCCCCATTGCTGTTTGAAACCAAACACATAGGGTGAAGTCATCATCATCTTCTTTATCTGAAAAATAATTGTTCCTGCTTTATTTTTCTAACACTGCCAATAAATATCCCATTTGATCAGTTCCCTGATTTTATACATAAAGTGATTTTTTCTTACAAACTATATTAAATTTATTTTCCTGATCACCAGAGTACTATACTATGTATAGAAAAATTGAAAACATAAATAAATAAAATAAATAAAAACACCCATTATCCCACCATCCACAGATAATCTCTCTGTCTGGTGTATGTCATTTTGATGTTTGGGAATATTCTATCCATTCTAGTGTATTGGGAATACTATATATGCTTTGTTTTATAATTTTATCTTTTATTTAATATAATGTGAACTTCATTTTTAATAACTATAGAATCAAATTGTATACCAAAATCGAGTTAACATCAATTAATTCTTGTTAGATATTTAGGTTGTATTGATTTTTTTTTTTTTTACTATATGATATTTTGTGCCATGTCTAAATAACTCTTAAAGATAAATTCTTAGAAGTCCAAGAAATAAACATTTTTTAAAATGAACTTTTATAAGAGTAGATTTTAAAAGTTCTCATCACAATAAAAAAAACTAACTGAGGTGACATATGTTAACTAAATTTACTGTGGTTAATCATTTTGCAATATATACATGTATCAAATCATTATGTTGTATACCTTAAACTAATACAATTAGTGTCAATAATTATGTCAATTATATCTCAATAAAACTGGAACAATAAAAATAAAATAAATAAATGTAAGAATAAAAATAAAATAACTTAATTAAAATAAAAACTTTAAATTTTGGAATAGTTTTAGATTTAAAGAAAAGTTGCAAAGATAGTACAGAGTTCCTAAATAGCCCATCCCCAGTTTCCTCTGTAACTAACATCTTAACATTAGTATGGTACATTTGTCACAATTAATGAGCCAACACTGATACATTATTATTAGCTAATTGATACATTATTATTAACTAAGGTCCATACTTTATTCAGATTTCCTTCATGTTTACCTCATGTCCTTTTCCTGTTCCAGAATCCCATTCAGGATATCATATTACATTTAGTCATCATGTCTCCTTAGGCTCCTCTTGACTATGACAGTTCTCATACTGCTTGCACATATCAAGGATACATACTATTAACATGATTTATCACTGTTGCTGTTAATCTTGACACCTGTCTGAGGTAGTGTTTGTCAGGTTTCTCCACTATAAAGTTACCCTTCCCCCTCCCTTTTCCATACTGTACTCTTTGGAAGGATGTCACTAAGCACAACCTACACTTAAGGAAAAGGGAGTTATGCTTCACCTCCTTGAGGGCAAAGTATCTACATAAATTTGGAATTCTTGTGCATGGAAGACTTATCTATTCTCTCCATTCATTTATTTATTCAATCATTTACTTATATACATATGAACTCGTGGATATTTATTTTATACTTCGGGTTATAATCCAATACTAATTATTTGCTCAAATTGTCCCAGCTTTGGCCATTGGGAGCTCTTTCAGTTAGCTCCTGTATCTCTCTGAGATACTCTCATTATTCTGTGTATGTGTGTACTTTCTTACTTTCTGGCACTATAAGATGATCCAGGCTCATCTTGTACAATATATTTACTGCCCCAGTCCTAGAATCAGTCATTTCTCTAAGCAGCCATGGTTCCTTTTATTGAAGAACGATATTAAAAACCAGGAGTATAAGGTGTGCATGTTGCTACTGGAATGTCATTTCTAGCGGACAGAGCAAAAAAAAATATGTGTATACTAACTTGTGTAATATATATACCTATACATATTTCTACATATATTCACTTGTAACTATAGTAAACTAAATATGAGTTCATACTCATGTTTCCAGCTCTAACCCATCACCACACAGATCATTCTAGCCTATTCCCCTTGCTCATCTGTAGTCTCCCACTCTAACAGTGAGAAATTAGGCTCCCACAATCTGTCATCCATTTACATAATTGTTCAGTTCCAGTACACATACATAGTGGTTTCAGAACTGTTAATGCATAATCTCCATGGGAAACAACTTGATCAAGCATAGTACAGCGCTTATGTGCTGTTCCTTTTGTCTTTAGTCTTAGAGCCACCACTCATTTCCAAAGTTACGTAGGTCAGTATATTTTTCCTTCACTTCCTTCAGTGAGGTTGTTTCACACATTTTTTAAAAAAAATAAACTTATTTATTTTTGGCTGCATTGGGTCTTCATTGCTGCGCACAGGCTTTCTCTAGTTGCGGCAAGCGGGGGCTACTCTTCGTTGCGGTGCGTGGGCTTCTCATTGTGGTAGCTTCTCTTGTTGTGGAGCATGGGCTCTAGGCGCGCAGGCTTCAGTAGTTGTGGCACTTGGGCTCAGTAGTGTGGCTTGCAGGCTCTAGAGCTCAGGCTCAGTAGTTGTGGTGCATGGGCTTAGTTGCTCCACGGCATGTGGGATCTCGGACCAGGGCTTGAACCTGTGTCCCCTGCATTGGCAGGCAGATTCTTAACCAATGTGCCACCAGGGAAGTCCTGTTTTGCACATTTGTGATACAATTAGATTCTTTTGCCATAGTCTGCATTCCATTCTGGGATCCTCTGGACTACTAAATGATTTAAAAAAATTTTTTTCATACGTTAAATTTCACTCTTTGTACTGTAAAGTTCTATAGGTTTGACGAATGAATAGTGTCATGTATGTACTATTACAGTATCATACAGAATACAATATCATACAGAACTTTACCACCCCAAAAAATCCTCTGTGCTTCACCTATTCAACTCTTCCCCCACCTCAACCCCTGGCACATTGATCTGTTTACTATCTCCATAGTTTTGCCTTTTCCAGAATGTCATATAAATAGAATCATACAATATGTGGCCTTTTCAAACTGGCTTCTTTCACTTCACAATATGCATTTAAAATTCATCTTTGTCTGTGCATGGTTTGACAGCTCATTCCTTTTTATAGTATTCCATTGTATGGCTGTACCACACTTTGTTTACCCATTCATTTATTGAAGGACACCATGGTTGCTTCCAGAAGCAATGATTATGAAGAAAGCTGCTATAAACTTCCCCATGCAGGATTTTATGTGGATATAAGTTTTCAAATCAATGGGTAAATATTTAGAAGTGCAATTGTGCATTGTATGGTAAGACCATGTTTAGCATAGTAAGAACCTTCCAAACTCTTTTCCAGAATGGCTGTACCATTTTGCATTCTCATCAGCAATGAATGAGAGCTGCTGTTGTTTTGCATCCTCACCAGCAATTGGTACTGTCAGTTTGCTGGATTTTAGCCATTCTAATAGGAGGAAATAAAAATTTAAAGAAAGGATCTTGATACATAATACCACATTTCCCTTCAGAAAGTTTGTATTGATTTCTCTAGAGTAACTTTTGTTCCTAACTCTACTGTTCCCCACATTTCATCAGGCATCAAGTCATGCTGATTCTTATGCTTGCTGACAGTTCCATTCTCTCATTTTGATAGCCACTCCCCTGACTCAGGCTTTCATTACCTCACACCTGGCCTAAGCACAACAGCAAGACTGCTTGTTTCCTAGACTCCAGTACCTCCTTGTTCCATATCCCAACTCATACAATGCAGCCCAAACAAAACAAAACAAAAAGTTGTAATCTCCCTTTGACAATTTTTATCTTGGTAACTTTGCTTTTCAGTAACTACGAACCGAAATTTAAAGCCCTCAGTCCAGCATTCAACATTTCTTTAACCAAATTTCTCTTTAATCCTCTTTCTGATTTCTCTGCACTGACCAAGTTATTCTTTTAACCATTCCTTTCCATTTGGAAGGCTTTACCTCTTCTATTTCCCTCAGTTAGTTCCTAGTTCAAAATGATAATAATCAAAGTTTTTTCCTAACAGACCTACTAGAGAATGGACTTGAGGATATGGGAAGGGGGAAGGGTAAGCTGTGACAAAGCGAGAGAGAGGCATGGACATATATACACTACCAAATGTAAAATAGATAGCTAGTGGGAAGCAGCCGCATAGTACAGGGAGATCAGCTCGGTGCTCTGTGACCGCCTGGAGGGGTGGGATAGGGAGGGTGGGAGGGAGGGAGACGCAAGAGGGAAGAAATATGGGAACATATGTATAACTGATTCACTTTGTTATAAAGCAGAAACTAACACACCATTGTAAAGCAATTATACTCCAATAAAGATGTAAAAAAAAAGCTTTTTCCTAAATAAACTTACTCTATTTTGATTTCTCTATTACTTTCTACCTACTCAATACTGCAAAATAGTTTATTATAGTGTCTTGAATTTGTCTTTCTGTTGTTTAAGACTGTTCTCTATTATCCCCACGTGCATTTTATCT
The DNA here is from genome assembly GCF_964270905.1 of Leucopleurus acutus. Classification (NCBI taxonomy): domain Eukaryota; kingdom Metazoa; phylum Chordata; class Mammalia; order Artiodactyla; family Delphinidae; genus Leucopleurus; species Leucopleurus acutus. Next base: position 59,130,967 of record NC_139145.1, on the reverse strand, counting down.
ACCTAATCATCAGTCAATAAGTATATGCATCAGTGTAACTGAAAAGAAGGACATTATCTTCTGCTTCTTTTATGTTTTCTCTAAAGACTTGGCAAAGTGCCATGCACACAACAGGAATTAAATAAATGTTGGTTGAATGTACATGTGAAAAAATTGCAAAACTAATTTGAAATATTTGAAAAAACTTTTATTACACAAAAAGTATATGTTCACTGTGGAAAAGTAAAAAAGAAAAGCCTAGAAAATAAATATTCAAAAAAGAATTTTATAAATCTCCATACAAATCTATTACCCCAAAGATAATTACTATTAACATCTTGGTTTTACATGTAACCTACCATACTTTTTCCATACATGTATGATATTTGATTTAAAGTGATGACTATGTTTTGTGGTATGGAATGTCTCTTAAGTTATGTACCTTTAAAGTGTACATCAAAAGGTCAACTGGACACACAAACTTTCTTGGTCAAGGAGCACAGCATCACGCCCAGAAGTATACTAGTCACTTGAAGTAGATTTGGTATTTCTGATTCTCAACTCAGAGACCCTCCCACCAAATCCTACTACTTCCTCTCAACCCTATTGCATATTCTCCTTGACATGCTGTCCTCTGTTAAACAATTCAAGGATTAAGGAATCCTGATAGAACCCCAAGGAAGAAAATGAATATGGGTATTAATTGTTCTCTCCTCTCTCCATTGCTGAGAACCTGAGTGATTCTACTACAAGAGGTATTTATATACTTGTTAGTTTTAGAAGTTATATATATATATATATATATATATATATATATATATATATATATACACATATATATATATACACTTTTCCCATTTTCAGGTAGGCTCAGTAAATTTTCTGAATAATTTGGTATAATTTTCTTAGGCTATGTGGTGGGGTAATCCAGCTGCAGGCATAGCTCCTTGTTTTTTAAAACATGCCCACTTCCTACATCTTGCAGGTATATTCAAGTATAGCTCAAATAAGTGGTAGCCTTCAGCCTGGTTGCAATTTCATGGTTTTTCAATTGAACTAAGTTGTGCCCAGAACTTCCTGGAGGATAGAGAGTAGGTTTATTATAGGAAACAATAGTTTCCTATCCAGTTTATAGTACTGGATAGATAAATTATAGTATGCCTGGTTAACAGAATACTATGAAGCAGTAAATAAGAATTACAGAGCTCTTTACATACTGACATGGAATATCTCTACAATATACTAGGTGAAAAAAGCAAGATACGGAAGTGTGTACAGTATGCTGCCATTTGTGTTAAAAAAGTAGACAGGTACGAAATTGCTTATATATGTATAAACATTCCTAGAAGGAGACTTAGAAACCTGATAACATGGTTTGCTTATGAGGGGATCTGGGTGTTTAGTGGACAAAGTAAAAGGACTACTTTCATCGTATTTTTAAAATTCTTTTTGAAATGTGAACCATGTGAATATATTAACTATTCAGATTTTTTAATGTGAAATTATATGGTCTAAGAAACTAACAATATAGTTGGAGAAACCAGGAGATAAGTTTTAAATTAAATGTTTCCAACTGTTACAAAAGAGAGAGAGATCAAATTTGGTAGCAGTCAGGGATAATTTACCTAGAGTCCTAATTAGCAGGTTTATAAAGATATAATTGTTGAAGTATTATATCAGTTTACCTGATTGATGAAATTCCTCTACCTTTGAGGGTACCATGGAATCAAAGTGATACAGTGGGAAGAGCATGGGTTTTGGGATCAGGCAGAAATAAATTCAAATCCTAGCCTTTTAACATACTGGCCTTATATGTTTGGGCAAGTCATATAACCTTTTTGGAGTTTCAATTTCCTTATCTGTAAAATGGGTGAATTCTTTTTTTTTTCTTTTTTTTTTTTGGTATGCGGGCCTCTTACTGTTGTGGTCTCTCCCGTTGCAAAGCACAGCCTCCGGACTTGCAGGCTCAGGGGCCATGGCTCACGGGCCCAGCCACTCCGCGGCATGTGGGATCTTCGCGGACCGGGGCACGAACCTGCGTCCCCTCCAACGGCAGGCGGACTCTCAACCACTGAGCCACCAGGGAAGCCCTGGGTGAAATCTTGATAGGGTTATTATAAAGGTTAAATGACATAACAACCAAGTGCAACAAATTTGTTGGTTTACTTATCCTTCTTTCCTTATATACATGGGCTGAACTGAGATGGACTGACATGCAGAAATTAAATGTCTTGAGAAAATGCAGGTTGCATGTAAAAGAACTACATGTAGCTAAAGTCCCTGTATCTACAATTTAGTTGTCAATCTCATATTTCTTATGAGGAATAAAGACTTTTATTACCTCAAAGTTAAAAAAATCCTTGGACTATACAGTTTCCCTTTTTCCTTCCCTGTCTAAAAGATGATCAAAAGGAAGAGAGTGCTTTGAAACATGTTAAATTAGACCCTAATAAATATTCCCACTGGTTTTCTGTGGGAAAACATTTTATTCTAATGTTAATTTCCAACAAATATACTTTTAAGAGGGATTTTGTGCTCCACTACTTATTCAGCCTTTGAAAAATCAGTGTATTACTTTTCTTTCAGTAGTAAATACCATCTTAATATATATCAAAACCAAGGTTACCCACTAAATCACATTAGTACTTATTGATATTTTACACTGAATACATTGAGTATGACTTTATATATTCATCAAATGTATTACCTGATATGATTTCTCAATTAGTTTTCAATTAGTTTTCACATTTGTAAAACCACATGAATGTGGTATATATGGAAATATTAAATTTAATATACAATATACACATTAATATAATAAATATTAATATATTGTATTAATATACAATGTACTAATATACAATATTTAATATACAATCTATATAGCAGTTACCAAAATCTAGGAGATTGAGAGTTCCTAACTCCAATACTGACTGTCAAACTACTGAAAACAAGTGTCTTAGGTAAAGGTCCTGGTGAAACAAAGATCACTGCTTGATCATTATACTCACAGTTATACTCAGGGTTGGTTGCTAGGGACTGAGTAGAGAGTGTATTTTTCTCTCTCAAATATACTGGGGGAAATGTATATATCCAGATTTCCTTTCTCCGTCCTTGAGATTCATGTAATGAATTTAAGGAGTTTGTTCAGGCAGCTGCATCAGAAATTGTTTTTGTGATAGTGGTAGAAATGACAAGCAGTTCCTTTGTTGCACCAGTCAATACCTGTTTTTGCCTAAGGATGTAGCCATACCAATTCTGGATAATCCAGCTCTGAAGTGGGTTGGGCAGTGCTGGGTTTCTTTTGTTGGCGCTATTAGTTTGAGTTGTGACCTAGTCACACATGCCTACTGAAGATATGAGCTAATTAAGTTCCACAAATTCTAACTAAAGCCAGTGTACATGGCATTTACATCAAAATAGTTTTCTAGAAAAGGTACTTTCCCCACATTTTCTACAATGTATTATCTAGAAAGAACATTTACCTAAAATGTTCTGCTCATAGAAAACTGTCTCTTTTTGACATGTGAAATGCCAAAATAGGCATTTACCAAGCCAAAGAAATGTTCACAATCTTCGAATTGCTCTTTAAATAAATGTTTGGCAGAATCGATTTTAAAGTCATTTTAAAAATCATTTTTTGTAGAATTTTCAGATTCCAGTTCAAGGGAGGTGAAATATTAAAAATTACACAATCAAGATATACAAGGCCCTTTGTTAAAGTTGCAAGAGAGTAGACAATGCCAAAGCTTTTGCTTTTAGCCAATCTCTCTTGGCTAAACTCGTATGGCCATTCTCAGGGTCAAAGAACATTTGCCATACAAACTTCCCCAAATGCCTTTCTTGCGATCTTTGATCACAGGATTAGTTAGAGCATTAGTTCTTTTAAAGCCCTCTTTACTGACAAAGGCGATAGAGAGATAGAGCTAACAGAGGTACAGAGATCTCCTCTGAGGGGGGAAGACCCCCTCAGCTAGCCTTGTTTTGCATCACAGAGACAATTAGTGTGGCTGGCAGGAGCCAGGGGGCAGGTGGAGGACTCCTGAAGGAAAAGTAACTAAAAAAAGTTAGTCTTTGCTGTAAGTTTGGCACTTTGTTAAGCGCCTGACGTTATTACCAATTTATTCATAACAACAACTCAATGAGGGAGGTATTAATATTAGCCCCATTTTACAGACGGACGAACTGAAAGTCACAGAGACTAAACAACTAACGCCCGGAGGTCACACAGTAAGTAAGTGGCGGCACCAGAACTCGAAATTGCTCCAGATCACGCACTCTTAACCACTGCATTCAGCCCCGCGGTGTGATTCCGCGCGCTGTCCACGGCCTTCCCACCCTCCTTCGTGGGACAGTTCCCGGTACTGAGGCATGGCGCTGTCCAGCCCTCAGGCCCGCCGCCTTCCACAGGCAAGAGAACGCGGCCCCGAGGGGCGACCCCGCCCGCAGGTTGTAGAACTGCCGCGCCCCGCCACGTCCTGGCACGCGGGCTGGCCGAATCGCCTCCGGGCGGTCATCCTCAGCAGCTCTCTGGTTCCCTCAGCTCGCGGGGCTAGGCTCCTCTCGGAAAGGCGGGAGGTACTCAGCCGTAACGACCCCGCTCCATCGTCTCTCCCAGCCCCCTACTCCCGCCCAAAGAGCCAGAAGCAGAGGTTACACAGCCTCCCCTGTCCCAGAGGCGGTGACCTCTCTAGTGACTGACGCGCCGCTCCTCCAACCAGGGACGGGCAGGAAGGTGGAGCCTACCTGAGACTGACAGCTTCTTCCCTCCAATCCGCGTGCAGCAACTCTCCGCGCCTGGCAGAGAGCGACAGGTGGGGACTGCGTTACCTCCGCGCCTCTTGCACCACTGACGTAAGAGCCTCACTAAGCGCTGGGTGAATTCACTCCAAATCTCACCAATTCTCGCAGGTCGTCACCTCGGCCGTCATTTTAATCAAGAGTGGAAATTCCCCAACCCTTTCCCGTCACCTCAGATGGGGGCGGGATGAATGGTACACTTACCGGCCAATTGTACCACGCGACGTCCTGTGACAAAGTGACCGACACTTTCTGTCGCCAATGAAGTTTTCCATTGTCAGGGGTCACTATGACTGACCACAAGGCCAACTAATCCACTTTAAGGTCGTGACGCGATAGTCAGCGAGACTGGCCAATAGACATAGAAAAAGACCGGAAGTCGGCACGTGGGGAATAGTAGGCGGGTGTTCGCAACCGCCTAGGCCTGCGCGGGTCAACGCAGCTTGGGGGCTGCGAGCCAGGGAGCGGCGCGTGACGAAGAGTCTGAGCGACGGCTCGCCTTGGCCAATGAGCTTCAGCCGCTGGGGAGCTGTAGCCAGTGGCGAGTGTGGGGGCGGGAGGCAGCAGGTTAGGCAGTGAGAAGTTAGTGGCGCTGCTGGGACGGGGGGGAAGGAGACGCTTCTTCCTCCTGCTGGTCCTCTCGTTTCCCGGGATTGGCGGCGGCGGTGGCCGCGGCCGCGAGTGACTCGGCAGCGTCTCTGGCTTCGCGTGAGAACCATGCTGACCGACGGCGGAGGCGGCGGCACCTCCTTTGAGGAGGATCTGGACTCAGTGGCTCCGCGATCCGCCCCAGCCGGGGCCTCGGAGCCGCCTCCGCCGGGAGGGGTCGGACTGGGAATCCGCACCGTGAGACTCTTTGGGGAGGCCGGGCCGGCTCCGGGAGTCGGTGGCGGCGGCAGCGGTGCGGGCGGAGGGGACGCCGCGGCGCTGGATTTCAAGTTGGCGGCTGCCGTCCTGAGGACCGGGGGTGGAGGTGGTGCCTCTGGTAGCGACGAGGACGAGGTGTCCGAGGTACGGCTCGGGGACCCCCGCCTCCCACACAGCTTGAGGCACGAATTCTCTCTGGGCCGGCGCAGGGCAGGGGCCACCCTCCCGCTGCTCAGGCGGAGTCGTTTTCTGACAGCGATCGGCTCCATGGCGGCAGTGGCAGCGGTGCGGGCCTAGTGCGCCCTCGGCTTACTCTTCAGCCCGCGGCTCGAGCCGGACCGCTTCCCGTCACCATCCATAGACCCACAATAGAGAATCCTTTGGTCTCTGAGCTTCGCGCGGGAACCGGGACTCCTCGGGCACCTCCCGCCCACCCCGCTTTGGAGATGGGGGGGGCGGGGTCTTGCCAGAGTCCCTGCCCTTGGTACTGAGAGAGCGAGACAGAGGGTCAGGGTGAGAGAGGGAGAGTGAGACAGAGACAGAGAGACAGAGCTGGCTTGCCTAAAGAGCATTGCCACTGTACTGTGTCTCTCGTCAGAGTTGCAGGGTTGGACATTATTTGCCTTATGCCTTACTTGTGTGTTTAAGGAGGGGTCTTAATTCCCCTCTATAGTTTGAAACAGGTGAGTACTAAGGAGCTCTCTGCTTTTGCGCTGAAAAATCACGTGAGTCTTGCGCCTGGAACTTTGTGTGAAGTTAGACAGGAAAAGAAAGTTCCAGTGCATCTTTGAGCTTCGCAACGGCTGGATAGCTGAACTCTGGAGATTTTTAGGCTGGGAGAAGATGAGGCCCTGTATGGACACCTTTTGCAGTGAGGAAAATTTGTTATCAGGTCCTTAGTTTCTTTTAACTCCTATACTGGGCCTTTTTAGGTCTAGGCAACCTAGAATGGTAGGCATCAACTTTTGGGCTCTAGAGCAAAAGGAGATATTTTATATCTGCACTTTTTTCCCTTGACTTTGGCTTGGTTATAGTACTGTCTTGTGATGACTATTGTTCTAAGTGCTCAGAGTATTCTATTTTGGTTCTAAGGTGCCTGGTTCACCCCCTATGACATTTTAACCTCCAGTGTTGGTCTTAAAGTACAGGGATTTCTATAGATGTGCAACTATCCTGGCTTTTGTATTTGAGAGGAATAAGGAGACACTGCATTTGTGGGTTGTAGAATACATTTAGTGCACAGTCTTGCCATTCTTGGTCTGAACAGGAATTCCTTTAGATTTAAAACCTTAGTGTATTCTAACCCCAATATTTTGCTTTGGAAAAAACTGTGTGGGTTGTAAAGGAGATAGTTCCTTGAATATCTGTATCTTTGAATTTCACTATAAGAGAAATAACTTCTAAGCCAAGGTGGGACAGGATTTTATTTGAGTAGGCAGTTAGGGAGAGACTCTCTGGAGCACTTCCACTCCTGGGCTTGTGGAAGGCTTTCATTTAGACTTTTAATGAAAATTGATGAGAGATGAACCTAGAACACATTTACCTTTTTACCTAAGAAATAAAGTGGGAATATCTTTAGGCTCTAAAAGATTAGAGTCTATTTTTCTTTGAAACTTCTAAGAGAGACTGAAAAGGTTTGCTTTGGTCTGGATGTGATAGAAGGATGATGTCCTTGATTTTCTGGACCATTTTTGCATAATTGTCATTGATGAGATGAAACGTCACACATTTGTTTTTACTTCAGTAGTATTCTTAAATTTCTTCAGAGGTAGAGTGCTAGTGAGCTTCCGAAGTTATGAATCTAACTCTATGGGCTCATGTGTTATATCTGGGTAAATGAGCTTTTGAAATAACCATTTATGTGAGGCTTGTTCGCGCATCCATATGACATGGAGAAGAAATTCCTGGAATATCTAGTGTCTGTTGTATATTATGTGTGGTAGGATATAGTCTGTACCTTTGTGAGTGAAATGACCTTTTTTTCCCAAACAAATTTCTTGGATTTTCTTTTCTCTCTGACAAGATGAGTGTCTTCTCCCATATTATTAACTTTGAATTTCCAGTGTGAAAAGACCATACATGATATTCTTCAAAAAACACTCACCCAACTGGCATTTGGTGAATAATAATAGCATCTTTATTTTCATCATACCTAGATGTTTTAGAACCAAATATTTAGAATGTAGACATTCAGAGAGATGGGTTGGTTTGTAGTTTGAGAGTGAAGTTTGTTTTGTTCCCTGAATGGGGCAGGACTAGGTAAGAAATGAGTAAGAAATGTGGAGGCCCAGTGCATTTGCTCTAGAGTTAGTTGAAATTCTGTACATTTGGTATACAGAAATGTAGATACTTTAAGGACCTCTTCTCTATTCATTATCAGAGCCTACAGCTGAGAAAAAACAAGGTACTTTCCCTTGCTGGCTAAGTCAAAACACCTTTTAGTTTGAAGAAGGGGCTTGGATCTTTTTGTAAATTTTTTATATTAGAATTGTGCTAGCTTAGGGAATGTCACCATTTGGGATATTTGGTTCTTGTTGTTTTAAACATTGGGGTGAATACCTGTTTTGTATTTCTTCAGGCATGCTGAGCATGTTCCTTAGCTGTCCAGGGCCTTGAATAGAAGAGTCAGAACTTGCATTGGATTATTTTGAAATGTACTCATTTTTCAGAATAGAAGTCAGGTTGAAAATTCTTTAAAAATCTCTTTTTAAATGTTAACTTTAGATTTGTAGTCTTTTTTTTTTTTAAGTAAGGTAAAAGGAAAATAAAATTCCTAAAGAAAGGATTTTGGTGAGGTTTATGATCTTTAATCTTTTGTCTTAAGAATGTATGCATATACTGTATGTCTATGTGTGTGACATCTTCCTTTTAAAATTATAAAAGTAATATAGTCCTATGGTAAAAAAGTTCAACAGTGTAGATAGTAGATATAAGATGAAAAGTAAAAGTTCTTCTCACCCCTACTGACCCTTCAAATCCCACTCTTCAGAGATAACCAGTATTGAAATTTTTCTTTTAGAAAAATTTCCAGGCCTATATAGGCCTATATGTATATGTATACATGTTCATATACACACTTAAAAGATAGATATCCTATCTTGAGACAGGTGCTATATTTACAATTAGTTAAAAGCACATGGAAATTGTGTACAACATTTTATAGCAAATTATAGCAAAAGCTTTGTAGGGTTTTTTTTTTTTTTTCCTGAAGATTATGTTAAAGAGTCAAAAGCACACACCATACAGAGGGTCCATTCTGATTTTCTCTAATAGCAGATGGATGATTTCCTTTAGGGTTACTTATGACCTACTATCTAGGTAGAGCAATGTTTCTCAACAGCAACGTATCGACATTTGGGGCCAGATAATACTTTGTTGTGAGGGGCTCTCCTGTGCTTTAGCAGCATCCTTGGCATTTACTCACTAGATGCCAGTAAAACCCACCCAGTTGTGACAGCTAAAACTGTCCTTAGACAAAGCCAAATGTCTTGTGGGGCAAAATCACCCCTGGTTGAGAATCACTGGTCTAGAGGCCCACTCTTATCTGGGATGGCAATTTTGTCATGAATACTCTGTATTCAAAGTTCAGGTAAACAAGGTGAGTCACTGCTTTTAATAGCATCTCAGGGCTTATGCTCATAACCTGAACAAGAGAGAAATAGAAAGAGGGTACGGACAGGTGTTCTATTTTTTTTTAATTTAATTTATTTTAATTAATTTATTTATTTTTGGCTGCATTGGGTCTTCGTTTCTGCGGGGGCTTTCTCTAGTTATGTTGAGCGGAGGCTACTCTTCGTTGCGGTGTGTGGGCTTCTCATTGCGGTGACTTCTCTTGTTGCGGAGCACGGGCTGTAGGCACGCAGGCTTCAGTAGTTGCGGCAGGCAGGCTTAGTTGCTCCGTGGCATGTGGGATCTTCCCGGACCAGAGTTCGAAACCGTGTCTCCTGCATTGGCAGGCGTTTTTTTTTTTTTTTTTTTTTTTTTTGCTGTACGCGGACCTCTCACTGTTGTGGCCTCTCCCGTTGCGGAGCACAGGCTCCGGACGCGCAGGTTCAGCGGCCATGGCTCACGGGCCTAGCCGCTCTGCGGCATGTGGGATCTTCCCGGACCCGGGCACGAACCTGCGTCCCCTGCATCGACAGGCGGACTCTCAACCACTGCGCCACCAGGGAAGCCCTGGCAGGCGTATTCTTAACCACTGCACCACCAGGGAAGCCCCGGACTGGTTTAATGTTGTAAATTTTCCATGGTAAATTTATAATTTTAGGAAACTTAAAATGCTGTATTGTTTTTGAAAAATTCATTTATTGTCCATGAAAATGAATTTCTAAAAATCCTTTATGGGGACTTTGTTCAAGGTAGAAAGGCTTTACTTCATAAATTATCATCAATAGTGATAAAATAGGAAATATACCTTTGCATTCTAGTGAGCAAATTTTGGAGACATAAAAATGTCGATTGAAGGAAAAATTACATGTTATTACTGTAACAATTTTTAAAAATTTATTTAATTTATTTTATTTTTGACTGTGTTGGGTCTTCACTGCAGCAAGTGGGCTCTCTCTGGTTGTGGTGAACACGAGCCACTCTTTGCTGCGGTACACAGGCCTTTCATTGAGGTGGCCTCTCCAGTTGCAGAGCTTGGGCTCCAGGCACGCAGGCTTCAGTAGTTGTGGCACATGGGCTCAGTAGTTGTGGCTCACGGGCTCTAGAATGCAGGCTCAGTAGTTGTGGTGCCTGGGCTTAGTTGCTCCGCAGCATGTGGGATCTTCCCGGACCAGGGCTCAAACCTGTGTCCCCTGCAGTGGCAGGCAGACTCTCAACCACTGTGCCACCAGGGAAGCCCCTGTAACAATTCTTCATATTGCATGAGCATCAACCTTGCACAAGTTTCATTCTATAAAGCCTTAAGACTTTACGTAAAATGATTCGTTGGTGAGTATGGTTATATGGATGGTGGGTCGAAACAGTTGATTAGGTATGGGTAGAGGAAAACCTTTTTGTGAAACTCGAAGTATGTAGAGGTTTTCTTTTGGTTATTTAGTACATTTTCATAGGTGATTTACATTTGTACAGTTCATAAGACTAATATGAAGGCAAATACAGTAAAAAGTCTTGACCTTACTCCTACTCCCAAGTATCCTGCCCTTTACACTTTAAATTTTTTATTTATTTATTTATTTTCGTCTGCGTTGAGTCTTTGTTGCTGCGCACGGGCTTTCTCTAGTTGCGGTGAGCGGGGTTAACTCTTCGTTGCGGTGCGTTGTCTTCTCATTGCAGTGGCTTCTCTTGTTGCAGAGCACAGGTTCTAGGCACATGAGCTTCAGTAGTTGTGACTCGCGGGCTCGGTAGCTGTGGCTTACGGGCTCTAGAGCGCAGGCTTAGTAGTTGTGGTCCACGGGGTTAGTTGCTCCGCGGCATGTGGGATCTTCCCGGACCAGGGCTCGAACCCCTGTCCCCTGCATTGGCAGGTGGATTCTTAACCACTGCGCCACCAGGGAAGTCCTCTCACTTGTTTCTACTTTGAGATAATGCCCTTCCTACTCTTATGAAATTAATTTTTAAAATAATCGTGTTTGACAAAATATCAAATTGGAAAGTTCATGTTAGGACTCTGGGTAAAGCCTCAACAGTCTGGGAACCATTGATCTGAATGACTTGCTCAGGATCACACAGCTAATTTATATTAGAAAATAGGTTATGTGACTCCCATTATAGTTATCTTAACTGCTACATTGTCCTGCTGACTGTTTCTCTTCTGATGCATGAACTTAATTAGTTGCTTAGGAAATGCCTTCTCAAACTAGCATTTAATCCGTAGTTGATCTTGTTGGAAAACTTTTATATTATGAAATTGGTGACTGCCATGTAGATCAATCAGTATATTAAGAAGGCAGTCAGGGACTTCCTGGTGGCGCAGTGGTTAAGAATCCGCCTGCCAGTGCAGGGGATACAGGTTCAATCCCTGTTCCGGGAAGATCCCACGTACTGCAGAGCAACTAAGCCCATGCGCCACAACTACTGAGCCTGCACTCTGGAGCCCGCGAGCTACAACTACGGAGCCCGAGTGCAACAACTACTGAAGCCCCCGCGCCTAGAGCCCGTGCTCTGCAACAAGAGAAGCCACCCAATGAGAAGCCCACGAACCGCAAGGAAGAGTAGCCCCCGCTCGTGGCAACTAGGGAAAAGCCCGCGCGCAGCAACTAACACCCAAGGCAGCCAAAAATAAAAATAAATAAAATTTTAAAAAATTATTTAAAAAAAAAGGCAGTCAAAGGTGTGCCATTGAGTATTGGAGGAACACTACTTTAAGGTAATTTTGTAATTGCACTTAAACTCGGAAAGTTTAGGTCTTATTATTATTCATTTTAAGCGAATTAAGAAGTATTAGAAGTACCAGTATAGAAAGGCATATAACCAACTTTGCCACTATGGGAAACATTGGTTTTAATTTGTAAAAATTAAAATCTGTGTGCTATTCTATTTGTAGTTACTTATAGTGTATGTTTCCTATGAATAAAGATCATTTGCCTTATGATGATTGACTGGTTTACCTTTTTTCTGGTCAACTTTACCTAAACCAGGAGGAAAGTAAAGTTGTATATAAAGCTTTTTTTTATTTGATAAGCTGAAATTTAGCAACAGTTTGTCAAAGAACACATTCTGCTCTTCCTCCGCTATACAGCCTTCTGTTCTCACAAAGTTTTTCCTTTAATGGATGCTGTTTTCATTAGTAGAAAGAGTTTTTTTGTTTGTTTGTTTTTTTAAAGTAGATATCCCACCGTATCCTAGTGGTTTGATTCACTGCGTTAGTTTGCAATTTTGAAAAGAAAAAGGCAAGTACACTCCCAGGGATTAGCCCCAAGAACCAAAGAGTTGAACAGGAGAACAGTTTATTAAATTGTCAAGTTTTGATGCTTTGTAATGAGGACAGTTAGGTTGAGAACAATTTTTTAAAATTGTGGTAAAACAAGGATAACAAAATTTACCATTTTAACCATTTTTAAAAATTGTGTTAAAATATACATAACATAAAATTTACCTGTTTGTTTTGGCCATGCCGTGTGGCATGTGGGATCTTAGTTCCTCGACAAAGGATTGAACCCTCGCCCCCTGCAGTGGAAGTGTGAAGTCTTAACCACTGGACCGCTGGGGAAGTCCAGAATTTACCATTTTAACCATTTTAAAGTGGTTTTAAGTACATTCACATTGTTGTGCAACCATCACCACCAGCCATCTCCAGAACTTTTTCATCTTCCAAAACTGAAACTTTGTGCCCATTAGACAGTAATGCCCTGTCCTCCCTTCTCCAGCCCCTTAGCAACCACAATTCTACTTTCTTTCTCTATGATTTTGACTACTCTAGGTATCTCAAATAAGTGAAATCATACAATTTTTCTACTTTTTGTGACTGGCTTATTTTACTAGCGTAATGCCTTCAAGGTTCATCCATGTTTGCAGCATGTCTGACACTTAGCTGAATACTGTTCTATTGTATGTGTATACCATATTTTGTTTATTCATTCATCTGTTGATGGACACTTGGATTGCTCCTCTGCCTTTTGGCTGTTGTGAATATGTTGCTGTGAACATAGGTGTATAAATACCTGTTCAAGTCCCTGCTTTTGCTTCTTTTCTGGTATATACCCAGAAGTGGGATTGCTGGAACATCTGTTAATTCTCTTTTTAATTTTTTGAGGAACCACCATACTGTTTTCCATAGCAGCTGTACCATTTTACATTCCCACTGGCAAAGCACAAGGATTCTGATTTCTCCATATTCTAGCCAATACTTGCTTTCTATTTTTGAGAATAGCCATCCTAATGGGTGTGGGTTTGATGTTGAACATCTTTTTCATGTGCTTATTGGCCATTTGTGTATCGTCTTTGGAGAGATGTCTATTCAAATCCTTTGGCTCTTTTTTTTTTTGGCCACACTGCCCAGCTTGTGGAATCTTAGTTCCGTGATCAGGCAGGGATTGAACCTGGGCCCGTGCAGTGAAAGCGCCAAGTCCTAACCACTGGACCACCAGGGAATTCCTCCTTTGCCCAATTTTAATTGGGTTGTTTTTTCATTGTTTAATTGTAGGAGTTCTTTGGATGTTAATCCCTATCACATGTATAATTTGCACACATTTTCTAACATTCCATTGGTTGCCTTTTTAGTCTGTTGTCCTTTTGTGCTTAAAAGGTTTTAGTTTAGATGAAGTTCAGTTTATCTGTTTTTTTCTTTTATTGTCTGTGCTTTTGTTTTCATATCCATAAAGTTGTTGCCAAATCCTATGTCATGAAGATTTTTTCCCAATGTTTTCTTCTAAGAATTTTATCCTTTTAGCTCTTACATTTAGGTCTTTGAGCCATTTTGAGTTAACTTTTGTTTTTGGTGTAAGGTCAGCGTCTAACTTCAATCTGTAGCTTGTGGATATCCAGTTTTTCCAGCACCACTTGTTGAAAAGACTGTAATTTCTCCATTGAGTGGTCTTGGTATCTTGGTTGAATTGAATTGATCTTATATGGGAAGGTTTTTTCTGGGCTCTCTGTTCTATTCCATTGGTGTATATGTCTGACTTTATGCTAGTATCTCACTGTTTTTATTACTGTAGCTTTAGTAGTAAGTTTTGAAGTCAGGCAGTATTAATCCTCCAACTGTGTTCTTCTTTTTCAAGATTGTTTGACTAGCTAGGGTTCCTTGAGATTCCACGTGAATTTTAGGATGGGTCTTTGTATTTCTGTAAAAAATGCCGTGGGATTTTGATAGGGATTGCATTGAATCTATAGATTGCTTTATGAGAACAAGTTTGAATACAAATCTTATATAATTATTTCACCACAGTAGATATTAGCAAATCAAAAAGCTTGAGACTGACAAAACATTTGAAAGCTTCTATGACAGGAGGAGACTGAGCACTCACTGATGTCCTCCCTGAAGCCATTGAACCCAGTTCACATGGAATACTGTGCTCTAAGTAGATGTTTATTTTTTCTTTTTTTAAGTCTTTATTGGATTTGTTACCATATTGCTTCTGTTTTATGTTTTGGTTTTTTGGCCACAAGGCACGTGGGATCTTAGCTCCCTGACCAGGGATCGAACCTGCATCCCCTTCATTGGAAGGTGAAGTCTTAACCACTGAATGCCAGGGAAGTCCCTAAGTAGATGTTTCTGTAATATAATCGTTATTTTTTCCCTGTTTGTCCTCATATTGACTAATTTGTGATTGATCATGATGCTTCATATGTTGATAAAATGCTAGGAAGAATACTTTTTATGTTTTTTATCACTAGAGATGGGATGAGTTCCATTTCGGAAAAATTGTCTCAATCTGGTATTAAATCTAGATAAATGAACCTGCAGTATTTTCTTTAATGATGTAGAATTTAAAAGTTTTCACATAGACATTTTATGAAATCTGAGTCAGAAAATAAAGGTTTGGCCATGTCAGTTGATACCTTGAGTGGTACACTTTGAAAGTACTTCCAGCACTTATCAGCTTCTATTTGATTTTCTCCTCGTGTTTACTTATTCTGCTAAATCTCTACATTTCTATTTTGGCCTTTTAAAAATTGTACAGTTGATAAATTCAGTAACATATGTGACACAGACTGTCATTATCAAACAGCAAACCCCCAAAGGGGCAGTAGTCCAATTATATTGGATATATTCTCTCTTTTTTTTACTACATTTTATTTTGATATAATTTCAAACTTACTGGAAAGCTGCAAGAATAGTACAAAGATCTCCTCCCATATATCCTTTATCTAGACAGACCAATTTTGTTCATTTTGTCCCATTCCTCTCTCTCTCGACAAACAAGTAATTTATTTTCTGAATCATTTGAAAGTAGACTGAATACATCCTGTCTCTTTTACCCTTAAATTCTTTAGTGTATCTTTCCTAACAAGAAAGGCATTCTCTTACATAACCACAGTGTATTTATCAAAATAGGAAATTTATTAAATTTCCAAAGTATTTTTCAAATTCAAATTCCTAAAGTTAAAAAAATTGAAATAGAATTCACATAATATAGAATTCACTCTTTAAATTGTACAATTCAGTGTTTTTTTAATACATTCACAAAGTTGTGCAACCTTCACCGTTATCTATTTTAAAAAATTTTCATCACCCCCAAACAAAACCTTGTACCCATTAGCAGGCATTTCCCATTCTGTCCCTGCAGCCTTTGGTAATCACTTTCTGTCTCACTGGATTTGCCTAGTCTGGGCATTTCATATAAATGGAATCATACAATATGTGATCTTTTGTGCCTCACTTCTTTCACTTAGTATATTGTTTTCAAGATTTCTACATGTTGTATCATGTATCAGTACTAAATTGGAATAATATGTTTTGTGGATATACCACATTTTGTTCATTGGTTGATGACATTTGGATTATTTCCACTTTTTTTTTTTTTTTTTTTTTTTTTTTTTGCGGTACGCGGGCCTTTCGCTGTTGGGGCCTCTCCTGTTGCGGAGCACAGGCTCAGCGGCCATGGCCCACTGGACCAGCCGCTCCGCGGCATGTGGGATCCTCCCGGACCAGGGCATGAACTCATGTCCCCTGCATCGGCAGGCGGACTCTCAACCACTACGCCACCAGGGAAGCCCCTACTTCCACATTTTGACTATTGTAAATAATGATACTATGAACATTTGTGTACAAGTTTTTTATGACGATATCTTTTCAGTTCCCTTGAGTGTATACCTTGGAGTGGAACCTTGATCATATTATAACTCTGTTTTATTTTCTGAGAAACCACCAGGCTGTTTTCTGTAGCAACTGCATGATTTTACATTCCCAGCAGTGTATGAAGGTTCCAATTTTTCCACATCCTTGCTAACATTTTTTTTTTTTAATATCCATGCTAGTGGGTATGGAGTTTTCGGTTTTTTTTTTTTTTAAATAAATTTACTTATTTATTTATTTTTGGCTGCCTTGGGTCTTTGTTGCTGTGTGTGGGATTTCTCTAGTTGCGGCGAGCGGGGGGCTACTCTTCGTTGCAGTGCGCAGGCTTCTCATCGTGGTGGCTTCTCTTGTTGCAGAACATGGGCTCTAGGCATGTGGGCTTCAATAGTTGTGGCATGTGGGCTCAGCAGTTGTGGCTCGCGGGCTTAGGTGCTCTGCAGCATGTGCGCTCTTCCCAGACCAGGGCTTGAACCCGTGTCTCCTGCACTGGCAGGTGTATTCTTAACCACTGCACCACCAGCAAAGCCCCTGGAGTTTTACCTCATTGTGACTCTGATTTGCATTTCTCCAATGACTAATGAAGTTGAGCATCTTTTCATATGCTTGTTGTCCATTTGTATGTCTTTGGAGAAATGTTTATTCAGATCTTTCTCCCATTTCTTGGTTGGGTTGTCTTTTTATTGTTGAATAATGTTTGTTGTTTGTTTTTAGGAAAAAACATGTATTCTGGATACATACCAGTCCCTTATCAGATACATGATTTGGAAATATTTTCTCCCTTTCTGTGGGCCATCTTTTCACTTTCTTGATTGTGCCATTACATTTTATTTTTTTAAGTTTTTAAATAAATTATTTATTTATTTTTGGCTATGTTGGGTCTTCATTGCTGCACACGGGCTTTCTCTAGTTGCAGTGAACAGGGGCTACTCTTCGTTGCAGTGTGTGGGCTTCTCATTGCAGTGGCTTTTCTTGTGGCGGAGCATGGGCTCTAGGTGCGCAGGCTTCAGTAGTTGTGGCACACGGGCTCAGTAGTTGTGGCTTGCGGGCTCTAGAGCAGAGGCTCAGTAGTTGTGGCGCACAGGCTTAGTTGCTCCGTGGCATGTGGGATCTTCCCGGACCAGGGCTCGAACCCATGTACCCTGCATTGGCAGGCAGATTCTTAACCATTGCACCACCAGGGAAGTCCTGTGCCATTAAATTTTAAATTTTGGTTGGGCCCAATTTTTATATTTAACTAGTTTTTCTTTTGTTACTTGTGCATTTGGTGTCATGTCTAAGAGACCATTGCATAATCCAAGGTTATGAAGATTTACACCTGTTTTCTTCTTTTCTTCTAAGAGTTTTATACTTTTAGCTCTTACATTTTGGTCTTTGATCCATATTGAGATTTTATGTAAGATGGGAGGTAGAGATCTAACCTCATTCTTTTGAATGTGGAGATCCAATTGTCCCAGCACCATTTGTTGAAAAGATACTTCTTTCTCCATTAAATTGTCTTGACACCCTTTTCAAAAATCAGTTGACTTTAAATGTGATGGTTTATTTCTGGAGTGTTTATTTCTATTTTATTCCACTGTTCTATATGTCTTCTCATGCCAGTTCCATACTGTCTTGATTACTGTAGTTTTTTGTAGTAAGTTTTGAAATTGGGAAGTGTAAGTCTTCCAATTTTGTTTTTTTTTTAAGATTCTTTTGGCTATTCTGGGTTACTGGATATGTTTGTGCCCGTCATCTGGTCTTCGGAAGAGGTATAATAGAGGGTATTTTATATGCTACAGAATTTGTGGTCACACACGAAAACCACCCCTCCTCCATTAATAATATTCCATTTCTTGAAATTTCTGCCCCTCTTGTATACACTGAAGGTGGATGGTTGGGAACTCTTATGATTTAAACCTGTGTTTGCTAGGCTACCAGAAGAGGAAGTTGTTGTAGTGTTTGTTGTTTATGCATCCCCTCCCTGACAAAGCCTGGATATATGTTTGAGAGGAGACAAAACTGAAGAGGGAGGAGGTGATTAGTTTGGGTAGTTGTAGTCTAAATATATCTGATGTGGACTATATAGAGCTTGCAAGAAGACTATGGACAGAATTTCTTTTTCCAGGATAATAAACAAATGGATAAGTGGAATAAAATATAAAACATAGCAATTAGAGTTTTTGCATCTGGTATCTTCTAACAATTGCTTAAGAGTTGAGAATTCAATATTTGAGTAACACACAATTAGCTTGACACCCAAGCCAGTGTTATCACCTGTGTGATTAAACTGCAAAAACAAATCTTGGATGTTATTGCTCAAATGGTCCCAATTATTTTAATTTACTAGTTATTTTGACTCTGAATAGTGAGAATCTGTACTATATTTTAGTACCTGTTTTGCTTGAGACTTACTGACAAGTTAACAAAGAAAAATTTATTTTCTTTTAGTTTGAAGAGACCATTATTTAAGGCTATACTTAAATCAGGTGCATGTATTTGACCTATTACCACCCCCCACAAAATTTTGAATAGTGTGATAACAGTATCAAAAGTACTTACTACTATGTACTATCTCCTTGTTAATCTGTTGAAAGCATGCTCTCATTCTCTACAGAGGAAAATCAGTGTTTAGTTTGGGGTAGAGCCTCTTTTTCATGAACTGATATCTTGCATAATAAAATTATATCTTTCAGAGATTAGTGTCCTTGGCACTCTGTTTAAGAATTCTGATTGGTATCGTAGGGTAGATTCCACAATAATTTAACTAGAATCTACTATTTGTTAAGCTTTGTGCTGGGCTTTGGGATTACAAAGATGAAAAAATGTGGTCCCTGCCCTTAAAGATATCAGGCTTTTCAGGAACATGAACATTTCAGAGAATGTGAAAACAAGGTAAATTATTTATTCAAATTCTATTTGCCCTTCTAAACTAGTTTTACATAATAACAAATTATATTTGAGTGTTCTAGGCATGTGTACCTTAATTGCATCACCTCATTTAATATTTTCCTAGTCTTGTGACAGTCCAAGATCCTAAACTCAATATATGGATCATTGCCCTGTGTTAATTGGATGATCACTGTAAAGGTTGATGTTTGGATGTCTTACTTCAGGAGTTTGATGGACTTTAAGTGACAGGTTTAAAGGGGCAGTGATTTAAAATGAAAGGATACAAAGTTCATCAGCATAAGATATTTGAGCAAAACCACAACTGCTTCATTATGTTCTATAAACTCTCCAAGCATGTCCTGCTCCAGAGCCTTTGGCATTTGCAGTTGGCTCTCACAGGAGCATTCTTCTCTTAGATATCCATGTGGCTACCCTCTCTCACTTATTTTAGTAGTCTGCTAAGAGCCCTTCCTACTGCCTACAGTATGTATGTTCCATAAACATCTCAGACTCACAATTCTAAAACTGAACTCATCACTTCCCCCTCTACGCCTATCCCTTCCCCACCCCCACCTTTGTAAATTGCATTGCCCTAAAACTAGTCAGTGTAGTCAGAAACCTTGAAGCTTGCATCTGCTATATCTTACCACATACATCCAAACAGGTACTAAGTCCTGTAGGTTCTTTCTTAGCATCTTGTTTGTCTCTTTCTCTGTATTCTCACTGCTTGTGCTGTAAATCAAGTCATCATCTTTCACCTGAACTTATTGTAGTAATCCCTGGCTCTATCTACCTCTGTGATTATACCTCTAATTCTTCGTTTACCCTGCTATCACAGTAAATTCTCTAATGCCAGTTCAATCATGTCACTCCTTTGGCAAAAAGGTTTCCCATTCCTTAGATAAAGAATAAATCAAATTCCTTGGTATGGCATACAAGGTTATTTAGGATTTGGCTTCTGTCTATTTCTATCCTTGCTGTAACCTACTTTATTTGCTTTTTATATTCCAGCCATACCAAATTGCTGTAGTTCTCTGAACATATCAAGCTATTAAACGTCCCAAGTAATTTGCTCTCACTGCTTTGGCTTCTAGAATCATGATAATAACTACTGCATACTGAGTGTTTATTGTCCACTGGACTAAATGCTTACCTTTACGTTCTTAAATAAACTTTACAACTACCATATGAAGGAAGTGATATTATTCCCAATTTACAGATGAGGAAACTGAAGCTTAGAGACATTGTATAATATGCACAAAGTTGTACATCTAGTGATGGAGCCACGATTTGAATCAGGTTTTTTGGAATGTAAAATCCATGCTTATAACTACTACTCTACACTGCAGCTGTCACTAATGGCCCCGTCCTCCATCCTGTTGGATACCTTCTTGTTCCGGATCATCACCTCTGATTTCCTTCATTACTACCCCAACTGGAATCGACCATTTCTTCCTTCCTCTGTGTTCCCACGTTGTCTGTATATAACTCCCTGTTAAATAGCATCTGTAGTACTTTATTGCATTTATTTGATTATCTGTCTTAATGAACAGGAATCATGTCTTATTTATTTTTGTGTTTCCCATATACAGTAGAATGTCTGGCACTTAGTAGGTGCTTATTAAATGTTGGGTTTAATAAGCCAATGTTGAATATATATATAGTGTTTAATATGCTCAGATTACTTGTTAGCCTAAGACAACATAATGGATTTTATATTTTTGTGGAGTAGAGAGTAAGAGTATAGGAACACAAGGTCCTTAGACAAACTGACCTTAATAATAGTAGTAATGGTAATATTAATAGTAATAATAACTAATATTTGTTGAGTGATTACCATGTATTAAGCACTGTTGGTACAATTTTAGATATAGTATCTTGCTTAATCATCTATAACCCTGTGATGTAGTTACTACTATTAGCCTTATCTTATAGCTGAGGAAAATGAGGCTAACAACGGTAAAAAGAGTTAGCTAAGATGGCACTGTGAACAGTGGGCTAGTGTTCTAAGAGACCTTGCTGTTAGTCATTATGCTCTCCTCCCATTATTGGTATGAATTGGAGGTGTTTGAGTCTCTTTTTAACTTACTAAAATTAAGTATTTCTTTGGTGTGTTTGATGCTTATTTTTTTATTTAGGGTAATGAGCAGAAGCCAGGACTTCTTTCTAACCTCAGTCTTACCCATTTATTATGATAGGGCAAATACAGAATAACATTTCAACATTAAGATTTTCTTGGACTTAATTGCCAGGTTCTTCATTCCTTGTGACTTTCCTAATGAGTATGCGAGGAGTCTTCCCTTTTTTAAAATATATTGTGGCACAAATTTTGTTGTATGTATGTTGGTTAGAAGTAATGTAGTGGTACTGCCAGAAATTACTAAATAAAAGCATGATTTGTCTGTCTCTCTAAGAACTCTGGCAGAGAGGAGTTTGTGGGCTTGATAATCTATTACATTTAATTTAATTTAAAGGTTTTTCCTGACATTGCTCTTATTGTTAAACTGCAACATCATGATGCTTGTAGATTCTCTGTTTACTTCATTGGTTAGTACGCATTTGTTTTAGTCATACTCCACTGTTTAGAAGAGTCACTTAATACAGTTTGGTGTGGTGAAAAGGGTGTGTGCTTTGGAATCTGAAACACATGGCTTCAGATACCTGTGTGGTTATGTGATCTTGGGTAAGTCACTTAACTTTTCTGAGTTTCATTTAAAATGAAGATGTTAATCTGCTTCACTGAGTAGTAAAGATGATGGAGTGGAATAATATATGGAAAATGCACTTAATGGTAACTATTTAAAAAAAAACCTTTCTTTTCTCCCATGTTTAGAAACTTCAAAAAATAATAGATTCTGTATTAAAACTATGGTGTAGAAATGAAGTTTTTGTAGTTGACTAAAGTGGAGTTAATTTTCTCCAGCTTTAACTGAGAATTAGGAAAAGCCTGATTGTTCTCTCTTGTGCTGTTTAAACTAATTAACTTCAGAAATCCCAAGGTAACAGTTATGTTTTTTGAGAAGAGGATTGTGGATCTGAAATTGGGCATACAGTTTTCCTCGTAGAAAGAAACTTGAACACTTTTTACGATGAGGCATATAGCCTTTGCATTCCATTACTTCCAGATGTTGTTGCTGATTATATTGGGCCTTACAGTATCAGCAAAACTCATTCCTAAATTTATAATTATTTGGTCTCAAATTGCATCTGTATTACTTTTTCCTTTTGAGTGGATCTTGGAGCATGTTTGTGGTGGATGCAACTGTTGAAACTTTGGAGTACCACGTTTTTTGCAAAAAAAAAAAAAAGGAATTACCATGTCTTTCAGTAATTATCTCTTGGAATGCTGACCCATCCTTTTTGCTGCTCCAAGTAGAAATCAGTAGTAAGCTACCTGCATTCTAAAATTGGTATGATTCTAATTTAAAGACTTTGGGTGGGAAAAGGTAAGACATGTTTATCTCTCCAAATGTTAACTAAGAGAGAAGAAAAATAATAGCAAGTACATTTTAAAAATATATATTTTTTAGATGTTTAAATGTTTTATTTGGCTTTTCCTTTTTAATTATCAAATCTGAATTTCTTGAGGAAGCTTTATTTTTGAAGGTTTATAAGAAGAGGTAGTGAAAAATAAAGGGTTTAGCCTTCCTCTTGAACTTTCTCATAGCTCTGGTTGGAATTCATGGGAGTGATGATGATTCTTTTTGTGTGTGTGTGGTACGCGGGCCTCTTAACTGTTGTGGCCTCTCCTGTTGCGGAGCACAGGCTCTGGACGCGCAGGCTCAGCGGCCATGGCTCACGGGCCCAGCCGCTCCGCGGCATGTGGGATCCTCCTGGACCGGGGCATGAATCCGTGTCCCCTGTATCAGCAGGTGGACTCTCAACCACTGCGCCACCAGAGAAGCCCAGTGATGATTATTCTTTTATTTTTGGCTGTGTTGGGTCTTCATTGCCGTGCGCGGGCTTTCTCTGGAGAGAGGGAGCTACTCTTCGTTGGGGTGCGTGGGCTTCTCATTGCGTTGGCTTCTCGTTACGGAGCGTGGGCCCTAGGCGCACAGGCTTCAGTAGTTGTGGCATGTGAGCTCAGTAGTTGTGGCTCACAGGCTTTAGAACACAGCCTCAGTAGTTGTGGTGCATGGGCTTAGTTCCTCCGTGGCATGTGGGATCTTCCCGGACCAGGGCTCGAACCCATGTCCCTGCATTGGCAGGCAGATTCTCAACCACTGTGTGCCACCAGGGAAGTCCCGAAATTGTGGGTTTTTCTGTTGTTGTTTGTTTGTTTGTTTCTTGGTGGAAGTGAGTTTTGGCCAAATCATAGCTAGGTTAATAAATGATTTTTTCCTAATTAGATTTTGGCCAGGGTGACTGAGGTGTTTTGTTTTTTTTTAGGTGGTAATAGCTGAGTCTGTGGTTATTCTCCCTAGTAACTATTGCCATCCAGTGGTTCATTTTGAAATGTCATATGGGACAAAATGCTTGTTCCCCTTTTCCTCCCTTCTACCTTTGTTTAAATTCTAGTTGAAGCTAAAAACCACACTCATTTTTTTTTAGAAGAAGGGAGGGAGAAAAAAGACTTTTGAGGAGGAAGACATAAAGAGTTTGACTTTAGCGTTTTAGAAGAGGTAACCTATAAGGGAAAAAACAGGTAGTTTTTTGTGGGCCAGATTTCCTCTCATTCTTTTTCCTCCGCGTTTTATTTTTGTACCTGATCAGAAGTAGGAAAAAAATCTGCCATGTTTAAGACTTGAAATAAACTTTTTTGCCATTGGTTAAAAACAGTACCACAATAGGTTGATGTTTTATGTTTGCTGCTGAATGTAGCTGCTGGATAGAGATCAGCTGTGAAACTACTGTTAAGCAATAAGGAAATTTCTGTGATCCTTTAGCTGTCTGTAGGAAACTATGAGGCTTATATATTCATTTGCATGATGAAAACTAATTTCATTAGATATAATATTACTTTGAACTTATCTATTATTTAGACATTTTTTTGGTGTTATATCACTGAGCCTTTATATGAAATGTATGGTATTGGTCTTACTATTTCCATGTAGCTATAAATGGTTTCCATCTTGACTGGCCAGGTACCTTTTGAGGTAATGCTGTTGTAATCGGCATTGCAACAATATGTGTTTCAGCAGGTTTATCAGGTAAGGTATTTATGAACTGCCAAAAGCAATCCCCCAAATAGTCCCAAAGTAATAGGCATAACTGGATATTTTATCCTTTTATTGAATCCACATTGAGACAGGCTTTTAAAAGTTTATGGAAAGTAGGACAAAAAAGTATGAGAATTGAGTGCCTTTGGCACATCTGATTGACACAAATGTATTCAAGTCATTTATGTGTATAGTTATGTATATATGTATATATACTCATTCTGGGAACTTAAGATTTTCCCCACAAGTGTTACAGATATTTAAAATTTGATCTTGTGTGTCAGAACTTAAATATAAAATGCCTAAAACTACATTTGAAAATTCAAGTGATTCTCACAAGGAAAAAAAAGTTGTAACTATGTGAGGTGATAGATGTTAACTAAACTTACTGTGGTAATAATTTCATAATATATACTGTTAGCAGTCACTCCCATTCTTCCTTTCCTGACTCTTCAGGAGACCATTAATCTTCTTTCTGTCTCTGGGGATTTGCCTGTGCTGGACATTTCATATAAATGGAATTGTACAATATGTGACTTTTTGTGCATTCTTTCATGCTAAGCATGATATTTTCAACGTTGTCAGTGTTATAGCGTGTGTCAGTACTTGGCTGAATAATATTCCATTGTATGGATATACCACATTTTGTTTATCCATTTACTAATTAACAGACATATGGGTTTTTTTCCACTTTTTGTCTACTATGCATAATGCAGCCATGAACTTCTATGTACAAGTTTTTGTATGAACATGTATGTTTTCAGTATTCTTAGGTATATACATAGAAGTGGAATTACTGGGTCATATGGTAATTCTGTGTTTAATTTTTGAAGAACTGCCAAACAGTGTCCCACAGTGGCTTCATCATTTATACTTCCACTAGCAATGTACAAAGGACCTTACTTTTTTGAGAGTGGACCATTCGTCACTTTCTAAGTGCATCTTCAAGCCCATTTTTTATTTCATTCCCTTACTCTCCACCCACATGTCTGACCACCTATTGAAATTCTATGCATCCTTCAAAGCCTAGCTCAAATGCTACTTCTTGTACAAAGTCTTCTTGGATTACTGGGGCTGGAAGTGATTTCTCTTTAATGCATATAGTTTTACCATTTATTTCTCTTGGAGGCCTTTTGTGATAGTTGTTGGTGTCTTTGACATTTCTTCTACCACATTTTTGTACTCTCTTGGTATTGTACTTTGTATAAAACAGGACTTCAATAAATATTGGAGAATGAATGGGAGAGAATTGGAAATCCTTAACTTGGATTTTTTAAAAGTTACATAATACATGTAATCTGTATTCATCTCTGTAATATGTGTAATACTACATCAGAACAGTGCTGCTTATAAAATAGACATATTAACATCTAAATACCATATTTAATAAATTTCAGAATTTGGAATTGTGGTTTTTATCCTTACAACTGGCAGGTATATGTATCTGCAAATATGTAATATTTTCTTGCACTTGCAACAAGCTCTTTGTTGTACAAGCAGTTACCTTTCAAATCATTTGAAAACTGGTAGTCTACATTTATCTGCTGGCATTGATCTAGAATGACATCTTTGTCTGTAATTATATATTAAAGAATCTGTATTACAACATAGTACATGGCTCAGTGTTACTGGGTCTGAAGTTAAAGATTTATTTTATAAAAATAAAGTACATCACTAGATAATAAAATATTGTTATATCCACATCATTTTAACTTTACTGTCTTTATTAAGATATCTTTATTTGGTGTCCATTGTGAAAATTGATGACCAACTAGTCAAGTATTCCAAATAATGTAGTCCAAATACTGTGGTCCTTTGTTTATTAATTTGTTAGGTAGTATCTATTGCCTAGTGTTTAAGAGTTATATGGCCTTTGGTTTTTTTGGGGTTTTTTTGCGGTACGCGGGCCCCTCACTGTTGTGGCCTCTCCTGTTGCGGAGCACAGGCTCCGGACGTGCAGGCTCAGCGGCCATGGCTCACGGGCCCAGCCGCTCCGTGGCATGTGGGATCTTCCCGGACCGGGGCACAAACCCATGTCCCCTGCATTGGCAGGCAGACCCTCAACCACTGCACCACCAGGGAAGCCCATATGGCCTGTGTTTGAAACCTGGCTTTGCCATTTATTAGCTGGCAGAAATACTTAACCTTTCTGATCCTGTTTTTCTGTCTGTCTACAAGTATATTAACCTCCCTGGTTAGACACTTTTTATATATATAAATTTACTTTATTTTTGGCTGCATTGGGTCTTCGTTGCTGCCCGTGGGCTTTTCTCTGGTTGCAGCAAGTAGGGGCTGTTCTTTGTCGTGGTGTGCAGGCTTCTCATTGTGGTGGCTTCTCTTGTGGCACACGGGCTCAGTAGTTGTGGCTCGTGGGCTCTAGAGCGCAGGCTCTGTAGTTGTGGTGCATGGGCTTAGTTGTTCCGCGGCATGTGGGATCTTCCTGGCCCAGGGCTCAAACCCGTGTCTCCTGCATTGACAGGTGGATTCTTAACCACTGCAGCACCAGGGAAGCCCCAGACATATTTATATACTACAGACCTGTATAGGTATATAAATATGTACTCATGATTATATATACATGAGTACTCAGATGTTCATGTTTGCATACATATACATACATACTTTTAGCAAAATAAATATCATACTGTTTTAAATCTTGTGGTTTTCACTTAATTTTATGACTGTTTTCTTATGCCATTAAATATGCTTCAAACACATTGTTCTTAATGACTGCATAGTGGTCCATTCTGTGAATGTACAAAATGTACTTACCAAATCCCCTATTGTAGTTTTTTTCACTTCATTTCTGGAATTTTAATTAATGCTGCAATGAACATTCTTGCACATTTTTGTCTGGCATTCAGATAATTTTTTAAGGATAGATTTTTTTTTTTAATGGAATTACTGGGTCAAAGGGCATGTGCTTTTTAAAAATAAATTTATTTATTTATGACTGCGTTGGGTCTTCGTTGCTGCATTGCTGCACGCGGGCTTTCTCTAGTTGCAGTGAGCGGGGGCTACTCTTCATTGCAGTGCGTGGGCTTCTCATTGCAGTGGCTTCTCTTGTTGCGGAGCACAGGCTCTAGGCATGTGGGCTTCAGTAGTTGTGGCACTCAGGTTCAGTAGTTGTGGCTCTTGGGGTCTAGAGCTCAGGCTCAGCAGTTGTGGTGCACAGACTTAGTTGCTCCGCGGCATGTGGGATCTTCCTGGAGCAGGGCTCGAACCCGTGCCCTCTGCATTGGCAGGCGGATTCTTAACCACTGCACCACCAGGGAAGTACGGCATGTGCTTTTTAAAGCATTTTGATACACATTTCCAAATTGCTTCCCAGAAAGGTTGTGCATATTTTATTTGGTAAGAAAATTTAGAATTAACTTGATTTGAAATTAGAGGGTTGCATGTTTATTTTCGTAAGTTGATTTTGCTTATAGGATTCATTTCAACAAATATGTATTGAATAAGTACTATGTACAAGGTATTCATAGGCTCAGAGGATAGAGCAGTGAACAAATGACTATGATTCCTACCCTAATAGAGTTTTCCTGTCTAGAGCAATTAGGATATTTGATAGTGGATTAAATCTTCTTTAGTTTGTCAGAATTGAATATATTAATTGGAAGAGAGGAGAAATGATACTTTAATGACCTATTTATGCTATCTAGGCTTTCTACTATCTACTCCTGCATACATCTTCCTAGGGCCTATGTTGATGTACTTGTTTCATTTAAAAAATGCCGCTTTTCAGGCTCTGTGGTAGGCACAGAAGATTCATTGCTCTCCAGGAAACTTTAATCTGGTGTGTCTGGGTTATATCTGTAGTCGTGTCTGAAGATAAGCAGATAGTCAGGAGGCTCCCTCAAAGTCCCTCCCTATAACCCCCTGTTTCTACAATAATTTATTTGGTTATATTTGAATTCCAAATCAGAAGTCATATTACCTTAAATTGCTGTTATTCTAACAATATTAAGATCAGCTTCATGGATATTGCATCTTTAATTCCTAAACAGGTTGAATCATTTATTTTGGACCAAGAAGATCTGGATAACCCGGTGCTGAAAACAACATCAGAGATATTCTTATCAAGTACTGCAGAAGGAGCAGACTTACGCACTGTGGATCCAGAGACACAGGCACGACTAGAAGCATTGCTGGAAGCAGCAGGTACTTTATTTTCTCTTTTTCATCTTTTTAAAAGACTCCAGGGAATACTCTCGTGGTTCAGTGGTTGGGACTCTGCGCTTTCACTGCCAAGGGCATGGGTTCGATCCCTGGTAGGGGAACTAAGATCCTGCAATCCGCGTGGCATGGCTGGAAAAAAAAAAAAAAAAAGACAAAAAAAACCCCCAAGACTCCATCTCTATACAAAGTTATAAAAGATTATCCCCAAGTTATATATGTTATATAAAATTTGAAATCTGTAAAATTTGTTTTTTTTAATTTCCTAAAGAAAATGTTCACATTTTATGTTTAAAAAATTCTTGGTTGAAAGTTCTCAGTGAGTGATTTCTAGGCTCAACACTAACTTTTTTTTTTAATTGAAGCATAGTTGATTTACAATGTTGTGTTAGTTTCAGGTGTACAGCAAAGTGATTCAGTTTTACACATATATATATTCTTTTCCATTATGGTTTACTACAAGTTATTGAGTATAGTTCCCTGCTATACAGTAACATTTAACCATTTTTTAAAAATTTATTTATTTTTAGCTGTGTTGGGTCTTCCTTGCTGCGCGTGGGATTTCTCTAGTTGCGGCGAGTGGGGGCTACTCTTTGTTGAGGCGCACAGACTTCTCATTACGGTGGCTTCTCTTGTTGCAGAGTACGGGCTTTAGGCACGCAGGCTTCAGTAGTTGTGGCACGTGGGTTCCGTAGTTGCTGCTCGCGGGCTCTAGAGCTCAGGCTCAGTAGTTGTGGCGCATGGGCTTAGTTGCTCCACAGCACGTGGGATCTTCCCAAACCAGGGATCGAACCCATGTCCCCTACATTGGCAGGTGGATTCTCAACCACTGTGCCACCAGTGAAGTCCCAAGACATATATATAGTATGTTAGGAATGTGTTTACTTTGATGATTCTTTTTATTCCTTTAACTTTCTCCTCTTATGAAAAAGCATAGGTAAAATTTATAGCGGATTGACTTTTAGTCCATCTAATGTGTCTTTTTGGAACTGACCGAAACTTAAAATTAGATTGAACAAAACAATTTAAGTATCTAGCAGAAGATGGTTTAATTTAGAGCAGACGGTTTAATTTAAACCTTCTTTAAAAAAAGTTTCCATTGCAGGGGGCATAGGTTTGATCCCTGGTTGGGGAACTAAGATCCTGCATGCAGTGTGCAGTGTGGCCAAAAAAAAAAAAAATCACATTAGTAATTGCTTTGGTGTCCCTCCCTTCTTTGGATTTATTGTGAGTCTCCTACTTTTGATTTAGGAATAGTCTATGTAAGATTCCTGAAATAGGAGTGCCATGGCCACCCTATATATATATATATATATATATATATATATATATATATATATATATATATAATTTTTTTAGTTTTTAATTTTTTTCCTGTGCTTTAGAACCAGCTTAGAGCAGAGAGAAATGTGGAGAAAATGCATTTTTCTTCTCCATGTCTTTTCTGGACTAAGTTACTTTCCTTCCCTAAATCAAGCTTTGTTTACTGGTGATAGTACATCTCCTCTCTAGTTTAGGCTGACATTTCACTCATACTGTGGGTACTACTCCAAGACCCCTAATTAAGGATTTTAAACCTATTTCTCTTTTTTCTGGCCACCTCATGAGTCTCACTCAGGGATGGCTCTTTTCTGCTACATTGAGCATTTTTCTGTAGGTTCATGGTTAACTATAAGTACTTATATACTTATACCTTATACAAGATACCTTAGAATTGCTTGCTTTTCTTACCTATATTGTGAGAGAGAAAATAAACCTTGAAAATCATGTCTTCCAGGAGGTGTGAGAAATTACTGAATTTTTAAATTTTGTGTGTTTTGACAATTTAAACTCCAGGCATTGTTGGGTATGATATTTATCCAAAGAAATTGTCAGATGTTTTTTAAAAATGATGTACTCCTTTGAAGCCCTGTGCAAGTCAGTTGGCTTAATGAATACTTTTTTGTTCATTAGTATTTTCATTTGCTTTTTGGACATTGTGTTGAGCCTATAACATTTAAGACTTATGCATTGTTTTCAATTATGAGAACGTGTTAGACGTTACTAGGCTTCTTAAGAAGATAGAATTCTTAATGCTATTTTAACCAAAAAAATTGAAGTTGAAAATATTTTTTTCTTTAAGATTCTTTGAGATTTTTAAAGAAACTTAAGAATTAAGGGCAGTTCAAGAAGAATTTTTAACAAGTCTTTTCTAAATTATAAATGTAATATATAAAATAGCTAAAACAATATGAAATGTATTTAGTAGATTTTAAAGCCTGCCCGTTGTAAAGGTTTACATATACTTGCAGACTTTCCCTTGTAGTTATATAAATACATGTATATGTTTGAATATACATGATTTTTTAAATGAAATTATATCATATTATACAAATTATAATTTTCTTTTTTTCACTTAATTTATTGTGGCCATCCTTCCATAACAGGATATGTTGATCTTTCTCCTTCTTTAAGGGTAAGATAATACTCTGTTGCTTGGATGCACCACAGTTTATTTTACCAATGGCTTATTGAAGGATTTTTACGTTATTTCCAATTTTTTTGATATCACAAATAATGCTGTAGTTCATATCCATGTATATCTATAACTTTTCTTGCTTGTGCAAGTATCTTCATAGGACAGATTCCTAGAAAGTTATATTGCTGGGTCAGAGGATATTTTTGCATTCAAAATTTTGATCGCTTTTATCAAAGTGGTCCCTCAAGTTTATGCCAGTATACATTCCTATCAACAGCTTTCCTCAGTCTTCTTTTGGTCAATTTCATAGTTTGTGTTCATTCAATATTATCAATAAGTTGTGCGGTAGCTCTTTATAAATGATATAAATTCATTGGGTGTTAATTTTTCCAGTTTTTATTTTGCCTTAACTTTATTTATGGTGTCTTTAATTATATAGAAATTTTTATTGGAATTAAAAATGTTTAATATCACATTTACTAATTTTTTACTTTATAGCTTTTGTGATTTGGTCTCATGCTTAGAAAAACCTCCTCTACATCAGCAATAGAAAAATACTACATAGTATAATAGTACTTTTCAGATTTCATTTAAGTCTACCTGGTATTTATTTTTGTAAATGGTGTGAATTTGAGATCTTACCTAATTTTCAAATAACCAGTTTCTGAACAATATTTATGAAATAAGCCCTCCTATATCCACTGATTTGAAATGTCACCTTTATCATATATTGAATTCACAGGTGATCTAAGTTCTTTTTTTGTTTGCCGCTATTACATATGCTTGATAAAATTATCTTTTTTCTTTGCAAGTATCATACTATCATACTGTTGTAATTGAATAGCATCACAATATATTTTTTATCTTATTGGGC
The DNA here is from genome assembly GCF_964270905.1 of Leucopleurus acutus. Taxonomy (NCBI): domain Eukaryota; kingdom Metazoa; phylum Chordata; class Mammalia; order Artiodactyla; family Delphinidae; genus Leucopleurus; species Leucopleurus acutus. Next base: position 59,099,102 of record NC_139145.1, on the reverse strand, counting down.
AAGTTTCCCTTTTTTTTGTTCTATAAAATTTTATTGACTGTTTCTCATTTTCAGCAGTAACAGGTGGTGATATTGTCAACAAAATTTTGTTGCAGTAGAAACTGATTCCTCACTGAATCTAGAGAAAAAGATTTATTGGCAACTTAGACTTACTATATTGTGAGTTCTGTAAGGACAGGAACTATGTCTTATTCCTTTCTGTCCCCCTAATGTCTGGCACATCATAAGCACATAATAAATACTAAATATGAGAATTAATTTATTTTAATTTACACTCTTGCCCCAGAAAACGGTTCTAGGTGGCTATTCAATCAAAGGAAGAAACTGTTGGATTGTTTGTTTTAATATTACAGAATAGCCCCTTCGTTAGTACTGAAAATAGATAGGATCCTATACTAGAGATCTTATGATGTGATTGTACTTTGATAGAAATCTCATTCATTCATTACAGTAAGCATCATGTTAAGTTAACATTTGGAGTTAGGTAGAGGATAAATTAGTATTATGTGCACTGTAAAGATGAAAAGACTAAAACATAGGTGTTATGCAATGGCCTTTTGACATTAGTGACAAAATTGAAATTATCAGCTTTGCATATGGAGATTATGCCATTTTGGCTTAGAGAATAGTGTTTAGAAATGTAATTACAGTTTACACATTTATGCTTTTTCTTTCCCTGAACTGATTGATGCACACTGAAGGAATTGGCAAATTGTCAACTGCTGATGGTAAAGCCTTTGCAGATCCTGAGGTACTCCGAAGACTGACATCTTCAGTAAGTTGTGCACTGGATGAAGCTGCTGCTGCACTGACACGGATGAGAGCGGAAAACAGCCACAATGCAGGACAAGTAGACACGTATGTGTTTAATGACTTCTGCTGGGTATTCAATTCAATATCTGGTTTTCATTTCTGAGGAAGTTACTTATTCTAAAGGTTATAGTAGGAAACTCTAAACTGACTGCCTGAGTAATAATAAATGAAATGGGTTGTTTATGCAATAATCTAGGTCCGTGTTACTCAAATATGGTCCATGGACTAGCAGCGTCAGCATCATAGAAATTCAGAATTTCAGACCCCATCTTGGATCTATTGAATCAGAATCTACCTTTGAACAAGAAACATTGGCTATTTGTATGCACATTAAAGTTTGAGATTCACTGATTTTGTTAGTCATTCTGCAGTAAAAATTTTACTTAGATTTTTACCTTCTATTTCATCTAGTCACCTCACTGTTATCAAATAAAATTCTAAGACATAGGATTATATCCCAAATGTCTTTGGGAATCATTACATTAGTTTAAAAAATTGTGCATCTAATGCTGTATAAAGTTTATTTAAAATTTAATATGAGAGTATGTTAGGACATTTTGAAAGATAAAAATGACGGCTGTTTTCATATTTATTTATTGCCTTTCTGGCTTGGTTCACATACATGAAAAATTAGTATTGCAAACAAATATTCAAATAATTTTCTTCTTACCATATCAGATTTTTCTATATATGACTAACCGTATATATTTAACGTAACTCGTTGTCATAGGACCTTGAGTCTTTCTTTGTTGGTTTTGTTTTCAGTCGCAGTCTGGCGGAAGCTTGTTCAGATGGGGATGTGAATGCTGTTCGTAAATTGCTAGATGAAGGCAGAAGTGTAAATGAACATACAGAAGAAGGAGAAAGCCTGCTGTGTTTGGCTTGTTCAGCCGGGTATTATGAATTAGCACAAGTAAGCAGAAATAATCTTTAGTGATCAAAATTGTGGAAGGGTTTTGATGTTTTGTTTATTATTATCATTAATAAGAGAAATTATCATTAGAAGCCAAGGTCTTTCCTTTTTGGCAGTAGGTAAAATAGAAACTGATACATAATTAATTTTTGTTGTCTGTACATGCAACTTGGCATGGTCCGTTTTTTTCTGCCGCTTACTCAAAAATAGTCCTAATGAATAAGGAAAACATAGAAATCATAATAATATTTTAAACTTGCCTTTAGAAATAATATACAAGTATAATGAAAGATATTGATTTATTTTTATTTCATCTAGATTATCCCAATTCTTTTAGTTTTGTTTTTTTTTTTTTCCTGTTAGAGCAATTTTGGGAAATAGCCATGTGTTTACCAGTTAGTTTGTGTCTTGTGAGTATAGTTTTGCTGTTCTCTTGCTAAATAATCCTGAGCATAACACTAATTCTTTGACAGGAGCAGTTAAATTGTATAATTGGATGGTTAATGTGATTACCTACTTTACTTAAAGATTACTATGTAATGGTATTGTAAAATATAACATCTAACCAGGTGTTTTGAGCAGTGAACATCATTGGCATATTTTCCCAAAAGGTGATTATTTTTTATTTTTCCTTGCCTCCACTCTAAAAGAATATCTTCCCAGATTCAATATATTCTTTAGAAGTAATGTTAATAGTAAGAATTGACAGTTTCTCTCTGTGTGCATATGTGTTTTAAAGGTATTGCTTGCTATGCATGCTAATGTTGAAGACAGAGGGAATAAAGGAGATATAACCCCCCTAATGGCAGCATCCAGTGGAGGTTATTTAGATATTGTGAAATTATTACTTCTTCATGATGCAGATGTCAACTCGCAGTCCGCAACAGGTATGTAGAAAATGATGTGTTAATTTTAGGAAAACAAATTGATATAAATAACTATAACCTGAGAGATAAAAATTTGATTCCTAGGGAAAACTGGTTGTAAACATACAGAAAAATCATAGCCCTTGTTTAGAATCTGTGAGTAAAATATAGATTAATTTGATATCTTTAAAAGTCTTTGAAACACTCTTACATTCTGTTTGGTCAAGATTGACAGTTTTGGGCTTCCCTGGTGGCGTAGTGGTTGAGAGTCCGCCTGCCGATGCAGGGGACACGGGTTCATGCCCTGGTCTGGGAGGATCCCATATGCCTAGGAGCGGCTGGGCCCGTGGGCCATGGCCACTGGGCCTGCGCGTCCGGAGCCTGTGCTCTGCAACGGGAGCGGCCGCGGCGGTGAGAGGCCCGCGTACTGCAAAAAAAAAAAAAGATTGACAGTTTTTTTGCTGAGGGCAATTTCTTTTTTGCCACAATATATATAATGTACAAAGAGGCAAATTTATGAACTGTATCTTTCACAATTCTTTATCTCATTTAAATACAACTCTCTTATATAGATTAACCTGAGAGTCAAAACCCTATAGAGTTTTTTCCGTCAAGTGTACAGAATGCATTTACTAGTAAGATATTCTGCTGCAGCATGAAAGCTACTCTAGTAAGGTTCTTTATAAGCCTCGGTCATATGTCTTGAGTTACAGCTGTACATTTAGTAATGAGATTCCTTGGATTTAGTGAGGCAAGCACATGGCTTAAAATACAGTTTCAATAATGAAAGCATATCAGTCTTCCATACCATTAAGTATATATTAAATGTAGCCTAATTTATTTTTTAAACGACCATGACTTCTTAAAAAGGATTATAGGTTACTTTGCTGACCACCTTGTCTAGGTCATAGTAATATTAATATCCTCCATGTCTGAGACTGTTAAACAGTTGAATTCTGAACAAATTGGGTATGAAATGATAGTTTTCTTGCTGAACCTTTAAAACAGTCTTATTCAATCTCACACTGTTGGATGGTTAAACCATCTCCCTACTCCCTTTAATAAATAAGAGTCCTCAAAACAAAATCAGGAAAGGAATAAGTGGCAAATCAGGGAATAATGACCTTTTAAATAAATTTTTATTTTGAAGGAATTATGCTGAGAGGGATTTATATCTGTCTCCCTGGGTCTCATAAATGTAGACTAAATGTGTAAAGATAAAGGAGAGGTAAAAGAAAATTAAGAAATGAATGTACATAGAAAGAAAATGTTAAGTGTTTCTAAGTTGTATTGTGTTGAAAGAAAAAGCAATAACTTTGAGTGGTACATTAAAATATTTTATATGAAAATATGTTGGAAATAATTTTTCAAGATGGCACTTAATCTTATTTTACAAGCTAAGGAAATATGGAGAGAGGTAAATTGGTTTGTTTATAATAAGCCTTTTAAGTAGTGAAAAAATTAAGATGATGCTTCTAACCAATACAACAAAAAAATGAGATAGTAGTTCTAGTGGTTTATGTAAGGTAATTGAAGAGATAGAACTAGAGCAGTAGTATAATCGTAATTATATCAGTTTTATCATAATTTTTAATTTCTTTTTGTTCTTTTTTAGGAAACACTGCACTAACTTATGCCTGTGCTGGAGGATTTGTTGACATTGTGAAAGTACTACTTAATGAAGGCGCAAATATAGAAGATCATAATGAAAATGGACATACCCCCTTAATGGAAGCAGCCAGTGCAGGTCATGTGGAAGTTGCAAGAGTTCTTCTAGATCATGGGGCAGGCATCAACACTCATTCTAACGAATTCAAAGAAAGTGCTCTTACACTTGCATGCTACAAAGGTACTCTATAAATATATATATGTTTATAGGGTCTTTTTCATAGCAACTTTGAATATTTAAATATTTGAATATTGAGTATTTGAGTTAATTTTATATTTCTTATACTTTCCCTGTGCTATAAAATTATCTAGCTTCTAAGAGATTATATAGAAAGTCCATTTTAGCATGTATTTCCTAAAGTATAGTTTCATAGTATATGTTTTTTTATTATTTTAATTCAAATTTATTCAACTAGCTATAAGGTCAACCAAAACTCTTAGCACAGACTTAGAGGGTTTCCATTCTTTAATAACTTTTGTTTTATATGATTTTTCCAACCTTTATTTTAAAAATAATACACACTCAAATAATAGTAATCACACTTGATATAGAAAACCTGAAAAACACAGAATAGTGTAAAGAAGTTTTACAATGACATGTAATGCTACCATCTAAAGATTTAAAAAGCATGTAAACAATATTTTAGTATATTTACTTCTAGTTTGTTTTTTAAGTATGTTTATAAACAAATATATATACACTTGACTCTTACAACATGGTTTTGAACTGCACAGGTTCACTTACATACAGACTTTTTTCAGTAAGTGTGTACTATAGTACTAAACAATCCAAAGTTGATTGAATCCTCAGATGTGGAACTATAATCAAAGGTGGTAGCTAGGGCTCCAGCAATCCATATTCTAGGAAGGATGAAGAGGGTAAGGGCAAAATGAGGAATGCCTTCCAACTTAGTAAGCTACCTTTAAGGAATCTTCCTAGAAGTTCTGCCTTATAAGTCCCTTTTACATCTCATTGGCTACACATAGTAGCAAGGGAGGCTGGAAAATGTAGTCTTTTAGTCAGGCATGTTGCCACTGAGATGAAATCGGGAGTTCTGTTATTAAGGAAAAATGAGAGAATGTATATTGGGTAGGAAACTAGCAATCTCTGCCAAATACATCAAATGGATGCACCATAATTGCCTATTGTTGGACACTTGCATTGTTCCCAGTTTTTCACTATTATTAAAAACACTGTGATAACATCCTTGTGCAGACATCTTTGCCTAATCTCTGATTATTTCCTTAGGATAAATTCCTGGAAGTGGAATTGCTGGGTCAAAGGGTATGGACATTTTTAAGGCTTTTGATACATATTGCCAAATTGCCTTCTAGAAAGGTTGAACCAATTTACACTCCCACCAGCAGTGTTTGAGAGTGCCCTTTACCCCACCCTACACCCTCACCAACACTGGGTATTATTCTTTTTAATATTTGCCATTTTGATAGTAAAAAATGGTGTCTTATTTTAATTTGCAATTTTTTTATAGGAAGGTTTAATATTTTTTTCATCAGTTTAATATTCATTTTCACTTCTTTTTTTGAATTACCATTTCATGTCCTTCATCCATTTTTCTACTGGAGTGTTTGTCTTTTTCTTATTGACTATTATAGGGCTTTTTATATACTAAATGTATCAAGAGGGTTGAAATTATTTTGAATGGAGTTTTCTCTGCCTGCTCATTGCCACAGTGAGTTTATGGTTATTATTTTAAAGCTTTTTTTCTGAAAAATATGATCCAAACATACTTTACCTGGCATTCTATTTGATTTCAGTGTTTTGATTTATATTTTATACAGAGTAAATCAAAGAATAAGTATTATTACTTTATTGCTTTACTTGAATTAATGTGCTTTGAACTAATTCAGTCTTTAAAACCTAGATAAGACCTTGACGAGAGCCTGCTTATTATTTTGGATTGGCTTTGTAAAATTGTCATTGATTTCTTTATTGAACACAAAATAAGTTCTCTTGTAAATTTTTGTATAGACACCTGAAAGAAAAAGATTCCCTATTTTAATACTTATATATTAAATCGATAGTTCTTGAGAAATATAGTTTTAAAATTTGTGTTCTTTTTTTTAAAGGCCATTTGGATATGGTTCGCTTTCTGCTTGATGCTGGTGCAGATCAAGAGCACAAAACAGATGAGATGCACACTGCCTTAATGGAGGCTTGCATGGTAATTTTAAATTGCACTCACATGAGATTTTATGGGAAGAAAGGGTCATATGTGTTTCAGCCTTTGAGAATTATTTGTATTCTTTTGGAAAAATCATTATTATGAGATGGTAAAGATCTTGAAAATTTTGTACATTATCAGAGAGGGAAGGGGGAGTTTACGATGTTTTGTTTATCTTTTGATAGTAAATCTGTTAATGTAAGAAATCATACAAAAGGCAGGCTTGGCTATGTCATTTTCAACACACTGATGTACTTTTATTTTCTTCCCAATTCTTTCATTATGGTAAAATACACATATCATAAAATTTACCATGTTAACCATTTTTGAGAGTTATTAAGTATATGCATAATGCTGTGCAACCATCACTACCATCCATTTTCGGAACTCTTTTCATCTTTATAAAACTGAAACTCTGTTTCCATTAAACAGCAACTTTCCATTCCCCACTTCTTCCTATTCCTTGTGATCACCATTCCACTTTCTATCTCTATCATTTTGACTACATTAAGTGCCTCGTATAAGTGGAATCATACAATATTTGTCTTTTTGTGACTGACTTATTTCAGTTAGCATGATGTCCTCAGGTTCATCCGTGTTGTAGCATATGTCAGAATTTCCTTTGTTTTTTAAGGCTACATAATATTTTATTGTATGTACCACATTTTGCTTATCCATTTATCCACTGATGGACACTTGCATCGCCTCCATGCTTTAGCTGTTGTGAATAATGCTGCTGTGAACACGGGTGTATAAATATCTGTTTGAGTCCTGTTTTCAGTTCTTTTGGATATATACCCAAAAGCGAGATGCCTTGATCATATGGTAATTCTGTTTTTAATGTTTTGAGGAACCACCACCATACTGTTTTCCACAGCAGGTGTACCATTTTATGTTCCCACCAGTAGTGTACGAGGGTTCCATTTTCTCCACATCCTCACCAACACTTGTTATTTTCTGGGTGTTTTGGGGTTTTTTTTAACTTAATTTTTATTTTTTTGGCTGCGATGGGTCTTTGTTGCTGCGCGCGGGCTTTCTCTAGTTGAGCTGAGCGGGGGCTACTCTTCATTGTGGTGCGCAGGCTTCTCATTGTGGTGGCTTCTCTTGTTGCAGAGCACGGGCTCTAGGCACATGGGCTTCAGTAGTTGTGGCACATGGACTCAGTAGTTGTGGCTCATGGGCTCTAGAGCGCAGGCTCAGTAGTTGTAGTGCATGGGCTTAGTTGCTCCGCGGCGTGTGGGATCTTTCCGGACCAGAGCTCGAACCCATGTCCCCTGCATTTTAAGGCAGATTCTTATCCACTGTGCCACCAGGGAAGTCTCTTTCTTTTTTTTTTTTTTCTGATAGTTATCATCCTTATGTTTATAGTTTTGATTTTCATTTTCCTCACTGTAGGTTTTATTTGCATTTCCCTAATGATTAGTGATATTGAGCATCTTTTCATGTGCTTATTGGCCATTTGTATATATTCTGGAGAAATGTCTATTCAAGTCATTTGCCCATTTTTTAATTAGCCTGTTTTTTGTTGATGAGTTTTAGGAGTTCTTTATATATTCTGGATATTAATCCCTTATCAGATACATGATAAATATTTTCTCCCATTCTGTGGGTTGCCCTTTTACTCTGTTGATAGAGTGCCCTTTTGTGCACAAAGTTGTTTGTTTTTTTGTTTTTCTTTTTCAAAAGTTTTTAATTTAAGTTCAGTTTATCTATTTTTGTTGTTGTTGTTGCCTGCGCCTTTGATGTCATATCCAAGAAATCATTGCCAAATCCAATATCATGAAGCATTAGTTCTGTGTTTTCTTCTAAGAGTTTTATAGTTTTAGCTCTTATATTTAGGTCTTTGATCCATTTTGAGTTAATTTTTGTATATGATGTTAGTTAAGGGTTAAATTTCATTCTTTTGCATGTGGATATCCAGTTTTGCCAGCATCAGTGTGGAAAAGACTGACTTTTCCCATTTGAATCGTCTTGACACTTGCCAAAAATCATCTCACCAATCATTTGACCCAGGTTTATTTTTGGGCTCTATTCTATTCCATTGGTCTGTATGTTTGTCTTTAAGCCAGGATGACAAAGCTGTGATTATTGTAGCTTTGTATAAGTTCTGACATCAGGAAGTGTGAGTCCTCCAGCTTTATTTTTATTTTTCAAGATTGTTTTGGCTATTCAGGGCTTCTTTAAATTGCATATGAATTTTAAGATGGTCCTTTCTATTTCTGCAAAAAACTCCATTGGGCTTTGATAGAGATTACATTGAATCTGTAGATTGCTTTGGGTAGTACTGACATCTTTTTTTTGCGGGGGGTTGCCTGTGTTGGGTATCGTTGCTGTGCACAGGCTTTCTCTAGTTGCGGTGAGCGGGGACTACTCTTCATTGTGGTGCGTGGGCTTCTCATTGTGGAGGCTTCTCTTGTTGCAGAGCACGGGCTCTAGGCGTACGGGCTTCAGTAGCTGTGGCACATGGGCTCAGTAGTTTTTTTTAAATGGAACTTATACAATTTTAAAAAATTAATTAATTAATTTGGCTGCATTGGGTCTTAGTTGCGCAAGTGGGCTCTTCGCTGTGGTGTGTGGTCTTCTGTCTCGTTGGGCGGGCTTAGTAGTTGCGGTACATGGGCTTAGTTGCCTTGCAGTATGTGGGGTCTTAGGTCCCTGACCAGGGATCAAACCCACATCCTCTGCATTGGGAGGCAGATTCTTAACCACTGGACCACCAGGGAAGTCCCAATCATGTGTTTTTTTTCCCTTATTCTGTTAATGTGGTATATTACATCAATCAGTTTTCGTGTGTTGATCCATCCTTGAACTCCAGGAGTAAATCCCACTTGGTCATGGTGTATAATCCTTTTAATATGAGTTTAAGTCTTACCTCCTCTTTAATTTGGGGGGGAAGAATTTGAGAAGGATTGGAGCTAATTCTTCCTTAAGTGTTTAGTAGAATTCACCAGTGAAGCTATCAGGTCCAGGGGTTTTCTTTGTTGGGAGACTTTTTATTATTGATTCAGTCTCCTTACTAGATATATGTCTGTTTACATTTTTTACTTGTTTGTGATGTAGCCTTGGTAGGTTTTGTGTTTCTAGGAATTTGTCCATTTCATCAAGGTTATTCAATTTGTTGGTATACAGTTGTTCATAGTTCTCTTTTATAATCCTTTCTAGTTCTATATTATCAGTAGTAATATCCCCTCTTTCATTTCTGATTTTAGTAATTTGAGTCTTCTTTTTCTTAGTTCTTCTAGCTTTGTTGATTTTGTTGATCTTTTTAAAGAAGGAGTTATTGGTTTCATTGATTTTTCTCTCTTGTTTTTTAGTCTTTATTTTATCTCTGCACTAATCTTTATTATTTCCTTCCTTCTGCTAGTTTTGGTTTAGTTTGTTCTTTTTTTTGTTTCTTTAATTGGTTTCTGGTTTGTATGATTTCTTAACCTGATTCTAGATTTAACACAATTATGATTGGGTATGTTTTTGGAAAAGGACAGTAACATGTAACCCTAAAGTAATGTATTTGGCTTTAGAGTTATTACTGATAAAACTCTAATTTTGGAGGTAACAGACATCTTTCTAAAGTTTTTGTAGCTTCATATTAAAACCTTATAAAGTAAATCGACTAGTATAATCTATGGATAACCTAGAATGCATTTATTTGCTTCTTTCCAGGATAACCTAGAATTAGATATATCATGCAAGCATTTTGTATCAAAGAGAAATATTACCTTTAATGCTCTCAACATAAAATCTTTAGGTTAGAACCTTAAGTCAGTCTCTTTATTTCATAACTGAAAGAACTGAGAAACAAAGAAATTGGGTAATCTTGTCCCAAAACATGCAGAGTTAGATAGTTAGATAGCAGATGTTGGAGTCCTGGGCACACCACAATCAATTGTGTAGGTTGTGCAACAGTATGTGGTAGCCCTTTCTAAGTCTAGGTCTTCTTTTTTCAGCTGAGTGTTTTTGCCACTAACGTTACCCTGACCCTTATTTAAACCAAATTTTAAAAATAAGAATATTTGTTAGAAAAATCATAGAAAAAATTCTGACACTAAACATGAAATATTTTACATATGCCAATAATTTTTTACTAACAGTTGCAAAATCTATTTAATGTAAATTTTCTGTTGATAGCACAAATTTTCAAAATAAACATGTTTCAAAGGATATTACTTAGCAAATATATTCTTTTGTTGATAAAACAGTGCTGGATTCCAAAAATGTATCCGACATATTTGGTCATAGATCAGTCCAGGAACCATTTTTCTTCTACATCTGTAAGCACTTAGATATCATAGATATATGTATATCTACGAAGCATACATCAAATTCAAAGAAATCAGAGCAATCTGAGTTTTTAAGACAGGTTTAATGACAAGAAAATTACGTGGAAGTACAAATGTTTTTTGAGATGTGATTAAGTAAAGCACATTTTTGCCTGTGTTACTTCCAATTGTATATTACTGCGTAACAAATCACTCAAAACATAGTGGCTTAATACAAGGGCCATGCATTATTTTTTATGATTCTGTGGGTTGATTGGATGGTTATTCTCTTTCTTTTCTTTTTTTTTAAAATTTATTTATTCATTTATTTCTTTTTGGCTATGTTGGGTCTTTGTTGCTGTGTACGGGCTATCTCTAGTTGCAGGGTGAGTTGGGACTACTCTTTGTTGCGGTGCCAGGGCTTCTCATTGCAGTGGCTTCTCTTGTTGCAGAGCAGGGCTCTAGGCGTTCAGGCCTCAGTAGTTGTGGCTCGCGGGCTGTAGAGCGCAGGCTAAGTAGTTGTGGTTCATGGGCTTAGTTGCTCTGTGGCATGTGGGATCCTCCTGGACCAGGGCTCAAACCTGTGTCCCCTGCATTGGCAGGCGGATTCCCAACTACCGCGCCACCAGGGAAGTCCCCGAATTTTAAAATTAATTTTTATTGGAGTATATGTTATTCTCTTTCAATGTGTTGTTTAGTTTTAAACGTTTGAATGTTCGAAAATTTTCCTGTTGTCTGTTAATGATTTCTACTTTGATTACATTCTGATCAGAGAACACACTGTATGATTTGAGTTCTTTAATTCTTGAGGTTTGATTACCATGAGTAAAATAGATAGCTAGCGGGAACATGCTATAGAGCACAGGAAGCTCAGCTCGGTGCTCTGTGATGACCTAGATGGGTGGGATGGGTGGTGGGGGTGGTAGGGAGGTCTAAGAGGAAGGGGATATATGTATACATATAGCTGATTCAGTTCATTGTACAGCAGAAACTAACACAGCATTGTAAAGCAGTTACACTCCAATAGAAAAAAAAGAAAGTAAACACCATAAAAAAATTCTTGAGGTTTATTTTATAGTCAGGATGTGCATATATATTCCCATGGGCATTTGAAAAGAATGAATATTCTGCTTTTGGTCAGTGGAGTGTTTTATTAAGACCTGTTGACAGATGGTGGAGTTCTTCTACATCCTTTCTGAATTTCTGTCTTAGCTGTTCTAACAGTTGTTGAGAGGGGGTGTTGAAATCTCCCAACTATGCTTGTGGATTTATCTATTTCTTCTTCTAGTTGCTTCACTTTTCCCCCACATTTTGGAGCTTTGTTGTTTTGGTACATGCCCTTTTTTTTTTTTCCCTCATCCATTTTCTCAATTTTTTCCCTGTATTTTTTTTTGATATATCTAGTAGTTATTTTGAAGTTCTTTTCTTCTGACTACTATATTTGATTCACTTCTGGGTCAACTTTTATTATTTTATATCTTGATGATCAGTTACTTTTTCTTGCCCCTTAATATGTCTAGTAATTTTTTTTGTAATCCATATGCTGTGGATGATCCCTTTTCAAGGCCCTGGATTATCCTGTATTCCTTTTAAGACTGTTAAATTCTGTTCTAGCAGGCAGTTAAATTACCAGTGAATCACCCTGATCCTATTGAGGCTTAATTCAGCATCACTTTTACTCCTAGGTCCTTACTCTTTGGTCGTAAAAATGTTCACTCTTTTGTTTAGGATATATTTCCTTGGGCCATGGTTTGGAAGATGCCCAAAGAGAAAAAGTTAGAGTGAATGGAAGCTAAACAATACACTACTAAATAAACAAGAGATCACTGAAGAAATCAAAGAGGAAATCAAAAAATACCTAGAAACAAATGACAATGAAAACACGACAACCCAAAACCTATAGGATGCAGCAAAAGCAGTTCTAAGAGGGAAGTTTATAGCAATGCAATCCTACCTCAAGAAACAAGAAACATCTAAAATAAACAACCTAAACTTACACCTAAAGCAGTTAGAGAAAGAGAATAAAAAAACCCCAAAGTTAGCAGAAGGAAAGAAATCATAAAGATAGATCAGAAATGAAGGAAACAATAGCAAAGATCAATAAAACTAAAACCTGGTTCTTTGAGAAGATAAACAAAATTGATAAACCATTAGCCAGACTCATGAAGAAAAAAAGGGAGAAGACTCAAATCAACAGAATTAGAAATGAAAAAGGAGAAGGAACAACTGGCACTGAAGAAATACAATGGATCATGAGAGATTACTACAAGCAACTATATGCCAATAAAATGGACAACCTGGAAGAAATGGACACATTCTTAGAAGAGTACAGCCTACTGAGACTGAACCAGGAAGAAATAGAAAATATAAACAGACCAATCACAAGCACTGAAATTGAGACTGTGATTAAAAATCTTCCAGCAAACAAAAGCCCAGGACCAGATGGCTTCACAGGCAAATTCTATCAAACATTTTGAGAAGAGCTAACACCTATCCTTCTCAAACTCTTCCAAAATATAGCAGAGGGAGGAACACTCCCAAACTCATTCTACAAGACCACCATCACCCTGATACCAAAACCAGACAAAGATGTCACAAAGGAAGAAAACTATACGCCAATATCGCTGATGAACATAGATGCAAAAATCCTCAACAAAATACTAGCAAACAGAATCCAACAGCACGTTAAAAGGATCATACACCATGATCAAGTGAGGTTTATCCCAGGAATGCAAGGATTCTTCAATATGTGCAAATCAATCAATGTGACACACCATATTAACAAATTGAAGGATAAAAACCATATGATCATCTGAATAGATGCAGAAAAAACTTTTGACAAAATTCAACACCCATTTATGATAAAAACCCTGCAGAAAGTAGGCATAGAGGGAACTTACCTCAACATAATAAAGGCCATATATGACAAACCCACAGCCAACATCATTCTCAATGGTGAAAAACTGAAACCATTTTCACTAAGATCAGGAACAAGACAAGGTTGCCCACTCTCACCACTATTAGTCAACATAGTTGAATCCAAATCGGAAAAGAAGTAAAGCTGTCACTGTTGGCAGATGACATGATACTATACATAGAGAATCCTAAAGACTCTATCAGAAAACTACTAGAGCTAATCAATGAATTTGGTAAAGTAGCAGGATACAAAATTAATGCACAAAAATCTCTTGCATTCCTATACACTAATGATGAAAAATCTGAAAGAGAAATTAAGGAAACACTCCCATTTGCCATTGCAACAAAAAGAATGAAATACCTAGGAATAAACCTACCTAAGGAGACAAAAGACCTGTATGCAGAAAACTATGAGACACTGATGAAAGAAATTAAAGATGATACAAACAGATGGAGAGATATACCATGTTCTTGGATTGGAAGAATCAACATTGTAAAAATGACTGTACTACCCAAAGCAATCTATAGATTCAATGCAATGCAATGCAATTCAATTCAATGCAATGCAAATGCAATTCAATGCAATGCAATGCATTCAATTCAATGCAATGCAAAAAATTTCACAATTTGTATGGAAACACAAAAGACCCCAAATAGCCAAAGCAATCCTGAGAAAGAAAAATGGAGCTGGAGGAATCAGGCTCCCTTACTTCAGACTATACTACAAAGCTACAGTAATCCAGACAGTATGGTACTGGCACAAAAACAGAAATATAGATCAATGGAACAGGATAGAAAGCCCAGAGATAAGCCCACACACATATGGTCACCTTACCTTTGATAAAGGAGGCAAGAATATACAGTGGAGAAAAGACAGCCTCTTCAATAAGTGGTGCTGGGAAAACTGGACAGCTACATGTAAAAGAATGAAATTAGAACACTTCCTAACACCATACACAAAAATAAACCCAAAATGGATTAAAGACCTAAATGTAAGGCCAGACACTATCAAACTCTTAGAGGAAAACATAGGCAGAACACTCTATGATATAAATCACAGCAAGATCCTTTTAGACCCACCTCCTAGAGAAATGGAAATAAAAATAAACAAATGGGACCTAATGAAACTTAAAAGCTTTTGCATAGCAAAGGAAACCATAAACAAGACCAAAAGACAACCCTCAGAATGGGAGAAAATATTTGCAAATGAAGCAACTGACAAAGGATTAATCTCCAAAATTTACAAGCAGCTCATGCAGCTCAATATCAAAAAAACAAACAACCCAATCCAAAAATGGGCAGAAGGCCTAGATAGACATTTCTCCAAAGAAGATATACAGATAGCCAACAAACACATGAAAGGATGCTCAACATCACTAATCATTAGAGAAATGCAAATGAAAACTACAATGAGATATTACCTCACACCAGTCAGAATGGCCATCATAAAAAATCTGCAAACAATAAATGCTGGAGAGGGTGTGGAGAAAAGGCAACCCTCTTGCACTGTTGGTGGGAATGTAAATTGATACAGCCACTATGGAGAACAGTATGGAGGTTCCTTAAAAAACTAAAAATAGAACTATCATATGACCCAGCAATCCTACTACTGGGCGTATACCCTGAGAAAACCATAATTCAAAAAGAGTCATGGGGCTTCCCTGGTGGCACAGTGGTTGGGAGTCCGCCTGCTGATGCAGGGGACACGGGTTCGTGCCCCGGTCTGGAAAGATCCCTCATGCCACGGAGCGGCTGGGCCCGTGAGCCATGGCTACTGAGCCTGTGCGTCCGGAGCCTGTGCTCCGCAACAGGAGAGGCCACAACAGTGAGAGGCCCGTGTACAGCAAAAAAAAAAAAAAAAAAAAAAAGTCATGTATCACAGTGTTCGTTGCAGCTTTGTTTACAATAGCTAGGACATGGAATCAACCTAAGTGTCCATCGACAGGTGAATGGATAAAGAAGATGTGGCACATACATACAATTGAATATTGCTCAGCCATAAAAAGAAACAAAATTGAGTTATTTGTAGTGACGTGGATGGACCTAGAGTCTGTCATACAGAGTGAAGTACGTCAGAAAGAGAAAAACAAATACCATATGCTAACACATATATATGGACTCTAAAAAAAAATTGTTCTGAAGAACTTAGGGGCAGGACAGGAATAAAGATGCAGACGTAGAGAATGGACTTGAGGACACGGGGGGGAGGAAGGGTAAGCTGGGACGAAGTGAGAGAGTGGCATGGACTTATATATACTACCAAATGTAAAATAGATAGCTAGTGGGAAGCAGCCGCATAGTACAGGGAGATCAGCTCAGTGCTTTGTGACCACGTAGAGGGGTGGGATAGGGAGGGTGGGAGGGAGAAGCAAGAGGGAGGAGATATGAGGGCATATGTATATGTATAGCTGATTCACTTTGTTATAAAGCAGAAACTGGTGCACCATTGTAAAGCAATTATACTCCAATAAAGATGCTAAAAATATATATATATATATTTTATTAAAAAAAAATGGGAGCATCTCAAATGCTCCCTTCTTTAAGTTATCATAACCCTAGCCCTAGCTTGGTTGCTGTCCAGTGCCTCCAGTTGTTTTATCTTTTTTCCCCAATTTTTATAGTTGTTTATGATAGAGAGTAAGTCCAATCCCAGCTACTGCTCAAAGGCTAAGACTAAAGTCTTAGAACTTAAAAAAATTCTAATAATGATATTAGGCCTTTAAGAGTGGATTATTCTTTTTTTAATTTCTTATTTTGTTCTTTTTTCCTTTGTTAGAAATAATATTGTTCATTAACATAAAAAAAGTGCTTAGTACAATTCCTTTGTAAGGTATGTACTCAAGATATGTTAGCAGAGTATATAAAGACTCTTCAGAAATTAAATTCAAGCAAAACAATTTCTTGGGAGCCTAGAGAAGCTGGGCGCAATAGTAGTTCCCTGATCTGTGGGCATTCATAAACCCTTATTTTCTTTTCAATTAGAATTGTATATCAAACACCAGTAACTCAATATAGGAATTTGGTTAAAATATATTTTATTTTACATATATTTGAAGTATTAGTAAAACTAAAATTTTAATGTGAAGTCATTTGTTTTTGACATCATGTCAAAAGTGGTTACAGCTAAGTTAGTTATTTAGTTAAGTATAATGAAACTCTAGATGGATCCTGAAACCTAATATTTAATTAAGGTTTCTTTAATTAATTCTTTAGTAAAAGAATTGCCCAACCTTATAAAACCTTATTTTTGTACTCAGTCTTTACTTTTCATTAGCAATATTTGGGTCATTTTTGAAATAAAGAACAATACCATTTGTCTTTATATGCACAACAGGAGTTAAGGAGTTACATAAAATTTTGTAGCATAGAATTTGAAACTGAAGAAATGTATGTATGATGATAGAGGAATAGAATGGATACACTCCATGAGAATATTAATTGCCTTACTGTCTATGCAGATGGGCTCATGGTAAAATTATTTACAAGTGAATACGACTTACTTTTACATCTTTGTAAAATTCTTTGCCTCATTACAAGTTAGTGATGAGAAAAAATACAGGATAGGATCAGTCCACAGGGATTTACCTTGGTGACATAATCCCAAGTGGTAATGACTTCACAGAATTTGTTGTGTTACTTTATGCGAAGTCTTCTTTTCTTAAATAGATCTAACACAGTTTCTACACTTAAACATGACACTTAAGTTTGAGGCTATAGCTATGTTTGACTCTGGCTATAGTATAAACAGTAATTATTTTATTTTGAGTTACTGTTGACTATGGATTTAACAATTTTTTGAACTTCAAAGAATGTGGAAATTCAAAATTATTTGGAGTTGTAACTGTATCTCACAAGTCTGATTCTTGTGGAAAATTTTGGGCTTGCTCAAAAGTAAGGTAAAATAGTTTTAATGGACTTTTGGTAAGATAGATTTCAAAAATTGTTCAGATGGTCATGGTAATATATATGCCTCTAAGCTGCCTCTCCTTTTTTTTCCTCTTGTCTTTCCTCAATCTCTTGCTTTTCTTCTCTTGCTTAAAAAATATCAAAACAAAACAAAAATTCCTTTCTTCTTGTTTTACTTCTGAAAATCTGCAGGATGGACATGTAGAGGTGGCACGTTTGCTTTTGGATAGTGGTGCTCAAGTGAATATGCCTGCAGATTCATTTGAGTCTCCATTAACGCTAGCTGCCTGTGGAGGACACGTTGAATTGGCAGCTCTACTTATTGAGAGGGGCGCAAATCTTGAGGAAGTTAATGATGAAGGATACACTCCCTTGATGGAAGCTGCTCGGGAAGGACACGAAGAGATGGTGGCACTACTCTTAGCACAAGGTAAAATAGTTTTACTTCTTTAATTAAAAAATCGATTTCCTTTGGTTTTTTTGTGTCAGTATCCCTGAAGTTTACTACAACTAAGATATTTTTTGCATTGATGATAAAATAAATTATCAACACCCTGGAAGGAACCCCAGCAGCAGAGAAAAGGTAATTATCACAAATCAGAACACTTTACTGTAAGTCTTTTGTAACTAGTTTTATCTATTTTCTTGCTTTCCTCAGGAGCAAATATAAATGCTCAGACAGAAGAAACCCAAGAAACTGCTCTGACGTTGGCTTGCTGTGGAGGATTTTCTGAAGTTGCAGACTTCCTGATTAAGGCAGGGGCTGACATAGAACTTGGCTGCTCCACACCTCTGATGGAGGCTTCTCAGGAGGGACACCTGGAGTTGGTTAAATATTTACTGGCTGCCGGTATGTGGCTTTAAAAACGCCTTTTAGAAAAAGACTTTTATATTGCTTTCATAACTTTAACAATTAACCATAACTTTTTCAACTTTCTACAAAAGTTGAAAGACAGCGCCATAATTTAACTCTCTTCTTAGGCTTTTAAATCTCCAAAAATGTCATTTTTTTAAAAAAGGTTTCTTAGAGTTATTAATGTTTGCTTGGTGACTGTAAGGCTTCCCGTTGACCTTATCTTTCTATTGAATGTTTGTGGCTTTTGGAGGGGAGAAGTTAGTTCCTCCTAGTGTCTATTTTTTTTTTTTTTTTTTTTTTTTTTTTTGCGGCACGCGGGCCTCTCACTGTCGTTGCGGAGCACAGGCTCAGCGGCCATGGCCCACGGGCCCAGCCGCTCCGCGGCATGTGGGATCTTCCCGGACCGGGGCACGAACCCGTGTCCCCTGCATCGGCAGGCGGACTCTCAACCACTGCGCCACCAGGGAAGCCCCCTCCTAGTGTCTATTAATAAGAGGAGGTGGGGATGACATAGAGGTTATAATTTGATACCCTTAAGCCTGTTCATTTCTTGACATTTCTGACTTCTCAAAAAAAATAAGAAAGAAAGAATGAACGAACAAGTGGGAATGTTTGTTTTTGGCAGAAGTATTTAGTTTTTTGGGGTTTGTTTATTTGTTTTTAAATATTTATTTATTTGGCTGCATTGGGTCTTAGTTGTGGCATGCGGGATCTTCATTTCAGCGTGAGGGATCTTTGTTGTGGTGCAGGCTCTTCGTTGCGGCATGCAGGCTTCTCTCTAGTTGTGGCACGTGGGCTCCAGAGCACGTGGGCCCAGTAGTTGTGTCACATGGGCTCTCCACTATGGCACGCGAGCTCTAGAGTACGTGGGCTTAGTTGCCCGACCAGGGATCGAACCCGCGTCCCCACGGAAGGTGGATTCTTAACCACTGGACCACCAGGGAAGTCCCAGAAGTATTTAGTTTTAAAATAATTTGTGCTTGGGCTTCCTTGGTGGCGCAGTGGTTGAGAGTCCACCTGCCGATGCAGGGGACATGGGTTCGTGCCCCGGTCCGGGAAGATCCCACATGCCGCAGAGCGGCTGGGCCCGTGATCCATGGCTGCTGAGCCTGCGTGTCCGGAGCCTGTGCTCCGCAACGGGAGAGACCACAACAGTGAGAGGCCCGCGTACCGCAAAAAAAAAAATAATAATAATAATAATTTGTGCTTTATATATTGTTAACCAGTGGTAAGAAGTAAGTTTTTTTTACATAGAATATTTGTAGTTTTATATAGAGCAAGTTAAGGATATATCAGAAAAAATTGATCCAGACAGATGTAAACCTTTATTTATCCTTTAGAAGTAGTATAAATTTTTTTATCCATATCTAATAAGTTGTTTAAAACTTGACATATAAAGAAATACATAAAGGAAAATGAAATATTTAGCAAAACTTTATTCATCCTTTATTGTTAATATTAATTTGATTATAGCCCAGCATCAGTTATTCCTTTGGATTATTATTGCAATAATTTCTTAATCCAGATCATTAATGGTTTGGATGATTGTTTAGATTTTGAACCAATGCACAAACCAACCATACAGGCTGACCTCTTCCTTGACTCAAATACTATTATTTGCTGTAGTTAGTAAATGTATGGGCATTATTCAGTCATTTTTCCCTCATTATTTTCTGTAACTGTCTGTGTCCCATTCAGGAGTCTTTCTTTACCGGTGCTTATCAGTCTTCATTCTCCCCACATCCCTCTAAGTAGTCAAGATATCGTTAAGAGGCTTTTAAAAGAAGGAATAAATAGGGGCTTCCCTGGTGGCGCAGTGGTGCAGTGGTTGAGAGTCCGCCTGCCGATGCAGGGGACGCGGGTTCGTGCCCCTGTCTGGGAGGATCCCACATGCCGCGGAGCGGCTGGGCCCGTGAGCCATGGCCGCTGGGCCTGCGCGTCCGGAGCCTGTGCGTCCGGAGCCTGTGCTCCGCAACAGGAGAGGCCTGTATACCGCAAAAAAAAAAAGAAGGAATAAATAATGTTAACTAAGAAATCAGCAGACATTCTGCTCAGCTCATGTGTTAACTCTATTAATTACCACTGGCCACTGGTATAGTAAGAAATATTACACACATTTTATAGATATAGAAACTGATGTACAGTCATGTTACATAACTTCCCTAAGCAAATCAAGCTAATAAGTGACAGGGCCAATATTCAAACTTAGAACTCCTGACATTGTTTTTTCTATTGTATCACCACTGATTCTCATATTTAGCTACTTTTGCTAATTTGAAGTAGGTAGTTTCTGGAACTGTCTCGGGGGCCTGAGAATCACTTTTTATGTGATCACTACCTAAAACAGTTTTTTTCCAGATTAGAGTGTGATTTATTTACATGCATTTCTTCTCATAGTGTAGCACTAAAGAAGAATCCAACAGGTCTTTTAATACATTGTGTATACAGTTTTTTAAAAAAATTAAAAAACCTTGGGCTTCCTTGGTGGCGCAGTGGTTGGGAGTCCGCCTGCCGATGCAGGGGACATGGGTTTGTGCCCCGATCCGAGAGGATCCCACATGCCGCGGAGCGGCTGGGCCCGTGGGCCATGGCCGCTGAGCCTGTGCGTCCAGAGCCTGTGCTCCGCAACAGGAGAGGCCACAACAGTGAGAGACCTGCATACTGCAAAAAAAAAAAAAAAAAAAAGTAACCACAGTACCATTTCCTTACCTAAATTTTTAAAATAATAATTCCTTGGTGTCATTAAATACCCAAGCAGTTTTCATATTTTCCTGATAGTCTTATAAATGTGTATGTGTGCGTTTAATGACTTTTTTGAATTAGGATTCGAATAAGATTCATACAGTAACTCTTGATCAATACATCTCTTAAGTCCCTTTAATTTATGGGCTCTTCATCATCTTTCTTTTCTTTTTTCCCTTGCAAGTTTTGGTTGAAGACATGAAATGTTTATCCTTTAGGCTTCCCAGAGTATGGATTTTGCTAAATGCACCTCCACGATTTCATTTAACTTGTTTTTCTGTCCCTTGGATTTCCTATAAGTAGTACTTAGATCTAGAGACTTGATTAAATTCAGGTAAGATGTACGTTTGTTTTGTTCTGTTTTGTTTTTAAGACTACTTCATAGGTAGTATTTGTACTTTCTTCAGGAGGTGGTAACTGTCTGATTGTCTCTCTTTTTGATTATTAGATATTGATGATCATTGCTTAGATCCATTAATTCGTTAAGGGTTACAAAGTGGTAATATTCTAAATTCTATTATTCCTTCCTTGTTTATTAGCAGAAATATGTCTATAAAGAGAAACTTCCCTTCACCACCTATTTGGTTACTCTTAGGTATAGATCATATAGGAACAGGAGTATAAATGTTTGATTTTCCCCCCCTTTTCTCTCCCCCGCTCACCACAAATAATGAGGTGGACCCCTAGTATCCTTCACTGGTGACCAAGGAAGTGGTTTTTTTTGTTTTGATTTGAACATCATTTTGAACTTCTAGATTTAAACATACATGATGGCTTTTATTCTATCATAGTCCTCATTCTTTTTGATGTAAAAATTGCTGAAATATGGGACAGTTTCACTATCTTTGGTCAATAAGTTTAGCTCCTAAATCCTTTTGGTGTGACCTCATTATAGTCTGTTTCCTTGCTTTTTGATATTGCTAGGTGTTTCAGGCCCATCTTATACAGATTCTCCCCCAGTCTTGGAACCAATTATTTCTTTAAGAAGCCCTAATTTCATTTAGTAGGATATGGTACTTAGAGATCACAATCTTAGCTAGAGATGCTATTTCGGCTTGGTCTTTCATTGTCTCTAGGCCTTTTTAGTTGGTTAGAGTGAGGAAATATTTTTCTTACAGATAATAATACAACATGAATTCATGTCAGTACTTCCAATTCAGAACCATACGGTTTTACTTAACTTCAGCAATCTTTTATCTGTGTTTTCTCTCAGCCATGCCCCGAATTTCACTGACCAAAGGATTACTCATTTGATTTTTACCACAATATCCATAGAATAGAAACCAAAACTACTGTCAATATGATTTCTGAAAACTGTTTGATATTTTTGGCTTTAGCAGCCCTTTTATTTCTTAGGGTATATCTTACTGGGGATGTATAGGCAGATTTTTTAAAAAAATAATAAATTTATTTATTTATTTATTTTGGCTGCGTTGGGTCTTTGTTGCTGCGTGTGGGTTTTTCTCCGGTCGCGTCGGGTGGGGGCTACTCTTTGTTGTAGTGCGCGGGCTTCCCATTGCGGTAGCTTCTCTTGTTGCGGGGCACAGGCTCTAGGCACGCAGGCTTCAGTAGTTGCAGCACGCGGCTCAGTAGTTGTGGGTTGCGGGCTCTAGAGCACAGGCTCAGTCGTTGTGGTGCATGGGCTTAGTTGCTCTGCGGCATTTGGGATCTTCCCAGACCAGGGCTCAAACCCGTGTCTCCTGCATTGGCAGGCGGATTCTTAACCACTGTGCCACCAGGGAAGTCCAGATTATTGTATTTTTTAATCATTTGGTATAGTTCCTTTCTTTGTGGCTAAAAGCATTCTTCCAAAACATTTAAAGGAAAATTAGGATTCTTAAAATCTGATATTTTCATATTTAGAGTTTATGAGTTTCACCAAATTACAAAATTCACAAAGTAAATGTGTAATTTTTTTGTTTGCCAGGTGCTAATGTTCATGCTACAACAGCAACAGGAGACACAGCCTTAACCTACGCTTGTGAAAATGGACATACGGATGTTGCAGATGTTTTACTTCAAGCAGGGGCTGATTTAGTAAGATATTTTTAATTTCAAATATTTTTGTGTGAATGTTAATACTCCTTTATTTTTAACATTTAGAAAGCACTAGTAAAGAAGATCAATAGTTTGCATGCTTTGTATAAAATAACTTTTAAAAGTTTGGCTACTTGTTCTAGTTGTTGCATTTATTAAATGTATTTGAAAATAGTTTTTAAAAGGGCATACTGTTTCTTTTCCTAGGTAAAAACATTTGTTTCTTTCTTCCTCTCACCCCAGTCCCATTTGACATTCCTGAACCTTTTTAACTGCCCTTTATTAGACATACAAATTCAGTGATATGTTTGCAACATAGAATAACCTGTCAAATCACTTTGAGTGATTTCTTTTGTTTTTCTAATTAGACATTTAAAATAAAGCTACTGTCATCTTCCTAACAACATTATTACAGCATTTCATTCTTTTTCTTTTCTTTTAATATCTTCTATTTTGGCTTTTCAAAGTTTCAAATTAGATGGCAGGTTCATATGTGTAATAATCCTTACAACTATGGGAAATTATAAATAATATCCCACTTAAAGGTTTATGCTTCTTGCTGAAATGTTTGCTTTGACTAATTTTTATTTTGTGAGATTATTTTGAACGGCTTTCTAGAGTTTCTTCCAGAATTCCCTTTTGTATTTCTTAAAAATCTGTGTGAGACATGCATAATTATAAATGCTGTACAGAATCAACTTTATTAATTTCAGTTATTTAGAAAAAACTGTGCAAGTATTGTCTTTTAAACCAATTCCAATAACAGACATTCCCCCCAAAATACCTGAGAACATTGTTGGAAAATAATTATTGACTATAATAAGTGTATAGTGTAATTATGCTATTTATTTATCATCATTTCTACTTCTAATAAATATTGTAGTGATAAGACTAGCATTCATTCTCATTAATTAGGATCTGCCAGTTAGAATTTCTGAGAGGTGTACTTTTTTCGTTTGAAAATTATGATGGATATGTTAAGTAGATCTTAATCTTCTGCCTTCTTTCTTTATCTCATTCCTTTTTTTAGAGTTGCTTTGGGTCATCTAAAAATTAAGAATTGAAGCATTTCATCACTTGGAATAAACAGGGTAGAGCATAAAAGCTTAGATAATATAAGCAAAGTTTAATACTCTTATCCTCTGAATTCTTATCAAAATTCTTCCTTCCATTTTTCCATAGCTAAGTCACTTTCTTGACTAATTTGCTAGTTCTTCTAAAAATATTAAATAGGAAAAGAGGAATTATCTGTTAAATGCACTTTAAAGTATAGCAAAACCTTAGTGATTTTTGACAGAGTTAAAAATTTGTTATGAAATATTTTTAAATGCCCTTTAAAACAAAGGGCATTTAAAAATAGAAAACAAAATAGTTGTTTTCTATTTTTTATTTTTATAGTTTTCTGGAATTAGGTAAATTGTGATTAAAATTCCTTAGAAGAAGTTCATTAAATAAGCAGATTGAAAGATTTGAATTTACCATACTGTTTTACATTCAAAATATAAGATTAAAAAATGGCTCAGATAAATATTTACCTTAAGTACAAAGGTAATACTGTTATTCTAACGTAACTGTTTTTCTCTTTTACAAACCGTCTTTGCATTCATATACACATGTAATTATAATCATAGTATAGTACAGTTGTTTTCTATTTTCCAGAATGTGTGTTCTGTCATAATCTTTTCCATTTTGCTACATATTCTGTATATTTATAACTTGTGCATAATATTCCATCAAGTTGATGAGCCATAATCATTCACTTATTATTGAACTTTTGACTTGCTTTTTATTTTTCACTGTTGTAAATACTGCTAGATTTAATAATTTCATGTGCATAACATTTTTCTCCTTTTGAATTATTTCATATATTAATTTTTTACTTTAAAAATGTATTCCTATTTTATGCTTTTGCTATCTGTGGAGAGATATTTCAATTTTAATATTAGTTATTTTCCTGATTGTAAAAAGCAGTTCTTGTTCTTTATAGAAAATGTGGAAAGTATGGAAAAGCATAGTAAGTTTGATATTTAAAACCTATAAATAATTTCAGCTTTACTATAAGCCATAGGCAGGAAACAAAAGACCTAGTGAAAAACAAGAAGTAAGTAAAGCAGGCAGATCAGTCCCTGAGTCCTGAGGAAGAAAATGACTGATAATTCTTGCTAGCTGGACCTAAAAAGACAGTAGCACCTTTCTTGTCCTTCATTCTTTTCTGTCACCTCCTAGTATCTGTTTAGGACTGTAGTAATTTCCTCCAGTGGTTTGGAATTGGAAGACTACGCTCCCATTGCGTGGAGTGGAGATGTATTCCATTTCTGGCATCCCATAGATGTATTCTTGATGTCTAGGTTTGGTAGTTCTTTAAGTTAAATTGTTTGTTTGTTTGTTTTCGTGGGCTAGCTGAGAACCTTCATTTGGGGGGGAACTATTTTTACCTTTGGTTTTAAATAAGAACGCACAAGTCAACCTTTGAAACACAATCTGGACCATGCTTTGTTAGATTTTTAGAGCTTAACTTTTGCCACAGTTTAAGGCTGTTATTACATATTTTTTAAAGAGTTTAAAAGTTGTTGTCTCTCATTTTTAAAAATATTCTGTAGAATCAGTTAGGATATTAATTACAATTTTATAAAAATGTAATGCAACAATTTGGATTTCTTATATTGTTTCCTGAGATGAAACTGAGA
This sequence comes from Leucopleurus acutus, assembly GCF_964270905.1. Lineage (NCBI taxonomy): Eukaryota > Metazoa > Chordata > Mammalia > Artiodactyla > Delphinidae > Leucopleurus > Leucopleurus acutus. Next base: position 59,073,259 of record NC_139145.1, on the reverse strand, counting down.
GGTTTTAAGACTTTTCATTCTACATGTGTAGTAGGTATAGTTTAGAACTTAGTTTTAAAGGAAATCTAGACAGTTTCTTATTTAATGCTTTTTTTAAAATCCACAACCAGAACTGTTAGTATACTTGAGCATTTTCAGGTAGATCCTCAAAATATGTGTATGTTCTCATTTGAAACTTAGTTATTTGAAATTTTATTTTTTCTTGTTTTAAAAATATTTAAAATGAAAAAATATTAGATATTTCCAGTAAAAAAAACCCTAAATATTTATCATATTTAGAAGGTTATGGATTGATATGTAACTTGTCTGCCTTTGTAATAATTGCATAAATTTGAATAATCCATTATTAAAAACCTTTGGACTAGATTAGTTTTCTTAAATAAGCCACTTAAAATGTTCCTTTTGGAAATCAAAAATTAAATGAAATAAAAAATTGTCCATTAATTCCAGAGTTCTTTTTGAAAATTCTCCCTATTTAACATGCAAAATCATTTTAACTACTGAATAAGCAGAGAGCCTTGAACAAGTCACCTAATCCATGTCTTCCATATAGTTGTACTTCTTGTTACCACTGTAATGGGAATCATTATATATTGAAATAAAGATTATTCCTTTATGTACTTTCTTTCTCTGCATAGCATCTTTTGTTTATTGGGCCCAAATTAGTATTTAGTATTTGGTGTGATTACAGGTATAATATGATGTAAACCCATCGTAAGAAAGTTTGTATTAAAACACATTAGCATTCTGTAGTATACTTAAAATCTAAAAGAAATTTTAAAAAAAAGAAAAAAATAAACCAGCCTTTGGAAACTAATCTTATTTCTCTGAAAAGGAATATACTATGTATCCTTACAAATTTGTTATTGAACTGCTTGACCAGAAATAACCAATAAACACCATTTAAAAATCGAAGTTGAGTGACTCCCCTGGTGGTCCAGTGGTTAAAACTCCACACTTCCGCTGCAGGGGGCATGGGTTCAATCCCTGGTCCAGGAACTAAGATCCCATATGCTGTGAGGCACAGCCAAAAATAATAATAAATAAAAATAAAATTGACATCTGCAATATTAAAAAAAACGAAAACTGAAGTTGATTCAGTTCCATTGTCTTTGAGTCACTGTCCTGGTGTCCTGTATAATTATTACTTTAGGCTGTTCTCCCCATTTACTGGTCTTTAGACCAAAAGGCAGAGTTTTAATATTTCATTCTTATTTGTATCTTGATAGCTTACTTCAGCTAAAGCATGTAGATGGCTTGATTTCCTTTACCACAGTCCTCTAGCCCCCTCTTTACTATTACTTTTATGTTCAAGGTGGAGAATTTGCATAGTTAACTATTCAACAGTATAACTTGGATTGTAAAACCCTACTCTGCTTCTTTCTTTTTTTCTCTTGCTTGCTTTTAATTTTGGCTTACTTTGTTGTCTGTGTTTTCCTGGCTTCCATGCCCAACCATGTTATTGTTATAGAGATGATCCATCTCTATGAAAGATGACTGCATCAGGTCAGAGTTTCCAAACGCCCTAATGATAGGATGTTTAGGTGGCAACAGTGTTGGTTAACATGTCAGTGTTGTTTTGTTTTTCTGTTTTATATATATATATATATATATATATATATATATATATATATATATATATAGTAGGAGTTTTTGTTGTTTTTTATTTTGTTTTATTTTTTTCTTCCAGGTTTATTAAGATATAGTTGCCATACAATACTGTATAAGTTTAACTTGTGATAATCACAATAAATTTAGGAACCTCTTTCATCTCATATACAAAATTAAAGAAATAGAAAAAATTTTATTCCTTGTCATGAGCTCTATTAGGATTTGCTCTCAACAACTTTCATATATAACATACAGCAGTATTAATTATATGTATCATGTTGTATAATACATCCCTAGTACTTACTTATAACTTGAAGTTTGTACAGAGTTGCTTTGATTTGGTGGTGTTTCTGATTTTCAAACCATTTGTAAAGATGATGGAATCTTTCTCTTTTCATCATGGCATGTTAATTTCAGCACTAAAACGTTGATACATTTGTTGCGATAAAAGAAATATTTGTGGAATTTCCTTCACATGTATTTGCCAACAAAGCTAAGGTTGGAAAGGGAGAGTGATATATAAATCCCGTAAATTAGTATTCCTTCCTTCTCTACAGCTCCTTGGCCTTTCATGTCTAGAAGAGGAACTCAAGTAGTATTTCCCATAATAAACAACTGACATAGATATTAGAGAAGGTAAATATATTTTAGTTGTGTTCACATAAAGATTTTTTATGACCCACTTTAGCATGTTACAGGCCTTCGTTGCTATTTGAAAGTAAATCTACTAAAAGGAAGAAATACCTGTGGAAGGCATCCTGTAATCCTGTATCTGAATGGAGGGCTAATGAGTGACAAAGGCTACACTTAGTTATTTAGAAAGAACTCAACATTAGAGATGCTACTGAGCATTAGACAAGACACTGGAATTTTGATCACAGCCAGCAGATCACTGATCTATAAGTAAATAGTTGCCTCAATATTCTCATCTGTAAAATAAAATCTAGTGTTATTTTCTGGACTATTTTACCCAAGTCCTGTAAATATTCTTTCTTCAGCTATGCTGGGTGTCCTAGGGCAAATCACTTAGATTCCCTAGCCTTCTTTTGTGTTTCTTTCTCATCTCCCCCCTTTCCTTTATTTTATGAGGGGTTTGGATCAGAAGATCTTTAATGACGTGGCTTAAGAAATCTAATTTTATGATTTTTAAAGAACAGGTTAACTAGCTACCTTTTTGGAGGTATCAGATGGACTAGATGAGTACTTAGCCCAAGAATGTATGAAGTGCTATGGGATCCTTGAAGAAAATGAAATTTTAAGGTGTGAGTCATAATGAATAATAATGATGTGTTACACAAATTATCCTCTCTCTTAAAATCTTTGGGTATATTAAATATATCTTAAATTACTTAATTTTGGGCATTATTTATAATTAATAATTAGCAAATTTAGCTTACTATAAAATATTTTAATAGATAAAAGTTACTAATCCCTAGAAAACACAGTAATGTGGTAAGGCCATCCCAGTAAAGAATAATTTGGCATTATAACGCTAAATCATTATCTCTCCCACCCTATCTTTTCACTATCAGTATTTTATCCTACTTAAATACTGTCAAAGAAGTAGGAAAAGTTTCCTTAACATGGATTTTTATTGTAAGTAAACTATTTTCTTAAGAATAAAATCTCTCCAGTTATCTTTGGAGTTGTTCAATTATGAATTTATTCTTCTTTTCCTTTGGTTAAACTTTATTTTGAGTAGCAGAATAAACTTTTGTTACATCCTCTTCTTCTCATCTTATATGCCTTCAAACTTTTCAAAATTTCCTTTCTTTAGGATTGTTTTTTCAGCTTTGGCTTTCAAGTATGCATAGGTATTGCCCAGTGAGAGACAAGGAATTTAGAAATACCGTTTTACTTTGAGATGTTAGCCACCTTGAAAATAGGGGTGGAAGATGGAGAGGTTTTTCCAAGGACAAGATAGGACATGGATTCTTTCTTTAAGCTCATAATAAATCTGCTTTAGATGCAGTAGATCAAAGAAAATAAATAGAACCAACCTAAAGAAGTGTGGTGGGCACACAGTGTTACTAATTCTGGGTCTTTGCCATATTGAGTAATAGTTGGTCCTATGCAAATCAGTTATTTTTATTTTTATTTTTTTTGCGGTACGCGGGCCTCTCACTGTTGTGGCCTCTCCCGTTGCGGAGCACAGGCTCCGGACACGCAGGCTTAGTGGCCATGGCTCACGGGCCCAGCTGCTCCACGGCACGTGGGATCTTCCCGGACCGGGGCACAAACCCGTGTCCCCTGCATGAGCAGGCGGACTCTCAATCACTGCGCCACCAGGGAAGCCTGATCATAACTTTTAAAGGTTTATTATTTTTAATGTTGGAATGAAAATCGAAGCACTTCTGCACTGAGTAAATTGCGCCCCTTGAATATGTTGTACTGGTCTATCACTGATTTTCCTCCCTAACCATGAAGTAAGCTCTTTGGCCCTTGTTGCTTTTCTTAGACTGTGTTCTAGCCAAATGAACTTTGGGGGGCGTTTTCCTAGAATAGTTGAGCTAGTGGAAACTGGGTGATTTGGACATGGATACATTAGCACCCTCTGGTTCTTAATCCTGGAAATTAGATTTGATATGGACTTACCTTAAAAGAAACAAAAATTTTGAAGGATCAGTTTGTTATCTATATTAAATCTTAGGAAATAGAGGATTTCTATTTCTTTTCTATATCCTCTTTTGTAAGATTTTTTTTTTAATTTAAGCAATATGTTGTGTGTCTTTCTAAACATTTCTGTACACTCAAGCATATATATATTGTGTATGTGGGCTATATGTCTTTTTTATATGAATAGATTTGTTACCACATATACTGTTCTGAAACTTTTTTCTTTTTAATATAATATTTTTCTGTCAATTCCTAAGATTTCTCATTCTTTTTCACAGGTACCCAGTGTTCTATATAATTTATTAACCATTTATTTATTCATAAACATCTGGGTTATTATAATTTTTAAAGATTACAAATGGTACTGCACTAAATATTGTTATGCAGATTTATGTATTTTTGCTACTTTTGTGAATATATCTATAGGGATAAATTCCTAGAAGTGAAATTGCCAGTTTTCAGAGGGTCCACATCTAAAAGTTTGATAGCTGCTGCGAAACTGTACAAAAATGCTGAACTAGTCTATACTTCTACTAACAATTGAGGTCTCCTGATTCTTATATTCTCATTAACATGGGTTAGAGTTCCCCTTCCTTCCTTCCTTCCTTCCTTCCTTCCTTCCTTCCTTCCTCCCTCCCTCCCTCCCTCCCTCCCTTCCTCCCTCCCTTCCCTTTCCTTCTTCCTTCCTTCCATTTTTTATGGTTTAATTTTCTAATCTCTGATCATAGTCCCCATGTTTCTTTTATCTAAAAAAATCCCTGTGTTCCAGGTAGCCCTATGAGCTGCTCACTAATTGTTGAACTATATAAAACACAGGTATAAAGTTACTTCCTGGAAAAGTATTTATTCAGACATCATTTACAAATGGAAATTTTGAAATATTTTGTTAATTTCTTTTAAAAAACTGATTTTTAAAAAATCAAATATTTAGACAATGTTTATTGACTCTATTCTGAAGAGGAGATTAATGTGTCTTCCACCATAGGATTTTCATGAGTTATTTTATTATTACATTGTCATGATTTTATAACATTTACATTCTGTTTTATGACCCTATTATTTCTCAAAGTTGTTTAACTGTATATTTAGGTGGATTCAGTGTTTACCTTACTAGTCTTTCATATTATGTAGACTCTGAATTCCTGATTTCCTGAACTTGACTCACCTTTTGGCTGGCTGATACTGGTATTTTGTTTTGAATTTACTTTCCTCAACCAAAAAAGAGTTCACAGGTGCCTGCATTTTTGATATTACTTTATGTTGTATTTATAAATGAATGTAGCCAAATATAAAATTAATGAATCACTTGTTTTTTCCCCTCAAAATGCTAAGCCCTCTATTCTACTGTCTTCTGGTATTAAATATTGCCAAAGCCTGCTAGAATATTCCCCATTATATGTAAGTGATTTCCTTTCTGCCCGGATTATCATAAGATTCTTTCATTATACTTAAACCTCTATGATTTCGCCAGGATGTGTCTTGGTGTTTATTATTTTATAACAGTTTTTCCTGGAAAACCGTGAGTGCTTTCTATTTAAAGATTTTAGTTCATCCTCTCTCCCCTCTCCTTTTCTTTCTCCTCATCATCCTTCTCCAGTTTTTTTCTGTTACAGCCTTGAATACTTCTTTTTCTGTTCTGTTTTCTTCTAGAACATTTATTATCCACATATTGAATCTCCCTTATTATCTTTATGTCTGATTCTTTTCATTTCTTTGTCCTTTTCCTCTGTATTGTTTCTTTCTTAAGTCCATCCACCAGGTCACTATTTTTTCTGTATACTTGTTGCTGCTTCTAATGTGGTTTTCATGGTTTCATCATTACTTAGTATCTTCTGCTCTTCCAACTCACTTTTTTTCCCTGATAAATTTATTTATTTATTTATTTTTGGCTGCGTTGGGTCTTCATTGCTGCGCATGGGCTTCTCTCTAGTTGCAGCGAGCGGGGGCTACTCTTTGTTGAAATGCGCGGGCTTCTCATTGCGGTGGCTTCTCTTGTTGTGGAGCACAGGCTCTAGGTGTGCGGACTTTAGTAGTTGTGGCACGTGGGCTCAGTAGTTGTGGCTCATGGGCTCTAGAGTGCGGGCTCAGTAGTTGTGGCACACGGGCTTAGTTCCTCCGTGGCATGTGGGATCTTCCTGGACCAGGGTTCGAACGTGTGTCCCCTGCATTGGCAGGCAGATTCCTAACCACTGCGCCGCCAGGGAAGTCCCCCAACTCACTTCTTTTTTTTTTTTAATTTATTTATTTTTGGCTGCGTTGGATCTTCATTGCAGTGCACAGGCTTCTTATTGTGGTGGCTTCTCTTGTTGCAGAGCACAGCCTCTAGGTGTACGGGCTTCAGTAGTTGCGGCTCGCGGGCTCAGTAGTTGTGGCGCACGGGCATACTTGCTTCATGGCATGTGGGATCTTCCTGGAGCAGGGCTCGAACCCATGTCCCCTGCATTGGCAGGCAGACTGTTAACCACTGTGCCACCAGGGAAGTACCCCCAACTCCCTTTTAAGTTTCCTCTTGCTGTTATATCACTTTGTTCCACTAGTTAAAGCGTTCATATTCTCTTTAATATTTTTGAAAGTACAAGGGAACATTTGCCTAAAATTTTGTTTCCATTTTTGTAGGAACTTCTTAATAGGTTCTGTGTTGGATACTTTGTGCTTATTTATTCTTATTTGAATGGAGCTTGTCTTTGTTGAAAATCATATGGGGTTGAGGAAGGGAGAAGTGAACTTTAACAGTCAGCTTGTTCAAATCACAGAGTTGACTCAGAATACTTTCTCACCAAATCTCTACCATAGGAGCATGCATCCCCTTAGGGTAAGCATATCATCCAGGGTAGGAGGTAGGAGTGACTTAGGGTGAAGCCTTCTCTAGGCCACATTTCTTTTATTTGGAGATATAGTTGATCCTGGTCAGTGATTGCAATTCTTATTACTGTTTCTTCAACCATCTCCCTGTCTCATCTTTGAGTACTTTCTCCCTGTCTGGAGACTAGATCTAGATAAAATACAGATATTCCATCTCTCAAGTTCTTTCAAGTCTCCTGTTTTAGTTGAAAAGTGTGAGCACTAAGTGCATTTATAATGGGGGGAGGAGGTACTACAGAACTATTTAATTTCTTACAGTATTTTTCCTACTTTTATCTCTCAGCTTCTGATATTCGCAAATCTTTTGATTTAATTATTTTCCTTGGTTAGATATTAAGATACTGCTCTATTTTCTGTGGTTTTAGTTGTATTTGGAGATAAAGACATGAGTTCAAAAACTTTAGCAGAATTAGGTCTGCGTATGTTAAGGTTTATATTGAAGTTATATTGGTAGAGAACCATATTATCATACTTAAAAATCATACTCTGTTCATGAGATTATGGTCTCTACAGATGAGAATCTTTTTAGTTGAAGATCCTGAGTTAATAAAGCCCAGCACCTGAAGTACTGGTCACAAGGTCTTCATGGCCAAATGTGATTTTCGTTTTTGGAATAAGATCCGTGAGTTCTTCTTTTTCCTTTCACAGGACAAGCAGGAGGACATGAAGACTATTTTGGAGGGCATAGATCCGGCCAAGCATCAGGTGAGGGTGGCCTTTGATGCTTGTAAGCTACTACATAAAGAATAGATGATGTAGGTAACCAGAGCTCTAGATATCTGAATTCCAGTCAAGAAGTTCCAGGACCCTGTTGGGTGACAAAGGAAATCCTCTTTGATTGAAAAAGATTATGAAATTCCAATAAGAAGAGATTTACATTACTAGTGGTTTGCCTCCTTAGTATTCTTTTTATGTGGTATTCCTAAAAAAACAAAATCTCTTAGGTTAAAATAGATTTTCTTATTCATTCTCCCTTATTGAGAGAGTTAAGATAACCCAGAGAGAAAGTCTCAGTCATAAAGCCCTTTGTATTCAACTTTGTTCAACAAAAATCTGAAACTCAGATTTAGGGTGATATATTGGATTTTTTTCTATATAATCCTTAAAGAAACAACAACAACAAAACATTTTAGTGAAAAATTTACTATATTGCTCATGCCCTAATTTCTATAAAATTAAAATTTTCTTCTTAAAATCCTCTCTTGTAACCTCGTTCTAAGATTGTCTTTTAAGAAGGTGAATACTTGTTGATAAACAAACATTTCTTTTGAAAAAAAATGTGTGGAATTTGTGCCTGATGCTTTTAAAAGTCAAGCAAATTTAATATCCATTGTAATCCAGAGAGATTTGTTTATACTCAGGAGCAGTGCTTAATTTTTAAATTAGGAATAAGTTGTGATTGCTTCACAATTAATTTAGGCCATCTAAAATAAATTTTTCAGTGTCAAGCCACTCTTAACCATAATGCTTATTAAGTATCTTTTTTATTGGCTTTTGGAATGAGAAGTTGTTATATATTCATTCTATTTTGAAGAAAGTAAATAAATTTCTTTCACAGAATACTATGTGAAAATGTAAACTTTTACTCAGTTTATGTAATAGCTGTGGCTCCTATCAAGAATGTAAAGCTGAGTGTTAGTTCAGATAAAGTTATTTTTTTCTCCCTGGACTTGTTAAAGAAAATGTGATTTTAAATCTGTCTGTCTAGCTGTAAGTCTCAAGACTTGGGATACTTTTTAAAATTGAGGTTTGCAGCCTCACTTTCAGAGGTTCAGATTCAGCAGATCTGAAATGGGGAGTCTGCATTTTAAATGATATCCCAGGAGATTCTCATAAGTCCTCTATATTCCACACTTTGAGACATTGCTAGAGTCTGTAGATTATTCTGCATCGTTGCTGAGTTCTGTTCTTTTCCAGTCTTTGCTTTATTATCATTCTTCCTTCATCCAAACTGAGTAAGCTTGGTTTTTGTCTTTGTTACTTGTGGTTTTTAGAAACTGAGCTAAACACAAACCCTAAAACGGTGCCTCTTAATCTTTTTCCATCTCAGTTCTGCTGAGGGATATGAATCTGATCAGTAACAGATCACTAAGTTAATGATTAATATACAGTGGTGGGTTGGAAGAACATATCCCCTAGGGGAGAGTGTAAGAATCCTTTAGTACATATATAGTATAAAGCAGTCTCCCTCTCCTCTCCTCTGATTCTGGTCCTTCCCCCTAGACAGTGTCCTCCTTCAACTGCAAGAAACACCGGCTCTGTGATATAGTTACAATCTTTGATATATACCTTGGTTGCCCAGGACTGTGGTTTTAAAGGAAATCAAATTATTTTAAAGAAAAAAAGCCTAAATCTAAAATTAAATTTTGTTATCTAAAGCCAAATAGAAAAAAAATGCACCTTTTTTCTCATAATGCTTATGCATCGGAACCAGAACTTTGCAGTGCATTTTTTATGGACAAGATTTTAGCAGGCTCATGAGCTCTGATTATCCACTTATAAATATGTTTCAACTGTTGATTAGTTTACCTTAATAAACTAAATAGGACCTCCCACTTTTTAAATAACTTTTTATTAAGGAGTAGCGTATATACATATTCTAAAACTTTACTACTTAAAGCTGGAAAACTTTTATCAATTTTTTATTGATTCTTAAAACTATCTGTGCAATACACAAAACTCCTAATACACTTTTTTTTTTAAAGGCCAAGTTCTTTCTTTCTAGGTTATTGTATGTTGAATGAGTTCTATCTCAAAGTTGTTTAAATATAAGTGACAAATGACTTCCAGTCAAGAAAGTAAAGTCACTGTTAGTATATTTTGAAACCTCTCTGCTCTCTATCATTCAAGTACATAGATCTAATAAATAAAATATGGGAGAAAAACAAACTAAACTAAAAATATATAGCTATACTCAGAAACAAGACCAACGAACTCTGTGGACTAGAAATGGACCCTGGATCCACAGCTGAAGCTGTAGGCCCAAGGAGAATTAAACCTAAAAAAGAATGGACGCTGGGGGCTGGAATTTCATCATCTTTAAGGGAATAGGGACTGAATGCATCTCACATGGAACTGGCCAATAGGTACAGTCTTATTGCCCAGCCTATGAAGCAGCATGGAAAAAAAACTCCAAGCAACTGCCCAGAGTCGCAGTCAGAAATTAGCAAATTGTTCTTCATAGAGAGAAGATGCAAAGACAACATTATAACTAAGAACTTGGAGGGCATCATTATTTGATTTAGTGAGAAGAACAGAAATAACTTCATGGGATAAGAAGCTTAAGTTGCCAAAGAAAGAGCTACTTCTGAAATGGGCCAGACTGAGGTAACTTTCAGACCATCTAATGAGAAGGGATAAGTTTGTGGATGGAAATAAAAGAAAAAAAACAACTCCCATGCAAAATGAGCTTTATCAAATAAAAAAATTATAAAGCTCAGGAGCAAATCTACATGAAGAGAGATAGTCAAAATGCAAGCAAACAAAAAGCAGCAGCACAGGAGAGTACAGGCCCAAGGAAATTGAAATAAAAGACTTGAATCAAAGATTTTAAGCATGCTTATTTTAAACTATGAACAATAGCCATAAAACAATGTGAGGCAATGAAACAAAAGCTGATGATTATGAATTAAGAACAGATAGATACGAAATAAAACAAACTTTCAGGAGAAAAAATTGTAGAAATAAAACCTAAATATATAGGATAAACAATATATTGGACAGTTGAATAAAGAATTAATGAATCAGGGCTTCCCTGGTGGCGCAGTGGTTGAGAGTCCGCCTGCCGATGCAGGGGACACGGGTTCGTGCCCCGGTCCGGGAAGATCCCACATGCCGTGGAGTGGCGGGGCCCGTGAGCCATGGCTGCTGAGCCTGTGCGTCCGGAGCCTGTGCTCTGCAATGGGAGAGGCCACAGCAGTGAGAGGCCCGCGTACCGCAAAAAAAAAGAAAGAAAAAATAATTAATGAATCAAATGATAAAATAGATAATATAGCACAAAGGTAAAGAGATGGAAAATATGAAAGAGAAATTGAGAGGCCATATATATATTTGACTATATATATATATATATATATATTTGACTATATATATATATATATTTGACTATATATATATATATATATATATATATATATATATATGAAGTTCCTGAAAGAGAGGCTAGAAATAGAAGGCAGAGGCAATGCTTGAAGAGATAATGATGGAGAATTTTCTAGAACTGAAGCCTGACATGAATCCTTGATTGAAAAATAATTGCTAAGCAGAACAAATGAAACTGCAGAATTTTAAGGATAAAGAAAAATCCTAAAAGCTATTGGAGGAAAAATGAATTATTCTCAAAGGGACAACAATTAAATTTTTGATGGTAGATTCTCATCAACAAAAATAATCACAGAAAACAATGGAGAGTAATATTCTCAAAATACCATAAGAGGGACTCCCCTGGAGGCACAGTGGTTAAGGATCCACCTACCAACACAGGGGACACGGGTTTGAGCCCTGGTCCGGGAAGATCCAACATGTTGCGGAGCAACTAAGTCCATGTGCCACAACTACTGAGCCTGCGCTCTAGAGCCTGCGTGCCACAACTACTGAAGCCCGTTCACCTAGAACCCGTGCTCCGCAACAATCGAAGCCACCACAATGAGAAGCCTGCACACCGCAACGCAGAGTAGCCCCGCTCGCCGCAACTAGAGAAAAAGCCTGTACGCAGCAACGAAGACCCAACACAGCCCCCCCACAAAAAAAAACCAGAAGAAAATAACACAATATAGAATTCTATACTCAACTAACATTCCAAAGAAGGAAAAATAAGCATATTTTCAGATCTACAAAGAATAAAAGTTTACCACCTCAGACCCTTGCCAAAAGAACTACTAAAAGTTATGTACATCAATAAGGAGAAAAAGAACCCTGGAGGAAGGCGTGGGATGCAGGAAGCTACGGTAAGCACAGAAATTGGTAAACTATAAATACGAATTTGTGAGTATAAAACCTAAATTTTTATGCTTAAAACCAAAATAGTACTAAAAATCTAGACAGCAGTAGTATGAAATTCAGCAGGATATGTTAGAAAGTTCAAAAGCCATTCTAGAATCCTTGCATTGTTTAGGAGTGAAGAATCAGGTACTAAATAACTTTAAAGATTCTTTTTTACAAAAATATATTATTAATCAGAACAAATATAAACCTACTGAACTTAATTGTTAAAAGGGCACAGACTTGAATTAGATTCAAAATCAAAATCTAGCAAATTCTGTTTTCAGGAGAAAGATCTAAAGCAAAATGACAGGGAAAGGTTGACAAAGTAACGGAAAAAGTTATGTAAGGCAATATTAATATCAGGGAAAATGGAATTTTAAACCAAAATCATTTTTAGAGATAAATAAATGCTCTTCCAGCTAGTATAACAATCAATTACTAATCAGTAACTAACATCTACCCTCCAATTAAAATAGAAAATTACAGAATTACAAGAAAATTAGTCAGCTCTACATTTGTAGTGATAGGATTTTTTCCCACACTTCTCTATGAAACTGATAGATCAAATACATAAAGCGATTGTTAAGAATAGAAAAATCAAATTTGCTTCTATAAATAGAGAGCTATCATTTTGTTTCCAATAAATATGGAATATGCTATTTTCCAGTGCATTGAATATGTGTAAATCTGGTGCATGTTTTAGGCCACAAAAAAGTCTTTAAAACAAACTTCTTAATCATATGAACTACATTCTCTGATCTTTGTCTTTTTAAAATTACAAATTAACAATAAGATCTTATTTTAAAAATCCCATATAACTAGAAAATGAGGAAAAATACTTTTACATAATTCATGAGTTAAAAAGGCAATCCCAGTAAAAATTGCAAAATAGATGTTATCACCAAAACTACACATCAAAACTTGGGTGAGAGGATACAGCTAAAGTGGTCCTTAGAAGGAAAATTGTGTGTGTGTGTGCGTGTGTGTGTGTGTGTGTGTGTGTGTGTATAATGAAAGTAAATGAAGCTAGTAAAAGAACAACAGCACAAAGAAGGAAGGACATAAAGTTTTTAAAAAGTTAATAGAATAGTAAACAACAAAAAATAGAGTTAAAAAAAGAAAAAATAAGGATAAACAGCAAAATAAAAGCTGATTTTTAAAAAATTCTGAAACAGATAAAATAAGCCCAGCTTTTTTCAAAAGGGCAAAAGGTATATGATAGAAACTTAAAGGGAGTTATAACTATATGATATAGTAGAGAACTTTAAAATTTATAAGGCAATATGAACAATCAGTTTGAATACTTAGATGAAATGAATACTGATTTTTAAATATAAATTATCAAAAATGATTCAAGGGGATTCCCTGGCGGTCCAGTGGTTAGGACTCTGTGCTTTCATTGCCGAGGGCTCAGGTTCAATCCCTGGTCGAGGAACTAAGATCACACAAGCCTCGCTGCGTGGCCCAAAAAAAAAAAGATTCTAGAATCATATACCTCAATAATTAACAACCATTTCACCAACTGAGTCAGTAGTTCAAAACCATCCATCTAATGAAGGTAAGAGGATCCCAGATGGATTTATAGGTGAGTTTTACCAAATGTTCAAGGAATAGATAATCCCTATATTATTCTAGCTGTTCTCCAAAAAGAAGAAAGAAAAAAGGTTAAATTGCACAATACCTAAGTTTGTAGCCTTAAAAAATAATTTTCTGTGTTTATGAAGGAAATAATCATAATTCGTATCCTATAATTTTATTGATATTGAACAAATATTGGCTGAAATAATAAATCCAACATTCATAAGTAAGTAGCCAGTTGATCCTTGAACAACGTGGGGGTTGGGACGTCCACCTGTGCAGTGGAAAATCCGCATATAACCACATCTACCCGTGTTGTGCGGGGTTCTGCACCCCTGTGATCGTGTAGTGTAGAACTTAGGTATCAACATATAAATGGACCTACGCAGTTTAAACCGATGTTATTCAAGGGTCAACTGTATAGACAAATTTGATTCCTATCCTAAAAGGATTCAGTGGTCAGATACTTTGGGACAAATGGTATGTGTTGTGGGATATACATTATTAATTTTAGGACAAGAAATATTATAATACATTATAAAGTTGTAGTATCATATCAACTGTTTCCTCAAACATATTGTTCAGAACCAAAGGAATGAATTTATAGGGAGGAAAATAAAATAGGCAGCTTTTAACACCTTTTATTTCCAAAATTTTATTAGTATGTTGAATTTTGAAATTTCACTTGGAGTGAGCATCTTGAGATTATACCTTCTGATTTCTTATTTTTAACAGCTATGGGAATATTTTAAATATACAGAACTAACAAGTACTTTAAAAGTTACTTTAAAAGTTTATTCTAAACAGGGCTTTCAGAATCTTTTGTCTTTGCCACTACTAGTTGCATTGATGGGTGTCACTGCCAGGCTTAAGAGATAAGAAAGAAAAAACACAGAAAAGTGACATTAGTATTGCCCACCCATGATCTAGTAATAATGTATTATCAAATGAAGGTAATGAATGTCTTACTCTGAGTTTAGCTACCAGTCTTAAAATTAACTTATCTTTCTCATATTTACCTAGTAGAAAATTTAAACTTCAAACTTCATTTCTATGAAAGGGAAGATTTGAGAGGTCAGATGTGCTTAGGTTCTTTCTTGGTAAACAGTGTTCAAGTACTTCATTGTTTTAGACATTAGGTATATAATGATAAGCAAAAATGGACATGATTGCTTTTCTCATGAAGCTTATACTTGAATGGTGGACATGTTACCCAAATAGTTAACACAAACTAATATGTGATTGGAACTTATGAAAGAGCAGTTCGTAGAACTGTAAGTCAATAGTAGGAAAAGTGATCTAGTCAAGAAGGTTCAGGAAAGTCTTCCTTGAGCAAATAACACTTAACTTGAGACAGTCAAGGATGAAAAGGAGCTAACAAAGAAGTGTTACAGGGAAGAGAGAGCAGCTTAAGCACAAAGGTCCTGAGACAGGAGGGGAAATAGCAGTTGCTAAAGGAGCAGTTTCTTTCCAGTGAGTAGCTGATACAACAACTCCAGCATGTAGTGTGTTGACACAACTTTCTAGGTCTTTCTGAGTAAGCTCTTCATGATGTGTATTCTGTTTTGTTTGAAGTAAATTGCCAGAATATTAGATTTACCTACATTTGAATATAAGTTCAAAATTCATTCTAAAGCCAAATTTTGTTGGCATTATCTATAGTTATTCATCCTCCATACCTTAGAGTTAATAAAGATTGTTGTCTAATCAATATGCATAACAAAAATCAAAACATAAACTAGGAGGTTGAGAATTCTACACTATCAAGATAAAAGAAAAAAACTTCTTTTAGAGTGGAATTCCTGTCACTGCAGTCCCGTTTAAAGTTTCCATTGGGATGACAATCTATTCTTATTGTTAGTTTGCCAAAGTTGTAGTGAGATATAGTCATGTAAGAAGAAATCACCGTTCTTTATCAAGTTTTTCTTAGTAACAAAAGAGGACAAGAACAACAGAAATTAATGTTTGCATACATAGTGAAAGAGGGGATAGTTGAGAGAACTTTTTGTAAAAGCTATGTGTCAGCTACATTTTAATACTTAGATGAATGTAGTAAGAGTTCACTGTACTCCCAACAGGCAGTACTACTTACCATACAAGCAAGCTTTTTTAAGTGGCATTTGATATTAGGATGCTTGAGAAGCTGTTTTCTCATTCATTCCTCTCGCGGACAAACTTGCTAGGAAGAATAACAATCTTCCTACTATTGTAAGACTGCTTCTTTTGTCTTTGACTATTCAAGCATTTAATTTCTACTCTAAAAAATAATCAGCTCATTTGTATGTTTTTCTTTTTCCTTTTCCCTTTACTCCTGAAATACCATAGTGTTTTTCTTCAGAGATTGGTTTCTCTCCTTTGATAGATCTCTTATTGGCTTCTGATATGATGAGATCCTCAAAATCACCTCACAAAATTAAGGTTCCTTTTTCATAGTTCAGATGAATAGTTAGGGAAATATCTTTTTAACCTTAGTATTAGAAAAATGCAGTTACTTCTCTTTGGGGATCAAACTAAACATAAGTCTTATCCTTAATGTTTATTGTTTGGTATGTAAAACTGAACGTGCTCTTAGAAAGTTACACCATCTAATGTGGACTGAAATTCTGTATTTTGGAGGAATTGAGGTAGGTAACATAAGTGACTGCATTGAGTAAGTATTAAATCTTCATTATTTCTTATGTCGTTGATACTAAGTGTTAAAAATAGATGGTTAATGAATTGGCACTGATGGATTATTTTATGTTTCTTTACTAGGAACATGAATCTGAAGGTGGAAGAACCCCTTTGATGAAAGCTGCGAGAGCTGGCCATTTGTGCACCGTGCAGTTTCTTATTAGCAAAGGTAAAGAAAGTACAAGTCTGCATTTCCAAGAAAGTACAACTTCTGAAAAAAGTTCCTAAACTGTTGCAATTTCTGTTAAAGCTACTTTACCTATAGTATAAGTATTATATTCCAGTCTTTTGTTGCTGTATTTTATTAGGAAGCAGAGTTCATAAGGTGCTTTGCTGGGATCTTTATTAGTTTTTTTTTTTTTTTTTGGCTGCGTTGGGTCTTAGTTGCGACACACGGGATCTTTCGTTGCCGCGTGTGGGTTTTTTTTTCTCTCTCTCTAGTTGTGGCGCGAAGGCTCCAGGGCACGTGGGCTTTGTAGTTTGCGGCGCGTGGGCTCTAGTTGAGGCTCGCGAGCTCAGTAGTTGTGGCACAGGGGCCTAGTTGCCCCGTGGCATGGGGGATCCCAACTCCCTGAGCAGGGATCAAACCCGCGTCCCCTGCATTGGAAGGCGGATTCTTAACCACTGGACCACCAGGGAAGTCCTGTTTATTAGTTTTGAGTTTGAAGTTTTCATCAACCAAAGAGTATATGGTTACTCCCCAAAGTTGGAAATGTCAAAGGTAAAGTGTCCAGCTATATTTAGTAGATGCAGTATCGTTCAGCACTTAAGGCAGTTCTGCCGGAAATGGGGAAGGGTGGAGGAGAGAAAGTCTGCTACTGTTGTTTATGGTACAGTTAAATCAACCAAGTACACAAGGGTGTTATTTATTATTTTTATATTCCTCTAGAGATTCTATTATTAGAATATATTTAGGCAAAGAAGTTCAAATGATGGATAAGAGGTAGTTCAAGACTGTTTACTATAGAAAAGTGAAATGCTGCTGAACAGTTTATGTTGAACCATATAAAATTGTCATTGTATATGTCAAAGATGGTAATAGCAGCAATTTCTTTTGGTTCAGCCTAACTCTGTCTAGTGTTCGAGGTACTCTGGCATCTGATAAAAAAAATCTTAGGTTAGGATGTTAAACTGTAAGGAAGGTCCACTCAAGTGTTGTCACATTATTCAAATAAACATTTTATATCTATTGTATATTCCAATAGAATTCTGACATTTTGTACCATTAAGGATGCAGTGTAATATTTTATCATTTTAAATATACTTGCTTTCTTCTTTAATTGGATAAAATTAGGCCTATTTTCTTCACATCACATTTTGCTACCAAGTAAGGCATATCTTACATAATGTCATAACTTAGTCTGTAAAAGCTATTTATTTCAACCATGCAGAAGTAATAAACAGATGGATAACCTTTAGAGTTCTCTCATGCTCCTTTCCTAATCATACCATCAACTACCCTGCTAAGCATATAATCAGGCTTGTCAAGAATAAGAACACATTGATTATAGCCTTTCTAGGCTGTAGTAAGTGCTAAACAATCCCAACTAAATTTATTATTAACAACTTTAAAAATAATCTTATGTTGGTAATGTAAGGATGTTTATTGGTGTGCCTCGTCTTTCCCAAAGGTACTTTAATACAAGTTAGGATTAGGTTCAGCTGGGTCTTTTTGAAAATTAAATAAATAGTAGTTTCCCCTAGGTTTATTTTTCCCTTCATAAAATAAGTCGAATTAAGGAAGAAGGAAGAATGAACGTTGCTATAGTCCTTTTGTTTTTTTTTTTTTGGTTTCACTACATCTTAGTTGCGGCAGGCGAGCTCCTTAGTTGCAGCTCACCAGCTCCTTAGTTGTGACATGCGAACTCTTAGTTGCATCATGCGTGTGGGATCTAGTTCCCTGACCAGGGGTCAAACCCAGGCCCCCTGCATTGGGAGCATGGAGTCTTATCCATTGCACCACCAGGGAAGTCCCCGTTGCTATAGTCTTAACCATCTAGTTGAGTCCTTTTGGGATTGTAAAAGGTAGTTGAACTAAAAATGAGAGGTCTTTTTTTCCATGAATCAAAATTAATTTACCAAAAAAAGAGGCTAAGAAAAGATTTTGCATTTAGACTTCTTTTTGGTCATATTGTACAAAGCTATTGAACAACTTACTAAAAGCCTTTCTGATAACGTATTTGGATAATCTTTTGTCTTCTCTTCATATCCAGGTCTCTCTGACCCTTAAAATATACAATAGGAAGAATTATATTTCTCGTAAATATTGTTTAAAAAAATCTGTTTTCTCTGCTTTGAGACCTGGCTATACTGCCACATTTTAGAAGTAGATCAAAAATGTCATTATCTTTACATACAGTGGTATTATTTGGTGCTCACATTAACCTGTATATATTTATTAATCTAGATTTTTCATTTTAGAAGTGATATTGAATGAATGAACTACAACTATGCACAGCAATGTGGATGAATCTCAAAAATATTATATTGAGCGAAAGAAGCCAGGCACAAAAGAGTACACTGTATGATTTCATTCATATAAAGTTCAAAAACTAAAACCAGTTTGGAAGTCAGGATAGTAGTTACCATTGGAGGGTGGGGTAGTGACTGAAAAGGTGCACAAAGTGGGGCTTCTGGTATGTGGATAATGTTCTGTCTCTTGATCTGGGTGCTGGTCACACAAGTGTGTTCACTTTGTGAAAAATTTTCAAACTATACACTTATGATTTGTGCACTTTTTTGTATCTATGTTGTACTTCAAAAAAGTTTTTAAAATCATATTGTCTGAACTGGCTTTGCTAAGATTGCTGTTTATTTTTCTTTGAAGGTGCCAATGTAAATAGGGCTACAGCCAATAACGATCATACAGTAGTGTCGTTGGCATGTGCAGGAGGTCACCTGGCAGTTGTGGAGCTACTCTTGGCTCATGGGGCTGACCCTACTCATCGTCTCAAGGTATTCTACTTCAAAATAAGTAAATAATATATACGTCATTATTAAAATATATTTCAAATATTTTAGTGCTTAATATTTATTATTAATATTCATCACTGTTTAAATGAGTTTTGATTTTATATGAGCTGCTAAGAAACTAAATGTGTTTAGTAATCATATTATAAAAAGAAATTAATAAATAATTAATTATGGTGTCAATTTTTCTCAGGATGGCTCAACAATGCTCATTGAAGCTGCAAAAGGTGGCCATACTAATGTTGTTTCTTATCTATTGGATTATCCAAACAATGTTCTGTCAGTTCCTACCACAGATGTGTCTCAGCTTACCCCACCTTGTCAAGATCAATCTCAGGTAATGTAAAACAGAGCTTATTTGTAAATATAAATATTCTTCAAATTGGGAGTTTTCGTTTAAAATTAGCCTTTAGTAAAATGGGCTTATTTCTCTCTCTCTCTTTTTTTTTTTTATAAATTTATTTATTTATTTACGGCTGTGTTGGGTCTCTGTTGCTGCACCCGGGCTTTCTCTAGTTGCCGCGAGTGGGGGCTACTCTTCGTTGCCGTGTGCGGGCTTCTCATTGCAGTGGCTTCTCTCGTTGCGGAGCACAGGCTCTAGGCACGCGGGCTTCAGTAGTTGTGGCTCGCGGGCTCTAGAGCACAGGCTCAGTAGCTGTGGCGCACGGGCTTAGTTGCTCTGTGGCATGTGGGATCTTCCCGGACCAGTGCTCGAACCTGTGTCCCCTGCATTGGCAGGCGGATTTTTAACTACTGTGCCACCAGGGAAGTCCAGCTTATTTCTCTTTTAAATTTGAATAAACCTGGTCCTAAATTCTTTAAGATTTTCTTCAAAAGTACATGGAAATTTTTTTCATTGTCTTATTTACTGAAAATAGTGTTTAAAAAGAAACACAGGGCTTCCCTGGTGGCACAGTGGTTGAGAGTCCGCGTGCCGACGCAGGGGACACGGGTTTGTGCCCCTGTCCGGGAAGATCCCACATGCCAGGGAGCGGCTGGGCCCGTGAGCCATGGCCGCTGAGCCTGCACGTCCGGAGCCTGTGCTCCGCAACGGGAGAGGCCACAACAGTGAGAGGCCCGTGTACCGCAAAGAAAAAAGGAAACACTTAATACCAAATATAAGTATAAGTATTCCAAGTTGTCCTTTTATTACAACTAGGTCTTTAAGGTTGTTTGGTTTTTTATGAATACATTAAGCATGATCTTGAACCAAGAGAATGATTTTCCCTTAATACCTCCCAAGACAATATTAATTATCCTAGAGATCGTTACTTTTGTCATCCAGGAAGGTGTGGGTAAACCAGGATATATGCACCAAAAATTCATTAAAGTAATTTTTAAACCTACCTAAAACTACAGAGAGAATATAGAGAGTATACTAAGTATACAAAGTTCAGTGAAATCTGAAATTGTTTTCTACAAAGTTATTCTGAGAACTACTGAAATACACCAATTCAGGAAATGTGTTGGATTTTTTTCTTTTGACCCATATAGAATTTGAACAAGGGTAAATTGGCCAGTTGAATATGTGACTTGTACTCCTAGCTATAACTGAAACCAGCAAGCATTTCTCCGTAACAAGAGAGTGATATTAATTCCATTTAGCTTATCATTGACTGTTTGTAGAATGCCTGAATTTGCCCAATCAGTATTCTCAGAAATTACTGCTTGGTGAATAATGCTGCTGCTGCTGCTTCTCCTTTTCTTCTCCTTTTCCTCCTCCTTCTTCTTCTTCTTCTTCCTCCTCCCCTTCTTCTTCTTCCCCTCCACCTTCTTCTTCTTTGTTTTTCTTTTAAAGAAACAAAAAAAGTTAATTTGGTGGTATATGAAGAAAATCTATAACAGGATCTCTGTTTCATTTATGGACCTTTATTTTATTCTTTGGTCTGAGATTCTTTTTTTCTGAGTTGACTTTTTAGGTTCCACGTGTACCAATGCATACACTCGCCATGGTTGTACCTCCACAGGAACCTGACAGAACTTTACAGGAGAACTCTCCTGCTGTTTTAGGAGTACAAAAAGGTTAGTTCTTGAATTATTTTCCTTAAAATGGGTATTTTATCACCTGAAGTATGAATTCATAAAGGTACTTTAATGGTACACAGTTACTGTGTATCCAGAATTGAGGTAGGTAATTCTGACAAATGCTAATCATCTTACGTATTATTTAAAATAGAAAAGACACAACTACTAGGAAAAATGATTTCTTAAAATGCTAACATACTTCTAGGTGTCGTTTTCATCTGGCGTAGGCAAAAATACTTAAGCATATACGAAGTTCTTCATTATATTAAATAAAGTAGCAAATTATATTAAAGTAGCAAAAATTTATCAGGCATTCATTTTTCATTTCACAATTCTTTAGCTAAACAGTAATATGAGGAATGAAAATATGTTTGCTGTCAAGTCTTAGTAGCATTGATTCAGTTTGGTGAGTGAGAAGTTTAAGAATTATATTTAGTTTCTTTCATGTAATGCTGAATATATGGCTTAACATCTGTCAATATGTGAACACGGACAAATAACTATAAAAAAGTATATGAATAATATCCAAGTGAATATCAAGGTGTCCTTATTTAAAGGACTCAAGTTTATGAGCTCTGTTATTTTTCTGCTGTATTTTCATTTGTAGATATAAAGTACCTTCACTTGGTAATAATGTATGTGGTTGTCCTACCTGAGTTCTCTGAAATAAAGAAAATAGGTAATATGTAAAGTATTAAAAACTATTATTTGTAAAACAAATGTATAAGCGTATTTCATTCATTATATGACAACGAAGTTCTAGATTTTTGAAATCACAGTGAAGTGTATAAGTATGTATTTGTATCTTTAACACAGCTTTAAGTGAAGTTGGTAAGGAGTGACTATACAGCAGCAAACAGAAGCTTCTTTCAAATTAATGTCAATTTTAGTAGTTTTAGAGTATTGTGGGCCTTCACCAAGGATTACTTCATTTCTGAACTATTAATTTCAGAGATAAAATACCTGTAGTCTCTCTGACTTAAGCTAATTCTAGCAGTTTTCCATTGGACACCTAGCTATTCAAACTTCAGAAAATGAAGACTGCTCTTTTTAGTCTTAAATAAAAAACAAATTAAGCATGTACTTGTTAAGGAATCTGAGTATCCTAACTGGCTAACAGCCTTTAGTAAAATATTTAAACCTAAATGCCTCTGTTTTTGTTGCTCTTTGTTTGGCTATATCCTATAGAGGACTGTAGTAACTTTGGCTAGGGAAATTCAGTACTAAATAAGAAATCATTTAAAAAATACTTATTAACACAGAGCCACAAAATAACCAAGAAATAAGCTAGGAAGGACACAGAGTATGTGCAGAAAGGAAGTAAAACATTTTAAATTTAGATTTAATATGTAAGTCAACTGAAACGTTTGGGTAGTGACTTTTTAAGTTGATACTCAAGTGAGTAATCATATTTTTGCTTACTGAAATACCTTCTTATACTGAGTAGCTACTTATTTTCTTCACTTTGATGTTTTTTGTTTTTTTATAAATTTATTTGTTTATTTTTGGCTGCGTTGGGTCTTTGTTGCTGCGTGCAGTCTTTCTCTAGTTGCAGCGAGTGGGGGCCACTCCTTGCTGTGGTGCGCGGGCCTCTCATTGTGGCAGCCTCTCCCATTGCAGAGCACGGGCTCTAGGCCCATGGGCTTCAGTAGTTGTGGCACGCAGGCTCAGTAGTTGTGGCGCACGGGCCCAGTTGCTCTGCAGCATGTGGGATCCTCCTGGAACAGGGCTTGAACCTGTGTCCCCTGCACTGGCAGGTGGACTCCTAACCACTGCACCACCAGGGAAGTCCCTGATGTTTTATTACTTACTGAATAGTGTCAGAATGAACTAACCTTTTAAGGAATCTTTCATTTTACTAAATTATTAGGGAAGGAAAAAATTAACACTTATATCTAGACACTTGGCACTTGCTGTTGCCAGATGCCAAGTGGTGTTGCCAACCCAACATTTATTTATGTGGGAGCAAGCTGTGATAATGCATTGCGTTAAGATTTCATGTTAGTATTGATATAAATCGTGTGCGTAATAGAATATTATATCACTGTAAATTAGGAAAAATCAATTGATGATGTAAAAGTACACATTGAATCACCTGGGTAGATAGAAAGATCTATCTTAAATTATTAAATATATATTATTTTCTCCTTAAAGTGGCTTTTTCTTAAAATTTCTCATTTATGTAGCTAGAGAAGTTTCTCTGAGTGATGAAATTGCTGTTTGACCGTTTTGCTTTTTTTTTTCTAAGTCCATAGATTATACCTGCATTGCATATGTGGCTAGGGATGGAGGAAGGATTCTTACTCTCTAGGACTCTCTTTCTATTCTAGCAATCATCTTTTCAAGTTTATAACATTTTACTCCTATCTGAAGTCTTTATTCATATCTGCATCCTTTTAAAATATATTCATGCCCATAAATCTTACCCAGGTGTTTCTTATATATCCTACTATAACATTCTTTTCTTTCATGTGCACCATTCATCCAGGCTTCTTCCATCTTGACTCATATTCTCCTGATTTAGGCAACTAATCTCACTTATCCATTGTTAGTTTTCAAGGATTTGAGATCCTAGCTGGCATCTGACAGAGGCCTCAGAATCACCTTTATAAACAAAATGTGAAACTAGGTAAGAGTGATATGCTCAGTTTTCTAGCATTGTTCAGCTTTATCATCTATAGTTATGAATATTCACATGGGAAAGGATACATAAGTAATATCAAACCTTTGTCTTTCCAAATTTAATATTGTAAATAAATTTGTTGATTGAAGCCACTTGTTGCATCTCATTCATCTGTAGTAACTGATTCTACAGAGATCCTAAAATAGGATTCTGATTATTCTTTGTAGTTGTATAGCTTAGAACTAACTAATCCGTTGCAAAGCATTAAAATGATGTCAAGATAAACAATACACATCTTTTGTGTGCACCTCAAGGCCCTCTTGAGGAGTCATTTCTCTGAACTCCTGTAGCACTTTATTGGATCTTCCTTCTGGCTCTGGTCACTCCTGCACCTTCTTCACCTCCCCTTTGGACTTCAAGTGTGGAAGGTTGAGTTAATCATACTTAATTCCTGGACTTTGTCATCATGGCTCTGCTCTTGTTTTACTTTGTTCCTTTTTATCCCTTTTTCCATGCCCATACTTGCCCTTAGGCAGTCATTCTAATGTGTTTGATTTGCAGATTCTTTTGCTCTTACAAGTTCTTATAAAATGTTTACTACTTTATATATTTTTAAATTTACATAAATGGTATTATGCTATAGATCCTGTTTTGTGTTTTACTTTTTTCACCAGCACTGTTTTTAAGATCTATCCATATGTCTACCTCTAGATTGTTTCTACCTGCAGCATACATAGTGTTTCATCCTGTATATCCTCTATTTTTTACTTGTCCTTTCTCTCAGTGATGGGTACCCAGATTGTCTCTCATTCCCCACCACCACAGACAATGCTGTGGTGAAAATTCTGGTACAGTCCCCTTATGGATCTGTATGAGAATTTCTCTGGGATAAACTCAGGAGCAGAATTACCTGTCATAGGAATGTGTAATGTTTATCTGACAAAGTACTGTGAATATACTCGTTAGAATGCTACAGCAGTTTACGCTCCCAGCAGCAATGTGTAAGGGTTACTATATTATACGCCCCCATCCCATTTCCATATCTGCCAATGCTTGGCTTTATCCTTTTATTTGGATTTGTACATTTTTATCTCCCCTTTTAGACTGTAAGCTCCTCGAGGGCAGGGTTTAGGTTGCTCGTCTTTGTATGGTCCACTATGCCTTGCTTGTACTAGACGTTAAATATTTGTTGAATAAATTAATAAATGCCAGGCTAAGAATATAGATTATTCTGAAGGCAAAAGAAAATTATTAAGAATTTTTTTTTAATGTTGGTGCAGTTCTTTTTATTTTTTAATTTATTAATTAATTAATTTATTTTTGACTGTGTTGGGTCTTTGTTTCTGTGTGATGGCTTTCTCTAGTTGCGGCAAGCAGGGGCCACTCTTCATCGTGGTGCGCGGGCCTCTCACTGTCGCGTCCTCTTGTTGCGGAGCCCAGGCTCCAGACACGCAGGCTCAGTAGTTGGGGCGCACGGGCTTAGTTGCTCCATGGCATGTGGGATCTTCCCAGACCAGGGCTCAAACCCATGTCCCCTGCATTGGCAGGCAGATTCTCAACCACTGCGCCACCAGGGAAGCCCAAGAATTTTTAAGAAGAGCGACATTGTGATTAAAGAGGATGTTTAAGAACTTAATCAAGAAGTACTATTTTAGGGCTTCCCTGGTGGCACAGTGGTTGAGAGTCCGCCTGCCGATGCAGGGGACACGAGTTCGTGCCCCGGTCCAGGAAGATCCCACATGCCGCGGAGTGGCTAGGCCAGTGAGCCATGGCCGCTGAGCCTGCACATCCGGAGCCTGTGCTCCGCAACGGGAGAGGCCACAACAGTGAGAGGCCCGCGTACTGCAAAAAAAAAAAAAGGAAGTACTGTTTTAGACTGCTGAGGAACAGATTGAAAACAGAACTATAAATGTAAAGCATTAGGTTAACATGATGCTTTATATCCCAGAGTTGTTTATTGGAGTAGGTAACATGAAAAGTTCTCATTTTAATATCAAATCATTAAAATTGTATAGAAAAATTATATGTACAGTGAATGAGGTTGAGTGTTTCTCTGGAAATTTTACTACTAATATTCTCTAGTTTAGTAGATTTCCATTAGTAATCATGCTTATGTGGATTTATATATGTCCAAATTTAATAATGTCTTTTAACATATAACTGCTTATGTCCATCTCATTTCCTCAGTGCCCATAAAAAAATAAAGGCCATGTTCTAAGCTGTCTCTATATCGTGGTTTCCTGTTGCAAACTTTTTTAATTATTGGAGGAAAAGTGAAAATTGAGGAAGTAGGGTAGTAACCAAACCAAAGAGATAAGATAGTAACTTTACCTGTGTTCCTAAATATTAATTTATGATATCACTCAGTGCTACCAATGAGTAGACAATGAATAGATTTATATATTTCTATCTGACAGTGGGCGATGTCTGAGGAAGATGGAACTGTTTTATATTCTGGTGTCTTATACTACTACCTTCCTAGAGACTGAAAATTTTGTTGCTAAAAGGACACTTGTTAACATTCTCTACTTTTCCCCAAAATGAAGTTGTTTCTTCAGCTTCTAGGAATAATTAGGTGACATTTGTTTTTTACCAACATGGCTTAGTCCTGATGTTGTAGCTTGTATTAGTGCTTTGATGTGTATCTAGGCAATCCCACTAACTCCATGGTTACAGATACTCAGTCATTGTCTATTTGGGGAAGAACTGCTTTTTGTGCATTACTTTCACCATCCTCTGTTCTTCCTGCTACATATATTTTGGGCTTTTTGTCTCTATGTTCAGTTAAATAAGTTACTCTTTGTAATCTTGTGCTCTAAGCTTTTTGTATTTTATTTCTTAACAAGATACAGCCATTTCTCTCTGTTACTATCCTCAAAATTCTAGCCTTATTTTGGATTATCTTACTATGATAAGATTTTAAATCTGTGAATGTCCAATGTTGTCATAATTAATTACCAGTCTGATTAGTGTTGAACTCTTACCTAATTTTCTTAATCTTAAATACAAATTACAAAACACAAATTACAAAATACAAAAACTATACAAGGGTGTTTTAAAATAATGTTGGAGGAGCATTCAGAACTTCTTTGCAGAACTTCTGAATTTACTCTGCTGATGTCATTGAATTTGTTACACAACTGAAAATTTCCTTGCTGGGCTCGCAGATTTATACATTGCTATTTGTGGCAGTTAAACTCCCTTTTCCTACCAATGATTGTCATTAGGTACTTTGAACAAGTAAAGCAAACTATTATTTCCTATATGATCTTGTGGAAATAGTTATAAAATTATCTCACAAACTAATGGCTTTTGCTCTGAAAGGATAAAGTCTGTTCCCACTACTTTGCTCAGATAGAAGTATAAAATTGAATATGGACAATACATTTTGCTGAATTTTGCCTTTAAAAAATAACTAATCATTGCAGCTCTATTTACAATAGCCAGGACATGGAAGCAACCTAAGTGTCCATCATCGGATGAATGGATAAAGATGCGGCACATATATACAATGGAATATTACTCAGCCATAAAAAGAAGTGAAATTGAGATATTTGTAGTGAGGTGGATGGACCTAGAGTCTGTCAAACAGAGTGAAGTAAGTCAGAAAGAGAAAAACAAATACCGTATGCTAACACATATATATGGAATCTAAGGAGAAAAAAAAAAAAAGGTCATGAAGAACCTAGGGGTAAGACGGGAATAAAGACACAGACCTACTAGAGAATGGACTTGAGGATATGGGGCGGGGGAAGGGTAAGCTGTGACAAAGTGAGAGAGTGGCATGGACATATATACACTACCAAACGTAAAATAGATAGCTAGTGGGAGGCAGCTGCATAGCACAGGGAGATCAGCTCGGTGGTTTGTGACCACCTAGAGGGGTGGGATAGGGAGGGTGGGAGAGAGGGAGACGCAAGAGGGAAGAGATATGGGAACATATGTATATGTATGGCTGATTCACTTTGTTGTAAAGCAGAAACTGACACACCATTGTAAAGCAATTATACTCCAATAAAGATGTTAAAAAATAAATAAAACAAAACATTCGTTAGTATTAAAAATAATAATAATAACTAAGTCTTTAATTGCAGTGATTTTGGAACTGTGGTTGTCTGACCTTGTTAAAGACAGTATCTCAGGGAAAACCTGTTAGACTTTTTTTGATAATAACATGTTGCAAATATTTGAGCTACCTGCAGTTTTGAGTTCTCCTATTCTAGCAAAAGAAGCAGTGAAATCTCTTATTTTTTTGTCCAGTAGTTTTGTCACCCTCTTGCAGTTCTGAGCATTTAAACATCTAATGGATTATTTTTTTCCTTTGAACCTAAGAATCATTTTGAATGCATTGGATGAGCTTATTTTTAAATCTGAAGTTACATATGTTATTCATATATATTGACTACAGTCCTTAAGAATAGACAACTGTTTTTTACCCAGGTTTTTTTTTTTTTTTTTTTTTTTTGTTGCTGTACGCGGGCTTCTCACTGCTGTGGCCTCTCCCGTTCTGGAGCACAGGCTCCGGACGCACAGGCTCAGCGGCCATGGCTCACGGTCCCAGCCGCTCCGCGGCATGTAGGATCCTCCCGGACCAGGGCACGAACCCACGTCCCCTGCATCGGCAGGTGGACTCTCAACCACTGCGCCACCAGGGAAGCCCCCCAGTTGTTTTTAAACAGCTTTGTTGTTGTTTAGTTTACACACCATAAAAGTTCACTCATTTTAAATGTACAATACAATGACTTTTAGAAAATTTACATAATTGCATAACCATCACCTCCATCAAGTTTTGGATCCATCACTCCAAAAAAATCTCTCATGCCTGTTTGTGATCAATCCTCATTCTTACCACTATAATCCAGGCAACCAGTATTTTCCTTTCTGTCTCTATAGATTTGCCTTTTCTCTGTAGATCTGTTATAAATGGAATTGTACGATATGTGGTCTTTTGTGTCTGGGTTCTTTCACTTAGCATAATGTTTTCAAGGTTCATCCACGTTGTAGGCTATATCAGTAGTTCCTTTTTATTGCTGAATAGTCTCAGTTCTTCCTAAACAAGATTAAGCCTTGAATTTGCCTCTAAGTAGTTATTATATGTTTCCTCCACTTTATGCCCAGATGTTAAGATTGTTAATATTGATAATTATTTTGCCATGAGGGGAGTAAATTAATTTAAGTGTGATCGAAAACCTTAAATTAATATACAGTTACTTCATTTTTAACATACACTGTCAATATGAGTAATCCTATATGGGAAGTCTGATTTTCTCCTAGGTATTATTCATTGTTTCTCTCATAGACTTTTATGTGAAGAGTTTATTTAAACTCAGAATAATTGTCCTTTGTGAAAGTTTAATACAGTGTTCAGGTACAGAAGTGTTTAAGACTTAATTAATGAAAAATTTTCGAAGGTTATATCTTAAAAATTGATTTCAAATTATATTTTAATATAATAAAGAAACATTTTGGCAGTTTGAAAGACACTTTTCCCTACTTTGATCTACAAGTTACAGTTTCTTGCAGTAACCTGTACTAATATTGTAAAAAGAACAATTGGGCAGTCAAGCCAATATTAATGATACCCTCAACATTATTTTGATACTGCTTTAGATTTGATGTTCTTTAAAAAGTCCAATTAAATAAGCAGAATTTTGAGGTTCTTTCCTCTTTGATTTCCTTTTCTCCCTAATCCTGTGTTTTCCAAAATCATCCAATCCTATAAATATTAGATTTTTTTAATTGAAAAAGTCACATTTTTTGAATTGGCAACATCCTTGTTTGTGCTATGTAAAATAGATGAGTCTGGTCTTTAATCTACCTACAACTGGTATGAATCTGAACATTCATTCTATAGCATTAGTTATATGGGTTTTGGGAGGGAAGTATGTGGTGGGGGGCGGAGGGAGGGCTGGGCTTTTTTTTTTTTTTTTTTTTTTTTTTTTTTTTTTTTTTTTTAGCATGGCACATTTTCAAACATTTTTCATGTGCTTAGGTACATCCAAGCAGAAGTCCAGTTCCCTGCAGGTAGCAGATCAGGACGTACTGCCACCTTTTCACCCATACCAGCCTTTGGAGTGCATAGTAGAGGAGACTGAAGGAAAACTGAATGAACTGGGACAAAGAATTAGTGCTATTGAAAAAGCACAGCTTAAATCATTGGAGTTAATTCAAGGTGAACCTCTGAACAAAGATAAGATAGAAGAACTTAAAAAGAACAGAGAAGAGCAAGTCCAGAAGAAGAAGAAAATACTGAAAGAACTGCAGAAAGTGGAAAGGCAGTTGCAGATGAAAACACAGCAGCAATTTACCAAAGAATACTTGGAAACCAAAGGTCAGAAAGACACAGTATCTCCACACCAGCAGTGCTCTCATAGAGGAGTCTTCCCAGAAGGGGAAGGAGATGGTAGTCTCCCAGAGGATCACTTTTCAGAGTTACCTCAGGTTGACACAATCTTATTTAAAGATAATGATGTTGATGATGAGCAACAGTCTCCACCATCGGCAGAACAAATTGATTTTGTCCCAGTCCAGCCTTTATCATCTCCACAGTGTAACTTTTCCAGTGAATTAGGTTCTAATGGGACAAATTCTCTTGAACTTCAGAAAGTATCAGGTAATCATCAGATTATAGGACAGCCTCAGATTGCTATTACTGGACACGATCAGGGGCTGTTAGTGCAAGAACCAGATGGACTAATGGTTGCAACTCCAGCCCAGACGCTTACCGACACTCTTGATGACCTGATAGCAGGTGGGTTAAGAAATATACCTGTAATAATTTCTCTTTAATCTTTGTGCTCAACTTCTTTACATGACTTTCCCAAAACACCAACTTGGTACTTTTCCATTTTAGAACTATCTTTATAAAATTACTCATTTCTTGAGGTGTTTTGGAAGTGAATTTAACTAAACTCAACAACACTAACACACAAAAGTGTGTTTTCCCTCTTCTTTTTTGTTATTTGCAAAAGCAAAGAAATAAAGTTGCCATGATCCTTTATTTTAGCCCTTTGGTATCAAAATCACCCTGTGTTGTATCTTGGGTAGGAGATCTCAAAATAGAATTTCTTTGTAGGCTTTAGAGATAATCATATAAGGTTAGACATTTAATTTTCCTGCTGGTGATTTTCATATTTGGAAATCAGAATTCTAAATCGCATTGCTTTTTCTTTATTTATAATTTTATTAGATTAATTTAAATATTTCTAATTAAAAGGAATGTTCAGAAAAAAACTATAGCATTCCATGTTTTTAAAATATTTGTGGTTAGAAGATCATTGTCAACTTGATAACGATTGGGATTTTTGTATTAACTGTCTTGATGAAAGCACACAGAAACCACACACACACACACACACACACACACACACAGCAAAGCAAAAAAGAAACCAGCCTTATAAACTTACAGTATATGTTTCTGTTTATTGTTGTGTGGAAAATTACAACTAGATATGAAATGAGGTGCACAAGTTTACTTTCCGTTTCATTGTCCTTGCAGCAGTGGGAAAACAGTGCAATTAATCATTTACCTTCCTAAAGATGGCTGGTGAATGTATCACCTCCATGAGAGCCCAGTTCAGAAATGCAGCCAGAATGGCTGTTGACAGTGGATGAAGACCAAGAACTAAGATGTAGCTGGAGTGATATTCAAAGGCAGGCCAGTCCTCTGTCTCTTGATTGCAACATTTTTTTTCTTTACTGTTGTCTGTTTCTTCTTGTCGTATTCTCCTCCCCTCCTCCCATCCCAGTTATGCTATCCCAGTTTTCTTTCTTCTTTTGTGAGCCTTTAGTCTTCCTAATCTTTACTGAATCTTTTAAAATGTGGAGTAAGATTACTTAATTCAGGAATTTTATTGGGCATGTGTATGACTTCGAGTGGTTATAGAATTATAATAGTGCCTTTGAGGCTCCTCTGATATGTAATAGGTATTGCTGTGCAGAGGAGGAATGTCTTAGTTTTCATAAAGGAAATAAAAATGCTGGGAAATGTTTTAAGGAGTTAGATTCTTTATTCTTTACTTTTGTTTTTTATATCTTCAACCCATAGCCACTTAACTCAAATTGACTTTGTGTCATTAGCATTGCAAGTTGTTATAAATTTTGAATAAACTCTTATAGTTCATTTATGGTTCTGATTTCTAATCTGGTAAAAGCAGATATTGGAGTGTGAAGTATGATTATAAATAATAAGGATGAAACTGGTGACCTGAGAGTAACATTTTTAAGACTTAGGATTCTATAAATATCATTATAATGTTCCTAATTAAGTACTCAGTTTGCAGTTATGAAACCCACATTATTGATCAGTTTAGTTTGTTGGAACTTAGGACCTGTCCTTTTTTTTTTTTTTTTTAAAGGAGAAACAGCTCTAAAGGGAACTTGTAGGTGTTAACTTTATGGTAGTATTTACTGCTGTTTCTTGTAGAGGAGGTCAAATTCTGGTTATTTCACTGAAGTCTTTGTTAAATTAAAATGACCTTTTACAAAGTTCACATGAAACTTCAAAAAATTGGTTTAGAAAACATCTTTTAATTATATTTAACATTAATATGAATAAAATTTAATTTCTCTTAGACATTAATGTCTAGTGACAGTTGCCCCACCATATTGTACAATATTCTTTTATTAATATACTTTAAAGTATAAATCCGTCAATACATTAAAAATTACACATTTTTTTCTCTCTTTTTTTTTTGGCTGCTTGGCTTGTGGGATCTAGTTCCCCGACCAGGGATCAAACTCAGGTGCCCAGCAGTGACAGTGCCTAGTCCTAACCACTGAACCTCCAGGGAATTCCCTGAAAATTATCTTCATTTAAAATTTTTTTCATTTTGCTGAAGCTTACATTTTAAAATATATAGCAATAATTAGATTTTCTTTGTTCAAAATGATGACTTACCTCAAAATTTAAAACTTTATTAAGTCTAAGTTTCTCTTAATTTCTTAATTGAAGATGAAATAAATAAGAATGAATTAGGTAAATACCTAATGCTTTGATTTTATGATATGTTAATATACCAGTAGAATTATAGATCAGACCAAAGATATAATTAATTTTACCTAAATTAAATCTAGTTATCATGCCTCATAGTTAATAAAAGAGAGGAAGAGAGGATACTGTACATCTTACAATTTTACTTTAGATAATATTCATATATAATAGCAATAAGTTTCACTCTTTAAATATAAGAGTATTTTTCTTTCTTCTTTTCTTTTCTTTTATTTTTTTGCGGTACGCGAGCCTCTCACTGTTGTGGCCTCTCCCGTTGTGGAGCACAGGCTCCGGACACGCAGGCTCAGTGGCCATGGCTCACGGGCTCAGCCGCTCCGTGGCATGTGGGATCTTCCCGGACCGGGGCACGAACCTGTGTCCCCTGCATCAGCAGGTGGACTCTCAACCACTGCGCCACCAGGGAAGCCCAAGAGTATTTTTCTTTATTGCTGTTCTACTCTCAAAATATTTGTCATGATAATGAGTTGGTTAGATACATAATTTATGAATGTCATAACTTGACTAGCTGACTGACAGCCATAACTATATAGTCTTAAACGTATCATACTTGATATAGTCTCAGCCAGAATATATGTATACTCTTGATTGGAAGCATGGTTGTTCAGGTTCATTTCTTCTGAAATTAAGTGTCAGGCTTTTAGAAGTTATCATAATAGCAAATGATTCTCAGTTCAGATGTCTAGAATTAAGGTCTGAAAATAAAAAGCAATTTAAAGAAATTCAAAATAGCTTTGACCATTGAGCAGTTCTAGAAACATCTAGTAAAATTTTCAGGCTTAATATATAAAGAAGCTTGGTTAAAAAATCAACTAGTATCACTTTATTTACATTTATTGAGCGCTTACCATGCACCAAGCTCAGTGCTAAATGCTCTTATATACATTATCTCATGGGCTCTTTATAGTAATACTATAAAATAAGTCCATATCCCATCTCTGTTTTTCTGTTGAAAACTGAGGCTAATGGAAATTAAGTTGCTAGTAAGTGTTAAGATTCAAACTCAGTTCAGCCAGTTTAAGAACCTTAGAAGTAATATGCATGCATCTGATTCAACTTGAAGTTGAGTTTATATTAAAGATATTATTTCCTTAGACTTCTAAATTCTACTAAATAACAATTTCCCTTATTATTTTTATATTAAGATTTGATGTGCATGTAAGGTTTAATATAGTTTTGTGACTTGAGAACATTGTTACTGTTGTTGACATCTTAATAGGCTCTCTTCAAACAAATTCCAATTCCATAGTATCTTTTTTTTTTTTTTTTTTTTTTGCGGTACGGGGGCCTCTCACTGTTGTGGCCTCTCCCATTGTGGGGCACAGGCTCTGGACGCGCAGGCTTAGCGGCCATGGCTCACGGGCCTAGCCGCTCCGCGGTATGTGGGATCTTTCCAGACCGGGGCACGAACCCGTATCCCCTGCATCGGCAGGCAGACTCTCAACCACTGCGCCACCAGGGAAGCCCCATAGTATCTTGCTTTAAGTAATCCTGTGGTAGTCATTTTAGGCTTAAGAATAAAAAAGTAATTAGGAAATTATCTTTGAGGGAATTTACAGTAAAATATCTTTAAGTAATAATTTCTTCTAATAGATGTTAATATTTTATTTATAGATTGTTATTTATATGGAACTATTTAATAAAGTTACTATTATCTAAAACAGATTACAGTGATTTAATTTCTTAAGGCCTTGCAACATAGTTTACATATACCTAGTATCTGAGATGTTTATGTAATAAAGTTTATTACTGTCTTCCATATTGCCTACAAAACTATCTTAAATTTCATAAAGAATTAAGTAAAATATTGCACTTATTTAGTTCTTCTATCACCCCATTTTAGGATAGTGCATAAATTTAATTTGAATTATGTAGTGACTTTTGTGATAGTGATCTGTTTTGGTCATTTTCAGAGACATTTTGTTCAGAAATAGAAAACATTTTAGGATTTATGAAAAAAATTTCACAGTCCTGGTATAATTTTATCTTCATAAAACCTTTATTCCACATGTACTTTTAAAATCTTTGCTACTTTCTAGTTTTTTCTTTAGAACTTTTCATATGTAATTAATCCTATTAGAGTCACTTCTGTGGAATGTTTCTGATTGTCATTATTACAGGGAGGAAAAAATGTCTTGAGGATACTGTTGTACAAAAATGTACAATCAGTGTAACAATACATATTTGGTAACAGAGCTGTTAAATGTACAAAAGTATTTTTTAAAAACCAACTCTGTAAAAAAGTCTTTTATAACATCATATTCTGGCATAGCACTCTAGTCAACTATTTAAAATTTTTTGAATATCTGTTGTTCATAATAACAAAAAGATAACATGAATAAACAAATTTAATGATAGAAAAGTAATTCTTTAGTAAGATATATGTTGATAATTATATGACTACTGTTAAAATCTTACTATTACAAAGGTGCCATATATCAATGTTTAGTGTCTTGTTTCTGGAACTGTTTCCAAACATATCAGCTGTTTTGAGGAGGCATAACAAAATACTATCTGCTTTTAATTCATTCAATGACAAAAATTTTTAAAGCTTTGTTTTCATTGTGCGTGTTCTTACAGGCAAAAGAAATATTTATAATAATCATTTTTATTTTGTAACCATATAGTTAAATTATGTATATTTATGTGGTGACAGAAGCTGTAGAAATTCATATTATCAAGATGTGATTTTATATATATTTGTTACGAGCGGGGAGGGACAGCTCATGTAGAAACATATCTGAACATCTTAAAATTTGCTATTATTTAAAGCATACTATTAAATATAGTATAGTACTATAATAATAGTGTAGTACTATTAGCATACTACACTTATCTTTCATACTTGTGATCAGTATCCTTGATTGGGATCCAGTCATATCAAAATTCTAGAGAGAAAGCATTCTCCAATCTTGAAATGCTTACATTTTTCTTTAAGACCTGTGTGTTTTTGATTGACTTTTAGTGTGGGTAAGAGGAAGTTATTGCCATCATTGAAACTTTGTTGTCTTTTTCTGTATTATTAATGATTATATGTTTTTTCTGAGTTTTTTCTTTCTTCAGTGAATTGTAACGTTTTTATTTTTCAATGCAGTGATTAATAGTACTGAAAATCCTATAAAATACCTGATAATTACATATATTAGGCACTTACCAAACACTGTGTTAAATACTTTTTGCACATTTCTCATGGATAATTCACAGCATCCCTCTGAGATAGGTCCTATTTCCCTCTTCATGGGGCAAACTCCATCTCATGAAAGAAAAGAAATATGCAGAGAGAGAAAGATATAATTTCATTTAATTCAGTTTCAGACATCAGATTTTGAGGTCCCAAATAAAAGTTCCAATGTTCATTTTTAAAATAGTTTGATTTTCAGACATTGATTCATTTTAGCAAATTTTCAGAGTAAATATTGAATTTTAAAAACACATACTCTCTGCTATTTATGTGAGAAATATTCTAACTTGTTCTTCCCTTTTTTTCTGCTTCTTCTGCTTCTTTTTTCCTTCTTTTTTTTTTTTAATGCATTGTCCTCAGGATGTTTTTATCTAATTGCCTTTTACAAACTAAGATATAAGATTCCTTTTTTTTTTATTGGAAACTATTTTCTCCCTATTGACAATATAAAAGGCTACCATTTGTTGTATATGCACTAAATATCAGGTACGATGCTCAATATTTTACTTCATTATCTCAAGGGGTTTTCCCAACAACCTTACAATGGAGGTACTGTAATTATCATCCCATTTTACACATAAGGAAATTGAGGTTCAGAGACGTTAAGTTACTTGCCCAAGATCAGAAAGTCATTGGTAGAACTGGGATTCAAACATATGTCCATCTGACTCAAGCTTGTGATTTAATTACTACATTATATTACTGCTATAGAATTTTCTGTTTTCTGTGTTTTTCTGTACACAAATGACATTACTCTTTTAAGTAGAATTCAGCAATATGAATATTGTTTTTCAGCTGTGAGTAGCAGAGTGCCCACTGGTTCAAACAGTTCCTCTCAGACGGCAGAATGTCTTACACCTGAGCCCTGTTCGCAGTCTCCAAGCAATGTGGCTTCCCAGTCTGTGCCTCCTGTGTATCCTTCAGTTGACATCGATGCACATGTGAGTAGACTGCTTTATTTATTTATTTAGGTAATTTATTTTTTTGGCTGTGTCGGGTCTTAGTTGCAGCATACGGGGTCTTCGCTGTGGCATGCGGGATCTTTCATTGTGGCGCGTGGGCTTCTCTAGTTGTGGTGCGTGGGCTCCAGAGTGCCCAGGCTCAGTAGTTGTGGCATGTGGGCTCTCTTAGTTGTGGCCCATGGACTCTTAAGGTTTTTTTCCTTTTCCTAGACTGAGAGCAACCATGACACAGCATTAACGCTAGCTTGTGCAGGTGGTCATGAAGAACTTGTATCTGTACTCATAGCGCGAGATGCTAAAATTGAACACAGAGACAAAAAAGGTAAGAAATGTTAGTGAGAAATAAAGTTGGAGAGTAATTATATCAGAAAACAATTCATTTTTTACTATCAATAAGTGGTTCCTAGACTATTCAGTGAAAGAATGGGTTTGCATATTTCGATTAAGAATATCTGGATTTGTTAATCTACAGAGCCAAATTATTCTTCAAAAATTAGACTGTAGATCATCAAGGAAGCAAGCTGTGTTTAGCTTTTTCCTTAATCTAAAAGTAGAGCATGCAGAGGTATCAAAGTTTATTATGAGTATAAACTTTAATAGTTTCGTTTGACTTAGCATTTTCTTTTTATCAGGTGTTTATGGGGTTTTGTCACTAACAAATTAGGGTTTAAAACAGTTTTATGTTAAATGATTATAAGTATCTGCCCTAAAGACCTTTTCCTACTAAAATAATAGAGAATTAAAAACAGTGCCTTAATATGTTAAAAAACACAAATTTGACCAAGATTTTTATTTTCTGATTTAGGTTTCACACCACTGATCCTGGCAGCAACAGCAGGACATGTTGGAGTTGTTGAAATCCTTTTGGATAAAGGTGGAGACATAGAAGCACAATCTGAACGAACTAAGGATACTCCGCTTTCATTGGCATGTTCTGGTGGACGTCAGGAAGTATGTTAATGTTCATTTTGTAAACACTTGTATTTTAAATATGCATATGCTTAGTAATTTAGCTACATGAATAAAATTTGCATGTGTTTTGACATGTTCTATATATTAAATTTAATGAGAATAGTAAATGCCCTTTTAAAGAATCTGTTTCTTGCCTTTCAGGCAAAATAAAAATTCTCATCATCCTTACGTATATTGGGATTCAATAGAGCATAGTCCTAACACATGAAATGCAAATTTATCACTCAATAATTGAGGAATAGAAACAGTAACAACTTGTTATTTCAGTATGATTGGAATTTCATAGCTCTGAATTCCTTGATATGAAATTGAATTCATTTCTGTAGTGCTGATATTTGAATATTTAGGGTTTAATTAAAATGTTAGGTATTTAGACAAGGAAGTTATAAGTCCCATTTCTTTGTGCTTCCTTCATTATAAGATAGACCCTTGGTGTAAACTAGATTTCTCTGTTCATATTTTACTTTGTAGGTAGTAGACTTGCTGCTGGCTCGGGGTGCAAATAAAGAACATAGGAATGTGTCTGATTATACACCACTGAGTCTAGCTGCATCTGGAGGATATGTGAATATCATTAAGATTCTGCTTAATGCCGGGGCAGAAATTAATTCAAGGTATCTATCACCTGTTTATTTTATTACTCATGATTAGTAAACTATTACCTTGGAATTAAGTGTTTTCCCCTAAATATTTGGACAGATACCATTTTTAATTAAGATAGTACTAAAGTTGCAAGGCCAACAGTTATGCCTATAATGTGCTTATAAGTAATCAAAGCTTATTTCAGCTAACGTTGCTGTTTTTAAAGAGGTTTCTTTTCAGAAAACACTGTTATATATAGTTGGAAATTTATGGCCTCTGCATAGGGATTATGTTTTAAATTGTGAGATTTTCCTACTTCTAATTATTAGTCTAAACAAATAAAATCTATTCATTGGAGTTAGAAACCTTTCTTCTTACTGAAGCTTTTTCATTTTTTATGTTCTCTATGCTTTTTAAGAAAACAATAGGCAACATATTATTTTAATTTTCTAAGCACATTTTCCCCCCCTTAGGACTGGGAGTAAACTAGGTATTTCTCCCCTGATGTTGGCTGCAATGAATGGACATGTTCCTGCAGTGAAACTGCTGCTTGATATGGGTTCAGACATTAATGCCCAAATAGAGACCAATCGGAACACAGCTCTCACCTTGGCCTGTTTCCAAGGACGAGCAGAAGTAGTGAGTTTGCTTCTGGACCGAAAAGCCAATGTTGAACATAGGGCAAAGGTAAGCATTTTATAACTTGTCCTCTACTTCAGATATATTTTTAATAGAAAGAGCAACTTACATTGAATGTACTATTTTAAATTGTCATAAGTTAAAACTGATGCCCCAATGCAGGACTGGAGAATAGTGCTATACAGTGTGTCACTGGCCATTGGTCAGTGGCACACTATCACCATTCATGACTTTTATTAAAGGCAGTGAAGAAAAATAGAATCAGTACTTTTTTCCAACTTCAGCCTTGAGTGGCTTGAAGAACTCCTTTAATGAGGCATGTGCTTACCATTGGTAAAAACCCCAATCAAAAAAATTGCTGCAGGGACTTCCCTGGTGGCGCAGTGGTTAAGAATCCACCTGCCAATGCAGGGGACATGGGTTGGATCCCTGGTCCAGGAAGATCCCACATGCCGCAGAGCAACTAAGCCTGTGCACCACAACTACTGAGCCCACGCACCACAACTACCGAGGCTGTGCGCCACAACTACT
Organism: Leucopleurus acutus; assembly: GCF_964270905.1. Taxonomy (NCBI): domain Eukaryota; kingdom Metazoa; phylum Chordata; class Mammalia; order Artiodactyla; family Delphinidae; genus Leucopleurus; species Leucopleurus acutus. The sequence goes on along the minus strand of NC_139145.1, from coordinate 59,033,441 downwards.
GAAGCCCACGTGCCTAGAGCCTGTTCTCCGCAACAAGAGAAGCCACCACAATAAGAAGCCTGTACACCGCAACAAAGAGTAGCCCCCACTCGCCACAACTAGAGAAAGCCTGCACAGCAACAAAGACCCAATGCAGGGACTTCCCTGGTGACACAGTGGTTAAGAATCCACCTGCCAATGCAGGGAACACGGGTTCAAGCCCTGGTCTGGGAAGATCCCACATGTGCACCACACTACTGAGCCTGTGCTCTAGAGCTCACAAGCCACAACTACCGAGACTGTGTGCCACAACTACTGAAGCCCACGCGCCTAGAGTCCGTGCTCCGCAACAAGAGAAGCCACCGCGATGAGAAGCCTGCACACCACAGTAGCCCCCGCTGGCCGCAACTAGAGAAAGCCCGTGTGCAGCAACGAAGACCCAACACAGCCAAAAATAAATAAATAAATTTGTTTAAAAAAAAAAAAGACCCAGTGCAGCCATAAATAAATAAATAAAAGCATGACTATTAAAAATAAATTGCTGCATAGATTATACAATTAAGACAACTAAAATCTAATCTGACCACGACAGATTACTTTTTGTATTACAAGTATTCAGTGTGACCCATTTATCTATTAGAAGTCCTAAAGAAAGCCATATTATTTTGGTAATGATACCAGTAGGAAAAGTCTTCTGGTGAAATGTTGGAGACTAATGAGCAAAGACACATGCATAAAATTTATAAAATGATATTTTAATCTATTTTACCCAAGTTTGAGTAGCATTTAAGGAGTTTATCCTGGGTTATTTAGCAAACTGCCTTTTCAGATAGACTATATTCTAAACAAGATAGAGTATATTCTAAACAAAGTTTTCCCATTGAACATTGTGCCATATTTAATTTTCTTTTTATTCGTTTTAATATTTCTGTTTGTTGTGCAGAGCAGGTATTGTCTCATGTAAATTTATAACAGTAGAGAAGTTATGAAATTATTTATTTTTTAGCATGAAATTGTGTATTTTTTTAGCATATTTTTTTTTATTTTTTAGTAAGAGAAATCATTCTAGCATGTCTAACTGAACCTAACAATTTTCACTTGCTGTTTAGTAAAGCTTAAGAGTGAATGTTGCTTTAGCTCTCTTGTGAGAGAAAATCAGAAATAGAATACACTTATAAGTCAATTGTTTCAGTCCCTTAAAGAAATTAATATAATTTACTCACATAATTTTTTGGTTTAAACAGACTGGTCTTACCCCTTTGATGGAAGCTGCTTCTGGAGGATATGCAGAGGTTGGAAGAGTTCTCCTAGATAAAGGAGCAGATGTCAATGCCCCCCCTGTGCCTTCCTCAAGAGATACTGCTTTAACAATAGCAGCGGACAAAGGTCACTACAAATTTTGTGAGCTCCTGATTAATAGGTGGGTAAATTTTATATTTATTTATAGAATTTCTATGATCCCTTTCACTTGTCAGAGCCTTTACAGTTAATAAAATTGTTTTACTTTATTGACATTTTAAAGAACAGATTATTTGTTTGCTATTTTATAAAAGATGAAAGACAAATTAGAGAAAAATAGAAAAAGTCAGCCTCTTCTCATAGGAAACAAACTATATTAACATTATTTGATTTTTATAGGGGAGCCCATATTGATGTTCGTAACAAGAAGGGAAACACACCACTTTGGTTGGCATCCAATGGTGGTCATTTTGATGTGGTGCAATTGCTAGTGCAAGCAGGTGCTGATGTGGATGCAGCAGATAACCGGAAAATCACACCTCTTATGTCAGCATTTCGCAAGGTAACTTGATGTGGGGGAAAAAGGATAGAATTTGTTTAAAACTACTAAATTTTAAGTTGAAATCGTGAGAAAGATAAATTGGTCTTGAGGAATCGACTCTGTTTCTATATACAAACCTTTGCTGTCTTTCCACTTTCTTTGTGGCCAAATCTAAGAGCTATATGGTAGTTCCCTATAAGCAACTTGGTTGTTAAATCACTTGGTGTCTTGACTAGTTTTGTTACGTTTTTGTACATAAAACGTGAGATTTAAGGACAGATATTATATGTAGATGAATGTTTTCTCTACCTAAAGAACAAAAACAAGTGGACTCTCATAAAAATTTATTATACCTCCTGTATATATTAAGGCTTACTTATCTGCTCTATTTTACAAAGCTTTCCCATTGCAATTGTGATAACATGTAAACTACTTAATGTGGCTCACAAAGCCCTGCATGAATGGCTCATGCCAGCCTCAGACCAATCATTTCTATTCCCCTTCCCCTTTGGTCACTACACTTCAGCCACTGGCCTAGAATGCACTAAATTTTTAAATTCCTGAGGGCCTTTGCTCACTGGTTTTCTTTTCCTGAAATGTTCTTTCCCTTGCTCTTCACCTGGCTCACTTCTCTTCATCCTTTAATATCTACTCATCCTTAAATATCACTTCTCAGAAAGTCCTTTTCTAACTCCCAATCTGAAAAGGTTCTCTTGTTCTCTTTTATAGTTCACTGTTATTTTCCTTATCTCATTTTGTAATTATACATTCAAACATGCATTACTTTTTTAATGCCCATCTCCCCAGTTAGACTACAAGATCTGTGAAAGCTAAGATTCATGACTGTCTTTTTCACCAGTGTTTGTGCCCAGTTGTTCAGCTCAGTGCCTGACACATACTAGATGGTCAGTAAATAGCTATTGAATGAGAGCAGTGTAAGTTATGAGTCTTAAAAAAAATCTTAAATATTTACTTTTTTTCAATTTTTTTCTTTCCTTTTAATTGAGGTATAATTTATATATAGTAAAAACACAAATCTAAGGTACATGAATTTTGATAAATGCATATACCTATGTAACCCACACTCCATAAAGATATAAAATACTTCCATAATCCTAGAAAGTTTCATCATGCCCATCCTCAGTTAATTCCCTGCCCCAGAAGAAGCCACTTTTCTGATTTTTGTCACCATCAGACTAATTTTTTTTTTTTTTGCCACACCGTGCGGCGTACGGGATCTTAATTCCCCAACCAGGGATCGAACCGTGCCCCTTGCAGTGGAAGTGTGGAGTCTTAACCACTGGACTGCCAGGGAAGTCCCCCCATCAGACTAATTCTTGAAGATTAAACGAGCTTTAGTAGGAGGGGAAACAATGCAAGTTTGGTTATGTTAAAATAGATGTACTTATAATTGATTACAGATCATCCAGCCCCTGATAATGGCATTTAGAAAGTGTTTTACCTAGATTCAAGTCATAGAACTCAAGATAAATATGACAACCTACCTCGTTTAGTTTCGTAAGATAGAGCCAAAATAATGCTTTGAAATCTAGAACATCCTCTTTGTTTTCGGACTAATTTCCCTTTTATATTGAGATTCATTTCACATCACCAATTTTTATTTTACTAATCGATTTATTCTAGGAGATATATATTTTTTAAAGTTTGTCTATTTTCAATGGGATGTGGGCAGATTAAATTCAGGAGAAATGTCGTTTGGTCCACCATATATTTCCCAGCATGTTGTGCTTACCGCTTTCTGTTTATAAACTCAACACTGTTTCTATTTTCATAATTTCAATTTTAAGTTTAGTAAACTCTCAAGTGTTACTGTACCTTTTACCCTTAAGTTTTTAAGCATATGGGCCAATTTTCAAAGTATTCTTTTGTGTATTTTTTGTTATACTTCTTACAGGGTCATGTAAAAGTTGTTCAGTATTTGGTGAAAGAGGTCAATCAGTTCCCTTCTGATATAGAATGCATGAGATACATAGCAACAATCACAGATAAGGTAGGTTTAATATGCTGTTGAAGCACATTTTTGTTCTTTGTTGAATTATATGCCAGAGTATATGTTAGCAGCCCGTTCTTTTCATCCTCTATGAGACTGATCATCTGATTTTTCTATGCTTTAGTTTCCCCATTTGCAAATGAAGAATGAGTATATTTTTTATAAATTATTTTGAGATTTCCTTCCTATTATGGACCATAATTACAGTGACTGCAGCTAAAGTTTATTACTAGACTATTAGCCTGATTAGAAAATTTTCTAAGAACACAAACTTTTTAGAAAATGGTACCTTATTTTGATTTTTCAGTCAAAGACTAGACTCAAAGGATAGCTTAATTTGGTTTAGTGAATATTCAGTAATTTGAGGCTTTAAGCCCTGAACTTTGGTATACTTATCAGCTCAAGTTTTATTGGCCTGTTTATGTGTTCCTATATTTATATAATTCCATTTTCCACTATAGGAACTGTTGAAAAAATGTCACCAGTGTGTTGAGACAATTGTGAAGGCTAAAGACCAGCAGGCTGCAGAAGCAAATAAGAATGCAAGTATTCTTCTAAAGGAACTTGATCTGGAAAAGGTGAGTGGGAAAAATAATTTTCTTTATTAGAAATGGTTGAAAATCTAGTAGAATAAATTTGCCACTGATATGACCATAATCTTAACAAAATCTCTTTTTAAAAAATGATTAATAGATTATCAAACTACCATCAATTTTTTGATTCTGACCTATACATAAAAAATACTTTTAACCATATAAGTGAGGAATTAGTTTCTGAGCAGATCACAATTTTCCAAATAACATTACTGCCTAAGTGGTTTTAATATTAGTCTGGGAAGAAATTTTTTTAAACATTGGAAATCTTTCATTTATTATAAGATATGGGCTATAAGTGGTTTATTAGATCTTTAATTAAAGAGTAAGTATCTAAGTTTCCTAGGATGTGTGGTAGTATAATTGAAAAAGTTAAAAAAAAAAAAGGTCGCTTTTCTGAGGCTTAGTGTGCTTATCTGGAAAAGGAGGGTGTTGTTATGAACCCAGAAATTATATTAAAAGAATAAATAGCATAATCAAGTAGAGTTATTATAGAAATGCAGGAGATAGCTTAATATTAAGATATTTTGTTGATGATAAAAGGAAGGAAAAAGATCATTTTGAGAGATGCTAAAATTTTGACATCAATTTTTAATTTTAAAGAAAATCAAAACTTGTAAGTTAAAAACAGAAGAAAAAATTGCTTACAAATCAACGAGAAAGGGATTTCCCTGGTGGTCTAGAGGTTAAGACTTTGCCTCTAATCCCACATGCCTCGGGGCCAAAAAACCAAAATATAAAACAGAAACGATATTGTACAAATTCAATAAAGACTTTAAAAATGGTCACATCAAAAAAAAAAAAAAAACAATGAGAAAAAGATAACTTGCCCAGAATGAAAAATGATCACACAAATGGGCAATTCACAGAAGAAATATAAATGTTCAATAAATACATGGAGAATGCTCAACTTCATGAATAAACAAAGAAATGCACAGTGAAAGAGTGATTTAAATTTCTTTTACCAGATTAGGAAAACTTAAAATTTAAAGGTTTGGTAATAGATATTGATGGCTAGGGTATGCAGAAATTAGCCTTCTAGTATGATTTTTGATGTATGGTATAAATTAGTATAAGTATTAATGGAGATGATTTGACAAATGCATTAAATTAAAAAGGGTGCATACCTACTCCAGTCACTCCTCTTCTAGAAATTTAGCCTAAGGTAAATACTTTGATAAATGCTCAAAGATGTGAACATACAAAAGGACATTCACTGTTAAATTGCTTATAACAGGGGGAAGGGTATAAACCTTAAAGTTTTATCATTAGGAAATTAAATAAATTTAATACCTCCATGATAAACTTGATTACAGTTAAAATCAGAAGGGGGAAACTAATATTCATTTTAAAATGAAGTTTGAAGTTTGATGACTACTAAGGTCCCTCCTGTGTTCTATAATTTTTATTTTTGTGTAACTACCCAGGGATATGGTCAGCAATTCCTTAAACAGCCGTTTTGCTCTTATGCCAACCGAGTGATGAAACTGCATATTCAGTTAACAATTATTTTTTCTCTTAATGCTCAGCCCCTTTCTCATTTACATAGGGGGTTGACAGACTTTTTTATTTTTTTTGCGGTACGCGGGCCTCTCACTGCTGTGGCCTCTCCCGTTGTGGAGCACAGGCTCTGGACGCGCAGGCTCAGTGGCCATGGCTCACGGTCCTAGCCGCTCCGCGGCATGTGGGATCTTCCCGGACCAGGGCACGAACCCGCGTCCCCTGCATTGGCAGGCGGACTCTCAACCACTGTACCGCCAGGGAAACCCAACTTTTTATTTTTTTATTCTTTATTTTTTTAATTTTAATTTTTAAATTTTTTTGGTTTCGCCTCGTGGTTGTGGGATCTTAGTTCCCCGACCAGGGACTGAACCCAGGCCCTTGGCAGTGAGAGCGCAGAGTCCTAACCACTGGACCACCAGGGAATTCCCAACAGACTTTTTCTATGAAATGCTGAAGAGTAAATATTTTAGGCTTTGTAGGCCCATACGATCTCTGTCATAACTCCTTGACTCTGCTGTTATAGCACGAAAGCACCCATAGACAATGCCTAAATGAATGTGTTCCAATAGAACTTTCTTTATGGACATCAAAATTTTAATTTCATAATATTTTCATGTCACAAAATATTCTTCTTTTTATTTTTTCAACCATTTAAAATGTAAAAGTCTTAACATTCAGGCCATAGTTTGCTGATGCCTGATTAGATAAGTAAAAATGTCAAAGAGTAACTTATGACTCAGAATGGTAAATTATAGTTTTGAGGAAAATGCTTTACTTAATTACCAGGACAACTGGACTTCATTGACAGATTCTTATGGTGAACCTTTTTTAGATAATTTCCACACAAATATGAGTAATTTGATGTGTTTTCTGTTTGTTTTGAGTTTTCATTATGATGTGAGGTGACCATTACCATGTTCCCCTGTCTGAAAAAAATACATTTTCTAGTACTAAGCAAAGCAAAACTATAAAGTAAGGCGAAAGTAATTTCTATAATGGCCTCCTGTGGATATTTTCATAGTGAAATTTGTTAATACCTTATAAAAGCATAATAGCTGCATTTTATTTTATTTTTTTAACATCTTTATTGGAGTATAATTGCTTTATAGTGGTGTGTTAGTTTCTGCTGTATAACAAAGTGATATATACATATATCCCCATATCTCCTCCCTCTTGCTTCTCCCTCCCACCCTCCCTATCCCACCCATCTAGGTGGACACAAAGCATCGAGCTGATCTCCCTGTGCTATGTGGCTGCTTCCCACTAGCTATCTGTTTTACATTTGGTAGTGTATATATGTCCATGCCACTCTCTCACTTGTCCCAGTTTACCCTTCCCCCTCCCCCATCCTCATGTCCATTCTCTGTGTCTAAGTCTTTATTCCTGTCCTGCCCCTAGGTTCTTCAGAACCTTTTTTTTTTTTAGATTCCATATATATGTGTTAGCATACGGTATTTGTTTTTCTCTTTCTGACTTCCTTCACTCTGTATTACAGTCTCTAGGTCCATCCACCTCACTACAAGTAACTCAATTTCATTTCTTTTTATGACTGAGTAATATTCCATTGTATATATGTGCCACATCTTCTTTATCCATTCATCTGTCAATGGGCATTTAGGTTGATTCCATGTCCTGGCTATTGTAAATAGAGCCACAATGAACATTGTGGTACATGACCCTTTTTGAATTATGGTTTTCTCAGGGTATATGCCCCGTAGTGAGATTGCTGGGTCTTATGGTAGTTCTATTTTTAGTTTTTTAAGGAACCTCCATACTGTTCTCCATAGTGGCTATATCAATTTACATTTCCACCAGCAGTGCGAGAGGGTTCCCTTTTCTCCACACCCTTTCCAGCAATAGCTGCATTTCAGTCAAACAAATGCCACATAAATCTATGGTTTTGCTTATTCTGGACATTTCATATAAATGGAATCAGACAGTATTTGGTCCTCTGTGACTGGCTTCTTGCAATTCATAGTGTTTTCAAGGTTCATCCATGTTGTAGCATGTATCAGTACTTCATTTATTTATTTTTTTACTGCTGCATAATATCCCATTATATAGATATACCACATTTTGTTTACCCATTTATTAGTTGATGGACATTTAGGTTGTTTCTATTTCATAGGTATACAAGTTTTTTGTTTGTTTTAACTTGGAATGCTTCATGAATTTGTGTTTCATCCTTATGCAGGAGCCCTGCTAATCTTCTCTGTGTTATTTCAATTTTTTTAGTATATATGGTGCTGAAGCAAGCATGGTGTACAAGTTTTTGTATGAATATGTTTTCATTGGGTATATATCTAGGAATGGAATTGCTAGATCATATGGCAGTTCTGTGTTTAACCATTTGAGAAACTTCTAGATTGTTTTCCAAGGTAGCGGCACCATTTTATGATCCTATCAGCAGTATATGAAGGCTTCGATTTCTTCATATCCTCACCATGATTTGTTTTATCTGTCTTTTTGTTGATTATAGGCATCCTAGTGACAGTGAAGTGGGTATCATTTTGATTTGATTTGCTTTTCCCTGATGGCTTGTGATATTGAGCATCTCTCTTCATGTGTTTATTGGCCATTTGTATATGTTTGGAGAAACGTCTGTTCAGATCCTTTGCCCATTTTTTAATTGAGTTATTTGTCTTTTCATTATTGAGTTAACGAGTTCTTTATAAATTCTTGATACAAGCCCTTACCAGATAAGCAAAAATTTTTCACCATTTTATGGGTTGTCTTTTCACTTTATTGATGATCCCTTTGAAGCACAAAAACTTTTAATTTTGATTATGTCCAGCTTATCTATTTCTTCTTTTGTTGCTATTATAAATGTGTGTTAAGACTGACATCTATGGGAAACCCCATGTATCATAAACAAAAATATCATTCCATTATTTATTTTAAATTACTGCCTTATTGATAAAATGAGATACCTACTTTATTTGCAGTCAAGAGAGGAGAGCAGAAAGCAGGCTCTTGCAGCTAAAAGAGAGAAAAGAAAAGAAAAGAGAAAAAAGAAAAAAGAGGAGCAGAAAAGGAAGCAGGAAGAAGATGAGGAAAACAAACCTAAGGAGAATTCAGAACTACCAGAGGATGAAGATGAAGAGGAGAATGATGAAGATGGTGAGAAATGAACCATCTGAATTAGTGATAAAATTCTTCTGTGTTTATCAACTTCATTTTGAGTGCTCTTTGCTCTCAAAACTCTCAAAGCTAATTCTAGTTAAATATTCAGTTACTTTAAGCTGAAATAGACAGTTGACTTCCATAGTAAATACTTCTAAATATTTTACATTGTAAAGTGACACAGAGAAACTGAAGGGGGAAGGCAAGCACATAATTTGAAGACATTCAGTTGTAACTTAAGTTTCCCTGTAAAAACATTATGTATGTCCTAAAAGTGATACAGTAAGAGGTTTGCCAGCTTTTCTTCAGGTTCTTCTCTACCCTCTCCTTCCCCAGTTGGAAACTGGGAAGAGGTTCATTTCCTCAATAAATTTTTAACTAAGGTTCAGTCTTGAAGCTCTATAGGGTTGAGGTCCATTACTCTCAGAGTTGTTTATTGTACAGTCTGGCAGTGGTTGTAGTAGGCAAATAATTTTGCTCTATTTGACTTCTAATTCTAAAATGCTATTTGAAAAATTTCTTAAATTCAAACTATATTGTGATTTTTGTTTAGTTTATGGGACTAGCATTTCAGATCTTAAGAATGTTAATGTTTTATACCAAGTTAGACATCAAAATATGATATAGTATATTCTCACAACAGTAAAGATTTCTTTATTTACTAGTGAATACTGGTAAAAGGAAAATATGACCTAAGGGTCTGAATTATTATGAATTATTAGGTATATTCTGTCACAATTTGTTTTGAGATCTGTGGCTCTCAGTGTGATTTTTATCCTTTTTCATAATTTCAGTGGAGCAAGAAGTTCCCATAGAACCTCCTAGTGCGACCACCACCACCACAATCGGAATCTCTGCAACATCTGCAACATTCACAAATGTGTTTGGGAAAAAAAGGGCCAATGTTGTGACAACTCCCAGCACCAATCGGAAAAATAAGAAGAACAAAACAAAAGAGACCCCTCCCACTGCACATTTAATATTACCAGAACAACATATATCCTTAGCACAGCAAAAGGCAGATAAGAATAAAATAAATGGAGAACCCAGAGGTGGCGGTGCAGGTGGGAATAGTGATTCAGATAACTTGGACAGCACAGATTGCAACAGTGAGAGTAGTAGTGGTGGTAAAAGCCAAGAGTTAAATTTCACTATGGATGTGAATTCCTCTAGTGATAGGAGATACCCCTCACTGCTACTCCATTCCCAAGAAGAAAAGACAAGTACTGCTGCTTCCAAAACTCAGACACGGTAAAATTTTCTGACTTGTTAACTCTGCACCTACCTTTCCTTTTTCATGCCTGGCACAAGAACTTGAAGTAACATAAGTTGTGTTGAACAATTGAAGTCTACCACATTACCTGTCTTCAGCATTTAAAACTGAAATTCACCAGTGTCCTCCTTATCATGTGCTAGTTATGCAGTGAGATTGTTAGAACTTTTAACATTCAACTTTGAAGCTGAAAATATTAGCGTTCCTTGATTTTAACTATGTCATTTTTATTGATTATATATAGTTCTTTTGGCTTCTGAATCCATTTTAATACTAAAATAAATAATGGACTCTTTGCCCTATTTCTATTTTTCTGAATTGTTAATAATTTGATATGCCAAATTTTTTTTTAACAAGGTTTTTGGGTTTTTTTATATAAATTTATTTATTTAATTTTGGCTGCATTGGGTTTTGGTTGCTGCACGCGGGCTTTCTCTAGCTGTGGCGAGCGGGGGCTACTCTTCGTTGCGGTGCGCGGGCTTCTCATTGCAGTGGCTTCTCCTGTTGCAGGGCACGGGCTCTAGACACGTGGGCTCAGTAGTTGTGGCTCGCGGGCTCTAGAGCGCAGGCTCAGTAGTTGTGGTGAGCAGGCTTAGTTGCTCCACGGCATGTGGGATCTTCCCGGCCCAGGGCTCGAACCCATGTCCCTGCATTGGCAGGTGGATTCTTAACCACTGCGCCACCAGGGAAGCCCTGGTGTGCCAAATTTTAATTCAGATACTTCAGCAAATCTCTTGAGTTTCTATCTTAAAATTTATCATTTATTGGCCTTGATATTTCTCTTCTCAGACTTGAAGGTGAAGTGAATCCTAATTCCTTATCAACAACGTACAAGTCAGTGTCGTTGCCATTAAGCTCTTCAAACATAAAGCTGAATCTGACTAGCCCTAAAAGGGGGCAAAAAAGAGAGGAAGGGTGGAAAGAAGTTGTTCGAAGGTAAGTAGTATTAGTCTCGTCTTTTTAACTTTTCTCCTCTTGTGAGATGGTTATCCAGTTAATTAATGAATAATTTGAATGTGGTTATTATATTCAATTGCAATGCCATACTACATCCAGAGTAGGCTAAAGCAAAATTAGAAACAGTATGTAAATTTTGTATGCATATTTTATATGATACAAGAAATGTTGGCTTTAGAATAACAAAAAATATTTTATTAAAACATAAGACATACAGTTTACAGACAAACCATACAAAAAGGTCACAGGCTTCTTAAGGGGAAGATTCAATTGACAGCAAAGTCATAATGCTATTTGTGAAGGCTATGATGTTTGTTTAATGGTCTCATTTTGATTCAGACAAGTTTGTCCATCTACAGCATTTAAATAAAGTTAGACTTCGCTAGAGAATCTATATTTGCTTTTAACCAATGCAGTTAGATCACCATAAAGAGTGGGGGGGAGCCCATAAAATTAAAACTACCTTCTCCCTCAAAAAAAATAAATAAATACAAGTACCAACACCCCTGCAGCTAACTTTGACAACTCCCTTCATTCACACTGCTTTATACGTAAACCATGATGGGGGAAATGAATAAAAGCAGACAGGAGCCATTGCTTTTAAATGTTTCACACAATCCAGAAGGTATTTCTAGCCTCTGCTCATGCTTTACAACAGGGAATCAGAATAAGACATAGGTTTGCTAATGTGCACTTAATCACCAAAGGACTAAGATGTCTGAGTTTTTATTCTGTAATTTTTCTAAGACTTTGTGTCCATTAAAAGCAAACAAAAAAGGAAGAAGTCTTGGCAGAACAGAAGTGATGCACACTTGATGATCAGATTGATTTAAGTATTATTCATGGCCTAGTCTATGCTCTAGCTTTCAAAATAGCTACATATTTTCTTCCCAGTTTGTCTACATTAGGATATTAAATTTTGATCATGAAATGTATTTTAGAGTCTACAATTGGGTATTCTTCTGGAAGGTATAGTTCAAAGTTTGAGGGTCCCTCCCTAGGAGGGAATCCTGACAGTCAGCAGTGACCACATGAAAATAATGGGTGTTGCTCTCATTTGGTTCTGCCAGCAAACACTGGGTTTCTGTGATAATCCTGCAGGACACCCAGGCCATCTTGTCAGATCCCAAAATCAGCCTCTGGTGTTTTCTCACACAAGTGGAAGTCCCAGGCTCCACTTGTGGATTGCTTTTTATGTACAAATCTGAGGCTTTATTTTTTATTGCTAAGTAAAGTTGTTGACACTGATAAGCTGCCTTTATTCATTTTCAGTATGGAGTTTAACAATGTGGTATGCATTATTTTAATTTTGAAAGTATCAATATATGATCATTGCAGTTTAGTTAACATGTGATAGTTTATGCAGATTTGAATGCTGAGATCATGAGTGACTTAAATATAATTTTTTTAAATGGCAGTGTGTTTTTTACCTTCACTAAATTAAATTCAATATAATAAGAGGTCAGTTTCTAAAATAAAAACTTCTAGTAATTTCCTCTTTAAGGTTTGAGAAATACTATTCTACAAATGTTCATGAACATACTTACTGAGACATCTTTTTTTTTTTTAATTAATTAATTTATTTTTGGCTGCGTTGGGTCTTTGTTGCTGTGCGCGGGCTCTCTCTAGTTGCGGCAAGCAGGGGCCACTCCTCCCTGTGGTGCATGGGCTTCTCACTGCGGTGGCTTCTTGTGCTGCCGAGCACGGGCTCTAGGCGCGTGGGCTTCAGTAGTTGTGGCACGCAGGCTTAGTTGCTCCGTGGCATGTGGGATCCTCCCAGGCCAGGGATTGAACCCATATCCCCTGCATTGGCAGGCGGATTCCCAACCACTGCGCCACCAGGAAAGCCCGAGACATCTTTTTTAATAGACCTTTTGATTTCATAAGCTTATGTGTGGTCTTCATTTTGTAGGTCAAAGAAATTGTCTGTTCCAGCCTCAGTGGTTTCCAGGATAATGGGAAGAGGAGGATGCAACATCACTGCAATACAAGACGTTACTGGTGCCCATATTGATGTGGATAAACAAAAAGATAAGAATGGCGAGAGAATGATCACAATAAGGTAATTGTGAGATATACATATCGTTAGTTCTATGAGGAAATTAAATTTTATTAGAAGTACATTTTTGTTAGGTATGGTACAATCAAGAATTCTGTTTCATGATAAAGATTACCTAGTTTTGTATATTTTTGATCTTGTTCTGTTTTTTGTTTGTTTTCTCCCCAGGGGTGGTACAGAATCAACAAGATATGCAGTTCAACTTATCAATGCACTTATTCAAGATCCTGCTAAGGAACTGGAAGACTTGATTCCTAAAAACCATATCAGAACACCTGCCAGCACCAAAGCCATCCATGCAAACTTCTCATCTGGAGTAGGCACCACAGCAGCTTCCAGTAAAAATGCATTTCCCTTGGGTGCTCCAAGTCTTGTAACTTCACAGGCAACAACATTATCTACGTTCCAGCCCACTAATAAACTTAATAAGAACGTTCCAGCAAATGTACGTTCTTCTTTCCCAGTTTCTCTACCCTTAGCTTATCCTCACCCTCATTTTGCCCTGCTGGCTGCTCAAACTATGCAACAGATTCGGCATCCTCGTTTACCCATGGCCCAGTTTGGAGGAACATTTTCACCTTCTCCTAACACTTGGGGACCATTCCCAGTGAGACCTGTGAATCCTGGCAACACAAATAGCTCTCCAAAGCATAATAATACAGGCCGTCTACCTAACCAGAACGGGACTGTTTTACCCTCAGAGTCTGCTGGACTAGCTACTGCCAGTTGTCCTATCACTGTCTCTTCTGTAGTTGCTGCCAGTCAGCAACTGTGTGTGACTAATACCCGGACTCCTTCATCAGTCAGAAAGCAGTTGTTTGCCTGTGTGCCTAAGACAAGTCCTCCAGCAGCAGTGATTTCCTCTGTGACAAGCACTTGTAGTTCCCTGCCTTCTGTCTCCTCTGCACCTATCACTAGTGGGCAAGTTCCCACCACATTTCTGCCTGCAAGTACTCCTCAAGCACAGCTTTCTTCACAAAAGACGGAGTCTTTCTCTGCCATGCCAGCCCCCAAAGAGAAAGTGTCCACACAGGACCAGTCCATGGCAAACATGTGTACCCCCTCTTCAACTGCCAACAGCTGCAGTAGCTCTGCCAGCAACACCCCAGGAGCTCCAGAAACTCACCCATCTGGTAGTCCCACTCCTCCCTCCAATAACACACAGGAGGAAACACAGCCATCCAGTGTGTCTGATTTAAGTCCTATGTCAATGCCTTTTGCATCTAATTCAGAACCTGCTCCATTGACTTTGGCATCACCTAGATTGGTTGCTGCTGATAATCAGGATACCAGTAATTTACCTCAGTTAGCTGTACCAGCACCTCGAGTTTCTCATCGAATGCAACCCAGAAGTTCTTTTTACTCGGTGGTACCAAATGCAACTATACACCAGGATCCCCAGTCTATTTTTGTGACAAATCCAGTTCCTTTAACACCACCTCAAGGCCCACCAGCTGCAGTGCAGCTTTCTTCAGCCATGAACATTATGAATGGTTCTCAGATGCACATTAACCCAGCAAATAAATCTTTGCCACCTACGTTTGGCCCAGCCACACTTTTCAATCACTTCAGTAGTCTTTTTGACAGCAGTCAGGTGCCAGCTAACCAGGGTTGGGGAGATGGTCCACTGTCCTCACGAGTTACTGCAGATGCCTCTTTCACTGTTCAGTCAGCGTTCCTGGGTAACTCTGTACTTGGACACTTGGAAAACGTGCACCCTGACAACTCCAAGGCACCTGGCTTCAGATCACCTTCCCAGCGAGTTTCTACTAGTCCAGTTGGTAAGTTATTATAACTATCATTACCTCACAGTTTGGGGCTTTAACAACATAATCTAACCTTCCAAAGTAATAAAGCATTTATTTTGTACATAATATTGCATGATCTTTTAAAGAAATGAAGGTGTGTCATAAATAGTAAAGACCCCTTAATGACTGCTGATTGAGTGGCCAAAATGTAGGTAAGTCACTCACATATGAGCTGCTTTATATTGTCTTTTATGATCTCTCTGCACCTTATTTCAAGGAAGTTATACCTTGTGTCAGTCCATTTTCTGAGAATTGGTATAAGATGATATTAATAAAAAAGGACTCATAGGATGCTTCAAGCATTCCAAATTTACAGACATTTTTTAAATCATAGTGATTGCCTGCATTTCTGAGATTAAAAAGTTTGGGTTACGAAGGTGTTCAGGTTACAGTCCATAATCTACATTCTTTGTTTTCAGTCTTGGGTGCTCAGAATGAATATTAAATGATGTCATAACTCTATATTATTTATATTAGATGGAGCTATTTGAAGAGATCCAGTCATGTATAGGCTCATATTTAACCAAAAAAAAAAAAACATTTTGAATCAGCTGTTTGTTCTTTGAAATTAGAAATTAGCTGCTGAGGCAGTATAAGAAAGATTTAGAAAGATAAGAGGCTAGTGGTGGCTTGGAGATATTTGGAAAACCAGAATCTATTTTCCAGAGTCTAAGGGCCAAATTTTAGTCCAATCTCTTTGCTCTATTCTGAAAAACAAATTAGAAATTGTGGCTGACCTAGAATGGGGGTAATAAGAACTAGTGCCACTTAGCATTTTTCTTCCAGTTGAAAAACTGTTCCATAGCCCATCTTTCCTTTTTGCTGATTATAAACTGATCTAGGTTGTTTAAAATTTGTGAGTTTATGGATATGGCATAGCCTTAGCTTTTCTATCAGATATGTTTCCATTTACTTATCTTTTCAGGAAAACATAGCTGTTACATCATCTTTTGAATAGAAATAAAGCTTGCATAAGACAGTCTGTGGTCCAAAATATTCTCTTGGATTTTTTTTCTTCTTTTCTATAAATAGGTATCTATTTTAACTTTTCATTTTGGCAGACTAATAAAAAGGTTTTCAGAGGCCCCAGAATGAAAGAAGAGCTCATTGCCAGTGCTCAGACTGTGGTAAAAATTAATTTTTTAATTAATCCTTGACTTGATTGGCACTAACTAATACGTGAATTTAGAGTGCCTTAGCTAGAGTGGGACTTCAGATCTCTCATATTCCAGTGTTTGAGCTCTTTGCACTCCACATTCTATATCCCAGAAGATGTGCAGATTATGAATGGCTGGAGAAAAGAAAGTCAAGGAAATCATCCATCTAGTTTGGTAGCAAACAGGTTTGGGAACCTGAATTATTCAGATCTATAACATCAAAATTATTTATTACTAGTTAAAAAATAATTTTTTAAAAAAGCAAGCATTAATCCTTGACCTTCCTTCCGGGGTCCAGAATTGATTAAGCTTGGCTTCATTTCTTAACTGCCTGGGTGGTTTCTTTTGTTGATGCTCTTCTTTCATGGATATAGTTTAGTTTTCCTGGTTTGCAGGTAAGAAATAGTGATACTTAAAAAGACGGGAAAGCATGTGGAGAAACTGGAAGCTTCAAACACTGCTGGTAGAAACTTAAAATGGTACATCATTTGGAAAAACAGTTCAACAGTTCCTCAAAAAGTTAAAAAGAGTTACCATATGATCCAGTAATTCTGTTCCTAGGTATATCCAAGAGAAAACATGTGTCTACACAAAGACTGGTACATAAATGTTCATAGCAACACAATTCCTAAGAGCCAAAATGTGGAAACAGTCCAATGTCCATCAGCTGATGAATGGAAAAACAAAATGTGGTATATCTGTATAAGATATTATTCTTAGTATAATGTATATTCTATATTATGAGATACAATGAAAGAAATAAAGTACTCATTTGTGCTACAACATGGGTAAACTGAAAACATTTTGCTGAGTGAAAGAAGCCAGTCACAAAAGACCACATATTATATAATTCTTTTTATATAAAATTTCCAGAATAGGCAAATCTAGAGAGACAGAAAATATATTAGTGGTTGCTTAGAGGTTCAGATATGGGGTAAAGGAGGATGGAGAGTGACAGATACTGCATACAGAGATTCTTTTAGGGTAGACAGAAATGTTCTAAAATTGATTGTGGTGATGGTTGTACAACCCTGTGAATATACTAAAAGCCTTTGAATTATATACTTTATAGATGAATAAGACCTGCTTGAAAAGTTTTGAATTTTTTATGTTGATATTAACTACTTTTTTCTGAAATGAGTACCTATAATCCTTTTCCAGATCCTTGACCTCTTTCCCTAAAATGTTCTCCAGAGAAAGCAATGGAATTTGAGAATACTGCTAAATTCAGACTCATGCAAACTAGATAGAAACTTTGATGTAGTTTGCAGCTGTTGATTTTTTTTTTTAATCAGATGGAATACTGAAATTATCTTTAGTTGAATAGTATGCTTTCCTTCCATGTTAGGAAGCAAACATTGGTAGGTTTTGTTACTCATCTTGCACAGGAAATGACTATAGTTATATAGATGAACAGCTATATTTCTAAGTGATGGGTAACACAACATGCTCTTATTTCATGTCCCCTCCAATGAAAGCTTTGAGATTTATCTAGAACATACTCCAGGTGACTGCCGTTCCTAAACATTGGGCTCACATTTCTATATTTAGTCCTGCTTGGTGATATTCTTCTGGACTGTAAGAAAAAAATAGTTTGGGGACATACAGTATGATATAAATGGATTCTTATTGCTGTGATCCACAAAATAAACTGCATTCTTTCTTCTTTTTTAAAGAGGAATTAGGTAAGCTTTGGACATTCATTTTTAAAGCCTTGGCTAATTTGATGTCTTGGACCTGTTTTTATTTCAGGGTTACCATCCATTGACCCATCAGGCAGCTCCCAATCTTCCTCTTCTGCTCCTCTGACAAGTTTTTCCGGCATACCAGGAACTCGGGTTTTCCTGCAAGGGCCAGCTCCCGTTGGGACTCCCAGTTTCAACAGACAACATTTTTCTCCCCACCCTTGGACAAGCGCCTCAAACTCATGTAGGAATCCTGGAGGAACTCTTCCCAAACAGTCTTGAATAAGTTATTAAACCATTTGTTTCAGGGAACGCTATATTGTAACTTTAGTAATCTAAATTGTATCCGAACACCCAAGGTTTGTATTGCAGTCATGTCAAAAATTATTAGTCATTTATAGGATAGAAAACTTGAGAAGGGTCAGGCTATTCTTCCAAGCCAGAATTGAGATTACACTGAGACTTGGATCAAGAAAAGAGGCACTGGGCTTCCCTGGTGGCGCAGTGGTTGAGAGTCCGCCTGCTGATGCAGGGGACACGAGTTCGTGCCCCGGTCCGGGAAGATCCCACATGCCGCGGAGCGGCTGGCCCGTGAGCCATGGCTGCTGAGCCTGCGCGTCCAGAGCCTGTGCTCCGCAATGGGAGAGGCCACAACAGTGAGAGGCTCGTGTACAGCAAAAAAAAAAAAAAAAGAAGAGGCACTACAAGTAGTTTTATAAGACCCTTTGGGGACAGTATTGTGAAATAATTTCTTAGGTCTGAAAAGAAGTTGAATTTAAGTATCTGGTCAGTTTGGTATGATTCCTCATTTATTTTTACATTTGAGGAAACTGTATGATTGCCATTTATAAGTGAAAATATTCCTCTGTTCTGACTTATTTCAATATTTAGAACAGATGAAGTTCTAAAAGGATTTGAACAGGATTTGATTTTTTTTAAATGAGCATCATGAGAAAGTCAGTGAGTATTGGCCCTTTGACAAGGAAAACTACCCATATTACCTGAGAGTCCCATTAAGAAACAAAGTTGTGAATTGAATCCTACAATGCTTCACTAACATTTAACCTTCCTTCCTTATGGGGAAAAATAAGGGGCTGTAGAAAGAGAAAAAAGAAAACAGCTAATAATTACAGAGGACCAGCAGCTATTTTCCAGATAGTATGATAGTTACCGTGCAAACATAGCCACATTTAAGTTAATTTAAAATGTGACAGTATATGTTTTGAGAAGATTTTTTAGAACTACAGTAAGGGGAATTCCCTGGTGGTCCAGTGGTTAGGACTCTGCGCTTTCACTGCCGAGGGCCCGCGTTCAAACCCTGGTGGGGAAACTAAGATCACACAAGCCAGCAGAACTACAATAAGAATAAATACAACCTTCTTCCTTTCTAGCCTTGTTCAGTTCAATTTGAAAAAATTCTTTAGACTAGTCTGTACTTACTATATTTTTAGACTATTTGTTTATACTTACTACAGGCAGAAGTAGTATAGGATAATATTTATAGAACTTGTATATTTTCTTTTTTTTTTAATTTACTTATATATTTGGTTGTACCAGGTCTTAGTTGCAGGAGGTGGGCTCCTTAGTTGTGGCATGCAAACTCTTAGGTATGGCATGCATGTGGGATCTAGTTCCCTGAGCAGGAATCGAACCTGGGCCCCCTGCATTGGGAGCATGGAGTCTTAACCACTGCTCCACCAGGGAAGTCCCTGTATATTTTCATTTGAATCATCTTGTAAAATGAAAATTTTTTTCCAGAACCTATGTTGTGGAACAGATCTTTCCAACAAGGTTTCTCATATTCTTATAATTAGTTTTTATATGTAATAAAACAATAGAGAAATATTTTGCCACCAGGTGACTCTCCTATTCCATCTGTTTCTTCGGGATCATCTTCACCTCTTTCAGCCACTTCTGCCCCACCAACATTGGGCCAACCGAAAGGAGGCAGTGCCAGTCAGGATCGAAAGATACCTCCCCCCATTGGAACAGAGAGACTAGCCCGGATTCGGCAAGGAGGGTCTGTTGCACAAGCCCCTGTGGGGACCAGTTTTGTTGCTCCTGTTGGACACAGTGGAATCTGGTCATTTGGCGTCAATGCCGTGTCAGGTACAGTTACAGCGTCCTCTGTCTGGAGGGATATCTTGAGTAAGTTGTGGGATTTTGCCATTTAAACTTAGTTCCTGCACTTAACCAGTAAGGTTGTTTAAACCTTTGAGGAGTTCAGTCCAGTCTCAAAGTCTGGAATGTTAGTTTGGAGTATACATAATAATAGATGTAATATGTATGATAGTAATATAGATAAAATAATAAATACAGACTTGATTAGAAGTAAAAGATTCAAAGCCTACTTCCTTTCCTTCTTAAGCTTTTCATTATAGAATAGGACAATCATTTGATTTCTTTCAGAGAGCACTTAATCTTTTGCAGGACAGGTAGAGTGTTTGGGGTATTCAGAGTACTCCACCCAGTTTTCCAGGAACTTGTATTTTGGTTTGCAAAGATTTTCATGAATGTGTCCTGAGCTTCTCAAAGGAATGCTTTTGATTAAATTTAGTATGAAAAAATCCAGTGGTAATGTTTTATTTTATTCCAAATAAATATCTAACCTTGATCTCATTTCTTCTTTCTAGAAGGCTTATCAGGTTGGTCACAGTCTGTGATAGGGAACCATCCAATGCATCAACAATTATCAGACCCAAGCACATTCTCTCAGCATCAACCAATGGAGAGAGATGATTCTGGAATGGTAGCCCCCTCTAACATTTTTCATCAGCCTATGGTAAGCAGTTTTGTGGATTTTTCTAAAGTGAGCTGACAAACATCATTGTAACTTGTTTAACACATTGCCAGCTAATGTAGTCACATGTTAAGGAGGAATTTGTACTGAAATAATTCTCCCTTTTGGTATAACTAGTTTGTTTCTATGACTTTGCCAGATCTTTTATCCAGTTTCAAAAGTGGATTATGTTGTTTACATTAGTTTGTCCTCAAACTATCCTGAAGAAGCCCCCGTCTTCCCTCCAAAACCTGAGAGATTTGGGTTTTGCTGCTTTGCATTTGGCTGCCATAGCTTAGAGAGAAGCCTCTTCCTCTCTAAAAAGCTGGCTGTGCGCTCCCCATTGCCCTCTTGTCTCCTCTGAGAGCTTCCAGGCTGCCATAAAGCCAGATTGTGGCTGCAAGCAATCATGTAGAATTCCCCTTTTCTTGGCAGAAGCTTATTAGTAAATCCTAAATATGGAAAGTTGAGGGTATTATATGTGTCCATCAAGTATTGGGAATTTCCTGATGATTTGATATTGGATTTAGTTGTTTTGTTTTTCTGTTCTCATTGAAAAATGTTGCTGACACAAATAACCACTTTTGGTTTCCCAAGACTGTACAGTGTTGCTATACTTACAGGATACTCTGGAGTTCTTTGAATGAAGGGAAATAAGATCTATGCTGGTATTGTGGAATCATCATTTACAATCACTTCATGATTACACCTTTCTGCTGTTTTAGGGTCTACCAATTTCCATGTATGGAGGCACCATAATACCCTCCCATCCTCAGCTTGCTGATGTTCCAGGAGGCCCTCTGTTTAATGGACTTCACAACCCAGATCCTGCTTGGAACCCTATGATAAAAGTTATTCAAAATTCAACTGAATGCACTGATGCCCAGCAGGTAAAATGGACTTAATGCTCTTTTATTTTTCAGATTTATGATGTCATTCTTTTAATTCTTTGGGTAGTGCAAGTTCTGAATATCAAAAATCATGACATCTGACTACCTTGAACTGAATTAAGTTTTTCAATATCAAGATGATGCTACTTAACATTTTATCTCATGTATGTGTATTCTTCCTAGGCAGAAACAGTGAATTACCATTGCATTTATATATTCATTTTGTAAATGTCTAAAGATTCCTAATTAGAAATTCCAATTTTTCCTCCCCCTTTTCAGATTTGGCCTGGCACGTGGGCACCTCATATTGGAAACATGCATCTCAAATATGTCAACTAAGTTAGAAGGTCTTACTCTTTAGCCTTGTTTGAGAAACTTTTGACCTTGGAAGAACCCTGGGGATTTTTTTTAATGTGCCTAAGAAATATTCTCTGAGGCTTTAGCAATGGAAATTTGATTGCCCATTGTATATGAACAAAGTGATTTCCTATCCATCTGATTATGTTCTCTGGTTAGTTTAGCCATTTTGAAATTAGTGCTTTGGGCTAAACATACTGAATGCGATTTGTATGCAGAAGAGAATTAGATGATTACATGTTTCAACCTTTTAGGGTGGTAAATACATGTACAATTGTTTACATACTTAAAATGAAAAGGTTGAGTAAATTTCTTGTCATATAGTGGCTCTACTTAATGTGGCCTGTATTAATGTGAAATATTTACCAGAATATTCAATAAAAAGATGAACAGTGTTTAGAAGTGGGGTGTGATCCTTTCAGTGGTCATGCAGGTACTACCCAATCCACAATCATACTGAACCAGGTTGTTAATACCATATTTGTGATAGGCTTCTCACATTTTACACTTTAGAGTCCATTCTTAGCCTGCCTTGAAAAAGCACTTTTAAGACTAGTTGTATACTTATTCTGTGTTAAACATTCCTTGTTCTTTTGTTCTCTTCTGTATCATTTTAAAAGTGAGAATGTTTCAAGCCCCTGCAATGTGTCTTATCTGACTTTAGCAGATAGGCCATTAAAAGATTTAGCTCTTTGTGGATCATGAGTATGTCAATAAGAACAACAGGATTTCAGTCAGATGACACTGAAAAAACTTAGGGACACCCAAATCATCCTTCAGATTCCTTTTGTGCTTCCTGACTTTTTAATCTAAAGATTATATTGGTTATAGGTGTTTAAGTTTTATTTGGGTTGGGACATAGGAGGGGGTGGGGGTGACTCCTTTAATTTTGTTGTATTGTTGAATCAGCTGAATAATGTCTATAAATATGTGACTAATTCTGGGCTTAGTTCCATGAAGAGCCAATATGGTCAACAGGCTAAACTCATGAACACTGGAATGGAGTGCTTTGGCCAAACTATAGGCTATGCCAAGAATCTGATGCAGTAGAGAAGAAAAAACTAGCCCAATGAAAAGAACAGTCATCAACTTGACTGTTCACGTTTTAATATGGTTGAATTACCTGGTCTTAGATAAAAGCGAGCTAAAAAAGAAAACAAGAAAATGTTTGAGGTGATAGAGGAGCCAAAACCCACATTAAGGCAAAGAAGGATGCACAGAAAGATAATAACTAGGGGCAGAACCATACCAGAAGCACTTTTCTATTCTCCTACCAACAGAAGTTCTTAATCTTCTCTCCCTTGCTCCTAGAGCTGCCACTAGATGAGACATACCATGTTTGTTCTGTGTTAGACATACCTGGTTGGTTTGTCTTCCATATCATTTTACATATGAGAGTGCTTCTGTAAGCTCATTTCTTATTTTCTGTTTTGAATGGATTTGGAAATTATCACTGGTATTGAAGCTGCTGCCTTTGTAATGCTTAATAACCACATCAAGTAGTCTCAAGAGGGGACGAAAGGACCCCTGGGATCACCTACATATCTTGCTGTTTCCACTTACCACTAATAACCAAAAAAATCACCTAATATTAGTGAAATGAATGAAACTACTCTTGATGAAACATATACTAGAGAGAGATAATATTAAGTAAATTATTCAGTGGGACAAAAAGTGAGTTTTGTTCTATCTTAACTATTTAAAGTACACTTGAATTATTGGAAGAGCTCTTCCAATATCTTCTACACCTTGAGGACAACAGAATGAGAAATTTTATCTCAGATCAGGAACTAGAACCCATAAGAAGAGGACGCAATTATGAGAAACCCCTAGAAGGATTAGGAAAAAACAGGAGCTGTGCAGTTTGTAGCAGTTATTTAGGATACTCTACTTCCTGCCCTCTTACCACCACTGCCTTCTTTTCTTTCTATTTGAATCCCAGTAACCTACTCCCCACTCCATTTTGCCTGCTAATCTCTTCCTCTGTCTTGCCTCTTCCTGGCATTACTTTACTGCTATTTTACCAACCTGAACCTTGGATTAAACCTAGCTCAGGTAAGAACTTAATTACTTTCAGAATATACAAGGGATTTGTGGGGAGGCAGAACGGGTAGAGTGGAACAAGAGTCAGAAACCTAAATTCTGTTTTCATTTCTGCCACTTTAAGCTATATGACCATAGGCAAATCATTTCTCATCTCTGGGCTTCACATTCATCATCTGTAAATGAAACAATGTAAATGAACTCAAAAGGGTCTCCTAGTTCTAACAGATTCTCTTGTCTTGTGAATGAGAATGTATGGTATGGGACTACTAGAAGCCAGTACATTGCTGAGACTTGAGGGCCCCTACCATTTGTTCTTACATGGAATCAAAAATCTGCTGTTGTGAGAGCCATTATTGATTTTGGGAATTTAGTGGAGGCAGAAGAAAACCTTGCATACCCATAGTGAGCCCTCAAGTCATTAAGAAACATCCTGCTGAAAAAAAAAAAAGGAAAAGAAAAGAAACATCCTGCTGAGGCATAGATCAAGCCCTATGAGAATAACAGCTCATTCAAGGAACAAAACTGTATCATCAAGGTTTCTGGACCCACTTATTTCAAGTAGTGTTCAATGTAATGAAATACCACCACCAATAAAATTCTTGATGTTTTTAAGACCCTTTAAACCTATTGTGGCTACAGTGTGCTGACTTGCCCTTTTATAGGCCAGTCTGCTTCCTTCAGTCCCTGCTCTCAAAGGGGAAATCTCATCACCTCAACTAACGAGACCGAAGAAGAGAGTTGGACAGCCAATGGTGGCCTCTCCTAACCAGAGGTAAGAAATCTCAGGACTTGGAACTGTAGTTTCCATCTTACAGATTCTGGCCAAGTCCTCTTTCCAATGTCAAAGTTAGTACAGGAGGGTACCATCCTTAGTTTGAGGTAGCTTTTAGAAGGGGAAAGGCTGGTCATATTAGAGTTTCAAGCCGAATAGAGGAGTACAAGTAGTATACATGGTTCTGTCCAACTGTTTAAGACCTTTGTACCACATTGTAAACCCAGGAAGAGGCAAACAAACTGTAGGAAAACAGCTTCTGAACATCTTGTTCTCTAAATAGCCCTAGAGCTCGTCTACTAAGAATTGTGGATGGTTGTGACGTCTTCCCAGTGGACCCTGTCCTGGGGTGAGGGACTCTGATAATGCTGCATTTTCTATTCCTCAAAGATTTGTCACCATGTGTCAGTGTTATTTGACAGGTTACTTTACCTTCACTCTCTCCTGTAGGAAATGGGTGAGAGAAACTTGAGTGTGTTAAGACCACCTCCAAAAAAGGGCAGGAGCTTGGGCTTGAAGACCTAATTTGGAAAACAAGATTGTGAATCTAATGCTCAGATTGCAAACCTATTTTGTGACTACTTTTCACCTCTTCCTGTTTTATCTTAATGGTACTGATGTGAGTTCAAAGTAATTTGCCTGGTGGCAGAGACCTGGTATTCCCCTACAGGTTTAATCAGATCTCTGGGGTTGGGACCTGAGCATAAGTTTTTTTTTCTTTTTTGGAAGCTTCTATACTCTAATGGGCAATCAGTGTTGAAAAACCTCTGATTTAAACTCTTCGTCCTTCATCCTGGTTGAATGGATGATGAATCTGGTTTTCTCTCTAAAACCAACTGCCTATTCTCTAGTTCCCCAGCCCTTATAGCACACAGTGTCTCAAAAAAAGTAAGCTTCTAGTAGTACTCTTACAGTAGTAAGACTGCTATAAGTCTGTAACTGCTGCTGTTGTTTTATAATAAAGATTAATAGAAGGATCACTTCCACACTGATCCTTCTTGAAAACCTTTGACACTTCTAGTTCTACTCTCACTGGTCTTTCTCAGTCTCCTTCGGTGAAATCCTCTTCCTCCACTACCCCTTAAATAAATGTTGATATGCTCAGGTCTCTTCTTTTGGTGTATCTTCTCCCCAGGTAATCTCATCCCACATTCTTGGATTTTACTCCACGCAAATCTGAATCACTTGCCCAGAGTTCTCCCTCTGTAGCTTCAGACCTGTATATCTGGCTTCTTACTGTGCTTCTCCATCTGAACATTCCACACACATTATATATTCCCCAATATAAGATATGCTCCTCCCCTTGTTTTCCCTATTATATTAGGTGGTACTACTAGCTACCAAGACTCTCAAGTCAGAAGATTGGGAATTATCCTGGCTTATCTCCTCTCCCACCCCACCCTTAAATCAGTCACTTACCCTTCCTCCTCTGTGTATCTGTATCCCCTCCACTCCTCTCCATCCTCGCAGCAACTGCCTTTTTGCCTACCCTATTTCACTAGGCTGGAGTCTTCACCTCCAGTCTCACTGTCCTCCACCCCATCTCCCATTCCCCTCACTAGACTACTTACCTTGCTTAAAAGCTGAGTTGTCATAGATGGTTCCTCCACAATCTGATCCCAAGCCTTACCCTCCAGCACTTCATTGTTAAGACACTTTATTTAGGCACACACCACTTTGTAAGAGGCTCAAAAACCTTTTTGGAACAATAAAGTATACATATCCTTGCTACCTGAAGTGTGATTCTGAGGACATGCAGACCTAAGGGTCTGCATCACCTGGGATTTTATTAAAAACCCAGAATTTCAAGTCCCACTACTGTATCCGAATCCTCATTTTAACAAAATCTCCAGGTGCTTTATGTGCACATTAAAGTCTGAGAAGCAATGACTTGTAGTCTTTTTTTAAATGAGTCAAGAAATCAGAGCTGAGGGGAAATCTGATGAAGCCAGTGCTGAAGTAATACTGATAAATGCATGAAGTCAGGTGGTCTACAATTAATTGGTGGTGGGGTGGCATTGCTGAGGGTATAGTGATTCTTAGGAAGCCAAACAGCAGACAACTGGGTCAACTCGAGATTTTTTGTGTATACAGGACTAGACTTAGTACTTACTCTCCCACCACCTCTCTCCTGCCTCCTTTCATATCACTGTGCCTACATCAAAAAATCTTCTCTTTAAAGGCCAGACTCTCTGATCTTACTTTCCAGAAGGCTAAAGACCAAGCCCTCCTTACCAGCCCCCAGTCCTTCCTTAGTTTCCTGAGGTTAGCTGTGACAGAGAGATCAAAGGACTGGACTCTCCTATCTTCCAACCTTTATTCATCCTTTAATCAGTCCAGGTATCACTTCTTCCAGAGAGCCCACTCTCCCTCCCTGACCTACCCTGATGGCTGTGCACCAGGCCGGTCAAGGCACTTTTCACCCTGTACTGAAATTGGTTAATGGGAGGCATTACACAGCTGTGCCTAGGGGCACATGCTCGAATCAGACACACTCAGGTATGAATCCCAGCTCCCCCTCCTACAAAATCCGTGACTTTGAACCATGACTTAACCTTTCTGGACTTTGGTATCCTCACCTGTAAAATGTGGCTAATAACAGTGCTTTACTGTCCAAAACTGTTGAGAGGAATGGATGAATTAATATATGGCAATAACGTCTGCCATACCTCACCTGTTCCCAGTGCCCGCTATAAACAGTAAATAGTAAATAACTGAGTAGCTGCCTCGCTTATAGGCATAGGAAGGCTGGCCAATTTTGGGCCAGGAGGAACTGGAGGCCGGTGCAGCTCCTGGAACTCCTTCCAACTTTCGCTGAGTCTGGTGCTTCCTCCTGCGAGAGTAGGGCGGGATCATCCGGTTGATTGACGGCCGGCCCGCCCCCGGCTTGACGTTGTCCTGGTGTTGCTGCGGCCGCACGTGGTCAACTGAGTCCGACTCAGACTCGGCTGCGCCCCGTGTCCTCAACACTAGCACCAGCCGCTTGCCTTCCTGCTTGTCCCGCCCGCGCTATGTCCACACCCACCAGCTGCCCGATTCCTGGGGGCAGGGACTGGCTGCCTTGACTGCTACAGCACCATGCTGGGGGGCACACTATACACCACTACCCCCGGAGGTCAGCGGCCAGGCAAACGTGTGCGTGTCGCGGGACGTGGGTGGGGAGGTGCGAGCCTGGACTTGCCTGCAGGCCCCTCTGCAGGTTGTAGCTTTGACGGGGGTGAGTGCTTGGAGCCGAAGCCCAGTTCCCTAAATTCTCAAAGTGATGCAACACGGCCTTGTGCCTAGTTTCCGAGTGACTGGGCTGAAATCATCACTATGGCCTGGGTTCTGGGCTCCTTGCTCACCCGGCCCTCCTGACTTTGCCGCCTGGGAGCAGGAGCCGAGGCCCCAACTGTGTGTGGCTTCAGCAGGAAGCAACCGGGTCTTGCAAAGCTGCAAATGCAGGACTCTGGCAGTTGGGGACAGGAGCTTCGGGTCTCTGCGCTGGCTGGCTTGACTACTGGCTGACTGGTGTAGCAGCCTGGGATCATGCCTGCTCAGGGGTTCCTGCCACGGAGGCAAAGGGGAGGGGTGAGAACAGGGTAGGGCCTTTGGAGGACATGATCGGGGCCAAGTTCCTCTAGGCTGAGCTGAGCCTGACAGGACTTGGGAGGGGTCAGGATAAGAACAGTGTGTCCCTGTATTTCACTGGAGGAACACCGCTCCTCCCTGCAGGATATCAGAGCCCAGGTGGCAACACCAGCCTTCTTATCTGCTCTTGGCTTCCTCATCCAACTGAGGCTGGAGGGCTAGGCCCTCCCTTGTGAACCAAAGCAATGAAGTTCCAGAGCCAGCAGAGCAGGACAGGAGCCTCCTGAAGTACTTGAGCTCCAAGTTTGGTGCTCCTCCTACAGCCAAGACCTGAAGCTCTCCTAAACTAAAAGCCCCTGCCTAAACCAGCTGGGATGCCCCACTTGCTCTATGGTGCTTAGACACATCTTGGGTAGGCCCAGGAGACTTTTAAGTGCTGTGAAAGCTAGTCAGCTGAGATCCTGGCCGGGCTGCAGAGCAGTAGCCCTTTAAAAAATGGGAAGATGTGACCCCTTGGTCCCTAAAAGGCCTGTGTCTGGGGTCCCACACAGCTCTGTACCCAAGCTCCTGCCTCTTACCTAGCCCCTACCCCTTGACAGGCACCAGGATCATCTACGACCGAAAGTTCCTGCTGGAGTGCAAGAACTCACCCATTGCCCAGACGCCCCCCCGCTGCCTCCCTCAGATTCCAGGGGTCACAACTCCTCCAACAGCCCCACCCTCCAGGCTCGAGGAGCGGAAGAAGCAGAAGGAGACAGAGGAAGAGATACCTGGTAAGGAAAGCAGACCCTAAAATTAAAAAATGGCTTTGAGCCCAAATGCCCCAGTTAAGTAGAGCGGGGGTTCGATTCTGAGAGGGGCTCCTTCACTGACGCTGAACCTGCAGACCCCAGCCCAGCAACCAGTCCTCCTGCCTTTTCTCTCTCCAGATGACGCACAGTTTGAAATGGACATCTAATCCAGTGAAGGTGACCCTGTGTGTGGAGTAAGAGGAATCCCTCACGCTGCTGCTGCTACCTCCTTTTTCTGGGGTATCCAAAGGCCAGCTGGCCTCATCTAATCCAGAAGGGGGTGACATGGTGGTTCTGGGCCTCCCTTAGCTCTGAGGCAGCTAGACCGGGGATAGGAATGGGCAACTTGCCAAGCCCTTAGTTCTACTACTCTTTGGTCTGTAGGCACTCCTCCCAACCCCTGGCCCTTGGCTCAGGCTGAGGCTGGGGCTGGGGGATGGAGAATGTCACTGTCTGACTGCTTAGTAAACATTCAAAGAAATGCCTTGGCTCCAGTGTTCTCCTCAATGCTGATCTTCCCATCTCAGCCATAAAGCTAAGGGTCCCAGCAAACCTGGTTAGGATCAGAGGTCCCAGGTTCCTTCCCAGCTCCCACTGGGCCCACTTCCAGCAGCACTTAGAGCCTGAGGCAGGCTTTGGGGGCAGGCCATAGGAGCTGTCAAACCATAAACAGCAATAGCCTGACCCCTGCCAAGGGCTGTTCCAGCCTTTCCAGGAAGCAGCTTCCTGGAATCAGGCCTCTCTACCAGTCCCTCCTTAGCTTTTCCAAAGCAGGAGAAAAGAGGCACTGCCCCAGCCTATAGCCTTCTTTTGTCTCTCCCCATACCTTTTCTGCCTCCCACCTGTAAGTACCAACCATATTCCAACACTGGAAACCTGTACTCTCCCTTTTCACAGCATGATATGAGCCTCCTGGCCCCTTCCACCTGGTTCTGTTGTCCTCAAAGCATTAGAAGACCTTAGGACCCAAACAGAGGCAGAAGCTTATTTGGTGAGTCAGATAAAGAGTCATAATCCTACTCTCCCCATCCCCTGAAAAAAAAAAATCATGATCCCATATGTCAGCAATCTGGTCTTTTTCACCTTCAATTTATACAGCTAGGTTCTAATCTCTGTAGCACTTGCACACCTCAAGGGTGATGCAGTGCAAATAGGTCAGTCTCCTTTTTTTGAGGGAAAAAAATCTTCCCATGCTATTTGAGCCTCTGTTCCCATACTGAAACACATCATCCAAACACAGAGTTACTCAGCCCAGCAAGGGATGTATGTTTCTGTCTAATTTGGGTGAAAGTGGCAGGCAGTAATCTGCTCACGCCTAGCAAGGCCATTCATGATGAACAGAGGAAGAACAGAGGTGTGCACAGCGAGCAAGGCAGTTAAGAACACCAGAGGGAACCAGTCTGGCATAGGAAGGGTTCATCTCTCCTACCCAGGTCCCACCACATTGAGATGTTTTATTGAAATGCATATGATATGGGTAACAAGTGGCCTCCCTGTGGTCCAGGAGGGACCTCTTCCCCCAGAGATGGGTCAGGCCAAACACCCCAACGGGGCAGACAGTCTCCCAAGTGGTAAAAGGGAGCCAAGTTAGGGAAGGCCTCCCATGCCAAGGCATAAGAGATGGTGCGAGGTGAGGCTGGGGAACCCATAGGATTAAGGATCATGTTGGATGCCTGGCATGGTCTGGTTCTGCTCAGCTGTGGCTACAGATTTCTCTTCATTGGCCTCCTCCTCTGAAGACAGACTCCTCTTTTCCGCAATTAATCTTTTAACTCCCACCATCCACTGACTGACCTCAGTCACATGGTCAACCATGAGTGAGCGGTGGATGTCATCTGCTGCATCCCACTGGTGGCTTGAAAGCTCTGAGGAGAGAGAGGGGCTGAGCAAGAAACCTGGAGCAAAAAACATAGCTGCAACTCCTCCCCTCCCAACCAGTCAAAATCTCAGCACCTAGTCCAACTTGGACAACCATGGCAGGATGAGGGACTTGGGCTATACCAAGGGACCCAGCCACACCTTGCACCAGCAGAGCCATCCTCTTCTTTACAGGCATTGACAGCTTCCCTCCAGCCCACTGTTCCTGCAGCAGAGCCAGGCGTCGGCTGATGTCATCACATACCTGCTTCTGAGAGACAGAAGCCCCCTCCAAGTCAGTGCTGCCAGCCCAACAGGGGCAGGGAAAGGAGCACCACATAGGAAGCACCTGCTTTGTCTGGCCCAGGAACTTTACACTCTAATCTTAGAGTTATGGTTCTTTACGCAAAGATTAGAGGCCCCACTAAGAATCTGATGAAATCTATGGATCTCCTCTCAAGAAAAATGCATTATGGCTAGAATTTTTAAATTTCTGGAGTTTCTCATATGCTCAGAAATTAATTCTATAGTGCTGCTTTACAAATAAGGAAACTAAGGACCAAAGAGGTGAAGATCACTCTGCTACTTTTTTTTTTATAAACTTATTTATTTATTTTTGGCTGCATTGGGTCTTCGTTGCTGTGCATGGGCTTCTCATTGTGGTGGCTTCTCTTGTTGCAGAGCACGGGCTCTAGAGCGCAGGCTCAGTAGTTGTGGTGCACAGGCTTAGTTGCTCTGCAGCATGTGGGATCTTCCCGGACCAGGGCTTGAACCCATGTCCCCTGCATTGGCAGGCGGATTCTTAACCACTGTGTCATCAGGGAAGCCCCTCTGCTACTTTCCTTTAAGACTCCTCAGATCCCTTGCCTCCAGAGAACTTAGGAAACATTATCAATAAAAAAAGGGGTTGTTGTTGTTGGGGTTTTTTTCCCCTCCCTAAGCATAATATCAGCAGGGTCTATTCTCAATGGCCTAGAGGTATGTAGATCAGGTTATTATTGTCACTAATGGGAGTTGAATTCAATTCTTGTTCCTATAAGCCTCTTCTGAGGCTTGTGAACCCTCCTAAATCCTGTGTTCATTTTTCTAGGAAGTCCTTAGCAAATTCTGAAGGGGTTCATAACTCAGAAAGGATTAAGAGCCATTGCTTATAGGGTCAGAGCGTCTACCTTTGAGAGTCATACCTGCATCTGGCTGTTGATGGGAGCTTTCACTTACCTTTGTGTGGCCACGGCAATCCTCCAATGCCCGTTCCAAAGGTCTCAGTACATCTTCCAGCAGAATCTCAGACTCAACGACTGGGAAGTTTGTGGGCTCCATGCTGGAGGGAGGACAACTCCCCACAAATGGGGGTCTGGAAGCCTTACTTGACAGAGGTGGAGGCCCCATTGGGGGGGCCCCAGGAGATGTCTCTGAGGTGGGGACTGAAAAGGTAAAGCAAGATCAAGCAAACATGGCTTAAATAGGTACAAAGAAATAAAATGGATGATGTGATAAAGAGGAATAGTAGAGGGACCTACCTAACTTCAGTGTTCAAGGAAGGCCTTATAAGGTGATATCTAAGTTTATCCCAGCTCACACACTATGTGACATATGGCAAATTACCTTTAACCTCTGAGCTTGGGTTCCTCTTCTGTAAAATGGGGATATTATAGGAATAGTACTTATTTCACAGGGTTGCAATGATGATTAAGTAAGAATATAGGTACAGCTGCTACATTAGTGTGTAGCAAAAAGTGCTCACAAAGTTAAGAACCTGGATGAGATAGATGCAGCCATAAAGAGTTGAAGGAACTATGTACTAGGGCAGAGGTAAGGGAAGGAGCCAAGAGGTGGAAAAAGTCCTGACTTGTTCAAGGAACAGAAACAAGGCCTATGTGGCTGGAAATGATTAACACTGAAGAAAGTAGTATGAGCTTTCACTGGAGAGGTAAGCAGGGGTCCAGACCCTGCAGGGCTTTGGAGGAGTTTAATCTTGAGCCATTACTCCATTAGTGGTAACAGGAAGCCACTGCAGGTTTATAAAAGCAGGGACTGATATCACTAAACTTGTTTTCTATGATGTTCACTCTGTATGGTCTGTGAAAAGTTGATGAGAATAGGTAGAGGAGGGCAGGTTAACAATAGTCCAGGAAAGAGAATGCTGGCATGGACTAGAGTGAAAGAGTAGATGAGGGGAAATGGAGTGGTCTGAGATATATTTAGGAGGAGGTAGAACAGATCTTGATGGAACAGGGGGTAAAGGAGAGAGAAGCCAAGGATGACTCTTGGTTTCTGACTTTAATGATGGGATGGTGGAATCACTATGGAAAATGAGAAAACTGGAGGAGAAAATTCAA
The DNA here is from genome assembly GCF_964270905.1 of Leucopleurus acutus. Classification (NCBI taxonomy): domain Eukaryota; kingdom Metazoa; phylum Chordata; class Mammalia; order Artiodactyla; family Delphinidae; genus Leucopleurus; species Leucopleurus acutus. The sequence continues at coordinate 59,000,112 of NC_139145.1, read as the reverse complement.
AAATTACTTTTAGGTATCAACATCCGCATGGATGAAAATTCATCTAATTTGGTGTGTCAATTTGACCTTCTCACCTCCAATAACCATTTTTTCTACCCTACCTCAGCCTCCCATCCCCCTCTGCCTTGTTCTCAGCAACAATGACCACCCCTCATACCCTTCCAGCTCAGCTACTCAGATTTTTGAGGTGCGTTAAACTCACTCCCTTTAAATTCATAGCTACGGATTTTAAAAGGCATCCAACATTGCCTGGAAATCATATACTTTGCCTCATTTTTCCACTCTTCAGAACAACTATTTTCACATTTTATCTCCTCTAAACTTTTCTACCTTCTTATTTTCCTTTCCCTGCTGTCTCTGTACTTCTGACCCTACCTCATATTTCACTGAGAAAATAAAGGTCATTGAACAGGAACACTCTCATCTTCTCACCACCAGTTCTACTAACCCACTTTTATCTGTGGCTGCTTTCCTTCCTCCTCTAATAGATGAAAGGTTCCTGTTCCTATCAGAGGCCATCTCTCCAGCTATACTCTGCATCACCTCCTCTCTTGCCTTCTCTAGGCTTCCCTCCTGCAGTTATCCCTTTTCTCCTGTGCCATCAGTTCTCCCTCTCTACTAAAACATCCCATCAGCATACAGAACCATCCCTTACCTCACGCTGCATCCTCAGGCACTGGCCTACTTCTCATCTCTGCTTTACAGGAGAATTTCTTCAGTGAGCTGACTACAGTTTCTCTCTACTTTTCACATTCTCTCCTCAGCCCATTCCTGCTGGGTTTCTGCTCTCATCACTCCTGACTGCTTTTGTTAGGGTCAGTAGTGATTGCTATGTTTGTCAAATCAAGTAGTGCCTTTTCTTCATTTTATTTAACCTCTCAGCAGCATTCATCAGGGTTGAATCAAGATTTTAATCTCTCCCAGAGTAAATTTTACTTTTCTTCTTACTTCTTTTACTCTTTCTCAGTCTCATTTGCTAATTCCTTCCCTGTTCAACCTTGAAATGCTAGAGCACCTTAGGGCTCTGTCTTGGATCCTCTTTAGGCCTCTATCCACACACACTCTTTATTCAAGCCCATGACATCAAATACCATCCATGTGACAGTGACACATTTCTGTAATTCTGGCCTAGACCTCTCCCCAGAGTAGCAGCCCAAATTTAACATGGCCAAGACAGAAAGCTTGCTTTTTTCCTCACCCACCAAAACCCAGTTATCCCATATCAATGAACAACACCATCCAGTTCCTCAAGTGAAAAAATGTGTGTTACATTGCTTCTTCCTTCACCTCACCTACTATACCTACTCATTCCTGACTTTCTCCATAACATATGCTATATCCATCCAATTCCTACCACCTCTAGTACTCCCACCCTTGTCCAAATCATCATTACATCTTATCTACGTTAGCAAAATAGCCTCTGAATTTGTCTTTCCACTTCTTCCCTAAAATCTATTTTCCACACAGTAGACACAGTAATCTTTTTAAAGATATAAGTCAGTGTTTCTCAACCTGGGGAGATTTTGCCCCCAGGACAAGTGTCTGGAGACACTTTTGGCTATCACAACTGGGTGGGTGCTACTGACATCTAGTGAGTAGAGGCCAGGGATGCTGCAGACATCTTACAATGTATGGGACAGTCTCTCACAAAAAAGAATTATCTGGCCCAAAATGCCATTAGTGCTAAGGTTAAGAAACTGATTTATATTATAACTCTGCAACGTTACGGGTGTGGATAAGAGAGGAGTGAAAAGAGCTGAATCTGAGCTCCCTTTTCAGGGCCACAGATCCACCTATTGGCACGGGAAATGCTCAGGGGGAAAGGATGCCCTCCTCTACTTTAAATTTTTCAATGGCTTCCGCTTTACGTAGATTAAAATACAAACTCCTTATCCTGGTTTACAAAAACCCACTATGATCTGGCCCCCTGCCTACTTCTCAGATCTTAATCTCTATCCCTAGCCCACTGTGCTCTAGTCATCAGATATTCCTTCAGTCTCTGAATTTGCCAAACTTATCTCAGGGCTCCTGCAGTAGCTGTTTCCAATGCCCTGAATACTCTTGCACCTGATCTTTGTGTGGCTAGCTTTTAATCATTCAGATTTCAGCTTAAGTGTCAGCCCCTCGGATACCTTAGTTACCCAGTCACTCTCACATCACCCTGTTTTATTTCTCTGCAAAGCCCTTACCACCATTTCATCTATCTCCAAAGCGATAGTGTGGACTCCAAGAAAACAAAACTTTTTGTCTTGTTCACTGCTGTTTAGTTTGCCTTCAAACACAGTAGATGCTCAGTAGATGATACTGATTAAATGAATAACACGTTAAGTCTGAGATGCTTATCATACAGTCAAGTGACGAGGAAGAACAGACAAATGGGTATACCACGATGGGGTTCTGAGAAAAGATCCAGGTTGGAAATAGGATTTGAAAATAATTTGGGAATTAAAAACTATATTAAAAACCGTAGGTCTGGATGAGATCACCTAGGGCGAAAGCCCAGAGAGATTCTTTTGAGACCAACGTACCAATTATTTACCTGGGCAACAGGTAAGAGGCTCGAAAAAGGGCCAGAACTGGGCCCCTTTCTGGGGCTCCAACCTCTCTCCTCAGGAAGTCCTCAGAGAGCAAAAAAGGCCCATGGTACAAGCTTATTCCTGGCACCGCCCATTCTCGGCGGGTCACGGCGCACAGGGCCCCCACGCACCTCTGGGGGATCCATCCTGGGGAGCGGCGACCCTCTTGGTGAGCGGCGTGCGCTTGGGTCCGCCAGCCTGGGTCTGCAGCCCGTATGAGAATTGCGGCGGATCGTTCCAGCCGCGCTCCTTGTTGCCTGCGAAGGTGAGAGGACGTGTGAAGCGAGCCTGGGGGCGACAGAGGGTCCGCACCCCGCGCGGTAACCGCCCCCAGCCTGGACCGGCGGTAGACCCAGCGCCCCAGCCCACCCGCCGCGCTCACCCGGTTTCACGTACAGCCCCGCCATCTCCACTTCCGCACGGCCAGCGGGGCATCACGTCACTTCCGGGGCGGCCGCACCCGAGCCTGCTGGGGCACGCCCCCGGCAGGGCCGGTTGCCTGGAGCCCTCCAGGTTGGACAGTTCAGAAACGCTGGGAATCGCCGTCGAGGCCCTGCTCCAACTCCCTAAGGAGCTCTAAATCTATTCCAGCTAATAACGCACGGGGTCCTAACTACATGGTACCAAGTGGGGCTGTTTTCCAGGAGGTGGCGCTCTAGGAGCCCAAGTGGGTTCCCTCTCTCCAAATCTCACAGTTGCTCTCAGGAGCAAGTTTAAACCACCAGAAGCTCATGCCCCACACATGCCCCCACTGTGATCTAGCCAGGTGGACTTCCAGAACCTCTGTCCACTTCCCTGAACGTTTACACTCTCTCGGCTGGAATGTATTTATTAGGAAGCCTAGCACACTTAAAGTACCTCAGACCAGGTACTTCAGGTGTCTCACCTGAGCTCCCACAACCTTCTGAGATTTCCTAGTTGTACTATATATTATCTTCAGTGCTGTTTATTTGACTCTTGTTTGACAGTCTCAGAAGGTGGAACTCCTATTTTATTATACCTCCAGTGCCGACCTTAGTGCCTAGTGCCTATATATTCATAAAAATATATTTCTTAAATGAAGTCATTTTTCCAACACTCCCATGCCCTTATGTGACTACCTGCAGCCACCGACACCAAGCACAGATGCAGACACTCATCTCATACAGGTTGTTAACTCCCAACCCAGTCCCAGGCCCAATATACTCACATCCGGTGAGGTCACTGAGGGATTTTTATTTGTACCGATTTTGCTATAAAGTGTTGCTGAGGTAGAGCCAACTGTCCAGGGCTGGACAGGGGCAAGGAACACAGGGACCCAGGGAGAGGAGAGCACGGGGCCTAGGCTGTGGTACAGGGCCTCTCAATCATCCATATAAACAATAAATTGGGCAATAAATAGAGGGTGGGCAAGGGTCAGTGGGGAAAGCAGAGAAGGCTCCAGGGGGCGAGAGGCTGCAGGTCCCTGGGGAATGAAGGGGTACAGAGTCGGGCATGGACCCAGAACCTCCTTCCCCAGTCCTCCCCGATTAATTTAGGGCATGTGGAGCAGAGAGGGTTTCAGCCGGAAGGCATCAAGAAAAGAGAAGATGCCCCGCTTTCGAGGGGCTGCCCCTGCACCCCCAACCCCTCCTTTGAGCAGGGGGAGGGGCAGGGGACCTCCAGGGGAGTCCACAGAGCTGGTCCACTTGAGCCGCAGGCGGGCACGGGCCTGGGCACCCCAGGCCTTGCCTCGAGCCGCAGAGGCCACAAGACACTTCTGGTACTGAACCTAGGGAGAAGGGGAATGTGAGGATCCACTTCCTTTCTGCCCCGGACCCCCTGAAAGCTTCTGCAGGACAGGGACCCGGCGGCCAAGGCTTCAGTAGGAAATGAAGCTGGTAGTCTGCCACATTTGGAGCCCCTACAGCATTCACAGGTAGCTCAATAACAAAAGCCTAAAACTTCACATTCACTGAGCATTTAAGGAGAGCTTGACACTGTGTTAAATTCTTTATATATATAATCTAATCGATCTAGTTATTTATCGGGTGTTATAATCACCATTTTGCAAATGAGGAAGTGAGATTCAGAGAGAATACATGACTTGCCCAAGGTCACATAATCAGAAATTGATAGAATTGGAATTCAAAACTAGTTCTGATTGCACGGCCTGTGCTCTTATCCATACCTACCACTATGCTAACTCTCCTCCATCTCTCATTGCAGTGGACTGGACCCTGGCAAAGTGGACTCCCTAGTCAAAGGGATGTTCTACAACCCAGTCCCAATGCAACTGCTCTGCTCCTCTCTCATTTGAACTCAACAGGGTTCTAAATGGTCTTCTCACTTCTCTTGTGTCTTCCAAATCTTCTACCCATACCATAGCTTTAGTGATCTTCAAAATTCACAAACTTGATTCACTGTCCTGCTCAAAACCTTTCAATGGCTCAAAGTGCCTCAAGATAAAACAAATTCATCACCCTACCCTGTAAGTCCATGACCTGGATTCTGCCATTCTTTCTGCCCCTATCTCTCACTCCATCTCCCCCTGCACTCCAGATACACTAGATTCTTACACATACTCTAATCCACTGACATCCCTCTCACCTTCACAGCTGGGGTTCCCTGTACTTGGCACATGTCCTGTCCCATTCCCCTTCACCTGGATAACTTCCCTCCTTGGACCTTCAACTCTCAGTTTTCTATCACCTCTTTCAGGTAGGCTTCTTGAACCTCCAAAGGGGCCATATCCTCCATCATCCTGTGGTGTACAACTTCTTTCTGGCCTGTCTCTGCTCTAACCTAAGTGTTCTGTGAGGGCAAAGGCTATGCCCTCTAAACCACTGAATTCCCAGGGTCCAGTATGGTTGAGTTCCGGCAAGCACTCGTATTTGAGTGAATAAGTGAACTGAACTGAGTGCAAGTGTCCCATACTCAAATGCCCACAGATAACCAAAAAACAATTTAAATGAGAGAAAACAGGAAAGACAATGCTCACCCTTCAAGGCACAGCCCTTACACAATTCCAGCTAAATGCTGAAATGTATACGTGTGGACCCAAGTGCCAGAGCTTCTGATATTTTACAAAAAACACAAATGGCAATTATTATGTGAAATGTCCTGGCCTTTAAATATTGGCAACTAATTAAAGCCTATTAAAAACAGCATGAGGGTCAAATGAAATACTGCTGAACCACAGTCAGCCCTGGCATGGCTGGTTTGTGATCTCTGGAGAGGCTGCCGATCCTGAACCCCAGTCACCCGTACAGAGCAGCTGCAGGGCAATCCCACCCACCCATTCCCACCCCTAACTCACCATGCAAGCAGCCTGCACAGCTTCGGAGAGTCCCCCTGCATGGGGCTGGCACCAGAAGGCCGCACACTGGAAGCTCTGACGGCCCAGGTCGGCAATGAGGCCAAAGGTGTGTGGGTCACGACCAACACCAATAAAGGTCACGAGGCGCACAGGGCACTGCCACAGTGGCTCCTCCTCTGCACCAGCCTCTGCCTGCCCAAATCAGGCCTAGTCACTAGGGGGCCAGGTACTAGCTGGACCCACTGAGCACTTCCAGTAGCAAGCAATAACCCCTTGGCATCCCCACCCACCCCTCCACACCCCCAACTTCACCTTCTTCTGGCTGGTACCTGAATGGGATGTGCAGTCATGAGAGAGTCAGATATGCTGAGCATGGCAGGGACCCAGGCGTCCCGGTCCCCATGGGTGGTGAGGGTACCAATGGCTGCGTTCATCACGTCCATGCCTGGGGGGGGACAAGCCCACCATGGTGTCTCCCAGGCGTAAAGAAGGATCTGCAGGGAGTGTCTAGGCCCCTCTCACTGACTTAGGATTCAGAGAGATGGGAACAGAATAGCTGCAGCCAGGTTTAGACTCCTGAGTTGAGAAGGGTGGTACATCCCAGGCTATAGAGGGCCATGGGAGCACTCTTAGAAATGTGATAGCTCCTTCCTTTCCCACCTTCCTCTTCTCTTATGGAGCCCACCCCCTCCAGCCCACTCAGTCCTCACCCATGGCTTTGGTGACTGGCAGGGTCCCCATGTACAGTGCCTCGTACTTCTGAGCAGCCTGGCTCACCGCATCCAGTAGCTCCACTGAAATATATACACCAAGTTGGCCTGGGTACTCTCTCAGTGACCCCTTTCTCCACGCTTCTAAGGGAACTGGAACTAGCAGGAAAAAGGCCATGGATGTTCCTCCAATTTAGAGTTTGGGATCCCTGGGACAAGGATACCTCAGAAGTTCTCTATCTCCAGAGAAGTACTAAATAACCAGAACCCCCTTCCCATCTTTCACCAAAGTAGCCTGTTGGTGCAGTGCAGCCCTTCTCTCCCCATACCTTGTCGAGGCAGGTCTTCAGGGGAGATGGGGTCTAGTGAGCAGCAAGGGGAATCACCACTGACCCCTACTCGCTCTGACAAGATCTGAAACATAATGCAGCCAGCATGAGGTGTAGGGAGGGGGAAGTGAGGTAAGGGAGCCAATACCACCCTAACCCAACCACCTTAGCAGCTTCAGACCCAGCTCCATACCCACATTCCCTGCCCCACTCTGGCCCTTACCTGGGCACAGAGCCCGTGTAGGGCACTGGCAATGGCCTTGGCAGGGACGTCACAGCGAAACACATGGCACTTGAGCATACAGCTGTCTTTGTCACCCGCCACAAAAGCGAAGTCCCTGGCAGGGTCAGAGATGGGGCTAGGGCAGGGCCAGGGATGGAGCTGGGGTAGAGGCTAGGTAGGGACAGGGGCCTGTAGTGCCTGCAGGAGGCTGGAAAGTCAGGGTTATGGCAGGGATGGAACAAGGAGATCAGGGCTGGGGCTCTAGGCACCTGGCTGTCACTCACCTGTCACTGTTCCAGAAGCATGTGGGAGCACAGGAGAGAATCAGCCCAGCCTCTCAGGCTCTCCCCCATCCATCCCTGCTGAGCTGGGCCCACCCTCCCCAACCAGGGCTGGACCAGGCAGGGGAGGCAGAGCTTGGGTACATGTCAGAGGACCTGTGTCCAGGGGTTCAAGTACAGGGGGTCAGCATCAGCGGGGATCACAGCCTACCGGGGGGAGGGAGGAGCAACTCTCACTTCGAGGGATGTAGGGGTCCTCACCGGCCCTTGGAGCTGCCCACACCCCATACACGAATGTGCACCAGAGGCTGGCGGTGGATCAGACTGTGGTCCAGGGGATTCACCAGGCTCATCACATCCTTCTTCAGGATCATCAGCATGTTCTGGCCCTGCCAAGAAGAGGTCAGCTCGGAGCTCAGATGAAGGTGGTTGCCATGAGGAACAGGCAATTCAGGGACAACCACCTCTGCTGGATGCTGGGCTGAAACCCTTAAAGGGCCAGCCAGCTTACCTCGCCCCAGGTACCATCCGGGGGCTGGCTCTGGCTACGAGTCTGGGCCAGCTGCTGGATGCAGTTATTGACTGCAATACTGCTCTTCCCTGGTACCAGGTCCTCTTCAGGTACTTCTACCCAGCCCAGAGAGCGGACTGCGAAGCACTGACGGGTTGAGGAAAAGGACACGAGGACCCTGAGTAAGTAGAGGTGAAGTAGGGTGGAAGGTGCCACAGGCTCCACATATATAAACCCTCTGAGACCTCCCTTCAGCCTTGATTACCTCTGCTCAGCCCAGTCTCACCCCTGACCTTTCCCTTGGGACCCTCCCCAATGCCCTGGACTGGCCCTCAGGCCCAAATCACTACCTTAGCCCCTGGCTCCATTCTCTGGATGTAGGATTCTTCACCATACCAGGACAGAGAATTACTGGAATAGAGCAGAGCTCGTAAGAGGACCACAATTCCTACAGAAGGGACAATGGTGAGGACCAGACTACTCGATGGGCACAAGATGTGGGATAAGACCCAGAATATAGTGTCCCAAATATAAAGTCAGAGTGAGACAAGGCCCAGGACATATTACATAAATGTAACATAAAGCATGGCTTAGAATTTGAGGGAAAATTCAACACACAGGACACAGAATAAAACAAACATGGAACAGGGTCCAAAATCTGGACCAGCGCCCCAAATCAGGACAAGAAGACCCTAGAACACAGGATAGGAACCTCCGTGGACAGAACCTAGGGTAGTGACCAAGGCCTAGAACATGAGAGGTCAGGACCCAGAATACATAAAACAACATGTAACAAAAAACAGCTCGGAACAAGGAACAAAACTCAAAACACTGGGAGAGTCAACAATATGGGACAGAACCAAGAACACATAACAAAACCCTAAACATGGGACACAGTCCAGAACCTGTGCTGGAAAGCGGACTGTGGGTCCAGCTGCATCTTTGAGTGCCATGGAACCCCAAGCCTTTCATTTTTGCCTGGCCTATCCCTGTTACCTCCGGTCCAGTGAGCTCTCCAGGCTGGAGAAGGATCTCCCCTTGGGGGGCCGAAGTCCCCAAATTCCCTCCGTCTTCTGTAGAGAGGGGGCTAGGTCAGTGTGGCAGTAGGCTTAGATCCACACATGAGCTCAGGCCCCCTCTTCACACGCCACCTACCGTGCCTGGGTCCTCTGCATCTCCTGACTCCCAGGTTGGGCGCTGCCACTGGGTGCTACCGCTGGGTACATGCCAATAATAAGTACCTGCAGCATCGCGGATCTTCCTCCAGCCAGGGGGCAAACCTGGCTCCCCCTCCAGACTCTGGTCCCCCCACAAGTCATCTACAGGAACGTGAGATTGGAGAAGGAAGGCATATATGTGCGCTCAGAATAACACTTTGTCATAACCCTTCCTCCAACCCAAAAGGCACAACTTAGCGCTGAAGGTTCAGCCTGAGGGTCCAGGCTTCCAACCTTGGATACTGCAGTGCAAAAATCGGGGTTCATTTGTTCCCTGGTCCTCACTCCGAGACGTACGCCCCTCCCTGTCTTTGAGGCTGAGGTAGCCTTTCGCGCTCCCTCGTCCCCCCTCAGCTCCCGATCCTCCCATCGGGACCCTCTGTGCACACCATCGCAGTTGACCAGAATGATGGCCAGCATGTAATCCTTGCCCAGCATAGCCCTGGTCGCGTCCCCAGCTCGCCTCCGGAGCTGCTGCGCCTACAAGTCCAGCCTCTGCGCTGGAATCGGCCTGGCCAGCTGGCGCCGCACAAATACGGGGCGGGGCAGGGGCCGGGTCCTGGGGCGGGAAAGGACCCGCCTGAGCAGCGCCTCCTGTCGAAAGGTGGCGCGTGAAAACAGCCGTCCTGATCACCCAGTTGCTGCGCGTTGGCGTGCGAAGGTCTGGAGGAGGAGCAAGGTCCGCGGCGCGCACGCTGACATCATAGCTCAATTGTGAGCTCATCAAGCGGCGGAAGATCCGCCAGGCGAACTTGCGCGGAGCGCACACGCGCACAAGTGAGATCATGGCGTTTAGGTAGTCTACACGCGCGCACACGCAGCCTGGGTCTCAAAGGGAGAGGTCACGTGTGGGAGTATCTGCGAAAAGAAGACCTTCAGGAAAGCGTCTCCACCCGTTCCAGAAATGCCCCGGAAGTGCCTGCGCCCTCAGTAAAGATGGCAGTAGCATTTGCCAGGAGGGAGGCGGTGCTGCGCCTGCGCAACAAACTCGGCAGGGAAGATGGCGGATGACAAGGTGAGCGAAGAGTAACGTTGTCTGCTGTCCGGGGTGGGCTTCACACCTTTTTAGTCCTGGGGAGAGGCGACAGATGGGGGGGCTCCTGGGTGGGGGGTGCCCCTTGCTTCTCCTGGGAGCGGACTTTTACTCCTGTCGACTGCCTCAATAATGGGAAGTGGAGTGGCGGAGCATTGCGCAAGGCAAGCGGAACCGGGAATCCCCCAGGCGTCACCCCAACCCCCAACCCCGGACCATGATGATCCTTAGTTACTTGCAGACAGTCCTCGCTCTTCTGTGTTCTCTAGCCACCGAAATTTCCCTTCCAGAGACAGGAGGTTTCCAACAACACAGACACACCCGCATTCGAACACATTCCTTGGGCACACTAATTTCGTCGTTATGTGCGACCAAAATCCTGAATTCATTTACCCACACCCTTGCAAACAGCCACGTTCCCTCCCCGCGCACCAAACCCCAGCTCATCCAGTCACACATTCAGTTTGGGATGGGTTTGGGGAGGAAGAGGGAGAAGACTAGGCAGAAATCAGGTTTGCCCCCAAATTGTCCAAGGAACTGCCTCACCGTTAGTCTGGAAGTTCAGCACCAACCACACATTTACTAAGTACTTGGAGTCCCTGTGTTAGGCCTCGGGACACAGACGACAAGATAGACTTTCAGGTAGCTTCCTACTCACTAGCGCTTGCCGGATAAACCTAGGTCCCCTAGCTGCCCCTCTTGTCTTCTCTATACACCGCTTACTGTATAAAATTCCTGTGAGAGTTGCTGTAAGTTACCGATGCAGGTCCCATCGGTCACCCCCTCCCAGGCCCCCGTGTGAATTCTTTACTTTTCAATGCCTTTCTTCCTTTACCACTATCATCTCAGGAAGGGGTTTCTTAGGCTCACTGCCTCCTGCCCCCAGCCTCTGATAGACTTGAGCAGGGGATGGGGCTGGGTCAGCCTTCTGGAGCCAACCTCTCTTTTGTCCTAGGATTCTCTGCCCAAGCTTAAGGACCTGGCATTTCTCAAGAACCAGCTGGAGCGCCTGCAGCAACGTGTGGAAGACGAAGTCAACAGTGGTGTAGACCAGGTAAAGGTGCACCTGCCCCCTGCCTCCCGCTTAGGCTTCATTGGCCAATATGCTTTTGAGTGGGTGGTAGAGATTTATTCAGCAAATGGTTAGTTATTGAGGGCCTATTCTCTGTGTCACCAAGGAAAGTTTCCCTGAGAAAATGGCCTTTGAACTGGGATCTTAAGTAGGGGTTAACTGGGTGAAGGGGGGAGGAGGGAACATTCCCGGCAGATGGAACAGCAGAGGCAAAGCCCTTGTGGTCGGAGGTAGCATGATGAACATGCGAGGTGAAAACAGTTCAGTTTGGCTGCAGTAGTGGGGGAGCATGCTAGGATATGAGACTGGAGAAGCAAGCAGGGGTCAGATTCCTCAGGGACATCTCTCTCAGTGGGATTCTGTGGTTAGAGCCTTCTAACCTCAGGGTTCTGACATTGTGTGATCATGACTCCTAGGTTCTTTTTCTGCCCAGGACCTTGAAAAAATCTTTGGTGAGCATACTATGGTTTTCCAGAGTAAGGAGGAGCAGGTAGTGGAACATGCTAAGCCCAGCTTGAGTAGCTCCTGGGCAGAGAAGGGGAGAGCCTGGCTGAATTTTCTCCTGCATTTTCCTCCACAGGATGGCTCGCTCTTGTCCTCTCCATTCCTCAAGGGCTTCCTGGCTGGCTATGTGGTGGCCAAACTGAGGGCGTCAGCAGTATTAGGCTTTGCCGTGGGCACCTGCACTGGCATATATGCAGCTCAGGCGTATGCTGTGCCCAATGTGGAGAAGACATTGAGGGACTATCTTCAATCACTGCGCAAGGGGCCCGACTAGCTCTGGATCCCATGGGGGAGGCAGGATGAGCAGCTGGGGCCTGCAGGTGGAGGCCTTTCAACCACAGATGCCATATCTGGCCTCCCCGGCTTTCACCCATTTGCTGTCTCCAGCTTTCCTGCCGCCTTCCTGCAGAGGCTGGACAGTGGCTCATCAGCCAGCACCCTGGACTCCTCGCCTCCATAACCCCATGGCATTGGCCCCAAGACAGTGGCTTCTTGAACTACCAGCCCCTTCCTCTTCTAGCCCTTACTGTGGAGTTTGCAGCTGACTCTTGATTCTCAGTATTCTCTCTGGCGATGTACCAAGGCGCCTCTCCCCTCGGAGCCAGCTCCATAACTTAATTTTCCCCGAACGTGTCACAATCCCCACTGACGCCCCCTTGCTAGCTACACAGGCCACCCAGGGTCTAGTTTGGGCATGAGTGTAGAGGACGGGGGCGTGCCAGGCCTGGGCCATCCCAGGCAGGCCCGCTGGACCCTGATGCTACTCCTGTCCACTGCCATGTACGGAGCCCATGCACCATTGCTGGCACTGTGCCACGTGGATGGCCGTGTGCCCTTCCGACCGTCTTCGGCTGTATTGCTGACTGAACTGACCAAGCTGCTGCTGTGCGCCTTTTCCCTCCTGGTGGGCTGGCAAGCATGGCCCCAGCAGACCCCACCCTGGCGCCAGGCCGCTCCGTTTGCACTATCAGCCCTGCTCTACGGCGCCAGCAACAACCTGGTGATCTACCTTCAACGTTACATGGACCCCAGCACCTACCAGGTGCTGAGCAATCTCAAGATTGGAAGCACAGCCCTGTTCTACTGCCTCTGCCTCCGACACCGCCTCTCTGCACGCCAGGGCTTAGCACTGCTGCTGCTCATGGCAGCAGGAGCCTGCTATGCAGCTGGTGGCCTGCAGGACCCTGGGAACACCCTTCCTGGGCCCCCTTCCGCAGCTGCTGTAGGCCCCATGCCCCTGCATATCAGTCCACTGGGACTGCTGCTTCTCATCCTGTACTGCCTCATCTCAGGCTTGTCTTCCGTGTACACAGAGCTGCTCATGAAGCGACAGCGGCTGCCCCTGGCACTTCAGAACCTCTTCCTCTACACTTTCGGTGTGCTCCTGAACCTAGGTCTGCATGCAGGTGGCGGCCCCGGCCCAGGCCTCCTGGAGGGTTTCTCAGGATGGGCAGCACTTGTAGTGCTGAGCCAGGCACTAAATGGGCTGCTCATGTCAGCTGTCATGAAGCACGGCAGCAGCATCACACGCCTCTTCGTTGTGTCCTGCTCGCTAGTGGTCAACGCTGTGCTCTCAGCAGCCCTGCTGCAGCTTCAGCTCACAGCTGCCTTCTTCCTGGCCACGCTGCTCATTGGCCTGGCTGTGCGCCTGTACTATGGCAGTCGCTAGCCCCTCACCACCTCCACCCTGATTCCTGATCTGTAGATTGGGCACCACCATCGGAGCCACCTCCCAGTGCTGACCCCTCCCCTCAGCAGCCCTGTAACAAGTGCCTTGCGAGAAAAGCTGGGGAAGTGCGAGCAGCCATGTCAGTCTCTGGAGGTAGGTGGATGGAGGGTTGAAGCCTGGGTTTGGTTAAGGAAACTCTTACACCCCCAGAAGTTCTTCCTGACTAAGGAATTAGGGGAGCATCAGTTCATGGGCCTGAGAAGTGATACCGTGCCTGATGGGAGGAGGTGCCCTGCCTCAACCTGCGTGAATGCAGTTTCTTAAAGTGGGGTGTGGACAGCAGTTGGCTTTCCTTGCCTACTGTGGTCACCCCAGCAGACCCACTGCCCCCAGGCCTGGTGCTTGCTGCTCCAGCCCAGCCATGGTGCATGACTCCCCCATAACATGCTCACCCCCCACTGTCATGTAGGAAAGCCCAGTTGCTGCAGATTCTACATCCATCACCCAGGCCTCTGCCATGCTCCCCTAGCTGCAGCAGCACCTGGAAATAATGCCCCCACTCTCTCCTTATCCCGCCTTTGTTCTGGAAACCTCAGAGAGGACTGGGGCTTGACTCATCTCAGGGATGTTGTCCCTGGGCCCTGGCTTAAGCCTACACTCCTGACCTCTCTGCTCACTCTAAGGGCTCTCTCATAGCCCACTGCCCCCTCTATAGCTTCTAGGAGGTACCATCTTTCCCACTCTGAGTCCTGCCCTTTCCTAGCAGTGTCCCAGCTCCCAACAGCCTAGGGAAACTACACAGAGTGACCTGGGACCAGGCACAGGGAAACTTGTATAGCTCAATCAGTGTCTGTATAAGCAATAAGGTCTTAATAAAGTGCTCTGGGGTATAGGTGGTTTCTACAGTTGGCCATAATTGTCCTGTGTCTTCTGTGTTACATAGCTCCTCTCAAACATAATTTCATTCCTCTGGTGCCCTGAGTATCTTAATCCTGGGGTGACTTATTGACTAAGAGAAGAGGCTGTTTTCTCCCAGCTGTTGCTAACAGCATTGTTTCCTTTGAGAATTCCATGGAGCCGAGACTATTTTCTGTCACGGAGCTTTGGAAGTTTCTCTGAAGCATAAAACTTGGGCCCTGGAGAATTTGGAAGGAGTCTTGGGAATAGAAAGTGTTGGGCCCAGCAAGGCAAACTGTAGACTGTAGGCTAGAGAGCTCTTAGGACTCAAGGTGGTCTCGTTTCTCGTCTCCTCTGGATCCCTCACTGATATTCCTGCCTGTCGTCTCTTCTCATAACCAGAGGAATCTCAGGCCCTGCTCCCGTGGTAGAATACCTGGTAAGCTTGTGGGGAAAAAAAAAAGAGAAATCCCAGTCCTGCTGAAGCAGAATCTTAGGGAGTGAGGTTTGGGAATTTTTTTTCTTTATTCTTTTTTTTTTTTTTTTTCTTTTCAGTAAGCTTCCTAGGTGATTCTGATGCACACTGCAACTTGTGAACTACTATTTCTGGCAGTGTAGAACTATAGCCAACCAGGCTTGAGTTTTAATTCTGGCTCTGTCACCTATTGGCTGACTGTCCTTGAACAATTACTTAACCTCTCTTAGCTTTAGTTGGCTTATCTCTGAAATTGCGGGGAGGGGGGGGTGTCAGATGATACCTACTACTATAAAGGGGACTGGAAATGACTAAATCAAATAAGGGATGTTAGTGTGCTCAGCAGGTACTGGCACAAGACCTAGTTAGTGGTGTTATTAACTATCCATAATGAAGGTTAGCTTGGCTGTTGTGTCCCAACTCCTCTCCCTTCTAGGACCTTTACGAATGAGGAGAGAGGAGACTGCCCCTGAAGGATTCCTGATCCCCACATTTCTCCTCAGGGCGGGGATCCAGCATGCCTGCGCCCAGCCTAGTCTGCTGAAGTCGCTGGCTCTGGGCTTGGAGCTCCTGGTTCTGCGTGGCCAGGTTGATGGTGTCTTGCAGGATGCCAGCCAGCAGGCTGCGATAGTGATGCTCTGTGGCCATGGCCTGTTCCTCCCACAGCCCCCGCCAGGCTCGGAATACCTGTGCGCAGATTCAGAGATCCCCATCAGTCAGCCAGCCTTGGAACCAATTCAAGGCCTGCCCTCTGTCCTCACTGACCTGCAGCACTTGGCACGTCCAAGCCCGGGCAGCCTGCACGTGCAGGTCATAGAGGGCTGTCAGGTCCTGCTCCGCAGTGTCCCGTTCTGCCTGAAGGGCCTCCAGCTGGAGTCTCAGCCCTGTCCACTCCCGGTGCCATCTCTGCCTCTCCTCGGAAACCTTCAGTGATAATACGTACCGTTTGTTGAGCGCAACCTGTGTGCCAGGCTCTGCTCTACTTTATATTATTATTTCGTTTTATCTAATGATAACCTTTGAGGTAATTGCTATTTTACAGATTTGGAAACAGTGGGTCAGAGAAGTGACCTAACTTGACCAAATTCACATGGCTAGTGAGGGACAGAACTGAGATGACACATGCATTTCAGTAGTTCGCCGTCATCCTTGGGGTAAAGTCCAAATCCAGAGGCGTGGCACACGGTCTCTTTAGCCTTGACTCTGACCATGTACCTGCCAGGCTTCAGCCAGATGGACAGTTTGCAACACCCAGAACCTACTTTGCCATTGCTTCCATCTGGACTTTTGCTCATACAGGATTCTCTCCTAAGAGCATGTCTCCCACCTTCCCCTGATCCGACCTCCGTGCACACAAGTTTTGTTTCTTGTTTAAACAAGATCTGTTTACTTAGTGCCTCCATGTGATGAGCACAAACTGCCCTGTGGATCTGAGTCTAGTGAATTTCTCTGGCTAATTTGTTTGTCCTTAAAGTCTCAGGTTAGATGTCATCTTCTCTGCTCCACTCCAGCCTGGGCCAGGTACACCTGTTTGTTCCCACAGTCACTAGCTCCCTCATTTACAGCACTTAGCACTGAGAATTGCATCGTCTATCCCCCACAAAGCTGTGAGGGCCATGAGAGAGGTTGTGGTCCAGTCTGCTGTGATTGATGCTAGATCCCAGCACAGTACCTGGCCAGGTTAAAAGGAGCCTCAAGGGACTTCCCTGCTGGTCCAGTGGTAAAGAATCCGCCTTGCAATGCAGGGGATGCAGGTTTGATCCCTGGTCTAGGAACTAAGATCCTACATGCTGTGGCACAATTAAGCCCACGTGCCACAACTACTGAGCTCATGTGCCTCAACGAGAGAGCTGCGTGCCGCAAACTACAGAGCCCACGTGCCCTGGAGCCCCCACGCCACAAATAGAGAAGAGAAAAACTCACACACCACAACTAGAGAGAAGCCCAAGTGCCACAACGAAAGATCCCACATGCCTCAACGGAGATCCCCCGTGCCACAACTAAGACCTGACTCAGCCAAAAAAAAAAAAAAAAAAAAAGTAGGAGCCTCAAGTCCCCTACTTGACCTTCCTCACCTCTTCAGCCACCAGGCCTTTGATGTGGACCCCTGCCACCACTTCTTCCTCCTGTTGCAAATGCTTCAGTTCCTCTTGGATCCAAATTTGGTGCTGTTCTCGCAGTCTCTGCCTCTGGGCCTGAGCCAGGAAGAACTGCAGGGCCACATCCGGGGCCTGCTGGGCCTAGGTGGCATCATTCTAGGCTCAGCCAGAAGCCCATGTGTATACACAGCCTTGGGACACAGGGCCCAACTTTTCCAACAGACCGCCATTACCAGGGCAGCTCCTAGAATTACATCCAGGAGACTAGCTGGCCTGAAAGAGCCTGTGGCCTGGACAGAGACTCAGAGGCGGTGAGGGAAGAGGAGAGGTATTGATTCTGCCAGTAGGTGCCATGGAGGCCCTAGGGACCCCATGCCCCTAAACGAACCCAGTAGGAAAACAGCCCCTTCCCATGCCCCTTCCTGAGGGATACAGTAACCCTTCAGGCCCTTTATTTGCCAAAAGCTCCATATTTCTCCCTGATGTTAGGGCAAGGTAAGCAGGACACATATTATCAGGACTCTGCGACTCTACTCCCCAACAGCTTCCAGTTGTTCTGGGGTACATGAGGTGTTACCTGTTCCTCAGAGTCCCTGAGAGGGTGCATTTGGTGGAGATCAGGTCCTATAGATGCTGTTCTTCCTGCCACTGGAGGAAAATGCAGTTAAGCACACCAAAGGTGGAGAAGACCTCCAGCTCCACCCCAAGCACCAGCCTCACCTTGAGGCTCTTCCTGGAGGCCTGGGCTGGGGCTTGCTGTTGAACCTGTGACCTGCTGAGAATATATTACGAATGAGAATTCTATTACCTTTTTTCCCAGGACAGTGTTGGTTTTGAAGTCAGATCAGGGTCCCAGCCCCTCATTTTCTTAGCAGTTTGACCTCAGGCAGGTGGATAGTCTTCTGAGTCTCCATTTTCTCATCCATAAAATGGAGCTGATAAAAGTTGTAGAGAGCATGAAATGAGATAAGGCACCCAAAGCACTTAGCAGTGGCCAGCCCTGTTCAATAACTTGGAGTTTACAGGCCTAATTCCCAAGGCCCAGGGCTGTAAAAGCAAGTTATAAGTAATTAAGAAAATGAAAGCACCAGGAGAAGCTGGACAGGGGCGACCTTCCAGCCACCCTGTGACAAATCATGGAAGACAGCGCCCCTTCTGCATAAGGGAGGACATGCATCCTAAGGGGATGGAAGAGTGCCGTACTGAGTCTAAGGACTTGGATGTCTCTGCACCTCTGCTGCCTTTGATTATCCTAGTGACCCTGGGATACTCACATCACTTCTCGGAGCTTCAGTTTGCTGAAGCAATGCTGGGAGCAATGTTGTCTTCCGTGTTTAAAATAAATTGTGGCTTCCCCTTGACCTTCCAGACAAACTCCAAACATCTCAATTGATTTACAAAGACCTGCATGACCAGGCCCCTACTTCAGTCTCCAATCCTTCTCTCTGGACTTTCTTCCTCAAACTCTATCCTCCAGCAAATTGAGCTGCTTGCAGTCTCCCAAAGAGATCAAGGACTCGCTTACCTCTGACACTTCTGTTATTTTTTCTGCCTGGAATGTTCTTCATTCATCTTTGCTAGCCATCTCCTTCAGGTTTCAACTTCCTCCATGAAGTCTTCCTTCCCTCTCTCGCCAAGACTAACTTAGATGCCCACATAGAGCCCTTTGGATAAGCTCTTCAGAGCACTGATCATGGTGTTAATTGTTTCTTTCCAGAGGATTATAAAAAGGCACATAGTGGTCAATAAATGTTTGGGAATCAATACATTAATGAAGGAAGGAAGAGCCCCCTCACAGTGCTCTGTAAACAGAGAAAAAGGAGGCAGACATCAATAGGCCTCCCAAGAGTTTGGATGGGAAGACGTACCTGTGGTTCTGGGAGCCCCATAGCCTCAGTTTTGACTGTTTCGAGCATCCTGAGCGCTGGCTCCAGGCTTTTACCACCTGTGGAGAGGGGATTCTGGGTGGGCCCCGCTCGCCGCAACTACAGAAAGCCCGCGCGCAGCAACAAAGACCCAACTCAGCCAAAAATTAATTTAAAAAAAAAATAGCTAACACCTATCCGGCATTTTCCATGTGTTTGACGGTACCGTGCTAAGGCTTTTCATGGATTGTCTCTTTTTAGCTACACAATACTCCAGTGAGGCAGCAACCCTAATTTACCCTGTCTCCCTCCACATTTTCCAGATGAGGCAACTGAAACTCAGAGAGGTCAAGCAACTTCCTGGTGAGTGGCAGAACTGAAACTCAAGCCCAGGTCTGTCTGACACTAAAGCCTGTGTCCTTAGTCACGATCCCAAACTGGCCTATACGTAAACACACGTCCTTCCCTCCCTGCTTTGTCCTTGAGAGTGTGAAATGCCCCAACTTATCTTCCTCATTCCACAGGGCCTGATGTAGGCTGTGGTCTGGGAATATGTTGGCCAAATGAATGTGTTTGTTGATTCTGAAGACAGAGGGCCAGACTTTTACTTTTCTTTTTTTTTTTTTTTTGGCTACGTTGGGTCTTTGTTGCTGCATGTGGTCTTTCTCTAGTTGCGGCGAGCAGGGGCTACTCTTTGTTGTGGTGTGCGGGCTTCTCATTGCGGTGGTTTCTCTTGTTGCGGAGCACAGGCTCTGGGCGTGCGGGCTTCAGTAGCTGTGGCTCACGGGCTCTAGAGCGCAGGCTCAGTAGTTGTGGCACACGGGCTTACTTGCTCCGCAGCATGTGGGATCTTCCCGGACCAGGGCTTGAACCCATGTCTCCTGCATTGGCAGGCGGATTCTTAACCACTGTGCCACCAGGGAAGCCCCACAGACTTTTTTTTTTTACTCTTTTATTAGTGGAAAACTTCAAACATATACAAAGTCTAGGAATTTCATCTACTTATCACCTTATCAGCTTCAACAAATATCAACTCATGGTCATTCTTGTTTGATCTATACCCTCCACTTGACCTCCCCCAAATTTCTGACATATCGTTTCACAGAGGCCTGATCTTTAATGAGTGTGTGAAAATAGGAAAGTACCTTCCCTTCTCTGATCCTCCCTTTCCTCGTCTATAAATTAAACCTGCCTGCCTTCCCTCGCCCGTAGATTCGATCTGCCTCATGGCATTGTGGTAAGAATCAAAGGTTTTAGTCAGTGTAAAAATGCTTGGTAAACTGTTGAAGGCCTCTGAAAGGGTGAGGGGTTGCTTTTACTATTGGCCTTACCTTTCCAGACGGTGAGAGCCTGGCAATTCTGGGACCTTTCTGAATCCTGGCTTCCCAGAGGCTCAGGCTCTCTCTCGGCTCGCTAGGGTTGGGGCTGCCGCTGGTTGGGTGAGACGGGGGCCAGGCCTAAGGCCAGATCCTAGAGCTTCCCAAAGAAACCCACGTCCTCCCCCAGGCCACCTTGAGGGTCCAGGCGAAGAAGAAGGCCACTGTAGTTGTTTCCTTCCAGGAGACATGAGACAATCCAGGGCAGAGAGCCCTCCACCTCCTCACCAACAACCTTACCAGCCAACACCTGCAGCAAGGGACAGTCTCTGCCAGAGGGAGGGATGGAGGAAGAAAAGAGATGTCCACCGGTAGATGCAGAAAGAAACTGGCCCAAATCACACTCTGATGGAAAGATTGACTGTTTCCAGTCACTTTTGTGTACCACCAGACAGATTTGCAACCTTGTATAGATCTTTATTTTATTTTATATTTGATTACTTTTAAAAATTACACAAATAATACATTCTCATAGTAAAAACAATTTAATTTTATATCTGACAAGGGACTTGTATCCAGAATATATAAAGAGCTCCTACACCTCAATAATAAAAATACAGCCCAATTGTAAAATGGCAAAGCAAGGTGACATCAACAAAAATGGCAGAGTAGGAAACTCTGGGAGTCTGTCCCTTCCCAGAAACATCTGGCAAAAAAAAATGGTCAGAATCAACCTTACTGGAACTCTGGGAGATAGTCAAAGTTTGACAGCAATCAAGTGAATGTTTAACCAGGAGAAAGGCAGCTTAAATATGGTAAGAGATCTTTGTGGTGTTTTTAACTTACCCTAGCCCCAACCTTCTCCCCAGCACAGCCCACATTTCTGGTGGGGGTACCTGGTTCTGAAAGGAGCAGAGTAGATCTTGTTCCCAGGGAACTGTGTTTGTCTGTTTTGATTGTCTGGGGTTTCCCACAAAGGACTGACGAAAGCTGCCTCCCTTTGTCTCACTTATCTTGGAATTCTCTTGGAGCAGAGGAGCTATGCCAGAGGACAGTCCCCCAAAGCATTGAGAGATGAAAGAACAAGCAAAAATAACAGTTGGGGCAAACAATAGACACATGGAAAGACTGGGAGAAAAGGTGGGGAGTGAAATTTTGGAGGAATAAGGATTTTGAAAAGGTCCCATGTGTACTAGGGTACCTAGAAAGCCACACATATGTCCTGGGCAGTATGTGTGGTCAGAAGAGACCTGAGAAGACCAAAGGCTTTCACCTCTGGCTGAATTAGGGCTCAGTGCAAGCATCAGGTGAGGCTAAGGCAGAGCTGTAAATGGTCTTGCTAAGCATTTAAGGAGTGACCCAACACAGAGCCAGTCTGTAGAAACCTGGAGAATTTTTTTCTTCCTTTCTCCCTTTTTTTCCCTTTTCCTCCTCCCTGCCTCCTCCTTCTTCTCCTTCCTCTCTCCTCATTCCCTTTCCCCTACCTGTCCTCCTCCTCCTTTTTCTCCTTTTCCTTTCTTTTTTTTTTTTTTTTTTTCTGGGGGGGCGCGCATTCTCGGAGGTTAGGGAATTCTATGTCAGGTCATTGGCTAATCACTGAGATAATAGAATGAAGACTTCAGTGACTGCAAGGAATACAGTCTTTGCAAAAATTGTTTGGAAAAGTAAGCAAATGGATGGCTAATGCTCACAACAAGCAACAAGGCAAACCCTGGAGAGGAGGGAGAATCCAGCTTTCAGAGTTATCAGATTATCATATCCAGAGTGTCAGAGCACTAAGGAAAAAGAATGGAGACTTAAGAGACCAACACAATAAAGAATATAGTCTTTACAAAAAGTACTCAAATTGGCCAGTTTCCAACAAAAAATTATTAGGCATGCAAATAAGAAAGTATGGCTCAGGACTTCCCTGGTGGTCCAATGGCTAAGACTCTGTACTCTCAATGCAGGGGGCCTTGGTTCGATCCCTGGTCAGGGAACTAGATCCCACATGCCTCAACTAAGACCTGGCACAGCCAGATAAATAAATAAATTTTTTTTAATTAAAAAAAAAAGAAAGTATAGCTCACTCACAGGAAAAAAGAAAAAGAAATTAATAAAAACTGTCCCTGAGGAAACCAGACACTGGATTCAGTAGACAAAGACTTTAAATCAACTGTCTTAGATATTTTCAGAAAACTAAATCAAGAAAATGATGTCTCACCAAGGCTGGCTCCTCTGTCAACTCCCAGTTCCCTCTTTCCCACCCAACTTCTAGCTTCACTGCTATCTTGGGAATTTTCCTAAAAATTTTGTGGTGGGAGAAGGGGAATAAAGATAAAGAAAAAAAAAAAAAAAAGAAAATGATGTCTCAGTGACTATCAATAGAACAATAGAAATTATAAAAAGGAACCAAGTAGAAATATGGGAGCTGAAAAGTACAATAACTGAAATTAAAAATTCACTAGAGGGTAGATTTGAGCAGGCACAAGAATCTCAACAAACCTGAATATAGGTCAAATAAAATTATCCAGTCTGAGGAGCAGAAAGAAAAAAGAATGAAGGAAAATGAGCCTAAGAGACCTGTGGGCTGCCATCAAGTGTACAAACATATGCATAATGGGAGTCCCAGAGGGAGAAGAGAAAGAGAAAATGACAGAAAGAATATTTGAAGAAATAATGCTCAAAAAGTCCCCCAAACTTATGAAAGACATGAATCTACACATCCAAGAAGCTCAACAAATTCCAAGGAGGGTATACTCAAAGAGATCTACACCAGGACAGATTATAATCAAACTGTCAAAATCCAAAGTCAAAGAAAGAATCTTGAAAACAAGAGAGAAGCAGCTTATTATGCACAAGGGATCTTCAGTAAGATTAAAAACCAATTTTTCATCAGAAACTATGGAGGCCAGAAGGCAGTGAGATAACACAGTTAAAGTGTTGAAAGAAAAAAAAACAAAAAACCAAACCTGTCAACTAAGATTTCTGTATCTGGCAAGACTATCGTTCAGAAATGTAAGAGAAAGTAAGATATGCCCAGATAAACAAAAATTGAGGGAGTTCATTGCTAGTAGACCTGCCTTACAAGAAATACTA
Source organism: Leucopleurus acutus (assembly GCF_964270905.1). Taxonomy (NCBI): domain Eukaryota; kingdom Metazoa; phylum Chordata; class Mammalia; order Artiodactyla; family Delphinidae; genus Leucopleurus; species Leucopleurus acutus. The sequence continues at coordinate 58,976,980 of NC_139145.1, read as the reverse complement.
AAGGGAGCAAATCCTTCAGCATGTCAGAGATGAGGAAAGGAGGAGACTCTGATGCTGCCCTGGGCCTCTACATCCATATTTCAGCCACCTACCCAAGCCTTCCCCAAAGCTGTTAAAAGGCTCCATCAAACTTACAGGGTTCCTGGAAGCTGCAGGATCCGCAAGGCTCCTCGCCACATGCCCTGGGTCCCAGGTCCCTCAGGAGGGTCAGGCCGTGGGCAGGACATGGTGACAGTGAGCAGAGAGCAGGCACTGTGGAGGAGATCAAAGGATCAGGCCAAATGGCTAGGGGATGGGGGTGGGTGAAGGCACCCGCCTGTCCTCACCTGTCTTCACCACCTGCAGCCTGCAAGTACAGCTCTGAGGCAGCTCTTGAGTCAGACACCTCCACTTCACTGGCATTTTCTACCACCCTGGAGGAAGGGAAGGCTGATCTCAGCTCCTAAGCACAAGGGTTCTGTCCAGCCCCCCAGAATCTCTGCATGGGGAGCCCATGGGGGCCCAAGAGCCTATAAGAGTCATCCCCAAGACTCCAAGCTCAATATATCCCCTAAAAACCTCTCATCTTCATGATCTTATTTTTTCTCCTATCATCTGCCCAGTGAGGGAAACAGGATAGTTGGGATTGCTCCCATTTTATAGATGGAGAAACTGAAGTTCAGCTCGGTGAGATGCTCAGATCACCCGGGATGGTAATGACTGAGTTGAAGAGGTGTAAGTGGATGGGGTGGTGAGAAGAGCGAGAGGTTATGGAGATACGGGATGAAGGGAAGACGGTGAGAGGGAGTCCTGGGGGCAAATGCAAAACCTGTAAGCATGACCCCAAGTTCATAACTTCCCTTCCCTGGAGTGGCAGTGGGGAGAAGCCTCCAACGGCTTGGTTTGGGGTGTCAGCCCTGACTTAAGACAAGCTCCCTCAGACCCCGTTGGGCTCTGGACACTCACAAGCCCAGAGGGGACACATCCAGCACTGACAGGTTCTCTGACCCTGGAGCAAGCAGGTCCCAACTCCTCCCACTGGTGCTGAGCTGCGATCACACAAGCACAACATCTGTTACAAACCGAACCTTTCCCCAGCCTTTGGCTCATGTGATCCTCCCGCTGGGGCCCTGTGAACCAAGCAGGGCACCAAAATTCAGCCATCTCAGGCAGGAAAAAGGAGACCCCAGCAAGGCAAGCCGACAGTGGTGTGGAGGATGAACGGGAAGAGGGGGAACCAATGAGAGACTAGCTGTAGGTGTTTGGACGGGCAAAAGATCCAAACTCTTCAGGCAGTCCCTGAGCCTTGGGCTCTTTTGCAGCATCAACATGGCCTTGGCTCCCCAGGTCTCCCCTCCCCTCAGGGCCTCACCTGCACCAGGCTAAGTGTACTAAGCACGGCATCAGAGCCCCTGAGGGGCAGAGCTTCTTCAAACAGCATCTGCAGCAGCTAAAGAGGAGAAGGGTGAGTGAGGATTGAGAAAGGATTAACCTGTTTTTCAACACTTCCTGAGGGCAAGGAAATTATTTTTATGCCTGGCCCTGTGCTAGGTGCTCTGGACTTGGTGGCCAGGACGAAAATAGCCCCTGGCCTTGTGGTTCACAGCGAGCCAGACAAGTGAGCAGACATTTTCAGTGGGACCTCCTGTTTGCTAGGGTAGGGGCTCATGACAAGGTTTTGAGGCAACTATTTTAGTTTGGGGGCACTTTGCTGAAGCCTAAAAACAAAATGTTTATTATCATTATTAGTATTACTAAGAACAGTGAAAAGTAGACTTCCCTGAGTATTTGATCTTTGCACACCACCCCTCCTTGACCCTCACCTCATGGACCCCAGCCTCCCACCTTCCCTAACCTCTCAATAGCTTCGTGATTGATGCTGGAAAAACATCCTGTATGGACCACGGGGTGCTATAGGAACCCCAAGGAGGGGCACCTAGTCCAGCTAGGGTGGGGAGGGGAAAGTTCTCGAAGGTCTCCTTGAGGAGCCAACACTTGAGTCTCATAACAACTATGACTGGTGCATCCTCTGGGACTCACCTGAGGCACAAGCCGGGGTACCTCTGTTTCTCGACCCCGAAGCAGCAGGGCCACACTGTACCCTCGGCCCACCGAGCCCAGCATGCACTGGACTCTTGCTAGCAACTCCTGCTCCGCCTCCTGCAGGGAGACACAGGCACATCTCCGACTCAGGTGCCTGCCCAGCCTGCCCTGACCAGAGAGCTTGGGAAGCACTCAGCACTCCAGGATCAAGGGTCCTGAGTGCTCTGACCCTCCTCTCATCGCCCTACCAGACCCCCCTACCTGAGGAGCATCAGAAGCCAGGACTCTGTCAAAGGTGATGCATTGTTCCTATGAGCAGAACTGGAGTCAACAGTGTCACTCCCATCTTCCCTGGACTTACCCACACCCCATCCCAGCCCATCCCATCTCTACCTGACTCTCCAGAATCCCACGCTGACACAGGCGGATGCTCTTGGGCCCCTCCAGGAGGAGCGTGGGGCAACAGGTCTCCTCGGGGCCTGAGACAGGTGGGCTTCATATCAACTCTCATGGGGGAAACTGAACTCTCAGGACTCCTAAGTCCTGCCCTCAACCTTTGCCTGAGTTTCCTAATGTGAGATGGCCTCGCCCTCCCCCTCTCCCAAGAGGCTCTCCCAGGCTGTGTTACCTCTGAGATGAATGTGTGGAGGCTTCTTACCACATCTTCTCCTTCGCTCTACTTCCACCACCACGGCCAGCCTGGTCTGTGGGTTGTCAGTGAGGACTGAAGGGGCTGAGCTGCCCCGGCCCAAAGTAGCCCCTGTGCTCATCGCCTCTCCGCACTCCATGGCTTCTGTGCCTCTCAGATTCCCCTCAATAATTCATCTCCCTGATCTGAGGGCTCTGGGTGGGGCCTCTAAACAATAACTTACCATAGGAGGTGACAGACCTCTCTTTTCTGAGTGAGCCAGACTGTTGCATGGAATTTTTTTTTTTTCCTCTTATGAAAAATTTCAGACATATATAACTGTGGAGAGAAGAGTTTAATGAGCTTCCAGGCACTCAGCTTCAGCAGTTATCAACTTATGGCTGGTCTTATTCCTTCTGTTCCCCCTTCCACCCCAGTGGATTCTTTTTTTTTTTTTTTTTTTTGCGGTACGCGGGCCTCTCACTGTTGTGGCCTCTCCCGTTGCGGAGCACAGGCTCCGGACGTGCAAGCTCAGCGGCCATGGCTCACGGGCCCAGCCGCTCTGTGGCATGTGGGATCTTCCCGGACCGGGGCATGAACCCGCGTCCCCTGCATCGGCAGGCGGAGTCTCAACGACTGCGCCACCAGGGAAGCCCCCAGTGGATTCTTTTGAAGCAAATCCCACACACCTTATATTTCACATATAGCTATTTCAGTATGTATTTATAAAAGATAACTACCTTTTTAAAAAATGACAGCTTTGTTGAGATATAATTCATATACCATACAATTCACCCACTTAAAGTGTATTATTCAATTAGTACGTTTTTAGTACGTTTGCAGATATGTGTAACTCTTACTACGGTTAATTTTAGAACGTTTCCATCACTTTATAAAGAAACTTGCTTTCCTTTACTATAACCTCCCTAACCCCCACCCTATCCTGACCCTTAAACAACCACTCATCTACTCTCTGCCTCTATAGATTTGCCTGTTCTGGACATTTCATATAAGTGGACTCACATAATATGTGTTCTTTCTGTGACTGGCTTTTTTCTTGTTTTCCAAGGTTCATCCATGATGTAGCATGTATCAGTACTTCTTTCGTTTCTGTGGCTGAATAATGTTCCATGTAGGATGAAATTACTTCTGTCACCAACTACCCAGAGTTTGGCCAGACTTCACAGGTAAGAGCACAGTTGCAATAAGACTGCCCTAAATTCAGACGCTAGTGTCAAGCTCAGGGGTCCTCACTTTGACTAGCTATCTACACTCCCAGGTATACCCGCTACTCCTGCAGCTTCCATAATTTGCTGGAATGACTTACAGAACCCAAAAAAGTTAACTAATAGTTAACTGTATCTGACACCAATTCTCTAACACTGACTGGGTGTCCTACATTTCAATCCAATTCTGATACTAATGTCGACTGAAAAAGAAAGCACAACCTGTGAATTGTGAGTTAAGTTTTATTTGGGGTAAAATTAGGACTATAGTCCAGTAGACAGCATTTCAGATTGCTCTGAGAAGCTGCTCCAAAGAGGTAGCGGGGGAAGTTCAGTATATATGTGATTTTGGTGCAGGGGGAGTACGTGCAATGAAGCACATATTTCTTTGCAGGAGGTTTCTGCTAGTCTCGTGAAGGTTACTGCTAGTCATCAGGAGCAGGTGTCACCATGAGGGATGATTTTAGTGCTTTTCTAGGTACAAGGAGATGCAACAGTTGGACTCATAAAATTGTCTCCTGAAAATATGTATCTGAAGACCTGTTTTGCCAGTTTTTCCTAGAGCACAGAGCGCCTCATTCCTCATCTCCACCCTGAACTCCTTTCAGGGGGTGTTGAAGGTCAGCAGTTGCAGCAGCTCATAATTTGATCCTTGTAGAGGTAGATGGCAAGCGCCAATTTGTAGGTGACACTAACTACTTGGAGTTAGCGCCAGATCCCACAAGTTAAAATGCAAGGTTCTCAATAAGACCCCTTATTTCAGGTTCCAGCCACAAGTGGGATCCCCAGGTTACTTGTAGTACTGCCTGACTTGGCTACAGATTCCTGGGTTCCCACAACCAACCCTCAGGTTCAATAATTCACTAGAATGACTCACAGAACTCGGGAAAGTGCTCTATTTATGATTACCTTTTTTTAATTATAAAGCATGCAAGTGAACAATCAGATGAAGAGTGCTGGAGTCCAGCTCCAACGAGTCCAGGAGTACCTGAGTGAGGAACAGCGTCAGCGACGGAGAAAGAACAAGACTGACACTGTCTCTGGAGTCAGGCAGATAGTAGCATACTTTATTGTTATTCAGCAAGCTTATATATTTTTGGTTTACATAATCAAAACATAATTATCATAATATAGTCTAGCCTTAGGCCTCAAACCCTTGACCACAAGATTTCCTCAAAAGATTACCTTAGAATTGTCTGTAGTTTCTAGATGTGCTATCAAGATATTTCCCCAAGTTCTCATTAGTTGCAGGTTATTTTCTAGTAGTTAAGCCAAGCTATTATGTAAGTCTTTATCACAGAAGTGCAGTCTTCGTGTTCTTTCTGCATGGGCAAGTGTTTTGAATAGTGCCTTGAAAATATTTACAATATATCCTACAGTTCCTGTGTTGCTGACTCCGCTAGTAGCACTCACAATACCTCCTACGCTCCTGTTTATCATCCGGCAATTGTTGCCAGAGTATTAACCTTTCTTTATATTGGACCCAGATAAAACCAAAATCATCAACAACCCCTTCGTAGGGCCACAGTTGTTCAATTGGGGGTGTTTTCCATAGGAACATCCCTATATTTCCAGATTGTGTATTGTGTTCCCAGTTTCCTGGGGCCGGAATAGGTACTTTCCATTTTGTGGTAATACTAGTAGCAGGGGGTAGTAGTTTTTCTCATTTTCCTAACCCTGGGCGCAAATCCCCCTAGTACTGTTTCCATATATAAGCTTAACACAACCAAACAAATCAATAGAGATGTAGTCCGCCGTCCTGGCACAGTGCTGCTTTGCAGTCCTGCCTTTGATTGCATCATGACTTTGTCACGGCACAGGGACTCCAGGATGGCTTCCAACAGAAGAGTTATGTAGGGCAAGGTCTGGAAGGGTCCTGAGTGGCAGGAGCTCCTGTTCCTGTGGAGTGAGGGTATGCCTTCCCAGTACATCAGTGTGTTCACCAACCAGGAAGCTCCCTGAGCCTCATTGTCCAGCATTTTTCGATGAGATTTCATTATGTAGGCATGATTAATTAAATCATAGGCTATGTGATTGAATTCAACTCCAGCCCTTCAATCTGCATGGTTTTTCTTTTTTTGACCGTGCTGCGTGGCATGCAAGATCTTAGTTCCATGGCCAGGGATCAAAACTGTGCCCTCTGCAGTGGAAGCACAGAGTCGTAACGACCGGACCACCAGGGAAGTCCCTGCATGGTTGTTTATTTCTAGTGAGTAACCTCTTCCATCCTAGAGCGATCTAGGAGCCCTGCCAGAAGTCACCTCATTAGCATAACAGAGAGACTCCTATTGCTCCGGAAATTCCAAAGGTTTTTGAAGCTTTGTGCCAGTACCGAAGACAAAGACCAGATAAGTTCTTTGTTATATCACAAGCCACTCTCTGGTTTTTCACCAAGGATCCCTTATAGCCAAAAGAACCATACCTGTCTGATCATCTACATTTGGTGTACGTCTATATAACAGGTAGAGCAATAGTAACAAGATGAATATGCCTAACATCTGGAGGAATCAGTGTGGGGTAGGCATAGGAGGCTTGTATTTTCCCATACATTTGACTATCAATATTAATACTGTAGTCTTACCAACAATGCCAGTGTTATATCTCGTTGTGTAGCTGTTACATGAAAAATAAGAGTAATTAGTTCAGTCCATCATTATAATTTACGATCAAAACGTCTCCCACGGCAAGGCCACCCAGGTTTGCAGTCTTCTCCTATATCTCATCAGGTTCCAAAGCAAAAGTGGTCTCAGGATTAGCTGGTTTCACCCTGAGACATCTGGTATAACTGAACTAAGGGACATACCATCTTTTTCTCTGAGCCTCTTTTGAAGCATTTGTGTAATATTGGATTTCCTTCATTGCATAACCTATTTATTCGTTCCTTCACTCTCAGCTTCTGTTCCTCCTTCTAAAGTTCATACGGATTTCAACAGATGCTGAATAGTCAGAACAATCTTATAAAAGAAGAACAAAGTTGGAGGACTCACACTTCCTGATTTCAAAACTTATTGTGAAGCTATAGTAACCAAGACACTGTGGTACTGGCATAAGAACAAACATAGAGATCTGTGAGAGAGCAGAGCAGTAAGGGTCCAGAAATAAACTCATGTTTCTATGGACAGCTGATTTGACAAGGACATCAAGAACATTCAATGAGGAAAGATTAATCTTTTTAACTAATGGCACTGGGACACCTGGACATCCAGATACTGATGAATGGAGTTGGACCCTTACCTCAGACCATATACAAAAATTAACTCAAATCGATCAATTTCCCAAACTTAAGAGCTAAAACTATAAAACTCATAGAAGAAAATACAGAAATTAATCCTCATGGCCTTTAATCTGGCAATGAGTTCTTAGATATGACACCAAAAGCAAGCACAACAGAAGAAAACATGATAAACTGAATTTCATCAAAGTTAAAAACTTTTGTGCATCAAAAGACATTATCAAAAATATGAAAAGACAGCCTACAAAATGGGAGATAATATTTGCAAATTATATACCTGATGATGATCTACTATCCAGGATATATAGAGAGCTCCTACAACTCAGCAACAAAAAGACAAACAACTCAAGTAAAAAATGAGGGAAAGACTTGAATAGCCATTTCTCCAAAGAACATATACACAGTGCATAAAAAGATGCTCAACGTCATTATACATTAGTGAAATGCAAAAAGACAAACAACAATTAATAACTAGGAAAAAAAATTTGAATAGATAGTTCTCCAAAGAAGCTATACAAATGGCCAACAAGCATGTGAAAAGATGCTCAAAATCCTTGGTCATTAAAGAAATGCAAATCAAAAACATAATGAGGTACCACTTCTTACTCACTAGTATGGCTCTAATAAAAAGAAAAAAATGGGCTCTGATTCAGTTGATACACACAACTGAAAATATAAACTTTCAGGGCAAGTATTGCTTTTTTTAATATACATTTATTTATTTGTTTGTTTTTATTTTTGGCTATGTTGGGTCATCGTTGCTGTGCACAGGCTTTCTCTAGTTGCGGCGAGCGGGGGCTACTCTTCCTTGTGGTGGGCAGGCTTCTCATTGTAGTGGCTTCTCTTGTTGCAGAGAATGGGCTCTAGGTACACAGGCTTCAGTAGTTGTGGCACGTGGGCTCAGTAGTTGTGGCTTATGGGCTCTAGACCTCAGGTTCTGTAGTTGTGGTGCCCGGGCTTAGTTGTTCCGTGGCATGTGGGATCTTCCCGGGCCAGGGCTCAAACCCATGTCCCTTGCATTGGCAGGCGGATTCTTAACCACTGAGCCACCAGGGAAGCCCCAGGGCACGTATTGCTTTAAATGCATAATGCTGCCAGACCAGATGCATTGAAAAAAACAAAACCACCTCCTTTCTATAGCCATTGAAACAAAGTTTACTGTTCTGTTTTAACAAGTTTGTATTGTATTTTGCATTGACACACATCTGCTTATTTAAAAAAATGACATCCTTTTGGTAGTAATCGTTCAGCACAAGTAGGTATTACAGCTTGATGTTTGTGTGTTCTAATTCTCAGTGTTCTTTGATTCCAGGTCTTATAGAGCAGTTAAGGCAACTTTAATGGCATTTTTGAAATGTATTGTAAAATAAAAAGAGGTAACGTAATTAAAAAGAAAACCGTTGGTGAGAAAGTGGATAAATAAGAACGCTCATACATTTTTTAAAATTAATTAATGTATTTTTGGCTGTGTTGGGTCTTCATTGCTGCGCTCTGGCTTTCTCTAGTTGTGGCGAACCGGGGCTACTCTTAATTGTGGAGCATGGGCTTCTCATTGCAGTGGCTTCTCTTGTTGCGGAGCACGGGCTCTAGGCACGTGAGCTTCAGTAATTGTGGCACGGGGGCTCAGTAGTTGTGGCTTGCGGGCTGTAGAGGGCAGGGTTAGCAGTTGTGGCGCACAGGCTTAGTTGCTCCGCGGCATGTGGGATCTTCCCAGACCAGGGCTCGAACCCGTGTCCACTGCACTGGCAGGCAGATTCTTAACCACTGCACCACCAGGGAAGTCCAAACCCTCATCCATTGCTGATGGGAATGTAATATGGTGCAGCCGCTGTGGAAAAGAGTTTGGAGGTTCTTCAAAACATTAAACATATAATTACCATATGATCCAGCAATACTTCTCCTAGGTATATATGCAAAAGAACTGAAAAGGGGTACGTAAACAGATTTGTGTACTAAAATGTTCATAGTAGCATCATTCACAATAGCCAAATCTGTCCATCGATAGATGAATTAATAAACAAAATGTAGTTTATAATACAATGGCGTATCATACAGCCATAAAAAGCAATGAAGTACTGACACATGCTACAACATAGATGAACCTTGAAAACATTATACTAAGTTAAATAAACCAGACACGAATACTGTATGATCCCACTTATATTAAATATCTAGAATAGGCAAATTCATAGAGACAGAAAGTAGATTAGATGTTCCCAGGCTCTAGGGGAAGGGAAATGGAGAGTATTTGTTTAACGGGTACAGAGTTTCTCTTGGGTGACAAAAAAATTCTGGAAATTGTGGTGATGGTTGCACAATACTGTGAATGTAATTAATACCACTGTACCTTACACTTAAGAATGGTTAAAATGGCAAACTTTACTATATATATATATTTTTTTACCAGAATAAAGAGAAAAAATATATATCTTATTCCTATCTGCATACAATCATGCTGTTTCCCTCATCTTAATGAAGATTATCTTATGAACATAACATCAATCATACTCCATGGCGAAAGACAAAACTTTCTAAGATCAGGAACAAGACAGGGATGCCCACATTTGTCACTTCTATTTAACATAGTACTGGAGATCCTAGCCAAAGAAGTTAGGCAGGAAAAAGAAACAAAAGACATCCAAACTGGAAAGGAAGAAGTAAAATTGTCTTTGTTCACAGATGACATGATCTTATATGTAGAAAATCCTGAAGATTCCACACAAAAAAACCTGTTAGAACTGATAAACAAATTCAGCAAAGTTGAAGCATACAAAACCAACAAACAAAATCCAGTGAGTTTTGTAAAAATATAAACAGAAACCTCAATTAAATAGAGTTGGAGACCAGAAGGGACTGCTTCATGCCCTGAGACCTTAGCAGAGCCCAACAGGAAGAAGAAAGACTCCTTTTTTACTGGCAAGGAGCCCTCCCACCTTCCTTTTCCTCTGTATAAAAGTGTTCTCCTACCTTTGCCATACAGAAACTTGCATGTATTGATAGCTCGCCGTGGTTGCAGACCCCTGAATTGCAATTCTCTGCTGATTCCAAAGAAACCTGTCTTTGCAGGAGAACTATCTGGCAGTCTATTTGTTTCAGTTCAGCAGTTTCTATACACTAACAATGAACAGTCTGGAAAGGAAATTAAGAAAAACAATTCCATTTACAATAGCATCAAAAAATAAAATAAAGTACTTAGAAATTAACTGAAGAGATGAAAGACTTACAATGAAAACTACAAAAATTGCTGAAAGAATTAAAGAAGACACAAGTAAATGGAAAATCATCCCATATTCATGGATCGGAAGACAATATTATTAGGATATCAACACTCCCCAAGGCAAGCTACAGATTTAATTAAATCCCTGTCAAAATCTAATGGCATTTTTTGCAGAAATAGAAAAATCCATCCTAAGATTCATATGGAATCTCAAGGGACCCCAAAGAGCCAAAACAATCTTGAAAAAAAGAATAAAATTGGAGATCTCACACTTCGTGATTTCATAACCTATTACAAACCTACGGTAACCACAACAGTGTGGTACTGGCATAAAAACAGATATATGGGGCTTCCCTGGTGGCGCAGTGGTTGAGAGTCCGCCTGCTGATGCAGAGGACGCGGGTTCGTGCCCCGGTCCGGGAACATCCCACGTGTCGCGGAGCGGCTGGGCCCGTGAGCCATGGCCGCTGAGCCTGCGCGTCCGGAGCCTGTGCTCCGCAACGGAAGAGGCCACAGCAGTGAGAGAGGCCCGCGTACCGCAAAAAAAAACAAAACAAAACAAAACAAAAAAAACCCAGATATATGGACCAATAGAATTGAATAGACAGCCCAGAAATAAAACCTCACATATATGGTCAAATGATTTTCGACAAGGATGCCAAGACCATTTAATGTCTTTTCAAAAAATGGTATTGGGAAAACTGTCTATCCACATGCAAAAGTGTTGGGAGGCAGAGATATTGAATAATATCTACCGAACTGAGAAAGAACCTTGAGACCAAAAAACAAAGCAGGCAACTCCATAAAGTGCAATTTTGAAGTTTATTGTGCGTACTGACATACAGCCATATTACATAATGCGTATTGTGAACTTACATACAGCTAGGATCCAGAGGCATTCACAGCGGCGCTCTGCGAAGGGGATACCTTGGATTTAAAGGGGCCAAAGCGAAAAACAGAATTTGACTACCAAGTAAGATGCACATCTGCATCCAAGGGAACCGGGGCTTTTTCCTCCTGGGGGCGTCTCATGACCATTAACCATCTGTGTCAAAAAAGGCATTCTTCCAGTTTTCATATCACATGAAGGCAAGAGTAAAAGTTGTTAGGAAAGTAATCTGGCTTGGGTGCACTCCTTGTGAGTAGACTAAAGCTCAGTTGTGCAGAAAGGGGAGGGGCAAGACTGTGGGCCTAAGATGGAGGTGACAAAATGGAGTCAGTGTGGTTCAGCCACATAGATTGGCAGTTTATTTAGCTGCCCCTATGACTCTTTGAGCCCATGGTCTGATAACCTGTGTAACTCTCCCATCAATGTTAATTTGCATTCTCCATTCCTATCTGTGTGGTTCTGGACACTGGAGGGAGGCAGGCTGGAGGGCTATGTTTACATGCCTCCTCCCACTCCTCTTGAGGTCCCCCTGGAGGCAGATACCTAGATCTCTGCTGGGTGTGGCTGCCTCCTTGATGTAATGAAGAAGGGACCCTTAGAAGGAACAGTACCTCTTGGCTGCTTGGCTGATGTCCTGGGTCACTGAGATAATGTGGTTCAGAGGACGTATACTATTAATTGCCCTGTGCAGGGGTCTGAGAAGCTGTGAAGGGTCTAAGGTGTTATCCTGTTTGCAAATCAAAGAACGAATATACACACATATACTAACATAGTCACAAGATCTCTGGTTCAGAGCCAGGCTGTTAAATGACAGCATCTTGTATCAGTTCCCCAACCCCAAACTCCCCATTACATGACACAGCGAAAGCCAGTGTACCTGTGTGTGCAGAGGGGCTGTACGCTACAGGAGAGGAACCCTGAAATTATAAAACTCAGAGCTTATGTAGAACAAGTGGCATAGCTGTCTCTCCTCACTGGGGGTTGGAGGAAAAAAAGAGAGTGAAAATAAGCAAATGGCTCTGGGTTTTATTACCTTGGAAAGGGAGAAGCTGACTCTTGGAAAATGCACCAGAGAGGAAACATTCTGTATCCTCCTAGGCATGTTTACCATTCAAACATCCTTTAACAGGTGCCAGTAATCTGTTCAGAAGGCCCACATTGGGCAGAAACCCTTGGTTCTGCCACACAGCCCTAGACAGGCGACTTTTCCCTGCCCTTTTGCCCCTGTAGTTCTTTTCTAAGTAAGGGCAGGTATGGTTTCTAGGGAGTTAGGATGAAGAAAGTTTAAATATAATGGATTCGCTATCCAGCAGTGTGCCCAGTAAATGTCTGTTGAGTGAATGTCATGGACCCGCTGTTTAAGATTTTAATGAAGATGGGGCAGAGGGTTGGTTGGTTGAGATGTCCTGACGAGGCTCTCCCAGAGCCAGGACAATCTGAGCCAATTAATTCCTCTCCCCCTTCTCCACTGGGCCTTAGGCAAAGTCCCCGGCTCCCTGAAGCAGTGCCAGGGCTCCTGACACCCCCATGGTCAAGGCGGAACGTGCACAGACTGGGACCACACCGGAGCTCTTCAGATCTTCTTGGTACTCGAGGGCTCCAGGGTCCAGAAAGGGATTCCCGTCCAGTGTCAGGTTATTTACCTCGGGCAGCTCGTCTGGCCGCGGCGCCCTGCTTAACCTGTTGCAGCTGAGATCAAGCACGCTGAGCTTGGGCGGCAGTCCTTTAGGCACTTGCTCCAGCCCCGCGAACGACAAGTTGAGAGAGCTCAGTGCGCTGGGCCAGGCACACGAGGTAGCGCCCGGGGCGGTGGCGCGCAGCGAGTTGTGGCTGAGGTCTAGTCGGTGGGGTTGCACACTCGCCGCCGCCAGCGCAGCGCACACGCTGCTGAGCGTCTCCATCCCCGCGTTGCGTAGCGCTAGACCTTGGAGGGCCGGGAACTTGTGCGGACAGAGAGCCGCAATCAGCCCGCGCTCGCCGAGTCCAGGATTGTCAGACAGGTCTAGGCTGGTGAGGGCCTGGAAGGTGGGGAGCTGTGCGCAGGCAAAGGCAAGCGAGTGTGCTTGCGCGATGTTCAGTACCCTGAGACCAGGCTTGAGCCACTGCTGCAGTTCGCCGAGCCAGGCACCTCCTGTTGCCCACGACACGTTACGGAGACTGAGGGTGGAGAGCGCAGGTCCAGTGGCTTCCAGAGGCGGCGGCGGCATCGGGCCGGTTACCTCCAGGTCCTCAAACGTCAGTTCCTTGAGCCGGGAGTAACCGAGAGCACGCAGAAGGGCGACCAGAAGCAGAGCAGGAACCTGGGCAGCGCCCAACGTGAGCCGCCGCCAGCGCAGAGCCCTGATCGTGTCAGCGTACTGCTTCGAGTCGACGTCGGCGCTCTTTAGAAACTGTTCCAGGTTGTGGCCGCCGCCACGGATCTCCACCTCGACAGCAACCATACACTGCATGGCGCTAGACCAGTCAGGCTTCGGATCCGTGAAGTTGCAGACGCAGCGGAAATCATCTTCGTCCAGCTCGCAGGGCTCTGGTGTGGCCGCAGACACACGTAGCACTGGCAGCAGGAGCAGCAGCAGACAGGGCACGCACACCTGCGAAGACAGCGGAGGTCAGGGCGGATCCTGCCGGTCCCTAAGGTTCCCCGAGTAGCCCTCCTTCGGCCCCAAGAGCATACACTCACCATGGTCGATAGGTCCTCAGAACCTCTGGCTCCCCGCCTGGCTTCTTTCCTTTACAGCGGCTCTCGTCGGCTTCCAGGCTCCACAAACTTATCTGTCCTTACCCTCTGGCAGCCTCTGAAAGTTTATGTAACCCTGGGATGTCACTCCGTTCCCTCCTCTTTGAACCCTGCCACTCCCCACATTTCTTCCTCCCAACCACCCCATCCGCTGTCCTAGGAAATTTTGCAGTGAATGATTTTGCCAGGAGAGGAGCCATAACAGGAAGTATCTTGCAAGGTGTCTAGGGCACTCTGCCTCAGGCAGTGCCCTGATGACTCAGGCGCCCCCAGCCTTGTCTGGGATGGGGAAAGGAAGGTCCTCACTGCCTCAGGCCAGGACTCTCACGTCCCCTGCCTATAGCCCAGTGACTCAACCCCGGTAGTTCCTTAATTTTCCCTAGTCTTGGTAATTACTGTTAACCTCCTGTCATCCAAGTCCAACTCCCTGAATATCCTAAGGTATTTAACTGGATATTTTGTGGAAGAGATTACAAACTTCATCTATTGACTCCAAGGGCTAGAATTAGGTTCAAGAGAAGGAAGTTGGTCTGAGGAATAGCTCCCCCGCCCTCCTTTTTTTTGCTGACTTGTTCTTTAAATTTGTTTATTAAGAAATAATAGCTTTTTTTTTTTTTGGCCGCATGACATGTGGCATCTTAGTTCCCCGACCAGGGATCAAACCCGTGCCCCCTGCATTGGAAGAGCAGAGTCTTAACCGCTGGACCGCCAGGGAAGTCCCCTCACAATTTTTTAAAGTGATAGCTTTCTTAAAAGTAGAGAAGTCTATGTGTTTAACAGAGACACATTGGCCAAGTCCCTCGCTCTCTTAGTTTCCACTTCCCCACCCTGAAATTTGAGAAATGAGATATTCCTAAATATAATTTTCCCACTTGTACCTAGCTATCTCCTGCCCTTTCCCCAGGACAATTCCTATGCCCTAGGAATGAAAAGCTGGACCTATGTTGAAAGAGGATTAATTAGTAACTCAACTGCTTTGTCAAGAAAAAAAAGCAAGTGTCCCAGAGGGTGGGAATTGTTACCAAACCAGGTTTGTTTGCCCAACAGGCAGTAAGCCAAACACTGAGACGAGATGCTTTGGTTTGTAGCAGAGAAAGAGTTTATTCACAAGGCATCTAAGTGAGGAGCAGGGAGAACAAGTCTCAGATTCACCTCCCTGAAGGCAAGGGGCTTGGGATATTTATGGGTGAAGGGTATAGGGTGGTTGGAGGTACAGGGGAAGGTGATTGGGGACAGGAAAAAGGTGAGGTAATCAGTATTCTGCTCAGGTGTATCTGAGTTACATCCTTCTTCATGGGATGCATGTTCAGAAAGTGGTGGCATTAGCATGATCTGAGGGTGAAGTTTTGGCCTTCTGATGTCAAAAGGCCATCCATCCAACACTCGCACAGGCCCAGTTGGAGGGTCAGTGGTTCCAAGCAGTCTTAATCAGCTGGAACACAACCTGGCAAGAGCTGACTCTAAGTTCCTGAAAATCAACTTAAGGAACCGTTACTATAGCAACCCATATGTCAGAGGTGTTATCCACAGAGGGGCAGTTAAAGGAGTCTTGTGACATATTGTGTAAGCTACATGAGGGTATGTAATTTGCAGGAACAATTAAGGCAAGCTTGATAGGTGAAGGCAGGTTACACGATATTATTTATTAAGCAAGTTACAGTTCAAGGGATCTAATTGATGACTGCCCTCAATTTTAGAAGGGCTATGCTTTTAAAACAGCCCTCACAAAAAAAAAAAACAGCCCTCACAAGTCTGAACTTCTGGATTTCTGGGCAAAGAGCTACATGAAAAACATTTGAATTCTCACTTCCCTTTTTCCAGAAGTAGCTACATCTGTCCACAATCCAAACAAGGAAGCCCCATTGGACCACACTGCTCCCTGTGTGTCCTGTTGGGCATGTTCTAATACCCTAAGCCATGCCTAAAGGCCAGACCATGTCACTGGGACATCCCTGAGGACCAAGATACGAGTATAGTTCAGTGTGAAATACACTGACTCTGCAGTCAGACAAAAAGGCTTGGAATCCCAGCTCTACGGCTAAGGTTGTAACAATAGCCCTTCATTGTTATTTTCTTCATCAGAGTCTCTGCATTCAGAAGACTCAGGCCACTGAAGCCTGGCTCCTCAGGAAATTCCATCACCCTAACAACAAGAACCTACTGTATAGCACACGAACTATATTCAGTATCTTATAATAACCTATAATGGAAAAGAATCTGAAAAAGAATATATATATCTACCAGGTTGGCCAAAAAGTGCCTTCGGTTTTTAAGTAAAAATAAAAGACACATTTTTTCATTTTCACCAAGAACTTTATTGAACAACATATTCACCCTTTTGTTCCATTACCTTCTGCCGTTTTTAAGGCAACTTCATAATTCTGTCTTCCCAAAACTTTTTATCTTTTGAGCAAAGAACTGTTCCAGGTGCCTTTTACATTCCTCCAGGGAACTGAAATTTTTTCCATTGAGAGAATTTTGTAAAGACCGAAATAAATGGAAATCCGAAGGTGAATGTGTGGTGAATATGGAGGATGAATCAGAACTTCCCAGCCAAACTGTAACAGTTTTTGTCTGGTCATCAAAGAAATATGCGGTCTTGCGTTATCCTCATGGAAGATTATGCGTTTTCTGTTGACTAGTTCCGGATGCTTTTTGTCGAGTGCTGCTTTCAGTTGGTCTAATTGGGAGCAGTACTTGTTGGAATTAATCGTTTGGTTTCCCGGAAGGAGCTCATAATAGAGGACTCCCTTCCAATCCCACCATATACACAACATCACCTTCTTTGGATGAAGACTGTCCTTTGGTGTGGTTGGTGGTGTTCATTTCGCTTGACCCACGATCTCTTCCATTCCACGTTATTGTACAGTATCTGTAAACCCACCTAACATGATTCAAAATGGAGTAATACCTGTCAAGGGCACCTATTAAGTCTCTTTCAGACACCCGAGACCTGGAAAATTACTGAAGACTGCAAGTCTATTCTCTGAAAAACCACATCCTATAGACACACAGCCAGCCCCGGTACTGCTGTGGACCAGAATATACATGAACCCACCTCCTTTTGCTGCACCTTGCCCTTTGAAGCCTAATAAAAGATTCAAACCCCACCCTTTGGGGCCAATGCCACCCTATGTGTCTGGCCCCTTTCCTCCCTTGGAAAGTGGAGGAATAAAAACTTTCTTTTCTTCCGTTGTTAATATTTCTGTGAATTCTTTCACAACCCATGTCGGCTCACCTAACAGTATCCACTTTTCATCGCCCATCACAATTTGTTTTAAAAACGGAACGTTTTCATTACGTTTAAGTAGAGAATTGCATGCGGAAATGTGGTCAAGAAGTTTCTTTTCCCTCCGCTTAACTTATGTGGAACCCAAACATCAAAGTGATTAACGTAACCAAGCTGGTGCAAATGATTTTCAACACTTGAGTTGGGTATTTTGAGTATGTCGGCTATCTCCCGCGTGGTATAAAGTTGATTGTTTTTAATTAATGTCTCGATTTGATCGCTATCAACTTCAACTGGTTTACCCGACTGTGGAGCATTGTCCAGTGAGAAATCTCCAGCATGAAACTTCGCACACCACTTTTGACGTGTTCGATCAGTCACAGCACCTTCTCCATACACTGCTCAAATCTTGTTTTGCGTTTCGGTTGCGTTTTTACCTTTCCTAAAATAATAAAGCATAATATGCCAAAAATGTTGCTTTTTTCCTTCCATCTTCAATATTAAAATGGCTACACAAAAATTCACCAATTTCGATAACTCTTTTTTAAAATGCATGCTGATATGACAGCTGTCACATACAATCTAACAAAATCATTTTGAATGAAGTTAAAGACAACTAAGTGCTACTAGAGTCATCTTACGGAAAAAAACGAACGAACCTTTTGGCCAACCCAATATATATATTACACAACATTGTAAGTTAACTATACTTCAATTTTTTAAAAATGGTTAAAAAATTCCATCACCTTAGGGGAGACACTCTGCATGAGGGGTCCAAGCTAAGAGGGGCAATAATGTTTCTGCAAAGGTCCCCAACTAACATCTTGATTCAAAAAATATCTATCGTTTGTCTAAACCAAGTGCCAGTGCTAAATGCCAAGCCCTGGGATGCTGATGTGACCATCACATGGTTCCTCAAGTACTCTAGTAGGTGCGGGAGGCAAATGCAGATGCAGAACTACAGTCCATAGTGAAAGAGGACTCTTACAGAGGAGACAAGGACTTGGGGGAGCTCTAGAGAAAGGAACAGCTAGCTTTGTAGTAGAGAGAACATGGGGCTGTTTCTTACAGGATTAACAGAATCGCCAGGCAGATAAGTGCAAAAAACAAAAACAAACAAACAAACAAAAACCCCAAATAAAAAACAGCTTGGGCAGCTGTAACTATTTGAGCAGACACTGGGCAGAGCACAGATTTTTCCTGGGAACTTGCCTTATCTTCCCAACCAGGAGAAAGATGTAGGTGTTAGAAGCCAGCATGCCCCATGAGGAAGGGGACAAGACCCAGATCCTATCCCCAGCCAGAGCATGGTGCATTAATAAATGGTGCTCAGGGAATTCCTTGGTGGTCCAGTGGTTAGGGCTCTGCACTTCCACTGCAAGGGGCACGGGTTCGATCCCTGGTGGGGGAACTAAGATTCCTCAAGCTGCACGGCCAAAATAAAAAAATAATAATAATAAAGTTAAATGAATAAATGGTGCTCAATAAGTGGCTGTCCAGAGGCTGGATGGATGCTGGACCTGAAGAGAAGATATGGAGAACAGGATGATGGTCTGCAGATATTTAACTAGAAGTTTTGTGGAAGAAATCAAAGACTTCATCAATTGACTCCAAGAGGTGGAATTAAATTAAAGGGAAGGAAATGGGTTTGAAGAACAGTTCCCATTCCTGGATTTGTTCTTACTTGCACATTTGTCTAAGTAGTAGCTTTCTTTTTTTTTTTTTTTTTTTTTTTGCGGTACGCGGGCCTCTCACTGTTGTGGCCTCTCCCGTTGCGGAGCACAGGCTCCGGAAGAGCAGGCTCAGCGGCCATGGTCACGGGCCCAGCTGCTCCGCGGCATGTGGGATCTTCCCGGACTGGGGCACGAACCCATGTCCCCTGCATTAGCAGGCGGACTGTCAATCACTGCGCCACCAGGGAAGCCCTAAGTAGTAGCTTTCTAAAGATTAGAGGCCTCAGTGAGAATTCTTTTTAACTTTTTTTTTTTTTCCTGGCCTCACAGCTTGAAGGATCTTTATTCCCCCACGAGGGATTGAACGCAGGCCCTTGGCACTAAAAGCGTGGAGTCCTAACCCCTGGACCACCAGGGAATTCCCTCAATAAAAGTCCTTAAGTGCTACCAGGACTCTACTCTCTTGGAGCTGTGAAGGCGGTTTGGGAGGAGACAACGTTAAACACTTACACTGTAACTTAATGTCAGCTGTGAAAAGAGTTATGAAGGAGAAGCGTACGGTGCTATATGTTCTCATAACGGGGGCAGTGGTCCAGTAGTTCTGAGTAGGGGACACTGGAGATCTCGAGGACAGTGTTAATTAAGGGAAGAGTGCTGGTTGTAGTGAGGGTGGGGTGGCAGAGACAGGGCTCTAGGCAGTGGAACAGCCTGTGCAAAAGCCCAGAAGAGAAAAAGTGCAGGGCTTATTTAGGGAACAAAGATCCTAGGAGGGATGAGTAAGGTAAGGCTGGAGAGGTATACAGGGATTAGACCATGTAGGGCTTAGTTGGCCACAATTCAGATTTTGAGGGTATGGAACACAGTTTTTGTTTGTTTGGCTTGCGGGATCTAGTTCTCCGACCACGTATTGAACCTGGAGCCATGGCAGTGAAAGTACCGAGTCCTAAGCACTAGACGCCAGGGAATTCCCTGGAGCACAGTTGTTGTTGGTTTTGTGGGGTTTTTTTTGCGGTTCGCGGGCCTCTCACTGTTGTGGCCTCTCCCGTTGTGGAGCACAGGCTCCGGACGCGCAGGCCCAGCGGCCATGGCTCACGGGCCCAGCCGCTGCGCGGCAGGTGGGATCTTCCTGGACCGGGGCACGAACCCGTGTTCCCTGCATCGGCAGGCGGACTCTCAATCACTGAGCCACCAGGGAAGCCCCGGGAGCACAGTTTTTAATTCACCAGTTTCCCCAATACCTACTAGATTAGTGGCGCTCAAAATTTGATGAAAGAACTACTTTATCCTGAAAATAATGCCATTCACTTTTTTAAAGTATTTTTTAAATTTTTATTTATTTAATAAATTTATTTATTTTTGGCTGCGTTGGGTCTTCGTTGCTGTGCACGGGCTTTTTCTAGTTGCAGCGAGCAGGGGCTACTCTTTGTTGCGGTGCGCGGGCTTCTGATTGCAGTGGCTTCTCTTGTTGCGGAGTACGAGCTCTAGGTGCGCAGGCTTCAGCAGCTGTGGCACGTGGGCTCAGTAGTTGTGCCTCTCTGCCTCAAGAGCGCAGGCTCAGTAGTTGTGGCGCACGGGCTTTGTTGCTCCCTGGCATGTGGGATCTTCCTGGCCCAGTGCTCGAACCCGTGTCCCCTGCATTGGCAGCCAAATTCTTAACCACTGCGCCACCACGGACGCCCTTGCGGTTCACTTTTACCCAGAACAGTGACACATAATTGAATTTGTTTCCTTTCTCTCACCTGATAAATGAGGATAATTGTCATGGCGAACATTCAATAAGTTAATGCACTTCCAGGGGTTAGCCAGCTTTCATCACTGAGAGCCGTGTTATTAGTGAAATGGCGTTCGACATCCTCCTAGAACTCGGGGTAGTTTTGAATGTTCGTTTAGAATCTGTTAGGGGTGGGTAGGTTGTGTCTGCTGAGTGGAAGGTGACGCTAGGGGCCTGGGGCTGTCCGGGTCGAGGTTGGGTTACTTCCTTTACTAGATCGGAAGCCGAGAAGCCGGAGGCCAAGGGAAGGGGCAGCTATCTGGAATTCGTTCGTCTAGAGATCCCACTCCTCCTCTAAACCTTCGCTCCGCCCCGCCCCGTCCCGCCCCTCCTTCACTTCACGTCATGCCCCGCCCACTGGGCCTCCCCTTCCGCTCTACGCTGCGGCTGCGCAGTCCGTACCATCTTCTAGACTCCTGGGCTCTGTTGCGTTCTCTCTGGTGCAGGTTTACTCCAGTTCCAGCATGTGGAGCCGACAGCGGGGCCGCCTTAAGCCGTTATGCTGCGGGGTGGAGGAGCTACGGTGCCGCCGGCGGGAGCGGGAGGCAGGTGCGGGCGGGCGAGGGAACACGGGAGGATGAGGGTATGGCGGTCGGAGTAGGGGTGAGGAGGCTTCCAGGGTTGGAGATGGGTTCTGGGTCCTGGGTGCCCCTCCCATGATCAAGCGGCTCCTTTGCTCCCAGCACTGCGGAAGGCACGGAGAGAGCAGCAGCTGGTCAGCAAGAGGCTGCTGAGAGACGAAGCCTTGGAGGAAGCCGAGGAGGGATGTGTGGCCATGATCTTCGGGGAAGCCGAGGTGAGGGGGCAGGGTGCTTGGTGAGATCCACACCAGGTAGCGGCAAATACCTTCTCTTGTACTCGAGGTCCGCCCCCAAACCTGAACTTGGTCCCTTCAATACCTCCTTCCGTCTAGTGGGCCAAGCCGGAAACCAGGGAATCATCCTCGACAACTCTATCCTTCATCCCCACATCAATACATCATCAAGTCCTAGCTCCACCCCCCACTTTTTTTTTAACCTCCTAAAGAGCTGTGGAGTCTTTTAAATGGCGTTGCCATCACGATCGCCACCACCCTCTTCTCTGAATACTTAACAGCAGCCTCCTAACAGGTCATCTGCAGAAATTTTGCCTCCTCAAGTTAATTCTCTATACATCAGTCAGATGCGTCTTTTAAAAACACAGAGACCAAAATCCTTCCTGTGATCTACACAGTCCAGCATGGTCTAACCTCTGCTACTTCCAACCTTATCAGTTCACTCATTTCAGACAAATTGTCCTCTTTTCAGTTCTTGGAACAATATACCAGGCTCTTTCCTGTCTCAAGGCCTTTGCATTTGCTGCATCTAAAGTGGGTCTGCAGAGTATTAATCATACTAATTGTTTGCTTGTTACCGTTTCTCCAACTAGACTAAAAGGAAACTGGACCTTATCTTATTTGTCATCATTGAAAACTCAGATGCCTATACAGTATCTGGCATATAGTAGATGCTCAGTATTTATGGAATAAGTGAACGAAAGAATTTCTTTCAGCTCATTTATTCATTCAGCAAGCATTGGGTATCCCCTGTTTATATTATGTTTACATATATAGTTTACAAAGTACTTACACCTAGGTTATACCATTTATTCATTGTGTGCTTACTTTATACCAAGGCACCTATGCTGGGTACTGAGGTACAGAAAGATGAAGAGAGAGTCCCTTTCTTTGACGTGTTCACAACCCATTGAAGGAAACAGATGTGCTCCTACCTGTCATGAAGGAAACATGAGGCACAATAGAAACCCCTGAGTCTTCCAAAGGGAGCCAGAAAGAGCTAACTTCCCAGAGGCAGTGAGAGCAGAAATCTAAAGGAAGTGGAGGACCTGGGGAGGGTATTCCAGGCAGAAAGAATAGATTATGCGAAAGCTTGGAAGCATTAAAAAACACGTCATGTGATGCGCAGTGTTGTTGCAGTGTCGGTTGCATGGGGAGAGTCGCTAGAGGGATAGGTTGTGTCAGGCTGAGAGGTTTAAATGTTATCCTTGAAATAACACAGTAAAAAGGCAGAGTAGATGTTATGCTCTTTTCTCAGGTGAGAAACTGGGGTTTAGTCCCCTGTAGCGTAAGTGGCAGGGCTTGTATTAAACCCAGTTCTGATTCCCTCTTCTGTCCACTCTACTGCAAGGTTGACACTTATTGGCCATATTACTGTGAATGATGAGTTCTAGGAATAGTGCCATATTGAAGGGCTCACAGCTGAAGTGGGCAGAGCAGAACTCATGCCTTGCTTTCTGGCAACTATATGTTGCCATCTCTCTTCTCCCTGCCCTGGGCTCCAGATCCAGCAGTTCCTGCAGTTAGCCCAGCGGGGGACAGAGGAAAAGGAGAGAGAGGGGGCTCTGGTCAGCCTTCGGCGAGGCTTGCAGCGCCCTGAGACGCAACAGACCTTCATCAGGTCAGTGCGGGTGGTGTGAGTGTGTGGCTGGGTCTCTGAGGGGTGGACAGGAGTGTGGGGGGGATGGGCCACTGGCTGAGCAGGGCTCTGGTGCTCACTCATGTAGGCTGGAGGGCAGCATTCGGACCCTAGTCGGGCTCCTGACCAGCAACCAGGCCCTGCTGCAGCTTGAGGCGGCTCGGTGCCTTCATGAGCTCTCTCACTCTGAGCAGTCTGCAGTAGTTGAGGCCTGCCTGCCAGCCACTTCCTACCTTCTCACCTACCTCTCCGGTCACAGCTCAGACTTTATAGTAAGCCCTGCCCCTTCCTACCTTGTTCTTGGTTTGGATTTAAAAATTGTGCTTTTGGGTCCAGTTTGAGCTGGCAGGTAGGCAAAAGAGGAAAACCTGTTTCTCCTGATGCCCCCAGCCATACACACACCCATCATCTCCCATTCCCCTGTGCCCCGATCCTCAAGGACAGGTATGCTCCAGCTTCCCCACTCCCACCCCTACCCCACCCTGGCCTGAGACAGGCCAAGCCCAGTGCTTTTGTTGTCCTGCTCTCAGGAGCTCTGTCTGTATACACTGGGTAACCTGATTGTGGAGAGTGAGGCTGTGAGAAGGCAGCTCCTGCCACAGGGCATTGTTCCGGCCTTGGCTGCCTGCATCCAGGTAAGTATCCACCTCCTTGCTTCCTCTCTGGGCACCCCTCCCCTCATGTCTCTCCACATGCCCCACCTGCTTTGGGTAGGCAGCTCCAGCCTCTGCCCTGTGCTAAGGGGTTGAAAGTCTCAGGAAATCTTATGGCCTAGGTTCCAGAGTCAGATCCCTACTCTGTCTGCTTCTAGTCTCCCCATCTGACTGTGCTGGAAGCTCTTGGATATGCCTTGTCCCAGCTTCTGCAGGCTAAGGAAGCTCCAGAGAAGATCATCCCGTAAGTAAAATTGAGTCTCCAGATGTGTAGGCAGGTGTGACCTACTTGGTAGTGTAGCCCCTGATGCCTGATCGAATCTTGTTTCCAAAGCTGTTGCACATTTCAACCCCATGTGCCTGACTGGGAAGAGCTTTGGGTTTGGATGCTTTCCCACCTGCTCTCAGGGTTTGGGAAGAGTGACTGGCATCTTGCCTTCTGTGGTTCCTACTCACAGCTCTGCTTCTACTGACAGCTCTGTCCTGGGCTCCACTCTCCCACAACATATGCTGCAACTGTTGCAACCTGGCCCAAAGCTGAACCTCGGAGTAGCTGTGGAGTTTGCCTGGTGCCTTCACTACATCATCTGCAGGTAATAGGCGAATTGGGGAAGTGCCACAAACCTCCCCTGGGGCTTCCTTCCATGACACTCAGGTTTTTGAACTTTGGTTTCTGGAATTGTTGTGGTGAGTTTTCCTTGTTTTATGGTCCTCTCTTCTTGGAGCTCAGGAAACCCACAGACCTAGGCCATTTGCCACCTTAAAGGTAGGATTGACTGAGTAGTGACTACTTGCTTCCTATTGCCCAGCCAGGTCAACAATGCCCTGCTCATCACCCAGGGTGCTCTGTCCACCCTGGGGCTGCTGCTGTTGGACTTGGCTGGGGCTGTCCAGAGAACTGAGGATGCAGGACTGGAGCTGGTAGGTGAAGAGGACAGGTCAACCTCTGGGTGACCTTTCTTTTTACTCAGCTCCTGCTCCAGTGTGCAGATTGCCCCTTCCTCCTTAAACCTGAACCCTAACTCGTCTTTGCAGCTGGCATGCCCTGTGCTTCGGTGTCTAAGCAACTTGCTAACAGAGGCAGCAGCAGAGGCTGTGGGAGGGCAACTGCAGCTCCGAGATGAGCGTGTTGTGGCAGCCTTATTTATCCTCCTGCAGTTCCTCCTCCAGAAACAGCCCAGCCTGCTTCCTGAGGGCCTCTGGCTCCTTAACAACCTCACTGGTAAGCACCATAATCTGCCTAGGCCTGGGCCTTTAGATACTGGGAATAATTCCTCATGGCCTGGGCTGACAAGGGTAGGATTGGGAGTGGGTTGGTTTCATGCCCCAGTTGGAGGAACTTCACCCTGACATTTTCCCTTCCAGCAAACAGTCCCAGTTTCTGCACCTCCTTGCTCTCCCTGGATCTGATTGAGCCCCTCTTGCACCTGTTGTCTGTATCTAATGTGGTGAGCGTGTTGGTAGGTATTGGGGTCACTTGAGTCCAAGGTCTGGTGACCAAAGTGTAAACGGTGGGAGCAGCCCTGAGCCCTCAGAAGTACCCTTAGCTGAGAGCTGGCAGGTGGTGTGGTATGGATGGCTTCAGGGCCAGACCATCAGTCATAGACCAGACAGTCTAGGTGTGAGTCCCTGAACTGTAATTTACTAGTAACTAACCTTGGGCAAATCAACTAACCACCTTAGGCTTCAGTTTCCTCATTTATAATTGGGAATAGTAATCCTACCTGAGGGTGGCTGAGGGGATTACAGAATATGCATATAAAACTGCTTGGCACAGTGCCTGGGCATGTGGTCAGCATTCCACAGAAGCTATCGTTAAAATCTTTGGTTTTCATCGTTTGTGGGGACTGTGTACATATATCTGTCTGCAGGTGCTCACGGTTCTGTGCAACGTTGCAGAGAAAGGTCCTGCTTACTGTCAGCGTCTATGGCCAGGGCCCCTGCTCTCCTCCTTGCTGGACACGTTGGCCTTCTCTGACACTGAAGTAGTAGGCCAGAGTTTGGAGCTGCTGCAACTGCTGTTCCTCTATCAGCCAGGGGTGGGTTTCTGGCCTTAGTCCCCAATCCTTCTGTTCTGAAGCCTCTGGTCTCAACATGGCCCCTTTCCTTCCAGTAACTTTAGTCATTGCTCTGGGCCTGGCTAGCCTATGTGGGCTCCAGGTCCGAACTTCCATACTCTTGTTGGGAATGCATTCTTCCAAGAAGAGGTGGGCTAACCCATAAGGCTGTGGTAATTGCGTGTTAGCACTGAGGGACCCAGTGTTGAATCCTTTTCTTCCCTGCTCTCAGGCTGCCCAGGCCTTCTTGCAGCAGTCAGGGCTGCAGGCCCTACAAAGGCATGAGGAGGTAGCACAGCTCCAGGATCGTGTGCATGCTCTCCAGCAGACAGCTCTTCATGGGTGACTTGACTTCTCAAAGTCATGTACTCCACTCCCCATCTCCCCCACTCCCCAGCTTCCTGGCCCACAGAGCCCCTTTGGGAGGTTTAGAACCATAATGACATCATGCCCTCTGCTCCCACACCTAAGCCTAAGTCAAGATCTCTGGATCCCAGCTCCTCCTGTTTTACCCAGCAATGTCCAGGCGGGAGGACCAGAGGGAACCCAGGTGGCCTACTTAAGCTGGGTCCATAGAATCTCCTTTTTTCTTGTTCTTTCTTTTTTTTTTTCTTCAGCAGCTGGTGGCTTTTCATGGGATGGAATAAAATAAGTTTTATTTTTATATTCAGCTGCTTTGCCTCATTTGATTGCACAATAAGGGGTAGTCGGTGGAATGAGAAACAGAACATCCTGAGACAGCATTTTCAGCACAAGCTTTATAAAGAACAGAACACATTTCTCCACATTGTACTCAGTCCAGCAGAGCTCAGGCTCTGGGGCTCTTGCTCTTAATCCTCAGTGGAGGCTTCAGGCTTTGCCACGTAGCACATTCTCCAGGGCTCTGGTTACCTGATCAGCACTGAAGTTGTTCAAAGAGACATTCTTCTCTTGGCCAAATGCTGAAGAGAGAGGGAGGTGATTAAGTATCCGCTCTGCACTGTACGGGCTACCAAAGTATAATAAAAGGTCTCTGTCTTCAACTTACAGTCTTGGTAGGATAGGAAGGGTAGTAGAATTTCGGCTGATTCTGGGCGGTCATAATGGGAAGGAAAGTGTTTCAGGAACGTTTTAAGGGGCATGGTAGGCATTTATTATTAACCATTGTGAGCAGTGTATTACATGAGCCTGCCTTTTAATGGTACCCATTCAGTGGCTCCCATTGTTCATCTAAACTAAAATTATTTGTGTCCACCTCCTTCTCTAGTCTACTGGCTTTTGGGAGGAAAACCTTTGTTCCTCCTCCAAACAATGTTTAGTGCATGGCATACTGCAGTTGTCCACTGTTATAATGGATCTGCCTTGGGTGTGACTCCCTGCCGTCCTCCAGACATTGCTAGGGTGAGGTTTAGTTAAAAGCCGTGATTAAAAATACTATTATTCAGTAAGTATAAATACTTATTGTGTGTCCCTATGTGTCAGACAACATGACAGTAATTTTCAAATTGTGGTAAAATGACACATAGGTAATATATTAAAAAGTATGTGGTAAAATTGTATAGGGTAAAGGGGCAATGTTACATAATTGGCCAGGGAATGCCTTTTTGAGGAATCTGAATTATAACAAAGAGCCAGCCATGGAAGTCTGGCAGAAGTGCAGTCTAGGAAGGGGGAACAGAGGTAGAAGCTCAACCCTGTTATACATACTAGCTGAATAACCAAAGAATCCACCCCTCATATTAATTAAGGTTAAATGAGATTTAGGCAGGAAAGCACTCAGCACAGGGCCTAGCAGTAAGTGCTCGACACAGTCATTTTAGATTTTTACTATTGAGATTCTCACACTCTGTCTGGACCGGCACTGACCACACAATTTGGAAGGACCTACACTGATGGACTGGACCAGCATCCCTTCTCCCCTATCTGAAGCCTGTTCTGAATTACAAAGACGACAGCTCCTGATCCCTATGCAGGACGGGGCCCGCCTCCACATAGATGTTATTGGGACACAAAGCATCCTGTAACCCTGCGAATGTATATTTCCTTATCTGCAACGAGGTCAACAGCAAGTCCGAATTCAGTTCCTGAACAGGTTTCTGTGTGACCTTGGGCGGCCCTTTCTTTTCTCGAACCCTTGTTCCTCCACCGGGGTCTCAGGTCCCCGGCGTCCTCTGCTCACCGTAGCGGGCCCAAAGCTTGGGCTGCACATCGGAGCACTCGCGGATTAGGATGGGCAGGTCGGGGTTCGCCTTCTTCAGCTCCACATAGCGTTTCTCGATGAAGTCCCTGCAAGGCCGAAAAGAGCACCGTGCGTGCGGTGTGGGCGCGGGCCTCCTCAAACACCCGGGAGGTCGAGGTCGTGACCCCGGCGTCCCGAAGCCCGCCGCCTCACCGGGCCGCGCCTCACCTGACTCCCAGGCTTCCGGGCGAGCGCTGGCATAAGTGGATACGAATCTCACGGAGGCCCGATTTGGCACGGATCCCCCTACTCGCTGCAGCAGCCGCCATCTCGGCTAATACCAAATCATCCGCCCTAGACCTTCCGGCCAAGTGATCCTATCAGACCAGCCGCGGACGCTCCAGCCCCGGGATAGGTTGGCTGGCGTAAGGGGCGGGGCCAAGTTTAGCCAATGCCATAAAAGCATTGTAGGTCAACTCTTACTCGGATTTCTCCGCCCTCTGTTGCGATGGAAAAGCTGGGGCACGAAAGGCACTGTGGGTGGACTCTTGAGGTGCATTGTGGGCAGTCGCCTGTCGTTGCCGTGTTGTTGTAGGGTCCTCGGTCGTTGCTGGGTTGAAATACCGCGGACGAAATGCCGGAGCGAGATAGTAAGGCTCGGGTCATCTGCCCTTTCTTCCCCGCGGGACTCGGGACACTTGGCGCGTTATTTTGGCCTCAGAATTTAAGCCGGCTGTGTGCGCGAGGGTGGAGGCGGCCCGGGATGTGGCGCTTGTAGCCTGGCGAAGCAGTTGGGCCCCGAGCGAGGCCGGGCAGCTCCAGACTGTCCCTCAATCTTGTCCTTGCCCCAGCCCACGACAGATGAGATTTATCTGTGAACCACCCCCAGACCCCGTCACTTAATTTTTGGTTCCGTAAATTTATCTTTCGTGTAGTATCTTAGGTGTCCTCTTCAAGAAGTTTTTGCTGATCCTCCAGCGCTGGTTTAGGGGCCCCCTCCTCTGAGCTCCCATAGCTCCTTGAATTTTCCTACTTCAGCACTTGTTACCCTGTATTGTCAGTGTCGATGTTCTTGCCTTTCTTCCTCACTAGATTGTGAGCAACTCAACTACAGGAAAAGACGTCTGTAGATCCCCAACCTTTGCACAAGACCTGACTCTAAAGAGATTGATTAAATTAACATCAATTCCTTTTCTTAGGCGAGCCGTTCTCCAACCCTTTGGCCCCAGATGGCCATGATGTGGATGATCCTCACTCCTTCCACCAGTGAGTGTTTTGATGTAGAACCATGGGAATGAGCTGGGTAATGAGTAAAGTGGTGGTGGTGGTGGTGAAAGAATTCTGAATGTCTTGTCAGCAAGGATGACCAAAAAATCATACCGCTTGCTCTTTATCTTTGTGAACTTTTAACTGGATCAGGCCAACTGCTTAAGAGTATTAGAGGGGAAATTATGGCAGGGAGAGTGCTGGTTTTTAAAATCGATGTTTAATTACACGTTATATAGGAATTAATTTTTGTAGGAAATTAAAACATCAGAATAAGGGTAATGTTGTCTTTGATAACATCCCCAATTCCATCCCCTTTCTTAGAGGTAACCACCATTACCTTTTTTACACTTATCTTTTTGTCTTACTCTTTTTAAATGCATTTGTGTACATTGTGTACCCACATACATATCTGAGTAAAATACATCATTGCTTTGTGGATTAAAATATTAAAATTAATCGGTGATATATTGTCTATATATCAACTTTGCCACCTGTGTTGGGTTTTTTTTTAGTAATTTATTTATTTTTGGCTGCATTGGGTCTTTGTTGCTGCCCAAGGGCTTTCTCTAGTTGCAGCAAGCGGGGGCTCCTCTTCGTTGCAGTGCGCGGGCTTCTCATTGTGGTGGCTTCTCTTGTTGCGGAGCACGGGCTCTAGGCACGCGGGGTCAGTAGTTGTGGCTTGCAGGCTCTAGAGCGCAGGCTCAGTAGTTGTGGCGCACGGCCTTAGTTGCTCAGTGGCACGTGGGATCTTCCCGGACCAGGGCTCGAACCAGTGTCCCCTGCGTTGGCAGGCGGATTCTTAAGCACTGTGCCACCAGGGAAGTCCCATCCTCTCACTCATTCTTGATTTATAAAACTTTTTTTTTTAGTAGCCGCGAGCAGTGGCTACTCTTTGTTGCAGTGTGCAGGATTCTCATTGCGGTGGCTTCTCTTGTTGCGGAGGACGGGCTCTAGGTACGCGGGCTTCAGTAGTTGTGGCTCGCGGGCTGTAGAGCATAGGCTCAGTAGTTGTGGCACACAGGCTTAGTTGCTCCGTGGCATGTGGGATCTTCCCGGACCGGGGCACGAACCCGTGTCCCCTGCATTGGCAGGCGGACTCTCAACCACTGCGCCACCAGGGAAAACCTTTTTTTTTTGGCAGGTGGATTCTTAACCACTGTGCCACCAGAGAAGTCCAATTTATCAAACTTTTTAATCGTTAACAGTCTGATGCATTAAAAGTGGCATGTTCTTTGTTTTAATTTGTTTTTCTCTGATTTCTAGTAAAGTGAACCATATTTTTTACATATTCCTTTTCCAATTCTTATTGGGTACTAATTTTTAAAATTTTCGCCCTCTAGATCAAAACTCACCAATGAAGACTTCAGGAAACTTCTCATGACCCCAAGGGCTGCACCTGCTTCTGCACCACCCTCTAAGTCACGTCACCATGAGTAAGTTCTGGGGTGATCCAATCTGTTTCCCATCTCCTTCCTATGGAAAGCTAGTTATCTTAGGAACTGGAAAGCTAGTTCTCTTTTGAGGTCCATGGTTCTGATTCCCTGCCTTTTGAGATTGAAGCTCCAGGAAAGACTGGGATGCTGTATGGATCTCATTTTTTAAAAAATATTTACTTATTTATTTGGCTGTGCCGAGTCTTAGTTGTGGCACACGGGATCTTTTAGTTGCTGCATGCAGAATTTTTAGTTGTGGCGTGTGAACTCTTAGTTGCGGCATGTGGGATCTAGTTCCTTGACCAGGGATTGAACCTGGGCCCCCTGCATTGGGAGCATGGAGTCTTAGCCACTGGCCTACCAGGGAAGTCCCATGGGGATCTCATTTTTTCTCAGAGTATGTTCCATGGACCATTTGTACTAGAGTTGCTGCTGGTGCTTAAATAAGTAGATTTCTGGGTCCATTCTAGCCCCACGGACTCAAATTCTAGGGCAGATATTTGGGAATATATAATTTTAATAGTCCTTCAGGTGGTTGTGATGCTTTCTAAAGCTTGAGAACCACTCACCTACAAATATTGACATGGATCTCTGCCTGATTGAAACTGTTCAGCTATTGCTGTGGTCAGTATTCTAAGCCTTTCTTCAGTCCTCAAAGCCACTTCTTGGGGTTTCTGGGGCTGTGGCAATATTTCGCAATCAGTGAATTTCTTTCTTTTCTAGGATGCCAAGGGAGTACAATGAGGATGAAGATCCAGCTGCACGAAGGAGAAAAAAGAAAAGGTAAAGGAAGGATGGAAGAGTGTTGGGTTTTATGATGGATACTGTTCGGGGAAAAGGAGTAGGGGCTAGTTATGAGGCAAGAGACTGAGGTTTTCCTTTCTTGTCTTGAGAGTCTCTGCTTTCATAGTGGAGAGGAATGATATTTAGAATGGCTGTTTAGGGCTTTGGAGTCAGCTTGTGTTTTAATCTCATCTTTACCAGTTTCTAGCTGGATGCCATGGGCATTTTGTTTAACCTCTCTAATCCTCAGTATTTTCATGGGTGGAATCAAGATAGTGATAATAACTGTTATCAGGTTGTCACGAGGATCAACTGTGATAGTCCATGTAAACACTTAGTACCAGTGCCTGGCATATAGTAACCACCCAGTTAATTTTGGCTGCCGTCAGTTATCATTGTCATTGCTATTATTTATATGATACTAAGCTTCCTAGACCTGGTACTTTGCTTTTTTCTCTTTTCTTGAGGAGGACTGGCAAGGAATGATAAATTTCAGGTGATATTTGGAACGTGATAAAAACTCAGACTTCCTGGTTGCCGTATGGTAAAGTCTCATACTTGTAGAGACTCGGTGATGTAGAGTTAGGTGACATCAAAGGATTCTGAAGTGACAGATGGAGTATACTATGGTGGCATTAGAACAGTGTATCTGTGAGCTGGGAGATGCTGTAGTTCTGCTTTTGAGGAATATCAAGAGGTGGCCAGCAGTTCTATGAGGATATATATGAGCTTTCAGCATAGAGAGTTGGGTGAAGGTATAGGGAAACAGGCAGGAACAGTTCTGCTGAGCCTTACACATTTGCCTTTCCCTGGTCACAGTTATTATGCCAAACTTCGCCAACAAGAAATTGAGAGAGAAAGAGAACTAGCAGAGAAGTACCGGGACCGTGCCAAGGAACGGCGGGATGGAGTGAACAAAGATTATGAGGAAACTGAGCTGATCAGCACCACAGCTAACTACAGGGCTGTGGGCCCCACTGCTGAGGCGTGAGTACCGAGTGGGCCAGGGCATGGTTCCCTCAGCATTGCAAAGTCATACAATGGCAGTATGAATTCTTCCTCACATTTTCCTTGCTCTGGAAAGCCATTTCCCCATGCCAAGCCATTTCAAGAGGCACCTGCCACCCACAAAGGATGGTTCTTATGTGGCCTCTTTCATTCTACAGGGACAAATCAGCTGCAGAGAAGAGAAGACAGTTGATCCAGGAGTCCAAATTTTTGGGTGGTGACATGGAACACACCCATTTGGTGAAAGGCTTGGATTTTGCTCTGCTTCAGAAGGTGAGCTTTGTTGGTAGATGGAGAGTAATACTAGCATGCTGAATGCTCACCTTTTGGGGTGAGGAGGGAGACTGCTGTTAGTTCAGACCATGTAGAAGAACTAACGGTGTCCCCTCTGTAGGACTAATTGCTATTCATCCTTCAAGTCTCAGCCTCAGTTTTATCTTCTTGGGTAAACAAACCTTCCCTGATCACCTGTGTATTGTTAAGTCTCCCCACTCCTCACCTCCCACTACCTGCACCCTTGCATAGCTCTTCTGTTTTACTTACAGCAGTTTTCACACTTTGTTGTTTAATCGTTTAATTTGTCTGTCTCTCTTTTTATAAGCTCCATTAGGCAAGGACTATATTGTTTTGTTCAGTATTGAGTTCTTAGTTCCTGGCACAGTGTGGTATAATGGTGTTCAGTAAGGATATGTAAAGTGAATAAATGTCTAAACCTTACTTGCTTTCCTGTTAGGTACGAGCTGAAATTGCCAGCAAAGAGAAAGAGGAGGAAGAACTGATGGAAAAGCCCCAGAAGGAAACCAAGTAAATAAACATCAGGGAGAGCTTGAGAGTTTAGAAAGGAGGGGCCAAAAGTAGGAACACATTTAGCAAAAATGTTCTTTTTGTCTTTTCAGGAAAGATGAGGATCCTGAAAATAAAATAGAATTTAAAACACGTTTGGGTGAGTACAGAATTTCTACACTAGTGGCTCTGCATTCCAGGGGAATTGTAAGGAATTTAGTGCTCTGGATGGAATATGCTTCCCCTTTCCCTCAATCTACTTTTATCTCTTTTTTGTCCCCAAACCAGCTACTTCGCACAAAATACTCTAATAGAACTCAGATGTAGACTTAGTTATTTCATATATATTACTAATGTCCCCTCAGTTAGGTTGGAAGCTCTTTCAGATTTGGGCTTATCCATATGGGAGGTAGCATGGTTGATGATTAAAAACTCAGAATTCAGAAACCTGCATTTGAATCCTGTAATGAAATCACACTAAGCATGTGATTTTGGGTGCAACCAACTTAACTTCTCAGTTTCTGTTTGTCCACTTGCAAAAATGGGGTTAACGTTCACCTCATGGGATTACTGGGACGAAGAGAAATAATACATGGCAACATGCCTATCACACTGAGCATATAGTAGAGCTATTTTTTCCCATCTTCATCAGTATTACCTTAAACTTCATCCTTCTTCCTCACAGGGCCTAATACAATGCTAGGCACATAGTGCCCTTGAGAAGGCAATGTAGGAAGAGTGGATAAGAGCTCAGGCTTTGGAGTTAAATGGCCGGGGTCCCATTCTTTGTTCTGTCGCTTAGTAGCTATAGGACTTGCAATAGTCATATGACTTAAGTGGTAGTAAAACCCTTACTTCTCAGCCTTAGTATTCTTATCAGCTAAAAGGAGATAATAATGACCACCTCACAGGGCTGTTGTGAAGACTGAATGAAGCAAAGCAAGCATAACACTTGGCATGGTGGCTGGCACACAGTAACCACTTAGTAAACAGTAGCTGTTATTGTAGAAGTTTCTCACTGGCTACTTGCTGCTCTTTCTCTTTTTTGTAGGCCGAAATGTTTACCGCATGCTCTTCAAGAGCAAAGCATATGAGCGGAATGAGCTGTTTCTTCCAGGCCGCATGGCCTATGTGGTAGACCTGGATGATGAGTATGCTGACACTGACATCCCCACTACTCTCATCCGCAGCAAAGCTGATTGCCCCACCATGGAGGTGAGTGACCCAAGTCCCGAGAGCCTGCTATGTGAGCCTCAAACCTGGGAATCAGCTTCACTTCTGCCCTGAGCCTCATCTACCACATTTAACCAAGTCCTGCCCACCTTTTAACCTCCTAAATCTCAGTTGAATCCATTCACTTTTTTCTATCTCCACCAACAACACAATAACATTCCAGTCTAAGCCATCATCTCTTGGGACTTCCCTAGTGATCCAGTGGTTAAGACTCTGTACTTCCAATGCAGGGAGCATGGGTTCGATTCCTGGTTGGGGAAATAAGATCCCACATCCTGTGCAGCATGGCCAAAAAAAAAAGTCATCATCTCTTGTTGGAACTATTAAAAGGGGCTCCTAGTTGGTTTCCCCACTTCCACTGTGGTTCCCTTCCAATATTCTATTTATTTTTAGTATTGTTGAGATGTAAGTCACATACCAAACAGTTCACCCCTTTAAAGTGTACAATTCAGTGGCTTTTAGTATTTTCATAGAATTGTACAACCGGCATCAGAATCAATTTTAAAACATTTTCATCATTCCAAAAAGAAACCCTGTACTCTTTAGCCGTTACCACTCCCCACATCTTTCCGTCCCCTTTTCCATTATCATTTTTACACATGGCCAGAGTGATCATTTAACAGCATGACTTTTTCTCATCATGGTTTAGAAGGTTTTTTTTTTTCTGCCTTCACTACTGTCATTTTTTTTTTTTTAAGATAATTTTTTAGAGCAGTTTAAAGTTCACAGCAGAGCTTCCCTGGTGGTGCAGTGGTTAAGAATCTGCCTGCCAATGCAGGGGACACGGGTTCGAGCCCTGGTCCAGGAAGATCCCACATACCGCGGAGCAGCTAAGCCCGTGTGCCACAACTACTGAGCCTGCACTCTCGACCCCACGAGCCACAACTACTGAAGCCTGCGTGCCTAGAGCCCATGCTCCGCAATAAGAGAAGCCACTGCAATGAGAAGCCCGCGCACCGCAATGAAGAGTAGCCCCCGCTCGCTGCAACTAGAGAAAGCCCGCGCACAGCAACAAAGACCCAGTGTAGCCAGAAATTAATTAATTAATTAATTAATTTTTAAAAAAAGTTCACAGCAAAATTGAGAGGAAGGTACAGAGATTTCCCATATGTGCCCTGCCCCCGGTTTAGAAGATTTGATGGTTTCTTTATTTTTAAAAAATATTTATTTATTTATTTTATTTTTGGCTGCATCGGGTCTTAGTTTTGCAGGATCTTTGTTGCAGTACACGGGCTCTATAGTTGTGGTTCACGTGCTCAGTAGTTGTGGCGCAGGGGCTTAGTTTTTCCATAGCATGTGGGATCTTACTTCTCCAACCAGGGATAGAACCCGTGTTCCCTGCATTGGAAGGTGGATTCTTAACCACTGGACTGCCAGGGAAGCCCCTTGATGGTTTTTTAGTGTTAGGATAAAGACCAAAATCTTTTTTTTTTTTAATTAATTAATTTATATTTGGCTGCATTGGGTCTTTGTTGCTGTGTGCAGGCTTTCTCTAGTTGCGGTGAGCGGGGGCCCCTCTTCATTGTGGTGCCCGGGCTTCGCGTTGCAGTGGCTTCTATTGTTGGGGAGCACGGGCTGTAGGCGCGCGGGCTTCAGTAGTTGTGGCTTGCGGGCTCCAGAGCGCAAGCTCAGTAGTTGCGGTGCACGGGCTTTGTTGCTCCCTGGCATGTGGGATCTTCCCTGACCAGGGCTCAAACCCGTGCAGGCAGATTATTAACCACTGCGCCACCAGGGAATCCCAAGGCCAAAGTCTGTATCATGGCTTGTGAGGCTCTGTAACTCCTGGCCTCTCCAGCCTCTTTCTACCATGCTTCCCAGTTTATTCTCCAGTCATCCTGGCTTTCTTGAATGTACTAGATTTACTTATGACCCAGGCCGTTGTATGCTGTTTCATCTGTCTGGAATATCCTTTTACAACATCTCCTTTCCCTGTCTTCACCTACTTAATTCTCACTTATCCTTTAATTTGTTAATTTGTTAAGTAAATGAATGAGTAAATGAAGAGAGTCCTGTTCAGTGGGATAACATTCTTGCTCCTTGGGGGTTTTCAGGCCCAGACCACACTGACCACAAATGACATTGTCATCAGCAAGCTCACCCAGATCCTTTCCTACCTGAGGCAGGGTACCCGCAACAAGAAGCTCAAAAAGAAAGATAAAGGTAATCTGGAGAGTTAGGGAGAGAAACCTTACCCCTGGAGGGGCATCTGAGATGGAACCAAGGTCTCCTGGAGCTTCCAGAACACTGGGAGGCTCCTGGGGACCAGAGAAAAATGGGAGCAGTGGAGCATTAGCAAGGGATGGTTACATCCAGGTTCTGTCTGCTTGACCCACCCAGGAAGCAGTGGTCAGTTTTGAGGCTTGAGGAGGGGGAGTATGGGGTAGCTTTTGTTGTCCCATCTTTTAAACAGAAGTTGTTTAAAAGGGCATTGAGAACTGAAAAGCATGGTGAGGCTGAGTGGGAAATAACTCAGGAGTGTCTTCCTCACTCCTCTCTTTATGTTACAGGGAAAATGGAAGAGAAGAAACCCCCTGAGGCTGACATGAAGTATGTATCGTAGCCCTTGACCCCTGATCTGAGGGAGGAAGGGCCTCTGGGTTTCCTGTCTTTGGCATTTGGGGGAGGCCTTGGTGTGAGAATCTGGAGAAATGGCCAGGGGAAATGG
This sequence comes from Leucopleurus acutus, assembly GCF_964270905.1. Taxonomy (NCBI): domain Eukaryota; kingdom Metazoa; phylum Chordata; class Mammalia; order Artiodactyla; family Delphinidae; genus Leucopleurus; species Leucopleurus acutus. The sequence continues at coordinate 58,939,861 of NC_139145.1, read as the reverse complement.
AAGTTTGTGTGACCTTGTCAGCTGGGGATCTCTGTTTTCCTAGTATATTTGAAGACATTGGGGATTATGTGCCCTCCACAACCAAGACACCTCGAGACAAGGAGCGGGAGAGATACCGGGAACGGGAGCGTGATCGGGAGAGAGACAGAGACCGTGACAGAGAGCGAGAACGCGATCGAGAGCGGGAGCGGGACCGAGAGAGAGAAGAAGAGAAGAAGAGGCACAGCTACTTTGAGAAGCCAAAAGTGGACGATGAGGTGAGATGTAGTCCCGGGCACTAGGTGGCGGAGCTGCCCATCTCTGTGGCTGCCCAACCAGGTACAGAACCCCTCTGTTATGTAGGTGGCTCACGGTTTCACAGCAGCAACTGGGTCAGTTAATCCAGGGTAGGAACCATCCTGGAAATGGGGGCAGGGGGTAGGGTAGGGAATTGATTCAAACTTGAGGGAGAGATGAGTGGGCATCCCTCCTGGTGACACTCACTTCAGTTTCTGTTTTCTTTCCAGCCCATGGATGTTGACAAAGGTGAGTTTTAGCCATGGCATCTTGCATTGGCTCTGGCAGTGCTGCTTTCCTCTGGGCTGAGAGTCTGACCCAGAACTCAGAGTTGCCAAGGCGGGGACTGGGGGACTTCCTAGTTCTGGGTTCTCGGAAGATCCGTGTCTTGCTTTATGGAATAGACAGAAGATGAGTCAGGAGTTCTGTCTGTCTTCCTGGGCAAGGGCAGGGCATATTTGCTCTGTTTGATATAATTCTCCCAGCTGTGGGGTTCTGAAGACATGGGGCAGGTTGAGTGGACAGTATTCTGGGCACACTAGTGCATCTCAAGCAGAGTAGCTCATTTTGAATTGGAATTTGATTAAAACTTTGTTAGCTAAAGGGTTCTGTTGCTTAAAAAATGTTGTTATGAAAGGCACAGGTGGGAAGTGTGTTGTGGGGAAGAGGTTGTAAGCTCCTTATTTCAAAGTCTGAACAGAGTTCTCTTTCGCCCAGGACCCGGATCCGCCAAGGAGCTGATCAAGTCGATCAATGAAAAGTTTGCTGGATCTGCTGGCTGGGAAGGCACTGAATCATATCCTTTATTTCAGCGTGTTCATTCCAACTCCACCTGCCTCCCTGCTTCCCCACAACCTCCCCGCCCCCATCTTGCTCTTTCCCTTTTGTGCTGAATTTTGACAAGGATGAAGTCATGACTTTCCCCTTTCTCAGAGGACTCATTCATGTTCACAGCCCTCTCCTTAGAATTTTCATGTTGGGGCTTCTAGCCCTTGGCCCTTCCTGCTTGAAGTTTTTCTGCTATTGGGAGAATTATTTTCTTTAACATAACATATGCTGAAGAAGCCAGAAGACAAGAAGCAGCTGGGAGATTTCTTTGGCATGTCCAATAGCTATGCTGAATGCTACCCAGCCACGTACGTGAGACTCTGTTACAAAGAAGGAGGCTGAGATGATTGCAGAACAAGGTGGGAGGGGGGGAGTGAGGTGTAAATTTGATTTGTTGGGACCCAGGGGTACTTCTTACTGGGTAAAGTATTGTTAGGCTCTGAGTGGGAGGCCTAGGAGGGGTGGTTGTTCCTAGGCATATAGCCTCTTAGTGGTAGGTTTCTGCATGAACCATAGGAGTCTGGGTCTGCACCATCTCTTTAACTGTTGCTTCTCTTTAGGATGGATGACATGGCTGTGGACAGTGACGAGGAGGTGGATTATAGCAAAATGGACCAGGTGTGGAGCTGGAAGGATGGGTGGGGACAGTTACTCTTTAGCGCATATCCCCTTCCCTCCTCCCAAATGATCTGTTTCATTTCCTGGGCCTCATCTTCCTTCAGCTGCAGCAATAGGAACAGCAGCATTCTGGGGTCCTGGGCAGCTTGACTGTTTTAAAGCATCTGTACAAAGTCAAAAAATGAGATAGGGCCATAAATATATTACTTTTTATTTTCTGTAAAGTGCCAGGCTTTGATTTCCATCCTAGGGAGTAAGCAGGCCTTTAGTGCACATGTAGAAAGGGAAGAAGGAATTTCAGTTTTTAGAAAATAACTGGAAAACAAACAAACAAACTGAGTTTTATTCTAGCCAGGATTGACATTTTCCTCTAAGCCTTAAAACAAAAACAAACGAACAAAAACACCAACAAACACTAACACCATTAAGGGTGAAGAAGTGTCATATACTTTTCCTTGTTTTCTCTGTACTTCAGTGCTTAATAGCATGGTTTAATTCTATCTTGGAGCCTTGCTTAACCCTGGCTCTGCCAGGTATTGGTTTTGTGACCAAGCCAACTTATTTTACTGCTTTTTCCTCAGTTTCCTCATTAGAAAAATGGAGAGAACTATAGTTCTCTCTTAATAGAGTTTTTGAGAGAATTAAGTAAGATACATGTTTAGTGTTCAGAATGATGCCTGGCACATAGTAAGTACACAGTTAACATTTATTATTGTTTATTAGGGTAGGATTTATGAATGATAAAACCTGGGATTATGGGAGAGCCTGGCTTTAATCAAGGGCTAAAATCTCATTTCCACTGACATCTTTTCCTTTCCTGCCCCCCATTCTGTCCTGCAACAGGGTAACAAGAAAGGCCCTTTAGGCCGCTGGGACTTTGATACCCAGGAGGAATACAGCGAGTATATGAACAACAAGGAGGCTTTGCCCAAGTGAGTCTTGGTACTAAATACAGCTAAGAGTGAGGAGAGGGATGGTGGTGGGGGTGGACTAGCCCACAGCAGATTAGAGGGTGTAGTCTGGCTGAAACATTCTGAAATCGGTTCTCTGCTCACCGGGTCTCCTGGGAACACCTAGCTACTGCTATTCAACCTCGGATGCCTTCTTCCCTCAACTGCCCTTTTTTTCCCTCAGGGCTGCATTTCAGTATGGCATCAAGATGTCTGAAGGGCGTAAAACCAGGCGCTTTAAGGAAACCAATGACAAAGCAGAGCTTGATCGCCAATGGAAAAAGATTAGTGCGGTAAGTGGGACTGGTTCTGGGTGGGAGAGCTTCAGCTGGGAGGAGATACTGGCCCACAGATTCAGGAACAGGCAGTGGGTCAGAGAGCCATGGAAGTAGGAGAGAGGTCAGCCTTGGGTCTCAGGTGAGCTTAGACTGGCAGCATAACCATCAACTATAACTTCTTTTTGCAGATCATTGAGAAGAGGAAGAAGATGGAAGCCGATGGGTGAGCAGCAGCATTCTTCCTCTGTGAGACTGGTGAGAACTGCTTAGTGTATTGATCTTATGCTCATTTCTCTTTCTATTGCAGGGTTGAAGTGAAAAGACCAAAATACTAATCTCTGGTTCCAACCCCAAGAATAATCTCCACAAGGATGTGCTCTCCACTGCTCACTTTCTACAATTCCAAAAAAAGTTGCACGATGTTTTTTTTTTTGTGAATGTATATAAAATTTCATTGTATAATCTTTTGGTTCCATTAAAATTGGTTAACCTGCTCTCTTATCTTCTCTATGTTGAGGGCCCAGATGCACCAAGAGGGCTACTAATTCCATATACATGTGATTGTATAAAAATCACATGGAGAAAGTCAGCTCAGTCCTTTCCTGAGCTGTGGCTCTAGATTCCTAAGCAGGACATATACTAGCCAGGGTGCCCAATGGAGGAGGGAAGAATGACCCTCACTGTCAGGCAAGAGGTGGATAGAGAAACTTAAGGATGATTGGTCTTAAATATTAGACTCATCTGGGCCCATCCGAGGACCTAGTCTTAGGGCAGAGGTTCCCTGGGAATTAGGGTCAGCCCAGTGGGCTGCCAGTCTGATCCCAAGGTTGTGCAGGACTGGGCTCTAGGTAAAGGCACCTGATGAGAAACACTGCTGGGAACAAAAACCCTTCACAAATTTATGCCCTTCTGGGATCTTTAGTAATTCCAAGCACAAATCACTGCTTACCTGGTTGAAGGGGAAGTGCCTTGGAGAATCCCTGTCCTAGACCAGAAGAGTTTAGTGCCCTTCAACACACTGAAAGTTTGCCAAGGCCCAGGGTGGGATCGCTGGCCTCTAAATCACTCCATCCCCACCCTTTTCTTCCTCTTGGCTCATTGCCAGCACTTTGGTCTGGTACTCATCAGGAAAGGTCACCAGTTCTTTCTGGCTGGATCCATAGCTGCCACTGCCTGCCCTGAGCTAAGACCTGTGGGCTTACAAGATCCAAGAAGAGCTAGATGGCTACTTTAGCCATTGCCTTTGGTTACCTTCACCTTGACAGGGCAAGAGCTTTTTGAGGAAGCCAGCTTTATGAACGGCGCCTAGGAGGCTGAAATTGGGCACTGTCTGCAATAGCACCTAGAATGGCTAATTTCAGTAAGTGACACCCTGATGTCATGGCTGTAGGCAGCAGTCACAATTAGGAAAAAGGTCACAGAGACCCACCTGGCTCAGATGAAGGTACCTAGAGGGTCATTAAGATCGAGACCTTCTGGGGGTTGACTGCCAGTTTAAAATAAGTTTCTGCAAGAACCACCAAGCCTTGTGGAAGTAACCAAGATCCAGACAGGAGCACATGCTCCTCCTTATCTGCCCCACCATACACAGTGCTCTCATCTTTGCGGAACCTTTGGTAACCGGGATGTCCAGAACGTCAACTGTTGTGCCCATTTTTCCTTTTCAGCAACTCCTTGCCAGCTCTGAGCACTGCTGGCCCAGTCCCGCTGAGGGTCTGTAGCCAAACGGTAGGAACGGGTGGGGCGCTGTTGCTTTGGCCACGAGGATGTTCAGCATGGAGGGCTGCAGCTTAATAAGTGTGTGCGCGTACTGCCTGCTGTCTACGACCCCCGCAGGTCAAATTCTCGCGGCGTGGGCTTTTGTCGCTTACTGACCAAACTGGCTGTCGCTTGTCTTGGTCTTTCACCAAACCATGAACGACTGGCGTCCCGCTCTTCTCTCCCGAAGGCAGGCAGGCAGGCAGTCATCCTTTACTGATTGCGGGAGACACTACCAAACTGTCAGCACCGCTCAGGAAAAGGGGAAAGAACTTAAACGCAGTTCTCGACTTTACGTGAAGTGACCAAGGGGGGGGACTGATGGATGCGCCGTCTATCTGACACAGGAACCTCCTCCGCTGCAACACTGGGAAGTCGCTGGATTAGGAGGCCGGGCTCCTCGGGTCGGTGCCTCCCACCAGCTGAGTCAGGCCCCGCCTTTTCCGGGTTACGGAGAACGCCTTGACGCCACTTCCTGCCTGGCCCCCTACCCCGGAAGCGGTGCCCTGGGCCACTCCTCCCGCCGAGTGACTGGTTCTTGGGTTTACCTACCAATTACTGCGCGGCTCGGATCCTCTGGTTCATGGACCGCACATGTGAGGAGAGGCCCGCAGAGGATGGGAGAGACGAGGAGGACCCCGACTCCACGGAAGCCCCAGCCCGGATCCGGGACACTCCGGAAGATATCGTGCTGGACGCTCCGGCCAGTGGACTGGCGTTCCATCCGGCCCGCGATCTCCTGGCGGCTGGGGACGTGGACGGGGACGTGTTCGTGTAAGTGCGGGGCAGAGATGGCGGCGTGGTGGGTGTGGGGCTGCTCGGTCTGGAAGCTCTGCAGCGATGGAGCTGGGATGAGGAGAGAAGGTTACAGGGAGACTAAGTTTACAAGGCTCAGTCTTGTCCAATTCGTTTAATAACATTCGCCTTTAAGCAAGTTACCACACAAATCTATTGAAAGAACTGAGAGACAAAGTGGCTGGAAAGTCGTGACGGAGCCCGGACAGGCAGGCGTTCAGGACACTGTTATTTCCCACCGAAATACTGTATTGATCCTGAAACAGAACCAACTGGGCCCCCTGCTTTCGCTTCTTGCCCATTTTAATTGATCTTTCAAAAACACAGATCCAACCACCTCACTTCCTTGATTAAAACCCTTCAATAGTTTACCTTTGCTTTTAGAATTAAATTGAGATCCCTTAATCCGGCTTTCAGGGCTTTGACCATCTGGCCCTTGCTCACTTTATTTTCTGTTTTCTGTGCTTATTCATCGTTACCTTTTTAATGTACCTTGAAGCCTCAGCTCCTTTGCACATGTTATTCCTTCTTCCTGGAATTTCCCTCACTTGCACCTATTGTCCCAGAGTCCCCAGCATCTCTTCACTCTTCAAACATGCCTCAGACTAAATTAGATTACGTGTTAAATGCTGCCCTGGCACCAGATACCTTTTCCTCATAAACTACATAATGGTGTGTAATCATACATCCGTTTGCATAATTATTTGAACACTGTCTCCTCCACTAAAAAAATGTTTTTTAAACTTTTTTGACCTCGCCCCACAGTAAAAATAGCTTTTATATTATGTGTGATGCACTCTTAATATTTTCTGGTTTATTTTATTCTGTTGTTATTGCGGGCACACACAGAAAATGCTGATTGCAGCTCAGTAATGGGTCATGACTAGAGTCTGAAAAACAATGTTCTGGAGTGTAATCTGTAGTCTCTTTAGTTCTCCATTTTATCTCCTGCTTCTAGCCCAGGGTTAGTGCTCAATACACGTTTGATTTTGAATAAAAGATGTAGGCTAGAAGCAGTGAAAAGCCATTGAAGGCCTTAACCAGGAGAGTTGTGCTATCAGATTTACTTAATGAATTTAAACCCCAAACCCCTCATTAGCTGCAATGGCCTTGGGCAAGTTAATTTCTGATTTTCATCTTTGAAAATGGGAACAGTAGAGAATTCTCTGGTGGTCCCATGGTTAGGACTCCACGCTTTCACTGCCAGGGCCCCGCTTTCACTGTCAGGGCCCCAGGAACTAAGATCCCGCAAGCCCTGTGGCTCTGAGGAAGGAGGGAGGGATGGAGGGAAAGAAGGAGGGAGGAAAGAAGGAAGGGAGGGAGGGAGGGAGAAAGGGAGAGAGAGAGAAAAAGAGAAAGAGAGGGAGAGGGAGAGGGGGGCTTCCCTGGTGGCACAGTGGTTAAGAGTCTGCCTACCAATGCAGGGGACATGGGTTCGAGCCCTGGCCCAGGAAGATCCCACATGCCATGGAGCAACTAAGCCCATGCACCACAACTACTGAGCCTGCGCTCTAGAGCCCGCGAGCCACAACTACTGAAGCCCACATGCCTAGAGCCCGTGCTCCCCAACAATAGAAGCCACTGCAATGAGAAGCCCGCGCACCGCACCGAAGAATAGCCCCTGCTTGCCGCAGCTAGAGAAAGCCGCGCACAGCAACAAAGACCCAACGCAGCCAAAGATAAATAAAATAAATAAATTTATATTTAAAAAAAAAGAGAGGGAGGGAGGGAGAGAGAGAGAGAAAGGCAGGTAGACAGGCAGGGAAGGCAAGGCGGGAAGGAAGGATAAAAGAAAATGGGAACCATAATACATACCTTGCAGAGAGGTTTACTACTTTTATCCATGTTTACAGTGCCAGACACTTGGGAGTCACCCTGGACTTTTCTTCACACACACCCCTGGCTTCTGTTTGTCTCCTCTTCTCTACCTTCAGCCACTGCCTTCTGGAGGCCTCAAACTTCTCCCATGACCATTCCAGAGAGGTTCCTTTTTCCCAAAGGATTCAATTCAGACTTCTGCCTGGCCTACATGGTTGTCTCAAGCCTAGTCCAGCCCATCTTACTAGATTCAGCTATACCTCTCTCTTCCCACTTGAACTCTCCTCATTCCTCGTGGGAGAGACATCAGCATCTGCCTCCAGTATCTGCCCTTTGTTCTCTGCCAGGTGAACTACTTATTCTTCATGATCCAACTCACATGTCATCACCTTAGTTAGCTTTCCAGGGCTCTCTTCCCTTGCAAAGTATTCATTCAATCTGTGTTTATTAAGCAGCTTTTTCATGCTAGGCACTGGGACAGAACAAACAATAAGTAGACCCAGTTCTGCCTGCCTGGAACTCAACTAGCAAGTAAGCACTTATTCATTCAGCCCTTTTTGAAGATCTGCTGAGGCAGACACTAGGGATAATCTCTGACAGGTACTTGCCTCAAAGCTGAGCTTACAGGCTGGTGCCTCTCTGCTCTACCTCCCTTGTCATCCTTCCGCCACACGTGTTCACAATGTGCCGTAATTTTTTTTTTTTTTGGCTGCGTTGGGTCATCGTTGCTGCACACGGGCTTTTCTCTGGTTGCGGCGAGCAGGGGCTACTCTTCGTTATGGTGTGCAGGCTTCTCATTGCGGTGGCTTTTCTTGTTGGGAGCATGGGCTCTAGGCGCGTGGGCTTCAGTAGTTGTGGCTCGCAGGCTTAGTAGCTGTGGTGCACGGGCTTAGTTGTTCTGCAGCATGTGGGATCTTCCCAGACCAGGGCTCGAACCCGTGTCCCCTGCATTGGCAGGCAGATCCTTAACCACTGCGCCACCAGGGAAGCCCAATGTGCCGTAATTAATTGTGGCTTTCTTTAGCTCCTGTAGACCTGGAGTGTAATATCCCTGTCTTACTCATCTTTACATTTCCAGCTTCTGGGCTGTTCTGTCATCAACTATTTTTGGACCTCCAGAGTGATTCAGACCTAATCTTTCCCCAGGTTATGGCTTTCAAAGATGATGAAGAGGGGTGGGGTGAGGTCACAAAAATGTACATTGAATGAAAAAAAGACCTCACATTTGAAGCTCACTGAAGATGGGAAAATGGAGGACTTCCCTCGTGGTCCAGTGGGTAAGACTCCACGCTCCCAATGCAGGGGGCCAGGTTCAGTCCCTAGTCGGGGAACCAGATTCCGCATGCATGCCGCAACGAAGATCCTGCGTGCCGCAACTAAGACCCAGCACAGACAAAATAAATAAATAAATATTAAAGAAAATAGTAATATAAATACCTATTCATTTAAAAAAAAAGAAAATGGGATGGTAAGCTCCTTGGGCTTGGAGGTGTACAAGCAGGAACTCCTAGGTAGGTGGAAGTTTGGCTAGTTGGTCTCTATACTCCCAGGTGAGGTCTGGAGTCATTCACTCTTCTTCCATTCTCCCCAGCTTTTCCTACTCCTGCCAAGAGGGAGAAACCAAGGAGCACTGGTCCTCAGGTCACCACCTCAAGTCCTGCCGAGCCGTTGTCTTCTCTGAAGATGGGCAGAGTGAGTATTAGGAAAGGCAGCCAGCAGTGTCGTGGTGGGAAGGGAGCAATGAACAGCACCATGACCTGGGCATTTCCCCCTCCCTCCCCACAGAACTTGTTACTGTGTCCAAGGACAAAGCCATCCATTTTCTAGATGTGGAGCTGGGACGACTGCAAAGACGCATTTCCAAGGCTCACAGGTAAGGGGAAGCCAACTGTGTGTTGAGCCAAAGGGTAAGGATTGATTGGTACATCCCTACTGGGACAAAGGTGCTCGAAGTTCTGTATCTGTGTCTCTAGTGCCCCCATCAACAGCCTGCTGCTGGTGGATGAGAATGTTCTGGCAACTGGGGATGACACAGGTGGCATCCGCCTCTGGGACCAGCGGAAGGAGGGCCCCTTAATGGATATGCGGCAGCATGAGGAGTACATTGCTGACATGGCTCTGGACCCAGCCAAGAAGCTGCTGCTGACAGCCAGGTACAGCCTCAAAGCTGCATCCCCTCCCTTCCCTGTGTTAAATGTTTCCCTTGGTGGGTACCTCCAGCCAAGCCTGCTGCTTTGCTCTCTCTACAGCGGAGATGGCTGCCTTGGTGTCTTCAACATCAGACGACGCCGGTTCGAGTTGCTCTCCGAGCCTCAGTCTGGAGACCTGACCTCTGTCACACTTATGAAAGTACAGCTGGGTGGGGCGGGATGGGGGTGTGCGATAGGGACTTGGTTTGATGTGGCTCCACAAACATGGTTTGCCCTGTTTCCCTGCAGTGTGGGAAGAAGGTGGCCTGTGGCTCCAGTGAAGGTACCATCTACCTCTTCAACTGGGATGGCTTTGGGGCCACAAGTGACCGCTTTGCCCTGAGAGCTGAGTCCATTGACTGCATGGTTCCAGTCACTGAGAGTCTGCTGTGTACCGGCTCCACTGATGGAGTCATCAGGTGAGAGAAGCCGGATGGCCCTCCAGTCATAGGAAGGGCAGACCTAACTGGCCCATACCAACACTTTTCTTTCTCTCCAGGGCTGTCAACATCCTGCCAAACCGAGTGGTGGGCAGTGTGGGCCAACACGCCGGGGAACCTGTGGAGAAGCTAGCCCTCTCCCACTGTGGCCGCTTCCTGGCCAGCAGTGGCCATGACCAGCGCCTCAAGTTTTGGGACATGGCCCAGCTGCGGGCTTTGGTGGTGGATGACTACCGCCGGCGCAAGAAAAAGGGAGGGCCACTACGGGCGCTGAGCAGCAAGGCCTGGAGCACGGATGACTTCTTTGCAGGACTGAGGGAGGAGGGAGAGAACGCCACAGCTCAGGAGGAGGAGGAGACTGAGGATGACAGTGACTGAGGGAATGAGCTGAATCTCAGGATGGGTTCTCAGCGGACAAGAGTCTTGCTTTCTGGGCTGGATCCCTAGAGAGGCTGGGAATTTAAAATATCCTGTTGTGCACAAGAAGATGCTCAGGATCGGCACACTGATGTGGGGAAGTACTTGCCCTGTAGCAGCTGCTCACTCCACCGCTGTAAGACAAGCCCACAGCTGGCGCAAGACAGCACAGACACAGGTGTAAACCAACCAGGGGTTTAATATAAATACAACCAGCATAGAAAAACTCAAAACTACGCATACACCAAAACCAGAATGCCAAGTGGTTGGGGCAAAGGCAGATTTCTGACCCTTTGGCTCAGCCAGCCCCCAAATAAAAACATCAACAAAGACAAATCAAGAAAATAAGAAGCAAAGATTCATGCTAAGCTGTGGGAGGAGAGAGGGGTGTGTGTGCGACTGTGTGTCAGAGAACAACCCTGGGGTCAGGTTAAACCCCAGGCTGGGAGGGAGAAGGGAAGCTCCCTCACCACAACTTAGCCAAACTTGAGCTGCCCCGAGGTGCTGTGGGCCCTGCCTCAGCTGGGAGGCTGTGTCAGGCCTAGGGCAGGGCCCATGCTCCTCCCCTTCTTGGGATCAGATAGCAGCTGCCCAGGCCTGCTGGGCCAGGGACTGACACAGGCTCTGCCTACTCATTCAGGCTGCCTGGGGAGAGGATTAGGTCACTGCTGAACCATGGTACCTCCTGCCTCAGCCGCAGCAGACCGCTGGAGGCTGGCCCCAGACTCAGTGCCTCCAGCAGCCTTGCAGACACAGCATCCTTGGCCACCTCATGCCCATCCTGCCCACTGGGGGCCAGCACAACCCAAATGAGGCCACTGAAGGGCACTGGATGCCCAGGGATCACCACCTGGTACCAGAATCGGTGCCAGCCAGAACTTGTGCCCAAACACTTGGTGAGGAACAGTGGGCTGCCCAACTTCATCCGTTGGCATAGCAGCTGCAGGGCAGCCCGAGCCCCCTGGGACTCCAGCCCCTTGTCCCTGGCCAGGGCTACTTGGCTGCCCTCTGGCTGTAGGCACTGTAGAGACGGACACTTGAGCTGCTGGCGGAGTCGCTGCTTCAGGTCTGGCTTAAGCCACTCCACGGCCACCTGTTCTCCACAGAGGCGTGACTGCCCTGCAGGAAAAAGGCAGAGACAGGGCGGGGTCTAAGCCCTGGGCCCAAGCACCGGAGTCCTCTGGAGTCACACAAGCCTGTTTAATTTGTAGCCTCCCCATTTCCTGGTGTGACACCAGGCAAGTTAAGTAACTTCTCTAGGCTTCTTTGTGTTTACTTACAAAGGGAGTGCAATAACTGCTACCTTCTAAGTTTCCTTGGAGTACTGGCTGATTGCAGGCTTTGTCTACCTCATAACCATCAGAATAGCTAACCTTTACCATGAATACTTGCCAAAAACTACAGAATGTGCTAAATGCTGCTTAATTCTCAGCTTCAGGAAGCAGGTTCTACAGTGGATAAAAGGTAGGCTCAGTTGGATTGCCTTGGGCAAGTAAATTTTTCTTAAAACAGTCTCCTATCTAAAGAGGGACAATGTTCTATGTTTCACTGCAATGTGGAGGATTAAGTCAGGAGATAGTGCATGTGAAGTGTGAAGTTTAGGTGAGTGGTAGCTGGTAGCACCGGTGGAAATTTAAAAACGTGAGGTCAGATAGTCTGTCTCAAACTCAAGTGTGTTTGACCCTAAGGTCTCGCGACTTTAACCCGCTATGCTGATCTACGCTGACGTGTTGAAATAAAGTGCCGGGTAGAACGCGTTTAGCCCCAACCAGCGGCCCCCCGCAGTCTCCACCCCTACCTTCCACCAGGGCCTTTTTGGCCATGGCCGCAGCGCGGTGCGAGCTGAACTTGAGCAGTGCGATCTGCGCGGGCGCCGGCCCGGGGCTGGGCAGCAGCAGCGCCTCCTGCAGGCCGGGCCCCAGCGGCTGCAGCGCGAGCAGCAGCGCTTGGCGGCTCAGGCCCGGCGGCAAGCCGTCCACACTCAGCTCGCACTTCTCGGTGCTGCGGCACACGAGCAGCGGGCAGGACGGCCGCAGCGGGTGGTTGTGCAGCGTGGCGATGGCGGCCTGGGCGCCGCGTCGCGAGCTGTAGCGGGCGTAAGCGAAGCCGCGGTTCAGGCCGCTGAAGGTCATCATCAGGCGGAACTCGTAGAGGCGGCCCACGCGCTGGAACAGTGGGATCAGCTGGTGCTCGTACACATCCTGGGGCAGCCGCCCGATAAACACTTCTGACCCGGCCGGCGGCGGGCTGCCCACCCATCCTGGGGGAAGGGGGTGGGGAGGGGCACCGTCAACCACCCGGACGGTTCCGGCGTCGAGGTCCAGGAACCGAGCGCAGGAGGGAGTATGTGTGCAAACGTCTGTGAAATGGTTACAACACCCGTACGCCCCGGGTCGTTGGCGTAACTGGGTGACTGAGCTACCAACGGGGCTGGCACCTAAAGACTCGCTCCCTTCCTCGAGGGGGCGGGTGGGCGGGAAGCCACAGACAATGAGTTTCATCAGCTGGGGGGGCGGGTAACGGGGTAGTTTTAAGTTTCTGACCGTGGAGCCTCGGCGTAGGCCCCTCCCTCCCCCGAACGCGGCGGCTCGTGGCCGTCGAGGCTGCCTTAGCCCTCCCGTAGGCGTAGGGCTGGGACTACCGTACCTGGGGGTGGCCCGCCATACTTCCTCTGCCCGTTCACCTGCACCAGGCGGATGCCCGTCTCCCTGACCCACGCCTCCAGCGCCGCCTTGTTCTCTGGATTCACCCTCTCACACCACAGCTGAGGGGGAAAAGGGCAGGTTGGAATGCCTTATCGCCGCGTCCACCCCCACCTCGCCTGTTAATGTCCAGGGCTCACCGACCCCCTGATAGGCAAACACATACCTCACACTCCCGCTTGGACTGCATTGCTCTCCCACTAGCTCGCTCGTACCCCCTTTATAACCTCCTCCCAATCTGCCCCTCTGGAAGCTTCCCTACTCCTCCACCCCCAAAGCTCTCATTGGCTCTGAGCACGACCCCGCCCACCAAGGGGGTGGGGTATCCGCCGCACGTGCGCCGCGGGAACCTCAGACCCTCAGGTGAAAGCTAGAGACCCGAGTGGGTGGGTCTGCGGGCAGCCCCACCTCCTAAAACACGGCTCGCAAACCTGCAGGATGGAGGCTGGAGGCGAGAACGTCAGGGGCGCCCTTCCCGTGCGGAATAGCCCGTGGGAGCTACTGTAAGTGTCTCTCCCCATTTTCCACCGCGGAAGTGGTCGCAGTGGGAGGCCCAGGCTCTAACAGGGAAGGCAGGGCTAGGCAGTAGTGACACAGGCAGGCTCCAGTGGTTGAGGCATTTTATTGGACCTTCCGCGGCGGCTGGTTGTGGGAAGCGTTCCCTCCACCTGGTTGTAGGGCCCTGCCGAGGAAACCATCTTGGGCCCGTTCCCCGTGGCCCACCCATTTTTGGGTGGCCATTTTTGCCAGTGATTACCAATAAAATAATCATAATAAAAATAAAAAAGTGGGCTTCCCTGGTGGCGCAGTGGTTGAGAGTCCGCCTGCCGATGCAGGGGACACGGGTTTGTGCCCTGGTCCGGGAAGATCCCACATGCCGCGGAGGGGCTGGGCCCGTGAGCCATGGCCGTTGAGCCTGCGCGTCCGGAGCCTGTGCTCCACCGCAACGGGAGAGGCCACAATAGTGAGAGGCCCGCGTGCCGCAAAAAAAAAATAAAATAAAAATAAAAAAGTCTCTGTTATGACCACTCTTCAGGTCTTCCTGTTGGGAAGGAAACGTGCAAAGCTGCTGAAGTACATATGCAGAGTTTTGTCTTAGCCTTAAATAGTGCCAGTCCCACTTTCCTCTGATAGTTCAACTCAGCAGATGCAAAGGGGCTGGCTTGTTTTCCTTCTGATTTCCTCCACGAGGTCTTCTCTTCGGACGTCCACCTGGCCAGGATGGAGGAACAAGGTGGTATGAGCATCTTGTGTTCCACTGCTCTCTGAGCACCCATGCCTTCCTCTAGTCATCAGGCCTGGCTCAGCTGGGCGCAGGAACCCAATCAAACACCTCAGGGGAGACAGCGCTTCTTGGGGGAGGTGGAGAGACACAGGGTATGTGTGGGGATGGAGATTTTACCCTACCATGACCATAGTAACATATTACCCCCTTAAGTCCTTTAGGACTGGGCGTTAATATGAATGCCAGGCTTTTGCTTAGGTCTTGAATGCGCCTTGGCCTTGGTCTAGCTTATGTACAGTAACTTTCGGCCTTGGTCTGCCGAAATGGCATACATTCCCCATCCCTCAGCCTTCCTGTCCACCTACTTACCTCTTCCCTGCTGGCCACCGAGCGGAGCTTGATGACCCCGTCCTTGAGCTCTTGCTCACCAATGATGGCCACCAGTGGGATGCCTGCCTCCTCACAGTACTGCAGCTGGTTCAGTAACTTGGGGTTCTTCTTGTAGAGCAGCTCTGCCTGCAGGGGACCAGGGAAGGAGATGAAGGCTGTCTTCTGCAGTCCTCTGGGACAATCTCCTTGGGGCCCAAGTTGGCACCTTTCTCTGACCTTCACCCCAAGAAGCCACAGTAATGGCAGGGCCACTATGGATAAGCTTTTATTTCGTTTGTGTCCAGCACTCCCAAATTTGCTGCCACCCTGGGGCTTGCCTCCTCTACCTTGATCCCAGCATCCCATAACTCTGAGATGAGCTTCAGTCTCTCCTCCAGCAGCTTCTTCTGTGCAGATGCCACAAGCACCTGTGTTTCTGTGGTCCGTACCTTCTCCTTCACGGCCTAGGGAAGAAGCAGTTAAGAAAGAACTGGGCTACCCTTTACAACACCTTCAAAGAGCAAACAGAGCAGGCTCTTGTCAGGAGTCTGAGACCAGGCCCAACTCCACCAGGGCAGGCTAGTCTTCTCATCTAGCAATTGGGCAAAAAGTAGCTCTTAGAAGAATAAGAAATGAACTGACTGGCTTGTACATATGACTTGCCAGAATTAATAATGGAGGGCAAAGGTAGCTTATGTACAGTAACTTCAAGCTTATCTCCATCTAGAACCTTATGCATCATAAGTGATATTCTGAGCTCACCCAGGCAATCCAATCACCCCTGGCAGTCCTAGTTCCCACAAGGAGACTGTGTCTCTTATGCGTCAGCCATAGGGCACGACTTGGGTGGGGGTGTGGATGGAGGGGAGAAAGAATGCTGCTGCTGTCTCTTTTTCTGGAAAACTATTCCCATTGTTCTTAAAACATAAGATGCCTACTGGAACTGTGACCTCAATTGGAAAACACCAGTGGGTTCCACTCTAGAGAAAAGGGTGGGAGCAGTGGGAAGGTTACTGCCAGAGCATTACCCGAGGGATGAAAGGCAACCAGCCACTTAAGAGCAGTAGCAACAAAGGTGGGCTTGAGGCCAAGAAGGGCTTCCTTCATATTACTCTAGGTGCTAGAGAGTCAGGATAACCGTCTGAGGGATCCCACAGCCTCAGATACACGCTTCCCACTTAGAGACAATATCGCAGAGTGGTTGGGAGCAAGACTTTGGAGTTGGACTGCCTGCATCCGAATTCTGACTCTGCCACTTAAACCTCGGGCAAATTATTTTATCTATAATCTTCAGTTCCCTTGCCTGAGAAATGTAAATAATGAAAGTAGCTACCCTCAGAGGGCTGTTTAAGAGTTTTATTAGACAATGCGTGAAAAGCACTAAGCACAGTGCCTAGCACAGAGTAGTAAAGTATTAAGTGTTCTGTATTATGAGGAAGATCTAGGTCTTTGGATATACTGGCCTAGATTCCTGACAGCTCTGAAGGAAGTAGGGAGCAAAGGATTTTGTGAAGAAAGAATGATCAAAGATCCATCAAGCTGGCCTATAATGGGGTGGGAGTCTGAAGGACAGCAACAGTCTTCTCTCCATTTCTTTGCAAAGATGCAACTTGCCCAATGCAGTACTAATTGCCCCCTTAGAGATCAAAGAAGATAGCTCAGGTGCCACCATCTGCCCAGAATGTCTTCCACCCAGCCCCAAGACATACCTCCAGCCTCTGCTCCACAATGGAGAAGATCCGCTCTACCCCAATGCTGAGCCCCACGCATGGCACCTTGCGCCCTTTGGGATCAAACATGCCCACCAGCCCATCATAGCGCCCTCCAGCTGCCACACTGCCCACACCCAGGGGCTCTTCCCCTGCCTGGGCTGGGGGCTGTAGCAGCACCGCCTCAAAGATCACCCCGGTGTAGTAGTCCAGCCCTCGAGCTAGGCTCAGGTCGAAGGAGATCTGGAGGGATAAGAACATGGTCAGCAGCAGATGAGGATCAAAGGCCTCCAGCCCCGGAGCTCAGCTAATAAGGCTCCCATCCCAACCTGACTCACCTTGTCAGCAATGCCAAACAAGGTCAGATACTCAAAGAGCAGCTTCAGGTCTCCCAGGCCCTCCAAGGCCTGCTTGTTTTGGGACAATTTAGGATCCTGGAGCAGCTGTTCCACCAGGGATACCCCACCTGGGGAGACAGATTTGTGAGCCAGACTGACAAGAAGAAAAAGATAAGGGCTTTACCTTTTCCTCTGGATTACACATGTATGCATGTGTGCATACACACACATGCATTCCCTTTCCCTCTGTCTCCAGTGCGCGTGCGCACGCGCACACACACGGAGGAGTTTGGCTTTCGCTTGAGGGCAGTGGGATGGCTGCCGGGGAGGCAGGGTTTGTTTCTCACCATGCTGCTGGACGTAGTCCCCAATGCGGTCAGCCACCTCAGGTGCCAGGCCCTTCTCTCCCACCATCTCACTCTTTACTTCCTCCCAGGACACCTGAGCAGACAGATACCAGTCAGGGAACCCTGGGCAGCTTCCCCAGTGCAGAGCAAGTGTGAGCCCTTCTCAGGGTGTGGTCTTAAGCAGAAGCTGCCCGTCAACCTATATCCTGGGGCTAATCTTCCTCTGTGGGCATAGAAGCAGGGCCCTCTCTCTCCTAATCTTTTCCATTTCTCAGGGCAGGGTGGGATCTGGGAAAAGAAGAGTCAGGTGTTTGGGTCATTACCTTGTCCAGCTTGTCCACTGAGGAGCAGATGGTGCGGAACTTGCTGTCAGGAACACCACAGACGGCAAACGTCCCATCTAGGATGCGCCGATCATTCACCTGCAGCGACCCAAGGCATAGTGAGAAGAGGATCTCCCTACATGACCCTCGATAGCCTTGGACACTTAGGCTACTGGTTCCTCTGCACAAGGACCTTCTCCTGTGAGAGGCCAGGCCCAGCTTTGCCCTCCCAGCCCCATTCAGCTCTGACCTTGACCAGGAAGTCGCCTATCTGGAGTGAACTCAGGATCTCACACATTATCTTCAGGCACTCTGCATCAGGAATCATGGGGTCAAATTGCCCAGCAATGTCAAAATCCTGTAGGGAGAGGGCTAGCTAGAGGTCCTCAGGGGTTTAACCTTGAGGGAGGACTCCTGGGAGCTCTGCTTTCTATGAAGGAGGCCTCTTTGCACTCATGCGCAGACCACATTCTTCATTCTCCGTCTGACTGTCAGCCCAGAGCAAAACCCCAGTATTCCTGGGTCTCTTACCAGTCCTGGTTTTCTTCCCATCCACAGGGCTATTCCTTCATTATCTCACTCATCTATTTTTCCTTATTTCCTTCCACTGTTGTGGGAGCAATTATACGGCCTTAGTCCTTTATTCATTCAGAAGCTGTGCCACCAGTCTGTGCGACAGTACCTCAAATCCAGTTTCCTCATCCTTTGCTCTGATCCTATCACTGTGGTTTAATATAAAAAGCCCTGGACCAAGAGTTCTAGTCCTAACTTTGCCTTTCTTATCCCTATGATCTCTTCATCTTGCTGAGCCTCAAGTTTCCTCAGATAAAATGAGGAGCATAATCCCTGTCCTGTATATGAAAATACTAAAGAAATCTTAGGGTTAGCATTATCTGGGGCATCTAGATTTTTCAGGACACCGTAAGTACTCAATAGATTCTACTGGCTCAAGGGAGGGCCTCCTTACCCATCCTGCCCCCATACTCACACACTGGTAGAATTCCCGATATCGGCCTCGGGTCATGGCTGGGTTATCCCGCCGATACACTTTTGCTATGTGGTAGCGTTTAATGTTGGTCAGTTTATTCATTGCCAAATACCGAGCAAAAGGAACCTGATGACAAAGAGTTAAGGGGAAAGCCCCACCTTTCAGAGTCTGGAAGTTGATTATCATCACCAACAGAAGCTGGGGTCTAACCGCACCCTGTGTGGGTAAAACCACCATCTGTAAGATTAACAGCATTTCTGAACATCAGCAAGAATCAACTTTGTTACCATACAGGGCAGCTGAAGTCTCATAAAATATTAAGGCTCTTTTGTTTTTGGGCCATGCTGAGCACAGCATGGGGGTGGGCAGATTGGCCAGGGAGCAGAAAAAGGGCCCCAAGTAGGGATCTCTAAGCAGATAATTCTCTGACATAGCTTGGAGATAAAGGAAACGTGCTGTTGGTCAATTAGGGAGAACTCTGTCCACCAGCCAGGGCAAGGGAGACATATTCTGAATCCAGGGGATTGTTGGCAGAGTCAGAACTGGACCCTGACATAAAGCTGAGGTCTCACTCAGGATTCAGAAGCCTTCAAAGGCTAGCTATGCTCTGTTTAGCCAAAGCCCAGCTCCTGGTTTAGAGAAATAACTTCCCTGACTGCAAGATGCATTATATTTGATCCCACCTATGTCTAGCTGCCCCCAAACCTGAGGCTAGAAAAAGCCCCAGCCCAGTAAGGGCCAATACATCCAAAGTTTAAAAAGATACAGTGAGGTCATAGCGAAGAGACAGCAGCTCCCCACCTTGGTCCTTCAGGTCATAGATAAGCTTAGAGTCTTCCCCATACTTTCCAGTCAGTGTTTCCTGGAGAAAACATAAAGAAATGTGACCATAATGATAAATATAACAATTGAAAGGAATTTTTAAAAACAAAAACCCACCATTCTAACTATGACTGATTTCAACTTATCTACATTTCCTCTGTTCTCTCTCCCAATGTTTCCTTATTTGATGTAGTTATAATCAAGGAGATACCAATTTGGTTTTCTGCTTATCACATTTCCATTTTGTGACAGAGCTGAAGTATTATTTTTAAAAGCTGCATTGGGAGTTCCCTGGCGGTCTAGTGGTTAGGACTGTGCACTCACTGCCGAGGGCCTGGGTTCAATCCCCGGTTGGGGAACTATGATCCTGCAAGCTGTGTGGCATGGCCAAAAAAAAAAAAAAGCTGCATAATATTCTAGTGAGAAGAAGCTATTTCCTTCCTTCCTAGTGTTACACTGATAGATGTTTAGGTTATTCCTATTGAAAAAAAATTCCATAGCATTTCAATAAATATATTTGGGTACACAGTTTTTTGTTTTGAATATTTTTTTGGAGTATAAATGCCTAGGAGTGGGTCATTAGATCAACAAAGGTAAATGTTTTTATGACGGCCTGAGATTTGAACACTGTCAAAAGCCAAAACTGAGAGTCCTTGCCCTGTGATGTCTTCAACAAGATAACATATTTCACTACCAGACTGGCAAAATTCAAAAAACCTGAAAATTCCCAGTGTGTAGAAAATAGAAATACTCATACAATGGTTGGTGTTATGGCCAGAGAATACAGTGGTTGGTATTATGGCCTGAATTGTGTCCCCTCGAAATTCATATATTGAAGCCCTATTCCCTGCACCCACCTGGCCCCCGTAACCTCAGATTGTGACTCTATTCGGAGACAGGGTCTTTAAAGAAGTAATTAAGGTAAAACGAGGTCATTAGGATGAGTCTTAATCCAATATAACTCATGTCCTTATAAAAAGAGGAAATTTGGACACAGAGGAGGGAAGATGATGTGAAGACATAGGGAAAAGACACCATCTAAAAGCCAGTGAGAGAGGCCATAAGCAGATCCTTCCCTCATGACCCTCAGAAGAAACCAACCCTGCTGACAGCGTATCTTGGACTTCTAGCCTCCAGACAATAAATTTCTGTTCTTTAAGACACCCAGTCTATGGTATTTTGATATGGGAACACTAGCAAACTAATATAGTTGGTAGAAATAGGAATGAGTACAACCATTTGACCCAGAAATTCTACTTCTGTGAATTTACCCTGCAGATAAATGCCCACTAGTACCAGACATTTCTAAGCCCTGTGTATACATCAGTGAACAAAGGCAGTCCATGCCCTCATGGATCTTCTATAGTAATGAAAAGAGACAGGCAGTACATTAATGCAAGGGAACAAATTAACATAACTTTTGATAGTGATAGCTTCTTTAACGGAAATAAAATAGGTCAATGTGATAGACAAGGGCTGCTTTAGACAAGGCAGTTGGAGAGGAGTATTTGAGGAATGGCATTTTAGTTGAAATCTGAAATCAAAATCTGTTATGTCTAATTTACTCTGGAATTAAAGTCATGCAGAGAGCTAGAGAAAAAGGAAGTTCAGCAAGAGGGAAGAGCAAGAACAAAGGCTCGAAGATAGAAACATATTTAGTATGTTCCAGGAATAGAAAAAGACCATGGTAGCACAGCGGGCAAGGGGAAGAAGCGCATGAGATGAGGTGGGAAATGTAGGCAGTTGCCACATCATGTAGGGCCTTGTAAGCCTGAGTAAAGAGTTTGGATTTTATTATAAATGCATTGGGAGTTACTGAGTTTTAAGCAGGGAGGGATGCAAAGAACTGTTTTTTAATAGCAAAGAACTAGAAACAACCTCAGGGTCCATCAATAGGAGACTGGTTGCATATTTATCCTTTATATGTTCGATTTACATATATCTAGGAAACATCTCAAGTACAGGTGCCATGGAATTCAATGTAGCCAGGAGCCATAACAACTTCCACCCCTGAGAAGGGCTCTCTTTTGGATGCTGCCGGCCACAACCAAGGTAAATAAAAAGCAGGGCCTCTTTCTCTATGACAGTCCTGTCCCCCTTCTCATGGAGAAAATGCCAATCTTTGTCTGCAACAAGAGAGAGACCTTTGGGCCTCACTCTCTTGCCATCCTCTTTGTTGTTTGTATACCCATTATTCCACCAGGCAATTTCTCCTCATCCACCCCTCACCTTTAGTTCAAACACAGGTGTATCAATTACTTCTGCACCGTGGCGCTTGAAACAGCTGATGATTACATCAAACACCTTCTCCCGAACTGCCATCTGCCGGGGACTGTAGTCTCTTGTGCCCTTGGAGTCAAAATCAGCCAGAGAACCAGGGATGGGGTTTAAAAACAAAGAACAGTAAGGTCTAGAAATATAAAAGCATGACTTCAATGATGGCGAATGAAAACCCTGCCCCAAACTTAGGTTTTCCTACAGGTCACTGAGTTGTAAAACAAGTACAAACAATTCCCTATTAATTACCACACCCATTGCTCTCACCCTTCTAAATTCCAACCCCGTTTTAGCTTGGTTCTATCTTCTAGAATTCTTGGAACTCTGTTCTCTGAGAAATTTTCCTAAACTCATTTTCTGGGAAACAGAACATTCCCCTGCCTAATAGAAAACATCTACCTGATGACAGGCATATAACCAACTCAAACTGGCTTAATGAATTGAATTCCAAATTTTACAAGTAACGTTCTCTCCCAACATACCTTAAAAGGAAATCCTAATAAATACTATTTTTTCTTTCTTTTTTTTTTTTTTTTTTTTGCGGTACGCGGGCCTGTCACTGTCGTGGCCTCTCCCGTTGCGGAGCACAGGCTCCAGATGTGCAGGTTCAGCGGCCATGGCTCACGGGCCCAGCCACTCCGCAGCATGTGGGATCTTCCCGGACCGGGGCACGAACCCGTGTCCCCTGCATCGGCAGGCGGACTCTCAACCACTGCGCCACCAGGGAAGCCCTCTTTTTTTTAAAAAAAATTTATTTGTTTTTGGCTGCATTGGGTCTTCTTTGCTGCACGCGGGCTTTCTCTAGTTGTGGCGAGCAGGGGCTACTCTTCGTTGCGGTGCGCCGGCTTCTCATTGTGGTGGCTTCTCTTGTTGTACAGCACGGGCTCTAGGTGCGTGGGCTTCAGTAGTTGTAGCACGCGGGCTCAGTAGTTGTGGCTCGCGGGCTCTAGAGCATAGACTCAGTAGTTGTGGCATGCAGGCTTAGTTGCTCCGCAGCATGTAGGATCTTCCTAGACCAGGGCTCAAACCCGTGTCCCCTGCTTTGGCAGGCGGATTCTTAACCACTGCGCCACCAGGGAAGTCTCCACTATTTTTTTCTTTAATTTTTTTCTGATAGCCCTATGACAAGGGCTAAGTTAAGGAATTTGAATGTGTTGAGAAGTTAAGTCATTACTTAAGGCCATTCAGCTGGTTCCTGGCAGTCGGTACTAGAACTCTGTTCTTCCAGGTCAGAGCTTCTAGTATGGGCTTTTATATGCTACTCACAAGTACGACCTCTTTGGTCTCAGGACCCCTTTACACTCTTACTATTTACTAAGGACCCCAAAGTGGATTATACCTATCAATATTTATCGTATTATAAATTAAAACTGCAAACATTTAAAAATATTAATTCACTTAACAAAAAGAAAATCCATTACATGTTAACATAAATAACATTTTAGGAAAAATGTAACTACTTTCCAAAACAAAAACATCTGGTGAGAAGAGTGGCACTGATTTACATTTTTGCAAATCTTTAATGCCTGGGTTAATAGAAGACAGCTGAATTTTCATATATGCTTTTTGTGATATGTTGTTCTGGTTGAATATATAAAGAAAATCTAGCCTTACAGAGATGTGTAATTGTAAAAGGAGGAATATTTTTTTTTTTTTTTTTTTTTTTGTGGTACGTGGGCCTCTCACTGTTGCGGCCTCTCCCGTGGCGGAGCACAGGCTCCGGACGCGCAGGCTCAGCGGCCATGGCTCACGGGCCCAGCCGCTCCGCGGCATGTGGGATCTTCCCGGACCGGGGCACGAACCCGTGTCCCCTGCATCGGCAGGCGGACTCCCAACCACTGCGCCACCAGGGAAGCCCAGGAGGAATATTTTAAATAAACTTTTCAGCTAATTGTAGATATTCTTCTTAAACTACACCAAAATCCAGAGGGAGAGCTTCTTAAGGATTGGTTTGCAATGTGGAATCTGAAAGTACATCAATGAACTTTTCACATTGTTACATTAAAATCTATTATAAGGTACCCAGAATTCACAGAGACAGAAAGTAGAACGATGGTTACCAGGGGCTGAAGGGAGGGTAGAATGGGGTGTTGCTGTTTAATGGGTAAAGAATTTCAGTTTGGTATGATGAAAAAGTTATGGGGGATGAATAGTGGTTATGGTTGCACAGCAATATGAATGTACTTAATGCCACTGAACTGTACACCTAAAAATGGTTGAAATGGCAAATTTTATGTTATGTATATTTTAGTACAATTTAAAAAATATCTGTTACTCTATCTTGTACTTTGGATATTCTACGCAGGCACAATTTTATAACATCATGCATTGGTCATTTAGAAAATATTTGTTCTTTGATAACAGTTACACAGATCTTCCAAATGTTGATATGCCTCAGTATACAATATCAAAAAACCGTATTTGTTCATGTCACCATAGATCTCATCAGGAAAGTCTTCAAGTATTGAGAACCTGTCAAGCTCATGGTGGAAAATACAAGTTCTAACATTGACTTGAACACTTGAATTTTATCGCTGGCAACAAATACTGTTGAATGTTTTCCTTGAGGTGACAAGGCTCACTTTGTTCAGTTTTGTGAAAATGTCTGCCAAATATCCAAATCTTTAACACAATAGTTTATCTTTCAGTTTTTCTTTCAAATAAAAAAGGTTTTCCATGAAAAAAGTAGCTAGTTCAGCCTACAGTTCACACATGGCACAGCATTTTTCCTACTTTGGAATGCAGCAGAAGTGCTTTATCTGTGCTTTCCATTTCATCATACAGAGTATTAAAAAACAGTGTACTCAAGGGTCGATATTCAATAAAATTAATAATTTTTACTGTTTTATCAAGGACATTCTTAAGTGAAACTGAATCTTTTTTTTTTACTGTGAGTTCACGAAAGTAAAGAACATAATGGTTATTAGTACAGCTCAGTGCCAACATCTTAATTTGTGCTAAGACACGAGCAGTTCTACACACCAGTGCTTTTGCACCTTCATCGCAAACGAAGTGAAAGGCAAATAACACTATGAAAATAATTTTGACCAGGAAGGTCCCTTGAAAAAGTCCTTTCCCCATAATACTGAGTTTTCTGTTAATTATGAATCACATATCAAGAAATGTATTTCAACAAACTAAGTGGATATTAACTCTCCAGTATATTCTCATTTTCTTGTTTTTTTAAAAACATCTTTATTGGAGTATAATTGCTTTACAGTGTTGTGTTAGTTTCTGCTGTATCTCATTTTCTTTTAACATTAAATTATGGAAATTTTCCAACACACATTATAGAGAATAGAACACTGGACCACCCCACCCTGTGTTTATTACCTACCTTCAACAACTATCAACATCTGCTATTCTTATTTTATCTAAGCCCCAATATTTTTTTTTCCTGCAGTATTTTAAGGTAATCCCAGATATCATATACTTTCATCCATAAATATTTCAGTATAATTGTCTAACATACAAGGATTAAAAAACAAAACACTACAATACCTTCCTTACAACCAATACAACTTAACAGCAGCCCTTTACCTAGTGCCCAAGTACTTGGTTGATATGTCTCATGTCTATTTAATCTGCAACAGTTTCCTTTCCTTTTTTTTTTAAAAAAAAAATGTCCTTTATTTGTTGAGGAAACTGAGTCATTTTTCTGAAAGAATTTTTCTCATTCTAGATTTGGTTAACTGTATATTCAATGTGGTCATTTAACATGTTCCTCCATTTCCCATATTTCCAGTAAACTGGTAGTTAGGTAAACTGGTAGTTAAGTCTGAAGACTGATTAGATTCAGGTGCAATTCTTCTTGGCAAGAATACTTCATAGGTGGTGCTGTGTACTTCTTATTGCATCACATCAAGAGGAATATAATGTCTGGTTGTCCTACTTTTAGTGAAGCTAAGATTGATCATTGGGTTTAGCTGAGGTCAGCCTGATCTATCATAAATCCCCATTAATCTTTTCACCCAATAGTTTGAATAACTATTGATGGTCACTGCCTTGGGGTTTTACACCATCTCTTTAACTTTTTTTTTTTTTTTTTGCAGTACGCGGGCCTCTCACTGTTGTGGCCTCTCCCGTTGTGGAGCACAGGCTCCGGACACGCAGGCTCAGCGGCCATGGCTCACGGGCCCAGCCACTCCGCGGCATGTGGGATCTTCCCGGACCAGGGCATGAACCCATGTCCCCTGCATTGGCAGGCGGACTCTCAACCACTGAGCCACCAGGGAAGCCCCTCTTTAACCTTTGAAATGAGTTATATGTAGAAAGGAATAGCTCAATGATTTTAGGAGCCCAAAGAATTACTCTTAAACGGCGACATCTCAACATAAGGAAGACAGATCATCTCCCCTCTACTTTGGAATTAAATTTCACATACATTCATTGAATACCTATTTAGTCCCAGACTCTCAGGTTAAATAAACCATGTGAATAATGAAAAGTCAGCAATAAATGCAATAACAGAGATACTTATGAAGTGCCAAGGGAACCCAGATGATAGGTAAATAGTTCAGTTTATAGAACTTACAGAAAGGGGCATCTGAACTGAAATCATGGTGGTTGAGCTAGGAATCTCCAACTTCATTCCATTGTACTCTCCTTCTCTATTTGGTTCTAGTCATAAAGGTCTTTTTATAGTTCCTGGAAACTACCAAGGTTCTTTCTCACTTCAGGATTTCCATACCCTACCTGGACTTATCTTCCTCACACTCTTCACCCGGCTGTCTTCCACTCATCTATTAGGTCAGCTAGTCTATCACTTCTTCAGACTTCCCAGTTCTCCCTTATTTTTCTCAGAGCATCCTTTTTACTTCTTTACATCACTTAACACAATTTGTAGTTACATATCCATGTGTGGGATTATTTCTCCTAAGTCTGTTTCCTTCAGTAGAATGTAAGCTCCCTGAGGGCAGGCTATATTGTTCACCATGGTACACTCACTGCTTTGTACAGTGCTAGGCACACAGTAAGCACTCAGTAAATATTTACTGAATGAAAGAAGGAGTAGCAGTAGCAGGTAGACTCCCCTAAGCACCCAGCTGGCCTAGCTTCTGCCATCACTTTGCCATCCCAGAATGACTCAGAGTCCAATCCAGCCTGGTGCCTACAACCAACTGTTGTTTCCTCTGCAGGATTTCAGATCCTCCTCAATGACCTGATTCAGAGAAGCAGGCATATATGCGTCCTTGTGAGTGGAATTAGGGACCCTCTCAGAGGCTCCCTAAAGGAATATTTACCTTGGGGGTTTTGAGCACAAACTTCTGTTTCCCTTCATCAGGGCCCAGTTGTGCCTTCAGTTTCAGTAGTTTTGCCACCTCCTCCTCGATCTGTGGAGGGAAAGTAGGCGCTGGGCTACCACATCTGCCACCCCCTCCCTCTTCCGTCATTCATTCAGTATCCCTCCCTCAGCAGGATGTGGGGCATATCTCTCTCCCAAGCCTAGCTTTGCTTCTCTCGGGTCCTACCGCAGCTACCTCCCCACCCAGCCCGTCCTCCTACCTACAAGTCCAGTCCTTTCTTCCACATCCCCATCCTCTGTGCAGACCACTCCCCGCTCTGTTCTCCCAGGCCTTCCTTTGTCCCCTCTCCTGCGTCCTGGGTCGTACCTGCTCAGCGCTGGCCTTCTGCTGCTTAAGGGCCCGCACGCGCTCTCCCTGAAGTCGCACCAGATCCTCCAGCGTCGCACGATCAGCCATACTTGTTACCAACTGGAGCTGACTACTGTCTAGATAGGTTGTGTGGGCCACAGCTTCAGCTTGGATGACTTCCGGCTATCGAGTCGAGGGCCCGCACGCCTAGAAAGCCACCACTCAGTACAATAATCACTTCCGGCTCCTACCGGAAGTGCGGGAACTGGGCGGGAGCCTGAGAGGGCTGGAGCAACCCTCCGGAATTCAGGAGGTGTAGAAACGCTCACCTCTTCTATGGTGCTCCGGCTTCGCCTCTACAGCGCCCTATACCCTTCCTGGGGTCCTATCTGCCTCTTTCCTAGGTCCTTTGCCTCGTGTTCCGGAAATCCTGCCTCCTGCTGCACGATGCCCCAGCTTGGACTCCTACATGGGAGGGCCTGGGCTGTGCTGTTTGGCCAGCTCCGGCGACCGCCCGGTGCTGTATGCATCAGGGCAGTCCATTCTCATAGCCAGGTGAGCCAGACTGAGATAGCTCTGGTCTGTCGGGGCAGGATCTCCAGGTCTGAAAGCATAGACTCGCGGCCTGTACTCCCGCAGTATTAACAGTCGGTTTTTTATTGAGTGCCCACCATGTACCGACACAGAGCTAAGGCCTTTTAGGATGCTTTGTCATTTAATCATCATAGCAATCTTGAGATGTTGGGGTTATTATTTCCGTTTTACAGTTGAAGAAACGGAGGCTCTAAGGTTAAATGACTTATCTATGGCTACATAGTAAGGGAGCATTTTAATATAGGTCCACAGTCCCTTATCTGAACCTTTTGGGATCAAACACATTTAAATTTTTTTAAGCAAAATATATGAATATTCCCACTAAGTGAGATGACTAACGGCCATAAGTAGAGTGAGTTCACATTAGAATTTACCTCAAAATTTTTAGTTTTCAGAGATTATGGATTCTTAGGAGGGGTTGTGGGCTTCAACTGCTGTCCTTTGGAGCACAGAATCTGCCAAAGTATGAACTACTACACGCTCTATATTTCTGGAAGGGCATACAGCCTGCTGGGGATAATCAAAATCACAGATTCGGTTTTACCTTGGGAATGACACTTTTGTGTTCCTAGTAGATGCTTTGTGCTATCATGAACAACAGAGCTCAGATCTTTTGTTATTTGCAGTCACAGCATCCTACCAGCCGGCTTTTTTTTTTTTTTCCAATCAGGAAATCCATTCCTTTTCATTCCACAGGCATGTTCTGTGTCCTTGGGCTGTTTCTCTTCTGTCTTCCAGTTACTTTTTTTTTTTTTTTTTTTTTGGGTTTTTTTTTTTTTTTTTTTTTTTGCAGTACGCAGGCCTCTCACTGTTGTGGCCTCTCCCGTTGCGGAGCACAGGCTCCGGACGCGCAGGCTCAACGGCCATGGCTCACGGGCCCAGCCGCTCCACGGCATGTGGGATCTTCCCAGACCGGGGCACGAACCCACGTCCCCTGCATCGGCAGGCGGACTCTCAACCACTGCGCCACCAGGGAAGCCCCCAGTTACTTTTTCCCTATCTCCAAACCTAATGACCATTACTACCTTATTAACAATTCTTAGTTTTTGCTCTTTGAGTAGGAACTGAGAACTGGAGATCCTACTAATCCCTACTCCTATATGGTTAGTGGTGGTAGTCTTGGGTTGCTTTGTGCCTTCCTTGTTTTTTGCTGGTTAAAGTTTTTCATACTTTTAAAAACTCCAATTATAGTGAGGAAGCTTGTATGGTAAACATCTGATCCCATATGTATTACATATATGTTGCAGATACAACTGGGTTTTTGGAAGTGGGCTGAGATTGGGATAGATTAGATAGTGTTCAGACTTCCTGTTGCTCAGGGCCAAAAATATTTTCAGGTTGGTGGTACACAGGGCCAGAGATACCACACGTTTGGCCAGTATTGAGAGGAGCCATATCTCACATTTCTTCTGCCAGGTTGCGGAGGCAGCATTAGCAACCCAACTGAAACCACATCAAGAGAAATCAAATTTTATTATCAAGACCCCAAAGGTAATGCCCTTTTCCCCACCCTGTCTGTTAGAGTGCCTTGGAGTTCTGCCCTGTGCTTCTCTTCCTGACCACTTTTAATGTTTTTGTTTTTGTTTGTTTGTTTGTTTTGGCTGTGCCGCATGGCTTGCGGGATCTTAGTTCCCCGACCAGGGGTTGAACCCAAGCCCTTGGCAGTAAAAGCGCAGAGTCCTAACCACAGGACCCCCGGGGTATTCCCTATTTTTAATTTTTCACTATTTCACTAATTCTTCACTATTCTTGAGATACTGGGTGGGGCTCATAGTCGTCTGAACTCAAAGAGATTTCAACTCCAGACCTTAGATTATAGATATAGTTTAACTCTTTGTCTTAAATGGACTTGTCTTTGTCTTTGTTTTCACTCTGGCTCCTTTTGGTTTCTAGGGCACCAGAGATCTTAGTCCTGAGCAGATGGTCGTGAGGGAGAAAATTCTTGATATGGTTGTTAGCTGCTTTAAACGTCATGGAGCAAAGGGGTTGGATACCCCGGCATTTGAGCTAAAGGTAAGAGGAGAAAAAAAATGCAGGAACCCCATTTCTTTCCCAAAGGGCTTCTAGCCTATGTTCTGGAGTCCTCCTTTTAACCGTGGCACTTTCTGTTTGACCCCTGCAGGAAATGCTTACTGAGAAGTATGGAGAGGACTCTGGGCTCATCTATGATCTGAAGGATCAGGGTGGAGAGCTATTGTCCTTGCGCTATGACCTTACTGTATCCTTCTAAGTACGGCAGCCTGACTTACCTCTTTCCAAACCCAGAGGTCATTCTCTGATAACGGGACAGGAGTGACTCTGGGACCCTATAGGTTCATTGGCAGCAGCCTTTACTTCAAGTTTCTTCCAGAAGGCAATTCTGCCAGCAGAGCCTGGCCTGGAGCTCTGTCATTTAAGTTTATAGTGTGTCAGACTCCCTTGAGGAAGCTTGCAAAAATACTGATTCTTGACCTCTAGCCCCAGATTTTCTTAATTCTGTAGCTGGAGTGGTGTTCAGAAATCTGCATTTTAAATAGATACCTGGATAATTAAGATGCAAGTGGTCCTTGAACACTTGAAGAAACATTGATATAGAAGTTGTAGGCAAATCCAGGTTCTGAAGCTTGACTCTTCTGAGACAGTTGAGACTTGATCTGAATGGGAGGGAATGGCCCAGACTTGAAGTTCTTGGATCATTTCTATCTCTGCTTCCCCTGCTTTC
Source organism: Leucopleurus acutus (assembly GCF_964270905.1). Taxonomy (NCBI): domain Eukaryota; kingdom Metazoa; phylum Chordata; class Mammalia; order Artiodactyla; family Delphinidae; genus Leucopleurus; species Leucopleurus acutus. Next base: position 58,909,505 of record NC_139145.1, on the reverse strand, counting down.
TACCAGACTTGCAGGGATTCCTTCGTTTGACACTATTCAGTGTTTATTGATTGCTGTGCCTTGGTGATAGTGGGAAAGGAGGCAGAGAAAGTCCTTGTTCTAATCCTAGTGGATGAGATCCAGTTGATAGAGGCCCAGTCCTCCCTAATGTCTTTCCACTGGGGCTAAGCTCTGGATGTAGTATTCTTCCTCCTTAACCTATTTATGTGAGGTCCCTTTTGCTCGTTATCTGGCCATGAATAAAGTGAAGAAGATGAAACGCTATCATATTGGAAAGGTGTGGCGTCGGGAGAGCCCAACCATAGCCCAAGGCCGCTACAGGGAGTTCTGCCAGTGTGTAAGTGACCTGATGGAGGCAGCGTGGTTTGATAGTTCTGGGGACCACAACCTAGGAACTGGCTGCTCACTAATTTTTTTTCGCCCATCTTTTTCTTTGCTGTAGGACTTTGACATTGCTGGTCAGTTTGACCCTATGATCCCTGATGCAGAGTGTTTGAAGATCATGTGTGAAATCCTTAGTGGGTTGCAGCTGGGGGATTTTCTCATTAAGGTGAGGCCAGAGCTGAGGACTGAGGGGAGAAGTCTGGATTTGGCCTAATGCTGTTTGAAAACATAGGTGACCCCAGCCATTAAGCCTGTAGCTCTAGGACTTTCTTAGTACAGGTGTTGCATTTTATATCTATATCTATATAGTCACCCTGTGGAATTTCCTTACTATCCCTTTTATGAGTCAGGCAAGTAGGGACTGCCATTGTTTTGAGGGAGAGGTCATTCATAAACCACTTGGGTCACTTCCATTGAGTTCACAGGTCAATGACCGGCGGATTTTGGATGGGATATTTGCCGTCTGTGGTGTTCCTGAAAGCAAGTTCCATGCCATCTGCTCCTCGGTAGACAAACTAGACAAGGTAACAAAGAAGACATGCTTCAGTAGATCCTATCAGAGTTTCTGCCCTGCCTTCAAATCTATATATACCTTTAGAGGAAAATAAGGAGATGGTGGCTGGAAGTGAGCTATTTCTGGGAGGAAGGTAAGGAGACATTCTGAAATGAGACCTGAGTTTTGCTGTGCAGTGGAGATTATGGCTGGATTTCCTAAGCTGCCTCTGACTTTGCTGAGTAGAGTGTTAGCTACTCGTGACATACATAATGAATGAAATGAGATGTCCTTTTCCATTAAGAGAAAGAAGGATCTTGGGGCTAGGCTAATGTTTGGGTGTTTGTGCAGATGTCTTGGAAAGATGTGAGACATGAGATGGTGGCAAAGAAAGGCCTGGCTGCTGAAGTAGCTGATCGAATTTGGGATTACGTCCAATGTCATGGTAAGAATCAGTGTTTTCAGAGGTACATGATAGAACCAGAGTGAGGGTGATAAGTGTATAACTTCTACGTCTGAAACAGCTCCTTTTCATAAATGTGCTAAGTTCCAGAGCCTGGTTTTAATTTAATAACCTTTTTACTTACTGTAACCAGTTATGTCTTTAGGTGTCAAAGATGGAGGCAGAAGAGGAGAATCTGGTCATATGTGATCAGGATCTTTTTTTTAAAGAAAATGAGGAGGACTAGCTGGAGCATATTAGGGATAAATTTGGATGAAACACATCTGGGTGTATAACACAGACATTATTTCTCCCCACATGTCTCCCCAGGAGGGGTGTCCTTGGTGAAACAAATGTTCCAGGATCCCAGACTATCCCAGAACAAGCAGGCCCTAGAGGGCTTGGGAGACCTGAAGCTGCTATTTGAATATCTGACTTTATTTGGAATTGCTGAAAAGGTAAGCTGGGTAGGCAGTGCACCTCCTGCTGTGTCTAGGGCTCTCAGGGTCCTGAGTCTTGTCTAAGACTGACTATAACCTTGTTCCCACAGATCTCCTTTGACCTGAGCCTGGCTCGGGGCCTGGACTACTATACAGGAGTGATCTATGAAGCAGTGCTGCTACAGACCCCAGCTCATGCTGAGGAGGAGCCACTGAATGTGGGCAGTGTGGCTGCTGGTGGGCGCTATGATGGGCTGGTGGGCATGTTTGACCCCAAAGGCCACAACGTGCCATGTGTGGGGCTCAGCATTGGGGTGGAGCGGATCTTCTCCATTGTGGAGCGGAGGATGAAGGTAGGTCCTCGGTAGGGTTAGAGTAGGGCTGCAGACCTTAAAAACTCTCATGTTTCTGGAAGTGCAGTTGGACTGTTTTTCTGATGATTGTTTTGTTTTGAATTATTGGTGCAAAGGAAGTTTTTATTAGTTTTACCTTCTCTCTCTCTTTTACTAGACTTTTGGTGAGAAGATACGGACCACAGAGACCCAAGTGTTTGTGGCCACACCACAGAAGAACTTTCTCCAAGAACGGCTGAAGCTAATTGCAGAGCTTTGGGATGCTGGGATCAAGGTATAATGGAGCTAATATCCAAAACATCTAGCTATATGTGGAATTCATGCACCAGGCCCACTTCTACCTTATGCCTAAGGTGGAACTCAAGATCTTTCTAGTCTTCACTAGTGTGTCTTCATAGGGTATGAGGGTGAGCTACTTACTTATTTGGATATGCCTGCTCCTGGGGTTTGAGTGGTATGGTCACTTCTTTTTTTTTTTTTAACATCTTTATTGGAGTATAATTGCTTTACAATGGTGTGTTAGTTTCTGCTTTATAACAAAATGAACCAGCTATACATATACATATATCCCCATATGTCCTCCCTCTTGCGTCTCCTTCCCACCCTCCCTATCCCACCCCTCTAGGTGGACGCAAAGCACCGAGCTGATCTCCCTGTGCTATGTGGCTGCTTCCCACTAGCTATCTATTTTACTTTTGGTAGTATATGTAAGTCCATGCCACTCTCTCACTTTGTCCCAGCTTACCCTTCCCCCTACCCGTGTCCTCAAGTCCATTCTCTATGTCTGCATCTTTATTCCTTTCCTGCCCCTAGGTTCTTCAAAACCATTCTTTTTTCTTTTTTAGATTCCATATATATGTGTTAGCATACGGTATTTATTTTTCTCTTTCTGACTTACTTCACTCTGTATGACAATCTCTAGGTCCATCCACCTCACCACAAATAACTCAATTTCGTTTCTTTTTATGGCTAATATTCCATTGTATATATGTCACATCTTCTTTATCCATTCATCCGTTGATGGACACTTAGGTTGCTTCGGTATGGTCACTTCTAAGTCCCCTATTCTTTTTTTGAAAATTAATTAATTATTTTTTGGCTGCATTGGGTCTTCGTTGCTGCGCGCAGGCTTTCTCTAGTTGCGGCGAGTGGGGGCTACTTTGTGGTGCGTGGGCTTCTCATTGTGGTGGCTTCTCTTGTTGCGGAGCACAGGCTCTAGGCGTGCGGGCTTCAGTAAGTAGTTGTGGTACATGGGCTCAGTAGTTGTGGCTCACGTGCTCTAGAGTGCAGGATCAGTAGTTGTGGCGCATGAGCTTAGTTGCTCCGCGGCATGTGGGATCTTTCTGGACCAGGGCTCGAACCCATGTCCCCTGCATTGGCAGGCGGATTCTTAACCACTGTGCCACCAGAGAAGTCCCTAAGTCCCCTATTCTTTCTTCACCCTTTTCAGGCAGAGCTGATGTATAAGAACAACCCTAAACTACTAACTCAACTGCACTACTGTGAGAACACGGGCATCCCACTGGTGGTCATTATTGGTGAGCAAGAACTGAAGGAAGGGGTCATCAAGCTCCGTTCAGTGGCCAGCAGGGAGGAGGTGAGTGGGGGCAGGCAGAAATAGGAGGGACCAAGTGTTTCTACTTTTCTTAGATCCTTTAAGAAATATATATCTTTTGGCTGAGAAAATATCTCCAGGGTTAATCGTGATAGAGATGAATGAGCACCCACCCTAGGCAACCGTTATAGCCGATGATTGGTTGGGTGGGCAAAAGGACAAATGAAATCTCTATGGGTATTTCAAGACTCATCAACAAAATAGACATAGATCAGGTGTTTGAATCCCTTTAGTCTTGAGGGCATACATTCTCCAGGTCAGGTTGAAGCACATACTCCTCCCTACTGGTTGCATAAGTAGTGGGAGCAGTTGCACAGTTAAATGAATCCAGAAAAGTAGTGGCTAAGGAACTAGTATCACTCTCTAGTTTGTCACATGAGAGTTCTGTTATGTTTCAGGTGGCCATTACACGGGAAAATCTTGTGGCTGAAATTCAGAAGCGACTGTCTGAGTCTTGATCCTTGCCTGAATGCCATCTGCTGCTCTTTGTAGAAAAGGTTTCATCTAGGACTGACTTCCTGAGGGACTTCATAACTGCTGGCCAGGATGGGTGACAAGTGCCTCTGCATCCTTCATCCTTCCTGGGTGCAGAACTGTAGAAGGCCCTGAGGACTCCTGGGCTAGTGTGAGCAGCTATTCTGCATGGGCGCAGATGGCTGGTACGTGACAGAGACATGCTCTAACATCCGAGGCAGATGGCAGGTTTGAAATGCCACTGAGTGCTGCCAACAGGTGCTGAGATGGTTGCTATGAGCAAATCTCTGGGAAAGTCACCTCAGGTTGAGAGGATTCTGACCATTGAGATCAAAAGTCAAATACTTAGCCTTCTGCTCTGGCTTCTGAGCCAGTTTCTGGGAAGTTTGTCCATAACCTGCCCTTGGCCTGTCCAGGTAGTTTTTGGGAGACAGCAAAGAGTTGGGCAATGACTGTCTTCTGTTTTGTTTGAGGACAGAGATGCTATCCCAAGGGCATAGCAGCGCCCATATTGATGTGGCATCTCTCTAGCCCATCCATTGTTAATAATAGCAGGGTGAGGCTGTCTGTTTAATAATCTTGAATGTTGAACTTAATAAGTGACCTGACAAGATTGAGATCTGATCTTTTGAGATTTTGGAGACCATTACCTGTGCCAGAATCACTGCTCTGACTTCCATGTCCTGCCATGGAGGTGCCTGTTCTAGAAGTGGTTGTATAATATATTAAATAAAATATTAAATGTAGTAGTTTGGATAATTTGTTACCAAGGGATTGGTTTGCATAGGCCATGGAAAACGCTTGAGTGTACACTGGAGGATTCTGTGAGCTAGGAGTAACCTCCCTGGGGTGATGTTTCTGTATTCAGTGAAGGGAGCAGCCACAGTTCCCCTTCCCCCCAACTTGGAGATACAGTCACGTCACTAAATCAATGTATAGTGAGATATCTGCTAGAGTTCTTCACCCTAGAGTGTTGTTGATGACCGACACCTTCCCAAGTCCCATCATGTTGATTAAACTGTGCACTGTAGATTGAATGACTGTTTCTCAGCTGAAGGAAAAATGAGTTAACCAAAGTTTGATAGCATTGCTTCAAGATAAAGAGACAAGCCGCAAAAAGCGCTTTGCATATGTGCGTTGGAAAGGCTGCAGCCTTTACAAACAGCTCAGCGCTCTTGGGGCCATATTTTTAGTGCATCTAGAGCCCCTATAACGGCGCTTCAGCCTTAAAGAAGGTTTGGAAATTCTTGGCAGTGCACGCAGGTTGATTAGATTAGATCAGAGAGCACTGATCCGAATCTCATTTTCCTCTTTGGTTAAAAAGACAAGTTGAATCTACGCTTGTTTTGAAAGCCACGGCAAAAACGTTTCCAGGCGCCCTTACTTCCGTGTTGCTTCAAACTTTCCTTGCGCATGCGCTATTTCTTTGGCGCGGGGGGCGGGGCCGACAATCCTGTTTTAGAAGCCCTCCAGTGCTTAGCTCGTTTAGAACACGAGAGTCTAAGCTTATTGGAGGCAAGCTTGCTTTACGGCTCAAGGCCGCTTTTTACGGCATTTTCCGGCTTCCCATTCACTTCGAAGTGAAGATGGCGTCGGGCAGTGGGGTAGGTGTTGTGTGTGAGGAGGCTTGGGGTGGGGGGTCGGGGGTGGCTTCTCGGCGCCGAGTATTCTGCACCCGATTGACTTCCCGACACCTCCTCGCAATCTAATGGCCCCAGTTCAAGAGCTTCTTCGTAAGGCCCTGGCACAGGGTCAGCGGAATCGGGGAGGGCTCTGGTTGGGGTCCTGAGGCAACCTCAGCCTCCTGGTGCTGTCCGGAGAGGCTTCGCTTTCCCCAGGTCCCGGGGCCGCCTTGGCAGCGAGGACGCGCTTCCGTTTTTCCAGGAGTCGGACACGATTAGCGACGAATCTCAAGCGCTTTTTCCTCCCCCCAGACAAAAAACTTGGACTTTCGCCGAAAGTGGGACAAAGATGAATATGAGAAGCTCGCCGAGAAGAGGCTCACGGAAGAGAGAGAAAAGAAGGATGGTGGGTGCCTTCTCCATCAAGTGCTAAGTGTATTATAGAGGCGATGCAATGGTTGGAGAGTGGGTTGGGAGTTGAAATGCGCTGTCCTCATTTCTTGTGTAACCTTTGGCAGAGCATTGCCTCCCTGGTCCTCAGTTTCTTCAGGTATGAGAGCGAGGAGATGGACTGAAGTGCTTTTGAGGTGCTTTCCAGCTCTGTGATTCTGCTTCCTTGCCTTACCTTTGTTTGGCTCATTTCGTGCTTTCCTCAAGTACAGAGAAGAGAGTGGGATCCTTACTAGTGACAGGAGAAGGAGTATTTTGCTGCTTTGTATTATTGCTTTTGAAGAGCAGCAGGGAACATGGTATTGTTTAACCTAGCGCTTAGTGCTGTTCTCTGTGCGTTATACTATGTCAGGGAGTTGGTGCTTCTCTCCTAGAGATTACACTGTATAAAAAGAAACGTCTTATTTTCTCATCTGTTTTCAAACTGTACATTTTTCTTCTGCTTTACTTCTACACCACGTTGCATAATCTAACTTTTGGTTTTTATGTAACTTGTACAATAGTACTTGACATATAACAGATATTTCCTAAATGTTGGTCCCCTTTAAAAGTTTTCCCAGCTCTCAGAAGATTCCTTTCTGTTTTATGCTTGGGATATCTGTTTGAAAGCACTATTGAGTGGTCTTACTCTTCTTTTAAAAGGTTGCTTTTTGTGAAAATTCAGAGCTTCTCCCTTCAATTCAGTTAATTAATGAATAAAAAATATTGCTTTTAGGGGCTTCCCTGGTGGCGCAGTGGTTGAGAGTCCGCCTGCCAATGCAGGGGACACGGGTTCGTGCCCCGGTCTGGGAGGATCCCACATGCCGCGGAGCGACTGGGCCCGTGAGCCATGGCCGCTGAGCCTGCGCGTCCGGACCTTGTGCTCCGCAACGGGAGAGGCCACAACAGTGACAGGCCCGCATGTCGCAAAAACAACAACAAAAAACACATTGCTTTTAGACTCGTTGGATTTGAAGTGGAGGAAAGATGTAGAGAGTTAGGGATTGCTTGTCATTTTTTCTGTGTTGAGCTTCTCCTTAGCTGCTGCTAGAAGTGACTGTTGTGTCCCTTGCTTCAGGTTTCAAAAAGACATGAAAGTAAACCTCAGGATTTTGGATTTCACGCGTTTCTTTTCCTTTCTGGTTAAGGAACTCTAATAATGAAGGGACTTCCTTCCCCATTATATTTCAGGAAAACCAGTGCAGCCAGTCAAACGAGAGCTTCTCCGGCATAGGGACTACAAGGTGGACCTGGAATCCAAACTTGGGAAGACAATCGTCATTACCAAGACCACCCCACAGTCTGAGATGGGAGGGTGAGTGGCTTTTCATCTTTCTCTGCAGCCAGGAGTAAGTCTAATAAACTGCGTTGGTTTTAGGAAGTGTTGAGCAGGGTACCTGGCCTTAGAATAACAACCTTGTTTCCTGTAATTCCATCCATTGTCCTCCAAGGTCTCAAGTTAACATAATAGTGTCTCTAAGAGGGGTCACTCTGTAGGCGTCTTCATATTAGCACTGTAACTACTTCTTAATATCTTAAAAGGGATTATTTGTTTTCCTGCCAGAGGAAGAAATGAACAAAAGGACTGCTGAGGAGATTTCTAGGGGAGAAATTAGGTGAAGCTAGAATGGATCCCAGGAGCTGTTGATGGTGAATAAAGGGGGTTGAGGTTCCAGACTGGCTGCAAAGGTTGTAACTGTTATGGATTTCCTGGTTGTGCACCTTCCTCCTAGACCAAGGCTATAAGCTTTAGGAAGAAGGGTCCACAAGAACTCTTCATCTTTTTGCTCACCACTACCTCTCTGTCCAGTTAGGTTTTCCAGCAGGAGCATAACACAGATAACAATGAGTGACACTTTTCTGAGCTGCTTCTCTGAGTAAATCCACTGTTGTCCTTCCTCTTTGTGTTAGTTATCTATTGCTATTTAAATTAATACATTAACCCAGTATTTAGCAGCATAAAACAATGGATAGCTCACAGTATCTGTGGGGAAGTAACCTGGGAAAGGTTTACCTAGGTGGTTCTGGCTCAGTGTCTCTCACAAAGCTGTCATCAAGGTGTCTGCTGCGTCTGCATTCATCTGAGGTATAAGTGGGGCTGGAGGATCTGCTTCCAAGCTCTGTCACGTGGCTGTGGTTTGGAGGCCTCAGTTCTATGCTCCATGGGCCGCTCCATAGTGCTGCTCACAACAAAGCAAGTGACTTCCCCAGGGCACGTGATCCTCGTGAACAGACTAAGACAGAATCCATGTTTTTTTATAACCTAATCTTGGAAGTGACATAGAATCACCTTTGATACATTCTATTGATCACACAGACTAACGCTTGTGCAAATTGGGAAGGGCCTATATAGGGTAGGAATACCAGGAGTGTGGGATCATTGTGGGGGCCATCTTGGAAGTTGGCAGCCACACTCTTCCAAGAGCCAAGGCTTTGTGGAAATGAGAATGCTGCTTCTAAAAAGAAATTTTACCTAAAAATAATGAGTTTTTTGGTTGAAAACGATAAAATCCTTACAACCAGATGTGACCATAGTGCTATTTCTTTCTGTTTTCTAGATACTATTGCAATGTCTGTGACTGTGTGGTGAAAGACTCCATCAACTTCCTGGATCACATTAATGGAAAGAAACGTAAGACTTGGAGGTAGTTTGTGATTGGGGCTGGATTTGAGTTTTGGAGGTGGGGTGCGGGAAAGGGTAGTTACTATTGGGCCTCTTTTTCAGTGTCTGGGGAATTCTCTAGTTGCTTCAGCATAGGTCTTTCTTTACTTCATTATTTAATGTTTCTGGGGTCCATGAGGTGAGTATCTGTTCTAAGCTGTCAACAAGCCCAGACCATGGTCTTCTCCAGGGCCCAGCTGTCCCTACTGGTGTGCATCTGCTCAGTAAGGGTAATTGAAAGCTGCGTATATCTTGTTATCTGGGGCTGCTGCCAGGGAAATTTTTTTTAGCCCTAATTATTTTTACTGTGTGTTTTATGAGTCTGTTTTTTGTTTTTTTTTTAATGTCAGGAAAAGACTTTTTGAGGGACTTAGGATGTCTTAACAACCTTACCTTCTTCACTGTTGACCCTACCCAGATCAGCGAAACCTGGGCATGTCTATGCGTGTGGAACGTTCCACTTTGGATCAGGTGAAGAAACGTTTTGAAGTCAACAAGAAGAAGATGGAAGAGAAGCAGAAGGATTATGATTTTGAGGAAAGGATGAAGGAACTCAGAGAAGAGGTAGGCTCTCTTCCTCATTCCACTTCCATCCCCAGAGGAGAGTTGTATCTCCTGAATTTCTGTACATTAAGGGGGACATTTATTGCCCTTGTTTGGGACTCTCATAATCTGAAGGAAATGGCTCTAAACCTATCCTTTTTTCCTGGACTCTCTGGGCCATACTTTTTTTTTTTTTTTTTTTTTAAACTACAGGAGTGATTAATTAAATGCACCTAGTCCCCAGCAGGCCCGTGGAACCAGGCTGACTGGGTCAGAGTTCTGTTTCCTTCACATACTGGCTGTGAATCTTGGATAAGTTATATAACCTCTTTGTGCCTCTGTTTCCTCATATTCAAGATCTTAGTATATAATACACATAAAGCACTTAGACCAGTTCCTGGCTTGTACTCTATGCCCCAGAATGTTACTTCCTATTATGTGGCTTTACTCCCATCACCTTGTTAAGAACTAGAGATGAACTGGGATGTAGGATTGAGAAATGCTTTCCACAGGCTAAAACTTCTCTTTCTTGTCCCTTATGATCTTTACTGTGGCTTTTCCTCTGCTCTTGAAATTTTACTTGTCTTTAATTATTTTATTCTAAAGATAGAAAGGAAGCTCACCTATCTCTTTCAACATTTGGCTCACGAGTCTGAACTGATTCTGAGTGATTTCCCTTCTAGGAGGAAAAGGCCAAAGCCTACAAGAAAGAGAAACAGAAGGAGAAGAAAAGGAGGGCTGAGGAGGACTTGACATTTGAGGAGGATGATGAGATGGCAGCTGTGATGGGCTTCTCTGGCTTTGGTTCCACCAAGAAGAGTTACTGAGGCTTTCTATGCTTGGCTTTTTGCCAGGCCTAACTTTGTGTGTGTGGGCGTCATCTTTTGGGAGGTACTGGGGAAAGTCCTTAAGAGTGGCAGTGGGGAGGGCTAGAGGGTGGGTGTTTGTGGTTTCCCTCTACCTTGGGAGAGAGCACAGGATGCAAAGGAATGTGCTGTGGCATGTTCCTTCAGCCTCAGTATTTCACTGGAGACAGAGGACGTCTGATCATCTGAGTTCCCAATAAAGAAAAACCACCTCTTCTGAGGCTGCTTTCCGGAAACTCCCCTTGCATCTTTCCCTCTTCATCTGTCCATCTCATCTGAGCATCCTACATTTACCCTGTGTTCTGCCTTTGTTTTAATTTTTACTCTTGCTTAGCCTACAGCAGAAGGGTTCTCTGGGTCCCCAGTTTCCAGTTGATAGCATATCCTTGCCTGGCCCCTCCTTTTGCCATTCTCCCCCAGTCCCGCCCCGTGGTTCTCCGGCCACCTGTGCATGCATGTGTACTTCTGCCTGGGTCATTGGTATGTGCGGGTGCGTGTGCATGAAACTGTCACATAGAGGGAGCCTAAGCTAGAGCCTCAGGAGCATTGCTGCCTTGGGGCCTGGTGTTCCCAGCTTCCTCAGAGCATGTAACAGGAAATTAAATGGGATGAGTGTTTGGTGTGGTTTTTGTCTGGTGAGTTTTTTAACCTTTGTTCTTCATATGTAAACTGTTCAGCTTTTCCTATTTGTTTCATTTTATTGAGGATTACTCTGTTTTTGTCTTCCTTGTAAGCAGGCTCTTGGAAGAACCTGTTTGATGCAAAAAAGAAAAAGGAGAAAACCTCATATGGGAGCCCTTGGGTCTCAGAGGCTGTTCAACATGTATAATAAATAGCATTGACTGGGCCTATTTCACATTTGGTGGGAACATCCCATATTCTTCCCTGTGTATTGTTTTTTCTTCCCCATACTTATTCTTCTCTCTTCATTTGAGCCCTGTCACTTTTTTTCTAGGTGCCTTCAACACGAATTATACTTTACTCTGATGTGATCTGTGTCTGGAGGAGTTTGAATATAACTTTTCCTGTAATTTTAGCCTCCTTTGATCTTCTGTTTCTGGAACAGCAGAGCTCAGGGTTGAAAACTTAGTGTTTTCCTAACTCTCTGCAGTTAGGCTAGGCACAGGGTTACTCGGTGTTTGCACTGTTGACATTTTGGGCTGGGTAATTCTTTGTTGTGGAGGCTCCCTTGTGCATTGTAGGGTGTCTAGAGAATCTCTAGCCTCTACTCACTAGTTGCCAATAGCACCTTCTCCCCAAGTTATGACAATGAAAGATGTCTGTGTTCCTGGAGGGGGGCGGGGCATAATTCCTCCCCGCTAGCCCCACTGAGAACTATTGAGAAGCTGCCTTGCCTCAAGTTGGGTCTAACTTGAGAATTAGATGGTACAGACTGGCTAACTAAAGCAAAAACAACTTTGATGTTCCCTACATCAGGTACTGTGCCAGGCCCTAGGGATGCAGATGGAAAAAAAAAGTCAGTTCCTTAAAGTAAAAAAACAAATGGTAGTTACACAAGCTTCAAACAGGTGAATTGTGTAACAACTTTAGTTGCTTCTGTTCCTTGAAAAGTGGGCTCTGCTTGGGCTAACAAGGCTGCTACCATATGGCTTGTTGACATTTTCTGCCTTATCTAGCCCTTTGGACACCTTTATGTAGCATCTGAACCACTTGTGGGTCCCCCAAAGCACCATACTCTTTCCTTTGGACTTTTGTGCAAAATTCCCTTGCTGTTAGGCATCTCTTTTGCTGACTTTTCTTTTTTTGGGGGCGGGGGTGAGGGGCAGCGTGCTGCGCGGCTTGTGGGATCTTAGTTCCCTGACTAGGGATCAAACCTGAGCCCTCAGCAGTGAAAGCGGAGTCCTAACCACTGGACCACCAGGAATTCCCTGCCTAATTTTATTTCTGATGCTGAATCTTGCAAATGGAAACACTGAATGTGTCTTTATCGACTGGCTCAAAATTTCTCATACAATATTCGTTGGCCAGTTGCGGACATATTAGTTGGTGCTTTCCTTGGCAGGATTATGTGTTCTACAGGTCCTTGGGTAAGAATCTACCCTAGTCAACTGGGTCCTTTTGTTCCACCTGTCAAGGCAGGCTAGAGAATGTAACAATGAGCTGAGTTCCTTCCGTGGTTCAGTGTTCATTCTTCAGGTAGCTAATTCAACTTGGCTTCAAGCGATTTCCCTCTGGTACCGGTGGAATCTGACTTGTGGTCATCTCTACTAAAAAGCAATTCTGAAGTCCATTTTCTCTAAATTCTCTTGGGACTGGCAAGTGGTTTGAGTTTCCAAGGGGTCTGTCTAGGTCATGGATATTTGGAGGGGTTCAAGCTGGTGAATTAAAAAAAGCGGGGGGAGGAAGGAGATGGGATGGAAATTTAGGACCCCAGAGCAATCCTAGAGAACTCCAAACTCTGGAAGAGAAGCTTTATTGATGTTTGCGGTCTTTCTAAAAATCCAAGGAAATTTTGCATTCTGGTTGAGTCATATGCCTGTGACCGGCCTACATGAGTTCGTTTGGTGAGTGCTGAGATGCTGAACATGTTCTAGGCCCTGGTAGTATCTTCTGGGACAAGGCAACAAGGTCCCAAGTGTCATGGAATTTACATTCTGGTGGAATTGCCAGTTAAAGTATTTAGGGAACAAAAGATCTGTATGGCTTCAGATTTTGTGACTTCAGGCGTCCCAGGGCCTCTCACATCTCTCCCATAACCTCCAGAAATTTAAATGTGAAGTCTTTAATTCAGCAATTCTACTCATATAAGTATCCTAAAAACAGACTTGCTTATGTGTACATATGCATACAAGGATGTTTATTGCAGCTATGTTTATAACAGTGAAACATTTAAAATAAAACCGGTACATTTATACTTGAGTATAATGCAGCCATTACAATATATATGAATTAGACCTAGTGTATGTACTGACAAGATCTCCAAGACATTCTGTTAAGTGTAACAGAACAATACCCAACAACCCAATCCCCAATAAGCCCACCCTTCACCCTGCCAGTCAAAACTCTGTTGTGTGTACAGTTAAATACGTAGATTGAGGGAAAAAACTGGAGGAGTACACACTGAAATCATAGTCATGGTTAACTGGAGAAAAGTAGGAATTGTGGCTGTTTACAGTGTACATGAAAGGAATAGGGTGTTTTTGTGCAGTTTAGAATAATTTTTTAAAAATAGTAACAGAAGGAATGACACTATATGACACCTGGGAACTGTATAACACCTGGGAGAGGAGCTGTGGGGTTTAGCCGCAAAGTTCCAAGATAAGGCCTGAAGTAACAATTAGCAGCTTGTAAAGATTCCACTCTCCTGACTCAAGGCAATATGAAAGTTGTTTAGACCACAGAGTGAGCGGCCCTGTGTGGTTGTCGGGAGAGCGTAGAGGCTGGACCAGAAGTCCAGAGACTGGTGGACCTGGTGACTGCCGCGTGGTAGGAGGGAATAAGCCCGGAAGCAACTGCGGAAGAGCTCACTAAGAGGTAGGGGAGACCTGGGTCCTTCTCACTGTTGTGTGTCGGCAGATGGGCACTCTCAGAGTGTCTGGACTGGGGGTGGGGGAGCACGCTAAATCAGCCTGGATCGTATGTGCTTTGGTTGGTTTGTTGTGACGCACCTGTTTCTCAACAGCCAAGGGGATATAATCCAGAGTCCGAAGTCGGGCTGGCTATAGCTCAGCGGTTCCTTCGAGTGCGTTGTGATTCAACCACCCTTCCGAGAGTGGTTCGAGACCCGCGGGCGCTCACCAGCCCTTTTGCCCCTGTCCCAGCCTCTTCATTTTCCCATTAATCCCTTTTGCTATACCAGCTTTCTTCATTTTCCCAGTGATCCCGCTTCGAGAAAGCATTTTGAGACTCCTCCTCTGACGAGAGCACCAAAGCGACCAGGTTTCCAGCAGGTGTTCAGCTCCCATTCGACTAGGAACCAGGGTTCGTTGGAGAAATGGCTGGTGCTAGGACTGGGGCAGGAAATACAGAGATGAGCCTAGAGCATCTTGGATTCACCTAGTAGTTCCAGGAAGTAAGGAAGTGCTAAAAAACAACTTACCCCCCACCCCCGCCAAAAAAAAAAAAAGAAAATGAAAAACCCACTTACTTTTAAAATTACTTCTGACGTTAAGTAATGTTTGTGTTTTTGTTCCAATAATTATCAGTTATACTTGTATTTTTTCTAAGTCCTCAAATAACTTTTCCATAGGTGGGCTGTATTATTTCGTTTGTCAGCTCTATCTTGACTCCCTCCTATTACTTATATAAATATCAATTATTTTATTCCATTTTTCCCTTTCCTCCCTTCCAGTTTGAGTCATATTGTTTTTAGAAAACAATTTGCATACACTCTTTTCCCACCCTTGTCACCACCTTTATTTTACTTGCAGATCTACAACTCATTAGTATATTTAATACTCACCATCATGATGAGTATTAGTTGGATGAAACTCATTCTATAGTAGATTCCTCAAACGAGGCTCCTGAGTACAGTATTCTGAGTTCTTGCATATTTAATACTGATTTTTTATAGCCTTGGTACTTAAAGGACAGATTGGCTGGATATAAAATCTTGGTTCTCACTTCTTTTCTTTTCCTTCCTAAATGATTTGGTCGTTTTGCCTGAGGCCCAGAGGATTTTTTTCTTTCAAATCTAATTGATTTTCTAAGATACCTCACAGTTGACCATTCCATATCAATTTTCTTTGGTCCTTGGGAGACCCTTTCGATGTGTAGATTGAAGTTTTATTTCCAGGAAGTTTTCTTGAATATTAACATCGGTTTCATTATTTTGTTTTTCTTCTACAGGGACTGTAATATATACTGGATCTTCTAATTGCCTCTCTATCTAGCACTTTCTCTCTGATCCTTCTTACTGATTTCTTAATTTTATTTTTATTTTCTTGGCTGTTTTAATTCCTTCTGTCAAAACCAGTTATTATATTTTAAGTAAAATCTCTTCCCCTTGGACATCTTATAATTTAGTCTTTTTTTTTCCTGAGATGATTTTTCTTTTTGATCAGCTTCTTTTGATTTTGACTAAGCCTTGTCTTATATCTTTTTGTTTTTGTCCATTTTTGTTCTGAGTTATTTTTCTGATTCACAGTATTTTTTCGTAGCACCAAATGACTGTTTAAGGTTATTTAAATCAGGTTGGAGTTTTCTTGTCTCATGGTTAGTTTTGAAAAAAAAATTATTCTCTTTTCTTGTTGTCTTTATATAATATTATACCTACTATTTTCTGTTCATTTTGAAATGTCTACTATCCAGTTTCAGCAATTGCAAATGAGGCAGGCAGTTGGGTGTTTTATCAGGTTTCTTAGTTTGAGAGTGCCCTCTTCTGTTGGTAGAATGTAGTGCATTTTTTCCAAATAGAAGGCACTTTTTTGCGAGTGGAGCCCAGGTTGATGTGTCTTCTGATTTTGTGACTCTCTTTCATTTCCCTGGTAGTCTTCATTTTCACTCCTTGTTTCCTTCTTTCTCTTCACCATCAAGCCCTCAAGGGATACCTGCCCTTCAAATCATCTCTTTCCTCTGGACAAGATGCCTTTCAAAGATTTCCATTTCCGGTCTCATTTTCAAGAATTTCTTTTAGAGTCCTCAGTTCCTCTCATCCACCAGGTCTGAGACCTATTGTCAGCGTTTCTCCACTCAAGCTGGGACTCTTTTTCTGGTGGTGACTTTATCTGTCTTCCACCATTGGTAGGATTCTGCTGCTCTCTGATCTTCTTTACCATCTTGGCCTCTCTTCAGTAGCATGGCTTTGTAACTGGATCTGCTGATTTGGGTTGTATAGTTACCAGTTTATATATAAAATGAAGTTTATAATATTCTCTGCCTCCAAATTATGTTGCAGTCATAGGTGGTTTTATTGTTTGTTTGGGTTTTTTTTGCTGCACCAAATGGCTTACTGGATACCTTAGTTCCCCAACCAGGGATTGAACCCGGCCCCTGGCAGTGAAAGCACCGAGTTCTAACCACTGGACCGCCAGGGAATTCCCTAGCTTTCCTTTTTGTTCATTTGTTTATTTTTAGGATGGGTGGAGAGATTCAAATTTAGGTCGCTGGCATTCTGCAGGAACCTGGAAGCCAGGTCATTTTTTCCTTAAACATTTTTTTCCTTCCAGTTTTATTGAGATACAGTGGACATAGAGCACTGTATAAGGTTAAGGTGTACAGCATAATGATTTGACCTATGTACATCATGAAATGATTACCACAATAAGTTTAGTGAACTTCTACATCTCATATATATACAAAAATAAAAGAAAACGGAAAATTTTTTTTCCTTGTGATGAGAACTATTAGGATTTACTCTCTGGGCAACTTTTATGTATAACATAAAGCAGTATTAATTATATTTAACATGTTGTACATTACATCCCTAGTACTTTTTTGTCTTATAACTGGAAGTTTGTGCTTTTGACTACCTTCATCCAGTTCCCCTCACTCCACCCCTGCCTCTGGTAACTACAAACCTGACCTCTTTTTCTATGAGTTTTGTTTGCTTTTGAAGTATAATTGACCTACAACACTTTTATTTCCTGGCGCACAACATAGTGATTCAACATTTCTGTACATTACAAAATGATCACCACCACCATAAGTCTAGTTACCATCTGTCATTATACAAAGATATTATATTATTATTGACTATATTCCCCACACTAAACATTTCATACCCGTGACTCATTCATTTTGTAACTAGAAGTTTGTACCTCTTAATCTCACTAACCTATTTCCCACATGCCCCTGCCCCACTCCCTTCTGGCAACCACCTGTTTGTTCTCTGTATCTATGACTCTGTTTCTGTTTTGCTGTGTTTGTTCATTTGTTTTGCTTTTTAGATTCCACTTATAAATGAAATCATAGGTATTTATCTTTCTCTGTCTGACTTGTTTCACTTAGCATAGTACCCTCTAAATCCATCCATATTGTCACAAATGGCAAGATTTCATTCTTTTTATGGCTTAGTAATATTCCTTTGCATATATATATATATATATATATATATATAAAACCACATCTTTTTGTCCATCTATCAATGGGCTTATAGGTTGCTTCCATATCTTGGCTATTGTAAATAATGCTGCAGTGAACATAGGGGTGCATATATCTTTTTGAATTGGTAGGGTTTTTTTATTTTTGATAAATACCCAGGAATGGAATTGCTGGGTCATATGGTAGTTCTGTTTTTAATTTTTTGAGGAACCTCCATACTGTTTTCCATAGTGGCTGCACCAGTTTACATTCCAACCAGTAGTGCCCCAAAGTTCCCTTTTCTTCATATCCTCACCAGTATTTGTTTCCTGTTTTTTTTTTATAATAGCTATTGTAACAGATATGAGGTGATATCTCATTATGGCTTTAATTTGCATTTCCCTGATGATTAGTGATGTTAAGCATGTTTTCATGTACATGTTGGCCATTTGTATATCTTCTGTGGAAAAATGTCTATTCAAGGTATCTGCCCATTTTTAATTTTTTTATTTTAATGAGTTGTATGAGCCACTTACCTATTTTGGATATTCACTCCTTATCAGATGTATGGTTTCCAAACATTTTCTCCCATGCTGTAGGCTGCCGTTTCATTTTGTTCATTGTTTTTCTTGCTGTGCAGAAGCTTTTTAGTTTGATGTAGTCCCACTTGTTGATTTTTGCTCTTGTTTGTGCTTTTGGTGTGATATCCAAAAAATCATTGCCAAGATCTATGTCAAGGAGTTTTTACCCTATGTTTTCTTCTCAGAGTTTAATGGTTTCATTGCTTACATTTAATCTCTTGGTCTACTTTGAGTTAATATATGTGAAAAGTGTAAGAAAGGCGTCTAATTTCATTTTTTTGCGCGTGAATATCCAGTTTTCCCAGCACCATTTATTGAAGATACTATCCTTTCCCCATTGAGTATTCGTCATTCCTTGTCAAAAATTAGCTGACCATGTAAGTGTGGTATACTTCTGGGTTCTTAATTCTGTTCCATTGGTCTGTATGTTAGTTTTTTTTTTTTTGCGGTATGCGCCTCTCACTGCTGTGGCCTCTCCCGTTGCGGAGCACAGGCTCCGGACGCGCAGGCTCAGCTGCCATGGCTCACGGGCCCAGCCGCTCCGCGGCATGTGGGATCTTCCTGGACCAGGGCACGAACCTGTGTCCCCTGCATCGGCAGGCGGACTCTCAACCACTGCACCACCAGGGAAGCCCAATATATTGAATTTTTTCAGAAAATTTTTGCATCTATTGAGATGATCACATTGTCTTTCATTCATTTTATATGGAGTATCACATTTATTGATTTGCATATGACAAACCATCTTTTCATCCCAGGGGTGCATCCCACTTGACTTTTTTTTTTTTTTCTTTTTGGTCATGCCTCTTGGCTTGTGGGATCGTACTTAGTTCCCTAACCAGGGATTGAACCCACATCCTCAGCAGTGAAACCACAGGGTCCTAACCACTGGACGGCCAGGGAATTCCCCCACTTGATCCTTTTAACGTGCTGTTGAATTCAATTTGTTAGTACTTTATTGAGGATTTGTGCATCTGTATTCATCAGGGATATTGGTCTGTAGTTTTCTTTTTTTAACATCTTTATTGGAGTATAATTGCTTTACAACGGTGTGTTAGTTTCTGCTGTATAACACAGTGAATCAGCTATGCATATACGTATATCCCCATTTCTCCTCCCTCTTGCATCTCCCTCCCACCCTCCCTATCCCAACCCTGTAGGTGGACACAAAGCACCGAGCTGATCTCCTGTGCTGTGCGGCTGCTTCCCACTAGCTATCTATTTTACATTTAGTAGTGCATATATGTCGATGCCACTTTCTCACTTTGTCCCAGCTTACCCTTCCCCCTACCCGTGTCCTCAAGTCCATTCTCTATGTCTGCATCTTTATTCCTTTCCTGCCCCTAGGTTCTTCAAAACCATTCTTTTTTCTTTTTTAGATTCCATATATATGTGTTAGCATACGGTATTTTTTTTCTCTTTCTGACTTACTTCACTCTGTATGACAGACTCTAGGTCCCTCCACCTCACTACAAATAACTCAATTTCATTTCTTTTTATGGCTGAGTAATATTCCATTGTATATATATGCCACATCTTCTTTATCCATTCATTTGTCGATGGACACTTAGGTTGCTTCCATGTCTTGACTATTGTAAATAGTGCTGCAATGAACATTGTGGTACATGACTCTTTTTGAATTATGGTTTTCTCAGTGTATATGCCCAGTAGTGGGATTGCTGGGTCCTATGGTAGTTCTATTTTTAGTTTTTTAGGGAACCTCCATACTGTTCTCCATAGTGGCTGTATCAATTTACATTTCCACCAACAGTGCAAGAGGGTTCCCTTTTCTCCACACCCTCTCTAGCACTTATGGTTTGTAGATTTTCTGATGATGGCCATTCTGACTGGTGTGAGGTGGTACCTCATTGTAGTTTTGATTTGCATTTCTCTAAAGATTAGTGATGTTGAGCATTCTTTCATGTGTTTGTTGCCAATCTGTATGTCTTCTTTGGAGAAATGTCTATTTAGGACTTCTGCCCATTTTTGTATTGGGTTGTTTGTTTTTCTGATATTGAGCTGCATGAGCTGCTTGTATATTTTGGAGATTAATCCTTTGTCAATTGCTTCATTTGCAAGTATTTTCTCTCATTCTGAGGGTTGTCTTTTCGTCTTGTGTATAGTTTCCTTTGCTGTGCCAAAGCTTTTAAGTTTCATTAGGTCCCATTTGTTTATTTTTGTTTTTATTTCCATTTCTCTAGAAGGTGGGTCAAAAAGGATCTTGCTGTGATTTATGTCATAGAGTGTTCTGCCTATGTTTTCCTCTAAGAGTTTTATAGTGTCTGGCCTTATATTTAGGTCTTTAATCCATTTTGAGTTTATTTTTGTGTATGGTGTTAAGGAGTGTTCTAATTTCATTCTTTTACATGTAGCTGTCCAGTTTTCCCAGCACCACTTATTGAAGAGGCTGTCTTTCCTCCATTGTATACTCCTGCCACCTTTACCAAAGATAAGGTGACCATATGTGCATGGATTTATCTCTGGGCTTTCTATCCTGTTCCATTGATCTATATTTCTGTTTTTATGCCAGTACCATACTGTCTTGATTACTGTAGCTTTGTAGTATAGTCTGAGGTCAGGGAGCCTGATTCCTCCAGCTCCATTTTTCTTTCTCAGGATTCCTTTGGCTATTCGGGGTCTTTTGTGTTTCCATACAAATTGTGAAATTTTTTGTTCTAGTTCTGTGAAAGATGCCATTGGTAGTTTGATAAGGATTGCATTGAATCTGTATATTGCTTTGGGTAGTATAGTCATTTTCACAGTGTTGATTCTTCCAATCCAAGAACATGGTATATCTCTCCATCTGTTTGTATCATCTTTAATTTCTTTCATCAGTGTCTTATAGTTTTCTGCATACAGGTCTTTTGTCTCCTTAGATAAGTTTATTCCTATGTATTTTATTCTTATTGTTTCAGTGGTAAATGGGAGTGTTTCCTTAATTTCTCTTTCAGATTTTTCATCATTAGTGTATAGGAATGCCAGAGATTTCTGTGCATTAATTTTGTATCCTGCTACTCTACCAAATTAATTGATTAGCTCTAGTAGTTTTCTGGTAGCATCTTTAGGATTCTCTATGTATAGTATCATGTCATCTGCAAACAGTGACAGTTTTACTTCTTTTCTGATTTGGATTCCTTTTATTTCTTTTTCTTCTCTGATAGCTGTGGCTAAAACTTCCAAAACTATGTTGAATAATAATGGTGAGACTGGGCAACCTTGTCTTGTTGCTGATCTTAGAGGAAATGGTTTCAGTTTTTCATCATTGAGAATGATGTTGGCTGTGGGTTTGTCATATATGGCCTTTATTATGTTGAGGTAAGTTCCCTCTATGCCTACTTTCTGGAGAGTTTTTATCATAAATAGGTCTTGAATTTTGTCAAAAGCTTTTTCTGAATCTATTGAGATGATCATATGGTTTTTATCCTTCAGTTTGTTAATATGGTGTATCACATTGATTTGCGTATATTGAAGAATCTTTGCATCCCTGGGATAAACCCCAATTGATCATGGTGTATGATCCTTTTAACGTGCTGATGGATTCTGTTTGCTAGTATTTTGTTGAGGTTTTTTGCATCTATGTTCATCGGAGATATTGGCCTGTAGTTTTCTTTTTTTGTGACATTTTTGTCTGCTTTTGGTATCAGGGTGATGGTGGCTTCGTAGAATGAGTTTGGGAGTGTTCCTCTCTCTGCTATATTTTGGAAGAGTTTGAGAAGGATAGGTGTTAGCTCTTCTCTAAATGTTTGATAAAATTCGCCTGTGAAGCCATCCGGTCCTGGGCTGTTGTTTGTTGGAAGATTTTTTTTTTTTCCGTGGTACGTGGGCCTCTCACTGTTGTGGCGTCTCCCGTTGCAGAGCACAGCCTCCAGACGCGTAGGCTTAGTGGCCATGGCTCACGGGCCCAGCCACTCCGCAGCATGTGGGATCTTCCTGGACCGGGGAACGAACCCGTGTCCCCTGTATTGGCAGGCAGACTCTCAACCACTGTGCCACCAGGGAAGCCCTAAATGCTGAGTACCTCTTTTTTTTTTTTTCTGCCGTACGCGGGCCTCTCACTGTTGTGGCCTTTCCCGTTGCGGAGCACAGGCTCTGGACGCGCAGGCTCAGCGGCCATGCCTCACGGGCCCAGCCGCTCCGCAGCATGTGGGATCCTCCCGGACCGGGGCACGAACCCGCATCCTCTGCATCGGCAGGTGGACTCTTAAACACTGCGCCACCAGGGAAGCCTGTTGGAAGATTTTTAATCACAGTCTCAATTTCAGTGCTTGTGATTGGTTTGTTTATATTTCCTATTTCTTCCTGGTTCAGTCTCGGAGGTTTTGCTTTTCTAAGAATTTGTCCATTTCTTCCAGGTTGTCCATTTTATCAGCATATAGTTGCTTGTAGTAATCTCTCATGGTCCTTTGTATTTCTACAGTGTCAGTTGTTACTTCTCCTTTTTCATTTCTAATTCTATTGATTTGAGTCTTCTCCCTTTTTATCTTGATGAGTCTGGCTAATGGTTTATCAATTTTGTTTATCTTCCCAAAGATCCCAGCTTTTAGTTTTATTGATCTTTGCTGTTACTTCCTTCATTTCTTTTTCATTTATTTCTGATCTGATCTTTATGATTTACTTCCTTCTGCTAACTTTGGGTCATTTTTGTTCTTCTTTCTCTAATTGCTTTAGGTGTAAGGTTAGGTTGTTTATTTGAGATTTTTCTTGTTTCTTGAGGTAGGATTGGATTGCTATAAAATTCCTTCTTAGAACTGCTTTTGCTGCATCCCATAGGTTTTGGGTCATTGTGTTTTCATTGTCATTTGTTTCTAGGTATTTTTTTATTTCCTCTTTGATTTCTTCAATGATCTCTTGGTTATTTAGTAGCATATTGTTTAGCCTCCATGTGTTTGTATTTTTTTACAGTTTTTTTTCCTGTAATTGATGTCTAGTCTGATAGCATTGTGGTTGGAAAAGATACTTGATATGATTTCAGTTTCCTTAAATTTGCCAAGGCTTGATTTGTGACCCAATATATGGTCTCTCCTGGAGAATGTTCCATGAGAACTTGAAAGTGTATTCTGTGGTTTTGGATGGAATGTCCTATAAATATCAATTAAGTCCATCTTCTTTAATGTGTCATTTAAAGCTTGTGTTTCCTTATTTATTTTCATTTTGGATGATCTGTCCATTGGTGAATGTGGGGTGTTGAAGTCCCCTACTATTATTGTGTTACTGTCGATTTGTCCCTTACTATTATTGTGTTACTGTCGATTTCCCCTTTTATGACTGTTAGCATTTGCCTTATGTATTGAGGTGCTCCTCTGTTGGGTGCATAAATATTTACAATTGTTATATCTTCTTCTTAGGTTGATCCCTTGATCATTATGTAGTGTCCTTCTTTGTCTCTTGTAATAGTTTTTATTTTAAAGTCTAATTTATTTGATATGAGAATTGCTACTCTAGCTTTCTTTTGATTTCCATTTGCATGGAATATCTTTTTCCATCCCCTCACTTTCAGTCTGTATGTGTCCCTAGGTCTGAAGTGTGTCTCTTGTAGACAGCATATGTACGGGTCTTTGTTTTTGTATCCATTCAGCCAGTCTATGTCTTTTGGTTGGAGCATTTAATCCATTTACATTTAAGGTAATTATCGATATGTATGTTTGTAGTACCATTTTCTTAATTGTTTTGGGTTTCTTTTTGTGGGTCTTTTCCTTCTCTGTGTTTCCTGCCTAGAGAAATTCCTTTAGGATTTGTTGTAAAGCTGGTTTAGTGGCGTTGAATTCTCTTAACTTTTGCTTATCTGTAAAGGTTTTAATTTTTCCATCGAATCTGAATGAGATCCTTGCTGGGTAGAGTAATCTTGGTTGTAGGTTTTTCCCTTTCATCACTTTTAATATGTCCTGCCACTGCCTTCTGGCTTGCAGAGTTTCTAATGAAAAATCAGCTGCTAACCTTATGGGGATTCCCCTCCATGTTATTTGTTGCTTTTCCCTTGCTGCTTTTAATATTTTTTCTTTGTATTTAATTTTTGATAGTTTGATTAATATGTGTCTCGGTGTTTTTCTCTTTGGGTTTATCCTGTATGGTACTCTGTGTGCTTCCTATACTTGATTTACTATTTCCTTTCCCATGTTAGGGAAGGTTTTGATTGTAATCTCTTCAAATATTTTCTCAGACACTTTCTTTTTCTCTTCTTCTAGGACCCCTATAATTCAAATGTTGGTGCATTTAATGTTGTCCCAGAGGTCTCTGAGACTGTCCTCAATGCTTTTCATTCTTTTTTCTTTATTCTGCTCAGTCTGAAAGCTGAGGCTTCAGTTTCCCTTCTCTGCCACATATTTCCAATGATGGTGTCTGCATTCAGGACCAAGTAGGTAGACAGAATGATTTGTAAAAAGCAACAGAGATTTGATCCATGTTCTTGGGATCACAGATCCTTTCATTGCAGAGAAGTTTTCCCCTTCCTCAGAGTTTTGACACCTGTGGGTGAAGCAAGAAAGAGGGGGAAAAGAAAAAAAAAGATTTCCCCTACTGTCTCTGAGGTGTGGTCCTCTTAATTCTGGTTCCAAGACTAGAAAGAGAAAGATTCTAATGGAACTCTTTGTCTACAGCTGGTGTGCACTTCTGAGTTTCAGGCTGCCTTTGAGTCCAGGCTGGGCAGTATCAGAGGAGGAAAATGACAAACACTATTGATTCAGTGGAACTTCAGAGTTTTGGTATTTTCACAAATCTGCCTGCTACTATTAACTTTTCAGAAATCTAAGATAGCTACTCCATGCATTTTATATAGCATTTATAGTTTCATTCGGTGGGAGAATGCATCTGTACGAGGTGGAATGTGATTACTTCACCTTCCCTGGACCCAGAATTTCCTTTTAGTTTTTATGCAATAGCTTCCATCATAATCTGTCTTTTTAAAAAATATGATTTCTAAAAACTAGACAAATCAAATTATGTTGACAAAAATTTTGTGCAATCAAGACCACACTGAAAGTATCATATTTGAAATCAGATTTAATTTTATTAGGTTTGACAATACTATCATCAAGAAACATGAGTTGGGGACTTCCCTGGTTGTCCACTGGTTAAGAATCCACCTTCCAATGCAGGGGACGTGGGTTAAATCCCTGGTTGGGGAACTAAGACCCCACATGCTGCGGGGCAACTAAGCCCGCACATCACAACTACTGAGCTCTCATGCCGCAACTACAGAGCCCACGTGCTCTGGAGCCCACATGCCACAACTAGGGAGAAGCCCATGTGCTGCAAGGAAGAGCCCGTGCACCCACAATGAAACATCCCGTGTGCAGCAACTAAGACTCAATGCAGCCAAAAATAAATAGATATTAAAAGAAAAAAAAAGAAACATGAGTTGTATTTCATATGTGGAATTAGTGCCTAAGAAGCTTATCTAAGAATCTGGTCTGAGGTCTATTCATTTGGGCCTATGGATCCTAACCTCACAAAGAATAAGGAATGTTACTTACTGGCAGGCTGGAATTTAGCAAATTTTGGAAATCTAGAGGAAAGGAGAATTTACTCACATTTACTGGTGCTAAAGACAGAACTTGATTGAGATAAACATCTTGGTTTTGGTTTTCTAGCATTGGAATAGATGAGCAAGCAAGAGTAATAACAGCATCTCTGAAAGACAGAGGCTATTGGAAATGCAATCTTAGATTCCTTACGTAATGTCCAAACAGCAGTTAATTCTGTGGACCTAGTAGTTGCTCAGCGCAGTATGGCTCTGAATTTATTGACCATACAAAAAGACTTAATGTGTGTTAGTAAATACCCTTTGCTTTATCTATGCATATGGTCAAGCCATCATCACAACAAAACCTGCAATTGAACCACCTTTTAATGATGAACAGTATTTTAGAATTATTCATAATCACATGGAGGAATTAAGAAAAATATCCAAAACATGGTAACAAAGCAAAAAGATAACCTTTAAAAATAATTTTTGAGCACTTTCTATAAGGTTCCCTATTTTTTTTTTGTTTTGTTTTATTTTTTAAATTTTTATTTATTTATTTTTTGCGGTACACGGGCCTCTCACTGCTGTGGCCTCTCCCGTTGCGGAGCACAGGCTCCGGACGCGCAGGCTCAGCGGCCATGGCTCATGGGCCCAGCCGCTCCACGGCATGTGGGATCCTCCCGGACTGGGGCACGAACCCGCGCCCCCTACATCAGCAGGCGGACTCTCAACCACTGCGCCACCAGGGAAGCCCTGTTTTATTTTTTAATTAATTAACTTATTTGTTTTGGCTGCTCTGGGTCTTAGTTGTGGCATGCGAGATCGTCGTTGTGGCGTGGGGGATCTTTTTTTTTTAGTTGCGTAATGTGGGATCTTCTAGTTGCGGTATGCAGACTTCTTAGTTGTGCCATGCGGACTTCTTTTTTTTTTTTTAATCTTTTGGCCACACCACATGGCATGTGGGATCTTAGTTACTTGACCAGGGATCGAACCTACATCCCCTGCATTGCAGGTGCGGAGCCTTAACCACTGGACCACCAAGGAAGTCCCGATGCAGACTTCTTAGTTGCAGACTGCGGACTCCTAGTTACGGCATGCATGCGGAATCTGGTTCCCCGACCAGGGATCGAACCCAGGCCCCCTGGCTTTGGGAACATGGAGTCTTACTCACTGGACCATCAGGGAAGTCTCTAAGGTTTCC
Organism: Leucopleurus acutus; assembly: GCF_964270905.1. Lineage (NCBI taxonomy): Eukaryota > Metazoa > Chordata > Mammalia > Artiodactyla > Delphinidae > Leucopleurus > Leucopleurus acutus. Next base: position 58,882,957 of record NC_139145.1, on the reverse strand, counting down.
TATTTTGTATAGGGATGTTTGCACAGTTGATTAGGGCTCAGAATTTTTTCAGTTCTGCAAAACCAATTATTATATGATGATTTATTATCTGTCAAGCAGAGCAATTAATCACCAAAGTTTTTTTGGTCTTCGTGGACATTAACCAGTTTGGAATTTTTTTAAAAAAATTTATTTTATTTATTTATTTATTTTTGGCTGTGTTGGGTCTTCGTTGCTGTGCGTGGGCTTTCTCTAGTTGCGGCGAGCGGGGGCTACTCTTCATTGCAGTGTGCGGGCTTCTCATTGTAGTGGCTTCTCTCATTGTGGAGCACGGGCTCTAGGCGCGCAGGCTTCAGTAGTTGCGGCACATTGGCTCAGTAGTTGTGGCTCACGAGCTCTAGAGCACAGGCTCAGTAGTTGTGGCACACGAGCTTAGTTGCTCTGCAGCATGTGGTATCTTCCCGGACCAGGGCTCGAACCCGTGTCCCCTGCATTGGCAGGTGAATTCTCAACCACTGCGCCACCAGGGAAGCCCAACCAGTTGGAATTTAACTAGAAATCTTATTTTAGCGTTCTTCCCATCCCCTGATTATAAAATTCACACTTATCATATTATCTTTGGTTGGGTTTGTCATGTTATGGGTTCCATTATCAATGAGTTAAATAAAACTGACCAGCTTACTATCAGTTTGTATAAGAATTATGTTTTTAACATTTTGAGAATCATTATTTGACAAAATGCAGAAATTAACATCCTTATACTTGTATCCCTGTATGTACCTGTATAAGAATTTCTTTTATATATAATGCTGGAATAAAGCTGATGGCTCATAGAATATTTTATTCAATTTGATTAAGTAACTCCAGCTGATCTTTTTTTTTTAAAATAAATTTATTTATTTATTTATTTTTGGCTGCGTTGGGTCCTCGTTGCTGCGCACGGGCTTTTCTCTAGTTGGGGCGAGCAGGGGCTACTCCTCGTTGTGGTGCGCGGGCTTCTCACTGCAGTGGCTTCTCTTGTTACAGAGCATGGGCTCCAGGCGCACAGGCTTCAGTAGTTGTGGCACGCGGGCTCAGCAGTTGTGGCTTGCGGCCTCTAGAGCACAGGCTCAGTAGTTGTGGCGCGTGGGCTTAGTTGCCCTACAGCATGTGGGATCTTCCCGGACTAGGGCTCGAACCCATGTCCCCTGCATTGGCAGAAGGTCTCCCAACCACTGCGCCACCAGGGAAGCCCTCCAGCTGATCTTTATCAGAATGGCTGCATCAGACTCTCAATAGCAATTCCTGATGTTTCCTTTATCTCCACATTCTTTCTCATGTTGGTAATTACTAGATTTCATCTTTATGCCATTCTGGTAGACGTAAAGTGTTCTATCATTTTATATAAATTTTCATATCTGTGATTATTAATATTAATAAAGAGGATTACATGGGAAGATTGTATTTTATTTTACATATTTTCTTTGGATTTTTTTTGTTTTGGTCAGTTGTCTGTATCACCACTGCCATTCCTGTCTCTTCGTTGTTGCTTTCTTTTATTTTTTCAGATATTAGTTGCTTGTTTTTTCAGACATTGCAACTATATTCTCCTTAACTGTTGTCTGTTAACTTTGCCATGGTTTCTTCACTGGACAAAATTCTTCATTATTGTGTGTTCTAGGACTCGGTCCTTAGTTTTATTTTCTACTTTATCTATACTTATTCCTTTGGCAATATCATTTAGACTCATGATTTTTTAAATTTTAATTTATTTTTTATTGGAGTTGATTTACAATGCTGTGTTAATTTCTGCTGTACAGCAAAGTGATTCAATTATATGTATATATACATTCTTTAAGAAATTTATTTATTTATTTTTGGCTGCGCTGGGTCTTCATTGCTGTGTGCAGGCTTTCTCTATTTGCGGCCAGCAGGGGGGCTACTCTTCATTGCAGTACGCGGGCTTCTCATTGCGGTGGCTTCTTTTGTTGTGGAGCACAGGCTGTAGGTGCATAGGCTTCAGTAGTTGTGGCATGTGGGCTCAGTAGTTGTGGCTCATGGGCTCTAGAGTGCAGCCTCAGTAGTTGTGGCACATGGGCTTAGTTACTCCCTGGCATGTGAAATCTTCCTGGATCAAGGATTGAACCCATGTCCCCTGCATTGGCAGGTGGATTCTTAAGCACTCTGCCACCAGGGAAGTCCCTACATTCCTTTTTTTTTTTTTAATAAATTTATTTATTTATTTATTATTTATTTTTTTGCTGTGTTGGGTCTTTGTTGCGGTGTGAGGGCTTCTCATTGTGGCGGTTTCTCTTATTGTGGAGCACACGCTCTAGGCACACGGGTTTCAGTAGTTGTGGCACGTGGGCTCAGTAGTTGTGGCTCATGGCCTCTAGATCACAGACTCAGTAGTTGTGACACATGGGCTTAGCTGCTCCGTGGCATGTGCGATCTTCCTGGGCCAGGGCTCAAACCCGTGTCCCCTGCACTGGCAGGTGGATTCTTAACCACTGCACCACTAGGGAAGTCCCCCTACATTCTTTTCTTATATATTTTTTCCACTACAGTGTATCACAGGATATTGAATATAGTTCCCTGTGCTATACAGTAGGACCTTGTTGTTTAATCTATTCTACATATAATAGTTTGTAACTGCTAACCCCAAGCTCTCAATCCATCCCTCCCCGACTCCCCCTCCTCCTTGGATACCACAAGTCTGTTCTCTATGTCTGTGAGTCTGTTTCTGTTTCAAAGATAGGTTCATTTGTGTTATATTTTAGATTCTACATATAAGTGACATCATATGGTATTTGTCTTTCTGACTTACTTCACTTAGTAGGATAATCTCTAGGGCCAACCATGTTGCTGCAAATGGCATTATTTCATTATTTATGGCTGAGTAGTATTCCATTGTATATATGTACCATATCTTCTTTATCTGTTCATCTGTCGATGGACATTTAGGTTGTTTCCGTGTCTTGACTATGGTGAGTAGTGCTGCTATGAACATAGAGGTGCGTGTATCTTTTTGAATTATAGCTTTGTCTGGATATGTGTGTAAGAGTGGGATTGGTGGATAATATGGTAACTCTATTTTGTTTTTTAAGGAACCTCCATACTGTTCTCCATAGTGGCTATACCAACTTACATTCCCACCAACAATATAGGAGGGTTCCCTTTTGTCCACACCCTCTCCAGCATTTGTTATTTGTAGACCTTTTTTGAAAAATATTTATTTGGCTGCATTGGGTCTTAGTTGTGGCACACAGGCTCTTTGTTGCAGTGCGCCGGCTCCAGAGTACGCGGGCTGAGTTGTTGCCTCACGCAGTCTCTCTAGTTGTGGTGTGTGGGCTCTAGAGCATGTGAGCTTAGTTGCCCTGTGGCATGTGGGATCTTAATTCCCTGACCAGTGATCGAACCCACGTCCCCCACATTGGAAAGCGGATTCTTAACCACTGGACCACCAGGGAAGTCCCTTGTAGATCTTTTAATGATCTACCATTCTGACAGGTGTGAAGTGGTATCTCATTGTAGTTTTTATTTGCATTTCCCTAATAATCAGTGATGTTGAGCATCTTTTCTTGTGCCTGTTGGCTATCTGTATATGTTCTTTGGAGAAGTGTCTATTTAGGTCTTCTGGCCATTTTTCTATTAGGTTGTTTATCTTTTGTTGTTGTTGAGCTGTATGAGCTGTTTGTATATTTTAGAAATTAAGCCCTTGTTGGTTGCATCATTTGCAAATATTTTCTCCCAGTCTGTATGTTGTCTTTTCACTTGTTTATGGTTTCCTTTGCTGTACAAAAGCTTGTAAGTTTGATTAGTTCCCATTTGTTTATTTTTGCTTTTATTTCTATTGCCTTGGGAGACTGATCTAAGAAAACACTGGTATGATTTATTTCAGAGAATGTTTTGCCTATGTTCTCTTCTAGGAGTTTTATGGTATCATGTTTTATATTTAATTATTTAAGCCATTTTGAGTTTATTTTTATGTATGGTGTGAGGGTGTGTTCTAACTTCATTGATTTACATGAGACTGTCCCACTTTCCCAACATCACTTGCTGAAGAGACAGACTGCCTTTTCTCCACTGTATATTCTTTCCTACTTTGTCAAAGATTAATTGTCCATAGATGTGTGAGTTTATTCTTGGGCTCTCTGTTCTGTTCCATTGATCCATATGTCTGTTTTTGTGCCAATACCATCCTGTTTTGATTACTGTAGCTTTGTAATATTGTCTGAAGTCTGGGAGGGTTGTTCTCCTCCTGCCTTGTTCTTTTTCTTCAGGATTGCTTAGGCAATTCCAGGTCTTTTATGGTTCCATATAATATTTAGGATTATTTGTTCTAGTACTGTGAAAAATGTCATGGATAACTTGATAGGGATCACATTAAATCTGTAGATTGTTTGGGAAGTATGGCCATTTTACCAATTTTAATTCTTCCAATCCAAGAGCATAGGATATCTTTCCATTTCTTTGACTCATCTTCAGTTTCCTTTATTAATGTTTTATAGTTCTCAGTATATAAGTCTTTCACCTCCTTGGTGAGGTCTGTTCCTAAGGGTTTTTTTGTTTGTTTGTTTGTTTTTTGGATGCAATTTTAAAAGAGATTTTTTTTTACATTTCCTTTTGATATTTCATTGTTTGTGTAAAGAAATGCAACCAATTTCTGTATGTTAATCTTGTATCCTGCTACTTTGCTGAATTCATGTATCAGTTCTAATAGTTTTTGTGTGGAGTCTTTATTTTATTTCTTATTTTTTATAAATTTATTTATTTATTTATTTTTGGCTGTGTTGTGTCTTCGTTGTGCATGGTCTTCTTATTGTGGTAGCTTCTCTTATTGCAGAGTACGGGCTCTAGGCACACGGGCTACAGTAGTTGTGGCACACAGGCTCAGTAGTTTTGGCTCACGGGCTCTAGAGCGCAGGCTCAGTAGTTGTGGTGCATGGGCTTCGTTGCTCCACAGCATGTGGGATCTTCCCAGACCAGGGCTTGAACCTGTGTCCCCTGCATTTGCAGGCAGATTCTTAACCACTATGCCACCAGGGAAGTCCCTGTGTGGAGTCTTTAGGGCTTTCTATATATAGTATTATGTCATCTGCATATAATGACAATTTTACCCCTTCCCTTCCAATTTGAATACCTTTTATTTCTTTTTCTTGTCTGATTGCTGTGGCTAGGACTTCCAATATTAAGTTGAATAGATGTGGTGAGAATGGGAATCCTTGTCTTGTTCTAGATTTTTGTGGAAGGGCTTTTGGCTTTTCATCATTGAGTATTATGTTGGCTATAGGTTTGTCTTAAATAGTTTTTGCTATGTTGAGATATGTTCCCTCTATACCCACTTTGGTAAGAGTTTTTATCATGAATGGATGTTGAATTTTATCAAATGCTTTTTTTGCATGTATTGAAATGATCATTTGTTTTTTCTTTTGTTGATGTAGTGTATCACATTGATTTGCATATGTTGTACTATCCTTGTGACCCTGGGATGAATCCAACTTGGTCATGGTGTATGATCTTTTTTATGTGTTGTTGGCTTTGGTTTGCTAATATTTTGTTGAGAATTTTAACATCTATATTCATCAAAGATATTGGCCTGTAATTTTCTTTCTTGGTAGTGTCTTTGTCTGGTTTTGGTATCCAGGTGATGTTGGCTTCACAGAACATCTTTGTGAGTGTTCTCTCCACTTCAGTCTTTTGGAAGAGTTTGAGAAGGATTGGTATAAGTTATTCTTTGTATGTTTGGTAGAATTAGTCTGTAAAGCCATATGGTCCTGGACTTTTGTTTGTAGGGAGTTTTTAAATTACAGATTCCATTTCACTTCTAATGATCAGTCTGTTCAAATTATCTATTCCTTCTTGATTCATTTTTGGTGGGCTGCATATTTCTAGGAACTTGTCCATTTCTTCTAGGTTGTTGAATTTGTTGGTATATAATTCTTCATAGTATTCTCTTATGATTTTTTTTGTATTTCTGTGATATTGGTTGTTATTTCTTTTTCATTTCTTATTTTGTTTATTTGGGTCCTCTCTCTTTTCTTCTTGGTGAGCCTGGCCAGAGGTTTGTCAACTTTGTTTACCCTTTCAAAGAACCACCTCTTGGTTTTACTGATTTTTTCTATTGTTTTTTACTTTCTATTTTATTTATTTCCTCTCTGATCATTACTATTTTTTTTCCTTATGCTGACTTTAGGTTTTGTTTGTTCTTCTTTTTCTAATTCTTTTAAGAAGTAAATTTTCCATTTAACACTTTTGGACCATGGTTGTCCACAGGTAACTTACTTCTTTTAAGAAGTAAGAAGTAAGTTTTGGAGATTTTTCTTGTTTTTTGAGGAAGGCCTGTATCGCTATGAACTTTCCTCTAAGAACTGCTTTTGCTGCATCCCATAGATTTTGTATGATTGTGTTTTTATTGTTATTTGTCTCAAGGTATTTTAAAAATTTATTCTTTGATTTCATCATCAACACTTTGGCTTATTAGTAGCATGTTGTTTAGTCTCCATGTAATCTTTTTTTCTCACTTCTTTTTCTGTGGTTGATTTCTAGTTTATGCATTGTGGTCAGAAAAGACACTTGAAATAACTTCTATGCTCTTAAATTTATTGAGGCTTGTTGTGTGCCCTAGTATGTGGTCAATTCTAGAGAATGTTCCATGTGCACTTGAAAAGAATGAGTATTCTGGTTTTGGGGGGATGTAATGTCCTGAAAATATTAATATCAATTAAGTCTAACTGTTCTATTTATCATTTAGGATCTCTGTTGCCTTATTGATTTTCTGGCTAGAAGATCTGTCCATTGATGTGAGTGGGGTATTAAAGTCTCCTACTATTATTTTATTCCCATCCATTTCTCCCTTTATGTCTGTTAGTATTTGGGTGCTCCTATATTGGGTGCATATATGTTGGTGAGCATAATATCCTCTTCTTGTATTGATCCTTTTACCATTATATAGTGTCCTTTATCTTTCTTGATGGTCTTTGTTTTGAAATCTATTTTGTCTGATATAAGTACTGTGACCCCCATTTTCTTGTCATTTTTGTTTGCATGAAATATCTTTTTCCATCCCCTCACTTTCCATCTATGTGTGTCCTTTGCCCTAAAGTGGGTCTCTTTTAGGCAGCAGATTGTAGGCTCTTGTTTTTAATCCAATCTGCCAGTCTATGTCTTTTGATTGGAGTATTTAGTCCATTGGCATTTAAGGTAATTATTGATAGATATGTATTTATTGCCATTTTAAACCTTGTTTTCCAGTTGATTCTATATTTCTTCTTTGTTCCTTTCTTTTTCTTTTTGTGGTTTGATGCGTTCCTTTTATATTATGCTAGTGTTTTCTTCTTTTTGATTTTTGTGAATCTATTGTATGTTTTTGATTTGTGGTTACCCTGTTTTTCAAGTATGTTAACACTTTCCTATATCTGCTTTCCTTCGACTGATATTCATATAGGCTCAAACACATTCTAAAAAACAACTCCCATTTTGGAAATTTCCTGGCAGTCCAGTGGTTAAGGCTCTGCACTTTCACTGCTGAGGACATGGGTTCAATCCCTGGTCAGGGAACTAACATCCCACAAGCCACAGAGTGTGGCCAAAAAAAAAAAAAAAAAAAAAGGCATGTAAAAAAACTACACTTTCTGTGCTTCCCTGGTTGCTCAGTGGTTAATAATCTACCTGCCAATGCAGGGGACATGGGCTCAAGCCCTGGTCCAGGAAGATCCCACATGTCCCAGAGCAACTAAGCCTGTGTGCCACAACTACTGAGCCTGCACTCTAGAGCCTGTGAGCCACAAATACTGAAGCCTGCACACCTAGAGCCCATGCTCTGCAACAAGAGAAGCCACTGCAATGAGAAGCCTGCACACCACAACAAAGAGTAGCCCCCACTCACTGCAACTAAAGAAAGCCCGCATGCAGCAGCGAAGACCCAATGCAGCCAAAAATAAATAGAGAAATTTATTTTAAAAGCCCTACACTTTCTTACTCTCCTCCTCCACATTTTATGATTTTGATGTCCTCTTTTACATCTTCATGTTTATCCTTTTGCTATTCATTTTGGTTATCATTGTTTTCACAAGAAATTTTTTTTAATTTTTAATCTGTATACTGGCTTATTGAAGTGATTTATTTTCTAATTGTGATTTCCTCTTTCCTATAGCTTCTTGCTTCTTTTTCATTTAGAAAAGACCTTTCAGTATTTCTTTTAGGATAGGTTTAGTATTGCTTTTTTTTTTTTTTTTTCTTTTGCAGTATGCGGGCCTCTCACTGTTGTGGCTTCTCCCATTGTGGAGCACAGGCTCCGGACGCGCAGGCTCAGTGGCCATGGCTCACGGGCCTAGCCGCTCCGTTGCATGTGGGATCTTCCTGGACCGGGGCACGAACCCGTATCCCCTGCATCGGCAGGCGGACTCTCAACCACTGCCCCACCAGGGAAGCCCTAGTATTGCTTTTTTCTTTTAGTTTTTGCCTGTCTGAGAAATTCTTTATCCTCCTTCTATTCTAAATGATAATCTTGCTGGGTAGAGTATCCTAGGTTGCAGATTTTTCCCTTTCAGGACTTTGAATATATCTTGCCACTCCCTTCTGGCCTGCAACATTTCTGTAGAGAAATCAGCTGTTTGTCTTATGGGGGTTTCCTTGTAGTTAACTCTTTGTTTTTCTCTTGCTACCTTTAGAATCCTCTCTTTATCTTTAACTTTTGCCATTTTAATGATAATATGTCTTGGTGTAGGTATATTTAGGTGCACCTTGTTTGGGACCCTCTGTGCTTCCTGTACCTGGGTATCTGTTTCCTTCTTTAGGTTTGGAAAGTTCTCAGCCATAATTTCTTCAAATACATTTTTGATCCCCTTTTCTTTCTTATCCTTCTGGAATTCTTATTATGCATAGATTGGCATGCTTTATATTATCCCATAGGTCTCTTATATTGCTTTCATTTTTTTTTCCATTTGGCCTTCTGTCTGCTCTTCTGATTTGGTGATTTTTATTAGTCTGTCTTCCAAATCACTTATCCATTCTTCTGCATTATTCAATCTGCTTGCTATTCATTGCATTTAGCTCAGCTTTTGTCTTGGCAAATGAGCTTTCTAATTTTTCTTGGCTCCTCTTTATAGTTTCTAGTTCCTTCTTACAGTAATTTGCATTTCTATTGATAGCCTTTCTTAATCCATTCAGTATTTTCCTTATCTCCTTTTTGAGCTTGATGTCTATCAGAGTGAAGAGGTCTGTTTCACTGTTTGTTCTTCTAGTGCAGTTCTCTTGATCTTTTAACTGGAAGTGGTTCCTCTGCTTCTTCATTTTACTTATGTTTCTCTTACTCTGTGTGTTTAGGAGAAACAATTATCTACTGCGGGCTTGGAGGGCCATTTTTATGTCAGTGGATCCTTGTATAGCCTGTGTGGGTTTAATATTTTTGGTGCAATATTTGTATAGCCTGTGTGGGTTTAATATTTTTGGTGCATCTTTTTAGTATGGATGCCTGCTGCCTCTTTCCTCAGTGTGTCCTGGCTGTTATCCCCTTGGTACAGGGTATGACTGGTGTAGTGGTGACCATAGCCTACACTGTTTAGCAGGACTTCCTCTTTGCTCTGTGGTTTTCACAGCTCTGTCGAGGGCAGGGTTTGCTCCCTATTTGTTGGAGTAGAAGCCCCCAGATCTATTTCTGAGCTGTCTCTGAGCTGTGGTGCAAGGTAGGGAGGATTGGAGCACTCTCGCTGGGAGAGGAGCAACTGATTATTCCTCTGCCAGAGCTGTCCACTGGTGAGTGCACTCTGTTGTGTCACCTGTCAACTGTTGTGTGGGCTCACAAAGTACACTGTTGATGTCACTGCCCTTGGGCATCCTCAACCATGGGAATGCTGGCAATCTACCCTGGTGTCCCTCAAGCATTGTTTTCACAAGAGCACCAGTGCAGATCCACTGAAGTCATGTCCTAGGACTGCAGTAGTCATGTACCTGGACCCACCGTGGGAGGTGTGGAGGCAGCCCAAGTATCATGATTTTAAATGGTATTTATATGTCAACAGTTCTCTTATTTACAACTCCAGTCTATACATTTCTCTCAAACAAATATATACAACTGCCTACTAGACATTTCCCTGGAAATGACTGATAGACATCCATAACTTAATATATTTGGATTACACACTTGATTTTTCTCCCACAAATCTGCTCTTCTCACATTTTTCCCCATTTGGTTTGAAGATAACTCTGTCATCTTCATTGCTGAAGCAGTAAGTCATTCTTGGCTCATTTTCTTTCAGATCTTAGGCTAAAACTAATATACAAATTTTATTATAATAATTTTTTCATCAGCAGGTATGTATTGAGCACATACTATGTACTAGACACTCTTCTAGGTAGTGGATATAGAGTAGTCCTCCCTACCATCTGTGGGGTGTATGTTCCAAGACTCCCAGTGGATATCTTGAACCTCAGATAGTACCAAACCCTATATGTACGTTTTTTCCTATAATAATAGGCAGATACTATATAGAGCATACACTGGACAAAGGGATGATTTACATCCTGGGTGGGACAGAGTGGGTTGGCACAAGATTTCCTCCTGCTACTCAGAACGGTGCACAATTTAAAACTTAATGAATTATTTATTTCTGGAATTTTCCATTTAACATTTTCAGACCATGGTTGTCCACAGGTAACTGAAACTGCAGAAAGTGAAACCATGTTATCATAAACAGGAGACTACTGTATATTACTGAACAAAATAGACAAATAGCCCAACTCCTGAGAAACTTATATTATGAGGAGAGGCAAAAAAAAAATAAGAAAATAAGAAGTGAACTATATTTAAAAAGGTGAAAATAATATATGCTTTGGCATAAAGAAATAGTAGAACAGATTAAGAGGATAAAGAATATGTGAGGAATGGGAGGCACACATTGCAATATTAAATAGCTAAATAGGATAAGCATGGTAAGTCTCATTAGGAAGTTAAATATAAAAAGACTTGAAGCATGTGAGGGAGTTAGCTTAGTGATTTTCAGGAGGAAAACATTTCATGAAGAGGGAGAATCTAGAGCAAAAACCCTAAGGAAGATAGGTGCTTAGTGTCCTCAATGAACATTACAGAGGTTGGTGTAATTGAGAAAGAATGGTCAGAAGAGCAGTAGGAAATGAGGTCAGGGTGGTAATGGGAGAACCAGATACTTTGGGTTTTGTTAAGGTAAGACTTTGCCTTGTACTCTGAGTGAAATGGGAAGCTAAATCTTCCCTTTTTTTTTTTTTTTTTTTTTTTGTTTTGAGGTACGCGGGCCTCTCACTGTCGTGGCCTCTCCCGTTACGGAGCACAGGCTCCGGACGCGCAGGCTCAGTGGCCATGGCTCACGGGCCCAGCCGCTCCCTGGCATGTGGGATCCTCCCGGACCGGGACACGAACCCGTGTCCCCTGCATCGGCAGGCGGACTCTCAACCACTGCGCCACCAGGGAAGCCCTAAATCTTCTCTTTTTAGGACAGGAGTGACATGGCTAAGGTCCGTCTGGATGCCATGTTGAAAATATAATATAGGGAGGGAAGGGTAAAAGCAGGAAGATATGATAAGAATCTGTTTCAGTAATCCCAATGAGAAATTATGATTACTTTAACCAGGGTGGTAGTGGTCAAGAAAATAAAATAGTCAGATACTCAATATTTTTTCAACTGTTGAAAAATTTCAAAACTACAGAAAACTTGGAAGAAAAGACCAATGAATATTCATATATTTTCAACTTAGGTTCACTCATTGTTAACACTTGCCACATTCTCTCTCTCCATATCTATCTATCTATCCACCTCTCTATTGCTATACAGATATAGCAGAGAGAGAGAGAGAAATATTAAATGATTTTTACAATGTTACACAAATTTTACAAATATTAAACTATTTTATAGTTAATTAAAGACATAATAACAATTTTCTGCAAAACCTCACATACCTGACTCCTAAGAACAAAGGCATACTGTGATGGTTAATTTCACGTGTCAACTTGACTGGGCCATGAGGTGCCCAGATACTTCATTAAACATTATCCTAGGTATGACCGTGAGGGTATTTCTGGATTAGGTTAGCATTTGAATTGGTAGACTGAGTAAAGCAGATTGCCTTCCCCAACATGGGTGGGTCTCTACCAATCTGTTGAAGTCCTCAGTAGAACAAAAGGCTGAGCAAGAGCGAAATTACACTCTGCCTGATGACCTTTGATGTAGGAACATTGGTCTTCTGCTTTTGTACTGAGACTGGAACTCAACACCATCAGCAGCTCTCCTGGTTCTCAGACTTTCAGAATGCAGATCTTGGGAGATTGCAGCCTCCATAATCACAGGAGCCAACTCCTTGTTATTTTTTCTTTATTCTTCTGTTTAAAATTTAGATTAAGATTATCTAGTTTTCTTAAAAATCCAACTAAAATGTTGATGTCAATGAATTTTTAAAGATTTTTTTTTGATGTGGACCATTTTTTAAAGTCTTTATTGAATTTGTTACAATATTGCTTTTTTTTAATGTTTTGGTTCCTTGGCCATGAGGCATGTGGGATCCTGGCTCCCCAATCAGGATCGAATCCACACCCCCTGCACTGGAAGGCAAAGTCTTAACCACTGGACCACCAGGGAAGTCCCTGATGTCAATGATTTTTAATTCATGGATTAATTTGGGGAATTTTTATTTTATATTAATGAATGTCATCTAAGCATAGAATGTTTCTCTATAATTTTCTCTGTACTTTAATGGTGTATTATATTTTCTTCATGACATCTTGTATATTCTTAGCTAATTCCTAGATGCTTTTTAGCTTTTAAAAAATATTGTGAAAGATATAGTAAAATGTTTTCGGCTTATTGATAAGGTAGTGAAATACTTGAAAAAAATATTAGAGTCACTCCATCTGACTGGACTTCATTAACCAAAAATCATGGAGAAAATAAAGCAAGATGAGTACCAAATAAATAGAAGGAATTTAAGAAGAAATGGACAATAGGTATAAATGAGAGAGTAAAATAAGCAGTTAATCAAAATAAACTTAAAGCATAATTCTTATACAAACTACTGGAAAAACTAGATTCTAAACCTCTGCACTAGTGAGCCACAGACCTTACAACTCTCACCCAGCTTGTGTGGGAATGAGTTTCTTCATTTATAAAAAAGGGACTAAACTACATTATCTTCCAGGTCTCATTCAGCTCTGAGATTCTAAATAGAATTGCCTTGAACTGGATAATACTAATAACTTAAGTCTTTATTTTTCTTTTTTTCTTTTTGACACACCATGCGGCTTGTGGGATCTTAGTTCCCCAATTAGGGGCTGAACACACGTCCCTCAGCAGTGAAAGCACAGAGTACTAACCACTGGACAGCCAGGGAATTCCCCAATAACTTAAGTCTTAAAATCAAATCCAAAGCTTTAAAAATTCCTGTTTCTTTAAATTTTGTTAAGCAATAGAAGTGTAATCTTTACAAATAGCAGTACTTCTACTCTTTCAAGCAAAAGTTTTGCAGAATTCAATTTGAAAGTAAATCCAGGTCATTTCTCCAAAGTCAAACTGATGGTGGCTGTTGACCAAGAAAAACATTATGGAAATCCATCTGCTACAGTTCATGCAGGGGTCTCAGACTCACACTATTCCCTGATAGGGTGTAGAGTATCCTAAGTAACTGTGACTGACTGGAGTACCTACCTTTCATTTGGATTTTCCAGGACAAGGATACTGCCAGATGCAGTGAAATACTATTAATATTTTAAAGTTAAAAAAAAAATATTTTAAAGTTGATCTTGGTTATAGAATACTTGCTGATATTTGCCTTTTGCTTATGTTGGTTTTTCTAGGTAGATTATTTCATCAGTAGTAAAAAATGATAGTTTTATCTCTTCCTTTTTCTATCTTTTTTTTTCTTTATAATAATGCTGTAAAATTTCTATGTTAAGTGTAATTTCTGCTGTAGTTTTGTTTTTGTTTGTTTGTTTTGGCCACACCACGTGGCTTGTGGACTCTTAGTTCCCTGACCAGGGATTGAACCCATGCCCCCTGCAGTGGAAGTGCAGAGTCCTAACTACTGGACAACCAGGGAATTCCCTCCCGTAGGTTTTTAATATGTAATTTTTCCAGGTAAAGAAGTTTTCCTGGGACTTCCCTGGTGGCACAGTGGTTAAGAATCCACCTGCCAATGCAGGGGACATGGGTTCAGTCCCTGGTCTGGGAAGATCCCACATGCCACAGAGCAACTAAGCCCGTGCACCACAACTACTGAAGCCTGTGCACCTAGAGCCCCTGCTCCTCAACAAGAGAAGCCACCACAATGAGAAGCCTGTGCACTGCAACAAAGAGTAACTCCTGCTCACCACAACTAGAGAAAGCCCGTGTGCAGCAACAAAGACCCAGTGCAGCCCAAAATAAATAAATTAATTAATTAAAAAATAATAAATAAAAATAAATTTTTTTAAAATAAAAATAAATTTAAAAAGGATAATATTGGTCTTTCCTACAAATGACCTCCAAAAAAAAAAAAAGAAAAAGAAAAGAAATTTTCCTGAGTTATTTTTAATCAGAATTTAAAAATTTGAATTTGCTGAATGTTGTAATGGGTTGAATGGTAGCTCCCAAAAAAGATGTGTCCATGTCTTAATACCTGGACCCTCTGAATATTACCTTATTTTGAAAAAATAGTCTTTTTAGATATAATTAAATTAAATTAATGATCTGAAGATGAGAACATCCTGGGTTACTGAGGTGGACCCTAAATACAACAGCTAATTTCCTTATAAGAGATGGAAGAAAACACAGAGAAGGGGAGAGATCCATGTGAAGATGAGAGAGAGAGATTATAGTGATACAACCACCAGGAATGCTGACAGCCACCAGAAGAGGTAAGGAATGGATTCTCACCTAGAGTCTTTGGAGGGAGTGAAGCATTGGTAACACCTTGATATTATAATCTGGCCTCTAGAACTGTGAGAGATATATTTCTGTTGTTTTAAGTCATCAAGTTTGTGGTAATTTGTTACAGCAGCCCTAGGATATTAATACAAATGCTTTTCTACATTATTTGGTTTTTATCTTTTATTTATGTAATCAATGTTCAAGGCCAGAATCAAACAACTGCAGGTACTTTATTTTGGGAGGATAGTCATAAGAAAAATTACATGCTTAAAAGATTATTGGTAGGGTTTAAGTAGTAAGCTGCACAAAACTAACTAGTAAAACAGTTTCCTCTGAGAATTCCATTATACACCAGTCTAGTTCTGGAGCTTCCTCTATCACCGAATAGCCTTTGTGCCCAGAATTTTGGAGAGAAGACACTAAATAAGTGCTCCAGGAATTAGGGAATCAGTTTAAGAAGTAATACACTTGACCTTAAGACCTTTATTTTTAGAAATGACTGAAAGTGTGAGAGCTTAAGAGGTGCTGGGTAACTCAAAAGAAGTAGTTTACCCAAATCATTATCTACAAAAATGACCACATTGCCTCATTTTCTAACATATAACTCAGAAAATCTGTTTAAGCAATAACATAAATCCAACCTTTATCAAAATTGAGAGAAAACATGCTCTAATTAGAAATGATGTTATCAGAAAGAATGTAGAATGACCTTCAGTAGCGGATATCAGTTTACTCAACATCAGAGAGGTCACACTGGTGAAAAAAAACACAGTGAATGTAAGAAATGTGAGGAGATGTTTAAATTTAAGTCAGTATTTACCACACTGAAGAGAATTCATAGTGGTCAGAAACTTACATGTTAACAATGTGAGAAAGTCGTTATTTGTGCAGATAATATAGTCAATACCAGAGAATTCATATTGATGTAAAATCCTGTGAATATAAGGAATGTAGGAAGTTGTTTAGAACTAACTGAGTTCTTTTTGCAAACCAGAGAATTCATACTGGTGATAAGCTTTATGACTATTAGTAATGTGGGGAAGCCTTTTTTGTGTGCACACAAGTTACTTAATATCAATAATTTATACTGATGAAAAACCAATGAATGTAAGAAATGTGGAAGATGTTTAGACTTAATTCAGTCCTTACTATGTGTTAGAGAATTCATACTGGTGAGATGCTTTATGAATATTAAAAATGCAATAAGACCTTAACTGTGTGTTGACAATTTATCCATATCAGAGTATTCATACCGGTGAGAAATCATAAGAATATAAAGAATGTGGGAAGGCCTTTAGACATGATTGCATTCTTTCTTCAAGGCAGAGAATTCATACTGGTAATAAATTTTATGAATGTAAGGAGTGAAGGAAAGCATTTATGTGTGGATGAGTTACTCAACATCAGAGAATTCATACAGGAGAGAAATCACAGGAATATAAATAAGGTCTTTAGACTGAATTGAGTTTTTTTCTTCAAGGCAGAGAATTCATACTGATGATAATCATTATGAATGTAAGAAATGTGAGAAAGCCATGACTGTATTTGTACAAGTTACTTAATATCAGAGAATTCATATTGGTGAGATAACTGATTAATATAAGAAATGTGGAAAGACAACCCACAGGAGAAAATATTTGCAAATTATGCAACTGACAAGGGATTAATCTCCAAAATTTACAAACAGCTCATGCAGCTCAATGTAAAAACAAAACAACAAAAAAAGAAAAACCCAATCAAAAAATGGGCAGAAGGGGCTTCCCTGGTAGCGCAGCGGTTGAGAGTCCACCTGCTGATGCAGGGGACATGGGTTCGTGCCCCGGTCTGGGAAGATCCCACATGCTGCGGAGCGGCTGGGCTCGTGAGCCATGGCTGCTGAGCCTGCGCGTCCGGCGCCTGTGCTCTGCAATGGGAGAGGCCACAACAGTGAGAAGCCCGCGTACCGCAAAAAAAAAAAGAAAGAAAATGGCAGAAGGCCTAAATAGACATTTCTCCAAAGAAGACACACAGATGGTCAAGAGGCGCATGAAAAGATGCTCAGCATCGGTAATTATTAGAGAAATGCAAATCAACACTACAATGAGATACCACCTCACATCAGTCAGAATGGCTGTTATAAAAGTCTACAAACAATAAATGCTGGAGAGGGTGTGGAGAAAAGGGATCTCTCCTTCACTGTTGGTGGGAATGTAAATTGGTATAGCCATTATGGAGAACAGTATGGAGGGTTCCTTAAAAAACTAAAATAGAGCTACCATATGATCCAGCAATCCCACTCCTGGGCATATATCTGGAGAAAACCATGGTTCAAAAGGATACATGCACCCCAATGTTCATTTTAGCACTGTTTAGCCAAGACGTGGAAGTAACCTAAGTAACCTAAATGTCCATCGACAGATGAATGGATAAAGAAGATATGATACATATATACAGTGGAATATCACTTAGCCATTAAAAATAATGAAATAATGCGATTTGCAGCAAAATGGGTGCACCTGGAGATCATCATACTAAGTGAAGTAAGTCAGACAGAAAGACAAATATCATATGATATTGCTTATATGTGGAATCTAAAAAAAAATGATACAAATAAACCTATTTGCAAAGCATAAACAGACTTGGAAAACAAACTTATGGTTACCAAAGGGGAAAGGTGTTGGGGGAGGGATAAATTGAGAGTTTGGGATTGACATATACACACTACTATATTTAAAATAGATAACCAACAAGGACCTACTGTATAGCACAGGGCACTCTACTCAATATTCTATAATAACCTAAATGAGAAAATAATTTGAAAAAGAATAGATATGTGTATATGTGTAACTGAATCACTTTGCTCTACACCTGAAACTAACACAACATTGTAAATCAACTATACTCCAGTATAAAATAAAAATCTTTTAAAATGTGGGAAGATATTTAGACTTAATTCAGTCCTTACTATATGTTAGAGACTGCTGTGAAGCTTTATGACTATAAAATATTCCAAAAAAGCCTTTACTGTGTGTGAACAACTTAATCAACATCAGATAATTAATATTGGTTTTTAAAAATCCTATAAATTTAGTCAAAGTGGGAAAACCATTAGTATGCATCAGTAGGTTCCTTGATAATATTCATATTGGTAAGAAGCTCTTTGAGTGTAAGGAATGTGTGAAGGCTTTTAGATATAATTCAAACCTTAATATATGTTGGTGAATTTATACTTGTGTGAATTATTATGAATATATGGAATGTGAGAAAATGTTTAACAAAGGAAGACACCCTAATATGCAAAAGAGAATTCATAATGATGAAAATCCTATAAATATAAAATATTTGGAGAGGCCTTAAATAGTGGCTATCAGATCACTCAACTTCAGAGAATTCATACAGGGAAGAAACTCTATGAATTCAAGGTATGTGGGAAGACCTTTATTCATGTGAGAGATCTTAGTTTTCATCAAGTAATTCATGGGGGTAAGAACAAATTTTAGGAATTTAGGAAGAATTTTAGGCAACATTTACATCTTTCTCAGCTTGGGAGAATTCGTAATATAATTTAATTAACTAAGAAAGCCTTCACATTTTATATTTCTGTTTTTAGATAATCAGAATATCTATCCTAGAAAAAAATTGGAGACTGTATAAACTCTATATGCTAATTTAAGTTCATATGTCTCTAACTGGTACAGTTTTACCAGGTACAATTATAGTGCTTACTTTGGAGAACTTTTGATATAGACTAGATTGTACATTTTGAAGTACCTTAGAACACAAAGGAAATATTTCTACTTCCCAATGGAGTGCTTTATTTAGTTGCTGTAAGGAGCCTTCCGCCTTGAAATTGGACTTTAAAATTGCCTCACTAAATAATTACTTGGATAAAGCAAATTAAAATTATGGAAAGTTAGAAATACCTTATTTATAGATCCACAAAACCTCATTATACTCCCCTCCATATCTCTCCTACTCTTCCCTTACCCATCTTCCACTTCCAGGACCTTGTTCCTTGTTCATTGATTCCTTACTTTTACTCCTCCTCCTTTCCCTTAACTCACAAAACTACCTTAATGCATCTTAAATTTGATATTCCCACTTGGGAAAGGCTTCAACATGTAGTCATGTTTGGATCTCTGTGCCATTGTTTGGACTTCCTGTATCCCAAAATAAAAAGAGAAAAATGTCTATAAAGATGATCATGTGGTTTTTGTCTTTTATTGATATGAAGTATTACATTAATTGATTTTCAGATGATAAAACAACCTTGCATTACTGGGTTAAATCACCATTAGTCATAATGCTTTATCTTTTCAAAATTTTGCTGGATTCAATGTGCTAGTATTTTGTTGATATAGTCAACAATATATGTGTATTCATAAGAGATATTTGTTTGTAGGTTTTTTTTTCTTGTGGTGTCTTGTCTGGTTTTAGTATCAGTGGCCTCATAGAAAGCTGAGAAATATTCCATCTTTTTCTGTTCTTTGGAAGGCTTGGTGAAGAACCTTTTTAAAATGACTATCTGGTTCTGGGATTTTCCTTGTGGGAAGTTTTTTTTTTTTTTTTTCTAATTCAATCTCTTCACTTGTTATAGGTCTATTCAGATTTTTATATTTTTTCTAAACTCAATTTTGTTAGTTTCTATCTTTCCAGGAATTTTTCCATTTCATCTATATTATCTAATTTGTTGGCCCACACTTGTTCATAGTATAAACTTAGCATTCGTCTTATTTCTATAAGGTCAGTAGTAGTGTTCCTTCTCTCATTTCCAATTTTAGTTATTTGATTCTTTTCTCTCTCTTTCTTTCTTTTTGTCGGTCTAGTGAAAGGTTTGTCAATTTTATTGATCTTTTTAAAGAACTGTCCTTTTTTATTGATATTTATTTCATTCTTTTTCTGTACTCTAGTTCATCAGTATCTGTTGTAAGCATTATTATTTACTTCCTTCTGATTGATTTAGGTTTAGTTTGCTCTTCTTTTTTTCCTTCAGTGTCTTAAGGTGGAAGTTTAGTTTATTAATTTAAGATCATTCTTCTCTTTGAACTTACAGTTGTAAATTTCCCTCTAAGCACTTGTCTCCCATTAAGTTTTGGTATGTTGTGCTATATTTTCATTTACCTCAAACTATTTTTTAATTTTTCTTGATGTTTCTTCTTTTGCCAAGTGGTTATTTAGTAATGTATTGTTAATTTTTACATATTTTTTGCATTTCCTAAACTTCTTTCTGTTATTAATTTCTGATTTCCATTAAAGGGGAACATCCTTTAGTGAGTTAAATCTTTTTTAAATTTATTGAGGTTTGCTTTATGTCTCAACATAAAGGTTTGCTTTATGTCTCAACCTGGAGAGTGTTCCATGTGTATTTGAGAAGAGTGTATATTTTGCTGCTGTTGATGGAGTTCTCTGTAAAAGTCTGTTAGGTCTAGTTTGTATAGACTGTTGTTCAAGTCTTCTGTTTCCTTGTTGATTTTATGCATGGTTGTTTCATACAGGATTGATAGTGGAATACTGAAGTTTCTGACTATTGTGGAATTGTTTATTTCTGCAATCATTTCTGTCAGTCTTTGCTTTATGTGTTTGGGGGCTCTGTTGTTAGGTGGGTATATGTTTATAAGTTTTATAATTTAAAGATGCATTGACCCTTTTATCAACATAAAGTCACTCTTTTTTCTCTAGTATCATTTTTAGTTTAAAGTCTGTTTTGTCTGATATAAGTATAGCTACTCTAGCTTTTGTATGGTTACTGTTTGCTGTGTGTGGGTGTGGGTGTGGGTGTGTACGCATAATTTCCAATCCTTTATTTTCAGTCTTGTATTGAATCTTGATTCAATTTTTGAATCTAAATTATGTCTCCTGTAGACAGCACAGAATACGATTATGTTTTTAATCCATTATGCCAATATCTGCCTTTTGAATGGAGAATTTAATCCATGTACCTTTAGAATAATAGTATACTCATAAAGAAGAATTTATTTCTGCCATTTTTCTGTTGGTTTTATGTACGCTTTATAGCTTTTTTTTGTCCCTCATTTACTCCATTACCACCTTCTTTTGTGTTTAGGTGATTTTTTGTAATCACATGTATTGATTCCCTTTTCATTTCCTTTTGTGCTTTTCTATAGATATTATTTTTGTGATTACCATGGGGATTACATATACATCCTAAAGTTATAACAATCTCATTTGAATTGATACCAACTTAACTTCAATCACATACAAGAACTTTATTCCTATGCAGCTTCATCTCCCCATCTTTATGTTTGACATCACACATTACATTTTTATACATTGTGTGTCCAATAGCAGATTTAAATTATTTTTATGCATTTGTCTTCTAAATTATGTAGAAAACAAAAAGCAGACTTACTAATCAAAATTACAATAATATTGGCTTTTATATATGCCCATGTATTTACATTGCTGGAGATCTTTATACTATCATTCAGATTTAAGTTACTGTCTAGCATCCTTTGATTTGAACCCAAAGGACTCTCTTTAGCATTTCCTTAGGGCAGGTCTAGTGGTAATGAACTCCCTTGCTTTTGTTTATTTTGGAATGTCACTTTTGAAGGACATTTTTGCCGGATATGAAACTCTTGATTGACAAATTTTTCTTTCAGAATTGTAAATATATCATTCTACTGCCTTATGGCTTCCAAGTTTTCAGATAAAAAGCCAGTTGATAATTTTATTGACATCACTTGTACATGCCAAGTAATTTCTTTTTTGCTGCTTTCAAGATTCTCCCTTTGTCTTTTGACAGCTTGGTTATAATGTGTCTTAGTGTCAGTTTCTTTAGATTTATTCTACTTGGAGTTCCTTGAGTTTCTTGGATGTGTAGATACACGTCTCTCATCAAATTTGGGAAGTTTTTGACTACTATTTTTTCAAATAATCTTTCTACCCATTTCTCCTTCTCCTCTCATTTTTGGACTCCAATAATGCATATATTCTTATTCTTGATGGTGTCTCATAAGTCCCTTAGGCTCCCTTTACTTTTCTTCAATCTTTTTTCTTTCTGTTACTCAAACATTTCCATTGTCCTATATCTTCAAGTGTGCTGATTCTTTATTCTGCCTACTCATATCTGCTGTTGAACCCCTCTGGTGAATTTTTCACTTCAGTTACTGTATTTTTCAGCTTTTTTCCCCCATTCTCTCATCGAAGAGTATCTTGTTTTGTTTTGTTTTCAGTGTTTTGAATATTATAATTTTGCTATCAATATTTGTCTAGAGGTTTTTGTGTGAACATAAGTTTTCACTTCTCTGTGATAAATGCCCAGGAGTGCAATTTTAAGTCTATTTTTTTCCAAAAGAATCGGCCAATCTGTTTTCCAGAATGGCTGTCATATTCTGTATTCTCATCAGCCACATATGAATGATCTAGTTTTTCTGCATTCTTGCTAACATTTGATGTCAGAATTTTTTATTTTAGCCATTCTGGTAGATGTGTAATGATATCTCATTATAGTTTTAATTTGCATTTCCCCAAATGCTACTGGTGTTAAAAATATTTTCATATGTTTCTTTGACATTTGTATTTCTTCTTTGGTCAAATGTTTTCTTTTTCAATTAGATTAAATTTATTTAAAATATAATCTAACAATAAAGTACAATAAACTGATTTTAGCCTCTAGTTTTCCTCTCTGCCCAAAGTCCTACAACAATGTCCATAGGGATGAACTTTCCAGTGCTCCAGATCCCTGGATCCTTACCCTTTCATCAACAATGTCGAATTCAGTCACCCCCTCCCCTGGTCACATCTTAGATAGTCATCACCAAAAACTGCACTGTCTCTAAAATCTTGAGTTTAAACACCCTACTCTCTGTCCTCCACCCTTGTTCTACCTACATCGTTAAATCACAAATACCTATAGCCCCAAATTCTTCAGCTCTTGGGAGGTTGCCAAATTACTGGCCCTGTAACTTTCTGACTGCTTATTTCTTCCTCACTTCCCTGTCTAACCTGAAGTCCATAACTTCTCATTGTAATCATTCCCTTGCAAGTACTGCCAGCTCCCTGGTTCTCTCCTATTCTCTCTCCAGGGAAAGATCTCCCTCCAAAGCTTTATTTGGCCAGTAGCTTATGATCCTCTAGGACTTTGCCTGAGTATAAGTTCTTCTGGTGGCCTTTCTTGACCACCCTATGCAGAGTGCAGTCTGCTATCTCTACCTCAATTCCTCTCCCTTGCTTCTTTTATAGCACTCATGGCAACTTATAAACATTTTATTTGATATGTAATTTTTTCTCCCTGTCTCTTGCACTAGAACATAAATTCTATCAGGACAGGGACCCTGACTATCTTGTTCTCCCTCCATTCCCAGTACCTACCGTAATTCCTTGCACATATTAGAAACTCAACAAGCAACAGTTGTACAAAGGAATGATTATCAAATTTTCTAAGCCTATTAACAATGTACATTATTTCCAAGTGTCTGTCTGTGGAATGATTACAAAATTTGATAACATATAAGGACATAAATATACCTTAATTAATTCATTAATAGTGTTAATTATACAACCCACATTCTTTCACCACAATGTAATAAAATCAAATATATAATAATTGACTCTAACCCACTGGAAATCTAAAAAACTCTATTTTCAGTAACTCTTGGGGGAAAAAAAGAGAAAATGAAAGATTACAATTAAATTACAAACATTTTAGAAATTAAAGAACATTATATACCAAAATCAACTGCATGGATCCAAAACTATCTTCAGAAAAATGTATAGTCTTAAATGCTTTTGTTATTAAGCAAGAAAAATAATAAATTAACTATGTATTCATGGGGGAAAAGCTGAGAAAAAAAGCATTGAAATGAACAAACATAAATGAGAGTTAAATTAATCAAGGTAACCATAATATATTAGAGATAAAAGGGGAAAAAAGAAAATTATTTGAACATATCAATAAAATAGATTAACTTTTGTCAAGTGCACTGAAGGTAAAGGAGATAAAGCATAAACAAGTAGACATAAAATTGGGCACAAATGCACAGGGAGAAAATTAATTTAAGAGTCTTCTTGTAGCTAAACCTTCTTTTTGTTGCTTTCTCTAGATTTTTGCCTAGGAGCCAAGCTCGGCTGGAGAGAGCTGCACAAGAGTCCACCCAACTGTTTTTCATAAAGGCAAAGGTTGAACTTTAAAAGGACCTCCCCAGTGCCCCCCAAAATGGGGTAAGTTTCTCTGTCCTGCCCTCAATGACAAGGTTTTTACACTTTCCCTTTGGGCCTCCCCAACTCCCTGCCAGCTTCCTTACAGCAATAGCCTGACCTTTACCTTCTCAGAAAAAATTGCAGCCACATTACCCTTTAACATGAAATAAAATGAAAAATTATAATAAGCAAAAAATAACCAAAATTGACTCTAACTCCACAAGATCTTTGTCTGTGTCATTCATTCACACATCTCAAGCACCTAAGACAGGGCTTGGCTCAAAGCTATTGCTTTGATCTGGAGGTAAATTCATTTGAGGAGCAAGGTAAATTCATTTGAGGAGCAAGTGGATACCAGGTATGCATGTCCGCACCCATTTGAACTCATTCTCTCTGCACCCTCTTCTAATTCAGTGAAAGCAGTGATCCCTCTTCACAACCAAGACCAAGCCTTACCCCCATGCTTGAACGCCTGCCCCTCCCAGCTTCTCAGGGGTCTTACATTATCAGTTATCCTGTTTCTCTTATTCATAGTCTAAACCACACTCTTTCCAACAGCTTTTAAACATGCTTGAGAGTCTGTTCCACTGAAAACATAACTCTCCTTCAACCAACATCTCCCCTCCAGCTTGCATCTCCCTCCCTCCTGTGTGCTTCCTAGAATGCTTTTTTTTTTAACATCTTTATTGGAGTATAACTGCTTTACAATTGTGTGTTAGTTTCTGCTTTATAACAAAGTGAATCAGCTATACATATACATATATCCCCATATCTCCTCCCTCTTGTGTCTCCCTCCCACCCTCCCTATCCCACCCCTCTAGGTGATCACAAAGCACCCAGCTGATCTCCCTGTGCTATGTGGTTGCTTCCCACTAGCTACCTATTTTACATTTGGTAGTGTATACATGTTCATGCCACTCTCTCACTTCGTCCCAGCTTACCCTTCTCCCTCCTCGTGTCCTCAAGTCCATTCTTTATGTCTGCATCTTTATTCCTGTCCTGCCCCTAGGTTGTTCAGAACTTTTTTTTTTTTTTTTTAGATTCCATATATACGTGTTAGCATATGGTATTTGTTTTTCCCTTTCTGACTTACTTCACTCTGTATGACAGACTCTAGGTCCATCTACCTCACTACAAATAACTCAATTTCATTTCCTTTTATGGCTGAGTAATATTCCATTGTATATATGTGCCACATTTTCTTTATCCATTCATCTGTCAATGGACATTTAGGTTGTTTCCATGTCCTGGCTATTGTAAACAGAGCCGCAATGAACATTGTGGTACTTGAATCTTTTTGAATTATGGTTTTCTCAGGGTATATGCCCAGTAGTAGGATTGCTGGGTTGTAAGGTAGTTCTATTTTTAGTTTTATTTTTTTTTTCTTTTTTTTTTTTTTTTTGCGGTACTTGGGCCTCTCACTGCTGTGGCCTCTCCCGTTGCGGAGCACAGGCTCCGGACGCGCAGGCCCAGCGGCCATGGCTCACGGGCCCAGCCACTCCGCGGCATATGGGATCCTCCCGGACCGGGGCACGAACCCGCGTCCCTCACATCGGCAGGCGGACTCTCAACCACTGCGCCACCAGGGAAGCCCTATTTTTAGTTTTTTAAGGAACCTCCATACTGTTCTCCATAGTGGCTGTATCAATTTACATTTCCACCAACAGTGCAAGAGGGTTCCCTTTTCTCCACACCCTCTCCAGCAGGTGAAATATTTCTTCATGTCTTTTGCCCAGGTTCTAATTGGGCTGTTTGATTTTTTACTGTTGAGTTTTGATTATCCATTATAGATTCTAGATACAAGCTCTTTGTCAGTTATATGCTTGCAGACAATTTCTCCAAAATTTTAGCTTTTATTCTCATACTCTAAATATGGTATTTCACAGAGTAAAAGTTCTTAAATTTTGATGACGTCCAATTTATCAATTTTTTTTCTTTTACAGACTGTGCTTTTGGTGTCAAGTCTAAGAACTCTTTGCTTACCCTTAGATCCTAAAGATTTTCTCCTATATTTTTTTCTAAAACTTTTAGAGTTTTATGTTTTACTTTTAGGTTCATGATCCATTGAATTGATTTTAGTATAAGATATGAGACTTAGGCAGGGTTTTTTTGTTTGTTTGTTTTTCCTAACAAAGTCCAATTACTCTAACACTATTTGCTGGAAAAGCTATCTTTCCTGTATTTAATTGCTTTTGCAACTTTGTCAAAATTCAGTTAGTTTAGCATATTAACATGGGTCTATTTTTGGATTATTTATTTTGTTCCCTTGATCTACCTATTTATCTACCAATAACACAGTCTTGATTTCTGTAGCTGTATAATAATAAGATACACTGATTCCTTCTACTTTTTTATTGTTTTTTAAAATTGCTTTAAGTATTATAGTTCCTTTGTTATTCCATGTAATCTTGTCTGTATCTATAGAAAATCTTGTTGAGATTTTGGTAGGAATTTTGTTAAATCTATATGTTAATTCAGGGAAAATTGACATCTCTCCATGAAGTGTCGAGTTATCCAATTCATGAACACAGTAGGTCTCTCCACTTTAGATATTCTTCAATTTCTTTCATTAGTGTTTTGTAGTTTTCAGAATACACTTACACCTAAGTATCTTTTTTGAGCTAATGTAAATGGTATTGTATTTTAAATTTAATTTTGGTATGTATATTTTCATTGTTAGTATATGGAAATACATTCTTTTTTTTTTTTTTTTTTTTTTTTTTTTGCGGTACACGGGCCTCTCACTGTTGCGGCCTCTCCCGTTGCAGAGCACGCGCTCCGGACACGCAGGCTCAGCGGCCATGGCTCACAGGCCCAGCCGCTCCGCGGCATGTGGGATCTTCTGGGACTGGGACACAAACCCGTGTCCCCTGCATCGGCAGGCGGACTCTCAACCACTGCGCCACCAGGGAAGCCCAACACATTCATTTTTGTATGTTTATCTTGTTTTCTGTGACATTGCTGAATTCACTTTTCTAGGAGGTTTTTTTCTAGGAGGTTTTTTACTGCCCCTGTAAATAGGGACAGTTTTCTTTCTTTCTCATCTATATGCCTCTTATTTCCTTGTCTTGGTTTATGGCACAGAGTAGAACTTCCTTCACTATGCTGAAACAAATAAGAGTAGTGAGACCAGATATCTTTGCCTTGTTCCCAATCTGAGGTTGAAGGCATTCAGTCCTTCACAATTAAGTATAATGTTATTTATATGTTTGTCATGGATTCTCATTATCAAGTTGAGAAAGTTCTTATGGGTTTTGAGGAGAAGTGAGATGTAATTTTTATCTTTGTTCCTCTATAGGTAAAGTGTATTTTCCCTCTGGCTTCTTTCAGGATTTTTTTTTCAATTAAACTTTTTATTTTGAGATAATTGTACATTCAAATTCAGTTGTAAGAAATAATACAGAGAGATCCTGTGTACCTTTCACCCAGTTTCCCCTGATGGTAACGTAAAGCTGTAGTAAAATAACAGGATTTTATTTAATCTTTGATTTTCTATAGTTTGAAACTGATATACCAGGTGCAGATTTTTTGGTGTTTATTCTGCTTGGTGTTATCTGAGCTTCCTGGATCTGTGATTTGATGTCTAAAATTAATTTGGAGGAAATTCTCGGTCATTATTATTTCAAGTATTTCTTCTTTTCCTTTCTTTCTTTCTTCTGGTATTCCCACTATGAGTATGTTATACACCCCCCCCTTTTTTTTAATGCTATACTTTTTTTAAAGTTGTCCCCCAGTCCTTGGATTTTCTGTTCTGTTTTTTCAATTTTTGTTCTCTTTGCTTTTTGGTTTTTGAGGAATCTATTGATATATCCTCTAGCTCAGAGATTCTTTCCTCATCCATGTCCAATCTACTACTGAGCCCATCAAAGTCATCTTTCATTTCTGTTACATTTTCTTTTAAATGGGTTTTTTTTTTCAAAAATGGGGTCTAATATTTCTCTTTGTTTTTTTTTTTTTTTTTTTTTTTTTTGCGGTATGCGGGCCTCTCACTGTTGTGGCCTCTCCCGTTGCGGAGCACAGGCTCCGGACGCGCAGGCTCAATGGCCATGGCTCACGGGCCCAGCCGCTCCACGGCATGTGGAATCTTCCCAAACCGGGGCACGAACCCGTGTTCCCTGCATCGGCAGGCGGACTCTCAACGACTGCACCACCAGAGAAGCCCTCTCTTTGTTTTTTTTAACATCTTTATTGGAGTATAATTGCTTTACAACGGTGTGTTAGTTTCTGCTTTATAACAAAGTGAATCAGTTATACATATACATATGTTCCCATATCTCTTCCCTCTTGCGTCTCCCTCTCTCCCACTCTTTTTGGTTCTTTCTTAGGATTTCCATCTCTGTTTACATTGACCATCTCTTCTTTTCTTACATGCTATCTACTTTATCCATTGGATCCATTAGCATATTAATCATAGCTGATTTAAATTACCAGTCTGATAATTCCAAAATCCCTGTCAAGTCTGGTTCTGATATTTGCTCTGCTCTTCAAATTGTGGAGTTCCCCCCACACCTTTTGCTATGCCTCATAATTTTTGTTGATAGCTGGACATGATATACCAGGCAGAAGGAACTGCTATAAAAAGCCTAGTAATAATGAGGTGTTGAGGTGTGGGAAGAGGGGAAGCATTCTATAGTCCTATGGTTAGGTCTCAGTCTTTTACTGATATTACACTTCTGAACTATGAACTTCACAAGTGTTTCTCATTCCCCTCCACCCCATGTCAGACAGAATGGCTAGAATGCCCTGGAATTTGGTATTTTTCTTCTCCCTCACAGAAATCTAGAGCCTGCTGGAATTGGCTCTGATAATAAACCAACAATTAGTCTTCCATTAATTAGTTTCCCTGAGGGAAGGCCTTGTTAAGAAGAACAGAATACATTTCAAAATGGTTCATTTCCACCTCCCACTGCCAAAAGCATGAGGGGGATTTTTCTCTGATATTTACTGTGGGAATCTGGTCAGGCTCCTGGAGGTAAATTTCAAAATATTTTGAGCCGCCCTCATGACTGCTTCCCCCCCATCTACATTGAGCCTACAGCAATTTGTCTATTGCAGTTCAGATATTCCTGCTCCAGCTCTGGTTTCCACAGTGGCTTCTGCTCTTGGGTCTCTGTGCCAGTAAGTAATCTGTGACTTTCTGTATTTCCCTGTCTCTTTAATTTTGGGGGTAGTGGTTTGCCCTGTGTCCTCCCCTCTCTTACACAGCCAAGAAGAGTTGTTGATTTTTTTCAGTCTGCTCAGCTTTTTATTTGTTGGAGTGGTGATTTCAAATCCCCTTACATTCAGAACTAGAAACTGGAAGTTCTTGACAGTGTCTTTTGATGGAAAAAATTTTTACCTTTTATGAAGTCTAATTTGTCTGTTTTAAAAATTTTGTTGCCTGTACCATATCCAAGGAATCATCACCAAACCCAATGTCATGAAGCTTTTGCCCTATCTTCTTCTAAGAATTTTACAGTTTTAGGTCTTACATTTAGGTCTTGGATCTATTTGAGTTAATGTTTGTATGTAGTGTTAAGTAAGGGTATAACTTCATTCTTTTGCAGTGTGGATTTCCTGTTTTCCCAGCACCATTTGTTGAAAAGACTGTCTTTCCTCCCATTGAATAGTCTTCGCGCTTCTGTTGAAAATTGTCTGACCATATATGTAAGGATTTATTTCTGGGCTCTCTGTTCTATTCCATTGGTCTATATGTCTGTCTTTATGACAATACCACACTGTTTTGATTACTGTAGCTTTGTAGCAAGTTTTGAAATCAGGAAGTGTGAGTCCTCCAACTTTGTTCTTCTCTTTCAGGATTCTTTTGGCATTTAGGGTCACTTAAGATTCCATATACTGATTAACAAAAACTAAAGAAGGAAGCCCCATTTTGTCACTGCTGGAGAGAAGACAAAAATGATAAGGAGATAAATTATTTCAAATATGAAGGGGGAAAAAAGGCAATATTTTAAAGTAAAGTGAGAACGGTCGGAAAGGAGTAGTGCTTTTGTGATGCTGTTTTCAAGGAGAGGTGGCCAGGGAGGCCGGTGCCTGCTGCTCTCGATTCTGCTCTTCACAGCCTGGGGGGCTGGCAGTGGCCAGATCAACTACTCGGTCCCTGAAGAGGCCAAACATGGCACCTTCGTGGGCCGCATCGCTCAGGACCTGGGGCTGGAGCTGGCCGAGTTGGTGCCATACCTGTTCTGGGTGGCGTCCAAAAGCCACGAGGACTTTCTGGAGGTAAATCTGCAGAACGGCATTTTGTTTGTGAATTCTTGGATTGACCTGGAGGAGCTATGAGAACAGAACACGAAATATAGTATTCACCTGGAGGTGCTCGTGGACAGGCCGCTGCAGGTGTTGCATGTGGAAGTGGAGGTGAAGGACGTTAATGATAATCCACAGGTCTTTAGTTAGAGTGAGAGAACAAAGGCTATTTATTCCTGAATCTAGGCTGCTGGATTCACGTTTCCCGATAGAGGGCGCTGCTGATGCAGACATTGGTACCAACGCTTTTCTAACATACACTCCCAGCTCCAGTGATTATTTCTCTTTGGATGTACAGGCAAGTGATGAACTGAGTAAGTCACTTTCGCCTGAATTGAAGTCTGTGGATAGAGAAGATACACCAAAACTTCGTTTATTATTGACAGCCACTGATGGGAGCAAACCAGAACTAGAAGGTATAGTTCAGCTGCCGATCATGGTGCTCAACGTTAATGATAACGCCCCATGGTTTGCCCAGGCCGTGTACAGAGTACACTTATTAGATACGACTAATGTTCCAGCAACTGGAACATTAATGACCACATTAAATGCCTCTGACGCTGACAAAAGTGTAAATGGCGAAATTGTCTTTCTTTTGGCAATGGTGTTTCTCTTAACATAAACAACAAAAACAAAAATTCAAAATTGATTCCAGCTCAGGGGAAATTAGGCTAATTGGTTGACTGGATTATGAAGAAACGAAATCCTACGAAATTCAGGTAAAAACAGTTGATAAAGGAGGTCCTCCAATGTCAAATCACTGCAAGGTTTTAGTGAAAGTGCTGGATGTAAATGATAATGCTCCGGAACTGGCGGTCACATCCATCTTTGCCTTAAGAGAGGAGTCTCCACTCAGCACCGTCATCGCATTCATCTCCTTGTCTGACCGTGACTCTGGTGTCAATGGCTAGGTGACCTGCACCCTGAGGCCTCATGTCCCCTTCAAGCTGGTGTCCACCTTCAAGAATTACAATTCGGGGCTTCGCTGGTGGCGCAGTGGTTGAGAGTCCGCCTGCCGTTGCAGGGGACACGGGTTCATGCCCCCATCCTGGAGGATCCAACATGCCGCGGAGTGGCTGGTCCCGTGAGTCATGGCCGCTGAGCCTGCGCGTCCGGAGCCTGTGCTCCGCAACGGGAGAGGTCACAACAGTGAGAGGCCCGCGTACCGCAAAAAAAAAAAAAAAAGAATTACTATTCGCTGGTGCTGGACAACGCCCTGGATCGCGAGAACCTGGCGAACTATGAGGTGGTGGTGACCGCGAGGGACGGGGCTTGCCTTCCCTGTCGGTCACAGCCAGCGTGTCCGTGGAAGTGGCCGACGTGAACGACAACGCGCCCGTGTTCGCGCAGCCTGAGTACACGGTGTTGGTGAAGGAGAACAACCCGCCCGGCTGCCACATCTTCACGGTGTCGGCGCGGGACGCGGACGCGCAGGAGAACGCGCTGGTGTCCTACTCGCTGGTGGAGCGGCGGGTGGGCGAGCGAGCGCTGTCGAGCTACGTGTCGGTGCACGCGGAGAGCGGCAAGGTGTACGCGCTGCAGCCGCTGGACCACGAGGAGCTGGAGCTGCTGCAGTTCCAGGTGAGCGCGCGCGACGCGGGCGTGCCGCCTCTGGGCAGCAACGTGACGCTGCAGGTGTTCGTGCTGGACGAGAACGACAACGCGCCCGCGGTGCTGCTGCCCGGGCCGGGAGGCGGGGCGGGCGCGCTGAGTCAGCTGGTGGCTCGGTCGGTGGGCGCGGGCCACGTGGTGGCGAAGGTGCGCGCGGTGGACGGGGACTCGGGCTACAACGCGTGGCTGTCGTACGAGCTGCAGCCGGCGGTGGGTGGCGCGCGCAGCCCGTTCCGCGTGGGGTTGTACACGGGCGAGATCATTACGACGCGCGCCCTGAACGAGGCGGACGTGTCGCGCCATCGCCTGCTGGTGCTGGTGAAGGGCCACGGCGATCCGGCGCTGACGGCCACGGCCACCGTGCTGCTGTCGCTGGAGGACAGCAGCCAGGGGCCCAAGGCCTCGTCGCGGGTGTCCACCGGCGCCGCTGGCGCGGAGGCCGCTCTACTGGATATGAACGTGTACCTGATCATCCCCATCTGTGCGGTGTCCAGCCTGTTGGTGCTCACGCTGCTGCTGTACGCGGCGCTGCGGTGCTCGGCGCCGCCCAGCGAGGGCGCGTGCGGGCTCGGGAAGCCCACGCTAGTGTAATCCAGCACGGTGGGGAGCTGGTCTTACTCGCAGCAGAGGCGCCAGAGGGTGTTTTCTGGAGAGGGGCTGCCCAAGACCAACCTCATGGCCTTCAGCCCCGGTCTTTGTCCAGGTCTGAGCACGTCGGGAAGAAATGAACATCCAGAAACAAATTCAGTAATATAAGTTCAAATTCCAAGCTTTGGCTTTAGATTTTTTTTTTAAATTTTTACTTATCTAACCATCTTTTCAGATGTCACTTTAAAAGATATATTCCAAGTGTTCACTAAAATCTCAACAAATCTTACCATTTATTGTAGATATTTATTCTATTTCTTATAGCTGCATCTTGAATAGAACTTGGAATCAAACAACAAAAAAACTAATGTAGGAACAAATTGCCATATTCCTTGGATCAAATAGTAGGATACTTTTGAAAGAATACTGAAATATTAAGCAGTCTTGATCATATTTAACACAGAATCTTAACGTAGTCAAATACATTGTCATTTTCAAGTTTATTTGTAGCTTGGAATGAAATGTCAAGCCCTGGACAAAAATTTATAGGCAGATTTACAGAAATTATCTGCCTTCCCTTAAGGTTTTACGTTTCAAAGTGGGCAATTAAAAAAAATCATTTTAAATAAAAGTAATTTAAAAGATATTTGTACGGTGACATTTTAATTTTTATGTTAAAATATACAACTATTTTTTCTTTGCTTTTATGATCAGTATCCTGATGCCAACGACTTTGAGTTCTCCTGGTTCTAGAAACCTTAGCATGGAATGAATATTTTAGTATAGGATCTGGTTAGGAAACACTTAGCACCTTCCATTTACTCACAAATGTTCTAAGACACTTTATTTATTTATTTTTAAATTTATTTATTTAATTTATTTATTTTTGGTTGCGTTGGGTCTTCGTTGCTGCATGCGGGCTTTCTCTAGTTGAGGCGAGCGGGGGTTACTCTTTGTTGTGGTGCACGGGCTTTTCATTGCGGTGGCTTCTCTTGTTGCAGAGCACGGGCTGTAGGCATGCGGGCTTCAGTAGTTGTGGCACGTGGGCTCAGTAGTTGTGGCTCACGGACTGTAGAGTGTGGGCTCAGTAGTTGCGGCGAATGGGTTTAGTTGCTCCGTGGCATGTGGTATCTTCCTGGACTAGGGCTCGAACCCATGTCCCCTGCGTTTGCAGGCGGATTCTTAACCACTGCACCACCAGGGAAGCCCTAAGACACTTTATTTTTACTTCTCTCAACCTTTCCAATAACTTTGTGAAGTGCATACTTTAGTCTCACTTTGTGGATGAAAGTGCTGAGGCTTAGAAAATCTAAGTTCAGTATTTTTACTAAGTTTTCTCCAGATTTCCCAAGGATATCCAGAACTTGCTTGTTCTAATGGACTTCATTGCCTTTTATAAAATATTTAAGGTAGCTTACAATGGAAGATATTTACAAGAGCAATTTAAAAAAGTCTGTTTAAAAGCCAAAGTAAAAGATCAAGAGAAGTGTGGGAACAATTTATCAATCATAGGCTGAGTGCAAATCCTAATACTCACCTTCCTGGAAGTAAGTACAGAAGTATAAAAAAGAAGAATAAAAGGAAATTCTCTGTACCAACTCTTCAAGAGAGAAAAAACTCCTCTCTTCCTGCTGTAAATTCAGAGTTGATTACTGGGCATTATGTAAGGGTTTAGCAATATCCTTAACAGTATGTTTGATAGCAGTTTTGCAAAACCAGCTGAAACATATTTGTTATAAATATTATTATATATGCTAGTCATTAAGTCAAGAGCATAATATTAAATTTTATTTCCTGTTTAATTCTGAAACTACACAAGTATTAAATGAACACATTTTTGTTTGCAAACATTTAAATAAACATGCAGAAAAAGTCCCTTGAAAGTCACCTTGTGAAAGCATTCTATAAGAAATTAGTATAATTTAGTAGTTAAGTTTCTAGATATTTGAATTGATATAGTGCTGTTGCTTAGACTGTTTCAAGAAACAGGCAATGAGTATGTTTTTGTAACTTTTCAAATATTAATTATCATACCCAGGCTTTTGGCAAAAATCAGCAAATAATAATTATAATAATTTTAGATTTCACATTGCCAAGAAAAGTTGCCAGCTCCTTTAAATATGAGATAAACTTTGCAAGATTATAAAACTGGGCAAGATAAATTAAGGAGTCACAAAAATAATTTCTGTTCCCTAATTCACATTACCTATATCCCTATGTCCAGGCTTAGAAGTTTCTCTAGGGACACTGAATATATTTACTGATGGATCAGTACACAAGCACACATGGAGAGCCTACTACAAACTAAGTCCTGCTGTAGAAACTAGGGACCTAGCAAGAGTGAAACAAGATAGGAGAGGTCCTTGGCTTCAAGGGGACCACATTGTAACCTGTTTAAAATAACAATTGTGTTATGAAAATACTTACATTGGTATAATATTGCCTTTTCAGTTTTCTTTGTCTAAACAAGGTATCTATAAAGGAGGATCTCATTCTATTCATGACTTTTAAAAAATAGACAGTATAATGCTGACTGTTATTAGCAAGTTTTCTGGAAAAAAGCAGATGTGGACTTTCCCTCTTTATGTGATTTGCGCTCAGAAAATTATATGTAATTCTCATTGCTTCAACTAATGAAAATATAATCATTTAGATGGAAAATTCTCTGGAAAGGGGAACTAAAATGATCAAGAAATTAGGAGGGATAGAGGAAACTACATTTTAAGGCCAAACTGAAAAATCATAAACAGTATGGAGAACGTAAACATATATTTCTTTTATCAAGCCAAAAAAACTTGAGTTAGAGGTTGACATTTGAAGCTAGAATGGCACAACTTGTTTCTTCAAGAATTTATATAGGTTGAAAAATCAATTATCTAACAGTACTTCACTGAGAGGTTAATAATAAGATTTCTAATGGAATCGGACATCACTTGATAAATACCAATAGCCCTTTAAATTTGGCCTGAAGAGATTCAGGCATGCCTTCACACAGCTACACTGGGATCACTGTCAAAAAAAATTTTTAGATGATGCATTATGGATCTAAGAACAGACAAACATTTCTTTCTGTATTATGATTATTGTTGTAAAGGTTAAAATTTTCTGGGTTATTTGAAGGTATTAACTTGGAGGTGAATCTCAAATTTTAGTTAATGACTACTAAACCAATAAAAGGGGGTTTAAGGTTACAAAGTTTGAAAAGTGATTTTTTAGGGCTTCCCTGGTGGCGCAGTGGTTGAGAGCCCTCCTGTACTTCTAGGATGGAGGAAAAGATGATTGTGGAGTGGTGTTGTTACTTAATATTTATTTTTATATAAATATGAATGGATTTCCCATTGGTAGTTAATATTCTTGTGCCATTCAGAATCTTTGTGCCAACTTTCAATAGTTTTGTCTTCCTTTACAAGATTTCTTCCAGGAAATGTATTTCTTCCTCTTTTCTTCTTTATAAAGACGACCCAGTTGCCATATTTTTCTACTTTTCCACCATTCTTTGCTATCATTAATATATATTCATTGAACAATTTAGTAGTAATAAAAAATTGGACTAATATAAATTTATGGAAAATTTATTTTTTGGTACTTATTTCATGGTATGTTTACAATTCAAACTAGTCATTCATTTAGGAAATTTATTGACTTTAAAATTGTCAAATCCTCAAAAGGTGAAGTTATATTTGCTGAGATCTTATTACCAGGTTATAATCATTGTTATGCAATTGGATTAGTTTTGGTTAATATTAATTATCCATTAAACTTGGCAGCTTCACACCTTTGCTGTCCATCTGAAAAACTAGGCAAAATCATCATGCTGTTAATACTGAAAATAACAATGTTATTTTCATTTTTCTATGAAGGCTCCGAAAAACATCCCAATGGAAACAAAAACTATGATTGCTTTCAGTAAAATATTAGTAAAACGTATATTATTATCTTTTGATTATTCAATTTCAGTAATGAATTTCAGTTGCATGACTATGATTTTAGAAATTGCAATTTTATTATCAAATTACCTTGGTATGATGATACTAATGTAATTTCATTTGTAGGGGAATATTACGTTTACATTGCCTAAAGTACAAGAAAGAACACCTGAGAAGACTATTTCTTGATATGTTCCTTCTTTTTCAGAAAACTTCCTTTCTAAGATTAGAACTGTAATTCAGTTTTCTAGTATAACAATAAGTGATTAGAGAAGTTAGGTATCACTTCAAGTACCTTTGAGACTTGTGGTCAGTCAGGCATACAAATAGATGAGAATGAGAAATAGTTGTTTATTTTGGTAGCCACTATTAATATTTCTGTTCTCCCCCTTCTGGGAACACTGGAGGATTTCACTTCCCTGCTACCTTGAGCTGTGATTTTCTTTGATCAATGAAATGTGCGTGATGTATATCACTTCCAAGCAGAAGTAGATAATTGCCAGTGCAAGACTGTCTTCTGCTATCTTTTCCCGTTGCAGCATTTATGGAAGTACAGGTTGATGTTGAGATGCCATAAGATCAAAGCATTCTGGGATGCTGAGCCAGCATGTGGAGAAAAGCTGTCCTAGGCAGTCTTCCAAATCCACAGAGGACTTTGCAGAAGTCAGAAATAAAATTGTGTTTACTTTAGAGGTAAAATGGAAATAGTCAATATACAGCAACATGGTCCTTGGGTTCCATTGCCATTAAGCTAATATGAATAGAATACATTTTAAGAGGAGAGCATTACAACAGGTAATACAACTGATAGGAGAACATTATTATTCACCCTTGCACTAAGGTATCTAACCATTAAGTAGATGAGGTAACTTGGATTCCATGGAAAAAATTAATGTGTAGTGATTTATTTTTATATAAAAAGCAGGAGAAGAAAAATAATAAATGGAATTTTAAATGTTTTTGGCACCTCCTCTTCTTTTTTTGTTTTTCTTACCTAGCATCCATTTCCCCTTCTTGTTTTTTTCCTTCTGGGGCTTTGTTGTAGTTTTGTGAAAGACCTGAATGAGGATTTTTCAAGAATAAATGCTCAGACACATAAATCTTAAGGAATTGACAGTTTGCTTTGATAAGGGCAAAGGATATAATTGTAGCAATGGATAGTATATTAGTTTTGTAGTGCTGCTGCAACAAGTTACCACAAACTTGGGGGCTTGAAACAACAGAAATTTATTCTCTCACAGTTCTAGAGGCCAAAAGTTCAACAAGGTGTTGGCAGGTGATGTTCCTTCTGAAGACTCTAGGGGAGACTTCTTCCTTGCCTCTTCCAGTTTCTGGTGGCTCCTGGCATTCCTTGACTTGTGGCAGCATACCTCCAATTTCTGCCTCAGTCTTCACATTTCCTTCTTTCATGTGTCTCTGTGCATCTTCTCTTTTCCTGTCTCTTATAAGGACACCTGTCATTGGATTTTTGGCCCACCCAAATCTAGGATAATGCTAGGGTTAGGGTTACCTTATTTATATCTGTAAAGATCTCTATTCCAAATAAAGACACATTTTTAAGGTTCTGGGTGGATATATCTTTTGGGGGCTACTATTCTAACCACTACAGATACAAGCTTGGTGGTATTTGTTGAGCATAGCTTCTCAGTCTCTTTCCCCATGAGGGGAAATGTGCTTGGATTTCTGGCAATGGTACTCTATCTCTCTGAGGGAAGGGAGAGAGACATTCTAGGTCCTCAGAAACCCTGAATAACAGCAGAATGTGCCTCATACCTTCAGACATGTCATTCTCAAAATCTAGCAAAATTACTTTATAGGATTGCAAAAATTCCCTTAAGCGAGCCGTGTTTCCTAGAGCTAATATCTGGATTCTAGGCATAATTCCTTAATATGTCAACAGTAGCCAGAGTGGCCACTGATTATATAAAAACTATGGGGTGTTACTAATATGCAGTTGCATTGCAACTATGTAATGATATAATGGCCAGTCTGCAGCTATGTGCAGTTTAAGCTCCAGGAGAAATTGGGTACATGAGTTCTTGCACTGGTCTTCATGAGAACCAACCTCCTCATTTTCAGTCTACATAATTTAGGCATGCCTGATTTCATCTTCTGACTTCAAGGATGCATAAGCAACCAATGTCTGGCCAATGTGAGAACCATTGCAACTATTGACTAAAGAAAAGATACATCATCTAAACTGGGTCAAAGGAAGTGATATTCTAGGATTTTTGCTGGGGATATTAGGAAAAGGGCATTTTTTTTGCTGAGAGTCACTAAATGTGGCCTGAAAATAGGTAGCCTATTACTTTGGCCATTTTTGCTCTTCCTGAAACTGGTAAATAATTGACTATTTCCATGCATAAGACAATAAATGATGCTCTGCTTTTTTGCTTAAGTCAGTTTACTTGGGTTTCATTGTTAGAGTATGATTAATATAAGTATATACTTTATAGATGGTGTGAATAAGTATCTTAAGATATTGGACTAAAGGGAGAAATTAGCATTGGTTTTCAGTACTAGGAAAAGCTAGTTTTTCTTTAGCAGGGATTTTTCTTTTCTTTTACGGACACTATAAATCTTGCAGTTAATTTTGTTTTCCTCTTTGCTGAAAACAAAGTTTGTGACCTCCTTAGAGTAACTGAAAATAACTTTTATGCATTTTGAACACTGACCCACCCTCAATTAATTTTATTTTATTCCTATGTTATCTTGATCATATTTTCATATTTTTTGTGTATGAACGGGGCAGCTAAGAATTATTAAAATAAGATATTCTCAAATAATTAACACTAAAAAGAGGTCAATTATACTGTTCTTGAATGAAAATCCAAATGTAGAAAAGGGAACTTTCTTAATTAAGAATACATTATCCAAATGAGGAACAAATGAATTGTTAATTTACAAACATCTGTGAACAGTTCAGAAAACAAACTAAAAATGGAATATATAAATATATTTTCAATTTATAAAGTATAAAATAAATACCCTTTGATTCCTGTGTGTTTTATGTGAAGAAACCAAGAAAAAATTCTGTTATATTCAAAAGAACTGAAAGCAGGGTCTCAGAGATATTTTCACACCCATGCTCATAATAGCACTATTCACAATAGCTAAGAGGTGGAAGCAACCCTGATATCCATGGAGAGATGGATGAATGGATAAACAAACTGTGGTATATACATGCATCAGAATATTATTCAGCCTTAAAAAGTAAGGAAATCCATCACATGCTACAACATGGATGAACCTTGAGGACATTATGCTAAGTGAAATAACCCAGTTACAGACAAATACTGTAAGATTCCACTTATGTGAGGTACCTAGAGTAGTCAAATTCATAGAACCAGAAAGTAGAATGGTGGTTAGAGGGGTGTGGTGTGGTGGGAAAGGGGAGTTGTTTTCTAATGGGTATAGATATAGGTTCGTGTTTGCAAGATGAAAGTTCTCAAGATCTGTTTCACAACAATGTGAATATACTTAACATACTAAATTGTATACTTAAAAGTGGATGAGATGGTAAATTTTGTTATATGTTTTTAACACAATTAAAGGGGGGAATGATATAATTCAGAGTTTAAAATAAATATTTTCCCTAAATGAAAGCTATCAATAAACTTAGACTAGACAATTGTTTAATTTTAAATCTACAGAATAAATAGTAGAGCCTACATTTTGGCCACATGATGTCGCTGTCTACTACAGTGTATTCTGTAGGAAGAAAAATACCCAGGGCCCTCTTGTCACTCCAGAGAGACAGAACAATAAGAGAAGCAGCAGGACTTGAGCAGAGACTAGAGGACAATATTTAAAATTTTGCAAAATATGATATTCTAATTTGATCAACTCGCTGAGTATTGGTGATGGTGTCTTCTAAGAGTAGGGGCGGAGAGGTCGGGTGTCTGCTGCTCTCGCTTCTGCTCCTCGCTGCAGGGGAGGCCAGGAGCAGCCAGGTCCACTACTCCGTCCCCGAGGAGGCCAAACACGGCACCTTCGTGGGCCGCATCGCCCAGGACCTGGGGCTGGAGCTGGCGGAGCTGGTGCCGCGCCTGTTCCGGGTGGCGTCCAAAGGCCGCGGGGACCTTCTGGAGGTAAATCTGCAGAATGGCATTTTGTTTGTGAATTCTCGGATCGACCGGGAGGAGCTGTGCGGGCGGAGCGTGGAGTGCAGCATCCACCTGGAGGTGATCGTGGACCGGCCGCTGCAGGTGTTCCATGTGGAGGTGGAAATAAAGGATATTAATGACAATCCGCCAGTATTTCCAGTGACAGTAAAGACTATCCGGTTTCACGAATCGAGGCTGCTTGACTCGCGGTTTCCTCTAGAGGGGGCGTTTGATGCAGATGTCGGAGTAAATGCTCTTCTCTCCTACAAGCTCAGCTCCAGTGAGTTTTTCTTTCTAGATATACAGACAAATGATGAACTAAGCCAGTCTTTGTCTCTTGTGCTGAGGAAATCTCTGGACAGAGAGGAAACTGCCGAGATTAATTTGTTACTGGTGGCTACTGATAGGGGCAAACCTGAGCTCACAGGCACCGTTCAATTGCTTATTAAGGTATTAGATGTGAATGACAACGAACCTACTTTTGACCAATCAGTTTACAAAGTACAATTGTTAGAGAACATCGCAAAGGGATCCTTGGTGATTAAATTAAATTCTTCTGATGCAGATGAAGGATCAAACAGCGAGATTGTGTATTCATTTAGTAGTGATGTGTCCCCCAATATAAAGACCAAGTTCAAAATAGATCCCAGCTCAGGGGAAATCAGAACTAAGGGACAATTAGATTATGAGGAAGTGAAATCTTATGAGATTCAAGTCATTGCGTATGACAACGGGACTCCACCAATGTCTGGGCACTGTAAAATTTCAGTAAAACTTGTGGACATCAATGATAACACACCAGAAGTCTCAATCACGTCTCTTTCACTTCCCATCCGAGAGGATGCTCCGCTAGGAACAGTCATCGCCCTCATCACGGTGTCTGACCGCGACTCCGGTGCCAACGGGCAGGTGACCTGCACCCTGACCCCCCATGACTTCTTCAAACTGG
This sequence comes from Leucopleurus acutus, assembly GCF_964270905.1. Classification (NCBI taxonomy): domain Eukaryota; kingdom Metazoa; phylum Chordata; class Mammalia; order Artiodactyla; family Delphinidae; genus Leucopleurus; species Leucopleurus acutus. The sequence continues at coordinate 58,841,562 of NC_139145.1, read as the reverse complement.
TGTCCACGTTCAAGAATTACTATTCGCTGGTGCTGGACAGCGCCTTGGATCGCGAGAACCTGGCGAACTATGACGTGGTGGTAAAAGCACGGGACGCGGGCTCGCCTTCCCTGTCGGCCACAGCCAGCGTGTCCGTGGAGGTGGCCGACGTGAACGACAACGCGCCCGCGTTCGCGCAGCCCGAGTACACGGTGTTGGTGAAGGAGAACAACCCGCCCGGCTGCCACATCTTCACGGTGTCGGCGCGGGACGCGGACGCGCAGGAGAACGCGCTGGTGTCCTACTCGCTGGTGGAGCGGCGGGTGGGCGAGCGAGCGCTGTCGAGCTACGTGTCGGTGCACGCGGAGAGCGGCAAGGTGTACGCGCTGCAGCCGCTGGACCACGAGGAGCTGGAGCTGCTGCAGTTCCAGGTGAGCGCGCGCGACGCGGGCGTGCCGCCTCTGGGCAGCAACGTGACGCTGCAGGTGTTCGTGCTGGACGAGAACGACAACGCGCCCGCGCTGCTGCTGCCCGGGCCGGGCGGCGGGGCGGGAGCGCTGAGTCAGCTGGTGGCTCGGTCGGTGGGCGCGGGCCACGTGGTGGCGAAGGTGCGCGCGGTGGACGCGGACTCGGGCTACAACGCGTGGCTGTCGTACGAGCTGCAGCCGGCGGTGGGTGGCGCGCACAGCCCGTTCCGCGTGGGGCTGTACACGGGCGAGATCAGCACGACGCGCGCCCTGGACGAGGCGGACGCGTCGCGCCATCGCCTGCTGGTGCTGGTGAAGGACCACGGCGAGCCGGCGCTGACGGCCACGGCCACCGTGCTGCTGTCGCTGGAGGACAGCAGCCAGGCGCCCAAGGCCTCTTCGCGGGCGTCGACGGGCGCCGCTGGCGCGGAGGCCGCTCTAGTGGATGTGAACGTGTACCTGATCATCGCCATCTGCGCGGTGTCCAGCCTGTTTGTGCTCACGCTGCTGCTGTACACGGCGCTGCGGTGCTCGGCGCCGTCCAGCGAGGGCGCGTGCGGGCCCGGGAAGCCCACGCTGGTGTGCTCCAGCGCGGTGGGGAGCTGGTCTTACTCGCAGCAGAGGCGGCAGAGGGTGTGCTCTGGGGAGGGGCCGCCGAAGGCAGATCTCATGGCCTTCAGCCCCAGCTTACCTCAAGGTCCAGACTCAGCAGAAGAAAGGCAACAACTCTCGGAATCAGAACAGTTCGGAAAGGTGAGTCTTTTAATTTTTTTTTCTGTCGGCTCTAAAATTGTTCTATTTTCTTTGTTCTCTATGATTCTATTAATTTTTAAAATTAATTATTATTGGAGTACGGTTGTTTTACAACGTTGTGTTAGCCTCCACTGCACAACAAAATGAATCAGCCTTACACATTCTATTATTTTGATTCATAGCTCTGCTTTCATTTTGTATCATTGTCTTGTACAATATATGGTGTGAATTAGAAATCAATTTCTTGCATTGAGAAGAATTTAAATGCTTTTCTTATTTTTACATTTTGGATTTTCCTTAATTAAATCTTGCCATGAAAAATAGGATTAAAGTATTGAGAAAACACTTCAGCAAAATTTGAAAACTTAACATTACGTGTAAATATTTTTTCTCAAATTAAAAAATCACAATTGGAAAAAATTTAAAGAGGATGATTATGGAATACATATTTTCAATTTACACCATCCATTCTGTCAGAATATGTTGGGAATTTCCTAAATTATTCTTTTGATCAAGAATTCATTTATCGGGCTTCCCTGGTGCCGCAGTAGTTGAGAGTCCGCCTGCCTATGCAGGGGACACGGGTTCGTGCCCCGGTCCGGGAAGATCCCACATGCCGCGGAGCGGCTGGGCCCGTGAGCCATGGCCGCTGAGCCTGCGCGTCCGGAGCTTGTGCTCCGCAACGGGAGAGGCCACAACAGTGAGAGACCCGCGTACCGCAAAAAAAAAAAAAAAAAAAAAGAATTCATTTATCTTTATCTGTTTATTCAACAGTTAATATGTTAGTTTTTCTTTTCATGTATTTTAAAGCAGCCTGAACAGATTTTTAACGCCTAGCATCCAAAGTATATATCATAACTCATTACAACACACGACATCACTTAGAAATCATTGCTAATCTTAGGTATGTCTTTCAGTAGTAAAAAGATTTCACATTTGCAAAATCCTTAGAGTTTTAAGGCACAGTAGAGAGTTTATTGAGAAAAAATATCTCCCTCAATTTTGTTTAATTAAAAAAAATTTTTTTTAAAGTCACATTGTGGGGTGGCCAGGTGGTGGGACTTTTTCTTCATACAAGTGAAGAGTACTTTAACCCAGTCTTTATGTTAGTGGGGGTGCTTAGTCACGCTTAAAGTATATCACTGGACTAATGTATGCAGACCTCCCACTGTGCAGAGATTGACCACCTTCCTTTGGTACCACACACTATGCCCGTGATAACATTTTCCAAGACTGAGCTCACTTAATTTCACCTGGCAGCAACTATATTCCTAATGATGTTGGGAGTTTTTCCAAAAGGCAAAGACTGGCATTGAATGACTACATTTTCATTGGTAACTACTATGTTGGGTAATTAAAACACTAAACTTGATGAGTAAATAAGTAAATGTTACACTTGGAAGGGAAATTAAAAACACTTTTTTTTTTTCAACAAAAGGAAGATGTCTTGGGGTGAAATTACTGTCTTCTACTACTCTTTTGTCCTTACTTATTTGCTGGTTTATTTCCTCCCAAATGATGAATTGATGAATCATGAAATAACTTCCACTAAGTGATCTTAGCTTTAGCCATTTCACAGATAGGCCAGAATATCAATTTCTATCTGGGATCTGCTATTAAAGGAATTGAGGAGTTTGGTGGGGAAATACTGAACTTCATTTAAGGATAATCTGTTCCTGTGGGAAATATATTAGCGCCTTAGAGTTGATAAGCCTCAAAATACAGTGAATATATATTTCCTGGGAATCAGAAAAGTTCATCTGAGGCTTTACAGAGAAAAACAAATGGCTGAAGCTCTTTCTTGGGATGAGTCATCCCACCTAGAGTACTATAGCTACTCACCACCTTCTTGAGACTAGTGTACAGAAAGTGTGAATGGTCAGATGGAATCTGTCCTACTGGAAGTCTGGCTACTACATTTCTACTCTAGGTAAATGGTAAGATTTAAAATTATATCCAGGTGTGTCCATATCTCCAGGAGTCACAATACATCACTGTATAAATTCTTATTGATTTCTTTTTCCTTATTTACATTTTCTTGATTCAGTTGCCAAAAGAGATGTCTAAGTGAGAGTAGATATTATTCACTGATACCTTAACCACACATTAGCACAACTTTAAACTCATATAATTCCTTTAGTATTAACTTCATCTCATAATAATCATTATGGAATCTACTCTGTTATAAATTCCCTGTGCCATTCCAATTTGCAGATAGTATACTCTTAAATGTCATGAAATGTGAAGTATTACAGTAAGTTGTGAAAGCCGTCTCAATATGAAGTCCATGATATTTAAAAATTTTTAATTTTGTCTCTCATTTTAAAACTAGCTACTACCTTTCAAGATCCATCAAAGCACTAACTGGCATATTGATATCTTAATTATTTCCTAGATATACTCTTTTCCAAAATAATTCTTAAATGTTTACTTTTTAAAAAAAGATTTCTTGATGTGGACCATTTTAAAGTCTTTATTGAGTTTGTTACAATATTGCTTCTGTTTTTTATGTTTTTGGCGCCGAGGCATGTGGGATCTTAGCTCCCCGACCAGGGATCAAACCCACACCCCCTGCATTGGAAGTCTTAACCATTGGTCCACCAGGGAAACCCATTAAATGTTTACTTCTTTTTCATGAACTAGTACAAGAGAATCAATTAGAAATTATCTGTTTGATATCAACAAATATCATTAATGTAACTTACCTCTTTACTTATATTCTTGAGAAAGTTAATTTAAAATATTCACTTATTTATACATTAAAATTTAATTGATAATTTATTCTATTCTAAATGTGAATGATAAAATATGAGTAAGTTGCAATGCAGTCTTGCATTCAATGAGTACATGGAAAACCTGGTATGAAAACTTTTCTCCTAATATTTAAATCAAATTTTTGTTTGTTTGTTTTTGGCTGCACCCTTGGCAGTGGAAGCACGGAGTCCTAACCACTGGAGCACCAGGGAATTCCCTTAAAGCACACGTTTGATTTCATTTAAAAAGAGTCCGACTATAAGCAAAAATCTGGGCATTCTCTTACCTATCTAAATTCAACCTCTTCCCATGAATTTTCTTTGCTCAGCTTCCAAATGCTCAGAGAATGCATGCCTTTTACTAACTTTACAGAGACATTTAGTATATTTCATTGCCTAGTCTTACATGTGTTGAGTGAGTCATATTCCAAAGTTACTTTTCTCTCTTTAATAATTGGTTAAACACCAATTATTACAACTAACAGCTTTTTAACAAATTGGAATCCAGAAATTCATCCAGAGTGGAGATTATTAAAAACAGAATCATTTCATATTGTGAACATATTAAGATATACAGGTAAATTGAAATGTACAAGTGATGTGTAAATTTAAAAAACTAATATACTTTTCCTTGGTATGATGTGACTATAACAAATATCCAAACACACAGTGTTTTCATGCAACAAAAACCAAATTTACAGAATAACTGCACTGTAAAAGACTGACTTGTGGCATCTTTATGTAAACAGTTGAGACAGCTAACAAAGATGCAGTTGTTGGATAAAGGACACAGGAGTGGTTCGTAGACATTCTACAAAGTAAGAAACATATTTTATAAATTAACGATTGCCATAGTAATGTAGAAGTAAAATTTTCAATGTCTGTTGTTTTGATGGTTACAAATATCAAAGACCCGATTTTTCTGTAAAATGTAGACTTTGTGGCCAAGTGGTTAAAGTCATGAGTCTTGAATCATATTGAGAGCCTACTCAATGTCACCAGTTAATATTACTTTTAAGTTACTTAACCTGTATGCATTTCCACTTCACTGTTTGTAAAAAGTGAATCATATTAATACCTACCTCAGAGGGTTGTTGTGAGAATTTAATGGGCTAACCCTATTAAAACAAATGAAATAGTACTTGTCACATCGGAAATATTTCCAAAAGATGTCCACTACTGTTATAATAGTAATCACTATTTTACTATATGCCATGGATTGGCCTAATTTAAAGTCATGAATTAGCATAAAAGTTCTAAGGATATATTTTGATAAAATATGAAGACTTTGAGGGTGCTCGAAGGAAATTACAGGGGAAAAAAATGGGGGAAAGTTCAATGGAAGGAAAAAAAGGTAAATACATTTATTTAATACTTACACATTTAGCCACATGATGTCGCTGTCTACCGCAAGGTATTTCACCACAAAAGATATACAGCATTTATTACGTACTAAGATGCTGGTTTTCCTCACCATCTCTGAAATACGTGCACGGAATGATTAAGAAATGAAAAATAAGGAACTAGAAATATTTAAAAATTTTTGATCGATGCAAAAGCGACCCAATATTTGGAAAAACGCTTGCAATGGTATTTTTCTGGAGAGAAGGTCAGGGAGTCTGGCGACTACTGCTTTCGGTTCTGCACCTCCTATTCTGGGAGGCAGGGAGCGGCCAGGTCCATTACTCTGTCTCCGAGGAGGCCAAACACGGCACCTTCGTGGGCCGCATCGCCCAGGACCTGGGGCTGGAGCTGGCGGAGCTGGTGCCGCGCCTGTTCCGGGTGGCGTCCAAAGGCCGCGGGGACCTTCTGGAGGTAAATCTGCAGAATGGCGTTTTGTTTGTGAATTCTCGGATCGACCGGGAGGAGCTGTGCGGGCGGAGCGTGGAGTGCAGCATCCACCTGGAGGTGATCGTGGACCGGCCGCTGCAGGTGTTCCATGTGGAGGTGGAGGTGAAGGACATTAACGACAACCAGCCGGTTTTTCCAATGGCAGTAAAAAATTTGTTTATTTATGAATCCCGGCCGCCTGGTTCTCGGATTCCGCTAGAGGGCGCATCAGATGCAGATATCGGAGCTAATTCGCTATTGACCTACACTCTTAACTCCAATGAATATTTTACCTTGGATGTTAAAAGAAATTATGTGGAAATTAAATCCCTTGGACTTGTGCTGAAAAAACTTTTAGATCGAGAGGTCACTCCTGAGCATCACTTACTTATAACAGCAGTTGATGGTGGGAAACCAGTACTCACTGGTACTATTCAACTGAAGATCACCGTTGTAGATGTAAACGACAATGCCCCAGAGTTTGAGAGCACGATCTACAAAGTCAGATTATTTGAAAATGCACCAAACGGTACCCTAGTAGTGACTGTTAACGCCTCTGATTTGGATGAAGGGATAAATAAGGACATTGTGTATTCTTTCAATACAGACATGTCAGCAGATACTTTGTCGAAATTCCACATAGACCCTGTTAATGGATACATCAGTGTAAAGGGTAACATAGATTTCGAGTTCACTAAATTATATGAAATCCAGGTAGAAGCAACAGATAAAGGAAATCCCCCAATGGCAGATCACTGCACGGTTGTAGTGGAAATTTTGGACACCAACGATAATGTACCTGAGTTGGTTGTCAAATCACTCTCTTTACCTGTATTAGAAGATGCTCCACTAGGAACGGTAATCGCTCTGATCAGCGTTTCCGACGGCGATTCCGGTGCCAACGGGCAGGTGACCTGCACCCTGACTCATCATGTACCCTTCAAGCTGGTGTCCACCTTCAAGAATTACTATTCGCTGGTGCTGGACAGCGCCTTGGATCGCGAGAGTATGGCCAACTATGAGGTGGTGGTGACCGCGAGGGACGGGGGCTCGCCTTCCCTGTCGACAACGGCCAGCGTGTCCGTGGAGGTGGCCGACGTGAACGACAACGCGCCCGCGTTCGCGCAGCCCGAGTACACGGTGTTCGTGAAGGAGAACAACCCGCCCGGCTGCCACATCTTCACGGTGTCGGCGCGGGACGCGGACGCGCAGGAGAACGCGCTGGTGTCCTACTCGCTGGTGGAGCGGCGGGTGGGCGAGCGAGCGCTGTCGAGCTACGTGTCGGTGCACGCGGAGAGCGGCAAGGTGTACGCGCTGCAGCCGCTGGACCACGAGGAGCTGGAGCTGCTGCAGTTCCAGGTGAGCGCGCGCGACGCGGGCGTGCCGCCTCTGGGCAGCAACGTGACGCTGCAGGTGTTCGTGCTGGACGAGAACGACAACGCGCCCGCGCTGCTGCTGCCCGGGCCGGGCGGCGGGGCGGGCGCGTTGAGCCAGCTGGTGGCTCGGTCGGTGGGCGCGGGCCACGTGGTGGCGAAGGTGCGCGCGGTGGACGCGGACTCAGGCTACAACGCGTGGCTGTCGTACGAGCTGCAGCCGGCGGCGGGTGGCGCGCACAGCCCGTTCCGCGTGGGGCTGTACACGGGCGAGATCAGCACGACGCGCGCCCTGGACGAGGCGGACGCGCCGCACCATCGCCTGCTGGTGCTGGTGAAGGACCACGGCGAGCCGGCGCTGACGGCCACGGCCACCGTGCTGCTGTCGCTGGAGGACAGCGGCCAGGCGCCCAAGGCCTCTTCGCGGGCGTCGACCGGCGCCGCTGGAGCGGAGACGGCGTTAGTGGATGTGAACGTGTACCTGATCATCGCCATCTGTGCGGTGTCCAGCCTGTTTGTGCTCACGCTGCTGCTGTACACGGCGCTGCGGTGCTCGGCGCCGCCCAGCGAGGGCGCGTGCGGGCCCGGGAAGCCCACGCTGGTGTGCTCCAGCGCGGTGGGGAGCTGGTCTTACTCGCAGCAGAGGCGGCAGAGGGTGTGCTCTGGGGAGGGGCCGCCCAAGGCAGACCTCATGGCCTTCAGCCCCTGTCTTCCACCGGGCCCCATTAGTGGGGATAGAGAAGAGCAGACGGATGTGAAGGTTGATCTTCCTGCTAAGGTGAGTAACTTTTAAAAATCCTTTCAAAACTGTCTTTGTTTTTAATTCTCAACGTTACTACTCCTTTGGAAACATTTTAATAGTTAATTAGTCTTGTTGCTGTCAATAGAGTTTTCAAGGTATTGGTTTTGTGGTTAAAGTGTTTGAATTTCTTGTGACTAATGGCTTTGAACCGAATCAGCAATAAATGGTAAGACCCATACTTGCAGGTTTTAAAAAGTCGCTGTAGAATTATTTTATTGCTACAAATCTGGATAGGAACTAAATATATTTTCCAGGGTAAATTGAATTGATTAGAATATTTGACTTAAACTGTGGTATGCTAATACCTACACAATGCTTCAGTAACTTATGACACTTTTTATTGGAAATTCCTACTGGATGTTAGTCCAAATGTCACTGACACTCTTCCTTTTTATTATGCTTTTACATATTCAGTTTCAAGCATTAGATTATTAAGCCTGTTGTCTCCTATAGAGCCTCTTTTACTCACTTATCCATTTATCTGTATTCTCAGTTCCTTCTTTCTACTTGAACATGATTGTTTTAATTTTTGTGCTCACATTTGGCAATACTGTGTATTGTTGCTAGTTTTCCAATTGGGTAAAAAAAAAGTTAGAATAATAAATTTATTGCTTTTAGTATTGTATCATTTTCTCTCTTCTGTTTCTCACTACTTTTTATTAGTAAGCATTAAGAAATCAATAGGAAGTGAAATTTTAATACTCTCTTTAGTATATCATAATTTAGAAAATATTGCATTTGAAAGAATATTATTAATCTTGTTAAGAAATATTATTTTCTATCTGAACAGTGTAGAGAAAAATACTGTATACCTCATTTTAAAACTATTCAATTAACAAAACTTATTTATTATTAACCTCTTTTACATGCAGTATTAATGATGCTAATGTCCAAAAAATTCAATAAGTCAATGTTATTACTGGTGACCCTCCTCTGAATACCAACCTATTAATGTGTGTCATGTAGCAAGTACAAAGTTCCAAATAACTGGAAGTGAAATTATTTTCCATTCATTCCCCTATTTGGTATTTGGTCAGTTACCCTAGTAAATAGTTGGTCTCCCATTGAAGTTTCTTTGCCACTGGAAACCAAAGCTTAGGTATGTTAGTGACTGGAGAATGGGCAAGTATTCTAAACCATTAGAGACAAAAATGAAGATATCAACCTTGCTCCGGTGTATTCCATTCTAATTGTGTGGAATACTTTTCCACACAAGTTATGTACTACAACTTCCTACTTCCTTGTTCAAGTTTCCTTGGTGAAACCTGATTAATACTCAATTACATTGTGGGATAGGCCAACATATAAAATACATAATCCTCCTTTTTTCCACTTCCATTTCCTCTTTCTGGCACTGTCCTTTGTGGCCTCCTGTCCATCAAGTATGAGCCACAGCATGTCCAACCTCAGTTCACTATTTATTTTATTAGGTATCATTTTCATCCTATTGTGAATAATAGGGCCATCCAGAGTTCTTGTCTTCCAGGATGTGGGACTTCAGTCTTCAAATCCAGCTCCCCTCTTCAATTTCTTTTTTTTTTTAGTACAAATGGGCATATAGTTTTATTTTTGAAATAAATTTATTTATTTTTGGCTGCGTTGGGTGTTTGTTGCTGCGCACGGGCTTTCTCTAGTTGCGGCGAGTGGGGGCTACTCTTTGTTCCGGTGTGCAGGCTTCTTATTATGGTGGCTTCTCTTGTTGCAGAGCACGCTGTGCTCTAGACATGCGGGCTTCAGTAGTTGTGGCACGTGGGCTTCGTAGTTGTGGCTCACAGGCTCTAGAGCACAGCCTCAGTAGTTGTGGTGCACAGGCTTAGTTGCTCCCCGGACCAGGGCCCGAACCCGTGTCCCTGAATTGGCAGGCGGATTCTTAACCACTGTGCAACCAGGGAAGTCCTCCTCTTCAACTTCTTGACTAAATGATTCTCAGCTAATAAGACATTTTAAAGACTTTTGAGTTTTTCCCTTTAGAGATGTGTTGTCTTTATACCCGTTAAATAGTGAATAGCTCCCAAATAAATATCCTTTCTATTCTTTTGCATACCTCATCTATGCATTTAATTACTTGCAAAATAAAGTAAATGGACAGGGAGTCCTTTTCACTTCCTTTCAGTGTGTTTGATACTAATCCTTTTGCACAAATCTGCAGTTTGGGTACTGGAACAGTGAAACTACTTTGATTTATGTTTTAGTTCAGAAAAATGGTGGGGCAGTGTGGCTTTTCATAGAATGGGAGCCTAGAGCTATTTTCACTAGATTGATTTTTTTTTGTCTTAGACAACTATGGAGTAAGAGGTTTATGAACATAAAAGTCAAAGAAAGTTTTAAAATAGCTACCATCATGTCCTTCTATATTGTTTTGTGTGTGTCGGGAAAATATATTATGCTCTGTTATTTGGGAATTCTTTATTGACCATTAGAACTATTAATGTCTCAAAGATCATGATTGCCAAGAACTGGAATGAAAACTAAGCTAAAATCCAGGTTTTCAATATGGAAATTGAAATATACCTTAAGTAGAGCAATGTCTAAGGAAAATATTTTTGTATCTCTGGAAAATTATAGAGGTTGCTGAGATATCATATTTCTTAACTAGCTGCATGACCACCTTAATTTAATGCATTTTATTAAGCAGTTGAAGAAAACCAAACCATTCTATAGGGTAAATGTTCAGCAAATATTCAGTAAGTATTCTGAGCTATTAAACAATTATAACACAAATATTCTCTTTAAAAGTTTATATTTCAAAAATGGAGGATTAGACACACATACCCAAATACCTACAAAAGAGAAATTAATGTAATAAATGTCCCAAGTGATTTTATCTAGCTGCTATAGTATAAAAGAAAATGAAGATGCCTGCCCAATTGGCTTAATCATGAAAGTCTTTGTTGGTCAGGGAAGTTTTAACTTGTTATATAATGGGGGAAACTGCTTTGAGAAGAGTTTGGAAATGATGGATATTACTTAGGCAGGGAATGAAATGAGTATATCTGTTTCATGAAAAATGTTATTGGAAGCAGGAAATTGTCCACCTTGACTAAAATATATGAGTGCTGTAGGAGAGGATACAAGTTGAGACATATTAGATCCTGGAGAACAAGCAAGCGTTTATAAACTGTAAGAGACAAAATGAGAATACCCATCTTGCTCATGGGAGGTGAATAGGTTCCATTGAATAAAATTATCTGGAATACTTCCCAACACAAATTATATACCAAAACATCCTGCTTCCTTGTTAAAGCTTCCTTGTCCACAGCAAGGAAGACTTTCAATTAAGTGCTGATGGTCTTTGCTTCCTTTTTCAAACATTTTTGATATTCTCTTTCAATGACTTATTTTGGAGATCAGAGTTTTCCTAGAGCTTAATTCTCTGAAATCTTCAACACCGGGAATGTAAAATCCAATGATGAAGAGTGTGTCATCATTAATAACTACCTTTCATCACTTTCAGGAACACACACACACACAAAACCTGTCATGAATTTCCTAACCAACACTTTACCAATTGTATATTTGCAAAGTGCTATGTTAACTACAGTTCGGTCTCTGTAAATACTTAAAACTTCTATGAAAAAAGTATTTCCACTGAAGTGAAAGCTGCTCCTGTGGTGAAACTAAGGATCACAATAAATCAGTGGTGCAAAATGTGTATCTCAGTGGTGCAAAATGTGTACCCCAGTAGTACAAAATGAGATTCTATTCTCCAAAGGCGGAATGGATGAAAGAGTAATTAAGACTTAGAGTATGCATTTCCAGAATCTGTTACTTACGGTTTGGAGCCACATGATGTCGCTCTGTACCATAAAATTGATCCGATAGAGCGAGAAAGAAAGGAAAAAAATCCCTCCTATTCTTACTGTAAAGAAGCTGCATCCACCATCCAGATGCTGAAAAATGGAGGATGCAGTGGGACTGGACTGAACGGTCAGGAGATATCTCTTCATTTTGAAACAAGACTCCCTTCATGAGAACAAAGCACTGCGGGCTTGAGATGGAGTTTTCCTGGGGAATCGGCCAGGAATACCGGCGTTTGCTGCTCTCACTTCTGTTCCTTGCAACCTGGAAGGTCGGGAGCGGCCAGGTCCGCTACTCCGTCCCGGAGGAGGCCAAACATGGCACCTTCGTGGGCCGCATCGCCCAGGACCTGGGGCTGGAGCTGGCGGAGCTGGTGCCGCGTCTGTTCCGGGTGGCGTCCAAAGGCCGCGGGGACCTTCTGGAGGTAAACCTGCAGAATGGCATTTTGTTTGTGAATTCTCGGATCGACCGGGAGGAGCTGTGCGGGCGGAGCGCAGAGTGCAGCATCCACCTGGAGGTGATCGTGGACCGGCCGCTGCAGGTGTTCCACGTGGAGGTGGAGGTGAAGGACATAAACGACAATCCTCCTGTGTTCCCGGGAACACAAAAGAATCTGTTTATGGCTGAATCCAGGCCGCTTGACTCTCGGTTTCCACTAGAGGGCGCCTCCGATGCAGACATTGGGGCCAACGCTCTGCTGACTTACACACTGAGCCCCAGTGAGTATTTCTCGCTGGAAAAACCATCCTATGAAGAGCGAGTAAAACGTCTTGGGTTAGTATTAAGGAAACCTTTAGACAGAGAAGAAGCCCCGGAGATTTTTTTAGTGCTTACCGCCTCTGATGGCGGCAAACCTGAGCTAACTGGCACCGTTCAGTTACTCGTCAAAGTGCTGGACGCCAACGACAACGCCCCAGCTTTCGATAGAACACTCTATGAAGTGAAATTACTGGAAAATGTTCCTAATGGAACGTTGGTAATTAAACTTAACGCCTCAGATTTAGACGAAGGCTTGAATGGGAATATTACATATTCATTCTCAACTGATATTTTACCATATGTGAAATCCAAGTTCTACATAGATCCAATTACTGGAGAAATTATGGTAAAGGGATATATCGATTTTGAAGAAAGCAAATCCTATGAAATTCTTGTAGAGGGCATTGATAAGGGGCAGCCCCCACTTTCTGGCCATTGTACAGTTATGGTGGAAGTTGGCGACACCAACGATAATGTCCCAGTAATGGAATTCAAGTCCTTGTCCCTCCCAATTAGGGAAGACGCTCCACTGGGCACCGTCATCGCCTTGATAAGTGTGTCCGACCTCGACTCCAGTGTCAATGGGCAAGTGACTTGCACCCTGTCACCCAATGTTCCCTTCAGGCTGGTGTCCACCTTCAAGAATTACTATTCGCTGGTGCTGGACAGCGCCTTGGATCGCGAGAGTGTGGCGAACTATGAGGTGGGGGTGACCGCGAGGGACGGGGGCTCGCCTTCCCTGTCGGCCACAGCCAGCGTGTCCGTGGAGGTGGCCGACGTGAACGACAACGCGCCCGCGTTCGCGCACCCCGAGTACACGGTGTTCGTGAGGGAGAACAACCCGCCCGGCTGCCACATCTTCACGGTGTCGGCGCAGGACGCGGACGCGCAGGAGAACGCGCTGGTGTCCTACTCGCTGGTGGAGCGGCGGGTGGGCGAGCGAGCGCTGTCGAGCTACGTGTCGGTGCACGCGGAGAGCGGCAAGGTGTACGCGCTGCAGCCGCTGGACCACGAGGAGCTGGAGCTGCTGCAGTTCCAGGTGAGCGCGCGCGACGCGGGCGTGCCGCCTCTGGGCAGCAACGTGACGCTGCAGGTGTTCGTGCTGGACGAGAACGACAACGCGCCCGCGCTGTTGCTACCTGGGCCGGGCGGCGGGGCGGGCGCGCTGAGCCAGCTGGTGGCTCGGTCGGTGGGTGCGGGCCACGTGGTGGCGAAGGTGCGCGCGGTGGACGGGGACTCGGGCTACAACGCGTGGCTGTCGTACGAGCTGCAGCCGGTGGCGGGTGGCGCGCGCAGCCCGTTCCGCGTGGGGCTGTACACAGGCGAGATCAGCACGACGCGCGCCCTGGACGAGGCGGACGCGTCGCGCCATCGCCTGCTGGTGCTGGTGAAGGACCACGGCGAGCCGGCGCTAACGGCCACGGCCACCGTGCTGCTGTCGCTGGAGGACAGTGGCCAGGCGCCCAAGGCCTCTTCGCGGGCGTCGACGGGCGCCGCTGGCGCGGAGGCCGCTCTGGTGGATGTGAACGTGTACCTGATCATCGCCATCTGCGCGGTGTCCAGCCTGTTGGTGCTCACGCTGCTGCTGTACACGGCGCTGCGGTGCTCGGCGCCGCCCAGCGAGGGCGCGTGCGGGCCCGGGAAGCCCACGCTGGTGTGCTCCAGCGCGGTGGGGAGCTGGTCTTACTCGCAGCAGAGGCGGCAGAGGGTGTGCTCTGGGGAGGGGCCGCCCAAAGCAGATCTCATGGCCTTCAGCCCCAGTGTACCTGACTCTGGGGACAGAGAGGATCAGCAGCCAGCAACTGAGGATTCTCTTTCAAAGGTTAGTGTATAAATATCCTTTATTTACTCTGAAGTCTCATATTCTTTAATTTTAAAAAATTTATTTATTTATTTTTGGTTGCATTTGGTCTTCGTTTCTGCACGCGGGTTTTCTCTAGTTGCGGCTATCGGGGTCTACTCTTCGTTGCGGTGTGCGAGCTTCTCATTGCGGTGCCTCTTGTTGCGGAGCCCGGGCTCTAGGCACGCGGGCTTCAGTAGTTGTGGCACACGGGCTCAGTAGTTGTGGCGACTGGGCTGTAGAGCGCCGGCTCAGTAGTTGTGGCAACCGGGCTTACCTGCTCCGTGGCATGTGGGATCTTCCCGGACCAAGGCTCCAACCCGTGTTTGCCGCACTGGCAGGCGGATTCTTAACCACTGAGCCACCAGGGAAGTCCCTCATATTCTTTAATTCTATCAATTTCTTCTTAATTAAAAAAATTCTCAGAACCAAATTTCTCTGAATTAAATGTTTACTTCTTACATACCTTTTTAAACTAAAATCTTTTAGAATTACAGGACACTAAGGCAATACATGTTGTTTTGTTTTTATTCTTAATTATTCAATGCATATTATAACTAGTGTTATAAATTTTGTGGTTACTATCTTCACCTACTTGTTTTCAGTTGTAATCAGCTTTTAGAGAGCATTTTCTTGTTATTTGCTCATAATACACTGAAAAGTGCACAGAATGAATATTATAGCTCTATCAGCTACTTAGTAGTGAAAACTTCTATTACCTCCACTCCAGAAGCCACTAAAATGCACCTCCCAAATATCTTTCCCCTCTTTCTCTCCCAAATGTAGCCACAGTTTTAACTTTATAAATGATTTTGACCTGTTTCCTAAATTTTATCTGAATGGAATTGCACAAAATGTGTTATGTGTGTGCATGTGTTTGTGTGTTCTTCATATTTATCATTCACCATTGTATGGAATAATCCATATTGCCATATGTACTTGGAGTTCATTTCATTTATTATGTTCTCTGGTACTTTGTTTTATGAATAGGGTGTGAGTTATTTGCTCCACTCTTGGGAATTTTACATTATTTCTCTTTATGTCTATTTCACATATTTCTGCCATCAATATATTTGTAACATTTTCAATGTCCATGTACACACTTTTCTCTATTATTTAGCTAGGATCAAGATTAGTGGAACATAACCTATGTACGTATCTTCTTCTTTAATTGATAATGTCAATCAGTTTCACCAAATGCTTTTACCTGTTCACACTCATGCTAGCACTGTATGAATTCCTATTCTTCTTCATCTCCACAACTTGGCATTGTTAGTTTATTTATATTGTTGCCATTTTGCTGGATGTGTTTATGTTTCTTGATTTGTAATTGAGGTTGAACACCTTTTGGTGTTATTATTATTGGCCATTTTTAGATCCTATTTTGTGCAGTAGCTGTTCAAGTCTCCTACCTATTTTTCCTATGCTGTTGTATTCGTCTACTGATTTTTGAAATTTTTCATATACTGTATATAACCCCTTTCTTGATTTTGCACTCTTCTACACTGTGCCTTCTCTTTTAGTTCTTTTGTCCTTTGGTGAATAGAAATTTTTTATTTTAGTTAAGTTCAGCTTATCATTCTTTTCTTCTTGATCCTGTTCCATGAAGATAATTTCTTGTGGTTTTTGTTTAATTGGTCACATTACATATACAATCCATTTTGAATTTTTTGTCTTTGTTGGGACATAGGGATCAAGATTAATTTTCCCCAAGGATATTCAACTGAAGCAAGACCACTTGAAAAAGATGAGTTCCACATGTTTTATAAAACACTTTTCTGTTATATAACCATGGTCTTTTTGTTGTTATTGTTGTAATCTATTTGACTTTTTTTTCATTAATGTCATGTTGCCTCTTTCATTTCCACTTAAATTTGTATGTAAATTCCATAAAAACAACTCGGTGAGGTTTTGATTTGGACTGCATCGTATCTACTGAGAAATGTGAAACTAGTTGACATCTTTACAATAATGTCATTCGGTTCATGAGCATGCTCTATATATCTAAATAACCTGTAATGGTTCTTAATATTTTATAATTTTCTGTGTAGAGGTCCTATATATACATCTTTCATTAGATTTACTCTTAGATAATTGTCATTTGTGATCATTATAAATATCAACTTTGAGCTAAAAATCTTTTCTCTGTTTACTAATGATACGTATGAAAATATTTTTTATTTTTCTATTGATGTGTTATTCAGCTAACTTGCTAAGATAATTTATTAATTCTAATAATTTGTCTATAGGTGCTTTGTAGTTTTTGATATAGACAATCATTCTATCAGAAAATATTGAGAGTTGTATTTTTTCCTTTCCAATCCTTATATCTTTTATATCTTTAGTATGCTTTATGGGATTGGTAGGACCACTAGTACTCTGTTAAACCGAACTGGCAATAGTGGACATTCTTGTCTATTTATGAACTCTAAATGAAAGGTTTCAATAATTTATTATTAATTATGTTTGCTGTAGGTTTTTAAAAATTATTAAAAATTCCCTTCTATTCCTCCTCTTTTTTGTCTTCATTTGGATTAGTATATTATAATTATTTCATTTTCTCCTGAATTATCTTTTTAGTTATACATTCTTTTACTAATTTCTTTATTGATTTCCTGGATACTATAACAAGCATCATTGACTTGTTTAGTATAGATTAAACTAATACTTTTGCCACTTACAGACAATGCTAGGACCTTGAATAATAACTCCATTTACTTGCTCTCACTTTTCTTTTAATATTATGCCTTTCAATTATACATATACTCTAGGAACAGATTACATTATTATTGTTGTTTTATACAGTTACTTTTTTAAAAAATTAATTAATTAATTAATTTTTGGCTGTGTTGGGTCATCGTTGCTGCAGGCAGGCTTTCTCTAGTTGCGGCCAGCAGGGGCTACACTTCGTTATGTTGCGCGGGCTTTTCATTGCGGTGGCTTCTCTTGTTGTGGAGTGCAGGCTCTATGTGCCAGGGCTTCAGTAGTTGTGACGCATGGGCTTAGTTGCTCCGCGGCATGTGGGATCTTCCCGGACCAGGTCTTGAACCCGTGTCCCCTGTATTGGCAGGTGGATTCTTAACAACTGTGCCATCAGGGAAGTCCCTAAAGTTACTTTTTCTTGTTTCTTTCTGGGATATCTTTCCTTATGAATAAATTCTTTAATATTTCTTTTAGTGGTGGTAAAGAAATATTTAATCTATGGAATATGAGAAATATGCTTATTTTGCCAACACTTTTGAAGAATAGTTTTGCTGAATATTAAGTTCTGTGTTGTAAGTTATTTTTCCCTCCAGTGCTTTCAGATGACATTCCATAGTATTTTGAGAAGATGGCTGTCAAGTTTATTGTTCAGGTAGTGTAATCTTTTTTTCCCCCTCTAGCTGCTTTGTAAAATTTTTCTTTGTTTTTGATTTTCAATGGCTTTATTATATGCTCAATTTTAGTTTTCTTTGGTTTTATCTTGTTTGCAGTTTTTTTTTTCTAAATTTATTTATTTAATTTTGGCTGTGTTGGGTCTTCGTTTCTGTGTGAGGGCTTTCTCCAGTTGCGGCAAGCGGGGGCCACTCCTCATCGCGGTGCGCGGGCCTCTCACTATCGTAGCCTCTCTTGTTGCGGAGCACAGGCTCCAGACGCGCAGGCTCAGTAGTTGTGGCTCATGGGCCCAGTTGCTCCGTGGCATGTGGGATCCTCCCAGACCAGGGCTTGAACCCGTGTCCCCTGCATTGGCAGGCAGACTCTCAACCACAGCACCACCAGGGAAGCCCTCGTTTGCAGTTTTTAAAGCTTCTTGAATATGTGGCTTGATGTCTTTCATCAGTATAGGAAAATTCCAGCAATCTGTCTTCAAATATTGCTTCTGCCTCATGCTTTTCTCTCTTTCTCTTCTGTAACTCAAGGAATATGTGTGTTAAATCCTTTCACCTTAAAGTAATTATACCACAATAAAGATGTTAAAAAATATTTTCACCATATCTCTTATATCTACTATGCCCTCTCTATTTTTTAAACATCACTTTTGGTCTCTATTATATGCTGTATATTTTATTCTGACCAATCTTATACTTCAGCAAAATTCTCTTCTTATTATTAAATCATCAAATGAATCTAAACCTCAATTATGACTTTTTTTAGCTTTAGGATTGTAATTTCCATTTAAAAATAGATTACAATTTTCTGGTGAAATTATTTATTATGTATTTATTTCAATACCTTAATCACAGTTTATTTGTGATCCGTCATATCATTGTAATAATTGGATCATCTGTGTGTCTTTTTATTTATTTTTTCTCATGATTCTCTTTCTTCGTAAGCCTGATAATTTTGTATTGAGTTCTGGGTATTGTACATAAGAAGCTGTAGTTGTTCTAGATGTAATTATATTCCTCTAGGAATGGATAAAGAATTTATAAATATCTGACAGATATGAGTTTAGAACATTTATGGAAAAGTTTGAATTGAGATAAATATTTTATCCCTTTTTCTTTTTTGTCTACTACAATGATGTCTGTCATTACAAATCTTCTGAACATTTTATTTTTCTCTTTCCTACTGACACCCGAGTTCTATTTTGTACTCTCATACAAAGTAAATTTAGTGGAATAAAGATTCTGTACTTTATTTTAAACCCCTTTTCCTTCCTCCACTCCCCTTTCCTTGGTACATAAGAACCAAGCTTATTGAATTTATTACTCTTTAGTTACCCTCCTTTCTTCTTTCTTACCCTAGATACTTGCTAATGGTATAAGAATCTTGCATCTCACCAAGTTTCCACTCACTTGACCTAGGATTTTTTTTTTGGTGGGGGGGATATTTTTTAATTCAAACAGAAAGTCACTAAAATTATAATCATCTTCATCAGTTCACTCAGTCCCATGTAATTAATTCTTTTTCATCTTGATCTTTTACTAGCACTTTTATGAATTCATCAGTTTTCCATTAGAGTTCTGAAAATGCTTATTCATTCAGTTCAGCAGTACAGTCAGTTACCAGAAACCTGTACTTGTCAGAGTCTTTTCCATGAATTCCTTGAAGGTGAAACCCTTTTATAGGAACATTTTTGCGAAAGCATCAGAGTACACCCAGAACTGTCTGTAAAACACAAAAAACTTAAAAATAACCATGGTTAAAGATTTGATGAAAGTTCATAATAATGCAATCAACAAGGAAATTTAGTTATTTCTGAGATATACATTTTAAAGTAATAACTAGAATTATGACTTATAACATTATACCAGAACATATAAGCTTTTTAGAAATTTCATGTAATGTCTGAAACATTTATATTAACATATTTCCATACAAATAACCCAAAGAAAGTTTAGTATTAGTTGTTTTTTTGTTTGTCTGTTTTTTATACTGCAGGTTCTTATTAGTCATCAGTTTTATACACATCAGTGTATACATGTCAATCCCAATTGGCTAATTCAGCACACCAACATCCCCACCCCACTGTGGCTTCCCCCCTCGGTGTCCATACGTTTGCTCTCTACATCTGTGTCTCAACTTCTGCCCTGCAAACCGGTTCATCTGTACCATTTTTCTAGGTTCTACATACATGTGTTAATTACATGCGTTATTAAATACATGTGTTAATAACTAACGATATTAGTTTTTCTTTTTCTGACTTACTTCACTCTGTATGACAGTCTCTAGATCCATCCACGTCTCAACAAATGACCCAATTTCGTTCCTTCTTTATGGCTGAGTAATATTCCATTGTATATATGTACCACAACTCCTTTATCCATTCGTCTGTTGATGGGCATTTAAGTTGCTTCCATGACCTGGCTATTGTAAATAGTGCTGCAATGGACATTGGGGTGCATGCGTCTTTTTGAATTATGGTTTTCTGTGAGTATATGCCCAGTAGCGGGATTGCTGGATCATATGGTAATTCTATTTTTAGTTTTTTGAGGAACCTCCATACTGTTCTCCATAGTGGCTGTATCAATTTACATTCCCACCAATAGTGCAAGAGGGTTCCCTTTTCTCCACACCCTCTCCAGCATTTGTTGTTTGTAGATTTTCTGATGATGCCCATTCTAACTGGTGTGAAGTGATACCTCATTGTAGTTTTGATTTGCATTTCTCTAATAATTAGTGATGTTGAGCAGCTTTTCATGTGCTTCTCAGCCATCTGTATGTCTTCTTTGGAGAAATGTCTACTTAGGTCTTCTGCCCATTTTTGTATTGGGTTGTTTGTTTCTTTAATATTGAGCTGCATGAGCTGTTTATATATTTTGGAGATTAATCTTTTGTCCATTGATTCGTTTGTGAATAATTTCTCCCATTCTGAGGGTTGTCTTTTCATCTTGTTTATGATTTGCTTTGCTGTGCAAAAGCTTTGACGTTTCATTAGGTCCCATTTGTTTATTTTTGGTTTTATTTCCATTACTCTAGGAGGTGAATCAAAAAAGATCTTGCTGTGATTTATGTCAAAGAGTGTTCTTCCTATGTTTTCCTCTAAGAGTTTTATAGTGTCCAGTCTTACATTTAGGTCTCAAATCCATTTTGAGTTTATTTTTTGTGTATTGTGTTAGAGAGTGTTCTAATTTCATTCTTTTACATGTAGCTGTTCAGTTTTCCCAGCACCATTTATTGAAGAAACTGTCTTTTCTCCATTGTATATCCTTGCCTCCTTTGCCATAGATTAGTTGACCACAGATGGGTGGGTTTATCTCTGGGCTTTCTATCTTGTTCCATTGATCTATGTTTCTGTTTTTGTGCCAGTACCATATTGTCTTGATTACCGTAGCTTTGTAGTATAGTCTGAAGTCAGGGAGCCTGATTCCTCCAGCTCCGTTTTTTTCCCTCCAGACTGCTTTGGCTATTCGGGGTCTTTTGTGTCCCCATACAAATTTTAAGATGATTTGTTCTAGTTCCGTAAAAAATGCCACTGGTAATTTGATAGGGATTGCATTGAATCTGTAGATTGCTTTGGGTAGTATAGTCATTTTCACAATATTGATTCTTCCAATCCAAGAACATGGTATATCTCTCCATCTGTTGGTATCATCTTTAATTTCTTTCATCAGTGTCTTATAGTTTTCTGCATACAGGTCTTTTGTTTCCATAGATAGGTTTATTCCTAGGTATTTTATTCCTTTTGTTGCAGGAGTAAATGGGGGTGTTTCCATAATTTCTCTTTCAGATTTTTCATCATTAGTGTATAGGAATGCAAGAGATTTCTGTGCATTAATT
Organism: Leucopleurus acutus; assembly: GCF_964270905.1. Lineage (NCBI taxonomy): Eukaryota > Metazoa > Chordata > Mammalia > Artiodactyla > Delphinidae > Leucopleurus > Leucopleurus acutus. The sequence continues at coordinate 58,820,005 of NC_139145.1, read as the reverse complement.
TTGTATCTTCACCTAGGATTTTAAAACTGGATATGACCTAAGAGATTGTCACTTCCTCTCAATTTAATGATGACTAAATTGTGGCCTGGAGACAAAAATTTGCTTGAGGCCACATAAATATTAATGTGAATGCATAGAATAGAACGAAAAGTACTTGAATTTAGCTCCATTGTCACTTTCCATTATTAAATGAGCTCATCTGGGAATAATGAAGACAATAGGATTGTGAGTAAAAGCTATGCTTAATTTAACTTACTTATTCCCTCAGAGGTACTTTAAAATTACTCTCCGATTTTCTCAGAATGACTATATAATATAAACATTTTAGCACAATATTTTGTAGGGAGTTTGAACGATTATAAAAGTAATGTAAAGATATGTACCATATGCATACAGTGTGTGGTTCTAGGATAAATTATTTTCCACATATAATTAATTTTTTGTCAAATTTGATGCAAGTGCATAAACTGTTTATAATCTTTAAAAGATTGCTTCAACTTCACCTGTTATATCTCAACAGTGTGGTAGACCTATATAATTTTCTACACATAGCAGAGAAATATATATTATTAAAATTTTATTCTGGAGTTTTTTAGGAAATGAAAGATATCTAGACTCCAATGCAAAATTAAAATTTCTCATGTACTATCTTCCTGAATGATTTCCAGTAAATTAAGCAGAGGTACCTCAAAATACTATCTGTTTTCCTTAATCGAAATTCATTGTCAGGAAAGGAGTCTTAGTTCTGCAGTGGGCCTTATATATAACTGAAAAACTTCTAGAAACTATACAGTAATAAAGTAATCTATAATATTCTATTGAAAGAGTGGTTTGGAAAAAGATTTAAACGATCTTCTCTACCTATGGAGTCCTCTATGGAATTACAACTAGAGAGTCTATACTTGTTGAAAAAGTAACCTCCAAAAAAAGAATTGAGCCATGAAAGACAAATGCAGGTGATAATTTTAAAACACTATATAATCTAACAGATTTGAGGAGAGCTCAAATGTCAAGAGTCTGGTTTTCTTCTGTACATATTTACATGATAAAAATTACAAACAAAATATCATATGATACTATTGATGGCATTTTCTTCATTGAGTATATTTTTTAAAGTTTTAAATATTTACTGAAAATATTCTGTAAATTACTATGCATGTATTGTTAATACTACACCATCAGTTGGATTTTAAGCACTTAATATTTACTTTTCTCAAAAGTAAATTTATTTATCGTGGTTTTGTAGGTTCACATCAATCATGGTTCCATAATAGAAGGTGAATCAACATTAACTGATGATATTTTCAACTCACATATTATCGTTTTCTTTTTTATCGTTGTATATTAAAATATTTTAAAATTATCATTATCAGTAACTGTTAGGTGAGTTGTCTTGAAAACTGATTACTGTTTAACTTCTTTAGTGTTCGGATGTTCTGAATGCCAAGGAGAAAGTCATGATAATAATGATAGTAAAAATCTTTCAAAAACTAAAGAGAATGATAAACATGCTATTAAAGATTATATCAGAAACAAATTTAGTAACATTATCTTATGTCTTTAAATTATTGTTTTGAATACTGAGAAGCAAATTAATTTCAATTGACTTTGTATTTTCTATTAATCATTTCTTTTCAATCTAAACTTCCCCCTCCATCCCACCCCCATGCTGCCCGGCTTGTGGGATCTTAGTTCTGCAACCAGGGATTGAACCCAGGGCCACAGCAGTGAAAGTGCCAAGTCCTAACCACTGGACTGTCAGGGAAGTCCCAAAGCTAGTTTATATAGTACCATTTTTCCATATTTGTTTTATACATTGACGTAAAAATAATACTTGCAGTCATACCTATGACTTATACCAAAATTAAAGAAATGTATTTGAGGTTTATGCTTTACATGTAAAGCATCAAGTAATAGAATTATTGATCTTCTGGCCCCTATTTTATTCACAGGCAAGGAAGATTTTGTAACATTTAAGGAATTCTAGGGAGTATGTACATAAGTAGAATATTAAATTTTTTAAAAAATTTAAAATTTTTGGCTGCGTTGGGTCTTCATTGCTGTACGCGGGCTTTCTCTAGTTGCGGCGAGCAGGGGCTACTCTTCGTTGCGGTGCGTGGGCTTCTCATTGCAGTGGCCTCTCTTGTTGAAGAGCATGGGCTCTAGGCGCGCGGGCTTCAGTATTTGTTGCACACGGGCTCAGTAGTTGTGACTCGCAGGCTCTAGAGCGCAGGCTCAGTAATTGTGGTGCACGGGCTTAGTTGCTCCGCAGCATGTGGGATCTTCCTGGACCAGGGCTCGAACCCGTGTCTCCTGCATTGGCAGGCGGATTCTTAACCACTGCGCCACCAGGGAAGCCCCTAAATATTTTTTAAGTGGAAAAATTGGTCCATTTTATATTGGCCATATTTTTTAAGTGTAGTCCAAGTCCATACAGCAAATAAACTGGATAATTAAAAAGAGATGAAATTAGCACAGAGTTAACCTGGAAATAATACGATTTCTTTCCATGTTTTAATTTCTACTGGAACTCAAAAATTTTATGGAGTAGTGTATCTCACAAACAACATTAGGATTTTGATTTCTTTCATGAAAAATATATGTGCATTCACAATTGATCTCAGTTATGATTTATCAGTAATAGCAACTTGAAGAAATGGCTGTCTAGATGCATCTAATTTGCAAATAGTGCCATTTCCACATTACAGTTTTTGAGTTAACATTAAAAGTAAGTAGGTAATATAGAGAAAAATGAAAGAAATGGATTTTCAGTAATTTGAAAATCAGCCTTCGAAATGGATCTCAGACAAGAATGCTATTCAAATAGTTTTAGTTACTTTGAAAATAATATCAACAAAAGCCAATATTAAATACTGCAAATAGGAATATAAACTTGTTTTATGAGTAACGTAAAGACTAGTATACAAACATCGCATCAAAAAAGTAGAGAAAAAGTCAATAATTTTAGTAAGTAATATTTAAATATGGAAAGAAATGAAAAATCTAAAACTCTTAAAGTCAGGGATTATTCAAACCCTAAATAGAATAGACCAATACAAATCATTCTAGTAAAGATTGGGTGTCACAATTTCAATAGTATTGATTTTGCAATATTTTAATTAAAGTTGATATATTTTATTAAAATTTTAGTGATATGTTTGATTAGAGTCGGGAAAATAATACATAAGAGTCATTGAAATTGGGAAATATTTAACGAATGTAAGGTAAATAAAGCAGAACAAAGTAAAATACTCCCCTTTCATCCACATGATGGCTCTGGACACCGCAAGTTTTTTTGGTTTGTTTGTTTTTAGCAACAAAGGAATACAGAGAGCTTATTTTCCTTGGAAAGGAAAAAAGCCACTCCATTTTTTTTCACACTGCTGCTGAAGTTCAAAAGGTGAGCAAATACAAAATTATATCAAATTGGGAGTTGAGTTTCCAAAAGATATATGGTAGTGCAATAGACATTTGAATATTGCAACGAATTTGCGATGGTATATTCCCAGAGAAGAGGTGCGGGATCCCGGCGCCTGCTGCTCTCGCTTCTGCTCCTCGCAGCCTGGGAGGCGGGCAGTGGTCAGGTGCACTAGTCGGTCCCTGAGGAGGCCAAACAAGGCACCTTCGTGGGCCACATCGCCCAGGACTTGGGGCTGGAGCTGGCGGAGCTGGTGCCGCGTCTGTTCCGGGTGGCATCCAAAGGCCGTAGGGACCTTCTGGAGGTAAATCTGCAGAATGGTATTTTGTTTGTGAATTCTCAGATGGATCGGGAAGAGCTGTGCGGGCGGAGCGCGGAGTGCAGCATCCACCTGGAGGTGATCGTGGACCGGCCGCTGCAGGTGTTCCATGTGGAGGTGGAGGTGAAGGACATTAATGACAACCCCCCAAGGTTCTTGCGACAAAAACAAACACTATTTTAGAATCAAGAATAGCGGATTCGGGCTTCCCTGGTGGCGCAGTGGTTGAGAGTCCGCCTGCCGATGCAGGGGACACGGGTTCGTGCCCTGGTCCAGGAAGATACCACATGCCGCGGAGCGGCTGGGCCCGTGAGCCATGGCCGCTGAGCCTGCGCGTCCGGAGCCTGTGCTCCGCAACGGGAGAGGCCACAACAGTGAGAGGCCTGCGTACCGGAAAAAAAAAAAAAAAAAAGAATAGCGGATTCTAGGTTTCCGCTAGAGGGCGCATCTGATATGGATATCGGAAGAAACGCAGAACTGAGATACAAGTTACAAGCTAATGAATATTTTGACTTGGATGTTAAAACAAATGAAGAGGAAACAAACTTTTTAGAGCTAGTTTTGAAGAAACCAGTAGGTAGGGAAGAAACGCAAAAACATCGTTTATTGCTGATTGCAATTGATGGAAGAAAACCTGAACTAACAGGTACAGTTCAGTCATTGATCAATGTATTGGATGCGAATGATGATGCCTCGGAATTTGATAAATCAATTTATAATGTCAGAATACTGGAAAATGCACCGAACGGGATATTAGTTATTAAACTGAATGCCTCAGATGCAGGTGAGGGCATTAATAAGGAAATAGTGTACCTCTTTAGTAATCTTGTTCTTGACAACGTAACATCTAAATTTGCGATCAATCTAATAGTGGGGAAATAACAGTTCAGGGAAAGAAAATTGGATTATGAAGACTGTAATTTATATGAAATTAATATTGATGCCGTTGATAAAAGTCCATTCCCATTAACTGACACTGCAAAGTAATAGTGAAAATCCTGGATGAGAATGATAATAGCCCAGAGATGGTCATAACCTCCTTATCTCTGCCTGTGCAAGAGGACGCCCCACTGGGCACTGTCATCGCCCTGATCAGTCTGTCAGACCACGACTCCGGTGCCGATGGGCAGGTGACTTGCACCCTGATGCCTCATGTCCCCTTCAAGCTGGTGTGCACCTTCAAGAATTACTATTCATTGGTTCTACATAGCGCCTTGGATCGCGAGAGTATGGCGAACTATGAGGCGGTGGTGACCGCGAGGGACGGGGCTCGCCTTCCCTGTCGGCCACAGCCAGCCTGTCCGTGGAGGTGGCCGACGTAAACGACAACGCGCCCGCGTTCGCGCACCCCGAGTACACGGTGTTGGTGAAGAACAACCGGCCCGGCTGCCACATCTTCACGGTGTCGGCGCGGGACGCGGACGCTCAGGAGAACGCGCTGGTGTCCTACTCGCTGGTGGAGCGGCGGGTGGGCGAGCGAGCGCTGTCGAGCTACGTGTCGGTGCACGCGGAGAGCGGCAAGGTGTACGCGCTGCAGCCGCTGGACCACGAGGAGCTGGAGCTGCTGCAGTTCCAGGTGAACGCGCGCGACGCGGGCGTGCCGCCTCTGGGCAGCAACGTGACGCTGCAGGTGTTCGTGCTGGACGAGAACGACAACGCGCCCGCGCTGCTGCTATCCGGGCTGGGCGGCGGGGCGGGCGCGCTGAGCCAGCTGGTGGCGCGGTCGGTGGGCGCAGGCCACGTGGTGGCGAAGGTGCGCGCGGTGGACGCGGACTCGGGTTACAAGGCGTGGCTGTCGTACGAGCTGCAGCCGGCGGTGGGTGGCGCGCGCAGCCCGTTCCGCGTGGGGCTGTACACAGGCGAGATCAGCACGACGCGCGCCCTGGACGAGGCGGACGCGTCGCGCCAGCGCCTGCTGGTGCTGGTGAAGGACCACGGCGAGCCGGTGCTGACGGCCACGGCCACCGTGCTGCTGTCGCTGGAGGACAGCGGCCAGGCGCCCAAGGCCTCTTCGCGGGCGTCGACGGGCGCCGCTGGCGCGGAGGCCGCTCTGGTGGATGTGAACGTGTACCTGATCATCGCCATCTGCGCGGTGTCCAGCCTGTTGGTGTTCACGCTGCTGCTGTACACGGCGCTGCGGTGCTCGGCGCCGCCCAGCGAGGGCGCGTGCGGGCCCGGGAAGCCCACGCTGGTGTGCCCCAGCGCGGTGGGGAGCTGGTCTTACTCGCAGCAGAGGCACAGAGGGTGTGCTCTGGGGAAGGGCCGCCCAAGGAAGAGCTCATGGCCTTCAGCCCCAGCCTGCCTCAGGGTCCCATTTCTACGGACACCGTGAGTCTCAAAACTCTTACAGAAATTTTTCGTCATGTCTTTAATATGAAATATTTAATATTATCCTCCATCTTATCTTTTTATTTTAAATTATGGCTTTATAAGTAATTATTGTATCCTTTTAGATATAAATTCTCTTGGTACTAATTCATTTACTTATAGTTACGCTTAAAATTTACTTTGTTTGAGAAAATTGTTTTGCACTACAGTGTTTATTTCAGTAACAATCCCCTTTTTGTAAGGTTTTAAACGTTTGAGTTAATGGACTAGTTTTCTGTGGACCATAGAAAGTATTTGCAGACTGAAATTTTTAGTTGAACGTTTCAATTTTCAAATATTAGTGTTATAGTAAGATACTTGTAAGATACATACTTGGCATTATTATTTATTGTCAAAGCCCCATGTTGTAACTACATAGAAATATTTAACATCATGGTGTCAATTTGCCTTTTTTGTTCTCCATATACTATCCATTATTTGAGTATTTTTATTACACATATTGAATTAAGTTTTTCAGTAATATTTGTGCATTGAATGACTCTTTCAAGTCTGTTTAAATGGTTGGCCTTGGCATACTAATGGTGAATTTGATATTTATAATTAAAACTTTTTAGCTCTAGTGGCTTCATTTTATTGATTTTTGAATACAAAATACTTTTACATGATTTAAAATGTTTTAAAATGTTTCCATTCTACCTCCAATATCAAACCACTTAATATACCTGCTGAATATTTCAAACTTTCCAATTTCTTGGCCATTCTTCTAGAGAATTTTTCATATACTAATAAACTCCCATTTCCCATTTTAAGACATAATATTTGTGTTGATTTTCCTTCCCCCTTCATTTAATATAATTTGTCTATCATGATATATTACTTAAGGAGTTTTTTCATTCTTTTTTCCAGCCCATGTTGTCCCATTTTGCAGATATGTCATAATTCCCCACCTCTAACATCAACATTTAGTGGAACAATGATTAGTTTTTCTCTATCTTACTTTTTCTTTTCCAATACACAAATTATTATATTGGTGAGAAATAATCATGAATTCTCACAGTTGGGAAAATCTTAACATTTTTGAGTTAGAAAATGTTTGTATTTATTGTTGCCTTTTGTTTTTAGATTTTAGAAAACTGTACTATGATATAACCACCCCCCTGAGTTTGTTGTTTACGAATACCATTTTTACAACAAAGCCATACATTTTATCTACTATAGGCAAGAGTGCTCTCCATCTCAAATACAGAGAACTGTTTTCCTACACTTCTTTAAAAAACAATATGGGTTTAGCCAGGAATAGATATTCCACATTTCATATGACAAAATGTCAATTCCCCTTTTTATTGCTTTCCTATTTCTTGCATTGTCACATGTATTTAATTTTATAAGTACACTTGTATCATACTATTTAAACATTTCTAATACCTCATTACTTTGGGGGAGTCCTATAAATGGAGAGGGCATTCTCACCACTGTGTAAATTTGTAGGTAACAGTTGTCAGCTTTTTAAAAATCAAGTTAAATATATCAAGTTAATTTAGTTTTGAAATATAAACTTTTTATTTATAACTGAGAATTTTCTTTGCTGGGCGAGGAAGATGTTCACGGATTGACTAAACTTTTTTCTCACACAGTCTTCTCCCTTGACTAGATGAACTGTTTGAGTAAATAAATAAACAAAAATATAAGATGTTTCTTATAAGGAGACCAGTATTTTCCTTTTCCAATGAAAAGGAAATTGCATATATGATTTCAGTAACATTGTATAATTTTCTACTTGGAGCCAATAAATAGAATTATTGCAACTGTTCCAGTTAATTGGACTATATTACCAACCTTCTGGAAATTGCTAGGAACTTCAATAGAAAGACAGATTTGATACTTTAATTAACGAATTTAAAAGTTGATATCCAAAGAGATTCTTCACTTAGGGCAGCAATTTATGAAATACCTTAACCACTGTAGAGAACCTTCAACTAACAAGACTGTAGGCCAATATATCTTTTTTTTTTTTTTTTTTTTTTCCCTGTACGCGGGCCTCTCACCGTTGTGGCCTCTCCCGCTGCAGAGCACAGGCTCCGGACGGGCAGGCCCAGCGGCCGTGGCTCACGGGCCCAGCCTTTCCGCCGCATGTGGGATATTCCCGGACCGGGGCACGAACCCGTGTCCCCTGCAGCGGCAGGTGGACTCTCAACCACTGCACCACCAGGGAAGCCCCCAATATATCTTTTGTCAAGGCCTTTCTTCCTGTAAGCAAAGGAACCTTTTATTTGGGGGCTTATTATTGGTTGTCAAATGAACTCTTTGTTTACTCAAAATAAGTGTAATAGAAAGCGATAAGGACTACTACTTATCAGGATAGATCTAGGTTAGTTATTTTAAGATGTTGTCATGTAAGTTATGTAAAATGTTCTCATGTTGGGGGGTAATTTGTATTACAGTTGTCTGTGAGGATTTTACAAGTATATCAGAATTGTGCAGAAGGGTGAGTGTTGGCAAGTGTCCGTTTGAAAATTCTTTTTAATAACTTTCATTGTCTCCTTTTGAGAAAGAGTTTAATTACCTACAGTTGATGACATTAAGGATGAATTCATGGTAAGATGATATTTTGGCATGACTTTGATATGAGTGGAGCATTTTTACAGGTAAAGATGGAGGTGATTTTTAAAAAATTGAACAAAGGTATTGTGGAAGAAGGAAAGCAAGTGATCTATGTTGTCTGCAAAATAGAATATTGGAGAGTAGTTGAAAATAACACTGGAAATGTTGGGTTGTGATCATATCTCAGGTCACATAGAAGTGATTCTAACATCTTGGGATTTATTTGTTTAGTGCAATCCAATAAAAGCTGTACCCATGAAGATAAATATGGTGGTATGTGAAAAGACAGATGGACAGATGGACTATAGGCCAACTTTGAATAGGGCAGGTAAGGGAGTTGGAGTAATAAAAAATTGATATAGGTGACATGTAGAATGTTCATGCCATTAAATAAAAGGTGAATTTAAGGGTTTGAATTTGGGGGGTATTAATGATTTATCTTCATAATCTTTAAATTGTAATCAAATTATTTTCTACGAGTCATCAGCATGTATGGCTAAAAATGACAATTATAACCATTGAAAAGGGGGAGGAAGATGTGAGTTTGGGAATACCTTCAATAGAAGTCTTGTCTGAAATGTTGGAAGGGGATGAGAACACAAATAAAAGCATATAAGAGGTTGAGGTAGAAAGAAAAGGATAAGGTCATTTAGGAGCAGCAGAAGGATCAGAGCAGCAAAGCACAATAGGTAGAAATTCCACAAGATGGAGAAGTATAGTAGAAATTCCACAAGAAGGAAAATATTTTGAGGGGGAGGACTAATATAAGCTGCAGAGAAATTAAGAAATATTGTAAAGAATATGTGCTAAAATTTTCAGCCTCCATTATTAAATTAAAAAACATTATTAGGAGTAGTTGATGTTCACTCAACAAAGAAAGAATGGACTTTGATAATCTATAAGGTTTTTAAAATTTGGGTAAAACTTGCTAATTTAAAATTACACTCTTTTCTCAAAATATAATAGTATATTCTGTGACAGAAATACATGCACATGTTTCTTCTCTATGCAAATATGTAGGATAGTTTGCACTTCTAATTCCCAAGCCTGGTTCATATCACACTTAAGCTTTCTAAAATGGCTGATACAGTTTTTCCTTTATTGGGAGGAAAGTTGTTTCACTATGAGTATTTTGAACCCTTACCCTACTCTAAACTAATAAAAGAAAACAGACGAGATAAACTGACCCTTCAAATTACAAACATGAGGAGATTTACTATTAAAATAAGGCAAAACATATATATGTAATATAAATATCTATATCTTTAATTTCAAGAACTATAGCGTAGCTTCGTTGTGAAGTCATTACTTACCCTTTCGAGCCGCATGATGTCGCTGTCTACCGTGAAGTTACACTAGCTGTTATTGAAGTCCATTGCTCCCGTTACTGCATCCTTCCACGAGTGTTGAATGATGGCAGGCGCAGAAGAACTGAATTAACAGACTCGGGATCATACAATATTTCATCTTAATGCCTAGACAAGATTTCCTGATGGAACTAAACCAGCAAGTATTTGAAATGCTTATTACACCTGAAGGCCGACTGAGATCCCGGTGTTTGCTTCTCTCGCTTCTGCTCCTTGCAGCCTGGGAGGAGGGGAGCGGCCAGGTCCGCTACTCCGTCCCAGAGGAGGCCAAACACGGCACCTTCGTGGGCCTCATCGCCCAGGACCTGGGGCTGGAGCTGACGGAGCTGGTGCCGCGCCTGTTCCGGGTGGCGTCCAAAGGCCGCGGGGACCTTCTGGAGGTAAACCTGCAGAATGGCATTTTGTTTGTGAATTCTCGGATCGACCGGGAGGAGCTGTGCGGGCGGAGCGTGGAGTGCAGCATCCACCTGGAGGTGATCGTGAACCGGCCGCTGCAGGTGTTCCATGTGGAGGTGGAGGTGAAGGACATTAACGACAACCCGCCTGTGTTCCCGGTAAAGGAACAAAGAGTGTTGATTTACGAATCTAGGCTGCCAGATTCGTTGTTTCCACTAGAGGGCGCGTCGGATGCAGATGTGGGCTCAAATTCTGTCTTAACCTACAAGCTCAGTTCCAACGAAAACTTCGCGTTAGATGTGAAAACGAACAGTGATGACAGTACACAAATTGGGCTCGTGTTAAGGAAATCGTTGGACAGAGAGGAAGCGCCCGAACATAACTTATTCCTCATGGCCACTGACCAAGGCAAACCTGAGCTCACTGCCACTGTTCAGCTGCTGGTCACCGTACTGGATGTGAATGACAATGCTCCCAGTTTTGGACAGTCAGAGTATGAAGCAAAAATATTTGAAAACTCAGATAACGGAACAATAGTTATGAGACTGAATGCTTCTGATAGGGATGAAGGAGCTAATGGGGAGTTTTCATACTCTTTTAGTAGTCTTGTTCCATCCATGGTTAGCAACCAGTTTAGAATAGATCCAAATACTGGAGAAATAGTAATTCAAGGGAATTTAGATTTTGAAAATATAAATTTATACAAAATCCGTATTGATGCGACAGACAAAGGCCACCCACCCATGACTGGTCATTGCACCATCTTGGTGAAAGTTTTGGATAAAAATGATAATGTCCCTCAGATTGCACTGACTTCCTTATCCTTGCCTGTCCGAGAGGACGCTCATTTCGGCACTGTCATTGCCCTAATTAGCGTGTCCGATCTCGACTCAGGTGCCAACGGGCAGGTGACCTGCTCTCTGACGCCCCATGTTCCCTTCAAACTGGTGTCCACCTTCAAGAATTACTATTCATTGGTTCTGGACAGCGCCTTGGATCGCGAGAGTGTGTCGAACTATGAGGTGGTGGTGACTGCGAGGGACGGGGGCTCGCCTTCTCTGTCGGCCACAGCCAGCGTGTCCGTGGAGGTGGCCGACGTGAACGACAACGCGCCCGCGTTCGCGCACCCCGAGTACACGGTGTTCGTGAGGGAGAACAACCCGCCCGGCTGCCACATCTTCACGGTGTCGGCGCAGGACGCGGACGCGCAGGAGAACGCGCTGGTGTCCTACTCGCTGGTGGAGCGGCGGGTGGGCGAGCGAGCGCTGTCGAGCTACGTGTCGGTGCACGCGGAGAGCGGCAAGGTGTACGCGCTGCAGCCGCTGGACCACGAGGAGCTGGAGCTGCTGCAGTTCCAGGTGAGCGCGCGCGACGCGGGCGTGCCGCCTCTGGGCAGCAACGTGACGCTGCAGGTGTTCGTGCTGGACGAGAACGACAACGCGCCCGCGGTGCTGCTGCCCAGGCCGGGCGGCGGGGCGGGAGCGCTGAGTCAGCTGGTGGCTCGGTCGGTGGGCGCGGGCCACGTGGTGGCGAAGGTGCGCGCGGTGGACGCGGACTCGGGCTACAACGCGTGGCTGTCGTACGAGCTGCAGCCGGTGGCGGGTGGCGCGCACAGCCCGTTCCGCGTGGGGCTGTACACGGGCGAGATCAGCACGACGCGCGCCCTGGACGAGGCGGACGCGCCGCGCCATCGCCTGCTGGTGCTGGTGAAGGACCACGGCGAGCCGGTGCTGACGGCCACGGCCACCGTGCTGCTGTCGCTGGAGGACAGTGGCCAGGCGCCCAAGGCCTCTTCGCGGGCGTCGACGGGCGCCGCTGGCGCGGAGGCCGCTCTGGTGGATGTGAACGTGTACCTGATCATCGCCATCTGCGCGGTGTCCAGCCTGTTGGTGCTCACGCTGCTGCTGTACACGGCGCTGCGGTGCTCGGCGCCGCCCAGCGAGGGCGCGTGCGGGCCCGGGAAGCCCACGCTGGTGTGCTCCAGCGCGGTGGGGAGCTGGTCTTACTCGCAGCAGAGGCGGCAGAGGGTGTGCTCTGGGGAGGGGCCGCCCAAAGCAGATCTCATGGCCTTCAGCCCCAGCCTTCCAGCTTGTCCAGTAGTGGTGGATATGGGCGAGCTTCAGAATTTAAATGGTGATCGGCTTTCCAAAGTAAGTCTGAATTTTCATAATTACCAGTTAATATTTATTTTGAAATGTTATAATTGTTTTCCTTCGGTTTATATTTACACTCTCTTTTTTTGAAAAATTTGAATAATTTTACATTATATACGTCTCTTCCTTTTTGTCAGTCATTATGATCTCTTTGGTTTATTAATGTTGACTTAAAGTGGAAACAGACGTTATTAATATCATTCTACACCTGAAGATTTTTGTCTTGAAACTCAAAATTTCATTGGATACATTCATTTGTGATGCATTTAGAAATTTGCATTGGTAATATTTTTTTCTTATTAATGTTGTAGAGCTTTCATTACTTTCCATTTGAACTTCAGGAGGGTTATTTCACAGTTACTCATTTTTTAATAATATATTGACATTTCAACGTCACTTTATTACACTTTTATCCTTTCAGCTTCCTTCTTCCTTCCTTTCTTTCCTTCTTCCTTTTTTTTTTTTAATGCTTCTGTTTCACCAACACTTTCAAGTTATCCACTTTGTTTAAGGACCCTGTTCATCATATCTTAATCTAGATTCCTTTTGGGGCCTGGTGATTCCAAGAGTCCAAGAGTCTGTAGTGCTTATTTACTGTTGGCCTTCTAAACCATTTAGAGACAAAGTACATAGTATTAGTTATCAGACTGAATACTTCTGATTGGGTTGAAGAAGTGAATGGGGAAATTTCACACTCTTACAACTACCATGTGACACCCATGGTTATTGCTCAGCTTATCAGGGATTCAAATATCAGACAAATAGTAATTCAACAGAATGTGAACTTTGACCAAGTACATTCATGTAAAATCTGCATTGAACTCTCAAACACTGCAAATCACTTATTTATGTTTGATTTTTATTTGGTGGGTTCCTTTCATAGAACTATTTCTTCTAATTTAATGCTTTCATTATTCACTCTGTATTATGATTTAAACTCTTCACTGTTTCTTTACATGCAGGAAGCAGAGAATAGTGTTTATTGTTTTGAGTTTTGAAGCCATCCTTCCTTGCCTAAATTCCCCCTACCAATTTTGTTCTGTGCAGCCTTGCTTAACCTCTCATTTTTCAGTTTTCCACCTGTAAAGCTGGGATGATAAATAGTAATACCTATCACAGGTAAATGCTGAAGTACTTAGTAAGTTGATACTTATAAAGTGCTTATGATAGTATTAGCTAAATAGTAAGAGCTTGATCAATTTGGCTATTAATATTCTGAAGAGGAATAGGAAAATCTAAAATGTCAGAAGGTCATCATTATGGCTTCTATATTATTTTTATTTTATGTAAAGGCTATTTATGGCCTCCCTATAAATAATTAATTTAAGATGTATTTTAATTAATCCAAGATGTCTCTAACATTTTGAATGCCATTGAAGAAAATTTTGATCCATTTTTTCTATGTTGAAAATTGAATTAAGATTTTGGCAGTGGAAAAGCATTTTGGATTTTAAAAATACATTTAAGCTGCTGAGCCTTTGGTGCTTTGCTGAAGGTGATTTTAACTTTTTGTGTTGTCCATGTTTTCCTAGGAAGTATTAGACTACCTTAAACTGGAATGGCATATTTTCCTACATTTACAAGTTGTCCAGGGTCCATCAGAGGACTGAACTGGGGTTTGTGCTCCCCAATATTTTCATTTTCTATTTTTGAAATGGTGGAAACCATTGGTAGCGTTTCTGATTTTTAAAAATAAGTAAGCACACAATAGTTTTGTTTTGGTTTTTTTTTGGTGGCGTTGGGTTTTCGTTGCTGCACGCGGGCTTTCTCTAATTGAGGCGAACGGGGGCTACTCTTCATTGCAGTGCGCGGGCTTCTCACTGCGCGTGGCTTCTCTTGTTGCGGAGCACAGGCTCCAGGCGCGCGGGCTTCAGTAGTTGTGCACAGGCTTAGTTGCTCCGCGGAATGTGGAATCTTCCCGGACCAGGGCTTGAACCCGTGTACCCTGCATTGGCAGGCGGATTCTTAACCACTGCGCCACCAGGGAAGCCCCACACAATAGTTTTTAAACACATACTTAAAAGTGACAAATAGACTATTGTTGTATAATCAATAAAAAGTGTCATTTGTATAAATAGTGATATCTAACAACCATAAAAATAGTATGCTTTCTTAGGAAATAGAGAAGAACCATAGGCATCACTCTTGAGTAAACATTTAAAAAATATTCTAGGATGGTCTCTAAGAACATGATGCTGTGTCAAGAATGATTGAATTAACAAGAACCAGCCCCTGGCTTCAAGAAGTTTATAGAAGAATAAAGATATCTGTCATACATAAATATAACCATCTTAGAGGCAGAATATTATAAGAGATACAAGAGATGTAAATCACTGTGATTGTATTGAACAGAAATATCCACCTATTTCCCTTGTTGAAGGAGTCCTTCAAGAGTTTTGACATTTTAGTGGTTTTTAAATGGAAAAGTTTCCTTTGGGAGAATATTGAGTATAACCGGTATTCTTGGCAACAGAGGAACTTAAGTAAAGTACACAGAAAACCCCAAATGTGCCTGGACACAGGGAAGTCTGTTTTGGTTAAAACATATAGTTCCCATAGGAAAGAGTATGAGATAAAGCAGGAAAAGTAATATGAGAAAAATCTCTTGGGTAATTTGAGTACTTGACTAAGAAATTTTGACTCACCTCTCACATCATTTGACAGCTATCAAAAAGAGTGAATCCATAGGAATAAAAGGTGTTTTTCAGGAAGATGACTGCCAGGATTAAGAGAAGGATAAATGGAGTTGTGACAAGATGATGCAATAAGAAGCTATTGCAATAATTCAGGATAGCAGCATTATTTAAAACTCATTTAGGCAGATATTAAACTTGGAAAGCCATAGCATACAGACGTTAATTATTTTATTTGCAGTTGGGAAAATGGATGTGAAACATTAAAAAAAACTTCCTCTGTTAAGTAGAACTAAAAAGGATAAAACACCCCAAGCTTGATTAAAGGACTGCTTTAATTAAAGGACAGTTGAGTACCAACATTTAGCTGATGAAATAATCTAAATCATGTTGGAGATTGTAAAAACAGGTGGATATTCATAAAACATGAGGCTTAGAAAGAATGAAAGGAAAAAAGATATAAGAACCATGAAATCCTGAAACAGAACATGTAAATTCTGATGAAAAGAGAAATTCAGAATACTTCGTCCTCGCAAAATGAACTTAATACAAATTCTTCCTTTTCAAAGATACCACAAACCTTCCCTTATTGTACTTTCTTAAGACAAGTATATGAATTAGTTGCTAATATTTCTTGCTTCCTAAAAACAACTTTTCTAAGTTTTTCTTCCACTAGATTCTTGAGATCCTGGGTCCCTAGAGAGACCAGGAGTTTCCTTAACAGAAATCTAAGAAAATGGAACTTCCTGGACTCTGAAGAGATGATTTTAAAACTTAGGGTTGCTAACATAATTTTATTTGTCACTTGGATTGTTATCTTTATTTTAAAACTTTGTGGAAAAACATATTTTCAAGGCTTGAGAACTACAATTATGGTCACACTAAACATCCAGAAGTGAAATCTCCTAAGAATGCCTTCAGCCAGCATGAGAAATGTTGTCCTACACTTTAACAAGTATTTGTAGAAATTCAGAGATTGAAATAAAACTTTGCACCTTATTAATATAAAGTTGATTTTTGTAATTCGTACTTACTTTTTGGGCCACATGATGTCGCTCTTTACCATGAAATTCTCTTAATTCAAGACAAAACTAAGTCATCCCTTTTCACATCGGAAAGAGTCTCCACTCTGTTTCAGTACCCGGAGGTTGAACAATGGCGAGCCTATCAGGATAATAAAGAAGGGATAAGAAGATTCCTCTATGTTTTGCGACAAGTTACGCAGTTTAGAATGAAATACCAATAATTTGAAATGTACTCAAATCTAGGCGACTCGGGGAACCGGCATCTACTGCTATTTTTTATAATTCTCATAGCCTGGGAGACCGGGAGCGGCCAGGTCCACTACTGGGTCCCGGAGGAGGCCAAACACGGCACCTTCGTGGGCCGCATCGCCCAGGACCTGGGGCTGGAGCTGGCGGAGCTGGTGCCGCGCCTGTTCCGGGTGGCGTCCAAAGGCCGTGGGGACCTTCTGGAGGTAAATCTGCAGAATGGCATTTTATTTGTGAATTCTCGGATCGACCGGGAGGAGCTGTGCGGGCGGAGCGCGGAGTGCAGCATCCACCTGGAGGTGATCGTGGACCGGCCGCTGCAGGTGTTCCACGTGGAGGTGGAGGTGAAGGATATTAACGACAATCCTCCTGTGTTCCCCGGAACACAAAGGAATCTGTTTATCGCGGAATCCAGGCCGCTTGACTCTTGGTTTCCACTAGAGGGCGCCTCCGATGCAGATATCGGGGAGAACGCTCTGTTGACTTACAGGCTGAGCTCCAATGAGTATTTCTCTCTGGACGTACCAACCACCGACCAACAGGTAAAGCCTCTGGGACTTGTATTACGAAAACCTTTAGACAGGGAAGAATCTCCGGAACTTCATTTAGTGCTCACGGCCACTGACAGAGGCAAACCTGAGCTGACTGGCACAGTTCAGTTACTCGTCAAAGTGCTGGACGCCAATGACAACGCCCCAGCTTTCGACAGAACACTCTATGCGGTGAAATTACCAGAAAACGTTCCCAATGCAACGTTCGTAATTAAACTTAACGCCTCAGATTTAGACGAAGGCTTGAATGGGGATATTATTTACTCATTCTCTAGTGACGTTTCTCCAGATATAAAATTTAAGTTCTACATAGACTCCCTAAGTGGGAAGATTATAGCAATAGGACATATAGATTTTGAAGAAAGTAAAGCCTACAAAATTCCAGTAGAGGCGATTGATAAAGGCCTCCCACCCCTGGCTGGTCACTGTACAGTTCTTGTGGAAGTTTTGGACGCTAATGACAATGCTCCAGAGTTGACTGTCACTTCCCTGTCGCTTCCTATCTCAGAAGATGCTCAGCCCGGCACAGTTATCATCTTGATTAATGTGTCTGACCAAGATTCTGGTGCCAATGGGCGGGTGACCTGCTCATTAACGCCCCAGGTCCCCTTCAAACTGGTGTCCACCTTCAAGAATTACTATTCGCTGGTTCTGGACAGCGCCTTGGATCGCGAGACTGTGGCCAACTATGAGGTGGTGGTGACCGCACGGGACGCGGGCTCGCCTTCCCTGTCGGTAACAGCCACCGTGTCCGTGGAGGTGGCCGACGTGAACGACAACGCGCCCGTGTTCGCGCACCCCGAGTACACGGTGTTCGTGAGGGAGAACAACCCGCCCGGCTGCCACATTTTCACGGTGTCGGCGCGGGACGCGGACGCGCAGGAGAACGCGCTGGTGTCCTACTCGCTGGTGGAGCGGCGGGTGGGCGAGCGAGCGCTGTCGAGCTACGTGTCGGTGCACGCGGAGAGCGGCAAGGTGTACGCGCTGCAGCCGCTGGACCACGAGGAGCTGGAGCTGCTGCAGTTCCAGGTGAGCGCGCGCGACGCGGGCGTGCCGCCTCTGGGCAGCAACGTGACGCTGCAGGTGTTCGTGCTGGACGAGAACGACAACGCGCCCGCGGTGCTGCTGCCTAGGCTGGGCAGCGGGGCGGGAGCGCTGAGTCAGCTGGTGGCTCGGTCGGTGGGCGCGGGCCACGTGGTGGCGAAGGTGCGCGCGGTGGACGCGGACTCGGGCTACAACGCGTGGCTGTCGTACGAGCTGCAGCCGGTGGCGGGTGGCGCGCACAGCCCGTTCCGCGTGGGGCTGTACACGGGCGAGATCAGCACGACGCGCGCCCTGGACGAGGCGGACGCGCCGCGCCATCGCCTGCTGGTGCTGGTGAAGGACCACGGCGAGCCGGCGCTGACGGCCACGGCCACCGTGCTGCTGTCGCTGGAGGACAGCGGCCAGGCGCCCAAGGCCTCTTCGCGGGCGTCGACGGGCGCCGCTGGCGCGGAGGCCGCTCTGGTGGATGTGAACGTGTACCTGATCATCGCCATCTGCGCGGTGTCCAGCCTGTTGGTGCTCACGCTGCTGCTGTACACGGCGCTGCGGTGCTCGGCGCCGCCCAGCGAGGGCGCGTGCGGGCCCGGGAAGCCCACGCTGGTGTGCTCCAGCGCGGTGGGGAGCTGGTCTTACTCGCAGCAGAGGCGGCAGCGGGTGTGCTCTGCGGATGGGCCGCCCAAGGCAGATCTCATGGCCTTCAGCCCCAGCCTCCCTCCATTCTTAGGTTCAGAAAACGCGGGCAAACTGCAAGATGTTGATCATTGCACGGAGGTAGGTCCATTTAAACTGATATTAAAATATTTAAGACGAAATTTTATAATTTATAGTATTTCACATTTATTTTCCTTTTTATAATATATAGCACGTTTTCACACTTCAGTATACAAACGTTACTGTGGTTTAAAAATATTTAAAATTAATCGTTTTTTCCCCCAGATTTATTGCGATATATTTGGTGAATAGCATTGAGTATGTTTAAGGTATAAAACGTGATGATTTGATACATGTGTATATGGCGAATTTAATCGCTGTTTCTCAGTGCCATCAGACATTAACCATTCTCCATGTGTTGGGTTTCTATTCAAATTCAAATTTTTCTTGGATAAATTTCTTCTTACTGAATACGATTTTATTCTTTGTAATACCTAACTTTCTGAACCCTAACAACAACCTGTTTATATACATTCCTCCAAATAGCATTTATTTTTCATTGTATGTAGTTTTAACCTTACTTCATATACTATGTTTCGATAATATTTACATATTTTCTGGGGATTACTTTTACTTTAAGATCAGAGTCCATCCATTTTATTTTCTTCTCTCTTAGGGTCTGTTACATAGGTATAGAGAAACATATATTACTATATATACTACATGTATATAGTGTTTATTGGTATTTTAAGCAGTTTAGTAATAAAGTACAGAATAATAATTTCTCTTCAAAATTTGCATGTTTTCATTTTCTTACCAAATTTATTATAGACCAGATAAAAATAAAACCAAAAGTGAACAAATATTTAATATTCCTTTCAACAGAATATCAAATAGAGCATTGTACTATTTCAAGATATGTGCTTTATTATCAGATACTTTTTTAGTCATGTCAATAACATTTTTGGAGGATCTATGTATAGTAACTAATTTCTTTTAATCTGATAAAAATCTTCTTACTTCTAATGATTAATATTGAGGAAAATACTATCAGCCCTTTGTAGATGAGTTGGAATATTATGGAAAAATATTTCACATTTAAACATATTTTATATATGACTTAGAAAAATAATTTGATTAGAAAAACTATTAATTCCATTCTTGCTGTTCAAATGATTAATTTATAAATCTTTATTACACAGAATATGCAGGATGATTAGGACTCATTAATTCAAGTTAACATTTTTAGTTTTGTACAGTAAAACTTTGAGAGTCCAAGAATGTTTATTATTTTTTTTTAATCTTTTCATTTTTTTGTTCTTGTTTTTTTTAAATCTTTGCTTCTTGTAACTGTTTGACCTGGCTTGATGTTAGTTGGTCATAGATTTTGAGCATATTCCTTTGGAGAGAATGGTGGAACTTAATGGAATGGAATGAATGGTTTCTGGAACGCTCAATTCTTAATTTGTTATTAATATATTTCTTAATTTCTTTAACATTTATGACCAGCAATGTATGACATTTTATTTCCTTTGCTTACCTGTAAGTAACTTGAAACTAGTATTATTTTGTGGCTTATTTTATATTTCTCACAATACCTTCAGTGCCTAAATTTTATTTGGCTATTAAAAGCACATTACATGAAAGAAATAATTTTAATCCTTAATTTTAGTGGCTGTGTTGTTTTTGTTTTTGTTTTTTTTGCGGTACGCGGGCCTCTCACTGTTGTGGCCTCTCCCGTTGCGGAGCACAGGCTCCGCACGCGCAGGCTCAGAGGCCATGGCTCACCGGCCCAGCCGCTCCTCGGCATGTGGGATATTCCCGGACTGGGGCACGAACCCCTGTCCCCTCCATCCCCCTGCATCCCCCTGCATCCCCCTGCATCCCCCTGCATCCCCCTGCGTCGGCAGGCGGACTCTCAACCACTGCGCCACCAGGGCAGCCCCAATGGCTGTATATTTTAAAAATATGTTTATCTTTACTGTACTGTTTGAATCAAATGTGGAGTTTCTCCCTTGTGAAAGTGATGGTACACTTAGATTTTCTATTCTGTCTATGCCTACCTGATTCTTGGATATAACTTTAATTACTCAATTCTCTTAAATGTTTAATTGGTTTTTAAAAATTCCTTAATTAGAAATAAGACACTTAAAAATAAAAGAAACAAGACACTTTCCATCACCTACCATTTATTTGACACCTCTCATCATTTCGATAATTTTAGTTCTGGGTTCCTACAACTCTCTAATTGATATTCAAATTTCATTTTAGGGGTGTGCTTATCACAAAGATGGAGTCAAAATCTAATCTGTATTTTAACACTTTGCACTCTTCTATGTTAATGGTTTTATTTGTTTATCTTTAACTTTTTATTTTATATGGGTGTATATAGTTGATTAACAATTTTGTATTAGTTTCAGGTGAATGGTAATGATTTTAGCTATTAAATATTTCCTAAATTGAAAGGTACCAGAGCTCAGTTATTAAATACTGTGGATTCTGGAGCTTCCTGGATTAAAACTCCACCTCTTCCAGTTTTTGTTCATATAGCCTTTGATAAAGCATTTGTTATTTCAATTCCTTGGTTTCACATTCTATGCATGATGAATATAAATTCTATTGCATAGAATTTTTGTATAGAATTTTTGTATCAAGTAAGTTAATATTTATAAAGTTGCTTATAAAACATCTGTCAAATACTATGTGCATAACAAAATTTAGTTATTATTCAAAAGAGTTCAAGGAGTTAATAACTGGAAAAAGAAAAACTAAAATGTTAGAAAGTCATTATGGCCTTCTATATTACTCTTATTTTATGTAAAAGTTATCTTTTGTGAAGTTATTTTCAGGTTAACCTACAATGTGTCAATATTTTGAATTCTTTGTGATAGAATTAAAAAACTCATCTAAAAGTCAGTTTCACCAGTTTTGGGAAGTCCAATTACCATTGTGGATGTGGAAAAGCTTTTGGAATCTAGAAATTTATTTAGATAAAGTCTCCTCAAGGAAAGTTTAGACTATCTTGTGTTGACAGTGATGTCTTTTTTTCATACTTATAAGTTGCTTCAGATCATTTAGAGGTCTGAGTAGGTGTTTGAAATCTTTGTTCTTTTCCATTAATGGTGTTTTCCCTTCCTCAAAAATAAGTACACAGTATGTTTTGATGATGATTTAAAAGTTAGTAGTAGTTACTGCCTGTTAACCATGGAAGTAGAACATTTATATAGAAAGTGTTATAGAATAACTTTTAAAATATAGTCATCAGTCTTCATTAATCATTAGTAGGACCCTTAGGGGATTCCAAGACCATGTTAGCATGCCAGGGACCACTGAATTATCAAAACCCAGCCCCTGACATCAAAATGTTTGAGATAAAATAAATATATGGGTCATACAATGAAAGACAAGATATTATAACAGGCCCAAAAGCAAAGCTGGGGTTGAAAGAAAATCACTCCCTATTTGTCTTTCTGAAGGAACACTTGAAGAGGCATGGTGTTTTCAATGGTTTTTAAAAGGGCAAGTTACCCTGAGAGAATATTGAGAATAATGAATAATTCTGTGAAGGAGAAAATTAAGCAAACTTGAAGACACACAAAAGCCTCTATATGACTGGAAACACGGAATAGTCCACTGTGGTTAAAACATATGGTTCACGTAGAATAAAGTCAGAAAAAGTAATATGAAAATATCTCTTGATTCTGAGTACTAGACTAAGTAACTTTGAGTAGTAGATTAAAGAATTTGGATTCTTCAGAAGTAAATTGGGAACTATCAAAAGATCTTGAGCAAAAAAATTCAACACCGTGTTTCAGAAGACTGGATGGAAAGACAATCTAGGAAGCTACTGCAATAATGAAGGATAGCAGCAATTAGTTAAAAACGTTTCTTAGGCAGGTAGCTGTAAGAATATGAAAGAAAAGATAGATATACAGGAGCATTAATGGTACCATAAACTGATAATTTTGCCTTTACTCTTGAAAAGCACTAAAATCTAGATGTAATTAATCTACTTGCAGTTTAGAATGAGAGTAGTTCACAAATGAACTTTCCTTGTTAAATAGATACTAAGAAGGAAAAATCCCAAGCATAACTTTAAAAACAGAAATTGTCCTAAGTATTAAGGATGAACAATAATGAAATTAAAATGTATGTATTATGAAAAGACATAATGTAAACTATATTGGGAATTGTAAAAAGATATTCATAAGTATTAAGGCTTGGAAAAATGCAACTATATAGATATAGGAATGCAACACATTTCTGAAAAGAAATCACATTAATTCTAATAAAAAGAAAAATATAGACTAGTTTCTCCCTACAAAATATATTAAAGCAAATTCTTACTTATATTAAAATATTTTACATATATTCAATTCATAAAATTACTTAAGAAAATACTTCAATTTGTTGCTCAGTTTTCTAGATTTATTTTTTTTCAGACACGAGCAAGTTTCTTTTTCATCAGTAGATTTCTGGTCTCCTAGAGACCCTAGGAACAGTGAGTCATCGAATTCTTCTAGGCAGAATCCTAAGTCTAGGTATGTGGGAGATCCTGAATTACAGAACAAAAGAATTTTCCAGTTTAAAATCCCTGGTTGTTTAACTGATCATTTTAATTCTCACTTCATTTCTGTGATTATTTTTAAATTGTGTGGAGAGTTTAGTTTCCTCAGGTAACAGAAAGCCACAGTTTTGGTTTATACTAAACATTTAGCTGCACTTATTTCACATGAATGCTTCCAACAAGAGAAATGTCCTTCTCTATTTCATCAACGATTAAGAAAAAATTCAGAGAATGAAACAAAACTTTGCAGGATAATGGCGAAATGTTTATTCATAGAATATGTACTTACTTTTGGGGCCACGTGATGTCACTCTCGGCTGAGAAATTCTCTGATTCAAAGCCATCTTTTAGGCTTTGGAAAGACAGTTCGGTCTTTTATAGTCTCCTAGGGCAGAACAGTGACGAGCACAGCAGGATGGGACTGAAGGAATCAGAAGATTTCCCCTAGTTTTGAAAAATTTTTCGCTAACTATAAAAAAGATCGAGTATTTGAAATGTTGTACTCAAGTCGAGGCGACCAAGGGGACCGGGATCTACTGCTACTGTTTATCATTCTCACAGCCTGGGAGACCGGGAGCAGCCAGGTCCACTACTCAGTCCTGGAGGAGGCCAAACACGGCACCTTCGTGGGCCACATCGCCCAGGACCTAAGGCTGGAGCTGGCGGAGCTTGTGCCCCGCTTGTTCCAGTTGGATTCCAAAGGCCGCGGGGACCTTCTGGAGGTAAATCTGCAGAATGGCGTTTTGTTTGTGAATTCTCGGATCGACCGGGAGGAGCTGTGCGGGCGGAGCGCGGAGTGCAGCATCCACCTGGAGGTGATCGTGGACCGGCCGCTGCAGGTGTTCCACGTGGAGGTGGAGGTGAAGGATATTAACGACAATCCTCCTGTGTTCCCCGGAACACAAAGGAATCTGTTTATCGCGGAATCCAGGCCGCTTGACTCTCGGTTTCCACTAGAGGGCGCCTCCGATGCAGATATCGGGGAGAACGCTCTGTTGACTTACAGGCTGAGCTCCAATGAGTATTTCTCTCTGGACGTACCAACCACCGACCAACAGGTAAAGCCTCTGGGACTTGTATTACGAAAACCTTTAGACAGGGAAGAATCTCCGGAACTTCATTTAGTGCTCACGGCCACTGACAGAGGCAAACCTGAGCTGACTGGCACAGTTCAGTTACTCGTCAAAGTGCTGGACGCCAATGACAACGCCCCAGCTTTCGACAGAACACTCTATGCGGTGAAATTACCAGAAAACGTTCCCAATGCAACGTTCGTAATTAAACTTAACGCCTCAGATTTAGACGAAGGCTTGAATGGGGATATTATTTACTCATTCTCTAGTGACGTTTCTCCAGATATAAAATTTAAGTTCTACATAGACCCCCTAAGTGGGAAGATTATAGTAACAGGACATATAGATTTTGAAGAAAGTAAAGCCTACAAAATTCCAGTAGAGGCGATCGATAAAGGCCTCCCACCCCTGGCTGGTCACTGTACAGTTCTTGTGGAAGTTGTGGACACTAACGACTTTGCTCCAGAGTTGATTATCAAAACGCTCTGGCTCCCTGTCAAAGAGGACGCACAGCTGGGGACAATCATTGCCCTGATCAGCGTTATTGACCGAGACGAAGGTGCAAATGGACAGGTGACCTGTTCCGTGATGCCTCATGTGCCCTTCAAACTGGTGTCCACCTTCAAGAATTACTACTCGCTGGTGCTGGACAGCGCCCTGGACCGCGAGAGGGTGGCAAACTATGAAGTGGTGGTGACCGCGAGGGACGGGGGCTCGCCTTCGCTGTCGGCCACAGCCAGCGTGTCCGTGGAGGTGGCCGACGTGAACGACAACGTGCCCGCGTTCGCGCACCCCGAGTACACGGTGCTGGTGAAGGAGAACAACCCGCCCGGCTGCCACATCTTCACGGTGTCCGCTCGGGACGCGGACGCGCAGGAGAACGCGCTGGTGTCCTACTCGCTGGTGGAGCGGCGGGTGGGCGAGCGAGCGCTGTCGAGCTACGTGTCGGTGCACGCGGAGAGCGGCAAGGTGTACGCGCTGCAGCCGCTGGACCACGAGGAGCTGGAGCTGCTGCAGTTCCAGGTGAGCGCGCGCGACGCGGGCGTGCCGCCTCTGGGCAGCAACGTGACGCTGCAGGTGTTCGTGCTGGACGAGAACGACAACGCGCCCGCGCTCTTGCTGCCCGGGCCGGGCGGCGGGGCGGGAGCGCTGAGCCAGCTGGTGGCTCGGTCGGTGGGTGCGGGCCACGTGGTGGCGAAAGTGCGCGCGGTGGACGCGGACTCAGGCTACAACGCGTGGCTGTCGTACGAGCTGCAGCCGGCGGGTGGCGCGCGCAGCCCGTTCCGTGTGGGGCTGTACACGGGCGAGATCAGCACGACGCGCGCCCTGGACGAGGCGGACGCGCCGCGCCATCGCCTGCTGGTGCTGGTGAAGGACCACGGCGAGCCGGCGCTGACGGCCACGGCCACCGTGCTGCTGTCGCTGGAGGACAGCGGCCAGGCGCCCAAGGCCTCTTCGCGGGCGTCGACGGGCGCCGCTGGCGCGGAGGCCGCTCTGGTGGATGTGAACGTGTACCTGATCATCGCCATCTGCGCGGTGTCCAGCCTGTTGGTGCTCACGCTGCTGCTGTACGCGGCGGTGCGGTGCTCGGCGCCGCCCAGCGAGGGCGCGTGCGGGCCCGGGAAGCCCACGCTGGTGTGCTCCAGCGCGGTGGGGAGCTGGTCTTACTCGCAGCAGAGGCGGCAGCGGGTGTGCTCTGCGGATGGGCCGCCCAAGGCAGATCTCATGGCCTTCAGCCCCAGCCTACCTCCGTGTCCTGGATCTGTAGATGGAACTGGAGACCCACAAGCTTCTTTGGACTCCTCTGGGAAGGTGGGTTGCTCTAATATTTTGTTTTTTTATGTATTTATTCATTTAGTCTTGCAAAATATTTTAATTATCCTATAAGATACTTTAAAATAATTTTTATCCAATTTTTTCTAGTTCTGCCAGGATCTTTAATTTTATTTCCGGAAAGTGAACCTTAACTTTGTAACTGACTTTTGCTTCGACTTCTAGTTGAGAATTATTATAAACCATACACTGAACAGACATTTATTAGAGCTGAATCCATTTTATTTAAAACCTGTTGTGGGAGTCATATTGAATTCCTGATTAATTGCTGCCACCGACCTGAAAACTATTAGGTGAAAACAAATTTAGTCATTACACATTAACTGCAACACCACTCTATCAGATGATAATTTATTTCTAAAGTAAGCATGGTAGTTTAGTCTAATTATATTGTTTTTAAACAACCCCATAGCAGATAATATGCAGTCACTCTTACCTTGTCAACTTATAGTTTCCTACCTTTCTGGAGACACGGCGGTCAGCACTAGTTAGTGTCTGTAACTTCGATAAGCAACTTCCAATATACCTAGAAAACAGTTGCTTTACTTTAGGAATTTAATGTTGACAATAATTGTTTCAAATATAACTCTTATTCTCATTTGTTCAAAATATGTTTCTTTACATTGTCTGACAGTGTAGATCATAAGAAAATGTTGATTGAGAATCTTTTCTACGCATAGAAATTTTTTTGAAATTTATGTTTTATCTGATATTGAAGAAAATACTTCCTGAAAGGTACTTTCTTTCCTGAAGAAGACTTTCTCCTTTTATTGAAATTTTCTGTTAGTAATATAATGCTGGGGCATTAAAGATATACCCATATTTCACACTTTGAATTCTCTTGAAATTGTTGTCTGGAACTTGACCAGTTTACATGAGGATTTACTTTTTCTCTCAGTATTCCAAAAGACAGAAATCTGGAGATGAGATTGTGCACCTTTAAAGTCACTACAAGCTAAACTTACATTTCCTGGATTATGGTTTGCAGGTTTCAAATTGGTGGTTCTCCACACTCTATCTTTAGTCCAAGCGTTCGTTTTGTTTTTCTAATTTATATCTTAAAAACTTCCTTTATTCTTACATTGCATTTTTGTAATGTGTTTTATATTTCTACTCAGGGGTTTTATTTTATTTTTTATCATGTCAGGTATTTTACAAGGCATTTCTTAATTGAAAATTCAACAGAGCAAGTCAGAGTGGACTTGAGAATAGAGCCACAATGTAACCGGGCACATGCAAGTAAAAATCACTTAAATATTTCAGTACTTTGTTTCTCTCCAAACGACACATGTTTGGTTTATGCTACAAAGCAATCTATTTTTTCCCATTTTATTTCTTGCAAAACTTGAATATTCTCTGAACTCTTGTCATAAAACCTATGCCTGTTGGCACAACTCACCTTAAATCCAGACTTATACCTTCAAATACCTCTGTCCTTGTACTTTTTCAGGTTCCATATGCCACTTGTACTTGGGCCCAGGTATTTGATTATGTTATATGGATTAAGGGATGCTAGAAGTGTCATTTGCTTCCCCCTCAAAAAACTGCCACCGTTCCTCTAGTATCTTAGAACTAGTATTATTCATTAAGTACTTACTACATATTTTATAATTAAACATTTTACTCTTTATTATTGATGGCTGCATTGATATAATTGGTAATATAGTCCCTTATACTAATCTTTATTCTCTCCCAGAATATGGGCTATCATTGTATGCAAATTTTCAGAAGATCAGTGAACATCTTAGTAATGAATTTATCTTTTGCGTCATCCGGAAGCATGAGCACACTGGGATTCAGGAAATTCAGGATTAAAAACAGCTGGGAAGTCCAAAATAGAGAGGTGAGAGCTTGGAAGACACTTCATTGCTCAATTCAAGCCAGAATCATGAGACCAATAATGAAGCTCCCCTATGCCAGTCTGTTAACTGTAGTTTCTAGATGGGGCTAACTAAGTTATGACTCGATCTCAGACACTTTTGAGAGTGAAAGGGGCACTATACAAATGTATACAAGACCACAGACAAACATAGAGCATATTTCAGGCAAACTGGTTTTTATGGTCAGCCTATCCTCAGGCCTGACAATGCTAACTGCTTTAGCAATATCTGGGGTCCTTATTGAACATTCTGCTTCCCAGACACCACCTCAAGTTTCTGAAATAAGAGGTATTGGCAAATTTGCATTTTAACAAGCATTCCAGGTGATTCTTATCCAACTGAAGTTTTAGCGGCTATAGCCCTATTGAGTTGCTTGGCAAAGCAAGTTCCTATTATTTGACAGGATATAATTTAACTACACTACTTTTCATTCATTATTGGAGATTTGTAATCGGGCATTTATGTTATTACCTGGTTAAAAATGCTCATTAACAGCAATGGAATTTAGTTTATATCATTGCCTTGTGTTGAGATGATTAATCAATGATAAACTTATTTTTAGACTCCAGATAGTAGCTTACACTGAACATTGTTATTGTGGGTGGATAGATTAACTCATTACATTTTAATTCATGCTGTATAGGAAAAGTAACCCTTCAAATCAGAATATGAATAGACTTTGACCCTAAAATCATTCTAAAGGAGTAGAGAAGTATAAAAACAGAAGTTAGAAGCACACATACATTGATGAACCAAGTGACCCTCATTCCTGTAAATTTTCTTATTTATTCTATAAATGTTCTATTTTTCAGAGTTCAAAATTATTGATTTCTTTAAAAAAATAATTAAAGTAAGAAATTAATCTTTGGATAAGACAAAACCTCCCATCAGTAAGTTTTCCTTTTTTTTTTTTTTTTTTTTTGCGGTACGCGGGCCTCTCACTGTTGTGGCCTCTCCCGTTGCGGAGCACAGGCTCTGGACGCACAGGCTCAGCGGCCATGGCTCATGGGCCCAGCCGCTCCGTGGCATGTGGGATCCTCCCGGACTGGGGCACGAACCTGTGTCCCCTGCATCGGCAGGCGGACTCTCGACCGCTGCGCCACCAGGGAAGCCCAGTTTTCCTTTCTTTTGAAAAAGAGAAACTTCAACTTTTATCAGTAGCATATAGTATATTGCCTGCACCGCGAGGCATACAGGATCTTAGTTCCCCGCCCAGGGATTGAACCCGAACCCCCTTCACTGTAAGCGTGGAGTCTTAACCACTGGACCACCCAGGAAGTCCACCATAGATATATTAATGGAGAATTTCAGTTACTGAATATTTGATTCCAAGAATTTTGAGAGAGAGAAAGTATTTTTTACTGCAGGTGATGAAAAACTTTGACACTTATAAAATTATTAGATAATGCCAAAACTGTATATTTGGGGTATTTGAAAAACATAAATATAACAAAGATGAAATTAGTTGTCTCTGAAATTGGAAATCATAAATTTTTAATTATTTTGAATCAAAATTAAGATTCTTTTTGCCCATGTGAGATGTGTATAAAAAAGTGAAACTTCCCCTGTATAACCAATTTCTCAATAAAAGCACTTTTCTGTCTTCTTAAAGACAGGAACACCACTCAGCCTGTGCAGCAGCAATATGTAAAGGCTTTATAGGGTGACGCCATTCTATAGGTAATCATTTTATCCAAAGAGCCAATTTTGGTCTTGAGCATTATGAAACTAACGTGGCTAAAGTGAGCCCTGAGAACAACTGCCATTTATGAAGCACTCACTCTCCTTGAGGTATTATACTAGGCACTTAATATATCATAGTTCATGCAACTACCATATTATTATTAATATGTTATGAATGTTATGAAAGTGAAAACTGAGACGGAGATAGGTTAAATTATTTTCCCCAAGTCACACACTAGTAAGTTGGAGACTAGGAATCAGAAGAGAGGAATTTCTGATGTTGAAGCCTGTGATCTGTCTACATTCTAGTGATGATTGGCATTTAGAAGTTGCAAATACCTCACGGAGAACTGATGCTTGAGATTAGTGTCTAAATAAGGTTTATTTAATATCAAAATAATGACAAGGAGAAGTGAATTAAGGTTTAGAAGTTGAAGAGACTTAAATTTGTTATCCAACAAAATGCTAGTACACTCAGTATTATACAAATATTAAGCGTGTTTTCAAATTCAGCTAAAGACAATCATGGTTAGGGAAGGAATTACTTCTCTGTGATTTTCCACTTAAGAAAAATGCGGCACTACGTATCGACAATGATTATTATTATATACAAAAGAAACGTAATGTGAGTCTTTGAAAGTCCATAGAGACCCAAATATATGAAAATAGAATGAAAAGATAGGAACAAGAGTTGTTAAACTCATGGAATTGTACTTACACATTAAGCCACCGGGTGTCGCTGTCTTCCACAAAATGGCTTTTCAGAACAAAGGCATGATCCTGTTTCTCAAGGACTAGGAAAGAGCTACATTCGGAGATCTCAGCCATTTCAATAAAATTGGATGCAAGAAATCGAATAGAAAAAATCGGAGCGGTGGGTGTGTTCTGGACGCCGAGTCACTGATTTGTAAAACAGGAGAAAGTTATGATGTTGGTCTACAGACCTATCAGGCAGAAAACCCAGCGCCTGCTTCTCTCGTTTCTGCTCATTGCAGCCTGGGAGACAGGGAGCAGCCAGGTCCATTACTCGCTCCCGGAGGAAGCCAAACACGGCACCTTCGTGGGCCGCATCGCCCAGGACCTGGGGCTGGAGCTGGCGGAGCTGGTGCCGCGCCTGTTCCGGGTGGCGTCCAAAGGCCGCGGGGACCTTCTGGAGGTAAATCTGCAGAATGGCATTTTGTTTGTGAATTCTCGGATCGACCGGGAGGAGCTGTGCGGGCGGAGCGCGGAGTGCAGCATCCACCTGGAGGTGATCGTGGACCGGCCGCTGCAGGTGTTCCATGTGGAGGTGGAGGTGAAGGACATTAATGACAACCCGCCGGTCTTCTCTGTCTCAGAACAAAAGCTCTCAATTTATGAATCTCGACCGCTTGACTCTCGATTTCCTCTAGAAGGTGCATCTGATGCGGATATCGGAGAGAACGCAATGCTTACTTACAGACTCAGTCCAAATGACTTTTTCACTCTTGATATTATAAACAAAAAGGACAAAGGCAAATTTCCAGTGCTTGTTCTACGAAAACTGCTGGATCGTGAAGAAAATCCTCAGCTTCAGTTGTTATTAACGGCAACTGATGGAGGCAAACCCGAACTGACGGGATTTGTTACTCTGATGATCCTGGTGTTAGACGCCAATGATAATGCACCTCTATTTGACCGATCCGTTTATGAAGTTAAGATGTATGAAAATTCAGCGAACCAAACATTAGTCATCTGGCTAAATGCTTCTGATGTGGATGAAGGGATAAATAAGGAAATAATATATTCATTTAGCTCTTTGGTCCCACCCAGCACAAGAAGGAAATTTCTAATGAATGAAAGCACAGGAGAAATAAGAGTAAACGATGCTATTGACTTTGAGGATAGTAATACTTACGAAATTCATGTAGATGTTACAGATAAAGGAAACCCACCTATGGTTGGTCACTGCACTGTCCTAGTGGAAATCCTGGATGAAAACGATAATTCACCTGAGGTGGTTGTCACTTCTTTGGCTCTTCCAGTGCGAGAGGACGCTCAGGTGGGCACCGTCATCGCCTTAATCAGCGTGTCCGACCGTGACTCTGGCGCCAACGGGCAGGTGACCTGCACATTAACACCTCATGTCCCCTTCAAACTGGTGTCCACCTTCAAGAATTACTATTCGATGGTGCTGGACAGCGCCCTGGACCGCGAGAGCTTGGAGAAATATGAGGTGGTGGTGACAGCGCGGGACGCGGGCTCGCCTTCCCTGTCGGCCACAGCCAGCGTGTCCGTCGAGGTGGCCGACGTGAACGACAACGCGCCCGCGTTCGCGCAGCCCGAGTACACGGTGTTCGTGAAGGAGAACAACCCGCCCGGCTGCCACATCTTCACGGTGTCGGCGCGGGACGCGGACGCGCAGGAGAACGCGCTGGTGTCTTACTCGCTGGTGGAGCGGCGGGTGGGCGAGCGAGCGCTGTCGAGCTACGTGTCGGTGCACGCGGAGAGCGGCAAGGTGTACGCGCTGCAGCCGCTGGACCACGAGGAGCTGGAGCTGCTGCAGTTCCAGGTGAGCGCGCGCGACGCGGGCGTGCCGCCTCTGGGCAGCAACGTGACGCTGCAGGTGTTCGTGCTGGACGAGAACGACAACGTGCCCGCGCTGCTGCTGCCCGGGCCGGGCGGCGGGGCGGGCGAGCTGAGCCAGCTGGTGGCTCGGTCGGTGGGCGCGGGCCACGTGGTGGCGAAGGTGCGCGCGGTGGACGCGGACTCGGGCTACAACGCGTGGCTGTCGTACGAGCTGCAGCCGGTGGCGGGTGGCGCGCGCAGCCCGTTCCGCGTGGGGCTGTACACAGGCGAGATCAGCACGACGCGCGCCCTGGACGAGGCGGACGCGCCACGCCAGCGCCTGCTGGTGCTGGTGAAGGACCACGGCGAGCCGGCGCTGACGGCCACGGCCACCGTGCTGCTGTCGCTGGAGGACAGCGGCCAGGCGCCCAAGGCCTCTTCGCGGGCGTCGACCGGCGCCGCTGGCGCGGAGGCCGCTCTGGTGGATGTGAACGTGTACCTAATCATCGCCATCTGCGCGGTGTCCAGCCTGTTGGTGCTCACGCTGCTGCTGTACACGGCGCTGCGGTGCTCGGCGTCGCCCAGCGAGGGCGCGTGCGGGCCCGGGAAGCCCACGCTGGTGTGCTCCAGCGCGGTGGGGAGCTGGTCTTACTCGCAGCAGAGGCGGCAGAGGGTGTGCTCTGGGGAGGGGCCGCCCAAGGCAGATCTCATGGCCTTCAGCCCCAGTCTTACGCCGTGTCCACTACCAGACGTAGAAGGGGAAGAACAGTCTACTGTAGGCAACCACTCTAGCAAGGTGGGTTATTGCTTTTCAATTTT
The DNA here is from genome assembly GCF_964270905.1 of Leucopleurus acutus. Taxonomy (NCBI): domain Eukaryota; kingdom Metazoa; phylum Chordata; class Mammalia; order Artiodactyla; family Delphinidae; genus Leucopleurus; species Leucopleurus acutus. The sequence goes on along the minus strand of NC_139145.1, from coordinate 58,786,892 downwards.
TATAGTTTGCTTCGTGAATATTTTATTTCACCGCTTTCCCCCTCAAATATGTATCTTGGAATACCTTCATTCTTTGTCTAAATATCATGTATTTATATAATTCCTCAAATATTCCTTAGTAATTCCATTTGTAATATAGTTTATTCTAAAAGTTCACTTTATATTCTATATACAGTACCTTGTGCATCAACTTTTGCTGAATACTTCAATTTTTAATATATGCCATTTTTCTCAATTCATTTATATTTTCCAATATAAATATTTGATGTCGGTTGAAGGTTTTTTTTTCATAAACTATTTTTTATTTTACAAATATTTGTCAGATTAGTACTTTATAATTTTATTTAATTTTTAAATCTAAAAATTGAAATAACCTTGCTACAGTAACAAAAACCTGCTACGATCAATTTCCTTCACGATGAAAATGTGGTTTTTGCTCCCTAAGTACAGAATGTGTAGTGCAGCATAACATAATGCATACTAGAACTTCAGTGTTTACACTTTATTCTTTTTTTTTTTTTTTGGTGGTACGCGGGCCTCTCACTGTGTGGCCTCTGCTGTTGTGGAGCACAGGCTCCGGACGCGCAGGCTCAGCGGCCATGGCTCACGGGCCCAGCCGCTCCGCGGCATGTGGGATCCTCCCAGACCGGGGCATGAACCCATGTTCCCTGCATTGGCAGGCGGACTCTCAAACAATGCGCCACCAGGGAAGCCCTACACTTTATTCTTAATAGTAGATTATGTAGACTGGAAGATTACCATTTTTAAAAGTCCTAATCTATGGAATTAAATTAAGTGTTTTGAATTTTAATTTTTTTTTTAATTTTTATTTTAGTTTTTTACTTTTTTTTTTTTTTACTGAGTTTAGTCGGATAATGTCTGCCACTGGCTCTGTTATTAACATAAATATTTTAAAAAACCTTTGTAGACAGTTTAATTCAATTCAGAATGACTGAAATTTTAGGATGAAACCATATATTTTCCCAAATCAAGGATTGCTTTTAACATTCTTGACAAAAAAAGGAGTTAGCCCATTTCTTTTAAAACTTCTTATTTTTATAAACATATTTAACACGCGCTTTATTAGATGGCATTAAAATGAGACTAATCATGAATATTCCTTTGCTCTTGGCAGCATAGTATTTGCGATACCTTGTTTCAAGGTGAGAGGGACTTCCCTAGTGGTCCAGTGGTTAAAACTCTGCGCTTCCACTGTAGGGGGTGAGGAGTTCGATCCCAGATTGGGGAACTAAGATCCCATATGCTGCGTGGTGGGGGGGAAAAAAAAGAGTTATGAACCCATAGGTTTATTGGTATACTGTAGTAATTAGCTATATGATAGCCTTGGAACATAGGAGCTTTAAAAACTATCTCTCATATGTACTTAATTAGTGAAGGAATTCTTTTTTTTTTTTGCCCCGGACGCGCAGGCTCAGCGGCCATGGTTTGCGGGCCCAACCGCTCCGCAGCATGTGGGATCTTCCCGGACCGGGGCACGAACCCGAGTCCCCTGCTTTGGCAGGCAGACTCTCAACCACTGTGCCACCAGGGAAGCCCTGAAGGGATTCTTAAAAGCAAAAATAGAATGGACCTACAGCATGGAGTCATTCCTAAAGGGAATGAAGTATTTCAATCAGCAAACATGAGGAGATTTATTTCCTAGTCATGTCTTTTTCTCAAATTTAGCCACCCCCATGTGCTAAAATTTTTCCTTCTCTTCTTTAGGTAAATATGTTTGTCTTGAACTTAGTTAGAACTGTAAATCTTTGGCATAGATTTAATTATTGAATCACTATTTTAAAATGTGTTTAAAATAAAGACTGTAGCTATTACATAAAATCTAAGATTTCCTTGGGTAAACATTTATAATTTTTTTTAGTAGGGAAATTCAGGATTAAAGTATTTTTCTAAGACAACACTGATAAACTTTATTTCAATCAATAATTATGCAAATTTCAGCATCTAAAAAAATTTGAGTGAAACAAGAAAATAAAATTGAGTGATTAAATGAGATTTAGAATACTCTTGATACCCTAATCTCCTTAAACCCATTCTGGAATAGAATGGGTATAAACAAAGTGACAAATATAACTTGAATTCCTCATCAGTGGGTTTTTTTTTTTTTGGTGGGGGGTAGAAAGAGATTACTTTTACAAATAGCAATGAATATAATGCAAATTTACACTGTCCTTCGGGTTGGAAACTACAGCATTCACCCTGAGCACATACAGTAATTGAAAAAAAACCTTTTAAATGAGACAAAAGTAAATATGTTTTGTATTTCCAGGAGTCAGTACTTGGTAAATTCATTAACATCGAAGCAAATATGTTTTTTGGACAAACTGATAAGTAGCTTGCATATGAGCATGGGTTTGAAACACCCTCAAGTTGAGATGATAACTTAGAGAACTGGTATTTTGAGTTATCCTCTACACAATTGGACTAAATATTTAGAATAATTTACATAGTATAAATATTAAGCAATAGAACATTATAGAGTGTTAGCAATGGAGTAAACTTAATAAGGAGCCATTCAAAAATGATCTATTTCTAAAAGTCTAAAAAACTGTATTGCTAATAACCTACATATATGGATTTTTTTCTTGTTCATATACATAACATAGCGCTCTAATATGTTCTCTTAGATACCCATATCCAAGATAAAACTCTTCTTGGAATTCTAATTTGTAAAACCGAACCACCTTTAAAGAGCTAGTGGTCACACACAAAGAATATATAATGAAAGAATTAAAATTACACACACACACAATGGACCAATATGAAGGAATCACGAAAGAAGCAATATAAGTGAAAGAAAGTACAAACGATAAACACACTTCCACTTTAAGCCACAGGATGTCGTTGTTCTCCAAGGAGAGGATTGTTTTAACCGGAAAAAAAATAAATAAATAACGATTATTCTCGCACCAGAAAGGCTCGCCACTGTTCCGGTGCTTTATAGACTATAAACACACCCATATTGTTAAGATCAGCTGGGATATCAGGAACAAAGACTCAGAAGGAAGGTCTCAAAAGGACTACATACTTCTACTCATGAAGTGTTTATTTACTAACCAGAAGCGAGTCACGATGTTAACTTCAGGACCAGAGAGGCAGGGAGCCTGGCTCCTGCTTCACTCGCTTCTGCTCCTCGCAGCCTGGGAGACAGGGAGCAGCCCGGTCCATTATTCGGTCCCCGAGGAAGCCAAACACGGCAGCTTCGTGGGCCGCATCGCCCAGGACCTGGGGCTGGAGCTGGTGGAGCTGGTGCCGCGTCTGTTCCGGGTGGCGTCCAAAGGCCGCGGGGACCTTCTGGAGGTAAACCTGCAGAATGGCATTTTGTTTGTGAATTCTCGGATCGACCGGGAGGAGCTGTGCGGGCGGAGCGCGGAGTGCAGCATCCACCTGGAGGTGATCGTGGACCGGCCGCTGCAGGTGTTCCATGTGGAGGTGGAAATAAAGGATATTAACGACAATCCGCCTGTATTCCCAGCGACACACAAAAATCTCTTTATTTCCGAAACTAGGCCTCTTGACTCTCATTTTTCACTAGAGGGCGCCTCCGATGCAGATATCGGGGCCAACGCTCTGCTGACTTACAGACTGAGCCCCAATGAGTATTTCTCTCTGGAAGTACCGACCAACGACGAGCAGGTAACACCGCTCGAACTAGTACTAAAAAAACCTTTAGACAGGGAAGTCACTTCAGAGCTTCTCTTGGTGCTCAAAGCAACGGATGGGGGCAAACCGGAGCTGACAGGCACTGTACAGTTAAACATCACAGTGCTGGATGCAAATGACAACGCCCCAGTGTTTGACAAAGCAGTTTATCGTATAAAATTACTGGAAAATGCAAGAAACGGTACACTGGTTATTAGACTTAACGCCTCGGATTTGGACGAGGGTTCAAACGGCCACATTCTTTATTCCTTTGCAACTGATGTCTCCTCTAATATAGAAGCCTCTTTTCGCATAGATGCAAACAGTGGAGAAATAAAAGTGAATGGAAAAATAGATTTTGAAGAAATTAAATTATGGAAACTTCAAATAGAAGCAGTTGACAAAGGAAACCCCCCAATGTTTGGTCACTGCACAATCTTGATAGAAGTCTTGGACATCAACGATAATGCCCCAGAGTTGCTAGTGACGTCACTGTTGCTTTCTATTCCAGAGGATGCTCCACCGGGGACTGTCATCGCTCTAATCAGTGTAACCGACCATGACGCCGGTGGCAATGCGCGGGTGACCTGCTCACTAACACCCCAAGTCCCCTTCAAACTGGTGTCCACCTTCAAGAATTACTATTCGCTAGTGCTGGACAGCGCCCTGGACCGAGAGAAAGTGTCGGAATATGCTCTAGTACTGATCGCGAGGGACGGGGGCTCGCCTTCTCTGTCGACCATGGCCAGCGTGTCCGTGGAGGTGGCCGACGTGAACGACAACGCGCCCGCGTTCGCGCAGCCCGAGTACACGGTGTTCGTGAAGGAGAACAACCCGCCCGGCTGCCACATCTTCACGGTGTCGGCTCGGGACGCGGACGCGCAGGAAAACGCGCTGGTGTCCTACTCGCTGGTGGAGCGGCGGGTGGGCGAGCGAGCGCTGTCGAGCTACGTGTCGGTGCACGCGGAGAGCGGCAAGGTGTACGCGCTGCAGCCGCTGGACCACGAGGAGCTGGAGCTGCTGCAGTTCCAGGTGAGCGCGCGCGACGCGGGCGTGCCGCCTCTGGGCAGCAACGTGACGCTGCAGGTGTTCGTGCTGGACGAGAACGACAACGCGCCCGCACTGCTGCTGCCCGGGCCGGGCGGCGGGGCGGGCGCACTGAGCCAGCTGGTGGCTCGGTCGGTGGGCGCGGGCCACGTGGTGGCGAAGGTGCGCGCGGTGGACGCGGACTCGGGCTACAACGCGTGGCTGTCGTACGAGCTGCAGCCGGTGGCGGGTGGCGCGCGTAGCCCGTTCCGCGTGGGGCTGTACACGGGCGAGATCAGCACGACGCGCGCCCTGGACGAGGCGGACGCGCCACGCCAGCGCCTGCTGGTGCTGGTGAAGGACCACGGCGAGCCGGCGCTGACGGCCACGGCCACCGTGCTGCTGTCGCTGGAGGACAGCGGCCAGGCGCCCAAGGCCTCTACGCGGGCGTCGACGGGCGCCGCTGGCGCGGAGGCCGCTCTGGTGGATGTGAACGTGTACCTGATCATCGCCATCTGCGCGGTGTCCAGCCTGTTGGTGCTCACGCTGCTGCTGTACGCGGCGCTGCGGTGCTCGGCGCCGCCCAGCGAGGGCGCGTGCGGGCCCGGGAAGCCCACGCTGGTGTACTCCAGCGCGGTGGGGAGCTGGTCTTACTCGCAGCAGAGGCGGCAGCGGGTGTGCTCTGGGGAGGGGCCGCCCAAGGCAGACCTCATGGCCTTCAGCCCTAGTGTCCCTCCAGGTTCGAGTTCTGGAGATATTGGAGACCAACAGGAATTTTGCGAGAATGTAAGTACAGTAATTCTGAGATGTATCATGCCTCTTAATGTCAATCACATAGTATTTCACTAACAAATTACTGTTAAGTCCATTGCTTCAGTTATTTGTTGTCTTTTTCTTGCGATGGTTTTTTCTAAAGCACAATGGAAGTACAGCCATTTTTATTACTTTTCACCACAGTCTTCTTGAATATACAGGGAATATTATTTAGTTGGAGAAATAATAATAATAGTAAAAATGAAATAGACTGCTAAAGCTTCCTGTAAATGAGCAAGGCTAAGTCAGCCAGGAAGGAGACAAGGATCACTGATGGGAAATGGAGGATGTGGGTGAGGCTCAAATCTTTTACTCCTCAATTTTGCAGCAAGTTCATTCTTCCTATTCATTTTCTTATTCTATTTGGTGTCCTCTATGCATTATGTTTATGCATTCAAAATTACCCTAACAATTCATAATTTGGTTTTTTGGGGTTTATACATGTGTACATTCTTACCTTCCTATAATCTATAAGCTTGTGTATTACTGACGGGCATGGGCTGTTAAGGTGGCCTCATTTTATAAATGATTTTGTTTCTTTATAATCAATCACATGCTTCTTTGAGAAAGTAGGTAGAATTTTAGCCTTTCCTTTGGGGATGATTTTACTTTTTTTGTCTTTAATCCCCTCATAATTTAAACTTATTTTCTTCATAGTCTTCAGCTGCTTCAGGTAGACAACTTAAAATTTTTTCTAATGTAATGACAATTTTGCTAGTTGCCTGTTGAACGCATTGCTGCTCTCCTCCACATTAATTTCTGCCATCTTCTAATTTATTTGGAAAATTTATTTGAGCATTGACCATACTTATATTTCTTCCATTCATGGTACCTGTAATGAGGCTGTATGAAAATATTTTAGAGTGGGAAAATTCACACTTCTTTGTGCTTTGAGGTTCAAAAGGGTCTTCCCATATAGGGGAATTGTGATACTTCTGCCTGTATTCACCAAGATGCCTGGTCTTCAAAATAACATTGCTCTAAATAATTTAAGCATAACAATCATGGAATATATATAAAGGCACGTCCATTTGACAATGGTGCTGTTGATCACATTTCAGTATTTAACATTGTGTACTCAAAATGTTTTTAACATTGAGTACTTTAGATATATTGATACAAACTCTTTTTTTGTCTCAATGCTATGTTCATGTGAATTGTTTTCTTCAAAGATATCACAGAGAACTTGAAATTAAAGCTGTAAGGGTGTGAATCAAATAATGTGGAAGTTTATTTTGTTCTTTTTGGCTCAAATGTACAAATTAGAGATTCTTTAATTGTACTGAATGGAGAAATAAATTATATATGATATATTTACATATGGGAGGAGAACCACGTTATAGATAGGGTAAAGTTAATAGAAATTCTGAGAAGGCTATTTTCTACCTAGAATGTAGGATGATTTCCATGAAGATGAACATTAGGAAATCTTCAGAAAAGGAAAAGCCATATCCTAGTTTATGGTACTGGAATTTTCTTCATTGATAGCTACAGAATAGAACAAGAGTAAACATTGGTCACTAACTATAATCAACCACCACTATTTGAGATATTTCTATTTGTAAGATATGGCATGAAGGGCTTAAAATACATAATTTCATTTAAGTCTTATAACAACTTGTAAAGTACATTTGACTATCCAAGTTCTAAAGATTAGATAAGAGATGTTGAGATGTTTATCTATCTTGTCCACTGCTATCCAGCTAGTACATGATGGAGATGATATTCAAATGCATATCTCTTAGATTTGAGAGCCATTCTTTAATTTATTGTAGAACTTTGTAGAGTAAATCTTTTATCTGATGAGGCATAGTTCTGGCTAGGAGAATCAAGCACAAGCTGTATACAGAGTAATCCTCCTTTCTGTTTTGCTTAGAAAAACCCTTCATGATTATCATCATGGTTAACTTTGTACAATATCATGACTGAGATAGGAATTAAGATTTTTTTATGTTTATTTTTTTATGTTGCTAAGTGATCTTTTTCCTCAGAAGTTTCATGGACATCATTATCATTTGTCTTAGTGCCACATTGAGATAGCTTTTTACATTATTTGATCGGTAAATAATTAAGAGTTGTCTGATAAGGACTATTGATCAGTTGTTTGGAAGTGATATATATAAGCAGAATCAGTTAATATATGAGGAAAATCAGAAGACTGAGGTCTGCAAAGTTCTTGCAGAACACCAAAGCCAAATAATACATGTGGAAATGACCTTGTTCTTTTTACACTGTGAATAAGAATAATGTTTTGACAAATATAAGCAGTAATATGATTATTTCTTGGATCCTGAACATCAGTGAAGGATCAATAATTGTTTCCAAAATTGTATACTTCAATAACAGCTTTAAAGGTGTATATTTCTCATGAAAATCTTTGAAAGTGTGTGGGTCTTTCAAGATTCAGACTCCTTCAGTCTTGTTGTCTGAGAGATTTGTGCCAATTGAACAAATGATCTGTGATCAAATAACTGTGTATACTTCAATAAGCCATGATAGCACAGAGTGAACATCACTGCGTATATTCTACAGTTTTGTAGACAGTACTTCTAATCTGTTAATTTTGAAGAACCTACTGGGTTTCCAAGAATGGCTTCAAGATCTATTTCTCTGTTTAATGTTTTCAATAAATAGTAGTACTAGACCTATTATGAAATAATAGTGGATGATGAGGACTGGTAGAACATTAAACCATGCACTCCAATACTTGACTATCAAGACATACAGCTGGAATTTAAGACTAACCAGATTGATTTAGAAAAGGTCAGGCATGAAGTTCCTTAGCCTTTTCAATCAATCTTACAAAATCAACATTAACAACTATATCGATGTGACTTCTTGGCATTAGCCTATTGCCGGATCTCAGGCCCATCCCCAAAGATGAGTTCAAAGATATCATAATCTATTCTTTAGGAGCTAGTTGAGATAGTGATATCTGAAATAGCACAGCCAAAGTGCAAAAGTCGTGTCATTGGTTCATACAATATATCAAACTCTTTTACAAATTGGTGTTCATCCAATGTCACTTTATATACTTGCAAAATACCACATTTCTGGAAAGTAATTCCTAAATTAACAACTGGTTTTAATTCAGACATGTAATGTCATCATCTCCCTTGGGTAAACATTCTCATGTTTATTTCTCTGCCTTTAAAGACTCCACATTGCATATAACATCTCATTCCCCAGTTTCCATAATGAAGTGGTTGGAGGCCTGTTGCTTCTTTCTTCTACAAAATAAATCTGACAGGCCTTGAATATCATGTTAAACCTACTGTTATCTAGCCTAATGTTATATTTTGAAAAGAGGCTCATATGAGTGGTTGTTTTATAGATGCAAAGCAGAATTCAGTGTCATAAAAGGTGATGAGCCTGCTTTGTTTGTTTTTTAAGAAATAATTTTTAATTGTCTTTAAAAAGAATTCTAGCAGAATAATAATATTGGGAAAAGAGTAAATTTGAAAAAAATGAAACAAGGTTTGAAATTAGCAATAGAATATATGTATGTGTTCAAGATAAAGGAAAATATTAACATACAAATAAATATACTAGTAATTTTTTCATTGTAATATTTTTAGATTCGACATGAACCATTAAAACCATACAACAAAATACTCAAGCTAGAGTGATACTTATTCTGAACCACTTTCTACTCTAAACTTCCACTGTACCCTCTTTTTTCCTCCTTAAATCCCAAGGTAATATGAAAAGATGAAGGACATGTAACTAAATTACAACTTCAGGCAATGAAAACTCACATCAACAATTCTGATTTTCTAGTTGGTATTTTATGAAATCGAATTTCCATTAGTGCTAATGGAAGTAACATGGAAGGTCAGTTAGCATTTGGTTGAATTGTTTGATTATTTTCTATGATTTTTTAGCACAATATTAGGCACTTAGAGGCAATGTGATTAGAAGTCATTTCCCTTGTTTTGGATAAACTTACAATCTCAAACCCAAAATTCTTTTAAGACGAAATAGGTCAGCTATTTTCATGAATATGACTTGATAGATATACAAAAGCCAATGTTGGTGAGTGGAAATACCAATATGGCACAGAAATTTTCATGGTGATTTTTATTTCATTGAATGGTAAAAAGTTCATTCTATAGTTAAAAGACTACTTCTTTCATATATTGACACTATTACATAAAGTGTCATTTTGATATCTCTTATTATACTGTTAGCAATGCAACTTACATGAGAAAGCATATATGCCAAATATGTTTCATCTACATCAATAGACTTTTCTCTTATGAATTCTATGTTTTAAACTACCAAATTTGAAATATATTTTTTTCTTGTTGTTCTTCAATGCATATAAAGTTGTTTGTAACAGGAACACAATTAAATATAAATAATGATAAAGAATTAGAACTAATAAAAATATAAGTAGAAAGCAAGTGCACATAGATAAAAACACAATATGCAGACTTAAAGACTAAAGAAGTTATTAAAACTTCAAATTTGTCTTTGAGTTTCCTAGCAGCCAAAGTAACAAGGGTGACTAGAAGTAAAACAATTCAAATTTGATATTTTTATATGAGGAAATGTTTGAGTTTATTTTTTCATAATTTTTTCAATTGTAAAACTCTACATCAAACATAGGAACAAATATTTCAATTTGATGTTAATCAAGAATAAAATGCCATTTTCCATATACCATCAGTTTCAATATGACTTAAAATCTGATTTTTATTCCACAAATAAGCACTTTGGAAATATGATTTGGGGGGTAAAATAGCTTTAAACACGTGAACTTATTTTTTTCTCAAGTAAAATTCTGTGGTATTGGATGTAGTGTACAAGACTCACAATTTCAGGCACAAGGTGTCGCTCTTTACTTGGAGGAAATAGTTCATTCAAGGGTTGGTCTGAGCAGCCAGGAACTCCGCATTTAAAGACTCCATCATGCCGGATGCTACCGTTAAAGGATCCTTTGAAACTTCTCAAAAATTCAGTAAGATTTTTAACCCAAAACTGGAGTCTATGGTACTGTAAATGTAAAGAATCTTATTTGGGAAGTCAATGTATGCAATGTTCGCGTCTGAAAGAAGGGGATTGGACACTGGGCGACTGCTGCTGTCGCTTCTGCTTCTCGCAGCCTGGGAGGCGGGCAGCGGCCAGGTCTACTACTCCATTCCCGAGGAGGCCAAACACGGCACCTTCGTGGGCCGCATCGCCCAGGACCTGGGGCTGGAGCTGATGGAGCTGGTGCCGCGCCTGTTCCGGGTGGCGTCCAAAGGCCGCGGGGACCTTCTGGAGGTAAACCTGCAGAATGGCATTTTGTTTGTGAATTCTCGGATCGACCGGGAGGAGCTGTGCGGGCGGAGCGCGGAGTGCAGCATCCACCTGGAGGTGATCGTGGACCGGCCGCTGCAGGTGTTCCATGTGGAGGTGGAAGTAAAGGATATTAACGATAATCCACCGGTGTTCTCTCTCAGAGAACAAAAGCTGCTGATTTCTGAATCTAAGCAACCTGACTCTCATTTTCCTCTAGAGGGAGCTTCTGATGCGGATATTGGAGAGAATGCTCAATTGACCTACAGACTAAGTCAAAATGAGCACTTTTCTTTAGAATTACCAACAAATAGTAAGCAAACTAAAAGGCTGTCACTTACATTAAAGAAGTCTCTGGATAGAGAGAAAACTGCGGAACTTAATTTACTATTAACGGCTGCAGACGGCGGGAAACCGGAGCTCACTGGCACTGTTCATCTCTTCGTCCGTGTCTTGGATATTAACGACAATGATCCGGAATTTGAACAATCAGAATACAAGGTGAGATTGATGGAAAACGCAGCTAAAGAAACTCTTGTGATAAAGTTAAACGCCACAGATCAAGATGAAGGAGTCAATGGGGAGGTGACATACTCCTTGATGTCGATTAAGCCCAATGGAAAACGTTTATTTACACTACATGAAAACAGCGGAGAAGTAAGGGTCAATGGAACTTTAGACTATGAAGAAAACAAGGTTTATGAAATTGATGTACAGGCTACAGATAAGGGGAATCCCCCAATGGCAGGTCACTGTACAGTCTGGGTCGAAATCTTAGATGCCAATGATAACGCCCCTGAAGTCACTGTGACTTCCCTGTCTCTTCCAGTGCGGGAGGACACTCAGCCAAGCACGGTCATTGCGCTGATCAGTGTATCTGATCGCGACTCTGGTGCCAACGGACAGGTGATCTGTTCTCTAACGCCCAATGTCCCCTTCAAGATCATGTCCACGTTCAAGAACTATTACTCACTAGTGCTGGACAGCGCCCTGGACCGCGAGAACATGTCTGTCTATAAACTGGTGGTTACAGCGCGGGACGGGGGCTCGCCTTCCCTGTCGGCCACAGCCAGCGTGTCCGTGGAGGTGGCCGACGTGAACGACAATGCGCCCGCGTTCGCGCAGCCCGAGTACACGGTGCTCGTGAAGGAGAACAACCCGCCCGGCTGCCACATCTTCACGGTGTCGGCGCGGGACGCGGACGCGCAGGAGAACGCGCTGGTGTCCTACTCGCTGGTGGAGCGGCGGGTGGGCGAGCGAGCGTTGTCGAGCTACGTGTCGGTGCACGCGGAGAGCGGCAAGGTGTACGCGCTGCAGCCGCTGGACCACGAGGAGCTGGAGCTGCTGCAGTTCCAGGTGAGCGCGCACGACGCGGGCGTGCCGCCTCTGGGCAGCAACGTGACGTTGCAGGTGTTCGTGCTGGACGAGAACGACAACGCGCCCGCGCTGCTGCTGCCCAGGCCGGGCGGCGGGGCGGGCGCGTTGAGCCAGCTGGTGGCTCGGTCGGTGGGCGCGGGCCACGTGGTGGCGAAGGTGCGCGCGGTGGACGCGGACTCGGGCTACAACGCGTGGCTGTCGTACGAGCTGCAGCCGGCGGCGGGTGGCGCGCGCAGCCCGTTCCGCGTGGGGCTGTACACGGGCGAGATCAGCACGACGCGCGCCCTGGACGAGGCGGACGCGCCGCACCAGCGTCTGCTGGTGCTGGTGAAGGACCACGGCGAGCCGGCGCTGACGGCCACGGCCACCGTGCTGCTGTCGCTGGAGGACAGCGGCCAGGCGCCCAAGGCCTCTTCGCGGGCGTCGACCGGCGCCGCTGGCGCGGAGACGGCGTTAGTGGATGTGAACGTGTACCTGATCATCGCCATCTGCGCGGTGTCCAGCCTGTTTGTGCTCACGCTGCTGCTGTACACGGCGCTGCGGTGCTCGGCGCCGCCCAGCGAGGGCGCGTGCGGGCCCGGGAAGCCCACGCTGGTGTACTCCAGCGCGGTGGGGAGCTGGTCTTACTCGCAGCAGAGGCGGCAGCGGGTGTGCTCTGGGGAGGGCCCGCCCAAGACAGACCTCATGGCCTTCAGCCCCAGCCTTCCTCCCGGTCTGGATAGAGAAGTCGGAGAGGAAAGGCAGGAGGCAGGATCAAATCAACCTGGGCAGGTGAGTTCTATAGATTCCCCCCTTTTGAAGTCGCTGTTAAAATTTTTTAAATTCCAGTTTGTTTCAAAAAAAATTTTAATGATGCTCTATACTTTGAGTATCATTTTAAAGAACAACGTTTGTTCATGAAATGCCAATGATACACATATACAATTTTAATCATATGAGGTATTAGGTTGTTTAGCCAATAAATATCCTATTTCTCCTAATGTTTTGTTAGAACATGTTTAAGAAAATGTAGGAATGACGTTCCTGTTATTTGATCTGTGTCACTTCATTTCAACTCTGACCCTCAGTAGTGTAGATAATCACTGTGGATTATTTCAATTTTACTTATCCTCTTTGTTTTTTAACAGGCTTTTGTCTTGATATTTTCACATTATTAGATCACTGACTTTTCTCACTTCAGGCTTGTATCAAAATTTTGACACTCTGTTAATTTGTTTTGAAGGGGTTTTCCTTTCTTTTTCTATGGTTTTAAACATTTATTGTCCATTGAATAATCTTTAGTTTTTCCTCTACCAATAAGATAAAACCTGTTTCCATATTACTTGCAGTAAAAAAAATGCAGCCTTTTGTTCTAGTATGCTTATTTCATTGAAATAATATAACTAAAAGTTCTGTCCATTTTTAATTTTGTTCCATGAAGTGGGGAGAGATTTATGTACTATGTACTGAAACAGAACTTCCAGGTTTATGCTTCCAAAGTAACTAGGCAAATAAAATCATTCGTATTCCTCAATCAAGTTATTCAAATTTGCTAAAGGCATGCATATAGGATTATAATATCTGCAATATATGCTAGCTGGCATTATTTCTTATGTTTCTGGATTAATGTGGAGAGAAGAAGTTAACTCTGTCAAAGTGAAGCCTATTGACATTTATCAATTTCATTCATCTCACATTTTAAAATTGAACTATAGTTGATTTACAATGTTGTGTTAATTTCTGCTGTACAGCAAAGTGATTCAGACATATATATATATATATTTATATTCTTTTCCATTATGTATCATAGGATACTGAATATAGTTCTCTGTCGGTCCCATTTTTTTATGCATTCCGTATATAATAGCTTACATCTGCTAACCTCAACTCCCTCATCTAACATTTTAAATTCCCTATCTTTAAATGCTTTATCGCTGGTGTTTGTAAAATTTTCTTTCCATGTGGTTTAACCACATCTGAAGATTCTAGCAAAGATCATTTACCTCTAGGTCATCCTTCTAATTCAGTGGTTCTTAGCCACATGTAGGATGGTGGAATCACTGACCTCTTTGAGAATCTGATGAGAGTCATATATGGCCATTCTCCCCTTAAAATTACACAGCATACCACTTAGCATAATATTCAAGGATCCCATGCTGAAGCTCATTCTTGGACCTCTGTTTATGAAACTTTGTTTCTCAATATTAATTGTCTAAAAACATTCTTTATTCCAAATTAGGCAACAAGGTTAAAATATGAAATATTTCAGACTCAAAAGTGATTAAACCATCATATCACTTATGAAATTTTGTAAATATAAATAAATGTGGATGTTAGGTAGGACATACATTATAACCAATTTCCCAATGAAGTTCTTGGAATGACTGAACGTCATTTAAATTTAATAAAATGAAATTGGAATTTTTTTTACATCTTTATTGGAGTATAATTGCTTTACAATGGTGTGTTAGTTTCTGCTTTATAACAAAGTGAATCAATTATACATATACTTATGTTCCCATATCTCTTCCCTCTTGCGTCTCCCTCCCTCCCACCCTCCCTATCCCACCCCTCCAGGCCGTCACAAAGCACAGAGCTGATCTCCCTGTGCTATGCGGCTGCTTCCCACTAGCTATCTGCCTTACATTTGGTAGTGTATATATGTGAAATTGGAATGTTTTAAGTAGAGGTTAAAATTTTGCAAATCATTACTTTTACACAGTACATAAGTAATCAATGCACATTTTAGATAATTCCAAATTATGTGGATTAATTTCTATGGTACAAATTTAGTGTCTTTTATACTTATTTTTAATTTCAGGATTACATTCTATGATGTAAAATTGTAATTTCACCCTATTTTTTAATTTGGTTGTTTAAGTATTAAGCTAAATTTAGATGTTCCTATCTGTTTAATAATTTAATTATGTCTAACAGTGTGTGAGGACTACCTACACACTACAATAAGGTTGCTTACCAATTATGGTACATTGACTATTTTTGAAAATGGAAGATATAAAATGAAGAAGCTTGATGGTGATAGACAATTTAAATAGTCCAGTAGCATCAAAATTCAAATATATTTTTCATTAATTAAGAGCCAGTGTGGTAGTTGATTTAAGTTATTTTATACTTGTAGAACCATTCTTGGTTATTATTTTCTGGTTCTATAAAGATTTAATTTCTCAGTTTCCTTTATTATATGTAAAAGGAATGGTGATCACTTATTGGTTTAAAGATTTTGATTTGAATTTAAATGAGCTTATAAATAATATATTTACTTGTTCACAACTAGCTGTGGGATCTTATCTGTGTTTTGTTTTCCCTTAAAGCTGGTCTTGAATTAATGAATAAAATTATGAAGACTTTTTATTCTCCCTTGAATCATAGTCACCATTGTGATTTTCTGAAGAGAAGCATATTCTGTGTAACTACTAACTGGCCTGAAAGGAAAGATTTAGATGGAAACTAAATGGTCATTATGAAGTTCATATTTTTTTGACTTTTGTCAATGAGATTGGGCTCCAAAACATCTCACGTGATTTTTTTCATATTAGTGCTCTACTGCCACTTCAGAATACTATGAAATTTGGAGGCTTTGACTCAACATTTTACAGGAAAATCCTTTACTCCTGCTAGAGTAAAATATTCCAGAATCCATACCAAAGCTTCATTTTTTCAACATATTATGTGAATGAGGGCAGTTGTATGAAAAGTAATCACATTTGAGTATCAAGGAACTGAAAACATCTTCCATATTTATGATGAATTATAATATTCACCAGATTTATGAATAAAATAATTTATATGAATGAAATATTTGTTTCTTTTCCTTTACTAGATGAGGGAATTCTTGGCTTTCTCCTAAAGTCTTAGAATGAAGTGCTTTTGAAGGATGAAAATCATTACAAATGTGAATTGTAAGCAATATAAGGGCAGAGGTGATGTATATTATTCTTTATTTTATTGGCCATGATAGCTAAGGAGTAGGTTCTGACATGCCACATTTCAATGATTATTTTATGATCGACTTTGAAGCAGACTATTTTTAAAACTGAAGTATAATAGAATTATTGTGCTTTGTTACAAATATCATGTATATTAAATAAATAGGCATTTACAAATGATCCATGAAAATATCCAAAAAGTCGAAATAGATTTAAAGTGAACCAAAAAGTGGCTAAACCAAAAAGAACCTCAGGATCTTTCTTGTACTTACATAATCAGTCACATGATGTCGCTGTACACTCAAAAGGTGAAAAGGGAAAACTTTTTCTCCACGCCCAGATTTCAACCATCCACAGAATAATCGACTCCATACTGACAGGAATGCTGGGTAAATTTTACTAAATATATACTTACAGAAGGGGAGACTGGTCATAAATGTTGGCAGGCGAGCTATCTCTTAAAACTGACAGTCTCACCTCAGAGATCTCTTTGTCTGCAATGGAGTTTTCCTGGCGAGGAGGCTTCGAAGCTCGGCGCCTGCTGCTCTCGCTTCTGCTCCTCGCAGCCTGGGAGACAGGGAGCAGCCCGGTCCATTATTCGGTCTCTGAGGAAGCCAAACACGGCACCTTCGTGGGCCGCATCGCCCAGGACCTGGGGCTGGAGCTGACGGAGCTGGTGCCGCGCCTGTTCCGGGTGGCGTCCAAAGGCCGCGGGGACCTTCTGGAGGTAAATCTGCAGAATGGCATTTTGTTTGTGAATTCTCGGATCGACCGGGAGGAGCTGTGCGGGCGGAGCGCGGAGTGCAGCATCCACCTGGAGGTGATCGTGGACCGGCCGCTGCAGGTGTTCCATGTGGAGGTGGAGGTGAAGGACATTAATGATAACCCGCCGGTGTTCAGAGGAGAACAAAAGGTACTTATTTCTGAATCTGCTCCTCTGGACTCTCGTTTTCCTCTAGAGGGCGCTTCCGATGCGGATATCGGCCTAAACTCTCTTGTGACCTATAGGTTAAGTCTAAATGAGTATTTTACTCTTAAAGTAATAACGAAAACCGATAAAAGTATATTGCCTGAACTCATTCTTCGGAAGTCATTGGATAGAGAAGAAATGCCAGAACTTAATATATTGCTGACCGCTCTGGATGGCGGTAAACCCGAACTAACAGGATCTGTTCAGATTCAAATAACCATCCTGGATGTTAATGACAACGCTCCTGAGTTTGATACGCCTGGCTATAAAGTAGTGCTGTTTGAAAATATCCCAAACAACACCAGAGTGATTCAACTAAACGCTTCTGATCTAGACGAAGGACCAAATAGAGAAATTTCCTATGGAATCAGAATGATTCTGCCAGTGAGTGAGAAATGTATGTTTTCAATAAATGCAGAAACAGGTGAAATTAGGATTTATGGTAAACTGGATTTTGAAGAGAATAATGAGTATGAAATTCAGGTTAACGCTATTGATAAAGGGATTCCTTCTATGGCAGGTCACTGCACGGTCCTGGTGGAAGTTCTGGACCTGAATGACAATACCCCCGAGGTAATGATCACTTCGCTCTCGCTCCCAGTGCGAGAGGACGCTCAGGTGGGCACCGTCATCGCCTTGATCAGCGTGTCCGACCGCGACTCCGGCGCCAACGGGCAGGTGACCTGCTCACTAACACCCCAGGTCCCCTTCAAGCTGGTGTCCACCTTCAAGAATTACTATTCGCTAGTGCTTGACAGCGCCTTGGATCGCGAGAATATGGCGAACTATGAGGTGGTAGTGACAGCGCGGGACGCGGGCTCGCCTTCCTTGTCGGCCACAGCCAGCGTGTCCGTGGAGGTGGCCGACGTGAACGACAACGCGCCCGCGTTCGCGCAGCCCGAGTACACGGTGTTCGTGAAGGAGAACAACCCGCCCGGCTGCCACATCTTCACGGTGTCGGCGCGGGACGCGGACGCTCAGGAGAACGCGCTGGTGTCCTACTCGCTGGTGGAGCGGCGGGTGGGCGAGCGAGCGCTGTCGAGCTACGTGTCGGTGCACGCGGAGAGCGGCAAGGTGTACGCGCTGCAGCCGCTGGACCACGAGGAGCTGGAGCTGCTGCAGTTCCAGGTGAACGCGCGCGACGCGGGCGTGCCGCCTCTGGGCAGCAACGTGACGCTGCAGGTGTTCGTGCTGGACGAGAACGACAACGCGCCCGCGCTGCTGCTGCCCGGGCCGGGCGGCGGGGCGGGCGCACTGAGCCAGCTGGTGGCGCGGTCGGTGGGCGCGGGCCACGTGGTGGCGAAGGTGCGCGCGGTGGACGCGGACTCAGGCTACAACGCGTGGCTGTCGTACGAGCTGCAGCCGGCGGCGGGTGGCGCGCGCAGTCCGTTCCGCGTGGGGCTGTACACGGGAGAGATCAGCACGACGCGCGCCCTGGACGAGGCGGACGCGCCGCGCCAGCGTCTGCTGGTGCTGGTGAAGGACCACGGCGAGCCGGCGCTGACGGCCACGGCCACCGTGCTGCTGTCGCTGGAGGACAGCGGCCAAGCGCCCAAGGCCTCTATGCGGGCGTCGACGGGCGCCGCTGGCGCGGAGGCTGCTCTGGTGGATGTGAACGTGTACCTGATCATCGCCATCTGCGCGGTGTCCAGCCTGTTGGTGCTCACGCTGCTGCTGTACACGGCGCTGCGGTGCTCGGCGCCGCCCAGCGAGGGCGCGTGCGGACCCGGGAAGCCCACGCTGGTGTACTCCAGCGCGGTGGGGAGCTGGTCTTACTCGCAGCAGAGGCGGCAGAGGGTGTGCTCTGGGGAGGGGCCGCCCAAGGCAGATCTCATGGCCTTCAGTCCCTGTCTTCAACCGTCAGGAGAAGATTGTTTAAGTCCTTCTAGTGAAGTAAGTCCTTGATATCTTTCAAGTATATTAGTCATTTTGAACTTTTCGTGTATTAGCCCAACTTTTCAAGTAATATTAAATAATGAGATAAAGATGAAATGGAAGCCATGGATCTCCACCTTTAAAATTTTTCTCATTCTATAATTTTTCATATTATCTATGAATGGTTCGCCTTGAAAGATATAAGTACGTTTGAGTAAAAACTGTCTAGGTTCTGATAACTCAAATTTATTTTTAATTTGTACTTAATTTCATGATTAAAGAAAACTTGCAAGGTTAGTGCAGAGAGTTCCCAGATATCATTAACTGGATTCCTTTACTGCTCTTTATGTGCATAGGCTTGTAAAATAGCCTTGTTGCCCACCAATCTAATTCCAGTAAATCTCCTTTTGAGTATTATAACAATAATAAAAATTATGTTATTATTGCTAAGATGAATAATTTTATGTTATTCCCATGGAGTGCCTTCTTTCTTTCAATTGGGATTGGCTACAGTATTGTTCTTATTTACATAAATATAATAACATTAAAATATTATAATATCCATCTAAAGCAGGATACACCTTTTTTTTTTTTTTTTTTTTTTTTTTTTTTTGCAGTATGCGGGCTCACTGTTGTGGCCTCTCCCGTTGTGGAGCACAGGCTCCGGACGCACAGGCTCAGCGGCCATGGCTCACGGGCCCAGCCGCTCCACAGCATGTGGGATCCTCCTGGACCGGGGCATGAACCCGCGTCCCCTGCATCGGCAGGCGAACTCTCAACCACTGTGCCACCAGGGAAGCCCCAGTATACACCTTATAATTGATGGTTTACAATAATTTACTTGCCTTTTTTTCTTGGTAGCACACAAGTAATGGTGCATCTTACAATTAATAACATTTCTTTGATTCAATAAAACATAAGAATACTTATTGGTCCCCTATTATTTTCCAGGACCTGTTCTAGGATCTTTAATTGTATTATCTTATTTAATTATCATATCACTCTTATGGTGCAGGTACAATATCTATCATCAGAATTTTACTTTAAGAAGTCTGAAACTTAAGCCACATAGACTGTGCAAAGTGGCTCAAACTCAGTTTTGAAGGATCATCAACTCATTATGGTGTACTACTGCTCTGACACAATTATCAGGTGAATCTTCTAAAGTGCATTTTACATCTTGTAACTTTCTTCCACACAAAGCCTTTCCATAGTGTCTTTTAGTGAGAGGGAAAGAAGCAAGTAAAGAGGGAGATACTGAAGATGAGACAGGCAGAGAAAGAATGAAGACGAAGATGGAAAATATGAAAGAGAATAGAATAGAGAAAAAAATAAGAGCATAGGGTTGGCCATAAAAGTGGGGTGATTTTTCCTTAGTAGGGAATGAGTAATAGAGAATATAAAGAAAAATGTTGACATAAGAAGAGAGCCATTGAGTTCATATTTGATGACTTTTATCTCTGGGTAAATCATCTGAGAAACAGGTTGTGGGAATGAGACTGGGAATTTGAGAAGAGAGAAGAAAATATGGAAGAATCTCTGTAGGCAGGAATTATGAATTCACTTGAGGGCTCAAGTGAGGTAAAGGTGAGAGTAAACTTGTAGAGAATATAGTAATCCTGGTTAAGTGACTAACACACTGAGAAGCTCAGTAGAAGGAATGGAGAAAACGGATAGTTAGGCTGTGTGTTGGAAGCTAAAGAAAATGTTAGAGGGGTGCTATAAGTAGGTGTGTGCCTTTAGGGTGTCTGGAAGGGCATGTTTTAAATGGTTGACTGTGTAGTCTAGGTTAGGTGGAGAGATAAATGAGACAGGTAGGGCTTGATAGACAAGAACAATTAGAACCAAAAAACGATTCCCATTATAAGAGTAAAGGTATGTTAATAAAAGTAATGGAGCAATGAGGAGGATGAGGGTGAGAGAATACCAAATGCTCTACTCACATTTTCAGAGGGGAGCAAAGATTCAGAAATGAACCCAACTCTTATTTCCTGCAGAGTTGTGCACAAAACAGGCAAGAGAATTATTGGGGCTATGTTCTTTCTTTCCTAGCCCTATTTGGCCTGGATCTTGGTAACTTGGTAAAGATAGGTACAGTACTAGATAAAAGTAAGAGCCCCTTCCTTTCTTCCTTGCTAGAGATGTGTTACCATCTGTATCTACCTGTTGTTACTTGGAAAATCAGTCAGTTTAAATGATAGTAGGACTTTCTCCAGTGATGGTGTAAGATACGGAGAGAGAAGAGGGAAATTTAACCTATTGGTAGTAATTTCATTTCTAGCAAATACATAATATACTAGTTCTTGGCATGTTTTATACAAAGAGAATCCAGAACTTTAAAGAATCGTTATATCTAAATGGTCTACATTGTGTGTTTATGCACACACACACGCACATACAAACCCATACGCACATTGATGGACATTTCCTTCGAATACAAATATTTTATCCAAATTTCACAGTCATATTTGGGGGAATTTATAAATATTGTGTTTATTTAAAATCTTGTGTATCAGTTACCGAATTTCCACATTCATCTGTTTTATTCTTATGTGATTCGTTATGTTTCCATTTTGAGTCAAGGGAGTTGTGTGAATAGGTCTCAAAAATATTACAGGAAAAGGACATTCCCACCCAAATCTACAAAGCTGTGCAGAACTAGAGTCTGAGTTCTAAAAGCAAATGTAGAATATTACCTCTTTTTACAAATTCTGCACCACGTTTTACACATGCAAAAATGTACTTGTGGAAAGATGGAACTCATCAACCAATTTCAACTAGCATCCAGTGCTGAGCAGAATACAGTGATTTACTGTTGCTGGAAAGAAAAACATTTAATCTTCCATTACGTATTTGCAATGAAAAATGTCACGAAATGCAAGAAAAAAAAACCCCTACATCAACCGAAAATATGGACCGAGTCATTTTTACACTTACACATTCATGCGCATGGTGTCGCTCTTCACTGAGAACAATTCCTCGAAGAAAGCGCCTCCCCTCTTTCCTCCCCGCAGAAAATTTGGCAGATAGTGGAAAACCTCTAGTGAATTCTCCCGCAATAGAAGCCCGTAAAATTAGACCTTGAGAGGCATTTGAGGTAAGGTAGTCTATATACTTCAGATATCTCTGAAGGCTTTTGAGTGTACCATGCTGTCTTCCTGGAGAGGAGGCCCAGGAGCTCGGCTTTTGCTTCTCTCGCTTCTGCTCCTCGCAGCATGGGAGGCGGGGAGCGGCCAGGTCCACTACTCGGTTCCGGAGGAGGCCAAACACGGCACCTTCGTGGGCCGCATCGCCGAGGACCTGGGGCTGGAGCTGGAGGAGCTGGTGCCGCGCCTGTTCCGGGTGGCGTCCAAAGGCCGCGGGGACCTTCTGGAGGTAAATCTGCAGAATGGCATTTTGTTTGTGAATTCTCGGATCGACCGGGAGGAGCTGTGCGGGCGGAGCGCGGAGTGCAGCATCCACCTGGAGGTGATCGTGGACCGGCCGCTGCAGGTGTTCCATGTGGAGGTGGAGGTGAAGGACATTAACGACAACCCGCCTGTGTTCCCTGAAAGTGAAAAAAGAATAATCATTGCTGAATCTAGACCTCCGGAAACTCGGTTCCCACTAGATGGCGCATCTGATGCAGATATTGGAGTAAACTCCGCCTTGACCTACCGAGTCTATCCCAACGATTATTTCACTTTGGACACACAAAACAACCGTGAACAAACGTCTTCGTTATCACTTGTGTTAAGGAAATCATTGGACAGAGAGGAAATTCAGGAACATAGTTTATTATTGACAGCTAGTGATGGAGGCAAACCCGAGCTGACCGGCACAGTTCAGCTGCTGATTACAATCCTGGATGTGAATGATAACGCCCCAGAATTTGACCACTTAATTTATAAAGTGAGAATGTTAGAGAATGCAGTTAATGGAACATTAGTGATCAAACTAAATGCCACAGACACTGATGATGGTACAAATGCAGACATAATCTACTCATTTAGAAGACCTGTATCGCCTACAGTATTATATGCGTTTTCCATAAATCCCAGCAGCGGAGAAATTCGGACAAAAGGTAAATTGGATTTCGAAGAAAAGAAATTGTATGAAATATCCGTGGAAGCAATTGACAAGGGGAATATTCCAATGGCGGGTCATTGTACCATTTTGGTGGAAATAGTAGATATAAATGATAACGCCCCAGAAGTTACCGTCACTTCTTTGGCTCTTCCGGTGCGAGAGGACGCTCAGGTGGGCACTGTCATCGCCTTGATCAGCGTGTCCGACCGCGACTCCGGCGCCAACGGGCAGGTGACCTGCTCCCTGATGCCCCACAGCCCCTTCAAGCTGGTGTCCACCTTCAAGAATTACTATTCACTAGTGCTTGACAGCGCCTTGGACCGCGAGAGCGTGGCGAACTATGAGGTGGTAGTGACAGTGCGGGACGCGGGCTCGCCTTCCCTGTCGGCCACAGCCAGCGTGTCTGTCGAGGTGGCCGACGTGAACGACAACGCGCCCGCGTTCGCGCAGCCCGAGTACACGGTGTTGGTGAAGGAGAACAACCCACCCGGCTGCCACATTTTCACGGTGTCCGCTCGGGACGCGGACGCGCTGGAAAACGCGCTGGTGTCCTACTCGCTGGTGGAGCGGCGGGTGGGCGAGCGAGCGTTGTCGAGCTACGTCTCAGTGCACGCGGAGAGCGGCAAGGTGTACGCGCTGCAGCCGCTGGACCACGAGGAGCTGGAGCTGCTGCAGTTCCAGGTGAGCGCGCGCGACGCGGGCGTGCCGCCTCTGGGCAGCAACGTGACGCTGCAGGTGTTCGTGCTGGACGAGAACGACAACGCGCCCGCGCTGCTGCTGCCCGGGCCGGGCGGCGGGGCGGGCGCACTGAGCCAGCTGGTGACGCGGTCGGTGGGCGCGGGCCACGTGGTGGCGAAGGTGCGCGCGGTGGACGCGGACTCAGGCTACAACGCGTGGCTGTCGTACGAGCTGCAGCCGGCGGCGGGTGGCGCGCGTAGCCCGTTCCGCGTGGGGCTGTACACGGGCGAGATCAGCACGACGCGTGCCCTGGACGAGGCGGACGCGCCGCGCCATCGCCTGCTGGTGCTGGTGAAGGACCACGGCGAGCCGGCGCTGACGGCCACGGCCACCGTGCTGCTGTCGCTGGAGGACAGCGGCCAGGCGCCCAAGGCCTCTTCGCGGGCGTCGACCGGCGCCGCTGGAGCGGAGACGGCGTTAGTGGATGTGAACGTGTACCTGATCATCGCCATCTGCGCGGTGTCCAGCCTGTTGGTGCTCACGCTGCTGCTGTACACGGCGCTGCGGTGCTCGGCGCCGCCCAGCGAGGGCGCGTGCGGGCCCGGGAAGCCCACGCTGGTGTACTCCAGCGCGGTGGGGAGCTGGTCTTACTCGCAGCAGAGGCGGCAGCGGGTGTGCTCTGGGGAGGGGCCGCCCAAGGCCGACCTCATGGCCTTCAGCCCCAGCCTTCCTCCTTGTCTGAGTTCTGCAGAGGTAACAGGTGAAATAGAACCAGATTCAGAACAGTTGAAAGAGGTGAGGTCGTATTTGAAATTTTCTTGCTGTTTTAGCCCTCCTCACAGTTTTCTATTTAGGATTCTTCAATCTCAATTTTAAGATCGTTTTCTAATTTTGCTCATCATTATGGTATTTCATGAGTATTACTGACATCATTAGTTTCATAATTCTTCAGATTGAAATCTTAAGGCAAAAGCCATAATATTGTTCATAATGTTAATAATTTGTTTTTGTTGTATTCTTAATAGTTTTAAAGTATTTATTACCTACATAAGCATTTTCAAGAAACTCCACATTGTGAGTACTTGAGCATCTAGAAAACTTTTGCTTTAATGAGGCTAACCATAATTAAACCCTTTAAAATCTCTTTATTTTTAAAATTTATTCCTCTACCCACATACAGGTTTTGTTTTGAACAGTGCCATAACTTTTAACATAACATCTTTTTAAAGGTGCATATTTCTTTCTTTTTAAAAAATCTTTTTTTGTTTGCTCCCTCCTCATTTTCCTCTAGACACATCACTGTTCCCCTGTCTGATAACCAATATGATTTCCTTTAACATTTTTATGTTCAGTTAATTATTCATTCACATGCATATACCTGGTGGGGTTTTTGGTATTGTTTCTTTTGGATAATTTATTAGAAGAGATAATGCATTTTACATTTCTCAGTCACCAATACCTCGTGGAAATCCCTACAAATCTGACACTTTTAATAGCTGTGTAGTACTCCACACTCCGGATGTATCATTTTTTTTAAAATTAATTAATTTATTTATCTTTTTATTTTTGGCTGTGGAAGTCCCAAATAATTAGCTTTTATCTTACATCTATACCACAAATATTTTTCCTCCTATATATTGATTTGTTTAGGGTATATCTTGCCATATAAAAGTGTTTTAAAAATTTCTCTGTTTTTCTGTTATGGATTTTAAGGTCTCTAGGTTTAGTTAGGAAGGTCTTCCTTTTAGATTGAACATTCATTAATTAAATTCATTTAACAAACATTTGTTTTTAAATTTAATTTAAAAAATATAATTTACATATAATACTATATTAGTTTCAGATGTACAACCTAATGATTCAATATTTGTATATATTGTGAAATGATCACCACAATAAATCTACTTAACGTTCATCACTATACATAGTTACAAAAATTTTTTTCTTTTAATGAGAACTTTTAAGATCTATTCTTTAGCAACTTTCAAATAGATAATACAGCATTATTAACTATAGTCACCTATAGTCATGCTGTACATTATTACATCACCAGGGCTTATGTATTTTATAACTGTCAGTTTGTCTCTTGACCACCTTCACCCATTTCACCCACCCTCCACCCCTTGTATCTGGCAACTACCAATTTGTTTTCCGTATCTATGAGTTTGTTTGTTAGATTCCACATAAGTTAGGTCATTTTTTCTTAATGTAGGCATTTATTGCTATAAACCTCCTTCTTAGCACTGCTTTTGCTTCACTTCATAAGTTTTGATATGTTGTGTTTTCATTTTCACTTGTTTCAAGATATTTTTGAATTTCCCATTGATTTCATCTTTGACCCATTGGTTTCCAAGAGTGTGTTAATTTCCGCATATTAGACCATTGTGGTTGGAAAAGATACTTCATATGATTTCAGTCTTTTAAAATTTGCTTACACTTGTTTTGAACCTAATATCTGATCTATCCTGGAGAATGTTCCATGTGTGCTTGAGAAGAATGTATATTCTGCTGCCCTTGGATGAAATGTTCTGTGTATATCCGTTAGGTACATTGGGTGTAAAGTATAGTTCAAGTTCAATGTTTCCTCATTGGTTTTCTTTCTGGATGATCTATTCATTGATGAAAGTGGATATTGTAATGTTGTCTGTTAGTTCCTTCAGATCTGTTAGTATTTGTTTTATGTATTTATGTACTCTGATGTTAGGTGCATATTTATTTACAATTATTATATCCTTTTGATGAATTGACCACTTTATCACTATTAATGGCTTTCTTTGTCTCTTGTTACAGTTTTCTACTTAATCGACTTACAGTTGATTTTGTCTGATAGAAGTATAGATACCTCTGCTCTCTCTTTTGGTTTCCATTTGCATGGAGTGTCTTTTTTCCATATCTTCATTTTGAGAGTGAATGTCTTGGAGGCAATATGTAGCTGGTTTTTTCTTTTTCTTTTTTTTTTTAAACCTATTCAGCCATTCTATGCCTTTTGATTGGACAATTTATTCCACTTACATTTAAAGTAATAATTGATAGGCAAGAACTTACTATTGCCATCTTGTTCATCATTTTCTGGTTGTTTTGTAGTTCCTTTGTTCTTTTCCTCCTCTCTTGCTATCTTCTTTTGTGAACTGATGATTTTCCATTGGGGTATACTGTGATTCCCTTTTCTTTATCTTGTGTGTACATATGTATTATAGTTTTTTGTTTGTTTATTTTGTGGTTACCCTGTGGCTTACTTGAAATGTCTTATAGCTATAACAGCCTATTTCAAGCTGATAACTTTTATCACATACAAAAACTCTACTCTTCTACTCTCCCCTTACTTTGTTTTTATTTATTTTTTAAAATTTATTTTATTTATCCATTTTTTTTTTACTGAATTGGGTCTTTGTTGCCACATGCGGGCTTTTCTCTAGTTGAGGTGAGCAGGGGCTACTCTTCGTTGCAGTGCGTGGGCTTCTCACTGTGGTGGCTTCTCTTGTTGCGGAGCACAGGCTCTAGGCACGCAGGCTTCAGTAGTGTGGCACGCAGGCTCAGTAGTTGTGGCTCATGGGCTCTATAGTGCAGGCTCAGTAGTTGTGGTGCATGGGCTTAGTTGCTCCACGGCATGTGGGATCTTCCCGGACCAGGGCTCAAACCCATGTCCCCTGAATCGGCAGGAGGATTCTTAACCACTGCGCCACCAGGGAAGCCTTCTTCCCTTACCTTATTTTTTGTTTTTGTTGCCATAATTGACATCTTTTTAAAAAATAAATTTATTTATTTATTTATTTTTGTCTGTGTTGGGTCTTTGTTGCTGCGCGCAGGCTTTCTCTAGTTGCAGCGAGTGGGGGCTACTCTTGGTTGTGGTGCATGGACTTCTCATTGCGGTGGCTTCTCTTGTTGTGGAGCACAGGCTCTATGTGTGTGGGCTTCAGTAGTTGTGGCATGTGGGCTCAGTAGTAGTGGCTCGCAGGATCTAGAGTGCAGGCTCAGTAGTTGTGGCACATGGGCTTAGTTGCTCCGTGGCATGTGGGATCTTCCCAGACCAGGGCTCGAACCCGTGTCCCCAGCACTGACAGGCAGATTCTTAACCACTGCCTCACCAGGTAAGTCCCTGACATCTTTTTATATTGTGTATCTCTTAGCAAATTATTATAGCTATATCTATTTTTTTAGCTATATCTATTTTTTACAGTTTTGTTTTTTAACCCTTACACTAGAGTTAAGTGGTTATTATGCCATCATATTACAGTATTAGATTATTCTGAATCTGACTATATACTTACCTTTATGAGTGTATTGTGTATTTTCATATGTTTTCATGTTACCAGTTAGTAGCCTTTCATTTCAGCTTGAAGAACTCCTTTCAGCATTTCTTGTAAGGCACATCTAATGGTGATGAACTCCCTCAGCTTTTGTTTGGGAAAGTCTTTATCTCACCTCTATTTCTTTTTCTTTTTTAAATTAATTAATTTATTTAGTTCTGGCTGTTTTGGGTTTTCGTTGCTGTGCGTGGGCTTTCTCTAGTTGTGGTGAGCAGGGCTACTCTTCCTTGCAGTGTACAGACTTCTCACTGCAGTGGCTTCTCTTGTTGTGGAGCACAGTCTCTAGGCATGCAGGCTTCAGTAGTTGTGGCACGCAAGCTCTAGAATGCAGGCTCAGTAGTTGTGGCGCACAGGCTTAGTTGCTCCGCGACATGTGGGATCTTCCCGGACCAGGGCTCGAACCCGTGTCCCCTGCATTGGCAGGTGGATTCTTAACCACTACATCACCAGGGAAGTCCTCACCTTCATTTCTGAAGGTCAACTTTGTAGAGAAAAGTGTTCACGGTTGGCATTTATTTTCTTTCAGCTATTTGAATATATCATCCCACTCTCTCCTGGCATATTTCTCCTGCTGAGAAATCTGCTGATAGCCTTATAGGGGTTGTCTTGTTTAATATAAACTTTTTTCTCTTGTTGCTTTAAAAATTCTCTTTTCATCTTTGATTTTATACAGTTTTATTATAATTTGTCTTGAAGAAGATGGTTTTGCATTGAAAATTTGGGGTGACCTATTGGCTTCATGAACTTGGATGTCCAAATCCCTCCCCAGGTTTGGAAAGTTCTCATCACTATTTATATAAACTTTGTACCCTTTTCTCTCTCTCTCTTCTTCTGAAACTCCAGTGATTATTTCTTTTAATGGTGTCCCTTAAGTCCCATAGTCTTTCTTCATTCCTTTTCACTACTTTTTCTTTTTGCATCTCTTGATCAGATACTTTAAAATGATCTCTCTTGCTCCTTCTACTGTCTTTCTGTCACATTTCAATTTTCTGGTTCTATAGCAGCAAGCTGTTCTCCCTTGTTCTCAGTGGCCACTAGGCATCTAAAGTATCTTGGTTCCCTGACAGTTCCAAGTCAGGTGAGAAAGATACCAGTTCCTTGAGCAGCCCTCCAAAAACCTGAAAGGCTGGATTCACACTCTTCTTTCTCCTTCCCAAGGGAGCTAGCTGCCCCCTTGCTATTTTTTGTTCTTCAGGGCTCTCAGGCATCCAAACTACACCAGTTCCATCAGTTCTCTGAGCGAGGCAATATAAAAACTAGTCCCCCAGGCAGCCCTCCAAGAAGCTGAAACATTGGACACATGCCCTACTCTTCTCTTTCCCCTTGAAGGTGGAGTAGTGAACCAGGGTGTTTTTTCCTGGTGCTGAGCTGTGCCAGCTTGGGGGAGGGGCTGATGTGAGTAAAGTAAAATTATTCTTATTTGTTTCATTACAGCTGTTTCAGCTTTATGCTCACTTAGGTACTCCCAACTTCTTGATTATGGAATTTTTGCAAGGGTATTTTATTACACATATCATTACAAATTGGTATTTTTGTGGGACAATTAGGGCTGGAACTTTCTATTCTGACATCTTGCTGGTGTCATTTGATCCATTTTGAGTTAATTTTTGTATATAATGTGATGTAGTGGTCCAACTTCATTCCTTTGCAAGTGGATATTCAGTTGTCTTGACATCACTTATTGAAAAAGAATTATTCTTTTCCCATTGAAGTGTTTGGGAACCATTGTTGAAAATCAACTGATGAATAAATATGGGAATTTATTTCTGGATTCTCAATTATATTCCATTGATCTATATGTCTATCCTTATCCCACTACTACATTCTCTTGATTATTGTAACTTTGTACCTAGTTTTTAAATCAAGAATAATTAGTGCTCCAACTTTGTTCTTTTTTATCAATATTGTTTTGGCTGTTCTGGGTGTTCTTGCATTTTCTTATGAATTTTAGGATCAGTTTGTCCATTTCTGCAAAAAGCCAGCTTACTTTGGACAGGGAATTTGTTGACTCTGTAGATCACTTGGGGGAGTATTGCCATTTTAACAGTATGAAATTATACTATCTTCATGAGCATGGGATTTTCCCCCCATTTATTTACATTTTCTTTAATTCCTTTCAACAATGTTTTATAGTCTTCAGAGTATGCATTTTATATTTCTTTTGTTAAATTTATTCCTTAATATTTTCATCTTTAAAAAATTATTTATTTGTTTATTTATTTTGGCAGCATTGGGTCTTCGTTTCTGCACACAGGCTTTCTCTAGTTGCAGCGAGCTGGGGCTGCTCTTTGTTGCGGTGCGCGGGCTTCTCATTGCAGTGGCTTCTCATGCTGTGGAGCATGGGCTCTAGGCGCGTGGGCTTCAGTAGTTGGGGCTCGCGGGCTCTAGAGCACAGGCTCAGTAGTTGTGGTGCACGGGCTTAGTTGCTCCGCGGCATGTGGGATCTTCCCAGACCAGGGCTCGAACCCGTGTCCCCTGCACTGGCAGGCGAATTCTTAACCACTGCACCACCAGGGAAGCCCCCTTCAATGAATTTTAAATTGTATTTTTTTTTAAACTGTATTTTTGAGTTATTTTCTCCGTGGTTTCTCTAGAATTTACTATATACGTTATAACTTAACAGTATCTCCAGATTTATATTAACTTAATTCTATTAAGACAGAAAGATATTACTCCTATATAGCTCTTTTTCTTCCACCCTTTTTGCTTTATTATTATTATAGCTATTACATCTTATAGTGGGTTGAACTGTGGCCTCCAAAACGATATGTCCACTTCCTAACCCCTAGAACCTATGAAAGTGACCTATTAGGAAAAAAAGGACTTTGAAGATGTAATTAAGTTAAGGATCTTCAGATGAGTTCATCCTGGATTTTCCAGGTGGGCACTAATTCCAATGAGAAGTTTTTTTTATAAGAGATAGAAAAAGGGAAGACACACACAGAGGGAAGGCCATGTGAAGATAGAAGCAGAGATTGGAGCAATGCAAATAGCCACCAAAAGCTGTATGAGGCAAGGAATGGAATCTCCACTAGAGCCTCCAGAAGCCTCCAGTACAGCCCCTCAAACACCTTGAGTTTGGATTTCTCCCCTCCAGAACTGTGAGAAAAACTGTCTTAAGCCGCCCAATGTGTGGTAATTTTTTTGCAGCAGCTGCAGGAAACCAATATATATCTCTATATATTACAAACCCAAAAGTACATTGTTATAATTATTACATTATATAATTTTATATCTTTTAAAGATGCTGAGAGAAAAAAGGAAAGCAATTATATATTTATAGTGTTTCTTTTTTTTTTTTTTTTTTTTTGTACGCAGGCCTCTCACTGTTGTAGCCTCTCCCGCTGTGGAGCACAGGCTCCGGACACACAGGCTCAGCAGCCATGGCTCACGGGCCCAGCCACTCCGTGGCATGTGGGATCTTCCCAGACCGGGGCACGAACCCGTGTCCCCTGCATTGGCAGGCGGACTCTCAACCACTGCGCCACCAGGGAAGCCCTATAGTGTTTCTTATTTGCCATTTCTGGTTCTGTTCATTTGTTGATGTGGATCAGAATTACCATCTGTTGTCCTTTCCTTATCTAATACAGCTGTTCTTCTATCCACCTCCTTTGTACTGTAATTGGCAAAGTTGTTTCATTTCTAAATATTATAGGCCCAGCAATACATTTATACATATTGTTACATACAATTGCTTTTTTAAAAGAAGAAAGGAGAAGCCTCTGGGCATATCTCAGAAGGAGTACTCTTCCTCTCTCCCTGCCAGAGCCACAAGGAAATGTTTCTTGGATGTTCGCTTTGAGAACCTAGTGGGGTTCCTGAAAGTAAAGCCCGTAAAATTGGGTGTAGGGGGCCCCAACTGTGCCCTCCAGGAGTTTCTCACTCTCAAGATAGTCCACAACTCAGCCTTCAGCAATTTGTCAAAATTTCCATTTAAGTGTTCCCTACCAGCCTCTGGCTCTAGTGGCTTCTGCTCCGTGGAAGCAGATCTTGGCTGTGACTCTCTGGATTTGCTTGTTTCTCCAGATTTCAGGGCGGAGGTTTTCCCTGTAAACTCAGTTCTCTGATGGGTTCAGGAAAAGTCATGTATCCAGCTTTTCTTGTTGTTATTATAAGGAAAGGAGTGATAAATTCTAAGCTTTTTACATGTTGGAGCTGAAACGGGAAGTTTGTTCTTTCTGTTTATTTTTCTCAGCCTTCTCACATGTTTCTTCTTGTTCTTGACTATGTACCAAGCAGAGCCTGTTCACTTTTTTTACTGTTTCCAATGTGGCTTTAATTTCTGTTATTATATTCTGTTATTTCTGATTTTATATTTCTCTTCCATTTATTTCATGAATTGCATCAGCTCAGTTTTCATGGTCTTTTGTGGCCTTTTCATTTTGAAATTCTGTACCTTTGTTTTGAGTTCTTAATTCTCTGAGACCCTTTAAAATTGTTTCATAAATCTTCTGACTAGAGACCTCTAGAGACCTGTGGGGTTTTTCTGTTTTTTGCTTTTTGTTTTGGCCGGGCCATGCCGTATGTGGGATCTTAGTTCCCTGACCAGGGATCGAACCTGTGCCCCCTGCAGTGGAAGCATGGAGTCTTAACCACTGGACCACCAGGGAAGTTCCAGAGACCTGTGTGTTCTCATCTGTTATTTTTCATATTTATTTTCTTATTCCTTCTTGTAATATTTATGTAGATCCTATGTTGGCTCTTTTTTGATTACTATTTATCTTTGAGAGGAGTTCCTTTAGGACCAGCTATCTGCAGGTGGAAAGTGTAAATGGATGGGCCAACAGTGCTCTGGACTAACGTGATCATTTCCTTGTTTACTGTTTGTTAGAGGAGTTTGCGTGTACCTTAGCTTTTACATACCTCCAACTAATGAGAACTGGCAGCTGCAGAGCAATTTGTCATCTAGAGTTTTCTCTTAACTTTACCGTATCCTTAGGTTCACTCTTGAAACAATGGTGCCTCTGCTCACTATCACATTCAGTCCTGCTTTCTCTCCTATTTTGCGCTGACAAATGGGTTTACAGGAAAACGCTGCCTGATTTAGCCTATGTACCTAGATGTTTTTGTTCCAAACAAGGGACCTTTGGTGTTATATCTCAGTGTGAAGCACTACTCTGGAAAACTCCAATCTACCAGCTTTTCCCAAGGTCTCCAGTGGCAGGAATCCTTTCTCAGCATTTTCTCTTATCTTAGTTCAATCTTCATGGCACTTGGTAACTTCTCTTCATATATACTATGGTTGAAGTTCAAATGTTTTAAAGAGTTTCATCAGAGATATAACTTTAGGGCTTCCCTGGTGGTGCAGTGGTTGAGAGTCTGCCTGCCGATGCAGGGGATACGGGTTCGTGCCCAGGTCCGGGAAGATCCCACATGCCGCAAAGCGGCTAGGCCCGTGAGCCATGGACACTGAGCCTGTGCGTCTGGAGCCTAAAAAGATATAACTTTATTAAATTAAAATGTTTATTTTCATTTATCCATAATTGATAGAAATCCCACTTTTTGTCTAGTTATTGAAGGTATGTAGGAAAGGTATGTTTTTTATTTTTAAGCTAATCATCTCATTGAGCTCTTTTTTAGTTCTAATTATTTTTTCTTTAATTCTCTGGGATTTTATGAGTAGAAAATTATATTACCTATAAATTTATCATCTAACAGTATATTTTATACTCCTTTCTAATACACACACACACACACACACACACACACACACACACACACACACACACTTCCTTATCTTGTGTTGTCCAGAATATCCAAGTCAGTATTGAATAATAACTATGACATGAAGTGTGGTGTTATGCTCCTGATTTTTCATGGGAAAAATTCTAGTGTTTTTACTGTTTAAAATTAAGATGGCCATTTTTTTTGTGACAGCTGTCAAATTTTTATCAACTTTCTTTTAAATATATATCACAATAATGACCTGGAAATACTTTGTTTTGAAACTTAATATAATGTGGGATTTGTGTAGAGTCCTTTTTGGAGAATGTTGATAGTGTCTTTCTCAGATCTTTATTTTAGGTTAGGCGCTCCTAATAAACTGATGTCAGGTAGGGTGGTTGGTAGTGGTTGCAAGCCTTACTTTTCAGCCACACTTGATGAAAATTTTTTTCTGAAGCTCAGAGGAAGATCTGGTGTGACTGCTTACCAAATATGTAGGAAGATGTAATTTGATATAGGTAAAATATGTGATTGAATCAGATTGGCTAGCTCTTAACACAATGACATTCAGCAAATTTGAGTTAAAAAATTAAGTATAAAAGTCTAGGACTGGGACTTCCCTGGTGGCGCAGTGGTTAAGAATCCGCCTGCCAATGCGGGGGACACGGGTTTGAGCCCTGGTCCGGGAGGATCCCACGTGCCGCGGAGCAACTAAGCCCATGCGCCACAACTACTGAGCCTGCACTCTAGAGCCCGTGAGCCACAACTACTGAGCCCGTGTGCCACAACTACTGAAGCCTGCGTGCCCTAGAGCCCATGCTCCACAAGAGAAGCCACTGCAATGAGAAGCCCGCGTACCGCAACGAAGAGTAGCCCCCGCTCCCCGCAACTAGAGAAAGTCTGCGTACAGCAACAAAGACCCAACGCAGCCAAAAATAAATAAATTAAAAAAAAAAGTCTAGGACTTTTTGATCTGTGGCTTAATAACATCTAGAAAAAAACGGATGTGAATTTTAGTTTTTAATCCATCATAAAAAAGGTATGTGATGCAGCTGAAAAAGGGTCTATGACATTTTAAATGATATTATATTACGGAGAAAAACTCGGTAGTACAAACTTGAGAAAGAAATTCTATAGCAGTGTGCTATTGGTAAGGTGTTCAAGTAAAAAAAGAAACAATGAATGACGTAGGCCAGGTACATAGCCACTTAATTTACATGCCCAAAGCTTAGCTGGATATTTAAGAAACAAAATTGAGTGATACAGATCTCTACCCTCAAACAACTCCCACCCTGTTAGGCTTGATTTTAACACTACATGAAGCTATTTTACAGGATGAAAATTTGCTTAACGTGATTGTCATGTTCAGTCTTTTAATTTAGTTCCCATAAGTACATAACATACTCCCAGGGAATAATCTTAAGCACTAAGAAAATCTTATTTAAAGTACAGTATCCTTTTGCTGACAAACTCTTTGGTGGGTATTCAGATTATTCTCCTGTTTGGCTTCAATATCTCTAATATGAACTTATGGCTAGAAATCTCTTGAATTTACAGATTACGGCCAAGTTTGGTGGGAGAGCTTTATAATAACAGTCTTTGCAATAGAACCCAAGCAGAAATCAGAACAATGTTTTTGCACAGAGTCCACTTAAACTTGTACTTGCACCTAATTAAAACTCGAAAATATTTGAATTAGGAGACACTATGGAAAATGCCATAAACTGGCAAAATGAAATACTAGAAAGGAAAGGTTCTGCTAAAGAGAAGTTTTGTTAATTTATGATTTTATTCACCTAGCAATCTTATACAAAACAAAAAAGTCTTGAGACTTTCTCATCTTTGGGATATCCAAATATCCCAAGTATCTCCTAAATGTTGCTTTCCCACAGATCCCAGTTTATATGAGCAAATATTGCTTTCCCACAAACTCCAGTTTATGTCAGTAAATACCACGTTCCCACAAATCCCAGTTATGCCTAAAGATAGGGAGGCAGATGGTGGGACAAATTCTACTAGGAGAGCTCTATCTACTTATTCCTGAGACTAAGTAAATCTTTTTAAAATAAACATCAGTGGCAGTTTAAACAGAAACAGGAGAAAAGGGAAGCCAAAAGTCTGAGAAGTGTGTGAATGGGGGAGAGTTTTTGTCAAGATTTTCCATGCTGATTCTCAGTATGTGTTTTCCTTTCTCCCCACTTCCTAATCCACACCCACACATCCTATTGATCTCGGAGAGGCAGAAGTGAGTGATGGCGTGAAGCGAGATCTTAATTCCTTGTCCAGGAATTGAACGTGGGTAGCCTGGATGAAAACCAGGAATCCTAGCTGCCACACCCCCTGGCTCTTGCTCCCAGTGAAAAATGCATTTCTCACAGAGGCAAAACTGTAAAAACAGGTACAAAGTTTATTATTAGAGACACAGCACAACAACAAGTGGGAGAGCACAGTTTGTTTAGTTAAGATAGAAGCAAGGCAGAGATGCACACCCGGAGAGAAAGGGTGTAGGTGCCCTCCTTAATGAGGAGGAGTTCAGTAAAGAGGTGGTTAAGTCATCTATATAGGGCAGTTCTTCGGGGTCTTTGTTTACCTTTGGCCAATTATCTGGTTTCTTTTTCCACACCTGCCCTGCCTTAGGACCCTCCCCAACATGCGTGCACAACAGCCCAGAGGCTATGGGATGGCCTTAGCATCACATATTATGGGGTGGTGCCCCCTCCCTTTTGACCCCCAAGGAGCCTTTTCTAAGCATATGCAATATTTCCCTTGCCCCAAGGATGGGAAATGTATGAACTCTTGATCTTTTAACAGGGTTTAGTCCCACTCGGTCCCTGCCATAAAAATGTCCAATGTCCAGTTATTTATCCTATTTCTGTTGCTGGTTTTTACATCAAGGTGCAGATCTCAAAATATAGACTGGAGTCCGGTCATAAATATGTAGTTCTGGAGCCCATTTGTCTCTTGTATGTGATGTAAACAGGGGGCTGGTAATGAATGTCTGGCCTGGAGCCCATCTTCTTCTAACCCCAGGAAGTGTGAGCAGGAGGCTAGTTGTAAATGTCTACCCTGGAGCCCATCTATCTCCTGCCTCACTGTCCTCCTAAACCCGGGATAATAAGAAGCTTGCTTGCAGGTGTAAAATTCACGGGCCTTCCAAAAGTTGAGTACATCTCTCCAGGTGCATTTCATCTGCTGCTAATGGAAAAGCGAAAAGTATAACCTTTTACCCCAAAGCAGTTAGCTTGGTTAGCAGCATTAAATTGAGAAAATGCAAATCCTAATAATCTCTCACACTGAAGTAGAAAATCAGTTTTGGTTCTGAAATTTGGTGAGGAATCAATTCAATTTTTATTAGTTATTTCACATCCTAATGAGGATTCCCCAATGATGGCTATGCTTATGACTCTACCGAACAACATTTCAACGGGCTGACAGGTTTCTCGCTTTAATTTTATTCAAGACTTGGCGTCAATGATTTTTTTGGTTCCCTAGTTCGGAAAGACAAACTAGTCAGGGGCATTTACTATATACTTACATTGCCTTATGTGGCAGCCTGCCCTACTTCCTTGGAAGAAATAAGGAATGGGTTTGTGATGGTCAGAGGAGACTGGTTCTTAGTGGCACACTGAAGTTACCAATCCCACTTTTAGTCTTAAAACCAGAAAGCTGGAGCTGCCTATCTACTCCTGCCCCCACCTCCATTTTAACTGACAATTTAAAAAATTATTAGAGAAATATTCAAACATACACTAAAGTTGAGAGAATTGTGTAATTAACCCCATGTGTCCTGTACTCACCTTCAATAATTATCCATACTTTTAGGCAGTTTTCTGACCAGGAAATATAATGCCCTGAAAGCTTCAATTCTTTATCTCTATTTGGCTTTCGTCTTTCAAATTTTGGTTCCTGGGGCTTTGGACACTGCAATTGTATTAAAAGAAGGATTTGAGTGAGGAATTTAGTGTTTAATGTCAGTCTCTTTTTCAGCTCTCCTCCCTCTCTGGAGAAGCCACTGGTTATTGGGTGCTAGGCGGAATCTGGCCGTATTTATTGCGGCCAAGAGCTGTTTTTCTTAAAACAGATCACTGTCCCGATTTCCGTGCAGAAGACCGGCCAAAAAACAAAGCTGGAGAATTTATGGGTATCAAGCCAGTTCTTACCCCACCTCAGTGCTGTTTTCTAAACATTTACAGACAGCAAATTTGCAGAACAGTTTTCTGGTCACACTCTGTAAAGTATCTCAGTACTTTCTCTCCCCTTCACTTTGCACGTCCTGTTTGGGGATGAGTTGTCAATCTTTCTGAGTTTTTGGTGCTAACCTCCTCCCTCGCCCACAGCGTCGGGGGCCGCTTGCAAAGCACTCCCAGTAGGGCCTCCTGGGGAACGAGAAACTGCTGATGCGCAAAAAAGCGGAAACGTGGAACGGAATTGCGCTCGCACACTTTTGTGTCTTGAAAAGCGAGAATCCCGGGGAAGCTTCCCAATCTGCCTCTCGCTGGTAGCCTCTACTGAAATCTTGGCAGCTCCCGGGATATAAGAAGGTGCAGGAAGAGACTTAAACCCGCAGCGGAGAGGCTGAGAATCCAGCACGGAATGCATCCCAGCACTTGGTTTGTGGGCTCCTGTTTCCTTAAGCCTAGAAGGTGTCGTGGTTCACGGTCACGGTTCCGCCTATCAGCGCCTCCGCCCCGCGGTTCCTGTCGGAGTTCCGCCCTCTCCGCGGGCAATGTAGGGAGTCAGTGGGTCCGAGCGCCCGGGACCCGACGCTCCGCTTTCAAGCAGTCGCGGAGAAACGCCAGCCGAGCTCAGCCCCAGTTATAAACTGTCTTCAGGGAGAGGTTGTAGACATTAAGACCGCGGCGGTCTCAGGGCGTTGTCCTAGGAAACGCCGTTTAAGGGAAGGCGTATTAGTTGTTGGGAGCGTCTTCCTTGCCCCGCCCCGCGCTCGCTGCCTGGGCGCGTGGCGAGATCCCAGCTGGCTGGGAACCGAGACCGCGCTTCCCCAACGCCGGCGGTTTACCTCGTCTCTGCACCCCTAGGCGGCGCTGCACTCCTCCGCACCCGGTCCGCTCCGCTTTCCCAGACGGCTGCCAAGCCTCCAGTCTAGCAAGCCTAGCTCGCAGCCGGCCGGCCCCGGGCAATTCCGGTATTCGGAAGGCGAACGTCGGCGGTCTCTGCACCTCCAGTCGGCAGCAGCGGCCGGTCGGCCCTCGTTTTTTTCTTTTTTAAAACCACGGCTTGTGATCTCCGGGAGTCCGGAGCATGGTCCCGGGTCACCGCTGGTGGAACGAGGACGCCGAGAGGGAGGGAGGATGGTGGGTTGGAGGGTGGCGGTTCTATGTTTGTGGGTCTCCTGCGGCTCTGCAGCGGGACAGCTCGAATACTCCGTGTCGGAGGAGACCGAACGGGGCGTAGCCGTAGGCAATGTTGCCCAGGACTTGAGGCTGTCAGCGGCCGCTCTGTCCTTGCGGAACTTTCGCTTCCTTTCCAGCCACGGCGAGCCCTACTTCGAGGTCGATCTGGCCAGCGGAAGCTTGGTGGTCAGAGAGCCGGCGGATCGCGAACGGCTGTGCGGGGACAAAGCTGCCTGCGTCCTGACCTATGAGCTGGTGCTGGAGGACCCGCTGGAGCTGCACAAGATTCACGTTCACGTCCTGGACACCAACGACAACTCGCTTCACTTCCCTGCCGGCGACGTGCAGTTGCACATTCCCGAGTTCCTGATGCCGGAGCCCGTTTTACTCTCCCTAATGCCCAAGATGCCAACGAGGGAAGCAATGGGGTGCTAAGCTACAGCCTGAGCCCCAGCCAGCCCTTTCGCCTGGACATGGGGTCGTGCGCGGGTCGACGGCAGCGAATACCCGGAGTTGGTATTGGAGAAAGGGCAGGATCAGGAGCAGCGTGCCACCCACCGGCTGGTGCTCACCTCCCGGGACGGCGGGCCGCCGGCGCGCTCCGGAGACGGACAAGTCACCGTCGTCGTGGTGGACACAAACGACAATGCACCTGTATTTGAGCGCTCAGTATACCGCACCAAGGTGCCAGAGACTGCACCCAACGGGACTGTGTTATTCCGAGTTCAAGCCTCGGACCCGGATGAAGGCTCCAATGGGGAAATCCGGTACTCCTTAAGCAATAGCACGCAGGCAAAGCTGCGACACCACTTTCACGTGCACCCTAGAAATGGGGAAGTGCGGGTAGCTGCTTCACTAGGTCCGCCTGAAACGCTGTTGGAGGCATACATCGAGGCGAGGGATGAAGGCGCCTTCGGTCTAGCCAGCACCACCAAACTGCTGGTGGAAGTGACTGATGTGAACGATCACGATCCTGAGGTGAACCTCCCCACTTTCTCCAGTCCAGTTTCCGAGGACACCGCCGCTGGCACAGTGATTGCTCTCCTTAGTGTAAGGGATGAGGACCTTGGTCCCAATGGTAAGGTCGTTTGTAGCATGTCCACTGGAGGCCCTTTTAAGCTGAAGGCTTCCTTTGACAACTACTACAGCTTGCTGACTGATGGGCCGTTGGACCGGGAGCAGGTCAGTGAATATCAGGTCCTGATCACCGCCTTAGATGGTGACTCGCCCCCACTTAGCACCCGCAGGACACTGACTGTGTCAGTTGCTGATGTGAACGACAATACACCAAACTTTTCTCAACCGAAACAGGAACTTCTTGTGGCTGAAAACAATGGCCCTGGGGCCTCCCTAGGATGTGTGTTTGCCCAGGACCCAGATCTGGGGAAGAATGGCATCATCTTTTATGAGCTGTTGGATATTATCTCTGAAGGGCAAGCAGCCTCTAACTTGGTGGCAGTAGATTCCTCCAGTGGGACTATCACTGCCAAAATTTCCTTTGACTTTGAGCAGCTCAGGGAGTGTCACTTCCAAGTGGAAGCCCAGGATGGTGGCATTCCTCCCAGAAGTGAAACAGTGACTGTGAACTTGTTTGTGGTAGACAGGAACGACAAGCCTCCAGTCATCTTGTTTCCCTTGCCCAGAAATGGCTCTGTCCCAGTGGAAATTGTGCCCCGCTCTGCCAGAACAGGACACCTGGTCACAAAAGTGGTAGCAGAGGATGCAGACAGTGGCTCCAATGCTTGGCTTTCTTACCACATCTCTCAGGCTTCTGACTCGAGCCTTTTTAGAATTTCAGCCAATATGGGCTCCATACTGCTCGCTTAGTTCTTCCCGCTGATGCAGTTAAACAGAGGGTGGTGGTAGTGGTTCAGGACCATGGAGACCCATCACTGGGTCTGTCACACTGGGCTGTTGAGCAACTCTGTCCCTCGGGTCCTTCCAGACTTTGAAGATGGCTGGGAAAAAGGCGGGCACCTTTCTGCCCAGAACCTGTATTTAGTAATTGCCCTGGCCTGTATTTCCTTTTTATTTCTGGGGTGCTTACTTTTCTTTGTGAGTAGCAAGTTGAGCCAGATCCCAGGTTGTTGCTCTCA
This sequence comes from Leucopleurus acutus, assembly GCF_964270905.1. Taxonomy (NCBI): domain Eukaryota; kingdom Metazoa; phylum Chordata; class Mammalia; order Artiodactyla; family Delphinidae; genus Leucopleurus; species Leucopleurus acutus. Next base: position 58,745,795 of record NC_139145.1, on the reverse strand, counting down.
GAGCTGCTGTCGCTCTCCAGAGGAGTTGAGATATGGGAGCAAGATGGCTTTGAATCCTTGCATGACATCTGCCACAATAGATGTCACTACAGTCGAAAGACTTTCTCAGACCTACCTCTGTCGGGCCTCTCTGGGACTTGGTTCTAACAATAACAGTTTGCTGTTGCGTGGGGAATACAGTGCTGCTGACCTGAGAAATTTGGCCTCTGGGATAGGACTGAATGTGCCAATATCCTGTATTCAGATTCACAATAGGAAAGGGGATCATGCAAATGTCAATGCCGTGGTAAGCAAAGTTTATGGGATTTGATTCCCTTGACCAGGAAATGACCACTAGCTATTTCTGAAATGTTTCTTAGATGAGCCTTTGGCAACATTTAATCCAATGAATTGAATGCTCCTGCTTAGCATCCCCTGTGCTAAGGATTCTGGGAAGATATAGGCGTTAAAAGAGACTGACCTTGGCCTCAAGAAGGTTACAGTTTATTTCTGAGAAAGCAAGGTAAGAAATTCAAACCTATTACAGAACAATTAAAATAATATAGCATAAAGGTCTAAAATTTAAAAAAAAGCACCAAAGTTTCTGGTACAGGTAATAAACAACCTGGGGGGGGTCTTTTTAAAAAAATTTATTTATTTTTATTTACTTATTTTTGGCTGTGTTGGGTCTTCATTGCTGCTCGCGGGCTTTCCCTAGTTGTGGTGAGCAGGGGCTACTCTTTGTTTCAGTGCGTGTGCTTCTCATTGCGGTGGCTTCTCTTGTTGCAGAGTCCAGGCTCTAGGCATGCAGGCTTCAGTAGTTGTGGCACACGGGCTCAGTGCTCTAGAGCACAGGCTCTAGTAGTTGTGGCGCATGGACTTCATAGCTCTGCAGCATGTGGGATCTTCCCGGACCAGGGCTTGAACCTGTGTCCCCTGCATTGGCAGGTGCATTCTTAACCACTGTGCCACCAGGGAAGTCCCCTGGGGTGTCTTTAAATAATTCCTTTTACGAATTTCTTTAAGGAATTACTTAAAGCAAATATCCCTTCATTAGAAGTATTTTGAGCAACAGATGTGTGTAAGGCATTCTGATTCCTAAGGTGAGAATGAAAATTATGTAAGAGTCTTTGTGTAATACAAACTTAATATCATGGATGATGAGACGTTTATTCAAATCATTACAATACATGATTTAAAAATGATGTTAACCTAAAACATGTAAAAGTAAATTGCAGTGGATGTTCAAAGAAGGGAGAGAGATAACATGAGAGAACATCTAGGCAGGGAGGAGGGAATCATAGGAGGCTTTGTGGTAGAGATAGCTGTTGAATTGGATTGTGAATGCTATACCGTTTAATAAAATGCAGCATACTCTCTAGGCTATATTTTACAATGAGTCCCGTTTTGACAAAGTAGTCTTTTTTGAGAATGATACTCCAAAACACAGCTAATAGTTCCACACAGTGTTTGTAAGTACGTAAAAATTCTAGGCATATCTCAAAACACCTATTTGTACTGACAGAAAGAAGATAAGATGATTGGGTATAGGACTTGACAACCTTTTATTTTGTGTTCTTATTGATATATTTCACAAAGAAGACAGATGAGTAATTGTTATGTCAGAAACATTTGTGTGTTCAAAGGTGCACTTACCATTCAAAGTCCATTCAACTTGGATTTAATATTCTTATTATTTTAGAAACCAGTATACTTAGAAGTAAGTAAATACCATATTTGGGAGTAATGCATCTAATAAAATTAAATTATACCTCAGTTTATCTGTTTGGCATTTGAAAACTTTCTGAGTGGAGTGGGAGCAATTGGCTTAGCAATTTTACAATATTACTTTCCAACTTCTCATAGAGATCATGGATACAAGAGAAAGGTTGTGCAGAAATTAGGGAAGGGAACGAAGGGAATGTTCTACTCTTCTAGGTAATAAGAGAGAAAATTGGATAAGTTATTCTCCTTCAAATAATTATGTTAACTGCAAATAAAATAGATTTGCATCCATTATAATTTTGCATAATTAATATTCACACATGATATAATGGAATCCAATATATATTATTAGTAAATACTTGCTGATGAATGAATAATTAAATTTGTGAATATATTAATTGGCTGGAAACACTCTTCAACATAGAGGGAAAAACTTTAACTTAACTTTTATCTTTACGTGTATATATAGTTAACAGTTTAAAGGCTATTTTCAAACATATTATTTTCTTCCTTATGATATATAATCATGAAACAACACAACAGGGATTTTCTGGTCCTAGAGCTAGCATGAGAAATCTCAGTGCTGTATTCTGGGGTTAAATAAGAGTCCAGTTCCTGTAGATAACAAAGTGATTAGTAGGGATGCACATCATAACACTGTGAACTTTGCAGTGAATGAAAATTAAAATGCAGTTAATTTTAAGGGAGAAAATTGGTGCACAAAATGTTAGTATTTCAGGTATCAAAACACAGTGTATAAACTCTATTAAGAAAATTCACCATTTATTTCTTTTATTTCATTGCTTTCTGTAACAAGGAGAGATAAGGATACCAGCAATGTCAATGCAGTTTGAGAATCAGGAATTGTTTGAGAGAAACAGTTTGACTAGACTACAAAGGAAACGTAAGTAAGTGATAAGATCAATGGATCTGAGAGTTAGAAGGAAAATTATCTACTTAAAAGGAAAAAATATGCAGTTAATAACAGAGGAAAATGTCCCCTGCCACAGAATTTTTAAACTTATGTGAGTGATAAAGTAACAGAGATATACTGTTTAGACGTGCAGGGCTATTGTGCCATCTCACTCATCCAGTTGGACAGTCTTTTTCCATCATTGTTGATATTTTGCTTTTTAGGTTGTTCATTGTTAATTTTTGTGGGCTAGATAATTCCTTATATATATAGAAAGTTTGATGTATTAAAAACATGGGGAAAATAACTTCTGTAAAGCTGTAGTATTTGTAATTCAACACAGGCATTTATTATTTACTTCTTCCTATCCAAGTGCATATTGATCCAATCTTGATTCTTTAGAAAAGAATGCTTATCATAGTGTTCACTGAATGCCTTAAGAACAACTACAGAATTCTAGAAATAAGGTATTTGTTGCTTCAGTTTTATAAAACATATATCCTTTGAAAAGTGTGAAATTTCATAATTTTAACTGTGTGCCCGAGTCACACAGAATCACGTTGATGCATATGTGTTTATATTTTGTTCTAACTCTAAGCTCTTCTGTCTTATTTTAGTTTAGAGTGTATGTTAGTATAATTTACGATACTAAAAAAAATTAACTTAAGAAATTCAGGAAGAAAAAAAGAAATTCAGGAAAACCTTTTATCTATATCTCTTCTTGGTTAATATTTAACAGATATAACCAAAATTGACCCACTGTGCAACAAGTAGACAACACGAGCCTCATGGCAATTTTTTCTGTTAAAATTCTTGATAGGGCTTCCCTGGTGGTGCAGTGGTTGAGAGTCCGCCTGCCGATGCAGGGGACACGGGTTCGTGCCCCGGTCCGGGAAGATCCTTTGCGGCTCGGCCCGTGAGCCATGGCCGCTGAGCCTGTGCGTCTGGAGCCTGTGCCCTGCAACTGGAGAGGCCACAACAGTGAGCGTGCCACACACACAAAAAAATTCTTGATAGACAATTTGAATTTTTAGATGGTATCTGAGGTGTAAACTCCACTATTTAAAATTAATTGCATTGGTAAATCTGCGTCCGGAGCCTGTGCTTTGCAACTGGGGAGGCCACAACAGTGAGCGTGCCACAAAAACAAAAAATTCTTGATAGACAATTTAATTTTTCGATGGTATCTGAGGTGTAAACTCTACTATTTAAAATTAGTTGCATTGGCAATTTTTTTAAGGTAGTAAATATAAATGTAGCAAAAATGCACAACAGCATACAACTGACTTTATTAAAATTTCCACATGAAAATTATATTTTAAACATACTAATGTTTTATTAGTGTATCATTTTTCAGGGATTAAAGCAGTTTCTCTTTTGCCAGGATCTATGGAGTATAAATATTTCCCCTTTGCAGTGTTGTTTGTTAACAGAGTGGTAGAATGTTTTTGGCATTCTGGGTGTTTTTATTTGCTAACGTATATTCCTTAAGTAGACTTTCCCATAGGTTAATTGGATGTTTCCTTATATCTATTTTGACTTTGAAGCTGATAACCACACGCCGAAAAACTTTAGAGTGCAGTAACTAAGGAAGCGTGCAAGGTATATGATATATATTCAGATTAAAAAATATGTAAATAGATAGCACAATAGTATTCACTGTATAATGCAAAAACCTCAAACTAGTGAAAAGGAGAGAAAAAGAGCATTATAACTTGAGTAGAAAAAGAAAAGCAATGCTTTTGGGAGATGTATGAGTGGGAAAGTTTTGACAACATCTGATAATGTTAATGACCTATTGATTTTTGTTGCCTTCAATATTTGCAGTTAGAGGGAAATAATATTCCAGAGACTAAGTACACTTTAGCTGGCTTGGGATGAAGGTAGACTAAATTACTAAGAGGTTTTTACATTGCTCAAATGCGTGTAATGTGAATATCAGAAATAGCATTTGGCAGAATGTCAAATGAATATAAATCACTGTCTAGGACTCTGATTAAAGTATGGGAAGCAAGGAATTTATTGGTAAGGATTATTCTTTAAAACAAAAACTTAAGGATAAAGGTGGTTGCTCACCTTGTTCCCAATTTTAATTGATGAGATGAGAATGGGTCAGGAAACCACATGTCTCTTTTATACTGCATTTATGAAAAAGAATTAGGATAAGAATTTCTTCCTCAAGCTATAAACATAGAACTTGTCTTGGAATCTAAGAATGAATATGCAGTTACGTTGTCTCCTATGCTGCAGAGAAAGAGAAAAGCCTTTCTGTCCCAACCCAAATTGTTGACTGTTCCTAGAGTCATCTGTTTGCCATGTACACATATACTGTTTTCATAGCTGAGCTCTATTGACATACCTCAAAATATACTCTCTGAATTCAGGCACATTATGTTTATTCTTTAGAATCTTTAAGCAAAGATTACAGCTGTTTTGTTTAGAATCAAAATGATGTTCATACAAAATAAAAACAACCAATTAAGACATCTTAATAGTGGGTTTCGGCATCTGTATACATCACTTGAGATTGGCATGTCATTTTCCTTTCTTTTAAGGATTTGGTATCAAGGTTATGCTGGCCTTATTAAACAAGTTAGAAGTGTTTTTTTTCCTCTCCTTTTTTTCTAGTCTCTGGTCATGTTTGTTAAGATTAGTGTTATTTCTGTCTTAAATATTTAGTAGAATTCACTAGGAATGTTCTCTGTGCCTTAAGTTTTCTTTGTGGGAAAGTTTTAAATCATGAAATCACATTTCTTTATTAGTAAGAGAAATATTCATATTTTTATTCTTCTTGTTTCATTTCTGTGAATTCTCTTTTTCCAGAAATACGTTAATTTTATGTAAATTTTCAAATATTTTGGCATAAAGTTTTTAATAATATCCTCTTTGTGATCTTTGTAACATCTACAGGATCTGTAGTGATATTCCTCTTTCCAATCTTGATGTTATTGTCACCTCTCATTTTTCCTGGTTAGACTTGGAAGTAGCTTATTATATTAGCCTTTCAAGGACTAACTTGGCTTTTGGGATTCTCTTGCTTGTATATTTGCTTTCTATTTAATTGATTTCTGCTTTAAACATTATTTACCTCCTAATATTTTCTTTATGTTCCATTTGCTATTTGATTTCTAGCTTCTTATATAGCTTATTGTTTTTCAGGTTTTGTTATTTTTAATGTATGGATTTAAAGCTGAAAAATTCCCCTAAGTATGGTATGATCTGCTTCATGCAAATCATATTTTTAAAATTTTTAATTCAAGTATAACATACATAAAAGTTCATATATCGTATATGTATAACGCGCTGAACAATTCAAAATCAACAGAATCATGTAATCACCACAGAGGTAAAGAAGTAGGAGAGCATTACCAGCACCCCAAGCCCCACTCAGCCCCCTCTATCTTTACTCCCTTCTGAAATATAACTATTATCATGAATTCCAACATCATAAAAATAGAATCCTATGGTATGATTATGTTTTTGTGTCTGGCTAATTTAATTCAATATCATACATATGACAATCACCTGGCCTGCTGTGTATAGCAATAATCCATCCATTAAGTTGTTGTATGTCACATTGTATGAATATATCACAATTTATTTATCCATTTTTCTGCTGATGGACATTTTTTTCAAGTTTATTTTTGCTATTATGGACAATTCTGCTGTGAACATTTTTTCCGTGTCTTTTGGTGCACATATTTGCATTTCTGATGACTATGTATCTAGTAGTAGAAATTGCTTGGTTATGTGGTATGAGTATGCTCAACTTTAATAGATACTGCCAACAGGTTCCCAAATTAGTTGTTCCAAGTTCCTCTCCTGCCAGCAGCGCTTGAGAGTTTCAGTTACTCCACATTCTTGAATAATTAGTATTACCAGACTTTTACATTTTCTTTGTTAATAGTGGTGTGTACTACTACCTCATTTTAAAAATTTAAGTTCTAGATTTGTGTTTTTTTCCATATAATGTAATAATTGAATACTGAACAGTCTACGAAGTGAATATTAAAATGCTTAGACCATTCATCCCTCCCTTCCATTGTATACTTTTTTTTAAGTCAGGTTTATTGGTTGTTTGAGAAATATTGGTTCACTGAGCTCTACAGATCTTCCAAATGTGGACACATTTTATTATGCAATAACAAAAAATCACATTTGTCAATAGCACCATCGATCTCATCAGACAGACAGTCTTTTAGTTTTGGGAAGGTACAAGCTCATGGTGGCAGACAAAAGTTTCCCAAAATTGTGATTCTTACTCAAAATCTTAAATTTTATCATTTGCAACAAATACTGTCACTTGTTTTCCTTGCAGTGACAGGCTCATTTCATTCATTTTTAAGAGAATGTCTGCCTTCTGGTGTTATAAATACCCAAGTCCATCTTGTAAATTTCCTCTCTCATACCTGGAGTCAACCATTCTACAAAGATCCTTCAATTCTTTTTTGTGGGAGATGGTATTTAGAAATATAATCTGGACAATAGGTGTGCTTATTCCTACGTGGTTGAGTCAGCGTTTCTAGGTGTGAACTAGGGGATATGCATTTTTTAAAAGGTAAAATAAATCACAAGTTCATATTAATTTTTACAATTCAAGTTCAGAACTATAAGGTTTTTACTTAATTTCATCACTCTTACATTTGTATCTCCTGTCTCCCATAACAAAAATCCCAGTGTTGGGCTTCCCTGGTGGCGCAGTGGTTGAGAGTCCGCCTGCCGATGCAGGGGACACGGGTTCGTGCCCCGGTCTGGGAAGATCCCACATGCCGCGGAGCGACTAGGTCCGTGAGCCATGGCCGCTGAGCCTGCGCGTCCGGAGCCTCTGCGCCGCAACGGGAGAGGCCACAACAGTGAGAGGCCCACGTACCGCAAAAAAAAACCAAAAAAAAAAAACAGTGTTCATTTATATCAACATAATTACTAATTTATTACCACACACTACTCAAAGAACACACTTAGAAAACAATACCAGCATTAAACCAACATTGTGATTACAGTAACAGTTTAATATTTTTGCCATTCTTTTCATTTGTAGGGTATATTTTACTAGGCTTGTACAAGTTACTGTGTTTTAAAGTATCTTGGAATAGTTCATCTCTGTGTAGTTATGCCACCAACTACACAGTTAGGTTCATTTGTTTCAAGTTGCTTTCACAGTGAGGGCTTTCTTTTTTTTTTGAATTTTATGTTTTTATACAGCAGGTTCTTATTAGTCATCAATTTTATACACATCAGTGTATACATGTCAATCCCAGTCACCCAATTCAACACACCACCATCCCCACCCCCCACGGCTTTCCCCCCTTAGTGTCTATATGTTTGTTCTTTACATCCGTGTCCCAACTTCTGCCCTGCAAACCTGTTCATCTGTACCATTTTTCTAGGTTCCGCATACATGCGTTAATATACGATATTTGTTTTTCTCTTTCTGACTTATTTCGCTCTGTATGACAGTCTCTAGATCCATCCATGTCTCAACAAATTACCCAATTTCGTTCCTTTTTATGGCTGAGTAATATTCCATTGTATATATGTACCACAACTCCTTTATCCATTCATCTGTCAATGGGCATTTAGGTTGCTTCCATGACCTGGCTATTGTAAATAGTGCTGCAATGAACATTGGGGTGCATGTGTCTTTTTGAATTATGGTTTTCTCTGGGTATATGCCCAGTAGTGGGATTGCTGGATCATATGGTAATTCTATTTTTAGTTTTTCAAGGAACCTCCATACTGTTCTCCATAGTGGCTGTATCAGTTTACACTCCCACCAACAGTGCAAGAGGGTTCCCTTTTCTCCACACCCTCTCCAGCATTTGTTATTTGTAGATTTTCTGATGATGCCCATTCTAACTGGTGTGAAGTGATACCTCATTGTAGTTTTGATTTGCATTTCTCTAATAATTAGTGATGTTGAGCAGCTTTTCATGTGCTTCTTGGCCATCTGTATGTCTTCTTTGGAGAAATGTCTATTTAGGTCTTCTACCCATTTTTGTATTGGGTTGTTTGTTTCTTTAATATTGAGCTGCATGAGCTGTTTATATATTTTGGAGATTAATCCTTTGTCCATTGATTCATTTGCGAATATTTTCTCCCATTCTGAGGGTTGTCTTTTCGTCTTGTTTATGGTTTCCTTTGCTGTGCAGAAGCTTTGCAGTTTCATTAGGTCCCATTTGTTTATTTTTGGTTTTATTTCCATTACTCTAGGAGGTGGATCAAAAAAGATCTTGCTGTGATTTATGTCAAAGAGTGTTCTTCCTATGTTTTCCTCTAAGAGTTTTATAGTGTCTGGTCTTACATCTAGGTCTCACATCCATTTTGAGTTTATTTTTGTGTATGGTGTTAGGGAGTGTTCTAATTTCATTCTTTTACATGTAGCTGTCCAATTTTTCCAGCACCACTTATTGAAGAGACTGTTTTCTCCATTGTATATCCTTGCCTCCTTTGTCATAGATTAGTTGACCATAGGTGCGTGGGTTTATCTCTGGGCTTTCTATCTTGTTCCATTGATCTATGTTTCTGTTTTTGTGCCAGTACCATATTGTCTTGATTACTGTAGCTTTGTGGTATAGTCTGAAGTCAGGGAGTCTGATTCCTCCAGCTCTGTCTTTTTCCCTCAAGACTGCTTTGGTTATTCTGGGTCTTTTGTGTCTCCATACAAATTTTAAGATTTTTTTGTTCTAGTTCTGTAAAAAATACCGTTGGTAGGGCTTCCCTGGTGGCGCAGTGGTTGAGAGTCCCCCTGCTGATGCAGGGAACACAGGTTCGTGTCCCAGTCTGGGAGGATCCCACATGCCATGGAGCGGCTGGGCCCGTGAGCCATGGCCGCTGGGCCTGCACATCCGGAGCCTGTGCTCTGCAACAGGAGAGGCCACAACAGTGAGAAGCCCGCATACTGCAAAAAACAACAACAAAAAAAAAACATTGGTAATTTTATAGGGATTGCATTGAATCTGTAGATTGCTTTGGGTAGTATAGTCATTTTCACAATATTGATTCTTCCAATCCAAGAACATGGTATATCTCTCCATCTGTTGGTATCATCTCTAATTTCTTTCATCAGTGTCTTATAGTTCTCTGCATACAGGTCTTTTGTCTCCCTAGGTAGGTTTATTCCTAGGTATTTTATTCATTTTGTTGGAATGGTAAGTGGGAGTGTTTCCTTAATTTCCTTTTCAGATTTTTCATCATTAGTGTATAGGAATTCAAGAGATTTCTGTGCATTAATTTTTATCCTGCAACTTTACCAAATTCATTGATTAGCTCTAGTAGTTTTCTGGTGGCATCTTTAGGATTCTCTATGTATAGTATCATGTCATCTGCAAACAGTGACAGATTTACTTCTTCTTTTCCAATTTGTATTCTTTTTATTTGTTTTTCTTCTCTGATTGCCATGGCTAGGATGTCCAAGACTATGTTGAATAATAGTGGTGAGAGTGGACATCCTTGTTTTGTTCCTGATCTTAGAGGAAACGTTTTCAGTTTTTCACCATTGAGAAAGATGTTTGCTGTGGGTTTGTCGTATATGGCCTTTATTATGTTGAGGTAGTTTCCCTCTTTGCCCACTTTCTGGAGAGTTTTTATCATAAATGGGTGTTGAATTTTGTCAGAAGCTTTTTCTGCATCTGTTGAGATGATCATATGGTTTTTCTTCTTCAATTTGTTAATATGGTGTATCACATTGATTGATTTGCATATTATGAAGAATCCTTGCATCCCTGGGATAAATCCCACTTGAGCATGGTGTATGATCCTTTTGATGTGTTTTGGATTCTGTTTGCTAGTATTTTGTTGAGGATTTTTGCACCTATCTTCATCAGTGATATTGGTATGTAATTTTCTTTTTTTTAGTATCTTTGTCTGGTTTTGCTATCAGGGTGATGGTGGCCTCATAGAATGAGTTTGGGAGTGTTCCTTCCTCTGCAATTCTTTGGAAGAGTTTGAGAAGGATAGGTGTTAGCTCTTCTCTAAATGTTTGATAGAATTCACCTGTGAAGCCATCTGGTCCTGGGACTTTTTTTTGTTGGAAGATTTTTAACCACTGTTTCAATTTCATTACTTGTGATTGGTCTGTTCATATTTTCTATTTCTTCCTGGTTCAGTCTTGGAAGGTTGTACCTTTCTAAAAATTTGTCCATTTCTTCCAGGTTGTCCATTTTATTGGCATAGAGTTGCTTGTAGTAGTCTCTTAGGATGCTTTGTATTTCTGTGGTGTCTGTTGTAACTTCTCCTTTTTCATTTCTAATTTTATTGATTTGAGTCCTCTCCCTCTTTTTCTTGATGAGTCTGGCTAATGAATTATCAATTTTGTTTATCTTCTCAAAGAACCAGCTTTTAGTTTTATTGATTTTTGCTATTGTTTTCTTTGTTTCTATTTCATTTATTTCTGCTCTGATCTTTATGATTTCTTTCCTTCTGCTAACTTTGGGTTTTGTTTGTTCTTCTTTCTCTAGTTCCTTTAGGTGTAACGTTAGATTGTTTATTTGAGATTTTTCTTGTTTATTGAGGTAGGCTTTTATAGCTATAAACTACCCTCTTAAATTGCTTTTGCTGCATCCCATAGGTTTTGGATTGTCGTTTTTTCATTGTCATTTGTTTCTAGGTATTTTTTGATTTTCTCTTTGATTTCTTCAGTGATCTCTTGGTTATTTAGTAACGTATTGTTTAGCCTCCATGTGTTTGTGTTTTTTACGTTTTTTTGCCCTGTAATTGATTTCTAATCTCATAGTGTTGTGGTCAGAAAAGGTGCTTGATATGATTTCAATTTTCTTAAATTTACTGAGGCTTGATTTGTGACCCAAGATGTGACCTATCCTGGAGAATGTTCCGTGCGCACTTGAGAAGAAAGTATATTCTGCTGTTTTTGGATGGAATGTCCTATAAATATCAATTAAATCTATCTGGTCTATTGTGTCATTTAAAGCTTCTATTTCCTTATTTATTTTCTGTTTGGATGATCTGTCCTTTGGTGTAAGTGAGGTGTTAAGGTCCCCCGCTATTATTGTGTTACTGTCGATTTCCTCTTTTATAGCTGTTAGCAGTTGCCTTATGTATTGAGGTGCTCCTATGTTGGGTGCATATATATTTACAATTGTTATATCTTCTTCTTGGATTGATCCCTTGATCATTATGCAGTGTCCTTCCTTGTCTCTTGTAACATTCTTTATTTTAAAGTCTATTTTATCTGATATGAGTATTGCTACTCCAGTTTTCTTTTGATTTCCATTTGCATGGAATATCTTTTTCCATCCCCTCACTTTCAGTCTGTAGATGTCCCTAGGTCTGAAGTGGGTCTCTTGTAGACAGCATATATATGGGTTTTGTCTTTGTATCCATTTAGTAAGCCTGTGTCTTTTGGTTGGAGCATTTAATCCATTCACGTTTAAGGTAATTATCAATATGTATGTTCCTATGACCATTTTCTTAATTGTTATGGGTGTGTTTTTGTAGGTCCTTTTCTTCTCTTGTGTTTCCCACTTAGAGAAGTTCCTTTAGCATTTGTTGTAGAGCTGGTTTGGTGGTGCTGAATTCTCTTAGCTTTTGCTTGTCTGTAAAGCTTTTGAGTTCTCCATCGAATCTGAATGAGATCCTTGCGGGGTAGGGTAATCTTGGTTGTAGGTTCTTCCCCTTCATCACTTTAAGTATATCATGCCACTCCCTTCTGACTTGTAGAGTTTCTGTTTAGAAATCAGCTGTTAACCTTTTGGGAGTTCCCTTGTATGTTATTTGTTGTTTTTCCCTTGCTGGTTTCAATAAGTTTTCTTTGTCTTTAATTTTTGCCAATTTAATTACTATGTGTCTCGGCGTGTTTCTTCTTGGGTTTATCCTGTATGGGACTCGCTGAGCTTCCTGGACTTGGGTGGCTATTTCCTCTCCCGTGTAACAGAAGTTTTCGACTATAATCTCTTCAAATATTTTATCTGGTCCTCTCTCTCTCTCTTCTCCTTTTGGGACTCCTATTATGCAAATGTTGTTACATTTAATGTTGTCTCAGAGGTCTCTTAGGCTGTCTTCATTTCTTTTCCTTCTTTTTTCTTTATTCCCTTCCTCAGCAGTGAATTCTCCCATTCTGTCTTCCAGGTCACTTATCCGTTCTTCTGCCTCAGTTATTCTGCTTTTGATTCCTTCTAGTGTAGTTTTCATTTCAGTTATTGTTTTTTCATCTCTGTTTGCTTGTTCTTTAATTCTTGTAGGTCTTCGTTAAACATTTCTTGCTTCTTCTCGATCTTTGCCTCCATTCTTTTTCTGAGGTCCTGGATCATCTTCACTATCATTATTCTGAATTCTTTTTCTGGAAGGTTGCCTATCTCCACTTCATTTAATTGTTTTTCTGGGATTTTATCTTGTTCCTTCATTTGGTACATAGCCCTCTGCCTTTTCATCTTGTCTATCTTTCTGTGAATGTGGCTTTTGTTCCACAGGCTGCAGGACTGTAGTTCTTCTTGCTTCTGCTGTCTGCCCTCTGGTGGATGAGGCTATCTAAGAGGCTTGTGCAAGTTTCCTGATGGGAGGGACTGGTGGTGGGTAGAGCTGGGTGTTGCTCTGGTGGGCAGAGCTCAGTAAAACTTTAATCCTCTTGACTGCTGATGGGTGGGGCTGGGTTCTCTCCCTGTTGGTTGTTTGGACTGAGGCGACCCAACACTGCAGCCTACCTGGGGTCTTTGGTGGGGCTAATGACAGACTCTGGAAGGGCTCACGCCAAGGAGTACTTCCCAGAACTTCTGCTGCCAGTGTCCTTGTCCCCACGGTGAGCCACAGCCACCCCCTGCCTCTGCGGGAGACTCTCCAACACTAGCAGGCAGGTCTGGTTCAGTCTCCCCTGGGGTCACTGCTCCTTCCCCTGGGTCCCAATGTGTACACTACTTTGTGTGTGCCCTCCAAGAGTGGAGTCTGTGTTTCCCCCAGTCCTGTCGAAGTCCTGCAATCAAATCCCACTAGCCTTCAAAGTCTGATTTTCTAGGAATTCCTCCTCTCGTTGCCAGACCCCCAGGTTGGGAAGCCTGACGTGGGGCTCAGAACCTTCACTCCAGTGGGTGGACTTCTGTGGTATAAGTGTTCTGCAGTCTGTGAGTCACCCACCCAGCAGTTATGGGATTTGATTTTACTGTGATTGTGCCCCTCCTACCATCTCATTGTGGCTTCTCCTTTGTCTTTGGATGTGGGGTATCTTTTTTGGTGAGTTCCAGTGTCTTCCTGTGGATGATTGTCCAGCAGCTAGCTGTGATTCTGGTGTTCTCATAAGAGGGAGTGATAGCACATCCTTCTACACTGCCATCTTGGTTCCTCAGCACTTGCTTTTTAAAATTAAATATTTTGGAACCACCTTTATCCAATTCTCCCTCTCCCCCACTCCCTCCTTTGGTAACCACAAATCTGATCTCTTTTTCTATGAGTTTGTTTGTTTGTTTGTTTGTTTTTGTGGTATGCAGGCCTCTCACTGTTGTGGCCTCTCCTGTTGTGGAGCACAGGCTCTGGAGGCACAGGCTTAGCAGCCACTGCTCACAGGCCCAGCTGCTCCGTGGCATGTGGGATCTTCCCGGACGGGGGCACAAACCCGTGTCCCCTGCATCGGCAGGCGGACTCTCAACCACTGTGCCATCAGGGAAGCCCAGTTTGTTTGTTTTTTGAAGTATAATTGACCTACAGCACTATGTTAGTTCTGGTGCACAACATAGAGACTTGATATTTCTGTACGTTATGAAATGATCACCATAATAAGTCTAGTTACCATTTGTCACCATACAAAGATATTACATTATTATTGACTGTATTTTCCACACTGTACATTTTATACCTGTGACTCGTTTATTCTGTAACTGCAAGTTTGCACCTCTTAATTTCCCTTACCTAGTTCACTCATCCCTCAACCCCTTCCCTTCTGGCAACCACCTGTTTGTTCTCTGTATCTATGACTCTGTTTCTGTTTTGTTTATTCATTTGTTTTGTTTTTAGATTCCACATATAAGTGGAATCTTACAGTATTTGTGGTTGTCTGACTTATTTCACTTAGCATAATAACCTCAAGGTCCATCCAGGTTGTCACAAATGGCAAGATTTCATTCTTTTCTATGGCTGAGTAGTATTCATCTCAACTGGGCACTGTTGCTGGGCACTTAGGTTGCTTCCGTATCTTGGCTATTAATAGTGATTAATGCTGCAGTGAACATAGGGGTTCATATATCTTTTCAAACTAGTGTTTTCATTTTCTTTGGAAAAATACCCAGAAGTGGAATTGCTGGATTGTATGGTAGTTCTATTTTTAATCTTTTGTGGAAACATCATACTTTTTTCCATAGTGGCTGCACTGATTTACATTCCTTTAAACAGTGCATGAGTGTTCCCTTTTCTCCACATTGTCACCAACACTTCTTTCTTATTTGTTGTCTTTTTGATAATAGCCATTCTGACAGGTGTGAGGTGATGTCTCAATGTGGTTTTGATTTGCATTTCCCTGATGATTAGTGACGTTGAGCATCTTTGCGTGTAACTGTTGGCTATCTGTATGTCTTCTTTGGAAAAATGTCTATTCAGATCTTCTGACCATTTTTTAATCAGGTTGTTTTTTGTTTGTTTGTTTGTTTGTTTTGTGGTATGCGGGCCTCTCACTGTTGTGGCCTCTCCCGTTGTGGAGCACAGGCTCCAGACGCACAGGCTCAGTGGCCGTGGCTTATGGGCCCAGGCACTCCACGGTATGTGGGATCTTCCCGGACTGGGGCACGAACCCGTGTCCCCTGCATCGGCAGGTGGACTCTCAACCACTGCACCACCAGGGAAGCCCAGGTTGTTTGTTTTTTAGATGTTGAGTTATATGAGTTCTTTGTATATTTTGTATATTAACAGCTTATTGGATATATCATTTGCAAATATCTTGTCCCAATCAGTAGGTGGCGTTTTCATTTTGTTGATAGATTCCTTTGCTATGCAGAACTGTTTTAGTTTGATGTGGTCCCATTTGTTTACTTTTGCTTTATTCATTTCTTCTAGGTTGTCCATTTTATTTGCATATAATTGTTCATAGTAATCTCTTATGATATTTGTATTTCTGTGGTGTCAGTTGTCACTTCTTTTCATTTCTGATTTTATTTATTTGGGTCCTCTTTTTTTCTTCATGAGTTGGCTAAAGGTTTATCAATTTTGTTTATCTTTTCAAAGAACCAGCTTTTAGTTTCATTGATCTTTTCTATTTTTTTTTTAGTCTCTATTTCATAAATTTCTTCTCTGGTCTTTATGATTTCTTTCCTTCTGCTAACTTTCAGTTTTGTTTGTTATTCTTTTTCTAGTTCCTTTAGGTGTAAAGTTAGATTGTTTAAGATTTTTCTTATTTCCTAAGGTAGGCTTGTATTGCTGTAATCTTCCCTTTTAGAACTGCTTTTGCTGTGTCCCATAGATTTGGGATTGTTGTGTTTCTGTTTTCATTTATCTCCAGGTATTTTTCGATTTTCTCTTTGACTTCTTCAGTGACCCATTTGTTGCTTAGCATATTGTTTAGCCTCCACATATTTGTGTTCTTGGGGTTTTTTTTACAGTTTTTTCCTTATAGTTGATTTCTAGTCTTGTAGTGTTGTGGCTGGAAAAGATGCTTGATGTGATTTCATTCTTCTAAAATTTACTGGGACTTGTTTTGTGGCCTAGCAAGTGATCTATCCTGGAGAATGCTCCATGTGTACTTGAAAAGAATGTGTTTTCTGCTGCTTTTGCATGGAATGGACTACATATCTATTAAGTTCATCTGGCCTAATGTGTCATTTAAGGCCAGCATTTCCTTATTGATTTTCTGTCTGGGTGATCTATTCACTAATGTAAGTGACATGTTAAAGTCCTTTTCTATTATTGCGTTACTGTTTATTTCTTTCATTACATTTGTTAATATTTGCTTTATGTATTTAGGTGCTCCTATGTTGGGTGCATATATTGGGTTGGTCAAAAAGGTCGTTCGGGTTTTTCCATAAGATCTTACAGAAAAACCTGAACGACCTTTTTGGCCAACGCAATATATTTACAGTTGTTACATCTTCTTGTTGGATTGATCCCTTTATTATAATGTAAGTTCCTTCTTTGTGTCTTATTATACTCTTTGTGTTAAAGTGTATTTTGTCTGATATAAGTATTGATACTCCAGCTTTCTTTCTTTCTTTTTTTTTTTTTTGGCGGTACGCAGGCCTCTCACTGTTGTGGCCTCTCCTGTTGCGGAGCACAGGCTCTGGACGTGCAGGCTCAGCAGCCATGGCTCATGGGCCTAGCCACTCCGTGACATGTGGGATCCTCCTGGACCGGGGCACGAACCCGCATCCCCTGCATCGGCAGGTGGACTCTCAACCACTGCGCCACCAGGGAAGCCCTCCAGCTTCTTTTTGTTTCCATTTACATGGAATACCTTTTTCTACCCCCTCACTTAAGGTCTTTGCACAACTTTCATTAGATATTTGATATTTTGATGCTATTTTAAATGCTATTAAAAATTTTTTTATTTTATAGTTTTTGTTGCAAGTATATAAAACTATTTTTATATTAAATTTTTTTTTTTTTGCCATACGCAGGCCTCTCACTGTTGTGGCCTCTCCCATTGCGGAGCACAGGCTCCGGACGCGCAGGCTCAGCAGCCATGGCTCACAGGCCTAGCCGCTTCGCGGCATGTGGGATCCACCCAGACCGGGGCAGGAACCCGTGTCCCCTGCATCGGCAGGCGGACACTCAACCACTGCGCCACCAGGGAAACCCCTCATTGTGCTGTTTTATGAGTTATTTCTTACTAGTTTTCTTTCAGTTTTGCTAATTTTGTCTTCATTTTGTGTCTAATATGCTATTAGAAGTTTCCCTTGAGGTTCTTTTTTTAGTTATTATATTATTCATTTAAAAATTCTATTTATTATTGTTCAAATCTGCTGGGACATTTTAAATTTATTTTTTCTATGAAAATATTTTCAAGCTTGCTTTTTATCTCTTTAAATATGTTAAATCTTTGATATTTCTAGAGTCTGCAGTCTGAAAGTATGTTTCTGCTGTGTGCTGCTTCAGCTGTTTTTTGGGTTTTTTTTTGTGGTAAGCAGGCCTCTCACTGTTGTGGCCTCTCTCGTTGCGGAGCACAGGCTCCGGACGCACAGGTTCAGCGGCCACGGCTCACAGGCCCAGCCGCTCCGCGGCATGTGAGATCCTCCCGGACCAGGGCATGAACCCATGTCCCCTGCATCGGCAGGCGGACCCTCAACCACTGTGCCACCAGGGAAGCCCTTCAGCTGGTTTTTGATCACAGCTCCATATTTCCATGTGTGCCAGATTTCCCCTGACTTGTGATGGTCATTACCCTGAAAATAATATTTGTCAGGATATCCTGAGATCTTGAATGAAAGTGCCTTCAGGATAGATTTTTATTTACACCTGCCAGTGTCTGAAAACTACTAGTTGTAAACTGCTTTAATCTAAGTTCAAGACTTGAGGGTCTTTGGAGACTTAGACTCTATGTATACCCAGCTGAAAATCTGTGGGATATCCAGTATCCAACCACAACTTTTATAAGATTTTTTTTCCTTTCCTGTTTTCCTTCTGTTCTGGTTGGCTCCAAGTCAAACTCCCCAGCAGTTCTCTGGGCTGGAGAGTGGATAGGTTTGTTACACCATTACCTGGAGAATATAGTACTTGGGATTCCAGATTACTGTAGTTTGGAGATCCTATAAGAATCCTTAGTTTAGGTACATTCTGGTCCTTAATTTCTGTCTTCCTCATCCCACAAATTATCTGAATTTATGTCCAAGTTTGTGTTGGCAGATGCTTTCAGAACGAAAAGCAAGTTCAAAATTCTACTCACCTCTTTGGATTTAAGTTTCCTCCAGAATTTGTCTTAGCAGTTCCTCATTAACTTATCTGGTTTTTAGTGCTTTTAAGATAATTGTTTTAATATTTTATCCAGAATATTTACTTGCTTTTAGTAAGATGGCTGCTCTGAATAATTTAGGCTGCCATTAGCTGAGATTCCCTATTATACAGTTTTATCACCAGCAGACTAGCATCTAAGTAGTATTGAAATGCTTCATAGGGGGATTTAAATATTTTATTATTAATTTTGAAAAGAAAGTAATTCATACGTTAATTCTACTATGAAATACTTAGTAACTGAACCAAGAGAGCACATGCTTTCACTTAAAACATTCAGACAATAACCTATGAGGTAAAAGAATCTGAAAAAATATATATATACATATACGTATATATGTGTGTGTATATGTATATAACTGAATCACTGTGCTGTATACCTGACACTAACATGACATTGTAAATCAACTATATTTCAGTAAAAAAAGAAAACACAAAAACACTCAGATAACCAAACTTTATTAGAGGTGGTATTTGTGGCTTTACTTGACATACAACAATTTCTATATTTCTTTATTCTAGTCACTCCATTTGACATGCTTTTTTGAGCATGAGACACTCAAAATGTGGAGACAGATAAGATATAATCCATAACAGTGAAAGATATCTCAACAACAAACAGGTAAACTGTCAAATATAATACAAACAAATTAGAGCTACAGTGAAACAAATACGTGCTACGTAGGAAGCCCAGAGGAAAAGCAACTAACTCAGTATGGTGTTTGATGGAGGGTGGGGATAGGCAGGGAAATCTTCCCATGTAAGATATCTCTATAGCAGAAGATTAATGGATCATTTAGGAAGCAAGGAGGAAGAGTGGAGAATGAGTATTTCAGGCAGAGCAAAAACCATAAAGGCCTGGAGGAATGAGAAAGCATAAGAGAAGCTGAAAATAGTTTGTTTTGGCCAGAGTATACTGTACATGTGTAAGCAAGGAAGAAGTTGAGGCTAGAAAGGTAAGTTAGAATCAGATAAGATCCTTCAATGCAATGCTTAGAATTTTAGATTTTATCATGAGGAAATAGGTAGCCAGTAAAGTTGAAAATAGATTTTAAAATAATTTTTCCGTTAAAAATTCCGTTAAAAATCCACATGATCATTGTAGATGTTTTAGGAAAAGAAATCATCTGTAATCCCAAAACCTAAGTACAGTCACAATTATATGTGTTTACAGCTCTTTTAAAAAAACATGTTCCATGCATATTTTTATTTATTTATTTACTTATTTATTTATTTAACTTATTTGGCTGCAGCGGGTTAGCTGTGGCATGCAGGATCTTCATTGCGGCATGTGGGATCTTTCGTTGTGGTGCACAGGCTCCAGAGTGTGTGGGCTCCAGAGCACATGAGCTCAGTAGTTGTGGCACGCAGGCTCTCTAGTTGTGGCACGTGGGCTCCAGAGCATGCAGGTCAATAGTTGCGGCACGCAGGCTTAGTTGCCCCTCAGCAAGTGGGATCTTAGTTCCCCGACCAGGGATCAAACCCACATCCCCTGCATTGGAAGGTGGATTCTTAACCACTGGGCCACCAGGGAAGTCCCCATGCATACATTTTTTTTTAAGTTTTCATCATTTTATAATTTCTTTTTTTTTTTTTGGCTTCATTGGGTCTTTGTTGCTGTGCGCAAGCTTTCTCTAGTTGTGGCGAGTACGGGCTTCTCATTATGGTGGCTTCTCTTGTGGAGCATGGGCTGTAGGTGCACAGGCTTCAGTAGTTGTGGCACGCAGGCCCTAGAGTATGCGGGCTTCAGTAGTTGTGGTGTGTGGTCTCAGTAGTTGTGGCATGTGGGCTGTAGGGCACGTGGGCTTCAGTAGTTGTGGCACACAGACTCAATAGTTGTGGCTTATGGCCTCTAGAGCACAGGCTCAGCAGTTGTGGTGCACAGGCTTAGTTGCTCTGTGGCACGTGGGAGCTTCCCAGACCAGGGATAGAACCTGTGTCCCCTGCATTGGCAGGCGAATTCTTAACCACTGCACCACCAGGGAAGTCCCTCCATTCACTTTTTTTTTTTAAATTTATTAACTTTTTTAAGTTCCCCAAGCTTAGAACCTCAGTCTTGGACTCGATAGTGTGAAGATATAAAGAAAGCTGAAACAAAATTCTCAAGAAAATATATATTGAAGTCAGTATCATTCTGTGAATTTCTTAATATGCAATTTGAAAGAGTTCCAAGATGCATTCTATTTTAAGATAACTAATGGAAATCACATAAAGGCATTAAATTTTTTTACAGCTCACTTTAACCAAGTATGCAAATATGTCTATGTCCTACTGAGATATCAAATAACGTTTTTCCTCTCGAAGTTATACACATAAATTTACACAACCACCTAAGTGAATTTGTAGATGTTGTTTTTTCAGAGCTCTAGGAATTTTTTAGGAATTTATTGTTGAATAGCGTCTCTATCGTTGTCATCAAGAGAAAATAAACCTCCATTCACTTATTTATTTATTTATTTTTGTCTGCATTGGGTCTTCGTTGCTGCACGTGGGCTTTCTCTAGTTGCAGTCAGCGGGAGCTACTCTTTGTTGAGGTCTGGGGGCTTCTCATTGTGGGCTTCTCTTGTTGTGGAGCACGGGCTCCAAGCCCAGAGGCTTCAGTAGTTGTGGCTCATGGGCTCAGTAGTTGTGGCTCACGGGCTCAGTAGTTGTGGCACATGGGCTCTAGAGCATCCGTTCAGTAGTTGTGGTGCTCAGGCTTAGTTGATCTGCAGCATGTGGGATCTTCCTGGACCAGGCTTGAACCTGTGTCCCCTGCATTGGCAGGCGGATTCTTAACCACTGTGCCACCAGGGAAGTCCCTCCATTCACTTTTAATGTTGACTCAGTAACCTTGATGCATATACAAATTCTTTAATGAGAATTAAATTTGATAATTTAATTTGGTTATCTATTGTAACACCATTGAATCCCTCCATGATTCTTTTCAAAATATGTTGGGGAGAGAATAAGAATAGGGAATAATCCATGATTATTTAATTTTCTGTGCCTACCCCCAAACTAAAATTGCCTAGTTCTCAGAATTATAGCTAAATTTTTCATCCAAGGATGCAATATTCATCCTTGTACTCAGGAAACTCACAGTCTGACATTTTTAGGGTTGCTGCTACTTTCTTAACACATCATTGTTGACACTTGGAAAGAATGACTTTTTGTAACTTGAAAATCCTATTTATTCTTCAATTCCTGCTAGCTTAAGGAACACTAAATCTACATATCGTAGGAGGCATATCTGTACAATATATCCTATGTATTCATTGATTTATGAACCAATAAATCTTTCATATACAGTTTAAATGAGCTTATGATAATTGGATCAGAGGAATACTAGTCTAGTTTGAGAGTACAGCAGAAAACCAGTCATGAGAGGCTATGATGAAATTTTAATTATAAAGGATATTGAATATCTTAGGGTGACAACTCTGTTGTAATAGATGTAACATTGAGTTGGAAAGAGAGAAAGTGAGATTTTTTCCCCCAGTTCTGCTTGAAATCAACTCTGTATTTCTAGTAAATTATCAAACCATTCTGTGCTTCAGTTTTATGTCTTCATTAAAGTTACCACCCCATTGTCTTTGGTTCACTGGGTTTATTGGAAAATTCCCCAATAGATTTAGATAAAGAAAAGTCTCACGTTAAAGTGTTGATTGATTGGGGAGTTTTGTGTGTATATATGTGTGTGTGTGTATGTGTGTATACACACATGCACACACACACACACACACACACATATATATATATTTTCCTATTCAGGGCTGAAAAGCTGAAGTTGACATCAAGCAACTTCAAGTTGTAGATGTATAAATTAAATGATCTTTGAGACCCTTAGTTCAGAGATGCTGTATAAATAGAACCATTACTATAAATAGAACTAGATTTTTCTTCTCAATTCTGTCAGTCAAGTAGAGTACGCAAAAAAGGAATGCAGAAACTTGGGCTTTTGCTGTCTCTTGACTCATCCCTCCTTTCTCCTCAGGTTATTTGGATAATTTTATGAGACTTCTATCCCCATGCTGCACCCCTCCTTTTTCTGGCTAATAATCATTGAGAATTTATACAATGAAAAATTTACATGCTTTATCTGAATAAATGTCTAGCAGGAACTGTTGGTAGTAAGTACTATTTTTCTTTATTTCTAAGCTGAGATTTAGAGGAAAAAAAAAAAAACTTTCCCAATGACACATAATAAACAGTAGAGCCAGATCTTGAATCTTGGAGTCTGGTTTTACATCAAGCAGGATTATTGTAAGAGGACCCTAAGTAGGTGCATGACCTAAGCATACAATGGGATTAAAAACCTTGAAGTGGAGTTGCGTCTATTATTGCTAGAGAAATTTAATCCTAGATCTTACTACCTAAAAGATATGTGTAAAAAGTTCTGAGGATACCACAAAATTGAAGAATCTATAAGTCTTTTCTAATTTTAATAAAAGGTTTCTAACTTTGATAAAGGTTTTAGGTAACATTAATTTCTCATCAAAATGCCTTAAAGGATCTTTTAATATCACAGAATACATAGTACATCTTAACTTGGCTAATTTAGAGAATTTATGTTTTACCCACCTTATAATGTACACATAACTGCTAAAGGATTTATGTAACAAAATCCATCACAAGGAATACACTAATGAGATTTATATTAGAAAAGTCTGGGAATTCCCTGGCAGTCCAGTGGGTAGGACTCTCTGCATCCAATGCAGGGGGCCCAGGTTCAATCCCTGGTGGGAGAACTAAGATCCCACAAGCCAATTCATTTGTAAAACCCCATTACTTAGGCAGAATATTGTAGGTGGGATCCTGCAAGCCATGCGTTGCAGCTAAAAAAAAAAAAAAAATTCATTTGTAAAACCCCATTACTTAGGCAGACTATCATAGGTGGGAAGATAGTACTGAAGGAAGAGGCTGGGATATGAAATACAAATCTATTTTGTATAACAGTTTTGCTAAGGCAGCCATTTAAAAGATATATATAGTCCAAATACATATATATGTATGTATGTGTATGTATATATATATTCCAATTGAAGTCTCTAAAAGACAAAAAAATTGTAGTTATAAAAACAATTGGAGGGCTTCCCTGGTGGCGCAGTGGTTGAGAGTCCGCCTGCCGATGCAGGGGACACGGGTTCGTGCCCCGGTCCGGGAAGATCCCACATGCCGTGGAGCGGCTGGGTCCATGAGCCATGGCTGCTGAGCCTGCGCGTCCGGAGCCTGTGCTCCGCAACGGGAGAGGCCACAACAGTGAGACGCCCACGTACCGCAAAAAAACCCCAAAACAATTGGATAGGATCTCATATAAAATACTTGGAAATTAATTGCTGGAGGCCAGTAACATGATTCTTAATTAGAAGTGCATGTGTAGTGGTCAGATGTAGTGTTACTATCTCAAGAAACAAGGGCATGGACAAGAGCTTCCTGAAGATTCTGTTAATTCCTTCACCTTTTTGGGATCCAGTTTCTTCATCAGTACCAACCTGACTGGGGATTGTGCTCTTGTGAGCATTAAATGAGTTAATATGTATAGACATAATATGTAAACAGTAGTGCTAAGGCATCAGCATGGCAAGGAGGACCCCAAAAGCCAACAATTACTTGATACTCTGAATATATGAACAGATGCTTTTGAGAATTCACCCTTTTTAGGTGGAAGTATAAGTTTGTTTTCTCCAAGCAACAAACACAATGGGTATAGAAAGGAGATACCATGGCCTTCCTTTAGACTGAGCTTAGGTCATATCCTGGAAAACAGTTCCAATTTGAGGTACCTCAACAATATCTACATTTTTTGAAATAGAGAAAAACAGTATACAGATCGATGAATGCTGTGGCTAAAACCCACTTGGGAACAAGGATATTTTTTAGTGCCAAATTACCATCTTATTTTATTCTATGGCTAAAATCCCAAGAACTGCAGAGGAGAAACAGAGCCAAACAAGTTTTTCTATTAAAATAAAAGGCCTTGAGTGATGAATGGAAGCTTGGAACAGGTTTTAATGGCAATACTGGAAGCCAGAAATTAAATACAAACTTACCAATTTCTGGCATGTATTGAGTCTCAGATAGAATACTGGTACTAATGTTATTGAATTAGAATCATGTTTTACCCTAGGCAGTTGATATTCTCATTCTAGAGAGCTCAACTTGTTGCTGGATTGGCCTGGACACTTGATGCTTCCTTACTTTGAGTCATTGATAAAATATTGAATAAGGGATAAGACCAATGGTGAATCTCGGCAGTCACCTACAGGAATTTTCCTTCCAGGCTGAAGCATTCCATTAATAAACACTTTTTGTCTCACTGTTATCCAAACAATTATGAAATCATCTAATCATACTGTCTTGCAGCCTTTCTTTCTTCCTTTTGTCTGTAAGGATATATTGGGGGGAATTTGTTTAATGTCTCCACGAATTCCAAATAGACTATGCCTGTAGCATTTCCCTTATCAATGAGTCTGGCAACTGAAAATCTAAAATGCCCATGTGAAATTTTTTTTAAGTCTATGTGGTAGGTTTGATGTTACCAGTTTTCAGTTAAGCCAAAGTAGTCCCTAGTATTGAATGCCTTTAAGTGCTCGTATACAGTTACTTTAGTAACAATAGAGTTTTGAAGGAATTTATATCAAACTCAATGGCACTTTTTTAAAAATAGGAAATTTGGTACTCTAGTCACATCCGTAAGTTCTTCTAGTACTCTGGAAGATCATTTGTCACTTGGCTTACTTATAGCACTTTTATGCTTCCTATCTCCTCACTGACCTTGAGGTTCAAGTTCTACTGAAACATTCTGTTCAATGAAAAATAAAGAATTTGGGTGAGATACTTTCTAAATCTCTCTCAACCTTTAGTATTCTGTGATTCTTGGTAGGCCATCTCAATTGAAAATACTGATAGAGAAGCAAAGCCCTCAAATAATTGAATAGTTTGATTTTATCTCTTATATTACACAATCTGCCCCAAGACTTTAATGTACTCTCTGTTTTTACTAGTACTTGTCCAAAGATAGTTTGAGTTCCTTTGCTTATTCTAAGCAAATGCCTCAGTCAAAAATCAACAGTATATTAATTTCTCAGAACTATCAATAAAAACTTAGAGGATCTTTCCCTAAAAGTTAATGCATTCCCTCTGGAGGGAAGGGACTGTGGAAAAAATTCAGCCATAATGTTATTTGAAAAATCTTTTTTATCTCTCCAACCATTGGATGCTGTACCTGTGACAAATGCTGTAATCATGTTGGTAAATATTTTCCTTCTGAAGATGCATAAAGATCAGCAGTGCAGTTCGTTTATAACAAGATGGAATTTTAGAACTATTTTGGACCACACTAAACATTGGGATGTTCATTTGTCTCTGTTTTAAAATTATATATCATGGGCTCAGTTTGTGGAACAACATAAATATACAACTTAAAATTGAAAATTAGAACCTTCCCTATTTGGCAGGTACTCCCATAATGGTCAGCCCAAAGCCTGATCCAACTAATGAGCATGTCCCCTTGCCCTGTGGCCAAAAGACTCCAGATTGTTTGGTTCCCCAAAGTAAAATGATTTGTAATGGCACTAATAATAGAGAAAGGAAAATTTATGTGAATTAGGAGAGTTCACTGAGTACCAGTATTTGTCTTTCCTCTTTTTTTAAAATATTCATTTATTTATTTGACTGCTCCAGGTCTTAGTTGGCATGCGGGATCTTCGTTGCCGCATGTGGGATCTTTTCTCTTTTTTGAGTTGTGGCACGCGGGATCTTTAGTTGTGGCATGGGGGATCTAGTTCCTTGACTAGGGATAGAACCCGGGCCCCCTGCATTGGGGGTCTTAACCACTGGACCACCAGGGAAGTCCCATACCAGTATTTTTCTTAGAGGCTTAATTGGGTTGTGTTCTGATTGGTTTTGCTCCTGTGTCCAATGACCTTGTGATAGATGCATTTTACAAATACAATTAAGGGATGCAATTAAGGGATACTATTTCAAAGTTCTCATCTAACATGGGGGTAAACAAAATCATGTCTTTTTGTGGCACTTCTCGTATCATGTCACTTTCCATGTTAGTTATGAGCAAGGAATACCTTTATTTTACAATTTATAATTATAATATAAAGTAGAAAAAGTGATAATACTTTTGAGCAGAGCCTTTCTTAGTGTCCAGCAACTTCATTAGTAGGATTCAGTTCTCCAGGTTTGAAATATTTTGAAGTTCAAAATTTAAAGGAAGTAAAATCATTGTAGGCTCTTGAGCCTTCTCACCATTAGACCTGGGGAAAAAAGGGAGAAGTAGCAGCACTTCTTGAATCTGCTAAAAAAGGATCTGAAGAAAATGAAACAGCCATCACTTATTTATTGAGAGTCTGTAAGTTTTCCTACACTGTGAAGAAATACACAGACATACACAACATGGCTTCTGCTTGTAGGTTGTGTATAATTAAGGTAAGGAAATCATATTAAAGCATTTGGATGAATTAAAGAATGACACATTCAGAATTCTGAATGTCAGCATTGAGAGAGATGTAGACTATGAAAGAGAAAAAAAAAGACAGTATGTTTAGAGTAGACAATGTTTCATGGATTAGGTAGGTTTTAAGATGGACATTGAAATATAGAGAACATTTAAAAGGGGGAGAGAAAAGATGAAGCTATTTCTATTTGAGAGGATTGCACAGGTAAAGTTGTAAATTTAGTTCTGTTCAAGAAACATTAATTAAGTACCTCTGTGCCAAGCTCTATACTGGGAGCTAGAGATTACAACATTTTTGGGAACACTTCTGTACTCTGTTGCTAAAGTATTTTCACATATCCTAAAAAGGTGAATCTTGTGAGGGAACAAATCCCTTGAAGGAATTCTCATGATGGAAGTCCCTTTTCTTTGCTGATATAGAAAGGGACTGGTTTTTGTTTTCAAAATATAGGCTAAGCTCTAGAAATAATTGGGTAAGCTTAACTTTGGTGCACACTCATCTTCTCCATCATCACTGACTTTCTGTCTGGCATAGTTACAGGTGCTTATCTCTGTTTGATACCTTAAAGGGCCATGCTATATATAGACTGTCAACTAAGGTTATCTGATGATAATAAATTGTTGCATTTTAATAATAACAATAATAATGATAATAATAACGTACTTGTCAATTACTATGCAGATTGGTTTTTCTTCTTTCCAGTTTTATTGAGATATAATTGACATATAGCATTGTATAATTTTAAGGTATACAGCATGATGATTTAAGTTATATACATCATGAAATGATTACCACAATAAGTTTAATGAACATCCATTATCTCATATAGATAGAAAATAAAAGAAAAATTTTTTCCTCGTGATGAGAACGCTTAGGATTTATTCTCTTAACAGCTTTCATGTATAGCATACAGCAGTGTTAATTATATTTATCACGTTGTATATTATATCCCTAGTACTTATTTATCTTATAACTTGCAGTTTGTACCTTTTGACTACCTTCATCTAAACTCCCCTCTCCTACCCCCCCCACCTCTTAACCACAGATCTTATTTCTTTTTTAAAAAATTTTATTGGATATAGTTGATTTACAGTGTTGTGTGATTTGTTTTCTGTGTGTTTGTTTGTGAAGTATAATTGACCAACAGCACTATGTTAATTTCTGGTACACAACATAGTGATTCAATATTTCTATGTGTTACAAAATGATCACCGTGATAAGTCTAGTTAGCGTTTGTCACCATACAAAGATATCACATTATTATTGACTGTATTCCCCATAGTGTACATTTCATACCTGTGACTTATTTATTTTGTAAGTGGAAGTTTATACCTCTTAATCTCTCTCAGATTGTTTTATATACATCATCTCATGTAATCGTAATGATTCTATGAGTTTACTTAAAATTGTCTTCCCCAATTAAAATGAGTAAACTGAAGCTTAGGTTAAGTAACATGACCAAGTCCACACGGTTAGTCATTGGCAGGGGTGTGACTGACTTCAAAATCTGCGCTATTCTGCTTTTCAATAGGGGGTTCTTGAAGGTCCAAGGAAAGGAAGGAATGCATAGTGGTGTGGTTGAGGCATTAGTATTAATATTCGTAGACAGGGCACTTGCCAGCAATCTAAGCAATCCTATTCCACCAACTAGTAAGGTTGGCATGAGACATGTACAATAGTATGAGCAACTAAATCATTGTAGTGCCAAATACAGAGTTTGCCATCTCTTTAGTACGTCTTTGAAGAGGTGGCTGATTTGTGTTGGTGCTATGTTTGTCTTCTCAGCCATTGAGGGAGTAAGTACTAGTTGAAGCTTATGATCCCAACACATCAAAATGGACAACCTGGCAGATGTCCTTGCTGGAAGATGACAAGATTGCTAATAGAGGAGCCCTGATTTTTCTCCTGAGATTTGACACTTGGGGGCTTCCATTAAAAACATTACCAAGCCTCTGTCATTTTAATCTCTTCTTTAAGTGCCTGTGATCTTTTCAGGGGCACAGGTCCACGCATGGTCAATGCCTAGTGACCAGGTTTCAGAGCTGTGGGCAGAGGTGGCAGCGACTGTGAAAGCCTGGGAGGAGATGAGGGAAGAAAAGGTCATTCTTCCTGACAACTTATAACTTGATTCCACCTATAACCCATTTATTTTCAGAAATAAGTAATGGGTGAAGACATAGGCCAGGCCTACATTTCATGCACTTGAGAGTTAAAGGCTTTCTGAGATCAAATTACCACAGCAGAGACAGAGTTACTGTAGGGACATTTTGGGAGGAAGCAGACAGAGAGGGAGAAGCCAGAGGCTTAAGAACAGAAACAGGAATAGAATGTGATGGAAATTGCTTCCCACTTTGCACTCCTGAGGGAACAAAGAGGACAAATAAGAAGCAGCAGGGATAGGAGGAAGCTGGGAGCTTCTCTGGAATAAAATGGGTTAGGTTGTGGAGTTGTCAGCTGCTGTACTTGGTAGGTGGGAGGAAGAGATGTGCTAGTCCAGGCCTTTGAAACCTGGGTGCCTTGGCCCCTTCAACTATGCCCTGAAGGAGGGAAGCGTGCCAAATGTCAGGTCTCCTTCTAGTTTTGTTCCAGTTCATAGCTAGAAAATGACAGCAGAAGATCTAGGGGTGAGAGGATGCTGAGAGAAAGAAGGAGAAAGAACACTTTAGTGAGTGCTTTTGTACAAGTGGGACAATGAATTTTAAACTCTTGTGGAATAGATGGGAGGGCCTGGGAACAGTGGATGTTCAAAACAGAGAAACAGAGGCAATGACACAGAACAGAAAGGCTTCCTCTGATCCTTCTGCCTTCTTGTTCACTGACAATTGGTTATCCTTTTGTTGCCTCTGCAGCAATACAAGGGGGGAGTCTTAGAGGAACAGAGACCCGGAGGGGTAAAGGAAACTTATATTTATGTAAGATGAGCTGCAGCCATTGAAATTGCTGGCTATTGTGAGATAAATCCCAGCCTTCCACATTTTGCTTAGTAACAGCAGACTTTTCACTGCAAGGCATTAATGGAGTCCAAATTCCAGCCAGGCTTGGGGAATCAAGAGTAACTCTCTTGATGTAATGGTTTTGCAGGCTCTTGAAGACATTGTCATCCGTTAAAGAAAAAAAATTAAATCACTCTTGAAAGAAAGAAAATGTCTTGGGTGATAAATGAAAAAATTTTTGAAGTAAAATGAGGAAAAGCTCGAGGGAAGAATCTCTTTAAAATTTTACCAGATTCTCCCCACTATGATCAAAAGGGGTTAAATAAGAGCTTAGCCTGCAGCTTCATGGAACCAATTTTTTAAAGAAAGAATATTAAAACCTGAAATGTTGGTTATTTGCCAAGGCACACACTGGAAGTAAAAGCCACTTGGCTAGGAGCAGAATTGAGTGTTGGATCGCAGGATGCTAATTTTAGGCTTGCTCCGCGAAAGATGACAGCACTTGCCACCCCCCCTCCCTCCGCCCTAGAAGTTTCCGCAGTATTTAGGAGTATTCAGGGAAAATGTTGGTGTCAGGGAAATAATCCCCATCATCAGTAACCCCAGAGCGCCTCACTTGCGTTTGTTTCTTTGAACGTGGAGCCGCCGCCCAGATATCCGTAGTTAGCCAAGGCCCTCGGTGTATTTTCTTGACTTGCGCTTGGAAATCTTTTTCTGGGAGCTGAAAGCCCGAGTCCTAGAGACTTAACTGCTTTTCCTAGAATAATCTCCTTACAAGACCAGTTCAGCAGCCGAGGGACCGTGGAGACTGGCTGAACAGGACAGTGGGGGCAGGGAAAAAGGGAGTGGCCGTGTTCCCGGGGTCTGCTGGGATCCGGCCGGTCCGGGGCGAAGGAGCTGGGGCTGGAGTGGCTGGAGCGACTGGACAGTCCGGGTCGCCGTCCGCCACCTCGGTGCGGAATCGGAGCCGGACTTGCTGAGCGTTCCTCCCCCTCCTCTTCTGCTTCCTCTTCCCTCCTCCTGGACCAGCGGCGGCGGCGGCGGCGGCGGCGGCGGCGGCGGCGGCGGCGGCAGCGGCAGGAAACGAAGCCGGGCTGAGCGACTCCGAGGCGAGCGGAGGAGCTGGGATATGGGGAATCAGAGCGGGCGGCGGGGCCAGGAGCCCTCCGGAGGGCCCACGAGGGGAACGGCCCCGGCGTTTGCTAGCTCGTGAGGCGTGGGGGAGCGGGCGCAGGGCGGCACGAGCGGAGGCGGAGGCGGAGGCGCGGCCCCGGCGTGGAGCACGGCTGGGGAAGCTGCTGCCTCCGGCCCTGCCCGGCTGCCTCCGCCGCGGCCGGCGGCTATGGAGCTGGCGGGCACCAGACCTGGGGCGACAGAGCATCCCTGGCTCCGGACGCCCATGTTCTGGCTGCTGCTGCTTTCCCTGCTGCTACTGCTGCTGCCGGGCCCAGCGGCCTCCCAGCTGCGATACTCGGTGCCGGAGGAGCAGACACCTGGCGCGGTTGTGGGCAACGTGGCTCGCGCACTGGGGCTGGAGCTGCGGCGCTTGGGGCCGGGCTGCCTGCGTATCAACCACCTGGGTGCGCCCAGCCCGCGCTACCTGGAGCTGGACCTGACCAGTGGAGCTCTCTTCGTCAACGAGCGCATTGACCGGGAGGCGCTGTGTGAGCAGCGGCCTCGCTGCCTGCTCAGCCTGGAAGTGCTGGCGCACAGCCCCGTGGCGGTGAGTGCCGTGGAGGTGGAGGTACTGGACATAAACGACAACTCGCCGCGCTTCCCGCGGCCCGACTACCAGCTTCAGGTAAGCGAATCGGTGGCACCTGGAGCGCGCTTTCACATAGAGAGCGCGCAGGACCCCGACGTGGGCACCAACTCGGTGCAGACCTACGAGCTCAGCCCCAGCGAGCACTTCGAGCTGGACCTGAAACCCCTGCAGGAGAACAGTAAGGTGCTGGAGCTGGTGCTGCGTAAGGGCCTAGACCGCGAGCAGGCAGTCTTGCACCACCTGGTTCTCACAGCTGTGGACGGGGGCAGCCCAGCCCGCTCAGGCACCGCGCAGATCTCTGTGCTTGTCCTGGACACTAACGACAATTCTCCCGCCTTCGACCAGTCCACCTACCGCGTCCAGCTTCGGGAGGACGCTCCCCCAGGCACATTGGTGGTGAAGCTGAATGCCTCAGACCCGGATGAGGGCTCCAATGGCGAACTCACGTACTCCTTGAGCAGCTACACGTCGGACCGGGAGAGGCAGCTCTTCAGCATCGATGCCAGCACGGGGGAAGTGCGGGTAAGTGGAGAGCTGGATTATGAGGAGGCCTCTTCCTACCAGATCTATGTGCAGGCAACAGACCGGGGTCCAGTGCCCATGGTGGGTCACTGCAAGGTGCTGGTGGACATCGTGGATGTGAATGATAACGCACCAGAGGTGGTGCTCACGGACCTGTACAGCCCAGTGCCTGAAGATGCTGCGCCCAACACCGTTGTGGCCCTTCTCAGTGTCAATGACCAAGATTCAGGTCCCAACCGGAAAGTGAGCCTGGGCCTGGAGGCCACACTGCCTTTCCGACTGAATGGCTTTGGAAACTCCTACACATTGGTGGTGAGTGGCCCCCTGGACAGGGAGCAGGTGGCTGCCTACAACATCACAGTGACGGCCACTGATGGGGGAGTACCACAGCTCACATCCCAGCGGACACTGCAGGTTGAGATCTCTGACATCAATGACAATCCACCCAGCTTCCTGAAGGACTCCTACTCCATTTAC
Source organism: Leucopleurus acutus (assembly GCF_964270905.1). Classification (NCBI taxonomy): domain Eukaryota; kingdom Metazoa; phylum Chordata; class Mammalia; order Artiodactyla; family Delphinidae; genus Leucopleurus; species Leucopleurus acutus. Next base: position 58,713,161 of record NC_139145.1, on the reverse strand, counting down.
ATCGAGGAAAACAATTTGCCAGGGGTGTTGCTCTGCAATGTGCAAGCCACAGACCCAGATGAAAAGGAGAATTCGGAGGTGACCTACTCCCTCATGGAGAGGGAGATTCAAGGGCTGCCAGTCACCTCCTATGTCTCCATTAACAGTGCCAGTGGCAGCCTTTATGCTGTCAACTCCTTTGATTATGAGAAATTTCGGGAGTTCTTTGTGACTGTGGAGGCCCGGGACAAGGGGAGCCCACCACTGAGCAGCACTGTGACCACCAACGTGTATGTAGTGGACGTGAATGACCATGCCCCTCACATCCTATACCCTACCTCAACCAATTCGTCAGCAGCCATTGAAATGGTGCCTCGAACTGCCCCTGCTGGCTACCTGGTCACTAAAGTCATAGCCATGGACTCAGACTCTGGGCAGAATGCTTGGCTCTTTTACCATCTGGCCCAGATTTCTGACCTGGACCTCTTTAAGGTAGAGCTACATACAGGAGAAATTAGGACTACCAGGAAGATGGGAGATGAGAGTGGAACCACTTTCAACCTGACCGTGGTGGTCCGAGACAATGGAGAGCCATCGCTGTCAGCCTCTGTGGCCATTACAGTAGCTGTAGTGGATAGGGTTTCCAGAATCCTCCCTGACACTCAGAGACATGTGAGAAGTCCTCGGACATACTCTGAAATTACACTTTATCTAATAATAGCATTAAGCACAGTGTCTTTTATATTTCTTTTGACAATCATTGTTTTGAGCATCATCAAGTGCTACCGCTACACTGCTTATGGCACTGCGTGCTGTGGAGGCTTCTGTGGAGTGAGGGAGAGGTGCCCTGCAGAACTCTACAAACAGGCCAACAACAATATTGATGCCAGGTTACCACACGGCCTCAAAGTGCAGCCTCACTTCATTGAAGTGCGAGGGAACGGCTCCCTCACCAAGACCTACTGCTACAAGGCCTGTCTGACAGCAGGCTCAGGGAGTGACACTTTCATGTTTTACAACACAGGGGCGCAGACAGGACTGGGACCTGGGGGAGCCCAAGCAGCAGCAGGTGACAGCAGGCACCTCACAGGCCAAAGTGGGCAGAGTGCTGGGAACCTGATTATTCTAAAAAACGAAGCTGTTTCTCAAAATGAGGTGAGATAGTAGTCAAGGGGTCTTCCACAAAGTCATGCATTTTTCACATTCCCCCCGGCCCCCTCCCAGTATCATGTAGTTGGCTTTCTCGAGTTATTAACAATGACAAGGGTTATCTGGTAAACTGAGTGTGTGTGTGTGTGTGTGTGTGTGTGTGTGTGTGTGTGTGTGTATTACCTGTGATTGGATTATAATCTGCTATGTTTCCTCTCTAGAAAAATAGAACTAGAGAATTGTTTTACTTTCCATTTTCTTTTCAGATATATGAAACCTTGACCATAAAATTGTTTGAGAAATGAGGATTTGTCTTAATGATGTGTTGTTAAAGCACAGCTCTGTAGAGAAATAGAATAGGCCTGAGAATAAGATGATGCTATAGAGGGTAACATTATGAGATTCAAGGAGAAATGGCCTGTGCTGTATCATCTACAGGGAAGGTTCCCTTTTGAAATCCTACAGGAGTGTTGTTTTTCAAAAGCTCTGAAACCTCTCGGGGCTGTGGTGGTCACCTCTGTATGCTGTCCCTGTTTATACCATGGACTATCTACAATGAAATGTATCCAGTTAATATTTCTGGTAATTGCATTGAACTAATGTGATGAGATCTGCTAGAAATTCATGTCAGAGGTGATAAAGCCATAGAATGTGGACCTCACCCTGAAGACAAAGTTTGATTTGGCTGTTTGCTGTGGTAACTATTCTGTTGGGGCTGTCGGAGGAGATGAATGATGGCATCCAAGAACCAATTTGTCTGCTTGGGCCAGGGAGATGGTAGAATGAGTGGATTAGGGATGTGGGGGATATGGTGAAGACCAGGACAAGCTGGGGTTGGGGAGAAAGAATTCTGCCACTAGTTATGTTTTTTGGCCTTGTGTGAACTCCTTGTAAGAGGATTTCCCTGCGTTTAGCATAAATGTAATCTTCTGATTTCCTCTTGAGAATTCCTAAGGTTTTGATGAGATGTGAAGCAGCCTCTTAAAGCCCTTCATGTCCTTAAGTTAAATGACAGTACTTTAAATGGCACTTCAACATGCTCCAAAGCACACATTTAATTTCTGGATCTAGCTCCAAAAGCCTTGGAAAGTGGATGGCTTACTATACATGAGAAACAGAGAGACAGGTGTTAGTAGATACACTGGTTTTAAGCAGGTGTAAGGCCAGTTTGCTCAGTATATGAAGGATGTATATAAATTGTTGGACACAGTGCCTGTGTTTGTGTAGTGTGTTTGTCTCCATATGCATGCTTGAAATAATAGAACCCTGCTTTGTGATACTTTAAACTTGGATTTCAGAAGCCAAAATTTTGTCCCATAAAAAGTGATGAGTTGTTTCTTCCCAAACAACTACTTTGTAGCTAGGACTTTCAGAGGTCCTACAAAATGAATTAATAATATTTGTCCCTCCTGTGTTTTTGTGATGTGTTTTCACTGACATATTGTTGTCTTTTTATTAACGTCCATAGTTTCACATTCTAAATTCATGCTCATCTTCAGGAAATTAATGCATAAGCACAGAAAAGAACAGAGATGGATTGAGAGAATTTCCGTGTACATTGTAGGTAGATTTATCAGAAGAGCCTGATGTTAGTCAATGCTGAGCAGCCACGGGAGGCAGATTGCAGATAAAGAAGAACGGGGTGGGGGAGGGGAAATCAAAGAGCCTCCAGAATTCTTTAGATCATAGCTTTTGGCAGCATGTAGAAAGGCTTAATTTTAAATAAGGATGCTGTAGACATTTGCTGAACAAATTACTGTAAAGTCCTTTTGGGCCTGGGGTGGGCTGCAGGTGGTAAAGAGGCACAGAGAGCAGGCCAGGCGAGCTTTGCAACCAGCTGTGAGCCAGAAGCGCAGGCGAGTGACACTCTCACCCTCTCTCTCCTGACTCAAAGCTTGGGACAATTTGATACGTGAACTATTTCTGTCTTATACTGACCTGTGTGTTAATATGTGCTTTGGTTCACAAACCTTTAATTTAGGGAGAAAATTATGTCAGAAAAGGGCTTGCTTTTGTGGGATTTTGCCAGGAGAGTACATGATTTTAATAAAGGCAGATTTTTGCCAGACACTTTTGGAAATCCAGTGAAGAGAGCCCTAAGATCCACAGCTCCTGGAATTATTGCGGCTATAGGTAGAGAGTGAGTCACGTTGTCATAGCATGGCAAAATGGGGACAAAAATCACTCAACTCTGAAAGTCATCACTGCTAGATCAACCTGTTAAATTCTCACGTTAGGCTTTCTTTCTTCCCTACCCACTCACTGCACATGACAGGAGAGTCCTGGGGTGCAGTTGATTCCATGTGCCTACATTAAAATTAGATGGGGATCGGAAAGGATGAGTAAGGGAATTTGCGCTCACCGACCACCCTACTATACAAAAATATTCTGCACTGCAATATATGTATGGTTTCATTACCTGTAAGTCATACATTAAATATTTATCAACATCTAGCACACGAGGAAACAAGCTCAGAGAGGTTAAGTAACACACACAGTCACTCTGCTAGTGGTATTTTAAGTCATATCTGTCTGACTCCAAAGACTGTGCTTTTTGAAACAGTATGAGTAGATAGAAATCCCAATGTTTATATTCCTTTTGATATGGGATACTCAGGCATTCAGGCTACCACTGATTCACCTAGTGGTGTCAATTAACTGCTCTGGAAAAAGAGGAATTCTTTGCATAGAAGTAGGTCACCAATGGGAGGATCAATGGGTAAAAACGTTACCACCAAGATAGGATATTTTTATTTGTTCTACCATTGGCCAAACCTGTTCAGATCTTATATCTTTGTTCTCTCTCTAATTTCTCTCTTGTTGCTTATTAAATATCAGTATTTAACATCAGGCTAATCTTTTGGTAAATTTTACCCCCAATGAGTTTATTTCATGTGCCACTTGTGCAGTGAGGTTTTTGAAGTAACTGTTTAGCAGTGGGGCAGAATTTCTCTTTGGAGACTTCTGAAAACCTGGTGTTGAATGTGGTTGGCACCCTCTTCAGAATCTCCAAGAAAAGGAACCAAATCTTAAGGCGGTTTCTGTGCATCTGTGGTCCTGTGACTGCTGATGAGTCACTTTGAGTGCTCTGGGCAGATTTGTCCAACTGCGCCTCAGTGGGACCAGTTAGCACAAGATGTGGAAATCACAAAAGGGTATAGCAGAAATGAGTTAAGTTTACATTCACTTCACTTATTTTAAAGCAAGTCGTAGTCACCAAATCTTCAGTTATTTTTGCCACTGTGTGTACATACTCACTCTAATTCCACTTGTGGTAACTTCGAAGGGTGAACCCTTCTTTCAGTGGCACCTAATTTATTTCTTGCAGGACTGACTTTTCTAGCTGGTGACTGACTCTGTCCTGGATCAGAACTTAACACTTAGTGTAAAGTGCCATCGTGGTGAATTGATAAAAACTGCACAGTGGTCAGAATAGGCAAAGAAATTGTATCTGAACTTCCATCCTCTGATGGTCACTTTTGAATGGGTGGGGCTGTTTTGTTTTGCCATTTCTGTATTGGTTATAGGACTGTTCTTCTGAGAAAAGGTTTATTTTATTTGGTCTGAGAATACATTAATTTCTTCAAATTACCCCCTTCCTCCCCTCTTCTACAGATCTGCTGAGCCAGATGGAATTATGGCTGAGCTCCTCTCTGTCTCTTTATCTTGCACATATTCTGACTGATGGAGAAAGCTATTTATTGTAGCTTGAATGTCATTGGCCTACCCTTTGGTCTGACCCAGGACTGAGCCTGCACATGGGCATCTGGTCTGACTCAGAACACTCTGCAGGGACACAGCCTGGCATATTACAAATTGTCTACTGGCATGCTGTTTGCTTGACAGAATAGCAGAGTTGGTTCTGGATACTTGCCTTGGTTGGCCACCAATTTTTGCTCTCAATGAGAGGTCAGGATGCTGTCTGTTTGCAAACGTTTGATGAAAAATTACCATCATCAAGCCCAGAGGTTTAGCTGAATTGAATGGGGATTTACAGGTGTCTTTGAATATGAGTTTTGTAAATTTCACCTGGCTCCGCGTTCCTGGGCATATTGCAGTATGAATATAAATTTGGCTTATTCGTATGATAATATTTTGAGTACTCTAAACGCATGATTTCAAAAATCAAAGGTCAAGAGAATTCCTTAGCAGTGTTTTAAATCTGCTAGCCTAAAAATTACACAAGTTTTTGTCTTTCAAGGATTTGAACTTGACAAATGCAGAGAAATCTCCAACATGGCAAAAATCGAAGAAAAATGTTAGTCCCTTGGCACATAAGCAACATCAGTTGCTTTCTGGCCTTGCAGGGTCAGAACTCTGGGCTCCAGGGAAGTAAAACTGTGGGGGAGAGAGTAACTGCTGCACTAGCAGGCTGTGCATCCAGAATTAAGCAAACCTAGCATTTTCTGTTGTACCAGAGCCCATTAGGTATGTTTTAAAGTTATGGGTATTTTATTTTACTGCTCTGTGGATTTAGGATTATAAATGACTGTTTTTAGAAGTAAGTATTCACCTAGACTTCTCATATTTATCATCTTTTCATTTTGATTTACTAGAAGACTAACATGTAACATAACAATGATTATTTTAAATGTTAGATTCCTTTTTGCCTTCATGATCCACAGTTTATGTGTTCATTTTCTATTGCTTTGTAACAAATCACCACAAATTAGTGGTTAAAAACAACACTCGTTTATTACCTGCACACTGTGACTGGGTTCTCTGCTCAGGTTTTCGCAAGGCTGAAATCATCATGCTGGCCAGGCTGAGTTCTCTCTTGGAGGCTCTGGGGAAGAATCTGCTTTCAAGTTCATTCAAGCTGTTGGCAGAATCCAGTTCCATGAGGACTGAACTCCCCGTTTTCTTACTTACTGTTGGCTGGAGGTTACTCTCAGCTCCTAGAAGTTGCTCTCAGGTCCTTACCAGTATTTTAACAGTGGAGAATATTTTCTCACATGGAATTCCTCTCATGCTTCAGATCTCTCTGATTTCTGTCTCTGACCTCTAGACCCAGATTTAAAAGACTCGTATAATTAGGTCATTCCCACCCAGATAATCTCCCTTTTTCAAAGCCAGCTGTGCCGTATAGTATAACTTAATCATGGAGTAAGACCCATCATATTTGGAGATTATACAGGGCATTTACAGTAGGGTATAGGGATCTTGAAGGCCATTTTAGGATTTTGCCTATCATAATTTATATCAGTGTTCACAAAATATCACTGAAAAATTTGCAGTGGATACATCTTTAATAGATTCCTACTAGGAAGGAAAAGGAGATGCCACATGTAGTCTTGTTTCTCAGAGGATCATTTATTGATAGCTTCATGGATTTCCATGATAAGAAGATAGTATATTACTTCACTGAGCAGTCCTATGATTTTATGAATGACATAGGGTATTTTAAACCTATTTTATTTCAAATTTGTCTTGGAAGAGGTGATTCACCCTTTTGTAGCTCAAATATTCCATAGTATAAATAATACCATTACAGAATAAATCAAGTCTTAGCTATAATTTTGATAGAAACAAATGGATTCTTGTTCTTCAATAATACTACATCACCCACGTGGACTACCTAATTCAGTTTTTCCATATCTGGAATTTCATGACTTATTCTACTGAAGGACTATGCTTTGAAACAACAGAACATACTGGGCTTTTCACCAATAGAAATTAAGCAAAGCCCAGGGATGTACCATCCAAGTACTAGAGAACTAAACGTATGTCTCATTATATTAGGTATATCAGCAGTCAACCTGTCAGCTTCAATTTTTCCAAGTTTAATCAGTTTTTCCAAGTTCACATGAAACCCACGTACATTTTATTACATTTAATTTTGTATCACTTTAAAATAAATCAATCTGGGAAAGTCAGAAGTAAAAAAGAGAAAAATATATATCTGTCATTCCATGCAAATTTATTTAAAACACAGACTTTCGCGTTAGGGGTACCTAAACATGACTCTCAGGCAAACCTACCTATCAGGCAGGTAATCTAATCTCTCTAAAGTTCCAGATTTCTAATTTTTGTAATTTAAGTACGATAGTATTACCCTTGCATGGTAGTTAATTTATTCGAAAGCCTTTAAAAAACCTATCAAATACCTGAACCCTGCTAGCTTCTGAAGCTATAGCTATGTATTATGAATATTTGAGAATATCAGTATGTTTTATAAACAAAATATAATCCCTTTCATAAAGTTTATGGTCTAACAAAGGTGTTAGGATAAATGCAGTAATATGTATAAAGTGCTTATTCCATTGCCTACTATTGTGTGGCTACATAAAACATATTAATTACTTTCTTCCTTACCTTTTCCCTGCCTGATCTCACTGCCATAAGATGTCTCATAACTATGATTTTGGCAAATAAATCTCAGAAGCATCTTGTTGCTGAGGGACTATTATAGAAAATAGCAGCATGACAAATTACGTGTCATTGAGGAAGTGAGATTATGTAATGGAGTGAGTTTCCTGGTCAGTCCTGCTAGAACTGTGCCTTTCTGCAAAATAGAGTTGGTGATTTCATTCACCAGATCAAGTTGCAGCAATTTTCATCATGGATGTTACCCAGTCATAGAAAAATTGGCAGCATTTGCTCAACAGACGTCAGAGTCTTTCTTGAAGGAGGCTTCTTACAGCTAACAAGCTGACACCAATGCTGCTGATGGTCAGGGGAAAGCTGGTGATGATATGATTAATAAAAAGTATTTCAGTCATATTTTCAGGTTTACCAAATGGTTTGCAAATATTTTCTCTTTTGCTCCCTCTACTACCCCTGATAGAAAATGGGAGCCCCTTCATTGTATCTGTAGATAGTTTTATGGTACTTTATGAGGAACATCAATAGCATTTTGTGAATTTGAGAACCAAGGATGAAGCAGCTTGTATGTTCATATCTTGCCAACAGAATGGAAGGGACCGGAGAGAGCAGTTAGTGTATGGAGACATTTGAGGTAAAGTATCCTAGAGTTGTAGCTTTTTCTGGGCCTTGACTCGGCTAAATTGTTGAATATCATCTAACCATCCCAAAGTCTGTCTGGAAGTTGAGATGCTGATCACTTCTTCTCTGGATCTTGTGAAGAAGTATGTTTATGAAATACTGTGCATCCCTTGAATGAACTATAAGAATGACAGGAACAAACTTATTGACATTTTGAAATGTCAATTGGCATTACAGTAATTGGCATTACTGTGGCCTTGTGTCTACCAAATATGATAATTATAGTCCAGAGGAAAATGCAGAATACAACCTCCATCTCTTCATCTTTCCATTCAAATAGGCCTCAATATTCAGTGACAGGACCACTTTAATCTCTGCCCATGAAAACACATCGAGAGGAACATCTGTCATGGGTTTTACATAATAACATTTTTGCTAATTGATAACAAGATAGTGATGGTGATTGATTTTTGTCCCCAGTGATTCCTGAGTAGCTTCTACTCTGCACATAACTTCCAGAACAGTCTCTAGGTGTCCACATTTCCCTCGGTGTCCCCTCCACTTTGAATTGAGTTTGAAGACACAGGGCAATGCATCTTTCCAACACATAGGTGGTGCAAGTCAGGTTCTTCTTAGGTTTCAGCTGCTCCCTGTTAAACAGAGCTTAGCAAACAGTAATTGAATAAGAAGGCAAAGCCCTCAGAGGAGCAGGAAACAAGTACAATTTTATGAAAAGGATTATGCAGCGCAACAAGGTCAAACCCCGCGGTGGTTTGTTTTCCTCTCCCTTGTATTCCTCTTCAATCAGCAGAAGAGGTTGTTATCAGTTGCTGGCATTATGACTGGGCACATCCGCCCAGAGTCAAACATGCTGCAGTCTGCAAAGTCAGCAGCAGATTGCAGTGCTCTGCAGTCCAGCCAGAACAGCAGAATTTGTGTAGCTGTGTTCCCTGTTATAGCTAGAATACCAAATTGGGGATGTTCCCTTAAAGGGGCATTTGAGGGCAAAAACAATGAAAGCTTTTCCTGTTTCAGAATAGACTGTCCTTCCACTAGTGCTGCTTTAGGAACATAGACCTGTTTTGTTTTGTTTTTTAATTGAAGTATAGTTGATTTACAATATTGTGTTGGTTTCAGGGGTACAGAGATTCAGTTATATATATTCTTTTTCAGATTCTTTTCCATAGTAGGTTGTTACAAGATACTGAATAGAGTTCCTTTGTGCCATATAGTAAGCCCTTGTTTATCTACTTCATATATAGTAGTGTGTATCGTAATACATAGACCTGTTTTGAGGAAGGCAAAGCCAAAGCCGGTCCTCACAGCATCATTAAACCCAGTTTTCCATGGTATTTAATCTGTGCAAGGACCCTGATGAGCTAATTTAATTTTCTCCTGAAGTGCTATATATATGTGAACATCATCTTAGAGATGCATATGAAATGGCTTCTTCCATACCTTTAATAGCTACATGGAAATATTTAAGAAACAACTCATCGGTGAACATCGTCACTAGGAGATCATCGTTTTTGCCATATTAACAAAAACTCCCTTTGTGATTTTGCAGCCCCGACAACCCAACCCTGACTGGCGTTACTCTGCCTCCCTGAGAGCAGGAATGCACAGGTATGGCTTTCCCTCCTCATTTCACTCAGAAGTTACTGCAACTGTTTGACTCAGATAAACTGTCTTCATAGGCCGGAAGCAGCTGTCAAAACTGAGAAGCTTAGATACTTTGCCAGGGGAATGCAGTTGTTTATATGTCTCCGTGTCTATTCCTTGAAACATTGGAAGTGGTCAGTGCCAAATGCTTATCAAGTGCCGGCAAATAAGAATCTCCTGTAAAATCACAGATACAGGCGACTGTTTACTTTCTCTCATTACAATTTCTATAAGGAAGTAGCTTCAACTTCTTTTATCCCTTCCCCATCTGTACTTTCTGTCCTTCCCTTAAAATTATAATGAATACTGATGCTTTCAGACTTGAGTACATTGTGTAATATATATGCACTTGTTGTCTACCTTGGTTTTCCATCACACGTTGACTGTTATATCCTGTTACCCACAGTAATTGTTGTTCATGTTCACCCCTATTAGAGTCTCCTTATCTTTTCCATCTTGTTGCTGTCTTATTGCCTGCCCTCAGTGGCAAGAGCTCTTCAGAGGATGAGCCATGTGAAGGGCTTTTATTGAATATCTGGAGACCAAATCTAGCTTACTTTTAAATTAACCTAGAGCAATAACATTACTTTAAAACTCAGATTAAATATAATTTTGCCTTCTCTATTTTGTCTCTTTGACAGTAATTGATTAACTACCATTATTCCCAGACCTGATCTAGTATTCATGCCACCGGGCCAAATAAAAGATTCATTGTTTGTGAGTGTCTTTGGGAAACCAAATGGAGAGAGCCAAGCAACTAGTGTTCACTACCACCAAAATAACTTAGTTTTAAAGAAGAAATAAACTCCAGACTTAAGCCCCTCAAAATATCTGGGCAACTCTTGAGTAGATCGTCACCAAACCTTGATCAATTTCTAAAGAGAGAGCTTACAGAGTATGTATTGAGTTAATGAAAAATTAGTTTTAGCCTGTTAAAAACACATTAAATCAGGGCTTCCCTGGTGGCGCAGTGGTTGAGAGTCCGCCTGCCGATGCAGGGGACACGGGTTCGTGCCCCGGTCCGGGAAGATCCCACATGCCGCGGAACGGCTGGGCCGGTGAGCCATGGCCACTGAGCCTGCGCGTCCGGAGCCTGTGCTCTGCAACGGGAGGGGCCACAACAGTGAGAGGCCCGCGTACCGCAAAAAAAAAAAAAACAAAAAAAAAAACCAAAAAAAAACCACATTAAATCAAAATAAATCAACATATTCCCAAACATTACATTACAAATTGAGCAGAAATCATTATAATGGGTGCTCTTTCTGAACGAGAAGCAATCAGTGAAAACTGAAGATCAGTAGTTGGCTTGGTGGGACATCACATTGGAATCTGGTCATAACTTTAGGCCAGAAACACTTATGCAGATGCCAGAATACTAGGTTTCAGAAAGATTCTTTCTATTTGTTAGAAACCAGCTTATGCTTTTGCCTGCACCTGAGCTATTGTGGTGGACTATATGATAGGAAAAAATGTGGTTTACAATACCAACTTCTTTTGTCCCAGTTGAATTAGTGCTTTACTTGAAAAGTACCAAAGCTATAAGATGCACCTTTAAAACTACATTAAAATAAAATACTAAACTATATCAGTTCCTTATTCCATTTTCAAATGAAAAAAAAAGAAGCCACATGTGTTTCTATTCAGGATTCAATTAAGATATTATGAGATTCAAGTAGGATAAGAAATGAAATAAAAATTAAAACTAAATGTTATTTATTCCTCACAGTGTAGTACATGGAACATATGTTAAAGTTGTGAACTTAAACAACACTCATCTTTTTCACACATACGCTTGGCTTCTTGGCCTTTCTAGCCTCAGCTATCATGTGCCTGTTCCTTTGAAAATTCTGCTTTGAGCTGAGCTGGTTCCTAGGGTAGTTCCATCTTCAGAGTGAATCTAATTGAACCCATACAATTTGCTGGTAGAATCCACCAACACCCGAAGGATATTAATATTTGGAAAAAAGAGAAGATTCTAGGGTGTAGATGAAGGAAAGAACAGCAGTAGGGCAGAGCTTAATGAGTGAATTTCCACTAGATATGTTGTTTGAAGTCAAAGAGTAAGAGGATATTGGGAATTCCCTGGCGGTCCAGTGGTTAGGACTCTGTGCTTTCACTGACAAGGGTGCGGGTTCAATCCCTGGTCCGGGAACTAAGATCCCATAAGCCTTCTGGCACGGCCAAAAAAAAAAAAAAGAGTAAGAGAATATTGAACTTAGAGATGACCTTCCCTCACAATATTTCAAGTTTTCCTGCTCTGTTGAGTCACATGACCCCTTCAGGCAGTAGTACTCTAAGTTTTACTTTAGTAACTTAACTTCCAAGATGAACCAATGCCTAATTTCAAAGAGTCCTCTTATTTTGGTGAGGGTTTTCTTGGGTGATATTTACTCTTAGGGTCCCATTTGTTCCTTTCTTCATCCAGAAAATATTGAGGGTCTCATATCTGCTAACATTACACATACATAAAGAATATGATGTTCTCTCTGCCCTTGAACAACTTACGTTCTATCTCTACTTGCCTCTAAGGATCTCCCAGTTCATGTCTTACTCTCTGCAATATTTCATGATGAATTAATCTCTTGTGAACTGGGATCCATGAGTGCTGGTGATAAACTTCCTCTAGTCCCAGGAAATGTAGGGTGGGTTATCTATGAGGAAAAGGTACAGAAAGAGTAAAACAGAAAATAAAGTTAAGAATTAATTGGGCCAAACTGGAATAATAATACAGTTACCAGCAAATAATGTTCGTGCTTTCCTCTTTCCTATGAGAACCCAGAAATAAGAGATCTAGCAAAAGAGGCTTGGGGCTTTTGAGAACAAGCTCTCCTCATCTGCTTTGGCATTAAGACGATAAAATGTCATTAGCCCTCTGATGGGCTTCCTGTTAGATTTAATGAACACCACACAGCATTACTGAAAACCAAAATTGCTATAAAGATAAAACATGTTTATCGCCTGCATGGTGTAGCAGACAAGTAAGTCAGCAATGCTTTTACAGTTGATGCAAGGTGACTGCTCAGTGGTAATTGCTTCAGTTCAAGCATGAGTAAAAAGTGTTAGCTGCAGCCCTAGCTCCAGAGGTGTGAGCACTTTCTGAGGGTGGAAGGAGAGCTGGAAAAGCATTTATGGTCTAACTATTATTTGGGTCTATGTGTTTACTCAGTTCTGTGCACCTGGAAGAGGCTGGCATTCTACGAGCTGGTCCAGGAGGGCCTGATCAGCAGTGGCCAACAGTATCCAGTGCGACACCAGGTAAAGACCCAGGGTCTCTCCCTTCTTGCTTGGATTCTGGAAAGCCATGAGATGACCTGTTTTTGTAAGACCAGGAATGTCAGTGGCTCTCTTTTTATTCTTACTTCTTTTTCTTACATGTGTGACTTCCTTGCTTACATGATTATGCAGGAGTATTTTGATTTTCCACTTAATGTACTTCAGCAGTTGAAAACAGATAACATAAGGGTGTGTGTGTGTGTGTGTGTGTGTGTGGGTGTGTGTGTGTGTGTAAAGTTATTTTCTGAAATAACTGGGTACATTTCAAATGCTTAGGCTGTCCGAACTACAACAGGCAAGATCTGGTGGCCTCATGCACAAAGATGACACTGTTAGCAAAGATCTTTTGGTTAAAGGTGATGGAAATCCACTCAAAGTAGTAAGCAGAAGGGAGACTGATAGATTGATTAACAGGTAGATCGATGAAATGGAGTTTCTCATGGAAGTGGAAAAGTTGTCAGAACCAGGGCACCACTCTGGTTGACTTCAAGTCACAGTCAGGCCTCCTCCTTCCCTGACATGTACATCATTCTGCAGACTGAATTTTATTGCCTTGACATGCACATTGCCAAACATGACCAGTCTTGCGGTTTCTTAGTTCAGAGGACCAATGGGAACTGATTCCTAATCCAAACTTTCAAGAAAGAGAATCTGCCAGATTAAATCAAGAACCCAATGGCTGGGTGAGCATAAAAAAGTTGCCTAAACTCGTATTTCCTTATTTTCCTTATTCTTGCCCAATCACTGAAGCAGTGTCATATAATACAAATATGGCTTTGGAGGCCCATCCCTGTGGCAGTTATCAGAAAGGAAGGATTATAGAGACTGCAAATGTTGTCTACCATAATCCTCTAGTAATAGAACATGATGATGATGGTAATAGTTACTAATAATTGAGCCACAATGTACCCAGACACTGTGCCTTGTGTGATCTCATTTATTCCTTGAGACAATCTTGCAAGGGATTTATTATCTCTATTTTACATGTGAGGAGCTAGAGACACAGAGAGACTAAGAAACATACCCAAGTTCACATAGTTTGTAAGTGGCAGAGGTAGGATTCAAACCCAAGTGTGTCTAGTTCCAAATCCAAGTGTATCTAGCTCTTATATTCATAGCATGGCTGGCTTGCAAGAATCCACCCAAATCCGAATGCATACATATATGCATACATAACAGATTACATAAGCGTATGTGTAAAAAGTTCTTTCCAAAAATAAGCTGGTGCCTTTCAAGTGATTAGGCTATGCAAGTAACATGTGCAGCTAAGGGCCCATTTTCGCTGGCAGCTCTAAGGGTTTTCGTTGATTCTAATCAGCCAGCATTTGCTATTTATGAATATTGTATAATTCAACTAAAAGTCACATTTGTTAAAAAAAAACAAATGCTCGAGTTAAAGCAATTCATTAGAGAGCTAATATTGCCAGATGGCAAGGGGAAAAGCATAAAATAGTTCATTGACAAATCTGCAACCCTAATGCCAGTGATGGTGTGAAGGAGCGATGGAGGAGGAAGTGGTTTTAGACTACCAAGTGCTGCAGGATGGGAGGCATCTGAAAGGTGAGAACTACTCAATCCTAGCAGCCCCATGAAATCATGCCCTCCTACCCTGCCTCCATTTCAGGGTTTTTTCTTGTTCTTATAGAGACTTTGTAGGTCAGGCTGGTGAGCCCAAAATTAGCTTTGAATACATTCTCCCTTTCATCAGTGTTGCTGGTTGGTGTATATTCCTAGGCCAGTGGGAAATAGGAACTGTTTACTGATTATTTTTATCTGCATCTGGCCCAGGACTCTCCTTCAAATTCAAAAGACTGTTAAGAACACATCTTTAAAAAAAAATTTATTTTATTGAAGTATAATTGATTTACAACGTTGTGTTAGTTTTTGCTGTACAGCAAAGTGATTCAGATATATGTGTGTGTATATTTACATATATACACCTATTCTTTTTTATATTCTTTTCCATTCTGGTTTATCATAGGACATTGAATACAGTTCCCTGTGCTACACAGTAGGACCTTGTTGTGTATCCATTCTCTATATAATAGTTTGCATCTGCTAATCCCAAACGTCCAATCCTTCCCTCCCCCACTCCCACTCCCCCTTGGCATCCACAGGTCTGTTCTCTTTGTCTATGAGTCTATATCTGTTTCGTGGATGGGTTCATTTGTGTTCCATTTTAGATTCCACACATAAGTGATATCATATGATATTTGTCTTTCTCTTTCTGACTTACTTCACTTAGTATGGTAATTCCTAGGTTCATCCATGTTGCTGCAAGTGGCATTATTATAGCTGAGTGATATTCCATTGTGTATATTTACCACATCTTCTTTACCCATTCATCTGTCAATGGACATTTAGGTTGCTTCCATGTCTTGGCTATTGTAAACAGTGCTGCTATGAACATAGGGGTGCATGTATCTTTTCGAATTGTAGTTTTGTTCGGATATATGCCCAGGAGCGGGATTGCTGGATCATATGGCGACTGTATTTATAGTTTTTTTGAGGAACCGCCATGCTGTTTTCCGTAATGGCTGCACCAATTTACATTCCCACCAACAGTGTAGGAGGGAGGAACCCATCTTTCTGACAGAAGAGAGGGAAGGAGTCGCCATCGCTCCACTTCCCAAATGTCCTAACTCCTCTTGTATAATCCCTTCTCTCCAGTACTATACCTGGCTGTTGAGTCATGAGTCACAGTTTTCATGGACTGAGCTGGACAGAGCTTATATCTTCCAGTTACTCTATGGGTGACCTAACCATACTTTTCAGCATACCTCTGCACCAGTGATAGGACAGTAGAGAGATGTTCCTCTGTGTTCTGTTCTGTCCTTTTGGTACTTTAGAGTTTTAGGACTCAAATTATGTTCTGCAATGTTTGGAGGGAATATGGCATAAAGATGAAGATTATGGTTTAGAATCAGATCTGAATTGAATTCCAACTTCAAACTTACTTGCTGGGTGAGCATAAGCAAATTGCTTAAATTCATGTTTTCTTAATTACCCCATCTGTAAATTGGGTATAATTATAACACCTATCTTATCTGGTTGCCATGATAACTAAAGAAGAAAGAGCTGAATATAGTGCTTGACATATAGTATTAATAAAGGTCTAATTTTTTTTTAATTATTTATTTGGCTGCGTCAGGTCTTAGTTGTGGCATGTGGAATTTTTCGTTGCGTTGTGCGGGCTTTTCATCGTGTCACACAAGCTTCTCTCTAGTTGTGGCACTCAGGCTCCAGAGCACATGGGCTCAGTAGTTGCAGCACGCGGTCTCTCTAGTTGTGGCACATGGGCTCCAGAGCACGCAGGCTCAGTAGTTGCAGCTTGCGGGCTCTCTAGTTGTGGCTCATGGGCTCTAGAGTGCATGGCCTCGATAGTTGTGGTGTGCGGGCTCAGTAGTTATGGTGTGCGGGCTCAGTTGCCCCGCAGCATGTGGGATCTTAGTTCCCCAACCAGGGATCAAACCTGCGTCCCCTGCATTGGAAGGTGGATTCTTAACCACCGGACCACCAGGGGAGTCCCAAATGTCTAATCTTTTTATTCCTTTTTTTCTGGGATACTTTCGTTTCATGCAGTCTGTGTGGTGGCCTTCGCTGGTAGCATCTTAGCGAGAATTCAGTAGTTCTCATTTCTGAACCCAGATACAGACCCTCTAAGGTTGTCTGGGTCATCCTGACATCTGTACAGTCCCGTCACCCCCAGCCACCCTCCTGGAGATGGCATGAGGAGAATTTATCAGTTCTGCCTGAGAAAAAGGAAAAAAACTTGGTTGCTTTCATTCCCAAGTAGAACCTGCCTTTCACTGATTCTGTTGCCCTTAGTGTTTCATGACGAAAGTGCAGTTGCTTCCAAAAGGCTTCCTAGTGGCGCCTGAGTCTCCTTTCACTTGTGTCTGAGACCTTCTCAGGAACCGGCACCTTCTGACACCAACACCTGCAACAGTGGCAGCCATGGGAATAGAGAGAGGCCTGCTGTGACCGATCCCCCCTCACATGTGTTCTTTGTAGTTGTTTTTCCCTACTGATGAATTCTTTGGCTATGTCCGCACACTGTTCATTCATTTTCACAGTCCACAGAAGCCTAGGCTAAGATGCCACGCTCTGAAGGGATCAATGGGGACATCACCAGGTGATGTTTCCTGCAGGATAAACAAGTCGGGCATTAAGTCTGTTAATCCCAATTGTTGGCCACTTTCTCCAGCCTTGCCTCTGTGTGAGCAGACCTGGACCACAGGCTTCTTATTTCCTCGGCAGCTCAGTGAGACTGAACAGGGAAAGAAAAGGAGCTGAGTAGGGAGTGCACAGCACACAGTCATCCTTCAGATGGAGGAGTGTGTTGGGGGGCTGAGGGCATTAAAGGGCCAGTCATTCGTGCTTACAACTCTTTTAACGTTCTCAGTGTGCAAGCTCTGAACAGGGTTTAATGAGTGCCCTCTTGTGACAGTTCCTAGAGAGAATCCCAAGAGGTTATAGAAAGACTGTCCCTGCCTTCAAGAGAGCTAGTCTGGCTTCAGGGCCCCTGGCTGCTTTGCTATCTTGTCTGGTCCTTCCAGGCTCCTCTTTCTACACTTCATGGGATCTCAGGACTTACCTAAGGCAGCAGTAAATTAATTTTAGAGTGAGAGATATTCGCTATTTTCAGAAGAGCTCAGAATTCAAAAGAGCTCAGAGCTCAGCCAAAGAATTCGTCAGTGGAGGAATTCCGAAATGCACAACACTGCCAAAGATAACATTATAGCTTTTCAAGGAACACCCCAGAGGATCTGGGGCTGAAGTGTGAAAGGTTAATTAGGTAGGTGAGGCAACTAAGGCCATGAGGTTTCCTTAGAGAAGCTTAGTTTATTTTTTTATTTTATTTTTTTGGGGGGGGCTTTCATTCTTCTGTGTTGTTGCCTGCATTATCTCTGTCTCTTTTTTTTACGGGGGTACAGTTGTTTTACAATGTTGTGTTAGTTTCTACTGTACAGTGAAGTAGAGTTCCCTGTGCCATACAGCAGGTTCTCATTAGTTATCCATTTTATACATATTAGTTAGTGTATATATGTCAGTCCCAATCTCCCAATTCAGCCCACCCCCGATTTCCCCCCTTGGTGTCCATACGTTTGTTTTCTACGTCTGTGTCTCTATTTCTGGCTTGCAAACAGGTTCATCTGTATAGAGAAGCTTAGTTTAGAGTGACTGCACAGGGGTTCTCAAGGTATGGTTCCCAGAGCCACACTGACAATACGTATCAAATCTGCAATTCTCGGGCTGGGGCCCGGCCATCTGTGCTTTAAGGAGGCCTCCAAGTGATCCTGATGAACCCTAAGGTTATAGAGTTGAGAGTAAATATTTCTGAGATTGTCTGATACCTTTGGAGGCTCAGAAACCATGCAGGGAAGCCATCTGTTTATGATTCTTACAGGAAGCCCAGCAATTGTGTGTTCCTGGGACCATTACATAACTTTTCTGAGTCCCAGTTTCTTTCTCTGTAAAATGGAGATAGTAGTAGTGTCTACCTTACAGCGTTGTTGGCAAGAATTAAATGAGATAATACACACAGCCTGGAGAACACTGTTTAGTAAATGGTAGTTATTTTTATGATTTTTCAAGGTATGAGTCTATCCTTCAGCTTCAGAATTTAGGTCTGAGTTGTTCTGAGTAGTCTCTGTGGGAAGGCTTTATTATAGAGCAGATTTTTTTTAAAGCGCCTTTTTGTGTCCTCGGGGGATTGTTTTTGCCCTGGTTTGCTGCATCTCTTTACTCTGTGGAAGACGGACAGTTTATGTGCCCTAGTTTTATAGGGAGATTCATGCTCTTATTTGTCTTAGGGATTCCTACCTCCCTGACTAAATCACCTCCCCACGGAGGGGCTCCATGGAGACTCCATCTCTGATTCTCCCCCAGAAAGAAGCCATGATCCTTAAATTTGGGGGAATCCATAGAGGAGTACCGTCAACATGCATTTTTCCACATCATGAGTGACTGCAGCCTCAGGCCTTGTTTGAGAATTTAGAAAGCATGCCGTTCCACTAACCTGCTCACCCTCAACTTCTGCTGTTGTCATGGCAACGATAGTCCTGGGAGATGTGTGCATATCTTTATCAGGAAAAAAAAAATAAGATCTGCGATCTATGTGGGTGGAGCAGCTCCCTCCCGTCAGTATCCTCCACTCTCACCTTGCATCTCCCAGCCCAGGAGTGCCAGCTTGCCTTAGTTGTGTCTAGTAGCTGAGGAAAGTAAGTCGTTGTGTAAGATACACTTTTACCTTCCGGGGGCGTGGAGCTCATCATGTCTGTTGGAGTTCTCTATGTAGCTTATCTTGTGTGTTCTGACCTGGCCTGGAGGGAGGGAGGGAGGTGGTGTGAGAAGGGGAATTAGAATTCTCTACCCAGGAGAAGCCAGGAAGTTTAAGTCTCTGCTGGCTCCATCCGTGACTTTCTTCAACCCCTTCTTAGGAGAACACTCTGCACCTCTATTTTTAATGGTCATGTAAATAAAAAACTAGAATGAAGAATTCCTGCTTTTCCTGAAATCAAAAGTTTCTGTTCAATAAATAGATTCTGAGATATTTCTTTCCCTCCACCCTGTATTCCCTGCACCTCTCTCATTTTTCCTACACCCATTCTTCCAGGTTCAGTAGCCCTGGGCAGGATACAGTCAGGATTGGGGCCGTGATACATAGTAAAAGAATTTCTTCTATGTCAGAGACCCACAACAGATCATGTGCCTCCTGAAAATCGAGTCCCTTGTGCACTCAGACGTGTGCTCCTGGGCATACATTTTGGAGAGGAGAGTGTAGTGAGGAGAGAGGAGGGGCAGGAACTGTTCTCTTAGGCTGCAGTTTCCTTCAAATCCCACAGATGCAGAGAAGCAGCTAATGCAGGGTCAGGAAATGGAGACTCATTACAGTCCTTTGGTTATCATTGATCCATCTAATGAGCCACTGGAGCAGTACAGTCTGGCCTCTGCAAACTTCATCATGAGAAACAACTTCTGTGTATGTCTTAGGAAAATAATACACTTCATTCTTTTGTTTGAGTGTTGCTTGGGACAGGAGAGTTTCTGAATAACCCTCCCTTCTAGCTTTCTCTACACACCGTCCTTTGTAGCTGAATTTCTTTTTTGGGGGGGGGGGAACAAAATTTTATTCTAAAATGCTGGAACAGATTTTCTTCTTTTTTTTTTTTTAACATCTTTATTGGGGTATAATTGCTTTACAATGGTGTGTTATTTTCTGCTTTATAACAAAGTGAATCAGCTATACATATACATATATCCCCATATCTCTTCCCTCTTGCATCTCCCTCCCTCCCACCCTCCCTATCCCACCCCTCTAGGTGGACACAAAGCACCGAGCTGATCTCCCTGTGCAATGCGGCTGCTTCCCACTAGCTATCTACCTTACGTTTGGTAGTGTATATATGTCCATGCCTCTCTCTCGCTTTGTCACAGCTCACCCTTCCCCCTCCCCATATCCTGAAGTCCGTTCTCTAGTAGGTCTGTGTCTTTATTCCTGTCTTACTCCTAGGTTCTTCATGACCTTTCTTTCCCTTAAATTCCATATATATGTGTTAGCATACGGTATTTGTCTCTCTTTCTGACTTACTTCACTCTGTATGACAGACTCTAGGTCTATCCACCTCATTACAAATAGCTCAATTTCATTTCTTTTTATGGCTGAATAATATTCCATTGTATATATGTGCCACATCTTCTTTATCCATTCATCCGATGATGGGCACTTAGGTTGTTTCCATCTCCGGGCTGTTGTAAATAGAGCTGCAATGAACATTTTGGTACATGACTCCTTTTGAATTATGGTTTTCTCAGGGTATATGCCCAGTAGTGGGATTGCTGGGTCATATGGTATTTCTATTTGTAGTTTTTTAAGGAACCTCCATACTGTTCTCCATAGTGGCTGTACTGTAGCTGAATTTTTAAGCCCCTTATCGAAAGGGAAATTCAAGTTTCTGTTGGGGAGATCCTAGGGTCTCAGGGACCAAGGAAGGGTGTGTGTGTGTGTGTGTTACCAACTCTGCTACCTGACTTGGCTCAAAAACAACAGGCCACCTGTATGTTTGAGAGCTTTGTGGGGAAGCGGAAGTGGCGGGTGACGGTCAGCAGTTCATTCTGTGGGAAAGAGTGCTTGGATTGTATAAGAATTGGTGGGCTTGGAGCGCCTCCCTGGGAGGTGCTTGGACAAGAAAGACCTATTTATGGCCTGGTTTGAGGGCAGAGGGGTAGTGATAACTTGTAATGCCTTTAAGCTTTGCAGCTCCAGCAGGCGTTGCCCTCAGCCTCACTGATTCTAGTAAACTAGAAACAAGAGCTGGTCCCCAGCAACAGCAAGGATCTTTAATGACAAATATTTTCAGAGCAACTCAGTCCAGATTCCAAAAGAACTTGAAAAGTTCTTTTTCTCAGAGGCAGTTAGCTTTGCAGTTGAGAAGGTCATTGCCTAACCTGGAGAAACATATTCAGGTCAAGCACTGGCTGGAGACTAGGGGCCTCTAGGGGAGGGTCATAAGAGAGCTCAGTCAGTGCCAGGAGGCCTGGAAATGAGCCTGTGGGCTGGAGAGGAGCCTCTCTCTGCCTCAGCACTTGGAGCTTGTTACCCACAGTTATAGAAAGGACAGGGAGAAGAGATGGATACTGTTCCACTCTCATCTCAGTGAGACCAAGAGCTTCCCCAGCAGTACGCTGCCTGGAAAGGTCTAACTCCAAGGCAGTGGGCTAGGTGAAGGATGTGAGAAGGCAGTCCTGAGGATGGCAGTACCAAAGGAAACAAAGGGAAAAAAAGGATGTTTTTGCATAGTTTTAAAATAGGAAATGGAGAGCTTTGTAGAAGTCAGACTGAAGAGGTTAACTACAGAAGGTTAGGGTGTGAAAAGGTAACTTTCAGGAACCAAATTTGCATCCACAAGACAACAAGAATGATGGGAAGTTTATTGTTGCTAGAGTCGTGTCCCTGGGCTGCTGAATCCCAAGCAGAGTACCCTAAGCCTCCCGATTCTAGCTGCGATTGCATGTGAAAAACAACCAAACAGACTTTAAAAAGAAGGAAAGCCTGTCCTGTACAGAAAGTCTGAACAAACAAGTTTGTTGTTGATGGTCCAAGAAAGCCTGCCAGCTTGGGTTTACTTCCAACATTGGCCCAATCCCGTGTCCAGAGCTGTTGCTCTAGGTGACATCGTGGGCCAAGCTGAGTAGTGAGGTGACATTCCCCAAGTCACCTCTCTTATTTTCTTTGACTCTGCGTCATAGATACTGTCTTACCCAAGCACACATATGTCATATGTCTGTTTCCATAGTCACCTGGTGTCACCCAAAGGTCTGTGACAAAGCTAGAAGCTTCAGCCAGTGTAAATGACTTATGTTAGATGCACACCAAGCTCCATGTCAGAGTTTTGGGGGGAGAAGGGCATCACCAGATGTGTAAACAGCCCTGAGATGGATGCCCTTGAGCCTGAGGCTGGCTCTGTGTGTGATGATGAGCAAGGAATATTAGAAGTTAGCAGAAGTTCCCTTCTCTCAGCTAATGCCTATTAGTAGGGAGGTGTGTGTGTCAGTTGGAGGGTCTTTGTCGTTGAAGTTTCAAAGTTTTTGAATCCTGTGCTGTTGCCCCCCTGGGTTGTAGAAATAGTATTTTAGAACAAGAGAAAGGAAGACTATATAATAGCTGTTATTTATGGAGAACTGTGATAAGGACTTTACATGTATTGCGTCCTTAAACAAGAGAGAAGTGATTATTATTCCCATGTTCTAGATTAGGAAAATTGAGGCTCCCAGGAATTAAATGACTTCCTTACAGTCATCCTTCCTTACATCTAGTTGGTGTTTTTTGCTCACTATTATATTCCCAGTATTGAGGCAGCTGTCTAGTACATGATGGTGCTTAATAAATATTTGTTGAACTCATCAGGGAATAGCAATGGCTGAGGCTATATTTGAACCCATGTCTGCCTGCTGCTGAACTCTATGCATTTAAATAATACACTACTTTGTCCCACTTGCCAGGTGAAGCGAATAGTTGGGTAACTAGGAGAAGACTATTCACTGTCTGAGTTCCAGGCCGACTGTAGGGGTCTATAGTATTTTCCCATTCCTGCTGTAATCAGTTTCTGCAAACCTTGTGACTTAAAGCAATACAGATTTATTATGTTACAGTTCTAGAGGTCAGAAGTACAAAATGGGTTTTACTGCTGGCTAAAATGTAGGTAGGTTCCTGCCACTATGTAACAAGGATCCACTTTCCTTCAGTTTCCAATAACATGTTCCTCATTTCCATCTGAGCCCTCCCTGGCAGCACCTTTAATGTCCATATTTCTACAACAGTCTGTTCATGACAAGTTAGGTATTCCCCAAGACAATATATGTTTTCTCTACCATACTCCTCACTTCTGAGTCCTCTCTGGCAGAGTCATTAATATCCATATTTCTACTAACAGTCTTTTCAAGGTAATCCAGGCAATTTCTTCATGCTCCTCAAAGCCCTCCAGTCTCTGCCCACTGCCCAATTCCAAAGCCACTTTTACATTTTTACTTATTTGTAACAGCAACACTCCACTTCCAGATACCAAAATCTGTATTAGTTCCTAGGGCTGCCATAATGAATGACCACGAACTGGGTGATTGAAAACAATACAAATTTATTACCTTATAGTTCTGGAAACCAGAAGTCCAAAACGGGTTTCTCTGGGTTAAAAATCAGCATGTTGGGGCTTCCCTGGTGGCACAGTGGTTAAGAATCCGCCTGCCAATGAGGGGGACACGGGTTCGAGCCCTGGTCCGGGAAGATCCCACATACCGCGCCCGTGTGCCACAAGTACTGAGCCTGCGCTCTAGGGCCTGCGAGCCACAATTGCTGAGGCCCGCGTGCCTAGAGCCTGAGCTCTGCTACAAGAGAAGCCACCGCAGTGAGACGCCTGCACACCACAACGAAGAGTAGCCCCCGCTCACTGCAACTAGAGAAAGCCCACGTGCAGCAACGAAGACCCACCCAAAAAGCAGCCAAAAAAAAAAAAAAAATCAGTGTGTTGGAAGGGCTGCATTCCTTCTGGAGGCTCTAGGGGAGGACCTTTTTCCTTGTCTTCCAGCTCTCAGGCTGCCTTCATTTCTGGGCTTAGTGGCTCCTTGCTCCATCTTCAAAGCCAGCTACGTAGCATCTGCTAATCTCACTCTGACTCCCCTGCCTCCCTCTTTCCCTTGTAAGGACCCTTGCGATTACATTGGGCCCACCTAGATAATCCAGGATAATCACTCTAGCACAAGATCCTTAATTTAATCACATCTGCAAAGTCTTTTTTTACCATGTAACATAACATATTCACAGGTTTCAGGAGTTCCTAGGACCTGGGCATCTCTGGGGCACCATTATCCTGCCTACCTCAGAGTCATTTATGTGCAGGCAGCAGTGGCTGTGTGTGTCTGTGTGTAAATTTCAGTAGAGACGAAGGTAAAATAAGGTGCATATTAGGACCCTGAAGAGGGTGTAGTCAGTGTGGACTAGACTTTAAAAGCCTTTTAAAAGCTATTAATTGCCAGAAGTTTGCTGGAGACATATCCATCACCCGCTTTCTCTCCAGACCTTAGCTAATTAGGAATCGATGCATGGGGCCAACTGAGGAAATCAAAGTTCAGAATCAGGCTTATTATTGGTAAAGAAGTTCTGGAGAATACCACAGGGCCTCTAGCAATGCAAGGGAAGAATACCACAGGGCCTCTAGCAATGCAAGGGAAGAAAATCAAGAATGGCAGACCTCTCCCTTAGTGAGGAAGGGGAACTGTCCTGGTTCGATTGGCTGAGCTAGAGCAGAGAAAGAGAATTAATTAGGTAAGAGGTATGTCATGAAAGAACAGTAACTGTTGATGCTAATTTGGCGCAGTCAGGAAACACAATCCAGGGAATTCCCTGGCAGTCCAGTGGTTAGGACTCCATGCTTCAAATGCAGGGGTGGGGGGGTGGGAGGCGGGTTTGATCCCTGGTCGCGGAACTAAGATCCCACATGCCGCGCGGCGCAACCAAAAAATTAAATATTTTAAAATAAAATAAATAAATGAATAAAGGGCATGGTAGCTAGCAAAAAAAGTCAGTCACTATTTCTAAATCTCACTTTTCCTCAGGGATGCCTCCTGTGTCAGGGGCAGGGTGGTTGTAGGCCAATTCTGTGGATACACATGCATTCAGGATTTGTTTGTTTGTTTTTTAGGAGCATTTTGCCTAACAAACCTATTCTCACACTAGCTACCTCCTTGAGATCCTAACAGGCTAAGCACTTCCAAAGCCTGG
This sequence comes from Leucopleurus acutus, assembly GCF_964270905.1. Lineage (NCBI taxonomy): Eukaryota > Metazoa > Chordata > Mammalia > Artiodactyla > Delphinidae > Leucopleurus > Leucopleurus acutus. The sequence continues at coordinate 58,687,876 of NC_139145.1, read as the reverse complement.
AGCATCTCAGCACTCTCAGCAGCTCTGACTGGAGACTAAATCACCCTCTTGCCTCTGACAGTGACTAGCCATGAGACCCATGGAAGGTTCTCCTTGGAGGCCAGCATCCCCTAGAGGCTCCTTGTGTCACTAAGATGTCGATGGGACTGCTGTCCCTCAATCTGCAGCCAGAGGGGTTGTGTTTCTAGTCAATGATCAGTGTCATGTCAATTTCCCTTTGTTGGACCAAGTATAAATTGATTCTAAACACCTGCCTTGGGGAAATTTCTGTAGGGAAGATGAGCTTTTCAGTGTGCTCTCTCTAATTCTGGGCACTTAGAGATATAAATTAGTTTCCTTGGTCTTTTCACACTCAGGGTCACAACCTTGCCTCCAAGATACTAGCCTTCTATTTTTTTTTTTTTTGTGGTTCGCGGGCCTCTCACTGTTGTGGCCTCTCCCGTTGTGGAGCACAGGCTCTGGACGCGCAGGCTCAGCGGCCATGGCTCACAGGCCCAGCCGCTCCGCGGCATGTGGGATCTTCCTGGACTGGGGCACGAACCCGTGTCCCCTGCATCGGCAGGTGGACTCTCAACCACTGAGCCACCAGGGAAGCCCAGATACTAGCCTTCTAAATGGTTGTGATTTGAAGGGCACTAGGAAGATCATCACAAAACTCACCTAACAGGCAGGTCCCTAGAACTTTACCATTAACCACCACCACTAGAAGCATCCTCTTTTAAAATACCCCTTCATTCATTCATTCATTCATATCCTCTCTCTTCCTCCCTCCTTCCCTCTCCCTCTCTCTCTCTCTCTCACACGCGCACACACACACACATAAAGTATTAGACTATCCCGTCCAAGGGTGCTCTCCTTGGCTTGGCTTCAGTGTAGAATTTGGTTGGAACTTCCTATAGTCATTAAACAAACATTTGTTAAGTACCTACTTACAGCCAGTCTTTGTTCTAGGTGATGCGAATACGATACTAAATATAACACAGTCCTGTCCTCATCATCTAGTGGGGGAGACAGAAATGTAAAGAAATAAGGTGGAAATATTACAGTGTCAGGACCGTAATAGTGCCATGTATAGGCAGGTCCAATAAGGAAGCGTGTCGGTCCAGAATGGGACCCAGAGTCTATCTATGTTGTAATCCATGCAAACCCCATGTAAATATGGTCAGCGGGTTCATCTTTCCCGACAAGGACCTCTTTAATTGTTTTCACAGGGCTCAAACCCTCCCTCAGCAACCATGAATGTTAGGTATTGTGGGAGCCCAGAAGATGGAATTGGGAATTTAGGGGACCAGATCAAAGAGTATGTGGCATTCAATACTGGGTATTGAAGGATGGTACATAGAATGCGGGAAGAAAGAGAGTTCCAGACAAAGGGAACAATACATGCGCGTATGTGAGCCTTAAACCCAGAAGGCATATTCTGGGTGAACAGAATGAGTGCATTTGATGGGCGGGGTAAGGTGGAGGACTGTTGGGAAATGAGATCAGAAAGCTGGACTGGTGTCAGATTTTGTTGGGCTTTAACAATCCTGCTAAAGAATTAGAACTTTCATTCAGTTGCTGGCAGTGGAGAGCCACCAGGTTTGTTTGTTTGTTTTTAAGAAAGGAGCCTCTATTGAGCCTCCTTAGCTCTACTGAATCTGCAAAAATCATCCTGTAATGTGTCAAGACAAATTCATAAGCTATCAACCTAGTGTTTTCCTCCACCTAAATCAGGGATTAGAAATGGTGAGTGTCTAGAAATGTGGGACCAAGAGGGTGATGAATGCAGCATTTTTGTAAAAAGGCGTGGCCTTGGAAATGTTCTTAGGTAACTCTGCTGGACTTGGTTTGATCGTGTCTAAGAAAATGTGGAGCGTGAAGGGAAGACTTGTTTAAATTTTGCCTGTGTTAGCTTTTTAAGGGAGGTAGCATGGCATTGCACAGTGCCTGAGCTCCCTGTGGTACAGCTTCATCACTGTGCCTCAGATTTATTAATGTGTATAAAAGGAAAGACTGAAGGCTGCTGTAAGGATTAAGTGAGGCGATGCCTATGAAATGCTTAGCACAATGCTTAGCTCACGTTACTATTTTCTCAGCTTAATACACCTGGCACTTAGCACAATACCTGGCACACAGTATATAGGATTCACAACGTCTTTGCTAGATGAAATGGAATGGTCTTAGGGTGCACAGAGTCGTAGGGTGGTGGTGGTGGAGAGGGTTCTCCCCGACGACACTCATTCTCCTGCCCTCCTCCCTGCAGTATTCTGACAGCACCTCCGTTTTACACCCTCAGTGCAGAGGTATCACGGTTTGTCTAGAAATGGTTGCTCAAGGCTGCAAAGGGACACAGCAACGGAGAGCCTGGGATTGCTGCTAAATCTTAAGAAGAGCAGATTGTGACAAAGTACGGGGTGGGGGGGAAGACAGAGAAGAGAAAATGTGAAAACCTAACGAAAACCAGACGCAGTGCTCTCACTGAGTGACATGGTGATGCCTCACCCAGTTTCACGTGGGCCAGGCAGGGTGAGACCACTGTGAAGAGTCACTGTCAGGTTGCGGTACTGAAGGAGGAGCCCGGCGGTGGGCTCTGGGGTCCAGGCAAGGCTGCTGCATGGGGCCTGGCACTTGGAAAATGCCCTGTTTGGTTTAATACTATGCTCTCACCGCCTTGAAGTTCTTAATCATTTTTTACAAGGGGCCCCCCATTTTCATTTTGTAGTGGACCCTGCAAATTACATAGCTGGTCCTGGGTGCAGGCTACCTGGGGCAGTGACATTTTGCCTCAGCTAGTTTTTGAGCTAGTTTTTTTGTTGTTGTTGTTGTTTTTGTGGTATGCGTGCCTCTCACTGTTGGGGCCTCTCCCGTTGCGGAGCACAGGCTCCGGACGCGCGGGCTCAGCGGCCATGGCTCACGGACCCAGCCGCTCCGCGGCATGTGGGATCCTCTCGGACCGGGGCACGAACCCGTGTCCCCTGCATCGGCAGGCGGACTCTCAACAACTGCGCCATCAGGGAAGCCCATAATTAATTAATTTAAAAAATGGGTAGCACCTTACTCCCTTACTTCAGTCATCCACTACCAAGAGCTTAGTGTGTATCCCCCAGATTTTTTGTACTGTAAAGTTTAAAGTACTGTATTATAAAATAATACGCAGTTACATTGTTGATGTAAATATTAAACAGTACAGCATCATTTATGTGAAAATATTCAAGTTTTCCTCCGTTCCACTCCCCTTTAGTGAGGCAACCACCATTAACAGTTTTGTCTGTATGCTTCAAATATATTTTTTAATTAATAAACTTTATTTCTTTAGAGCAGTTTTCGGTTCATAGCAAAATTGAGTGGAAAGTACAGAGAGTTCCCGTAAGCTCCTGTCCTCACACCTGCCCAGGCTCCACCACTATTGTTAACCAGCACCAGAGCGTGCATTTGTTACAGTTGATGAATCTATGCTGACACATCACCGTCACCCAGAGTCCAGAGTTTACACCAGGGGTCACTCTTCCAAATATTTTTCAAATTAATTTTTAATTATGTAATTGATGTATGAATGTTTTTTCTATGTCTATTAAAAATATGTAGGCTTTCAAAAAGCAAAATGGGATAATATCATGCATATTAGTATATAGCTTGTTTTTATTTTTTAACAAATACCTTTCCAAGTCACTACATATAGACCTGCCTCATTCTTCTTTAATAAGGGCATACATTGTTGTATGTCTATATTATGTTATTTATCCAGTTTCCCATTGGTATATATGGTTTTTTAAAAATATTTGTTTGGCTGTATCAGGCCTTAGTTGCGGCACGCAGGATCTTTCGTTGTGGCGCGCAGGTTCTTCCTTGTGGCACGCGGGCCTCTCTCTAGTTGAGAGGCGGCACACGGTCTCAGTAGTTGCGGTGTGCGGGCTCTCTAATTGTGACAGGCAGGTTTAGTTTCCCCGCGGCATGTGGGATCTTCGTTCCCTGACCAGAGATCGACCCCACGTTCCCTGCATTGGAAGGCAGATTCTTAACCACTGGACCACCAGGGAAGTCCCTATTCGTTTTTTTAAACAACTTACACATTCTTTTTTCTTTATTATTTAAATATTTATTTATTTATTTAGGCTGTGCCTGGTCTTTGTTGCAGCACGCGGGATCTTTAGTTGCGGCATGAGGAATCTCTTAGTTGCGGCGTGCATGCGAGACCTAGTTCCCCAACCAGGGATTGATCCCAGGCCCCCTGCATTGGGAGCATGGAGTCTTACCCACTGGACCACCAGGAAGTCCCCGCATTCTTATACATATGTATTTTGCACTCCTAGGATTATATAGAATAAATTTTCAGAAGTGGGATTATTGGTTTTAGGGTATGAACATATCAGATTGGCGCTCTCTTATCTGAGGTTGACTGCACTTGTTATACACTCCCTCTAACCCCCACCTCTCTGTCACTTAAACTCAGTGACACCATCTTCAAGGGACTTAGCCCTCAGGGTTGAGAATACTGGAGCATGGAAAGGAGAGAATTTACTTGTGAATAATAACAGTAATAGCTCACCTGCATTGAGCACTTAAACCATGTTTTGTGCACTCAAGCCAAGTATTGTTCTAAACACTTTACATGTATTAACTCCTTTAATCTGTATAACCACCCACAGAGATAAGTCTATTCTTATACCCATTTTAATGCTTAGGAAACTGAGACACCTAGGGTTAAGTAAGGTCACACATCTGTCTAGTAAATGTTGGGGCCAGGATCTGAAGCAAGGCTCTTGTGCTCTTAACCTCTGCACACACTCTCTAGAGAGTTTAATGCCATAAAGATGTCAGAGTTTCTCTACCTTGTTTATTCCTTAAAACAATATTGTATTTATTCATTTACTTGTCTTTTTCTACACTGTAACTCTTTGAGGGCAGGGTACCTGTCCAAGTATTCTTCATAACCCTATACCCTAATTCCTAGCACCATGTCTGATTTATTGTACATAATAAATAAATTTAGTTGAATGGATAACAGTGCCTCTGGGAGGTAGCTACTATATCCATTTTACAGATAAAGAAACTACAAGTCACTGTCACCCAAACGCTGCAGTAGAAAAGACTAGTAAGCGGAATCGTGGAGCGGCAATTTGAACCCATGGCTTTTGATACCTAATCCAGGGTGCTGTCCACCTTGCCTGAGCTGCCTCCTTCCTGCGTGTTTCTGAGGGCTCTGGAGCATAGCTCCCTACCTAGCAACTGTTTCTAAGCTGGAAGACTCACAGCTAGCCAGTTTTAATGATCCCTGGGAGGGGCAGAGCCTGATGGGAGGAGGGCCCCTGGAAAATAGTTGCTGGAAGTACTGCAACCAGGAATCAGTTGTTAGAGGAGTCAGGTTCCTTAGAGGACTACCGCGTAGTAATAATACGTATCCTCTATGTCGGCTTCTGCATGCCAAATGTTATTCTGTGTGATTTATGAGCATTGTCTCTTTTTAATGATCGCAATCCCATTAGATGGATATTGTTATCTTTGTTTTACATGTGAAAGAATACGGAGAGGCCGAGTGACTTGCTCAAGGTTACACAACAAATAAGTGCTAAGGCTGAGATCCAACTCAAAATGTGTGACCCCCAAACGTTCATTTTAAGCATTCTGCTACCCCAGCTTATAACAGCAGCTGGGGCAGGGGACATGGTAAGAAGAAATTGCCCTCCCAAGACCCTGGAGGACTTTAGGGACGAGTAGGTAGAGAAATAAGGTAGAGAAAATAAGGTAGAGAAAACCACGCAGCCTGAGCCCTCCTAGGTGACGGGGTCACAGAAAGAAGAAATGTTATTTTATTTTGTTTTTTTAGCTGGCTGTGGGAGCTAGGAAGATTTGAGACCAGCCATTCCAATTTTTGAATCTGGGTTCTCAGCACGTGGTGTCTTTATAGTCAACCTAGAAATGGCAGAGTTATTTTGGGCACAAAGCAAGAGCTGTGGCTTTAAAAATATGCCACTGTATTTATCCCTTCCGCTCCAAGATTACTGAAAATTAGCCCAGCTGTGGCCTGAGGCACCAGACAGCCACACAGTCTTCTTCCAGCTCACTCAGCCCAGCCTAAGCGGGTGAAACACCCAGAAGTGGCAGCCTCTGGGGAGTGGCTATCGGATTAGTTCCCCATCGCCAAGCCCACCTTCTGATCACACACACATACCATCCCTTCCCAGCTACTGTAGGGATCAGGATGCGAGGCCTGTGAATCAGCTCAGCTCTGTCTTCTCCCCCATCCCCAAGGCTTCAATAGAAGTAAAAAAAAAGTCAGAATTCTAATATTGAGCTGAGGAGTCAGTACAAGAATAATTTTTCAGCTGTATTACCAAATCACTGTTTGATTCAGGGCAGACAATCTTGCGGTAATTTAAGCCTTCACTTTCCTTATCTATAAAATGGAAATCTTAAAAATATATTTTTTTATAATATATATATATATAAAATATATGTATATGCAAAGTGCTTAATAAAGTGCCTAAGAAAGTACCTGGCCCATAATAAGCAATCGATTGATATTCCTTAAACTAGTGACTCTTCTGCTACTCTGATCTTACTAACAGGTAGAATGTGGTGAGCTTTCACTTTATGTTAGGCACTGTGTTATATGCTCTCTAAGGATAATTACATTTAATCCTGTAACAATCCTATGAGGTGGATGGTATTATTCCTTTACACATGAAAACTGAGGCCCAGAGATAATGAATTTGCTAAACATCACGTAATTTACATGATGTAGCCAGATTTAAGCCTAGTATTCTGATTATAGGGCCTAAAGTCTTAAAGAGAACAGGGAGTATATTTTTACATTCCCCTGTTTCCATGGAAAATTCTTTCCACTGTCAACTGAAGGACTAAGAAACAGTGGGGAAATGCCCAGGTGGTTTTTGCTTTCTTTCCCTGTCTCTGATCCTGGACAGGATTTGGGTTTCCAGCCATCATTCTCCTGTGTTTTGTGGGCTGTAATTACTCAGATTTACTTTGCCCAGTTCATAAAGGATCGAGTGAGGGAGAGGAGGCGGAGCTTGTCCAAGCAGTCCACAAACCATACAGATGGTGGGATAGGGGGTGGGGAGGGAGCGAGATATGTTTTACATCCTGGTCTTTCAGTGGGTTTGATGGCAGATGCTTTTTGCGTTTTGGTCTGAGCGTGTATAATTCTACAATCTGCCAAGTTCTGGTAGAGAAAGAAAGGGAGAGACAGAGAGAGAAAGACACACACACACAGAAGAAATGGTTGCTCAAAGCCACAGAAGGCTCAAATGAAATTGGAGCTGCTTGAAGGGCCGCAGTGGCTGGCGGGGTGGGAAAGGAGTCCAGGAGAAGCGAGGTGTCCCTGTGCAGAAAGCCTGGGTGGTCACTTGCAAACCCAGAATCTGCACAGCCTTCCGTGCCCTGACCCTCCCCTGCGCGGCCAGAGGCAGCAGCAGAAGCAGCAGCCCGCGCCGGAGAACAAGCAGTCCAGGGGAGCTGTCTGGTGGGGCCGGAAACGGCTGTAATCATTTAATAGCTTTTGCTGGCTGCACGAACCTAGCGGAGTGGGCGGTAGGCAGGCTCCAGAGTGCTGTCTGGCAAGATGGTCCCCCGCTTTAATCACAATGATGGGTTTTCTGGAAGCTCTTTATTAACCTCAGCACCAGAATCCCAGAGATGGTAACAAAGGGATGAATGGGGAGCGAAGGGGAGGGCTGCAACCTGCCGGCTGGGCTGCGATTTTCTAGAGCTGAGCACTCACTCCCGCAGCTCCACCCCTCCCCCCACCTCCACACTTCTTTCTATTGATTCTTTCTTAGAGGCTCCTGCCTGCATCGCTGTCTCCCAAATGATGACTAAACAGATGTAGCCAGAGCCATTGCTATATTTGTATAATGCTTCAGGGTTTTCAAAGGGCCTTCATATACAGCTCAGGATGTGGGTCTCGTTCGTAACTGGAGTGAGACTACCTAGATTTGAGTCCCAGACTCCACCAGTTAGTAACCCTGTGACGAACGGTCCTCAGTCTCTTCATTTATAAAACCAACATATCTATAAAGCAGACACGGATATTGGCAATATCTACTTCCTATGGTTCTTGTGAGGAGTAAAAATTATATAGCATATGCAGATCTGCTTAGCCCAGTGCCTAGCACATAGGAAGGCAGAGTAAATGTTAACTAATTCATAACCCTGATGAAGACAGGAAGGTGATCACCTCCATTTTATGCCTGAGGCAACTGAGGCTCAGTCGTTTATGTAAATTGCCCAGGACTATGTACCATTAAGTGATAGAACCAGGGCAAGCCCTCAAGTTCAGAAGAGCAAAGCGAGAGGAGGAGAGGAAAAGAAGATTAAAAGTCCTCCAACATTCTCCAGCCTTGCCCCTCTAAAAACTTTCCTGAAAGTACTATTCTTGGTCAAAATGACTGTGGGTGGTTTCGTTAGGGGAAGTCTGTGTAAATCAGATAAACCTCTCCTGGCCTTAGCTGATTGTCAGGAGCAGATTAGAATAGGGGTTGGGGGTAGGTTTACAAGTCTGGCATTTGCTTCACAATCTTCAGGACCTTCCCTGGCATCTGCACTGGCGAAGCCTCCAGCTCAATTGTTCCCAGTCACTGAGGCTAAACTCCATCCAGAGTTCGTTTAGAATGAAAGAAGAAAGTAGGGAATGTTGCCCAAAAGACCCTGGGCAGTGTCTAAGGGAAGTGCCTAAAGTGGGTTATTGGATTAGGTGAAGTGGTCAGCTACCCCCATAGGGCAGTTTTTAAAGCTGGAGATCTGTATGCCTTTGTAAAACAAAAAGTGTATGTTGTTCATATTTTTACATGTATACCTGCTGTGGAGAAATCAGCCAATTAAAAAAAAAAGGCAAAACCTTTTACTATAATTATGATCATACTCTATTAAACTTTCGAATTCCATTGGGTTGTAATCTGAATGTCAGGGAAGGGCTGATCCTCCGCCGCTTGATGTCTCTCAGAAGTCTTCTTTCCAGGCTGTAATAGATCCATTCATTTGGGTCATGGCTGCATCTCAGTCTTGTCTTTGTGAGCCAGTGAGCTGGGTCCCTGGGAGCAGAGGGGAGGGGACCTGTGGGAGATCCCAAGAGCGGGAGAGGGAGACAGCACTGAAAGAAGAAACATTCCCTTGACTGACCTGAGACTGGCCCTGGGCTGGGGTTAGGGGTAGAAAAGGTGCATCTTCCTTTCTCATCTTTTCCTCATCTTCCTTTTTCATCTTTCTCATGAGATACTCTCATCGAGGAGCATCTCCTTGATTGTGCCCCAAAGTCACAGCATTTTATAAGCGAAGCTGGCCAAGGGCTTCAGTGCTCTTGGCCAAAAGGGACTCAGATTTAGGAGGTCAGTAAATGTTGTTTGTCACAGCCTTAAGACATTATTTCACCTGAATGAACCCTCAGAGATGTTCGCACACACATCAGCCAGAACAGGTTGGGTACAAGGATCCGGGAGGCACTGGGGAAACCAGATCTTGTTCTGCTCTGCAGAAGCTGAATATGAGGAGGATGCACCTGAATTCTCCTTGGAGTGGAGGCTGAATCAGACCCAACCTAGACTCCCAGCCAAGGCCGAGGAAGCTCAGTGACATGTAAAAGAACTCATCAACTCTCAGGGATCCTGCTGTGAGAGGCTCCCTCCGCCTACAGGCACGGCCATTAAGGTCCTTTAACTCTGCAAGATAAAAATATCTCTGAATTCTGCATCTCCAGATGACAGTCCTAAAGGCCTCATACGGAGTCCTGGCTGTGGTCAGAAAATTTTCCATCCTGGACTCTGTGAGAGCAGCTAAAGGACTACGGAGTGGTGTTGAAACCCAGTTCTCCTAGACGCCAAGTCAGAGGCTTTTAATTGCATTTCTCACTTTTGTCTCAGTCTCTCAGGGGCAGGGCCTGTATTTGAAAGGTCAACAGGCAGATTCTGGCTGAGGTCAGTTGCAGATTTGATTATCTTAGACGAATCAAAGACATCAGTCTCAGAGAAAAAATACCGATAGCCCTATGTCCAAAGAGCTATAGTGTCAGCTCTGCCAGGGGAAGCATGGTGTAGCAAAGGGGTTTATGAGAGAAAAGAAACTCTCTTACTCCCTTTCCCTACAGTCTGCTGGTATTTGGACTAAATTTGCAATATCCTTACCCTGCCGTCCTAGCCCTGAGAGCTGCGCCATGTATAGTTGCCCATGTGTGATTCCATTTGTTGAGCTCTTTCATTGTGCTGGAGTCAGTCTCAGCACTTCACGTGCATTTCCTGGTTGTCTTTAGGGACTCCAAAGTGCGGCAATGGAAACTTATTTGATCTGCTAAGGCGTGGGCACCACTTCCATTTCTCACATCAGTCCTTTCATTCATCCATCCAGCAAGTATTTATCAAACACCTGTTATGGGCCAGGAATTGTGCTAGACACTGGCTACACATTGGTGAATAAAACAGTTATATTTTCTTACAGAATAGATTACTAAAAAGAACGTGCTGTATAGCACAGGGAACGTACTCAATACTCTGGCGTATATGGGAAAAGAATCCAAAAAAAAAAATGAGTGGATATATGTGTATGTATAACTGATTCACTTTGCCGTACACCTGAAACACAACACTGTAAATCAACTGTACTCCAGTCAAAATTTTTTTAAACATTCAAAAATAAATACATATTTTCTGTTTCTCTGGACCTTACAGTGATAGGGATAGAGGTGAAGGGGGTGCTGCTTGGCTAGGATGGTCATAGAATACCTCTCTGAAGAGGTTTCGATTAAGCACAGACTTGAAGAATGAGGAGTCATGCTAAGCATGGAGGGGAGACCATTCTAGGCAAAAAGAAGCCGTATGTGTACAGATTTTGAGGCAAAAACAATCCCAAGGGGTGTTGAGGAATTGAAAGAAAACCTGTGTGGCTGGAGGATAGTGGTAAGAGAGACACTTGTAGGTGAAATTGGAGAATAAAAGATAACAGGCTATTGAAGGGCTTTGTATACCATGTTAAGGAGGTTGATTTTTTTTTTTTTCCTCTCAAGGCAATAGAAAACCTTCAAATAATTTTAAGCAAGGGGAGTGATATAAAATAATTTCTATTTTTTAAAGGATTTTTACTGTGTGCATGTTATACTTCAGTATTTTAAAAACGGAGAAAGACTTTAAGGAATAAAGATGACTCTGGCTATGTGTGGAAGGTTAGAGAGAGGCAAAAGTAGAAGCAGGCTGAACAGGGAAGAGGCTATTGTTGTAATTCACATACAAGATAATCGCGTCCTGAAAAAAGGTAGCAGCAGTGAAAATGGGGAGAAGAGGACAAAGTCTAGATATGTTTAGGAGGCTGAAATGACAGGTGTTGGTATATTATAAATGAAGAATAGAGAAAAATGAATAATGGCTCTGATGAAGCTTCTGCCTTGAGCATTGGAGTGAATGGCATATCATCGATTGAGATGAGAGATTTAGAAGGGAATAGAGGAGAGGAATCATGAGTTTGATTTCAGATTCCTTCAGTTTGAGTTGCCCATGAGACTGCCAAGAGGAGATACCAGATAGGCAGTTGGATACATGAGACTGGAGAGACCTATGGGCTTTAAGTATTTTGTATCATTTGTATCTCATCAGCATATTTAGATGGTATGTTTACTCATGGACAGGCTGAGATTCCAAAAGGAGACAGTGAAGAGAAAGAAGAAGAAAAGGTCTAGGGCCAAACCCAAGGAAGCTGCAATACATAGGTAAAGAGGATCCTGCGAGGAAACTGCCAAAGAACAGCCAGAGAGAGTGGTCAGGAGAATGGTTTGATACGGAACTCATAAAAAAATAAGTGTTTCAAGAAGGGGATTATTAATGCTGCTGAGAAGTTCAATAAGATGAAGACTAAAATGTGACCACTGGTTTTGGAAGTAATATAATCAGTGAGCTTGCCATGAACAATGTTAGAAAAGTAGTGCTCAAGGATACCAAATTAGAGGAGATTGAGAAATGGTGGAAGGTAAGGAGATGGAAGTAGCAAATGTAGAGAATCCCAAACTACAATCAAACGTAAACTGTTTATCTGGCAGAACTTTCCATGGCTCCACCGAACACTGCTGTGATGCCAAAAGGTTTCAATGTCATGGCCACTGGGATCACTTTGCTCAGACAGACCATTACTCTTCTTCTCTAGCTCTGACCTCTACTCTTCTAGAAGTCATTGGTATACTTTATGGTGTGTCTTCCAACTAGACTCTTGGGAAAGTCTTGCACTGGAAACCCCTATGGATGCATAATCATTTTCTCAAGTCTCAGCGTAAATTTCACCTCTCTTGGAATCTCAATTGACTTTCTCAAGTGTAGTTAATAATTTTTGCCTCTCGGTCCTATAATACTTTACATGTACCTATATATATCTTATCTTTTATTTTTAATTGAGATATAATTGACACATAATAGTTCCAGGTGTACAACATGATTTAATATTTGTATACATAGTAAAATTATCACAATAAGACTAGCTAACATCTCTCACTATATATAGTTACAAAAAAATTTTTTTATTATGATGAGAACTTTTAAGATCTATTCTCTTAGCAGCTTTCAAATATGCAATACAGTATTATTAACTGTAGTTACCGTACTGTACATTACATCCCATGACTTATTTATTTTATAACTGTAAGTCTGTACCTTTTGGCACCCTTCACTACCACCACCACCATCTAGCAACCACCAATCTGTTTCTGTATCTATAAGATTGTTTTTTTGTTTGTTTTTTTAGATTCCACATATAAGTGAGATCATGTGGTATTTGTCTTTCTCGGTGTTATTTTGTCAAATATTTAAATATTGACTTATTTCACTTAGCATAATGCCCTTGAGGTCCACTCATGTTGTCACAAATGGCAAGATGTCATTCTTTTTTATGGCTGAATTATATATATATATAAAATTCAGCTGTGTGTGTGTGTGTGTGTGTGTGTGTGTGTGTGTGTGTATCACATTTTCTTTATCCATTCATCCATCGATGAACACTTAAATTGCTTCCATATCTTTGCTATTGTAAATAATGCTGCAGTGAACATGGGGGTACATATATCTTTTCAAGATAGTGTTTTTTGCTTTCTTTAGATACATACCCAGAAGTGGAATTGCTGGATCATATGCTAGCTCTATTTTTAATATTTTGAGGAATCTCCATACTCTTTTCCATAGTGGCTACACCAATTTACATTCCCACCAACAGTGGACAAGGGATCCCTTTTCTCCATACCCTCACCAACACTTTGTATTTATAGTTTTTTTTTTTTGCGGTGCGCGGGCCTCTCACTGCTGTGGCCTCTCCCGCCGTGGAGCACAGGATCCGGACGCGCAGGCTCAGCGGCCATGGCTCACGGACCCAGCCACTCCGCAGCATGTGGGATCTTCCCAGACCGGGGCACGAACCCGTGTCCCCTGCATCAGTAGGCGGACTCTCAACCACTGCGCCACCAGGGAAGCCCTATTTCTAGGTTTTTTGTTAACAGCCATTCTAACAGGTGTGAGGTGATAGCTCATCGTGGTTTTGATTTGTATTTCTCTGATGATTAGTGACATTGAGCACCTTTTCACATACCTGTTGGCCATCTGTATGTCTTCTTTGGAAAAATGTCTATTCAGATCTTCTTTCCATTTTTCAATCAGATTGTTTGGAGTTTTTTTAATATTGAATTCTATGACTTCTTTATATATTTTGGATACTAACCCCTTATCAGATATAGGATTTGAAAATATTTTCTCCCATTCTGTAAGTTGCCTTTTCATTTCGTTGGTTTCCTTCTTTGTGCAGCAGCTTTTTAGTTTGATGTAGTATCATTTGTTTATTTTTGCTTTTGTTGCTTTTGTTATCAGATTCAAAAAAATCATTGCTAAGACTGATGGTAAAGAGCTTACTGCTTATGATCTCTTCTAGGAGTTCTATGGTTTCAGGTCTTATGTTCAAGTTTGTAACCCATTTTTGAGTTAATTTTTGTGTATGGTGTAAGATAGAGGCCCAGTTTCATTCTCTTATATGTGGCTGTCCATTTCTTCTAACATCATTTATTGAAGACACTGTCCTTTTCCCATTGTATGTTCTTGGCTTGTTTGCCATAAATTAACTGACCATTTTGGCATGTGTTTATTTTTGGGCTCTGTATTCTCTTCCATGATTTGTGTGTCTTTTTATGCCATACTGTTTTGATTACTATAGCTTTGTAATATAGTTTAGAAGCTTGGTGCCTCCAACTTTGTTCTTCTTTCTCAAGAATTCTTTGGCTGGGGCTTCTCTGGTGCTCCAATGGTTAAGACTCCATGCTTCCACTGCAGAGGGCACAGGTTTGATCCCTGGTAGGGTAATTAAGATCCCACATGCCATGTGGCATGCATGCATGCATGCATAAATAAATCTAAAAAATAAAATTAAAAAACGCTTTGGCTACTGGGTTCTTTTGTGGTTCCATACAAATTTTAGTATTGTTTGTTCTATTTCTGTGAAAAATGCCATTGGAATTTTGATAAGGATTGCATTGGATCTATAGATTGCTTTGGGTAGTATGGGTATTTTAACAATATTAATTCTTCCAATCCATGAGCATGGAATATCTTTCCATTTGTTTCTATCTCCTTCAATTTCTTTCATAAATGTCGTAAAGTTTCCAGTGTACAGGTCTTTCGTCTTCTTGGTTAAATTTATTCCTAGGTACTTTATCGCATATTCTGCTTTAATCCAGTACATTTCCTGCCCCACTCCCAGGCAGGGTAATCACAACCAGATATTCTTTAGAAAATTCTTCACAAAGAACCAAAAATATGTTACTAGAAACCTAGATTTCTGGACCCTCTGGTGAAAAAAATCGTTTCCAAACATTGGCCTTGCCCTAGGCTTGAAGAAATAACTCACGATTTCATGGGGGCCATGACCATCTGTGCAGCCTCTCCTGTGTTCAGGCTCCTGGTGTGGCATATGGAAAGCATATGTTGACTCTGTGACTGACTTGTGATGGTTTGTCTTGCAGAACCAGAGGCAGGAGAGGTGTCCCCTCCAGTCGGTGCTGGTGTCAACAGCAACAGCTGGACCTTTAAATACGGACCAGGCAACCCCAAACAATCTGGTCCCGGTGAGTTGCCAGACAAATTCATTATCCCAGGATCTCCTGCAATCATCTCCATCCGGCAGGAGCCTACTAACAGCCAAATTGACAAAAGTGACTTCATAACCTTCGGCAAAAAGGAGGAGACCAAGAAAAAGAAGAAAAAGAAGAAGGGTAACAAGACCCAGGAGAAAAAAGAGAAAGGGAACAGCACGACTGACAACAGTGACCAGTGAGGTCATCTAATGGAAACAAGCCACTTAGCCAGTTTTTGTAATAATGGCAAATCTCTCCCATGTAGCAACTCCCTACTCCTTTTTCCTATCCACATGAGCCCTTTCTTATAGACCTCAGAAATCTGCAGAAAGTTCCCTATGTCTGTCTAGATCACATTTAACAAGTTTTGTCTTAAAAGCTTTACTAAGTCTGGTGTTAACTCTCTCTCTCCACTCTGGCTTGTTTTCAGAACCTAAAAAGCAGACCCAAGTCTCCTTTCTCCTCCGCCACAAAGGAGAGGCTTCCCAGCCCCGCCAGTGAGAGGTTGGACTCTCTGCCCTGTGCTCCGGGGATCCTGTCTTGATGACACTTTCAGGGCAGGCTGAAAGGTTTTGAGATTGAGCAGCTTGAGTGTCTGTGGCCACTGGGTATGTGTGGCCACCGGGGAATATGTTGGCTGGGATGGGCCAGATTAGACTAGGAGGGCTGGGAAACAAAGGCAAATCAACAATGGGAAATGTGAAACGAAAAGGTACCAGACTTTCTAAATCTTACAGCTGAAGAGGCAGTGGCCACCCTCTAGCAGACAAAACTCCCCCCATTGACAAGGCTTTAGGAATCCCTGAGTCTCTTGGCTGTGGTGTCATTATACCTAAAACCTGCATTTTACCTACAAGCCAATAGTTCAGTGTTTAACAGGGGGCCAACCAGGGCAACAGAAGCAGATCTGATGTGTTTCCTGCATATGTCCTTGTGCTCACTTTATTAAAAATTCTTTTGCACACAATGTTATGAAAAGATCAGATTCTTTTCCGACAACACATATGCAAAAGCAAAAGAAAACCCCAGCACCTCACTTTATGCTGTTTGTTGATAGATTTATTTAAAAAAGAGAAAATCTATAACTATAAATCTTTAAAGAGAAATATGATGAATTCAATTCCCCTAAACTATCCTCGAAAGAGAATTCAGCCTACAGCCATTTAAATGATCATTGCTGCTACAGAAGTGCTTTAAGAGAATTGCCTGAAACATCTGTATTATACCGGCCACCTGCCAATCACAGCTTTACTCTTTCAGGTCACTCTGGGGCTGCCTCTTGCATGTATTAATTACTAAATAAAAGGATCTTTCGCTCTCTGTTTTCTAAGAAACAATTATGTGCACTTTGAATACACAACCTTCTCTAACCAACTGTATCAAGACCCAGAAATTGAAGAAAAATGTTGTTTTCTCATACATACAGTGAACAGACTTTCCAATCCTCTAATTCTGTGATTTGTCTTGGTGTGATCGCCAACACCTTCTCTTTGGTTTAGTTTTCCTTTTCTATAACACTCTGAATTGCTAATCTTGCTAACACCTATGATGTTACCTGAGCTCAATCTCCCATATGTATGCTGTATGCTATTATAAGACTCCTGATATATATTTACTCTGTGCTTGTGTATGTGAATGTTACTGCAACTATTACCTAGAGTGAACTTTAAGCTTTATTGTTGAATGTAATTCCATTATATTTCCTTTTGTACACCTGTGAAAAAGTGCAGTAGAGTTTTTTTAACCATTGTTAATCAACTTTTATGTATGAAAGACACAGTAAAATTTCTTTCTTAAATCAAGATACTGGTGATTCAAGGAATTTTATTTATGGTCAGCCAAGAGCTGTCTCTTGCCAAGACTCTTGCTGGCAAGGGAATGGTTAAAGCTGTTTTTCTCTAGTAACAGTTCTGGAATGCATACTGAAGATATTTCCTGAGGGTGTGCAAGCACAAAATTTACCAATCTGACCTCTTTGAAGTTACAGAATACTTTGAAATTCTAACAATATCTGGAATATCAGCTCATAGAGAATAATAAAATTTACTGTCACCTTAAATAAGAAATTTTAATTTGTTAAAATGTACAATTTAGAAGTTTGATTAATTATATTATCTTTTAAAAGTTAACATAAAAGAGGTAGGAGTCTGTTATTAAAAGCATTAAATCTCAAAAAAAACTCAAACCTGTTTTGTCTACTTTTAGCTTCATTCTCCCATTTTTTGAAGGGTGTGTAACTTCAGCTCTGCAGGATTGCATGGGGTAAAACTTATTGCTAACACATGTGAACCATTGCTACATCATTGTAGGTTGTAATCATTTTGCCCCACTGAAACCCATGTATCTGACCTTACGTGCCTTTTGAATACTAGGAGAATCGGGCTAATTTATTAATGATGATAATTATAATGCATCTGTACAGCACTTTTACATTTGCAAAGTGCTTTCCAGTCCATGTTAGTTACTAGTTATTACAGCTGTAAGGATAAAACACGTCATATGGATTCATTTTTGATTGGTGCTATTGGTATTTCCTCTGTTATTGCTAATAAATGGAAAATGATGGTATGAAAGAAATGGTGGTCATTTCTAAGAAGAAGAGTAGGAGAAAATAGAACACTGATTATTATTAGCTATTATGATTGAAGAAGGTTGCAGTGTAAAACATACCGTATCATTCTCTGGCTGTCTCCCTGGCTATTATGTTCATTACTAAGGCATGACACCCAATGGAATCAAGAATCAAATTCCACAATATTACCAGAACGGGCAGCCAGGAGGTTTCTGGGTCACTTCCCAGTACACCATTTCAGTCTTCTCTAATAAGAATTGCAACAAACCAATTTTAATCACTAGAGCCCTCCAGTCATCTTGTTCATTGTTTGTTTAGCCCTTGTACCTCTCTACAATTGGGAAATCAAATAATGCCCCCAAGAAATTAACTTTTATTGAGTACAGGGTGTATGCCAGCTAGTGTAATAGGTAGGCTTGTCGTACATGTCCTGTAGCAAATAGATGGTATTTTCCTTCTGTAGTTAAATTTTTGTGAGCGTAGGCTTTAGATGCAGTAATTCTCAAGTAGGAACAACTTTGCCCCTCAGGGGACATTTGGCAACATCTGGATACATTTTTGTTTGTTATTTGGGTGGGGGGCTACTGGCATCTAGCGGGTAGAGGCCAGCAATGCTTCCAAACACCCATAATGCACAGGACAGCCCCTCACAACAGAGAATTTTCCAGCCCCCAAAAGCAATAGTACCAAGATTGGGAAATCTTGAGATGGAGCAGCTGTTGTCAGGTTCATTTGTGAGATGGTAAGGGGACACCATTACTAATTACTTCAGGATACAAGATGTAAACTGGGACTAGCTCAGGCAAACTGGGATGTATGGTGAATCTACTTATAGAAAAAAATAAACTGGTATTAACTCTGTCACTTACTGGCTGGGGAACCTTGGACAAGCCACTACTCCTCTCAGTTCTTCAGCCTCCATTTCATCAGCTACAAAATACGCATAATCATAATACAGACCTTATAGATTTGTGGGGAAGATTTAGCGAGATAATCTCAAAAAGGTTTCAGCACAATGTCTGGCACACCATAATGCTCAATATATAGTTATTATTAAGAATCCTTTTCTTCCATCTCCTCATCCGTTTTTTGAAAGATTTAGCTATTACCCTCAGGACACTTTTCCTACTGATTAAAATGCAGATGGGGATGGTACAATAACATACTTGGCAATAAAAATATTTTTACTCCACTTTTTTGCTCACCCCTCATATTCAGCTTCTGCAGTGCAGAACAAAATTTGGTTCCTCCAGTGCCTCACAGACCATTGTACCCAATGCCTGATGAAACATTAAATCCTTAAGGTCTTTTCTCAAAAAAGTCTCTGAGCTTGTCTCTGAGCTTAAGCTCCTGTGAGAAAGACACTGATAAATTTGCTTCCATAAAATGTAGTCTAGAGTACATAAAGAAATGGGGAAAATTGGGTAGTGAAAAACATAAAGCCCAGCAATTTGGTAGGTTATGCAATTATCATGTGACTTGGGCATCATCAATCCACAAAGAACATGAACAATTTAGACAACCACTCAGCCAGTAGTTGGTCTTACAGCAGAGCTAAAAAAATTGACCTCTGATCCATAAACATTACTGAAGGGCTGATTAAACAGCCTCCATTTTTAAGCTCTGCTTTTACTAGACTAATTTTATACATTGAATTTTTATTATAAAAGTAATACATGCTCTTTTTTTTTTATAAATCAAAAGAATCCAGAGGCATATAAAGAAAAGTTAATTTCCTCAACCAGCTTCTTTCAATTCTCCCTCACACAGGTATCCACTGTTAACCTTTTAAGGTATGCTTTTCCACATTTTTCTGTCTGCACACACATACCCACACAGAGACACTCCTATTATAATTAGGAAGGAGACTTTAGTCAGTGAGCATGGTGCTATTCTCCCTTTGAAGTTGTGTCTAAGAGTGGTATATAGCAACCTTATTGTCATAACCAGTGTCGGGAAGGGGAAAATGTCCCCCTCTACCTGCCTTGAGTTCTTGTGGCTGGACTAATATTAAAAATGACACAAGACAGATTAACAGGAGAGAAGGAAACAAATTTTATTTCACGCGCATGGAGGTCTTATAGAAATGGCACCTAAGAAGTGGCCAAAGCAGGCAGCTTTTGTACTTTTTAGACAAGGAAACAATAAATTAGTAAGGAATTGACAGGACAAAGAAACAGGTTTGGGGTGATCAATTAGTGAAGAGTCTAAAAAGAGTTTAGGCTTGGGGTAGTATTGATAAAGAAGTAACATGGTTTGTTTATAATAGGCTTCTGGGACTAAATACCCTGTCTCTGGGGATAAGGGCATCCTTCTACCTCCATACGCAGGGAATGCACTTTTCACACGGGAGATTTATTTCCTGCTTTCAGGGAGACAGAAAGGTGGGTCAGGGTGTCCCTCTTGCATTGGCCATTTCTTAAGTAACTTTAATTCAAAATATGTGGCCTATTTTGGGACAGCCTGTCCTGAGCCCCAGCACCAGTTAGGTAAAACGTAGAGAATTAAACTTTTGTGTATGTGTATATATCACATACACATAAGTTTAATTGCTTTCTTTTTTAAGTAAACACAAGCTAATACCATGCTCATTACCCTGAAGTTTTTGTTTTTTGTTTTTTTAACTTACAATAACATGGAGATTTCTCCAGGTCAACTCTAAATCATTCTTTTAAACTCCTGTACAAATCCCATATAATAGATCATAATGTCATAATGTACTCATTTTTTCCTCTATTAATGGACAATTGGGTTATATCCATATTTTTGCTACTATAAACAACAAAAAGCACTTATGTGCAGTGATAAATTCAGTTGCTGAGCTTTATAAAACCTGTTCTAGGTGTATCCCAAAGAGGAAATGTAGGGACTTCCCTGGTGGCATGGTGGTTAAGAATCTGCCTGCCAATGCAGGGGACACAGGTTCTAAGCCCTGGCCTGGGAAGATCCCACATGCCCTGGCAATGAACAGTAGCTTCTGCTCGCCACAGCTAGAGAAAGCCCGCATGCAGCAGGGAAGGCCCAACACAGCCATAAATAAATAAATAATTTTTTTTTAAAAAAGAGGAAATGTAGAAGGCTTTTATGAACATTAAGTGACTCCCTCTGTAATAACCACAGTCCTCTATTTGAACTTATACTCATTTTTAGCGCTCAGCAGTCAATTATGGCTCTATTTATATAGATGAATGATGAAAAACAGAATAGACATTCACAAGAAAGACAGAAGTCAGAAAGATTTGTTTTCATTTACTTATCCAAAATCGTTTCCTAGGAGCTGCATTTCGCCCAAATACTTTTCCTCTTCCAATCACAGATTGAGATGCCCATGTCCAGGAGGAAGAGATTTTCCTCTGCTTTCTACATTCTTCTGGCTGGTCTAAGAATTAAATCCACACGAGACAGATTAACAGGAGAAAGTCAAACAAAAGTTTAATAACATATATACCTGGGAGAGGCCAGGAAAACTAACTCACCCAAATAGCCAAAACCCTCACCTTAAACCCCGCCTTCAGCTAAAGACAAAAGAAGATGTTGGGGGTAGCAGTTTGGGACTTTTAAGGAGAGGAAGGCAATTCACATGGAGATAAAAAAGCAAATGTTTGGTAAACAGATGTTCGCTGGGCCTGCAGAGACAATGGGACACAGAGTGGATTCTGATCTCTAGGCCCTGCCCAATTCCCCCTATAACCCCTAGTTTTTCTTTGCTTATATCTGATGACAGCACTATTCTGCGAAGGGGCTCTTTATCTAAACTTTTTTCTTTAAATTGAAGTATAGTTGATTTACAATGTTGTGTCATATCCAAATTCTCTAGGCAGCTAAGTGGGAGGTAAAAAGACAGATTTCCTGAGTCTTCTGCTTCTTAAAAATAATTTTATCAGCCTAAACTAATCCTCATGCCAAAGAGAAACATTTTGGGTGGAAAATTTTGTCCCCTGCACCAGCTGTGGAACATTGGTGGGTGGTGCATGTGTTAGGGAGCGGTAGCTGGGATGGGCAGGGCTGGATAAAGCCTGGGGTTGCTCCTAGGGCGGGGACGTGGCTTTCTGCAGGCTGAGTTTGAATCCAGTAGAAATTTAGTTTCTTTGCATAGATTTGGAATGATAGGGCCAAGAGGCTAAGGAACAGGTCCGTTTCTGCTGGCTAGATGTACATTGTAGAAAAGATTCTTTGATTGCAAGTTAAAGAGACCAACTCCCTCTAGCTTAAGCTAAGAAGGAATATCTATTATAAGGATACAAATTTGTCTCATTGAAACTAAGAATTGGAAGGCAGCTGGGCCTCCAGAAGGGACCAGAGACTAGAAAGCCAGAAGAAATCTTTTATTTTTTTTTAACTTTATCTTCTCTAGTTATTTTCCTTAGTCTTATTTATTCTTCCCCTATCTCTACAGGCCAGTTTTTTTTCTTTTCCACAGCTTCTAAATTCATTTACCCTTGATTCTAGTCCACAAAAACCTAACTTCTCTTTCTAAATCCCTATTCTAAATTCTTCATGGAGAGAAAAACTGTTTGGATCACCTTCAGTCAGGTGGCCACTTATGGTCCCATCAGCCATGGGCCAGTGGGCTATGGAGAGGAAAGAGAATTCCCAAAAAAGGGGAGTCAGACACTTAGAGACAACGTTAATAGACTGCTGACAGCTGATATTAATTACCCAAGTGTATACTAAACATCAGTGTATAGAATCTTAGAAAGTTAGGGCCTAAAGGAAACTTGTTTAACAAATGAGAAAACTGAAGAAGGAAATGACTCATTCAAGGTCACACAGCTAGTTAATGACAAAGCAAAGTCATTGTCCTCTTACCATGGACTGCAAGACCAGAGGCCACCAGGAGTGAATAACAGTATCTATTTCATTATATTCTTGACAGCCATACGTAGTATAATTTAGGGAGGCCATGTTTATTTCACATAGAGAGTAGTATATCATTGTTACATATGTTCTATTCCTCTTTTTAATCAAAATGGAAATCAATATTGATTTCTCTTTATTGGTTCTGAAAGTAACACACGATTATATATACATATATTTTAAAAATAAAATATACAGAAGCCCAGAATTTAGAAAGTAGCAAGTAAAGTATCTACAGAGAGCACCATGGAGGAGTTTGGAATTTATTCTTCCATGCCTTTTTAGATGCATATTGGTACTTGAAAATACCCAATAAACAGCAGCTCTCTTCCTTGTCCAGAGTAATGAATAAATTGATAAACAAGACAAATAAATGGTATAAGAAGGCAAAAATGTTACTTTTATGAATGTAAAGATGAATTGGAGGATGTTGATTACTGTGAGTGCCAAAGTAGGGACTGCTAAATGAACTCCGGAATTATTCAGGGTTTCCCTCCCAGTATCAGGCAGGAAAGACAGCATGGAGGAGCAGAAAAGAGCTGGTATTCCCAGCAGGCAGTTCAATTCCAAGAAGAAAAGGGGCAGAGTTGGGTCAAGTATTGTAACGGAGCAGGATGTTATGGGGCCTTCCTAGGACAGACCCCACCATGTCCTCCACCTGCCTCTTGTTTGTAGAAAAGCTTTAATTTCCCAGTCCTCCCCTGAGTCATAAAAGGCTCAAGATTAATGATTGAATGAATGTGAACATACAGTAACAACAAGAAATAGTTGGGTCAGGAGAACTGGTAACTATTTAAACAGTAAATCAGGCGTATTGCAGTCATAGAATCTTTAGGTCCTCCCTGAAGGACATAGCTAACAGTCTGATGCACATTCCTGAGTTATTTTACGGATACTAAAACCGCCACCAGATGGAAGAAGTTAACTGCATGATGACCATGATCACATGGCCCTCAGACTGGTTGGAGCCAGAAGATTGATAATGTTAACACCTGTGACCACTCTGTAACCTCACCATCAACCAATTAGAGAATTGTGCACGAGCTGATCACGCACCCTGCAACTCCCCTCCTTCACCTTGCCTTTAAAAACTCTTCCCAGACTTCCCTGGTGGCGCAGTGGTTAAGAATCCGCCTGCCAGTGCAGCGGACACAGGTTGGAGCCCTAGTCCGGGAAGATCCCACATGCCGTGGAGCAACTAAGCCCGTGCGCCACAACTACTGAGCCTGCACTCTAGAGCCCACGAGCCACAACTACTGAAGCCCACGCTCCTAGAGCCCGTGCTCTGCAACAAGAGAAGCCACCGCAACGAGAAACCTCCGCAACGAGAAGCCTGCACACCGCAACGAAGAGTAGCCCCCGCTCGCCACAACTAGAGAAAGCCCGCGGGCAGCAACGAAGACCCAACGCATCCAAAAATAAATAAATAAATACATAAATAAATAAGTAAATAAATAAAATCTTCCCAGAAACCCATCTGGGAGTACTGTCTTTTGAGCATTAACCACACGGCCTCTTTTGCTGAGCACTGGACTGTCTTTCACCACAGCCTGACGTGAGTAGATTGGCTTTACTGCGCGTGGGCTACTGGCCCAAAGTTTGATTTGGTAACGGTATGAACTGTGTATTCTTCCCCACATCGCCAATCAAATGGATCACTGAAATCTGTCGAGGCAGCGTGCATAAAGGAGTATAGAGAGGTAAGAGTGTGACTGAGTTCCTTTTGCATAGACGGGAGCATTGAGAGCAAGAGATGGATTTTTTCCATAAATATGTACGTGTATTTTAAAGGGTTATACTAGTCTTACTTTCTGTAACTTGCTTTTTCCCATATATAAATTTTTTGAATTATTTGCATATATTCCATGATATAATTACACTATAATTTAACCAGTTCCTGTTGATAGATATTAAAGTTTTTCTAAAGTTTTACTACTGTAAACAGCGCTATAATGAACACTTTTGCCACATGCGGCATATTGTCCAATATTCCCTCAGGATAAGTTCCAAAAAGTAAAAAAGTAAAGTAAGTAATATGTTTTTATACGTCTTACAATATTGGCCCCTGGAAATGCAATATACTCCTACCAACAGTTTATAAGAATTTCTACACCTTGCCTAATGTTGGATATTATCAGTCATTCTCATTTTTGAAAACAGAAGCAAAGCATTGTGGTTTAATCTGTATTTCTTTGATTACCATGAAGTTGCACACTTTTTCCCACCTCTTCTACCAGAAGATTATGATTTGACCGGTCTGATTTACAGTGTTGTAGTATAAACCCTGACAGCTGGCTTTTCCTTTTGTAATGCAAGTGCCTGCCTTAAGTTTTGATTGCCCGGGCTTTCACTTTAAAGAGGCATCCACTTCAAAATGGGATCCCGAGTAAACACAGTGCCACTTGCCTAGATACAGTGACAGCCTACCCCGCACCTCTTTTGATTTCAATGTTGATAACTAACCGTTATTTCCCTATTTCCACACCACCACCACCACCACCCGCCCCAACCCAGCAATTTAAATTCCCTCCCTTATGTTTTAAATTTACCAGTAGACTGAGCTCAGAAACCCTAGGCCCCGACCCACGAGTCTAGTAAAAGCAGAACCCTAGGGCCCACGCATGCTTTCGATCTCTCTCCCCTCGACCTCACTGTGTGGCCCCAGGTATGTTGTGTAATTTGCAGGATCTGTGAGTATTAGGCCTTTTTTTCCCCGTTTCCTGATGGTTATTGCGGAGGGTGTCAATAATAAGAACCTTAAGGGCTGGTCCGACCACAGCATTGGTTATTAATAGGCTGAGACCTGCATAAAGCAGGTGTCAATTATTTACCAGAATACGAAATGGCTTTAAGTATCTGACCAGCAAATTGGGCTCTAAAACAGTGTGAAAAATTGATGGTGTTATTTGGCCTAGTAGATGTATTAGGTAGATTACAATGTGCGATCTCAGAATCAATGTTCAGTCCATATATTTGTGCGATGGATAATTACTGTAATAAATGCAGACTTGACATTTCAGTAGAAGGAACATAGTGCATTAGGCCTGTGTCCCAGAGGGCTTGCTGGATCAGGAGGTTAGAAACCATCCAGAACAGTGGGCCAGTTGCCTTGCTTCCAGAACTCTACCCTTCAGTCCTCATAGTGACTGGAGACAAAACGAGAACATACAAAATTTTGTCTTCCCTTTTGCTGAAAAGGAGCCCACATATCATCGTTCCTGCTTCTCTGGGCACAGTGATAGAAGTTTGACTAACTCCCAAATAGCAGACTTGGAGCCTGTTCTGTGTGGGTCTTAATGTAACCGGACAAAGCTGGTACCAAACCCAAGTTTGGCTGCTTGTTGCTGGAAAAGCCAATACTTGATAGACAAGTGTTAGTGGAAACAGAAAAGTTGTTTTATTCGGGAGGCCAGCAACCTGGGAAGATGTGGACTAATGTCCTAAGATCATCTCCAAGTTGCCGGTTTGAGGACAAAGGTTTTAAAGGAGAGTTTCAGGGGTGTACAGGCAGGGGGCTTTGTGCAGAACTGCAGCAATAATAATCATCTCAGAACTGGGCTTGGGGTGTTCTGGTCAACGGCATCTTGACGGTTTTATGCCCAATTAGTCTTCTACTCCAAGGCTGGTCTGCTCCCAGCTCAGTCAGTCCCTAGAATTCTTAAGCAAGCAAGATTAATTCTCTCCTAGTTAGCTAGACATCTATAACTCAAAGACATGCCAGGGTCAGTAGGAAAGAAAAATGCATGTAAATTTTAAAATCTGTGCTGCTCAAGATAGAGCAGCTTATGCTATGGCTACATTCGATTTAACAATACCAACAAAAGTAAATTTAGACACTTAGGTCTAATCATACATCTGGAGAGATAACAGAGTTAAAAGAAAGAATGTGTGTAAAGATATTAGAAAAAGCTCAGGCACAGAGGAAGCATTTAATAAATGTGAAGCATTTTTTTTTAACAGGTTGACGGTATGGCACCTGAGCCCATTTTGAATGACTGAGAATCAATTTTTTTCTTCCTTCTCTTTCTCCCTCCTCCCATCTGTCTAATTCATTCCTTTCCCTTCCGCATGATTCTTTTCTGCTCCTTCTCACCATTTTTTCCTCTCCCCCATACCTTTCCTCTCCTCTTCTCCCTCCTTCTTCCCTTACTACCTCAATTAAACCCTTTTCTCATCTCATCTGCAGTGAGTCAGGCTATGATTGATCCTCTCAATGACAACTCAGAAAATCAACAAACTACAAAAAATCAATTTACAGAAATGGAATCTACCTAATGTTTAATTGGATTAAAATGTAATTTTTCCAATTCAATTTTTCCAATTTCATATGGGACATAGTCTTTTCTCATTTGCATGCTTTACAAGTAAGTTAAGTTGACATTCCCCTCCTTACATTTCAAGGGTTTCTACTGGATACTTTCAAAGTCACTTTAAATTTCAAGAAAACTGCGCATTTTAGACTAGTAGCCAGAAGGGGAAAGTGTCCAGAGAGAGTTGGCCACTTGCAGAGACAATTATTCCCTTCTAATTAATAAGACAAAAATCACATAATTTGGTACTTTTTCACTTCTTTCCCTCTTTGCTTGCCTACGGAGTGAGAAAGCAGAGGGCTAAAAGGAGGAAACTTGGAGAGGGGTTGAAGGCAGGCAAAAGGGTTTTCGCCAACACTATACAACAAAACGTAAACGCCATTTGGATTGAGGAGTTAAATATAACTGAAACTATAGAAGAACTAGACTAAAACAAAAGCTCAGGTCCATTAAAGGCAATAAATTAAAGCATAAAAATAGATTTGACTATATGAATTTATCTTATATCCCTAAGTTAAAGCAAATGGACTGCCAAAAATATTAACAGAAAATAAACGATGATTTTTATTGTATAAAGAAATTATACAAATTAATAAGAAAAATGCTCAGGCTCCACGAGATATGAACAGACCAGAGAATTTTAAAATACTTTGGAAAATGTTCAACTGTTCAATCTCATTAATAATCGAAGGTAAAAACTAAAACTATTAGTTACCATTTGTCATCTATTAAATTTAAAAAAATCCATAATTTCCGATCCTCACGAAGATGTGAGATGACACTTTTTCTCCACTCCTTCCTCCATTCTGGGGGAGCTCTAATGACTTGGTCCTTGCAGCCTTTACCCAATCCCTGACTCCTTAAGGGAAAAGATTTACCTGATAGGAGAGTTTGAAAGGATAAACTGGCATGCAGAGACCATTTCTCTTCCTTTTTTTTCCTCGTGGATCAAACTCCTCCCCCTGCGCCTATGTTCTACTCCAGTCCTACTGGTTTGAGAGATAGGCTACCACCTGTGTTTAATTCTAGAGATCAGACTAAGAAGCAAATTTTCCTGAAGATAAAAGCATATTTCCCAACATCAGATTTAACAGTGATAAAGGGGGTATTTTCATCTCCATTATGTCTTGTTCCTTGTTTTATATCTCCATTGCTTTAGGTATTGGCCACAAAGAAGAGTACTACTTACTGGGGCCTGTCAAAATTCAACACTTTATCACTGTGCACCCAAAGCTTTAAAGATGTTCAAAGCCTTTTATCCATTTCTGGAAATCACATTTAGACAAAGCTTTATGCACTAAGATCTTCATTATGGTTTTAAATTAATGATAAAATAATGGCTAGTGAACCAATGTTGTATCCACTAACAAAATTGCTACTAAAAGGCAAAAATCAAGATGTAAAAGAATGTATACACTTCATTCATTCAACTAATATTTTTTAGCTTGTACAATGAGCCGAGGACTTTGCTATGTAATTTACAAAGAAAAAAGCCTAGAAGGAAATACAGCAAAAATCTTAACAATGTTTATTTTTAAGTAGTAAGATGAAGACTGATACCCCTTTCTGATTATATGTTTCTTTGTGTCTTTTTAAATTGGCATGTGCTACTTTTATGACTTTATAAAATTATGCACACCAAAATAAATTCAAGCTGGAGAGACAGAAATAATATGTTAAAAGCAAACATGATGCATCAGTTAGGTTTAGGTTAGTATATTGCTAAAAGACTCAAAAGTGATGGAAAGTATGTCTCTTTCATAAAAAGAAGTCTGGAGATAGTCAAAGCTAATAGGGTAGCTTTATTATGTCATTAGGGACCTAGGGTCATATCTTCTGCTCTGCCATGAGATTCTGCTTCCTCATTATCAAGGTATCCCACATAATTCAATATGGCTGCTAGATCTCCAGCCATTTCAAGAACAAGAAGGAGGTAGGGAAGTCTTTTAAGAAGGTTTCCCAGAAGTCCCATCTAACATTTCTGTTTACATCTCGCTGGCAAATCAATCAATCACATGGTCAAAACTAGATGCAAGAATATGACCACTTAAAAACAAGGTTCTCTGTTTAAAGAGAAGAGAATTTGGGGCCTGTAGCCTCTGCCACGAAATGGATGATTTTTAAAAAATCTCAAAATGGGGAAAGATTTTATAAGTATGACAGAATACTAAGAAGACAGAAAAATATTTTGTATAGACAAATTTTTTTTTTTTTTTTTTTTTTTTTTTTGCAGTATGCGGGCCTCTCACTGCTGTGGCCTCTCCCGCTGCGGAGCACAGGCTCCGGACGCACAGGCTCAGCAGCCATGGCTCACGGGCCCAGCCGCTCCGCAGCATGTGGGATCCTCCCAGACCGGGGCACGAACCCGCGTCCCCTGCATCGGCAGGCGGACTCTCAACCACTGCGCCACCAGGGAAGCCCTACAGACAATTTTTAAAAATGCACTGTGAAAACCACTGAACAAAATCAGAAGATAAAATATCTTTTCATTAATGTCATAGAAAAGGGCTAATTTCTATACATATAACTCCTACACATTAATAGATAAAAACCCTCAAAACCAATAGAAACATGTGCAAAGGACATATCACAGAAAATGAAAATACAGATGTTTTGAACATGGTTCAACAAAGTCAAAACAGAACTCCAGTGAGATATCATTTTTTCACCTATTGATTAGAAATGGTTAAGAAATTTAATGACACATTGTTGATAAGGGTGCAAGTCCTATGCCACGTATCAGATGCTTCTTGTGCCTCACCTCACAGCCTCTAAACTTCACCTCTGATTCCAGCTGTTGCTGCAGAAAAAAAAAGAAAAAAATCCTCTGTGAGCTTAGACTCATTCTGGCTGACAGTGTCTTGCCTCAAGCATGCATCCAAGTCTTTTTGCTTTCTCTCCTAGAGCTTTTCTGATATCTCATTCACGGGTCACTGGTGGTTGAAGGTACAGGTTTATTCTAGAAGTATGGGACTTAATACCTCTGGGCTAACCTTCAATGAGGTTAGATGAGGACTGACGGACACATGTTTTTCCCTGTTGACCCTTGTGTGAACAATTACAAGAGGCATCTTATAGCCTCCTCTGAAGTTCCTGGCTGGAACCCCAGTTCCCTACAGTGGTGATCTCGATGATGCATCCCTGCATTGGCTCTTCTCCATTTCACTTTTCTTGGTCCTTCACTTCTCCTTTAGATCACCTCTGTATGATCAGGCCACTCAAGATGGCAGTTCTCTTGCTCTCTGCACATCCCCTGCTCGACCATTCCTTGCTTCACCTGTACCCTACTCACATGACTGACTTTCCCTCTTAATCATAGAACTTAATCAGTGTTTGTCCCCTGCCTCAGCTGGTGATTGTTCTAATCCTTAGACCAGGATAATGATCATAATGATCGTTAACCTGAGGGGCTGTAAGGGGTGGGCTCCTCAGCTGGTTTCCATGGTAACTGATGAGCCAACCTGACTTCAATTCCCCCTATAAATGGTAACCTCTTTCTTTCTCCCCAGCAGCCATCTTTGTTGCCATGTCCTGCCTGCCCGTCTGCTGTACACGGTGGGGTGTTGCTCCAGGACTTTGCTTCTGACTTGTAAGTTTCCCTATCCAACAAGTTGTTGATGTCTCTGTCACTGCCTCCAGGCATTTTCTTTGGTCTTGTGGCTGGGCAAGTACAAGGCTTGCAGGCATTCGGGGTGCAGCCCACAAATCTCCCAAACTAGTTACCTATCACAACCCTGTCGGAGGGTTTGCTTTTGAAAGTAATTTGAGCTCAGACGTGTTGCTAATGGGATATAAGTTGGTAAAAGTAATTTGACAGTATTTATTACAATTTTTGCAGAAAGTAATTTGACAGTATTTACTACAACTGAAAAAATACTGATCAGGGGCTTCCTTGGTGGCGCAGTGGTTGAGAGTCTGCCTGCCGATGCAGGGGACACGGGTTCGAAGCCTGGTCTAGGAAGATCCCATATGCCGCAGAGCAGCTGAGCCTGTGCTCTGGAGCCTGCGTGCTGCAACTACTGAAGCCCACGCACCTAGAGCCCGTGCTCAGCAACAGGAGAAGCCACCGCAATGGGAGGCCCTCGCACTGCAACGGAGAGTGGCCCCTGCTTGCTGCAACTGGAGAGGGCCTGCGCGCAGCAACGAAGACCCAACACAGCCAAAAATAAATAAATTAATTTATTTTTAAAAAAATTAATATATTAGCATGGGTGAAATGATGGCTGCAAAAGAATATGCACTGCAGCATTGTATACCAGCCAGGAATTAAAAAAAACAAACACTAAATTCCCCCAAATATGGGCTTGCTTAAATAAATGCCAGTGTATCTATACAATGGAATAGTATGCAGGCAGTAAATGAGTTACATATATATGGAAAGATCTTTAAAAACTGTTGTAGAGGGCTTCCCTGGTGGCGCAGTGGTTTAAGAATCCGCCTGCCAATGCAGGGGACACGGGTTCGAGCCTTGGTCCGGGGAGATCCCACATGCCGCGGAGCAACTAAGCCCGTGTGACACAACTACCGAGCCTGTTCTCTAGAGCCTGCAGGCCACAACTACTGAGCCCACGTGCCACAACTACTGAAGCCCACGTGCCTAGAGCCCTGCTCCGCAACAAGAGAAGCCACTGCAATGAGAAGCCCGCGCGGTGCAACAAAGAGTAGCCCCCGCTTGATGCCAACTAAAGCAAGACCGGGTGCAGCAATGAAAACCTAATGCAGCCAAAGATAAATAAATAAATAAATAAAAAACAGTAATTCTCTAAAATAAACAAACTCGTGTAGATCAGTAAATATAAGCTACCATTTGTAATAGATATGTGTGTGCATGTACGTGTGTGCTGGTGTATGTATAGAACATCCCTGGGCAGAGACATAAGGACTTGACATCAGTGGGATATCTCTGAAGAGAACTTGGTGGTTTGGTAACTGTGAAAGAGAGAGACCTGTCTTTATTTTATATAATTTTATAGTTTCAAAATACTATGCCATGGGAATACATTACTTAATTCAATTTTGTCAAGCAATTTCTTTCTTTTGGTTATTAATATGACATGATTTAGTGTTAATTTGCTATGTAGAATACGGGACCCTGTCTGAAGGCCTATCTGAAATGTCTATTACATTAATATTTTTAAAAATTTCCCAGGTCAGAACCACCTAATTCACAGCTAGGATTAAGATACACTTCTCTAGAGAATGCTAATTTTGTATGAATTAATTAGGCAAGTTGGCATCAGGAGATTTTTTTAATTTATTTATTTTTTTGTATTTGACTGTGTTGGGTCTTTGTTGCTGCGCGGGCTTTCTCTAGTTGTGGCGAGTAGGGGCTACTCTTTGCTGTGCGCGGGCTTCTCGTTGCGGTGGCTTCTCTCGTTGCGGAGCACCAGCCCTAGGCGCGCAGTCTCAGTAGTTGTGGCGCACGGGCTTAGTTGCTCCACGGCATGTGGGATCTTTCCGGACCAGGGCTACAACCTGTGTCCCCTGCACTTGCAGAAGGGGCATCAGGAGATTTGACTTTAGGTGAAATGGCATCAGGTGAACTAAATTCCCATCACCACCTTTGCATGCTACTTACAAAGATTGTCCATCCCCCTTGGGCATTATGTCTTTCTAAATACCTAATTCATTTTATAGACAATTACTCACAGGGTCCCACCTTAAATTTGGCATCTGCCTCTGGCTCTCCTCTTTGCTTACGTGAGGTCTCTCCTGAGAAGAGCAGTTCGCATCTCTTGCTATTAGCTAAAGTCTGGAACTGAAGATGTGAACGTTCTCTCCAAATTTCAGGTTGAAACACCCTGGTCTCAAGTCAACGATGGCTCAGAAATCCCCTCTGACACTCTAAGGCAGTTTTATTTTTCATTTGCAAATGGAGAAACTATAAGTAAGAGTAAGTTTGTAACATGTTAAGTGTTAGGGACATAACCAGAGGCAAACTCCAGAATCCTAACGCCGACTTGAGTTAACTTAAGAAAAGATGTCACAGTGAAATTCTCCAATTTTGCTTAGTATTGCTCAGAAAAACAGATCAGACTTTAACATTTCCAGACTTTTTCCAAAACAAATAGTCACCTGAAATCTTTGTCTCTGTAGCTAAGGTGCTATCTGTCTCCCTCATCAGCTCCCAAGAACCACTGTGGCAGAGAAGAATGGGCTGTTATTTGATGCCAAATTGAATCTGCAGAGATTCAGTGAACCAAGGCTAGAGAATTATTACAGTGACTCAGTATGGTGTGTCTATTTGTGATTTTTAACATTGATAGCAAGCAAGACTTACTTTTAATTTCCTCTTAAATATTACAATGTTTCAAAATGCCCACAGTTACTGATTAGGCCATTGTGTTTCTGATCTTGGTGATAGAAAGTAGCCAACTTTTAAACTTAAAAAAAAAAAAAAAAAAAAAAGACTTCTGGGAGGCTCTAACTGAACTTCCCATTTTTCAAGATTACCCATCCTTGCCATACAGAAACATGAATACCCGTCAGCTTAGTGCTACTTTTTAGACATTCTCATTGCGCTTTGGTTCTCACAGGCCATTGTCCTATGTGAGAAGAATTGGCAGCATCAGCAGCACAATTGTCATCACAATGCTCTGATCTCCTGAAAAGCAAGGGCTTCAGGAATGGATTTGTCTTCAAAAAAGGGTAGAAAGCCAGAACCTTGATTCCTCCTGCTATGAATAATATCCAAGGCTATCATATGGTAGCTCTATTTTTAGGTTTTTAAGGAACCTCCATACTGTTTTCCAGTGGCTGCACCAGTTTACATTCCCACTAACAGTGTAGGGGGTCCCTTTGCCCCACACCCTCTCCAGTATTTATTATTTGTAGACTTTTTGATGACAGTCATTCTGACCAGTTTGAGGTTATACCTCATTATTGCTTTGATTTGCATTTCTCTAATAATTAGCGATGCTGAGCATCTTTTCATGTGTCTGTTGGCCATCTGTATGTCTTCTCTGGAAAATTGTCTATTTAGGTCTTCTGCTCATGTTTTTGATTGGATTGTTTTGTTTTTTCAATATTGAGTTGTATGAGCTGTTTGTATAACTTGAATATTAACCACTTGCCGGCTGTATCATTTGCAAATATTTTATTCCATTTCATAAGTTGTCTTCATTTTGTTGACATTTTCCTTTGCTGTACAAAGCTTTGAAGTTTGTTAAAAGCTTTTGTTTAGTTTGATTAGGTCCCATTTGTTTTTTGCTTTTACTTCTTTTGCCTTGGGAGGATGATCTAAGAAAATACTGCTACAATTTATGTCAGAGAATGTTTTGCCTATGTTCTCTTCTAGGAGTTTTATGGTGTCATGTCTTATATTTAAGTCTTTGAACCATTTTGAGTTTATTTTTGTGTATGGTGGGAGGGAGTTTCTAACTTCATTGATTTACATGTGGCTGTACAGATTTCCCAATACCGCTTGTTGAAGAGACTGTCTTTTCTCCATTATATATTCTTGCCTCCTTTGTCGAAGATTAATTGACCGTAGGTGTGTGGATTTATTTCTGGGCTCTTTATTCTGTTCCATTGATCTATATGTCTGTTTTTGTGCTGATACCACACTGTTTTTTAAAAAGTTTATTTTACTGAAGAGTTGATTTACAATGTTGAGTTAATTTCTTCTGTATAGCACAGTGATTTAGTCTTACATATATATAGATTCTTTTTCATATTCTTTTCTGTAAGTTTATCACAGGATATTGAATATAGTTCCCTGTACTATACAGCAGGACCTTCTTGTTTATCCATTCCTTATATAATAGTTTGCATCTGCTAATCCCAAACTCCCAATTCATCCCTTCTCTCACTCCATCCCTCCCCAAGTCCCTATCCCCCTGGGCAACCACAGGTCTGTTCTCTGTGTCTGGGAGATGGATTCTGTTTTGTAGATAAGTTCATTTGTGTCATATTTGAGATTCCACATATAAGTGATATCATATGGTATTTGTCTTTCTCTTTCTGACTTTCTGCACTTAGTATGATAATCTCTAGGTCCATCCATGTTGCTGCAAATGGCATTATTTCATTCTTTTTTATGGCTAAGTACTACTCCATTGTATATATGTACCACACCTTCTTGATCCATTCATCTGTCGATAGACATTTAGGTTGTTTCCATGTCTTGGCTATTGTGAATAGTGCTGATATAAACATAGAGGTGTATGAACATAGGGGTGTATGAATCTCTTTGAATTATAGTTTTGTCTGGATATATGCCTAGGAGTGGGATTGCTGTATCATATGGTAACTCTATTTTTAGCTTTTGAGGAACCTCCATACTGTTTTCCATAATTTTTTTTTTTTTTTTGCGGTACGTGGACCTCTCACTGTTGTGGCCTCTCCCGTTGCGGAGCACAGGCTCCGGACGCGCAGGCCCAGCGGCCATGGCTCACGGGTCCAGCCGCTCCGCGGCATGTGGGATCTTCCCGGACCGGGGCACGAACCCGTGTCCCCTGCATCGGCAGGCGGACTCTCAACCACTGCGCCACCAGGGAAGCCAATTTACTTCCCACCAACAGTGCGTGGGGGGCTTCCCTTCGCTCCACACCCTCTCCAGACTTCTTGATGGTGGCCATTCTGACCAGTGTGAGGTGATATCTCATTGTGGTTTTGACTTGCATTTCTCTAATAATTAGCGATGTTGAGCGTCTCTTCATGTGTCTGTTGGCCATCTGGATGTCTTCTTTGGAAAATTGTCTATTTAGGTCTTCTGCCCATTTTTTGATTGGGTTTGTTGGTTTTTTTTGATATTGAGTTGTATGAGCTGTTTGTATATTTTGGAAACTAAGCCCTTGTTGGTTGTATCGTTGGCAAACATTTTCTTCCATTCCATAGGTTGTCTTTTTGTTTTGTTGATGAATTCCTTTGCTGTGCAAAAGCTTAAAAGTTTGATTAGGTCCCATGTGTTTGTTTTTGCTTTTACTTCTTTGACCTTGGGAGACTGATCTAAGAAAATATTGCTACAATTTGTCAGAGAATGATTTACCTATGTTCTCTTCTCGGAATTTTATGGTGTTATGTCATATATTTAAGTCTTTGAGCCATTTGGAGTTTATTTTCATGTGTGGTGTGAGGGTATGTTCATAATTTCATTGAACGTGCAGATGTCTAGCTTTCCTAACACTACTTTTTGACGAGACTGTCTCTTCTCCATTGTATATCCTTGCCTCCTTTGTCATAGACTCACTGTAGCCACGTGGATTTATTTCTGGGCTCTCCAGTCTGTGCCATTGATCTATATGTTTCTTTTTGTGCCAATACCACATTGTTTTGATACTGTATCTTTTTGTTTTGTTTTGTTTTGTTTTTTGCCGTATGCGGGCCTCTCACTGTTGTGGCCTTTTCCGTTGCGGAGCACAGGCTCCGGACGCGCAGGCTCAGCGGCCATGGCTCACGGGCCCAGCTGCTCCGCGGCATGTGGGATCTTCCCAGACCTGGGCACGAACCTGTGTCCCCTGCATCGGCAGGCGGACTCTCAACCACTGCGCCACCAGGGAAGCCCGATTACTGTATCTTTGTAGTATAGTCTGGAGTCTGGAAGGGTTATACCTCCTGCTCTGTTCTTTTCCTTCAGGATTGCTTTGGCAATGTGGGTCTTTTGTGGTTCCATATAAATTTTAGGATTATTTGTTCTAGTTCTGTGAAAAATGGCATGGGTAATTTGATAGGGATCGTATTAAGTGTGTAGATTGCTTTGGGGGGTATGGCCATTTGAACAATATTAATTCTTCCAATCTGAGAGCATGGGATGTCTTTGCATTTCTTGGAATCATATTCAGTTTCCTTTATCGGTGTTTTATTGTCCTCAGTGTATAGGTCTTTCACCTCCTTGGTCAGGTTTATTCCTAGGTATTTTGGCTTTTTTGACTCGATTTTAAACAGGATTTTTTTTGCTTCCTCTTTCTGATATTTCATTGTTAGTATAAAGAAATGCAACAGATTTCTGTATATTAATCTTGTATCCTGCTACCTTGCTGAATTCATTTACTAGTCTTAATAGTTTTTGTTGTAAATGTCTTTTATTTTGTTGTGATATGTTCCCTCTATAATCACTTTGGTGAGATTTTTAAATCTTGAATGGATGTTGGATTTTGTCAAATGCTTTTTCTGTGTCTGTTGGATGATCTTGTGGCTTTGGTCTTTCCTTTTGATAATGTGGTGTATCACACCGATTTGTGTATGTTGAACCATCTTTGCGACCCTGGAATGAATCCAACTTGATCACGGTATATGATTACGTATTTTTGGATTCAGTTTCCTAATATATTTTTGAGGATTTCTGCATCTATACTCATCAAAGATATTGGCCTGTAATTTTCTTTTTTTGTAGTGACTCTGCCTGGTTTTGGTATCCGGGTGGTGGTGGCCTCATAGAATGAATTTGTGAGTGTTCCCTCTTCGGTTTTTTGGAATAGTTTGAGAGAGATAGGTACAAGTTCTTCTTTGTGTGTGTGGAAGAATTCCCCAGTGAAGCCATCTAGTACTGGACTTGTCCTTGCCAGGAGGTTTTTTCTGTTTTTCTGGGTTGTTGGGTTTTTTTAATTACAGATTTTATTTCACTTCTAGTGATCGGTGTGTTCAAATTACCTGCTTCTTCTCAACTCAGTTTTAGCTGGTTGTATGTTTCTAGAAACCAGTCCATTTCTTCTAGGTTGTCCAATTTGTTGGCATATAATTGTTCATAGTATTCTCCTGATTTTTTGTATTTCTGTTGTTTCAGTTCTCCTCTTTCACTTCCTTTTTTTAAAATTTTTATTGGAGTATAGTTGATTTACAATGTTGTGTTAGTTTCAGGTGTATAGTAAAGTGACTCTGTTATACATATATCCATTTTTTTTAAGATTCTTCTTCCACATAGGCCAACAGAGAGTATTGAATAGAGTTCCCTGTGCTATAAGTTATCTATTTTATATATAGTAGTGTATATATGTCAATCCCAATGTCCCAATTTACCCCTCCCCCCCTTTCCCCCAGTAACTACAAGTTTGTTTTCTATATCTGTGACTCTATCTCTGTTTAGTAAATAAGTTCGTTTGTACCATTTTTTAAGATTCCACATATAAGTGATATCATATGATATTTGTCTTTCTCTGTCTGACTTCATTCAGTATGACAGTCTCTAGGTCCATCCATGTTGCTGCAAATGGCATTATTTTATTCTTTTTATGGCTGAATAATACTCCATTGTATATATGTACCACATCTTCTTTATCCATTCCTCTGTTGATGGACATTTAGGTTGCTTCCATGTCCTGGCTATTGTAAATAGTGCTGCAATGAACATTGGGGTGCATGTACCTTTTTGAATTATGGTTTTCTCCAGATATATGCTCAGGAGTAGGATTGCTGGATCATATGGTAGCTCTATTTTTCGTTTTTTAAGGAAGCTCCTCTTCTTTCTTTCTTACTTTATTTGGGTCTCTTTTCTTCTTGGTGAGCCTGGCTAGAGGTTTGTTAATTTTTACCTTTTTAGAAAAACAGCTCTTGGTTTTGTTGATCTTTTCCATTGTTTTTTGATACCTATTTTATTTATTTCCTCTCTGATCTTTATTATTTCCTTCCTTCTGCTGACTTTGGATTTTGTTTGTTCTTTTTCTAATTCTTTTAGGTGGTAGGCTAGGTTGTTATTTGAGATTTTTCTTATTTTTTGAGGAAGGCCTGTATTTCAATCTATGTGTGTCCTTTGCCATCCCCTCACTTTCAGTCTGTTTGTGTCTTTCATCTTGGAGTGAGTCTCTTGTAGGCAGCATATTATAGGTTATTGTTTTTTAATTCAGTTTGCCACAGTATATCTTTTGATTAGAGCATTTAGTCCATTGACATTTAAAGTAATTAAAGGTATATAATTATTGCCATTTTAATTCTTATTTTCCAGTTGTTTTTGTAGTGCTTTGTTCATTTCTTCTTCTTTCCTTCTGTGGTTTGATTTTCTTTTGTAGTATGCTTTTGGCTTTTGGTTTTATGCTTTTTGGTTTTTGTGGATATGTTCTATGTTTTTGATTTGTAATTACCATTGGAGTTCAAGTATGTTGATCCATAACTATATCTACTTGCTTTAAAGTGTAAGTCATTCAAGTTAAAACACATTCTAACAAATCTACATTTTTATACTCCCCTCCCCCACATTTTGTGATTTTGATGTCCTATTTCACATTTTCATGCTTATCCTTTTACTGTTTGTTGTAGTTGTAATTGCTTTTTTTATGTTGACCATTTTAAATGTCTTTATTGAATTTGTTACAATATTGCTTCTGTTTTATGTTTTGGTTTTTTGGCTCTGAGGCATGTGGGATCTTAGCTCCCTGACCAGGGATCGAACCTGCACCTCCTACATTGGAAGGTGATGTCTTAACCACCGTACCACGAGGGAAGTCCCTGTAATCGCTTTTAATAATTAAAAAATATTTTAAATCTATATACTGGCTTATATAAGCGATCTTAACTTTCCTTTTGTGGTTTTTCCCCTTTCCTATAGATTCTTGCTTCTTTTCTATTTAGAGAACAACCTTCAAAGTCTCTTTCAGGGTAGGTTTAGTGTTGCTTTATTCTTTCAGTTCTTGCTTATCTGAGAAGTGTTTCTCTCACCTATTCTAAATGATGATCTTGCTGTGTAGAGTATCCTAGGTTGCAGGCTTTTCCCTTTCAGGACATTGAATATATTATGCCACACCCTTCCGGCCTGCAAAGTTGCTGCAGGGAAATCAGCTGATAGCCTTATGGGGGTTCTCTTGTAACTGAGTCTGTTCCACCCCCCACCCCCCGCTGCCTTTAGAATCCTCTCTTTAACTTTTTCCCACTTTATTTTATTTTTTTAATTAATTAATTTGGCTGTGTTGGATCTTAGTTGCAGTGCACGAGATCTTAGTTGCGGCATGCGGGCTTCTCTCTAGTTGTGGCATGTGGGCTCCAGAGCGTGCAGCCTCAGTAGTTGCAGCACAAAGGCTTAGTTGCCCTGTGGCATGGGGGATCTTAGTTCCCTGACCAGGGATTGAACCCATGTCCCCTGCATTGGAAGGCAGATTCTTAACCACTGGATGACCAGAGAAGTCCCTCTCATTTTAATTATGATATGTCTTGGTGTTGGTCTGTTTGGGTTCATCTTGTTTGGGAGTGACTGTGCTTCCTGTACATGGATATGTGTTTCCTTCTTTTGGTTTGGAAGTTTTCAGCCATAGTTTCTTCAAATACGTTTTTTATCACCTTTTCTCTTTGTTCTCCTTCTGGAATCCCTATTATGCGTAGTTCGGCATGCTTTATATTATCCCATATATCTCAAGTGTTGCTTTCATTTTTCTTTTTTATATGTCTTTCCGTCTGCTGTCTGATTGGGTGATTTCCATTATTGTATCTTCCAGATCACTTATTTGTTCTTCTGGGTCATTTAGTCTATTGATTACTTTGAGATTTTTTTTTAACATCTTTATTGGAGTATAATTGTTTTACAATGGTGTGTTAGTTTCTGCTTTATAACAAAGTGAGTCAGCTATACATATACATATATCCCCACATCGCCTGCCTCTTGCGCCTCCCTTCCACTCTCCTTATCCCACCCCTCTAGGTGGTCACAAAGCACCAAGATTATCTACCTGTGCTATGTGGCTGCTTCTCACTAGCTATCTATTTTATTTGGTAGTATATATAAGTCCATACACTCTCTCACTTCATCCCAGCTTACCCTTGCCCCTCCCCATGTGCTCAAGTCCATTCTCTACGTCTGCGTCTTTATTCTGTCCTGCCCCTAGGTTCTTCATAACCTTTTTTTTGTTTTTTAGATTCCATATATATGTGTTAGCATATGGTATTTATTTTTTTCTTTCTGACTTACTTCACTCTGTATAACAGACTCTGGGTCCATCCACCTCACTACAAATAACTCAATTTCGTTTCTTTTATGCCTGAGTAATATTCCATTGTATATATGTGCCACATCTGCTTTATCCATTCATCTGTTGTTGGACACTTAGGTTGCTTCCGTGTCCTGCCTATTGTAAATTGAGCTGCAATGAACATTGAGGCACATGACTCTTTTTGATTATAGTTTTCTCAGGGTATATGCCCAGTAGTGGAATTGCCGAGTCGTATGGTAGTTCTGTTTTTAGGTTTTTAAGGAAGTCTATAGTGTTCTCCATAGTGGCTGTATCAATTTACATTCCCACGAACAGTGCAAGAGGGTTCCCTTTCCTCCACACCCTCTCCAGCATTTACTGTTTGTAGATTCTTTAATGATGGCTATGCTGACTGGTGTGAGGTGATACTTCATTGTAGTTTTGATTTGTATTTCTCTAATGATTACTGATGTTGAGCATTCTTTCATGTGTTTGTTGGCAATCTGTATATCTTCTTTGGAGAAATGTCCATTTAGGTCTTCTGCCCATTTTTGGATTGGGTTGTTTGTTTTTTTCATATTGAGCTGCATGAGCTGCTTGTAAATTTTAGAGATTAATCCTTTGTCAGTGGCTTCATTTGCAAATATTTTCTCGCATTCTGAGGGTTGTCTTTTCATCTTGTTTATGGTTTCTCTTGCTGTGCAAAAGCTTTTAAGTTTCATTAGGTCGCATTTGTTTATTTTTGTTTTTATTTCCATTTCTTCAGGAGGTATGTCAAAAAGGATCTTGCTGTGATTTATCTCGTAGAGTGTACTGCCTATGTTTTCCTCGAAGAGTTTGATAGTTTCTGGCCTTACATTTAGGTCTTTAATCCATTTTGAGTTTATTTTTGTGTATGGTGTTAGGGAGTGTCCTAATTTCATTCTTTTTCATGTAGCTGTCCAGTTTCCCCAGCACCACTTATTGAAGAGGCTGTCTTTCCTCCATTGTATACTCTTGCCTCCTTTATCAAAGATAAGGTGACCATATGTGCATGGGTTTATCTCTGGGCTTCCTATCCTATTCCATTGATCTATATTTCTGTTTTTGTGCCAGTACCATACTGTCTTGATTACTGTAGCTTTGTAGTATAGTCTGAAGTCTGGGAGTCTGATTCCTCCAGCTCCGTTTTTCATTCTCAAGATTGCTTTGGCTAATCGGGGTCTTTTGTGTTTCCATATAAATTGTGAAATTTTTTGTTTTAGTTCTGTGAAAAATGCCATTGGTAGTTTGATAGGGGTTGCATTGACTCTGTAGATTGCTATGGGTAGTATAGTCATTTTCACAGTGTTGATTCTTCCAATCCAAGAACATGGTATATCTCTCCATCTGTTTGTATCATCTTTAATTTCTTTCATCAGTGTCTTATAGTTTTCTGCATAAAGGTCT
The DNA here is from genome assembly GCF_964270905.1 of Leucopleurus acutus. Taxonomy (NCBI): domain Eukaryota; kingdom Metazoa; phylum Chordata; class Mammalia; order Artiodactyla; family Delphinidae; genus Leucopleurus; species Leucopleurus acutus. The sequence goes on along the minus strand of NC_139145.1, from coordinate 58,645,807 downwards.
TTTGTCTCCTTAGGTAGGTTTATTCCTAGGTATTTTATTCGTTTTGTTGCAATGGTAAATGGGAGTGTTTCCTTAATTTCTCTTTCAGATGTTCATCATTAGGGTATAGGAATGCAAGAGATTTCTGTGCATTAATTTTGTATCCTGCTTTACCAAATTCATTGATTAGCTCTAGTAGTTTTCTGGTAGCATCTTTAGGATTCTCTATGTATAGTATCATGTCATCTGCAAACAGTGACAGTTTTACTTCTTCTTCTCTGATTTGGATTCCTTTTTTTTTTGTTTTTTTACATCTTTATGGAGTATAATTGCTTTACAATGGTGTGTTAGTTTCTGCTTTATAACAGAGTGAATCAGTTATACATATACATATGTTCCCATATCTCTTTCTTCTTACATCTCCCTCCCTCCCACCCTCCCTATCCCACCCCTCCAGGCAGTCACAAAGCACCGAGCTGATCTCCCTGTGCTATGCGGCTGCTTCCCACTAGCTATCTACCTTATGTTTGGTAGTGTATATATGTCCATGCCTCTCTCTTGCTTTGTCACAGCTTACTCTTCCCCCTCCCCTTATTCTCAAGTCCATTCTCTTGTAGGTCTGTGTCTTTATTCTTGTCTTACCCCTAGGTTCTTCATTACATTTTTTTCTTAAATTCCATATATATGTGTTAGCATACGGTATTTGTCTTTCTCTTTCTGACTTACTTCACTCTGTATGACAGACTCTAGGTCTATCCACTTCATTACAAATAGCTCAGTTTCATTTCTTTTTATGGCTGAGTAATATTCCATTGTATATATGTGCCACATCTTCTTTATCCATTCATCTGATGATGGACACTTAGGTTGTTTCCATCTCTGGGCTATTGTAAATAGAGCTGCAATGAACATTTTGGTACATGACTCTTTTTGAATTATGGTTTTCTCAGGGTATATGCCCAGTAGTGGGATTGCTGGGTCATATGGTAGTTCCATTTGTAGTTTTTTAAGGAACCTCCATACTGTTCTCCATAGTGGCTGTACCAATTCACATTCCCACCAGCAGTGCAAGAGGGCTCCCTTTTCTCCACACCCTCTCCAGCATTTATTGTTTCTAGATTTTTTGATGATAGCCATTCTGACTGGTGTGAGATGATATCTCATTGTAGTTTTGATTTGCATTTCTCTAATGATTAATGATGTTGAGCATTCTTTCATGTGTTTGTTGGCAGTCTGTATATCTTCTTTGGAGAAATGTCCATTTAGGTCTTCTGCCCATTTTTGGATTGGGTTGTTTGTTTTTTTGATATTGAGCTGCTTGTTAATTTTAGAGATTAATCCTTTGTCACTTGCTTCATTTGCAAATATTTTCTCCCATTCTGAGGGTTGTCTTTTGGTCTTCTTTATGGTTTCCTTTACTGTGCAAAAGCTTTGAAGTTTCATTAGGTCCCATTTGTTTATTTTTGGGATTATTTCCATTTCTCTAGGAGGTATGTCAAAAAGGATCTTGCTGTGATTTATATCATAGAGTGTTCGGCCTATGTTTTCCTCGAAGAGTTTGATAGTTTCTGGCCTTACATTTAGGTCTTTAATCCATTTTGAGCTTATTTTTGTGTATGGTGTTAGGGAGTGATCTAATCTCATACTTTTACATGTACCTGTCCAGTTTTCCTAGCACCACTTATTGAAGAGGCTGTCTTTTCTCCACTGTACATTCCTGCCTCCTTTATCAAAGACAAAGTGACCATATGTGTGTGGGTTTATCTCTGGGCTTTCTATCCTGTTCCGTTGATCTATCTTTCTGTTTTTGTGCCAGTACCATACTGTCTTGATTACTGTAGCTTTGTAGTATAGTCTGAAGTCAAGGAGCCTGATTCCTCCAGCTCCGTTTTTCATTCTCAAGATTGCTTTGGCTATTCGGGGTCTTTTGTGTTTCCATACAAATTGTGAAATTTTTTGTTTTAGTTCTGTGAAAAATGCCAGTGGTAGTTTGATAGGGATTGTATTGAATCTGTAGATTGCTTTGGGTAGTAGAGTCATTTTCACAATATTGATTCTTCCCATCCAAGAACATGGTATATCTCTCCATCTATTCATATCATCTTTAATTTCTTTCATCAGTGTCTTGTAATTTTCTGCATAAAGGTGTTTTGTCTCCTTAGATAGGTTTATTCCTAGATATTTTATTCTTTTTGTTGCAGTGGTAAATGGGAGTGTTTTCTTGATTTCACTTTCAGATTTTTGATCATTAGTGTATAGGAATGCCAGAGATTTCTGTGCATTAATTTTGTATCCTGCTACTTTACCAAATTCATTGATTAGCTCTCGTTGTTTTCTGGTGGCATCTTTAGGATTCTCTATGTATAGTATCATGTCATCTGCAAACAGTGATAGCTTTACTTCTTCTTTCCCGATTTGGATTCCTTTTATTTCTTTTCCTTCTCTGATTGCTGTGGCTAAAACTTCCAAAACTGTGTTGAGTAATAGTGGTGAGAGTGGGCAACCTTGTCTTGTTCCTGATCTTGGAGGAAATGGTTTCAGTTTTCACCATGGAGAACGATGTTGGCTGTGGGTTTGTCATATATGGCCTTTTATTATGTTGAGGTAGGTCCCCTCTATGCCTAGTTTCTGGAGAGTTTTTATCATAAATGGGTGTTGAATTTTGTCAAAAGTTTTTTCTGCATCTATTGAGATGATCATATGGTTTTTATCCTTCAATTTGTTAATATTGTGTATCATATGGATTGATTTGCGTATATTGAAGAATCATTGCATTCCTGGGATAAACCCACTTGATCATGGTGTATGATCCTTTTAATGTGCTTTTGGATTGTGTTTGCTAGCATTTTATTGCGGATTTTTCATCTATGCTCATCAGTGATATTGGCCTGTGGCTTTCTTTTTTTGTGACATCTTTGTCGGGTTTTGGTATCAGGGTGATGGTGGCCTCGTAGAATGGGTTTGGGAGTGTTCCTCCCTCTGTTATATTTTGGAAGAGTTTGAGAAGGATAGGTGTTAGCTCTTCTCTAAATGTTTGATAGAATTTGCCTGTGAAGCCATCTGGTCCTGGGCTTTTGTTTGTTGGAAGATTTTTAATTACAGTCTCAACTTCAGTGCTTATGATTGGTCTGTTAATATTTTCTATTTCTTCCTCATTGTGTCTTGGATAGTTGTGCTTTCCTAAGAATTTGTCCATTTCTTCCAGGTTGTGCATTCTATTGGCATACAGTTGCTTGTAGTAATCTCTCATGATCCTTTGTATTTCTGCAGTGTCAGTTGTTACTTCTCCCTTTTCTTTTCTAATTCTGTTGATTTGAGTCTTCTCCCTTTTTTTCACGATGAGTCTGGCTAATGGTTTATTAATTTTGTTTATCTTCTCAAAGAACCAGCTTTTAGTTTTATTGATCTTTGCTATTGTTTCCTTCATTTCTTTTTCATTTATTTCTGATGTGATCTTTATGATTTCTTTCTTTCTGCTAATTTTGGGGGTTTTTTGTTCTTCTTTGTCTAATTGCTTTAGGTTTACAGTTAGGTTGTTATTTGAGATGTTTCTTGTTTCTTGAGGTAGGATTGTATTGCTATAAAACTTCCCTCTTAGAACTGCTTTTGCTGTATCCCATAGGTTTTGTGTTTTTGTGTTTTCATTGTCATTTGTTTCTAGATATTTTTTGATTTCCTCTTTGATTTCTTCAGTGATATCTTGGTTATTTAGTAGTGTATTGTTTATCCTCCATGTGTTTTTTTTTTTGTTACAGATTATTTTTCCTGTAATTGGTATCTAGTCTCATAGCGTTATGGTCAGAAAAGATACTTGATATGATTTCAGTTTTCTTAAATTTACCAAGGCTTGATTTGTGACCCAAGATATGATCTATCCTGGAGAATGTTCCATGCGCACTTGAGAAGAAAGTGTATTCTGTTGTTTTTGGATGGAATGTCCTATAAATATCAATTAAGTCCATCTTGTTTAATGCATCATTTAAAGCTTGTGTTTCCTTATTTATTTTCATTTTGGATGAACTGTTCATTGGTGAAAGTGGGGTATTAAAGTCCCCTACTATGATTGTGTTACTGACGATTTCCCTTTTGTGGCTGTTAGCATTTGCCTTATGTATTGAGGTGCTCCTATGTTGGGTGCATATATATTTATAATTGTTATATCTTCTTCTTGGATTGATCCCTTGATCTTTATGTAGTGTTCTTCTTTGTCTGTTGTAATAGTCTTTATTTTAAAGTCTATTTTGTCTGATACGAGAATTCCTACTCCAGCTTTCTTTTGATTTCCCTCTGCATGGAATATCTTTTCCCATTCCCTCACTTGCAGTCTGTATGTGTCCCTAGGTCTGAAGTGGGTCTCTTGTAGACAGCATATATATGGGTCTATATTTCTATATTTCTTGCATGGAGCCAGTCTATATTTCTTGCATGGAGCATTTAATCCATTTACATTTAAGGTAATTATCAATATGTATGTTCCTATTACCATTTTCTTAATTGTTTTGGGTTTGTTATTGTAGGTTGTTTCCTTCTCTTGTGTTTCCTGCATAGAGAAGTTCCTTTAGCATTTGTTTTAAAGCTGGTTTGGTTGTGCTGAATTCTCTTAGTTTTTGCTTGTCTGTAAAATTTTAATTTCTCTGTCGAATCTGAATGACATCCTTGCTGGGTAGAGTAATCTTGATTGTAGATTTTTCCCTTTCATCACTTTAATATGTCCTGCTGCTCCCTTCTGGCTTGCAGAGTTTCTGCTGAAAGGTCCGCTGTTAACCTTATGGGGATTCCCTTGTATGTTATTTTTCCCTTGCTGCTTTTAGTATTTTTTCTTTGTATTTAATTTTTGATAGGTTGATTAATATGTGTCTTGGCGTGTTTCTCCTTGGATTTATCCTGTATGGGACTCTCTGCACTTCCTGGACTTCATTAACTATTTCCTTTCCCATATTAGGGAAGTTTTCAACTATAATCTCTTCAAATATTTTCTCAGTCCCTTTCTTTTTCTCTTCTTCTTCTGGGACCCCTATAATTCGAATGTTGGTGTGTTTAATGTTGTCCCAGAGGTCTCTGAGCCTGTCCTCAATTCTCTTCTTTTTTCTTCATTCTTCTTTGCAGTAGTTATTTCCACTATTTTATCTTCCAGGTCACTTATCCATTCTTCTGCCTCAGTTATTCTGCTATTGATTCCTTCTAGAGAATTTTAAATTTCATTTATTTTGTTGTTCATCATTGTTTGTTTGCTCTTTAGTTCTTCTAGGTCCTTGTTAAATGTTGTATTTTCTCCGTTCTATTTCCAAGATTTTGGATCATCTTTACTGTCATCACTGTGAATTCTTTTTTAGGTAGACTGCTGGTTTCCTCTTCATTTGTTTGTTCTGGTGGGGTTTTACCTTGCTCCTTCATCTGCTGTGTGTTTCTGTCTTCTCATTTTGCTTATCTTACTGTGTTTGGGGTCTCCTTTTTGCAGGCTGCAGGTTCATAGTTCCCCTTGTTTTTGTTGTCTGCCCGCAGTGGCTAAGGTTGGTTCAGTGTGTTGTGTAGGCTTTCTGGTGGAGGGGACGAGTGCCTGTTTTCTGGTGGATGAGGCTGGATCTTGTTTTTCTGGTGGGCAGGTCTGCATCCAGTGGTGTGTTTTGGGGTATTTGTGACCTTATTATGATTTGAGGCAGCCTCTCTCTTAATGGGTGGGGTTGTGTTCCTGTCTTGCTAGTTGTTTGGCATAGGGTGTCCAGCACTGTAGCTTGCTGGTCGTTGAGTCTAGCTGGGTCTTAGCGTTGAGATGGAGATCTCTGGGAGAGCTTTCTTCGTTTGATATTATGTGGAGCCGAGAGGCCTCTGGTGGACCAATGTCCTGAACTCGGCTTTCCCACCTCAGAGTCAGAGGCCTGACACTCAGCTGGAGCACCAATACCTTGTTAGCCACACAGCTCAGAAGAAAAGGGAGAAAAAAAGAAAGAAAGAAAGGAAAAAATAAAATAATTAAAATAAAAAGTAAAAAATAATTACTAAAAATTAAAAAAGTTTAAAAGTAATATAAAAAAGAAAGAAAGAAGAGAGCAACCAAACCAAAAAACAAATCTACCAATGATAACAAGAGCTAAAAACTATACTCAAAAAAAAAAAAAACCCAAAAAACAAAGAAACAAAAACAATGGACAGACAGATCATTGGACAAATGGTAAAAGCAAAGCTATACAGACAAAATCACACAAAGAAGCATACACATACACGCTCACAAAAAGAGAAAAAGGAAAAATATATATATATCATTGCTCCCAAAGTCCACCGCCTCAATTTTGGGATGATTCATTGTCTATTCAGGTATTCCACAGATGCAGGGTACATCAAGGTGATTGTGGAGATTTAATCCACTGCTTCTGAGGCTCCTGGGAGAGATTTCCCTTTCTCTTCTTTGTTTGCACAGCTCCTGGGGTTCAGTTTTGGATTTGGCCCTGCCTCTGCGTGTAGGTCGCCTGAGGGCATCTGTTCTTCACCCAGACAGGACAGAGTTAAAGGAGCAGCTGCTTTGGGGGCTCTGGCTCACTCAGGCCAGGGGGAGAGAGGGGTACGGTGTGCGGGGCGAGCCTGCGGCGGCAGAGGCCAACATGACGTTGCAGCAGCCTGAGGCGCGCCGTGAGTTCTCCTGGGGAAGTTGTCCCTGGATCATGGGACCCTGGCAGTGGCAGGCTGCACAGGCTCCTGAGGGGAGGTGTGGATAGTGACCTGTGCTCGCACGCACACAGGCTTCTTGGTGGCTGCAGGAGCAGCCTTAGCGTCTCATGCCCTTCTCTGGGGTCCGCGCTGTTAGCCGCGGCTCATGCCGGTCTCTGGAGCTCATTTAGGCGGTGCTCTGAATCCCCTCTCCTCGCGCACCCCGACACAATGGTCTCTTGCCTCTTAGGCAGGTCCAGACCTTCTCCTGGACTCCCTCCCGGCTAGCCGTAGTGCACTAGCCCCCTTCATTCTGTGTTCACGCCACCACCCCAGTCCTCTCCCTGGGATCTGACCTACGAAGCCCAAGCCTCAGCTCCCAGCCCCCGCCCGCCCTGGCGGGTGAGCTGACAAGCCTCTCGGGCTGGTGAGTACTGGTCGACACGGGTCCTCTTTGCGGGAATCCCTCCGCTTTGCCCTCCGCACCCCTGTTGCTGCACTCTCCTCCGCGGCTCCGAAGCTTCCCCCCTCCGCCACCCGCAGTCTCCACCCGCGAAGTGGGTTCCTAGTGTGTGGAAACCTTTCCTCCTTCACAGCTCCCTCCCACTGGTGGAGGTCCCATCCGTATTCTTTTGTCTCTGGTTTTTTCTTTTGCCCTACCCAGGTACGTGGGGAGCTTCTTGCCTTTTGGGAGGTCTGAGGTCTTCTGCCAGCATTCAGTAGGTGTTCTGGAGGAGTTGTTCCACATGTAGATGTATTTGTGATGTATTTATGGGGAGGAAGGTGATCTCCACTTCTTACTCTTCTACCATCTTGAAGGTTTCTCTTGAGATTGGTTTTCATCTTGGCAATTGAATTGTCTGTTTTTGATTGGTTCATCTTTGTAGTTTCTAGTTCCTTTTTACAGTGATCTGTGTCTCTTTTGATAATCTTTCTTAAATCAGTGAGCATTTTTATTACCACCTTTTTTTTCCCCCCAAAGCATAAGTTTATTGAGTTTGCATTTGTATTTTTATCAGCAAGAGGGTGTTTCCCTGAGGAGGAATTTTATCCTGGAAGCTAGTGCCTCAGGCCTGCCCAGTCTTTCTCTTTGTCCTTCAGCTTCAAGGGGCTGTATTACCACCTTTTTCAACTTGGGGGTCTAGTAGACTGATGAGTTCTGTTTTACTATTTGTTCTTTCGGGGAATTTCTCTTGTTCTTTTCATTGGGAGTAGTTCCTCTGCCTTTTCATTTTACTTAACCGTTTCTCCTAAATTCATAGAGACAGAAAGTTATCTGCTGTGGTCTTGAAGGGGTGTTTTTAAGTGGGAGTGTCCCTATGTAGACTGCATGTCCAGTGTTTTTGGTGTGAGGGCTGGTTTTGGTATGGACACTAGCCTCGTCTTTCTTCAGGGTGTGCTGGCTGTTATCCCCTTGATGCGGGGGTGGTGGTGGTGGTGATTAGTGTTGTAGTATCTAGAGCCTGTGCAGGATGTGAGTCAAGGCTTCCTCTCTGCTCTATGACTGTGGCTGCCCTGTCAGGGGTGGGTCTGTTCCCCAGTTGTTGGATAAGAACCTCTGGAGTTCTGAAACTGACGGTCAGTTTCAGTCAGGCTCCATTGCCCTTGAGTGCATGCCCTGCCCCAAAGGAGGTGAGTACTGAAGCAAGTGAGGCCTGTGCAGTCAGAAAGGACCTATGCACTTCCTGTGTAGGTGTCTGCAGTTCACCCAGAAGCAGCCCAAGGTCATGTCCCTTTCTCTGTTGTGTTCGTCCCAGATCTAGTGCAAGGCTGCGGTGTGGAGTAGGCTGGGGGTCAGGGTGTTGTGGCTGCAGGAATTGAGGTGGCTGGGCTGCCCTAAGGTCTGGGCTGTCTCTGTGGCAGTCTTCTCCCAGGACCTGTCTGCCCCAGATCTAGCACTAAGCCGCAAGTGAGGAGTGGGCAGAGCTGGGGGTGGGGAGGTGCTCTCTCATTGGGAGACGAACTCCTGAGTGTGCTGACAAGGCCATTGCCATCCCAACCAGACCATACTCTATGCAGAGGCGTAGCTAGATTGAATCCTCTCCAGGGCCTGCCTGGAGACAGGTGCTTAGCCACTGCATGCTCTTATGGCACTGCCCTATGCATGTTGTGACAGTGGTCTCCCTGGCTCCACCCAGATCACACCCTAGCTAACCCAGTCTGTCTCTGCATAGCTAGACCAGGTCTTTGCCCAGATGGTGTGCCAGGCTGTGGTGTGGAGTGAACTGGACTAGAGTGTTAGCCCCTTTATGTTGAGAAGTGTAGCAAGGCTGCAGACGCCAGTGCATGGCTCTCTCTGCCCTGATTATTGGCAAGCCAGCATCTGTGCACTTCTGCAAGTAGAGCCTAGGCTTTTCCAGCCCTTCTGTCTGTCTCAGCGGATTTCCCAGCAGGCAAGGGGGCTTGTCTCCTCTGCACGGGACACCAGGACTGGGCATGACCTCCTTGCTCCCCAGGACAAGGGTCTGCCTATGTGGACCTTCTCTTCCATATAGATCTCTACCAGGGGTGTAGTTCCCGACCTGGTAATTTTTTTCTTTTTTTTTCCTATCCTAACTGGTTACATGGAGATCTTTTTTGCAGCTTTTGTTGTTTAGGAGTTCTTCTGCCAGTTTCCGGGTTAGTTTTCGGTGAGGATTGTACCACATGTAGATGTGTGTTTGATGTGTTGTTGGGAGAGGTGAGCTCCACGTCATCCTATTCCACTATCTTGATCCTCTTCTCCTACTGGCTTATGAGAGATATTTATGCTACGCTTAGAATTTAAAAAATTTTTATTTTTATTGAAGTATAGTTGATTTACAACATTGTGCCAATCTCTGCAAAGTGACTCAGTTATACACTTGTAGACATTCTCTTTTTTAAAATATTCTTTTCCATTATGGTTTATCCCAGGAGACTGGATATAGTTCCCTGTGCTACACAGTAGGACCTTGTTGTTTAGGTGTAGAATTTTAAGTTAACTATAATTTTACATCAGATGTTGACAGTGTCATTTCATTGTATTTTGTTTTCCACTATTGCTGCTGGGAAGTTAGCTCTCCATCATTACTTAAAAAGAAATTGATCTTTTATATCTATTTTAAGATAATCTTTTCATCTTCAGTATTCCACAATCTCACTATGATCTATATATGTGTTTATTTGACCCTATATGAGATTCATTTGGCTTCTTGAATTAGTGGTTTGGCGTTATGAAAAATTCTAATTATCTCCTCAAATATTGCTTTTATCCCTTCTGTTTTATCCTTCTGGGACTCCAGTTAGAATAGAGTGAAATGATATATATAGATCTGTGTCTTGTAAAGTCTTTCATAATCTCCATCTGTTTTCTCTTTTTGCTACATTCTTTTTGCCTTCAGTCTATTCTTTTTCATCTATGTCTGATATGTTCTTAAAACTACCCGTTGAGTTTTAAACTTTCATTTATTACAACTTTACATTTCTAGCAGTTCTATTTGTTCTTTCCTCAAATATACTTGCTCATTCTTCACGGTTTCTGTTCCCTCCATTTATTTTCAAACATTTATTTCCTTAGATACATTAAATACAGACATTTCATATTTTGTGTTTGATAATTCCATTGTCTGACATCAATGCATGTCTGCTTCAGCTGTTTTTATTTCTGCTCGTTCTCACTTTGGTATCTTGTTTCCTTGCACGTTGAACTACTTTTTTTTTTTTTTAATGGTAAGTTGCTCCCTTAACTTGAAATTCTATTTTTGGAAATTATTTGAAGCCTGGGGTAAAGAGGCATTATTCTAATTTAACCACATTCCAGGGCATTACCAGTTTGAAAGCAATATAAAATTACATTCTCTGAGGATTTTATCCCTGTACCCACCACCCCTTGCCAACTGTCCAGGTCCAGTGCATACACGCTACAAAATTATGTGAGGGCTAGAAGTGGATCCAAATTCTTAGTAGTGATTCCTATCCCCCACCCTCTCTGCCCTACTTCTAGGCTCAGGAATAGTGTTTCAGACAGTTTTTATTGTAGCCCCTGGATGGAAGTTACATGTAGCTCACTTAACAGTGATGTGTATCCCTTTCAGAATCTCTCCTTTGATGGGATGAATCTTAGACTTTCCATGTTGGTTGATTCTAAACCTTTTTCACCTCGTCCTTGTGCGAAGTAAGGCTATGACAAGGAAGCTCAATTACCAAGTACTAAAGACAAATGGATAGGAACTAACTACGGATACATGTGATATCATGGATGAATTTCAAAGCCTTATGCTAAATGAAGGATGCTCAGTGCAAAAGGCTACATACTTTGTGATTCTCTTTATACAGAACAGAAACCAGATCAGTGTGGTTACCAGGGGCTGTGGGTGGGGTGAGAGACTGAATGAAAAGTAGCATGAGAAAACTTTTGGGGGTAATGGAAATATTCTACATCTTGATTGCGGTGGTAGTTAAATGATTATGTATGTTTGCCACTCATCAAACTGTACACCTTAAAGGAGTGAATTTTACTACATGGAATTTATATCTCAATAAACCTGACTTTAAATGAAACAGATCTCTCTCTCTGTCTCTCTGTCTCTCTCTCTGTCTCTGTCTCTGTCTCTCTCTCTCACACACACACACGCACACGCACACACCCCTGAAGTTCAAATGTATCCATATCTCTGAATGTCTCCAGGGTGAAGCTGTTATAAGTGGTCTAATTATCTCTCTGGGGTTCCTAGAGGGCAGAGATTTTTGTCTATTCAGTGCTGTATCCCTAGCACATAGAAAAATCCTAAAATATTATAGGACCTCTATAGATATTGGCGAATTGACTAGATTAATGAATTTTAAGCAGTGGCCTGCCAATTTTTAAAGATCAAAAGAACTCTCATGGAAACAAACAAACAAACAAACTTTCTTGAGTGCCAAAGATCTTCGTCTGTCATAATGAGAAAAGTAGTAGACTAAGGAGTAGGAATCTGATTTCTATGACAGCTGTGTTTCTAACTTGGAGTTAAGACATCCCATTTCTCTGGGCCTCAGTTTCTTTATATATAAAATGAAACCTATACTAGGTATCTCCTCAGTTTCTCACAGCAAAAAAATTACAATTTTAACTCTCCACATCTATTCTCTTTTCATTCACCTCTTCCACATCCAGAAATCCAGAAATAATAAGAGGATGAATCATCAGTTTCATGTTATCTTGGTTTATTAAATTTTAGAAATAAATTACATTTCCTTAATTGTCATATTTAGAGCATATCAGAAATGAGGCCTCATTTAATACATATTTATTAACAAATTACTGTATTTCTCATGACTGTTATTGTGGAATTGGGATAAGGGGAAATGCTTAATATGTACAAGTATTCCCCAGAGCCTCATGAGAGTGAATTAATGAACAATCGGAGTGGTTAGGTAATCTTGGAAGGATTAGAGAACAACTTTTTATTTTTTTTATTGAAGTATAACTGGTTTACAATGTTGTGTTAATTTCTGCTGTATAGCAAAGTGGTTCAGTTATACATATATATATATATATATATATATATATATATATATATACACATTCTTTTTAAAAAAATATTCTTTTCCATTATGGTTTATCACAGGATATTGAATATGATTCCCTGTGCTATACAGTAGGACCTTGTTGTTTATCCATTCTCTATATAGTAGTTTGTATCTGCTAACCCCAGCCTTCCACTCCATCCCTCCTCCAACCCCCTCCCCCTTGGCAACCACAAGTCTAGAGAACACTTCTTAAATGTACCTAAGATTATCTGAAAAGAATTTCAAAAATATCAATAAAATTTGTAGTGTTTGTGTATTAGCTATTATATATGAACTAATGAATATTGATTATTGCATAAAAATACTTTAAAAAAATAGAATTTGGCATTTATCCATAATAATGAAAATCAATTTTTAAGGTAGTTTGAAAATCAGTAAGTATTGAGGTAGGTCACCTTAAAGGAGAGAAAAATAATGATAAAGTTTTTCCCTTTCTCACAGTGTTCTTTAAATGTTCACTATCCTTCCATTCTTCCATGGCCTCTAAATCTGTGTACATGCTTTTCCCTATCACTAAGTCACTGTTGCCCTTCCTGGATAACTCCTCATCTTTCAGAGCCCAGCCTTTCATAACCTTCCATCCCCCACCTGGAATATTAAGTTTTTCTATTATGCTATATTCTTATGATAGTCTGTAACATATTTATTATAACAATTTAATTGCCTATCTTACCATTAGGACCCAAGTTTTTTGAGGCTGAAACGGTGTCCATCTCATTCAACATCATATTTCTGACCCTGAGTAGGCCAAACACACAGAAGGTGCTTAATAATTAGTAACTGAGGGACCTCCCTGGAGGTCCAGTGGTTGACACCACGCTTCCACTGCAGGGGGCATGGGTTCGAACCCTGGTCAGGGAATTAAGATCACGCATGCCATGCAGCATGGCCAAAAAAATAGAAAGAAAACAACAAAACTGAATGACTGTAGTGCTAATTGAGTGTTAAGTGAAATGAAACTTTAGAAGTCCCTCGATTTAACACTTCTGTGAAAAAGAGCTGGCACAAGTTTTTTAGTGATTGAATTCTAAAACTCCTTTATTGGGCCCGTGAGAAGGACTTAAGAGCTCTGTGGAACGGACAATTTGCAAGAATAGGAGGCCGGGCGATTATGATGGCAATTATTAGAAACAGCCTTAACATATATACAAGTGAACACAAAAAACTAGTTTGTGAACATCAGTGCATCACATGAAGGTCTTGGAAAATGCTTTGAAAGTCATTGGTTCAGATAAAATAGGAAGTTCAATGAAGACCTCTCCACAGAGGAAGTTTATGTTTCTATTTTGAGGCAAACAGTAAGTATCTGTAATTACTTCAGAAGAGGAGAAGAGTTTCCCAGTAAGGGAAATCATAGGCAGAGAAGTAAATAGTATCCACAGAGCTACGAAGAAACTGCCTCATTTTTTCCTTCAGGCAGCCACCATTACAGTCAAGTAACCTATATACTTTGATCTAATATCAAGGAATTGTGAATTTAGAAGTTAACTAATTTATTACTAATATATATACTAATATAACTAATTTATTATGTATATAGATCATCAAACCTGGAAATTCATGTAATCTCTACTTCAAGTAGCATTATTTAAAAGGAATCCAAGCTGAATAATATTTTCATAATGGATTGTCACATTAAATCAGATTTTTATATTATCACTTCATTGAATCTGCTCTGCCAAGGTCACAAAGGACCTCCATCTTTCCATCTCACGTTTCATCTAACTAAACACAGCGGTATTTCCTTCCTCCTTCTTGACACAGTGACTTTCAGACTTTCAGAACATATTCTCTCCTGATTTCCTATGACCACACTGGCTACTCCCCCTCAGTCTCCTTTGTTGGCTTCTCTCCATTTCCTAGACCTCAAAATGTTGACGTGCCCTAGGATTGGCCATCTTCTCTAACTACACTAATTCCCTAGGTGATCTCATTCAATTTCATTACTTTAATTATGGTTTTCCTAATCTTTGCTCAAATCTTTCTAGATGTGATATCTCCCCTAAGTCCACAGGCCTCAATAATCAATTGCCCAATCAACATAACTTATATGTTTAACAAACATTTCAAATTTAACATGTCCAAAATTCTTTATTTTTTTTCCATACCAAAACTAACCCTAAATTTCCATAACAGTAAATAGCACCACCAATACCAAAATACCCCACACAAACTGAGGGCCATTTTTCTTTAACATTCTATATCTAAGACCATCATCAAATCATTTCAATTTTCTTTAAAATATGTCCCAAATCCAACCAATCTATGTTAACTCCAGCACTGTCACCCTAATTCAAACTATCACTATTTTTTGCCCATATTTCTGCAATGGCCTTCTAACTGGTATCCCTTCTTATACCCATATAACAACCAGACTTATCTTTTTTTTTTTTTTAATTTTATTTATTTATTTTTTTGCGGTACGCGGGCCTCTCACTGTTGTGGCCTCTCCCGTTGTGGAGCACAGGCTCCGGACGCGCAGGCTCAGCGGCCATGGCTCACGGGCCCAGCCGCTCCACGGCATGTGGGATCTTCCCGAACCAGGGCGCGAACCCGTGTCCCCTGCATCGGCAGGCAGACTCTCAACCACTGCGCGCCCAGGGAAGCCCCAGACTTATCTTTTTATTTTTAAATTTTATTTGAATCTCCATTCAAAACCCTCTCTTCGTTTCTCATCATCCCCTTTCTTCTTCTTTTTCGTTTTTTTTCAAAATTTTTATTGGAGTATAGTTGATTTACAATGTTGTGGTAGTTTCAGGTGTACAGCAAAGTGAATCAGTTATATATACATATCCACTCTTTTTTTTAGATTATTTTCCCATATAGGCTATCACAGAGTATTGGGTAGAGTTCCCTGTGCTATACAGCAGGTCCTTATTAGTCATCTATTTTATATATAGTAGTGTGTATATGTCAATCCCAATCTTCCAGTTTATCCCTACCCCCCCTTACACCCTGTAACCATAAGTTTATTTTCTACATCTGTAACTCTGTTTCTGTTTTGTAGATAAGTTCATTGGTACCCTTTTTTAAGATTCTACATATAAGCAATATCATATATTTGTCTTTCTGTCTGACTTACTTCACTCAGTATGACAATCTCTAGTTCCATCCATGTTGCTGCAAATGGCATTATTTCATTCTTTTTTATGGCTGAGTAGCATTCCATTGTATATATGTACCACATCTTCTTTATCCATTCCTCTGTTGATGGACATTTAGGTGGCTTCCATGTCCTGGCTATTGTAAATAGGGCTGCAGTGAACACTGGGGTGCATGTATCTTTTCGAATTATGGTTTTCTCCAGATATATGTCCTGGAGCGGGATTGCTGGATCATATGGCATAAATCGCAGCAAGATCTTCTTCGATCTACCTCCTAGAGTAATGAAAATAAAAATAAACAAATGGGACCGAATGAAACTTAAAAGCTTTTGCACAGCAAAGGAAACCATACACAAAACAAAAAGACAACTCTCAGAATGAGAGAAAATATTTGCAAACAAAGCAACCAACAAGGGATTAATCTCCCTTTCTTTATAACACTTGCCACTACCTCACATAATATTGTACATCTATTTGTAGGCTCCCTATAGGCAGGGACTTTGTATTGTGTGCCCAGAGACTAGAAAAGGGTCTGACACTTAATAGATGATTAATAAATATTTGCTGAGTAAATAAGTGAACCACCAAGTATTTTTTTAAAGAAACTTTGGTATCTGATATTACAACCTGGTAATACAGGTTATAATATCAGATGTACAATGATTATCTGATGATACCTGTCTTTGCAACTACATTCTAGGATCATACTTAGAGCGCCATGCACCACATTTTTTTCTCACATGACTGTAATAAAGAATTCCAACTCTTCACTCTGGATTATCTTTTCTTCAGAATATGAGCCCTCTGATACACTATTTTCCAGGAGGAAGTAACTTATAAACTCTACTTTTAAGTATGATAGAAATGAAGATATGTATATGACATATATGGACCCTATTTGTAGGAGTGATTTTTTTTACAGTGAGTTAGTATAGTAGAGAGCTTCAAAAATCTACACTGTGATTGCACCAGAAATCCCCCTCCTGCCAAGACACAATATATATATTTTTATATGAAAGGAAAAGGTAAAACCCAGAGTTTTCAAGTGTTAAAACATAGACCTAAACTCATATTTATTTATCATTTCCACAAATACTTAATGAATTTCTGTAGTGTGTCAGGCATTATGCTAAACTAAGCACCAAGGAAACAGCAGGGAACAAGACAGATAGGGTCTGTGCGCTCATAGAATTTACCTTAGAGTAGGAGCAGTTAGACAGTGAATGGTCAGAGGAATATATAAAATGACTAAAAACTGTGATTAGTGCTCTTAATAAATACAATGCTGTGCTAGAAAAAGGTGGACTGTGGTAGGCAGAATAATGCCCCTCAAAGATGTCCACAACTTTAGTCTTCAGAACTTGTGAATATGTTATACGTAACAAAGGAGAATTAGTGTTGCTAAATCAGCTGTCCTTGATCAGGACAGTATACTGAAATATCTGGCTGGATTCAACAATATCGAAAGGGTGGAAAAGAGGGCAGAGAGGGTCACAATCTGAGAGAGATTTGAAGATGCT
This sequence comes from Leucopleurus acutus, assembly GCF_964270905.1. Classification (NCBI taxonomy): domain Eukaryota; kingdom Metazoa; phylum Chordata; class Mammalia; order Artiodactyla; family Delphinidae; genus Leucopleurus; species Leucopleurus acutus. Next base: position 58,629,030 of record NC_139145.1, on the reverse strand, counting down.
GCACTACTGATGGTGAAGATGGAAGAAGGAGCCACAAATCCAGAAGTGCCTCCAGCCTCTAAGAGCTGGAAAAGGCAAGGAAATGGATTCTCCCCGAGAGCCTCCAGAAGGAAACTGCTCCTGCTGGTGCCTTGATTTTAGCCCAGTGAGACCCATTGCAGACTTCTGACCTTCAGAAGTCTCAGATCATAAATTTGTATTGTTTAAAGCCACTAAGTTTGTGATAATTTGTGATGGCAGCAAATAGAAAAATGACACAGGGACTTCAGATAGGAGAGTCAAAGCAAGTTTCTCTAAAATGGTATCATTAATCTGAGAGTTGAAAGATTAGAAGGAACATGTTATGAAAAGAGCTGGTGATAATGCATTCCAGGAAGAGAAAACAGCAAGTCCAAGGGCCTTAAGATTGAAAAGAGATAGATATGTTCTGGAAACTGATGAAAGCTCAGAGTAATGCAAGTGTGATGATTGAGGGAGAAAATGGTTAATAAGAGATTGGAAATTTAGGTAGGATTAGTTTTTGCAGGGCCTTATAGGCGACTTTAAGGAATTTAGATTGCATAACATAATTAACATGTAGAAATCAGTGTATAGCTCAATAGATATTTAAAGGGTGAACACACTTGAGTAACCACCACCCAGATCGGGAAACAGAATATTACCAATACCCCCTGAAGCCTCCCTCATGCCCCCTTTCAGTCTTTATCTCCACCAAAGGCAACCACTATTCTGACTTCCCTTAGTTTTTCCGATAATTGAGCTTTATATAAGTAGAATCGTACAAAATGTTGTTTCTGATTTTTTCCTGCTGAACATCACATTGTGAGATTTATACATACTGTTGCATGTAGCAGTAGTTTTTAAAAAAATCATTACTGTATATATTTCTGTATATGGCAATAACAATATATCCATTCTATTGTTGAAGTTTGGATTGCTTCCAAGTTTAAGATGAACATTCTTTTACGTGTCTTTTTGTGTGCACATATAAGTATTTCTATTGAGAATATACCTAAGACTGCAATTACTGAGTTGGAGGGTATGCATATATTGAACTTTGGTAAATGCTGACAGTTTTCCAGAGTGACTGTACCAACTTACAGCCCATCAGTGTGTGATAGCTGAAGTTGCCCCAGCCTTTCCAACACTTGAAAATGTCAGCTTTTTAATTAATTAATTCTCTTTGGTGGACAAAGGCATTTCATTGTGGTTTAAAATTCCATTTCTTGGATAATTAATGATGTTGAAACCTTTTAATATGCTTATTGGCTTTTTGAACATCCTGTTTTACTAAGTGCTTGTTCAGTGACTTACTTCAGTTTTTTAAAGATAATTCTGGTTTCCATGGAGAGATTATATTAGCCAGTTTTAAGCATTTGTTTGGATCTTGGTGTAACATGAATGAAGTTTGGTATATGCATAAAAAATTTATTTTATAAGTGATTAGATACAGAAGGTATGCAATACAACACCATCAAAGTGCAATTTACTTGAAGGATTTATGATGAAACTGAATCAAATCATGCTTTCTGAAAAGTGTTGATCTAACCTAAGACACCACCATCAACTTTAACAGAGTATAATACTTCCTCATGAATTGAATTTGTTAATGAAATGATGTCCTTTAAAAGCAAGCTTTATAGAAATTTAATGATTGAAGGAGAGAAAATGCAATGCTGCATAAAATTTAGTTTAATGTCCTCCAGAAAAAATTAATTTTACTAGCTTGAAACTGAGACATAAATATGAGAAGAAAAAGGGCATGTCCAATTAATGGGATTTCTGGCTGCCTGCCTGAGAAGATTGTGCAAAGTCTTACAATACAAGGTAAAATCCACCTCCTCTGGAGCAAGTCGTATGCCTGTCCAGAATGCAGAGGGTTCCGCCCAGCAATAAATTAACTTGGTACAGCATGCTTTATTGCTCTGCCCTGCATTCTAGCAGGCTTTCTGTCATTGTCTCTCCCCCCTGAGTGGCTTGCTTTGCTTGTTGTTTTAAAGATGACTCAGTCAGATACTTAGTCTTTCATCTTCTCCTTTCCCTACCCCCACCCCATTTTTGTTCCCAGAGTATCAAAGCCAGAGCAGAGCCTTTTTTTGTTGATGTTCCAGCATACTGAGCTATTATTGGCCCTGAGAAGTGAACTGGTTTTCTCTTTCATAGGTTATATCTGTCGTGTAACCAGGCTCTCTCTGGCTCTCCCAATTCTCTGAAGCTAGTGATCACAAATATCCATGGCTTCTGGGGGTGGGGCTGCTTTTAATCCCAGGCTCCTCCTGGGACAACGGGTGGAATCCCCTCTGCAGCTCCAAGTAAGGGGACAGCAGAGCAGCCACAGATCCAAGGCTGACAGGGCTGGCACTCTGTGGAGTTCTGCGCTGCTGCTTTCCTTCCTCCACACCTTCCTCCGTTGGTCTATATTTGAAGAGCCTAGTAAATTAATTTCCCAGGGGCAAGGGATGAGAAAGGGTGCGGTGAAGGAAGGGAGTGCCTTAGGGGCGAAAAATGCAGTCGACTCGCCCTCTGCTGGTTAAAGATCTGGATTATCGCCGCCAAAAATAGTGGGAAATAGTGAGAAAGCAGTCCGTACAACACGGATAATTTACAGGTAAAACTCGGCTTAATTTAGCTTATTTGTCCATCTTAAATAGCTACTTGTTCCCGTTAGCTCTACCTGCTGACCCAGCACTGAGACTGATTCTAAACACTAGAACTAGTTAATATATCAAGCTGTCCTGAGTGCATTTTCATTTGCCCTTGGGCTTTTGCTGTTATATAAGTTAAAACCCGCAGATGTGCTCTTTTTTGTTAATTTGTTGCTAGGCAACTGGAAAGATGACACCTAAACCATCAATTTTAGAGTACACTCGTGCTTCAGTCCAACCTCTCTGTCTAAAATAGTAATTTCATGTGAACAAAAAGAGCTTCTGTTTGGGTTTTCGACACTAACTGAAAAACTATGCAGAAAAAGCAGTCCGTCCCCATGCTGGTTTCATAGGAAAGCTGACAGGCAGCTTTGTGCAAGAAGAGGGATTGGCCGCCATAACTCACACGGACTTTTGTACCGCCTTCGTTGTCTTAACGCGTTTTGTCGGAATAAACCAACACACCGAGGCTGGTTAATCTACTGTCTCTCGCACCGCAAGATAGCATTTCTAAGAATGCACTTAGAATCTGGTGGGTAGTGAGGGGGAAAAATTAGGATTTTTGCATTACGATGTATTATTTAAAATCACCTGGTTCTCCTGCCAACCTAAATGTCCCAGATCGAGTTCTTTCCCCCTCCATATCTGGCTTTGTAAATGGTCAGTCACGCAGCCCTTGGAACCAGTTGGGATTGGCCAGTTCCTTTGTCAGGTGAAAATCTCTGCAGCGAGTCATGGGACTAAATTGGGCGGTGTCGCTGTCCGCGTCGAGGGTGCTGAACTCTAGGCGTGGCCAGAGAGGCTTCCTTTACATGACAACTTCCGGTAGGGCGGGGTCAGGGTCGCTCTCCAAAAAGTGGATCCACCTGCCACCTGGTGGTAGATGAGGAAAATGCTTTTGATAAAGTTCAAAAAGGGATTTGGATGGAGATCCTAAACTCTGAAGAAACAAATCGGAGGGGTTTGGAATATTGAACCTCAGGAGGTGGTTTTGGGGAGATCTGGCCATTTTAAAAAGCCACAGAGAAGTATAGAAGAATTGAGAATTTCCAGAGTGATCTCTCACTTCTACCACATCTCCTCAAATAATTTACAAATGTTAAAAATTTCCCAAGCATTTCTTTCAGCCTATCTTGTTATCAGATGACTATCTGAAAAATATTTGTTTTTATAGACATTTAGAAATAGTTACTAAATTATTCACAGAGTACATTTTGCTGAAAGAAATGCTTCTGAAGCTCTCTCTTGTTAGCCAAATACATTCAAGCAAGCTTAGCTGAGAGTACTTCTCTCTCTGATTTCTGCTTCTGGAAGGAAAAAAACAAGTGTAATTATATTTAGGAAGTGGTAAGAGGTCATAGAAATTCTAGGAGGAAAACTCATGTTTCTTATTTTCTTCCAGGACTGGTATATATAAACTATCAGAGTTGAAAACACAGGAAAGTTATGGTATGCTTCTTACGTTTACCCTGTGTATTTTCACACTGTGTACTTTTACACAGTGATGATGAAGCCACTTTGAAGTTTGTACATTTAACTTCAGATGGGGAGCCCCTGAAGTTAATCGGGTTGCTAAGTAGAGATTCTTTTGATAGATAATGAGAATGAAACAGGAGAAAGAGGTAATGGAATAGTTCTTTCAAATGTTATCTTTATAAAAAATACTATGAAAAGGTGGGTACTTTTTTTTTTCAAGAGGCTATGAAGTCAAAATTCTAACTGACCTTACAATTTCTATGTTTTTGATGGTAACCTCTTCTTCCTAATTAGTTTAATATCACTCTTCCCATATTCCGAAACACGTGACTGCTTTATAGCCGGAGTCTTACTATATCTTCAGATATGTGGGTTACAGTGTAAAGTCACTTCTAGCAAATTGAGAGTAACATGAATTTCTTTCTCAAACTTAGCAATCTCAGAAAAAGATAGAACTACCCAGGAAGCACACTTGGCTTTGTCAACCAACCCAGTTAATATTTAGTATTCTTATAGATGTTTTCTCATTTACTCTTCTATGGATCTTAACACAGAAAATAGTTATCATTTCTGTTTTCAGACATAAAACTTTTTTTTCAAAGTACTGATTTAAATAAAAATTTAGGTATCCAATTTGGGGATGTTATTTGAATTATCTTCACGGATAAAGGAGAGAAATTGGTTGGAGTTTAATTAAGAGAAGAATAAACATTCTAACCTAGCCTCCATTTGGTTAAATTGGGAAGTTTCTCAAACACCTGTCAGATTTCATGGAAAGACACCTATAACCCATGCTACCAGAGTGAACATGGGCATTAAAGCCCTCTGTTTAAAGTAAGAATGTAATATAAATCTGGACTATAAATGGTATTGGTTTATATTAAGGCTTCTTTTATTACTGTGGAAGACAGAAACATTATACGCAGATGCACATGGTAAACAACAAGAGGCATTGTCATTTAAAGCAACAGATGGTAGATCAAAAGCAGCAGCAATAAATTGAGCTGCCTAAGAAAGACTTCTATACCCTCAAAGCCTCTTGTTCCTGCCAAAAGGAATAAGAAACCTAAAATACATGAAAAGACACAATAAAAGAAAAGAATCCTAAAATAATAGTGAAGTCTAAAACCGCAGGTGTGAACTCAATGTTTTAAAATACATGTGCTCCAGGGCTTCCCTGGTGGCGCAGTGGTTAAGAATCCGCCTGCCAATGCAGGGGACACAGCTTCAAGCCCTGGTCCGGGAAGATCCCACATGCTGCAGAGCAACTAAGCCTGTGCGCCACAACTACTCAGCCCACGCGCCTAGAGCCCGTGCTCCGTAACAAGAGAGGATGCCGCAATGAGAAGCCCGTGCACCGCAACGAAGAGTAGCCCCCGCTCCCACAACTAGAGAAAGCCCGGGTGCAGCAACAAAGACCCAATGCAGCCAAAAATAAATAAATTTTAAAAATAAATTAAAAAATTATAATAATAAAATAAAATACATGTGCTCCTAAAAAGTGTTTTTCAGACTTGAGTATATATGAAAGAAAGAGGGTATCCCAGATATTAATATGCTTATAAATATGACTATAACAAATATCATAAATATTAAAAGTAAGACTATTTCAAGTTTGAATACAATAGAAACAACCAATGGGGAGATTAGCCAGTATTGTAATTACGCACGCACAGTAATAAAGTCCAGTTAAAAAAATCTCGTGTGCTCCACCTATTCATCCTCCCTCCCCCTAAGTCCTGCCAACCACTGATTTTTCTTTCTTTCTTTTTTTTTTTTTTTACAGTTTCTATACTTTTGCCTTTTCTATAATGTCATATAGTTGAAATCATAGAGCAGCCTTTCAGACTTGCTTCTTTCACTTAGCAGCATGCATTTTAAGATGCATTTATGTTTCCTCCATATCTTTTCATGGCTTGATAGCTCACTTCTTTTTAGTGCTGAATAATAATAATAATAATAAAGAATAATTCATTATCTGGATATACCACAGTTATCAATTCACCTACTGAAGGACATCTTGGTTGCTCCAAGTTTTGGCAATTATGAATAAAGCTGCTATAAACATTTGTGTGCAGGGTTTTGTGTGGACCTAAGTTTTCAGCTACTTTGGGCAAATACCAAGGATCATGATTACCAAATCTTATTGTAAAAATATCATATTTTAAGATTTGCATAATGAGCAAATATATTGATGGTGCTGGGAACCAAATATTCTCACTTTGGTACAAGGCTAATATAAATATGAATTGGGGGATGGAAAGGAAGAAACCTGTTTTAATGGATTGAAAGTATAAATACCATGGTTATACCCACACACATACACACACCACAGATACTTATGTAAGTACAAGTATATATTAATATAGGCAAGTATCATCCATGGATGTTGGAAAACACTGAGTAATAAAACTGTTTTGGAAATAGAATATTCACATAGTTTTTCCCCTAGTTTTATTGAGATATGAGTGACATACAGTACTGTATAAGTTTAAGATATATAATAGTTGTTTGACTTACATCATGAAATGATTATCACAATAAGTTTAGTGAACATTCACATCTCATATAGGTACAAAATGAAAGAAATAGAAAAAAAATTTCCTTGTGATGAGAACTCTCAACTTTCATATATAACATAAGGCAGTGTTAATTATATTTATCATGTTATATATTACATCCCTACTAGTTATTTATCTTATAACTGGAAGTTTGAACCTTTTGGCTACCTTCATACAATTCCTCTTCCTATCCTCACCCTCCCTCTACCTCTGGTAACTACAAATCTGATCTCTTTTTCTATGATTTTGGTTTTTTGAAGTATAATTGACCTATAACACTGCTATTTCCTGGTACACAACACAGTGATTTAGTATTTCTACACATTTCAAAATGATCACTATGGTAAGTCTAGTTATATCATCAAAAATATTACATAGTTATTGACTGTATTCCCCGCACTACATTTCATTCCCTTGACTCATTTTGTAACCGGAGTTTGTACCTCTTAATTTCCCTCACTTATTTCTTTCGTACCCCCCACCTGCTCCCCTTTGGCAATTTGTTCTCTGTATCTATAACTCTGTTCCTGCTTTGTTATGTTTGTTCATTGTTTTTTGTTTGTTTGTTTGTTTAGATTCCACACATAAGTGAAATCATACAGTTTTTGTCTTTATCTGACTTATTTCACTTAATATAATACTGTTTAGGACCATCCATGTTGTCACAAATGGCAAGATTTCATTCTTTTTTATGGCTGAGTAATATACTGTTATATACACACATACATACACCCCCCCACACCTTCTTTATCTAGATTGCTTCTATATCTTGGCTATTGTAAATAATGTTGCAATGAACATAGGGGTGCATATATCTTTTCTAATTAGTGTTTTTGTTTTCTTCAGATATACCTAGGAGTGGAATTTCTGGGTCACATGGTAGCTCTTTTTAATTTTTTGAGGAATCTTCATACTGTTTTTCATAGTGGCTGCACCAATTTACATTCCCACCAACAGTGCACATGGGTTCCCTTTTCTCCACATCATGGTCACATAGTTTTGAAACATTTCTCCAAAGATAACTAATCATGAAAAATTAAAAGGTACCTTTCAAATTGAGAAATGTGGACACTATTTTGTAACCAAATTATCAAACTTAGTATCACCAATAATGGGACATAAATGACATCATATGCCTCCTGATGTAAGGCACTGAAGAGACTACAACATCTCCAAGGTGGTACTGATGTCAAAATATTTCATCTGAATCTAATGAAGACACAATGCCCAAACTGAGGGATATCCTCCTGTAAAATGACTCTTTAAAAATGGCAGTGTCTTGAAAAAAAAAGTCATAAAAATATTTTCTTTAAACTGCTCTAGTTTAAAGGAAACTAGAAAAACATGACAATTAAGTGCAATGTGCAAACCTTGATTATATCCTGGATTAAAAAAAAAAAACAGCCACAAAGAACACTGGAATAATTGAGGAAATTCAAGTATTGAATACAATATTAGGTAATAGTATTCATGTTAAATTTCCTGCGTGTGATAATTGTAATTGAAGTTATGTGGGAGAATGCCCCTGTTTGTAAGAGGTACATATTGAGATATTTAGGGATGATATGTTAAGATGTCTGCAACTAACTCATAACAAAATACAATGTTTACATACTGTATCTGTCAGCTATGGTCACAAAATACAGTGCAAAACTTAATAGCTCAAAATAACATTAATTCCCACTTGTGCATCTGGAGGTCAGCAGATGTAGGCTGAGATCAGCTGTGCTGTGCTTCAGTATACAGGTTGTATCCAGTGCTGTTCCGTCCTCATCCTTGAGTCGGTGGGCTATCCAGAAAAAGTTCTTAGAAAGGTGGCAGAAGAGCAAGAGGGCAAGCCCAATTATTGCAGCACCTTTCAAGCCACAACTTGCTTTACTCTGTATTAGTTTCCTAGGGCTGATATAACAAACTACCACAAACTGGGTGGCTTAAAAAAAACAAACTTATTCTCATAGTTTGGAGGCTAGAAGTCTGAAATCAAGGCATCAGGAGGGCCCTGCTTTCTCTGAAGGCTCTAGGGAGGATCCTTATTTGCTATTTCCTAGCTCTGGTTGTTGCCAGCAGTCCTTGGCATCCCTTGGCTTATAGCAGCATCAGTCCAGTCTCTTATCTCTGTCGTGATATGGCCTTCTTCCCTGTGTGTGTCTGTGTGTCTCCAAATCTCTCTTTATAAGGATACCAGTCATTAGACTTAAGAGTTCACCGTAATTCCATATAAGCTTATCTTAACTTGATTATATCTGAAAAGACACTGTTTTCAAATAAGGTCACATTCACAGATACTACCCACTCTGCTAACATCCCGCTGGCCAAAGCAACTCACGTGGTCAAGCCCAAAGTGAAGGGGTGGAGAATTATACTAAACGCATCTTGAGGGTCTAGTATAATTCACATGGCCAAACTCAACATCAATAGAGCAGAGAGATATATTCTGCCCACAGAAGTTAAGAGAGTGACTATTTTTGAATAATAAATGTGTATATATATATATATAAAATGTATAACGTATGTGATGTATATGCATACATGTGTACATATACATGAGATAAAGTGAACAAATGTAGCAAAATTGGTGAATCTAGGTGAAGACTATATAATTATTTATTATTGTTTATTATGTCAAATATCAACAAATCTGGACTTAGCGAAGGAGAAGCTGTTTAAGACTATTGCAATAGCAGAACTCATTGATCACAAAATCTGCAAATGTCTCATACAGAAAAAGGTTTTTTGTTTTTGTTTTTTAAATTAGGGAGGGGTAAGCAGGGCTAGCAGTAACTTTGTGTGGGAGTAGGACAAGGGGGTAGAGCAAGCAGATGGTATAATCAGGGTGCTTTGACAGGAATATTTTTCCCTCTGTGGTTGGCCAATTCTCAGAATGAACCATTAAGTGGGGGATTTTAGGACTTGTTTCAGTTTGGGGGTGAATTAAAGTTCAGAGGCCTATGAGAAAAAGAGAAACCTGACTAAAATTTGGTCAAACCAAATCAATAGGTCGGTAATGGGTAATTGTAAGCACTCTTGAAACTCTTCTGAAGGTTTAAATTATTTCAAAATAAGATTTTTTTTAAAAAACTAAGAGTTAATACTTAGATAAAATTTTTAAAAAATTATGCAGTCCTACCTTCTCAGTCTATGCTTACTTTTATTTATTTTTGGCTGCGTTGGGTCTTCGTCTCTGCATGCCGGCAAGCAGGGGCTACTTTTCATTGCGGTGCATGGGCTTCTCATTGCAGTGGCTTGTCTTTGTTGCAGAGCAGGGCTCTAGGCATGTGGGCTCAGTAGTTGTGGTGCATGGGCTTAGTTGCTCCGCGGCATGTGGAATCTTCCCGGACCAGGGCTTGAACCTGTATCCCCTGCATTGCCAGGCAGATTCTTAACCACCGCGCCACCAGGGAAGTCCTTAGATACAATTTTGGAATGCATTTTTTATTCCCCCTAAACTTCATGATATTTTACTAGGTGTGGTTTGCCCCTCTTCCCAATAACTAGATTTTGAGTAAAGACACTGGCATTACAGGCTGGTAAGTTGTAGATTTATTCTGTATGTCCTAGTTCTACCTTCACTGGGAAGAACAAAAACTTATTTTAAAAAAATACCATGATGTTTAAAGGGTCCAAAGTTTTCAGAGGAAAAAAAATATTTTGGAATTTATTCCCATCAAGCAGATAATACATAGCCTGAGAACTAACTAAACAAATTAAGATTCAGAGGAATCCAATTGAAGAGCAGCATTTCTTGTATTTCAAGTCGTAAGAATGTATTTTTTAAATTTATGGGTTTTGAATGTTACTTACAAACTGATTGTATTAAGACTTCCTAGGTGGTGACTGTAGTTAATAACACTGTATTATATATTTGAAAATTGCTGAGAGTAGATCTTAAAAGTTCTCATTACAAGAAAAACGTTTATAACTATGTGTGGTGATGGATGTTAACTAGACTTACTGTGTTGAGCATTTAGCAATATATACTAATATCTAATCACATTGTATACCTTAAACTCATATAATGTCATATGTCAATTATATCTAAGCTAAAAAAAAGACTTCCTAGGATGCCATAAGCTTCTGCTTAATGTGTGAATCACTGGGAGAAATACCTCTTTTTAAACAAAACTCTGTAGATATAATATCAACTAAGGATAAGCTATATATCAACTAAGGATAAGCTATATATCAACTAAGGATAAGCATGTCTCTTTTTCTTAATTATAAAGAGATACTCAGGACTCATATTTAGAATATATGAAGAACTACAACAAATCAATAGGAAAAAGACAATCCAATGTAAAAAAAATGGGCAAGGGAACTGAACAACCCCCCCCCCCGCAACCAAAGGTTATCCAGATGACTAAACATATATTAAATAGTGCCCTACGTCATCAATAATTAATAATCAGAGAAATGCAAATTAAGGCCACACTGTGATAGCCAAAATGGTTAAACTTTTAAGAAGACTAGTAACGATAAGTGTTGGTAAGAATAGAACAAATGGACCAATTTAAAATAATCGACCTATTTACACATCTCATCCTGCTGATGAGATGTGTAAATTGGTACAACTTCTTAGAAAGCAGTTTGGCAGTATCAGGTAAAGCTGAAAAGAGCATACCCTATGACACCAATGCCACTTCTAGGTATATGCCCCCCCTCAAATGTACACACATGTGTACAAAGTGACATATATAATGACATACTTCTGTGAACAGTAGAACAATAGTAAATGAGTTTTGCTGGTCATGCTGAAAAAGACAAAAGCAGTCCATGACAGCTAGGAGCTAGCCTGATACTCAGACCTAGGCTATGCTGTTCTCGTGTTGAACTAAAACAGGTTCATAGAACAACATTAGACAAGGCCACTCTGTGACAGTGATGGATTAAGAGAAAAACAAGAGTTTGCCATAATCAGGTGAAAAGGAACATTTTCCAATCCACAAAAATGGCTAATATGAATTACCAATCACAGCTTTAGCCTCCCTCCATTTTTCTCACCTTCTAAGAATTATTAATATATCCAACTATAAAAATAACTGTTTCTGACAGCATCCAATCCAGAGCAAAGTCCTACTTCAAACCACCCCCAAATCACCTTGCACAAATACCGCAAGTCCTTTTTAACACTGTCTTATTGAGATGCCCCATGATTCTCTGTGGTGTGATGTCTCCCTTGTTGCAGTAATCAGAAAATACAACTTTGTTCAACTACAGGTGTGTTCCTGATGGTCTGTGGCCAAAGAACATTGACCAGACTGGAATTCTATACAGCAATGGAAATTAATGAGCTAGAGCAGAATACAGCATCAATCTGAAACTGAGCTAAATATCAAAGGAAAGAGACTAGATTCTGAAGATTACCTACTGTAAGTGTTATGAGTTTTTTTTTTTTACAAATGGGAAACCACCAAATGCTCCTGCTAATGAGCATGAGACAGTGTCAGAAGACAGGTTCTAGTTTTTATATTGCCAGCAGTAGCTGTATGGACTGGGCAAGTGATTTCATCATTTGGGCCTTAGTTTTTTCATCTATTTAAAAAAGGGGTGGGGGAGATTGGACCTAATCTTTCTGAGGTGCATTATCATTCTTAAACATTCTATGATCTTATGACTGTAAAAAACTCTCAACAAATATCTTGCAAAATTTCTGTTGGGCCATTTTCAATATATGTAAGTAGTCTATTATTTAATTTCCTTTAAAATCCAAAGCCAAACATTTATCTTCATTTAATTTATCTACTATATTATTTGGAAAGTAGAGTTACATACTAATTACGAGCATGACTTTGGAGTCAGACAAAATCAAATTGAGTTCCTTCTCTAATATTTACTAGGTAGAAGATGTTGGGGGAGTAACATAACCTCTCCAGTCTCAATTTCATCTGTAAAAAAGAAATAATAATAATGTGTACCTCATAGAGTTGTTGCAAGGGTTAAATGAGATAATGCATGTAAATTACTTAATACAGTGTCAGTATATAGAAATCATACCCAATAAGTATTACTTTCATCAGAATCATAAGTGACAAGCCAGTCGCTTCCTAAGCGTTTGAGGGTTCTGTAGAAAAGAATGGGTTTATGCAAACCATGAGGCAAGTTGAACAGTTCCCCTATCAATGTACCTAATGGACCCCAGCTTCCTGAGAGATGATGTCTGTCCCCTTTCCTTTTTCTACCGATCACTTTCTTCCAAGCCCCCCTCCCTCATTCCCATCCAGTTGGTTCACGCTTCAGAAGACACTGCAGCATCTTTTTGCCTTTCCCTTGGTCTCTGGGCGGAGTGTGTGTGTGGAGTGTGCCGAGTACCTTAACACCTCGCTGTTTGCCTGCTGCTGCAGCGGCCCCAGCCGGCTCACAGATACTATGACTTCAACCTTGAGCTTGCTTAACGAGTATCCTCATTGGGTGTTCAATTCCCCAGAGCTTTTTTTCCTGAAAGGGAATTGAAAGGCGAGTTTGTTGTTGCTTTGGCAACAACTTTCAACCTCTACCTAACTCTCCAGAATGAGAACATATCTATTAATACATTCGATAGACTGCGGAGTTGAGTTACTTAATGCAATTTTTCTTCCAAGTGCAAAACAGCTCACCTGGCTCCGTTAGCCTTTGGCGGCGCTGCGGTTAGAGGCTAGCAAAGCCGAGAGCAGCTGTTGCAGGAACCTGTTGGCAGAAAAGTGAAAGTGTGTACGCAACAGGTGTATCTGCTGCAGAGAGTGCTCTTGTGAGAACGGATGGTGATTGCACGCAGAAAACTCTTGCAAAGCAGGCAAGTGGGCTCGCTTCTCCTTTTTCTGTGCTTATCTGTGGGGGGTACGGCGACCATCCGCTATTCGGTGGCAGAGGAGATGGAGAGTGGTTCATTTGTATCTAACGTGGCTAAGGACTTGGGGCTGGAGGTAGGGAAGCTGGATGCGCGCGGGGCGCGGCTCGTTTCTGAGGGCAATAAACTGCATTTCTGGCTGCACCGCAAGACAGGAGATCTGTTCGTGAAGGAGAAACTGGATCAGGAGTCACTTTGTGGCAAAGCCGATCCATGCATTCTGCAGTTTGAAATAGTCGTGGTGGAGCCACTGCAGTCCTTTGGCGTGGAGGTCAGGGTATTTGATATCAATGACAATGCCCCGGTTTTCCTAAACAAGGAGCCTCTTTTAAAGATTCCGGAGAGCACCCCCTTGGGTTCACAGTTTCCTCTGCAGAGCGTGCAGGATCTGGACATCGGCCTCAACGGTCTCCAAAACTACACCTTGAGCGCCAGTGAGTATTTCTACCTGCACACCCGCTTCTGCAGCCATGGGCCCAAGTATGCTGAGCTAGTGCTGGATAAACCCCTGGACAGAGAGGAGCAGCCTGAAGTCAACCTGACAATTACAGCTGTGGACGGAGGGTCTCCGCCCAAGTCTGGCACTGCCCACATTTGCGTGGAGGTTCTGGATGTCAATGATCATGTGCCCCAATTCTCTCGACTGGTGTACCGCGCTCAGGTACTGGAAAACAGTGCCAATGGTTCTTTGGTGGCTACGGTAACTGCCACCGACCTAGACGAGGGCTCTAACAAGGAGATAACTTACTCTTTAGCTCAAAACCCAGAAGTAATTCTCCAGATGTTTCAGATTGACTCTGAAACTGGAGAGGTTCAACTAAGAGGGTCCCTAGATTTTGAAGCAATTGAAACATACGACATTGACATTCAAGCTACCGACGGAGGAGGCCTCTCTGCCCACAGCAAAGTCCTGGTGGAGGTGGTGGATGTTAATGACGATCCTCCTGAAGTTACAGTCTCCTCTGTGTCCAGCCCTCTCCCTGAGGACTCTCCACTACGGACGGTAGTGGCCCTTTTCTCTATCAGAGACCAGGACATTCGAGTGGGAGGAAAAATCACTTGCTTCCTCAAAGAAGACCTTCCCTTTGCAGTCAAACTTACATTCAGGAATTCCTACTCACTGGTCACTGACAGAGGCATGGATCCGGAGGAGGTCTCTGGCTATATCACCCTTGTTGCCATGGATACTGGACCACCCACTCTGTCGTCGGAGACTGTGATAGAGGTGCTAATATCTGACATTAATGACAATCCCCCAGTATTTCAAGTAGATTCCTACGTCTTGACTGTTCGAGAAAACAACAGCCCTGCAGTTTTTATTGGCAAAGTCCATGCTGAGGATCTAGATTTGGGTGAGAATGCCCAAATAATATATTCTCTGCTGCCTCCAAAAAGTGGAGATCTATCAGTCTTTGCTTACATCTTCATAAATTCAGACAATGGGAAACTCTATGCACTGAGAACTATGGATTATGAAGCCATTCAAGATTTTCAGTTTGTGGTAAAGGCAACTGATGGGGGCTTCCTGTCACTGAGTAGCCAGGTTACTGTCTGAGTGGTTGTCCTGGATGACAATGATAACTGCCCAATGATCTTGTACCCACTGCAAAATGGCACCTTGCCCTGCAATGACCTGGTGCCTAGGTCTGCAGAGGCAGGCTACCTGGTGACTAAGGTGGCGGCTGTGGATGGTGACTCAGGTCAGAATTCCTGGCTTTTATATCATCTATTTAAGGCCACTGACCCTGGGTTATTCTCTGCTCAACAACAAAATGGGGAAATCCGTACATTGCGGCAGATATCTGAGAGAGACCCCATGATGCAGAAACTGATCGTTCTTGTTCATGATCATGGCCAACCAGCTCTTTCTACTACTGCCTCACTTAATATCCTCCTGGTAGATGGCTTTTCTGAGCCCTATCTGCAGTTCCTGGATCCATTCAAGCATCCTACAAGGGTAAATCCATCCACTAAATATTTGGTCATTTCTCTGGCTGTGCTTTCCTTTCTCTTTCTCCTCTCTGTCACAGTGATCTTCATTACACATATCTGCCAGAAGATTAAATACAGAGAAAAGTTCACAATTCAAGAGCATTTCTATGATGACTGTAATTTCTCTAACAACCTGGTACAAGGAGGAGCCAGTGGATCCATATCCCAGCCTTGTCCCTATGAAGTGTCCTCAGCCACTGGCACTGGCAATAGTGAATTCTGGTTTCTTAAGCGCCTTATGCCCAACTTCCCCTTCCCCCATGGCACTGGAGAGGTAAAAACAGAGGCTGGCTCCAGTTTACCACCAGATTCTGATAGGAATAGGTCTCAGGGGTCAGAGGGTCATGCCCAAGTATCTGATGACTATATGTGGCCATTATTCATGTCTCCTGTGGAAGTTCATTAGTCCTGGCTCTGGATATGCTTAGTTCCATAGAGATATCATGTTATTTTGCCTTTAAGTTATTTTCCATTAGAAAGTTATGCATGCATAGGGACAAGAACTAGCTCCTAGTTTTGATACATCAGAAAGCAGTTAGGTTCAAGAAGTAGAAATTTAGTTTATTGTTATTCAGAAATTGCTAGATTTGTCATCTGATGAGTAGAGATCATCTTTGAATCAACATCTTGCATAACATCATTCACAATCATGCAAATGTCTGGTAAATGGTGGTCCTCATAGATAACTGGATGGGAGGAAGGGTAAAGAAGAAGAAAAAGGATTTGACTTATTTGCAAATGTAAAGGCAGATATAAGGCTAAAGAGATTCAGTTCAGGAATTAAGTTAGGTGTAGATTTCTTAATGGTTGTTGGGGACCTTAGGCAAGTCTTAAATCTCTGTTTATACACAGATATCTCATTCCTCATCAGAGAGCAGTTGTTTGAACATAGATGAGGAAAAAAATAGACTTGTAGATAACAAATGCTATTGAACAACTACAAAACAAAAAGATATTAAAGAAGAAAGAATGCATTAATACCAATAAAGTGGCCTTAGGAAAAGATAGATTTTCATGTATTAACAGATTTGATCTTAAGCCATTTTATCCTCTGAGCATGCTGATGTGACAACATAGAAACTAAGAAAAAGAGTTAGTTCCTAGCATATCATTCAAAAAATGAAATGGAGTAGGGATTCAAGTTAGGTTTCTTTTTGATCATCATTGTGTTGCATTTGTAAGCTATTTTAAGTTCTCTCATTCTAAAATTAAAGAAAAAAAATTAAAACATTAACATATTTCAAGGATGCTATTAATACTACCAACTGTGCCTTAACTGTTTAAAAAGTTTGCTTTAATGCGTCTTTAATTAGGTACCTTAGTTTATACAATGTGTAAATTCAAACCCACAAGGGTGTGTCCCACACAGATAGGCACAACATTTGTACCTGGTATTCCAAAGGTAGAACAGTACCTCTAGTTTGGGCAAATTGCTTCAATTACATATTTAACTTTGAAATGCATATAGATCTACATTTCTAAAGTTAAAAAAAATTTTATACTATATTTTAAATAATATTTTATTTACTTATTCATTCATTATTTTTTTGGCTGCATTGGGTCTTGGTTGTGGCACACGGGATCTTTCGTTGTGGCACATGGGCTCTTTGTTGTGGTGCGCGAGTTTTAGTTGTGGCGTGCAGGTTTTCTCTCTCTAGTCGTGGTGCACAGGCTGCAGGGTGAGTGGGCTCTAGTTTGTGGCACTCGGGCTTAGTTGCCCTGCAGCATGTGGGATCTTAGTTCCCTCACCAGGGATCAAACCCGCATCCCCTGCATTGGAAGGATTCTTTACCACTGGAGCACTAGGGCAGTCCCTTAAATTCCGTTGTTTTTTTTTTTTTAACATCTTTATTGGAGTATAATTGCTTTACAATGGTGTGTTAGTTTCTGCTTTATAACAAAGTGAATCAGTTATACATATACATATATCCCCATATCTCTTCCCTCTTGCGTCTCCCTCCCTCCCACCCTCCCTATCCCACCCCTTTAGGTGGTCACAAAGCACTGAGCTGATCTCCCTGTGCTATGTGGCTGCTTCCCACTATCTATTTTACATTTGGTAGTGTATGTAAGTCCATTCCACTCTCTCACTTCGTCCCAGCTTACCCTTCTCCCTCCCTGTGTCTTCAAGTACATTCTCTAGTAGGTCTGTGTCTTTATTCCTGTCCTGCCCCTAGGTTCATCAGAACCTTTTCTTTTTTTTTTTTTAGATTCCATAGATATGTGTTAGCATACAGTATTTGTTTTTCTCTTTCAGACTTACTTCACTCTGTATGACCGACTCTGGGTCCATCCACCTCACTACAAATAACTCAATTTCATTTCTTTTTATGGCTGAGTAATATTCCATTGTATATATGTGCCACATCTTCTTTATCCATTCATCTGTTGATGGACACTTAGGTTGCTTCCATGTCCTGGCTACTGTAAATAGTGCGGCAATGAACATTGTGGTACGTGACTCTTTTTGAATTATGGTCTTCTCTGGGTATATGCCCAGTAGTGGGATTGCTGGGTCATATGGTAGCTCTATTTTTAGTTTCTTAAGAAACCTCCATACTGTTCTCCATAGTGGCTGTCTCAATTTACATTCCCACCAACAGTGCAAGAGGGTTCCTTTTTCTCCACACCCTCTCCAGCATTTGGTGTTTGTAGATTTGCTGATGATGCCCATTCTGACTAGTGTGAGGTGACACCTCATTGTAGTTTTGATTTGCATTTCTCTTATAATTAGTAACATTGAGCAGCTTTTCATGTGCTTCCTGGCCATCTGTATGTCTTCTTTGGAGAAATGTCTATTTAGGTCTTCTGACCATTTTTGGATTGGGTTGTTTGTTTTTTTAATATTGAGCTGCATGAGCTGTTTATGTATCTTGGAGATTAATCCTTTGTCCAACGATTGATGTTCAAATATTTTCTCCCATTCTGAGGGCTGTCTTTTCGTCTTGTTTATGGTTTCCTTTGCTGTGCAAAAGCTTTTAAGTTTCATTAGGTCCTATTTGTTTATTTTTGTTTTTATTTCCATTACTCTACGAGGTGGATCATAAAAGATCTTGCTGTGATTTATGTCATAAAGTGTTCTTCCTATGTTTTCCTCTAAGAGTTTTATAGTGTCTGGTCTTACATTTAGATCTCAAATACATTTTGAGTTTATTTTTGTGTATGGTGTTAGGGAGTGTTCTAATTTCATTCTTTTACATGTAGCTGTCCAATTTTCCCAGCACCACTTATTGAAGAGACTGTCTTTTCTCCATTGTATATCCTTGCCTCCTTTGTCATAGATTAGTTGACCATAGGTGTGTGGGTTTATCTCTGGGCGTTCTATCTTGTTTCATTGATCTATATTTCCATTTCTGTGCCAGTACCATATTGTCTTGAGTACTGTAGCTTTGTGGTATAGTCCGAAGTCAGGGAGTCTTATTCTTCCAGCTCTGTCTTTTTCCCTCAAGACTGCTTTGGCTATTCGGGGTCTTTTGTGTCTCCATACAAATTTTAAGATTTTTTGTTCTAGTTCCACAAAAAATGCCACTGATAATTTGATAGGGATCGCATTGAATCTGTAGATTGCTTTGGGTAGTATAGTCATTTTCAAAATACTGATTCTTCCAATCTAAGAACATGGTATATCTCTCTATCTGTTGGTATCATATTTAATTTCTTTCATCAGTGTCTTATAGTTTTCTGCATAAAGGTCTTTTGTCTCCCTAGGTAGCTTTATTCCTAGGTATTTTATTCGTTTTGCTGCAGTGGTAAATGTGAGTGTTTCCTTAATTTCTCTTTTAGATTTTTCATCATTAGTGTATAGGAATGCCAGAGATTTCTGTGCATTAATTTTGTATCCTGCAACTTTACCAAATTCATTGATTAGCTCTAGTAGTTTTCTGGTGGCATCTTTAGGATTCTCTATGTATAGTATCACGTCACCTGCAAACAGTGACAGTTTTACTTCTTCTTTTCGGATTTGGATTCCTTTATTTCTTTTTCTTCTCTGATTACTTTAGCTAGGACTTCCAAAACTATGTTGAATAATAGTGGTGAGAGTGGACATCCTTGTCTTGTTTCTGATTGTAGAGGAAATGCTTTCAGTTTTTCACCATTGAGAATGATGTTTGCTGTGGGTTTGTCGTAATATGGCCTTTATTATGTTGAGGTAGGTTCCCTCTATGCCCACTTTCTGGGGAGTTTTTGTCATAAATGGGTGTTGAATTTTGTCAAAAGCTTTTTCTGCATCTATTGAGATGATCATATGGTTTTTCTTCTTCAATTTGTTAATATGGTGTATCACATTGATTGATTTGCGTATATTGAAGAATCCTTGCATCCTCAGGATAAATCCCACTTGATCATGGTGTATGATCCTTTTAATGTGTTGTTGGATTCTGTTTGCTAGCATTTGGTTGAGGATTTTTGCATCTATATTCTTCAGTGATATTGGTCTGTAATTTTCTTTTTTTTAGTATCTTTGTCTGGTTTTGCTATCAGGGTGATGGTGGCCTCATAGAATGAGTTTGGGAGTGTTCCTTCCTCTGCAATTTTTTGGAAGAGTTTGAGAAGGATGGGTGTTAGCTCTTCTCTAAATGTTTGATAGAATTCGCCTGTGAAGCCATCTGGTCCTGGACTTCTGTTTGTTGGAAGATTTTTAATCACAGTTTCAATTTCATTACTTGTGATTGGTCTGTTCATATTTTCTATTTCTTCCTGGTTCAGTCTTGGAAGGTTATACCTCTCTAAGAACTTGTCCATTTCTTCCAGGCTGTCCATTTTATTGGCATAGAGTTGCTTGTAGTAGTCTCTTAGGATGCTTTGTATTACTCTAGTGTCTGTTGTAACTTTTCCTTTTTCATTTCTAATTTTATTGATTTGAGTCCTCGCCCTCTTTTTCTTCATGAGTTTGGCTAATGGTTTATCAATTTTGTTTATCTTCTCAAAGAACCAGCTTTTAGTTTTATTGATCTTTGCTATTGTTTTCTTTGTTTCTATTTCATTTATTTCTGCTCTGATCTTTATGATTTCTCTCCTTCTGCTAACTTCGGGTTTTGTTTGTTCTTCTTTCTCTAGTTCCTTTAGGTGTAAGGTTAGATTGTTTATTTGAGATTTTTCTTGTTTCTTGAGGTAGGCTTGTATAGCTATAAACTTCCTTCTTAGAACTGCTTTTGCTGCATCCCATAGGTTTTGGATCGTTGTGTTTTCATTGTCATTTGTCTCTAGGTATTTTTTGATTTCCTCTTTGATTGCTTCACTGATCTCTTGGTTATTTAGTAACATATTGTTTAGCCTGCATGTGTTTGTTTTTTACGTATTTTTCCCCTGTAACTGATTTCTAATCTCATAGCGTTTTGGTCAGAAAAGGTGCTTGATATGATTTCAATTTTCTTAAATTTACTGAGGCTTGATTTGTGACCCAAGATATGATCTATCCTGGAGAATGTTCCATGCGCACTTGAGAAGAAAGTGTAATCTGCTGTTTTTGGATGGAATGTCCTATAAATATCAATTAAATCTATCTGGTCTATTGTGTCATTTAAAGCTGGTGTTTCCTTATTAATTTCTGTTTGGATGATCTGTCCATTGGTGTGAGGTGTTAAAGTCCCCCATTATTATTGTGTTACTGTCGATTTCCTCTTTTTTAGCTGTTAGCAGTTGCCTTATGTATTGAGGTGCTCCTTTGTTGGGTGCATTTATATTTATAATTGTTATATCTTCTTGGATTGGTCCCTTGATCATTATGTAGTGTCCTTCCTTGACTCTTGTGACATTCTTTATTTTAAAGTCTATTTTATCTGATATGAGTATTGCTACTCCAGCTTTCTTTTGATTTCCATTTGCATGGAATATCTTTTTCCACCCCCTCACTTTCAGTCTGTAGATGTCCCTAGGTCTGAAGTGGGTCTCTTGTAGACAGCATATATATGGGTCTTGTTTTTGTATCCATTCAGCAAGCCTGTGTTTTTTGGTTGGAGCATTTAATCCATTCACGTTTAAGGTAATTATTGATATGTATGTTCCTATTACCATTTTCTTAATTGTTCTGGGTTTGGTTTTGTGGGTCCTTTTCTTCTGTTTCCCACTTAGAGAAGTTCCTTTATTATCTTTTGTAGAGCTGGTTTGGTGGTGCTGAATTCTTTTATCTTTTGCTTGTCTGTAAAGTTTTTGATTTCTCCATCAAATCTGAATGAGATCCTTGCTGGGTAGAGTAATCTTGGTTGTAGGTTCTTCCCTTTCATCACTTTAAGTTTATCATGCCACTCCCTTCTGGCTTGTAGAGTTTCTGCTGAGAAATCAGCTATTAACCTTATGGGAGTTTCCTTGTATGTTATTTGTCATTCTTCCCTTGCTGCTTTCAATAATTTTTCTTTGTCTTTAATTTTTGCCAATTTCATTACTATATGTCTTGGTGTGTTTCTCTTTGGGTTTATCCTGTATGGGACTCTCTGTGCTTCCTGGACTTGGGTGGCTATTTCCTTTCCCATGTTAGGGAAGTTTTCGACTATAATCTCTTCAAATATTTTCTCAGGTCCTTTCTCTCTCTCTTCTCCTTCTGGGACCCCTATAATGTGAATGTTGTTGCGTTTAATGTCTCAGAGGTCTCTTAGGCTGTCTTCATTTCTTTTCATTCTTTTTTCCTTGTCCTGTTCTGCAGCAGTGAATTCCACCATTCTGTCTTCCAGGTCACTTATCCGTTCTTCTGCCTCAGTTATTCTGCTATTGATTCCTTCTAGTGTAGTTTTCATTTCAGTTATTGTATTGTTCATCTCTGTTTGTTTGTTCTTTAATTCTTCTAGGTCTTTGTTAAACATTTCTTGCATCTTCTCGATCTTTGCCTCCATTCTTTTTCTGAGGTCCTGGATCATCTTCACTATCATTATTATGAATTCGTTTTCTGGAATAATGCCTATCTCCACTTCATTTAGTTGTTTTTCTGGGGTTTTATCTTGTTCCTTCATCTAGTACGTAGCCATCTGCCTTTTCATCTTGTCTATCTTTTTGTGAATGTGGTTTTCGTTCCATAGGCTGCAGGGTTGTAGTTCTTCTTGCTTCTGTTGTCTGCCCTCTGGTGGATGAGGCTATCTAAGAGGCTTGTGCAAGTTTCCTGATGGGAGGGACTGGTAGTGGGTAGAGCTGGCTGTTGCTCTGGTGGGCAGAGCTCAGTAAAACTTTAATCTGCTTGTCTGCTGATGGGTGGTGCTGGGTTCCCTCCCCGTTGGTTGTTTGGCCTGAGGCGACCCAACACTGCAGCCTACCTGGGCTCTTTGGTGGGGCTGATGGCGGACTGTGGGAGGGCTCACGCCAAGGAGTACTTCCAAGAACTTCTGCTGCCAGTGTCCCTGTCCTCACGGTGAGACTCAGCCACCCCCCACCTCTGCAGGAGACCCTCCAACACTAGCAGGTAGGTCTGGTTCAGTCTCCTATGGGGTCACTGCTCCTTTGTTTGGGTTCTGATGCACACATTACTTTGTGTGTGCCCTCCAAGGGTGGAGTCTCTGTTTCTCCCAGTCCTGTCAAAGTCCTGCAATCAAATCCCGCTAGCCTTCAAAGCCTTGATTCTCTAGGAATTCCTCCTCTCGTTGCCAGACCCCCAGGTTGGGAAGCCTGACGTGGGGCTCAGAACCTTCACTCCAGTGGGTGGACTTCTGGGGTATAAGTGTTCTCCAGTTTGTGACTCACCTATGCAGCAGTTATGGGATTTGATTTTATTGTGATTGCGCCCCTCCTACCATCTCATTGTAGCTTCTCCTTTGTCTTTGGATGTCGGATGTCTTTTTTGGTGAGTTGCAGTGTCTTCCTGTTGATGATTGTTCAGCAGTTAGTTGTGATTCTGGTGTTCTTGCAAGAGGAAGCGAGAGCACGTCCTTCTCCGCCATCTTGAACCAATCTTCGACTTTGAGACTTTTGAAGAGTACTGGTCAGTTATTTGTAAAACGTCCCTCATTTTTTCCCCAGTTTTACTGAGGTGTAATTGACATATAGCACTGTTTAACTTTAGGGTGTACAGCATGTATTGTGAGATGATTACCACAGTAAGCTTATAGTTAACAAACATGTCCCTCAACTTGACATTGTGTTTGTTTTCTCATAATTAGATTGATGTTATGCATTACTGGGAAGAATATCACAGAAATGATACTGTGGCCTTCTCAATGCATCATATCAGGGGGGTACATGTCAAAATGTCTTATCTAGTGATGTTAATTTATTTTGGTAAAAAAACAAAATTTACTATGTTGACCATTTTTAAGTGTACAGTTCAGTAGTGTTAAAGTGATGTTAATCTTGTTTTGGGTTTTTTTTTTTTTGCGGTACACGGGCCTCTCACTGCTGTGGCCTCTACTGCTGCAGAGCAACAGGCTCCGGACGCACAGGCTCAGTGGCCATGGCTCACGGGCCCAGCCGCTCCACGGCATGCGGGATCCTCCCGGACCGGGGCACGAACCCACGTCCCCTGCATCGGCAGGTGGACTCTCAACCACTGTGCCACCAGGGAAGCCCATGATGTTAATCTTGATCACTTGGTTAAGATAATATATGTCAAGTTTCTTTACTGTAATGTTACTCTTTTTCCCTTTGTAATTAATAGCTGGGGAGAGACAGTTTGAAACTATGCAAATACAATGTTTCTGCTTTAGGGACTTCCCTGGTGGTCCAGTGGTTAAGACTCCGCATTCCCAATACAGGGGGGCCCAGGTTCAATCCCTGATCAGGGAACTAGATCCCACATGCCACAACTAAAGATCCCCCAACCCTCAACTAAAGAAATAAAGAAAAGATCCTGCATGTTGCAAGGAAGATTCCCGTGTGCCACAACCAAGACCCGGCACAGCCAAATAAGTAAATAAACATTAAACAAAACAATGTTTTTGCTTTAACTTTTGACCACAAATTTTAGTATCCACTGTGGGCTATTTTCTGTGGCAATTAATAACTGTGGCAGTGAATGGTGATCTTCTATTTCTGATTCCTTTTACATTAATTGAAATTCTCTAAGGAATGCTTGTCACTTCTCCCACATTTATTATTTACTTATTTCTTTATATATGGATTCATGGACATTTACTTTATTATTTGGACTATAATGCAATGTTAGTGTTATACTGCTGAGCAAACTCTTTTATCTGGGATGAAGAGGAGATTTTTAAGCCTGGAATTATACACATAGAACACAATTTGTTCAAAATTAGTATTTCTTTGTAATACTATGTTACATTATCTTAAGCATAAATTTCTTTCACTTGTTAAGGTTTATTTATAATGTTTTAACTTTAAATGAAAATTCCATTAACTTGATTTTAAATTTCCATTAGTTATAAAACTATTAGATATTAAACTATGAAAATTTAAAATTTTATTATGTAGACCTATTTATATATTTACAAGCTAAGTATAACAGAGATGTCATTTAATGCTGTACTTTAAAAAATTTTTTTTAATTTTCAAATTTTAAAAAAATTTATATTTTGTTTTTGGCTGCATTGGGTCTTTGCTGCTGCACATGGGCTTTCTCTAGTGGTGGCGAGCAGGGACTGCTGTTTGTTGAGGTGCGTGGGCTTCTCACTGTGGTGGCTTCTCTTGTGGAGCATGGCTTCTAGGCATATGGGCTTCAGTAGTTGTGGCACACAGGCTCAGTAGTTGTGGTGCACGGGCTTAGTTGCTCCACAGCATGTGGGATCTTCCCGGACCAGGGCTCGAACTCTGTCCCCTGCATTGGCAGGTGAATTCTTAACCACTGTGCCACCAGGGAACTCCTAGGTGTCATTTAAACATAGATTTAGATGCTGAAATTAGACATAGAGATATATGCAAAATGGAATTGGTCTCTTTGGTTTTATTTAATAATTCTACCAAAAATAAATAGGTATATTGCTTTCTGTGTCTGTGCTTTTAGTTGTTGTTTTATATTTAAAGATGAACCTGTCTCATTCTTGGAAGCAGAATTTATCCTGATAATTGTCTCATATAAAGGTCTATTTTCTATAGAGCCGAATATCAAATAGGTGATTAATCACACATCCACTCTTCAGCCCAAAATTTGACCTCATTTCCAAATCTATGTAACACTTTTTATATTATTAAAGTATTGGTTGTGTTTATATAACACTGAAACAATATTAAATAGTAAAAATAGGGGGCGGAGTCAAGATGGCGTACTAGGAGGACGTGGAAGTCATGTCTCCTCACAACTAGGGCACCTACCAGGCATCCGTGGGAGACCACAGACACCTAAGCAGACGGGAGAAACCCCCAGCGACAAGGTAGGACATGGGGCATGGGGGGAGTGAAGGGGGAGGAGAAGCGGAGGCAGGACAGGCCTGGCGCCCCTGAGGGCCGGCTGGGGGAGGGGAAGGTATCCCACGCTGGAAGGGGGAAATTGGGGAACCACTGGGAGGGCAGAGGAACAAAAGGAAGTGTGGCCAGGTTTTTGGGCCCCCAGGAACCTGCTGAGATCCTGGGCCTGATCCTCTGCCCATGGAGGCCCCCTCCAGCTGTGTGGGTCCTGAGGGAGTGGGAGGGAGGGAAGGGGGAGCAAAAGTAAAGGCTGGACCTTTGGGACCAGCACTCCTGAGGGGTGGCTTGGGGAGGGGAGGAGTTCCTACACCCAGAGGGACCCACCTGTGGTTAGGGGTCCAGCGGGATGGGGGAGACGCTTGGGGAGATGGTGGGGGAGGGGTAAGAAGGAATGGAAGGGAACCTGGGCAGTGCTTTCCCAGTCCACTTAGGCACTGGGGAGCCTGTTGGGCTCCCGGGCCTAATCCTCTGCCCTCAGAGCCTCCCTCCTGCCACGCAGAACCCAAGTCCCGCCCCTACACCCCCACGCATGGCCCTACCTCTACACTCACAGACCCCTTCCAAAGCGCTGGGCCTAAACCCCATCCACACACCCTCACTCAGGGCCCTACCTCCAAACTCTGGAACCCCACACTCCAGAGGCCCTCCTTTCCACGTGCTGTCTCTCCCGTTCTGTGCGCAGGTCCTAAGCAGAGGCCAGGCCCATGCTTGAATGTTGCCCCGCCTAGGCCCCGCCCCATGCTCCAACATCAACACCCCACCAGCCTAAGTCCTGCCCCACCCTAAGCCCCGCCCTAAATTCCACCCCCGCCTAAACTCTGCCCCCATAGCCAAGGCTTTTTTTTTCCCCCTCTTTTAGATTGGGGTTCTGTTTTACCTAGCTGATTCATTGTTGATTCTTTTATATTTTTATTTTTCCTAATAAATCTTTTATTTTTCTAATTTTATTTTATTCTTTATACTTTGTTATTGTTCTGTCCTTTTGGCTTGTTCTCCCCCCCCTTTATTTTTCTTTTTTCTGTTGTGGTTTTATTTTACCTTGTTGCAGTTGTTTCAATTATAGTTTTATTTTTCCTAATATATTTTTTATTTTTCTAATTTTATTTTCTTTTTTATTCTTTGATATTGTACTGTTCCTTTTTTCCTTTTTTCACCATGCCATGAGCTTGCGAGATCTTGGTTCCCAGGCTACAGGTCAGGCTGAGTTCCTATGGTGGGAGCTCCAAGTCCAAACCACTGGACTAACAGAGAACCTCAGACCCCAGGGAATATTAATCAGAGTGAGGCCTCCTGGAGGTCCTCATCTCAGCACCAAGACCTGGCTCTATCCAACTGCCTGCAAACTCCAGTGCTGGAGGTCTCAGGCCAAACAACCAGTAAGACAGGAATACAGCACCACCCATCAAAAAGAAAAAAAAAAACATGAAACGACAAAAAAAGTATATTACAGACGAAGAAGCAAGGTAAAAATCTACAAGACCAAATAAATGAAGACAAACAGGCAACCTACCTGAAAAAGAATTCAGAGTAATGATAGTAAAGATGATCCAAAATCTCGGAAACAGAATGGAGAAACTACAAGAAACATTTAACAAGGATCTAGAAGAACCAAAGAGCAAACAGTGATGAACAACACAATTACTGAAATTAAAAATACTCTAGAAGGAATCAATAAATAGCAGAATAACTGAGGCAGAAGAATGGATAAGTGAGCTGGAAGATAAAATGGTGGAAATAACATCCAGAGAGCAGAATAAAGAAAAAAGAATGAAAAGAATTGAGGATAGTCTCAGAGACTTCTGGGACAACATTAAACACACCAACATTTGAATTATAGGGGTCCCAGAAGAAGAAGAGAAAAAGAACGGGGCTGAGAAAACATTTGAAGAGAATATAGTTGAAAACTTCCCTAACATGGGAAAGGAAATAGTCAATCAAGTCCAGAAGGCACAGAGAGTACCATACAGGATAAACCCAGAGAATCACACCAAGACACATATTAATGAAACTATCAAAAATTAAACACAAAGAAAAAATATTAAAAGCAGCAAGGAAAAAGCAATAAATAACATAGAAGGGAATCCCCGTAAGGTTAACAGCTGATTTTTCAACAGAAACTCTTTTTTTTTTTTTTTTTTGCTGTACTTGGGCCTCTCACTGTTGTGGCCTCTCCCGTTGCGGAGCACAAGCTCCAGACGCACAGGCTCAGCGGCCATGGCTCACGGGCCCAGCCGCTCCACGGCATGTGGGATCTTCCCGGACCGGGGCACGAACCCATGTCCCCTGCATTGGCAGGCGGACTCTCAACCACTGCACCACCAGGGAAGCCCTCAACAGAAACTCTTCAAGCCAGAAGGGAGTGGCAGGACATATTAAAGTGATGAAAGGGAAAAACCTACAACCAAGATTACTCTACCCAGCAAGGATCTCATTCAGAGTCGATGGAGAAATTAAAGGCTTTACAGACAAGCAAAAGTTAAGAGAATTCAGCACCACCAAACCAGCTTTACAACAATGCTAAAGGAATTTCTCTGGGCAGAACACACAAGAGGAGGAAAAGACCTACAAAAACAAACCAAAACAATTAAGAAAATGGTAATAGGAACATACATATTGATAATTACCTTAAATGTAAATGAATTAAATGCTCCAACCAAAAGACATAGACTGCCTGAATGGATACAAAAACAAGACCCATACATATGCTGTCTACAAGAGACCCACTTCAGACCTAGGGACACATACAGCCTAAAGTGAGGGGATGGAAAAAGATATTCCATGCAAGTGGAAATCAAAGGAAAGCTGGAGTAGCAATCCTCATATGAGACCAAATAGACTTTAAAACAAAGACTATTACAAGAGACAAAGAAGGACACTACATAATGATCAAGGGATCAATCCAAGAAGAAGATATAACAATTGTAAATATTTATGCACCCAACATAGGAACACCTCAATACATAAGGCAAATGCTAACAGCCATAAAAGGGGAAATTGACAGTAACAGAATCATAGTAGGGGACTTTAACACCCCACTTTCACCAATGGACAGATCATCCAAAATGAAAATAAATAAGGAAACACAAGCTTTAAATGATTAAACATTAAACAAGATGGACTTAATTGATATTTATAGGACATTCCATCCAAAAACAACAGAATACACTTTCTTCTCAAGTGCTCATGGAACATTCTCCAGGATAGACCATATTTGGGTCACAAATCAAGCCTTGGTAAGTTTAAGAAAATTGAAATCATATCAAGTATCTTTTCTGACCACAATGCTATGAGACTAGATATCAATTATAGGAAAAAAACTGTAAGAAATAAAGACACATGGAGGCTAAACAATACGCTACTAAATAACCAAGAGATCACTAAAGAAATCAAAGAGGAAATAAAAAATTACCTAGAAACAAATGACTGACAATGAAAACATAACAAGCCAAAACCTATGGGATGCAGCAAAAGCAGTTCTAAGAGGGGAAGTTTATAGCAATACAACCTACCTCAAGAAACACGAAACATTTCAAATAAACAAGTAACCTTACACCTAAAGCAATTAGAGAAAAAAGAACACCCCCCCCAAAGTTAGCAGACGGAAAGAAATCATAATGTTTAGATCAGAAATAAATGAAAGAGAAATGAAGGAAACAATAGCAAAGATCAATAAAGCTGAAAGCTGGTTCTTTGAGAAGATAAACAAAATTGATAAACCATTAGCCAGACTCATCATGAATAAAAGGGAGAAGACTCAAATCAACAGAATTAGAAAAGAAAAAGGAGAAGTAACAACTGACACTGCAGAAATACAAAGGATCATGAGAGATTACTACAAGCAACTATATGCCAATAAAATGGACAACCTGGAAGAATTGGACAAACTATTAGAAAAGCACAACCTTCTGAGACTGAACTAGAAAGAAATAGAAAATATAAACAGACCAATCACAAGCACTGAAATTGAAACTGTGATTAAATATCTTCCAACAGACAAAAGCCCAGGACCAGATGGCTTCACAGGCGAATTCTATGAAATATTTAGAGAAGAGATAACACCTATCCTTCTAAAACTCTCCCAAAATATAGCAGAGGGAGAAACACTCCCAAACTCATTCTATGAGGCCACCATCATCCTGATATGTTCATCGCTGATGAACATAGATGCAAAAATCCTCAACAAAATACTAGCAAACAGAATCCAACAGCACATTAAAAGGATCATACAGTATGATCAAGTGGGGTTTATCCCAGGAAGGCAAGCAGTCTTCAATATACACAAATCAATCAATGTGATACACCATATTAACAAATTGAAGGATAAAAACCATATGATAGTCTCAAAAGATGCAGAAAAAGCTTTTGACAAAATTCAACATTGATTTATGATAAAAACTCTCCAGAAAGTAGGCATAGAGAGAACCTACTTCAACATAATAAAGGCCATATATGATAAACCCACAGCAAACATCATTCTCAATGGTGAAAAACTGAAACCATTTCCTCTAAGATCAGGAACAAGACAAGGTTGCCCATTCTCACCACTATTAACATAGTGTTGGAAGTTTTAGACACAGCAATCAGAGAAGAAAAAGAAATAAAAGGAATCCAAATCCAAAAAGAAGAAGTCAAACTGTCACTGTTTGCAGATGACGTGATACTATACATAGAGAATCCTAAAGATGCTACTAGAAAACTACTAGAGCTAATGAATGAATTTGGTAAAGTAGCAGGATACAAAATTAATGCACAGAAATCTCTGGCATTCCTATACACTAATGATGAAAATCTGAAAGAGAAATTAAGGAAACACTCCCATTTACCGTTGCAACAAAAAGAATATAATACCTAGGAATAAACCTACCTAAGGAGACAAAAGACCTTTATGCAGAAAACTATAAGACACTGATGAAAGAAATTAAAGATGATACAAACAGATGGAGAGATATACCATGTTCTTGGATTGGAAGAATCAACATTGTAAAAATGACTATACTACCCAAAGCAATCTACAGATTCAATGCAATCCCTATCAGACTACCAATGGCATTTTTCACAGAACTAGAACAAAAAATTTCACGATTTATATGGAAACACAAACGACCCCAAATAGCCAAAGCAATCTTGAGAGAGAAAAACGGAGCTGGAGGAATCAGGCTCCCAGACTTCAGACTATACTACAAAGTTGCAGTAATCAAGACAGTATGGTACTGGCACAAAAGCAGAAATATAGATCAATGGAACAGGATAGAAAGCCCAGAGATAAACCCACGCGCATATGGTTACCTTATTTTTGATAAAGGAGGCAAGAGTATATAATGGAGGAAAGACAGCCTCGTCAATAAGTGGTGCTCGGAAAAATGGACAGCTGCATGTAAAATAATGAAATTAAAACAACACCATACACAAAAATAAACTCAAAATGGATTAAAGACCTAAATGTAAGGCCAGACACTATCAAACTCTTAGAGGAAAACACAGGCAGAACACTCTATGATATAAATCACAGCAAGATCCTTTTTGACCCACCTCCTAGAGAAATGCAAATTAAAAACAAAAATAAACAAATGGGACCTAATGAAACTTAAAAGCTTTTGCACAGCAAAGGAAAACATAAACAAGACGAAAAGACAGCACTCAGAATGGGAGAAAATATTTGCCAAGGAAGCAACTGACAAAGGGATTAATCTCCAAAAAATATAAGCAGCTCAATATGAAAAAAACAAACACCCAATCCAAAATGGGCAGAAGACCTAAACAGACATTTCTCCAAAGATATACAGATTGCCAACAAACCCATGAAAAGATGCTCAATGTCACTAATCATTAGAGAAATGCAGATCAAAACTACAATGAGGTATCACCTCACACCAGTCAGCATGGCCATCATCAAAAAATCTAGAAACAATAAATGCTGGAGAGGGTGTGGAGAAAAGGGAACCCTCTTGCACTGTTGGTGGGAATGTAAATTGATACAGCCACTATGGAGAACAGTATGGAGGTTTCTTAAGAAACTAAAAATAGAGCTACCATATGACCCAGCAATCCCACTACTGGGCATATACCCAGAGAAGACCATAATTCAAAAAGAGTCACGTACCACAATGTTCATTGCCGCACTATTTACAATAGCCAGGACATGGAAGCAACCTAAGTGTCCATCAACAGATGAATGGATAAAGAAGATGTGGCACATATATACAATGGAATATTACTCAGCCATAAAAAGAAATGAAATTGAGTTATTTGTAGTGAGGTGGATGGACCCAGAGTCGGTCATACAGAGTGAAGTAAGTCTGAAAGAGAAAAACAAATACTGTATGCTAACACATATCTATGGAATCTAAAAAAAAAAAAGGTTCTGATGAACATAGGGGCAGGACAAGAAAAAGACACAGGCATAGAGAATGGATCTGAGGACATGGGGAGGGGCAAGGGTAAGCTGGGACTAAGTGAGAGAGTAACATTTACATAAATACAGTACTAAATATAAAATAGATAGCTAGTGGAAGCAGCTGTATAGCACAGGGAGATCAGCTCAGTGCTTTGCGACCACCTAGAGGGGTGGGATAAGGAGGGTGGGAGGGAGATGCAAGAGGGAGGAGATATGGGGATATACGTATGCATATAGCTGATTCACTTTGTTATACAGCAGAAACTAACACAACATTGTAAAGCAATTATACTCCAATAAAGATGTTAAAGGAAAAAATATATAAAAATAAAAAGTAAAAAT
Source organism: Leucopleurus acutus (assembly GCF_964270905.1). NCBI lineage: Eukaryota > Metazoa > Chordata > Mammalia > Artiodactyla > Delphinidae > Leucopleurus > Leucopleurus acutus. Next base: position 58,596,519 of record NC_139145.1, on the reverse strand, counting down.
AAGAAGAGTTTTCTGTTTCAGCTGGTGAAGCAAACTTATGGTTCTATGTACCATGCTTTGCTCTAAACCACACAGATAATAAACTTTTAAAATAGAAAAAATTTAACTGCAAAAACCAGAAATGAAACAGATATAAAATGATGAGCAGGGATGAAATCCTTTCATTTCTGAGCTGCCAAATCAGATGGTGGCATTGGTTCCCATTAGTTTGGCTGCTATGGGGTATCAAGAACAAAAGGTTCTCCATGAAAGATAGAGAATAAAAGCCAGGGTCATTGCTTAGAGCCAGGATCTGGGATGGGCCTGTCTTATTCATGGAAAAAGGTTAAAAAACCACCAAAAGATTCCTGAAGTTATACATCGTAGTATGTTTCAGACCTATGGAGGCTGGAAGGCACAGACTATGAACTAAACCTTATAGCTAACAGGCTCAAGGATGTCAACTGTACTATTTTGGATCAGAAGCCCAAATCACTATTACAAGACCTGACTCTAGAGCATATCTGGGTGGTCTAGGAGGTGAACATCAGTGGGAAGAGGAAGGAAAGGGAATTATATTTTTTAAAAAGTACTATTCAAAATAAAAAATTTAAGAAGACACTTGTGAAGATGAATTTGGGATTATACCCACAAAATGGGCAATAAATTATGGAAGAAATAAAACATGAGACTGAAATAAAACAAAACTAGATAGATATATACAGAGCCTACTAGAAATTTTAGAAACAAAACATAGTCATGTAATAAAACTTCAGTAGATGGTATAAAATTTAGTCTGGGAGCTATTGAAGAACAAATTAGTAAATTTGTATATAACTATGGGATTCATCAATAACAGAACAAAAAGTTACAAACCACCCCAAAACTTAGTGGCATGAAACAACCATTTTACTTTTCTCATGGACTCTGAGTCAGGGATTCAGTGAGGGCACAGTGAGGATGGGCTGTCTCTGATCTGTTTTCTGAGGCCTCACGTAGAAAGGCTCAAAGATGGGGTTGACATGGTAACTATAGGCTCGTATCATCTGGGGGTGATTTCCCTTACATCACTGACGTTGGCAGTCAACAAGAATACTTGCATGTGCCCTCTCTATATGGCCTGGGCTTCTTTGCAACATGGCGGCTGGGGTCCAAGAGCAAATATCGCTTTCATTATACTTTTTTGACTTTGATCAAGCAGCCAGAGACCAGATTCAAGGTGAAGGGACATAGGTCCTACCTCTTGAATACAGGAGTGTCAAAAAATCTTGGACCGAAGTTTTAAACCAGCCACAGAAAACATAGAACATAGATAGAAAAAACCCTAATATATGTTCAATTAAAGACATAGAAAAAGAGAATAGAGGGAAAGGCAGAAAGAGAAAAGATAATACTGATTCTTGGTTCTTGCCAAGATGGCAAATTAGCATGGGCTGCAAAAATCCTATTCCAAGATCATAGATCAAAACATTACGAACCTCTCAACAAAGAAAAGCCCAGGACCAGTTAGTTTAATGGATGAATTCCACCAAACATTTAAAGAATAATTAATACCAATCTTCCTTAAACTCTTTCAGAAAAATAGAGAACATCTTCAAACTTATTTTATGAGGCCAGCATCACCCTGTTACCAAAACCAAGACACCACAAGAAAAGAAGACTGCAAGCCAATATCCCTGAAGAATATAGATGCAAATACCCTCAACAAAATACTAGCAAACTAAATTTAATAGCACATTAAAAATAATTATACAGCATGACCAAATGGGATTTACCTCTGGGTTGCAAGGATGCTTCAACATATGCGAATCATGTGATATAGTACAGGAACAGAAGGAAGGACAAAAATCACATGATCATCCTAACAGATGCAGAGAAAGCATCTGACAAAATTTAACACCGTTTTATGATAAAAAGTCTCAACAAATTAAGTATATAAGGAACTCACCTCAGTACAGTAAAGGTCATATATGAAAAGCCCACAGCTAACGTCATACAAAATGATGAAAAGCTGAAAGCTTTTCCTCTAAGATCATGAACAAGGCAAAGATGCCCACTCTCACCACTTTATTAAATATAGTACTGGAAGTCCTAGCCAAGACAATTTGGTAAAGAAAAAGAAATAAAAGGCATTCAAATCAGAAAGAAAGAAGTAAAATTATCTCTGTTTGCAGATGACATGATCTTATGTATAGAAAACCCTAGAGACTCCACATAAAAAAAATGTTAGAACTAACAAATGAAATCAGTAAAGTTGCTGGATACAAAATTAATGTACAAAAATCAGTTGCATTTCTATATGCTAACAAACCATCTGAAAAGGAAATGAAGAAAACAATACAATTTACACTAGCATCAAAAATAATAAAATACTTAAGGGTAAACTTAACAAGGAGGTAAAAGACTTAGACATGGAAAACTGTAAAACAATTGAAAAAAAATCAAAACAACACAAATAAATGGGAAAACACCTGGTGTTCATGTATGGGAAAATTAATATTGTTAAAACGTCCATTTTACCTAAAGCAATCTACAGATTCAGTATAGATCTATCAAAATCCTAATAGCATTTTTTTCAGAAATACACAATCCTAAAATTAACATGGAACCACAAAACACCCCAAATAGCCAAAGCAATTTTGAGCAGGAAAAATAAAACTGGAGGCATCCTGATTTCAAAATATAGTTCAAAGCCACAGTAATGGAAACTGTGATACTGGCATAAAAACAGATGTATTAACCAATAGAACAGAACAGAGAAAAAATACTATTCATACATGGTCAATTGATCTTTGACAAGGGTGCCAAGAATACTCAATGGGGAAAGGACAGTCTCTTCAATAAACGGTGTTGGGAAAACTGGATATCCACATGCAAAAGAATGAAATTGGGACCTCATATTACACCACTAAAAAATTACCTCAAAACAGGTAAAGACTTAAATATAAGAACCGAACTAGAACTCCTAGAAGAAAACCTAGGGAAAAGCTTCTTGACATTGGCCTTGGCAATGATTTGTTGGATATAATACCCAAAGCAAAGGCAGTGTGGGGACTTGAATCATAAACAGTTAACTACACTGATATAAAGCTTTCCCTAAATGATAGAAGTGGCTCACTGTGATGTATCCTGAAAACCTTTCCTTTCTGGAGTCTGGAATCTTGGCCCAAGACAGGCAGCGAAATGACCAGACCCCAGTAAAAACCTTGGTCTCTGAGTTTCTAATGAGCTTCTCTGGTAGACAGCATTTCCCACATGTTGTCATAGTTCATCACTGGAGGAATCAAGTGTGGCCTGTGTAACTCCACAGGGAGAGAATTTTTAGAAACTTGTGCCTGATTTCCTCCAGATTTCACCCATGTCCCTTTACTCTTTGCTGATTTGGCTTTGTTTTCTTTTTTGTTCTAGTATCTCTTAGTTGTAAGTAAAACTGGATGCTGAGTCCTGTGACTCCTACTAGCAAATCATCAAAGGGTGATCTTGGGGGTACCTGATGCACCCCTCAACTAGTTTTATGATACTAAAACTGGTCAAGAGAAATAAAAAAGAAAAATTATTTCCCAATATCACTATCAACAGATACAAAAATTCTAAATATTGGCAAAACTAATCCCAATCTCTCGGTCACTCTACCCCCTCCTATTGACTCTCTCCCTCCACCATTCCCAACCGCCTTTCTTTATAGATGGATAGAATGACTATATTGAGAAAATAGCAATGAATAAACATTAGACTGTAAGACTTCGACTTCCAGGAAGATGGAATAAACATACTTTTCCCCATACTTCTTGATAAGTACAACTAAGAACCTTTCAAATTATATATAAAACAAACATAAGAAAAATTTGTAAGGTAGAGAGAAGAGGGCAGACCAGCTAGGGATCTAGGAACTGGAACAACAACACAGTCATGAGTTTCTTACTTTTTTCCCCCTCATATATCTCACACTTGGAGTTTAAGAAGCTGACAATCCAGAAATGCCAACAGTCACAGGCAAAAAAAGCCTCAAAAAAACCCAACAAAAAACCCAACCCTACTCTACCCAATGGATCAGGAAAGGGGAAGCCTAGCAAGACATAAAACTTTTAGATAATAATTGCTTTACTCTGGACAAACAACACAGAAAAAAAAATAGTCCCCCTACCACCCATGCCAGCAAAGCTGAGTGGGAAGGCTTGTGTTTCACACACTTGTGTAACAAGCCTCCCCACTCCTATCCCCTACCTGCCATGGTATCAGTGGAGAAAATGTGGGAAGCTGGAACTCCCACCCACCCATGGTAGTGAGTAGCTCACCTCTTCAGATGACAACAGAGGCCAAGTGGGGAACCTGGACTTCCAACTCTCCCTGGCAATAATGAGTCAGCTTTCTCTCCTCTACCAGAGTAGTGTCAGAGAAAGCCAGTTAATACAGAAGGTTTAAATTAAATTCAGAGTCTCAGAACATAATAAAAGCAGAATTATACTCTTTTTAAATGCTTACAGAACTTATACCAAGATAGACTATGTCCTGGGCCATAAAACAAACCCCAACAAATTAAAAAAATGAAAATGATACAGAAGTTACTCTGCAACCATAATGAGAGCAAATTAGAAATGAATAAATAATAGAAGGATAAGATGAAAAACTCCAACACAGTTGCAAACTAAATAACAAACATCTTAATAATCTACATGTCAAGGAGTAATTCTCAAGGGAAGTCTTAAAATGCAATGAATTGAATGAATATGAAAATATAGCATATCAAAATTTGTGGACAACAGCAAAAACTGTGCTAAGAGGGAAATTTATAGTACTAAATACATATATTTGGATAAAGGAAAGGTCTCAAATCAAAAATCCTAGGAGGACTGGCCAAGACGGCAGAGTAGAAAGACCCTCAGCTCACTTCCTCTCACAGGCACACCAAAATCACAACCATCTCCAGAAAAATCAATCTATGAAAAAGACGGGAACATATCAAAAAAGATTTTCTACAACTTAAGACATAAAGAAGGAACCAAAACAAGATGAGTAGAAGGGGCAGACTGGTGATACAGTCAAGTCCCATTCTGCTGGGTGGGTGATCCACAAACTGAAGAATAATTACATTGCAGAGGTTCTCTCAAAGGAGTGAGAAATCTGAGCCCCACGACAGGCTTCCCAGCCTGGGGGCCCTGCACCAGGAAGATGAGCATTTGGCTTTGAAGGCCAGTGGGGCTTACTTTCAGTAGTCCCAGAGGGCTGGAGAAATAGAGACTTCACTCTTAAAGGGAGCACACAAAATCTGACATGCTCCAGTACCCAGGGCAGAAGCTGTAATTTGAGAGAAGCCTGGGTCAGACCTACCTGCTGATCTCAGAGAGTCTCCCAGAGAGGCAGGAGGCAACTACAGCTCACCCTGGGAACACAGACACTGGCAGAGGCCATTCTGGGGAGCTCCTTCTACCATGTGGACACTGCTGCTGGCAAGTGCTGTTGTGGAATCCTCCCTTTAGCTCATAAGCACCAAGACCTGGCCCCACCCAAAAGCACGGAGATGCCAGTGCTGGGATGCCTCAGGCCAAGCAACTAACTGGGCAGGGACAGAGCCACACCCATCAACAGACAGGCTGCCTTAAGATCCCTGAGCCCACAGTCACCTCTGGACATGGCCCTGCCCACCAGAGGGACCAGGACCCAGCTCCAAACACCAGCGGGCAGGCACCAGTCCCAGAATCCCCTAGTCCCTGGTCCTGACCTTCACAGAGCCTGTTCTAGCCTCTGGACCAGCCTCACCCACCAGGGGGCAGATACCAGACTCAAGAAAACCATAATCCCTGAACCTGAGAACCCAGCCTGCCCATCAGCAGGCCAGACCCTGCCCTTGGACCAGCTAGGCCATAGCCTTGTCCACTAGGAGGCCAGCACAAACTTCAGCATACCCAGGACCTTGTATCCAACTCTATCAGGAACCACCCCCCCCTCAGCAATCAGACACCAGCTCTAGAACCCTTGGGTCCTGCTACCAGAGCCCAGGACCTGTCTCTGCCCACCAGTAGGCCAGCACTAACCCCAGTACCTGGCTTCACCCACCAATGTGCAGACAGCAGCCTCCACATAAGGCAGGGTCCGGCAACCAACCAGACTGGGAACCAACCAAGCCTAGCATACCACCCATATAGCCTGCCACAACAGAAGGACCCACATGGCCATCATAGGGGGAACCCCTAGAACATATAGCTTGGGTGACAAGAGGGGCATGTGCTGCTGGGACACATAGGACATATCCTACAAAAGGCCACTTCTCCAAGGTTGAGAAATATAACCAACGTATCACATACATAAAAATAAAAACAGCAATTTAGGCAAAATGAGGTGACAGAGAAACATGTTCCAGAGAAAAGAACAAGATAAAACCCCAGAAGAAGAACTAAGTGAAGATAGGCAATCTAACCAAAAAGAAGTTCAGGGTAGTGATTGTAAAGTTGATCAAAGAACTCGGGAGAAGAATGGCTGCACCGAGTGAGAAGTTAGAAGCTTTTAAAAAGGAGTTAGAAAATATAAAGAACAACCAAACAGAAATCAAGAATACAATAACTGAAATAAAAAATACAGTAGAGGGCTTCCCTGGTGGCGCAGTGGTTGAGAGTCCACATGCTGATGCAGGGGACACAGGTTCGTGCCCTGGTCCGGGAAGATCCCACATGCCGCAGAGTGGCTAGGCCCGTGAGCCATGGCTGCTGAGCCTGCGCGTCTGGAGCCTGTGCTCCACAACGGGAGAGGCCACAACAGTGAGAGGTCCGCGTACCGCAAAAAAAAAAAAAAAAAAATACAGTAGAAGGAATCAACAGGAGACTAAGACTAAATGATACAGAGAAACAGATCAGCAAGCTAGATGGAGTAGTGGAAATCAGTGATGCTGAACAGAAAAAAAAAAGAATGAAAAGAAATGAAGACAATTTAAAAGACCTCTGGCACAATACCAAGCATTCACATTATAGGGGTACCAGAAGGAGAAGAGAGAGACAAAGGGGGCTGAGAACATATTCGCAGACATAATAGCTGAAAACTTCCCTAACCGGGAAAGGAAACAGACATCCAAGTCCAGAAGGTGCAGAGTTCTGTACAGTATTAACACAAAGAGGAACACGCCAAGACACTGTACTTAAAGTGACAAAGGTTAAAGATAGTAAAAGCAGCAAGGAAAAAGCAACAACCAACTCTCACAGGGGACCACCATAAGGCTACCAGCTGATTTTTCAGCAGAAATTGAAGGGAGTGGCACAATATATTTAACCTGATGAAAGAGAAAAATCAACAACCAAGAATACTCTACCCAGCAAGGCTCTCATTCAGAGTTGATGGAGAGATCAAAAGCTTTAAAGACAGGCAAAAGCTAGAGTTCACCACCACCAAACCAGCTTAACAAGAAATGTTAAAGGAAATTCTATAATCAAAAAAGAAAGGGTCACAAATAGGAACATGGATATTACAAACTGAAAAAGTTCATTAGTAAAGGCAAACATAAAGTAAAGGTAGAAAATCATCCCTGCAAAAAGTTAGTAGGACATTAGTAAGAGGGTTAAAAAATAAAAGAAGTAAAACCATCTATATCCACGATAAGCAGTTAAGGAATACACGAAAACAACTTGATATAAAGTATATCAAACACAGTAATCATGAGGGAAGAGTACGAATGCAGGGTGTTAAAAGGCAATTGAAAGTAGGACATGAGCAACTTGAAATAATCACACACACACACACACACACACATATATATATATATATATATATATATATATGAATTGCTTTATAAAAACCCCATGGTAATCACAAACCAAAAATCTAGAAGAGATACACACATAAAAGGAAAAAAAATCCAAACATAACACTAAAGACAGTCATCAAATCACAGGAGAACAAAAGAAGAAAGAAATTAAAACAAGCCTACAAAAAAATTCAAAACAATGAACAAAATGAGAATAAGGCCATAAAACTGAATATCAAAAAAATTTTAAAAAATGAGCAGAAGGCCAAAAGACATGTCTCAAAAGAAGAGATACAGATAACCAAAATGCACATAAAAAGATCCTCAACATGCTAATTATTAGAGAAATGCATCAAAACTACAAAGCGGTACCACCTAACACCAGTCAGAATGGCAATCACCAAAAAGCCTACAAAGAACAAATGCTGGAGAGGGTGTGAGGAAAGGGAACCCTCCTACACTATTGGTGGAAGTGTAAATGGGTGTAGCCACTAGGGGAAACAGTAAATAGGGTCCCCCCAAAAGTACCAAAGGAGTTATATTATGATCCAGCAATCCCACTCCTTGGCATATATCCAGATAAAACTATTATTCAAAGAGATACATGCACCCCTATGTTCACAGCAGCACTATTCACAAGCCAAGACACGGGAAAAACCTAAATGTCCATGGACAGATGAAGGAATCAAGAGGATGTGGTACATGTATACAATGGACTAGTAATCAGCCATAAAAAAATGAAATAATGCCATTTGCAGCAACATGGAAGGACCTAGCGATTATCACACTAAATGCAGGAAGTTAAAAAGAGAAAGACAATACCATATGATATCACTTATATGTGGAATCAGAAATAGGACACAAATGAACTTACCTACACAACAGAAACAGGCTCAAAGACATAAACAACAGACCAGTGGTTGCCAAGGGGGAGAATGATGGGGGGGAGATGTATTGGGAGTCTGGGATTAGCAGATGTAAACTATTACATAGAGAATGGATAGATAACTACGTCCTTCTATATACCACAGGCAACTATAAACATCCTGTGATACTCTGTAATGGAAAGGAATATGAAAAAGAATCAAGAATCTTTATACAGTTAAACTAAATACTGTGCAGCAGAGCAGAAAATTAATGCATCCCTGCATATCAAATATACTTCAATAAAATAATTAAATAAATAAAAACATGGTGTGGTATTGACATAAAAGCAGACATATAGATTAATGGACCCCAATAAGGAACCCAGAAAAAAATCCACACACCGACAGTCAATTAATCTTTATGAAGGAGGAAGTATATAATATGAAGAAAGACAGTCTCTTCAGCAACTGGTATAGGGAAAGATAAACGCCACATGTAAATCAATAAAGATGGAACACTCCCTCCCACCAAACACAAAAATAAATTCAAAATGGCTTAAAGACTTAAATATAAGATGACACCATAAAACACCGAGAACAAATCATAGGCAAAATATCTCTAACAAAAATCCAAGCGATATTGTTTTAGATTAGCCAGCCAACAAAAAAGAATTAAAAGCAAAAATAAACAAACGGGATTAATCAACTGTATAAGTAATTGCACAGCAAAGGAAAGCATCAACAAAGAAAAAAAACCTACAGAATAAAAAAAAAATATTTTCAAACGATGAGACCAACAAGGGATTATTTAACTTCTAAAATACACAAAGAGCTCATAGAACTCAATACAAAAAACCCCACCAAAACAAAAACAAAAACAAAAAAACTCCCCACCAAAACCCAAAGAACAAAACAAACAAACAAAAAAACACCGAACAACCTAAACCAATAAAGGGCAGAAGACTTAAATAGAGATTTCTTCAAAGAAGACATCCAGACAGCCAATGGACACATCAAAAAATGCTCAACGTTGCTGATTATTAGAGAAATGCAAATCAAAACTACAAAGTGGTACCACCTCACGCCAGTCAGAATGGCCATCACTAAAAACTCTACAGATAACAAATGATGGAGAGGATATGAGGAAAGGGAACCCTCCTACACTACTGGTGGTAATGTAAATGAGCGTAGCAACTAGGGGAAACAGTAAGCAGTGTCCTCCAAAAAGTTCAAAAAGAGTTACATTATAATCCAGCAATCCCATTCCTTGACATATATCCAGACAAAACTATCATTCAAAGAGATACATGCACCCCTATGTTCATAGGAGCACTATCCACAATACCCAAGACGTGGAAACAACCTAAATGTCTGTCAAGAGATGAATGGATCAAGACAATATGGTGTGTATATATATATATATATATATATACACACACACATATACATACATATATATAATGGAGTACTACTCGGCCATAAAAAAGAATGAAATAATGCCATTTGCAGCAACATGGACGGACCAAGAGATTCATCACATTGGGTTGGCCAAAAAGTTCGTTCCACTCTTTCCATAATATTGTATGGAAAACATCTTCCCAGTACCACTTCCCAAAACTAAGTGAAGGAAGTCAGAAAGAAAAAAACAAATACATATGGTATCACTTACATGTGGAATCTGAAACATGACAAAATGAACTCATCTGCAAACAGAAACAAACTCAGAGACACAGAGCACAGAAGTGTGGTTGCCAAGAAGGAGAGGAACTAGCAGAGGGCTAGACAGGGAGTTTGGGATTAGCAGATGCAAACTATTAGATACAGAATGGATAAACAACAAGGTCCTACTGTATACAACAGGGAACTATACACAATATCCTGTGATAAACTGTAATGGAAAGGAATACGAAAAAGAATATATATGTCAATAAGACTGAATCACTGTGCTGTAGAGCAGAAATGGACACAATATTGAAACACAAGTACAGTTCAATAAAAAAAAAATAATAAACCCACAGTGTGGTATTGCCACAAAAACAGACATATAGATCACTGGAACAAAATAAGGAGCTCAGAAATAAATCCACACACTGACAGTCAATTAATCTTTGACGAAGCAGCAAGTATATACAATGAAGAAAAGACAGTCTCTACAGCCAGTGGTATAGGGAAAGATAAACAACCACATGTAAATCAATGAAGTTAGAACACTCCCTCTCACTATGCACAAAAATAAACTCAAAATGGCTTAAAGACTTAAATATAAAGACATGACACCATAAAACACCTAGAAGAAATCATAGGCAAAACATCCTCTGACAAAAATCCTAGCAATGCTTTTTTACATCTGCTGGCCAACAAAAAAGAATTAAAAGCAAAAATAAGCAAATGGGACTAATCAACCTTATAAGCTCTTCCACAGCAAAGGAAAGCATCAACAAAACAGAACAAAAATACTACAGAATGAAAGAAAATGTTTTCAACGATGCGACCGACAAGGGATTAACTTCTAAAATATACACACAGTTCATATAACTCAATACAAACCAACAAACAAACTAAACAACCAATCCAAAAATGGGCAGAAGACTTAAATAGAGATTTGTTCAAAGAAGACTTCCAGATGGCCAATGGACACACGAAAAATGCTCAGCATTGCTGATTATTAGAGAAACACAAATCAAAACTACAAAGTGGTATCACCTCACACCAGTCAGAATGGCCATCACTAAAAAGCCTACAAAGAAGAAATGCTGGAGAGGGTGTGACAAAAGGAAACCCTCCGGCACTACTGGTGGGAATGTAAATGGGTGTAGCAACTAGAGGCAACAATAAGCAGCAACCTCCAAAAAGCTCAAAAAGAGGTACATTATGATCCAGCAATCCTAGTGCTTGGCATATATCCAGACAAAACTATCATTCAAAGAGATACATGCACCCCTATGTTCACAGCAGCACTATTCACAACCCAAGACATGGGAATAACCTAAATGTTGATTGACAGATGAATGGATCAAGAAGATGTGGTACATGTATACAATGGAGTAGTACTCAGCCGTAAAAGATAATGCAATAATGCCATTTGCAGCAAACCGGAAGGACCTAGAGATTATCATACTACATGCAGAAAGTCAAAAAGAGAAAGACAAATACCATGTGATATTACTTATACAGAGAATCAGAAATAGGACACAAATAAACTTACCTATATAAGAGAAACAGACTCAAAGACATAGAAAACAGACCTGTGGTGGCCAAGGGGGAGAGGAACTGGGAGACAGATGGATGGGAAGTTTGGGATTAGCAGATGCAAACTATTCTATAGAGAATAAAGAAACAACTAGGTCCTACAGTATAGCACAGGGAACTACATTCAATATACCCTGATAAACTGTATGAAAAAAGAATGTGGAAAGTATACATGTATGTAAAACTGAATCACTGTGCTGTACAGCAGAAATTAACAAAGCACTGTAAATGAACTATACTTCAATAAAATAAATCAAAAGAAACATAGTGTGCTATAGGCACAAAAACAAATACATACATCACTGTAACAGATGAAGGAGCCCGGCACGAAATCCACAGATCAATGGACGATTAATCGTCCATGAAGGAGGCAAGTATATAAAATGCGGAAAACACGGTCTCTTCATCAAGCGGTACTGGGAATGAGGACAGACACATGAAAATCAATTAAGAAACTCCCTCCCACTATATACAAAAATAAACTCAAAATGCCTTAAAGACTTAAATGTAAGACAGGACACCATAAAACTCCTAGAACATAGGCAAAACATTCTGTGATATACATTGTAGCAATATTTTCTTAGATCGGTCTCCCAGTGCAAAAGAAATGAAAGCAAATATAAACAAATGGGACCTAATCATCCTTATATGCTTTTGCATAGCGAAGGAAAGCAAAAACGAAACAAAAAGATCAACTTCGGAATGGGAGAAAAGATTTGCAAATGATGTGACCGACAAGGGCTTAACTGCTAAAATATACAAACAGCTCATACAAACAAATGTATAAAAGAAAAATGAACAACCGACTCAAAAATGCACAGAAGAGCTAAACAGACATTTCTCCAAGAAGACATCCAGAGGGCCAATAGACACATGAAAAGATGCTCAACATCACTGATTAGTAGAGAAATGCAAATCAAAAGTACACTGATGTACCACCTCACACGGGTCAGAATGGCCATCATTAAAAAGTCTACAAATAACAAATGCTGGAGAGGGTGTGGAGAAAAGGTAACCCTCTTACACTGCAGGGGGAATATAAATTGTTGCAGCCACTATAAAAAACAGTAGGCCAGTTCCTCAAAAAATTACAGCTAGAATTACCATATGATCCTGCAATCCCACTCCAGGTCATACATCCAGACAAAACTTTCATTCAAAGAGATACATGCACCCCTATGTTCACAGCAGCACTATTCACAAGCCAAGACATGGGAATAACCTAAGTGTCGATCGACAGATGAATGGATCAAGAACATGTGGCACATATATACAATGGAATATTACTCAGCCATAAAAAGAAATGAAATTGAAGTATTTGTAAAGAGGTCGATTGACCTAGAGTCTGTCATAGAGAGTGAAGTAAGTCAGAAAGAGAAAGACAAATACCGTATGCTAACACATATATATGGAATTTAAGAAAAAAAAATGTCATGAAGAACCTAGGGGTAAGACAGGAATAAAGACACAGACCTACTAGACAATGGACTTGAGGATATGGGGCGGGGGAAGGGTAAGCTGTGACAAAGTGAGAGAATGGCATGGACATATATACACTATCAAACGTAAAATAGATAGCTAGTGGGAGGCAGCCGCATAGCACAGGGAGATCAGCTCAGTGCTTTGTGACCACCTAGAGGGGTGGGATAGGGAGGGTAGGAGGGAGGGAGACACAAGAGGGAAGAGATATGGGAACATATGTATATGTAAAACTGATTCACTTTGTTATGAAGCAGAAACTAACACACCATTGTAAAGCAATTATACTCCAAAAAAGATGTAAAAAATAATAATAAAATAAAATAAAATAGGAAAAAAAAAGAAGATGTGGTACATGTATACAGTGGAATAGTACTCAGGCATAAAATATAATGCAATAATGCCATTTGCAGCAACCTGGAAGGACCTGGAGATTATCATACTACATGCAGGAAGTCAGAAATACCATGTGATATTACTTATACAGGGAATCAGAAATAGGACACAAATGAACTTACCAACATAAGAGAAACAGACTCAAAGACATAGAAAACAGACCTGCGGTGGCCAAGGGGGAGAGGAACTGGGAGAGGGATGGATGGCAAGTTTGGGATTAGCAGATGCAAACTATTCTATAGAGAATAAATAAACAACAAGGTCCTATTGTACAGCACAGGGAACTACATTCGATATCCTCTGATAAACTGCACTAAAAAGGAATGTGCAAAGTATATATATATATACATAAAACTGAATCACGGTGCTGTACAGCAGAAAGCAGTGTAAATGAACTATACTTCAATAAAATAAATCGAAAGAAACATAATGTGGTATAGGCAAAAAACAGATACATACATCACTGTAACAGATGAAGGAGCCCGGCACGAAATCCACAGACCAATGGACGATTAATCTTCCATGAAGGAGGCAAGTATATACAATGCGGAAAAGACAGTCTCTTCAGCAAGTGGTACTGGGAATGAGGACAGACACATGAAAATCAATGAAGGTAGACACTCCCTCCCACTATATACAAAAATAAACTCAAAATGCCTTAAAGACTTAAATGTAAGACAGGACACCATAAAACTCCTAGAACATAGGCAAAACATTCTGTGACATACATTATAGCAATATTTTCTTAGATCGGTCTCCCAGTGCAAAAGAAATGAAAGCAAATATAAACAAATGGGACCTAATCATCCTTATATGTTTTTGCATAGCGAAGGAAAGCATCAACGAAACAAAAAGATCACCTTCGGAATGGGAGAAAAGATTTGCAAAGGATGTGACCGACAAGGGCTTAACTGCTAAAATATACGAACAGCTCAGACAAACAAATGTATAAAAGAAAAATGAACATCCCAGTCAAAAATGCACAGAAGAGCCAAACAGACATTTCTCCAAAGAAGACATCCAGATGGCCAATAGACACATGAAAAGATGCTCAACATCACTGATTAGTAGAGAAATGCAAATCAAAAGCACACTGAGGTACCACCTCACACGGGTCAGAACGGCCATCATTAAAAAGTCTACAAATAACAAATGCTGGAGGGTGTGGAGAAAAGGTAACCCTCTTATACTGTGCGGGGGGAATATAAATTGTTGCAGCCACTATACAAAACAGTAGGCAGGTTCCTCAAAAAAGTACAGCTAGAATTACCATATGATCCTGCAATACCACTCCTGGTCATACATCCAGACAAAACTATCATTCAAAGAGATACATGCACCCCTAGGTTCACAGGAGCACTACCCACGAAAGCCAAGACATAGGATCAACCTAAATGTCAGTCAAGAGATGAAGGGATCAAGACGATATGGTGTATATATACATATATAATGGAGTAGTACTCAGCCATAAAAAAAGCTGAAATAATGCCATTTGAAGCAACACGGATGGACCAAGAGATTATCACATTGGCTTGGCCTAAAATTTCATTCTGGTCTTTCTGTGAAATGGTATGGAAAACATCTTCCCACTACCACTTCCCAAAACTAAGTGAAGGAAGTCGGAAAGAGAAAGACGAATACCATATGGTATCACTTACATGTGGAATCTGAAATATGACAAAAACGAACTCATCTGCAAACAGAAACAGACTCAGAGTCATAGATAACAGACCTGTGGTTGCCAAGAAGGAGAGATATGGATTGGCAGTTTGGGATTAGCAGATGTAAACTATTATATAGAGAATGGATCAAGAACGAGGTAGTACTGTAGAGCACATTTAACTATACACAATATCCTATGATAAATAGTAATGGACATGAATATGTAAAAGTATCTGTATGTATGTAAAACTGAATCACTCTGCTCTACATCAGAAATCATCACAACATCATAACTCAACTATCCTTCAATAAAATAAATTACAAACAACACAGTGTGGGAACTTCCCTTGCGATTCATTGTTTAAGATTCTGTGCTCCCAATATAGGGGGCAGAGGTTCGATCCCTGGTCAGGGAACTAAGATCCCCTATGCCCCACAGCACGGTCTTAACAAAAGAAAGGACCTTAGCAGTCCTGAAAAAAATGATTGGAAAACACATACATACACACACACACACACACACACACACACACACACACACACACACACACACAAACACCAGATCCCTTGCCCTTGCCCAAGTGCAATCCAAAATTTAAGAAATGTTATTAAAAAAACCACAGTATGATATAGACACAAAAACAGACATACAGATCAATGGGAAAGAATAAGCATCCCGGAAATAAATCCACACACTGACAGTAGACTAATCTTTGAGGAAGGAGAGAAGAATATACAGTGGAGAAAAGACAGTCTGTTCTCAACTGGTGTTGGGAACTCTGGACAGCCACATGTAAATTAATGAAGTTAGAGTACTCCCTCCCACCATACACAAAAATAAACTCAAAATGGCTTAAAGACTTAAATATAAGACACGACACCATAAAATTCCTAAAAGAGAACATACGTAAATGATTCTCTGATATAAATTACAGCAATATATTCTTAGATTAGTCTCCCAAGGCAAAAGAAATAGAAGCAAAATTAAACAAATGGGACCTAATCCACCTTATTAGCTTTTGCAGAGCAAAGGAAACCATCAACAAAACAAGAAGACAACCTACAGCACGGGAGAAAATATTTACAAACGATGCGACCAACAAGGGCTTAATTTCTAAAATATCCAAACAGCTCATACAACTTAATACCAAAAAACAAACAAACATACAAACAAAGAACCCAATCAAAAAATGGGCAGAAGACCCAAATAGACATTTCTCCAAAGAAGACATCCAGATGCCCAACAGACACATGAAAAGATGCTCAACATCACTGATCAGTAGAGAAATGCAAATCAAAACTATAATAAGGTACCTCCTGACACCGGTCAGAATGGCCATCTTTAAAAAGTCTACAAATAACAAATGCTGGAGACAGTGTGGAGAAAAGGCAACCCTCCTACACTGTTCATAGGAATGTAAATTGGTGCAGCCACTATGGAGAACAGCATGGAGATTCCTATAAAAACTACAAATAGAGTACCATATGATCCAGCAGTCCCACTCCTGGCCATAATCCAGACAAAACTATAATTCAAAGAAATACACGCACCCCTACATCCATAGCAGCACTACTCACAATCGCCAAAACATGGAAACAATGGAAATGTCCATCAACAGATGAATGGATAAAGATGTGGTGTACATATACAAAAAGAATGTTACTCAGCCATGTAAAAGAATGAAATAATGCCATTTGCAGCAACATGGATGGACTTAGAGATTATCATAGAAAGTGAAGTCAGTCAGACCAAGAAAGACAAATATTATCTGGTATTGCTTATATATGGAATATAAGAAATAATACAAATAAACTTGTTTACAAATTAGAAAGACTCACAGATAGAAAACCAAATTATGGTTACTCAAGGGGAAGGGGGAGGAGATAAAATAGGAGTTTGGAGTAACAGATATACAATATTATATATAAAACAGATAAACAACAAGGATTTACTATATAGCACAGGGAGCTATATTCAATATCTTGTAATAACCTATAATGAAAATGAATCTGAAAAAGAATATATATATATGTATGTATATATATCTATATCACTTTGCTGTACACCTGAAACTAACATGATAGTGTAAATCAACTATACTTCAATAATAGAAAGTTGCTATGAGAGGAGAGCTCGATATTGTCACCATAATTACAACAACAACAAAACGGAAATTGAACTGATTGTGTAGTTTCCAATGACGGAATATTCACGCAAATCTCATGCACTTCCTCATGTACATTCTGGTACTCTAGAAGAATATTTCAAAGGGAGAACATCTCAGATTCATAGATTTTTCTCAGAATACAGAAAGGAAGTCTACAAGTAATACTTGGAAATGTAGCGCTTCTATACATCTGCCTTCCCTTTGGAACCAAAGGCTCTTCTGTGGGTGGATCTAAGATATTCTTTGGTTTCTTTGTAAACCACCCTGCTTGGGTCTGTCCTCTTGCCACTACTCTAATATTCCCCTTTCTGCTGCAAGATGTTTACCACAGTAAGGTCAGTTAACATATCCTTTTTCTGACATAATTACCATGTATATATACACACCACATTTTCTTTATTCATCCATGGATGGACACTTAGGTTTTTTCCATGTCTTGGCTATTGTGAATAATGCTACAATGAACATAGGGGTGCAAAAATTTCTTCAAGATAGTGATTTCATTTCCTTCAGATATATACCCATAAGTGGAATTGCTGGATCATATGATAGTTCTTTTTTTGAGGAACCTCCATACTCTTTTCCATAGTGGCTGCACCAATTTACATTCCCACCAACATACACAAGGGAGTCATTTAGACTTACATTTGTTGGTAGGAGTAAACCGAAGTATGTAGATAAGTTCCTTGTTTTCACTGTATCACCACTTAAAATAGCTAGCACTTATGAAACACTATGATGTTCCAAGAACTAGGCTGACTATTTCATAAGCATTGTTTCACTTAGTTCTTACAAACTCATGAAGTAGATACCATCCTTACATCCGTTGTTTTTTTTTTTTTTTTTCCTTCAGGTGAGGAAACTGAAGTCTGGAGAGAGTAAAGAATTTTCCTAACTTAACATATACGATGTAGCAGAGCCAGTACTTGAATATGAGTCTTCCTGACATAAAAGTCTGTGCTCTTAATCACCACTTAAAAATATCTCCTAAAGACACTGTTAACAGAAGAAGCCACTCATACACGCACATACTCATGCTTAGGACTCTCCTTTAAGTTGAGTATTAGACAGATGAGCAAATTCAAATAGGAAAAAAGGGCCCAGCCCTAGTCTTTTAGTTAGCTGTCACCCCACAACACGTCATACAGAACTCTGTGATGTTGACTGAGTAAAAGACTGTATCCCAAATAAGCCATGATGTTCCCATCATTTGAGTAAATCTTCTCTCCTGTAAAATGAGAAATACTTTATCTGCAGTCGAAAACTATTTCAATGGGTTTCTTTTTAAGTTGGTACCATAAAATTCAACGTACCTCGAACCTCACCTCCTCTGAGAATCTTTCCTGATACTCCATTTCTGTTCTTACTTAAATATTCCTTTTGAGTACTTCAGAGTGCCTGTGCAAATCTCTGTCTTAGCACTTATGACTCACTACAGTAATTATCGCTTTACTTTACTTCTAGGCTGTAACCTCTTGGGGTGTAAGTACCAGGCTTTATTCCATTTTATATCCCTAATGCCTTTCACAGTGCCTGAAATTAATCTGTGTGTAATAAACACCTGCCGATGAATTTAAAAACTCAGTGAACGTACAGCCCAACGACTGGCCTGTCTAAAATGGAAGAAATCAAATTCAAATTACTCTCAAAAGAAACTGTACAGCTGGCTGATAATAAAGCCGTATACTAATTAAAAATTGTAATTAGCTAAACCAAAAGTCGGAGAAGTAATTTAAACTATCAGGAGGTAAGACTTGTGCCACTAGACCACGTGACACGAACAGATTTTTTTTTTTTTTTTTGACAGTTTCTGAGGGAAAGCGCCGTACAAACCAGGTTTTAGTTCAGACGCCTGGCGCCGCTGCAGGCTAAAAATGGAGGTGGAGCCAGGCGCTTGCCACAGACTCCATTTTACAAAAGACAAAACTGAGAGGGGCTGGGGGTTGACGCGCCTTGGAAAACGTCGGCAGCAAGCTAAGATTTTAGACTTTTCTTCAAACAAATGGGAACTAGATATATGTTGATGTTATCCCTACTGGAAGACTTCCGAAGGCTTCTTTCATTAAAGACAACGCAGTCCAAGAGGCTATGCTGGAAACTGAGAGAAAATCCAGCAGAAAAAGGCAAGTGGTGAGTTTTCCTTTTCTTCCTGGGCGTAGCGTAAGCAGCCCAGGAAAAGGAAGGCTGCTTTTTATAGCCGGTTCCTGGAGATTTGGCCTCGCAGCGGAAAGGGGAGTGTCTGCGTAGCGGCGGGCGGACAGACCTGAGCAAGGTGGTTTCCAAACTGACCAAAGATTCGTGAGTAAAGGCTCTTCTGTGGGTGGATCTAAACTATTAAGAGATCAAAGAATAGTTTAGATACACCCACAGAAGAGCCTTTCCTCCCGAATAGGAAGCCAGACCTATAGAAACTATACATTTCCAAGTATTACCTGTAAACTTTTTTGTTTTCTGAGAAAAATCTATGAATCTGAGATGTTGCCCCTTTGAAAAATTCTTGTGAATGTTTCAGAATGTGCATGGGGATGTGCATGAGATTTGGTCGAATTTTCCACCATTGGAAACCACACAGGGAGTTTAATTTCACAATAATATGCGATGCAACAGTGGGGTGAGTAATTTGCCCATTCTTGGGGGAAAATCACTGGATGAAGAACAACCTATGGTAAGTTTAACTCTCACAGAAGAAAATGGTAGGTATCAACACTAGTCGCAGACCTCCTAAGGTCCAGATCGTGACAATCAGTGGCAACCTTTGAGATGCATGCTCCTCAGCAACCTGGTTGTCAAAGCCTGCTCAAGATTTAATCTCAGTATATTAAGGAGCTGTTCACAGAATTCTCCAGGCTCACTGAATTTTCCAGTCTCATTGAATTCTCCAATCTCTGGTGCGTACTCACCACACATTTTAAATACCACTCATATCTGTGCATTATAAACATCCACTGCAAGAAAATTACCAGGCAACTTCATGGCTACATGGCAAACATTCAGGAAATTTACATAGGACATAGTTTCAGAAATACCTTTCTTCATGTAAAAGATGTTGGATGACAATTCCATAAAATTGGTGATGTTGACACTTACCTGCTCATCCTACAAGTACTTCCAGAAGAAGACTTCACCTCTTTAAGGATTATCTCAGAACTCTGGAATAAAAAGAAAATGCCTTGGTCCTTCCTTCCACAATTTTCCTTCCATTGAATGTAAAAAAAAAAAAAAAAAAACCCCATATTCTGCCAACCTAATGCAAGACAGAGAGACGGGAGATACATCTCTTTAACATCACCTTATCTCCAATTAAATTAGGTTACTTGAAGCTAAAAACAAGATAGTATGTGGAGACAGCTATCACCCTTGGCATTCTTGCTTTCTGGGCTCTGGGTAGAAAGCAGAGGAAACACCCCCTTTCTGAATAATGCTATAGTTGTTGTTTTATTGCTCTATCTTCAGTAGTGTTTTCTTTTCTTCTGAAGCATAGCTAATTGTTAATTTATAGTCACAAGTACCAATGCCTTAGCTATATTTAACTTTTGTTTACCTGTAAGACAACTGATCTGGACACTTCAAAAAATTCAATATCAATAAAATACAGGGGACTGTTCTAGAATAAACAGATGTAACACCAATACAATCATGAAACTTGGTTTAAAAACAAATTTTCTAAGACATTCCTTATGTCAAGTGGTTAAGAAAATAAGTGCATTTGTAAAAGGAATTCAAGAGTGAATAGAATTCTTATTTAAGTTGAAGAAAACTGGGGGAGGATAATGGAAGGATAATTTTAAAAAGTTATTAGGGACTGGATTTTAGTTAATATGGAATTATTGTTACTTCGGTACATTGAGAGACACTACTTGAAAATATTCCATTTAGATTGCCATCAGTCTGAAAGAAAGGATTGGGATTTCCTTAATGTTTTGGTAAAAATAAACACTTGGAAAGGACGCAGGGTGGCGCCGCATTAGAAGTAGAAGGAAGAAAGCTACCAGTCTGCGCTCCTCTAGCCAGATGCTCTGCTAAAGAAGCAAGCAGGAAAGGGAGGCTTTCTAAGGCAGTTGCTCCGGGAAATCAGGGCCATAGGCATCTCCACCTATCCCAGTGTCTGAGTGATACTGGGAGACAGATCAGCGACAACGTGAATCCGAGCTGGGTCAAGTTTGCTGGGAGACGAGAGTGCGATGGAGGCAGGAGAGAGGAAGAAATGCTTTCTGAAACAAAGGCAAGTCTTGATATTCTTTGTTTGGCTGGGCATAGCTCAGGCTGGCTCTGAGCCTAGGCGTTATTCAGTGGCCGAGGAAATGGACAGTGGCTCCTTTGTGGCCAATCTGTTGAAAGACTTGGGGTTGGAGGTGTATGATCTAGCTGCTCGGGCCCCCCGGGTCGTTTCCAAAGGGAAAAAAATGCGTTTGCATTTTGATAGGCAGACCGGGGATTTGTTGTTAAATGAGAAACTGGACCGGGAGGAGCTATGTGGCCCTACCGAGCCCTGTGTACTACCTTTCCAGATGTTACTGGAAAATCCCTTGAAGTTTTTCCAGGCTGAGCTACGGAGTAGGGACATAAATGATCATTCTCCAGTTTTCCTAGACAAAGAAATAATATTGAAAATTTCAGAAAGTATCACTCCTGGAACTACTTTCCTAATAGAGCGTGCCCAGGACTTAGATGTAGGAAGCAACAGTCTCCAAAGTTACACAGTCAGCCCCAATTCCCACTTCCATCTTAAATTACAAGACAGTGCCGACGGCACAATATTACCACAGCTGGTGCTGGACAAAGCACTGGATAGAGAGGAACAGCCTGAGATCAGATTAACCGTCACAGCGCTGGATGGCGGGATTCCACCCAGGTCTGGGACCGCCCTAATTCGCATTGAAGTCTTAGACGTCAATGATAATGCCCCCGAGTTTGCAAAGCTGCACTATGAGGCGCATGTCCTAGAAAACAGCCCCATTGGATCCCAGGTTGCCATTGTCTCTGCCAGAGATTTAGATATTGGAACCTATGGAGAAATATCTTATGTACTTTCCCAAGCATCTGAGGATATTCGGAAAACATTTGGAATAAATGCAAAATCGGGAGAACTCCTTTTAACACAGGAACTGGATTTTGAATCTATTCAGACTTATACATTAAATATTCAGGCGACAGATGGTGGGGGCCTTTCTGGCAGTTGTGTGGTGTTTGTCCAAGTGATGGATTTGAATGACAACCCGCCGGAACTGACCATGTCAACGCTTATCACTGAGATCCCAGAAAACTTGCAGGAGACTGTAATTGCTGTATTCAGCGTTTCAGATCCTGACTCTGGAGACAATGGAAGGATGGTTTGCTCCATCCAAGATGATCTTCCCTTCATTCTTAAACCCTCTGTTGAGAATTTTTACAGTTTAGTCACAAACACAGCCCTGGACCGAGAAACAAGATCCGAATATAACATCACCATCATCGTCACAGATATGGGGACACCAAGACTGAAAACCCAGCACAACATAACCGTGCTGGTGTCCGACGTCAACGACAACGCCCCCGCCTTCACCCAGACCTCCTACACCCTGTCCGTCCGCGAGAACAACAGCCCCGCCCTGCACTTCGGCAGCGTCTGCGCCACAGACAGAGACGCGGGCGCCAACGCCCAGGTCACCTACTCGCTGCTGCCGCCCCTCGACGCGCACGTGCCCCTGGCCTCCCTGGTGTCCATCGACCCGGACAACGGCCACCTGTTCGCCCTGAGGTCCCTGGACTACGAGGCCCTGCGGGCGTTCGAGTTCCGCGTGGGCGCCGCCGACCGCAGCTCGCCCGCGCTCAGCAGCCAGGCGCTGGTGCGCGTGCTCGTGGCGGACGACAAGGACAACGCGCCCTTCGTGCTGTACCCGCTGCAGAACGCCTCGGCGCCCTGCACCGAGCTGGTGCCCAGGGCGGCCGAGGCGGGCTACCTGGTGACCAAGGTGGTGGCGGTGGACGGCGACTCGGGCCAGAACGCCTGGCTGTCGTACCAGATGCTCAAGGCCACGGAGCCCGGGCTGTTCGGCGTGTGGGCGCACAACGGCGAGGTGCGCACGGCCCGGCTGCTGAGCGAGCGCGACGCGGCCAAGCACAGGCTGGTGGTGCTGGTCAAGGACAACGGCGAGCCGCCGCTCTCGGCCAGCGTCACGCTGCACGTGCTGCTGGTGGACGGCTTCTCGCGGCCCTACCTGCCGGCCCGTGAAGCGGAAGCGGCGGACGCGGCCCCGGCCGCCCCGCTCACCGTCTATCTGGTTGTCGCCTTGGCGTCGGTGTCGTCGCTCTTCGTCTTCTCGGTGCTGGTGTTCGTCGTGGTGCGGCTGTGCAGGAGGGGCGGGGCGACCTCGGTGGGTCGCTGCTCGGTGCCCGAGGGCCCCTTTCCGGGCCACCTGGTGGACGTCAGCGGCACGGGGACCCTGTCCCAGAGCTACCAGTACGAGGTGTGTCTGACGGGAGGCTCTGGGACTTTCAAGTTCCTCAAGCCGGTTATCCCAAACTTCCTTACTCAAGATGAGGAGAGGGTTAGTGAGGCAAACCCCAGTTTCAGGAATAGTTTTGAATTCAGTTAAATTTTAATAAGGGTCTATGATGCCGTCTCAGTCAAATTGTGCAGAGTCCTTTTTTACTGCCTTGCCCATTGGAGTTGTTTTCTTTGTATTTGAAATGTAACCATCTTATTCCAATTCAGCGCATGTTACTGGTGTTTCTAGATGTGCTGCTCTGTGGTATAATGAATGCAAATTTTCTTTCTTACTGTTAATATCACTGTAACTTTATTCGATTTAATGTGTGAAAGTGTATTTTGTATTTTCTGAAGTCTTTAATTTTTAGAGCACTTTTTTTCAAAATTCACCTTCCACAGTCCCTAGGTAATTTTTGCATTCCTACATTTTTGAAAGTTTGCAATAAGTACATAGGGTTACTCTTTTTTCCTACCCAGAATATTTGTGTTTGTATAGAGTATTCTCTTAGGCTAGTTTAAACTTTCTTCCTGTGAACTCACATTGGCTAAAACCATTAACATAGGTACATTCATGAATCACAAAGCACCCTCTCACACTTTTCTAAATATATACTTCCTTAAAATGTTCATACCTGATAAGTATGATTCTTTAGAGATTGTGAAAACCTTGACTGTTGGATTCTACAAATCATCCAAATTAAAAGTCTTCAATAAATCAACTACCAATATTCTAAAATGTAGTTAAATAAATAGCAATGTCCAGTCATTTTCAGACATGCTAATTATTCATGCTTTTTATTAAAAATTTTAAAACCTCTGATTGTTTCAATCCCACCATTTAAAAATCTGTTTTAATTATTTAAAACCATCTATTCTTTGAGTACTTCATTAAAATCCAAAAGATCTGAGAGAGTACATGTTTTTGTCTATGATCAAATTTTAGAAACTTCATATGTAATTTGGCATTGCATTTAAAAAAAATATCTGGAGCATTTATGATTCAATTGGAAATAAGCCCATGGAAAAAAAAATTTATCTTGGTTTGCTCATTCTATTATTTTTTCACTGAATACTTCCATTTTCCCCCTTTCAGTTTCCTAGACTTTTCAATGCTTTTTTGTTTCCTTTTTAGTGCTTCAGTTATGTTTCTCAGTAGCTCTCCATTTATTGCATGATTAGCACAATGACTGCAAGACTAGGTTCTTCATAAAAATTTTAAATGACTGATTGAAGGAAAGAAATGTCTTTATTTCATCTTTGATACACTGACACTCAAATACATTAAAATACTCATAGGACAAATTTTGCTGGAATTAAATGCTCTCTGATTTAATTTTTGGTTATTAACAGAACTTCACTGCTATTCAAACATTATGCAGTTATTAGTACTTGGTGTCTCTTTCCTTCAAGATAGTTTTCCTTTTTCTTTTTCTGCTTAATTTTAATCTCTTCTCCTGCCCACTAGCTTAAGGAATCCACATGGGGAAATTGTGTTTACAATTTTATGATGTATATTTTCCTTCCATAATTCCTTAAGTGATTCATTTAACTTTCTTTATTCTTATTTATTTCTTGCAGTTCAATTTCTGATCCACACATTAAAACGGAATTTTAATTTTTAATGTTCTTCAGACTATCTTTAAATTTTTATATTATTTCATGTTTATTTGAACATACTATTAAAATTATAATATAAAATTTAAAGGTCTCATTTTGAGTTTAGCATTCATATAGAGAAGTATCTTGGTATCAAATTATTACCTGTTGGATCTTGGATAAGTCATATAATTTCTGTACCCCCAGAAATGATAACAGCTATTTAAATAGCTTGCAGTTATGTCCAAATAAGATAACATAAGGATAAGAAGTGTAATTTTGTTATTTTTAGTATCACTAATATTAAGAGTAAATTTAATAAATGGTCCTTCATATAACATTACTTATAATTGTGAAGAAGCTATATTGAACACATAATATTTGTGCTGTTTCGTTGCTCTGCCCAAAACCTTGCAATAGCTTCCTTTCACTCTTAGAATAAAATCCAGCCACCTATTATGTGGCCCCTGCCTCCCTGTCCAGCCTTGTCTTCCCACTTACTCTTTATTTTTTAATAGGTGATATTTATGTTTCTTTTTTTTTTAATGTCTATTTATTTATTTTTGGCTGGGTTGAGTCTTCGTTGCTGCGCACCAGCTTTCTCTAGTTGCCATGAGCTGGGGCTGCTCTTCGTTGTGGTGCACGGGCTTCTCATTGTGGTGGCTTCTCTTGTTGCAGAGCACGGGCTCTAGGGCGTGCGGGCTAATTTAGTCCTCGCCATGTAGGATCTTCTGGACCAGGGCTCGAACCCGTGTCTCCTGCATTGGTAGGTGGATTCTTAACCACTGCGCCACCAGGGAAGCCCCCCACTTACTCTTGAGACACTAAACTTTGGGTACACTATCCTACCTTCATTATCTAGAATAGCTATGCTTTACTGTCCCCGGGCCTTTGCATTCCTTATATATGCAATCCTCCCATTTTAGTTTTAGCCTGGCAAACTTCTTCTCATCCTTCATATTCCAGATTAAATGGGACATCTTTGGGAAACTTTCTGAATCCCCCCCATTAAGTTAGGTCTCCATATTGTATACTTCCAATATGTATAATGCACTCATTATACATTTCCTGTATAGTACTGTTTAAACATCTGTTTAAATTCTGTTCACCCCATTAGATGGGAAACTCTATAAGATATACAGACATAGTCTGTCTTATTACCACAATACATCTAACTTCTACAAACGCAATAAATATCGGTTTCCACAGGTGAAATACAGTTATGCAGATTAAAGAGTTAATACAGATGAAACCAGTAATCATAGAATTACTGTGAAATAGGAAGAGGAGAAAGCTCTGTGTTCCTTGAGTGAGTGCGAAAATGTGGAAGGAATTAGGCATTTGTGGTCTCTGGATATATCCCCTGACATGATCTATTATAATTTTTTATCACCTTGCTTGAGGTTGTCTTTTCGTAGCATTTTTCTGACTATAAATGCAACTCGTGTGCATTTTACAAAATTTGCAAAATAAAGAAAAACACAAGTAGGAAAGCGAAGCTTCATCACTTAGAGCAAAATCTTGTAAAACTTTTTCTGTAATAATTACAGGAGGTGGGGTGAGTAGTTCTAGCAGGTGCCCACTTCCGCAAAATCATGGAAATGGGACTCTACCAGGGACAGTCACTTCTTTTAGATAAGAGCGCATTTCTCCCTAGATTGTGTTTATTTGAACCATATAACAGAAGGAATTCCTACAGTAGCATCAACTCGGTTTGATAAAAGGGAATAAGCGATTAAAAAAATCAAAACAAAAAGCCCAGCAAACATCACCTTCTCCAAGATTCTGAAACTGTGAGCGAACGCACGGTGGCGCTGTTGACTAAGAAGGAGAATTAAACCGCAGGCACTGTGTATACTCAGTAACACAACGATTCAGTGCAGTAAACTAGGGGTTGTGAGTCGGGGCAGATTTTTAAGCAAGCAAATCTAAGACTCTAGTAAGGATTATTCGCTAGGTTTTCTTCAAAGGTTAGGAGGCAAAAGACTGCGTTTCCCAGTGCTGTTGGAGGCTAGCTTGACAATATTTCTCGGAAGAACATGGCAGAAAATGCAATGGAGGCCGGAGGGGAGCGCTTTCTTAGACAAAGGCAAGTCCTGTTTCTCTTTGTTTTTCTGGGTGGGTCTCTGTCTGGGTCCCAGTCGAGACGCTACTCTGTGGCTGAGGAAAAAGAGAGGGGGTTTTTCATCTCCAATCTAGCAAAGGATCTGGGGCTGAGTGTAGGGAAACTGGCCGCGAGAGGGGCCCAAGTTGTGTCTAAAGGGAACAGACAGTATTTTCAGCTCAACCATCAGACCGGTGATTTGCTCCTGCATGAGAAATTGGACCGGGAGGAGCTATGCGGCTCCGCAGAGCCATGCATACTGCAGTTTCAGATATTCCTGCAAAATCCCTTGCAGTTTATTACAAATGAGCTCCAGGTGATAGACGTAAATGACCATTCTCCGGCATTCTCTGAAAATGAAATGCAGCTGAAAATCCTAGAAAACACTCCCCCAGGAACAATAATTCCTTTGGGAAATGCTGAAGACTTGGATGTGGGAAGAAACAGTCTCCAAAACTACACGATCACTCCTAATTCCCATTTCCACGTTCTCACACGCAGTCGTAGGGATGGAAGGAAGTACCCAGAACTAGTACTAGACAAAGCACTGGATCGTGAGGAGCAGCCAGAGCTTAGGTTAATGCTCACTGCGCTGGATGGCGGGACCCCACTGAGGTCTGGGACCGTCCAGGTTCACATCCTGGTCTTAACCATAAACGACAACACCCCAGAATTTACACAGTCCCTCTATGAGGTTCAAGTTCTAGAGAACAGCCCCGTTAACTCTCTTATTGTCACTGTTTCAGCTTCTGATTTAGATACAGGAAATATGGGGACAATATCATATGCATTTTTTCATGTTTCTGAAGAAATTAGAAAAACTTTTCAACTTAATCCAATTACTGGTGATATCCAACTAATAAAATATTTGAATTTTGAGGCGATCCATACTTATGAAGTGGACATAGAAGCCAAGGATGGTGGAGGCCTTTCAGGAAAATCAACAGTGATATAGTTCAGGTGGTTGATGTGAACGACAACCCACCAGAACTGACCTTGTTCTCAATTACCAGCCCTATCCCAGAGAACTCGCTAGAGACTGTGGTGGCTGTTTTCAGTGTTTCCGACCTAGACTCTGGAGACAATGGGAAAATGGTGTGTTCCATCGAGAACGATCTCCCCTTCATCTTGAAACCATCTGTAGAGAATTTTTATACCCTATTGTCAGAAGGAGAGCTGGACAGAGAGATCAGAGCTGAGTACAACATCACCATCACAGTCACAGATATGGGAATCCCCAGGCTGAAAACCGAGCACAACATAACCGTGCTGGTGTCCGACGTCAACGACAACGCCCCCGCCTTCACCCAGACCTCCTACACCCTGTCCGTCCGCGAGGACAACAGCCCCGCCCTGCACTTCGGCAGCGTCCGCGCCACAGACAGAGACGCGGGCGCCAACGCCCAGGTCACCTACTCGCTGCTGCCGCCCCTCGACGCGCACGTGCCCCTGGCCTCCCTGGTGTCCATCAACCCGGACAACGGCCACCTGTTCGCCCTGAGGTCCCTGGACTACGAGGCCCTGCGGGCGTTCGAGTTCCGCGTGGGCGCCGCCGACCGCAGCTCGCCCGCGCTCAGCAGCCAGGCGCTGGTGCGCGTGCTCGTGGCGGACGGCAACGACAACGCGCCCTTCGTGCTGTACCCGCTGCAGAACGCCTCGGCTTCCTGCACCGAGCTGGTGCCCAGGGCGGCCGAGGCGGGTTACCTGGTGACCAAGGTGGTGGCGGTGGACGGCGACTCGGGCCAGAACGCCTGGCTGTCGTACCAGCTGCTCAAGGCCATGGAGCCCGGCCTGTTCGGCGTGTGGGCGCACAACGGCGAGGTTCGCACGGCCCGGCTGCTGAGCGAGCGCGACGCGGCCAAGCACAGGCCGGTGGTGTTGGTCAAGGACAACGGCGAGCCTCCGCTCTCGGCCAGCGTCACGCTGCACGTGCTGCTGGTGGACGGCTTCTCGCAGCCCTACCTGCCGGCCCCGGAAGCGGAAGCGGCGGACGCGGTTCCGGCCGCCCGGCTCACCGTCTACCTGGTGGTTGCTTTGGCGTCGGTGTCCTGGCTCTTCCTCTTCTCGGTGCTGGTGTTCGTCGCGGTGCGGCTGTGCAGGAGGGGCGGGGCGGCCTCGGTGAGTCGCTGCTCGGTGCCCGAGGGCCACTTTCCAGGCCACCTGGTGGACGTCAGCGGCACGGGGACCCTGTCCCAGAGCTACCAGTACGAGGTGTGTCTGACGGGAGGCTCCGGGTTAAATGAGTTTAACTTCTTGAAGCCGATTCTCCCTAGTGGTCTGGTTCAAGACACTGGGCAGGACTAGTGCAAAAAGGCAATTGCAAGAATAGCGTAGGTTTCATTAACAGAAGAATCAGAAAGTTTTCTGGCTACAAATGCTTTCTTTCTTTCCTTGACTTTTAAGTCAAGGCTCTTGAGTTGATATAGTATTTTGTTTGTATCTTGATTTTACTTTCTGTCTAGTTAACCCTGCATGTTCTTTTTTCATCTGCTTCCTACCTTTTCAATCCAGTATTAATGTCTCTTTCTTTTTCTAATAGGTGAGTAAAAATAAATGCATTATCTTTTAATGATGATTTCAAATAGGTTTATTTAAGGTAGTCATTTCAAATTCTCTATCCAAAGCAATGTAGAGAGAGTTCTGAACCACCAATATTATAATTTACCCTATTGAATATAGTCAGGTAATATTCTTTATACTACTCCTAAAGCAGCTTTGTCTGTGGTTAATGAAGTGGATAACTAAAAATGTTTTAATATGTACCATTTTAAGGTGTATCATCCTGTAGGGGCTTAGTACTCAAATAAAACTTACACATATAATTCATTTTCTGTTTTGACATTTGCAATTAATATTTCAACACTGTATATGCTTATATTGGCTAAAAATGGACAAAAAATGTAGGTCAGATTACTCTTAGATTTGCCTAAAGTGTATTTATGATGGATGACTGAGAAAAAAAATTAAACATAGGCATTTTGAACAACTGATCGTGCTTTTCCGTTTAGCATGCAAAGATTACTTAATAAGCATCTGGTGGAATGACAGTTTGTTTTTTAACTTCTGGATGTAAGTATTATCAACCTGAGGGCCATTTTAAAAAAATTTCAAGAAAGTACATGTATATATGTTCTCTAAATGCTTTATAGCAAAAGTGGTGTCCCATCCAATCCTACTTTAAAAAAATTAATATCTACTTGGCATTTATATGGTGATATATGAAGGAAATATTTTCTTTGCTTCCTCTCTTAGTTCCCTCCTTCAGATTTCAACCTGACATGACTTAGGATTATGTATGGTCCTTCTGGGATAAACACTGCCCAACCACATCAGCATTCTACCTCCTATAGAGTAACTAAAAGAAGATTAGAAGAATGGGAAGTTCTAAAGGGGAGAGAGCGATATCACTGTGAAAGTCTAAATTAACTACAACTAAGAATAAACTCTTGAAGCAACCAAACATCAATTTTTATGTCTATTTTGAATGAAATAGAAAAAAACCTTATTTTAAAGTACAAAATATTTAGTCTCCAATTATCAAATCTGATTAGGAAAAAATAAAATTTCTCCTCATAGGCATTTTCTCATCCAGAGGCATAGAACTTTCCAGAAATTGAATACTCATGACTAGAAGACAGAGAACTGAAGTTTCTCAAATTTTTGAAAATTCTCAAAAGAGAAAAAGAATGTTGTTAACTAGATGTTAACTAGACTTATGTCATCATTTGCAATATGCACAAATATCAAATCATTGTCACACCTGAAGCCAATATAGTGTTACATGTCAATTACAGCTCAAAAATTTAAAATGCCTAATGACTGTTAAAATAAAAATTTAATACTGACATGTCTTCAATCACACATAAAGTTATAATCATATTAAAATGGTGTGATTTTAGGTATGAGAGTGAAATACACGAATCCTTACTAATCAGGGGAAAGACAGTATTTCCTTTCACTCATTAAGTACTTTATAGAGATATTGAATCTGAATCTTCGGTCAGATTTCTTTTTCTTCTTTTCATACTTAGCTGAATTTTCATGAAGATCAGAGAAAAGGCAAAGAATTCTGATCAAGACTTCTCTGTATTTGGCTGGCTTAGTTCCAGCTCATGTGAGAACCAGGGAAGTTTTCAACTACAGAAAATATGGAGGCCAGTTCTTTTTTGGCCAATATGGTATATGATTTTGGACTCAAATTGGAGGCACTATATAACCGGGGAGTTATTTAGACCCAGACATAAGAAGACAGATACTTAATAATATCTTAGTTGATAGATGCACTAAATTCACATATTGTTGAGAAGTGATCAGGGTTTCGTAAAGCCAGAAAAGATCATATGGACTAAATTTGAAGATAGGAAAAAATTATACCTTACTCTTGGTTCAAAGTTGCTTTTATTTCTTGGCTATTGGAAACCTTTTACCCTTTTATTTGAAGACAACTTTCAGAAACTTCTTTACCTGGATATTTTATTAAGTACATGACAGAGAGGGCACTATATGTATAGTACTAAGTATCTTTGCCACTTTTTGGAATTCCCCCAACCGAAAGTCCAGCACTAGGTAAAAATGATGACTTTCTACATTCATAATAATTTCCCAGTAGTTTTCCTTTTAAAGGATGGACAAATTCATTACTGTGAATTATTTCCAGATTGATCTCTTACTAATATTCTAATCTAGTTTTTAATACTGAAAGGCAAAGAGATGAAAATGAACTTTAAACTTTTATGTAGAGTTGTTAAAAGACTAAACTATATTCAAATATCACTCATTAAAACTAGTGAACTAACTTACCACACTTTTAATAAATCTTCCTTAATCCTTGAATATGGCTTCCTTGCAAATGGGGACTTTAAAAAATTACAGTTTTTAAACATATATTCCACTACTATATTTTGCTTTTTAGAGTAGATTGTTACATGTTTTAAAGCTGGCAACTTATTAGGCATAATTCAGTTATTTGTATGTCTAATCCTCATGTTCTTAGCCAATAGTTTGGTTGGTCATAGATTTTAAAATGTAAACTAGGGACTTCCCTGTTGGTGCAGCGGTTAAGAATCCGCCTGCCAATGCAGGGGACACGGGTTCGAGCCCTAGTCTGAGAAGATCCCACATGCTGCCGAGCAACTAAGCTCGTGAACCACAACTACTAAGCCTGCACTCTAGAGCCCACAAGCCACAGCTACTGAAGTCCACGCGCCTAGAGCCCATGCTCTGCAACAAGAGAAGCCACTTCAATGAGAAGCCCCCGCACCGCAACGAAGAGTAGACCCCGCTCGCCGCAACTAGCAAAAGCCCGTGCACAGCAACGAAGACCCAACGCAGCAAAAAAAAAAATAAATTTATATCAAAAAATAAAATGTAAACTAATTTTCCTTCTCCCTCTTTTGGTATTGAAGACTGTTGATGAACAGTCTATCAGTCTAGTTCTCATTCTTTTATCTATAAACTTCTTTACTCTAAGATGTTTTCTTTATTCTTGATGTTCTGATATTTGCTAGGTCCAAACCTGAGATTCACCCAATATACTGAATTTTTTTAAGTTAACTATAGTTTTTGGTGGGCTTTTTTCCCCCAAAATTTCCATTTGGCAGGTTTTCACAACAATTTGTTCTTTTTTTTTTTTTAAACAATTGCCATTTCCTTCTTTTTTGTTGGAGGAAATTAAATATCTTTTACTTTTTTTGTTTGTTTGTTTGTTTGTTTGCGGTATGCGGGCCTCTCACTGCTGTGGCCTCTCCCGTTGCGGAGCACAGGCTCCGGACGCGCAGGCTCAGCGGCCATGGCTCACGGGCCCAGCCGCTCCGCGGCATGTGGGATCTTCCCGGACCGGGGCACGAACCCGTGTCGCCTGCCTTAGCAGGCGGACTCTGAACCACTGCGCCACCAGGGAAGCCCTACTTTTAAGTTCTTTCCATGTTGTTCCAATCTCTCTTTCTTCTGTAAACATCTTTTATTTGTTGAGTCTGTTTTTCACACTGTTAGTCTTGTTAGTTGGTGATATTTTATTGAGAACTCATGTTCTATTGGAGGTTTCCCTCATACCATTACTGGTTTTGGTAGTCTTGCAAAGGGAGGAAGGAGTCTCAAAGTGGTTACAGCCTCAGGCTCTACAAATCCAAGCCTTAATTAAGAAGCTTAGCTCAACTTTGCCACACACAAGTAGAAGTTCTGGACCAACACCTAATGATGTGTTTGAGCTGGGCCCCAGTCTCCCTTGGGTGGCACTGCTCTGCATTTGCTCTATGAAGCAAAATCTTAGGGACTGTCACCCTCTGCTTCTTGGCTGTCATGATGTCTGATAAGGCTATAGACATGAGAGCTAATGAAGACATCATTTACTTTTCAATCTTTAGAGTAAGCAAGCTGATTTAATCTTAGAATAAAGCTGATTTTGAGGAAAATGATTCGTAACTGAAGTAATTGATACATGAGAATTACCTACAGGGAAAAAACATGGTCTTGATTAATATGCATGACAGTGCTGCATATGGTGGTCCTGGATGACACACCCAACTTGCTGGATGACAAAGAAAACCCACTGCTAAGCAATCCTATATTGTGTACTGAGTTGGTACCAGGTAGAACAAGGTGGTATCCTGGATGGTGATGAGCTAGAACTCATGACTATTTTATCAAAGATTCAAAGCCTCAAAGTACTTAATGTTTAGCACATGGACCCACAACCTGGAAGTATAGAGCACTGAAGCATATCTAGGCTCCTAAGAGACAGACACAGCCAGGCACAAACATGTGCTGTTATTAAAGACAACTAGAAGCCACCTTCTATTTGGCATAATCATGCTATACCTGGTCTAGGACCTATCCCAGCCCTACCTTCTGTTCCTTGAACCACCCACAGAAGTTTACTCAAGCCAACACATGCTCTATCCTCTTGATCACTAATTTGATTTAGCCATCTTCCTCTTCCAATTCTCTCTGCTCCCATTCAATGATACTCAAATGTGGAGGATGAACAAGGAGCCTTCAGTGGAGGGCTGCTCATAAGGCCACCTTCTGAGCATTCTGGGGATGTCAACATCACTAAGACTTAGTTCCAGAACTACTAATATGAGAGGTTTCTGATTGGAATATCAGAGACAAATGGGTTCAGATTTATTTTTTTTTTTGGTATGCGGGCCTCTCACTGTTGTGGCCTCTCCCGCTGCAGAGCACAGGCTCTAGACGCACAGGCTTTTTCTTCCAAGTTCAACAACTTGGGGACATTTTCTTGTTTAATTCAAGAAAATGATCAAGTTTGATACTCCACTGCCAGATATGGTCCTTCTGAGATATTACATATACTTAACTGCTGTAGCTTGGTATTAGTATCCCATGAAAGCTGGAACAGAGAATGAATTTCTAGCTACAGTATCACTATAGCATTGCAAGATGCATACCATCTGGTCCTGACAGTAGACCAAAGGGTATAATAAGATTTTTCAAAGTTGAGGGATACCAGGGAGTTCCCTGGCAGTCCAGTGGTAGGACTCAGTGCTTTCACTGCCATGGCCTGGGTTCAATCCCTGGTCGGGAACTAAGATCCTGCAAGTTTTGCACCATGGCCAAAAAAGAAAAAAAAAAAATTGAGGGATAGCAGAGAAAACTCTAATTTTAAAAGATACATGCAAGTTCACAGTAGCACTATTTATAATAGGCAAGACATGGAAGCAAGCTAAATGTCCAACAACAGATGAATAGATAAAGAAGATGTGGCATATATATATATATATATATATACACACATACACACACACAATGGAATATTATGCAGCCATAAAAAGAATGAAATAATGCCTTTTGCAGCAACATGCATGGACTTAGAGTTTACCATATTAAGTGAAGTAAGTCAGACAGAAAAAGACAAATATATGATATCACTTATTTGTGGAATCTAAAAAGATGATACAAATGAACTTATTTACAAAACAGAAATAAAGTCAAAGACTTATGGCTACCAAAGGGGAGTGGGGGAGGGAGGGATAAATTAGGAGTTTGGGATTAACACATACACACTACTATATATAAAATTGGTAAACAACAAGGACCTACTCTTTAGCACAGGGAACTATACTCAATATCTTGTAATAACCTATAATGGAAAAGAATCTGAAAAAGTATATATATATATATATATATATATACACACACACACACATACACACACATGTATAACTGAATCACTTTGCTGTACTCTGGAAACTAACAACATTGTAAATTAACTATACTTCAATAAAAATAATTTTTAAGGGCTTCCCTGGTGGCGCAGTGTTTGGGAGTCCGCCTGCCGATGCAGGGGACGCGGGTTCGTTCTCCAGTCCGGGAAGATCCCACATGCCGCGGAGTGGCTGGGCCCGTGAGCCATGGCCGCTGAGCCTGCGCGTCGGGAGACTGTGCTCGGCAACGGGAGAGGCCACAACAGTGAGAGGCCCGCATACCGCAAAAAAAAAAAAAAAATAATAATAATAATAATTTTTAAAAAGTTGAGGGATAAATTATACCATATGGAAATAAAGTTTAAAATAAGGCTAGGCATCAGAAATATGGATTTGACCAACTTAAATCTTAGAAATAAATGCCATCTCACCTCAAAATAAATAAATAGTAACCTGTGAGGTGATGGACATTAACTAACCTTATTGTAATAATCATTTCATAATAAACACATATATAAATCATAACACTGTACACCCTAAACATGCACAATGTTATTTGTCAATTATATCTCAATAAAGCTGGGGAAGAAAAAAGAAAGAAATACCATGAAACTAATTTAAAGACTACAAAGAAACCACAATATAAAAACAAAAACACAGTTAAGGAAAAGATTTTACACACACACATCATTGATTTTACATACACACACACATAATTTGGATTCTATTTTTTTGTTCTAAATTGTATTTTAGAATATTGCTCTTCTGACTGAAAACAAACATCTAGACCATCAGATCCCTGAGAACAGAAACCAGACCATTAATATCTGAATACCCAGAGCTCAATACAGTATACTGTAAATGGTGTGAATTCAATATTTTTATTTAGGTACATAATTTAATGATAGAACACTCAAATTTCTTTAAACACAATATTTCAAGTTATTATATTTTTGTCTGAGTACAGATCTGAAGTGGTACAAATTGTATCTAAAGATTGAACCATGAATTAAGCAAAAAGGGTGGAAAACAATTCTTCTGACTTAGGTTTCAATTCCTTACTCCCACTCTTGCTTGCCTCAAATGATTTCTATTGAAGATATTTAGGTAAACCTTTAATGGACAACATGTGAAAAGGTCCGTTGACTATAGGGCTAATTGAGACAAGCTCATGGGTACTGAGCAGGGGGCCTTCGGACTTTGAAAGGTCCACTTCCTGCAGAAGCCATTCCTGTTCTCTTTTCTACTTTAATCCAGACCTGCTTGAATGAAGCCCCATTAAGTAGCTACTGACCACTTACGTACGTAATATATAACTTAAATGTATAAATAACTTAGAAGTAAAGTAGAAAAATGGTTTTCTTTTAAAGAAAAAGCAAATGGAAGACCAGCCACCGCTCTGGAGCACACCAGGCATGACACTGAGCATCCCCTCCCCAAATGTCTGCCCCAGCCCCCATTTGTCAACATCCATCACCCTGACCCTCTTGCCTCTGGCAATATGGCTAGACTTACCTCAGAGGTTTCACAGATAGAAAAAAGCTGAAGGAAACTGGGGATTCCATACCAGGTGTACATTCCACCAGCAGTGATTGACACACATGCCACGTGCGATCATTAACACTGGGAGCCTGCCTGTTTTCAGCTTTACAGGCTGCTTAAGAACACTTCTTAATGAGAGAGACTCTGCTGGTCTTGGATCATCATGGAATGATGAGGCTTACTTTAGTAAGAATGACCCTCTTACATTATAGGGCCAAAGAACACATGCACAAGAGTGTGGGGATCAGACAAACTATGTTTTTCTGTTTTTGGTTTTTGTCAGTGCCTATATACATACATATGGTACAGTTTAATAAAGTTGCTTTTCTTATGTTTCATTGCTTTGTAAAATCACATCATATATACAGTCATCAATAAAACTCACAGATGGCCAGTACGAAATTTAGAAGTTTCCAACACTGTAAAAAAATGACAAGGAGTTATTAGCCCTCAGGTAAACTTCAGGATGGGTCAGCCCTAACATTAATCACTGTGGACTGCAAGCACTAAGTTCTGTGTAGTTCTATTTGAGAGGAGAGGACTTCATCCACTGGTACCGTCACCTGATCACCATCAGGGCACAAAAAGTTCTCATGGCTTTGGCACTCTCTGTTCCCTGGAAGGGTTTCTGACTGGTGGAGGCAGAGAGGACAGTGAACGATCCAAAAGGAATCAACAACCCCTAAATGGGCTAATAGTACATCCTGGAATCCTACCCAGGCCAGGACCCGAGACTGGAAGCCAAGAACTGTTGTCAACTACATGGGTCTTCATCCAAGCACAGAAGCACAGCCCCATCCCTCACCCCTTCCTCAGTCTAAAGTAGAGCAGAGGGGAAGCTCTTTGGGAGAAGAGAGGAAGGAAATTTGGTACAGACAAAGGCCAGGCTACTTCCCAGAGGCCTAATGCTCTAGGCCACACCTAACTAAGAGTGTGGAATATGATCCCACTTTGAAGATGAATAGCACTATTTTAAGCGTAGAACATCTCGGGAAAATCCAGGATGCCTACTCTGAAACTTTAACTCGAGGCTGTGGAAGACACATCAGTATGCAGGTATATTCTCCTCTTAAAAATCTAAGATGACAGAGACCACGCTGGTGGTCCAGTGACTAAGGCTCCACGCTCCCAGTGCAGGGAGCCCAGGTTGGATCCCTGCGCAGGGAACTAGATCCCGCATGCCACAACTAAAAAAACATTCTGCATGCTGCAACTAAAGATCCTGCATGCCGCAACTAAGACCCGGTGCAACCAAATAAATATTAAACAAAAAATCTAGATGAGAAAAAATATGAAATCTTGCCATTTGCGACAACATGGAGGGACTTTGAGGGTATTATGCTAAGTGAAGTAAGTCAGACAGAGAAAGATAAATACTATAGGATTTCACTCATATCTGGAATATGAAAAACTATAATAAACAAACAAAACCCCTAATAAATGAACAAACCAAAACCAAATAAAACAAACATGTCATTACAGACAACAGAGTAGTGGTTATCAGAGCGGGTAGGTAAACGAGGGAGACAAAGTGGATAAAGGGGATCAACTGTATGGTGATAGATGAAAAATAAATTTTTGGTGGTGAGCACATTGTAGGGTATACAGATGTAGAAATATAATGCCATAAATCAAGATTACCTCAATAAAAAATAAATCATTGTAAATGAAAAAATGTAGATGGATATTTTCGTTTTCAAGCACCAAACACTTTTTAAAAACTTTAATTGGCTAATATAGTGCACATGTTAAGCAGACTTTTAAAGAGACCCTACATCTTGAGTGGGTTAAGTAATCATTTATAACCATCTTGAAACATGTTTAACTCGGTTTTTCTAGTGACATGAGATTAAACATGGAAACCAAACTGTGTTTCACTCACAACATATAAGCAAACAAACTGCATGTACATGTGTAGATTTATGCAAAAGCCCGGTGACACAACTATGTTTAGCTTTTCAGATTAGGTACATACGGCCACCCACTCGCCCTGTATTATCTCACCAAACACAAGAGCAGCAACTTTTCTATTTCAATACAATTATGGGCAGAAATTATATGATATAAAATAGAGGTTCTTCCGTAAAGGTTAAGATTTAGCATATAAGCAGGGAAGACAAAAGCAAAGTTCCCATGAAGTCAAAAATAACACCACACTGGTCCAGTGCTCCATGAAACTCTGAGTTAAATTATAGTCCTCAAAGGCGTGTACTTGGATCCAGATTCACCAAGACACTTCAGTATGCTTCAAACTGGCTCATCATCATCTTCCTGCTGTATTCATAAGCCAAAAATAGTGCCGCATTGGCAGGGAACGCTCGAATCAAAGTAGCTTTCAGACCAGAATATAAAGCTGCTTACTCCTTCGTTTTTCACAACACTTAAGAGTTCTGATAAATCCTGCCTGTTTTCCAAACATGGAAAGAACCTGAATTCTGGATTTGATACAATCCACTGGGTATATGACAAGCCAAAGGCAAATTCCAGCAATTCCACCGCTTAACATCAAGGGGACAGGGCCTAGTTCATCTTTTGATCCATCCGAGGCAAAAAACGATCGACTAAGTTCATAGCCACCGAAGAAGAAATAGCCTGGTACTACTTGAAACAGAGTGCTCGTGAGTCCGTGGTAGAAGCCCAAGGGGCCATCCTTTCTAAGGATACTCTTCACGACGGACCAAACTGTATTATGGCTTTTTGCTATCCTCCCTGACATCTCCAGTTCGTGCATGGTCTGCAGCCGGCACTTCACCAGCTCAGTGGGGCACAGGGCCAGCGCGGCAAACGCAGAGGCGACGGAACCAGCGGCCGCAGTCTGTAGATCATTCAGCTTCGCCCGCTTGTCCAATCCAACCACTTCCCTCACGAACTGTTGGCAGAAGCCGTAGCACAAGATGAGGACTGAGTTCTCGGCGACGTAGGCCATCAGCGCGGGGGCCGGCCCCTTTGTAGAAGCCCCGCAAGCCCACCTGGGAGTACGTCTTCAGGCCACAGTCGACGAGGCCCTTGTACAGGCCAGGGAACGTCTGCATCTTCACTTGCATTGTGTCGAAGGGCTGCCCGGTCAGGACGCATGCTGTGCCCCCAAGGGCCCCCGCGATGAGGTCAATGGCGGCTTGGATAGCACGATTGGATTTCATGTTCGCCCACTCTTCTGCTGGTCTCCGAGGAAGGGAACTCTCTGGAGCTTAGGAGGCCGTCCCGTGTCCAGCCGCCTGCTCTTGGCTCTCTCTCCGGCGCGGGAGAAGAAGCTTAACCCCAGACTAGGCCGCGGGCCGCCCTCCCCACGCACTGAAATAACCCCCGGCCCGCGGGCCCGCGCGCGCCTCTCCTGGCGCCCTGCGGCCGCCGCGTCTGGGCCCTAAACCCGTCAGCCGCCCTCCCTCTCGCTCCGCGCCGCCGGCGGTCCCAGCGCCCGCGGGCCCCGGGGCCGACTAGAGAAACACTTCTAATGAATCTCAATACAGCAGTAGAAAGCTGTCCGATAAATTCCTGCCATTACGGCCAGAAACTCTAGGCGCTGCTGCGGCGGAGGAAGACTCGCCTTCCTGTTCGGCCAGAGACCCCCACCTCCCGGCAAAACAAAATGGGAGGTGCTTGATCGCGCCTCGGGTCAAAGAGTCAATCTACAGATACAAAGGTTTAAAATAGGGAAAACGAACAAACACTTTGCGGGGTTTACCTGACAATCGGTGGCTCCTTCGGATCAGAAAACCCTTAATCGTCTCCGGAGAGGAATGGCGGCTCCACAAAGGCGCCGGCCGCCGCGCCTCTCCAGGTGTAGCTCTTTGCCCGCTGGGGGCGACGCCGGGGGAGGCCTGAGGCGGGCAGATCCTCTCTTTCGTGGTAACATCGCCGAGGATCCTGGCCTGAAGCTCTGTGAGCTGGTGGGACGCACACCCTCGTTATTTCTAGAGGTTAAGTCAAGGCCGTGTACAATCGCATTGGAAAACATTTATATACAGCTAAAAAACTTGATATAAAAGACCTGTGTGGCTCCAGCGCTCTGTGCGTGCTAAGTCTCGGGGTTCTTGCTGAGGAGCCATGCAGCTTTATGCAGCAGCAGTTCTGGATATAACTGAGTACAGGCCTAGTAGGCAAGATGCAGTTTGGGGCATCAGTGAGGGTACCGCTGTCAGGACACACTTTTCCTCCCATATGCTTATAATCCCAGCGTTGGAACGAATTCTCTTAAAGTTTACATTTTAAGCCCTAGGCGGTATTTTACTTTGGGGGTAAAAACAAAATGGTGGAGGGGGCAGAAACTATGCTAAAAGGATTCTTTCATTTAGAAAGCTTTCCTTGTCTGATTCTTTGGGTATCAGTTAATATTTAAAAGTGAGGCACCTAAAAGCAGATTATGCGTGGATACTGTTTGTCAACAGGTAGACTTCATTGTATTAAGTAGTGACTTGGCCTTTTCTTTGGAGAGTGCCCAAATGTATCTGGATTTCTTTTCTCTGGTACCATATGGTTTCTTCAGAGAATAATCTTCCAGTTTTGACTGTGTGTGTGTCTGTGTGTGTTTGCGGGGGAGGGGGGGTGCGGGGGGTGTTTACCTTGGGTACTGATTTAATGACACCAAGTGGGAGAAGAGGGTTGACATCCTGCAGTCAGAAAACAGACTTTCACACAATTCCCTTGTTCAATGCTATGGACCCCCAGCCTCCATCTGTGCCTTCTTTGGTTCAATTAACCCAGAAAATAAACTTTCTGTCTGTGGCATGGGGAAGGAAAAGTCATCGGGCTTGAGTGAGATAGGGCTCCTGGACATCCAACAGCTCTGAGCACAGATTTTATCTTATTTTTTTTGTCTGTGCCACATGGCATGCAGGATCTTAGTTCCCAGACCAGGGATGGAATCTGTGGCCCCTGCGGTGGAAGCCCAGAGTCCTAACCACTGGACTGCCAGCGAAGTCCCTGAACACAGATATTAATGAATCCTGTTTCTAGCCTCACACCTTCTCTCTTCCTTGGAAACTGCCTGCAAAAACTGAGCCTCAGTGTCTATATCAAGTGGGTGGGTTTTTTTCTCCTTGGTATACCTCCTTGCAGACATTTAGCATGTAACTTTCTGTGATCTATGAATTTATCGTTTCTTCATCTGCTTTGGCCTTCTGAAAACATTGACATCTCTCATCCACTGTTGTCTCATCTCCTATTTTCCTTGCCCTTGGGGGTTACTATATTAGCAGGCTATCTGACAGAGAAAAGAGATTCATGAGAACAATGTGCCATTTTAAACTAGAAAATAATTTTTTAATTTTTAAAATTTCGTATCACATTTGATGGTTTTTTAAAAATTAATTTTATTTATATATTTATTTATTTTTGGCTGCATTGGGTCTTTGTTGCTGTGCTCAGGCTTTCTCTAGTTGCCGCGAGCGGGGGCTACTCTTCGTTGCGGTGCACGGGCTTCTATTGCGCTGGCTTCTGTTGTTGCAGAGCATGGGCTCTAGATGCACAGGCTTCAGTAGTTGTGGCATGCAGGCTCAGTAGTTGTGGTTCACGGGCTCTAGAGAACAGGCTCAGTAGTTGTGGCACATGGGCTTAGGTGCTCCACAGCATGTGGTATCTTCCCGGACCAGGGCTCAAACCTGTGTCCCCTGCATTGGCAGGTGGATTAACCACTGCACCACCAGGGAAGTCCCTCACATTTGAGGGTTTTTAAAACTGTTTTGGTTTTTTAAAACTGTCCATTAATTACCTATGGTTCATTGTTTGTTTTTTAAAAGCACATACTGTTTTTACAAACACAAGAGATGCTGGATACTACAATAAGTCATCAACTGCTTTTGCATTAAATTCATATATGTATATGTTCTGGAGAAACCAAGTTAGTAATCAGCGCCAGGGATCATGAGGGCATTAATAGGGAAATCGTCTGTAATTTCATTGAATTATCAGACATAGCTGTGCAATAATACACAGATCTCAAGTTCCATGAAATGTATTTAAACAGCTGGACTTGGAGCACATGCACTCCCACGCATACATGGAAAACAATGGCAAAGGAACTTCCAAATTTTCAGTGAAGATGCACATCCACATCACATGTTCCCTAGCAATCAGATGGAATAGCCAGATAGGATTACCAGAGAAAGTAAGGTTTGAGCTGAGGGCTGAGTAACAAAAAGCTAGCCATGAGACTATCTGGAGACTGCTTCAGGAAAAGGGAAATATAAGTGTAATATAAGTAGAGCTCTGTAGTGTGAAAGAGCTGGGCGTCTGAAATACAGAAAGAAGGCCAATATACCTGCTGTGTGGTGAGCAGTCTTCCTAGTCTGTGTTTTCACACAATTCTTACCAGGTAATAAAAGTTTAAGCAGAGTTGAAGACAGTCCTTCAGAGGCATGATTGGTCACAATTTGTCCAAAGTTTTTGTCTCAAACATTTGATCTACAAATTCAAAACGTCAGGCTTTATGACATTTAGATGTGAACATAAAGATCCCATTTACCTAATCTATAGAAATAATGCAAAACAGAGACCACACTGACATGCTTATTACAGCATTCTGTGTAATAGCAAATGTAAAATGGAACAACCTAAGTGACCGGCAATAGGGGAGTGAATAAAATTAAGAATTTGTAAAATTTCTGCATTGCTTAAAATTTTCAGTTAGTTTTTTCTTATAATATTTTAAAACACTAATTTAAAAAATTCAACTTCCATTCATGAACTCAGAAATATTGAAAACCGTAGCCCACCTATACATCACACTCCTCAGGCAAGGGAGCTGTGAGAAAAGTGAGTCTTTTTTGGTAACTCTGGATTTACATGAAGGGAAATGGATCCCAATCTTCTTTTTTCTCTTTTGAAGTTTACATAACAGATAATTACTCTTCATTATGGAGATTTTAATATTTATGCAAGACCAAGCCGTAAATGAATCAAATAAAAACCAAAGCTACAGTAGTAAACTGACTCAGTTTGCTTATGCTGCAGATGTATTTGAAGCAAACTTTGTTTCTGCTGTAATTTATAAACTTTTAGAATGATTCTTTAATTTGAAATCAGTCAACCCCACTTAAAGCAGCTGTTTCTTTATACACTTTTCTACCATTTCAATCAGGCTTTAAATCAAATTTTTGATCCCTGTACGTTCAGACCCTAGTAAATAGGCAATAATAGTTTGCTTTTATTCTAGGAATTGTTCTAAGTCCTTATATGTATCAACTCAATAGCCAACAACTCAAGGGCCCCCAGGTAGGTAATATTATCACCTCCATTTTAGAGATGAGGAAACTGAAACCAACAGATTAATTTACTTGCCCAAGATCAATCTCAACTAGGTCACTGAAATAGGATACAAACATAGGCACCACATCTCCTG
Source organism: Leucopleurus acutus (assembly GCF_964270905.1). Classification (NCBI taxonomy): domain Eukaryota; kingdom Metazoa; phylum Chordata; class Mammalia; order Artiodactyla; family Delphinidae; genus Leucopleurus; species Leucopleurus acutus. Next base: position 58,551,782 of record NC_139145.1, on the reverse strand, counting down.
AACTTGTGATTTTAATCTCTACTCTTCTTTAGTAAGTTTACAGTGACTAACAAGGCAAAGTACGTAATCTCAGTGAATTTACAGCCTAGTGAGGACATGAGCAACAAGTAACTTAGACTTTGGTATGATAGATGTGTAACAGTATTTATCCCAATAGACTATTAAAGAGAAAGAGTAGTAATTAAACTCCTTGAAAAAAATGTAAATAAGCTCAGGATTGAAAATAGTGAGAGAATGTGGTGAGATCAGGCTGAAAGAAAAGAATTTAGGATAGTTTAGGAACGTTCTTTATCTCCTGACCTCCAAATGGAGCAGGTGGATTGGAAACATAATGCAAAGATGACATTTCCCCATTTCTTTGCCTCTGCTGTTCCTCTTTTTCTTAAATTCTAACACAACTGCTTCTTTTCCTACAAAACAGAATCCAATTGGTCAGTCCCTTAAACCCCATAAAGAAACCACTTCAGAAGAGGATCTGATACCCACTACCCCTAAAAGAGCAAGACACATTATAAGGTGAAAATTACTTGCTTTTATTTATTGTGAAAACAACTTTATGAAATGATTTGCAATGCAAAACGTGGAAAACTGCTTTGAATAACTGGGACAATAGCTACAGCATGGGAAAACATATGTAAACAAACTTCACTGCCACCAAACTAGACTCTACTAATTTATCTCAGATGGCATCACAGAGTAGCAATGGCAGCTTCTGGTAAACAGAGAAACAGCAGCAAAGTCCTGCAGTGAAGCTGTGGTTAATTATTAAACTGAACTGTTCACTCCACTAATCCTACAACTTCCCTACATTTATCTGTCTATACATTCCTACTTACTACAGGACAAACACCCACCAAAGTGGTTCCAAAAGACAAATGAGATAGAAATTCACAGTTATCTTTGTCTGCAAGACAAATCCAATAGAAGGCAGTGGAGGAAATTGGGAACTACTACAAAGTTTTACTATCTAGTCCAGGTGATGAAAACAAAGTTTTTCTTTCAAGGCTGACCACTGTCAGGAATGAAATTAAGTATCAAAACTCTCCTCACTTCTCTAGGAGTGATTCTAGCTCTTCTTGCAAAGAGCTGAGCTGCTCCTTTTCTCGGTCTTCCTTTTGTTTCAGTTCATCCAGCACAGCCTGAAATCTGTTCTTGAGAGCCAGGTTTTCCACTTTCAGGATGAGATCCTCCTGTCGCTTTGCCCTGTCCTGGGTCTCTTGGAGCTTGCCTTTCATGTTATCAATCTGTTTCTGAATTCCCATAACCAGCTGATTAGTTCCCTCGTCTTCTTGCTGGTGTTCATCTGACTCATTTAGCTTGTCCTGTAGCTGCCTTTCCAGATCTTCCTCAGTGTCAATGATGTTTATGTCTTCTTCATCTTGATGCTGTGTCTCATCTTCATCTTCACTGCTGCTGCTAAGGTCATTGAATATCTCCCGAAGCTCATCATGTTCTAATGAGTCACGGCCCTGCCTGTGGCCAGACATGCCTGGGGAAGAGATATCAAGGCCTTGGTTTTCTGCTTCTTTTGTTTCATCTTCAGCAATTATTTCCCAACGGGTACTGACAGCTTCAGCATCTGTGCTCAGCAACCGCTTTACTTCTTTTTCCACATCTGGAGACTCAATATACTTCTTCTTTGCTGTCTTACGGAACCTTCTCTTTCTGACATTTTTTAGAGGCAGAGTAATTCCATGGTTCCATACAAACTTTTTCTCTTTGTCCTTATCCTTTTTCTTGCTTGCTTTGGGATCAGCAGTGGCAACTGGTTCCTCAACAGGAGGATAGAGATCACCGTCAACTGTGGCGACAAGCATCTGAGAGACATCAGCTGTCTTGTAAAAGGTTTTTTTATCAATGGTTTTCAAACTTTCCATAACACATGGCAGATCTACCAATTTTGACGCCAATGGGACCTGGTCCACGCTGACAATTCCATGACGCCCATCAGGGTGTAACTCAATTGTCAGTCTGTCCTTCAGGTTGACATGACCAGACTGTACCGCCCGCCTCACGGTAGAGGCATACTCCAGAGGTAGGCGTAAGATAAACTGGCTCTCTAGTTCGTGAGGAGCATCATCTTTGCTCTTACTCATCTTTATTTCTTTGTGACTCACTTTTTCTCTAATAACCACTTGTTGCACTGAAAAATTTCAGCTATTTCAACAGAAAGACCACTTCTTTATAAATTGAAGTCTTTAATTACAAACAGTTCTGGATAGAAGAGCAACTAAGCGTCTATTCTGAATTAAGCCCCAAGTCTTTCTAAATATGCTGTAACAATACCAGTCGTTACTGACGCATTGCCTTACGCAGGTCCATTTAAATCTATCAGCTGCAATGCCAAGTTCCAACCTCTAGATGCCGCTGCAGGACAACGCAGGGAAAGCAAATGGCGGCTCCTACGGAATGATGTTCGGCACAGAAAGTAAGGCTCAGCAGATACTCCCAATCCACAAACTCTCCCGGAACAAAGATACGCAAAAAGTGGGGCGTAGTGAGCTCTCTTCGCCTCAGGTACTTACAATCCAGTAACGATTATAAGTCCAGTTTCTCCGGACAGGCGCGAGCGGAAAAGGAAGCCACTCAGAGCAAGGTGGCCGGGAGCCGAGCGTCTCCTTCCGAATTCCTTTGTTCTTCCCGGCACTTGGCAAAGCGATCCGCTGATTATCGGTGAAATGGCTGAGGAAGGGCAACGCGAAATCTCGCCAACAACCGCAGCTCCAAACGCCAGATTCTGCAACTCCGCAGCTCAGCGGGCCTCCGTCCGTTAACGGCCGACCTAGCCGAGAAAAGAGAGCTACGTCACCACACGGGACGGGAAGCTGCTGTGAGTCGCAACACGCCTCGGGCGGAAGTGCGGGCTGCCCAGCGCGCGCAGGCGCAACCGCCGAAACGCGCTCCGGCGTGTCTTGTAGTCTCGCGAGAACTTGGTCTTAACGGGATGAACGTTATGTTCCGTAAAGAGGGGTTGGTTTACTGCTTCCCTGTTGGCGCAGCGGTTGGGAGTTCGCCTTCTGATGCAGGAGTCGCGGGTTCGTGCCCCCGTCCGCGAGGATCCCGCGTGCCGCGGAGCGGCGGGTCCCGTGAGCCGTGGCCGCTGGGCCTGCGCGTCTGACAGGCCCGGGTACCGGAAAAAAAAAAAAAAAAGCTGTAGGTTCACAAGTATTTAGAGAAAACGGTTATTATAATAAGGACATAGATTGTCCCGTCCGCCTCCGCTAAGCCAGGGCTTTTACCGGATCTCTGTGGGGCCGGGTACCTCCTAGGCGTCCGTGCGAAAGTGGTTTTTGTTTCTGGAAATATCTAAGCATCTCCACAGGCTATATTCAATCTGGAGCCAATAAAAAAACTCATAACTAACCATACCGTGGATTTTAAAGTACCCAAGTCAGTGGAGTGAGGACGTGCAGCCCACTATAATTCTTAGTCTGTGTTTGTTGATTATGAAGATGGCTGTAGGGGGCCCGTGACTCGGTCTGTTTCTGTTTTGAAGACCCCGTGAGGGCACAAGGATGATTCCTCTTTTTTTATTTTAGTTTATTTATTTTTTTATACAGCAAGTTCTTATGAGTCATCCATTTTATACATATTAGTGTATACATGTCAATCCCAATCTCCCAGTTCATCCCCGCCCTCCCCTCCCCTGCCACTTCCCCCACTTGGTGTCCATACGTTTGTTGTCTGCATCTGTGTCTCAATTTCTGCCCTGCAAACTGGTTCATCTGTACCATTTTTCTAGGTTCCACGTATATGCGTTAATATACGATATTTGTTTTTCTCTTTCTGACTTCACTCTGTGTGAGTCTCTAGATCCATCCACGTCTCTATAGATGACCCAATTTCGTTCCTTTTTATGGCTGAGTAGTGATTCCTCTTTTTAATGTGTTTGACGTAGATATAAATGTAAACAGAGAAGGTCGTGTTCTTCTGGAGGCCCACGTTCATTTAGGACAGTTGGCTGAAAGACGAATAGTCTGATTAAAGTAGAATATAATGGAAGTATTACTTCCTTCTACTCATTTGCCAGTAATTTTTAAATTAGTTTGGAATTTTAAAAAATCCACCTCTACTGTTTGGATAACTTTTCTGCTTGCCTCTTCTTTAGGTGGGCAAGTATTCTTCAACATGTATTTATAGTACTTCAGTCTAACTGTGTAACAGTTTCCACTTATTCCTCTTCATTTCCATTTATTTATTAATAGGATCAATTTGGTAGACTATCGAGGTCACTAAAATTTCAATTTCTATTCTCTAATATATCAACACCTGCATCTAAGTTTTAGAGAATTCACTTAAAATGTGATTAACATTTAGAAAATTCACTTTATTTCTTTATGTACTTATTGTTTCCCTCACCTAAGACTGGAAGCTCCATGATAATCAGGAGTCTAATATCATGTTCATCCGGTCCCAGTGCCTAGTATCAAAACGTGGGAGATAAAAAATATTTGCTAATTGAATGAAACAATTGATCCATCCACAAAGAACATAAATACAATCTAAATCCTATAATAATTTGTCAGAAAATACATTCTGTGTCGCCTTAAAATGAGATAGAACCACTTTATATATACATTTCCTCTCCAGTCACGGACCGTGCCAATTGTTATGAGGCCAGAAGTTTGCAAATAGCGTGTGTGAATGTGACCCCTTTTGTTTCGTAGACTGTGCTACCGTGTGTCATGGGGTGCAATTTAAATGGTTTGGTACCAGTCTGGTTTTTTATGTTAAGTTTGAAGGAAAATTATGCTCTTCTACATAACTGTACTTTAGTTCTTTGTTCTGTAATGTGTTGAAGAACGTTAGCTGATGTATATGTAATTTCCAGGATGATCTATTTCCTCTTTTTGAAGAAGTTTTTCCAATGTGCTTGTCCCTTAATTGTACCTGATTTTACTTACTTCATAGATATGAGTTTAGCATGCTAGCCTTTGCATACTGCTTTACTTAACCCTATAAAATGTGAGGCCATGCTTATACGTGAAAATGATCCAAATATTGCTTTGCATTTTAATTGCCTATGAGTTTTATGATGCTCAAATATCTTTGTCACAGAAAATAACTTGAGATAAATTCTGGGCAATTCAGATTTGCCAAAATTATGGTGTAGTTTAGTTATTAAACCTTGAAATGGAAGGTTGTCAGAGTTAATTAAAAGGATCAACTGAAGTGTCCCCTAAAGTATCTACCTCCTTCAATCCTGAAACATATTTTCTGTTTTTGAGTTTAATACATTTTCTGAATGCTATTTTTTGAGGGGTAGTTACACTGATCTTAAAGCTAAGGGCACTGCCACATCACCATTTCCTTAATGTCTATTGATAAATCCAGTTGTTGTTCTTGTTGTTTTGACTGGGGAACTGAATTTTATTTATTTATTTTATTTTTGGCTGCATTGGGACTCTGTTGCTGCGTGCGGGCTTTCTCTAGTTGGAGCGAGCTGGGGCTACTCTTCGTTGCATTGCGTGAGGTTCTCATTGCGGTGGGTTCTCTTGTTGCAGAGCACGGGCTCTAGGAGCGCGGGCTTCAGTAGTTGCAGCACGCAGGCTCAGTAGTTGTGGCTCACGGGCTTAGTTGCTCCGCGGCATGTGGGATCTTCTCGGACCAGGGCTCGAACCCGTGTCCCCTGCATTGGCAGGCAGATTCTTAACCACTACACTGCCAGGCAAATCCCAGGGAACTGAATTTTTAATTTTGTTTAATTTTTTTAACACCTTTATTGGAGTATAATTGCTTTACAATGGTGTGTTAGTTTCTGCTTTATAACAAAGTGAATCAGCTACGCATATACATATATCCCCATATCTCTTCCCTCTTGCGTCTTCCTCCCTCCCACCCTCCCTATCCCACCCATCTAGGTGGACACAAAGCGCCGAGCTGACCTCCCTGTGCTATGCGGCTGCTTCCCACTAGCTATCTGTTTTACATTTGGTACTGTATATATGTCCATGCCACTCTCTCACTACGTCCCAGCTTCCCCTTCCCCGTGTCCTCAAGTCCATTCTCTATGTAGCAGCTGGTTTCTTAATGATGGTCTTCTTCCTGGCTTGCAGGCTGCAGCCTCCTCACCATGTACATATACATACACCATGTACGTATACATACACCATATACATATACATACACCATGTATGTATACATGGTGTAAAGAAGCAGCTCTGATATTTCTTCCTCTTCTTATAAAGACACTAATCCCATCATAGGCTCCACCCTCATGACTTTATCTAAACCTAATTAGTGCCCAAAGGCCCCTCGTCCTAACACCATCACAGTGGGGGCTAAGGCTTCAATATATGAACTAGGGTAGCGGGTGGGGCACAAATATTCAGTCCATAACACAGATCAATGCGAAAAGATGAAATGTTCAGTTAAAAATGGTTATCCAAAGAGAAAAAGATTAAATTGGGTCTTAATTCAAATGGTTCTAAGACTCAAATGTCAAAAACAAAACCCAAAACAACGTTCAAGCTCTTAGTGGAAAATACAGGTTAATGGATTTTAGACCCTTGGGCTAGAAATAATTTCTTTAAAAAGAAACTGACCATAGAATAAAAGATTAATACAGTTGTAATAAAATCAAGAAACTTCATTTATCAATAGACATCTTAAAGATGTGAAAAGGTACAAACCAGGAGAGGATACTCACATATACACACTGACAAAGAATTAATATCAAGGATATATAAAGAACTCCTACAAACCAATATAAATAAAAATAACAATATAAAAATGGTAAAAGATATGAACAAACATTTCACAGAAGAAACATATAACCAATAGATGCACAAAGAAATGTTCTTTTGCTGTAATTAGAGAAATATAGATCAAAACCAAGATCAGATAGATTTTTTTGTTTGACAGAAATTTAAAAGCCTGACAATGCCAAGTGTTGGAAAGCCTGTGGATACAAGAGATTCAGGCCTATATACTGTAAGTGCATGTAAAAATCAGTACAACTACTTTGCAAAATAGTTGAATATTAGCTACTAAATATAACGATTACTCCTAGATAAATACTTGCAAGTTCCAGAATTTCTATTCCTAGTTATATACCCAAAAGAAATTCTTGTACATTTGCATCAGGAGGTATATATAAGAATGTTTATATTGACAGTGGGCAACAGGAGCAAAAATCAGGAAACAATCCATATGCCTATCAACTGAATGAATAAGCTACGGCATACTCACAAAATGGAATGTTTTACAGTAATCTAAATAAATGAAATACAGGAACACAAGATGATTGGATTTTAAAAATAAATATTAGAGAATAAAATGTACCAACGTATCACATACAGTATTTTACCCTTACTATAAAATTTAAAATAACTAGAAAAATATATATGTGGGAGTAACATATAATACAAAAAAAAAATCAGAGGAGCAAAGAATGATGCACATAGAATTCAGGATGATAATTACCTTGATTTGCTGGGTCCAGGGAGTGGTAGGAGGGACCATTTGTACGATCAGATGTATATTACTACCAAGGTCCTGGCATTTGTGGGGAGGTGCTGTGTTCACAAATTCTTATTACTATTTCGATAGATAACTACATATATAGATATACAGCTAAATGATACTGGATAGGTAAGTAAACAAACAATTCAGGTCAGGTATGGACTAATGATGACAGTTTATCATAATCCAATTCTGTGAACTTGAGGTCCAACCGTATAAAAATAAAACAAAACAGCACATGTGAGAGAATATAAAGCACACAGAATCACCAATGAAGTATTCTTGCCAAAAATGTTTAAGCTCAACCAAGCCTTTAGACCTTCTCTCAAGGAGTGAAAGTCCTGAAACCCAGGAGACTTCCTGCCTAGTTCTTCGCAGTAACAGACCAGAATCAATCTGGAGGAAAAACTCTTCGATATAGTGCAAGGCTCTTTTCAACGTGGTTCAACTTTGACTCCAGACGGCAAAGAGAAGTGGAGAGGCAAGCATAAAAATAGAAGCAGAGAATTAAAAATAAAAAGTAGTGTGTGCTAAAATCCTTAATGCACTACAAAAGACAGTAATGGCTCCGCGGCAGCCTCCGAACGCAGAACCGAAAACTTATCCTGCTGCACGGCCTATAGACACATGAAAAGATGCTCAACATCACTGATTAGTAGAGAAATGCAAATCAAAAGTACATTGAGGTACCACCTCACACGGGTCAGAATGGCCATCATTAAAAAGTCTAGAAATAACAAATGCTGGAGAGGGTGTGGAGAAAAGGTAACCCTCTTACACTGTGGGGGGGAATATAAATTGTTGCAGCCACTATAAAAAACAGTAGGCAGGTTCCTCAAAAAAGTACAGCTAGAATTACCATATGATCCTGCAATTCCACTCCTGGTCATACATCCAGACAAAACTATCATTCAAAGAGATACATGCACCCCTAGGTTCACAGGAGCACTAACCACGATAGGCAACACATGGGATCAACTGAAATGTCAGTCAAGAGATGAAGGGATCAAGACGATATGGTATATATACACATATATAATAATGTACTACTCAGCCATAAAAAAAAGCTGAAATAATGCCATTTGCAGCAACACGGATGGACCAAGAGATTATCTCATTGGGTGACCAAAAATTTCACTCTGGTCTTTCCCTGACATGGTACGGAAAACATCTTCCCACTACCACTTACCCTATGGTATCACTTACATATGGAATCTGAAATATGACAAAAAGGAACTCATCTGCACAGACTCAGAGACCTAAAGAGCAGACCAGTGGTTGCCAAGGGGCAGAAGGGTAGTGAAGGGATGGATTGGGTGTTTGGGATTACCAGATATAAACTATTACATGGAGAGTGGACAAACAATTAGGTCCTTCTGTATACCACAGGCAACTATAAGCAACATCCTGTGATACACTGCAACAGAAAGGAATATGAAAAAGGATCTTCATATACTAATTCTAAATACTGTGCTGCAGAGCAGAAAATTAACACAACATCGTATATCAAATACACTTCATTGAAATAAATGTTAAAAAAACACAACACGGTGTGGTATTGGCACAACAACAGACATATAGATTAATGGACCCCAATAAGGAACCCAGAAACAAATCCACATACCGACAGTGAATTAATCTGTGATGAAGGAGCAAGTATGGACAATGAAGAAAAGACAGTCTCTTCAGCCAGTGGCATAGGGAAAGATAAACAGCCACATGTAAATCAATGAAGTTAGAACTCTCCCTCCCACCGTACCCAAAAATAAACTCAAAATGGCTTAAAGACTTAAATATAAAGACATGACACCATAAAACACCTAGAAGAAATCATAGGCAAAACATCCTCTGACAAAAATCCTAGCAATGCTTTTTTAGATCAGCTGGCCAACAGAAAAGAATTAAAAGCAAAAATAAGCAAACGGGACTAATCAACCTTAGAAGCGCCTCCACAGCAAAGGAAAACATCAACAAAACAAAACAAAACAAAAAACCTACAGAATGAAAGAAAATGTTTTCAACGATGCGACCAAAATGGGTTTAAATTCTAAAATATACAAACAGCACATACAACTCAATACAAACCAACAAGCAAACTAAACAACCAATCCAAAAATGGGCAGAAGACTTAGAGATTTATTCAAAGAAGACATCCACCTGGCCAATGGACACATGAAAAATGCTCAGCATTGCTGATTCTTAGAGAAACGCAAATCAAAACTACAAAGTGGTATCACCTCACACCAGTCAAAATGGCCATCACTAAAAACCCTACAAGGAAGAAATGCTGGAGAGGGTGTGACAAAAGGAAACCCTCCTACACTATTGGTGGGAATGAAAATGGGTGTAGCAACTAGAGGAAACAGTAAGCAGTGTCCTCCAAGAAGTTCAAAAAGAGGTACATTATGATCCAGCAATCCTAGGCCTCGGCATATATCCAGAAAAGACTATCATTCAAAGAGATACATGCACCCCTATGGTCACAGCAGCACTATTCTCAAGCCAAGATATGGGAATAACCTAAGTGTCGAACGACAGATGAATGGTTCAAGAACATGTGGCACATATATACAATGGAATATTGCTCATCCACAAAAGGAAAAGAAATTGAAGTATTTGTAATGAGGTGGATGGACCTAGAGTCCGTCATACAGAGTGAAGTAAGTCAGAAGAGAAAGACAAATACCGAATGCTAAAACATATATGTGGAATTTAAGAAAAAAAAATATCATGAAGAACCTAGGGGTAAGACAGTAATAAAGACACAGACCTACTAGAGAATGGACTTGAGGATATGGGGAGGGGGAAGGGTAAGCTGTGACAAAGTGAGAGAGTGGCATGGACATATATACACTACCAAACGTAAAACAGAAAGCTAGTGGGAGGCAGCCGCATAGCACAGGGAGATCAGCTCAGTGCTCTCTGACCACCTACAGGGGTGGGATAGGGAGGATGGGAGGGAGGGACACACAAGAGATATGGGAACATATGTATATGTATAACTGATTCACTTTGTTATAAAGTAGAAACTAACACACCATTGTAAAGCAATTATACTCCCATAAAGATGTACAATAATAATAATAAAAGAAAAGAAAATTGAAAAAAAAAAGATGTGGTACATGTATACAATGGAGTACTACTCAGCCATAAAAAAATAATGCAATAATGCCATTTGCAGCAACCTAGAAGGACCTAGAGATTATCATATTACATGCAGGAAGTCAAAAGGAGAAAGACAAATACCATGTGATATTACTTATACAGGGAATCAGAAATAGGACACAAATGAACTTACCTACATAAGAGAAACAGACTCAAAGCCATAGAAAACAGACCTGTGGTGGCCAAGGGGGAGAGGAGCTGGGAGAGGGATGGACGGGAAGTTTGGGATTAGCAGATGCAAACTATTCTATAGAGAATAAATAAACAACAAGGTCCTATTGTACAGCACAGGGAACTACATTCGATATCCTCTGATAAACTGTACTAAAAAGGAATGTGGAAAGTAAATATCGATCTATATATATATAATTGAATCACGGTGCTGTACAGCAGAAAGCACTGTAAATGAACTGTACTTCAATAAAATAAATCGAAAGAAACATAATGTGGTATAGGCAAAAAACAGATACATACATCACTGTAACAGATGAAGGAGCCCGGCACGAAATCCACGGACCAATGGACGATTAATCTTCCATAAAGGAGGCAAGTATATACGATGCGGAAAAGACAGTCTCTTTAGCAAGTGTTACCGGGAATGAGGACAGACACATGAAAATCAATGAAGGTAGACACTCCCTCCCACTATATACAAAAATAAACTCAAAATGCCTTAAAGACTTAAATGTAAGACAGGACACCATAAAACTCTTAGAACATAGGCAAAACATTCTGTGACATACATTGTAGCAATATTTTCTTAGATCGGTCTCCCAGTGCAAAAGAAATGAAAGCAAATATAAACAAATGGGACCTAATAATCCTTATATGCTTTTGCATAGCAAAGGAAAGCATCAACAAAACAAAAAGATCACCTTCGGAATGGGAGAAAAGATGTGCAAAGCATGTGACCGACAAGGGCTTAACTGCTAAAATATACAAACAGCGCATACAAACAAATGTATAAAAGAAAAATGAACATCCCAGTCAAAAATGCACAGAAGAGCCAAACAGATATTTCTCCAAATAAGACATCCAGATGGCCAACAGACACATGAAAAGATGCTCAACATCACTGATTAGTAGAGAAATGCAAATCAAAAGTACACTGAGGTACCACCTCACTCGGGTCAGAATGGCCATCATTAAAAAGTCTACAAATAACAAATGTTGGAGAGGGTGTGGAGAAAAGGTAACCCTCTTACACTATGGGGGGGAATATAAATTGTTGCAGCCACTATAAAAAACAGTAGGCAGGTTCCTCAAAAAAGTACAGCTAGAATTATCATATGATCCTGCAATTCCACGCCTCGTTATACATCCAGACAAAACGATCATTCAAAGAGATACATGCACCCCTAGGTTCACAGGAGCACTACCCACGATAGCCAAGACATGGGATCACCCTAAATGTCAGTCAAGAGATGAAGGGATCAAGACGATATGGTATATATACACATATATAATAATGTACTACTCAGCCATAAAAAAAAGCTGAAATAATGCCACATGAAGCAACACGGATGGACCAAGAGAGTATCACATTGGTTTGGCCTAAAATTTCATTCTGGTCTTTCCCTGACATGGTACGGAAAACATCTTCCCACTACCACTTCCCAAAACTAAGGAAGGAAGTCGGAAAGAGAAAGACAAATACCATATGGTATCACTTACATGTGGAATCTGAAATATGACAAAAAGGAACTCATCTGCACAGACTCAGAGACATAAAGAACAGACCAGTGGTTGCCAAGGGGCAGAAGGGTAGGGAAGGGATGGATTGGGAGTTTGGGATTAGCAGATATATACTATTACATGGAGAGTGGACAAACAATTAGGTCCTTCTGTATACCACAGGCAACTATAAACAACATCCTGTGATACACTGTAACAGAAAGGAATATGAAAGAGAATCTTTATATACTAATTCTCAATACTGTGCTGCAGAGCAGAAAATTAACACAACATCGTATATCAAATACACTTCATTGAAATAAATGTTAAAAAAACACAACACGGTGTGGTATTGGCACAACAACAGACATATAGAGTAACGGACCCCAATAAGGAACCCAGAAAGGAATCCACGTACCGACAGTGAATTAATCTGTGATGAAGGAGCAAGTATGGACAATGAAGAAAAGACAGTCTCTTCAGCCAGTGGCATAGGGAAAGATAAACAGCCACATGTAAATCAATGAAGTTAGAACTCTCCCTCCCACCGTACCCAAAAATAAACTCAAAATGGCTTAAAGACTTAAATATAAAGACATGACACCATAAAACACCTAGAAGAAATCATAGGCAAAACATCCTCTGACAAAAATCCTAGCAATGCTTTTTTAGATCAGCTGGCCAACAGAAAAGAATTAAAAGCAAAAATAAGCAAACGGGACTAATCAACCTTAGAAGCTCCTCCACAGCAAAGGAAAGCATCAACAAAACAAAACAAAAAACCTACAGAATGAAAGAAAATGTTTTCAACGATGCGACCAAAATGGGTTTAAATTCTAAAATATACAAACAGCACACACAACTCAATACAAACCAACAAGCAAACTAAACAACCAATCCAAAAATGGGCAGAAGACTTAGAGATTTATTCAAAGAAGACATCCAGATGGCCAATGGACACATGAAAAATGCTCAGCATTGCTGATTATTAGGGAAATGGAAATCAAAACTACAAAGTGGTATCACCTCACACCAGTCAAAATGGCCATCACTAAAAAGCCTTCAAAGAAGAAATGCTGGAGAGGGTGTGACAAAAGGAAACCCTCCTACACTATTGGTGGGAATGTAAATGGGTGTAGCAACTAGAGGAAACAATAAGCACTGTCCTCCAAAAAGTTCAAAAAGAGGTACATTATAATCCAGCAATCTGAGTCCTTGGCATATATCCAGACAAAACTATCATTCAAAGAGATACATGAACCCCTATGTTCACAGCAGCACTATTCACAAGCCAAGATATGGGAATAACCTAAGTGTCGATCGACAGATGAATGGTTCAAGAACATGTGGCACATGTATACAATGGAATATTACTCAGTCATAAAAAGAAACGAAATTGAAGTATTTGTAATGAGGTGGATGGACCTAGAGTCCATCATACAGAGTGAAGTAAGTCAGAAAGAGAAAGACAAATACCGTATGCTAACACATATATATGGAATTTAAGAAAAAATGTCATGAAGAACCTAGGGGTAAGACAGGAATAAAGACACAGACCTACTAGAGAATGGACTTGAGGATATGGAGCAGGGGAAGGGTAAGCTGTGACAAAGTGAGAGAATGGCATGGACATATATACACTACCAAACGTAAAATAGATAGCTAGTGGGAGGCAGCCGCATAGCACGGGGATATCCGCTCAGTGCTCTGTTACCACCTAGAGGCATGGGATAGGGAGGATGGGAGGGAGGGAGACGCAAGAGATATGAGAACATATGTATATGTATAACTGATTCACTTTGTTATAAAGTACAAACTAACACACCATTGTAGAGCAATTATACTGCAATAAAGATGTAGAATAATAATAATAAAATTTAAAAATTGGAAAAAAAATAAGACGTGGTACATGTATACGATGGAGTACTACTCAGCCGTAAAAAATAATGCAACAATGCCATTTGCAGCAACCTGGAAGGACCTAGAGATTATCATATTACATGCAGGAAGTCAAAAGGAGAAAGACAAATACCATGTGATATTACTTATACAGGGAATCAGAAATAGGACACAAATGAACTTACCAACATAAGAGAAACAGACTCAAAGACATAGAAAACAGACCTGTGGTGGCCAAGGGGGAGAGGAACTGGGAGAAGGATGGATGGCAAGTTTGGGATTAGCAGATGCAACCTATTCTATAGAGAATAAATAAACAACAAGGTCCTATTGTACAGCACAGGGAACTACATTCGATATCCTGATAAACTGTACTAAAAAAGAATGTGGAAAGTATATATATATATATATATATATATATGTAAAACTGAATCACGGTGCTGTACAGCAGAAAGCAGTGTAAATGAACTATACTTCAATAAAATAAATCGAAAGAAACATAATGTGGTATAGGCAAAAAACAGATACATACATCACTGTAACAGATGAAGGAGCCCGGCACGAAATCCACAGACCAATGGACGATTAATCTTCCATGAAGGAGGCAAGTATATAAGACAGAAAAGACAGTCTCTTCAGCAAGTGGTACTGGGAATGAGAACAGACACATGAAAATCAATGAAGGTAGACACTCCCTCCCACTATATACAAAAATAAACTCAAAATGCCTTAAAGACTTAAATGTAAGACAGGACACCATAAAACTCCTAGAACATAGGCAAAACATTCTGTGACATACATTATAGCAATATTTTCTTAGATTGGTCTCCCAGTACAAAAGAAATGAAAGCAAATATAAACAAATGGGACCTAATCATCCTTATATGCTTTTGCACAGCGAAGGAAAGCATCAACAAAAGAAAAAGATCACCTTCGGAATGGGAGAAAAGATGTGCAAAGCATGTGACTGACAAGGGCTTAACTGCTAAAATATACAAACAGCTCATACAAACAAATGTATAAAAGAAAAATGAACATCCCTGTCAAAAATGCACAGAAGAGCCAAACAGACATTTCTCCAAAGAAGACATCCAGATGGCCAATAGACACATGAAAAAATGCTCAACATCACTGATTAGTAGAGAAATGCAAATCAAAAGAACACTGAGGTACCACCTCACTCGGGTCAGAATGGCCATCATTAAAAATTCTACAAATAACAAATATTGGAGAGGGTGTGGAGAAAAGGTAACCCTCTTACAGTGTGTGGGGGAATATAAATTGTTGCAGCCACTATAAAAAACAGTAGGCAGGTTCCTCAAAAAAGTACAGCTAGAATTACCATATGATCCTGCAATTCCACTCCTGGTCATACATCCAGACAAAACTATCATTCAAAGAGATACATGCACCCCTAGGTTCAGAGGACCACTACCCACCATAGCCAAGACACGGGATCACCCTAAATGTCAGTCAAGAGAGAAAGGGATCAAGACGATATGGTGTATATATACATATATAATGGAGTAGTACTCAGCCATAAAAGATGCTGAAATAATGCCGTTTGCAGCAACACGGATGGACCAAGAGATTATCACATTGGGTTGGCCAAAAATTTCATTCTGGTCTTTCCATGACATGGTATGGAAAATATCTTCCCACTACCACTTCCCAAAACTAAGTGAAGGAAGTCGGAAAGAGAAAGACGAATACCATATGGTATCACTTACATGTGGAATCTGAAATATGACAAAACCGAACTCATCTGCAAACAGAAACAGACTCAGAGTCATAGATAACAGACCTGTGGTTGCCAAGAAGGAGAGATATGGATTGGCAGTTTGGGATTAGCAGATGCAAACTATTATATAAAGAATGGATCAAGAACGAGGTACTACTGTAAAGCACATTTAACTATACACAATATCCTATGAAAAACAGTAATGGACATGAATATGTAAAAGTATCTGTATGTATGTAAAACTGAATCACTCTCCTCTACATCAGAAATCATCACAACATCATAACTCAACTATGCTTCAATAAAATAAATTACAAAAAACACAGTGTGGGAACTTCCCTTGCGATTCATTGTTTAAGATTCTGTGCTCCCGATATAGGGGACATAGGTTCGATCCCTGGTCAGGGAACTAAGATCCCCTATGCCGCACAGCACGGTCTTAACAAAAGAAAAGACCTTAGCAGTCCCAAGCTGTGAAAACAATGAGTGGAAAACACATACACACACACACACACACAGACACAAACACACACCAGATCCCTCGCCCTTGCCCAAGTGCAATCCAAAATTTAAAAAATATTATTAAAAAAAACCACAGTGTGATATAGACACAAAAACAGACATACAGATCAATGGGAAAGAATAAGCATCCCGGAAATAAATCCACACACCGACAGTCGATTAATCTTTGACAAAGGAGAGAAGAATAAACAGTGGAGAAAAGACAGTGTCTTCTCAGCTGGTGTTGGGAACTCTGGACAGCCACATGTAAATTAATGAAGTTAGAGTACTCCCTCCCACCATACACAAAAATAAACTCAAAATGGCTTAAAGACTTAAATATAAGACATGACACCATAAAATTCCTAAAAGAGAACATAGGTCAATGATTCTCTGATATAAATTACAGCAATATTTTCTTAGATTAGTCTCCCAAGGCAAAAGAAATAGAAGCAAAATTAAACAAATGGGACCTAATCCACCTTATTAGCTTTTGCAGAGCAAAGGAAACCATCAACAAAACAAGAAGACAACCTACAGCACGGGAGAAAATATTTACAAACGATGCGACCAACAAGGGCTTAATTTCTAAAATATCCAAACAGCTCATACAACTTAATACCAAAAAACAAACATACAAACAAAAACAAAGAACCCAATCAAAAAATGAGCATAAGACCCAAATAGACATTTCTCCAAAGAAGACATCCAGATGCCCAACAGACACATGAAAAGATGCTCAACATCGCTAATTATTAGAGAAATGCAAATCAAAACTATAATAAGGTACCTCCTCACACCGGTCAGAATGGCCATCTTTAAAAGGGGTGGGATAGGGAGGGTGGGAGAGAGGGAGACGCAAGAAGGAAGAGATATGCGAACATATGTATATGTATAACTGATTCACTTTGTTATATAGCAGAAACTAACACACCATTGTAAAGCAATTATACCCCAATAAAGATGTTAAAAAAAAAAGTACAAATAACAAATGCTGGAGACAGTGTGGAGAAAAGGCAACCCTCCTACACTGTTCGTAGGAATGTAAATTGGTGCAGCCACTATGGAGAACAGCATGGAGATTCCTATAAAAACTACAAATAGATTACCATATGATCCAGCAATCCCACTCCTGGCCATAATCCAGACAAAACTATAATTCAAAGAGATACATGCACCCCTACGTTCATAGCAGCACTACTCACAATCGCCAAAACATGGAAAGAATGGAAATGTCCATCAACAGATGAATGGATAAAGATGTGGTGTACATATACAAAAAGAATGTTACTCAGCCGTGTAAAAGAATGAAATAATGCCATTTGCAGCAACATGGATGGACTTAGAGATTATCATAGAAAGTGAAGTCAGTCAGACCAAGAAAGACAAATATTATCTGGTATTGCTTATATATGGAATATAAGAAATAATACAAATAAACTTGTTTACAAATTAGAAAGACTCACAGACAGAAAACCAAATTATGGTTACTCAAGGGGAAGGGGGAGGAAATAAAATAGGAGTTTGGATGAACAGATATACAATATTATATATAAAACAGATAAACAACAAGGATTTACTATATAGCACAGGGAGCTGTATTCAATATCTTGTAATAACCTATAATGAAAATGAATCTGAAAAAGAATATATATATATATGTATGTATATATATCTATATCACTTTGCTGTACACCTGAAACTAACATGATAGTGTAAATCAACTATACTTCAATAATAGAAAGTTGCTATGAGAGGAGAGCTCAATATTGTCACCATAATTACAACAACAACAAAACGGAAATTGAACTGATTGTGTAGTTTCCAATGATGGAATATTCACGCAAATCTCATGCACTTCCTCATGTACATTCTGGTACTCTAGAAGAATATTTCAAAGGGAGAACATCTCAGATTCATAGATTTTTCTCAGAATACAGAAAGGAAGTCTACAAGTAATACTTGGAAATGTAGCGCTTCTATACATCTGCCTTCCCTTTGGAACCAAAGGCTCTTCTGTGGGTGGATCTAAGATATTCTTTGGTTTCTTTGTAAACCACCCTGCTTGGGTCTGTCCTCTTGCCACTACTCTAATATTCCCCTTTCTGCTGCAAGATGTTTACCACAGTAAGGTCAGTTAACATATCCTTTTTCTGACATAATTACCATGTATATATACACACCACATTTTCTTTATTCATCCATGGATGGACACTTAGGTTTTTTCCATGTCTTGGCTATTGTGAATAATGCTACAATGAACATAGGGGTGCAAATATTTCTTTGAGATAGTGATTTCATTTCCTTCAGATATATACCCATAAGTGGAATTGCTGGATCATATGACAGTTCTTTTTTTGAGGAACCTCCATACTCTTTTCCATAGTGGCTGCACCAATTTACATTCCCACCAACATACACAAGGGAGTCATTTAGACTTACATTTGTTGGTAGGAGTAAACCGAACTATGTAGGTAAGTTCCCTGTTTTCACTGTATCACCACTTAAAATAGCGAGCACTTATGAAACACTATGATGTTCCAAGAACTAGGCTGACTATTTCATAAGCATTGTTTCACTTAGTTCTTACAAATTCATGAAGTAGATACCATCCTTACATCAGTTGTTTTTTTTTTTTTTTTTCCTTCAGATGAGGAAACTGAAGTCTGGAGAGAGTAAAGAATTTTCCTAACTTAACATATACGATGTAGCAGAGCCAGTACTTGAATATTTCCTGACATAAAAGTCTGTGCTCTTAATCACCACTCAAAAATATCTCCTAAAGATATTGTTAACAGAACAAGCCACTCACACACACACATACTCATGCTTAGGACTCTCCTTTAAGTTGAGTATTAGATAGATGAGCAAATTGAAACAGGAAACAAGGGCCCAGCCCTAGTCTTTTAGTTAGTTGTCACCCCACAACACGTCATACAGAACTCTGTGATGTTGACTGAGTAAAAGACTGTATCCCAAATAAGCCATGATGTTCCCATCATTTGAGTAAAACTTCTTTCCTGTAAAATCAGAAATACTTTATCTACTTTATCTGCAGTCGAAAACTATTTCAATGGGTTTCTTTTTAAGTTGGTACCATAAAATTCAACTTAGCTCGAACCTCACCTCCTCTGAGAATCTTTCCTGATACCCCATTTCTGTTCTTGCTTAAATATTCCTTTTGAGTACTTCAGAGTGCCTGTGCAAATCACTGTCTTAGCACTTACGACTCACTACAGTAATTATTGCTTTACTTTACTTCTAGGCTGTAACCTCTTGGGGTGTAAGTACCAGGTTTTATTCCATTTTATATCCCTAATGCCTTTCACAGTGCCTGAAATTAATCTGTGTGTAATAAACAGCTGCCGATGAATTTAAAAACTCAATGAATGTACAGCCAAACGACTGGCCTGTCTAAAATGGAAGAAATCAAATTCAAATTACTCTCAAAAGAAATTGTACAGCTGGCTGATAATAAAGCCGTATACTAATTAAAAATTGTAATTAGCTCAACCCAAAGTCGGAGAAGTAATTTAAACTATCAGGAGGTAAGAATTGTGCCACTAGACCACGTGACACGAACAGATTTTTGTTTGTTTGTTTTTTGACAGTTTCTGAGGGAAAGCGCCTTACAAACCAGGTTTGCAGTTCAGACGCCTGGCGACGCTGCAGGCTAAAAATGGAGGTGGAGCCAGGCGCTTGCCACAGACTCCATTTTACAAAAGACAAAACTGAGAGGGGCTGGGGGTTGACGCGCCTTGGAAAACGTAGGCAGCAAGCTAAGATTTTAGACTTTTCTTCAAACAAATGGGAACTAGATATATGTTGATGTTATCCCTACTGGAAGACTTCCGAAGGCTTCTTTCATTAAAGACAACGCAGTCCAAGAGGCTATGCTGGAAACTGAGAGAAAATCCAGCAGAAAAAGGCAAGTGGTGAGTTTTCCTTTTCTTCCTGGGCGTAGCGTAAGCAGTCCAGGAAAAGGAAGGCTGCTTTTTATAGCCGGTTCCTGGAGATTTGGCCTCGCAGCGGAAAGGGGAGTGTCTGCGTAGCGGCGGGCGGACAGACCTGAGCAAGGTGGTTTCCAAACTGACCAAAGATTCGTGAGTAAAGGCTCTTCTGTGGGTGGATCTAAACTATTAAGAGATCAAAGAATAGTTTAGATACACCCACAGAAGAGCCTTTCCTCCTGAATAGGAAGCCAGACCTATAGAAACTATACATTTCCAAGTATTACCTGTAAATTTTTTTGTTTTCTGAGAAAACTCTGAATCTGAGATGTTGCCCCTTTGAAAAATTCTTGTGAATGTTTCAGAATGTGCATGGGGATGTGCATGAGATTTGGTTGAATTTTCCACCATTGGAAACCACACAGGGAGTTTAATTTCACAATAATATGCGATGCAACAGTGGGGTGAGTAATTTGCCCATTCTTGGGGGAAAATCACTGGATGAAGAACAACCTATGGTAAGTTTAACTCTCACAGAAGAAAATGGTAGGTATCAACACTAGTCGCAGACCTCCTAAGGTCCAGATCGTGACAATCAGTGGCAACCTTTGAGATGCATGCTCCTCAGCAACCTGGTTGTCAAAGCCTGCTCAAGATTTAATCTCAGTATATTAAGGAGCTGTTCACAGAATTCTCCAGGCTCACTGAATTTTCCAGTCTCACTGAATTCTCCAATCTCTGGTGCGTACTCACCACACATTTTAAATACCACTCATATCTGTGCATTATAAACATCCACTGCAAGAAAATTACCAGGCAACTTCATGGCTACATGGCAAACATTCAGGAAATTTACATAGGACATAGTTTCAGAAATACCTTTCTTCATGTAAAAGATGTTGGATGACAATTCCATAAAATTGGTGATGTTGACACTTACCTGCTCATCCTACAAGTACTTCCAGAAGAAGACTTCACCTCTTTAAGGATTATCTCAGAACTCTGGAATAAAAAGAAAATGCCTTGGTCCTTCCTTCCAGAATTTTCTTTCCATTGAATGTAAAAAAAAAAAAAAATCCCCATATTCTGCCAACCTAATGCAAGACAGAGAGACGGGAGATACATCTCTTTAACATCACCTTATCTCCAATTAAATTAGGTTACTTGAAGCTAAAAACAAGATAGTATGTGGAGACAGCTATCACCCTTGGCATTCTTGCTTTTTGGGCTCTGGGTAAAAAGTAGAGGAAACACCCCCTTTCTGAATAATGCTATAGTTGTTGTTTTATTGCTCTATCTTCAGTAGTGTTTTCTTTTCTTCTGAAGCATAGCTAATTGTTAATTTATAGTCACAAGTACCAATGCCTTAGCTATTTTTATCTTTTGTTTACCTGTAAGACAACTGATCTGGACACTTCAAAAAATTCAATATCAATAAAATACAGGGGACTGTTCTAGAATAAACAGATGTAACACCAATACAATCATAAAACTTGGTTTAAAAACAAATTTTCTAAGACATTCCTTATGTCAAGTGGTTAAGAAAATAAGTGCATTTGTAAAAGGAATTCAAGAGTGAATATGAATTCTTATTTAAGTTGAAGAAAACTGGGGGAGGATAATGGAAGGATAATTTTAAAAAGTTATTAGGGACTGGATTTTAGTTAATATGGAATTATTGTTACTTCGGTACATTGAGAGACACTACTTGAAAATATTCCATTTAGATTGCCATCAGTCTGAAAGAAAGGATTGGGATTTCCTTAATGTTTTGGTAAAAATAAACACTCGGAAAGGACGCAGGGTGGCGCTGCAGCATTAGAAGTAGAAGGAAGAAAGCTACCAGTCTGCGCTCCTCTAGCCAGATGCTCTGCTAAAGAAGCAAGCAGGAAAAGGAGGCTTTCTAAGGCAGTTGCTCCGGGAAATCAGGGCCATAGGCATCTCCACCTATCCCAGTGTCTGAGTGATACTGGGAGATAGATCAGCGACAACGTGAATCCGAGCTGGGTCAAGTTTGCTGGGAAACGAGAGAGCGATGGAGGCAGGAGAGAGGAAGAAATGCTTTCTGAAATAAAGGCAAGTCTTGATATTCTTTGTTTGGCTGGGCATAGCTCAGGCTGGCTCTGAGCCTAGGCGTTATTCAGTGGCCGAGGAAATGGACAGTGGCTCCTTTGTGGCCAATCTGTTGAAAGACTTGGGGTTGGAGGTAGATGATCTAGCTGCTCGGGCCCCCCGGGTCGTTTCCAAAGGGAAAAAAATGCGTTTGCATTTTGATAGGCAGACCGGGGATTTGTTGTTAAATGAGAAACTGGATCGGGAGGAGCTATGTGGCCCTACCGAGCCCTGTGTACTACCTTTCCAGATGTTACTGGAAAATCCCTTGAAGTTTTTCCAGGCTGAGCTACGGAGTAGGGACATAAATGATCATTCTCCAGTTTTTCTAGACAAAGAAATAATATTGAAAATTTCAGAAAGTATCACTCCTGGAACTACTTTCCTAATAGAGCGTGCCCAGGACTTAGATGTAGGAAGCAACAGTCTCCAAAGTTACACAGTCAGCCCCAATTCCCACTTCCATCTTAAATTACAAGACAGTGCCGACGGCACAATATTACCACAGCTGGTGCTGGACAAAGCACTGGATAGAGAGGAACAGCCTGAGATCAGATTAACCGTCACAGCGCTGGATGGCGGGATTCCACCCAGGTCTGGGACCGCCCTAATCCACATTGAAGTCTTAGACGTCAATGATAATGCCCCCGAGTTTGCAAAGCTGCACTATGAGGCGCATGTCCTAGAAAACAGCCCCATTGGATCCCAGGTTGCCATTGTCTCTGCCAGAGATTTAGATATTGGAACCTATGGAGAAATATCTTACGTACTTTCCCAAGCATCTGAGGATATTCGGAAAACATTTGGAATAAATGCAAAATCGGGAGAACTCCTTTTAACACAGGAACTGGATTTTGAAACTATTCAGACTTATACATTAAATATTCAGGCGACAGATGGTGGGGGCCTTTCTGGCAGTTGTGTGGTGTTTGTCCAAGTGATGGATTTGAATGACAACCCGCCAGAACTGACCATGTCAACGCTTATCACTGAGATCCCAGAAAGCTTGCAGGAGACTGTAATTGCTGTATTCAGCGTTTCAGATCCTGACTCTGGAGACAATGGAAGGATGGTTTGCTCCATCCAAGATGATCTTCCCTTCATTCTTAAACCCTCTGTTGAGAATTTTTACAGTTTAGTCACAAACACAGCCCTGGACCGAGAAACAAGATCCGAATATAACATCACCATCACCGTCACAGATATGGGGACACCGAGACTGAAAACCCAGCACAACATAACCGTGCTGGTGTCCGACGTCAACGACAACGCCCCCGCCTTCACCCAGACCTCCTACACCCTGTCCGTCTGCGAGAACAACAGCCCCGCCCCGCACATCGGCAGCGTCCGCGCCACAGACAGAGACGCGGGCGCCAACGCCCAGGTCACCTACTCGCTGCTGCCGCCCCTCGACGCGCACGTGCCCCTGGCCTCCCTGGTGTCCATCAACCCGGACAACGGCCACCTGTTCGCCCTGAGGTCCCTGGACTACGAGGCCCTGCGGGCGTTCGAGTTCCGCGTGGGCGCCGCCGACTGCGGCTCGCCCGCGCTCAGCAGCCAGGCGCTGGTGCGCGTGCTCGTGGCGGACGGCAACGACAACGCGCCCTTCGTGCTGTACCCGCTGCAGAACGCCTCGGCTTCCTGCACCGAGCTGGTGCCCAGGGCGGCCGAGGCGGGTTACCTGGTGACCAAGGTGGTGGCGGTGGACGGCGACTCGGGCCAGAACGCCTGGCTGTCGTACCAGCTGCTCAAGGCCATGGAGCCCGGCCTGTTCGGCGTGTGGGCGCACAACGGCGAGGTTCGCACGGCCCGGCTGCTGAGCGAGCGCGACGCGGCCAAGCACAGGCTGCTGGTGCTGGTCAAGGACAACGGCGAGCCTCCGCTCTCGGCCAGCGTCACGCTGCACGTGCTGCTGGTGGACGGCTTCTCGCAGCCCTACCTGCCGGCCCGTGAAGCGGAAGCGGCGGACGCGGCCCCGGCCGCCCCTCTCACCGTCTACTTAGTGGTCGCCTTGGCGTCGGTGTCGTCGCTCTTCGTCTTCTCGGTGCTGGTGTTCGTCGTGGTGCGGCTGTGCAGGAGGGGCGGGGCGACCTCGGTGGGTCGCTGCTCGGTGCCCGAGGGCCCCTTTCCGGGCCACCTGGTGGACGTCAGCGGCACGGGGACCCTGTCTCAGAGCTACCAGTACGAGGTGTGTCTGACGGGAGGCTCTGGGACTTTCAAGTTCCTCAAGCCGGTTATCCCAAACTTCCTTACTCAAGATGAGGAGAGGGTTAGTGAGGCAAACCCCAGTTTCAGGAATAGTTTTGAATTCAGTTAAATTTTAATAAGGGTCTATGATGCCGTCTCAGTCAAATTGTGCAGAGTCCTTTTTTACTGCCTTGCCCATTGGAGTTGTTTTCTTTGTATTTGAAATGTAACTATCTTATTCCAATTCAGCGCATGTTACTGGTGTTTCTAGATGTGCTGCTCTGTGGTATAATGAATGCAAATTTTCTTTCTTACTGTTAATATCACTGTAACTTTATTCGATTTAATGTGTAAAAGTATATTTTGTATTTTCTGAAGTCTTTAATTTTTAGAGCACTTTTTTTCAAAATTCACCTTCCATAGTCCCTAGGTAATTTTTGCATTCCTACATTTTTGAAAGTTTGCAGTAAGTACACAGGATTACTCTTTTTCCTACCCAGAATATTTGTGTTTGTATAGAGTATTCTCTTAGGCTAGTTTAAACTTTCTTCCTGTGAACTCACATTGGCTAAAACCATTAACATAGGTACATTCATGAATCACAAAGCACCCTCTCACACTTTTCTAAATATATACTTCCTTAAAATGTTCATACCTGATAAGTATGATTCTTTAGAGATTGTGAAAACCTTGACTGTTGGATTCTACAAATCATCCACATTAAAAGTCTTCAATAAATCAACTACCAATATTCTAAAATGTAGTTAAATAAATAGCAATGTCCAGTCATTTTCAGACATGCTAATTATTCATGCTTTTTATTAAAAATTTTAAAACCTCTGCTTGTTTCAATCCCTCCATTTAAAAATCTGTTTTAATTATTTAAAACCATCTATTCTTTGAGTACTTCATTAAAATCCAAAAGATCTGAGAGAGTACATGTTTTTGTCTATGACCAAATTTTAGAAACTTCATATGTAATTTGGCATTGCATTTAAAAAAAATATCTGGAGCATTTATGATTCAATTGGAAATAAGCCCATGGAAAAAAAAATTTATCTTGGTTTGCTCATTCTATTTTTTTTTCACTGAATACTTCCATTTTCCCCCTTTCAGTTTCCTAGACTTTTCAATGCTATTTTGTTTCCTTTTTAGTGCTTGAGTTATGTTTCTCAGTAGCTCTCCATTTATTGCATGATTAGCACAATGACTGCAAGACTAGGTTCTTCATAAAAATTTTAAGTGACTGATTGAAGAAATGTCTTTATTTCATCTTTGATACACTGACACTCAAATACATTAAAATACTCACAGGACAAATTTTGCTGGAATTAAATGCTCTCTGATTTAATTTTTGGTTATTAACAGAACTTCACTGTTATTCAAACATTATGCAGTTACTAGTACTTGGTGTCTCTTTCCTTCAAGATAGTTTTCCTTTTTCTTTTTCTGCTTAATTTTAATCTCTTCTCCTGCCCACTAGCTTAAGGAATCCACATGGGGAAATTGTGTTTACAATTTTATGATGTATATTTTCCTTCCATAATTCCTTAAGTGATTCATTTAACTTTCTTTATTCTTATTTATTTCTTGCAGTTCAATTTCTGATCCACACATTAAAACGGAATTTTAATTTTTAATGTTCTTCAGACTATCTTTAAATTTTTATATTATTTCATGTTTATTTGAACATACTATTAAAATTATAATATAAAATTTAAAGGTCTCATTTTGAGTTTAGCATTCATATAGAGAAGTATCTTGGTATCAAATTATTACCTGTTGGATCTTGGATAAGTCATATAATTTCTGTACCCCCAGAAATGATAACAGCTATTTAAATAGCTTGCAGTTATGTCCAAATAAGATAACATAAGGATAAGAAGTGTAATTTTGTTATTTTTAGTATCACTAATATTAAGAGTAAATTTAATAAATGGTCCTTCATATAACATTACTTATAATTGTGAAGAAGCTATATTGAACACATAATATTTGTGCTGTTTCGTTGCTCTGCCCAAAACCTTGCAATAGCTTCCTTTCACTCTTAGAATAAAATCCAGCCATCTATTATTTGGCCCCTGCCTCCCTGTCCAGCCTTGTCTTCCCACTTACTCTTTATTTTTTAATAGGTGATATTTATGTTTCTTTTTTTTTTTTAATGTCTATTTATTTATTTTTGGCTGGGTTGAGTCTTCGTTGCTGCGCACCAGCTTTCTCTAGTTGCCATGAGCTGGGGCTGCTCTTCGTTGTGGTGCACGGGCTTCTCATTGTGGTGGCTTCTCTTGTTGCAGAGCACGGGCTCTAGGGCGTGCGGGCTAATTTAGTCCTCGCCATGTGGGATCTTCTGGACCAGGGCTCGAACCCGTGTCTCCTGCATTGGTAGGTGGAATCTTAACCACTGCGCCACCAGGGAAGCCCCCCACTTACTCTTGAGACACTAAACTTTGGGTACACTATCCTACCTTCATTATCTAGAATAGCTATGCTTTACTGTCCCCGGGCCTTTGCATTCCTTATATATGGAATCTTCCCATTTTAGTTTTAGCCTGGCAAACTTCTTCTCATCCTTCATATTCCAGATTAAATGGGACATCTTTGGGAAACTTTCTGAATCCCCCCCATTAAGTTAGGTCTCCATATTGTATACTTCCAGTGCACTCATTATACATTTCCTGTATAGTACTGTTTAAACATCTGTTTAAATTCTGTTCACCCCATTAGATGGGAAACTCTATAAGATATATAGACACAGTCTGTCTTATTACCACAATACATCTAACTTCTACAAACGCAATAAATATCGGTTTCCACAGGTGAAATACAGTTATGCAGATTAAAGAGTTAATACAGATGAAACCAGTAATCATAGAATTACTGTGAAATAGGAAGAGGAGAAAGCTCTGTGTTCCTTGAGTGAGTGCGAAAATGTGGAAGGAATTAGGCATTTGTGGTCTCTGGATATATCCCCTGACATGATCTATTATAATTTTTTATCACCTTGCTTGAGGTTGTCTTTTCGTAGCATTTTTCTGACTATAAATGCAACTCGTGTGCATTTTACAAAATTTGCAAAATAAAGAAAAACACAAGTAGGAAAGCGAAGCTTCATCACTTAGAGCAAAATCTTGTAAAACTTTTTCTGTAATAATTACAGGAGGTGGGGTGAGTAGTTCTAGCAGGTGCCCACTTCCGCAAAATCATGGAAATGGGACTCTACCAGGGACAGTCACTTCTTTTAGATAAGAGCGCATTTCTTCTCCCTAGATTGTGTTTATTTGAACCATATAACAGAAGGAATTCCTACAGTAGCATCAACTCGGTTTGATAAAAGGGAATAAGCGATTAAAAAAATCAAAACAAAAAGCCCAGCAAACATCACCTTCTCCAAGATTCTGAAACTGTGAGCGAACGCACGGTGGCGCTGTTGACTAAGAAGGAGAATTAAACCGCAGGCACTGTGTATACTCAGTAACACAACGATTCAGTGCAGTAAACTAGGGGTTGTGAGTCGGGGCAGATTTTTAAGCAAGCAAATCTAAGACTCTAGTAAGGATTATTCGCTAGGTTTTCTTCAAAGGTTAGGAGGCAAAAGACTGCGTTTCCCAGTGCTGTTGGAGGCTAGCTTGACAATATTTCTCGGAAGAACATGGCAGAAAATGCAATGGAGGCCGGAGGGGAGCGCTTTCTTAGACAAAGGCAAGTCCTGTTTCTCTTTGTTTTTCTGGGTGGGTCTCTTCCCAGTCGAGACGCTACTCTGTGGCTGAGGAAAAAGAGAGGGGGTTTTTCATCTCCAATCTAGCAAAGGATCTGGGGCTGAGTGTAGGGAAACTGGCCGCGAGAGGGGCCCAAGTTGTGTCTAAAGGGAACAGACAGTATTTTCAGCTCAACCATCAGACCGGTGATTTGCTCCTGCATGAGAAATTGGACCGGGAGGAGCTATGCGGCTCCGCAGAGCCATGCATACTGCAGTTTCAGATATTCCTGCAAAATCCCTTGCAGTTTATTACAAATGAGCTCCAGGTGATAGACGTAAATGACCATTCTCCGGCATTCTCTGAAAATGAAATGCAGCTGAAAATCCTAGAAAACACTCCCCCAGGAACAATAATTCCTTTGGGAAATGCTGAAGACTTGGATGTGGGAAGAAACAGTCTCCAAAACTACACGATCACTCCTAATTCCCATTTCCACGTTCTCACACGCAGTCGTAGGGATGGAAGGAAGTACCCAGAACTAGTACTAGACAAAGCACTGGATCGTGAGGAGCAGCCAGAGCTTAGGTTAATGCTCACTGCGCTGGATGGCGGGACCCCACTGAGGTCTGGGACCGTCCAGGTTCACATCCTGGTCTTAAACATAAACGACAACACCCCAGAATTTACACAGTCCCTCTATGAGGTTCAAGTTCTAGAGAACAGCCCCGTTAACTCTCTTATTGTCACTGTTTCAGCTTCTGACTTAGATACAGGAAATTTGGGGACAATATCATATGCATTTTTTCATGTTTCTGAAGAAATTAGAAAAACTTTTCAACTTAATCCAATTACTGGTGATATCCAACTAATAAAATATTTGAATTTTGAGGCGATCCATACTTATGAAGTGGACATAGAAGCCAAGGATGGTGGAGGCCTTTCAGGAAAATCAACAGTGATATAGTTCAGGTGGTTGATGTGAACGACAACCCACCAGAACTGACCTTGTTCTCAATTACCAGCCCTATCCCAGAGAACTCGCCAGAGACTGTGGTGGCTGTTTTCAGTGTTTCCGACCT
The DNA here is from genome assembly GCF_964270905.1 of Leucopleurus acutus. NCBI lineage: Eukaryota > Metazoa > Chordata > Mammalia > Artiodactyla > Delphinidae > Leucopleurus > Leucopleurus acutus. The sequence continues at coordinate 58,522,312 of NC_139145.1, read as the reverse complement.
AGACTCTGGAGACAATGGGAAAATGGTGTGTTCCATCGAGAACGATCTCCCCTTCATCTTGAAACCATCTGTAGAGAATTTTTATACCCTATTGTCAGAAGGAGAGCTGGACAGAGAGATCAGAGCTGAGTACAACATCACCATCACAGTCACAGATATGGGAATCCCCAGGCTGAAAACCGAGCACAACATAACCGTGCTGGTGTCCGACGTCAACGACAACGCCCCCGCCTTCACCTAGACCTCCTACACCCTGTCCGTCCGCGAGGACAACAGCCCCGCCCTGCACTTCGGCAGCGTCCGCGCCACAGACAGAGACGCGGGCGCCAACGCCCAGGTCACCTACTCGCTGCTGCCGCCCCTCGACGCGCACGTGCCCCTGGCCTCCCTGGTGTCCATCAACCCGGACAACGGCCACCTGTTCGCCCTGAGGTCCCTGGACTACGAGGCCCTGCGGGCGTTCGAGTTCCGCGTGGGCGCCGCCGACCGCGGCTCGCCCGCGCTCAGCAGCCAGGCGCTGGTGCGCGTGCTCGTGGCGGACGGCAATGACAACGCGCCCTTCGTGCTGTACCCGCTGCAGAACGCCTCGGCTTCCTGCACCGAGCTGGTGCCCAGGGCGGCCGAGGCGGGTTACCTGGTGACCAAGGTGGTGGCGGTGGACGGCGACTCGGGCCAGAACGCCTGGCTGTCGTACCAGCTGCTCAAGGCCATGGAGCCCGGCCTGTTCGGCGTGTGGGCGCACAACGGCGAGGTTCGCACGGCCCGGCTGCTGAGCGAGCGCGACGCGGCCAAGCACAGGCCGGTGGTGTTGGTCAAGGACAACGGCGAGCCTCCGCTCTCGGCCAGCGTCACGCTGCACGTGCTGCTGGTGGACGGCTTCTCGCAGCCCTACCTGCCGGCCCCGGAAGCGGAAGCGGCGGACGCGGTTCCGGCCGCCCGGCTCACCGTCTACCTGGTGGTTGCTTTGGCGTCGGTGTCCTGGCTCTTCCTCTTCTCGGTGCTGGTGTTCGTCGCGGTGCGGCTGTGCAGGAGGGGCGGGGCGGCCTCGGTGAGTCGCTGCTCGGTGCCCGAGGGCCACTTTCCAGGCCACCTGGTGGACGTCAGCGGCACGGGGACCCTGTCCCAGAGCTACCAGTACGAGGTGTGTCTGACGGGAGGCTCCGGGTTAAATGAGTTTAACTTCTTGAAGCCGATTCTCCCTAGTGGTCTGGTTCAAGACACTGGGCAGGACTAGTGCAAAAAGGCAATTGCAAGAATAGCGTAGGTTTCATTAACAGAAGAATCAGAAAGTTTTCTGGCTACAAATGCTTTCTTTCTTTCCTTGACTTTTAAGTCAAGGCTCTTGAGTTGATATAGTATTTTGTTTGTATCTTGATTTTACTTTCTGTCTAGTTAACCCTGCATGTTCTTTTTTCATCTGCTTCCTACCTTTTCAATCCAGTATTAATGTCTCTTTCTTTTTCTAATAGGTGAGTAAAAATAAATGCATTATCTTTTAATGATGATTTCAAATAGGTTTATTTAAGGTAGTCATTTCAAATTCTCTATCCAAAGCAATGTAGAGAGAGTTCTGAACCACCAATATTATAATTTACCCTATTGAATATAGTCAGGTAATATTCTTTATACTACTCCTAAAGCAGCTTTGTCTGTGGTTAATGAAGTGGATAACTAAAAATGTTTTAATATGTACCATTTTAAGGTGTATCATCCTGTAGGGGCTTAGTACTCAAATAAAACTTACACATATAATTCATTTTCTGTTTTGACATTTGCAATTAATATTTCAACACTGTATATGCTTATATTGGCTAAAAATGGACAAAAATTAGCTTAATAGGTCAGATTACTCTTAGATTTGCCTAAAGTGTATTTATGATGGATGACTGAGAAAAAAATTAAACATAGGCATTTTGAACAACTGATCGTGCTTTTCCGTTTAGCATGAAAAGATTACTTAATAAGCATCTGGTGGAATGACAGTTTGTTTTTTAACTTCTGGATGTAAGTATTATCAACCTGAGGGCCATTTTAAAAAAATTTCAAGAAAGTACATGTATATATGTTCTCTAAATGCTTTATAGCAAAAGTGGTGTCCCATCTAATCCTACTTTAAAAAAATTAATATCTACTTGGCATTTATATGGTGATATATGAAGGAAATATTTTCTTTGTTTCCTCTCTTAGTTCCCTCCTTCAGATTTCAACCTGACATGACTTAGGATTATGTATGGTCCTTCTGGGATAAACACTGCCCAACCACATCAGCATTCTACCTCCTATAGAGTAACTAAAAGAAGATTAGAAGAATGGGAAGTTCTAAAGGGGAGAGAGCGATATCACTGTGAAAGTCTAAATTAACTACAACTAAGAATAAACTCTTGAAGCAACCAAACATCAATTTTTATGTCTATTTTGAATGAAATAGAAAAAAACCTTATTTTAAAGTACAAAATATTTAGTCTCCAATTATCAAATCTGATTAGGAAAAAATAAAATTTCTCCTCATAGGCATTTTCTCATCCAGAGGCATAGAACTTTCCAGAAATTGAATACTCATGACTAGAAGAAAGAGAACTGAAGTTTCTCAAATTTTTGAAAATTCTCAAAAGAGAAAAAGAATGTTGTTAACTAGATGTTAACTAGACTTATGTCATCATTTGCAATATGCACAAATATCAAATCATTGTCACACCTGAAGCCAATATAGTGTTACATGTCAATTACAGCTCAAAAATTTTAAATGCCTAATGACTGTTAAAATAAAAATTTAATACTGACATGTCTTCAATCACACATAAAGTTATAATCATATTAAAATGGTGTGATTTTAGGTATGAGAGTGAAATACACGAATCCTTACTAATCAGGGGAAAGACAGTATTTCCTTTCACTCATTAAGTACTTTATAGAGATATTGAATCTGAATCTTCGGTCAGATTTCTTTTTCTTCTTTTCATACTTAGCTGAATTTTCATGAAGATCAGAGAAAAGGCAAAGAATTCTGATCAAGACTTCTCTGTATTTGGCTGGCTTAGTTCCAGCTCATGTGAGAACCAGGGAAGTTTTCAACTACAGAAAATATGGAGGCCAGTTCTTTTTTGGCCAATATGGTATATGATTTTGGACTCAAATTGGAGGCACTATATAACCGGGGAGTTATTTAGACCCAGACATAAGAAGACAGATACTTAATAATATCTTAGTTGATAGATGCACTAAATTCACATATTGTTGAGAAGTGATCAGGGTTTCGTAAAGCCAGAAAAGATCATATGGACTAAATTTGAAGATAGGAAAAAATTATACCTTACTCTTGGTTCAAAGTTGCTTTTATTTCTTGGCTATTGGAAACCTTTTACCCTTTTATTTGAAGACAACTTTCAGAAACTTCTTTACCTGGATATTTTATTAAGTACATGACAGAGAGGGCACTATATGTATAGTACTAAGTATCTTTGCCACTTTTTGGAATTCCCCCAACCGAAAGTCCAGCACTAGGTAAAAATGATGACTTTCTACATTCATAATAATTTCCCAGTAGTTTTCCTTTTAAAGGATGGACAAATTCATTACTGCGAATTATTTCCAGATTGATCTCTTACTAATATTCTAATCTAGTTTTTAATACTGAAAGGCAAAGAGATGAAAATGAACTTTAAACTTTTATGTAGAGTTGTTAAAAGACTAAACTATATTCAAATATCACTCATTAAAACTAGTGAACTAACTTACCACACTTTTAATAAATCTTCCTTAATCCTTGAATATGGCTTCCTTGCAAATGGGGACTTTAAAAAATGACAGTTTTTAAACATATATTCCACTACTATATTTTGCTTTTTAGAGTAGATTGTTACATGTTTTAAAGCTGGCAACTTATTAGGCATAATTCAGTTATTTGTATGTCTAATCCTCATGTTCTTAGCCAATAGTTTGGTTGGTCATAGATTTTAAAATGTAAACTAGGGACTTCCCTGTTGGTGCAGCGGTTAAGAATCCGCCTGCCAATGCAGGGGACACGGGTTCGAGCCCTAGTCTGAGAAGATCCCACATGCTGCAGAGCAACTAAGCTCGTGAACCACAACTACTAAGCCTGCACTCTAGAGCCCACAAGCCACAGCTACTGAAGTCCACGCGCCTAGAGCCCATGCTCTGCAACAAGAGAAGCCACTTCAATGAGAAGCCCCCGCACCGCAACGAAGAGTAGACCCCGCTCGCCGCAACTAGCAAAAGCCCGTGCACAGCAACGAAGACCCAACGCAGCAAAAAAAAAAATAAATTTATATCAAAAAATAAAATGTAAACTAATTTTCCTTCTCCCTCTTTTGGTATTGAAGACTGTTGATGAACAGTCTATCAGTCTAGTTCTCATTCTTTTATCTATAAACTTCTTTACTCTAAGATGTTTTCTTTATTCTTGATGTTCTGATATTTGCTAGGTCCAAACCTGAGATTCACCCAATATACTGAATTTTTTTAAGTTAACTATAGTTTTTGGTGGGCTTTTTTCCCCCAAAATTTCCATTTGGCAGGTTTTCACAACAATTTGTTCTTTTTTTTTTTTAAACAATTGCCATTTCCTTCTTTTTTGTTGGAGGAAATTAAATATCTTTTACTTTTTTTGTTTGTTTGTTTGCGGTATGCGGGCCTCTCACTGCTGTGGCCTCTCCCGTTGCGGAGCACAGGCTCCAGACGCGCAGGCTCAGCGGCCATGGCTCACGGGCCCAGCCGCTCCGCGGCATGTGGGATCTTCCCGGACCGGGGCACGAACCCGTGTCGCCTGCCTTAGCAGGCGGACTCTGAACCACTGCGCCACCAGGGAAGCCCTACTTTTAAGTTCTTTCCATGTTGTTCCAATCTCTCTTTCTTCTGTAAACATCTTTTATTTGTTGAGTCTGTTTTTCACACTGTTAGTCTTGTTAGTTGGTGATATTTTATTGAGAACTCATGTTCTATTGGAGGTTTCCCTCATACCATTACTGGTTTTGGTAGTCTTGCAAAGGGAGGAAGGAGTCTCAAAGTGGTTACAGCCTCAGGCTCTACAAATCCAAGCCTTAATTAAGAAGCTTAGCTCAACTTTGCCACACACAAGTAGAAGTTCTGGACCAACACCTAATGATGTGTTTGAGCTGGGCCCCAGTCTCCCTTGGGTGGCACTGCTCTGCATTTGCTCTATGAAGCAAAATCTTAGGGACTGTCACCCTCTGCTTCTTGGCTGTCATGATGTCTGATAAGGCTATAGACATGAGAGCTAATGAAGACATCATTTACTTTTCAATCTTTAGAGTAAGCAAGCTGATTTAATCTTAGAATAAAGCTGATTTTGAGGAAAATGATTTGTAACTGAAGTAATTGATACATGAGAATTACCTACAGGGAAAAAACATGGTCTTGATTCATATGCATGACAGTGCTGCATATGGTGGTCCTGGATGACACACCCAACTTGCTGGATGACAAAGAAAACCCACTGCTAAGCAATCCTATATTGTGTACTGAGTTGGTACCAGGTAGAACAAGGTGGTATCCTGGATGGTGATGAGCTAGAACTCATGACTATTTTATCAAAGATTCAAAGCCTCAAAGTACTTAATGTTTAGCACATGGACCCACAACCTGGAAGTATAGAGCACTGAAGCATATCTAGGCTCCTAAGAGACAGACACAGCCAGGCACAAACATGTGCTGTTATTAAAGACAACTAGAAGCCACCTTCTATTTGGCATAATCATGCTATACCTGGTCTAGGACCTATCCCAGCCCTACCTTCTGTTCCTTGAACCACCCACAGAAGTTTACTCAAGCCAACACATGCTCTATCCTCTTGATCACTAATTTGATTTAGCCATCTTCCTCTTCCAATTCTCTCTGCTCCTATTCAATGATACTCAGATGTGGAGGATGAACAAGGAGCCTTCAGTGGAGGGCTGCTCATAAGGCCACCTTCTGAGCATTCTGGGGATGTCAACATCACTAAGACTTAGTTCCAGAACTACTAATATGAGAGGTTTCTGATTGGAATATCAGAGACAAATGGGTTCAGATTTATTTTTTTTTTTGGTATGCGGGCCTCTCACTGTTGTGGCCTCTCCCGCTGCAGAGCACAGGCTCTAGACGCACAGGCTTTTTCTTCCAAGTTCAACAACTTGGGGACATTTTCTTGTTTAATTCAAGAAAATGATCAAGTTTGATACTCCACTGCCAGATATGGTCCTTCTGAGATATTACATATACTTAACTGCTGTAGCTTGGTATTAGTATCCCATGAAAGCTGGAACAGAGAATGAATTTCTAGCTACAGTATCACTATACCATTGCAAGATGCATACCATCCGGTCCTGACAGTAGACCAAAGGGTATAATAAGATTTTTCAAAGTTGAGGGATACCAGGGAGTTCCCTGGCAGTCCAGTGGTAGGACTCAGTGCTTTCACTGCCATGGCCTGGGTTCAATCCCTGGTCGGGAACTAAGATCCTGCAAGTTTTGCACCATGGCCAAAAAAGAAAAAAAAAAAAATTGAGGGATAGCAGAGAAAACTCTAATTTTAAAAGATACATGCAAGTTCACAGTAGCACTATTTATAATAGGCAAGACATGGAAGCAAGCTAAATGTCCAACAACAGATGAATAGATAAAGAAGATGTGGCATATATATATATATATACACACACATACACACACACACAATGGAATATTATGCAGCCGTAAAAAGAATGAAATAATGCCTTTTGCAGCAACATGCATGGACTTAGAGTTTACCATATTAAGTGAAGTAAGTCAGACAGAAAAAGACAAATATATGATATCACTTATTTGTGGAATCTAAAAAGATGATACAAATGAACTTATTTACAAAACAGAAATAGAGTCAAAGACTTATGGCTACCAAAGGGGAGTGGGGGAGGGACGGATAAATTAGGAGTTTGGGATTAACACATACACACTACTATATATAAAATTGGTAAACAACAAGGACCTACTCTTTAGCACAGGGAACTATACTCAATATCTTGTAATAACCTATAATGGAAAAGAATCTGAAAAAGTATATATATATATATATATATACACACACACACACATACACACACATGTATAACTGAATCACTTTGCTGTACTCTGGAAACTAACAACATTGTAAATTAACTATACTTCAATAAAAATAATTTTTAAGGGCTTCCCTGGTGGCGCAGTGTTTGGGAGTCCGCCTGCCGATGCAGGGGACGCGGGTTCGTTCTCCAGTCCGGGAAGATCCCACATGCCGCGGAGTGGCTGGGCCAGTGAGCCATGGCCGCTGAGCCTGCGCGTCGGGAGACTGTGCTCGGCAACGGGAGAGGCCACAACAGTGAGAGGCCCGCATACCGCAAAAAAAAAAAATAATAATAATAATAATTTTTAAAAAGTTGAGGGATAAATTATACCATATGGAAATAAAGTTTAAAATAAGGCTAGGCATCAGAAATATGGATTTGACCAACTTAAATCTTAGAAATAAATACCATCTCACCTCAAAATAAATAAATAGTAACCTGTGAGGTGATGGACATTAACTAACCTTATTGTAATAATCATTTCATAATAAACACATATATAAATCATAACACTGTACACCCTAAACATGCACAATGTTATTTGTCAATTATATCTCAATAAAGCTGGGGAAGAAAAAAGAAAGAAATACCATGAAACTAATTTAAAGACTACAAAGAAACCACAATATAAAAACAAAAACACAGTTAAGGAAAAGATTTTACACACACACATCATTGATTTTACATACACACACACATAATTTGGATTCTATTTTTTTGTTCTAAATTGTATTCTAGAATATTGCTCTTCTGACTGAAAACAAACATCTAGACCATCAGATCCCTGAGAACAGAAACCAGACCATTAATATCTGAATACCCAGAGCTCAATACAGTATACTGTAAATGGTGTGAATTCAATATTTTTATTTAGGTACATAATTTAATGATAGAACACTCAAATTTCTTTAAACACAATATTTCAAGTTATTATATTTTTGTCTGAGTACAGATCTGAAGTGGTACAAATTGTATCTAAAGATTGAACCATGAATTAAGCAAAAAGGGTGGAAAACAATTCTTCTGACTTAGGTTTCAATTCCTTACTCCCACTCTTGCTTGCCTCAAATGATTTCTATTGAAGATATTTAGGTAAACCTTTAATGGACAACATGTGAAAAGGTCCGTTGACTATAGGGCTAATTGAGACAAGCTCATGGGTACTGAGCAGGGGGCCTTCGGACTTTGAAAGGTCCACTTCCTGCAGAAGCCATTCCTGTTCTCTTTTCTACTTTAATCCAGACCTGCTTGAATGAAGCCCCATTAAGTAGCTACTGACCACTTACGTACGTAATATATAACTTAAATGTATAAATAACTTAGAAGTAAAGTAGAAAAATGGTTTTCTTTTAAAGAAAAAGCAAATGGAAGACCAGCCACCGCTCTGGAGCACACCAGGCATGACACTGAGCATCCCCTCCCCAAATGTCTGCCCCAGCCCCCATTTGTCAACATCCATCACCCTGACCCTCTTGCCTCTGGCAATATGGCTAGACTTACCTCAGAGGTTTCACAGATAGAAAAAAGCTGAAGGAAACTGGGGATTCCATACCAGGTGTACATTCCACCAGCAGTGATTGACACACATGCCACGTGCGATCATTAACACTGGGAGCCTGCCTGTTTTCAGCTTTACAGGCTGCTTAAGAACACTTCTTAATGAGAGAGACTCTGCTGGTCTTGGATCATCATGGAATGATGAGGCTTACTTTAGTAAGAATGACCCTCTTACATTATAGGGCCAAAGAACACATGCACAAGAGTGTGGGGATCAGACAAACTATGTTTTTCTGTTTTTGGTTTTTGTCAGTGCCTATATACATACATATGGCACAGTTTAATAAAGTTGCTTTTCTTATGTTTCATTGCTTTGTAAAATCACATCATATATACAGTCATCAATAAAACTCACAGATGGCCAGTACGAAATTTAGAAGTTTCCAACACTGTAAAAAAATGACAAGGAGTTATCAGCCCTCAGGTAAACTTCAGGATGGGTCAGCCCTAACATTAATCACTGTGGACTGCAAGCACTAAGTTCTGTGTAGTTCTATTTGAGAGGAGAGGACTTCATCCACTGGTACCGTCACCTGATCACCATCAGGGCACAAAAAGTTCTCATGGCTTTGGCACTCTCTGTTCCCTGGAAGGGTTTCTGACTGGTGGAGGCAGAGAGGACAGTGAACGATCCAAAAGGAATCAACAACCCCTAAATGGGCCAATTGTACATCCTGGAATCCTACCCAGGCCAGGACCCGAGACTGGAAGCCAAGAACTGTTGTCAACTACATGGGTCTTCATCCAAGCACAGAAGCACAGCCCCATCCCTCACCCCTTCCTCAGTCTAAAGTAGAGCAGAGGGGAAGCTCTTTGGGAGAAGAGAGGAAGGAAATTTGGTACAGACAAAGGCCAGGCTACTTCCCAGAGGCCTAATGCTCTAGGCCACACCTAACTAAGAGTGTGGAATATGGTCCCACTTTGAAGATGAATAGCACTATTTTAAGCGTAGAACATCTCGGGAAAATCCAGGATGCCTACTCTGAAACTTTAACTCGAGGCTGTGGAAGACACATCAGTATGCAGGTATATTCTCCTCTTAAAAATCTAAGATGACAGAGACCACGCTGGTGGTCCAGTGACTAAGGCTCCACGCTCCCAGTGCAGGGAGCCCAGGTTGGATCCCTGCGCAGGGAACTAGATCCCGCATGCCACAACTAAAAAAACATTCTGCATGCTGCAACTAAAGATCCTGCATGCCGCAACTAAGACCCGGTGCAACCAAATAAATATTAAACAAAAAATCTAGAGGAGAAAAAATATGAAATCTTGCCATTTGCGACAACATGGAGGGACTTTGAGGGTATTATGCTAAGTGAAGTAAGTCAGACAGAGAAAGATAAATACTATAGGATTTCACTCATATCTGGAATATGAAAAACTATAATAAACAAACAAAACCCCTAATAAATGAACAAACCAAAACCAAATAAAACAAACATGTCATTACAGACAACAGAGTAGTGGTTATCAGAGCGGGTAGGTAAACGAGGGAGACAAAGTGGATAAAGGGGATCAACTGTATGGTGATAGATGAAAAATAAATTTTTGGTGGTGAGCACATTGTAGGGTATACAGATGTAGAAATATAATGCCATAAATCAAGATTACCTCAATAAAAAATAAAATAAATCATTGTAAATGAAAAAATGTAGATGGATATTTTCGTTTTCAAGCACCAAACACTTTTTAAAAACTTTAATTGGCTAATATAGTGCACATGTTAAGCAGACTTTTAAAGAGACTCTACATCTTGAGTGGGTTAAGTAATCATTTATAACCATCTTGAAACATGTTTAACTCGGTTTTTCTAGTGACATGAGATTAAACATGGAAACCAAACTGTGTTTCACTCACAACATATAAGCAAACAAACTGCATGTACATGTGTAGATTTATGCAAAAGCCCGGTGACACAACTATGTTTAGCTTTTCAGATTAGGTACATACGGCCACCCACTCGCCCTGTATTATCTCACCAAACACAAGAGCAGCAACTTTTCTATTTCAATACAATTATGGGCAGAAATTATATGATATAAAATAGAGGTTCTTCCGTAAAGGTTAAGATTTAGCATATAAGCAGGGAAGACAAAAGCAAAGTTCCCATGAAGTCAAAAATAATACCACACTGGTCCAGTGCTCCATGAAACTCTGAGTTAAATTATAGTCCTCAAAGGCGTGTACTTGGATCCAGATTCACCAAGACACTTCAGTATGCTTCAAACTGGCTCATCATCATCTTCCTGCTGTATTCATAAGCCAAAAATAGTGCCGCATTGGCAGGGAACGCTCGAATCAAAGTAGCTTTCAGACCAGAATATAAAGCTGCTTACTCCTTCGTTTTTCACAACACTTAAGAGTTCTGATAAATCCTGCCTGTTTTCCAAGCATGGAAAGAACCTGAATTCTGGATTTGATACAATCCACTGGGTATATGACAAGCCAAAGGCAAATTCCAGCAATTCCACCGCTTAACATCAAGGGGACAGGGCCTAGTTCATCTTTTGATCCATCCCAGGCAAAAAACCATCGACTAAGTTCATAGCCACCGAAGAAGAAATAGCCTGGTACTACTTGAAACAGAGTGCTCGTGAGTCCGTGGTAGAAGCCCAAGGGGCCATCCTTTCTAAGGATACTCTTCACGACGGACCAAACTGTATTATGGCTTTTTGCTATCCTCCCTGACATCTCCAGTTCGTGCATGGTCTGCAGCCGGCACTTCACCAGCTCAGTGGGGCACAGGGCCAGCGCGGCAAACGCAGAGGGGACGGAACCAGCGGCCGCAGTCTGCAGATCATTCAGCTTCGCCCGCTTGTCCAATCCAACCACTTTCCTCACGAACTGTTGGCAGAAGCCGTAGCACAAGAAGAGGACTGAGTTCTCGGCGACGTAGGCCATCAGCGCGGGGGCCGGCCCCTTTGTAGAAGCCCCGCAAACCCACCTGGGAGTACGTCTTCAGGCCACAGTCGACGAGGCCCTTGTACAGGCCAGGGAACGTCTGCATCTTCACTTGCATTGTGTCGAAGGGCTGCCCGGTCAGGACGCATGCTGTGCCCCCAAGGGCCCCCGCGGTGAGGTCGATGGCGGCTTGGATGGCAGGACTGCATTTCATGTTCGCCCACTCTTCTGCTGGTCTCCGAGGAAGGGAACTCTCTGGAGCTTAGGAGGCCGTCCCGTGTCCAGCCGCCTGCTCTTGGCTCTCTCTCCGGCGCGGGAGAAGCCGCTTAACCCCAGACTAGGCCGCGGGCCGCCCTCCCCACGCACTGAAATAACCCCCGGCCCGCGGGCCCGCGCGCGCCTCTCCTGGCGCCCTGCGGCCGCCGCGTCTGGGCCCTAAACCCGTCAGCCGCCCTCCTGCTCGCTCCGCGCCGCCCGGCGGTCCCAGCGCCCGCGGGCCCCGGGGCAGACTAGAGAAACACTTCTAATGAATCTCAATACAGCAGTAGAAAGCTGTCCGATAAATTCCTGCCATTACGGCCAGAAACTCTAGGCGCTGCTGCGGCGTAGGAAGACTCGCCTTCCTGTTCGGCCAGAGACCCCCACCTCCCGGCAAAACAAAATGGGAGGTGCTTGATCGCGCCTCGGGTCAAAGGGTCAATCTACAAAGGTTTAAAATAGGGAAAACGAACAAACACTTTGCGGGGTTTACCTGACAATCGGTGGCTCCTTCGGATCAGAAAACCCTTAATCGTCTCCGGAGAGGAATGGCGGCTCCACAAAGGCGCCGGCCGCCGCGCCTCTCCAGGTGTAGCTCTTTGCCCGCTGGGGGCGACGCCGGGGGAGGCCTGAGGCGGGCAGATCCTCTCTTTCGTGGTAACATCGCCGAGGATCCTGGCCTGAAGCCCTGTGAGCTGGTGGGACGCACACCCTCGTTATTTCTAGAGGTTAAGTCAAGGCCGTGTACAATCGCATTGGAAAACATTTATATACAGCTAAAAACCTTGATATAAAAGACCTGTGTGGCTCCAGCGCTCTGTGCGTGCTAAGTCTCGGGGTTCTTGCTGAGGAGCCATGCAGCTTTATGCAGCAGCAGTTCTGGATATAACTGACTACAGGCCTAGTAGGCAAGATGCAGTTTGGGGCATCAGTGAGGGTACCGCTGTCAGGACACACTTTTCCTCCCATATGCTTATAATCCCAGCGTTGGAACGAATTCTCTTAAAGTTTACATTTTAAGCCCTAGGCGGTATTTTACTTTGGGGGTAAAAACAAAATGGTGGAGGGGGCAGAAAGTATGCTAAAAGGATTCTTTCATTTAGAAAGCTTTCCTTGTCTGATTCTTTGGGTATCAGTTAATATTTAAAAGTGAGGCACCTAAAAGCAGATTATGCGTGGATACTGTTTGTCAACAGGTAGACTTCATTGTAGTAAGTGGTGACTTGGCCTTTTCTTTGGAGAGTGCCCAAATGTATCTGGATTTCTTTTCTCTGGTACCATATGGTTTCTTCAGAGAATAATCCTCCAGTCTTGACTGTGTGTGTGTGTCTGTGTGTGTTTGCGGGGGAGGGGGGGTGCGGGGGGTGTTTACCTTGGGTACTGATTTAATGACACCAAGTGGGAGAAGAGGGTTGACATCCTGCAGTCAGAAAACAGACTTTCACACAATTCCCTTGTTCAATGCTATGGACCCCCAGCCTCCATCTGTGCCTTCTTTGGTTCAATTTACCCAGAAAATAAACTTTCTGTCTGTGGCATGGGGAAGGAAAAGTCATCGGGCTTGAGTGAGATAGGGCTCCTGGACATCCAACAGCTCTGAGCACAGATCTTATTATCTTATTTTTTTGTCTGTGCCACATGGCATGCAGGATCTTAGTTCCCAGACCAGGGATGGAATCTGTGGCCCCTGCGGTGGAAGCCCAGAGTCCTAACCACTGGACTGCCAGCGAAGTCCCTGAACACAGCTATTAATGAATCCTGTTTCTAGCCTCACACCTTCCCTCTTCCTTGGAAACTGCCTGCAAAAACTGAGCCTCAGTGTCTATATCAAGTGCGTGGGTTTGTTTCTCCTTGGTATACCTCCTTGCAGACATTTAGCATGTAACTTTCTGTGATCTATGAATTTATCGTTTCTTCATCTGCTTTGGCCTTCTGAAAACATTGACATCTCTCATCCACTGTTGTCTCATCTCCTATTTTCCTTGCCCTTGGGGGTTACTATATTAGCAGGCTATCTGACAGAGAAAAGAGATTCATGAGAACAATGTGCCATTTTAAACTAGAAAAAAATTTTTTTAATTTTAAAAATTTTTAAAATTTCGTATCACATTTGGTTTTTTAAAAATTAATTTTATTTATTTTTGGCTGCATTGGGTCTTTGTTGCTGTGCTCAGGCTTTCTCTAGTTGCCGAGGGCGGGGGATATTCTTCGTTGCGGTGCACAGGCTTCTCATTGCGCTGGTTTCTGTTGTTGCAGAGCATGGGCTCTAGATGCACGGGCTTCAGTAGTTGTGGCATGCAGGCTCAGTAGTTGTGGCTCACGGGCTCTAGAGAACAGGCTCAGTAGTTGTGGCACATGGGCTTAGGTGCTCCACAGCATGTGGTATCTTCCCGGACCAGGGCTCAAACCTGTGTCCCCTGCATTGGCAGGTGGATTAACCACTGCACCACCAGGGAAGTCCCTCACATTTGAGGGTTTTTAAAAACTGTTTTGGTTTTTTAAAACTGTCCATTAATTACCTATGGTTCATTGTTTGTTTTTTAGAAGCACATACTGTTTTTACAAACACAAGAGATGCTGGATACTACAATAAGTCATCAACTGCTTTTGCATTAAATTCATATATGTATATGTTCTGGAGAAACCAAGTTAGTAATCAGCGCCAGGGATCATGAGGGCATTAATAGGGAAATCGTCTGTAATTTCATTGAATTATCAGACATAGCTGTGCAAATAATACACAGATCTCAAGTTCCATGAAATGTATTTAAACAGCTGGACTTGGAGCACATGCACTCCCACGCATACATGGAAAACAATGGCAAAGGAACTTCCAAATTTTCAGTGAAGATGCACATCCACATCACATGTTCCCTAGCAATCAGATGGAGTAGCCAGATAGGATTACCAGAGAAAGTAAGGTTTGAGCTGAGGGCTGAGTAACAAAAAGCTAGCCATGAGACTATCTGGAGACTGTTTCAGGAAAAGGGAAATATAAGTGTAATATAAGTAGAGCTCTGTAGTGTGAAAGAGCTGGGCGTCTGAAATACAGAAAGAAGGCCAATATACCTGCTGTGTGGTGAGCAGTCTTCCTAGTCTGTGTTTTCACACAATTCTTACCAGGTAATAAAAGTTTAAGCAGAGTTGAAGACAGTCCTTCAGAGGCATGATTGGTCACAATTTGTCCAAAGTTTTTGTCTCAAACATTTGATCTACAAATTCAAAACGTCAGGCTTTATGACATTTAGATGTGAACATAAAGATCCCATTTACGTAATCTATAGAAATAATGCAAAACAGAGACCACACTGACATGCTTATTGCAGCATTCTGTGTAATAGCAAATGTAAAATGGAACAACCTAAGTGACCGGCAATAGGGGAGTGAATAAAATTAAGAATTTGTAAAATTTCTGCATTGCTTAAAATTTTCAGTTAGTTTTTTCTTATAATATTTTAAAACACTAATTTAAAATATTCAACTTCCATTCATGAACTCAGAAATATTGAAAACCGTAGCCCACCTATACATCACACTCATCAGGCAAGGGAGCTGTGAGAAAAGTGAGTCTTTTTTGGTAACTCTGGATTTACATGAAGGGAAATGGATCCCAATCTTCTTAAGGTTTTCTCTTTTGAAGTTTACATAACAGATAATTACTCTTCATTATGGAGGTTTTAATATTTATGCAAGACCAAGCCGTAAATGAATCAAATAAAAACCAAAGCTACAGTAGTAAACTGACTCAGTTTGCTTATGCTGCGGATGTATTTGAAGCAAACTTTGTTTCTGCTGTAATTTATAAACTTTTAGAATGATTCTTTAATTTGAAATCAGTCAACCCCATTTAAAGCAGCTGTTTCTTTATACACTTTTCTACCATTTCAATCAGGCTTTAAATCAAATTTTTGATCCCTGTACGTTCAGACCCTAGTAAATAGGCAATAATAGTTTGCTTTTATTCTAGGAATTGTTCTAAGTCCTTATATGTATCAACTCAATAGCCAACAACTCAAGGGCCCCCAGGTAGGTAATATTATCACCTCCATTTTAGAGATGAGGAAACTGAAACCAACAGATTAATTTACTTGCCCAAGATCAATCTCAACTAGGTCACTGAAATAGGATACAAACACAGGCACCACATCTCCTGAACTTGTGATTTTAATCTCTACTCTTCTTTAGTAAGTTTACAGTGACTAACAAGGCAAAGTACGTAATCTCAGTGAATTTACAGCCTAGTGAGGACATGGGCAACAGGTAACTTAGACTTTGGTATGATAGATGCGTAATAGTATTTATCCCAATAGACTATTAAAGAGAAAGAGTAGTAATTAAACTCCTTGAAAAAAATGTAAATAAGCTCAGGATTGAAAATAGTGAGAGAATGTGGTGAGACCAGGCTGAAAGAAAAGAATTTAGGATAGTTTAGGAACGTTCTTTATCTCCTGACCTCCAAATGGAGCAGGTGGATTGGAAACATAATGCAAAGATGACATTTCCCCATTTCTTTGCCTCTGCTGTTCCTCTTTTTCTTAAATTCTAACATAACTGCTTCTTTTCCTACAAAACAGAATCCAATTGGTCAGTCCCTTAAACCCCATAAAGAAACCACTTCAGAAGAGGATCTGATACCCACTACCCCTAAAAGAGCAAGACACATTATAAGGTGAAAATTACTTGCTTTTATTTATTGTGAAAACAACTTTATGAAATGATTTGCAATGCAAAACGTGGAAAACTGCTTTGAATAACTGGGACAATAGCTACAGCATGGGAAAACATATGTAAACAAACTTCACTGCCACCAAACTAGACTCTACTAATTTATCTCAGATGGCATCACAGAGTAGCAACGGCAGCTTCTGGTAAACAGAGAAACAGCAGCAAAGTCCTGCAGTGAAGCTGTGATTAATTACTAAACTGAACTCTTCACCCCACTAATCCTACAACTTCCCTACATTTATCTGTCTATACATTCCTACTTACTACAGGACAAACACCCACCAAAGTGGTTCCAAAAGACAAATGAGATAGAAATTCACAGTTATCTTTGTCTGCAAGACAAATCCAATAGAAGGCAGTGGAGGAAATTGGGAACTACTACAAAGTTTTACTATCTAGTCCAGGTGATGAAAACAAAGTTTTTCTTTCAAGGCTGACCACTGTCAGGAATGAAATTAAGTATCAAAACTCTCCTCACTTCTCTAGGAGTGATTCTAGCTCTTCTTGCAAAGAGCTGAGCTGCTCCTTTTCTCGGTCTTCCTTTTGTTTCAGTTCATCCAGCACAGCCTGAAATCTGTTCTTGAGAGCCAGGTTTTCCACTTTCAGGATGAGATCCTCCTGTCGCTTTGCCCTGTCCTGGGTCTCTTGGAGCTTGCCTTTCATGTTATCAATCTGTTTCTGAATTCCCATAACCAGCTGATTAGTTCCCTCGTCTTCTTGCTGGTGTTCATCTGACTCATTTAGCTTGTCCTGTAGCTGCCTTTCCAGATCTTCCTCAGTGTCAATGATGTTTATGTCTTCTTCATCTTGATGCTGTGTCTCATCTTCATCTTCACTGCTGCTGCTAAGGTCATTGAATATCTCCCGAAGCTCATCATGTTCTAATGAGTCACGGCCCTGCCTGTGGCCAGACATGCCTGGGGAAGAGATATCAAGGCCTTGGTTTTCTGCTTCTTTTGTTTCATCTTCAGCAATTATTTCCCAACGGGTACTGACAGCTTCAGCATCTGTGCTCAGCAACCGCTTTACTTCTTTTTCCACATCTGGAGACTCAATATACTTCTTCTTTGCTGTCTTACGGAACCTTCTCTTTCTGACATTTTTTAGAGGCAGAGTAATTCCATGGTTCCATACAAACTTTTTCTCTTTGTCCTTATCCTTTTTCTTGCTTGCTTTGGGATCAGCAGTGGCAACTGGTTCCTCAACAGGAGGATAGAGATCACCGTCAACTGTGGCGACAAGCATCTGAGAGACATCAGCTGTCTTGTAAAAGGTTTTTTTATCAATGGTTTTCAAACTTTCCATAACACATGGCAGATCTACCAATTTTGACGCCAATGGGACCTGGTCCACGCTGACAATTCCATGACGCCCATCAGGGTGTAACTCAATTGTCAGTCTGTCCTTCAGGTTGACATGACCAGACTGTACCGCCCGCCTCACGGTAGAGGCATACTCCAGAGGTAGGCGTAAGATAAACTGGCTCTCTAGTTCGTGAGGAGCATCATCTTTGCTCTTACTCATCTTTATTTCTTTGTGACTCACTTTTTCTCTAATAACCACTTGTTGCACTGAAAAATTTCAGCTATTTCAACAGAAAGACCACTTCTTTATAAATTGAAGTCTTTAACTACAAAGAGTTCTAGGTAGAATAGCAATTAAGCGTCTATTCTGAATTAAGCCCCAAGTCTTTCTAAATATGCTGTAACAATACCAGTCGTTACTGACGCATTGCCTTACGCAGGTCCATTTAAATCTATCAGCTGCAATGCCAAGTTCCAACCTCTAGATGCCGCTACAGGACAACGCAGGGAAAGCAAATGGCGGCTCCTACGGAATGATGTTCGGCACAGAAAGTAAGGCTCAGCAGATACTCCCAATCCACAAACTCTCCCGGAAGAAAGATACGCAAAAAGCGGGGCGCAGTGAGCTCTCTTCGTCTCGGGTACTTACAATCCACTGACGATTATAAGTCCAGTTTCTCCGGACAGGCGCGAGCGGAAAAGGAAGCCACTCAGAGCAAGGTGGCCGGGAGCCGAGCGTCTCCTTCCGAATTCCTTTGTTCTTCCCGGCACTTGGCAAAGCGATCCGCTGATTATCGGTGAAATGGCGGAGGACGGGCAACGCGAAATCTCGCCAACAACCGCAGCTCCAAACGCCAGATTCTGCAACTCCGCAGCTCAGCGGGCCTCCGTCCGTTAACGGCCGACCTAGTCGAAAAAAGACAGCTACGTCACCACACGGGACGGGATGCTACTGTGAGCCGCAACACGCCTCGGGCGGAAGTGCGGGCTGCCCCAGCGCGCGCAGGCGCAACGCCCGAATACGCTCTCCGGCGTGTCTTGTAGTCTCGCGAGAACTTGGCCTTAACGGGATGAAGACTATGTTTCGTAAAGAGGTGTTGGTTTAGCACTTTCCTGTTGGCGCATTGGTTGGGAGTCCGGCTGCAGATGGAGGAGTCAAGGGTTCGTGCCCCAGTCGGGGAGGATCCCGCGTGCCGTGGCTGCTGGGTCTTCGCGTCCGGAGCCTGTGCTCCCCAACGGGAGAGGTCACAACAGTGAGAAGAACGCGTACCCCCCCGACACACACACACAAAAATTTGTTGGTTTAAGGGTACTTAGAGAAAACGGTTATAAAAGGGACATAGATTCTCCCCGCCTCCACTAAGCCAAGGCTTTTACCGGATCTCTGTGGGGCCGGATACCTCCTAGGCCTCCGCGTGATTGCCGGAGATAGGGCGTCCGTGCGAAAGTGGTTTTTGTTTCTGGAAACATCTCGGCATCTCCACAGGCTATATTCAATCTGGAGCCGATAAAAAAAAACTCATAACTAACCATACCGTGGATTTTAAAGTACCCAAGTCAGTGGAGTGAGGACGTGCAGCCCACTATAATTCTTAGTCTGTGTTTGATTATGAAGATGGCTGAAGGGGGCCCGTGACTCGGTCTGTTTCTGTTTTGAAGACCCCCTGAGGGAACAAGGGTGATTCCTCTGTTTTTATTTTAGTTTATTTATTTTTTTATACAGCAAGTTCTTATGAGTCATCCATTTTATACATATTAGTGTATACATGTCAATCCCAATCTCCCAGTTCATCCCCGCCCTCCCCTCCCCTGCCACTTCCCCCACTTGGTGTCCATACGTTTGTTGTCTGCATCTGTGTCTCAATTTCTGCCCTGCAAACTGGTTCATCTGTACCATTTTTCTAGGTTCCACATATATGCGTTAATATACGATATTTGTTTTTCTCTTTCTGACTTCACTCTGTGTGAGTCTCTAGATCCATCCACGTCTCTATAGATGACCCAATTTCGTTCCTTTTTATGGCTGAGTAGTGATTCCTCTTTTTAATGTGTTTGACGTAGATATAAATGTAAACAGAGAAGGTCGTGTTCTTCTGGAGGCCCACGTTCATTTAGGACAGTTGGCTGAAAGACGAATAGTCTGATTAAAGTAGAATATAATGGAAGTATTACTTCCTTCTACTCATTTGCCAGTAATTTTTAAATTAGTTTGGAATTTTAAAAAATCCACCTCTACTGTTTGGATAACTTTTCTGCTTGCCTCTTCTTTAGGTGGGCAAGTATTCTTCAACATGTATTTATAGTACTTCAGTCTAACTGTGTAACAGTTTCCACTTATTCCTATTCATTTCCATTTACTTATTAATAGGATCAATTTGGTAGACTATCAAGGTCATTAAAATTTCAATTTCTATTCTCTAATATATCAACACCTGCATCTAAGTTTTAGAGAATTCACTTAAAATGTGATTAACATTTAGAAAATTCACTTTATTTCTTTATGTACTTATTGTTTCCCTCACCTAAGACTGGAAGCTCCATGATAATCAGGAGTCTAATATCATGTTCATCCGGTCCCAGTGCCTAGTATCAAAACGTGGGAGATAAAAAATATTTGCTAATTGAATGAAACAATTGATCCATCCACAAAGAACATAAATACAATCTAAATCCTATAATAATTTGTCAGAAAATACATTCTGTGTCGCCTTAAAATGAGATAGAGCCACTTCATATATACATTTCCACTCCAGTCACGGACGGTACCAATTGTTATGAGGCCAGAAGTTTGCAAATAGCGTGTGTGAATGTGACCCCTTTTGTTTCGTACACTGTGCTACCGTGTGTCATGGGGTGCAATTTAAATGGTTTGGTACCAGTCTGGTTTTTTATGTTAAGTTTGAAGGAAAATTATGCTCTTCTACATAACTGTATTTTAGCTCTTTGTTTTGTAATGTAAAGAAGAACGTTAGCTGATGTATATGTAATAGGATGGTCTATTTCCTCTTTTTGAAGAAGTTTTTCCAATGTGCTTGTCCCTTAATTGTACCTGATTTTACTTACTTCATAGATATGAGTTTAGCATGCTAGCCTTTGCATAATGCTTTATTTAACCCTATAAAATGTGAGGCCATGCTTATACATGAAAATAATCCAAATATTGCTTTGCATTTTAATTGCCTATGAGTTTTATGATGCTCAAATATCTTTGTCACAGAAAATAACTTGAGATAAATTCTGGGCAATTCAGATTTGCCAAAATTATGGTGTAGTTTAGTTATTAAACCTTGAAATGGAAGGTTGTCAGAGTTAATTAAAAGGATCAACTGAAGTGTCCCCTAAAGTATCTACCTCCTTCAATCCTGAAACATATTTTCTGTTTTTGAGTTTAATACATTTTCTGAATGCTATTTTTTGAGGGGTAGTTACACTGATCTTAAAGCTAAGGGCACTGCCACATCACCATTTCCTTAATGTCTATTGATAGATCCAGTTGTTGTTCTTGTTGTTTTGACTGGGGAACTGAATTTTATTTATTTATTTTATTTTTGGCTGCATTGGGACTCTGTTGCTGCGCACCGGCTTTCTCTAGTTGGAGCGAGCTGGGGCTACTCTTCGTTGCATTGCGTGAGGTTCTCATTGCGGTGGGTTCTCTTGTTGCAGAGCACGGGCTCTAGGAGCGCGGGCTTCAGTAGTTGCAGCACGCAGGCTCAGTAGTTGTGGCTCACGGGCTTAGTTGCTCCGCGGCATGTGGGATCTTCTCGGACCAGGGCTCGAACCCGTGTCCCCTGCATTGGCAGGCAGATTCTTAACCACTACACTGCCTGGCTAATCTCAGGGGACTGAATTTTTAATTTTGTTTAATTTTTTTAACACCTTTATTGGAGTATAATTGCTTTACAATGGTGTGTTAGTTTCTGCTTTATAACAAAGTGAATCAGCTATACATATACATATATCCCCATATCTCTTCCCTCTTGCGTCTCCCTCCCTCCCACCCTCCCTATCCCACCCCTCTAGGTGGACACAAAGCACCGAGCTGATCTCTCTGTGCTATGTGGCTGCTTCCCACTAGCTATCTATTTTACATTTGGTAGTGTATGTATGTCCATGCCACTCTCTCACTTCGTCCCAGCTTCCCCTTCCCCGTGTCCTCAAGTCCATTCTCTATGTAGCAGCTGGTTTCTTAATGATGGTCTTCTTCCTGGCTTGCAGGCTGCAGCCTCCTCACCACGTACGTATACATACACCATGTACGTATAGATACACCATGTACGTATACATACACCATGTACGTATACATACACCATGTATGTATACATGGTGTAAAGAAGCAGCTCTGATATTTCTTCCTCTTCTTATAAAGACACTAATCCCATCATGGGCTCCACCCTGATGACTTTATCTAAACCTAATTAGTGCCCAAAGGCCCCTCCTCCTAACACTATCACAGTGGGAGCTAGGGCTTCAATATATGAACTAGGGTAGGGGGTGGGGCACAAACATTCAGTCCATAACACAGATCAATTTGAAAAGATGAAATGTTCAGTTAAAAATGGTTATCCAAAGAGAAAAAGATTAAATTGGGTCTTAATTTAAAAATCAACTTCAAATCGTTCTAAGACTCAAATGTCAAAAACAGAAGCAAAACCCAAAACAACATTCAAGCTCTTAGTGGAAAATACAGGTTAATGGATTTTAGACCTTGGGCTAGAAATAATTTCCTTAAAAAGACACTGACCATAGAATAAAAGATTAATACATTTGTAATAAAATCAAGAAACTTCATTTATCAATAGACATCTTAAAGATGCGAAAAGGTAGAAACCAGGAGAGGATACTCACATATACACACTGACAAAGAATTAATATCTAGGATATATAAAGAACTCCTACAAACCAATATAAATAAAAATAACAATAGAAAAATGGTAAAAGATATGAACAAACATTTCACAGAAGAAACATATAACCAATAAATGCACAAAGAGATGTTCTTTTGCTCTAATTAGAGAAATATAGATCAAAACCAAGATCAGGTAGATTTTTTTGTTTGACAAAAATTTAAAAGCCTGACAATGCCAAGTGTTGGAAAGCCTGTGGATACAAGAAATTCAGGCCTATATACTGCAAGTGCATGTAAAAATCAGTACAACTGCTTTGCCAAATAGTTGAATATTAGCTATTAAATATAACGATTACTCCTAGATAAATACTTGCGAGTTCCAGAATTTCTATTCCTAGTTATATACCCAAAAGAAATTCTTGCACATTTGCATCAGGAGGTATATATAAGAATGTTTATATTGACAGTGGGCAACAGGAGCAAAAATCAGGAAACAATCCATATGCCTATCAACTGAATGAATAAGCTACGGCATACTCACAAAATGGAATGTTTTACAGTAGTCTAAATAAATGAATTACAGGAACACAAGATGATTGGATTTTAAAAATAAATATTAGAGAAAAAAAAGTACCAAAGTATCACATACAGTATTTTACCCTTACTATAAAATTTAAAACAACTAGAAAAATATATATGTGGGAGTAAAATATAATACAAAAAAAAATTCAGAGGAGCAAAGAATGATGCACATAGAATTCAGGATGATAGTTACCTTGATCTGCTGGGTCCAGGGAGTGGTAGGAGGGACCATTTGTACAATCAGATGTATATTACTACCAAGGTCCTGGCATTTGTGGGGAGGTACTGTGTTCACAAATTCTTATTACTATTTCGATAGATAACTGCATATATAGATATACAGCTAAATGATACTGGATAGGTAAGTAAATAAACAATTCAGGTCAGGTATGGACTAATGATGACAGTTTCGCATAATCCAATTCTGTGAACTTGAGGTCCAACCGTATAAAAATAAAACAAAACAGCACATGTGAGAGAATATAAAGCACACAGAATCACCAATGAAGTATTCTTGCCAAAAATGTTTAAGCTCAACCAAGCCTTTAGACCTTCTCTCAAGGAGTGAAAGTCCTGAAAACCAGGAGACTTCCTGCCTAGTTCTTCACACTAACAGACTTGGATATAGTGCAAGACTCTTATAGACGTGGTTCAGCTTTGACTCCACACGGCAAAGAGAAGTGAAGAGGCAAGCATAAAAATAGAAGCAGAGAATTAAAAATAAAAAGCAGTGTGTGCTAAAATCCTTAATGCATTACAAAAGACAGTAATGGCAAAAAAAAAAAAAAAAAAAGACAGTAATGGCTCCGCGGCAGCCTCCAAACGCAGAACCCAAGACTTATGCTGCTGCACGGCCTATAGACACATGAAAAGATGCTCAACATCACTGATTAGTAGATAAATGCAAATCAAAAGTACATTGAGGTACCACCTCACAGCGGTCAGAATGGCCATCATTAAAAAGTCTACAAATAACAAATGCTGGAGAGGGTGCGGAGAAAAGGTAACCCTCTTACACTGTGGGGGGGAATATAAATTGTTGCAGCCACTATAAAAAACAGTAGGCAGGTTCCTCAAAAAAGTACAGCTAGAATTACCATATGATCCTGCAATTCCACTCCTGGTCATACATCCAGACAAAACTATCATTCAAAGAGATACATGCACCCCTAGGTTCACAGGAGCACTAACCACGATAGGCAACACATGGGATCAACTGAAATGTCAGTCAAGAGATGAAGGGATCAAGACGATATGGTATATATACACATATATAATAATGTACTACTCAGCCATAAAAAAAAGCTGAAATAATGCCATTTGCAGCAACACGGATGGACCAAGAGATTATCTCATTGGGTTGACCAAAAATTTCACTCTGGTCTTTCCCTGACATGGTACGGAAAACATCTTCCCACTACCAGTTACCCTATGGTATCACTTACATATGGAATCTGAAATATGACAAAAAGGAACTCATCTGCACAGACTCAGAGACCTAAAGAACAGACCAGTGGTTGCCAAGGGGCAGAAGGGTAGGGAAGGGATGGATTGGGAGTTTGGGATTAGCAGATATATACTATTACATGGAGAGTGGACAAACAATTAGGTCCTTCTGTATACCACAGGCAACTATATGCAACATCCTGTGATACACTGTAACAGAAAGAAATATGAAAGAGAATCTTTATATACTAATTCTCAATACTGTGCTGCAGAGCAGAAAATTAACACAACATCGTATATCAAATACACTTCATTGAAATAAATGTTAAAAAAACACAACACGGTGTGGTATTGGCACAACAACAGACATATAGAGTAACGGACCCCAATAAGGAACCCAGAAAGGAATCCACGTACCGACAGTGAATTAATCTGTGATGAAGGAGCAAGTATGGACAATGAAGAAAAGACAGTCTCTTCAGCCAGTGGCATAGGGAAAGATAAACAGCCACATGTAAATCAATGAAGTTAGAACTCTCCCTCCCACCGTACCCAAAAATAAACTCAAAATGGCTTAAAGACTTAAATATAAAGACATGACACCATAAAACACCTAGAAGAAATCATAGGCAAAACATCCTCTGACAAAAATCCTAGCAATGCTTTTTTAGATCAGCTGGCCAACAGAAAAGAATTAAAAGCAAAAATAAGCAAACGGGACTAATCAACCTTAGAAGCTCCTCCACAGCAAAGGAAAGCATCAACAAAACAAAACAAAAAACCTACAGAATGAAAGAAAATGTTTTCAACGATGCGACCAAAATGGGTTTAAATTCTAAAATATACAAACAGCACACACAACTCAATACAAACCAACAAGCAAACTAAACAACCAATCCAAAAATGGGCAGAAGACTTAGAGATTTATTCAAAGAAGACATCCAGATGGCCAATGGACACATGAAAAATGCTCAGCATTGCTGATTATTAGGGAAATGGAAATCAAAACTACAAAGTGGTATCACCTCACACCAGTCAAAATGGCCATCACTAAAAAGCCTACAAAGAAGAAATGCTGGAGAGGGTGTGACAAAAGGAAACCCTCCTACACTATTGGTGGGAATGTAAATGGGTGTAGCAACTAGAGGAAACAATAAGCACTGTCCTCCAAAAAGTTCAAAAAGAGGTACATTATAATCCAGCAATCTGAGTCCTTGGCATATATCCAGACAAAACTATCATTCAAAGAGATACATGAACCCCTATGTTCACAGCAGCACTATTCACAAGCCAAGATATGGGAATAACCTAAGTGTCGATCGACAGATGAATGGTTCAAGAACATGTGGCACATGTATACAATGGAATATTACTCAGTCATAAAAAGAAACGAAATTGAAGTATTTGTAATGAGGTGGATGGACCTAGAGTCCATCATACAGAGTGAAGTAAGTCAGAAAGAGAAAGACAAATACTGTATGCTAACACATATATATGGAATTTAAGAAAAAATGTCATGAAGAACCTAGGGGTAAGACAGGAATAAAGACACAGACCTACTAGAGAATGGACTTGAGGATATGGAGCAGGGGAAGGGTAAGCTGTGACAAAGTGAGAGAATGGCATGGACATATATACACTACCAAACGTAAAATAGATAGCTAGTGGGAGGCAGCCGCATAGCACGGGGATATCCGCTCAGTGCTCTGTTACCACCTAGAGGCATGGGATAGGGAGGATGGGAGGGAGGGAGACGCAAGAGATATGAGAACATATGTATATGTATAACTGATTCACTTTGTTATAAAGTACAAACTAACACACCATTGTAGAGCAATTATACTGCAATAAAGATGTAGAATAATAATAATAAAATTTAAAAATTGGAAAAAAAATAAGACGTGGTACATGTATACGATGGAGTACTACTCAGCCGTAAAAAATAATGCAACAATGCCATTTGCAGCAACCTGGAAGGACCTAGAGATTATCATATTACATGCAGGAAGTCAAAAGGAGAAAGACAAATACCATGTGATATTACTTATACAGGGAATCAGAAATAGGACACAAATGAACTTACCAACATAAGAGAAACAGACTCAAAGACATAGAAAACAGACCTGTGGTGGCCAAGGGGGAGAGGAACTGGGAGAAGGATGGATGGCAAGTTTGGGATTAGCAGATGCAACCTATTCTATAGAGAATAAATAAACAACAAGGTCCTATTGTACAGCACAGGGAACTACATTCGATATCCTGATAAACTGTACTAAAAAAGAATGTGGAAAGTATATATATATATATATATATATATATATATGTAAAACTGAATCACAGTGCTGTACAGCAGAAAGCAGTGTAAATGAACTATACTTCAATAAAATAAATCGAAAGAAACATAATGTGGTATAGGCAAAAAACAGATACATACATCACTGTAACAGATGAAGGAGCCCGGCACGAAATCCACAGACCAATGGACGATTAATCTTCCATGAAGGAGGCAAGTATATAAGACAGAAAAGACAGTCTCTTCAGCAAGTGGTACTGGGAATGAGAACAGACACATGAAAATCAATGAAGGTAGACACTCCCTCCCACTATATACAAAAATAAACTCAAAATGCCTTAAAGACTTAAATGTAACACCAGACACCATAAAACTCCTAGAACATAGGCAAAACATTCTGTGACATACATTATAGCAATATTTTCTTAGATTGGTCTCCCAGTACAAAAGAAATGAAAGCAAATATAAACAAATGGGACCTAATCATCCTTATATGCTTTTGCACAGCGAAGGAAAGCATCAACAAAAGAAAAAGATCACCTTCGGAATGGGAGAAAAGATGTGCAAAGCATGTGACTGACAAGGGCTTAACTGCTAAAATATACAAACAGCTCATACAAACAAATGTATAAAAGAAAAATGAACATCCCTGTCAAAAATGCACAGAAGAGCCAAACAGACATTTCTCCAAAGAAGACATCCAGATGGCCAATAGACACATGAAAAAATGCTCAACATCACTGATTAGTAGAGAAATGGAAATCAAAAGAACACTGAGGTACCACCTCACTCGGGTCAGAATGGCCATCATTAAAAATTCTACAAATAACAAATATTGGAGAGGGTGTGGAGAAAAGGTAACCCTCTTACAGTGTGTGGGGGAATATAAATTGTTGCAGCCACTATAAAAAACAGTAGGCAGGTTCCTCAAAAAAGTACAGCTAGAATTACCATATGATCCTGCAATTCCACTCCTGGTCATACATCCAGACAAAACTATCATTCAAAGAGATACATGCACCCCTAGGTTCAGAGGACCACTACCCACCATAGCCAAGACACGGGATCACCCTAAATGTCAGTCAAGAGAGAAAGGGATCAAGACGATATGGTGTATATATACATATATAATGGAGTAGTACTCAGCCATAAAAGATGCTGAAATAATGCCGTTTGCAGCAACACGGATGGACCAAGAGATTATCACATTGGGTTGGCCAAAAATTTCATTCTGGTCTTTCCATGACATGGTATGGAAAATATCTTCCCACTACCACTTCCCAAAACTAAGTGAAGGAAGTCGGAAAGAGAAAGACGAATACCATATGGTATCACTTACATGTGGAATCTGAAATATGACAAAAACGAACTCATCTGCAAACAGAAACAGACTCAGAGTCATAGATAACAGACCTGTGGTTGCCAAGAAGGAGAGATATGGATTGGCAGTTTGGGATTAGCAGATGCAAACTATTATATAAAGAATGGATCAAGAACGAGGTACTACTGTAAAGCACATTTAACTATACACAATATCCTATGAAAAACAGTAATGGACATGAATATGTAAAAGTATCTGTATGTATGTAAAACTGAATCACTCTCCTCTACATCAGAAATCATCACAACATCATAACTCAACTATGCTTCAATAAAATAAATTACAAAAAACACAGTGTGGGAACTTCCCTTGCGATTCATTGTTTAAGATTCTGTGCTCCCGATATAGGGGACATAGGTTCGATCCCTGGTCAGGGAACTAAGATCCCCTATGCCGCACAGCACGGTCTTAACAAAAGAAAAGACCTTAGCAGTCCCAAGCTGTGAAAACAATGAGTGGAAAACACATACACACACACACACACACAGACACAAACACACACCAGATCCCTCGCCCTTGCCCAAGTGCAATCCAAAATTTAAAAAATGTTATTAAAAAAAACCACAGTGTGATATAGACACAAAAACAGACATACAGATCAATGGGAAAGAATAAGCATCCCGGAAATAAATCCACACACCGACAGTCGATTAATCTTTGACAAAGGAGAGAAGAATAAACAGTGGAGAAAAGACAGTGTCTTCTCAGCTGGTGTTGGGAACTCTGGACAGCCACATGTAAATTAATGAAGTTAGAGTACTCCCTCCCACCATACACAAAAATAAACTCAAAATGGCTTAAAGACTTAAATATAAGACATGACACCATAAAATTCCTAAAAGAGAACATAGGTCAATGATTCTCTGATATAAATTACAGCAATATTTTCTTAGATTAGTCTCCCAAGGCAAAAGAAATAGAAGCAAAATTAAACAAATGGGACCTAATCCACCTTATTAGCTTTTGCAGAGCAAAGGAAACCATCAACAAAACAAGAAGACAACCTACAGCACGGGAGAAAATATTTACAAACGATGCGACCAACAAGGGCTTAATTTCTAAAATATCCAAACAGCTCATACAACTTAATACCAAAAAACAAACATACAAACAAAAACAAAGAACCCAATCAAAAAATGAGCATAAGACCCAAATAGACATTTCTCCAAAGAAGACATCCAGATGCCCAACAGACACATGAAAAGATGCTCAACATCGCTAATTATTAGAGAAATGCAAATCAAAACTATAATAAGGTACCTCCTCACACCGGTCAGAATGGCCATCTTTAAAAGGGGTGGGATAGGGAGGGTGGGAGAGAGGGAGACGCAAGAAGGAAGAGATATGCGAACATATGTATATGTATAACTGATTCACTTTGTTATATAGCAGAAACTAACACACCATTGTAAAGCAATTATACCCCAATAAAGATGTTAAAAAAAAAAGTACAAATAACAAATGCTGGAGACAGTGTGGAGAAAAGGCAACCCTCCTACACTGTTCGTAGGAATGTAAATTGGTGCAGCCACTATGGAGAACAGCATGGAGATTCCTATAAAAACTACAAATAGATTACCATATGATCCAGCAATCCCACTCCTGGCCATAATCCAGACAAAACTATAATTCAAAGAGATACATGCACCCCTACGTTCATAGCAGCACTACTCACAATCGCCAAAACATGGAAAGAATGGAAATGTCCATCAACAGATGAATGGATAAAGATGTGGTGTACATATACAAAAAGAATGTTACTCAGCCGTGTAAAAGAATGAAATAATGCCATTTGCAGCAACATGGATGGACTTAGAGATTATCATAGAAAGTGAAGTCAGTCAGACCAAGAAAGACAAATATTATCTGGTATTGCTTATATATGGAATATAAGAAATAATACAAATAAACTTGTTTACAAATTAGAAAGACTCACAGACAGAAAACCAAATTATGGTTACTCAAGGGGAAGGGGGAGGAAATAAAATAGGAGTTTGGATGAACAGATATACAATATTATATATAAAACAGATAAACAACAAGGATTTACTATATAGCACAGGGAGCTGTATTCAATATCTTGTAATAACCTATAATGAAAATGAATCTGAAAAAGAATATATATATATATGTATGTATATATATCTATATCACTTTGCTGTACACCTGAAACTAACATGATAGTGTAAATCAACTATACTTCAATAATAGAAAGTTGCTATGAGAGGAGAGCTCAATATTGTCACCATAATTACAACAACAACAAAACGGAAATTGAACTGATTGTGTAGTTTCCAATGATGGAATATTCACGCAAATCTCATGCACTTCCTCATGTACATTCTGGTACTCTAGAAGAATATTTCAAAGGGAGAACATCTCAGATTCATAGATTTTTCTCAGAATACAGAAAGGAAGTCTACAAGTAATACTTGGAAATGTAGCGCTTCTATACA
The DNA here is from genome assembly GCF_964270905.1 of Leucopleurus acutus. Lineage (NCBI taxonomy): Eukaryota > Metazoa > Chordata > Mammalia > Artiodactyla > Delphinidae > Leucopleurus > Leucopleurus acutus. The sequence goes on along the minus strand of NC_139145.1, from coordinate 58,491,469 downwards.
TCTGCCTTCCCTTTGGAACCAAAGGCTCTTCTGTGGGTGGATCTAAGATATTCTTTGGTTTCTTTGTAAACCACCCTGCTTGGGTCTGTCCTCTTGCCACTACTCTAATATTCCCCTTTCTGCTGCAAGATGTTTACCACAGTAAGGTCAGTTAACATATCCTTTTTCTGACATAATTACCATGTATATATACACACCACATTTTCTTTATTCATCCATGGATGGACACTTAGGTTTTTTCCATGTCTTGGCTATTGTGAATAATGCTACAATGAACATAGGGGTGCAAATATTTCTTTGAGATAGTGATTTCATTTCCTTCAGATATATACCCATAAGTGGAATTGCTGGATCATATGACAGTTCTTTTTTTGAGGAACCTCCATACTCTTTTCCATAGTGGCTGCACCAATTTACATTCCCACCAACATACACAAGGGAGTCATTTAGACTTACATTTGTTGGTAGGAGTAAACCGAACTATGTAGGTAAGTTCCCTGTTTTCACTGTATCACCACTTAAAATAGCGAGCACTTATGAAACACTATGATGTTCCAAGAACTAGGCTGACTATTTCATAAGCATTGTTTCACTTAGTTCTTACAAATTCATGAAGTAGATACCATCCTTACATCAGTTGTTTTTTTTTTTTTTTTTCCTTCAGATGAGGAAACTGAAGTCTGGAGAGAGTAAAGAATTTTCCTAACTTAACATATACGATGTAGCAGAGCCAGTACTTGAATATTTCCTGACATAAAAGTCTGTGCTCTTAATCACCACTCAAAAATATCTCCTAAAGATATTGTTAACAGAACAAGCCACTCACACACACACATACTCATGCTTAGGACTCTCCTTTAAGTTGAGTATTAGATAGATGAGCAAATTGAAACAGGAAACAAGGGCCCAGCCCTAGTCTTTTAGTTAGTTGTCACCCCACAACACGTCATACAGAACTCTGTGATGTTGACTGAGTAAAAGACTGTATCCCAAATAAGCCATGATGGTCCCATCATTTGAGTAAAACTTCTTTCCTGTAAAATCAGAAATACTTTATCTACTTTATCTGCAGTCGAAAACTATTTCAATGGGTTTCTTTTTAAGTTGGTACCATAAAATTCAACGTACCTCGAACCTCACCTCCTCTGAGAATCTTTCCTGATACCCCATTTCTGTTCTTGCTTAAATATTCCTTTTGAGTACTTCAGAGTGCCTGTGCAAATCACTGTCTTAGCACTTACGACTCACTACAGTAATTATTGCTTTACTTTACTTCTAGGCTGTAACCTCTTGGGGTGTAAGTACCAGGCTTTATTCCATTTTATATCCCTAATGCCTTTCACAGTGCCTGAAATTAATCTGTGTGTAATAAACAGCTGCCGATGAATTTAAAAACTCAATGAATGTACAGCCAAACGACTGGCCTGTCTAAAATGGAAGAAATCAAATTCAAATTACTCTCAAAAGAAATTGTACAGCTGGCTGATAATAAAGCCGTATACTAATTAAAAATTGTAATTAGCTCAACCCAAAGTCGGAGAAGTAATTTAAACTATCAGGAGGTAAGAATTGTGCCACTAGACCACGTGACACGAACAGATTTTTGTTTGTTTGTTTTTTGACAGTTTCTGAGGGAAAGCGCCTTACAAACCAGGTTTGCAGTTCAGACGCCTGGCGACGCTGCAGGCTAAAAATGGAGGTGGAGCCAGGCGCTTGCCACAGACTCCATTTTACAAAAGACAAAACTGAGAGGGGCTGGGGGTTGACGCGCCTTGGAAAACGTAGGCAGCAAGCTGAGATTTTAGACTTTTCTTCAAACAAATGGGAACTAGATATATGTTGATGTTATCCCTACTGGAAGACTTCCGAAGGCTTCTTTCATTAAAGACAACGCAGTCCAAGAGGCTATGCTGGAAACTGAGAGAAAATCCAGCAGAAAAAGGCAAGTGGTGAGTTTTCCTTTTCTTCCTGGGCGTAGCGTAAGCAGCCCAGGAAAAGGAAGGCTGCTTTTTATAGCCGGTTCCTGGAGATTTGGCCTCGCAGCGGAAAGGGGAGTGTCTGCGTAGCGGCGGGCGGACAGACCTGAGCAAGGTGGTTTCCAAACTGACCAAAGATTCGTGAGTAAAGGCTCTTCTGTGGGTGGATCTAAACTATTAAGAGATCAAAGAATAGTTTAGATACACCCACAGAAGAGCCTTTCCTCCTGAATAGGAAGCCAGACCTATAGAAACTATACATTTCCAAGTATTACCTGTAAATTTTTTTGTTTTCTGAGAAAACTCTGAATCTGAGATGTTGCCCCTTTGAAAAATTCTTGTGAATGTTTCAGAATGTGCATGGGGATGTGCATGAGATTTGGTTGAATTTTCCACCATTGGAAACCACACAGGGAGTTTAATTTCACAATAATATGCGATGCAACAGTGGGGTGAGTAATTTGCCCATTCTTGGGGGAAAATCACTGGATGAAGAACAACCTATGGTAAGTTTAACTCTCACAGAAGAAAATGGTAGGTATCAACACTAGTCGCAGACCTCCTAAGGTCCAGATCGTGACAATCAGTGGCAACCTTTGAGATGCATGCTCCTCAGCAACCTGGTTGTCAAAGCCTGCTCAAGATTTAATCTCAGTATATTAAGGAGCTGTTCACAGAATTCTCCAGGCTCACTGAATTTTCCAGTCTCACTGAATTCTCCAATCTCTGGTGCGTACTCACCACACATTTTAAATACCACTCATATCTGTGCATTATAAACATCCACTGCAAGAAAATTACCAGGCAACTTCATGGCTACATGGCAAACATTCAGGAAATTTACATAGGACATAGTTTCAGAAATACCTTTCTTCATGTAAAAGATGTTGGATGACAATTCCATAAAATTGGTGATGTTGACACTTACCTGCTCATCCTACAAGTACTTCCAGAAGAAGACTTCACCTCTTTAAGGATTATCTCAGAACTCTGGAATAAAAAGAAAATGCCTTGGTCCTTCCTTCCAGAATTTTCTTTCCATTGAATGTAAAAAAAAAAAAAAATCCCCATATTCTGCCAACCTAATGCAAGACAGAGAGACGGGAGATACATCTCTTTAACATCACCTTATCTCCAATTAAATTAGGTTACTTGAAGCTAAAAACAAGATAGTATGTGGAGACAGCTATCACCCTTGGCATTCTTGCTTTTTGGGCTCTGGGTAAAAAGTAGAGGAAACACCCCCTTTCTGAATAATGCTATAGTTGTTGTTTTATTGCTCTATCTTCAGTAGTGTTTTCTTTTCTTCTGAAGCATAGCTAATTGTTAATTTATAGTCACAAGTACCAATGCCTTAGCTATTTTTATCTTTTGTTTACCTGTAAGACAACTGATCTGGACACTTCAAAAAATTCAATATCAATAAAATACAGGGGACTGTTCTAGAATAAACAGATGTAACACCAATACAATCATAAAACTTGGTTTAAAAACAAATTTTCTAAGACATTCCTTATGTCAAGTGGTTAAGAAAATAAGTGCATTTGTAAAAGGAATTCAAGAGTGAATATGAATTCTTATTTAAGTTGAAGAAAACTGGGGGAGGATAATGGAAGGATAATTTTAAAAAGTTATTAGGGACTGGATTTTAGTTAATATGGAATTATTGTTACTTCGGTACATTGAGAGACACTACTTGAAAATATTCCATTTAGATTGCCATCAGTCTGAAAGAAAGGATTGGGATTTCCTTAATGTTTTGGTAAAAATAAACACTCGGAAAGGACGCAGGGTGGCGCTGCAGCATTAGAAGTAGAAGGAAGAAAGCTACCAGTCTGCGCTCCTCTAGCCAGATGCTCTGCTAAAGAAGCAAGCAGGAAAAGGAGGCTTTCTAAGGCAGTTGCTCCGGGAAATCAGGGCCATAGGCATCTCCACCTATCCCAGTGTCTGAGTGATACTGGGAGATAGATCAGCGACAACGTGAATCCGAGCTGGGTCAAGTTTGCTGGGAAACGAGAGAGCGATGGAGGCAGGAGAGAGGAAGAAATGCTTTCTGAAATAAAGGCAAGTCTTGATATTCTTTGTTTGGCTGGGCATAGCTCAGGCTGGCTCTGAGCCTAGGCGTTATTCAGTGGCCGAGGAAATGGACAGTGGCTCCTTTGTGGCCAATCTGTTGAAAGACTTGGGGTTGGAGGTAGATGATCTAGCTGCTCGGGCCCCCCGGGTCGTTTCCAAAGGGAAAAAAATGCGTTTGCATTTTGATAGGCAGACCGGGGATTTGTTGTTAAATGAGAAACTGGATCGGGAGGAGCTATGTGGCCCTACCGAGCCCTGTGTACTACCTTTCCAGATGTTACTGGAAAATCCCTTGAAGTTTTTCCAGGCTGAGCTACGGAGTAGGGACATAAATGATCATTCTCCAGTTTTTCTAGACAAAGAAATAATATTGAAAATTTCAGAAAGTATCACTCCTGGAACTACTTTCCTAATAGAGCGTGCCCAGGACTTAGATGTAGGAAGCAACAGTCTCCAAAGTTACACAGTCAGCCCCAATTCCCACTTCCATCTTAAATTACAAGACAGTGCCGACGGCACAATATTACCACAGCTGGTGCTGGACAAAGCACTGGATAGAGAGGAACAGCCTGAGATCAGATTAACCGTCACAGCGCTGGATGGCGGGATTCCACCCAGGTCTGGGACCGCCCTAATCCACATTGAAGTCTTAGACGTCAATGATAATGCCCCCGAGTTTGCAAAGCTGCACTATGAGGCGCATGTCCTAGAAAACAGCCCCATTGGATCCCAGGTTGCCATTGTCTCTGCCAGAGATTTAGATATTGGAACCTATGGAGAAATATCTTACGTACTTTCCCAAGCATCTGAGGATATTCGGAAAACATTTGGAATAAATGCAAAATCGGGAGAACTCCTTTTAACACAGGAACTGGATTTTGAAACTATTCAGACTTATACATTAAATATTCAGGCGACAGATGGTGGGGGCCTTTCTGGCAGTTGTGTGGTGTTTGTCCAAGTGATGGATTTGAATGATAACCCGCCAGAACTGACCATGTCAACGCTTATCACTGAGATCCCAGAAAGCTTGCAGGAGACTGTAATTGCTGTATTCAGCGTTTCAGATCCTGACTCTGGAGACAATGGAAGGATGGTTTGCTCCATCCAAGATGATCTTCCCTTCATTCTTAAACCCTCTGTTGAGAATTTTTACAGTTTAGTCACAAACAGAGCCCTGGACCGAGAAACAAGATCCGAATATAACATCACCATCACCGTCACAGATATGGGGACACCGAGACTGAAAACCCAGCACAACATAACCGTGCTGGTGTCCGACGTCAACGACAACGCCCCCGCCTTCACCCAGACCTCCTACACCCTGTCCGTCCGCGAGAACAACAGCCCCGCCCTGCACATCGGCAGCGTCCGCGCCACAGACAGAGACGCGGGCGCCAACGCCCAGGTCACCTACTCGCTGCTGCCGCCCCTCGACGCGCACGTGCCCCTGGCCTCCCTGGTGTCCATCAACCCGGACAACGGCCACCTGTTCGCCCTGAGGTCCCTGGACTACGAGGCCCTGCGGGCGTTCGAGTTCCGCGTGGGCGCCGCCGACTGCGGCTCGCCCGCGCTCAGCAGCCAGGCGCTGGTGCGCGTGCTCGTGGCGGACGGCAACGACAACGCGCCCTTCGTGCTGTACCCGCTGCAGAACGCCTCGGCTTCCTGCACCGAGCTGGTGCCCAGGGCGGCCGAGGCGGGTTACCTGGTGACCAAGGTGGTGGCGGTGGACGGCGACTCGGGCCAGAACGCCTGGCTGTCGTACCAGCTGCTCAAGGCCATGGAGCCCGGCCTCTTCGGCGTGTGGGCGCACAACGGCGAGGTGCGCACGGCCCGGCTGCTGAGCGAGCGCGACGCGGCCAAGCACAGGCTGCTGGTGCTGGTCAAGGACAACGGCGAGCCTCCGCTCTCGGCCAGCGTCACGCTGCACGTGCTGCTGGTGGACGGCTTCTCGCAGCCCTACCTGCCGGCCCGTGAAGCGGAAACGGCGGACGCGGCCCCGGCCGCCCCTCTCACCGTCTACTTAGTGGTCGCCTTGGCGTCGGTGTCGTCGCTCTTCGTCTTCTCGGTGCTGGTGTTCGTCGTGGTGCGGCTGTGCAGGAGGGGCGGGGCGACCTCGGTGGGTCGCTGCTCGGTGCCCGAGGGCCCCTTTCCGGGCCACCTGGTGGACGTCAGCGGCACGGGGACCCTGTCTCAGAGCTACCAGTACGAGGTGTGTCTGACGGGAGGCTCTGGGACTTTCAAGTTCCTCAAGCCGGTTATCCCAAACTTCCTTACTCAAGATGAGGAGAGGGTTAGTGAGGCAAACCCCAGTTTCAGGAATAGTTTTGAATTCAGTTAAATTTTAATAAGGGTCTATGATGCCGTCTCAGTCAAATTGTGCAGAGTCCTTTTTTACTGCCTTGCCCATTGGAGTTGTTTTCTTTGTATTTGAAATGTAACTATCTTATTCCAATTCAGCGCATGTTACTGGTGTTTCTAGATGTGCTGCTCTGTGGTATAATGAATGCAAATTTTCTTTCTTACTGTTAATATCACTGTAACTTTATTCGATTTAATGTGTAAAAGTATATTTTGTATTTTCTGAAGTCTTTAATTTTTAGAGCACTTTTTTTCAAAATTCACCTTCCATAGTCCCTAGGTAATTTTTGCATTCCTACATTTTTGAAAGTTTGCAGTAAGTACACAGGATTACTCTTTTTCCTACCCAGAATATTTGTGTTTGTATAGAGTATTCTCTTAGGCTAGTTTAAACTTTCTTCCTGTGAACTCACATTGGCTAAAACCATTAACATAGGTACATTCATGAATCACAAAGCACCCTCTCACACTTTTCTAAATATATACTTCCTTAAAATGTTCATACCTGATAAGTATGATTCTTTAGAGATTGTGAAAACCTTGACTGTTGGATTCTACAAATCATCCACATTAAAAGTCTTCAATAAATCAACTACCAATATTCTAAAATGTAGTTAAATAAATAGCAATGTCCAGTCATTTTCAGACATGCTAATTATTCATGCTTTTTATTAAAAATTTTAAAACCTCTGCTTGTTTCAATCCCTCCATTTAAAAATCTGTTTTAATTATTTAAAACCATCTATTCTTTGAGTACTTCATTAAAATCCAAAAGATCTGAGAGAGTACATGTTTTTGTCTATGACCAAATTTTAGAAACTTCATATGTAATTTGGCATTGCATTTAAAAAAAATATCTGGAGCATTTATGATTCAATTGGAAATAAGCCCATGGAAAAAAAAATTTATCTTGGTTTGCTCATTCTATTTTTTTTTCACTGAATACTTCCATTTTCCCCCTTTCAGTTTCCTAGACTTTTCAATGCTATTTTGTTTCCTTTTTAGTGCTTGAGTTATGTTTCTCAGTAGCTCTCCATTTATTGCATGATTAGCACAATGACTGCAAGACTAGGTTCTTCATAAAAATTTTAAGTGACTGATTGAAGAAATGTCTTTATTTCATCTTTGATACACTGACACTCAAATACATTAAAATACTCACAGGACAAATTTTGCTGGAATTAAATGCTCTCTGATTTAATTTTTGGTTATTAACAGAACTTCACTGTTATTCAAACATTATGCAGTTACTAGTACTTGGTGTCTCTTTCCTTCAAGATAGTTTTCCTTTTTCTTTTTCTGCTTAATTTTAATCTCCTCTCCTGCCCACTAGCTTAAGGAATCCACATGGGGAAATTGTGTTTTCAATTTTATGATGTATATTTTCCTTCCATAATTCCTTAAGTGATTCATTTAACTTTCTTTATTCTTATTTATTTCTTGCAGTTCAATTTCTGATCCACACATTAAAACGGAATTTTAATTTTTAATGTTCTTCAGACTATCTTTAAATTTTTATATTATTTCATGTTTATTTGAACATACTATTAAAATTATAATATAAAATTTAAAGGTCTCATTTTGAGTTTAGCATTCATATAGAGAAGTATCTTGGTATCAAATTATTACCTGTTGGATCTTGGATAAGTCATATAATTTCTGTACCCCCAGAAATGATAACAGCTATTTAAATAGCTTGCAGTTATGTCCAAATAAGATAACATAAGGATAAGAAGTGTAATTTTGTTATTTTTAGTATCATTAATATTAAGAGTAAATTTAATAAATGGTCCTTCATATAACATTACTTATAATTGTGAAGAAGCTATATTGAACACATAATATTTGTGCTGTTTCGTTGCTCTGCCCAAAACCTTGCAATAGCTTCCTTTCACTCTTAGAATAAAATCCAGCCATCTATTATTTGGCCCCTGCCTCCCTGTCCAGCCTTGTCTTCCCACTTACTCTTTATTTTTTAATAGGTGATATTTATGTTTCTTTTTTTTTTTTAATGTCTATTTATTTATTTTTGGCTGGGTTGAGTCTTCGTTGCTGCGCACCAGCTTTCTCTAGTTGCCATGAGCTGGGGCTGCTCTTCGTTGTGGTGCACGGGCTTCTCATTGTGGTGGCTTCTCTTGTTGCAGAGCACGGGCTCTAGGGCGTGCGGGCTAATTTAGTCCTCGCCATGTGGGATCTTCTGGACCAGGGCTCGAACCCGTGTCTCCTGCATTGGTAGGTGGAATCTTAACCACTGCGCCACCAGGGAAGCCCCCCACTTACTCTTGAGACACTAAACTTTGGGTACACTATCCTACCTTCATTATCTAGAATAGCTATGCTTTACTGTCCCCGGGCCTTTGCATTCCTTATATATGGAATCTTCCCATTTTAGTTTTAGCCTGGCAAACTTCTTCTCATCCTTCATATTCCAGATTAAATGGGACATCTTTGGGAAACTTTCTGAATCCCCCCCATTAAGTTAGGTCTCCATATTGTATACTTCCAGTGCACTCATTATACATTTCCTGTATAGTACTGTTTAAACATCTGTTTAAATTCTGTTCACCCCATTAGATGGGAAACTCTATAAGATATATAGACACAGTCTGTCTTATTACCACAATACATCTAACTTCTACAAACGCAATAAATATCGGTTTCCACAGGTGAAATACAGTTATGCAGATTAAAGAGTTAATACAGATGAAACCAGTAATCATAGAATTACTGTGAAATAGGAAGAGGAGAAAGCTCTGTGTTCCTTGAGTGAGTGCGAAAATGTGGAAGGAATTAGGCATTTGTGGTCTCTGGATATATCCCCTGACATGATCTATTATAATTTTTTATCACCTTGCTTGAGGTTGTCTTTTCGTAGCATTTTTCTGACTATAAATGCAACTCGTGTGCATTTTACAAAATTTGGAAAATAAAGAAAAACACAAGTAGGAAAGCGAAGCTTCATCACTTAGAGCAAAATCTTGTAAAACTTTTTCTGTAATAATTACAGGAGGTGGGGTGAGTAGTTCTAGCAGGTGCCCACTTCCGCAAAATCATGGAAATGGGACTCTACCAGGGACAGTCACTTCTTTTAGATAAGAGCGCATTTCTTCTCCCTAGATTGTGTTTATTTGAACCATATAACAGAAGGAATTCCTACAGTAGCATCAACTCGGTTTGATAAAAGGGAATAAGCGATTAAAAAAATCAAAACAAAAAGCCCAGCAAACATCACCTTCTCCAAGATTCTGAAACTGTGAGCGAACGCACGGTGGCGCTGTTGACTAAGAAGGAGAATTAAACCGCAGGCACTGTGTATACTCAGTAACACAACGATTCAGTGCAGTAAACTAGGGGTTGTGAGTCGGGGCAGATTTTTAAGCAAGCAAATCTAAGACTCTAGTAAGGATTATTCGCTAGGTTTTCTTCAAAGGTTAGGAGGCAAAAGACTGCGTTTCCCAGTGCTGTTGGAGGCTAGCTTGACAATATTTCTCGGAAGAACATGGCAGAAAATGCAATGGAGGCCGGAGGGGAGCGCTTTCTTAGACAAAGGCAAGTCCTGTTTCTCTTTGTTTTTCTGGGTGGGTCTCTTCCCAGTCGAGACGCTACTCTGTGGCTGAGGAAAAAGAGAGGGGGTTTTTCATCTCCAATCTAGCAAAGGATCTGGGGCTGAGTGTAGGGAAACTGGCCGCGAGAGGGGCCCAAGTTGTGTCTAAAGGGAACAGACAGTATTTTCAGCTCAACCATCAGACCGGTGATTTGCTCCTGCATGAGAAATTGGACCGGGAGGAGCTATGCGGCTCCGCAGAGCCATGCATACTGCAGTTTCAGATATTCCTGCAAAATCCCTTGCAGTTTATTACAAATGAGCTCCAGGTGATAGACGTAAATGACCATTCTCCGGCATTCTCTGAAAATGAAATGCAGCTGAAAATCCTAGAAAACACTCCCCCAGGAACAATAATTCCTTTGGGAAATGCTGAAGACTTGGATGTGGGAAGAAACAGTCTCCAAAACTACACGATCACTCCTAATTCCCATTTCCACGTTCTCACACGCAGTCGTAGGGATGGAAGGAAGTACCCAGAACTAGTACTAGACAAAGCACTGGATCGTGAGGAGCAGCCAGAGCTTAGGTTAATGCTCACTGCGCTGGATGGCGGGACCCCACTGAGGTCTGGGACCGTCCAGGTTCACATCCTGGTCTTAAACATAAACGACAACACCCCAGAATTTACACAGTCCCTCTATGAGGTTCAAGTTCTAGAGAACAGCCCCGTTAACTCTCTTATTGTCACTGTTTCAGCTTCTGACTTAGATACAGGAAATTTGGGGACAATATCATATGCATTTTTTCATGTTTCTGAAGAAATTAGAAAAACTTTTCAACTTAATCCAATTACTGGTGATATCCAACTAATAAAATATTTGAATTTTGAGGCGATCCATACTTATGAAGTGGACATAGAAGCCAAGGATGGTGGAGGCCTTTCAGGAAAATCAACAGTGATATAGTTCAGGTGGTTGATGTGAACGACAACCCACCAGAACTGACCTTGTTCTCAATTACCAGCCCTATCCCAGAGAACTCGCCAGAGACTGTGGTGGCTGTTTTCAGTGTTTCCGACCTAGACTCTGGAGACAATGGGAAAATGGTGTGTTCCATCGAGAACGATCTCCCCTTCATCTTGAAACCATCTGTAGAGAATTTTTATACCCTATTGTCAGAAGGAGAGCTGGACAGAGAGATCAGAGCTGAGTACAACATCACCATCACAGTCACAGATATGGGAATCCCCAGGCTGAAAACCGAGCACAACATAACCGTGCTGGTGTCCGACGTCAACGACAACGCCCCCGCCTTCACCCAGACCTCCTACACCCTGTCCGTCCGCGAGGACAACAGCCCCGCCCTGCACTTCGGCAGCGTCCGCGCCACAGACAGAGACGCGGGCGCCAACGCCCAGGTCACCTACTCGCTGCTGCCGCCCCTCGACGCGCACGTGCCCCTGGCCTCCCTGGTGTCCATCAACCCGGACAACGGCCACCTGTTCGCCCTGAGGTCCCTGGACTACGAGGCCCTGCGGGCGTTCGAGTTCCGCGTGGGCGCCGCCGACCGCGGCTCGCCCGCGCTCAGCAGCCAGGCGCTGGTGCGCGTGCTCGTGGCGGACGGCAATGACAACGCGCCCTTCGTGCTGTACCCGCTGCAGAACGCCTCGGCTTCCTGCACCGAGCTGGTGCCCAGGGCGGCCGAGGCGGGTTACCTGGTGACCAAGGTGGTGGCGGTGGACGGCGACTCGGGCCAGAACGCCTGGCTGTCGTACCAGCTGCTCAAGGCCATGGAGCCCGGCCTGTTCGGCGTGTGGGCGCACAACGGCGAGGTTCGCACGGCCCGGCTGCTGAGCGAGCGCGACGCGGCCAAGCACAGGCCGGTGGTGTTGGTCAAGGACAACGGCGAGCCTCCGCTCTCGGCCAGCGTCACGCTGCACGTGCTGCTGGTGGACGGCTTCTCGCAGCCCTACCTGCCGGCCCCGGAAGCGGAAGCGGCGGACGCGGTTCCGGCCGCCCGGCTCACCGTCTACCTGGTGGTTGCTTTGGCGTCGGTGTCCTGGCTCTTCCTCTTCTCGGTGCTGGTGTTCGTCGCGGTGCGGCTGTGCAGGAGGGGCGGGGCGGCCTCGGTGAGTCGCTGCTCGGTGCCCGAGGGCCACTTTCCAGGCCACCTGGTGGACGTCAGCGGCACGGGGACCCTGTCCCAGAGCTACCAGTACGAGGTGTGTCTGACGGGAGGCTCCGGGTTAAATGAGTTTAACTTCTTGAAGCCGATTCTCCCTAGTGGTCTGGTTCAAGACACTGGGCAGGACTAGTGCAAAAAGGCAATTGCAAGAATAGCGTAGGTTTCATTAACAGAAGAATCAGAAAGTTTTCTGGCTACAAATGCTTTCTTTCTTTCCTTGACTTTTAAGTCAAGGCTCTTGAGTTGATATAGTATTTTGTTTGTATCTTGATTTTACTTTCTGTCTAGTTAACCCTGCATGTTCTTTTTTCATCTGCTTCCTACCTTTTCAATCCAGTATTAATGTCTCTTTCTTTTTCTAATAGGTGAGTAAAAATAAATGCATTATCTTTTAATGATGATTTCAAATAGGTTTATTTAAGGTAGTCATTTCAAATTCTCTATCCAAAGCAATGTAGAGAGAGTTCTGAACCACCAATATTATAATTTACCCTATTGAATATAGTCAGGTAATATTCTTTATACTACTCCTAAAGCAGCTTTGTCTGTGGTTAATGAAGTGGATAACTAAAAATGTTTTAATATGTACCATTTTAAGGTGTATCATCCTGTAGGGGCTTAGTACTCAAATAAAACTTACACATATAATTCATTTTCTGTTTTGACATTTGCAATTAATATTTCAACACTGTATATGCTTATATTGGCTAAAAATGGACAAAAATTAGCTTAATAGGTCAGATTACTCTTAGATTTGCCTAAAGTGTATTTATGATGGATGACTGAGAAAAAAATTAAACATAGGCATTTTGAACAACTGATCGTGCTTTTCCGTTTAGCATGAAAAGATTACTTAATAAGCATCTGGTGGAATGACAGTTTGTTTTTTAACTTCTGGATGTAAGTATTATCAACCTGAGGGCCATTTTAAAAAAATTTCAAGAAAGTACATGTATATATGTTCTCTAAATGCTTTATAGCAAAAGTGGTGTCCCATCTAATCCTACTTTAAAAAAATTAATATCTACTTGGCATTTATATGGTGATATATGAAGGAAATATTTTCTTTGTTTCCTCTCTTAGTTCCCTCCTTCAGATTTCAACCTGACATGACTTAGGATTATGTATGGTCCTTCTGGGATAAACACTGCCCAACCACATCAGCATTCTACCTCCTATAGAGTAACTAAAAGAAGATTAGAAGAATGGGAAGTTCTAAAGGGGAGAGAGCGATATCACTGTGAAAGTCTAAATTAACTACAACTAAGAATAAACTCTTGAAGCAACCAAACATCAATTTTTATGTCTATTTTGAATGAAATAGAAAAAAACCTTATTTTAAAGTACAAAATATTTAGTCTCCAATTATCAAATCTGATTAGGAAAAAATAAAATTTCTCCTCATAGGCATTTTCTCATCCAGAGGCATAGAACTTTCCAGAAATTGAATACTCATGACTAGAAGAAAGAGAACTGAAGTTTCTCAAATTTTTGAAAATTCTCAAAAGAGAAAAAGAATGTTGTTAACTAGATGTTAACTAGACTTATGTCATCATTTGCAATATGCACAAATATCAAATCATTGTCACACCTGAAGCCAATATAGTGTTACATGTCAATTACAGCTCAAAAATTTTAAATGCCTAATGACTGTTAAAATAAAAATTTAATACTGACATGTCTTCAATCACACATAAAGTTATAATCATATTAAAATGGTGTGATTTTAGGTATGAGAGTGAAATACACGAATCCTTACTAATCAGGGGAAAGACAGTATTTCCTTTCACTCATTAAGTACTTTATAGAGATATTGAATCTGAATCTTCGGTCAGATTTCTTTTTCTTCTTTTCATACTTAGCTGAATTTTCATGAAGATCAGAGAAAAGGCAAAGAATTCTGATCAAGACTTCTCTGTATTTGGCTGGCTTAGTTCCAGCTCATGTGAGAACCAGGGAAGTTTTCAACTACAGAAAATATGGAGGCCAGTTCTTTTTTGGCCAATATGGTATATGATTTTGGACTCAAATTGGAGGCACTATATAACCGGGGAGTTATTTAGACCCAGACATAAGAAGACAGATACTTAATAATATCTTAGTTGATAGATGCACTAAATTCACATATTGTTGAGAAGTGATCAGGGTTTCGTAAAGCCAGAAAAGATCATATGGACTAAATTTGAAGATAGGAAAAAATTATACCTTACTCTTGGTTCAAAGTTGCTTTTATTTCTTGGCTATTGGAAACCTTTTACCCTTTTATTTGAAGACAACTTTCAGAAACTTCTTTACCTGGATATTTTATTAAGTACATGACAGAGAGGGCACTATATGTATAGTACTAAGTATCTTTGCCACTTTTTGGAATTCCCCCAACCGAAAGTCCAGCACTAGGTAAAAATGATGACTTTCTACATTCATAATAATTTCCCAGTAGTTTTCCTTTTAAAGGATGGACAAATTCATTACTGTGAATTATTTCCAGATTGATCTCTTACTAATATTCTAATCTAGTTTTTAATACTGAAAGGCAAAGAGATGAAAATGAACTTTAAACTTTTATGTAGAGTTGTTAAAAGACTAAACTATATTCAAATATCACTCATTAAAACTAGTGAACTAACTTACCACACTTTTAATAAATCTTCCTTAATCCTTGAATATGGCTTCCTTGCAAATGGGGACTTTAAAAAATGACAGTTTTTAAACATATATTCCACTACTATATTTTGCTTTTTAGAGTAGATTGTTACATGTTTTAAAGCTGGCAACTTATTAGGCATAATTCAGTTATTTGTATGTCTAATCCTCATGTTCTTAGCCAATAGTTTGGTTGGTCATAGATTTTAAAATGTAAACTAGGGACTTCCCTGTTGGTGCAGCGGTTAAGAATCCGCCTGCCAATGCAGGGGACACGGGTTCGAGCCCTAGTCTGAGAAGATCCCACATGCTGCAGAGCAACTAAGCTCGTGAACCACAACTACTAAGCCTGCACTCTAGAGCCCACAAGCCACAGCTACTGAAGTCCACGCGCCTAGAGCCCATGCTCTGCAACAAGAGAAGCCACTTCAATGAGAAGCCCCCGCACCGCAACGAAGAGTAGACCCCGCTCGCCGCAACTAGCAAAAGCCCGTGCACAGCAACGAAGACCCAACGCAGCAAAAAAAAAAATAAATTTATATCAAAAAATAAAATGTAAACTAATTTTCCTTCTCCCTCTTTTGGTATTGAAGACTGTTGATGAACAGTCTATCAGTCTAGTTCTCATTCTTTTATCTATAAACTTCTTTACTCTAAGATGTTTTCTTTATTCTTGATGTTCTGATATTTGCTAGGTCCAAACCTGAGATTCACCCAATATACTGAATTTTTTTAAGTTAACTATAGTTTTTGGTGGGCTTTTTTCCCCCAAAATTTCCATTTGGCAGGTTTTCACAACAATTTGTTCTTTTTTTTTTTTAAACAATTGCCATTTCCTTCTTTTTTGTTGGAGGAAATTAAATATCTTTTACTTTTTTTGTTTGTTTGTTTGCGGTATGCGGGCCTCTCACTGCTGTGGCCTCTCCCGTTGCGGAGCACAGGCTCCGGACGCGCAGGCTCAGCGGCCATGGCTCACGGGCCCAGCCGCTCCGCGGCATGTGGGATCTTCCCGGACCGGGGCACGAACCCGTGTCGCCTGCCTTAGCAG
Source organism: Leucopleurus acutus (assembly GCF_964270905.1). Classification (NCBI taxonomy): domain Eukaryota; kingdom Metazoa; phylum Chordata; class Mammalia; order Artiodactyla; family Delphinidae; genus Leucopleurus; species Leucopleurus acutus. The sequence continues at coordinate 58,475,634 of NC_139145.1, read as the reverse complement.
GCGGACTCTGAACCACTGCGCCACCAGGGAAGCCCTACTTTTAAGTTCTTTCCATGTTGTTCCAATCTCTCTTTCTTCTGTAAACATCTTTTATTTGTTGAGTCTGTTTTTCACACTGTTAGTCTTGTTAGTTGGTGATATTTTATTGAGAACTCATGTTCTATTGGAGGTTTCCCTCATACCATTACTGGTTTTGGTAGTCTTGCAAAGGGAGGAAGGAGTCTCAAAGTGGTTACAGCCTCAGGCTCTACAAATCCAAGCCTTAATTAAGAAGCTTAGCTCAACTTTGCCACACACAAGTAGAAGTTCTGGACCAACACCTAATGATGTGTTTGAGCTGGGCCCCAGTCTCCCTTGGGTGGCACTGCTCTGCATTTGCTCTATGAAGCAAAATCTTAGGGACTGTCACCCTCTGCTTCTTGGCTGTCATGATGTCTGATAAGGCTATAGACATGAGACCTAATGAAGACATCATTTACTTTTCAATCTTTAGAGTAAGCAAGCTGATTTAATCTTAGAATAAAGCTGATTTTGAGGAAAATGATTTGTAACTGAAGTAATTGATACATGAGAATTACCTACAGGGAAAAAACATGGTCTTGATTAATATGCATGACAGTGCTGCATATGGTGGTCCTGGATGACACACCCAACTTGCTGGATGACAAAGAAAACCCACTGCTAAGCAATCCTATATTGTGTACTGAGTTGGTACCAGGTAGAACAAGGTGGTATCCTGGATGGTGATGAGCTAGAACTCATGACTATTTTATCAAAGATTCAAAGCCTCAAAGTACTTAATGTTTAGCACATGGACCCACAACCTGGAAGTATAGAGCACTGAAGCATATCTAGGCTCCTAAGAGACAGACACAGCCAGGCACAAACATGTGCTGTTATTAAAGACAACTAGAAGCCACCTTCTATTTGGCATAATCATGCTATATCTGGTCTAGGACCTATCCCAGCCCTACCTTCTGTTCCTTGAACCACCCACAGAAGTTTACTCAAGCCAACACATGCTCTATCCTCTTGATCACTAATTTGATTTAGCCATCTTCCTCTTCCAATTCTCTCTGCTCCTATTCAATGATACTCAGATGTGGAGGATGAACAAGGAGCCTTCAGTGGAGGGCTGCTCATAAGGCCACCTTCTGAGCATTCTGGGGATGTCAACATCACTAAGACTTAGTTCCAGAACTACTAATATGAGAGGTTTCTGATTGGAATATCAGAGACAAATGGGTTCAGATTTATTTTTTTTTTTGGTATGCGGGCCTCTCACTGTTGTGGCCTCTCCCGCTGCAGAGCACAGGCTCTAGACGCACAGGCTTTTTCTTCCAAGTTCAACAACTTGGGGACATTTTCTTGTTTAATTCAAGAAAATGATCAAGTTTGATACTCCACTGCCAGATATGGTCCTTCTGAGATATTACATATACTTAACTGCTGTAGCTTGGTATTAGTATCCCATGAAAGCTGGAACAGAGAATGAATTTCTAGCTACAGTATCACTATACCATTGCAAGATGCATACCATCCGGTCCTGACAGTAGACCAAAGGGTATAATAAGATTTTTCAAAGTTGAGGGATACCAGGGAGTTCCCTGGCAGTCCAGTGGTAGGACTCAGTGCTTTCACTGCCATGGCCTGGGTTCAATCCCTGGTCGGGAACTAAGATCCTGCAAGTTTTGCACCATGGCCAAAAAAGAAAAAAAAAAAATTGAGGGATAGCAGAGAAAACTCTAATTTTAAAAGATACATGCAAGTTCACAGTAGCACTATTTATAATAGGCAAGACATGGAAGCAAGCTAAATGTCCAACAACAGATGAATAGATAAAGAAGATGTGGCATATATATATATATATACACACACATACACACACACACAATGGAATATTATGCAGCCATAAAAAGAATGAAATAATGCCTTTTGCAGCAACATGCATGGACTTAGAGTTTACCATATTAAGTGAAGTAAGTCAGACAGAAAAAGACAAATATATGATATCACTTATTTGTGGAATCTAAAAAGATGATACAAATGAACTTATTTACAAAACAGAAATAGAGTCAAAGACTTATGGCTACCAAAGGGGAGTGGGGGAGGGAGGGATAAATTAGGAGTTTGGGATTAACACATACACACTACTATATATAAAATTGGTAAACAACAAGGACCTACTCTTTAGCACAGGGAACTATACTCAATATCTTGTAATAACCTATAATGGAAAAGAATCTGAAAAAGTATATATATATATATATATATATATATATATATATATACACACACACACACATACACACACATGTATAACTGAATCACTTTGCTGTACTCTGGAAACTAACAACATTGTAAATTAACTATACTTCAATAAAAATAATTTTTAAGGGCTTCCCTGGTGGCGCAGTGTTTGGGAGTCCGCCTGCCGATGCAGGGGACGCGGGTTCGTTCTCCAGTCCGGGAAGATCCCACATGCCGCGGAGTGGCTGGGCCAGTGAGCCATGGCCGCTGAGCCTGCGCGTCGGGAGACTGTGCTCGGCAACGGGAGAGGCCACAACAGTGAGAGGCCCGCATACCGCAAAAAAAAAAAATAATAATAATAATAATTTTTAAAAAGTTGAGGGATAAATTATACCATATGGAAATAAAGTTTAAAATAAGGCTAGGCATCAGAAATATGGATTTGACCAACTTAAATCTTAGAAATAAATACCATCTCACCTCAAAATAAATAAATAGTAACCTGTGAGGTGATGGACATTAACTAACCTTATTGTAATAATCATTTCATAATAAACACATATATAAATCATAACACTGTACACCCTAAACATGCACAATGTTATTTGTCAATTATATCTCAATAAAGCTGGGGAAGAAAAAAGAAAGAAATACCATGAAACTAATTTAAAGACTACAAAGAAACCACAATATAAAAACAAAAACACAGTTAAGGAAAAGATTTTACACACACACATCATTGATTTTACATACACACACACATAATTTGGATTCTATTTTTTTGTTCTAAATTGTATTCTAGAATATTGCTCTTCTGACTGAAAACAAACATCTAGACCATCAGATCCCTGAGAACAGAAACCAGACCATTAATATCTGAATACCCAGAGCTCAATACAGTATACTGTAAATGGTGTGAATTCAATATTTTTATTTAGGTACATAATTTAATGATAGAACACTCAAATTTCTTTAAACACAATATTTCAAGTTATTATATTTTTGTCTGAGTACAGATCTGAAGTGGTACAAATTGTATCTAAAGATTGAACCATGAATTAAGCAAAAAGGGTGGAAAACAATTCTTCTGACTTAGGTTTCAATTCCTTACTCCCACTCTTGCTTGCCTCAAATGATTTCTATTGAAGATATTTAGGTAAACCTTTAATGGACAACATGTGAAAAGGTCCGTTGACTATAGGGCTAATTGAGACAAGCTCATGGGTACTGAGCAGGGGGCCTTCGGACTTTGAAAGGTCCACTTCCTGCAGAAGCCATTCCTGTTCTCTTTTCTACTTTAATCCAGACCTGCTTGAATGAAGCCCCATTAAGTAGCTACTGACCACTTACGTACGTAATATATAACTTAAATGTATAAATAACTTAGAAGTAAAGTAGAAAAATGGTTTTCTTTTAAAGAAAAAGCAAATGGAAGACCAGCCACCGCTCTGGAGCACACCAGGCATGACACTGAGCATCCCCTCCCCAAATGTCTGCCCCAGCCCCCATTTGTCAACATCCATCACCCTGACCCTCTTGCCTCTGGCAATATGGCTAGACTTACCTCAGAGGTTTCACAGATAGAAAAAAGCTGAAGGAAACTGGGGATTCCATACCAGGTGTACATTCCACCAGCAGTGATTGACACACATGCCACGTGCGATCATTAACACTGGGAGCCTGCCTCTTTTCAGCTTTACAGGCTGCTTAAGAACACTTCTTAATGAGAGAGACTCTGCTGGTCTTGGATCATCATGGAATGATGAGGCTTACTTTAGTAAGAATGACCCTCTTACATTATAGGGCCAAAGAACACATGCACAAGAGTGTGGGGATCAGACAAACTATGTTTTTCTGTTTTTGGTTTTTGTCAGTGCCTATATACATACATATGGCACAGTTTAATAAAGTTGCTTTTCTTATGTTTCATTGCTTTGTAAAATCACATCATATATACAGTCATCAATAAAACTCACAGATGGCCAGTACGAAATTTAGAAGTTTCCAACACTGTAAAAAAATGACAAGGAGTTATTAGCCCTCAGGTAAACTTCAGGATGGGTCAGCCCTAACATTAATCACTGTGGACTGCAAGCACTAAGTTCTGTGTAGTTCTATTTGAGAGGAGAGGACTTCATCCACTGGTACCGTCACCTGATCACCATCAGGGCACAAAAAGTTCTCATGGCTTTGGCACTCTCTGTTCCCTGGAAGGGTTTCTGACTGGTGGAGGCAGAGAGGACAGTGAACGATCCAAAAGGAATCAACAACCCCTAAATGGGCCAATTGTACATCCTGGAATCCTACCCAGGCCAGGACCCGAGACTGGAAGCCAAGAACTGTTGTCAACTACATGGGTCTTCATCCAAGCACAGAAGCACAGCCCCATCCCTCACCCCTTCCTCAGTCTAAAGTAGAGCAGAGGGGAAGCTCTTTGGGAGAAGAGAGGAAGGAAATTTGGTACAGACAAAGGCCAGGCTACTTCCCAGAGGCCTAATGCTCTAGGCCACACCTAACTAAGAGTGTGGAATATGGTCCCACTTTGAAGATGAATAGCACTATTTTAAGCGTAGAACATCTCGGGAAAATCCAGGATGCCTACTCTGAAACTTTAACTCGAGGCTGTGGAAGACACATCAGTATGCAGGTATATTCTCCTCTTAAAAATCTAAGATGACAGAGACCACGCTGGTGGTCCAGTGACTAAGGCTCCACGCTCCCAGTGCAGGGAGCCCAGGTTGGATCCCTGCGCAGGGAACTAGATCCCGCATGCCACAACTAAAAAAACATTCTGCATGCTGCAACTAAAGATCCTGCATGCCTCAACTAAGACCCGGTGCAACCAAATAAATATTAAACAAAAAATCTAGAGGAGAAAAAATATGAAATCTTGCCATTTGCGACAACATGGAGGGACTTTGAGGGTATTATGCTAAGTGAAGTAAGTCAGACAGAGAAAGATAAATACTATAGGATTTCACTCATATCTGGAATATGAAAAACTATAATAAACAAACAAAACCCCTAATAAATGAACAAACCAAAACCAAATAAAACAAACATGTCATTACAGACAACAGAGTAGTGGTTATCAGAGCGGGTAGGTAAACGAGGGAGACAAAGTGGATAAAGGGGATCAACTGTATGGTGATAGATGAAAAATAAATTTTTGGTGGTGAGCACATTGTAGGGTATACAGATGTAGAAATATAATGCCATAAATCAAGATTACCTCAATAAAAAATAAAATAAATCATTGTAAATGAAAAAATGTAGATGGATATTTTCGTTTTCAAGCACCAAACACTTTTTAAAAACTTTAATTGGCTAATATAGTGCACATGTTAAGCAGACTTTTAAAGAGACTCTACATCTTGAGTGGGTTAAGTAATCATTTATAACCATCTTGAAACATGTTTAACTCGGTTTTTCTAGTGACATGAGATTAAACATGGAAACCAAACTGTGTTTCACTCACAACATATAAGCAAACAAACTGCATGTACATGTGTAGATTTATGCAAAAGCCCGGTGACACAACTATGTTTAGCTTTTCAGATTAGGTACATACGGCCACCCACTCGCCCTGTATTATCTCACCAAACACAAGAGCAGCAACTTTTCTATTTCAATACAATTATGGGCAGAAATTATATGATATAAAATAGAGGTTCTTCCGTAAAGGTTAAGATTTAGCATATAAGCAGGGAAGACAAAAGCAAAGTTCCCATGAAGTCAAAAATAATACCACACTGGTCCAGTGCTCCATGAAACTCTGAGTTAAATTATAGTCCTCAAAGGCGTGTACTTGGATCCAGATTCACCAAGACACTTCAGTATGCTTCAAACTGGCTCATCATCATCTTCCTGCTGTATTCATAAGCCAAAAATAGTGCCGCATTGGCAGGGAACGCTCGAATCAAAGTAGCTTTCAGACCAGAATATAAAGCTGCTTACTCCTTCGTTTTTCACAACACTTAAGAGTTCTGATAAATCCTGCCTGTTTTCCAAGCATGGAAAGAACCTGAATTCTGGATTTGATACAATCCACTGGGTATATGACAAGCCAAAGGCAAATTCCAGCAATTCCACCGCTTAACATCAAGGGGACAGGGCCTAGTTCATCTTTTGATCCATCCCAGGCAAAAAACCATCGACTAAGTTCATAGCCACCGAAGAAGAAATAGCCTGGTACTACTTGAAACAGAGTGCTCGTGAGTCCGTGGTAGAAGCCCAAGGGGCCATCCTTTCTAAGGATACTCTTCACGACGGACCAAACTGTATTATGGCTTTTTGCTATCCTCCCTGACATCTCCAGTTCGTGCATGGTCTGCAGCCGGCACTTCACCAGCTCAGTGGGGCACAGGGCCAGCGCGGCAAACGCAGAGGGGACGGAACCAGCGGCCGCAGTCTGCAGATCATTCAGCTTCGCCCGCTTGTCCAATCCAACCACTTTCCTCACGAACTGTTGGCAGAAGCCGTAGCACAAGAAGAGGACTGAGTTCTCGGCGACGTAGGCCATCAGCGCGGGGGCCGGCCCCTTTGTAGAAGCCCCGCAAACCCACCTGGGAGTACGTCTTCAGGCCACAGTCGACGAGGCCCTTGTACAGGCCAGGGAACGTCTGCATCTTCACTTGCATTGTGTCGAAGGGCTGCCCGGTCAGGACGCATGCTGTGCCCCCAAGGGCCCCCGCGGTGAGGTCGATGGCGGCTTGGATGGCAGGACTGCATTTCATGTTCGCCCACTCTTCTGCTGGTCTCCGAGGAAGGGAACTCTCTGGAGCTTAGGAGGCCGTCCCGTGTCCAGCCGCCTGCTCTTGGCTCTCTCCGGCGCGGGAGAAGCCGCTTAACCCCAGACTAGGCCGCGGGCCGCCCTCCCCACGCACTGAAATAACCCCCGGCCCGCGGGCCCGCGCGCGCCTCTCCTGGCGCCCTGCGGCCGCCGCGTCTGGGCCCTAAACCCGTCAGCCGCCCTCCTGCTCGCTCCGCGCCGCCCGGCGGTCCCAGCGCCCGCGGGCCCCGGGGCCGACTAGAGAAACACTTCTAATGAATCTCAATACAGCAGTAGAAAGCTGTCCGATAAATTCCTGCGATTACGGCCAGAAACTCTAGGCGCTGCTGCGGCGGAGGAAGACTCGCCTTCCTGTTCGGCCAGAAACCCCCACCTCCCGGCAAAACAAAATGGGAGGTGCTTGATCGCGCCTCGGGTCAAAGGGTCAATCTACAAAGACAAAGGTTTAAAATAGGAAAACGAACAAACACTTTGCGGGGTTTACCTGACAATCGGTGGCTCCTTCGGATCAGAAAACCCTTAATCGTCTCCGGAGAGGAATGGCGGCTCCACAAAGGCGCCGGCCGCCGCGCCTCTCCAGGTGTAGCTCTTTGCCCGCTGGGGGCGACGCCGGGGGAGGCCTGAGGCGGGCAGATCCTCTCTTTCGTGGTAACATCGCCGAGGATCCTGGCCTGAAGCCCTGTGAGCTGGTGGGACGCACACCCTCGTTATTTCTAGAGGTTAAGTCAAGGCCGTGTACAATCGCATTGGAAAACATTTATATACAGCTAAAAACCTTGATATAAAAGACCTGTGTGGCTCCAGCGCTCTGTGCGTGCTAAGTCTCGGGGTTCTTGCTGAGGAGCCATGCAGCTTTATGCAGCAGCAGTTCTGGATATAACTGACTACAGGCCTAGTAGGCAAGATGCAGTTTGGGGCATCAGTGAGGGTACCGCTGTCAGGACACACTTTTCCTCCCATATGCTTATAATCCCAGCGTTGGAACGAATTCTCTTAAAGTTTACATTTTAAGCCCTAGGCGGTATTTTACTTTGGGGGTAAAAACAAAATGGTGGAGGGGGCAGAAAGTATGCTAAAAGGATTCTTTCATTTAGAAAGCTTTCCTTGTCTGATTCTTTGGGTATCAGTTAATATTTAAAAGTGAGGCACCTAAAAGCAGATTATGCGTGGATACTGTTTGTCAACAGGTAGACTTCATTGTAGTAAGTGGTGACTTGGCCTTTTCTTTGGAGAGTGCCCAAATGTATCTGGATTTCTTTTCTCTGGTACCATATGGTTTCTTCAGAGAATAATCCTCCAGTCTTGACTGTGTGTGTGTGTCTGTGTGTGTTTGCGGGGGAGGGGGGGTGCGGGGGGTGTTTACCTTGGGTACTGATTTAATGACACCAAGTGGGAGAAGAGGGTTGACATCCTGCAGTCAGAAAACAGACTTTCACACAATTCCCTTGTTCAATGCTATGGACCCCCAGCCTCCATCTGTGCCTTCTTTGGTTCAATTTACCCAGAAAATAAACTTTCTGTCTGTGGCATGGGGAAGGAAAAGTCATCGGGCTTGAGTGAGATAGGGCTCCTGGACATCCAACAGCTCTGAGCACAGATCTTATTATCTTATTTTTTTGTCTGTGCCACATGGCATGCAGGATCTTAGTTCCCAGACCAGGGATGGAATCTGTGGCCCCTGCGGTGGAAGCCCAGAGTCCTAACCACTGGACTGCCAGCGAAGTCCCTGAACACAGCTATTAATGAATCCTGTTTCTAGCCTCACACCTTCCCTCTTCCTTGGAAACTGCCTGCAAAAACTGAGCCTCAGTGTCTATATCAAGTGCGTGGGTTTGTTTCTCCTTGGTATACCTCCTTGCAGACATTTAGCATGTAACTTTCTGTGATCTATGAATTTATCGTTTCTTCATCTGCTTTGGCCTTCTGAAAACATTGACATCTCTCATCCACTGTTGTCTCATCTCCTATTTTCCTTGCCCTTGGGGGTTACTATATTAGCAGGCTATCTGACAGAGAAAAGAGATTCATGAGAACAATGTGCCATTTTAAACTAGAAAAAAATTTTTTTAATTTTAAAAATTTTTAAAATTTCGTATCACATTTGGTTTTTTAAAAATTAATTTTATTTATTTTTGGCTGCATTGGGTCTTTGTTGCTGTGCTCAGGCTTTCTCTAGTTGCCGAGGGCGGGGGATATTCTTCGTTGCGGTGCACAGGCTTCTCATTGCGCTGGTTTCTGTTGTTGCAGAGCATGGGCTCTAGATGCACGGGCTTCAGTAGTTGTGGCATGCAGGCTCAGTAGTTGTGGCTCACGGGCTCTAGAGAACAGGCTCAGTAGTTGTGGCACATGGGCTTAGGTGCTCCACAGCATGTGGTATCTTCCCGGACCAGGGCTCAAACCTGTGTCCCCTGCATTGGCAGGTGGATTAACCACTGCACCACCAGGGAAGTCCCTCACATTTGAGGGTTTTTAAAAACTGTTTTGGTTTTTTAAAACTGTCCATTAATTACCTATGGTTCATTGTTTGTTTTTTAGAAGCACATACTGTTTTTACAAACACAAGAGATGCTGGATACTACAATAAGTCATCAACTGCTTTTGCATTAAATTCATATATGTATATGTTCTGGAGAAACCAAGTTAGTAATCAGCGCCAGGGATCATGAGGGCATTAATAGGGAAATCGTCTGTAATTTCATTGAATTATCAGACATAGCTGTGCAAATAATACACAGATCTCAAGTTCCATGAAATGTATTTAAACAGCTGGACTTGGAGCACATGCACTCCCACGCATACATGGAAAACAATGGCAAAGGAACTTCCAAATTTTCAGTGAAGATGCACATCCACATCACATGTTCCCTAGCAATCAGATGGAGTAGCCAGATAGGATTACCAGAGAAAGTAAGGTTTGAGCTGAGGGCTGAGTAACAAAAAGCTAGCCATGAGACTATCTGGAGACTGTTTCAGGAAAAGGGAAATATAAGTGTAATATAAGTAGAGCTCTGTAGTGTGAAAGAGCTGGGCGTCTGAAATACAGAAAGAAGGCCAATATACCTGCTGTGTGGTGAGCAGTCTTCCTAGTCTGTGTTTTCACACAATTCTTACCAGGTAATAAAAGTTTAAGCAGAGTTGAAGACAGTCCTTCAGAGGCATGATTGGTCACAATTTGTCCAAAGTTTTTGTCTCAAACATTTGATCTACAAATTCAAAACGTCAGGCTTTATGACATTTAGATGTGAACATAAAGATCCCATTTACCTAATCTATAGAAATAATGCAAAACAGAGACCACACTGACATGCTTATTGCAGCATTCTGTGTAATAGCAAATGTAAAATGGAACAACCTAAGTGACCGGCAATAGGGGAGTGAATAAAATTAAGAATTTGTAAAATTTCTGCATTGCTTAAAATTTTCAGTTAGTTTTTTCTTATAATATTTTAAAACACTAATTTAAAATATTCAACTTCCATTCATGAACTCAGAAATATTGAAAACCGTAGCCCACCTATACATCACACTCATCAGGCAAGGGAGCTGTGAGAAAAGTGAGTCTTTTTTGGTAACTCTGGATTTACATGAAGGGAAATGGATCCCAATCTTCTTAAGGTTTTCTCTTTTGAAGTTTACATAACAGATAATTACTCTTCATTATGGAGGTTTTAATATTTATGCAAGACCAAGCCGTAAATGAATCAAATAAAAACCAAAGCTACAGTAGTAAACTGACTCAGTTTGCTTATGCTGCGGATGTATTTGAAGCAAACTTTGTTTCTGCTGTAATTTATAAACTTTTAGAATGATTCTTTAATTTGAAATCAGTCAACCCCATTTAAAGCAGCTGTTTCTTTATACACTTTTCTACCATTTCAATCAGGCTTTAAATCAAATTTTTGATCCCTGTACGTTCAGACCCTAGTAAATAGGCAATAATAGTTTGCTTTTATTCTAGGAATTGTTCTAAGTCCTTATATGTATCAACTCAATAGCCAACAACTCAAGGGCCCCCAGGTAGGTAATATTATCACCTCCATTTTAGAGATGAGGAAACTGAAACCAACAGATTAATTTACTTGCCCAAGATCAATCTCAACTAGGTCACTGAAATAGGATACAAACACAGGCACCACATCTCCTGAACTTGTGATTTTAATCTCTACTCTTCTTTAGTAAGTTTACAGTGACTAACAAGGCAAAGTACGTAATCTCAGTGAATTTACAGCCTAGTGAGGACATGGGCAACAGGTAACTTAGACTTTGGTATGATAGATGCGTAATAGTATTTATCCCAATAGACTATTAAAGAGAAAGAGTAGTAATTAAACTCCTTGAAAAAAATGTAAATAAGCTCAGGATTGAAAATAGTGAGAGAATGTGGTGAGACCAGGCTGAAAGAAAAGAATTTAGGATAGTTTAGGAACGTTCTTTATCTCCTGACCTCCAAATGGAGCAGGTGGATTGGAAACATAATGCAAAGATGACATTTCCCCATTTCTTTGCCTCTGCTGTTCCTCTTTTTCTTAAATTCTAACATAACTGCTTCTTTTCCTACAAAACAGAATCCAATTGGTCAGTCCCTTAAACCCCATAAAGAAACCACTTCAGAAGAGGATCTGATACCCACTACCCCTAAAAGAGCAAGACACATTATAAGGTGAAAATTACTTGCTTTTATTTATTGTGAAAACAACTTTATGAAATGATTTGCAATGCAAAACGTGGAAAACTGCTTTGAATAACTGGGACAATAGCTACAGCATGGGAAAACATATGTAAACAAACTTCACTGCCACCAAACTAGACTCTACTAATTTATCTCAGATGGCATCACAGAGTAGCAACGGCAGCTTCTGGTAAACAGAGAAACAGCAGCAAAGTCCTGCAGTGAAGCTGTGATTAATTACTAAACTGAACTCTTCACCCCACTAATCCTACAACTTCCCTACATTTATCTGTCTATACATTCCTACTTACTACAGGACAAACACCCACCAAAGTGGTTCCAAAAGACAAATGAGATAGAAATTCACAGTTATCTTTGTCTGCAAGACAAATCCAATAGAAGGCAGTGGAGGAAATTGGGAACTACTACAAAGTTTTACTATCTAGTCCAGGTGATGAAAACAAAGTTTTTCTTTCAAGGCTGACCACTGTCAGGAATGAAATTAAGTATCAAAACTCTCCTCACTTCTCTAGGAGTGATTCTAGCTCTTCTTGCAAAGAGCTGAGCTGCTCCTTTTCTCGGTCTTCCTTTTGTTTCAGTTCATCCAGCACAGCCTGAAATCTGTTCTTGAGAGCCAGGTTTTCCACTTTCAGGATGAGATCCTCCTGTCGCTTTGCCCTGTCCTGGGTCTCTTGGAGCTTGCCTTTCATGTTATCAATCTGTTTCTGAATTCCCATAACCAGCTGATTAGTTCCCTCGTCTTCTTGCTGGTGTTCATCTGACTCATTTAGCTTGTCCTGTAGCTGCCTTTCCAGATCTTCCTCAGTGTCAATGATGTTTATGTCTTCTTCATCTTGATGCTGTGTCTCATCTTCATCTTCACTGCTGCTGCTAAGGTCATTGAATATCTCCCGAAGCTCATCATGTTCTAATGAGTCACGGCCCTGCCTGTGGCCAGACATGCCTGGGGAAGAGATATCAAGGCCTTGGTTTTCTGCTTCTTTTGTTTCATCTTCAGCAATTATTTCCCAACGGGTACTGACAGCTTCAGCATCTGTGCTCAGCAACCGCTTTACTTCTTTTTCCACATCTGGAGACTCAATATACTTCTTCTTTGCTGTCTTACGGAACCTTCTCTTTCTGACATTTTTTAGAGGCAGAGTAATTCCATGGTTCCATACAAACTTTTTCTCTTTGTCCTTATCCTTTTTCTTGCTTGCTTTGGGATCAGCAGTGGCAACTGGTTCCTCAACAGGAGGATAGAGATCACCGTCAACTGTGGCGACAAGCATCTGAGAGACATCAGCTGTCTTGTAAAAGGTTTTTTTATCAATGGTTTTCAAACTTTCCATAACACATGGCAGATCTACCAATTTTGACGCCAATGGGACCTGGTCCACGCTGACAATTCCATGACGCCCATCAGGGTGTAACTCAATTGTCAGTCTGTCCTTCAGGTTGACATGACCAGACTGTACCGCCCGCCTCACGGTAGAGGCATACTCCAGAGGTAGGCGTAAGATAAACTGGCTCTCTAGTTCGTGAGGAGCATCATCTTTGCTCTTACTCATCTTTATTTCTTTGTGACTCACTTTTTCTCTAATAACCACTTGTTGCACTGAAAAATTTCAGCTATTTCAACAGAAAGACCACTTCTTTATAAATTGAAGTCTTTAACTACAAAGAGTTCTAGGTAGAATAGCAATTAAGCGTCTATTCTGAATTAAGCCCCAAGTCTTTCTAAATATGCTGTAACAATACCAGTCGTTACTGACGCATTGCCTTACGCAGGTCCATTTAAATCTATCAGCTGCAATGCCAAGTTCCAACCTCTAGATGCCGCTACAGGACAACGCAGGGAAAGCAAATGGCGGCTCCTACGGAATGATGTTCGGCACAGAAAGTAAGGCTCAGCAGATACTCCCAATCCACAAACTCTCCCGGAAGAAAGATACGCAAAAAGCGGGGCGCAGTGAGCTCTCTTCGTCTCGGGTACTTACAATCCACTGACGATTATAAGTCCAGTTTCTCCGGACAGGCGCGAGCGGAAAAGGAAGCCACTCAGAGCAAGGTGGCCGGGAGCCGAGCGTCTCCTTCCGAATTCCTTTGTTCTTCCCGGCACTTGGCAAAGCGATCCGCTGATTATCGGTGAAATGGCGGAGGACGGGCAACGCGAAATCTCGCCAACAACCGCAGCTCCAAACGCCAGATTCTGCAACTCCGCAGCTCAGCGGGCCTCCGTCCGTTAACGGCCGACCTAGTCGAAAAAAGACAGCTACGTCACCACACGGGACGGGATGCTACTGTGAGCCGCAACACGCCTCGGGCGGAAGTGCGGGCTGCCCCAGCGCGCGCAGGCGCAACGCCCGAATACGCTCTCCGGCGTGTCTTGTAGTCTCGCGAGAACTTGGCCTTAACGGGATGAAGACTATGTTTCGTAAAGAGGTGTTGGTTTAGCACTTTCCTGTTGGCGCATTGGTTGGGAGTCCGGCTGCAGATGGAGGAGTCAAGGGTTCGTGCCCCAGTCGGGGAGGATCCCGCGTGCCGTGGCTGCTGGGTCTTCGCGTCCGGAGCCTGTGCTCCCCAACGGGAGAGGTCACAACAGTGAGAAGAACGCGTACCCCCCCGACACACACACACAAAAATTTGTTGGTTTAAGGGTACTTAGAGAAAACGGTTATAAAAGGGACATAGATTCTCCCCGCCTCCACTAAGCCAAGGCTTTTACCGGATCTCTGTGGGGCCGGATACCTCCTAGGCCTCCGCGTGATTGCCGGAGATAGGGCGTCCGTGCGAAAGTGGTTTTTGTTTCTGGAAACATCTCGGCATCTCCACAGGCTATATTCAATCTGGAGCCGATAAAAAAAAACTCATAACTAACCATACCGTGGATTTTAAAGTACCCAAGTCAGTGGAGTGAGGACGTGCAGCCCACTATAATTCTTAGTCTGTGTTTGATTATGAAGATGGCTGAAGGGGGCCCGTGACTCGGTCTGTTTCTGTTTTGAAGACCCCCTGAGGGAACAAGGGTGATTCCTCTGTTTTTATTTTAGTTTATTTATTTTTTTATACAGCAAGTTCTTATGAGTCATCCATTTTATACATATTAGTGTATACATGTCAATCCCAATCTCCCAGTTCATCCCCGCCCTCCCCTCCCCTGCCACTTCCCCCACTTGGTGTCCATACGTTTGTTGTCTGCATCTGTGTCTCAATTTCTGCCCTGCAAACTGGTTCATCTGTACCATTTTTCTAGGTTCCACATATATGCGTTAATATACGATATTTGTTTTTCTCTTTCTGACTTCACTCTGTGTGAGTCTCTAGATCCATCCACGTCTCTATAGATGACCCAATTTCGTTCCTTTTTATGGCTGAGTAGTGATTCCTCTTTTTAATGTGTTTGACGTAGATATAAATGTAAACAGAGAAGGTCGTGTTCTTCTGGAGGCCCACGTTCATTTAGGACAGTTGGCTGAAAGACGAATAGTCTGATTAAAGTAGAATATAATGGAAGTATTACTTCCTTCTACTCATTTGCCAGTAATTTTTAAATTAGTTTGGAATTTTAAAAAATCCACCTCTACTGTTTGGATAACTTTTCTGCTTGCCTCTTCTTTAGGTGGGCAAGTATTCTTCAACATGTATTTATAGTACTTCAGTCTAACTGTGTAACAGTTTCCACTTATTCCTATTCATTTCCATTTACTTATTAATAGGATCAATTTGGTAGACTATCAAGGTCATTAAAATTTCAATTTCTATTCTCTAATATATCAACACCTGCATCTAAGTTTTAGAGAATTCACTTAAAATGTGATTAACATTTAGAAAATTCACTTTATTTCTTTATGTACTTATTGTTTCCCTCACCTAAGACTGGAAGCTCCATGATAATCAGGAGTCTAATATCATGTTCATCCGGTCCCAGTGCCTAGTATCAAAACGTGGGAGATAAAAAATATTTGCTAATTGAATGAAACAATTGATCCATCCACAAAGAACATAAATACAATCTAAATCCTATAATAATTTGTCAGAAAATACATTCTGTGTCGCCTTAAAATGAGATAGAGCCACTTCATATATACATTTCCACTCCAGTCACGGACGGTACCAATTGTTATGAGGCCAGAAGTTTGCAAATAGCGTGTGTGAATGTGACCCCTTTTGTTTCGTACACTGTGCTACCGTGTGTCATGGGGTGCAATTTAAATGGTTTGGTACCAGTCTGGTTTTTTATGTTAAGTTTGAAGGAAAATTATGCTCTTCTACATAACTGTATTTTAGCTCTTTGTTTTGTAATGTAAAGAAGAACGTTAGCTGATGTATATGTAATAGGATGGTCTATTTCCTCTTTTTGAAGAAGTTTTTCCAATGTGCTTGTCCCTTAATTGTACCTGATTTTACTTACTTCATAGATATGAGTTTAGCATGCTAGCCTTTGCATAATGCTTTATTTAACCCTATAAAATGTGAGGCCATGCTTATACATGAAAATAATCCAAATATTGCTTTGCATTTTAATTGCCTATGAGTTTTATGATGCTCAAATATCTTTGTCACAGAAAATAACTTGAGATAAATTCTGGGCAATTCAGATTTGCCAAAATTATGGTGTAGTTTAGTTATTAAACCTTGAAATGGAAGGTTGTCAGAGTTAATTAAAAGGATCAACTGAAGTGTCCCCTAAAGTATCTACCTCCTTCAATCCTGAAACATATTTTCTGTTTTTGAGTTTAATACATTTTCTGAATGCTATTTTTTGAGGGGTAGTTACACTGATCTTAAAGCTAAGGGCACTGCCACATCACCATTTCCTTAATGTCTATTGATAGATCCAGTTGTTGTTCTTGTTGTTTTGACTGGGGAACTGAATTTTATTTATTTATTTTATTTTTGGCTGCATTGGGACTCTGTTGCTGCGCACCGGCTTTCTCTAGTTGGAGCGAGCTGGGGCTACTCTTCGTTGCATTGCGTGAGGTTCTCATTGCGGTGGGTTCTCTTGTTGCAGAGCACGGGCTCTAGGAGCGCGGGCTTCAGTAGTTGCAGCACGCAGGCTCAGTAGTTGTGGCTCACGGGCTTAGTTGCTCCGCGGCATGTGGGATCTTCTCGGACCAGGGCTCGAACCCGTGTCCCCTGCATTGGCAGGCAGATTCTTAACCACTACACTGCCTGGCTAATCTCAGGGGACTGAATTTTTAATTTTGTTTAATTTTTTTAACACCTTTATTGGAGTATAATTGCTTTACAATGGTGTGTTAGTTTCTGCTTTATAACAAAGTGAATCAGCTATACATATACATATATCCCCATATCTCTTCCCTCTTGCGTCTCCCTCCCTCCCACCCTCCCTATCCCACCCCTCTAGGTGGACACAAAGCACCGAGCTGATCTCTCTGTGCTATGTGGCTGCTTCCCACTAGCTATCTATTTTACATTTGGTAGTGTATGTATGTCCATGCCACTCTCTCACTTCGTCCCAGCTTCCCCTTCCCCGTGTCCTCAAGTCCATTCTCTATGTAGCAGCTGGTTTCTTAATGATGGTCTTCTTCCTGGCTTGCAGGCTGCAGCCTCCTCACCACGTACGTATACATACACCATGTACGTATAGATACACCATGTACGTATACATACACCATGTACGTATACATACACCATGTATGTATACATGGTGTAAAGAAGCAGCTCTGATATTTCTTCCTCTTCTTATAAAGACACTAATCCCATCATGGGCTCCACCCTGATGACTTTATCTAAACCTAATTAGTGCCCAAAGGCCCCTCCTCCTAACACTATCACAGTGGGAGCTAGGGCTTCAATATATGAACTAGGGTAGGGGGTGGGGCACAAACATTCAGTCCATAACACAGATCAATTTGAAAAGATGAAATGTTCAGTTAAAAATGGTTATCCAAAGAGAAAAAGATTAAATTGGGTCTTAATTTAAAAATCAACTTCAAATCGTTCTAAGACTCAAATGTCAAAAACAGAAGCAAAACCCAAAACAACATTCAAGCTCTTAGTGGAAAATACAGGTTAATGGATTTTAGACCTTGGGCTAGAAATAATTTCCTTAAAAAGACACTGACCATAGAATAAAAGATTAATACATTTGTAATAAAATCAAGAAACTTCATTTATCAATAGACATCTTAAAGATGCGAAAAGGTAGAAACCAGGAGAGGATACTCACATATACACACTGACAAAGAATTAATATCTAGGATATATAAAGAACTCCTACAAACCAATATAAATAAAAATAACAATAGAAAAATGGTAAAAGATATGAACAAACATTTCACAGAAGAAACATATAACCAATAAATGCACAAAGAGATGTTCTTTTGCTCTAATTAGAGAAATATAGATCAAAACCAAGATCAGGTAGATTTTTTTGTTTGACAAAAATTTAAAAGCCTGACAATGCCAAGTGTTGGAAAGCCTGTGGATACAAGAAATTCAGGCCTATATACTGCAAGTGCATGTAAAAATCAGTACAACTGCTTTGCCAAATAGTTGAATATTAGCTATTAAATATAACGATTACTCCTAGATAAATACTTGCGAGTTCCAGAATTTCTATTCCTAGTTATATACCCAAAAGAAATTCTTGCACATTTGCATCAGGAGGTATATATAAGAATGTTTATATTGACAGTGGGCAACAGGAGCAAAAATCAGGAAACAATCCATATGCCTATCAACTGAATGAATAAGCTACGGCATACTCACAAAATGGAATGTTTTACAGTAGTCTAAATAAATGAATTACAGGAACACAAGATGATTGGATTTTAAAAATAAATATTAGAGAAAAAAAAGTACCAAAGTATCACATACAGTATTTTACCCTTACTATAAAATTTAAAACAACTAGAAAAATATATATGTGGGAGTAAAATATAATACAAAAAAAAATTCAGAGGAGCAAAGAATGATGCACATAGAATTCAGGATGATAGTTACCTTGATCTGCTGGGTCCAGGGAGTGGTAGGAGGGACCATTTGTTCAATCAGATGTATATTACTACCAAGGTCCTGGCATTTGTGGGGAGGTACTGTGTTCACAAATTCTTATTACTATTTCGATAGATAACTGCATATATAGATATACAGCTAAATGATACTGGATAGGTAAGTAAATAAACAATTCAGGTCAGGTATGGACTAATGATGACAGTTTCGCATAATCCAATTCTGTGAACTTGAGGTCCAACCGTATAAAAATAAAACAAAACAGCACATGTGAGAGAATATAAAGCACACAGAATCACCAATGAAGTATTCTTGCCAAAAATGTTTAAGCTCAACCAAGCCTTTAGACCTTCTCTCAAGGAGTGAAAGTCCTGAAACCCAGGAGACTTCCTGCCTAGTTCTTCGCAGTAACAGACCAGAATCAATCTGGAGGAAAAACTCTTCGATATAGTGCAAGGCTCTTTTCAACGTGGTTCAACTTTGACTCCAGACGGCAAAGAGAAGTGGAGAGGCAAGCATAAAAATAGAAGCAGAGAATTAAAAATAAAAAGTAGTGTGTGCTAAAATCCTTAATGCACTACAAAAGACAGTAATGGCTCCGCGGCAGCCTCCGAACGCAGAACCGAAGACTTATCCTGCTGCACGGCCTATAGACACATGAAAAGATGCTCAGCATCACTGATTAGTAGAGAAATGCAAATCAAAAGTACATTGAGGTACCACCTCACACGGGTCAGAATGGCCATCATTAAAAAGTCTAGAAATAACAAATGCTGGAGAGGGTGTGGAGAAAAGGTAACCCTCTTACACTGTGGGGGGGAATATAAATTGTTGCAGCCACTATAAAAAACAGTAGGCAGGTTCCTCAAAAAAGTACAGCTAGAATTACCATATGATCCTGCAATTCCACTCCTGGTCATACATCCAGACAAAACTATCATTCAAAGAGATACATGCACCCCTAGGTTCACAGGAGCACTAACCACGATAGGCAACACATGGGATCAACTGAAATGTCAGTCAAGAGATGAAGGGATCAAGACGATATGGTATATATACACATATATAATAATGTACTACTCAGCCATAAAAAAAAGCTGAAATAATGCCATTTGCAGCAACACGGATGGACCAAGAGATTATCTCATTGGGTTGACCAAAAATTTCACTCTGGTCTTTCCCTGACATGGTACGGAAAACATCTTCCCACTACCAGTTACCCTATGGTATCACTTACATATGGAATCTGAAATATGACAAAAAGGAACTCATCTGCACAGACTCAGAGACCTAAAGAACAGACCAGTGGTTGCCAAGGGGCAGAAGGGTAGGGAAGGGATGGATTGGGAGTTTGGGATTAGCAGATATATACTATTACATGGAGAGTGGACAAACAATTAGGTCCTTCTGTATACCACAGGCAACTATATGCAACATCCTGTGATACACTGTAACAGAAAGAAATATGAAAGAGAATCTTTATATACTAATTCTCAATACTGTGCTGCAGAGCAGAAAATTAACACAACATCGTATATCAAATACACTTCATTGAAATAAATGTTAAAAAAACACAACACGGTGTGGTATTGGCACAACAACAGACATATAGAGTAACGGACCCCAATAAGGAACCCAGAAAGGAATCCACGTACCGACAGTGAATTAATCTGTGATGAAGGAGCAAGTATGGACAATGAAGAAAAGACAGTCTCTTCAGCCAGTGGCATAGGGAAAGATAAACAGCCACATGTAAATCAATGAAGTTAGAACTCTCCCTCCCACCGTACCCAAAAATAAACTCAAAATGGCTTAAAGACTTAAATATAAAGACATGACACCATAAAACACCTAGAAGAAATCATAGGCAAAACATCCTCTGACAAAAATCCTAGCAATGCTTTTTTAGATCAGCTGGCCAACAGAAAAGAATTAAAAGCAAAAATAAGCAAACGGGACTAATCAACCTTAGAAGCTCCTCCACAGCAAAGGAAAGCATCAACAAAACAAAACAAAAAACCTACAGAATGAAAGAAAATGTTTTCAACGATGCGACCAAAATGGGTTTAAATTCTAAAATATACAAACAGCACACACAACTCAATACAAACCAACAAGCAAACTAAACAACCAATCCAAAAATGGGCAGAAGACTTAGAGATTTATTCAAAGAAGACATCCAGATGGCCAATGGACACATGAAAAATGCTCAGCATTGCTGATTATTAGGGAAATGGAAATCAAAACTACAAAGTGGTATCACCTCACACCAGTCAAAATGGCCATCACTAAAAAGCCTACAAAGAAGAAATGCTGGAGAGGGTGTGACAAAAGGAAACCCTCCTACACTATTGGTGGGAATGTAAATGGGTGTAGCAACTAGAGGAAACAATAAGCACTGTCCTCCAAAAAGTTCAAAAAGAGGTACATTATAATCCAGCAATCTGAGTCCTTGGCATATATCCAGACAAAACTATCATTCAAAGAGATACATGAACCCCTATGTTCACAGCAGCACTATTCACAAGCCAAGATATGGGAATAACCTAAGTGTCGATCGACAGATGAATGGTTCAAGAACATGTGGCACATGTATACAATGGAATATTACTCAGTCATAAAAAGAAACGAAATTGAAGTATTTGTAATGAGGTGGATGGACCTAGAGTCCATCATACAGAGTGAAGTAAGTCAGAAAGAGAAAGACAAATACTGTATGCTAACACATATATATGGAATTTAAGAAAAAATGTCATGAAGAACCTAGGGGTAAGACAGGAATAAAGACACAGACCTACTAGAGAATGGACTTGAGGATATGGAGCAGGGGAAGGGTAAGCTGTGACAAAGTGAGAGAATGGCATGGACATATATACACTACCAAACGTAAAATAGATAGCTAGTGGGAGGCAGCCGCATAGCACGGGGATATCCGCTCAGTGCTCTGTTACCACCTAGAGGCATGGGATAGGGAGGATGGGAGGGAGGGAGACGCAAGAGATATGAGAACATATGTATATGTATAACTGATTCACTTTGTTATAAAGTACAAACTAACACACCATTGTAGAGCAATTATACTGCAATAAAGATGTAGAATAATAATAATAAAATTTAAAAATTGGAAAAAAAATAAGACGTGGTACATGTATACGATGGAGTACTACTCAGCCGTAAAAAATAATGCAACAATGCCATTTGCAGCAACCTGGAAGGACCTAGAGATTATCATATTACATGCAGGAAGTCAAAAGGAGAAAGACAAATACCATGTGATATTACTTATACAGGGAATCAGAAATAGGACACAAATGAACTTACCAACATAAGAGAAACAGACTCAAAGACATAGAAAACAGACCTGTGGTGGCCAAGGGGGAGAGGAACTGGGAGAAGGATGGATGGCAAGTTTGGGATTAGCAGATGCAACCTATTCTATAGAGAATAAATAAACAACAAGGTCCTATTGTACAGCACAGGGAACTACATTCGATATCCTGATAAACTGTACTAAAAAAGAATGTGGAAAGTATATATATATATATATATATATATATATATGTAAAACTGAATCACAGTGCTGTACAGCAGAAAGCAGTGTAAATGAACTATACTTCAATAAAATAAATCGAAAGAAACATAATGTGGTATAGGCAAAAAACAGATACATACATCACTGTAACAGATGAAGGAGCCCGGCACGAAATCCACAGACCAATGGACGATTAATCTTCCATGAAGGAGGCAAGTATATAAGACAGAAAAGACAGTCTCTTCAGCAAGTGGTACTGGGAATGAGAACAGACACATGAAAATCAATGAAGGTAGACACTCCCTCCCACTATATACAAAAATAAACTCAAAATGCCTTAAAGACTTAAATGTAACACCAGACACCATAAAACTCCTAGAACATAGGCAAAACATTCTGTGACATACATTATAGCAATATTTTCTTAGATTGGTCTCCCAGTACAAAAGAAATGAAAGCAAATATAAACAAATGGGACCTAATCATCCTTATATGCTTTTGCACAGCGAAGGAAAGCATCAACAAAAGAAAAAGATCACCTTCGGAATGGGAGAAAAGATGTGCAAAGCATGTGACTGACAAGGGCTTAACTGCTAAAATATACAAACAGCTCATACAAACAAATGTATAAAAGAAAAATGAACATCCCTGTCAAAAATGCACAGAAGAGCCAAACAGACATTTCTCCAAAGAAGACATCCAGATGGCCAATAGACACATGAAAAAATGCTCAACATCACTGATTAGTAGAGAAATGGAAATCAAAAGAACACTGAGGTACCACCTCACTCGGGTCAGAATGGCCATCATTAAAAATTCTACAAATAACAAATATTGGAGAGGGTGTGGAGAAAAGGTAACCCTCTTACAGTGTGTGGGGGAATATAAATTGTTGCAGCCACTATAAAAAACAGTAGGCAGGTTCCTCAAAAAAGTACAGCTAGAATTACCATATGATCCTGCAATTCCACTCCTGGTCATACATCCAGACAAAACTATCATTCAAAGAGATACATGCACCCCTAGGTTCAGAGGACCACTACCCACCATAGCCAAGACACGGGATCACCCTAAATGTCAGTCAAGAGAGAAAGGGATCAAGACGATATGGTGTATATATACATATATAATGGAGTAGTACTCAGCCATAAAAGATGCTGAAATAATGCCGTTTGCAGCAACACGGATGGACCAAGAGATTATCACATTGGGTTGGCCAAAAATTTCATTCTGGTCTTTCCATGACATGGTATGGAAAATATCTTCCCACTACCACTTCCCAAAACTAAGTGAAGGAAGTCGGAAAGAGAAAGACGAATACCATATGGTATCACTTACATGTGGAATCTGAAATATGACAAAAACGAACTCATCTGCAAACAGAAACAGACTCAGAGTCATAGATAACAGACCTGTGGTTGCCAAGAAGGAGAGATATGGATTGGCAGTTTGGGATTAGCAGATGCAAACTATTATATAAAGAATGGATCAAGAACGAGGTACTACTGTAAAGCACATTTAACTATACACAATATCCTATGAAAAACAGTAATGGACATGAATATGTAAAAGTATCTGTATGTATGTAAAACTGAATCACTCTCCTCTACATCAGAAATCATCACAACATCATAACTCAACTATGCTTCAATAAAATAAATTACAAAAAACACAGTGTGGGAACTTCCCTTGCGATTCATTGTTTAAGATTCTGTGCTCCCGATATAGGGGACATAGGTTCGATCCCTGGTCAGGGAACTAAGATCCCCTATGCCGCACAGCACGGTCTTAACAAAAGAAAAGACCTTAGCAGTCCCAAGCTGTGAAAACAATGAGTGGAAAACACATACACACACACACACACACAGACACAAACACACACCAGATCCCTCGCCCTTGCCCAAGTGCAATCCAAAATTTAAAAAATGTTATTAAAAAAAACCACAGTGTGATATAGACACAAAAACAGACATACAGATCAATGGGAAAGAATAAGCATCCCGGAAATAAATCCACACACCGACAGTCGATTAATCTTTGACAAAGGAGAGAAGAATAAACAGTGGAGAAAAGACAGTGTCTTCTCAGCTGGTGTTGGGAACTCTGGACAGCCACATGTAAATTAATGAAGTTAGAGTACTCCCTCCCACCATACACAAAAATAAACTCAAAATGGCTTAAAGACTTAAATATAAGACATGACACCATAAAATTCCTAAAAGAGAACATAGGTCAATGATTCTCTGATATAAATTACAGCAATATTTTCTTAGATTAGTCTCCCAAGGCAAAAGAAATAGAAGCAAAATTAAACAAATGGGACCTAATCCACCTTATTAGCTTTTGCAGAGCAAAGGAAACCATCAACAAAACAAGAAGACAACCTACAGCACGGGAGAAAATATTTACAAACGATGCGACCAACAAGGGCTTAATTTCTAAAATATCCAAACAGCTCATACAACTTAATACCAAAAAACAAACATACAAACAAAAACAAAGAACCCAATCAAAAAATGAGCATAAGACCCAAATAGACATTTCTCCAAAGAAGACATCCAGATGCCCAACAGACACATGAAAAGATGCTCAACATCGCTAATTATTAGAGAAATGCAAATCAAAACTATAATAAGGTACCTCCTCACACCGGTCAGAATGGCCATCTTTAAAAGGGGTGGGATAGGGAGGGTGGGAGAGAGGGAGACGCAAGAAGGAAGAGATATGCGAACATATGTATATGTATAACTGATTCACTTTGTTATATAGCAGAAACTAACACACCATTGTAAAGCAATTATACCCCAATAAAGATGTTAAAAAAAAAAGTACAAATAACAAATGCTGGAGACAGTGTGGAGAAAAGGCAACCCTCCTACACTGTTCGTAGGAATGTAAATTGGTGCAGCCACTATGGAGAACAGCATGGAGATTCCTATAAAAACTACAAATAGATTACCATATGATCCAGCAATCCCACTCCTGGCCATAATCCAGACAAAACTATAATTCAAAGAGATACATGCACCCCTACGTTCATAGCAGCACTACTCACAATCGCCAAAACATGGAAAGAATGGAAATGTCCATCAACAGATGAATGGATAAAGATGTGGTGTACATATACAAAAAGAATGTTACTCAGCCGTGTAAAAGAATGAAATAATGCCATTTGCAGCAACATGGATGGACTTAGAGATTATCATAGAAAGTGAAGTCAGTCAGACCAAGAAAGACAAATATTATCTGGTATTGCTTATATATGGAATATAAGAAATAATACAAATAAACTTGTTTACAAATTAGAAAGACTCACAGACAGAAAACCAAATTATGGTTACTCAAGGGGAAGGGGGAGGAAATAAAATAGGAGTTTGGATGAACAGATATACAATATTATATATAAAACAGATAAACAACAAGGATTTACTATATAGCACAGGGAGCTGTATTCAATATCTTGTAATAACCTATAATGAAAATGAATCTGAAAAAGAATATATATATATATGTATGTATATATATCTATATCACTTTGCTGTACACCTGAAACTAACATGATAGTGTAAATCAACTATACTTCAATAATAGAAAGTTGCTATGAGAGGAGAGCTCAATATTGTCACCATAATTACAACAACAACAAAACGGAAATTGAACTGATTGTGTAGTTTCCAATGATGGAATATTCACGCAAATCTCATGCACTTCCTCATGTACATTCTGGTACTCTAGAAGAATATTTCAAAGGGAGAACATCTCAGATTCATAGATTTTTCTCAGAATACAGAAAGGAAGTCTACAAGTAATACTTGGAAATGTAGCGCTTCTATACATCTGCCTTCCCTTTGGAACCAAAGGCTCTTCTGTGGGTGGATCTAAGATATTCTTTGGTTTCTTTGTAAACCACCCTGCTTGGGTCTGTCCTCTTGCCACTACTCTAATATTCCCCTTTCTGCTGCAAGATGTTTACCACAGTAAGGTCAGTTAACATATCCTTTTTCTGACATAATTACCATGTATATATACACACCACATTTTCTTTATTCATCCATGGATGGACACTTAGGTTTTTTCCATGTCTTGGCTATTGTGAATAATGCTACAATGAACATAGGGGTGCAAATATTTCTTTGAGATAGTGATTTCATTTCCTTCAGATATATACCCATAAGTGGAATTGCTGGATCATATGACAGTTCTTTTTTTGAGGAACCTCCATACTCTTTTCCATAGTGGCTGCACCAATTTACATTCCCACCAACATACACAAGGGAGTCATTTAGACTTACATTTGTTGGTAGGAGTAAACCGAACTATGTAGGTAAGTTCCCTGTTTTCACTGTATCACCACTTAAAATAGCGAGCACTTATGAAACACTATGATGTTCCAAGAACTAGGCTGACTATTTCATAAGCATTGTTTCACTTAGTTCTTACAAATTCATGAAGTAGATACCATCCTTACATCAGTTGTTTTTTTTTTTTTTTTTCCTTCAGATGAGGAAACTGAAGTCTGGAGAGAGTAAAGAATTTTCCTAACTTAACATATACGATGTAGCAGAGCCAGTACTTGAATATTTCCTGACATAAAAGTCTGTGCTCTTAATCACCACTCAAAAATATCTCCTAAAGATATTGTTAACAGAACAAGCCACTCACACACACACATACTCATGCTTAGGACTCTCCTTTAAGTTGAGTATTAGATAGATGAGCAAATTGAAACAGGAAACAAGGGCCCAGCCCTAGTCTTTTAGTTAGTTGTCACCCCACAACACGTCATACAGAACTCTGTGATGTTGACTGAGTAAAAGACTGTATCCCAAATAAGCCATGATGGTCCCATCATTTGAGTAAAACTTCTTTCCTGTAAAATCAGAAATACTTTATCTACTTTATCTGCAGTCGAAAACTATTTCAATGGGTTTCTTTTTAAGTTGGTACCATAAAATTCAACGTACCTCGAACCTCACCTCCTCTGAGAATCTTTCCTGATACCCCATTTCTGTTCTTGCTTAAATATTCCTTTTGAGTACTTCAGAGTGCCTGTGCAAATCACTGTCTTAGCACTTACGACTCACTACAGTAATTATTGCTTTACTTTACTTCTAGGCTGTAACCTCTTGGGGTGTAAGTACCAGGCTTTATTCCATTTTATATCCCTAATGCCTTTCACAGTGCCTGAAATTAATCTGTGTGTAATAAACAGCTGCCGATGAATTTAAAAACTCAATGAATGTACAGCCAAACGACTGGCCTGTCTAAAATGGAAGAAATCAAATTCAAATTACTCTCAAAAGAAATTGTACAGCTGGCTGATAATAAAGCCGTATACTAATTAAAAATTGTAATTAGCTCAACCCAAAGTCGGAGAAGTAATTTAAACTATCAGGAGGTAAGAATTGTGCCACTAGACCACGTGACACGAACAGATTTTTGTTTGTTTGTTTTTTGACAGTTTCTGAGGGAAAGCGCCTTACAAACCAGGTTTGCAGTTCAGACGCCTGGCGACGCTGCAGGCTAAAAATGGAGGTGGAGCCAGGCGCTTGCCACAGACTCCATTTTACAAAAGACAAAACTGAGAGGGGCTGGGGGTTGACGCGCCTTGGAAAACGTAGGCAGCAAGCTGAGATTTTAGACCTTTCTTCAAGCAAATGGGAACTACATATATGTTGATGTTATCCCTACTGGAAGACTTCCGAAGGCTTCTTTCATTAAAGACAACGCAGTCCAAGAGGCTATGCTGGAAACTGAGAGAAAATCCAGCAGAAAAAGGCAAGTGGTGAGTTTTCCTTTTCTTCCTGGGCGTAGCGTAAGCAGCCCAGGAAAAGGAAGGCTGCTTTTTATAGCCGGTTCCTGGAGATTTGGCCTCGCAGCGGAAAGGGGAGTGTCTGCGTAGCGGCGGGCGGACAGACCTGAGCAAGGTGGTTTCCAAACTGACCAAAGATTCGTGAGTAAAGGCTCTTCTGTGGGTGGATCTAAACTATTAAGAGATCAAAGAATAGTTTAGATACACCCACAGAAGAGCCTTTCCTCCTGAATAGGAAGCCAGACCTATAGAAACTATACATTTCCAAGTATTACCTGTAAACTTTTTTGTTTTCTGAGAAAAATCTATGAATCTGAGATGTTGCCCCTTTGAAAAATTCTTGTGAATGTTTCAGAATGTGCATGGGGATGTGCATGAGATTTGGTCGAATTTTCCACCATTGGAAACCACACAGGGAGTTTAATTTCACAATAATATGCGATGCAACAGTGGGGTGAGTAATTTGCCCATTCTTGGGGGAAAATCACTGGATGAAGAACAACCTATGGTAAGTTTAACTCTCACAGAAGAAAATGGTAGGTATCAACACTAGTCGCAGACCTCCTAAGGTCCAGATCGTGACAATCAATGGCAACCTTTGAGATGCATGCTCCTCAGCAACCTGGTTGTCAAAGCCTGCTCAAGATTTAATCTCAGTATATTAAGGAGCTGTTCACAGAATTCTCCAGGCTCACTGAATTTTCCAGTCTCACTGAATTCTCCAATCTCTGGTGCATACTCACCACACATTTTAAATACCACTCATATCTGTGCATTATAAACATTCACTGCAAGAAAATTACCAGGCAACTTCATGGCTACATGGCAAACATTCAGGCAATTTACATAGAAAATAGTTTCAGAAATACCTTTCTTCATGTAAAAGATGTTGGATGACAATTCCATAAAATTGGTGATGTTGACACTTACCTGCTCATCCTACAAGTACTTCCAGAAGAAGACTTCACCTCTTTAAGGATTATCTCAGAACTCTGGAATAAAAAAAAAAATGCCTTGGTCCTTCCTTCCAGAATTTTGTTTCCATTGAATGTGAAAAAAAAAAATCCCCATATTCTGCCAACCTAATGCAAGACAGAGAGACGGGAGATACATCTCTTTAACATCACCTTATCTCCAATTAAATTAGGTTCTTTGAAACTAAAAACAAGATAGTATGTGGAGATAGCTATGACCCTTGGCATTCTTGCTTTTTGGGCTCTGGGTAGAAAGCAGAGGAAACACCCCCTTTCTGAATAATGCTATAGTTGTTGTTTTATTGCTCTATCTTCAGTAGTGTTTTCTTTTCTTCTGAAGCATAGCTAATTGTTAATTTATAGTCACAAGTACCAATGCCTTAGCTATTTTTATCTTTTGTTTACCTATAAGACAACTGATCTGGACACTTCAAAAAATTCAATATCAATAAAATACAGGGGACTGTTCTAGAATAAACAGATGTAACACCAATACAATCATAAAACTTGGTTTAAAAACAAATTTTCTAAGACATTCCTTATGTCAAGTGGTTAAGAAAATAAGTGCATTTATAAAAGGAATTCAAGTGTGAATAGAAGTCTTATTTAAGTTGAAGAAAACTGGGGGAGGATAATGGAAGGATAATTTTTAAAAGTTATTAGGGACTGGATTTTAGTTAATATGGAATTATTGTTACTTCGATACATTGAGAGACACTACTTGAAAATATTCCATTTAGTTTGCCATCAGTCTGAAAGAAAGGATTGGGATTTCCTTAATGTTTTGATAAAAATAAACACTCGGAAAGGACGCTGGGTGGCGCTGCAGCATTAGAAGTAGAAGGAAGGAAGCTACCAGTCTGCGCTCCTCTAGCCAGATGCTCTGCTAAAGAAGCAAGCAGGAAAGGGAGGCTTTCTAAGGCAGTTGCTCCGGGAAATCAGGGCCATAGGCATCTCCACTTATCCCAGTGTCTGAGTGATACTGGGAGATAGATCAGCGACAACGTGAATCCGAGCTGGGTCAAGTTTGCTGGGAAACGAGAGAGCGATGGAGGCAGGAGAGAGGAAGAAATGCTTTCTGAAACAAAGGCAAGTCTTGATATTCTTTGTTTGGCTGGGCATAGCTCAGGCTGGCTCTGAGCCTAGGCGTTATTCAGTGGCCGAGGAAATGGACAGTGGCTCCTTTGTGGCCAATCTGTTGAAAGACTTGGGGTTGGAGGTAGATGATCTAGCTGCTCGGGCCCCCCAGGTCGTTTCCAAAGGGAAAAAAATGCGTTTGCATTTTGATAGGCAGACCGGGGATTTGTTGTTAAATGAGAAACTGGACCGGGAGGAGCTATGTGGCCCTACCGAGCCCTGTGTACTACCTTTCCAGATGTTACTGGAAAATCCCTTGAAGTTTTTCCAGGCTGAGCTACGGAGTAGGGACATAAATGATCATTCTCCAGTTTTCCTAGACAAAGAAATAATATTGAAAATTTCAGAAAGTATCACTCCTGGAACTACTTTCCTAATAGAGCGTGCCCAGGACTTAGATGTAGGAAGCAACAGTCTCCAAAGTTACACAGTCAGCCCCAATTCCCACTTCCATCTTAAATTACAAGACAGTGCCGACGGCACAATATTACCACAGCTGGTGCTGGACAAAGCACTGGATAGAGAGGAACAGCCTGAGATCAGATTAACCGTCACAGCGCTGGATGGCGGGATTCCACCCAGGTCTGGGACCGCCCTAATTCGCATTGAAGTCTTAGACGTCAATGATAATGCCCCCGAGTTTGCAAAGCTGCACTATGAGGCGCATGTCCTAGAAAACAGCCCCATTGGATCCCAGGTTGCCATTGTCTCTGCCAGAGATTTAGATATTGGAACCTATGGAGAAATATCTTACGTACTTTCCCAAGCATCTGAGGATATTCGGAAAACATTTGGAATAAATGCAAAATCGGGAGAACTCCTTTTAACACAGGAACTGGATTTTGAAACTCTTCAGACTTATACATTAAATATTCAGGCGACAGATGGTGGGGGCCTTTCTGGCAGTTGTGTGGTGTTTGTCCAAGTGATGGATTTGAATGACAACCCGCCGGAACTGACCATGTCAACGCTTATCACTGAGATCCCAGAAAACTTGCAGGAGACTGTAATTGCTGTATTCAGCGTTTCAGATCCTGACTCTGGAGACAATGGAAGGATGGTTTGCTCCATCCAAGATGATCTTCCCTTCATTCTTAAACCCTCTGTTGAGAATTTTTACAGTTTAGTCACAAACACAGCCCTGGACCGAGAAACAAGATCCGAATATAACATCACCATCATCGTCACAGATATGGGGACACCAAGACTGAAAACCCAGCACAACATAACCGTGCTGGTGTCCGACGTCAACGACAACGCCCCCGCCTTCACCCAGACCTCCTACACCCTGTCCGTCCGCGAGAACAACAGTCCCGCCCTGCACATCGGCAGCGTCCGCGCCACAGACAGAGACGCGGGCGCCAACGCCCAGGTCACCTACTCGCTGCTGCCGCCCCTCGACGCGCACGTGCCCCTGGCCTCCCTGGTGTCCATCAACCCGGACAACGGCCACCTGTTCGCCCTGAGGTCCCTGGACTACGAGGCCCTGCGGGCGTTCGAGTTCCGCGTGGGCGCCGCCGACCGCGGCTCGCCCGCGCTCAGCAGCCAGGCGCTGGTGCGCGTGCTCGTGGCGGACGACAACGACAACGCGCCCTTCGTGCTGTACCCGCTGCAGAACGCCTCGGCGCCCTGCACCGAGCTGGTGCCCAGGGCGGCCGAGGCGGGTTACCTGGTGACCAAGGTGGTGGCGGTGGACGGCGACTCGGGCCAGAACGCCTGGCTGTCGTACCAGCTGCTCAAGGCCACGGAGCCCGGCCTCTTCGGCGTGTGGGCGCACAACGGCGAGGTGCGCACGGCCCGGCTGCTGAGCGAGCGCGACGCGGCCAAGCACAGGCTGGTGGTGCTGGTCAAGGACAACGGCGAGCCGCCGCTCTCGGCCAGCGTCACGCTGCACGTGCTGCTGGTGGACGGCTTCTCGCGGCCATACCTTCCGGCCCGTGAAGCGGAAGCGGCGGACGCGGCCCCGGCCGCCCAGCTCACCGTCTACGTGGTTGTCGCCTTGGCGTCTGTGTCGTCGCTCTTCCTCTTCTCGGTGCTGGTGTTTGTCGCAGTGCGGCTGTGCAGGAGGGGCGGGGCGGCCTCGGTGGGTCGCTGCTCGGTGCCCGAGGGCCCCTTTCCGGGCCACCTGGTGGACGTCAGCGGCACGGGGACCCTGTCCCAGAGCTACCAGTACGAGGTGTGTCTGACGGGAGGCTCTGGGACTTTCAAGTTCCTCAAGCCGGTTATCCCAAACTTCCTTACTCAAGATGAGGAGAGGGTTAGTGAGGCTAACCCCAGTTTCAGGAATAGTTTTGAATTCAGTTAAATTTTAGTAAGGGTCTATGATGCCGTCTCAGTTAAATTGTGCAAAGTCGTTTTTTACTGCCTTGCCCATTGGAGTTGTTTTCTTTGTATTTGAAATGTAACTATCTTATTCCAAGTCAGCGCATGTTACTGGTGTTTCTAGATGTGCTGCTCTGTGGTATAATGAATGCAAATTTTCTTTCTTACTGTTAATATCACTGTAACTTAATTCGATTTAATGTGTAAAAGTATATTTTGTATTTTCTGAAGTCTTTAATTTTTAGAGCACTTTTTTTCAAAATTCACCTTCCATAGTCCCTAGGTAATTTTTGCATTCCTACATTTTTGAAAGTTTGCAATAAGTACACAGGATTACTCTTTTTCCTACCCAGAATATTTGTGTTTGTATAGAGTATTCTCTTAGGCTAGTTTAAACTTTCTTCCTGTGAACTCACATTGGCTAAAACCATTAACATAGGTACATTCATGAATCACAAAGCACCCTCTCACACTTTTCTAAATATATACTTCCTTAAAATGTTCATACCTGATAATTATGATTCTTTAGAGATTGTGAAAACCTTCACTGTTGGATTCTACAAATCATCCACATTAAAAGTCTTCAATAAATCAACTACCAATATTCTAAAATGTAGTTAAATAAATAGCAATGTCCAGTCATTTTCAGACATGCTAATTATTCATGCTTTTTATTAAAAATTTTAAAACCTCTGATTGTTTCAATCCCTCCATTTAAAAATCTGTTTTAATTATTTAAAACCATCTATTCTTTGAGTACTTCATTAAAATCCAAAAGATCTGAGAGAGTACACGTTTTTGTCTATGACCAAATTTTAGAAACTTCATATGTAATTTGGCATTGCATTTTAAAATAATATCTGGAGCATTTATGATTCAATTGGAAATAAGACCATGGAAAAAATATTTATCTTGGTTTGCTCATTCTATTTTTTTTTCACTGACTACTTCCATTTTCCCCCTTTCAGTTTCCTAGACTTTTCAGTGCTTTTTGGTTTCCTTTTTAGTGCTTGAGTTACGTTTCTCAGTAGCTCTCCATTTACTGCATGATTAGCACAATGACTGCAACACTAGGTTCTTCATAAAAATTTTAAATGACTGATTGAAGGAAAGAAATGTCTTTATTTCATCTGTGATATACTGACATTCAAATACATTAAAATACTCACAGGACAAATTTTGCTGGAATTAAATGCTCTCTGATTTAATTTTTGGTTATTAACAGAACTTCACTATTACTCAAACATTATGCAGTTACTAGTGCTTGGTGTCTCTTTCCTTCAAGATAGTTTTCCTTTTTCTTTTTCTCCTTAATTTTAATCTCCTCTCCTGCCCACTAGCTTAAGGAATCCACATGAGGAAATTGTGTTTTCAATTTTATGATGTATATTTTCCTTCCATAAGTCCTTAAATGATTCATTTAACTTTCTTTATTCTTATTTATTTCTTGCAGTTCAATTTCTGATCCACACATTAAAACAGAATTTTAATTTTTAATGTTCTTCAGACTATCTTTAAATTTTTATATTATTTTATGTTTATTTGAACATACTATTAAAATTATAATATAAAATTTAAAGGTCTCATTTTGAGCTTAGCATTCATATAGAGAAGTATCTTGGTATCAAATTATTACCTGTTGGATCTTGGATAAGTCATATAATTTCTGTACCCCCAGAAATGATAACAGCTATTTAAATAGCTTGCAGTTATGTCCAAATAAGATAACATAAGGATAAGAAGTGTAATTTTGTTATTTTTAGTATCACTAATATTAAGAGTAAATTTAATAAATGGTCCTTCATATAACATTACTTATAATTGTGAAGAAGCTATATTGAACACATGATATTTGTGCTGTTTCGTTGCTCTGCGCAAAACCTTGCAATAGCTTCCTTTCACTCTTAGAATAAAATCCAGCCACCTATTATTTGGCCCCTGCCTCCCTGTCCAGCCTTGTCTTCCCACTTACTCTTTATTTTTTAATAGGTGATATTTATGTTTCTTTTTTTTTAATGTCTATTTATTTATTTTTGGCTGCGCTGAGTCTTCGTTGCTGCGCACCAGCTTTCTCTAGTTGCCACGAGCTGGGGCTGCTCTTCGTTGTGGTGCACGGGCTTCTCATTGTGGTGGCTTCTCTTGTTGCAGAGCACGGGCTCTAGGGCGTGCGGGCTAATTTAGTCCTCGCCACGTGGGATCTTCTGGACCAGGGCTCGAACCCGTGTCTCCTGCATTGGTAGGTGGATTCTTAACCACTGCGCCACCAGGGAAGCCCCCCACTTACTCCTGAGACACTAAACTTTGGGTACACTATCCTACCTTCATTATCTAGAATAGCTATGCTTTTCTGTCCCCGGGCCTTTGCATTCCTTATATATGGAATCTTCCCATTTTAGTTTTAGCCTGGCAAACTTCTTCTCATCCTTCATATTCCAGATTAAATGGGACAATTTTGGGAAACTTTCTGAATCCCCCCTATTAAGTTAGGTCTCCATATTGTATACTTCCAGTGCACTCATTATACATTTCCTGTATAGTACTGTTTAAACATCTGTTTAAATTCTGTTCACCCCATTAGATGGGAAACTCTATAAGATATACAGACATAGTCTGTCTTATTACCACAATACGTCTAACTTCTACAAACGCAATAAATATCGGTTTCCACAGGTGAAATACAGTTATGCAGATTAAAGAGTTAATACAGATGAAACCAGTAATCATAGAATTACTGTGAAATAGGAAGAGGAGAAAGCTCTGTGTTCCTTGAGTGAGTGCGAAAATGTGGAGGGAATTAGGCATTTGTGGTCTCTGGATATATCCCCTGACATGATCTATTATAATTTTTTATCACCTTGCTTGAGGTTGTCTTTTCGTAGCATTTTTCTGACTATAAATGCAACTCGTGTGCATTTTACAAAATTTGGAAAATAAAGAAAAACACAAGTAGGAAAGCGAAGCTTCATCACTTAGAGCAAAATCTTGTAAAACTTTTTCTGTAATAATTACAGGAGGTGGGGTGAATAGTTCTAGCAGGTGCCCACTTCCGCAAAATCATGGAAATGGCACTCTACCAGGGACAGTCACTTCTTTTAGATAAGAGCGCATTTCTTCTCCCTAGATTGTGTTTATTTGAACCATATAACAGAAGGAATTCCTACAGTAGCATCAACTCGGTTTGATAAAAGGGAATAAGCGATTTAAAAAATGAAAACAAAAAGCCCAGCTAAACATCACCTTCTCCAAGATTTTGAAACTGTGAGCGAACGCACGGTGGCGCTGTTGACTAAGAAGGAGAATTAAACCGCAGGCACTGCGTATATACTCTGTAACAACGATTCAGTGCAGTAAACTAGGGGTTGTGAGTCGGGGCAGATTTTTAAGCAAGCAAATCTAAGACTCTGGTAAGGATTATTCGCTAGATTTTCTTTAAAGGTTAGGAGGCAAAAGACTGCGTTTCCCAGTGCTGTTGGAGGCTAGCTTGACCATAATTCTCGGAAGAATATGGCAGAAAATGCAATGGAGGCCGGAGGAGAGCGCTTTCTTAGACAAAGGCAAGTCCTGTTTCTCTTTGTTCTTCTGGGTGGGTCTCTGGCTGGGTCCCAGTCGAGACGCTACTCTGTGGCTGAGGAAAAAGAGAGGGGGTTTTTCATCTCCAATCTAGCAAAGGATCTGGGGCTAAGTGTAGGGAAACTGGCCGCGAGAGGGGCCCAAGTTGTGTCTAAAGGGAACAGACAGTATTTTCAGCTCAACCATCAGACCGGTGATTTGCTCCTGCATGAGAAATTGGACCGGGAGGAGCTATGCGGCTCCGCAGAGCCATGCATACTGCAGTTTCAGATATTACTGCAAAACCCCTTTCAGTTTATTACAAATGAGCTCCAGGTGATAGACGTAAATGACCATTCTCCGGCATTCTCTGAAAATGAAATGCAGCTGAAAATCCTAGAAAACACTCCCCCAGGAACAATAATTCCTTTGGGAAATGCTGAAGACTTGGATGTGGGAAGAAACAGTCTCCAAAACTACACGATCACTCCTAATTCCCATTTCCACGTTCTCACACGCAGTCGTAGGGATGGAAGGAAGTACCCAGAACTAGTACTAGACAAAGCACTGGATCGTGAGGAGCAGCCAGAGCTTAGGTTAATGCTCACTGCGCTGGATGGCGGGACTCCACGGAGGTCTGGGACCGTCCAGGTTCACATCCTGGTCTTAGACATAAACGACAACACCCCAGAATTTACACAGTCCCTCTATGAGGTTCAAGTTCTAGAGAACAGCCCCGTTAACTCTCTTATTGTCACTGTTTCAGCTTCTGACTTAGATACAGGAAATTTGGGGACAATATCATATGCATTTTTTCATGTTTCTGAAGAAATTAGAAAAACTTTTCAACTTAATCCAATTACTGGTGATATCCGACTAATCAAATATTTGAATTTTGAGGCGATCCATACTTACGAAGTGGACATAGAAGCCAAGGATGGTGGAGGCCTTTCAGGAAAATCAACAGTGATAGTTCACGTGGTTGACGTGAACGACAACCCACCAGAACTGACCTTGTCCTCAATTACCAGCCCTATCCCAGAGAACTCACCAGAGACTGTGGTGGCTGTTTTCAGTGTTTCCGACCTAGACTCTGGAGACAATGGGAAAATGGTGTGTTCCATCGAGAACGATCTCCCCTTCATCCTGAAACCATCTGTAGAGAATTTTTATACCCTAGTGTCAGAAGGAGAGCTGGACAGAGAGATCAGAGCCGAGTACAACATCACCATCACAGTCACAGATATGGGAACCCCCAGGCTGAAAACCGAGCACAACATAACCGTGCTGGTGTCCGACGTCAACGACAACGCCCCCGCCTTCACCCAGACCTCCTACACCCTGTCCGTCCGCGAGAACAACAGTCCCGCCCTGCACATCGGCAGCGTCCGCGCCACAGACAGAGACGCGGGCGCCAACGCCCAGGTCACCTACTCACTGCTGCCGCCCCTCGACGCGCACGTGCCCCTGGCCTCCCTGGTGTCCATCAACCCGGACAACGGCCACCTGTTCGCCCTGAGGTCCCTGGACTACGAGGCCCTGCGGGCGTTCGAGTTCCGCGTGGGCGCCGCCGACCGCGGCTCGCCCGCGCTCAGCAGCCAGGCGCTGGTGCGCGTGCTCGTGGCGGACGACAACGACAACGCGCCCTTCGTGCTGTACCCGCTGCAGAACGCCTCGGCGCCCTGCACCGAGCTGGTGCCCAGGGCGGCCGAGGCGGGTTACCTGGTGACCAAGGTGGTGGCGGTGGACGACGACTCGGGCCAGAACGCCTGGCTGTCGTACCAGCTGCTCAAGGCCACGG
Organism: Leucopleurus acutus; assembly: GCF_964270905.1. Classification (NCBI taxonomy): domain Eukaryota; kingdom Metazoa; phylum Chordata; class Mammalia; order Artiodactyla; family Delphinidae; genus Leucopleurus; species Leucopleurus acutus. The sequence goes on along the minus strand of NC_139145.1, from coordinate 58,437,815 downwards.
AGCCCGGCCTGTTTGGCGTGTGGGCGCACAACGGCGAGGTGCGCACGGCCCGGCTGCTGAGCGAGCGCGACGCGGCCAAGCACAGGCTGGTGGTGTTGGTCAAAGACAACGGCGAGTCTCGGCTCTCGGCCAGCGTCACGCTGCACGTGCTGCTGGTGGACGGCTTCTCGCAGCCCTACCTGCCGGCCCCTGAAGCGGAAGCGGCGGACGCGGCCCCGGCCGCCGTGCTCACCGTCTATCTGGTGGTCGCCTTGGCATCGGTGTCGTCGCTCTTCCTCTTCTCGGTGCTGGTGTTCGTCGCGGTGCGGCTGTGCAGGAGGGGCGGGGCGGTCTCGGTGAGTCGCTGCTCGGTGCCCGAGGGCCACTTTCCAGGCCACCTGGTGGACGTCAGCGGCACGGGGACCCTGTCCCAGAGCTACCAATACGAGGTGTGTCTGACGGGAGGCTCCGGGTTAAATGAGTTTAACTTCTTGAAGCCGATTCTCCCTAGTGGTCTGGTTCAAGACACTGGGCAGGACTAGTGCAAAAAGGCAATTGCAAGAATAGCGTAGGTTTCATTAACAGAAGAATCAGAAAGTTGTCTGGCTACGAATGCTTTCTTTTAAGTCAAGGCTCTTGAGTTGATATAGTATTTTGTTTGTATCTTGATTTTACTTTCTGTCTAGTTAACCCTGCATGTTCTTTTTTCATCTGCTTCCTACCTTTTCAATCCAGTATTAATGTCTCTTTCTTTTTCTAATAGGTGAGTAAAAATAAATGCATTATCTTTTAATGATGATTTCAAATAGGTTTATTTAAGGTAGTCATTTCAAATTCTCTATCCAAAGCACTGTAGAGAGAGTTCTGAACCACCAATATTATAATTTACCGTATTGAATATAGTCAGGTAATATTCTTTATAATACTCCTAAAGCAGCTTTGTCTGTGGTTAATGAAGTGGATAACTAAAAATGTTTTAATATGTACCATTTTAAGGTGTATCATCCTGTAGGGGCTTAGTACTCAAATACAACTTACACATATAATTCATTTTCTGTTTTGACATTTGCAATTAATATTTCAACACTGTATATGCTTATATTGGCTAAAAATGGACAAAAATTAGCTTAATAGGTCAGATTACTCTTAGATTTGCCTAAAGTGTATTTATGATGGATGACTGAGAAAAAAAATTAAACATAGGCATTTTGAACAACTGATCATGCTTTTCCGTTTGGCATGAAAAGATTATTTAATAAGCATCTGGTGGAATGACAATTTGTTTTTTAACTTCTGAGATGTAAGTATTATCAACCTGAGGGCCATTTTAAAAAAATTTCAAGAAAGTACATGTATATATGTTCTCTAAATGCTTTATAGCAAAAGTGGTGTCCCATCCAATCCTACTTTAAAAAAATTAATATCTACTTGGCATTTATATGGTGATATATGAAGGAAATATTTTCTTTGCTTCCTCTCTTAGTTCCCTCTTTCAGATTTCAACCTTAGACATGACTTAGGATTATGTATTGTACTTTGGGATAAACACTGCCCAACCACATCAGCATTCTACCTCCTATAGAGTAATTAAAAGAAGATTAGAAGAATGGGAAGTTCTAAAGGGGAGAGAGCGATATCACTGTGAAAGTCTAAATTAACTACAACTAAGAATAAACTCTTGAAGCAACCAAACATCAATTTTTATGTCTAATTTGAATGAAATAGAAAAAAACCTTATTTTAAAGTACAAAATATTTAGTCCCCAATTTAAAAATCTGATTAGGAAAAAATAAAATTTCTCCTCATAGGCATTTTCTCATCCAGAGGCATAGAACTTTCCAGAAATTGAATACTCATGACTAGAAGAAAGAGAACTGAAGTTTCTCAAAGATTTTGAAAATTCTCAAAAGAGAAAAAGAATGTTGTTAACTAGATGTTAACTAGACTTATGTCATCATTTGCAATATGCACAAATATCAAATCATTGTCACACCTGAAGCCAATATAGTGTTACATGTCAATTACAGCTCAAAAATTTAAAACTCCTACTGACTGTAAAAAAAAACCAAAAAAATTTATTACTGACATGTCTTCAATCACACATAAAGTTATAATCATATTAAAATGGTGTTATTTTATGTATGAGAGTCAAATACATGAATCTTTAGTAATCAGGGGAAAGACAGTATTTCCTTTCACTCATTAAGTACTTTATAGAGATACTGAATCTGAATCTTCGGTCAGATGTTTTTTTCTTCTTTTCATACTTAGCTGAATTTTCATGAAGATCAGAGAAAAGGCAAAGAATTCTGATCGAGACTTCTCTGTATTTGGCTGGCTTAGTTGCAGCTCATGTCAGAACCAGGGAAGTTTTCAACTACAGAAAATATGGAGGCCAGTTCTTTTTTGGCCAATATGGTATATGATTTTGGACTCAAATTGGAGGCACTATATAACCGGGGAGTTATTTAGACCCAGACATAAGAAGAACAGATACTTAATAATATCTTAGTTGATAGATGCACTGAATTCATATATTGTTGAGAAGTGATCAGAGTTTAGTAAAGCCAGAAAAGATCATATGGACTAAATTTGAAGACAGGAAAAAATTATACCTTACTCTTGGTTCAAAGTTGCTTTTATTTCTTGGCTACTGGAAACCTTTTACCCTTTTATTTGAAGACAACTTTCAGAAACTTCTTTACCTGGATATTTTATTAAGTACCTGACAGAGAGGGCACTATATGTATAGTACTAACTATCTCTGCCACTTTTTGGAATTCCCCCAACCGAAAGTCCAGCACTAGGTAAAAATGATGACTTTCTACATTCATAATAATTTCCCAGTAGTTTTTCTTTTAAAGGATGGACAAATTCATTACTGTGAATTATTTCCAGATTGATCTCTTACTAATATTCTAATCTAGTTTTTAATACTGAAAGGCAAAGAGATGAAAATGAACTTTAAACTTTTATGTAGAGTTGTTAAAAGACTAAACTATATTCAAATATCACTCATTAAAACTAGTGAACTAACTTACCACACTTTTAATAAATCTTCCTTAATCCTTGAATATGGCTTCCTTGCAAATGGGGACTTTAAAAAATGACAGTTTTTAAACATACATTCCACTACTATATTTTGCTTCTTAGAGTAGATTGTTACATGTTTTAAAGCTGGCAACCTATTAGGCATAATTCAGTTATTTCTATGTCTAATCCTCATGTTCTTAGCCAATAGCTTGGTTGGTCATAGATTTTAAAATGTAAACTAGGGACTTCCCTGTTGGTGCAGCAGTTAAGAATCCGCCTGCCAATGCAGGGGACACGGGTTCGAGCCCTAGTCTGAGAAGATCCCACATGCTGCGGAGCAACTAAGCTCGTGAACCACAACTACTGAGCCTGCGGTCTAGAGCCCACAAGCCACAGCTACTGAAGTCCACGCGCCTAGAGCCCATGCTCTGCAACAAGAGAAGCCACTTCAATGAGAAGCCCCCGCACCGCAACGAAGAGTAGACCCCGCTCGCCGCAACTAGCAAAAGCCTGTGCACAGCAACGAAGACCCAACGCAGCAAAAAAATAAATAAATTTATATAAAAAAATAACATGTAAGCTAATTTTCCTTCTCCCTCTTTTGGTATTGAAGACTGTTGATGAACAGTCTATCAGTCTAGTTCTCATTCTTTTATCTGTAAACTTCTTTTCTCTAAGATGTTTTCTTTATTCTTGATGTTCTGATATTTGCTAGGTCCAAACCTGAGATTCACCCAATATACTGAATTTTTTAAAATTAACTATAGTTTTTGGTGGGCTTTTTTCCCCCAAAATTTCCATTTGGCAGGTTTTCACAACAATTTGTTCTTTTTTTTTTTTAAACAATTGCCATTTCCTTCTTTTTTGTTGGAGGAAATTAAATATCTTTTACTTTTAAGCTCTTTCCATATTGTTCCAATCTCTGTTTCTTCTGTATACATCTTTTATTTGTTGATTCTGTTTTTCACACTGTTAGTCTTGTTAGTTGGTGATATTTTATTGAGAACTCATGTTCTGTTGGAGGTTTCCCTCATACCATTACTGGTTTTGGTAGTCTTGCAAAGGGAGGAAGGAGTCTCAAAGTGGTTACAGCCTCAGGCTCTACAAATCCAAGCCTTAATTAAGAAGCTTAGCTCAACTTTGCCACACACAAGTAGAAGTTCTGGACCAACACCTAATGATGTGTTTGAGCTGGGCCCCAGTCTCCCTTGGGTGGCACTGCTCTGCATTTGCTCTATGAAGCAAAATCTTAGGGACTGTCACCCTCTGCTTCTTGGCTGTCATGATGTCTGATAAGGCTATAGACATGAGAGCTAATGAAGACATCATTTACTTTTCAATCTTTAGAGTAAACAAGCTGATTTAATCTTAGAATAAAGCTGATTTTGAGGAAAATGAGTTGTAACTGAAGTAATTGATACATGAGAATTACCTAAAGGGAAAAAACATGGTCTTGATTAATATGCATGACAGTGCTGCATATGGTGGTCCTGGATGACACACCCAACTTGCTGGATGACAAAGAAAACCCACTGCTAAGCAATCCTATATTGTGTACTGAGTTGGTACCAGGTAGAACAAGGTGGTATCCTGGATGGTGATGAGCTAGAACTCATGACTATTTTATCAAAGATTCAAAGCCTCAAAGTACTTAATGTTTAGCACATGGACCCACAACCTGGAAGTATAGAGCACTGAAGCATATCTAGGCTCCTAAGAGACAGACACAGCCAGGCACAAACATGTGCTGTTATTAAAGACAACTAGAAGCCACCTTCTATTTGGCATAATCATGCTATACCTGGTCTAGGACCTATCCCAGCCCCACCTTGTGTTCCTTGAACCACCCACAGAAGTTTACTCAAGCCAACACATGCTCTATCCTCTTGATCACTAATTTGATTTAGCCATCTTCCTCTTCCAATTCTCTCTGCTCCCATTCAATGATACTCAGATGTGGAGGATGAACAAGGAGCCTTCAGTGGAGGGCTGCTCATAAGGCCACCTTCTGAGCATTCTGGGGATGTCAACATCACTAAGACTTAGTTCCAGAACTACTAATATGAGAGGTTTCTGATTGGAATATCAGAGACAAATGGGTTCAGATTTTTTTTTTTTTTTTTGGTGCACGGGCCTCTCACTGTTGTGGCCTCTCCCGCTCAGGAGCACAGGCTCCGGACGCGCAGGCTCAGCGGCCATGGCTCACGGGCCCAGCCGCTCCGCGGCATGTGGGATCTTCCCGGACCGGGGCACGAACCCGCGTCCACTGCATCGACAGGCGGACTCTCAACCACTGCCCCACCAGGGAAGCCCCTATTTTTAATATAGTATGTAATACAAGGAATTATTAGAAATTATATTGGATTTCATCACAAATTTCTAAGGCCAAACACTCTAATTATTCAAATATCTCCTTTCTAAATTTGCATTTCAATTAGTGTGATTTTTTAAAAACATAGCTTCAGTTTAGCTATAAGATATTAAAAGGTTAAAAGATATTAAATTTTAGTTTGCTTTTACCAGTGACAAGTATTGTTTCCTTTACGGTTATTTCATTTGAATGGCCAGCTGATGAATCTAATTTATCTATTTAGTAGAAAATTCCACAAGATAATTCCTTTTATAAGAATTTCTAGTAAAATCTACAAACCATTTATAATTACCAGTTATCAATGCTGCTTAATATTTTGAAATAATACTATTTGAAGTGTGATTTCAGTAACTAAAAATACTATTTAAAATCTAATACATATTTCACCAATTCATCTCTCCTTTCAACAATTATTGCTTAATATCCCTCTGTACTTTCCCCCTCCAAGTTAAGAGCAAAACAGCCCTCAAGTCATCATGAAGTTTAAAAAAACATTCTCTCTCTTTTTTTTTAAACAAGTGAGACTACTCAAAACTTCAAAGTATGTGTTTAGCATTTGAACTTCAGGACTTCCTGTATTCAAATTCCTTTAAAATGATTTTTATCTTTCCCTCAATGATATTTAAAGTTCTTGCCTGTATTTTACCAAGGAGGAATTAAAACTGATATTTAATTACCAGAGTATCCCTCTAACTATTCTATCTCTCTTTGTGTATTCAAAATGGAAGAAATGTTTTAAATATTGTGCTTCAGGTCTGGCAACCAATTGTGTAAGTTGTTGTATGAATCCTTCAGAATGGATAATGCAGCTTTCCTGACTGGAATGGAATGGTTTTGCAGGTAGTCATTCTCTTTATCATTATTGCCTCTTGCATGCAGATATAATAGTTTTTTTCTGATAAGTTTGGCAGTTTGGCAAAATAATCCATGATGCAATGTTAAACTATCATCTTAGGCCACCTTTCTTGATTTTAACTTTACACACTGATAACATTTCAAAAGATCTATACATAGATATTTTTATATATATATATATTTAAGGCTACAGGGAATTCATTATTCATGTAACTCTTAGTTTTTTTTTTTAAACCTAATTAATGATCTCAACAAAAGACTCTTAGTTTTCCTTTCAATTTCTAAATTTTGTAAGCACCTCTTTTTGCTGGTACCTATCTCTAAAGGGAGACAAACTATTTAAAAGATTCTTATATTAATTGAAAATTTGAATAGAAATATATTTCACCCATGATATCTGTGTACCCAAGGCAAGGCTGAAGTTTGGATCTAAATTACCTAAAATGTTGTTCACCTCTCTAATTCCACTTAGATCAAAGAATGGATTCTGGAGCCATTCTGTAACAGTTTGAATCCTACCTTTGCCATTTTCACATGGTGCGTGACTATGGGCAGATTATTTAAACTTTCTATTCCTCAATGTCTTTGTCTATAAAATGTGCCTAATAAGAGTGCCCACCTCATAGGGTTGTTTGAGGGATAAAATGAGTTAGTGTATGTAAAATGCTTAGAGTACTATCTGGCATATAGTGACACATATATGTTAATATTACCTAGATTTCATTTGTTTTGGATTGACAAAAGGGATCGAAAAGAGCTAATCTGCAACACTATTAACTATGTCAGCATATAGGAATAAGTAAACAAAATCTAGTTTGAATTTTGTCCTGAACTCTTTAACTTTAACTAGAGCTCAGTTAATACAGTATGAAACAATTTTTTGTTTCATTCAGGAAATTTGCTTTCCATTTATATCTAAAATAATATTCTTTCTCTTTTTCTTTTCAGTATGTTTATTATTTTTTATCATTTCACTTAATGTTGATATATATTTCTCTGATTTGCCTTAAGCATGAAAGAAAATTCTACAGCATATTAATATTACTATTATTGCTATTACTAGATCTCTTACAACAGGAATTAACAGAGCTAGAATAAAAGTAAATTTATTTGAACAGTGCTTAGCGTGTATTATACTCTCATCTCTTAGAATTCTGTATTCAGTGTCAGACATGTTCATGGCTGAATGCATGATCTCACAGTAATCTTCTACTATAGCTAGAAATACGATCATTAGAGTGGGTTAATTAATTTATCCAAATGATATTTACTGAATGACTACTATAGTCCAGGCTTCTTTCAAAAATAATGTTTCCTGGGACTTCCCTGGCGGACCAGCAGTTAAGGCTCCATGCTTCCACTGCAGGGGACACGGGTTCGATCTCTGGTTGTGGAATTAAGACCGCGCATGTGCGCAGCATAGCCAAAAAAAAGTAAATAATAATAATAATTTTTCCTAATATTTTCTATCATTATCAGAATCTAAGATTACTGACATGATTTTAAAATAATTCATTAAATGTGAATCATAATTTATGAAGTTAATTAATTAAATTATAAGATATTTAAGGAGGAGAAATCCCATATGTACCAAGATAAGTGGTACTCCATTCAATATACTAATTGTAACCAGTAAACTGATTAACTGTGTCTCAGTTAACTTACTATATCAGGGAAATCACAATAGCTGCATGCTGCACTGAAATCCATTTTATAAACAAGTCTCTCCTCTTCACCATATATAAGTAGGCAAAGGTTGAGGTACCCTTTGCTCACACATTAAAATGTTTTAAATCACTGCTTCTTGTCTTCCCGCAAATTGGCTAGTCAAGGAATGTGATATCTGGGCTACAAAGGATCAATGTGGTAAGAAGCAAACTCATTATTAAATACAGATATCTAGCTAAATCAGCTTAAACTTAAAGGCTTTACCTTAATAAAATTCTATGGTTTTCACTCAATTTTGTCTTGATATTATCCTGATGATAGTCAAGTAGAATAATCAAGTCCTATCACCCTCTGAGCTTCTGTTTCTTTATCTGTAAAAATCCTTTCATTTCCTCTCTGGATCTAAGAATCTGATTCTAATACTATTTGACCTCCTTAATATTTTAATGTGGGTTCACACTGTAAAAGGACTTATAACAAAGCAAGATGCCTCTTTATTCAACTGTATTACTGTTTGCACACCAGTGTAAAAAAATAGAACCTGAGACCAAGTAGTACAGAACACCTTACACAAACTTTTTGCATCATCATAAATTTCTCACATACTTGGAAATAAACAGATAAAACTATTATTAATTATAATTTTATAAGAGTTTATCTCCCCTGGTTAGACTATGACAAAGGGGAAATGGAGTTCTTTAAGTTCCACCTGTAAGGGTATGGGGAGAGGAAGACAGCCCCTTGCTTTGTGCTCACAATTATTCTAGCTCATGCAATGTAATGGAATAACCTATACCTTAAGCCATTTAATGGAATAACAAAACTTTTTAAAGTTCTAGGGCTTCCCTGTTGGCGCAGTGGTTGGGGGTCCGCCTGCTGATGCAGGGGGCGCGGGTTCTTGCCCCGGTCCGGGAGGATCCCGCATGCCGCGGGGCGGCTGGGCCCGTGGGCCATGGCCACTGGTCCTGCACGTCCGGAGCCTGTGCTCCGCGGCGGTATGCGGTGAGAGGCCCGCGTACCGCAAAAAAAAAAAAAAAGTTCTATACACTTTTTTAAAGGGCTTACATTTGGACACTTCCAAAATAGGCTGACTTGAGACTACAGTATTAGTTTCTCAATAAGGACGCAGGGTGGCGCTGCCGGCTAAGACTGTGAATAAGGAGCCCTAAAAAGCTCCCGTGTTCCTTTGTTGCCAGACGAAATCAACACCACACAGAAGAAGCTTTGCCAGCCGTGCTGGGTTACCAACGAGTTTGGGTAGCGATATACTAAACGACTTTAAGATTAAAGGCAATTTTATGAAGATTCTACCAAGCAAGAAGTCAGAATTTAATACCTCGGGTCTTTTTGTGGTTGCTGAAGGGACTGGATGTAAGCACTCTGGCTCCAACATGGAGACGCTAGAGAGAATTCAACAAAACAGGCAAGTGATGACATTTATTTTGATAGTATTCTTATCTCAGGCTTACCCTTCGCCTATTCGTTATTCTGTGCTGGAAGAAACAGAGAGCGTCTCCTTTATAGCCCATTTGACCAAGGACCTGGGCCTGGGAATTGGGGAGCTGGCCGCCCGGTCGGCCCAGGTGGTGTGTGACGATGACAAGCAGCGCTTGCTGCTAGATCGCCAGACTGGAGATTTGCTTTTGAGGGAGAAACTAGACCGGGAAGATATATGTGGCCCCGTTGAACCCTGTGTGCTGCATTTCCAAGTGTTCCTGGAAACTCCGGTGCAATTTTTTGAAGGGGAACTATTAATCCAGGACATAAATGACCACTCCCCAGTATTCCCGAATAGGGAAATGCTCCTGAAAATACCGGAAAACAGCCAGCCAGGGACTGTTTTTCCGTTGAAATTAGCTCAGGATTTGGATGTGGGCAGCAATGGTCTTCAAAACTACACTATCAGCCCCAATTCTCATTTTCACGTTGTCACTCGAAATCATAGTGAGGGCAATAAATATCCAGATTTGGTGCAGGACAAAGCACTGGATCGAGAGGAGCAGCCTGAGTTCAGCTTAACCCTCATGGCGCTGGATGGCGGGTCTCCACCTAGGTCTGGCACCAGCATGTTACGAATCCTGATCATGGATGTCAATGACAATGCTCCTGAGTTTGTGCACACTCCATATGAGGTGCAGGTTCTGGAAAACATCCCCCTAGACTCCCCAATACTTACTGTTTTAGCTAGGGATGTAGATGCTGGAAACTTTGGGACTGTTTCCTACAGTTTATTCCAAGCATCAGAGGAAATTAAACAAACTTTCTCAATAAATGAAGTCACAGGAGAAATCCGACTGACAAAGAAATTGGATTTTGAACAAATTAAATCTTACCACGTGGAAATTGAGGCTACAGATGGAGGAGGCCTTTCCGGAAAAGGCACTGTAGCCATAGAGGTGGTAGATGTGAATGACAACGCCCCTGAATTTACCATACCTTCACTCACCTGCTCCATCCCAGAAAATGCTCCTGAGACTGTAGTCTCCATCTTCCGAATTCGAGATAGAGACTCCGGAGACAATGGAAGGATGGTTTGCTCTATTCCAGGTAATCTGCCATTCATTCTAAAACCGACTTCAAAGAATTTCTACACCCTGGTAACAGAGAGCCCTCTGGACAGAGAGAGCAGAGCCGAGTACAACATCACCATCACCGTCACAGATATGGGGACACCGAGACTGAAAACCCAGCACAACATAACCGTGCTGGTGTCCGACGTCAACGACAACGCCCCCGCCTTCACCCAGACCTCCTACACCCTGTCCGTCCGCGAGAACAACAGCCCCGCCCTGCACATCGGCAGCGTCCGCGCCACAGACAGAGACGCGGGCGCCAACGCCCAGGTCACCTACTCGCTGCTGCCGCCCCTCGACGCGCACGTGCCCCTGGCCTCCCTGGTGTCCATCAACCCGGACAACGGCCACCTGTTCGCCCTGAGGTCCCTGGACTACGAGGCCCTGCGGGCGTTCGAGTTCCGCGTGGGCGCCGCCGACCGCGGTTCGCCCGCGCTCAGCAGCCAGGCGCTGGTGCGCGTGCTCGTGGCGGACGACAACGACAACGCGCCCTTCGTGCTGTACCCGCTGCAGAACGCCTCGGCGCCCTGCACCGAGCTGGTGCCCAGGGCGGCCGAGGCGGGTTACCTGGTGACCAAGGTGGTGGCGGTGGACGGCGACTCGGGCCAGAACGCCTGGCTGTCGTACCAGCTGCTCAAGGCCACGGAGCCCGGCCTCTTCGGCGTGTGGGCGCACAACGGCGAGGTGCGCACGGCCCGGCTGCTGAGCGAGCGCGACGCGGCCAAGCACAGGCTGGTGGTGCTGGTCAAGGACAACGGCGAGCCGCCGCTCTCGGCCAGCGTCACGCTGCACGTGCTGCTGGTGAACGGCTTGTCGCAGCCCTACCTTCCGGCCCCTGAAGCGGAAGCGGCGGACGCGGCCCCGGCCGCTCCGCTCACCGTCTACCTGGTGGTCGCCTTGGCGTCGGTGTCGTCGCTCTTCGTCTTCTCGGTGCTGGTGTTCGTCGCGGTGCGGCTGTGCAGGAGGGGCGGGGCGGCCTCGGTGGGTCGCTGCTCGGTGCCCGAGGGCCACTTTCCGGGCCACCTGGTGGACGTCAGCGGCACGGGGACCCTGTCCCAGAGCTACCAGTACGAGGTGTGTCTGACGGGAGACCATGAAACTGGTGAGTTCAAATTCCTGAAGCCAGTATTTCCCAAACTCTTGGTTCAGAACAGAGAGAGAGAAATTAAAAGAAAGCCCCAACTGCAGGAATAATTTTGTTCGGTTAAGTGTCGTATTTGGTCAAGTGAGCCTCTCAATTTTGTTAAACCTGACTCACATTGCGTTACTTTCTCTTGAGATTGTATTGTTGTAGAAATATGTATATCTCTATTGCAAATTATGCATGTCTCTGTGCTAAATCTTCCTTTTATTAATATTGATTGGATTTAGCATTTTTAGTTACACTTGATATTATGTATTTCTTCATATTTGACCTTCTCTTGGTGATTAATCTTTCCATAACTATAAATTACTCAAGTAGTGTAAGAAGAAATTTTATTTAAAGGAACTTCTTGGTTAATGTCTTTTCAGGGAAACATTTTAAAGCTTCTGTGTAATCTTACATTTCTATATATTTTTGGTACTTGCCTTTTTTTTTTTTTTTTTTGGTACTTGTCTTTACCACATAGCTGTATATTTGCGAGGCCAGAATGTTTGAAATTCTTTGTAGCTACCTAAGACCTTTCTTGTTCACTATTCTACCAGGCTATGCCCCACTGAATAGCCATGAACATATAAATTAGCATACTTGTTTCTCCCAAATTGTACCTAAACATGCACTTTATTAAATTATTGATACACTACAGTTGTGACCATATCCCATTGTGAGCACCGTATATGCTAGAGATTATCTTGTTTGCTACTTACGTAGCACATTGTAATTGCTCCATAAATACTCACTGATATTATAATAAAAATTATTCTCATTTATAAATAACAATTAAAGAGAAAATCTTATATAACTTGGTATCACTTCACTAAAATAAAACTAAGTCACTGCTTGGTAAAATACTTAAAATCTTAGAATCTTAAGTAAACCCTAAATCCTTTAAAAGGTCTCAAGAGGTAGAGGGCATATACTTTCTTGTCCTTCCTTTTGCCCTATTAACAGAAGTTCAAATGTAGTTTAACGTATGTGTTTTTCTTGGTTTTCCTGCAGCTTCCCTGCATGTTTCAAAAGTCAGAATTTCTTCTCAGTTTTGGTTATTATGTTCTAGTCTGATTGCTCATTTTAAGTTACTCTGCAAACATGGGCAGCTTTTATGAACAAAATAATGATTTATTTTTGATCTCCAAGTCACCTTGTTTTGTCCTTCAATGTAGCGTTTGGGTATTTTGCATAAATTTACTTTTTCAATCATGCTAACTTTTAGTAGTAAGAAACAAGCATTGTTTTTTCTTTTAAGACAACAAGAATAGAAATAGAAATTAAGATAAACTTATCTGAATTATAATTGTTTCATGTCGTGTTCATTAAGCCAAGCAAGACGATTATGTGGTTTCCAACTAAATTTATATGGATGTAACTATAAGACCAGTTATTGAGCTTTTGGCACAATGTGAGTAATTAAAGAGCCTGCTTTATAACCTAAGTATTTATTTTTAGCTATTGTGTCATCCTCCTGGAATTTAATTACTTGCAACTTTCTCTGAATTACATTTTTTCTAAGGATATAATGAAATAAAAAAGGAAAATTACTGTTTAAGTTATTATTGAAACATAGCTATTAGCCTTCATCCAATCTAATACTTGAAACTAGAAAGTGATAAAAATGAGAACAAAATTAAACACAAACAAATATATGACATAAATACGGTAGTCAACTTTAACTTCTCCATTTACTTTAACTTCTCCATTTACTGTTAGATATTTAAATGAAATAGTTTTTATGTATGATGAAAAGAAATGTGATTAAAGTTTTCAGCAATATATTTCAACATTATGAACATCTAAGTTCATGTTTTTGTTTATGCCAGGAAAGTCCAATTTATATAATCACCCAAATGAGACTGGCCAAACACTCAGAACCACATTTATGAATTTATATGAGTAAATTTATGAATTACTTTGTGTATTACTTTATAAATTACTGTGTGTATTTATAAAGGATGGATCATTCCTTACTAGCTGGGGATCACCACCAGTCTTTGGTGTAGAACAGATCAACATTTTAAAATTCAATGATTATAATTTAATAGTAAATATAATCCAAATAACTTCCACAAAATGAATACCTTAAGAAAAACAGGCCAGTTCTACTTTTGCAAAACAAAAATAGAGAATGGAGGCCAAATATCTGGATAATAATACCCATTTCAATCATAGTTTCTCAAGTGCTTCTATTATATGTGCATTTTTTACAATTCCTTTGTTGTTGTTTTTAGGCATAGCATATAGTGAGTTTAACACATGCTGTTTTAGGCACAGAAATTCTACTGAAGGCAATATAACCCACATCACTTTAAGACCCTCTATTTCTTACTACCAGAAATTACAAAATATAGATTTTAAATAGTCTTAAATTATAAGTTATGCACATATTTGGTGGAATTCTGTTTCCCGGTTAGATGGATTATCTAACAGCAGAAAACAACAATAAAACCTGTTTTAAATTCAGAAATTACCAGTTTCAAGCAACAGAGAGCAGATGATATAAAAAGAACTGAAGGGGCTAAGATTCCTGAAAAGGAAAATCCTTGGAGTTCTGAACTGACTCCTACAGTCAATTTGCCCTAATGAAATCTGCAAACTCAAAGAGCAGACAAAAGGCTTCTGCCAGGGATGGCATAACTTCAATAGCCTTTGGCAAACTGGAAGATTCAAGCTCAAGGCCAGTTTTCCCCCTCATGATGCTTGTCAAATTCTGGGACATTCCAGGGAAGAAGACTAAAAACTTGAAGGAAAATTTCAGAAAAGCAGAGTGAAGTTTTAATAGTCTTAATGCATGAAAATTAGAGTTTGTGATCTGCCATGGGAAAGGCTGTGGAGAATACACTGAGTTCTGAACTGAAAATTCTGAAGGGTCAGGTGCTTTTCAGGACTACAAAGAACCTTGACTAAGCACAGTGCTTGTTTGAATTAAGGCACTTTGATTAGACATGGCTCTATCAAGCTAACAGAGGAAAAGGTGAACTCTTTCTGGAAGAAAATAATATCATCTGGATCCTGGACAGCTTTTTACATTTATCTTCAGCATTCAATAAAAAATTATGAGGCACACATACAAAAAGGCTGGTTGACATGAATAAAACCTAGAGGAAAAATAGACAATACAGAAGACCTACAGATAAAATACATACTAGAATTTACTGACAGTGATGTTAAAATAAGTATGACTGATATGTTAAAATAAGGAATACAGAAAATAGGTAGAAGAGAATTTCACAAGAGAATGGAATAAAATGGAAATTAATTTTGGGACTGAAGAATATAACTGAAATTTTAAAATATTAGATTGTGTAATGGCATAGTAGTTGTAAAGGATTATAGGATTAGTGAGTGCAAGACAGGCCAATATTAAATATCCAAATAGAAACACTGAGGAATGAAATAATTAAAAATACAGACAAGAATATTTAGTGACATGTGGAACATAAGGAAAAACTCCAACACACATATGATTGTAATCCTAGAAGGACTAGGAATGGGGAATAAGCAATGTTTAAAGAAATAATGACCAAGAATTTTCCAAAAATGGTGAACAAAATGTACTGCTCAAGATGCTCAATGAAACCCAATTAGAATAAAAAGCAATGGTAGATGGGAGTGTTTCCTTAATTTCTCTTTCAGATTTTCATCATTAGTGTATAGGAATGCAAGAGATTTCTGTGCATTAATTTTGTATCCTGCTACTTTACCAAATTCATTCATTAGCTCTAGTAGTTTTCTAGTAGCATCTTTAGGATTCTCTATGTATAGTATCATGTCATCTGCAAACAGTGACAGTTTTACTTCTTCTTTTCTGATTTGGATTCCTTTTATTCTTTTCTTCTCTGATTGCTGTGTCTAAAACTTCCAAAACTATGTTGAGTAATAGTGGTGAGAGTGGGCAACCTTGTCTTGTTCCTGATCTTAGAGGAAATGGTTTCAGTTTTTCACCATTGAGAACGATGTTGGTTGTGGGTTTGTCATATATGACCTTTATTATGTTGAGATAAGTTCCCTCTATGCCTACTTTCTGGAGAGTTTTTATCATAAATGGGTGTTGAATTTTGTTGAAAGCTTTTTCTCTATCTTTGAGATGATCATATGGTTTTCATCCTTCAATTTGTTAATATGGTGTGTCACATTGATTGATTTGCATATATTGAAGAATCCTTGCATTCCTGGGATAAACCCACTTGATCATAGTATATGATCCTTTTAATGTGCTGCTGGATTCTGTTTGCTAGTATTTTATTGAGGATTTTTGCACCTATGTTCATCAGTGATATTGGCAAGTAGTTTTCTTTTTTTTGTGACATCTTTGTCTGGTTTTGGTATCAGGATGATAGTGGCCTCGTAGAATGAGTTTGGGAGTGTTCCTCCCTCTGCTATATTTTGGAAGAGTTTGAGAAGGATAGGTGTTAGCTCTTCTCTAAGTGTTTGATAAAATTCGCCTGTGAATCCATCTGGTCCTGGGCTTTTGTTTGTTGGAAGATTTTTAATCACAGTCTCAATTTCAGTGGTTGTGATTGGTCTGTTTATATTTTCTATTTCTTCCTGGTTTAGTCTCAGAGGGTTGTGCTTTTCTAAGAATTTGTCCATTTCTTCCAGGTTGTCCATTTTATTGGCATATAGTTGCTTGTAGTAATCTCTCACGATCCTTTGTATTTCTGCAGTGTCAGTTGTTACTTCTCCTTTTTCATTTCTAATTCTGTTGATTTGAGTCTTCTCCCTTTTTTTCTTGATGAGTCTGGCTAATGGTTTATAAAGTTTGTTTATTTTCACAAAGAACCAGCTTTTAGTTTTATTGATATTTGCTATTGTTTCCTTCCATTTACCGTTGCAACGAAAAGAATAAAATACCTAGGAATAAACCTACCTAAGGAGACAAAAGACCTATATGCAGAAAAATATAAGACACTGATGAAAGAAATTAAAGATGATACAAACAGGTGGAGAGATATACCATGTTCTTGGATTGGAAGAATCAACATTGTGAAAATGACTATACTACCCAAAGCAATCTACAGATTCAATGCAATCCCTATCAAACTACCACTGGCATTTTTCACAGACCTAGAACCAAAAATTTCACAATTTGCATGGAAACACAAAAGACACCGAATAGCCAAAGCAATCCTGAGAAAGAAAAATGGAGCTGGAGGAATCAGGCTCCCAGACTTCAGATTATACTACAAAGCTACAGTAATCAAGACAGCATGGTACTGGCACAAAAACAGAAATATAGATCAATGGAACAGGACAGAAAGCCCAGAGATAAACCCACACAAATATGGTCACCTTATTTTTGATAAAGGAGGCAAGAATATACAATGGAGAAAAGACAGCCTCTTCAGTAAGTGGTGCTGGGAAAACTGGACAGCTACATGTAAAAGTCAGAAATTAGAACACTCTCTAACACCATACAGAAAAATAAACTCAAAATGGATTAAAGACCTAAATGTAAGGCCAGACACTATCAAACTCTTAGAGCAAAACATAGGCAGAGCACTCTATTACATAAATCATAGCAAGATCCTTTTTGACTCACCTCCTAGAGAAATGGAAATAAAAACAAAAATAAACAAATGGGACCTAATGAAACTTAAAAACTTTTGCACAGCAAAGGAAAACATAAACAAGATGAAAAGACAACCCTCAGAATAGGAGAAAATATTTGCCAAGGAAGCAACTCACAAAGGATTTATCTCTAAAATATACAAGAAGCTCATGCAGCTCAATATGAAAAAAACAAACAACCCAATCCAAAATTGGGCAGAAGACCTAAACAGACATTTCTCCAAAGAAGATATACAGATTGCCAATATACACATGAAAAGATGCTAAAATCAGTAATCATTAGAGAAATGCAAATCAAAACTACAATGAGGTATCACCTCACACCAGTCAGAATAGCCATCATCAAAAAATCTACAAACAATAAATGCTGGAGAGGGTGTGGATAAAAGGGAACCCTCTTGCACTGTTGGTGAGAATGTAAATTGATACAGCCACTGTGGAGAACGGTATGGAGGCTCCTTAAAAATAGAACTACCATATGACCCAGCAATCCCACTACTGGACATATACCCTGAGAAAACCATAATTCAAAAAGAGTCATGGGTTTCCCTGGTGGCACAGTGATTAAGAATCTGCCTGCCAATGCAGGGGTCACAGGTTCAAGCCCTGGTCCAGGAAGATCCCACATGCCCCAGAGCGGCTGAGCCCATGTGCCACAACTGCTGAAGCCTGCGTGCCACAACTACTGATGCCCGCGCAGCTAGAGCCCATGCTCTGCGACAACAGAGGCCACCGCAGTGAGAAGCCTGTGTGCCGCAGTGAAGAGTAGCCCCTGCTCGCCACAACTTCAGAAAGCCCGTGTGCAGCAAAGAAGATCCAACACAGCCAAAAATAAATAAATACATAAATAAATTTATTTTAAAAAAAGAGTCATGTACCACAATGTTCATTGCCGCAGTATTTACAATAGCCAGGACATGGAAGCTACCTAAGTGTCCGTCAACAGATGAATGGATAAAGAAGATGTGGCACATATATAGAATGGAATATTACTCAGCCATAAAAAGAAACGAAATTGAGTTATTTGTAGTGAGGTGGATGGACCTAGAGTCTGTCATACAGAGTGAAGTAAGTCAGAAAGAGAAAAACAAATACCGTATGCTAACACATATATATGGAATCTAAGAGGGAAAAAAAAGGCTCTGATGAACGTAGGGGCAGGACAGGAATAAAGACACAGATGTACAGAATGGACTTAAGGACACGGGGAGGAGTAAGGGTAAGCTGGGACGAAGCTAGAGAGTAGTATTGACATATATACACTACCAAATGTAAAACAGTTAGTGGGAAGCAGCTGTAAAGCACAGGGAGATCAGCTCAGTGCTTTGTGACCACCTAAAGGGGTGGGATAGGGAGAGTGGGAGGGAAATGCAAGAGGGAGGGGATATGGGGATGTATGTATACATATAGCTGATTCACTTTGTTATACAGCAGAAACTAACATAACATTGTAAAGCAATTATACGCCAATAAAGATGTTAAATGAAAAACAAAGCACAGCTAGGAATATCACAGGAAGGCTGCTAAAGACTAAAGTCAAAGAGAAAATCTTAAAAGCAATCACATGAAGATGACATATTGCTTTGAAAGGAACAACAATAAAATGGAGAGCTGACTATCAAGCAGCCAAAAGACAAAGGAATGATGTCTTCAGAGTCCTGAAAAAAAAATAACTACCAGACTAGAATTCTATCACCAGAAAATATATCTTTCAAAAATGAAGCTTTCAAACAAACAAAAACTGCAAGAATTAATCACAGTCGCATCTGCACTAAAAGAAATACTTTTTGTGGAATTCATTAGGCAGAAGGAAAACAGTCCTGAAGGAATCACAGATTTGCAGGAAGAAATGAAGAACAAGAATAAGGGTAACTATAAATTGCTATTGATTATTAAAGGCAAAAATAATAGTTTCTTAAAGGATTTAAAATATACATAAAATTTTAATTCATGACAATAATAATGTAAAAGGCAGGTGCTATAAACAGAGTTAAGGAATTTTAAGGTTCTAAGCATTATCATGGGAGTAGTAAAATTAAATAATTTGTATTAGACTCTTGTAGATCAAAGATGGATGTTGTAATCTCTAAGATAATCACAAGGAGAATAATTTTAAAATTAATCGAAGGAAAAAAATAAATATCTAAATAATCAAAAAGAAGAAAAAACTTTAGGGACAAATAGCAAAAATTTAGATGGTATATATAAGTGAATAGATATCAAATATTACATTAATTGCAATTGGATTAAATAATCCAATTAAACAACCAATATTGTCCGATTAGGTTTAAGAAAAATTCAACTATATGCTGTCACATAACTGTGTGTGTCTCTGTGTGTGTGTTATGACAGAAAGTTTGAAAATATAAAAATAGAAAAAGATACATGACACAAACACTAACCAAAATAAACCAAGTATAGATATACTCACATAAGACAAAGGAGACTTTAAGGAAAGATGCATTACTAGAGATAAAGAGAGATATTTCATAATGATAAGGAGGTAAATATACCAGAAGTATGTCAATTCTAAGACTGAATATATCCCCATAATTACAAAATATAGAAAGTTAAACTGAAAGAACATAAATAAGAAATAGATAAATCCAGTCATAGGAAGAGGATGTATTACAACTCTCTCAACCCCTGATAGAATAAGAAGACACACCTAATATTAAAAATCTGAACAACACAATAATTATATCTGAATAAACTGACATACATAGTACACTGGAGAGTACACATTCTTTTTACATGCACATGCATATATCAAAATTATCCATATTCTGGGTCATAAGGCAAGTCTCTAATTTTTTTTAAAGAATTGAAATCACTCAATATGCTCTCTGACAATGAAATTAAGGCAGAAATAAAAATTTAAAAGAAATACCCAAATGCTTCAAAATTAAATAATATAATCCATCAGTCAAAGAAGAAATCACAGAAGAAATTTACAAATATTTTGAACTGGGTAAAAGTTAAGATCTGATATATCAAAACAGATTTTACAGGGAAATTTTAAAACTTAAAATGCACAGGTTAGAAAAGAAAGGTTAAAAATCAATAATCTAAGCTTTCATCTGAAGAAGCTAGAAAAAGAACAAATCAAATACCAATGTAGAAGGAAGAAAATAATACATATATATATATAAACATAAATAAATACAAAGCTGACAAATATACAACCAAGAAGATTAACAAAACTTAAAGTTGGTTCCATGTAATAATTAATAACTCTTATTAAAAACTCTTCATAAGGGGCTTCCCTGGTGGCGCAGTGGTTGAGAGTCCGCCTGCCAATGCAGGGGACGCCGGTTCGTGCCCCGGTCCGGGAAGATCCCACATGCCGCGGAGCGGCTGGGCCCGTGAGCCATGGCCGCTGAGCCTGCGCGTCCGGAGCCTGTGCTCCGCAATGGGAGAGGCGACAACGGAGAGAGGCCCGCGTAACTCCCCCCCGACAAAAAAAAAAAAAAAACTCTTCATAAGACTAATGTTAAAAAGAAAGAAAACATCGATCATAAATATCAGGAATGAAAAAGGAACATCACTACCAATCCTACAGACATTAAAAAATAAAAGAGGATGTTATGAACAACTGTATGCCAATAAATTTGGTAATTTATGTAAAATGGAAAACATCTTTTAAAAACACAATATACTAAAACTGAAAGAAGAAGAAATCTGATTAGTCATATCTTAAGTAAATTAAACTTGTGATTAAAAACCTTGCCACTTCAGTTCACACTAGTCAATTCTTCTAAATACTCATGGAACAACTAACACCAATTTATACAAAATCTTTTAGAAGACAGATAAACAGGAAATATTTCCCAGATTATTTGGGTACCAGCATGACTTCAATGGATTATGACATCCAAACCTGAATAGGACATCATAAGGAAGGAAAACTAGAGACCAATCTCTTTTACAAACACAGATGGAAACATTCTAAACAAAATATCAGTAAATAAAATTCAGAAATATATAAAAGAGAAATAATAAATTATGAGAAAACTGTGTTATTTTAGGAATGCAAATCCAATCAATATACTACATTACATTAATAGGTAAAGGAGTAACATCATATGATTACGTCAATGGATACAGAAAAAAGTCACTAGTGAGCACACACTCATGGTAAAATTGTTAGCAAACTGAAAACAGAAGGGAACTTTCAGAAAGTATTTTAAAACCTACAGTAAACATTATCCTTAATGGTAAATTATTTAAAACTTTCCCTCAGGGATCAATAATGAGACAAGAATGCTTGCCTTTACTATTTCACTTCAGTGTTTTACTATAGGTTCTAACCAGTGGAATAAAGCAAAGAAAAAATAAAAGACACAATGATTGGAAGAGAAGAAATAAGTCTTTTTTTAAAATGACATGATTGTATACATTAAAAGTCATAAAGAATCTGCAGACTATTAGGATTAATAAATGAAGTAAGTAATGCCACTGGATATAAGGTCTACATGCAAATAATAATTGTATTTCTATACAGCAACAAAACCCAGAAAATTAAAAATTTCAAGCATCATTTACAATAGTTTCAGAAACATCAAATATCTAGACAAACATAACAATATGCATAAGACTTCTACACTGAAAAATATAAAATATTATTGAGAAAAGTTAAATATCTGAATAAACAGAGGAATATATAATGTTCAATAGTTGGAAGACTCAATATTGGGAATATGTCAGTTCTTCTCAACCTACAGATGCAATAAAATCCCAAACAAAACTTCAGATTTCTTTGTGGAAGCTGACAAGCTGAATCTATAGTTTATATGGGGACTTCCCTGGTCATCCAGTGGTTAAGACTTCGCCTTCCAATGCAGGGGATGTGGGTTCAGTCCCTGATCGGGGAGCTAAGATCCCACATGCCTTGTGGCCAAAAATCCAAAACATGAATCAGAAGTAATACTGTAACAAATTCAATAAAGACTTAAAAAAAATAGTCCACATCAAAAAAAAATCTTTAAAAAAAGAGAAAGGTAAAGTTTATATGGAAATACAAAGGGACAATAATAACCAAAGCAGTCTTAAAGAAAAAGAATAAAACTGGAGGACTTAGCAATCAGATACTAAAACCTATTATGAAGTACAGTAATTAAGATAATACTGTATTGTGGGATAAACAAAGAGAAAAATGGGAAAAAAAGGCTCTTGAACAGAAGTATGGACCCCTGATTTATGAAAAAAATGGCACGTCAGAAACAATTGGGAATGGAACTTCTTTTCAATAGATGGTGCAGTCATTTGGATATTTATATGAAAAAAAAATAATTTGACCCTAACCTCATTAACATGAAAAAATAATTTCAGGAGGATTATAGCTCTAAATGTGAAAAGTAAAGTAATTAATTTTTCAAAAGCACCATACAACAATATTTTCTTCACTTTAGTGTATGCAAAGATTTAAAGAAAACACAAAAAGTTCTAACCATAAATAAAAAATATTGAAAAATTAGAGTAAAAGTTAAGAAGTTTTGTTCTTCAAATATACCACAAGAGAGTTAAAATGCATGCCATAGAGTGGGAGAGAATATTTGCAATACATACTTCTAAAAAAGTACTTATACCCAGAATATATAAGGAACTTCTAAAGATTAATAAGAAAAAAAGACAAATACCCTAAATAGAAAAATAGACAAAAAACTTATGTACTTCACAAGAATATACACTAATAAAAATAAACGTGGAAAATGTGCTCAATTTAATTAATCATCAGGGAAATGCTAATTAAAATTACAATATGACATCATTACACACTCATCAGAAAGGTTAAAATTAAAAGATATTATCAAATGTTGACAAGCATATGGAGCAACTGGAACTCTCACTCTGCTGGTTTTGGTAAAAACACAGTTGAAAACTGTTTTGCAATATCTATTAAAGATATATATATATGTGCACATCTTAAGGCACAACAGTCTAACTCCTAGGAATATAGTAAATATAAATGCACACATAGACACCAAAAGACATATACAAGAGTGTTCATAGCAGCACTACTCAAAATATTCGCAAACTGAAAAACCCCAGTGTCCATCAACTGGAGAATAAAAAAACAAATGGTGGTATAGTCATACAATAGAATACCATAAAGCAATGAGAATAAAATAAATTAGAACAATATGTAACAGATGAATTTTACAAAGGTAATGTTGAGTGAAAGAAGACAAACATAACACTCTATAACTCCATTTCTATAAAAGTTCAAAAAAGACACACACAAGCTCTATGATAATAGAAATCAGGAGAGTGCTTACCTTTAGGGGGGAGGGGGCAATGAGAGGAGGGGGCTTCTAGGGTTTTTGTAACATTTTAATTTTAATTTAGGTTTTGCTTATGAGCGTGTTTACTTCCTGAAAATTTTTTGAGTTGTACACTCATGATTTATGCCCTTTTCTAATATGTAATATTTTAAAATAAAAATAACTTTAATAGTGTAAACTTTTGTAAACATCCATTATTGCTTATTTCATGAATATAATCAAATAAGAATCACACAAAAGAAAGTTTCTTCAAGTACTCAAAAGATATTTTATGAGGAATACTAGTGTTTTAGTTTGTTCTGAATAGTATTCTTTCGCTGGAAGTTAACTTAGCACATGTTTATTTAGAACTTACAATAACTGAGAAGTGGAGATACAACTGGGAACACTTCTGTGACTTTCTAACTTGGAAAGAGACGGCAAATACTATATGCAATAGTAAATAAGGACGCCTGGTGGTGCTGCAGGCTAGGAGTAGGAATGAATGGCTCTGTGGATACCCGGGAAGCCATTAAGCTGGGAATCAGAACTCTGAATGCTTTCTAAAAGAAGGAAGCATTTTACATAAGATCTAGAGGCAGAGATCTCCAGAGAAGGGCATCGTTCTACTGCAGGTCAGTCAGAAAGATCTAATTCGAGTTTATTTAACCAAATCATCTGGGTTGATTGCATACGGAATTGAAGAAACTGCAAGTTCTTGAACCGGGTCTGAACAATGGAGACTGCACCAGCAAAAACGCTACAGAAAAGGCAAGTTATCTTTCTTGCTATATTATTGCTTTTGTGGGAGGCTGGCTCTGAAGCAGTTAGGTATTCCATGCCAGAAGAAACTGAAAGTGGGTCTTTTGTGGCCACCCTGGCAAAAGACCTGGGGCTCAGGGTGGGGGAACTGGCCACTCGGGGCGCGCGAATCCATTACAAAGGAAATAAACAGCTCTTGCAGCTGGATGTAACGACCGGGAATTTGCTTCTATATGAAAAACTAGACCGGGAGGTGCTGTGTGGGGCGACAGATCCCTGCATACTGCATTTCCAACTATTACTGGAAAACCCGGTGCAGTTTTTTCAAGCTGATCTGCAGCTCACAGATATAAATGACCATTCCCCAGAGTTCCTCGAGAGGGAAATGCTCCTAAAAATCCCAGAAAACGTCCAGACAGGGACTGTGTTTCCTTTGAAAATAGCTCAGGACTCTGACATAGGTAGCAACACTATTCAGAATTACACAATCAGCCCCAACTCCCATTTTCATGTTGTCACTCATAATCGCGGAGATGGCAGAAAATACCCAGAGCTGGTGCTGGACAAACCGCTGGATCGGGAGGAAGGGCCTGAGCTCATTTTAACCCTCACGGCGCTGGATAGTGGGGCTCCGCCCAGGTCCGGGACCACTGCAGTCCGCATTGAAGTCGTGGACATCAATGACAACGCCCCTGAGTTTTTACAGTCGGTCTATGAGGTACAGATTCCGGAGAACAGCCCCCTAAACTCCTTAGTTGTCGCTGTCTCCGCCCGAGATTTAGATGCAGGAACGAATGGGAATGTAGCCTACGCTCTATTCCAAGGTGATGAAGCTACTCAACCATTTGTAATAGACGAAATAACAGGAGAAATTCGTCTGAAAAGGGCATTGGATTTCGAGGCAACTCGATATTATAACGTGGAGATTGCAGCCACAGATGGCGGGGGCCTTTCAGGAAAATGCACTGTAGTTATAGAGGTGGTGGATGTGAACGACAACGTCCCCGAACTGACCATGTCGACGCTCACCAGCTCTACCCCAGAAAACTCCCCAGAGACTGTGGTGGCCGTTTTCAGTGTTTCTGATCCAGATTCCGGGGACAACGGTAGGATGGTTTGCTCCATCCAGAATGATCTCCCCTTTCTTTTGAAACCCACATTCAAAAACTTTTACACCCTAGTGACCGAGAGGCCACTGGACAGAGAGAGCAGAGCGGAATACAACGTCACCATCACCGTCACAGATATGGGGACACCGAGACTGAAAACCCAGCACAACATAACCGTGCTGGTGTCCGACGTCAACGACAACGCCCCCGCCTTCACCCAGACCTCCTACACCCTGTCCGTCCGCGAGAACAACAGCCCCGCCCTGCACATCGGCAGCGTACGCGCCACAGACAGAGACGCGGGCGCCAACGCCCAGGTTACCTACTCGCTGCTGCCGCCCCTCGACGCGCACGTGCCCCTGGCCTCCCTGGTGTCCATCGACCCGGACAACGGCCACCTGTTCGCCCTAAGGTCCCTGGACTACGAGGCCCTGCGGGCGTTCGAGTTCCGCGTGGGCGCCGCCGACCACGGCTCGCCCGCGCTCAGCAGCCAGGCGCTGGTGCGCGTGCTCGTGGCGGACGACAACGACAACGCGCCCTTCGTGCTGTACCCGCTGCAGAACGCCTCGGCGCCCTGCACCGAGCTGGTGCCCAGGGCAGCCGAGGCGGGCTACCTGGTGACCAAGGTGGTGGCGGTGGACGGCGACTCGGGCCAGAACGCCTGGCTGTCGTACCAGCTGCTCAAGGCCACGGAGCCCGGCCTGTTCGGCGTGTGGGCGCACAACGGCGAGGTGCGCACGGCCCGGCTGCTGAGCGAGCGCGACGCGGCCAAGCACAGGCTGGTGGTGCTGGTCAAGGACAATGGCGAGCCGCCGCTCTCGGCCAGCGTCACGCTGCACGTGCTGCTGGTGGACGGCTTCTCGCAGCCCTACCTGCCGGCCCCTGAAGCGGAAGCGGCGGACGCGGCCCCGGCCGCCCCGCTCACCGTCTACTTAGTGGTCGCCTTGGCGTCGGTGTCGTCGCTCTTCGTCTTCTCGGTGCTGGTGTTCGTCGCGGTGCGGCTGTGCAGGAGGGGCGGGGCGGCCTCGGTGGGTCGCTGCTCGGTGCCCGAGGGCCACTTTCCAGGCCACCTGGTGGACGTCAGCGGCACGGGGACCCTGTCCCAGAGCTACCAGTACGAGGTGTGTCTGACGGGAGGCTCCGGGTTAAATGAGTTTAAATTCTTGAAGCCGATTCTCACCAACCTCCCGACCCAGGGCGCTGGTGAAGAGGAAAACGCCAACTTCCGGAATAGCTCTGGATTCAGTTAGGGATCTCATCATGATGCAAGGTATTTGTCATTTATCTCTAATTTCCCCAGATACCGAATTTGAGGGCGTCATGGAGAAAAATTCCATCTTCCGATATAGCCTTGATTTCCTTTTTGTAATGAATTAGTCCAGTTAACTTTCCCTTGTCCAATTTTTGAAAACTAAATTCTGTTGTCATTGCATTTATTTATAGTGTGCCATTCCAAATCCTTGCATGCTGTTGATTTTCCTGAAATTTTTGCTCCTTCCGTTGGTACTTGTTGCAATGAACTGTCTTAATAAAATATTGTTTTCTCTATATTCATTCTGTTTCATCACCCTCTAAGTTATTTGATGCTAAATAGCAAAAATTTAAAATGTTTAAATATTCATTTTGTTAGCAAAGGAATACATTCATATAACAAATATAATACGTGAGAAAGCATGATGAAAACCAACACTTCTATTTACACTTCTTTCCTAGCTCTCATCCTACTGGCAAATCTTTAAATGAATATTTTATTTCAATTATAACATACATACAGAAAAGTGAAAAATCCTTAACACAGCTCACTGTATTTTCAGAAAGTGAACATACTTGGTACCAGCATCTTGAAGAAACGAAACATTATTAGCATCCCAGGTGCCACACAAATTACCCCTTAAAATCACTACCAGCTCAAGTATAACAAATATCTCAACTTCCAATACTATAGTTCAGTTTTGCCTGTTTTGAATTTATATAAATGGAATAGTAGAGTGTGAACTGTTTTGCATCTGGCTTCTCAACAATATGTTTATGACATTTATCCGTGATACTGCTTTTAATTTTAGTTCTTCATTCTTGTTGCTGTATAGTATTCCACTGTATGAATATGTCACAATTTATAACCCATCTTACTGTATGTGGATATTGGGGTTGGTGCAACGTTTGGCTGTTTGAATAATGCTGCTATAAACATTCTCTTACATGTCCTTCAACAAACATGTATATGCATTTCTGTTGGGTATATACCTAAGGGTGGAATTGCTACTCATTTAGTAAGTGCATGTCCACTTTTAGTAGATATTTCCAAATCGTTTTCCAAAGTGGTTGTCCCAGTTTACATTGCTTTCAGCAGTGTCTGGATATACCAGTTCCTCAGCATTCCTGCCAACACCTGGTATTATCTGTTTTTCATTTTATCCCTTTGGAAAGCACTTTTAAACCTTCATTTTCTAACTTTTTAAACACTTTCTTATCACTAAAGAATATGTTTGTAACTTTTTCGTAAACTTTAAACAATTAATTTCATGCTATTGTTGTTTGGTATCTGGTACTTAAAATTTCTCTCATACATCCTTCACATATAGCTGTCTCACTATTTTCTGTTACTTCTCTGCTCAAACTGAAAGCTCCATTTATTGTTCCACTAACAACAGTTTCTTTTGATTTTCTTGGATGAAAGAAACTAATAGAATTCTTATTTTTCCTGTTACTTGTTTTTCCCTTATACTTTCAAACCTCTCAAAAATGCGCTTTTACTTTTATATAGTTAGGGTTAATGACCCATTCTACAACTGTAGCTAAGAATTCCTTGTTTGTCTATAGATGTTTTAAAACCTGAAAAGCAATGTTAAAATTTTACTTTTAATGACCATATAAATTATGAATGCCCTGCAGGTAAAGATCACCAGGAACACATTATATCAGAACATTATAGTCAGTAAAGGTGGGTTTACTGACTTATAATGAGGGAGACTGCACACCATGGGGAACCATGGGTCAACTAAGTAACAGTGCCCTACAAAGGAGTTAGAGGATTTGGGCTTATGTTAGGTGATTGCGGTAGGGTTCAAGAAAGTCTCCTTCTTTCCTTCTTCTTCTTTTTTTAATTCCTTCTCTTTGCTACAGTATATCCTCTAGTGGCTTCTTAAGAGAGAGTGCACAAAAATAAACTTTCTCTGTCTCTGCATATCTGAAAATGCATTTAGTTTTCACTTCCACTTCATAAATGTCTTACATGTTACTTATGTCATTCAATGTTTTATACATTCTAACGATTCGTGCCTTTTCATATCTGGGATTTTTTCATCTCTAGTATTATTTCCTTAATAATTGTATTCCTAACTTTAGCTTGTTATGTTTGTCTGAGACTTGTACTTGTTGGATATTAAACATGTTAAATTGTTTCTCTATCTTTCTTATATTTCTCTTTTACATCTTTGGTTTTTCCTCTATATCCTAACTTAGAGTTAGTCCCTCACTTTATTTTGAGTATTTTTATTGAATTTTTAATTTTAGTGGCATATTTAAATCCCGAAGAGTCTTCTTATTATCTGATTGTGTCTTTTCCATAGTAGCACTTGGGATTTTCAAAGTTCACTTTATTTCCTGAATGATCTGTTTCCTGGAGGTTGCATTTCTCTTTTTGTGTTTCTGTGTCATTTGTGGTTTTCATATGTCTGGTGATAGATTATCTGTTCATATGTAAGAAAAAGAAACTGAGTAGCTGGTATGTAGCAATTGCTGTTTTCTCTTCTCTGCTTTGTTTTTATTCAAGATTTTTTTTGATGTGGACCATTTTTAAGTTCTTTATTGAATTTGTTACAGTATTGCTTCTGTTTTATGTTTTGGTTTCTCAGCTGTGAGGCATGTGGGTTCTTAGCTCCCTGACAAGGGATCAAACCTGCATCCCCTGCATTGGAAGGTGAAGTGTTAACCACTGGACTACCAGGGAAGTCCCAAGTCTTCTCTGCTTTTGTGTGATAAGGTGGTCTGCACCCAAGTTTCTGTCCTGAGTGGAAATTTTGACATGGTGCTCCATGTGAGGTAGTGCAGAGCCAGGTTTATAAAATATCAGACTTTACTTTAAGGGGCATTGTGATGAATGGGCAAAGAACTCTTTTCAGGATGTGGCCTGGCAAGTGTCAGGAATAAATATCCTAGTGTTCTCCAAAAAATTTTCTTTTATTTCTTTAGAAATGAGCCTTAATGTTTTTGAAGGAAGGTTTGGAGGGAAACTAATAATTATTAAAATTATATGTTACATACAATGTATTATTATTATTACTA
Organism: Leucopleurus acutus; assembly: GCF_964270905.1. Taxonomy (NCBI): domain Eukaryota; kingdom Metazoa; phylum Chordata; class Mammalia; order Artiodactyla; family Delphinidae; genus Leucopleurus; species Leucopleurus acutus. The sequence goes on along the minus strand of NC_139145.1, from coordinate 58,408,212 downwards.
TTATACAATTTCTATGCACCTTACTGTTTTCTAAATTCTTTACCCATATCTCATTTAATCCTCAAAATAATGGTACAGTTGGTATGCCAATTTTAGAGATGAACAAACTGGACATACAGAATTAAAGTAACTTGCCCAAGGCTACCTAGCTAGTAAGTGGTGGAATCAGGATTTGAGTCCAGGCAGCCTGACCCTAAAGACATTACTTTTTTGTTTTTATTTTTTTCTATTTTGAAATCTATTAAACATTCCAAAAAGTGTATACAATGTATATGTGCAGTTTAAAATAAAAATAATAAAATGTTCATCACCGCAGCTTAAGAATTAGAACAATACCAAGACCTTGGAAATCCCTGTGTGCCTCCATGATAACATCTTCCACCCTCATTATAATCAACCACTATCCTGAATTTTTAATTAATTACTTGTTATTCTTTGTAATTATATCAGATATGCATATATAGCTAAATAATACATTGTTTGATTTTTGTCTGTCTTTGAAATTTATATAAATGGATTCATGTAGTATGGATCATCTGTGGGCTTGCTTTTTTCAATCATTATGGTATTGAATTCATCCATGTTAATGCAGTTCATTCATTTACACCACTCTACAGTATTCCACTATATAAATACACCTTCACCTTTAAATTCATTTTAATGTTGATTGACTTTTGGGTTGCTCCAAGAGTTTTGTTACCATAATAATACCGCTATAAGCATTCTTGAATACATCTCCTCATGCACTTGAGCAAGAGTTCCTTTTGGGTACAGGCACATCTAGGAAGGTACTACCTGGGTCATAACAACAACTAGAAAAATATCGAAGTGTATAAAATAGACTATTAAAAGATGCCAACACCAAGATGAAAGAGATGTTGGAAATACCTGAGAATGATTTTTAAGTGGACTGAAAAATGCCTCAATGAGCAATTATAAACATGCTTGAAACAAAAGAAAAAATATTCTCAGAAAAGAAATGTAAAGTGGCAGCAAGGAAATAAAGAAATATAAAGGAATACCAATGGAATTTTTACAAATTAAAAATACAATCATTGAAATGAAAAACAGTAGATGAGCTCAACAACAGGAAGACAAAGAGTCAGGGAACTAGAAGATAGAACAATAGCAATTATGTACCCAATTTGAGCAAAAGAGAGAAAACAGAGTGTAAAAATTAACAGAGCCTCAGGGACCTGTTGGACAATACCAAGAGATCTAATATTTGTGTCACTGGAATTCCAGAAGGAGAGGAGAAGACTTTCCAAATGTGGCAAAAGATAGAGACCCAGAGATTCAAGAAGTCAAACAAATCCAAAGCAAGATAAACAAGCAAACAAAAAATTTATACCAAAAGACACAGTCAAATTTCTGAAAACTAAAAAGAAGGAAAAGATCTTAAAAGCAGCAAGAAAGAAATGACACATTACCCATAGGGCAATAACTATCTGAATGAGAGTAGATTTCTCATCAGAAACCATGGATGTCAGAAGAAAATGGCGTATTTTCCAAGTGGTGAAAGAAAAGAAAAATTAACCCAGAATTCTATGTCCAGTGAAAATATCCTCCTGGAAGAAATTGGTTGCCAGTAGGCCTACCCTAAAAAAAAAAATTAAAAAAAAAAAGCCTAAAGGGAGTTCTCCAAACAGAAAGGAATCAATAAAAAAAGGAATCTTGGAACATCAGGACAGAAGGAAGAACACAGTAAACAAAAATATGGGTAAACACAATAGACTTTCCTTCTCCTTTTTAGAATTTAGTTTTCTAAATTATGTTTCACGGTTGAATCCAAAATTATAATACTGTCTGATATAGTTCAAAATGTATGTAGAGGAAATATTTAAGACAATTATAAATGGGGGAGAGTAAAGGGAGGAAGGTTTTCAACCCTTCTCTTGAACTGGTAAAATGACAACCAGTAAACTGTGATAAGTTATGTGTGGGCCAACCACTATAAAAGCTATACAAAGTGATACACTAAAACCCACTATAGAGAAATCAAAGTAGAATTCTAAAAAACATTCTAATAACCCACAAGAAGACAGGAAAAAGAAAATGGAGAAAGAAAAGATAGACAAATAAAAAATAAAATGGCAGACTTAAGCTTTAACATATCAGTAATTATATTAAATGTAAGTGGTCTGAACACACCAATTAAAACAGAGATGGGCAGAATGGGTTTTTAAAAATGACCAACCATATGCTGTCTATAGGAAACTTCACTTCAAATATAATGATACAGGGGCTTCCCTGGTGGCACAGTAGTTAAGAATCCTCCTGCCAGTGCAGGGGACACAGCGTCGAGCCCTGATCTGGGAAGATCCCACAGGCTGTGGAGCAACTAAGCCCGTGAACCACAACTATTGAACCTGCGCTCTAGAGCCCATGAGCCACAACTACTGAAGCCTGCTCACCTAGAGCCCATGCTCTGCAACAAGAGAAGCCACTGCAGTGAGAAGCCCACACACCACAACAAAGAGTAGCCCCCACTTGCCGCAACTAGAGAAAACCCATGCGCAGCAATGAAGACCCAATGCAGCCAAAAATTAATTAATTAATTAATTAGAAAATATATATAATGATACAGGCAGATTGAAAATAAAAAGATAGAAAAATATATTATGCAAAGAAAATGACATTGGAGATATAGTAGGACATTATATAATGATAAAAGAAGACATAGAAAGCCTAAATATGTACACACCAAACAACAGAGTTGAAAAATATGTGAAGCAGGGCTTCCCTGGTGGCGCAGTGGTTGGGAGTCCGCCTGCCAATGCAGGGGACATGGGTTCGAGCCCTGGTCTGGGAGGATCCCACCTGCCACGGAGCAACTAAGCCCGTGAGCCACAACTACTGAGCCTGCGCGTCTGGAGCCTGTGCTCCGCAATGGGAGAGGCCGTGACAGTGAGAGGCCCGCGCACTGCGATGAAGAGCGGCCCCCGCTCTCCGCAACTGGAGAAAGCCCTCGCACAGAAACGAAGACCCAACACAGCCAAAAATAAATAAATAAATTAAAAAAAAATATGTGAAGCAAAACCTGATAGAACTGAAAGGAGAAATAGATCCACAATTAAAGTTGGAGACTTAAACACCCTCTCTCAACCCTATCTCAACTGACAGAACTAGGCAGAAAATCTGCGAGAGTACAGAAAACTCAATACCATCAACCAACATATTTATAGAACACCCACCCAAGAACTCCAGAATACACATCCTTTTCAAATGCTCAGAGAACATATACAAGACAGACCATTTAAACAAGTCCATAATATAAACTTCAACCAATTTTTAAAAATTGAAATCATACAGCATGGGTTCTCCAACCACAATGGAATCAAACTAAAAATCAACAGAAAAATAACAGGAAAATCTTCAAACACTTGGAAACTAAACAACACACTTCTAACTAATCCATGGGTCAAACACAAAGTCTCAAGGGAAAATTTTCAAATATATTGAAGTGAATGATCTTCCCCAACCATTTCAGATTTCAAATGTGTTTAGCATCAAACTGTTTATATTTTAAAACTTTTCTGCTGCATATATCACATCAGTTGAAAGGTTTTCATAAGTTATTGGCTTATATATCATTTCTGTCTTTTCCCTGAATAATTGTGTTTTTCCTTGCACATAAGTAAATTTAGAAAGATTTCCAAGAGGTTCAATCCATCCTTGAAGTTTAGTCTTTATCTTTCATTTTTAATAACTTGAAGATTTTTTAAATGTTATAATGGAATGAAAGGAAAACAAACACACGTGGCATATAAATGGAAATCAGCTTGATCAGCTATGCAACAGTTATAAGTTAACTAAATAAAATTAAGTTTAACACACTTTACAATGTTTCATCAGTTAAAGTACTATTGCAACTCACTGGTAATAATACAACTAAATTAATCTTGAAATGGTCACTTCAAATTAGCATACATAAGCAAGAAAGAGCATGGGACACAGTGATTTTTTACATTGTTTACCTTTCTGTGTTGTGTCCAGAGGAGACCAATATTTTGCCACCTAATTATTAAAATTAACCTGGAAAATATAATTAAGACAGTTCCCAGTGAATCATGGAAACTTTCATTATCTTTAACACTGATGGATCCATTTGTTAAAAATGATACAGTTAAGATTGGTGCATTTCAATTTGTGTAAACATTATCTTAAGAAAAGAACTATACAGTACTGGCACAAAAACAGAAATATAGATCAATGGAACAGGATAGAAAACCCAGAGATAAACCCATGCACATATGGTCACCTTATCTTTGATAAAGGAGGCAAGAATATACAGTGGAGAAAAGACAGCTTCTTCAATAAGTGGTGCTGGGGAAACTGGACAGCAACATGTAAAAGAATGAAATTAGAACACTCCCTAACACCATACACAAAAATAAACTCAAAATAGATTGAAGACCTAAATGTAAGGCCAGACACTATAAAACTCTTAGAGGAAAACATAGGCAGAACACTCTATAACATAAATCACAGCAAGATCCTTTTTGACCCACCTCCTAGAGAAATGGAAATAAAAACAAAAATAAAGAAATGGGACCTAATGAACGTTAAAAGCTTTTGCACAGCAAAGAAAAACCATAAACAAGATGAAAAGACCCTCAGAATGGGAGAAAATATTTGCAAATGAAGCAACTGACAAAGGATTAATCTCCAAAATTTACAAGCAGCTCATGAAGCTCAATATGAAAAAAACAAAAAGCCCAATCCGAAATTGGGCAGACATTTCTCCAAAGAAGATATGCAGATTGCCAACAAACACATGAAAGAATGCTCAACATCATTAATCATTAGAGAAATGCAAATCAAAACTACAATGAGATATCATCTCACACCGGTCAGAATGGCCATCATCAAAAAATCTACAAACAATAAATGCTGGAGAGGGTGTGGAGAAAAGGGAACACTCTTGCACTGCTGGTGGGAATGTGAATTGGTACAGCCAGTATGGAGAACAGTATGGAGGTTCCTTAAAAAACTAAAAATAGAACTACCCTATGACCCAGCAATCCTACTACTGGGCATATACCCTGAGAAAACCACAATTCAAAAAGAGTCATGTACCATAATGTTCATTGCAGCTCTATTTACAATAGCCAGGACATGGAAGCAACCTAAGTGTCCGTCAACAGATGAATGGATAAAGAAGATATGGCACATATATACAATGGAATATTACTCAGCCATAAAAAGAAACGAAATTGAGATTTGTAGTGAGGTGAATGGACCTAGAGTCTGTCATACAGAGTGAAGTAAGTCAGAAAGAGAAAAACAAATACCATATGCTAACACATATATATGGAATCTAAAAAACAAACAAAAAAATGGTCATGAAGAACCTAGGGGCAAGATGGGAATAAAGACACAGACCTACTAGAGAATGGACTTGAGGATATGGGGAGGGGGAAGGGTAAGCTGGGACAAAGTGAGAGAGTGGCATGGACATATATACACTACCAAACGTAAAATAGATAGCTAATGGGAAGCAGCCGCATAGCACAGGGAGATCAGCTTGGTGCTTTGTGACCACCTAAAGGGGTGGGATAGGGAGGGTGGGAGGGAGGGAGATGCAAGAGGGAAGAGATATGGGGACATATGTATATGTATAGGTGATCCACTTTGTTATAAAGCAGAAACTAACACACCATTGTAAAGCAATTATACTCCAATAAAGATGTTAAAAAAAGAAAAAAGAAAAGAACTATACAAAAAAAAAACACTGAGTGGGAGGCATAAAGTGGAGGAAAAAGTACAGATGAAACAAGACAGAATGTTGTGAAGCTGGGTGATGTGTACATGCAAGTTTATGCTGTTTACTTTGTATATGTTGAACTTTTTCCATAATAAAGACTTGAAATGAATTATTCCTTGTGAGACGTTTGTAAAAGCAAAGTCAATTCAACTCTAGCCGATCAAATCAAAGCAACTGAGAAGCATTTTCCTGATGGAATCTAATGTAATCCACTTTCCAAAAAGGCAGTTTCTTCACATACCCAACTGATATCTTTTGGGGTTACATTAAGATACTATCTTCTTGGGGCTTCCCTGGTGGTGCAGTGGTTAAGAATCCGCCTGCCAATGCAGGGGACATGGGTTCAAGCCCTGGTCTGGGAAGATCCCACATGCCGCGGAGCAACAAAGCCTGTGCGCCACAGATACTGAGCTTGCACTCTAGAGCCCGTGAGCCACAACTACTGAGCCCTCGTGCCACAACTACTGAAGCCCGCAGGCCTGAGAGCCCGTGCTCTGCAACAAGAGAAGCCACTGCAATGAGAAGCGGGCGCACCGCAATGAAGAGTAGCCCCTGCTCGCGACAACTAGAGAAAGCCCGTGCACAGCAACAAAGACCCAATGTAGCCAAAAAAAAAAAAAAAAGTTTTTTTTTTTTTAAAAAGAGGGGCTTCCCTGGTGGCGCAGTGGTTAAGAATCCACCTGCCAATGCAGGGCACATGGGTTCGAGCCCTGGTCCAGGAAGATCCCACATGCCTCAGAGCAACTAAGCCTGTGCACCACAATTATTGAACCTGCGCTCTAGAGCCCACGAGCCACAACTACTGAAGACCCCGCGCCTAGAGCCCGTGCTCTGCAACAAGAGAAGCCACCGCAATGAGAAGCTCACGCACGGCAACGAAGAGTAGCCCCCGCTTGCCACAACTAGAGAAAGCCCGCGTGCAGCAACGAAGATCCAACGCAGCCAAAAATAAATAAATTTTTAAAAAAAGAGGAAACCAAAGAAGATAACAAAAAGATACTATCTTCTTTCTCTCTATCATAACAGGTAATGCTCTCACAGACATTTCAATGATCTAACTTGATTTTTTACACATACTGTACTAATAATTAAGATTTGCTTTAAAATGAAAAAATAATTTAATAAGCTGCATTTGAGGATGCCTGCAGGCAAAGAGAGTGAATAAAGGACACTGTGGATGCCAGCGATGCCATTAAGTTGGAATCAGAACTCAGACTGCCCACTGAAAGGAGGAAGCATTTAGGATCGAGCTAGAAATAATTTTGTTTCAGAGAAGAAACTAAACCCATCCAAGATGTTTATGATTGTTGGTTTTACTCCATCAGTGTATTTTGTTATTCAGATCCTCAAGGAAGTCTGTTCTCAGTAACATTTATCAAGTGAAACAAAATGATCTTAATTTTATCCTTCTGGGTAGATAGAGGTGCTTTTCAACTACAAAATGACATCATCTGTTCAGAGTTTAGATTTATTTACCTTTATTTATTTTAGCTAGAGTTGAAGTATTTTGAAAAATATCATTTTTAATCCTCCATATTCACTCCTTACCTGAAGTGAATTTTGCTTGAACTCGATTGATTTCACCTCTCAATAAATATGAAATCATTCTTAAATGAATTATGTTTGGTGTATTTTGTGTACTCAGATATGCACTGACCCATTTAATGTATTCTCAGGAAGTTTAGAGATACATTTTCCAATTTATCTGAGCAGAAATTGGTGAGCTGTGAATGAATATAGCCATGATGAACCATCATTGAATTCCAGGGTATCCACTCAAATATAATTCACGTTTCACACTACCTTATTTGGTCTATATTTATAGGACCTAGTGTCATCCTTGTTGTGAGAGACTGGTAGAGGTGATTCTTGAATGTTTGTTTTCTGCATTGCATATGCTCTTACAACAGGGCAATATATTTGGACCTTGATTAATTACTTAATATAGCAGGGAAGTTTAACCCAAAAGTTACAATAAAATGAAGACCACTAATAAAATCATGACCATTTCTACCCATACAAAAATGAAGGGAATCCTAAAATGCTTACTTATGACAGATACCTGATTGCTCCTAGTCCCTCTTTTAAATACTTTAATTTGATTAGATACTTCTATCATAAGTATTTCTTGGCCTCAATTTTCCTAATAGCCTAATTGTTCCCTGTACTGTGCAGGTGTGCCCACAAAACAAAGTAAGTATGTTGTTCATATCATATTATTAGCCATATAATTTAGAGAATGATTGTGTATTTTAAGATTGGTCTTGCTAACCAACTTTTACATTTTGTATAGTTTGTTGATGGGACAATTAAATAGTATACTTGGATTCAGAAATTACACTGCTCCTCAGAGATAAACTGCACTGCCAATGAATAAAAGTTGGTTATACGAAGTTTACATTACCTGAGGGAATGATTCTTAAATGTGTTAGTTCGCATCAGAATCACTTAAGAAGTAAGACTGAAGTGCAAATTTCTGTTAGTACTGCCAGAGAATTTGATTCAAGTTCTAGAGGGGAGCTCAGGAATTGACTTTGAAAAAACACCCCGAGACTCCCAGGTAAGTCTTTATGCATGTGTTTCACACACTACAGTTTGAGAAACACTGACTTTTAAAAAAACCTTTTAATGCTCAGATTTTGGATGTGGTGTTGACCTGCAGCACCCCACGAAGTTATTAATTTGAACGCATGGTGGCAGTGCAGGCTAAGAGAGTGGATAAAAGCTCTGCATTCAGTGGACTCCATTTCACGGAGAAACCCAAGAAAAAAATACAGAACACATAGCTAAAGCTAAGATAGAAGTGTTCGGGGAGTGGACGCCACCAGAGAAATTATAAGAACGAATTTGAAATTTTATAGCAGACATTTTGGAGGGTCAACGGCGGACGTGGTGATTGGGATTGGAAAAGGATTTTTCCTCTGGAACTAGACATAACAATGGAGATGGTGCAAACAAAAGTACATCATAAGAAAAGGCAAGTGGTGATCTTTATTATATTGATTCTTTTGTGGGAGGCAGGTTCAGAATCGATTCAGTATTCTATACTGGAGGAGACAGAAAGTGGCACATTTGTGGCCAACCTGACAAAGGACCTGGGACTCACGATGGGAGAGCTGGCTGCCCGGGCCGCCCGAGTTGTTTTTAAAGGGAATAGGCAGTATTTGCAGTTTGATCCAGAGACCTATGATTTGCTGCTAAATGAAAAACTGGACCGGGAGGAGCTTTGCGGCTCTACTGAGCCCTGTGTGCTACCCTTCCAAGTGTTACTGGAAAATCCCTTGCAGTTTTTTCAGGCTGCCTTGCTAATTAGAGATATAAATGACCACGCCCCAGAGTTCCCCTCTAGAGAAATGCTACTAAAAATATCAGAAATTACTATGCCAGGAAAGGTATTTCCTTTGAAAATGGCACAGGATTTAGACGCTGGTAGCAACAGCCTTCAGAGCTACAAAATCAGCTCCAATCCTCACTTCCACGTTCTCACTCGGAACCGCAAGGACGGCAGGAAGTCCCCAGAGCTGGTACTGGACAAGGCGTTGGACCGTGAGGAGCAGCCCGAGCTCAGGCTAATCCTCACAGCGCTGGATGGCGGGTCTCCGCCCCGGTCTGGGACCACAAAAATTCAGATCGTGGTCTTGGACAGCAATGACAACGCCCCCGAGTTTGCTCAGGAATTCTATGAGGCCCAAGTCCCTGAAAATAGCTCCCTGGGCTCTCTGGTTCTCACCGTCTCAGCGAGAGATTTAGACGCAGGATCCTTTGGGCAGGTATCTTATGCCCTATTTCAAGTCGATGATGTTAATCAACCCTTCGAAATAAACGCAAATACGGGAGAAATTCGACTGAGAAAGACATTGGATTTTGAGGAATTTCAATCATATCAGGTGGATGTTGAGGCCACAGATGGTGGGGGACTATCAGGAAAATGCAGTTTAGTCATCAAGGTCCTGGACGTGAATGACAATGCTCCCGAACTGACTATGTCGTCACTTACCAACCCCATCCCTGAAAACCTGCCTGAGATCATAGTGGCAGTTTTCAGTGTATCAGATGCAGATTCTGGACATAACCAACAGGTTACTTGTTCTATAGATGACAATCTCCCCTTTCTTCTAAGAACATCCGTTGAAAATTTCTACACCTTGGTAACAGAAGGAGCGCTGGACAGAGAGAGCAGAGCCGAGTACAACATCACCATCACCGTCACTGACATGGGAACCCCCAGGCTGAAAACCGAGCACAACATAACCGTGCTGGTGTCCGACGTCAACGACAACGCCCCCGCCTTCACCCAGACCTCCTACACCCTGTCCGTCCGCGAGAACAACAGCCCCGCCCTGCACATCGGCAGCGTACGCGCCACAGACAGAGACGCGGGCGCCAACGCCCAGGTCACCTACTCGCTGCTGCCGCCCCTCGACGCGCACGTGCCCCTGGCCTCCCTGGTGTCCATCAACCCGGACAACGGCCACCTGTTCGCCCTGAGGTCCCTGGACTACGAGGCCCTGCGGGCGTTCGAGTTCCGCGTGGGCGCCGCCGACCGCGGTTCGCCCGCGCTCAGCAGCCAGGCGCTGGTGCGCGTGCTCGTGGCGGACGACAACGACAACGCGCCCTTCGTGCTGTACCCGCTGCAGAACGCCTCGGCGCCCTGCACCGAGCTGGTGCCCAGGGCGGCCGAGGCGGGTTACCTGGTGACCAAGGTGGTGGCGGTGGACGGCGACTCGGGCCAGAACGCCTGGCTGTCGTACCAGCTGCTCAAGGCCACGGAGCCCGGCCTCTTCGGCGTGTGGGCGCACAACGGCGAGGTGCGCACGGCCCGGCTGCTGAGCGAGCGCGACGCGGCCAAGCACAGGCTGGTGGTGCTGGTCAAGGACAACGGCGAGCCGCCGCTCTCGGCCAGCGTCACGCTGCACGTGCTGCTGGTGGACGGCTTCTCGCAGCCCTACCTGCCGGTCCCGGAAGCGGAAGCGGCGGACGCGGCCCCGACCGCCCCGCTCACCGTCTACCTGGTGGTCGCCTTGGCGTCGGTGTCGTCGCTTTTCCTCTTCTCGGTGCTGGTGTTCGTCGCAGTGCGGCTGTGCAGGAGGGGCGGGGCGGCCTCGGTGGGTCGCTGCTCGGTGCCCGAGGGCCCCTTTCCGGGCCACCTGGTGGACGTCAGCGGCACGGGGACCCTGTCCCAGAGCTACCAGTACGAGGTGTGTCTGACGGGAGGCCCTGGGACCAGCGAGTTCAAGTTTCTGAAACCTATACACCCTAACTTCCCTCCCCAGGGCACTAGGAGGGAAATGGAGGAAAACCCCACCGTTCGGAATAGTTTCCTGTTCAGTTAAGTATCGGATTATTCTATTAAACCCTACTTAATAAGTTAGAAATCTCTTTTAAGTTAAACCTACATGTTATTAATGCATATTATTGACGGTCCGTTTTCCTGATTATTTTATTACTGTTCCTTAGGGTGAAATTTTAAAAAATCAGGTACTGGGTATGCACAGTATTTTCCCTATATTATCGTTAGTAGTTTTTAAAAATTACTCTCACTCAAGTATATTTGAAAATTTGAACAAAAGTAAATTTTTATTTGCATTATTTAAAAAATTTTTAATTGAATAATCTATCCTTTTTACAAAAATTATATTCCAAAGTCCTTAAGATTGTATTTCTAAGTAGTGGTGACAATTGTCATCACTACTGCCATGTAGGGAAAAAGTTTTAATGTATTTAATATTATTTAATCAAATATTTAAAATTTTAATGTGATTGATATTATTGAATGTATTTGATATTATTTAAAATGGAACTGGGCTTAAGTAAATTATATTTAGCTGTGTTCTGTGTCCAAATAAGTGAACTATCATGGCTCTTTTGTCAGGGATGATTACCAATCAATTCAATAAGTGTAGGGAACACTTACTGTTTTGTATTCCCAGTATAAGTTTAGGGTAACTAAAGTGTGGAAAACTAAAGATAAACACTAAAGATGACTAAATGCTAAAATAGCCATTCATATTTATGTGTATTTCAGTATACCACAATAGCCAATACATATTTTCTATGAATATAGACTTAACAAAATTGTCAACACATTAAATTAGTTTGTGAGCTTCATATAAGAATATGCTGGCCTTTTTAAAACAACACCAAGCCAATTATAAATGCTTAATAAATATTTGCTAAATGTTATTAACATACCAATAGTGAATTTAAAAAAATAATTTTCAAGGAATTAGTAATACTAATATTCTCTTTACAATATAGTATCCTTGCCAATAAGTGAAATTATTAAATATCACTGTTTTAACTTTCCTTCTAAACAGAAAACATCCTTGTTCACCCTAATCTCTATTACAGAATATAAAGTGCTTGAGAGTACATTTTATCTCCTTGTCTTTGTCTAACAGTTTGCAAGTTCAGAGGTATTTTTGGTAAAATCCAAATTATACTTTTCAAACTCCTCCTCCTTCTATATGTGTTGACACCTGCCAAGCCCTAAGTAAGTTATGAGCAGCAGGTTACTAGCTTATGTCAGATTTTCCCTTCCAGCCCTGTGTATGCACCATTTATCTTTATTAACCACAAAATCATTTACTTTCACAGTTTAACCCATATTTGATTTTATTTTTGTTGGTTATATTTGTAGTATTTTATGAAATATCCCTCTTTACAAGGTCCCGTCAAAGTCTGGCAGTGACAATTGAGTGAATATTTTCTTTTTATCCTTAATTAAAATGGAACTGGGCTTAACTAAATTATATTTAGCTGTGTTCTGTGTCCAAATAAATGAACTATCATGGCTCTTTTGTCAGGGATGATTACTGATCAATTCAATGAGTGTAGGGAACCCTTACTGTGTTGTATTCCCAGATATTTCCCCTCTCCTCCTCCATTCTTCTTTGGGGGAACTGCTTCTTCTGCTATTCTTACACCAACCACATGGCTTTACTTGTTGCAGTGGATTTTTTCAGTAACCCCATCTGCACAGTTCCAGAGGGTGTACACTGGGATGGGCCCTGTCCAATGCTGACAGGTCAAAACCCTTCCCTAGAAAGTATGTTTGACTTCATTGGCTTTATTGCCTTCTTCATGTTTGCAGAAAGACATTGCCTGAATTCAGAACTTACTGATTTCCAATAAAACAAATGGGCATTTCTTCTCAACTTTAGTGAGCTATGCACACAATGAGTTTATGAAGGAAAAAAAACTCCCCAAGGTTATGTATACAGAGACTGAAAAGAAATCACATTTTTCAGAAGTTACAGGCACACTGCAATTTGACTGGGAGTAGAAACTGGATTTAAAATTTTATAACTTCTTCTAACACGATAGAACAAATTCGTATTTTTGTAATAGAATGTAAGCTCCTGAAAGCAAGAATTTTTGTGTTTAATTTACCGCTTTATCCTGAGAAGCTAGAAAAATTCCTGCACAGAGAAATACTTATTAAATAAATAAATAAAATTATCTTGAGCCCAGTTTTGCCTACTGAACTTGTACCTTTATAGAGAAGATGAATACATAGATAAATAGGTATTACTTTGCTCTCACAACTGTTGTCAGATACTTGAACAAAACTGCATCACAGGTGAGGGGGAAAGGAGTTTATAACACTCTATGACCCAAAAGGTGTTCAATGCAGTTTAGCTATTATTACGTTACTCTTTGAAATAAAGACTACCTGAAGTTGTGAAGCAGAACGCTTGGTGGCGCTGCAGGTTAAGAGAGTGAAAAACTGTCGCTGCATGCTCCCAGACTCCATAAAAACCGATCCGTTTCTGGCAGCTCACAAAGGAAACATTCACACTGATGGGTAAAGAAGATTTCAGAGAGGCAGCTATCCCCCTGTCAACGTTAAGAGCTAACTCAAGATTACTGAACCAAGATAGCAGAGTTGGCTGCAAAACAATTATTTTGTGATTAAATACTGCATCTTTTAGACCCGAAGGAACCATGGAGACGCCGCTACCCAAAGCGACGCAAAAAAGGCAAGTGACTGCCATTATTATTCTATTACTATTGTGGGAGGTGGGTGGTGCTGTCATTAAGTATTCCGTTCTAGAAGAGAGACACAGCGGCTCATTTGTGGCCAACCTAGCAAAAGATCTGGGGTTGGGCTTAGGAGAGCTGGCCTCGCGGGGCGCCCGGATTCTTTCCAAAGGGAATAAACAGCATTTGCAGGTCGAGCACAAGAGTGGGAATTTGCTCCTAAAAGAAAAACTGGACCGGGAAGAGTTGTGCGGTGACATGGATCCATGTATACTGCATTTCCAGGTGTTACTGAAAAACCCGGTGCAGTTTATTCAAGGTGAATTACAGCTCCAAGACGTAAATGACCATGCCCCTGAGTTCCTGGAAAATGAAATCCTACTGAAAATCTCAGAAAGTAGCCATACAGGAACCGCATTTCCTTTGAAAATAGCTCAAGATTTAGATGTGGGCAGTAACACAGTTCAGAACTACACAATTAGCACCAACTTCCATTTCCACCTTTTCACTCGAAATCGCAGCGACGGCAGGAAATACCCGGAGCTGGTGCTGGCCAAAGAGCTGGACCGTGAGGAGCAGCCAGAGCTCAGGTTAACCCTCACGGCGCGGGATGGTGGGTCACCGCCAAAGACTGGGACTTCCCAGGTTCTCATCATGGTTCTGGACATAAATGACAACGCCCCTGAATTTGCTCAGCAGCTCTACGAGGTGCAGGTCCCAGAGAACAGCCCTATAGGCTCCCTTGTCATCACTGTCTCTGCCAGAGATTTGGATGCTGGGACCCACGGAGAGCTCTCCTACTCATTTTTCCAATCATCAAATCAAGTCATTCAGGCCTTTGAAATCAACACAGTAACGGGGGATATTCGATTAAAAAAAATGTTGGATTTTGAGGAAATTCGATCTTACCGTATGGAAATTGAGGCCTCAGACGGCGGGGGTCTTTCAGGAAAATGCACTGTAGCCATAGAAGTGACGGATGTAAACGACAACGCCCCTGAATTGACCATGTCATTACTCATGAATGATATCCCAGAAAACACCCCTGACACTGTGGTCGCTATTTTCGGAATTTCAGATCCAGACGCCGGGGACAATGGCAAAATGATGTGTTACATCCAAGACCATCTCCCATTCCTTCTGAAAATTTCTGTAGAAAATTTCTACACCTTGGTAACAGAAGGAGCGCTGGACAGAGAGAGCAGAGCCGAGTACAACATCACCATCACCGTCACAGATATGGGAACCCCCAGGTTGAAAACCGAGCACAGCATAACCGTGCTGGTGTCCGACGTCAACGACAACGCCCCCGCCTTCACCCAGACCTCCTACACCCTGTCCGTCCGCGAGAACAACAGCCCCGCCCTGCACATCGGCAGCGTCCGCGCCACAGACAGAGACGCGGGCGCCAACGCCCAGGTCACCTACTCGCTGCTGCCGCCCCTCGACGCGCACGTGCCCCTGGCCTCCCTGGTGTCCATCAACCCGGACAACGGCCACCTGTTCGCCCTGAGGTCCCTGGACTACGAGGCCCTGCGGGCGTTCGAGTTCCGCGTGGGCGCCGCCGACCGCGGCTCGCCCGCGCTCAGCAGCCAGGCGCTGGTGCGCGTGCTCGTGGCGGACGACAACGACAACGCGCCCTTCGTGCTGTACCCGCTGCAGAACGCCTCGGCGCCCTGCACCGAGCTGGTGCCCAGGGCGGCCGAGGCGGGTTACCTGGTGACCAAGGTGGTGGCGGTGGACGGCGACTCGGGCCAGAACGCCTGGCTGTCGTACCAGCTGCTCAAGGCCACGGAGCCCGGCCTGTTTGGCGTGTGGGCGCACAACGGCGAGGTGCGCACGGCCCGGCTGCTGAGCGAGCGCGACGCGGCCAAGCACAGGCTGGTGGTGCTGGTCAAGGACAACGGCGAGCCGCCACTCTCGGCCAGCGTCACGCTGCACGTGCTGCTGGTGGACGGCTTCTCGCAGCCCTACCTGCCGGCCCCTGAAGCGGAAGCGGTGGACGCGGCCCCGGCCGCCCCTCTCACCGTCTACTTAGTGGTCGCCTTGGCGTCCGTGTCGTCGCTCTTCCTCTTCTCGGTGCTGGTGTTCGTCGCGGTGTGGCTGTGCAGGAGGGGCGGGGCGGCCTCGGTGGGTCGCTGCTCGGTGCCCGAGGGCCCCTTTCCGGACCACCTCTTGGGCGTCAGCGGCACGGGGACCCTGTCCCAGAGCTACCAGTACGAGGTGTGTCTGACGGGAGGCTCCGGGACCAGGGTGTTCAAGTGTCTGAAACCTCTTGTCCCCAACATCATGGGTGAAGGGGTTGGTACGGACACCGAGGAAAACTCGAACTTTAGAAACCATTTGGGGTTCAATTAAGAATCTCACTTGACAAGACGTGATAAATGATCATATTCACTAATGTATTAATTTCCAACCCTTTCATTCACATAGAGCTTACATATTCACTCATTCGTAAGTTTTGTCATATTTATAGTTTGAAGTATTTTACATTCAGAATCTCTAGGTGTTTTTTATTGTTGCTGTCTTTTTTTTTTTTTTAAGCCCTTCACATTTTGCATGTGAGATGAGACATTAAATGGTGAAATGGTCTCAGGTTTTTGGTGGTCAGATTTTCGGAAGTCACAAATGTTTTCAGATTCCTGATATTTGAGCTTGTTCGTTGATATCTTGTTATGACTAAGAGAATTATGTTTTACGATTATCATAGCATGTCAGGCTATTGTAAATGATGGCTTTTAGGTTTAAAAATAATTTTCACCTATGCAAAAAATTTTGTGACCTCGAATATCGCTGGATTTCTGTAGTGTTGTTTTGAAAACACTATTGTCTTTCCTCAAATGAACTAATATTTTATCTGGATGTTTTCTGAGTATTCTCTTTTACAAAATTGATATTATTTAGACCGTCTGCCATAATTTAAAAGGACTTAATCCCAGTTAAATAGAAAAAATGTTGGTAGAGTTATGATTTCTTTTTCATAATAAATGGTTTTTAGTATGCAAATAATGATTTTCATTCTTTTAAAATAATATGTAGTCACATGATTCAAACATATTCAATAAGACCAAAAGAGAAAGTGAATTAACACCATGATTCTCCCACTCATGAATAATTATCAATGTCATCATCATTCTAAAATATTTCTATGATGCTTATAAGTTACTAGCTGGATGGAAATAATTTTATAAAACGAATGTGTAAGAAACTGCTTCTTTATAATTAAAACCATCAGATTTTACTGAAATATAATAAAAATAATATGAAACTACAGAACTTGGTTAAGCTTAGGTAAATATTCCCTATAAGGTTAACAAACAGGAGTATGGTGCATATTAAGATATTAGCAATAATCAACTGCCTGCTGAAAGACAAGCAAATAAACATTCTTACACTTCCTCCTCTCCTCACCTTACTTTATACTTTTGTTATATGTAGTTACCTTAACAATGTTTATAACACTTACAATGTGTTTTAAAAGGATAATCTTCATAATTGTTTAGACATTTTATGTTTCAAATATTTAGGTCGTCATATAACGCTACTTTTGTCAAGCTTATTCAAGTCTGTCCAGAGGTAACAACTTTTGAACCTTTTGTTTTTTTCCCCCATTATATTTGCCTCCATATTTCTAAATAATATGCTTACAAAATGCTTTTTCTCAAATTTAAGTTTTAGATATTATCCATTTACTTCCAAAGGGCACACACACAAACTTGAACATTTCTTCTACCCCATCCTCTCTCATACCTGTATCATTATTCTGTTTAAATAGTGTTTAAATAATTATGACTATGTAAATATCACTTAGACCCAAAACTCATATTGCTCTAAGATTTTGTTTCTATTTCTTTACTCTTAAGTTAATAATTGCCTCATTTTCCACTTTACTTTAAAACCCTTAGAAGAAAACATAGGTGTAAATTTTTCTATGTACATATTTTAAAGTTATCCCCATACTTTCTAAAGTCTAAAGCTCCTCATTGTATTATTAAGCCCATAAAGAAAACCTCTCAGTTCCATTATTTTTTCTTGGAGCTATTGTGGAGCCACCCAGACTCCTGCTCAATTGTACACTATTTTCTCTCTAGACCTACTCCACAGCTGGCAGTTTGGGGTTTGCTATACCCTTCATCCTGGAAATTTATTTTCTCTCTCTCATGTGTTTGATTTCATTTTCTGCATTTATTATGTCTTCCTCTTTATTGGTTTACCCCCCTAAATTCCTGAAAAATATTTGGTGACAAATTTATTCAGAACTTGAACATCTGAAAATTTTGGATGCTATAAAATCAAATGTTGATTTGTTGATTTTGTTGGATGTGGAATTATAGGTGAGGAATTATTTGCTACTAGTATTTTGAAGGCATTGCTTCATTGTCTTCTAATCTCCAATGTTGAGATATTCAACATTCTGATTACCCATTTTTTCTGAGACCTATTTTTTTCCTAGATCCCTGGTTCTCAACTGGGGGCAAATTTGCCACCCAGCAACATCTGGTAATGTGTGGAAACGTTTTTGATTGTCACAAGTGGAGGAGATGGTGCTAGTGGCATCTGGTGGGTAGAGGCCAGGGATGCTGCTAAACATTCTACAATGCACTGGACAGCCCCCTGCCCACAAAGAAGTATATGGCCCCAAATGCCAATAGTGTTGTAGCTGAGAAACCTCGCTCAAGATGAAATTAGGTCATATATTATCTCCATTGTTGTAGAATTTCTTATGTGTCATAGTGTAAGAATTTTGTCGTTTATTGTGATAAATACCCAATGAGATTTGTCAATCTTGTGTAATGTGTTCTTTAGACTAAGACAGGATTTGGGATATGTGTGTGTGTGTGTGTGTGTGTAATTTAAAAAATGATTTCCTCTATTCAGTGTTCTTTGTTTTCTTATTCTGTAACTCTTGTTAGTTGTATAGTGACCTCCTTGGTTGATATTTAATTTTTCTTAACATTTCTCTATTTACTATTTTTGTCTTTATTTCCCTGGATTCTAATAGATTTTCTCAACCTATTTTTTAACACTTCTGATTGAGTTTTAAGCTTTTGCTAGTATAGTTTTCCTCTCAAAAAGCTCTCTTGTTCTCTGAAGGTTCTTTCTATAGCTTTTTAGTTTTTAATTTTTAAATTGAGATGTAATTTACATACCCTAACAGTCACATTTTAAAGCTGTTCAGTGGTTTTTAGCATATTCAAACAGTTGTACAATCATTACCGCTGTCTAATTCCAGAACATTTTCATCACCCTGAAAAGAAACCTGGTTCCCATTAGTGGTTACTTTCCCTTCTCTCCTCCCTCTAGCCTTCGGCAACCACTAATCAACTTTATGTCTCTATGGATTTGTCTGTTCTGGACATTTTATATAAATGGAATCATACAACATGTAGCCTTTTGGGTCTGTCTTCATTCGCTTAGCATGTTTCCAAGGTTCATCCATGTCGTGGCACATATCAATACTTCATTCCTTTTTATGGCCAAATAATATTGATGTGGTATTGTACCACATTTTATCAGCTGATGGACGTTTGGGTTTGTTTCCACTTTTTCACTATTATGAATAATGCTGCTGTGAACATTCATGTACAAGTTTTTATGTGGATGTATGTTTTTGATCCTCTTGGGCATATACCCAGAATTAGAATTGCTAGGTCATAAATACAGTTACTCTGTTTAACTTCTTAAGAAATGTCAAACTGTTTTCCAAAGTAACTGTACCATTTAACATTCCCATTGACAGTGTAGAAGGGTTCCAGTTTCTCCTCACCAACACTTGTTATTTTCTTTTTGATTATAGGTATCCTAGATGGTGTGAAGTAGTATCTCATTGTGGTTTGGTTTGCATTTCCCAGATGGCAAATGATGTTGAGCATCTTTTCATTTGCTTATTGACCATCTGAATATCTTCTTTGGAGAAATATCCACTCAAATGCTTTGCACATTTAAAAATAGGATTTTGGTCTTTTTATTGTTGAGTTGGAGTAGTTCTTTATTCTGGATACTAGACCCTTATTAGACATATGATTTACAAATATTTTCTCCTATTCTGTGGTTTGTCTTTTAAATTTATTGATAGTATCCTTTGAAGCACAAAAGATTTTTTTATTTTAATGAAACCCAATTTATTTATTTTTTCCTTTGGTTGCTTATTATGCTTTTGGTGTCATATCTAAAACATCATTGCCTAATCCAAAGTCATGAAGATTTACACCTATGTTTTCTTCTAAGGGTTTCATAGTTTCAGCCCTTACACTTAGGTCTTTATCAATCAATGGCAGCCTTTTATTGTATCACAGAGGCTTGGTCTTTCCTTATACTTCTGAAGATATTAATTTTAATTAATTTTAAGGTTTTTAAAATTTTTCTTCTAATCCTAGCATTTCATTTTTCTTTAGTATTACTTTTATCCTCTCTTTGTTCTCCACTCTCATGTTAGAGACTTTCCTTTTTATGTATTATGCTGCTTGGCTGTCTGTTTTTTGTTTTTGTTCTTTTTCCATGAGACAATAAAAAGCTGATTAGGCACTGCATGTTTGGATGGGACTAGTTGAGTGGTGGATCTCACCTTAGAATAATTAAATAGGAAAAAACATTTTGCTTGGGGACCAAAAGTTAATATCTGTAAATCTCTTCTCTTGGGCCTATGTTGTTTTCCAGAGAAGAATTCAGTAAGAATGGGAGTAGTGGTGGAAGGTATTATAAAGAAGGCACTCAGCGCTCTGAGAGCTCGTTGGTTGGAAATGGGGTTTTAATCAGTATGTAGAATTTCTTTAATACTCTTCTCAATAAGGTCTCAGCCCTACTCTCAGTTGTGCTAGTGTCCCTCAGTCCAGCCCTGTCTATATAACATCTACAAATAGTGTACCTCCCATTTCCTGCCACTAAGAGAAAAGGGAGGGCACCTTGCTTCAGTGACTGGGGAAGGAATTCTCAGATACATGTAGTCCTTGTACAGATTTTCAGCCACTGTTGTTTTCAGCCTCTCCTTGGACCCTCAATATGAATCATTACTTTGGTTGGATTTGATTTTCTTATTAATCCTACCCACCTGCACTCCTACTTTCTACTCTCATTTGACAACAGAAAAAAGTAAAATCTGTCCATAACCAATTGTCTGTATACTTTGCATCTTCCAAAAATTTTAGTGACTTTTCTCCGCTGCTGTTTACTCTTCTATTTTTTTGTCTTCATAGGTTCATTTATGTTAAACCTTTGCTCTCTATTGTTTAAATGAAGTTTCAGGGGGGAATTGATATAAACTGGTATGCTCAAACTGGAAATGATGCCATCCTTACTCTCAGTTATTTTATCCCAGCTTCCCCAAACCTGAATTATTTATAGTGCATCATCTCTTGGTTTACTGGATTTCAACAGGTGTAATCCTTTAGAGAAGAGTTTATAGGTGCTGTATTTCTTGAATTATCACATGCTTGAGAAGTGTTATTTAGCTGGGTATAAAATT
This sequence comes from Leucopleurus acutus, assembly GCF_964270905.1. Lineage (NCBI taxonomy): Eukaryota > Metazoa > Chordata > Mammalia > Artiodactyla > Delphinidae > Leucopleurus > Leucopleurus acutus. The sequence continues at coordinate 58,387,000 of NC_139145.1, read as the reverse complement.
CTTCAGTCAACTTTCTTCAGAGATTTGTTGATACCAAATATTATATTAACCCTTTCATCAGTTTCTCAGTTCATCTATAAATTGACTGAATTTTATCCTTAAGTAGTTTTTTTCAAAATAAGCACTCATGAATGCTAATGCAATGTTTTATAAATTCTTTCCTGTTTGCTGCATTATTATCTTTGTACTTGAACATCTCGGCTAGGTATAACATTATTGAGCCATAATATCTTTCCCTCAGAACCCTGAAGACATTTCCATTATGTTCTGGTATTAAATGTTGATGAGCAGAAGTCTGAGGCTATTTTCTTCATCTGTAGATGACTTGCTTTCTACCCTTGAAATTCATTATCTTTATCAGGTTATGTCTTAATTTTGATACTTCTGTATTATCTTCCCTGAAGCTCAGTGTACCCTTTCAATCTGTTCTGTGCAGCTTCAAGTATGTCACTTATTTACTTATATATGGTAAGTATAAATGGTTTTTAACTCTGATAGTTCCCACATCTGAAGTTTGTATGGGTCTATTTCTGCTGTATTATTTCTTATTCTTCTCATTTATGTTGTCTGTTTGTTCGTGTGAATTATATGGTTGACTGCACCTGAAAATTTATTTGTAGGGTGTCCTCAAAGCCTTGGTTGCATGTTCCATCTTTCAAAAGTGGTTTTCATTTGTTTTAGCCAGGATAGAAACACTATAAATAGGGGACCATCACAAACCAAGTTATAGCTTAAGGTTTCTTGCAAGTCAACCTATGCAGATTCAAAATACAAACACACATGAGGCCCACTCGGTAGCTACAATTTCCCCCGCATGTTTTCTCTTCTCTTTCTTCTGCTCTACTTAACACCAGGGAGCCTTCTATATAATTCCCTGGAGTTGAGGGGAGGGAGCAGGTTTAGATTTTTTTGGTGTTTACACTGTGTTTATATTGTGGATGTAGCCCTGTGGGGTCCCTTAAAATGGGGAGGATCTTCATTATAATATGCTGCACCTCTGGCTGGCCCTGAGACTTGATTTGTATTTCTTTGATCTCACATCACTTCAAATCAAAGCCCAAGGGAAAATGTTTTCACATGCCCTGAAAGAATAATAAGTTTTGTTGTTTTGATATACTGTTTACCCTTCTATTACAGGCTTCCATCAAAAATTAGGCTATTGGGCTTCCCTGATGGTGCAGTAGTTGAGAGTCCGCCTGCCGATGCAGGGGACACGGGTTCGTGCCCCGGTCCGGGAAGATCCCACATGCTGTGGAGCGGCTGGGCCCGTGAGCCATGGCCACTGAGCCTGTGCATGTGGAGCCTGTGCTCCACAATGGGAGAGGCCACAACAGTGAGAGGCCCGCGTACCGCAAAAAAAAAAAAAAAAAAAAAAAAATTAGGCTATTTTCACCTCTTTAATATTTTAAGGTGATTTATTTTATTTTATTTTATTTCATTTTTTGGCTGGACCATGGGGCTTTCGGGATCTTAGTTCCCCAGCCAGGGATCCAACCCAGGCCCCTAGCAGTGGAAGTGCAGCATCCTAACCATTGGACCACGAGGGAATTCCCTAAAGTGATTTTTAAAAAGTCTTGTCCATCACTTTTTATTGTTTTCCACATGAGGTTCATCTGAATTTTCATCAGTTTCAGAAATAAAAAGCTCTGCCTAATGTCTTTTCAATTTGAAGATTCAATTTTGCCATAATTTCAATGACATATTAGGCTATTTTTTCTTTGAATCCATTGAATATAATGTTCCATTCATTGGGTATTCTGCCCAGTCAAATCAATGATCTCCCTTCCCTATTAAATTATAAGCTCCTCATGGAGAGAGCTGTTTTTCTACTGTGTTTAGAAAAATACATACTGAAGTAATTATGGATGAATGAGTATTGAATAAATTAATGAATAAATTTCAATCTGTTATTTTATTGTCTGGCTTTATAAACTTAAAAACTATAACAAGGGCTTCCCTGGTGGCGCAGTGGTTAAGAATCTGCCTGCCAATGCAAGGGACACAGGTTCAAGCCCTGGCCCGGGAAGATCCCACATGCCACGGGGCAACTAAAGCCTGTGCGCCACAACTACTGAGCCTGAGCTCTAGAGCCTGCAAGCCACAACTACTGAGCCCACGTGCCACAACTACTGAAGCCTGCACACCTAGAGCCCGTGCTCTGCAACAAGAGAAGCCATGACAATGAGAAGCCCGTGCACCGCAATGAAGAATAGCCCCCGCTCACCGCAAATAGAGAAAGCCCGCACCCAGCAACGAAGACCCAACACAGCCAAAAATAAAATTAATTTATTTAAAAAAACTAACAAAATATTTTATTTATAAAATGCTTATATACTATTTACACTATTTGATACTTGCTTCATTCACCTAACTATGTATCATTTAGGATATGTGAACCAAGGACTTCCCTGGTGGTCCAGCGGTTAAGACCCCATCTTTCCACTGGAGGGGGCACGGGTTCCATCCCTGGCCGGGGAACTGAGATCCCGCATGCTGAGTGGTGTGGCCAAAAAGAAAAAAACAATGTGAGCCAGTTATCATCTTTTAAAATGTATGTGATGTTGAGCCCTTTTCTTATTTATCCACAGATAATTAAATTTTAAAAGTAATTTTTATCTACCATGTTGCCTGTGAGGGGCGAAAGAAAGTGTTTATGGCTCACTTTTAGACCATGCTCTGTTTTGTAAAAATATACACATTAAATTTATTAAAATTTTCATCCTTAGTCTCTCAGGAGTGCACCCATAATTTTTCATTCTTCCCTATTCTTAAACCAAGACATGTTAGCTTAAGAGAATAGTGCCTTAACTGCTTAATGAGTTTATATTTTACATCTTTTCCTTTACAAACTCTAATTGAGAAGCTCCTATTCCTTATAATTCAAGTGAAGGTATAAAACTGAATTATTCAGAGTTCAAGACAAAAACAAAAAAACAGAAACCATTCTACGTACATCTAACTAAAGGAAAAAAAAGAAATTTTATAGAGGGAATTAGTTGCTTACAAAATCAGAAGAACTGGACAAGCAGAAGCGAGAATCAACACTGAACTACTGGTTTTGAAGGCATACTACCATTGTTGCCATAGAGAAATTAGGAAGCTGCTGCTGCTGCTACTACCCAAACTGCTACTCCCACAATGGCCTCTCCTCTCCCACCTCCAAAATTGGTGACTACACAGTGGAACATAGAGTCTGGCTGCCGCAATGGCCTCCAGTTCCCCATGAAACTGATGGCTAGACACAGAAATGCTGACTTGGCTGCAAGCACTCACATCTTTCTGACCTGCTGGTCAGCAGCAATGACAACATGAAGATGACCTTTGCCTGTCTTCAAAGGCTCATGTGAAGGCATCTCACTGGTAAAATCTAATTCACATCCAGAATAATAATTCAAAGGAGTCTGTAAAATGGAGTTTTAAGCTTTGCAGACCCTAAATTTTTTTAAAGTTAATAAAAAGAAGTAGGAATGGATGACAGGTGCCAATAGCACACTAGGGAAGCATCACTGGTTCAAAGGATCTTGTCCCAGAAATTGAATTTAGTACTTAATTGCTTTGAGGGCTAAACTTTCAGTGGAACAAGAATTTTTTGGCTGCAAAACACACCACCAGGACTTCCCTGGTAGTGCAGTGCTTGAGAATCCGCCTGCCAATGCAGGGGACACGGGTTTGAGCCCTGGTCCGGGAAGATCCCACATGCCGTGGAGCAACTAAGCCCATAAGCCACAACTACTGAGCCTGTGTGCTGCAACTACTGAAGCCTGCACGCCTAGAGCCTGTGCTCTGCAACAAGAGAAGCCACCAGGATGAGAAGCCCACACACCGCAACAAAGAGTAGTCCCCACTCACTGCAACTAGAGAAAGCCCGCGCACAGCAACGAAGACCCAACACAGCCAAAAATAAATAAATAAAATAAATAAATTTTTAAAATAAATAAATAAATAAAACACACCACCAATATGGAGAAATACAATCATATGCTCCTCTAAAAACCAATCCAATCAGGCAATTTATTTGATCCTATCTCCTCCTAGTGGGTAGTGAGGGCTACAGCTGTGATCTGAGTGGGTATGGCATAGACTACTAATTTCACCCAAATATATGTTCTCTCATTATTTATTATTAACAGACTTCTCATTTTTAGCTGCCCATGTGGATATGTGGGCTATAGATTATACTTTCCAACTTCTGTTGTGGCTGGGTATGGTCTTATAACTAAGTTATGGCCGGTGAGACATGAGCACAAGTGCCATGGAATACTTCTTAGAAGCAGCCTTTTAAAAAGGAAGGCACAGCTTTCCCTTTCTCCTATTTGCTGGTCTGAATGGCAATGTAATAGCTGGATATTAGGCAGCTGTCTTGGACTGTGAGGTAAAGGTCATGTCCTGATGATGGTAAAGCAACAAAATGGAATGGGACTGGGTCCCAGATATCATGCAGTGCATTTCAGCCACTAGCCTTATTTTATGAGAGAAAAATAAAATTCTATTTTGTATAAGCAGTTGTTGTTAGGGTTTTTCTATTATTTCAGGCTAAAATTATATAGAACATAATTCTAGCTGATATAGTAAGCTTTTTAAATAAGTGATATTTAAGGTAAGAACCAAAGAATGAATAGAGAAAATTGTGAGACTTACATGCATTTCTTAGAAATCAAGATTTTTTGAGAACAAATAGGCTAAGCAAACAACTCAGGATTCAAGAAAAACAATTTTAAAAATAAAGACAATAAAAGAAATGGAATTTTTAAATATAAAAGCATAAATTACTTAAATAGAATAAAAATCACATAGATTCGACCAATTAAACACAAGTCTATTTCTCTGAAAAATTCAAGGGTGTTTTGAGATAAATTGGTGGATTGGACATGCGCCTTTAATTTGGCTCTCTCTCAAAATGCACTAACACAAAAGTGAAGAGATATTTTCAAAAATATAAATCTATAAGGATAGAGAGAATAAGGTATAAGACAGCAGATAAAAATCTTAGTAGCTGGAAAGCAGATGGATAACTTAGTAGAACTGATAAACCAACTACCCATCCTGAAGTAGGAAAAGCTGAGAACCAATCATGGTTAGACTGCAGGATTTTCAGAAGTATTGGATATCAGAACTATCAGCCCTAGACACTGGAAATGATGACAGGGTGCCAAATAAGGAGAATTGTGTTAAAATTGCCTGAGAATCAGTTAAATCTCTAATGGTCAAATCACTTTCCCTGACTCCAGTCATGGAGTAACCTACTTTCCCATCCCTAGCGTAAGTCTGGAGTTTTGTTTTCTGATGACTGAAGGAAAAGAGAGTCATCATATTAGAGGGTCCACAGTCAAAACTGAGGGCAAGAGTAATATGCGTAGTGGAAATAGGTGACCATCTAAACAGTGAATGTTGATTGTTAAAATGCTATTTTAGTCACTGGGACCAATTACAAATATTTCAGTTTTCCTCCCCTCAGACACATGGTAGAATTTCAATTCTATTTCCTCTTTAAAATACATGTGGCTCATGCCACGGAGCGGCTGGGCCCGTGAGCCATGGCCACTGGGCCTGCGCGTGTGGAGCCTGTGCTCCACAAAGGAAGAGGCCACAACAGTGAGAGGCCCGCGTACCGCAAAAAAAAATTAAAAAAAAAAATACATGTGGCTATGTAATTTCATTTCACCATTAAAATGGGAGAAGTGAAATACATTATTTCTGGGCTGGAGGTTTTGGAGACAGTGCATGGTTTAACACATTTACTTTGCCCACTATAGTGATCATGAAAGCCTTTGTGGAGATGGGAGTCTCCAGAAGCCTGGATCCCTCACTGACAGCTATGAGGAGGGTCCCATGCTGAACTGTATGGGACATGTAGTGCGAGAAAGAAATCAACCTTCATTGTGTTAAATCACTGAGATTTGGAGTAACTTTTTAGTACTGAAGCATAACCTAACCTATCCTGAATAATGCAGACCTACACTCCACTTCTGCCATTCAATCCTTTACCTTTTCAATCCATACCTTTTTCTCCTGGGTAGGAGATTTTTAAAGAGTTGGGGAATCTGACCAGTCGAAGTGAAAAGACCTAATCACACTGACACTGAGGTTTCTCCAACAACAAGAGCTCCCAGTTCACCTTAGAGTAATAATCAGAATGGACAAGCCCTGATAACACGCTCAAAACTATTACTGAGCTCTTTAGTCTCCCAAACTAAATCAAGAACAGACACCTGAATGAGACTCCTAAAGAAAGTTTCTAAGAAGAAATATAGAAATAAAAACAAAGCAGTATGGTGTAAGGAATAGATCTTAATTTTATCTTTTTCCAAATAGTTATATAATTGATAAAAAACTTTATTAAAACCCTTTTCTCAGTGGAAAAAAAAGAAATAAAAACAAAGCAAAGCAAAAAAAATAGGGTAAATTGGAGAAAATAGAAAATTTCTAAGAGCAGGAGGAAATTAGTTTCCTAGATGAAACTGCTTACCAATTGTCCTGTACAATGGATGAAAATAAACTCAAAGACACATCAGTGTTTAATTTTCAAATGTTTGGGACAATGACAATATACTACAAGAAGAACTAAAAATACAGGTCTCAAAAAGAAGATATAAAATAAAATTCACTTTAGACTTCTTAACAAACACGTTGGTTTAGAGTTCATGGACAAAATATTTTAAAATTCTGAAGAAAAATTATTTCCAACCTAAAACTCTATAATCAGTCAAACTTACAATCAAGTTTGAGAGTAAAATAAAGATAATTTAATACACTCAAGGTCACAACAAAATTTACCTCTCATACACTGTTCTCTGGAAACTACTAGAAGATATCTATCAAAATGTGAGAGTAATCTAGGAGAGAGGAAGTAAGAAGAAAGCGAAAAGCGATGATCCAAAGCAGAACAAGTGAGGGACTTCCCTGGTGGTCCAGTGGTTAAGACTCCATGCTCCCAGTGCAGGGAGCCAGGTTCGATCCCTGGTCAGGGAACTAGATCCCACATGCCACAACTAAGAGCCCGCATGCTGCAACTAAAGATCCCACATGCCGCAATGAAGATCCTACGTGCCACAACTAAGACACGGTGCAGCCAAATAAATAAATATTAAAACAAAACAAAACAAACAAACAAAAACCAAAGCAGAACAAGTAAAATGAATCTCCACATGATGTTGAAGGATGATCCCAGGATGACACTTGTCTCCAGTATAGTGAACAACTAGTCCAGTTTGGAGCTGTATGACTCAAGAGACAGGCATTTCGAAGGATATCATCAGCAAGTCCCCTGACATATCTTCAATCAGATGAAACTCTTGGAGGATGTGATCTCTTAAAGCTATAGAATAAACCAAAAAAGAGGAAGAATAAAATCCTTGAAATAGGAAACCCAATCAGAATAAAAGGCAAAGGGAATTCCAAGAGTGACAGCAAAGGAAAGTTCCAGGATGAGACCTATGCAGCAGATGTAGGGAGCAACCACTCAATTTTAAGGAGAATTGATATCTCAGGAGACATGGGAATGACCATGTGGAAAATTGTATTGAGAGGAATTGGAAGTGTGAGAAGAATAGGTGACATATCTAAAGAAAACCAAGCAAATGAAAAGGCAAGGCAATCATTAACTTCAAGAAAAAAAAAGTGGGACTTCCCTGCTGATGCAGTAGTTAAGAATCTGCCTGCCAATGCAGGGGACATGGGATAAAACTGGACAGCCAAATGCAAAATAATGAAACTAGACCACTATCTTACACCATACATAAATATCAACTCAAAATGGATTAAAGACTTGAATGTAAGACCCGAAACCATAAAACTCCCAGGAGAAAACATAGGCAGTATGCTCTTTGATATTGGTCTTAATTTCTTCCTGGATATGTCTCTTCAGACAAGGGAAACAAAAAGGAAAATAAACAAATGGGACTACATCAAACTAAAAAGCTTCTGCACAGCAAAGGAAACCATCAACAAAACAAAAGGACAACCTAAAGAATGGGAGAAGATATTTGCAAATCATATATCTAATAAGGGGTTAATATCCAAAATATATAAAGACTCATATAACTCAACAAAAACAAAACAACCTGATTTAAAAATGAACAGAGGATCTGAACAGAGATTTTTCCAAAGAAGACAAAGAGATGGCCAACAGCCGCATCAAAAGATATTCAACCATCCCTAATTTTAAGGAAATGCAAATCAAAACCACAGTGAGATATCATCTCACACCCAATAGAATGGCTATTATCAAAAAGGCAAGAAATAACAAATGTTGGAGAGGATATGGAGAAAAGGGAATCCTCATATACTGTTGGTGGGAATGTAATTTGTGCAGCCACTATGGAAAACAGTATGGAGATTCCTCAAAAAACTAAGAATAGAACTACAATATGATGCAGCTATTCCACTTCTGGATATTTACCTAAAGAAAATTAAAACACTAATTTAAAAAGATATATTCACCCCATGTTCATTGCAGCATTATTCAAAATAGCAAAGATATGGAAACAACCTAAGTGCCTATTGACAGATAAATGGATAAAGAAGATGTGACACACACGCATACAATGGAATACTACTCAGCACAAAAAAGATGAAATCTTGCCATCTGCTACAACATGGATGGACCCTGAGGATATTATCCTAAGTGAAATAAGTCAGAAGGAGAAAGACAAATACTGTATGATTTCACTCATATGTGAAAAATAAAAAACCAAAAAAACAAAATAAACTAACAAACCAAACCAAACAAAAACAAACATATAGATATAGAGAACAGAGTAGTGGGACTTCCCTGGCAGTCCAATGGTTCAGACTCTGCCCTTCCAATGCAGGGGGTGTGGGTTTGATCCCTGGTCGGGGAACTAAGATCCCACATGCCACGTGGCATGGCAAAAAAAAAATTTTTTTTAATTACAAAAAAATATAGAGAACAGAGTAGTGGCCACCAGAAAAGAGGTGTAGGGGTAGGATGAAATGTGTAAAGGGGGTCAACTGTGTAGTTGAAAACTAAACTTTTGGTGGTGAACACATCATAGTGTACACAGAAGTCAAAATGTAATGTATACGTGGAACTTAAATAAGGTTATAAACCAATGTTACCTCAAAAAAAAAAGTCTCCTTATTGGTAAGGGAACTAGGAAAATGAGGAGGGAAAGTGCAGAAAACTACTGTATTTTCTTATAAACCTTTTAGTACTATTTGATTTTGAATCAAGGTCAAAGATTATTTGAAAAAAGTGTATTTTAAAAGATCAGTATAATAGAGATCTTGCAAGTCTCCTCAAGGATAAAAAGGAGGGGACTTCCCTGGTGGTCCAGTGGTTAAGACTTCACGATCCCGATGCAGGGGACCCAGGTTCGATCCCTGGTCAGGGAACTAGATCCCGCATGCCACAGCTAAAGATACCGTGTGCCACAACTAAGACCCAGTGCAGCCAAATAATAAAAAAATTTTTTAAATGTCCTATACTGCCAAAAACAAAAAAAAAGAATAAAAAGGAGATAAAGTACTAAATATTACTAATAAGAATAGAGTTATAACTAGAGATAAATAATGCAATGAAAACATAATACCAAAATGTTTGTAAGTCGAAAACATAATACCAAAATGTTTGCAAATCCAGATAAAATAAATGGTTTTTAAAAATAAACTACAAATTACTTTAAAAAGAAACAAAACCCGAACAGATTAATAACCAAAAGTAAAATGGAAAAGATAATCATAGATTTACCACCCAAACCCAACCCATTTAAAAGGCAAGTTGCAATAAAGCATGTAGAAATAGATGATAATTATAAAAACTATTCTGTTACATAAAAATAGATAGAAAGCTTCCTAATCCATACTACAAGGCCAGGATAGTTTAATACCAAAACCATAGAAGCTAAACACACACATTCATGTATACATACAGAGCAGCAAGGGCCAGAAAAATCCTAAAACTATGCTGGCTCATCAAATCCATCTGTGCATTAAAACAATAATATGTAATGGTTAAATGTCATTTATATCAAGAACTCAAGAATTAAAAAGCTGAAGAATAAATTTCAACAGATGTCAAAAATTACTCTAAAATATTAAAGAATAAAGAAAAATAAGAAAACTTTTTTGATACAAAATATAGAGCATTTACCCCAAACTGAGATCAGCCATCATAGTTAAAGATGAAATACTAGGAGCGCTTCCACAAAGGCAAGAATGACACCTACTTGCTACTATTAATTTTAAGAGTATTCATTGCATACTCTTGGAAATGCCAGTCATGTGAACACTAACATATACATAGTACTTAAATCAGGTGAAGGGTGGAGGATGGGGGGTAGAAAATGTTCCAAAAAATATTGCGGGTGAAGAGTGAAGACCTTGAAACTGGAAGGATTATTTAATTCACAAGAAACTGAAAAAAGGCCATTTACTCTGAAGGGTGTACAGCATTATTGGTAAGCAGTTTACAAATAAACAAAAGGCTCTCAACCAATATATGTTGACTTTTTGATGGAGACTTCATTTTCTTATTTATTCTTTACTATCAATCTTAAAAACAAGAAAAGGTTTTCTTAGGATTAACTGCTGGTGGGAAGCCAGAGTTTAATTTTGTGCACCTAAATTAAGGAAAAAGACTGATTTATCTTTCTGCGAATGTAGACTCACAGAGACGGATACGATGTAAGCATTTACAAACTAGGATTACTGTGGCCAGTTGAGGGAAAATATGAAATGAAATAGCAAAGACACTAAGGGGGAAAAAAAAATCCTACTCCAGCTCCTTTAATCCGCCATCTTTTTGTTCTATTCCTGAAATTGGGAGTAACATCCACAAAACGCAAGGTGGCGCTGCAGGTTAAAAAGAGAACAAAATATTCGCATAAAGAATGTTGCAGATTCCAGTGTTAAGAGGAAAGCTGACCAGACTAGAAAAGTCGAGGAAAGGAAGCCGTGGTAATAGGTGTTGGGAGAAAGTGGGGATCCCTCCCCGCAAGCATTGCTATGATCCAGCTCATTTCTAAGGATTCAGCTGATGCCATTTCTGAATTGCTCGAGGCCGAGAAAAAGTGTTTTTTGAAGACTGGTTAAACAAAGAATGGAGACCAGAGTGGAGCGTGCTGTGCAGCAAAGGCAAGTACTATTTCTTTGTGTATTTCTGCAAGTGTCTTGGGCTGGTGGGGAAGCACTACTGTATTTTGTGGAAGAGGAAGCTGAAAAAGGCACCTTTCTGGCCAACCTAGCAAATGACCCGTGGTTGGGGGAATCCTTAGCCCGGGGACCTAGAATCATTTCAGACCAGAATACAGGATTTTTACTACTCGATCCGCTTACTGGTGATTTATTTTTAAATGAGAAATTAGACTGACAGGACCTGTGTGGCCCCACAGAGCCTTGTGTGCTGCCTTTCCAGTTGTTACTGGAAAAACCTCTTCAGATTTTCCGTGCTGAATTATGGGTCAGAGACATCAATGATCATTCTTCAGTATTTCTAGATAGAGAGATTCCCTTGAAAATATTAGAAGTTACCACTCCAGGGGCAGCATTTCTCCTAGAAAGTGCACAGGATTCAGATGTTGGAACAAACAACCTGAGAAACTACACCATCAGCCCCAATGCCTATTTCCACATTAATGTCCATGATAGTGGGGAGGGGATTATCTATCCTGAATTGGTGCTGGATAGACTGCTGGATCAAGAGGAGGTGCCTGAGCTCAGTTTACTCCTCACCGCCTAGGATGGTGGCTCTCCACCCAGCTCTGGAACTGCCCTGGTATGCATCCTGGTTTTGGACATCAATGACAACGCCCATGAATTTGTACAGTCTCTCTACAAGGTGCAGGTGCCTGAGGATAGCCTTGTTGTCTCTCTGGTTGTCACCATGTCAGCTAGAGATTTAGATACCGGAAGTAATGGGGAAATAGTTTATGCATTTTTTTATGCTACTGAAAGAATACTCAAAACGTTTCAAATCAATCCAACATCTGGCAATCTTCATTTAAAGCTGAATTGAACTATGAGGCAATGCAAATTTATACATTAACTATTCAGGCCAAAGATGGCAGAGGACTTTCTGGAAAACGTACGATGGTGGTTCAGGTAACAGATATAAATGATAATCCACCAGAACTACTCATGTCATCACTTACTACAGCAATTAAAGAAAACTCACCTGAGACAGTCATAGCTGCTTTTAGGATTCCAGACAGAGATTCAGGAAACAATGCAAAGATGGTGTGCTCCATCCAAGACAATCTCCCCTTCATCCTGAAGCCATCTGTAGAGAATTACTACACCCTGGTAAAACGATAGCTCTCTGGACAGAGAGAAAAGAGCCGAGTACAACATCACCATCACCGTCACTGACATGGGAACCCCCAGGCTGAAAACCGAGCACAACATAACCATGCTGGTGTCCAACGTCAACGACAACGCCCCCGCCTTCACCCAGACCTCCTACACCCTGTCCGTCCTCGAGAACAACAGTCCGGACCTGCACATCGGCAGCGTCCGCGCCACAGACAGAGACGCGGGCGCCAACGCCCAGGTCACCTACTAGCTGCTGCCGCCCCTCGACCCGCACGCGCCCCTGGCCTCCCTGGTGTCCATCAACCCGGACAACGGCCACCTGTTCGCCCTGAGGTCCCTGGACTACGAGGCCCTGCGGGCGTTCGAGTTCCGCGTGGGCGCCGCCGACCGCGGCTCGCCCGCGCTCAGCAGCCAGGCGTTGGTGCGCGTGCTCGTGGCGGACGACAACGACAACGCGCCCTTCGTGCTGTACCCGCTGCAGAACGCCTCGGCGCCCTGCACTGAGCTGGTGCCCAGGGCGGCCGAGGCGGGCTACCTGGTGACCAAGGTGGTGGCGGTGGACGGCGACTCGGGCCAGAACGCCTGGCTGTCGTACCAGCTGCTCAAGGCCACGGAGCCCGGCCTCTTCGGCGTGTGGGCGCACAACGGCGAGGTGCGCACGGCCCGGCTGCTGAGCGAGCGCGACGCGGCCAAGCACAGGCTGCTGGTGCTGGTCAAGGACAACGGCGAGCCGCCGCTCTCGGCCAGCGTCACGCTGCACGTGCTGCTGGTGGACGGCTTCTCGCAGCCCTACCTGCCGGCCCCGGAAGCGGAAGCGGCGGACGCGGCCCCGGCCGCCCCTCTCACCGTCTACCTGGTGGTGGCTTTGGCGTCGGTGTCGTCGCTCTTCGTCTTCTCGGTGCTGGTGTTCGTCGCAGTGCGGCTGTGCAGGAGGGGCGGGGCGGCCTCGGTGGGTCGCTGCTCGGTGCCCGAGGGCCACTTTCCGGGCCACCTGGTGGACGTCAGCGGCACGGGGACCCTGTCCCAGAGCTACCAGTGTAAGGTGTGTCTTTGGGGAGGTACTGGGCCAGCGAGTTCAAGTTCCTGAAGCCGATTATCACCAATCTCACATCCCAGAGCATGGGCAGGAAAAGTGGAAGAATATCCCTCATATCAGAATGATTTCGGTTTCTGATAAAGAATGAAAAATAAATGCCGGTATTATATCTGTAAATATATTCCTATTAAGAAATTTATCTCGATTTACCTGTAGAGGAGTGCTTTCACATTATTGCAAGTATTCTTAGGGTCATAGAATAAATTTCTTGACACAGAAAAGGATTCAGCTTCAGCCCTAAGAACACTCCAAAAAGCATGGATTGTTTACTGTCACCTTTTGTCTCAATTATGCTTTGTGTGCAGTCTATTACATGACACATCTTATTTGAGATGTTTTTAAATTGGAATTCACTGTCTTCAAATATTATTGCTAGTTTTATTTTGTAAGTTGATTAGAGTGCTCTACAAGTATACCTACCCTAACTTTTAAAAAAGCACTTACTATGCATCATACACTATTTTACCACTTTTAATTTTAGAAGTAATTCTATGATGAGAGGTATTTTAGAAATGAGCAAATAGATGTTCACAGACGTTCAGTGAGTTCACTAAGGTCACCAACTAATTAATGGCAGAGCTAAGCATCTCTCCTAAATCTTCTGATTCTGGGGCCTTGCTGTGATGCTATACTGTTTTCTCTTGTTAGATATCACCTGGCAAGTTTCTCCCTAATTAAGGAGAAATCTTTTTTTCATACTCATATTCCTGTTCAGTGTTTCGTGTATTTGCAAAGAATAAGATATGTATTTGTGGTTTTATTTTCTTATAAACTAATAATCCAGTTTTTCTGGATCAATTATTCAACTATTATTTTTAAAGCTCTGATCTATCCAAATCTCAAGTACAAAAAAATGAAAGATCAATCTGTGCTTTCTCCTTGTTATCTGAATATGCGACTTTCATTTCATAGAAAAGATTAATGACCATGAATAGAAATATTACATAATTTTGATCGCTTCATTTGTTTATTTTCCTCACATTGCAGTAATTTTCATACAGTAGTCCCTACCTTTTTAACACGTTTTTCTCCTTTAATTTGAAAGTTTATTTTTTAAAGTTTCTATTCAATATACTTCAGTGCTGAATCAGAAAAGTATAAGAAAAAATACTTTTAAATATGCAATATTAAAGAGAAACAAATTATCATTGAATTACTTAAAGATTCTGGAGAGTTAAGGAGAAGCCTTGTTTGTTATAATAATCTGTAACTGCTTTTTCTTTAACAGTTATCCAGATCATTTTTGCAGAGCTGTATTCTGAATATATCATAAGCTAGTGCTGATAACTCTTAAAATAGTAATATTACTGTGCATTACTAATGGGATATAGTCTAACGACAAAAAAAAAAAGAACCTCACAGCATTAAAATCTTAAGTTGTTTCCATAGCGTCAGGATAAAATTATTTAGTTTTTCAAGCAAATCAATGGCATGGAAAAGGGGAGGAGGGAATCTTGCACAATGAGAGAAATTAAGACATACCAACCAAATGCAATGGATAGTGGATCTTGTTTAATCTTGATTCAAACAATCATAACGACTTTGAAATAATTGGAAAAATCTGAATATAGATGGAATATTGAACAATATTAACTTAATTTCTTAGGTGTGGTAAGGGCATTGTAGTGGGTTTTTTAAGACATTAAAAGTTAGAGATTTATAATGAAGTTTTATGGGTAAAAATTTAGTTTGGGATGTGAAAATGTTGGGGAGACAGGGTAAACAATTGTAGCAAAATATCGATAATTGTTCTAGCTAGTTTTGAGTACCTGGGGGTTCATCGTACTATTCTCCTTCATTATGGGGTTTGAAAATTTTCAAAATAAAAGGTTTTTAAAAATTGACACTGTAAAAAGAGAAGAGGACACCCTTCTGAGATACAGAATCATCACTACCATCACAGATTATACATGTATTAGAAAGATTCTCCAGCCTTTCCAGTTTCATCGTTTGATATGATAACTTCATTCTGAAATAATGCTGCTCATGAATTATTCTACCATGTGAATCTTGGGGGTTTTTAAAGTCATGACAATGGATTAATGCAAACTGAGCGACCTGATGGCATCACATTACATGCCTGGTGTGTGTGTGTGTGGGGGGGTTAATCTCTTTCTGCCTCAGTTTCCCCATCTGTAAGGTGAGGAACTCACAGCAGCCCTATGTAGTAAGTACCATTAATATCTCCACCTTAGACAGATGAGAAAACTGAGGCAGAGGTTAAATAACGTGTCCAAGGTTCACAGCTACTAATTATTCCCATAGTTCATGGCAATAAAAGTATATAATTCTGAAAGTTTTCTATGTTATTATATATATTTAAATTTCTGCATATAGTCTTTCTTCTCAGGCAAACTGTTACATAAATATTTTCTTTTTGCTACAAACGCAATTAGCATTATTGAAAGTAGTCTGTACTAATATCATTTCTCCTGTATGGCCCTCAGACAATTGCCTCAACCTTAAGGTTCAGAGATAGTAAAAATAGTATTGTAGCCTTACATAGCTCGGTGATACGTACTGGCAAGAGTTGGGAACATTGGGGAGTTCCCTGGTGGTCCCGGCTTCAGTCCCTGGTCGGGGAACTGAGATCCCGCAAGCCACGCGGCTCAGCCAAAATTTTAAAAAGCAAAACAAAAAGAGCTGGGAACATTGCATCCATTTTCAACCCAGAAAATGTAAGATTCTCTGAGGACGCGTGGTGGCGCTGCACGATAAGGTACAAACCGGAACCGCAGCTGCGTCTCCATTAACAGGCAAAACTCAACAGCAGAGCCTGGAAGCCCATGAGAAGCTTGGATG
Source organism: Leucopleurus acutus (assembly GCF_964270905.1). Classification (NCBI taxonomy): domain Eukaryota; kingdom Metazoa; phylum Chordata; class Mammalia; order Artiodactyla; family Delphinidae; genus Leucopleurus; species Leucopleurus acutus. The sequence continues at coordinate 58,370,832 of NC_139145.1, read as the reverse complement.
CCACAGAAGGAGGACTGGGTCCTCTGTAAAGGACTACTCACTGGAATATTTCTGAAGTACCTTGTGGAATAACTACAGTCTCAGAAACGTACTGAGGCCTTTACAGCTCAGCGGAACCACCCTCGCCAGAGGCTATACCGAGCAAGAACAATGGAGGTTGGCAGGAAGCTCATTTGCAGACAAAGGCAAGTCTTTTTCTTCTTTTTCTTCTTGGGCTTAGCTCAGGCGGGCTCTGAATTTAGGCGTTATTCTGTGGTGGAGGAAACTGAAGGGAGCTCTTTGGTAACCAATTTAGCAAAAGACCTGGGTCTGGGGCAGGGGGAACTTTCCAGGCGGGGAGCTAGGGTCATTTCCAAAGGAAACAAACTGTATCTGCAGCTCGATCAGGAGACTGGGGATTTACTGCTAAATGAGAAACTGGACCGCGAAGAACTGTGTGGTCAGACAGAGCCCTGTATGCTGCGTTTCCAGGTGTTGCTAGAGAATCCCTTAGAGTTTTTTCAAGCTGAGCTACAGGTAATAGACATAAATGACCATGCTCCGGTGTTCATGGACAGAGATATGTTGCTAAAAATATCAGAGAGCAGTCCTCCTGGGACTAAGTTTCCTCTGAAGAACGCTCAGGACATGGATGTAGGCCGAAACAATATTGAAAACTATACCATCAGTCCCAACTCCTATTTCCGGGTCCTCACCCGCAAACGCAGCGATGGCAGGAAATATCCGGAACTTGTGCTGGACAAAGTGCTGGATCGGGAGGAGGAACCTGAGCTCAGGTTAACCCTCACTGCTCAGGATGGCGGTTCTCCACCCCGGTTTGGCACTGCTCAGGTCTCCATCGAAGTCATGGACATCAACGATAATGCCCCTGAATTTGAGCCGCCTTTCTATAGGGTTCAGATCCCCGAGGACAGTCCCATAGGCTACCTGATTGTCAAAGTCTCTGCTACGGATATAGACATAGGAGTCAATAGAGAGATTTCCTATTCACTTTTCCAGGCTTCAGAAGAGATTAGCAAAACCTTTGAGATCAACGCCATGACAGGAGAAATTCGACTGAAAAAACAACTTGATTTCGAAACAACTCAGTCTTATGAGGTCAATATCGAGGCCAGAGATACTGGAAGTCTTTCTGGGAAATGCACCGTTCTGACTCAAGTCATGGATGTGAACGACAATGCTCCAGAAGTCACCATGTCTGCACTTACCAGGCAGATCCCCGAGAACTCTCCTGAGACTGTGGTTGCAGTTTTCAGTGTTTCAGATCTTGATTCTGAAGAGAATGGGAAAATAAGTTGCTACATTCAGGACGATCTACCTTTTTTCCTTAAATCTTCCATGGAAAACTTTTATACCCTAGTAACAGAGAGACCGCTAGACAGAGAGACCAGAGCAGAATACAACGTCACCATCACCGTCACGGACTCGGGGACACCCAGGCTGAAAACCGAGCACAACATAACCGTGCTGGTGTCCGACGTCAACGACAACGCCCCCGCCTTCACCCAGACCTCCTACACCCTGTCCGTCCGCGAGAACAACAGCCCCGCCCTGCATATCGGCAGCGTCCGCGCCACAGACAGAGACGCGGGCGCCAACGCCCAGGTCACCTACTCGCTGCTGCCGCCCCTCGACGCGCACGTGCCCCTGGCCTCCCTGGTGTCCATCAACCCGGACAACGGCCACCTGTTCGCCCTGAGGTCCCTGGACTACGAGGCCCTGCGTGCCTTCGAGTTCCGCGTGAGCGCCGCCGACCGCGGTTCGCCCGCGCTCAGCAGCCAGGCGCTGGTGCGCGTGCTCGTAGCGGACGACAACGACAACGCGCCCTTCGTGCTGTACCCACTGCAGAACGCCTCGGCGCCCTGCACTGAGCTGGTGCCCAGGGCGGCCGAGGCGGGTTACCTGGTGACCAAGGTGGTGGCGGTGGACGGCGACTCGGGCCAGAACGCCTGGCTGTCGTACCAGCTGCTCAAGGCCACGGAGCCCGGCCTGTTCGGCGTGTGGGCGCACAACGGCGAGGTGCGCACGGCCCGGCTGCTGAGCGAGCGCGACGCGGCCAAGCACAGGCTGGTGGTGCTGGTCAAGGACAACGGCGAGCCGCCGCTCTCGGCCAGCGTCACGCTGCACGTGCTGCTGGTGGACGGCTTCTCGCGGCCATACCTGCCGGCCCCTGAAGCGGAAGCGGCGGACGCGGCCCCGGCCGCCCCTCTCACCGTCTACCTGGTGGTGGCTTTGGCGTCGGTGTCGTCGCTCTTCGTCTTCTCGGTGCTGGTGTTCGTCGCGTTGCGGCTGTGCAGGAGGGGCGGGGCGGCCTCGGTGGGTCGCTGCTCGGTGCCCGAGGGCCACTTTCCGGGCCACCTGGTGGACGTCAGCGGCACGGGGACCCTGTCCCAGAGCTACCAGTACGAGGTGTGTCTGAAGGGGGGCTCTGGGACCAGCGAGTTCAAGTTTCTGAAGCCAATTGTGACCAACTTTCAGGGCCATTCCCCTGGCCCAGATATAGAAGAAACCCCCAACTTTAGGAAAGATTTTGGTTTCAGTATTCAGTGACAGCAATTGTGTTTCACGTTCCATATATTTTAAATTGATGATACTTCAAGGTGATGGTTTTTCTGGCAACCTATCATGAACTTTTAAACTACACTAAACTTGCTTGCAAATTTTGTTTTAAAGAAAGCTATCTTTTCTTCATTACTGTAAGAAGATTAATGGTCCTAAATCTTGCGTCTCAAAACACTGTTGAAGTCAATAAATGTACAGGTTCTTTCTGGCATAGCTTAGAAATGTGTTATGAAAAAAAACAGTGGGAAATTAATTCTATATAATCAGTTATATTTCCTTGAGTTTTTCTTATTAGTTTTTAAACCATTAAGTACATAAGAGCAGTGCTGCACTAACACACTGAAGCATGCCCAATCAGGAAGGAGAGAGAACTGGTACAGTGAGAATTTGGCTCTTACTTTATTCTGCTCTCATAGCACTTTATTCTTATTTTCTCTTATTAATTGTATATTCATTAATATACCAGTGTTAGTTTTAATATAGTTATTGTAATTGCTTTCCAGTTAGTTTCCCTGGTGTAAAAGGGGAGAAAAAGCTACACTGTGTTTATCCAGTGTGATGAAAGGGCATAGTAGGAAATTGGCTTTTCCCACTTGAGAAACATTGGTCATATTGTGACAGAAAATGCAGTAGCTATCCAATCTCCATTCATCTTTTCTTCTTTGGTAACACACTCCAAATTTCATTTAGAGCATTAGTGTGCTTAGTCAAAAGAACGTTTTCCCAGGCTCCTTGGCAGCTAAAACAGGACATTTGACTACATGTATATGCAAATGTTGTTAGAGACTTCCAAGAAGGCCATTAAAAGGGAGGTGACTCATCTAGGAAGGGGTCCCTTTTTGTCCTTCTCTACCTGCTTCTTGCTGCTTGGAATGTGGGAGTCTTGGTTGGAACACAATCAGTCATATTGAGCCATAAAGCAACACTAAGGATGGAAATAATGGACCAAGACAATCAGTATAGAATAAACTGATTGATGAGGACCCCTGATAATCACAGTTACCATGTCATCCCTGGATTGCTCACTTCTGAGCTTTTTTTACATAAGAAATAAAGGAACTTCTATCTCATTTAAGCCACCATCATTTTAGTTTTGTGCTACCTCCAGTGGAATCCAATCCTAATGCTTTCACAGTAAGACTTTTTGTTAAAATGTTATATAATACGGTAAAATGGACAGATCTTAAGTGTGTAGTTTGATCTAATTGATCTTTGTCAAGTTTTCCTTGATTTCTAATTTACTTAAGAGTACAGAGTGCTTTACATTCATTATCTTTTTAATCCTCTGCCAAACCCTAAGGAAGTTGGCATGTTATTTCCTCTTTTACTTGTTCACAATTCTGAAGTAATAAAAGGAAAAATTTGGAATATATTCTAAGTCTACTTGAATGGAATGTTCCAGTTCTTAACCAGTACGCTATCACAGCAGGCATTAACTGGTGGCATTGTCTTCCTAACCAAGGAAGTGAAATCCTTCTATTGCATGAATTGAACTCCTATATAGAAATGTAACTTTTAGTCTGTAGCTTGATTTTGTTTCTATACCAGAGATCACACTGCTCTGGACCAATAAACCCAAAGTTCTTACAGAAGCACTGACCTAAGTAAGCTGGGTCGAGTACCACAATTGACCTTCATCATGATCTTATCAGCCTGATTACCTTCCTGTACCTTCTCAACATATCACATTCATAATTGCAGAAATGAAGGCCTTAAACAGGGAGTAGAATTACCCTATGGTTGTATTTCTTGAGTTTTTTTGTACTATTCCTTCAGTCTTTTTCTCTCAGTCCTAATATATATTTTCTCTTTTTTTTGAAAGTTTATTATATACATTCTGTAAGTCCCTTGTTCAAATTAAATATACTGTATTCATTTTAGCGCACTATTTATTTGAAAGCAGTTGCTATTCTAGTATTAGCTCTAAATGAAATAACTAATTTCAGAAAAGTATAGGCAATGATGTGGAGGAATTTTTATCACTAAATAATTTAGAGATTCTGGAAATTAAATAGAAATAAAGATGATAGGCTCCAGTTATTTTCTATTAAAACTAACCATATGTCTTTGACAACGCCTCTTAAAAATTATGCTGAAAAAAGATTTAGAGGGTCATAAATGACTTTATTCTGAAAGGATGGCTCACAAGAGCCGAATCAGACATTCTTCAGCATTTGCTGTGATAATCCAATTTTGTACAGTGATGAATTTTTGTTGACTCAGATGCTGGGTGCATGAAATTTCATGCTTATGTATTCATTTTCTATTTCTACTATTAAAAATTATCACAAACTTGGTTGCTTAAAACAATAAAAATGCACTACTATATAGTTCTGTAGATCTGATGTCTGATATGGGTATGACTGGGTTAAATTCAAGATGTCACCAGGGGTGCATTCTCTTCTGGTGACTCTAGAGGAGAATCTATTTCTTTCTCTTCTCCAGCTTCTAGATGCTGCCTACAGTACTTGACTCATGGCCCCTTTCATCCATCTTCAAAGGCAGCAACATTGTTTCTCTTAGTCCACTTCTTCTGTAATCACAGAGGGGTGTAATCACCCCTCTGACCATAGCCAGGAAAGGTTCTGTCCCTCCCAGATAATCCAGGATAACCTACCCCCGACAAGGTCCTCAATTTACTTATATCTGTGAATTCTCTTTTGCCATGTAAGATAACATATTTACAGATTTGGGGAATTAGGGCATGAACATCTTTCGGTGGGTGGCCATTATTCTGCCTACCGCAGGTAGCTTGGAAGAAAATTATCTGGTCTAGCAGGACGACCTGTGGCCAAAGGAAGGCATACAAAGACCTTTATAACAGAAGTTTAGACCCCATTGATTGAATGCTTTAACCCCAGACAAGGTATTTATCAAAAATTGTTCTACAGATTGTTAACAAAAACACTGGATTTATAAAAACATTATGAATCTTTACTGGAATTCAATTTAAATTTTAAAAATGGAAAATCTGAACTAAAGAGTATTTTGGGGTTTTTTTAGATGATGAAAATGTTCTAAAATTGACTGTGGTGATGGATGCACTACTCTGTGAATATACTAAAAGTCACTGAATTGTAGACTTTAAACGAGTGAATTGTATGGTATGTGAATTACATCTCATTAAACCTGTCTTTTAAAAGGAATAAAACAGAAATTATTCTTGTCATGATAAAAAAAAATCCCCAAACATGGCAGGCCTAACCCTTAGACTGCCTTTTTGGGAAATAACTTTCCAATAATTTGAAAGTTTCAAAAACACATGTCCTCAGGCTTAGGTGTTGGAAAGAAGAGGAAGTAATCTACTCTTTAATAAGGCGTTGATAAAATACTCTCTTTAGAACCATCACTGATTGCATTTTTGCAGTGTCCACTCATCTGTAATTCTATAACATGTACCATGAAAATAATGTACTTGTGAAACTGTTCCCATATTATTTCAGAAATATTTTTCTTCTAAATTTATATTCTTCTCAGCTTAAATGTTAATTAAATTATTTTATTTAATTATTCACCCTGAACAGCTTTAAACAGTCAACATAATGAAAGTTTGCTCTTAGTACTCTTCCTGTGTAACAACACAGCTCTCTCTGAACTCATAAAAACCACAAGAAAATAGAACTAAGTGTTTCATGTTACAGAACACGGTTGACACAGCCTATGTGTTACATTTAGGAGAATTTTGCATCCAACGTTAAACCAGAAAAGATAAGACATAGTAAGAACGCATGGTGGCGCTGCAGGTTAAGGTGGTGAGAAACAGAATTGCAGACGTAGCTCCAGGATCCAGCCAGTTTCACACTGCCTGGAAGCTGAAGAACAGCTTTCTCAGTCAGAGTACAATGTGCGTGAAACCTCTTTAAAACTGTATTTAGAGACATAGTTCTGACCTGCTATACTGCAGGACCGGACTACCAGGATCCTGGGCATATATGAAGCTCCTGTGAACTCAGTTTTCAGGAAAGAGCAATGGAGATTGGATGGATGCACAATCCGAGACAAAGGCAAGTCCTAGTTTTCTTTGTTTTGCTGAGCATGTATGGGGCGAGCGCAGAGTTGGGGCCCTATTCAGTAGTGGAAGAAACAGAAAGAGGCTCCTTTGTGGCAAATGTAGGAAAAGACCTGGGGCTGGGGTTGACAGAGATGTCCACCCGCGGTGCCCGGATCATTTCCCAGTGGAACAAAGAGCATTTGCAGCTCAAGGTTCAGACTGGGGATTTGCTCATAAATGACAAACTAGATCGAGAGAAGCTATGCGGTCCGAGTGAGCCTTGCATACTACATTTCCAAGTATTAATGGAAAAACCGTTAGAGATATTTCAGGCAGAACTGAGAGTGAAAGACATAAATGACCATTCCCCCGTGTTCACTGAAAGAGAAATGTTTCTAAAAATACCGGAAAACAGTCCTATAGGAATTTCATTCCCTCTGAGTAATGCTCTGGACTTGGATGTAGGCAGCAACAATGTTCAGAACTATAAAATCAGCCCCAACTCCCATTTCCGGGTTCTAACCCAAAATCGCAGCGATGGCAGAAAATACCCTGAGCTGGTGTTGGACAAAGAGCTGGATCGGGAGGAGGAGCCTGAAATCTCATTAACCCTGACAGCGCTGGATGGCGGCTCTCCGCCTCGGTATGGAACCGCCCAGGTGCGCATTGAAGTGGTGGACATTAACGATAACGCCCCTGAGTTTGAGCAGTCCCTCTACAAGGTGCATATTCCCGAAGACAGCCCCGTAGGCTCCCTGGTTGTCACTGTCTCTGCCAGCGATGTAGACAGTGGAGTCTATGGGAAAATATCATACGCATTCTTTCAGCCTTCAGAAGATATTAGTAAAACTTTGGAGGTAAATCCTATGACAGGTGAAATTCGACTGAGAAAAAAAGTTGATTTTGAAACAGTTCTGTCTTATGAAGTGGACATCAAGGCCACTGATGGGGGAGGTCTTTCAGGAAAATGCACTCTTCTCCTGCAAGTAGTGGATGTGAATGACAATCCTCCAGAAGTGACAGTGTCTGCACTCACCACTCCCATCCCAGAGAACTCCCCTGACATTGTAGTTGCTGTTTTCAGTGTTTCAGATCCTGACTCTGGGAACAATGGGAAAACTATTTCCTCCATCCAGGATGACCTTCCTTTTCTTCTAAAACCTTCAGTCAAGAACTTTTACACCTTAGTAACCCAGAAAACACTAGATAGAGAAGAAAGAGCCGAGTACAACATCACCATCACCGTCACAGATATGGGAACCCCCAGGCTGAAAACCGAGCACAACATAACCGTGCTGGTGTCCGACGTCAACGACAACGCCCCCGCCTTCACCCAGACCTCCTACACCCTGTCCGTCCTCGAGAACAACAGCCCCGCCCTGCACATCGGCAGCGTCCGCGCCACAGACAGAGACGCGGGCGCCAACGCCCAGGTCACCTACTCGCTGCTGCCGCCCGTCGACGCGCACCTGCCCCTGGCCTCCCTGGTGTCCATCAACCCGGACAACGGCCACCTGTTCGCCCTGAGGTCCCTGGACTACGAGGCCCTGCGGGCGTTCGAGTTCCGCGTGGGCGCCGCCGACCGCGGTTCGCCCGCGCTCAGCAGCCAGGCGCTGGTGCGCGTGCTCGTGGCGGACGACAACGACAACGCGCCCTTCGTGCTGTACCCGCTGCAGAACGCCTCGGCGCCCTGCACCGAGCTGGTGCCCAGGGCGGCCGAGGCGGGTTACCTGGTGACCAAGGTGGTGGCGGTGGACGGCGACTCGGGCCAGAACGCCTGGCTGTCGTACCAGCTGCTCAAGGCCACGGAGCCCGGCCTCTTCGGCGTGTGGGCGCACAACGGCGAGGTGCGCACGGCCCGGCTGCTGAGCGAGCGCGACGCGGCCAAGCACAGGCTGGTGGTGCTGGTCAAGGACAACGGCGAGCCGCCGCTCTCGGCCAGCGTCACGCTGCACGTGCTGCTGGTGGACGGCTTCTCGCAGCCCTACCTGCCGGCCCCGGAAGCGGAAGCGGCGGACGCGGCCCCGGCCGCCCCGCTCACCGTCTACCTGGTGGTCGCCTTGGCGTCGGTGTCGTCGCTCTTCGTCTTCTCGGTGCTGGTGTTCGTCGCGGTGCGGCTGTGCAGGAGGGGCGGGGCGGCCTCGGTGGGTCGCTGCTCGGTGCCCGAGGGCCCCTTTCCGGGCCACCTGGTGGACGTCAGCGGCACGGGGACCCTGTCCCAGAGCTACCAGTACGAGGTGTGTCTGACGGGAGGCTCTGAGAGTAATGAGTTCAAATTCTTGAAGCCGATTCTCCCCAACCTCCCGCCCCAATGCCCTGGGAAAGAAATAGAAGAAAATCGTACCTTCTACAACAGCTTTGGGTTCAATATTCAGTGACCATAATTAACTTTTATATCTCATAGGTATGTTGTTTTGTGGCACTTCCATACCAACATTATTTCCCCCAAAATGTGTGTGTTTGAAGTTGTACTGATGTTACTTTTATATTTTCGCATGTTCTCCCCACCTTTACTTTTAAGTGAATGTTTATCTTTACCTGTGGTTGTAGTTAGATAGCAATTTATTCTCTAACCAAGGAGGTCTTAATTTGTAATTAATTTGCCTCCTTAAATAATAACACCAAATCAGTTTTTGCTCATGGCCCTCTCTCCAGTTGAACTTTCATTCACAATTATGCTTATGATAAAATAAAGCAGACCACTTTCAAAGTATTTCAAGGGTTCAAGTATTTCTTCATTTTCTTTCTTTCTTGCGGTTTTTCTTGTGGTTGAATAATGGTTGCTATTCAGAAATGTCATTCTTTCTTTAAATTCACCACTGTTTTAGTTAACATTTTAAAATGTTTATTACTGCTGAAAATATACCTGAAAAATCATGTCCTATGATACAATCATAAACACCTTGTTAGAATGGGGCAGAAGGCAATTTTCTTAGTGTCTCTTCTTTACTCATCCTGGAGGGTTATTCTGAAGACACATTAATATTGTGGCCACCCACAGAATACTGGAATATGAAGTTATAATTTTCCAGATGTCTCATTAATGTTACAAAGGTATGATGCAACCTAGTTGAATACAGGCTCCCAAGTAATCATTTGTTTATTGTAGAGTGGACTTGTTTGCTAATGTGTATAATTTTTTGCCTCCTGTGTTATCCCAGAATTTAATATATATACACTGGGCACTAATTTTCAAACTTTAAAAAATCACAGGCAACTGAAAAATTATATTGTATATATTATATAACATACATGTTTTATATGAAAGAAATGTTTTGTGAACAGTGCTTAGCTTTTTTGTGATACAATCTGAAATTGCCTGTATTATTCCATTCTGTTTAATCTTCAAATGTGGTCATGATCCACTAAATTGATTTCATGACCTACTAATGGGTAGCAATCCAAAGTTTCAAAACCACTTTTCTCAGATATTTGTAGAGTACTGAAAAGTATGAAAAGATAGTCCTTTAACATTCTAATTTTCGAACTTTTTTCAAGTCATTGTAGGAGGAAGTTTTGTTTCATGCTGTACAAGCACCAACCAACCACTCTTGCCTTTAGTAACCTGACTATATTACAGAAGAGAAAGCCTTCATTGTTGGGGGAGGATCTTTCCAATGAATTTCATCAAAAAGTCTAAAGTCTGTGTGTTGTGGAAGGAAAATGTAGATGAGCAAAATAAGTAAGGGTATAGAAGGAAAGGAAGTGTGTGTGTGAGAGAGAGAGTAGGCATGAGAAAGAGGAGGTGCATGAGGGTGAGTAAAATGATTGCTTTTATGCCTGAGGTGGGACCACAGACTGGAGTCAATGCCACGCACTGCCTCTTGAAGATATTCTAATCTTAACATTATAGAGGGACTGGGTATTAGTCAGTTAATAATGCCTGGAAGTCAAACCTCTTGCTCTAACATATCCAAAATAATCTAATGTTTACAGCCCTTGAATGCTAAATTTTCACCACCAGTTCTTTTGAACTGTGTGGACTAATTAATTACTCTTTGAATTCAAGAAAAATGGAGGGAACAAAAGTCTCTCCATGCAGGCTAACTAAATTCTAATTTTCTATTTTCAGAAGTGGAACTTGGAGTAAGTTCTTCTTCCCTAAATGAAAGCTTCCTTATATAGAGAACAAAAACTCATATTAATTAATCAAAATTAAGTATTAAGGTTACCTCCTGTGTTTACTGTTCTTAGTGGGGAAAAGATGGAGGACTACTAGCTTAAAGAGATATACAGTTATAGCTGTCAACAACCAAGGTGGGAGTGTTCTAGCAGCTTGTTTCCCCAGTAAGCTTGGTCTCTCTCATCTATAATGGGGGAGGGGGAAAGAGCAGTTTAAACAGCTCAGGCAGAAAATCTAACAGGCACAACAGCAGAGAAAAGGACGAGGTACTTGTCCTCTTGCTTAGAGTTTTTCCAGCTATCTGAACAGGAGGACTTGCCTATTTCTGGAAAGAACTATGTGTTTCCTGACTCTAATGGAGAGAGGCCAGGCCTTCAGGAGCTCAGATGCCCAGATATAAGTAAACCAACCAGTTATCTTACAATGTATTGCTAAAAATAGATTTTGCTCTTATGCTTCAGATACCTTATTTATAGTTAAATATAAACCAGTGCATAGGAATCCAACTGTATCAGCCAATTTTATATTAAAGGACTATAAGTTGTCCAATGGGAAGAGGTCACTTACAAAATGGAGATGCAAGAGACTGCTCAGCCTCCCAGAAATGATTTTCTTGAAAACCCTTACCAATAAGAACAAAATAACACTTTAGGTTGGAATTTGCCAAGAGTATGGGAAAGAAAGGACATAAGGACATTTTCACTTACAAACACATTGTTTTCCTCATTTCCTTTCTACTTCAAGTCCCTATCCTACTACTGCATTCCTGCATCCACTGATTAATATAACATGGCCTCTCAGTCCTCTGTTCCAGTTGTCATTAGTGCCTTGGCTACATGCTGTACTTTTTCACTACCCAGAACTGTTCTTTCTATGAAATATGGTTTCAGATCTCTCCCTCTGAGAACACAACCTTCTATGCCTTTAGCCCTCTCATCTTGCTACTCCTATCACATCTTGTCTTTGACCTTGTCATGACCTCCATTCCATGATGCTACTACCACCTATCAACCCCCTCCTGTTTTAATTTCCTTCCCATCCAGCTGACTCCCTGTTTAGCACTCCCAATCACTTCATGCTCATATTCTCAATTCTCTTGTTCAACTTGCCTTCACTCTAGGATTTCCTTCACCACCTGATGAAACTCCACATGAGATGAATATAGTTATCTCTTTTCTCTTACACCCGGGATGCTGCACTCTATAAGACAAACTTAGAAAATTATCAATACTATTGCTACTAAGTTTATCACACCCAAACTTAATTGGGCTTTCAAGATCAAGAAATCTTTTTGTATTTTCCTAATCAGCTTTCTCTTTTATTCTCCATAACAACTACTTCAAACCTACTTATCTTACTTTAAACTATTCACCCTACTACTTACACACCCCTTTTAGCAGACGAACTTGCTTAATACCTTAAAGAGAAAACAGAATCCATCAGATGGGAATTATCTCAATTTCCTGTCCCCAAACCTATACTCTTGATAGCATATGTACTTGGAAAATTTCCTCTGCTGAGGTCCCTTCCACCTAAGTCCAATGCCTTCATATATAGGATCCCTGGATCCTATTTTGACCACTTTCTAGGGGCTTCACATTGATTACATCCTTTCTTGTGTATCTTAATTTTCTGCCTCTTTACTCAATACTGCAAATTAGCATTTAAAAACATTTCTCTAGGCTTAAAAAACCCTCCTGAGTCTAAATTCCCCTCCAGATACCAATCTACTTCTTTCTTTTGCAGCTAAATTTCTCAAAAGGATTGACATTTTTATTTCCTTATCCCTCTCACTTTTCATCCCAGTGAAATCTAATTTTTATCACAACCACTCTACTGAAAACTGCTATTGTAAAGCGCATCAAAGATTTGTGTATAAGTTAGGTAAGGTTACACTACTGAAATAGAGCAGCACAACTACACAGTGGCTTGTAAAAGTATGTATCTCTTTCTTGTACCAGCCACAATGTAAATGATTGGGTAGATAGGGCAGCTTTGCTCCTCATGGTCCTTCTGGAACCAAAATTTGTTCCAAGTAATTCCTCTTACATTCCCTGTTTCAGTGTATAATCTACATGACTTGTAGCTGGGTCACTGCCACATCTGGGTTCTAGCTGGCTAGGAGGGAAGAGACACATACAGATGTCTTCCATTCCAGACCCAGAGGTAGCAAATAAAAATTCTGTTCACAATCTGTGAGAACTTAATTAGCCACACCTAACTACAAGGAAGGCTGAGTCACCATGTGCCTGGGTACAGTTCTATTACTATATAGAAAAGGAGAACAGATTTTGGCAGACATCTATCAGACTCCTCCACAATGACCATCTTCTTAAATCCAATGGACCATTTTAATACTTATTTTTCTTGAGTTTTCTGAAGGATTTGCTACTGTTGATCTTCCTCATCTCCTTGAAATGCTATTTGCTTTTAGTTCGATGATTCTGAACTCTGCATCTTCCTTGTCTTTTTTAAAAAAATGCTTCCTGGGCTTCCCTGCCAATGCAGGGGACACAGGTTCATGCCCCGGTCCAGGAAGATCCCACATGCCGCGGAGCACCTGGGCCCGTGGGCCATGGCGCTGAGCCTGCGCGTCCGGAGCCTGTGCTCCTCAACGGGAGAGGCCACAACAGTGAGAGGCCCATGTACCGCAAAAAAAAATAATAATAAAATGCTTCTTTACCTCTCCTTTAAATGAAGATGTTTCTCAGAGTTCTGTGCTAAGCCTCTTCTATTATTTGACACACTTTTGCTTGGTTCTCGTAGAGATCTCATGGTTTCAAACACCATACACAGGCATACCTCATTTTATTGCACTTTATTGCATTTTGCAGATATTGTGTGTTTTTACAAATTGAAAGTTTTTACAAATTCAAAGCTCTGCAATGAGCATATCTATCGACACCATTTTTCCAAAGCATTTGCTCACTTTATGTCTCTGTGTCACATTTTGGGAATTCTCACAATATTTGAAACTTTTCATTTTATTATATTTGTTATAATAAAACAAATATAATGGTGATCTGTGATCAGTGATCTTTGATGTTACTATTGTAATTGTTTGGGGGGGCACCATGAACTATACCCATATAAGACAGTGAACTTAATAGATAAATGTGTGTTCTGACTGCTCTACCAACTAGATGTTCCCCATCTTTTTCCCTCTCCTTGGGCCTCCCTATTCCCTGAGACACAACAATATTGAAAATAGGCCAGTTAAGGGACTTCCCTGGTGGCGCAGTGGTTAAGAATCCACCTGCCAATGCAGGGGACACGGGTTTGATCCCTGGTCTGGGAGGATCCCACATGCCACGGAGCAACTAAGCCTGTGTGCCACAACTACTAAGCCTGCGCTCTAGAGCCCGCGAGCCACAACTACTGAAACCCACGTGCCTAGAGCCCTGCTCCACAACAAGAGAAGCCACCGCAACGAGAAGCCTGAGAAGCCCGCGTACCTCAACGAAGAGTAGCCCCCGCTCACCGCAACTAGAGAAAGCCCTCACGCAGCAATGAAGACCCAACTCAGCCAAAAATAAAATAAATTAATTAAAAATTTTTTTTAAAAATAGGCCAGTTAATAATCCTACAATTTGCCTTAAGTGTTCAAGTGAAAGGAAGAGTCACATGTCTCTCACCTTAAATCAAAAGACAGAAATGATTAAACTTAGTGGAAAAGGCATGCTGAAAGCCAAGACAAGCTGAAAGCTAGGCCTCCTGCACCAAACAGCCAAGTGTGAATGCAAAGGACAAGTTCTTGAAGGAAATTAAGAGTGCTACTCCAGAGAACACATGAATGATAAAGTGAAACAGCCTATTACTGATATGGAGAAAGTTTTAGTGACCTGGATAGAACATCAAACCAGATACAACATTGCTTTAAGACAAAGCTTAATACAGAACAAGGCCCCAACTCTCTTCAATTCTATGAAGGCTGAGAGAAGTGAGGAAGAAGTAGAAGAAAAAATTGAAGCTAGCAGAGGCTGGTTCATGAGGTTTAAGGAAAGAAGCTGTCTCTAGGATGAGAAAATGCAAGGTGAAGCAGGTTCTGATGTAGAAGCTGCAGCAAGTTATCAGGAAGATCTAGTTAAGATAATTCATGAAGTTGGCTACACTACATCACAGATTTTCAATGTCAATGAAATAGTCTTAATATGGAAGAAGATGCCATATAGGGCTTTCATAGCTAGAGAGTAGAAGTAGGCGCCTTGCTTCAAAGTTTCAAAGGACAGGCTGACTCTTTTGTTAGGGGCTAATGCCACTGGTGACTTTAAGTTGAAGCCAATGCTTATTGACCATTACGAAAATCCTAGGGCCCTTAAGAATTATGCTAAAGCTACTCCGCCTGTGCTCTTTAAACTGAACAACAAAGCCTGGGTAACAGCACACTTGTTTACAACATAGTTTACTGAGTATTTTAAGCCCACTGTTGAGATCTAGTGCTCAGAAAAAGATTCCTTTCAAAATATTACTGCTCATCGACAATGCATCTGGTCACCCAAGAGCTCTGATGGAGATGTACAACCAGATTAATGTTGTTTTCATGCCTGCTAACACAACATCCATTCTGCAGCCCATGGATCAAGGAATCATTTTGACTTTCAAGTCTTACTATTTAAGAAATAAATATCATAAGGCTTTGGCTGCCAAAGATAGTGATTTCTCTAATGGATCTGGGCAAAGGAAACTGAAAACCTTTTGGAACAGATTCACCATTCTGGATGCCATTAGAAATTCATGATTCATGGGAAGAGATCAAAATATCAATATTAAAGAGTTTGGAAGAAATTGATTTCAACCCTCATGACTTTGAGGGGTTCAAGACTTCAGTGGAGGAAGTAACTTCAGTTGTGGTGGAAATAGCAAGAGAACTAGAATTAGAAGTGAAGCCTGAAGATGTGATTGAACTGCTGCAATCTCATGGTAAAACTTTCTCATGGATGAGGAGTTGCTTCTTATGGATGAGCAAAGAAAGTGGTTTCTTGAGATAAAATCTACTCCTGGGGAAAATGCTGTGAAGATTACTGAAATGACAACAAAGGATTTAGAATATTACATAAACTTAGTTGATAAAGTAGCGGCAGAGTTTGAGAGGATTGACTCCAATTTTGAAAGAAGTTCTACTGTGGGTAAAATGCTATCAAACAGCATTATGTGCTACAGAGACACTGTTCATGAAAGGAAGGCTCCATCGATGCAGCAAACTTCATTGGTGCCTTATTTTAAGAAATTGCCACAGCTACTCCAACCTTCAGCAACCATCATCCTGATCAGTCAGCAGCCATCAACATCAAGGCAAGACCTTCCATCAGCAAAAACATTACGACTTGCTGAAGTCTCAGATGATAGTTAACATTTTTTAGCAATAAAGTATTTTTAAGTTAAGGTATGTACATTTTATTTTTACACATAATGCTATTGCACACTTAATAGATTACAGTATAGTGTAAACATAAGTTTTATATGCACTGGGAAACCAAAAAATTTGTGATTCACTTTATTGAGATACTCGCTTTATTGCAGTGGTCTGGAATGGAACCCAAAATATCTCTGGGGTATGCCTGTACATGCTGATGAATCTCAAAGTCCATATCTCCAGCCCAGATTTGTTTTCTGTTATATATGTACACACACACACACATACATTCCACAGACACTTACCTCAATACCAACATGTCCCAAACTAACTTTATCTTTTTCTATTTCAATCTTGGTTGTTGTTTTTTTCTGCCAGCATTCCCTGTCTTAGTGAATGACGCACTAACCATCAGTACCCAACCCAGAGAGGTGTTCATTATCCTTGAGTCTTTCCACTTTTTCTCCCCATGCAAGCCATCAATCACTGGGTCTTAAATATTTTTATCTTCTAAATATCTTTCTAATCACCCCGCTTCTCCTTATCGACACTAGTATTACCTTCATCCAGGCTACCATCACCTCCTAACTGGTCTCTCTGATTCCAGTTATTCCCCCTGAAACTGATTATCATACTTCAGCCAATTTTGATTTTTCAAAACTGCAGGTATAATTATGTTAATCAACTGTTTAAGATCCTACATTGTATTATAAGTGCCTTTAGGATAAATTTTAAAATGCATGCTATAACTCATATAATTGTTTATGTCCTTACTCTGCTTCTTTCCCCCAACCTCATTTTAACATTCTCCCCCTTCCATGGTTTAAAGCTTGAGGCATATTTAACTTCCCAGTTTCCTTAAAATATCCGTTCAAAACACTTCTCCTGGGCTTCCCTGGTGGCGCAGTGGTTGAGAGTCTGCCTGCCGATGCAGGGGACACGGGTTCGTGCCCCAGTCCGGGAGGATCCCACGTGCCGTGGAGCGGCTGGGCCCGTGAGCCATGGCCGCTGAGTCTGCGCGTCCGGAGCCTGTGCTCCACAACGGGAGAGGCCACAACGGTGAGAGGCCTGCGTACCGCAAAAAAAAAAAAAAAAAAACCTTCTCCTGAATGGCTCCTCCAGATCACAACTTGTAGTTCAATACCTTAGGAAAGGTTTCAGTGATGTCCAAAAATATGGATTAGATTTTACTTATTTTAACAGGCACTTAACAAGCACTTACTAGCCACTTTGTAAAAATTAACTCATTAGATTCCTATGATAATAATCCTACGAGGTAAACACTATTATTACCCCTATTTTACAGTTAAGGAAGCAGAGGTACATAACTTGCCCAAGACTTAAGATAGTGAGTAGGAGAACTAGGATTCTAATGTAGACATTTTGGTTCCAGAATCCATGTTCATAACCACTATGCAATGCTGTCTCCTAGGTATAAGATGTCCGTTCTTGGTATTTATATATTACTATTTACCTGTGCATACATTCTGGCATATTTTAATTACTTGCCTGACAAATTTTCTAGACTGTGAGCTCCATAAAGACGCAGATATGTATTTTTAAAAATATACAAGTGAAAAAAGCAATGACATTACTAACTATAATCGACTGAAATCTATAAGTGTTTACAAGAGTGTAGGGGAGGATATATTTGCAATTACTCAATACCCTGAATAAAAATATCATTTCTTCAGTTCAGGACATTTTAATGGTTCCTCTTGTCGGGCATTCAAAACAGTGATAATTCAGTGCACTTCATGAACCTTGTTTAAATACTGATTCAAACAAACCAACAGTAAAACATATTTTGGAGGAAAATGTGTAAAAACAAACACAGATTGAATATAAATTATATTAAGCTACCAGCACTAAATTTGTAGATTGTGATAGTGGTATAGTATATATTTTTAAAGTCTTTATCTATTACAGATACTTAGTGAAGTATTTAGAGGTAAAAATACGTGATGTCTGGGATTTGCTTTAAAATACTCCAGATGAATTTATGAATTACTTGTTCAAAGAGAAAAAAAAAATTCTACTGAAAAAATTCATAGAGACACATGGTGGCGCTGCAGGATAAGATGAAAAGAGTGCTTCTACAACACTGTGGGCTCCATTATTCACGGGAACAGAGAACATCCAACCCACTGAAAAGAGAGATATTAAGGAGCTTCACCTACAGACCTGCTGGAGGTTTATATACTCTCTAGAAGTTTCCAACTAAAAAAAGAATCAGAGCCTCAGTTTGCAAAATTAGAGCTGAACTTAAATTTTTCTACAAAAGAGGTTTCTTGAAGAAACCATGGAGATCAGAGGGGCACTCGTTCTGCGGAAAAGGCAAGTTCTGTTTATCTTTGTTTTACTGGGATTGTCTCAGGCAGGTCCTGAGTCTGTGCGCTATTCTGTGGCAGAGGAAACAGAAATTGGCTCTTTTGTGGCCAATCTGGCAAGGGATCTGGGGCTTGGGGTGGAGGAGCTCTCTTCGCGGGAGGCGCGGGTAGTGTGTGATGATAATGAAAAGCATTTGCACCTCGATTTGCTGACCGGGGATTTGCTCGTAAATGAGAAACTGGACCGGGAAGAGCTGTGTGACTCCACGGAGCCCTGTGTTCTGCATTTTCAGATGGTACTGGAAAACCCTTTACAGTTTTTTCGGGCTGAGCTGCATATCAAAGATATAAATGATCACTCCCCTACATTTCTTGACAAGGAAATAGTTATTAAAATATCAGAGAGTACCATTATTGGAACCACATTCCTAATGGAGAGTGCCCAAGATTTGGATGTAGGAAGCAACAGTCTCCAAAACTACACAGTTAGCCCGAATTCTCATTTCCACATTAAAATTCAAGACAGTGGTGATGGAAAGATATACCCTGAACTAGTCCTGCACAGAGCGTTGGACCATGAGGAGGAGCCTGAGCTCAGATTAACACTCATAGCACTGGATGGTGGATCCCCGCCCAGGTCTGGGACAACTTTGGTCCTCATCAAGGTCTTGGACATCAATGACAATGCCCCAGAGTTTCCTCAGAGGCTCTACGAGGTGCAGGTCCTGGAGGACACACCTGTTGGCTCTTGGATTATCACCATTTCTGCTAAGGATTTGGATGCAGGAAACTATGGGAAAATATCTTACACATTTTTTCATGCATCAGAAGATATTCGTAAAACATTTGAAATCAATCCACTATCTGGGGAAGTTCATTTGCGATCACACTTGGACTTTGAAGCAATACAGTCACACATTATAAATATTCAGGCAACAGATGGTGGGGGTCTTTCGGAAGAATGCACTCTTCTGGTTAAAGTAATAGATATAAATGACAATCCACCAGAAGTGACCATGTCATCAATTACAAAGATAATTCCAGAGAACGCCTCAGAGACCCTTGTGGCTCTTTTTAGTGTCCGAGACCAAGACGCTGGGGAAAATGGGAGGGTCGTTTGCTCTATTCAAGATGACCTCCCATTTTTTCTGAAACGGACCTTCAAGAACTTTTTCACTCTAGTTGCAGAAAAAGCACTGGACAGAGAGGAAAGAGCTGAGTACAACATCACCATCACCGTCACAGATATGGGAACCCCCAGGCTGAAAACCGAGCACAACATAACCGTGCTGGTGTCCGACGTCAACGACAACGCCCCCGCCTTCACCCAGACCTCCTACACCCTGTCCGTCCGCGAGAACAACAGTCCCGCCCTGCACATCGGCAGCGTCCGCGCCACAGACAGAGACGCGGGCGCCAACGCCCAGGTCACCTACTCGCTGCTGCCGCCCCTCGACGCGCCCGTGCCCCTGGCCTCCCTGGTGTCCATCAACCCGGACAACGGCCACCTGTTCGCCCTGAGGTCCCTGGACTACGAGGCCCTGCGGGCGTTCGAGTTCCGCGTGGGCGCCGCCGACCGCGGTTCGCCCGCGCTCAGCAGCCAGGCGCTGGTGCGCGTGCTCGTGGCGGACGACAACGACAACGCGCCCTTCGTGCTGTACCCGCTGCAGAACGCCTCGGCGCCCTGCACCGAGCTGGTGCCCAGGGCAGCCGAGGCGGGCTACCTGGTGACCAAGGTGGTGGCGGTGGACGGCGACTCGGGCCAGAACGCCTGGCTGTCGTACCAGCTGCTCAAGGCCACGGAGCCCGGCCTCTTCGGCGTGTGGGCGCACAACGGCGAGGTGCGCACGGCCCGGCTGCTGAGCGAGCGCGACGCGGCCAAGCACAGGCTGCTGGTGCTGGTCAAGGACAACGGCGAGCCGCCGCTCTCGGCCAGCGTCACGCTGCACGTGCTGCTGGTGGACGGCTTCTCGCAGCCCTACCTGCCGGCATCCGAAGCGGAAGCGGCGGACGCGGCCCCGGCCGCCCCTCTCACCGTCTACCTGGTGGTGGCCTTGGCGTCGGTGTCGTCGCTCTTCGTCTTCTCGGTGCTGCTGTTCGTCGCGGTGCGGCTGTGCAGGAGGGGCGGGACGGCCTCGGTGGGTCGCTGCTCGGTGCCCGAGGGCCCCTTTCCGGGCCACCTGGTGGACGTCAGCGGCACGGGGACCCTGTCCCAGAGCTACCAGTACGAGGTGTGTCTCAAGGGAGGTACTGGGACGAATGAGTTTAAATTTCTGAAGCCGATTATCCCTAATCTTCCAGTCCAAGACACTGGTAGGCATATAGGAGAAAATGAGAACTTTAGGAATAGCGTTGGATTCAACATTCAATAAAATAATTTACTTTAAACTTCTAATATTTTGTCATTCTTGGCAAACTGTGGATCTATTTTGTCAATCTGTAATAGATTTTACGTTGGACGGTAGTTGCATGCATTATCATTCCTCATGTTCTCCTCACAGTTGCTTTAAAAATCTTTATTTGTGGCTATAATGACATGGAAAAATAATCTGTGTTCTGCTTTTTCATATATTTGGTCAAAATGTCATATTAATGGAGTTATTGCTAATTTTTTGTTCTGATAATGGCATAGTTATGCAAGACGATGTTATTATTTGGAGGTGCAAACTCAAGTATTAAGAGCAAATGCCACAATGTATGTAATTTACTTCTAGACATTTCATCAAAGCATAGATACAGCAAAAATTAAAAATGCTGTTGTAGAGAACGGACTTGAGGATATGGGGAGGGGAAGGGTGAGCTGTGACAAAGCGGGAGAGAGGCATGGACATATATACACTACCAAACATAAGGTAGATAGCTAGTGAGAAGCAGCCGCATAGCACAGGGAGATCAGCTCGGTGCTTTGTGACCGCCTGGAGGGGTGGGATGGGGAGGGTGGGAGGGAGGGAGACGCAAGAGGGAAGAGATATGGGAACATATGTATATGTATAACTGATTCCCTTTGTTATAAAGCAGAAACTAACACACCATTGTAAAGCAATTATACCTCAATAAATATGTTAAAAAAAAGTGCTGTTGAAGCTGGGTGGAAAGTATATTGGATTTTACTGCACTATTCCCTTTGAAAATTTTCATCACAAAGGGTAAAAGTGCCACCTCTCCAGTATTCAGTAGTAGGGTATCTTACTTGTTGTTTTTTGTTATATAGTTTTTTTCAAGAATTCACTTTATGACAAGATAAAAGTGACCACACTGAAAATTATTGATTTCTTAAGTAATTTTCCTTTTTTTTACTGTTGTCATTGATGCTGTTTTGGGAAGAGTCTTATAATGTTCCGGGATTTTATGTTGCTATTTTGTTTTCTTTCAATATACCACATTTGCTGGTTTAAATTTGTATTATTTTATGTTGTTCATTACGTAACTCATACGTTCATGGTATCATCTTGAGTAAATACTCCTCCATCAGAAGAGTACAGATAAAAACTTCTTAAGAAATTAAAATGAAAATTCAAACTGGTAGAGAAATAAATTAGGTTCACTTTTCTATTGATTTTAAAAAGTAAATATAAAAACATCCTTAATACTTTGTGGCCTCTCTCAGATGTTCATAAAGAAGGAATGGGTCTATATTAATGGTTTATAGATGTCTCATGGTGTTCCAAATTATAATGTCTCCAATCTATAAGTGTACAGTTCAGTGGACACTTTGGTAACTAGAATGTAGTGTGGATATAGAGCTACTGTGCATATACATTTCTGTGATTTCTCTCATAAAATTAAATATTATAGACTAGATGATGTAGTAAAATGCAATTTTGCTTGACATTGTGAAATGGGTAAAACAAATTCCAGTTTTTTAGGAATTTTTTTCTTTGCTTCATGCAGTTTTTACTGGTCTTATTTTGTGTTGCAACAGATATTTACTAGTTGTGAGAATTTTATTAAATAGACATTTAAGCAGTACAATCCTGAAAAAGAATGTTTGGGCCCTCTTTATCTCTCAGAGTCATTAGAAGCAAAGCTTATGCTTCTTATGCATAAGAGTAAGAGTAGATAACAAAATATCCTATTTGAATGATACAGAAACAAACTTGTACACTACCAGATAGAATGGAATTCAAGGTCAGATATTTTATATAAGAAAATTTGGTGATGATTGAAGAGGTGTCAAAATCACTTGGGGTGGGGGTAAGAGACTGATTACTTAGCAATGTTATTGGGAAAACTGGCTCACTATATAAAGGAACAAAATCCTTATCTCATGTGATATAAAAATAAACTTCATGTGGATCTAAGAGGTGAATTTGAAATATTTAATTGGAAAAAATGTAACAAGTCTAAGTAAAAATGTCTTTATGACCTTATTATTGATTTTGATTTCTTAAACAAGGTTTTAAAAGTGCCAACAATAAGGATAAAAATTGACAAATATTACTACCTCAAAACTAGAGGATAGCCCAGACAAGCTAGCAGATGACAGACAGGGAGAAGCTACTTGCAGCATTTTCACTGAGAAGGATTAATATTTAGATTATTCAGATAAATCTTACATATAGCAAAAGTCAGAAAGTCGGAAGAGCCAATAGAATATTTTTAAAAGGACAAAAGGTAAAGGAAATTCAAAAGAGGGGAAAACAGAAAGTCTGAGAAGAACATGAAGTGATATTCAACCTCATTAGTTGCTGATACACGTGATAAAACAGCAGTTTATACCCATAGCATTAGTAAAGATGACAAATTTCCATCAAGTGGAACCATAGGAAATTGCATATACACCCCATTTTGAAGGAGTTTCAATAGTATTTAATGAAATTTAGTATGTACATACTTTATGATCCAGCAATTCTACTTTGGGGCATATAAGCCAGAAAATTCTTACACAGCTTTACAAAATGAAGTGCATGATAATGTTCATCTTGGGAAAGCAAAGAATAGGAGTCTATCTACATATCCATCAGTAAAGCAATTGATAAATAAAATGTGGAACATGTTTGTGAAGGATTATTATGCAGTGATCAAAAGGAGTGAACTAGGTGTACAGACAACCACATGAATAAATTCCAAATGTTTCAAAAGGATGAAAGAGCCTGAGATTTATTGTACATACCATATACATCCATATAATACATAATATCTTAAACTTATAGAAATATACAAATATATAAACATTGGAAGAAGAGAAGAAGGAACACATGTAGGAAAGAAGATGTGTGTTTCTACATAGGAGTGCAGACAGAAGTGTGAGCTATACCAATGTCAATGATAAGACATTGTTTAAATTGATTGCAGCATTATAGAGTTGATTTAGTATTGATCAGATGAAGTTGGTTTAAAAAAAACACATTATTTCTCTATTCTCTCAATAAGATCAATTTCCCATACTCCATGAAAGCTAAAAATTTGCTTGTCATTTTAAGACATAACAATATCCTTGAGAATTTACCTTTTTAATAAGGGTGGTATACATTATGTACACCAACACTTCCACTGAAAAAAATAGCTAATAAAACACTAATATATGTCAGGTCACAGTTAATGTTTAAAGGTAACTCAGAAAGAGAAAATCAGCCCCAAATCCACTATTTTCCTTGGGAACAATTGGTATTCTGGGATATGTGAACCTCTATTTTGATGGTGTATATGGGGGAGGAAATCAAAGCCTGACAAACTGAGAAGCTGATAGAAGACCCTCACTTTAATAAATACGGAATCCTCAGAACGACACCTTTATGGTAGTATTAAACTGGAAATGGATGAGCCCTTGTTTGCAATTTCAGCCTGGAACTTGAGTTTTAGTGTTGAACTTGATTTAAGGTGGTCACTGACAAATAGCGCTCCCAGATCCTGATAGAACCAAATGATGCAGACCTTCTATGAAAGAAGGTTTATTCATCTTAATCCTAGAATTATTCATATAAATAATTTTTATGTTCTTAACTTGAACATAAATATAACTGCACGCACAAGGAAACATGACACCATGAGTGAGAGCCAGCAGAAAACATATAACACTTGCAAACACACATAAACTTGCAAACACTTCAAATATTTTGATTATCAGAAACAGTCTATAAGAAGCTAACAACTTTAACTGAAATAAAAGTTACACCTGAAAATGTACAGGGAACAAGAAACAATAAAATGTGAAAGATTAGGAAAGAACCAAATAGAGCTCCTAGAACTGAAAAATATGATAATCAAAATTTTAAACTGAATAAAAGGTTTAATAGAAAACTAGATGCAGTGAAATAAAGAATTTGTGGAGCGAAAGATAGGTCAGACTATAACTTATCCCACATATAGCTCAGAGGGTTAATAAGGTGGAAAATATGGAGGATGTGGTTAGAAATGCAGAACAGAGTAAAAAAGTTTAACATATATTTAACCAGAATTTCAGGAGAGATGAGAAAGAATAATGGCTGGGAATTGTCCAGAATTGATGAAAACCTTAATGCACAGATTCAATAGACCCAAGTAAACCTAACAGGATAAATGAAAGATAACCATACCTGGAAACATCATTGTGAAATTTCAGAAAGACAAGACAAATTTCAAAAGACTTTTCTTTTTAAAGAAAAGTCATAGAAAAAAGACACTTAATCTTTAAACACATGACAGACTGAAAGCTATGTTCCATGTTGACAATTTCTCAACAGTATTAATGGAAACTAAAAGAAAGATACCTTCCAAGTGCTGAAAGAAATCAGTAAACCTTCCTGCCTAAATAGTCTCTGCATATGAGTCATCAAATGAGAGAATCAAATCTAATGAGAAAATCAAACTGGATGTCAGTTGGTTTTAAATTAATTAAGATCATGGGAAAGAAGTGGTATAAAGCTATTTTTCAAATATAACTTTATAGTTTTACTCTGTCCCTCCCTTGCCACAGTTCTGAGTCCAGGAGTTTGACCTACTCTGTTTCTAGCCTTCTTCATCCCTAGTGACATCTAATTTTACCTTAGTCTAGTAGATCTATATGACCATGGCCAATTTCTAAAGATGGTAGTCTTTTAGAGCTGCACCTCTGAAATCACAAATTCAAACGTACTTCTCTCAATCTACAACTTACATTCTTTCTCAAAGGGCTTCAATCATCACTCATACCAATAAATCCCACATTTGTCTCTGCAGCCCAAACCTCTTTCCTCAACTTAATTTATATAATGTAAGATCATTTATGTTAACAATTTATATGGATACTCTATGGACACCTCAATCTCAACATGTTTTAAATTAAAATTTTCTATTCCTCAAAACTAAACGTCTTCTCCAGCTCTAAACATGTTCCTCTTCCTGTGTTTACTCTATCAATTAATAGCGCTAACACTCTCCCAGTTCCCTAAGCCTGAAAAAAAGTACATTGACTTTTACTCCTTCCTATTCTACTCTGTGTCTAATCACCATATCCTGTATATTTTATCTTTATCATTCTAATACAACTCTATAACTGCATTTCTAGGTGACAGCAATATTATCTCTTACCTGTATTAATGGAACAACTTCTAATCCATCCCTTGCCTCTAGTCTCAACTCCTCTGTGATTTATCTTCAACTCTGAAACAGGATGATCTTCTTGAAAGACAAGAACACGGTCATGTCACTTTTCTATTTAAAACACTTTAATAGGGCTTCCCTGGTGGCGCAGGGGTTGGGGGTCCGCCTGCCAATGCTGAGGACGCGGGTTCGTGCCCCCGTCCGGGAAGATCCCACATGCCGCGGAGCAGCTGAGCCCGTGAGCCATGGCCGCTGAGCCTGCGCGTCCGGAGCCTGTGCTCTGCAGCGGGAGGGGCCACAGCAGTGAGAGGCCCGCGTACCGCAAAAAAAAAAACAAACAAAAAAAACAAAACAAAACAAAAAAAACACTTTAATAATCTTACATTTCTATTGATGTAGATTCCAAATGACCTGGCATGGCTTACAAAATACTTGTTGATCTTTCCAATCTCAACTCTCACCATTTCTCTCCTCTTACTCTATGGCTCAGCCATACTGATCCTATTTCAGTTCTTCCAAAATACTTCTTTCATTTTTGGATTTGCACAATCATGTTTTTAGTTTGCTGGAAATTTTACCCCACACCCAATTTTTGTTTGGATTACTCAAACTCGTTTTTCATGTATCAAATTAGAATTAACTTTTTCCAGAAAAGTCTTTCCTCTACTTCAAATCCTGGTTAGATGACCCTCGTCTATACTCTTACATTAGCATGAACTTTTGCTATCATGGCATTCATTATGCTCTATTTTAAATGTGTGACCACTTTTCTGCCTCTATCTTTCAAGACAGAAACTATGTCTGTCTGTTTACCACTCTATCCCTAACACAAAGTGTATGCTCAATAAATATTTGCTGAAAAAATTAATGAATGGATGATAATAAATTTAGAATTATGTCTCTGGAAGTCCTGGGTCTACAAAACAGAATTCAGTTCCACAACTAAACTGGGTTCTAGTTTGTTCAACTTTTTAAAAATGTCGACAGAAACTGGACATGTCTTACATTATTCACTACGGTTGAGCACTTACTTTCGACTACACTTATGGAGTATCCCTAAATAAACAGTACCATTTACTCAGCCTGAAATGTCCAGCCTCCCCAAAACAATTATTTGTACATACCAGTTCAGTTTTAAATACATGACATTATCTTTATTGTCTTTTCAAAGCATATTTGCTGATATCTAAAGAAGACTAAGATCTTTGGTTCCCATTTCCAATTTTCCTGGGAACCTCTTGCTCACTAAGTCAATTACATAAAAAGGTCCTCTTAACTATTTTTAGTTGTTTTAGTTGTTTAGTTGTGTTGTCTTCACAGAGATAGCATATCTTATTTGAGGTTGGGACTATATCTTAAATATGTTTTTTATAGCCACCACAGCTCTAGAGATTGTGGTTTATTGTGTTAAAGACTGAATAGTAACAGCATCACAAGAACAAAACTGAGAAAAGAAAATAGGAATATAGGAGAAAGTATAATTCAGAGTCATCAACAAACACGCAAGATAAATTAATATTTTGTCTCAAACTTACTTGGCTTTGTTTAAAACCTGAGACTCCGCAGAGTCGCGTGGTGGCGCTGCAGGATAAGATGGGGAAATTTTTGTACCATCAGATGCTCTGGTTACCGTGAACCACTGGAACTGAGAGCTCCAGAGAAGCAGTGGTGATAAAAAGAGGCTTTCAAGAGAAAGCTAGGGAGCCAACAACGCCCTCGTCACCGAATTGCAAGTCTATAGATTCTCAATGGTCCAGGCTAATAGCTGAGAGGAGCAGTTTGAGACTGAATTGAAATATTTCCGCGGAAAGACGTTCGGCTAGGGAGCCAGGGAGCCATGGAGCCGGGAGAAAGAAGCCCTCAGCAGATAAGGCAAGCGCTGCTTTTCTTTGTTTTCCTGGGAGGGTCTTTGGTGTGTTCAGAGACCTGGCGCTATTCTGTGGCAGAGGAAATGGAGATCGGCTCTTTTATAGGCAACGTGGTGAAAGACATAGGTTTGGGCGTGGAAGACCTGGCTGCGCGGGGGGCCAGAGTCATCTTTGATGACTATAAACCATACTTGCAATTGGATCGGCAGACTGGCAACTTGATCTTAAATGAGAAACTGGACCGGGAGGCGCTTTGCGATCTCACCGAGCCATGCATATTAAATTTTCAGATATTATTAGAAAATCCTTTGCAATTTTTTCGAGCTGAGCTTAGGGTCAAAGACATAAATGATCACACTCCTACGTTTCTAGACAAACATATACTTCTGAAAATCTCAGAAAGTACTACTCCAGGAACCTCATTCCAAATGGATAGCGCTCAGGACTTGGATGTAGGAAAGAATGCTGTTCAAAACTACACATTAAGCCCCAATCCTCATTTCCACCTTAAACTGCAAGACAGTGAGGAGGGTAGAAAATACGCAGAGCTGTTGCTGGACCAACCTCTGGATCGAGAAAAGGAGCCTGAACTTAGATTAACACTAACAGCCCTGGATGGTGGGTCTCCGCCCAGGTCTGCAACTGCACTGGTGCATGTGTTGGTCTCAGATATCAATGACAATGCCCCAGAGTTTGAGAGGTCTGTCTATGAGGTTTTGGTACCAGAAAACAGCCCTCTGGACTCCTTGGTCGTCAAGGTGTCTGCTACAGATTTAGATGCAGGACTAAATGGAGAACTATCTTATTCATTTTCCCACGTCTCCAGAGACATACGGAAAACATTTGAAATCCATCCCATTTCTGGCGAAGTCCGTTTAAAAGCACTTCTGGATTTCGAGTTAATTAAGTCTTATACAATAAATATTCAGGCCATTGACGGTGGGAGCCTTTCAGGAAAATCAACAATTTTAGTTAGTGTTGTAGATGTGAATGACAACCCACCAGAAATAGTCATAACATCTCTTACCAGCCCCAT
Organism: Leucopleurus acutus; assembly: GCF_964270905.1. Taxonomy (NCBI): domain Eukaryota; kingdom Metazoa; phylum Chordata; class Mammalia; order Artiodactyla; family Delphinidae; genus Leucopleurus; species Leucopleurus acutus. The sequence goes on along the minus strand of NC_139145.1, from coordinate 58,342,069 downwards.
ACCGGAAAATTCGTCACCTGACATGGTAGTCGCTGTTTTTAGCCTAAGAGACCGAGACTCTGGGGACAACGGGAGGATGGTTTGCTCAATTCAGGACAATCTCCCCTTTCTCTTGAAGCCTACCTTCAAAAATTTCTACACCCTGGTAACAGAGAGCCCTCTGGACAGAGAGAAAAGAGCCGAGTACAACATCACCATCACCGTCACTGACATGGGAACCCCCAGGCTGAAAACCGAGCACAACATAACCGTGCTGGTGTCCGACGTCAACGACAACGCCCCCGCCTTCACCCAGACCTCCTACACCCTGTCCGTCCGCGAGAACAACAGTCCCGCCCTGCACATCGGCAGCGTCCGCGCCACAGACAGAGACGCGGGCGCCAACGCCCAGGTCACCTACTCGCTGCTGCCGCCCCTCGACGCGCACGTGCCCCTGGCCTCCCTGGTGTCCATCAACCCGGACAACGGCCACCTGTTCGCCCTGAGGTCCCTGGACTACGAGGCCCTGCGGGCGTTCGAGTTCCGCGTGGGCGCCGCCGACCGCGGCTCGCCCGCGCTCAGCAGCCAGGCGCTGGTGCGCGTGCTCGTGGCGGACGACAACGACAACGCGCCCTTCGTGCTGTACCCGCTGCAGAACGCCTCGGCGCCCTGCACCGAGCTGGTGCCCAGGGCAGCCGAGGCGGGCTACCTGGTGACCAAGGTGGTGGCGGTGGACGGCGACTCGGGCCAGAACGCCTGGCTGTCGTACCAGCTGCTCAAGGCCACGGAGCCCGGCCTCTTCGGCGTGTGGGCGCACAACGGCGAGGTGCGCACGGCCCGGCTGCTGAGCGAGCGCGACGCGGCCAAGCACAGGCTGCTGGTGCTGGTCAAGGACAACGGCGAGCCGCCGCTCTCGGCCAGCGTCACGCTGCACGTGCTGCTGGTGGACGGCTTCTCGCAGCCCTACCTGCCGGCCCCGGAAGCGGAAGCGGCGGACGCGGCCCCGGCCGCCCCTCTCACCGTCTACCTGGTGGTGGCCTTGGCGTCGGTGTCGTCGCTCTTCGTCTTCTCGGTGCTGGTGTTCGTCGCGTTGCGGCTGTGCAGGAGGGGCGGGGCGGCCTCGGTGGGTCGCTGCTCGGTGCCCGAGGGCCACTTTCCGGGCCACCTGGTGGACGTCAGCGGCACGGGGACCCTGTCCCAGAGCTACCAGTACGAGGTGTGTCTGAAGGGGGGCTCTGGGACCAGCGAGTTCAACTTTCTGAAGTCTGTTGCCTCCAATCACCAGGAGTCTGTAAATGATGTAGAGGAAAACTCAAACTTTATAAATGGTTTTGGATTCAATTAGGAATTTTTTGGTTTTTCAGAGCATTCGGGATGAAAGTTAGTTTTCTCTAAATATACCGTTTCCATTAGCCTTTTGGGCCATAAAGAATTTCTTGGTTTTTTTTTCTGATTTCATTTTGCTAGTTAAGGAGATTAGAAATTTTATTTGAGAATATATTCATACTTACTCTATTATTTCTATTTTGATGGAGACAAAGAACTTTCAATTTTACTTCATTACTGAAAAGTCATGAATATTTGTTAGTTTTTCAACTTTTCATCATCAAGCACTATTGATTTGAAGATGACCCCAAACCCATTCTCTGATTGTTGTCCAGAAACTTTTTCTAGATTTTTGATGTTGTGGTTACTTAGGACATGAGCATGATACAAATATAATGAATTATTAGTAAATCTGCTGTTTAATCTGATATTATGCCTCCTTGTCTTAAACTTTTAAATGGAGAAATATCTGAAAAAACGGCATGTTTTTGTTTCACAGTAGTATTAAATGGAAAAGACTACAATTTATCCTATACTTAAAGGTGTTTTCTCTTTTTTTATCAACCTGCAGTATATAATATATGAGTAGTATTGAAAGATTATTAGGTTATTTTAGGATATTTAAATAATAGATTCCTTTTGTGGTGTCTGTCTAGCCCACCCCATCTTTTTCTGGAAACTTCTCTCTTCAGTAAAAATGTACTGTTGCAGCCATGTTTATTTTATATGACCCATCTCCCTCTGTGATTTCAAACAACAAGACAAGGTGGTAGACATTACTGATCCAAACTGACCCAATCTCATTATCTATGCTTAAAAAAATGACTTTAGAAACTGGTTATAGTATCTCTGTTAGAAACTTAGCAAGAAAGTGATACCATGTTGGCTAAATACATGAAAGAAGCACAGAAAGCCAATCTACTTAGAGACAAAAAGGAAGGAGATGCCTCATTGTGGATTTTCCAGTCGCTCCCAAATGTACTTTCTCTCTTGAGCTTTTGGAAATAAATATGAAATTTTTAAATAAATTTCCCTCTAAATAAGATAGCTAAGTGGATTTGTTCTCTTATCAAAAGCACTTTTAGATATGCTTGCATGGATTGGACCTTACTATTAATTTGAGATGTTAAAAATTGTGGTTTTCATATTAATGTAATATTTAGGATCAAAAGGTTGTGGAATATTAGTAGTCTGTAAGGGACAAGAACAAGCGTTTGTTAGAATATACAATTTTGAGAAGAATTGATGGATATATCCAAACTGTACAGTCTTTGGAGTGTTTAATAGAAATTAGAAATTCTTAGCAAATTCTATTATATAAGAGTTTTTGAATATCATTAGTGTCATAATAGCTTTACTGCAAAATAACACTGATAATGTAAAAATGTGGTCTAAGAGATGTATGCCTTATTTGTAGGCTCATTATAGCCTTGTTATTATGTTCTTTCTTTTTTAAAATATATTCCTTTGCTTAGGGGAACCAGGGTATTTTGTCATTCAGTGAAAAAAAATTTTAGATCATTTTGAATTATTTCAAGTTACTATTCAAAGGAGCATAGAAAAAAAGTCACTTGAGAACATGCTGTCTTGTTTATTTAGCTCATACAATGAACTAGGATGTTAGCAAAACAGGGGGCTTCTACATTAGGAGGAGAATCCATCTATCAGAATTGTAAAATTAATTTATTCATTGATCTATTTAACAGATATTTGTTGAGTATCTACTAAGTGCCAGGAACTATTGTAGATGTTGATGGATGTAGAAGTGAACAAAACAAAGTTCTTAAACTCAAGGGTGACACAGAAAAGAAACAATTAAATGTGTACATATATGCTGTATAAGATGGTGACCAATGCTAGGGAGAAAAAGCAGGAGGAGATATGGGAAGTGCCCTCATATGCATTTTTCCACAGTTTGAAAGTTTCATAAAATCATAAAATCTCTGACCTTATATAGAAAGGGTATTATAAATTGGAATGAACTAATAGCTTTTTCCTTGATGTGATTCAACCAATGGAAACCACAATTCTGGCACATAGGGTGCCTAGAATTTGAAAGGAAATCTAGAGGAATTGAAACTTTTTGCTGAGAGAACTTTAAGAAATCACATAGGTATATATTGTTATTTTTACAAGATGACTGATCACTTTTAAGTCTTCTTTCAGTTCTCCTCAGAATACCCCACCCAGACGACAGGTTCTAGAAGATAGGGACAATGTCTGGATTGCTTACTGATGTATTTCAGAGCCCAGTACATAGATATCAGTCACACTCCTTTGAATGAAGGAATGAATAGTTATAATTGCATGGTTTTCTGATTACATCATCTCCCCCAAACCATTTCCAAACTCCCAATAGCCATCTAGATTATTATATACCAAGAGAATGCAATTGCAGCAATTCTTTTCGAAAACAACGCATGATGGCGCTGCAGGCTAAGACGTCAAAAAAAAAAAAAAAAAAGCCCAGGAAATGCTACGAACCCTACCTCAGATCTCCAGCGGAAGAGAAAATCCTGTAAGCAAAGCTCAGCACCAAAAACTCCAGGGAATGCTGCTCGCCGACATTTCTGGACAGGTTACCCACTGGGAGATTCACCACTGTCTCAGTCCCATTGCTACCTAAGATAGAGCTGGCCCCTGTTCCTGGAAAGGCGTTTGTGGGAGTAAAGATGGAGGCCGGAGGGGAGCGCTTTCCTAAACAAAGGCAAGTCCTGATTCTCTTTCTCTTGCTGGGAGTGGCTCTGGCAGGCTGGGAATCCCGTCGCTATTTCGTGATGGAGGAAACTGAGAGCGGCTCCTTTGTGGCCAATCTTGCTAAGGACCTGGGGCTGGGAGTGGAGGAGCTAGCTGCGCGAGAAGCCCGGGTGGTCTCCGAGGACAACGAACCCTGGCTGCAGCTTGATCTACAGACTGGGGAGTTGATATTAAGTGAGAAACTGGACCGGGAAGAGATGTGCGGCCCCACAGATCCATGTGTAATGCATTTCCAAGTGTTACTGAAAAAACCACTGGGAGTATTTCGAGCTGAGCTACTGGTGAGAGACATAAACGATCATTCTCCTGAGTTTCCTGAAAGAGAAATGACGCTGAAAATCCTAGAGACTAGCCCTCCTGGGACCGTGTTTCCTCTGAAAACAGCCGAGGATTTGGACGTGGGCAACAACAACATCCAAAACTACAATATCAGTCACAACTCTTACTTCCATGTTTCCACCCGCAACTGGGGGGACGGCAGGAAATACCCAGAGCTGGTGCTGGACAAAGAGCTGGATCGCGAAGAGCAGGCCGAGCTCAGATTAACCCTCACAGCGCTGGATGGCGGCTCTCCGCCCAGGTCTGGCACCGCCCATGTCCGAATCTTGGTCTTGGACGTTAATGACAACGCCCCTGAGTTTGCACAGACGCACTACCAGGTGCAGGTCCCAGAGAACAGCCCTGTAGGCACCGTAGTTGTCAAGGTCTCAGCTAGGGATTTGGACACTGGAACAAACGGAGAGATATCATATTCCCTTTTTTATAGTTCTCAAGAGATAAGCACAACTTTTGAGCTAAACAGCATTTCAGGAGAAGTTCGACTAATTAAAAAACTAGATTTTGAGACAATATCCTCATATGAGCTGTATATAGATGCGTCTGATGGTGGGGGACTTTCTGGAAAATGCTCTGTCTCCATTGAGGTGATGGATGTTAATGATAACTCCCCAGAACTAACTATTTCATCACTTACCAACCCCATTCCTGAAAATTCCCCCGAGACAGAAGTGGCCCTGTTTAGGATTCGAGACCGAGACTCAGGGGACAACGGAAGGATGACTTGCTCCATCCAGGATGATCTCCCCTTCCTCCTGAAACCATCTGCAGAGAACTTCTACACCCTAGTAACAAATGGGGCGCTGGACAGAGAGAGTAAAGCCCAATATAATATCACTATCACCGTCACAGATATGGGGACACCGAGACTGAAAACCGAGCACAACATAACCGTGCTGGTGTCCGACGTCAACGACAACGCCCCCGCCTTCACCCAGACCTCCTACACCCTGTCCGTCCTCGAGAACAACAGCCCCGCCCTGCACATCGGCAGCGTCCGCGCCACAGACAGAGACGCGGGCGCCAACGCCCAGGTCACCTACTCGCTGCTGCCGCCCCTCGACGCGCACGTGCCCCTGGCCTCCCTGGTGTCCATCAACCCGGACAACGGCCACCTGTTCGCCCTGAGGTCCCTGGACTACGAGGCCCTGCGGGCGTTCGAGTTCCGCGTGGGCGCCGCCGACCACGGCTCGCCCGCGCTCAGCAGCCAGGCGCTGGTGCGCGTGCTCGTGGCGGACGACAACGACAACGCGCCCTTCGTGCTGTACCCGCTGCAGAACGCCTCGGCGCCCTGCACCGAGCTGGTGCCCAGGGCAGCCGAGGCGGGCTACCTGGTGACCAAGGTGGTGGCGGTGGACGGCGACTCGGGCCAGAACGCCTGGCTGTCGTACCAGCTGCTCAAGGCCACGGAGCCCGGCCTGTTCGGCGTGTGGGCGCACAACGGCGAGGTGCGCACGGCCCGGCTGCTGAGCGAGCGCGACGCGGCCAAGCACAGGCTGCTGGTGCTGGTCAAGGACAACGGCGAGCCTCCGCTCTCGGCCAGCGTCACGCTGCACGTGCTGCTGGTGGACGGCTTCTCGCAGCCCTACCTGCCGGCCCCGGAAGCGGAAGCGGCGGACGCGGCCCCGGCCGCCCCTCTCACCGTCTACCTGGTGGTGGCCTTGGCGTCGGTGTCGTCGCTCTTCGTCTTCTCGGTGCTGGTGTTCGTCGCGGTGCGGCTGTGCAGGAGGGGCGGGGCGGCCTCGGTGGGTCGCTGCTCGGTGCCCGAGGGCCCCTTTCCGGGCCACCTGGTGGACGTCAGCGGCACGGGGACCCTGTCCCAGAGCTACCAGTACGAGGTGTGTCTGACGGGAGGCTCTGGGAGTAATGAGTTCAAATTCTTGAAGCCTGTCTTCCCCAATATTCTGGAATCGGACCTTGGGAGGAAGTCAGAAAGAAGTTCAACCTTCCAGAATAGTTAGGTATCTAAAACTTCCCCAATGCAAACATTAGTTTTGTCTCCTACACCTTTCCCTTTTTTAACCTAGTAGTAATCTTTAATGCTACTTGTCTGTCTTCTTTTCTGTTTTTTCTTAGTAATACTACTCATTGTTTTGTTGGCCTGTTTGTCCTATAATTATTTTTACAATTATTGTTAGTAAAAATTTTATATCAGGAAATTTCATATTTCTGATTAAACTTTTAGTATTTATTTCTAAATGATAATATGAAAGTTAGCCTCTCAGAATAAAAGTAATTCTAAGTTTAAAAGTACATTTCTCACTATATGACACTACATAAAAATGTCTGATCCCTTTTTATCATACTTCATTTTTTAATTACTGGAAGTTTTTTAAGTTTTTATTATTTACACAGTTAGACTTGTCTATAACCCGTCTTCTGTTTGGAGTGGAATCAATTTATATTTACTTATGTCCAATTTCTTCCAAGCTCTGTTTGGATTTTTGTTTTACCAATAGGCAGCAATATGTATAATTTCATGCTATTTATTTCAAAAATCACACTTGTAATCATTGGACTTTTACTCTGAAACATTGCATATGTTATCTCATGCAAGTATATATTTATCATCTATTCTTTCTCATCTAAATTAATGTTGAAAATACTTGTAAATTCTTCCTTATATCTAACTGAAGTTGTGATCCTGTTAAAGAGTTTACTGATACCAGGTTGACTATGTTTAAGGAGTTCTTTAGACGTGACCAAGTAATGCATTGCCTGCAATTGTCCCTTGCTATTGTAGATGAATTCTCAAGTGAGCTCCAAATTCTGGGCCTAGAGGAGCTTTTGATGACACAGTATTCCAATATCTGCTTGCCTTTGGATGATGACATTGTTCTGGTTAATAGGGAATTTGAAAGAAAATGCATTGTAGAATTAATATTACTTAACCAAAGAAAGCTTAGTAAAGGATATGTTGGTGAGGGAGTTGAATGATTTGAAGAAATAATCAGCTCTGTTGTCAGGACTCCTCTATCTCCAGGAGCCTCATAAGTGGATACTATAGAATGGTGTGGTTGGCAGAGTAATGGCCCCTAAAGACATCCACATCCTAATCCCTGGAACCTGTGAATATTCTGTGTTGTATTGCAAAAGGAAATTAAGGTTCAGAGGAATTAAGGTTGCTAATCAGTTAGTCTTAAAATAGGGAGAATATCCTAGATGATCTGGATGGGCCTGATTCAGTCAGTTGAAAGGCCTTAGAGCAGAGCTGAGTCTTCCCTGAGATGAAGAAAGGCTGACTGTGGGCAGCAGCTTCTCATGCCCTAGACTTCCAGCCTGCTCTTTCTAATTGCCTGCTCTACAGATTTTGGACTTGCCTAGTCAGCTCACCCAACCAAGTAAGTCACTTCCTTGCAATAAATCTCTTAATATATATCTCCTGCTGGTTCTGTTTCTCTGGTTGAACCCTGACTGATACAGATGTTCGTACCTGGAAGTGGAGTGCTGCTGTAACAAATAACTAAAAATATGGAAATTGCTTTGGAATTGAGCGGCAGGCATAGGCTGGAAGAATTTTGAAGCACGTGATGGAAAAAGCCTAGATTGCTTTGGACAGACTGTTAGTTGAAATACAGATGTTAATAACTCTGCTAGCGAAGACTCAGAGGGAAGTAAGGAGTATGGTGGAGAAAACATATATTGCCTTATAGATTACCTAAATCAAAACCTTAGGAGACTTGGTAGTAATATGGATGTTCCCTGGTGCACAGTGGTTAAGACTCCGCCTGCCAATGCAGGGGACAGGGGTTCGAGCCCTGGTCCAGAAAGATCCCACATGCCGCGGGGCAACTAAGCCCGTGTGCCACAACTACTGAGCCTGCGCTCTAGAGCCCTCGCGCCACAACTACTGAAGCCTGGGTGCCTAGAGCCCGTGCTCTGCAACAAGAGAAGCCACCACAGCAAGAAGCCCACGCACTCTGTGCACCGCAACGAAGTGTAGTCCCTGCTCGCCGTAACTAGAGAAAGCCCATGCACAGCAACAAAGACCCAACACAGCCAAAAATAAATAAATAAATAATTTTTAAAAAAAAAAGTTTAAAGTCACTGCTGATGAGGGCTCAGAAAGAAATGAGGAAAATTTTATTGGAAACTGGAGGAAATAGAATCCTTGCTACATAGTGGCTGAAAACTTAGCTGAATTGTGTCCTGCAGTGGAAATGTGGGAGGAAAAGGACTTGTAAGCAATGTAATTGGATATTTAGCTGAGGAGATTTGGGCTGAGGAGGCATGGGTTGAAAGTACAACGTGGTTTCTTCTTGCTGCTTACAGTAAAATGTGAGAAGAATGAAATAGATTGAGGGAAGGACTGTTAAGCAAAAAGGAACCAGAATATGATGATTTGAGAAATGCTCAGCCTATTCAGATTGTAAAAGATGCTAAAATTAGGAAAGTGTGTTCTGGAGAGAAAGCCAATGATGTCACAGGTGTACAATATTTGTACTAGGCATACACATTGAGATGATACTATAATGAGATGTGATCTTTGAGGACCTTAAATATATTTTTTATGTGGGATGGATGTGAATCTTTGGGGACAAGAGGGTGGACTGTGGTAGGGAGAATAATGGCCCCACAAAGTATCTATGTCCTAATCTCTGGAACCTGTGAATATCTTATGTTATGTGGCAAAGGGGAATTAAAGTTGCAGATAGAATTAAGGTTGATAATCAGCTAACCTTATAAGGAGATTACCCTAGGTTATCCAAATGGGTCCAGTGTAGTCACAAGAGCCTTTAATAAGAAGTGGAAGTGGGAAACAGAAAAGTCAGTATCAGAGTGATGTTCTGTGAAAAAGACTGAACCAGCCATTACTGAGTTTGAAGATAGAAGGGAGCCAAAAATGAGGGAATGCAGACAGCCTCTAGAAGCTAGAAAAGGCAAGAAAATGTATTCTCCCTTAAAGACTCCAGAAAGGAATATAGTTCTACCTTAACTTTAGCCCAGTTTAACTTCTGACCTCCAGAACGGTAAGATAATTTTGTGTTGTTAAGCCACTAAGTTTATGGTAATTTGTTACAGCAGCTATAAGACATGAATACAAATGGCTACCAACAAAGCCATTTCCAAGCCCATTTTTCTTTTCCTTCCCCTACTCTAGTCCAAAATATTCATATTCCCATAATCTCTTGCAGGTAGGAGTGTCATATAACTTTGTTATTGCTACTGATGTAAAAGTATAATTGGGAATTGGGATTAAGGGAAATATTTTTGAAAGGGGTAATCTGAGGTGGCATGTTCCTTAGGACTTTGCCCATTTTCCTTTTCTTAACTGGCATGGGTACTGATGAGTAAGCCTTGAGTTGAAGCAGCCAACTTGCAACCATGAGATGAATACCATAGAACAAAGGTTATATACTAAGTATGATAAGGTGGAAAGCCCTTGAATTTCTTACAACATTGTCAAGCTGCTGCAACACCTCTATGCTACCTTCTCCCAGGCTTTATGTTGCACTTTATAAATAAACCCCTATGTGATTAAACAACTGTAGTCAGGTTTTCTGTTGATTACAGACAAATGCATTCCAAGCTGACACATCTCTCCTCCTCGTGAGTAAGGTTGATTTACACAGTTGTCTGACTAGGTCCTATGTTGTCTGTTTAAGATGTATGAGATGTTTGTCAGAAAAATAGTTGTACCTTCCCTTAGGTGTTATCAAGGGACAGTACTCTGAGTTACTATGGCTGACTTTATATCTTTAGTCAGTCATTTCTCAATTTGACTAATATAAACATACACAGATAATTGAACTTTCAAAGGAATCTTCCTAGTTGGTAGCAACCCAAAAAGTTGAGTTTTGGAAAATAGAATGAGAAAGTGACCTGATAAATGCCAGCTATACTATTAACCTGCATCAGTGGTGTCCTTACAAGACGACTGGAAGTTTAGAACACTTGTTTCCCTCTCTGGCAGGGAAGTGGCACAGCCAAAAATTTTACTTAGTAAAATAAATTGACTAAATATGAGTCCTGAAAATCTTCATAAGAAGATCAGCAGTCTACCTGTTTTGGTAGAATATGCCTGATGGAAGGATCAGAAATTCCTAACATTTTCAGTACACAGAGATGTGTGTTTTGAGGCCTCAGTGTGTCAGGAGCCATTACTCCTTTCCTGTCTTACTTTACAAATATTGGTAAAGTGTAGAATTTAAAGGCATCTCCAAAGTCTTCCTACTTATGTCTTTCTTGGACTGATCTGGAATACCTTGAAAAGAGCATTCCTTCCAGGTTATCAGCATAATCATGAAAAATCAATAAAAATCTATCATGTTACATGATGGAATTGCCTCAAGAAGTTTTAGAACTCCTTAGCTTCACCCAGAGTGTTTGTGTATTTGTGTATGTTTGTATATGTGTACATTTGAGTGTGTGTGTATGTGTGTGTCTAGGGGAGTAGCTTTAGCAGATGGTAGAGGTGCATCTCTGGTATATATGCAGAGATATATACCAGATTAACAATGCTTTTCCATAGCTTTTCCACACTGTAAAGATATTTTTCCCTTTAGTGCATAAGTGTATGTCATAAAATTGCCATTACTGGGACTTCCCTGGTGGCGCAGTGGTTAAGAATCCACCTGCCAATGCAGGGGACACTGGTTCGATCCCTCGTCCGGGAAGATCCCACATGCCACAGAGCAACTAAGCCCATGTGCCACAACTACTGAGCCTGCGCTCCAGGGCTCGCGTGCCGCAACTACTGAGCTTGTGCTCTAGGGCCCGTATGCTGCAACTACTGAAGCCTGCATGCCTGGAGCCCATGCTCCACAACAAGAGAGAAGCCACCGCGATCAGAAGCCCACACACTGCAACGAAGAGTAGCCCCCACTCGCCACAACTATAGAAAGCCCACGCGCATCAATGAAGACCCAGCGCAGCCAAAAAAAAAAAATAAAATTTTAAAAAATAAAAATTTGCATGGAAAAAGGAAATGTGATTTAAAAAATTAAAAAATAAAATTGCTGGGCTTCCCTGGTGGTGCAGTGGTAGAGAGTCCGCCTGCCGATGCAGGGGACATGGGTTCGTGCCCCGGTCCGGGAAGATCCCACGTGCCGCGGAGCGGCTGGGCCCGTGAGCCATGACTGTTGAGCCTGCACGTCCAGAGCCTGTGCTCCGCAAAGGGAGAGGCCACAACAGTGAGAGGCCCACGTACCGCAAAAAAAAAAAAAAATAATAAAAAATAATAAAATGAAAATAAATAAAATTGCCATTACTAACATATCCTAAAATAGATTATATTTGCAAAGTGAAGGATGTTTCTCTTTGTAAATTTAACAATGCCAGAATTATTGGATCTAGAAGCTTAGTAGCCCTCTTGGCCTTGAAGGAGCAGCCCAGGGGAGGGAAGTGTAGACCAGACTTGGTCCTTTTTTCCCCAGTGGGCTCAGGAAACAATAAAGTTGATGTCAGGATGTGTCAGGGCTGGAATTAGGGTGAGGCCAAGTTCTGCAAGTGTAGGGTTGGATCCTGTCTTTATTTAAAATATTAATATTTTGTTCATCATGAATTCTTTCATTAAGTTTGACTTTTTAGAATATTGCATTAAGTAGTATCTATCTTTACTACTAAGTTTTTGGGTGACCCATTAATTTTGCTTCTGAGACGCTTGCCTTACCCTAGTCCTGGTCCTTTTGGTAGTTTCCATCTTGCCAGTTCAAATGGCCATCATAGCAGTAGTTTTGGTAGTCACAGCTGAAATCTGAGTGGTGAGATCTGAATCAAGTCCATCTCCATTCTGAATATGAGCTAGCAGCAGCAACAGTAGAAGAATACAAAGATCCAAGGAGATCTGACAAACTGGAGTCCTGCAGACTGGGAACGGAAGAGTACCTGTATGGCTGTGATTCATCAGGCAAACTGTTCATATGTTTTCCTTCCAGGTGGCATGCAGCAGTGTGAAAAATGTTATCTATTGGGGGATAACATTTGCCACTTCATTGTTGAGAGTTTTTGCATCTACGTTCATGAGGGATATTTGTCTCTCTATATTTTTTCATGTTATCCCCTTGTCAGGTTTAGTTTCAGGATTATACTGGTCTCATAAAATGAGTTGACGATTGTTTATTCCACCTCTCTTTTATGAAAGAGGTTGTGTAAGATATTTATTATTTCTTCTTTATGTATTTGATAGAATTTACCAGAAGCCATGCGTGGCTACCGTTCCCTTTGTGGGGAAATTTTGAATTGCAAATTGAACTTATTAAATAGATATGCTGCAATTCCAGTTTTCTATTTCCTCTTGTGTCAGTTGGTAACTTGTGTTTTTAAACAATTTGTCCATTTTACCCAAGATGTTAATACACTGGCATGAAGTTATTTATAATATTCCTTTATTATCTTTTCAATATATTTAGGATCTGTAGTGGTACCCCTCTTTCCTTCTAGTTATTGGTAAACATGTTTTCTCTCCTTTTGCCTTTATCAGTATTGCAGTGAGTATATCAATTTTATTAATCTTTCTTTTTTTAAACCAACCTTGTCTTTGTTATTTTCCTATTACTTTCTGTTTTCTGGTTCATTGATTTCCACTCATACGTTTTTATTTCTTTTCTTATACCTACTTCAGGTTTAGTTTTCTATTCTTTTTCTAGTTTCTCTGAAAGCTTAGATCGTTGACTCTTTTCTAATACAGATTAAAATATATAAATATATAATTTAAAGTTATAAATTTCTTTCTATGCATTAATTGAGCTGCATTTCATGAATTTCGATACATTGTGATTTTATTACCATTAAGTTTGACTTTATTTACAGTTTCCCTGTTGATTTCTTCTTTGATCTATTGCTTAACTAGAAGTATTGCTTAATTTCCAAATATCCAGGGATATTATTTTTGATATCCAAAATAATTCTGTTTTGGTCTGAGAACTTACTCTGTACAATTTCAATCCTTTGAAATGTATTGAGTTTTGCTGTTTTGTTGTTGTTATCTAACATATGGGTTACCTTGATAAGTTTTGCATGTGTACTTGAAGGAAATGCGTATTCTACAGTTGTGGTGTGTAGTGTTCTGTAAATATCAATTAAGTCAAATTGCTTTGATAATGTTGTTTAAATATTCTTTATCCTTACCACATTTTCCTACATGTTCTATCAATTACTGAGAGAAAAATATTAATTCTTCAACTATAACTGTGTATTTGTCTGTTTCTTCTTTCAGTTCTAGCATTTTTTTAAACCTCATGTATTGTGAAGCTCTGTTGTTAGATGTGCACATCAGTAGGATTATTTTATCTTCTTGTTGAATTGACATTAAGCACTATGAAACATCCCTTTTAGTTTCTAGTGATACTTTAAATCCGATATTAATAGAGTCATCCATATTTCTTATGCTTGGGGTTTGTATAATATATCTGTTTTCATCCTTTTGCTTTCATCCTGTCTTTATATTTTAAGTTCATCTTTGGTAAACTACATAGAGTTGGATCTTTTTTTTTTTCTCCAGTATTATCATTTCTGCCTTGTAATGGGAGAGTGCATTCTATTTATGTTTAATATAATTGTGTCTATTGAATTTTTTAATTCACACTCTCTGTTTTCACTCCTTTTTTTGTTTTCTGTTTTCTTTTGGCTTAATTCTGTATCTTTTGGTATTCCATTTTATGTCCTAAATTGACTTTTTACCTGTAACATTTTGGGAAGTATTTCCTCTACAAATAAGAATATACAGCCTTTACTTATCATGGTCTACCTTAACTTAGTATTATACTACTTCATCTACAATGTGAAAAGCTTCCTATTACATAATTATCATCCTTTTTGCCATGGCACAGATCAGTTTCAGACACAGGAGAGATATTTAAGAATTCTTATGGTGGAGAATCTCTGTGAATAAAATCGAATTGGAAAATATTTCAGAAAGACGTTAAAATCTACTATGTGGAAGGTATTTCATACTGGAGAGAACTATAATGAGAGTAATCAATATGGAAAAGCCTTCAGCCTGTTTCTTAATTTGCACTTAAATGTGCACAAGAGAACTCATACTGAAGAGAAATCCTGTGAATTCACTAGCTATGTGACAGCCTTCATTAATCATTCACTTGTTAAGACACACTGGACACAACCCTAACAATGTAAGAAATGTAGAGAACTCTTCAGCTATTCTTTGTATCTTAGGACTCATGTGAAAATTCACACTGGAGAAGAATACTGTGAATATATAAAATGTAGGAATGCTTCTGTTCATTCTTCATGCATTGCTATACATGTAAGAATTCACAGTGGAGATAGGCTTCATATTTATATAATGTGAAAAAGCGTTCCATTTCTTTCATCTCTAAGAAAATGTGAAAACTCTCATTGGAGAAAAATTCTATGAAGGTAAAAAATGTGGAAAAATCTTCAATTGTCCCTCATCCTTTAGTTGCAAATGTGAGAACTCATATTGAAAATATACCCAATGAATGTAAAAGAATGTGAGAAAGTTTTTATTTCTTCTACATCCCTTAAAGTACCCATAAGAACTCGAATTGGAGAGAAGCATTATGAATGTAAGGAATGTGGGAAAACCTTCACTTATTCTTCAAAGATTACTCTACAAATGAGAAAACACCAGATATGAGCTCTACACATGTAAGGAATGCACAGTTCCCTTCCTCTTTTAGTAACCACATGAGTACAAATATTGGAGAGAGGCCCTATAATTGTAAACAATGTGACAAGTCCTTCTTTTAGTCTTCACATTTTACTGTACATATGATAACACAAATTGGAGAGAAACACTGTGAATATATGAAATGCAGGAATGCCTTTGGCTGTTCCTCATCACTTAGGAAACTTGTAAGAACTCACACTGAAAAGAAATCCTATTAGTATTTGAAGTGTAGGACAATCTTAACTTGTATCTACTTCTTTCAAAGCTGTGTGAAAATTCACATTAGAGAGAAACCATATAAGTGTAATAAGTGTGGGAAAGTATAATTCCTAACACTTTAGGGCATATATGAGAACACACACTGAAGAGAGACCATATAAATGTAAAGAATGTGGGAAAACCTTCAGGTCTTTCTCATTCTTTGTGAGAACTCATACTGGGAAATAGGAATTTGAAGAATGTGGAAAATCCTTTAGTTTTCCCTAATACTCCAAAAACATATGAAAACTCACATTGGAGAGAAACCCAATGAATGTAATCAATGTGGGAAAACCTTCAGATGCATCTCTTCTTTGTTAGGCATAAGGAAAGCAATAACAGAGGAGAAATGTTTCAAATGTTATAAATACGGAATTGCTTTATCAGTGTGTCTCTCATCTTTGAAGTGATCCCCTAGCTCATATTTTATAGTTTTCATTTTCTAATATAAACCTCTATGGCAATAACTTGCTCCCAGTACTCTTTCAGCTATTTCACACAACTTTCAAAATGTATTATTTTCATTGTGGTTCACCTATGTATATTGTCTCATTTCCATTGTGAAATCTCAGACTGAAGTAAAGTGTATTTTTTAATATGCAAGTAAGTGTATTTGAAATTAGCTTTGTTATTGTTTCTAATTAATTTCCACTATATGCAATGCATGTGGGCCTCGGGATATTGACTTTGGTACTTGTTGGGATTTTCTTTCTGGCCTACTGTGGCAGACACTGGGATTTGCCTACCTGGTAGCTATTCTACCCTTCTTCCTTACCATGAAAACTTAGAAATTTTCAGGTTATTGACCTTAACTGTTGAGAGGTGTATCTTCAGCATTTTTGTGGCTAGTGTAGTATATAACAATTGTTTTGGTTAATAAGTAGTTGATATACATAAAAAATGTTCAAAATTATCTAAAAAAGATGGTTTCATCAGACTCAGTAATTTAACCTTTTGTACTTTGCTCCTCCTTTAAGTTGGACACAACAATTCAAGTTGAAAAGAGAGAACTTGGAACCATGAGGGTGAAAGTTAGGGGTAATGATGGTTGTGCTGGATTATGTTATATGAAGCTTAGAATTACATTGTCTAGAATCCTCTTGCTGTATGGTTAGAATTAGACAAAAGAGGAAGCTACATGAGATTTGAAATGCAAAAATGAAGAAGCCATTAATCTCAAAATGATGTGGAAATAGCAGATTGACAGACAGATCCAGAACTGTTCAGAAGTTCCAAACTTCAAGCTTATCTTCCTGACTACTGTCTTTGCAGAATAACATCAACCCTGAGCCAATCACAAGCACTTTAGTCACCTCAGAGGTAGCAGTTTCCACAAACATCTCCATGAGCTCACCCTTCATGGTCCTACTTTGGTGGATAGATGTGCACAGCTGTTTGAATTTCCTTGAAAACTCAAAACTGTCCATTCATACCACTGTTTCAGAATATTGTGTTTAGAGACTTTCTCCAATCCTCTGATTACCTCTTCTCCACACTTTTGAAAAGTCTGATTTCTATAGTGAGCACATAGTTCTCCTAATACTTCCAGTGACTCTGTTTTTCCTGAGTCATAACGTGTTGCAGCAAAAGAAAACAAACAGATGAGTAAGTTTGCTCCCCTATTGCAATTGTTGAGTGGCCATACTGTCCTTGTGTTGCCTATTTCTAGACTCTCCCAGGAGAGAAATAAGCCCCTTGCTGATTTGTGGGAATTTTATGTTAGTCAAAACAGAATGAAATTCCTAAATGATAAACATGGTATTGTTAAATTAAAACTATCAGTGTAATTCACCATATTAACAAAATAAAGAACATATATATGATCATCTCAATAAATGCATAGAAAATCTTTGAAAAATTCAAAATGCATTTTGTGAAAACTTTCAACACACTAGAGGATGGGAACATCCTCCTTGTGGTTTAAAAAAAAACCTATGAAAATCCTAAATCTAACATCATACTTACTGGTAAAATATTGAATGCTTCCCCATAATATTAGAGACAAAGCCAGAAAGTTCTCACTCCTTCTGTTCAACATTATAATGGAAGATCTAGTCAATGTAAAAAGCCAGGAAAATAAATAAAAGGCACAGATATTTAAAATATTTGTCTTTATTTACAGATGACCTAATTGTATATGTTGAAAATCCTAAAGAACCTACAAGAAAACTACTAGGACTAATGAGTAGATTTAGCAAGGTTGCAGAATATAAGACTAATATATAAAAATAAATTATGTTTATATATAATCGCAAGTAACAAATGGAAAATAAAAGTTTAACGCTACCATTTACAATAGCATCAAAAAGATACATTAGGATTAGATTTAACTAAAGATGTGCAAGACTTTCACACTGAAACTTATAAAACATTGCAAACAGAAATTGAGAAGATTTAAACAAATGGAGAAATATGCCATGTTCATGGATTGAAGACTCAAAACTTTTAAGATGTTCACAATTACCAAAATGATCTCTAGAGAAATGGAACTCCAATCAAAATCCAAGTAGGCTGGTTTGTGGAAATTGGCAAGTGACAAGCAAATATATATATATATATTTTTTCAAGACATCTTGTATAGTTGCAATAATCAAGACAGTGAAGTATTGGCAAAAGGATCAATAAATAAACTAAATAAAAGAAATAATCAAGTTTTTTCTTTTTAGTATCATTACATATTCATGGCATCTATGGACTTAACTTGTTTTAATCAAGTATACATTTTTGGTCCATTTTTGCAAGTAACTTATCACAACTTGGCCAGCAGGAGACTCCTCAAACTGGCTGCTGTGGACTTTCGACCCAACCTATGATTTTGAAAGTGTCCTTGCTTTCTGGAAATAACAAGAGGTCACAAAATTATTCTATATTCTGCTGATCCAGACATGTATCCAACTATTCTTACAAAGAGCTTTGCTTTTTTTCCCATTGAATAAAGGTATTAGAGAATAAAATCTTGGGATCCTGGAAAGCTGGAAGATTGGGTACAAGGAGTAATGGATTAAAAGCATGATGAATATATGGGAGTAAACACAAAGTGTGAAGACCTATATGTGATAAGTATATGTTAATAAGTTAATGTGATAAGTATATGTTAATAAGTTAATGGCCACCAGAGGGCATTCCACCAAGAAAGAGTCACTAAACATTGGAATAGACAAAATTATTGATCCTTTTGACATCAGACAGACTCTTTCATCAGCCAGACCACTGCTGGCATGATGAGCAGATGAAGAAAGAGGCCACAGTGGCAAAAATAAAAGCTATTCAAGCACCTCACTTACCAAGGTTGATTTAGGTGCTTCCACATCCAGATTTCCAATATGCCAGCAATAGAGACAAACACTAAGCCCTTTACTTTATATGGCAGGAATGGCTTCAGTTAACATTGCTCTCAATGACCTGCTTGGGGAATTTGTGCTTCCCTTTTCTGAAACTCTGGGCTCTGCAGAGTTAGAAGTCCTTGTCCTTAAAGGGAAACATTTCCACCAGGGGATATTGCATGATTCCCGCTATACTATAAGCTAAAGCTATATCCTCAATCCTTTCGGTTCCATATGACCAGTGTCCAGCAGACAAGAGAGGAGCCACCAGCTTGACAGGGGAAACTGACCCTGATCATCAGGAGGAAGTAGGGCTGCTATGACACACAGGGTTCAAGGAAAAATATGTTTGGCACATAGTTGACCCACTTGAGTGCCTCCTGGTACACACTAGCCCAGTTATTTTGGTAATTGGATATATGCAACAATCCCATATCTAAAGGGCTTGATGACAAGGACTAATATCTCTTGGGGATGAACGTCTGGATTATACCACCAGATAAACCACCAAGACCAGCAGACATGCTAGTGAAGGTGAAAAGAAACCTAGAATGGACAGTAGAGAAGGGAGACAATGATTATTAGTTCTAACCCTGAAACCAGTTTCAGTGGTAGAGACTATAGGTCATCCCATTAAACTTTCTCTTCTAAGTTTGCCCCAGGAAGAGAAGACCAGCAGAACCATGAAGGAGCTGCTCCCTGAATATGTGTGAAGAAAAGGATCTGAGAGGCACAGAAGGTGGACTATAAGGACATGGACATGCACCACTCAAATTCCCTTTCCATGGAAGTCTTGATTCTGGGAATGCCAGGAGTGTTATCAGTAGGCACCCTTCAGCTGTCACACCCTTTTCAGGCAGCCCACATCCAATGACTGATCAATGTGGAAATATAAAGACCTAGCCATTTCAGCTAGCTCAGCATAACTCTAAAGGGACATGTTAGCTTCAGAGTTCCCCACTTCTCTCTTTGCTGAATCCTGCCTCTGTCAGCTCTCCCCATGAATGTTAATCTCAAAGAACTCCCTAGAAAATACCCTACTTTAACTCAACCTCAGAGTCTGCTTCTTAGAGATCCCAACTCAGTAACACAGCTCCTGGCTTGCTATTGGACCACGGTAGAGACTGAACCCCTGACTGTGGGACACAAAGTGAACATGTGATCTGAGGTGTCTATAATTTACCTGATTTATCAAACCATAAAATTGTAGCATGCGTAGCAGCACTCCATCTTCAAGTGGAAGTAGTAATACAAGATCGTACGTGAGCAGGTCTGGAGAGCATAAATATGTTTCATAAGTGGACGGTTTATACTGGCAATACACCTACTGCTCCTGCATTACCACCTCTCTTTCAACCTATATCTATGGCCTTATTGGTAATTGGATATATGCAACAATCCCATATTGAAAGGGCTTGATGACAAGGGCTCATATCTATTGGGGATGAACGTCTGTATTATACCACCAGATAAGCCACCAAAACCAGCAGACATGCTAGTGAAGGTGAAAAGAAACCTAGAATAGATAGTAGAGAAGGGAATGATCAGCTCATTCCCTGTGATCAGATCACTAAAGAGGGAAAATTTGAGCCTAATTTTAAAATATTTGCTCACAGAACTCTGACACAAACCATAAGGAGACTAGTAATGTATTACATCCCACAGGACTGGCTCGGAAGGGCAGAAGAGAAAGGAACTCCTCATGCTAGGAAAGACCTTTATGGGTTTGTTTTTTGCTTTTTGTTTTTTAATTGAAGTATAGTTGACTTACAATATCATTTTACTTTCAGAAGTACAACATAGTGATTCAATATTTTTATAGATTATATTCCATATAAAGTTATTATAAAGTATTGGCTAAATTCCCTCTACTGTACATTATATCTTTGTATCTTATTTATCTTATATTTAGTACTTTGTACTATTTAATCCCCTTCACCTATCTTGCCTCTCTCCCCTTGATAGGAAAGAACCTTGAGTGGTACATCTGACTGTTCACTTTTCTTGGAAAGAAAGATGGCCCGAGGTATGTATTTGCATTTGTATTAGTTTTCTAGGGTTGCCATAACAGAGTACCACAAACTGGGTGGCTTAAATAATAGAAATTCATTGTCTCACAGTTTTTGAGGCTAGAGGTCTGAAATCAAGGTGTTAGTAGGGTGGGTTCTTTGTGAAGGCTGAGAGGGAGAATCTGCTCCATTTCTGTTTCCTTGGATGTGGATGCCATCTTCTCCCTTCTCTTCACATGGTCTTCCCTCTATGCGTGTCTGTCTCTGTGTTTAAATTTCCCCTTTTTATAAGGACATCAACCATCCCGGATTAGGACCCATCCTAATGACCTTGTTTTAACTTGATTACCTCTGTTAAGACCCTATCTCCAAATGAAGTTACATTCTGAGGTACTGGGGTTTAGGATGCCGATATATCTTTTTCAGCAAGGACACAATTCAGTCCATAGCAGCACTTATTCATGAGTGGTGGCTAATGGTTTGGCCTATATGCCATGGGGCAAAAGGGAATAAGATTAGAGGGTTGGTAACAAGAAAGTCTGGGTATCATCTCTTGCTCTGAGGCTCTTCCGAGGTGTTAATGTAATATTGAATTTCCCTCATTACATAACCCATTTTTCATTCCTTTACCAATAGCTACTATTTTTTCTTCTTTCCATTTTATCCCAAACTTTTCTACCTTTGGAAGGGACATTAGGTTCAGCCAGTATGCTGGTGTAGATTGCAGACCACAGTACTACTCTAGCAAGTGCTTCTTCCTCTGTCCACTCTGTTCCCATAGAGTAAGGTACATAGATGCAGAACTAGTGGGCTGTCTTTACCACCAGGCAATATAGTGGCATTCACTGTTAATCCCAATTTTGCCAGATGGTGTGAAGGTACATCCTGCTCCATTAGGCCCTTGGGAATTCTGACATAAGGTTAAAAACATAGTTATAGTTCCTTGCTTAGGAATCCATTCATGTTTCCTGTCCTTGTAATTGCAGCCCTGGTCCTATGACCAATGCAACAAGTAGGAGAAAAAAAAAGATGAGGTTATATGAAGAAGAAAGTATACCAGCACCTTCCCCAACCCTTCTGCCCCAGATCCACCAGGAAAACAAGAGAAATCTATTCAGTGAGGACACTCTTTTAGCCCCCCTCTTGTTGAGTGTGAGCACATTCTCATGAATATGTGTAAACCAGCCCTTCGTGCTTTTATCTCCTCCTGTTTTAGACAATCAATGTTTTAATTGCCTGTTCCAATTCTCTATCAGAATATTACTCTGAGGAGGATATCTCTCTGCCCATTGTTGGACATTATGGGCTGTAAAGTGAGGTCATTGGTCTGAAGAAATGATAGTCAGCTATACAAATTGGTGCAATATCTTCTCTTCCAATTCTCTCACAATATTCTGAGCATTTGCATTTACCACCAGGTAAGCGAAGTCCAGACCAGAATCAGTGTCTATTCCTATCACGACCCATTTGTAGCCCCATAGGGCTACCAGTAACAGCCAGCTGTGCTCAAGGGCTTTCCCGCCAGGAAGTTGGTCACACAGCTATCTGCAGTCTCTGTGTATTTTGTTGGCAGATAAAACATTTTGTGCCTCAGAGGGTACAAGAGGAATATGTTTAGATTCAGCCCATCTCTGCCTTGCTGCAAACCCTCAACCTCATGGACCCAGTTGGCCACCTCAAGCAAACACACAGGTATATCTTCTTGTCGATTCCAATCATTTGGCCACTGTGCATGAGTCAGTAAAAAGCCAAACATAGTGGCTTTTTTCCACTGTTCAATCCTTCCATCACTGCTGAGGAAACAGCATGCAATTCAGCCCACCAAGCTGATTTGTTTTTACCTCCTTCCATCAGAGTGATGGCCTTCCAAACAGGATGTTGTCCATTCACCTTGGAATCTACAAACCAAGCAGCTCTGTCAGCCAGGCAAGGGCTCTTTATAGGGCTTTATGGGAAGTGCTTGTGTCTTTTTTTACTCCAAGGGAGTAAACACCCCTCAAGTGGAAATTCTCTTGTCCAAAGTCCCAGTAGTCATCACTCGGAAGCACTCACAGGCTCTAGTATATGCCCCACATAGGGCTATTGCACAGAGAATTTGTCCCCACCAGCACTCCAGCTTCCATTCTACACTGTATGGCTCAGGCAATCTTACTGGTTCCCATTTAGCATGTCCAATTAATATTGCTTGAAAGGTGGATTTGCATACCTCTGTTTGACAGTACTGGGTAGGGGAAATGTTCCGCAGTCAGATTCAGTGTCCATCTCCCAAATACAATCTGGTAAAAAAGACACAAGCACTTCACATAAAGCCTGTTCTTTTTTTTTTTTTTAACATCTCTATTGGAGTATAATTGCTTTACAATGGTGTGTTAGTTTCTGCTTTATAACAAAGTGAATCAGCTATACATATACATATGTTCTCATATCTCTTCCCTCTTGCATCTCCCTCCCTCCCACCCTCCCTATCCCACCCCTCCAGGTGGTCACAAACCACCAAGCTGATCTCCCTGTGCTATGCGGCTGCTTCCCACTAGCTATCTATTTTACATTTGGTAGTGTATATATGTCCATGCCACTCTCTCACTTTGTCACAGCTTACCCTTCCCTTTCCCCATATCCTCAAGTCCATTCTCTAGTAAGTTCAAACATACCGATTCTCCTACAAACTTTTACTGTAATTCCAACAACTCATATGTTCCTAACTGTAGCCTCTATTAGGACTTCATCCACCGGTTTGTTCTTTTTTTAATAGAACTTTATTGGAGTATAATTGCTTCACAATATCGTGTTAGTTTCTGTTGCACAACAAAGTGAATCAGCCATATGCATACACATGTCCCCGTATCCCCTCCCTCTTGAGCCTCCCTCCCATCCTCCCTATCCCACCCCTCTAGGTCATCGCAAAGCACCAAGCCGATCTCCCTGTGCTATGCTGCTGCTTCCCACCAGACAACTATTTTACATTCGGTAGTGTATAGCATCCATAGGTTTTGATTTTACAATACTAGGTAGGCGAAGTGTTCCCTTGCCCTTCGTAATATGCATTCCCATAAAACATTCAGGAAAAGTTGACACACTTCTTTTTTTTTTAATTTATTTTTTATTTTATTTTTGGCTGCATTGGGCCTTCATTGCTGCACGCGGGCTTTCTCCAGTTGCGGCGAGCGGGGGCTACTTTTCGTTGCGGTGCGCGGGTTTCTCATTGCGGTAGCTTCTCGTTGAGGAGCACGGGCTCTAGGCATGCGGGCTTCAGTAGTTGTGGATTGCGGGCTCCAGAGCGCAGGCTCAGTAGTTGCGGTGCACGGGCTTAGTTGCTCCGCGGCATGTGGGATCTTCCCTGACCAGGGCTTGAACCCGTGTCCCCTGCATTGGCAGGCGGATTCTTAACCACTGTGCCATCAAGAAAGCCCCACACTTCTTTACATAATTCTAACTTTCATAATCCTATCAACCATTACCTTTTTTAGGTAATCTTACTCTAATCTAATCTTAATCTAATTGGGTTTCACCAATGGGCTTTGGTACCACAGTTGAGTCCTGGAAACTTCTCTTCTCCAGCCCCTGACCATTTTACCCACTCCAGTGCAAAAGTCTTTGGCTACCCAGTGAGGGGTTGAGCCAAGTGACCCTGGCCCTTTTGTCAATCTTTACCTTATAAATCGGCCTGCCCACTCTCCCATGCAATTTCCAGTCAGGTTTCTCATTGTAATGTCTGCCTTCTGACTTTTAAAATTTCTCCAAACAGGGGTAAATAGAGTGGACTCTCTCAACTTTAATGTTGAGAGATCAAAGGGGGGGGGTTCCTTTGGCCCACCCAACCTTAGGTAGTGCTGTATTAAAACTTTGTTTTAACCCAATCAATGTCCATTTTATTCACTCCATTTTTTAAATAACCATCTAAGGATTTCTACTCTTCTGGAATGAGTCCTGTGACTCCCCTTTCTGTTTTCTCTTTCTTTTGCTCCTATCGATATCCACTTCATTCATCTTATTCCTTTTTTTTTTTTTTTTTTTTTTGCGGTACGCGGGCCTCTCACTGCTGTGGCCTCTCCCATTGCGGAGCACAGGCTCCGGACGCACAGGCTCAGTGGCCATGGCTCACGGGCCCAGCCGCTCCGCGGCATGTGGGATCCTCCCGGACCGAGGCACGAACCCGTGTCCCCTGCATTGGCAGGTGGACTCTCAACCACTGCACCACCAGGGAAGCCCCATCTTATTCCTTTTTTAAAAATATTTATTTATTTACCTATTTATTATTTATTTATTTATTTGGCCATGCCAGGTCTTAGTTGCAGCAGGTGGGATCTTCGTTGTGGCATACGGAATCTAGTTCCCTGACCAGGGATCGAACCCAGGCACCCTGCATTCGGAGCGCGGGGTCTTAACCAGTGGAATACCAGGGAAGTCCCTCATCTTATTCCTTAATAACTGTTCTAAAATTTCTACCTCCTTGGGAAGAGTCCTGTGACTTCCCCCTTGGCCTCTCCCCATTCTCTAGTTAATTAACTTAATGTTTTTATTAGCATCTATAAGACCCAGTGAGGGGAAGCTAAGATAGCAAATTTGATGTTTCCTGAACATTTTTTTTTAATTTATTTTTGGCTGCGTTGGGTCTTTGTTGCTGCGTACGGACTCTCTAGTTGTGGCGTGTCGGGGCTACTCTTCGTTGGGGTGCACGGGCTTCTCATTGTGGTGGCTTCTTTTGTTGCAGAGCACAGGCTCTAGGCGTGTGGGCTTCAGTAGTTGTGGCTCACGGGCTCTAGAGCCCAGGCTCAGTAGTTGTGATGCACAGGCTTAGTTGCTCCGCAGCATGTGGGATCTTCCCGGACCAGGGCTCGAACCCGTGTCCCCTGCATTAGCAGGCAGATTCTTGACCACTGCACCACCAGGGAAGCCCTGAACGCTTTTTTGATTTGGCAACAATAGGATTATATGGGATGCCCATGTGAAGGGGCCCCTTTAACCTCAGAATTACCATGACCTGGGTAACAGGTATATTCAGTGGGTGAATATCCTACTCATCATAAAGCCAGTACCACATGGTTTGCATATGAAGCATATCAGCTATTTCATCTGAAGTTTTCCACTTGGCATTCATAGAGGAAGACAAACACTGCAGGGTAAACAGACCTTGCAGTGGCTTTTATCTGGTCCATCAGGCTGGCTGTTCCCTCAGGAATAACCTCTTGTGTATCTGACTCACATATAGTCATCTGTGATTGTTCCATAGTGAGCTGTGGGCCCTGTATCCACCCAAACATGCTCTTCCACTCTGCAGCACTCAAAACCAAAGACACAGCCCCCACATTAGTTATGATTCATTTCAGTAAACCTTCTTCAGGAAGCTGATGATACTGATCTACAAAATGAAACAATTCCTTCACACCATAACCCTGGCTTCAGGAGTTTCTTGGTTTTGTCCTCTCCCCCTCCCACCCGCCCCATGTTGATTACCTTCTTTGTGACCAGAGATCTTAGAGGCCTTTCTGTTGTCCCTGCACATTTTTTACCTTGGGGACAGCTTTGAGGCTAGTGGCCCAAGCTCAGACTCACTGAAATCTGAGTTTGGACCAGCATCAAGGTCTAACCCAGCATTCTCTTTTACTTTTAGTTTAGCTATTACAGATAACAATAACCAAGGGATTGTATGTTTAGCATCCTTCTTATTATTTTGCACTTCCTTATACACCCAGTGATTCCATTCCCCAGGATTTGGATTCCACTGGTAACTTTTACCTTTAGTAACTGACTACAGCGAGCTGCTGCTCCATACCATGGGTGACCATGTGGCCCAGGAATCAGAGGTTCTTCATCCCCTGCCCTTTCATCCTTTCTCTTCCCAAACCACGTGTTTCCGTGAGCCAGGGCTAATCTAGCAAATCCCACGTCACTGACGTCAACTCTTTTGTGTTCTGAGCACCCAATTTCAATGTGAGGAGAGGGGGTTTTCTTCCACACCTCCAACAAGCAATGCTCTGACACCAGCCGGGTATCCTACAAGTCAACTCAGTTCTGACACTATCTCCCCTGAGATGGCACCTGATTCCACAAGTTGAGAACTCAGTCCCACAAGACTCCCCCCGCAACCCCACTGCAGATTCCAATTGCGAGCCCAGGTTGTTACCTGTGCTTCTGACCAACTGGCTACGGATTGGAGGGTCCCAAGATTCCCTTCTCAGACTCCAAACACCAGTGGCAAGCCCAGGTTGCTGTACTGCTGTACCTGTACTTCTGACCGACTGACTGTAAATCAGAGGTTCCCACAAAGCTTGGGTTTGATTAATTTGCTAGAGTGGCGCAGAACTCAGAGAAACATTTTACTTACTAAATTACCAGTTTATTATAAAAGGGTATAACTCAGGAAGAGCCAGATGGAAGAGATGCGTAGTGCAGGGTATGGGGAAAGGGGCACAGAGCTCCCATGCCCTCCTAATGTGCCACTCTCCCCAAATATCCATGTGTTCACCAACTGAGAAGCTCTCTGAACCCTGTCCTTTTGGGTTTTTCTAGAGGCTTCATTACATAGGCATGGTTGATTAAATCATTGGTCATTGGTGATTAAACTTAATCTCCAGTCCCTCTCCCCTCCCCAGATGTCAGGGGAAGGACTGAAAGTTCTAACCCTCTAATAACATGTTTGGTTCTCCTGGCAACCAGCATCCCATCCTTAGGTGCTCTTCCAAAAGTCACCTCATTAACATAACATAACAAGAGACACCTTTATTGCTCTCTTCACTTCACTTAGGAAATTCCAAGGGTTTTAAGAGCCGTATCAGAAACCGAGGACGAAGATCAAATATATATTTCCTATTATAAATCACAGTATCACACTGGGTGAGAGATATGTTTACGGAACTCTCCAGAATGGAGTACAGAGTATGTAGATATATGTGCCTCATATGAATGCTCACTAAATGTTCAACATTGCAGTTGTGAATATTAATACTGAAATTGAAAAGAAGGTCAATTATGTGGCTTTTTACTTTAAAAACATTACATAATGCTTACTATGTGCCAGGCATAGTTCTATCCATAAGATATCAAATAGCCCTTTCCCCAGCTATACCAGTATTTGCTGCTAAATGAACATGAAAATCTTAAAGCCCTTGACTCTCTGACTCCTCCAGGCCAACATAAGCAGACTTTTACTACTTGCCAGAGGAAAGCACTATCCCCTTTCCTGGAAATCATACAACAAACTTAGGAGGCAGGTGCTTTACAAAGTGACACTTGTTCTTCTCCACATCTGTCCCTCTAATCCACACTCCTTTTAGGCTATAACCTATGGAAAAGTATACTGTCCATTCTGGGGGAGATAACTTTCACAGAAAGAATTGCAAGGCCTGACCAATACATACCAGCAGGATACAGGGCATATGTGAGAGTGGATTTTGAGGGTATTGGACCAGGGTACAGAATATAAGCCTAGATTTGGTAGAATTAAATGACATGGAGAACTTGCCCATGACTTGGGATTTAAGCTTCTGGCAAGGATACCTGGACCAGATCCTAATACTTTGGCCAGAAAGGTCAAAGGCTTTTTGAAGATTAGACACAATTAATGGCTAATAAATGTAGTAGAGATATGAACTATCCTTGGACATAGTATGGAGGAGAATATCAGAAGGCTCGGAGAGGTGGGAATGTTAGAATGGGTTTACTGTATAAACCCTGAGAACCCGACAATTATGTTCCCTAAGATGGCCCAGAAGTGAGGCTTCTAGTGAGGAAAAGACTGACATTTTTGTAAAGCTCAGTGGGTAACTATCCCCTATAGACAAGGGTTTGTGGTATTGATGCTGGCAAAGAACTGAGCTCTCTGGCATGAATGAGGATAATGAGATTTCAGAATAACAGAGACCAAATGGCTTCACATAATTAGTGGCAAAGTAGATTTAACTACTGCGGCAGCAGCAAGACCATCATGGCAACCAAGGTGTTTTTACACATAGGGATTGTGGCTATGCCTAATAAACCATGGTGTTCCTGGGAGTGAGAAAGATAGACAGCCAAATAAAATGTTGCTTGACTTGTTTAATAAAGATATTTGAGAGCTGGTATACAGCTACTGCAATGGACAATTGCAGTCCCTCACCCTGTTTTTAGGTATGTCAGATCACATACCAGAGCCTGTTAGAAGGGGAAGATGACCCTGTTTAAGGAAGGGCAATGCCACTGCAGCTAAAGACTCTAAGTGTTCCTTCTATCCTTTCCTAAAGAGATCTGCAGCTGTTTGCCTGGGTAACTGCACTTGGGAAAGTGGATTATCCAGACTTCTCAAGGAAGGTGAAATATAGTTCCTGAGCAGACTCTGGTAAGAGGTGACCTAAAACACCATAATGGTCCTTCAGTTATAATGCAGGCTTATAGAGATGAAGAGATGAATGGAATTTAGGCCCAAATCCATCTCAGAGTGGGTCCAAAGCATCCAGACCTACCATGTGAGTATTTCCTGGGTCCCTGAGTGTATAATTGGGATAGATATACTCATCAGCTGGAAGAAGCCTGTGCAGAAAAGAATTAATGTAGCAGGCTTAATACTCTATCCTTACAAGGCCCTGCTTGCAAGGTTGGCCCTTGGCTGTTATCTGGGAACTTGGATTTGGGGAGCATTTCCACTGTCCCCTACCACCGGCTTTCTTGGCATTCTGAACTCACAGATCCTAATCGCCTAGATCTGACTCTAAGGGAAAATCTGATACTATCTTCTAAGCACCATTTCAGTTATAGCATGAGCTGTGCTAAACTGAAAGCAGCCACAGGCTCCATAAAGGGAACACAGATGCTGTGCCTGTTACAGATTTAGGAAACTCCTTTGTGGGGCCTTAAACAGAGAAAACATGGATGCTGGCTGGACCATCTGGACCACTTACAGATGCCCACAGGAAAGTCTTATTTACTGATGGGGCCATCTGTAATTGAGGTGCTGACTGGCTCTATATATCTTTTTTTTTTCTTTTTTTTCTCTTTTTTTTTTTGCGGTATGCGGGCCTTTCACTGTTGTGGCCTCTCCCGCTGCGGAGCACAGGCTCCGGACGCGCAGGCTCATGGGCCCAGCCGCTCTGTGGCATGTGGGATCTTCCCATACCGGGGCACGAACCCGTGTCCCCTGCATCGGCAGGCGGACTCTCAACCACTGCGCCACCAGGGAAGCCCTGGCTCTTTGTTTCTGATAGAGATATACAGAGAATGGTTGCAGTTCTAATTTGTGAGTACTGTGGAAAGCTGCAAGTTGGGGGAAGGCACATCACAGCAACTATGACCCCCTCCACCCACTCCTGACAGATCAGACTCTGGACCCCCAATGGGGTATGTTCCACTGCTATTGACTTGTGTTCAGATTTCTAGATTGGTTGCAATTTGCGTCAATGAACTGATAGTGTGACTCTATTTCCCTCACCTTTTACCTAGTACACACATCTTATTAAGGCAATTTGACTGTTAAATGCAACCATCCCCAGAAAGAGATTGATCTGTGTAAATCCATTTTGAAAACCTTTGAAAATTCAGGATATCATCATGATAAATTCCTTAACATGATATGACTTTATGGTAAAAATTATATAAAAAATTGTTTCTGTGAAAATGCTTTTGTCTTGCATATGACCCTTTCAGACAAAAGATCTGGGTAAGAGGAGAGGATGACTAAAAAAATATAAAGTCATAATTGCTGAATGGGACACATTGATTTTTTAACACTGAAGAAAACACAGCCCGGAGAGGCACAGAGAGTGGGGAGGACATTAACAATGTTTGTTTTTCAGAACTCTTCCTGGAAGCTTCCCTCTCTTCTTGAAGGAAAACTCCCCATGCTGCTTTTCCAAGCTGCTGTGAGCATTCTGGATTCAAATGGACTGCTGAGCCCACAATCACACCTGACAGTGCTGACTATGAGGCAGCAGAGAATGGCTCCACCTCCTGCACTTTCCATGCAGAACACTTCCAGATGCTGTCCACGCCTGTGAGGTGGAAAAGGTGATGTCATGCACAAGCAAAACTGTTTGGAACCAACTGCCTTGGGAAGCCCCTTTGAAACCAAAAACTGAACTGAATTATTTGGACTGAACTGAGAATCCTGGAGCAGGAGGCCCCATGGTTAGAGGCCATCTTGAAGTCTCTGTTAACCAGTACTGCCTAACTAATGTATGTCCTGCTTGGGGTGCCCTAACTATGTAAACTCTCTGTTTCCAGAGGTACTACATGTGCCCTCTGGGACTGTATTTCTTCCATGTGTACCCTGCTATCATGACACTGCCTCAGCCCTACAAGGCATTTGTGTCAGCTTCAACTTCCTAGCCAGAGTTGTGCTGTGCCTGACTTGATGCCTTGGGTCAGGTGAAAAGGTTACAACAAAAACTTAAACAGGAAGATACCTGGCTTTCTAAGGTAGGCCTTTACGGTTAGTGGGATTTGTTTAACTGGCCAAATCTAGGACCCATGGAGGGCATAACTGAGGCCAATATTGTATGTTGGTCTTACCCTGCTACATGGGGTCCTACTGATGATAATCTTGTTGTAAAGACACCTTGGCCAAGGGCCAAGGGGATGGGCTGTGCAGGAAAGAGTTACCATAGCAGGCCTGAGACTCCTATCCTTAGAAAGCCCTGCTTGCAAGGTTGGCCCTTTGTTGGCATCTGGGACTTGGATTTGGAGACTGATCCCAACGTTTCATAACTGATAAAGGTCATTTACTGTGCCTAAACTGTATACACAAACAATGTAGTTTATGCTAGACAGGGGATGCCCATGTGTCCAGCACCCAATAAAACCCCTGGATTTCAGGTAAGCTTCGCTGGTAGACAACACTTCATACATGTTGTTTCAATCTGATGCTAGAAGAATGAAGCACATTCTGTGTGAATCCAACGAAGAGGACTCTTAGAAATTTCTATCTACTTTCCTCCAGATTTTGTCCAAGGCACCTTTTCCCTTTGCTGATTTTTCTTTGTATCCTTTTACTGTATCGTTTTACATTCTCACAGTCATGAGTATGACTATATGCTGAGTCTCATGAGTCTTTCTAGCAAATCACCAAACCTGGGGATGGTCTTAGAAACCTTCAATGTCAAACCCTTTCATTTGTTCCCTGACTGGTAGGGTAAGAAACATTATAGTGGAAAACCTGAAATTTCCCTTTCCCTAGCCAAGATAGTAAATAAGTAACACTGCATCCTAATTTCAGAGATGAGCACTACAGTCTAAAAGTTAAAAGTATGCAGAGGTGATAGTCTCCTCATATCCTCATTCAATTCACCTGTTCACCCCCTGCAAAAACTGGATGGATCATAGTGATGACAATGGACTGCGATTTGCTTAATCAACTGGCAGCTCCAATTACAGCTGCCATACCAGTGGTTATCTCTACTGGAGCAGATTAGTATAACCTTTAGCACTTGGTAGGTGGCTATTTTTCTGGTGAATGCATTCATCTTAAACTCCACCAGTGAATAAAATCAAAAGCAGTTCATCTTCTCATAACAGGGCAGCAAAATATATTCACTGTCTTGCCCCAGAGCTATGTTAACTCTTTCCCTTTCTTTTGTAACATACTCCACAAAGACCTCAACATTGAACATTCTGCAGAACATAATGTTAGACTACCATATTGATGACATCATGCTAACTGGGCCTAATGAGCAGTAAATGAAAAGGACCCTAGGTGGCCTAGCAGGACACATGCATGTCAAAGAGTAAAAGATTAGCCCCGTGAAGATTCAGGGGCCTGCCCCATCAGTGATGATTCTAGGGGTCTGGGGCATGCCAGGAAATCACACCCCCAAGGTAAAATACAAGTTATCTCTTGCATCTCTTACCACTAAAAGAGAGGCACTGTCTTTGGGGACCTCTCTGGATTTTAGAGGCAGCATATACCATATTTGGAACTCAAAATGCTGCCAGGTTTGAGCAGGGCCCGGAGTAAGGAAAAGATACATAGCAGGTTGAAACTATAATACTAGCCAATCTGATGTGATCTAGTCAATCTGATGTTGCTAAAAATGCCAGTAGTGGATAAGGATGCTGTGTGGAGTTTCCAGCAAGCCACAGTAGGATGATTATAGTGCAAATCTTATAGTGCAGATCCATGCCTTCTATAGCAGATAACTTCTGTGTCCTTATAAGTAGATGCT
Organism: Leucopleurus acutus; assembly: GCF_964270905.1. NCBI lineage: Eukaryota > Metazoa > Chordata > Mammalia > Artiodactyla > Delphinidae > Leucopleurus > Leucopleurus acutus. Next base: position 58,309,359 of record NC_139145.1, on the reverse strand, counting down.
GTCATGCTCCTGAGCCCTAGTAGAGAATGAGTGGCTGACTATGGGACATCAAACGATCATAATGTCATAAGAGCTGCTTACCGTGGGCTTGGTATCATCGGAGCCACTAAACCATAAGGTTTTTTTCTTTTTGTTTTTTTTTTAAGAACTGATTTTATTTGCATAACTGACTAAAGGAGTCTCATTTGTAACCAAGATGGAATTCACAGTATGTTGTTACATTCACGCTTAAAAAAATATATCGCTAGGGCTTCCCTGGTGGCACAGTGGTTGAGAGTCCACCTGCCAATGCAGGGGACACGGGTTTGTGCCCCGGTCCGGGAGGATTCCACATGCCGCGGAGCGGCTGGGCCCGTAAGCCATGGCTGCTGAACCTGCGTGTCCGGAGCCTGTGCTCCGTGACGGAAGAGGCCACAACGGTGAGAGGCCCGCGTACCGAAAAAAAAAAAAATATATATATATATATATATATATATATATGTACAGGAATTTGCAAATTGATATAAACATACATTACTTCCAAGTACATTTCTCCCCTTCTTCCTGGAGGAAAAAGAATAGAGCCATCCAGCAAGTCAACCCCTTCAAAATAACTTTAACACAAAGGACGTAAGTATCTCTAAATCAAAAAAGTGGTTCATCTGACCTACAGGTGTCACGGGAGAGAACATCATGGAATGACAGCAATGACAACAGCTTGACTTCGGATGGAACCGGACTATTTAAAATGGAGTTTCCAGGAAAAATAGGCACTGATTTCTAGAAGGAAATTCACTCCTTACTGAAGCTATTTATTGAGCCAATATGGCTGGTTAACATTTCACTGGTGTAAAGTAACCCAGCGCAGGACTCGCGGACGACGCCGGTTGAAACCAAACGCACAGTCGGGTCACAACTGGCGCTGCCTGGGCTCCACTGAGAGCTGCTGTCCCCATTCCCCAGATGTGGAGGACCACCCCAATTTCATCTCAGGGCCTCAGTCCATTTCTTCCCATACTGCAACTGTCTAGCATTATACAAGGTACCCTTCTGCTTACCCACTTAAACTACTTTTCAAGTTAATTAGAAAAACTTTTCTTTGAAAAACTTTTCTTTAAAAAACAAAGGAAGAAAGAAAGGCGCTGTGAGTAGTACCAAAAATTCAAGGAAGAAATAATTCCAATCTTATACAAACACTACCATAGAATAGAAAAAAAGGGAGAACACGCCCTTAAAATGTTTTGCATAACCCTGATATCAAGAAAGGAAAATTAAAAGCCAATATCACTCACTGACATAAAGTAAAAGAGAAAAAAATCATACAATAATTTTTAGAGACACAGAAGAAGGATTGGATAAAATTCTGTTTATAATGGGGGAAAAAACTCCTTAAATTAGAAACAAAACTTCCTTAATCCTTAAATGATATGAAAACATGTACAGCAAAACACATTAATGGTGAAATGTTAAAACCTTTCCTCTGACATCAGAAACAGGACACAAATGCCCACTATTACATTTATTTGATATTGTACTGGAAGTTTTGGCCAGAATAATAAGGCAAAGAAATACAAGTTATGTAGATTGCAGAATAAGAAGCAAAGTTGTTATTATTTGTAGATGATACTAAGGAGTACAAAGAAAATCCAAAAGTACCTACAGATAAAATATTATAATTGAAGAGTTTAGTAAAGTTGCTGAATTTGGAAAATCAATATAAAATCAATTTATTTTATAAAGCAGTAAACAGAAATTGACATTTTAAAGATAGAATTTATAATAATGAAAGAAAATCAAGTAGCTAGGAATAAGTCTAACTAATAAAGTATAAGGCCTCTATGGAGAAACCATATGCCTTTGTGAAGAGACACTAAGATGACTTATATAAATGGAGAAATATATGATGTTCCTGAATTGGAAGATTCAATGTTTTAAAGTTATCAATTCTCTTCTCCCCCAGGACAACATTACTTTAAACATTACATTACTTTAAAATTCATATGAAAGAATAAAATAAGAGCTAGGAAACTTCTTAAAAGTAGGATTAAAAATTTGCCTTACTTATTATTGACTTGTTATAAAGCTATATTAATCAAGATAGTCTGATATTGGTGCACAGGCAGAAAATTTGACAAATGTAATAGATTAGGGAGCTCAAAAATAGACATATATATATGGAATGTTTGAACATTACAGAGATGGCAATTCAGAATGTCTTAGTCTGCTCAGGCTTCTCTAACAAAATACCATAGACTGGTGGCTTAAACAACAGATATTTATTTCGCATAGTTCCGGAGGCTGGGAAGTCAAAGACCAAGGTGCCAGCAGTTGGTTTCTGTTTTTTTTTTTTTTAACGTCTTTATTGGAGTATAATTGCTTTACAATGGTGTGTTAGTTTCTGCTTTATAACAAAGTGAATCAGCTATAAATATACATATGTTCTCATATCTCTTCCCTCTTGCATCTCCCTTCCTCCCACCCTCCCTATCCCACCCCTCTAGGTGGTCACAAACCACCAAGCTGATCTCCCTGTGCTATGTGGCTGCTTCCCACTAGCTATCTATTTTACATTTGGTAGTGTATATATGTCCATGCCACTCTCTCACTTCGTCCCAGCTTCCCCTTCCCCGTGTCCTCAAGTCCATTCTCTATGTAGCAGTTGGTTTCTTAATGATGGTCTTCTTCCTGGCTTGCAGGCTGCAGCCTCCTCACCATGTACGTATACATACACCATGTACGTATACATACACCATGTACGTATACATACACCATGTATGTATACGTGGTTTAAGAAGCAGCTCTGATATTTCTTCCTCTTCTTATAAAGACACTAATCCCATCATGGGCTCCACCCTCATGACTTTATCTAAACCTAATTAGTGCCCAAAGGCCCCTCCTCCTAACACTATCACAGTGGGGGCTAGGGCTTCAATATATGAACTAGGGTAGGGGGTGGGGCACAAACATTCAGTTCATAACACAGATCAATGCGAAAAGATGAAATGTTCAATTAAAAATGGTTATCCATACAGAAAAAGATTAAATTGGGTCTTAATTTAAAAATCAACTTCAAATGGTTCTAAGACTCAAATGTCAAAAACAAAAACAAAACCCAAAACAACGTTCAAGCTCTTAGTGGAAAATACAGGTTAATGGATTTTAGACCTTGGGCTAGAAATAATTTCTTTAAAAAGACACTGACCATAGAATAAAAGATTAATACATTTGTAATAAAATCAAGAAATTTCATTCATCAATAGACATCTTAAAGATGTGAAAAGGTACAAACCAGGAGAGGATACTCACATATACACACTGACAAAGAATTAATATCAAGGATATATAAAGAACTCCTACAAACCAATATAAATAAAAATAACAATAGAAAAATTGTAAAAGACATGAACAAACATTTCACAGAAGAAACATATAACCAATAGATGCACAAAGAGATGTTCTTTTGCTGTAATTAGAGAAATATAGATCAAAACCAAGATCAGGTAGATTTTTTTGTTTGACAAAAATTTAAAAGCCTGACAATGCCAAGTGTTGGAAAGCCTGTGGATACAAGAGATTCAGGCCTATATATTGCAAGTGCATGTAAAAATCCATACAACTACTTTGCCAAATAGTTGAATATTAGCTATTAAATATAACGATTACTCCTAGATAAATACTTGCGAGTTCCAGAATTTCTATTCCTAGTTATATACCCAAAAGAAATTCTTGCACATTTGCATCAGGAGGTATATATAAGAATGTTTATATTGACAGTGGGCAACAGGAGCAAAAATCAGGAAACAATCCATATGCCTATCAACTGAATGAATAAGCTACGGCATACTCACAAAATGGAATGTTTTACAGTAGTCTAAATAAATGAAATACAGGAACACAAGATGATTGGATTTTAAAAATAAATATTAGAGAAAAAAATGTACCAAAGTATCACATACAGTATTTTACCCTTACTATAAAATTTAAAACAACTAGAAAAATATATATGTGGGAATAACATATAATACAAAAAAAAAATTCAGAGGAGCAAAGAATGATGCACATAGAATTCAGGATGATAGTTACCTTGATCTGCTGGGTCCAGGGAGTGGTAGGAGGGACCATTTGTACGATCAGATGTATATCACTACCAAGGTCCTGGCATTTGTGGGAGGTACTGTGTTCACAAATTCTTATTACTATTTTGATAGATAACTACATATATAGATATACAGCTAAATGATACTGGATAGGTAAGTAAATAAACAATGCAGGTCAGGTATGGACTAATGATGACCGTTTATCATAATCCAATTCTGTGAACTTGAGGTCCAACCATATAAAAATAAAACAAAACAGCACATGTGAGAGAATATAAAGCACACAGAATCACCAATGAAGTATTCTTGCCAAAAATGTTTAAGTTCAACCAAGCCTTTAGACCTTCTTTCAAGGAGTGAAAGTCCTGAAACCCAGGAAACTTCCTGCCTAGTTCTTCGCACTAACAGACCAGAATCAATCTGGAGGAAAAACTCTTGGATATAGTGCAAGGCTCTTATCGACGTGGTTCAGCTTTGACTCCAGATGGCAAAGAGAAGTGGAGAGGCAAGCATAAAAATAGAAGCAGAGAATTAAAAATAAAAAGCAGTGTGTGCTAAAATCCTTAATGCATTACAAAAGAGAGTAATGGCTCCGCGGCAGCCTCCGGACTCAGAACCCAAGACTTATCCTGCTGCACGGCCTCTTCATGACCAAGTGGGCACCTGAGTCCAAGTAGATTCCCATGTCTGGTGCTAAGGAGACAGAGAAGGCTTTTTGTGGACAAAACCTCCAAGAACCTAGATCGGGAACTCAGAGCACGGGTTGAAGGGTCTGCCATTCATCGAAAGGCAGAAAGGAGCCTTTGCTCCGAATGGACAAAAGAACCATTTGTAAGTCAATGTGCAAAGAAATTAAGTGGGAGGATGCCCTGATTAAAGTCTGCTGGTTATTGAGGAGGACCCAGTGAAACTACGTTAGGCTGGAGTAGAAATTCTCACTATATAGACAATTATCTGGCTTCCCTGTAACAGAAATAATACTCTTTCTGAGTACAATTATTCCCCCCACAGAATGTGCAGAATTGTTAACAGACATCAATTTTCTACAAAACTACTTACCCAGCTGTGAAATTTTTTGTCTCAAGGTGCAGACTAAAGCCAGTAATACCAAATTTTCTGAAGTGGTTTTGAAAAAGCCATTATATCTGTGGCAATGAACAGAGCATCAGAACAGATGATACTCCACCAACCTTGAAGAGATAGGGACACAGGATGATCCTAGTCCGCCTTTTAAACATCATTTACACCATTCACAAGGAGCCTGTATTTAAAAGTGCTGGCATTTGGAGGGCACTGAAAACATGGTGGACCATGGAGCTCAAAGGGCAGACCACAGACTTAGATGATAGTTCCAACACTGAAATAATTTACTTTCTAAAAAGGCTCTCAGAGAAGATTCCTGGGCCATTCCACATGAATTTGGAGAGATCAGAGAGACCAGAGAGTCACAGACTTTGAAACAGGAATTTCAAATTTCAAAGGGTGCTTACGTTGGAAAGGTAGGCTCCAAACAGAAGGTACTTTCTGGCTTGAGCAAAAAATCTCCTGTGACTGTTTTATGCACACAACAACTTCCTGATAATAATATCACCCCTTCTTAGAGATATGGGCCAGAAGAAGAGAACCTACTTTCCTTCCAAGTTCAACACCTTGGGGACATTCTCTTGTTTAATTCAAGAAAATGATCAAGTTTGATACTCCACTGCCAGATATGGTCCTTCTGAGATATTACATATACTTAACTGCTGTAGCTTGGTATTAGTATCCCATGAAAGCTGGAACAGAGAATGAATTTCTAGCTACAGTATCACTATAGCATTGCAAGATACATACCATCTGGTCCTGACAGTAGACCAAAGGGTATAATAAGATTTTTCAAAGTTGAGGGATAAGAAGGAGTTCCCTGGCAGTCCAGTGGTAGGACTCGGTGCTTTCACTGCCATGGCCTGGGTTCAATCCCTGGTCGGGAACTAAGATCCTGCAAGTTTTGCACCATGGCCAAAAAAAAAAAAAAAAAAATTGAGGGATAGCAGAGAAAACTCTAATTGTAAAAGATACATGCAAGTTCATAGTAGCACTATTTATGATAGCCAAGACATGGAAGCAACCTAAATGCCCATCAACAGATGAATGGATAAAGAAGATGTGGTATATATATATATATATATATATATATACACATACACACACACAATGGAATATTATGCAGCCATAAAAAGAATGAAATAATGCCTTTTGCAGCAACATGGATGGACTTAGAGTTTACCATATTAAGTGAAGTAAGTCAGACAGAAAAAGACAAATATATGATATCAGTTATTTGTGGAATCTAAAAAGATGATACAAATGAACTTATTTACAAAACAGAAATAGAGTCAAAGACTTATGGCTACCAAAGGGGAATGGGGGAGGGAGGGATAAATTAGGAGTTTGGGATTAACATATACACACTACTATATATAAAATCGGTAAACAACAAGGATATATATATATATATATATATATATATATATATATATACACACACACACATATGTATGACTGAATCACTTTGCTGTACACTGGAAACTAACAAAACATTGTAAACTAACTATACTTCAATAAGAAATAATTTTTAAAACGTTGAGGGATAAATTAAAATATGTGGAAGTAAAGTTTAAAATAAGGCTACGCATCAGAAATATGGATTTGACCAACTTAAATCTTAGAAATAAATACCATCTCACCTCAAAATAAATAAATAAATAAATAGTAACCTGTGAGGTGATGGACATTAACTAACCTTATTGTAATAATCATTTCATAATAAACACATATATAAATCATAACACTGTACACCCTAAACATGCACAATGTTATTTGTCAATTATATCTCAATAAAGCTGGGGAAGAAAAAAGAAAGAAATACCATGAAACTAATTTAAAGACTACAAAGAAACCACAATATAAAAACAAAAACACAGTTAAGGAAAAGATTTTACACACACACATCATTGATTTTACATACACACACACACACATATACACACATAATTTGGATTGTATTTTTTTGTTCTAAATTATATTCTAGAATATTGCTCTTCTGACTGAAAACAAACATCTAGACCATCAGATCCCTGAGAACAGAAACCAGACCATTAATATCTGAATACCCAGAGCTCAATACAGTATACTGTAAATGGTGTGAATTCAAAAATATTTTTATTTAGGTAAATAATTTAATGATAGAACACTCAAATTTCTTTAAACACAATATTTCAGGTTACTATATTTTTGTCTGAGTACAGATCTGAAGTGGTACAAATTGTATCTAAATATTGAACCATGAATTAAGCAAAAAGGGTGGAAAACAATTCTTCTGACTTAGGTTTCAATTCCTTACTCCCACTCTTGCTTGCCTCAAATGATTTCTATTGAAGATATTTAGGTAAACCTTTAATGGACAACATGTGAAAAGGTCCGTTGACTATAGGGCTAATTGAGACAAGCTCATGGGTACTGAGCAGGGGGCCTTCGGACTTTGAAAGGTCCACTTCCTGCAGATGCCATTCCTGTTCTCTTTTCTACTTTAATCCAGACCTGCTTGAATGAAGCCCCATTAAGTAGCTACTGACTACTTACGTACATAATATATAACTTAAATGTATAAATAACTTAGAAGTAAAGTAGAAAAATGGTTTTCTTTTAAAGAAAAAGCAAATGGAAGACCAGCCACCGCTCTGGAGCACACCAGGCATGACACTGAGCATCCCCTCCCCAAATGTCTGCCCCAGCCCCCATTTGTCAACATCCATCACCCTGACCCTCTTGCCTCTGGCAATATGGCTAGACTTACCTCAGAGGTTTCACAGATAGAAAAAAGCTGAAGGAAACTGGGGATTCCATACCAGGTGTACATTCCACCAGCAGTGATTGACACACATGCCATGTGCGATCATTAACACTGGGAGCCTGCCTCTTTTCAGCTTTACAGGCTGCTTAAGAACACTTCTTATTGAGAGAGACTCTGCTGGTCTTGGATCATCATGGAATGATGAGGCTTACTTTAGTAAGAATGACCCTCTTACATTATAGGGCCAAAGAACACATGCACAAGTGTGTAGGGATCAGACGAACTATGTTTTTTTGTTTTTGATTTTTGTCAGTGCCTATATATATATATACATATGGTATAGTTTAATAAAGTTGCTTTTCTTATGTTTCATTGCTTTGTAAAATCACATCATATATACAGTCATCAATAAAACTCACAGATGGCCAGTACAAAATTTAGAAGTTTCCAACACTGTAAAAAAATGACAAGGAGTTATCAGCCCTCAGGTAAACTTCAGGATGGGTCAGCCCTAACATTAATCACTGTGGACTGCAAGCACTAAGTTCTGTCTAGTTCTATTTGAGAGGAGAGGACTTCATCCACTGGTAACATCACCTGATCACCATCAGGGCACAAAAAGTTCTCATGGCTTTGGCACTCTCTGTTACCTGGAAGGGTTTCTGACTGGTGGAGGCAGAGAGGACAGTGAACGATCCAAAAGGAATCAACAACCCCTAAATGGGCCAATAGTACATCCTGGAATCCTACCCAAGCCAGGACCCTGAGACTGGAAGCTAAGAACTGTTGTCAACTACATGGGTCTTCATCCAAGCACAGAAGCATAGCCCCCTCCCTTACCCCTTCCTCAGTCTAAAGTAGAGCAGAGGGGGAAGCTCTTTGGGAGAAGAGAGGAAGGAAATTTGGTACAAAGGCCAGGCTACTTCCCAGAGGCCTAATGCTCTAGGCCACACCTAACTAAGAGTGTGGAATATGATCCCACTTTGAAGATGAATAGCACTATTTTAAGAGTAGAACATCTTGGGAAAATCCAGGATGCCTACTCTGAAACTTTAACTCGAGGCTGTGGAAGACACATCAGTATGCAGGTATATTCTCCTCTTAAAAATCTAAGATGACAGAGACCACCCTGGTGGTCCAGTGACTAAGGCTCCACGCTCCCAGTGCAGGCAGCCAAGGTTGGATCCCTGGGCAGGGAACTAGATCCCGCATGCCACGACTAAAAAAACATTCTGCATGCTGCAACTAAAGATCCTGCATGCCGCAACTAAGACCCGGTGCAGCCAAATAAATGAATAAATATTAAACAAAAAATCTAGATGAGAAAAAATATGAAATCTTGCCATTTGCGACAACATGGAGGGACCTTGAGGGTATTATGCTAAGTGAAGTAAGTCAGACAGAGAAAGATAAATACTATAGGATTTCACTCATATCTGGAATATGAAAAACTATAATAAACAAACAAAACCCCTAATAAATGAACAAACCAAAACCAAATAAAACAAACATGTCATTACAGACAACAGAGTAGTGGTTATCAGAGCAGGTAGGTAAACGAGGGAGACAAAGTGGATAAAGGGGATCAACTGTATGGTGATAGATGAAAAATAAATATTTGGTGGTGAGCACATTGTAGGGTATACAGATGTAGAAATATAATGCCATAAATCAAGATTACCTCAATAAAAAATAAAATAAATCATTGTAAATGAAAAAATGTAGATGGATATTTTCATTTTCAAGCACCAAAAACTTTTTAAAAACTTTAATTGGCTAATATAGTGCACATGTTAAGCAGACTTTTAAAGAGACCCTACATCTTGAGTGGGTTAAGTAATCACTTATAACCATCTTGAAACATGTTTAACTCGGTTTTTCTAGTGACATGAGATTAAACATGGAAACCAAACTGTGTTTCACTCACAACATATAAGCAAACAAACTGCATGTACATGTGTAGATTTATGCAAAAGCCCGGTGACACAACTATGTTTAGCTTTTCAGATTAGGTACATACGGCCACCCACTCGCCCTGTATTATCTCACCAAACACAAGCGCAGCAACTTTTCTATTTCAATACAATTATGGGCAGAAATTATATGATATAAAATAGAGGTTCTTCCATAAAGGTTAAGATTTAGCATATAAGCAGGGAAGACAAAAGCAAAGTTCCCATGAAGTCAAAAATAATACCACACTGGTCCAGTGCTCCATGAAACTCTGAGTTAAATTATAGTCCTCAAAGGCGTGTACTTGGATCCAGATTCACCAAGACACTTCAGTATGCTTCAAACTGGCTCATCATCATCTTCCTGCTGTATTCATAAGCCAAAAATAGTGCCGCATTGGCAGGGAACGCTCGAATCAAAGTAGCTTTCAGACCAGAATATAAAGCTGCTACTCCTTCCTTTTTCACAACACTTAAAAGAGTTCTGATAAGTCCTGCCTGTTTTCCAAGCATGGAAAGAACCTGAATTCTGGATTTGATACAATCCACTGGGTATATGACAAGCCAAAGGCAAATTCCAGCAATTCCACCGCTTAACATCAAGGGGACAGGGCCTAGTTCATCTTTTGATCCATCCGAGGCAAAAAACGATCGACTAAGTTCATAGCCACCGAAGAAGAAGAAATAGCCTGGTACTACTTGAAACAGAGTGCTCGTGAGTCCGTGGTAGAAGCCCAAGGGGCCATCCTTTCTAAGGATACTCTTCACGACGGACCAAACTGTATTATGGCTTTTTGCTATCCTCCCTGACATCTCCAGTTCGTGCATGGTCTGCAGCCGGCACTTCACCAGCTCAGTGGGGCACAGGGCCAGCGCGCCAAACGCAGAGGCGATGGAACCAGCGGCCGCAGTCTGCAGATCATTCAGCTTCGTCTGCTTGTCCAATCCAACCACTTTCCTCACGAACTGTTGGCAGAAGCCGTAGCACAAGAAGAGGACTGAGTTCTCGGCGACGTAGGCCATCAGCGCGGGGCCGGTCCCTTTGTAGAAGCCCCGCAAACCCACCTGGGAGTATGTCTTCAGGCCACAGTCGACGAGGCCCTTGTACAGGCCAGGGAACGTCTGCATCTTCACTTTCAGTGTGTCGAAGGGCTGCCCGGTCAGGACGCATGCTGTGCCCCCAAGGGCCCCCGCGGTGAGGTCGATGGCGGCTTGGATGGCAGGACTGCATTTCATGTTCGCCCACTCTTCTGCTGGTCTCCGAGGAAGGGAACTCTCTGGAGCTTAGGAGGCCGTCCCGTGTCCAGCCGCCTGCTCTTGGCTCTCTCCGGCGCGGGAGAAGCCGCTTAACCCCAGACTAGGCCGCGGGCCGCCCTCCCCACGCACTGAAATAACCCCCGGCCCGCGGGCCCGCGCGCGCCTCTCCTGGCGCCCTGCGGCCGCCGCGTCTGGGCCGTAAACCCGTCAGCCGCCCTCCTGCTCGCTCCGCGCCGCCCGGCGGTTCCAGCGCCCGCGGGCCCCGGGGCCGACTAGAGAAACACTTCTAATGAATCTCAATACAGCAGTAGAAAGCTGTCTGATAAATTCCTGCGATTACGGCCAGAAACTCTAGGCGCTGCTGCGGCGGAGGAAGACTTGCCTTCCTGTTCGGCCAGAGACCCCCACCTCCCGGCAAAACAAAATGGGAGGTGCTTGATCGCGCCTCGGGTTAAAGGGTCAATCTACAGATACAAAGGTTTAAAATAGGAAAACGAAAAAACACTTTGCGGGGTTTACCTGACAATCGGTGGCTCCTTCGGATCAGAAAACCCTTAATCGTCTCCGGAGAGGAATGGCGGCTCCACAAAGGTGCCGGCCGCTGCGCCTCTCCAGGTGTAGCTCTTTGCCCGCTGGGGGCGACGCCGGGGGAGGCCTGAGGCGGGCAGATCCTCTCTTTCGTGGTAACATCGCCGAGGATCCTGGCCTGAAGCTCTGTGAGCTGGTGGGACGCACACCCTCGTTATTTCTAGAGGTAAGTCAAGGCCGTGTACAATCGCATTGGAAAACATTTATATACAGCTAAAAACCTTGATATAAAAGACCTGTGTGGCTCCAGCGCTCTGTGCGTGCTAAGTCTCGGGGTTCTTGCTGAGGAGCCATGCAGCTTTATGCAGCAGCAGTTCTGGATATAACTGACTACAGGCCTAGTAGGCAAGATGCAGTTTGGGGCATCAGTGAGGGTACCGCTGTCAGGACACACTTTTCCTCCCATATGCTTATAATCCCAGCGTTGGAACGAATTCTCTTAAAGTTTACATTTTAAGCCCTAGGCGGTATTTTACTTTGGGGATAAAAACAAAATGGTGGAGGGGGCAGAAAGTAGGCTAAAAGGATTCTTTCATTTAGAAAGCTTTCCTTGTCTGATTCTTTGGGTATCAGTTAATATTTAAAAGTGAGGCACCTAAAAGCAGATTGTGCGTGGATACTGTTTGTCAACAGGTAGACTTCATTGTATTAAGTAGTGACTTGGCCTTTTCTTTGGAGAGTGCCCAAATGTATCTGGATTTCTCTTCTCTGGTACCATATGGTTTCTTCAGAGAATAATCTTCCAGTCTTGACTGTGTGTGTGTCTGTGTGTGTTTGCGGGGCAGGGGGGGTGCGGGTGGTGTTTACCTTGGGTACTGATTTAATGACACCAAGTGGGAGAAGAAGGTTGACATCCTGCAGTCAGAAAACAGACTTTCACACAATTCCCTTGTTCAATGCTATGGACCCCCAGCCTCCATCTGTGCCTTCTTTGGTTCAATTTACCCAGAAAATAAACTTTCTGTCTGTGGCATGGGGAAGGAAAAGTCATCTGGCTTGAGTGAGATAGGGCTCCTGGACATCCAATAGCTCTGAGCACAGATTTTATCTTCTTTTTTTTGTCTGTGCCACATGGCATGCAGGATCTTAGTTCCCAGACCAGGGATGGAATCTGTGCCCCCTGCGGTGGAAGCCCAGAGTCCTAACCACTGGACTGTCAGGGAAGTCCCTGAACACAGACATTAATGAATCCTGTTTCTAGCCTCACACCTTCCCTCTTCCTTGGAAACTGCCTGCAAAAACTGAGCCTCAGTGTCTATATCAAGTGGGTGGGTTTGTTTCTCCTTGGTATACCTCCTTGCAGACATTTAGCATGTAACTTTCTGTGATCTATGAATTTATCGTTTCTTCATCTGCTTTGGCCTTCTGAAAACATTGACATCTCTCATCCACTGTTGTCTCATCTCCTATTTTCCTTGCCCTTGGGGGTGACTATATTAGCAGGCTGTTTGACAGAGAAAAGAGATTCATGAGAACAATGTGCCATTTTAAACTAGAAAAAAAATTTTTTTAATTTTTAAAATTTCGTATCACATTTGATGGTTTTTTAAAAATTAATTTTATTTATATATTTATTTATTTTGGTTGCATTGGGTCTTTGTTGCTGTGCTCAGGCTTTCTCTAGTTGCCGCGAGCGGGGGCTACTCTTCGTTGCGGTGCACAGGCTTCTCATTGCGCTGGCTTCTGTTGTTGCAGAGCATGGGCTCTAGATGCACGGGCTTCAGTAGTTGTGGCATGCAGGCTCAGTAGTTGTGGCTCACGGGCTCTAGAGAACAGGCTCAGTAGTTGTGGCACATGGGCTTAGTTGCTCCACAACATGTGGTATCTTCCCAGCCCAGGGCTCAAACCTGTGTCCCCTGCATTGGTAGGTGGATTAACCACTGCACCACCAGGGAAGTCCCTCACATTTGAGGGTTTTTAAAAACTGTTTTGGTTTTTTAAAACTGTCCATTAATTACCTATGGTTCATTGTTTATTTTTTAAAAGCACATACTGTTTTTACAAACACAAGAGATGCAGGATACTACAATAAATCATCAACTGCTTTTGCATTAAATTCATATATGTATATGTTTTGGAGAAACCAAGTTAGTAATCAGTGCCAGGGATCATGAGGGCATTAATAGGGAAATCGTCTGTAATTTCATTGAATTATCAGACATAGCTGTGCAATAATACACAGATCTCAAGTTCCATGAAATATATTTAAACAGCTGGACTTGGAGCACATGTACTCCCTTGCATACATGGAAAACAATGGCAAAGGAACTTCCAAATTTTCAGTGAAGATGCACACCCACATCACATGTTCCCTAGCAATCAGATGGAGTAGCCAGATAGGATTACCAGAGAAAGTAAGATTTGAGCTGAGGGCTGAGTAACAAAAAGCTAGCCATGAGACTATCTGGAGACTGTTCCAGGAAAAGGGAAATAAGTGTAATATAAGTAAAGCTCTGTAGTGTGAAAGAGCTGGGCGTTTGAAATACAGAAAGAAGGCCAATATATCTGCTGTGTGGTGAGCAGTCTTCCTAGTCTGTGTTTTCACACAATTCTTACCAGGTAATAAAAGTTTAAGCAGAGTTGAAGACAGTCCTTCAGAGGCATGATTGGTCACAATTTGTCCAAAGTTTTTGTCTCAAACATTTGATCTACAAATTCAAAACGTCAGGCTTTATGACATTTAGATGTGAACATAAAGATCCCATTTACCTAATCTATAGAAATAATGCAAAACAGAGACCACACTGACATGCTTATTGCAGCATTCTGTGTAATAGCAAATTTAAAATGAACAACCTAAGTGATCGGCAATAGGGGAGTGAATAAAATTAAGAATTTGTAAAATTTCTGCATTGCTTAAAATTTTCAGTGAGTTTTTTCTTATATTTTAAAACACTAATTTAAAAAATTCAACTTCCACTCAGGAACTCAGAAATATTGAAAACCGTAGCCCACCTATACATCACACTCATCAGGCAAGGGAGCTGTGAGAAAAGTGAGTCTTTTTTGGTAACTCTGGATTTACATGAAGGGAAATGGATCCCAATCTTCTTCAGTTAAGTTTTTCTCTTTTGAAGTTTACATAACAGATAATTACTCTTCATTATGGAGGTTTTAGTATTTATGCAAAACCAAGCCATAAATGAATCAAATAAAAACCAAAGCTACAGTAGTAAACTGACTCAGTTTGCTTATGCTGCGGATGTATTTGAAGCAAACTTTGTTTCTGCTGTAATTTATAAACTTTTAGAATGATTCTTTAATTTGAAATCAGTCAACCCCATTTAAAGCAGCTGTTTCTTTATACACTTTTCTACTATTTCAATCAGGCTTTAATTCAAATTTTTAATCCCTGTATGTTCAGACCCTAGTAAATAGGCAATAAATAGTTTGCTTTTATTCTAGCAATTGTTCTAAGTCCTTATATGTATCAACTCAATAGCCAACAACTCAAGGGCCCTGAGGTAGGTAGTATTATCACTTCCATTTTAGAGATGAGGAAACTGAAACCAACAGATTAATTTATTTGCCCAAGATCAATATCAACTAGGTCACTGAAATAGGATACAAACACAGGCACCACATCTCCTGACCTTGTGATTTTAATCTCTACTCTTCTTTAGTAAGTTTACAGTGACTAACAAGGCAAAGTACGGAATCTCAGTAAATTTGCAGCCTAGTGAGGACATGAGCAACAGGTAACTTAGACTTTGGTATGATAGATGCGTAATAGTACTTATCCCAATAGACTATTAAAGAGAAAGAGTAGTAATTAAACTCCTTGAAAAAAATGTAAATAAGCTCAGGATTGAAAATAGTGAGAGAATGTGGTGAGATCAGGCTGAAAGAAAAGAATTTAGGATAGTTTAGGAACGTTCTTTATCTCCTGACCTCCAAATGGAGCAGGTGGATTGGAAACATAATGCAAAGATGACATTTCCCCATTTCTTTGCCTCTGCTGTTCCTCTTTTTCTTAAATTCTAACACAACTGCTTCTTTTCCTACAAAACAGAATCCAATTGGTTAGTCCATTAAACCCCATTAAGAAACCACTTCAGAAGAGGATCTGATACCCACTACCCCTAAAAGAGCAAGACACATTATAAGGTGAAAATTACTTGCTTTTATTTATTGTGAAAACAACTTTATGAAATGATTTGCAATGCAAAACGTGGAAAACTGCTTTGAATAACTGGGACAATAGCTACAGCATGGGAAAACATATGTAAACAAACTTCACTGCCACCAAACTAGACTCTACTAATTTATCTCAGATGGCATCACAGAGTAGCAATGGCAGCTTCTGGTAAACGGAGAAACAGCAGCAAAGTCCTGCAGTGAAGCTGTGATTAATTACTAAACTGAACTGTTCACTAATCCTACAACTTCCCTGCATTTATCTGTCTATACATTCCTACTTACTACAGGACAAACACCCACCAAAGTGGTTCCAAAAGACAAATGAGATAGAAATTCAGTTATATTTGTCTACAAGACAAATCCAATAGAAGGCAGTAGAGGAAACTGGGAACTACTGCAAAGTTTTACTATCTAGTCCAGGTGATGAAAACAAAGTTTTTCTTTCAAGGCTGACCACTGTCAGGAATGAAATTAAGTATCAAAACTCTCCTCACTTCTCTAGGAGTGATTCTAGCTCTTCTTGCAAAGAGCTGAGCTGCTCCTTTTCTCGGTCTTCCTTTTGTTTCAGTTCATCCAGCACAGCCTGAAATCTGTTCTTGAGAGCCAGGTTTTCCACTTTCAGGATGAGATCCTCCTGTCGCTTTGCCCTGTCCTGGGTCTCTTGGAGCTTGCCTTTCATGTTATCAATCTGTTTCTGAATTCCCATAACCAGCTGATTAGTTCCTTCGTTTTCTTGGTGGTGTTCATCTGACTCATTTAGCTTGTCCTGTAGCTGCCTTTCCAGATCTTCCTCAGTGTCAATGATGTTTATGTCTTCTTCATCTTGATGCTGTGTCTCATCTTCATCTTCACTGCTGCTGCTAAGGTCATTGAATATCTCCCGAAGCTCATCATGTTCTAATGAGTCACGGCCCTGCCTGTGGCCAGACATGCCTGGGGAAGAGATATCAAGGCCTTGGTTTTCTGCTTCTTTTGTTTCATCTTCAGCAATTATTTCCCAACGGGTACTGACAGCTTCAGCATCTGTGCTCAGCAACCGCTTTACTTCTTTTTCCACATCTGGAGACTCAATATACTTCTTCTTTGCTGTCTTACGGAACCTTCTCTTTCTGACATTTTTTAGAGGCAGAGTAATTCCATGGTTCCATACAAACTTTTTCTCTTTGTCCTTATCCTTTTTCTTGCTTGCTTTGGGATCAGCAGTGGCAACTGGTTCCTCAACAGGAGGATAGAGATCACCGTCAACTGTAGCAACAAGCATCTGAGAGATATCAGCTGTCTTGTAAAAGGTTTTTTTATCAATGGTTTTCAAACTTTCCATAACACATGGCAGATCTACCAATTTTGACGCCAATGGGACCCGGTCCACTCTGACAATTCCATGACGCCCATCAGGGTGTAACTCAATTGTCAGTCTGTCCTTCAGGTTGACATGACCAGACTGTACCGCCCGCCTCACGGTAGAGGCATACTCCAGAGGTAGGCGTAAGATAAACTGGCTCTCTAGTTCGTGAGGAGCATCATCTTTGCTCTTACTCATCTTTATTTCTTTGTGACTCACTTTTTCTCTAATAACCACTTGTTGCACTAAAAAATTTCAGCTATTTCAACAGAAAGACCAGTTCTTTATAAATTGAAGTCTTTAATTACAAAGAGTTCTAGGTAGAACAGCAACAAAGCGTGTATTCTGAATTAAGCCCCAAATCTTTGTAAATATGCTGTAACAATACCAGTCGTTACGGACGCATTGCCTTACTCAGGTCCATTTAAATCTATGAGCTGCAATGCCACGTTCCAACCTCTAGATGCCGCTGCAGGACAACGCAGGGAAAGCAAATGGCGGCTCCCACGGAATGATTTTCGGCACAGAAAGTAAGGCTCAGCAGATACTCCTAATCCACAAACTCTCCAGGAACAAAGATACGCAAAAAGCGGGGCGTAGTGAGCTGTCTTCGCCTCGGGTACTTACAATCCAGTGACGATTATAAGTCCAGTTTCTCCGGACAGGCGCGAGCGGAAAAGGAAGCCACTCAGAGCAAGGTGGCCGGGAGCCGAGCGTCTCCTTCCGAATTCCTTTGTTCTTCCCGGCACCTGGCAAAGCGATCCGCTGATTATCGGTGAAATGGCGGAGGACGGGCAACGCGAAATCTCGCCAAAAACCGCAGCTCCAAACGCCAGATTCTGCAACTCCGCAGCTCAGCGGGCCTCCGTCCGTTAACGGCCGACCTAGCCGAGAAAAGACAGCTACGTCACCACACGGGACGGAAAGCTGCTGTGAGTCGCAACACGCCTCGGGCGGAAGTGCGGGCTGCCCCAGCGCGCGCAGGCGCAACGCCCGATTACGCGCTCCGGCGTGTCTTGTAGTCTCGCGAGAACTTGGCCTTAACGGCATAAAGACTATGTTTTAAAGAGCTGTTGATTTAGGGTTTCCCTGGTGGCGCAGTGGTTGGGAGTCCGCCTGCCGATGCAGACACGCGGGTTCGTGCCCCAGTCCGGGAGGATCCTGCGTGCCGCGGAGCGGTTGGGCTCCTGAACCGTGGCCGCTGGGCCTGCGCGTCTGGAGCCTGTGCTCCGCAACGGGAGAGGCCATAGCACTGAGAGGCCTGCGTAACGCAAAAAAAAAAAAAAAAAAAAAAAGAGCTGTTGGTTTTTAAAAATAACGGTTCTAAGAAGGACATAGATTCTCCCGCCCGCCTCCGCTAAGCCAGGGCTTTTACCGGATGTCTGTAGGGCCGGTACCTCCTAGGCTTCCGCGTGATTGCCGGAGATAGGGCGTCCGTGCGGAAATGGTGTTTGTTTCTTGAAACATCTCGGCATCTCCACAGGCTATATTCAATCTGGAGCCGATAAAAGAACTCTATAACTAACCATACCGTGGATTTTGAAGTATCCAAGTCAGTGGAGTGAGGACGTGCAGCCTACTGTAACTCTAAATCTGTGTTTGTTGATTATGAAGATGGCCGTAGGGGGCCCGTGACTCGGTCTTTTTCTGTTTTGAAGACCCCCTGAGGGAACAAGGGTGATTCCTCTTTTCTCTTTTTCTTTTCTTTTTT
This sequence comes from Leucopleurus acutus, assembly GCF_964270905.1. Taxonomy (NCBI): domain Eukaryota; kingdom Metazoa; phylum Chordata; class Mammalia; order Artiodactyla; family Delphinidae; genus Leucopleurus; species Leucopleurus acutus. The sequence continues at coordinate 58,290,461 of NC_139145.1, read as the reverse complement.
TATACAGCAATTTCTTATTAGTCATCCATTTTGTACATATTAGTGTATACATGTCAATCCCAATCTCCCAGTTCATCCCCGCCCTCCCCTCCCCTGCCACTTCCCCCCCTTGGTGTCCATACGTTTGTTGTCTGCATCTGTGTCTCAATTTCTGCCCTGCAAACCGGTTCATCTGTACCATTTTTCTAGGTTCCACATATATGCGTTAATATACGATATTTGTTTTTCTCTTTTCTGACTTCACTCTGTGTGAGTCTCTAGATCCATCCACGTCTCTATAGGTGACCCAATTTCGTTCCTTTTTATGGCTGAGTAGTGATTCCTCTTTTTAATGTGTTTGCCGTAAATATAAATGTAAACAGAGAAGGTAGTGTTCTTCTGGAGGCCCATGTTCATTTAGGACAGTTGGCTGAAAGACGAATAGTCTGATTAAAGTAGAATATAATTGAAGTATTACTTCCTTCTACTCATTTGCCAGTAATTTTTAAATTAGTTTGGAATTTTAAAAAATCCACCTCTACTGTTTGGATAACTTTTCTGCTTGCCTCTTCTTTAGGTGGTCAAGTATTCTTCAACATGTATTTATAGTACTTCAGTCTAACTGTGTAACAGTTTCCACTTATTCCTCTTCATTTCCATTTATTTATTAATAGGATCAATTTGGTAGACTATCGAGGTCACTAAAATTTCAATTTCTATTCTCTAATATATCAACACCTGCATCTAAGTTTTAGAGAATTCACTTAAAATGTGATTAACATTTAGAAAATTCACTTTATTTCTTTATGTACTTATTGTCTCCCTCACCTAAGATTGGAAGCTCCATGATAATCAGGAGTCTAATATCATGTTCATCCGGTCCCAGTGCCTAGTATCAAAACGTGGGAGATAAAAAATATTTGCTAATTGAATGAAACAATTGATCCATCCAGAAAGAATATAAATACAATCTAAATCCTATAGTAATTTGTCAGAAAATACATTCTGTGTCACCTTAAAATGAGATAGAGCCACTTTATATATACATTTCCTCTCCAGTCACGGACGGTGCCAATTGTTATGAGGCCAGAAGTTTGCAAATAGCGTGTGTGAATGTGACCCCTTTTGTTTCGTAGACTGTGCTACTGTGTGTCATGGGGTGGAATTTAAATGGTTTGGTAGCAGTCTGGTTTTTTATGTTAAGTTTGAAGGAAAATTATGCTCTTCTACATAACTGTACTTTAGTTCTTTGTTCTGTAATGTGTTGAAGAACGTTAGCTGATGTATATGTAATTTCCAGGATGATCTATTTCCTCTTTTTGAAGAAGTTTTTCCAATGTGCTTGTCCCTTAATTGTACCTGATTTTACTTCATAGATATGAGTTTAGCATGCTAGCCTTTGCATACTGCTTTATTTAACCCTATAAAATGTGAGGCCATGCTTATACATGAAAATAATCCAAATATTGCTTTGCATTTTAATTGCCTATGAGTTTTATGATGCTCATATATCTTTGTCACAAAAAATAACTTGAGATAAATTCTGGGCAATTCAGATTTGCCAAAATTATCGTGTATTTTAGTTATTAAACCTTGAAATGGAAGGTTGTCAGAGATAATTAAAAGGATCAACTGAAGTTTCCCCTAAAGTATCTACCTCCTTCAATCCTGAAACATATTTTCTGTTTTTGAGTTTAATACATTTTCTGAATGCTGTTTTTTGAGGGGTAGTTACATTGATCTTAAAGCTAAGGGCCCTGCCACATCACCATTACCTTAATGTCTATTGATAGATCCAGTTGTTGTTGTTGTTGTTTTGACTGGGTAACTGAATTTTATTTATTTATTTTATTTTTGGCTGCATTGGGTCTCTGTTGCTGCACGTGGGCTTTCTCTAGTTGGAGCGAGCGGGGGCTACTCTTCGTTGCATTGCGTGAGCTTCTCATTGCGGTGGCTTCTCTTGCTGCAGAGCACGGGCTCTAGGTGCGCGGGCTTCAGTAGTTGCAGCACGCAGGCTCAGTAGTTGTGGCTCACGGGCTTAGTTGCTCCGCAGCATGTGGGATCTTCCCGGAGCAGGGGTCGAACCCATTTCTCGTGCATTGGCAGGCAGATTCTTAACCACTAGACTGCCAGGCAAGTCCCAAGGAACTGAATTTTTAATTTTGTTTAATTTCTTTAACACCTTTATTGGAGTATAATTGCTTTACAATGGTGTGTTAGTTTCTGCTTTATAACAAAGTTAATCACCTATACATATACATATATCCCCATATCTCCTCCCTCTTGCATCTCCCTCCCACCCGCCCTATCCCACCCCTCCAGGTGGTCACAAACCACCGAGCTGATCTCCCTGTGCTATGTGGCTGCTTCCTACTATCTATTTTACATTTGGTAGTGTATATATGTCCATGCCACTCTCTCACTTCGTCCCAGCTTACCCTTACCCCTCCCCGTGTCCTCAAGTCCATTCTCTATGTCTGCGTTTTTATTCCTGTCTTACCCCTAGGTTCTTCATGACATTTTTTTTCCTTAAATTCCATATATATGTGTTAGCATATGGTATTTGTCTTTTTCTTTCTGACTTACTTCACTCTGTGTGACAGATTCTAGGTCCATCCAACTCAGTACAAATAACTCAATTTCGTTTCTTTTTATGGCTGAGTAATATTCTATTGTATATAGGTGCCACATCTTCTTTATCCATTCATCTGTCGATGGACACTTAGGTTGCTTCCATGTCCTGGCTATTATAAATAGAGCTGCAATGAACATTGTGGTACATGACTGTTTGAATTATGGTTTTCTCAGGCTTATTCCCAGTAGTGGGATTGCTGGGCTCTATGGTATTTCTATTTTTAGCTTTTTAAGGAACCTCCACACTGTTCTCCGTAGTGGCTGTATCAATTTACATTCCCACCAACAGTGCAAGAGTGTTCCCTTTTCTCCACACGCTCTCCAGCATTTATTATTTGTAGATTTTTTGATGGTGGCCATGCTGACTGGTGTGAGGTGATAACCTCATTGTAGTTTTGATTTGCATTTCTCTAATGATGTGTGATGTTGAGCATCCTTTCATGTGGTGGTGGCAATCTGTATATCTTCTTTGGAGAAATGTCTGTTTAGGTCTTCTGCCCATTTTTGGATTGGGTTGTTTGTTTTTTTGATATTGAGCTGCATGAGCTGCTTGTAAATTTTGGAGATTAATCCTTTGTCAGTTGCTTCATTTGCATATATTTTCTCCCATTCTGAGGGTTGTCTTTTCATCTTGTTTATGGTTTCCTTTGTTGTGTAAAAGCTTTTAAGTTTCATTAGGTCCCATTTGTTTATTTTTGTTTTTATTTCCATTTCTCTAGGAGGTGTGTCAAAAAGGATCTTGCTGTGATTTATGTCATAGAGAGTTCTGCCTATGTTTTCCTCTAAGAGTTTGATAGTGTCTGGCCTTACATTTAGGTCTTTAATCCATTTTGAGTTTATTTTTCTGTATGGTGTTAAGGAGTGTTCTAATTTCATTCTTTTACATGTGGCTGTCCAGTTTTCCCAGCACCACTTATTGAGGAGGCTGTCTTTTCTCCATTGTATATTCTTGCCTCCTTTATCAAAAATAAGGTGACCGTATGTGCGTGGGTTTATCTCTGGGCTTTCTATCCTGTTCCATTGATCTATCTTTCTGTTTTTGTGCCAGTACCATACTGTCTTGATTACTGTAGCTTTGTAGTATAGTCTGGAGTCTGGGAGCCTGATTCCTCCAGCTCCGTTTTTCTTTCTCAAGATTGCTTTGGCTATTCGGGGTCTTTTTTGTTTCCATGCAAATTGTGAAATTTTTTGTTCTACTTCTGTGAAAACTGCCATTGGTAGCTTGATAGGGATTGCACTGAATCTGTAGATTACTTTGGGTAGTATAGTCATTTTCACAATGTTGATTCTTCCTGTCCAAGAACGTGGTATCCCTCTCCATCTATTTGTATCATCTTTAATTTCTTTCATCAGTGTCTTATAGTTTTCTGCATATAGGTCTCTTGTCTCCTTAGGTAGGTTTATTCCTAGGTATTTTATTATTTTTGTTGCAGTGGTAAATGGGAGTGTTTCCTTAATTTCTCTTTCAGATTTCTCATCATTAGTGTATAGGAATGCAAGAGATTTCTGTGCATTAACTTTGTATCCTGCTAATTTACCAAGTTCATTGATTAGCTCTAGTAGTTTTCTAGTAGCATCTTTAGTATTCTCTATGCATAGTATCATGTCATCTGCAAACAGTGACAGCTTTACTTCTGCTTTTCTTATTTGGATTCCTTTTATTTGTTTTTTTTTCTCTGATTGCTGTGGCTAAAACTTCCAAAACTATGTTGAATAATAGTGGTGAGCGTGGATAACCTTGTCTTGTTCCTGATCTTAGTGGAAATGGTTTCAGTTTTTCACCATTGAGAACGATTTTGGCTGTGGGTTTGTCATATATAGCCTTTATTATGTTGAGGTAAGTTCCCTCTATACCTACTTTCTGGAAGGTTTTTATCATAAATCGGTGTTGAATTTTGTCAAATGTTGTTTTTTAAAATCAAATCCACTTGACATATAGAAACACTCTAAGTTGATAAAAAGAATTACACTCCTGTGGTTGTTCCATAAAATATCTGTGATACTGGTGAACCAAAGATTTGGGGGGGGAGCAATAAATTCCCCAGTGTGGTAAGAAGCCTCACAGGGCTTCCTACCTATGATAAAGGAGTATCACAATCGGGCTAATGCTGTATGATTGAAAATTCTCTTTAATAAACTTTCAAGTTCCTTATACTGTGGAGGTTAAAAAAAATGTGAGTGATGGAAGAAGCCTTGTTTATATTTTGGAGATTGAAAATTATAGGAGTGAGGAAATAGCAAATACCCCCCAAAATACACTTATATACTGTTCCAGCAGTATATAATCAGTAAAAAGCAAGTTAACTAAATTGTAGCAGTCTCTTGTATCAAATAGGATGCTTTCGATAGAAAAAAAGACCAGCCTAATTTACACTGGTTTAAACAGTAAGAAAATGTGTTATCTCAAAAACCAGGTAGTCTAGAGCAGCTCTGTCCAATAGAAATATAATGTGAGTCACAGGTGAAAGTCACATATGTATGTTAAATTATCTAGTAGCCACATTAAAATGCCAAAAGGAAACACGTGAAACTACTTTCAATGACATTTTATTTAACCTAATTACCAAAATATTGCTCAACATATAATCAATGTATAAAATATTAACAATATTTTACATTCTTATTTTGTACTGAATCTTCAAAATCAAGTGTTTATTTTACACTTACAGTACATCTCAGTTTGGACTAGCCACACTTCAAGTGCCCAGTGGCCACATGTGGCAGGTGATTACTCTGTCGGACAGTGCAGTTCTAGAAGTATGGCTGCCTCTAGGCAGGATCGAATTATGGTCTGGCACAAATTGTTTAACTCTTGCTAATTTTGGATAATGAACATTTATTTACACTTTATTATTCTTTCAGCTTTACCCTCACCTCCTTGTAAATTTCCAAAGTCTGTGGTCATAAGAAACCTGCCAGCAGTAACTGGGGAACTTCCTTCCTTGTCCACGGTAAGTTCAGAGAGTGGCTCTTCCCAACCACAATCTGTCTTTCAATTTGATTGGACCAACTTAGACTATATACCTATCCCTGGCTCAATAATAGTCACCAGTGGAATACCCTAAGCCTGTGATTTTCAAAATGGTGGGGAGAAGGAGACATTTGGTGATGTCGAGAGACATTTTGATTGTTGCACCTGTGGGATCTCCTGGCCTCTCATGAGTGCTGCTAAATATCCTATAATGCACAGAACATCTCCCCCCAACAAAGTTATCTGACTCAAAATAGTACCAGGGTTGAGAAACCTTGCCCTAAGCTTATTTTTAAATTATTAATTGTTTTAAGCCACATTTCTAACTAAACATGGGCAAGAGGAATGAGATCACCAATATTGGTTTAGACCTATCAGAACCTACTACAGCTATGAATGGGTTCAGCTGCCCCTTAGGTGCACAGAGGGTGGACCTCGAAACTAAAAATGAAGTGTTAGAAGAGAGGAAAGAGCATGGGCAACTGTCATAATTTATTTGGGCTGCTGTGTCAAAATATCATAAACTGAGTGCCTTATAAGCACCTGAAATTTATTTCTCAGATCTGGAAGCTGAGAAGTCTGAGATAAAAGTACTGGCAGCTTTGGTGTCTGGTGAGGGTAGGCTTCCTGGTTCATAGGTGGCAGTCTTTTTTGCTGTAACCTCACATGGTGGAAGGGTGGAGGAGCTCTCTGCAGCCTATTTTACAGGGGCACTAATGCCATTCATGTGCACTCCAACCTCATGACCTAATCACCTCCCCAAAGCCCTGCCTCTAAATACCATCACATTGATTAGGTTTCAACATGTGAAATTTGGGGTGTTGGGGGGGCACAAATATTCAGTCTATAGAGGTAACCAGTGGTATCCATGAAAGAGCTGATTATTGGGAGGATTATAGTAGTATATATGTAATTCAAAAAAAGATACAAATGCCCAATAAGCACATGAGAAGATGCTCAACATTACTAATCATTAGGGAAATGCAAATAAAAACAACAGTGAGATACCACCTCACACCCATTAGGATGACTGCTATTAAAAAAACAGGAGGGGCTTCCGTGGTGGGGCAGTGGTTAGGAGTCCACCTGCCGATGCAGGGGACGCGGGTTCGTGCCCCGGTCCGGGAGGATCACACATGCTGCGGAGCGGCTGGGCCCGTGAGGCATGGCCGCTGAGTCTGCGCGTCTGGAGCCTGTGCTCCGCAACAGGAGAGGCCACAACAGTGAGAGGCCCGCGTACCGCAAAAAAAAAAAAAAACCAAAAAACAGGAAATAATAAATATTGGCAAAGATGTGGAATAATGAAATCCTTGTGCACTGTTGGTGGGAATATAAAATGGTACAGCCACTGTGGAAAACAGTCAGTGGTTCCTCAAAAAATTAAAAATTGAATTACTATATGATCCATCAGTTCCAATTCTGTGTGTATACCCTAAAGAATTGAAAGCAGGGTCTCTACGAGATGTTTATACACCCTTGTTCATACCAGCATTATTCACAATAGCTAAAAGTTAGATGCACCCCAGGTGTCCATCAACCAATGAATGCATAAGCAAAATATGGTATGTGTACATACAATGGAATATTATTCAGCTTTGAAAAGGAAGGAAATTCTTTTTTAAAATTGAAGTATAATTGACTTACAACACTATGTTAGTTCCAGTTGCACAGCACAGTCATTCGATATTTCTGTACATTACAAAATAATCACCCCCACTGTAAGTGTAGTTGCAATTTGTCACCATACAAAGTTACTACAATTTTATTGACTATATTGTACTCCCCATGCTGTACATTTCATCCCTGTGACTCATTTATTTTGTAAATGGAAGTTTGTACCTCTTAATACTCCTTGCCTGTTTCACTCATCCCCTCACCCCTCTCCCTTCTGACAGCCACCTGTTTGTTCTTTGTATCTGTGAATCTGTTTCTGTTTTGTCATGTTTATTTGTTTTGCTTTTTCGGATTCCACATATAAGTGAAATCATATGGTATTTGCCTTTTTCTGTTTGACTTACTTCACTTAACATTATACCCTCTAGGTCCATCCATGTTGTTGCAAGTAGCAAGATTTTGTTCTTTTTTATGGCTTTGTATATGTACCACATCTTATTTATCCATTCATTTATTGATGGGCACTTAGGTTGCTTCCATATCTTGGCTATTGTAAATGGTGCTGCAGTGAACATAGGGGTGATTACATCTTTCTGAATTAGTATTTTCGTTTTTTTCAGAAACATACCCGGAAGTGGAATTGCTGGATCATGTGGTAGTTCTATTTTTAATTTTTTGAGGAACTTCCATATTCTTTTAAAAAGGAAGGAAAATCTGATATATGCTGCAACATGGATGAACCTTGAGGATATTATGCTATGTAAAATAAGCCAGTCACACACACACGCAAAAGACAAATACCATATGATTCCACTTATATGAAGTATTTAGAATAGTCAAAATCATAGACAGAGCAAGTAGAATGGTGTTTGCCAGGGGCTGGAGAGGAGGGAGAATGAGGAGTTACCATTTAATGGGTATAGGTTTCAGCTTTATAAGATAAAACGAGTTCTGGAGATGGATGATTGTGATGGTTGCATGACATTATGAATGTATTTAATACTACTGAACTGTACACTTAAAATGGTTAAGTTGGTAAATTTTATGTTATGTGTAAAATTGTAATTAAATAATGCGATTACTGATACTTGAAAATTTTTGTCAGTATTTTCTACCTTTTATATTGCAAGTTTCTTTTATATTGTAGAATATACAGTGAGAATTTCCTTTTCTCATGTAAAATTCTTTTTACAGTGGGTAATTTCTTGAGTAAAAAATGTTTAATAAAAAGAAGCTTCAAATGTTCTTCAAAGGGAACTGTCAAGAGGGAAATTGTGTAAGAATTTTTATTTTAAGCTGATGTGAATTTTAATAAATTAAAACGTTTGATTTAAATTTTGTGGAAAGACCACTTTATTAGTATTTTGTCAAAAAGAAATAGTGACTTGTAGCCTTTATACTGAACCAACTGGTATTGTAAAAATAAGTCCCGGAAATAAAGCAAATACAGTCTCCTGTGAGCACTTTCAGAAATAACATGTGGTAGCTATCCTACTGGACCTCTGGGTGCCGCTGTTGGCCAATCCGTGGCTTAGAGTGAAACAAAGGAACCCACTGGCGGTTCTGACGCAGCGATGTATGCACATTTTTGAGAAACACACCAGGAGCGGACTCTGCACGCCATCTCTCTTGCAATCTGCTCCAAATATCTGGGTCAGGAAGGTCTGAGAGAGCTGCTGCCTTTTCCTTCCAGCGCACCTTGGTAATCCGAGGAGCAACTGTAGCGAGGTGCATTCGGTCCTACCGAAGCAGCATCGTGAAGAGAGAGAAGTCTCCCCACAGGGAAGACGCGGGAGTGCAGGAAGCGCTGTTTCCTTTTCTGATGTCTTTGTTCAGCCTAGTGAACTGCGCAGCAGTTACGCTGAGAGATTCCGGAAGAGATAGCCGAGGATTTAAAAGTGGGGAATCTCGCCAAAGATCTACATGTTGGTGACAAGAACCATGGGTGAGTGCTGAGAAGCCTCTCTTTACCGCCAGTAAAGAGAGTAGGAAGGAACAAATGACAGGATAGATCTAGCCAATAGGCCAAAGGAAGTCCCTAGGCCCCTTGAATCTGAAACCTTCACTGGAAATCCTATAAATGTTTTTTATATAAATTATTTATCCTGGATATAAATAACATACGGCTTTGAGCACAGCCATTTTGTTTTGAAAATTCTGGAAAACATCTTAATAGGAGCAAAGTTTACTCCTAAACTGCAGTAGATATGGATGCTGCAAGTAATTCTCTACAAGTTTATCAAATTAATTTCAGTTAACCATCTCCCTCACTGCCCAAAGTAAAAGAGAACACTAGGGCAGTAAATATTCTGGTTATTTATTGGAGAAATCTGGACCAGAGTAGCAGAGCTGCCACCACTTAGTGGTGGGGAGGAGTCTCAGGGCAAGATGCAGGTCTTGGATGCCAAAGCCAGTCCTCCCATGCTGAGCTACAAAGTATACAGCAGAGTCTGCCTGCCAGAGAACCTCCTTGTCTGCATTCTTCAGGTGATCCCTGCTGACCTAGATGACACCCTTAAGGTAGAGTTCTACACTTTCCACATGGTCTCACAGAGCATACACAGTATATTCAATAACGACAGCACCATCTTTGATTTTGAAGAATGACTGTTATATCACAGCTTAGAAGAGAAGACTGGAGACAGTTAAAGGCGCTTTTCACAATCCTGGTTGAAACGCAGGTTGAGAACTATGATACAGTGCAGGTGATTTTCAGCTGAGTGTTTAGTCCTATTAGAGATAAGAACTGTGGTTGCTCTAATCAAAACAACAGGACTCAGAGATTTCTTGAAGAGAAAAGTGAAAGATATTGTAGAGAGTAATAAACACATAGCCAAACAATTCACAACAAAGAATTACTATGTAATTCTTTGTAAGCTACTGACAGAAAGGATTCTAAACCGGGAGCAGATTCGGAATCATGAGGTAACAAAGACAAGCTGTCCCTCTCCTCCAGTGTAAGCATTAGCCTGCATATAACCCACATCAACAAAAATGCTCTAATTTTCCAACAGGTCTACTGTATGGTCCAGGAGATTGGGAATGGGAGGCTCACCCAGAGCCTCCATTGCACACTTTAGCACTTCCAACTGAAACTTGGTGCCCTAAGTGCCTCGTATTTTTCCTGACCAGTGACCTGGGTGCTGTTGTCTGACGTGTCAGTGAGTGCAGAGCACAGTGGTGTTCACTGCAGCCTACCTTTGAGCTGACTCTGTGGCCTGGGACCAGTGCTCTGTGTCAGCCTGAGCCTGCCTGTAATGGTGTACTACCACTGCAAAAACTCACAGAAGACATGCTATGCTGGGAGTTGCACCTGGAAGTCACATGCCTCTTCAATGGGGCATCACACACTGCAGCTCGACTACCTGGTCGCCAAGGTGACTGGGGCGCAACACCTGACTGTCCTATCAGGTGTCCTAATCTGACTCTTCAACCTGAGAATGCACAAGAGCAAGATGCCCACTGGGGCACTGCAGATGACAGAGACACCATTCTCTGGGGCTTGCTGGTCACCATGCTCAATGACGACATTCGTCATGGTGCAGCTAGTCTTTGCAGGAGTTGTGGACAGACCTCAGCGACCACCCAGCACCTACTGCCAGAGCTACAGCTTTACCTGGTCATGGCCTTTTCGCCTTGATCTTCATGTTCTTCTTCCTAGCAGTGACTCTGGCCATAGCCTGGTGCCTGCAGTGCTCCTCCAGCCCTGCAATTCAGCCTGGTCCAAGACTGGACGTGGAGTTGCTCCCACTTCAGCAAGAGAGATTTGCCCTATTCCTACAGTCAATATGTGACTTCAGATATTGCAAAGTCTTAATTTCTTCAAGTTAACTCAGAAACATCTTCAACTAGATAGTTTCTGTAGTACCAGCAGTGAAGCCTTAACTATTACATTGGATTCAAATGTATTCGTGTGAGTTTTAACACTTTTATTTCATAAATATCACCCTGCTGTAAGCAATCCTGCTTATTTTTTGTTGTCTTTAGGGGTGTGGGAGAGCTCAACAAGTTTGCTTGCTAGTTTCTATGTATATTTTGATTTGTTTCGTTAGCCCAGAAAATTCCTTTGGGCAAAACTTTGTGCCTATTAATGTACGTTCTGAAAAATTATGTTTCTGGCTAAAGAGTTCTTTCCTCAAAATATTGAAGGAGGTTCACTGCATCTTTAAGTTCTGCTCTTGGGCTACATTATATTTGTCTTTGAGAAGCTGGGAAACTGTAGATTTGGTTGTGTAAGAACATAGAGTCTCTCTCCAAGAACTATTCTGGCCTTTGATTGTTTCCCTGCATCATTTTCCAGAGCCTTCTCAGTCATGCTGTCCATGGGTTGGCTGCCAATATCTGGCCCAATTTGTTCCTAAAATTGTCAGCTTCTGGAATGCAGAGATCATTCTTCCCTAACTTCTGTGTAAGGATAAATAAATCACACTAAGCCCAAGACACTTCAGTTAGTAACCTTTTACTAATTTGCAATGAGTAAAAGAAGGAAGGCAATATAGTTTTAAAATCTTGCTGTTTTAGAAAACCAACTTCTTTTGGAGAAAACATTAAGTGTGGATGTAGGAGAATACATATTATCCTAATATAGACTATCTAAAAATAAAGATGTGGCCTTTTTATTTTCAATTTTGAAAAATATCACTACCTCTTGTGTCTCTTAAATTTAGTCTAAATTAGATATTCATGTGACATTTTTCCAATGAAATTCCAAGAGCCCAGTGGTTTTTTGTTGTTTGTTCGTTTTGGCCACGTGGTGTGGCATGCGGGATCTTAGTTCCCCGACCAGGGATCAAACCCCTGCCCCCTGCAGTGGGAGCATGGAGTCTAAACCACTGGATGGACAGGGAAGTCCAAGCCCAGTGTTATTTTAATATATCAAAATATATTACTTTCAGCTGAGTTGAAGGTCTTTTAAAAGCCCATATTAGGGCTTCCCTGGTGGCGGAGTGGTTGAGAGTCCACCTGCCGATACAGGGGACACGGGTTCATGCTCCGGTCCGGGAAGATCCCACGTGCCGCGGAGCGCCTGGGCCCATGAGCCGTGGCCGCTGAGCCTGCGCATCCGGAGCCTGTGCTCCACAACGGGAGAGGCCACAACAGCAAGAGGCCCGCGTACTGAAAAAAAAAAAAAAAAAAAAAAAGCCCATATTAAAGGTCTTTTTAAATCCACATAATACATAGATGCTTCAGTAAAAGAGGAAAAATAAGGATGGAGTAAAATATGTCCTTCAAAATTCCAAGGTTTCTGCTAAATATTCAGAGCGCAATGGATAGGAAATGGGATAGTCCAATTTTTTAAAGTCTTGCTTACACTCTAAAAGTTTATTTTTCCTTTTAGTTTTTTTCATCCTCCAGTCAAAGGGCATTTGCTCTTCTATATGGCCTGTGAAATTATCAAGTGATCAAAATGTACTACAGAAGAAGTGGAGGAATGATTTGTCCCCTTTGTGATACTTCCTGACTAGCAAATGGAAAGCTGATAGCTTGGGAATACTACTGGAATATCCAGGATAGCTTGGATTCTACTGTATGTTACAATTAAGCAATATGTAGATGTAACTAATCAAATGAACACAGCAATTTCTCCTTTTCATAGTTATAATGTATAATGCTTAACTATTTCCTTGACAATAAACTAAGACTTGAGGAAAGGTTGATCAGGTTAGTGAGAAGAGAAAGTTCAAGTATTATCTAGGAGTGCAGTAACTGGTTAGGACTCTGGGTGCCGCTGTTCACCAGTCTGGGAGATAAAGGCAGCGCGCGCGCGCGCGCACACCCACCCACACACAAACACACCGAGGGGAAAAAAAAACTTCTTAGAACCTCCATCACTGCCAGATTGAAAACAGACTCCCTGAGGCTGCCCAGATCCTACTTCAGGACCCCTTTATGCTCTGAATTCTCCTGAAAATTCGGTTAATTTAGACTCAGAAGAGCAGAGAAACAATACTGTTGGTGCCAGACTGGGAGAAAACTACGAAGCAAGAGAGCAATGACGATTCGAGTGAAGGTGCTCGGCTGCCGCAGGCTGGTCTTGCTGTTCCTTTTTCTGTGGATGTTGTTGGAAGCCCAGGCTGGGAAGATCCGCTACTCAGTGCCAGAAGAGACAGACAAAGGTTTCTTTGTAGGCAACCTTGCCAAAGACCTGGGACTACAACCCCAGGAGGTGGCGGAGCGGGGAGTCCGCATCGTCTCTAGAGGTAGGACTCAGCTTTTTGCTCTGAACCCGCGAAGCGGCAGCTTGGTCACCGCAGGCAGGATAGATCGGGAGGAGCTCTGCGCTCAGAGCCTGCAGTGTCTGGTGAGTTTTAACGTCTTGGTAGAGGATAAAATGAAGCTTTTCCCTGTTGAAGTGGAAATAATTGATATTAATGACAACACTCCCCAATTCCAGTTAGAGGAAGCAGAATTTAAAATGAATGAAATAACCACTCCAGGTACCAGGATCCCTCTACCTTCTGGGCAAGACCTTGATGTGGGTATGAATTCGCTCCAGATGTACCAGCTCAGCTCCAACCCTCATTTCTCCCTGGATGTGCAACAGGGACCTGATGGGTCCCAACAGCCAGAGTTGGTGCTGCAGAGTCCCCTAGATAGGGAAGAAGACGCTGTCCACCGCCTCCTCCTCACCGCTTTTGATGGGGGCAACCCAGTCCGTTCAGGAAGCCTCCGAATTCGAGTTCAGGTGGTGGACGCAAACGACAACCCTCCAGCGTTTACTCAAGCACAGTACCACACGAGTGTTCCTGAGAATGTGCCGCTGGGCACTCGGCTGCTCACAGTAAAAGCCACGGACCCAGATGAGGGAGCCAATGGGGAAGTAACATATTTGTTTCATAATATAGACCACAAAGTGGCACAAGTATTTCACTTGGATTCTTACACAGGAGAAATATCAAATAAAGAACCTCTGGATTTCGAAGAATACACAATTTATCCAATGGAAATTCAAGCTCAGGATGGTTCAAGCCTCATGGCCAGAGCTAAGGTGCTGGTCAAAGTTCTGGACATAAATGATAATGCCCCAGAGGTGACCATCACCTCTGTCACCACTGCAGTCCCAGAAAACTTTCCTCCTGGGGCCATAATTGCTCTTATCAGTGTGCACGACCAGGACTCCGGAGACAATGGTCACACTACGTGTTCCATTTCTGGAAATCTACCCTTTAAATTAGAAAAGTTAGATGATAATTATTACCGTTTAGTGACAGAAAGAACAATGGACAGAGAACTTACCTCCCAGTACAACATCACAGTAACAGCAGCATATCAGGGAACTCCGACTCTATCTACCGAAACACACATTTCACTGCAAGTGACAGATATCAATGACAACTCCCCTGTCTTCCTCCAGGACTCCTACTCCACCTACATTCCAGAAAACAACCCCAGAGGTGCCTCCATTTTCTCCGTGACTGCCCACGATGCTGACAGCAATGAGAATGCACGAGTCACTTATTCCCTGGTGGAGGACACCATCCAGGGGGTACCTCTATCCTCCTTTGTCTCCATCAACTCAGACACTGGAGTCCTGTATGCGTTGCGATCCTTCGACTATGAGCAGTTCCGTGACCTGCAATTGAGAGTGACTGCAAGTGACAGCGGGGACCCACCGCTCAGCAGCAACGTGTCACTGAGCATATTCGTGCTGGACCAGAATGACAATGCGCCTGAAATCCTGTACCCCGCCCTCCCCACCGATGGTTCCACTGGCGTGGAGCTGGCACCCCGCTCCGCAGAGCCCGGCTACCTGGTGACCAAGGTGGTGGCTGTGGACAGAGACTCGGGCCAGAACGCCTGGCTGTCCTACCGCCTGCTCAAGGCCAGCGAGCTGGGACTCTTCGCGGTGGGGCTGCACACGGGCGAGGTGCGCACAGCGCGGGCCCTGCTGGACAGAGACGCGCTCAAGCAGAGCCTGGTGGTGGCGGTCCAGGACCACGGCCAGCCCCCTCTCTCGGCCACTGTCACGTTCACAGTGGCGATGGCTGACAGCATCCCAGATGTGCTGGCCGACTTGGGCAGCATGGAACCCTCCACCAACCTGGACAACTCCAGCCTCACGCTGTACCTGGTGGTGGCGGTGGCCGCGGTGTCCTGCGTCTTCCTCGCCTTTGTCATTTTGCTGCTGGCGCTCAGACTGTGGCGCTGGCATAGGTCGCGTGTGCTCCAGGCTTCAGGAGGAGGATTGACGGGCGTGCCCGTCTCTCACTTTGTGGGCGTAGATGGGGTGCGGGCTTTCCTGCAGACCTATTCCCACGAGGTCTCGCTCACCGCGGATTCGCAGGCGAGTCACGTGACCTTCCCGCAGCCCAACTACGCTGACACGCTCATCAGCCAGGAGAGCTGTGAGAAAAAGGATTTTCTATCAGCACCCCAGTCTTTACTTGAAGACAGAAAGCAAACATTTTCTCAGGTAAACTTTCTGTAGTAAATTTATCTAGGTAAAAATAATTCCTGACTTTACTTACTTGCTTCCATTCTTTACTACTAACAGTTCTCTATTTCCCATATATCATTGTAGCTTTCTATTTACAAATCCTGGGAAATCATTAAATGTTTATATCCGAGTATATTTATCATTGTTCTTTCATTAGAACAAAGAGTTCTAATGAAAAGAGTTGTGGAAAGAGCACTGCATTAGAAACAAGGAGATTTGGCTTCTAAAGTTTTCTTGCTTGCTTCTGGCCAAATAATTTTATTTGTCTGGCTTTACCATTCTCTTATCTAGCAAGGATTGGGTTTTACTAGAAAAGGTCCACCAATATTAATGTGACTAATACTGTTTTCAAATATCCTTAAGTTATAAATATCTCCTAATTTATCCTTAAGTTTAATGTAGATGTCATCTGTCGGGGCGCTGTTTTATTTGGGGACATTTGAAAAGGTAAAGATTGTCTAAAGTAGTATTTTTAAGTTGTGTTAATATAAAATTATGGAAATCTAGGTAAGCTGCAAATTTAAACTTTCTTAGCCTTTTTTTTAGTCATTTATTTTGACATGTTTTATGCATGCTCAAGAATGCATCAACTGTTTAAGTAACATGAAATTAAGTAATAAGATGAATGACAGAAAATTTTCTGTGCAACTTGAGAAATAGTTTGAAGCCTCGTGATTTGTATATTATGCCTGTAATGTAAACAACTAACAGAAATCAAGTATATATTCAATTTTAATGTGTGTAAGCTCTTCACAAGAAATGCATCGTAGGGGAGTAAATCTATGCTTTGATATACTTACTCTGCTCCAATAAATTAAAGATACATGTATAATATAAAAAAGAAGAAAGCAGAAGCATAGTCAGGCACAAATAAAAGATAGATAGCTAAATGGACCGAAGATGGGACAGAAAGTGGTGAGCCAGGCTAAAACTAAAGTGGGAATTCTAGTCTTGTACTTAGATGAGATTGTTCAAGCAGTGTAATAGGGACAAAAGGGCTTCGGGCTAAACAAGGGACCTGAGCCAGTCTTACTGCTTGCATCCAAAATAAGCAGTTAGGCCCCTTAGCTAGGTAAAAAGGGGGGAAATCACATAAAAACATTACCTACCAGTTCCCATGGTCGTAACTTGTTGCAAGCTAAAGACCAAGGGAGTAAGGTGGACACAGATGCTGGCTTCAGGAAATGAACACTAAGTCTCTCAGACCTGAGCTGTGATATTCAGAATACCACTGCTGCATACCATTAAAGTGCCATTATAATACCTAGTTATGGCCTGGGACCTGGAGAATTCTGGAACTTTCTTTTGCTAGTGAGAATTTCCTGCCAACAAATTATTATTTTTTAGGTAGTCTTTATTTTCTCTGATGGCTTTAAAAAAAATTCTCTCATTCTTGCTGTATGTCTAAGTGTGGATTTTTATTTTCTGTTTGGTACCAAGAGTATACTCTCAATACCATAAGTTGTTACAATTTAAAATTTTCTCAACTCTTATAATTTAAAACTTTGCTTCTGTGTATATATAAATGACCTTTTAACCTATTGAAACACCAAGATTGCCAAGTTGGTTGATTTTTTAAATCCATCTATTCTGCTGACAAGATACGTGCTTAAAATAAAATTATACTGAAATACTGAAGGTAAAGATGTCGATAGATATGCACACACACCCTACACACAAGAAAGCAGTCATGTCAATTTAATATAACACCAAAGTAGTGTTTAAGGCAACAACATTAGTGGTGATTTTTTTAATGAACTGATCATACTTATAAAAAGAACAGACAACCAAAAGGATATAAAAATCATGAGCTCCTATTACCAAACAATATAGCTTTGAAAATAATACAGATTATTTTCAAATCTGAAATTTAAAAGAGATTTTAACACAGTTCCATAAGAAATAATACATCACACAGGCAGAATATTACTAAGCACTCAGCATATTTGAATAACAGAATCTATAAGCTTGATCTGACAGATTTGTTGGGTATTTGTATACACAACAAATATAGAATAGCCAATTTTTATATGAACATATGGAAAATCTACAACAATTTACTACGTAGTCATCACAAAAATGGTAGAGCAAATTTCAAAGTACAAATAATATACATGCCTTATGTAGTTAAATCACAAAGTGGCTGGTGAGGAAAATAGGGAGGGATTAGTAAAAGGGTACAAACCTTCAGCTGTAAGAGGAATAAGGCCTTAGGACCTAATGTATAGCGTGAGACTACAGTTGACAACACTGTATTGTATAATAGAAAGTTGCTAAGAGTAGAACCTGATGCTCTCACACACACACAAAAAGGTAAATACGTGAGGCAGTGGATGTGTTAATTAGCTCAGTAGAGGAATCCTTTCACAATGTATACATATATCAAATCATCATGTTGTACACTTTAAATATCTTACAATTTTATTTGTCAATTATACCTCAATAAAGCTGGAAAAATCACAAAGCAAACATTTTAAAATAGTAAAAGGAAACAGAAAAGTTTGGACATTTAAATCTACAACCCTGAATTACTCTTGGATTTAAAAAATCACAATGAAATAAAAACTACAAGAATTAAAATATTACTTATTAAAAATTGTGGAATGCAGAGAAAAGAATATTTAGGGGTAAATCTGTAGACAACTATAAGAATTTCAAAAAGCAAATGATTTAAAACAAGTGAGTGTAGCTTGCCACTCAAGAAACAGAGCAAGAAAGATATAATATTAGTATAGATTTAAATAAAATAATAGGAAAAGTAACAAAAAGTATAAATTATTGAAATGCAAACAAAGAAGAATTATGATGATGAAGCAATAGAAGCCGACACCAGTGGGGAGAAAATGAAACTACTGTCAAGTCCAGTGCTGGGACTAATATCGGCTAGTCAGATGGCATGACTAAAATTCGTTTTAGAGATCTTAAAAGAAAACCCCAAATTCTGATTATAGACAAAGACCTGGAAAAGAGAAAGGGAAGGAAAAGCAAGTAAGACTAGGAAAAAATAAAACAGCTTAATACGAAGCAAGAAACATGAGTGGGAAATAATATACAGAGTAAAACCAGATGTTGTCAAAGACAAACAGAAATCTTTAGAGAACTACAATAAGGGATGTCGAGCAGTTATTTAATGAGACTCAAAAGTATCAAAACAATGTTGAAGAAAAAGTTTTAAAAAACAAACTAGAGGCTCTACTAGAAAACATGGTGAGTTAATATCAATTGTTTCCAATAAATATTTCATCAGGGTTCTCAGAGGAATGGGTTAAAAATGAAAAAAGTTCAATGGGGAAGAAGCCAAAAGGCAAAAAGACTGAAATGAGACCAGAAGTGTGCAATCTCGCTCAAGAATGTTGATTCAAAATCCTATCTACTATATATGTAATATTTATAGCTTACGACTAAATGGGGTTTATTACTTAGGGATGCAAGAATATTTCAATATAAGAAAATCTAATAATATAAAACTTCATATTAGGGGATTGAAGATAAAAAGCCATATGTTCATTTCAATAGAGGCATAATAAAGGTCTTGAGAATATTCAACACATGATTAAAATCTTTTAGCAAACTGGAAATTGAAGGAAACGTCCTTAACCTGATAAAGAGTATCTATCAAAAACTTATAGAGCTACCCAAAGCAATCTACAGATTCAGTGCAATCCCTATCAAAATCCCAATGCCTTTTTTTGTATAAATAGAAAAAAAATCCATCCTAAAATTCATATGGAGTGTCAGGGGACCTCAAGTAGCCCTAACAATCTTGAAAAGAACAAGGAACAAACCACCTTCAGTTTCCTTAATGTTCGTGCTGCCTCTCACCTCCAAGAATTTGTACTAAGGTTCTAGAACACTACTCCAGCCTCTTTCTTGATCCAGTCATACCCTTTAGGATCCAGCTTCAATCTTGTCCTGGAAAAGTCTTTCCTGACCCCCAAATCTAGGCTGGATACCCTTCCTATGTATTCTCCCATTGCCCAGGGTTTCCAACCATCATAGCAGTTACCATACTCTATTAAAATACTCTGTGTACTTTACTATGTCCTCCCTTATCCTGTAAGGTTCCTGAGAACAGGGACTGTGTTCATCAGGTGCACCATTTCTATCTCCAGCATCAATCAGGCAAAGTGTCAGGCCTTAATTGGGTAGTCACCCAACTAAATGTCCGAAAATTCAATAATTTAAATACAGATTTTGGGGGGAAAATACAGGTTTTGAAGTTCAATACTAAGCCATTAAGCACAGAAATTTAAAATATATAACATTAGAATATAATGTAGCTAATATTTTTAGATTAATCTTATTGTCTCTGAATATAAAATAAGAGGTTGAAGATGTTTGGCATAAGGGCAGAGGCTGCCTTGATTAATGCCTCCAACGTTCAATGATACTCTCCTTGCAACTACTATCAAGGTCACATTCATTCACACCATTCTTAATCATTCTGAAAAAAAGACTCCTGAGTTGAAAGAGCTACTTCTAAGGTATCTTAGAACTGTAAGGTTCTTCAAAACAACTTGAAAGTCACAGGGGCAACAAATAATAACTTGGGTTTACCTGAAAGAGTGCAGAAATTACTTAGGCCTCTGGGCGTCGCTGTTGACCACCTAAGAAGTAAGCCTGTGAGACATCCACTCCAACATTACGGCTCGCATAACACAAAAGGCTGGGCGTTTGGCCCGCAAGCTTCGGGACGGCAAAAAAAATTAAGTCCAGCAGCCCACTACTTCTCTCCACAGTTACCTGGGTCCCGTGAATGCTGGTCACATCAGACCCTGAGGAATAAAGATTGGAATCCCGGCCTGGATGCTGGAAGTTGCCTGGGAGAAAAGACTGCAGCGCAAGAAATGGCGGCTCTGCTAAAGTTGCCAAACCGCGGAAGGCTTGTCCTGCTGTGCCTTCTTTTGGCGACCCTATGGGAGGCTGGAGCTGGGCAGATGCGCTATTCTGTGCCAGAAGAGATCGAAAAGGGCTCATTCGTGGGCAACATCGCTAAGGACTTGGGACTGGAGCCTCAGGAGTTGGCGGAGCGCGGAGTCCGCATCGTCTCCAGAGGTAGGACGCAGCTCTTTGCTCTGAACCCGCGAAGCGGCAGCTTGGTCACCGCAGGCAGGATAGACCGGGAGGAGCTCTGCGCTCAGAGCGCGCGGTGTCTGCTGAGTTTCAACATACTCCGGGAAGATAAATTGAGTATTTATTCAGTAGAGGTGGAAATAACAGATATTAACGATAATGCCCCTCGCTTTGTAGTAGAGGAACTGGAGCTAAAAATCAGTGAAATGACTATGCCAGGATTCCGGATCCCTCTGAAGAGCTCGCATGATGCAGACGTCGGAGAGAACACCCTCCAAAGGTACGAACTTAATTCAGATGACCACTTCTCCCTGGACGTGCGAAGCGGAAAAGATGGGAATAAGTATCCGGAGCTGGTGCTGGAACGCGCCCTTGACCGTGAGGAAGAGGCCGTTCACCATCTCGTTCTTGTGGCTTTGGACGGGGGCGACCCTATCAGATCTGGCACCTCCCGCATCCGCGTGATGGTCCTAGATGCGAACGACAACGCGCCTGTTTTTACACAGCCCGAGTACCATGTAAATGTTCCAGAGAATACGCCCGTAGGCACCCGGATACTCACAGTGACCGCCACTGATGCAGATGAGGGATACAACGCTCAAGTGGCATATTTTCTGGAGAAAAATCCTGAAGAAACCTCAGAGGTATTTGAGCTTAAGTCATCATCTGGAGAAATAACGATCACAAAAAGCCTAGATTATGAGGATGCCAAATTCCATGAAATTGATATTGAAGCTCAGGATGGTCCAGGCCTTCTGACCAGAACGAAGGTCATTGTCACTGTTCTCGACGTAAATGACAATCCCCCAGAATTTTACATGACGTCTGCTGCCAGCTCAGTTCCTGAAGACTCTCCTCCAGGAACCATAATTGCACTTTTCAATGTACATGACAGAGACTCTGGGCAGAATGCATTTATCACATGTTCACTCCCGGAGAACCTTCCTTTCAAATTAGAAAGGTCAGTGGACAATTACCACCGACTGGTTACAACCAGAGTCCTTGACAGGGAACAGTTTTCTTTATACAACATCACTGTGATCGCTAAAGATGGAGGGAACCCATCTCTGTCCACAGATGCTCACATTTTACTGCAGGTGACAGACATCAACGACAACCCTCCCACCTTTCCCCACACCTCCTACTCTGCCTACATTCCAGAAAACAACCCCAGAGGTGCCTCCATCTTTTCCATGATGGCGCATGACTCTGACAGTGATGACAACGCCCATGTAACCTATAAGTTAGCTGAGGACATCATTCAGGGGGCACCTCTGTCCTCCTACATCTCCATCAACTCTGACACTGGCATCCTCTACGCGCTGCGTTCCTTTGACTATGAGCAATTCCATGAACTGCAGTTGTGGGTGACAGCGCATGACAGTGGGAACCCACCGCTCAGCAGCAACGTGTCACTGAGCATATTCGTGCTGGACCAGAACGACAACGTGCCGGAAATTCTGTACCCCGCCCTCCCTACCGACGGTTCCACTGGCGTGGAGCTGGCACCCCGCTCCGCAGAGCCCGGCTACCTGGTGACCAAGGTGGTGGCTGTGGACAGAGACTCGGGCCAGAACGCCTGGCTGTCCTACCGCCTGCTCAAGGCCAGCGAGCCGGGACTCTTCGCGGTGGGGCTGCACACGGGCGAGGTGCGCACAGCGCGGGCCCTGCTGGACAGAGACGCGCTCAAGCAGAGCCTGGTGGTGGCGGTCCAGGACCATGGCCAGCCCCCTCTTTCGGCCACGGTCACGCTCACCGTGGCAGTGGCGGACAGCATCCCCGAGGCCCTGGCCGACTTGGGCAGCATCAGGACCTTTGCCAACCCCGACGACTCAGGTCTCACACTCTACCTGGTGGTGGCGGTGGCTGCGGTCTCCTGTGTCTTCCTCGCCTTTGTCATTGTGCTGCTGGCGCTCAGGCTGAGGCGCTGGCACACGTCGCGCCTGCTCCAGGCTTCAGGAGGCGGGTTAGCGGGTGTGCCCGCCTCTCACTTTGTGGGCGTGGACGGGGTGCGGGCTTTCCTGCAGGCCTATTCCCACGAGGCCTGGCTCACCGCGGACTCGCGGGGGAGTCACGTGATCTTTCCGCAGCCCAACTACGCAGACACGCTCATCAGCCAGGAGAGCTGTGAGAAAAAGGATTTTCTTTCAGAACCTCAACTTATACCTGAAGACAAAGAAGAAACTTTTTCTCAGGTAAATTCTCTTCGCAATATACCTGTGAGCTACTTTGCTAAAAGAAATAAATTTACCTAATTACTTAGCTGTCTCCACAGTTTACCATACCTTTTCTATTTCCCATATTTCTTTGCGGATATATTCAATTTTTAGGAAATTAGTCCTGGTGAATTATTTCTTTCTAGTTCTAAGTGTTCACACAGTGTAAACAGGAAGAGGAGCTAGAATCATTGCGTCATGATTATAAATCAGGAGTTAGTAAGTGAAGGTGATATTTAGGTTATCAAAAGAGCACTGCCTGAGGAACTGGCGTGTCTGGCTTCTCATACTTCTTTCTCGTCCCTGAGGAAACCATCTCATGCACCTGGATCAACAATTCTTTCCTTCTTAGAAATATAAATGTTGACTTTTATGTTTCCCCAGATGCCTCCCTCCTTTAAAATTTAAGGCTTTTATGTTTATTTATATTTGTTTATGAATAATGAAATACTTTAGTTGGTTGTTTTCTTCTCACTCAGTCTTAATATTTTTTCTTCAGTTTGGCAGTGAGATTCTTCATTTTTCTTGATTTGCATGATCTTCCCTATTAAAAGATGCAAATTTAAAAATATATATACTTCACCGTGTTTCAGGAGGGTACGTCATGGAATCTCTGTTTAGTTAAAAATCTCATTAGCCTCTAAAGTAGCTCTGTGTTCCTTTAAGAAGTGACTGAGTTATCATTTGCTCTATAATACATGGTTTGTATAACAGTGAAGATGTTTCTATTCCGTGTTACTTTTTTAAAAAAATAAATTTATTTATTTTTGGCTACGTTGGGTCTTCGTTGCTGCACGTGGGCTTTCTCTAGTTGCAGCAAGCAGGGGCTACTCTTCATTGTGGTGCGTGGGCTTCTCATTGCGATGGCTTCACCTGTTGCAGAGCATGGGCTCTAGGTGCACGGGCTTCAGTAGTTGTGGCTTGCGGGCTCTAGAGCGCAGGCTCAGTAGTTGTGACATACAGGCTTAGTTGCTCCATGGCATGTGGAATCTTTCCAGACCAGGGCTCGAACCGTGTCCCTGCATTAGCAGGCGTATTCTTAACCACTGCGCCGGCAGGGATGTTCCCCTCCCCCGTTACTTTTATTTTTTCTCATATGTGCAAACCACATTGCCTTTTTATCTTTAAAAATAATACATATCCTCAAGTAATTCAGAGACCATATCAAATTATTGCCCCTAAAGGTTCTCCTTTTACATTTCTCTTCTCAAAATTTCCTACTCACAGCAGCTGTTAAAAATGTTTCCAATTCCTCAACCAACATAAGTCCCCCTTACAACCAAGTTTACCTTCCCCATTCCTCTTCCCATGTTGGCTTTTAGTATGTTAGTTATATATTTAATAGCAGAGAACAAAAATTATACTAATATGTAAATGGGATCATCTTTTATTTGGAAATTATCATGTACTGAGTCATGTATACAATGGTATTGTCATTCTTTAAGGTGCTGGGGTTCTTTATTGTTTAAGGGCATTGGAGGGAGAATTGATCTGAAACAATGCATTCCATTGTCTTACTACTGTTACATAATATTCTTTGAGATAAAGTTGGAACTCACTGTGGAATAATATGTCATAACATTTTGCAGGTAAATAAAAGTATGAACTGAGGAAAATTGAAAACAAAGTTCCTTCTAGTGCTTATAGTAACACTTCCTGAAAATAAATGCCTTATACATAGGTATATAATGCATCATGATTGACGTGACAAATGAATTCCTATTTCTGTGCTTGGAGAGGAAAACAAATACAGGAAAAGGGTTTCTGGCATATAAAACAAAACTTTATCTCTACTAGTTTCAGTTTTTCAGTCCTTAAAAACATCTTCATACTCTAGATTTAGGCAAAGTGGACTACTTTCAGTACCCTGAAGTTCTATGGTTTCTCTCTCACATCTAGGCATTCCCATGCTCTCCTCTCTCACATCCAGGCCTTATCCCTGATCCACTCCTCTCATGTTTCTTGGGGAAGCCTTTGCTGACCTCCAAGGCCAGGTTGGAGGCCCTCCCATTGCCCTTGGCTTCTCCCATTATGGTAGTTATCTCAATGCACTGTAATTCCTTGTTTGCTTTTATATCCTTGTAACTCTGTGAAGGAAGTGGCTGTGTTCATATTGTTCACCTTAAATCCCCAGGTTTTGTCGTACACTTAATTATATGTGTGTTTAATGGATGGGTTAAATGGAAAATTGAAACCAAGATGTCAGGCTTTCAAGGACAAATTTCAAGAGGCATGCCCTAT
This sequence comes from Leucopleurus acutus, assembly GCF_964270905.1. NCBI lineage: Eukaryota > Metazoa > Chordata > Mammalia > Artiodactyla > Delphinidae > Leucopleurus > Leucopleurus acutus. The sequence goes on along the minus strand of NC_139145.1, from coordinate 58,265,296 downwards.
AAATGTGGCTGATATTTCTGTGAGGTTCTTAAACTTTGTCTGAACATTTCAAAACAGTAACTTCAGCATGTTTGAAGCAATATTAATGATCTTAAGATTAGCTCATGGCTTCCCAAGGAAGATAACTTGAAGTCACATCCTTTAACATATAGCGATTCAGTTATGTGAAATAAAAACTGATCCCATTACCTCTGATAAAAAGAATTTCAGGTGCTGAGAAACAGAAAGTCTGGCTTGGGTTTGTCTAAGAGGGTGCAGTAAACGGTTATGCCTCTGAGCGTCGCTGTTCACCACTCAAGGAGGAAAACGCCACTGAAGAGCTAATCCATTTCCTTGTTTCCAAAGAGCAAAGACCCAGCAAATCACATTTACAAGATCCGAGGCTGCTCCAAAGCTCACCCTTTCAGTCAGCCAGCTCCGTAACCTATAAATTAGGCCCACGAAAGGGTTAGTTCCTTGAGAAAATAAGACTGAAGTCCGTCGTGAGAAATTGGTACCCAATTCAGAGAAAATAATTCACCAGAAAGGAAATGACCAATTACCTGAGATTCAGAAATGGCGGAGGACTGGCCCTGCTGTACGCGCTTCTGGGGACGCTGTGCAAGACCGGATGCGGGCAGATCCGCTATTCGGTGCCAGAGGAGCTGGAGAAAGGCTCCTTCGTGGGCAACATCGCCAAGGACCTGGAGCTGGAGCCCCAGGAGCTGGCGGAGCGGGGAGTCCGCATCGTCTCCAGAGGTAGGACGCAGCTCTTTGCTCTGAACCCGCGAAGCGGCAGCTTGGTCACTGCGGGCAGGATAGACCGGGAGGAGCTCTGCGCTCAGAGCGCGCGGTGTCTGGTGAGTTTTAACATCCTGGTTGAAGACAAATTGAAAATTTTTGAAGTAGAAATAGAAATTAAAGACCTTAATGACAATGCTCCTGATTTTCTAACAGAGGAATTGGAAATAAAAATTGGTGAACTAACGGTTCCAGGAACTCGATTTCCACTTAAGACTGCATTTGACCCAGATGTGGGCATGAACTCTCTGCTGAACTATCAGCTCAGCCCCAATGACTACTTCTCCTTGGCTGTGAAGAGTGTCTCTGATGGGGCCAAGTACCCAGAGCTGGTGCTGCAGCAGGCTCTTGACCGTGAGGAAAAGAAAGTTCACCAGCTTGTCCTAATTGCTTCTGATGGTGGCGACCCTGTTCATTCTAGCAACTTGCGCATCCAAGTGATAGTGCTGGATGCAAATGACAATCCACCAGTATTTACTCAGCCTGAGTATCGAGTAAGTGTTCAGGAGAACTTGCCGGTAGGCACCTGGCTGCTCACGGTGAATGCCACTGACCCTGATGAGGGATTTAATGCTCAAGTATCCTATGTACTAGATAAAATGCCTGGGAGAATCGCTCAGATTTTTAATCTCAACTCAGTGACTGGGGATTTATCAATATCACAAAGCCTAGATTATGAGGATGCTACTTTCTATGAAATTAAAATTGAAGCACAAGATGGACTAGGTCTCCTTTCAAGAGCTAAGATTCTGGTCACAGTTCTGGATGTGAATGACAATGCCCCGGAAATTACGATTACTTCTCTCACAGGATCAGTCCCAGAAGAGGCTACTGCTGGAAGGGAAATTGCCCTTATCAACGTGCATGATCGGGATTCGGGGCAAAATGGGCAAGTCACAGTTTTTGTTCTGGGAAATATGCCATTTAATTTGGAAAAATCAATAAACCGATATTACCGCTTAGTGACAGCCAGATGCCTGGACCGTGAACAGGTGTCCGAATATAACATCACTCTGAGAGCTACAGATTGGGGAAGTCCGCCGCTGTCCACAGACACACACATCACCCTGCATGTGGCGGATATCAATGACAACCCACCTGCTTTCACTCATGCCTCCTATTCTGCCTACATTCCTGAAAACAACCCCAGGGGAGCCTCCATCTTCTCTGTGACCGCCCAGGACCCTGACAGCATCGAGAATGCCCACATCACCTATGCACTGACTGAGGATGCCTTCCAGGGGGCACCTCTCTCCACCTACATCTCCATAAACTCGGACACCGGAGTCCTGTATGCCTTGTGCTCCTTCGACTATGAGCAGGTTAGAGACCTGAAACTATTGGTGACAGCCAGTGACAGCGGGGACCCTCCACTCAGCAGCAACGTGTCTCTAAGCATACTCGTGCTGGACCAGAATGACAATACACCTGAAATCCTGTACCCCACCCTCCCCACCGATGGTTCCACGGGTGTAGAGCTGGCACCCCGCTCTGCAGAGCCTGGCTACCTGGTGACCAAGGTGGTGGCTGTGGACAGAGACTCGGGCCAGAACGCCTGGCTTTCCTACCGCCTCCTCAAGGCCAGCGAGCCGGGACTCTTCGCGGTGGGGCTGCACACGGGCGAGGTGCGCACAGCGCGGGCCCTGCTGGACAGAGATGCGCTCAAGCAGAGCCTGGTGGTGGCGGTCCAGGACCACGGCCAGCCCCCTCTCTCTGCCACAGTCACACTCACGGTGGCAGTAGCTGACAGCATCCCAGACGTCCTGGCCGAATTGGGAAGCCTCAAGCCCTCAGCAGACCCTGACGACTCAGGCCTCACACTGTACCTGGTGGTGGCAGTGGCCGTAGTGTCCTGCGTCTTCCTGGCCTTTGTCGTCGTGCTGCTGGCGCTCAGACTGCAGTGCTGGCACAGACCGCATGTGCTGCAAGCTTCGGGAGGTGTACCAGCGGGCGTACCCGCCTCTCATTTTGTGGGCGTGGACGGGGTGCGAGCTTTCCTGCAGACCTATTCCCAGGAGGTCTCGCTCACCAGGGACTCGCGGAGGAGTCACTTGATCTTCCCGCAGCCCAACTACGCGGACACGCTCATCAGCCAGGAGAGCTGTGAGAAAAGCGAGCCTCTCCTGATATCTCAAGATTTACTTGAAATGAAAGGAGATGCCAAGCAAATTCAGGTGAGCTTATTTCTTTTTGAACATTATAAAGAACAGTTATGCCAGTGTGGTTATTATAAAGCTTTAACACACATTTATTTGAAAATAAAGCAATGTGGTCGTCATTGATTCTTTTGTTTAAATATATGTTCCTCTCTTCTTCTGGGATTGTGGTGGGGCTGCACTTGCTGATCTGGTATGGCTGAGTGGGCCTAGTAAATAGTTCTGACCAATACATTGTAAATGGAAGTATGTGAATTTCTTCCCAAACGAAGTTCTAGTTGCCATTGTAAAAATTACCAGATTTCTAACTTACTCTTTGAACTTGTGACTGTGCCATCTATCTGGGTCCTTGAATAACTACAGTGACAGAAGAGCCCTGTGGTTGACTCAACATTGATCTGTATACCTGCGATAAGTAGACTTTTTTCACTTTAAATCACTGTGATGAAGTTTGTCACTCCAACCTACCTAGTCTATCCTGGTAAACAGGCATATATATATATATATATATATATATATTATATATATATAAACACATATATATATGGTATTTTAGGCTATAATAATATGATGCTTAACTCCTTCCAAGACAGACCAAACTCATTTCATCCTGATGACATAAAAATGATAGGGTAAAAAACATAGATGTTGGTCAAATTCTTTTACCTGGCATGTAGTCCCTACTTTGTATACTTAAAGTGTGTGTGTGTGTGTGTGTGTGTGTGTATCCATATGGATTTCAGCCTTTTCTCTGAAGGTGGGAAGCTCAATTGCCTAAACTGTTATGAGCCTTGGAGTGGCAGGTCTTGTCCTTTGGGAAGGATTTTAAAATGTTAGGAGATATGTCTTAACCTCTATGAGAGGTTTCCAGACCATCCACTTCAACAATGGAATAGGAGTCCTACAACTTTCTTGGGCTAGAAATTGTTGGCCCATTTTGAAATTTATGAAATTAATTTCACCCATAAAATCGCACCAGAGAGTCATCCAAAATTAGGCCAAAATAGATTTCATTAGGTTTCAAACAAAGGAATACAGCTCTCCTTCAGTGTGTTAGGAAAAGGTACAGTCAAAAGTGTGAGACAAAAGGAGCTGAACAAAATAACTGAAAGCAGAGAAGTGTATATTCTCACTCAAGCCTACAAATGCATCACAGAAAAAAGGCACATTACCTTTGGAATATTTTTTAGGAAAAATCTTTACAATATTAATATACCTATCCTTGTAATGAGAAAAAAATTAAATGGCTAGGGTCAGGGGAACTTTATATGTTCAAAGAGAATTTTCTAAGAATTTCATATAAAACATAGCCTAGGTGGCTCAGTCGTTAAGAATCTGCCTGCCAATGGAGGGGACACGGGTTCGAGCCCTGGTCCGGGAAGATCCCACATGCCGCAGAGCAACTAAGCCTGGCGCCACTACTGAGCCTGCACTCTAGAGCCCATGCTCCTCAATGAGAAGCCCACGCACCGCGGCGTAGAGTAGCCCACATTCTCCACAACTAGAGAAAGCCCGCACACAGCAACGAAGACCCAATGCATCCAAAAGTAAATAAATTAATTTTTTAAAAATAGCATAGCCTACATATACCCTGGGAAAATGCACAGAGTACAAAGGCATCTACTTGTATGGATTATAAGAAGTCTCAGACATCCCATTTTAACTAAAAAGGATTTTTGAAGGATAGGCAAGACTTCATTACAATAAAAAGGGAGGAGGGTTTATAATAAAAGGAACAGAAAGTATAAAGGCATGAAGTAGGGAAAACAAGGGAAACGATGTCTTCAGAAAACAGATAATAATCTGTCTTGACTGGAATGTAAGAGGGGTATTGATTAGCACTGCAAAATAACAGAATAAATTGTTGAGTTTGTATTTAATTCGGTAGTGCATTTGAAATAAAGGTGTTTGTTTTAGTTACCCAAGACTGGTTCAAGGATTACAGGTAAGTTTCAAAATGGAGTGTCTAAGAACTCTCACTTCCTCTCCAAGATTTACCAGTGGTCAAATCAAACTCATTACACTTATTAATGGTATAAATTTACTGGAGCTGAGAATTGGCATTAAGGAGTATTTGTGTATACAGTCATATAGTAAAGAAGCACTGATTTCAAAGAAATAAATAAGTTTACACAGGATTTAGTTTTATAAAAACATGTGTGTGCTCAAATTGGTCCCTTGTGCTTAGATTGGTCTTTTTAACAAAATATCAGGCTCCTCTGTACGTAATGGGAAGATTATCTATGTTTTAAAATGATGAGCAATATATTAAAATAAGTCTAGGGCTTTGACTCACTCCTTTTTTTTGCAAAGATTAGACCTTTTATCCACTACCAGTAACCTAATTGGTTACATCCATACTAGCCATGCCAGTGTTTATAAATACAGTGGAATCACTAAAGATATTTCTGCCCCCAAAACTGAAAAAAAAAAGCTGTATGCCTTATGAAAAATATTTAATGAAGAAAGAAGAATAAAATGATGGCAACACTTCAAAGATTACGAAAAGCTAGAAAATATCAGATTTAAAGGGAAAATTTGAATAGTTTGTTCTTTCCAACAAATAAAAAGGCAAGATATATAGGTTCAAGAGCTTACCATTTGAGGAATAAATAGTTGGGCAATATGCAGTTTTCTCAGACAACCTCTGGGTGCTACTGTTGACCAAAGGGAACATAAGGGTTCTCATTTCTGCAGGAGTGATGGGCAGAGTGTTTTTCTGCTTTGTCCTATGCACATCAGAACGCAAACGCACCTCCTGTGCAACCTCAAGCGCCTAACAAATAAGTCCTACCCTCAAAAGTCCAGGGAGCTGTCACTGATTTTTTAAAACATCCCAGAGACATCTTGAAGAGCAGCTTCCCAGAGAGTTCAAGAAATGCTTAGGAGCTCCAGAAAAGCTGAAACAATGAGAAGTCAGGTACTGCTTCTCTTCCTGCTGTCTTTGTTGTGGAGGGCAATCTCCCAGGAGATCCAGTACTCGATTTCAGAGGAGCTGGCCAAGGGCTCAAGGGTGGGGAACCTGGCCAAGAATCTGAGGCTCAGTGTCCAGGAGTTGCCAGCTCGAAAACTGCGGATTAGTGCAGAGGAGTTTTTCAGTGTGAGTGCAGAGGTGACATTAATGTCCTTCTCTAGCCAGATTCCCGAGGGCTCAGACCTTGGAACCATAATAGCCCTCATTAAAGTCCGAGACCAGGATTCTGGGCAAAATGATATGGTGACATGCTATATTCAGGAAGGAGTTCCCTTCAAATTAGAATTCACCTCCAAGAATTATTACAAGCTAGTGATTGACGGTGCCCTAGACCGAGAGCAGAGGGCAGAGTACAATGTTACCATCACAGCCACCGACAAGGGCAAGCCGCCCCTCTCCTACAGTACAAGCATCACCCTACACATCCGCGATGTCAACGACAACGCTCCAGTTTTCCACCAGGCCTCCTACGTGGTCCACGTGGCAGAAAACAACCCGCCTGGAGCCTCCACCGACCAAGTTAGCGCTTCAGATCCAGACTTGGGGCCCAACGGCCATGTCTCCTACTCCATCGTGGCCAGCGACTTGGAGCCGCGCGCGCTGTCGTCCTACGTGTCCGTGAGCGCACAGAGCGGCGTGGTGTTCGCGCAGCGCGCCTTCGACCACGAGCAGCCGCGCGCCTTCGAGCTGACGCTGCAGGCCCGCGACCACGGCTCGCCCGCGCTCAGCACCAACGTGAGCCTGCGCGTGCTGGTGGGCGACCTCAACGACAACGCGCCCAGGGTGCTGTACCCGGCGCTGGGGCCCGACGGCTCGGCGCTCTTCGACACGGTGCCGCGCGCCGCGCAGCCCGGCTACCTGGTCACCAAGGTGGTGGCGGTGGACGCCGACTCTGGACACAACGCCTGGCTGTCCTACCACGTGCTGCAGGCCAGCGAGCCCGGACTCTTCAGCGTGGGGCTGCGCACGGGCGAGGTGCGCACGGCGCGGGCCCTGGGCGACAGGGACGCGGCCCGCCAGCGCCTGCTGGTTGCTGTGCGCGACGGGGGACAGCCGCCCCTCTCGGCCACCGCCACGCTGCTCCTGGTTTTCGCGGACAGCCTTCAGGAGGCGCTGCCGGACCTCAGTGACCACTCTGAGCCCACTGACCCCCAAGCTGAGCTGCAGTTTTACCTGGTGGTGACCTTGGCCTTGATCTCGGTGCTCTTCCTCCTGGCAGTGATTCTGGCGGTCGCCCTACACCTTCGACGCTCCTCCAGCCCCGCTGCCTGGAGCTGCTTTAAGCCTGGTCTGAGCTCCAAGTCTGGACGGAAGGTTCCCCCCAACTACAGTGAGGGAACATTGCTCTATTCCTACAATCTGTGTGTTGCCTCGCATTCAATTGTGCGATTTAAATTGTGAAATTTAATTTTCACAACGTGACCCAAGAAACAGCTACCCCTCTGGATCTCCTAGGTGAAGACCCTTCTATGGGTATGTGTGCCAGTAATGAAGACTCCCAAATCTCTCATGATTCCTCTTTTTCCCATCATGTGAGTTTTTGCAGACTTACTTAAATTTTATTATTGTATTTTATTCTCGACGGTGCATCATTATTTTCGGTCCTTGTTCATTGTTCTAGTGGTGGTAGTGGGAGAGGAGGTATATAGGATGGGTGGAGATTGGTCCCTTGATTGCTCAGTACTCTTGGCAGTTACCTAATTACTACTCAATTTGCACTCTTGGCATTTCTATATGGTCAACAAATCCTGCTAAAGATAGCTTTTTCTTGGATGTCACCACCCTTAGTAATAGAACTGTCCTTAATTAGTTGATGTGTAATACTCCTTTTTTTCAAGATTGTAAATGTATTGACAGTTCTTTCTGCCTAAGTTAATGTTCATCTTCATCAAATACATTCTAGTTGTTTATCTTTTTTTCTGCGATGTGTATTTTAATATAGCCTTCCAATAATTCTCTTAGCACTTTTTTGCCTTGTCACGTGCAGCAAAGACTGCCAGGTTTTACATTTGAATCACTAACTTTGGGTCTTTTTTCCCACTTCAAAATCTGTCAAGAATAATTTTCTTGACCATTCTTAAATAATTTATTTTTATACCCTTTCTACTTTGTCACTAGTATAGTAAGGAATGTAACAAACAGTTTTTGTGTGCAGAGCCTTTTCTATGTTACTTCTTTTAGTATAGGTTTCTGAGAAGTGAGTCAAATTTTTTCAAAATATTTTATTTTACCTCTCAATCCCCAGCAATTTGTGAGTCTTTTGAGGATTGTGGAAAATACTTTTAATCTATTCTCCAAAGTCAGAGTTTTAAAACTCTGAATAGTTAATGGACTTTTGTGTCTGGTCAAAATTTATGAGTAATTTCTAGAAACTAATTATTATGTGAGTAATAATCTAAAGAACTGAGTACTTGCTGCTTTATTTCAAGTTTTCTCACATTAGTAAATTAAGTATTCATGAATAAGAAAACTATGAAACATGCAATGATTATATACAATTACTAAAATATTTCCTTTTACTGGTTATTTCTAAAATCAAAACTAAAGTAAACTTATAAATAAAAGTAAGATAATACCTTCTGGATGTGTCCTAATGTGGAAATGATCACTGAAACACCATTTCCTCTTCACAGTGCTTCAGTTTAACTTTTCTGTCTTCTTACCTTTATTATTTCCTTTTAAGGTCAGTTATTTACCCATTGTTTTAGGTTTTGCAGCTGCATTAATGACTCATTCGTTAAGCATTGAAAAACTATTTCAGTGTATACTCTAGGAGAGGTGCTGTTCTAGAGTGAGAACTCACTGTGAACATGATCATCACAGATATAACCTGTGGCCTAGAATCTTCTTATATAAAATTAATGAGCAAATGTCCTTCCCAAACCTATTATCGTATTTGCCAAGCCCATTTGCACAGGGGTAAGGCTAACTCTTTGAACAGTAGATATTTTCTTACAAGGGAATTGAAAATTTGCCCCAGATTCTAAAGGGTCAACCCATGTGAGAATACTTATTTCTGCATAGGTTGGGACTGGAGCCCAGACCTGTCTTTTCATCCATTTATTCTTTCAGTCTTCAAGTATAACCTTGTTCCTGGGAGGGATAAATATGTCCCTTATGCAATACACAGTAGTGAAATTGGGCTATGAGAATAAATAATGCAAAAACTTAAAAAGAGGTAGAAAAATTCTTACCAAAAAAAAAATTGTCTCTGAGAAAATAAATTATTTTATAAGTCTTATTGTACAGGAATCTTTGGATCACTTCTGGATTTTCATTGCAAATTGAACAGCAGGTGTTTGACTTTTATCATTTTGGGGAAGAATAGAATAGGGCAAAGAAATGGTGTACGCAAGTGATACTTTATTTACCAAGAATAGACTGCAGTAACAGGTTAGGACTCTGAGTGTCGCTGTTCACCAATCGGGGGAAGAAAAGAACCAGGAAATTAATACAAACCACAAGATTTCTGCATTACAAAGCACTAGCTCTGGGGCTTTAGAAAGCTTCGAACTGGACCCCCGAGAGCGCCAGCATCCAACGGTGAAAGCACATTATCTTGGACCCTGAAGGTCCTTGGAATCCTCAGGCCTCCACCAAGGGAACACCCACGAGCAAGCTATTCCGCCGCGGGGCTGTAATGGCGGCTTCTCCTTATTGCCCAGACTGCAGCCGGCTGATCGGGATCTGCGTTCTCTTGGGGGCCCTGTGGGAAATCCGGGCCGAACATATCCTCTACTCGGTGCCTGAGGAGCTGGAGAACGGCTCCTTCGTGGGCAACATCGCCAAGGACCTGGGGCTGGAGCCCTGGGAGCTGGCGGAGCGCGGAGTCCGCATCGTCTCCAGAGGTAGGACGCAGCTTTTTGCTCTGAACCTGCGAAGCGGCAGCTTGGTCACTGCGGGCAGGATAGACCGGGAGGAGCTCTGTGACAGATCTCCAAAGTGTGTAGTAAACCTGGAGATTTTCCTAGAGGACAACGTGAAGATTTTTGGAGTAGAAGTGGAAATAATCGATGTTAATGATAACGCGCCCAACTTTGGGGCAGAGCAAAGGGAAATAAAAGTAGCTGAAAATGAAAATCCTGGGACAAGATTTCCTCTTCCTGAAGCTTTTGATCCGGATATAGGGATAAACTCTCTGCAGGGTTACCAGCTCAGCTCGAATGGTCACTTCTCTCTGGATGTGCAAAGAGGAGCTGATGGGATTAAGTACCCTGAGCTCGTGCTGGAGCGCGCCCTGGACCGCGAGGAAGAGGCGGTTCACCATCTCGTTCTCACCGCCTTCGACGGAGGCGACCGGGTTCACTCTGGCACTGCCAGGATTCATGTAACACTTATGGATACCAACGACAATGCCCCAGTATTCACTCAGCCCGAGTACCATGTGAGTGTGCAGGAGAACGTGCCGGTGGGCTCCAGGCTACTCACAGTAAAAGCCACTGATACAGATGAAGGAGCCAATGGAGAAGTCACATATTCTTTCCGGAAAGTAAGAGATAAAATATCCCAGCTATTCCACTTGAATTCTCTGACGGGGGACATAACAATATTGGGGGATCTGGATTATGAGGACTCTGGGTTCTATGATATAGATGTAGAAGCCCATGATGGACCTGGTCTCCGAGCCAGAAGTAAGGTACTGGTGACAATTCTGGATGTAAATGACAATGCCCCAGAAGTCACAGTTACATCTCTCACCAGCTCTATTCAAGAAACTTCTTCCCCAGGCACGGTAATTGCACTTTTCAATGTGCATGACAGTGATTCAGGAGAGAATGGCCTTGTCACATGTTCTATTCCAGATAATCTGCCATTCACACTTGAAAAGACCTTTGGAAATTATCATCGGTTGTTGACACACAGGACTCTGGATAGGGAAGAAGTCTCAGAATATAACATCACTGTAACTGCCACTGACCACGGAACTCCACCATTGTTTACAGAAACACACATCTCACTGAACGTGGCAGACGTCAATGACAACCCACCTGCCTTCCCTCAAGCTTCCTACTTGGCCTACATTCCAGAAAACAATCCTAGGGGAGCTTCTATCTTCTCTGTGACGGCCCATGACCCTGACAGTAACGAGAACTCAATGGTCACTTACTCTCTGGCTGAGGACAAGCTGCAGGGGGCGCCTCTCTCCTCCTATGTCTCTATCAACTCTGACACAGGTGTATTGTATGCTCTGCGCTCCTTTGACTATGAACAGGTTAGAGACCTGCAGCTACTTGTGACAGCCAGCGACAGCGGGGACCCTCCACTCAGCAGCAACGTGTCACTGGACATATTCGTGCTGGACCAGAACGACAACACACCTGAGATTCTGTACCCCGCCCTCCCCACCGACGGTTCCACGGGTGTGGAGCTGGCACCCCGCTCCGCAGAGCCCGGCTACCTGGTGACCAAGGTGGTGGCTGTGGACAGAGACTCGGGCCAGAACGCCTGGCTGTCCTACCGCCTGCTCAAGGCCAGCGAGCCGGGACTCTTCGCGGTGGGGCTGCACACGGGCGAGGTGCGCACAGCGCGGGCCCTGCTGGACAGAGACGCGCTCAAGCAGAGCCTGGTGGTGGCGGTCCAGGACCACGGCCAGCCCCCTCTCTCCGCCACAGTCACACTCACGGTGGTCGTGGCTGACAGCATCCCAGACGTCCTGACTGACCTAGGCAGCCTGAAGCCCTCAGCGGACCCTAATGACTCGGGCCTCACGCTGTACCTAGTGGTGGCGGTGGCCGCCGTCTCCTGCGTCTTCCTCGCATTTATCATCGTGCTGCTGGCGCTCAGACTGCGGCGCTGGCACATGTCGCATCTGCTCCAGGCTTCAGGCAGCAGGTTGGCCAGCGTGCCCGCCTCCCACTTTGTGGGCGTGGACGGGGTGCGGGCTTTCCTGCAGACCTATTCCCACGAGGTCTCGCTCACCGCGGACTCGCGGGGGAGTCACGTGATCTTCCCGCAGCCCAACTACGCGGACACGCTCATCAGCCAGGAGAGCTGTGAGAAAAGTGGGCCTCTCCTGATACCTCAAGATTTACCTGAAAGAAAAGGAGAACCCAGTCTTCAACAGGTGAGTCAGATCTTGCCACACTGAAACGTAGGCAGAGAGCTGCATAAATGTCTCCAATTACATATAAAAGACACTTCTTTTTTAGTATTCTTTAAAGTGCTTTAAAGTGGAACGGCAAATGATCCTTCAATAATGATAAATAACAGTTACTACGCCTAATAGTTATTGATTACTTATCCTTTGTAATCTTCATTCAGTTATAGTTTCAGCAGCAATTTCTTAAGTTTATACTTCTAACCCTCTCACGTCTTTATTTTTTATTATTTTTTAACATCTTTATTGGAGTATAATTGCTTTACAATGGTGTGTTAGTTTATGCTTTATAACAAAGTGAATCAGTTATACATATACATATGTTCCCATATCTGTTCCCTCTTGTGTCTCCCTCCCTCCCACTCTCCCTATCCCACCCCTCTAGGTGGTCACAAAGCACTGAGCTGATCTCCCTGTGCTGTGTGGCTGCTTCTCACTAGCTATCTATATTACGTTTCGTAGTGTATATATGACCATGCCACTCTCTCACTTTGTCACAGCTTACCCTTCCCCCTCCCCATATCCTCAAGTCCATTCTCTATGTCTGCGTCCTTATTCCTGTCCTGCCCCTAGGTTCTTCATAACCTTTTTTTATTTTTTGAGTCCATAGATATGTGTTAGCATACGGTATTTTTCTCTTTCTGACTTAACTTCACTCTGTATGACAGACTCTAGGTCCATCCACCTCACTACAAATAACTCAATTTCGTTTCTTTTTATGGTTGAGTAATATTCTGTTGTATATATGTGCCACATCTTCTTTATCCATTCATCTGTCGATGGACACTTAGGTTGTTTCCATGTCCTGGCTATTGTAAATAGTGCTGCAATGAACATTGTCATACATGACTCTTTTTGAATTATGGTTTTCTCAGGGTATATGCCCAGTAGTAGGATTGCTGGGTCATATGGTAGTTCTATTTTTAGTTTTTTAAGGAACCTCCATACTGTTCTCCGTAGTGGCTGTATCAATTTACATTCCCACCAACAGTGCAAGAGGGTTCCCTTTTATCCACACCCTCTCCCGCATTTATTGTTTGTAGATTTTTTGGTGGTGGCCATGCTGACTGGTGTGAGGTGATAACCTCATTGTAGTTTTGATTTGCATTTCTCTAATGATGTGTGATGTTGAGCACTCTTTCATGTGTTTGTTGGCAATCTGTATATCTTCTTTGGAGAAATGTCTATTTAGGTCTTCTGCCCATTTTTGGATTGGGTTGTTTGATTTTTTGAGACTGAGGTGCATGAGCTGCTTGTATATTTTGGAGATTAATCCTTTGTCAGTTGCTTTGTTTGCAAATATTTTCTCCCATTCTGAGCGTTGTCTTTTCATCTTGTTTATGGTTTCCTTTGCTGTGCAAAAGCTTTTAAGATTCATTAGGTCCCATTTGTTTATTTTTGTTTTTATTTCCATTTCTCTAGGAGGTGGGTCAAAAAGAATCTTGCTGTGGTTTATGTCATAGAGTTTTCTGCCTATGTTTTCCTCTAGAGTTTTGTAGTGTCTGGCCTTACATTTAGGTCTTTAATCCATTTTGAGCTTATTTTTGTGTATGGTGTTAGGGAGTGTTCTAATTTCATTCTTTTACATGTGGCTGTCCAGTTTTCCCAGCACCATTTATTGAAGAGGCTGTCTTCTCTCCATTGTATATTCTTGCCTCCTTTATCAAAAATAAGGTGACCAGGACCTCCCTGGTGGTGCAATGGTTAAGAATCTGCCTGCCAATGCAGGAGACACGGGTTTGAGCCCTGGTCCAGGAAGATCCCACATGCCGCGGAGCAGCTAAGCCTGTGTGCCACAACTACTGAAGCCTGCGTGCCTAGAGCCTGTGCTCTGCAACAAGAGAAGCCACTGCAGTGAGAAGCCCATGCACCACAACGAAGAGTAGCCCCCGCTCACCACAACTAGAGGAAGCCCGTGTGCAGCAGCGAAGACCCAACGCAGCCAAAAATAAAAAATAAAATAAATTAAAAAAAAATAAGTTGACCATATGTTCGTGGGTTTATCTCTGGGCTTTCTGTCCTGTTCCGTTGATCTATATTTCTGTTTTTGTGCCAGTGCTGTACTTTCTTGATTACTGTAGCTTTGTAGTGTAGTCTGAAGTCCAGGAGCCTGATTCCTCCAGCTCTGTTTTTCTTTCTCAGGATTGCTTTGGCTATTCAGGGTCTTTTGTGTTTCCATACAAATTGTGACATTTTGGTTCTAGTTCTGTGAAAAATGCCATTGGTAGTTTTATAGGGGTTGCAATGAATCTGTAATTGCTTTGGGTAGTATAGTCATTTTCACAATGTTGATTCTTCCAATCCTAAAACGTGGTATATCTCTCCATCTATTTGTATGATCTTTAATTTCTTTCATCAGTGTCTTATAGTTTTCTGCATACAGTCTTTGGCCTCCTTAGGTAGGTTTATTCCTAGGTATTTCTTTATTTTTGTTGCAGTGGTAAATGGGAGTGTTTCCTTAATTTCTCTTTCAGATTTTTCATCATTGGTGTATAGGAATGTGAGAGATTTCTGTGCATTAATTTTGTATCCTGCTACTTTACCAAATTCATTGCTTAGCTCTTGTAGTTTTCTGGTAGCATCTTTTAGTATTCTCTATGTATAGTATCATGTCATCTGCAAACAGTGACAGCTTTACTTCTTCTTTTCCGATTTGAATTCCTTCTATTTCTTTTTCTTCTCTGCTGCCTCTCACGTCTGTAAAGCCATTTTCCTTTAGGCATTACTGAAAGGATAGATTAGAATTGTGAAGTAATTCACAATTATTAAGGAGGCAATTGTGTATATTTATATTAAAGCATTCTCCCTTATGAAGCTGTTGTTTTGTCTGGACTGAGTATTTTAAAATTTCCTCTTTTTACACCCTAATGTACTTTGCTTGAAATTTACTTTTCTTTCCTTTGGGATAGGTATTTTCCATTATGATTAAACAATGGCAATTTATAAATATTGGGGAATATACTTAACATTTAGATATAACTTTAACAGGGATAGTTTCTCAACTGGATTGGTACATTTCATATATTGTGTTGTTGCAGTTTGTGAGATGCACCAACTGACTATGTGTGATTCCTCTGGTGCACTTCTGTGATTACCAAAAATGTTGCCCATTTAATTTCACTCATATTTAATAGCTTGCAGGTGTGATTTTAATAATTTCTGAATTACCTATTATGGTATCACTATGAGACCCTTTTTGATTTCTGAGGAAAACATAACTTTTAAAAATCTTTCCTTTTTCATCTTGGGAGCCTCTTATACAGGTTGGGTGACTTAGATTCTAAACTGATATGATTTATGCTATTTAGTAAGAAGGTCTCAGCCCTGGTCCCAAAAATTGCTCATAGGTATCTCTGTCACCGTTGGGCTCTGGGATGATATGACTTGGGGAAAATATTCATGAATGTCTAGGACTGCAAAAATTAGTGAACTTTGGATACCTGGAAATTGTAGCAATAGTTTGTGGACTATGCCTCAATTCAGCTTAAGAAGGAGAGTTTGAGTTTCTAAATGCCTTTGTCTTCATGGGAAATTGTGGTGCAATACATAGAGTAAAACAGGAATGTGGTATGATACAACTAGCTGGCATGAGGAGAGGAAAGAGAAAATAATAAATGAATATTGAGAAACAAATCATATCTGAGGATAGATCATTTAAAATGCTGAAGCTTTAAAATATAATTTGGAAATATCAATTGTCTTGAAACTGTGACAGACATATTTGCATGCTGGCATTAAGAATACATTCCAGAATCAGAGTGATATATATTTTTTAAATGCCTAGGAGGGCAGTAGATAATTTATAACTAATATCACATGGAAATACATTTTTGTTTGAGTGGACACTGGGTTTCTTTTAGAAAGTAATATTTCTGGTTAAATAAATTGCACAATTATATGATGGGCTACTACATAGCCATAAGAAATTAAAAATGGGAAACCTTTTTATGTACTGTTAGAATATGTTATCTTCAAGATATAATGAGTTATATATACACTACTATGTATAAAATAGGTAACTAATGAGAACCTACTGTACAGCACAGGGAACTCTACTCAATGCTTGGTGGTGACCTAAATGAGAAGAAAATCCAAAAAAAGAGGGTATATGTATACGTATAGCTGATTCACTTTGCTGTACAGCAGAAACTAACACAACATTGTAAAGCAACTATACTCCAATAAAAATTAATTTAATAAAATAAAATGCACCAAAGTCTTATAGCTCAGATTTCAAGGAAACTCAATAGAAGTTTCCTCAAATTGGATGACAATCAAAAAAATTACATTTTATTACTAACAAATGGTTGAGAATTTAAAAGAAACATCTGCAAACTGTCAAAAACTAAAAAGCAAATTTCCATCAATTAAAAAAAAGATATAATGAGTGAAAAAAGCAAGATGCAAAACATAGTGTATTGTATACTTTTGTGTCTAAAACGGGGGGAGAATATTTTTAGAAATCTGATGAACTCTACAAAACATACTAATGGAATGATACACAAAAAACATAGCACTCATTTCTCCTGGGAGAAATATGTTGTTGAAAGCAGAGAGGGAGAGCCTATGAAATATGCCATATGTGCCTTCTGAATTTCGAACTGTATGAATGTATACCTATTTAAAAACAAATAAATACTCCTTGTAAATCCCCCCCCCAAAAAAGAGAAAACAAAAATCGTTCCTTGCAAAACATTTACAAGTCATTAGTGCAGTTTCTGGGGAAAACCTCTGGGCGTCGCTGTAGGTCAAAAGAAGGAAGAGATCATAATCAGAGACGCATTTGGGAACCTCTGAAAGGGTAACTTCCTGCTCAAACAAACCACACAAGGGAGGCCAGTACAGGTTTGGATAGTGGAAACGAAAGCAGGAAAAGTGACCCTATCCCGGATTTTGCTTATTCCTCCTCCCGACCAAGGAGCGGAGCAGCAGTGGAGGGAGACAGGATGAGGCCGAGCGCAGAGAGGAGCGGCCGAGCGCGGTGGCGGCAGGTACTGTTGCCCTTCCTGCTGTCTTTGTTCCGCGGGGCTCTCCCAGACCAAATTCGCTACTCAATTCCCGAGGAGCTGGCCAAGAACTCGGTGGTAGGAAACCTCGCCAAGGATCTGGGGCTCAGTGTCCGGGACTTGCCGGCCCGGAAGTTGCGGGTTACCGCGGAGAAGGAATATTTTATTGTAAACCCTGAGAGCGGGGACTTACTTGTGAGTGATAGAATAGACCGAGAGCAGATTTGTGGGAAGAAGCCTCTGTGCATTCTGGATTTCGATACTGTCGCTGAAAACCCACTAAATATTTTCCATGTATCAGTAATAGTACAGGATATAAATGACAACACTCCGCTATTCAAACAGAGTAAGATTGACTTAAAAATTGGAGAATCCACTAAGCCAGGTAAAACATTTCCACTAGACCCGGCGCTGGATTTGGATGCTGGTCCTAATTCACTGCAAAGATACAACCTTAATGAAAATGAGCACTTTGATCTCACAGAGAAACAGACTCCAGATGGACGTAAATATCCTGAGTTGATTCTGAAACATTCTCTGGACAGAGAAGAGCAGAATTTTCATCATCTGGTCCTGACAGCTGTAGACGGTGGGGACCCACCCCAAAGTGGCACCACCCAAATCCAAATCCAAGTCACAGATGCCAACGATAATCCCCCAGTGTTCAGCCAGGACGTGTACAGGGTCAGCCTGCAAGAGGGTGTGCCCCCTGGCTTCTTAGTGCTTCAACTGACAGCCACCGACCAGGACGAGGGCGTCAACGCAGAGATCATCTACTCCTTTCATAATGTGGATGAACAAGTGGAACGATTTTTTAACTTAGACAGAAGAACAGGAGAAATCACGACAAAGGATGATTTTGATTTTGAAATCGCTAGTAGTTACACTCTCACTATAGAAGCGAAAGATCCTGGAGATCTAGCAGCCCATTGCAGTGTCCAAGTCGAAATTCTCGATGAGAATGATTGTGCACCAGAAGTGATTGTGACTTCAATATTTACTCCCCTACCAGAGGATTCACCACCAGGAACAGTGATCGCCTTGATAAAAACAAGAGATAGAGACTCTGGAGAAAATGGAGAAGTTTACTGCCAAATCTTGGGAAAGGCCGACTTTATATTGAAATCTTACTCGAAGAACTATTACAAGCTAGTGACAGACAGGACCCTGGACCGGGAGGAGATCCCAGAATACAACGTCACTATAATGGCCACCGACAGAGGCAAGCAGCCCCTCTCCTCTAGTAAAAGCATCACTCTGCGCCTCGCAGATGTCAACGACAACGCTCCAGTTTTCCACCAGGCCTCCTACGTGGTCCACGTGGCAGAAAACAACCCGCCTGGAGCCTCCATCGCCCAAGTTAGCGCTTCAGATCCAGACTTGGGGCCCAACGGCCAAGTCTCCTACTCCATCGTGGCCAGCGACCTGGAGCCGCGCGCGCTGTCGTCCTACGTGTCCGTGAGCGCACAGAGCGGCGTGGTGTTCGCGCAGCGCGCCTTCGACCACGAGCAGCTGCGCGCCTTCGAGCTGACGCTGCAGGCCCGCGACCACGGCTCGCCCGCGCTCAGCACCAACGTGAGCCTGCGCGTGCTGGTGGGCGACCGCAACGACAACGCGCCCAGGGTGCTGTACCCGGCGCTAGGGCCCGACGGTTCGGCGCTCTTCGACACGGTGCCGCGCGCCGCGCAGCCCGGCTACCTGGTCACCAAGGTGGTGGCGGTGGACGCCGACTCTGGACACAACGCCTGGCTGTCCTACCACGTGCTGCAGGCCAGCGAGCCCGGACTCTTCAGCGTGGGGCTGCGCACGGGCGAGGTGCGCACGGCGCGGGCCCTGGGCGACAGGGACGCGGCCCGCCAGCGCCTGCTGGTTGCTGTGCGCGATGGGGGACAGCCGCCCCTCTCGGCCACCGCCACGCTGCTCCTGGTTTTCGCGGACAGCCTTCAGGAGGCGCTGCCGGACCTCAGTGACCACTCTGAGCCCACTGACCCCCAAGCTGAGCTGCAGTTTTACTTGGTGGTGGCCTTGGCCTTGATCTCGGTGCTCTTCCTCCTCGCGGTGATTCTGGCGGTAGCCCTACACCTTCGACACTCCTCCAGACCCGCTGCCTGGGGCTGCTTTCAGCCTGGTGTCTGTGTCAAGTCTGGACCCGTGGTTCCCCCCAACAACAGTGAGGGAACATTGCCCTATTCCTACAATCTGTGTGTTGCCTCACAATCAGCTAAGGCAGAATTTAATTTTCTCAGCGTCACCCCAGAAATGGCTCCCCCTCAGGATCTCCTCTGCGAAGATGCCTCTTGGGTGCCAAGTAGTAATCATGGAGATGCTGGGGTCCCATTTGCCTCAGGTACTATTTTAAAGGTGAGCTCTAATTTAATTCACTTTTTTACCTTGCGGTTTCAATGTTTATTAACAAATCTCCTAACCGGAGTAGAAGTCTTCAATTCATATTTTATTTTGTGGCTAGAATTTAGGTGGTTTTCTGCCTTACATATCATAATCATATTTAAACAAATCTTTGACATAGGTTTTCTATCTGACAGGTATGATTTATTTAACATAGTTACAAGCTTTTACTTCATAAAATACTTCTTTTTCTTCCTCATCTTTACATTCCTTCCCTCTGAAAGTTTATTACTGTTGAGACCTTAAGCTATTCCTTTTTCCTTCAGGGTCTTTATATTAGTTTTATTAATTTTAGTTGCACTTCCTTTTAGAATTATAGTACTTAAGAGTAAAGAGAGGGCTTCCCTGGTGGCGCAGTGCTTGAGAGTCCACCTGCTGATGCAGGGGACGCGGGTTTGTGCCCCTGGTCCGGGAGGATCCCACATGCGGCGGAGCAGCTGGGCCCGTGAGCCATGGCCGCTGAGCCTGCACGTCCGGAGCCTGTGCTCCACAATGGGAGAGGCTGCAGCAGTGAGAGGCCCGCGTACCGCAAAAAAAAAAAAAAAAAAAAAAAAAGAGTAAAGAGAGCTCTCCATCTCACTAGTTTGGGAAACTGGGAACCAAAGAAAGGAAGAATTTTACTCAATGTCATGGCCTGTCAACAGCAGAGCATGGGTAGGACTGACATGAACACCAGCACTGTTCGTATCTTTACAAGCTAAGTGTCTTGGGATCCCAGATCTATTTTAAAAGGTTGTGAAAAGTTTGAGGTATGCAGTGTCTGCTATTAAGAGTGTGTTTAATAAATGGGAGAAATCTTTCTCTCTCAGGCACAATAACAAATTGCTCTTGTGAAAAATTGTACATTGAGAAAAATTTTGCAACCTATTCTCACATTGCTTCCTTAAAACTTTATTTTTTGAATTTTCTAGGTATAGATGTAAAACATCTTTATTTTCTTTATTTTCCTATAAAGGTGTCATTAAGTAAAAATTGCTTCTCTCAATGGACTCTCTGAAATGTCCGCTTTTTTTTTTTTAGTCATGAGGCATTTCTTTTTCTGCTACCATATAAAGGTGATAACATTAAATATCTGTCTTAACATAGAGAGGCCACTCACTGCCTGCTCAATGATAAGTATCTGGACTTGTTTTTCTGTAAGGGTGATGAACTAAAGCCCTTTCTGCCATAGTCACTCTACTGATTTTCCCCAGGTGTCTGTAACTGTAAAACATCTAATTCCAATTTAGACATGGTAATAGGAAAATATAAATAATGCATAGTTAATCCGACTCAAACTCTCCGTCTGATATAGTGTGGTTGCCATGTTCTTAGTGTGAAAATCTTGAAACTTTCTTGAAGACCTCACAAGTAACAAAAAGCAAAAAAAAAAAAAAGTCCCTTTATTTCTTCTGCATATGACAGCTAATGCAATTTGCATAATTCAGTAGGCCTTTTTTCAAAGGTCTACTGAGAGCTAGAATTGTTTTCTTGGCATTCTTATATACAAACGGGCATGTTTTCATAAATATATCCTAATTAAAAAGTGAAATCTTTAAACCGCAAAAGAATACTGATGTCCTAATTAAATGGACTCAATATAGGTAAGAGGTAATTAAAGGGCATAGGTTCAATGGCACAGTAAATAAAACTTTTCTAAAGAAGTAAAAAATAATCTAATAATTACATTAGTCTCAGAATTAAGCTTGTGGAAGTCTTTTGCTATTTTAGAATTAAATCTTATTTAAATATAAGGAATGTCACGTGGTAATATATTAAGGATACAGAAAATTATTAGAAATAAAATATAATTAAACATATTTGAAATCAAAACAGAATTGGTGTAGTAACTGGTTAGGACTCTGAGCGTCGCTGTTCACCAAAGTGGGAAAGAAGCTGCCGCTGATGCGATCAGACTCTGTTCCTTCCGCACTAAGCACGCGCAGACCAGACAAGCTCCTGGGAAAAGCCGCCCACCTGCGCCCCTCTCCCATTTCCGCAAGGGAATGTGTTCCCCTTGGCTTTAGAGAAGTAAGGAAACAGCAGATTGGAACCAGGACTAAGAGAAAACTGGTCAGAGAGAGGCAATGGCGGATCCACTGAGGGGTTGGGGCTGCAGAGAGCTGTTCCTGCTCTCCATGCTGCTGGGGACGCTGTGGGGAGCCGGGGCCGGGCAGATCCGCTACTCGGTGCCAGAGGAACTGGATAAAGACTCCTTCGTGGGCAACATCGCCAAGGACCTGGGGCTGGAGCCCCGGGAGCTGGCGGAGCGGGGAGTCCGCATCGTCTCCAGAGGTAGGACGCAGCTCTTTGCTCTGAACCCGCGAAGCGGCAGCTTGGTCACCGCGGGCAGGATAGACCGGGAGGAGCTCTGCGCTCAGAGCGCGCGGTGTCTGCTGAGTTTTAACATCTTGGTTGAGAGTAAAATGAAAATGTATGGGGTAGAAGTAGAAATAATCGATATTAATGACAACTTCCCGCGTTTCCGGGATGAGGAAGTAAAAGTAAAAGTTAATGAAAATGCGGCTGTGGGAACGCCGTTAGTACTTCCCTTTGCTCGAGATGCCGATGTGGGTGTGAACTCCCTCCAGAGTTACCAGCTCAGCTCCAATATGCACTTCTCTTTGGCCGCGAAAAGCGACACAGATGGACAGAAATATCCAGAGCTGGTACTGGAACAGCCGTTGGACCGCGAGAAAGTAGCTGTTCACGACCTCCTACTCACAGCTTTAGATGGCGGAGACCCCGTACTCTCTGGTACCACGCACATCCGCGTGATGGTCCTCGATGCAAACGATAACGCGCCCCTGTTCACTCAATCCGAGTATAGAGTGAGTGTTCCAGAGAACATAGCTCTCGGCACTCGGCTGCTCACACTAACCGCCACGGATCCAGATGAGGGAATAAATGGGAAATTGACCTACTCTTTTCGCAATGAAGAAGACAAAATTTCAGAGACTTTCCAACTTGATTCCAACTTGGGTGAAATCTCAACTCTGCAATCACTGGATTACGAAGAATCCAGATTCTATCACATGGAAGTGGTAGCTCAGGATGGAGGTTCTCTTCTTGCCAGCGCTAAGGTACTAATCACAGTTCAGGACGTGAATGACAATGTGCCTGAAGTGATCCTCACCTCTCTCTCCAGTTCCATCTCTGAAGACTGTCTTCCCGGAACGATAATTGCTCTGTTTAGCGTACATGATGGTGATTCTGGAGAGAATGGTGAGATTTCATGTTCTATTCCCAGGAACTTGCCTTTTAAATTGGAAAAGTCAGTTGATAATTACTATCACTTACTGACAACAGGAGCCCTGGACAGAGAAGAGATCTCAGATTACAACATCACAGTAACTGTCACTGACTGTGGAAATCCACCACTGTCTACAGAAAACCACATCTCCCTGAAAGTGACAGACATCAATGACAACCCTCCCGTTTTCCCTCACACCTTATACTACACCTACATCCCAGAAAACAACCCCAGAGGCATCTCGATCTTCTCTGTGAACGCCCATGACCCCGACAGCGGCAACAACGCCCAGGTCACTTACTCTCTGGCTGAGAACAAATTTCAGGGAACGCCTCTATCATCCTGCGTCTCCATTAACTCTGACACTGGAGTCCTGTATGCACTGTGCTCTTTCGACTATGAGCAGGTTAGAGAACTGCAGCTGTGGGTGACAGCCAGTGACAGTGGGGACCCTCCACTCAGCAGCAACGTGTCTCTGAGCCTGTTCATCCTGGACCAGAACGACAACACACCTGAGATTCTGTACCCCGCCCTCCCCACCGACGGTTCCACCGGTGTGGAGCTGGCACCCCGCTCTGCAGAGCCCGGCTACCTGGTGACCAAGGTGGTGGCTGTGGACAGAGACTCAGGCCAGAACGCCTGGCTGTCCTACCGCCTGCTCAAGGCCAGCGATCCAGGACTCTTCGCGTTGGGGCTGCACACGGGCGAGTTGCACACAGCGCGGGCCCTGCTGGACAGAGACGCGCTCAAGCAGACCCTGGTGGTGGCTGTCCAGGACCACGGCCAGCCCCCTCTCTCGGCCACCGTCACGCTCACGGTGGCTGTGGCTGATAGCATCCCAGATGTGCTGGCGGACTTGGGCAACCTCAAACCCTCCGCCGACCCTGAGGACTCGAGCCTCACGCTGTACCTAGTGGTGGCGGTGGCCGCGGTCTCCTGCGTCTTCCTTGCATTTGTCATCGCGCTGCTGGCGCTCAGACTGCGGCGCTGGCACAGGTCGCGCGTGCTGCAGGCTTCCGTCAGTGGGTTGGCCGGCGCGCCCGCCTCTCACTTTGTGGGCGTGGACGGGGTGCGGGCTTTCCTGCAGACGTATTCGCACGAGGCCTGGCTCACCGCGGACTCGCGGGGGAGTCACGTGATCTTCCCGCAGCCCAACTACGCGGACACACTCATCAGCCAGGAGAGCTGTGAGAAAAGCGAGCCTCTCCTGATATCTGAGAAGATAAACGCAAAGGAAACAGAGCTAGGAGTTGTTCAGGTGAGTTTTCTTTTTTCTGTAACTATGTTTGGAGCATTTTCTTCATTTGTTTCCATCATTTTTCTGCCCCATTCAAAATCGGTTAAGTACGTAAATAGTGAATCATTCTTTGCTCTATTTACAGATTAACTTGATTTGATAATTGATGCTTTCTCCGTTTGTTTTCAAATTATATTTTGTTTTTAATGTCTTTTTTCTATAATATGTGGATATTTTAGAAACTATAGCTGATATCCATAGGCTTAAGTGAAACAAGTTTTTTTTTACATCTTTATTAGAGTATAATTGCTTTACAATGGTGTGTTAGTTTATGCTTTATAACAAAGTGAATCAGTTATACATATACATATGTTCCCATATCTCTTCCCTCTTGCGTCTCCCTCCCTCCCACCCTCCCTATCCCACCCCTCCAGGCGGTCACAAAGCACCGAGCTGATCTCCCTGTGCTATGCGGCTGCTTCCCACTAGCTATCTACCTTACGTTTGGTAGTGTATATATGTCCATGCCTCTCTCTCGCTTTGTCACAGCTTACCCTTCCCCCTCCCCATATCCTCAAGCCCATTCTCTAGTAGGTCTGTGTCTTTATTCCTGTCTTACCTCTAGGTTCTTCGTGACATTTTTTTTTCTTAGATTCCATATACATGTGTTAGCATACGGTATTTGTCTTTCTCTTTCTCACTTACTTCACTCTGTATGACAGACTCTAGGTCCATCCACCTCATTACAAATAGGTCAATTTCGTTTCTTTTTATGGCTGAGTAATATTCTATTGTATATATGTGCCACGTCTTATTTATCCATTCATCCGATGATGGACACTTAGGTTGTTTCCATCTCCGGGCTATTGTAAGTAGAGCTGCAATGAACATTTTGGTACATAACTCTTTTTGAATTACGGTTTTCTCGGGGTATATGCCCAGTAGTGGGATTGCTGGGTCATATGGTAGTTCTATTTGTAGTTTTTTAAGGAAGCTCCAAGTATTTTAAAAGAAAGTGGTTATACATAATCACTTTATCCAAAGGCTTTCTTATACCAGAACTGTTTGTTAATAGAAGAGTTGTTTGATTAGAACATCCAAATTGTTAGATGTAATGTTCTCTTTTGAATATTTGCCTAAACACCAATAGCACATATGTTTTGGAGAAAGTATTGTGCAGTATTGGTATTTTAGTACCTGCTGTTTTTGTAAGGGTACTAATAATTTGCATAAATCAGTGGAAGAATATAGAAAACTTCTGCGTGATCAGTATCAGAAAGACAGATTAAATTTATAGTGATGATAATGTCTGTGGCATTCTGAAATCTGGAAAGTTTGGGTTAACCCATGTAATAATTGGACATGTGTAATTGTTTAGAGAAGAAATCAAAGGATCCTTTGAATTATGCTTTAGAATAAATTCTGTGATGCAGTTTAAAATCGCCAAATAATTAGACACCAGTTCATTAAATACATATATACCATACACCTGGCATCTTCTGGTTACACATAACCCCTCCACTTTTCAGAATCAATATTGACCTGAATGTTTGCATTTCTGCAAGTGCAGCTACAATTCTGCTTTATTAGAAGAGTTTAAGATTTGTATTTGGAAAATCAATTCAACTGATGAAATAAAGTAAGGCAGGACAAGAAAAATTAAGGATAAAATTCTCTGTGTTTGTTTGGGCCTCCTCCCTCCCTAATGTGCAGTGTACATCTATATTACACATTAACCAGAGCTCCTCAGAAATGAGAATGCCTGCTTGACTGTATTTTTTCTTTCAATATTTTTTCTTTCTCCTGATGCTGGCGCTGTAACTTCTTAAAAGAATAGTGTTCTTTCCCAGCTCTGTAGAGGGTCACGGTGACTTTCTGCTCACTTTGTACATACTTACCTGGACTATGTATCCTTGGTGAACTTTACACAGAATATCAGTATATCATTTTGATAAACGATCCTTTGTCTCAAAAATGTATTTGACTGTGCCTTCAAATTCTAACAGGCAGAGCAGTCCTCAGAGCTTTCTGAGAAGCTGCTTCCTGGGTTATCATCCTCAGTTCAGCTCAAATAAAATTCCCTTTTTTTCCTCTTAACTTGATAGTTAATTAAAGTTTCACTGACACGACTTTAAAATGGTTTGGAAATTTAAAAAACTATTTCTCAGGGATGTGCTCATCTTAAACTATGAGATTTTTCTTATGAAATGCTGGTCTGTGTGTCTCAAATTTCACGAATATGTCTTGTGTAATGGAAGAACTATGTACACTATTCATTTTTGCATATGATTTGCTGAAGATGATTTTCAGATCCTTATTTTTAAAAGATTTTTCAATCTTTAAAATTTTGTACTTTCAACAACTTGAACATCAGCTGCAAAGTATGAATAAATGGGGAAAATGGCAATAAAATATTATTAATGGAATAGTAGGTTACATTACTCAACCATATGAAAGGGTTACCGTACATTTGGGAACCTAGGACCACTTGATTTTTATTTTTTCAACATTTATTTGAAGGGGATCTAATTATATTTATATATGGGCAATTCTGATCTCAGGGTACAATGTACAGACTCACTGAATAGTGAAGTCATCCAAAGAGTAACAAGAGAATCTGTATGATCAATACTGAATACTGATATCATTCACTCCTACATGAAAACTCACTTTTCCATTATTTTTTAAAGAAAAGATTACTGTATAGATTTGGGTATGTGTCCTGGGTTAACTTTTTCATGCAATGGGAGAAAATACCTTTTATATCTCTATAAACTTCAGTAGACTTTACATAATAAAATGCGTGATCTACACATCGTGAGTGTATATACTATACATAGTATACTCTGAAATACTTGAATCTTTAGCTTCATGTGTGTTCTGAAAAGATAACTTTCCTGCACTAATTGAAGTGCTCACACAGTGTTTAAAAAAAAAAAGGCACTTGCTCAGTCATATTTTGGAGCAGTCTTGAGTCAGTAGTGGGGTATTTTTTGTTGTTTTTTTTTTTTGCTTTTTTTTTTTGCGGTACGCGGGCCTCTCACCGTTGTGGCCCCTCCCGTTGCGGAGCACAGGCTCGGACGCGCAGGCTCAGCGGCCATGGCTCACGGGCCCAGCCGCTCCGCGGCACGTGGGATCCTCCCGGACCGGGGCACGAACCCGTGTCCCCTGCATCAGCAGGCGGACTCTCAAGCACTGCGCCACCAGGGAAGCCCAGTAGTGTTTTTTATGTTTGTATAGAGATGCCAATGAGTTTCTGTCTAGAATCCTGGATAAATGTGCTTTTCCACTATAAAATGAGTTCTACATTGTTATACATCTTCCAAGTTTTAGACTGACCATATATTATGTAGTTAAAAAAAAAAATTCTGGGCTTCCCTGTGGCGCAGTGGTTGAGAGTCCGCCTGTCGATGCAGGGGACACGGGTTCGTGCCCCGGTCCGGGAGGATCCCACGTGCCGCGGAGCGGCTGGGCCCGTGAGCCATGGCCGCTGAGCCTGCGCGTCCGAGCCTGTGCTCCGCAACGGGAAAGGCCACAACGGTGAGAGGCCCGCGTACCGCAAAAACAAAAAAAAAATAAAACAAACAAACAAAAAAACAATTTCTGAATGAAGATTTCTAGTTTGGAAATGGAATAAATACTCTAAGAAACCTATCAGAAACATGGAAACTGAAGTGCTTATTGCTAAGGAAAGAGTGTCAATAACGAAGAGTTGAGATGATCAGATAGTAACCCAGAGACCAAGGAAAAGTGGACAACATAGATTACTGTCTTTGGAATATATCATTATAAGGACTCATGCTTCACCCCCAAAATCCAAGTAACTCACCATTGCTAAGCTACTTGAGAAGAAACAGTACAATTAAAGACAATGGTAATGTAGTGTGGACAAATAAAATTAGTGGAATAGTTTTAAATCATAGTCATTTAATTAAAAAGACACGGAAAAGTGTCTATTTTTAATTAAATGACTACGATTTAAGGAAAAGAGAGTTTCTTGCTTCTTTACCATACTTCTATTTCATAAGGACAACCAATCTCCTTGCTATCTATCAGTTATTTGGGGAAGAAGATTATAAAGACAGAAGAAAGCAATGCATAGGATAAAACTAAAAGCTGTGAGATTTATAACTTTTATAAGTTGGAAGAAAAGGAAATAGAGTGAAATAACAATACATATCAAGCTGATATTTCAAGAATTTTCATATTACACTTTCTGTCACAACCAACACTTTCATTTGTATCACTTTCTACATATTACTTTATTTGGTCTTCAATTTTACTGAGGTATGCAGGGAAGATGTTATTATGGCCACTGTATGAAAATGGAAACTAAAAGCATGATGACGCCAATAAACATCTTCAGCAAGATACCTCTGGCTTTGAGGAATAAAAATCACCTGATTTGGATGGATAAAGTTCAAGTTCAAAGAAATGACAGCAAGAACGAAGATACAGTACATTTAAAAAATGTTAAAATCCTTATAACATGGGACGAATGAGTATCTGTATGAGGACACAGTAGACTTGTCTTCTAGCTGGCTCTATATTTGGAACTGATTTAGTAATCACTAGTGCAGTTCTGCAGCCGAGGCGCGGGGTGCAGCTGTTGGCTAGTACTGAACAAAGTATCCAGCTCCTCCTGAAGCAAAGGAATCGCCTGCGGACCGCGGAATCCCGCGAACTGTGCACTCTCTGAGGTTTTCTGCGGCAGAAATATCTATCCGAGAATCTGCTTGCCAAGACGTGTCCAAGGAGTAGTTCCTGCTCAGAAATTCTTGGGATCATTTAGCGATCGCAGCTCTTCGGGATCAGAAAGGCAAAGGCGCAGCGAGTGGGATGGGAAACCGCTTGGGGTCGAAGCGCCAGGCTGGGCGGAGGCGAATTTTGTTTCTCTTCCTGCTGTCTTTGTTCCGCCTGGCGCTTTCGGAGCAAGTCCGCTACGCTATTCCAGAGGAGCTGGCCAGGGGCTCGCTGGTGGGGAACCTCGCCAAGGATCTGGGGCTTGGTGTGCGAGATTTGTGTACACGGAACCTGCGGATTAGTGCAGAGAAGAAATTCTTCACAGTGAGCACCGAGAACGTAGACTTACTTGTGAGCGATCATATAGACCGAGAGCAGATTTGTGGCAGGAAGTCGATGTGTGTTCTGGAATTCGAAATGGTCGCTGAAAAGCCTTTGAACTTTTTTCATATAACCGTGGAGATTCAAGTCAACGACAACCCACCGACCTTTAGCCGAAATGTCACTGAGCTGGAAATCAGTGAACTGGCCCTAACTGGAGCCACCTTTGCCCTGGAATCTGCACAAGATTCAGATGTAGGTGTCAATTCCCTGCAGCAATACTACCTCAACCCTGACCCTCATTTCTCTTTGATCCGGAAGGAGAACCCAGACGGCAGTAGGTACCCAGAACTGGTAGTGCAGGCTCCCCTGGACAGACAAGAGCAGTCCTGCCACCACCTGGTCCTCACGGCTGTGGATGGGGGTGAGCCAGCCAGAAGCTGCACTACGCAGATCAGGGTAGTTGTGGCAGATGCAAATGATAACCCCCCAGTGTTCACCCAGGACATGTACAGGGTCAGTGTTCAAGAGAACCTACCCCTGGGTTCCTCTGTGCTAAGAGTGATGGCCACTGACTTGGATGAGGGCATCAATGCTGAGATCACCTATGCTTTTATCAATATTGGTAAGGCAGTGAGACAACTGTTCAAGCTGGACAGTGAAACAGTGGAACTCACCACTGGTGGAGGACTGGACTTTGAAGAGAGAGGGAGCTACACAATTGGGGTGGAAGCAAAGGATGGTGGACATCACACTGTGCATTGCAAACTACAAATAGATATTTTGGATGAAAATGACAATGCTCCCGAGATAACCCTGGATTCTGAATCTAAATATATACAAGAAGATGCTGAGCTGGGGGCTGTGGTTGCCTTGATCAAAACACATGATCTAGGTTCTGGATTTAATGGGGAAAACTTATGCCAACTAAAAAGAAATTTCCCATTTAAAATAGTTCAAGATACAAAAAACACATACAAGCTGGTGACCGATAGAGCCTTAGATCGAGAGAAGACTCCAGAATACAATGTCACTATCACAGCTACTGACAAGGGCAAGCCGCCCCTCTCCTCTAAAAGAAGTGTCACGTTGAAAGTCGCTGATGTCAACGACAACGCTCCGGTTTTCCACCAGGCCTGCTACGTGGTCCACGTGGCAGAAAACAACCCGCCCGGCGCCTCCAACGCCCAAGTTAGCGCTTCAGATCCAGACTTGGGGCCCAACAGCCACGTCTCCTACTCAATCGTGGCCAGCGACCTGCAGCCGCGCGCGCTGTCGTGCTACATGTCCGTGAGCGCACAGAGCGGCGTGGTGTTCGCGCAGCGCGCCTTCGACCACGAGCAGCTGCGCGCCTTCGAGCTGACGCTGCAGGCCCGCGACCACGGCTCGCCCGCACTCAGCGCCAACGTGAGCCTGCGCGTGCTGGTGGGCGACCGCAACGACAACGCGCCCAGGGTGCTGTACCCGGCGCTGGGGCCCGACGGCTCGGCGCTCTTCGACACGGTGCCGCGCGCCGCGCAGCCCGGCTACCTGGTCACCAAGGTGGTGGCGGTGGACGCCGACTCTGGACACAACGCCTGGCTGTCCTACCACGTGCTGCAGGCCAGCGAGCCCGGACTCTTCAGCGTGGGGCTGCGCACGGGCGAGGTGCGCACGGCGCGGGCCCTGGGCGACAGGGACGCGGCCCGCCAGCGCCTGCTGGTTGCTGTGCGCGATGGGGGACAGCCGCCCCTCTCGGCCACCGCCACGCTGCTCCTGGTTTTCGCGGACAGCCTGCAGGAGGCGCTGCCGGACCCCAGTGACCACTCTAAGTCCACTGACCCCCAAGCTGAGCTGCAGTTTTACCTGGTGGTAGCCTTGGCCTTGATCTCAGTGCTCTTCCTCCTGGCAGTGACTCTGGCGGTTGCCCTGAGTTTGCGACGCTCCTCCAGCCCTGCCACCTGGAGTTGCTTTCAGACTAATTTTTGCTCCAAAACTGGCCGGAGTTCTCCCCAACTATGGGGAAGGGGCTTTACCATATTCCTACAATCTGTGTGCTGCCACACATTCCTCAAAGACTGAGTTTAAATTTCTCAATATAAAGCCTGAAAATGCTCTACCACGAGATCTTCTGTATAATGAAGCCTCTTGGCTTGAAAGTACCAGTAATGACAATCCCCAAATTGCTTGTAATTCAGTCAATTTGCAACAGGTGAGTTACTTCAAAACCTTTTCCTCCCATAAGTATAATTAGGTTTCGATTCACTATTTTAGAGGTCAAAAATATACAGGCTAAGTATGCCCTGTTTTTTGTGGGGCTTTTCTTTTTGGTGTTTTATTGATTTTTCTGGACATAGAATGGGGATGGGGAGGCTGTTAGAAATTCTTTGTTCACTAATCTGTGTTGCAGTTGTTCTTTCATGGAATGTCGCTTAGTGGTGATCTTGAAATTTCTGTTAATTCTAAAACAATATGTCCTGAAACATTTTTAATATGCTAGTATCTATTCTCGTTGTAGGACATATTTTTTATATATAATCTAGACAATTAAGTGGTTTACATGGTTTCAGTGTAGTCAGTCCTAAACTATGTTTTATATATAATATAAATATAAGAATACTTTTTCACTGTAGCCTATATGTTTTCACTTCCTTTGCATGTTCTTGAGGGTATAAACAAATATTGGCTAAATTAGGGCAGTTCTTAATCTATATGTTGATAAAAATAGGCAATGACGTCTAAAAATGGCAACTCTTGTGACTTAGTGGTGGATTGGTCCCAAACATGTTTGTGGTTGTTGGTACCCTTATTGAAAATGAGACAAGTATAAATGATGGTGGAGTGTGGGTTTCAAGATTTATAGAAAAGTGTAAACGTATCTGTGTTCTCCAGTGCCATAAGAAATGTCACAGAAATAAGTGTCACTCCAGGGAACATATAAAAAATTTCAAAATACGCTATTTTATTCTTCCAAGTGCTTTTCATTCTTGGGGAGAGAAATATTGAGTGTCATCTATGCAGATTTAGCAGAAATAAGATCCTGTGTATAATGGTTTCCACGGAACCGTGCAGTATTAAGTTAGGACTCTAAGCGTCGCTGTTCACCAACCGGGCAAGGAAAGCAGTGAGAACTCGAGTTATATCCTCAAAGCACAAAGCACAACTTACACCAAAGCTTTGCAGCTGCGCAGACATTCTGTCCTAAAACGCTTCGCATCTGATCGCGGCTTGTTTATGGACCTTGACCTCCAATTCTGAGAAGCCCCAAAATTGATGCGAACCTGTTCACCCTACTCGTAATCCCAGGGAAGTCCAGAACGAGCCAGTAATGGCGGCTCTGCAAAGGCGGCGGCACTACAGCGTGTTGGTCCTGCTCTTCATGCTCCTGGGGACGCTGTGGGAGGCCGGGGCCGGGCAGATCCATTACTCCATTCCTGAGGAGCTGGACAAAGCCTCTTTCGTGGGCAACATTGCCAAGGATCTCGGGCTGGAGCCCCGGGAGCTGGCGGAGCGCGGAGTCCGCATCGTCCACAGAGGTAGGACGCAGCTTTTCGCTCTGAACCCGCAAAGCGGCAGTTTGGTCACCGCGGGCAGGATAGACCGGGAGGAGCTCTGCGCTCAGAGCGAACCGTGTCTGGTGAGTTTTAACATCCTTGTTGAGGATAAATTGAATCTTTATCCCGTGGAAGTGGAAATAGTGGACATTAACGACAATGCACCCCGATTCTTAAGGGAAGAATTGGAAGTGAAAATTATCGAAAACGCAGCCTTATCCTCTCGGTTTCCGCTAATGGAGGTCTATGACCCGGATGTGGGAGTGAACTCTCTCCAGGGCTTCAAGCTCAGCGGGAATAGTCACTTCTCAGTGGACGTGCCAAGCGAAGCCAATGGGCCCAAATACCCGGAGCTTGTGCTGGAGCGCGCCCTGGACCGGGAGAGAGAGGCCATTCACCGCCTGGTCCTTACTGCCGTGGATGGCGGTGACCCTGTCCGCTCAGGTGTGGCTCGAATTCTGGTTACTGTCCTAGATGCAAATGACAACGCTCCAGTGTTTACTCAGTCTGTGTACCGTGTGAGAGTTCCTGAAAATCTTCCAGTAGGTACGCCAGTGTTGTCGGTAAATGCCAGGGACCAGGATGAAGGAGCCCACGCGGAAGTAACGTATTCTTTTGTGAGGATAACAGAAAAGATCTCAAAGACTTTCTGCTTGAATGTTTTGACTGGAGAAATATCAACTTCTGCAAATCTAGACTATGAAGACTCCAGCTTTTATGAGCTGGATGTTGAAGCCCGGGATCGGCCAGGTCTACAAGACAGAGCCAAAGTCTTAATATCTATCTTGGATGTGAATGACAATGTACCAGAAGTGGTAGTTACCTCTGGAAGCAGGTCAGTTGCTGAAAGTACACTGCCAGGCACAGTGATTGTTCTTTTTCAAGTATATGATCGAGACTCTGGACTGAATGGCCTGGTAACATGTTCTGTCTCAAGAAGTCTGCCATTTGAACTGGAAAAATCAGTAGACAATTATTATCGATTAGTGACGAATACAGTTCTAGATCGAGAGCAGGTGTCTTCGTACAACATCACTGTGACAGCCACAGACCAAGGAATTCCATCTCTGTCTACAGAAATGCTCATCTCCCTAAATGTGGCAGACATCAACGACAACCCGCCTGTCTTTCCCCACACCTCCTACTCTGTCTACATTCCTGAGAACAACCCCAGAGGTGCCTCCATCTTCTCCGTGACTGCACACGACCCTGACAGCCATGAGAATGCCCAGGTCACCTACTCCCTAGCTGAAGACACCGTCCAGGGGGGACCTCTATCCTCCTATATCTCCATCAACTCCGACACTGGCGTACTATATGCATTGCACTCTTTCGACTGTGAACAGTTCCGTGACCTGCAACTGAGAGTGATTGCAAGTGACAGCGGGGACCCACCGCTCAGCAGCAGCGTGTCTCTGACCATATTCGTGCTGGACCAGAACGACAACACACCTGAGATTCTGTACCCCGCCCTCCCCACTGACGGTTCCACAGGCGTGGAGCTGGCACCCCGCTCCGCAGAGCCCGGATACCTGGTGACCAAGGTGGTGGCTGTGGACAGAGACTCAGGCCAGAACGCCTGGCTGTCCTACCGCCTGCTCAAGGCCAGCGATCCAGGACTCTTCGCAGTGGGGCTGCACACGGGCGAGGTGCGCACAGCGCGGGCCCTGCTGGACAGAGACGCGCTCAAGCAGACCCTGGTGGTGGCCGTCCAGGACCACGGCCAGCCCCCTCTCTCGGCCACAGTCACTCTCACAGTGGCTGTGGGTGACAGCCTCCCAGATGTCCTGGCCGACTTGGGCAGCCTGGAGGTCCCGCACGACTCTGACGCTTCAGGTCTGACATTATACCTGGTGGTGGCGGTGGCCGCGGTCTCCTGCGTCTTTCTTGCCTTTGTCATTGTGCTGCTGGCGCTCAGACTGCGGCGCTGGCAGAGATCGCACGTGCTGCAAGCTTCGGGAGGTGTACCAGCGGGCTTACCCGCCTCTCACTTTGTGGGTGTGGACGGGGTGCGGGCTTTCCTGCAGACCTATTCCCACGAGGTCTCGCTCACCGCGGACTCGCGGAGTCACGTGATTTTTCCGCAGCCCAACTACGCGGACACGCTCATCAGCCAGGAGAGCTGTGAGAAAAGCGAGCCTCTTTTGATTCAGGAAGATTTTTGTAAAGAGCAAGACTCCCTTGTTCAGGTGAGGTTATTGCTTTTATTCTTCTTATTCGAACAGGAAAAATTAAAATTCTCTTTGATCAGTACTTAGTTTTCTTAGTCTTTTGCAGTGAATCATATAGTTTTGAGAAGGTTTTTCTTTTATATCAGTAGAGGTCTATTAAATCTTAGTTTTCTCGAATTTCACCAAAATAAATCGTAATAATGTATGCCCTGAATTTCCTTTACTCCTCTCCTCTTGGCAAGCTCTTTGTGCCTTGGGTTGCTTACATCTCACTTCTTAGTTGTTTTCTTTTCTTTTTTTTCTATCATGTGGCATATCTGAGATTTTTTTTTTTTTTTTTTTTTGCGTTACGCGGGCTTCTCACTGTTGTGGCCTCTCCCGCTGCGGAGCCCAGGCTCCGGACGCGCAGGCTCAGCGGCCGTGGCTCACGGGCCCAGCCGCTCCGCGGCACGTGGGATCCTCCTGGACCGGGGCACGAACCCGCGTCCCCTGCATCGGCAGGCGAACTCTCAACCACTGCGCCACCAGGGAAGCCCCTGAGATTATTTTTATACTGTGGAAAAAACTGAATCACAGCCTCTATTTAAAAAGATTAAGATCTGGGCTTCCCTGGTGGCGCAGTGGTTGGGAGTCCTCCTGCCTGGCGATACAGGGTACACGGGTTTCGTGCCCCGGTCCGGGAAGATCCCACATGCCGCGGAGCGGCTAGACCCGTGAGCCATGGCCGCTGAGCCTGCGCTTCCGGAGCCTGTGCTCCGCAACGGGAGAGGCCACAAACAGTGAGAGGCCCGCGTGCCGCAAAAAAAAAAAAAGAAAAAGAAAAAGAAAGTGAGTTTTTAAATGTGGTAATTAGTGTCCACTTACAAGATATAGCTCTAAAATTAGAGGACTAGTGAATGGGAGAATGAAGGATTAATAGTATTCAAATAAGAATTTAAATGATTTAGCATATTAAACCCAGATAAAATAAAGCTTTTGTTATGTAGGAACCCTATTCAAATATTTAAGGAAAGAAGGGTTGTCTTTTTTTTTGCGGTACGCGGACATCTCACTGTTGTGGCCTCTCCCGTTGCGGAGCACAGGCTCCGGATGCGCAGACTCAGCGGCCATGGCTCAGGGGCCCAGCTGCTCCGCGGCATGTGGGATCTTCCCGGACCGGGGCACGAACCCGTGTCCCCTGCATTGGCAGGCAGGCGGACTCCCAACCACTGCGCCACCAGGGAAGCCCAAGGGTTGTCATTTAAAAGAATGATTAATCTAAATCATCATGGCCCAAAGGTGTGAATGAAACTATGGCTTGGTGAGTAGAAAACAGCAAAGTTTTCAGTTAAGTTGTTCTAACAAAATGGATTTCCTAGGAGGTAGGAGATTCTATTATTGGTGCTTTTCCAAAGGACGTTGATTGTCCTGGGATTAATGGCATACAGGAGGTAATATTGATATAATTTGGTGAGTTGTTGAACTTCATGATAGCCAAGGTATTTTCCAATCCTGAGCTTAGGATTCTAATATTTGATAACACAATGGATTTGCCATTTGTGCATCTAAATTTGGTATGCATGTGTAAAGTAGACAATTCAGAATATATCTTGAAAATGAGTGAGAACTTCCTTTGTAATCTGAAATTGTCAGTGTTTGTAAAGAAAGATAATACTGAGTTGATATCTTTAAGTTAGCTGCTAAAGGATAATTAATGCATGTTTTTCTAAATCGATATTTACTTTCAGCAATTATTGTAGAATTATTTATTTCAAGATTCCTGGTGTATATGACTAACCAAGAGATTCCAGTCATACACATTTCAAATATAATTTGTTTGGACATTTGTGATATAATTCTTTAATGGTTTAATCAGAATTTAATAGAATTCAGGTTTTAAAGAACTTGAATCTTGGATATTGGTCGTGGGAGTCAGATGGTCTTTAATATTAAGATTCGTTTCACACACTGTGAGAGTGTAAATGTTATTTAGTATACTACGAATTTTGGATGATTTAAACTAATCTTGTACCTCCATTGTTAAAAACAAAACTCACTAACCGTTTCATGGTTGGTAGACTGGTTTATTTTATTTCCTTATCTGCTGAGTAACTGGGATACTAGGTAGTTTACTTTATTCTCTTATCTGAATTACCCGTGAACATTTCATTTAAACAAATAAAATATTTCACTGACAGAAAAACTGTTAGATTCTACTCTCACAATAGTCATTCATTCATGTGGACTGAACAAGTGTTAAATCCTGGCAATCATGGACTTTGCTAAGTTGTGGTTGAGGCTCTTTGACTTACATACTATAGATCATTATTAAAAAGATAGGCAATCTGAGATTTTGAGCATATAGTGATTTGGAAGCACCAGGAAAAAAATCTACCAAATTATTGGGCTATTTTATCACTTGTGAAAACCACCCATTCTGATCAAGTGACGTCAAAAGGGAAGAAGTAAAATCTCAGAGAGAATCATTGGAGGAATCCTACATCTTTGCCTGGGAATGAAAACCTAAACAGAACTCCAAACAAATGGTTCTTCAGGGAAAAAAATGTCCCATAAAGAAAGGAGAGGAGGTGAATAACTCACTGTCTGGGAAGATGAATAGACTTTTCATAGAATTTTTTTATGTAAGTAAACAAATGAAGGTCAAGATTCTTCCCAATAACTCAATCAATAATAACATACTCCCTTTAAAAATACATTATTTCAATTTTATACAGTAGTTTTATGTTATATTTAAACACCTCTTGGTGGTTGAGTAGAAATTTTTAATATTTAATTTTATGTTGTAAAGTAACTTTAAAAACTTGATTGTGCCCTTTATCTAGATCTTATTTATTTAGCTCCAAAGAAGGTACCCAGAAGTATTATTAATCGAGACTTTTTAAAAACAGAATAAGAGACAAATGTGAGATTACGCTATGAATTTTGAAGTATCAAGAAGAAAAAAAATTATGACATTGGGAGCCATAATATATGGATATGAAAGTTTTGTTTGAAAATATCTGCAAGTACTTATGATCTTTAATGACCATATACTTTGCTTACATCAACAAGAAATTCAAGATTGCTACTAAACTAGTAGTTTTAAACTCCTGGTTATGTAATTAATCTACAATACTCATATTGGTTCCTTTGAACAACAAAAAAGTTCTTTTATCTACTAGGTGAAAGCAAATATGATGTGAATTATTTTGATAGATTGAAATGGCATTTCATTCAAAGTATTTCCTGTATTTTGATGTAAGGCCATCAGAGAGCAGAAATAGATTACTTAGTTAGGAACTTCTCACCAACTGAGCTAAGCTTTTACAGTGTCACTTCTAGTTCTCCCTTCTGGTGCTACTAGCTACTCCCCAGGGCTGAAAATAATTTACAAAGCAAGGTGATTTCTTGCCAGGTCTTCATTTCAGAACAGGTCTCTCTCTTCTGCAACTACGTGGAAGGAATTTGTTTTATTTCTGCCAGCTGAGAGTAACCTCAGATCCATCAACAATTGAGTTTTACTTCGTTAACATCAGTGGAGCAGTGAGTACCTCTAAGGATCCTCTCAGGACAGTCCTGCATCTATCCTCAAAGGCTGTTTAGAGACCCATCTTTTCTCAATTATAGGGTAGGGTGATTATTTAAATTGCATAATGAAAAGAAACAGTGAAGCCAACACTCATTTCCTTATGAATCCACAGCCAGTAGAATCTGCAAATTTATGCCTTCTGTATAAAATGAGTTGCTTCTGTAGCTGATTGGAGCTGCTTGGCTTCTCACCTCATCTCTAATGGCACTTTTTGAGCATAAAGCATCAGCCAAGGCCAACAATGATTCCCTTTTCTCTTCTTAGGAGACTGGGAATGAGGATATTTGTATTCCTACATTGGTTCTACCATTATATAGTCAAGGATAAAGCAATTCCCTCTCATTTTTAAAATCATTAAAATGAAGGTATTGGACTAAACAATCTCTAAGATTCCATTCAATGAAAAATGTTATTAAATTATCTCTCTATATGTTAATGAAAAAATGGACTCTCTGCCTTCCATGGTGGTGTCTAGAACATAGTATATGTTCAATATTATTGAATTAACTTAAATGTATATGCTGATATAAACATTTTCTACATAACATCTTTCTTATGTATACACACCTTTTAAAAATAAATCATACTTTTTTTATCTGCAATGACTGATTTTTATCTATGTGAAATAAGGTGTGAGGCAATGTCTAAGAATCATTTCAAAATTGCAATGCAGAGCAGAGAGTTAAAAATCTGGGATTAATAAACATCCATCCATGAACATTGTTGCATTAATGCACAGTTGCTTAAAATTTAATTTTAAATGATATCAGAGTTGTATGAATTGAAGAAATATAAATGGGAGAATTTTGAAGGATAAAACAACTTTCTGAAAAATCAATTATTTTGCTTCAATATGGTGCAGTAACTCAGTAAGGACTCTGAGCGCCGCTGTTCACCAGCCAGGGGAAAAATGGTTCAAAAGATCCGCCAGAACCACTGAGCTTTTACAGCACAAAGAAACGCCAGACTGAGACAAATTCTCTTCCAAGCTGCACTAAACTCAGGCCTCTATACCACTGGATTCTGGGCTCCTTTTCCGAATACAGAGGGCTCCACGCAGACATACTGGCATCCAGAAACACAACAGGAGATAGGCCAGTGTCTAACGATGAGCAGAACAAGAATGGCGGCTCGGGAGAGGGGCGGGGACTACAGAGGATTCATCCTGCTCTCCATCCTCCTGGGGACCCAGAGGGAAGTTTCGGCAGGACGTATTCTCTACTCCATTCCGGAGGAGACAGACACAGGGTCTTTTGTGGGTAATATCGCCAAGGACCTGGGGTTGGAGCCCTGGGAGCTGGCGGAGCGGGGCGTCCGCATCGTCTCCAGAGGTAGGACGCAGCTCTTTGCTCTGAATCCGCGAAGCGGCAGCTTGGTCACCGCGGGCAGGATAGACCGGGAGGAGCTCTGCGCGCAGAGCGTGCGGTGTCTGGTGAACTTTAACATCCTGATGGAAGATAAAATGAATCTTTACCCTATAGAAGTGGAAATAATGGATGTTA
Organism: Leucopleurus acutus; assembly: GCF_964270905.1. Lineage (NCBI taxonomy): Eukaryota > Metazoa > Chordata > Mammalia > Artiodactyla > Delphinidae > Leucopleurus > Leucopleurus acutus. The sequence continues at coordinate 58,225,570 of NC_139145.1, read as the reverse complement.
ATGACAACACTCCTAAATTCCTGATGGAAGAAATGAATGTGAAAATAATGGAGAATACAGCTCCTGGGGTGCGATTTCCGTTAAATGAGGCTAGGGATCCGGATGTGGGCACGAACTCTCTCCAGAGCTACCATCTCAACCCCAATCGCCACTTCTCCCTGGTTGTGCAAACTGGAGAGGATGGAACTAAATATCCGGAATTAGTGCTAGAGCGCGTGCTGGACCGGGAGGAAGTGACAGCTCACCACCTCCTCCTCACAGCCTCTGACGGCGGTGATCCACCCAGATCCGGAACCGCCCGTGTCCAAGTAACAGTGGTGGACGTGAATGATCATGCACCAGTCTTCTCTTTGCCCCAGTACCAAGTAACTGTCCCTGAGAATGTGCCAGTGGGCACAAGACTACTCACGGTAAATGCTATCGACCTGGATGAGGGAGTCAATGGGGAAGTGACATACTCTTTTAGGAAAATAACTCCAAAAATTCTACAGATATTCCAGCTGAACTCCCACACAGGAGAATTATCAACTTTAGATGGCCTAGATTATGAAGAATCTGGCTACTATGAAATGGAAGTTCAAGCTCAGGATGGTGCTGGTAGCATGACAAGGGCTAAAGTACTGATCACAATTTTAGATGTGAATGACAATGCCCCGGAAATGACTGTAACATCTGTAAGCAGCTCAGTCCCTGAAAACACTCCTCCTGGAACAGTAATTGCTCTTTTCTACCTTCAAGACCGAGATTCTGGGAAAAATGGTCAGGTGACCTGCACTGTTTCAGAAAATCTGCCTTTTAAATTAGAAAGATCAATAGACAATTATTATAGATTGGTGACAGCAGAAAACCTAGACCGGGAAAAATTTTCTGTATATAACATCACACTGAAAGCCACAGATGGTGGAAGCCCGCCCTTGTCAACGGAAACTCACATCTCCATGAATGTGGCAGACACCAACGACAACCCACCTGCCTTCCCCCACTCCTCCTACTCCGTCTTTGTGCCTGAGAACAACCCCAGAGGCACCTCCATCTTCTCTGTGACTGCATGTGACCCTGACAGCCACGAGAACGCCCGTGTCACATACTCCGTATCTGAAGATACTCTCCAGGGGCCATCTGTATCCTCCTATGTTTCCATCAACTCCAATACTGGAGTCCTGTATGCATTGCGCTCCTTCGACTATGAGCAGTTTCATGACCTGCAATTGAGAGTGACTGCAAGTGACAGCGGGGACCCGCCGCTCAGCAGCAACGTGTCACTGGACATATTCGTGCTGGACCAGAACGACAACACACCTGAGATTCTGTACCCCGCCCTCCCCACCGACGGTTCCACCGGTGTGGAGCTGGCACCCCGCTCTGCAGAGCCCGGCTACCTGGTGACCAAGGTGGTGGCTGTGGACAGAGACTCAGGCCAGAACGCCTGGCTGTCCTACCGCCTGCTCAAGGCCAGCGATCCAGGACTCTTCGCAGTGGGGCTGCACACGGGCGAGGTGCGCACAGCGCGGGCCCTGCTGGACAGAGACGCGCTCAAGCAGACCCTGGTGGTGGCGGTCCAGGACCATGGCCAGCCCCCTCTCTCCGCCACAGTCACACTCACGGTGGCTGTGGCTGACAGTATCCCAGATGTGCTGGCAGACCTGGGGAGTCTCGAGCGCTCCGCCGACTCTGGCGACTCCGTCCTCACGCTGTACCTGGTGATGGCCGTGGCCGCGGTGTCCTGCGTCTTTCTTGCCTTTGTCGTCGTTCTACTGGCGCTCAGGCTGAGGCGCTGGCACACGTCGCGCCTGCTCCAGGCTTCAGGAGGCGGGTTGCCGGGCGTGCCCGTCTCTCACTTTGTGGGTGTGGACGGGGTGCGGGCTTTCCTGCAGACCTATTCCCACGAGGTCTCGCTCACCGCGGACTCGCGGGGGAGTCAAGTGATCTTCCCGCAGCCCAACTACGCTGACACGCTCATCAGCCAGGAGAGCTGTGAGAATAAGGATCCCTTGTTAACATCCATAGATTTTCATGAATGTAAGGATAAAGCCCAAAGTATTCAGGTGAGTTCAGTCATTCATTTATCTTTATATTCTTTGAAGAAGTATATTTTGTGTAAATTTCTTTATTGTTTTGCGAAATAAGTGATTTGAAGATGGGTAAAAAAAACGCTTTTAAGTGGTAAAGCAAGATTAATCGTTTATTTCGGAGGTGATTCTTTAACATGGAACACTTATTGACATAGGTTTTGGCATCATATTTATAGTGAAAGCATATGGACAAGATTGTGAATAAGTGGATAGTCGCATTTTTATACCTTCTACTTATGTTCCACATGGTGTTCTTAATTCATGTATTTTATAAATGAGAATGAATTGTTAAGTCTTTCTCATGGCATGAGGTTCTTAAGAAAGTACACTTCTGTTTTCTCAGGACTCTCTTTAGATCAGATCTATAAAAGGCCCTTGAAAAAATTTTCAGTCTGAAGACTTTTTCTGTGCCTTGCTTCTGCTTCCATATAACTCCCCCTGGTGACCTTGAAAACCTCCATGGCTTTTGACCTATTTAAACCACAACTGTCTGTTAAAGTCAGGTCCTGGTAGAAGGTTAGATGGATGCCTAAAGAATGAAATGTGTGTGTGTCAGGCTTCACTGAGATCTTTATCAATGACAGGCATGGAGTCTAATACCACACTAAAGGTCATTGTTCAAAACCAATAAAATGTGACATCAAATAAAATGCCATTCAAGTGTCATAAGTAACATTTGTGAACTAGGCCATTGCATGTTTTTACCCCAAATTCTAATGTGCTGTGTTAGTGATGCAGTCATTCAAAGTGTGTATGTGGGCTCTATAAGTGGGAGATTTGGGATGCTGGCTTTATGAAACAACCATCTCATACACTCAAGTCCTAGACCAGTAGTGAATTTTACTTATTGGGTCTGCTGAAAACTTCAGTTAGAAGTAATCTAGTCTGCAATTAACTACTTCTATACTTGTTATACAACATTTTAGTATAACTCAGTACATCAGTTGATTAGTATCAGGAAGTAGTTGATGACAAGGTAATCTTGTTTACTGGGACCTTTTGAGTATTAGGTAAGAGCACATTTTTTCTAGCGTAATGTTGTGTTAGGTGGTGTTTTGCATATAAAGGTCTGTGCAGTCCTGTGGGAGTATATTTCATACATTCTGAAGTGTTCAGATGTACAATCACTTGGGGGAGAGGATAATGTTACTGACACTCTATGAGGCAGAAATGTGGCTATCAGGTATTTTGAAAAAGAACCCCCCCAACCAAATTTATTAGATGATTAAAAATATTTTTAAACAAAGGGGAGAAATCGTCACTAAATTCAGTGAGCTATTGCAAATAAACTTTCTAGGGACTATTTCCTTCAACCGTCATTACGGGATGTGATAAGTACAGAAGTGGGAACTAGTGCCTCAGTACATAGACCATGCTTAGTGAGTTTGTGTTGCAAAGCAAAATATATTATTCCCCTGGTAGTTTTGGAGATTTATGTTGCATTTTGTACCCAGGAAAATAATCGTGCAATGGGAAGGAGAGGGATAGGCTCTTTTCTAAAAGGCTGCATCATTTCTTTAAGTGAGATATTGGAAGTTAAAATCAAGAAATGTTACTATAAAGAAATCACTGAAACTATTTTGGAAGAAGAGAGGTAAGTATAAATTGTGCACTTTTAGGGCTTGCTTGGTGGCACAGTTGTTGAGAGTCCGCCTGCCGATGCAGGGGACACGGGTTCGTGCCGCGGAGCGGCTGGGCCCATGAGACATGGCCGCTGAGCCTGCGCGTCGGGAGCCTGTGCTCAAAAAAAAATTGTGCCCTTTTAAAAGACAATTTCAGCATTACTGTTGCTGTCTGGAAAAATTGAATTAGGTACCACAACGGTAAGGGAAAAGGCGACGAGGAAAAAAAAGATAAAACCTTATCCAATATATTGCTAATTAATAAGTATTCACAATTACTATGCTCTGAGATCGTTTAGGCCAAGTCTGTGTTATAGTTATCCTTCTATTACTAGTGCGGATTTGAAAGTCGGGGAATAATGTCAGTATATAGATGTTTATATATCAAACCTACCTGATTTACCTAAAAACCTGGAAAGTTGGGATAATGACGTTTCTAATAGTACAAATTAAACGTTATTAAATATACGGACATCTAAAAAAGGTTTTTCAGCTGGGCACAACGGTTAAAATTACTTTAGCTGTTTAAACTTAAGCAGCGGGGGCTGCAGTTTCCTAGTGCGGACTCTGGGCGCCGCTGTTGGCCAAAGTGGAGAGCTTGGTGCTGGCGACCTCCTCGCGCAGACGCAGCGCACTTTCCCATCTCAGACTCGCTAGCCTTTCCACCGCTTCCTCCTCTGGAGAAGAAGAAACCCTGCCTGACCCCCCACGCCGGAATAAAGCTGTTCGGAGCTCCGGACTACTGCGGCCCAGAGATTGTTTGTAATCCGGCGTCTCCAAGCCGGTGAGCAAGCTGAGGGGAGCAAGAGGGATGGGGAGCGGAGCTGGGGAGAGGGGCTGGGCTGAGAGGCGGCCAGTGCTCTTTCCGTTCCTGCTGTCTTTGTTCTGCCTGGCGCTCTCTGAGCAGATCCGCTACAGGATTCCCGAGGAGATGCCAGAGGGCTCGGTGGTGGGGAACCTCGCCAAGGACCTGAGACTCAGTGTCCACGAGTTACCGACTCGAAAACTGCGGGTCAGTTCGGAGAAGCCTTACTTCACTGTGAGCTCAGAGAGCGGGGAGTTACTTGTTAGCAGCAGGCTAGACCGGGAGCAGATATGCGGGAAGAAGCCGGCTTGTGCTCTAGAATTTGAGGCTGTTGCTGAAAATCCATTGAACTTTTATCACGTGAGTGTGGAGATCGAGGATGTTAATGACCACACACCAAAATTCATGCAAAATTCCTTTGAGCTACAAATAAGTGAGTCCACAAAGCCTGGGGCACGATTTATTTTAGGATCTGCCCATGATGCAGATATTGGTACCAACTCACTACAGAATTACCAGCTCAGTCCTGATGATCATTTCTCACTTGTGATTAAAGAGAAATTAGATGGCAGTAAATACCCTGAGCTGGTACTGAAGACACCTTTAGACAGGGAAGAGCAGACGTCCTACCACTTGACATTGATGGCCTTGGATTTCGGGGATCCACCCCTAAGCAGTACTGCACAGATACAAGTCCTAGTGACTGATGCCAACGATAACCCTCCAGTATTCAGCCAAGAACTATACAGGGTGGAGCTTCCAGAAAACGTGCTCCCAGGCACCACTGTGCTTCGAGTTATGGCCACCGACCAAGATGAGGGTGTCAATGCCGAGATCACCTTCTCTTTCACTGAAGCAGGCCAGATTACCCAGTTTGACCTGAATTCTAATACTGGGGAAATTACTCTTCTAAATGCATTAGATTTTGAGGAAGTCAAAGAATATTCCATAGTTTTGGAAGCAAAGGATGGTGGAGGAATGATTGCCCAGTGTACCGTGGAGATAGAAGTCCTAGACATAAATGACAATGTCCCAGAAGTGATATTCCAGTCTCTACCAGATCTTATTATGGAGGACACCAAGCTGGGAACACACATTGCTTTGCTCAAAATCCGTGACAAGGATTCCGGACACAATGGAGAAGTTATTTGTAAATTAGAAGGTGATGTTCCATTTAAAATACTCAATACTTCAAGAAACACGTATAAATTAGTGACAGATGGAGTTCTAGACCGCGAGCAGACCCCTGAGTATAACATCACCATCACAGCCACTGACAGAGGCAAGCCACCCCTCTCCTCCAGCTCAAGCATCACCCTGCACATCGGTGATGTAAACGACAACATGCCAGTTTTCGAACGGGCTTCCTACGTGGTCCACGTAGCAGAGAACAGCCCTCCTGGCACCTCCATCACTCAAGTCCGCGCGCTGGATCCTGACCTGGGACTCAATGGCCACGTCTCCTATTCCATCGTGGCCAGCGACCTGGAGCCCCGTGCGCTGTCGTCCTACGTGTCCGTGAGCGCACAGAGCGGCGTGGTGTTCGCGCAGCGCGCCTTCGACCACGAGCAGCTGCGCGCCTTCGAGCTGACGCTGCAGGCCCGCGACCACGGCTCGCCCGCGCTCAGCGCCAACGTGAGCCTGCGCGTGCTGGTGGGCGACCGCAACGACAACGCGCCCAGGGTGCTGTACCCGGCGCTGGGGCCCGACGGCTCGGCGCTCTTCGACATGGTGCCGCGCGCCGCGCAGCCCGGCTACCTGGTCACCAAGGTGGTGGCGGTGGACGCCGACTCTGGACACAACGCCTGGCTGTCCTACCACGTGCTGCAGGCCAGCGAGCCTGGACTCTTCAGCGTGGGGCTGCGCACGGGCGAGGTGCGCACGGCGCGGGCCCTGGGCGACAGGGACGCGGCCCGCCAGCGCCTGCTGGTTGCTGTGCGCGATGGGGGACAGCCGCCCCTCTCGGCCACCGCCACGCTGCTCCTGGTTTTCGCGGACAGCCTGCAGGAGGCGCTGCCGGACCTCAGTGACCACTCTGAGCCCACTGACCCCCAAGCTGAGCTGCAGTTTTACTTGGTGGTGGCCTTGGCCTTGATCTCGGTGCTCTTCCTCCTGGCAGTGATTCTGGTGGTCGCCCTACACCTTCGACGCTCCTCCAGCCCCGCTGCCTGGGGCTGCTTTCAGCCTGGTGTCTGTGTCAAGTCTGGCCCCGTGGTTCCCCCGAACTACAGTGAAGGAACTTTACCTTATTCCTACAATCTGTGCGTTGCCCATACTGGAAAGACAGAGTTTAATTTTCTAAAATGTAATGAGCAGTTCAGTTCAGGACAAGACATACTTTGTGGTGATTCATCTGGGGCCTTATTTCCACTTTGTAATTCCAGTGAGTCAACCTCCCATCAGGTGAGTTTCCTGTAAGTATAACCTGCTTCTTATGGTCTAGACAGTTCTCCATATTCACAAGAAAATACAGGCGTATCTCTGTTTTATTTCGTTTTGCTTTACTGCGCTTCGCAGATACTGAGTCTTTGTTTTTTCATTGTTGTTGTTGTTGTTTTGCATGTTGAAGGTTTGTGGCAAGCCTGGGTCAAGCAACTCTATTGACACCATTTGTCCAACAGCATTTGCTTACTTCATGTCTTTGTGTCACAATTTGTGTCACAGTATTTTAAATCTTAAAATATTTCAAACTTTATCATTATAGTTGTCATGGCGATCTATAATCAGTGATCTTTGATATTACTATTGCAAAAAGATTATGTTTGGCTCATTGAAGGCTCCAATGATGGTTAGCATTTTTAAGCAATAAAGTATTTTAAATTAAGGCATGTACATTTTTTTAGATATAATGCTATTGCACACTTAAAACATAACTTTTATATGCACTGGGAAACCAAAAAATTTCTGTGACCCACTTTATTGTGCTATTCCCTTTATTGCAGTGGTCTGGAACCAAACTCAAAATATTACCAATGTGTGCCTATATACAATTTTTCGATCCAAACATTGTCTTAAAAGTATAGTAGCCAGTCTAAAAGCTGTCATACCATTCTTCAAGGGAGGTTGAATTCGGAGCAATTATGTGTCTTTTAGTGGTATCTTACCAGGCTCAGATTTACAAAGCAGTCAAGTTGTGGTTTTATCTATAAGGGAAACATTAGGCAATGTTATAGGGTCTCCCATAAAACTACTGAGATTTTTCCCTAAATTTTTCTTCCACAGCTTAATATATTGTGATTTTTTTTCAGCTTGGATATACTGTAAATGTAAATGTAGGCAGTCATATAAATAAACCTTTAAAGAAAAAATATAAGCTAAAATTAGGTAGTTTTCTTAATTGATTTAACTATAATGGTTTCCATATTAATCTAATATTGTTTCCTATATTTACTTCTCTTTTGTTTCAAAAACTCCTAGAATAACGTCTCTTAACCTGTATTTTTATGTAGATGGGCCTACTTTAATTGTATTCATTGTGCTCTGTGTGTGTGTGTGTGTAAAATCATTTTATTTATCAGTAGATTCATTATGTTCACCAGAAGATAAAAGCATGTTCTCCTTACTTGCAGCATAGGTTTTTCAGGATTAATCTGTATTGATGCTCATTCTATAGGCTTCCTCTATCAAAGAAAACACAATGTTTTGGCCTCTGTTATTCCTGTCACACACACTTCTCCTATGTAATTTTTGAAACATCTTTTTTTTTGTAGCCCTAAACTAATATAGCTAGAGGTCTTCTAGTCATTCTATTATCTCTAGGAGAAAAATAGCATGTTGAATTCTTCAAATTTTAGACAAGACTGACAGTCTTATGTGCATACAAGTACATACACAAGATGATAATACATTGTATCGGGCCTTTGCTAGATTTCCCTTAGCAACTGCTTCAGTTAATGGCCACTGTACAGACTGCTGAAGAAAAGAGACATTTATTCTTGCACTGGCACTTTTTGACTCCTTAGTGATAATTTTGTGGTTCTTTTGATCAAAGTGCTAGTTAAGGTAAATTATATGTATATAGATTTAGATTTATATGTATACCTTTAAAAGTTAACTAAGTCGGCTTTAAAATGTAATCATCTCTCACTGGCAGAAGAATAGGACGGAAACTTGCTTTTCATTGTATATTCATTTGTATCTTTCAAGTATTTTCTATTCAAATAGAAAATATATAAAATTTAAATAATCTCTGATAAAACTTCAAAGTAAAAGCACATATCCTAGTAAAACATCACAATATTAATTTGAAAACATTATTATTAATGTGTAATTAAAATGCCATTTTAAAAAGAATATTAAAAGGCAACAACTCTACAGGAAGCTTACTATAAATATTAATTGTTTTAAACCAAATAAAACAACTTCTGGGTCAGTCATCTCCAATAGGTGTATTTTAGTCTAAAAATGAATTAATTTCCAGTGATAACTATAGTTCTTATTTGATAATATATATTGAAGATATTAACAATAAAGCTTAGAGCATAATAAGAAATAAAATTTTATTTTTAAAAGAGTAAATATATTCCAGAAATTTGAGTAATTTAATATGACACTAACCCCAAAATCTGATCATTTAATAATACTTTGTAAGACTTTAACCATACTTCATCCCACACTTCTTGGCAATTACTTTTAAAATATGAATTCAGAGATAAATTATTCCAAACTATAAAAAGCAAGTAGTAACTTTTTCCTAAGTAATCTAGCATGCAATATTACAAATCTGAGTGCAGTAACTGCCTAGGACTCTAAGCGCCGCTGTTCACCTACTTGGAGATAAATGCAACCAAAAACCGTCCGGATACTCTGGGCTCCCACCTCACAAAGACCCGCAGATCTCACAAACCAACTGCAAGACTGCAGCAAAATTCCGCCCCTAAATTTGGGAAACTCCAGCTTTCCATAAGATGATCTGCAAAGCAGCAACAAGGTAAAGAAGACATATATGCCCAGTGAAGATTCTGAGTGGATTCCTTAGTGAAAGAACAATGGCCACTCCAAAGAATTACCGAGGACGCGGCGATCTGGTACTGCTGTGCGCGCTCCTGGGCACGCTAGGGGAGATCGGGAGAGGACAGATCCACTACTCCGTGCCTGAAGAGAGCGACAAAGGATACTTCGTGGGGAACATCTCCAAGGACCTGGGGCTGGAGTCACAAGAGCTGGCGCAGCACGGAGTCCACATCGTCTCCAGAGGTAGGAGGCAGCTCTTTGCTTTGAACCCGGGAAGCGGCAGCTTAGTCACCGCGGGCAGGATAGACCGGGAGGAGCTCTGCGCTCAGAGCGCGCGGTGTCTTGTAAACATTAACATCCTGGTTGAGGATAAAGGGAAACTTTGGGGAATAGAAATAGAAATCACTGATATCAACGATAATAATCCGAAGTTCCAGGTCGACAATCTGGAAGTAAAAATTAACGAAATTGCTTTACCCGGAACACGTTATCCACTCCCAGGGGCTGTTGACCCCGATGTGGGCTTGAATTCCCTGCAGAGCTATCAGCTCAGCCCCAATCACCACTTCTCCCTGGACGTGCAAACTAGAGACGACGGAACTATAAGCCCAGAGCTGGTGCTGGAGAGCGCCCTGGACCGCGAGGAGGAGGCTGCTCACCGTCTGGTCCTCGTCGCCTCCGATGGAGGCGAACCGCGTCGCTCCAGCACAGTGCACATCCGAGTGACAGTGTTGGATACAAACGACAATGCCCCGGTTTTTGCTCAACCGATTTACCGAGTGAAAGTCCCAGAGAACGTGCCCCCGGGCACCCGGCTGCTTACTGTAAGCGCTAGCGACCCGGATGAGGGAACCAACGGAGAAGTGGCTTATAAATTCTGGAAAATTAGTGAAAAACAATCTCCGTTATTCCATCTTAATGAAAATACTGGCGAAATATCAACAGCAAAGAGTTTAGATTATGAAGAATGTGCATTTTATGACATGGAAATACAGGCTGAAGATGTGGGGGCACTTCTGGGACGGACCAAAGTGCTCATTTCAGTGGAAGATGTCAACGATAACAGACCCGAAGTGACCATTACATCTTTGTTTAGCCCAGTCTTGGAAAATACTCTTCCTGGGACAGTAATTGCCTTCTTGAATGTGCATGACCGAGACTCTGGGAAGAATGGTCAAGTTGTCTGTTACACACGTGATAACTTACCTTTTCAATTAGAAAAATCAATAGATAATTATTATAGATTGGTGATATGGGAATATTTGGACCGAGAAAAGATCTCTATGTATAATATAACAGTGATGGCCTCAGATCTAGGAACCCCACCTCTATCTACTGAAATTCATATTGCCGTGCATGTGGCAGACACCAACGACAATCCACCCATTTTCCCTCATGCCTCCTACTCAGCCGATATCCCGGAGAACAACCCCAGAGGCGCCTCCATCTTCTCTGTGACGGCTCATGACCCTGACAGTGGCAACAATGCCCAGGTCACTTACTCTCTGACCAAAGACACCAGCATGGCGACGCCTCTCTCGTCTTATGTCTCCATCAACTCTGACACTGGCGTCCTATATGCGTTGCGCTCCTTTGACTATGAGCAGATCCAAGACTTGCAGCTACTGGTGACAGCCAGTGACAGTGGGGACCCTCCACTCAGCAGCAACGTGTCACTGAGCCTGTTCATCCTGGACCAGAACGACAATGTGCCAGAGATCCTGTACCCCATGCTTCCCACCGACGGTTCCACGGGTGTAGAGCTGGCACCCCGCTCTGCAGAGCCCGGCTACCTGGTGACCAAGGTGGTGGCTGTGGACAGAGACTCAGGTCAGAATGCCTGGCTGTCCTACCGCCTGCTCAAGGCCAGCGATCCAGGTCTCTTCACGGTGGGGCTGCACACGGGTGAGGTGCGCACAGCGAGGGCCCTGCTGGACAGAGACGCGCTCAAGCAGAGCCTGGTGGTGGCGGTCCAGGACCATGGCCAGCCCCCTCTCTCTGCCACCGTCACACTCACCGTGGCAGTGGCCAGCAGCATCCCAGAAGTCCTTGCCGACCTGGGTAGTATCAGGACCCCCACCAGCTCTGATGATTCAGACCTCACACTGTACTTGGTGGTGGCAGTGGCCGTTGTTTCCTGCATCTTCCTCGCCTTTGTCATTGTGCTGCTGGCTCTCAGACTGTGGCGGTGGCACAAGTCGAGTCTTCTCCAGGCTTCGGGCGTCGGGTTGGCAGGCCTGCCAGCCTCAGGCTTTGTGGGCATGGAGGGAGTACAGGCTTTCCTGAAGACCTATTCCCATGAGGTCTCCCTTACCTCTGACTCGCGGGGGAGTCACGTGATCTTCCCGCATCCCAACTATGCGGACACGCTCATCAGCCAGGAGAGCTGTGAGAAAAAGGATTTCTTGTTAACATCCAGAGATTTTCATGAATGTAGGGATGAAGCTGCTTCTGTTCAGGTGAGTTCAGTTCTTTGTTTACATTTATTTCTTAGAGGAATTATATTTTTTATACATTTAAGTTGTGTTTTGAAACATGCATTGTGAAGAAAGTTTAAAAATAATTTTTGAGGTGTACCACAAAGTTTTGGGTTTGTGTTAGTGATACCATAAAATTGAGTTCTAATCAACATAATTGTTTTATCTGCTTTCCAAAGGCTTAGACAAGATTGTTTAAATATGAACTCTTGACCTCTTAAAGCCTTCCGTATTTTACCACAATTATCACTTATTCACTTAAGAAATAGTTACCCAATCACATATGGTCAGTTCGTTTTATATATAGGAATATATGTGTGTGTGTGTATATACACACATATATATGTATACATATAAATTAAAACTTACAAAACATTACTGAGGCTTCTAAACCCTTGTATTAGCTTAGTAAAAGTAAAATACATCTCAGAATTTTTAGGATTCTTAGGATTGCAAAGAATCCTAAGAATTCTTCGCTAAAACTAAAACTAGGCTCTTGAAATTTTCTTCACTTTAAACCTCTTTTCTGAGCCCTGCATCTGGATCACTACCGTTCAAAGCTTTAATACTTCTTATATTTCAAAACAAACATATTTTAAAGGGTGGTGGTAGATGAGACTGGTCCCTAACACACACACCACTGTTTTTGTGTGTCAGTGGTCATCCAGGACTCATACCAATGGAGACATAGAATCTGAAGCCTAAAATGGTCATTGCCCCCTGCCCCCATCAAATTTGCAATAACATGTCATTTTAAATTGTTGAAAATGACTTTTGTAAAATACAGAAGAACGCGTTTCATTAGAATTCCAATGAGCTGTTTTGATTGTACAGCCATGTGAAATGTGCTGTGTTCTCATGGTTAGAGTTCGAGAGTGTTGGTTTTAAGAACAGAAGTTACATGTACACAAATTCTAAACAAACCAATCAAAAATGATTCAATTAAAAATGATTCCGTCTGGACTATATGACTTCCATATCCCTTGTTATAGCATTTAAATAAAACTAACCTCTGATTTGTCATCAGATGAGAGTGGAAATCACAATGAATTATTCGTTAGTAATTAAAAGGACATTTCCCAGGGATTGTGCTATGTTCCTTCCAATTTTGCGTATACAATGGGTAGGAGTTAACTTCATATTTTCTGTAGTGTTTGGGTGTACAGTCACTTGAGGAGACAACTATTTTGTTGACACTTTGCAAATTTAAAAAGTGTGTGGAAAGTTGCCCCAATACTCTTGCTCAAAGCATTCACTAATTGCAAAATTTTTTAAACAAATGGAGTAAAATAATTAGAACAGGTGTCACTACATTCAGTGAATTTATGTAAATACATTTACCATGAGCTCAATTCCTCCAATTCTGAAGCCATTACTTTAGCATAACAGAAGTACATAGATAAGGAGCTAATGCATTCTATTAGAGTATCCCTTTGTGACTTTGTATTGAAGGATAGACTAACATTTCAATACATTTTAAGGATGAATTTATATGTGATATTGGGTATGACATAAGCCAGTTAATTTTGAGATATGAGGTAGGAGGTACAGTTAATAATATCCTGGCTACATCATAGGGACAGTTTTTTTTAATGAATACTTCTTGAGATAGAAGAGTAAAAAGAAATTATTTTGTAAAGAGAGTGTTGAGATGATCAGAAGGAGATGTTTGAGGATTGGTACAAAATTACACAATTTTACAAAATAGTTTTCAACAGTATTGATTTCTCTAATATATGTGATATGAAATAGCATTGAGTATGTAGAAATGTTGGGGATAAACATAGGAATCAGTGAAAGAAGCTTAAAATTTTTTTATATATCATAGCTAATAAACAGAAACGATTCGTGAAATTAGCAGACAATAAACTTTCTGATGGCAAGACCTGTGTCTTATTCTTTGTTATATGGCCACTGACAAGGACAGTACTTAGCACAAAGCAAAAGTTCAATGTATGTTTGTAGAATGGTGAAATAAATGGACCAATATATGTAAGTTTGTATACAGGCCCAACATGATATTTCTAATAATTTGGAAACAAGAGAAAAGATACCTTAAGGAAGTCTTGATAATTTAAGGTATTAAATATATTAACATAAAAATATGGCATATTAAATTAGGCACACGGTTATAATTATTTTAGCTGTTTAAACTTAAGCAGCGGGGGCTGCAGTTTCCTAGTGCGGACTCTGGGCGCCGCTGTTGGCCAAAGTGGAGAGCTTGGTGCTGGCGACCTCCTCGCGCAGACGCAGCGCACTTTCCCATCTCAGACTCGCTAGCCTTTCCACCGCTTCCTCCTCTGGAGAAGAAGAAACCCTGCCTGACCCCCCACGCCGGAATAAAGCTGTTCGGAGCTCCGGACTACTGCGGCCCAGAGATTGTTTGTAATCCGGCGTCTCCAAGCCGGTGAGCAAGCTGAGGGGAGCAAGAGGGATGGGGAGCGGAGCTGGGGAGAGGGGCTGGGCTGAGAGGCGGCCAGTGCTCTTTCCGTTCCTGCTGTCTTTGTTCTGCCTGGCGCTCTCTGAGCAGATCCGCTACAGGATTCCCGAGGAGATGCCAGAGGGCTCGGTGGTGGGGAACCTCGCCAAGGACCTGAGACTCAGTGTCCACGAGTTACCGACTCGAAAACTGCGGGTCAGTTCGGAGAAGCCTTACTTCACTGTGAGCTCAGAGAGCGGGGAGTTACTTGTTAGCAGCAGGCTAGACCGGGAGCAGATATGCGGGAAGAAGCCGGCTTGTGCTCTAGAATTTGAGGCTGTTGCTGAAAATCCATTGAACTTTTATCACGTGAGTGTGGAGATCGAGGATGTTAATGACCACACACCAAAATTCATGCAAAATTCCTTTGAGCTACAAATAAGTGAGTCTACGCTGCCAGGCACGCGATTTATATTAGAAGTCGCGGAAGATGCAGATATTGGCTTGAATTCTCTGCAGACTTATAAACTCTCTCTTAGCCCTAGTTTCTCGTTGATAAATAAGGAGAAACAAGATGGTAGTAAATACCCGGAACTGGTATTGGAGAAACCCTTAGATCGGGAACAACAGGGTTATCATCGTTTAGTCTTGACGGCCTCAGACCGTGGAGATCCACCCCTAAGTGGCACTACTGAGCTCCGGATCCAGGTCACTGATGCCAATGATAACCCCCCGGTATTTAGCCAGGACGTATATCGAGTCAGCCTTGGAGAAAACGTGCCCCCAGGCACTACTGTGTTGCAGGTGTCAGCCACCGACCAGGACGAGGGCGTCAACTCAGAAATCACTTATTCCTTCTACAGGACCGGGCAAGTCTTCGGTCTGAATTCAAAGAATGGGGAAATTACAACTCTAACCCCACTGGATTTTGAAGAAATCAAGGAATATTCTATCGTGGTGGAAGGGAGGGATGGCGGAGGACTGGTTGCACAATGTACAGTTGAAATTAACATTCAAGATGAAAATGACAATAGGCCAGATGTTACGTTTCATTCCCTAGTCGAAATGATTCTGGAAAACGCAGTCCCGGGAACGCTAATTGCTTTGATCAAAATACATGACAGAGATTCCGGGGAGAATGGGGAGGTTAATTGCCGACTAGAGGGTGAAGTACCTTTTCAGATAATCTCTTCGTCCAAAAATTCATACAAGTTGGTAACAGACGGGACCCTGGACCGAGAACAGACACCGGAGTACAATGTCACCATCACAGCCACCGACAAGGGCAAGCCGCCCCTTTCCACCAGCACAAGTGTCACCTTGCATATTACTGACGTCAACGACAACGCTCCTGTTTTCCACCAGACCTCCTACGTGGTCCACGTGGCCGAGAACAACCCGCCTGGAGCCTCCATCGCCCAAGTTAGCGCTTCAGATCCAGACTTGGGGCCCAACAGCCACATCTCCTACTCCATCGTGGCCAGCGACTTGGAGCAGCGCGCGCTGTCGTCCTACGTGTCCGTGAGCGCACAGAGCGGCGTGGTGTTCGCGCAGCGCGCCTTCGACCACGAGCAGCTGCGCGCCTTCGAGCTGACGCTGCAGGCCCGTGACCACGGCTCGCCCGCGCTCAGCGCCAACGTGAGCCTGCGCGTGCTGGTGGGCGACCTCAACGACAACGCGCCCAGGGTGCTGTACCCGGCGCTGGGGCCCGACGGTTCGGCGCTCTTCGACACGGTGCCGCGCGCCGCGCAGCCCGGCTACCTGGTCACCAAGGTGGTGGCGGTGGACGCCGACTCTGGACACAACGCCTGGCTGTCCTACCACGTGCTGCAGGCCAGCGAGCCCGGACTTTTCAGCGTGGGGCTGCGCACGGGCGAGGTGCGCACGGCGCGGGCCCTGGGCGACAGGGACGCGGCCCGCCAGCGCCTGCTGGTTGCTGTGCGCGATGGGGGACAGCCGCCCCTCTCGGCCACCGCCACGCTGCTCCTGGTTTTCGCGGACAGCCTTCAGGAGGCGCTGCCGGACCTCAGTGACCACTCTGAGCCCACTGACCCCCAAGCTGAGCTGCAGTTTTACTTAGTGGTGGCCTTGGCCTTGATCTCCGTGCTCTTCCTCCTCGCGGTGATTCTGGCGGTCGCCCTACACCTTCGACACTCCTCCAGCCCTGCTGCCTGGGGCTGCTTTCAGCCTGGTGTCTGTGTCAAGTCTGGCCCCGTGGTTCCCCCCAACTACAGTGAAGGAACTTTACCTTATTCCTACAATCTGTGCGTTGCCCATACTGGAAAGACAGAGTTTAATTTTCTAAAATGTAATGAGCAGTTCAGTTCAGGACAAGACATACTTTGTGGTGATTCATCTGGGGCCTTATTTCCACTTTGTAATTCCAGTGAGTCAACTTCCCATCCTGAAACTCTAACAGCGGTGAGTTCCATTTAAGTGTCTACTCCTTTTCATCATCTTCACCATTTTGTTTATTCATATGAAAATATATTTTTAATCTTGTAGTTGTGTTAGGAATATTATAGCTCATCAGAAAGCTGTATATCCAATCATCATGGGGAATGGTGATTTGGGTAAGCATGTGACATAAAATAGAGTTATGTTACTCAGTTCGGAGTTACAAAGAAGAGAGAGTATGCTCTTTGCTTCGCCGCAAAATTCGTTTGCTGATTTCTTATCTTTTTTCTAAGCTAATGAAATTTACCCATTGATTTTTCTCATTCTTTATTTAACATATTTTAATGTTTATTATATATAAGTAAACATCAAATTTAAAGTAGGCGATCAATTCATTCTTTAAAGCAAAAAGAGTACTACTAGGTATCTTCTTTCACTGATTTCATTGGTACAGTTTCCATCCCTTTCTTATATTTATTCCTCATGTCTAGTTCCTTAAGTCTACCTATTTATGAGTCTTTGAAGTCCTTAAAATTTTAAGAAAAATTACTGTGTGTTGTGTGTGTGTGTAGAGAACGACTCAGTGAATTCATCAGAAAGTCGAAGTCATTATCTAAGTTCCTTCAAGTTTTCTTGAATACAAAATTCTCTTCTTCTTTATAGTTAACAGAAGGAGATACTCGGTAAAAGAAAAGGAAATGTTGTTGCCTCCATAACGTGCTGTCATTCCCAACCTATATTTTTTGAAGAAGAAAGGGGGGACGGTCACTGGATTTGTTTTATTACTTGGAGCCCTAAACATTAGTGACTGGAGGTTTTCTCATCCTTCTTCTAACTGTAGGAGGGAAGGAGAATTCTGAATTTTCCATTTTAAAGGCAAAACCTACTAATTTCAAGCACATACAAAGATGCCGTTACATAAGTATCAGTCTTTTTGCTAGGAACTGCTTCAGTAAATAGTTTCTCTACAAATTGCTGAAAGAAATTTCTTATTGTGGTACTTACTTTTTGTGGTAATAATTCATTCTACATCTTGTGTTCTTTTCCCCACATTATTTTTTTCCCCACATTATTACATAAGTTTAGATGACCCTTATAATATGAGGCTTATAATTAAATTAAAATTGCATAATTTCTTGATGGAAGAATTGAAATGGAAACTTACTTTTCAATGTATGTTCATCTGAATCTTCCAGATGCCATAGGCTGTGCATGCACTATGAGTTCACACAGAAAACTAAATATTAAAAAAAATTGTGATAGCATAAAAGTTTAACAATCATAACTATGTAAAATTTAAAAACCCAATCCATTTAAAGTTTAGCAATATTAGGTGATAAAATCTAGTACCATTGCCTAATTAAATTTTTGTGAAGAAAATCTTAAGGAGACCTTACTCCAGGAATTTCACTATGTAAATGAATTAGGCTTATAAAATAGCTTCAAGGTGAATAATCCATATATTCATTCAATATGATTATGTACTAAACATATATAAGCATACATATAAAATTAAGAAAAATATGAATGTATTTCCAAAGAGGATTGCACATTCTAATTACTTCAGAAAATAATGACCTATAGAAAGTATTTGAAACATTATAAAAAAGGAAATTTGAATAATTTACATATCTAGAGAGAGAGAACAGAATTCTAGCAAAAATAAGAGTTAAGTTTGTTTGATACCAAAGTGACATTTAATAGAATTTCATTCCACTTCATTTCCAACTAAAATATCCACAAATGGTAATTGAATTTGAAATATGAACGCACCACACAAATAGAGAAATCTAAAATCATTATCGTTAGAGAGTAGTGTTTTCTTTTTCAGTCATCTGTAACAGAAGTACTGCATTATCTCAGTACTTGAGTGGGTGGGTGTAGTAACGGCTTAGGACTCTGAGCGCCGCTGTTCACCAACTCTAAGAAAAGCTCAGTCAGCTCTCCGTCTGGATATTAGGATCTGCAACTACACAAAGCCGCTCGGATCCCACAAACCGACTCCGGGGCTGCAACATAACTCAGCCTCTTAGCCTGAGGCACTACGGGTTTCTCCTGAGGGAAAAGATCACCATAATCTGCAGGAGGAAAACAGAACCTAAGGAATCAGCGTTCACAGAAATTATTCTGAAAAAAATCTTTAGTGAAGCAACAATGGCCGCTCCAACGAATCGCCTGCACCACAGAAGACTGGTCCTGTTGTGCCTTTTCCTGGGGAGGCTGTGGGAGACCGGGGCTAGCCAGATCCGCTACTCGGTACCTGAAGAGACAGAAGAAGGCTATATCGTGGGGAATATCTCCAAGGACCTGGGGCTGGAGCTCCGCGAGCTGGCGGAGCGGGGAGTCCGCATCGTCTCCAGAGGTAGGACGCAGCTCTTTGCTCTGAACCCGCGAAGCGGCAGCTTGGTCACCGCAGGCAGGATAGACCGGGAGGAGCTCTGCGCTCAGAGCGCGCGGTGTCTGGTGAACTTTAAAGTCCTGGTTGAAGACAGGGTGCAGCTTCACGGAATAGAAATAGAAGTAACTGATATCAACGATAATAATCCGAAATTCCAGGTCGAAAATCTAGAAGTAAAAATTAACGAAATTGCTTTGCCCGGAACACGTTATCCACTCCCAGGGGCTGTTGACCCCGATGTGGGCTTGAATTCCCTGCAGAGCTATCAGCTCAGCCCCAATCACCACTTCTCCCTGGACGTGCAAACTGGAGACGACGGAACTATAAGCCCAGAGCTGGTGCTGGAGAGCGCCCTGGACCGCGAGGAGGAGGCTGCTCACCGTCTGGTCCTCGTCGCCTCCGATGGAGGCGAACCGCGTCGCTCCAGCACAGTGCACATCCGAGTGACAGTGTTGGATACAAACGACAATGCCCCGGTTTTTGCTCAACCGATTTACCGAGTGAAAGTCCCAGAGAACGTGCCCCCGGGCACCCGGCTGCTTACTGTAAGCGCTAGCGACCCGGATGAGGGAACCAACGGAGAAGTGGCTTATAAATTCTGGAAAATTAGTGAAAAACAATCTCCGTTATTCCATCTTAATGAAAATACTGGCGAAATATCAACAGCAAAGAGTTTAGATTATGAAGAATGTGCATTTTATGACATGGAAATACAGGCTGAAGATGGTGGGGCATTGAAGGATCGGACCAAAGTGCTCATTTCAGTGGAAGATGTCAATGACAATAGACCCGAAGTGACCATTACATCTTTATTTAGTCCAGTGAGGGAAGATGCTCCCCAAGGAACAGTAATCGTTCTTTTCAATGCACATGACCGAGATTCTGGGAAGAATGGCCAAGTTGTTTGTTCCATTAAGGAGATTCTACCTTTTCAATTAGAAAAGTCAGTAGAAGATTATTATAGGTTGTTGACAGTCCGAAATCTTGACCGAGAAAAAACCTCTGAATATAACATCACAGTGACCGCAAAAGACAGAGGAACACCATCCCTGTCCACAGAAATTCACATCACCCTACACGTGGTCGACGTCAACGACAATCCACCCTCCTTCTCTCAAACCTCCTATTCAGTCTATCTCCCTGAGAACAACCTTAGAGGCACCTCCATCTTCTCGGTGACAGCCCACGACCCCGACAGCAATGAGAACGCTCGGGTTGTTTACTCCTTAGCCGAAGACACCATCCAGGGGACACCTCTCTCCTCCTATGTCTCCATCAACTCCAACACTGGTGTGCTATACGCACTGCGCTCCTTCGACTACGAGCAATTTCGCGATCTTCAAATGCAGGTGAGGGCAAGCGACAGCGGGGACCCACCTCTCAGCAGCAACGTGTCACTGAGCTTGTTTGTGCTGGACCAGAACGACAATGTGCCAGAAATCCTGTACCCCATGCTTCCCACCGATGGCTCCACGGGTGTAGAGCTGGCACCCCGCTCTGCAGAGCCCGGCTACCTGGTGACCAAGGTGGTGGCTGTGGACAGAGACTCAGGCCAGAACGCCTGGCTGTCCTACCGCCTGCTCAAGGCCAGCGAGCCGGGACTCTTCACGGTGGGGCTGCACACGGGCGAGGTGCGCACAGCGAGGGCCCTGCTGGACAGAGACGCGCTCAAGCAGAGCCTGGTGGTGGCGGTCCAGGACCACGGCCAGCCCCCTCTCTCTGCCACCGTTTCCCTCACCGTGGCCGTGGCTCACAACATCCCCGACGTCCTCGCTGAACTAGGCAGCCTTGAGTCTCCCGCCAGCCCTGACGACTCAGGCCTCACTCTCTACCTGGTGGTGGCGGTGGCCACGGTCTCCTGTGTCTTCCTCGCCTTTGTCATTGTGCTGCTGGCGCTCAGGCTGAGGCGCTGGCACACGTCGCATCTGCTCCGGGCTTCAGGAGGCGGGTTAGCGGGTGTGCCTACGTCTCACTTTGTGGGCGTAGACGGGGTGCGAGCTTTCCTGCAGACCTATTCCCACGAGGTCTCGCTCACAGCGGACTCGAGGAGGAGTCACGTGATCTTCCCGCAGCCCAACTACGCGGACACGCTCATCAGCCAGGAGAGCTGTGAGAAAAGCGAGCCTTTGTGCGCTTCAGATGATTCCAGGTTTCCTATAGAAGACACCCCTTTGGTTCCAGTGAGTTCAATTTTTCCTTTACTTTTAAAAAAATTTGGTTTTCTATTTAAGTGTTTGCACTTTAGAATAAGTTGATATTAACATATTTCACCATACGTTTAAATTTTCACTGGGCCTATTTTTTGCTCTAACATATATAGGAGGCATTTATTGGTTACATCGTTGTTATAATTTTTGCTTTCTCATAATGATTAACCTAAGGTCAGTGGAAACCTTCCTCTTGGGACTGCTCTCATTATCAGGCATTGGGCGTGGCTCTTTGGGTGAGGTTGCTTCAGTGGTTACCACGGTTCACTACTAATTCTTAGGACTGGTTTCCATTCCTGAAATTTGTTACTATTGTTATCTCCAATGGCCCCATTGTGAAATTCTTACTCTAAAAACATTTCTGCAGCCGATGCTATTTTTGTAAGGGTAAATTAATAAGAAATGCATTCTTCTTATAAAAACAACTGAAAGCCCAGACTCAGTACTTCTTTACTGTTTCTGTGACAGGACAACACCCCTTAGAGGTGACGTGTTTCCGTTCACATGTTTGTAGAGGTTGTTTGCATTTAAAGATCATTTCGGAGGATAATTCAAACTTCACATATCATCCATTTCCAAATCCTACAAAAGGATGCTTTATTCTTTTAATAGTGAAAAACTTTAACATCATTTATTCTCATCCTCAGAGCTGTTGATTTCCTAACACTATAATATCAGATTATTAATAATTTGAAACCTCCTATAGTTTATGCTTGCTGAAGAGGGGTTTCTTAGACTGGACCCTGTGAGAAACAAAACATAGGAAATAAAAGTTATTCTTCAACTGTTTTTTATGGCTCAATCCTCCAACTTTTGAGGCTAGAAATAAATCTGGTTATGGGAGATGGTTTAGGAAAATATTCTCAGGAACTGCTATGGAGATTCGAAGAATATTTTACTGGCTTTTAGACATAAGGAAAAGAATAATGTATTACGTAATGTGATTTTTTTTTTTTTTTTTTTTTTTGTGGTACGCGGGCCTCTCACTGCTGTGGCCTCTCCCGTTGCGGAGCACAGGCTCCGGACGCGCAGGCTCAGCGGCCATGGCTCACGGGCCCAGCCGCTCCGCGGCATGTGGGATCTTCCCGAACTGGGGCACGAACCCTCATCCGCTGCACCGGCAGGTGGACTCTCAACCACTGCGCCACCAGGGAAGCCCTGTAATGTGATTTTAACACAATGTTATTTCAAGTAATAAATGGCATTGTAGGAGACTTTGAAAATAAGCTTTGAAATTGACTCAAAGTTCTATTCTGAACATGCTGAATATGAGGGCTAATATGTCTGGAAATCCATTATGACATACAGACATTATAATTATTTCAAATACTCTTTATTCCTAAGCTAGTAGGAAAAAAGTAAAGCATCCTTCAGGGTCATAATTTTAACCATGCAGTAGGGAAACTGTCACTTAAAGTTTCTGTCTTGGGGAGTAACCTTTAGTACTTAGTATACATAAATATTAAAATATGGTTAATTTGGAAAAATGTAATAACAGATATTGACGAAGGCTTGTATGTCATGGTAGGTAACTACTAGTCTCTTCCATAAAAATGTCACTTGCCTTTAAAAACAGAACACAAGGCTCTTTGGATCAATGACTGGGCAGACTGGAAAATGCTGTTCCAGTTTTCTTAAATGAGGCAGGACTTTTGCATCGGTAACAGATTATATAATATAATAGGCTTAAGGATAAAATTCTTCCTCATCTTCGTGTCTTGTCTTTGAAGAAGAGTTATTAAAATACCTTGAATTTGCTTCAATATAATAAGGGAATGAAATAAAGAGTAAACAAAGATGACCTTGTGTTGATCATAGTTGTAGTTGGGTGATGGGTATATGAAGGTTCAATAATAATGCTCCCTACTTTTGTATAAGTTTGAAATTTTACACAATAAATTTCTTGAAAAACTAAGTATGCAGACATCTGCCGTATACGCTGTTAAAACTGGAATTTGGGGCAATTACATAACTATACATATATATAATTACATAACTATATATATATGTATATGTGTGTGTATATACATACACATTCTGGAGAGAAATTGTATTCAAGACGGAAATGTCAGACTGCGGTTTCACATGAGGCCTCAGGGCGCCGCTGTCGGCCAGTGCAGGGCAAGCGCTGACGCTCGGGATTCCTCAGCCTCCAGTCTGGGATTTCCTGCGCAGCCACCAACACAGAGAGAGGGAAACCTGCTCACGCACTCAGGCTCCTGGCCGGGCAGGCTCTGCCCAGCACAAACGGATTCCCGGCTCCGCCTGTCCTGGGCCGAAAGCTCTTCCAGTGACGCCGTGGATTGCATTTTCTTTGGCTTTCCGGAAAGACTGGGACCCAGCGAGAACTAGAGCGCGCAATGGGAGGGAGCTGCACGCAGAGACGTCCGGCCGGCCGTCGGCAGGTACTGTTTCCCTTCCTGCTGCCTTTGTTCTACCCCGCGCTCTGCGAGCAGATCCGCTACTCCATTCCCGAGGAGCTGGCCAAGGGCTCTGTGGTAGGGAATCTAGCTAAGGATCTAGGGCTCAGTGTCCTGGATGTGTCGGCTCGAAAGCTGCGAGTTAGCGCGGAGAAGCTGCTTTTCAACGTAGACGCGGAGAGTGGGGACTTACTTGTGAAGGACCGAATAGACCGTGAGCAGATATGTAAAGAGAGAAGAAGATGTGAATTGCAGTTGGAGGCCGTGGTGGAAAATCCTTTAAATATTTTTCATGTCATTGTGGTTGTTGAGGATATTAATGACCATGCTCCTCAATTCGATAAAAAGGAAATACATTTAGAAATTTTTGAATCTGTATCTTCAGGTACACGAATATCCCTTGACCCTGCCACTGACCCTGATATAAACACGAACTCAGTTAAAGATTATCAGCTAAGTCCTAACCCTTATTTCTCATTAATGGTTCGAGTTAATTCCGATGGTAGCAAGTACCCAGAGTTATCTTTGGAGAAACCCCTAGACCGGGAAAAGCAGCGGTCCCATAGCTTGATATTGACTGCCTTGGATGGAGGGGGCCCGCCACGAAGTGCCACCGCTCAGATAGAAATCTCTGTCAAGGACACCAATGATAACCCCCCGGTGTTCAGCAAAGACGAATATAGAATCAGCATTAGTGAAAATCTACCCCCTGGGTCCTCCGTGTTGCTGGTGACAGCCACTGACCAGGATGAGGGGGCCAATGCTGAAATACACTACTACTTCAGGAGCACTGCTCAGAGTACAAGGCACATGTTCTCACTGGATGAGAAAACAGGCATGATTAAGAATAACCAGTCACTGGATTTTGAGGATATAGAAAGATACACCATGGAAGTGGAAGCAAAGGACGGAGGTGGTCTCTCTACCCAATGTAAAGTAATCATAGATATCCTGGATGAAAACGACAACAGTCCAGAAATAATCATCACTTCTCTCTCTGATGAGATTTTGGAGGGTTCTCTTCCAGGAATGGTTGTTGCCCTCTTCAAAACACGGGACCGGGATTCCGGAGAAAATGGAGAAGTCACCTGTCATATAGGAAGAGATGTTCCTTTCAAGATTTATTCTTCTTCTAATAATTACTACAAGCTGGTGACAGATGGGGCCCTAGACCGAGAGCAGACTCTGGAATACAGCGTCACCATCACAGCCACTGACAGGGGAAAGCCCCCCCTCTCCAGCAGCACTACCATCACTCTGCACATCACGGACATCAACGACAACGCTCCAGTTTTCCACCAAGCCTTCTACGTGGTCCACGTGGCAGAAAACAACCCGCCCGGCACCTCCATCGCCCAAGTTAGCGCTTCAGATCCAGACTTGGGGCCCAACAGCCACATCTCCTACTCCATCCTGGCCAGCGACCTGGAGCCGCGCGCGCTGTCGTCCTACGTGTCCGTGAGCGCACAGAGCGGTGTGGTGTTCGCGCAGCGCGCCTTCGACCACGAGCAGCTGCGCGCCTTCGAGCTGACGCTGCAGGCCCGCGACCACGGCTCGCCCGCGCTCAGCGCCAACGTGAGCCTGCGCGTGCTGGTGGGCGACCTCAACGACAACGCGCCCAGGGTGCTGTACCCGGCGCTGGGGCCCGACGGCTCGGCGCTCTTCGACATGGTGCCGCGCGCCGCGCAGCCCGGCTACCTGGTCACCAAGGTGGTGGCGGTGGACGCCGACTCTGGACACAACGCCTGGCTGTCCTACTACGTGCTGCAGGCCAGCGAACCCGGACTTTTCAGCGTGGGGCTGCGCACGGGCGAGGTGCGCACGGCGCGGGCCCTGGGCGACAGGGACGCGGCCCGCCAGCGCCTGCTGGTTGCTGTGCGCGACGGGGGACAGCCGCCCCTCTCGGCCACCGCCACGCTGCTCCTGGTTTTCGCGGACAGCCTGCAGGAGGCGCTGCCGGACCTCAGTGACCACTCTGAGCCCACTGACCCCCAAGCTGAGCTGCAGTTTTACTTGGTGGTGGCCTTGGCCTTGATCTCGGTGCTCTTCCTCCTCGCGGTGATTCTGGCGGTCGCCCTACACCTTCGACACTCCTCCAGCCCTGCTGCCTGGGGCTGCTTTCAGCCTGGTGTCTGTGTCAAGTCTGGCCCTGTGGTTCCCCCCAACTACAGTGAAGGAACTTTACCTTATTCCTACAATCTGTGCGTTGCCCATACTGGAAAGACAGAGTTTAATTTCCTAAGATGTAGTGATCCTTTGCATTCCACTCAAGACATAGTTTGTGGTGATTCTCCTGGGGCCTTAATTCCACTTCAGAGTGGGAATGATTTGACTTCACATCCTGAGACCCTAACACCGGTGAGTTTCTTTTTTTTTTGTCTTCTGTAACATTCTACTAGTTTTTTCAAATTTGGGGCGTACTCTTTCACTCTTACATCTAGAATCATATTTAGAAAATACATAGCTAATCACTGTCTTGTCTTCTCAATGTTCAGTTTTTGCTGAGTACATTTTCAAGACTTTTGTGGTTCATAAATTGCTCTATAATTCAGAAAGAATGTCACTAAATTGGAGATATCTTGTCAAGGTTAGATTAGCAAAACAGAGGCTGTGGTCTTGGCTTCTTACCAAATAAATAAATAAATAAATTTAAATGAATAAATAATAACCTATTCAAATCTGCTGAGATTTAAGTTGAAATTTCCATACCCTATTTATGTCTTTTTTAAAGTTTAATAATATTAGCTACTAATTAAATATCCCAGCAGGTGCTCATTTCAAAGAAACATGTAGTGCAAATGATCTTGTATGTGCATTTGGGTATCTTCATTTATTTTAACAATTTTTAAAACTGTAAGCACTTGAGGGGGCATGGTGAGCGGATCCATGAATTCCTGAAATTGCATGTAAAGTTACAGATGTATGCATTCTTCTTGGTAGAGGAGTCAACACTTTGATTCCATTGCAAGATAAGGAATTTTCAAGAAAGCCAATGAAATGCTATTGTGTTCTGTGCTCAGTCTCTGTCTCTGATTGTCTGATATACAATCTTTGAAGACAAAAGGTAAAATCTTTGAAGAGTTCTATACTTGGGGGCATAGGGACATAAACGTTTCTGAACAACCTGTTCTCTCTGCATGAAAGAAGTCAACCTCCAAACTCCTCATCTTTGAGGAAAGAACTACTACTGGGTTGGTGGGGATGTACAACTGAAGATGTGTACGCCACTTTACTTTGGGCTTCCATACAACATGCAAAGAAGAGATTATTTATATAGGCATCAACGCCCTGGTGAAAACAGGTCATTTGACATAAATACGTATTTTTCAAAAACCTACATCACTATTTCTAACTCCGGTTTTTAAAATTGTAGCACTTGTATTTCTCTTCCCACTGCAATACAGACATGTTCCTTTTAGTTTGTGATTACCAGCTCAACTCATTTAAATAGGTCAAGTTAACTTCTAATAATATATGCCTGTAATAAAAATATATATTTTCAAAAAATTCATTGAGGCTCAGTAAAACTATTTTAGAAAAACTTGAAAACTTCTTAATGCTAAACAAATATAATTAATTAGTTGATTGATCAATCTAAAATTTAAAAATTCTAAGTGAAATTTTAAGGGGTATATCTCATAGTCTCTGTATAAGTGTCTACTAAACACAGTTGGACCATTTAAATCAGAATTTCAAATAAAATTGTAAGAATTTTCTGAATATAGCTAGAAGCTCATAGGAAAGAAAGTAAGCATTACTTACCTTTTAAAGTGGATATATTTCTATTGGAAAAATTAGTGTTGCAAATATATATTCAATCAACTATTATCATTTAATACTTTGAGGTACTTTTATTCCACCGAGTAAGAAAACTACAAATAGTAGTTGATTTAAGGATGTCAGTTGAGGAACCAAAGAAGTAATGTAAAATAAAATAAAATATACAACAAAAAATAGAGTAGCGTTTGTTTTCTAGTGCATACACAGTGGGTGCAGTAACTTCTGAGGACTCTGAGCGCCGCTGTTCACCCATTAGGAGAGAACCGCAGCCAGCGCTCAATCCGGATTCTCAGGACTCCCAACTACACAAAGCTCCACAGTTCCTGCAAACAGGCTCCAGGGATGCAGCGAAACTCACTCCAGAATTTAAGGTGCGCAGGCTGCAGAGACTCCCTGCTGCCAGAGAAAGAAAAAGGACCCAGCCAAAACACACAGCGTGCCCAGTGAGGACTTAGCGAGAATTCCGTCACCAGACAACAATGGCCGCTCAAAGGAATAGCTCCGACCGCAGCGCGCTGGTCCAGCTCTGCCTTTTCCTCTGTATGCCGTGGCAGGCCGAAGCTCGGCAGATCCGCTACTCCGTTCCCGAGGAGTTAGAGAAAGGCTCTTTTGTGGGCAGCATCTCCAAAGACCTGGAGCTGGAGCCCCGGGAGCTGGCGGAGCGCGGAGTCCGCATCGTCTCCAGAGGTAGGACGCAGCTCTTTGCTCTGAATCCGCGAAGCGGCAGCTTGGTCACCGCGGGCAGGATAGACCGGGAGGAGCTCTGCGCTCAGAGCGCGCGGTGTCTGGTGAGTTTTAATATTCTTGTGGAAGATAGGGTGAAACTTTTCGGAGTAGAAATAGAAGTAACTGATATCAACGATAATGCACCAAAATTCCAAGCAGAAAATCTAGATGTAAAAATTAATGAAAACGTAGCTCCAGGAACGCGTTTTCCTCTCCCGGAAGCTGTTGATCCGGATGTGGGCGTGAACTCCCTACAGAGCTACCAGCTAAGCTCCAATAAGCACTTCTCCCTAGCAGTTCAAAGCCGTGTCAATGGCGTTAAGTACCCAGAGCTGGTGCTAGAGCACGCCCTG
The DNA here is from genome assembly GCF_964270905.1 of Leucopleurus acutus. Classification (NCBI taxonomy): domain Eukaryota; kingdom Metazoa; phylum Chordata; class Mammalia; order Artiodactyla; family Delphinidae; genus Leucopleurus; species Leucopleurus acutus. The sequence goes on along the minus strand of NC_139145.1, from coordinate 58,196,941 downwards.
GATCGCGAGGAAGAGGCAATGCACCATCTGGTCCTAACTGCCGTCGACGGGGGTGACCCTCTCCGATCTGGCACTGTCCTCATCAGTGTGACTGTTTTCGATACAAATGACAATGCTCCGGTCTTCAGTTTGTCCGAATACCGAGTGAGTGTTCCCGAGAACTTGCCTGTGGGCGCACAGCTGTTGACAGTCACCGCCACTGACAGGGATGAAGGGGCCAATGGAGAAGTGACATATTCATTCCGAAAATTACCTGATACACAACTGTTGAAATTCCAACTAAACAAAAATACGGGAGAAATAAAACTATCAGAAAATCTAGATTATGAAGAAACAGGTTTCTATGAAATAGAAATACAAGCTGAAGATGGAGGGGCATATCTTGCAACTTCTAAAGTGTTGATTACAGTAGAAGATGTAAATGACAACAGCCCAGAGGTGACGATCACATCTCTGTTTAGTCCCCTGATGGAAGATTCACCTCTGGGGACTGTTATAGCTCTTTTAAACGTGCATGATCTGGACTCCGGGCAGAATGGGCAGGTCACCTGTTCTATATTGGGGAATCTACCATTTAAGTTAGAAAAATCCATTGACAGTTATTATAGATTGGTGACACACAAAGTCCTTGACAGGGAACAGGTATCTTCTTACAATATCACAGTAAGAGCCACAGATGGAGGAAGTCCACCCCTATCCACGGAAATTCACTTCACCCTGCAAGTGGCAGATATCAATGACAACCCACCCACCTTCTCTCACATCTCCTACTTTACCTATATCCCAGAGAACAACGCCAGAGGTGCCTCTATCTTCTCAATGACTGCACTGGACCCAGACAGTGAAGAAAATGCTCGGGTTATTTACTCCCTGGCTGAAGACACTATCCAAGGGGCACCTCTATCCTCCTACGTCTCCATCAATTCTGACACAGGAGTACTGTATGCACTGCGATCCTTCGACTTTGAGCAGTTTCATGACCTGCAGATGCAGGTGACAGCCACTGACAGTGGGGACCCACCGCTCAGCAGCAACGTGTCACTGAGCATATTCGTGCTGGACCAGAATGACAATGCGCCTGAAATCCTGTACCCCGCCCTCCCCACCGATGGTTCCACTGGCGTGGAGCTGGCACCCCGCTCTGCAGAGCCTGGCTACCTGGTGACCAAGGTGGTGGCTGTGGACAGAGACTCGGGCCAGAACGCCTGGCTGTCCTACCGCCTGCTCAAGGCCAGCGAGCCGGGACTCTTCGCGGTGGGGCTGCACACGGGCGAGGTACGCACAGCGAGGGCCCTGCTGGACAGAGACGCGCTCAAGCAGAGCCTGGTGGTGGCAGTCCAGGACCACGGCCAGCCCCCTCTCTCTGCCACCGTCACGCTCACAGTAGCTGTGGCTGATAGCATCCCGGATGTCCTGGCTGATCTGGGCAGCTTGGAGGTCCCGCACGCCTCTGATGCTTCAGGCCTCACGTTGTATCTGGTAGTGGCGGTGGCCGCGGTTTCCTGTGTCTTCCTCGCCTTTGTCATTGTGCTGCTGGCGCTCAAGCTGAGGCGCTGGCACACGTCGCGTGTGCTCCGGGCTTCTGGAGGCGGATTGGCAGGCTTACCAGCCTCTTACTTTGTGGGCGTGGACGGGGTGCGGACTTTCCTGCAGACTTATTCCCACGAGGTCTCGCTCACCTCGGACTCGCGGAAGAGTCACGTGATCTTCCCGCAGCCCAGTTATGCAGACGCGCTCATCAGCCAGGAGAGCTGTGAGAAAAAGGATCCTCAGTCTTTGTTAGATGATTCGAAGCTTCCTATAGAAGATACCCCTTTGGTGCCAGTGAGTTCTATTTTTGTTCCTTTTCTATCCTTTAAAAATGATGGTTGGTTTTACTTTTAGGTTTGCAGCATGTTGGTGGAAACGGAATTTTTTCACTTTTCCCTCCATTTCAATGACATTTGCTTCTTGCTGAAACACTGAAGAGTAGAACTTGATGGTTATTAAGGCGGATTTGTTTTTACTTTCTGGTAACTATTCACCTAATCCCATGAAGGTTTATTGTAATAGGCTGTTATGAGTAGCTTCACGGAGTCTTGTATTTTATAGTTTTGTTACTGACAGTTCCTAAGAAAGGACTTTCATACAGAAGTGTCTTGTCAATTTGTGTGCTCTCCCGGTGGCTACATGTTGAAATCCTAGCCCCTTAGACAACCCTACCTCTTGCTTTGAAGGCAGGTCTGGTAAGAATAGGTAAATGTCAGCAACAAGTGCATTAGCCTCACTGGAAATCCTACCCATTTTCAATAATATTCTATTAACAATTCATAACAATACAATGTGTGCTTAAATTTTTTCAAGTATAATCATACCTGGTAACACTGCAGCGTCCATTTTGCCTGTGATTCCAATTTCATACTGTCATGTGGGAGACATACCATTTATTTATTTATTTTGGCTAAGTTGGGTCTTCGTTGCTTTGCGCAGGCTTTTCTCTAGTTGCGGCGAGCGGGGGCTACTCTTCGTTGTGGTGCGCGGGCTTCTCATTGCGGTGGCTTCTCTTGTTGCAGAGCACAGGCTCTAGGCGCCCAGGCTTCAGTAGTTGTGGCGCTCGGGCTCAGTAGTGTGGCTCACTGGCTCTAGAGCGCAGGCTCAGTAGTTGTGGTGCACTGGGCTTAGTTGCTCCGTGGCATGTGGGATCTTCCCGGACCAGGGATCGAACCGTGTTCTCTGCATTGGCAGGCAGATTCTTAACCACTGCACCACCAGGGAAGTCCCAGAAGACATACCATTTGAATTTTACTTTCCTTGCTCAATAGGGATTCCAGAGAGTCTGTAGAAACAAATTTGGGGTTCTGTTCTCTCTGTACTTTTTGTTAAATTTTCCAGTTTCTAAGGATGAAAAAATATATATATATATATATATACATATATAATTTGGGGAGATAGAGTGGTACATGTTCCCAAGTACAGGGGCAAACATGTGTGCCAAAAGCATTTCAGTGACTCTTTATATAGAGAAAGAAATGTCCACCTGAAACTCTGCAAACTCTGAAATTTTAAGTCAAAATAAACTTAAAGTCAAGAAAGAGATGTCATTTCTGTATGAGATCGGAATACAAACAGAGAAGTACATAGAATTATAAACAGATGGTCAGTGGAGTTACTGATGAGCCCATTTAGTTAAGTGAAGTTAGTGATGTATTTGGTTTGATCTCTTATAATTTATTACTAATATTCTTCTAAATAATATGGTAGCATAAAGTCAAATCATGTCCTAATGTGTTTCAAAATATTTATGAGACCATGACTTTTTTCATGTCATTCAACTTTTGTTCAAGGATATGTCTGTGGAAGCACAGCATAGTTATTATCTTTAGAGTCATAGTTATTAACTTTTATTTTTTAACTTCTAACTTATTGAAACTGTCATTTAAAATTTCTGACCATGAGAGTCAAAATTAGTATGCATCTATTTCAAATAATTCTATTATTTTGAAAAACACAGGTTAAAAAATACTCTTTTGGCATGGTAACTATTGTAAGCAAATATGTTAAAATATAATTATTTAAAAGCAATATAGGACACCTTAGATGATTGTAATGAATATGACAGTGTTTGTATTCTGTTTCCTAAATATGGGGGGATGGATTACTACTTTTCTAGCCAAATATAAGCCTGGATTGAAGACCAAAAAAAAAAGTTTTTTGCTTATCTTTAGTACTTTCTTTTGTGGATGATTAGTCTTAAAAGCAGCAACAGTGATTGCCTCTGGATGGAAGAACTGGATAGCAGTAGGCAATGGAATAGGAGACCTACTTTTCACTCTACATTCTTTTGTGCCTTTTAGATTTTGAAAGAAATATTTCTACCTATTCAAAATATATGTAAAATTTTAACATATAAAATATATAATAGTTTTGACCATGTGAAAAAAATGTTTCATGATGAAAACGGAGTCACCGAGGAATAAGATTCAACTATTTTAGCGGCGGTCATCCTGCGTTTAAAGAAAAAGACTTCCTTAAATAGAGCAGAGAAAAACTAAGCTGCCGTTCCACACGGAGCCTCTGGGCGCCGCTGTCGGCCAGTGCAGGGCAAGCCTAGTAGACGCCCGGGATTCCTCAGCCTGTAGCCAGGGATTTCCAGAGCAGCCACCAACACAGAGAGAAGGAAACCCGCTTACACGCTGGGGCTCCTGGCCGCGCAGACTCTCCCCAGCACAAACGGATTTCCAGCCCCAAGCCTGGGGGCTCCGCTTGTCCTGGGCCAAATGCGTTACCAGTGCGCCAGTGTACACTTTCTCCAACTATAAACCCTGGGACCCAGCGAGAACTAGAGCGCGCAATGGGAGGGAGCTGCACGCAGAGACGTCCGGCCGGCCGGCGGCAGGTACTGTTTCCCTTCCTGCTGCCTTTGTTCTACCCCGCGCTCTGCGAGCAGATCCGCTACTCCATTCCCGAGGAGCTGGCCAAGGGCTCTGTGGTAGGGAATCTAGCTAAGGATCTAGGGCTCAGTGTCCTGGATGTGTCGGCTCGAAAGCTGCGAGTTAGCGCGGAGAAGCTGCTTTTCAACGTAGACGCGGAGAGTGGGGACTTACTTGTGAAGGACCGAATAGACCGTGAGCAGATATGTAAAGAGAGAAGAAGATGTGAATTGGAGTTGGAGGCCGTGGTGGAAAATCCTTTAAATATTTTTCATATCATTGTGGTTGTTGAGGATATTAATGACCATGCTCCTCAATTCCATAAGGATGAAATAAACTTAGAAATCAGTGAATCTGTCAGTCTAGGGACGGGAACAATTCTTGAGTCTGCAAAAGATCCTGATATTAATATGAATTCACTGAGCAAATACCAACTAAGTCCTAATGAGTATTTCTCGTTAGTGGTGAAAGACAATCCTGAGGGTGGCAAATATCCAGAACTGGTATTGAAGAAGACCCTGGACCGAGAAACGCAGAGCGCTCACCACTTGGTGCTGACAGCCTTAGACAGCGGGGATCCGCCGCGAAGCGGCACCGTTCAGATCCGAATCCTGGTGGTGGATGCCAACGATAATCCCCCTGTGTTCAGCCAAGATGTGTACAAGGTCAGCCTTCGGGAAGATGTGCCCCCAGGTACCTTCGTGCTGAGGGTGAGCGCTACTGATCAAGATGAAGGCGTCAATGCAGAGATCACCTACTCATTCCTTGGTGTGGCTGATACAGCCCGGCACGTGTTCTCTCTGGATTCAGCTACAGGAAACATTATAACTCATCAACCCCTGGATTATGAAGATGTGAAAAGATATGCCATGGATGTAGAAGCAAAGGACCGAGGATCCCTCTCTACACAGTGTAAAGTAATTATAGAAGTTTTAGATGAAAATGACAACAGCCCAGAAATAATTATCACTTCTCTCTCTGATCAGATTTTGGAGGATTCCCGGCCAGGAATGGTTGTAGGTCTCTTCAAAACACGGGACCAGGATTCCAAGGAAAATGGAGAAGTCACATGTATTTTAAGTAGAGACATTCCATTTAAAATTCATTCTTCTTCTAATAATTACTACAAGTTAGTAACAGATGGGGCCCTGGACAGGGAACAGACTCCGGAATACAACGTCACTATCACAGCCACTGACAGGGGCAAGCCCCCGCTCTCCTCCAGCGCTACTATTACCCTACGCATCACCGACGTCAACGACAACGCTCCTGTTTTCCACCAGGCCTCCTACGTAGTGCATTTGGCCGAGAACAACCTGCCTGGAACCTCCATAGCGCAAGTCAGCGCCTCCGACCCCGACCTGGGGCCCAACGGCCACGTCTCCTATTCCATCCTGGCCAGCGATCTGGAGCCGCGCGCGCTGTCATCCTACGTGTCCGTGAACGCACAGAGCGGCGTGGTGTTCGCGCAGCGCGCCTTCGACCACGAGCAGCTGCGCGCCTTCGAGCTGACGCTGCAGGCCCGCGACCACGGCTCGCCCTCACTCAGCGCCAACGTGAGCCTGCGCGTGCTGGTGGGCGACCTCAACGACAACGCGCCCAGGGTGCTGTACCCGGCGCTGGGGCCCGACGGCTCGGCGCTCTTCGACATGGTGCCGCGCGCCGCGCAGCCCGGCTACCTGGTCACCAAGGTGGTGGCGGTGGACGCCGACTCTGGACACAACGCCTGGCTGTCCTACCACGTGCTGCAGGCCAGCGAGCCCGGACTCTTCAGCGTGGGGCTGCGCACGGGCGAGGTGCGCACGGCGCGGGCCCTGGGCGACAGGGACGCGGCCCGCCAGCGCCTGCTGGTTGCTGTGCGCGATGGGGGACAGCCGCCCCTCTCGGCCACCGCCACGCTGCACCTGGTTTTCGCGGACAGCCTGCAAGAGGCGCTGCCGGACCTCAGTGACCACTCTGAGCCCACTGACCCCCAAGCTGAGCTGCAATTTTACCTGGTGGTGGCCTTGGCCTTGATCTCGGTGCTCTTCCTCCTCGTGGTGATTCTAGCCATTGCCCTGCGCCTTCGATGCTCTTCCAGCCCCAGCGCTGGTGGAGGCTGCTTTGGATCTGTTCTCTGCTCCAAGTCTGGTCCTGAGATTCCTCCCAACTACAGTGATGGAACATTGCCCTATGCCGATAATTTATGTGTGCCTGGGAATCAAACTAATCCGGAATTTAATTTTCTCACATCTGTTGAACATTGTCCTGCCACACAAGATATTCTCCACAAAGATAGCTCTTCAGTGCTATTGGCTAGTGTTTTAACTCTTAGTGTTGAAGCAGATAAGAACACTTTTAAACAGGTAAGTATTTAAAATAATGCTTTTTATATTCCAATATGCCAATATATTCTAATATAGCACTGTTATTTCGAGTTTCTAGATTCCCTCTCTTGATGAAGTTCCTAAAATCTAATTCAAACCTATGGGTATTACTATTAAGACTAAAGTTTACAATGCTGCATTCCCTCTACCACTCAAGTGCATTTTAAGGTAAAATATATAGAGCACTCTCAGGTCAGTTTTTCATGAAATAGAACACCTTTTAATTAAGGATATGGAATACAGTTATATATTTATATTGTGGGATTTTAAATGACAACCCTAATGCCATCCAAATTTTCTCAAACATTTTATCTTTATTTTACTCAATAAACATTGGTAAGAATTATAGTCATAATCCTAACTGTTGATTTTGTTGGAACCGTGCTAGTTACACAACCACAAATGCTGTTCCCTTCAGTCAGTAAAAATCAGGAGGAACCAAATCTAACCTGCAAGTTTTCAGTTCCAGTAGTATTTGAATTTTTTTAAATTAGCAAGCCTTTTAAATAATCACTCTTTTCATAAGTGCTCTTGGTAAACCTTTAACATCCCATTACATAATACTTTATTGTCTGCAATTTTAAGCTTTACAAATACTTGTGATTCTCAAAGAGGTAAGTGTGATAACTTCAGGAACAGCAACATTAGTTGAGTTTTTCTTTCTCGTTGCAATAATAAGATTGGGCTCTAGGCGCCGCTGTTCACCAATTAGGGAAACGGGAAGCTGCGAGCTAGAGTCCCTCCCTCCCCTACCTCTACAACACAAAGCAGAGTGAAGTGGATACTCACAGATCGTGATGCTGGAAACTTAAAAGTACTTCTCTTCGCTCTCTAATATATTTTGGATGTACTTGGCGAGTGACTGTGTAGATGCATAAGCTGATTCAGAACCAAACAGCTCAAGAAACCGCGGAATATAGGCTCAGCCACTGCCATGGCGAATCGGCAACTGCTCCTGGACCGCAGCGGGCTGGTCCTACTGTATATTTTCCTGGGGACGCTGCGGGAGTCTGGGGCTGGGCAGATCCGATACTCGGTGCTGGAAGAGACAGACAAAGGCTTCTTCGTGGGCAATATTTCCAAGGACCTGGGGCTGGAGCCCAGGGAGCTGGCGGAGCGCGGAGTCCGCATCGTCTCCAGAGGAAAGACTCAGCTTTTCGCTCTGAATCCGCGAAGTGGCAGCTTGATCACTGCTGATAGGATAGACCGGGAGGAGCTCTGTGAGGCGGTTTCCTCCTGTTTTTTAAACCTGGAGATACTTGTGGAAGATACCCTTAAGATTTACGGAGTGGAGGTGGAAATAATGGATATTAATGATAACGCCCCCAGCTTCCGGGAGGAGGAAGTAGAGATAAAAGTCAGTGAGCATGCAACTCCGGGATCGCGATTTCCTCTTCCTAATGCTAGGGATCCAGATGTGGGAATGAACTCCCTCCAGCGCTACCAGCTCAACCCTAATAATTACTTTTCTTTGCAAGTGCGAGGCACAACGGATGGGGCCAAGAATCCTGAGCTAGTGCTGGAGGGGAGCCTGGACCGGGAAAAAGAGGCTGCTCACCACCTCCTCCTCACAGCCTTAGATGGAGGAGATCCCATCCGCCAGGGCACTGTTTCCATCCGCGTGGTGGTTCTCGATGTAAATGACCATATCCCAAAGTTTACACAGTCTGTATATGGAGTGAGTGTTCCTGAGAACCTCAGCTCCGGAACTCGGGTGCTTATGGTAAACGCAACTGATCCAGATGAGGGAATCAATGGGGAAGTGGTATATTCATTCCTGAATATGGAAAGCAAAGCTTCTGAGATATTCCAGTTGGATTCTCAATCTGGAGAAGTCTTAATACAAGGTTCTCTGGATTTTGAGAAACACAGATTCTATGAGATGGAAATTCAAGGCCAAGATGGTGGAGGTCTCTCCACCACTGCTAAGATGTTGGTCACAGTTGTGGATGTGAATGATAATGCTCCAGAAATAACTATCACATCTTCTACGAATTCAGTGCTGGAAAACTCTCCTCCAGGTACTGTGATTGCTCTTCTAAATGTGCAAGATCAAGACTCCGGAGAAAATGGTCAAGTCTCCTGTTTCATTCCTAACAATATGCCTTTTAAATTAGAAAAGACTTACGGAAATTATTACAAGTTGATAACCAACAGAGCACTGGACAGGGAGCAGGTACAGAGCTATAATATAACGTTGACAGCCACAGATCGGGGAAGTCCACCCTTGTCTACAGAAACTCATATTTCACTGAATGTAGCAGATGACAACGATAACCCGCCCACTTTTGCTCACTCCTCTTACTCTGCCTACATTCCTGAAAACAATCCTAGAGGGGCCTCCTTCTTCTCGGTGACTGCACTCGACAGGGACAGCAAAGAGAATGCCCGGGTCACTTATTCTCTGGCAGAGGATACCCTCCAGGGAGCACCTCTATCCTCCTACATCTCCATAAACTCAGACACCGGCATTCTGTATGCGCTGCGTTCTTTCGACTATGAGCAAGTCCATGAACTGCAGCTGTGGGTGACAGCGCATGACAGTGGGAACCCACCGCTCAGCAGCAACGTGTCACTGAGCATATTCGTGCTGGACCAGAATGACAACGTGCCGGAAATTCTGTACCCCGCCCTCCCCACCGACGGTTCCACGGGTGTGGAGCTGGCACCCCGCTCTGCAGAGCCCGGCTACCTGGTGACCAAGGTGGTGGCTGTGGACAGAGACTCGGGCCAGAACGCCTGGCTGTCCTACCGCCTGCTCAAGGCCAGCGAGCCGGGACTCTTCGCGGTGGGGCTGCACACGGGCGAGGTGCGCACAGCGCGGGCCCTGCTGGACAGAGACGCGCTCAAGCAGAGCCTGGTGGTGGCCGTCCAGGACCACGGCCAGCCCCCTCTCTCTGCCACCGTCACACTCACTGTGGCCGTGGCCGAGAGCATCCCTGACGTCCTGGCTGATCTAGGCAGCCCTGAATCTTCCGCCAGCCCCGACGACTCAGGCCTGACACTCTACCTGGTGGTGGCGGTGGCTGCGGTCTCCTGTGTCTTCCTCGCCTTTGTCATTGTGCTGCTGGCGCTCAGGCTGAGGCGCTGGCACACGTCGCGCCTGCTCCAGGCTTCAGGAGGCGGGTTAGCGGGTGTGCCCGCCTCTCAGTTTGTGGGCGTGGACGGGGTGCGGGCTTTCCTGCAGGCCTATTCCCACGAGGCCTGGCTCACCGCTGACTCGAGTGGGAGTCACGTGATCTTCCCGCAGCCCAACTACGCGGACACGCTCCTCAGCCAGGAGAGCTGTGAGAAAAGCGAGCCTCTTTTGATAGCTGAAGATTCAGCTACCGGTTTAGGCAAATGTGATCCTACCAGTAATCAGGTGAGATTTATTTCCTGCCTCCCAATTGTTGATATCTCTGCACAGGTCTTTTAAGTTACTTTTTTCCGAGCCTGTTATAAAAACTTTGGGGTGGGGCATATGTTCTTATATATTTAAAGCAAAACGTGAGTTTCTGTAATTTACCTTTCATCAATTTTCAGAAAGGTTTTGTGAAAGGCTTTTTTTTTGGTCCTGTCAGCTTCTTTTGTTTGTTTCTTTGTTTTAATTCAAAGGTCCAGTTCAGTTATCATGGCTTGCTTTGTTGTAAGTTGAATTTTAGTAATATTTTTCTATCACCAGTGTCTGACTATCAATGTAGACTGGTTATTATTCAAATTAATGATTCATAAACATCAATTCGACTTCATGTTGCCTCCATTGATCTATAATTATATTCTACCATTATTTGTTTTACTTCTAATGTTCATATTTGAGCCTGTCGATTCAATAGCATACTTACTCTAGCTCTTTATCTATAATACATATACACACACATTCACACATATACACTTTTACACACGTACGCTTCTCTCTGAGCACAAAACAATTCTGTTTTGATTTTTGGTGGCTGGTAATACATTTAGATCCTGTTGATTATTTCAATTTTGTCTCATTTATTTACCCCACCAAAACAAGACCTACTGACTGCCTTTTAGATATGAGGGTCTCTTGGGAGAGGAAATATAGAGCACACTTTTTCGTCTTAAGTTCTAGACATCTTTTCTACTTCTACAGTGAAGTCATTAGATTGTTCTGAAGAAATAGTTGAATTGTAGAACTGGTGTTCTTTCCTTTTATTCTTTTACTTGTACTTTAGTGTCTGTGTATTGTTGAAGGTTTTTTTTTTTTTTTTTTTTTTGAGGAACATGGGCCTCTCACTGCTGTAGCCTCTCCCGTTGCGGGGTGTTTTTTTTTTTTTTAAATGTAGTAAATTCTCCTACAGAAATAGCTTTTAATTTTGATCCAGTCCTTCTCAAAAAGTTATTTTCAAATCTGCTAGACATGCTTCCATTTTTCAGATTTGTTTGTATGGGAACAGTTTGTGAATATAAGAGGTGGAGCGGATACTTAGAACCCGTGAGACTGACTTAGCTGGTATTCCTCTGGATACTTTTGTTTGTTTTCACTATGCTTAGGAGTCTTGGATTCCTTTTGTCATTTCCTTTGTAAACTCATTTTTTAAAGTTTTATTGTAGTTGACTTACCATGTTGTATTAATTTCTGCTGCACAGAAAAGTGATTCTGTTATACATATATATATATTCTTTTTCATATTTTTCCCTGTTATGGTTTATCACAGGATGTTGAATATAGTTCCCTGTGCTATACGGCAGGGCCTTGTTGTTTATCTATCCATCCATATAATAGTTTGCATCTGCTAATCCCAAAATACCAATCCTTTCCTCCTCCACCCCTTCTTCCCCTTTGCAACCACAAGTCTATTCTCTAAATCTGTGTGTAAACTCATTTTAAAAATTGAAGTATAGTTGATTTACAATGTTGTGTTAGTTTCATGTAAACTCATTTTTTAAATATAAGTATACTCGATTCTTATATTCAGAACCAACTTGTTATCGAAGCCCTGATAGTTACCTAATAATGTGTTATCTGCAGCAATGTTTAGGAAAGTCAAGGGGGGAAAGGAAACTTATCTGGGGTATTGATCTCAGGAATCATCTCCACAGTCAATTCAGCTCAGCACTCTCACACCACTTCTAGATATTTGGTGCAAATTACTTGCATGTTCATGTTCCCTTTCAAGATATCCCTTCTCATTTCAGAATTGACCTTACTATAGTTAACTAAAACTTGAGTATCTAATGTTTGGACAAAAAGAATTTCAACTGTAGGAAAGGGAAGTCCTGCAACAGATGCCTAAATTTGTCTTGAAATCAAGAAAAATGTTAGTGTTTTGAGCATCTAGGGATAGAATTTATGCTTATGGGATTCCAGACTGAGAAAAAAGATTTAAGGCCTTTTACTTGAACTGAAATTAGATGAATAAAAAGAATATGAGGTGTTTGCTGGAAGAGGGAGGTTGTTTCATATTTTTTTTTAACATAGTCTGAACTTGTTAGGAGTTGGCAACCAAGATCTTAGAGAATAAAAAGGAAATGTTGGTTTTGACACTTGAGATTAAGAAGGTTGTTTTGATTAGCGGTAGTGATAAAGTTCTGTTGAGAGGCAACGTATGGTACAGTTAAATAAAAGGATAAAAATAAAACCCTCCCATTTCATGTCATTAAATTCCTATAGTAACCTACTAGGGTATGCTTTTATATTCTCTTTATGATGAAAGTGTAAAACACTTCATAATCCTTTTCATAAATCTCTTTTATAAGTAACAAGAAGACTTTATGGTATTGGCTATCCTTATCCTGAGGAAAACCTATACAGCTTTGATCTCTCCTCCAGTTTCCTCTGATGAAAGGAGGAGGAAAATCATACACATATCAGATTGAAGATAATACTGGGTGTCATTTCATGGCTGTCAAAATTTCCTCATACCACATGGTGGGGCTCTTTTTCCACGTGGTCTTTGTTCTAAATCTGGAGAGGAGACTTTGCCTTGTTCTTCCAATATGTGCCTTGCCTCTAATGAGAAAATGACAGACTTTTCTCATTACTAGGTTAATGGCTCTTCTATAGGATCCCGTCTCTAAGGAACCCTCTTTGGTAGTAAACACTGGAAAACAGACCTATCCAAAACTCCTAAACTGCCTCATTCCCTATATACGTCAGTTCAACATATCTGTTGGAATACCAAATCCCATTATTTACAAGGCTTCTGACTGCAGTTTTCTAAATAGACTCCAAGGGCCGCTGTTGGCCAATGCGCTGCAAGAGCTAGCGTCCAGTATCTACCCCAGTGATTTCTTGTGTAGTCACAGAAGCAAGTCGGAAAGGAGAGTAGCCTGGACTCAGGCTCTCTACTTGGCAAATCTGATTCCAGAATACAGATTGGGCTGTGTTCAAACTGGGAGCATTGAGTTTTCTATGTAGTCGATGTGGGTATTTTAAACGAAATTTATAAATCATCTTTTCTTAACGTTGGAGCCTGCAGCAATGCACAGAAGGATGGGAAATAAGGGGAAGCAGAGGAGCGGTACCCAGCGGTGGCAAGTAATCTTCCCTTTCTTGATGCCTTTGTTATGCGGGGCACTCTCCTAACAGATCCGCTATTCTATTCCAGAAGAAATGGACAGAGGCTTTGTGGTGTGGAATCTCGCTGAGGACCTGGGGCTGCATGTACGGGATTTACTGACCCGCAACCTCAGAGTTAGTGCAGAGAAACAATACTGTAAACATGGAGAATGGGAAAGTACTTGTGAGTGACAGAATAGATTGGGAGTCACCCTGCCCCCCAAAACCCTCTGTGTGTCGTGCCTTTAGAAATTGTAGCAGAGAATCCTCTAAATGTTTCTCACGTAAACGTGATGATAGAAGATATAAATGACAATCCACCTCATTTTCCCCAAAATAGCATTGTTTTACAAATCAATGAACTTGCAATTCCAGGAACTCAGTTTGGCCTGGAATCAACTATAGATGCAGATATAGGGCTTAACTCTCTGTCGAGTTACCAACTCAGCTATAGTGAGCATTTCTCTCTGATGGTTGAGGGTAAGACTGAAGGCAAGAATTCCCCAGAATTAGTGTTGGAGAAGCCTTTGAACCAGGGACAACAGAGCTCTCACCTCCTGGTCCTGACAGCAGTGGACGGGGGTGATCCGGTCTGAACTGGCAAACTGAAATCAGGATCAAGGTCACTGATGCCAACGATAACCCCCCAGTGTTCAGTCAGGATGTGTACAAAGTTAGCCTGCGTGAGAACTCGCCCCCAGGCACCTTTGTGCTAAAGGTGAAGGCCACTGACCAGGATGAAGGCATCAGTGCAGAGATCACCTACTCCTTCAGAACACTATGAGATATTGCAAATATGTTTGTGCTAGATCATCAAAGAGGAGAAATTAAATCCAAAGACGCTATAGACTTTGAAAGCAGTAGCAGTTATACTATAAGCATAGAGGCCAGGACGGTGGAAGCATAGCCACCGAGTGTACAATTATACTGAAAATTTTAGATGAGAACGACAGTGGCCCAGAGGTGGTTTTCACTTCGGTGTCTAGTTCCATAACCAAGGTTGCAGAACCGGGAACAGTGATTGCTTTGTCCGAAACACATGATAAAGATTCGGGAGAAAACGGGAAGGTCACATGTCTCATAAAAGAGAGAGCTCCTTTTAGAATTGAATCTTCCACCAATAATTACTACAAGCTTGTGGCAGATGGGGCCCTGGACCGGGAGCAGACCCCAGAGTACACAGTCACCATCGCAGACACCGACAGGGGCAAGCAGCTACTCTCCTCCAGCGCAAGGGTCACTCTACACATCAGCGACGTTAATGACAGCACTCCGGTTTTCCACCAGGCCTCCTACGTGATCCACGTGGCCGAGAACAACCTGCCTGGAGCCTCCATCGCGCAAGTCAGCGCCTCCGACCCCGACCTGGGGCCCAACGGCCACGTCTCCTACTCCATCCTGGCCAGCGACCTGGAGCCGCGCGCGCTGTCGTCCTACGTGTCCGTGAGCGCACAGAGCGGCGTGGTGGTCGCGCAGCGCGCCTTCGACCACGAGCGGCTGCGCGCCTTCGAGCTGAAGCTGCAGGCCCGCGACCACGGCTCGCCCGCACTCAGCGCCAACGTGAGCCTGCGCGTGCTGGTGGGCGACCGCAACGACAACGCGCCCAGGGTGCTGTACCCGGCGCTGGGGCCCGATGGCTCGGCGCTCTTCGAAACGGCGCTGCGCGCCGCGCAGCCCGGCTACCTGGTTACCAAGGTGGTGGCGGTGGACGCCGACTCTGGACACAACGCCTGGCTGTCCTACCACGTGCTGCTGGCCAGCGAGCCCGGACTCTTCAGCGTGGGGCTGCGCACGGGCGAGGTGCGCACTGCACGGGCCCTGGGCGACAGGGACGCGGCCCACCAGCGCCTGCTGGTTGCTGTGCGCGATGGGGGACAGCCGCCCCTCTCGGCCACCGCCACGCTGCTCCTGGTTTTCGCGGACAGTCTGCAGGAGGCGCTGCCGGACCTCAGTGACCACTCTGAGCCCACTGACCCCCAGGCTGAGCTGCAGTTTTACCTGGTGGTGACCTTGGCCTTGATCTTGGTGCTCTTCCTCCTCGTGGTGATTCTGGCCATTGCTCTGCGCCTGCGACGCTCCTCTAGCCTGGCCACCTGGTGCTGCTTTCAGCCTGATCTCTGTTCTAAGACTGGTCCAGGGGTTTCTCCGAACTACAACAAGGGAACCTTGCCTTATTCCTACAATCTGTTACGTTGCCGATTCTCAGAAAACAAGGTTCAGTTTTCTCACCATGACCCCAGAAATGGTGCCCCTGCAAGATCTTTCTAATGAAGCTCTTTTAGTAGTGTCACTGAGGAGAATGACAAGTTAAACTCTAGCTCTGTTGCTTCCATTTACGTGAGTGTCAATGAATGCCTTTCATCTGCATATGGGTTTGGTTTATTTTTTAAACCAATATTTAGGAAAGAAAATCTTAAACAGATTATATCTACTATCACTTCAGTTTTGTTTGCCCTCTCTCAGTCTTTTCTGTCCCTTTCTCAGTGGGTCAGTTACTCCATTATTAACCCTCAAGTATTTTAAATATTTTGACAATTTCATGAGTTATTCTTTATCCACAAACAAAATCTCTCTTACTGTGAGAAGTGGGTATTATGATGCCGCTGCCATTCAAATATTTTAATGGAAGCATAATATTTTTTTCCTGTGGGCGTTTCTCTTATTCAGAACATCAATATCTTGGCATATAAGGCTTTTCTTTACTCTAGGTACAATTTGCTAGGGATTCTCTGAGTGCCATTGAATAGATCAGTTTTGTGCCCTACCTTTTCTCAGAGCTACCTGTAGATTTCATCCCAGTGTTAAAGATATTATTTTATGGTATACCTGCCAAACATGTTTATCTTCAGAATCTAAATATTTACACACATGAAAGCACAATAGTGAGGATTTTTTCCTGTATTCTGATGGGCTTCCAGTGTATTACCAGTGATCTCAGTAACTGGAATTAGGTTTGTTTCCCAGAAAAAGGTAAGCTTATAATATTCTTTGGGTTCTATTTTTCCTAAACAATCTCTCTCTCTCTTTTTTTTTAAATTGAAGTATAGCTGAGTTACAATGTTGTGTTAGTTTCTGGTGTATAGCAAAGTCATTTATATACCATATATATATATATATATATTCTTTTTCATATTCTTTTCCATCATGGCTTATTACAGGGTATTGATCCTAAATATTCTTTTTTAATTATTTTTAATTTATTTTTTACATCTTTATTGGAGTATAATTGCTTTACAATGGTGTGTTAGTTTCTGCTTTATAACAAAGCAAATCAGTTATACGTATACATATGTTCCCATATCTCTTCCCTCTTGCGTCTCCCTCCCTCCCACCCTTCCTATCCCACCCCTCTAGGTGGTCACAAAGCACTGAGCTGATCTCCCTGTGCTATGCGGCTGCTTCCCACTAGCTATCTACCTTATGTTTGGTAGTGTATATATGTCCATGCCTCTCTCTTGCTTTGTCACAGCTTACCCTTCCCCCTCTCCATATCCTCAAGTCCATTCTCTAGTAGGTCTGTGTCTTTATTCCTGTCTTACCCCTAGGTTCTTCATGACATTTTTTTTCTTAAATTCCATATATATGTGTTAGCATACGGTATTTGTCTTTCTCTTTCTGACTTACTTCACTCTGTATGACAGACTCTAGGTCTATCCACCTCATTACAAATAGCTCAATTTCGTTTCTTTTTATGGCTGGTAATATTCCATTGTATATACGTGCCACATCTTCTTTATCCATTCATCCGATGATGGACACTTAGGTTGTTTCCATCTCCAGGCTATTGTAAATAGAGCTCCAATGAACATTTTGGTACATGACTCTTTTTGAATTACGGTTTTCTCAGGGTATATGCCCAGTAGTGGGATTGCTGGGTCATACGGTAGTTCTATTTGTAGTTTTTTAAGGAACCTCCATACTGTTCTCCACAGTGGCTGTATCAATTTACATTCCCACCAACAGTGCAAGAGTGTTCCCTTTTCTCCACACCCTGTCCAGCATTAATTGTTTCTAGATTTTTTGATGATGGCCATTCTGACTGGTGTGAGATGATATCTCATTGTAGTTTTGATTTGCATTTCTCTAATGATTAATGATGTTGAGCATTCTTTCATGTGTTTGTTGGCAGTCTGTATATCTTCTTTGGAGAAATGTCTATTTAGGTCTTCTGCCCATTTTTGGATTGGGTTGTTTGTTTTTTTGTTATTGAGCTGCATGAGCTGCTTATAAATTTTGGAGATTAATCCTTTGTCAGTTGCTTCATTTGCAAATATTTTCTCCCATTCTGAGGGTTGTCTTTTGGTCTTGTTTATGGTTTCCTTTGCTGTGTAAAAGCTTTGAAGTTTCATTAGGTCCCATTTGTTTATTTTTGTTTTTATTTCCATTTCTCTAGGAGGTGGGTCAAAAAGGATCTTGCTGTGATTTATGTCATAGAGTGTTCTGCCTATGTTTTCCTCTAAGAGTTTGATAGTGTCTGGCCTTACATTTAGGTCTTTAATCCATTTTGAGCTTATTTTTGTGTATGGTGTTAGGGAGTGATCTAATCTCATACTTTTACATGTACCTGTCCATTTTTCCCAGCACCATTTATTGAAGAGGCTGTCCTTTCTCCACTGTACATTCCTGCCTCCTTTATCAAAGATAACTAAATATTCTTTTGAAATATATTAGTAGAGTACTACCCTTATTTCAAGCAAATGCTAGTTGGAATGCTTCCATTTTGTTCTAAAAATGTTACTGTGTCTTCTTCACTTGATTTCCTGCGAGGTGTGATTCTGGTAATGTGTACAATCAAGTTTCTTATTTTTAGGTTTCCATATTATTGTGAAAATTTGATTTTAAAATGTTAAATGTCAACCACATGTTAAAGTAGTTCTTCCATTTAGGTAAATTTAAGAATCTACCAAAAATTTTTGCCACAGATTTTAGCTGGGTTAGAATTTTTAACTTATTCTATTATATAATTTCTCAAAACATGAAACTCCTAAGGAGATTCCCATAATAGGTGTGTATGTGTGGTGGGGGTGATATCAAAGCAGGTGCACTAAAATATACAGTTAAATTTACTGTGTATAGAAACTTCAAATTCATGTAAAAGCTCATTGGAAAAATCAGAATACGCCTACAGGTACAGGAAATAATCTCAAGAAAGTGACTCTGTATGAAAACTCTAGGGAAATAAAAAGAAGCTCACTGAAATTCCAAGTAAAATGGATAGTGTAGTTTTGGTTGGCTCCACTTCCATCCGTATTTGGAGAACAGTAGGTGGAGCTATTTAAGGTCTGAAAACCAAAATCCTTTCCTGGAGTTCAAGATTGTGCAGTAATTGGTTAGGACTCTGAGCGCCGCTGTTCACCAATCAGGGAGAGAAAAGCAGAGAGAGATCCTGCTAGCCGGGCACTCGCGTTGAAGCACAAAGCACGGATAGAAACTAACCATCTCCGGGACTGTGAGGAAACTGATTGGAAGAGCTCGGGTCCCCCAACTGTCGGATTTTAAGGACGGATGCGCTGATCCGGACTTCGGTGATCAAGGGAAGAATTGGAAATAATCCTCAAGGAAAGTGACAATGATTCCTGCGCGACTGCACCAGGACTGCAAAAAGCTGGTCCTGCTGGGAGTTCTCCTGGGGGTTCAGTGGGAAACTGGATGCACCCAAATCCACTATTCGGTTCCTGAGGAGCTGGAGAAAGGCTCTAGGGTGGGGAACATCGCCAAGGATCTGGGGTTGGAGCCCTGGGAACTAGAGGAGCGCGGAGTCCGCATCGTCTCCAGAGGTAGGACACAACTTTTTGCTCTGAATCCGCGAAGCGGCAGCTTGGTCACTGCCGGCAGGATAGACCGGGAGGAGCTCTGTATGGGGGCCATCAAGTGTCAACTAAATCTGGAGATTCTGATGGAGGATAAAGTGAAAATATACGGGGTAGTGGTAGAAGTGAGGGACATTAATGATAATGCCCCGTATTTCCAGGAAGGTGAATTAGAAATAAAAATGAGTGAAAATGCAGCCACTGGGATGCGGTTCCCCCTTCCCCACGCTTGGGATCCGGATATAGGGAAGAATTCACTCCAGAGCTATGAGCTCAGTAGTAATACTCACTTCTCCCTGGACGTGCAAAGTGGAGCGGATGGTAATAAATATCCGGAATTGGTGCTGGAGCGCGCCCTGGACCGCGAGGAAAAGGCCGTTCACCACCTGGTTCTCACGGCTTCCGACGCGGGCTATCCAGTCCGCACTGGCACCGCGCGCATCCGTGTGATGGTCGTTGATGTGAACGACAACGCACCAGCGTTTGCGCAGTCCGAGTACCGTGTGAGCGTTCCGGAGAATGTGGCCGTGGGCACTGAGCTGCTTCTGGTAAACGCCACCGACCCTGACGAAGGAGCCAACGCGGAAGTGATGTATTCCTTCCGGTATGTGGACAACAAAGCGGCCCAACTTTTCAAGCTAGATTGTAATTTAGGAACAATTTCAACAATAGGGGAGTTGAACCACGAGGAATCAGGATTCTACGAGATGGAAGTGCAAGCAATGGATAACGCAGGATATTCTGCACGAGCCAAAGTCCTCATCACAGTTTTGGACGTGAATGATAACGCCCCTGAAGTAGTAGTCACCTCTCTCTCCAGCTCCATTCTGGAAAACTCTCCCAGAGGGACGTTAATTGCCCTTCTAAATGTAAACGATCAAGACTCTGGGGAAAATGGACAAGTGATTTGTTTTATCCAAGGGAATCTGCCTTTTAAATTAGAAAAGGCTTATGGAAATTATTATAGTTTAGTAACAGACACACTCCTAGACCGAGAACTGGTTCCTAGCTACAACATCACGGTGACTGCCACTGACCGAGGAAGTCCGCCCCTGTCCACGGAAACTCACATCACCCTGAACGTGGCAGACACCAACGACAATCCGCCCGCCTTCTCTCATGCCTCCTACTCCGCATATATCCTAGAAAACAACCCCAGAGGAGCGTCCATCGTCTCTGTGACCGCCCATGACCCCGACTATGGAGAGAATGCCCAGGTCACTTACTCCCTGGCGGAGGACAGCCTCCAGGGAGCTCCCCTGTCCTCCTACGTCTCCATAAACTCAGACACTGGCGTCCTGTATGCGTTGCGTTCCTTCGACTATGAGCAATTCCGAGACTTGCAGCTACAAGTGATGGCACATGACAGCGGGGACCCTCCACTCAGCAGCAACGTGTCGCTGAGCCTGTTCGTGATGGACCAGAACGACAACTCGCCAGAGATCCTCTTCCCCGCCGTACCCACCGATGGCTCCATGGGCGTGGAGCTGGCACCCCGCTCCGCAGAGCCCGGCTACCTGGTGACCAAGGTGGTGGCTGTGGACAGAGACTCAGGCCAGAACGCCTGGCTGTCCTACCGCCTCCTCAAGGCCAGCCAGCCGGGGCTCTTCGCGGTGGGGCTGCACACGGGCGAGGTGCGCACAGCGAGGGCCCTGCTGTACAGTGACACACTCAAGCAGAGCCTGGTGGTGGCGGTCCAGGACCACGGGCAGCCCCCTCTCTCGGCCACGGTCACGCTCACAGTGGCAGTAGCGGACAGCATCCCCGACGTCCTGGCTGATCTAGGCAGCCTTGAGTCTCCCGTCAGCCCCGACAATTCGGACCTCACGCTGTACCTGGTGGTGGCGGTGGCTGCCGTCTCCTGCGTCTTCCTCGCCTTTGTCATTGTGCTGCTGGCGCTCAGGCTGAGGCGCTGGCACACGTCGCGCCTGCTCAAGGCTTCAGGAGGCGGGTTAGCGGGTGTGCCCACGTCTCAGTTTGTGGGCGTGGACGGGGTGCGGGCTTTCCTGCAGGCCTATTCCCACGAGGTCTCGCTCACAGCGGACTCGCGGGGGGGTCACGTGATCTTCCCGCAGCCCAACTACGTGGACACACTCATCAGCCAGGAGAGCTGTGAGAAAAGCGAGCCTGTCTTGCTCTCGGGCGATTCCGTGTTTTCTAAAGATAATCATGCATTAATTCAGGTGAGTGCATATCAAACATTCTCCTCTGAGCTTTGAGCAAGATATCTCTTATTACAGGTAATTAGTATTTATTCGGAATTTATAAAACAGACAGCAAGAAATTTTTATAAACATTGCAGGCACCATTGACAACCGGGCCGACTTCCTTCAGGCTTTTCCTCACGTCTATTTATAATAATTTAAAAAATATTTGTGTATGTTATATATAAAATTTTATATCCATTTTATACAGTACTTTTAATACTCTATATAATTTTTCTAATTTAATTTACCAACTGTACAGCTCTTCTTGCTTTTGATTGCTGTTTTTATTTCCCATCGGCCGTCCAGCAGGTTTATGTTGAACGTCTGATGCCAATTTATCTCTTAAGAACACAGATTCTTCTAGAGGGGATAAATCTAATTCAATCAAAAGTATATAAATGATATTTTAAATAAACTATTATAAATAGAGCGGCTTCTGACTACACATGAAATTGCCTAACAAATTCATAAATTGCATTTAGTTTCTTTTCAAGTGCAATAATTCTGGTTATTAGGGATGCATACATTATACTTTCTCAGTGTCCTAAGTTATTTCATGGTTTCACATCATTCATGAAATTCCAAATATCGTGAGTTTATTTCTTATGCATTTAAAACGTTCTCACTGAAATATGCACGGTGTAAGTGTTGTCATGAGGAAAAACTGAAGAGATTGTTCATTTTTCATCCCCATTACAGAGTTCAGGAATACAAGTCTATATGTGTTTCCAGTTTAGATATTTCTTTTGCCCATTATCGACACTGACGATATTATGGTGACTCTGTGGAATATTCAGAGTTAACAGATTGTGTTTTGAGCACATTTTTGATATCGTGGTAAATTTTTAGTAATTCTCTCTTCTTATTTAAAATTTCCCATAATTCTCACACACGGACAATTTTCTTGAAAATGCACAGATTCTGTTTCCTGAGAATCTTACGCTTATTGTAGAATGTTGAACAGAAATCAAATGCTAAAATATATTATTCTTGGGAAAGCGTTGCTGTAACCTGTGAGAAGCCTGGTTTCTTTTGGTGAATTTTTTTTTTTTTAAGGATTTTTAAAAAATTAATTAATTTATTTATTATTATGGTTTTGGCTGTGTTGGGTCTTTGTTTCTGTGCGAGGGCTTTCTCTAGTTGCAGCAAGCTGGGGCCACTCTTCATCACGGTGCGTGGGCCTTTCACTGTCACGGCCTCTCTTGTTGCGGGGCACAGGCTCCAGTCGCGCAGGCTCAGTAGTTGTGGCTCATGGGCTCTAGAGCGCAGGCTCAGTAGTTGTGGCGCACGGACCTAGTTGCTCCGCGACATGTGGAATCTTCCCAGACCCGTGTCCCCTGCATTGGCAGGCAGATTCTCAACCACTGCGCCATCAGGGAAGCCCTCTTTTGGTGAATTCTATAAAGGGGAAGGAAATCATAACATCCTAATTATTTTCTCCTGACTTGTTGCCTATCTGTTTTCAAAAATACAATAGGTAATTAAAACCAAGACTTATAAAAGAGATTGAAAACGATTTGGAGAATGAAAGATAATCAAGTTGCCCTAAAATGAGGCAGTTACTGCTCCTGAAATTCACATGTCACTTTATGCTTCTTGACAGCCAAGACAAAAAAAGGAAATTAAAAAAAAAAAGGAGATATAAAGTGGATCTATTTGCCTTATTTTTTTTAAGGAAGTTTTTTTTTTTACACATCTTTATTGGAGTATAATCACTTTACAATGGTCTGTTAGTTTCTGCTTTATAATAAAGTGAATCAGCTATACATATACATATATCCCCATATCTCCTCCCTCTTGCGTCTCCCTCCCACCCTCCCTATCCCACCCCTCTAGGTTGTCACAAAGCACCGAGCTGATCTCCCTGTGCTATGCGGCTGCTTCCCACTAGCTATCTATTTTACTTTTGGTAGTATATATACGTCCATGCCACTCTCTCACTTCATTCCAGCTTACCTTTCCCCCTTGAAGGAAGTTTTTGAGCATATCTAAAATGGCAAACTTCATATTGACATTAAGTTCCAAATGGAATTTAATAAGTAGAGCTTTCTAAATAATACCAAGGAAAACAGAGAGAAATGTAACTTCTGTTGTTTTGTAAAAGCTATCAAAATGTTTATCACGTGGCCAGTTTTCTTGTGCTGGTTGATTCAAAATGAAAGACATAACACACAATAGAAATTATTTGGGAAGCTAAACTAGCATAGTCCAATTACGCTGACTTTGTTCATGTAACTTGATTTAGGGACAAATCATTAAGAGCTAGGGCAATGAATAGTGATGACCCTTAGGCTGTATCTCAGGTATCAGTGATCTCAATTATGCTTCCAGTATGAGCTAAATTGGCTTCATTAAATAGTTGCTGAGTGAATGAATGAACAAATGTATGTGCTCTGGGGATTACCTAATATCAGTATTCTAAGATGTAGTGTGACAGAGAAACAGCAGCTATGTAACGAGGTAACTCCTAACTGTGTGACCTTTGACGTTATTCAATTGCTTTCAGCTTCAGCAAATTAGGGATTGTAATATGTAATTTGAAAGATTGTGGTGAAGCCTAGTGATAACATAAACCGTCTGGTTCATAATATGTACTTAATTAACAGTAGTCCTTTTTTTTTTTTTTAACATTGTTGATAGAAAAAGGAGTCCTGCTTTCAATATCAGTACACTTAACATTCTGTTGGGAAAAGTAATAATGATTTGTGTACTCCTCCAGACAATACAATGGGATGACCTGTGAGTGGAAGTAAAACTGTTCTAACAATTTTATGAAAGCTACTGTAAAAATCTTAAGTGCTTAGGCACGTTCTTGATTGAGAAGGCCCTGTTTGGGGTCATGAAAGATAGGGGGAAGATTGTTTTTGATGAGACAATTTTATGAATGTTAATTTTTCTCTCTCTGAATGACAGTTTAACTTAAACAAGGGTCCTGTGTAACTTATTATTTAAGGACCAATTTACTCCAATAGAATTGCTAGGATGATTTAAATGGAAAATGGATCACCAAAATCTGAAAGCTGGAGTTATTTGGTTTTGGCCACATGAGAATTTAAGTTAATGGCTGCACAAAATATCAATCTTAGCTTTAGGATATTTGTTGATAATTAGGTTATTTGTTGATTGGTTTTTTTAGAGTAATTGGACAATGGGCTTGGATTTTATTTCCTCTGGTTTCAGTAATGAAATTATGTCAAGGACTTTTCTTATCTTCCTTTGTGTTATATGGAAGGTGGGTATGCATTCACTTAATCTAGTTAAAGTATTCAGCTATAACTTAAAAGTTGTAGTTCCTCTATTTTATAGCACCTAAAATTGGAATGTAATCTATCATCATTCTTCCCCAACTTCCATTCTATAAGAGATACCCTCCTTGAAGGAGCAATGGCCTAGGATCCTTGCTGAGTCTGTACAACTTGTTGAGACTACTCAACCCATAGATTATTTTAAGCTGCATTAGAAGACTAATGATAAACGAGTGGATTGTATTACAGTTTTCTCAGTTATATGTAACAGAGTATAGCTGTGATCATGAATTGATTAGTTCTGGTGAAAAATCTGCTTTTTCCTTATGCAAGGTATCAAGTTCAAGAAAGTAAACGCCTTCACATTAAATATGTGCCATGCTTTGTATATCTATTATACCTCAATAAAGCTATTTTAAAAAATTTTAAGCAAACACATAGTTGTGACGGGATGTTGATCAAACTAATGACTGTATATATTAGGAAAGAGACAGATTTATTCTCTAATGTTACACTTGGAGTTCATTTTTAGGAAACCATACCTAATGAAAAGTTATCAATAACAGAGCACACTCTTTAGGACATATTTTTAAAACACTGATAGGAAAAGATAGCCAATGGCAAAGATAATTGAAAAAACTCTTTGATAGAGGATACGTTTTCTGGATACCAAATTGGAAGAGCTCTAGTTCAGGAAAATGTGATGAAATTGCCATCAGATGGACCATAGAGGAGATAAAATAATTTATCTATATGTAGAAAGAAATCAGTACCTCCACAATTTCTCTGAGAGAAGCCATAAAAAGATCTACTATGTTTAATAATCATTGAGGACAAGCATAATTTCTTAGTTCATCTTTAAGTCCCTGAAGAATTGCACACAGTGGTTTGTATACCTTCTAAATACTCAAAAAAAGGCTTGAATTCAATGATTAGAAAGTAATCTCTTGGGGAAAAATCATAGTGCAAATCCATTTTACGTGTGCTTTCCCTCTACATCAAACTCCTAATAAGAGCCAACTCTCTGATCTATCTAAAGATAAGGAACTGAAGATTTATCAAATTTTTAAAATAGGTGCCACAATCCATAAGATTTCTATGTTGTGAAACCTGCTAGAAGCTTTCTATATATTTATAGCTGAAGATCCAACCAATAGTTCATCCTGAGACTGTGTATATGAAAAAAGTAAAGCCTTTTCCCCCACCAAAAAATAAAAATAAAAAGAGAGACTCAATCTAAAAATACTCTTAAATGTCTAGAAGAAATAAAAAGAAGTCATTGCTTTGGTTTCATATGCTGGAGTCATTGAGAATATAAACTTTGAAGAATATTTAATTGCCTGAATAAAACTGTACTACTGCTTCTCAACTTGCAAATTCCAGTGAGAAACATCTTTCTCTTTGCTCTCAATTCTTCAGAACCTTGACCTCTAATTTCTTCAGGTTGCAGTTCTAGAGTAGGGACGCAGAGCAGTGCTATCAGCCCATGTAGAAACAGAGGTAAACAAGGAGATCCCATAATATTTCCACGAGGTGACTTTCCTAATCGCACCTTGCCAGAGATCTGGGGCTAGGTGTCCAGGACTTAATGGGCTCAGAAGCTGCAAGTTAATGTGGAAAAAGAATACCTCACTCCAAGTGAAGAAAGTGGGGATTTATTTGTGAGTAACAGGATGGACCTGGAGCAGATATGCCGACATACTATACTTCGTATCATACGTTTATAAATGGTAGTTGAGAATCCTTTAAATGTTTTTCACGTTAATATAGTCAAGATGTAAACGATAATACTCCCCAGTTCAGCAGGAGTGCTATTGAGTTAAATATGTGAGTTGATCCAGCCTGGAGCAAGGTTTGCAATAGTACCTGCAAAAGATCCTGATGATGGAAGCAATTCCTTTACAAAGTTATCACCCTAACAGCAACTGTATATTTGTCTTCCAAGTAAAATAGACCAACAGTGGAAACAAATAGATTGAACTTGTATTAGAGAAGCCACTAGACTGGGAAAAGCAGAGGTCGCATCACTTAGTCCTGACAGCATTAGATGGAGAGGAGCACCAGAAACAGAGCCACTCGGATCCCGACCCTGGTGGTCGACGCCAACTACAACCCCTCAACCTCCGATTTCAGCCAGAATGTATACAGGGTCATCCTTCAAGAAGACATGCCCCTAGGCACCTCCATGATGAGGCTGAGGGCCACTGACCTGGACAAGGGCATCAAAGTGGAGATCAAGAATGTCTTCGCAGCCCAGAGTACCCATATCCAGTTTGGCCTTGATCATGGTAGAGGAGAAATGAAAACCTTAAGTACATCAGAATATGAAGAGATTAAAAAGTATTCCATAGTTTTGGAAGGAAGGAATGGGGGTGTGTGGGGGGGATTGGTTTCCCAGTGTAATTGAGATCAAAATTCTAGATGATGATGACAAAGTACTGGAGGTTTTTTTTTTTGGCCGCGACTGGCGGCTTGCAGGATCTTAGTTCCCCGACCAGGGATTGAACCCTCGACCTTGGCAGTAAAAGCGCGGGGTCCTAACCACTAGACTGCCAGGGAATTCCCCCCAGAGGTTATTTTTACTTCTATTTTCATAATAATTCCTGCAGATTCTGCACCTCAGATAGTAACTGCTCTGTTTAAAACACAGGATCCAGATTCAGGAGAAAACAGGGAGGTCAAATGTCTGGTACAAGAAAATACACTTTTTAGAATTGAATCTTTCACCAATAATTACTACAAGCTTGTAACAGATGGGGCCCTAGAGTGGGAGCAAACCCTGGAGTGCAGTGTTACCATCACAGCTGCTGACAGAAGTAAGGCACCACTCTCCTCCAGCAGAAGCATCACACAGCACAGTGGCGATGTCAACAACAACGCTCCAGTTTTCCATCAGTCCTCCTAAGTGGTCCACGTGGATGAGAACAACCCTCCTGGCACCTCCATTGCCCAAGTCTGCACCGCAGATCCCAATCTGGGACCCAGTGCCTGTATCTCCTACTCCACCATGCTATTGAGTTAAATACTCAATTCAAATACTTTGAGTGAATTTGAGCTAGCACAGAATGCCAAATCGAGACATTCCTTGTAATCAGGTAATTGTACAAATGGATCCCAATAATGGTAGTGTGGCATTTCACCAAACTTGCAGTTTATAAACACTTCAAAAATTAGGTACTAACATTTGCATATAAAATTCCCCATTATATATTTTACTGTCAGTGTTTTTGGAAGCTTGCCGTATAGCAACAACGACCACACACAAAAAAGGAAAAACAATTACCTTTGGAAAGTGAAAATACGTAAAATGGATAATATGGAAACACTGAAAAGAGTGAAAGGATTACTGGTAAGTCAAAAGAAAGAGAATATTAGGAGAAAGATGCATTAGAATGCGTCTAATTGGTTAGTCACGGTAGGGTTCCTTGTTGGTGTGGGTTTTGTTGTGCAAGATATGTTAATTTTATTATAAATTCCACCTGGCTGTTGGTCTCCAAAAGGAATTCAACAAATCAGATAATTTGGCATCTTCAACCTGGATTCTGATGCTCACCTGAAAAGTTTGCTAAAGCTTGGAAACCAAGAAAAGGCAAGCATCTCAACGAATACGTGTCACTTTCATTTACTGGCTTTACCTTATTTAACATTGTTCTAGCAGTACGTTAGAGGAGGCAGTGAATATTCCTGGTAAACAAGGGGCACTTGTTTTATACCTACTGACTCTTCTATTTACATTTTTTAAAGTAGTTTTTGCATATGTGGTATGAGGCAGCGATTCAGTGAGGTAGGGGTTAAGGTTCTCTTTTCCTATATGGATGCCCAGTTTTTCCAGCATCACTTGTCAAAAAACTTTTCCTTTTCCTATTGAATTGCTTTGGTACCCCTGTTGAAAATCATTTGATCTATATGTATGGGTCTATTTCTAGACTCTACATCATGTGCCATTGATCTATCCATCCCTTTGCCAATACCACTCTGTCTTGATTATTGTAGCTTTATAAGTCTTGAGGTCAGGTAGTAAGTCCCCCAAGTTTTTTCTTCTTTTTCAACGCTGTTTTGACTATTCTTAGTTCTTTGCCTGTCCAAATAAATTAAAATTGTCTTGTCACTTTCTAGAGGGGAAAAGCCTGAAGGGATTTTGAATGGGATTTATTGCCTTGAAACTATAAATCTACTGGTGGAGGGGTCATCTTAACAATATTGAGACTTCCAATCCAGGAGAATAGTATATATTTCATATTTCCATTTATTTAGGTCTTCTTTAACTTCTTTCAGCAATGTTTTAGGTCTTGTATATCTTTAATTAAATTATTCCTACACATTTGATGCTTTTGGATGTTATTGTAAAATGTGTTTCTTATTTCATTTTCTGATTGCTAGTTTACAGAAAAACTATTGATTTTTGTATATTGCATATGCTTTTGAAAAACAAGAGGTGTAGGGTGCTCTATTCTCATACTGTATGAGAATATAATGTAAGAGAATATAGTATAAGCTTAAATCACCTCTACGTAAGTTCAGGCTTACATTCTGTGCAGGAGTAGGTTGGAAGAGTCCACCCCCAAACAGAGCAAACACTAGTGTCTGCCCCAAGTCTAGTAGAGTGGATCATTCATTCATTTCTGTAACAGATATTTATTAACTGCCTATTATATGCAAGGCATTGTCCTAGGTGCCAAGGGTGCATCAATGAACAGGCAGATATGATTTCTGCAATTAATGGGTCCCCATTCTATGATATGATCTTTTACAAGCCTGATAAATGCCACCAAGGAGAAAAACCGGGTGCTAAGAGAGCTTGTAATAGAGAGGCCTACTCTGGTCTGAAGGGTCAGGTAAGTCTTCTTTCAGGAAGTGATTCTTACTGTGCTATCTGAAGGATGAATATAAGTTAGCTAGGTAACAAGGAGATTAAAGAAGAAATTGTCAGGCAGAGGGAATAGCATGTATAAAGGACCTTTAAAAAAGAAAAGAAAAGGTGAGCAAATTAAAAAGGGTTAGGGAGGTTAGAAATGGAAAATAAGTAAGTGAGGTACATTTTAAGTAACCTTGTACTTAGGAGCTATTGAAAGGTTTGAAACAAGGCAGAGACAAGATATGGTTTAAATTTTTTTTTTTTTTTTTTTTGCGGTACGCGAGCCTCTCACTGCTGTGGCCCCTCCCGCTGCAGAACACAGCCTCCGGATGCGCAGGCTCAGCGGCCATGGCTCACTGGCCCAGCCGCTCCGCGGCATGTGGGATCCTCCCGGACCGGGGCACGAACCCGTGTCCCCTGCATCGGCAGGCGGACTCCCAACCACTGTGCCACCAGGGAAGCCCTGGTTTAAATTTTTAAAAGATTACTCTGGCTGCTGTGTGGTGAATAGATATATGAGGGTTATAAATGGAAGTAGGGAGAACAGAGGGGAGACTGCGTTCCTGGTAAGAAATGGTGCTGCACTGGATTCAAGGGAAGGTGGTGGATATAGAAATAAATGGATAGGGACTTCTCTGGTGACACAGTGGTTAATAATCTGCCTGCCAATGCAGGGGACACGGGTTTGAGCCCTGGTCAGGGAAGATCTCGCATGCCGCAGAGCAACTAAGCCCACAACTACTGAGCCTTCGCTCTAGAGCCCGTGAGCCACAACTACTGAGCCCACAGGCCACAACTACTGAAGCCCGTGTGCCTAGAACCTGTGCTGCACAACAAGAGAAGCCACCACAATGAGAAGCCGGCGCACCGCAACAAAGAGTAGCTCCGGCTCGCCAAAACTAGAGAAAGCCCGTGCGCAGCAATGAAAACCCAATGCAGCCAAAAATAAATAAAATAAAATAAAATAATTTATACAAAAAAAGAAATAAATGGGTAGATTGGAGATGTATTTAGGAAATATATCCAACAAGACAATAATGGAGTGGGTAGAATGTAAATTCCGTAAGGGCAGGGACTGTCTTCTTTATTATTATATTCTTCATATCATTGCCTGGCACATGATAGATTCTTTTTTTTTTTTTTGTCATAGTTTGTCTTTTCTTTTCTTTTTTTTTTTTTTACGTGATAGATTCTTTTTTTGTTTGTTTGTTTGCAGTACGCGGGCCTCTCACCGCTGTGGCCTCTCCCGTTGCGGAGCACAGGCTCCGGACGCGCAGGCTCAGCGGCCATGGCCCACGGGCCCAGCCGCTCCGCGGCATGTGGGATCCTCCCGGACCGGGGCACGAACCCGTGTCCCCTGCATCGGCAGGCGGACTCTCAACCACTGCGCCACCAGGGAAGCCCACGTGATAGATTCTTAATAAAAAATTGTTCACTGAATAAAGGATGAAAAGGGGGGCATAAGAGTTATTTCCAGGTTTCTGAATTAAGGAACTGGATGGACAAAGGTACCATTTAGTGAGATGTGGAAGACTAGTGAAGGGTAGATTTCAAAGAAATCAAGAGTTGAGTTGTAAGCATGTTAAGAGTCTGAGAAACATCCAAGTGCAGATATTAGGAGTGTGGTTGGGCATATGGTCACCATTCTTTTACTCTGATTTCTTCCGTTGTGATAATCCCTTCAGATGGGTAGAACTTTACCAGGTTGAGCATGATAAACTTCCTGATAGCTCTACACAGGTATGTTTTTGGGCTCATGGCAGAGCTACTCCTGTGTTTTATTTTTCTTATTGATCTTTTTTTCACTATTAGAAACAAGCAGCACCCAGAGAACCTCACTGTCTCTAATTCATACTCACCCCACTCTTGAGACTAGTCCTGGTACCCAGTTCTTTTCTGCCTCTGGAATTCTGTTTGGATCATAACTTATCAGGCTTTTAAAATTTGTTGTTGTTTAATTTTCTCCCACTTGATTGTATGTTTTCCATGGACATTTTTAAGCTCAGTTTTTCTTCACCATCAGTTTTTGGCTTATAAACAGTAAAATTTCAGATAAGGAATGTTTAGGATAAAAAGTGCATAGCAATAATAATAAAATTTTTGGATTTTAATATTGTGAATATACTTGGAAGATTGTATACCCACACCTACCTTAAACATCCTGTAGAGTCCCCAGTAACGTTGTAAAAAAGATACTGCTTCTTATTCTATGACTTTCATCTGGTACATACTTTCCTCCTTATCAATGTGTTAGCTCTCTCTCACCAGCAAGTATATAGCTCCTAGATGACAAGGATTTATTTATTTTTTCATGCTATGTTTTTAAGGCCTGTAACAGTGCTTGACACTATTAAGCTCTAAATAAATATTCCTTAAGTGAATTAACAGTGACTAAGCATTTGAAGCTGAAAGCAACAGTATTAATGATCATAGAACTTCTTTTGCCCTTGAGAGTATAGAAATTTTCCATATTTTGATGGGGGTAGATTATATGGGTGTATACATTTGCCAAAACTCATTGAACTTAAGATCCTTGCATTTCACTGTATGTAAACAATATTTCAATTTAAAAGGAGATTTAAGAAAATAAAACATCAGATTCTCCTCACCACCCTCACCTTGCCTCCAGACTCACCCCCAAGAGGTCACTACTGTTAACCTGATTATGTGTACTTCCAAGCATTTTTCTGTCTATGTAAATGTGTGTGCTGTTTGCACAACAGGGATCGTCTTACAGTACATATACTGTTCTGCAACCTGCTTTTCCCAGTTAATAATATCTCAGGGACACCTTTTTTGAATCCTTATAGGTCTGCTGTCTACCTCAATCTTACTAATTTTCTTTTATTTATTTTACTTTGGGGTAGGAAGCACATTTACATGGTTCAAAAATCAAAACAATATAATAGGCATGTATTTTCTCTTTCCCATTCCTGTCCTTTTTCTATTCCACTTGTTTCCTCCTACCCCCTTGTATGGTCAGGCCACTCAAGATGGCTGCTCTCTTGCCCTCTGACCATCCCCCTGCTCGACCAGTCCCTGTTTCACCTACAACCTACTCACATGACTATCCAATCCTCTTAATCATAGGGCTTAATCACCTATGTGTTTGCCCCCTGCCCCAGCCGCTGGTTTCCCTGGTTAACTGATGAACCAACCTGACATCAACTGCACTATAAATGGTAGCCTCCTTCTCCCCCTTCTCCTATAACTGAACATCCTAGGAGCAATTGTCTCAGTGTCGATGGCTTGTCAACCCAGAGGCAACTAGTCAAACCGTCTTAGTTCAACTGTCGATCACTGAAAGGTCATTGCCAACTATCGGTCAGGACAATAACTCACTTTTGCACTTGCCACCAGATCTCCCCACCAGAGGAAAACATTACAAAATGGCCCTGCGACGGGCAGTTAAGTCCCCAGTGGTTTGGGTTTGCATACTCCACAGTGTATGTGGGGAATAGGATTAGAAAGGGACTTATAGATTTCACCTGTCTTCTACCCAGCCCCACTTAAACTACTAAGGTAATTAATCAGAGACCCTTACTAGAGAACATCAGCATCATTTTAACCTGGTGGTCTTGTTATACCGCCTCGTCAGTATTCGGCACCAGCTGAGGGTACTGAGGGTGGATAGGCGGTATGGTACTGCAGGCCAAGACAAAAAACCACAGGCAGGGGTGATATTATCTCAGAGTGCTGTTCCTGCTTGTATTTTGCTCAAAGGTCATGATATCTTCTGTATTGTACCTGTTAAAAATCTTACATTTCATCCCTAGCCTGTGCAGAGGGAGTCTGTTCACAGACTGGGCATCGGCGGCGGCCTCACTGTGAAATGTGTCTGATTGCTGGGTCTGCAGCGAGATGCCTCTATTGCTGTAGAATGGCAAGTAGAAGCCCTGGCTAAACATACAGCAGCTGCCTTAAATAATACTAGACATACAATTACCCTCCTGTCTGAGGAGACCACCCAAATGAGACAAGTGGTCCTTCAAAACAGGATGGCTCTGGACATGCTAATGGCAGCACAAGGCGGGACCTGTGCTCTCATTCAAACTCAATGTTGTGTATATATACCCAATAACTCCCACAGTATTTCCTCTGCTACGAAAGCTTTAGGCCAGGACAACCCTGCCATAGATTCCCTCTCCATCACCTCGGTAAGCTCTTGGCTCCACAATTTGCCCACATGGCGAATGAGTATTTTTCACATACCAGCTGTCTTACTCTTGATACTCTTTAGCTGCTGGTGTCTGTGTGGCATTTGTGGTGTGTGGTTGCGGTGCACCTCTACATACCTGACATCAGGGATATCGTGGAAGAGGGGGTGAACCAAGATTGTAAGGGTCATGCAGAGTACGTAGGGGTGGAGCGTATGGTCAGGCCACTCAAGGTGGCTGTTCTCTCGCTGTCTGTACATCCCCTGCTTGACCAGTCCCTGCATCACTTACACCCTACTCACATGATTATCCAATCCTCTTAATCATAGGGTTTAATCAGTAACTAGGTGGTTGCCCCCTGCCCCAGCCGCTGGTTTCCCTGGTAACTGATGAGCCAACCTGACGTCATTTCCCCCTATAAATGGTAACCTCCATTTCCCGTGAGTAGCGAAGGTTGTTGCCACGTCCTGCTTGCTGTGTGCTGTTCATGGTGGAGTGTTGCTCCACGACCTTTTGCTTCTGACTTGTAGGATTCCCTATCCAACAAATCATTGATGTCTCTGTCACGGTCTCCGGGCTTTTTCTTCAGTCTTGGAGTTGGGCAAGTACAGAGCTTGTAGGCCCGCGGGCTGCAGCCTAACACCCGTAGAGGTAAATTTAATTAGTTTCTTAAGTATCCTTTCAGCATTTCTTTATGCAAATGTGGGTGAATTATGGATGTTTTTATATCCCCACTTTTCTTACAAAAGAGATAACATGCTATACATTGTTCTGTATCTTGCTTTCTTCACTCCTCAATGTATCCTTTAAAACTATTCTCATATTAATACATAAGAAAGCTGTTTTTTTAAACAGCTGCTTAGTGTTCTATTGTGCTATTAATCAGTCTCCTGGTTAGTAAATTGATACTTGGGTTGTTCCAATCTTTGAGTATTACAAACAACTGCACTGAATAGCCTTATACCTGCATTATTTTGTACATATGCAATATATTTGTGGGATAAATTTTCAGAAGTGGAATTGCTGAGTCAAAGAAAAAAATGGGCTTGTAATTTTGATAGATACCTTCACAGCAAGTTTTTTTTTAACTTTTTATTTTGAAATAATTTCAAATTTACAGAAGGGTTGCAACAATTGTACAAAGAACTGTATACACTTTATCCGCTTGTTAATATTTTGTCTTTTGCTACATTTCCTTTATCATTTCTCTCTTTCATTCTCTATCATTCCTATGTGTGTGTACACATGTGTGTACGTATTTATGAGTGTAACAGGTTACTGTTTTTATGAACTATTTGAGAGTAAGTTGTAGATATCATGTCTCTTTATTCCTGAGCACTTCATTGTGTATTTTCTTTCTTTCTTTTTTTTTTTTTTTGCGGTACGCGGGCCTCCCACTGCCGTGGCCTCACCCGTTGCGGAGCACAGGCTCCGGACGCGCAGGCGCAGCGGCCATGGCTCACGGGCCCAGCCGCTCCGCGGTATGTGGGATCTTCCCGGACCGGGGCACGAACCTGGGTCCACCTGCATCGGCAGGCGGACTCTCAACCACTGCGCCACCAGGGAAGCCCCATTGTGTATTTTCTAAGAACAAGGACATTCTTTATATAACTGAATTTCAGTAATGAAAATAAGAAAGTTTAACATTGATACAACATGATTATTTATAGTCTGTCCTCAAACTTTACCCATACTTTACAGTAACATTTTCAAGTCCAGGCTCACACAATGCATTTAGTTGTCATGTCTCTTTAGTTTACTTTAATCTGAAACAGTTCCTCAGCCTTGTTTTGCCTTACACTGTCTTTTTTTTTAAGATGTTGGGGGTAGGAGTTTATTAATTAATTAATTTATTTTTGCTGTGTTGGGTCTTCGTTTCTGTGTGAGGGCTTTCTCTAGTTGTGGCAAGCGGGAGCCACTCTTAATCGCGGTGTGCGGGCCTCTCACTGTCGTGGCCTCTCTTGTTGCGGAGCACAGGCTCCAGATGCGCAGGCTCGGTAGTTGTGGCTCACGGGCCTAGTTGCTCCGTGGCATGTGGCATCCTTCCAGACCAGGGCTTGAACCCGTGTCCCCTGCATTAGGCAGATTCTCAACCACTGCGCCGCCAGGGAAGCCC
This sequence comes from Leucopleurus acutus, assembly GCF_964270905.1. Taxonomy (NCBI): domain Eukaryota; kingdom Metazoa; phylum Chordata; class Mammalia; order Artiodactyla; family Delphinidae; genus Leucopleurus; species Leucopleurus acutus. The sequence goes on along the minus strand of NC_139145.1, from coordinate 58,161,268 downwards.
TACACTGACATTTTTAAAAGACTATAAGCCATTTATATCATAGAATGCCCTTAATTTTGGTTTGTTTTATGCTTCCTCGTGATTATATCTAAACTAGGCATCTTTTGTTAGTATATTAGTTATCCATTCCTGTGTAACAATAGCCCAAAACTTAATCGTTTAACATAACAAATATTTGTTATCTTAAACGTTTTGTGGATCAGGAATCTGGCTATGGTTCAGTTCCTCATGGGTTGTTGGAATGAGGACCTCATTTTCTTGCTGGCTGTTAGCTAGAGTCCTACCTCAGTTTCTTGCCATGTGGACCTCTCCCATAGGGCAACTCAAAATATAGTACCTGGCTTTCTATCAGTCAAAGTACAGTGTTCAAAGTTACTTGCAGTATGGTTATGTTATTCATTTGAAATGAAGTTTATTCATTTCTATTGTATGCAATTTTAGAGTTTTTCCACACTCTAAAATTGCTGAGTGTTGATTAGTATCTTTTTGAATATGTAAAACATTTACCTAATTAAAGTCAAAAGTGTTTGTTTTAAGGTGTACTCAGGAAATTGTTGCTCCTCCCCTCTCTCTTCTGCCTTGTTCATATCCACTCACTGTGTGTCTTTTTGCAAAAAATAATCACATATATTTATATTGTCTTCTTTCTTACACAAAAAGTAACATGCTATGCAGTCTTTCCTGGCTTTGAACAGTTACGGTATACATACATTTCACTTACCACAGTTGAAATAATACCAGTCTCCTAAAAACAATTCAAACTTCGGTTACCATGGTATATTAACTGAGTAATTGCATAAAGTACAAATTTTGCTGTTGGCCCTTCAGTCCACAAATTACTTTGCAAATAAAAGATTGGTCACTGATCGTGGTGCATATCACATGGCTTCTTCCAGTCTGTTAGTGTGCATCTGTTATTTAGTTCATGCAAAAACAGCAGAGCGTGTACTTGTTCTGGCTTCTTGTCTTCAAGTGGTAAACCCACATGACATTGTACAAAAATGTATGGAGGGAATTGACCAACAAACATGAAAGTGCAGCCAAGAAATAAAAGTGATAAGGCTCTAAGTGAAATTTGAACTGAGCGTAAATGGAGTTACAGAATAAATAGCCGACCATGGGAATGTTGACACTGCTGCCTTCAAGATTCTCTAGACATGCAGCCAAAGGAGCTTAGTGAAGGTGAACTTAATGACATGAGTGAGGTAAGTGGTTTTGATGAGAAAAATGAAAATGTCCCAGAAAAAAAATGACACCAGCAAAACGTTCGCATTACAGGAACTCTCAGAGATACTTCATGACATCGAAAGCTCAAAGGATACATAAAATGTTGGATATTGATCCAGACATAAAAAGGTGTATGACAATTCGCCAAGGCATAGAAAAGATGCTTGCTCTGTTTTGTAAGTTATAGTACTAGAAGAAGCCAAACCCTTTTCAAGCTCTTCTTGTTAAGTTTTAAGTTTTTTATTAAGAAATAAAACCCTTTAATTCTCAGTGGTTCTAATGTTTTATTTTTTTATTTTATTCTATTTTTTTTGGCTGCGTTGGGTCTTTGCTGCACGCAAGTTTTCTCTAGTTGCAGCGAGGGGGGCTACTCTTCGTTGCGGAGCACGGGCTCTAGGTGCACGGGCTTCAGTAGTTGTGGCTTGTGGGCTCAGTAGTTGTGGCTCACGGGCTCTAGAGCACAGGCTCAGTAGTTGTGGTGCATGGGCTTAGTTGCTCCGTGGCATGTGGGATCTTCCTGGACCAGGGCTTGAAGCTGTGACCCCTGCACTGGCAGGCGGATTCTTAACCACTGCGCCACCAGGGAAGCCCTGGTTCTACTGTTTTAGATTACAATCTACTAAATAAATATTAGTTTTACTATTTTACTTCCCTACAAAAGATTCTTTAATGTTTTCATTAAAACATTTTTAAAGATCATGGAAGAGTCTTAATTTCCTCCATTGTTTATTAAGATCACTTTACACAGTTTCAGTTTGCATGGTCATTTTTACATCCTGCACTACCATGCAAAGTGAGAACTGACTGTATATACTCTTTTGCACTTTGCTTTAAATTTTTTAAAAATCAATTTCATTGCAGTATAATTTATGTATAATAAAATGTAACTTTAAATTATACATCTAAATGAATTTTGGCAAGTATTCACACCTGTGTAACCACCACTCTAATCAAAATACAGAACACTTCTATAACCTTCGAAAGTTCCTTCATGCCCCTTCAAGATCAATTCCTCACATGCCCAGCTCCAGGCAATCACTGATCTGCTTCCTGTCACTGTAAATTAGTTGTGCTTCTTCCAGAATTTCATCTAAATGGAATCCTGCAACATATACTCTTTTGTGTCTGCCTTATTTTGCTCAGCTTTTTTTTTGGAATTCATTCACATTTTTGCACGTACCAGTAGCTTGTTCCTTTTTATTGCTGAGCAGTATTGTATTATATAGATAGCACAATTTGTGTATTCACCCACCTGCTGATGGACATTTGGGTTCTTCCCAGTTTGGTTTTACTCTGGATTAAGGTGATATGAACATTCATGTACAAGTCTTTTTGTAGGCATATGTTTTTCATTTCTTGGATAAATACCTAAAAGCACAATTGCTGGGTCATATAATATGGAAGGTCTATATTTAGCTTTATAAGAAGCTGAAAAACTATTTTTCAAAGTTTTGATATCACTTTACATTCACATCAGCAGTGTATGAGACTTCCACATGCTCTGCATCCTCATCGATGCTTCCTATTGCCAAACTTTTAAATTTTAGCCATTCTACTGTGTGTGTAGTACTGTATCATTGACTTTAGTTTTCCTGTTGACTGAAGATACTGAACATCTTTTCATATGCTTATTGGCTATTTGTATATTTTCTTCTTGAAGTCTGTTCAAGTCTTTTGTTCATCTTTGAATTAGTTTTCTTCTTAAAATTGAGTTATGAGAGTTTTCAAAAATAAATTCTAGATCTGAGTTCTTTGTCACATACATGTTTTGTGGATGTTGTGACTTGTCTTAAAGACTGACTTAATTTTTCATTTTCTTAGTGTCTTTTGAAGAGCTGAAGTTGTAATTTTGATAAAGCTCAGTTTATCAGTTTCTTCCTTTTACCTTTTTTTTTTTTCTTTCTTTGCGGTACGCGGGCCTCTCACTGCTGTGGCCTCTCCCGCCACGGAGCACAGGCTCCGGATGCGCAGGCCCAGCGGCCACGGCCCACGGGCGCAGCCGCTCCGCGGCACGTGGGATCCTCCCGGACCGGGGCACGAACCCGCGTCCCCCGCATCGGCAGGCGGACCCCCAACCACTGCGCCACCAGGGAAGCCCCCAGTTTCTTCCTTTTATAATTTGTATTTCTTATGTTCTGTTTGTTTCTTTGTTTATTTATTGGCTGCATTGGGTTTTCGTTGCTGTGTGTGGGCTTTCTTTTAGCTGTGGCGAGCAGGGGCTACTCTTCGTTGTGGTGCGCAGGCTTCTCATTGTGGTGGCTTCTCTTTTTGCGAACACTGGCTCTAGGCACGCGGGCTTCAGTAGCTGTGGCTTGTGGGCTCTAGAGCGCAGGCTCAGTAGTTGTGGTGCACGGGCTTAGTTGCTCCATGGCATGTGGGATCTTCCCGGACCAGGGCTTGAACCCGTGTCCCCTACATTGGCAGGCGGATTCTTAACGACTACGCCACCAGGGAAGTCCCTGTGTTCTGTTTAAGAAGTCTTTGCCTGTTGAAAGTTCTGATGATTTTCTCCTACGTTTTCCTCCAGAATTTTTATAGTTTTATTATTTACAGTTTGGTGCATGATTCATTTTGAGTTTTTGCTTGTTTTATTTTGCTGAGAACACTAATCCTTTCCCCACTAGATAATCTTGGCACCTCCTTAAAAATCATTTGACCATATATATGTGAGTCTTTTTCTGGAATCTCTGTTCTAATACATATATATTTGTAGCATTGTAATAAAGTCTTGAAACCCGGTAGTGTTAGTTCTCCAATTTTGTTTTCCTTTCCAAATTGTTTTTTGCTATTCTAGATCTTTTAATTTTTATACAAATTTTCATATCATTCTGTCACTTTGTTTAAAAAAAAAGCTTCTGGATTTTGATCAGACTCTTGCTTCAAGTTGGGAAAAAGTAACTTGAATTTTTCAATCCATGAGCATGGTATGTCTCTTAAGAATTCTTTAATTACTTTAAGCACTGTTTTGTGTTTTTCATTGTGAAGATCATCTTACTTTGTTTTAAATTGAAGTATAGTTGATTTACAATGTTGTTCTAATTTCTGCTGTACAGCAAAGTGACTCAGTTATACACATATATACATTATTTTTTAAATATTCTTTTCCACATGGTTTATCACAAGAGATTGGATATAGTTCCCTGTGCTATACAGTAGACCTTGTTGTTTATCCATTCTAAATATAATAGTTTGTATCTACCAACCCCAAAGTCCCAGTCCATCCCTCTCCCTCCCCCCTCCCCCTTGGCAACCACAAGTCTGATCTCTATGTCTGTGAGTCTGTTTCTGTTTTGTAGATAGGTTCATTTGTGCCATATTTTAGATTCCACATATAAGTGATATCACATGGTTTCTTTCTTTCTGATTTACTTCACTTAGTGTGCTAAACTCTAGTTGCATCCGTGTTGCTGCAAATGGCATTATTTTGTTCTTTTTATGACTGAGTAGTATTCTATTGTATATATTTACCACATATTCTTTATCCATTCATCTCTCAATGGACATTTAAGTTGCTTCCATGTTTTGGCTGTTGTGAATAGTGCTGTTATGAATATAGGGGTGCATGTACCTTTTTGAATTATGGTTTTGTCCTGATATATGCCCAGGAGTGGGATTGCTGGATCATATAGTAAGTCTATTTTTAGTTTTCTGAGGAACTTCCATACTGTTTTCATAGTGGCTGCACCAACTTACCTTCCCACCAACAGTGTAGGAGGGTTCCCTTTTCTCCACACCCTCTCCAGCATTTGTTGTTTGTAGATTTTCTGATGATGCCCATTCTAACAGGTGTGAGGTGATACCTCATTGTAGTTTTGATTTGTATTTCTCTAATAATGAGGGATGTTGAGCAGCTTTTCATATGCCTCTTAGTTATCTGTCTGTCTTCTTTGGAGAAATGTCTATTTAGGTCTTCTCCCCCTTTTTTTTTTTTTTTTTTGTGGTACGCGGGCCTCTCACTGTTGTGGCCTCTCCCGTTGCGGAGCACAGGCTCTGGACACGCAGGCTCAGTGGCCATGGCTCTCAGGCCCAGCCGCTCCATGTGGGATCCTCCCAGACTGGGGCACGAACCCATGTCCCCTGCATTGGCAGGCAGACTCTCAACGACTGCGCCACCAGGGAAGCCCTTCTGCCCATTTTTTAATTGGGTTGATTGTTTTTTTAATATTGAGCGGTATGAGCTGTTTATATATTTTGGAGATTAATCCTTTGTCCATTGATTTGTTTGCAAATATTTTCTCCCATTCTAAGGGTTGTCTTTTCGTCTTGTTTATGGTTTCCTTTGCTGTGCAAAAGCTTTTAAGTTTCATTAGGTCTCATTTGTTTATTTTTATTTCCATTACTCTAGGAGGTGGGTCAAAAAAGATCTTGCTGTGATTTATGTCAAAGAGTGTGCTTCCTATGTTTTGCTTTAAGAGTTTTATAGTGTCTGGTCTTACATTTAGGTCCTTAATCCATTTTGAATTTATTTTTATGTATGGTGTTAGGGAGTGTTCTAATTTCATTCTTTTACATGAAGCTGCCCAGTTTTCCCAGCATCACTTATTGAAGAGACTGTTTTTTCTCCATTGTATATCCTTGCCTCCTTTGTCATAGATTAGTTGACCATAGGTGCGTGGGTTTATCTCTGGGCTTTCTATCCTGTTCCATTGATCTATATTTCTGTTTTTGGGCCAGTACCATATTGTCTTGATTACTGTACCTTTGTAGTATAGTCTGAAGTCAGGGAGTCTGATTCCTCCCGCTCTGTTTTTTTCCCTCAAGACTGCTTTGGCTATTCGGGGTCTATTATGTCTCCATACAAGTTTTAAGATTTTTTGTTCTAGTTCTGTAAAAAATGTCATTGGTAATTTGATAGGGATTGCATTGAATCTGTAGATTGCTTTGGGTAGTAAAGTCATTTTCACAATATTGATTCTTCCACTCCCAAAACATGGTATATCTCTCCATCTGTGTCATCTTTGATTTCTTTCATCAGTGTCTTATAGTTTTCTGAGCACAGGTTTTTCACCCCCTTAGGTAGGTTTATTCCTAGGTATTTTATTCTTTTTGTTGCAATGGTGAATGGGATTGTTTCCTTAATTTCTCTTTCAGATCTTTCGTTGTTAGTATATAAGAATGCAAGAGATTTCTGTGCATTAATTTTGTATCCTGCAACTCTACCAAAATCATTGATTAGCTCTAGTAGTTTTCTGGTGGCATCTTTAGGATTCTCTATGTATAGTATCACGTCATCTGCAAACAGTGACAGTTTTACTTCTTCTTTTCCAATTTGGATTCCTTTTATTTCTTTTTCTTCTCTGATTGCCATGGCTAGTGCTTCCAAAACTATGTTGAATAATGGTGGTGAGAGTGGACGTCCTTGTCTTCTTCCTGATCTTAGAGGAAATTCTTTCAGTTTTTCATGATTTTGAGAATGATGTTTGCTGTGGGTTTGTCATATGTGGCCTTTATTATGTGGAGGTAGGTTCCTTCTCTGCTCACTTTCTGCAGAGTTTTTATCATAAATGGGTGTTGAATTTTGTCAGAAGATTTTTCTGCATCTATTGAGGTGATCATATGGTTATTATTCTTCAGTTTGTTAATATGGTGTATCACGTTGATTGATTTGTATATATTGAAGAATCCTTCATCCCTGAGGTAAATCCCACTTGATTATGGTGTTTGATCCTTTTAATGTATTGATGGATTCTGTTTTCTAGTATTCTGTTGAGGATTTTTGCGTCTATGTTCATCAGTGATATTGGCCTGTAATTTTCTTTTTTTGTAGTATCTTTCTCTGGTTTTGGTATCAGGGTGATGGTGGACTCATAGAATGAGTATGGGAGTGTTCCTTCCTCTGCAGTTTTTTGAAGGAGTTTGAGAAGGATGGGTGTTAGCTCTTCTCTAAATGTTTGATAGAATTCGCCTGTGAAGCCATCTGGTCCTGGACTTTTGTCTGTTGGAAGATTTTTAATCACAGCTTCAATTTCATTACTTGTGATTGGTCTGTTCGTATTTTCTGTTTCTTCCTGGTTCAGTCCTGGAAGGTTATACCTTTCTAAGAATTTGTCCATTTCTTCCAGCTTGTCCATTTTATTGGCATAGAGTTGCTTGTAGTAGTCTCTTATGATGCTTTGTACTTCTGTGGTATCTGTTGTAACCTCTTCTTTTTCATTTCTAGTTTTGTTGATTTAAGTCCTCTCCCTCTTTTTCTTGATGAGTCTGGCTAAAGGTTTATCAATTTTGTTTATTGATCTTTGCTATTGTTTTCTTTGTTTCTATTTCATTTATTTTTGCTCTGATCTTTATTATTTCTTTCCTTCTACTAACTTTGGGTTTTCTTTGTTCTTCTTTCTCTGGTTCCTTTACGTGTAAGGTTAGATTGTTTGAGATTTCTTGTTTCTTGAGGTAGGATTGTATTGCTGTAAACTTCCCTCTTAGAACTGCTTTTGCTGCATCCCATAGATTTTGGATCATCGTGTTTTCATTGGCATCTGTCTCTAGGTAGTTTTTTATTTCCTCTTTGATTTCTTCAGTGATCCCTTGGTTATTTAGTAACGTATTGTTTAGACTCCATGTGTTTGTGTCTTTTACGTTTTTTTTCTCTGTAATTTATTTCTAATCTCATAGCTTTGTGGTCAGAAAAGATGCTTGATATGATTTCAGTTTTCTTAAATTTACCAAGACTTGATTTGTGACCCAAGATGTGATCTATCCTGGAGAATGTTCTGTGTGCACTTGAGAAGAAAGTGTAATCTGTTGTTTTTGGATGGAATGTCCTATAAATATCGATTAAATTAATCTGGTCTATTGTGTCATTGAAAGCTTGTGTTTCCTTATTAATTTTCTGTCTGGATGATCTGTCCATTGGTGTAAGTGAGGTGTTAAAGTCCCCCACTATTATTGTGTTACTGTCGATTTCCTCTTTTATAGCTGTTAGCATTTGCCTTATGTATTGAGGTGCTCCCATGTTGGGTGCATATATATTTATAATTGTTATATCTTCTTCTTGGATTGATCCCTTGATCATAATGTAGTGTCCTTCCTTGACTCTTGTAACATTCTTTATTTTAAAGTGTATTTTATTTGATATGAGTATTGCTACGCCAGCTTTCTTTTGATTTCTATTTGCATGGAATATCCTTTTCCATCTCCTCACTTTCAGTATGTATGTGTCCCTATGTCTGAAGTGGGTCTCTTGTAGACAGCATATATATGGGTCTTGTTTTTGTATCCATTCAGCAAGCCTGTGTCTTTTGGTTGGAGCATTTAAGCCATTCACATTTAAGGTAATTATCGATATGTATGTTCCTATTACCATTTTCTTAATTGTTTTGGGTTTGGTTTTGTAGGTCCTTTTTTTTTCTCTTGTGTTTCCCACTTAGAGCAGTTCCTTTAGCATTTGTTGTAGAGCTGTTTCTTTGTTTTTGTTTTTAATTTATTTTTGGCTGCATTGCGTCTTCATTGCTGTGCAAGGCTTTCTCTAGTTGCAGTGAGCAGGGGTTACTCTTCGTTGCAGTGCTTGGGCTTCTCATTGCAGTGGCTTCTCTTTTTGTGGAGTGTGGGCTCTAGGCCCAAGGGCTTCAGTAGTTGTGGCACGCGGGCTCCGTAGTTGTGGTGCATGGGCTCTAGAGTGCAGGCTCAGTAGTTGTGGCACATGGGCTTAGTTGCTCAGTGGCATGTGGAATCTTCCTGGACCAGGGCTTGAACCCATGTCCCCTGCATTGGCTGGCCGATTCTTAACCACTGTACCACCAGGAAAGTCCCTAGAGCTGGTTTGGTGGTGCTGAATTATCTTAGCTTTTGCTTGTCTGTAAAGCTTTTGATTTCTCGTTGAATCTGAATGAGATCGTTGCTGGGTAGAGTAATCTTGGTTGTAGGTTCTTCCCTATCATCACTTTAAGTATATCATGCCACTCCCTTCTGGCTTGTAGAGTTTCTGCTGAGAAGTCAGCTATTAACCTTATGGGAGTTCCCTTGTATGTTATTTGTCATTTTTCCCTTTGTCTTTAATTTTTGTCAATTTGATTACTATGGCATGTTTCTCCTTGGGTTTATCCTGCCTGGGACTCTCTGCGCTTCCTGGACTTGGACGGCTATTTCCTTTCCCATGTTAGGGAAGTTTTCGACTATCATCTCTTCAAATATTTTCTCAGGTCCTATCTCTCTCTCTTCTCCTTCTAGGACCCCTATAATGCGAATGTTGGTGCATTTAATGTTGTCCCAGAGGTCTCTTAGGCTGTCTTAATTTCTTTTCATTCTTTTTTCTTTATTCTGTTCCACAGCAGTGAATTCCATTTTTTTCTTTTTTTTTTTTTTTTTTGTGGTACGCGGGCCTCTCCCGGCTGTGGCCTCTCCTGTTGCGGAGCACAGGCTCTGGATGCTCAGGCTCAGTAGCCATGGCCCACAGGCCCAGCTGCTCCACGGCATGTGGGATCCTCCTGGAACGGGGCACGAACCCCTGTCCCCTGCATCGGCAGGCGGACTCTCAACCACTGCACCACCAGGGAAGCCCAGTGAATTCCATTTTGTCTTCCAGGTCACTTATCTGTTCTTCTGCCTCAGTTATTCTGCTGTTGATTCCTTCTAGTGTATTTTTCATTTCAGTTATTGTATTGTTCATCTCTCGTTGTTTGTTCTTTAATTCTTCTAGGTCTTTGTTAAACATTTCTTGCATCTTCTCGATCTTTGCCTCCATTCTTTTTCTGAGGTCCTGGAGCATCTTCACTATCATTATTCTGAATTCTTTTTCTGTAAGGTTGCCTATCTCCACTTCATTTAGCTGTTTTTCTGGGGTTTTATCTTGTTACTTCCTCTGGTACATAGTCCTCTGCCTTTTCATTTTGTTTATCTTTCTGTGCCTGTGGCTTTTGTTCCACAGGCTGCAGGATTGTAGTTCTGCTCTCTGCCCTCTGGTGGATGAGGGTATCTAAGAGGCTTGTGCAAGCTTCCTGATGGGAGGGACTGGTGGTGGGTAGAGCTGGGTGTTGCTCTGGTGGGCAGAGCTCAGTAAAACTTTAATCTGCTTGTCTGCTGATGGGTGGTGCTGGGTTCCCTCCCTGTTGGTTGTTTGGCCTGAGGCGACCCAGCACTGGAGCCTACAGGCTCTTTGGTGGGGCTAATAGTGGACTCCCGAAGGGCTCACACTAAGGAGTACTTCCCAGAATTCTGCTGCCAGTGTCCTTGTCCCTGTGGTGAGCCACAGCTGTCCTCTGCCTCTGCAGGAGACCCTCCAGCACTAGCAGGTAGGTCTGGTTCAGTCTCCTATGGGGTCACTGCTCCTTCCCCCTGGGTCCTGATATGCACACTATTTTGTGTGTGCCCTCCAAGAGTGGAGCCTCTGTTTCCCCCAGTCCTGTCAAACTCCTGCAATCAAATCCCACTAGCCTTCAAAGTCTGATTCTCTGGGAATTCCTCCTCCCGTTGCCAGACCCCCAGGTTGGGAAGCCTGATGTGGGGCTCAGAACCTTCACTCCAGTGGGTGGACTTCTGTGGTTTAAGTGTTCTCCAGTCTGTGAGTCACCCACCCAGCAGTTATGGGATTTGATTTTACTGTGATTGTGCCCCTCCTACCGTCTCACTGCAGCTTCTCCTTTGTCTTTGGATGTGGGGTATCTTTTTTGGTGAGTTCCAGTGTCTTCCTGCCGATGATTGTTCAGCAGTTAGTTGTGATTCCAGTGCTCTCGCAAGAGGGAGTGAGTGCACGTCCTTCTACTTTGCTATCTTGAACCAATGTCCTGTCACTGTTTTCTACTTTAGCAGTTCTAATAAGTGTATGATATCTCTTGGTGGTTTTAATTTACATTTCTATAATGGCTAATGATATTGAATCTTTTCATATTCTTATTTGTCACCACTTCTTCAGTGAGACGTCTGTTTTTGTGTTTTGCCCATTTTCTATTTGGATTTTTTATTACTGTTGAATTTTGAGAGTTATTTATATATTCTACATATGAGTCTTTTGTCAGATACGTGGTTTGGAGATATTGTCTTCCAGTCTATAGCTTGTCTTTTCATCCCCTAACAGGATCTTCCTAAAGCAAAAGTTTTAAGTTTCAGTGAAGTGCAGTTTATTTTTTGGATCATGCTTTTGGTGTCAGGTCTAAAAACTGTTCACATACCCTAATCCCTGAAGATTTTTCTCCTATGTTATCTTCTAAAATAGGGGTATTTAGGTATTTATCCAAGAAATAAAAAACATATTCTGTCTTTAGGTTGAGAGTCAATTTTTTATCTATGGATGACCAATTGTTTGAGTACCATTTGTTGAAAAGACTACACTTCCTACATTGAATGACTTTTGCAATTTTGTCAAAAGTCACTTGGCCATGGGAGTTCCTGGTGGTCCAGTGGTTAAGACTCAGTGCTTTCCTCTTCCAAAATATAGTAGAGGGAGGAGCACTCCCAAAGTCATTCTATGAGGCCACCATCACCCTGATACCAAAACCAAAGATGTCACAAAGAAAGAAAACTACAGGCCAATATCACTGATGAACATAGATGCAAAAATCCTCAACAAAATACTAGCAAACAGAATCCAACAGCACATTAAAAGGATCATACACCATGATCAAGTGGGGTTTATTCCAGGAATGCAAAGATTCTTCAATATACACAAATCAATCAATGTAATACACCATATTACCACATTGAAGGAAAAAAAAAACATGATCATTTCAATAGATGCAGGGAAAGCTTTTGACAAAATTCAACACCCATTTATGATAAAAAACCCTGCAGAAAGTAGGCAGAGGGAACTTTCCTCAACATAATAAAGGCCATATAAGACAAACCCACAGCCAACATTGTCCTCAATGGTGAAAAACTGAAACCATTCCCACTAAGATCAGGAACAAGACAAGGTTGCCCACTCTCGCCACTCTTATTCAACATAGTTTTGGAAGTTTTAGCCACAGCAATCAGAGAAGACTCAGTGCTTTCACTGCCATGGCCTTGGTTCCATCCCTGTTCCGGGAACTAAGATCCAGCAAGCCACGTGGCCAAAAAAAAAAAAAAAAAAAAAAAACCCAAAACAAACAGAAGAAAACCACTTGGCCAAACTAAGTTGAAGGGAGGGGTATGCTGGGATTTAAAGAAGATGTTTTTTATTCCTCAGGAAATGGAAGCATGCAGGAGTTAGTAGCAACCATGTTAAGACCACAGAGGAGGCAGGCAGCCTTAGTGTGGAGCTATACCAGGAAGAATACCATTGTATGTTAAATAGAGGAAGGAAAGAAATCAGGTCCTTTGTGACATATTTATGCTACTGGAGCAAACTAATCATGACACCTACTTGCTTCTGGACTTGAGTTGTGTGAACCAGTAAATTTTTATGGCTTAAAAAAAAAAACTAGTTGGCCTTACTTGTGTAGGTCTATTTCCCTGTTCTCTGTTTTGTTTCGTTGCACTATGTGTGTGTGTCTCTTCCAACACCACACTGTCTTGATTACTATAATATTTTGTAAGTCTTAAAATTGGTTAGAGTAATACCTCCCACTTTTTCTTCTTTTTGAAGACTGTTTTAGCTATTCTATAGGGCCTGTGCCTTCACATATAAATTTTGGAATAAGCTTGTCTATATTACAAAACATTTGCTCGTGTTTTGATAGGAGTCACAACCTAGAGATCAAAGTGGGGGGAACTGACATCTTTACTGTATTGAGTCTTCCAATCCATGAACATTGTATGTCACTCTCTCCATTTATTTACTCTTTAATTTCTTTCATCAGCATTTTTTAAGTTTCAGCCTACAAGTTCTGTGCATATTTTGTTAGAGTTATATCTAAGAATTTCACTTTTTGAACAATTGTAAATGGTGCTGGGTTTTTCATTTCAATTCCATGTGTTCATTGACAGTATATAGAAATAGAATAGATTTCAATATGTTGATCTTGTATCCTATGACCTTGCTGAAGTCACTTTCTGGTTCTAGGAGTTTTCTTGTAGATTCCTTGGGATTTTGTATGTAGACAATCATGTCATCTGCAGATAGCACAGTACTACTTCTTTGTTTCAATCTGTATGTCCTTTCTTTTCCTAGCCTACTGCACTGTCTAGAACTTCTAGTATTATGCTGAAAAAGAATAGTGACTGGACTTCTTTGGCTTGTTCCTAACCTTAGGTGGGGGGAATTTAGTCTTCTACTGTTAAGTATAATGTTTGCTTTAGGTTTGTGTGGACGCTCTTTATTAAGTTGAGGAAGATCTCCCCTATTCCTTGTTTTCTGAGAGTCTTTTTCTTTTTCATAAATGGGTGTTAAATTTTGTCACATGTTTTTTCTGCATCCATGTATATGATCATGTGGTTTTTCTTATTTAGCCTGTTGATACAGTGAATTACATTAACTAATTTTCAAATATTGAACCAGGCTTGCATCCCTGGAATAAACTCCGCTTGGTCATGAAGTGTAGTTCTTTTTGCATATTGCCGAATTCTATTTGCTAATGATTTATAAAGGGTTTTTGTACCTACATTCATGAGGAATATTGGTTTGTAGTTTTCTCTTTTTTGTGTGCTTTCTTTGTTTGCCTTCTGATATCAGAGTAATAGTTGCTTCATAAAATGAAATGGAAAGTGTTTTCTGCTCTTCTGTTTTCTCAGAGAGATTGTAGAACTGGTGTTAATTCTTCTTTAAAAATTTGGTAGAATTCTCCAGTACAACCATCTGGGCTTAGAGATTTCTTTTGGGGAATTTTTAAACTATGAATTCAATTTCTTTACTAGCTATAGGACTATTTAGATTATCCATTTTATATTGGGTAAGTTGTGGCAGCTTTTATTTTTGAGCAAGTGGTCCATTTCATCTAAACTGTCAAGTTTAGATGCAAACAGTTGTTCATAATATTCCCTTATAGTCCTTTTAATGTTTGTTGGGTCTGTAGTGATATCCCCTGTTTCATTGTGGATATTGGTTTGTCAGTCTTGCTAGAGTTTGTCAGTTTATTTACCAGTTTTACTGCTTTTCAGAGAACCAGCTTTTTGTGCCATTGATTTTCTCTATTGTTTTTCTGTTTTCAGTTTTATTGATTTCTATTTTTATTTTAAAAGTCTTATTGAGATATAATTCACATATCATAAACTTCACCCATTTTAAGGGTGACAAGTTAGACCAGTTTTGGTACTTTGTACTGTTATGCAACCATCCTCACTATCCAGTTTTAGAACATTTCCTTTACCCCAGAGATTTCCTTTGTGTCTGTTTGCAGTTAATTCCCACTCCACACTGAGCCCCAGGCAACCACTGACTTGATTTCAGTCTCCATAGTTTTTCCTTTTGTAGAAATTTCATATAAAATATGTAGTTTTTTTGTGTTAGCTTTTTTCACTTAGCATAATGTTTTTGAGGTTCTTCCATATTGTAGTATGTATCAGCACTTCATTCCTTTTATTGTTGAATAGTATTTCATTGTAAGGTTATATACCACGTTCTGTTTATCCATTTAACCATTGATGGACATTTGGGTTGATTCCAGTTTGGGGCTATTGTGAAAAATGTTGCTGTGAACATTTGCTACAAGTCTTTTTATGAACATATGCTTTAACTTATCTTGGATATATACCTAGGAGCTCAATTTGATTGATTTCTTTTTTTAAATAAATAAATATATTTATTTATTTATTTATGGCTGCGTTGGGTCTTCGTTGCTGCATGCGGACTTTCTCTAGTTGTGGCGAGCATGAGCTATTCTTTGGTCCAGTGCACAGGCTTCTCATTGTGGTGGCTTCTCTTGTTGTGGAGCGTGGGCTCTAGGCACGTGGGTTCTAGAGTGCAGGCTCAGTAGTTGTGACGCATGGGCTTAGTTGCTCCACGGCATATGGGATCTTCCCGGACCAGGGCTCGAACCCATGTCCCCTGCGTTGGCAGGTGGATTCTTAACCACTGCGCCACCAGGGAAGTCCCAATTTGATTGATTTCTACTATTGAATTTATTATTTTTTGCTTCTGCTCGCTTTGTGTTTATTTAGCTCTTTTTCTAGTTTCTTGAGGTGAGATCACAGTTTATTGATTTGAGAATTTTTATTTTATTTAGTGCTATATATTTCCCTCTAGGAATACTTTAGTTGCATCCCATAAATTTTGATACATTGTATCTTCATTTTCATTCGGTAAGTGTATTTTTAAATTTTCTTTAAGACTTACTCTTTAGCCCATGGATTATTTAGAATTGTGTTTATTTCCAAATGTTTGGCGATTTTCCTGTTGACTTTCTGTTACTGAATTTTAGTTTACTTTCAGGATGTTCAGAGCATATATTTTGTGTGATTTCCATTCTTTTAAAATTGTTGAGGTTTGTTTCCTGACCCTGGATACAATCAGAATGTTCCATGGGTACTTGAATAGAATGTGTATTCTGTTTTGGGGGGGGACGTTCTGTAAGTGTCAATTAGGCCCTATAAGTTAATGGTGTTCCTTACTTTTTTGATATTCTAGTTAGTAATTCTATCAATTATTGAAAAAGTTTTATCAAATGTTCACTTCTTATACGTTTTTGTTAGTAGTTCTGTCAATTATTGTCAAATTGAAGTCTCCACCTATATTTTGGTGGATTTGCCTTTTTTACCTTTCAGTTGTATGTTTTTGCTTAAATGTGTTTTGAAGTTCTGTTGTTAAGTACACACACATTTAAGATGGCTATATCTTCCTGGTGGACTGACGCTCTTACCATTATATAATGTCCCTCTTTGTCCCTTTTAATTTCCTTTGGGTAAATAGACATATGAGATTGTTAAATATTCTTGATACTTGATACATTGACCTTTTCGTCATTTTGTAATATCTCTCTTTATCTCTGCTAATATATCTCGTCTTAAGGCCTAATTTTTTCTGATATTAATGTGGTCACTCCAGCTTTCTTATAATTAGTGCTGCATAGTATATCTTTTTCAATTCTTTATATATAAAGTATTTTTTCTGAAGGACATAGTTGAGGCTTTTTTATCTACCACTGATCTTGAATTGGCATGTTCAGATCACTTACATTTAATGTAATATTGATATGATTATGTCCACCATTGTGCTCTTTGTTTTCTCCTTGTCCGTGCATTGTTTTTTTTCCTTATGGAACTTTTTATTAATAATTTTTATTTTATATTGGAGTATAGTTGATTTACAGTGTTGTGTTAGTTTCAGGTGTACAGCTAAGTGATTCAGTTATACATATACATATATCCATTCTTTTTCAGATTCTTTTCCCATATAGGTTATTACAGAATATTGAGTACATTTCCCTATGCTATACAGTAGGACTGTGTTGATTACCTATTTTAGATATAGTAGTATGTGTATGTTAATCCTAAACTCCTAATTTATCCCTCCCTGCCATGTTTCCACTTTAGTAACCATAAGTTTGTTTTCAAAGTCTCTGAGTCTGTTTCTGTTTTGTATATAAGTTCTTTGTATCACTTTTTTAAAAATTCCACAGATAAGTGATATCATATTATGTTTATCTTTCTCTGTCTGACGTACTTCACCTAGTATAATATTCTCTAGGTGCATCTATGTTGCTGCAAATGGCATTATTTCATTCTTTTTTATGGCTGAGTAATATTCCATTGTGTGTGTGTGTGTGTGTGTGTGTGTGTGTGTGTGTGGTGTGTGTGTGTAAGTGTAATTGCACATCTTCCTTATCCATTCCTCCATCAATGGACATTTAGGTTGGTTCCATGTCCTGACTATTGTAAATAGTGCTGCAATGAACTTTGGGGTACATGTATCCATGAGGTTGATATATATATATATATATATATATATATATATAGTGTGTATATATATATATATATATAGTGTGTATATATATATAGTGTGTATATATATACATATATATATAGTGTATATATATAGTGTATATATATATAGTGTGTATATATATATATATATATATATAGTGTGTATATATATATATAGTATATATACAGGATTGTTTTAAGCTGCTTGTCTTTTAATTTCAAATGCACTTTCAATATCCTGCATTTGTACTCTGCTTTTCTCACAATTGCTGGTTTTGATAGCATATTTGTGTGTGGATGATTTCCTTCATTTACTGTATGTTTGCATTTACCAGTGAGCTTTCCCATTTGTAATTTTCTTGTTTCTATTTGTGGCCTTTTCTTTCCCACCTAGAGAAGTTCCTTTAGCATTTGTTCTAAAGCTGGTTTGTTGGTGCTGAATTCTCTTAGCTTTTGCTTGTCTGTAAAGATTTTGATTTTTCTGTGAAATCTGAATAAGAGCCTTGCTGGGTAGAGTAACCTTGGTTGTAGGTTTTCCCCTTTCCTCACTTTAAATGTATCATGCCACTCCCTTCTGGCCTGCAGAGTTTCTGCTGAAAAATCAGCTGATAAAGTTATGGGGGTTCCCTTGTATGTTATTTGTTGCTTTACGCTCATTGCTTTTATTATTTTCTCTTTGTCTTTAATTTTTGTGAGTTTGATTAATATGTGTCTCTGCGTGTTCCTCCTGGGGTTTATGCTGTATAGGACTGTCTGCACTTCCTGGACTTGAGTGAATGTTTCCTTTCCCATGTTAGGGAAGTTTTCAGCTATAATCTTTTCAAATATTTTCTCGGGCCCTTTCTCTCTCTCTCTTCTCCTTCTGGGACCCCTATAATGCGAATGTTTGTGCATTTAACACTATCCCAGAGGTCTCTGAGACTGTTCTCATTTCTTTTCATTGTTTTTTCTTTACTCTGTTCCACAGCAGTGATTTCCACCCATCTGTCTTGCAGGTCACTTGTTTGTTCTTCTGCCTCATTTATTCTGCTATTGATTCCTTCTAGTGTATTTTTCATTTCAGTTGTTGTATTGTTCATCTCTGTTTGCTTGTTCTTTAGATCTTCTAGCTCTCTGTTAAACATTTCTTGTATCTTCTTGGTCTGTGCCTCCATTCTTTTTCTGAGATCTTGGATCATCTTTACTATCATCTCTGAATTCTTTTTCAGGTAGGTTACCTATCTCCACTTCACTTAGTTGTTCTTCTGGGTTTTTATCTTGTTCCTTCATCTGGAATGTATTTCCCTGCCGTCTCATTTTGTGTAACTTTCTGTGGTTGTGGTCTCCTTTCCACAGGCTGCAGGATCGTAGTTCTTCTTGCTTCTGGTGTCTGCCTTCTGGTGGGTGAGGTTGGTCCAGGTGCTTGTGCAGGCTTCCTTGTGAGAGGGACTGGTGCCTGCCTGCTGGTGGGTGGAGTTGGGTCTTGTCCCTCTGATGGGGAGGGCCATGTCAAGGGGTGTGTTTAGCGGTGACTGTGAACTCAGTACAACTTTAGGCAGCCTGACTGCTGATGGATGGGGCTGTGTTCCCCATCACTGTTTTTTTGGCCTGAGGGGTCCCAGCACTGGAGCCTGCAGACTGTTGGCAAGGTCTCAGTGCCAAAATGACGACCTCCAGGAGAGCTCATGACGATCAGTATTCCCTGGGGCCTCCGCCACCAGTGTCCTTACCCCCACAGTGAGCCACAGCCAACCCCACCTCCCCAGGAGGCCTTCCAAGACCCGCAGGTAGCTCTAGCTCAGGCTTGTATGGCGTCATTGCTTTGTGCTGTGTCCCAGTGCATGTGAAATCTGTGTGCATCTTCCAAGAGTGGAGTCTTCATTTCCCCTAGTCTTGTGGAGCTCCTGCACTCAAGCCCCACTGTCCTTAAAAGCCAAATGCTCTGGGGGCTCCTCCTCCCAATGCAAGGCCCTCAGACTGGGGAGCCTGACGTGGGGCTCAGAACTCTCACTCCTCTGGGTGATCTTCTGCAATATAATTTTTTTTCCAGTTTGTGAGTTGCCTACCCAGTGGGCATGGGATTTCTTCCTCCTTTTTTTTTTTTTTTTTTTTTTTTTTTTGCCATGCCATGCAGCTTGCAGGATATCAATTCCCTGACCAGGGATTGAACCCAGGCCATTGCAGTGAAAGCACCAAATCCTAACCACTAGACCACCAAGGAACTCCCTATGGGATTTCTTTATATCATGAAAGTGCTACTCCTAACATCTTGTTGTGGCTTCTTCTTTGTCTTTGGATGTAAAATATCTTTTTTGGTTGGTTCCAGTCTTTTTTGTTGATGGTTGTTCAGCAGTTGGGATTTTGGTGTTTTCGTGAGAGGAAGTGGGCTCAAGTTTTTCTACTCCACCAATTTGTCCGGAATCAGGGGGCTGCTTTTAGTTTGGGTGCTTGCTGCCTCTTTCCTCAGTGTGTGCTGTCTGTTATCCCCTTGATATGGTGTGTGTAGGTGCAGCAGACTTCTGGTTTGGTGGGGGCAGCAATTGGTGTCTGTTCACTGCCCATGTGTGCCCTCCATCCATTGTTAATTTCTTCTTTGATCGTTTCCTGCCTTCTTCTTGGTTATTGTTTAGTATTCTGTTTTGTCTCTGATATTAGTTTATTAAGTATCCTCTTTGATTTTTAAGTGTTTGTTCTGGGGTTTACACTATGCATCTTTAACTTATGATCATAAATGTAACAGAATTTGAGTAATATTACACCACTTTAACAGTATACTTCCATTTCCCCTACTTTGTTTTTTAGTGCCATTGTTGCCACACATTTTACTACTGTAGTATTTTAAGCCCCACAGTATGTTGTTATTATTTTTGCTTTAGGTAATCATTTATCTTTTAAAGAAATTTAAACATGAAAAGTCTTTAATATGCAACCTACATTTTTATCATTTCTGTCACTGATTCCTTACCCAGACCCAAGTTTCCATCGGTGTCACTTTTCCTTTCGACTAAAGAGCTTTCTTTAATGTTTCTTGTGGTATAGATCTTCTGGTTATATATTTTCTAGGTTTTTGTTTGTCTGAACAAAAAATCTTTATTTTACTTTCATTTTTGAAAGGTACTTTTGCTAAATATAGAATTCTAGGTTGCCAATTTTTTTCTTTCAGCACTTTAAAGATATTCTTCCTCTTTCTTCTGCCTTGCATTATTTTTGATGCAAAGTCTGCAATCTTTCTTATGTTTGTTCTTCTGTATTTCCTCTGACTGCTTTAAAATTTTTCTCTTTATCAATGGTTTTTAGAAATTTGATTATGATGGACCTTGGTGTATTTTTCTTCATTGTGTGTTTTCTTTATGGTGCATTTTCTTTGTGGTGTGTTTAATCCTACTTGGGGTAGCATACTTGAACTTCTTGATTCTGTGGGTCTATAATTTTCTTTAGATTTAGGAAGTTTGAGGCTATATTTATTCAAATACTATTTATCACATGCACACACACACACACACATACAAAATTAGAGAACTCCAATTTCACTTGTGTTAGACCACTTGATATTTTCCCACAGGTTGCTGAAACACTGTTCATTTTTTTAAAATCTTTTTTTCTCTGAAAATTGCCTCCAGGTAAAATAACAGATCCTGGGGCTCATCTCATTGCTTCCCTTCTCTCAGTCTTGCACTCCTTTTGAGCCAATGGCTAAAAGCATTTTTCTAAATATTTTCATCAATTTTCTATTTGTTTATAGTGGTATGGCTAGTTCTACATTGTCAGAAGAAAAGGTTTTCACTTTGCTTTTTTTTTTTTTTTTTTTTGCGGTACACGGGCCTCTCACTGCTGTGGTCTCTCCCACTGCGGAGCACAGGCTCCGGACACGCAGGCTCAGTGGCCATGGCTCACGGACCCAGCTGCTCTGCGGCACGTGGGATCCTCCCGGACCAGGGCACAAACCTGTGTCCCCTGCACTGGCAGGCAGACTCTCAACCACTGCGCCACCAGGGAAGCCCTTCACTTTGCTTTTTGCACTAACAATATATTCTGGAAATCATTCTATATCATTTTACAAAGATCTTTCTTTGTAGCTTCATAAAACTCCATTGTATGTGTACGTATCATAGTATATTCAACTAACTATAGTTTTCCATTTAGGTAGCTTTCAGTCTTTTTGCAGTTACAAATAATGCTGTAATGAATGACTTGGTTCATATATGTATTTTCATAATTTTTGAGGTGTATATTTAGGGTAAATTTCTAAAAGTGTGATTGCTAAGTCATAGGGCAAGTGCATATGTAGTTCTGTTAGATATAACTATTTCCCTATATACAGATTGTACCATTTTGCATTCCAATAGAGGAGAATGTTTATTTTCCCATAGCCTCATCTATAGAATATGTTGTCAAGCTTTTTAATTTTTGCCAATCTGATCAGTTTTTAAAATCTCAAAATCATTTTAATTAGAATTTCTCTCATTACTGTTGAAGTTAAATACCTTTTCATATGTTTAAGAGCCAGTTTATCTTTCTAAAAGTTGTTCATGTTTTATATTCATTATTCTATTTTCTATCTTCTAGATTTTTTTTAGTATTTTGTCTTTTAGAAAGTTATTTATATGTTTAGAGATATTAGCCCTTTGTCCAAGATATAAGTTGCAAATATTTTCTCCTAGCTTGTCATTTGCCTTCAACTTTGTTTATGGTATTTTTGCACTGCAATGTTTTTCCCCCTTTATTTTTATGTAACCAAATGAATCGGTCCTTTTCTATATTGCACTTAGGTTTTGAGTCATAGTTAGAAAGCCTTGTCCCACACTCAGGTTGTAGAAAAATCCATCAGTTTTCTTCTAGTATTTGTATGGTATTTTGGTTTGTACATTTAGATCCCTGATCTATATGGACTTTATTCTTGTGTGTGCTGAGGTATGGAACTAATTTTATCTTTTTTTCTTTTTTTTCTAAGTGGCTATCCAGTTGTCCCAGTACATAAAAAGTACATAAAAACTTCATCCTTGTCTCGGTGATTTGAGATTGCGTCTATATCATGTACTAAACTTCTATCTTGCCAGAAGGTTTTAAAGATCAGAAAGTCACACTTCTTTCTCACTCAAAGTTATCATTATATATTGAGGTCAATTACTTCGTTTAGAAATATAACTCAGCCGTACAAGGCTACCTGTTTCAAAAAACTGATAATAATTTAGGTAACAATATAATAGCATGCTGGGGAAAAATTAAACAAATTTCATCTCTATAAGGAGACTTAAGGTCTCTTGGGATATTTTCATATGGACAAATTTAGCAATTTTTTGCGGGTAGTTTCCTGACATATTTAAGCTTTGTGGTATAATGAACAGTAATAGTACTGATGTGATCAAGACTAAAAGAGATTATCACTCAAATGGAAGGGAGAATTAAACCTCTTTTTTTTTTTGCTTAAACTTTGACCTCTAAATCACTGATTGTAGTTCCAAAATATTTTAATGAAATAATTTCTTATTCTTAAGGTTCATAGATCTTCTTTTCAAATCAAAGTATGCAAAATATTTTCTCACATAAATAAACTTCAGATGAGCTTCACGGAAATATTAAGGCTAAACCATTCAGCTTCCACCAAATCCTTGAATATCCCACCTGTCTGCATCGTGGTACATGTTGATCTATTGATTATCTGTTTTTATATAATTTCTACTTAAATTATCCCTTAATTTGACCTTAGGATGTCCCTCAAATCAGCAAATTAGATTGAATTCAAAGATTACTAGATGATATTTAGGCTTTTAGGGGATAATACATATGTTTTTCCTTGAATTCATTAATTTCATAGTATCATGAATAAGATTTTTTGATATTATTAATCCTCTTGGAATAAATAATATTAGGTAATTACCTAATATTTTAAAAATAATATTAGGCGATACTTATGGAGAGCCTCTCTGGGCCAGGCAAGGCCATTTTCATGGTCATGTGAACTGTGCAGTCATACTGGTTCCCAACCTTAGAAGGGCCCTGCATTTGGTTTAATGCTCTTCTGTTATCATCTTGAAATTGTACTAATTTTTTAACAGGGAGCCCCCTGTTTTCATTTTGTGCTTGTCCCGCAAATTATGTAGCCAGTCCTGGTACCAAGCACTGTGTTTAGCAAGGAGAGTATATAATTTAATATATATTTTTGAAAGATTCTTCAGGTTTCCACATGTGAAATGGAGTTTAGGGAAAGCAAATGAGGAAGTAAGAAGACCAGAGAGGAAGCTGACAGTATTTAAGGTGACTTTGTCTCAGGTGGTAGCGGTAGAGGGGAAAGTAATTGATAGATTCAAAGTGTATTTTGGAGGTAGTAAGCATTGACATGAACTGGTAATGAATTAAATGTTGGAATGTAGAAAAAGATGTTAAGGATGACCTGAGAATTTTTTTTTTGTAAATTTATTTATTTTTGGCTGTGTTGGGTCTTCGTTTCTGTGTGAGGGCTTTCTCTAGTTGTGGCGAGTGGGGGCCACTCTTCATCGTGGTGCGCAGGCCTCTCACTATTGCGGCCTCTCTTGTTGCGGAGCACAGGCTCCAGACGCGCAGGCTCAGTAGTTGTGGCTCATGGGCCCAGTTGCTCCGCGGCATGTGGGATCTTCCCAGACCAGGGCTTGAACCTGTGTCCCCTGCATTGGCAGGCAGATTCTAAACCACTGCGCCACCAGGGAAGCCCTGACCTGAGAGATTTTGACTAGACTAGAAGTGCCCACTATTAGATGAGGAACTTTGGAGACAGAACATTTTTGAGGGTGTGGTTAAGAGTTGGATGTGACGTTATGCTAAGTGAAAGAAGCCAGATACAAAAGGCTTTGCATTTTTAAAAAATTTTTAAATTGAAGTATAGTTGATTTACAGTGTGGCAGCAGAGTGACTCAGTTACACACATATACATTCTTTTTTATATTCTTTTCCACTATGGTTTATCCCAGGAGATTGGGTATAGTTCCCTGTGCTATACGGTAGGACCTTGTTGTTTATCCATTCTATATGTAGTAGTTTGCATCAACCAACCCCAAACTCACAGTCCATCCCTCTCTCTCTCCCTACCCCTTGGCAACCACAAGTCTGTTCTCTATGTCTATGAGTCTGCTTCTGTTTTGTAGATAAGTTCATTTGTGCCATATTTTAGATTCCACATATAAGGGATATCATATGGTATTTGTCTTTCTCTTTCTAACTTAGTTTGATAATCTCTAGTTGCATCCATGTTGCTGTAAGTGGCATTATTTTGTTCTTTTTTTATACTGTGTAATATTCCATTGTATATACGTACCACATCTTCTTTATCCATTCATCCGCCAATGGACATTTAGGTTGTTTCTATGTCTTGGCTATTGTGAATAGTGCTGCTATGAATATAGGGAGGCATGTATCTTTTTTGAATTATAGTTTTGTCCAGATATACGCCCAGGATTGGGATTGCTGGATCATATGGTAATTCTATTTTTAGTTTTCTGAGGAACCTCCAAACTGTTTTCCATAGTGGCTGCACTAACTTACATTCCTACCGACAGTCTAGGAGGGTTCCCTTTTCTCCACACTCTCTCCAGCATGCGTTATTTGTAGACTTTTAAATGATGGGCGTTCTGACAGGTGTGAGGTGGTACCTCATTTGCAGCTTTGATTTGCATTTCTCTAATGATTAGTGATGTTGAGCATCCAAAAGACTATGCATTTTATAATTCCCTTTTTTGTGAAATTTCTAGAAAAAGGAAAACTGTATAGAAAATCGATCAGTGGCTGCCTGAAGCTGGGGGTGAGAGCAAGGATTGACTGCAGACAGGCATGAAGGATTTTGGGGGTTGATAGGAGTATTCTAAAATTGGATTGTAGTATTGGTTGTGTAAATGTATAAAATGGCTAAAAATCATCGATTGTCCAAGTGAGCTGTATGGTAAGTACAAAGCTGTTCAAAGACTAAAATAAAAGATTGAGATACCGGTGATTATGTCAAGGAGTACTATTATTATTCCCATTTTATAGATAAAGAAAATAAAAGTTAAAAATAAAAGCTTCATGGTTACATAGCTACTAAGTATAATGTCCAGTGTTGGAACTCAAGTCTTTTTGACACTAAGGCCTCACTGTTGAACACTATAATAGATTCACTTTCTATTTTAAAATTGTTTGCTGCATCTTGTTGATCTAAGGCTCTCTTGGAATTATAAAACAGAGAGGAAAGAAGATAGAGACTGGAAAATTCCGTTGATCCTGTACACTGGTACTTCCATTTCCCCTGGATATAGGTGACAGCAAGTTTTAGGTCCAGTGTGAGTTATATTACCACACCTTGCTTGACTCTTCGGCAAACTATGTTTTCTCTTTCAAATCATTAGGTTAAGAAATAGTTTCGCTAGCGCCACTTGTAGCTTAAAAGACTGACTGTATCTTCCAAAAATGCTTTCTCCTAGGGAAAATGGATACACACGAATATATATAGCCCTTACTGCATGTAATAATTACTATGCCATTAGCATAAAGATTGCTATATTAATAAGCCTTAATTATGGGGAGATGTTGGTCAAAGGGTACACATTTTCAGTTATAAAATGAATGAGTTCTGGAATCCGATGTACAGCATGGTGACTATAGTTAACAATATTGTAGTGTAACTTGAAATTTGTTAAGAGAGTAGGTCTTAAATGTTCTTACCACACACCTTAAAAAATGGTAACTAGGTGAGGTGATGGATGTGTTAACTATATTGTGTTGATCATCTCACAATATATACATATATTAAATCATCGTGTTGTACACCTTAATTTATATAATTTTGTTTGTCAATCATGCTTCCATAAAGCTGGGAAAAATTAAGCATCAGGTGCCTACGGTGCTAGTCACTGGGGAGGCAAGTGATAATCAGAACAGGCATGGTCTCTGCCTTCTTGCAGCTTTATTGTTTTAGTGGGAGAGGCAGGCACTATGCTTAAACAAAATATAATTATAAAATTTTAAATTGTGCTAGGTTCAATAAAGGAGAATATAAGGTTCTCTGTGGGAGCATAACAAAGGATCCTGGTTTTAAGTGGGGCCTAAGGAAGACCTCTATTAGAAAACAACATTTAAACTGAGACCTGAAAGATTTGTAGAAATAAGCAAAGGAAAGGAAGGGAAAGAAGCTTTCCTAGGAGAAAAAAGCATGAAGAGCTTGGTTGACGGACCACACTGAAAGCAGTGTAATAACATATTGAGAGAAGGGGAAGGCTTGAGAACTTGGATACTATGCAAAGGATTTGGTATTTTATTTCAAGAGTAGTGGGTGAGATGCTGCTGAGAAGTTTTGAGCTGGAGAATCTTCTGATTCAATTAAAATTTTAAGATCACTCTTGCTACTGTAAACAATGGATCCAAGGAGGGTTCTGCTGGCTTATGAAGAGGTCTTAGGAAAACTATGGGCCTTATTGTTAAAGGGGAAACTACTTCAGCTTTTAAAAGCTAGTTTTTGAAAACCAGAATGTCAATTAAGTGATGGTGAATAGGGAAAAAAATGATAAATTGGTATGTCTGAAAAACCTACTAGATCAGTGCTTCTCAAACTTTACATTCAAATCACCCTGGCTTTTTGTTAAAATGCAAATTCTGATTCAGTAGGTCTGGAGTGGGGCATTTCTGCATTTCTAACAGCTCCCAGGTGATGCCCATGCCATTGGTCCTTGGCTCACACTGAGTAGCAAGTGGCTGGGCTACTATATATGTTCTAAATTCTATATTCTAATCTTCTAATACCTATCAGCCTTCTTGGTGGTATGGACAATTGTCAAATTTGAGTATTTAAAACTGGAGGTTTTAAGAGAGAAAGTATTGAGGACAAAGAGAGACAGGTCAAATACGGCTTTTCATCTCTTCAATAAATATCCTATATATACTTCCTATATACCTATCTAACCTCTCTGCCTACCACCCTTCCTCAAGGTTCAGTTAAAATTCAGAAAGGGACTATATGCAACCAAAGTGGTGTCCAAGATAAGCGTACAGAAATAGTATGAGGTTCTTTACATCTAGTATCTAATGGGGTGATGTGCATCATTAATTAAGACTTACTATGTGCCAGGATTTTATCTGCCTTATTCATTTAATAAGATAGGAACTCAGGAACCCTTAGAGGGTAGTTTCTTGTCTAAGGATGTACAACTCAGTTCTAACTTATATCATAGCTGACTCTCTTATTCATTATCCTAATCATTACTATTTTGTTTGACTACAATCCTAAATGCAGAAAACTTCAGGCTCTTTATTCTGTGGCTAAAGGCTTTGTATTTCTGATATCCCAATCATTTTATAAAGGCCCCAGGTGGTAAATAAAACCTGGTCTTTTTTCTTTTTCTTTTATGTTTTTTTTTGGGTGGGGAAGGGGAGTGAAGAGGGGGTATTATCCTTTATTAGCAATGCAATTTCTCTCTGTGGTATGCCGTATGATCTTGAGAAACAAATTGATCAAGTAAAGGGAAACTTTAGAGATGCTCTCTGATTGAGGTTGTGCTTGTTGGGACAAACAGCATAGAAATTTCACATTGCTCCCTGGTTGTTAAGAAATAAGAGCTAAGCAACAACATCCAATTTAAAAAGAAATCTGAATTGTACTTTTAAATTTCATAAAACAAAGTTAAACCAAACAGCTGGTAGCTCCTGTAGATTTTCTCCGAGGAAGTGACCCGTAGTTCTACAGTCTCATTTGGTAAAGATACAACTGAAATTATCAACACCTCCACAGAAATGCTAAATGCCTCGCCACAATATGGTCCAGCTAGGTAAGCTGTACCTAGTCCTCCAACAAACCAGATAACGTTGTGTCGTTTTCGGTTTGGTTTGAACCCCCTTCTTGGGATTTGAAGTGTTAAAGTCAGCGGTTGAGGTGTTTAATAGGCCCTAGTTCGGCTTGAAGACTGGCAGAAAGGCCATCTCCATCACCCTGCAGTTAGCTTTACAGCTAAGGTGTGTTTCCGATGCGCGGATACTGCCAAGGAGCTCTGGCTGTAAACTCTGGAAGGAAGCCAAAGGAAAGAAACTCCTGGCGCTAGCGCTGGTCCCGCTCAGTGAGCCGGGCGCTGGCGCATTTTTCGTGCAGTTATTGGCTGGGACTCTGCGTGCCGCTGTCGGCCAATGAAGAAGCTGGAGATCTGGCCCCGGCCCGTCCCCACTTGGCGCCGCGGGATGAGGCAGAGACTGAATAGCCGGCGAGCAAATCAACGGCATCCAGAAAGCCATGTCCGACTCGGAGCCCAGCGCCCGAGCGTTAACCCGCTGAAAGTTTCTCAGGAAAGAAGCCGGGCCAATCTGGACCCCGCTAAGAGGAACTGTCTTTGAGTGAGATGGTCCCAGAGGCCTGGAGAAGTGGACTGGTAAGCACTGGGAGTGTGGTGGGAGTTTTGCTTCTTCTTGGTGCCTTGCATAAGGCTTCCGCCGCCGTCATTCGCTATGAGATCCTGGAGGAAAGAGAGAAGGGTTTCGCGGTGGGAAACGTGGTTAGGGACCTTGGCTTGGATCTCGGCAGCCTGTCAGCCCGCAGGCTCCGTGTGGTGTCCGGAGCTAGCCGAAGATTCTTTGAGGTGAACTGGGAGACGGGAGAGATGTTCGTGAACGACCGCCTGGATCGAGAGGAGCTATGTGGGACGCTGCCCTCCTGCACCATAACTCTGGAGTTGGTAGTGGAGAGGCCGCTAGAGCTGTTCAGCGCGGAAGTGGTGATCCAGGATATCAACGACAACAATCCCTCTTTTCCTACCCGGGAAATGAAATTGGAGATTAGCGAGGCTGTGGCGCCGGGGACGCGCTTTCCGCTCGAGAGCGCGCACGATCCAGATGTGGGAAGCAACTCTTTACAAACCTATGAGCTGAGCCGAAATGAGTACTTTGCGCTTCGCGTGCAGACGCGGGAAGATAGCACCAAGTACGCGGAGCTGGTGCTGGAGCGCGCCCTGGACCGGGAGCGAGAACCAAATCTCCAGCTGGTGCTGACAGCGTTGGACGGAGGAACTCCGGCTCGCTCGGCCAGCCTTCCTATTCGAATCGTCGTGCTGGACGCGAATGACAATGCGCCCACCTTCAACCAGTCCTTGTACCGGGCGCGCGTCCTGGAGGATGCAGCCCCCGGCACTCGCGTCGTGCAAGTCCATGCAACGGATCTGGATGAAGGCCCCAACGGCGAAATCATTTACTCCTTCGGCAGCCACAACCGCGCTGGCGTGCGGGAACTATTCTCCTTAGACCTTGTAACTGGGGTGCTGACCGTCAAGGGTCGACTGGACTTCGAAGACGCCAAACTCCATGAGATTTACATACAGGCCAAAGACAAGGGCGCCAGTCCTGAGGGAGCACATTGTAAAGTTTTGGTAGAGGTTGTGGATGTAAATGACAATGCCCCGGAGATCACAGTCACCTCCGTGTACAGCCCAGTCCCTGAGGATGCACCCCTAGGAACTGTCATTGCTTTGCTCAGTGTTACCGATCTGGATGCTGGGGAGAACGGGCTGGTGACTTGCGAGGTTCCACCAGGTCTCCCTTTTAGCCTTACATCTTCCCTCAAGAATTACTTTACTTTGAAAACCAGCGCAGCCCTGGATCGGGAGACTGTGCCAGAATACAACCTCAGCATCACGGCTCGAGACGCGGGAACCCCTTCCCTCTCAGCGCTCACGACAGTGCAGGTGCAAGTGTCCGACATCAACGACAACCCTCCACAATCTTCCCAGTCTTCCTACGATGTTTACGTTGAGGAAAATAACCTCCCCGGTGTTCCAATACTAAACCTAAGTGTCTGGGACCCTGACGCCCCGCAGAATGCTCGCCTTTCCTTCTTTCTCTTGGAGCAAGGAGCTGAAATAGGGCTAGTGGGTCGCTATTTCACGATAAATCGTGACAGTGGCGTCGTGTCATCCTTAGTGCCCCTGGACCATGAGGATCGGCGGGCGTTCGAATTAACAGCTCATATCAGCGATGGGGGCACTCCTGTCCTGGCCACCAATATCAGCGTGAACATATTTGTCACTGATCGCAATGACAATGCCCCCCAGGTCCTATACCCCCGGCCTGGCCAGAGCTCGGTGGAGATGCTGCCTCGAGGTACGTCTGCAGGCCACGTGGTCACGCGTGTGGTAGGCTGGGACCCGGATTCAGGGCACAACGCCTGGCTCTCCTACAGCCTCTTGGGAGCCCCCAACCAGAGCCTTTTTGCTGTGGGACTTCACACGGGTCAAGTCAGCACTGCCCGCCCAGTCCAGGATACAGATTCGCCCAGGCAGACTCTCACGGTCTTGATCAAAGACAATGGGGAGCCGTCGCTGTCCACCACCGCGACCCTGACTGTGTCAGTAATCGAGGAATCTCCTGAAGCCCGAGCTGAGTTCCCCTCCGGCTCTGCCCCCAGGGAGCAGAATAAAAATCTCACCTTTTATCTACTTCTCTCTTTAATCCTGGTCTCCGTGGGGTTCGCAGTCACAGTATTGGGAGTGATTGTATTCAAAGTTTACAAATGGAAGCAGTCCAGGGACCTATACCGAGCTCCCGTGAGCTCCCTGTACCGAACACCAGGGCCTTCTCTGCACGCGGACGCCGTGCGGGGAGGCCTGTTGCCTCCACACCTTTACCATCAGGTGTACCTCACCACTGACTCGAGACGCAGCGACCCGCTGCTGAAGAAACCAGGTGCCGCCAGCCCACTGGCCAGCCGCCAGAACACTCTGCGGAGCCTCGATCCAGTGTTCTATAGGCAAGTGTTGGGTGCAGAGAGCTCCCCTCCCGGACAGGTAAGGGTTAGCAAGTCATCCTGGAATGATATTAATGCTTTTTGATTCCTGCATCAGTTTCAGGAAAGTATGTAGCCACCTTTATTTTCAGTGATCAAGATGTTTTCCTAATGATGCGTCCGCATTTTCACTTGGCCTTTCCCAGATCAAACGTCGTGCCTTTGGGGGAGGGGGATGGCCCAGCTAGAGTGTGGTTTGTGGTTCCACACAGTGTGGAGTTAATTGACTTATCTGTGGACACAATTCACACCCTCAGTACTCACTTGCCATAGCAACTAACCAATCCTGCTAAAGGGCTATTAAGCTATAACTCACCTCTCAGCACTCAAGAGCTGAGCTTGGTGTCATTTGCATTGAGTACAAGCTGGTGAATACCTCTAACCAGTGGCAGCTGCTAGGAATATAAGAACTACCTCATCTGTCCAGCTTTCAAATGATTGCCACATCTGCATTAAAGCTAATGGTTTGCTGATAATTTTCCTTTGACTACACAGATCCTGTACCTCATTCTCAGATGACTTTCTATGAAAGAAATAAAATTCTAGGGTCCTTTTAATTTTATTTCAAGCACAGTGCTGAAATTATGTGGACATTACTCACAAAAAATGTTTTGTTATGGTAATACATGTGCATTATAGAAAATTTGGAAAATATGTAAAAGTATAAGAAAAAATGAAAACTAATTATATTCTCCAAATCCAAAGGTAACCACCATTCATTATAAAAGTAAAAGTAATCATTTATTTCGAAGATAAATCCAGACAATCTGGAAGAACGTAAAGTACAAAATGAAAGTTCTTCTTGCCCAGAGTGTCATTTCCTATCCTTTCATCATTTTTCTTGGGTATACACATAGTATGAAAGGTAGGTAAATTCATATCCTGAGAAAAAGATAAAGCTTTCATTTATTCAGGATGGTGTGCAGGTCTTTGTTTTGGAGTGAAATTAAACACACTTCCATTTGTGGGAGAACAACTGTTACTTTGTTACTAATAAGTGTATTATTGCTATCAAGCCTTGGGTTTGGCAGTTAGACACTTACCATCTATGAGTCCGTGGCCAAGTTAATCTCTTTTCTAGACCCTTTTTTATATGCAAAAAGGGAGTAACAAGGGTTTTATAACATTAGTTCATGATATAATATATGCACAGTGCCTAGAATATCAAAGGTGTTAAAAAATTCTTAGCTGTGACTAATATTTTTTATTAGTTCTTAACCCACTCCAAATCTTAATTAAACACACTTTAGAAATTGAACAAACCTGGAGACAGTCAAAGATGACAAAGTAGAGGCATAGATGGAAAGGCTAAGGAAGGATGAAAGCCAGAGAGGAGAAGCTGCTGCTTTTCTGGTCAGACCGGAAAACAACTGGCATTTTCCCTTGGACAATGTTCTCAAACTTGGTTGCACACCAGAATTACCTAGGGACCTTTTAAAAATTCTGAAGCCCAGGCCACATCCCAGATGGACTAAAGCATAATCTCTTGGGATGGGACACAGGCATCAGTAGTTTTTGAAGGTCCCCAAGTGATCTCAATGTGAAGACGAATTTGCAAAGCATTGCCCTAGGACCTGCCAGTCTATCAATTAGCATGTTTTTGAAGCAAAGTGTTATTCTGGTGTTCACAGAACCAGCAGCCAGCCTTATTGGGCCAAACTGAACTTTAAAAAATTCTGTGATGTTATTTCCCAACCTTAAAATATTATATAGAATAGCTCTAGGAGAGCATTGTAAGGAAGACATAAGATATTTCAGTCATCTGAAGAAAAAATCTTCCTCAACGACTGGCACCTGGGCAACTATTTCTTTAAAAATCTAGAGCTAGGCAATGGATTTCTAGCCTAGAAATCCATTCTTTTGGGAATGGATTTCTTTTGGGAATGAAAATTTTTTTCTATAACTATACTATGGTGATGGTTGCATCATTTTAGTATATGTGAATATACTAAAGACCATTGAATTGTACATTTTAAAGGGATGAATCATATGGTGTAATGGATGAATTATATATAATAATATATAATTATATAAGTATATATTATTTATATAGCTCAATAAAGGTGTTTAAAAATCTAGAGAGGGGAGAATCACATACCTGGCATAAAAAGGTCAAGTCTAGGATGTGTAGGATTTAGGCTTTATGATCTTCCAGTTCTAGTAATATAGATTGTATGCCTGTTTGTTTTGCTGTGAACTTGCAAATAAAAGGGATTGAGACCTATAAGAGGTCTAGTTCTTTGATATTAAAGGCATCAGTAAAGGACGAGTTTATGGTTACAGGGATGACAAACTGGTAGAAAAATGATTTAAGATGTTATAGAAAGAGGGGCTTCCCTGGTGGCGCAGTGGCTAAGAATCCGCCTGCCAATGCAGGGGACATGAGTTCAAGCACTGGTCCAGGAAGATCCCACATGCCGTGGAGCAACTAAGCCCGTGTGCCACAACTACTGAGCCTGCGCTCTAGAGCCCACGTGCCACAACTGCCGAAGCCGGTGTGCCTAGAGCCTGTGCTCTGCAACAAGAGAAGCCACTGCAATGAGAAGCCCGCACACCGCAATGAAGAGTAGCCCCCGCTCGCCGCAACTAGAGAAAGCCCGTGCGCAGCAACAAAGACCCAGTGCAGCCAAAAATAAAATAAATACATTAAAAAAAAGAAAGATGTTAAAAAAAAAAAAAAGAAAGATGTTATAGAAAGAGGCTTTATTTCTTTCTAGAGAGACCAGAGGTGGCAGTGGGGAGATCCTAGTACTGCAGTTACTAGTTGAGCTTTACACAAGTCTCCTAACCTTTCTGATCTTCAGTGTTTTCATCTATAAAATCTTCCAAAATTGTGTAAGAGTGAAAAGTAATGCATATAAAATGTATACTCAATATAAAGTACTCATATAAAGTACAAGTATTCAGTAGATATTTGTTGAACTAATAATTAGTGATATTATCATTTCACCATTTATTGAATATCCCTATGTACCAGACACTTTAAAAGATAAAAAGACACAGTCCCTGCCGCTATGGTACGCAGGGTACTGTAGGAGACAGACACGCACACACACCCACAAAAACGATAATGGAGATCTGTATAATACAAGAAGCAATGGGAGCAAAGGAAAAGAAACACCTAAGCCTGGGGAAACCAGGGAGACTTCATAGAGGTGATGATGCTTGATCTGAGAACAAAAGGTTGAGTAGTAGTTTGTCAAATAATAAAGGGGAAAAGGGGGTAGAGAGGGACCCTTGCAGGAGATTCCATGCAGAAGGATTATGATTTTTCATTATTGCTGAACCTTAAAGTGTGTTTGTAAAACAATCTTTGCAGGAGATAAAGTGAAGCAATTAGGCAGGAGTTAAATCTTGAGTTACCTTTATGCCATGCCAAGGAGTTTTTATTTTATTCTATATCCATGATAGTCATTGCAGAATTTTGAAGAGACATCAATGTGATGTCATCAGGGTTTTTTGTTTGTTTTGGAGAGATTATTCTGGCAGCCACAAATGAAATGGGTTGGGGATATTGGGACTGTAGACAAAAAAAAATTAGAAGGCTATTATAGTATTTGAGAAGATTGATAAATGCTTGAACCAGCACAGTGACAGTATAGATGGAGGTAACTGTAGTGAAATTATCAGCACTCATTCATTGTCATGATAAAGGGAATGAGGGAGAGGAATGAGTCAAGGATGACCCTCCTTACTCCTCTCCATTGTGACTGACCCAGCGTGGGTGGCTAATGGTGTCATTCCACTGAGATAGTGAATCCTGGCATAACCACCTGGTGGGTCAGATTGATTGACATCTCCGTCATTCCCATGGGAGGAGGTTTAGGTGTTTGGGAGTAAAAGAACACAGAAAGCAGATACCTCCCTTTGAGAGCAGAGTGTTGGTTGCTGGCCTCACCATCAAAAGGATGTTCTTGAGGATCAGGGGCTTGGGAAAACACCTGCGGAGGATAACCTCAGGTTTTGCCACTGGTTTTGGTAGCCTATGTGAGGATTCAGATGAATTTAAAAAATCTCATGTCCAAATCAGGCTGGATTTTTCTCTTTGTGCTCTGGTGTGTTTGCGACTTGAACTACAGTTTGCAGGTAACTACAGTGTGAATTGAACGATGTTTCTGCATTTGTGCAAGGTGGTAGCCAGGTTCCAGGGAGGGTCTGGATCAGGGTAGGGGTGGGGTGAGATCAAGTCTCCCTTGCCAAAAGGCCCCCTAGGGCTAAGTGAAAAACTTGCTCTTTTGAAACAGTCACTGTTGGTAATTAACAACATATCAAGCATACAGTGGTGTCAAATAAAGGAGATTTGTAGGCACTGTGCTTTTGGTAGCAGATCTCAATCATTCACGGAAGCTATTAAATCTGTGAACATTAGCATTCTGCCAGGAAGTGAGATGTAGTCCTTAGCGTCTCCCAGACAAACTGATTCTTTACTGATTTGGAACATCTCTCTCTCCCGGTTTCCTCCCCCCGCCTTCACCTCCTTCCATACTGTCCTTGAAATCGATGAATGGCAATTTAGTATACCACCAGTGGGTATCTGAATAAGAGAGGTTTGGTTTCTGCTGCGCCTTCTGTTACAACAAAAATGTGTACTGCATAAATTTAATAGGCTACCTTAATGTGTAAGCCTTTTCTGCAAAGAGGTGGCTATATTTCTGAATAATCTGCAGAGGGGCAGAGTTTTTAGTATAAGGCAGTGCTTCTAAGTAGCTGTTGCTCTAATACAATCAGAGCGAGGCAGAAGCTACTCATTTAGAATATTGGTGGATGACAACATTGGCTTGAACAAAGTGACCAGTCTCAAATGGCTACTCACTCTCTGGGCTGCAGGTTGCTAGGGCTCAGGCTGTCGCTGTTTTCCCCCACCGAAAAGGGGCGGGGTGGTGTGGGCTGGGAATTGGTGTGTTAGGAAAAAAAAAACCGTGTATGTTGTCTGCCTCTCCATAGAGGTAATAACCCGTGGGGGGGGGGGGGGAAATGCTGTTGAACAGGAGGAAGGCAAAAAGATAGGTGGGTTGTTTTTTGTTTTTTCTTTCCTTTTTCCAATGCTGCGACGCATTTACCCTGCTGCTATTGGGACGTTCTCTGCTTAGCCTATTGGCTGAGCCCAGGAGCCTCTGTCTGCCAATCGGGTGGAGGAAGGCAGACAAATCTACCCCGCCACCAGCAAAAAAAACGGCGCGTAACCCTTGCGGCGCCGGCCCAGCCGCGCCAGAGCTGGCGCGGGGAAAGGGAGATAGGTGTCTCCAGCTGCTGTGGCCGTTCGGGGCGGGTCGGCTTCTTCGGCTTCTCAGGACCAGATAGAGAACTAGTGGGCGGCAGCAATGCTCCGCAAGGTGAGAAGCTGGGTAGAAATCTGCCGGGGGACTACCCTTTTGTTCCTTTTTTGCCACCTGGGTTACGTTTGTGGGCAGATCCGATACCCGGTCCCAGAGGAGTCACAGGAAGGGACTTTTGTAGGGAATGTCGCCCAAGATTTCCTGCTGGATGCAGAGAGCTTAGCAGCTCGCAGGCTGCAGGTCGCTGGAGAGGTGAACCAAAGACACTTCCGTGTGGATTTGGACAGCGGTGCCCTGCTCATCAAGAATCCAATCGATCGAGAGGCACTGTGTGGGCTCAGTGCCAGCTGCATCGTGCCCCTGGAGTTTGTAACAGAAGGGCCTTTGGAAATGTACCGAGCAGAGGTAGAAATCGTGGATGTGAATGATCACGCCCCCCGATTTCCTCGGCAGCAGCTGGACTTGGAAATTGGGGAGGCAGCTCCTCCAGGACAGCGTTTCCCCTTGGAAAAGGCTCAGGATGCAGATGTGGGGAGCAACTCCATCAGCAGCTATAGACTAAGCTCCAATGAACACTTTGCACTGGATGTCAAGAAGCGCAGCGACGGCAGCCTGGTCCCAGAGCTGCTCCTGGAGAAGCCTTTGGATCGGGAAAAGCAATCAGACTACCGCCTAGTGCTGACTGCTGTGGATGGAGGGAACCCCCCGAGATCTGGCACAGCGGAGCTCCGGGTGTCAGTGCTGGACGTGAATGACAACGCCCCAGCCTTCCAGCAATCCAGCTACAGGATTAGCGTTTTGGAGAGCGCGCCAGCCGGCATGCTACTCATCCAGCTCAATGCCTCTGACCCAGACCTGGGTCCCAGTGGTAACATCACCTTTTCTTTCAGTGGTCACACCCCTGATCGTGTGAGAAATCTCTTTAGCCTGCACCCCACTAATGGAAAGCTTACTCTTCAGGGGCCCCTAGACTTTGAGAGCGAGAATTACTATGAATTTGATGTTCGGGCTCGAGATGGGGGTTCTCCAGCCATGGAGCAGCATTGCAGCCTTCGGGTGGATCTCCTGGATGTAAATGACAACGCCCCCCACATCACAGTGACCTCAGAGCTTGGGACTCTCCCTGAGAGCGCGGAACCTGGCACCGTGGTGGCGCTCATCAGTGTGCAGGACCCCGACTCAGGTTCAAATGGAGATGTGAGCCTCCGTATTCCTGACCATTTGCCCTTTGCCCTCAAGTCTGCCTTCAA
This sequence comes from Leucopleurus acutus, assembly GCF_964270905.1. Classification (NCBI taxonomy): domain Eukaryota; kingdom Metazoa; phylum Chordata; class Mammalia; order Artiodactyla; family Delphinidae; genus Leucopleurus; species Leucopleurus acutus. The sequence goes on along the minus strand of NC_139145.1, from coordinate 58,124,075 downwards.
GAACCAGTTCTCCCTGGTGACTGCTGGACCCTTGGACCGAGAGGCCAAATCCAGCTATGATATCATGGTCACTGCTTCTGATGCTGGGAGCCCTCCTCTGAGTACCCACAGGACCATTTTCCTCAATATTTCAGATGTGAATGATAACCCACCCTCTTTCTTTCAGAGATCACACGAAGTATTTGTTCCAGAGAACAATCGCCCAGGGGACCTGCTTTGCTCCCTTGCAGCCTCTGATCCAGACTCTGGCTTGAATGCCCTTATCTCCTACTCTCTCCTAGAGCCCAGAAATCGAGATGTGTCAGCTTCCTCCTTCATCTCTCTGAACCCCCAGACGGGAGCTGTTCATGCTACTCGATCCTTTGACTATGAGCAAACACAGACACTGCAGTTTGAGGTGCAGGCCCGGGATCGGGGCAACCCACCCCTTAGTAGCACCGTGACAGTTCGTCTATTTGTACTGGACCTCAATGACAATGCGCCAGCTGTGCTCCGCCCTAGAGCCCGACCTGGTTCCTTATGTCCACAAGCACTGCCTCCATCAGTTGGTGCTGGACACCTAGTTACAAAGGTGACCGCTGTGGACTTGGATTCGGGTTACAACGCTTGGGTTTCGTATCAGCTCCTGGAGGCCCCAGATCCCAGCCTGTTTGCAGTCTCCCGCTATGCTGGGGAGGTGCGGACGGCTGTTCCCATCCCAGCTGATCTCCCGCCGCAGAAGCTGGTCATTGTGGTAAAGGATAGTGGTAGCCCACCACTCTCTACCTCCGTTACTCTCCTGGTGTCCTTGGAAGAAGACACTCATCCAGTTGTCCCTGATCTTCGAGAATCTTCAGCTCCAAGGGAAGGAGAATCCCGCTTGACCCTGTACTTGGCTGTATCTCTAGTGGCAATTTGCTTTGTCTCCTTTGGCTCATTCGTGGCACTAATCTCGAAGTGCCTGCGTGGGGCTGCCTGTGGAGTGACCTGCTTTCCTGCTGGCACCTGTGCCTGTCTCACCCGATCTCGAAGGAGAGAGGGGCTTCCTCCTTCCAATGGGATCCTCCGAATCCAGCTAGGGTCAGATGATCCTATCAAGTTTGTTGATGTGGGCGGCCACTCTCACGGCTGTACACCCTTGGCTTCTGCACCCACTCGGAGCGATAGCTTCATGATGGTGAAGTCACCCAGTGCACCTATGGCAGGGGAACCTGTTCGCCCAAGTTGCCCACCCTCTGATCTTCTCTATGGGCTAGAGGTGAGACCTTTGCAGGCTCAGCCAACGCTTGAGGGTTGTTCTGAGGCAGGCGTGTGGCTGGGCCATGTCTCAGAGAGTACTGGTCTCTCTGTAAGAGCCTGTAGTGATGTCACCACTTCTGTGAGTGGTAACCATGTGGTGGATGCTATGCTGTAGAAGTGTTTTGTGAACTAACCAGGGAGTTTTCACGGATTAGTACTTGAGGTGGGTTATGCCCTTATCTGAGAGTAAGAATTGAAAGTAAGTGATCAAGAGGCAGGGTATTGTGGAAACACACGACTGGAATGTGGATCATGTGGAAGGCTCTTGTGCACAAGGTGCACCTAAACCCCGGTGGCTGCTTTCTCTACTCTTCCTGAATGTGAGGGGCCGGGGTCTGGAACACTTTAACTCTAGGTTAAGGGGAGCTAATATCTTTGCCCCACAGTATCATCTACTCCCTAATCCACAGTGAAAGGGACTCTCTGCTTGAAACATAGCAGAGAGCAAAAAGAAGAAAGAGCCCAGGGAGTAGAGAGGCATCAAGGTGGAAGCAGGGATCTTTTTGTCCAGGTCTTCAGGACTCCCAATCAAGTCCCCACTGGGATTTGAGCTAGATTCAGTAGATTGGGGCAGGGGAACATTACCTCTTTGGGAGGAAAAGGCAATAAGTGAAATCACTAAATATCTAAACCTGTTTTACTGCTGAGGAATTCATAGAGACAGCCACTATGGGAGTCTTTAAGTAGTTTCTTCTGAATTGATGAAACCATAAAGCCTAGAGGCCATGCCTAGACTCTAGTCACCTTCCTTGGGTGACCTGGATCAGTCCTAGAAATGTTCCTCCTATCACAAGCTGTGATGCCCATTCCATAGCTAAAGTCTGGGATCTCAGAAAAATTGAATCCTCATAGCCATCAGCTGACACTGAGATTCCTCGAAGTACTGCTGGAGAGTCCGAGCAAGACTCTAAAGGGTCCTGACCAATCTTTTCTCTCACCTTGGCAGTGTTTGGTAGGATGGGGTAGGGAGGGGCTAACACATGGGCTTTGCCTCCCTGAGAAGGACAAAATTTTGTTGGTTCAAGCAACGTAGTGGGAGCTTCTGAAGTCATGCAGGAAGTTGCTGGGACAGAACACTGAGAAGTTCTGTACCACTTTGTCTTCCCTGTTGAGCACCATCTGAGCTGCCAAGGGGGCTGAATCAACCTGCAGCATGAAATGAGTGGGGAGGTAGGAGGCTTCTGTGACACAGATTTGCAGCGCCTGTTCCTAAGGTTTCCAGGACTGAGGAGACTTGATAATTGGTTGGGAGCACAGACTTTTGGGCCAATCAGACTCAGAGCCAAGGTGGGGGATCTGCTCTTCCTGCCCGCCTCTCCTCCCCCAGCTCCCCAGCTCCACTCAGATTCGATTCCCCTCCCCCCCCAACCCACCCCCGCCATTTGGTGACTAAGAAGAACTGCTGCAGGCAGACAAACCTCGGAGCAGTTTTTTAAGAGGCTGGAAGGAGACATAAGAGATTTCAGCTGCTACATCCCAAGCCCTGGGTCTGCCTTCGAGACAGGACAGCACAGAGTCAGTGTCCAGGAAGGGACTTCTGGGTCATGGGGCCCAAGACACCCCCGCAGCTCGCTGGGAAATGGCAAGTGCTGTGCATGTTGTCCTTGTGCTCCTGGGGCTGGGTGTCTGGGCAGCTTCGTTACTCAGTGGTGGAGGAGTCTGAGCCGGGGACGCTGGTGGGGAACGTTGCTCAGGATCTAGGCTTAAAGCTGACAGATCTGTTGAGCCGCCGGCTGCGGTTGGGCTCTGAGGAGAGTGGGCATTATTTTTCCCTGAGCTTGGTGAGTGGTGCTCTGGCAGTGAATCAGAAAATTGACCGAGAGAGCCTGTGTGGAGCCAGCACCAGCTGCCTGCTGCCACTACAGGTGGTGACCGAACACCCGCTGGAACTAATCCGTGTAGAGGTAGAAATCCTGGATCTCAATGACAACTCTCCTAGCTTTGCCACCCCTGAGCGAGAGATACGCATCTCAGAATCAGCTGCACTTGGGGCACTGTTCCCACTGGATAGTGCCCAGGATCCAGACGTGGGTACCAATACCGTGAGCTTCTATACTCTGAGCCCCAGTAGCCACTTCTCTCTGAATGTGAAGACCCTAAAAGATGGGAAGCTGTTCCCAGAGCTGGTGCTAGAGCAGCAGCTGGACCGTGAAGCCCAGGCAAGCCATCAGCTGGTGCTCACTGCTGTGGATGGGGGTATCCCACCCCGCTCGGGGACCACCCTTATCTCCATCACTGTGCTGGACGTCAATGATAATGCTCCAACCTTCCAGTCCTCAGTTCTACGTGTGGGACTCCCAGAGAATGCGCCCGTGGGTACACTGCTGCTCCGCCTCAATGCCACTGATCCAGATGAAGGCACCAATGGCCAACTAGACTATTCTTTTGGAGACCATACATCTGAGGCAGTGCGGAATCTCTTTGGCCTAGACCCTAGCAGTGGAGCAATCCGTGTGTTGGGTCCCATAGACTTTGAGGAATCAAGTTTCTATGAAATTCATGCAAGAGCCCGTGACCAAGGACAGCCAGCCATGGAAGGCCACTGTGTGATTCAAGTGGATGTGGGGGATGCGAACGACAACGCCCCAGAGGTACTGTTGGCCTCTTTGGTCAACCCTGTCCTGGAGAGCACACCAGTGGGCATAGTAGTGGGATTATTTAATGTGCGGGACCGAGACTCAGGGAGAAATGGTGAAGTGAGCCTTGATATCTCTTCGGGCCTGCCATTTCAGATTAAGCCTTCTGAGAACCACTACTCACTGCTAACCAGCCAGCCTTTGGACCGTGAGGCCACATCCCACTATGTCATTGAGCTGCTGGCCCGCGATGGGGGCTCACCTCCCTTGCATGCCCATCTCACCGTCAGGCTCAACATTTCAGATGTGAACGACAATGCACCCTGCTTCACCCAGCAGCTCTACACTGCTTACATCCCAGAAAACCGGCCTCCAGGCTCCCTTCTCTGCACCGTGGCTGCCTCTGATCCAGACGCTGGGGAAAATGCTCGCCTCACCTACTTCATTGTAGGGAATCAGATTCAGGGAGCCCCGGCCTCTTCCTTTGTGTATGTCAACCCTGAGGATGGGCGGGTGTTTGCCCAGCGTACTTTCGACTACGAATTGCTGCAGATGCTGCAGATCGTGGTGGGCGTTCGAGACTCTGGCTCTCCCCCACTGCATGCCAACACATCTCTCCATGTGTTTGTCCTGGACCAGAATGATAATGCCCCAGCCGTGCTGCACCCCAGACCAGGCCGGGATCTCTCAGTCCCCCAGCGTCTCCCTCGCTCTGCCCCTCCTGGCTCCTTCGTCACCAAGGTGACAGCCGTAGATGCTGATGCAGGCCACAACGCCTGGCTCTCCTATTCACTGTTGCCACAGTCCACAGCCCCAGGACTGTTCCTGGTGTCTGCACACACTGGTGAGGTGCGAACAGCCCGGGCCTTACTGGAGGATGACCCTGACACCCAGCAGGTGGTGGTCCTGGTGAGGGACAATGGTGACCCTTCACTCTCCTCTACAGCCACAGTGCTTCTGATTCTGGAGGATAAGGACCCTGAGGAAATGCCCAAATCCAGCGACTTCCTCACACACCCTCCTGAGCATTCAGACCTTACCCTTTATCTCATTGTGGCTCTTGTGGCCGTCAGTCTCTTATCCTTAGTCACCTTCACCTTTCTGTCAGCTAAGTGCCTTCGGGGGCACGCAGACGGGGATGGGGGTGGGGGTGAGTGCTGTGGGCGCCAGGACTCGCCCTCCCGGGAGTTCTATAAGCAGTCCGGCCCCAACCTACAGGTGAGCTCAGACGGCACACTCAAGTACATGGAGGTGACGCTGCGGCCCACAGACTCGCACAGCCATTGCTACAGGACGTGCTTTTCACCAGCCTCGGACGGCAGTGACTTCACTTTTCTAAGGCCCCTCAGCGTCCAGCAGCCCTCAGCGCTGGCACAGGAGCCTGACACCTTCCGGTCCCGCTCTAACACGCTGCGGGAGCGGAGCCAGGTGAGGGGCTCAGCGCGATCCCTGGGGGCGGCAATGGAGAAGCCGCCCAGCCGCATCAGGGACTTTGAACTTGGCATCCGCTCCTCTGGTGCGGGCTCGGCCCGAATGTCGGGACTGTTTGGACGGATTGTGTGGAACCAGAGGTGTGGCCGAGGCAGGGATGGGGCTCTGAGCCCGGGGAGGTGATGGTGATTGTGGTTGAGGGGGAGACAGGAAAGGACCGACCCCACATTCAGAAAAGCCTGCGGTCTGGTGATCATTCTGGCGATTTCCGCCAGGTCCGGGGTCCGGGTGGAGGCGGTCACAGATCCACGCCTGCAGCCAGCCTCCGAGGCTCCGGTGCGGGCACGCTCCACTGGTCCTGAGGTTTCTTCTTAGGTTTCTCCCCACTCCCTTGACCTGTGACCTCGCTGTTATTCCCAACCCTCTTTATTCCCACATCAAACCAACGCGTCTGTGGACAGAGCAGAAGCGCGCCCTCAGGGCCCGCACGAGCCACGCACCGCGCACGGCTCGCCGCGCCTCACCCGCGCACGCACACGCCCCCTCGCACTTGGCCTTCCGCGTACACCGCCTTTTACTGCCAGCCGCTCGCTGCCAGGTACACTGGCTGTTCCAGCCCGCTCACAGCTTCCCTCCCACCCTGCTGCTCGCCTCAGAGGTACTGACTGAGCGCGCCCAAGCTGTGACCGTCCTGCCCCTGACGACTCTGGAGCCGCCTCCCGCCCCCGCCCGGACCTGGACCGGTCGCCTCCTGACGAGCCAGAGTCGCCCGCAGTGTAGCCATTCTGGGCACTCTAGGCGCGGGGCGGGCAGCACTCTATGACCCGCGGGCTGGCGGATCCCGCCGGGCCCAGGGCTCAGAGCGGAGGCCGGCGGTGCCTCCAGCCCAGAAGCCTAGCTCAGGTCGGCCAGGCTGCCCTGTGGCCCAAGGGACGGCGGGGTCCGGCCTGGGACGAGCGAACAGGCCTCTATAGGACAGGCCGCCTGGGCCCTCTGTGGCACCACCGACCTGTCTTCTGGTGGGAAGTGGGACCCTGGAACACCTGGGCTCTGGACGCTAAGACATAGGCTTTTGGCTCCGTCGTCACCACATGTGCCCAGCGATCTAGGATCAGGGCTTTGGGAGTGACCAAATTACCTGACACTCTGGCAAGTCTTTCTTTCCCTGGTTGTTGGAAAGCCATGGCCTCTCTCTGCCAGAAGCCAGCAGGGTGCTTGCATACATGGGGAAACTATAATGGTAAAAAGCACACGTTTCTGTAACTCCAGGAGCTTTTATTCAAAATATGTCCGTACCCCATCCTGCCCCTCGAATCAGAATTATAGTTTGGAACAACACCCCCATGTGATTCTGATAGCTAATTGAGAGAGCCTTACTACAACTTCCTCTTAGAGAACCACAACGTCTCCTTTGCTCTTCCCCACACTTGTTGGGTAGGTACTAGAATCCTCCCTCTTATAACTGAGTTTCACAGAGCTCAAGTGACTTGCTCAAGTTCACAGGGTAAGTGGTCGAAAAAGATCTAATCTAGGTCTGTCTTAACTCCAGAATTTGTGCTTTCAATCACTTGGTACTTGTAAAACTGGAGAACAGGAGAGACGGTTTGTGTCTGCTGGGATGAGGCAAAGGGGAGCATTCTTTCCCTTTTAGAGCCTAACACGTGAAGAAAAGCCTACTAGGGCTCCTTATTCCTGAGCATCCCTAATTGAACAAACTTGGACCCGCTGTCCTTATGTAGGCTGTGAGTTGGCCTAGTTCCTGCCCTCCAGTCTGTCATGGTTCCTGCATCTCCATGTAGATTCTGCTGTGTCTAAGAATATAGTAACTGAGAGCTGGACATCCCTGTGCCCTTCCCCATGGCAGCTCCAGAATGGTGCTTATGACTCCTATTGTACCTGGGATGCTAAGTTTCTGGGTTCTGCTTACATCACTGCCACCTGTGAGACTTAGAGTGAGTCATTTGGCAGCCCTGGGTCTTCCTTCTCCCCAGTGTAATCGGAGGTGCTCACACCTCCCTCTCTGCTCCTGGGAGTGAGTGTGACAATTACCAGAGCACCCCAGAATGGAGAGGAAATGGCTCTAGAAGTGCTCCACGAGAGTGTGTGATGGGATAATACACCCTCTGCAAAGGCTGGGAGGGTCTTGGAAGTGAAGTGGCTGGCTAGAGTCCCACGCCTCCATCCAGGTGGGAGGGGGCTACAGATCTGCCCCTTGGGAGCCCTGGAGATTGCGTTGGCTCTCCTTGGAGCCTGTGGGAGCTTGATCTCTGCCGGGCTCCATCCCAGCAGTTCTCTCTGTTCCAGACAGAGCTGCCTTGTTCTCTCCTCCTTAGTCAAAGCCATTGTCTGGCACAGAGTTCTGGGGGTGGGAGGTGTCCTGGGGCTTGGATGCCCTGCCATCCAAAGGCCCAGTCTGGCATAACTCCTAAATTAATAATGTATTTAGCTGTGGGAAGGGATCCTTGAGAGCCAGGGGTCTGAAGGAGGTGTCCTTCTGAATGTAAAGGCACAACCTGGCATGAAAAGGGTTACCCAGAGCAGCAGCCATCTTGCCGCAGAGGATGCTTTGTTCCCAGCTGAGGAGCTGAATGAAATTCTTTCTAGGGCTGGTGGAATTCTCATGTAAAAAACCTCTGCGACTTTTGGGGGCCTTCTCTGCACCCCTCCCCCCGGTTTCGCAGAAGATGCTTTCAGCCCTTGAATCTCTGCTCAGAAGTTCCGAGTCTGGGGGCAGGGAGGAAGGGGCCGGTTCCTTAGGAAAGGAATCTGGGTTTGCTCACTGTGGTCAGATAACTGTGATTTTATCTCTTTGTTACCTCAGACCTCTGAGACCTGAGGTGTATTTTGTCTTTGAAAATGAGCCTACCTCGCCCTCATCTTACCCCATTTGGGTACTCAGCCCCTTTTCCCTCTGTTTTCTCCACAGCAAGCCCCGCCCAACACGGACTGGCGTTTCTCCCAGGCCCAGAGACCCGGCACCAGCGGGTAGGTGACTGCCTCTCCAGCCCACCCTCTCCTCTGCGACATTTTTCTCAGTGATGACGTGGGAGGAGATGGGGGGAGGGCTCAGCGTTCGCTACAAATGGCTTCCTCCCTCAGTTCCAGATTGCAGGGAGGTTTGGGTACGTTGGCGGCTGGTACACAAACCCCAGAAGGAAGACGCTCCTACTCTGGCTATTTTGGAAACGCAATTCACACACTCATCCCTTCCCTGCGCCCCACCACACAAACCTTCTCCTGTATCTTGGGGGCTCCGTGGGAGCAAAGGATGGTCTCAAGGAGGTCTCTGGGCGGAGAGGAAGGTTTTTATACCTATCCACCGGCTCCATCCTCCTGCTCCAGATTTGGCTGGCCTCCGTCCTGACTGGGGTTCAGGCAGAGGAATCTGGGACAGGAGGAGGAGGGGAGGAGCTGTCAGCAGCCAGAGCCTCCTCCTGAGCCGGCAGGAAAGAGCCGAGGCTGGGGGGAGGGAGGTCAGGCAGCTGGCGGTGGGGCTGGTGACGGAGAGCCTGCAGCCTTCTCTGCCTGCAGGCCCTTTGTCTCGGACACTCTCTCACCGTCCTCGGCTCAGTCTCTATGTTAGTTTGCCATCTCTGCCTCTCCTCTCTTTCTCGTCTCGATCTCAGTTTCTTTCTTTATTGCTGTATCTCGGTCCCCACCATTTGTGTCTACTTGCACTGATTTGTGCCTCTTGCTGCGCCTGCTATGGCTAGGTGCTCAATAAATGTGGAATCGATGAATAAACGTGACTCCGCCTTAGTCTCAGTCTCTGTTTCTCCTTTTCCCTCTGTCTCTGCTTCCCTGTCTCTGTCCTTGACCTCTCTTCTGTCTCTCCTTCTTTCATCATTTCCTAGTGTCCTGGTGTTCTTCTGTCTCCAGTCTCTTTCTCTCCCTCTCACTGTTTCTCCTTTCTTCTCTGTTCTCAGCCTCTCTGTCTCCTTTGTCTTTGTCTCTGTCTCTCTCTGTATATCTCTCTAAGTCTCTTGTCTGTCTCTTTTTGCCTTAATGGGTCTCTTTCTCTGTTGCTCTTTCTTTATCTCTCTCTCTTTCTCTTTTATCCTGTCTTTTACTCTGTGTCCCTCTCTCTGTCTCTCATTTCCTAAAACTTGTGGGCAAGCCAGCACACATGTGCCCGCCCCCCAGGCTCTCTCCCTCCCCAGCCCCTCACAGACAGAGCGTTTGATCTCTGCTCTCCACCATACACCCTCCCATCCAGGCTGCCCCAGCTGCTCAGATCAATCTGGTATGAATTCCTGCTAAGACAGGAACTCCCTGGGGCGAGCGGGCGGGGGTGGGGTGGAGGGGAGGAAGACTTCAGCAAAAGACCTGCAGTTGGTCTGAGGGGAGTGGGGTCAGCTCTGGGCCAGGCCTGTTGGAAGTCTGGTGACCCTGGGAGCCTGGTGGAGTCCAAGAAGCCCAGGAGGCGGAGGGCAGAGCTTGGGCTGCTTCCCCACCTCCTCGCTGGTTGGACACTTGCTGCCCACATTCCCCAGATGCTGAGCCCTCACTGCCACAAGAACCCGGGACACCCTGGTGTACCGTGGAGACTGCAGCTCCTGGGCATGTGAGTCCTGCCGAGGTCTCAAGGCAGTTAGATCCTAGCAGGCCCCCAGAAGGCAGCAAACCAGATGGCTTGGACTGCCCTTGCCCCTCCCTTGACCCCAGCTTTCTCCTTTCTCCCTGCTGGTCTTGCCAGCCTTCCCACAGGTTTATCCATTAGGTCGTTCATGTATTCGTTCATGTATTTATTCATTCAACAAATATTTATTGAGCATATACTATGAGCCAGGCCCTGTGCTAAACATTGGCCTGTAAGAGTGAACAAGCAGACACGATCCTTGCACTTACAGGCTGCCATGCCAGCAGGGAACACAGAAAATTGACAACAAATCACACCAAAAAAATTTCTAATTACAAATCATGGCAAGTTCTGGGAGGAGGGTCATGTGAGTGTAATGGGGGAGGGGGATAGAGGAGACCTCCAGGAGAAGTGCCGTTTGAGCTGAGGTGATGAGAAGTACAGGGCAATTCATGCTCCCTTTACCCACCACCACCCCAGGCCATATACTGGCCCTGAAGCAGAATTCATTGCTGAACTTGAGAGCCCCACCAATTGACTCCTTTTTTTAAAATAATTTTTATTGGAGTATAGTTGATTTACAATATTGTGTTAGTTTCAGGTGCACAGCAAAGTGAATCAGTTAGACATATTCACATATCCATTCTTTTTTAGATTCTTTTCCCATATGGGTCATTACACAGTATTGAGTAGAGTTCCCTGTGCTCTACAGCAGGTCCTTATTAGCCGTTTGACTCTTACGTGCCTTCTAGACTGGCTGCCTCAAGTCCTTTTTCATCAAATGAGAGACTTGGTGGCCTAAAGTACATGAGGGAGCTCTTGGGGAGATGGAGGAGAAGGTGCAGGGCTCTCCCTTCCTTAGTTAACTTGAGGGGGATGGAACAAACATTTATGATTCAGCTGCCCAGATGAAGTCAAATGTTAGGGGCCCAGTCCAGCAACTATAACTTCCCCCTTTCGTTCATTCAATAAATAGTTAATAAGCACCTACCGTAGGACAGGTAGTATTCTAGGTGTAGGAGATATAAGATAGACATAACCTCTGCCTTAGGGAGTTTACAGTGTGTTGAGGGAGACAGATAGGAACCAAATAATTACTCAAGAAAAATAGTAAGATTACAGCTACCGTAAGTGCTGTGAAGAGCAGTTCCTGGTGGTGAGAGTATAAAACAGGGATTTGACCTGGTCAGGGAGCAGGAGGACATCCAGGAGGAAATGAGGCTGTGGATTAACCAGCTGAAGGAAACAGGGAAGAGCATTCCAGGTGGAGGGAAGAGCATGTGCAAAGGTCCTGTGGTGAGGCCTCTCAGGCTCAGCAGAATGATGCAGGTTTTCTTTGCTGCCATTCTGAGGAGTCAATGAGGGTGAGAAGATGAAGAGGGGAGATTTCTCTTATTCAGTCTAAGCCTGGTTCTGGCTCCCCACTGCTTCTCTGGCCTACCTTGGCTACTGGGACACCAGGTTCAGAGCAGGGCTAGCATCGAGTTCTTCAGTAAACCTGGTTCAAGTTCAAGCCAGCGCCCTGTCCCATTGCCTAGACAAAAGGAAGTCCCTGCCTGCCAGGTGTTGCTCCTCTCCACCGCTACCCCCTGCTCAGGTCCTCCTTTTGGCTTCTGATCCCAACAGCTGTTGTCTCAAGCCCTGAGCCCAGCAAGCCAGTTCTCCTTTCTCAGGCTGTACCCCAGGCCCCGCCCTGCAGCTGTTCCCAGCCTCTGCCCAGAGGAGGGTCTCCATTTGGCTTTCCCTGGTCCCCACACTGTTCTCCTTGGATGGCTCCACACTGCCATTTCCCCTTCTGTTCCACCTCCCCTGAGAGACACTATCCCTGCTCTCCCTCAGTTTGGGCAGTCATTCAACAAACAAATAGCATCTTATTTTTTTTCTGCTTATAAAATAACCCACGCTCATTATAGAAACATGAGAAATAGAGAAAACAGTTTAAAAGAAAAAGCACTCATAATTTTACAACCCAGCCTCTGGGACTGCCCCTCACACACACGCACACAGCACACTAGAATACAAACTTCTTAGGGCAAGAATCATATCACCTCTTAAATCCTAGGGCCTGTCACAGGCACTGGCACATAGTGGGTACAGGTTGTAGTTCTGCCTGTTGCCAGCTGTGTGATTTTGGGAAAGTCTCTCAACCTCTCTGAGCCCAGTTTCATCTGCTGGGAAATAGGGATAATAACACTAATCTGTAGGTGGTTCTGAGGCTGAAATAGACAATATGTATATAATTTAGTCAGCCCACTACCCAGAAATAAGAAGTTCTGAGTAAATGGTTCAAAAAGAAGTCTGTCTCTCTACTCATCTCCTGCCCACGTGCTTGGCCTCTAGCCTTCAATCATTTCCCAAGAATCCTTTCCGCCCAGGCCATCATGGTTCCAGGCCCACCCTTCCACTCACCTTTATTCCCTCAACACCATCACCCACCACCACAGGATATCCTAACCTGGTGTCCGACCCTGTTGTCTACCCCACAGCCCCAAAGCTCTTCTCCCTGCTGCTCACCCCGCTACCTGCTCTCCCCACTCTTTCCCCATTAGGCCCTTCACCTCAGCCTGAGGCCACCTGCCTCAGCCCTGCGCCCCCAGGCAGGCCCAGAGAGAGCTCAGTCTGCCTGCAAGTAAGGACTCCTGGATTTTCATGGAGACAGAGGTGGCTGAGGCTCCATCACTGGGCTCCCGTCCCCCCAGAGGGACCCCCACCGCTCAGTCTTCTCCTAGGAGCAACCATGACCTTTAAATACTTAAATCCGATCATGACAACCCCCCTTTTATATACTTCAGTGGCTTCCCAGAGCTCTTAGGATGAGACCAAAATCTTTAGTGTACACTCTGCAGCCCCAGGCCCTGACACCACTGCGCCTTATGGCAGCCACACCGGTTTTCTCTCAGTGGTTTGAACTCACCAAGGTCCTCCCAGCCTCAGAGGCTGGGACGTATTGCTCCCTCTGCTTGGAAAGCTTTCACAACACTACCCTTCTCCTAGTTAGCTTAATTTTACCCCTCAGTTTTTTACTCTGAAATGCTTCAAACCTCTCCAAGTTGAAAGAAGCATATGATGAACATCCAATACTCTTTTAAACCTAGATTCATCAATTGTTAATATTTTGCACATTTACTTTCTCCTCTCTCTCTGTCTCTCAACATGCACACACACACACACACACACACACACACCTCACACACTTCTTTTCCTGAACCATTTGAGAGTTGCAGACATCATAACATTTGAAACACTTCAGTATCTCTCTCCTGATAACAATAACATTCTCGTACATAACCACAAAAGAATGATCACATTTGAAGAATTTAACATTAATGCAATAATATACAGTCTACTAGCAGATTTTCATAAATGTTCCCCAAATGTCCTTTCAACCTGTATTTTTTTTCTTTTAACTCCAGAATTCAATCAAGGAACACGAATTGCATTTGCTTGCTACCTCTCTTTCATCTCCTTTAATCTAAAACAGCCTCCTTACCTTTTGGAGGGTTGTTTTTTTTAAGACATAGACATGTTTTAAAGAGTCCAGGCCAGTTGTCTTTCAAAATGTCCCACAGTCTGGATTTGCTGATCATTTTCTCATGGTGAGATCAGCTTACAGAGTCTGATAAGAATACTGCGTGGGGGTCATTGTACACTTTCTGCTGGGAATCATTTCCTGTCAGTTTGTTCCCTGGGTTAAAGTGGTATTCCCAGATCTCTCTGTTACAAAGATATTTTTAAATATTGGTGATTAATAAGTAATCTGTGGGTGATATATGAGACTGTGCAGCAACCTTTCGCTGCTTTTATATTCACTGATGAGCCTTGCCTGAATCGGTTTTTACATCAGCAGTTCTACAGTGTTGATTTTCTATCACTCCTCCTACGTTTGTCTGGCTGGCATTCTCCTGCAGATCACCTGGATAGCCTCTTCAGATTTAAATACCCTGTCCTTTCCTTGAGGAAGCCTGGACTGACTGGCTCCCTAACCCCAACTAGGCAGAACTCTCCTGTACCCCTGCTCTTTGCCTCCATAGCACTTGCTTGTCACAATTACAATTCAATTATTGTGTAATTATTTAATATCAGCCTCTCCATGGAGATCGAGCATGGTGAAGTCAGACCATTTCAGTCATGTTCACAGCTACAAACCCAGCACCTAGTCCTCTGTCTGGCACACAGTACGTGCTCAATAAATATTGATTGAATAAATGAACCCAGAATCCCAGCTCTTCCCACTCTGTGGAGGGAGAAATGACATTCCTGCTTTCTCCTCCAACCCTAACTCTACATTTGCTGTGACACCGTAGAGGGGACCACACAGCAGCTGGTCTGAGCCGTAGACTGAGTCCACCTGCCTGGGGATGGGAATTCCAGATCAGGGGAAACCATAAGCAGGGACAGACCTTGGAAAAATTGTAAAACAGCTCTTGACTGTGCTCAGCCACTGTGACAAAATACACACACAGACACACACACACACACACACACACACACACACTCTTTCTTGCCTTCAAGGCATTCCCTGCAGCCCCTCCCCTGGTGCCAAACCCTTCTTACCTCATAGTGAGCCTAACTTTCTGGGCAGGGCTTTTCCCATTCATTCAGGCAACAAACATTTATTGAAGAACTTTAGTGTTCCAGATGGTGCAAAGGTCGACTAATAGACGTGTGTGTCAGGCTGCTTCCCCTTCCCCTCAAAAATGGAAATCCTTTGATCCCTGAAAATCCCCCCCCCAAAGCATGGAAATAGTTACTATGGGAAAAATCCAGGTTGGGCTAGCATCCCTTAGAGTTCTTTTACAGATTAACATTTTTAACAATTAGGAATCACCTCGTGTTTTTCTCAATGTTTAGAGCATCTAAAGCTCTTAACTAGGTGCTTCAGTAGAAAACGGGCACAGTCCTGGTCCCAGAGCTCAAGGAGCTGGGTCTGGGGGTGGAGCGGACAGGTGGGGACAGTGGCAGTCACAGTGGGACTAGAGCCACCGCAGGGCAGACAGTGGGGGTGGGAGCACAGCGGAGGCACCTAACCCAGCCTGGGTGGGCTTAGGGGTCCCCTCTGGCAACCTATTCATGTTACCAAGGCAGAGGTAGGGAACTTGCATTCTAGGGAATGGTGTGCCGCAAGACAGAGTTTGAGGAATTAGGGAAAGCGCCTCAGAAAAGGTTTCTGATAGAATGTTTGAGAGCGAGGTTGGGGGTGTTCTTGTGAAATAGGAGGGGCTGGTCCTTGTGTGCCTGTGGATTTTATCCTGAGGGCTCAGCGAGCCACTGAAGTGATCAGACTTGAGTTTTAGAAACCTCTCTCCCTGTCTCGTGGGGCCCCCAGCCTCTCCCCCGAGGTCCTCTCACCTTTGTCAAGTTCTGGTACATTCTCTCCCGTTTCCCACCCTCACTGTCCTCAGGAGAGGGTCTGCTCTCCCTCACTGTGAGCCACTGCTCCCTCAAGGCGGGGCAAGCTTCAGTGCATCCTGCCCTCTCCCTCGAAGGGCCATGGTGTCTGAAACAGTAGAAAGCTGGTTTGGGGGACTGGCAAATGGGGGGGGGGTCTGGCTTCTGAAGGATTGTATAATCTGCCTCCTACCTTGCTGGAAGGGAGCAGGTCTTGGGCATGGGCTGGGGATAGGCACTGGATGTGGGAGCCCTGGGAGAGGACAGGAGGGGCATGAGCTGGTGGCTTGGGAGACCGTGATCACCATCCCATTCTCTCCGCAGATCCCAAAATGGCGATGAAACCGGCACCTGGCCCAACAACCAGTTTGACACAGAGATGCTGCAAGCCATGATCTTGGCCTCCGCCAGTGGTAAGTTGTGCCAGCATGTGTGGGGTGGGAGACCTGGGGTTCTGGGGTGCATCCCACAGCACCGTGCCCTGAGACTGGCTTTCCACCTATGTGGTACCTCTGGACCTTTCAGCCGATCTGAGGCAGCCCATAATTCCAGGATATAAAGCCGGGTTAGGGAATAGCTGAGGGATGGGGGTGGTCCTGGGATGCCCAGAGGGGAATGAACAGGGAAAGATCCTTGCAGGAGAAGTAGGGAGTAGTGGTTAAAATTCTAGCCTTGGAAGGGACGACTATAGGTCAGGTCCTAGCTCTGCCGCTAACCACCTTTGTGACTTTGATCAGTTTGCTTAATCTCTCTAAACCTCAGTTTCCTCAGACGAGAAAATGGGGACAGCGACCTCAAAGGATTGTTGTAAGGATTCAGTGAGATGATACCGTAAAGCACATAGTACTGGGCCTGGCACATACATGCCCTCAATCCATGGAAGTGGGTGTGGATACTCCTAGCAGGGAGCACACACTCTGGACATGAGTGTCCAGAGCACACACTGTCTTTTGTGGTGGCCCCCACTTGCAGAGCAGGATTTTGCTTTTCCCACAAGGCTAACAAAGAACTTCAGCAATAGAGATTCAGGTGATGGTTTTCATCCCTGAAAAGTAAGAAGAGTCCTGAGCCAGTGGGGACGGAGGGGGGCGGAATAATATCATTAGTACTTAAGAGCACAGGCTTTGGAGGCAGGCCAGCCTGGATTCAAATCCTCGTGCCACCACTAAGCTGTGAGTCATCAGGCAAGTGACTAAGCCCCCTGGACCGCAGTTTCACTGACTACAAAATCCGTACGATAATAACAGATCTCACTGTGGTGTCGTGAGGGCAGAATGTAAGGCCTCAGCATAGGATTGGCAGAGAGGAAGGGCATGATACGCAATGGTGAAAATTGATTAACGATTATCTTTTTTGACCCATGGTGGGATAGAAGGTAGAGTTAGAATAACGCCGGCTAATAAGGACTAGCTTCTGGAGAAGCCAGTCCTGGGCTTACATGGAAGCCGGCAGTGGCCTTACATAGTGAACCGAGAGCCCGGCTGTCCAGCATGTCTGGAGGCCTGGTGGGTAGAGAACCAAGTAAAGTCAGAACTGTAATCACTACAGTTGTGGTGCCTGTGTGCTGCCCCAAACTTGATGCTAGGCAAACATGATGGGCCACATGTCAGTGGATCCTCTCACCAGCTCTGCAAGGCAGGTCTAATTCCTCCCATTTGACAGATGAGGGAACCAAGAAGTCGCTTGCTCCAGGGCCCCCATTTTGAGCTGCAAACTGGGAATCCTAAGCCAGCCCGACTCCTAAGTTCATGCCCTTTGTATACCAGTGACCGTGTCTGCCTTTCCATTCAGCCTCAGTTTCCCTTTTAGCTGAATAAGTTTAGAGGCCGAACTTCTCTTAATGCTGCGTTATTCTCCCAGATGAGGGTTCTAGATAAAATACAGGATGACCCGTTAATTGTAACTTCAGATAAACAACAAGTCATATTTTAGCATGAGTAGGTTCCAAACGTTAGGACTGGGACATACTGTACTAAAAAAAAATTATATGAAATTCAGATTTAACTGGGCACCCTTTCTTTTTATTTGTTAAATCTGGCAAGCCTTCCCCGGATGTCTGTGAGGCCCCGTGGGGCGAGGCCGTGGGTGGTGAAGAGGAAGGGAGAAGGGGCAGGGGGCCAGCCTTCTGGGACAGAGCTGACCCCGGTTCGGCGTGGGAGTGGGAGAGCTGCTGTAGCTCTAGAGAGGCCAGATACTGAGTAGGAAAGAGGGAGTTAGCTGGGTCTGAGGAGATGCCAAGTTGGGTTCTTGAGGGAAGTAAACAGACAGTAAGGTATATTTTAGCTGTTGTGGCTTTGAGCCCTAAGGCCAGGAAGCAGACTTTTTAGCCTAAATCCAGATTTTAAAAACAGAAATGGAATCAGTATTTATAGCCCCAGACCCTCCCAGAAGGCCCCCGGGTCACCGCAGTCTGGCTCCCCTGTCAGGGCTCCACCCCTCTGGCCCACACAGGGCCCGAGCCGGGTGTCAGCTAGGGGGATGGACCTTGGGGGTGGAGGTGGCAGGGTCAGGCCCTACTCTCACTTTCACACCCCCTTCCTGGCCCTGGAGCCAGAGAGGTTCCTGGAGTCCAGCCCAGCCAGGCCTGTGGGGCTGCTGAGGAGGAGGAAGCAGGCGGGAGAGCAAGTATACTTGGGAGGCTTTTTAAATAAACCTTTGAGGGGGAGGTGTGCTCTCAAGGAGCTGCAGCTGTGGCTCGGCTGGCCCTGGCTGAGTCTCACCGGGCCTCCTGGACTGCTTGGAGCTGCTGCCCTCAGCCCCGGGGTGGGGAGGGCAGGGCGGGAGGAGCGGGGAGGATGGGGCTGGGAGGTGCTTCCCTGAGGAGAGAGGCTGGCAGCGCTCTCACCTCTTCCAGGCCAGAGGATGCCCAGGTTCTTTCTTGCTGCTCTTCAAAATCTGTTTCTCCTTGGACTCAGGAAAGATCCTGGTTCCTGCCCAGTGTAGGTCTTGCAGGGTTAGAAGGTAGGGGGGGCCATTGGAGACTTGATTCCACAGAAGGTCAGAGCCTTCAATCCAACTGAGGTCGGGGTCAGGCAGGGCCTCGGTCAGGGTCACACGGCTGGCTCCTTCGCGGCAGAGCTGACCGGACGGAACTCAAGGGCAGCCCGTTTCTCTTACACTCTGGGTTTCCCCTTCTTCCTCCCTCCCGGTCCAGCCCAGCTTCACTGCATCCTGTAGGGCCCAGGCTAACATCAGGTCTGGGCTTCTGAGGAGGAGGTGGCGGGGCTCGCTTTGTCATTTCATCTGCTCGGGTGCCCCTTAGGGTGCTCCTTAGAGATCGTGGGTGCATGTAGGATGTGGGTGGGCCTGGCTTCCAGTTACCCAGTCAAGCCTATTTCCTAGCTTTCTCTTTCTGCCTCCCTTCTCCCTGTTTCTCCCCATTTCTTCCCCTTTCTCTCTCCCTCTCTCTGTCTCTCTCTCTCTGGCGCCTCTGACAGTCTCCCCTCTTGACCCCTAAATCACTCTGGAACCCTGGCTCTTGAAGCCGGATCTGGGCCCCCTCCCGCATTGCTTCCATTCCGGGGGGGCGGGGAGGAGAGGGAGCAGCGCGGTCGAGGACCCGCTCCCTCCTGGAATTAATTAGGGAAAACGGAGGAAACGTCCGTGCAATGAAAGGGCTGGGGGAGGGGCGCAGCCGGAGGAAGGAGAGGAGGAAGTGGGCGCTGCTCCCTCCCACCCAACCTACTTCCCCGCCCCCTGAAGGCCCTCGGACGGCGGAGATTTGGGGCTTGAAATGGAGGCTGTGGAAACCTGAGCGCTGGAGTGAGGAGGGGGAAAGGCCGGGGCTCATCTCTCCTCGGCTTTCTCTTTTGCCCCACCCCCTTTGGTGCTGTTCTTTGAAAATATTTCCTGTTTCTCAATCCCTGGTTGGTGTCCCAGGATTACTCAGCCTCTCCGGCTTCAGTCACCCTCTCTACCCACTCCCAGGGTCTGGGGTGAGGGTGGAGGGAGGCCAGGGTGGGGGGAACCTCTTCTGCTATATAGGGACTGGGCTGGGTACTCCTGGGGCTTTAACTCTCCAACTGCGGGAGGACTCCAGCAAGAGGCTTCATGAGCTCTGCCAGAGTCATCAAAACTCCTGGTTTGTTGCCCCCTGGGGAGGCGGTGCGGGAGCATGTAGGATGGAAGCAGTGACACGCAGTATGGTGATGGTGGTGGTGCTGGCGGCAGCAGCTGACGTTTAGTGAGCTCTTACCAAGTGCTTCACTGGATGAAGCACTGTCTCCTTGAATCCTCACAAAAACCCAGGGAGGTAGGTACTTCTGTGCTTCTCTCCCTTTAACGTGCATATACATCACCTGGAGATCTTGTTAAAATGCAGATTCTGAGTCTGTGATTCTCACAAGCTCCCAGGTGACACTGAGCCAGAGTCAGAATTTGCACTTCTCTGGACCCCAGTTTCTTCTTGTGCAGGATGGGAAGTTGGGCTACAGGCTCTCTCTGATGTCACCTACTCTGACATTGTGAGCCTGTGCCTACATTGTACCTAAGACATCTGGTCCTGGGATCATCATCTTCTCAGCCTCTCTCCCCCTCCTGTATCCTCAGAGCAGCGATGAGGTGCAGGCCTCCGGTGGTGGTGGTGGTGGTGACCATACCCTACAGCATACACTTAAGATACACTTAGGCCTCACCCCAGCTCTCACCTGTCCTGGCTCGTAGGCCTTGGGCTAGTCTTTTACCTTCTCTGACCCTTGCTTCTCTCATCTGTAAAGCGGGGATAAGAGTACACACGTCCCTGGAGTGTTGAGTTGAGGTAAAAAGCCGTCATGCATGTGCAACATCTAGCAAGGTGCTTGGCACACGGTAGGCACTGGTTGCTGTTACGAAATGAATCCCTGGAAAAGCACCTACTCCTAACTCATAAGAGAACAACTCAATGCCCGGTCTGTGCTTGGCACTGGGTGGAACAGGATGGGAATCTGCACGAACCATGGTCTTGGCCGCCCAGGAGTCTGTGGTCTAGTGTGGAGACCAGAGAGGCTGCCTGGAGAAGGGCTAGGGCAAGGACTTGAGAGCAGTGTCTCAGCCCTGAGAGAAATGACAGCTAGCATGTTTGAAGTCACTAGTCTACATGCTTTACATATGTAATCTTGGTTAGCCTTCGCGAAAACCGGAAGAGATAGGTACCATTATTATCTCCATTTTGCAGTTCAGGAAACTGAGGAGACATAGGGAGGTTAGGTACACTTGACTAGGATCACAGTTAGTAGGTAAAAGAACTAGGAATGAAACCTAGGTGGTCACGCTAGAGCCTCGTAGCCCTACCCCTTTGTGGGTGGGATGGTGTGTCCAGTGCTATAACTGCTTGTGCTATAAGAGAGTAACTGTTGGGGACCCTGAAGTTTAGCCCCTGACCTTCCCTTGTCTCTGCAGAAGCCGCTGATGGGAGCTCCACCCTGGGAGGGAGTGCCGGCACCATGGGCTTGAGTGCCCGCTACGGACCCCAGTTCACCCTGCAGCACGTGCCCGACTACCGCCAGAACGTCTACATCCCCGGCAGCAATGCCACTCTGACCAACGCAGCTGGCAAGCGAGATGGCAAGGCCCCGGCAGGTGGCAACGGCAACAAGAAGAAGTCGGGCAAGAAGGAGAAGAAGTAATGCGGAGGCCAGGCCTTGGAGCCACAGGGCAGCCTCCCTCCCCAACCAGCCCAGCCTCTCCCTACCTGTGCCCAGGCCTCGGATTTTCAGGGCTCACCCCCAGGATACTGGTAGGGGCCCAGGCCATGCTCCCCTTGGGAAACAGAAACAAGTGCCCAGTCAACACCCCCCCTCTGCCCCCAGGGGATTGAATATGCAAAGGGAGTTCTGCTGGGAACCCCCATCCAATCAATTGCTGTGCCCATGGGGGTAGTGGGTTAGTGTAGACACCATTTATCACACCCCTTTCAGTTACAGCTGAACTCCTCCATCTTCCAAATTCAATCGGGCCCATCCATCCCCTGCCTCCCTCCTACCCGACCCACCCCACCCTCCTCCTCAACAGCTCCTCTTTCTTAAGTTGTTTGGGGGTGTTGAGGTACCTGGTGACCTAAAAAGGCTCATAGTTGTGAAGAGTTGGAAGGGCATCATGACCTCTTGGCCTCTCCTTCAATTCTCAGACTTCCCCCAAAGCATGGTTTGGTGCCAATCCCTTCACCTCCTTCCAGGACCTGAGACCAAGCTCAAGTTTTGGGAGATATGGTCACCATTCCCATGGTACTGATGCTTGCTGGATTTAGGGAGGGCATTTTGCTACCATGCCTCTTCCCAACACCCTGGGGACCAGTCTTTTGGTTTTCATTGTTTGATGTTCCCACTGCATGCTGTGACTTCCCCCTCCCCAAACAAGAGACTTCACTGCATGTTCTAAGACAGTATGGGGTGGTAAGATAAAGAAGGGAAGGGGGTGTGTGTGTGTCTGTGTGTGTGTGTATGGGGGGATGGACAAAACTTGATCCATCAGTTAACAGGGTCTTGCTGGAGGCTCTGTATGCCCCCAGGGTACTGACCAGATCCCCAAATTCCAGCCATAAGCCAAGCACCAGGCTGGACTCTCATCTATCATATACAGGGCAGCCCAGGCAGCCAGCGGTGGGCTGAGCTACGGGCACCAATGGATTTAAACTGGCATTATGGTCCAAGGAAGCTCTGAGCAGGTTTGGGACCAGGTCCCCTGGAGAGGTCAGAGGGGCCTCTGTGGGTGCTGGGTACTCCAGAGGTGCTGCTGGTGGAAGGATCAGTGTGGCCCCAGCAGGAAGGGAGGGCCAGCTAGACCATTTTTGGTCCCTGGGTTGGGAAGGAAAGGAGCTAGAGCAGGGACCAAGTGGAAAGTGTCAGCCCAGGATCAGGGCTTGCTTCTCCACAGGGCCCCTGCATCCAGCAACCCCAGTCCTTCACCTCGACAGGTGCCGTTTCATCTCTGTGAAGGCCACTGCCCAGGCCCCCAGTCCGATCCCTCGTGGCCAGAGCCTGGTTAAAGTTCCCCAGTGCCTCCTTGTGCATAGATCTTCCTCTGTCCACCCCTTCTGCCCCCGGCGTCCCGTTCACGCAGCGGGGCTTCGCGAGAACCCCACCCGGCCCTTGCAGTGGTGTAGAGCACCCCCCCCTTTCGGCTGGTGTAGAATAGCCAATAGTGTATAGTGCGGCGTGCTTTTCCGTAATGGCGAGTGGGCCGCGGGCGGCGGGCTCCACGCAGCCGTCTGTCCCCGAATCTGCCTGCGGCGGCCCGTGCTGTGTTTTGTGCTGTGTCCACGCGCTGCGGCGACCCCCTCCCGCGTCCTGACTCCTCTAAGCGCTTCTCTTTGCATAGTCACGTAGCTCCCCACCCCACCCCCTTCCTGTGTCTCACGCAAGTTTTATACTCTAATATTTATATGGCTTTTTTTCTTTGAAAAAAATTAAAAGATTTCTTCTGAAAGGTTCACCGTTTCTATGTAAGAGATGGGGGCTCCTGGCGTGTGTGGATGAAGTGATGAGCTCACAGTTGTATGCTGGAAGACGAGCGGGATCGGAGGCGATTATTGTGTTGCGTGTTGGTTTTGGGTCAGTGCCCGAGAGTCTGTGTATAATTGTTAAATGCGGCAACACCGTCGTGCATATATAATGGTGTGCGTTGACCGTAATGGTGCTTGTGGATCTGTACCCCGTGTGTGTAATCGGCTTGTGGGTCCGCTGTGGGGGAGGGGATTTCTGAGCGCGACGTGGCAGCGTGCGGCGGCGGGTTCCGTTGTCTGTTCGCTGCCGTCTCCAGGCAGAAGAGGAGACCCAGGCGAGGGGGCGGCGCGGGCTGGCAAATAGAGCTGGAGAGGGGCCGTGGACGTTTCCTGAGTTCCGCCCCTTCCCTGCTAAAATGACCACCCCGAGCGCCCTGCCAGGGGAGGAGGGTGGACTCTCCTCTGCCAGTCCTCCTCCACACCCCTCACCTCCCCCACCCTCCCTCCCAGGGGGCTTGGAATGCATGTGTACGGGGGTGGGGGGGGGAGGCGGGCGGTGTCAAGGGGACAGAAGGGGCAAGACAGATATAAGATTGCCCGCAGGCGCAGATGCCCTCCCTTCCTCTCTCCCTCTCTCTGTGCTTTCCATTCACTTCTCGCCTAGCCCGTCTCCCGCCTCCTCCAGCCTCCTGGAAGCAAGGAGGGATTCGAGGTTGCTGCCGCCAAAGAAGCTGCAGGCAACAGAGTGGGAGGAAGGGGCGGAAGGACATAAAGACAGACCCATTGGGGTTTTCAGGGGGGTCGATGAGGGCAAGGGCATGCCCAACCGCAGGGTTGGGGGTGGCTGTCTCTGGGCGTCCTCTGTACTCTCCCAGAGCCGGTCAAGCGGTCTCCCAGCTTCTTAAGTCTGTTGTCATGGAAACCAAGCCTTCCAACTAGGTAGGCGTCTGGGGGCGGCTTTCTTGCGTGGGAGGAAGGGTGGTGTGCGTGGTTGCTGAGATGGAAGCGGGGTTTTGTTTCTGAGAGCCAGGCTGCAGAGGGTGGGGTGCCGGTCGCCTGGGTTCTATTCCAGGCACGGCAGGAGACTGGCAGAGCGCGTGAGCAGCTGTGGTTGGTCGGTCCCCTAATTGGTATGTGTGCCTATACAGCTCTAAGCCAGAAACGCGTGGCCTCTGGGGGTGGGGAAGAAGGAGGCAGAGAACCCACCTCCGCATCCCCAGCCATACGATGGAGACAGCTGCACAGGCTCCAGGGTTACTTAAGAGGCTTTTATTTCCAGTTGCGGAGCCTGCCCAGATGGGTTTGTGGTTCCTCTCCAAGCCTTTCCCTGTCTGTTCTGGACCTGGTTTGTAAGATTTCTTTGTGCAGGTCACAATGTGCTCAAACAAGTCTGGGCTCTGAGCATCAAGTCACCTGGAGCATGACCTCTGTCTTTTGACCTCTGTCTTTTGACCTCTGCTGGGCAGGCTCAGGTTTCCACCCCAGGGTAAGCCCTAGCCTGGAATGTGGTCTGTGGACACCAAAAGTGAGTGTGGGAGGGGAATACGAGAGAATGGCAGAATGGCAGTCATAGGTTTCCCTTAGCAAAAGAGGCACAGGTACTGCCAGGAAACTGCATGTGAAGTCTGGGGTCATGGGGAGGTGGGGGGTCCCAGAACTGAATCCAAGAAAAGGGTTCCAAGGCAAGAGGCAGCAATGTGGAAGGGTAGGGGGCTGAACTGGGGCCCTACTCCTTTACGGAGGGCAAATGGCGGGACAGAAGCCACTATGTATGAATCAGTTCTAGCCCTGCGCCCAATCGTAGCGTCTGGCACCTTGAAGGTGCCGGCACCCTTTTGATGATTTTGTCAGGTCAGTCGGGCTTGAGGCAGGACAAGAGTGGAGAAGCCTGGATGAGAGTGGAGAAGCCTGGATGAGAGTGGAGACAAACAGTTGAGAAATTCACAAATGAAGCTGTAAGGCAGTACTGTTTCAATGCTTTATTAACAGTTGGAAACAAACCCAACAAACTGGAGGTGATGACATCCCAGAAGCCCAAGAGGTGAGGGGAACAGGTTTGCATTTTGTCCCTTTTTTATTATTATTAAATGCATCTTAGCAAAAGTAGATTAAAAAAGAAAGGGTCAAAGCCCCAGATGTCAGCAGGGAGGAGGGACCTAGGGGAGCAGCAGGCCCCTGCACCGCGGTCCTCCCAGAAATAGTGCAAAGGAGCTGCTGCTGCCCCTCCACACACAGGCTCCAACAACCAGAACCCTCCTTCCGGGCCTCAAGGCCTCCCTGCAGGCGCCCTTAGGTCTCCTAAGCTCCCCCTTGCTCTAATAACTATACTTTTGCGCCAGGTCCTACCAGTGCCATTCTCTCTCCCAGGGGTGGGAAGCTGAAGGGAGCACAGGAGGGCAAAGCGTCACCTTGACCGGAGAATCTGAGCTTCCTGTGGCTGGGACCGCCAAAGAGTCTGGCCTGCCCACTGCAGAGAAGAGAGCAGGGTGGGGCACAGCCTGTGCGCACTGCTCCAGAGTGGCCAGTTAGCATTTGCACATTTGGCTTGATAAATATATTAAATTTATAAAAACTCTGTCGTTTCAGAGCTCCCACTACTCTTAGGCCTGGTCCAGCTCAACAAGAGAAGAGCTTCCCCTTGCCCCAGAGTCAGATGCTGGGAGAGAGAGTCTGCACTGGCCTCAAGGGCCCAGAGGCTTGAGCGCTGAGGTGGAGGTCCAGGGGCTTGTTCAGAATTGAGGCTTGTGGGGAGAAATCCCAGGGACTCTGGAACCTGCCATCAAAGCCTCTTATATTATGGAGGGGAAAGGAGGAAGGAAGAGTTATTTTTCTTAAAAAAAAAAAAAATTCATATAAAAATAGATCCTTTAGCAAAACAATTTCTCAGCCAGGAGGCTCCACCTCCCATTTCCCTGGAGACAGAGGATAAGGTGTTGGGATGAGATGCACCAAAGCTCTAGGGAGGGCGTGAGAAGGGCCTGTGGCTCAGTAGCCTAGGGCTGGTGCAGAGGGTCCAGAGAGGCAAGGGCACAGAGCATGGCAGCAGGCTGGGGGCAGGTCCCACCTGTGCCATGCCTGCCCGCCCTAGGCTCTGGCCTAGGCCACAGGAGAACAGATAAAAGTGGTCCAGGTTCTTTTTGTTTTGGGAGGCCTTTCCCAAAAGGTGGGATAAGGGGGATTTGCTCCCCACTTCCTTGGAAGCAGCTCCCAATGCCACACCCCTAGTAATAACAAGAGCCAGGGGCAGGAGGAGCAGGGAGGCGGGGTGGTGGTGACAGCAATGAAAGGAGGGACAGAGCCCAAAGGTTCATCAGCCCATGCTGTTCTCAGGGCCAGAGAAAACACAAAAGAAAAGCATAAACCCAGCAAGACTGACCTAGGCAAAAGCCCACGGGAAAGGTAGAGGCTGAGAAAGCAGGTGGGGCCTTGTCTGAGATGAGGCCACGGAGAACGGAGGAGACACTTGGGGTTAAGGCAGCAAACACAGAGCCTGCTTTGGTAATACGAGAGCCAGGGCTGGCCGGGTTGGCCTCAGGCCTCCCCACCCTGCCCTTTCCTTCTGGCCTCCAGGCAGCTGAAGCTGTGTGTGATGTACAGAGAGCAGCAGGCTGGAGACAAAGATGGGGTCAAGGTGATGGGAGTGGCCACCGCAGAGGAATATCTCTGTGACCCTTCACCCACACGCTGCAGGGCAGGGACAGTCTGGAGCTCCACTGAGGAGCTGCCATGGCCCCAGGACCTGGCTTAGCTTGCCCGGCCGAGCAACTCCTTGGCCTCCTCAAGGATGGTGGGGACTTCCTCGCTCTTGGCCATCGTGGCAGGAACACAGGTCATGGCATCGTCCCTGGTCAGCACTGATTCTAGCTGAGATATGGCTGCACACCCGACCTTCCTGTTGCCTGCAAGAGAAGACATGAGAGATCTCATCCATGGAAGGCCAGTTTCGAATCCCTATCGATCTCTACGGCAGATACTCGGCCAGAAGCCATGCACACATGGCGGCCCTGTCCAGTTCAGAGGCCCTTCTTTTGAAGAAGGACGGGAAGAAAGCCAGGAACACATGGGAGATACCTTTGCGGCGGGGACGGGGGCAAGCAGGGAATATGAGAGTACGGTACAGGTAGGAGAGCAAGCTCTTGAGTTCCTGTGTGAAAAGCAGTATAAGAAGTTTCAATACAGCTAGACAGACACAACGGAGTTCAAGTATCAGCAGTGTAATGTAAAGAGAGAAGTACTCAAAATCTGTTTTCTCATCAGAGGGTTGTTGGAAGTAAACAGACTCAAGCTTAGTAAACAGTATTGTTTTTGTTTTCTTGGCAGTTCTCAGGAAGCTCCTAGGCCAAAATCACTTTCAGTCAGCCCTGGCCAGGGTTGTCCCAAGCAGAGGAAGGCCTTTAGCAGGCGGCCAGAGGGACTCCCGCAAAGAGGAGCTGCAGCCATGCACTGACGTCACATGATGCCACACTCGCGGGGGTTCCACCAACCCTCCCTCTCTCTCGCCGTGCCCACACGCTGAGCTCTTTTCCACCTCTTCAAGGGCAGCAGCGATGATCCAAATGCCAAGGGCTCTACAAGGTGTGCAGTATGTGTGTGGGGGTGTGTGTAGGGGGAGGGGTAGTGAAAGGTATGTCAGGGAAAGCAGAGCTGGGGTCAAGGATGGCCAGGACGAACCCTACAAAGAAATCTTAGCCCAATGGGCTAAGGGGTAGTGAAGCTTCTGTTGCCACCCTAAATAGGAAGAGAAGAACCAATCAGTCCATGAGTTTCTGTCCTAACTGTCCTAACTCCTGGGCGTCATCCCCAAGACTCATATTCATTCATGGACTCCACATTTATGGTCCCAGTATCCTCAACAAGAAAGCCGTTCCTTGGGACCATGCCCATCTCATGCTCTCTGCCTCTTCCCATGCCCTACAAGCAGTGCAGAGAGACTGCAGGTCCCAAAGAGCTGCCTGCCAGGGGTGAAAGAAGCCGGACACAAAGGCCACCGATGCTATAATTCCATTTCTGTAAAATCTCTAGGATGGACAAATCCAGAGACAGAAAGTAGGTTTGTGGTTGCCAGGCCTAGGCGTGGGGAGAATGGGCGTGGGGTTTCTTTTTAGGGTCATGAAATGTTCTGGAATTAGTGGTGCTGGTTGTACAACCTTGTGAATATGCTAAAAAACCCAGTAAATTGTATACTTTAGAAGGGTGAATTTTAGGTATGTGATTTATATCCAATTAAAAAACAAACAAAAAACAAAACAGCTTGCTGGGTCATGGGAAAGCTGGGTGGAGAAAGCAGTGCCTAAACCTTAAAGAAGCAGAGACAGAGGAGAGAAGGCCAGCGCCCCTAAATGCAGGCCAGGGCAGCGGCAGGGCACGAGCAGGAAGGAAGAGGCCCAGAAGGGTCAGTGAACAAAGTGTCCACTTTGCCTTCTTGAGACCAGCAAAAAGCTTTGGCTGGGACGGAAGCCAGACAGGGTCAGAGGGCCCAGGTCTTCACCAGGGCTGTCAGCCTCTGCAGAAACATGACCCAGAGCCACTGTGTTCACACGGCAGAGGCCACCCGCGGGTCAGCTGGAAGCACACAGCACGTCCACAGGTTACCAATTTACAGGTCTCCTCCTCCTCCTCCCAGGGACACGCAGGATTGTCTACCAAGAGGAGAAAGAATAGTGAAGACCCTGGCTGGCAGGCACAGGGCTCAGCTGGTTATGGGGGAAGGTGTGTGACCAAGACTATAGGGTTTCACACAAAGTACTCCTCGGATTATGAACGTGTAATGATGCCTCAGCGACGGACGGGGGAGGAAAGGGTGCGTAGGAGTGCGACTAAGATGGTCTCCTATCTCCAGCAAAATCTTCCTCAGTCCTGCTGAGTTTCTGCTCTTTTTCTGGAATGCTCCCTTCTCTAGGACCCTACTTGTCATGTCCAGAAAAGGCAGTGGCTTGATTATCACTTTGCTGCTCCTTTGAATTCAGTCAGGAGCAGGTGAGAAGATATTCCAACTATATTTGTGTGTGTGTAACTCAAGGGGTAAGTATATGTTAAAATAATTTGACTCTGGACCCAGGGAAAAGGAACACTGGGTCTTCAGGAACACCTGTCTTGGACAACATGGGAAAAGTCAAAGTACAAGTGTGAAGTATCTTCAGCTGTTCCTCTCTTTGGTTTCTTCCTCTAAAAGTAAGAAGATACCAGTTGTACCTAATCAAGCACGTCTCTGTATTTTCCTAGATTCAAAAAGCTTCTGACGCATTGCAGATTGCATAAAACCTGAGTGGATGGTAAGTCAGGAAAGACCAAAATTTCCCTTTTAAGCCTAGAAGGTAGGGATACTAGGCATGGACCTGATGTGGCCTAAGGTCAGAATCAGAAAAGAGAAAAACTCTCGTTGGAACTGGGAACAGAATCGAGGAATCCTGGCTGCCACTCTGGCTTCAGGGCCACAGTTATGTTGAACAGCTTGACTATCCAGAAGACAACCTCTCCCAGCCTTTCCCTAACTTGGGTACTTGTTAAGACGATGAAAAGTAGCCACAGAAGCAGATACGTATTTTGATTCTACGGGACCAGGGAGGATTATTAGCTCCTAGTAGTCCCACAGACTGTGGGGAAAAGGGAACAATCTTGAGACATTGGCCAAAGCTCTCTGAGGCCAGATTTCTAGAAGTTAGGGGTGAGCTAGATAAAAACACCAGCGAAATCAGACATATAACACTAGTATGGATGAATTAGAAAAAGGTTAATGATTTGGAAAAAAGATATTTTTAACACACAGGCTAGGAACTACTACTAAGGAGGAAGTACTCTTGTTAATAAGCTTCCTTAGGGAAGAGGAAACTAGGACAGATGGGGCAATCATTACCATCCTAAAGAACTCATTATTGTCTACAACACTCCTAATTATAATTCCTGTCCTATTTTTACAGAAGTGGAGGGAGAAATAGTGGTGGTAGAGGATATACTCTTAACCTCTCTAGACAGGTGGTCGCTGGAAAACTCCCTGAAGCAATTTCACCATGTCCAGGGCTCTCCTTGCTGGAAGGTATGAAAGAGCATTTCTGGCCTACACAGAGGGCTCGCTGTCATCTCCTGCTCCTCACATAGGCTTAGTGGAAATATTCCTGGACTTGGATTCACAGCAGTGGGTTACAGTTCTGGCTCTATCATTAGCCAGTTCTGTAGATCTTGGCAAGACCTTATCTGGGTCTCAAGTCCTGTTACCTACGAGAAGGTAAGATGCTAATCACTGGAGGGCTTCAGCGCTGGTCCCACCTCTAAGGTTCTATCAGTGTAGGGAGAGCTTAGCTGGAAGCTGGGAAGTGGCAGAGGGAAGGAAATCGGGAGAGGGAGATGAATTTCTTTCTTTCCTTGACTTTTATCCCAGTGAGCAGATGGCCTGTATATAAGGAGCCACAATTCAGACATGGAGATGAAGTTGAGTCATTAAAACCACAAGCTGACTCAATCGTCAGCCTGAAATAGCAGCTCTAATACAATCACAGGGATTCTTCCCCTTGACACTCCAAGCATTGTTCTCCCACACCCTGCAGATCACAGCAGTTTACACGTCACTTTTAATGAACCAGCCCTGATAGTAACGCTCCTCTTCCAACGCCTCAATGGGTCTTTGTATACTGGTCACTCCCTCAGGTCTCCAGAGACCAGAAGATGTTTTTTAAACATTCCTTTAAATCCCAGGGCAAAGGCTGTGTCTTTCAATATGGACAGCTGCCTTTCTGGGACGGAGGAGGGCTGTGAGGCAGACCTGCATGATAGTGCTTCGGTTTTTTAGCTCAAAATTAGTCAGCAGGAACAGTCAGAGACGGCCAGGCACTGGGTGGACCAGCTAAGTCCGGCAGCCAGTGAGGGAAACCTTTATAGTTTTACAATGTGGCCTTCTGGGTCCAGCCTCTTTCTTTTCTTCTCCTCTTAATCCTACTGTCACGGTAGGAAAAAAAAAAAATACTAAAGCTGTAAAGGGCCCTGGAGACCACTCTAGCCCAACTCTCATTTTAGACGTGAAGAAATTGAGTCCCAGAAACTTGTCTCAGGTAATCTAGGCAGCATCAGTTGGATGTGACATTGGGTCTTCTGATGCCTACCTAGTCCTATGCTCTTTGCACTCTACTGTGATGCCTGGCCTTCTGTTTATGTTTAATGGAAGGCCATGTCACTTTCTCGGAAATGAATGTACCAATGTCTACAGGGGTTACCAGGGTAACTAGAAATGTCTCCCCTGATTCTCCCAGATATGTTCGGTGTGTTTAGTGACCCCAGAAAGATAAGGATACAAGATGGAGCCAATTTTAAAAGTACGTAGTTCTCATTTTCACCTTCTTTTTGCTTCAGAATCTCCTAGTCCTTCTTGCACTGGGAAACAGCACTTTGACTGACCCAGGTCCTCTGCTGAAAGGTTAGGTTCTAACAAAATCCCTGCTTCCTTGGCCTGTAAGTCCTGGTTTCTCACTTGGGAAGAAGTGGAGAATGGGGCCTCTCCAGTAGAGGGAAGCCACTGATGTCTGGCTGCCTGTGTCCAGGAAGCATCTGGGATTCTGGTTTAGTTCTACAGGAAGAAGCTTAAAAGGGAATTCCCCACCAAAAGTCCAGTGAAGGTTGGCACTTAGCTGAGAGGATAGAGGAAAATAGGGAGAGGCAATGTATTTTTGTTTATCTAGAAACGCTTAACGGCAGGCCACATCACCTTATATGGTGGGGAGGAAACAATGTCGCAACAATCTCTAAAGACTAAACACACCAAAAATACCACTAGCTTCATACTCTGCCCAAACCTAGATCTACACGACTAAACACGCTATCCCAGAAAGACCTAAGTCGAGCACACTCACCTCTCCTCCCCTCCAGAAAGCCTGTACTCAGAGGATGCCAGGAAATAGGTCAGAGTTGTAATGAGGGATTCTTCTGTTTGGGGCAGGTTCTGAAGTCCTACAGAAGAGCCCTCAGAGGGAACTTCCCTCTGGGTATTCAGAGTATTGGCAGAAGCAGGCAGTCAGCCATTCACGAAGAAACTCATAGTGATCTACAGCGTCTGGGCCAGGACACTGACTCTGTGTGGGCTAACATGCTCCATTCCCTTGATCATAAGGTCACCTTTACAGGCTGTGACGGGTACTACAGGTCCTACAGATACGACTGTTAATAGCTAAGCAGTGTCCAAAGCAAACCACACAACTCATCTGTACAATAACGTTGAAGTGAAGCTCCTATCACACAGGCCTACAGAGCGCACCAGCCAGGGAATAGGGAACATAGCTTAAGCCACCTCAGAAGTACAAACTCTTAATGCTGCCTTTTCTGTAATGCCCACCCTTCAACCTAGGAAAGAAGCCATCATGCCTAGCCCCAAAGGGCCTTCACCAGACTCGGTGGCGCAGGTCATGAGGAGCAGCTTTGGCCATACCTTCTTCTGGACCAGTCTCTTGGCCACTATATACTTCCCTCAAAGGCAGTTTAACCGTTGATCCTTCCCCATACTAACGCCTGGATCATTTGTCCTCCTATCCCCATAATTCTTCTTAGAGGCTCTGGCTCAACAAAATCCACTTAAATCTTCTGCAGGTCGGGAGAGGAGGCTGCGGGGGAGTAAACGGGGAAGGCAAGTGCAGTGGAGGCCAGTTACACCCAAGAAAAAGGCAGGTTTCAGACACAGCACAATCCTTCGGTTGAGATGCTCCTCTACATTCTTACATCTGGGGAGAATGATGCCTCGCCTTCTCTCTATAGGGTTCTATACTTTCTATTCTCTCTCTCTCTTCTGCTTGTGAAGCTGAGAGTAAGGACTCTTGACTTATTTTCTTTGTATTCCTACATCTAATGTACAGTTTTGAATTTACATCAAATTTTTTGTTCATATACACAAACGCCTACTCACATCTCTGTGTCCTGCACAGTGGTTTGCTTATTCTACGTTTCTGCTTCAAGAATGAGGAGAGATACAAGAATAATCAAATGTAATATCTGTTGTCAGTCCCTCAAGTCCTAGTTCTCCAAGTCAGCACTTTCTAACATGGTTGGAAGAGGACCAGGTAATCCACTCTAGATGCAGGGACTATTGTGGGGAAGTTTCTAAACCCTCAGAACATCATTGCCTGCTCATTAGCCCAAGACAAGCAGGACCAGGAGCAGAGAGGCCTCACTGCCTTCCTTCAACACACAGGCTGGGCTCCACTTGCTGACTTACCCTGACGGGGTCCTCTCTTCCGCCGGAATGCTGCGCCTGACTGCAGGGCTTCCAGAAGACTGTCCATCACACCTGTCTCATCGCCCTCTGTCATGAACAAAAACAGAGATGTAAGCGCTTCAGCCCGAGTAGCACTCATGTGTTGAGCCCCACAAAAAATGCACTGCCACTGAACTGCTTGCCCGCGCCCACAGTTTCTCGGGGCTTGGAGCACACGGAGGGCTCAACCTCAAGTCTCACAGCCCATGTTTACTCGTGTCTGTTTGAAAATGGTTAAAACAAAAGGTTTCACTGGTTACCAACCACTGCAAACCTTGCATAATTCTCCTGCAGTGCCCTCCTCCCTTCCCACCCCCATCAGAACTAGCACAGAAAAGTGTAGACCTGCTTGACTGCAAGACTGGGATACGTACAGAGACCGGGATTATGACATTAATAAAGAATTATATCACTCTCTCTTTATCCTGAAGTGTTTCACTCCAATTTACATAAACCTCTCACGGAAAGCCTGGTTTCAGTTTCAGAGCAGGGCTGAGGAAAGATGAGAGACCACTGATCAAGAGTGTATTTCACTTAAGTACTGCCCCCAGTGGCTGCATCTTCCGGAAGTCAGCTCTGCATCTAAGAGGAGCTTCTGGTTGGAATACAAAGAGTTAATGTAGGATCCTTATTCCAGCCCACTCCGTTTCCATGGCAACAGCTAAGGGTGGTGAAATCTGAAACTGTGAAATCCCTAGGAGCCGGTAGGCTGCCAGCCACAAGGCTGGGCTCACTGCTCCCAGTGCCGCCTGCTGGCCAAACACCACCAGTGCAGCTGCCCTACATTCCAACCTCATCTGCTTGCCCTTGGGGACATGGACCAGGGCAGGGTCCCCTGCGCTGCCTGACGACTGTGTGCAGCCTTCGAATCAGCTGGACTCCCACAAATCAGCTGGACTTCCACCTTTCCCTATTACGTCCTACACAATAACTGGGGACAAAGCCTAGAGGCCTGGGGAGAATGGGGGAAGGTGAAGGATACTTGGTGTGGGCTTTTTTAATGGCATTACTAGAGCAAAGTTTGTGGCTTATATACAACTGGAGTAAGGGCAGGGGAACTGCTTCCCCCAAAAATATAAAGAAAAGACAGAAATGCAGGCAGTTCTGCTGCTTCAGGTCCCTGATCGTGCCACAAAGAGAAGTCCCCGGGAGCTGGAGTGTCAGAGCAGCCCTCACCACTCGTGCTCAGCAAAGCATGGATTCTTGCCAGACCCAGCAGCCCAGAGAACCTCTTTACTTAGATGGCTCGTAGCCCCTCAGGTTCAAGAAGGGTGGCACCAGCTCAGGGCTGTGTGCAATGGATGCTGGATTTCCGCTGCCCGCAGAGAGAGCAGCCAGAGAGGGGCAGGGAGTCGGCAGCAGGAAAGAAGCAGAAACAGGAAACAGAGGGCCAGTAATTGAGGCCATATGTTTCAACAAAGACATGCTTCTGAGAGTGAAATAGAGATTCTGCTGAAGAAAGAAGAGGGTGGCCAGCTCCCCTGCCCCCTTTCCAGAAGTTCAATCCATTTACAATCTGATAGGTGTGTACAACTGTGCTGAGGTACTGGGGACACAATACTTAGTGAAATAAGCAGAAAGCGAAGGCAAGCCATTAAAAGACAGGAGCAGGGCCAGGAAAACAGTTTGGGAAAAAGAACAAAAGATGTACTAGAGGGCATGAAAACCGGACGGGGGAATTTTTGGACAGGCAGAAGGCAAGAGTACATGTTACAACAATACTAAATCACTGGGGAGATGAGACATAATGCAGAACCAGCAAAGGAGGGAAAAAACTGAGAGTCGAGCACTGGAACGTGCATGTAACGGAGTCGGGGTTAAAGTCCAGCATCAGGATCGTGGAGGAAGAAGGCTGCCAAAAATCATTTGCCAGCAGTTGAGCTCAGACATGAGCTGTTCTCTGGCCTCTAGACTCTAGACAGAGAAGCCTTCCAAATGTTCCTGTCTCAACCCATCGGCCCTTCGCCTTCGCTTCTTACCAGCATTCATGTCTATGAGCTGCTCTCTCTTCTGCTGCTTCTCCAGCCGCTCCTTCTCTGCCTTCTCCTTGGCCAGTTTTGCTCGCCGCATCTTCTCCTCTGTCTCCCGCCGCTTCTGGTTCTCCTTGACTGCTTGCTGTGGGGGAGAAAATGAACACGTGGGCACGTATGCACTCACACATGTACACACCCACCACCAACCAACATGAACCCAGTGGAAAGTGAGAAAGGTCCACGAAAGCTTCAGTTGGCAGGTATACCCTGCTTACCACAAACATATTCTTAAAGTTGTGCAGATCCATGAAGAATTCTTCCACAGACACCTTCTTGGGGTCAAAGAGGAAGTACTCGCCCAGCTCCTTATAGAGCGTCTCCATGTTAGAGTGCATCATCCGCAGTTTGTTATACTGTTCCTGTGCATCCTTCACAAAGCTGTGCAGCCAAAGAGTAAAGAACCAACACCAGGACGCAGACCCACTTCTCTGGCCCTGAGGACGACTCACAGATGTGTACTGGCAGGCACAAGGATGCGCAACACGGCGCATTAGCAAAACCCAGAAGCAATCTAAACATCCAAACGGGAATGGTAAACCATAAACTATGGTATTCCTAAAGAATAGGAAGTGGCAGTTTAAAAAGAGACTGTTCTGCATATACTGCTATGGAAACAGGGCCAAACATATTAAATGCTAAAGCAGTACAGTGCAATTTTTACTAAAATACATTCATTAGGGTGCAAATCAGAGAGAAGCCCAGTGGCAGTGGTTATCTTTGGGAAGGGGAGGGAGAAGGGAATATGTATGTGTGTGTAGTATGGGGTGTGTGTGTCTGGCAGGTGGGGAGATGGGGCAGAGGGCAAGGTCTCAAGGGAGACTCTTACTTTATCTGCATGGTTTGATGCAAACCACAACAATGAGAATGCTTTCAAGAACTATGCATTTAATGAAAAACCATTTTTTAATGAAAAACCATTTTTTAAGGAAAAATTGTGTATCATCGTATCTATCCTGTTGTCCCCCCACGGGAAGTTCTTTTTTTTCCTGGGGGCAACTCCCTCCTTTCAAGAAAGGATATGGTCATTTTTTCAACGAACTTGTCTTTCTCATCTGTGGCAGCGGGAAAATTCTGAATATCACGTTCCACATCAGAAATCTGTTTCTTCATCTGATCTAGGTTCTTTTGCAAGTTTTCAGCAGAAACTAAAGTAGACACAAAACAGACAGCAAGCGCTTTTACCACCTCCAGTCTCAAAACCCTGTTCTGTTCTTCAGGGCACTGCTCCAGTCTGTACGTCCAGCTGGTACTTAATTATTTTAGTCCTCTCACGTGCTCTCTAATTGTTTCACACAGCTTTTCAGTGAAACTATAAATTACTTGATGATTAAACCTCCAGCCTCCATAAGCTGTACGATACTAAGGAGAAGAGAGGCTTCATTTAATTTAACAAGAATCTATGAAATCCCCCGGGATCTTGGTCTCATTTATTTTAGAGAACAGGGTTTGGGAGGAAGGAGACCTTACACAGAAATATAGAGGGTGGGCAGAAATCTGTTCCCATTTCTACTGAATGCTGCTTTTTCTTTGCCTAGTCCCAGGACGGTGAGGCCTGGTTTTTGCTAATCCAGTCTACGCTTTCTGAATGAGAAAAACTGTTGACTTAAACTAAAAATACCTGCCTTTCTTCTAGTTGTTTTTTGGTGTCTGGTGTTTCCCTAAGAAGGGAAAGAGTGCTTCCCACTTCTGTACATGGAGACCTCTCTTCTGCCCGATACTCCTCCCTGTGGCTTAGACATCATGCCTGTGCTCTCTCCCGTTCCTTAAAATTGTCTGAACTGAAAAGGATCTAAAATCTAGACTGAGTCTTCTTTCCCTACCCCGTGCAGAGATTTCTGGGGCTTGGAACCACCTTCTAGCTTCACCCCAATCTGCCTCACCTCGGCTGGCTTTCTCCACGTGGGCAAGCTCATCTGGAAACTTGAGGACCTCGGGATGGTTATTCTCACACAACTCAGCCAAGAAGTGCAACAACGTCATCTTCTGATCTGTGGACTTGGTGTCTCGAAGCTTGGGGGAAGAGGAGAAATGATGAGTCCTGACACGCCCACGATCACCTCAGGCCGACAGCAGTCTGCCACACTGGGCTCCTAGAGGCCACAGCCCTCCCTTCCATCGTCCTGCTCTAACCCCCTGGCTCACCTTACAGAGGAAGCTGATACTGAAGCCGAAAGCACCAGCATTCCTGGAACCAGCATTCATATAGTTTCCAACAAGCAAGGTAATCTCCAGGAGGCTAGAGAAGTTCTCGCTCTTTCGCAACTCCTCACATGCGGCAGTGACAGAAACAATCTCTGGCTTGATATTCTCCACTTGCTCACTGAACTGCAGCTTGAAGAGGATGGCATTGAGGCGAGGCCGCAGGCGGGGCACAGCGCCCATCTGGGGAGAGACAAGCAGTTCCGTTATAGCCAACAGAGAAGAGAGGAAAGGAACAAGATGATACAGGCTTAAGCCTCCTATGGCAGAATCTGAGTTCCAGGGTAGGGAGGAGAAAGAGAGAAAGATGGGTTCAGAATAGACAAGAGGCCAGGAGCAAGTGCCCCGGATGCTCTCAGGGAAGCGGGGGTCAGAGAAGAGTCTGTGCCACAGGCCTCACTCACCACCACGCCGAACTGCTCTGACTCAGCCAGATCATCATATTCGTCCTTCAGTTCAGAAAGCATTTTTAACTGCTCTGGCTCTGGCATCTGCTTAATGAGATTCTGCAAGACAGAAGGGACTGTCTAAGTTTGAGGGGGATGAGCTGACAACTTGAGCCTCCTGTCAGTCCCTCGCTCTGCCCAAGGACCACTAAGAAGGAGACACGGGCTGGGGCAGGGGGTGGTGGGGGAGGCAGCTAGTGAGATGGCAGGACTTTTGAAAAATATACCAGAAATAACCTGATCACCAGAGAGATGGAAGCTTATATAAAGCCAGCATTCTTTAAGTCAACGATGCTTACAGAGTCCTCGTCGTCTAGGCAGAGAGGAGACAGAGCTAGTGTATAGCAATGCAAAGAGCCAGCTCCAGAACGACCTTGCTCCTTACCTGGATCATAGACTCAGTCAGAACAGCCTCATTCACCTCCAGGATGACATTCTTAATCTCTTGATAGGGCATGCGGAAGGAACCCAAAAAGATTGCTGCCAGGAAATGAGATATAAAGACATGTTCTTCTCAGTCTCTTCCCGCTTCCAGCCCACCCTACAAACCTATGCTGGACAACCTTCCTGGGAGTGCTCTCTTAAAGTCATGATCTGAAACTTCCACCAGCTCCCCACTGCCCGTATAGTTAAGCTCCAAGTTCCTGAGCTCAGTGTTTAAGGTTCCCACCTCCCCGCTTTCCCTCCCACGAATCCCCACATTTATGTCACACGCCAGCCACACTGTTCCAAGCACGACATTCTACAAACACCTTGTCTTTGCTCACACAGGAAGTCTTTGATCTCTCTCTATATATACATCAAAAATGTTCACCCTGTTCTATTTTAGTTCCTCACTCCCTTGACTCCATCCTCAAAGCTGCCACTGCCTTGAAATGCTCTGATTCTTAAATTGCCACATCCCATTCCCCAACAAACACTTCCCATCCTTTCAGCTCTCTCACTTATCCCTAAATTGACTCTTCAGTCTCATCAGAGTGCTCTCTTGCTGCGCGCTCTCTCTCTCCCACGAGAGAGATGACCGTTCCATTTTCTCTGAATGTCTCAGTTCTACTTTGCTTTCTCTGTTTAACCTAGACCCTGTAGTCTACCCTTTCACTCCCATTCTATTATTACTACTATTCTTATTCTCTTGTTTCCTTCTCCTTCCAGTCCTTAGTTAACCCAGCCATCTCATATCTCTCCTCTTACACCTGGGCTGATGAACACTGCAGATCAGATTCTACGAATCTGAAGTGGCACCGGTGATGGTGGGAAATCCTTCTGTGTGTCCCTACTCCACGCTCCCCTGGCTCTCTTGGCAGCTCCTCCACATAAAATATCCCCATTCTCCCAAATGTCCTGCCACTTCCCCATTTGTTCTAAAAAGGCCTTGCTGCTTTTTACTGAGAAAAATTGAAGCCATCGGTCAAATTACTTGCTAAGCTTTCTCTCATGCCACTTATAAACTGAGCACTGGGGGCCCTCAGTTGGAACCAGACTAGAAAAGGCTCGAGTAAGGGCTATTTTGGAATCATCTAGAAGAAAACTTGTGCCGACACTTCTTAACGTAAGCTTAGCAGAACTATATCCATATACTCATCCTTTTCTCGTGTTTCAATAGAACAGGTAGCCCTAAGGACCTTTTCCTTCAGCATATACAGTGGGCCTTCCGCATCTGTGGATACAGAGGGCCAACTATACTACACCATTTTATATAAAGGACTTGAGCACCCATGGATTTCGGTATATGAGGGGGGTTCTGGAACCTATCCCCCACAGATACCGAGGGACAACGATATACACGTTCAAGTTTTTCCTATCTTAAAAAAAAAATCCTCCCTGATGCAACATTCTTAATTACCAACTTCCTTCTTTCCTTCACTTTATAACATTCTAAAAATATAACAGTCTATTCTTGCTTCCACATTCTCCTTAATTCTCCTGTCCCCACAAAGTCAGTGAAAAGATGACAATCATTTGTTGAGTGTATACTCCATGTAAGACCTAGTATCTTAAACACAATCTACATATATATCTCATTTAACCCTATTTATAATAATGTATAAGTTTGTATTATTAACCACATTTGACAGAAAAGGAAACATACTTAAAGAAGTTAAGCTACCCGTCCAAGGTCACACTGCTAGTAAGGGTTGGAGCCAGGATTTAAATACAAACGGATTCCAGAGCTTCTGTTCTTAACACTTAGGCTATACTAAAATTATTCCTGCCTAGGTCACTGGCTTTCCTAATGCCAGATCCAAAAGACACTTGTCCTATCCTGATTTTACTTGACTACGACTCCCACTTCTTAGACTATGTCAGACTATTTTTCTTGCTGTTCCTTTCCAGCCTCCTTTGAGGTCTCCCCTTTTTGTTACTTGCCCCCCCCCAAATATTAATGACCTTCAAAGCAAATTATTGGCTTCAACTATGACTCATATACTATCTCTTAAATTCTTATCTCCAGCCAGACATTCCTCCTGATTTCTATACCCAAATGCCTAATACACCCATCCTGTTGGAGGATTCCCACAGGAACCTTAAATTCTATCCTAAAATTAAATCAATCATTCCTACCTACCACTCTGCCATCTCTCACTCATGTCCACCATTTCTCCCACAAAAGACAGAATCTGCTCCTGCTGGATTTTCCTATTTCAATAAGTGGTACCACTCTCTATAGAGTGATCTTAACCCAAGAAAACATCTCCTTTATCCCCTCTATCAATCACTAAGTTCCATTAATTCTATCTTCTTAATATCTTCTGCCTTCCTATTCATTCTTACAACTTAGTTTCAGGCCTTGATCACCTCTCGCCTAGTTTAAAGCCATAACATAACACATCTCTCTGCCTAGAGTCTTCCCCTACCCTAGCAATCCGGC
Source organism: Leucopleurus acutus (assembly GCF_964270905.1). Taxonomy (NCBI): domain Eukaryota; kingdom Metazoa; phylum Chordata; class Mammalia; order Artiodactyla; family Delphinidae; genus Leucopleurus; species Leucopleurus acutus. Next base: position 58,083,631 of record NC_139145.1, on the reverse strand, counting down.
CTCATAATCACTGCTGAAGTAGCCCTCCCCCAAATTACATAGGGTTGTATCACTCACTTTCCTGATTAAAATCCCTCCAATAACTTTCACAGTTTTTAGGATAAAATACATACTTCTTAGCCTAAGCCTATCAGACTTCTTTATGATCTAGCCTCTATGTCTATTTCTTGAAAGCTTCTTCAACCACCACTCCCCCACATATGGCCTTTACTCAGCTGTACTCAACTACTTGCAGTTCTTGAACTGCACACATGCCTCTGTGCCTTCATACATGCTGATCCTTCTGCCTGAAACAAGCCAGCCCTCACCCTTCATTTAGTTTGTTGTAAATAGTTTTAAGCAGTACTTCATTTAGAATGACTGAGCTCTCTCCAATACTCCTCCCACTTGATTTAGATGCCCCCTTGCCCAGTGCTCTCATAAGCTTCCTAGCACACCTCCATCATAACACTTATCAACTTGTGCTATAACCATTATTTACTTTTCTGTCTCTACCAGACATATGGCTCATGAGGATAGGGACTACCTTACTTAGTTTTGCATCCTCACCATATAAGAGGCACTTAATAATCACTGAATCACTAAATAACACCTAGACCCTCCTAATCTCAATTCTCTTCCTAAATTCTGTTTCCCATATTGATATCATTCAACTGGAAATAACAATGTACTACCCCACAGTCTTTTATCATTTTCTAAAATAACAATTGCTCATTTTAATGTTGCTAGAGATAATCTTGAGAAGAGGAACTATCTCACATCACTTTAATTTCCATAAAAGGACTTACCGACAGACACTATTTAGTAATATCTGTTGCCAATGATCTAAGATTATATAGTCAAGAATTGTAAAGGCTTACTGTTCTCATTATATCACTGACTATACTTGTGGGTATGTGTCCTCATTACCTGTGTGATCTTGGCCAAGTCGTAACATCTGAACTTTAGTTTTCTCACTTGGTAAAATGGGGACAACAGCCATGTCACTGGATCATGAATGGGCTTTATGGAATACATACCCTTTCATCTCTGAAACACACACCTAGTATGTGCCTAATAGAACCTGAAACCTGGCAGACCGTCAAATATTTGTTGAACAAATATTTAAATCTTCATTATGCAACATAAAGTAGGGATACCAACAGTTGAAATGAACAAAAAAATGAACATTCATTCTGATCATTAAATACTACCTATATCAACTCTGCAGAGGAGTTTCTGATCTGAAATTTGCCACCAATCAAAGTTATGAGTATAGGTAGCAAGTTCAGAACAGAACTCTTTGAAGTTATTGATCCTACTCTGAGAAGTACAGGATTTACATTATTTATTCTAAACCACAAAGTTACTTTAGATTTAATGGAAGTCAAGCCAGTGCCCACCTTTAAAGGAAATACTTAAAAGAAAATGAGAAAGAAGGAAATGTGCAGTGCCTAGAACATTTGTGTTAGATTTTCTGTGGATGCAATGGAAATGGTAATGGCTTTGAAATAAGAAAATATGAGGTTCAACTCCCAGACCTGCCTCTTACCTGCTATGTGACTAGGCAAATTCCTAAAAGTCCTATTAGCCTTTATTTTCTTGCTGTGAAACTAGATGCTAACAATCTTGCAGTGCTATTGAAGGGATGAGATATCAGGTATTTACTATGCAATGCCTGGAACTAACAAATGGAAGTTTCATATCAAGGGACCCTGGATCCACGAGAATTAAGCTCTTAGAAAAACTTCTTCATATTTCAAATTGCTGAGATCACAGAGTTACTCACAGAGATTCTGGGCTGTCTTTGAATCCAACACCTTTAACTCTTTCACTTTTTTCTTTTGCACAGATTTCTTTTCTTCTCCACCTTCCTGATCCTTCTTGGCTAGCGAGGGAAAGATTAGAGAAGTATGATTAAGGACAAACCACATCTATGTCTAAACGAACTACTGTTCCAGCCTAGAGATACTCTTCACTTCCTCTCTATTAGTAATGGTCTTCCTATTAAATTCCTTCAAGGATAACCTCCTCTTTAGCCACCCACCCTTCTATTAGTGACTTCCCCCTCCAGCTATAATAAATATATCATTTTCATTTCTTTAATAGTTAGCAATAATACTTTCCCACCCATAGCCTATCTACTTGTAGGGAACAGCAAATTTTCTTTCTGTAAAGGACCAAACAGTAAATATTTTAGGCTTTGCAGACTATGTGGTCTGTCTCAACTGCTCAACTCTGCCACTACAGAGTGAAAGCTGTCACAGACAATACATAAACCAATGAGCATGACTATGTTCCAATGAAACTTTACTTACAAAAACAGGTGGTCAGCCTAAGGGCTATAGTTTGCCAACCCCTGTACTAGAGTCTTCCACTGTGTTATCCTTTTGTGCTTATTATTACTTATCTTTCAAGCTCTGTCTTGATTATGAACTCCCTATAAACATTCTCTTGATCCCCAAATGGTTATGATCTCTCTCTGAATCCCCACTGAATGTGATACTTTTTTACAGCAAGTCCTCTCACTGACTTTGTCACAATCACATATAATCTCTCCCTTACAAGATGAGGACTTTGTTATTCCTCTTCGAAAAATCTCATGGCATAAAAATATATTCCTAGTATATAAATATCATGTTGGTACACACACAGAAGGTATAATATACTCCTTTCCTTCTACACTCTTCTCAGATTATCCAAAACCAATGTATTCTTCTCTGATAAATGTAGTCACTCTCTGCTTTGATGAACTAATTTTCGTGGTATCTGTCACTTAGATTTCATTCAACAATTAATAATTCAATGTTCATGACATTTCATATATATCATCTTGATCTCTCTAAATCCTGTGTTACTTTGTAAGTGTGGATACCTTCCCACCCCATTTGGATTTTGAACTTCAAGAGCATGGGCAAAATAATTCTTCACTATATCACTCCCTCAGCACCTAGCATGACAGTAACATCCTCTAAAAAATGATTTACACTGCCTATTGAGAAGGATTCAGCAGCAGATAGAAAGAGAAACAGGAACTGTTCTGGACAGACAATTGTAAAATATTTTGTCAACTTTTCAGAAAGCCTTATGGGACTATCTCTTTAAGAAGTATCAAGAAAGTGAACAAGCTAGTTGCTTTTGAGGAGAGGAATGGGGTGCTTGACTATGGAAGAGGGAGGAATACTCTTCAACACAAACCCTGTTATACTGGTTGAATTTTAAACCATATGAAAAGTATTACCTGGTATAAATAAATAAGAAAGCGAACAAAAAAGAAAGTTATATGGCAAAAGGGACAAAGAACTATTAATAAAAAAACACATCCTTTGGCCTAAGAGTTCTAACTTGAAGAAGGAAAATGCTAAATAGATGAAGATTAGTTATTTAAATAAAGACTTATTGAGTACCTGCGTGTGCCAGGCTCTGTTCTGGGTACCAGGAATAAAACAAAATAGAAAAATAGAGAAAAACTCCTGCCTTCATGGAACTTATATTCTAATGAAGAGGAGTAGACAATAAACCAGCTAATAGATAAAATAGTATATTAGATGGTCATAAGTGCTATGAAAAGAAAACCAAGTAAGGAAGAGAACTGGGGGATTTGATGAGGGGACGGATTATAACTTTAGTGGGATTACCAGGGAAGGTCTTAGTGAGAATGTGACATGACAGTAAAGACCTTTTAGAAGGTGAGAAAGCTAAGCAATTCAGGCAGAGAGAACAACAAATGCAAAGGCCTGAGACAGAAGCAGGCCCTGATGTGCTAAAGGAAAAGCAAAAAGGTCATTATTGGTGGAGTAGATGGAATGAGGGGGTGAGCTGGAGCTGAAGTCAGAGAGGCCCTAAAGACAAATCATGTAAAAAAATGAAGGGCTTCCCTGGTGGCGCAGTGGTTGAGAGTCCGCCTGCCGATGCAGGGGACACAGGTTCGTGCCCCGGTCCGGGAAGATCCCACATGCCGCGGAGTGGCTGGGCCCGTGACCCATGGCCGCTGAGCCTCCGCGTCCGGAGCCTGTGCTCCACAACGGGAGAGGCCACAACAGTGAGAGGCCCGTGTACCGAAAAAAAAAAAAAAACCATGGGTAGTCAGATAAAAATTTAGACTTAAAACATCCAGACTGTATCACAAAACCTTAGAAGCAGAAGTGAAAAGATACAGAGTCACTGCTGATGTTGAAAAATAGAAAAAACAGATTCAACTTTTTGCCTGGCAATAAAATAAAAATAAATGAAAAGTATAAATACAAGAAAGAATGGGATGAAAATGTCATTTCTGTGGAAGATATAACTATATGTAGAATTCAAGACAACTACTAGAAGTAATGAAGAACTACTAATGAATAATTCAGTAAAGGTGACAGATAAAAGACAAGCATATGGGCTTCCAGTTTCACCAAAATGGAGTAGCCCCATGTGGAGGAAATACTATTATATTTAAAAATTGGGGAAGGTAAAGGGACCTAAATGGAAATACAGTTTCTACACTTCACGTGGACTGGTAAAACACTGATATCATTAGACTGGGAAAAGTTATGTGCGTATAATGTAATACCCAGAGCAACACCTAAGCAAACTGTATAAAGTAATATACTCAGGCATTATAAATAAATTAAAATGGAATAAAAAATATTCAAAAAAACACACAGAAAAGTAAGAAAAGAGAAAAGGAGGAAGCATACAGAAAACAACACAGTGGCAGACTTAAGCCCTAAAATATCAGTAGTTACCTTTAATATAAACGGTCTAAATATACCAACTAACTGAGATTGGTTGTAGTGTAAGTACCTGACAGTTTGTTTTTTTTTAAATTGTAATATAAGTACCTGATAATAAGCTTTTGATTGCTGAGGCATCCACTCCAAAGACATCCATCTTGAATAAACATATTGCCAGCTACACAACTAGATAAAGAACCAGGCCACCATCCATGAAGTTCCCCTTTTAGAAAGCCGTGGGTGACCTACATAACTGATCATTAGAGTGACCCTGCTTTTCCTTTTGTGCACTTTAATTCCCACTCTCATGTTTTAAATTCACCAATAAAGAGTGAACCCATGAAACCCTAGGCACCTCACCCTCAACTCCAATAAAGGAAGAAGCCCAGGGATGACCTAGAGCCCCCTACCCATCTCTCTTCCTGTGACCTCAATGTGTGGCCTGAGACATGTCATGTCAGGACCTGTGAGCAATAAAACCTTGCTTGTTCTCTGATGCTTGTTGCTGAGGTGCATCTTGCAATCCTAATAAGAACCACAAGGGCTGCTCCAGCCACAACACTGGCCCAGGTAAGTGCCCCCAGGCATTCCCAGGCAACAGCATTGGTAGGCTGAGACCTACACAAAATATGGCAGAATGGATTAACAAAAGACCCAACAATATGCCGTCTGTAAGAAACTTTCTTCAAACACAAAGGCTGAATGTAAAAGGCTGAAAACAGATATACCATGCAAACATTAAGAGTGGCCATATTCTATCCAGTGAGTAGACTTCAGAGCAAAGAAAATAGCTGGAAACAAAGAGGGACATTACATGATGATTAAAGGATCAATCCACCAGGAAGACATAACAATTCTAAATGTGTATGCACCAAACAACAGAGCCTTAAATATAAGAAACAAAAACTGATAGAGATGAAATGAGGAAACCAGCATAGCCAAGCCACAATAATACTTCAAGGCATTAATACCCTATCTCAGTAATGGGTGGAACTCTATACAAAAAATCAACAAGTATATAGAAGTGAACAGTAAAATCAATCAACAGGGTCTAATTGATATATACATATATAGAACACTTCATCCAACAAGAGCAGAATAAATTTTTTTAAAGTGCTCACTGAATATCCACCAAGAAAAATATCCACCTGGGCCATAAAATAAACCTCAACAAATTTAAAGGATTAAAATCATAGAGCATGTTCTCTGACCATAATGGAATCAAACTGTAAATCAATAACAGAAAGATAACAGGAAAACATCCAAACACTTGGAAACTAAAGAACCACTTCTAAATAATTTGTGGGTCAAAGAGGAAATCTCACAATAAATTTAAAAAATACATTAGAAATGAATGAAAATGAAAGTACAACATATCAAAATATATGGGGCATAGCTGAAGCAATGCTGAGAGAGAAACTGACAGTGCTAAGTTTATATTAGAAAAGAAGAAAGAGCTCAAATCAGTAATCTAATTTCCTACTTCAACAAAGCAGAAAAAAAAGAAACCCAAAGCAAGCAGAAGGAAGGAAATATAAAAGAACAGAAATCAGTAACAATGAAAACAACAGGAAAAAAAAAAATCAACAACGCAAAAAGCTGGTTTAAAAAATAAATTAATAAAATAGATACACCTCTAGAAATACTGACAAAGATAAAAAGAGAGAAGACCTATCTCTCCAACATCAGGAATGAAACAATATCACTTTAGGTCCTGCAGCCATCAAAAGGATAACAAGGGAATAATACAAACAACTTAGTACTCATAAACTGAACAATTTACCAAAAAATGGACCAATTCCTCAAAACCCACAAACTACTGAAACTCAACCAAGATGAAACAGATAACTTGAGTATTACTGAAATCATTTAAAAAACTGAATTCATAACTAAAAGTCTCCTGAACAGAAAATCTCCTGGCCAAAAGGTTTCACTAGAGAATTCTACCAAACATTTCAAGAAAAATTAATGCCAATCTCCTCCAAAAAATAAAAAAGGAAAAAAAATACTTTCTACTTCATTTTATGAATGCTACCAAATTATCCACTTTAAATGGTTAATTTTATGATAGGTGAATTTCACCTTAATAAAAAAATCTGTAATTTTTAAACATCTGTTTAAGATATTTAAAATCACTAATTAAATCAGTGAAATTTGAATATGGATTGTATATTAAATAACAGTATTATATCAATGATAAATTTCCTAAATGTGATAATTACACTGTAGTTACGAAAAAGAAAGTCCTTATACTTGGGAAAGGCATGCAGAAGAACTTAGGGGTAAAGGGCCATGAAGTTGGTACTTTACCTCAAACAGTTCAGTTAAAAAAGAAAAAGAGAGAATATTCACAGCAGCATTATTCATAATAGCCAAAACATAGAAACAACCCAATGTCCACCAACTGACAAATGGAAAGACAAAATGTGGTATATCTATACAGTAGAGTAGTATTCGGCCATAAAAAGGAATGAAGTGCTAATACATGCTAAAACATGGGTGAACCTTGCAAACATCAGGATTAGTGAAAAAGTCAGACACAAAAGTGTACATATTGTATGAGTACACTGATACAAGACATCTAGGATAGGCAAATTCAGAGACAGAAAGTAGATCAGTGGTTGCCAAGTTGTGGGAAAAAGAAGTGGAGAGTGACTGCTAATGAACTGAGGGTTTCTTTTGTGTGTAATGAGAATGTTCTAGAATTAATTCAGTGGCTGCACCACTTTGTGATATACAAAAGACCATGGAATTGTACACATTAAGGGTGAATTTATCTTAATACATAAATAAACACATACATGCATACAATGAACCACAGGTCTAGATAGAAACCCTAAAACTATTAACCTTCTAAAAGAAATCATATGGAATTCCCTGGTGGTCCAGTGGTTAGGACTTGGTGCTTTCACTGCCATGGCCCAGGTTCAATCCCTAGTCGGGGAACTAAGCTCTTACAAGCTATGCAGCACAGCCAAAAAGAAAAAAAAAGACATCAGAAAAATTTTCACCACTTTGGAGTAGGCAAAGATCTCTCAGAGATAAAAAAGTACAAACCATGTGGTAGGAAGAATCCTAAGTTGGCATCCTGGGATTTTCTTGGAGTTCTAGGAAACTAGGAGTTTCCCTCCTAGTGCACATACCCTGTATAATCCTCTCCCTTGAATGTGAGTGGGCTTGACTTATTCTGGTGAGCCCCTTTTTTTTGTTTTGTTTTTTTTGTTTGTTTTTGGTTTTGTTTTTTTGCGGTACCTGGGCCTCTCACTGTTGTGGCCTCTCCCGTTGCGGAGCAACAGGCTCTGGACGCGCAGGCTCAGCGGCCATGGCTCACGGGCACAGCCGCTCCGCGGCATGTGGGATCTTCCCGGACCGGGGCACGAACCCGTGTCCCCTGCATCGGCAGGCAGACTCCCAACCACTGCACCACCAGGGAAGCCCTGGTGAGCCCTTTTAAACAAGGGTTTAGAGCTCAGAGACAAGAGAAGTCAGAGAGATTTGAAACTGAAGCAGATGCTCTCTTGTTTTTCTTGAAGAAGCAACCGCCATGTTGTGGAGAAGGCCATGTGGCAGGAAATGGTGGGCAGCCTCCAGGAGCTGAGAACAGCCACTGGCTGATGACCAGCCAGAAAAGAGGAACCTGTGTCCTACAATTATAAGGAACTGGATTCAGCCAAATACCACATGAGCGTGGCAAAGGACACTGAGCTCCAGAAGGCAATGCGGCCCAGCCAGAACCTTGACTTCAGTTTGGTGTGACCATGAGCAGAGGATCTAGCTAACTTGGATTCCAGACCCATGCAAACTGTGAGATAATAAATCTATGTTGTTTTAAACTGCTAAGTTTGTGGTAATTTGTTCACGGCAATAGAAGATAACACAAAACATAAAAGAAAAAATTGATAAAGTGGACTCTATAAAAATTTAAAAGTTTTATTCTTCAGAGACACTGCTAAGAAATAAAAAGACAAGCCACACACTGGGAGAAAAATGCCTGCAAAACACATTTTTGATAAAGGACTAGTGTTCAGAACATATAAAAAAAGTCTCATGAATCAACCATAAGAAAACAAACAACCCAATTTTTTAAAACAGGCAAAAGACATTTGGACACTTCACCGAGAAGATACACAGATGGTACATAAGCACAGAGAAGGATGCTCAACATCATTAAGTCATTAGGAATACGAACTAAGAATTAAATTAATTAGGAATTAAAACTATAATGCCCAACCCACTAGAATCACTAAAATGGAAAAACAAAACTGATGATACTAAGTGCCGGTGAGGATGCAAAGCACCTGCAACTCTCATACATTGATGGTGGAAATGAAAAAAATGGTACAGCTACTTTCGAAAGTAAAGTGAAAACAGTTTGGCAGTTCCTTATACAGTTAAACATACATTTATTGTAACATATGACCCAACAATCCCATTCCTAGGTATCTGTCCAAGAAAAAGAAAAACATGTATGTCCAGACAATATCTTGTATGCAAATGTTTCTATTGGCTTTATTCATAAATGCCCAAAACTGGATTCAACCCAAATGTCCATCAACCAGTGAATGGACACAAGGAAATACTACTCAGCAATAAAAAGGAATGACCACGCATGCAAACAACATGGACAGATCTCAAACACATGATGCTTGGTGAAAGAATCCAGACTTCAAAGACTCCTCAGTGTATGATTCCATTTATATGACATTCCGAAAAAGAAACTGTAGGGACAAGAAAACATATCAGCCCCTGCCAGGGCCTAGTGGTGAGGAGAGGCGATGGACAAATGGGGGGGAGGAAACTTTAAGAGTGATGAAAATGTTCTCTATCTTTACATGGCTGTATACATTTGTCAAAATTCACAGAAATGTACATATAAAAAGGGTAAATCTTACTGTATGCAAATTATGCCTCAATAAACCTGCCTAAACACACTGTATCTTCAAGGCCAATAAAATGTATTAGTATAAAGCTATAGTAACTCTAAGAGTGATAATGAAAGAAGAACAAATGAAGTTCTTAATAATAAATAATAATAAATAGAAGAGATTCTAGAAATAGATACGAAACACATTTATATGCTAAAGTAAAAACTCAGATTAATTTAAAAAAGTATAGTCTAACACAGGAGTTGGTAAACTTTCTTAAATGACCCGAAAGTAAATATACGATTCTGTGGGCCACACAGTTTCTGTTGGAACTACTCAACTCTGCTGGTATAATATTAAAGAAGTCAGAGCCAATATGTAATCAAATGGGCACGGCCACGTTCCAATAAAACTTTATTAACAAAAATGGGTTGGTCATAGTTTTCTGACTCCTGATCTAATCAATAGTGTTGGAACAACTGGCTCTCCATGTTAAAGGAAAATAGTTAGATCCTAACTTTACACTATTCACAAAAATAAACTCCAGATACATTAAACAGCTAAATGTTAAAAACCAAAATACAGTATTATTTTGAATAAATGAAAACTTTCTTAAGAATAACACAAAATAAAGATGGTATAAAGGAAAAGACAGACTGATTTGAGTACATAAAATTTTTGTTTTTCAGTGTGAAAATCATCATAAAATATATGAAAAGAAATGAAAATTTCTATTTCCAGTATTGGGGGTCAAGTCTCCCATGGAAAAACATCTAAAAATGCTGGTATGGTATTTTAAAAAATCACCTTGAAGCACAGAAGAGCTGAGAAGATGATGAATTGCTCCAGAGAAACAGTGAGCAAAACACTGGAGCATTGTTCCAATATCAGTTTGAGGGCTTTGTGCAGCAAGGGTACACAGGGATCAAGATCCAGTTTCTGCCTAATGTGGGGAATCTCATGTGAGACTCTCTCCTGTTTAGCTGGGAACCCAAAAGGCTACATCCTCAGAGATAAAAGTGACCACAACAGGCTTGCACTTGGGAGCCCTAGAAAGCCTACACTCTAGGAAGAGGGTGAACCAGAGGTAGATCAAGCCTTTCCAAAACCACAACCAAACCTTGGCATAGCTCACTCCCTGACTGCATGAAGGTGATCAGCCCACACACTTATCTGCCTAGAGAGGAAAACACAATAGGAACAGACTTATGCATGATCCAGACATTGGAGCTTTAAAGTAATCATAGCTAACATGTTCAAGAATATTGAGGGAAAAATAAAAATAGATGAAGATGGAGAAGTTTACCAGAGAACTAGAATTTATTAAAAAAAATAAATGAACGTTCTAGAACTAAATGAAATTAAGAGCTCTACAGATGGGTTTAACTAGAGACAAAATAGAAGTTACTGAATTGCAAGACAGATCAATAAAAAAGATACAAACTACAGGGCTTCCCTGGTGGCGCAGTGGTTGAGAGTCCGCCTGCCGATGCAGGGGACACGGGTTCGTGCCCCGGTCCGGGAGGATCCCACATGCCGTGGAGCGGCTGGGCCCGTGAGCCATGGCCGCTGAGCCTGCGCATCTGGAGCCTGTGCTCTACAATGGGAGAGGCCACAACAGTGAGAGGCCTGTGTACCGCAAAAAAAAAAAAAAGATACAAACTACAGCAGAGGGATAAAAGATGCAAAGTAACAAAAAGAGTGCAAGGGACGTGTGTAATTGGAGGCCCAGAAAGAGAAGAAAAAATTGGACAGAGCAATTAACAATATGGTGCTGTACATGTAAAAACTCATTAAGATGACAGATCTCATGTTAAGTGTTCTTCCAACAAAAATGAAAATGAAAACAAGGGGACTTCAGAAATCTTTTGGAGGTGATGGATATGCTTACTACCTTGATTGCAGTGATGGTATCACAGGTATATGCATATGTCCAAACTCATCAAAATGTATACATTAAGTATGTGCAATGTTTTGTATATTAAATATACCAGAATAAAGCTGAAGGCTGGAGAAGGGGGAGAAATGTGACTTGGAGCATGGGAAAAGTCCCAGGATTTCAGTCTCAAACAGAAGCCTTAGACAGGTACTCAGGGAAAGTAACATATTAAAAATAACAAAGCAAAAACAAAAAAGCCCCATGACACACACACGTAAACCGGAATGCTAAATGTGATATTCACTGGCACTGAATTTGAAAGCAAAATAAAATGCCAATAATTAAAACAAAAAACAAGAAAAACTAGACAGGAGCAGTATTTCAAGAGAAAATATTTGTTCTAAAAGTGATGAAGACTTCAACACACAGAATCAAAAGCTCAGAGAACCCCAAGTATGAATACAAAGAAAACCACACCATAGCACATTATCACAGTAAAACTGCTAAAAGCCAGAGTAAAAAATAAATTCTCAAAGTAGCAGGAGGTGCAACGTATCTTCAAATGAATAACAGTAACACTGACAGTGGAGGGTTTGGTTTGTTTGTTTGTTTCTTAAGGGAAAACAAAAAATATCCTTCAAAAATGTAAGTGATGGGGCTTCCCTGGTGGCGCAGTGGTTGAGAGTCTGCTTTCCGATGCAAGGGACATGGGTTCGTGCCCCGGTCCGGGAAGATCCCACATGCCGCGGAGTGACTGGGCCCGTGAGCCATGGCTGCTGAGCCTGCGCGTCCGGAGCCTGTTGCTCCGCAACAGGAGAGGCCACAACAGTGAGAGAGAGAAAGGCCCGCGTATCACACACACAAAAAAGTAAGTGAAATAAAGATATATCCAGACAAAAACAGAGAATTCATTACAAGTTGACCTGAACTAAAATAAATAGTAAAGGGGGTATTTATTTATTCAAGCAGAAAATAAAGTATCCCAAAAGGAAATACAGAAATGCAGGTAGGAAGGAAAAACACTAGAAAGGAGTTTTTAAGTGAATACTGATATTATAAGAGTAAAAATGTTTATAGGGTTTAAAAAATATGTAGAATTAAAATGCATGAAATCCATGACTCAAAAGATGTGTAGTACATAGAGTTAAAATATTGTAAAGTTCTAACATTACCTGGAAGGTGGTAAAAGTTCTAATATTTATTAGGTTGTAATAAGTCAAGCATGCATGTTGTAATTTCTAAGGTATACACTAAAAGGATAGTAAAAAAAAAACGTGTAACTAAGAATAGGGGAAATGTGAAATAATAAAGTTTTAAATGAATCAGTAAGAAGAACAGAAAAAGGATGTAAATTGGAAAAATCAAACAGAAAACAAAGAGCAATTTGGTATATATCAATTCAGGTGGATTAAATACTTTGCAATGAAAAGACTAAGATCATCAGACTGGATTTACAAAACACACACACTAAATATGTACTGCTTACAAGGGACACACCTTAAATAAAGACACAGAAGTCTTAGGACAAAATAGTGGAAGAAAATATACTAACCAAAAGAAAGCTGATGTAGCTGTACGAATATCAGATAAAGATTTTATCTGTAATAATGCTACTGCCTTGAATAGACACATTTCATAGTGATAAAGGGTCAATCCACAAGGAAAATATGATCATTCTAAATCTAAATACATCCAATAATTTAGTTTCAAAATATATAAAGTAAAAATTGAACTAAAAGAAAAGGGTAAATCCATAACTACAGCGGAAGAATTAACACCCTTTGTACAGTAACTAATAAAACAAGCAGACCAAAACTTGGAAGGGATATAGAAAATATGAACACATCTAACAAACTTGACCTAATTGACACATTAGAACAATGCATCCAACAGTGACAAATTACACCTTTTTTTCCACACATACACAGCACATTTACCAAAATTTACCATATGCTGGGCAAACCAACAAATTTCAAAGGATAGAAATCATTCAAAGTATTTTCTCTGATCACACTAGCATTGGAAATCAGTAAAAGGATAACTACAAAGTTCCCAATTATTTGGATACTGAATAAATATCCAAATAACTCTGGAGTCAGTGAAGAAATCACAAAAGAAATTAGAAAATATTTTGAACAGAATGAAATCAACATATTACATAGAACAGATAGAACTAGTAGAAAATACAAAATAAGATGGTAGATTTAAATCCAAATATTTCAGTAATTATGTTAAGTACAGACAGACTATATGCTCCACTTAAGACCAACAATGTAGATGATGAAGGTACATTAATATTAGTCAGTTTTCCAGGCAACAGAAAGCATTACAAAGATAAATAGGGACACACTATAACAATAAAAGTTTTAGTTTGTCAGGAAAATATAAGAATTTTGAGTTTGTATGCACCTGATAACAACACATATTTATGTATTAAGATATATAAAGCACCAAAAAAGGATAAGTTTAATCTAATCATGAGGATACATTAGGCAAATCCATACTGGGGGACATTCTACAAACTAACTGGTCTATCCTCTTTAAAAAAATGCCAAGGTATTAAAAGATAAAGACCAAGGAACTACAATGAGGAGTCTGACTCCATTTTTGGCTTAACGGTTGACAGCTGTTAAGCCTCACCTCTCCCACTGCACCTTGTGCCTCACATCTGGGCCAAGGAACACAGAGGCCTCAGTGCTCCCTCCTTGGTGCCAGTGGAGATTCAGACTATGCAAGGTCCTTGTGCAGGAACTCTAAGCCTGACCCTACCCTAAACACAATAAAAACTTAGGCCAGTCTCCTTGTCTTGCCCTTTCAAGCCATTTCAAACCTGCTTGAGAGGACTATTCTCCTCTTCCCAGAGACCTCAATCATTTAAGTTAATAAACCTTTTCATACCCTCTTGGTGTGTGTGGGGCATCATCATTCTTGACATCCAAACCAAATTTTGAGTAGGGGTCCATATGCCTTTGCAGGTGACCATAACAGAAATTATTCCCAATTAAAGAATACTAAGGGACAACTGAATGCAATGCATGATCCAGTATTTTTTCTGCAAAGGATGTCACTGTGACAACTGGCAAAATCTAAAGGTCAGGTTAAATAATATTATTACATTAATGTTAATTTCCTAATTTTGATATGTGGCTATGGATCTACTATTAGCACATGCACACCAAAGGATAAAGAGGCAACTGATCTGTATGCTTCAGAAAAATATAATAACACACACACAGAAGGGTAAGGCTAATGTGGTAAAATGTTAACATCTCAGGAATGTGGTAAAGTATGTGCAGGAAATTTTTTGCTTTATTCTAGCAACTTTTCTGTAAGTCTGAAATTGATATAAAAAGTTGATATAAAAAATTAAAAGAAGAAATATAAAGCAAAAACTGACAGAATTACAATGCTAAATCCACAAAGTGGGATGTTTCAACCATTTCTCTAAGTAACTGATAAAACAAGCAAACAAAAAGTAAAGATACAGAAAATTTAAGCCACACAATTAACCAACAGGACCTAATGGAGATATATACAACACTTCATGCAACTGAAGAACAAATACATGAATTTCAAGTGCACATAGAACATTTATAATATTTAACAATATTCAGAGTCATAAAGGAAAACTCCACAAATTTCTTAAGACTGAAATCACAAGAGCAGTGACCAGTTAGGCCTCCCCTCCTAAAGTATTGATTGTCAGTGCATATTAACCAGGTGGTGCACTTTAGCTACCTCAGACAATGCTATCAAGTATGCTGGGAAGGGAGGAAGCCCTCTCTGCATGTGGAAGAGCCCATGTTTGGACTAACCTTCTTCTGACATTGCAACAATAACAACCAGACAACCATGACATGTGGGTGGAGTCCATCAGGTAAAGTGCGCGAAGTAAACTACCTCAAGGTATGAAATCACCTCAGCAATTACTTTCCTTTTTGTCCCCCCCACCTCTTCTCTTTTTTTAAAATCTTTTTTTCTTTGTGGCTTGCTGATTTCATATATAAAAGAAAAGGAAAGCAAAAACCCCAAAAAAACAAAAAACAAGAGCACTGACCAAAACACAACTAGCTAGAAATTAATAAGACATTTAAAAAAATCCTGAGAACTCACACTGGTAGACAGAATAATGTTTCCCCAAAGATATCCACATCCTAATTCAACTTTACATACAAAAAGTACATTGCAGGTGTGGTAAAGTTGATCTTGAGATGGGAGGATTATTCTGGATTACCTGGTTGATCCCATGTAATTACAAGGATCCTTATAAGAAGGAGGTAGGAGGGTCACAGCAAGACAAGAGACATGATGACAGAAGCAGAGGAGAGAAAGAGAGACAGAGATAGAGATATGAAGATGCTATGATGCTAACTTTGAAGATGGAGAAGGGGCCCTAAGCCAAGGAATGCAGGCAGCCTCTAGAAGCTGGAAAAGGCAAGGAAACGGATTCTCCCCTAAAGCCTCCAAAGGAAACACAGCTCTGTCAAAACCTTGATATTAGGACTGTGGACTCCAAATAAATTTATATTCCTGTTAAAGTCACTAAATTTGTGGTAATTTGTTATAGCAGCAATAGGAAATTAATACATTCCATATATCTAGAAATAAAGCACTTCTAAATAACCCATGAAAAGAAATCATAATGAAAATCAAAATTTATTGGACTGAATAATAAAAATGCTTCCTGTTATGGACCGAGTTGTGTTCCTCCCAAATTCATATGTTGAGGCCCTAACACGCCCCACGGCCCCCTGCCTGCACCCCCCACCACCTGGTGCTTCAGCATATGGCTGTATTTGGAGACAGGGTCTTTGAAGAGGTGATTAAGTTAAAAGGAGGCTCTTAGGGTGGACCCTGCTCAATCTGACTGGCGTCCCTGTAAGAAGAAGAATCTGGACAGACAAGGAGACACCAGGAATGCAGGCACGTAGGAAAAGACCATGTGAAGACATGGCAAGAAGGCAGCATATGCAACCCAAGGGAAGAAACCAGACCTGCTGACACCTAAATCTATGACTTCTACCCTCCAGACCTGTGAGAAATAAATATCTGCTTTTTAAGCCACCATGTCCATGGAACACTATGGCAGCCTTAATAAGCTAATACACTGCCTATTAAAACTTAGGGGCTACACCTAAAACAGAAACTTAATGTCAAACACATATATGGGAAAAAAAAAAAACCCAAAAACTAATGAGTTAACTACTCATTTCAAGAAATTAGGAAAAAAAAAAAAAAGAGGAAAAAAAAATTAGAATTAGAACAGTAAAATAAACTCTAAAGAAAAATTTTAAAAGAAAATACAGGTAAAAGCAGAAATTAATGATCTATAACAGAGATTAACAAAGCCAACAGTTCTTTTTTTTTTAAGACTCGTAAATTCAGAAAACCTCTGGTGAGACTGATCAGTATTTAAAAATGAGAGAGAGCAATTAGGCATCCAACGTCGGGAACAAGTACCACAAAAAACAAAAGCAAAAACAAAAACAGAAATGAATAAATATGCTTCAGGCATTAAAGTAAATAATTTCATACAAAATATATGTGAGAATCTAGATGAAATGGACAAATTTCTAGAAAAATGTAACTTACCAAAACTGACTCAATAAGAGAAAACCTGATCAGTCCCTATAACTATGAAAGCTATTAAATTGGTAGTCAGTATTTCCTAGGAGACCCAGATGACTTCACCAGCCAATTATTTCAAACAGTCAAGGAGTAAATAATTCCCCTAATCGTATGTAAAAATTCTTCCACAGTATAGAAAATGGAAATATTCCTCAAGTCACACTATGAGGCTAGTATAATCTTAATAGCAAAATGTAAAAGAACAAAAAATCATAGGTTACTTTTACTCATAAGCATAAAATTCTTGAAATACCAACAAACTGAATTAAACGATATAAAATAAAAAGGATAATATATAATGCCCAAATTGGATTTATTTTAGGAATGCAAGATTAGTGTAAGAGAAGCCAATTATTATGCTTCACCACAATTACAGATTGAAGGAGAAAAATTATGTGATAATCCTAACAGTACAAAAAAGCATTTGATCAAATTCAGTACCCATTCATGAAAAATACTCTCAGCAAAGTAGGAATACAAGAGAACTTCCTTAATTCGACAGAGTAGTTACCAAAAGTTGAAGGCAAAAACCATGCTTAAAGGTAAAATGTTGAAAACTTTGTCTTTGAGATTAGGAGCAAGAGAAGAATATTCATCATTACCACTTCATTCAACAACACTGGCTGGAGGTCTGAGCCAGTGCAGTAAGGCAAGAAAAAAATCTTAAGCATTAGAAAAGAAGAAATAACACTCTCATCTGAAGATACTGATTATCAGTATAAAAAAATCCAAAAGAATCTATAAAGAAATTTTAAATATCATATAAAAATATGAAGTACCTAGGAATAAATTTCATAAAAGCTGTGTAAGACCTCTAGGAGAAACAATATAGCTTTTCTGAAAAACATTAAAAATGATAAATAAGTGAATGTAGATTTTAAGATCCATAGATTAAAAGACTTGATAACAAGATACCAATTCTTCCCAGATTGATTTATAGAGTCAGTAGAATAAAAATTCCAACAGGGTTCTTTTTTTAAGTTGACAAGCTGATTCTAAAATTTATATGGAAATACAAAGAAGAACAGCTAAGACATTCTTGGAAAAGCAGCAAAAGATAGGAGATTAATACACTTTATAACAGTAATAAATCAAGATCGTATGGTACTGGCATTGGGATAGACAAAATGATCAACAAGGAGAGCACAGTCCAGAAAACAGACCCAGGTGTAAAAGAGCACTTGATATAACAGACTGAGCATGTCAGACTTCCCAATAAATGGGACTGGAACTAAGTGTCCGTATGAAAAAAAGCAATTGTACCCATATGCAAATAAATCAACTACAGGTTAATTAAAAACCTTAATGTGAATGGAAAAGCTATAGGATTAATTATCTTGATGACTAAAGGATTTCTTAAATAAGCCACAGACGCATTACTCATAAAGGAAAACACTAGTAAATCTAAGCACTTTATATAAAGACACTGTTTATATTGAGACACTGTTAAAAAAAAAAAAAAAGTAGGTTTCCCTTGTGGCTCAGTGGTTAAGAACCCGCCTGCCAATGTAGGGGACACAGGTTCAAGCCCTGGTCCAGGAAGATCCCATATGCCGTGGAGCAACTAAGCCCGTGAGCCACAACTACTGAGCCCACGTGCCACAACTACTGAGCCCACGTGCCACAACTACTGAGCCCATGTGCCACAACTACTTAAGCCCACGCGCCTAGAGCCCATGCTCTGCAACGAGAAGCCATCGCCATGAGAAGCCTGCACACCACAATGAAGAGTAGCCCCTGCTTGCCGCAACTAGAGAAAGCCTGCACGCAGCAATGAAGACCAAATACAGCCAAAAATAAATAAATGAATTTATTAAAAAAAGCGAAAAGCCACAAAGTCAGAGAAGGACAAAGGACTTATATCTAGGATATATAGGGAATTCCTTTTGTTTGGCATAGCACCATTTTGCAATCGTAATGAATGAACAGATCTATGTACTGAGAATCTACAGCTGCTAACATCACAGAGGGGACAGCCACGTATTATGTGCCTTCTGAAGAGGAACCTAACACCTATTATGAAGAAGTCTTGGTAAAAGACAAACAAATGGAGCCTAGTTCTGATTAAGCCTCTAGATCCAATTACCAATTTACACCAAATACACAGGACAGAAATTACACACTACACTGTGCAAATACAATCGCAAAGTTGATATTATGGGAAACTCCACAGACTAATGATACAGTTTTTTACAACAAATTAACTGCAAGGGGGAAAAAAAAGAGAAAGAGGAAAAAGCCAATAGATTTAAGACATAAAGAAGACATTAAGGGGCTTCCCTGGTGGCGCAGTGGTTAAGAATCCGCCTGCCAATGCAGGGGACACGGGTTCGAGCCCTAGTCCAGGAAGATCCCACATGCCGCGGAGCAACTAAGCCCATGTGCCACAACCACTGAGCCTGTGCTCTAGAGCCTGTGAGCCACAACTACTGAGCCCGCATGCCGCAACTAATGAAGCCCATGCACCCAGAGCCCATGCTCCACAACAAGAGAAGCCACCACAATGAGAAGCCTGTGCACCGCAACGAACAGTAGCCCCCACTCGCCGCAACTAGAGAAACCCCGTGCGCAGCAACAAAGACCCAACACAGTCGAAGATAATAAATAAATAAATAAAATTTAAAGAAAAAAAAGAAGACATTAAAAAACATGGGTAGAACTAAACTATAGTGTTCAGGAATATAAACTTGGGTGATAAAGCTTTTTCAAAAAATGGAGACCATACCTTAAGTCGGGATTTTGGTTTCTTTTAGAGGAGAAGAGGCACATGGATGTTCCTAGGAGTCTCCTGGAAAGTTTCTATCTCCTGACATGTGACATTTCAAGGGTATTCACCTTATAATAATTCACTAAGTTGCACATCTGTTTTATGTACTTTCTATATTTTTATTATATTTAACCATAAAAGTTTAAACATGAAGAGACAACCTAAAAATTAGCACTTTGGTTAATGGGAACTACAGCTTCCAAACTAGGCAGTTGGCCAACCTAGTCTCCAAGGACCAGACTTTACCACTGCCCTGCCAGCCTTGCCAAGAAGTCAACTACTGCAACTTCCCTTCTGTAACCTGTGCTCTCCCACAAAGCAAGGGAATAGACTGCCTGCTGTGTCTGCTGAAAATCAGAGTCACTGACCCATTTCCAAAAGGGGAAAAAGAACACCAAGAGCTTTCATCTCATCATCTGCATCCAGGTCCGTCCCTGGGGTTATCTCCAACAAGGTCATGCGGATGTTATAATCCTGAAGCCATGAAAGAATTTTCCCATGTGCCCGTTCCCCACACAACATGATATTTTTTCTTCCTGCAGAACAGTCTATGAAGTATTACTAACTAATTAAGTCTGATCAGGGAGAAAGGCTGCCAATTAAGTAAAAAGAAAGGTTTGGGAGATAAAGCTGAGGACCTGGAATCACTCTAGAGATGCAGCTATTAAAGAACAGGTAAATTTGCTGTCCCAAAGCTTAAAACCTCTCCTTTAATTCCCAGGAAACAGCATGGTCCACTTTGACCATGTTCTCTGTTGAGAGCAGTCTGCAAACTTTTCTAAAGACTTTGGGTAGGTAACAGGCTATCATGTCAGGAGAAACAAGCCACTCTCCTAGTAAAAGACTCCAGTCCCTTCTCCCTCTGAAGGCTGCAGAGCACTGTGCCTTCACCTCCTCTCCCATCACCTCTGGGGAAATCCTGAAGATGGGAGGCTCCGCTGTGTGAAGAAGAGAAGTTTGGCTCTGAATCTTCTCAATCCCAACCTGAGAGATCCTCCCTCTCTCCTTAAGAAATTAAGTCTATACACAAACTGCAAGATAAAAAAATAAGAGACAAAGGCAAGCTAGAGAGGGAACCTATAGAGACATCAACCAATTGTAATGTATAGACTGTGTGTGGCTCTGATTCAGATGAACAAACTTCAAAAAATACTACTTTAAGAATACTGAGTGGATATGCGATATTAAAGAATTTTTCAGATGTGATAATACAATTCTCTCTTTTTTTCAAAAGTCCTTATTTTTTCATACACATTCTCAACTACTTAAGGATATTAAATGATATATGCTTTACAATAACTGGGGTGGTGAAGAGGAGGCTGATGCAGGTACATGAAACAAGACTGGCCATGAGTTAAGTTTTGAAACTGGGTGATGGAGACAGGTATTCATACTATTTTCTTCGCATATATGTGTGTGTGTGCGTGTGTGTGTATGTATGTACGTATTATATATGTGTGTGGGGAGAGGTTACATTTTCAAAAATAAAAGTTTGTTTTTTAACTCGTATTGTTTCCCTGAAGTCATTAGGGCATCTGATTCTTCTCAGACAACTCAGAGAAAAGGGTATCTTTTCTTCTTAGCCGATTCTTTAATTGAGGATACCAGCCTAAATATCTCTGTGGTAAAAACCACCGAAGCCAGGCTTAGATTCTTCATAAGGCAAAGGGGATGTCCTGCATGCTGTCTCAAAACCAGCACCCAGCCACGGTTAGTAGGCGTCCAGTAGCCAGGCATCACTCTGTTCTTCGCTCAGCTGGCAGGGACTTGCTGCATCTATTGCTCAGGATGCAGGCAGCCTGCAGCAAGGTAAGTCCCTGATGAACAAGTGCTGAGTAAAGATCTGAAGCCCTGCCTCAGCCTGTCTCGCTCCCTCCCCCAGCCAGACTCCTCCCTTGCAGAATTTTTTTTTCCTGCGTCACAAACACAAAATGGAGTTAGCTGGGAGCAAAAACAATCTATCTAAAATGGCTGAATGCAGCAGGGAGTGCCAGGCAATAAAGCGAAGGGAAAGGGCACCCCCTGCTGTCCAACACACGGACCCTATTTTTCTTTTTTTGCTATTTTTGCATATGTCAAAAGAATCAATCCTACAGAGTCCAAGCAATTTTGTCATGAATCTTGAAAATTATGTTTTAACTCTAAATTTCAGAGGGTAGAAATTGAGGCTAAGAAAAGAAAATAATTCTCCGTTTCTAAAGAGGGCAGAGTCAAGGCACAACAGCAGCCAGAGTCCCAGTTATACTTTGGTTATGATTATTAACAGTTTCTAAGAGCCTGCAGAACGGAAGGGAGGTCCATCTCAGCACAGTATTCCCCAACTTAAGAAAGAGCTAATGGCCTCCAGAGTCCCACAGCTATAGCCATCACTTCCCCAGGAATTCCTGCTGCAGGCTTCTCTCAATGAAGACCACAAACAGGAAATGGAGGAGTGGGGAGTTGCCTGACATCCTGGCAACTAAGTTCCTAAGAATCACAGGTGGGAGTGACTAAGTGGGATAGGAAAAAGGACTTTGGTGAAATACTGCTGAGAACACAGACTGGCTCTAAAGCCAGTTACACCTGAAGGGATGAAAGATTCAGGCTGATCTATAAAACAACTCCACCTATCCTTAATTCTCACTTATTGTCTCAGGACCACACACTACTTGCTCTGCCCAGGATGAAGCCTGCGGCATTTGTCCCTATTCTACAGGGAACACCTCCATAGTCTTATGCTACAGCTCCCTTGAGTAAACCAAATACTTTATGACTAAAAGAGAACACACGAGAAAGATGGAAAAAGCAGAAATATGTTGAAAAATCTGTGGATCTAAGGCACCAACGGTTTCCACTACTTAAATGAGGCAGCACAAACATGTGAGTTTATCCAATGTCCATAAAGTGAGATAATGGCAATACATACAACACACATGAGCACAGAATCATAATAGGAAGTTAAAAAAAAAAAAAATGGACTCTGGTACCACTACAGTTCTCTCTAAAAAAACAGGGTCTTTGTGGAAGAGGCCTAGGTCTCCCTAGCATATCTGAAAGACGAGAATACTTAGGTAGACGTGTAGGAAATGACAACAAACTTTCTGTGAGGATAACATAGCTACAGAATCACCAAGTCCACCCAGCATACAATAAACCATGTCTGTTAAGCTCTCCACTAACTCTTTGATTCTGGGAAGGGGACAGAGCAAGAGAGCCCTATCATGTGCTAATGTAAGAAGCAGCCCATGTGGGGGATTTCTACCTTATACTCCCCATAGCTGTAATATGCACGGGGGGAAAAATTCAGTACCTCAAAGCCACTTGTAGGTATACACCTCGGTGGGAACTGTGGGGGAACAGATAAACCGCATGCCAGTTGAACAGCTGTTATTCCTGCCCAAAGGTAACCAGATTTCTATCACTGACCTCTTGGCCAAAATAAATACCTATCTGCTAAATCCAACAGAACTGGGCCATCATGGATGTGCAAGCTGTAAGGAAGGATAGAGCAAAGTGGCAGAGATGGATAAATCTGAAGGTCAAGAACAAAGCCAGACAGAATTCCAAATCTACAAGAACCAAATGCTGAGTTAGCAAGAAGGGGGCAAACAGAAGTATGAAAGGGTGGCAGAAACGCAGCGTTCAGAATCTGGGCACTTCACAAGCATTTGCTCATTCAGACAATACAGTCATTGAGCTTCTCACAGATACTTTCCCAGCACACCCAGGATGGTGACTCAATAAGGGAGTGCTAACAACGAGATCAGCTTCCGAGATGTGGGTGGGTAGGGGCTAGAAGGACAGGCACTGCCCCAAGCAAGTCAGCAAAAGGGTAGGACGGGTTTATGTAAGGGAACAGGTGCATGAGAGGGCAGGAGAAAAGGCATCAAAATAAGGCGCTGGGAATAAAGACTTTTCCTTCCTTTAAAAAATGAATCAGGATCTGAATAAGGGGTTGACGTATTTTTAGACTCTCTTTTAACGTATATGTTCCCTTCCATCTCCTTTTATCTCTTGAGATTTACTTGTTGAAGAAATCAGGACACTCGTCACTTGTGAAAAGCAAAGAACACTGCCACAGTGCCAGGACAGTCCCCAGCAGCTAGCATCTCAGGTTTTTCTGACATTCCTGCCTTCTTGCCACTCCCTTCAATAATGCTGGATTCTGAGCCCAAGAGACCTGGGGTCAAATCCTGGCTTGGTATTTACTTGCTATAAGCTCTCAGTAAGCAAAGGACATGTTAACTATTCTGTACTTCATAACTGTCGGTTATAAAATGAAGATAATACCTATTAGGGAGCATTGTTTTAATAATTAGAAAGAATGGGTGATAAGCCTCTGTCACTGTATCTGACATTAAATAGGAATTCTGGGACAAAATGGAATGAGAAGACAAAATACGTTCATCTTTTCCTAGGTGCTGGGAACAGTTTTAATCTCTGCTCAGCCTACCTCCCTCAGCCCCCAACCTAAACACGGAGTAAACTGCAGAATTCTAACCCATTCTCTGTAACAAAGAATCCTAGAAATACCCTCCATTTTATTCTGGGTTTTGGGAGGGGAAGTAACAGGGTAAAAGAATAACAAAGAGAACAGATGGAATAAACACCCAGCCCCCAGCCTGAGTCTGCAGACGCAGCTGCTGGTTTTCGTCACACTGCTGTTTTTTCCCTTTCTTTGTTCCTAAGGTGGAAGCCAGGAAAGGGTGGGCGGAGGGGGGAGGGAAGGGGTGGGGATGAGGGCTGGACCATCATCACTGTTACAGAAAGTCACCTGATAGTCTCCTCCTATCCCTGGTCTCTGACCTCACAATCTGGAATCTGAGCCAAAATGGCTCAACTGCGCACGCCCCGTGGCTGAAAAGAAAAATGCAAGCAGAACAGGAATGCAAGGAGAACAGGAAAAGGGGGACATTCTTCTTGGAAGGATTTTAGCAGTTTTTCTTGCAAAGAGGAAATTTAAACACACACAGACAGACAGGAGAGTGCCTTATCTTTTCATCTAATAGATCCAAGAGAAAATATCACTGACTTTAAGAACAGAGTTGGGATTGCTGAAGGATCAGGAGGGATGAATGATTCCATCCCATCTTGCAGACATGGGGCTACCAATGCCCTTTTGTTCTATAACTGGGGCTCCCTTACCCAGGGTAGCGGAAAAGAGAACAAATAGCTTTTTAAGTTGTAATCTGACTTTTCAAAGAGAAGCAGGCTAGGATCATTAGGGAGAAGGAAGTAAAAGATGCTGTTACCTGCTCTACAGAACTGGGCATTAGCACTCTGCCTTGCAGAAATTAATCTATTAGGTCCAAATACTCTAGAAACCCCCTTTTCAAGCATTCTGGACACTAGCAAATTTCCTTCTTAACCCTTTTGTCTTTCCCATTATAAAACTAAGAGACCACAGTATAGAAAAGTTGAAGGAAAAAAAAGTCTAGCACCCTAACAAAATCTGTTATAATATTCTGGTATATTCCCTTTCAGACTTTTACTTCTGCATTTTTTTTCTGTAAAACACAATTGCAATAAGGGTTGAATATAATTGTTTCCTGCATTTTCCCACCTAACACTGTATCATGAGCATTCTTCCATGTTGCTCCAAAGGTGATGGACCAGAGTCATAAAATGGGATAGTTACAGGGTATTAAGTTCTACAGCAATTATCTCCAGAACAAAAACTAAGTAGGAAGGCCATACCCTTTTACGGGTAGTGTCCCTGTGCTAGTGACACAAAGCTTGGCTCCTACTCCAGGGAAGTAGCTGGAGGTCTGGAAGGCCCCTTAGCAGAAATTCTCAAGTCTCTCTTCCCCATACCACAGTGGCTGTAAGGCTCTAGTATGAATTGCTGTACATTTAGAGTTGGTGTTGGTAACTAACTGTTTAGTCGTTACATGAAAGAGTTTGCAAGGAAAGCAGGGAGGACACAAGGACACGTTCACACTAAAATGCAATCAGATCAAATGGGTTACTGCAGGGACCGTTTCCAAAAAAAGGACAGATTACTTCATTACTATATGTATTTCTGTTTTTTCGTACTGTTCATTATAAAAGTGGTAACTAAAAAAAATTTTTAATTTAGAATTTTTTTTTAATGAGAAAGATCTCTATGTACTAATAAGAAAAATCTCCAGGATATAGAAGCAAGGTATAGAACAGTATAGACAGTACTTTTGGTAAGGAGAGGGAGGATAAGAATCTATATTAGTATTTGCTACAATTGCATTTTTCAAAAACTCTAAAAGAAATTAATAAAAATGGTTACTTCTAGGGAGTTCCCTGGCAGTCCAGTGGTTAGGACTCAGTGCTTTCACTGCTGTGGCCCGGGTTCAATCCCTGGTTGGGGAACTAAGATCCCGCAAGCTACATGGCACAGCCAGAGAGGGAGAAGGTTGGGATGCATGAATACTAGGAAGGGAATTAAGACTTTTTTAAAATATCATCTTTACTTCTGAACTACCTATATCACCTACATAAAAAATAGATAATAGAGATGCAGAAAGAAAAGTCCCAGAGGAAATATTCTATAGTGGAGACACCCTCTGTACTCCCTGAAAACTAGTCTTCCCAACCTCATGTTAGGAGGCAGATTTGTCCCATACCAACAGAAAAGCAAGTTCAGACCGAATGATTCCCAAAGACTAGAAGGGATCCTCAGAACAGTGCTTTTTCTTTGAGGCAGCACTGTTGGGCTCCAGTAGGAGCCCATAGAGCACTGGATCACTCTTCTGCAAAACCCATCCGAAGCCCAGCTCTGCTCTCACATCTCCCTGAGATCCCATTCCTCTTCCTACACACGTCTCTAATCCCTACCAACTCCAGGTCTCCATGGTGAGAGAACAACCAAACTTGAATAAGAGTTATAGCTGCACAGCTGTAACATCTTTCATCATGATCTGGACTTCCTCTAGTTCCTCACAGCTCCATCTTTGCTGTGTGGGCCTGAGAGACCTCTCATCATCTGCCCTCCATCCACCCTCTCCCAGGCTAGTCAGTCTCGAAGTGCTTCCCAGCTACTTCACTGACTCCAGAGAACTTCTTTAGAACCATCCTTCTAAGTTGCCTGTCGAGACCTGGCTGGGAGGATGGCAAGAAAAGAATTTTGTAAAAGCAAGTGTGGTACCAGTTAACAGAAAATGTCAGATTGTTTCCTAATTGATCATGCATGACCTCCATAAAAACAAGAATAATTGTACAACACTCACTCTGATAGACACATCAAAATGTTATTACAAGAAAAAGTAGAAATCAGCTTCTAGACTACGGCAGAGAGTGGGAAGACAGCCAGCAGAAAATGGAAAAAGAAATAAATACTGAAGCAATGGATCAAGCCATGTTAGTGTATTACATGAGGAGCTTGTTAAAAACATACCCTTCTACAGTCCTTGGAATCTCTGGAGGTGGAGCCCAGGAATTTATACCTTTAACAAACTCCTCATGTAATCCTTATGCACACTGAAGTCTGGGAATTACTGGTAGAAATAGATATTTAAGGATAAGGACTAACTGCACTAAGTTGACAGAAATTTAGGCAATACTCATCCCATGGCAGATGGCCTGAGTCTCAGCCAATGCCATATAAAAGAACATTTTGTCAGAAATAAAATCTGGAATCTGTAGGTAATGGGAGATAGGACCTTGGGTTTAAAAGATACAGTTTCAGTCTGTTTATGTCTAGAATAGTAACAGAGGCACAAACTAAAGTCTGAATAGCTAGAAAGAGGCTCTAAAACTGGGATTATTTTAAGATAATCAGGAGTTAACAAATGACAGAAGGGTTGACTGTAAAAGCCTTTCTGCAGCAGCAAATTCTACCCAAGATAGGCTAGGGGAATTCCCTGAAGGCAATTCAGTATAGTATCCCTGGGAAATTATCAGTATATAATCAGTGGGTAGTTCTATTGTGTGCCTAAAGTAGCTATTCAGCAGAAATTGAGACAAAGATGGTGTTAGGAATGTGTATATAATGGGATTACAAAATGAACTACCAAGCTGGTAAAATTTAAGCCCCTCTTTAAGCCCTCTGAAATGAAGGCTATGCTTTCATGAAAATATCAGACTAAAACAAAAACAAACTCAAAAGCATTCTCCAGCCTCTGGGCCCCCAAAAGAGCACTAATATTGCTCCTATAAAAATACAAGCTGCAACAGGACAAGATGCTTTCGTTAAAGGGCAAGTTATAGCTTCCTGTCTTCGTTTTACTATCAGTCCTCCAAGTGAATTTCCTGACAGGTAGAGGGCAGCATACCAGGCAGTGTGTATTTGAAAACAACAGAGGTTGCCTCTCTCTAACGTGACTGCGTCACTACCAGACGTAACAATGACACATCGAAAATAGAAGAGCTCCATGTGCCATCTGGTGGTGAAAAAGGAGAAGAGCACACTGCAGATAAAATATATCAAATTCCTCTAGTTTAGAAGGAATTAAAGTTTAATTATCTTTATCTGATTACACCCTCCCTTAAATCTCCACCAGTAAGTCTTCCGTGGAATCTATACCAGCAGGCTTCATGCAAAAGTTTTAAAGTTTTACACCAGTTTAGCTCTCTATCCCCAAATACTGGTTGTAAGCAAGGAGGAAGTCCTAATGCCTGGCCCCAGTGCATGGGATAAGATGCATGAAACTCAGACCAAAACAAGTAAACCAACACAAGAACTTAGAAAGCTGTCAAAACAAGAGTGAGATGTAGACAGATAACACCGAAGACAGCTTATTCAAGGAAAAAAGGAAAATACAGTAAGAGAACCATAAGTTTAGAACTGAAAGGTATCTTTAGGTTTATCTATCTCATTTTACAGATGAGGAGAGTCAAGGTATGATGGATAACCTTTGGTTCAGTCTCACTAGTGGTCAGATTAAAACAAGGTAACACTTTTGCCCTATCAGAAATTATAATAGTTTCTTATTCCTGGTGGAAGTGTAAAGTGGTACAATCCTACACCTAGTAATTTGGGCCCAGAAATTTTACTTTAAGAATTTACCGTGCAGAAATGCAAGTATGCAGGGATAAATATAAAATATTTCTGGCAGCATTGTTTGTTGTTATATAAAAAATCAGTAATTTAAATTCTCAATAAGGGATCGTCTTGTACTATTTATCTGACAGAATTCAACTATCCATTAAAAATAATGAGGCAGAATATGAAAAAGAATATATATACGTATAATTGAATCACTGTGCTGTACACCAGAAACTAACACAGCATTGTAAATCAACTATACTTCAATTTAAAAAAAAGAAGAAAAAAGAAATGAGGTAGATCTAATGATATCAAGAGATGCTAAAACATGTCAAGCAAAAGGCAGAGCAGTGGATACCAAATGGGATCACACACATTACATTAAAAATATGTATATACCTTCACATTTCTATAATTTTATCTTTTAATTCCCCTGCCCCTTAATTTTCCAGTACGGTTCTATTTGAAAATTTCCTACATTTTCTTTCCTGAACTAAAGGAGAAAAGGATTTTACCTATTCCTTTATTAGAATAACATATGCATATGAAAGGTATGGTTAACCATGGTGGAGAGGGGAGAAGGAGATTTTATACTTTCAGTGTATTCTATACATTTGTTGAAATGAGGATATCACGTTGGCCCAGAAACTGGCTTTAGACAGGAACATGGTCACAGTGGAAGACACAGAAAGTAGGTAAAAGTAATGGTGGGAGTCTGTGGAAGCTCCTCTTCTAATTCAATTTTCTCAGTGAAGTAGAAAGAAAACATCCTCAACTAAGAATGAGGATGAGGGAGGTGTTGGGCCTTTGAGGAGAGAAAAGGTGCGAAATAATCATTTAGGAGAGTAGGAAACTGAATGGACTAGAAATGTTTAATATCTGTTGCCTGGCAAGGCCAAGCAATATTGCCAACTGAGCAGAGGAGAGACAGGAGAAAAAACAGCCAGTGAGGCAGGAGAAAGAGATCCTGCTGTCCTGAAAGCCAAGAGAAGAAAGTGTATCAAGGAGAGCAAGTTGTATCCTTTTCTCCAGTGTGTCCACTTGCACCGCTACAGGTGCAGGGTGGATAGAGATGGAATTAATAACCAGGACTGTGATCTTGCAAACCAAGTAAGATGAAATGAGAGAGAAATGGGGAAAGAAAAAAAAAAAAAACCTAGGGAAGGGTTATTATAATTATTAATGATAATTTTACCTGAAGAAAGTGAAGTCTTCAAGGGGGTGAAGGACAGTGAAAACTGAAGGATAAATGGAGTGGCGTCTCAGTAGGGCTGGAGGATTGTTGGGGTCAGGGTACCAAAGACAGCAAGGTAAAAAGATAGAAGGTGGTACTATTAAGAAATACCCTCTCATCTTTTTTCTGTTTCTAAACTCACATCCACAGCACCCTGTTTTGAATTCTGTGACCATGTCTTGTGTTCTCTAGAATGAAACTATTTCAGCATTTTATTTTGTGCTGCTACTATGGTTCAATTTCTCTTCACTTAGCATTACATCTAGTTTTTACAGCAACAATAGATACATATTTTTTGGACATAAACTATATCTTTCACAAGAAAAAAAATGGAAGGTGGGTGGTATGAAATTGAGATCGTGGAGGGGCTGCAGTTCTGGTGATGACCGTAAGACAGATGGGTGAGATGGGGTGAAGGACAGATCATCACTAGAAAAGAAGAGTGCCAGGAAATGTGAGGCCAGAATATTGGGAGGATCATGACCCTTTTATACAGAAATTGCTAAGATTTAAGAAACAGCACTGGAGTACTACAGAGGAATAAATTGGGGTGTTAGTAGACAACAGCACAAAGAGAGAAACTGGGTGATTATGACTTGATGTCATGAGATTCAAAATTATGGGTTTTTAGGAAAGAAAAAGGTGGACTGATCTGAAAGTGGCAATGAAGAACAAAGAGGACATCTACCCCATCTTCAGGTCCACTGGGGTGAGGTTTATGAGAGGAAAAAAAAAACACACGAGAGGGCAAAAGGGAAAGCCTGGTTTCTGTTAGAGCAACAAAGTGAAGTTGATGATATAGGAGATTTTGTTAGTAATGGACCATGAATTCCTGAGGGCACAGTGGACAGGTTTCAAGAGCTCAGGTGGGATGGCAGGAGGAGGCAGAATAGGAGACACACAGAACCTATGGGGATTCGAGTATGGGAGATGAGGGGAACCTGGGAGTCTGCGCCTTCCTGTGGTGAGTGACATAAACCTAGATAAATGACACAATATTAGATCCAGTGGGTTCAAGGCAAATAGTGATGGCAAGGTTTGGAGTTTTGAGGGATATGTGAGGGGGTAGTTGCGGTTCTTCTTTTATACCACTGATGATGGGAGATCACAACCCAGAGGAAGTGTGGTACTTATTCCACATGCAGGAGTCCTCATAACCCCAGGTGATACAGGTAGATTTATGTTTTTAAATCACAAGGGAGTACTATCTGATATTACAGAACTTCCCAACTGCTTTGAGCTAATGGCCTGACCCTGCTCAAAATCCAAGAGTAGCAAGTAATTAAAAGACAAATGTTCACTTGAGCAGCACTTCTGGTCCTAATCCTATACACTTGAAAGGGTAGGGAACTGATGAAACAGACACCCTTCTGCCAAAAGAATCACTGACTAAGGTGGAGCATGAGGAGCTCTTAGAAAATCTTATTTCTAGAGGATAAAGTTGCAGAGGCTGTAAAGATTCACTAAGGTGTTTCCTGATAAAGATCCAACTGGGTGGGTGCTACCTAGTGGACAGAAAAGGATCACAGGGAAAAGGAAAAAGACCCTTAGATCCCTTTTGGGAAAGATGGGATTGCTTCCCCAACACAGGCTCCTGTTGTAGACTGAAGCCTTAAGCAAGAAGGTTCTGGGACAGCAGTAGACAGGTAAACCTACCGCTTGTCACCAATAGTTCAGACTTGCACGACTACAGCACAAACCTTGGAATCTGGGCCGACAGTCAAATCCTAATTAGAATATTGTTACTGTTTATGAAATTCTCAGCTTTTTGCCAGGATCTTACTTTTTAGCCAGAGTTCTTTCAACATTACTGCTATTAACCACTTGTAGAACTGCTCTGATGCTCGTAATTCCTGAAATGCACCTCATACTTTAACAGGGAGAGGGTCTAATGCTACATATTGTCCACCGCCGCACACCTACTAAGGACGATTAGCTTGTGGATCTTACAAGAGCAGAATTTTTTTTGGAAGGAAGGAATAAACCAAAAAAGAAAAACATCACTGTACTTCGGACATCAGTTATCACTTACCACCCTACGTTTTAAGAGGTGATACTTTTAATGGGATCATGATATCAACAAAAGAGAGTAAGAGAAGGAAAGCAGAATGAAAAACTAGTTATCTTGTACATACAAATAATGACCTGAGGCCACCACCAACCACAGTGATGAAAATGCTCGCTAGGAGAAGATGAAAAAGAATAAAATTTAACTACTGAACATGTTCCCAAGGAATTCAAGAAGCAGATTCAACAAAGAAACCATGATAAAAGACTCCTGAGGGCTTCCCTGGTGGCGCAGGGGTTGAGAGTCCGCCTGCTAATGCAGGGGGCACAGGTTCGTGCCCTGGTCCGGGAAGATCCCACGTGCCGCGGAGCAGCTGGGCCCGTGAGCCATGGCCGCTGAGCCTGTGCGTCCGGAGCCTGTGCTCCGCAACGGGAGAGGCCACAACAGTGACAGGCCCACGTACCGCAAAAAAAAAAAAAAAAAGACTCCTGGCTGATAACCATAAGCATGAGAGTGGAAAAGGACTAAAAGTTTTACAGCACTGCCTATCAAATCAAAATTCAAAGTATTCTCTGTCAAGGAATAAATCAACTAAGTAAATTCCTGATTTACAGAAAGTCAAGAGATCAGAAACAAGACAATAATCCTTAAGAGAGAAAAATGCGTAAAAGAATCTGTAGTATAAACTTGAGAACCACTTCCTCTCTCTTAGCTCTTCTTAGTAAAAGGCACACATCTTCCTGAACCTTAATGAAGCAGTGGCTTGAGACCTTTGACCTACAGGAGGCAGATGTCAAGAGTGAGGCGGATGTTTTCTTTGATGTTCATTCCTGGAGGAGCCATCAGTATATGGGAGGTTTCAGGTACCACTAAAATATAAGGGGGATACAGCTATGCTTAACAAACAGCAGAGAGTTGTGTTTAGCAAGTGAGAGATGAAACAATGCAATATTATGCAAACCTTGTGTCCAGATAACTTCTTCATCAAGACTGGCAACTACTGGGCTGAAATCATTTAAGCAAGATGTCTATGTACTAGATATGCATGTCGTGCTTCTCCAGCTGGATTAGTTTTGCTAGAGTTGAATATACTGTAATCAGAACATGGCTTCTCTTCTTCAACCCTAAATATCTGGTATCTTACTTTCCCTAATCTAATGCTGTTCCTTTTTTGTACTCATAAGAGTCACTTCCAATTTAAGAATATTTGTGACAGAATGAATGAGGTGGTAGCAGAAGCCAGCATATCTCCTTCTTCAAGCTTCTGTCTGGATCTAAGCTTTCAGAAGCTCTTAGGGCAGGGACATACACATCTGGGAAGCAGGGGGTTAGAGCAGGACTTTGGAGTCACACTCTGGAGTCTGAATCCTGCCTCTGGCACTTACTATAAGGCCTTGAAAAAATTATTTAACCCATATCTCTACTTCATCTGGAAGATGAAATAGTTATAGAGTGGCAATGAGTATTTATCTATCATTTAATTATACCATCAATATTAAGGCTATGAATGAGAGACTTGGTAACTGAAACTGGTTACCTACTTGAAAAAAGGATTAAGAATGAAGGTATTCTGAAATGTTATACTAGAGATGTTCAAAGCACCAAAAGCAAAGTAAACCTTGCCTTCATACTGAGGAGCTCTAGATCCTCTGAGTCCTCACCTCTGAAGTTTTCTTAGCTTGAAATTCCTTACCTGATAAAAACCTAAACTCTAGAAGCCTAAAGTCTTTTTTACTAAAGTGTTTTTGGGGGGCCATGTTGAAAGAAAGGGGCTACTTGGGAGGAGTCTGTATTAAGTCTGTCAACCAGAGCACCAAGAGAGGGAGGCTCAAAACTGCATCAGAAAAGGCAGAGCAGATGAGTTACCCTGATCACGGTGGGTACTGTGGCACTGGGTCCACATGCAGCACCTCCATCTGCTACTTGATGCCCATGTACACGATGTCAAAGCAACTATTCTGTCACCAAGAAATACACATTAGAACAAGCCCTGACATTCAAATACTGCTTGCATCACTATAGACTTGCAGAGTAACTCAAAGGAAAAGAAAGCAAGAAAATGTAGAAGAAAAAAATAAACCAAACATTAAAGTCAGTAAAACACTGAAAATGCAAGGAAGAAATAATTTTTAAAGGGAGCAGCATTTGTTTCTTGGGAGAAGATGACTGGAAACATACAGATGTAGTGTGGCTGATGACAAGCAGGAAGGTTTCGTTGCATGTGATAACTGTTAAGAGTTGGGTAAACCATAAGTACTTGTTTGATAGGAAAAAAAAAAATCTATCCCAGGAATTGTTTTAAATGAGTAAGATTTAGGATGTTTGGAAAATTGTTCATGATTTAATAATTTTCAAGAACACCTTCTCTAGTGCTTCCTAATAAAAAGACTGGGAAATTAAGGCAGGGTGCCAATTTAACACCTGAAAGTGCTAACTAAAGTAAAGATATTTAAAGACTAGCTAGAAATGTCCTTCGTCAAAGTAGCAGCAAACTACTAATGATGATTATTATTACATGAAAATCAATACTGACACTAAACTAAATTGACTAATTCATACTTATTCCTTTCAGATTAAGATACAGAGATTTCTAAGAATAATTTAAGGGGCGGGGGCGGGAGCCAAAGCTGTCAGGAAGTTAGAATCATCAATGAACAGAAAATAGTTTCCAGGGCAGAAATTGAAGGCTAAAAGAACATTAAAAAGTTTGGTTACACTGTTGAAAATAACAAACGATGAGATAAGGTCTTGCTTAGGTATTTAAAAAATACTACAGGGCTTCTCTGGTGGCGCAGTGGTTGAGAATCTGCCTGCCAATGCAGGGGACACGGGTTTGAGCCCTGGTCTGGGAAGATCCCACATGCCGCGGAGCAACTGGGCCTGTGAGCCACAACTACTGAGCCTGCGCGTCTGGAGCCTGTGCTCCGCAACAAGAGAGGCCGCGACAGTGAGAGGCCCGCGCACCGCGATGAAGAGTGGCCCCCGCTCGCCGCAGCTAGTGAAAGCCCTCGCACAGAAACGAAGACCCAACACAGGCAAAAATTAATTAATTAATAAAAAAAAAAAAAACACTACATACCAGGACTTCCCTGGTGGCACATTGGTTAAGAATCTGCCTGCCAATGCAGGGGACATGGGTTCAAGCCCTGGTCTGGGAAGATCTCACATGCCACGGAGCAACTAAGCCCGTGTGCCACAACTACTGAGCCTGTGCTCTAGAGCCCGCAAATCACAACTACTGAAGCCCGCATGCCTAAAGCCCGTGCTCCGCAATGAGAAGCCACCGCAATGAGAAGCCCGAACACCGCAATGAAGAGTGGATGCTGCTCGCCACAACTAGAGAGAAAAGCCCTTGCACAGCAATGAAGACCCAACGCAGCCAAAAAAAAAAAAAAAAAAAAAAAAAAAAAAAAAAAATACATACACACACACTACATACCAATTCACAGTGGGAATAAAATGCCGAGGCAAACCACTAAACTGCAGAAAACTCCACTGCAATCAACAGCAATACAAATGTACAGGATAAAAGAAGGATGGTGACAGAGCAGGCAGGAAAAAGGACCGAGTCAGTGTACGTTTGCAGTGGCACTCAGAATGCAGCCACCAGAAAGAAAATGACACCAGAGGCCAACACAGGGATGTATTCTGTGAACTTACAAATTTGATTTTGATTGTCAACTAGTCTTTGCTGATATTCTAGAGTAGTATAAGTGGTCATTATCACAGCATTTTTAATAGCAGGTAGAAGTAATTCTCCGAGCTGAACTTTAGCTCAGAAGGTGATATATCTCTTAGAGGAAAAGGCAACTTTGCCCAGAATGCTAGGGCAACAGGGCAGGCCTGAGCACTGTGATCTTTGACTCCTAGATACATATGTGTAACTAGGGGCTGCCAGAGGCACAGGTTTCTTTTCTTTCTTTCTTTCTTTCTTTTTTTTTTGTATTTTGGCTGTGTCATGCCATGCAGCATGCGGGATGATTCCCTGACTAGGGATGAAACCCGGGCCTCTGCAGTGAAAACACCGAATCCTAACCACTAGGCCACCAGAAAACTCCCTCTGTTAGGTATCTTATTAGAATGAAGTGCAGCCTAGTCCCATCAGATCACTTAAGGAAAAAAGTAGTAACTGTCTTTAAAAATGCTTATTTACTGGCAGCGGGAGGGAGGAGTGCTCTGAAGTTGCACTTAATTGTCATCACTAGGGTCATAATAAACCTCTAAATAAACAAAAAAGCTGGAAGAAGATGGAAATACAAAATTATTAGGTTGTAACTGTCATTAGGTACATGACAATACCTTGCAAATACTGCATCCCTCTGGGGAAATAACTGTAAGTGTCCCATCACAAGACAGCACGAAACCACAAGAATTAGGAAGTGAAGAAAGAAAAGGGCAAAATAGATCAGCTCTTCTAAAATAAAGGGGAAGATATGAAGGTGAAAAAGAAAAGCAAGAATTTATATGAAAAGACAGACCAGAAGTCAAGACCCCTGGATCTGGCCATATAAAACCTCGGGCAAGCTACCTAACTAATAAGGCTATGTAAGCTATGGAACGGAGATAATATACACCCAACCTACCTCATAAGGTTTCTTTGCAGTCCTAATAGGGTAGAATATGTTAAAGCACTTTGAAATTTGTAAAATACAACACAAATGTAAAGTAACAGTATTATTTAAGTTGTCCCTCACCTTCCAAAGAAAGAGCAAGTATATTGTAGCTTCAACTTAAAATAATTTTCTTCCCTGTCAGCTAACATCAGAGCTACTGGTCCTTCTGGACTCTCAAGAAAAACCTAGCAAAAGAGAAATCAATCCCCAATTTCTAGTCTTAGTTTTCTAAAGAGAAATCCCTTTACATCTGTTTCATTTTTTTTCTCTAATATTCAAGAGACCCAACTACAAGGCTCTTCTGTATTCTTACCTTTTGAAGCTGCAGGAGCAAAGTGCCAGGAAGGAGAAAGCATCAGATATTGGAAAGAAATGGAAAAAAGAAAAGGGATCACATATGGTTCTTTGTTATTTTACAAACACAGTTGTTCAGCCACCTCACCTACTAAAGACTCTGCTCAGCTCTTATCAATTACATATGTAGGTCTAAAGAAGGCGCCTTAAAGGCAGTGCCAGAATCCATTCAAGAGTATCATCAAAATGATACTCTCAGACCAGCCTGAGCTCTGTCACATTAACCTCATATCCCCACAAGTTACACTTGTGTAAAATACCTACATGCATGTAAAATACCTACATGCAAAAAAACTGGGGGGAAAAATACGTACACGCAACAGTTCTCTTTGCCAACTCCAGCATCCCCAGAATACAAAACCAGCTTATTTTCTTCTGAATAGGAACTCCCAGCTCTCTTCAACCCTCACCCAGGGAAGGGAAAGAAATGGGAGACCCCCTTAACAAATGTTCTAAGTCCTACACTGGCCCTTTGCATGAAAGAGGAAAGGACTCACTCTTGGTCTGGGCAGAAAAGGTAAGGGTAAGTTTGGCGAAAAGTTCATTGTTCTCAAATCGGTCCTCCTTCACCTTTGTCCAGAAGCAGTCTTGGGAAAGGTCCTCAGCGACAAACTGTGGATACAGGCAGGTGTTAAGAGTTACTAAACTGAGCTCTGTACTTTCCATCCTAGAAAACTGATTAAGATGCAAAAGAAGCAGCTCGCTGGTTATTGTCAACGTCATACTAAAATAAGACTAACCTGAGACACAGAGAACAGCTATGCTCTTTGTGGTGGGACCAGGAGACGCTGATTCCAGGTTATGTGTTTATTGGTGATTATTCAACAACTAGAATCAGTTATGCTGCTTATCCTCCTTCTAACCCCAAATCCTCTACTTTTAGAAGCATTAAGGCTTTATTTCACATCTTCCCTTGCTCTACATTACACTTTTCCCATCAGGGTGGTGAACTGTACCAAATTTGTTCACTTTATATGAACAAATCCCTAAGCTCCTTTATTTTACCTTGGTTTCCAGAAGCAAAAGGCTGATGCAGAATCACAGCGCTCTCAAACACACACTGTGCCATGCAAACATATCCTGTGTAACTTATTTACCGGGGTGGGGGTGGGTGGGAGTGGTAGGGAGTTGTATCCATAAATCCATGACTTTTGGATCAGCAAAATTTATCAGTACCTTGCAGATTGGTGAAATGACTATTATCAAACTGTGTGGTATCCCATGGCACTCATATCCTCAGAGAAAAGGGCAAAAATATTAACTTAAGGATAAGTTTAGGTTTTGTAGCAGAGTATAGGGCTCGAAGAACTCTCCCGAGTGATATCCAGCATATAGGATTTGCCTATTATCTGCTGAATAAACATACACATGAGTGAAACTTGAAGACAGACAGATGTGAGCCATAAGAAAGGGAAGCCCAACCATGCACAAAACACAAAGTAGGAAACTGAAGTGGTCTCTTAAAATTTACTGATGAAGAGATGGACAGAAATTCTCACCTTGGACCAGTTTGGCCTCCGGAGCTGTACCTCTGGCTTGTAAAGTTTCTTTGGGGTTAATCCAAATGGCAGAACTGGGGCTGCAGGAACTCCAAAAGGGAGAGGTGGAGGAATACCAGGGCCTCCAGGAAATGGAGGGGGTGGAGGGATTCCACCAGGAAGAGGGGGAGGGGGAGGTAGCATTCCTGGTCCTCCAGGCAAGGGAGGAGGAGGTGGGGGGATGCCAACACCCCCAGGCAAAGGCGGAGGTGGGGGGATGCCAACACCCCCAGGCAAAGGCGGAGGTGGGGGGATGCCAACACCCCCAGGCAAAGGCGGAGGTGGGGGGATGCCAACACCCCCAGGCAAAGGCGGAGGTGGGGGGATGCCAACACCCCCAGGCAGAGGAGGGGGTGGGGGGATGCTGGCACCCCCAGGCAGAGGAGGGGGTGGGGGGACGTAGGCACCCCCAGGCAAAGGGGGAGGTGGGGGGATGCAGGTACCCCCAGGCAGAGGAGCGGGTGGGGGGATGTAGGCACCCCCAGGCAGAGGAGGAGGAGGAGGTGGTGGAGGAGGAATGGCCCTACCCCCAGGAAGAGGGGGTGCAGAGGCTGTGCTAACCTCTCCTGGTAAAGGGGGTGAGGGGGGACTGACAGGCCCAGAGTCACCAGGTAAAGGAGGGGCAGGGGGAAAAGTAGCACTGCTAGGAGGGGCTGCAGCAGTAACTGCAGTGGAGAGTGAAGCCACTTCTTTCTTGGCATCTTCCAGTTCCTTGGACAGCTTGGCAACCTAAAGAAATAACACCAATGGGAGTACTTCTCACTCCACTTCAGGGACCACTGGGGCTGGAAAGGACCCAAGAAGTTACTTAATCCAAACTTCTCACTTTACACATGAAGGGAGTGAAAAGAGTCAGACAGTTGAAAGGCTCCACCTAAAGTCACATAGCTATTTAGTGACAGAGACAAAACTAGAATTCAGGTCTTCATGTTCCTAGTTCAGTATGCTTTGCATTAAAATGGCAACTTCAAAGTTTATGTTAAACTCTCCCTTTGATTAGAAAACGCAAAGATCGGGACTTCCCTGGTGGCGCAGTGGTTAAGAATCTGCCTGCCAACGCAGGGGACACAGGTTCAATCCCTGGTCCGGGAAGATCCCGCGGAGCAACTAAGCCTGTGCACCACAACTACTGAGCCTGAGCTCTAGAGCCTGCGAGCCACAATTACTGAGCCTGCGTGCTGCAACTACTGAAGCCCACATGCCTAGAGCCCGTGCTCCACAACAAGAGAAGCTACCGCAACGAGAAGCCTGCACACAGCAACGAAGAGTAGCCCCTGCTCACCGCAACTAGAGAAAGCCCGCGCGCAGCAACAAAGACCCAATGCAGCCAAAAATAAAATAAATTAATTTTTTAAAAAAGAAAGAAAATGCAAAGATCAAGTAAATCAAATATTCTAGGTATGTAATTAACATATGTGCTATACAGGTAATTATATAACCACCTAGGTGATCAAGTTATCAAGTATCACAGATCATATAAATATCTATAACTGCAGAGAGTGTGTGGGCATAAATCTGTCCAGAGATGACTAAAATAAGAGAAAAATAGCAAATATGAGAACAGTTTATTTAGTATTTACTCCTAAATTTATTAGAAGGCTATTATCTTTATTTCTGGGTAGTACTGTGACTCATCTATTCTTTGTGTTGTTCTGTATTTTCCAAATTTTCCATCTATGTATTACTTACTTCCAAAACAAAACAGCTTATGATTTTAAAAATATGTGCCATCTAACTAGATTACCTATTAGTATCTGAACCCTCCCTGGGAGTAAGGTGACAGTCCTGCTCCAACACAAGCTCACTCTGACGCTGCTGATGGCAGTTACAGGTCACTCTGCCTTCTCTGTTCAGATATTACCTCTCCTGTGAGCTGAGACACTTCTGCTTCCAGGTTCTGTTTCTCTGTGGCAATTTTTTCCTTTTCAGAACCCAATGCATCCTTTTCTCCCTGAAGATCCTGGAGCTTCTGCTCAAAGTCACTTTCCATCTTTTTCATTTCCACCTGTAGCTCATGTCGAGCTGTTAACTCTGAGTCCAGCTAGAGGAGAAAGAAATCAGGCTCCCAGTAAGCTCTCCAACTCAGCAAAGGCCAGGTGTTAGTCCCCATAATTTACTGTTTTGTGCTAATCCTTGATCCATTGAGCCCACTGACCCAAGGGATGCCTGGAAAAAAGGCCACCATGATTTCAACCTTAAAATCAAGGTTAAAGGAGGGGTAAGCCAGGGATTATTTCCATAGTCTATCTATACTTGGAGTTATTTTTAAAAACAGCAACAACTAAGATTTTAAAGACATTTAACCAGGACAGCTAAGGTGCACAATCCCAGTATTCTCAAGGATCAAAAACCTATCAACAATAGGAGTCCTTGGGCTTCCCTGGTGGCGCAGTGGTTGAGAGTCCGCCTGCCAGTGCCGGGGACATGGGTTCGTGCCCCGGTCTGGGAAGATCCCACGTGCCGCGAAGCGGCTGGGCCCGTGAGCCATGGCCGCTGAGCCTGCGCATCTGGAGCCTGTGCTCTGCAACGGGAGAGGCCACAACAGTGAGAGGCCCATGTACCGCAAAAAAAAAAAAAAAAAATTAAAAAAACAAAAACAATAGGAGTCCTTAATCAAAGAGAAAAAGAGAATTCAGACATATTCCAGTTCCTGTTGTTCTATGGATAAAAGGCCTGAGTCGCCAAGCAAACCCAAGTGCTGTCAATGTTATATGAGAGTGTCACCTGTCTTTCCTCCTGCTCAGGGGCCCAAGAACTGTGCAAACTCACGACTGACTAGCTCCTCATGATCACATCCACACCACTTTCTCCACTGAGTAACCTACAGCAGAAAGGGTTCCCCTAGGAACTGCTACTGTGTGCTAAACACTGAATATATCACAGGTAACTGTTTCACATGTCAGAAAAATCAAAATCCTTAGATAAAGAAAGATATATTCCAATTATTTTTGATCTCTCATACATACCTTTTTTTCCAGCTCTGTAGCTTTGGCTTCAGATTTCTCCACCTTTGTTTTATCAATCATTTGATCTAAAAAGAAGGCAAACAGTCAGGAAGTCAAGTTCCCAATTCTCGTATTCCCCTCTCTCTGCCTAAGCCCTTCTACATAACCAAAGGGCAGTCTTTGTTCTTTTTATTTTTCTTAATAATGTTCTGTACTAGACAAAGAAATGGAACTTAATGTTCTGTACTAGACAAAGAAATGTTCTTAATGTTCTGTACTAGACAAAGAATGTTCTGTACTAGACAAAGAATGTCTGTACTAGACAAAGAAATGTTCTTAATGTTCTGTATTAGGCAAAGAAATGTTCTTAATGTTCTGTACTAGACAAAGAAATGTTCTTAATGTTCTGTACTAGACAAAGAATGTTCTGTACTAGACAAAGAATGTTCTGTACTAGACAAAGAATGTCTGTACTAGACAAAGAAATGTTCTTAATGTTCTGTACTAGACAAAGAATGTTCTGTACTAGACAAAGAATGTCTGTACTAGACAAAGAAATGTTCTTAATGTTCTGTACTAGACAAAGAATGTTCTGTACTAGACAAAGAATGTCTGTACTAGACAAAGAAATGTTCTTAATGTTCTGTATTAGGCAAAGAAATGTTCTTAATGTTCTGTACTAGACAAAGAAATGTTCTTAATGTTCTGTACTAGACAAAGAATGTTCTGTACTAGACAAAGAATGTTCTGTACTAGACAAAGAATGTCTGTACTAGACAAAGAAATGTTCTTAATGTTCTGTACTAGACAAAGAATGTTCTGTACTAGACAAAGAATGTCTGTACTAGACAAAGAAATGTTCTTAATGTTCTGTACTAGACAAAGAATGTTCTGTACTAGACAAAGAATGTCTGTACTAGACAAAGAAATGTTCTTAATGTTCTGTACTAGACAAAGAATGTTCTGTACTAGACAAAGAATGTCTGTACTAGACAAAGAAATGTTCTTAATGTTCTGTACTAGACAAAGAATGTTCTGTACTAGACAAAGAATGTTCTGTACTAGACAAAGAATGTCTGTACTAGACAAAGAAATGTTCTTAATGTTCTGTACTAGACAAAGAATGTTCTGTACTAGACAAAGAATGTCTGTACTAGACAAAGAAATGTTCTTAATGTTCTGTACTAGACAAAGAAATGTTCTTAATGTTCTGTACTAGACAAAGAATGTTCTGTACTAGACAAAGAATGTTCTGTACTAGACAAAGAATGTCTGTACCAGACAAAGAAATGTTCTTAATGTTCTGTACTAGACAAAGAATATTCTGTACTAGACAAAGAATGTTCTGTACTAGACAAAGAAATGTTCTTAATGTTCTGTACTAGACAAAGAATGTTCTGTACTAGACAAAGAAATGGAACTTTCAGTTAAGTTCAACATATAATTTCTGAGTGCCTGTTATGCAGTAAGGCCACCATGTCAGGTGGCACAGAGAACACCTACAAGTAATACTTATGAATCTCTGGGACCAGCAGGAGTAGCAGACAATAGCTGAAGTCCCTTCAAAACGTGGGGTGGTGTATGAGACAGGATAAATTTTTAGAATTATGTAGAAATAAACTAAAGGCCTATATATTCCTAGCACAGGTATTGGTTATATCACCTAAGAAAGGGTGAAAATGGAAATACCAGGGGCTAGAAAAGTATCTTCTCTGAAATTTTCACTGAAAGAATGATGCAAAATGAAAGATAGAAGAAGCAATGTTTTATGGAACCAGACAGACAAATATCTTACCAATCAATCCCTCAATATCAACCTGGAGGTGCCGGCACTTGAAGTCAGGATCAGCCCCATTCTTGTGCAGAACTATCTGAGAAATACATTCTTCAATCAACTTATAGTACTGCGGTCTACAGAAGAAACAAAATAAGGTTATTCAAGGAAAACCAAAATAAAATTTTGGTATTCAGGATCAAGAAAGGTAACTGTTTTGACAGCAGAAGGACCTGAGGATAAATGTTCTGGAAAAGACCTTTTCATAAAATTAACAGAGTATTGCTGCCATGCTAAGAAATCCCCCTCTTCCACATCAGCTACCCCATCTACTTCAGATAGTCAAAACTTCTTGCCATCTGCCTCCGAGTGCAAATCCTTTTCCATCTAAAATTCGAGCTTGATCCTGCCTGTGATGGATACTACTATTGCTGAATCTCTACTCTACTGCTTGAATCTCATGTTCCAACATGAATCAACTTTAAATGGCTGCCTTCCTTTGCTATCATCTTCACTCCACCCCACCACCCCATTCCAAAAGAGGGAGGCAGTTCACCTTATACACTCTCATCTCTTCCACAGAGATGCCTTTCAGTTGGATTAAAGGGACAACTGGCAACTTCCTTAATGTCTGAAACTAAAAATGAACTCTAATCCATGTCTTTGTCTTTTCCTTTTCTCTCTACAGACAATCTTTGAATTTAAGAAGTTTGCACTCTCCACTTAGGCTCAAATTCAAAACTTCCCACAGGTATACCACCTTACCTGGCCTCGTAGTCATTTCGGACTAAGAGTAGGTGCTGCAGGATGGACAGGAAGTGTTGCTCTGCCTTTGAATCCTTCACTGTGTTTAAGAGAATCTGGAAGACTTCACTGAAGTCAGTGGAAAAGGAGAAGAGGCTAAGGAAAGCATATATTTAGAAACTAAGTTTGACAGGTAGCTTGCCCAACTCTCGGGAGAAGTAGCAAGATGCCACTTCTATTCTAACAGCTGTTCCTCCTGTAAACCCTGCCCTAAACTTTAAGCTCTATAAACTTTCTTTGGCCAGGGGACCAGTGGGTCAGCGGGTACTATACACAGAGATAGAAAACTCCTAGTACTTGGCTTGAAAATCGAGCAGTAGACAAGACACAAAAAGGTAACTGCCTCAAAGTCACTTGTGGCAAGTATCAATAGGTAACCAAATTATTCCCCGTCAGTCTCATGGAAACATACAAGAGAGCAAATTACAACCTCACTCCCTGACTTGTCTATGTTCTCCCAAAACCAGCTCTACATCTTAATAA
The DNA here is from genome assembly GCF_964270905.1 of Leucopleurus acutus. Taxonomy (NCBI): domain Eukaryota; kingdom Metazoa; phylum Chordata; class Mammalia; order Artiodactyla; family Delphinidae; genus Leucopleurus; species Leucopleurus acutus. The sequence goes on along the minus strand of NC_139145.1, from coordinate 58,039,107 downwards.
GCTAAGCTATCATGTTCTAGGAGGTCTATACTAATTTTGATGGCTGCTTCCATGTTGAGCAACCCTCAGATCGCCTTTCCCAACTTCTCTGGTCCACAATGACGTAAATATATCCAATGGCAATCAAAAGGCACCTGCCTAATCTACAAAGAAGACAGGGCTAATGCCCTCGTGTAAGTCATCAACTCCACACCATTCCTTACAGGGATCTACAACTGAATGCAACTGAATGTCTGGTGTCTTCAACCCAGTCAGTAAAAGGATATTCCATCTCCATTCGAATGTCATCCAGACGTCCCTTCAGGTCATAGGAATCCTCTTCTCCTTGTTCATCAAACACAGTTAGTTGCACTTTCATATCTTCATTTTCAATCTCTCGAAGGTCCTGTCAACAGCAAAAGTATAGGCCAGGGAACCCAAAAGTGTCCTATGCTGGTTAAAAACCCAAACATTTCAACCTGTTTTTTTTTTTTTAAATTTTGGCGTGCCGCATGGCTTGCGGGATCTCAGTTCCCCAACCAGGGATTGAACCTGGCCCACGGCAGTGGAAGTGCTGAATCCTAACCACTAGACCACCAGGGCACTCCCTCAACCTGGTTTTTAAACTGAAGACCGAAGTCTTCCCAGGGATGATGGGGTTATAAGAGCAGGAAGGAACCAGCCCAGCCTTTCTAATGAAGTGTTGCATCTCACCTGCAACACTTGATGCAGCCCCAAGCGCATCAGTTCGCTTCGGATGTGAACTCGGAAGTCAAGTTCTTCAGCTGGTGTGATGAGAGCATTGATCAGCTGTAGGCATCCCACCTAAAATAAGAAAATTCAGCAGCTGTGTCAATGTTAACTCCTAGAGATCAAGATTCCATTCTCTTTACATGCATTCTGAGGCCCCCAAATATAACCTAGAAGATTCAGTACAAAAACTACAAGAATGACTTCCTTATATATAGCAATACAACTTGGTTTAAACACAGGTCTGGAGAGTTCAGAGGTCTAAAGGATTCCAGAGATTCTACGGTATAATTTGTTCTAGGCCTTGATTTTTCTAGCCTGTAAATAAATACCATGACTTTTTTCCATCTCATAATGAGGAAGACAGTTCTTTCTCTGCCTTCTTGGAGAGAAGGGTAATCATTTTCCCTTCAGAAAGAACTTTGAAATATATATCATTGGTAACCACTCCATGTGTTCTCTTAAAAGGTCAAATGAACTTAAGTCTTTCTATCTTGAATTCTACTTTTGGGCCAAGTTTCATAGGTATACATGCCTTGAGAGCAATGGAGGTCCCACTTTTTAATCCATCCAGCAGTGGCTGAAAACGTTCCACCTCATCCATTTCAGCTCTTTCTGTCATCGCCTCCAAAACTCTTTCATTCCTGCCAGACAGTAAGGAAAGGGAGAGAACTGGTTGGGTGCTCTGACACAGACAGGTACACAACAGGTATATTATACAGAGGCATAGATCAGTTAGGAAACAGACATTAGCAATGTTCTGGATTTCTCACATTCTTCTTCTCATCACCTGGAGCAGAGGCCAGATCAACAGGAAACTAAGGACCATCTCTTCAGAAAAATGCACTCCCTAAAATCCGCCCCAGACTCCTACCTATATTTACCAAATTAAGACCCCTGTTCTATGGCATATAAATTGGTACAACTTTTGGAGGGGCATTTAACAGTACCAATTTTTTAATGCACATAACATTGGCTTACTTCTAGAAAATCTATCTAACATAAACACATAAATATGAAATAATATATGTACAAAGAATATATGCACAAGAATTGATAATAAAATTTTTTATCATCTGGAGCAGGGGTCAGAATGTGCTAAAAAAAATTCTACCTAAAAGTCTAGCAATGAAGGAATCATTAAATTATGGGACGTACAGAGTATGAAATGCTAAACAGCCACTAAAGATAATAAGATAGATCTAGAAGTACTGCCAGAGAAGAATGTCCAAGAGCTACTGTTAAATAAAAAGAAACAAGTTGAAAAGAATGGTGGTATGATTTAGCTTTTGTTAAACCAAACCCTTCCACAAAAATAAAAATCTATCCTATACATGAGATTGGTTTTATAGGCATAAGCCATCTTTCCTTAATTCTAAGAAACCATCTTTTGGAGTGGCAGGTGTGTTAGAATTTAGTAAATATTTGTCTGTGCTAGAAAATGATCTATGAGACTGTACCACACCATTAACAGTGGTTACCTCTGCTGAATAGGGTTTGCCAAAGGGATGATGTTGTTAAATTGTACTTCATATACTTCTATGTTGTTTGAATTTTAAAAATAATGGTGTGTTACTTCTGAATTTTAAAAAAATGTAAAAAGAAACCCTTGTCCTAGACAATACAGACATTAATGGAGATCTAGGAGATCCTGCTGTACCTTTGATAACCAGTGGTACATGCAGAACAGCTTCCATCTCTTAACAATCTTTCTTAAATATTAAGATACACAGTGTTCATGTAAGAAATATAGTCTTACCTAGTATTTAAGACTAAGTGGACACCCAAGCAACTTAATATTCCTCTAGACTAAAGAAGATGATAAAAAAAATAGAGAAGAAAAATAATTCCAGTCACATACATGTCTTCCGGCTGTGCTAGGATACAAAGAGCAGAAAGCAGCTTAGCTGCGTCAATCATCATGTTGGGAACAGCAGGATCCATGGCTCTGACCAGCAGCAGAATTCCTTCTTCTGTCTCCAACATGGTCTTGATTCCAAACTGGTAGGACAAAAAGAGAAAAGGGAGGCTTAAAGGTGAGAGCATCTAACCAAGGACAAGTTTACGGGTTCTTATGGATTGAATGGTGCTCCTCCCAAAATTCATATGTTTAAGTCCTAACCCCCATTACCTCAGAATGTAACCTTATTTGGAAATAGTGTCATTGGCAGGTGTAATTAGATTACCATGAGGTCAGACTAGAGTAGGGTGGGCCCTTAATCCCATATAATGGTTATCTTTATAAAAAGGGGAAATTTGGACACAGATGTGCACACAGGGAGAATGCCATGTGGACACAAAAGCTGAGATTGGGGTGATGCATCTACAGGCCAAGGAATGTCAAGGATTGCCAGCGAGACACCAGAAGCTAGGAAACAGGCATGGGACATACCCTCTCTCACAGCCTTCAGAAGGAACCTACCCTATCAACACCTTATCTTGGACGTATCGCCTCTAGAACTGTGAGATAAATGAACTTCTGTTGTTTAAGACACCCAGTTTGTAGTACTTTGTTATAGCAACCCTAGCAAACTAATATAGGGTAGAACACTTTTTCCAATATAGCTAAACAGAAATGAGCAGAGCAAAATAATTTTCTAGAAGACACAACAGAATTCTATGTCTTCCAAGAATAAAAACTTTGATTCTTGTGTTTCTTTTCAATGCTCCCCCTAAGCCAGTGGAATAATTATAACAAAATTAAATAGTGAGGAAGACAGATTTGCACTGAGGAACAAATAACTGTAGGATCCCTAAGTTTAAATACTAAACAGACAAAAAAAGAAAAAGAAAGAGGAAGAGAGAGAGAAAGAGAGAAAGAAAAAGAAAGGAAGGAAGAAAAGATTGTAAAGTAGGAATAGACTGGGGAAAAAACAACAACAAATAAGCAGAAAATAAAGTAAACCTTCCAAAAATAATAACTACAGGTCAGGAAATTTAAGAATTAGCAAAAAAAGTATAAACAGAAGAAGAAAATTAAGCCTATCCTCTGAAACAGACATTACAACTGAGGGAAAAGATCCATAAAAGTATGTATATGTGGTGATCAAGAAGTTACGGTACTAAAAGGGAAAGCTAGAAGCCTTGAACCTCATATTCCTAGGTCCCTTTTTGAGTCTGCCAACAGAAGAGAAAAAACAGCGGTCACGATGGGGGTTGAATGAGAATGGGAAATATCTTACCTTGTTGTTCATAAAAGCTTTCAAGCAGCGGATGATCTCATGCTTGTTACGGCTATCGTAGCTTCTGCATGTAGAAGACATAATCAGTGAAGTCCCTTCATTCTATACCCCTCCCCATTTGACTTTTCAATCTTGTAAACAAGGGTCTTAGGAACACTCCCAACTAGTAGCTGAGTAAATTCTAGCACATAGCACTCTACCCTAAAACACTGGGGAAAGAGGTAGCTGAAGAAAGAACCATTGGTTAATCCTCTCATAAACCAAGAATTCAGTATTATATTAAAATCTTCTCTTTAACTCCCTGTAGGCTCCTAAGGGCTAAATTCTATCAGGATAACATCCCACCTATTACTGCTTGCCTCACTGCGTCAGAGGTTTCAAGTCTGTACGTTCAGGAGGTAGAGGTCCTGTGTTTTGTTTTGGAAAGATCCCAGGAAGTAGAGAAATCATTTTGGGTCAGGCTGGCTTCAAGGTAGCCTAACCTAAGACAGTGCAAGGTATCCCCAGAATTATTCCAATCCTGAAGACTATCATAAAGCTAGTCCCAAACTGATCAAGTGTATTATAAGACTTCCAAATGAGATATGACCCAGACCAGATCACAGGAGAGCTTTAGACTAAATCAGACCCTGTTTCCAGACTGGATAAGAACCTGTGCTGGGAGACTCACAATCTTATGTGGTATATATCTTGTGTTATTCACCGTGAAATTTAAGTTCCTCCTTTCCCTGTACCTATAATCATCCTTCATTCTCCAGTCACCCCTACGATAAACCCCATTCTCAGCTAACAACATAATATCCTAGTCCATAACTTTCCATTTAACTGCCATTTTCTCCTTTAGAGCAAACAGCCAAGTCCTCTACTACCCTCCACCTAGAAGATGCCAAGACTCGGAAGTCCTCACCCAGCAGTCTCCTCTTTCTCATCATGAAGTCGTTTAAGGATGTCCAATAAGGAAGCCAGGCCCTCAGCACCAAATGTTTGCACCCAACTGTAAGGAAGAGACAAAGACGATGCAATATCAAATCAAATCAATAAATATCCACCAAAATAAAGTATATCCTGGCAACTCTTTACTTCCAATCCAAAACAGTCTCATACTTCCCTGACTCCTTTGATCTTTAATCCCCACCAGTGAGCTCCAACACTGGGCTCTCACTCCTGTTACTACCTCAGAATCCTCACCTGACAGGGTTGTTGTTGAGGGAGACACGAAGGGACTCCAGGCAACTGAGCAGAGGCATATCCCGCAAGCCCGACCTCAGCTCCTGAATGTACATCATAGCTGACCTAGAGCTCTCCTTTTGACTCATGCCCTAGAAAGGAGCATACAGAGATTAGTAAACACTGGACTCAGTCATAAATTGGACCAGAATTAGTTAATACAGTTTAAACAATATGAGGGCAAACACCCATTATATATACCACCAAACTGTGTGAGACTCAGAATTTCCTTCCCATTACCCATACATACTTCATGAAGATCGAATCAGGCAAAAAGTATGTAAGAAAAGTAACTCAAATGAGTAGGTTTATATAAAAGAATGAAATAAAACTGATGTGGACATGAAAAGTTCTATAAAAGTAGCAAAACAAACAGGTCCAAGATAAGGGCACAGTCTCCCACGTCGTGGGTACCTGCCCCAGGACTCACAGCCTTGGAGGTGTGCAAGTACTGGGACACCATCTCTCTCTTGATGATAATGTCCTTCTCCCTCAAAGGTTGCTGTTTTTCCTCATTCAGGTTCATATCCAACTAGAAACGGGAGGAAAAAAGGGGGAAAAATTGCCTTGAATTCCTTACAAGTTTTCAGTGTTTAATGTTTAGTATACTTAGTAAAGAGATGAACACACTAAATGCTTATTGAATAAATAAATTTTCCTGATCCTTAGAGACTTGAGCTATTATAGACGATGGGAATTCCTTAGGGATAAACATGGTTAACATTTTATTATAAATCCCAACAGACATTTTTATACACATACACTAAGTTTTTCCCTAACAAAAGTGGACTCTCAATATAGAGGGAAAACTTATTTTGCATTATTGAAAGAAAAGCAAACATAGTATTTTCTGCACTTAGGATGGACCTTAATCATCTCTTCAGACTGAAGCACTGGATGACTGGCATCATGCAAACACCAGCAAAATCGGCACCACTCTAGGGCCTAAACACCCATTACCCCTGGTTAACTAAGTCCCTGTACAAACTCCTTTCCCATGAAGAAAGAATTGGAAACTGTGACAAATTCCCTCAACAGACATAACCTGGAGTGTGTCATTGGGGGAAAGGCTCTGCTTGACCCTGTTACATATATAACCATGTGTCTGAGCCTCCTATTTTTGTGAGCACAAGTTTAACCCTAACAAGTCCAGAATATTATTTGAAACGGGGAAAGTATAGGAGAAAAAAAAAGGGTATATTCAATTTCTTCCCCACGTGTGTGTTTGTGTATGTGTGTGATGTGTGAAGGAATCACCACCACCAAATTGTCACAGTAATAATTTGACTTCTTTCTGACTCAATTCCTGGTGCTTTCTTCCTCCTTTTACAGATAAATTGAACAAAGAAGTTGCAAAATACTGGCCCTCAGGTTGAATCAGACCCAAAGATAAAGTATGTTTTGTCTGGCTAGCTCAACATTTTAAATTTGAGAGACTTCATATAAAAATATGAATTTATAGCGCCAAGGGATGATATCAGCAAATTTAAGATTATGGAAAACTCTACAGGTCAAACAGCTTCTTCAACAAATTTTTTCTAACAAGAGCAAGGATTAAAGAGAGGGAGGAAAACCTATAGTTCAAATGAAACTTAGTAGAGTATCACAACGGACCTTACCTGGAATTATGATTTGAACAAACAAATTGTTTTTCTAAAAATGACCTAATTCAGGAAATCTGAATGCTGGCTATGATACTTGTTTTTTAAAAAACAATTTTTGTTTTTTTAAAAAAATAGAGATTTCTGGTTTCTTCTGAAAAACAAAAATATCTGGCACTACTGGGCTAGCATTCCCAACTGGAATGCTACAAAACCTACTGGAACTGAATCGTGGTTGGAGTTTATCAAAAATGCCCAAAGTCCTTCATTTTACTGCAGTCCTTTCTCCTTTTTATCATCTTCTATGTAGCCTGCTTAACTTATTTATGCTTCCTCCCTTGGCCCTAAAGACATTTAAATTTGCAATCCAAGGCCAAGAGACTGTCTTGATAGATCATACTCTTGGACTCTTAACACACTTGGATTATTATGAGACAAACTGAAAGCTTCAAGGAAAAGTAATAATAGTAGTACTGGTTGGGTGGTGACTACCACAGGTACCAGGCCTCAGTTTTAAGGGTTTTAAGTGCATGCTTTTAATTAAGTTAGGCCTGCCACTAATCTCTAATTGAATCTGAGATCATAAATCCAAGTTAATATATAGGTCTTATGAAACCTTATAAGCATGTACTCAAAACTTTCCAAGACTTAGCACTAGCGGACATTCACTCAGTGTCCTCCCCACGCAGTGGTCCTCACTGAAGACAGCAAAGTCAGTCACATCCATGCACAGCTCATTATTGAACTGACCTCAGCCCCAACCTTTAAAGGTCTTCTAGTGATTGTAACATCAGAATTCTCTTTCCAGATTCACCACTAAGTAGAAGATCTCAGGCAAACGATGCCTTTCTATTCCTCAGCTTCTTTCCCTCCCTCCCTCCCTTTTATTTATTTATTTTTGGCCGCGTTGGGTCTTCATTGCTGCGCGTGAGCTTTCTCTAGTTGTGGCGAGCGGCAGCTACTCTTCGTTGCGGTGCACAGGCTTTTCATTGCGGTGGCTTCTCTTGTTGTGGAGCACGGGCTCTAGGCTCACGGGCTCCAGCAGTTGTGGCACGCAGGCTCAGTAGTTGTGGCTCACGGGCTCTAGAGCGCAGGCTCAGTAGTTATGGCGCACAGGCTTAGTTGCTTGGCAGCACGTGGGATCTTCCCAGACCAGGGATCGAACCCGTGTCCCCTGCATTAGCAGGCGGATTCCCTGCGCCACCAGGGAAGTCACTCAGCTTCTTCTTCATATAGATTTTGTTGTGAATGTTTTAAAACTTTATCTACTCTGGCTAACCCAAAGGTGGTCATCACACTACCACAAGAGCTGGCCCACTCATTTTATATCTTTGTGGCTAAAGTGCTGCTGGGCTGAAGGACATTAACAAGGTGGTCAGTGATCAGATATTTCCAAGCCTAATTCATAGATTCCAATCTTACGGACTGGCGCTTGTATATGTAGTCCCTTCATTAATGGGACTGCTATTAAGAAGTTTTCTGTTAAGCCTGGAATTTTTTGTAATTAAAGGATAGTTAAGGGGGACTGTACACAAAAAAGGGCCCATCATGCTCGTAAAAGCATTTTCAAGAAGAAGCAATGCTTTGGGGTGGGAAACTTACCAGCATCTGTTCAAAGAGTACTAGAACTTGCTCATCTGAAACATCCTGCAATGACTGTGCAGTGGGATCATCCCCATATGATGCAGAAGAATTTCTATGAGCAGAATTAGGCTTTTCCTTCTCCTTCTTAATTCTCATGCTGGTAAATCTCTCCAGCTGAGAAAGAATAAAAAAGTATTAGCAGTGATCCATTTTCGTTTACACAACAAAGCACACATCAAATAGCCTCTAACTTCTTATACGGGCATGGCTCCTCTGGTTTGTGGCCAGTTCAAGGCTCTTCTGACATGAAAAAGAGAAACCAATCTTCCTTGTACCTAATTTACTACACGGACTCTGTACTCTCACCTTCATCCAAAGATAAGAGGAATGAAGTGTTAAGAACTGGAAACTCTCTAAAAAGAGAAAACTTTGTTCTTTAGCTCCCCTGTCATTTCTAAGCCCTCTAGCAGCACAGAACTGACAGCACCTCATGTGCAGAGTGCTCAGTAAAATGCCTTTTGTTTCCCTCTAGCTATCCAATAATAAATATGGCCAGGCCCTCAGAGGATCTCTCCCTTCAAGAGGTAAGTGTGACCATAGATTTTAATAGATATAAGTCATATACAAGAAACAAGGAAATGCCTTAAAACCAGGAACCATTCCTTCTTCTTTCTTCTGTACGCTCCATAGCACTTGTGTTATGTAAGCAGCAAAAGTTCAGTACATATTCTCCAAAATCCCCTTTGCAAAGAATATAATCTACTTCAGGGGTATATATGTCATCTCTCTGTCAACCAAATGCTTATGAACCACTCCTCAAACCGCAAGGACAAGTGTTCGATTCAAAAAGAGCTACCGATAAGCTGCAGCTTATCGGCACTACCTGATTGAAAATAACAGTAAGTATCTGCAAGCATTCTGGGGCTTCAATGATAAGAGTGACATCCAGACAGCAAGTCAGCTCGGAGTTTAAAGAACATGCCTAACCTTGGAAGCCAATGAATGTGCCAGGAAAATGCATGCAATGGGTCAAACAGAGCAAAGAGTTAGGAAAAAGCTTTGGGATGATCTGAGAATAGAACCCATATCACATTTATAAGTTATAGAAAGTCAAAGTTATTGCAACTGGTAAATATCATAGTGTAGGAAATGAGCCATGCACATGCTGAACAAAATTTCCTTACCTCATCTGCCATGAGCCGCTTCAGAGTCTAGGAACAGGAAAAACGAGGGAGAAGAAAGGGAAGAGAGATCAGTGAAATGCCAGGAAAGCTCCCAAATACCAGATGGGTTGGGGAAAAAAGAGGAGAAAACAAGTTGAAAGGATCTAGGCTCCTTCCCACATGCTAGATTTCTGCCCGACTATTCCTTAGCACATTCCCTTAGGTAAGGGGTAGGAGTTTTAAGGTCACTAAAATACAATAACCCTTTGGGGAAAAAAAGGTGGAGAACTGAAAAAACTCTAAATGGGATGACTGATAAACCTATGAAATGTGTTCAACTGCATTAGTAAACAAGGAAATGCAAACTAAAACCACAACGAGATATCATTTCACACTCAAGACTGGCAAAAATTTTCATGTGTGTCTGTCTAGTCACAGAGCAGCGGGAGCTCTCACACACTGTGGGTGTGAATGTAAATTGCTATGGCCACTTTGGAAAACAGTATGGCATGATCTAGTAAAGTTAAAATATGCAGATATATTACAACTCAACATATCAGTTCCTATAAATCTACCCTTCAGAAACTTGCACATATGTAGCAGGTTGTGTATAACAAGAATGTTCACAGCAACACTGTAATATCTATCAATAAAACAGAGAACAATCCAAATAGCTATCAAGAATAGAATGGATAAACTCGTATAATGGTAGAGTGGAAAACAATTACACAAAGAAAGTGAATGAACTTATAGCTACTCACAAACATAAAAGTGAATGTATTATTTCTTTTACACTGAGATTAAAAACATGCAAGACTAAATTATATTATTTAGGATGTACAATTATAAAGGGAATGATTACCACAAATGGCAAAACAGTGGTTACCTGAAGTGGGTGGAAGAGTAATGACTGCAGAAGGGGACAGGGGGCTTCAGGGGTGCTTACAATAATATTCTATTTCTTGATATGGATGATGGTTACATGGATGTTCTGTTTATAATTATTCTGTATGTTTTATATTCTCTTCTGTATATGTGCTACACTTTACCCCAAAAAATCTGAACAAGCAGGTATTCCAGGAAAGCAGGAATTCTTCATTCTAATACTTAGTTTTAAACCATATCTATTTTTGCTAATGTCCTTAGAAGAGTATAGTAAATGCCTCTTGATGAACTTTTCTCAACTAATGAAAAACTATTTCTGACACTGCCACGAAGTTACTTTACCAACCTTTTTACAGACGAGAAAAATCTATGTCCTTATGTTCATGTGCCCCATGTCAGAGTTCGGTTAAATCCAGTGTGAACTGTGAATCTTAACTTTGCCCTCCACGGTCCAGAGGAGGTCAACCTTCTACTGATGGAATGCTAATCACTCACCCGAAACCATACATACGATCCTTGCTCGGTGTCAATGGAATCTAAAGTTACTTTGTGTGTGCTGTTTACACAAAGTAAAGGCAGAAGGGCAGCAAAGGCAGAAGGATGATGAAGCAGAGACAGCAACACCCAAGGAGACTCACAGTTCCTTTTGTCACCACCTTGTCACCTGACACACAGAGGTGAAACAAGCCACAAAAAGGATGAACGTTTATAGTTAGGTTGCCATTGCGAAGGTTAAACTTATTTGCTCCTAGAGCAAGTGCTTCCAGAACCTTGTCCTCCAAACTCAAAATGTTCCCTCAGAACCAAGCAACAACCCAAACAATTCTGGGATGGATATAACGTAGGTAACAGAACCTGGGTCTAATGAATCAATCTCAGCTGCAGGTTAAGTTAAAGAACAACAAACCAGCAGCTTGTTCTGTCTGCAGACTCTTATTTCTCTTCCCTCCATCCCCACTATTGAAGTTCACGCCACTATGATCTCCTGTTTGATTTACTGTAATAGCCTCCTAACTGATCTCCTTGCCTTCAATCCCATCTGCCCAACACAAAATCCATTCTACATACTATACCCAAGAGTAATCGTTCTAAAATGCCAAGCTGTCCATGTTATTTCCCATTTAAAACCCTGCAATAGTTCCCTACTGCCCTCAGGTTAAGATCCAAATTCCTTAGCATGGCATATGACACTTCTGGCTTCTCTCCCTTGACTCATCTCTCAACAAACCCTCCGTTTCAAACTCTATGTTCTGGGCATCCTAACTAGTTTGCAGGTCCACAAACAGATCTTGCTGTCTCACAACCCAAGACTTTCTCTATGCTGCTGCTTCCCTCAGACTAGACTGTGCTTTCAAGGCTAGCTCCAACAGGCCCTACAGGATGATACCTCCTCTAATTGGATGGGTACCTCTCCTTGTGTGTATATAGAAATAGGTACTTTCCTGTCTCACAGCACTAGAAGTGGATTACAACTCTCTTTTGATTGCCTCCTCTAGCCATTTCCAGACTAAGTTCCTTCAGGGTAGAGCCTAAGACTTAGTCATTATATCTCCTATGAACAAATACCATAATCTGGGGCTGCTCTCCTAAAATACCAATCCCTGCAAAAGCCCTCAAATCTATTCCACCTCTTCACTGCATTAGTGAAGAAACTGAAGCCCAGACAGGTGGAGTAAATCACTGAGGTCACATGAATAAGGGCAAGCTGGGTATGGAACTCTGGTCTCCAGATTCCAAAGCCCTAAATATTTGCATTCTCCAGATTCTTGTCTTGTTCCCATTTAATGCCCGCTAACTGTTGCCTTTACATACAAAAGTAAACATCTCTTTTCTTAAGAAGGAAGAAACCAGTCTCCCTTGCTTTCCTTGGTGCATCATTAGAAACAGATTTATTCCTTAAAAAAATTATCCATGCTTTAGTGCTCAATTTGAGTAAGGACAGTAAAAATGATCCATGCATTTCCTCAACTACTCCAACAGAGGGCAGCATCTACCAGCAAAGTGAATCACAGTACTACCGGCAAAATTCTGTTTCAGAACCCAACAGAACACCCAAACAGCAAGCTCAATTCCATTACTGAAATGGAACCTGCTGCTACAGTATACTGAGGGTGTATTAATTTACTTATTTAATACTATGTGTGCTTTCCTTACAGATCTTGAACATACAGTTTACAAACAGCTTTTTTTTTTTTTAACTGTACCATTAACTGTTTTGTGGATTCTCTGAGATATGCAACAAGAGGTTCCTAGCTCATGAAAAGTAAGAAGGACTAAAAATAGTGGAGACCTTGAAGATAAATGCTACTGGAGCTATATTTATGCCTTATGCCCCAGAGGTTCAAGTTTTTTAACATAGTCTCTAATGATCCCACCTACTTCTTTCTAAATGCTTCTACACTCACCTTTCTCCTTGTTTGCTATCAATTATTTTCTGCCCCCAAACTATAAACCCTTACTTATCTTCACTAAATACTTCATCGTCCTGTCCCTCCTACTGAGTCTTCCACTAAAACTATACTAAAACCTTTAACTACAAATACAGATACTGAAGGAAGCATAAATACGGAATGAAATTTTTTAGCATATCAAAATCTGCTCATGAATACAGATTAATAGTAACTTCCAGATAAAAGACAGTAGACTGAATCAAATTTCCCCGCTTTTTGAAACCCTTCTAAATCTACAGAAAAGGAATTTTTAGAAAGAAAAAATGATAGAGGAAAGGAGCCTACAAGGTTGGGAAGAACAAGAAAAGCGTAATTGCAATCAACTTTTGAAGCTAGGACTAAGACCCAACAGACCTAAGAAAACTGAGTCCTAAACCTGCCATAGGAAAAGCTAATGACCAATCCAAATTGTACTTCAGGATCCTCAACAGGCTCAGGAATTAGCAGCACCAGGTACCTATAGAAATGGGCAGTTGGAGGGAGGGGGAGACCCAAAAATAAGATTGGTTTGAAAGCTGTTTAAGAAGCAGTTGGACAGGTAGATCCTCCATTACCCCCCAACACCCCTCCCCCCATGCCATTGGGAGACTACCCTCCCTTACTCCAGCAGAAGTCTGGAAATTTATTCTTAGAAGAAACACAGATCTCTGGATCAGGGGATGCCAGGCACAGTTGTGGGCAGAGATCCTATACCAAAAGGAAGAGTAATAATCTATGCATACTATAAGCTGAGACACCCAGCACCTTCCCCCTTCTAGTTTCTCAGGACCCCAGCACCCCAAAACCCTTACCCTTGAGGCAGAAGGTTGGAAGAGCCTTCTCTGGGGAATTGAAAAACAACATTAAGCTACTGACATAGTCCAAGCAGATGAACCATGCCATCCAATATGGTAGCTACCAGACACAGGTAACTATTAAGCACTTCTAATGTACCTAGTGCAACTGAAAAAGGAATTTTTCATTTTATTTAATTTTATCGAAATTTAAAATTAAAAGCTAATATTTTATTGTTATTGTTAAACTTAAGTATCAATGTGTTTGGAACACGCTAGGTATGTGAATCTACCTTTCACCTGTAAATTTTTTCAAATCTAAATACACATCAAGTATCTTCATGAAAATTTAGCATCCAAATTGAGATGTGCTATAAATGTAAAATAAAAACTGGAGTTCAATAACTTCATATAAAAAACAGAAGGTAATAATTGTTATATCTATTACATGTTAAAATTGTTATATCTATTGTTATAGATATATATAATTGTTATATATAATTATATATAATTGTTATATCTATTACATGTTAAAATAATGTTTTAGATATACTGGATTAAAAATTTTATTATTAAAGTTAATTTCACATGTTTCTTTTCACTTTTTTCTTTCTTTTTCTGTGGCTACTAGAAAATCTAAAATTACATATGTGATTCACATTATATTTCTATTGGACAGGGCTAGCCTACAATAAACTGCACAGCTAACAAACCCTACCCATGCATCCAGAGTTACCAATGAGTTTTTTAGCCCCTCATTTTTAAACATTAACAGACAACCAAGGATTATCAAACACATGAGGAAAAATCCTAATAAGAGAGGGGGAAAAAGCAACTCATTATACAGAGACTATGCAAGAAAAAGAAAGATTAGGAAAAAAAATTAATATCCACAAGGGAGAACATAATGCCATTTTTTTAAATTGTTTTTTTTAAAGTTTTGGCCATGCTGTGCGGCATCCATTATCTTAGTCCTCCGACCAGGGATCAAACCCACACCCCCTGCAGTGGAAGTGCAGAGTCTTAACCACTGGACCGCCAGGGAAGTCCCTATAATGTCATTTTAAAAAGAAACATTCAGAGGAAAAAGAACCCTGAGAAATTGAACACATGAGAACAGAAACTCAAGAGAAAACTCAATATAAGGGCTGGAAGATAAGAATTTGAGGATATCTCCCAAAATTAGAGCAAAAAGACAGAGATGGAAAAATAAGAGAGTAAAGATAAGAAAATTAGATCAGTTTGGGAGGTCCAATATCCAAATAACAGGAGAACAGAGGAGGAAGCTATCGAAGAAATAATTCAAGAATATCTCCCAGTACTGAATGTAAGTTGGTGCAGCCACTCTGGAAAACAGTATGGAGGTTCCTCAAAAGACTAAAAATAGAGTTGCCATATGATCCAGCAATCTCACTCCTGGGCATATACCCAGAAAAAAACTATAATTTTAAAAGATACATGCAACCCTATGTTCACAGCAGCACTATTCACAATAGCCAAGACATGGAAACAACCTAAATGTCCATCAACAGATGAGTGGATAAAGAAGACATGGTTTATATATACAATGGAATACTACGCAGCCATAAGAATGAAAGAAATAATGCCATTTGCAGCAACGTGGATGTACTGAGAGATTATCATACTAAGTGAAGTAAGTCAGAAAGAGAAAGACAAATACCATATGATATCACTTACATGTGGCATCTAAAATATGGCACAGGGCTTCCCTGGTGGTGCAGTGGTTAGGAATCCTCCTGCCAATGCAGGGGACACAGGTTCGATCCCTGGTCCGGGAAGATCCCACATGCCGCGGAGCAACTAAGCCCGTGTGCCACAACTGAGCCTGCACTCTAGAGCCCACGAGCCACAACTACTGAGCCCAAGCGCCTAGAGACCGTGCTCCGCAACAAGAGAAGCCACCGCAATGAGAAGCCCGCGCACCGCAACGAAGACTAGCTCCCATTCGCCGCAACTAGAGAAAGCCCGCACACAGCAACGAAGACACGATGCAGCCAAAAATAAATAAATAAAATAATAATTTTTTAAATTAAGAAAATAAAAATAAAATATGGCACAAATGAACCTATCTATGAAATAGAAACAAACTCATAGACATAGGGAACAGACTTGTGGTTGCCAAGGAGGGGGGTGGGGGAGTGATGGATTGGGAGGCTGGGGTTAGCAGATGCAAACTATTATATCTAAAATGGATAAACAACAAGGTCTTACCACATAGCACAGGGAACTATATTCAATATCCTGTGATAGGGACTTCCCTGGTGGCGCAGTGGTTAAGAATCCGCCTGCCAATTCAAGGGACACGGGTTCGAGCCCTGGTCCGGGAAGACCCCACTTGCCGTGGAGCAACTAAGCCTATGCACCACAACTACTGAGCCTGCACTCCAGACCCCGCAAGCCACAACTACTGAAGCCCATGCACCTAGAGCCCATGCTCTGCAACAAGAGAAGCCACTGCCATGAGAAGCCTGTGCACTCCAAGTAAGAGTAGCCCCCGCTCACCACAACTAGAGAAAGCCTGCGTGCAGCAACGAAGACCCGACACAGCCAAAAAAAAAAAAAAAAAAAAAATCCTGTGATAAACCATAAAGGAAAAGAATATTAAAAAGATGTATACATATGTATATCTGAATCACTTTGGGGTATAGCAGAAACTAACAACATTGTAAATCAACTATAGGTCAATTTTTAAAAAAATTTTCCAGTACTGAAGGATAAGTTCCCATCACAAAAGACAAAAACAGATCACCACACAAAGGTATATCATGGTGAAATTCCAAAACACTGGGAAAACAAAGAAAATCCTACAGTTTGAAAGAAGGGGGACTTCCCTGGCGGTCCAGTGGTTAAGACTCCGAAATTTCACTGCTGGGGGAGCAGGTTCAATCCCTGATCAGGGAACTAAGATCCCGCATGCCATGCAGTGCGGCTGGGGCAAGCGGGGGCGGGGAAGAAGGGAGGAAAACTGGTCATATACAAAGAAATCAGAGAAGCTTTGAATTTTTTAAACTACATACAAAAAGCTAAACAATGAAAAAAGGCCTTTTTAAAATCTGAAAAAAAAAGAAAAAAACTTCTAACTTAGAATTCTATACCCAACCAAATTACTCATCAAATGTGAGTTCAAAATAGATATTTTCAGACATTGAAGCTTTCAAAAAATTTATCCCCGTGCACTTTAGGAAGCAATTGTAGGATACGCTCCACCAAAATGAGGGAGCAAACCAAGAAAGTTAAAGACCTGAAATACAGGAAACAGGAGATCTAACACATGAAAGAGGTAAAAGAAATCCCTAGGACAAAGATTCCAGGATCTTTGTGGTGATCCCCTACATTCCTCATGGCTTAACCCACGGATACCCTCAGAAGGAGCCCTTGTAAACACACAGAAAATCTAAAGTCAGACTATGACTCCAACACTTGGGAGCCTCCTCCTCAGGGTGGCAATATTGTCATTTAAATATAGTCTAGATTTTTGCTTCTTACTCAATTTTTATAATAATCTTTCAGTTATATGCAAACAATGATAGATAGAAGCACAAAATATTTTTTAAAGGGGCAGAAAAACATTTATTCTATAGGAATTTTTTATTCAATAGAATGGGATGGGTAAATAAATTTCTGAAGGTCATTAGCTGGTACAGGAAAAGACCTTAACAAAACTGCATTTATTAAAATAAGATTCATTTCCTCTAAAAGATTCTCAGTATTATCAAATCTTACTTAAATTGACACAAATTGCTCAAAGGTACACTGCATCAAAAGTAATAGCATCAGAATAAATATACTTGGCTGGGCACTGCTCTGCATTAAGACCATCAATCAACATAAAAATGAAAAGCTGTCCCTTCGCTCTCCTTCCAGAGTGTAATTCAAAGCGCTGATTCAGTCACCACATCCTAATGTAATATGTGGTAAGATAAATCTTTTGGTTACCATCTGCAGGAAATAAGAAACTTCCTAGAGACTTTACAGTTTGGTTTCTCTAAGAAACCAAAAATTAAAGTCAATCTCCCAAGGTATGCCCTATGAGGCCAAGCTAATTAAAATAAATTCATGACCGAATGAGTCTGAAACATACTCTGATCAATTATTATCATAATAAATGCAAATGAAATCTAAAACTCCTTTTCCACAGCTGGATTTGTGGTGGTGGTGGTGGCTGCATCTATTAGCACTTCAGCTTTTTAAAAGTGGGCCGATCGGACTAAACTTGGCAGTCTTTTTGGACAGAGGTTCCCTCTGTTTGCCTAGTAACAGAACTGGTCTTATTATAAATTCAAGGATATAAGAAAATTCATCCAAGGCACTGATTCATTTCTACCCAGTTCCCTGAATCTTTAACTTTTCCATCTGGTCACAAAAAGGGCATAGGATTCTCAGACAATTAAGGACAGTCTCTTGGAACAGGATACTCATGTAGCCTAACAAAAAGTAATTAGGTAGTGTCCTTAGCAGAAGAGAGGTTAGGAGAGATCTAATAAGAGAATATGATTAACCATTACTCTGATCACAGAGTACTTTACATAGCAAAAAGTGTTTCTAATTCCTGCCAATGTGCTTCACAGGAACAGTTAATCATGGACTTTTACCTCATGAACCATGTGGCTAGCATACGGGTAATATAAACCTATTAGAGCAAGCCCATATTTCGGTACTTTCTAAAGATTTTGTTCAGGCTAACTTATAGGGGACAACTATATCTGAACTCTCGGCTAAGGGAGAACACCACAGGTGAATGCCACTTGGCCCCTGCTCTGTGATGATTCTAGGAGGCCCAGGTTTTTCTCATAACACCTATAATCACAATGCAATTCACTGCCTCAATATACTCAATTCCCACCTCTCCCTCTTCTGACATCCACACTTGCTCATGGGCTAATTCAGCCTGAGGGAAATATTTAGTGTGGTAGGTAGAATTCTAGGACGTCCCCCAAGATTCCCAGCCTGACGTACATACGCTGTATAATCACCAGGACTGTAAATATTATAGGATATCACTCTTGTGATTAGGTTATATTATTTAGCACAACTGACTTTTAAGAAGGGGAAATTATCCATGTGGGTCTGACCCAATCACACAAGCCCTTTAAACCTAGGGTAAGAGGTCAGAAACACAAGGATCCAACATGCCATTTCTGGCTTCAGCATAAAAGAAGCCAAATGGCAGGGATTACAGGCAGCATCTAGGAGCTGAGAGCTAGCAAAGAAACAGGGACCTCAGTGCTACAACTGCAAGAGGCTGAATTCTTCCAACCTGAATGCGCTTGGAAGGTTTTCCTCCAGCACCTACAGATGAGAAAAGGCCCAGCTGACACCTTGATTTCAGCCCTGTGATACTCTGAGAACCCAGCCAAACTATCCTTGCTGGACTTCTGACCAACGGAACTGCGAGCTAATAAGTGGGTTTTATTTTAAGCTATTGAGTTTGTCATGTAAAAGTAGGCAACTAATACAGTAAGCAAACTGACAAAATTTATCTAGAACTTTAGCTAAAGGAAAAAGATCATGAGTCCTAATTTTTATTTATGGCATGCTAAACAACTGCAAGTATGATTCTGAGCAAATCGCATTAATTCTTCATGCTTCAGTTCCCCTATTTATTAAAAAACAAAACAAAACCAGACACACACTTCTTGGGACAACTAAGATCATAAAATGGAGTGAGAGAGCATTCTATAAAAGCAATTGTACTCTTATTACTACAGAAATATATTCTCGTAAAATATACACATGTACTAGTTGACACGGTACTCCTACAACATGGCATAAGGAAAAAGTTATTCCTCATCTGTAAATTGTATACTTAGCCATAGCCAATCATTTCACAAAAAGATCTAAAGGACTCAGCCAAGCCAGGCTCTAAATATTTTATATCAGATCCTTCTTCAGACCGTTATTTTAGCTGTTTCTGTGGACCAGACTGTAAGTTGCTTGGGGGCAAGAACCCATGCTTTGTTCATTTGACATGTCCAATATTCAATAAATATTTTAAAAATTATCATCACTCTAGGTTTAAGAACATCATCCTAAGCACAGTATATTCATTTATTCATTACTTTATGCAAATTGAACAAGCTAAAGAAAAGTTTCAAGTTAAGGTTTATGACAGTACAGTATGATTGTTATAGCTCAGACCAAACCTTCAAGAATAATGTCTTTCCCTATGAATAAGGCCAGGAGACCCTGAGTGATGCTTCAGCCCACATGACATATTTGTTAGTTGTCCTTGGGGAAAATATCCAATTATGGCACACATGTCACCTAGGGAGTCTTCCACCACCTGTGAAAAGCAATAAGCCTTCAGTAAAGACATAGGCTACCTATGGGTAAAATGGGAAATAAGTCTCACTGCAGCCAACAACAGTTTCCTTTCAAGTCCCAATATACCTACCCAGGAAGGAACAGGTCAGGTATCTGTCATTCAGAATCAGAAAGAACAAAGAGCAGGGTCTGGCTCTGATTCATTTTTTTATTCTAGCACGGGACTGACATTCAGTTTCTTAGGATAGTGAGGCAACAGAGGGTCATAACATGGATGTGAATTCAGTTACCAACAAGCCCTATTCCAGCTTTGCCACAAGATTTGCTACATTTCCACTAAAGGACAGTAAAGGCAGGGTAAGCTTTTTTTGGGGGGGGGGGGTTGTGCTGGGTCTTCGCTGCTGAGCGTGGGGGCTACTCTTTGTTGCGGTGCACAGGCTTCTCACTGCGGTGGTTTCTCTTGTTGCGGAGCACGGGCTCTAGGCGTGTGAGCTCAGTAGTTGCAGCTCGTAGGCTCTAGAGCACGGGCTCAGTAGTTGTGGTGCACAGGCTAAGTTGCCCTGCGGCATGTGGGATCTTCTCGGACCAGGGATCGAACCTGTGTCCCCTGCATTGGCAGGAGGATTCTTAACCACTGCACCACCAGGGAAGTCCCAAGCTCTACTTTTTATCCACCACAGTTTCAGCCTTCCTATCTTTAGGACTATGTTGTCTCATAGGGCTTGTGTGAAGAATAAATAATAAAATAGACGTAAAGCACTTTGTTTTGCAAAGTGTTTTGTAAAAGGTAAATAATATATGATGATGGAACCAATGAAACTCCCTTCAATTCCCACTCCTTATAGAGAAGTCAATTAGAACTAGAGAGAAGGAAATAATGGATACCTTCAAATGTAGGAAATTTTCCCTTCCATTTTAAAATAACGGCCCATGGATGGCATGGAATGAGTCAATATCTCATATTCCATTTACAGAGAAACAAACTAGATCCTGACATCACTACTTATTAGTGCCAACAGCCTCAACAGGAGTTGTGTAGAACTGGAGTACCCACTTCAAAAAAGAAAATCAAAGAGAAAAGGTATATCAGAGGAAAGGAAGTCTAAAACAAGAGCACCAAATGACTAGAAATTGAAAAATATGAACTCTAAAGCTAATTTACCATTATAAAGTTAAATGCGCTTAAGGGAAAGAAAACTGAAGATTATCTAGCAACCCCCAGAAATGAGATGGCACACTCATGTCCTCCATGACTGCTAAGGAAAAAGTGCTAAAGGAACAAGTAAGACTCTAGCAGCTCATCCACTTAGTTCCACACTGCCTCAGCAGCCCCACAGCTAAACTCAGTATTGGAGAGTTAAATTTGTGACAATTCATACAAGAGACAACACAGGAAACACAGTAGAGGAGAGACCAAGATCTTTTTTTTTTTTTTGTGGTACGTGGGCCTCTCACTGTTGTGGCCTCTCCCGCTGCGGAGCACAGGCTCCGGACACGCAGGCTCAGCGGCCATGGCTCACGGGCCTAGCCGCTCCGCGGCATGTGGAATCCTCCCGGACCAGGGCACGAACCCATGTCCCCTGCATCAGCAGGCAGACTCTCAACCACTGCGCCACCAGGGAAGCCCCCAAGATCTTTTACTCCTAATTAAAAGACGTCTTTCAATCTACCCCTGCCTTCTAGAATCAGTATCTTTATCCTGATACAACCCAGGGAGTCCAGAAAGATTCCAGGCAGTGGCCCATGTGAAGCACAAGTTAGAAATGCCACATAGGGGACTTCCCTGGTGGTCCAGTGGTTAAGAATCTGCCTTCCAAAGCAGGGGACGTGGGTTCGATCCCTGGTTGGGGAACTAAGATCCCACATGCCGTGGGGGAACTAAGATCCCACAT
Organism: Leucopleurus acutus; assembly: GCF_964270905.1. Taxonomy (NCBI): domain Eukaryota; kingdom Metazoa; phylum Chordata; class Mammalia; order Artiodactyla; family Delphinidae; genus Leucopleurus; species Leucopleurus acutus. The sequence goes on along the minus strand of NC_139145.1, from coordinate 58,017,336 downwards.
GCCGTGGGGCAACTAAGCCCATACGCCACAACTACAGAGCCCGTGTGCTGCAACTACAGAGCCCACATGATCTGGAGCCCATGCGCCACAACTAGAGAGAAGCCCGCCTGCCGCAACGAAAGATCTGCGTGCTGCAACTAAGACCCAACGCAGCCAAAAAAAAAAAAAAAAATACATTTTTTAAAGGCCATGTAAAGAATATTATTAGGTAACTGTACTCCATCCCCTGTTTCAATAATTATAAACTTGAAGCAATTTGCTTATAAATTCAAAGCAACAAACTCAATTTCCCTCACAACTGTCTAAAACTGTTTAGAGTCTGCTTTCCAATAAACCACATTTCCCGACTATAATTAAAATGAGGGGAAAAAACTATCTTAATATTAGAATTCAATCCTCTGAGAGACAGGTCCAGTACGTTCGAACAGTTCTCTAATAGTCCAAGAAGGCAAGTCTCTTGGGGAAAAGGAGAGGGCAACTTTTTGCCTCCAGCTTAGCTCATCCTGAAGCCTGGGACTGGCAGAGACTGTATCCTAGATAGCTGATAGCCTCGAGGAAGAAGGACAGTCCACTCAGGTTTCACTATTCCAGCTCAGCAGAACAGGTGGAAACCAGGCTGGGAACATTGCATTCTTCCTCTATGTCCATGCACACAAACTGCCAGCCCCCTGCACTACAAAGCACTCAAGGGCCGGGAAAACAAGTTGCCACTAGAGAAGGTGCTCAGGTTCTAGAAGTCCTAGTTTCCTATCAAGTACCACATGACGTGGCAGACACGCTCCTCTCCTTTGCTGTCAGGAAGGAGGCGCACACACATTCTGTCATCTGGTGAGAGGGCAGAGTAAGCAAAGCTTCCTCCCTTTCAAACATCCAAAGGTTCTAATAAAACTTTCAAATACATATATAGAAAACAATAAATAACGTTAACCTACTTTTCCAAAGTTTTGACATACTTCTCAAGCTCCAAATACTGATACTTGTTCTTTACTTTCTTATTAGGCCTCTCTCTTCACTGCCTTAGCTTAGAGAAGCTAAGAAAAAAGGGGTGTTGTTCATTCATTTGGAAACAGTCAATGACTCAGGAATGCTGTTTCCCAATCTCCGTAGCAACTGTCTTCTCCTCCCATGTTGTGATGTGAGTAGCAGGACATCTACTCTTTCTCAAGGGTGAGCACATGAATGACACACCCAACGGCCTGACAGACAGGAAGTTCCTGCAGCTGATATTGTTTCTACATACAGGCACCAAGCATGAGGCCACCTTGTTTTAAATCCCATTCTCAAACCCTTCATTTCTAAATGATGGTTACACTTCTTCTACCCTCACATCATTCCTGAATACAAGAAGTAATCACGACCTACTGATAATAGCTTAACTGATCCAAAAATTATACTACTACTCAAAAAGCCAGACTTGATCTTATGAAACCACAGTAAACATTTACTGGCCTTTTACAAATCTAGAATTAAGATTTTATTTTGAGAAAATTTGGGGAAGGGAGCGGGGAGACAGCATGAGGTGAAATCTCATTACTCCTCTATAACCAGAAATATAAGCAAGAGTTAAAACAAGAAACTTCCGATACTTCTAGCAACGATACTTGTGTGGAACTATGTTCTAATGCAAACACATTACAGAATTTCATGCCAAAGTACTTAGGCTCCAAAGAGACTTCCATGTACCATGTATTTTTCTCTTTGGTTCTAACTACTGAAAAATAACTAAAATTTCTGGAACACGAGTTAGGATATTGTTTTACTCTATTTTTATACACATCTACATTTTCTTAGAAAAATGTGTATCATTTTTATGATACAAATACATTTCCAGGGAATTACCTGGTGGTCCAGTGGTTAGGATTCCATGCTTTCACTGAGGGCTGGGGTTCGATCCCTGGTCGGGGAACTAAGATCCCACAAGCCGTGCGGTGCGGCCAAAGCAAAATAAAACAAAATTTCCATTTCAAACAAAAGTACCAATTTTCAAAGATTAGAGAGCTGAAAAATGTTTATGACACATTGTTTTAAAAGCAGAAAATGTGTAGCAACTGTAATTGCAATGTTGTAAAAATATCTGTGCATAGAGATGACTAGAATATTCAAATACTAAGTGAAATAAAAAATTAAAATTGGGGGTTCTTAGATTTTGCTATTTTGAAAATGTATGTATATGTCTTTTCAAAAAGAGTATAAAAAGTTATTTTAAAAGAGTATAAAAATTAGCACAGCATCGAAAAGCAAAATATCCAATATTCATATTCAAAATGCCCACCGGCATTTACTCTTTTCCAGTAGTACTTTGCTTAAGGCAACACTCTGGCAGGGCACAGTCACAAAATTTAGGGATGACAATGCAATGTGAGAAAGAATAATGAACAGTTAGTGGAGTCTAAAAGCTAGCTTACCTAATTACATGACCTTGAGCAACTTAATACCTCTAGGCCTCAGTGGCATTCTCATGTTAAGATGAGGAGGCTGAGTCAGATCATTTCTAGGGTCTCTTCAGGGACCCTTAAAGACAGTGCTTAGTTACTACTGCTCTTTTTGAGGGCAGCCCAATGCCTGCTGCTTGCTTGATAGGACATATCCTACAGAGACTTCTCACCACTTCTTCTTGTGGTTTCAATCACAGGAAACAGACGTCACCCATGGGCCTAGAAGTAAGTAACGAACAAGCCCTGGCGGATGCAAAGAGCTGCCAACTAAGGCCAACTCCCATCTTTTTAAAATACCAGAATCAAGAAATCACTAGAAACCTCTATGCCTGGGGAGCCTGACACACATCTTTCACAAAAACTAACAAAACTAAAAATATCTCTTTAGGCCCCGTGAAAGCATGATGAAATAATTTTAGAAGAGTCCTTAAAACTACTTTGCTTCTACGGCCAAATGAAGGAATCAAAGGAACTCCATAGCTATGGACAGAAATATGTGACTTTGAGAAAAAACTAAGGCAATCCTACTGCCAGCAGCATTTTCTGTGGAGATCCAGACATATCCTGAGGACCTGAAGACTCATCTTGGTCTCCTTTATTTAATATTCTGTGTAAACCTTTCTGTAGCCATGAAAAGACTGTGGTACTGATTCAAATAATATAGGAACTTAGCAATTATTCACTTTAAATGTATGTTATCAATCCCTAGAGCAGTGGGTCAAATACTGCTCTCATTTATAACGATAAAAGCTGGCAGCCCTGTGCTATGTAAAATAATGCAGATTTTAAATCCGATAGACATGATCCTTCATTAAATATTGATACAAGACAAAACCTAAGACACTATCTCTAGAGAAAAATAAAAATCTTTTCTCAACAGAGTTCTTCTGGTCTGGTATAGTCATATCAGTGGTTCTCTTTGCCTCACAGTTACCTTGGTGAGAGGACTAATGTTTTCAAAACCGTCAATCTCCTACATTAGACCATAGAAATGGAGAGACTTGAAAGTAATCCCAAGAGTCACAAGACTCACAGTAAAACTAAAATACATAACAGGTTATTGCTAATATGAGCTAAACACCACCACTCTTAGATACCTTACAAGCTAGATGGGAGATAAGACCCACCCTCCTCAAGAGATTTCGATATCATTCTGTCTTTCTCTCTCTGTCTCTTTATACATACATACACACACACACACACACACACACACACACACACACTATATATATATATAATATATATATAGTGCATTCATGAAAGACTAAAGAACACTTCAAATAAGCATGCAATCAAAACCAATATAACTGCACTGTGCTAAAGTATGTTTAGAAGAAAATAACAGGTCCCAGAGATAGGCTCAGATTATTCCCACAATTTCCCACCTGAGCCCACAACTTTTTTTTTCTTTGGCCGCACCGCATGGCATGTGGGATCCTAGTTCCCCAACCAGGGATTGAACCTGCGCCCCTTGCATTGGAAGTGTGAAGTCTTAACCACTGGACCGCCAGGGAAGTCTCTGAGCCCACAATTTGACTATACAGTGCTGAGATCCAGATGAAGACAGTCACATCTTTTAAAATCTAGAATGATCACTGAAAGTCTGAGAAGATGGATTATTACAATGGATAAGGAATGGAAATCAAACAAACTTAACTACCTAAACTCCCATCTAGATAGCAGAAGTGATTTGCTGGAACCTTAACACTAATCTGTTCATGTTCTTCACCACCACATATTCACAAGGCCAAAAACTGCATCAACATGCATCATGACATGTTACAAAATGCAAATTTTTCCATTCTGCTTTCCGTGGGTTTCTACAGAAAGAGAACCTAAAAGCCCTTCCCAGGGATAAAATAATCTCTATGAAGTGGCTTTCTTAAATGATTCATCTCACACTGATCCTCTTGACTGCTATAACCGGGCCATTTCTTTTTACTACAGCCATACATTCAAACCTCTGAGCCTCTGTTCACATTGTTCCCCACCCCACGAAACCCCTTACCCCTCTCCTCTACCAATCCCTGGATTTGCTTCCAGGGCCTATCATGTTCCTTCATGTTCCAGGGCCTTCATCTTCCATGAGGCTAACTAGCATTGCCCACAATTGTATTCTAGATCATTTATGTAGAATTTGGGACATTAGTATAGACCTTTGAAATCATTCATGCTAACTCTCTCATTTTACGAGGAAAGACCAAGAAAGAAGAGTGACTTGCCCAGAGTTCACACAGTTAATTAGTAGCAAAGTCAAACTAAGTAGCAATATATGGAAAGAATATTTCAGTAAGAGTGAGAGATGGGGGTTCTAGTCCTAGGTCTAGTTGTAAACTTGGACAGATCACTTCTCTAGGCCCACATTCCTTCATCTATAAAATAAAGGATTTGAATTAAATAACTTTCAGCATCCTTTTCACCTTCAGCATTCTATGATTCTGAAACAGGTCTTCTGACTCTCAGCTCAGTAATCTTTCCACATAATTCCTTAAATTCTCTGAATTTCTACAGCTTTTGAAGTCTATGCTCATGGCTTTTAAGCTTTTCCTACCTATTCTTCTACAGACACGGCTGAGATTACAATCTCTTAAAAAGCATGGACTGAACCTGATAGGTCAAAAACATGGCTCTTGATCTTCAGCCTTTTGGATCTAGGGTAGATTCACACAAACAAGAGAAACTCTATTCTCTACTCTTTGCCACCAATCATACAGAAAATCCTACTTCCAGGTACCTGGACCTCTGTGGCAAAGTCTTAATTATTAACCACAGGCAAATAACTGCCAGGTCTAAAGAATAAACTTCAGCAGTCCCCAGACTCAGGAGAGACCCTAGAGTTAGTAACCATTTGCAATCCTTATTTGTTTCAGGGCCAATTCTAAAATATAGAAAAGATAACTATGGAGCTGGTCTAGCAACAGCTTCCTCCTTCCTATACGTCACCACTACTTGCTGCTCGCAGCAATTTAAACAACTAAAATGCCTGCCAGGCGATGCTGTTAGAGCTGTTCTATTTACAAAGGAGATAAGGTTACATTAAAAAATAATAATAATTTAGACAACTTCTTAATAACGTATGAGCCAGGGGAAAGGTAGATTTTGCATGCACTATAACAGCTACTTTTACATGCCTAAGAAAGGTTTAATTAAGATTCCTGCAATGGTCTCAAAGTCTAAATTATTAAATGCAAAACGCAGTTAGGCATTTAGCCACTGCACTTTGTTCATCTAGACCCAACACTTCTTTTCCCACTAACTGAACTGAAAAAGAGTCCAGTTTTAATAGACTGCAGTAGTCAAAGGGCATCAAAATTTTCTATGAAATTCCTAACAGTGAATACCCTTTGATACAACAAGTGCAAAAACTGGACATTTGTAAACTGTCAATACAATGCAGTGAACAAGAAGATGGCTGTGTGTGTGTGTGTGTGTGTGTTTAAATCAGCCAGACCTAGGTTTGAATTCCAGTTCTATGACCTAAAGCATGTTGCTGATCTCACTGAGTTTCAGTTTAATTACCTAGAAAGCAGGAATAACAATAGTACCTATTTTATATCTAAAGCTGTTCAGTGCAGCTCTAGGGCTATAGCAAGTATGCAACAAACAAGTGCTATTATTACTGTTACAGTTATTATTACTCCCTGTCCTTCCAGTCTGCAATGAAGTAATCTTCCTATCTATAAAGATGATGAGTACTCGTTAATATCTATAGATAGGAAGATTGGCATTATACAACCTGTAACACACTGAGCACAGGAAAACAAAAGGTTTCTAACACCACATAAGAGATGAAAATGCTTTCACTATAAATAGAATCTCAAAGGTCCCCAATTCCAAGAGTATCAGAAATGGTCTGTCTTGTCTACAGGTGAAAATTAATACCCCAAAGAGAACATGTGGAATATAACTGACATTTCCACAGTGATAGGAGAATTTAAGAGCTAAATCTATAAAACTTTTAGGAGAAAAATCTTAGTGACTATGATTTTAGCAAAGATTTTTGAAATATGATACAAAAAGCAAAAACAATTAATTGGATGGACTTCATCAAAATTAAACATTTTTGTTCTTCAAAATATACTGTTAAGAAAATGAAAAGGCAAGTCACAGGAGGAAGAAAACATCTGTAAAACATATCCAACAAAGGATTTGTATTTAGACAGTAATAAAAAAATTTTAAGTGGGCAAAATTTTTGAACAGATACTTCAAGGAAGATATACAGCAAATAAACACATGAAAAAATGCTCAACATCATTAAGGAAATGCAAATTAAAGCCACACTGAGATACTGTTTGTAGACTGGAAAAAAAATGCACAACCTAAAAGTTGAAAATTATGTTTTATTCAGAGCCCTTACTGAGGACTAAAGCACCGGATGGCAGCCTCTCAGATAGTTCTGAGGGACTACTCCAAAGATTTAAGAGAGGAGCCGGGATATACGGGAATTCTTGCTGGAAAAAAAAAAAAAACATGAAGTTGAACATCAAAAGATTACTGCTAATCACAAAAAAATAGACATCTCAAGTTAATGATTTTTAGTGCTTTTCTGTATATGGGAAGATGTAAGAGTCTGGGCTTACTGAAATCATTCCTTTGATATGCATCTTAACTACCTAAGGCCAGTGTCCTGTTTTTCTCCATCCTGAATTCCCCTCAGGGTGCATAGTCTGGACAGCTACAGTGACTGATGGCTTGGTGGCTGGCCTGTTTTTCTCCTTCCTGCATTCCCCTCAGGGTGCACCAACAGGGACTCCTACAGTGGCTGATGACTTTATGGCCACAACATTCTTTGTTTACTGAAATGGCAAGCGATATTCTTTGTCCACTCACTACACACCCACTAGAATGGCTAAAATTTAAGACTGATCATACCAAGAGCTGACAAGGAACCAGAACCCATGTATTGCTTGTGAGAATGTAAAATGGTATAACCACTTTGGAAGCAGTTTGGCAACTTCTTTAAAAGTTAAACATAGCCCCACCATATAGCCTAGTCATTCCACTCCTAGGTATTTACAAAACAGAGATGAAGGCATATGTCCAGACAAAAACTTGTACATGAATGTTCACAGCAAAACAAAAAAGAACCAAAACTGGAAACAATCCAAATGCCCATCAACAAATTACAGTACAGTAAGCCCATACAATGTAATATTACTCAGCAATAAAAAAGAATGATCTATTAATATAGCTAACATACATTATGCTGAAAGAAGCCAAAAGAAAGGGTTCATATTGTGTATAAGTCTATTTATATAAACTTCTAGAAAATACAAACTAATCTATAGTTATAGAAAGCAAATCAGTCGTTAGTTACCTGGGGATTGGGGCACAAGGAGGAATGAGACGGAGAGAATACAATGGGGCAGGAAAAAACTGTTGCGAGTGATGGATATATTCGTTATCTTGCCTGTGGCAATGGGTTCACCAATTGTGCACTAAATATATGCAGTTTATTGTATGTTAATTATACACCAATAAAGATGTTTAAAGAAAATGATGTCCAAAGGATCTGTGGCAAAACAAACAGGTGAAGACCCCTGAATAAAGTATCAGCTACTCTAGGTGAAAAAAAAAAAAAAGCAAGTGTGGGTTATCTTTTTACTTGATTTACTTTAATGTTAATTACTTAACATTAAAAAAAAAAAAGGCAGCTATATCTGAGATATAAGCCCACTACCTTGGTTTTCTGTGACCTTTAGGATCAAAGATGGTTTATAAAGCAACCTCTGTTGGATCCTTGAAGTATGCTAAGTCTTCAAAGAAAATGCAAATCCTATTGCTTTCAAACAGTACTATTCCTAAAACAGGGAATAAGTCACAGAATCAGAAATCCAGAAAAATAATCTAGGACACCATAAACGCTACCTGTATCCGCTACCTAACAAAATGACAAAGTAGCTACTGCCTAAAGACCACTTATAACCACAATCAAGGATGGATTTCCCATCTTCCATATAACAATGCTTCCATATAGGAATGCTGTGTTTCTCTTAATTAAGTTCTTTATGATTTTTCTCTTTTTTGTCCCCTTATCTGTTTCATCCCCCTTCTTGGAGGGAAGAAATTTAAGCAAATATTTAAAGGACCAATTGACACTCCCTAATTGTCACAGAGCCAAGCAACAGAGTCAATTTCTTCAATCTTTTCCCTTTCAGTCTCATAGCTTCTAGCGTATCTCTTCCTTTTATATAATCCCTTTCCTCCAAGATCCTGAAATTTACTAAAGGAAATGTAGAATCCAAAATTTTATGCTTTTGCCTCGTCCATTTATTTATCCAATTTCCAACCTACAACTGTAAGAAGGGATGCTACACTGAGCAGGTGTTTGGGCTTGATGACATTTAAAGTCCCTTCCAACTCTAAAATTTTAAGACTACCATTCACAGCAAGCTTTACTAATGAATGGAAGTAAGAATCTCAAAGTTGAAAGAACAATGATTCACCCAGAGTTATCCCGTAATCAGTGGTAAAATTCCTTAAAATACTGGTCTCAATTTCCCTTTTCCTACAGTAATTCTCTTACTTTCTTAAAAAAGGTTCTTTGATTAGAAAAACTGTGTTTGTTAAAAAAAAAAAGATAGGTAGAAAATAAGGTAAGATATGTTCATAGTGATTAAAATATTCTTTATTTTTCTATTTTAGCTTCAAGGTTTTAAGAAATTTTAGTATAAGCATCTTTTACTGCTCCTGATTCCCCAAAGGTCTGGCTATCCAAGGAACTAGAACGAGTCCTTATAGCAGCAGGGCAGTAGTAAAAACAAAGAGGGAGGGAATGATAAGACAGCTAGGCACAGGGAGAGGGTTGGCATTGTCTCATCTAACCCAAACAAGGGGCAAACACCCAATGCTGCTTTGCTGGTTAGCAAGAGATGAATTTTTTTCCTACTGCTTTCAGACAAAAGTGATTGAGAATAGAAGGCTCAACATAATAAAGAAAAACACTTAGGATTTCTTTCAATATGGGGATGCTTTTTGTAGCCATGATTTCAGCTGAGACATAAAATGAGAGAAAACACCACCTGCATATACAAACTCTGTTTCTCTATAATACCTAATATTTCTTGTTAATAAACATGATTTTAAGCTGTTTTTCTAAATCATACGTGGTACAACCTTATCTTTTAAGCCTCTGTTACATTTCACTGAAAATATAACACTCTCCAAGAATAACGTGGCAATCCATTTATAAAATACACTGAACACCCCAGGGGATAACAAAAGGTGATTTTATCACACAGGAAATAAAATTAGTCTATTCTGACCCATACGCCCATCAACAAAGTTAAATCACTTCTCACTTATTACTATGTTCTTAGCTTTTTAAATAAACAATTTACAGGTCATAAAAATTTCAACTCTTTTTATAAAAATATCCGAACATTTAACAACTCTCTCAAGGCAGAGATTTTAATTGAGGCATTCCCTCAGTTTCACCTCCTGTGAGGGAGGATTTCCTTTGAGACAAGTAAATGTAACATTATCCAGTGGATCCTTGTGCTGTCTCTTTAAAGGCCAGGCAGGCAGAAGGCAAATTTTTAAGGTATCATTCTGTCATCTCAAACTCTCAATAACATTCCTGTAGGCTCCCCTCCCTCTTTCCAAACTAAGTAATCCCTGTGTTTATCAACTTCAAAAAACACAAATGACTTGTATAAAGTTCTATGCATACTCCTTGGTTTTCAGCGACCTTTTGGATCAAAATTAAAGCAGGTATCTGCATGAACAACTCCACTTCTTTCATAATCTCTACCTTTCCTAATATTTGTTTAAAATTCTGCCTGGCGGGGCTTCCCTGGTGGCTCAGTGGTTGAGAGTCTGCCTGCTAATGCAGGGGACACGGGTTCGAGCCCTGGTCTGGGAGGATCCCACATGCCGCGGAGCAACTGGGCCCATGAGCCACAACTACTGAGCCTGCGCATCTGGAGCCTGTGCTCCGCAACAAGAGAGGCCGCGATAGTGAGAGGCCCGCGCACCGCGATTAAGAGTGGCCTCCGCTTGCCACAACTAGAGAAAGCCCTCGCACAGAAACGAAGACCCAACACAGCAAAAATAAATAAACTAATAAACTCCTACCCCCAATATCTTAAAAAAAAAAAAAAAAAAAATTCTGCCTGGCATCCTTCATTTTGGATGAACAGGGGTCTACAACTAAATATACTTTCACTCTCACTTTGCTTTTATTTATTTATTTTAAAAATAAATGTATTTTTTATTTTTGGCTATGTTGGGTGTTCGTTGCTGCGCACGGGCTTTCTCTACTTGCAGCAAGTGGGGGCTACTCTTCATTGTGGTGCGAGGGCTTCTCATTGCGGTGGCTTCACAGGCTCTAGGCACACGGGCTCAGTAGTTGTGGCTCACAGGCTCTAGAGTGCAGGCTCAGTAGCTGTGGCACACAGGCTTAGTTGCTCCATGGCATGTGGGATCTTACCGGACCAGGGCTCAAACTCGTGTCCCCTGCATTGGGAGGCGGATTCTTAACCACTGCGCCACCAGGGAAGTCCCTCACTTTGCTTTTAGAAGGGCATGAAACTGCAACACAGCAATAATTTTACATAGGTATCCAAAACTAAGCAAGATTTTAAAAATTACATATCTTCTATTATTTCTAATCCCACACTAAAATTCATGTTTTACGAAGTTAGGCTCCTAGTTGAATCAAGATGCCATAGTCTTTCTTAAAATGGATCAGTTCTCGATTGTATGAGAAGACATGGAGTCTGTAAAATGCAGGAATACTCTGCACCTTCCTAACATCCTGGTTATACTTACTCCCCTTACACATATTTCAGAAATCAGTCTCTCTGACACCCACATTCATTACTGCTGAAAAGGAAGAAAACACTCTGTTCATTTAGCATTTTTATTTCCCTTCATCTTAAGGGCTTCCAAAAGGAACTGGTATAATGCTGGACAAGGGGATAAGCTCATGGTCCAGGAGACGACAGACTCAAGAAGAACCAAGGGGAATGGAACACCAGACAGCCTGGCTTCACCACACACATTAGCATCTCGAACAACCACATGTTTTAAAAAGATGAGCCCTACCACTGTTTAAACTTAGACTCCTTGTGTCCTTTCCACACTAGATGCCTTTAAGGGTAAAGAGCAGATCTTAGGCAATTTGTGAGCTCTGTGTTCTCATCAGTTGATCTGTAATTAGAACCTGCATCAGCTTGGAAAGGTATGTAGCAGCTAAAGGGATTAGTAACCCCTCAGGTGCAAACAAATACCTTCAGGCACACTAGGTCCAAACCAGTGCAGTTTTATAAAATGCATTCTTAATGTAGCTCCCGAGGACACACACTGTAGAAAAGGCGGAGCAGGCGAAACGGCTTTGAGTTCACTTTTAGCCTGTAGTTCAAGAAAACTACACCATGGGTAACAAAAGCAAACCAGCAATCTCGCCCACTCTACCCACCGCCATATACATACACAGACACAAAGAGAAGTGGATTGCAATGCTCCTCCTAGGCTCTCATTTCCACAGAGTTCTTATATAAAGAGCAATGACAAAGACAGAATATCCTGAAGCCTTGAGGTATGGTATAGTTGTCAATAAAGGGGTTAAGCAGCTCTACTTTCCTGGAAACTTTCCAATTCCTAGCCAGGAATGCAATTCTCCTCACTACCTGTGTGTGCTACATATTTTTTTAAAATTCAGCAGATTAAGAGTTAAGACCAACACCTCAGAAAGAAAAAGAGAACTTGGTTCAGCTGTACCCTCTCTAAAGCAAATACCAACGACTCTGAGCCAAATCCACTCAGCATACACAAGACTCCACGGACATGCCAAAAAACAGGTGAAAAGAAGTTGAATTTCCTCAGGTATCTCACCTTTCAGCCCCACACACTTAGTAGAATTTACAAATCTGTGAAACACGTAAGTGTTAGATAAAACAAAAGCACATGTAAAATTCCATTTAGAACCTGAAAAACATTTACAAGTCACAGAGGTCACTATAAATCAGCAAAAACAGCTGGAATTTGGGTGAGGAAGGTCAAAGGGTAACCATGGAAACAAAAGCAAAACAAAATGATACATAAATAGAAGAAATATGGGCCTTAAAACTTAAGGCTTAGAAGGAAAGCTCCCTAACTAGAAGTTCATGCTTATCCTAAAGAAACACAGGGAAATATTGCTTTGGTCACCATAGGGGGAAAACTGTCACTACTATTAAACCTACATTTCTGGGGGAAAAAAGATGTTCACCAGATAAAAACACAGGCAGTGACTGACAGCCTACAGTCACAGGAAAGGACATCCAGAAGCACCTGTCTTGCTAGAAATAGGTAGGAAGAGATGAGTCACTATTTTAATTCTGTTTAGTGCTCTCCACATTCCAACCCTCTAGGTCCCAAAGCAACATTATCCTTTTTCATCACTTTCTCAGTTTTCTTCCCAGACTTGTGGAGTTGGGTCCAAACGCTAAGGGGTGGGGATAAGAGAAAAGAGAAAGAAAGAGGAAAAAGTTAGAAACCTTTTGGTTAGTAGAAAAAGATACTGGGGTGGCAGAGTAATTACGTGGGAGAGAAGACTACATTACAGTTACAACTAGCAAACGGTTATTAAGATCCAAAACTCCCTCTCTTGGACAGCGCCCCCTATCTTTCAAAGCTTCTACAGTAAAAAGCAAACAACTCCCTGGAGAGCGGAGTAAAAAAGAAGATGCAGTGTGTGCAAAGGTAATGAGATACCACAGTGTTACACGAATATCAATATTCTTTCAGATTGGAATTGGCACCTGATGAAAGTCAGACTCTTCTACAGGTTGGAAAAGGGTTGTCAGTAGCCTTGGGGCACAGGATGTGGCAGAAGAGCTGAAGAGATAGTTATCGTGGGAAACGTACAAAAGGCAATTCCCTTAGGTACTCACAAACTTCTTGGCCTTTTAGTCTAACTTCCTCCCCATGGGGGAGGGTGATCACCGTCCTAAGAAGGGCATATTCATGAGAGAAGTTCGAACCCCTTGCTAAGTGATAAGCAACAGGGCAAAGGGACAGGTTCTCTGGATAAAGAAATACTGGGAAGCCAACTACCGTCATGCCCAATGACCAGAGTAACTGGGCAGGTACCCATTCCTGCAGCCGCAAGGACAAACGTCCAAGGGAGGAGGGAAGGCAGGGCCAAAGTCAGGTAACATTCCTGGGGGGAAGGATTATCAGGTGACACTGGGCTGAGGGCCCAGAGAGGAGACTGGGCGGGAGGAAAGTTAGCAGGTGAAAGAGATCAATCTTGGGCAAGGAAGTGACCTTTGGAGAAGCAAACAGGATACCAAAAACAGGGGGAAGGGTAATAAGAGAAAATGGACCCCGAAAAGCACACAGGATCGAGATAGAGAAGGCGTGTTCGGGTAACGGAGAAAGAAGAAAGGAAGTGGGGCTGAGAGGGAAGAGATGGGGCCGAGACCGGCCAGGGCTACGGGGGCTAAGAGCAGAGCGTGCGAGCTGGGGGATGAGGAAGCCCCGAGGTTGCCGGGGCAAGAGCCAGTTGGGACTCCGGGGCTCCGGGAGGTCCCGGAGCAGTCGGAGGTTGGGCTTTGGAGCCCAGGACCGAGCAAAATGAGGAAGGGAGGCGCGGGGTCGGCTCCCCAGAGACTGGCGTGCACCCCTGGGGCCGGCTGCGGAGGTCTCCGGGGTCCGGAGGGCGGTTACGGGGCCAGGCTGAGGGAACCGGGTGGGAGGGACACTCACAAATTTCTTGGATTTGCCGCCGTCGCCGCCCGCCGAAGGCAGCTCGTCCGGGTTCCGGCCCTTCTTCTTGTCCCGGGTCCCGCGACCGGGCCCCGGGCCCCCGCCGGGCGGCTCCATGTCCAGGTTCGCGCTGCTAGTGACCCCGCGCCTACGCCGCTCCCGCCCGGCAGCTCCAAGCCCGCCGCCGCCGCCGCCCAGCAGCTCTTCAGCCAGCCGCCGCGCCCCGCCTCATTAGCATGCCGGGCTGCGCGCGCCTCATGAATATACAACCGCGACGCCTCGCTCCCGCCCGCCTGCCCCACTTCCGCCCGGACACGCAGCCCCTACCAACGGGGTAAGGGAGGGGGGGTGGAGGAAAGCCGCGGAAGCGCACTACCTGCCTGGCGGGCCTAACCATTCGGACCCACGTTGGGGGGGTGATGGTGAGTGGGCGGTGCAACTCTCCCAGGCAGCGCCACCTGGCGGCTGGAGCGGCGCAGGCCTCCCTGCTCCCACGCAGTGCCCACGTGGCTGTAAAGCCTGGACCCTCTCACACTGCAGACCAGGATATTATTATCTGAACCAAAAATCGCATAAGAGAGACTGTTATCTTTGCAGAAAATTTAGTGCCGGGCTTTCGAGGATAATATAGTTTTTATGTGTTCAATACCCATGGAGCACATGAAAAAATAAAGTGATAGCTACCATTTATTGAAAGCTATGTACCAAGAACAGAGCTTGGTCCAGGGCCAGTGCTAGACTGAAGTCGACTAGCTCTGGAGTTAGATTACCTAGTTCTAAATCCAAGGTCTACTACTTTCCATGTTTCTAATCTGGAAAAACTAGTTATTGCTACAGTGTGCCTGAAGCTTAATAATAGCTAACCATGTACCATACACTTGTTCTATGCCAGACTCTATGCAAAAACACTCTACACCTATTTTCTCACTGAATCCTCACAATGCCATGTGATAGATTCCACTAGTCTCACCATTTTAAAGATAGGAAATTTGGACATCGACAATTGAAGTGACTTGCCCAGGGACACATAATGAAGTGACAAAAAACGTAAAACCAGGTTGGTCTGACGGCCAAGCCCTATATTTAACCAGGATTCCCTACTGACATAAACCAAACCTGAGTGAAAAAAACAGGCATTCTCCAAAAGTGTGTTCTTTGCTCTACTAGCTTGATTCCTCCCTCAGTGATTTCATCTATTCTCAAGAATAGCTACATCTGTCCCTTGTGTGAAAAGCCTGTGGTACCCAGTAAGTCCTCAAAGTCTGGACTTATCTTTCCCACGACTGGCAAAAGATTTCAAGTGCATGTTCCTGGAGGGCAGTCAGTGACTCATTCATTAGGGAGCCCAGTGCTCAGTCTAGGGTCTGTTATTTTACAAAGACTCTGCCAAGCTGGCTGGCTCCTAAATCTGACCTTCATCTCTTACCTTCCACTTTCTAATTGCCTGATGGACAGTTGCACAGAGTTGTCCAGCCCACACTTCGAAATCAATTTGTCCCAAACAGTTCAAAAGCTACTTACTTTCTATGCTAGTGTTGAGAAACGACAGGATCAGAGCATGGAAGGAGTGATCCAGGCATTACTCTTCTTTCTTGTACCACTGTCTACATCTACTATAGCATTTATCTTACTCCCTACTGGGGAAGAGTCCATGTTTGTGGCTACTACAATATCTAGCATCATTCTTCACATAGACAATGAAGATAAGGAGCAACTGCTTATGTCAGTCACCATTTTATCTCAGTGTATCCTCACCAACTAGCATCACCAATCCCAACACCCAGGTTCAAAAACCTGAAGTCATCTTCTACGCCCTCTCTTAAGCTAGTAATCTGCTCAGGTTTGTTTTGTCTAACTCTTAACTAATATGCTCTCTTAACTCCCTATATATGAGTAAGACAATCCATGTAGAATACATATATACAGGTCCTAATGTAAGATGAGTGCTGAATGAATGTTAACTATGATTTTTATTATATACATCATCACCCCATTTCCTCTCTCTTCATACACAGGCAGCTAGCAAGAATTAAGAATATTCCCAGAAAGGCAAAAGGTACAAAAAATACCAACTTGGTTTATTGAATAAAAAGGGTGGTAAAATGGACATAAAGCCAGAAGTTAGAACAGGACATTTTCACATCCTCCCCGATCTCAAAACTGTACTTCCCATCATCTGGGTTAAGGTGTTAGGGAGCCAGAGCCCCCTAAAATCCCTTACTCTTCACCTGCACTGGAAACAAGGCCTGCATTAGGAGAACCCAGGAGGAAGTCAAAGGCAACCTTACTCCTGTCTACCCCCTCACCCCTAAAGCCTCTGGGTTACAGGGAAGTAGGGAAGGAATAAGTGAGACAGAAGGGCTGGGACTGGCCTCTAGGGCTCACCGCCCAAGATGTCCTAGAGATGGCTATCCTTGTCCCCATCCAATCCCTAATAGGTACCATTCTCAGACCTTGGGAGGGAGAAGAGAGGGGATAGTTGGTTCCAGAACAAGATGTGGTCTCCAAACCCTCCCCCAGCATTGGTAAAAGCCCTGAGAGTAACCTGACCAGGGGTGGAAGAGCCACACCTTGTCCCTCCCACCCAACCAAGAGGTAAAAAGGAATATCTGGGGACACAGCAAGCCCAGCCACTCTTAAATCTCCACGTCGCTTTCCTTGTCATTGTCATGGTCTCCATCATAGAATTCATTGGGTGCCTCTGGCCTACAAAGTAAGGAAAGAGAGAAAGAGAGATCAGGTTCCCACTCTCCAAGTTCCAATCTTCTCCCACATAGGTACCCTCTCTGGAGCCATTTCTCAGGCCCCCATTGTCAGGGAACCACTCCTCTCCTTCTGCTGGTAGAGACTGACTGCTATTCATTCATGCATTCATATAGTCAATAAACATTTACTGACAGACTGCTCTGTGCCAGACACTGTCATAAGCCTTAGCAGTAGAGAATCAATCAGACAAAATTTCTGCCTATCCTCAAAAAACTCACCGAATAAATGAGACTGACAATAACTAACAAAGTAAAAACATAAATATGGTAATTTCAGATGGTGGAACGCACTACGAATAAAATGAAATAAAGGGATGTGACTGAGCGTGATGGGAGGAAACAGGTAAAATTTAGATAGGATTATCAGGAGAGGCTGTTCTAACAAGGCAAGACCTGAAGTCTGAGAAGAAGCTGGACAGGCAAAGACATCAGGAAGACCAGTCCAAGCTGCAAGAAAACCGAGTACAGAAGTTATAAGGTGGATGGAGACTGATGTATTCCAGTGAGAAAAGGAGGTCAAGATGGCTAGGGGAAGTGTGCACAGACGATGGTCATTAGAGATGAGACCAGGGACATAGGTAAGGGCCTTTAAAGCATGCAGGGCCTCTTAAAGCCACCGTCAGAAATTTGGATTTTCTTCTAAGTGCAATGGAAAGGAGCATTTTTAGCAGACGAGTGATATACTATAAACCTGTAGTGAGCAAAGGGATGTGAAAGCAACACAAGATCCCGTAAGTACTCAATACTGCTCTCTTTCTTTTTGGAAAACTATTCTCTGGGAGAATATGTATAACTGAATTATCCTGCCCACGGCTGATAACTGAGAAAGAAGGAAGAAAGTCATCAAAGAGAAGCCAGGGAACAAAGTCAGGAAAGGCCCCTCTGCCTGGAAAGCAATGTCTCAGTTACCTCTAAGTGCACAAGGGTTAAAGGTGAGGAGTCAGAGACTCGAGTTTGAATCTCAGCCCTGATATTTAGCTAGCTGTGGGACTTTCAGAAAGTTATTTAGCCTCTCTGAGCCTTAGATTCCTCTTCTGGTAATTTAAGAATAGCGCCTCTTAGGGTTGTCTGATGGCAAGAGACTGATGACAGGATGACATTGTATCATGTATGTTTTAATATAAAGCACTCAGTAACAGTCTGCTGCTTAGCAAACCCACAAAAAGTGGTAAAACTTATTACTACTCTGCAAATGATATGCAAGCTGGAGCTATAGGCATCAAAGAAAAGGAGTTCAGTGGGTGGTCTGATGGTAGGGCTTAGGACAGGAAGAGGCCTGAGGCTTTTCTGCTGGCTCTTGAGAGCAGGCTGTATAATGCAGAAACTAGGCCCAGATACCAGCCTGGAACTACAGATAAAAATAAAACAAATTTTGCCAAAAGGAAGAACTTAAAAACAGATTTTTAAGAAAATCAATTTCTAAAAGTCAAGCCCCAGAGACCTGGAGAAGTTGAGAAGGAGATGAGGGGTCAAAAAGGATCCCTGAGGCCAGATGTTCAGATACTTCCTCAACCAAGAGAGAAAATAAGGGGTTACTCATGGAGAAGAAGGGTTGGAGTGGTCCCAAGGGTCTAGGCAGTAGAGCCCAGGTCCAGAGAAGAGATCTGAAAGCCTGAACTCTAAGAAAGACAGAAGATTCTGGAAGGGACTGAGAAGCCCATCAGACTCCGCAGCAGAGCCAGATCAAACATCTAACAGTGCATGGGAGCAGGACCAGGTGTCCTACAAGCGTCCAGCTGTGGTTATCCCCCAGTCACGTAAGGAAATCTGTTCTCTATTAAGTGCATCTGTTTCTGCACTTCTGGGTTCTGCTGTTTTTTCCCTTCATTTTTCAGAAAAGCCTGGTTTGGAGTTTTTTAAAAAGTCTATTCTAGTCTTTTTTTTCCCCTATTCAGTGCATCTGTAAATATTTTAATATGTATCTCAGAAAGGTAAAGACATAAAAACACACACACATACATAATACAACTGAGAAAATTAACAGAGGAAAGAAATCTAAGGGCCTTTCAAGAGCAGTACATGGGCAGTGACCTGTCCAGCTTAGAATCTGGAAGGAGTGAGTAAAATGCTGCCAAGAATATAAACTGTTACAGATTTTATGGAAGGCAATTTGGCAACAAATAAAAAAATTTTAGTGCACACAGCCTTTGACCTAGCAACAACAATTCCAGGAATCTCACCCACTCAAACAAGCATGCAAAGATGTATATGGACGGGGATTCACTTCCATACTCTTTGTAATATGGATAAAATGGGAAATAATGTAAATGCCTGTCAATGGCACTTGGTTAAATTATGCTACATCCACACAATGGAATATTATACAGCTAATAAAATAATGAAGCAGATTTTTATATATATTGGCATGAAAAGATACACTGTTATGTTAAAAAAAAGTTGGAAATTGTAGAACATGTATAGAGTAATCCAATTTGTATTAAAAAAAAAAGACTGCACAACTCTGAAAATGAGTGTATGTGTGCCCTTGTGTTTATATGTGAATGTTAAATAGTACAGTTGTAATCTACAGAAAAAATCTGAAAAGATAGAAGTCAAACTATTAACATTGGATACTTTGTGAAACGGGTCTGGGATCGTGTAAAAGCAAACTGAACATATTTTGGTGCCGTTTAAAATTTTTACAACAAACATATGTTACTTACGTCATTAGAAGCAGGGCAGAAAAGTGTGGGATTGCCACATACCAAAGGAGGTAAGCCAAGGACAATTAGGCTAATGCCCTCTAATGTACTTTTTCCCTCTTAACCTCCCCAAAAAGCTTGTGGGAATCCCTTGCTCTCAAGTCCCTGCCCCAGACCTGCTGTAGTTCTCCTCGGGACCCCTCTCCTCTGCGTCAGCCTCATCAGTCCTGTCATAGGTTAGGAGGTCTGCCGGCACATCGTGAATCTGGACACTAGGTGCATGGTTCAGCATCTTCAGGTTTTCAAAGATTGTCTGGCGGATCTGGTCCAGATACTGGTTGGGGATGAGGAATAGACAGTGAGCAGCTCCCAGTGATTCCCAGGGCATCTATGCTTCTAACTGCCTTTTGCCCCTACTGTCCTAGTTTCAATCCCACCTCGCATCTTAGTTTGAGTCTCCCAGCTGTTAACTGTCCCTCCTCCCAACCCTGACTGCTTCTGCCTTAACCTGGGCTGCCTCCTAGCTGAGAACAGTGACAGTGATGGCTGAGAACTTCTTTTCTTCCCTGGTTTCTCTGACTTCCCACATCCTGGACCTCTCCTGGACTCCCCCGCCCTGGTGCTCAGCTTCTCCGAGCTGCTGACCTGGCGTGAGTTCTGATTCTCGATGCGGGTGCTGACGTCTGGATGGAGCGTGAAGTCCGGGGCAAAGTACTCAAAGTATTCTTGGGGGAAAAGGAGATTAGGAGGAGACGTTATGGCTCAGATAGAGGCAGGCAGGTCCCAAGACTTGCCACTCCCTTTCCTTTCCATCCGAAACCCCTACGTAATAGCTGCCCAACCTTTTCCCTGACCTGGGTCCAAGGGTTTAGTCTGCAGAGCTCTGAGAAAGTCAAACTTTCCACCTGCTTTCAAACCAGGCCATTTTGGGGTCTTGTGAAAATGGCCTTCCTGTTCTGGGGGCATCATGGGGTGGTCCTTACCACTGTAGGGAAGCTCCTCACTAATGGCCTCTTCTACTAGCAGCGATGTCTCATACGTCCTGAAACAAACCAGCAGAGGGGGGCGGGCTGAACAAGTGGGCTGAAGGGCCCACCTGGCCATCTCTCAGGGAGCCCCTAGCTCACACTGGACAAGGCGGAGGAGGAAAAATGGGGGCGTGCTCACCAACAGCGGGCAACATTCCGGACAGTATAGCCACCACCACCTAGCACCAGCAGAGGGATATTGAAGCTCTTGACATATTCAACGCACTCCCTGTTAAAAGGAACCGGAGGAACAGGTGGCAGAAGTGACCAAAAGCCAAAGTATATGCTTCTAGATATTGCCTGGAAAGGTGCACAAGGAAACTAGAAATGTTCTCTATCTTGATCTAGGCAGTGAAAATCACTAAGTTATATCCCTGAGATTTGCGTACTTTATTATCCACATGTTGTGTCTCAATAAAAACTTTAAAATAGGGCACACTCCTACCTCTGTCCTGCTCAGCACCCACCCTGGCACCCGACCTGTTAATCAACTGTTCTCACCAAGGCACCAGCAAGTGCTGTCAGTTCAGTCACCAAAATATAACTCAAATCATCTGCTTCTCTCCATCAACCACCTCCTCCAACTTGGCATCCTGCCTACACAATACCAATAGCTTCCTAACTGGTCTTCCCACTTCCACTCCTGTGTACCACCCCCCCGCCACCCCAAACCTTTCTCCATTCAGCACTCAGAGCAGTCACTTTAAAATATAAGCCGGATCATATCACTTCCCTGTTTAAAACCTGTCTAAAGTTTCCCATCACATCTGAAATATAATCCAGACTCCTTACCAGGGTCTAAAGGCTCTGCACAACCCCACCACTGCCGACTTCTCAGACCTCACCTCAAACCACCTGCAGCCTGCTCTCCCTGTCCCTACCTTGTTGGTTTTACTTCATCTCCTCCACTATACCAGCTCTGCCCTGTCTCAGAGCCTCTGCATGGGTCCTTCTCACTGCTTGGGATAGACCTCCCTCTGCTCCTTTTATGGCTCGCTCCTTTTAGCCTCCAGGTCTCAGCTCAGAATTTTGGGAAATTCTTCCCAAATCGTGCTATCTAAAGTAGGTTCTCCATTGTTATCCTGTGTCTTAGCTTTCTATCTTTTTCCTTCACAGAATTTATAACTATCTACCTGTCTTGTTTGCTTACTTATTTTTTGTCTGTTTCCTAGGCTAAACTGTAAACTCCATGGGAGTTTCCCCACTGCAACCCCATCTCCTAGTACAATGCCTGGAACATAATAGGTGCTTAACAAAAACCTACTGTGAATGAATGACCAACTGGGGAACACTGTTCAAGGTGACATTTCTGGTTCAAAGTACAACATGTAGCTATTTTTGAGTCACAAAAGGAGGTGAGGTCCATTCCCCAACTACTCCCATTCCATGTATTGAGGCCCAAGGCCACGTGAAAACCTGGGGGAGTGGAAGGAGGGCAGGTCTCACCCATGTCCTCGAATGCTGAGGTTGAAGCAGCCCAATCGATCACAGCCCAGAGAGTCAGCTCCACACTGCAAAAATCAAAACCCAAGGTGGCTACAGTGAGATAACTACTCAGAATGTCACAGATGTCCTTCACTTCCCTTCCCCCACCAGCCTAGGGACTCTCCTCTTTCCTGCTCTCTTCCCTCAAGCCCAGTGCCTGAGGAGGCACTGACAGTATTACCTGGAGCACAATGCACGTGGGTTGGTAGAAGTCCACCACCTGGTTGATAACTGGCTGGAAAAGGTGCTTGTAACCTGGGAGAGGGCCAAAGATGGGCACCTGGCACCCCAAGGGGATGGGGAGACAGGGAACAAAAGGAAAAAGGGGGTTCAGAGAGCGTGGAGCCCAGGAACGCGTGGCAGCAGTTACCAAAAGCCAAAGTATACGCTTCTAGATGTTGCCCCAGGAATGGGGCAACCCAAAGGGGCAACCATTGGTTCTGAACTTCTAGGTGGGGTCTGATGAACTTCTGGAGTGACTGATGGAAGCTAATGACCCTTTTCCCAGAAAAATGCACATACAATATGTTGCATACAATTTCCGGGGAATTCACGGTCCCTCTGAAGGCCATTCATCCTTAAGGACACCTGGCCCAACAGTAGACAACATCAGGCAGAAGAGGTTAACTCAAGGAGAGAGAGAAGGAGCCTAGTGAGCGGGGAGAAGACTTCAGTACATACTCTGGTCATCAATGCCATCCCGCAGGGGCACATTGAGGCAGTAGTAGCGGCCACTCTCTGCTCCAACTTCATACATGTCACCTGTAGGGAAGTGGGGGGGTGGGAGTGGCAGCGGTACCCGGGAGGTATCTACAACCCAGCCGCTTCAACCCCAACTGTACTCCGAGGGCCTCTCACTCCATCTATGTGCGCCCGCCACTCACTCCCTCGAACCACTAAGTCCCCTGCAGCTTGCATTCATTCAACAGATACTTTTGGAGGGCCTACCATGAGCCAAGCTGGGAGCGAGGCACTGGGGATACAGCAGTAAAGAGAACTAACGAAATGATTGAAATCCCACCAAGCTTATGTTCTTGGGAGGTAGGCATGATAAGGGGGGAGGCAGTACACAAAACAAAACACCACAATAAATTCAAACAGCAGTGAGTGCTCCGAAAAAACCAAGCAGAGGGATGTGACAGAGTAACGGGGTGATCAGGAAAGGCTTCTCCAAGGAGGGGGCCATCTGAGCTGAGACCTGAGGCTGAGGAGGAGAAAGTCATGGTAAGAGCTGAAGAGTATGAAGGGGACAGACGTTCCTATTCCCATACCTGTGCCAGGGAAGAAGTAGTTTCCGTATTTGTGGAAGGACACTGTCATGACCCGGTCCGTGAGGTAGAAGGCTTCCTGAACCCCGTCACCGTGGTGGATGTCAATATCAATGTAGAGCACCCGAGGGTGGTACCTGGGGTGAGGGCAAAGCCAGGGTCTGAGGCAGAGGTGAACCCCAGGAGGAAAACCCCCCAACCCGCTCCTCCCAAACACAAGGTCTGGAATTATGAAGAGTCTACATTGGCCCAAGTCACCTGAAACCTAATACCACCAGTTCCCTAAGGGCAACCCTGGGGCTCCAGCCTGGAGGCAGGGACAGGAGAGGGATGTGCAGAGAAGGCTGAAATGTGAGCAGGCAGCGGGGAATCTGCAGCAGAGCACAGGAAGAGGCAGCCTGAGAAAAGCATCAAGAACTTGGGAAAAGCTAGTGTGGGGTGGAGGTCAGGGTCAGGGCCAGGGCAGTCTCAGACCTCCTCAGCCAAGAGCCTCTTAAGTCCCGCCATCTCCTCCCAGGCTACTTACTTGAGCAGCTCCAGGATGCCAATCACAATGTCATTGACATAGCAGAAGCCAGAAGCCTATGGTAAGAGAGTGGTCTTACAGAGAGGAACGACTCCTCCACCCAGCTGCCCCCTAGTGTCATCCTGACCTCCTACCCTACAGTAGCTGTTGTCTCCCCTATCTCCTCCTCACTCACCTCAAACTTCTTGGCATGGTGCAGACCACCAGCCCAGTTAATGGCAATATCACAGATCTGAAAGACAAACACCCAACTCACAGTCCTTCTCCTGCCCACCGCCAAAGCTGGGAGCTCAGGATCAGGGTTAAGGCCTTGGATTCAGGGACCCACAGGAAGGGGGAAATAGGACTCGGGGCTATGGTCACCTTGTTGTTCAGCTGGGTTGCTCCTTGCAGAGATGCACCTGTGTAACGGGAGCAGAACTCAAAGAGCCCGGGAAACACTGGGCTGCAGGAAGAAGAGCAAGTTGGAGCCCTTTTACCTTTGTCCACTCCCTTCCTACACCTCTCTCCCTACCCCAAAGCCCTCTGATCTCCATGCTTCAATAACCCCCCTGCCCCTCCTACATACCTGGGTTATCTGCAAATTTATTTGACAAATATTTTAGACCAAACCATGTACCGAGCCTTGTGCGAGGCACTGGATGGGAAGTAGGGAAGCCCAGTGGTAGTATTCCCTAGCTGCACAAAGAGCATTTACGGCCCCAGCTGTGGCCTGAGGGCTGACTCTGCATTCCCAGATCTATAAAGTGAACTCAGAAATAGCAGCAGCAATAACACAAAAAACAAGAACCTCCCAAGACAGCATGTAACTGAAAAACCCAATGGGCAGGGCAGCGTGTGCAGGACAGACCACTGCGACTGGTGTGCTCAAGAAAGGCTCCATGGCATGAAGCTTCATGGTGGTGTGAAGGCTGAGAAGGCCTTGGTGAGGCTGAATGGGGAACAAAGGGCACTCCAGGAAGACACCCTGTGCAGCAGGGGTGTGGGGATAAGGTTGGGAAGGTGCTCAGGGCCAGCCTGAGGAGCTGGCCTCTATCCTCCAGCCCAGGCTGCTTCTATTGGTAGGATCTTTCAGGGAAACGGATTAGTGTAGTGTTTAAAAACCTAGGCTCTGGATCTGAATCCTGCCACCTCCACTGACCAGTTATGTGACTCAGGTTAAGTTACCAAAATCTCCTCAAATTTCAGTTTACGTACTTATGCCTACCATCAGGAAAAGGACTAGTATATCTCACGGGTGGTGTGAGAATTAGGTGGATATACCAGTAATCCTCGGCACAGCAGAATAAGTACTCAATAAACTGTAGCTGTTGTAGGAAACTATAGGATCAACAACCACGTTTCTTCAAAAAATAAATTCAAAGGAGAGAAGGAAACATTATAGGTTAAAAGTCTTAAGAGACGTAGAAACCAAATATAATATGTGGACCTTGTTTAAATCTTAATTAAAGTAATTTAACTGCAAAAAGGAAAAAATTTGAGACGACTGGAGAAATTTAAGTACTGATTGCATATTTGATGATATGAAAGAATTACTGTTAATTTTTCAGGTGTGATGATATTGTTCACTTTTTTTTAAAGAGTATCATTTGGAGATATATAGTAAAGTATTTATGGATAAAAGGGTGTGACATCTGGAATTTGCTTTAAAATAATCTAACATGGGAAGATATAGATGAAGTGAGATTAGCCATTTGCTCTAAGTGTTGTAGCTCAGTGATAGATACATGCGGGTTCACCATAGTTTCAGAAATGTTTGAAATTTTCCCTAACAAAAAGTTTAGAAATGAATTGTGTAGATGGCAGCTGTTGTGGTCACTATATTTTTGTGGATGTAGACTAGAATGGAAGCAAGGATCATGGCTTATCTTTGTTGTCCACCTTCTTCCCACAGGGCCTAACTCTGAGTCTACTTCTTATGATATGAGTTCAACGTAAATGTGGTAGGGTCTAATCACTCTCTTGCTTTTTAAAACCCTTTGATGACTTCCCCCTACTCAAGAGGTTAAAAACCCCAATTCATAATAGGGCTGTTTACTTTTCAAAGGCCCTACCTATCTCTTTAGCCTCGATTCAGATCACTCTCAGATTCTGTGGGTGGCCTTTTTTCTGTTCCTCAAATAAGTCTCACTCTGTCCTACCACAGACCCTTAGCACATGTTGTCCCTACTGCCCAAGACATTCTTCCCTTCACCCTCCATCCTCCCAACTACCTTTCCTCTAATTACCTCCTACTTTCTTTAGATCTCAGCTCAATCTTTATTATTTCCTCTAGGAAGCCTCCACTGACCAGCCCCTGCCCAGGCTACAGAATTCTCCCATGTATACACTCTCATAGTCTGTCATATACGTCTCCTTCAGAGGCCTTAGCACAAGTGCAATATTAAAATTGTTTTGTTGTTGTTGATCATTGCGTCCCTAGCATTTAGCACAGGGCCTGGCCTAGAGCCAATGACCAATAAATATTTGTTGAATAAACGAGTAAATGATGATTCATTGACAAGTATCCCCCCTCCATCATATCTTCCCACTGCTGCCACAAGACCTCACTCAAGTACTCTCATTGAAATGCCTGGCAACAAGGTGTCTGGCATCAAAGGTCCCAATCCTCCCCTCACCAGTCATCGCCCACGTTGAAGGCATTAAGGCTCTTGGTGAAGCCTTGCATATTGGTGGGGCTGACTCTCTGCAGGAAGTCGATGTAGTCCTCAGAGTGGAAGCGGCACATGTCATGCTGGGAGGCCTGGTATGGCTTGAAGACCTCGGATGGAAACACAAGGTGAACCCAAGCAGGGTCAGTCCCACTCACTGGGCTGAGACTGCCCACACTGAGCCCAGACTTGGGGACTGTCCAAAACTACACACAGCAGTCCCCTCGCCCCCCAATCCTTGTTATTCTATGAGACAAATGTCAGTGAAGAGAGACTCTGATTAGCTTGGTGGTTTATTATGAGCAAGCCCCCTAAAGACCGCTGGGCTTGCCTTTTCCATCCCACCTTTCCTACCTTCTCAAACCTTAACCCCCTTCCACCTGCCCTGTTCCTTGGATCTCCTATTCCTGATTCTCTTCATACTCATCTCCCCCGGGCTCTGATTCTGTCCACTCTCTCCTCTGAGTTCTTCTTAATTTTGGAATCAAATAATATGGGACACACGACAACCTTCTAATTAAAACCCAAGATGCCCAGGTGCTAATAAGCCAGAGATTTATTATGTTTTGAGTGGTTCACACACTTCTTTAGAAACTGGACAAGAGCAAAAAGTTTTTCTCTCCCCAGAAAATGCTCAAAGGCACATACTGGCAAACAATTTCAAGAGAGTCAGGGATTCATGCACTAACATCACCTCAGTCTTTTCTACGACCAATTAACTTGTCTGTGCCTCAGCACAAGCAGTGGACACTCATTCATACTGTTGACTAATTCCCCTTGCAATGCATCAGGGCCGAGCAATATGTTATAATCACATATCACTGCTATAAATTCCAGGCCAGGAACAGACAGCATGTGTGTATCCAGGAGATGGAGGGATAGGTAGTAATTAAGTATAACTATGTGTGTGTGGTGGGGGGCGGGTGGTATTCTAGGTTGAAAAGGGAATACCCAGGACATCTCCTTCTGTCCTACACACACATACACATTTACACAGAGGGCTGCAAAGTCCTCCCTGGAGCTCTAGCTTGGAGGTGGAGAGAGGTGGCAGAGAAGGTACGGGAATGAGGGTAAACCTCACATCCAGATACAGTGATCCAGCCGCCTTCTCTTCTTTGAGGCCACAGACCTGCCCTAAGATGCTGGGGAGGGAAAATTTTTGTGTCTTCAAACCAGCCCCACTCCACCCTAACCCTAGGCCAAGAGTTGGTCCACTTGAGGTCAAAAGGTGGCCGACCTAAGGTGAAAAAGTATCTCTCATTAAGTCAGTGGATGCACCCACCAACACTCTGCATATGGGGGTGCTCCTGGTTCCTTCTACCCCCCCACACACACTCTAGGGGTGGGTCGCTCTTGGTGCATTCAGTGCAGCCTACCCATCCCTAGGGCCGCAGCTCCTCCCCAACCTCAATCCCCAGCAGAAGCCGCGAGACTCACGATCATCTTCTTATAGAGACCGTAGTGCAGGACCAGACTATGGGTCAATGCCAAGCGATGGGGCTTCATAGGGTGACCAGCCCCTGGGGGTGAGAGAAGAGAGTTCGTCAGTACGCATTCCTGGAGTTGTAGCCCCGACCTCGAAACCTCCGCGTCCCGAAATCCCTCGCCTACAACCTTGTTCCCTCACCGTAGTGGAAGTTGCCCACGTCGGGGTCGTAGAAATAGGCCACAGTCTTGGCCATGGTGCCGGCGGGACCAGGCCCAGCGTCTCCGCCGCCAGCCTGGCCGCCTGCCCCACCCCCGGTCCTGCGTGCTGCGTAAGCACGCAGCCTGCCTCTGCGGAACTGGGAGACCCAAGCCGGCCTCCCTTAGACCACGCCCAGGCCACGCCCCCTGCGGAGTTCCGCCCTCGCCTTGCTACGCCCTTCTAGGTTCTGGGGCGTGAGCGTCTGGCGTTGGCCGGAGGACTGTAGCGTCGGTAATAGTATGATAGGGCCATTTCCTTCCGGGCGGGGGTCAAATCCTCGGGAAGCCGAGCCATCCCGTCCAGCTGCCTCTCCAAAACGGGGCGCAGGCCATGTCACCTCTCTAGGAGGCTCCGGAGAACCGGCCACGCTGTTCCTTTCGGGTGCAGAAAGCCG
This sequence comes from Leucopleurus acutus, assembly GCF_964270905.1. Lineage (NCBI taxonomy): Eukaryota > Metazoa > Chordata > Mammalia > Artiodactyla > Delphinidae > Leucopleurus > Leucopleurus acutus. The sequence goes on along the minus strand of NC_139145.1, from coordinate 57,988,760 downwards.
GCTCCTTCCGGCCCGCTGGGAAGATTCCCTGCTACACATCCGGCCGGGGCATCTGAGGGCAGGAGCCAAGCCAGCCGTGCCCGATAGACCAGTAGAGAGCACTCTCGCCTGACTGCCTGTCCTCCTCACCGGACCCAGACTCGGCACCGCACACTCCCCCGACGCGGGGTCGGGGAAGGGGGGGAGCGGCGCAGTCACGCGCGCATCACACTTGCGCTCACAAGCGCGCAAGGCTCTCGCTCTCCGCCCGGCACACCTGCGCTCCGCCCCCTGGTCCCGGGCCGGCGACGGTCGAAGGCTTTTGGGAACCCAGGGCGGCGGCGGCGGCGTCCCCCTTCTCCTTCCCTTCCCAGGGCTGGAGTTGTCCGGAGCCTCTCCCCGGTCCCAACCAGCCCGCATCCCTCTCCATCCTTCCCTCCCCCCGCCTGCCGCGGCAAGGGTATCTGCGGCCGCAGCCCGGAGCCCTTGAGGCGGCGAAGGGGGGAGGGGAAGAAAGCAAGGGATGAGCGCCGGGAGGGCGTCGGGGGCCCTGAGCCGGACTAGGACGCCCCTGGAACCGGAACCCGAGCCGGAGCCGGAGCCAGAGCTAAACCACCGGTACCGGTGGGCCAGGTGGTCAGGATGGGAGGAACAGAAAGGCGGGAGGGGGTGTGTGCGCGAGAGTACAGGAAGGGGAGGGGGCTGTGGAGGCCTGGCTCAGGCCAACGCAGAGGAGGTGTGGACGCTGACTCAGGCACGATCTTTGTGCAGGCCGCCTGAGAATTCCGTCCCATCTCGCTCTGCAGTGTCCTTGGGAGGGACGGAAGCTCAGGACAAGCTGGAAAGGGGAACGTTCTGGGCGTCGGGGAAGCGGACCAGGGTCGTGGAAGACAGCTTGCGCAGCTGCCGTCTGGCACCCCTGGCCCGGACCAGCACCCCTGGCACGGACAGCTCCCTGGTTGGGTAGGGGGGGGGGGCCAGACCTTAGAGGCTTGCCTGTCTCGGATCCTGAAGAAGGCATTCCTATCCCTCCCCCCATCTCTAGCTGCAGCCTCCTAACCCCAGGAGGCGCCCTGGCCCGCGCTCGCCCCCCAGGGCCTCATGTCGGAACCACAGCCTGACCTGGAGCCGCCCCAACATGGGCTGTACATGCTCTTCTTGCTTGTGCTGGTCTTCTTCCTCATGGGCCTGGTAGGCTTCATGATCTGCCACGTGCTCAAGAAGAAAGGCTACCGCTGCCGCACCTCGAGGGGCTCGGAGCCTGACGACACCCAGCTCCAGCCCCGTGAGTGAACAGCCTAGAACCTGGCTCAGTCACCTTTCTCCCTGACCCTTCTCCCCACACCTCTTCCTGGTCAACAGACCCAGGCCAAATCCCGACCAAGTTTTCAGGAGGTCTAGTAATGCTTTCTTGACTCTGCAAAAGCAATTGGGTTGCCACCACCCCGAAAGCAGGGCTAGAGTAGGCAGCATGGGTGGGAAGGGCCCACTGATGAGTCTTGGACTCCCATTGATTTCCCCATCTTTTCTGCCCTGGCCCTTGGGATGCTAATGTACAGCACCATGGCAATTTGCTAAAGGGGTAGGTCTTGAGCAAGAAGCCACAGAAGCCACCAGGTAATGTACCCCCAAAGCTGACTCATTTGCTGCTTCCTTACCGACCTCTTTCATCCTTCAGCTGAGGACGATGACATGAACGAGGACACAGTAGAGAGGATTGTTCGATGCATCATCCAAAATGAAGGTGGGTGCATGCTGGCCCCTTGTTCCCCACCTCCTCAGCTTTCCCTTGCCCCGGCCTTTGCCTCCGCTGACCCCCTCTTTTCCTTCTGCCCTCAGCCAATGCTGAGGCCTTGAAGGAGATGCTGGGGGACAGTGAAGGAGAAGGGACAATGCAGCTGTCCAGGTGAGCTGAGAACAAGGGCCAGCACGATTGAGCTTGCCTTGGAGAGTACCCTCTCCTCCTGCACATTCCTCTCCTAGTCTCCTTGCATGTTTGGGTTGACAAGAGAGAGTAAGGCTGGTTAACATACAGGAAGAAGGACGTTTTGTAGAAATCCTGAGTCCTTCAAACCACATCTCTCCTCTGGATATCATCAAGCCTAACCTTCACCCCTTATGCCACTCCTCTGCATTAAGCATTGCCCGCTTTTTAGCCCCGGGAGGGAGAACACATGGTCACTACTATCTTCATATTGAGTTTATTAGATAAAGACAAGAAACGAATGGTGGGGCCTGGGGCAAGTGGGGCATCTGGGGTTTAAGGAGCACGCTGAAAGAACAGGAGCAAGTCGAACAGGAAGAAAACTGGGAATGTCACCCCTGGTCCTTTCCTCCCTACCGTCCAGTGTGGATGCCACCTCCAGCTTGCAGGACGGAGCCCCCTCCCATCATCACACAGTGCACCTGGGCTCCGCAGCCCCCTGCATCCACTGCAGCCGCAACAAGAGACCCCCACTTGTCCGTCAGGGACGCTCCAAGGAAGGAAAGAGTCGCCCCCGGCCTGGGGAGACCACTGTGTTCTCTGTGGGCAGGTGGGTATAGAGTGCCCCAGGGAAAGGGAGGTTGAGGTGGGGACCCCAACGGTCAGGCACCTGCCTCCAAAGGTAGGCCCTGGCTCTTTCTTTGTGGACTGTGAGCCACAGCAGAAGCCAGGCTGCACAATGTGCCCCACAATCTGGTCTCCCCTGCCCTAGGCCAGAGGAAAGTGCCTATCAAACCCAGGATGTCCCTGACCGGAGGGAAGGGCCAAGCAGCCTCTGGGTGGTGGTCCTAAGCCCCAGTGTTCCCTCCCCTCCCAGGTTCCGGGTGACACACATTGAGAAGCGCTATGGGCTGCATGAGCATCGTGATGGCTCCCCCACGGACAGGAGCTGGGGATCTGGTGGGGGGCAGGACCCAGGGGGTGGCCAGGGGTCTGGGGGAGGGCAGCCCAGGACAGGGATGCCTGCCGTTGAGAGCCTTCCCCCTGAGAGGCCGCAGCCCCTGGCCCTTGCCAGCCCCCCAGTGCGGAATGGAGGACTCAGGGACAGCAGCCTAGTCCCTCGTGCACTTGAGAGGAGCCCTGGAGCCTCTGCAGAGTCGATGCTGGGGGCTGGAGGAAGGGGCCCAAGCCCAGGGCTGGCCAGTCAAGAGGCAAATGGACAGCCAAGCAAACCGGACACCTCAGATCACCAGGTATGAAGACATGTGGTGGGCTGCGGTGGGCTCAGCTCTTACTGCCCCTACTCTAGGGGGCACTGATATGACCCACCTCCTGTTCTCCCACTGGTGACCCCTCCTCTCTCTCTCAGGTGTCCCCACCACAGGGGGCAGGGGGTGTGTGAGGTGAGTCTGCCTGGGCCCCAAGTCAGATAATCTCATCCTCCCACCCCCTACTTTAAACTACCTAAGCCCATTGGTTCCCTGAACCCCCAAGCTAAACTGCAGGCTTAGCCTTTGGTACATATTCCTTGGTTTGGTGGTGGGGAGTGGGCTTGTGCTCCAGGGGACAGGGAAGGTCCTGCAGCCCCTGGGGAAAAGCGGGGACACAGCTTGAAGAGGAGGCAACACTGTTACCCTTCCTCTCCTTCATTGCGCTGATGGACTACCAGCTGGCAGGGCCAGGGGTTGGGTGGGCATGAAGCCCCTCCTCTCAACTGGACAGCACTGCCCCCCAGCTGAGGGACCAGCCCTACTTCCACCTGGAACTGCACGGTCTCAGGCTGGGGGACCTTGGGAGAAGTCCCACCTCTGGTCCTCAGTCTCTTCCCCTTCCCCTGTCTGCCAACAGGCCGCCTGACCTGCTTTCCCCATCACCTCACTCCATATGCTAGAGCGTGCGGCTGGGAGCAGGCCCCTGCCCTTGGTGGGCCCTTAAAGCAATAGCACCTTAGACCCCCTGCCCTCTTGGCACAAGAGGCCCAGGCCCTGGCTTGGGCTTTGTGCCCTTTATTCACTGTCAATAAATCCGCTCAGACGATTACAGCTGCTTCACATACTGGCTCCAGCTCCTTCTGACAGGCCTGCCCCCATCCCCAGTGGCTCTGGCATCTGGAGTGGGGTGATTCACAGAACCAGGGTGGAGACACAAATAAGCCAGAGCCACTCGAGACTTTGGGGGATGAATTCCAGTCCCAGAGATTTCAGGGTACTTCACCACCCTAGAGATGGGGTGGTAGCAGAAGACAAAGGAGTAGTTTCAGCCCTTAGAGATGGCTGGAGGATGATGGCAAAAAAGGAGTGGGTTCCAGCCCCAGAAATGGGGAGAGAAGAAATTTCTACCCGTGAAGGTGAGAACGGAAATCAGGGAGATTCCAGCTGTTGGCTGTGTCGCTCTGGATCACCGTGGGGAGGGGTGGTCTCTGATAGCACGGAGATAGGGGCAGCAGCATCACTGGGGGAAAGTGATTCCCCCTGGCTTCAGGTGAGAGGATCTGGGTGGCCAGGATCCGGGGCTTTAGCTGGCGGGGGAGGCGGTGGACGCATCTGTAGGGAACACACAATCAGTGCACCAGATGCCTCCCTTGGGGATATCCCTGTCCATTCCCTCTGTCCTGCAGATAAAACAGGACAAGTTGGAGTGACCCCTCTCCAAACACTCTCCTCCAAGGGCGGGGCCCTTACCGGCCTGAGTCGAGGCGCCATCACATCCAGGGGTCCAGGGCAGTCCAGGTCTTGGTCTGGAAATAAGAACCACAAGTCAGTCTTACGACTTTGTTTTGTTCGCTTCTGTATCTCCAGCACTTAGGACAATGGCACTCTGTAAATATTTGTTGAATTAACAAATAGTCACTAACCTGGGTCATAATATCCATCAATCCATCCAACCTCAACGCTTACTGAGCACCTGCTGTATAATCGGGCCTGCTAAAGGTACCCGGGGGCAGGAGGGATCCACACCGCCCCCACCCCTAATGGCTGCCAGGAACTGCATAATGAAACACTAACAGACACAATGAAGGACTGAGTACTAAATCATTCAAAGTGAACGACGGGTGCTGGAGAAGCGGGGTGCAGAAAACGCTCACGGGGTTCCAGGGTCGCGGCGGGTGGGGGGTGCAGTGAAGAAAGTGAACCTTTTAGAAAAGATGGTTTTAGGAAAGATGGATGAGGTAACAACAAAAACAAGGAAAAAAAAAAGAAAAGATGGATGAGGAAAATGATGATGCAAACCAGGTGTTTGCAGGATTCAAGAACACTAAGGGCAGAGGATGTGTATTGGGAAAACACTGTGGGAGAAACTGGCTAATTTTTAAAATAATAATAATGAGAAAACAGCTACTAATTGCATGCTTGCTATGTGCCCAGCACAACGCTGGGCACTCTATAGACACATCCCTTTAACTCTCACAACTCAGTGAGGGAGGGACCTTCCTCCTCACTCTGTAAAGGCCCAGGCATGTTAAATCACACACTAGGACGTCATAGAGCAGAGTTTGAACAGGGGGCCCAGCTCCAAAGCCCAAGCTCTTCTACCATCATGTGTCAGAGAGCCTGATGGAGGAGGTTCCTGAGGGCAGGCAGAGGGGCTGAGTGTAACCCAGGAGCTCCAGACTTCCTCCTTCTTCCTGTCTCTTACCCTCCCAGGGCCCCAGCTCCTTCTACTCACCACCGGGCAGGACAGGTGCAGGCGACCCATCCAAGGCAGAGGTGGGTGCAGGAGGGGAGAAGCTGGGAGGGGAAGGGGATGGCAGGATCTGGGGATGAGGGGGCAAAGAGTTATTCCCGGCATGTGGGAAGGTTTCACCAGCTCTTCCTCCCATCCCATCTTCAGTTCCTGTCCCGTCACACCCCAGTTCAGAGAGTGACCAAATGCTTGTATCTGGGTGAGGCTTGTAGGTGATACACATTTCAACAGCCAATATATATTGACACTTAATATGTCCCAGGCATTTTGCTAGCACTTCGCATGCACTAATTCATTCAGTCCTCACCACCACCCCATGAGGTAAGGATTTGATGATTCCTATGTCAGAGGTGAGACTCAGGTTAATCCATCTATCCAAAATCACAGAGCTAGTTAGTGACAAAGTCCTGGCTAGAACTCCTGACTCCTACTCCTATGCTCTTCTTGCTAGAACAACAGGTACCATATATCAAAGCGCCTATGGGCCACTGTGCTAAGCACTTCACTTCCACTATCTCTAATCAGGGTAGTTAGCCTCCTGAAAGAGGCATTATTGTCCCCCTTCTACATGCATGTGAAGAAACAAGCTCAGAGAGGTCTAATCACTGCCTAAAGTAACAGAACAGGAATCTGAACTAAGAGCCAGCTCTAAAGCAGGACAACCAAACTCTAATGAAGACTGCCTTGGTGTCCCTTTTCTCTGTGCCAAAGGAGATGGGGAGTCCCAAGCCACTATGGGGGGGAGGGGGCATTAAGACGAATATGGGACCTCCCTGGCATGGGAGGGTCAACCCATTGGTGCCTGGGGACCCAGGGAAAAGGAAGCCTCACCTGTTCAGGGTCTGAGAGTTCAGATGGCCCTGGGGGGCCAAGTAGCTCCTCCACCAGCAGGGAGGGGAAGACCCCAACATGGCCCCCAAATTCTCCCCTCCAGAAGCCATCATCCACTCCATCCTGGGTCCGGGGCAGCAGGCGGATAAGCGCCCCCTCGGGGAAGCTCAGTTCCTCTGCGCTCTGTCCCGTGTAGCTGTACAGGGCGCAGGCCAGGAACGCTGCGGAAGCCCGGGAGAGATGGTGAGGGGAAGAGGCGGGCAGCAGTGCCCCCAGACCAGGGCTACAACCACTCAGTAACTCTTCTCCCTTTCTTACCTGTGGGCTCTGCCCCCGAAGGATTGTCGCTGTCATGGCTGCTCTCAGGGAAGGAGAGGTCCGGGAAGTTGAGATACCGCTCAGGGACAAAGCCTACCTCACCGTGCTGGTTCCGAGCCTGCTCACCCAGCAACGTGAACAGAAAGCAGGCTTGCCTCAGCAGTCCACGGCCCTGGCCCTCCTCCACTCAGGCTTCCAGCTTTGCCTGGCTGGGTCTTTACGGACCACAGAGAAGTCCCTCCCACTGCCCCCTTGCCAAGGGCAGAGCCCCGGGTCCATACCCACCTTGACCCATTCGTCGGCATCTCCCTCCTCTATGACCTCCAGCCACTCGCCCTCTGTGATGGTCAGCTCGTCCTCATGTCCTGCCTGGGACCCACAAAGAAGGATTCAGGACTGGCTGTTCCCCATCCCTGCCTGTCTGAGGTCCCCACCTCCATTCATACCTGATAGCCAAACACCACATGGACAGGGCAGGGGAGGGGCCTGGTGGCCAGGGCTGGGGGGGCGGGCTCCTCAAAGAGCTCCCCCGTCTCCTCACATTCCTCAAAGTCAGACAGCTCAGCATCCTCAGCCTGGGGGGACAGAGAACAGGCATCGTTGTGAGGCCCCGTCTCAAGTACCACCCACTATATCTCTCACTCCTCCATTCTACCTTTTTTTTTTTTTAAACATCTTTATTGGAGTATAATTGCTTTACAATGTTGTGTTAGTTTCTGCCGTATGACAAAGTGAATCAGCTACATGTATACATATATCCCCATATCCCTTCCCTCTTGCGCCTCCCTCCCACCCCATCCTACCCTTAACATTGTGGATCCTCCTCCAAGGTAGTACCACCCATCCGTTCACCCTAGGTCACAGGCAGAACCACCACAGAGCAAGATAACACTAACAATAATCACAGAGTTACAGTATTGAGCGCTTATATGTGCCAAGCACAACGCTAAGTATCTTATGTACATTGTCTTGTTTAAACTTCTTAATAACCCAGTGTTATTTTGCGAAACTATCAACCTCAGTTTACTTAATGGGAAACTGAGGCTCAGAAAGGCTAAGTCACTTTCCAAGATCACACAGCTAGTAAGTGGAGTGGCTGGTACTCAAACTGCTTATAGTCTGCTCTCGGGACCTTTCATAACCACCATCCTATACTCCATAATAAAAGTTCATTGAGAGCTCTCTATGTTACAAACTGTGCCAAGAGTCATACTTAAGTGATTTCATTTCAGCCTCACAACAACCCTTTGAGTTAGCTACTAGTGTGATTCCCACTTTATAAGCTCTGCTTTCCACTGGGGCTCTTTACCCTCCTGGTGTGTATGGGGAGGGAGTGGAAGGAGCTCACCGTGGGAGAGAGGTCCCTCTGGGACAGCCGGGCCTCGCTGAGCCGTCGCTCCTGCTCTACCTCATCCTGGGCCTGGGTCATGGCTGGCTTCAGCCAGTGCTGCACATCCAGGCCAGCCCCCTGCAGCAGGGCCAGCCGGGCAGCCCCCTTCACCTGGCTCACCTGACACAGGGAAGAGGGGGTCAGTCAAGGCTGTGGCTGGGCCTGCCCTTGGGAGGTGAGTGGAGCCTCCTCCCCAGATGTGTCCACCCTCTACCTCCTGCCTCCAGTCTCCCCACCATCAGATAAAGGAGCGGAGGAGGGTGTTGCCGGAGGAGGTGCGGTCTCAGTGGCTCTAACCCCAGGGCTGTGGCTCACCTGTGCCCGCCGGATGCTCTCCCTCACTTCCTGCAGCCGCTGTTCTATGCCTGGAGCCTCCCGCTCTGAAGCCTGCTGCCGCCTCTGCTCCAGCCGCTGCAGCACCTGGTTGGGGACGCAGAGGACAGGAGTGGGTGGAGATACTATGGGGCACAACTTACTAATAACCCGGGAGTTTCCTAGTTGTTTCACATGCATTATGTCATCTCATCTTCCCTGTGATGTGGGTGCTATCATTAGCCCCACTTTAATGATGAGGAAACTGCGGTCCAGAGAGCTTAAGTCACTCCCTTACTCAGGGTTACATAACTAGGAAGCAACAGAGCAAGATTTGAGCCCAGGTGAGTCTAGTGCCAAAGGTTATGCTCTTAAATTACTGTGCCACACTGTCGGCTTAAATTACCCTTCCCTCCCCTCCTGCCTGCAGCCCCATGACATCCCCAGTGACGCCGGGATCCCTATCCCTCAGCTCTTCTTGCCCACCCCCGACACCTGCACTCCCCACCTCACCCGCTGCCCATGGTTCTGGATCTTGTAGTCTCGGGCAGCTCGGCTCGTCCAGCGTTGAACTTCTTTCTCCAGGCCACTCTGCCCGGCCACACCTCCTGCGCCCCGCTCCAGCTCCAGGACACACACCTGAATGAATGGGGAGCTGTGAGGATGCCCTGATGCTGCTCCTTCTCCGTTCCCCCTCCCTCCAGTTCCCTCCTTTTTTTCTTCCCTGTCTCCTGACCTCCAGGGTCAGGGACAAATAGGTGGGAGCACACACCTATGACTGTGGACACAGGAGTGCATTCACGTGGACACACAGAGAGTCCCAGAAGTGGGATCCAGGTTGAGGGACAGAGGTAGAATGAAGAAGATAGTGCAGTGAAGGGACAGAAGGGTGGGAGGAAGTGCGTTAATTTGTGTCCTGGTGGGAGGGAGGTGAACTGGGGTTCTGAAACCCTCTCTCCATGGTTTAATAGTCCCTAAGTTAAAACCAGGACAAGGATAATGGGGAAGAGGCCTACACCACAGTCCCCTTTCCAAGTGGCCTGACTGCACCTAGCAGAGAGGTCTTACCTGATCATTCCCTGCTGGCTGAAACTGCTGAGCTGGGGTGGGGGAGAATACTCCGGGCTCCTGAAGAAAAAGCTCCAGATCCTGCTCCCAGCTTACCTGGGAGTTGGAAAAAATCAAAGTCGGCCACTCACTGGCTCCCTCTCCAAGCCTGTCCCCAGCCCTTCTTGGTAGAGAGAGGACAGGTGAGAAGGAAAGGGGCAGACATGCAGTGGTGGAGGGGGCGCTGTACTGGGAGAGAAGGGTAAAGAGGATCTCTGGGGAGCTTACCTGGGAGGTCGCTTGCCCCCCACGGTGGGCATGCTCCAGAGCCGTCTCTGCAGCTTCCAGCTCCGTGCGGCTCAGTGAAGTCAGCGGGTCCCTCAGGTGTTCCAACAGCTCGCTGACCAGGGCCTGGAGAGAACCCCAAGATGCTGACACCACCCTTCCCCCAAGCAGCCTCTCTGTCCAGGTTTGAATGGGTGATGGGTATGAGGTATGGGAAATTGAGAAGGAATAAGACATTATTATGCTTCTAATAATAGGCCCTCATGTGTGCATAGCACTTAACAGTTTAAAAAGCATTTTCACATTCATTCTCTCCCTTGAGCCCCATTAGTCTTATAAAGTAGGCAGAGCAGGGGTTAGTCCTGAGGAAGAAACTGGGGTCCAGAGGGGTAAGTGTTCCTTACAATGTCATGCAGCCAGCTAGAAGCAGAAGCAGAACCTAGGTATGTATCTTCTGCCCACTCTGAGCAGACTAGGTCCCCAGCCCCACCCAGCCTGATCGTGGTGGGAAGCAGGGAGATGCCCTCCCTGCTGAGAGGCAGGGGTATCTAGGCTGAGACTGGCCTTGAGCACGGCCGGCAGTTCTTCCTGGTAGTAGTGGTCAAGGTGGGCATTGGTGGCCACCAAGTTGAGCAGGTACTCATTGCGGGCCGCTCTCAGCTGCTGGGAGTACTGGGCCGACTGGACAGACAGCTAGGAGAGGAACATAGGTGTCAACTGGGAGCCCTGGACCCTTGGGGTCCTTCCACGGCCAACCCAGATCCAGAATGGATTCTCACATTACTGAGATAACTGGCAAACCATACTAAAAATTTTACATACTCACGATTCCTGCTCAAAATCCTCTAGTGGCAACTGCATACATTTAGGATAAAATCCCAACTGCTCCTTACCGTGGTCTACCAGGTCCAACATGAGCTGGCCCCTGCACCCTCTCTGAGTCTTTCCACAGTGCTCGTCCCCTTGCTCACAGTGCTCCAGCCACACTGGCCTTCCCTCAGTTCCTCGAGCCTACAAAGTTATTCCCACCTCAGAGCCTTTGCACTCACCGCTGCCTCTCCCTGGAATGTTCTTCCCCTACATCTCTGCATGGCTGGCTCCTCCTTGACACTCAGGCCACCTGTTCAGAGAGGCTTTCCCTCTAAATTACACTCCCCTGTTATGCTTTATCATATCACCTTCTTTTCATTTATTCTGAGTCTTTGTTTATTTACTATCTGTCTCCCCTAACCAGGCTGTGGAGGCAGGAGCTCTGCTGGTAGTGTTCCCCATCATATCCCCAGTGTTTCAAACAATGCCAAGTACATAGAAGTCCTCAATCACTGCATATTAAAGGAATGAAAAACAAAGGTACTATTTCCATTTTATAGATGAAGAAAATGAGGCTCAGAGAGATCAAGTTTACCAAGGTCAGGCACCAAGGAAGTAGGGTAGCCTGGATTCATCCCAGTCTCTCTGACTTATGCCCCCGGGTTCCAAACCACTAGACTAATCTGCCCACCTCTCCCTGCCCCGACTCATGCCCACATCCTCTGAACCTTGGTGCTGAGTTTCTGGAGACTGGTCCGAGTGTGGAAGAGGCCATGGTCACTTCGGTTAAGCCTGTGCAGGCAAGGGAGAGGAGCGGAGGTCAGGCCCAGCCATGGCACCTTGGCTCCATCCCCCGACGCCACAGGCTTCCTAACTCCCCATGACCCCACCTGGCCTGGACATCAGCCGCCTTCTCCTGTGCCAAGGCCCACACCCGTTCACGCTGCCCATACAGCTTTCGACTTCGGCTCAGCTCCCGGACAGACTGCAGCACCTCGGCCTGCGCCCTCTGGAGGTTCTCTGCTCCCTAGGGGCAGGGACACACAAGTCCTGATCCAGATCACCTCCATCCCTGAGTCAGCCCTTCCTTCACCCCATCCACTGAGCCGTACCTTCCTAAGCACCTGCTCCTTAGCGCTCCGCCCTGTGCCTCCTGCCAGGTCACGGTATCGGTCAGATGCCTGGAGCCGGGCTTGGCCCCCAGCCATGGTGGCATCCAGCAGGCAGCGCCAGGCACCAAACACCATCCTGCCTCTCCCCAGAGAAAGTCTGCATTGACGAGGGGAGCACTCCAAAGCTTCACGAGATGCGCCCCCCCCCCCCAACACCATGGGAGACAGACTGCTTTCCCATCCCCCTCGTCTGGGAGCCCATCAATCGATCAGCCCATTAGCTCGGCCACAAGGATCACTTATGCCCTCCGCCCCCATCCAGTGTCCTTGCTGGGTCAGCTGCTATCCCGCTGCCGTGTCAGCTCTACCTGCCGCTCACGTGCCCTCCTCATAGGTTCCTGGGGTTGAGCTCCTCATCCCTTCTTGGCTCCCTGGCCTCCCTGCCACCCCACCATGGGACCCACCTGCTGTCCATCTCCCCACTCCGGTGTCCTTCCCTCTTCAGAAATGGCCCAGCCAGTTTCTGGAGTGCCTGGTGGGAAAGTCATCACAGACCCAGTTCCCTTTCAAAGACTCTCCCCACTTGGGAGAACATACGATCAGAGTATAATAATGCCACCCACTTTGCTAAGTGCTTTACATGCATTAACTTATTCTGTCCTTACAACAACCTTGCGTGAAGGTACAGTTATTATTATTCCCATTTTACAGAGAAAGAAATTGAGGCCAAGAAACGTTAAGTAACTTGTCCAAGGTCACACAGCTAAAAAGTACCACAGCAGGGATTTGACACAAATTTGCCTGGTGCTAGGCATTTGCTCTTGACCAGAACAGGAGTATGTGTGGAGGCACATTGCTGGTAGTGTAAAGGAGGCTAGAACAAAAGGGAAGGTCCAGAGAAAGGAGTCCCATACCTGCCCATACTCCCGTTCAATGGCTGCCCTCTGCTTGCTGTAGGATCTGTGGAGATTAGGAGGATGGGGTGGTCATACTGTTTGGTCCTTTTCTCCCACCCTCGACCCTCTCCTTAGCCTGGGCAGGAGGGAGAGGGGAGCCAGGCCTGGAGTGTGACTATACCAGGAGGGCCTGAGACTGAAGAGAGTCCTTGAGATCACCTCGGGCAGCCACAGCAAAGGACAACCTCACCTCAGTGCTCAGAGCCTCAGCAGGATCCTCCCCACCCCTGGAGAACCATCTGTGTGCTTGGAGGTGAGGACTGATGGGGGTCAGCTGAGTACAGTGTGTGCCAGCCTTCCAACAGGTCTGGAAGAGGGAGGGGGGATTCTGTCCTAAGTTTGATTGTGGGTGTGGAGGGGGCGGTGTGGAGTGAAGGGGTTTGAGGGAGGGTCCGTGTGTGTTTATGTGTGTTGGGGTGCGTGGAAGGATAATTCGTATCCGGCATCTGGAGAGGGAGGCCTAGGATGACGGCCTTGAATAGGCAGGTTGGAGAGCTCTTCACCCCCGCCCACCCCGACAGCTGTAGTACGTTGGAGAAAAGGCGGAGCGTGTGACAGAGAAAGTCGGGGTACGTGGAGGGGGTCAGGGCTACCTGATATCCTCCAGTAGGTCCGCCTCTCTCTGCTGCCGGGTCTGAAGGATGTTCAGCTGCTCCAGGAAGCGAAGCTTCACCTCCTGGGATGGCTTCACCTGTGTGGGTAAGAAGAAGATGAAGACCCCTGGCGCAGGGACCTGAAAAACACTCCGCGCAGGGAGCGGTGAGGGGGCGGGGCCAGGGAGGAGCTGGGCTGTTTCCTCGGTTACTTCTGGGTTGGCCCTTGAACCCCTTTCTACTCTTCGTCCCCCACCGCAGGTCTGGTGCCCCTTTGGGCCGCATCACTCCCCCAGCCCGCCAGGAATCCCCGTCCCCAGGCCAAGCTCACTTTTCGGGGCGGCGGCTGCATCTCCGCTCCGGCCCAGGCAGCAACTCGACTCCGGAACTCGAGGAAGCCCCGCCCACATCTAAGCCCCGCCCAGGATCTGGCCCAGCTCCGCCCTCGCCCCGCCCACGCCTGATCAGTCTCTTCGCTGCGCCGCGAAGCGCCAAGAGCGGCAGGAACTAAACCTCTGTTACTGCTGAGAATACCCCGGAAAGGGTCCGCGCCGCCCTGTGGACGCCGCGTCCGCTGGGCGGTAGGGGGAACCCCAGGTTTCTGTGTCAAGACGCCTGGGTTCTATTTCTGGCGGAGAGCTATTGACTTAGCTCGTAATTATTTCTAATCATTCATTTACATATGCAGACCTCCAATCCCGACGCGATGGGTGAAGGATAGTGAGGAACTCAAATCTGTAACCAGGGAAACTGAATCACTGGATGCCTGAGCGCAGATGCGTGTGATGAGAGAAACGGGGCTGATCCCAGACCTTTTCCTAATTCCCACTGAACTGGAAAAGCGTGCGTGAGTGAGGGTGAGAAAGACGCCTGGAGCCAGGAAGGAACCAGTACCAGAGGAAAAGATAGGGCCAATGGAGTGGGCGTGAGCTGGGAGATGAGAGCTGGGAGATGAGAGTGGGGACTTGCAACTCAGAAAGCCCCTATCGGCTTTAGGGCCTGCCCTTAAGGTTCTACACCCCAGGACATACCCCCTATCCCCACCCTGGCACTGCTTTCTGAGGATCTGCACACACACTTTCCTCATCCTCCTCACCTATCTATGGCCCACACCTCCTCACTACACCCCCGACTTGGAAAAGGCAGATATCTGTGGCCCAAACTCCAGATTCACATTTTCAACAGCTCACCTGACACCACCACTTCATCTAAATAGGTACCTCAAACTTTCAAACGGTTCCTTCTACCTGATCCTTCCCCAGTCACCTCCCCCAGGTAACATACTAAATGGAACCATTCTCCATCCAGTTAGGAGAGTCAGAAAGCCAGAGTCTATGTACCCTTCCTCCTACCCCGACCTTCCATCCATCAGCAAGGCCTATAGGTTCTATCTCCCATTGATCAACTTCCCTCAATTTCCAGAACCACCAACCTGGTCCAAGTCCCCATTATCAGTCTCCTGGTCTGATATCTGGCCTCCTTGCTTCCAGTCTTCCCCCTACAACCCATTGTTCAGAAAACAGCCAGAGTGATCGATCTTTTTGTTCAAAGGAAGCAAAATCTCATCCCTCTCTTCCCTAAGACTCCTCAATTGCTTCAGAATAAAATCATGGCCCACAAGGCTGTTCATCACTGGGTCCCTGCCAGTCTTTCCCCCTTCAGCCCATACTCTTGTCCAGCTCCCCACTCACTGTGCTCCAGCCACTCCAGCCTCCTTGCTCTTCCCCCAACATGCCAACTCCCTTCCCGTTGCAGAGCCTTCATGCCTACTGCCTTCCCTTTCCTTCTGGAGTGCTCCTCCTCCCAGCACTCCACATGCCTGGCTTCTTACCTTTACCCTCCACCCAGCCCAAATGTCACCTCCACAAGCACATCACTTTGGTTTAGTTTCTTCACAGCCCTGACTTTGTGTGTGCATATTCTGTTCCCCTTAAAGCAAGGACCCCCATCTCTTTTGTTCACACTATATCCTCAATAGCTGGCACCAATTAGGTGTTCAATATATATCTGTTGGGGCTTCCCTGGTGGCGCAGTGGTTGAGCGTCCACCTGCCGATGCAGGGGACACGGGTTCGTGCCCCGGTCCAGGAGGATCCCACATGCCGCAGAGCGGCTGGGCCCGTGAGCCATGGCCGCTGAGCCTGCGCGTCCGGAACCTGTGCTCCGCAATGGGAGAGGGCCACAACAGTGAGAGGCCCGTGTACCACAAAAAAAATATATATATATCTAGATATCTATCTATCTATCTATATATATATATATCTGTTGAATAATTGAATGAATGAAGTAAAAAATGGCAGTCTTTTTGTTCCAAGGTTTATTAACAGTGACGCATCCTTTCTGGCTCCTCTTTGCCCCAGTTCCCAGCCCTAATCAACCTCCCCACTCTGGGGCTTCACTGTAGTCTCTGAATGTTGAAGGTGGGGTAGGATAAACTTGGAGATCATTCAAATCTGTGCCTTCCAAATCTTTTTTTTGTTAATGCATAAAACCATTCTTTTCAAACCCAAGATCTCTCATAGAACCCTACATATCAAATACATAGAGCGGAAGCTGCCCTTCTCGAGGGAAACTATGTGGGGCTTACAGCTCTGAGAAACAGTTTGAGATTCACCATTCTCCTTATTTCAGTTACTTCATGGCACAGGTAAGTCAGCGGAGGCCCAGAGAGGCACCACGACCCGCCTTTCTCTGAGCAGGACGCAGCCTCGGGAGCTCTCGGCCCCGTTCTCCTTCCACAGCACTATACTGGCTTCTAGAGTCTTATCAACCAGGGCAAAGGATGCTCCCAGCAGGGTCTGCCATGGGGAGAGCTTGGGCCTTTGGTTACCTACCCCTCAGACTGCTGGTCCCAGGGTCATGTGAGGGGCTGGCTGGGGGATGGACTGGAAGTGCAGGGAGCTTGGGTGGGGAAGCCAGGTGTCTGTGTCGGAAGGCCATTGGGGCTCGGGGGCTGGGGGCTGGAGGGCTGAGAGGGGCTGCCCAGGCCTACGGTGGTCTCTCCCTTCCTCAGGATGAGGCTGCTGAGCTCCTGGAGCAGCTGCTCCTCCAGGGACCCACGTGTCTGGGGGCTGCTCTTTGAAGGGGGCCCCGGAGGGGGCTCAGGTGGTCTCTCCTCCCAGCCCAGGGGGCCTGCTTTGGGCAGAGGAGACTGATCAAAGGACCGCTGGCTGGCCAGTGGGGTCTCTGGCTTGGTTGTCCGCTCCGGTGTGATGGAGAAGGAGATGGAGGTGTCTTCGGTCAACTCGGGGAAGGCCCCCACTTCCTCATATACCGGCTCCTCGTACACAGGCTCCTCCAGTTCCTCTTGCTCCTCCACAGACCCCTGGGATGACTTCATCGGCTGGATGGGAATGGGGGTAACCAGAGGCAGGCACAGAGTTAGAGTTACCAGATTATTAATCGCTAACATTTATTGAGCTCTTCCTCTTTACCAGATGCTGCAAAATACTTTGCATGTATGATGTCAAAAACAACCCTGTATGATGGTTACACTGCAGGTGAGTGAGCTGAGGTACAGAGGGGTTAAGTAAGTTGCCCAAGATCACACAGTTAAGTAAAAGGTGGTGCTGGGGCTTGAACCCAGGTCTGTCTGACTCCAAAATGCATTCACGTAACCACTTCCCTTCTATTTCTCAGATCCTGTGACCATTTCCCCCTTTCCTCACCGCATCCTACCATCCCTTGTTTTCCTCATTCCTTTTGGTCCCAATACACACTCTCTCTCTCTCTCTCTCTCTCTCTCTCTCACACACACACACACACACACACACACACACACTCAATGATGGTCTGCATCAGGACAAATACAGAGAGCACACCGGCTCAGGCAGCACAGAGGAACACAGGGACACAGGGTCGACAGGCACACAGCTGGAGCAGGCACAGTACTCACAAAGAACATGGACAGGGTCCTCCGGTTGTGAAGTCGCCGCTGGGCACAGGTGGGGTGGGGAGGCAGGGAGGAAGAGACACAGAGACACAGTGAGGCCTGGCAACAGGAGGCAGGTGTAGAGATTGGGGCATAGAGAAGGCAGAGGGGGCACCAGGCTGGCAGGCACGCCACTCCTTTCTGCAGTGTGGCAAGGGCGTGAGCAGGGACCCGGAGGGGTTGGGGCAGGCTAGGGGGACCTCACCAGGGTCTGATTGGCAGAGAGGAGGGTGGCCCCACTGTCATCCCCACGGATGGGCAGCAAAGGCATGGTGCCAAACTTCTGACGGGCGAGGTCAGAGGAGGAACGGCGTCGTAAGACCACTGGCTGCTGGTCATCATGCTGGAGAGAGGGTGAGGGGATGGCACTGATGGGCATGGGAGGTGCTGAGGGTTAGTGCTGGGTCCACAGACCTACCCCTCAGCTCTCTCTTTCCCCTCACCTGGGCTTTGAGGATGCTGGTGGCCCAGTCCCACATCTCATCCTCGTCTGTGCAGGACAGGTAGCTGGGGGTGATCAGAGGGGAATCAGCAGGAGGGGAAGGGGTCACAGCTAGAGGGATGGAAGATAGAAAAAGCGAGAAGGTAGAGGACAGGGAGCCTGACTGGGCCACAGGAGAAGCCAGGCTGGGAGGTACTCACAGGTGCATCTTCTCCAGGATCAACGTGAAGCCCCACCTGAGAGGCAAAGGAGAACAGTGATGGGTGATCGGAAAGGCCAGCAGGGTGGCAGCAGGAAGGCTCTAGAAGTGTGGACTGGGGAAAAAAACTCACGGGGTGGGAGGCTTGAACTTCTTGCGGATTCCCAGGTAGACCTTGGCACCTTCCAAAGGCCACTCCCGTTCTGGTTTAGAGCTCTGACAACGCGAAGGCAGTCAGTGAGGTTGAGAGGTGAGAGAGAAGGATCGTGGTTAAGGAGGTCAAGAAGTCATGGAAGCACTGGGGTTGTGTGAGGTCAAAGGGTCACAGAAGTCAAAGGGCCAGGAAAGCAATGAGATTGATGAGAACATGGGCTGTGGAGTGACAGGGTCAGTGCCGTCAGGGCTCCTCCCACACGGCCACCCAGCATCCCTCCCTGCTCGCCTAGGGCCCACCTTCTTCTCCTTGAGCAGCAGCAGGCAGCGGCCACGCAGCAGAAAGAATCTCTCCTGGAAGCGGTTTCCCAGCAGGCGGGGCGGTTCTTCCCGACACCGCAACAGGCCCACCCGTGGGCTCTCACGGCGGATACCTGGGCACAGATGGGCAGGGCTAGGTGGAGGGTCCCTGAAAGAGGCCTGGGAGGTGCTGGGCTGAAGCAGGAGGCTCACCTGTGAAGAGGCAGCCAGCATGGGCCAGGGAGACTTTTCTCAAGAGCAGGGAGGCCGAGCAGGGCTCTGGGAGCTGGCACCATTGTAGGGCCTGCTCTAGGACCCTTTCCTTGGGGTGCAGTGGCCGCTCTAAGGGGCAAGATGAGGGTAGGTATCAACCAGATATCGATCCACAGCCTGGAGCGCCCCCCTCCTCGCCCACCAGTCACTCATTCATTCATTCGTCCATTCCACCATCCAGCCACAGACATTATTTAGCACTGACTGTGCCAGGTGCTGGGCTGCCCTGGGGATACAGTGGGGAGCATGAAACACACGGCCTGCCTTCACAAAGCCCACAGCCTGGCGAGGGAGCAGAGAATAACAGATAAGTAAATGAGGTAACTAAAGACAAACCATTATTCTGAAAGAAGCAATAAGAAGCTGAGAGACAGTAACAGGGCAGCTACTGAGACAGGGTGACCAGGCAAAGCCTTTCAGAGGAGGCATTTGAAGATGAGACTCAGAGGACCTAAGGATTGGGAAGAACAAGCCACGCTGAGATCGGGGGAAGAAGACTTCAGGTGTGACAAAATGCAACACCAAAGGGCCTGAGTTAGAAAGATGTGCTTGAGGAACTAAACAGTCAGTGTGGCTCAAAGAGAATACGTTATGTGAGACGAGGTCTGAGAAATCAGCGAGGGCCAGACATTCAGGGTCTTGTGGGCTATAATAAGGGGTTTGAATTTTATTTTAAGTTCAATGGGAAACCATTGGAAGGGTTTAACCATGCGAATAGCCTGATGATTTATGCTTGAAATGCTCATTGACTGCTGCGCGGAAAATGGATTGTTGGGGGGCGAGAAGGGAACATTGGCCAGCTGTGCCCTTTCCCGGGCTGTACATTTTAGTGGTTAATGCTGGGAAGCAGAAAGATCATGGTGATTTCAACTAGGTTGGTGGTAACGATGGAGATGGAGAGGTGATAGATTCGAAATGACTCAAGAGGACTAGTTGCCCATTGTGTATGAAGATGAAGAAAAGGAAGGAGTCCCAGAAGACACAGTCCCAGACACAGTCCCAAGTGTCTGTCCTTGATAACTGGGTGAATGCTGGTGCACTGACCGAGTTAAGGAAACTAGGAAATGGCTTGGGCATTTTGTTAGGGGAGGGGACTGGGAACTGAGTTTGGTCTTAGACTTTTTTTTTTTCATTTTTTGTTTTGGCTGTGCCACGCGGCTTGTGGGATCTCAGTTCCCCAACCAGGGATCAAACCCGCAGCCCCTCCAGTGGCGGTATGGAGTCTTAACCACTGGACTGCCAGGGAAGTCCTGCTCTTAGACGTTTTAAATGTGAGATGCTATAAGATGTACAAGTGGATGTGTCAAGTAGCCAGCTGCATATGTGAGTCCGGAGCTCAGAGGAGAGGTCTGGGTCACACATAAACATTTGGGGGCCAGCTTATTAATGGCATTTAGAGCCACGGGAATGGATGAGCTCATCCAAGGAAAAAATGTAGACAGAGAAAGGAAGAGGGTTGAGGACTGAGCCCTGGGTCCCTCCAGCATTTGGAGTCTGGGCAAAGGATAAAGAGAAGCCTCCTTTGAGGTGGAAGGGAAACCAAGGTTCTGTGGGGTCCACGAAAGCCAAGAGGTCAGAGAGTACTGAGAAAGAGCAAGTGGACAACTGCATATCTGGTAACACATAAGTCTTGGTGACTTTTACCCCGCACCACACGTGCATGTGCACATGCACGGTCATACTCACCAAGCTCCCCACGCTCTCGAATCTCAAACGTCACCCACAAGTCCATCCCGGCTGCCGTCCCCCGAATCTCCAGTACCTGGTTAGTCAGCTCCTCGGCAGTCAGTGTTGGGGACACCTGGGGTCAGGGCAAGAGCAGAGGACCCGTGCCGGTCAGGCCATTGCCCCTGCCCCCCACCATCCTCTCATCTCCCCTCCTGTCCCCTCAGGACTGACCTTCAGGGTGACACAGTTGTCTGGGAGCTGCTGCTCTATAAAAACCTCCATGATGAGGTCTCCAGCCTGGGACAGCTGAGGGGAGGGGTAAAGAAATCAGGAGGACCCAGACGGTGCAAAGAATCAAGGTCAGAGGACTCCTCGGGTTGCCTCACGAGTGCTCCCCCCCCCACAGAAGCCTCCTCCTAACCCTCATTCCAAACATCGCTCAGGTCCTTCAAAGAGAAAAATCTCTAGGCATGGCGGAACTGTGTACAGAGCTTCCCAAGGCAGTGCAGCTGTGCTTGGGAAGACAGGTTTGGAGTCAGACTGTCTGGGTTCCAACTCTGCCACTTGCTACAGTACAACCTTGAGTAAGTGACCCTCCAAACCTCAGTTTCTTTGAAAAAATGGGACTACCTACCTCCTGGAGTTGGGTGATGCTAAAGTGAGAGTACAGGTGCTTAGAATATAATTAGTCCTCAGCTGTTTGCTACTGTATTTGTTATTCTTCTCACCTATTTGTCTAACTTAGCTAACCCTTCCTTGGATCTCTTACACATGAAACTGAAGTGCTCCTGCCACCCTTTTGTAAAGAATCCTCATGGTGGAATAAATGGAGCAAATCCTAAACCAAACCCCCTCCCCAAAGCACTCCTCTCCTTGGGTTTCCTGTGTCCCAAAGAACTGAGGGCCAGTGTCCAGAAGCAGAAGGTCACCTTCCTGTCCTGATGTCCCCTCCTGGCCTACTCGGGAGTCTAGGGTCAGGACAAGTTACCTGCACATCCTTCCAAGTGGTGATAAGACTGACCTCCAAGTCAATCTGAGCTACCTGGTCAGGGTCGATCTGTGGAAGAGCCAAAAGGGTGAAGGGGTGTGTGTGTGTGTGTGTGTGTGTGTGTGTGTGTGTGTGTGTGTGTGCGCATTGGGGGGGGGGGCGGGCTGCCGGGAAAGGAGGGAAGCAGGGAGAGATGTGCAAGACCGGAGCACCTGTAGGAGAGGGTTAGAGGCCAGAAGAGCTAAGAACCAGTGGGGCAAGCATGTTAGGAGCATAGTTACAGGAGATTGGGGCCCAGGGCTCTGGGAGGTGGTCCCTGATGCAGAAGGCCTTCAGAGGGCTAGGCTGGGCCTTTGTTAGGGTGAGCAGGATCCAGAGTCCAGGAAGAGGGACTGTAGGTCAGGGGTTGGGAAAGCTTACATCAAACACAGAGATGTAGCCGTCAATGAGTTCCTGCAGCACCCGCACCTCGTGCTCCCCCCGCCCATCCGTCTGGAACACGCTGGGTGCAAATAGCAGGGCCAGGTTCCGCGTGCACATCTGGTTTAGAGCCGCACACTTTTGCACCCTGCAGAGGGGTGTGAGGGTCATGAGGAATGCAGTGAGCTTCCGCTCACTTGTTCATCGACCCCTCCCTTCATTCAGCAAAAGGTTATTGAGTCTCTACTGTATGCCAGGCCCTGAGCTAAGCGCTTAGGATACGGCAGTGAGTTAGACAAAACCCTGGCTCTAAGAGCTCCCGGTCTAGGGGAGAGACAGACTTATAAATAGGGGTCAGCAAACTTTTTATGTAAGGGGACAGAGAGTAAATATTTTAGGCTTTCAGGCTATACAGTCTGCTGTGTAGGGTGAAAGGAACCATTGAAAATATATAAATGAATGGGCATGACTTTATATTTTATGTACAAAACTTTATTTACAAAAGCAAGTAATGGGCTGGATCTGGCCCATAGGCCATAGTTGTCCAGTCCCTGTGATATAGTGTAATCAGTACAACAGAGCTGAGGCTCACCCTGGAATCATTTAAAATTCTGTCTCCCTAATAGACTGGTAAAGGTAGGTGTGCATCTTATTCTTCTTTGTGTCGTCAACATCTAATCTTTGCCTGGCATAGAATAATAAATAAAACAAAATAATACTGATTGCTCCATTCTGAATGCTTACTACATACATGCCAGGTGCTGTAGTAAGAAGCTTACAAGGATCATCTCATTTAAATCTCGTATAACCTATGAGGTGGATACTATTCCTTATACCATCTTCCTGTTACAAATGAGGAAACCGAGGCTCAGAGACAGCAAATAACTTCTCTAAAGCCACATGCTAGGGAATTTCCTGGCGGTCCAGTGGTTAGGACTCTGAGCTTTCACCACCAAGGGCCTGGGTTCAGTCCCTGGTTGGGGAACTAAAATCCCGCAGGCCGCGCGGTGTGGCCAAAATAAATAAAAAAATAAAGTCATGCGCTAGAATAGTGGAGCTGGATTAAGGCCTAGGTCTGTCTGACTCCAAAGTCCACGCTGTGAGCCTTTATGTTGTGATACCTTCACTTAACAATTATCTGTGGGATGAATATGTGAATGTAAGCCAGGGGGTTGGACAGAGGTGACGAAGGGTCAGGGAGGAAGCCTGCAGGGGGTCTGGCTGTACTGACCGATAGAGATGCCCAATGAGGGTGGCCAGCGTGCGGCGGTTGACCCGTGGCAGGCAGCCAATCACTTCTTTGTATTTCTCCAGGCGCTGGTTCTTCTGGGGCAGCTCTGGGGATGGGATCGGGAAGGGTTGGAGAGGGTCAGGGAAGGAAGAGTAGAGGGATTTTTAGAGAAACAAACCCAGGATGGATGTGTTTCTGCCCCCTTCCCACCTTGCCTTGAGCTGAGTCCCTGGGTGATCTTCCAGTGGAGGAGTATTGGGGAGGGCGGCCGCCCAATCCCACAGGGGAGGCTCAGGGATTCTGGTGGGGTGGGTGGAGTTCCTGGTTGGGTCTTGGTTGTCGGTGAGGAGTTCTTAGGGATCTTGGGAGCACCTACCGGCAGCCTCCCGCCAGCGAGGCAGCAACCGAGCAGAGGTCACAGGGTCATCAAGCTCTCGAAAGAAGCGTTTGAGCGTGTCAGTGACATCCTCTACAAAGTGCTCCCCTGGTCGGAGCTTCACTGACCGGGCATCCCGCCGAAACTCAGCCAGGAGCCGCAGGCTGCGGGCGCGGGCACCCCCTTTCCGGTATACGCCCTCCAGCCGGAGCCCTGAGAACGGCCATCATCTCAGCTCACCGCTGCCCAAAGACCTGCCACCACCCACCCACCATCCTGTCTGTCACCCCTCACGGTATGTGGCTATTGGAGGCAGGGGGGTCAGAGAGGAAGAAATCGGCCTCTGTGGTCTTGCTTCTCAGGTCCCTGCTCCAGCCCTCATCATCAGAAGGTCCTTGCCTAATCACACAGCAGCACCCTTCACTCTCTCTCTTTCTCCCCTCCCCCACTTTGATCTTTAAATAGCACTCTGAAATCACATTACACTCAGGCCTCGTTATTCACAGGTTCTATACTTACGAATTCATCTACTTGCTAAAGTTTATTTGGAGCCCCCGAATCAATACTTGTGGCACTTTGCAGTCACTTGTGAACATGCCCAAGTGGAGAAAATTTTGAGTTGCCTGATGGACATGTTTCTAGCTAAGGCCTCATATGGTAAACAAGCATCATTTCGTGGTATAGTTAAAGTCACATTTTTTGCATCTTGTGCTTCTTTTTTGGGGGGGATTTCACGGTTTAAACTAGCCCCCAAGTGTAGTGCTGAAGTGCTGTCTAGTGTTCCTAAGCACAAGAAGGCTCTGATGTGCCTTGTTGAGAAAATACATGTGTCAGATAAACTTTGTTCAGGCATGAGTTGCTGAGTATTGCTGGCTGTGAGGTCAAAATTAACGAATCAACAATTTATATTAAATAAAGTATCTTTAAAGCAGACTCACAGATACAGAGAACAAACTAGTGGTTACCAGTGACGAGAAGGAATGGGGGAGGGGCAGTATAGGGGTAGGGGAGTAAGAGGTACAAACTATTTGGTATAAAATAAGCTATAAGAATATATTGTACAACACAGGGAAGACAGCAAATATTTTAGAATAACTATAAATGGACTATAAACTTCAAAAATTGTGAATCACTATATTGTACCCTTGTAATTTATCTAATATTATACTTCAAAAACAATTTTTTTTAAAGATGAAAGCTTGGAACTATACTCAATATCTTATAATAACTATAATGGAAAAGAATATATATATAAAACTGAATCACTTTGCCATGTATTTGAAACTAACACATTCAACATTATGAATTAACTATACTTCACTTTAAAAAAAAAGAGGAAAAAAAAAGATGGAAGCTTAAAAAAAAAGTGTCTTTAAACAGAAAGACACATAAAACAAAGTTACATATTGATCAATTAATGAAAATATGACCAGAGTTTCCCAGGAACCTAACCCTGTATTTCCACTGGGGCAACGGTTCAGCATTCATTGATCCAGTCCTTTCAGTGACTTTATAGAATATAAGTACTGTGAATCACGAGAACTGACTGTATTTGTTTTCTTAATTATTACCCATCTCTCCCACCAGTCTCTGAGCTTCATATAACCTTCCTCGTTCACTGCCATATCCCCCGTGTCTGGCACAGGGGAGCAGCTCAATAAACATTTGTTGAACGAAGAGTGGCAGTACAGGAACTGTGGAGGAGCAGGGAAGAACACCCACACTTTCCCCAGGGCTTTTTCACTGGGCCTCCTACTTCAATCCTCTTAAGAACACGAGGGAGGCTGGGAAGGCGATAGGGGTCTAGTGAGTGGGGGAAGTCAGTGCACGAGGCTACTGCCAAGGCGTGGAGAATGTCTTTAGCCACTGATTATCCCTTGTCCGTGTAGTAAGCACAACTCCTTGTCGGTGCATGGATGTGCCTTTTACCCCTTGACTGTCCTCCTTAGTTTTCTGTGAATTTTCCTTCTCAAGAGCTCAGCCTTCTAAAGAGGGTTTGCGGGGAAAAGAGATTCAACTTAGTCCTTACTTGGGAAAGAAAATAAAACGGAGGCCAAAAACTCACAAAGAATTCTGGGAACCCCTTGCATAGCTGATCCTTTATGGCTGGAAAACCTCCCACACAGAATAATTCTGCTCAGAGCCCCAAGGATTTTGCTGCACAGCACGACTCTTGCCTTGTAGCTGCCCCCTCTTTGTTCTCCATGACTCTGCATCTCCAGTCACAACTCAGTGCCACCCTCATTCCATGCCCACGCCCCAGTAACAGCTGCCTTGGAACACTTCACTACCTGCCAGGTCCTGCACTAAATGCTTTACATGTGTTATCTCACTATCACAACTATCTTGGAAGATGACACTGTTAGTAGCCCCATTTTAAAGATGAGAGAACTGAGGCTCACAAAAGCAAAGCAGCTTGCCAAGGGTCATACAGTCGTTGCTGTCAGGCTGCAGTCTCTGGAGGCAAAGCTTTTGAAGGCAAATCACACACACACAGGGCAAATACCTGCCCCCCCGCTGCGCCCACGTTCCCCATCCCCCACTCGGTGTCAGCCAGTACCCACTCACCATGCTGAGTGACAAAACTGATGCAGGCATCCACAATGATGGGGATGTCACCCCGGCTCATCTGCTGCTCCTGCAGCCCTGTGCCTCCCCCGCCGGCTGCCCCGGCAATGGCCGCGTTCCATGCTGAGAAGTCTAGCCGGCCCTCTGCCTGCAGATACAGTGTCCTGAGACCCAAGAGACCTGAGTCAGAGCCAGCTCCAGAGGAGTCCTCCGACTAAGAGGCCCAGGAGCACAAGGACCAGACCTCCCAGAGACACCAGCAGGGGGCAACAACACCCAACCCAGACAGGGCCCCTGAACTAGGGAAGTGACTTTGAGGAAGTGGGCAGTGGTCCAGCAGGCCAGGGTGGAGGGTGTGAGCTGTGCTCTAGAAAGGGGGGCCCAGAGTCAAGGGTAGTGGCAAGACTTACCTTCCTGTCTCCACCAGAACCAAATGCTCTTTCTTGTCTGGGGTGTCAGTGGCTGAGACCACACCTGGGAGGAGAATCATTGGACATTATCATCGTTGTCATCTTCATCATAGTGACTAATATTTATTAAGTATTTAAGGTATGTAGGTTCCATGCTAGGAGCCTTACAAACAATACTGCAATAAATCCTGTGAGTTACATATTGTTATCCCCATTGTACACATAAGCTCAGAGAGGTTAAGTAACTTGCCTCAGATTACCTGCTATAAAATAGAACTCAAGTTTGTCTCCAAAACCTCAAAACACTATCCTACACTGTTCCTCTTTTAAGAGGAAATAGGAATTCCCAGTCCCTTCTCCCAGTTCCCAACAAGCAAGCAACTCCAAATAATGATAATAACAATAACATTTATAACAAATAACATTTATTGAATACCTACAAGATGCCTCCTGACAGGCTCTGTGATAAGTGTTTTACATGCATTGCCTTATTTGAAACTCATTACAACCCTAATATTGTGCCTGTTGTGAAGATGAGGCAACTAAAGCACAGAGAGGTTAAGTAACTTGTCCAAGGTCACACAGCCAGGAAGTGATGGAGGTGGGGGTCTAAATCTGGGCAATTTGACTCCAGAACTTGTGCCTGAATCCACTATTCCTGCTGTCTCCCATAGGGACCCCCAAATAGATGAAGGTCCACTACCCACCCTAACTCCCCATAGCCACCCTTCATCCCTGCCCCCAGCCCTGCTCACTGATCTCCTGTAGCCGGCGCAGATGAACCATGTCCTCGGGGGCTGGGGGGCCCGGGCCCGATGCTGGGCACAGGAAGAGGTGATCTCCACGAAGAAGTCCGAACCCAGACAGCCAGAGGCCAGGGGCCAGGGCAGTATGGGAAGGGGACCGCAGCCACAGGCGGCCCAGCCGCAGCAGCCCAGGGCCCAGCAGCTGGTGACAGCTCAGTGGGGAGAACCACTGTGAGGCAGGAGGACAAGGGAGAGAGGAAAATAGGGAAAGAGACAAGGAGTGGGGGAGAGAAGTAAGAGTGAGAGGGATAGGGAAAGGCAGAGAAAAACATGGAGAGAAAGCCAAGGAAACAGAGGAATGAAAGGGATGGGGAGAGAATGAAGGAAAGACCGGTGAAGGAGACAGGAGATGGATGGAGAAAAACAAGAAAGAAATGCAATTCAATTTGATTTGCTCTAGCCAACCCAGAGAAGATCCCTGTGTGGCAGGCAGCCTTATGCCCTTAATTGGGATGTAGGGGAAGACAGAATGGGTAGCTACATGCTGTAACCGAACAGTCACGAGGCCCCGGGAAGTCCCACCCTCTTGGGGCCGGGCAGAGGCTTCATGGAGAAAGGACTATTCGAGGTGAACCTCAAAGCAGTGCTTCTCAAGCTACTTGCGGTGAAGGAACAGGGAGTTTTAAAAAAATTTTCCAATCTGTCATGAACCAACACTTTCATTAAAAAGCAACAAAATGAATTACTAGAAAAATGAAATGAGAGGAATTACAAAATAAGCCCCCAAGTTTTAAAATTAGATTGCACACATAAAATCTCTCTGTCAAATTGCTATGAAAGACTCTAAATGCTGACTCAAGCCCTGTACTTAAGCTGTCATGGGCCATAACAGAGTCCCTGGGCCAGGATGGGTTAACAGACCACACTTGGGGTAGCACTGCCTTAAAGGATGGGCTAGATTTTTGGAGAGTAGATAATACGAAGAGACTTGGACCTGGCTGGGAGGGCCATGACAAAGCCCTTAGAGGATATGGAGATAACTTCTTGGTGTGAGGAGTTACAGGCAAACCAGGAGAGTGGGGTCAGAAGCCAAAGCAGGGGAGCATTTCCCACAGAGGAGCGTGAGATGCAGAGACTACCTGGTGAGGCCAGAAGGAGGCCCTTGGACTTTACCAAGGGCAGGTCACCAGCCACCTGCAGGGTAGCAGCTCAGAAGAGTATGGCAGAGGGGGGCAGCCACAAGGGGTTAAGGAGGAGCTGCAGGCTGCCAGAGCACACAACTTTCTAAGGAGTTGTCAGGAGGGCGCCAGGATGGTGAGTGGAAGGTGGAGCGGGGCTGGGGGAAAAGCTGTTTAAGGATGGGAGCGATTGTCATCATCATTGCCATTACTACCTCAACACCCACAGGTGGAGGGCTTGCTGCGTGCCGGGCAGTGTAGGCCTCGCGTGTCACTTAATCCTCAACACTAGGGGGTGGGGTCTTTTACACCACTCTACTCACATGGAAGAGCTCACATGTGAGAGTTGGAGGACTCAAGTCCCAGGATATCTGACTCTCGCGCCTGAACTTTTAATGCCATGGAGGGGATGCAGGGTGGAGAGACAGTGGCTTGCCTGGGAATGGAGAAGGTGGAACAGATGAAGGCAGCTTTGCCTGTGGACTTGGACATCTGAGGGTTGGGGGAAGGGAGTGGGAGTCAGAGGCAGCCTCTCTGTGGGAAGAGCCCCAGCACAGTGAGGTTTGGCCCATGAGCTTTGGAGACGGAGGCCTGATTTTCGTCCTGTGCTCTGCTGCCTCCTAGCTCTGTGACCTTGACCACGTGACTTCACAACCTCTGAGTTCTTTAGGTGTGAAGTATTAATAATCCTTACCTCTGAGGGTTGTTGTGAAATTTAACTGAGACATTGAGTGGGCAGCGTTTAACACAGGGCCTGGTACAGAATAAGCGCTCAGTCAACCTTAGCTGTTAGTGGAAGGGGTAGGAGTGGCTGTAGGAATAAGAGAGGACAGGATGGGGGCAGGTGGGGACAGGGAAACCATGAGCTGTCAGGGAGGGGGTCTCGGCTATCTCACCTTGCCCACGGCGCTGGTCCAGGCCTCCAGACTCTCGGCTCCATCTGTGCCAAAATGCTGGATCCTCCCCCCAGTGAGGACGAGCTCAAAGGAAAAGGGGAACCTGGAGAGAAGATGAAGTCCGGGCGGAGAATGGGGGTGAGTGAGGGGGTTGGCAGGCTCAGGCTCAGGAAGGGAAAAGGGGAGTTCAGGGAACATGGTGGGTGTTACCTGTCGAGGTCACCTGGGTCAGTGGGTGGGGGGTTCACACCCAGACATACGACATCTTGGGGCTGGATGAGGTTGAGGGGTTCAGGGCTGCTTTCTGACACAAACATTTTCAGAGCCGCACCCAGCACGCACCACAGTCGGGGGGGAGCTAAGAAGGAAACTGATGGTCAGCAGGCGGCTGACCTCTGTCCCCACTGTCAGAATTCCCATTTACCAGATATTTATTCTATGCCAAGCCCTCTGCCTGTGTATGATCTCACGTAATCTTCACGGCTCTATGAGGTGGGTTTTACATTCACTCCTGTTTTGCAGAAGGAGAAACTGGGGCTCAGAATTTGAGTAGCTTGCCCAAGTCACATGGGTAGAAAGTAGCGGAGTTGGAATTTGACCTCCACAGTCTGACTTCAAAGCACAGCCTCTCAACCATCACCCAATGCTGCCACCTGCCATGGTCCCTCTCTGAGTCCCGGCACCCAGCCCACTCCAAGGCATGTCCCATCCCCGTCCTCTCCTCCCTGTCCCTCTATGGAACACCCGTTCCCATCCTGGTTTCTGCCCACCTCCTCGCATCCCAGAGGGTTTCTGCCCTCCCTTCTCACCATCTCGGCCCCTGCGAGGGGGTGGCGGTCCAGCTTTGTTGCTAACGGGACCACAGTACAGGAAGCTGCTGTAAGTGGCAGGCACCACCACCTCATTGTACACGCCAGGGGAGGGGTCTGCAAGGGGAAGAAGAAGTGGTCAGGTCAAGCCAGTGTAATGGGACGGCCTGACCTCCTTGGGAAGGGATTGAATCAAGCAAGACAGTGGGACCCAACTCCACTGGCAGCATGGCCAAGTAGAGCCCACTGGGGACGTCTCACCACCTAGATTAGAAAAGAGGGTGGCAGGGAGTGACGAGGCTTCTAAGCCAGGCCTTGCCCACTGTCTGTCCCCACCACAAGTCAGCTCTGGGTGGAGACCTCAGAGCATGGGCCACCCTGCAAGTGTCTTGGCCCCTTTGGCACGACTACTGGAGACCAGCCTCTATAACATGACCATTTCTATGATCAGACTACCCCTGGGGAGGCGGGACCCGGCCTACTGGTTGATCCCATCAGGGGTAGGCCAGCAGTAACACCTCAAACCTCCAGATCCATTCCAGACAGTGGTCATTTCATAACATCAAGAAATAGGACCTGGAGGACCTGGAGGGTTGGGAAACTGCCCAGGCTGGACCATTGTGATGGGCTGGGTGAGAGGTAATTGCCCCTCCCCCCGCCCCCCGGAAGAACCAAGGCTCAGGTCGGGGCTGGGAGTTCTTGCAGGGAGAGAGAGGAGGCATTGGTGGGGATTACCTGCGGGCAGGAGACCAGGGAAGCTGCCTTCGAGGGCTGGAGGGGACCAGGACTCCTCTCCCTCAAAAGCCTCGACGCAGAGGAGCTGGGTCATGTTCTTTAGCAGGTTGGGTCCTGCCACAGCTGCACATAGTGCCTACAGGCAGAACACTGCAAGTTTAGGCATTTCAACGCAGAGACTGCTTTCCCCCCTCCCCGTCAGCCCCGGCCCTCCCTCCTACCTGGAGAAGCTGGCTATGATCTGGATACTGAGGGTGGGGTTTCCGGAAGAGACCTAGCCGGTACTTCCGGGAGATGAACTCTCCCCGAGGGCCAGGGGTGCTATCTGGATGCAGCCCTTCACCTGCGGGTAGCGCTCCAGCCCAGAAGCGGTTGGCACGATCATTTCCCAGGACAATGAACAACTGTAGGATGACAAGGGGCAGAGGCAAGTGACAGGAACTCAAGAGTCCCCAGACATTCCAATCCTGCCCCAAGCAGGACCCAAGGCCTCTTCTGCATGCTCTCCTTCCATCCGCAACCCCGGTCCCCCACACAAACTTTCTTCCTCTTCAGACTCCTCACCTGCACGATCTCATTACTCCAGACACTTGTGTCCAGCTTCAGGCTCTGCACCTTGGAGATCCCAGAACCCAGGGCCCGGTGCTGACCTGTTAGGGTGTGAAGGGCATGTGGCAGGGGCACCCTGAGCCCTCCTGCCCCCAACTCCCTCCTTCTCCCCATTTCAGCTACAGGCTCCAGCCCTCACCTGCGCACTGCTTGCAGATGACCACCCCCAGGTTGACAGCGGCCCAGTCCGGGCGGGAGGCCTCACAGTCCGCACAGTGCCGGTTTGCCCGATTGGACCAGATCTTCTCAGCCACCTCGTAGTCAGACAGGGTCTCGGTTACTGCTTCCTGCAGAGCGGCCGCCCAGCTCTGCCGAGCCCCCCCAGACTCGGCTGTGAAGCTGAGGGGTGGACAGCCAGTCCGTGGGCATGGACATACCGCCCGACCTGTTCCATCCCCCTGGCCACATGTGGGCCAGCCCAGACCTTCCTGACATCCTTGACCCTGTTCACTGGCCTCCTGTCAGTGCACACCCACTGAATCCTACTGAGGAGGTCCCGGGTCCTCTGCACCCCTGTGCCCCCACCAATGTCTCTCCCCGAGCCTTGCCTCCTGCCAGTCTGGGCCCCACCTGAAGCAGCGATGTGGTGTGAGCAGGTCGAAGCTGCGACTCTTGGTCTCCCGGACGCTGCAGCCTTGCAGTTCAATGAAGCAGATCCCAATGCCCAGAGAGAAGGCCTGGCAGGGTCGGGGCAGGCACAGTGAGGCCAGAATGGGCTATAGGTCAGGCCCCTCGGCCCCAGCCCGGCCCTCCTCACCTGCTCACTCTTGTACAGGGCCAGCTCTCCGGGGCTCAACGCAGCAAACACCTTGGCCTTGTGCCCACGCAGCTCCAGCATGCCCGTGCGAAGGGGTCGGGGTGGCTGTGGGGGCCGGGGGTGGCCCAGGAGGCGCTGCTCCTTCAAGCAGGATTGCACCGTGGAGCACCACATGTCCCGCTGAGCTGGCGGGGGACAGGGAAGAGGGTCAGCCGGCTGTGTGCTTACCTGGCCTCCCCAGCCCTGCCCTGGCCCGGGAGGCCCTGGCCCTCACCCTCGCTCTCTGTGCGGAACACGAACACCCTCTGGCCAGTGACGACCTGGAACTTGTTGTCCTTGCTGCTGCGGGTCATCTCGATGGCTGTCAGAGGGATCACACCCTTGGGGAAGGGGTCCTGGAGGGACAGACCGTTGGCCCATGGGGACAGGAACTCAGCCGCGTGCGCTGACCCCGGGGGGGCCAGTGCCAACTTTTAATGAGATCAGCACTCATTCCGCAAGCAGTGGGGTACAGCTGCTAACCGAGCTCCTTTAGATGCTGACACCAGTCATGCGGTACCTGCCTCCCCCACCAGGGGGGGACTGGCCTTCCAGTCCTGAGCCTCCCTCAGCCCTCCCTCTCCCTCTCCCTTTCCCCAGGCCCCATGTAGCATCTCCCGGACCCACCTTATCGCTGCCAAAGTACATCAGACTCCTCCCATTGAACTGCACAAAGCGCCTCTGGAAGACGTAGTTTCTGGGGAAGGCAGGGGCCGAGACCAGTAAGTGGTGGAAGCTGCATCCCGGGGCGTCCTAGGAGCTGGGAGCACTTGGGGCCTGACCTCCACCACCACCACGCAGCCTCCCACGCCCCCCTCCCCTGCCCTTCCCAGCAGCCCCACCCCTGAGGGGAGAGCTTGTCTAGCCAGCCACTGAGCAGGGGCGTGGGGCGGTCTGCCGTGGAGGAGAAGCTGGCATAGGGTGAAATGAGGTCATCGTTGGTCTCCGCGTCCAGGGCGGGCAGTGAGAGGGTGGAATCCCCCGGCAGCTCAAGGCTGGCATAGCCAGCGTCCTCTCGTGCCTCCAGATCCTGCCTGCTGAGCCTGTGGGGGCCAAGACAGAGAGGGACACACATTAGATCCAGTTCCCTGGACAGCCCCACCCTCAGCGCCTAGTGGAATGCCTGGCAGGTACTGGATCTGCTTTTCAAACAGGGGAACAGGGAGGTTGAGAACCCAAAACACTAGCATGGAGCTTCTTCCCCGAGCACACTTGGACTTTGCTTTTGAAAACTTTCAGTCTGGGCTTCCCTGGTAGCGCAGCGGTTGACAGTCCACCTGCCGATGCAGGGGACACGGGTTCGTGCCCCGGTCCGGGAAGATCTCACATGCCGTGGAGCGGCTGGGCCCGTGGGCCATGGCCGCTGAGCCTGCGCATCCGGAGCCTGTGCTCCGCAACGGGAGAGGCCACAGCAGTGAGAGGCCCACGTACCACAAAAAAAAAAAAAAAAAAAAAAAAACCCAAAAAACAAACAAACAAAAAATTTCAGTCCTTCGCCTCTGCCATTAGGATTACTTGGCAGAAAATTTGGGGAAGGGCTGAGTAGATGGCTTTCTGCCACAGTTGCCCATATCTCATCAATAAGCCTGACTGGTTCTTGCTCCAGAAAGTTCTTGCCTTTCTCTCCGGGGACCAAGCTTCCATCAGTTCTCACCGAGGTGAAGGGAATCGCCTAACTGGTCACCTGCTTCCACTCGCACCCTCCCACCAAACATCCGTTCTCCCACTGACACCAGAGTGCTCTTTTAACAATGCAAATGAGAGCATTTCACTCACCAGCATGAACCTCTACAATGACTTCCCATCTGCACTTAGGATAAATTGAAATTCCTTACCAGGGGCTGCAAGACTTTGTACAGTGAGACCCGTGGCAACTCCCCTGACCTCACCCTGTATCGCCCTCACCTTGGCTTACTACAGTCCAGCCACATTCTCTTCCCCAGTTCAGAGCCTTTGCACACGGTGTTCCCTCTGCCTAGAGCACGCTTCCCTGGGCTGCTTCTTCTCATCCTTCAAGTGTTCCTTCTCAGAAAGTCCTCTATTATTCTCCAGCACTTTCCAGTGGTTCCTTACCTCGGCTGCACAGAATCACCCAGGAAACTTAAAAATACCTGTATATGAGCCCCACACCAGACACTTAAATTTGAGTCTCTGGGAATGAGGCCCAGGCATCTGTTGTTTTAAAAGTTCCCCAGGGGGCTTCCCTGGTGGCGCAGTGGTTGAGAGTCCGCCTGCCGATGCAGGGGACACGGGTTCGTGCCCAGGTCCGGGAAGATCCCACATGCCGCGGAGCGGCTGGGCCCGTGAGCCATGGCCGCTGAGCCTGCGCGTCCGGAGCCTGTGCTCCGCAATGGGAGAGGCCACAACAGTGAGAGGCCCATATACCGGTAAAAAAAAAAAAAAAAAAAAAAAAAGTTCCCCAGGAGGTAGTGCCGCTGAGGTTGAGAACCTCTACCCCATTTGTTTCCTACTTCACTGAGAAACTGAAGCCATCAGACGAGAATCCCCGCAGACTCCCAGTGCCTCATCTGCCCCATTTCACACACACACTGCCTTCCTCCTGGTACTGGAATAAATAGCCCTGTCTAAAGCCGGTCCGTCCTCTGAGCACTTGATCCTAGTCCCCTCACCTACACAATGACATCGCTCCAGACTTTCTCTCTTTTCTCTCCCCTACATCAGCTAGTTCTCCCTCTCTACCAGGTCATCCCTATTCACCTATGAACATACGTAGCATTCTATGCTATAAAAACCCCCTTCTTGACTCCACTTCTACTCTCAGTAACCACTCCAACTCTCTGCTCTTCTTTGCAGAAAAACTCCTCAAAAAATGTTGTCTTCACATTTGCAACTCCTCTCCTTCCGTTCTCTCTTGAGCCCACTCTGATCCAGCTTTCATCCTCAGCACTTGTCAAGGTCCCGAGTGACCTCCATGTTACCAGTTCCAGCGGTCAATTCTCAGCCCTCAACTTACCCAACCTCTCAGCAGCACCTGACATAGCTGACCTCTCCCTCCTCCTTGTACATTTTCTTCACTTAGCTCCTGTGGCATCAACTTCTCCTGCTTTTCCCTCTGCTTCACTAACCATTTCTTTTCAGCCTGTTTTGCTGATTGTCCTTCTTCTCCCAAACCTCTTGATACTGGAGTGTGCTTGGTTCTCTGCTCTATCAACACTCACTCACAGCTACATATACCCATCCAAACGCTGACGACTCACAAATCTGGATCTGCAGCTCGGACCTCTTCCCCACACTCCAGACTTGTATATCCAGTGGCCTATTTGCCACCTCTTCTTGGGTGTATAGTACACACCTCAAATTCAACACATCTAAAACTGAACGCCTCATCTGCCCCCCACCTACCTCTGCTTTATGCCCAGTCTTCCCCATCTCCAACTATGGCAACTCGAGGGACTTCCAGTTGCTCAGAACAGTGCTGTGGTACTAAATCTTTGAAATGTGGTTGTTTCATAGTTACAGCACAGCTCACACCAGACTAGCCACGTTTCATGCGTTCAGCAACCACACTTGTTTACTGGCCACCACAACGGACAGTACAGGCTCAGACCAGAACCCCTGAAGTCATTCTTGACTGCTCTTTTCT
The DNA here is from genome assembly GCF_964270905.1 of Leucopleurus acutus. Lineage (NCBI taxonomy): Eukaryota > Metazoa > Chordata > Mammalia > Artiodactyla > Delphinidae > Leucopleurus > Leucopleurus acutus. Next base: position 57,953,188 of record NC_139145.1, on the reverse strand, counting down.
CTCACATCTCAATTTACCAGGACGGTTCGCCTTCAAAATACAACCCAAACCAACCGCTTCTCACCATCTCCACTCCCATCACGCTAGCCTGAGATGTCTCACCTAGATCACTGCAAGAACCTCCCAACTAGTCTCTCTGCTTCTGCTTTTGCCCCCTACAGACCATGCCCAACACAGCAACCAGAGGGATTCTTAAAATGTAAGTCAAAACCCTTCCGGGGCTTCCCTGGTGGCGCAGTGGTTGAGAGTCCACCTGCCAATGCAGGGGACACGGGTTCGTGCCCAGGTCCGGGAAGATCCCACATGCCGCGGAGCGGCTGGGCCCGTGAGCCATGGCCGCTGAGCCTGCGCGTCCGGAGCCTGTGCTCCACAACAGGAGAGGCCACAACAGTGAGAGGCCCGCGTATCGCAAAAAAAAAAACAAAACCGAAAAACCTTCTGGTGGCTGCCTTCCCATTTCACTTAAGAGTAAAAGCAAGTCCCTACAAGGTCCTACCCATCTGACTCCGTTTACAGCTCTGATGGCAGCGTCTCCCCCAACTCTTCCCACCCTGCCCCACTCTGCCCCAGCCCGGCCGACCCTGTCATCACTCCTGGATCCCTGTGGGCAACTGGCCTCTTTAAAGCCTCTATTCTGGCCACTCTTCCCGCCTGCAACACTCTTCTCCTAGAAGAGGGCTAACTACGTCCCCTCCTTCAAGTTTTGGCTTGAATGTCATCCTCTTAATAATGGCAACTCTTCATGAAAAACTGCAGTCCACTCCCCCCTCACTCCATCCCAGCCCTCTTACCCGGTTCGATTTTTTCCATGGCACTTATCACCTTTTAACATATGGTGTAGCTCATTTATTATATCTGTTGTTAATTAACTATCTCCACACAAGGGCAGGGATTTCTGATCTATCCCAAGTATCTACAACGATATCCGGCATTCAGTAGGTGCTCAATAAAGATAGTTAAATAAAGGAATGAAAGGCACTGCTCCCTATTTTAAATCATACATCCATTTCTTTGTCTACCTGTTTTATTTCCTGTCTGTCCCCACTGAGTCACAAGCTCCCTCATGGGGGACTGGGTCTGTCATATTCATCCTGTACCTCAAGAACCCGGCTGGCACACAGTGGACACTCAATGCACATTTGACAAATAACGGGAAACACGGCCACCACCAGCTCAACCGCTCCTCAAGCTGCCCCTCTTCCTGCCATCATCATGCTATGGACCACTCACCTGTGTTCAGCCCTTTCTTGACAGATAACTCTGCCTTCTCTTCTGTCGGGGACCCCTGAGACCCCCACAGGCTGGACACCATAGTACAGGCAACCAGGGTCCATGATGTGCACTGGCAGGAGGAAAAAAAGGGGAGACAGGGAAGAGGTCAGGTGAGAGTGTCTGACGTCCTGAAGGGCACTGCCCCTCTTCCCCCAACCCATGATAACCCACCTACCTGTGCCCGTTGTGGGCCTGAGGGCAGGAGTGGGGGCAGTTGTCTGGGAGCTGTCTGGGGCCCTTAGGGGAAAGGTCTAGTGTCATTAAAGGAAAGAGAAGGAAGGACAAGCCCTCATGCCCTGTTCCTCCCTGCCCCCAGCAATGGGATCCCCAGGGAGCCAACTCCACTCACATGTCCTGAGCTGTCTGTGCCCCGCCTCTTAAGTCCAAGCCGAAGTAGATGGCGTTGGGCATCATCTCCACAGTGTTCAAGGCTGAAGGCTGCTCAGAGGAGGACCTCTGAGGGACAGGAGGGGACCTCGGGCTGGGCTCTGGGCTCTTGGATGCCTCTGGTCTCCAGTGAGCTGGACTCAACCCAGGCCTCTGGGTGGTGGTGGAGCCACTGAGCCCACCAAATACCGTCCTGGGCTTAGGCACAGGCTTGGGGGGCTGCGCCTGGGGGGCCGGGCTGGGCGGTGGCTCCATGGCACTTCCCAGTTGGGGATCCGGGGAGCCCTCTGCCGTGCCCGCCTGCAGCAGGCGCAGAATGCGTTTCCGATGCCCTGTGGCGTTGATGCCCAACTGCCTCAGCTCCTCGTGGCCCAGGCCCCGGGCTGCACCCGCTGTAGCCAGGCCATGCCGCCGGAACACGTCTGCATACTGCTCCAGGTGCACCGTGGCCAGCCACACAGCGATGTCCAGGTCCTGAGGGGCAGCCATGGGGGCTCAGGCCATTGCTGGGGGGAGGGGCAGGTGAAGGGAGGGCTCAGGCTGAGATTCCCCCTCCCTGTGCCAAAGTCTGAGGCCTGGACAGGGGTACCAGACTCCAGTCTTCCTCCAAAGAAGAATGACCAGAGGCCTGTAATCCGGGGGCAGAGCCATCCCAGAACATGCTTTCTCATTGCAGGTGAACCCCTTCATTTGCAGATGAGGAAACTGAGGCCCAGGGAGGGGAAGAGGCTTTCCCAGGGCTCACAGCAAGTTGGCTTATCGATGGCAGTGTTGGTCCCTTAGCTCCTGCCCACCCTGTGTCTGGGTCAAAGCTCTGCCTCTGCATTGCTGCACGTTCAACTAAGGAAGTCTGGGACAAGAGGCCGGAACCCTGCCCCTGCAGGGTGAAGGGGGGATGGTGGGGAGGAAGGGCCCACGATGTGCCCTAATCCTGCTGTGGCACAGCGTGGGGATAGGGCAGCTGTGGCACAAGAGGAGAGGGGAGATGCAGATCCCACTCCCGCTGGTTTCCAGAGCTGAGGTACAGGCTCGGGCCATCCTAATCCTGGACGTTCCCAGTTCCCCCTCCCCTTCCACCTATTGTCTCTGCTCAGACTTCCTTCCTTTCCCTCCGGCTCTGGCTGCCCCCACATCCTGCCTCCCTTGGTCAGGCTGCCCAGAGAGCTCTAAGCAGTACCGACATCTGAGCAGAGGCCACTTGGGGAGTGAGGATGGGGCAGAGAACTGAGTCAGAGAGATGAGGGACCAGGGGTACACCAGGGTCTTCACTCTGCAGCATCTTCTCACACACGTGTGTGCAAACAGGAGCACCCACCCTGCAGGAACTCACAATGTGAAATGACATCCCCCTACCTCTGCTTTCTCCAAGTCCTCCTTCGCCCTGCTCATGCCTTTGGACTCAGGTCTCTGAGGCTCTGTCCCATTCCACCAGCCTGACCCTGACCCTGCTCTACTGCCTAGACCTACCTTGGATTCTGTCTCCCTGCGTTTTATCTCTACCCTGTCCCTGTCCCTACCCCACTCCATCTCCATCTCCATCTCTACCTCTAAATCCATCTTGGTCCCTCTCCTTGTTTTGCTCTCTGTCATTAAGCCTCTCCCTGCCTCCGTCTCCAATCTTAACTAGATGTTCGGTTTCATCTGTGTCTCTGGCCACATGAAACTGGCTCTAGGTTTCTGTCTCTGCCTCTGCCCTGACGGCTCTCTCCCAGTTTCTCTCCTGCGGGGTCCCGGCCAGGACTCCCTCTCGCCCCAGCATCAGCTCTGGCCTCTCTGCCTCTCTGTGGCCGAGCCCCTCCCCAAGCTAGGGCCGGGGTGCTGCGCCTCCCGCCCTGACTCAGAGTCCAGTTTCCCGGTGACTCAGGCCCGACTCGAGGGCATGGGACTGGGAACTAGGAGGTGCGCGGGGCAGGAGTGCGGGGGGGCGGGTCAGGCCGCGCGGAGCAGCTCCGGCTACGACGAGGGAGGGGGCAAGGAGGGAGGGGGCAGAGACCGGCAACCCGAGGGAGGGGCGGTCGCGGCGGGGAGAGGGATAGGGGAGGGCCCCCGGCGCGGAGCGGGCCGGGGATCCCACGAACGCTCTCGAGGAGGTGATGGGGAGGAGTCTGGGAGGCAGGGGCCCAGGGGCGCGGGGGTCCTCACCTCACTAAGCGGCTGCAGTCGGCTCCCAGGTGCCCGACGCGCTGCCGTAGGCTCCGGGTCCTGCCGCGCCGGCCCCGCCTCCCCTCAGCCCTCCCCCGACGGGGCCCAGCCCCGCCCCGCTCGTCGGTTCCCTCGGCGGGGCCCCGGCCACTCCTTGTGCAAGCGGCGGCCTCCAAAAGGTTTGGGCTCCTTACCCAACCGCTGCGCTTATCTCGCAGCCTGGCAAGCTCAGCCCCTTGAGGGGCCAAAAAAGGGGGGGACCGGAACAGGGTTGGAGGCCGAGACAGCCTTAGAGAGCAGGACAAAAAGGCAGAGACCAGACGGAGATGGGGACTGGGGTAGAACCAGAGAGAGAAGGAGAGTGCTGCGGGGGACAGCTTTGCATGCCCTCCGCTGTTCCCTCCCCGTCGGGCTGAAAGGGGAGGGAAAAGAATAGGGCCTTAAGTCCCCAGGGCATCTCTCCCACGCCCCGCAAGGTGGCTGGACTCTGGTACCCAGTTAATGAGGAAACAGAAGCTGATATCCACAAGTCACGGATATCCACAGCCTTCCAAGCTGGCGAACCTTCAGGAGCCCAGCCGTATGACCTGGGGGAAAGAGGCAGAGGCCCGGAGGAGTCCGCGACTGCTTCTCCCTCTCCAAGGGCCTGGTCTAGGTTTCTTCCCAGAGATGAAGGTCAGGTTTCGGGGCTGCCTTTTTGAAGATAAGGCTGGTGCCCTGTAAGCACGGTGACCCGGCGAGCAGCCTTCGCATCCTGGGGCGAAGCCCCTTCTCCCCACCCTCCCACTGCAGTTTGTGTGTGTGTGTGTGTGTGTGGTGAGGGGGGGCGGGAGAGGGGTCCCTGAGGAGAAACGGCTCCTCTCCCCTCTCGGGATCTTGCCTGGAGCCCTAACCTTAGAGCCTGCCCCCCAGAGCCTGAGGCCCCTCCCCCTCCGAGTGGGGCTGGCCTTTAGCTGTGTGTGGGTTGGGGGGCGGGGTAGGGGCGCCCGCTGGCCGGGCTGTGCTTTCCGGTTTGTATGAGAGGAAGTTGGCTGTGAGTCAGCAGATACAGGAACTATCAGTAGCTAGGGGAAGACCCCTGCCTGAGGGGAAGGTGAAGGGAATGTGGGGAAGTGGTCCCCGCCTCTCCCAGCTGCCCCAGCTTGTAAGGGGACTGCCATTTTCAGCCTCCTGGGGCCCTTCTAGCTGAGAAAGAGAATGATAATAATTAATACTTCAAATGGCCATAATAATGGCTACCAGTTATTGAAAGCTGACTATGTCACAGGCCCTGTGCAAACACTGCTTTGCAAAGTTTGATTCATTCCCACGGCAGCCCTTAAGATAGGGAATTTACCACCTCCGTTTTACAGATAAGGAGACTGTCTCCTGGATGTCTTCGTTCTGGATGGTTAACTGGGGGGTGCGGGGCAGGAGAATGCTCCTCATAGACCTGCAGCTATAAGGAGTGAAAATTGACCAAGGGCCTCAGCTGCTTCTCTCTGAAATCCATCAGCTCCTACTCTAAGGCCAGCTTCCCCCTGGGCCGCTCCCAGCCAATGACCAAGCTCAGCAGAGATCCTAAGGCAGGCCTAGCCCTGGGAGACAGGGGGCTCCTCTCACAGCTGACATTGGCTCGAGAATTCCCCCATGGGCTTGCTGAACTTTCCTTCTTCTGCATACGTGGTCTAGGATATTTCCTCTCACCCTTCCTTCCTTCCCTCTCTCTTTCATAGCTCTCCCAGCTCCTGGCTCCCTTGCTTTGCTTTAATCAGATCCTTGCACGTTTCATCCTGCCGTGGCGGCTTCTTCTTGGAGGACTCGGAGTAACCCAGCAAGAGAGGAGAGTTGGGTAAATTAGTAGAGGGCACGGGGAGCTTGCAGGGATGGGTGCCGGTGGGGGGGGTCCTGGTCAGGGCCCAGATGCAGGAGTTCTGAATCCTTTTTTGTGTCAGGTTCCTCTTTGGCAATCAGGTAAAGTATATGGTCCCAATCTCAGAATAATGTTTTAAAAATGCATAAAATGAAATATGTAGGATTACAAAGGAAACCAATTATATTGCAATACTGTTATAAAACTATTTTAAATGATATAGTAATATATGTACTTCTTTATTAATGCTTTAAATAAGATTTAGCAGTAGGTTGACGCCTCACATAATTTTGAAGCAGTGATGAGCGTGCATGATATTTCAAACTATCTGCAATACTGTAATGATATGATACAAATATATATATGATTTCTATTGGTGACAAAGCCATAGTTGTGGCTAATATGACTGGCCTGTTGCTGCTGTCATAATTGAAGGACATGCTACATTTCAGCTAGAGATTAGTGAAAATAATATAATTTTTTTTCCCATCCAAGTTCAGTGACTCCAAGATAAGGACACCTGAGTCAGAGGGTCAGGGCAGAGCCACAGAGAAGGAGGCCCAGCTCCTTCCCTCCGACCCTACTTCCCCTCTCTGACTCAACCCTTTGGGGCTGGTGGAGCATCTGGTCCTTGGCTGGTATCTTCCTTCCCTCTTTCTCCCTGGCTCTTTTTCCCAGTTTCTCTAATCTCTGTCTGTGTCTCTATGTGTCTCTCTCTGTGTCCCCATAATCTGTCACTGAGGGAACAGGGCAGACTCAGGGGATTCCTGTAGCCTGGGCACAGTGGGGCAAGGAGAACTCTGTAATTCTAGGGTCACTGGGACCTGGAAGAGGGAATGTCCCTGAGCCTCGGGCTCTGGGGGGAGATGCAGGTCTTTCCTTCCCCACCCCCTCTTCCATTCTCAGCCTTCTTAGGGGCAGAAACAGGCCAAGACAGAGATGAGTGAGAACGAAGGCAGGTAATGGAGGCATCCCAGACTCCAGAAGACAAGGGCTGAAGCCCCTGTGATCCTGGACTTGGGTCCAAGGGGTCTTTCCCTAAATTCCACTCCGTGGAGCTGCAGTCCAGGAATCCAGAGGTCGAGGCCGTCCTCTGCCCTCCTCCAGGCCCCCAAAAGAGCACTGAGCAACTGACCAGGTCTGGGTCGAGGGCACAGGGGCTCTGGAGTAAGTCTACAGCAGGTGTCAGCCCTGGCCCCTAATGGATGGGCTGAAGGGAGGTCAGTGGCCTCAAGGAAGGGGAGCATGGAGTTCTGGGGTTGATCTTTTCTCCAAATACTTGAGAATGGGGTGGAGTACCAAATCAGCTCTTCCCTTGTTGGGGTGTATGCCTCCCAAGATGATTTGGACCAGGGGAGGGCTGTTGGTCCCAGAAATTGGGGGTAGAGAGCGGTCACAGCATGTCCTGAAAGAGCTGAAGGCATCCTAGGAGAAGAGAGCAGGGGGAATGGTATTGTGCAGGGTAAACCAGCTCAAAGGAATGAGAGGGAGACTGGGTCGGTGGCTCATGTTCCTTGAAGGGGCTCTTTCCCTGGGGGGCTGTCTTGGATCCCTGTTCCTTAACCAGACCTCCTTCCTTCTCACTGCCCAAGGAGTCCACCTACAGCAAGATCAGCAATGCCAGGCTGAGCCAGGGAACTCACTTTACTCCATGGACAGCCACGGCTGGTAATCTGAGCTGAGCTGCCTTTTCCTTTGGGGGTTATCGTCTGTGGCTCCTTCAGTGGTACCACGTGTGCAAAAGGTACCCCTTAGAAGGGTCCCTCTTCAAACCTTAACCCTGGACCCCTACCAGTTCACCCTGGCAAGAGAGACTGCATTACTGACAATCATCGTCTGATCTGCCTGCTCTGGTCTACCAAACATAAGCTGCAGGGCTCACATGACCCAGAGCACGCATGGAGCCATGGTTTAACAGTAAGGTCCAGTCCAGAGACCAAAAACAATGGACGGGTTCTCCAATGTTTCATCTCTCAGAAGACCTTGTAACCTACAGCAACACTTCTGTGTGCTTCACAAACCTCAGTTGTCTGGGTCTTCTCACTCCTTGATACTCCATCTCCCCAGAGACCTTCCCATAGCCAGCCCTGCCTTTCTGTCTCCCATGGTCTTTGTTGTGTGGTTTGATTCAGCCTCTCTGGCATTTTGCAGGGAGAGAGGAGTAAGAATGAAATGTGACATTAGTACATCTTAACCCTAACACATGGGACAAAGGGGCACTAGTGAGCGGAGGGAGGGACAGAAACAAGGGGTGGGTGTGGAAGGGAATTTTCCAGTACCCCTTTGCGTGGCTCTGTCCTCCCCTTCCCCACCCGCACCATAGAGTGACTGCTACAGCCCCTGTCACTTAGAATACCATTTTGCTCACTGGAAGGGGATGGTATGATGTAGTAATTAAGAGCAAATCTCTAAAGTCAAACCCTGACCCCCACCTCTACCAGTGCTGGGACCTGAGCAAGTTACTTAAATCTTGGTGCCTCCGTTTCCTTTTCTGCAAAGTGGAGATAATAATAGTGCCTACCTCACAGGGTTGTTGTAAAGATTAATCCATGGAGATATATGGATAATATGGGCAAAGGGCCTGAAACACAGCAAGTGCTCATAAACATTTCCCGTTCTTTGTTACTATTTTCACCAGTCACTTCCACGGTGACTTTAGACCACAACCAGCTTGCCTGTTACCCCATCGCCCTGGTACATCCCCTGATCTTGTTTTAATCAATCATCCCATGGCATCCTATTGTTAAATCAGACCACGTTGCACTTGTCCTATTTCTACCATCCTCCAAGGTCCCTGGTTGTCATCTTCTCCGTTCCACCAATTTTGTTATTCCTCATCTAATTTCCTGTCACCCCTGTGACTCCTGATCACCTCCATTGTCTCCAGTGGCCTCCAGGTCTCACTCCCCTTCTGTGTGGTAGAGGGCACAACCGTCACCCATATTTGGGCCAGCTGGGGTGGGGGTGGCCTCTGAGGGGCACGTTTCTTGCAGGAAGGAATACTCCCATTCGATCACTTCATTTATTTCTCATATTTCTCCCCATGTTTAGACATCTCTCATATTTTTACTGAGTGTCTGTTATGGACCAACCGCTGCTCAAGGGTTTAGAGAGTGTTGGGGTCCGTGGTTGGCCACCCCAAAATGTGCCTCAATGACATATTGATTGTTTTGAATTAAAGTGACTTAAGAAACAGCCAAAGCAAGAGGGACACCCTGACTCTCTGTCTCCCTGAAAGCAGGAAATCAATCTCTCACGTGACAGATGCACTCCCTGCATCTGGAGGTAGAAGGATGCTCTTATCACCAAAGATAGGAAGTCAGGCCAAGGAGCCTATATAAACAAACCTTGTTCCTTCTTTAACGTACTGCCCCAAGCCCAAACTCTGTTTAAATTTTTCACTAATTGGGCACCCAAAACCCATGTTTCTGTGTCCTGTCAATTTCTCACACATTTATTGTTTCTTTGTCTAAAAACTCTAAAAGCTGCCTGCTTTGGCCGCTTCTTAGGTCCCACTTCTATGAGGCCTCCATGCGCATGACTTAAAATTTGTTTCTTCTTCTCTGTTAATCTCTCTGTGTCAATTTTATTATTAGTCTAGCCACAAGAGCTTAAGAGGGGTAGAGGGGGAAATTCCCCCCTTCCCAACAAGGTACAACAATGAGCAGAAACAGACTGTGGAGAGTTTGGTCTACTAGAGGAGTGCCCCAAATAAATGTATAATTACACCCCAAAATGAGTGTTCTGAAGGGAAGCACTACAAGAACATGAAACAGAGGAAGCCAACCTGGCCTGGGGGTCTGGGAAAGCGTTTCCTGGAAGCCGTGCTTAAGCTGAGATCAGAAAGATGGTTAGGAGTTAATTGGGGGTGGGACGGAGGGTTTTCCAGGCAAAGATCCCGAGGGGGACGCAAGCCTGGTGAGGAATAGAGACAGATCAAAGAGGCTGGGAGTTTGAGGCCACCCAAGATTAAGGGGCCTCTGGGACCAGGCCATGAAGACCCTTGTTGTTCTTGGTTGGGATTTGGTCTCCATTCCAAGAAGAGTTCAAACAGGTGATAGGTTCATCCTTGCATTTTTTTTTTAAATTTTATTTATTTATTTATTTTTGGCTGTGTTGGGTCTTCGTTTCTGTGCGAGGGCTTTCTCTAGTTGCGGCGAGCGGGAGCCACTCTTCATCGCGGTGCGCCGGCCTCTCACTGTCGCGGCCTCTCTTGCTGCGGAGCACAGGCTCCAGACGCGCAGGCTCAGTAGTTGTGGCTCACGGGCCTAGTTGTTCCGCAGTATGTGGGATCTTCCCAGACCAGGGCTCGAACCCGTGTCCCCTGCATTGGCAGGCGGACTCTCAACCACTGCGCCACCAGGGAAGCCCCCATCCTTGCATTTTTAAGATGCCCACACAGAAGACCAGTTAGGGTCCTCACAGCTCTCCCCACCCCCAGTTTCTCTGGCCTGAAGACTGTGCCATCCTCCCCACCCATACACTCCCCTCCACGCAGCCCCTCCCCAGTGCCCTTTGCACATTTTTGTGAGGATGAGGTCATTGTGGGGGAGGGGAGGGAGTGCCAGGCCTCTAAGCCTCCTTTATCTTGGAGGACTGGGGCAGCCCTGGGAGCTGGGAGGGGAGGAACAAACACAGAACACCTCCCTTCCCTCCATCCCCACCCCTGAAACTAGAGCCTTGTCCCTTCCACCCCAGGCTGTTGATGTGAGCTGTATATAAGGAGATACTTTAATGCAATTTCACTGCAAGACATTTTATGAAGAGCATCTAGTCCTGCAGCTACTACTAGACTCCCTTTGGGACCTTGGGCAGGTCACCCCCTCCACAGGTCTCAGTTTCTCGGTGTGTAAAGTTAGTGGGCAGGGATCTAATGTTCAGCACGGTGACTACAGTTAACCATACTGTACTGCATACTTGAAATTTGCTAAGGGAGGGACTTCCCTGGTGGCCCAGTGGGTAAGACTCTGCGCTCCCAATGCAGGGGGCCCAGGTTTGATCCCTGGTCAGGGAACTAGACCCTGTATGCATGCATGCTGCAACTAAAAGCCTGCATGCCACCACTAAGAGTCTGCGTGCTGCAGTGAAGATCCTGTGTGCTGCAACTAAGACCTGGCGCAACCTAAATAAATTTTTAAAAATATATATGAAACTTGCTAAGGGAGAAGACCTTGAATGCTCTCACCACACAAAAAAATGGTAACTATGTGAGGTGGTGAATGTGTTAACTAACTTCATTGTGATAATCATTTCACAATATATATATGTACATTGCATTGCACATATGCTTGAAATTCATACAGTTTTATTTGTCAATTGTACCTCAATAAAGGTGGGAAAAATTTTTTTAAAGTTAGTAGGCAGTGCTGTCCAGTAGAATTTTCTGCATTGATGGACATGTTCTATCTGTGCTTTCCAGCATGGTGGCCACTAGCCACGTGTGGCCGTTGAGACACTGTGTGGCTGGTGAGCTGGAGGAGCTGAATGAGTTTATTTTGTTTTATTTTATTGTAATTAATTTAAACTTAAATAGCCACATGTAGCTAGTGGCCACCATACTGGACAGCACATGCAGATCTTAAACTTTTAGGGAGTTCCCTGGTGGCCCAGTGATTAGGAAAGCCACTAACCACTGGCTTTCCTAACCAGGAAAGCATATTCACTGTCGTGGCCCGGGTTCAATCCCTGGTTGGGGAACTAAGATCCTGCAAGCTGCAGGGCGGGGCAAAACTTTTATGAGAATTCCAATGACAGTTATGGACCCCTTCTCATGCACTCTATCATAGATGGCCCCCTCCAGTCCCACTTATGTGGCCCAAGCAGGCAGGGTCCCCTGCCTGGGGCTCAGGTCCCTGGTCTACCTGCCCCTCTTTCTGCCTTAAAAATGCAGAAAAGTGGGGTCTGCCCTGGAGGTAGAAGAATGACTGGGAAGAACCTAGGAACTAGCAGAACACAGTCCTTTTTTTTTTTTTTTAAATAGAAGCATAGTTGATGAAGAATATTATATAAGTTACAGGTGTACAACGTAGTGATTCATAGTTTGTTTTTTTTTTCTTTTTTTCGGTACGCGGGCCTCTCACTGTAGTGACCTCTCCCGTTGCGGAGCACAGGCTCCGGACGCGCAGGCTCAGCGGCCATGGCTCACGGGCCCAGCCGCTCCGCAGCATGTGGGATCCTCCCGGACCGGGGCATGAACCCGTGTCCCCTGCATCGGCAGGCAGACTCCCAACCACTGCGCCACCAGGGAAGCCCGATTCATAATTTTTAAAGGTTATACTCTATTTATAGTTATTATAAAACATTGGCTATATTCCAAGCAGAACAGTTTTAAGCCAGGACTTCTGCCCCCAGCCTGGAGTACTTCCCATACATCTAAAGAAAGGCAGGATGGGGGCAGCGGTGACATTAGGGACATTTGGTCTCAGTGTCTGGTTGAACTTCCTCCTGCCCGGCCTCCCTGAAAACCACCAGACTGCCACTGGAACGGTCCCTCCTGGGGCACACAACTGCACTGTAGTGTGAAGCTGTGCTCTAGAGATGGGGTCGTGCCGGAAGCCTGCAGTGTTTATGAACTGGGGGATTTGGAGTAGCCAGAGGAGGTGGGGAGACCTCGGCCAGGAGGGGGGTTGCTCAGCCCCTGTCCAGCCCCTCTTGGCCTCCTTGCACTAGAAAAGGGAGCTGTTTGCTGCTCCAGGCCTTCTGCCTGATGCCGCCTCCTCCTGCCCCCAGCACCACTCACTCACGCCTGCCGTTTTCACCGTCCACATCATCTGCGAATCAGACACTCCCCAACCCAGGAATATGGAGGTCTGAGGGGGCTCAGAGGAACTTGCCTTTGGCCCTGCGAGGCCACCCGATGTGGGGAGGAAATACTGTCCTCCCTTCTCTCCTCCAGGCTCCAGCCACTTCCTCCCCAAAGCTCCCTGCATAGACCCATTTACAGAAGACAACTTTCACTGGGACTTAACTTTCTACCCTCTTGCTCTGGGCTTCCTCCTTCATCTCTCAGATGCCCACCCTCTCTGTCCCCCATCTGGAAAGTCCTTAGCTGGTTCCTGCCCCCCCCCACCCCGCCCACTGAAGTCTTCATTTCTTTGGCTTCGGCAGCAGTGCTGGGTTGGTCAGACGGGCTCCGGCAGTGCCCACGAAGTGGGACACACGGGGGAGACGGCTCTCAGACACCCCTTGTCTTAGGTCCCCTAGAAGCAGAGCTTGCGGCTAGGATTCAGGTGAAAACCAGGGGACCGAGGGTGAGGCAAAGGGAAATGAGGGTGGGGAAGCTGCAAGGCCAGTTGGGGCAATGATGCCCTGCTGTCCTGGCTGTGCTTCAAACTGGCCACAGAGAGGCGCTGCAGGGCTCAGCCGGTGTGCTCGCAGCGTGTGGTAGGGGGCTTCTGCTGAAGGCTGTGAGGAGGGTCACACCTTGGAGGGGCCCACAGCTCCCACCCACAACCTAGCCCGGGGCGTCAAGTGCACCCCAAACTTCTGGGTTCTGTCATCCAGCCCCTGGTGGCACTCGGAAACCAGATCCCACACTGCACAGTGCGGTCTTGCGTCTAGGCCTGAAAGCGGAGGGGCAGCGTCAGAAGGAGAGGAGGTAGCTAAGGCATTTGAGAAGGAAGGTTTGTGTCTCCCTACGGCCTACCGCTCGAGCCACTGAGATCCCCTGGAGCCCTCCCATTATACCCGACTTCCATACCACACCATGGGGCCTCCGTTTTCTTCCGTGAGAACAAAGTTATCACCTTTTCCTCAAAGGGAGGCACAGTCCACTGTCAACAGATCCCCTTTAAGATAGTGCCTGATGGGATCTCAAGGAAGATATAGGCAAGAGGGTTAATGAAGCGAGCCCAGGACCCACCGCTGTAGCTGGTCCTGAGTCCATAACTGATGATGTCATCTCCTTCCCCGCCTCCCCTCAAGTAGCCCTTTGCAGATCTGGGCTACTAACCTGATGAGACCATACAGACTTTCATCCTGGAAAGGTCTGATTCTTTGATTGTCTGCCCTTTTGGGATTGGCATTGTTGAGGTTGTCCATTGTCAATTAGCACTGGGTAGGAGGTTCTAGGAGATGCCCCATGAATCTCCGGACTGGGTCCAGATCTACCCTGCCCTGCCTTCATTGTATCTACATGCTACAGCACTGGTTCCTCCTGGCAACCAGGATCAATGACCTTGTTGTTGTTGTTTAATATTTTTTAATTTTTTGGCCACGCCACACAGCATGTGGGATCTTAGTTCCCCGACCAGGGATCGAACCCGCGCCCCCTGCGTTGGAAGAGTGGAGTCTTAACCACTGGACCGCCAGCAAAGTCCCAATGACCTTGAACAGTGCCCTTTTTGGCTATTGGTTCCCTGGTATGAGGAGCTTACGGTAGCCAGGTGGCAGGCACAGTTTTCAGTTTAGTGGAAACATTACTGAGTTCCCTGGTATAAGTTCTCCCTCCCTGGGAGCTAGGACCTCTAACTGGCACAGCCTAAAGTTTGGGGGACAGGAAGCAAAAGTTGTGCAAACCTGAGGGTGAGATGGGCCACTTCCACTGCCACATTGACTCTGGGACCTGTAATTTCTAGGTATAGGGAACACAGTGCTGTTGAAAACAAATATCCTGTCAAAGAGGTCAGGGCCCAAACCCACAGGTGTACCCCCGCCGGCATCTTCTGAGCATTCAGCAGGCCGCTCCACTGTTCTGCCAGGCTGACCGCTTGTGGGTGATGAGGTGCAAGGGAGTGAGAGAGATGAATCTACTGATCACTGTCGCACGAGTACCTCATACCATAGATAAAAATTAACCCAAAACAATCAAAGACCTAAATGTAAGAGCTGCAAGTGTAAAAGTCTTGGATGACCCCTTTTTTGTACCTTCTTTGCAGAGGCTCTGTGGACAGGGAAGACAAGCCCGAATCCTGAGCCTTCACTGGTTCCAGGAAGGATGAGTCACTGTTCCCTCCAGGGTGAATGGAAGGGGCTCAGTGCAATCCACCTGCCACCAGGGGCTTGGCTGGTCTTCTGAGGAAGAATCATCACGCACTCGGGGTAGGTCTCGCAGTAGCTGGGTTGAGCCCGCAGAGTGGTAGACCAGCTCAGCCTTGGTGAGGGGAGCCCAGGCTGTCGGGCCCACGCTTCATCCCCATCCCTGGCACCATGACCGCTCTGTTCAAGGGCTATGGTGCAGGCATTTGGGGTGGACATCACCCACCTGATGAATCACTCTGTTTGCCTGGTTCAGAGCCTCCTGGCAGTGGACACCCTGCAGGGTGTTTACCTGAGACCGGAAGTTGGCACACTTGGTGCCCACTCCCAGAAGACTGTCCATCTACCTTTCCCTAGTCCTCTTTGCCACTGACACTGGTCTTGTTCATTCCAGGCTCCTGACCAACCAGCCAAGACATGCACTGCTTCCCAGGAGTCAGGGAATATCCACACCTCAGTCCATCTCTTCTTTTGGACCAAGAGTACCGCTCAAAGCTTTGCACACTGGGTGGGACTTCCCCTCACTGATGCCCTTTAGGGTCATCCTGAGAGGGCCATAATGTGGCCACAGTCCACTTCCAACTCTCACCAACATATCACACTGACCCTCTGTGAAACAGGCCCGAGCCCCATCCTCGTCTATCAGTTGGGCACAGGGAACCTAAGAGGCCACACAAAGTTTGTGACCCAATATCCGCCTAGATCCTATCTGCCTGTGACTTCCTGACTCACTGGGAAGTGACCCTTCACCTCTCTGGGTTCCAGTTGCGCTTCACACCCTTGCCAGACCAGGCCAGATGGGACCTGGGGTGCTACTGCCTGCTGGGCCTTGGGGGTAGGGCTGCCTTCCAAGGCTTAGCATCCTCGCAGCAGTAACGCTGTGATAATAACACCAACAGTAGCTCCTTCGGTGCCAAGGCAATGTGCTAATAAGCAAGGCCAGGACTAGAGGGAAAAGAATGTGGGGCCTAGGACACAAATTTTAGAGAGGTCTCTGTGTCCTGCAAGTCCCAAGTCCTTAAATTTTGCATCCCAGTCACCTCACTTGCCTTTTCCTAATCCTGATCTACTAATAAGCTCCTAACATATATTCGCTCCTTTCAGTCCCACAAATAACTATTATCACCCCCCTTTGACGGATGAGGAAACTGATTCCGAGGATAATTTGCCAAAGTCACAATGCTAGTAACTGGCACAGCCATGTTTTTCTGACCTTAAGGCCTAAGCTCTTCATCACTTAGCTATACTAGCCTATCTTAGCCTGACCTGAGCCCCGTAGGAAGGTCCCTGCTGGTGATCCTCCGGAAAGTCGCAAGTCCCAGGCCCATTCAGACGGCGGGCTGCAGGACCGTGGTCCACGACGTGCTTCCTCCGCAGGGGCAAAGCAGATACCCATTTTCTTCAGGCAGGCAGAGGAAGGTGCTGCGCCAGAGTAGGCAGGAAGAAGGAGCGTTCCCGCATATGTCCACTAGATGGCGCCCAACACCGAGCCACTGAGCTCCAGCGGCTGAGTGGGCGGCCGCCCAGCGGGGACACGCCGGGCAAGGCCCTCCCCTGTCCTCCTGCCAGTCTTCCCAGGACCTGGGGCTGGGGGCTCTCGACTCAGCCTCGGCCTTCCTGTCGAGTCCTACCCCCTGACTCAGGTCCCACACCCCACTCCGCTCTCCCCGATTTCTGAATCCACCCCCCCTCCCTTACCCCCACCTCCACCCCGCTCTTCCCCGCTGCCCTCAGGAGATGGACTCAGGACACAGGGGGAAGAATCTTCCTGCTTTCCCCTAGAAACTGTCTCTTAGCAGTGCCCAGCACATCCCAGTGCCTCCACAGTACTGCCTCTTCCCTCCTTCCCTTCCCGAATTCCCCAGGCCCACCCTGTCACTCCTACCCTCTTAGCTTCTGCCAGTCTTCCGAGGCAGGGACCATTAAGGCCGATTCCACGGATTTCGTGATGCAAATACATGCAAATATATGCAAATCGGCATGTAAACGAGGCTTGCCACTATGGTTCTAAGTGGCTGTCACAGCTTCTCTAACACCTGTTCTGAGAGACAGCTGCCCTGCCCCCTCCTGCTCAGGCATCTATGTGCTCTTTGCCCCCTTCTCCTCCAAGACTCTGGCTTCTGGCCCCCTTTCCTTCAGGGACCCTGGCTGCTTTCTGCATACAAAGGACCCTTGGGGTCTTCTCTCCAAACCCCCTAGAGGGCAAGGAGGAAAGCACATCTTATTGGGCACAGGCTTTGGCATCTGAAGATTACACCATTTCCTGGCTGTGTGGCCTTGGAAAAGTAGTGTAACTTCTCTGAGCCTTGGTCGCATCATAAGTAGAATGGGAATAATGATAGTACCTATCTCACAAGGCTGTTGTAAGGATTCCACATGATGCTACATGTAAAGTGCTTAGCACAGTGCCTTTGAACAGAGGAAGTGCGTCTGCTACTAACGTTATGATTATCACCGACCGTGCTGGTTGTCATATCCTGCAGGCTCGGGCTTGGAAATAGGTCTGCAGATGGACACAGGTAAACATGTGGACTCATCCCTCTGTGTGCATGTGCACACACGTGCACACACAGCTGACAGCCTCATGCACTGGCGGGGTGCACGCTCGGGTACGCACACATTCAGAAACACACACAGGAAGAGGCTGTGGGAGGTGGAATCTGAGTCATCGAGACCAGAGCTGTGGGTGGTGCTTTGTCCTGATTTCCGGGGCTCCACGCTCCATTTCGAACAAGGAAATGTATGGGGGATGGCACAGCCAAGCCTGCAACTGAAGGGCCAGTTGTGTGGGCCCCTCTCTTGCATCAGCCCCCTCCCCGGACCTGCTGTCATCCTGGTTCTGACCCAGTACTGCATCATCTGGGCTTTTCCTTCCCCTGACCTTGCCCTCAGCACCACTAAGTCCCCACAGGTGGGGCAAGGCAAGCCCACTGGGGCTGTGACGTCACAGCACAGGCCCTGGATGACATCGTCGAGCAGGTGGTACCTGCCCCCTAGAGCACACTTGGTAGGCTTAGTGGGGAAGGAGATCGGAAGGAGGTGACATATGGTGGTAGTTAAGAGCATTTAATTGGGAAGGAGGTAGACCCAAGTTCAAGTGAGTCCTGGCTCTGTGTGACGTTTTATAGTTTCCCTAATCTCTTTGGGTCTCAATTTCTTTACCAGTAGAAGGAGGTCGGTCATACCTAACTCAGAGGGTTTGGGGGACTTTTCAGGGGGATAATGCACATAAACATGTCCTTCATTCAGTGCTGCCTGGACTGAATGTTCATATGTGGCCATCATGTTGGATGATGCTTATTGAAAGTGAGAGCAGATCCTCTGGGAAGCTCCACCCCCAGCAGTTTCATCTCATTCCCTAGAGCTGCCCCTCTTCCCACACCACTCAGGCCAGGAGGGGAGAAGGCGGGCAGTGCCACCTGATACGTGGGGTCTCAGAGGGCTACCTCCTAGGTCCGTGTGGGCTGGGTATCGACAGGCACCTGCGTGTGTCTCAGGAGATGGGTTCGATCAGCTTTTCTTCTCTGACTGGGAGATGATTGGTCAAGTTGGGAAGGAGTCTTGAAAGTCCTTTCCTTGAAATGTCTGCCATTTACTGTGTACCTACTGTGTGCTAGGCACCATGCCTGGTGCTGTTTCACGTGAGCTCTTTTCACCCTTATAACAGCCCTGTGAAAGGGGTATAGCAGCCCCAGCGTCAAAGACAAGAAGAAAATGGGTGACTTGCCCAAGGATACACAGTGGGTAAATAGAGAAACTGGGATTCAGACTGTCTCCCATTCCAGGCTCTCTACCTTACTACATACATCAGTGGTTTTGACTGATTTGTGTGGACTCCAGGGACACGACATTAGGCAGGGGAAGGATCCCTATATCTCAGGTCAATCTACCTTTTTAATTTTTTTTTTGGCCACGTTGCAAGGCTTGTGGGATCTTAGTTCCCCAACCAGGATCGAACCCGGGCCCCTGGCAGTGAAAAATGTTGAGTCCTAACCACTGGACCGCCCGGGAATTCCCTCAGGTCAGTCTCTTGAGAGCCTTGCGGGCGACAGTGGAGCTGGTGTGAGTTAGTTAATCTATCGGAAGTGCCCCCAGGTGTCGTGGACTTGGCTGCTAGCCAGTGGTTACATGACATGAGAGAAGGCACACAGGTGCATGGGACACAGGTGCATGGAGGTAGGGGGTGGGGTGGGAGTAGCCTAGACACCTGCTGCAGGCTCAGTCCCGTGCCAGTGGGTGGGTGGGTAGGGAGGGGGAAGCAGCAGATGGACAGGGTTGGGGTTGGGGCAGGGATGCTGAGTCGGCTCTGAAGCCCAAGGTGAGTCTGGAATCTGCCAGGAAGAGGAAAATGTGAAGGAGAGGAAAGGACAGGCGGGGAGGTGAGCTGCAGTGGGGGGACACTAAGGCAGCCCCAGGAAAGGATTGTGGGTGTGGGGAGATTGACAGAGGATGGTTAGGTGTGCAGGCTCTGGTATGACACAGGCTCTTAGCCAGACTCCAGTGGCAAGAACTGCCCTTTAGTTTTCTCAGCTGCAAACCAGGGTACAAATAGTGCCTACTCCGAGAACCTCTAGTCCTGCACCACTAGAACCTGAACTTCATTTTGGCCCAGCAGCCAAGTAACCATCACAGGGACCCTAATCACTGTTGGGCCCAGGAATGGCAGCTTCTGAAGACTCCCGGGAGTGGCTTCCCACCACAGTCTAACCACGCACTCCATTTTTTTCTCCAAGCAATGGTCAGCTTTTCCTCTGGCCCCAGGTCTTTAGGTCTGCATAGTAGGGGTTCCAAGAATATTCACTGAAAAGGTGAAATGAACAATACATGTCAAGTGTCTGGTACATTGTTCGATAATTACACCATGGCTCATTTGACGTCTGCAAATATTTGGGGAGCATCCACCCTGTGCTCAGCAAATAAGACCCAGTCCCTAACCTCATGATCTCACAGATCAGTGGGTGAAGAGTTCAAGGTGGCAATGAGTGTTACCAGGGTGATTTCAGGGGCATTCCCAAACCAAGGCCCGGAGGCACATGTGGCCAATGCTTGGAGGAAAAAAATGTGTGTGGTTAGGCTGGGCTGGGGAGCCAGCCCCCGGAGCCTTCTGAAGCAGGCCCTTCCCGGCCCCGACAGTGAGTAAGGTCCTTGTGGCTGGTTACTCCGCAGCCAGGCCGGAAGAGAAAGCCCGTAATTAACAAGCTGGCACTCACACAACCACATGTCAGCACGCCCAAGCGCCAGGATAGCTGTCTGTCAGTCGTATCTGCTGGTGGAATTTTTTAGACAGCTAGGCTCAAGCCGGGAAATGAATATAAGTTACATTTCTATGCATCGTTGTTCGTGGTGGTAAAAAAATTAATCAGTGGCATAGCTGTGACACATACTCATTTAAGAGTCTGCAGAGAAATGTTCATTTGTCAGGGGCAGCAAAGAAGAGATTACGTGTCAGCCGGGGAGGGGTGAAATATTTGTACAATGGCTAGTAAACACCGGTGTGGAAGGGGGTCAATTGATTGTGTCAGTGGCCACATGACAAATGCATCATTGGGCAGCCATGGGCACTACCCCAGTGCCTGAGGGCTCCATTCTGATGACAAATACACAACATGTTACTGTTAATGCTCCCCACCGACCACCCGCTCGGCCCTCTTTGCCGGCCGGGCGAACACAGATTGCTAGGAAGCAGAACTCCCATGGAAGCTGCCTACCTCCGACTTCATTAAGTTGAACTCCAAGTTGGTAAATTACTCCCCAAATGCCAAAACAGCTGCAAGAAACCATTTCTTTGTGTGTGTGCTGTTTTTTAAAACTTCATGTTCCTGAATTTCAGAAGGCCTGGAAAATGATTGGCCTTGCTCCCTACCTCCACCAAGACGTAGACCAGCGCTCCCGATGCAGACCTCGCCCTGCCCCAGGCTCTGCACCCCGTGTGCTGGTTAGAGGTCCTTGTCCAGCCAGCCCTGTGGCGGGTTTGACCTCCTTCCCTGTTCTCACTGCTGAGGCCAAGGCCCAGTTTGTTCCCCAGCTGCTGTTAGAGGTTCCTGTTGCCCCTCTCCATGGGCAGTCTACCTGGAGCTCCAAGATTGGTCATCAAGCTTCCCAGAAGGAGAAGCACATCATATTGGCAATGACCACATCACATCAGCAATCACCACTGCTAGTTTTTGAGCCCTGATCACGTGGGAGGCCCCATGTCAAGCACTGTACAGGCGTTATTTCTTTGAATCTTAACACAAACCTTGAGGTAGGTCTAATT
Source organism: Leucopleurus acutus (assembly GCF_964270905.1). Classification (NCBI taxonomy): domain Eukaryota; kingdom Metazoa; phylum Chordata; class Mammalia; order Artiodactyla; family Delphinidae; genus Leucopleurus; species Leucopleurus acutus. The sequence goes on along the minus strand of NC_139145.1, from coordinate 57,932,303 downwards.
ATTGGTTCAGTTGTATAGGGAAGGAAACCAAAACCTAGACAAGTAGCTTGTCTAAGGCTCATGGGTGCACAGATGGAGGCAGGATTCCAACCAGGCAGGACTCTGGAGCACAGGCTTCCTGGTCCTCATTGGCCTGTCTGACCATGTTGGAGCTATGGGGTCTCGCGGTTAACACCTGAAAATCTCAATCCCCGTGCTTAAACAATGCAGATTCTATGAGATTAATTCATAACTCTACAAAATGATAAACTTCTGGAGGCAGGGGCCGTGTCCCAGACTCCTCTCACAGCCTTCACTCCAGAAAAGTGTGGCTGATTCTCTCATCCTAACTGGTCCCAGTCCTCAAAGTGTCCCCCACCATCCCAGCTCAGAAACATGCGCTTGTCACCCCTCCGGGGACTGAGAGAGGCCCCCTCCCCTCCCCTGCACCCACTCCCAGCCTCAAGCCTGTTACCATTTGCTGTGATGCCCCTACTATTCCTGTGACAACATCCAACATCCAACATCATCATTTGATTTGGGATGAGATGACACGGTGAGAAAACAGTTGCAGATGAAATTTCACACATATCTGTGAATGTGGAGATTACAGATAAGCACACGTTGCAACTTGTTTTTACTTTTTAAAATGAGATTCCTCCCCTACAACATGGTACACCACTTTGGATTTCTCACTGCAAAACTGCTAATACTAATGAGAGCGATAATAACATAGGCTGCACTTATTAAGTGTTTATTATATGCTGTGTTTCGTGTATTGTTTTGTATAATCCTCACAACAATCCCATTTTATAGAGGAGAAAACTGAGAACCAGAGAAATGACACAATTTGCCCCAGGACACCTGGGTAGTAGGAGCTGGGGCTGGAACCTGCAGTGTTCCATCTGCAGAACCCCTGGACTCTCACCCATTAAAGTCGGAGTTCACTCCTACTGCACAGTAGGGGCTCCACCCAGCTCAGACCCCCTCTTCAGCCATATTGAACGGCTCTAGCTCCACAGCCGGCTTTGCTCTCTTTTGCCTCTGGGCCTCTGCACACGGTGTTCCCATTGTCTAGAATGCCCTTCCTTCTGCTTGCTCGCAAACGGGTACCTCACTGGGGACCACTGGTGGGAAGATTTGGCTCTCACATCTTACCCCATCCACAAACCACCACCCCCCCCGGCCTCCAAAGTCTCCCCCAAGCTCAGCCAAGAGTGCCCTGGAAGGCCCCTCCCACATCCCCACAGCCTGCAAGGCTGGCTCCAAGGGTCCTGGACAAGAAAGGACTGGGAACACGGTGTCCCCAGTGCCAGCCCCACCCTCTACACAGCCTCCACAGCATCCTTAACACAGGCCTGACAGGATGACGACCCTGCCACATGCCCCTCTTCAGCACTGTATGAGCTTTACTTCTCTTCTCTCCTCCAGCCAAACTGCCTCACTTACGGCATCTCTGAACAGGTGCTGCTCTCTCTTACCTCTGGCTCTTTCTGCTTGGCACATTCTTCCTTCTCTCTCCGCTGCCTGCCCCCTAGTCATATTTCACGATTCATCTTGGGTGCCCCTTCCTCCAGGAAGCCTTCCCGGGTTTCCCCGGCCTGGGCTACCTCCTCCAGAGCAGGAGATTGGCCCACTGTCCACTGTGGTATTCATAATGCCAGGCACAGAGAAGGGCCTCGGTGAATGTTTGTCAAATGAACGTGTGAGTGAATGAGGACGTGGGAGTGCAGAGAGCCATGGAAGAGGGAGTTCTCTAATAGTCCCAGACTTCAAGGAAGAGGTTCTGAAGGTTTGGGGTCTGAGAAGGAGCCTCAGTTCAGCCAGAAAGAGCCTAAGGATAGGGATTAAAGTCAGATTGGTCAAACTGACGAGCATTGTGTCCTGGATCTGAAGAGCCTGTGTGACTTAAGGCTATGACTTAACTTCTCTAAGTTTTGGCCACCTCATCTATAACGTGGGCAGAAGAGCTGAGAGGGTTTGTGCTGTAGGGGCTACTCCAGGATCCCGGGCAAGGGGATAATTATGAGCCACGGGCTATTAGGAACCTGTGTCCTGGGCCCGACCCTGGCCCCCCACAAGCTGTGTGACCTCGGACAAGACTCTTCCCTCTCTGAGTCTTGGTTTCCTCCTCTACAAAATAAGGACATTAATTTTCTTCCCAGTAACTACCCAATAGGATTATTGTGGGAGATCATATGAGATGACATATGTGAAAAGGCTGTGAAATTTGTGCAGGGCTGTGCGAATGCAGGGATTGTTCCTCTACAGGCAGTTTGTAGGGGCTTAATTATCAGTCTGCATTCACAGGCACCAAAGCTTTGGCACAGTTCCCTTGGTAGCTCCTTCATGGAAAGGGCCCCGTGGAGAAACTGAGGCCGGTGGTCAGCGTGTGTCCAGAGGCCCTTGGCAGCGGAGGTTGGGGTGGGGAGGCGGCACTGAGATGGGTCCGTGGTCCCACCCAGCTTTGGGCCTCCATCTACCTTGCAGAAGTGGGAGTCTGCACAAAGGGAGCAGAGGTTCCTTGGCTCCAGGTGTGAAGTGCTTCAGATGCTGCCAGGGGCGGCTCTTCTGGGTTTGCTCCTGGCAGCTCCTCAGGCTGGAGGAGCTGGAGACGAGCGGCAGCCGATGACTCGGCATTTGCTAGGCGGGGCTGGCTGGTGAGGGGAGAGAGGCGCCCAGCCTCACTGTGTCTGCAGGCTCACAGCCGTGATCTCTAGAGCGGGGAAGGGAGGTGGGCTCAGAGCGCCCAGGGACAGGCCTGCCCCAGGAGCTCAGAGCAGACCCTACTCTTCATCAGGGAGGGGCCACCAAAGCTGAGAGGGCCCAGCCAGAGGGGTGTGCCCAGGAGCCAGGGCGTGGCCTAGAAGTGAATGGGTATGGAAGAAGGAGACAGAAGGAAAAGGGGCTGGAGAATAAAGACCTGGTCCTGAGATACCGAAGTCATTCCTCTGAAGATGGGGAAGGAGGGTGAGTGGGAGGGACTAAAACAGGAAGCAGGGTGTCCTGGTACCATCCATCCTTTTATTTGCTCATTCAAAATATTTCCTGAGCACCTGCTACATGCTGGGTAACTGAAGACAGAAAAGTAAACGAGAAAGAGCTGTCCCTGCCCTTGTGGAGTTTAGTCCACTTCCCAGGGGAGGTACAGGTGGTTTTCTGAGGCTTTATCCAGCCTCCGCAGCAGCAAGGCTCTTCCTGAGAATTGAGATTTGAGCTGAGGCCGGAAGGAGTCAGCTGGGATGAGGGTGGATTCAATTCAATTCAACCAATAGTTACTGATCATCCACTTTGGATAAACCCATAGACCAAGTCTCTGTTATCGGGGGTTAGAGTTTGAAGGGAAAAGTGTCCCAGGAAGAAGGAACTGCATGTGTGGGGGAAGAGATAAGAGAGGCCAAGTATACAATAGGAGCCCTAAGGAGCTCAGTGTGCTAGGGGCAGGAGAGGTGAGCGGCAAGGCGGGAACAGAAGACATACCCGGACCACGGAGGGCATCGGGGGCTTATCCCAGGGCAATGATTGAGACGCTCAGATTTGCGTACTTGAAAGTCCACTCTCAAGTACCCACTGGCACCAGGGCAGACACAAAGTCGCGTGTGGGAGCTTCCGTTCCACAGTGCCTGCTATTAGGCCTAGTGCGAAGGCGGGGTGCGGCGTGGGGATGGGGTTATCCAGGCTGCATGTCTAATAAACAGCTGTCAGCGTGTGTCTGTCACTGACCCAACGCGGAAGCGACTGACTGTGTGTGTCTGCCTCACACCTCCTCACACCTTTACTAGCCTCGGTGAGCTGGCCGCAGATGTGTGCCTGGTGCCTCTGTCCACTTGAGTTTCACAAGAGATCTGTCCAGGAAGCAGAGCCAGCACTCCTACTCCCATTTTACAGATAATGATATTAATAACCACAGCTGACACGACCGTGTGTTTACTGTGGGAATACCGTGTGCGTACACCACCTCATTAAATGTTATCAGAATATTTTCCTCACCTCCATTTTACAGAAAAAATAATTGCCCAAGAGCATATGGCTTGTAAGTAGCAGAGGTGGGACCGGAACCCTGTTCTCCTGATCTCCTGTCCCTTCCTAGGCCGTCCCAGCCCCTTCTGCCTCCTTTCATCTCTCCCCTTGGAGCTGCCAAGTCACCTGGTACTACAGGAACAGCCCCGTCTCCTGAGCTCCAATGGTGAACTTTGCCCCTTCCTCCCCACACCTCTACACCCTGGCTGCACCCCATCTTGCGTGACAGTGCCCCTGAACTCCTGAGCATCTGCTTCCTGAATGCTTCAGGGCCCTGCCCACAGCAAGCACTGGTGCTCCCCTAGATCTTTCTGGAGCGGAGACTCCTCCAGCCTCCATCTCAGAGCCTCACTTGGTCAGAACAGCCAGGGGAGGCAGGAGCGATGTGCAGAGAACTCAGTAATAATCCTGGCTCAGGCAGCCAGGCTCCTGTGTAAGGACAGATTAAAAACTCTTCGGGTTGAGATGAGAAGATAATTCAGCCTGCTGGCCACAGTGGGAGAGCCTGGGCTGCAGGTGCTGGTGGTGGCACGTGGGAGGGGGTGCCAGGGAGGGGAGCAGCTCCTGGCCTTGGGAATCTGCACACCCCTGCACCTTAGTTTCACCCCCAGAGCCACCTTCCTTTGCTGCTGCCTAGAAGCCACGGCTGACAAATCCCTGTCCCCCATGGAGCAGTGAGGAGGAGGCCAGCTGGGGGAAGCCGAGAACAGTTGCTGCCTAGCTCCACACCCTGGTTTATTTCCTCTGCACACTGAAATTATCTTGCTCCTTTATTTGTTCACTTGTGTACTGTCTGTCTCCTCACCTAGACCATAAGCCCCACGAGGCCAGGGACCCATTGGTCTTGTGTACTGCAGTATCCCTAGCCCCCAGCACACAGGAGGGACTTCTTAATGACTGTGAAATGAATGAGTGCACGGGTTGGAATCCTGCCTCCTGCCACCCAGGTCTAGCGGTATAACCTCGCTGGGTCTCCATTCTCCTAGTTGAAAAATGGACATGGTAGGATCCTCCAAAGATCTCAGCCCAGCGCCTGGCTCCGAAGGAGCTCTCCATGAAGGATTTTGTTAAACTGATAAGAGAAGAAAATGGAAACCGTGTCTGACGTGAGAAGCGCCATCAGGGGGCGCTCTTGTGCAAGGCGCTCGGCGTGCTGCGCACGCCGAAGGCTCTGGGATGAGCGCATCCAAGGCCTCCCCCACTCCCCCGCCCCCACCTTTAAGGAGTTACCTCCTCCCCTCTCCGTCCAGTTCACACGCCCACCCCCACTCCAGTGCGGGTCCCGACTCCGGGGACCGTCTCTGCAGCCCTGTGCCCCCTCCCCCATGCCCGGCCCAGACTCCTTACGCCCACGCAGCCCCATATGCTGGGAAGAGCCTCCCACTCCCCATCTGTCGAGCCACTTCCTTGCCCCGTTCCGGGCTCCGCCGCCGTCTCCTGCGGGAAGCCGGTCGTGATTGAGGGGAGGAGAGCCGAGGCCTCCGGACAACTGCCTTTCATCCCCCACTCCCCCAACCACCGGGCTTTGGGGAAATGCCACTGCTCTGTGAAGACGATCCCCGGGGCCAAGGTCTGAGCCTCGGGTCAGGATGTGCGAACAGATGCAAGTGAGAACTCTGTGCGTCTGAGGCCGGTGGGCAAACCTGTCGAGGTGGGAGCATCAGGAAGGACCCCCTTGTGTCAGACCCGCTGGTGGGGGTACGGACTGCTCCGCACGTGCAGTATCCCACCGGTGACATATCCCAGGGTCGTAGCTTAGGGGCAGACAGCTAAGGGACCGCGACGGGCACGCAGCCAGGGAGGGAGCCACGGTCACCAGGGGTAGACCCAGGGCCCCGGGAGCATCGTGCGGAGGCTCGCAGCCTGCTTTTCTCGCCTGAAGCACTGGTTTCATTGCGCGGATTATTGCTCTGTGCGCGTGCGCGTTTGGGCGTTGTTAGTTTTCTTTTTAAATGTACCTTGCTTGTCTAATGAATGTTTGATTGCACCCCCATCCGGAGGCTGTTTTAATGAAAGGTGAAGGCTCTGAGAGGGAAATAAAGGATCGTTCCCCATCCCTCGGGCACCCCCCTCCTCCGCAACAACAACTGTCCATCCACAGCTGTCTTCTGAAGCCCATGCCCTCGCGGAAGAATTCTGTTCCTGTTTGAATGTTCCCACGTAAATGGTGCTGCTCTCCGGAGGAAATCACAGCCTTCGGTCGGTCACTCTCAGGGCTTTTATTAAGGGTGTGAAGGGAGAGATGAATGAGGAGAGGGAAGCTCTGGAAGAGAGGAGGGAGGTCTTCCTCTGTGGCCTGAAAGCTGGGCTGCGGATCTGTTCACTGGTTGAGCCGATTGTCCACTCTGTGCCAGGTCTTGGGCTGAGAGCCGTGGACCCACAGAAAGCAGGCACAGGTTACTGCCAATGTCATCAGTTCAGTTCATCAGCTATTAGTTTAGCATCCAAGTACTTTTGACCCTGGGGGAGTTTACTTAACCTCCGAGAGCCACAGTTACCTCACTTGTAAAATGGAGATAATAAGCATGTTTATCTCATAGATGTGTTGGGAGGATTAAGAGAGATAGTGCATGTAACTGCTTAGTACTGTGCCTGGTCCAAAGTAAGCACTCAGTAGATGTCAGCTATTATTATTATCTACTACGTAGGTAGCAGTGGAGGGGCTGTGAGAAGGCAAAGTGGAGGGGCACAGACCTAGAGTTTATTAGAGGGGGGATACAAAGTGCATCCTTCTTAGAGGTAGAATGTCTGAGTCTGAGCTCTGTCTCCTTTATCCGTCACAGATAATTACAGATGCCAGGCCCTCGTTCCTGCTCTGTGGATACTGGCCTGTGTGCACACAGAGATCATCTAGTAGGTAGATAAACAGGCTCTTAGGTAGGCAGCGTGGCAGACTGTCACACAGCAAGCACAGGCAGCCGTTGTTGCTCGGAGCAGGGGTGCCTAACCCTAACTGGCTTCCCAGAGGAAGGCAATTTAGCCAGACAAAAGTGTGTGTGTGTGGCGGGGGACGGGGTTAGGGGTGTGTGAGTGGTGGGAGGGAGAATGTTCTCGACACGTGGAGCTGCCTGTTGGGAGTCACAGAGTTTAGGGGAATGAGCTCATGGCTGGTTGTGGAACTGAAATTTCAGTCTCTCGTTAAAGAAGGAGCATTGGAATCAGACGCCTGGATTCAAATCCTGAGTCTGCTGTTTACTAGCTGTGTGACCTTGGTCATGCTATTTAACCTTTCTGGGCCTCAGTTTCCTCTTCTGTAAAGGGGGGCTTCAGATCATGAGGACCTTATAATCCCTGTTAAGGGGTTTGGACAAACCAAAGAGCAATGGGGAAGTAGTGGAGTGACAAGATCAGATCTGCAGTCGTCCTTGGTGTCATTCCTGCGTCCTCTCTTTCACACTCCATATCCAATTCATTAGAGAATATTGTCAGCTCTACCTTTGTAAGTCGTATGACTCCTGACCACTTCTCACCACTTCCACAGACACCTCCCTGGTCCAGGCCATCATTATCTCTCCCCTCGTTGCCGCAGTGGCCTCCTAACTGGTCTCCCTGCTTCTACTCTTGTCCCCCTGTCGTCTGTTCTCTATCGAGCAGCTAGCGGGATCCTGTTAAAATGTCCAACGAATCATGTCGATCCTCTGCTCAAACCCTCCAATGGCTCCACATCTCACTCAGAGTCAAAGCCAAAATCTTGAAGATGGCCTACAAACCCTGCAAGGTGTGGCCTCCTGCCAGATCCCTCCCTCTTCTCTTACTCCCCTAGCCTTGCTGGTTGCTGTGCACTTCCTCAAACGTGAATTTGCCGAGCACAATCCCACCCGAGGATTTTGCACTTGCTGTTCCATCTGCTTGGAACAGCCCCAGGTGTCAATGAGGCTCACTCCCTCACTTCTTCCAGAAGTCTGCTTCCCTCCCTACCTTATATAATCCCAAGCCTTTCTCCTGCCCAAGCACTTCCTTGTTTCCCTCTGCTTCTTTTCTTTCCATGAAGGTTAACACTCTCTAGATGCTATATATTTACTCGATTATTTCTTATTGGTCCCCCACCTCTCCATTGGAATATAAGCTCCGTGAGAACAAGGGCTTTATTTAGTTCATCGCTGAACCTCCAGCATCTAGAACAGTGGCATGGCCCAGAGTAAGCTCTCAAAACTATTGAATGAGTGAATGAATGAATACATAAATGAGTATGCAGCAGAGAAAGACCACTCTGATGCAGTGTACAGAAGGATGGGGTGGGGTGGGACGATGATGGAGGTGAGGAGGGAGACCTTTGCAATCCTCTAGGGAAGGGGATGGCCAGCTCACATGGCCAAGACGGCAGAGCTGGAGAGTGGTCGGCGGAGAGACTTAGGTGACCTGGGCAGGGCTTGGGGACTGTCTGGCTGTGAGAGAAAGGATGAGGTGAAGCATGGTGATGTCACCCCCATTTCTGGCTTGGGCATCTTGGTGGACAGTGGTGCCAGTGCCTGAGCTGGTGAAAGGGGAATGGGTCGGGGTGAGGAGTTTTTGATGTGAGCCTATCTGAGCCTTGGTTGCCTTACTTGCAGAGTGGGGAAGAGTCTACATCCCCACTTTCTCCTTTCTGGGGTGGTGGTGGAGACAGAGATAAAAGCAATTGAAGCCTTTTGTATGAGTGCACAGTGGGTCCCCAGATGTGTGGGAGCATTATGGTTATTATTATTAAAGTCGATTTGGAGAGATCTAACAGGCAAGTGAGATGGGAACCTGCGGCAGAACCTAATCAAATGCAGACCTAGGTGGAAGCAAATACCAGGAAGCACGATTCAGTCGATAGATGCAGTGGGTGGTCAGGAAGGGGAGAGAATATTGTGGCCTGAGCTATCGGAGGCGGTTTGGAGGAGGACTCGGCTGGATCCTGGAGTAAGGAGAGGGGGTGCCAGAGAAGAGATTGGGGTTCGGTCAGAGGTCCATGAGCAGAGAAGCTGCAGGGTAGCGTGGTCATCTGGGGGTACGCAGGGACCCCTGGGCATAGGATGACCACCACTGGACTTCCTCCTCCCCACCAAATAAGAGAATAGAGGCAGTCCTCAGGCGAAGGAAGGAGAAAGCAAACCCGGGGTGATCGGGCAGAGACCCCTGAGTGCAGCCGTTAGGGATCTGCCTCTGCCGTGCCGTCCCACCAGTTTTGCTCACTCGTGCACATCTGGGGAGCCATGGACAGTGGGAAACATGGAATTTCCTTCTCCCATTTATCGTGTACCTATTAAGTGCTGAGGGGTCAGCTGTGACCTTGTATATTTGGTCCTGCCTTCTGAGCATTCAGGATGTCGTAGGGGACGAGCGTCCAGTAGGCACATGCCAGAACCCCATGAGGTGGGCACAGTCATCCTCCTTACTTTGCAGATGAAAGGCTCACAGATATTAAGGCCACCCAATTGATAAGCGGTTGGACCAGAACTTGACTCCGGGCAGTTTGGTTCCAGAGCCCTGGTTTGTTAGCACTGACCACACAGCCCGTGGTCAGAGAGTCTATGATCAGAAGCTTACAGGTGGTGGGGGACAGGCATACAACTCTGTCACCGGATATCTGTGACCTTGGGCTCCTGGTGGGGTTACCAAAGAGAACTTAAGGAACTGGGTGGGCAGGAGCCCTTGAGAACAAATGGAGGATTTTGGAGAGAGGCCCACTTGGTGGACACAGCTTCATTCTTTCTTTCATTCATTTGGTCTACAAATATTTCATGCCTACTATGTTCCAGGTGCTGTGTGAGATAGCAGTAGGTAGGAGATTCATTGATTATTTCACTGAACAACCTACTACGTGCCAGACACTGTGCTAAGCTGTGGAGGCACAATAGGAACAAAAAGACCAAAACTCCTGCCCCCCTAGAGCTTATATTTTAGTAGGGAGACAGAAAATAAACTAGATAAATAAGTTTAAAAAATATGTATAGTATGATAGATAGTGATAAATGATAAAGAGAAAAAATTAATGGCTATGTGAGGTTGACATTTTAGACAAGGTGGCCAGGGAGGACCTCAGTGACACGAGCTGAGAAAGGCGGGCTGGGGTCAGGGCATGCATGCAAGGTCTATTGGCTCTCGTAAAAAAATTGATTTTTTTATTGAAAATACTGTGGGAGGTCAGTGGAATTTTTCTATTTCTGGTTTTGATTTTGCTTTAGTGTGCAAGATTTTATTAAGGTGTTCGTTTGGGAGCAGCACCTGTGGAAGGAGGCTGGCCAGGGCAGAGGGAGAGGCGGAGCTGGGATATAGGTCAAGGACAGCCTTGGCCAGCCTGATCGGGAGCTCTATAGCTGGCACGGCCCTTCGGAGCTGAGCTGATGGCTTGTCCTTCGTGTCCTACATCAGTCAGTTCTAGGATTCGGAGACCCCAGGAAGCGGCGTGGCCTTGAACCGTGTTCTCTGCAGCTGAGGCAGTCCCTGGAGGGGCTGAGGGCTGGCAGCTGTCTGCCCACGGCACTCCAGCACCTGGGGCACCCGGCCCTTCCCTGAAGGGAGGTGGGAGGTCTGGCTGGCAGTTCATGTTGTTCATCCCATGTATCCAGGCCTTTCTCTCTTGCCCATCCTAGTGTTTATTCAGTAGAGGGTTTTATCCATCAATGATGTCACCTGATTCATATATACTGTTTTTAAAAAGCATCACTGGTTTTCATGTATGGAGAATAGATGGGGGGAGGGCACAGGGTGAGGTGGGGAGACAGGTGTGGAGGCTGAGGCGGCTGGGAGCGCCAACAGGTCCCCTGTGACGCAGGGGAAGGAGAGGCTCCACGTGGCCCAGTTGGGCTCTGGGCCTGTGCTCCTCACCCCCCAACAGCATGACTGACAAGTCACCTGGCAACCTGAGCGCTGTCCCAAGCCCCTCCTGCATCCTGAGCCACAAGATGGTGGTGGGGTGAAGTCCACAGGAGGCCAAGTGAGCTGTGGCTAGGTTTGAATTTCTTGAGTCCAAAACCCCAGCTCTGTGGATACCTGTTTCCCAGCTTCTGCATCCCCCGCCACCACCCCCCCACCCCGCCGACTTCTTTCTCTTTTATTTTTTCCTCTTTTTGCTAGATGAGTTTCCTTTAAAGAAAATTCTTACTTTCTCTTAGCTGGCTGACAAGAGTAGTGTCTGTGCTGATGCAGGCAGCTGGCAGGCTCTCATTCCCCAGCCCCCAGCCCCTGGGCCCAGTGTGAGGGTGTCAGGAGCCTGTCCCATCCAAAAGGTGGAGCCAGTGGGCAAACAGGGGAGGGCAAGGTAGGGGCAGCTGAGCCTCCTGCCTGGAGTGGAAGAGGGTTGAGGCAGGGGGGCTACTAGATTTCTTTGGGCAGCCTTTGGGCGGATGATAGAGTTGATCTGCTTTCGGTTTCTGCTCGGGTGTGGGGTGCCTGGTCCCCAGCCTTGCGGATGGCCTGGGTGACTGGTAGACCCAGGTAGCTATTTCTCACCATCTCCCAACGGAGGAGCAAGCTGCTCGCCCAGCCCTGCCCCACCCTCTGCGGTCCCAGGGAAAGTCAGACTGCGTCAGGGTGGGACAGACCCCTCCAAAGTGATGGTCCCAGCTGCAGGATGACGCATTCTCAGACCGGTTTGTGAGTGGTGAGTATTTGTTCCCACTTCCAGGAATGTTTCCCCCGAGCTCATACACAGCTGGCTTGTTCACCTTCATCATTTGTCAGTTCACATCTCAGGCCCTCTCTGGCCATCCTGTCTCAAGAGAGTCCTCCCACGCCCTCCCTATGCCCTCACTTGTTTTGTTTTGTTTCCCTAAACAGCATATATCACCATCTGAAATTATACCTTTTACTGGTTTATTAATAATTCCTTGTATGGGGGCTTCCCTGGTGGTGCAGTGGTTGAGAGTCCGCCTGCCGATGCAGGGGACATGGGTTCGTGCCCCGGTCCGGGAGGATCCCACGTGCCGCGGAGCGGCTGGGCCCGTGAGCCATGGCCGCTGAGCCTGCGCGTCCGGAGCTTGTGCTCCACAACGGGAGAGGCCACAGCAGTGAGAGGCCCAAGTACAGCAAAAAATAATAATAATAATAATAATTCCTTGTATGCTTCCTTGGACTGAATTATAAACTCCATGAGGCGGGGGCTCTAACCCGTCTTGTTCATCCCTGTCTGCCTGGCACATAGTAAACACTTAATAAACAGTTAATAAATTATTTGTTTCATTTAGTAAAATGAATTAAGTGAATTCATTCTCCTATCCCTCACCCCCCAAAAAGGACAAGGAGAAAATCATATACATGTAAACATACATATGACCATGGAGGAACAGTCCCTGTAAAGAGGCTGGGCACCACCCCAAGATGCCAGGCCCATGAGCCCAGAGAGTGAGTGTGTGTGTGTGTGTGTGTGTGTGTGTGTATGTATGTTGTGTGTGTGTGTCGGTGAGGAGAAAGAAAGACCACCAGTTGCAAGCTGAAACTCCTGCTGCATCATCAAATGCAGGGATTCCAGAGCCCTGGTCAAAGGCCAGCTTCTTTGGGGAGCGGGAAAGAGGAAGAGGGGGAGGATTCTGAAAGTGCCCCTGGAGGCCCTTGGAAGAGGCCTCAGGCTGCCAGCTGGGGGTGCCCAACCAAGTGTGATGGCATCATCCCTACAATTTCCAGACCATCTGAACCCTGGCTGCCTCTCCGACTAGAGAGGTGTCAGTGTGAAGAGGGAGAATTTGCTCTCTCAAGCGTGACCTGGGGTTGGTGATGATTACCGGAGATGGTAGGATCAGCTAGAATAACATATCACACAGTGGGCTGCGTTCAGGAATGCTGGATGGGGTAACTGGCAAACTGAAAGGCTGCTTCATACTATAATGGTTAAAGAAAAAGGGAATTATCTCATGCCTTTCTTTTCATCTATCAGGGTGTCAGCGTATGCTAATTACCTGGCAGAGACTTCAACGGGAAGAGGAAGAACAACTATTATATTTCTGAGGAAAGATTTATCTTGTGTTATTGGCGCCAGGTGGAGGAGGAGGTAGGGGTAGAAGGGGGTCAGAGAGGCCAAGTGTTCCATGTCTCCAATGGAATTGAAATGCCTTTGAACTGAGGCTTCTCTCCTAAGATTAGAAATAATAAGCCTTGTTGGAAGAGGCTTTGCTCTGAGCCCATGGCCAGGGGAGGGGCAGGATGGGCAGGGGACTCCAGTGTCCTAGGAGATGGTGGGAGGGCTCAGGCCAGGTGCAGCTAACTGCAGAGGGCACGTGAGACTCCTCCATTCACTCACTGACTGACTGTTCATTGACTGATTATATTAACAGAGAGTAGAGGATGGAGGGTAGGAAAGGTGGGCTTGGGGCCCGGCAGCCCTGAGCTTTGAATCCTGGCTCCACCACCTCCTAACGGTGGTTGATGACGCATCGCTCCATCTTTCAGAGCCTCCGTTTCCTCATCTGAGGGGAAGATAATACCCACTTTATATGGTTCCTATCACAAGTAAACGGGGTCATGTAAGTGAAATGCTCAGGGCAGCTCAATTATAGCAGCTGTGGAGATGACTATTCAACAAATACTTTCTGAGTACCTACTGTGGTTCAAGGCACTGCGAAAATAAGGGTGAATCAGACAGGGCTCTGCCCTCAAGGAGCTTATCACAAAATGGAGCACCTGTACCTCCTTTGGTCCCGGAAAGGGGGAAAAGTAGGGAAAAAGGCAGAGCTCTCAAGCCTTACATAAGGCTATGATTGCACCCATTATAATACTAACAACAGTTAGCTTGAATTGAATGCTTGACACGTATGAACTCAAAGGGAGATTTGGTGGGTAGATGGTGGAGGCCAAAGGATGGGTCCAGGAGCTGAAAGAGACAGGGGAGGGGCTGCCTGCAGGAAGAGCTGGTCGGGGCCTGAGCTCTGGAGACAAGCACTGGGGGCCTGCTACCTGCGAGGGGGCCTGTCCTCAGGGGCTGAGGGGCCCTGGGGCCAGAGGAGCTGACTTCTCATCTGTTGATCTCCTGCCTATGTTGAATCCAGCCATCCTCAAGACCCTCCTTTCAGAAGCAGCTGGCTGTGGAGGAAGTGAGCTGGAGAGAGGCAGCCTGGTGTCACGGCAGGTGTGCAGGCTGTGGCGGCCAAGAGATCTGGGTTCAAATGCTGCCTTGGACTCTTATCAACTGGGTGGACTTGGGCCAGTTTCTTAGCTTTACTGTGCCTCAGTTAAATAAAGATAATAAACCTGAACTGTGGAGTTGCTGGGCAGAGTAATAAGGCATTTAAAGCACCCGGCACACAGTAGGTATTCCCCAATAGCAGAGGTGATTACTAAAATTGGCCATTCTTTTTTTTTTTTGGCTTTGTTGCACACAGGCTTTCTCTAGTTGCAGCAGGTGGGAGCTACTCTTCGTTGTGGTGGTGCACAGGCTTCTCACTGTGGTGGCTCCTCTTATCGTGGAGCAGAGGCTCTAGGCACGCGGGCTTCAGTAGTTGTGGTGTGCAGTCTCAGTAGTTGTGACGTGCGGGCTCAGTAGTTGTGGCTCGTGGGCTCTAGAGCGCAGGCTCAGTAGTTGTGGTGCACGGGCTTAGTTGCTCTGCGGCATGTAGGATCTTCCCGGACCAGGGCTCAAACCCATGTCCCCTGCGTTGGCAGGTGGATTCTTAACCACTGAGCCACCAGGGAAGCCCTAAAATTGGCCATTCTTGCCAGCTATGTCTGATTCCGTGCAAGCCTCAACCCCTGCGGCCCGGAGAGGCATTTAGTGCTCTGGGGATGGCAGAGAAAGGAATGGTGGTGCCACCAGGCGGGGTGTGTGGCAGGCAGAGACTATGAGCAGGTAATGGCTGTCAGGGACCAGCAAATCACAGGTGTCTCAGGAAGAACAGGAGTTACACTCAGACACCAAAGAACAAACACGCAGCACAAGACGTTTTGCCAAAGCAAAGCTGTTTTGATCGTTCCCGGATGTGACATGTATTGCATGAGGAAAGAGAGCCTCTTGCACTGAGGCTGCCTAATTGACAGCCGGCAGCTCCACGCAGAGTGGCACTGGGCAGGGTGGGGGATGGAGCCGAGCAGCCCCCCATCCCAGGCAAGCCTTTAACGCCTAGGCACTCTCAGCTGGGCTGTCAGTAAGGGGCGGGAGGTACATACATACATACATACATACCTACAACACCTCCCCATCCAGCCCCTACCTCTACCTCTCCAGCCCGGTCCTGCCTCACTCCTGGAAGCTAGCTATGTGCCAGTCTAATTGAATGTCTAAACTTTGCCAAATGCACCGGGCTTTCTGTGGCCTCCAGGCCTCTCTTTGCATATGCTGTCGTGTCCGCCTTGGATTCCTCTTCTCCTTGGCCCTCTTTCCACCTGGCCAGCATTGGCAAGTGCCTACTTAATAACAAAAATAATAGCAGCTGACACTTACTCTCTGCGCTGAGTGCTTCAGTGTTATCTTATTTCATCCTCACGACAACCTGAGAGGTAAAAATAATCATAGTTGACATGTGGGAGATGCTAACCACTTGCTGGGCACTATTCTAAGTGCTTTATATGTGTGAACTCACTTGATCCTCACAACCTCATGGGGTAAGTGTTACCGTTATTATCCCTATTTTATACATGAGGAAACCAAGGCACAGAGTGTTCAAGTGACTTGCCCAAGGTCACCCCCTAGAAGTAGCAGAGCCCAGGTTCCAGGTCAGGCGTTCATTATCACGACACATCCTTTAGGACTCAGCCCAGGTTCAACCCCTTCCCAGAGGTCTTCTCTTTCCTTAATTATGTCAGGAGCTTTCTGTGGGCTTTCATGCTCTCGGTACACGAAACACCCTCCCCCTCCCCACCCCTAGGAGCACCCACTGCCCTGTGAAGTTTGCTTGCCCGTCCCCCACTGGACTGGAAACTCCTGACAACAGGGAGTGTCTACCTGGTTCACCACTGTGTCCTCCAAGCCTAGCACAGTGCGGGGCATGCAGCAGGGGCTCCATATATGTTTGTGGACCGTCTGCCTGCCTCCTGCTCAGGCACGTTCCTGCTCTGGCTCCCCCTTTCGATCACAAGGACTGTAAAACTCTACCATATGCATTAACCGGGGTCCAAGAAATTCAATCGCATAAAACCTCGGTTCTCATTTATTTTTTAAAATTTTATTTATTTATTTTTAGCTGTGTTGGGTCTTCGTTGCTCTGCGTGGGCTCTCTCTAGTTGCGGCGAGCGGGGGCTACTCTTGGTTGTGGTGTGCGGCCTTCTCGTTGCAGTGGCTTCTCTTGTTGCAGAGCGCGGGCTCTAGGCAGGCAGGCTTCAGTAGTTGTGGCTCCCGGGCTCAGTAGTTGTGGCACACGGGCTTAGTTGCTCTGTGGCATGTGGGATCTTCCCAGACCAGGACTTGAACCCGTGTTCCCTGCATTGGCAGGTGGATTCTTAACCACTGTGCCACCAGGGAAGCCCCTGGGTTCTCATTTTTGTAGCGTTGGTGAGAAACAATATTTTTTTCCCATCCATCTGAACTGGCACAAAAAGTAATGATGATGACTTATGCTGAACGCAACTGACCCTATACTGAGCTGAGGGAGTTCCAACTAATCACAGGGCAGTCACTGCCTGACACCCTCATTCACTTTGGAGCACAGTGACTGGGCGTAGGACAGGAGCCCTACACCAGCCCTCCATCATGTTATATCTGAATTTCATTTCTCATGCGGAGCCTCAGAAAAGGTGTCACCACACCCATTTTGTGCCCAACCTCGGCCACAAGCTCTGATGGTTGAGAAGCTGACAGAGGAGCTGGGGAGCCAGAGGGGCAAAGAGAGGGTGAGGGCCTCTGGCTTCATTCCACACATACTTTCAGCCCTGAAACCATCACATACCAGTGCACCAGCAAACTTGCACAGGTGTTTACTTTCCCACCGCCTGAGAGTAACTATTTGTTGGCTAATACCTATTGTGATGACGCAGAAATAGCAAGCTCGGCCCTACTTTGGGAGGGGCTGCCAAAGAAATGGAGGAGATGAACAGCTCAGAGAAGAGTGAGATTCCCGGAGGCCTGCAGGCCTGGGCAGGTCCAGGCAGGCTCCTTGGCGGAGGTGGCATTTGGTCCGCCCTCTGCCCTCTTCTGGCCTTTCTCCTGTGGTGATAGGGAGCTCAGAAATGTCATGGGCCTCAGCCTGGATTTAGCCTTTGAGCCAGTGACAGTTTGGGAAGGGTTTATGACAACATCCAGGAGATGGGAAGCAAGTCCCCATCACCACATCACCGTCTCCCCAGACCCCCAAAGGTATGCAGCCTGCCCAGCCTGAGCAGGGATGCGTGGGAGCCTTCCTTTCCTCCCCAGTAAAATGTAGATAATGATAATACCTTCCTTCCAGGCCTGTGGTGAAGATCACATGAGAGAATGCAGGGGAAAGCGTATTATATGCTATAAAAGACTCTGACAAATGCTCATTATTTCTTCCTATTCTTCTCCTGGAATTTATCAAACACTTTATGAGCCCTGGAGGTATTTTTTTGCCTCCACGCTGCTGGCTCTCTCTGGCCTGCAATTCTCCTCTCCTCTCCTGCTGTACTTTAGGGGAGGCAGGGTAGCACAGTGGTTCAGGAGGGAGGGGGGCAGGCTGGTCCGGTTTGAATCCTGGCCCCAGTTATTCCTCGAGGCGTGACCCAGGGCAAGTCACACAACCCCTCTGAGCCCTTCAGCTTCCTCCTGTGCAAAATGCGTGTAAACATGGCGTTTAACTCATAAGGTTGACATGAAGACTAAGTGAGATAATCTGTGCCACGTTCTTAGGAGGGTGTTTAAGAGATGTCTGCTGTGTCGTGGTGGTTTTTCTCTCTGGTAGGTGGGACTACACCTTGGCTTTTTGAGCGGCAGGACCCATGGAAGGAGACCCCAGGAACAGTTTGCACAGGCTTCCTTCTCTCTGCACTCAGGAAGAGGGTAGATGAAGAAGCAGATCACGTGTTCATTCAGCCAGCAAGCAGTGTCTGAGTGCCTACTCTGTGCCAGGCGCTCCTAGAGGGACAGGGGACTAAGTTACAGTCCCCGTCATTGGGGAGCTCACATTGCAGTGAGGAAGATATTTAGTCATTCACTCATTCAATTGTTTACTCAGTTGGTCAGTCGTCACCCATTTGTCCCGGTGCAGGTTGTGTGCTGAGCTCTGGGGTGTGTGGCTGGGGGCCCTGGATGTCTTCCTACCTCCTGTCACTTGGCCTCAGTCTCCCCATCTGATCGTCCAGGGGTCACTCAAGCTGGTCCCCAAGTCCCTGGCGCACACCAGCATTCCAGGTTTCTGAGCCAGGATGGACAAATGCTGAGTGACACCCCCATCCCTGCTCCCAGCCCACGCGCTCACTCCCGGCCCAGGCATCGACCGGCTCAGAGCTCATTAGCGACCGCGCAGCCATTGCCGCATGTCACAGGCTCTTAAAGTCTCCATTACCAAGGGCCCTTGCTCCTCTGTATTTTTAGTCCGCATCTGGAGGAGACGGCTGGCATCTCCTATGATTATACATGTCAGGTTCAGTGGTTTCGACAACTCCTCAGGCCTCTGGGCGCCTGGAGGTGGGGGCCCTGCAGATCTGCTCCCAGAAAAGAAGCTGGTGGGAGATGCGAGGAAAGGATGGGGCCAGGGGTTCTCCCCTCCCCAGAATCCCACAGCTCCCGGGTACAACAGAGTAGAGGGGCCCCCAGACATCTAGGTTGCTCTGGGACATAGGGGGACAAATAGCTCTTTCGATGACACTGGAGTGAGGGCAGTGATGCCAGCTTAGGAACAAACCCCAGGTCAGTTGCCCGTCCTCAAGAACCAGCCAGCGGCTCCGGCTGCAGACAGGTAGAGCAGAGTACACAGAAGGCAGCGAGCAGCCGGCTCCCCTGTGGTTAGTAGAGGTTTCTGTCTGCCTTACGAGACAGAGCCATCCCAGCAGCCAGCCCAGCCTGGGGGAGCCTGGGTCCTTCTGTCATCAGACATGGATTGCATTTCGCAGAAAGAAGCATCTGAGATTAGTGTCCCCTGGTGAGGTCACCAGGAAAGTAGAAGCAGGCCACAGCTTGCCTGGGTGGAGTGCGAGGTGCAGTATGGAAGGGAGTGGGGAGGAATCGCACAATGGGGCATGGGGGGTGGCCCCCAGGCCTGAGATGGGAATGGTGTGCCCAGGTCAGGAGCACCGTAGCCTGGACTTCCAGGGAGAATAAAAGCCTCCTTCAAGGACACAGTTTAAATGCTCCCTCCCCCAACAGCCATCTACCCTAAGACTTACTAATAAAATAATAATAATAATGAACAGTTATTACTCTGTGCCAGCCAGTGTACTGAGTACTCTCCTTGAACTTCCTGATTAACTTCTGATAATCTACTGAGGCTTCGCACTAAGGCAGGAATTATTATGATTATTCCCATCTTATAGATGAGGAAACCGAAGGTCAGAGAGGGTAACTCACCCAAGTTCAGCCACCTAGTGGCTGCTAGGTGATAAACGCAGAATTTCAATCCAGTGTCCCGTCTCACCCTCCACTGCATATGTATCCTCCAGACGCTGAGGAAAGGAATGAAGTAAGCGACATTTCACTGACAACGTGGTGGGGAGAACACTGATGGGAAGGTTCTGGTTCTGCTGCCAGATTGTGATTCTGACAACTCGTCATTTGCCTCCAGGACTCAATGAGGGACTGCATTGAGGTGGGGATAGATCAACACCACATTACGCATCTGTTCTGAGCTCCCATCTGATTCTGACAAGATGATTAATAACAACAACAATAATAATCTTGGCAAACACTCGTGGAACATTTACTCTGGGCTGGGCATATTACATGTGCCATTTCATTTAATTCTCACATTTTTCCTGTGAGGTATGATCCTTAAACAGGTGAGAGAATGAAGCTCAGAAAGGCTGAGCAACCTGCCAAAAGCCACACAGCCAGTAGGAAGTGGGTTGGAATTTGCAATGTGGTCTGCTCTTAACCACTCCCCTGTCCTGCCCTCTGTGGGGAGAGTCCTGCAGTGCCTAAATGTTTTGAGAAGGAGGGGCTCCAGGCACCCTTTGTCAGAGCTGGAGGGAGGTATTCGGGCAGGGCCTACGTTATCCCCAGAAAACACTCAGTATTTACGGTTATCAAGGTGAGAGCCACAGCCTCCTTTCTTTCAGGCTCAGGGAACCCGCCTCTCTCCATCCCATTCCATTCCACCATCCACTTCTCTCCAGGTGCACTGAGAGGTTCGCAAACACAGAAAACCTCCTGACAGAGGAGAAGGAGAGAAGCCGCAACACCTCTGCGGCGCCCAGAAGGGGCCTGGAGCAGCAGAGGAGGAACACCAGGCACAGGGACCTGGAGTGCTAGGCTTTGCCACCATCCATTTACCGTTAATAGAAGTTACCGTTCCAGGGCAGGGCTGCCGTCCACAGTTGTGCAGTGCCCAACCCTTTGCGTTGCTGCCCATTCTGTGGACATGTGTACCTGATGCCTTACTGGGTGCTGGCAATGCCTGACCTGGCCCCTAACCTCACAGAAGATGCTGTCCCATAGGGGTGACAGTCAGATGAACTAGGAATTATCTCACAGTGTGGCCAGTGAGGTGATGGGGAGGAGCAGGGGCTGCAAGAGTTTATAGGAGACGCTCCAAGACTCCATCTGGTAAGTCAAAGAAGGCTTCCTGGAGGAAGTGACTTCCAAACCAAGACCTGAGTGACAAATAGGAATGGCCTACTAGAAGGGGAAAGAGTGTTCCAGGCACAAGGGAGAGTACTAATGACTAATTGTAACACAAGGTGATACTAGCTATAATACTAATATGAACAAAGCACTGGGAGCCTTTATTCATTCGGTCACTCATTCACTCATTAAAATAAGCATTCATTGAGGAGATGGAGAATAGTTATGCCTGGGAGTTAGAAAAGGTGCCCTTTGAACTGAGCCTTGAAGGATGAGTAAGAGTTTTCTGAGGGGAGAAGAGGGAGGGAGGCAGGTATCCAAAGAGAGACAACCACAGGAGCGAAGGCATCCAGCTGTTGATTGTGTGGAACGTTGCCTCAGGAATTGGGGATTTAGGATACCCTCCCCAGCTACCCAGGGCAGCTCTTTGTCTCTCAAACCAAACCTTGTTATTTATTCATTTTTAACATGACCTCATCCGAGGTTCAGATAGGCAGGTTGGGTACATGAATGCACGCGTGCAGGAATAAATGGATGGGTGGAAGAATTAATGCAGGCATGAAGGAAGGGATTTAAGAAAGAATGAATAACAATAGCAGACGTGTATACAGTGCTTTCCATGCACGAGGCATTGCTCTAAGTGCTTTATAGTTATTAAATCATTAAATCCTCACACAACCCTAGGAGGTGGATGTTGTTATTATCTGCACTTTACAAATGAGAAAAGTAAGGCGCACGAGGTTAAGTAATGTACCCGGGGCTACACACCTAGGAAGCGGAGCGGGGGAGCCAGGGTTTGAACTGAAGCAGTCTGGCTCCACAGGATGCGGCAAACAGGGTCCCAGGAGCAAACGCTGGGAATTAGGCAGTTCCTCCTTTATCCAGATATCTCCTTTCTCGCTCCATGTGGGTTTCCTGGCTAAGCCTCCTCCAGAATGTGCTGTTTCCCTGGGGCGGACCCAGGTCCGTGCGGCCAGAGTCGGTGAGGGTGCTGCCCGGCTGTCTGTGGCAGGGTGTGCCTGCTGACCTTGCATGAGGCAGCTGCAACCTCGTCGACGGGCTGCTCCTCCCCGGGAAGGCTGGGCGGGAAGCAGGGCCTCTGGCCTCCTCAGCGGACAGCGCCCCAGCTCCGGGAGCGCCTCTGTGATCACTGAGCAGGACGCTTAGTTTGCCTTTCAGGTTGATGGTATTAGCATTTTGGAAGAGTCCCCTTCCTGTGAAGTACATTAACGATTCACTCCGGCTGGGCTCTCACCCAGGCAGGCTCGTCGTGAAGGGCCTCAGATTTCCTAGGAATCCTCTGAGACATTTTGACATTCTGACTGTCGCTGCCAACGTGGGCTGCGAAGGAATTAATTGACACGGATGAAACCCTCAATTTCCAAGGGCTGTGTAATAAAATAAAGGTTATTGTATTATTACAGATTCCACCACTAATGAAAAAGGGCTAAAGACGGTAATCACAATTGGGTATGCTTAGCGGAAACTTAACTTGATTTCCACAGGCAACCATCCTGAACTTTAGGACATAATAATTTTAATAGTTATTATTTATGGAGAACTTATGATACATTGAGCACTTTACTAAATGATCTATATATATTATGTATTCCCACAACAACCCTAAGAGGGAGGTGCTATTTCCACTTCACAAATGAAGAAACTGAGGCATGGAGAGATGTAGTGAACATGGCTTATAAGTTGTAGAGTAACAGTAGGCAACCTTTTGGGTGAAACACATTCTATTTTCTTGGGGGTGAGGGGGAATTAGAATACTTGGCCAGGTAGGGTTAAGATAGTGGCCAAGTATAGGGCATTCTGGGTGGCAGAGTATTAGAGGTATTGTGCATACTTTCCGGACTCTGAGAGAACACCACTGCCTTTTCTCTCCGACCACAGCAGCCACCCCAATCCACCTACCGATTACCCACCCATACAAAAGGGATCCATCCGGCAAGGCATCCAACCATTCATCTGTCCATCAATCCACTCGTCCAGTTATCCGTCATCCATCCATCCACCTATCTACCTAGCCATCCGTTTAGTCATACATTCATGCATTCACTTATTTATTTAAATCAGGGTGTCTCTGATTGCCCTTCCCAAGCTCCTGTCATGGAGGAGGTGTTCTCTTCCTGCTGTGATTCAGGTAGAAGGAAGGGAGAAGAAGCAGGACAAAGAACCAGAGCTCCAAAGTTTGTAAGGTCTCTTCAACTTTCTGTCCCCCGGTCTCCCTATATGTAAAATGGGGATAATATTTGCAGGCTATTGTGAATTTAAAGCAAGCAAGTACGTGACATGCTTTGAAAATAGAAGGCACTGCGTGAATTTGTCCACCATCATTATCGTTGCTAGTGCGGCACATACGCTAACGTGAAACATCCTCAAGTTCGATAAGTCAACATCGGTAAAATGATCCATTTCTGATTTTGTCTTACAGAAATTCTGTAAGATTTGCAGATATGAAACTACTTAATCATGCAGTTACTCAGTTTTATAATAATCAGATCTGATCCATGTCCTCTTGGGGCTACAGGTGGAACTGGGGAGAAGGAATTGGAAAAGGACTTGGTAATAAGGGGTACTTGCTCTTGAAGCATAGGCCTGTCATTCCTGACTTAATGGATAGAACTCTCCAAATTTCCTAGACATCAGGATGATTCTCCAAGGCATACTCCCTGTCGGTTACAAGTAGAGGAGAGGTAATACTGTAAGGAAATATGTGCTTGGGAACCCATGGAAAGATGAACAATCAAGCTTCAAGATCAGCAGGAACTGCAGGAAATATAGGCCTTAAAGACATGTGCATCAGTCAGCTTACATTAGGTTATGCTGCAGTGACAAACAATCCCCAAATCTCAGAGGCTTATGACAAATTTTTTTTCTCCTTTATATTACATGTCTGCTGTGGGTCAGCTGCAGCTCTGCTACATGTTTTCTTCACTCTGGAGCCCAGGCGGACAGAGGAGCACACTGGGGCTTAAAGCTTCCCTTCACGTTTTATTGGCCAAAGTAAATAACATGGCCAAGGCTGACATCAATGGGAAGTCTATTCCTCCTTCAGAAAGGGCACCCAAGGGAGGGGCAGCAAATATTTTGAAAAATAAAACAACTTTCCCTACATTGTAACTGAACTAGAAGGTAATTTGAACCTCAGAGTGGCTTGGCAGGAGGGACATTTACAGAAGGAGATGAAAGTTTATCTTCCCTCTGTGTGTCCACCTCTTCCCCTCTCACCATCCTTGACTCTCTGCCCCTTTTTTTTTGTCTTGTGAGGGTCCTGTTTCCTCATGCCTTTGGCTTTCTCGTCATGGTCTCTTTGACCTCTTTCTTCCTTATGACGATTTATCTTCTAATGTTGCCATGGATTAGCCGGAGCTCTTTGGGTTCTGGTGCCAGAAACCCAAATCAAACTAGTTTAATCAAAAACAAAAACAAGAGGAAAGAAAACAGAAAAAAAAAGGAAGGGAGTTTATTGGGTCACATAACTGAAAAATCAGAGGTAGAGCTGGCTTTCAGCATGGCTGGATCTGTGGGCCTCGGTGACGTTCTCGCCATCAGTCATCTCTTCTTTCCTCTGTGTTAACTCCATCTGTGGACAGACTCTCCCATCATGGTGACAGGATGGCTGCTACGGCAGGGCCTCTGGTTGCCTCACCATTGTCATTCTCTTCTTCTTCCAACTTGGTAGAAGTTTGTAGCTGGCCGTAAGGCTTCCTTTGCAACTAGCTGTGGTCTGGGGCTAAATTCTGTCTAATGGGTTGTAAGCAACAGGGACATGTGCAACTTTCGGGCTGTTCCCTTCAAAGGAAAGGTCACACTTCCCCTTCCTTTTTTCCTGCCTCTGGCTGCCATGTGGTCGTGGAGGGGATGAGAGTAAACCCCAGAGGGGCAGAGCAGAAGACAGAAGAAGTCCAGCAGGAGTCCTGGGTTCCTGAGGACTTCCATGGAGCAGAGCTACTGCGTTCACTTGGGCTTTTACATGAAAAAGAAACAAACTTTTGTCTTGTTTAAGCGATGGCTGTATGGGTCTCTTTGTTACAGTAGCCAGACCAATATCTTAATGTATTCATTTTCCCCTCTTGAACCCACCGTTGTGGTCGGGGTGGGTTCTGCTGACTGGTCGGACTTGGGAATGGGGCTCTATCCCTGAATCTAGGGGTGGGACCAGCTTACGTAAACTCTAGGGACTGAAAGCGGTAGAGCAGTTGCTCCCCCAAAGAATATGGAGGTGTTATTATTAGAGAAGTGGGAAATGAGTGCTGGGCAGACAAACACAGTACCTGCCCATCATGGGCCTTATGCTTGCCCGTTTAGACTCCTTGAAGAGAAACTCTGAGTAATGCATCTCACTTTTTTCCGCCCACCAGACCCCAGAGGGGGTTTCTCGCCTGTGGATCATCTGCCAAATTCCTGATAATGATAAATCAGCTGTGGCAAAGAGATAGGTCTTGGGCTTCCCTGGTGGCGCAGTGGTTGAGAGTCCACCTGCCGACGCAGGGGATGCGGGTTCGTGCCCCAGTCCGGGAAGATCCCACATGCCGCGGAGCGGCTGAGCCGGTGAGCCATGGCCGCTGAGCCTGCGCGTCCAGAGCCTGTGCTCCGCAACGGGAGAGGCCGCGATAGTGAGAGGCCCGCGCACCACGATGAAGAGTGGCCCCCGCTTGCCACAACTAGAGAAAGCCCTCGCACAGAAACGAAGACCCAGCACAGCCAAAAATAAATATAAATTAATTAATTAATTTTTAAAAAATGTATTGTTGCTCTGATATTTTGTTATACCATCTTTCCTCTTAATTTTTCCCCATGTAACACTTACTTTAAAAGGCCCCAGAAAGCCAAACACCAAGAAAACTGCATCTAGTCTCCCGGAACATCTTCATTTGTGAAATACTCAAAGACTCAGCACTCGGGGAAAAGCCATGGAGCTATTTCACTGTTTTGTAAACTTTGCAAAATCTGTAGCTCCTGTGGTGGGGGCCTAACTGTATGGTGAATTTGAAATTTTGAAGCTTCAGTTGTTTAAAAATATTGTAATTGCTTCTCAAACAGGAAAATTGCATTTAGATTTCCCTCTGTGTTTAACCTCAGACTGGCAAAAGATAGTCTTCAAATTTCCCCAGCAAATGAAAGTCACTTTAGGATTGAGATTGCATTTGGATAGTTCCTACCACGAGAAAAAGAAAATCTTCAGGAACAAATACAGTCATACATTCTGTGCTGGGCCCATATTGTGGAGAAATAGATGACCGTTTTGTTCTATAATCCATAGCATGAAGGATCTGGGACAAATTAAAGGAAGACATTCTTGAATATAAGGTTCAGTCACATCTGAACTGTTACTGAGGCAAATTGCAGTGTCCTGCACTCAATTTTCTTACAGCCAGCCTCCTGCACAACTGTATGATCCCTTCACTTTTTTTTTTTTTTTTTTGCAGTACCCGGGCCTCTCACTGTTGTGGCCTCTCACTGTTGTGGCCTCTCCCGTTGCGGAGCACAGGCTCCTGACGCGCAGGCTCAGCGGCCATGGCTCACGGGCCCAGCGGCTCCGTGGCATGTGAGATCTTCCCGGACCGGGGCACGAACCCGCGTCCCCTGCATCGGCAGGCGGGCTCTCAACAACTGCGCCACCAGGGAAGCCCTGATCCCTTCACTTTTCACGTCAAAATTCCCTTTCTCCCCACTGAGGCTCTAGTGCTCTCCAACCACCACCTCTCATCAGTCAGTCTTATAACTCATTCAAACTAAAGTGTGATTGTCTGCATCTTAAAGTGGACCAATGAGAAGAGGGCGGTGCTTCACTCAAAGGAATGAATCAACATTGGTGAAATTTTAGGAAGTGACTGTCTATCAGGTGGATTATTAAATAGGGGTCTTTCTTGTCTACCCTTAAAACTGATTTGACCTGTGATAAATACATCCGATTTCCTTCCTCCTTCCCTCTCTCCTTGCCTTCCTTCCATCTATTCAACAAACTTCTCTGGGATGCCCCTCTATTCCACTCTCTATGCTCAGTGCTGAAGTCCTGAAATGGGAACTTCTTATAATAAAGGGAACTGAATCCAGGAAATCATAATCATAATCCTATAACTGCAATTACCATTTATTGAGGAAGTGCATATACATGCTGGGGACAATGCTAGGAGCTTTTGATGAATAGCATTTAATCTGCACGACAACCCAGTGAGGTAGGTAGTGTTATTCCCTTTCACAGACGACAAACCAGAGGCACCGTGTTTTGGTCCAAGGTCACACACGTTAGTGTGGTCTGGAATATTAGTGCAGGCATTCTGAACTCAGAGCTTTTTGTTCCAGGTGAGGTTAGATTTAAATGAGCCTACAGGGTGGGCTTTGAGGGGACAAGGTCCCTGGTATGCTCTATGCTACCCAAGGACTTGTGTTGCGGGTCAGTGAGAAGGGCCAGCCCCTTGCTGAGTGTATATGAGCACCAGCAGGAGGGTCCCAGCGGGCACCCCGCCCCCGCCCCCGCCTTTGTTCCCCTCCCCCCAAAGGGCCCCCCTCCTCCCCAGAGCAGACACCAGAAGCAGGCTGTGCCCCAGGCGTGGCTCTGGTCAGGAAGAGAGAGTCTTTTGTGATCTGGTGGCCTGGTCTCTGTTAATACCAATACCAGCAGCTGGCTGCTGCAGGCCGGCAGGCTTCTGTGATCCTGCCGGCTAGGGGTTCTGGCCTAGAAATGCTCAGGATGTGGGACGGAAGTCAGAGTCTGTGGGAGAGACTGTGTCATTGAATGGAGAGGAAATGGGGTTTCACAGAGGCGTGTAGGGCCCCGCGGCCATGGCAGGGCGGGGGCCAGACAAAGAGCAAAGGGGAGAGAAGGCGGCATCTGGCTCAGCCTCCGCCCGACCCCCACCGATCTCGGCTGTGACTTGGGAGATGGATCTTGGTGTGGGGGCGAAGGTAGAACGTGGGCGCTGACAAGTCTGGGCTTGTGGGTGACTCTGAGAAGAGTTCTTCTAGGAGCTCGGCTATCCAGGGGTCTGAGTACCCTGTTCCACCTTAAGGCAAGCCCAGAAAACTGGCCTCAGACTCCCCAGTTGGCCATGATCTGTGGCTGGCGGTGGGGCAAACTTGAGCGAATGGTGTCAAGTTAGCAAACCAAGTCCTCGTGAAGAGCTGGACGGGGGGCTGCCGAGAAAGACCTGGGTGCCCTATTAGGAGGCTGTCATTGGGCTCCCGGATGGGCATGACTGGGGGACCCGTGAGACCTTGTGGCGGGGAGATGGCCCCATGACAGCTTGCCAGAGCTTTCTCCTGACCGCCTGGCCCCTCAAACTCCCCTCCCTCGCCCTCTCGCCCCCTTCGTGCTGCCACCTACTTCTGTCCTTTTTGTCCAGTTGTGGGCTTCCTCCGGCCCATCTCTCTCCGTGGAGCCTGCTTGGCCGGCCAGCCCTCCATCAGGGGTGCTCATCCTGTCTCACACCGTAGCCCTCGCTTGGGCTGGACGATCCACAGCACACTCCTGCTTCCTGCAGGAGAGCTGTATCCAGGGTCACTGCAGAGCGAGCAGCTGCAGATGGTACCCGGGAGGCCGTGAGTGTTCATCCCTCCTTGGCTCCCGGCTCCAGCTCCACCTGCTTGCCCAGCTGCTTGCCAATGACCCACCCAGGTGCCCCAGGGGAACGGTTTTCCAGAACCCTATCTTGCAGATTCAAGAAAATCACTTCACCTTCCAAACACAGAGCTTGTCCTACTCTTTCCTCCTTCCCTCTGGGGGCCTTTCCAAGCAGGACCTGTAGGGACAGGGACAGGGTGTCTACTGTTGGAAGGTGCTCAGGCCAAATTTCCCATCCTTGAACCCCCAGCCCCCCTCCTCTTCCTGGCGGTCTCCACTTTCTTCTTAGTGGATTCTCCGAACTCCCGTGATAGCAGCTACTTCCGAGCCCCACATCCCTAGGAGATGGCAAGTGACGGAGGAGGCCAGTAGGGTGACAGAGGCCTTATAGTTGCTTCTCTAGCCCCAGACTCAGTCCTCCCTTGTCTCTGCAGGATGAGAGAACAAATGATCATTTCTCTCAGTACCCAGAAAAGAGCTCCCCATCTCTTCACCCTCCCTGGTGAGGGCAGGCACTGCTCCCCCCTCTTCCTGGCTGAGCCTCCCCTCACCACTGCTTGGCCATTTCCTCAGGGGCCCTTGGGTGCCAGGCCTCGGGGGATGGGAAGGAGCTTTGAGAGCCAGAGGCACCATTTCATTTTACCCATTGGCCATGGCCCCCACCCTGTCATCGGTGGCCGACAGGGGCTGCTTTTCCAACAAAGGTGTCAGCGAAGCTTTCTGCCAGCTTGTCACTTACCTCTGCCAGGGAAGGAGTGGGTGGAGGGACCAGTGGTTGAGCTTGACCCTGCCCTTCCAGCAGGTACTGCTACTGCCCACAGCTTCCGAGGAAGGAGAAGAGCCCTACCAGGGGCTGCCCCCGTGTTCCCACAGCTTGGGGTACAGAATCAGCACACCCTGCCTATCCCCAGAGAGGATTAGGAGAGAGGCATGAACAGATGCTCACTCTGAGCCCCCAAGAAAGAGTCAACCCTGCCGACACCTTGATTTCAGACCTCTGGCCTCCAGAACTGTGAGAGAATAAATTTCTGTTGTTATGAGCCATCCATCATGTGGTACTTTGCTATGGCATCCCTAGGAAAACCCTAATACGAAGGTTTACTAGGCTAACTAGGAAACTACCATGTGAGGAAAAGGAGGGAAGAGTGATTCCATCACAAGGAACAGACTACACAAAAGTATGGCAGAGAGAAATAGAAAGTGTAGTGGGGCTGGCGTGTTCCCCAGCAGGTGGGAATGGGAAGTTACACATTAGAGCATGTATGTGCACACATATGGTTTACGTGACGGTGATTATGTGTATGTGAATAGTGTGTTCATGTATGTGCCTTTTGCAGTTTTACGTGCTTCCTCCTGCTTTTGTGGTTTGTGTGTTTTTCTATGCTCTTGCACAATTTGCGTGTGCGTGCTTTGTGTGTCAGTGCCTGTGTGTGGATGGTCTACAGGTGTGCACCGAACCCAAAGCAGTGGGTTCGTGCCTGGTCAGAGGGAGTTTGAAGCCACACAGAGCTCAGGTTTCTTGTCTACATGGTTGATGCTCACTGTGGATGGCAAAAACCTGGTCAGAGAGTGCAGTGACTCAAGGAGACACCAGGAGCTCAGAGCTTACTTGTCCTGGTTCAAAAAGAACCTCCACAGGCAGGGAGGATAATGCCTGGACTTCACTGGCTCGCAAAAGGCATGCGTGGGACAGAACTACTGAGTCCTTGAGTCTGAGAAATGGAGGTGGCATTGGAGACTGTTCAGACTCCTCTTGCCCCCCTTAGCCCAGCCCCACTGGCACTATTTCTGGCGATTCCTGAAGACTCAACCCATGAAAGGGCGCCCTGTGATTTGACCAAATCCCCATCTGCCTGGAAAACGTCTTCTTAGGGGAACCCCAACCCCTGGATAAGGATTGCTGCTGAGAGCAGGAATCAGGGGAAGGGCTACCCCTCTTCCAGGCCCTCCTGATAGGACACACAAAAGGTTGTGTATGTGTGCATTTTTCCAGAGAGAGGGTGCCTGGCTTTCATCACAGCCAAAGGGTCTCTGACCCAGGAAATCTAAGAACAACTTCTCTAGTCCAGGCTGACATTGAGGGTGTGAGCATGGTACGTGCAGGTGTGTGCAAGCATGCGGAACTCCCAACCTGCTTCCTCTCCAAGAATATGGTTAGATCAGGATGTCAAGTGCAGCCTGAGGCCCTGCCAGCTGCTGCCTTGGTCAGAACACAGGGGGCTGTCCTTGAAGGAGCTGATAGAACAGACGGAGCCAGTGTTAGGGAGAGGAAGGGAGGGGGGCAGGCGGCTGCTTTCGGGAGGAGGTTTGAAACCTAGAGGAGCTTCTTGAGTTCAGCTCCCTGACTAACCAGCCCTTCGAGGGTTCACGTTCAGGATGAAGCCTTGGAGGTACAGCAGGGTAGATGTGTGGGTGGGGATGGGAGGAGAGGGTGAATAGGAAGAACTGTGAAGGTTCTGTAGAAGGAACTGGGCTGTTCAGGACCTTGGTCAGTACCCTCGGGGTTCCGGCAGCACCCGCTTTCTCTGCCTGTTTCCAGCCTGCTCCATGTTAATACCTCTGGGTTTGGTGGAGATGCTAAGTACAGTGGCCCTACGTGTAAAGTTCAAGATACAGTTGGGGGCCTCACTGCGGCTACAGGGGTTTCTAAGAAGTTGGATGGGGAGAAGGAGGGCCCCTCATGGGTAACTAGAGTTGGGGGGAGGAGGGAGAGGAAGTGCCTGTGGCTTGCGTTGCGTTCCTCGTCCTCCTTGTCTGAGGAACTGGGCTGAGCCAATCTGGGCTTTGCCATCCCTGCCCAACCAAACTTTCTTCCTCCTGTGGGCTTCCCAAACATGCCAGGGTTGGGGGCTCCTGTGAGGCTGTTATCTGAGGCCCTCTCTCACACCCCTTTCCTCTGCTGCCCCTCTCCTTTCCTGTGCCTGCCTGCAGCCGTCACAACCCCCTTCCCCCCCACCTGACTCCCTGTCATGTCTGGCAGGACTTCGCTGCTAGCCCTGTGTTGAGGACCCTCTGGCTTCCAGACATGATGGCTCTCTTGCCTCTTCTCTTCTTTCCAAAGAACTTGCTAGGAGCAATTAATTAACCTCATCATATCCTTTCTGTGGAGCCCAGTACAGGGAGGGAGGGAGGAGAACTACCTTATTCTTGAGGACAGTCAAGTGGACCTGTGGACCCAGGCAGCTGCTGGGAGGATCCTCTCTCAGAGCTGCCACCCTCTCCCCACTTGGGAGCTGGCTGCAGAGTGAGGCCAGCTCCAGGGAGAAGTGGGGTCACCCATCTGCTCCCAGCCCTGGTTCAGTTTCCACACAGCCTGACAAAAGCCTTTATAATCTGCTCCCTCCAGTTGCTTCCACCCTTTCCCTCAATCTTCTCCAGGCAACTTCTGGCGCAAAGGACTTGGGGAGGAATGCAGATGAGTCTAGAGGAGCGCAACCTTTGATAGCAGCAATAACCTTTCCCCTGGATGCTGTGTCTGCCCTACCGGTGCAGCAGGTGACATGGAAACGCAGAGTGTCTGCACGCAAACGTGCCCAAGCATCCTGGACACCACTCCACTGATGGCCCCTGGGGAGTCCCATGAAGTCTGATCTCTTGTGGCCCAAGGGGTGGGGACCACAAATGCTGGGACGCTGGTTGAAGGGAACACTGGCTCCACCTCAGCTGGTCTTGATGCCAGTGGACAAGGCCCCTCCCCCTGCTCTGTGATCCCAGCTAGGCCCTGGGTGCACTTAGTGTGTGACACCTGGGGAGAGATGCAGCCTAGGCTGTGACTCAGAGGACGCACAGAGTGGGAGAGACAATGTGGGGCATTAACTGTGCACCTACTGACACCAGGCCCTGAACTAGACACACTACGCATGTTAACTCATGTCACCTTTCTGACTCCCCAAGGAGTTCTTAAGAAAACTGAGGTTTACTAATGCAGGCACTTGGCCCAAGATCACACAGTGAGTAAGCTGGGAAGCCGGAACTAGACTGAGACTTTTATAATCTGAGCAAAACTTAAAAATGTACATCAGGGGGGCTTCCCTGGTGGCGCAGTGGTTGAGAGTCCGCCTGCCGATGCAGGGCACACGGGTTCATGCCCCGGTCCGGGAAGATCCCACATGCCGCGGAGCGGCTGGGCCCGTGAGCCATGGCCGCTGAGCCTGCGCGTCCGGAGCCTGTGCTCCGCAACGGGAGAGGCCACAGCGGTGAGAGGCCCACGTACCGCAAAAAAAAAATGTACATCAGATAGTGTCATTCCCTGCTTAAGTCACTCCCACAACTTCCCAGCGTCTCCAGTATGAAATCTGTTTCCGAAAAAAAAAACCATATCCATTTCCGTTCTGTGGTTGGTAAGACCCTGCACATCTAACCTCACCTCCCACTCATCACTCACTCTGCCCCAGCTGCCCGCTTGCTCTCTGTTCCTCTTGCACATGCGCTCATTCTCTTCTCAAGGCTCCTGCACTTGCTGTGCCTCCCTGTTTGGAACGCTTTTCCACCTAATCTTCACGAAGCGGCTCCTTCTCATTCTTCAGGTCAAGTGCCACCTCTCTGGAGAGGCCTTCCATGACTACCCAGGCAACAGTGGGCTCCATCCTTCCCTCTATCCCTTCATCCCAATTTCTTTCCTTCACAGCACTTAATACCATCTGAAGTTATTTGCTGAGCGATCTTGACTGATTAATAAAACACAAGGGCATTGTGTTTTGCCCTTGAGAACATAAGCTGTGCAGGGTGTTCACCATTGTATTCCCAGGGCCTGGAGCTTAGTAAGTGCTCAATAAATATTCGATGGACAAACAACCTCAGAAAAGTTTCCCCAAGGGTGGAGCTAGAAAAGGGAGGGGCACACTGGGCTGAGAACTGGATTGCTGACCATACTGAGGCCTGATCACGGAGGCTCTGGGCTTCATAGAAGAGAGTTCGCCTGTCTTTCTGTCCATGAGGTGTCCTTTCTTCACAGGGAGGAAATGTGGACACATTTCCTCAGACTTTGTGTAAAGCCTGGAGGAAGGGACAAGACCTCCTGGCATGCCAGGACCAGAGAAGAGTGCCCTTCTGGGAGCTTGAGCTGCCTGCAAGTTCCCAGCCATTCCAGATCTTGGGTGAGGTTCAGGGCTGTTCAGGGGCCCACCCACCTCCCCCGGGGGGGATTGTGGCATGCATCACCTGGCAGGGAGGGAGAGACTGCTGCTTAAAGAACTTGATCTTTTGGGCTTCCCTGGTGGCACAGTGGTTGGGAGTCCGCCTGCTGATGCAGGGGACATGGGTTCGTGCCCTGGTCTGGGAGGATCCCACATGCCGCGGAACGGCTGGGCCCGTGAGCCATGGCCGCTGAGACTGCACGTCCGGAGCCTGTGCTCCGCAATGGGAGAGGCCACAACAGTGAGAGGCCCGCGTACCGCAAAAAAGGGGAAAAAAAAAAAAAAGAACTTGATCTTTTGCCTTTGCTGACATTCTTGGATTTGGCGTCTACAACCTCAGGGTTCTATTCCAAGGAGGCCTTTTGCATTTGATGTAAATATTATGGTGATGAGAGGCGACATCGAGAACACCCTGTAGGAAATGTAATTCCACCCCCACCAGGCTAGGAGCCTCTCCCTGCTGCTGCTTCAGGTTGTTATTCAGGGGATTGATTCCTCCCACTTCTTGGGTTAAGCCAGAAAAGCCCCCTCCACTCACAGGCAGCAGGGGCTGGGAGTAGCGCATTAGTTATTTTTCTAATTTGCAGAGGCGCTTTCATCCATCAATGTGGGAAGCAATCGGGGTGAGGAGCTGGTTGGTACTGCAGCCATTCTTTGTGGGGGACGTCCCCTCCTGGGGGAGGCTTGGGCAGTCCTCAGGTCTGGGGTGGGGGGCGCGGGGTTGGGAGATCCAACACAGTAATGGGCACCATAGTTCCCAGAAGTCATCTGCTTTCCCAGTCACCTCCTCAATGGTTCTCTGCTTCCACCTGTCTCCCGGAAGGGTTCAGCTGTATGCCTCTCCTCTCCGCTTAGCCCTGGGGACCACCTCCAGCTAGCGTGGCTCGTGGTGCCATACTCCTACTGTTTTCTCAAATTCCTGGGGGAATGACGTTCATAATTCCCACAAGCAGTCATGGTGGGGGGCTGGACTGGAGTGGCTGCCCTCAGATGGTCTACAGGATCAAGGAGAAACATGGCCCATTTACATGGATATCTCTTTGATATGCTGCGTGGCCATGAAAATTTTGTGTGGTGCAATGGGAAGGACTCCAGATTTGAGGTCAGAAGACCTGGGTTTAATCTACTTCCATCTCATACTTACACTGTGCTACCTGGGCAAATCACTTCACCGTGGAGTTTCTGTTTCCCAGTCTATAGAAAGGGGATAATGTCACCTAACTTTAGACTTCCATGAAAAAAGCTTTCGACATAAGAAGGAGGCTCAATATTTATATGACAAAAGAAGGAGTGAACGATGTAGAAAGATTTTAGGATTTGGATTCAGAGAACTTGGATTGGCAAGCCAGGTTTAGCACTTTCCGCGTGATTTGGGACACATGACTTCACCTCTCTAAACCTTGGTTTCTCTCAGTAAAAACTAGGATAATACCTACGCCCCAGCATTATTGCAGAATAGATAGTTAATATTAAAATACCTAATAAACTGTAGGGCACAGTGCTCACTCTAGTTTAATATTACTTTGTGCAGAAGCCTCGGGGAAAAACTATGAGGGCTCCCAAGATATGCAAAATCCTTAGACCTAGCCCTAGAGGAGCTGTGATGGATTTGGGGGGAGAATGCACAAAGCAGGGGGCAGAGCTACACAGAGAGTTCCACACATTCATTGACTGCACACATATTTACAGAGGACTAGGCATGCTTTCATAGGTCTATTGGAGGTTTTAGGTTAGGCCTCATGGCAGGGCCTTGGAGGTCAAGGTAAGACCGTTGGATTGACTGTTCTGTGGGTGGAGGTCTCAGAAAGCTCCTATGCCATCTGTGCTCCTGAGTTCCCTTGTGGGGTGGCCTCTGGCTTGCTGAGTCTCTTTCCTCAGTCACTCTCTGACGGAGGAATGTGCAGAGTCCACTGTGGGGAGAGCATTTGAATCAGCCACTCAGGGGGTGGCCCCTACCCACAGGTCAGTGGCCTATCTGGCCACCACAGCTTGTGGCCACAAAAGGCTTGCCGAGAATCCAATCTAATGGCATGGCAAAGGCTCCAGCTACCCTTCCTGGGAGCGGGCAAGTGAGTTGCAAGGTGATTTCGCTGCTGTCGCAGTCTCCCTTTAGACACAGGCTGTCCTCGAGGGCAAAAATAGCAGCTTCAGAGGCAGGAGAGTACTGTGACATCATCCCCAGGTTCAGCCAGCAAACCCCTCTCCAACCAGCTGATCCTGCTTGCCCCTTGGAGACTAAGGCCAGGGTCCTAGGGGATGATTTTGGTGCCTCTGAGCCCCTTCCAGCCCCTTGGCTCCAGTCCTGGGCTCTGTCTATGAACAGGAATCGTCCCCACTTGGCTGTTTCACTGGGTGAAGAGGTGTGCACTCAGCAGTGCACTGTGGCTGGGCCCATGCCCACCTCCACTTCCCCAGGGCTGAGCGCCACAGACCTGCAGGAGCCCCGCAGCCTCTCTGGGCCAGAAGCACATAGGCTGGGCTGGGGACGTTGAGGATGGCGCCCAGCCTGGAGGCTGAGCTGAGGGGAAGACATTCTGCAGTCCTTGGGAGGTAGGAGGGGGGGAGGGAGGAGTTTGTGCACAGCTGTGTGTGTGTGTGTGTGTGTGTGTGTGTGTGTGTGTGTGTGTGTGTGTCCTGCCACAGAAGAGGGCAGGAATGGGGACTCCATAGCCTCTACTGATTAGAAGGGTTTTGAAATTGATAAATTACTTTGTATTGGGGCAAAACGATTTGACCAGATTTCAAATGTCTCAGAGAAGGGAAGCTTCTCTTGGGCCAAGTATTGATTGCATTTAATAGAGCTTGGACTTTCTCACTTAAAAACAACAAAATAAACATTTAACAAAGGCACTAATTCACACCTCTGTCTCTCTCTGTCCTCCTTCCCTCACTCCCCTCTCTCTAAGAACAGGAAGGGATCCAGAGACATCCTGCCCCCCCCCCGCCCCCCGCCAAGGCTGGGGTGAGGCTGAGGTCAGGGAGGCAGTACTGAGGTTGGAGCTGCTGAGTTCCTTTGGGGCAGATTGATGGTGGGGCCTCGGGAGAACAGGGGGCCCTGGGTTGGTCCCATTCTTCACAGATTGATTTTTGCCAAGCGGCAACTGTCGGAGACTTTGATAAATCACTAACCCAAGTGATGAATGCCCTGTGGCTGGGTGGGGTGGGAGAAAGGTTGCTAGTTTGGGGGGCAGCCCAGGGAAGGAGAGTGGTGAGGCTGGAGGGCTGGTGGGCAGAGGGAGCCAGCAGAGTTAAAGCTGAGTTCTAGAAATTCTGTGAGACAGTCTCAGATAGCTAATCCTGGCCTTGTCTCTCAACAGGATTTGACCACAATCATTAACTCAACAGTGCTTCACAATTCATTTTCAGCCTGTCTGTTGTCTGTCTCTTGCTGTCTGTCTCATTGTCTGCCTCTTTATCTGGCTTCCAAATGAACTCTGATGGTTTCCTCCCAGGAGAGGATTCCCGTGGACCTGCTGGAAAATGGAAAGGAGTGTGGGGAAAGCTAGTAGCAAGTAGGGGGTTTGGCACTGGGAAGTAGGAGAAGAGGGGTGTGGTGGCCTCTTGGAATGGGTGGAGGAGAGGTACCTAGGGCCAGCAGAGAGAGGGAGGGGATAGGGAATGAAGATACATTAATAGAGCAGCCCTGGCTAGAGAGACGCCAGTTTCCAGGGTGTCTTATTTCTCATGGAGGAAAAGGTCATGTCATGTTGTTCTCCCATCCTTCTCCCCAAAGGTGTGAGAGCAGAGACCTGCCTTGATTGGGCTCCCTGAGGAATAGGAAGAAGTGCAGAGAGGGAGAGAGACCAAACCAGAGCTGCAAAACTCATTTCCCATCATGGCCAGAGGCTGCCTGGGAGGCAGCCCAGCTCACAGACCGCAAGTCTAAATCAGCTCTGGGAGACTTTGGACGTGTAACTTAACCTCACCCATGTTTTCATCTATAAAATTGGATCCTATAATGGATTTGCATAAGGTTTATATTGATTAAGGTTATATCTTTAAAGAGCTTAGAACAGCCTGGCCCATAGCAAGCATTCAGTAAATGTTAGCTTTCACTAACCAGCATGATTACTCACCCAGGTAGCAGCATGGCGGATTCTGAAGCCATGGAAACCCAAATTGTGTCAGCCATCCTGAGGTCAACAGAAGGGACTCCTGGCTCTGCCTGAGGGTGGACAATTCTACCCAAACTGCTGATCTACAGGTCAAGCTGTGCTCTATACTGTCCCTACTGTCAGTGCTGACGCCCCACGGGCTGAAGCTCCACTGCATTCTCTATACAGGCAGCTGGAACCTAGCCCTTGAGATGCCTGCCAGGCCCCTTGCGGGCCCTCGCTCTGCCCGCAAGAGTTGGGCCTGGCTCCTCCCCCCGCCGTGCAGGCCACCACTCCCAGGCGCCCGGCCCTGTCTCTGTCCGTGGTGCTGACCCACATACCCGCCCACGGTGCAAACTTCTCACCTCAACCATTCCCTCTTGTCCCCAACTTTAACATCTCCGATGATCTCCCCAGTCACCAGGAATGAATTCTGAGCTCACGTTCTGGAACTCTGCCAGGAAGAAGGAAGCGGCGTGAGTATAAAGAATCGCACAATAGGCCGCAGGTAATTATGTCTCTTTTAGGCTGTTAACAGGATTGGCCGTTTGATAAATGGGCGGATTTGAGGCTGTTTTGTCACTGACAAGCTGTTGTAAGATCATATTGGAAGCCGAAGACAGTTTATCTTCATGTGTGTGGTGAAGAGGGGAATTCTCGGTAGATTTTACACCCTCTTGAAATGAATGTGATCTCCTAGGCCAGTCCGGTGCACAGGAGTGAGTGATCTTTATGACTCACCCCCGATTAGATTACCTGGCACAGCAGCCACCTCCAGTCCCTCTGAGAGTCCTGACCCTCCCGAGGCCCCTCCCTGCTCCCGTCCCTCCAGCTCCCCTCTGACCTCCTTGCTCTCCCCCTCTAGCCCTGCTCCCAGGTCCAGCTGCTGAGCAAGCCCACAGCTCAATTATTGCTGGCTAGCCTGAGAGGCAGAGGGATCTGTTTCTCCGGAGGGAGCAGAAGAGAGGGAGGCGGGTGGGAAGAAGAGGGAGGCAAAGGGAGCGGGAGGGAGGGAAGCAGAGGAGGAGAGAAGAAACGAGACAAAGAGGGAATTTAACCAGAAAAACAGAGAGCCAAGCCAAGGTAAAGAAAAGAAAGAAGAGAGACAAAGACAGGAGCAAAGGGAGAGGAAGGGTTCCTTCTTTCATTTCCAGAACATTACTTTCCATAAGCACCAAGGTAGCCCCCTTCCCTGAACCTGGAATTAAGCGGGTCCTCTGGGAAATTTTTTCAGATAACTATATTTTATTTTCTTCATAGCACTTGCCACTATTATCTTGCTTATTTATTTATTTGCTTCTATAATAATTGTCCTCACTCCTAAATTGGAAGAGCCATGAGGGCAGGGATCGTGGGCACCGTGTTGTTGTCAGGACTCTAGCACCTACCACCTAGTAGGTCCTTGGTGCATGTCTATTGACTGCATGAGGTGGCAGGTCTGAAGGGGCAGGATGGCTTGCCCTTCTGGCAGAGGTCTGGCTGTGAAGGGATGGGCCCAGGGTCCAGGGTTGAATCGCCAAGTATACCATCACTAGATGGATTTGAGGAGACATTTCTGGGGAAAGGAATGCCTTGGCAGTTCTGTGGGCAGAATTAGGTATCCTCCAGATGAAGCTTTTTAAGATGTGGTCCATGAACCCCTGCATCAGAGTTCCCCGGAAACCTGCATTTTCACGGGCATTCCGCATGATTCTGATGCAGTGGGTCTGAAGTTCACATTGTGAGAAACACTGTTCCGGGGAATGGGTGAGCTGGGGGCTTCTGCTCCAGGGAGATCTCAACAGAACCGGAGATCCTGGCTGCTCAGTGCATGTCTCTGTGTGTGTTGGAAGGGCAGTGGTTGGAATACCTACAGTGGAATGAAGAAGCTAACACCCGTTATTTCCAGCCACGTGCCACTGGGAGTTACTTGTGAGGGAGCCCCCCAAATTCAAAGGAAGGAATGGAAGGGCTCAGCCAGCTAGGGATAGTTCCCCCGCCTGACCCAGGACCCTAAAGGAAGAGGAGGACAGCACCAGATGTGAGGAGGAGAAAAGCCCTCCCTGCTCTGTGCCCAGGGGCCTCTGCTCCCTACCCATGGAAGTCTGCAGCTGGTAAGTCATGCCTCATTTCCCAGGCAAGCTGTGTGCCCACCCCCACGCCCCAGGCCAGCCTCTCTGCCTCTTCAGGCACCCTACCCCACCCCACCCCCGACTTGTCAACAGTGTATGCTCCACAATTGATTGACTGCTCCCCCAGCACATGCCCCCCTCCACACACACACACACACACACACACACACACACACACACACACCAGATGTCACAGCCCCATCATACAAGACACAGACAGGGCCCGCACAGGACACCTGAAGTACGGCAGTGGGTGCTCAGAGGTGGAGGACAGTGTGCCTGAGCAGTGGGACAGCCTGGGTGTGTTCATGCTGGATCTCCATCTGGGCCTGGAACAGGGGGGAGGAGGATGGAAACAAGGGCCAGCTGGTTTAAAAAGATAGCTCATGTAATGCCACTTTCTGCCCAGTAAAATCAAAGCACATAGATGAAGCTAACACCACCTCCCATTCCCTCTACGCTCCAGCAACTCTGGCCTTCCTTCATGCCTCAAACACCGCATGCTCTCTTCTGCCTCAGTAGCACCCTCGCTCAAGCTGCCCCTTCTGCCTGCAATGTTCTTTCACCCTGTTTATCTCGTAACTCCGACTTCTCTTCCTTGGTGGGTCTTTCCAGATCCTCTGTCTCTGGGCTACCAGGGCCCTACATTCTTCACTGTTTGCAACACTCAGCCCTCTGGTCATTATATATTCAGTGCCTATCTTCCTCATTAGACTGTGAGCTCCACAGCAGGAGGGCCCACACCTGTGTGTCTTGTCCACTGCTGTATCTCTGGCACCACCGTCCACAGTGCATGGCACGTGGTGGGCACTCAGCCAGGAAGACTTCGGCTTAGACAGAGTCATTTACTTCAGTGAATGGTTCTTGAGCATCAGGCATGGCGCTGGACCCTGAGGACGCAGAGGCAGGCAAAAAGGCACTCCCCCTCTTCACAGAGGCTGCATTCTGGTGGTGACAGATAGTTGTCAACTAATCATACAAATTACTATAAAATTGCAACCATGACAGGTACTTTAGAGGCTTGTAGTGCTAATGAGAGTACATAAAAGGGGGATTTGGTCAAGTTCAGTAGGTCAGGGAAGTTTCCTGAGTAGAAAATATTTCTCTGAGATAGAGAGGGTTGTGTAGAGCAACAGTGGAGGAAAGAGTGTCCTGAAGAGAGAGAACAGCATGTGCAAAGACCTGTGGCAGGAAGGAGCATGGCTTCTACATGGTACTAAAAGTCCAGAAGGTCTGAAGTGTGTGGGGTGAATGGGGAGGCTGGAAAGCAGGCAGAAGCCAGACCATGCAGGGCCTTGTCAGGTGAGGTAAGGACTTTATTTCTTCATCTAAGAGCAAAAGGTTTAAACACTGAAGAGTTGAAAGAGCAGGGGGGCGGGCTTAGGCAGCAGTGACATAATCAGAATTACATTTTGAAAAGGTCGTTCAATAGGCTTCAGTCGAAGGAGAAAGGGAGGGGCTTGAGCAGCGGCAGAGACCAGTAAGGGTTGCAGTCATCTGGGCTCAGACCAGGAATGTGCTGGTGGAGATTGAGAGTAGTGGACAGTTCTTGAGAGAAAGTTTTCAAGCCATACCACAGGCTGGTGGCAAAACCAGGACTAGCACCCATCCTGATCCTTTGCACCTTCTTGTAACCATTGTCCTCCTTCTGGGATGTCCGCTGGGCCACCATCAGAAGGGGTTCCCAGGCCTCCCCCAGAAGTATCCCTTGCCTTGTCCCCCCGCTCCAGGTTCCCACATTCTGTACCGTGTTCCCCTGGGGGTGTCCATTTGTGTCCTCTTCCAAGCTGGAGGGCTCTGGCTATCTACCCATTTGGAGTTGGGTTTCTCTCAGAGACCCCAGATGCTTTGCATTCCGGGAATTGTAGTTCTAGAGCAGGAAAGCTGGGTCTGCTCCTAGACTGTGGGTCTGGCAGGCAGCCTGGTTGCCATGGTAGCAGCTGGGCTGGAGCCACCGAACCATTTCATCCACAGCTCTGCTGGCTCTGAGAGGATCCCAGCAAGGAAGCTTGGGCTCTGGTGAGGAGAAGGAGGGAGGAGAAGGAAAAAAGGAAGGAGGGAGGAGAGGGCCAAGTGAGCCTTCCCCACAGGCCTGGGTTAAGCTTTGTCCTGCTCTGGGGTTTATGGACTGAATTGGAAAGAAGTCACCAGCTCCTCCTCAGAGCAGGACTCCCTGACCACTGGGAGCCAGTTCTGCTACATCAGTCAATCAGACCTTGTAATTCAGCTCTGTGAATGCAGAAGTCTGCATCAGACAGAGAAAGGAGGCAGCAGCTCCCTCCCCAGCGGAACTCGGAGCCTGGGTAGAAAGGCAAGAAGGTCCAAAATAATTACTTAGGAAGGAAAAGGTCCTGTCCATTTTCCTTGCAAAACGTCCCCAGAATCCACTTCTTTTTCTCTGCCCTTTGGCCACAGTCCTGGTTCATTCTCTCTCCCCCCACCAGAAGGCTTTCTAAAACACAAATCTGGTCCTGTCACAGCCCTGCTTGAAATCCTTCAATGGCTCCCCTTTGCCCACGACTGGATCAAGTCCAAACTCTCTAGTAGGACCATTCATGGTCTTGCAAATTCTGGCCCGAGGCTCCCTGTCCAGTTTCTTCTCCTGCCTCCCCTCTGCTCCAGCCATACAGAAGTTTTCTCACTCTTCTTTCCCACCCCCGCCTTTGCACATGTTCACCTCTGCCTGAAAGGCCCTTCCCTCCCTCTCCCAGCCTCTGAACCGAACTAACTCAGCTGAACCGCCTCCTCCTCGATGAAGTCTTCCAAATCCTTCTCCACGCGGGAAGAGTTAATGGCCTGGTGCTCTGAGCTCCCAGAGCACTTTGTACACCCCTCTCAAGCACTTATCACCCGTGCTGTGATTATCATCTCTGTAGCTGTCTCTCCCTCTCTCTCTCCTGCGTCTGAGCTATGTCAGGGGCCCCGGCGCCCAGCACAGCATCTGGCCCAAGGTAGGTGCTCGATAAATAGTGAGTGGGATTGAACTCACCAAAGGAAGGCTATTTGGGCTGTCGCCACTCTCCTGCCCTCCCTCTCTGGGCTCACTGCCTTTCTGGGGTCCCCTCCCCCGCTTGCACCTCCCCTGGGCCCCCATACACCTCACACACCGCAGAGGACTGGCAGACCCTATTGTGTGGCGCCTTCTATTCTGGGCGAGGGTGACACAGGCACCTGCATGTGGAGGCTGCAAGCCTTCCCATGTCACTAGGAATGTGTATCCAGTCATACCCGGTCTCTGGAGAGAAGGCACCCATGTCTTGAATGGAGCCATGATTTATGGACCCAGCTCCAGGATCTGAAAAACCACTTAGGCTTCCCTGCTTCTCCACCTGGAGGCAGGATAATTCCAGGAAAGTCCTTCCTCCCAGGCAGAGTCTCCACTGCCTGGGCCGCAGCCCTAAGGCTTCCCCATTCAACTCCTCACGCTACCCCGCTCCTTTCACCTACCCCCAGCCAGTAGCTCCAAGCCTCCTGGGCCAGCTTTTCCTGCATTAAAATCCTGACTCTACCACTTAACATCTGGGAAGACTTTTCCTGGTGTCCATCCTTTCTGAGTCTCAGTTCCCCATTAATAAGAGGATAAATAAGAGGATTAATTAATTAATAAGAGGATAAAAATCTCCTG
The DNA here is from genome assembly GCF_964270905.1 of Leucopleurus acutus. Classification (NCBI taxonomy): domain Eukaryota; kingdom Metazoa; phylum Chordata; class Mammalia; order Artiodactyla; family Delphinidae; genus Leucopleurus; species Leucopleurus acutus. Next base: position 57,889,208 of record NC_139145.1, on the reverse strand, counting down.
CCTAGATGATTCACCCATTTATGTATCTATCCATCCACCCACTCCTGCCTAGATGATTCACCCATTTATGTATCTATCCATCCACCCACTCAAACATTCCCTTCCATGAAGATTTACTGGGCGCCTGCTGTGGGCCAGGTACTGTGTTAATCACTAAGGATGCAGAAATGAATCAGAAAGACATGGTCCCTGCCTTCAGAGAGCTAACAGTCTGTGGGGAAGACCAACCTCAAAGTGTTTCGAGGCAGAAGTGCAGACTATTAGGTACAGTCTGGGCCTGATCTGGGATATCAGTGTTTATTTCCTCAATGATAATTTGCTGTGTACTTGTGACATGGCAGGCCTGGAGGGTAAGCACGAACACAGACGTGCCCTCCCCGCATTGGATCCTCATTCATTGGATTCTCATTACAGATAGACAGACGCAGCCCAGAGAGGACTCAGCATTCGCTACACACTACAATTGTGAGAGGGCTGGGAGAGAAAAGGACGTGGACTCTGCCTCTGAAAACAGAGGGTTCAGACTCCCCAGGGCCCCGGGGATGATTCCTTGAGATGGTGATGCAGGATCCAGTAGATGTGAAAACAAATGGATGGAGCCTCAGTAGGACCGCCTGGGTTGGGGCAAGAGGCAGCCTTCCTTGCTTAGGTGGGGTGGGTGATGGAAAAAGAGGCTCCAACAGAGAGAAGGTGAGAGACGCCAGGAGCACCAGGCACGGAGGGACTGGAGAGGGTGGTGGCTTCCCAGGGTACATGGAGGCTACTGCGTCGCCGCCTCAGCCCACGTGCCGCCATTCAGTAGAACATTTATTTTCTCTATTCTGGAGGTGGCAGGAAGAACCTGGTCCAGGTGTCAGTCCAGTGCGGGGGTGGGGAAGGCAGAGGCTGGTGTGGCGGCTAGCTCAAGCTGTTCTCCTTAGCACAGCCCCCGATGCCAGGCCCAGAGCCACTCCTCAGGCCCTCCCTCTGCTCCCTTAGCTGCCGGAATTGGTGTCTTGACTCGGGGGGTGACGGGGATAGGGAGTGGGCGGGGAGAGGAGGTGGGGGGGGGTGTGTGTGGGTGAGTCTCCAGGGCTCAGAGGAAGATAGGAAATAAGAGGGAGTGGGGAGGTGGGTGGGGATTTGTCACTAATCCTTGATGTTTTCAAAGAAGAAATCACCAGCTTGCTCTGTGAGCCTGGGTCTCAGTTCCCCCATCTATAAAATCAGGTTGGACCAGCCCTAAGAGTTCCCTGGCATCTGTTCCTTTGGCTGTTGGGAACAGGGAGATGGTGGAGGGAGGCTCTGCAGAGAAAGGCTGGCTCCACCCTCTGCCAAGGGACCCGAATCAGCACGTGTTGACATTTCCCAGGACGCCCTCAGCGCTGTGACATTTCAGAGATTTGCTCCCTGACAGGGATGGAAGACGGGAGGCTGACCACTTAGCCCCTGCTCTAGGCTCAGACGGGCTCACAGGCCTCTCCCAGGGACGAACGAGCCTCACCTTCCAAAAGACGGCAAAGTTCCGTCATCTGGGCTGGTCCTGAACTGGCACACGGGCCTAGGTCCCACCTTGAAAATACTGTACTGAACTGGGGAAGAGTGAGGCAGCTCTGAGCTCAGAACTTTCCTCAGCAAAGCTCAATGTCTGCATTTGTGAAATGGAACACAGGATCCCTGCCTCCCTCAAAAGATGATCGTGGGGTCCGACTACATACATGTGAGAAAAAGGAAGTGTTTCATAAACTGTAGGTTATTGTGCAAGCGTGAAGGGCTCTGATGGGGACATTAAGGCCTAGAGTGGGCTTGGGGGAGGGCAGGGCGAATGGAGTTTAGGAGGGATTAACTGGGTGCTGAGGCTGGAGGAACCAGGTCAGATTCTAGCAGTTTCACAGACGGAGAGAGCTACTTGGTGAGGAGAGGCCAGCAAAGGAGACACAGGGAACCCTCTTTGCTCCAGTTGATGCTGACTCATGGCCATAAGGGGCTGGAGGCAGGGTCAGAACCAGCCCATGCAAGGAGGAGGCCCAAAGCCCCTCTCGTTAGTTTTACTCTCCAGTCTCAGGCCTGGGAGGGAGACCAGCTTGAAAGGGCAGGTCAGGGTGGTGGTAAAATGTCTGGATTTTGGAGTCAGAAGAACTAACCATGGCTCTGTTGATCACTAGCTGTGTGGCCTTGGGCAAGTACTTTACCTCTCTGAGCCTCATATTCCTCATCTGTAAAATGGGGCTTGGGGTTTTAATAGTGCATAGCTGGCAGGTTGTTGACTGGATCAAAGAAGCTCGCATTTGTAAAGCACTTAGCACGGACCCCCTCATAACAGGTGCAAAGTCTCTTTGCTAGCGCCATCATTAGTGGCAACAGCTCTCAGACCCAGGTTGGGCCTCACCAAGAACCTTTTCCACCTCTGGTCAGCCTAGTCTAGGAGGAGGGGAAACCCCTTCCCCGCATATTTTTATGCATTTATATATTTTTTAATTTTTAAAAAATATTTATTTGGTTGTGCCGGGTACTAGTTGTGGCAGGCGGGCTCCTTAGTTGTGGCTCGTGGGCTCCTTAGCTGTGGTATGCAAACTCTTAGTTGCAGCAGGCATGTGGGATCTAGTTCCCTGACCAGAGATCGAACCCACGCCCCCCGCATTGGGAGTTTGGAGTCTTAACCACTGCGCCATCAGGGAAGTCCCAGATTTTCATTCATTTAAATGTGTACCAGATACCTACTGTGCACCCAGCTCAGTATGGTGGGAAAGAGGACGAAAACCTGACGAAAATTTGCTGGCTGTGTGAGCTTGACTGGTTTTCTTCCCCGACCTGAGTCTCAGTTTTCTCATCTTTAAAACTGGAAGTAATCAGACAAGGGTTGTGGATTGGTATTAAAAACTATTAGGGGAATGGTTGATGGGGACATTGGCATTTGTTTGGTGCCAGAGTAACCCACACACACTATTTTCTAGGAGCAAGGTGAAGAGAGAGCCGTAACTATCATTAGCTGGTGTTCATCTGAGCATTTCTATCAGTGGATGAATGAGATCTGTTGTGTCTTCCGATGTGGTAGGAAGTGAAGTGCGTGACAGAGCCTCGCATGTGTTCTAGCCCAAAACATTTAACTTGAATCATTCTAGCCTTTAGATCTAACTTCTGGTTTACAGAAAACACTGGAAGTATCCAGCACAAGAAAGTAACCAGACATCTAGAAGGAGGGATACTCTGTAGGAAAACTGACTTGGCTGTTTCGTGGTGCGGTGGCCAAAAAAAAAAAATGGGGGAATGCACCGTCTTAACCAATTTAATACACATAATGATCAGACGCCATGTGTGGCCTGGTGTTGGATTCTGACAAACCAGCCATAAAGGACTTCGGGGGGCAGCAAATGGGGAGGTTTGTATAGGGTCTGGATATTAAAAGGGATGAAAACGTACTAAAATGGAAAGCTGGAGATTGTTGACTGAAAAAAAGGTGATCATGAAACAGTATGTATGTAAAATGTGTCATATTTTGGTTAAAAGATACTTATAAGTAAGAAAAAGGTCTGGAGGGATGTACATTAAGGTGTGAATCGTGGTAGGAATGTGATGTTTTTATTTTTATGTTTTTGCTTTTTGTGTTTTTAAATTTTCCACAGCGCACATGTATTGCCTCTGTAATAATAAAATGTTATTTAATAAACAAAAGGGGAACAATAACAGCGTGTACCTTGTAGGGCTGTAATGATGCAGTGAGTTAATGCTGTGAGGCACAGGGCTTGGCATAAGTACATGCTCAGTAGTTCGGTGCTGCTAAAATCTTTATGCTGGTCCCCCACCCACCGTTAGAGAGGCCTGGCTTATTGGGGATGTTCTTCTGGTCCCCAGATCCTGGCACACAGCAGGGCACTGCTCATGTTTGCTGTACGCATCACTTCCCTTGGTCCAGCTTCCGTTGGACGTTGAGGGGAGCCTGATGGAAATTGTGGCGTTGTGCTCACATAGGTAGGGGTCTCTCAGGGCCCACACCCCCACCTCCTCTCCATAAATTCCCAGGGTGTGCCCTCCGCTAGGTCCTTATGACAAGTAGGAGGCGACCCTTTGCCAGTGGAGTAAACCTGCAGTGGTCTGGTGCAAAAGGAACAACCAGTCGCCCCTGCTCGTCCCCGCAGCCATATTCCCCGAACCAGCCAAGCTATTACTGGCATCACCTCCAAAAGCGTTCACCTTCTTCACTGCCCTAAACCCTGGGGTTGGGCTTGGGGCTGGAGGTTGGGTCTGAGGCTCTTCTACAGTACAGACAGGGATTGAGGCTACACCTACCATAGGTGCTGGTTCTTGAGCTGGGTCTAAGCCTAGTTTCCCAGAGAGAGCCTCAGAGCTGGGGCTAGGCTGCCGCTGTCTCCACGTGCAGGGAGTGAGGATCCAGTCCAGGTCTGAGGCTAGCTGCCTGTTAGGAGCTGGGTTTAAGACTTGAAGTGTACCTAGGTCTGAAGCTTGCTGTTGACTGAAAGCTAGAGCTGAAGCTAAATCTTGTCCTTGATGAAGGCTGGCATGACCTTTGACTAGGGGGTGAGAGCTGGGCTGTTCCCCTATCTGGCGAGGGCTGGGAGCTGGCTCTGTAGTTAGAGAAGGAGCCTGGGAGGGGGATGGTCTCACCAGGTGGGGTGTGGGAAGGGGGCTGTCGGAGAAGGAAGAGGGACATCCTCTGAGGCTCCAGCCCTGGCTCTTGTGTCCACAGAACCTGGTAGGGATGGGGGAGAGAGAAACGCTTGCCCAGGTGAGGGTTGGGCCCCTGTGGCACAGGCAGAGGCGCAGTGTGGAGGGGGAGGGAGCCAGCATGGAGGAGATTCTACTGAGGACTTCTGGCAGCTGGGGAGGGAGCCCTGCATGAGTGGCTAGCGCCCCATTACCCCCAGCTCCGCCCCTGAGAGCCGGCAGGGCTTCCCGCTCGTTAGGCCATCTCCTCTTTAATAAAAAAAGTACATGAATAAATAAATAATAACAGCCATAACAGAACAGGAAACCGCTTTGCACTCTTTTCTGTTTCCCCAGCTCCTTCCTTCCAGGCTCAGTCCTGAGGACTCCCCCAGGCTGGGTCCGTCCCTCCCTCTGGCTACAGGCATCCCTCTGCTCAGGAGGGCACTGGGGGAGGGGGGCGCCACTCTTAGGGAGACTGAACAGGACTTCTGCATCCCTAACCTGCTCTTGGAGGGGTGGTGGATGGGAGAAGTCTGGCGAGTGGTCGCCTCTCTCAGCTTTCAGGGAGAAGGCAGCAGCAGCTGAGGCTTTAGGGCCAGGGCTGGGGATGGCACTCAACACACAGGGATCCCAAGTCATCGAGGGGCAGGAAACAGTGGGTAAGAGAAGGAACTGGAAGGTGGGACAGCTGGAAGTTTGCAGGGGCAAACAGGAGCTGGCATCTGCATAGGATAAGGGAGGAGGTCTTAACCCACATCCAAGTACCCAGAGGGAAGGTTGCCTTTCTTAGAAGGAACAACAAAAATCACTTTTTCTTCCTTCTGGCAGTCTCATGTTGATCCCTTTCTCTCTGTCCCTGTGTCCCCATTCTCTGCCTCTGTTGTCTCTCCACTGCCCTCTCTTTCACTATCATCTCCTTCCTTACCTCAGTCAATGTGCCTTGGAGATGTGTGGGTCAGTGTGACCCACTCCTCAAGGTTAAGGGGAAGTCATACGGCCCTGACCTGCTGATTCAGGACCATGGAGAGCATCACGCCCGGGAGAGGCCCTCTCCTGAACCAAACCAAAAAAAGAACTAGGATAGCCTGTAAGAGAGCTGGTGAGGTGGAGGTAAGGGAGAGGTGGTGGGGAAAGGTTTGGACATAGGGGAGGGTCATTCCCAGCCTGGCTCTCCTAGGCTGGCTGACTCCTAACTGGGGCCTAGACTGGTTGCTGCCCTGGACAAAGTCCCCCACAACCCAACCAAGGAGAGGGGGAGGGGGAGGGGCAGCCTGTGCTCTGGGCTGTACAGTTCTGGATGGAGCACAGCCCTTGCTAGGAAGCTCTGGGAGCCTTTGTGTGTCGAGTGCAAAACTAAACACATGAGCAGATTATGGTTTGGGGTTTGGGGTCTGTTTGTTTTTTTTATTTTTCTTGATAAAGTACGCATAACATAAAAGCCATTCTTAAGTGTACAGTTCAGTGAAATTAAATACGTTCAGATTATGTATTTTCTTCAAGAGAATGGAGTGACGCTTGGGCAGATGCTGGGGAGGCTGTGTAGGGTGCGTAACGTGTGCACGGAGAGAAGAGGATAGTTACAACCCTACAGGCGAGGGGGTACCCAAGGGTAGGGGAAGTAGGAGCTAGGGACCAGGGTCCCGTCAGGCGTGTTCATTCTGGTAGCTGCAGGCTGTGAGTAGCGGGTCAGGCAGAGACTTCCCTGGCTTCAGCTCAGGACAAATGGGACCTAGGAGTCTCCTCTTCCCTCCAGCAACTCCCTGAAGTCAGATTTCGGGAGCAGTCCAGATGTTCGGGGGGATTCAGGAAAGTGGAGCAGATGGGCCCTGGGATTCCTGTGGAGGCTGGGGGAGGAGGGCAGCAGCTGGAGGATGTGCTGGGGCACGTGCTAGAGCTGAGCTTGGCTCCCGTGTGTGCTGGGGCATGTGCCACAGGGTGCACCTAGGATGTGGGTCTTGGGCAGATCGCAGGCTAGGTCAAGTGGCCCTTGGTGCTTGCCATGTACTGGCTACTGAGATCTGTCCTAAGCTCTCTCTAGCTGTGGCAGCGCCTGAGGGGTGTACCCTGTCTGCCGCGTGCTGTGCCAGGATACAGAAGTGAGCAAGAGAGACCCTGCCCCTGCTCCTGAGGAGCTCCGTCTTTCCCCCAATGCAGGGCTGTGGCTCGAACCCAGGAGATCCATCCCTCCTCCCCGAGTCCAGAGTGGCCACTCCTTACGGGCTGGAAGAGGAAAGCCTTGCTCAGAGGCTTGAGTGAGATGGCCCAAGGTGTCCCCTCACTTTCTACCCCAGGAGCCCACAGCTCATCTTTCCATCCAGAGCCCCAGTCCCTGGCCATGTCATCCCTGATGGTCCCTGCAGTTTCTGTGGCCCTTGGGAAGGTGTGGAGCAAGGCAAAAGGCCAGAATCTAGCACTGGTGTCTGTGCCTGCCCGCCCCATGGACTCAAGGGCCCAGCAGCTTTTCTTACCTACGCCCACTTCACTGCATCTAGCTATGGTCCACTCACCACCCTTACGCCAGCCTGGGAGGATGGTCACAAGCCCCACTTGGTAGGTGAGCACATTGAGGTGCAGAGAAGTAAAACCACTTGTTGAAGGCATCCCACTCCAACAGAACCAGGATTTGAATCTAAGTTTGCATGACTGTTTTTCTACAGTTCCTCCTCTAAGTAAGGGGGTCGTGCAGGCCCTGCACACCAGCCAGGTGTGTAGCTCTGGACAAATAAGTGCCTTTTCCTGGTTGGACCTCTATTTCTTCATTTATAAAGTGAAGAGCTCTAAATAGGATTATCTTGAAGAGCCTGTCCCGGGCTTCCCTGGTGGTGCAGTGGTTAAGAATCTGCCTGCCAATGCAGGGGACACAGGTTCGAGCCCTGGTCCGGGAAGATCCCACATGCCGCCGAGCAAGTAAGCCCGTGCGCCACAACTACTGAGCCTGCGCACCTAGAGCCCGTGCTCCGCAACGAGAGAAGCCACAGCAATGAGAAGCCCGTGGGCACCGCAACGAAGAGTAGCCCCTGCTTGCCCAGAGACCCAATGCAGCCAAAAATAAATAAATTAAAATAAATAAATTAAAAAGAGAAAAAAGAAGAGCCTGTCCCATTCTGCTATCCTGTGATGTCACACCCACCCACAGCACTGGGAAAGGGGGCAGTGGGGACAGACGGTGTACTGATGGTACTCTAGCTGAGCACAAGGCGGTGACCAGGCCCTCACACCCGCCAGCCCCTTGGGGCATCCAGGAGATCGAGATGCTCTGCAGTGCGGGCTCCTCTGCAGGCTATACTGGCGGAGTTGGAGTGGAGTCTGGCGGGGCTGGGGGTGGCAAGTCCCTGAGTCCCCCCCTGCCTGAAGGGGAGGGAGAGCAGAGGGAGGTCTGGGGTAGAGAGTAGGGCTGGCTGGGCAGACCAGAGCCAGGTGGGCAGAGCAGAACAAGGCTCACAGCTCCAGGGCTTCACAAATGGATTTTGCTGAAATGGAAATTTCCACCCATCCCTGAAATGAGCCTGGCAGTGAGGCCAGCTCTGGCAGGGCTGCGGCAGCTGGGGACGAAAACAGGGACAAAAGCCAAACTGTGGAAGCCCCTCAGATCCATGCACCCCTCCCCACACCACCCATGCCCGCCCCTCCTCTGCTCCTCTCCCCTGCTCATGTCCTCCAGATACTCAGGGACCTTCGCAATCCCCACACACCTTTCTCACTTTCTCCCTCAAACGCTTCGTGCCTCTCACACCTCCACACCTGACACTCCCCCCGCCTCCCACTCATCCTTGCCCTGCCTTTTCACCCCTCGTGCCCCTCACGCCTCCCGCCCTCCGCCTCACACCCCTCCCCCCACACCGACACTCTCTCCACCTCCTACTTTGTCCTCACGCTGCCCTCTCACCCCAAACCTCATCTCTCTTCAACCTCAGCCCTGTACCACTCCCTGCGTACACGTCTCTCACATGCTGGACACCCCCTCCCCTCCTTTTTCCCTCCTCACACCTCACCCCTCCCTGGCTCACCCCTGCACCCCTCACACTCTTTCCCCACCAGTTCTCACCCTCTATCCACCCTGCACATCCCCGCCTCACATCACTTTCTGGAACCCTCTGCTGCTCCGGACACTCCCTCACCTCCCACTTCGCTCCTCATGTCCCTATGCTGGCCACACCCCCTGCCTGTCCCTAACCCCCTTCTCACCTACATACAGCCCTCCATCAGTGGCCATTACGGCCAAATATCTCCTGGCCAAGAGCTGGGCTCTCGAGTCAGACCCCTAAGTCAGCCCCTCCCGGCTGGGTGAGCCAGGATATTACCTCATTTCCCTGCGATTCTGTTTCCTCATCTGTAAAGTGGGGTTGACAATTTCCCTCACCTCTTGGGGCTGCCGTGTGGACTGAGTGGCCAGCGTTTGCAAAGCCCTTCCCTAGCGCAGAGGAAGCAGGGAGTGCTCCATGGGAGCGTTGATCTTGCTTGTCATTTTCGTAATTAATTGATACCTTGTGCCAGGCCTGTTGCTGGACGGTGCTGGGTGGGAGGGTGTGGGTGGAGCATGTGCTAGAATAGATCTCAAGAGCTGGTGAAAGTATCAGAAACTATTCCGGTGGGGGGAGGGGTCAGGGATGAACCTGATCGAGCAGGCCCACGGGGCCAGAGTGCGGGGATCAGCGCTAACTAGGCTACTAGGCAGCACCCAGCTCTAAAGGTGCCTGGCAGGACCCCCCCCCAGCTTCCGCCCCTAGACAGATGGGGCCTGAGACAGTCCAAGGAGCCCGGACATCCTTCCCTCCCTGGGCTACTGCTAGCCACAGCCACTGGAGGGCAACATCCTCCTCCTGTCCCTGGACAAAGGGGTGTGGGGGTGGGAAGGGGGTGGGGTGCTGCCTTCCCACCACCCAAGAAGCTCTCATAGGAGTCAGAGGGGAAGAGGACAGGGGACTGGCTGGGATGGGGAAGGTTGCTGGAGGGGTTATCACTGGCCCCCTGCTGGGTGGGTGGGGAGAATAGGGCAGATGCCAATGGAGGGGGACAGAAAGTAGAAGCCAGATGGGGGAGCAGGAGAGGCGTGGGGCTTGACTCATTGTGGATTCCTTTGCGGGGACTTCTTGTTCCAAGTACTCAAGGCCTGGCTGGGGATGGGGGTCTGGCCTGGCCCCTGAGGGAGTTGTGATGCCGCGAGAGTTGGGGATTTCTGTGACTGCAGGGAATGGGCACCTTCTGCTCAGTGGAGAAGGCTGGGACAAGAAGCCGGGGCAGGATTGAGTGGGGAAGGTCCTGCAGGCTGAATGAATGGGGATCACGGTCAGAGAGCTGGCCACGGGACCCAGTATGAAGTGGGAGGGTGAGTGAGAGAGGAATCTGGCCAGAGATGGGGGGCCGGAGGCACGTGAGGACGTGTGCAGGGGCTCCAGCCCCCTCCCTCAGAGCAAGGTCCACGGAGCACAGCCACATGCCCTCATCCCCTAATTACAGATTGCTTCATTCTCATTAGTAGTTAAACAGAGCTCTGAGCTGCTCCAGGCTTCCTCCTGCCCCAGTCCCAAGCGCTGGGCACCAGGCTCAGGGCCTGGGCTGAGTTGGGCCACTGGGTGGAGAGAAACAGGTAGAGGGTGGGGATGGAGGTGGTAGGTGAAGGGGGATGCACAGGGGCAGTTGTGGAGTGTCCACTGTGATGAGAAGTGACCCTGGGTCGGGGGCCTGGGAGGCAGGGGAGAGGATGGGCAGGGAGATGGAGCTTCCCCAGGCTGGGGCGAGGGAGAGAGACAAGGAGCCTGGACACGGCAGGCTGAGGAAAGGGTGGAGAGTTGTCAAGTCCAGAGGAGGTGTGAGAGGCCAGGGGTGGCTATGTCTCCAGCTAGTTGCAGAGCTGCTGCTTCCACCAGGGAGGCTGCCTGAGAGCAAGGCGGGCGCACATCGGGCTCTGCACTTGAGGGCTTGTTCCTCTGAAACTGGGTCTGTGTTGCGGTCATGGACACCCAGCGCTGCGGGGGAGGGTAGGAAGCACGGGGGATGGAATTACCTTTCAAGTCTAAAGCCTGGATTCCTCCAGGCCTGGCAGGTGGGCGTGTGCACACATTCCGGAGAACACTGTGGGATGCTGGCTGTCGCCAGAGATCCACAGGCTCACTCCAGCTTGTTCAGTTCCAGTTTCCTTTCCACAGGAGAAAGAGGGGCCGTGACCCTGGGGGCCGGCAGAGTCAAGGGATGGGGGAGATGTCTGACCTGGCCCCAAGCTGAGCCCCTCAGACAGGATGGGGAGGCCTTGGCTAGAGCCCTGACCCTGCCATGTTCTAGTCCCTCATGACCTTGGCACCTGACTTAGCCTCCCTGGTTTCCTCAACTGAAAAGAAGATAATAATGATTATGGCGCCGCGAGTCAGCCTGCCTATGTGCCAGGCACCGTGCCGAGCACTTTAGTTCTTCATATCCTCTCACAGCCCTACAAGGTAGGTGCTGTGAATCTCCCTAGTTTACAGTTGCGAAAACAGGGGCTCAGAGAGGCTAAGTGATTTTCCTGTAGTCACCCAGCTGGTGAGCGAGAAAGCTGGGACTCTGTCTGACCCTAGAGCCTTATCCTAAATGATGTATGGTATCCATATCTCAGGGTCGCTGTGAGGAGTAAATGAGATAATGCACATAAAGAAGTATTGTAGCCCAGGGACTTCCCTGGTGGCTCAGTGGTTAAGAGTCCGCCTGCCAGTGCAAGGGACACGGGTTCGATCCCTGGTCCGGGAAGATCTCATTGTCGTGGAGCAACTAAGCCCATGCGCCACAACTACTGAGCCTGCATGCTGCAACTACTGAAGCCCGCGCACCTAGAGCCCGTGCTCCACAGCAAGAGAAGCCACCGCAATGAGAAGCCCACGCGCTGCAACGAAGAGTAGCCCCCGCTCGGGCGCAGCCAAAAAAAATAAATAAATAAAAGAAGTATTGTAGCCCGGCGTCAGGCACAGGGTGAGTGCTCGAGAAATAGTGTTAATGTTGTTACTGTTCCTTCACCTGCACAGGTGCTCAGAGGTTTCATTTTATGCTGCTCAGGTGGCAGGGGGCTTGGGAGAGGATGGAGAAGCCCTCCGCGGGCGGGGGTGGGGGCCGGGAAAGCAGCTGCAGGGAGAGGATGGGGGCAGGGGGCAGGCAGGCTGAGGTGGGAAGTTGGGGCTGGAATCAGAAAGCAGGGGAGGGCGGGTCAGGCAGAGCAGAGGAAACGGAAGTGAGTGACTATGAGTGACTACGTATTTACTTAAAGATTTTGCTCCGATGATGGTCTCATTGGCCAGACATCTGGTTTTCACAGTCACCCCTGCGGAATGGAAGTCAGGTGGCGTTAGTTCAGCAGCTCTAATGCCATTCGTCCTGGGCTCACTTGCACTTGCTGGATCTCGGGCCTGCAGAATGGGGGCCAGAGAGCAGCGGGTCTGCCCCTGGAGCTCCCTGGGAAGGGAGTAGGAGTCCATTCTGGTTGCTGGTCACTCGCCTCTCACCGGCTCAGAGCTGGAAGCAAGGGGGTTTACCTCCTCCGGACACTCCACCTCCCCATCCTGACCTTCCCTCCTAGGTACGGGGGAAGGAGATTGTCGGAGCTGAAGAGGGCACTGTGTAGACACCCCCATGCCTCTCCCCTCCATAGTCACCCGGAGAAGAGATCCAGCGGGGGGCGGCCCACCAGGCAGCTGCCCAGGGCACCCATCTCTAAGGTGCGCTAAACCTTCACTGGTCACTTAACGAATTGGAGAAAAGAGTAGTTACCAGGCACAAGCCTGGGGTGGGAGTGAGCGGTGGCAGGAATGCTTCCATAAACCGCTGGGCACAGAGGTGAGATTCCCACAGGGCGCTCAAGCTACAACAATTATTCATTAAACTCCTTTCGGAGGAGGGGGTCCTGCGGAACCAAAGGGTTTCTGTGTAGCTTGGCGGGACAGGTGAGGTTAGGGCCAAAGCTGAATCATTGGGGCTGGTGGAGGAGAGGCTGAGGGCTGCAGCGGGGGCGGGGGCGGGGCTTCCTGCCCAGTCCCTGCACAGCTTCTCTTCCAAACAAATACTGAACAAATATTGAGAGAGTGTTGGTTTGAAGAGGCACTGAATTTATTAGCCTACCCTTGGCTCTCTCGTTTTCCAATCCAGCCCTGGTGCAAACGTGCCATGATGATGATCCCCTTCCTGTCTTGGGTCTCGACTGCATCCTGTTTGTTCGTTTATTCTTTCATTCGCTTATTCAACAGATATTTCTAAGCACCTACTGCATGCCAGGCACTGTTTCAGGCACTGGGGATACAGCAGCAAACTGTCTCCTCTTGCCCACTGCTCTCCACCCCATGTGCCATTGAACCAGCAGAGATCTAGAACCTTTCGGGTGCCTGGATCGGATTGGGGTTGGGGATCAGAAGAGGTCTCAGCTTTGGTCTCTGTCCCCAAGAGAAAAGCATCTCTTTGGGTGACAAGGAACTGTGGTAGAGGTATCTTTTTTGTGCCTGTCCCCAGCCCAGCACTAGCTTTTCATGCCCTCAGGGCCTGGTGTGAGCTTATAAATTCATGCTGTGTCCAGGATAATGTGTGTGTGTGTGTGTGTGTGTGTGTGTGTGTGTGTGTGTTTCTCCCCAAGCAGAGCTCCAGACTGGGCAGCCAGGGTGGGGTGGGGATGGCAGAGAGGAGCAGCAAAGGATGCCAGGCTCCTCCCTTACCGCTTACTGTAGACCCCTCCAGGCCTCTCTGCTGGGTGGGGCTGCCTACAGGAACCGAGCAGCTAAACAGGAGACTAAGTTGGCCCTGGTTTCTCTCAGTCACCTGAAGCAGGGGAACCTGCAGGAAGGCCAAGAGGCAGGAGGGACCCTGAGGCTTGAGGCTTGAAAGTCATCCTCCCTGAAAAATGCAAGACATTCTTAGAGCACATGCTCCCCTCCCCTGCCTCTACCACCAAGACTATTCCACTTAGCTGACTGGGCTTCTGGGCCTTATTCCAATATTGAAAGATATGAAGGGGCCCCAGTCCTGACAGCCCTGTCCCCCCACCTTATGTGGCTTGAGGGAAGAGGGGAAGGAAACCCCTGAAGTCAGGTCTTCTGCTCCTCTAGACTACAACCCCGACCTGGACCCCTCCCTAGAGTCAGAGACCAATGAGGAAGTTTGCTGAGATTTGGGGGAAAGCAGCAGATCTCCCCCAAGAAACCCTGGATCCTGGGCCGTCGCTGCCACAGCAGAGGGAGACTGTGAGAAGCAGGGGGTGTACGTGGGGAAAATTGGGGGCTGGGTGTCACGTGCCAAGAAGCGGGGAGCTGTGTCTGCACAGGCATCCCCCCCAACACTGTCTGACAGGACGAGCTTCGTCCCTGCCGTCTCTATCTTTAGTCAGAACTGGAAGGAAAGGAAGTTCGGGGGCCACGCCACCAGCCCCAGCTCCCGCTGCCAGCACCCACGGCACGTGGTGCGGGGGCGCGTGGGAGCCCCGAGTCCCAGCTCCTCAGGAGGCTCCCTCCCACCTGCCAGCACAGGCGCAGGACTGATGGATGAGATGAGGGGACATGCTCCCTCTGCAGTGGGGCTGGGGAGGGAGTGCAGCTTCCTCTCCCTGCCTGAACACGCGGCTCTGCACTAGGGCTGTGGCACAGAGGGAGAGGGTGGAGAAGAAGAAAGACCCAGTTTGGTCTCCTGAAATAGGACTAGGTCACTCTGAGGTGCTTCCTTTTGTGGGCTCTTTGACCAGGGCCCTCACTTCCTCCTTCAAGGTTTAAACATCTTGACTCTGTTAGAAGCTGTTTGAGGCTGGCTCTTCCTCAGTAGGGGAACTTGTGTAGGCATGAGCCCATAGACTCTCCTCCACCGGCCCCAAGAGCAGAGCTGGGGGCAGAGACGGAGGAGTTTTTCAGTGTCCCCACCTCCCCAGCAGAAAGGCTCCCTGGCTAAAACCCCGTAGCTGCTAACTTGTGGGTCAGGGAAAGGCAGTTCAAATGCCCGTGGAGTGTAGTGGTTAGAGTTTGGATTCTGCAGTCAGACAGACGTGGGTGCAAATTCTGACGACTCCACCTACTAGCTGTGTGATTTTGACGATGTGGCTAAATCTCTCTGAATCTGTTTTCTCCTCTGTAAAGTAGGGATAATCATAGTACCGGCTCTGTAGAATTGCTGAGGGTTAAATGAGATAATATGAGAAAATGCACACCGTAAGTGCTCAGCTATTAGTTATGAAAATTTAAAAGCAAAGTCCAGTTCTGGGCCTGAACCCCACTATGTGGCTGATCTCAGGCCCACGTTGCAGAGACTTCCCCTCAGATCGGACTGACTCTGCTCACCCCATCACTGCCCCCACAGCTCCAAGCCTCCCATTCCCAGGCAAAAACCAAACGTGTAGGTCACCCTCCAGCTGCAGAGCAGGAAAAGCTGTTCGCTGAAGCCATGCTGCAGTCCCAGGGGCTCCCCACCCCTATCGTCCTACCCTTGCCCCCTGCCCACTCCGGCTACACACATAGAATCCTGGTGGAGGAATGCTTAGGCACCTTGTCAAGGGTGCCTAAGAGAGGTGGGGTGAGGAAGAGAAGATTGCGCGGTGTCTCAGACAAAACTATCAAGTGGGGGAAAGCAGCAATGAAAGAGTGAAGACTTACCACACAAATGCATTTTTTAAAGAGTTTCTGCAGGTGGTAGAAGTTTGGAGGCACAGCTGGGTACAGCACACAGACACGCTTCGGGGGTCTGAACCTCCTGAAAGTGTAACCAGATAGACAATGCATAGGCTTCAGCAGGTCCTCCAAAGCATCTAGGATCCCAGGTTGGTGAGGAGTGACTATGGACTCTGGTCCCAAAGTCAGTAGGTCTTGTCTGCCTTTCATTCCTGGAGCAGAGACTTTCCTCCTCAGTTTCCCCACCTGCTCCATGAGGGGCTTAGACCAGCTGAGGTCTATGGTCCAGGTGGGGCATTCCAGGGCTCTGTGAAGTCTGGTGAACAGTGACAGAATAACCAGAACCGGGCCTGGGGGACAGGTTCCCAGGGAAGTGGAAGGGGGCCCCATCCTACTCCTTCCCAGGAGCCGACTTGGTCCATCAGCCAACATGTCAGCCAGCCAGCCGACAGAAACTGAGCTGCATCCCTCCACCAACCTGGGAGGGTGTTGCCATGGCAACTTCATATTTATCCACTTTAGCTCCTAATTAAGGGGAAAAGCATATAACATATTGGATGTCAAGGAGGCTTTGTGAGCCTCAATTTAGCGGCCATGCCTGGATGTCAAACTCAAGCATGATTGCTGTTAATCACCTTCCAAATTACCCAGACATGTCGCCAAGGGAAAGGTCCCCAGCAGTGGGGGGGGGGGCGGGGGTGGCAGATGGGCCCAGGGGAGATGAGGTGGTGGTGGGTCAGGATGGGAGATCTGTTTGGCATCATGACCTAGGCGGCTGCTGGGTGAATGCTGGCTCTGTGGATGTCCGATGATAAGGTCTCCAGGCACAGTTGCTAGGTCTGTTCCCACTGACCCTGAGTCAGGGATCTCCACCCTGGAGACTCACACATCAAGGCCCTTGGTCTGAGGAGAGGGACCGACTGACTGATGAACCAAGAAGCATGTAAGGACCATCTGGTGGCCTCTGATGTCAGAAGGAAGATTGACAGATGCCCAGGGCTGGTAAGTGCAGGCTGACCTGATGTCCGGATGGATGGATGACTGTCACATGGCAGACAGAAGGGCTGATGGGAGTCTGCTTGGGAGGAACTGGCTGGGTGACTGGACTCACCAGGGCATCTGTGATCTCCCAAGGGAGTGTCTGGCCTCTCTACCCCAAGGTTAGGCGTGCTCTCAGGCGCCAGTTAGAGCAAGCTCTGCTGTGGTGCTTCCTGCCTGCCATTGGAGCTGTGGCCAGAGCCACGTTCTTGGGAGAAGCTTCAGCAGGCCCCTGGGGATGTAGAGGCAGGGAGTGGGGATTCATGGAGAAGGGTTAGGAGTGGGGGCACTGAGGGGAGGACGTCAGCAAAGCGGTTAAGAGCATGAGTTACAGCGCTGGGCAGACCTAGGGTAGAGTTTCAGCTGGGCTACTTATAGCTGTGTGACTAGAATCAAGTCACTTAACCTCTCTATGCTTTTGTTTTCTCATCTGTCGCTGGGGATGGTAATTCATACATCATAGGGCTTTGCAAGGATTTAACGAGATGATATCTATAAGGAGCTTAGCACAGCGCCCGGCACATGGTAAGCCCTCACAGGCTTTTTAAACATTATTAGCAAGAGACAGGCCTGGAAAGGAGGGGCAGGAACATGGTGCCTGAGGGCTGGGCCTGGAGGTGGGTGAAGGAGCCCTTCACCTCTGTCCCCTCTCAGTCAAGGATTTGCAGAAGGGATTCTGATGAAGGTAGGGGACAGACTGGGAGCTGGGCAAGGTGTGGGGACCACTGGAACCCTCTGGGCCTGTGTGGGGTACTTTTCAGCCTCAGAGGGGGCGACGGGGAAGGAGGCCCTTGTCCTTAAAGTCACCTAAGGGCCAGAAAGGACCTTAGTGCAGCCTGAACCTGGGAGATCATTAGAACTACCTGGGGTAATTCTACAAGATCTGTCTCTGGGCTCCCCCGAGATTACTTGATGAGAATCTCAGAGGTGGAGCCTGGGAAGCTGACTTTAAAACCCTCCCAGGAGGAGCTGAGAATCAGCCAGGTCTGAGACTTACTGGTCACAACCAGAGGCCACTGTGGGTGAGAGCTGGGAAGAGCTGGAAGAAAGGGTGGACAGGCCCTGCCCGCCATGCCCCACTATCAGAGTTTTGATTATAAATTGTGTTCGAAAAGAAAAAAATTCTACAGCTGTTTTGAAAAACATCTATTACGGTAATAATAATAATTACAGCAAACATTTATTGATTGTTACTGTGAGCCAGGCACTATGCTAAGCGCTTCACACGGATTACCTCTTCGAATCTTCTCAACAGCCGTTGAGGTAGGTCATCCCATTCACACAGATGAGGAAACTGAGGTTCAGAGAGGTATGTCAAAGGTCACACAATTTGTTAGTGGTGGGTCCAGGATTCAGTCCTGGGTGGTCTGAATCCATGCCTGGGCTACCTTCTCATTCTACAGTTGAAAAAACAGGAAGCCCAGAGAGGTGAAGGAACTTTCCCAAGGTCACCCAGCAAAGTGGAGGCAGAGGAGGGATTAGAACCCAGAGATCTTCTCTTCCTCCTGCTCTCCATCACCACCCTTCAGACACATTTTGCAGAGAAAAGTTAAGGACTGGCCTGAAGGACAGGGTCTCAGCTCTCTCCCCCTCTACAGGCAGAGTCCCAGAAATAGCAGGTGGAGTGGAAGGGGGTTGGAAGCTTCCTGACTTGGAGGAAAAGGAGACACTTGGGACATGGTGACCATGGCGTGGCAGCCTTGCTGGCCTGGTAGGAGGAGTTGCTGTGCCCTGGTTTCCACAGATGTGGGCTGCAGGCGTCCTGCTGAATGGGAGGCTATTAAGGGAAAATGCTTTGCAAGGAGCTGAGCAGCTGGGAGGGGAGACGGTCAGAGCCCTGAATGGGGGCTTTGTCCCCTCAAGGGACTGGCAGGCTCTGGCTCCCGGGGTCTGTGTCTGGGGAAGAGGCCAGTGGAGAGGCCAAGGAGAGTCACCCCCCGGAAAGCTCCATTCCCTCTCCTGTCCCCTCCTGTGCCTGGTCCTCTCCCCCAGCGCTATCCCACCTCCAGGGTGGCCTGGTGCTTCGGAACACCGGCTTTGGGGACTGATACCAGGGCCACATTTGTGTTATTGAAAATCTCAGTGCCTCAGTTTCCTCATTTGTAAAATGGAACTAACAAGGGTATCTTCTTGTAATGTCGGGAAGATTGAGCGAGAAAATAGAGTGAATGGTTTGGTCACACTGGCAGTGGCAGGTCTTCTCTCCAGCTGACAAGTTCCTCCTCCTGGTTTCCGTCCATCCCAGGCCCTCCCAGGTGTGAACACCTCTCCTGGGTCCCACCCTACCTCCTCCCACTGCGTACCAACTAGGCAGGGGCTCAGGAAGGGCTCCTTGTGGAGACAAGAGGCCACGTGCAGAGAGAAGGGAAAGCATTAGGCCTTGTCAGTCTCCAAAGGAAGAGCTCTGAAGACAGAGGCAAACGCCAGCCTGTGTGATGATACCGCATCACCTATGGCTTTGCTTCTACCCTGGACACTCTCGAAGCCCTAAATCTGCCTTTTCTCTCCTACCCAGGCCTTTGCTGGGGCTGTTTCCTCTGCTTTCCTCTCTTTCTCCCCTTTCCTCAGTTACTTCCTATCTGGTCCTCCAGATGGTAGCTCAGACCATCCCACCTCCCTTCCCTTAGTCCAGGGGTCCTCCTGTGCGCCCCTCATGCTTATGCTGACAAGCCCCTGTCCCCACCCCTCTAGACCACGAGCTCTGTGAGGTTAACGACCTCGACCTGTTTGCTTCTCTCCCAGCCCATAGCACAGGACCTGCCCGGAATAGTCAATCTATAAATATTTGTTAGAGGAAGGTGTGAATGAGCAAATGAATGAACATAACTAGATTCCCTGGCCCAGGCTTGGGGACGGGCAAAGGAGAATGTCTGGTGGGATGAAGAGAAAGGGGAGTGGGTGCTTCAGACAGGACTGTAAACAGTATCGAATGTTCTCTCCCCAGGAGAAGGACCCAAGCTGTCCTCCTCTCTCGGGACCTTGTCTTGAAGTTAGGCACCAGCGTCTGTAGCCGTATCATCAGCAGATCTAGTGTTTACTGAGGACCTAAAGCTACTATGCTTGACACTTCACACACACACACACACACACACACACACACACTGATTGTGCACCACCTCATTGAATTTTTAAAGCAGCTCTGTGAGACAGATCCCGTAAGTACCTGCATTTTACAAAACAGAAAACCAAGGTTCAGAGAAGTGAAGACACCCTGCCCAAGGTCACACAGCTAGCAAATGGTGGGGCTGCAAGTGTGGGTGGCGTCCAGGTACATCTGTTTCATCCTAGAACTGGAACTCTCAATCACTGGACCATCTTGCCTCCCTGCAGGATGGAGCAAAAGTCACCATCTCACCTCCCAGGAAGTGGAAGTTGCCGGGAAATGAAACTGGAGAAAGTTCGGACCAGACATTTAGTTTGTGTTTGGTGAGCGACCATGGTGCACTGGGCCCGGCAGGAAGTGCAGAGTTGGCAGCTAGCCCGGCCACCAGCTCCCCATCTGAGCAGACAGACAGACCCCAGGAAGAGGGGTGGGTGATGACAGCGGGCTGGGGGGGCGCCAGCCCATGCGGTGGTGATGGCCGGTGTTTGTCACCGGGTGGCTCGAGGGTGGACAGCGGTGGGCCTCGGGAACAGGGCACGGGTACACCAAGTTGTTCTTGGAAGGGGCTGTTTGGAAGGCTTTGCACATTGGAGGCTTAATCACTCGGCATTTGCTGAGCTCAGACGGTGGCTCCTTGGCACTCAAGCCACTGAGAGGGATGCCTTCTCTGCCCATCCCCAGAGAGGAAGTTTTCCTGCTTCTTAGGGCTCAGCGGAGCATTCTAACTTGCTCATTCTCTCCCAGTGGCTGCAGGATTCCAAGCTTTCAGAGTGCCCTTCTCTTGTGACGGATGTAGGATGGAAATGGCATCCTTTCAGCAGAACGCAGAGCCCCTCGGTCTGTGGGAGCGCCTGGGGGCTGCCCTCCCTGATTGTGCAGCTGGATGGAAGGAGGCGGCCCATTAGCCTCAGTCCTTGGCCGTGTAGAAATTACCCAGTGAGGTGTGAGGAGTGGCAGTGGTGGGCTGCTCTGCAGAGTACTAACCTCACCATTCCTCCAGAGAAGCATGGCTCCTCAGCTGGGGGGGTCTGTCACATCCCTGCCTATGTCCTGGTGTCATTGGCCGGTTGCTGAGAACTGAAAAGGGCAGGAGTGGCCCAGATTCCTGCACTCAGAGCTGGGACCTCGAGCATTCTGAGCGGGGAGGCACCGCCCCAAAGCTCCCCGTAGCCTGGTGGCTCGGCTCAAGATGGCAGACCTCTAACCCACATTCAGCCTCACCAGGCACCATGGGACCAGGCAGGGGCAGGGGGTGGTGCCAGGGAGAGGGACTGGCATCAGTGGCAGTTAGGAGGTCATCTCGGGCTGGAGAAAAGGTCAGATCAGGTGAGAAATAAGGACTGGAAAGGAAGTTGGGGGTGGACTCCCATCTGAAATGGGTATTAGAGGATGGATGGGGCTGGAGGCAGGGATGGAGTTAAGGCGGGTTGATATGAGAGACAGGGTGGGGGTTGGAGTTGGAAATGGGATGGGGATTATTATTGCTGTTAGGGTAAGAATTGGGGGTGGGCTTTGGCTTGATTTTGGTATCAGGGGAGGGATTGGGGGTGAAGTTGGAGCTGGGATGAGGGTTGGAGTTGAGGTTGGAGATAAGGTGAGGGTTGTCGCTGAAGTATAGGTCTGACATTGGTGTGAGTCAGAGCTGGGGTCAGAGTGACACGATATTTGGCTCCGAACTAGACCTGGAAGTGACTGGGAAATGGTGGGAAACAAGTTTCCTCTTCACCTACCTGGGTGAACAGGTGGGAAACCCAAAGTGGGCTACTGGGGCTGTCTCAAAATGTACCTGCCGCCAACCACCTGTCTCACCCACTTACCTCCACCTTCCCACCCTTGCCCTCATCTCCTTTGACTTCACCTCTTGTTCTTGCACAGGCAAGGCTCACGTGTCACCTCCTTCCTGAGCACAGCAGATGTGACTGAGGCCTGTACCATGTTCTCTTCCAGGCAGCTGCTTGTCGCAGAGGTCTCCAAGCATTCTGGGTAGGGCTCCATCAGCGGGGCCCTCATCCTGGGGGTGAGTGGGGACATGGAGTGCCCCCTCCCACTCCTTCCTGGCCCTTGGCAGAGCCCTGACCTCTCTCCTCCTTTCTGCAGAGGCCCCAGCCCTGCCCGCCCCCGTCGTGCTTCTCAGGGTGATGACCTGACATCCTCTGGCACTCAGCGCTGGGGTCAGGCTTTTAAAGCCGTCACTGGGGAGCCCGTGGCCCCTCGCTCACTGGTTCCCCTGCCCCCGTGTCCCTTCGTGCAGAAACACGCATCAGGGCATAAAACAGAGGACGACTGTGGCACCGTGATGCCTTTTAAATGCAGGCAATTAGTGGCTAAATAAAACATAGAACAAGCATCTCCGCCTGCTTCTGGCAGGGACTCACTGAACGCTGCCTGGGCCAGGGACCCTGGGAACAGATTGGGGGAACAGAAGCTGGTGTTCACCGGGTATGGAGCCTCTCGCCAGGACATAGTTGAAGAGAATGGGGGCCCGTGGACTCCTAATAGCTCCTCAGCCTTGGCAGAGGGCTGGGGAGCGCAGGGAAGCTGTGGGGGTCTCTCGGGAGCTGAGGGAGAGTCCTGCAGAATAGGGAGAAGCAGAGGACAGTGGCTTCGGAACGCGACAAACCTGGATTTGCACGCTGGCTCTGCCACTGACCAGCTGTGCGACCTGGGCAGGCTGCTCCTCCTTTCCCAGCCTCAGTTGCCTTGGCTGTAAAATGAGGAAGGCAGTTGTCATACCAACCTCTTAGCGATGTTGCTAGATTTACATGAGGTCATAAATTCTCCATGCCCCTCCAAAAAGAGGCTTCCCAGAAGGGAGTGAGGCTGAGGCTGGAACGGGGTAGAGATACAGGTAGGAGGTCTTGCATGGATGGGAGGACAGGCCCTGGAAGGGAACTGGGAACTGAGGGCAAGCCAAGCAGGTCCCGCTCCTGGAACAGGGGCTCTTCCTCACTGATGCCCACTCTTGGGTGATCCAGAGAGAAACAGGTGACTAGACTCTGACCATGAAATGAGGAAGGAGGAAGAACTCAGACTTAGTGACTCAGGGAGTAAGTTCCCCTTTCAGTCCTCCTCCCAGGTACCCTCTAACCGGGATGCTGTACATAGATAACCACCCTGAGTGATTTACTCTGTCCTGGAGCCTCAGTTTCCCCTGCATCACGGCTTTAACAGCACCACATTCCTTGAGCCCAGGGAGCCCTTAACAAGCATGCTATCCTTGCAGACCTCTGGCATCCACTTTCCTTCTCCCATTCGTCTCACCCATACTGCTCCCGTGCTGAGCAGGGCCTCCTAAGGGGCTTCTCAGGGAAAGGGGCCAGGGTCATGAAGCAGCCCAGCAGATGGCAGCTGGGGGGACAGAAAAGGTTGCGCCAGGAGCCGGCGCGGCCCGTCACTTGCCTCCTTCTCCCACGTGGACTGCCATCCTGAAGCTCCAGCTCAGCCCTTTTCTTTAAATAAAAAGAATGACATCATCCTCGTGCTTAGCTGCTGAGCTAGAGGGAGGCGATCTGAGATACTGTGGAGGGAAAGCATGAGATGCTGGGGGTGGGGGTGGGGAAGCCAAGGGGCAGATGAAGGACAGATGCCAAGTCCCCTCTGGGGACACGTGTGTGTGTGTGTGTGTGTGTGTGTGTGTGTGTGTGTGTGTGTGTCCTGGAGTCCACCCACGTGTATGTGTTGGAAAACTGCAGAATCACAAAATGTTAGAGCAGAGATGGAACTTCATGGTACCGCTAGAAAAGCAGAGGCTCACAGACAATGTGGGGAGTTAGATCTAAACAAAGCTCTTCATCTTTTTTTTTTTTTTTTGCGGTATGCGGGCCTCCCACTGTTGTGGCCTCTCCCATTGCGGAGCACAGGCTCCGGACGCGCAGGCTCCGGACACGCAGGCTCAGCGGCCACGGCTCACGGGCCCAGCCGCTCCGCGGCATGCGGGAACCTCCCGGACTGGGGCACGAACCCGTGTCCCCTGCATCGGCAGGCGGACTCTCAACCACTGCGCCACCAGGGAAACCCCTCTCTTCATGTTTCTGAGTCTCAGTTTTCTCATCTGTAAAACAGGGGTAACAATGGTGTTGGCCTTGCAGCATTTTATGTGAAAGGATTGGAAGAGATAACGGATGTAAGTGGCACCTAGTAGGGGTGCAAATAAATGGTGGCTATTGTGAATATGATTGGGCAGAAGCAATGCTGGCAGCAAGAGAGCACTGGGCTGGCATCAGGGGCCTCCCCTGGGCTCAGCCCAACCCTTCCTAGCAGGAGTCTGGGCCTGGGCTCTGCCAGGTCAGGGGTGCGTGGTCCTCACCATCTCTTCAGGCTCGCCTGCCAGCAGCTCCCCTCTGGTCCCAGGGCAGGGTGGGTGGGTGGGTGGGGCCTGGGAACTGCCTCTGCTCTCCCCCCTCAGGGTAAAGCTCTGGATCCTTCTGTGGAGGCTCTGGGTTCTGTTTTCCCTGAGTGTCTGTGAGGGCTCCCCTCAGTGTTAGCTCCCGCTCCCGCAGCTCCTTCCCCCCTTGGCTGACAGCTCCTGTCAGCTCTCAGGGTCCCTTTCCTCTCCCTCCCCCACTCTCACAATTACCTTCCTTTTGCTCATCTTGCTTCCGTCTCCCCTCCTCAGTCCCTCTCCCTCTCCCTCTCCGTCTCCCTATTTCTGTCTCTCCTTGTCCTTGTCTCTGATGTCTGTGTCTAACCAGTCTCTCGCCCTGCCTCTCCTGCCCTGTTTTCCTGTCCCATCCCCATCTCTGATAGGAACTTTCCTCCAGTCTCTGTCTACAGCCTCTATGTCTTTCTCCATCTTACAGTGTATTTTTTCTACTCCGTAAAAGGTAAGTCCCAGCCTTGAGGAAAATCTCGAGAGGCCGGGTCCAGGCCAGTTATCCAGAAGGAAAAGGGCCCCCCAGCCCTCTTCCCCCACCCGGTGTGGGGTGCAGCCCTGGCTTTCTGTACTTCCTGAGCACCGGTGCGTGTGGGCCGAGGGCAGAAGGCCCATCTTGCCTGTCATCTGGAGAGACGTGTGTGCAAAATGTTAGCTCTATGGCTCTGATTCAGCTCCCGGGTGGCTGGCTGTGGAACACGATGATGGAAGCGGGTGATGGGGACCCAGAAAAGGGAGCTGGGCTGGAGCTGGATCTCTGGAACTCTGGCAGAGGACCTGGGGCTTTCTAGAGGAGACTCTGGGCGGAACCATGGAGGGCTTGGGTGGGGGTCGTGGCCCCATTGGATGCAACGATGTGGCCTAGATGTGAAGAGGGTTCAGTGAAGGGCTGGGGTGGGAGGAGGGGACATTGGTTGGGTGTGATGAAGGAGCCCCTGGGGGGGGAGGAGCCTGGGGTGGGGGGAGTGATGGGACACAGGAGAGGATTCAAGGGACAATGAATGTGAGTGGAGCGGTTATAGGAGGGGTCAGAAGTGGGCATTAAATGAAACAAGAGGCATGGATGTGGTGAAAGGCCATGGGATGAGCCTCCTAGGGCCCTCCATCTGGTGCCCCTCTCCTTTCTCCCCACTTGCACCTCATGCAGCCCTCTCTCTCCCCTCACTCACTTTGCTGCTTCCAGCCCTCACCTCTCAGTTCCTAGGCTTCCCCATCCCCACTCTCCCTCTGCAGCTGTGAGTTGCTAACAGCCTTTCCTACTTAGGACATCGCCCCTGTGGATCCCCACATCTGTAAGGGGTGGGCTGGTCCTGCAGGTGGCAGACTGTATTTCAGGGCTGACCCTGCAGAGAGCTGTCTGTCTGCCTGTCTACCTGTCTGCCTGGTCCAGAAAGAAGAGCCCCAGTTCCCACTTGCCCCAGTCTGGAGGAATCAGCGGTTCTCACCTGAGAAGGCGCCGGTGGCGTAGCTCCTGGGCCTGGGCTCTGTGAGCCAGATGTGCTGCTCCTGAGGATCACAGCAGAGACGGAGTTTCCAGCACATTCTCATCAGCACTGCTAGAATCCTGATGTGTGCTCAGGGCCCGTGTGTGTCCAGGACACAACCAGCACATACAGTCAAGGCCAAAGTCACCTACTGTGTCCCCCACCCCCACCCCTGTCCCCAGGACTTTCAGCCCAGGTCTGTATCTACAGGGGCCTGGAGGGGGCCACCATACCCGGTGTGGGGGAGAAGGGGCCAATTTCAAAATATAGCATGATAACCACAGTAATGTTGGCAAAGGCCATCACTTATTCAGAGCTTACTCAGTGCTAGTCTGTGGCGAAGCTCTGTGCATTTATAATTAAAATCCTCATAGCTACGAGGTGGACATTATTTTTACCCCCAGTTCCCAGAGAAAGAAACAGGCTCAGGTTAAGCTACCTGCTTGGTTCATACCAGGGCCCGCTTGCCTCCACGGATTATGCTCTGAACCCCTGCGGACCCGGGGCAGCCCTCACAGGCGATTCCCTGCTGTGGGACCCTGGGAGGTGTGAGTGGCAGATGGGAGGACCGCTAACTACCGTTCCAGGGGGACCCACTCATTTGGGGTTGCAGCTGTGGGAGGAGCCGGGGGCTCATGGTTCCTCCCTCAAGGCCTGGGACAGCCTTCCGGAACCAAAGAAGCCCCTCCAGTCCCTCGTGGGCCTGAAGATTCCCCCACCCCCACCCCCCGCCTGCGCCCCCCACCAACACCCTCGGAAAGCCGTTAATTGGTTACACTTGTAGCCAGTGTGGGTGGGAGTGACCTAAATTTAGGCGACGCGCCTGGGCTGTGGATGGGAACATGCGCTGGGAGTGAGGGGCTCTCCAGGATCCACACCTGCCTTATTGGCCCTGCCTTATGAGCAGCAGGACCCCCAGCCAGAATGTGGAGGTGCAGAAAGACCCTCCCCCACGTCTCTGTGTGGGTGCACTGGGCTGCTGTGTGCGCCGGTGGGCGCGTGACGATGGCAGCTCCCACCCGGCAGAGCCCAGAGCCCAGAGCCGTGAACAGAAGGGGCGAGCTGCCGGCAGCTTTAAATAGCTCCTCGCTGTATCGCGCTTGCCGAAGCCCCACCCCCCAAGTCTGGCTGCCCCAGGGAGGGGCTGCTCGAGCCCCAGAAATGAGGCCAAGACAGAGGGACTCAACACCCCCCAACTCAGAAACACCCGCCAGTCGTGGAAACACCTGCCAAAGAACACCTGTTCATCACTGTACCTGAGAGGCACATCCCAGTTTTTTCTTGAGTAGGGGATCCAGGAAATCTCACAAGGGACTGTGAGTGGTCAGGAGTCGGGCTCTGCCTGGGCCTGCATCTTCGCTGCAAGGATGCAGCAGACAGGGCTTCATTCAGGTCCTGCCTGGAGGGGGATTCTCTGGTCCAGGTATGGGCCCAGCCTCTCTGACTCTGAGAAGAAGCCCACCTCCCCCTGTTCCTAAGAGCAGTCAGCGGCAACCTGCTTGGTCATCAGTTCGCCTCCTCACCTTGGCCTTCATCTGTCTATGCACAGACATTGATGACCTGACCCTGCGACTTTATCCCTCATCACTCTCCTCAATCCACTCACCTCACTAAAGGCATCAGACCTTCTTTCTGCTCCAGCTCATTCCCACCTCAGGGCCTTTGCATTTGCTCTTCCCTCTGCCCAGATGATCTGAGAAATAAGTTGGAGTTTATTAGTCAGGGAGCTTGACTGGTGGTAGGAGCATTCTAGACAGCGGGAACAGCATGTGCAAATGTCCTGTGCCCAAAGAGATGCTAGCAAATGGGAGGGACTGAAGGGAGACATAGGGGGCCATGTGGTGTGAAATGAGGCTGGAGAAGTGGGCAGTGGCCACACAGTGCAGGACCCTGTAGACCACATTATGGCCTTTTCTCTTTATCTGGTGTCCTCAAAGGGTTTTAAATCACATGATCATATTTGCATCTTGAAAAGATTACTCTGGCTGTCTGTGAAATAAAGATTTGCAAGTTATGACAAAAAGATTCAGAAATCATATTAGAAGAGGGATGGAAAATTTATTCCATACTTGTCAGAATTGCCCATTCTCATACCCAAAGCAGACAGCACTAGACAATTACAGCAGTGGTTCTCAAAGTGGTTCTCAGACCAGCAGCTGTTAGCGTCACCTGGGAATTGGTTAGAAATGCAAATTATCAGACCTCACACCAGACCCCTTGTCTGGGAAACTCTGGGGGTGGAAGCGAGCAATCTGTGTTTTAATAAGCCCTCCAGGTGATTCTGATGCAGGCTGAAATTTGAGAACCACTGAACTATAATGCTCTTTCCTCTAAGCCCCATGCAGCATCAAAAACCTCAACACGCACCCTAAGCAGTCACTAACCATCAGTCCCAGAGCCACAGTGAGGCTAGTTACACAGAGCGCTGGACTGTGGACTACTCAGAGGAGGCTGCACAGACCCAGCTCTGGAACTCAAGAAGCTGAGATCCTGGCAAAGCCCTAAATGCAGGCGAGCAGTCAAGTGTGCCAGGAAAAGAGCACTGGACACAGAGTCTGGAGATCTGGCCTCAAGCCCCTGCTCAGCCTCTGCCGGGTGGCGGCACAGGCAAGCCTCCCTGTCTCAGTTTCCTGGTGTGCATTAAAGACAGTAGCTCTGAGCAGCGGCCCCTTCTCCTGCAGCCTGAAGCCAGAGTGAAGCAGAATTTATGTGTGTCCCCGGGGAAAGGCCCTATAAAGGTGCCTCCCCACTGCGGCCGGCAGGGAGTGGGGAGGTGGCAGAGACATCGCCCAGAGCTTCTAAGAGGCAGCGCATGACTCAGCCCTGGGAAGGAGGCATCCATCACCCTGGGCAGTGGCAAGGGGAGAGAACCAGGGAGGGACGGCGTGGGAGTGAGGGAGCGAAGGAAGGAGGAGGCCGAGCTCTTAGCCCCTTGGCAGCTCCACTGCTTCCTCGGGCCTTGGAACCGTGAACAGACGGGGACTCAGCCCAGAGCGGGGAACCTGAGTAGGAAGGAGAGTGGGATGAGGGTTGAGGGGGTCAAATTCTCTGAAATCACACAAGATACAGAAAGTGTGGTCCTGAACTGCTTACGAACCTTGAGATTAATTTCAAAAATTCCTCCCCCAGACGACTTCTCGGGCTTCTTCTCAGCTCAGATGCCACTTTAGCAGAGAGGTCTTCCCAGATCAGCCATCTGTCCCCCACCTTCCCATCACCTTTTCATTGTCCTCAGAGCTCCACCACTCTTTGGGATCACTGTATTCTTTTGTGTCCTGGCTAATGGTCACCTCCCCACATCCTCCTGGGATGGAAGCTGCCCGAGGGCAGGGGTCTCCCTGTCTTGCTCACGGCTCTCCCACTGGGGCTAGAACAGCGCAGAACCACAACTTACTATGTGCTAGGAACTGTTTTAGATGATTTACATACATTATTTCATCATGTGCCAATTTTTGAAATAGGCAATATAATTACTTCTCATTTTTCAGATGGAAACACTACAGACAGAAAGAAGTGAGTTGCTCAAAGATCACACAGCTAGGAAGTGGTAGAGCCCCTGTTTGGACCCAAGTCTGACTTCAGAGCTCAGAATATTTGTAATGTTGGAGCAAGGGGGCTGTTGGAAACATTGCGGGCTAGGAGGAGGGATGGACCAAACCTCCCAAGTTACTGATAAGGAAACGGTAGTGCAGAACAGGGAGGTTCCTTCTGAAGCTGGAGTTACTTAATTTAGGATTTCTAAAGGCAAGTCCTGCTTTACACAGCTGCTGTCCAACTTCTGGAATTTGTTACCCCCAAGGGGTCTGCACAAGCTGAAAATAGAAAGGAGTTCAGAAAGGGTTGCATGAAATTAATGGATGATGGGTCCCCAGTGGTAATTAAAGGAAGTGAGAGCTGCTGGGGGTTTGGGCTTAGACATTTGAGGTCAGCATCCCTGCTGGGGACTGCTATGGTCTCCCCCAAATGGGTCCCAGGTGCTCCAGCAGAGAGCAGCAGGCTGGGAAGCGAGGGGGAGGTACATGATCTCAACTTCCCAGCCCACTCTGGCAGGATTTGGCTGCCTGGTCAACTGCCCCCCTCCCCCCGCTCCCCAGGCCCAGCTGAGCTGTTCGGCCCGGTGTCCTGGCTTGCTGACTCACTCACCAGCCCAGGTTGGGTAATTTGCATATGTTCTGGCTTTCTGAGTACCTATTTTCTTTTCTACCTTTTTTTTTTTTTTAAGAAAAAGCTATTTTTGCAAGGTCTTCATTACTTCCTAATTATTCATACTCCTTCCATTTATTTGTCTTGTTAAATACAAAACTCAACAAGCAGCTCACTTTATTTGTTTCAGATTCCTAGTGAATTTCATGCCCACACCCCTTCCTTCAGGTAAGCCTAGGGTGGGAGGGGGCCCCCATGCCTCCTCCTCCCTGAGCCTCAGGCATCCCCACTCCCTAGAGACCTCCCTCCATCCAGCCCCCTAAAGACCGTTTTGGTAACACCACCCTCACTGTTCTGCTGTCTTGACCACTCGTCTCTCTTTCTCTTCCCTCCTCCACCCACAGTATCTCCCTTCTCTGTTCTTCCCCCTCCTCTTCCCTCCCTCACTTCCTTCAGTCTGCCCAGCCTCCCTCGGCTTCCCCCTCCTTCCCCACGCACACCCCCCATCGTAACCCTCCTCTCCCCCTTCCCTCCCCTCCCCTCCCCCTGCAATACCCTCACATCCCAGAGCCACCCTCAGAGAACCCAGGGTCGCTCTCACCCCACCCTGCCTCCCACTCCCCCTTCCTGAAATATCACCCACAAGCCAAAACTGTGCTGAGTTGCCGGCTGCTCCGGCAGGTGGGTGCTGTGGCTTTCGGCTGAGAGCCAATCATTCGCTCCCCCAGCCTTGCATAGTACTCCTTAAATTGCTTAATCCCTGAAAAGTCACTTCCTCAAAGCCCAACAGCAGTGGCTCACGGAGGGGTGGGGTGGAGACAGGTCCCTAGGATTCCCAGTCCCCGGTCTAGCGGGGCCAGGACATGGTTCCCTTTGAGCCACGTTGCAG
The DNA here is from genome assembly GCF_964270905.1 of Leucopleurus acutus. Taxonomy (NCBI): domain Eukaryota; kingdom Metazoa; phylum Chordata; class Mammalia; order Artiodactyla; family Delphinidae; genus Leucopleurus; species Leucopleurus acutus. Next base: position 57,858,940 of record NC_139145.1, on the reverse strand, counting down.
GGGGGTCAGAGCTGAGGCCAGCAACTCTCAGCAGATCCTGCTCCCCGGCCTACTTGATGGAGGCCCCGGCAGGGACGGTGGCCCCCTCTTACCCCTTTCAGACTCCCCTGGCAGGGGGTCCTGTGGCCACCCAGGGGCAGGTGGCTATGTTGGGGCAGTTGATAGCTGGCCCTGAGTCTCCTCTCCACAAACAGCAGCCCTGGACCCGATCTCTGCCTGGGCCTTTTCCGGCTTTTGCGGCAGAAGCTTCCTGGCTGGGGACAGGGGTCCGAAGGCTCCCACAGGCAACCTGTACACATGTGTGTACACATGGCCACGTGCCCACACAGCAGCACGTGTATCCACCTGACACACCTCTACACACTCTGTACATTAGAGCAGGCCATCTCACCCTTAGGTACACCAGGATCACCTAGAGAGCTTATCAGAGTGCTACGGTCCACCTCCAGGTTTGGGATTCAGAAGGTCTGGGGTGGGGCCTGAGAATGTGCATTTCAAGCAAACGCCAGGTACTGCTAATGCTGCTGGTACGGGTACCGCTCTTTGAGAACCACTGCCCTAGAAATGTCCACACGTGGACAGGAGTGTTCACATTCATGCACAGCAGCTTTTGTAAAACAGCACGAGTGAGGCGGCTGGGGAGAACCGGAGCTGAGCGTGGGGATTACTCAGCCCAAGAACACAGACTCCCAGTATCATTCTCTCTCACCGTCTCTGCCTCTTGCTGTTTCTCCATCGCTCTCTGTGTTTCTGTGCATCTCTTCCTCAGTCCCTCTGCCCTCCCTGCAGCCTCCTAGCCCTGGCGAGGTCGTGCAGCTCCAGGTGGCTTCCCAGCAGCCCTGCACGCAGGAGCTCATCCATCCCCATCACCTGGCGGGTGAGTGACAGGCAGGTGAGAGAAGAAGATTACAGAAGAACAGGCTCAGCTCCCCGCTAACAGGGAGCTCGCTCACCATGAGAACACAGACGATTATTCCCTCTGTTCTGGGGGATAATCATTAATGCCACAGGAAATTCTAAACAAGCGATTAAATCATTACTGGGGAAGGTGCAGCGAGCCTGTGCCACCTTTAAGCCTCCTTTGTGCTGTTGGTCTAGGGAAGGCTTACCTGAGAGGTAAGAAGCAGGGAGACAGGCATTGCCCCCACCCCTGAAGCATCACCAGCAGCCAGTGTGGCAGGGGCCAGCCCCAGAGCCACCTTCCCCCTCTGAGCTGCACACCCAGCTCCTGTCGCCAGAACCCCTCCCGACCCACCCACAGTGGAGGCTCCGTTCCGGCAGCTCTTCGTGATCTCGTGCCTTCTAAAACCTTGCCCAGCTGAGGCATCTATTCATTCAATGGACAGATATTTACTGAGCACCTACTATGTGCCAGGCAGTATTCTAGGGCCTACAGAGATACTGGTCAACAAGACAGATGAGGCCCCTGTCCTCATGGAGCTCACAGTCGACTGGGGAAGGCACGTAATCAGAAGGGGATAAATAGCCAAGAAAATAACGACAAATCGTGGCAAGTGCTCAGGAGGATCCCGGGTGTTTCGAGTGGAGGACCTCCTTGGAGGCAGGATCTTGGAGGCCACACACACTTTAACAGGCGGGCCTCCCTTGGGTCGCCTGGCAGTCTATGCCTGTCTCCTGGGCCTGCAGATCATGTCTTATGTGAACATCTGCAATGTCTGAGCAGCCCTCTTCCTGCCCCGAGTCCCCAGCATGCTATCTTGGGAAAGATAATGAGTCTCTATCACAGCTACTGTTTTTTAGCACTTACTACGTGCCAGGCATTGCGCTAAGCAATTTATGGTCATTACATCATTTCATCCGCAGAACAGTAATAACGTTATGAAGCAGGTGTTTTTAATCCCCATTTTACAGACCAGGAAGTGGAGACCTGGAACATTTGTGCCATTTGGTCAAGTCACATAGTCAGTGAGCGGGTGGTTGAATTGAACTCTGCCTGAGCCCTGAGCGGAGGCATTTAATCCCCACCTCATCCTACCTCCCAGGAGAAACATGAGAGGTCTGTGTGGGCTTTGCAGGAGGATTGATTTCAGGGCTGAGAGACCTCCCAGCCTGGGGTCCCTGTGGAGATGGGGCTACAGTGGGCTAGTCGCTAGTTATGAAAATGTACCAAGGAGGGCTGTCCTCCCTCTAAGCCTCCAAAAGGCAGCCCAGAGGGGAAGCAGCGATGGCCAGCTGCAGGATCCCCTTTGCTCAGGGACCCTCGGACAGTCCCCTTTGGCTGCCCCAGCACAGAGGTCTCTGTAGACCCCAGAGAGACCATGGACCCTACCTCCCCAGCTGTGCCCCCAGGCCCCTACAGCCTTGGGAGTCCTCCCTACGCCCGGCTCCCCGCCCCGCAAGTGGTCCTGCATGTACTCCACCTCCTGCCCCTGGGGCCAGGCCACATTCCCCAGGACAGCCAGAGGCAGAGAGGACCGGAGCCTGGGTCTGCGGTGACTAATCGGCTGGTGCTTGGGCGGCCATGGTGAATTATTCACGGGGATTCTGTGAATTATTCAAGTTGTTATTATTTATTTTTCAGATGTGCCTGCAGCAGAGCCTCCAGGCCCATGTTTAAAGGATGACATAAGTCCTGACTCTTGATCGCCTGCGTCTGTGGAGAAGAGTCAGGCCGCTCTCCAGACCCACCCAGGCGTCCCAAAGAGCAGGCTGAGGGCAGGGAGCTGCTGCCTTCAAGGCAGACTCCTGCAGAGCCCCAACCCTAATGCCCATTAGAGAACTAATGGTTACCACGTACCAAGTCTCACCGGCCCAGCACTGTGCTTTCCGAGCGCAGGCTCGAGAGAGCGGCAGGACAACCCCGGGAAGACTCTTATCGACCCCGTTTTACAGATGGTGGAACTGAGGCTCAGAGGTGTGATGTCCCTTGTCCAAGGCCACCAGTTAATAAATGGGATTCTGGCCCAGGTCTGTGGACTCTAAAGCCGGTGGCTGCCACGTCGCCTATGTCTTTGGTGTTGTGCCCGACAAGGTCCTACCAAAGCTCTTTGCTGCCCCAACTGCAGCCACACCCCCGCCGCAGGCTTTAAACCATGCTGAGGGCAGGACGTGCCCAGTACCTCTAATGCTCTCAGAGGATCCTTGGTGTCTCCATGGCAACAGGATCCGGAGCAGCCAGAGGGAGCCGAGCGTGGTCTACCTCCGAGGAGCAGAGGTGGCCCTTGCCCGCACAGACCGCCCTCCCCCCCAAACGTCCCAGGCTCTGAACAAGAGTGACTCAGAGTTCCCCCAGCCACTGCCCCCCGCCCCAGGCCTCACAAAGCCCTCCTGTCCGCCTGCCTCAGACACAGAGCATTCCCCCCTCTCAGAGCTCTGAAAGAAACCACCCAGCCGCCCTGCCTCCTTCAAGTAACTCTCTTGCTGTCTAACCTCCATCCCTCTGGCTGCAGCTCTGGTCCCAGTCGCTGAGGAGTCCCCCTCCCCCTTCCCCTAGCTGCCATCTGGAGCGGGCAAAGTGGACATGTGGACTCAGCCCCGGGGAGGCCCTGAGGGCCCCGTGTCAAGGTGACCATAGTCTCCCAGAGATACCCTCCTGTCCTGGGAGGGCAGCATTGTCTTCCTGCTACCTCATTCGTTCATTCACTCACTCATTTATTTGAGAAATCCTTATGGAATCTCCACTACGTGCCAGGGACTGCTCCAGGTGCCAGGGAAGTGGCCAAGAGCAGCAGGGCCTCCTGGTCAGCGCCCCAGCCCCCGACCTGTCTCTCCTGACACAAAGGAAGCAGAATCTCAGGTGAAGTGGATCCCAGCCTGCCTCTACCAGCCCCTGACTTTCTGGGTGACCTTGGGCCAGCAGCTCCCCCTCTCAGCCTTTCTCCTTTTTTCAAATAAGGGAGTGGGGCCAGAATCTTCTTTTGAAGGCCTTGCCAGACCTGCTTTTCCCAGGTGTCAGTAACTCAATAACAGGGACATCATCATTTCCACCCTACAGCTGTGAAAGTCAGCGCTCTGCACGCGCTTCATCTCAGGTGGACTAAATGACCCTCCCTCTCTTCCCGCTTCTGCGCATTTTAAAGAGGAGTCTGGGGACGGCTCTGCTGCTGATGGTGAATGTCCGTTGCCAGAGAGGCTTGGGGGCTGGAGAGGAAAGGAAACAAACATTTGCAGAATGCCTGTGCTTTCCTCGCAAATGTTCCGTATTAATCTTTGCAGAGGTGGATACGCTTATCCCCATTTTACAGACAAGGAAACTGGGACTCGGGCCACACAGCCGGTAAGTAGCAGGGCTAGCATTTGAATTCAGGCCCACACTGGCCCACGCTCTTGCTGCGACACCAGGCTGTCTCCCTGGCCTCAGGTGGGCCCTGGGGACAGAGTGTGGCTTCCCCTTCCAAAGCCTGTGCTGGAGCTGGGGGAGGAGATCTCTTCACGGAAATGACTTCCAGGGAGTTGGGTGCCAACAGAGGAGAGGAAAACCTTGGGCCCAGTTGTGCTGAGTCATTCAGGGCCCAGAAAATCCAGGTTTATATTTACCCCAAAGCAGCCACCTCAGCAGGTTCGGGACTGGACTTCCTCTTTATCTCAAAGCACCCGGACTGATTCCCTGGCCAGGCAGGCAGGTAAGGAGGGACCACGGGGCTGGAACGCAGCGGCTGGAGCACCCCGACCTCCAGCCCAGTCAGGTCTCCACCTCAGCCCAGCCTGATATCAGCCTGGGCCTTCCCCGAATGGTCCCTAGACCACCAGCATCTGAATCCGGGGCCTTGTTAACACTGCGAGCCTGCATATTCCTCCAGACCTCCAGAATGGGGATCCTGCAGGAGTATGTGTGACACAGGTTGTTAATCAAGCTTCGTGCTCCTGAAGCTCACAACTGCCGGGCTGAAAAGCCCGGGCTCTGGGGCAGTCCCGAGTGAGTTGCAATCCTGCGGCTGACGCCTCCTAGTTAGGCAGGCTTGGGCAAGGCGTTCCATCTCTCTGGGCTCAGTTTCCCTACTTGTAAAATAGGAAGGATACCTATGCCTCCTCATGGGGTTGTTATGAGGATTACACTAGGTGATGTGGATAAGGTGCTCAGTAAAGGCCGTTAGGATGAGCGTGGCAACCCCCCATGCCCTCTTCCCTTCCCACCCCAGCTGAGGCTGGGCCTGGGGCTGCAGTTGTGACTAAACTTATCCAGCCGGTTCTCAGCTCCTCACAGCTGCAGTGTATCTGGTGGCAGTTTCAAAACAGAGCTCACCCTCCAAACCACAGTCACATCTCTCTGTTGGCTCCTTGTAAGGCTCCGGCAGGAAGCCAGCTCTGCAGACCTTTGTCTAAACAGGCTGGAGTGGTAGGATCCCTGGGGTCAGAGAGAGCTGCCTTGTGGTCTCAGCGGCAGAAGATTTGGAGCTGTGATCCGGTGCCCACGGGTGATTCCCAGCTCCATCCTGGGAGCTACCATTTAGGGAGAACCTGTTTCCAGGGCAGTTGACATTCCCTATTGACCTTCCTCTCACCCCTGGCTGAAGTTAAGTACTGCTATTACATCTGTTTACAGATAGCAGGCCAGGGGCTCAGTCTTTGCCTAAAGTCATTGAGCTTCTAAGTGGAGGAACTGGGGTTCGAACCCAGGTCTATATGATTCCAAATTTTGTGTGTATGCCTGGTATGTGACACCACCACCCTAAATCTTTCCCGTCATTGTGATGGTTTACTAAACACTTAATAAGGGCCATGTTCTGAGCTAAGCACTCCACATGCTTTTTCACATTTAACTTTCACAATAGGCCTCGGAGATAGATTCTGTTATTATTATTCCTATCTTATAGGGAAGGAAACCGCCACTCAGAAAGGCTGAGGATCTAAGTTAGTTAACTTGGCTCTTTCACTGTTACACTAGGGTCCTGAGAAAACACCCCACCCCATTAATCTTCCATGATTGTACTTCACCTCCAAGGCCCGCCTCTGGCTCACTTGCACCCATGTCCCTACTCTTCCTTCTATTTGGAGATCTCCTTACCCACCTGTGCCCTCATCCTGGCCCCTCTGACCCTGATCCAGGACTGGCAGAGGTGGGCCCCCATCCTCAACTCCAAACAACTTACTGCCCATCCCTGCTGCCTACCAGCCCGCAGGGAATTCCCCCCTAATTGCTTCTCAGGCTGGGAGGCTGGTAGCCTATGATTGCCTCCCCAGCGCCTGCTTTGGCCTCTGGGTATCCGCTCTCAGCTTCCACAGGCTTTTGAGATGACAAATCCCAAGTCCAATCTGACCGCCTGGCCTCCGCGGCACCCCAGCACCAAGTCCTGGGTGGGCTCCTCCCCAGGGAGCTGGGTCCCCTCACTGTGGGGTGGCAGGAGGGGGTTCCTAGCCAGTCAAGTGCAGCACACACACACACACACACACACACACACACACACACACACATCTATCTGTGCAAACACCATGGGCACTGCTCTTGCGGGATCCTCAGACCAAGCCCCGCCCCCTGTGTCCACTTCCTGCCGGCTGCCTCCACTTCTCTGGATCCCACTGTGGGAGGGCAAGGGCCCAGGGGTTAGGACTGCTGAATTCTATTCCTGGCTCAACCACTCCCTCTCTGTGACCTTGGGCAAGTTTATTCCAAAAATAGGAGGTTGTTTTGGTGATCGCCAACCAGCTTCTAGCCTGAAAGATAACACCATTTTGATAATTCCTGGGGTTTTCCTTCCACTAATATTTAATGAATACTAGGCATGGTGCTGGGCACTGAGGATTCTAGAAAGGCAAGTTCCTGCCCTCACAGAGCTCACAGCCTCGAGAGGGAAAGGGCCAGGCAGGTACGACACAGAGCGATCAGAGCGAGGATGGGAGAAGCACAGGCTTCCCTGGGGGTGGGGGAGGCCAGTGGTGTCCTGGGGTGCCCAAAGGAGGAGACTTTCCTAGCTTGGAGGAGGAATCTGAGAAACTTTGCTTCAAGGTTTCTGATATCTAAAGAATGAGCAAGAAACGTAGGGTGGGGGCCGGACCAGCGGAGGGAACAGCAGTGGGAAGAGGCCTGGAGGCTCTGGGGGAGGGGAGTTAACGCAAGGCTGGAGGATGGATGGCGGCCCTGTCAGCCTTGTTGGAGAATTTGGACTTGAGTCTGAGGGCACTGAGGAGCTACAGAAAGATGTGGGGCAGGAGAGTAATGTGGCTGCCATATGGAGGAAGGATTGGGGGCCGGAGGGGTGAGGGCGGGAAATCTTCCAGGAGGTTTGTAACCATCTGTCTAACCTCTTCCTCCTGTGCCTGCTGGAAATGGAGGCAAGACTTTCCTTCTTCCTCTCCTCTTTCCCCAGACACTCCCCACCTCCCCTCTCCCTGAGACAGATAGACAGACAGAAAGACACACACACACGCACGCACGCACAGCCAGACCTGCCGCAGATCCCCTTAGGGAGTAGGGCAGAGGTTGGGGAGGTGACCCAGAGCTGTGTGCCCTAGGAAAGAGCTGGAAGGGAAGGGGTCTTTAGGTTTGACGCCCAGCTGAAGCTCCAGTAGGGAGAGTACCCTGTCACTTGGAGCACAGTAAAGTCCCTCCCCTGTCCCCTAAGGGGTTAATCTCTGCCTGAGCCATGGAGAATGGAACTGGGGATATCTTTTCTTCTCCCTCTTCCTCCTCCTTGGAAGGTTCATCGTGAGTGCGTGTGTGTGCGTGTGCGTGTGTGTGTGTGTGTGTGTGTGTGTGTGTGTGTGTGTGTGTGTGTGTGTGTGTGGTGTAGCGTGAGCGCGTGAAGCACAGGAAAGGTGCCGTGAGCCCTGCCATGGAGCCACCGTAGGGAAGTGCGCCCCTGGGCCGCTCAAGGCTCCAAAGGGATCTCAGGAAGCTTCAGAGATTAGAGAATTCAACGTACTGCCACAGCCCCTGTTGAGCCTGGGATCCGGGGGCCTCAGCTGCACAGAGCACGGGGCTGGGCCAGGCCAGGATGACAGTGGACTCTGGGCTCCACTCCAGCAGCCCAGGGCTTCCTCAGGCATCTTCTCAGACAGGCCTGGACCATGTGAAGCCCCCCACCCCACCGGGGCCCAGACATGCAGGGGGCCCCTGTGCCTCTTCCAGGCGCCCGCAGTGGGTGTGGGTGCTGAAGCCAGACTCCAGGGGGCCATTGTCAGCCCCACCTTGCCAGTCAGTGCCAGCCCTGGCCAGGATGCCTCTGGAAGGCACATTTCTCTGCAGCCCTCAGCAGCCCAGGCCCCAGCCCCCTCCTCACTCATCTCCCCAGGTCCACCCTTGCCCCTCTCCTGTCTCCCTCCCGCACTGCAGCCAGACAGAAGTTTCGAGAACAGTCAGGCCAGTACTCTCCTCGGTGTCCTTGCACAGCGGCTCCACACACCCTGAGGATAAAAGCCAAACTGCCCTTGGTGGCTTCCAAGGCCTGGCTGACCACTCTGGCCACACACACCCCATAAGGAACTCTCCTCTCTAGCCCCCGGGAGTTCTCACCTCCAGGTCTTTGCACTGACCGTTTCCATGCTCAGAGCCCCTTCTCACTCATCCTCTCCAGGCAAATCCCTCCTCATTCCTCCAGTCTCAGCTCCCACCAGAGCCTCTGACCACCACATAGCACCCCCTTTGGGTTCCAAAAGCCCCCAGAACTTCACCTGTCACCATTCTGACCACACTGGATTGTAAATGTCTGTTTAACACACTCATGTCCCATGCTTCACTGTATCGATAAGAACGCAGTGTATGCCAAGGGGATGTGAAGGCAGGAGTGAGGTGAGAGAGAGGATGGTGAGTACCACGGCTCAGGATTCAAGTGCCAAAGATGCTGTGACAGACTACGACTACTCACTATGTGCCCATTCCATACCAGGCACTGTGCTAAGCAGGATCTCATTTCATTCCCCAGTGACCTTGAGAGAAGGGCATTATTGCTACCATCCCCCTTTTACAGATAAGGAAACTGAGGCCCAGAAAGATTGACTTACCCACGATCAAACAGCCAGAAGGTGGTACAGGCTAGATCTCCCCAAGTGCTGGGGTGGAGGGGGTTTAAGGTAGGGCCCTTGTACTGTGTAAAATGCCAGTGAACTTGAAAAGGGCGTTGACCAGCTCTCAATCCCTCTACAGTCCTGGAGAAGAGATGACCTGAGCACCCCACACACACCAGAAGTTCTGCTTCTCTGGCAACGGGGCAGGGAGGACCTGAGTCCTTAGGGGGAAAATGTATCACCCCACCCTGGAACCTTCCGGGAGGTGTAAGAGAAGCAAGTCCATCATGACCCCATCCTTCACATTCATGTCTCCTTCAGGAGCAGGAGAAGTGCAGGAAGTCTGGAGTACATCCCCTCATTGTCAGGACAGAAGGTAAGGTGCTGAATTTAAGAGCAAAGCAAATTCGGTTGGAGAGGAAATGAGATTTCTTTGTCAGGGTGAGTGTATCTGGGAGAGCTGGGAATGGGGTGGAGTGGGGGGGATGGGGCACTTTGGGGGGGGGCTGCAAAAGGGGGAGTACAGATCTGGAATTATTAGAATGTTGATTATGTCCTCTTGATTGTTAATGAAATTCTTCACCTTGGATTTCTGGACCAGGGGAAAGCTCCCGGAGCTCATTTTCCCTGCTGATGAGAGCAAGAGAGAGGGCAGGACGGGGGCAGTGGACTCTCAGCTTAGGGAGAAATTCAATTCTGCCTAAACAAATGGGAGTGGACAAGCCTGGCCACTGCCGTTCGGAGGCAGAGCCCTGGGCTGACCTGAGGTCCCTTGTGGAGACTCTGTGGAGACCCCTGGGTGGGGAGGGGCGCAGAGACCTGACTCAGGCAGCAGAGTGCAGCTCCAAGAATAATAACAGCTAGCATTACCGAGTGCCTTCCAAGCGTCCCACACTAAGGGACGTGCGTGTGCCGTTACCCTGAGTCATCCCAACAGCCCTGGGAGGTAGGTACTGTGACTGTTCCCATTGTGTAGATGAGGACACTGAGGCACAGAGAGGACAGAAGCTTGTCCAAGGTCTTGTAGGTGGTGCATGGAGGCACCTGGCACCAGCCCAGGCCACCTGGCGCCAATGCCTGTCCTTTGAGATCTGAAGGATGCCCAGCTCTACCACTCCTTCACCACCACTCTGAGCTTCAGCTTTCCCATCTGTGACATGAGGCCAATCATAGTTGGCACCACAAAGGGCTGTTGTTAGGAGTCAATGAAATAAAAAAAGAAATTAAAAACACCTCAGCACGGAAATAGTATTCTCTTTGGACCTTTGCTCTCTGCCTCCCAAAGTGGGGAGGTGCCTCTTCTAATGTGGCTGGCTGAGCACCTGTGACGAGGAGGCCCTGTTCTAGGCACAGGGGATGCAACAGTGAACAAAAGGGACAAAAATCCCTGCCCTTGTGGGGGGCAGGCAGACCACAGACAAGATAAGTAAGTAAATTATAACACCTGTTAGAAGCAAGAAATGTGATAGAAAAAAACCAAGCAGTAAGAGGAAGGGAGGGCGTGCTGATGGGGGGACTGCAGTCGAAATAGGGGGTCAGAGGATCTCTCCCTACCGCCACCATGCCAGCCTCCGCAGCCAAAGTGACCTGGAGCAAAGACTCAAAGGAAGTGCAGGAGTGAGCGATCACCCAGGGGGAAGAACGTTCCAGGGAGAGGGAAGAGCAACTGCAAACTACAAAGGCTCTGAGGTGGGACCATACCTGGCATATTCTACGAATAGCAAGAGGGCCAGAGGAGCTACCTTAGCAAAGGCAGTTATGGGGGAAGTGCAGATTGTGTGGGCCTTGTTCACCTCGGTAAGGACTGGCTTTTATCTGAATGAGACGACACGAATGAGACGAGAATCCACCAGAGGGTTTTAGGCATGATCTGATTTCTGTTTTAAAGGCATCACTCTGACAGTGGTGCTGAGAACAGACTGTTGGGGTCAAGAGCAGGACTAGAGAGAAGAGTTAGGAGGCTATTGCAATAATCCGGGTGAGAGTAGATGGTGGCCGAGTTCAGCGAGGGAGCAGCGGAGGTGGTGATAAGAGGTCGGGTTCTGGGTCTATTGCACAGGTAAAGCCAACAGGATGAGCTCAAGGATAAAATGTGGGGAGTGTGAGAGGAAGAGGATCACGGATGATTCCAAGGCTTTGCCTTCTTCATCTGTCAGTTCCCTGAATAGGGATCCCCTGCTTTTAAGGTCCAGCTCCACCCTCCTTGTCCTCCCCCACGTCCCCGAGACACCTCAGCTCACAGGCTTTTATTCAAGATCCACTGCTCCCTACCCGGCTCCTTCTGCCACTGCCCAGCTTTGCCTTACAGAGCTCAGAGGACCCCAGTGCACACAGTCTGACCCAGAGTGTACATCCGCCTCACAGCCTTCTGGGCTCCTTCAGTCCTTACCTGGCTCAGGAGTTCCCATCACGTCTGCGGTCCCGCCAGGTCCCTGGCTCCTCCCAGCTTGGATGCCCCCTTCTTTTTCTCCCTGGAACTGGGCCTGCTCCCTGCCACACCGCTCTGTTCTTCCCTGTCACCCTGCTGCCTCCCTTGCTTCCCTCAGATCTCAGCTGGAGCATCACCGCCCCCAGGAAGCCTTCTCTGACCTGCCAGTCTAGCTGAAGCCCCCGTTCCAGCCCCAAGCCTTTACCATAGGGGCAAGTTCATCTTGACTTGTGTGATTGTTTTATGAATAACTGTCTTCCCACCTAACCAGAACCTCCACAAAGGCAGGGATCCACCTGTTTCCTCGGAAGCAGGCAATTCGCCAATAGACACATTCCGTGGACTCGACATGGAGCCTTAGACTTCTGGTAAATTAACTTTCATTGACCTAAAGCCTCCAGCTGCTAGGTAAATGCCTGGCACATAGCAGGTGCATGACACGTATTTTTTGAAAGAATGAATCAGTCTATGAATCAGAGTTCTCCTATAAGACCTTGGACATGTAACAATCTTCTGAGCCTCAGTTTCCCCATATGTGAGGAATGGGAATGAGTACCTACTTCCTGAGTTGTTGTGAGGATTGAAAAACATAAGGTGTACACAGTGCCTTACACTAGGAGCTGCTCAGTCATTGTTCCTCATCTGCGGGTTCAGACAATTACCACCTGACAACTCCCCTCCCCCACCCCTCCCATCCCTTCCTCCCTTCCCCAGCCTCCTCCGCCTCCTAAGGACTCCCGGTTGTGGAATCACCATAGCCTCCAAACTCCCCTTCTCCCCCAAGATCCCTAAATTTGCCACTGGTTCCATATTGATCCTGTTTAACGTTCCCAATGGATGATAAACATGAAATTAAAATGACTTCCTGGAATATTAATGTAGTAAATGGCCATATTAAAACAAAGAAAATACAGCTGAGAAAATTCGCTTTGATGTAGCGTTTCTGTAGGAGGCTCATTTATCTGCAGCTCAGACTCTCGAAATGAGATTCTGAAGGTTTCTCTGATGTCTCTTATTTTTCCCTCACCCAGAATTTAAACAGAAAATAGAATCACAAGCTGGTGTCATAAAAATGTGGGCCTTTTCCCTTCTCAACCAAAAAGCAAATGAAAACAAGGCCAGGTAGATGTCAGTCTCTGCAAACACCGGCCTGTGGACTACAGCTGCCCTTCCCAATTTCTCCTGCATCTTGCCCACAGGGGCCTGGTCCATGCTGCCAGGCTAACCTCTGAGGGTCAGAGGGGGTGTTCAGAGGCCCACGGGGCTGCTGCTGAAATTAGGAAAGGTGACTTAGGGCCACAGGAGGCTCTGTCTCACTGGGGTAAATGTGCAGATTTTGCTGGACTTGAAATCTTGGCTCTGTCACTTATTAGCTATTCTGTTCTTGGACAAAGTACTTCACCTTTCTGAGCCTCAACTTCCTCATCTGTAAAATGGGGATTCTAGTATCTAGTTCACAGGGCAGTTATAAAGCTTAAACTAGATAAAATATCTAGCATGCAGTAGGTTGCTCAGTATTACTATTGTTTGTCACTATTATTACAGATGATAATCTGTGTTATTATATTCAGGCCCTGGGCTGAGATGTCACCTCCTCCAAAAATGTTCCCTAATCCCTAGGCTGGGTCATGTGCCTCGTCTGGGCCGCCACAGCCCTGAGCTTCCCCCATCCCCTCGCTGGTTCCTCCCCTGCCTCTCCCAGTAGCCTGCAGCTCCATGAGGGCTGGCCGGGGTCTCCCTTACGACTGCATCCCAGGGGCACATGGTAGAACTTGAATGTCTTAAAGTCAGAGCCAAGGCGCTAGAGGCTGATGTCCCCGTACCCACCTCACATGGTCTACAGATCTGTGCCATGGCATTGGGTCCTTCTACGCAGTCACAGGAGCTCAGAGTGTCCATAGCGGAGACATCTGTCCATCCATCTCCCCCAGGCCTGGGCTCCCTTGTCTGCACCTTCCCTGGGTCTCAGGTGGACTCTCTGGAGCCCACTCCTTCCTCCCTGGCCTCAGGGAGGTGCTCAGACCAAGGTCCTCTGGGATTGACTCTCTCTCCCCACTTCTCTCTTCTTTCATCTGTCTTCCTGCTTCCCCCTCTTTTCAGCAACTTCTGCTGAGATCACGGGTCTCCCTTGTCTGGATCTGGCCCTGCGGGCAGGTGGAGGAGGCTGCCCACCCTGTGCCTAGGCTGAGCCTCCCTGGTGTCCCTTCATAAGCCTAGATTGGACCCTCAACGTCCCCAGCTGGGCAAAGCCGTGTCCCTGCCACCTGAAATCCAGGTTCTTCTGGCCCTTCCCCAATGCCAGAGGGGCTCAGGACCCCTATGCTGGGACCAAGAGACAGCCCCACCCCTCCCAGGCAGCCAGGGGGCACTGTCTGCTTTTTTTTTTAATTAAAAAAATTTTTTTTTTATTGGAGTATAGTTGATTTACAATGTTGTGTTAGTTTCAGGTGTACAGCAAAGTGATTCAGTTATACATACACATATGTTCATTCTTTTTCAGATTCCTTCCCCATATAGGTTATTACAGAATATTGAGTAGAGTTCCCTGTGCTATACAGTAGGTCCTTGTTGGTTATCTATTTTATATACAGTAGTGTGTGTATGTTAATCCCAAGCTCCTAATTTATCCCTCCCCACTGCGTTTCCCCTTTGGTAACCATACATTTGTTTTTGAAATCTGTGAGTCTGTTTCTGTTTTGAAAATAAGTTCATTTATATCACTTTTTAAAAATTAGATTCCACATATGAGTGATATCATGTGATGTTTGTCTTTCTCTGACTTACTTCACTTAGTATGATAATCTCTAGGTCCTTCCATGTTGCTGCAAATGGCATTATTTTGTTCTTTTTTATGGCTGAGTAATATTCCATTGTATATATGTACCACTGTATATACGTACCACATCTTCTTTATCCATTCCTCTGTCGATGGACGTTTAAGTTGCTTGCATGTCTTGGCTATAGTAAATAGTGCTGCAATGAACACTGGGGTGCATGTATCAAATTATGGTTTTCTCCAGATATATGCCCAGGAGTGGGATTGCTAGATCATATAGTAGTTCTCGGGTTTCCTTTTCAGCATTTATTATTTGTAGACTTTTTGATGATGGCCATTCTGACTGGTGTGAGGTGATACCTCATTGTAGTTTTTTTTTTTAATAAATTTATTTATTTATTTTTGGCTGTGTTGGGTCTTCGTTGCTGCCCGCGGGCTTTCTCTAGTTGTGGAGAGCGGAGGCTACTCTTCATTGCGGTGTGCGGGCTTCTCATCGCATTGACTTCTCTTATTGTGGAGCACGGGCTCTAGGCACATGGGCTCAGTAGTTGTGACACGTGGGCTCAGTAGTTGTGGCTCGCGGGCTCCAGAGCACAGGCTCAGTAGTTGTGGCGCACGGGCTTAGTTGCTCTGCAGCATGTGGGATCTTCCCGGACCGGGGCTTGAACCTGTGTCCCCCGCATTGGCAGGCGGATTCTTAACCACTGCGTCACCAGGGAAGCCCCTCATTGTAGTTTTGATTTGCATTTTTCTGATAATTAATGATGCTGAGCATCTTTTCATGTGCTTTTTGGCCATCTGTATGTCTTCTTTGGAAAACTGTCTGTTTCAATCTTCTGCCCACTTTTTGGTTGGGTTGTTTGGTTTTTTCAACATAGAGCTGCATGAGCTTTTTCCAGCTTCCTGTCTGCTCTTGAACCATTCCCGTTCTAGACCCAGCTCCAGTCCCTCTCTCTCTCTCTGACACATACGCACACACAGATACACACACAAACGGGCACATGTGGAGTCACACAATCAACACTCTGATACCCAGTCACGGAATCACTGCTGTCACAGGCACAGGACAAGGGGTGGATGGGGGGCTCTGTGGAAGGTCAGCTTGCCTGCTGGGGGCACTGTCCTCCGGAGACCCCTCCCCAGCCAGCCCGTGGCCCCCTAGCAGGAAAATGAGAAGCTGGAGCAGAGGGGTTAATTTGGGGAAAGCAGCAGCTGCTTGAAACAGTGAGGGCGGGCCCCAGGGCAAGAGCTGCTCCTGCTGAGATAATGACTGTGAGGGATGCTGGGGTGGGGGCCACCCACACACACACACCCCAAGCTAGCACTCTCTCAGCTGCCCTCACGCTCAGGCAAGTTCTCTGCTTGGGCATGCACGTGTGCGCGTGCGCACACACACAGAAAGAAGCCTCCTAACCATCTGGGCATCAGACACAGTACCTTACACATAACACGAGCACTGCCCTTATTCTCTGTGTTTGAGTACAAACCCATTCAGAGACACAAGCTGCAGGCAGCCCTGGCACTCAGAGGCATGTGACACACACAGACACACACAGACACACACACACACACACACACACACACACACACAGCCATGCCTTCCCAGTCTCTGTGTGTCAGGGTCTGACAGTGTGCCAAGGCGACCCCATCACTGTTCAAGGTCAGAGGTTGGCTCCTTGTGAGAGTGAGTAGAGGTGGGGACCACGGTGGGGAGGGCTCGCTGCCAGAGCTCGAGGAGCTGGCCAGAACCGTCTCTACACCTTCTTGGGTCTTCTTACCCCTGGAGGCTGTACCTCCCATAATATCACACAGAGTGAAATGCAGCCAGACCCCACATTACATATGATTTGTGTGTAACCATATGAGTTGAGCAGCTTTGCGGTTTGCATAATGCTCCGTTTTGGAGACCTCTATTAAGCGTTCATTACTTGTGATTTCCTCACGTGAGTTCTGTTCATATATGAGGCCACTGACGTTTTTCAGCAGAACCCTCAAAAGCCTTTAGGCCCTGGGTCTCCGGCCTTTGGTGCGTGATGGGAAAGAGGGCCCCAGTGAAAGGGGTAGTGGGCATGGTGTGGGCTAAGTGAGTGCTGTGGGCTCAGCCCCTCCACACTGAGACCCAGACCATGCCTGGACAGCTACATGTGTGCAGGCACCAACACAAATGAACACTTGGATACAGGTCCCAACACATACTCGGACAGACGTCACAACAGATATGCATCACCCCAGCACCTAGGCACACACCTGAACAGACACACTCCCCCAACAAACTGGCCCATAGACTCTGACTCAGGCAGACCCATCCCCCTAAAACACAAAGACCCGCCTGGAGTGGCACAGAGGTTCTCCTGGGCAAAGTCTTCTGTGGACACCCCAATCTGGTACTCAAATCCACACAGCGAGACATACCCAGGCACATCATTACAGATACCCACATTTGACCGTCCTCCCTCCCCCTTCCTCTCACGCCCACCCTTCCTCTCACTCCCTGTCCTGTCATGGGGAGACAAATCATCCCAGCCCTACAGAGCCCAAGGGGCCTGATTAGCAGGAAATTCTACGAATGCCAATTAGAGCAAAGTTTACTGAACAAATTGTTTGCAGTTGTGCCCCGGAACCATCATGAATTTTAATCTTGCATTGATTTGCACTGATGGAAGTTTTGCTGATGCCGGGGCCCTTTGTGCCTCCTCTGCACGTGGGAGGAGTCATCACCCAGCCTCAGCCTCAGGAGCCCTGGGGGCAGTCCTCAGCCTCTGCTGGTTCAGAGACATCAGCCTAGGACCAGCAACCACAGCCCAGATTGGAGAGACCAAAGATACCTAGAAGATGGGCAAGAGTTTTAGAGATGCACAGGGCATACCCATGTGGTGTGGATAAAGAGGACCGTAAAGTTTAAGGAGCCCAGTAATCTGGGAAGGAACTGGGGGCCCTGGAGCTTCTGAGGCCAGATACAAAAGCAAGGACACAGCTAGGGATGTAGACACAAATGTGGCTGAGATACAGAGATGGGCGCAGATGTTGTAATAGTTCCAATACCACCTCACCTAACATGACTCCAGTGTGTATATAACCTCAGTTCAAATGACCTCTTCCAAAATAAATTTGATCCTGTCCTCCTCTCCCTTCCACCAAACCCTCTTCCCAAACCATTTCATAGTTTCCTGTCGCTTTAAAAAAAATCCTTGCCTGATGTGCGCCACCCACCTCCCCAACTCACGCTTCTCTCTCTGTTCTCCAGCCACTGTCAGTCCCCTCGGAGGAGCCGTGTTTCCTTCCAGCTTCAGGGCCTTTGCACATTCTGTTCCTTTATCTGAAGGAGTTCGCCTAGTTAACTGCTTTTCATGCTTCAGGTCTCAGTTCACGTCACTTCCTCAAGGAACCTTCTTTGACCCTCTGCCTAGATCAAGCCTCTCTGCCATTAAATGCTCTCATAGCCCTTTTGTCATTAGAGTATAAGCTTCATGAGGGCAGGGATGGTGTCTGTATTTACTCACTCCTGTATCCCCTATACTTAGTACAGGGCCTGCCATATAGTCAGCTTTTGCCATAATAATGCTGTATAACAAACCACTCCAAAAGTTTAGGGTCCTACAACAGTAAGTATTTCCTGCAGGCTGGCTGGGTTTTGGTGGATCTCGATTGGGCTCAGCTGAGCTTGATTCTAAACTGTGGACTGAGTGCGGGTCTGCTCCACGCATCTTTCATCCTTTTTGGACCAACTGCTACCTGAGGCACGGTCTTCTGCAAAAGGCAGGAATGCAAGAGAGCATGCCTAACCACGCCCCCTTGGCCAGAGCAGGTCCTGAGGCCGTGGGGGGGGGGGGGGGGGCGGGTGCATACACAGCAGAGGGCTTGAAGCATTGGGACCGATGGAAGTTACCACCTGTTCCACAAATACTGTGGTATGAAGTTGAGTACTTGCTCTGTGCTAGGTGTTGTGTTAAGCACTTTATATGCATTAATTTATTTAATTCTTGAATCAACCCTGTATTATTAACCCCATTAAAAAAAAGAAAAACTTTAATTGAAAAAAAAAAAAAACCTGCACGAGGTAAACAATTCAAACAGCACCAGTTATAACCAATTATATTCAAAGAAAAGTAACTCTTCTTCCTACTCCCAGCCCAGCCCCACACCCCAGAGGGGGTTGTTCTGTGGGCTTTCTGATGTAGTATCTGTATATCCAAGCGCACACATGCACGCATGAGAGATCCCGTTTTAAGAATTCAGCTTGGTGCGTACTATATTAAAACGGCTCTGCATCTTGGTTTTCTTCTGTTCTGCATTTTTGTTTTCAACCAATAATATGTCTTGGAGCTCCTTCCTTATCAAGATCCTTGATTTGATCTACATTATTTTTTACTTATGTCCATTTTGCAGATGAGGAAACTGAGGCTTAGTTTAAGTTAAACTTGTCCAAGTTATTACAGCTCAAAAGAGCAGGGCCGGGGTTGAAATTTAGGTCTGCCTGACTTCAGAGCCTGTGTTCATAGCTGCTCTGTTCTACTATGTCAGTAGTAGACCCCATGGCATCCTCAGCATGGCCGGGGTAGATCCAGAAAAACCTCTGGGCTCCAGCTGGAGGCACTCTCAGAGAAGGATGGCACCAGGGCCCTCACGGTGCTGGGCCCACCAGTCAGCCAGGGGACCCACCAGCACTGGATCCGAGGAGTTGGGCCCTTGGCCCCAGGCCTCACCCTCAGACTACCCACCCTTCTTGGCATCCCAACACTAGCTCTAGGCACTGAGTCAAGCCTCATCTGCCCCTCCATTGCCCCAGCAAGAGGAAAATAGCTGCAGCAGGGAAACAGGGGACCTGGGGCCATTCTTAGCTCTGTCTCTAACTTTATGCCTTTGGGCAAGCCACCTCCCCATCTCTGAAAGGGGAGAATCATTCCCACCCCCTCCTTTCAGAGGGAAGCAGGGAGACCCTGCTGAAAGCCTCGTGTGAGTGCAGCTCTGATGGAGGAGTGTGGGGTGTGGGTGCTGCCTCCCAGGCTTGGGTGCGGGCTCTGATCCCTGTGCCTGGGCGGGGTTCACTCACAATCCAGCCTTTCCGCAGAGGCGGCCCCTGTGCTATAGCAGAGGGGCCTAGAGGAGACAGAACACATCAGAGGCTCAAATCCTGCCTCTGCCACTTACTGACTCTGGGACCTTGGGTTCCACTAATAACAGTTATAATATATTGAAGTGTTATTATGTTCCAAATGTGGGCAAACCTGCCTCATTTAACTCTCCTGACAGTTCTATGAAGTAGATACCATCCTGATTTACACACACTATAAATGAGGCTCAAAGAGGTTTAAAGGACTTCCACAAGGTCAGAAAGTAGAAGACTCTTCTGAGTCTCGGTTTCCTCTTCTGCAAAGTGGGTGCAGTAATATCCACCTCTCACAGTTGTGGATTAAGGAAATGGATGTGAGCCAACGAAATGGGCTTAGCAGCAGACACACGGTAGGTGCTCAGTAAATGTAAATTCCCTTCCCCACCCTCTTGGAGCTGGAGACTGTACGGGAGGAGTACACTAGGATTCCCTGGGAAGCTTTAAAAAGGACTGTAGGTCCTGGGTCCTACCCTGAGAAATGCTGATGTAAGTGGCCTGGGCCTGGGTGAGAGCTTGGGATTCTTAAAATTCCCCAGGTGGTTCTAATGTTCAACCAGAGTCCAGAAGGGCTGTGTTCTAGACCCTAAGTGGGTAGAGAGGGACGTCATGGGAGGCCTCCCTACCTTGCTAGCTCCTGAAAGAGTGGCTCACTGGTCTTGCTACTTCAGCTCTCATCTCCCTCCCTAATCCATTTGTCATTCAACCGCCAGAGAGAGCATTAAAAACTTAAATTAGATCACTCTCCTTCAGTAGCTTCCCATTGCACTTAAATATGAAAAAAAAAAAAAAAATCCCACCTCCTTCCAAGACCCCGCATGGCCCAGGCCCTGCTTAACCCATCCGTCAGTCTTCTTGTAGCCCTGGCTCCTGTTGTCCCTTCTGCACTCACTCCCCAGTCTGCTCCTGGCCAACTCCCACTCGCCTTTAGGTCTTATCTTACCCAGCAGTTCCACAAAGAGGTCTTCCCTGGCCATCCTTCTAGAGTTGGCCCCTAGTTTTGCTCTCCCGGATATTGTTAAACGCGTGATGGAAGGCACAGGTTGCTTTTAAAATCATTCCTTTATTTGTGTGTTTGCCTATTTAAAGCCAATGTCCCTCACTAGACTCTCAGCTCTGTGCAGGGAGGGTCCATGTCTGTTTTTGTTCATCGTTGTGCTCCAGTGCCTTACATAGAGTCTAGCACAGAGGTGGTGCTTAATAAATATTGGATGGATGGATGGATTGACGGACGGACGATACCGGCTCCGTAGCACCTTGCAGGGCTGAGTGTTTTCGAATTTCTTAATTATTTAAGAAGTATGTGTATATATTAATAGCTCCCATCTAGTGAGTACCTACTGCGTCTCATTTGATAGGAGGATTATGGGGAAAGCTACCGGAACGTCCCCATCTTGCGTCCTCTCTTCGCACTCAGAAGCTTCTGTGTTCCCCCTCCAGCTCCCCATCCTGAATTACATTATCCTTCCTCCCCAACCTGCCTTTCGGACTCTGGCTGCAGCATCACTTCCACCTCCTAGGTCCTCCTTTGGGCTCCTAAGCAGGGGATCTCCCCCCCCCCCAGTCACAGCAGAGGGGGCCCGGGCCTTCTCTGAAGACTGGGTGCACCAAGCAGCCTTGTCAGAGCCGCAGTGGAGACTCAGGGAGAGGTGCTGGCTAGAGGAACAGGAGGGGATGCAGCCAGCCGACACCTCCAGCATCATTTAAGGCTGCAGGGGGCAGATCAGAGCAGCGAAGCAGATTAGAATGACAGCCATAGTCTGGTGGGCCTGGGGTGGGGAGAGGATGAAGAGTAGATGCCTCAAAGACCACCATGCTGGGTCTCTAGACCCTGTCTCACCCTTCCCACCCAAATCCCCAGCCTGCCAACTGCCCCTGAGTCTTGTCCAGGCTGCCTAGTCCTTGAGAGGGGACGGGCCTTTAGAAGAAGCTCAAAGGAAGGGTAGCCATATAAAGGGTTCTAATCACCCGATTCCAAAGCGGGGGCGGGGGGGATGGGGGGGTTCCCTACACCAACAACAATTCTAGAACACCAGCTGGGTGTCCTATATTTCAGCTCAGTTCTGACGCTATCAGGAGGTAGCATCAGATTCCGCAGGCTCGGGGCTCAGTCCTACAAGACTGCCACCCCACACCTCCACCTCAGCCACCAACTGAAAGTCCAGGTTGTCACCTGTGCTACAGATTGAAGGTTCCAGTGACCGTCTCCTCGGGTTCAATTAATTTGCTAGAGGAGCTCACAAAACTCAGAGAAACATTTTATTTGCTAGATTACTGTTTTGGGGGGGTTATTGTTTTGTTTTTTTGGCCTCGCCTCATGGCTTGTGGGATCTCAGTTCCCGACCAGGGATTGAACCAGGGCCACAGCAGTTAAAGCGCTGAATCCTACCCACTAGACCACCAGGGGACTCCCTAGATCAGGGGTCCCCAATCCCCGGGCCACAGACGGTTACCAGTCCGTGGCCTGTTAGGAACCAAGCTGCACGGCAGGAGGTGAGCGGGGGACAAGGCAGTGAGGCTTCACCTGCCACTCCCCATCGCTCCCCATCGCTGGCATTACCACCTGAACCATCCTCCCCCCGCGCCCCCGTCTGTGGAAAAATTGTCTTCCACAGAACTGGTCCCTGGTGCCAAAAAGACTGGGGACTGCTGCCCTAGATTACCATTTTTTAAATAAAATGATATAACTGAGGAATAACCAGATGAAGAGATGCATGGGGAGAAAGTGTGGAGTGTCCATGCTCTCTACAAGCAAGCCACTCTCCCCAAATCTCCCTGAGTTCTCCAACCCAGAAAGCTCTCTGTACGGTTCCTTTTGGGTTTAAATGGAGGTTTCATAACATAGGCATGATTGATTAAATCATGCCTAGGTACTGTTGGTGATTGAACTCAATTTCCAGCCCCTCTCTCCTCCCTGGAAGTCATGTGGCAGGGTTGGGAGGGCAGTGTTAGTGGGGTGGGACTAAAAGTTCCAACCTTCTAATCACATGTTTAGGTCCCCTGGCAACCAGCCCCATCCTTAGGTGACCTAGAGGTTTTCCAAAAGTCACCTCATTAACGTAACAAAAATATCTTTATGGTTGCCACCAAGGGTTCTAGGAGCTCTGTGCCAGAAACAAGACAAAGACCAAATATATGGTTCTTATTATCAATCACGCTATCACACCATGTCACCAGCATCTGTATTGCCTCCTCGTCATCTTCAAGGCTGACAATGCCAGGCACTTTACACACACACAGTATAGCAGTTATGTCATTGGTCCAAGGTCACCACGTTGTCTGATCTCAGATCCCAGCTCTTAACCACAGCACTATGCTGGATTATAGCCTCGAACCGTCTCACCAATTCCTAATCCCAAAAGGACAGCCTCCTATAAGGTGGGGTCTGCACACCTTCTCCAGAAAATAATGGTGAAACAATTGGGCACTTCCATCGTTTTGATAGTAGATTTCCCTTCCTGCTTAGTGAAGGTGCTACAATTACTGGGGCCACTGGCAAGAGGAAATCTAAAGGAAGACAGAATGATAGGATGTCAGGCTGGCAAAGACCTAATGGCAGCACACCTTTCAGCTCCCAGGTGAAACATAAAAAGAGGTCCGCAGAGGCTTCCCACACCCACCTGAAAGCAGACATCTAAATTTGCGGTTTGGGGTCTTGATCTTTTTGCCCATGTTCTCATGCCGGAGCTGCGTCTTTTGCAACCGGCCTAGTTGCTGCTTTGGTAGATTTCCATTTTGAATTTCAGCTCTCTTACCCGCAAGCCCCTGGGAGCCTTCTCTCCCCTGCCTTCTCTCATTTCTTGTGTCTTTAAAGAAAACTCTCCTTGCCTGGGCTCCTCCCATTGGATTTTGTCCTTTGGAGCTGGGTCTGTCTCCCTCCTTCTCTTCCTTCCCCTCTCCCTTCTCCCACCCAGACATATTCCTCTTCCTTATTCAACAGGGGGAGCAGGACCATTGAAGGCCCTTGGCCCCAAGTGCCCTCAACCCAGCAGTGGCCACACGCTCACCCTCCCTGGTCGCAGGGTCGAGGGATGTGGGATTCTCTGGCTGTACTGCAGTGCCTCTAGCTGCAGCTTCTCCCCCTCTCTCAAGGTTGCTGGAAGATTATTAGATAATTTTTAAATTTGTAAAGCACCTTAAGCTTCTCAGAAGAAAGGTGGTATACGAGTGTAATAACAGTAACAATCCTATCTGTCAAAGCCATTGAGAAAATGAATCTTGTTATCCTCAGGAACCAGCGGTAGGAACCTCAGCAAAAAACAAGAAAATAAAGTGTGGGGCGAGGTCTCCTGACCAATCAGAGGAGGGGAAGTGCCACCCAGGGGCCGGGTGGCATTCGAGACCCCCCCCCCTCCCCGTAGCTCAGCGCTGGCGGGAAGGGGCTCTCAGAAAGTTACCCAAATTGCCTCTGATGCTTCACCAATTAAAATGACTTTAGGACACGTTGAAATCAACTTAGGGAGCAAAGCGTTCTGATTTCTGAAACTCTCTGAAGGCAGTGGGGAAGATAAGTGTCTGAGCAGGTTGTCACTCACTCAGGAGTAATGATGGGAAAATCCATCCTGGTAACGTGATTGAGTTTGGTGAATTAGTGAGGATGTTTACACTGCATGCTGGAAGCTGGAGTGGGGCTGTCCGGGCGGTTGGGTTTTTGACGTGTGTGGCAGCTTCGCTGCTAATGAGGTTCTCGGGCTCATCACTCTCCCTGGCTGGACTCACTGTCGCTGACTTCGAGTCAGTCTGTTTCACTCTTCGAGCAAGTGGCTAAAGGCAGAATGGGCTCTGGAGTCAGACAGGACGGGGTTTAACTCCTGGCTCCGACACCGCCAGCCCTGTGACCTTGGGCAGAGTACTGCACTGCTCTGAGCCTCAGTTTTCCCATGTGTAAAATCTGCCTGCTGGTAGCACCCAATTCATGATGCTGTAAAGGGAAATGAGATGAGCTACCTTTTTAGTTTTTTATCCACCTCCCCAAGCCCAGCATGGTCATGGAAAGAAAAGAAAATAGAAAGTTTCTGTCCTCTTACCTGGAGTATTCATTCCCCTTAGAACCAAGAGGAAACAAGGCAGATAGAGTCACGTGGGCACTTACAATGTGCCGTTCAAGTCCTGACGCAGCATTTTGACGGCTGTGTGGTCTCCACCAAGTCACTTAACCTCTCTGAGCCTTGGTTTTCTCGTCTGTAAAATAGGATCTACAATGTAACCTCTCTGTGGGTTTCTGAACAGCCTTTCTAAAAGTTCTGAGCAGACACTTGTCAATAAGCAAATGGAGTCAAAGTCTAGTGGGGGAGGACAAGAACACGTTGCCTCTCCCGGTCACCATGGCCACCTGATGGAGGAAGGGGATGCAGAGGACCACCAGGGGATATAGTGAGCCTGGAATGGGGAGGCACATGTAGGAAGGGCCCCTGGAATTCATGGGCCAGGCTTGCTGGGAACTCACCAGAGGAAATTACACAGGGCTGCAACATGAAGGACTGAAGCCAGACTGTAAACAGACTTCCAGACAGTCGGACAACAACAAGCCTATTCCTTCCTGGGGTCTTTGGCTCTGCCTGAGCAAAACCTCCCCCGAGAGGAAAGGCCCAGCCTGACCGTGCTGGAAGGAAAGCAGAAGGATGGACAGGGTGACCCTGGAGATGCTCCCGCCGAGCCAGAGAAGGAGGTCACGGTGGTCCAGCGTGGTGGTCCAGCCAGCCCTCCCCCAGGCTCTCTTTGAGCCGAATCCTCTGGAGGGCTGCCTGTGGGAACCTCCCGTGACCTGGAAGGGAAGTCGCTGGGCCTGCTCCAGAGCAGGGGCCATGTCTTCACAGACATGCCCAGGTCAGCTCCAGGCCACAACTCTATTATTTAAAGGTTTCATAAAAGAGTGAACCTCCGGGCCTGGAAGAATGGCCGGGATCCTGACTCTTCCTGCACAGGAAATGCGGCAGCTGTGCCTGAGCCCTGGCTCAGCCTGCTGAGGACTCAAAGCCCCTGCAGACGTTTCCCAGCCTGAGGGGACCCCCGCTGTGGCGGAGCTGGTGACACCTGGGCCCAGACTGGGTCTCTCCTCTCCAGCCTGAGCTGAGACCCACCCACCACCAGGCCGAGGGCTTGTGGACTCTGCAGTGATTTTATTGTAATTTCCTCGTTGTCGCAGTTAATAGCATTAGTTTGTTAATTACTGTATATTTTAAAAGTAAGAGGAAAGGGAATTCCCACTGGAGACTTGTACTTGGCTGAAACGCTGTGATGTGAGGGTAGGGAGCGTGCGCATGGGGTCATGAGCTTGCTATGCCGCTTTCTGCTCCTCCTGACAGGGCCCGGGGCCAGAGATGGGGCTGCCTGGCTGAAGCAAGGCCCCCCCCTCCTCTGCGGCCCTACTTGTCAGCCCCCAAACCTCTGCCTGAGCCCCCTTCCCCTCAGGAGAGTGAGGCGCCAGGCCCAAGGAGGGGAGGGCGGGCAGTGGGTACTGCACAGAGGGCCCTGGGGCTGAGGGAACCAGACCAGAGTGAAATAAGACACTGAGGAAACCACCGGTGACAGGGGCAATTGATTGAGTAGGATGGAGTTTTTCATTAGGAAACAGAGCTGGAATCTGGGGAGAGGCTCTCGCGTTTGAATTCAGAAGGAGGCTACAGCCCTAGAGGGAGAATGCAGGTGTGGGCAGCACAGGTCTAGGGAGAGGCAGGGTTGCTCACAGAGGCCTGGCTGAGGGGGTGAGCAGGGCCTGACACTCGATCCTCACTCTGCTGGCCAAGCCAGGGACCTGGCAGGGCCACATCAGCTCAGAGGAAGGGTGCCTTTTGGTAATTCATCGACAGCGGGGCCCTGCGTGTTCAGGATCCCCCCCATTCTTCCTAGTCCGAGTCATCGGGGACTGAAGCTGGGACCAGCCTGAGGGACCCAGGAGGAGTTAGGGGCAGAAGACGGAGAGCAGATAAGGAGGGAGACGGGGAGGGAGAGAGGGAGACGTAAAGACGGAGAAGGATGGGGGACGGAGCAAGAACTTCGTACCATCTAGGGGAGCAGATTAAAATCCTAGAAGAAAATGTGATGGAAAGACTTTCTGTCTTCCTATTGAGACATTTAACCTAAAAGAAATGAGTTAAATAATTTATACAGAGAACGAGTGAAATTTGCTTTGATCAAATTTAAAAATATGACTCTGGAAATAAAGTGTCCGCCGCGTCCTTTCCAGGCAGCAGAAAGAGCTGCTGAGAAACAAAATGACAAGGACATAAAATAACTAACCCTAACCCTGCGAATATTAGTGCCATATTTTGGGGGGAGATTACACGGCATCACGGTGGGCCACGCGGAGAAATCCTCTCTAAGCACCAACAGGAGAGGTTTTGCTCATTGAGGAAGCCCCATAAAAACCAGAAAATGGATAAAATTTTCCTTTGCAAAAGCCATCTGACTTCACTCAGGGGTTGGCCCAGAAGCCACAAGGGATCAAGTTAAATTTCCCATTCATGCATTTAGAAAAAAGAAGAAAGCTAGCTGCTCACCTCCCCTCTCCAACTCTGTGTTTCCTGAAGCCGACCCCCTGTTCCCCTCCCATTTACCCTTCGCACACACTCACACCCTAAAAAAGCATCACACTCAAGCTCCAAGACTCCTGAACAAGGGGGTAAGCATGGTTCCCTTTAAACTTAACCTCTCTGAGCCTCAGTTTGCCACTCTTAAAATGGGCCTAATACCCCCTGCACAGAGTTGTAGTGGGGAATAAGGGAGATGATAGAGCCCAGCATATAGGGGCAGTCAGTAAGTGCAAGGGACCATCATCTCTTCCTCCTCGACCTGATGAAATGTCCAACAAGTACAGATAGAGCCACCGGAGCCCCCCACCTGATCTACACCTCCAGCAGGCTAGCCCACGCCAGACACGGTTAGTCCAATCCTGGAGAGACAGTTCAGCTTCAGGGACACCAGTCCCTCTGTATTTGGGGGCCCAGGGGACCAAGAAGACACTTTTAGTTCCAAATATCTGGGGAGAAGATCTGAGGTTAGCCTTCTAGGGCTGCAGTCTCCTGCTGAATTTAAATGCTTCAGAGTCAGACAGTACCGGGTTCAAATTCTGACATCACCACTTGCTTAGCTGTGTGACCATGGCCAGGTTAACCCAATCCCCTCCAAGTCTGTCTTTTCATCTGCAAAATGGAAATGATTTTAGAGTGGATCTCATAGGATTGAATGAGATAAAGGATATAGAAGGCATGCTTAGTATGTAGTAAAAGTTCAATAAACGATGACAGATATTATTTTTCACAATGACCTTGGGAGAGATGTTCAAGGTCAGAGTGAATTTTCTTCCCAAGCTCTCAGTTACAGTCTCTGCTCCCCAGACGGGAAGAGGGTCTAGCTGACCTGTTCTGGCCACACCATAGGAAGGGCTGTGGTCAGCTTTAGGGCCACTGTTAATAGTTCTCTGACCCACCCTGGTGGTACAGAGCAGGGGAATCAGGATGAAGAGCGAACTCAACCCACTGACACAGGAGGCCTGGAGGAATGTTCGGCTGGTGAGACTAGAAGCATCAGGGGGCTGGAATGGCGGCCTTCAGATTCCTGAAGGCCTGTAACTTGCCAGAGGGGTGTCTGAAAGTGAATATGGGCTCCTACTAGCTCTTGAATAATAGGAGTTTTGCAGCAGTAGTGATTTCCCGGTCTCTGAGTGGGGATGTGACAGAGCCTGGGGGTAGCACAGAAGGGCACTGAGCATCCCCCAGGGCAGCACTGGACAGTCCCTGTGCAGCTCTCAGAGGATGTCAAGCAGATTCAAGGTCAGAACCCACCCAACCTGTGGGCGGGGTCTCAGGGTTTTCTGTGCTCCTCCTTTTCCTTCTCTAAGGAGTTCTCTTCCCTTCTCCCATCCCAGCCCACAGAGAACCCCTGAGAAAAGCAAATACCATATGGGAATAGAGTCTGTGCATATTGTAGGGCTGTTTGGTTAAATGGTGTGAAGGTAAATGAGGGAGAAGCAGGCGATATATGTGTGTGTGTGTGTGTGTATGAGAAAGGGAGAGAGAGAATGGGAGAGAGGGAGAAGGAGGGATGGGAGAAGACAGAGGAAGAAGCAGAGACAGACAGAGAAAACAAGGAGAGAGAAATATACAAGGAGAGGGAGAAACAAGATAGGAAAGAACGATACACAGAAAAAGAGAAAAGTGCTGAGAGGGAGGAACAAAGTGAGAGACAGGAGATTGAGCCAGAGGCCAGCCGGAGAGTGGAGGCAGCAGCGCTCCTGTCTCCTGTCCATGGCGGGGGGGGGGGGGGGGGGGGGGGGGGGGGGCGGGTCCAGGGCACACGCGTGTGCACACACAGGCCCGGCCACAGAGCCACCGTGTCAGGGCAAGCATGTCAGCACCGGGATGGGGATGAGCCAGCTTTTATCTCCTCCGGCGCAGGATTTACAAGCTTTTGAAATGCAGGATTAATAAGAAGAGGCTGGTGTTTTAATCTATAATGGAACAGAAAGTATCATTATTGTTAAATAATGCACAGCCTGTCGTTTATTAAGAATTAATGGTTTATCGAGTGCTCAGGTTGCTGCGGCCTCCACTGCCCTCCCAGGCCTGGGCTCCTAGCCGCTGGCCTGGCCACCCGACCGTGCCTCCCAGAGCTCGACTAGCCACAGGCAGGCTGGAGGGGCCGCAGCCCATCGGCGTGGGCCTGGAAGGCTCTGTGCTCTTGCGCCCAGGCTCTCTGTGGCCTTCCCAGCGATGCTGAGGGTGGGAGCAGGGCTTTAGAGTAAGGGGAGGTGTGATGGGGAGGAATCCCCCTCATGCCTTCATCCTGGATCCACTTACCTCTTCTGGGGAGACACAAACACATCATTACTGGGGCTTACCGCTCCCCCACCCCCACCCCGGTCCATCCTCTTTTTCCAGGCCCATGAAATTCAATTTCCACCTCTCACACTGAATCCTCTGAGAGTGGTGATGATAGAGACACTGGGATGCAGGAGGTCCCTTCCCCCTTTCTCTCCTCTGGGACCTGGAGGAACGGATCACACATTTCCCAGGAAAAACCTGAGGAGGCAACTTGGCCCCGGGAGCAGGGAACAGCATTTACTGAGAGCTCCCTCTGTGCCAGTCATTTCCCAGACGTCATCTCCTTGTATCTACCTCACCACCCTAGGAGGTATCATTTCTCCTGTTTATAGATGGGAAATATGAGGCTTGGGGAAGTGAAGTCATATGTCCAAGGCCACACCACATATTCTATTTTCTTTCTTTTTTTTTTTTTCTGCGGTACGCGGGCCTCTCACTGTTGTGGCGTCTCCCATTGCGGAGCACAGGCTCCGGACGCGCAGGCTTAGCGGCCATGGCTCACGGGCCCAGCCGCTCCACGGCATGTGGGATCTTCCCGGACCAGGGCACGAACCCGTGTCCACTGCATCGGCAGGCGGACTCTCAACCACTGCGCCACCAGGGAAGCCCCATATATTCTATTTTATTCCAAAGCCATTTCTACTCCAGAGCTGGGCCATCAGTACTGGCCTCCCCTCTCATCTGAAAATGGGTGACCTCAGGGGTCACACTGCAAGAACTGCTATAGGGTCTTTCACAAGGAGGGAGCTGTGACTACAATGCTGCCCCAAGCAACAGCAAAGCCCACAGGAAAAGTGACTCATGGAGCCAGTGAGTGGCTGAGTCAGGGATGGCAACCCAGGAGCCTGACACCCAGCTCAGCATCACAGCCAGACACCATCCTTGAGCCCCTGTGACACAGACTCCCTGTCTTTCCCTGCTACCAATCTGTGTGGATTGGGTCTCTGGCCAGAAGTACCCATGTCCAGACACAGAAGCTGACCATGTGTCCACCACATCTGAGGCTGGGATTAGAGCTTTGTGACGTTGGGCAAGTTACTCAACCTCTCTGAACTTCTGTCAAATGGTAATAGCGCCTGCCTCAAAGGATTATTGAAAGTACTAAATGAGAAGCACTCAATGTTGATACTGGATGGTAAGAGAGGCATTGGTGTCACTGTCATTGATTCCAGCACAAGCATGCTCCCAGCATACACAGCCCACCAGTTTCCACTGCATTCATTCATTCCACAAACACGTGTTGAGCACCACCTATGTGACAAGCGTATACTTACTGAGCACCTACTCTTGCCAGGCTGTGTGCCGGGGATAAGCGGTGAATAAATTGGAGGCCGTGCCTATCCCCAGACGACAGTCCCCATTTCACCCTTCACTCTCCGCTCCATCTCCTCCCCCTGAATTCTTTTCTTTTCTTTTCTTTTCTTTTTGTGGTACGAGGGCCTCTCACTGTGGTGGCCTCTCCCGTTGCGGAGCACAGGCTCCGGACGCGCAGGCTCAGCGGCCATGGTTTACGGGCCCAGCCGCTCCGCGGCATGTGGGATCCTCCCGGACCGGGGCACGAACCCGTGTCCCCTGCATCGGCAGGCGGACTCTCAACCACTGCGCCACCAGGGAAGCCCCCTCCATCCTCTTCCATCTTGCTCAGTCTCAGCTCCCATCCCAGTCTCTCATCTCCACCTGCTACCTTCAACCCCATCCCATCTCCACCTGGCACCCTGCACCAGCTCCCACTCTATCCCCAACCTGGCCTCACCTCTTTCCCCAGTATCTACCATAGTCCACCCTCCATTTCTTCCAATTCATTCCTTCTTCCCCTTAGCCTGGTCCCTAGCTCCATCCTCATTCTCTTCATGTTTTTCTCCATCCCCAACCTTGACTCCCCTCCCACCTCATCCTCATCTCACCCCAATTTCCTTCCTGATTCCCATTCCAATCTTTCACTGCCATTTCTCTCCTTTACACCATCTCCACCTCTCTCCTTTCCCACCCCCAGCCCCAGGACTCCTCCCATTCGAGTTTCAGGGGCCGGTGGTCCTGATGGCGGAGAGGATATGCCTCCAGAGGCCACTGTACAAAGGTGCACACCAGGGGCTGAACTCCCAAGTCCCCAGGGCTAGGACAGCCCCAGAACATGCTGTGGGTAGAGTCCTCTCAATTTGCTGGAGTGTGAAGGGTGCTGACTGGGCAGCAAGCCAGTTCCTTACTCCCCACCCCCATCCTTCCCTCCCTCCTCTGGGCGGGCCACCACGCTGGGACCTCGGCCCACAGCCTGGCTCCTCACACGGCTCCTGTTTTATTAACCTGCCTGTCGCTGCTCTCGCCACTGAATAGGGCCTGTGGAGGGGGCGGGCAAGGGGGGCCTCGGGTTTTGCTGGGGATCACCATGGAAACAGCAGCCTCGGCCAATCAGTGGGCCAGCAGCACCAAGTGCGGCAGGCAGCCCGGTCTCCGAAGCCTCGTGCAGCCTGCAGGCTGACTCCTGCCTGACAGGCCCTTGTGGCACCGGCCGAGGGAGAGGAGGAAAAAAGGGGGGGCACGACCCTGGGGGAAGGAGCATAGGCCAGGGAGTGGTGGGAGTGTGAAGCCAGAGGATGCTGAGGGGATAAGAAGAAGAGAGATGGGGCGAGGGGATCGGAGCCTCCTGGATCGGGATTTGGAGGTGGGACGTCAGAAGCCTGGGGCAGAGGCTGAGTTTCTCCCCAACTGCAGTTCTTGGTCTAAGCCCAGGTTCTCGGCCTCAGCACTATTGACATTTGGGACCAGGTACCTCTTTGTCGTGGGCACTGTCCCGTGCATTCTAAGGTATTTAGCAGTATCCCTGGCCTCTACCCACCAGAAGTTAGTAGCATCCCCTCACCACCCAGTTCTGACAACCAAAGATGCCTCCAGACACTACCAAATGTCCTGGGGGCGGGAGGCGGGCTGGGTATGGCCGCCCTTGGTTGAGAACCACTGGCCTAAGCCTTCACAGGGCAGTGGTCACCGTTTGTGCAACTTGCTCTCTCTGAGCTGACTTCCCAGAGGGGAAGAAGGAAGGAGGAGGAAGAGGAAAGAGTGGGAATGAGAGTGAAAGGAAGAGGACGAGGGGCAGGAGGAGGGAGCCCCGGGGTAGGGTTCCTAGTGGGTGGGAGAGCCTCGGGGAAATAGGGATGTAGGCGAGAGAGATGCCTCGCCTCAGGCTGTCCATTTACATTACAGGGATTAAATAAAGTAAGAGCTCTAAATGCCTTTCCTCATTGAAGTTCCTTCTGCTGGTACACCCTCTCTGTCCTTCCCCCGCCAGAAATCCTATCCTTCCTTCAGGCTCATATTAGGTACTACATCCAGGAAGTCCTCCCTGAGGAGGGCTCTCAGCAGATAGATTTTTCTTTTCTCCAAGACTCCTTGCCACATTGCTTCTACCTCCGTGTTACCGTTCCGCATGGTTCACCCTAATAACAAGAGTTACCTTTACTGAGGGCTTCCTACGTGCCAGACGCTGCGCTAAAGGCTGAAGCGCATTTTCTCCCCACAGCTCCACGGGCTGGGTACTGTTATCACCACTTTACAGACGCAGAAACTGAGGCTCAAGTGAAGTAACTCGCCTAAGGTCACCCAATTAGTAGAAGCGCAGTGAGGACTCAAACCCAGGTTTCCATGACTCCAGTGCCGGCAGTTCCCGCCGCTGGATGCTGGGCAAGCATCTGTCTCTCCTGTTACATTCGGACCCGCTTGCGGTGCCCAGCACAGGGCTGGCGAGGGGTAGGTGCTTGAGAGCTGTTTAGATTGGTTGGTGGTCTCTGGAAAGGTCTGAGTAGGCAGCTGGGCATCAAGCCTGAGGAGGCTGGGGCAGAACTGGCGGCGACGGGGTGCCGGGTGCCTCCTAAAGGCCCTCAGGTCTCGCTGTGGCCTGAATTTGCTGGGTCATCCCCATGAAAGGCAAGTGCCCTGAGGCCGTATCCCAGCCACGCTGCCTCACTGGGCCACCTGACGTCTCGGAACTGACCTGTCCTGCAGTTCCCGGGGATGCTGCACCATGGCGCCCCCTAGCGGCCGGAGGGTCATGGTGGCAGGTGATGGGAGTGAGCGTGCAGTTGGAGGGCTCACAGCCAGCCCAGGCTTCTGCCTGGGCCCCATTCCTAGCCTCCAAGGCCACTCCCTCGGGGAATTGGAGCCAGAGGCCTCAGGTGACCATGTCGTTGTGGAACCTGACCCCTGACTCCAGCCTGGAGGACGAAGCAAATCCCCATTCCCCTCCCCCTCCCCCGCGGAGGAAGAGCCCCTCTCCCTCCTGGCCCATTTGAAGCGAAGAGGGTAGTGTTGACCGAGGACTTCCATCAGAGCCTCCCCCACAGTGCAGATTCCACCCCCGTGCCTGCCTTACACTCAGCAAGGGAGGGTTTGAGGCTGAGACGTGTCTGCCGGGAAGCATCGCGTGATGCTGCTTCACTCCCAGGTTAGGGTTTTGATCTGGGATCCAGGAGCTGCAGTCCCAGGGGACTCACATCAGAACTGCCCCCCACCCCACCCCAGACTTGCATCCGCCATCCGCCTGCCTCCCCCAGGAACCTGCAACACTCGCACCTCAGCTTTGAAGCCAGGGCTCCTGACAGGCTGCTGTTCCCATGGCAACCCCATCTCAGGCTGCCCTACCCAGTGCTTCTCTCCACCCGCCTCCCTCCACCCTGAACCCACATCATCTTCATTCACAGAATGAGAATTGCTTCCCATCGGCAGAGTGGACACTGTTCTGTCTCCCCCACTCCTCTCTTTCTCCTCTCATTCAACCGAGATCCATGAACCAGGGAGCTAAATGGCTGAATGAGGTGAGGGTGGGAGTGAGGCTGGACTCATGTGGGTGGAGGGGTAGGATAGGAATGGAAAGGAGCCATGGCTCAGCGCCCCACAACCTGTGGACCCCCAAGGCTTGGGCCTGTGCTCCTCCTGTTCCCAGCTCTGTCTCAGTTCATGGACCTGTGTCTGTCTCAGCTCTGGTTCCGTGAAGATCCAGGGCCCACACAGGCTCCCTGATGGCCCCAGAGCAACACAGGGCCAGTTCTCAGCCTCCAAGTTCAGGTTTTCTCTCCAGGACCAGCCAAACTGTCGCTCAGAGGCCAGATGCGATGGCTCAGCCCTGGAACTCAGCCCAGGAGCACCAAGGCTGCTCCTGACGGCGGCCCTGGCGCCTCCTCCTGTGTAAGACATTGCCTTGCAGAGGCTGTTGGGGGGTGGAGAGGTTCCAGTTTACAGTGGGATTATAGGAAGGACTAGAGGGGAGCCTCAGAGCCCAGCCCCGGTTAAACAACACGACTCTGGCTTTTGAGCTTTGGCAGGTGCTACTGGAAAGTCAGGCAAGGCCTGCTCAGAGCAGGCAGCAGTCCCACCACTGCAGGAGGCCCTGA
The DNA here is from genome assembly GCF_964270905.1 of Leucopleurus acutus. Taxonomy (NCBI): domain Eukaryota; kingdom Metazoa; phylum Chordata; class Mammalia; order Artiodactyla; family Delphinidae; genus Leucopleurus; species Leucopleurus acutus. Next base: position 57,824,526 of record NC_139145.1, on the reverse strand, counting down.
GCACGGTCAGCAACTCAGCTTCAGAATCAACCAGCCTGGGTTTGAATTATAATGCCGTCGTTTATTCACTGTGTGACACTTGCCTCTCTGAGCCTTGATTTCCTTATCTAAAAAAGAGGTAGTAATTATATACAGGTATAGTCATCCCTCCGTATCCGTAGGGGATTGGTTCCTGGAACCCCTGTGGATACCAAAATCTGAGGTTGCTCCAGTTCCTTATATAAAATGGCATAGTACAACGAATACATTTGGCTCTCCGTGGGTTTTACTATCCACGGATGTGAAACCCATGGTAGGGAGGGCTGTCTGTACGTGGCAAACATCTATGAGCCCTACCTCCCTTTCAGACAGGGATGCCTTAGGTGCGTTGTCTCATTTAATTCTCATAAAAGCCCAGTGATGTAGATATCCTTATTGTCATGTGTCTTCTACAGAGGAGAAACCGAGGCTCAGAGAGGTGAAGGTGAATCAGCTAGCGAGAGAGCAGAGCTTTTCATCCAGGTAGCGTGAGATAATGGATGCAATAAAAGGGATAGTCTGATTAGTGAGGGTCTGTGACTGAAACTGGGGCTGCGTCTCTTCCTTCCTTCACTCTGAGGATGCACAGCCTCCTCCAGCAAACAAGATTGTGCACTGCTGGGCGAGACTCTGGGGATCGGGGAGGGGCCTAAGCTTTATGAGGCTGGGGATGTGATGGGTATAGGAGGGGAGACTAGCTTTGGTCCAAGGAACATCTGAACTGGCAGAGTTGTGAGACCATCTCTAGGCCAACCCCTCAACTGTGGAAACAGCAAGCATGTGGAGTCTCAAGGAGGAAGTGACTTGTCCAAGGTCACGTAGTAAATGAACGGCTCTACCACCCAACCTCGATCCTTTGTAGCCTTTGGTTAACATATTAAGGTCCAGGTTAGAAGCCTTGGAGGCTTAGAATCCCTTGGGAAGGGTGGGAAGGAGTTGGAAGGGAGCAATTTGTTCTCCTTGGGGAACTGCTCTGTAACTCAAACCCACCCAGCCAGACTTGCAGCTTCCCCACATCCCGCCCACCCCTAGCTCCTCCAGCTTCCATCCTCCCCTGAAAGGGTCCCCCATTCCTGAGCAGCCGCCCGGCCAAGAACCTCCGAAGGCCAGGGCTTAACCATCCCCCCCAGCGCCCCACCTTGAGTGAACGTGCTGAACAAACAGCATTGTTCCCCATACAATGGATACTAAGAACTTGGGAATTCACAGAATGGTCCTGAATTTCAGCTTCCTTCCCCTCCAAGCCCCAGAGAGACCCATTGTCTGTAAACTCCACTTTAAAATATGCGCCTTTGCTCCAGCTGGGGAGCCACTTAAGACGTTCGGAAGAGCCTCCCCCAGCCCCAGCCCCACCCCCTTCCCCTCCAAGGCAGGGAGGAGGGGAAGAGCAGCCACCAAGAAGGGAGCTGGAAACGACCCTGCTTCCGCACAGTACCCCGGGCGCCTGGGGCCCCCATTTCACAGCTGAAAGGACTGACTAGCAGCGGCGTTGAGGGACCTAACCCGCTGGTAGACCCCGATCACAGTACCCTGGCTTCAAGGGAGGCTTCAGGACCCCCTCTCTCTCTTCTCCTATCTGCTTACAATAAACCTCCAAGGACAGGGAACTCACTAGCTTATAAGGCACCTGTTCGACTCCTGAAATTTCTCATTATGATGAGACCTTCCTTAGAAGGAGCCCCACTTACCTCCTGGTTGCAGCCCAGTCCTCCCCTTCCTGGTTCCCATGTTAATGTGGCCTTCCTCTGGTGTGTGACAGGACTCCTGGAATTTGAAGGCTGCCATTGCAGCTCCCTAAGGTCTTCCTTCTGCTGGGCTGAACAACCCACTTTTCCCCCAGGCCCCATTAGTACACGGTTTTGAGTCTCTCCCCCAACCTATTACCGTCTGTGCTGCCCAGTGTGTCATTGAGGACTCCTGGTGGTGGGGCCCAGAGCTGACCCCAGCATCCATAAGTATTTATTCAACAAGTATTTATTAAGTGCCCTCCAGTTACCAGGCACTGTGCTAACAGCTGGGGAGACAGACATGATCCCAGCTCTCCTGGGGTTTGTAATTCTGGTGGGGAACTCAGATACTAATATCAGATAAGCACAAGAATTAATGCATAATTACTGAGATAAGGGATCTGACTAAAGGAACTTGATAATATGAAAGCATCTAACAAAGGAACCTGATTAATTGTGGAAGGAAAAAGGGTGGACCACCCTAGGCTTCCTGACATCCAAAGGAAATAGGCTTTAACTAGAGAAAGAGGTAGGGAAGAGTGTTCAAAGTGGTGGGGACAGATTGTGCAAAGGTCCTGTGGCAAGAGGGAGCTTCTCTTATTCAAGGAACTGAATAAGCTAGTGGGATTGGAGGGTGGGGGCAGGGGCGGGGGACGGGGTGGTGGTGGTTGTAGGCCTCAGTGAGGAGTTGGACTTGATTCTAAGAGCAGTGGAGAGACACAAATGTGTACGTGCAATGAGGGCTGACTGAAATTTGCCTCAGAAAGACACAAATACTTAGAGGGGCTGGTCCCAAAGCAGTGCTTCTGAGCTTTTGCACTTACTGTTCCCTCCGCTCGGGATGCTCTGTTCCCAGATTTTTCTGAGGTTTCAGAACTTGCCCAGCCCACCCAGCCTAAAGGAGCTCCCTCCATATGACCGGTCACGCTCTATCCCTTTAGCTTGTCTTATTTTTATATAGCACTTTCACAATCTGAAATTGAATTCTTTCCTTTTATGTTTACTCTTGCTCTCTCCTCTCACTAGAAAGTAAGCACTGTAGGGTCAGGAATTTTGCCTGTCTTGTCACTACCACATTATAGCATCTGACAGTGCCAGCACATAGTAGGCCCTCAAGAGATAATAAGTGAACAAATAAATGAATTACTGAATGTATTCCAAGATAAAAGGACCAGTGTTTACCCACAGATACACATATATAAATGTATAGGTATTTATGGGCAACTGCATATGGACCTGCCTGGACCGCCTCTCAAGGGGCCTCTTAGACAGTCCAGAGTCATGGCCTGAACAGTTCATTGTCCTGGTTCAGCTGATCAACACCCATCCCCTCTGGCTGGACAAGGACCTGTACAAGCACACGTGCCTCAGGTCAGCTGTTAGGTAATCAAAGATGAGGGTGGAATTTTAAGTGCCCTGTGGAAGGGTCTGGAAAGAGATGGATCCATGGGGCCTGGTTGCAGTAAAGCTCCTCACAGGCTCCATCTCTTTCCACCCCCACTTCCCATTGCTCCCCACGCCCTATTCTACCGGGAGGGACTGAACCAAGCATTGCATACGTGCTAGAACAGAGGAGTTAGAATTGAGTGGGATTTATAGGATGTAGGACTCATTGGGCAACATTTTAAACAAGCATTTATTGACTTACTGAGTACCCACTAAGGGCCAAGCATGGCTAGGGACTGCCACAAGCATAGGTAAAGCTGATACAGGGCAGATTGTGAAAAATTATTTAGGTGGAAATCTTAGAATTTGAAGGTTTTGAATTGAATTTTTAGAATTTGAAGCTTTTGAATTGAATTTTTAGAATTTGAAGCTTAGAATTTGAAGGCTCCCAGAGTACAGATGGGCTGGGGGTGGGGTTAGAGGGGCAGGCACAGTTAATTCCTGGTTGGGGAGCTCTGGGATAGCTTATTGGAGTATTATTTAAAATAATGACCACGTTGATTGAGCACTTACCACATATCGGGCTCTCTTTACGTGGATTTTCTCACTTAATCCTCACTATAAGTCCATGTTGCTGTGTGTGCGCGCGCGCACGTGTACGCAATTGCTATTATTACCCCAATTACAGATGGAGAGACTAAGGCTCAGGGGTTTAAGCAACTTGTCTGACTTTTTAACAGCTATTAGGTGGCAGAGTGGATTTTCAAGCTCAAGAGGAAGGTCTAGAGCTCCTGCTGTGAACCATAATGGTGGTCTTAGCTATGCCTGAAACAAAGGTAGAACATGGGTGGGCAGATAGGAGAAGTCCATTCTAGGAAGGGGACACAGCTTGAGCAAAAGCTGGTAGGCAATGCTGCCAGGTATGTCTGTTTTCTAAAACCTCTGGTGGCCTGAGATCCCAGGAGATTGAAAAAGAAATGAGCTATTCTGACTTGTTCCTCTTCCTGGCCTTTAGCATGTTAGCCCCAGAATGGATTCCTATCATAAGGTGTGCTTTTCTCTAGTCCCCAAACAATTTTGTGCAAGAGTGGACACAGAGGTTGGGGGGGGATGGTGCTACTGATGAACTGATGCTCTCCTACCCTGACTGGGGATGGGGGCCACTTGGGGATACTCTCTGGGCCAGGCTGGTCCTCTACTCATCTGCATCCCTGCCTCCTGACTCATTTCATTCCAACCAATAGATTCGTAGCATGCAAATTTAATGAATAGGCAAAGAAATGATTGGCTCATTTTTCCCCTGATGCAATAATGCCACTATTCAAGTCACTCCTATGTGCCCCACCCCCACCTCAATTCAGGGCATTTGATCATGTTTCTGGCAAGAATCCCCAACTCCTCTATTTCCCCTTTTCCCACTCTGAGTGAGCAAGTCACTTTAAAATGCCCGACTCATCTCCCAAGGGATGGGATGTGTGGAGGACCAGGAAGCCAGCACCCTTAGGCCCAAACCACCGTGGTCCTCCTGGGAGGCCCCATATGCCTCTGCTGGCTGTGAGTAGCATCGAATCCAGGATAACAGAGCCCATTTACTAAGAGATTTTGTGAGAATCCATGTCCAAAGGCTTCCTGAAACCAAACCCCAGCATATCGGCTGTTCCTTTCAGCCCCTAATTTAGTAATTCTATTGAGAAAAAGAGATTGTGGGGTTTTTTATTTTGTGTGATTTATTCTTTATCATATAAATAATAATAATTTACACAAAGCTCTTCCCCAAACAGAAGAGAATCTGTACATAAAAATAAACAAAAATTAAACTGAGCTGGGCCTGGTGCCCAGAAAACCAGCCAATTCCAAACACAACCAGGGGGAAAAACTCCTCTAGGTCCTGGGAGCTCTGGGGCTTTGGCTGGAATTCTGGATGGAGACTCTGGTCCGGGAAGTCACTGCCCTCCCTTCCCTTGATGCTGGGTAGGACTATGGCACCCCTGGCAGCCAACGCTCATGGAGAGCCAACCAGCAGGCTCTTTGGGCTGGGAGCTGGGTGGAATTTGGACCCAAAGGAATAATCAATTTTTAAAACTCCTGGGCAGTGTTGCTCGCTGCTGGCATCCAGGGGCTGTAAGAGCTACTGTGGCTGGGAAGATGGGATATTGGCCAACGCCAAAAGTGGGTGGAAACTGCTGCCTGTGCTTCCGTCTTTCCCTTGTAGCTCATTAGAGGCACGGGTTGGGCAGAATATTTTCTGATCTTCTGTTCCCTTGGAGCTCTGACACCCCGCTCCCTGGAGGCTTGTTATTTCTATAGATATTGAGAGATGACAAGCAATCTCCTTGGCCATTGATTAATTTCCCTCAACAGAAACTCTGGCTGTTTGCAACTTCTCTCCCCCACCTCTTATTTCCAGAAAAGTCTCTAAGAGGGAGACTGCTTTTCCACATTCCGGCTTTGTATCTTTAGTTGAAGGAGTATATATGGCTGGAGGAGACTGTAAGCTCTCTCCTCTTGTCCCATCTCATCTCAAGGCAGGAGTTAGATTCACATTGGTCTATAAGGACACAGTCCTTTGCAGTTATGGATTTTTACATGGCAAAGGTGATGCTGATGCTAATGTGATAATGTTGAAGATGATGTTGGCAAAGACGACAGGGAAGATCGAGGGAAAGGGGAGTGCGTTAGCGATGGGGAACCTGCCCTGTGTCTAGGGCGATTATCTGGCTTAGACTGAAATGAGAAATGAGAAAATGAGAACTGGGAAGGTGGCAGTAATGGCAACAATGATGGTGAAAGGAGGGAACAGGAAAAAGGGAAAGTGAGGGCAAATGTATTGATATGAAGCTCCGGGTGAGGAATGGCAGCATAGGGAAGGGGTGAGGAGCCCAGATCCCAGGGCCAGACATTCTGGTTTTAAATTCCAGCTAACACTTATAACACTGTAACTAACACTTAGAGCTTAGGTTAGTTATTCAACCTCACTGAGTCTCAGCTTCCTCATCTGTCAAATGGGAATCGTTAATAGTACCTGTCTTGGGGCTTCCCTTGTGGCGCAGTGGTTGAGAGTCCAGCTGCCGATGTAGGGAACATGGGTTCGTGCCCCGGTCCGGGAGGATCCCACATGCCGCGGAGCGGCTGGGCCCGTGAGCCGTGGCCACTGGGCCTGAGCATCCGGAGCCTGTGCTCCGCGATGGGAGAGGCCACAACAGTGAGAGGCCCGCGTACCGCAAAAAAAAAAAAAAAAAAAAAAATAGTACCTGTCTTGGAGGGTTGCTGGTACTACATGTAAAGTGGCAGCTCGCCGGTAAACACTGTGTAAGGGTGTGCAATGTAAGGGTAGAGAGGGGTTACAGCTACACCCATAGTCAGCGGCGCAGAGCACATCAGGCAGCCTGGGAAAGTTCCAGAGACCTTGGTCAGGCTCTACCACTTAGTCCATGTGACTCTCCCTGTCTAGGCCTTGGTTGCCTTGTGAGTGAAAGGAGAATTGCAGTGAATAATATTCAGACCTCAAAAGTCCCCTGGAGCAGTAAGACTTTCCGTGTGTGACCCACACATGGGAACATCCAGGCCCAGACAAGACCCTACAGGCTTGCAGGTCCAGGTGTAGACTCAGCAGGCATGCCTATCCATAAGGTCAAACAGAGGCAGATGTTGGGGCAGGTTGCACCAGCCTCCTTTCAGGGGGAAGTGAAAGGTGAGAGGTCAGGTCCTGCCTTGTGGAGGGGATGGCTCCAGCTGCCCCTCACTCCAAGGCAGCTTCGAGGCTCCAAAGTGCTGCTCTGATGCGGCCGTGCTGCAGATTTCAGTTATCCTGTGATGGACGTGAGGTTTCCCTAACAGAAGCAGCCTTTCCCAGTTCTGCCCCTGTTCATATTCTCCACCAGTCTCTTCCTCCCCCCTAGGGCTGGAGGACAGAAATGGGAAGCAAAGGTCACTCATGCACAGCGCCTAATGAAATCTTTACAGACTCCCCTTGTTGGGCCCGCCCTCAGAAGGTCAGAGCCCTCTAACGTCTCCAGAACCAACAGGTGGCTCAGAGACTGCAGGGGAGAATCAGCCGCAGGAAGTCCTCCCTCATTCCTGCCCCAGAGGGAACCCCTACCTCCGGCTCATGGGTCCCTGACAGTCAGGTCTAGGGGAGTGGGCTTGACCTTCCATGTCCAGGAGCCTTCGCCAGTCCCTCCCTCTCCCCACCGTCAGCCACTCACCGTCCTGCAGGAGGGAGAAGAGCCCTGCCATGTCCTGAGTTCCAGTCCTGGCACCGTCACTCATATCATGGTCTATGGTCCTGGCATGAGTTGCATCCAGGAGCCAGGCCTGCGTGGTGGGGACTGCCCTCCAGCCTACCCCTTGGCTCAGTGGCCTTCGGGATGTGTGTATGTCTGCATTGGGTTGGTGCTTAGCAGACAAAGTACAAATACTAATACGAATCCACCTATTGAGCTCCGACTATGCGCCGGGCTTTACACTAGATGTTCCTCATGCATCATCTCACTGACTCCTCACTTACAGATGAGAAAGCAGACTCAGAGAGGTTAGGTCACTTGCTCAAGGTCACACAGAAAGCATCAGAGTCTAGATTCACAGGACTCCTGACGCCAAAGTGTGCTCCTACCTGTAAGCTCTGCACCACCCGCCTGCACGGACATGAGGTCCCCCTCCTGACACTGAGTGAGCAGGGTGCACTGAGGACAGCGTGAAGAGCTGAGGGGTGGCCGCTCTTTGGCCTCAGATCCACCTGTCCACCCGTGATCATGTGCACCTGAGACTGTCCAGGGAGCCTCCCAGGAAAGCTGGAGCAGAGCCCAGGGCTGCCCAGACAGCTCACAGAGGCCACCAAGTCTCTGCTGAATCAGCAAACCCTCCTCAATAGACCCTCACCATGAGAACTCCCCCAGTACCTCTCCCCAACCCCTGCCCATCAAGGTGGCCCTCTGACCTGTCTTGTCCCTGCTCCTCCTCCTATCTCCAGAATGTTCCCTGCACTACCCCCAGGCTCCCTTCCTCCTGTAGCCACGGCCCCGCGTCTGGTTAGACCAGTCCAGCCTGCAAATCTGCCAGTTGGGCTTCTCTTCGGGGGTCACAGCTTCTGAGGCATCTCTGCATCTTGCCTGTCCTTCTATGAATCACACGAGGACCCGCGTCCCCTCGTTGCTTCCCACCCCCCAGCTCCTCCCTGCAACTTCTCCCCACTCCCCAGCTACACAATGCAGGCAGGGGAAGGGGGTGCACTGGCAGAAACCAGCTTGTTTCTGAGGCTGGAAAACAGAACTGTAGGAAATTAAGAGGCTGAGAAATGTCTGCTGGGCTCGCGTTTGTTTTGCACCCTCAGTCTTTCTGCAGCTCCCTCCTCCTGCCCCTGCCACCTCGATCTGGCTCCCCCACTCCCACCACTCAGTACGGGTGCCTGGGGCTTGGGGGTTATGCACCTGGGGCCCTGCAGGAAGGTACATCTTGGTGTGGGTGTGTGTGTTCCTGCATGTGTGTTTCTGTGTGTGTGTTTAGGGATGGCAGACCTGCCCCTCCTTCTCAGGCAGCTTAGCCAGAAACGCCCGCGGCAGAGACAATTGTGCGGGTAGGAATGCTGAGCGCAGACCGGCGGAGCCCGCGGGCAGGCAGAGAAGCACCACACAAGAAATTGATTCCATTAAAAAGTAATCTTAAATTTAATAAAAGTTATGATTTGATTACAGCCACAGAACCTACAGGCGAGAGGGAAGGGGGGTTGGATTCTAGTGATGGATAAACAGAAAGAAAAAACTAAGGAGGGGGGATGGGGAGGAGAGAGAGATGTTTAGGTTTGGATGGATGAGAGGATGGAAAGACCTGGGGGTGGGGAATGAGATGATTTTCTCTCCCTCAGACGGAAGAAAAAAGCCTATGGCTGGTTTCCAAAGAGGAAGCAGAGTGAGGAGTGAATGAAGAGATTCGAGGAGCTCTCAGGAGATGCAGGGGTTGGAGGAGGTTGGGGGCAGGGAGGCCAGGCCTGGGACAGGTGGGTATGCAAGAGGGAGGGCCCTGAGCCCTGGGAAGTAGGCGAGGCACACAGAGCACCAATTTAGCAGTCAGAAAGGCAGTTCTGGGTTTAGATCCCTTGTCAGCCTCTTCCTTGCAGCGTGACTTAACCTTCAGACCCTCAGTTTCCTCCTCTGCTAAATGGGGCCGCAGAGGGAGCACCTACCTCTCAAGGTGGTCATGAGGATGAATAAAATTTTGCAGGTGCAGTATCCAGCAGCTCTGAGGTGCCCAATGAAGGATAGTTCCCTTCCCATCCCTCCCGCACTGGGGGTCCTCACCCCAGCTCTGGCCCCTCCCATTTATTTGACAAGCAGTGTGGTCAACCCTATTCCTCTCTTTTACTGTTCTTGCAGTGGTGGGGACTGAGTGGGCTTCATCTCCCATCTCAATGAGGAGAGTGGGTTTTCCTGGGTGGAGTCTCATACTTTGTCCTTTGCCCATCTCTCTAGAGCACAAATAGGGTATGGGCACCGAGGAAAGCTACTCACTCGAGGATCCACTTCCGCACTGCACTAAGGGATCATCTGAGGACACATTTCCCTGCCTACCCTCACCCCCGACCCTGCCTTTCCACCTGCCCCAATTCAGCCCAGAATCATGCTTAGAGCCAAAAGCCTCCCAACCCCTGAGAAGTGCACCTTGGGTGAGACTGCTCAGGCGCAGCCCTCAGCGACCGTAATCAGTTCCTGTTATGCACAGCACTTGGCTCTCATGCAAGCCTCCTGTTAGTTCCTTCCAACAAGCTTGGGCCCTGTCTCTGGGCCAGGCGGAGGGAGCCAGGGACCTGCAGGGTCAGCACCAGCACTGGTGAGTGGGGCCTGGGCAGAAAGCCACATCATCACCGGGAGATGCTAAGTGAGGTGAGAGCCGGAGACCTCAGCTACCCGGGAATCCAGGAATTGGGAGCCAGGAAATAGACGCACGATCACAGGAGTCTCCAGGGGACACAAGAAATCATTCTGGGGATAAAGGGACCAGTTCTGCTCAGTCGTCTCCTCCCCTTCCAGGCTGTTTTTAGCAAAGTAGCTCCACTTGAATTCACTCTCACCCTTTGGCATAAAGACACCTGCTGGTCAGAGACACCGAGGGAGATAGGACTGATGGTATTAGCGTCTCCATTTTACTGATGAAGAAATTGAGGTCAGAAAGGGTAAGGTATTTCCCCCAGACCACACAGCTTGCAATAGATGGATCTGGGACTGGAAACCAAGTGCTCAGACTCCAGTTACAGAGCATTTCCTTACCAGGTCCCCACAGCCTCCCGGACCAAGCCATCACTCATTCTGGCTACAGCTATAGAGCCGTCATCACCATGGCTGCCACCACACTGCGCAGCTCTACCTCTTTTGGCTCAGTCGCCATCGTGATCCCCACCGCAGCAGCCTCTGGGCTCACACACTCATCCTCTTCCAGGAACGGCAGCCCAGTCTTGGATTCTCATGTCCCATGTGGTCTCCAGGAGGAAGAAACCATAGCCCTGAAAGTCAGGGGAGGGTGCACAGCAACCTGTAGCTGAGGGGCCCTGAGCATTGCCAGGGATCCGACTGGGCCTACAGACACAGTCTGTCTGGCCATTACCCTCAAAGAATGGCCACACCCGCCATCTTTCCGGACCCCTTCACAGGACCACCCTGCCCCTGAACCGTGGCGGACGGGCCAGCTCCTGGGCCGGGGTCTCCAGCAGGGCAGCCCTGCTGCTTTCCTCACCCACCACGCGTCGGCTCTCCAAGACAGAGATCTCACCCTGCTACCCAACCTTAGTCCTGTCTGCTGCACATGTTGTTGTTTCATTCTCTGTACCGAGAGCAATCCAGCCACTCCCTATGATAAAATCCAGCCGTCCCACTCTTTTTTTTTTTTGCGGTACGCAGGCCTCTCACTGTTGTGGCCTCTCCTGTTGCGGAGCACAGGCTCCGGACGCGCAGGCCCAGCGGCCATGGCTCACGGGCCCAGCTGCTCCGCGGCATGTGGGATCCTCCCGGACCGGGGCACGAACCCGTGTCCCCTGCATCGGCAAGCGGACCCTCAACCACTGCGCCACCAGGGAAGCCCCCGTCCCACTCTTTTCCTTCCATGAGAACATGGAGGGCAATGGGTGGGGTGAAGGGATCATTTACTGAAAGGTTCTCCAGGGGAGGGCCCCAGGCTGTGTTCTCCAAAGCAAATCCTTACGCTTTACTTGAAATCGTCCCTAGCTCCCAGAATTGCCTGGGTGATCTTTAGAAGGAGCCACTGTGGAGTCCTCACTCGGTCCTGACACTCCTAATAAATCACCTTCCCCAGCCTCTCCCCAGAGGTGGCCTCCCACGATGAATGCAGAAGGGGGTCCAGGCAGGAAAAAGGTACTAACCTCAGCCAACAGCCTACTCTGTGCCAGCCTCATGCTAGCGGCTTGGCCTATAGGAAGCCCGCTGATCCTTGCAACAGCCTGTGAGGCAGCACTTATGGTCCCCCACTTTGCAGTTAAGGAAGCAGAGCTCAGATAGGTTAAGTGACTTATCCAGGGTCACACAGGAAGAAGATGGGAGAGCCAGGATTTGAACCTGAACACAACAGACTTGAAAGCTCATGCTCTTTCCACCCCAGGTGGCTTTCATCTCTGGTTCAGCCCCAGGGATGGCTCCTTCACAGGAAAAAGGTCTCTGCTCCAACTTGGCAGTATCTTTCAGAATGAAAAATTCATACACACTTTGAGCCAGCAATCTCTCTTCTAGGAATGAAGCCTCAAGAAACGCTCATACGTGTGCCCAAAGTTTATTAGGTGTTCACTGCACAAAATGTATTAGATGTTCTTGTTTGCAACAGTAAAAAAAAAAAAAAAAAAAAAAATCAGATACAACCTCAATGTCGATCAGTAAGGGGGTGGATAAATAAACAGAATTACCATGCTGCTGTAAGAAATGATGGGGCGGACCTTAACTGCAAAGCATGGAAAGTTGTCTAAAACACAGAGTTAACAGGGGGAATGACAACTTCTTGAATATTGTATGTATTTTTATATATTGAATTTTATAGGTACACGTCTACTACATATATGTATTTTGTTTATGTCGTTTTTTTTTTTTTAAGAATTGATTGTTTCCCAGTGACGGGAAGTGGGAGAGGTGGGGAAGAGTAAAGAGAGAAATAACTCCCAGGCACCAGGCACCAGACCCTCCACCCTCTGTGTCTTTCTTTAGGGCCGTGTCCTCCCTCTCACCCCTGAGAGGCAGACATCGGTGTGTCTGGGACAAGGGAAGGGAGTTTCTTATCAGCGCGCCGCATGACTTCCTTCCACCATGCCCATCCCCACCTGGTACCTCCTGCAAGCAGCACAGAGGAGGCCCGAAGTTGGTGGTCCCCAGGAGGTCATCTCACTAGGTTATAATCAGTGGGGTTCCAGCACATTGTGCTGCTACAGCAAGGAAAGTTGTGATCACCTTCCCCAGGTTGCTGCATGTGTGACATGTCGAACTGAGCAACCTGGACTGTGGAGGAGTCAAGCTTGTGACTTAGTTCCTCCTTCAGTCTCTCTTGTTTATCACTAAGTTTAGTATCCTGTAAATCAGATAAAATCTGGGGACGTCTGATAAGGAATGGATTGGGGCGGTGGGTGGGTGGGGGGCAATGCTGAGCTCACGTGATAAGCAGGGATTTGTTGAATGTTTTCATTTGTCTTTAAAGATCTGTCTTGGAATGAGGCTTGCATCATAAGAGCTATTAGTAGGGACGTCCTGTCCATTGCAACTGGCTGTTGACTGTCAAGATAAACTCCAACCGACTATGCCTTCCTCCCCACCCTCTGTTGACCCACACCTTGTGCAGGCTGGGGGCTCGGGTGGACTTCGGTCAGTACACAGATAGACAGCTTATGTAGCAGGAAAAAAACTTTCACCCCACCTCAGATTAATCCACCTGCAGAATCATCTTTGGCTGTGTGTTCCCTCCAATAAATTCTGGTATTCTTGTTTCACTGTTGAATGTCAGTTCAGTGATCCTGATGGACCAGCCCTCCCACTCCCCCACTTTCCTATCAGACCTGGTCCTCATCCCTGCAATTGTCTCTGTCTCTGGGTGGTCTTTCTCTCCATCTGTTTCTCTAAGCTGCTTTAGAGTCCCTTGGATGCAAATCCAATGCAAACTGGCTTACGTCTTTTTTGCTCACATAACTGAAAAGTCTAAGGTTGGTCTTCAGGTATAGCTGGATCCAGGCACTCAGACAATGTCATCTGGCATCTGTCTCTCCTTTGTGTTGGCTTTACTCTCTGGTAGCCACTCCGTATGTGTTTTAAGCAGCTCCAGGCTTAAACCTACCAACGTGACAAACCCAATGGAAAAAAAGCACTCCTTTTCCAGTTGTTCCACAAAAGATCCAGTGCTGACCTTATGGGATCAACTGTTATCGAGACTTGTGATCCAGGGTTGGAAGGCACAGATGGGCCAGCTCCAGTCATATGCCACCCTGAGATCTTGGGTATGCTCAGGTTTATTCAGCACTTTCTAAACCACATGAACAGAGGTGGGGAAGGGGTTGTTCCCTAGGGAAAATATGGGAGTGCTAGCCGCAGAAGGGAGATGGAAAGTGGGATGCAAATCAGCGTGACACTGACTTGGGGGAGGTCTTCACTTCTCTGGGTGTTAGTTTCCTTTTGTGAAAAACTGGGTATGATGTTGGATCTGATTCTCTGCTCTTGGACTCCTTCATAGCCTGGGTTGTTTTCAGAGCCTTGGGAGGTGATCTGCATGAAAGCAGCTCCCTGATCGTTCAGTGTCACCACTATCCTCACCACTCCCTTCCCCATTTCTGCTCCTGGTGGAGACTCTGTTGTACAGAGCAGTACAGGGAAGAAAAAAAGAGAAAGGAAAAGATAGGCTGGGAAAGGAAGAGAAGGGAAAAGCAGCAGAGACAGGGAGGGAGGGAAGAAGTTCAACAGCAAACCTCTGAGGCTATGCTGATGCTGGGCGCCTCAGCCCACCTCCCTGCCCCTCCACGGCCCACATTCCCCAGCCTGGAAGTGGTACGTCATGGCTTAGCTGTGCCAGCACCTTGGCCAGGCTGGGCTCCAAGCCCCCACTGCTTTGTCAGGGTACCATTATCTCCATTCTGCAGCTCTTGTCACCTGGAGGTTCTTTCTTCTCCTCTGGCTCACATACCAAACCTGCACAGGTGCCTGTGTGCTTGCCTCCTAATTGCCATCTTCTCCAGGGCCCTCTCCACCGTGGCATAGTCAGTGCCTGTGCTCCTATGGGAGCCATCCCTGCCTCAAGACCATTTCCCCCTCCTTTTGCCTCCCTCTGACTGCGTTCTCTACTCTTTGTCTAGAGAGAGCCAAGGCCTCTGCTCCAGGGAGCCTCCTTGTCCTCCCTGGGTGGGAGGCCAGAGGTCAGAGGAGGTACAGCCAGGGTACTGGGCATGTCTGGTCAACTGATCACCTAGTGAGAACTGAGCACTCACCCAGTGTCTGGTCTATGATGCATCCACAGTCTTCTTCACAGCTTCAAGTTGCCTGCTCCTTTACTAGTTATTCCATACTGAGGACCCTCTTTCCCTGGGTCCCTTGTCTTTGGCTAGGATGTGTGTGCAACCTTCACTTGGGTTTTAGGAGACAGCAAGGGCCCTGAGATTTCCTCCAATCTATAAACCTTGGACAAGTCTCTTCCCCTCTGGGCTTCTCAGTTGCTCCAGAAAGAAGAGGTCGAAACTAGATCAGGGATGTAAATTCTGGCCCGCATGCTACCATGTCTAATTCAGTGCCCATGGCAGACATTGCTAATCAATAACGACACTTTCTTCTCAGGACACACTCCAGGCAGCTGCTATTCATCACTCAGCATTAGCTCATGACTTGAAACTCCTTTGCCACTCCTGGACTGGTTGATCTCTAAGGGCTTTTCCAACACTGACAGTCAAGGATTCTTTTGGCCTGGTTGAATCAATATCACTTCCCTCATTTCCCATTTCTCCCTCCAGCTCATTCTTTTGATCATCCCATCCCTCTCTCTCCCGTCTTGCTCATGCCTAAGTTCCTGCTGCTGAGGCCATGTACACCCTAGATGATGTCTGGGTCTCCAAGGTTCTGTTTACTGTCATTCAACTTCAGGCTTTTTGAAAGTTACATTTTCCAGGCAGTCACACTTACACATGTTGGGCGGTTCAGTGCCATTGGCTCGGGGGAGGGAGGCAATGATAGGGACACCACAGACAGTCAGAGGAGGAGCAGGAATGATGTGACCAGAGAAGTATTAAGAAAGAGATAACAGGGTGGGCAAATGGAGGGGCTAGAGTTAAACGCATGTCTTAAGGCCATACCGGTGGTAGGAGTGGGGAGGGGGAGTTTGCATGGAATGTATCCTGGACCCCCAGGATCACAGTAGGAGGGAGGATCAGGTAGGACCTAAAAGCGAAGGACAAACAGGACGTATAAATTAGCAGCTCAGCTGACAAACAGGAGAAGGGAAAGGGGATTCTTTGGTGGGGAGGAGCTATCAAGAATTACAATAATGAGGTGGTATTTTAGTGGGTGCTTTATGAGCATAAAAGCATCCCCTAGTTATTGATCAGAAGAGTTTGACACAGGAAGGTGAGTGCTGGCCAGCAGCCAACTAGAGGGTTAAAGCAAAGCCTGACCCAAGTCGCAGGACATTGCCGTTAGAACTGCTTGGAGCATTTTTGGAATTTCAGGAAACGCTGCCAACTTTACCCAAGGGGCCTGTGTACTTGTGGGACATGCATAAGGGCCAATCAGCCAGGAGCAGAGTGACTACAAGAAAGCCACTTATCTGTAGGCCTGGGTTCAAATCCCACCTCAAGCACTTACTATGAGATTTTCGCCTCAGTTTTCTCATCCGTAAGATGAGGAGGAGTAGCGTGTAACTTATAGGTCGTTGCAAATATTAAATGTCTGTGAAGTGCTCAGCACAGGGTCAGCCTTGCGACTGATAATAACTGGTAGCTGGTAATGCTAGCATTATTATTACCATGGGTGATGCATCTCAGGGGTTCCACGAGTGACCCCCTAATCTACTCACTGTACATATGCCGGGTGCTGGCCTAAGTGTTTACCTGTGTCACCAACTTTAATGGTGGGATTCTCCCAGGCACAGGCACACCATCGAGTTTCCATGTGACAGATACATTTTGTCTAAACCCAAAAGGCTGCAATTCAAAATGCCTGCTCTCGGGTGGGGATCGTGTGCTGTATAGGAAGAGCTGGACAGCTCCCTTTGGGCCTGAGAGGAGGGGCTGATTCTTTTTAGGATGCAAAAGCCAGATGTGGGGAAGAGCACCAAGGCCAGGCAACAGGCTGGGAAAGGGCCCCAAGATGCTGAGCAGAGAGGGCAGCTTCTCTAGTCAGTCTTTGTCTCTTTCACTGTGGCGCTGTGGGCGGGCCCTGCTGAGGCTGCCAGCCCCGCCCAGCCTCCCGCCGAAGGAGATGGTAAGGCCAGCGGGGCTTGTGAGGCTGCTGCAGGAGTCTGCCAGGCTGGGGTTAGCGAGGGTCAGTCGGCTGTCGGGATGCCATTTACTAGTGTGACCTGGGGCTAGGGTCAGCTCTGTGAGCAGTCCGTGCCTCAGTTTCCTCACCAATAAGTTAGGGGTGGGGAGTTCCCTTGTGGTCCGGTGGTTAAGAATCCGCACTTCGGGGCTTCCCTGGTGGCGCAGTGGTTGGGAGTCCGCCTGCCGATGCAGGGGACACGGGTTCGTGCCCCGGTCCGGGAAGATCCCACATGCCGCGGAGCGGCTGGGCCCGTGAGCCATGGCCGCTGAGCCTGCGCGTCCGGAGCCTGTGCTCCGCGACGGGAGAGGCCACAGCAGTGAGAGGCCCGCGTGCTGCAAAAAAAAAAAAAAAAAAAAAAAAAGAATCCGCACTTCTACTGCAGTGGACATGGGTTCCATCCTTGGTCTAAGATCCCACGTGCCACGTGGTGAGGCCGAAAATTTTTTAAAATTAAAAAAAATTAAAGTTGCAAAAAAATAAAAACTAAGCAAATTAGGGATGATAAAAATGGGCTCCTGAGAGGACTGAGAATGAAGCACGTGTAGTATTTGGCCCAAGTCCGATACACAGTACGTGCTTAAAAAAATGTTAGCTATCACTTTTCCAATTATTACTATCGTTCATGAGGTCCCCAAACGTACCAGGATTGGGCAGTTACACAAATTCCAGCCAGAAAGTCCATCAGGCCCAGTGCGGGAGTGAATCTTATCAAAGTCCAGCATGACTTGGCCCCAGTCCTTCTGCCACCCTGTGGAAGCAGCCTGGGTCAGCCACAGAGGGTCTGGAGTGTCCCTTCCGGCCAGTGAGGAGCCCCCTTTCCCATGGCCGTCTGATCACACGGCTGGGAAAGACAAGGGGATCTTAGATGGTGCCACTCCTGAACCTCTTTGGCCTCTGTCATGGCCAGGGTCCAGGAGGAGGCAGAGGGATGGGGAACAGATGTCTCTGAACAGCGCCGCCCAAAGTGGCCATCCTGCCCATTCCTGGGAAGCAGAGCAGGGGATAGGGCCCGAACCTGCTGGGATTTCCCTGGATTTCAGTCCTGACTCCGGATGTACAGGGCTGGCCATGGGGGAAAGGAGCCCCCCACCTCGCCCAGCAGTTGCTGAGGAAGTAGGAGAGGACATGACGTTCATGATGACAGACAGGGGAGGCCACAGGGGGACCCAGACCCTCTCTGTTAGGGACCTTAGCTCAAGAGCCCCGCCCAGGAGAGCGTTCTCCCTCTTCCTGTGCCCATCCTCCACTCCTGCCTTTTTTCTCATCAGGAACAGGCTGCGTTCCTGTGTTTACCTGGGAGGGTGGAGGCCGCTCTGTCTAGGTATTTCTCTGGACACGGTCCTTTCTTGTCCCCACCCGGCGGATGCCTGGGCTGGATTGTATATTTCCGGAGTTGCCTACTTGAAACACAGGCTTTTATTTTTAGAAGATTACAAATGCAGGGGGCTGGGAAGAAAGGCCTGGGGGCCCAGAGCTGGGGTGGGGGAGAAACTCAGGGGTCTGAATATGGTGACTGTGGAACGGGAGTGGAGGGAGGCACAAAGGGGAATAAGTGAGATGGTGGGAAAAGCGAGGTGAGGAAGTAGGGGGGATCCCACTCTCCCAGCACCCTGAGCAGGGATCAGAGTCTTTACCCAGTTAGGCTGGGGAGGGCGGGAGGGTGGAGGGGGAAGGGTCAAGGGTCACCTCTCTGGCATGTAGCTGAATCCCCAGGGAGGCTGAGGAGCCTGGGAAAGAGGCTGAGCAAGCTGCTCCCCTCCCCACTCCCCGAGGCCTTGGGGACTGGGAGAGCAGCTTCCTGCACAGACAGCTCCTCAGTCCCCTGGGGCTGGGGACGTCTTAACCCTTCTGGTGCCGGTATCAGGGGAGGCAGAGAGTAGCACAGACGTGCACCCATGTTCTCCTAGGCGTGGCTCAAATGCTGTGCCCCGCACTGGTGTGTGCTTTCCTCATGCTGTCCTTCTTAATACACATCCCCATCCCCGGGTCCCAACCCCAAAGCCCCAGATGGCCTGAAGTGGCAAGAATTCAGCTGATTCCCTCCTCCCAGAGCACAGAGAGGGAAATGGGGACACTTCCCCCCAAGGGATGGTTGGCACAGCATCTGTTCCTTCCCTGGTGGGTGTGAGGGGATGTCAGACAGGACTTAGAGCTCAGAAGGTTAGGAAGTCCCCATCCTGCTAGGAATGGGAGGCCCCGGCCTGAGGGGAAACTCACCGTAGAGTCAGGAGCCCTGGTTTGCATGCCCATATCTCTGTGACCTTGGGGAGTTACTTAACTCCCTGGGCTTCGGATGCAGCCTCCGAAAAACAGGATATCAGACCAAAGATGATCTGGTGCCCTAAGGGCAGACCCTTCTCTTGGCCCTTCATTCTTGGAGTCCCCTGGCCAATGCGGCCCCATGTCCCCGGACACTGAACCTCAGGGCTTTCCTCTCCACCTGCTCCATGGAGGCAGGAAAACATTCGCTTTCTCCCCCTGCCCCCAATAAGCGTGCCCAGCACAGTGCCTTTCGTAATCCTTCCAGCAAGCTTGTGACCCATAAGTAAATAGATGAACCACCCACCCTTCACTTAGGGATGGGATGTCTTTTTCTCTTTCCATTGTCTCCTCAAGAGCACAAGACTAGGGGCAGAAGGTCCTGGCCTGGGTTCAAGTTCTGACTGTTACACACCAGCTGAGGCTTCAGGCAAGTCACATTGCCCCTCCAAACCCCAATTTCTTTTCTCTGCAAAGTAGGGATTAGAAATAAAACATCTACCTTATGGGCTTGTCAGGATAAATCCAAAGAGCCTTTGTAAATTCTAAAGCAAAAGTATTACATACAGAAAAGCCAAGAAGTATGACTATCAGTTACATTATTATTAATCCTAGACCGGGTTCAGGGATAGTATTGTGTGGTGGTTTTAGCCTGAGGAGTCTTGATAGTCACGTGACTTGGGGCAAGTTTCTTAACCTCTCTGAGCCTTAGTTTTCTCATCTGCAAAATGGGGATTCTAATAGTACCTAGAGCAAAGGGTTGCTGTGGGCGTAAAAGAGAGAGTACACATACATGGTCTGCACAGTGCCTGGCGCATAGCAAACTCCACAAATAGCGACGGTTATTATTTTAACACCCCTCCCCAATAATTCCTCCAGCTGCTTCACCCCCGCCCTCCCACCTGGAGGAGGTGGTGGTCTCACCTCACCCCCACCTTCCTTCCCTGAGGCAGACATCCCAGCCTCATTTGGATGAAAATGTATCCCGAGGAAGCCCTCAGAGGAGGCAGGGCGGGAGCGAGTGCAGCTGAGGGGAGGTCGGAGGAGGAGGGCACTGTGAAGGGCTGTGTGGCAGTCGGGGGGTGGGGATCAGAGGCTGTCCCCGCACCCCAACCAGCCGCCCGGGATTGAGGCCACTCCGCCTGCCAGGCTGGGCCTCATCGATGCTGGGAGCTGCTGCTTATCAGGTTAGCGTGGAGCCGCTGTCTCTGCACATTACTCGACCCATCCGTCGCCGCTCTCCTGCGCTCTCTGCCTGCCCCCAGCTCTGCCTGTGCTAACTAGCTAATTGGATCTTGGCTAACCTGGTTATGGGCCAAGTCAGCCTAGCTCCTCTGCCTCCAGAAGCATGGGTGGGGGCAGGGCAGAGCGGCTGTGCATGTGTGTGAGCATGTTTGTCCTTGTGGAGGAGCCTGTCTCGAGCCCTTGTTCCAATCTTCCCGGGATCCCCTGGGCCCACGGAGACTGGACCTTGGCGCCCGAGTTGAGCCCAGAGTACCCCATCCGCCGTGAGTGGTTGAGGGCATGAGGGCATACCCCCATTCCAAAACTCAGCTCTGCCACCAGCATCATCTAGTTGACTTCGGGGAGGCAGAGCCTCAGCTTCCTCCTTTGTAAGTTGTATTATGGAATAATAAGATGTGTCACCTTGGGTGGCTGTGTAAATGGAAGACGCACTCCAGTGCCGGGCACTTAGTAGGCACTCTGGGAGTGATAACTGTGATCTGTGATCACGTCGTCGTCGTCGTCGTCGTCGTCGTCGTCATCATCATTAGGCATGCTGGGTTCCTGCCACGTCCCCCATCCTGTGGTTGGGGGTGGGAGGGATCTCAGAGTGGGGGGCAGGAGAGGCTTCCATTCACAGTTCCTTGCAGGTGTTTCCTCTGGGGCAAGACTCCAATCTCTTCAATTGTTCCTTATGCAAATATTATGCTAATGATCACGTCAGCACACTCCAGAGCTCCGGGAAGGTGAAGGGTGGGCTGATTCCCCAGGTTTCAGTTCGGCCTGGTCCATCCCCTTCCTCCCACAAAGAGAAGCAAGTGCCGGTCCCCTGACAACACCAGTCCTCAGGGCAGAGAGAGCAAGAGAGACCCCGGTTGAGAGAGAAACAAAGAAAGGCCCCAGTCTTGGTAGGAGATGGACAGCCTCATCATTGCCATAATCACCGACATCAAAAAGGCCTTTGGAAACGTCAGATTCTTCCCCGCCCTGTGCAGGCTACTCTACAATTACAGAGGCGCAGCCCCTGGCCCTGGGGAGCTGGCGTGGGGGTGGGGAGGAGTCGGGGGGAAGGGAGGGGAAGGAGGGGAGAGGGCTAGGGTTTGCTAGAAGGCAAGCGGCCGCTCTCTCATGGTCCTTGAGGGCAGGGGCCTTGCTCAGGCCCCTCCCAGCGTCCCAGCTCCTGGCCGAGGCTGGGCTCACCATCCAGTGGGGAGACCGAGATTAGGAAAGTGATCCTGAGAAGGCCACAGTGGGGCTTGTCCTGCTCTGCTTTCACTTTCTTTTTTTTTTTTTTTGCGGTACGCGGGCCTCTCACTGCTGTGGCCTCTCCCGTTGCGGAGCACAGGCTCCGGACGCGCAGGCTCAGCGGCCACGGCCCACGGGTCCAGCCGCTCCGCGGCATGTGGGATCCTCCCGGACCAGGGCACGAACCCGTGTCCCCTGCATCGGCAGGCGGACTCTCAACCACTGCGCCACCAGGGAAGCCCCTGCTTTCACTTTCTGACCACCCGTGTGACCGGTCACCTCTGTCATGTTTTGTGAGCTGTTAAATGGGCATGAGAATCCCTGCTTCTTTATGTTCCTGTGAGGATTCAGTGAGATGCTGTAGGCCTCACCCAAAGATGATCATAACTGGCAAGCAGAGTGAGAGCAAAAGAAAAACAGATGCCCATTCCCGCTCCGTGGCCCACAGTAGGGCGCTCAGACAAAACTGGTACCATTTTGCACCTGGCGACATGACACGGGGTCTCCACTGAACATCTAACCTGCCCTCTGGGTTAATGTTGGACAAGATTTGCAGTTGAACCTTAGCCTTCTGGCACTGTCCTCTGTTAGAACAGAGGTGGGAGGGGACGTGTACTTGTGTGGGCACAAGTATAGGTGAGGAGTGCTGATGAGGCCCATGTGGAACCAGCCTGTTCCCTGGGGGAACCCCCTGAACATACCGCCTTTGTTTTGCTGAGATGTCAGGCCTCTAGGCAGCTCAACCGACTGTGACCCCTCCACACTCTGTGAGAGGAGCCCCAGCCCTTGGAGCCTACTCCAGGGAGGTAGTAGGTGCTCAATAAATACAAATTGACTGGAATGGGGAGACAGCCACGAGGACACTGCCAACTAGATAACCAATTGTGCAAGCAGCAGGCCGCTGTAATTAGACCAAGGAGAACAGTCAGTTATGAATATCAGACGCCTGGTGGGGTTAGCAGCCATTGAGGGTGGCTGTAATGATGAGAGTGGCAACTCCTGTGCCCTCAGGGCCTGCCCTCCCTGATGGCCTTCTGAAGAGGGCTGAACAGCACCGAGTGCCCTCACTGCCTCAGGATCCCTCTGCCTTTGTCTGGGCGCCCCACCATTAGGGGCCCTGCTTCTCCCTTTCCCCTCCTCCCTCCTGGAACCCACCCCACCCCCAGCCTTCTATCTGCACCTCCATTATGATGCCTGTTAGGATGGAGCCCAATTACAGTTCTTTATGCCCAAGGCTTATCGCCTCTGTGGGATTCGAAACTCCCCAGGGCAGGGTTTATCCGGTGGTGTCCACTGCTGCATCCCCAGTGGTGGAAGCCAGCCCCTGGCCTGTAAAGGATGCTTAATAAATTCATGTGGAAATGGAAAATTAGGGTGAGGAGGAGAAGGGGAGTTGGAGAGAAGGGAGAGAAAGACCTCAGAGAAGGAGAAGAAGGGAGAGCGAGAGGAGAGGGGAGAAGGAAGGAAGACGGGGAAGAAGGAAGAGGGGACAGTGAGGCAGCCATGTTGTTCTCTGATGGGGAACACAGCCTAGTCCTCCTTTGGTGCTTATAGTCTACTTGGAAACATAAGGTGGCCACACAAAGAGCCCTGCCCCTGTCCTTCTGCCCTGTGGCTGGCTCCTGCATCCGTGACCTGGACCTGCTCTCTCTGCCCTGGCAGTCCAGGCTCCCCTTGGCAACCTGGCTCTGAGGAAGTGCTCCTGGGTACCATCCAGGCAGTGGGGGCCGGGCAGGAACCATGCCAAGCTAGGGCGCATGGCCAGGAAGGAGTCAGCAAGGCGGATGCCGCCCCTCTCTTGCTGTCTTGATTAGAGAAATTGAGATGTTAATAATATTCCGAGATGCAAGGTGCTAATTAAAGTTAATTACTGTTTCCTTGTGAAGTAACCTCTCCTCATGTTTACCGGGAGCAAGGCTGCCAGCCGCTCCCCTGGCTCGTGCCAATCACAATGCCCGCTGCTGTGTCCCTACACCCTCACAGGTGCCCTCAGCTGCCCCAGTTCAGCCCAGGCAGGCACTGAGACTTCCCGGGCCCTGCCTCTTGGCGCGGCACCAGACCAGCACTGTTGAGGTGCATGGGGCACACGGGTGGTGGGAGGGAGTATCCCGTGGGCCTGGCGACAGGACAAGTGGCCTTAGACGTTGGCACTGCTGTCCTCTGCCTCCTCCTGCAGAGTCTTGCCCTGTCTCTTTCCAGTTCCTGGACCTGGAGCAAATTACTTTACCTCTTAGCATCTCAGTTTTCATATCTGTAAATGGGGCTAATAATTCCTACCTTGTACAGTTGTTGTGAGGATCAAATGAGACACTGCCTGTCAAATGCTCGCCACAATCACATGGCTGGGATTTAATAAGCTCTCAATTAAGGTTAACTGTGATTGTTGTTGTCTTTGTTAATAATCGTCTCCCTCCCAAATCCCTCTCTTGTGTGGTCTGACTGCAGGCCTGGCAGTGGGTGAGCTGAGTAGGCACTTGTTCTCTACGCATACTGGGGACACCACCCCAGGCACACTGCACACGCCCCCACACCAACACCCTGCCTTGTGGAGGGCCTCCCCATCCTTAGCCCCCCCCCCCCCCACACACACACACATACAGCCTCTTCTCATGGCCCTGTCCCTGGTCTCAGCCTCACCCGGGGAAGTAGAGAGAAGAGGGAGGAAGCTGATAGGGCTCTCTCAGGGGTACAGTTCTGCAAAGCTGCATGTGTGTGTGTGTGTGTGTGTGTGTGTGTGTGTGTGTGTGTGTGTGTGTCCACGCTTGTGTTCCAGGCTTCATAGGGCTTTGAGGGAGAGGCCACCCTCTTGGGATGCAAGTCAGGTTGCCATGACAACCACTGCAGGTGCACAGCACCTCCAATCTTTTCTGCTTCCCCCTCCACAGCCACTCTGACCAATTCTGGGGGAGACACCATCTCTCTGATGGGAGTCTCCCCAACCGCACCCCAGGCTACCACCCCTGTCCCTTGCCTGCCTTCTCAGGAAGCCCCAGGGCTCAGGAGGGGGCCAGGGACAAGGAAGAGCCCTGGGAAAGGATTCCTCTTTCAAGCCCAGGTTCCTCTAGGGGCTTAGTGCTAATGAGTTGATATTGCCTGTCACCTTTGATTTGGGCAGATGGAGGTTTCTGAAGCTTGGGTAATCAGAGAGTCAGGACCCCCTGCTGGCTTTGTGTACCTCCCTCCTGCCCTGGGAAGATCCCTGGCTCCTTCTCTGAGGGTGGCACTGGTCAGCGCAGCCTGGGGCATTTCCTGTTTATGAGCTTAGAAGGGCAAGTGGAGGGGACCTCAGTCTGGGCATCTGGCCCAGATTTGGGGGTGAGGGTGAGTTGGAGGGACACTGATGGTACCAGCAGGCCCTGGGAAACTCCCATGGCTCAGGTATTCCTGGTGGGTTTCTGCATTCCACCCACTCTGGCCCCAAACCCAAATTCCAAGTGTAGACTTGCTCAGGGTAGAGCCTGTCCTTGGCTTTCTATTCCAGGCTTGACCTCCTTCTGCTCAAAGGCACCTGCCTCTAGCCCCTCTGGGGGCCTGGATCCTTTCCCCCAAAGCCCATGCCTCATGGCTCCAGCTCCATCTACCTCCATCTCGGCTCCCTCCTCACATCCCCCTCTTCCCCAGTCTCCCTCTCATCCCCATCCCACCCACGCCCCTCACTTTCCACAACTCCTTCCTCCTCCCCACCACAACCCTTCCCACCTGTATCCCTACTCACCTGTGGCTGCCCTCCCTCTGCCTCCCTTTTCTTGCTCTGGCTGCAGACTCCCCAGGCAGATTTCCTCCCATTCATTCATTCATTCATTCAGGGATGGTAAATAAGTTGAACAAGATTCTTGCCTCCTGCAAGCTTTTATTCTAGTGGGAAGAGACAGAAATTGAACAAGTAAACAAATAAATGAAATAATGATAGACTGGCCAAGGTCAAGGAAAAGGATAAAGGGGAATCTGTGACAGAGATCACAAGGGCACTTTCTAATCCCCCAAATAGATGTGGAGTCAGGAAAAGGACCATGGAGAGCAGCCGACAGGGGCCACCTGGAGGCAGAGGTTTGGCAGAGGCCGTCCCCCAGGTCATCTGTAAGCGGTGGACACGGAAGCTACTGGACCCTGCTGCTCTCCGCCCATTCACCCCCTGCTCAGATAGATGCCTGGCTCTTCAGTCAACCATGATGGACAGAGACAGAAAATCGGAGAGACCTCCTTCCCGCCAGCCCCGCCTCTGCCCCCACCCCATCAGCTCTTGCCAACTAGTGGCTCTCCTGATAACACTGAGATGAGGGCCAAGAGTACCAGTCCCGGGGCATCTAAAGCGGGAGACTGAGTACACGGGCAAGAAAAACATGACCATGTCAAAATACAGCCTCAAACCTGAACAACCTACCACAGCTGTTAAGAAATTAAATATGCAAGTGCTGAGAGAACTTGGGAAGGCTCCTGGCCAGGAAAGGGGTCACTGCAGGCAGTTTTCCGGGGGTGCAGGGGGAATGAGCACGTGGAACGGCTCCAAGCCACGTGGTGTCCAGAGCACGTTCACAGACACAGCTCGGGGACTTTGCCCTTCCCGGTGCTGCAGCCCCATGAAATATTTAGGCTTCTGGACTCTGCTCATCCCATCTTGTCCTCCTCAGCAAGTGCACTTCCCCTACATGATTTATGGCTGTCCCCTTTCGTCTTCTTCCAGGCCTGCAGAGGAGGGAAAACCCAGTCCCCAGACTGGAGAAGGGTATGTCCCGAACCCCTACCCCCGTGGGCAGGGGCAGGATCCAAGTCTAACCTCCTATTCCATACTCATCCCCCACAACGGGGACACCCACCCATAGAGGGGAGCCTGGAGAGAAAGGTCATGGGGCTGAGTCTAGGAACTGAGAGGTAATTTAGGGGCCGCAATACTGGGGAAGCAGAAGAAGGAGAAGGGAAAGATGCACACGTCCTGGTTCCCAAAGGGCCTGGGAAAGGAAAGGAGCTGGGGACTGAGGATAAAAGCTGCGTTCATTGAGCACTTATAACTTACCGTGCTAAGCAGTTCACATGCATCATCCTCTTAAATCCACACTACAAAGTTAGGATCTATTATTCCCATCTCATAGCTAGAGAAACTGCTGCTCAGAGAGGTTAAGTTACTTGTCCAAGGCAATCGAGACACTCCAGTTCCAGAGGCCAAGCTCCACATACTCCAGAGATGTGATGACACTTGGTTAGGGGAGGGAGGTGGGAACAGAGGTGGGTGTGTGTCTGTTGGGGGGAAGTCATGCCTGGGCAGTGTCTGCCCCCTTCCCTCTTACTCCCAAAAGATGAGGCAGCTCTCAGTACAATCCGGCCCCCCTGCCTCTCCTCCACTCCAAAGTGGATCAGCCCCAGCCAGCACTCCAAAATCTTCAGCTGTTTATGAGGCAAACATTGTTGGCCAGAGATGGGGAGACCCTGAAGAAGGGGGAAACGAAAGGTGAAGAGACAGAGAAGGAGACAAGGAGAGAGAGTAAGAGAGAGCTAGAGGAAGAGACAGACACTGAGCACAAAGCAGGTGTGTGTGACGGAACACGAGTGACAGCTGGGCGGGGGTATTAGAGTGACCCACAGCCTGGACAGTTATAGCCCAGCCCATCCACTGGATGGTGACAGAAAGGATGGAAGGTGATAGAAGGAACTCCCCACCCCCACTCAGCTCCCTTTCCTCCCGCCCTTCCCCCTTCACACCCCAGCTTCTCCTTCCCCTCCCCCACTGTCTTCTCCAGAACAATCCTAATTAGACTAAGTGACTAAGAGCCGGTTTCGGCCTGAACAGCCAATTAGGCCAGGAAGAAGGGAAAGTCGCCCCCCTCGGTCTCGCATCCCCACCCACACACCTCCTCTGCCTTTTACCCAGACCAAGTCTTCTTAGTCCAAAACTCCAGACTCACTCAAGTTCTCCTGGTCCTGCTCCTCCCTCACTGCCCACTGGGCCCCTATGACCTGTGTCCAGACAGCCCTCAGCCCACTGCTTAGTGCCCACCTTGAGGTCCTCCATTCTTGAGGCCCTGAGTCCATTCGAGTCTTCCTGGCAGAGGGTGCAAGGAAAGAGAGGGGGCCTCCTTGGGAGGCTAGCTTTCTGAGTCTCTTTATTTCTGATGCTGCTCCTCTCTCTCTCTTTCCCTTCCTCTGGCACTTATTTCTAACATCCATGGACCAGGCCTTCTGGTTGCCATGGAGACATAATGTGCAGCTGGATGTGAGCGGGTGAGAGGAGCTGTGTGCGCTGTGCAGCACGGGTGGCTGTGTGTGAAACGTATCCACGTGTAAGGAAGCTTTCCTCAAGGTCTCCCTGAAGTGAGATCCCAGCCGAGGGGGAGACTCCAGAGGGCCCCAGTAACCCTCAACCACTGCAGGTCAGATACTAAATCATGTTCAATCCAGGCTCTTAATCAGCAGATTCTGGGCGGGGGCCCAAGCCGCCCCTCCTGTCCAAGGAGAGGATTGGGAACCCCAGGAAAGGAA
The DNA here is from genome assembly GCF_964270905.1 of Leucopleurus acutus. Lineage (NCBI taxonomy): Eukaryota > Metazoa > Chordata > Mammalia > Artiodactyla > Delphinidae > Leucopleurus > Leucopleurus acutus. Next base: position 57,796,706 of record NC_139145.1, on the reverse strand, counting down.
CAGAAGTGGGCAGAGACCTTTCCTGTATAGAACAGCTGGAGGGAAGATTAAGCTGTGCAGATGGGCAGGCTGAGAAGAGGCCAAAAGCACCTCCCTCACAACACACTCCAGGGGATGGGGGTGGGGAGGTTGACCCAGCAAGCCGGAAATTCCCCTCCATTTGTTTACTTCCCCCAGTATTTATCCAGGAGGTGGTGAGAAGTCAAGAGACCTAGGTTCCTGCCCTCAGGAAGCCTAGCATCTTAGAGGAATCGTGCTAACTTCCTATTGTCTCCCATCTCGGGGCATTGGCAGCTGCAGTTTTCTGTACCTGGAATACTCTGTCCTGAGCTCTAAATCTTCAGGTTCCCTTAGAGAAGCTGCCTGGGCCACACTGAGTAAGGCAGCCCCCTTCTCTCCCCCACCTCCAGTTATCCTCCTTTGTGTCCCACTGTTTGTTTCCTTCACAGTGCTTTAACACAACCTATAATTACCTCATTTGTTTGTTTATTGTCTGTCTTCTCCACTGGAATGGAAGTTCTAAGAGACAGTAGGGACCATGCCTGTCTAATTCAGTGCTGTAACGCCAACAGCTGGCACAGAGCCTGCCCCACAGTAGGTGTTAAATATGTGTTAAATAAAAGAGTGGACACACGATTTCAGTGAAGCCCCACGATGATCCTCTGTGATGGTAAGCGTTATTAGCTCCATTTTACAGATGAAGAAACCAAGGCACAGTCACCTGCCCAAGCTCATACCAGTAGGAAGTGCTACAGATTTCTAATGTAGGTCTCTCTAACTCCAGGTGTGATGGAAGGATGTGGGGACCGAATTTCCTAATATACACTGTACCCTGGTTCCTCTTCCTTGCTGTCTGTGGGTATATGCCTCCACCTCCAACCCAGGCTCTCCAGAGAAACCTCGGCAGAGAAGGCAAGAGGACAGTTAGAATCCGTAAAGAACATAAATCTGACCTTTTCTTTTAGAGGCTTAGAATCCCTCAGTGGCTCCCTTTCCTTCCTTACGTTGATCAGCAGGCCCTGCTAGCTCTGGCCCCTGCCTTCCTCTTCAACTTCTCCTGCCCTCCTGAACTACCTCACCTTCTCCTTCTGTACCTCCAGGCCCTTACACACACTGCTCCATCAGCCTGGGATGCAGACCCCTTCCTCAGTGGGCTCTTCCCCATCTGCCCTTTAGAACTCAGCTCTGGGACCACCTCTTCCAGGAAGCCTGCTGGACAGTGCTGGAGGAGACACCTCCTTTGGCCCTCTAGCCTGAATTTACGGCTCAGGGCAGGGCTGAACGCGACGTGGTCATTGTTTACCTGTCTGCCTCTCCCATAGAGACCGTGAAATGTTTGTGGTATGAATGAACCAACCAGGGACAGGATTCTAGTACCCTAGTCCCTTGACCCCTGATATCATTGCCAGGGCTTGGCCTCAACAGGAGGAGCTCCTCACCCCTCACTCTCTGGCCAAGTCAGGGGTGGAGATGACATGGGGCCCTCCTGCTGACTCAGCGCCTCCTGTGATGAGGAGGTGAGGCCTCAAGGTTAGGGGCAGGTCACCCTTGCCACAAGTAGAGGGAGGGCTGGAGATTCTGTAACTGGAGGATCGGTGGGGAGCACGGAGTTGCACACAGGGCCAGGGAGCTGACCTCACCCCTTGTGGATTCAGAGGCTGTCAGAGGGGCTTCTGCCCTTCTTTTCAGGTGCCCACCCCCCCCCCCCACCCACCCACCGCCAGGCTCTCTGGAGCGCGACTGATCCAGGCCTGATCGTGGCAGTGTCTTCACGCTGCCCGCCCCCGCCGGCCCCCACCTCTTCCGCACAGCAGATCCAACCAACTTGTCTCCGACTGTAGCGAGGGGGCGTGGGGAGGGTCCAGGCCCTAAGAAGCCCGGAGTATGGGAATGGATAAAGGGGCCCCCACGACCCCCGCCGTACCGGCGGTCGATCGGGGTTTACACGGAGGCTCATCCAGGATTAGTCCCTGCTCTCGACTAATCCCAGCAGCTGAACCAACCCCGGGGTCCGGGAGCCAGGCCCACGCTGCGCGAGCGGGGGTAGACGGCGCGCGGGCTGAGCGGAAGCGCGCGCGGAGGGAGGGGCGCCCCGGGAGGCGGGGCCGGGAAACCGGCTGATCCGGTCTCTGTTCTACGACCTCTCCGGAGCCGGTGTTTACCCGGGAGCCGGACTGAGGAGGCCGGGGCCGCTCGGGCCCGGAAGCAGGGGAGGGGGGCGCAGTCGTGGACGGGGGCTGAGACCTTTTCGGGTCCCCGTACATCGACTTCCAACCCTCGTTCCTGAGCGTGAGAGGGAGCGACAGACAGATGTCTCCCGTCCCTTCTCCTATCCAGTTCCACGATTCAAACTCGTTGCTAAATGAGGGGTGCGTGAACGGATACATGCCCCCTGGAAGAAGGCAGCACAGCTTAACCCTCCGCAGCGCGGCGCGCCCCCCAAGCCTAACCCCTAGCCTGCATGTCAGCTCCGGTGGGAATGGGGTTGCCGGGAGCGGATCGGGCCCAGCGGATGGCATGGGGGCCACTTTGAGGCGTATGAAGTAGATGTCTGTCCTCAGTGTCCGTCCTCTTGCCCCCATCCCTGCGTGGAACCGATTAATCCCAGTATGGGTTTCGATCCCTCTTCTCCCGTCCGCGTCCCCCGGCCCCCCTCCAAGGTCTCTACCCCAGACTTAGCCTCCACTCTCCCCGGGACGCCGGCCCGAGGGCCCAAAAGAAGCCAAGTGGGGTCCGGTTTTCACACTTTTATTGTAAAGCTCGGGAATAATTACACGGGTCTTTCATTGACAGCTCAGCAAACAAACCGGAAACGAACCGAACCGGAGGGGTAGGGGAGGTGCCTGCGCATGCTCGCGGCGGGGTGGGGGGGGGGGCGGGGGTGGTCAGAGAAAGAGAAAGACAGAGACAGAAATCATTACAAATCGACGGGATTGTGCTCGCAGCGCCAGGGACGGGGGTGGAGTGGGGGCGGGACGGGAGCCCTTCCCGGGAGGAGCGAGGCGGTGGGAAGTGGCACGAACCAAGAGAAACACGACCCCAGTGTGGGCATCCGATGCGCCCAAAACCCCCCTCCCCGACCCCCGACCCCCAACACACGAGAGAGACACGGCCCCCCTCCCCACTCAGATAACCCGAGGAGACACAGTCTCCCCCTCCCCACGGGCAGACACACCGCCCGGGAACCCCATGGGCGAGACACAGTCCCCCCTCCCAGAGAAGTCCCGCGTGGAGACGCCCCCTAAGAGGCTTTCTCTTGGCCAACACAAGCCAACCAAACACCAGGAGACGGCCCCACACAGGGAAGAAATGGCTCCGGAGGCCGGGCCCTCAGGAGAGAGAGGTATCCCAGAGCCCCTGCGAGAAAAGACAGCTCAGAGCTGCCCAGTCTCATCCGAAGTGCTGCAGGTCAGAGACACCCCTGGGGGAGAGGTGCAGGGAGGGCCAGAAACATCTCTTCCCAGACATGCTTCAGAGATAGCCCCCTTCCCTGGGAAGAGAGATGGCCCAAGACTGACATGCCTTAAGTACTCCGAGAAACCATGGGAGGACAACAGGCTCCCCAGAGAGCCTGGGTAGCGGGGGAGACATGCTCCCATGGTCCCCAGCGGGAATACATGTCCCCCCCACCCAGAGACTCCCAAGGGGAGAGATAGGGCCTAGGGAGCCCCCAGAGGTGAGGGATGCCCCAGAGACCCTCCCCCGAGGATGTGAGACGCGCTTCAGGGACCCTAGGAGAGAAGTATGTCCCCATATACCCTCCCCCTACCAAGAGACATGCTCTGAAGTAGGAGGTAGGGACAGACTAGGTCCCCTCTAGGAAGACACTGACTGGGTCAGGCTGGGTTTGAGCGGGGTCTCCTCTGGCCAAATGTCGCCTATTTGTACATAAAACTGTACGCGACACAAGGCACTGGGGAAGGGCTTCACAGACCTAGGACCAACAGGCATGGTCCCCAGTGCTGTCACCCATCCCCTGCCCACCTTTGGTTTCACCTCTCAAGTGCCCAGGTGGTGACAGACTCAGTGCCCCAACCCCAACCAGGGGTCTAGGGGCTCTGCCTTTGCCTGTGGGAAGGGCTCCTCCTCTGTGCTTCTCAGCCCTCCCAGCCACCTGGGCCACCCCCTTCCTTCTGGCTTCTCCACTGTGCAAAATGCTCCTCTGCCCTTCCACCTAGTGCGCAGGGGTCTCCGAGACCAGGCCAGGGTGCCCAGGCCACCAGGGGCTTCCAGGGGAAGTCCACTGACCCCAGGAATGCCTCCTGTCTGGACCACCCTCTCCACCAAGCAAATGGGCCTCGTACAATCCTCTTGCCAGAATCTTGACCCCCAGGACCCAGGACAGCCCTCGAGGCCACTGACCCACCAGCGGGGCACCTCACGTTACCAACTGCACCACTATTGCACCTGCCCCGTTTGTGCAGGGGGAAGGGGCTGTCTCTTTAACAAGCCCCAGCCCACTTCCTGGGCCTCCCCCAGGGAAAGGAGCCTTTGGCCAATCCCTAGACCTGGTTGCTGCCACCCCAGGCCACTCTACACCGCCCCCCCCCCCCAGCCTCCACTGAAGGGCTGTGTATGCTGGGGCCACGAGCCTAACAAGGCTCTCCTTCCCAGCACTGTTACCCCAAGCCAAGCTAGGGGCACGGAGCAGAGAACAAGGTGATTCTTCAGCCCCCTGGCTTTCAGGGGTGGAGGTGGGGTCTCTGGGGTTACAGGAGTCAAGACTCCAGCAGCACAGCTCCCAAAGGCACCAGACGACCCAGCAGCCTGTACCCACCCCTCCCACCCTCGGGCCACACCCCCAGGCTTAGACTAAGTCAAGCAAGGGCCATACCCTGAGTCTCCAGCCTCCCAGCCTGGGCCCCTGGGGAGCCGGAGAGGTATGGGCCAAGGCAGTGGGGGTTTGTGGAAGGAAGAGGGGCTGAGGCTTTGAGATGGCCACAGTGGGAGATGGGGCCTCTGCAGGATGCCCCTCACACCCTGGCCCCCTGAGGTGAAGGAAAGAATCCCACCTCATCATGGCTGACTGGGCTTCTCTGCCCCCCGATCCCCCCACGCCACGGGACCCCTGACCCTGGCAAAGGGAAGCCCAACTGGAAGAAGGGGGCCTGGAGCCCAGGGTGCCCTGAGGCAGCCCTTCCCACCCCCTGAGATCAAGGCAATGGTGGTTTTACAGGCTGACGGGTCAGTCATGGCAGGGGCTTGGGGGGGGTGCAGAGCAGAGAGGGGGCAGGGTGCAGGTACCCCCTGTTGGGGGCAGCAACCAGCCACCCCCTGAGCAAACCTTCCTGCTCCCAACTCACCCAACCAGGCCAGAGGCACAGTCTCCCCACCCCCGGCCAGCTGCCCCCCACAGCCTCAGGGCCCCTCCGTGATGCTCGTCTGGATGTGGGGGCCAGCCTGAGCGGGGATCCCCCCCACCCCAGGGCACAGCGCAACAGTTCCAAAAAAATAGAGATTTGTATTCTTAAAAAAAATTAAATAAAAGCCCAGCTCTGCTGATAGGCGAGTGTTCCCCCATCCCCACCCCCACCCCCCTTGTTTCCCTGGCCTGCACCCCCATCCTGCCACAGCCCCAGGGGTATTTACAACATGGAACAATAGAGGCCTGGGGTGGGGGGCACTGCGGCAGGGAAGAGGGGGAGCAGGGCAGGTCTCCCCCCAGAGGGGCCCCCCCAAGACAACACAACATCAACAAGAAAAGTTGCAAATCAGGCAGAAATGGGGACGTCATTCCAAGGTCCTTATATACAGACACTGCATGACCAGTGGGAAGGGGGGGTGCCCGGATGGGACCAGGCATGGGCATGCGGCAGGCAGGTGGGCCAGCCCAGGAGCAGTATAGGAAGACAAGGCCTCCTCCCCACTCCCACCGCCATCCCACCCCACCTTTGGTAACAAAAGCCCTTCAGGGAGCCCCTGGCGGTCAAGAGTTTCCTCTGGGAGTTCCCAGGGAGAGGGGCTCCCCAGTTCAGCCCTGCTGCAGGGCTGGAATGCGGGCGTCCTATGCCCGCCCTGGTTGGCCATGCGGGGCACAACGAGTTAAAAGTGTGCTGCCCACCCTTGACTCTGCCATCTGCCCAAAGTGAGGGGGTGATCCCTGGAAGTCGAGGAACCGGAGCCTAGTCATTGTAGAGGAGCCCTCTTGGGCATCAGCTGGGGGGAGCCCCATAAAGGGGAAGAGGGGGCTCCCTAGGGTTTGGGGGCTGAAGTGAGGGAAGAAGACCTGGACCCTGCATGGGGGAAGGGCCAGTGTGGTCATGAGGCCAGTAACCCCCCCACTCAGGGCCCTGGCCAGGAAGTCCACGCTGGAGGGGTCAGGAGCAGGGGCCCTGGCATGGGCCCACCTGGGAGCTGGCCGGTGGCTGGGGAAGGGATGGCCGGCCGGCCAGAAGGGGGCTCACAGGTAGATCTCGCGCTTGGCCGTCTGGGCAGATGCCGGTGTGGCTGCAGGTGGGAAGTCCGAGGTCTGGGTCAGGGGGATTTCCTCCAAGGTGGCCGAGTCCTTGCAGGAATCATGGCTACTGTGGGAGAAGGCACTGTAGGAGGGCAGGAGGCGCACGGGGGCCGTTTTGGTGTTCCGGTCTTCCGGGGGGCTGGGGCTGCCGGCGCCCGCAGGCTCCTGCCCTCCTCGGTCCTGGTAAGGCACGAAGGTGGAGAGTTTGAGGGCGCTGCTCTTGGTCCGGCGGCTGGGAGACGACTGGCCAGGCATCCAGCACGTGTCGGAGTGGCCAAACTCGCTGCACTCCCGGGTACATGTGCCCGTCATGGCGACGTCAGGCAAAGGGCGCAGGTCTGCAGGGGAGAGCGGGGAGGATGGTCCTCAGGCAGGGCAGCCTCGCAGAGCTCTGCTCCACAGCATCCCACCAGCGCCTCCATGCCGCCTTGGAACGGGGGTGCACGCCCCTTCCTGCCCACTGAGCTCACAGGCACACACACCCTCAAATAGACACACACCCTCCCACCATCCACCGCAATAGACACACACCCTCCCACCATCCACCGCATGCGTGCTCTCTCACACACACACACAATCTGTCCTTAAATAGACACATTCTTTCCATCCTCACCCACCCTCCAGCTCTCCTCTCACACATCCACCATATCTGCCCTCAGACAGGTGCACAAACACACACCCCATCTACATACTCCGTCATCTATCTCCAGACGGGCTGAAACATGCCCATTTACCCTCAGATAGGGGTGAGGAAACCCCCATCCTCATTAAAGACACAATCTCTCTCTCTCTCTCTACTGCTCTCTCTCTCCTCTCTCTCTCGCTCGCTCTCTCTCTCTCTCTCTCTCTCTCTCACACACACACACACACACACACACACTCCTACCCTCAGATAGGTGTGGACACACAAATCTACACCAGGCATCTCTATCCTCAGACAAACGTGGGCACATGCCTCCCTTCTGAGCCCCCTCCAGCCTCACCATGCTCCCAGTTGCCCTGGGACCCCACCCCACACCAGCATAGCAAGGCCCTGCTACAAAGCCAGGGGTTTGCGTAGAAGCACACACTCACATATCCACAAGCACACTCATGCAGCCCCTCCCCGCCTCACTCCGGCCCCTACGCCACCCACCACCCCCCTGGCCTTGCCCCGCTCCCTGCCCAGAACACCCATGGGAACAGAAGTTGGCTGTCTGACATCAGCAGTAGCCAGTGTGGTTGCTGGGCAGCGGGGGTCTCCATGGGAACGTCTGGGCCTTGAGTACTTCCTGTCACAGTTGCCCCTGTCCCGCCCTCGCTTGGGGACAGTACCAGGCAGTGCCCCCCCGTCCAGGGATGTGACTGAGCGGCACCACCCTCCCTGGCTTGGCCTCCTGCCAGTGCAAGGTGAGGAGGGGACAGCTCTGTTGTTAACCCCTCCGGGGCTCTTCAGTTCAGGGCAGAGTGGGGGGACCCAACGTGGCACGGAGCAGAGCACGGGCACTGGGTGGGCGGGGCTGGGTGCTGGGCCGAGTCCCACAGACCCCAGACCCCAGAGCAGCTCCCACATACCTGGCAGTCCACCTCAGGGCCTGCTCCGGCCAGCCGGCTCTGCGCGGGCACAAAAAGGACGAGACGGGCGTGAGATCGCACAATGATGGGCAGGGTGGGGATGGAGGGCACTCTGAGACCTGGGGCCTGGGAGGTTAGACAAGAGCCCTGGGCCCGAGGGGTGAGGTGTGGAACTTTTCATCTTGTGGCGGGCTGGGGGAGTTTGGACTGAGGGAGGGGACGAGATCTGAGGAAAGCTCTAAGCTGGAGAGTCTTTCTATCCCAAGGGGAAGCTGATTTAGTCTCCCCACCACGGGCCACCAGAGGTGCCTTCACGCACACACACGCACTACACACACACATTCTGACAACACGCCCCCCATCCATTCCCATGCTGACCTCTGCTCCAGCCCAGATCCCTCCTCTGCCATCACCCTCCAAGCCCCTCCCACACAAGCCTTTCCCCTCCCCGGGCCTCCCCACTCCTTCTCCTCAGCCACACCCTCTCCTGCTCCTCCGGACAGGGGATCATCACACCCTTCTCTGGGCTCCTCATAGCATCCAGGGTCCCTTCCCTTTTCTCAAGGCGCTCTGAGCTCTCATTATCTCAGGATCCCCTCAAAGTTCCCTCACCACTACCTGAGCCTTCTGGCCCCCATTCTCAGGGTCTCTGTTCCCAGGAAGCAGAATAAAGTAGTGCTGAATTCAAAGTCTTTGGAGTCAGAGGTGCCTGGGTTTGAATCCCTCCCAGCTCTGTCACTTCCTGTATATGACTTTGGGTAAGTGACTCAACCTCTCTGAGCCTCCGTTTCCCCCACTGTAAAGGGGGCACAATAAATTTCTCAGATCCGAGAGCGGTTGTGAAGGTTAAATGAATATATACCAGAAAGCACTCAGCACAGTGTTTACTGCTGAATACACGAGAGCTCGAGAGATGGAGGCTACCTCTAAGGTCTCGTCATCACTCACAGGCTTCTACGCATTCCTGGGGTCCCCTCACCGTTCTCGGGGTGCTCCATCTCTCCTATGCTGCCATCGGGGGTGGTGCGCTCATAGTGATCCTCAGGCAGAGCCAGGGGACCGAGTCGGGGCCCCGAGGATGACTTGCTGGACGGCGTCTCAGACTCCTCCAGGCCACTGTCGTAGTAACTGTGCTGGGACGGGTCCTGCAGCTCCTGCGCCTGGCTGGTGGCGGAGAAGGTGACTCGGCGGTGAGGTAACTGCAGGGAGAGGGAGTGTCACTGCCGGCCGGCCAGCCTGCGCCACGGGGCCACCACCGCACCGGGCTACAGCCCCAGCCAAGCCCACCCCCAGAGCTCCTAGCCCTCTAGGCCTCAACAGCAACCAGGAAGAGGCCCAGCCCCCTAGCACAGCAGAACCCGCCAGAAAGCAGAGACCTTAATAGAGGACTGCCCCTTGATTCTAGGTCAGCTCCCCGGACAGCCAGGACCACGCACTGGAAGTCCCAACACAGCACAGGCCCCAGTGTTATGATAGCTCCCAGGCCAGCACAATAAGCTTAATCCAGTACAACCACTTGTTAGAGCACAGCTTCCCAGTACTGGCACGGCCTCTGTTTAATTCCAGACAGCCAACACCAAAACAGCACAACACCAGCCAACTCCCCTAATTCCAGCATAGCCTCTAAACACCAGCAAGCCTCCAGTTTTTACAACAGCTCCCTAAAAGCAGGACAGACTCCTAATTCCACAACAGCTCACCAATACCAGAACAGTTCCCTGATTTCCAAATAGCACCCTCCAGACTCCAGCTCCTCACCTGTCTCATTGCTCTGTTAACTTCTCATTGCGTCCAGCCAGTGGGGTGCTAACCTCTTTCTGATCTTCTGTTCCTCACCCCTGGTCTGTAATGCCATAGGCAGGACTCCCTGCTGAGTCCCCACCCACCCAGGTGCCCACCGCGTTCCCCTTCAGAGAGGCCTGGGAGTGGAAAAAGGTGGGAGGGAAGAGGGAAAGGGAGCCTGATGACAAACCAGGGCACCTTGGGGGTGGGGTAGCAGAACAGTGGGAACTCCCCAGTCCTCCAGATCAGGAAACAGTATTAACTGGAGCGGGCAGGGCCCAGGAGGACCTGGGCATAGGGGGAGGGGCCCAGCAGACATCAGGGATTCGGAAGTCTGGCTTCTTCGAACGGAGACTCCTTCTAGGAAAGAGGAAGGAGCTTCTGGGAGGGGCCGCTGGCTTGGTAGAGCCAGGATTTAGGAGCTTGGAGCGGGGACGGGGGTGGAGGGAGGGCAACAGGGACAGGCTGCTCCCAGACAGCAGCCCTGCCTGCCTGCCATGGGTTGACGATCTGGCAACCTCAGCCTGGCACTCGGTACAACCAACCCATCCCCCAAACACCCACCTGGGACCACCACTGGTTCTCCTGCCAACTGGAAATTAGAAGTTGTGGAGGGCACAGACCCGGGGCCCTGTGGGCCAGGGGTGGGAGCAGCCCGGGCCCAGGGCCCTGCTGACGAGTCTCCAGGCTCCTTCTAATCCTCTAAGACCTTGTGGTGCTTTGTCTTTAAAACTCTCAATAGGAGGTTCTCGAGATGGCCAGACGAGGGTGTCCCGGGTCTGCAGACCCACCCTCCTGATGCCCTACACAATTTCCGTGCCATCCAAGGCAGCTGGGGTAAGGGAGGTTGTCGGCACAGGGAGCTTTGGAGCCGCCTTCCCACCTTGGCTCCCACCCCACCTTCAGGCATAGGCAACCCTTCTCGAGATCCACGTTGGGATCCAAAACACTGAAAGGTCTGGGTGATGACAGACAAGATCCCCAAAACTGACCTGATACTTGGGGCTGGGAGGATGTAAAGGAGCACGTCCACCTGGTGATGGAGTGAATAGGTTCCAGGAGGGTCTGGGAGGCACAGGGCAGTCTGGCTGTTGGGTGTTTTTCTTTCCAGTTTTCTTTTAAGACATTAGCCAGCAGCCCTCCCTCCCTGCAGAACCTGTGCCTGGTAATCCAAGGCTTCAGTCCTGCCTCCTAGGCACATCACTTGGTCTTTTTCCTATGATTCTTTTCTGTAAAATGGAGGGTTGGGTCATACTCAACACTAAATATTCCCTATCATTCTATGACTATCAAATCTTAAAAAGCCTAGATCCAAAATCTCTCTCAGACCCTAGTCCAGAAGTTCTAGACCCTTGCTGGTTATTTCCAATCGGCCGTCCCTATGGACCCTTCAGATTCAACATGCCTGAAACCAAATTCTTTTTCTTTACTCAGCGTCTGCATGGGCAAAGATCTCATCATCCTACCTCCCAGATTCAGAAGGATGATATCTATCTGGGGATCCTGGTAGCTCTCCACTCACTCGCCATCCCTATCCCATATCCAATTATCCCTTGAGTCCTGTGGGTCGTTTCTCCAGAAGGTCAGCCTGATCCATCCATCCAACATGCCCTTTTCCACCATCCTTGCTCAGACCTTAGAGGTGCAGTCCTGTACCTTCACCTCTACCCACCTTAAACCCACCATATACTCCAGTAAACTCTCAAAAACTCAGTTCATCCAAAACTCATGAGCTTTCGGGGCCTCCCACTTCTTCTTAAGGAACTTTTGGCAAAGCATCTATGTCCTCTACAACCTACAGTCTTCCAGTCTCCTGTCTCAGCTCCCTCCTATACCCTCCACTCCAGCCAGAGTCCCCTTTCTGCCCTCCCCCTGCCTCCAACTTGGTCACGCTCGCGAGCTCCCGCCTCACCTCGGGATTGGCTCAGCCTCCCGTCCAACTCCAGCTCCTCACCTTATGAAGAGCCAGCTCAGGGTTCTCATTCCCCTCCCAGAAGCCCACCCCCATGTCCTATGCACGTTTTCTCATACTATGTGCCTCAAAGAAAGGGAGGGGGCACCATGGTCAAATAAATTTGGAAAACCCAGAGTTACACAAAGTTTAACAGGTTTTCCCTTCTTGCAGGCTTTGCAGAGCCTTTAACAGGTTAATGTGAACTTAGTCTTGGAACCCCTTTTTTATAGCGTAACGGAAAACAGCAGACTCTGGCAATCAGATTTCCTGATGATTTGTGTTTGAATTTGACTCCGTCGCTAACTAGTTTTCACTTCTGTAAAATGACCTGCATCACAAAGAGTTATGAGCAGTGGATGAGCTAATTCACATAAAATGCTCAGCGTGGTACGTTGCACCTGGTAAGGACTCAAAAAAATGGAAGCAAGTCGTGGCAGAAGTGGTAGAACAAGTTGGGAAGAGCTTTAATATGTGGCAGTTCTCACTGGTGAGAATCGACACCACGATTCTCAACTGCCTCATCTTGTTACTTGTATGTCTTGTAGAAATGTGACCATTTTTCCCTCAAGGTCTAACACTATGCTGAGCACACAGTAGGGATTCAGCCTATGTGTCTTAATGATGACACTGGTGTTGTGGTTTTGTTGTGTTTGAATGTTCAGTGTGGCTCCACGGATGGGTTGGACTGGAGCCGAGTAAGGGATAATCCCTCAGACCTTGAGAAAGAAAAAGAGATTAAGGAGCTAAAGGAACAGAAGAAAGAGAGAGGCGGTGGCAGCAAGGAGAGGAACAAAAGAGAGAGAATGATTGGTCAGGAGCTGCTGGAGGTGACCCTAGAGATGCTTATTTGTCCAAGGGAAACGCGATGAAACCAGATTTCACTTCCCCATGCACCACTCCTCCAAAGCCCCTAGGAGTTTTTACTTTGGGGGTACCCCGGGGCATTGGGGAGTTTGTGGACGGAATCAGAGTAGAGAGCTGGCACCCTGGACCTCCTGGGAGTGTCTCAAGCCTCTTCAGTTGCCATGGAGACAGGTTGCCTCTGGCCTCAGAGACTCCCCCAGGACCTGAGGCCCCTCACCCAGAGTTTAGCCTCCTCCTCAGGCACAGCCAGAGACAGGGCAGACCCAGGAGAGCAGGAAGTGAGAGACGGAGAGAGAGAGAGAGAGTGAGAGCTAGCAGCTCAGGGAGGCCAGAGCAAGGAGCTGAAGGAGGGGAAGGGAGGGGGCCGGATAGGGCGCCTCAGCCCTGGTCAGCAGCGGGGATACAGAGCAGGTCAGTCCATAGCACTGGGGGATATCCTCCCCTCTCCCTGGGCCCTCCCTCCCGGCAGCCCAGACTGGTGACATGGTGGGAAGACACAGGGCGGAGCAGGCCAATTGCTGGGTGTTGAGCGGTATTGGGATGAAGAGGCTGGGAAAAGGACTTGGGACGATCTTACCTGGAGGGAAGGTGCCTGGTATAATTAAGAGGTTCTCTGCCTTCACCTGAGGCAGCCAGGCTGCACTCCACCCCCACCAGCTGCTCTGGCCTGAGCTCTGTTGGGAGATGCTCCGATGTGCACAAATGGGAAAGGTCAAGTCTCAGCCAGCAGATAAAGGGCAGGACTTGGGTGCATCTCCATCCGCTTTCTTGGTAAAGGGTGCCATTCCCAGGGAGGTCTCACAAACGTGAGGGAAGGGGACACTGCTGGACAGCTCCATTTGAAGCCTGCTCAGAAAGCACTTCCCCCAATCATGGACATGGTCATGGTGGGGCGGCAGGGGGACCTGGTCAATTAAGATAGGGTTGGGGCAGAGGGGCAGGTCTGGGACGGGGGAAGGGACAAAGAGCAGGGATGGGGAAAGTGAGGCAGGACATCGGACAAAGGGCTGTTTCCAGTCTCTCTCGCTCCTTCTCTCAGTTCCAGGAAAATAAGAAGCCAAAACTCCAAAAATAGAGAACTTTATTATCAGGGTGAAGTGTTTGGGGCTGGGGGAGGGGAACTGGGGCCCAGCCCCAGGAGTCTGGGGTGGGGAAGAGGGTGACAAACAGTACACAGAGAAGGCACAAGTGGGGAGGCCCCTTCCCTGACAGAGCGTCCACCTGGTTACCCACCAGGACCCCAGGTCTCCCCCTTTCCCCTCTAGAGAAGCACCCATGGCTGGTCTCGGACAGAGACCCACGTTTGTAGGAGACTTCTTCTCCATTTCCCTCCCCGCTTCTGCCTCCAAACCCTTCTGCTCACCTACCCATCAGTCCCCACCTGCAGGACCCAGCGGGTGGTCCAGTGTCCCAGGATGTGACAAGCCACAGGCCTCTCCCAGTGCGGAGCGAGGCGGGGGGGACACGGAGCACACCCTCAGTTTGCATTCGGCCCGACCCTCCAAGCCTGGGTGAGGCAGCAGGGTCATCAGTGGTCCCAGCATCCCCCGATCTTTGGCTCCACCTCCCACCACTGACTTGGGCTGGTGAGCACGGCAGGCCCGAGACACCAGCTCTGTTACTCCCACACCTCGGTCCAGATGGCCCCGTGGTAGGGGTGGGGTGGGGGCCGGGGTATGCTGAGCTTCAAGGGCTGGCCTACCTGCTTGCTGGGGTATTTGGGGGGGTTGGTGCGGTAGCTGTAGTCGGAGTACTGCTCAGAGCCCGTGGACGTCGTGTCCCCAGTGCCCACGAAAGTGTTGGCTGGTGGCAGGTCCTGCACCACCTGGTGCTTCTTGGAGGCGGAGGGTGACTGGGGCTGCAGCTGGATGGAAGGCAGTGGGGAATTAGAGCGATAGTGGCGGCCGAGGTCAGGGCTGCCTGGTGGGTAGTTGAGGGGCAGGTGGATGCGGGGGCTGTCCCCAGGGGCATCGCTCATCAGGTTGAACTTGAGGGATTTCTGCAGCCCGGCCTCATCCTCGTCCTCCACCGGCTTCACGGGCTTGGGAGACTTGCTCTTCTTGCCCTTGCTTTTGTTTCCCTTGGAAACTTTGCTGCTGGGCTTGGGGGCATACAGGTCCTTGGTCTCCTTCTTGCCAGCCTGGTAGCCACTCTTGGCCTCCCGTTGCCGGCAGTAGCGCACGAGCACGGCCAGGGCGATGAGCAAGGCCACGGCCACGACACCCGCCACCACGCCAAACAGGATGTTGCCGCGCTGCTTGGAGCGCTCGTATTCCGGATCCCCAGCAATGTCGATGTCCAGCGGCGTGTCCAGGCTGTGGCCCAGCAGGGTCTCCAGCAGGGTGCGGTTGGCCAGGGTGTCATTGACATACAGGTGGACCAAGGCTGTGCCAGAGCGAGGGGGCTTGCCGCGGTCAGTGACCTTCACCACTAAGCGGTGCAGCCCGTGGTGGCGCCGCTCAAGCTCCTTTTCCAGGGTGATGGCGCCGGAATGCGACCCAATCTGGAAGAGTCCGTAAGGGTTGCCACCGGCGATGCTATAGGTCAGCTCAGCGTTGACCCCAGAGTCAATGTCCTCAGCTGTCACCTGGCTGACCGTCTCGCCCAGACGGGTCTGGGGGGTCAGCAGCCGGTGGGAGGTGTTGGAAGGGGCGGTGATAAAGGGCGCGTTGTCATTCTCATCCAGCACGTTGATGGTGACACCAACGTAAGCCGAGCGAGGTGGGACGCCGCCGTCCACCGCCTTCAGCTGGAAGGTATAGGTGCTTTGCTGCTCCCGATCGAAGCTCAGGCTGGAGAGGATGGTGCCCGTGCCGTTCTGGATGACAAAATCACCATTGTCCTGCTCCACCGTGAGCTGCACCCGGGCGTTCTCCCCCTTGTCCCCATCAATGACCGTCACCATGCCCACTGGACTCAGCGCCGGCATGTTCTCCATCACTGAGAAGTTGTAGCCACTCAGCATGAACTTGGGGTCATTGTCATTGCAGTCCAGCACGTTGACAAGGACGGTGGCTGTGCCTTGGAGGCTGGGGCTGCCCCGGTCGGCTGCCACCACCTTCAACTCGTAGCTTTCCCTCTGTTCCCTATCAAGGGATGTCTTCACCCGGATCTCTCCAGTCTCAGGTGAGATGGTGAAGAGGCCCTTGGCAGCCGGCTCAGGCTCCAGCGAGTAAACCAGCTCAGCATTGGAGCCCGAGTCGGCATCGCTGGCAGTGACCTCAGCGACCACTTCACCTGGCTTGTTGTTTTCTGGGAAGGCGACCTCAGTGACGCTCTGGGTGAAGACAGGAGCATTGTCATTGACATCCACCACCTGCACCTTGAGGGAGTTGGTGCTCGAGAGTGGGGGGTTGCCAGAGTCCACGGCCACAATCTCAATGGTGTAGTCTTTGACCTTCTCGTAGTCGAGCGGGGTGGTGGTCTGCAGGAAGTACTTCTTCTTGCTGTCACTTCCCGTCTCACTGGCCTGGCGGAGCTGGAAGGGCACGTCACCTGCCACCACACAGGTGACAGCTGCGTTTTCTCCCTCATCTCGGTCAGATACCTGCACCAGGGCCACAGCTGTCTCTTCTGCCACGTCCTCTGAGATGTTAGCCATCCCATCTTGGTGAGTCACCAGCCCTATGCCCCGGATCTCAATGGTGGGGGCATTGTCGTTCACGTCCTTCACGGTCACCACCACTTGGGCTCGGGCACTCTTGGGGTTGGTGCCCCGGTCCTTGGCAAGCACCGAGAAGCGCAGGGTGCTTAGGTCCTCACGGTCCACGGGGCCCTGCACGGTGATAAGTCCCGTGTTCCTGTCCAGTCTCAGAAGACGCCTCACAACCTCGGGCACCTGGTGGAACGTGTAGTCGATCTCTGCGTTGGCACCTTGGTCAGAGTCATTGGCCTTCACCTACAGGGCAGGGGGAAGAAACAAGGAAAACGGGGCTGGGTTAGTTTGGCGATAAATTAAGCGACACATTTCTGCCTTTCCAATGAGCACGG
The DNA here is from genome assembly GCF_964270905.1 of Leucopleurus acutus. NCBI lineage: Eukaryota > Metazoa > Chordata > Mammalia > Artiodactyla > Delphinidae > Leucopleurus > Leucopleurus acutus. Next base: position 57,780,105 of record NC_139145.1, on the reverse strand, counting down.
CAGACGCAACTAATCTAACAAGGCACCCTTTCCAAAAGCAGCACACGCATGCCCTGCCCTTTTCCCAATCCTGACACCTTGGCATATATTACGGATCTCTTTCCCCGAAGAGCACAGATACAGCCCACAAATCCTCAGTGGTGCTACAAGCTACTACTAGAGATGGGACAGGGCAGAACTGAACTCTACTTATCACTCCTATACTAGTCCACCCAAATATGGGAATGAGGATCCAATTAGCAGCTAGGGCAGCCCTTCCACCCAATTAAACTGGCCTTCAAACCCTTCTGAAGAGCTGGAAAGGTGTGAGTAGTAGAGATGGTGTGTATGCGTGACATACGTGTGCAACATGCATGCATGCACACACACGTGTTGTGATTATGTGAGAAGGTATGTTTATGCACGTGTCTACTGGCACACGAATGGAGACCCACGTGCCCCTCTGGAGGCCACAGGTGAGGGGATTTCTTTTTTGAAAGGAGCCAGGTAGGGATGTGGGTCAGAGGGAGCCCGCCAGGCCAGGTCACTACACTCTGTCAAAACCGGGGAAACCTGTTTCATCTCTCTTCCCCTCCCATGGCTGGCGCTGGCTAGGCATCAACTTGAGGAATCCAGCCGAGCCTGCGGCCAGGAGGGAGGGGCTGGTGCAGCCCACAGAGCCTGCTGGCAGCGGGCTGGGCTCCCAGCATCACACAATGAACTGTCTGTCCCTTTGCAGTGGGCGCATCCTTCCACGCCAAGGCCGACACACACTCGGCCCAAGTCTATACAAACATGGGTGGTAATGGGGCAACAGGAGCCAGGTGGGAATGGTCATGAGGTAGCACTGGTCAGGGAGCAACAAGAGGGATGGAGTTAGGTCACAGCCCAACAGAATGTGATGGCAGTACGGGCGGGGGCGGGGGAGGAGGGGGTAGGGGGTAGACAGGATAGGCGCCACTTGGCAGAGTCTCTGGGGAGCAGAGCAAGAGTCCTAGGTTCAAATCCCAGCTCTGCCACTTCCCAACTATGAGGCCTTGGGCCAATTATTTAACATCCTCAAGCCTCAGTCTACAAATGTGTAAAATGGGGATAATAATAGAACCTACTTAATGGGGGTGTGGTGAGGATTAAATGAGATGATAAGTGTAAAAATGCCTAACACTGCCTGGCACGTGGCAAGTGCTCCCTAAATAGCATTTATCCCTCTTTTTGTCCATCCAGCTCTGAAAATCGGTGCTGACACAGTACTGGGCATCGCACCTAGCAGGCCCTCAGGCCACTGCTAGTCTCCTTTCCTTCCCATCAGGATTTTTTTTGACAGTGAAAACACTGGTGAGCTACCTGGTCTCTGCTCACCCCTCTAATGGTTTCTCCTCGCCCCTCCACCCCCCTGTTCCCCCAGTCTGTCACCAACTTTTCATTATGATCCCCACTGTCTCCCTGTCTCTAGACTGGTCACCCACCTCCTTGTCTGCCTCTCTTGCCATCTCACCTCTCTGTCTCTGTCTCTGAGTCTTGACTTCTGTCTCTCTTTCCCTCCCATCTTGCTCAGTTCTCCTTCTGCCTCTTTCCCACTGCTGGCTCTCTCCCATCCTCTCTTTTCTGCTCTGTCTACCCGTAGCCTCGTCTCTGCCCCATTCTCCTGCGTCATCCCACTTCCCAGCTCTTACACACATGGGCTCTGAAGCCAAACTGTTGGATGTGGCCAAGGTGGAATCTGAACACATCAGGTGGGGGTTACCAGGCAAGTTTCCTAATCTCTGTGGGCTCAGTTCCCCATCTGCAAAATGGGGATAATGCTTACATTGTACTGTGGAGATTAAATGATATAATACACATAATGTATTCAGAACAGTACCTGGCACCTAGGCTATGAGTATTCGCCATCCCCGACTGTCTGTCTCCCTTTTCTTTCTCAGTCTCTCTTCTACAGGTTCCAGTCCACCAGCCTCTAAAAAAAGGCCCAAACTCCTCCCCGTGCCCTGCTTCAGCTTGAGGACTTGGGATGAAGGGTTTCCCAGGACGGGTAATGGTGAGCCCTCCTCAGCTTCCTCATACCAGAGACAGACAGCTTCAGCCCAAGGGGAAGGAGAAAGGAGCTGGGGCTGGCAGGAGGCCAGGGCTGAGATGACAGTGGGAGATACGCCCACCTGTCTGCAGGGACACTTTCTTTGCTCTCTCCCAGGCCCTGACCCCACCGAGCTGCCCAGCCCCTGGGGCAGTTCCCATCGAGAGGGGTGTTGAGAGCTTCAGCAGAGGCCACCGACCCCCCCTACTGTGCCCAGCACCCCACACCCATGGGTACCCTGTGCCTAGGGGAGGAGGTGGGTGTACAGACATCTGTGTACAGTTTTCTAGAATTCTGAGGACTCACCTGGCTAAAGTGATCTCTTGTGACTGTCAGGGATGGGCAAAGCAAGGCTCTGTCCTCCAGCCTCAGGAAACTCGCATGTGGCTAAAGGGCCCCTGGTTGGGAAGACATTCTCATCTCTGGAGAGATTCTACTTGGACAAAAGGCGGTTCACTTGTTCCAGCTCAGCTCACTTGGCTGGGGAGAAGGATATCGTTTGACTTGGGAGGGGGTTTCACTTTGCAGAGGTTTCTCCAGCTCGAGTCTGCCTCGGGGATGGGGGGATCACTGTTCATATGCTATGTCACTGTCACCTGAATAGCTTGACAGAGGAAAGTAAATCCCCTGCTGGGGTGTGGTGGACTTGTGGGAAGGTCTCACCAGGCGGGGGCTGGGGAAAAGAGATCTCACCACAACATCTTGGCCATCTTGCCCTTAAGTGAAGGGAACTCTCACGAGGTTGGGGTAGGCTCCCATTTCTAAATGTGGGTCACCCTGACAGTTAGATGGAGGGGCCTCTCACCTGGATGACTGAGTGTCCTATGGGGCTGTTCTCAGACAGCTCAGCCTCGTAGGACGGCCGCTCGAACTTGGGGGCATTGTCATTGGTGTCGAGCACAGTGACCCGCAGCAGGGCGCTGCTGGCGCGTGGGGGGTTGCCACCATCCTGCACCTTGATAGTGAGGTCGTAAGAGTCCAAGCGCTCCCGGTCCAGGTTGCCCATCACGATGAGCTGCGGCTGCTTTCCGTCCTGGTCCTCTGCCACCTGCAGCTTAAATAGCCCCTGGGCCTCGGGCCCCACCTGCAGCTCATAGGATGCCACACCGTTGGGCCCAGCATCGCGGTCCGAAGCCACTGGGATGGAGAAGAGTGAGCCATTGTTGGTGTTCTCGGGGATGGGCAGCGTGATGACTGGTGAGGCGAAGTTGGGCGTGTTGTCATTGATGTCCTGGACCTCTATCTGGCCCTCTAGCAGCCGGGGGCTGCCATTCTGCACGAGGTCCGTGATAGACACCTCAAACTCCAGGATGCAGGGCTCACCCGGGAGCTGGTTCTGGCATTCTCGGAGCCCCTCGCGGTCGATAGAGGTCTCCGTGGTAAAGATGTCGCCTGTCTTGCCATCCACCCGCAGGTATGGGGCGCCTACTTCTAGTTTGTATAGGTGGCCCACATCTGGAAAACCGTAATCGGCTGCGAGGCTCCCAATGAGGGTGTTGGGCGGTTGCTCCTCTGGCACCTTGTACACCACCCGAGTGGCGTGGCCTGGGGACGGAGCCAGCAGCAGCAGAAGGGCCAGCAGCAAGGCAGGCGGCAGCAACCGTTGCCCCCCAGGGCCTGGGCTGCGCCTCAGGGACCCCATCCGGGCAGGCTCCAGAATCAGGAGGGCTGTACGCGAGGGAGACAAAACAGGGGGTCAGCTGGGAGGAGGGCCCAGGCCCTGGGGGCTGCCCAGAGCCAGCCCCCGACTCCCCCTCTGACACCTACACACTGATCTCCCAGGAGAGATCTGCCCTAGTACAGAGCCCAGAACCCTGAGTCTCACCCACAGCTGGTGTAGCAGCGGTGTCTGCCCCAGCTGGAGGAGCAGGTCTAGAGCAGTTCCTGCCCAAGGAACGCCCTGACCCACCTGACACTCCCTCCCTCCCTCCCTGCTCTCTACTCTGTGCTTTGCCCAACACCTCCTTCTCAGCAGCATCCTGCCATAGTCACCCATGCTAATTACCCTGATACTGAGATAGGGAGAGACAGCAAGTGGAAGGGCGAGACCAGGAGCAACCCCCCCCCACCCCACCCCCACATACAAGGTAGGAGAGAGACGCAGGTACCCTCACATTCCCCAGACCCCGGATCGTCAGCCGCCCACGCTGAGGGCCACTCACGTTGGCTGCAGGGAGAAGGGATGATGTCACGTTCCTCTCCCTTCTGAGATGCCAAGTCAGTGTACGCACAGGAGGTAGGACATCTCAGATCCCTTTCTCCTGGCAGTAATACCCTAGTGCCCAATGTCCCCGCCCTCGTGAAGGGCCAGCTTGGACTGGGCACCAGTCAAGGCTTGAAAACGGTTAGGGCTGTGGAGTAGGTGTTAGCCCTCCCCGGGCCCCTTCCAAACAAACATGCCCCTGGGCACTCACACCTGTGTGTACACACACAGTTCCCGGGGCTCCTCTACCCTCCCTCTCCACCAGGGTGGGGGACGGCGGGGAGGAGAGACACGGGCAGGTAAGTGGAAGAAGAGAGTAGACGCCAAGACTGGGGTCAGGACTGTGGTCAGAGCTGACTAGCCCTGGAATTGGCATTGGGAGCTGCCCCAGCCTATCCTTAGCAACTAGGAGCCCAGCAGGTCTAACTGGGACAGAGCTGCCAATAACACCAGCAGCCTTGCCCTGACCGCTCACTCCCCATACCCCTGGCTCAGTCTCTCAGTGAACATCTGGCCCCTCCCCCGCTTAATCGGTCCAGTCCCATCTCATACCTGCCTCTCCCCGCCCACCCCCAAATCCTTCCAGTTAGAGCCCTGTATGCCCCAGCCAACCACAAGCTGCACCGCCATCACCACGAGAGCCTGCTTCTTCTGCCCATCTCCCCCAGCTTTGAGCTGTGCATCAGCAGACCCCAGCCAGACCCTCCAGCTAAGTCCCAGTCTTGACTCCCTCCTCCTCTCCAGCACTACCACGACCACGGCCAGCCCTTCTATTCAAATCCAAAATCTTCAGCCCAGTATTTTCAGCAGAGGCTCAGGCTCAATCTTCCTTCCCTAGCTCCTGGAGTACGTGCCCCATACCTGGAAATCCCACCCCAGGCCCTGTCACAGGCCACACCCACCCCACTGAAGGCAGGTTCTGGTCACCCAGGAAGCCTTCCCAGGCCTCCTCAGCCCTCGGTGACCTCTCCTTCCTCCAACTCACAGCCACTTATTGTGTGTCTCAATCCCATGGCAATGAATCACTGTGCAGCCTGGGACACCGCCCGCCCGTGTTGTTCAATCCCAGTTATTGTGCGCTTATTCCTGTGTTCTCTGCACTTATTCCTCTCCAAGCATCCCGAAGGAAGGGACAGGGCTCCCTACACTCATCCCCCAGCCCCCACCCACTCACCTTCACAGAGCTGGGCATACTATAGGTGCTCATTCATGCATTCAGTGAGCGTTTATTGGGCACTTACAACGTTCCAGGCGCTATCCTGGGCAGTGGGACACAGCGGCGAACAAGACAGATGCAATCTGTCATTGTGGAGCTGACAGTGGTTCTAACTCAAGGACTATTTGTCACTTTTGTTGGGCTGTACCCATTTGACAGATGTAAGGCAGCAGGGTGGAGAAGAGCAGGGAATGTGACATCAGACAGCCTGAGGCAAACCCCAGCTGCCCACTTTCTGACTGCGTGAGCTGGAGCAATTGACTTAGAGCCTCAGTTTCCTTATCCGTAAAATGGGGATAATACTACCTCTTTCCTAGGGAGTTTGAGATCATGTGGGCTAAATGCCTAGCACAGTGAGTATTCAACAAATGCTCCCGCAAAGCACTCACAATTGTAGTTAGGTAGCTGTTTGGGAAATAACCTGTGAATTGTTTCTCTTTCCTATGAGACGGTGAGTGGAGACTGGGAGAGCCTCTGCTCTGTTTACTCCTACATCCTCAGGGCCTTGCCCTGGACCCTGTACACTGTAGGTACTCAGCAACAGCTCATGAATGACTGTGACTATTTCACCTCTCAGGCTTAGCCTATCCTGGAACTTTCTGTATGGTCACTGCTTGTTTTCTTGCCCAATTTCCCTACTCCACTGAGAACTCCCTGGGGTCTGATTTAATCCTTCTCTGTGTAGGTCCCTAGCAGACTCTCAGCAAATGGTCATTGAATGCAGATTCCTTACACAAGCACAGCCCCTCCCTGGTCACTCCTCGCACTAATAGGCTCAACGCCTGTGAGGCTGTTATCAGATTAGTGTGTGTGTTTGCTCTCAGCTGCAATCTTAATCTCTTTAAAGGAGGGAGGAATCTATCTGATGCTCTATTTGGATCCACCCTCCAGCCATTTCCCCTCTCTCTGCGTGGACCTGCCACTGGGCTCATCTTACCAACAAGCCTCAACCCAAACACACCTGTCTCCAAAGAACCTCATTCCCTTCTGGGCGCCTTATCCTGCCCCCCCTTGCACAGCACACACACAACATGGGATCACTGTGAGCACCGATTCCGTGCGGAAGTCTTGGCAGGGTGGGGGTTACTTGGGAGTTACCCTAAACATGACAAAGAGGAGAAATAAAGCAGTGCCGGCCTGCCTACGCTCACTCCCTCCAGATCAACGGTTTGTAACCTTTTTGGGTCACATTCCCCTTTACGTATTTTATGAAACCACACTGCAGATTTTTCCAAGAAAAATGAACACTCAGAAATTTTGGCTACAAATTCAGAGGTCCGTGGTCTGGCACCGTCAGGGTGACTTTCATTTGTAGCCGCTCTAAGAGCTACAGATTAAGCACTGACCTTGGGGGCTTCCTTCCCCATCTTGGGTCACAACCAGGGGCTCTAACCCCTCAGGCCTTCCAGGCAGCACAAACGTAGCATGCTTGTGACACACTCCCCCCCTCCCCCCTCCCCACGCCTGCCCCCTAACTCTCATACACATTCTCTCACTCACCCTGTCACCCTTAGGGGTCAGGAAAGGATTGTGGCATCTAACTTCTGAGTTGGGAAGAAAACCAAAAGGGAATATCCAAGGCAAGCAAGGTTGGGGGCGGGGAGGGGGCGCGGTTTCCTGGGAGGAAGGTGGAATTTGGGGGAGAAATGGGGTTGGGGGAGGGCTGCCCAGAGTAGGTTGCCCAATAAGAGCTGAAGAGAGTTTAAGCTCTTTTAAGCACCTGGAGAGTTCCTTTAAAATGAGTATTATCTGGCTCCACCCTTAGGAATTCTGATTCTGGAAGAGGGACCTGGAGAAACCCCCAGGCAGCAAGGTGGAGGCAGCAAGGGTCAGGAACCTTTTGGGAACAACTCTGAGGTACTCTAGGTCTTTGGAGTTAAGAAAGAAGCATAGATTCTATTATCATCACCTTTATTACCATCATCACTCTCCTCACTATCACCATCGACCCAACTAACACTCCCCGAGAGATTTTGCTACATTTACATCCATTTCCCGTCTAATCCTCCCAACCCACTGAAATGGGTACTATTTATTATTAATTTATGGCTCCCCATAACACAGATGATAAAACTGAGGCTCAAAAATTATAATTGCCTTAGGTCACAGAAGTAGTAAGCAGAAGAGTTGGGATGTGAGAAATAAGAATGCCTCCTCACTGAGTTGGGAAAAGGCTGGATGGGGGAAGGCAAATCAGTGGTTGTTATGTACCACCCCTGCCACTCCCCCTCCCCACCCCCCGCCAACACACACACACACACACACACACACACACACACACACACACACACACACAATCCCTGGGCTGCCAAACCTGCAGGGCAAGGAGTGAAAGAGAAAGAGAGAGCCTAGGGTTCAAGGTCCAAAGGAACCCAGGCCTCCCAGGATGCAGAGAGAGAGACAGAACAGCCAGGGGTGGCAGTGCAGCAGCCTTTCCTACCCCCTGCTCCCACCCACCATCCCTGAACTTTGTCCTGGTGGTTGGTTGCTGGGAGTCCTTAGTCCCAGACAGCAGCCTTCGAAACGATTAGTGCCTTATCTGCCCTTCCCTAGGCATTGGCTGCCTTCCCAGCAGGGGTGTCCCCACCTCCACCTAACGACACTGGGCACCCAGGACCCTGAGAAGCCAGAGCCTCAGTAGGGGCAGTGACTCATTCTTCTCAGGCCAGAGGAGCACAGTGAGGTGTGAGGGGGCAGAGTCCAGGGAAGGGCAAGGAAAACGCCATCTGTGTCAACATCTGGGGAGGAAGGAGAACAGTGCTGAGGGTTCACCTGGAACCTTCATTGACAGTCCACCTCGGGGACCAGGGGCCATTTCCTGCTGAATGCTGTGGCCAGAGAGGAAACACACAGGGGCAGACATCCCAGAGGCCAGGTCAGCCCTGACCCTCACTCCTGCACTGTTACACAACAGTCATCACCACTGTGGGCACAGATCACCAAGGGACACAGCAAACATCTGGGAGAGGAGAGTAAGCAAGCTGGGCTGTGTGGGGTGGAGCTGTTCAGAGGCTTCCCACAGTGAATAAGTGCACAGCCCTCAGCTCCTCTCCCTTCTTTTTCACAACCCTCTGTTAGCCTCTGCAGGGTTTCCAGGCACCTGCATTCTTGAGTCAGACTATCGGGGTTCAAACCCTGGTTCCACCACTTCCTAGCTGTGTGACCTTGGCCAAATGACTTTACCTCTCTGAACATATTTCCATATTGTGAAATGGAAATAATCCTGCCTCTTGAAGTTATTTGGGAGGATTAAATGAGAGCCGATGCATTAAGGTCTATTACGTTGTAAAGGACAGATAGCTTTCCATCACCGAAGACAGCACTTGATTTCCAACATCAGGCAAACAGCAGGTGCTCATTGGTTCAATAAATAAATGAGCCAATCCCCTGCCAGTTGGGAAGACCTATGAAGGCAAGGATGGTGTCTGTCTTACTACAGTACTGCATCCTCATCACCCACCATGGGCCCTAGCAGACAGTAGGTGCTCAATACATGGTTGAAAGAATCTCTCTCTGCAGCACCAACTATCCTCTCTCACGGTAGGGGCAGACCTCACCCGTATTGGAAGGGCCTCCTCCTTTCCCATCTCCTCTCCCCCCCAGCCTTGACTCCTGCTCAGCTCCTCCCCCCACCCTTGCAGACCTTCTCCTGACCCTTCCACCCACACTCCGCGGCAGTTAGCTCACCATCTCTACCTAGCCCAGCTCCCCTGACCAAGTAGCCACAGCAGCAGCCCGTCTTCCAGGAGGACGCCTTACCAGCAAGACCCCCCCTTTCCAGCTGAAATCCCTTTTGGAATTGGGGATTGGGTGGGAGGGAAGGGAAGAAACTAAATGCAGCCAGAACTGAAACCGGACCTGCTCCCCTACCACCCCGCCCCTGGCAGTCTCTGGAGGCCCCTCTCATCCCTCTCTCCTCGATTCCACTCCATCCCCTGGTCTCGTCGTAATTACACATTTCAATCCTCCCAGACCGCCACGTCAAGAAAGTAACACCCCTCCACCCCACACACACCTAGACCTCTGGGCTGTCACAAACACCTTCTGCGCGCTCTCCTTCCTGGCAGCTACCAAGGGTTGGCCCAGAGCAGGTAATGGAAGGCTCTCGGCGTTTTCCGGCACGACGTCCTGGACTCTGCCGGCCGGGGCAGACCTCAGCCTACACCGCCGCGGTCAGCGGGCGCTCCCCGTACACCTCCTGCGCGCGGGGTATCTCCTCCCAGAGGACGCGGGAGAGTGTGTCGGGGGAGGTGGGACGGCGGCTGTTCTCCGCCAGCCTCCGGCTCGGCCGGCCCCACCCCACCCCCACCCTCAGCAGGGAGACGCCGGGCCTTCCCGAGCTCAGAGCGAGGCGCGAGCGCGGCGCGGTGAGAACGCGCCTCACCGGCGTGTCCCTGGTGCCCCCAGCCCCAGGGGCCGCCGCGGGGACTCCCTCCTCCTCCGCCTCTCGGGCCTCAGCCTAGGGACCCCCGCAAGCCGGCGGGGGTCTAGAGCCGTCTAGAGCCGCGCAGCGGGCGCAGTGAGGGGGCGGGGAGGGAGCCAGCGCCGGAATCACAAAGCAGCGAGCCCGGCCCGGAGGAGAAATTCTCGTAAAACGGACCCTCTAGCGGAAAAAGGGGGCTTTGCCCCACTCTCAATCGTCAAAGACCTCAAAGCAGCCCCGAATATTTCCTGCTAGAAGGAATGGTCTCCGACCACTGCTGAAAAACTGAGGCCAGAAGTCTGGGCTCCCGAGGGTAGCTGGGGGGGAAGGGGTGCGAGTCGTTCTCGCCTGCCGGTTGTGCTCCTGCGCGTGCCGCGCGCGTGCCCTCCTGGTCCCAGGGCCTTGCCCGCACACACGACTCTGGCCTGCAGCCGGGACCCGGCGGAGAGGACGCCCAGGTGTGAGAAGAACACAGGTGTGTGGGCCCCAGGTGTGCTGGGGATCCAGGTGGTTTGGAGAACGAAGCTAAATGGTCCGAAGAGGGTCGCAAACACCGCCCAAGGCTTGCACCCTCTGCAAAGGGACCTAGGGCCCTGGAGCTCCGGGGAGGAGGGGTTGGCGCGGCCTGCCAGGTCCAGCTCGTTCCGGGAATTCCCGGCCGGCCGGCCCCGGAGTGGGGGTGGGGAGGCGCCAAGCGGGGAAGCAGGTCCGGCCAGCCCCTAGGGTTCCCGCTGGGCCGAAATTTACACTCACTGTACGGCGCTAAGGGGAAACGGGCTCTAGGGGCTCTCCGGGTGGCCCGGCGGCTTCCCCTGACGGAATCTGGCCTCCGAGGGTGAGGGACAGAGCGTGTATGCTTGTGTGTATACGCTGCAAGGTGTAATGTGACACTGTTGGTGGAAGGTGTGTGTGACACCCAGTGTTAAGATGTGTGAAGCAGTAGATTCCGTGTTTGTGACCGTGAGGCGCTGCTGTGGGTGCCACTTGCTGTGTTAGGGCGTGTGCCGTCAAGGAGTGTGCTGAAACACTGGGTTCTGTGTTTATGGGTGCAGTCGAGGGGTGCAAGCGAGACATGTGTTGTGTACCTGTGTTCTGGCCAAGGAGTGTAACATAATTTATGTTAGGGTGTGTGCCTTAAAGGAATATGTGTGTGCGGGGCTGGGTTTTGAGTGTTCATCTGGCGAACTGTGGTCGTGACACTCGTATGTGCGGGCATGAGATTGCTTTTGTGTGTCCATGTCGCCGAATGTCACACCCGGTTGTGTTTTGTTGCTTTGTATGGCCACGGGTTGTGTGTCTGTGCTGCTGAGCGTGCAGAAGCTGAAGCAGATTCTAAGCTACTGACGGTGCCCCAGTGGGCGCTGGTGTGCGGGAGGTATGCCTGTGTGCACATATGTATGTATGTGTGTACATATGTCCGTGGTCTGGCCCTCCGGGTGCCCGCGGGGAGCTGGAAGCGCCTGAGTGATCCGAGCTGGTCGCCCAACAAGTGTGTGTGTGTGTGTGTGTGTGTGCGCGCGCGCGCGCGTTGTGAACGAGGGTCCTTGCTGGCTACATCCTCGGGGACGGCCCCCCTTCCAACTGGGGGCTGCGGGCTTGCCCCAGGCCATCTCCATCCCTCGCGCGGCTGGAGCCCCCCTATCCCCGCAGCTCCAAGCGCTCCAGGGTGCAGGGCGCCCAGGCTGGAGCCCAGTCCAGCACCCGCTCTCCTCGCTCGGCTTTTTGCGGCGGACCTTGGAGGCCAGGGTGCCCCAGCCGCAACCCCAACCGCCCCCACCTCAGCCCCGGCGCGCTGAGCACCGACCGGGCCCCCGTGGCCGCGCTCGGCCGAGCGCCCCTCCCTCGGCTCCCGCCGGCCATGGCCGCTCCCGGCCGGGAGCCACCACCGCCTCCACCGCCACCGATCCTTACCCGCCTGTGGGCAGCGCAGGCCGCGGGCCCTGCAGTCCATGAGCCGCCACCGGCCCCGGCCCGGGCTGCGGCTCGGCACGGCACGGCTCTGGCTGGCGCTGCGGTTCAGGCTCGGCTCCGGCTGGCTTTGGGCACAGCAGCCCCGGCGGCTTCGCGTCCGCGCCGCGCTCCCGCTCCCCGAGTGTGTGAGGCGGCGGTGGTGGCGGCAGCGGTGGCGGAGCCAACGGCGAACGGAGAGCACAGCCGGGCCCGCCCCCTCCCTCCCGCCCCCTCCCTCCCCCTCCCTCCTGGCCCGCCCGCCTGCCTCCCTCCCGCCTCCCTGCCCCCTCCCCCGCCCAACACGGCCGGGAGGTGGAGCTCGGGACCGCTCTGGTCCTGCTGGGAGGGGACCCCAGCACCGCTCCCCAAAGCCAGGACCCCTTTGGCTATCTCTCCCCTACCCGAGGCCCGTATACACAGACCGTCCCCCTCCCTGGCTCTTCAGTTTACACTTATCCCACCCGTGCCCCCATCTGGGACCCCTCCCGAATTCCTTTCCTAACCTCACTCAAACACCTGTCCCCTACCCTGCCCCCCTGGGAAGTGGAGGCACGGGAAATATCTCCCCCGGTGCCTTCTTTTCTGGGCATCTGCTCCTCCAGATCCACCTTCTTCCCGCCCAGACCCCCAGATCACCCCGAACGGCCCTCCCTTCTCACTGCGCTCAGGGGAAGTCCACCCCTCCCCCTCTGGCCGAAGCCGCAGAGCGGTCAGCGTCGGTGGCCGCAGCAAGTCTTGGGGGTGGGGCTATGGAGGGGACCGTGCGAGGGAGAGGGTAACGGGCCCCGGGGGGCTCCTCTAGAATGAGTACTGGGGAGATGTACAAGTGTGAGGATGAGGTAACGCGCCTAAGCTCGGGCTATTAGAGGGTCCCTCAATCACCTGCCCTCTGGGCGGCATGGAGCTGTGACCCCGACACATTTACCAGTGACATACACACATTCACACAGTCACATGGGTCCCTACCCCGCGAAGCCAAGAAGTGTCGCGGCCTGTGTCACACGCCCTCGCAGTGCCACACGCTCCCTGTCACAATCACACCGAGTCGCACACTGTGTCACACGCAGTGTCTCACACACTCAATACTCAGTTTCTCCCGCTCAGTTTTGGCTCTCTGGCGCCATCTAGAGGTGTCTGAGCAGCCTGGGAACTCCTTTTCCTTCGCTCAGGGTTTGGTACCCCAGGCTTTCAAGTGCCCCAGTCTAATGCGACCTCCAGCTTTTGCCACTTATAAGCCAACGCAGTGGCTTCCAGGCCAGAAGAGTGAGAAAGACTGTCCCTGGTAAGGCCTGGAACTGGGTGTGCAGAGGCCTAATATGGGATGACTGATGGCTGGGCCTCTATTTGCCATAGCCTCTGACTACTCCCTATCCACAGGCATTTTCCCATCCCTACCACTCCTCTATCCCTTGTCTCTTTCCTCTGCTTCCTCCCCTTCTGATACCTGTATTCTCTGTGGAACACTCTTCAGGGTAAGGGTGGGCTCTCGGGCCAGCTGACGGCTGCCCAAGATCTCTCCGAGAGCAGCCCCCCTTGAACTCCCTTTCTGGCCTGGGCCCTGCTCTAGTCTGCACTCTCAGACCTCAGCCCCGGAATCCAAGATGTGGTGCTCTGGATGCGAGATGGGGTGAGCTAGTGAAAGGAGGATCTGTCCTATAGGTGGTTTCTCCCGGTCCCCTGCAAAACTCATATGCTCCGCATCACTGAGCACAACTCCAAGGGAGGAATCAGTGGCCCAGAGACAAGAAATCTTCCACAGAGGAGCTGCCCCAGCTTCCCTGCCCCCAGCCTGTGCCCGCTGCCCACTGCAGCAAACCCTCCCCAGTCTGCTTGCTGGGAGCCATTCAAAGGCTCCTCTGTTCTCCTCCCTTGCTCAGGGCTGAGCAAGAGGCAGCCGCAGAGCTGGGCAGGAAATGCTAATCTCCCAGATGTTCTCCTCCGTCCTCCCTGCTCCACCACCGTCAAACCCAAATCCTGCACCTCAAGTGATAGGAGCAGAACTGGGCCAGCGCAACACCAGGGTGTGTCTACTCTTCTCCCTACTCCCCATCCCCTCCTACCCCAGCTGCCAGGCTGGGCTCTGTGGGGCCCTGAGCCTGGGACAAGGTAGAAATGAGGATGGGGCTGTCTTCCCCAAGCAGAAGGGCAGTCAAAGGGCTGAGACTGGAAGGTTGCATCTGAAGAGGAGAGAAGCCAGGCTCCTGGCCCCATACCAAACTGGGAGGAGGACCTGGTTGGCAAGTAGGGAATCGGGGTCTTCTAAACTGATGATGCCTGAGATTCCAGCTGAGCCTGTGGCCAGGGATTGGGGGATGCTAGGTGTGGGAGTGGTTGCGTTGCTTGTGGCCTAAGGCTCTTGCTGTGATATGTATGTGCCTGGGATGGGCCGTGGCTAATAGAGAGTTAGGATGCTGTAGAGCCTTGCACTGTAACAGAAAAAATTGTTGTCTCTGATGGCAGCTGGGACACTGTTGTGATGCTATGATGCTGGTGTGCCTAGGGTATAGCCAGAACAATCAGAGAGGCTTTTGCCAAGCTGTGTGTGTATGTGTGTGTGTGTGTGTGTGTGTGTGTGTGTGCATGTTGAGAGGAGGGCTGTAACTGAAATGCTGTAAGGCTTGAAGCTAAAAGTGTGAGGTTGGCATACCTGAGACTGGCTATAGCTGAGAAGCTGTTCTCTGTTAATATGATGTAGGTAGAACTGTAGCTGGATCTACTGCTTAGGTACTAGGAGATGAGAGGCTGTTGCTAGGAGCCTGTACCTGAGAGGAAGGCTGTTACCTGGGATAAGAGCAGAGCTACTGTTGTGTATAGGACTGTAGCTGGGTTGCTATTGGTCCTGAAGCTATAGCTGTGATGACAGCATACTGGGGATTGGCTACAGCTAAGGTGCTGTTGCCCAGGCTTGTGGCTGGGCTGTTACTGTGTGCAGGACTCTAGCTGGGATGCTGTTATGCCTGCAGCCATAGCTCTGAAGCTCAAGTGGAGCTGAGAGGCCATTTCCTGGTAATATAGCGGGACCACTGTTGTGTGGGGGACGGAGGCCACACTCTGTTTCCTAGGAGATGAGAAGTTGTTCCCTGGGAAGCTGTTCTGGAAGGCAGGATGCTACCTAAGATGGGAGCTGATCTGCTGTTGGAGCTGATCTACTGTTGTACTTGGGAGGATTCCCGAGTGGCCATTGCTGCGTCTGTGGCTGGCTGGGTGGGGGAAGGCGAGTGAGTTCTGCCTTGAGGTCTGGGAGATGCCAGGAGCCCAAGGCTGGGCGGGGGCTGCTGCTCTGGGGAGGCTTCAGCAGTTGCTCTGCTGTGGAGCTGGGAAGCCTGTTTTCATTACTGTTTTAACTCTTTTTTTAACCTTGTTTTTCTCTCGGCTGCACTTTCGCTCACTGATTAATTTTGGTATTTTTCTCACGGTGCCTCAGCCCCTGTCACGGCTGCCATGGCAACAGGAGGCAGTGTGCACAGCGCCAAAATATCTGATCAAAAAATAACCAAAATAAGCAAACACCGAAACGACTGTGCTGGGGGCTCTGGCCGAGGGAGAGCCGATGGCGCAAGCCCAGGAAACTCTAGGCTCCCAAGAGACCCCTTTTTCTTCCCCAGGGAAGCTTTGCTGAACCTTCTGATAACCTGGGAGGCCCCTTCCCAAGGGAACCCCACCACCACACACACACACACACACACACACACACACACACACACACACACACACACACACACACACAGATCTCCCAGGACTCTGAGATTTCCAATGGTCCCTGCCCGAGAGGCCGTTTTGCCTGAGGTGGGAGCATTGGGAGGGTGTGAAGGCTGGGGTTCACTTCCCAGGAGCTGACAGTCAAGCCTCTGAGAAGCTCCCTACCTGCCCTCACCATACACATCTGCATCACCCCACCCACCCCTCTCCCTACCCCTCCTTCCTCAGGCTTCTTCCACTTTCTCTGCTCCCAACCCCTACGTGGCCACCTCCACTCTCTTCTTTTCATACCCCAGCATCCTGACAGGATGGATGGCGGGGAGGAAGCTGCAGTCTCTCCCACAACTCTTCAGTGGAGGTGCTAGGAGAGATGCCACAAAAGCACCTGACACTCCTGGGCCTCTGGCCACCTCTAGCTCCAGCTGCCTACGGGAGATTCCTGAACAGCCCTGAACGCTCACACCCCCAGTAGCACTTGACACTCACTTTCCCCCCAGTAGCATTCTAGTTTCCTGGGGACCTCCTTCTCTCAAGTGGGCATATCCCCAGGAGGGGCAAAACAATAGAGCCTCATATGAAATAGGAAGGGGCAAAGCTCTTGGTACTACCTGTCTCCCTTCTTTACCCACTAATTTCCCCCCTGAGGGGGCTCGTCTAGATTTCTGGAGCGCTAAGAACCGGAGGAACTCTGCTTCGGTCACATCACAAAATTATATCTCTGGCTCCTCTTCTCGGTGCCCCTCCAGCAGGGAAAAATCTCACTCCCAACAGGTCTTCGTCCCTTTCTGGGAGCTAGGACTCACCTCCTGCCCCTTACATTCAGTTCCTATGACCCCCTCCCCACCAAGAGCAGTAGTGGCCTTGGCCTCCTGGCAGAGCCTTCCTGGGCCTGTTTCCATAGAAACCAGATAGTCTGTGCAGTGTGAGAAGGGGAGGGGAGACAGGAGCAGGGAGGAGGGACCAGACCTCAGGGGCAACCCCAGAAGCAGGGACCTGGGCAATGAGAGAAGGAGGAAGCTGCCCCATCCAAAGGGAGGGTGGGACCTTGATCTGGGGAGGGGAGAGAGGAGGTCACCAAAGCTTGGTAGGTTCTATTCACCACCCCCCTCCCCGCCCCTGCACCACAGCTTATTCTGCTGCCTCCTGAGGAGACCCAGGACTGTCTCTTCCCCTGGCGCAGAGAGGGGGGTTCCTCTCTCCCCACGCCCCTAAGATCCTTCTTTACCAGGAACTGCCTGATCTGGGGTGAATCTCTTTCCCAGGAGCCAGCAGTCCTGGTCTAAGACAGGGGCCATAGGATACCTTCCCTCCCCCAAGAGCTATGCACTCACCCCAGACCAGTGGCTCTGTGCTCTGGAGGCTGGGCCGCCCCGGGACCCAGTGACCACTGCTGACCCCGTGGCGTGCGGCTCTCAAAGGCCCCATTCATCTCCGGGGGCTGAAGGCACCATTGTCCCTGGCGGGGGGTGGTGGGGGCAGTGGGGGGGGTCTCGACTCAGAAGGAAGGAATGTGTCTGGAGAAGTTGCCCGAAGGGCTCCAGTCTCCAGGTCCCCACCAGCTCTCCATCAGGACCGCTACATGACCCCAAGCCCTTTCCCCCACTAGCTCCCAGCAGCCTTCATGCTTCTCTTGAGGGTGGGGACTGCCGTGGTTTGGGGGAGAAGCCCCGCCCCAACCCTCTGGCTCTCTCGGCAGAACCCTTTCTGGGGCTGGGAGCTGTCCAGCACCTCGGGTCCTGACGGACCAATGATGCGCCTCGGTGCCATCGGACAAGAGGGGGCTCAGGGCCAGCCTAAGCTGGCCGGGGGCTCGGGAGCTCTCCTCCACCCAGGTTAACACTGCAAACCACACCTGACCTGGGTGGGCATGGGTGCAGCTCTGGACATGGGGATCCATGGGTGCTGAGAACTGACCTGGGGAACAACTTGACCCCTGCCCTATCTGAGGAGAATTGAAGGGTCAAGTGCCACCAGGCCACTCCCCTGGAATTCAGTCTCTGACAGAGTTACAGAAAAAAACAGGAGAGGTCAGGCCCTGCCTCTCCCTCCCCCACCGTCTCTGCCGTGCCTCTGTTTCTGTTTTCCTAGCTCTCTCCACCCTCCTCTTCTCTTTCCCTCCCTGCTGGGTTGGGGGCTGCTGAATTATCACTTCCCAGCTCTGCTAATGTGCTCCCTGCTGCAGGGAGGGATCGTAATTCTGGGAGATGATTAAGTTTCAAATTGTTTTTCTGTGTGTTGTTGAAGATGAGGCTTTAATATGGTCCCTCCCCAGATAGGGAGCCTGGCCTGGCCCCAGCTGCTTGCCGCATCCCTCCTCTGCTGGACCTCTCCTCTCTGATAGGCCAGGTCTGGGAACATGTCCCTTGGTGTCCCCTTTAAACTTATGCGGGGTGTGTGTGGGGGGGGGTGTGGGGGGGTGGACCCACCTTTGACTCAAGCAGGAATACACATAATGTGTGGTGAGAAACACTGGTTTTGAAGTCAGACACGTCAGAATTCAAATCCTAACTCTGCCACTTACTATCTGTGTGACCTTGGATGAGTTACTTAAACTGTCTGAGCCTCAGTTTCTTCATCTGTAAAATGGGGATAATTTAACAATGGCCTCATAGAGAGCTTTGTGGATTTAAAATGATAATGCATGTAAAGTGCTTAGCGGAGTGCCTGGCTCACGGTAAAACCTGGTCAATGTTAGTGGTTATTAGTACACACGTACCCCATCCTGTGTGATCCTGCCTCCCCCATCCTTCCTAACTTTGTTCTTCAGTTCAGTAAATATACATCTAATGCCTGCTATTTTTCCAGGCACTGTGCAGTAGAAATTAAGTTATTCAGGAGTGAGGAAGTTGGTTTTCTTGCTTATCCGCCCTTAAACACTCCTTCATTTGCCTCCTTTCCTCCTTTCAATTTAAGTTCACTCCCATTTTACCCTCCCACCTACTTCCAGCTCTTCCTTCATTCTTCCTACTTCATTCTTCCTTCTTTCTCTGCAGTCTTATCACTTCACCTTGATTCTTATCCTCCTAACGCACACACGTCTTTTACCTTCTACATCATTCTCCATCCCATTTGGGGTCATCATAGTGAATAAAGGGGTTGAGTTTTCAAACTAGGAGAGAGAATCCTGAGTCATGCCGTGTGTGTGTGTGTGTGTGTGTGTGTGTGTGTGTGTGTGTGTATCTAAGGGTCACACACATTAGTCTGAATTCAATGGTGGATCTGTAACAGACTTCTGAACTCACACATTTGAACGGTATACTTGTTTGCCTTCTATCCCCTATATATAATAAGCCTTACAACCCTTGAAATATGTCTGTTTCTTTGCCTACCTACCTACCTACTCTGTCCCTACCTCCATCTTTGTTATACTCTACTCTAAATGGGAAAGTCTACTGGTTGTCAATAACAGAAGCTGATTTATGATAGTGTCTTTTTGTTTCTTCTCAGCTGGCTTCCTACCCTTCACCATACTGACCAACTTTTCCAAGAAGTCATTTCACAACTCTTTGAGGGCTTGATTCAGTGCAGGAAACAGAAACTACTCTAGGTATTTTAAACTGAAGGGAATTGAATATGGGAATTGAATGCTTATAAAAATATTAAAAAGACTTGTGGAAAGGACTCCTAGAAGCTGTACCAAGAGAGCTAATACATATGCCATGATCAGAAAGATGGGGACTCAAAAGGCCACCACTGGAACTATTGAATTAAAGAACACACTGCCAAAGCTTTGCCACCTAGGAATTAGGAAGGAGAGACCAGGAAGCTGGAATAACCGTTACAGGAGAACCCCACATCTCCAGGATCCTGCTTGCCGGCAGAAAGCCCAAAATAGCAGAAAGAAGGCCTCTTCCGCTTTTCTGCCTGTCAGTCACACAAGTGCACTTAATTGTAAGGGAGCCAGAGGAACTGGATTGTAGCTTTCTAGTCTCTGTAACACAGTAGAAGAAAGTAGCAATAGAGGATGCATGCCAACTGACCATATTCAACACTAATTTGGACCTTGCCCTTTAGGAGTTCACAGACTAGAGGAGAAAACACCAGGATCAATGCAGGTTAAAAGGGTGAGCCAGAAAGTATCTGCGACAGACCAAATTTCAGCCCCAGGAGGCCTGGGACCTTAGTGGTCTTAAAGTGAGTCCAGACCTAATTTGTAGCTATGGAGCTCAGGCTCTGCGAATCACTGGAGGACTAAAGCTGACGTCAGTGCACGAGGGAGAGGCGGGGAAGGAAGAGACCATGACCCAACGTCCACAATAGTTCCCACTTCCTGGAAGGGGCTGTACGCAATAATCCAGGACCCCGAGTGAGGTCCCAAGAAAACAGGGCCCACACGCGGTAGCAGATCCTCCCTCACACTGACTGGTTTTGGCTTATGTGGCCCTATGTGGCTCACCTGTCACCTGCCTCAGACCATCATTCTAGAATGAGCCCTCAGGATCACCACTGGGAGAAGAGGAGTGCCGAGGGAAGGCTAAAGTGGGCCCATCTCTCAAGCGGGAGAACCCAGGGGTGTTTGGATGGGGAATATCCAGAAACTGGCACCTTCCAGCTGTCTATCTCTGCTTCCTCCTGAAATTCCAGATGTTTTGGCATCTCTTCTCTTCTCTGACTCTAGGAATCAGGAGCTGAGTCTAGGTGCTTCTCGGACAAGGAAATAGTAGCAGCTTCCAAGATCCCCAATAAATCCCGCTTATAAATGGTGTCAGTTTATATCTGCTGAGCGAGTATGAAAGTGTAGGGATAAGAGGTGGGCTGGCATCTCCTCATGGGCTTAAAATGGAAGGTAGTATATCCCGGTGGGTAAAATCTTGGCTTCCAGAGTCCTGTCCTGACTCAACTCCTTCCTAGTTTGGCCCTAGTGTGACCTTGGGCCAATGCCATAATCTCTCTGAGCTTGTTCCCAATCCGTAAAAGGGGAATAATACATACTTGCCTCCCAAGAAGGTTGGAGAACTAATTGAAATGATTATGGATAACCATGGACAAAGTGCTTGGTTCAGTTCTTGGCACATAGTAAGCTTTCAGTAAATGGCAGCTGTTAGTATTTTTGTTATTATTATTGATACCGTACTTTCTCAGCAGCAAACATCTTCCATCTTAATTACCTGGAAACATTTAGAAGAGGGGGTTCCTCACACAAGGCTTGCTCTGGAAGTATGAGCGCTTAGTCACAATTTGGAAAAGTGGAGAGCCAGACCAGCTCAGGATGCCCCTCAAGACTGTTTCTTCCGGCTGAGAAGTCTCTGTCCCCTTGAATCCTAGTGCTGTCCCTGTGTGGACATCTTAACGTCACCCAGGGAAGGGGCCGTGATGTCACTCTGGCAGGTGAGGAAAGGAAAGGCTAGTGATATTCACAGGCCCAAGATCAAAAAAGTTTGGAACCATCTGCTCTGACCTTTTGTGCCCCCTTTTCTCCTTTCCTCTCCTTTCCTCAAAGCCTCCAACTTCATTTAAATTTTATTGAACATCTACTATGTACCAAGCACAGGCACCATATTAGGTACATGGGGGTACAGTGAAGAACAGAGAGAAAGGCAGCCCCTAACCAACTGGAGCTCTCAGTTCACTGTGGCCACAAACTGTACAGCTATAATGACAAAAAATATTCATTTAATTACAGTTATAGTGGATGCATCTAAGGAAAATGACAGAGAGTAATGAGAGTGGATAATGGAGGAACTTAACCTCCCTTGTTAGTCTGGGGGAAGAGGGAGTGGGCAGGAAAGGCCAGATCAGACCTGCAGAATGAATAAGAGTTAGCCACCCAAGGATGGGGAAGTGCCCTGGGCAAAGTGAATTCCTGCCAAGATGTTAGATGATAACCTTATGATGTGTTGCCTTGACCAGAGGTATTTGATTCTTAACTAGGGACTCCTAAAGGGATAAATATTTAATGGCGGGATTTTTGAGAGACATGTGACCAGCTGATAGGGTCAGGAGGCCTTCTCATCAGCAGCATTCTAACCAAACCGTGTGGCCAGGAGGCCTATCTCTGGGTATGCATTGTGTGTGTGTGTGTGTGTGTGTGTGTGTGTGTGTGTGTGTGTGTGTGTGTGTGTAGGAATGTAAATGCATGTTTGTGACCGTGAATGTAGGTGCAGGTGTCTATGAATAAATGCAGAGCTGTAGCTAATAACTTTGACATATGGGCCAAGCAACAGAAACATATCTTTAAATCCAGGTATACACCAACCCATGGGGGAGTTGCAGGAGAACAGAGAAGCAAAACTGTTCACGTGCATGCACATGGGAGCCCCCAGCAGTTAGATCCCCCACCCTTGACCTTGGACATCCCAGATCATCCATCTCTGCTAGGTATCGGGGCAAACTAGGCAGCCCTGCTAGCGAAGCATTGGTGTTGAAGGTGGGGGAGGAGAAGAGCCTTTAAAATTTGCACAATCTTCTAGAAAATCATTATTTAAAACGTTGGCATCCTCCATATTTTTGTTCCTAGGCCCCTGGTGAGTGAGTATACCTTTATTGAGAGTTTGAATGTCTGTATGCATCTATATGTGTGTGAATGCTGACTGTACGTGCTTATGTGTATATAAATAGGTGTTTGGGGACTACAGTGTCAGTTGTGATAACTAAGAGCCCCTGTGAGTTTGGGGCCAGCAGACCTGTTTGTGTGCTCCTCCCCTCCTACTACGCCTGTCTCCACTGATCTCATGAGACGCAGAGGCTGGGATTATCTGCTGGTCAGGGCTGAGTCCCTCCGTATTAACAATGGACCAAAAATGTACTGACCGCAAGGCAAACAGAAATAATATGCTCACGTTCACCTCCATCCCATAAAGCAAGTGGAACCTGGGCCCGTTGCAGTGAATGAGCTTCAGTAATTCATCCCAGCTGCGGGTGTTGTATTGACACAAACCTAATTTAACACTGTGGGAGCCAGGGGAGGTAAGGAGCAATTATGCCCTCACCTGCAGCATGGTCACTCTGCTAGCTCTCTGATGCTACGTTGGAAAGCAGAATCCCACAGTGGGAAAAAGGTTGGGGAAGTCGCTTGTCCCTTTCCCTCCTTGCAGGCAGTTGACTTTCTGAGGCTGCTAAGATGATGTTCTATTTTCTTCTTGATAATATTCTTGTATAGAGACTTCCCACCCCCGTCTCAGGACTTGAACTTCCCAACAGTGACGGAGATGTTTCTTAGGTCAGACCAAGGTCTCTTCTGTATCTCTTTCTGAGGAATCAAAACCACTGGCACTTTCTGTAGGGTGTGATGGGTTTTGGAGGAGTGAGGTTGAGGTTTTTGCTGGAGAGAGAGGGAATCCTTAACATGGTTAATGTCTTAAATGACATCCGACAACCCATCTGATTTTCTTCTTTCTCAAAAATAAAAGTCACTCATTCAACCTCCAAAAAATGTCTGTTGAGTTCCTATCTTTCTTCATTTAGTCAATAAATGCTTAATAAGCACCTACAGGTACTAGGTGAACCAAAGAGTCTGGATCCTTGCTTTCATGGGTCAATAGGATAGCAGGAGAGAGAAGCCTTAAACACACGAATAAGTATGTAAGTGCAAATTGTTGCTAGTGCTACTTATTTCTATTCATTCACTCATTCAAACACCAATACAATGAGGGAGAATAATAGTAAGGAACAGCTTTGGAACAGAAGGGTCTCTTTGAGCCCTGAAGGATGAGTAGCCTAGGGAAGAGAGTGGGAAGAGTAAACCAGGGGAGGGAAAAGCATGTGTTCAATGCCTTGCTTCTTACCGCAAGCAGATGATTAAGCTTTCCTGGGGCCTGGTGGGAGAGAAGGAACTGGAAGAGAAAGGTCTGAGTTCAACTTCTGTCTTTGCCACTTTATAGTTGGGTGGCCTTGGGCAAGCGACTTATCTCTTTCAAGTCTTAATCTACTTATCTCTTTCTCACCTCATCTATAAAATGGAGATGATAACGTTTCCCACTTTATAGGATTGTTGTGAAAAATTAAGTAAAATAATGTTCTAAAGTGCTTACCAGTGCTTGGCATATGGTAAGTGTCAATAAATTACTACTGTTGCTATTATGATTATCCTCAAATGCTCCAAGTTATTTATTACCTCCAGGCTTTGGCACAATTTTTTGCCTCTGCCTGGATCACACCCCATTCTCTTTACTCACTTATACTCATCTGTCAAGTAACAGCTGAAATGTATTTCCCTGGAAGGACTTTCCTGACCCCTAGATCTATGGCTCTCAAACTTTAGTGCATGTAAGAGTCACTGTGTGTGTGTGTGTGTGTGTGTCAGTGTGTGCTTATTACAAAGCAGATTCCCAGTTTTGACAAAGTACCATGGTAACATAAGATGAAACATTACGGGAAACTGAAACTGAATGGGAGATATACAGGAGCTCTGCTATCTGCAACTTTTCTGTAAATCTAAGATTATTCCAAAATAGAAAGTTTATTTTTTTAAAAAGCAGACTCGTATGCAAGTCATCAACCACAATGAGATATCACCTCATACTATTAAAAAAAAAACAAGAGAGAGAGAGAGAGAATAACAAATGTTGGCTAGGTTGTGGAGAAATTGGAACACTTGTGCACTGTTGGTAGGAATGTAAACTGGTACAGCCACTTTGGAAAATAGTATGACAGTTCCTCAAAAACTTAAAAATAGAATTACCATGTTCCACCAATTGTACTTCTGGGTATAATCCCAAAAGAATTCAAAACAGGGTCTCAAAGAGGTATTTATACACCCATGTTCACAGCAGCACTATTCACAATAGCCAAAAGGTGGAAGCAAGCCAAATGTTCGTTGATGGATGAATGACTAAACAAAATGTGGTATATACATACTATGGAATATTATTCAGCCTTAAAAAGGAAGGAAATTTTGACACATGCTACAACATGGATGAAACTCGGGGACGTTATGTTAAGTGAAATAAGTCAGTGACAAAACAATACTGTATGATTCCACTTATATGAGGTATTTAGAACAGTCAGATTTATACAGATGGAAAATATTATAGGGTTTCTAGGGGCTGGGAGGAGAGGAAACAGTGGAGGTTTTTTGTTTGTTTTTTTAAATGTGTATAGAGTTTGTTTTGCAAGATGAAAAAATTTTGGAAATTGGTTGCACAACAATGTGAGTATACTCAACACTATCGAACTGTACACTTAAAAAAATGGTTAAGATGATAAATTTTATGTTATGTATATTTTACCACAATTTTCAAAAATTCAAATAGCAGATTCCCGGGCCCCACCTTCAGAGCCTTTGACTCAGTGAAGAAATGGAAAAGCTGATTGTAAAATTCATATGGAGGGACCTCGAATAGCCAAAACAATCTTGAAAAAGAAGAACAAAGTTGGAGGATTCACATTTCCTGATTTCAAAACTTACTACAAAGCTACAGTAATTAAAATCGTGTGGTACTGGCATAGGATAGACATATAGATTGACAGAATAGGACTGGGAGTTCAGAAATAAACTCATATATCTATGGTCAGTTGATTTTCAGCAAGGGTGCCAAGACAATTCAACGGTGAAAGAATAGTCTCTTCAACAGTTGGTGCAGGGACAACTGGATATCCACATGCAAAAAGAAGGAGGAGGACGAGGAGGAGGAGGAGGAGGAAGAGAAGTTGGATCCCTACCTTACACTATACACAAAATTTAACTCAATATGGTTCAAAAGGCTAAATATAAGAGCTAAAACTATTACACTCTTAGAAGAAAATATAACGGTAAATCTTCATGACCTGGATTTGGCAATGGTCTTAAACAGGACACCAAAAACACAAGTAACAAAAGAAAAAATGGATATATTGCACATCATTAAATAAAAAACTTTTGTGCATCAAAGGACACCATCAAGAAAGTGAAAACACATTTTGCAAGTTATATATCCAGTAAGGTTC
The DNA here is from genome assembly GCF_964270905.1 of Leucopleurus acutus. Taxonomy (NCBI): domain Eukaryota; kingdom Metazoa; phylum Chordata; class Mammalia; order Artiodactyla; family Delphinidae; genus Leucopleurus; species Leucopleurus acutus. The sequence continues at coordinate 57,754,700 of NC_139145.1, read as the reverse complement.
TGGTATCCAGAATATATAAGGAACTCATTACAACTCAATGAAAAAAAGACAAATAACCCAATGTAAAAATGAGTAAAGGGCTTGAACAGACGTTTCTCCAAAGAAGATTATACAAGTGGCCAATAAGTACATGAAAAGATGCTCAACATCATTAGTCATTGGGGAAATGGAAATCAAAACCACAATGAGATACGGCTTCATGTCCACTAGGATGGCTATAGTAAAACAAAACAAAACAAAAAATAAAACGCCTAAACAAAAGCAAGTGTTGGCAAGGATCTGAGGACTTTGGAGCCCTTGTACATTTCTGGTGGGCACGTAAAATGGTGCAGCCACTGTGGAAAATGGTTTGGTGGTTCCTTAAAAAGCTAAACATAAGGCTTCCCTGGTGGCGCAGTGGTTAAGTGTCCGCCTGCTGATGCAGGGGACACAGGTTTGTGCCCCGGTCCGGGAATATCCCACATGCCGCGGAGGGCTAGACCCATGAGCCATGGCCGCTGAGCCTGCACGTCCGGAGCCTGTGCTCCGCAACGGGAGAGGCCACAACAGTGAGAGGCCTGCGTACCGCAAAAAAAAAAAAAAAAAAAGCTAAACATAGAACTAGCATGTAACCCAGCAATGTCACTCCTAGGTATATACCCAAGAAAATTGAAAACAGGTACTCAGACAAATACTTAGACATGAATGTTCATAGCAGCAACATTCACAATAGCCAAAAGGTGGAAACAACGAAAATGTCCATCGATGGATGAATGGATAAACAAAATATGGCATATTCATGTAATGGAATGTTATTCAGCAATAAGAGGAAATGAAGTACTGACATATGATGTAACATGGATGAACCTCAGAAACATTATGACAAGTGAAAGAAATCAGACACAAAATGTCATATAGAGTATCATTTCATTCATTTAAAATATGCAAGATAGGTAAATCCATTGAAAGTGGGTTAGTGGTTGCAAAGAGATGGGGGAGGGGAACATGGGAAGTGACTGCTTGATGGGTGATGAAAATATTTTAGAACTAGATAGAGGTTGTGATTGCACAACATTGTGAATGCACTAAATGTCACTGAAATGTATGCTTTTAAGGCTATTTGTATGTTATGTAAATTTTACTTCCATTAAAAAAGAAAAGCAGATTCCTGGCCCCACCTTCAGAGCCTTAGACTCAGTGCATCTGCCGTGAGGCCCAGGAATCTGAATTTTCTGCAAGTACCTTAGATACCTGAGGCAGGTACAGGTACCGATTTTGAGAAATATCACTAAACTGTCTTAAACCTCCTGTTGATCCTCTCCCATAGGACCCGAGCTTCTCCTTTCGTAATACACCTCATAACTGGAATTACTTTTCCCGCAGCTCTTCCTGCACCGCCCCCCGCCCCCACCCAGCGAGTCTGCAAACTCCCTGAGGGCAGAACCCATGTCTTCCTTATTTATCATAATACTCCCAGCATTTAGAAAAATCACCTGGACATTACATGTGCTTAATTGATATCAGGTGAATGGAATTACTGAACTGGATTAACTAGAAGGGGTCAGAATAAAAGGGGGAAATCCTAAGGAGTCTCTAGCTCAAGAAGCCACAGTCTATGTAATGCATCCAAGGTTTAACCTCACTTCTCTCCATGAGTTCCACCACACGATGCAGTGTATCCATCCCTGGTGTGGAAATCAGCACACTCTGGCTGGGAAAGGCCTTCTCTAGGATCCCAGACTGGGCTCCCCATGGGGAGGCACAGCTAGGGAGCTCCTGGCCAAGCCTGGGCACAGCAGTTTCCATTCTTGGACCCTCAGACGTGGCATCTAGAGGTGTACACCGCTGTTGGCATCTCCTGGCTGGAAGACTCTGCCAGGTTTTCCCAGCATCCTGGCTGATCCCAGCACCTTTTGGCTGGGCGACGGCTCTTGCCTTGGCTGCTTGCACCTTGCCTTAGAGAACACAGTCAGCAGAATGGCTTCCCTCACTGTCGCTGAGCTGGGCCTGAGCCATCCTACTGTCGCCCGTGCGGATTTCTGAGGCCTCAACCACACTGCAGGAAGCACAATGCAGTCGAGAGGGTGTAGGTGAGACATCCCTGGGACTGGCTGGACCTCTCATATGAGGCTTGCAAAATGCAGTTTTCTCCTCACTGCTGTTACTCCTCCCGTCCAGGCTCCCTAGAGGCACCCTCGCCTCTGTGTCTTCTCTGAGGAGGAGAGTGAAGTTTTCCAGCTCCGCACTAAGCTTACGACGGTCAATTAACCCTACATCATCAGCCACCGCCTCCCCGCCCCCACAGACTTATGCTTACATACCAGATACCACCAAAATAGGAAGACAGTGTGTCTCAAAGGAAAACCAGGGCCTTTTAGAATTCTTATTATTGGCTAATTATATGGCATTTCTCCAGGGCCCCCAATATTTCCCTCAACATGAAAAAAGTCACTTCCGTTGAGCACATACCACGCACCAGGCAATGGAACTTAACGCTTTCATCATGTATTACCTCATTCAATTCTCACAGGACCCTAGTAGGTATGTGATGCTTTAGAAATTTAATTGTGAATACAACATATACAGAAGATGTCTAAAACATGTATATGAACCATTTAACCCATACTGGTCCCCTATATTAACATACTTATAATTAATATTATAATATCAATAGATTATGTGTTATTATTACATATATCTGTGATAAACATCCCCTTGTTTTTCTTTATAGTTTTATTACCCATGTATGCATTCCTAAATCGTATAGTTTTGTTTATTTTTAAACTATATATGAATGGAATAACACAATATATATTCTTTTGAGGTTTTTTCTTATCATGAATCTATGTGGAATTCATTTATGTTGTTTCATGTATCTGAAGTTAATTGATATTCATTGCTGTATATTCCACTGTATGAAATACAGCAATTTATATTTCCATTCATTATAGCTGGGTATTGGGGTTGTTTCTCCTTTTTGGACCTCACAAACTTTTCTTTCTTTTTTTAATTTAATTTATTTTATTTTTGGCTGCACTGGGTCTTCGTTGCTGTGCGTGAGCTTTCTCTAGTTGCAGCGAGCAGGGGCTACTCTTCGTTGCAGTGCGCAGGCTTCTCATTGCGGTGGCTTCTCTTGTTGCAGAGCACGGGCTCCAGGAGCTCAGGCTTCAGTAGTTGTGGCACGCAGGCTCGGTAGTTGTGGCTCACGGGCTCTAGAGCACAGGCTCAGTAGTTGTGGCTCATGGGCTTAGTTGCTCCGCGGCATGTGGGATCTTCCCAGACCAGGACTCGAACCCGTGTCCCATGCATTGGCAGGCAGATTCTTAACCACCGCACCACCAGGGAAGCCCCCGATTCTCTTTAATAATCATATTTTGAGGCTTCCTTCCTGTAAGGCACTGAGCACATACAGAGGCATCATAAATGTCGGTTTACCATATATGGGAGTTCCAGAAAACAGCATGTGTGGATGAAGAGTTAAGGACATGTGCTCCTACAGAGTGAGCTTAGGACCAAATCATAGAGTCCCAGATATGTAGCCATGTCCTGCCCTGCAGGGAGAGCCCCACGTAGCACATGCAGAGGAGCTTGGACTGGGTGGGATATACGTAAGGAAGGAATGTGCTTCACAAAGGATGTACTATGGAATAATCTCACACTTTGAGTAATCCCTCCCCTCTACTCAGGACTGAAGATACAGCCTTGGGCCTTAGCAACAAGGGGTCTTAAGGGGCTTGGTCTGTGGAAATCATGTTTCTTACATTCAAATGGTCCCATTCAAGGGTCTGTGGGTCTCCTGATACCTAGAGGCACCCTCAGATAGGAGGGGCTGTAAGGACGTGAGTTTTCTGTACCTGTCGGGGAAATCTGCATGGATTAGGTAGGAGACCCGATGAGATGACCTGTAGGTCCTTCCCAAATCTGGGCCTATGTTCTAAGGTTAGATGGATATTGTTCTAAGGTGTCAGACTTCCTGAACCATAACTTCTAGTTTTTTCTTCTGCCTCATGGAAAAGAGGGTACCCCCTTTCTGTCACAGATGGCCTATTCTGGGAAAGCTGGAGGAGCAGCTGGGCAAGATTGGGGGTGAATAAATAGGGTGAGGATCAGAAAGACATAGGAGTATGTCCTGGCTCTGTCCTAGTTGGGAAAATCTCTAAACTACCTTCAGCCTCAGTGTCTCATTTGTAAAGTGTAACTGTATCTGAGAAAGAAAGAATAATCATCCCCATTTTACAGATGAGGAATCTGAGGTTCAGAGACTTTAAGGTGTTCAGGAATTCACTATACAGAGTAGAGTCAGGATTCAGACTCAGGCTGTCTGACTCTAGAGGTGAAGCTCTTATTAATTACTAAGAATCACTCCTGGGGTGGGCAGAGGAGCCGGGGAAGGAAGAGATACTCTTTAATACATTTGATGCGGACATCCACTGTCAGACGTAGAGTGTTTTGGCGTGAAGGCAGCGTGGTACTGTGGGTGGGCTGGAAGGAGACTCCATGTGACTCCTGCCATTTCTTTGTCGGGTTTACAGCCTCTGGCAGGCACCAAGCAGGGGAACAGCAACGTTAACGGGGGCCTAGGGCACCTGCTCCCCAAGCGGAGGACATGCAGCAGCCTTATCCGCAGGGTGCCACTCACTCCCTTCCCCCAGCAGCCAAGGTTTGGAGGAGCGGGGAGGGGTACAGCGGTTGCCACCGTTTATGCTCCTCCAGAGCTTCGGAGCAAGATTTACCCCAAAAGCCGTATTAAATAAATAAAAGGAAATTCAGCAGATGGAAACATGAATCAATGAAAAGACTCCCATATGAGTGCAAAGATTTATGTCAAAAAACAAAACATCAACATCTGGGAGCTGCCGTGTCTCCTCTTGGCTGCTCGTTTGGAATGGATTCTCCGTGTCGCTTTCTGCCTCTTTCTGGCCCTGGGAGAGGCCAGAGAGAAAGAATGAAGCCTATTTAAAAAAACAGTCATTTTTTAAATCAGAAACGAACGCTGTTTTCCCCCTCAAGGCTGGAGGGAACTTGATCCGGGCTGCCGGGGCCCCGAGATCTCCGGGAGAGAGAGCCCCCTGCCGGACGCGGAGCGGCACCCCTCGTTCCCCACACCCCCACGGCTCTCTGGGGTCCGGTACTCCAGATTTCACAGCTGCCGCGGCAGCGCGAGCGCGTTACCCCAGCGCCCACCGCACTGCGGCCGCGTTCTGCGCTCCCAGCGCCGGCGCCCAGACCCGTCACGTGGCTGGAGGCCTGCGTTGAGGAGGTTCGGTGCTCGCCACCACCCGCAGTACGGCCGGCCGCCAGGGAGCTCATCTCATCAGGGCGGGCCTCTGCGTGGGTTCCCCCAGTTCCGAGGGGAAGGATCGGGGACGTATGGTGAAATTAGAACGCAGGCTTTGAGGATGATGCAGCACGGATCAAAGATCGCACTTAGTTCGTAGGCTGGGCCACGCTGGTGTTAAGAGGGCAGGCGTTGGGATCCTGATGTCGGGGTTCAAATCCCAGATCTGCCACAGCCAACTGGGTGACCTTGAACACGTTAACCTCCCTGAGCCAGGGTTTCATCATCTGTAAAATGGGAATAATAGCACCAGCCTCCTGGGGGATTGTGCAAAGAGAATGAGAAAACACACATAAAGTACTCAGCTCAGTACAAATATACATGAAATTGAATAAATGTTAGCTATTGTCATCAGGTTAAAGGCTCAGATTCTCATCATAACCTACAAGGCTCTGCATAACCTGTGCTTCCAGCTCTGTGGCCTTGGAGAAGCCACTGACCCCCTCCATCACTAGGCTCCAGTCATTAACCTTGTCTTCCACCCAGCAGCCTAGCTCCCTTCCACCTCAGGACCTTTGCACATGCTGTTTCCTCTGCTTGGAAGGCTATTTTACACCTTCCACTTCGCTCCAGGCTGCCCGTTCTTGGGGCCTCGGTTTACTTGCCTCCAGGAAATTTCCTGATTCTCCCCTCCCCCAAACATAGTCTCTGCTCTATACTTTCATAGCAGCCTTGGCTTCTTACTAGCAATGCTCCCAGTTGTAATGTATCTTCAGTTTTGTTATATGTTTGATGTCCATCACTCCCTAGACAGTTCACTTCTTGAGGCCAGGATCCCATCCTATTGCATTCACTGTGGTATCCCCCGCCCCCAGGACAGTGACCGACCTAGGCCCACTATTTGTGGTGAAATGGTGGGACTCTGAGGCCAGAGGGAATCTTGAATCTTCTATATTGTTTTACCAGTTCCTTCCAACAATAAATGTATTTATTAAGCTGGGCACCAAGGACACAGAACCGTATAATTCTATCGCTGACCTACTGGAGCTCATAGTCCGATGGCAGAGACAGGCATGTAAATAGAGGACAACACAACACACAGATGGGGTGGAGACAGCACAGGGTGTGTGGGGGGTGGTCTAAGTGGACTAAGCTTCGTGCTTTTCCTGCATTATCTTACTAAAACTCACAACTGTCAGATAGGCCTATTACTATCCCCATTGTATAGTTGAAGCATAGAGGTTAAACAACTTGCCTAGGATCACAAAGACAGCCATGGCAGAAGTGGCATTCAAAGAGGGCACATTCTACTTCAAAGCCAGAGCTCTCAACTACTTGGCCACTCTGCCTCAGAGCAAAGGGCTCTCAGTGAGGTTACCCTCCCTGCCCACGACCCCAGTTCTGGTTCTGCACTGAGAGTGGGGCACTGCCCCTCACCATGTTCTTGCCAGTAGAAATCCTGCCACCCAGCGGCAGAGAGGGAGGTGGGCGCGCAGGGCTGAGGGGCAGGTGAAAGCCCTACGCCCTGCTCCGCACAAGAGCTTAATGAGGAATGTTCACAGGGCGGCAAGGGGGACCTGCAACAGCTCAGCTGAAAACAAGAGCACCTCTGGCTTCTGTGCTGCCAAACCCCAGCACTGGAGGGAGGCCCCAGCCTAAGCCGGCTCGGCACCCTGAGCGTGTTGCTCTCACCTTTCACACCCACCTCTTAGCTCCATTGATCCTGCTACCACACCCCCGGGGCTTTTTTGTAAAAGGTTGGATTCACATCCTTCATTTGCTCTCTTAACAGCGGCCCTGCCTGCTCTCCCGGATTCCAAGAAACAGCCAGCAAAGCTTTTGGAGGCTGACAGGGGAACTGCTCTTCAGAGTCTTCTCTGCTGGGGCGTGGCTGAGGTTAGGTCAGGGTTCCTTCGAGGATTTGATGAGACCACCCCTCTTTTTCAGCACCCACCCCCCTCCAGTTCTCAGAAAGCTGCATCTTCCAGCAGTGGCTGGAGTATTCCGACAGGTGGATCTGAGGTCACAGCAGGACATCTAATGGAAGAGACTAGCAGGTGATGTTAGAACTCAGGAAAGAGAACGAGGGTAAGGCTGTTAAGTGCTGCCATTTATCGAGTCCTTTCTGTGTGCAGGGAGCTGTGCTAAGCACCTCATGTGTGGTTGCCCAGTGAATGCTCACATCAACCCTGTCAGGAAGGGACCAGTATTATCCCCATTTCACAGATGAGGAATTGAGGCTCAAAAAATTCAGGTAACTTGCCCAAGTTCACTCAGCTAGAAAGTGGTGGTAGGGACTTCCCTGGAAGTCCAGTGGTTAAGACTCCGTGCTCCCACTGCAGGGGGCAAGGGTTCGATCCCTGGTCAGGGAACTAAGATCCCATATGCTGCACGGCGCGGCCAAAAACAAAGTGGTGGGGGATTCAAACCCAGGCCATTAGGACTCCAGAATTCAAGCTCTTAACCACTCTACTCTGTTTAGGAGTCAGCCGCCCAGAAGGAAGGTCAAGAAAAGAGTGATGGACAGAGAACTGAAATGTGGGCAATGCTGTACTCAGCATCAGGAGGAAGAGGCAATGGCAGAAACAGTGATCAGGAGGTAAACAGACATGGGAGAGGCAGTACAAGGGAAGCTGGAGAGGAGACAGATTCAAGGGGCTGACACAAAAGATGGTGATTTTTACAGGACCTGGTGACTAGCTGGGTGTGGGAGTGTCTGACACCTTTGGGGTGCCGATCATGAGAAATCCAGGAGGCAAGCTAGAGAGAGAGGACTCACATCATTGGCCTTGAGTCTGCAGTACTGGGCTTTCCTGGGTTCCAGATGCATTCTACCTTTGGGGTCCATTAGCTGTCCCCCACTCCTCCATATCCTGATAAAAACTCTTCTAAAAAGCTATCTTCAATGAGTTTCTCACATTTGCAGTAAGAGTCAAAAGTAATATGGGGGTGGGCAGAGAAAGGAGTTGAGCCAACCCTGGGTTTAAGGTTTATTCCTGAATGGTCTGGGGAAATGATACAATTGACGGCCGTAAGGAAGGGTTGGGTGACGAGGTGGTTTGGTATGTGAGAGTTAAGGAGTGGACGGTCAACTGAGTCAAGGGCTCTGGGTCAAGACTGATTGAGCGAAGGCCCACTGGTGGTTAATGAGGAGGTCTTTGATGACCCTGGTGACAGCTGTGTCAGAAGAGTAGCAATGGAGGCTGGGAGCCGGCGGAAAAGTGAGGGAGTCATGAAGGAATGGGAGGCAGTGTGTGTGTTACTTAAGAAATCCAGCAGTAGGGAGAACGAAACAGAATGGTAGCTGTAAAGGGCAGGAGGATGAAATAAAGGATTTCCCCCCCCAAGAAAGGAAAGGCCTGTGTATATTTCATAGAAAGAAAAAAACTAATAGATGTATGCTTGTCTTGAGGGTCAGGATAATTATAGAGACAAGGTTCTAGAAGAGACAGGAAGAGAATGGGACTAGGAGCTAATACCGAGTTTGGCCTTAGAACAAAGGAAAGAGACAGACCTCTTCTGTGTTCTTGTCATTTCCTCCAACTCACATTCATGGCTTTCATTTATTTGTACAGTGTGCAGCTAAACATCCACAGCTGTGCTCACAGCTGCTTTCAAGTTAGATCCTTCTTCACATTACTGTTTGTTGACCACGTGCCAGGCAATTACGTGTTATCTCATGAGATGTGTACAATTATCATTCCCATCTTACAGATGTGGAAACCAAGGTAAAAGATAATTCACTTGACCAAGGTCACCCAGCCAGTAAGTGGGAGAGCTGGGTTGGATGCCAAATAGTCCCATTCCAGCGCTCTTCTGTGCTGCTTCTAGAAATTTTAGAGTTGAAAATTGTTGCCTCTAGGGAGTAGGACTAGAGGGTAGAGAGCTGTGTGTGGGGTCTGCTGGGCTTTGTTATAAGCCGTTTAGTGACGTTTTTACTAGAGTAGGCTCTCCTTTAACAGACCTTTTTTTATTTTTATTTTTTTTACTTATTTATTTTTGGCTGTGTTGGGTCTTCGTTGCTGTGTGCGGGCTTCTCAGTGCGGTGGCTTCTCTTGTTGCAGAGCACGGGCTCTGGGCACATGGGCTTCAGTAGTTGTGGCACATAGGCTCAGTAGTTGTGGTTCGTGGGCTCAGTAGTTGTGGCTCACGGGCTTAGCTGCTCCGCGGCATGTGGGATCTTCCCGGACTAGGGATCGAACCCGTGTCCCCTGCATTGGCAGGCGGATTCTTAACCACTGCGCCACCAGGGAAGTCCCGGCAGGCAGCCCATTTTTTAAGTGAGAGGTAGAATCCACTGAGCCTGGCACGATCCCTGCTTTTTGCAGGCAGGCTCTTCCTTAACACGGTTCACACTTAAGTATAAACTGTTTGACCACCTGGCCAGCCTCATGTCTAGATGCTACCAGAAATAGCAGGCTTTCTATGACATGTTTTTGGGTTTTTTCTCTAATACAAAACAAAAAAAAATCAAAAACTTGCACAAAGGAGTCTGCATTTTTTAATGATACAAATTCCCACTAACAAAAAGCAAAAGGAACTGGTATCAGTGCTGTGATAATGACTCAGCCTTCTCAGCAGATGAAGGTGAGGTCACTGGCTAGAAGGGACAGGGTGAAAATGAGGGTGTGACCCTCTCCAAACCATCCCTCACACAGCAGCCAAGAGCCTTTTAGCATCCCTTGGGCCTGATCATGCGCCTCCTTCCTTCTTTGATGTTTCACGCCCTCAGGACAGAGTCCAGACATGGGGTGGGAGTGGGGGGGTGGGCGGTGGGCGCTATATAAGACTATGAACCAACAAGGACCTACTGTAGAGCACAGGGAACTCTACTCAATAATACGTAACAACCTAAGTGGGAAAAGAGTTGGAAAAAGAATAGATACATTTTTATATATATATATATATATATATATATATATAAAACTGAATCACTTTGCTGCACACCTGAAACTATCACATTATTAATCAACTATACTCCAAAATAAAAAGTTAAAAAAAAAAGACTTTATGATCTGGCCCCATTTACCTCTCCAGACTAAAGGGCTATTGCTATCCTATACCACCCCCTCCACCATCCCCTACCCTAGCTACAGTTGCACTGATCTTAAATTGTGCTCTTTGCCTCCCTGGGACTTTGTACCAGCTGTTTCCCCTGCCTGAATTGTTTTTCCCTTCCCTTCCTCATCTGGCTAGTTCCCAGGCCTCCTCATTCAGGTTCATCGGTTTAGAAGTCACTGCCTCCAGGAAGTCTTCCTGACTTCCATACCTAGGTTATGAGCTTCCCCTGGGTGTTCCAATAGCACCCTGTTCCTTCCCCACAAAAAAACCACATTCCCCTGTATTCGTGCCTGTGTGTCTTCCCCTCCCACACTGATGCTGGGATGGCCCTGTGAAGTGCTTTAACCAAGAGTGTGGGAGAAGTGGCCCTGAGCAGGTTCCAGGCCTAAGGCTGAAGAAGCCTGGCAGTTTCAGCTTTTGTACTTTTAGAAGCTCTGAGCCACTATTTAAAAGTTCAGCTACCCAGATGGAGAGGCCCTGGGACTACACGGAGAAAGAAAGAGGCCTAGTTGAGCCTTCATATGACTCCAGCCCCAGCTGCCATCTGACTGCCACCTCATGACAGACCCCAAGTGAGACCAGCAGAATTGCCCAGCTGAGCCCAGTCAGTTCACAGAACTGCAAGAGATAATAAAATGATTGTATTAAGCCACTAAATTTTGGAGAGTTTGCTATGCTGCAATACATAACTAAAGGACCATTCTGGGTTTCAATCGTCTACTGAATGTTTGTCCTGCTAGACTATTTTCTCCATGAAGGCAGGGACCATTCCATTCTTAAAAATTGTTATACACTCAGGACATTCGCCAGCACAGAATAAGCTCTCATATATTTGATGAATGCAAATTAAGAATGTCTACAAGGCGAAGCCAACAACAAATGTCTAGACGACTGACTGTGTTGCGTATACAATGGCATCAACAAAAGGTGATTAACTGGACATCTGGGCAGTAAGTTCCCGATGTAAGACAGCTTACCTTTGTAGAGGGACTGAGTCAGATTGACTTTGGGCCGCAAGCCAACAACACAGAACAACGTTGGGAGCAGAAGAGAATGGCTAATGGTTCGGGCCTGCAAGTTCAGAAGCTAAAGGCAAGGGAACAAAGTTGTTATCCCCGATGGTGCTCCTCTGGGCAGCACTGAACAAGTGATCTGGTGTGTCAGTCAGTGAGGACTCCAGCTGCTCTAGCCAAGTACCCCTCACTCAAATGGTCTGTTAGCATTCACAGGCTTCTAGGGACAAGAGACATCAAAATGCCATTTTACACATAGGAACAGACATCATCGTCAAAAATTTTTAACTCGCTTTAAACATGCAGGGCCTTCAATGTATGCGGAATGAATACATTTCTGCTCAAATCGGTAAATCCCAGGATTGAGGTCTGGTGGTCTTGTCTGTAATAATCATCAGCACAAAGTGTCCAGTCAAGTCAACGTGTATTGTTTGAGTATCTTCTGTGTCAAGCCTTACGTGGGATGCAAAATGGGAAAATGCCATCTCTGCCCTGAGGGAGAGAACTGGGGAGACTAGACTTACACAAATGAGATAATTAAATAACAGGACAACATATAATTACTGCTAAATTGTGTGGTAAGAAATTAAGTGCTACAGGAATTGGGAAACGTGGAGAGCAGTGAGGGCTCAAACAGTTGGGAAATGCTGGGAGGTGGAAGAGAGCTGAACCAGCATGCTTGTTATTTTATTTTGACACAATAACACAAGGAATGTGAAAGGTGGCTGCCCCAAATCCCAAAGCCAAGGGTATTTCTGAAGTTTCCCAATGTTCACATTTCTGGGCCTTTGTTTATTGCTTCTTCTGCTTGCAATACCTTCCTCCCTTCTCCACCTGGTAAATTCTTACTCAAATTTAAAGGTCCAACTCAAATGCAACTACTTTTCTGAACCCTTCCATGGTATCCCATAACCCAGTGATCTTGCTTCTACTGGAACATATCTATGCCTTTTGCGTACTCACCTCCTCTACCACTGCCATTAATAGCAACTTACATTCGTTAGGCTCTTACTATGTGCCGGGAACTATGCTAAACAGTTTAAATGTGTTGTTTAAGCCTCACAACAATTGCATGACGTATCCGTTTTCCTATTTTATAGGTCAAGAACCTGAGGCTTAAAGTGGTTAAGTAAACTGACCAAAAATACATAACAGGAAGTAAGAATCCATTCAAACCATTTGTGGGACTCCAGAGGCCACTCTTAAAACACTGGACCATGTCTTCCTGGAGGCTGCAAATGCTGGGATTCAAACCGTTTGTGGGACTCCAGAGGCCACTCTTAAAACACTGGATCATGTCTTCCTGGAGGCTACAAATGCTCTTTACTCCTCGGTCTTCTCAGATTCTAGGATGCTGGCTGACATATGGCTCAAAAATTGCTGAACAAATTAATACCATTGTCATACACATGCCTGGGTCTAAAAGTAGGTACCTCCAGTACTCTTTTACCCCAGATAGAGACTTCCATCAAACCAGAAGTCACTACCTGGGAGAAAGGAGGAGGGAGAAAGTGTAAGCAACTTATATTTGATTTTGAGGTCCTTTATTTCACGGATTCAGGTGTGGGGAAAGAGGACCGAGTCTTTGCCCAACAAAAGAATACACAGATAACTCTGGCTGGGTCTGAAGATGAGAGCTCTGATTAACAGGCGTGGGGGCAGGGAAGGGGCCAGTATCCTCTTTGGTATTTTGAAAGCAGCAATTCAAGTTGTTCTTGTCAAATCAGGAAGGACCAGTCGAGCTCACTCCATCTGACCCTATTACTGGGCAGACGGAGGCCCAGACAAGGGAAGGGCTCGGCCCGAGGCTACATGGCGAGACAAAGCTGGAGCCAGAGCTGGATCCCCCCGAATCGGAACCCCACTCGCAGTTTTCATCGCCTACCCAGTCGGGCAGCTCCAAGCAGATGGCCTTGGGCGGAAAGCTCGTACTACTGGTTTCCTCCGTCGGACCCTAAGGTTCCTCTCCTCCACCCACTGGGCCTGGTGTCTCCCACCTCCTCTAGCATCGGGGCCTGGGGAAGATTGTTCCCCCTCGAGTCTCCACGGTGTCTGCAAGGTCGTCTGGCACCACCGAGGCCGCTCTCGTCCCGCTTCTCAATGGTCCTTCTTCTGAGGCGGTTCAGCTTCGCCCCCTGCGACCCTCCTCCTCTGCACAACACCCCCCCCATTCTTATGCCGGCAGCAAAAGACACCTCTTCCACCGGAGGCCGGGCCCACATCCCCGTGCCCTTGTTCAAGTTCACCTCCCAGCTAGCCCCAGTACGCCTACACCTCCCACTTCCTTTCGCTGAGCGCCGTCCTTCCGGCTGGGCCCCCTTCTAATTGGCTGGCAGTGAGCTTCCTTGGGGACTCGGCCACTCCGAGGGCGCCACACAGGCCACTCTAGCCGCCGTCCCGGAGTTTGGCCGCGCTCTTTCGGCTGCGAGCTCTATGGTGTTGGCGATGACATGTGGCGGCTCCCGGGACTCCTGGGCCGAGGTAAGGGCCTTCGGCCGCGGGTCTTGCGGCAGCTGAGACTTGGAACTGAGGAGGGGGCGGGCCGGAGGACTGAGCCAAAGCAATAGTGGGCGGTGTTAGAGCGGAAGAGAGGCGGGGTCGTTAGGGGCCGCGCTGCACTCTGAGTCAAGGGGCCGTTCGAATTTGAGGTGTGGGCGTGGCTAGTAGGAAGAGGGTGGAACTTAGAGCCAAGGAGATGGGTGGAGCCATTGGAAGGGGGAGGAGCCAAGTACCCGGAGTTGGTGGGCGGAGTTCATGAAAGAGGAGTAGAGGCCAGTGCAGTAGGCGGGGCCAATGGGGTAGGCGGAGCCAATGAAAAGAGGCGCGATTTAGAGACAAAGAGCTACAAACCTTGAGCGAGAGTTTGTGTATGAATGTCTGGTCATTTTAGAACGGTGGTTGTCAGCCCTAGGAGGGCGTCAGAATCACCCGGGGAGCTTTTTCAAAATATTGATGCTCAACCCTGAATGATCCTAGTTTATTTGGCTCTGGGGTGGCACGCTGGAATCTGTACTAAGCAAAAGATCCCCACGTGTATGTATCCTTGTTTAAGAACCTCTGCAGAAGCAGGTGCCAGTGTTTCCTGGGTTCCTGGCGTGGGGCTCTGTCAAGGGTCAGAGGGAAGACTGGTGGGGCCACTGTTGCCTCAGTCCCGCTCATATCAAAGTGACTGATCCTTGCTCTGCACAGCTCTTCCCCGTCTCCTGGGACCTGGCCTCCGTGGGGTGACCTCCAAGTCCACCAGCCCAGATGGGCCTCAGGCTACCTCCTCCAACCTGCTGGTCCCTGTGCCCAGTTTCGACAGGTGAAAGACTGCCATTCCGTCACCCATGTGCTCCCCTAGCCCCCCTCTACTCCCACTTAGGACAGAACTTGATAGCCTCTGTTACATCTTACATCTTCTAGGTCTGGCCACCATGGCCCAGGCACAAGCAAGGGCCCAAGGTCCCATGGATGGAAGGCTGCCTTCCAGTGGATGTCTGCCCGTGACTCCCGGAACACATTGTGGGATGCCATATCATGGGTAAGTTTTCCCCAATCCTGTCCTTGTCCTTCAGTGTGGATGAGAATGATCCTGTATGGAAGTATAGCCTAGAAACAAGAGCTAGGACATCATTGTGGCCATACTCAAAATTTGAGTAACTCATGGCATTGGAGCATATTTGGGGAGATATTGCTACTCCCTTTCCCCCTGCTGCCCATGTATATATTCCTCCTTTCATTCAGTAAACATTTATTTAACACTTTCTTTGAGCCAGGCATTTTTTGCTAAGTACTAGGGACATAGCAGAGAACAAGGTAGATATGACTCTTGCCTTCCTGAATCTTATAATTAAATAATACTAAATAGCTAACTTTTAATTTATTAATGTATCTATATATGTCATCTTATTTAATCCTTACAAAATCTTGCAGAGGAAATATAATCTTTATTTTATAGATGAGAAAACTCAGGCTCTGAAACTTTAGGTAACACTCTTAAGGTCACACAGCTATTCAGTAGAGGAACCAGATTTTACTCTGGAGCTCGTGCTCTTAGCTACTATGCTCTACAGCTTGGTTGCTATACCTAGTATGGCTTGTAAAAGCACATAGTACATATCCTGACCCATGATCGTTGCTCAGTAAATATTTGTTAAATCTGATCTATAAAGGCAGAGGCTCAGTAACACGAGGTCTAACAAGGCAGAATCTTTGCCTCTTAGGTTCTGCTTATAAGATATTCTAAATGAAGTTGGCACTCACGTCACACTTGTCTCCATCACTTCTCATCCCTCTCACTTTCATGCTGCATACTTTGGGCAAGTGGCTTGACCTCTCTGAGCCTCAGTTGTCTCATCTGTAACTTGGTGTCATCAGCAGAGCTGAGACTGGAATGTGTCCATGCCAGGGACACTTCTCTCTGGGGAGCTATGGCCTAGGGGCATAACACACCCTGGGGAGGGATGTGTTCTCCCATTTTGTCGAAGATATGAACCCTAGGGCAATCCTATAGTGAGTCCTTCTAAAACTGGGTCTGCATCTCAGGGGTCCTGATGCCATCCCTCAGCTCTGTCACTACTACCTATGTGAAAGGGCCTGAGCACAAGCTTATCTCCAGTGATATGGATACGTGTCCCTGTTATTGACATTGCTGGGACCTTCTCTTCCTTCAGGTCTCAGCACACACATCACTTCTACAGACAGGCTTTCCTCTACTCCTGTCTTGTCAGGAGTCCCTCTTATGCCCTGTGTAAACTCTTGATTTGTTTCCTTAGCGGCATTTGGCATAATTTGTAGTTATTATATTATTTCTCTGTGTACTTGGATGTCGTCTTTCTCCCTCAGTGAAGGTATGAACTCCATGAGGGCAGAGACTGGGTCTGTCTTGTTTGCCATTGTATACAGTGCCTGTTGCAACAAATAAGTATTTGGGTGTCTTTTCTCGTACGTAACACAGGAAGGGACAGGGGAAACCAAGCAATCACTGGGCTAGGAGCTAGCTTAGGTCTTCTGCAGACCTGTTGGAGAAGAGACACCCACGACAAGCCTGTAGCTGTGAATGTGTGTGGTGGGGTGGCTTTGGGGTGGGGGAGGAGTTGTGCCAGGCTAGAGAAGGAGGGAGCCTGATGGGGAACTCTGACCCGTCTGCGTTTGGCTGCACGTGTGCCCAAGCCCAAACTTGCCGTGTTATCTTTTTGCCTGCTTAGATTTTGTTTATTCAGTCACTCGCTCAGGCGTTTATTCAGCATGCATTTATTAGTGCTGTATCTTAGTGCTCTGCTAGGCGCTGGGGATACATAGGTGAGCAAAACAGACATGGTTCCTCCCTCGTGGTGCTTAGAGACTAACAGGAGAGACAGACCTTGATGAGTAATTGTAGAGATGGCTGTTTAAGTACCAGTGTGATCAGGGCTCCATGGGGGAAGTTCGGGTGCTTACGAGAGTGCGCAGTGGGGGAGCGGCTACAGCCAGGAGTCAGGAAGGACTTCTCGAGGAAGTGATGTTGGAGATGTAGGCGGAGACTGAAGGAGCTGACTGGTGGAGAACTGTGTCCCCTGAAGTGCTGTCTTCCTCAGGGCACCCTGGCCGTGCTGGCCCTGCAGCTGGCAAGGCAGATCCACTTCCAGGCGTCCCTGCCAGCAGGACCTCGGCGAGCGGAGCGCTGCTTTTGGCGCAGTCCTCTGGACCGTTTCCTCTCATCTCCCTTGAGGCACCCGCGCTCCTGTGAGTTCTCAGTCCCGGGGACAGGAGAGCTGGGCTGGGAGTTTCTCTGGGCCAGGAAGCATCTCTGGACACACCTCAGGAAAAGAGCCGTCAGCAGCTCCTTGCCTCTCCTATCTGCAGTCAGAGGAAGAGGAATGGGAGGAAGGTCTGTTCACCCGGCGTGTGGGCCACGCCTGTCCTCCAGGCCCCTCCCATGTCCTCCCCTCCCCTTCCATTGACAGAGCCCCGCAGGGGTCCAGGTCATTTTAGATCCTAGGAGTGGCTTCCTGCCCACTCCTCAGCCAGTTAGGTCATTCTCTGGTCAGTCATTCATCAGTAATGAATGGCTATCATGTGCCATGGTACAGAGGCAATGCAGCATAGTGATTAAGGCTCTGGAGTCACACTGTCACGGTTCAAGCCCAGAACTGCTGATACTAGTTTGATGTCCCTGGATGAGTCACTTTTAACTTCCCTGTGCCTCAGTTTCTTCACCTATAGAATGGGGAAATAATAAAACCCACCCCCACAGGTTTCTTGGAAGGACTAAATGAGTTAATACATGTCGAGGACTTAGAACAGTGCCTGGCATGTAGTATGTGCTCAGTAAGTAGCGGTTTAAGTTCTTGCCCTTAGTATTATGATTATAATCATAATCAGTATTAACCATCAAACTAAGTGCTAAGTGCTGGGGCTAGAACAGTGAATAAAGTAGATCCCTCCCTGCGACCGGAAGAATTCAAGCCAAGGAGCGATTTATGCTTGGGGTGTGGGGATCAGCATAAATGCGGGCCCCTCTCCACCCCTGCGGAGGGAAGCCAGCCAAGGAAATGGAGGAGGAGGCATGTGAAGGACATGTCTCAGGAGTTTCTAGATTCTTCCTTTGGTCCACGAAGCCTCAGGGAGGGCTCAGTCAGCCCCAGCAGGCTGAACCTCTCCCCTTCTGATGTGACTGCTCTCATTGGCTCTTTCCAGCACTGCGGAGACACATTCTGCCCAGCCCTGATAGCCCGGCTCCCAGGCACACTGGCCTCAGGGAACTCAGGCTGGGCCAGGAAGAACCCTCCACTCGGCCTGAGAGCATCTCTTCACCCAGCTCCTTGAGAACAACTGGTCTTCAGGGTGCCTCTGAGGAAGGTATGGTCCCACCTCCTAAAATCAGCAGAAGGCGGTGGTGGGGTGGGGAGTTGGGCAGATGGACATTTGTTGCTGCATATGCCACACTGGGGAATTGTCATTCCTGTGAGCCCCCATGCTTTTTGGGGCAATTTGGAATGATTTTGGTTCCTGGCAGTGGTGCTGGATGGAGGGCTCTGTGGACTGGGGGAGTGAGAGAAAAGGAGAACTAACACCTTCCTCCTTTGCCTTTTCCCTTGCAGATCCCAGTGACGCCGGCTTCCTGCATGCCAGCAGTAGCTTCAAGTCCAAGGCAAAGCCAGCCCAGCCTCAGCCCACTGGCGAAAAGCAGGTATTGTCCAGATTTGGCCACCTGGATCCCCGTAACATTCCCCTAGACAGGTGGCAATCCCAGTGAACTGTCCCATGATGAGTCTTTATATTTCTTCCCCAGGAACAAGATAAATCAAAAAGTCTTTCCCTTGAGGAGGCCATGACTTCCATTCAGCAGCTCTTCCAGCTCAGTGTTTCCATCGCTTTCAACTTCCTGGGTAACTGGGTGGACCCTGTCTCAAGGAGGGTGGATGGGAAAATGGAAAGGGTATGCGGTAGGTCAAGTAGAGTCAGGGCAGGGAGTGGTTTACATAAGAGAGAGTTTGTTTTCTCCCAGGTAGGTCGACCAAATCTGGCCTGGTGGCACAGTGGTGTCAGGGACCTATTCTCAGTCAGATGGTTCTGCCCTTCTTAAAATGGGCTCCCATCTCAAGGTTCAGTTTGCCTCATATCCAAATTCTAGCTAGCTAGAAGGGAAAGGTGGGAAAACTAAAGGACCACTCCTCCCCAACCTAAAAGTTACACAAATCATTGTCCAGAATGAAGGCTCACGGCCTTACCTAGTCACAGAGGAGCCTGGAAAATAGAGTCCTTAGCTGAATGACCATGTGCTTACCTGAAAATTCGGTTACTGTGTCAGAAGGAGAAAATAAATCTCGAATGACACCTTGAATTTTCTGCCGCACTTAGGCAAGAACAGGCTCCTGAGATTTGGAGCAGGCCCTCAAGTGCCCTTCCTTACCCACATCTGGAGACTCCAGATTCCTCTCCACCATTTGTCCTATTCTCTGCAGTGACTTGGCTTCTTTCAGGCCTTCTCATGTGGAGACCCAGACTGCCAGCAGCATCTCCTGGACTCTAGTGGGCAAGTGAGTGAGAGGCTAGGATTCATTCAGTACAAATGTATTAAGCATTCACCTTTGGTTAGGCCTTAGTTTAGGTGTTGGGGGTACAGTGATTCACAAGACAAAGTCCTTGCTCTCATGGAGCTTCCATGTGAGTTGAGGGAGAGAAAAACGGCAAACCGGTAAACAAATAAAAAAGGGAATTTCAGGGCTTCCCTGATGGCGCAGTGGTTGAGAGTCCGCCTGCTGATGCAGGGGACAGGGGTTCGTGCCCTGGTCCGGGAAGATCCCACATGCCGCGGAGCCATGGCCGCTGAGCCTGCACGTCCGGAGCCTGTGCTCTGCAACGGGAGAGGCCACAACAGTGAGAGGCTCGCATACCGCAAAAAAACCCCCCCAAAACAAAGAGTATTTCAGATAGTGATAAATGTTATGGAGAAAATTAAACAGGGGAATGCATTAGTGACTTGGGCAAGGAGCAGCTCTGATTTGGAAGGCCTCGCGGATGGAAAGATCCTTGACCAGACTGACAAAAACAAGCCAGTCTTGTTTCCATCTGGAAAAAGCTTTCCAAGTAAAGGGAACCGCAAATGCAAAGGTCCTGAGGCAAGATTGAGTTTTGTTTGTTAAAGGAACAAAGAAAAGGGTGAGCGTGGTTGTAGTTTAGCGATCACCAGGAAAGTAGAAAGAGATGAAGTCAGAGAAGCAGGCAGGGGCCAGATCAGATCAGGCCTTCTGAGCCGTGGTGGCGTATGGTGCTTCTGAGCGAGCCAGGAAGCCATTGGAGTGTTTTACGCTGGAGCAGGAAGTGGGGGTAGTCATGTGATCTGATTTACTTTTCCAAAGATCTCTCTGCCTGCTGTGTAGACAGACGCAGGTCATAGGAATGCCAGAGGGGAAACAGGAGACTAGATTGGAACTGTTACTGATGGCTAAGCAAAACATGATGGTGACTTGGTTTAGGTTAGAGGCAGAGGATCCGGTGTGGGGGATGGGGACAGGGTGGGATCCTGTGCCCTCTCGAGTCTTCTCCTCAAGAACAGAGGGCTCTGTGAGCCCTTGACAGTGAGTTTTCAGGCAGCCAGGAGGTGACTCATTCACTGCTGGCCGAATGGAGCCCGGCTTCTGCCTCATTGGCTTTTTGTGATTTTTCATGGGCAGACAGTCTTCCGCGAATTTTCTTGCCCATTCCTTCCTTCATATGCATATTCATTTATTCAGCAAGTGCTAAGCACTGTGGCAGAACACAAAGGGAGCATAAGCCATAATCATATTTTGCATTTGTATAGAGCTTTCACCCTATGCAAAGTTATTTCTTCTACATTCTTTTTCTGCTTCTGCCTCCAGGATTTTACAGTCTAATTGAGGAGACAGGGCTTGTACTCTTGAAACAGTTCAGTTCCTAGAAAAAGGCTTGTGTGTGAAGTAAGTGCCGAAAGAGTGTTTAAAGCCTGAGTGTGGTCTGAAGATTCTAGAGCAGAAACAGGTTGGGAAGGTCTGATGATAGAGGCAGAAAAAGGTATCCCAGGCAGGAGAAACAGGTTGAGCAAAGGCTTAGAGTTGAGAGTAGGCTGTGCTCAGCCCCTTCCCTGTTTTCCTTTTCGTTTGGATGATAAAGAGAACATGGGCTTTGGAGCTGGGCTCTCTTTCTTATATTCTCTCACAGTGTCCTCATAAAGCAAGATTGACAGTGTCAGCTGAATCAGTTATGTTATGTTGGTTACAAGCAGCCTAAAGCCACTTTGGCTAACCTAAGCACAAAAGGAATCTATTGGGATCTGTCGACTTGCCAAGCCTCAGAAAGGACAGGAATCAGAGAGGCTCCAGGGATGCATGCGGCAGTAACTGAGAAACAGCGTCTTCAGAGTGCTGCCATCAGAATAAACCTGCGGAAGCTGTTTTCTTTCCTGTTGCAGCCAGATCAAGATTCAGATTCCTGAGAGAGGGTCTCATTGGTTGGGAAGAGGGCAGGCACATTGATTGACAGCACTGCCCGGAAGGCTGTTCCCAAAGGGAAATTAGGATGTTGTTACCAAGAGGAGGATGGTGTACAGGAGGGCAGAACCCACTGATACCTATGGCAAACCAGTGAAATATTCAGAGGATGGAAGTGCATACGAAGTGTCTAAAAAAAAAAGGAAAAGAAAGGAAGGAGCATGTGGGTATCTGACTAAGAATGTGGGGAAGTTCACAGAGGAAGCTGTGTTTACGCCTAGTGCTTTCTTACAGGGACAGAGAACATGAGGGATGGAGACTACATGGCAGCCTTTTCTTACTTCCAGAAAGCAGCAGACCGTGGCTACAGCAAAGCGCAGTACAATGTGGGCTTGTGTCACGAGCACGGCAGAGGCACCCCCAGGGACCTCGGCAAGGTACTACACTTCCTCCCTGCCCCCAGGCCCATGGCCTGTGCTGCACCGCCCAGAGTGACCTCCAGAAATGAGCAGTGGGCAGGGCTTGGGAAAGTCCAGCTTCTCTCTTCCAGCCCGGAGGGAAAACTAAGAAAGAAGTCTCCAGCTTCTAGGAATTTAGACTCAAAACACAGGAAGGTCGGGGACCTTGTCTTTCTTCTTTGCAGCTGTATCCTCACGACCTAGAACATTACCTTGATGAATGGATCAATTAATTCTAAAAAGTAGGATAAGTATGCATAGATGTTATATATAAGAATTTATATATAACAGTTTCTTAGAATTGTATACGATGGCCAAAAAATGGGAAGAAACTTGAAGTTCCTTCAACAGAGAATTGGTTAATAACATCTATGTGGGCCTTAAAAACGATATGCTAGATCTATATTTATTTGCAGGGAAAGATATTCATGGTGTATTGTTAAATGAAAAAGAATAGGTTACAAAAAATAGTGAGTGTAGTTTTCTCTCTCCCTTTCTTCCTACACACACAGACATACACACACACATTTATATATGTGTGTGAGTGTATATTAACATATTTGTGTATATATGTTAATACATACAGTACCGGGGGGGTAAGAAATTTGCAAGATTGTACACTAAAATGTTAACAGAGAATGATCTTTAGGAGGCAGGATTTCTTGGAATTTTGTTTCTATTTTTGGCTTCTCTGTATTTTCTGACTAATCTATAGTGATTATGTGTTATTTAATTAAACACTTCACTCCATAAAAAGGCAGCGTACAGAGTTATCAGTTGACTGGATGTTTTTCCCTTTGCCCCAGGCAGCCTCTTACTACCAGCTGGCTGCCAGCCAGGGCCACAACCTGGCTCAGTACCGCTATGCCAGGTGCCTGCTGCAGGATCCAGCCTCCTCGTGGGACCCTGAGCAGCAGAGGGCAGTGTCCATGCTGAAGCATGCTGCAGACTCAGGCTTGAGAGAGGTGAGTGCCATTGGTGGGGTCACTCCTGGGCACTTGGGGCAGGTGGGGCCTGGCAGTGACTAAGATACCTTTTTCCTTCCTCCTTGACCACAGGCCCAAGCTTTTCTCGGGGTGCTCTTCACCAAGGAGGCATACCTGGACGAGCAGAGAGCCGTGAAATATCTTTGGCTTGCAGCCAACAGTGGGGTATGAGGTGTCCATATCCAGGCATGACGGGGATCAAGTCTGATAAAGGAAGGGATTTTGGAACTGGTACCGTGCCTAGGAGACGGTTGATAAGAGCATTGGGCTGGCTTCAAGCCTTAACTCTTGCTGACTTACTGTGTGCCCCTTGGACAGGTCCAGTGGTGTGCTGGCACTGGCTTGTACCAGCCTGCGAGAATTGTTCTTAGCTTGAAATCAGCTACGGGGAGAGCATTAGCATTAGAATTGCCAAATGCTACAAAACAGGGCTTTTTCCCCTGGAGAGCTGGTTGTTAAACATTTACTAGCATACTACTGGGCTGGTCACTTCTTGTCTTCCTCATCTCTAAGATTGGGATACTAATGCCTGCCTGACCTGTCTACCACTTCACAGGGTTGTCGTGAGGATCAAAATCTGAGATAATAAGTGTGAAAGTGCTTTGTAAAGTGTACACATGGAAGGTGCATCGTCACAAGTGGCTTAGTCCAGGGAAGTCAGAAGACGCGTGAGGTGAAGACATTGAGCAGTTTGGCGGGGTAGAGGATGTCTGGTTGTCTGTCACCTAGGGGTTGGCATCCAGGCAGCATGGAGTTTGTTCCACAGAGCATTAGTTCCATGGAACGTTTATAAATCATACGAGGGAAAAATGGTCAGATGGGTTTGGGAAATACTTTGTTAAACAGGTATCTTTAATGCAGGAAATCTCAGAGCTTTACGTCACTGTGAATTACTGAAAAGGCATCTGTGGGTTTGCTGTATCCTCAAGTGTCTTTGACCAGTATATTTTTTGAGTTGTATCTTAAAGGACCAGGAGCCCTGGGTTAAAGCCAGCAGTGGCCATGCACTAGAATTTCCCAGCATAGGGGCTGCTGCTTCTCTTTACTTCCTGGCCAACACAGTGATAGCGTGATTGAACTCTTGGGCATCAGAATACTTCTCCTTTTTCACTCTGTGTTGTCCAAAGTATCTGCAGTAGCCATCAAAAGGGGACCAATGTCATCAAACAGTACCTGCCTCTGTGCCTGTCTTTCTATGAAAGAGCCCCAGAGTCTTCCTTGGGCTCAGTGGGTTGTGTGACCATGTGTGGGACAAGCCTGGGGGCACCCTGGCTGGCATTAGTCACCCAGCACGCCAGGAGAAGTGCACAAAGGGATGTTGTGTAACACACACATAACAGCATGGGTGTTTTGGCCTGACTGTCCTAAGCTGGCCTGTAGCCATGAGTCCACCATATTTATTACATAGACTTTGACCTACATGTTACAGAAACTCTTTAGAGGGTAGAAGAGAAATAGAACCATGGTTGGGAGATTGAATATAATGAAAATATTCATTACAGAGAGGGAGAGATGAATGATGTGGGCAACTAAAGTTGTGAAAATAATAACACTAATCTAAGCACTTTCCACATATTGACACATTTAATCCTCACGACAGGGTAATAAGGTAGGTGCTCTTATTATGCCTGCTTTACAGATGAGGAAACTGAGGCACAGAGACACAGAGTATGATGCCCGAGGTTACACAGCTGGTAAGTGGTGGAGCCAAGATTGGAACCCAGGCGTCTGGCTGTAGAGACTGGGCTCCTATTCCCTACCTGATACTGCCTCTCCCAGGAGCCTAATTCTCAGTGAGAGGGGAGAGAGGATCCAGAGCCAGGGACAAAGAGATTAAACATGTTCTCTGTAATGTATGCTTTGTAGCTCTCTGGGTAGAGATCAGGAAGGCATTCAGGGCCTTCGGAAGCCCAGCCTCCACCCTTGCTCCTGGCTCTTTCAGGATAACATAGGAGCCCGACTCCCTGGGCTCCCAGAGCAGGGCCAAGTGCTTCCCGCAGCCTTCACTTCTGCACACTTTCAGCACCATCCTCAGCACGAGAAGCCTCCACGCTGCTCTGGCCGGAAGCTCCCTGGGTGGAGGGATCCCGTGTCCTCTGTTCTGGGCCTCTGGCTCTTCACAGTTGAGATCCCTTGGTCCAGGGAGGGTTGCAGCTGGGCCTGACCCTGCAGGGGTGAAGCACCGGCCTGCTGACTGCTGCACCTTCCTCCTGCCCCAGCGTTTCAGTTCTTCAGTCCTGCATACGTGGGCATTTGTGTGTCTGTCCGTCTTCTCCTTTAGGATTCACAGAGCAGGTACCACTTGGGAATTTGCTATGAGAAGGGCCTTGGTGTGCAGAGGAATCTGGGAGAGGCTGTGAGATGCTACCAGCAGTCAGCAGCTCTGGGGAATGCGCCTGCCCAGGAGAGGCTGCGGACCCTCTCTTCCATGGAGGCAGCAGGTACAGATGAGAGTCAAAGCCAGCAGGTGCCTCCCCGAGCTCAGTACCCTGTGACGGAGAAGGGGGTGGCAGTAGCCTTTGGTCTCTTTGTTACTTCTGCTCCATTGGTGGGAACGAGCACAGCTTTTTGAGTCAGACAAATCAAACCTGAGTTTTAAAACCCTGCTCCATTCCTGAACTTGGCCTGTATGTCTTTGCACCTCTGTTTCTTCACCTCTGAAAACTCATTAGATTGTAAAGATTAAATGAGATGGGACTTCAGTGGTGGCGCAGTGGTTAAGCATCTGCCTGCCAATGCAGGGGACACGGGTTTGAGCCCTGGTGCGGGAAGATCCCACATGCCGCGGAGCAACAAAGCCCGTGCGCCACAACTACCGAGCCTGCGCTCTAGAGCCCGTGAGCCACAACTACTGAGCCCACGTGCCTAGAGCCCGTGCTCCACAACAAGAGAAGCCACCGCACTGAGATTAAATGAGATGACAGCAAAGGGCTTAGCACAGCCTGGCACACAGTAGGTGTTGAATAAATGGTAGTCATTCCAATGACTTGTCAGGAGAGACACCATCCCAAGGCTGCCTCCGTGCCCTGACTTACCATCTAGGGCTCTGGGAGCCCTGCTCACTCCTGACTCATTCGGGCTGACCTGGGTTAGTAGTGCCAGGGGAACCAAGTCCTTTAAGAAGCCCCTGCTCCAAAGTAGGAGTCTAAGAACACAGCCTGAGTAAGAGTTGCTCTCGCCTCTCCTCGCAGCCCCGGGGCCCAGCGACCTGGCAGTGAGAGGATTGAAGTCGTTTTCCAGCCCCTCCCTCTGCAGCCTGAACACCTTGCTGGCAGGAGCCTCGCGCCTGCCACATGCCTCCAGCACAGGGAACCTTGGCCTCCTCTATAGAAACGCTCGTCTCAGAACCAGCCCCGGATCCCCCAGCAGGGCTGTTCTCCCACACCCCTACCCCTTGGAAAGGAGTCTCGTCAGACTGGGTTTTGGCTAAGGTGAGATAAAATGCAGCCACCGGTACCTCTCACTGGTGCTGGGGGGAGGGGCGGGCAGGGAGGAGATGGGATGCAGCAAAAAAAACAGGGTGTCAGTATCCCTTTACAGGGTAGAAATTCCATGGGGGCTCAGGTTCCCAAGCAATTTCAAGTGCATGGCTAATAAATGACTTTGACCATTTCCCCTAGCTGGTAGCCTCAGCCTCACAAATGGGCAGTGGACACATTCATTTTTTGGCCATGCCACACGGCTTGTGAGGATCTTAGTTCCCCAATCAGGGATTGAACCCGCGGCCTCAGTAGTGAAAGCGCCGAGCCCTAACCACTGGACTGCCAGGGAATTCCCCATTCACAGTCATTTCTGTTCTGTGCATAAAAAAGATTCGTTCAGTGACCTGTGAAAAACTTTGCTGAAGGGTCCAGGGACCCTGGTCCTCGCCTTAGCCTTTGCCTTGGAGCAAATCCCTTCCCGTCCCCCTTGCCAGTCTTCGATTTCCTCAGGCTTAGACCACATCATTTTTTGCCAGCGTCTGATGTGTGTGCCTCCAGTGCTTCACCAGAGGATTTTAGGTAGTATTCAAACTAATATTTTAAAATTTTAGTGTTTGTATATTAAAATATATTATAAAAATGCGATTAGCATGTCATAGTGTCACAGATATTAAAAATAATGAATCAAGTAGAGAAAAAACGTTGTGACATTGCGTAAAGGGGAGCACAGATCCAGAAGTCATGGGGTGGTTTCACGAATGCCTGAAACTCAGGAAACGCTGAATGACGTCCGCTTTTGTTCATCCCCAATGGATTCCCGACTGTCTCCATTTCACCTTTGATGTGGAGGGAAGGAGTTTAGTGTCTAAATGCCTGATGTAGCTGCTTGACTTTTTCAGACCTTCGCACTTCACTCAGCCCTAGAGATGGAGCCTGCGAGTTCTCAGAGAGATACCACAACTTGAATCCCAGAGAAGAGGCCAGATGTTCACCCGCCTTCCCAAAGAACCTTAAGTACCTGCCCAGCACAGTACAGAAGAAGAAAGTGTGTAAAGATCCAGGTTCTGGCCACGTCACCTTGAAGCAGTGGCCTGACTTGCTGTGTTGTTTCCTCAATTGTAGCCCAAGGGCAGCGGTGTCTGCCCTCCTACCCTCCAGGGCTGTGTAGGGCATTGCACTGCGGAAAGGATGTTGGTGCTCACTTAGGCCTGAGGAGGCAGAGTGATGCCCATGGTTACCTGGCTTTATGAGTCACCAGCCCAGGACAAGGACCCCAGCCTCCCAACTCCTGGCCCAGGGCTCTTTTTTTGCACAGTTCTCACTGTAATTTTAGGTGAAAGCGTTACTATCATCCTGCCGATACGAGGGGGTAAATGGCAATTGGGCCCTTGGAGTCTTGGAGCAGGAGAGTATAGATTTTGAGCTCCTCTTTTGTGAAAGGTTTGTGCCAGAAATGGATGGGAGTTTAATAAAACTGGTATTGGATTGTCTCATCACTCTTGCCCTTGAGTATGTTGGGGAAAGCCAGGGAGACGGGCAGGGGAAGCAGAAAGCCGAGGCTCCATCCTCATCTCTAAACTCTCCATTAACCAATTTAAAGGGTCTTAAAAGCTTCTCCGAGAGAGAGACATAGCAAGAAATGATTTCTGAGTCAACGCTAATGATTCCAATTACTGAATCTGTGCATAGCTGTTCCCCGGCTTCTGGATGTTAGCCCAAGTTCAATAGCAGAGATGTGGTTGAGAACAGGGGGTGGGAGGGACTGAGGCCCAAACCCCCTAGGAACTGTCCAAAGGCGAAAAACCACCCAGCATGGCCAGCTCAAAGCGGGGAGGATTTGAGGAGGGGAGTTGTCCACATTTCCCTGTCTGCTGCCCGGCCCCCTCCCCAGCCTCTAGTGGTCTCATCACACTTTTCCCAGCAACTTCCTCTCACTGCTGGAGCCCTAAGCTTCCTCCAGCTCGAGCGCCTCTCCTGCCCTCTGCTCCCTTTCCAGGGTTGCCCTGCACACTGGCCTCACCCCCACGGGTCCCCTCATGTGGCTTTCTTCCACAGATGGCTCCTTGGAAGCAGGGACTTTGTCTTTGGATTCCAGTATCCTCAGCACTTAGCACAAGGTCCCGTCGTGCAGGTAAGGGCTCAATACACACATTGGTTAAAGCTCCGGTTTTTAAGCTGTGCAGCGCACTAATCTCTCTGCAAAAAAAAAAAAGATTTCTGTGGTCAAATAAGTTTGGGAAACAGTGTACTAGACGTCCCCTTTTTATAGATGCACGATGCACGTCAGCATATTCAAGGTTCCAAGAAGTCCTGCAGTAAAGAACTTGGTTAACCCAGTGCTTCCCTCATAGAGTCAGGCGCAGAGCCCGGCTCCCTGCAGATCGCCGATGAAACTTCCTGGGGGCACCCTCTGTGTAAAGTAAAGTGTCACTTCCTACCTTCCCGTGGAACTCCACTTGCCAGCCTCTTCCCCTCCTGTTGTCACTTGGGGTTCTCCGATTATGGGCTCCTCTGGCCATGCCTGGGGCAGGGGGGCAGTTCGCACAGTCCGGGGACCCAGGGCCTTCTGTGTTGATGGCCAAATAGGGTTCTCCCTCCCTCTCCGTCGTTATAAGTTAAGTGCTTATCCAATTTAGGGTACCAAATGTGGAGGGAGGATATTTTTAAGCTCTCCTTGTGGAGCAGGAAGGATGGAAGAGTCGTGAGAGAAATGCTATCAAGGGGCCAAGAATCCTCTCTGTTCAGTCCCTACGGTCTCTGTACTGCCCAGGGGATGGGCTTCCTCGCAGACCCTGGAACTGCTGTGCTTTTGCCATTAAAATTCCGTTATTAATGACTCATTGTTAGTGCCCTGAAAGGAAATGTGAGGGGAGGCTAGGGAGGTGGCCTTTGTTAGCAGGGCCAGCCTGGGTCAGGACGACCCGAGGTTCGAGCCCTGATGCCCTCAGCAACGAGCCCTTTGCGCAAGGCTCTGCTGCCTCAGTTTCCTCATCCGGAGATGCTGTTTTCAGGGAGCCCTGACACTGTGGAGGGAATGAGGCTGTTTGGTTCATTATATCTTCAGTGCTAATACAGGGCAGGGCACTTAGTAAATGTTCAGTAAATATTCATTCAGTGAATGAGGGATTCTATGCGTTGTCTTTCCTCCACCGGACACCAGCACCAAACCTACCCAGCAACATAGGAGGTGCTTTAAAATAGCTGTTGAATGAATGATTCTGTATACCCCTCCCCTGACTGCCATTCCTAGTGCTACTTCTGACCTGTAGTAATTGCTCAGCAAATATAAAATGTTTGTTGAATGAGCGTTTCTGATCGTGCCCCCCACCCCAGACCCATTATATTGTGCCCAGTACTCAGTAGGGACTGGAAAACACTGATCTATTTTCTAGGTACACACTATGTGCCAGGCTGAGCCTGTGCTAAAACTCCTCCCTCCCCTCCCCTGTCCTCTCTTCTCGTGTTGGAGATTTGGTTCTCTCCAGAGTCCCAAGGGTGGTAGTTGCCATCTCACTCATTTCAGTCAGCGGAGAGGTAGGGATCAGTGAACTGCCAAGCTGAAGTTGGGTAACAGACAAGGAGGCTTCCTGTCAATCTCAGGACGGCCCCCAGGCTCCGAGTGAGCACTGCATTGCCCTCCTGGTGCTGGAGGACGGCTGACTATTGATAAAAAACGTCCCTCTGCGCTTTCCAAATTAAGACGACATTTAACTGAGTGCTCGCTGGCTCGCCAGCTCCTTCAGTCTCCCGGGGGACAGAGCCCATCTTGGTGGAAACGGTTTTGAGCGCGTCCAAGGTCTCAGCTCTGACATCTCGGCTTATGTCAAGAAGTTTCTGTAACCTTTCTGTTCAGCAGACTCAGTTCTGTCAGCATGCACACTGTCTCATTCTCAGTCGGCTATTGGGTATAAGGTCTGGCATCAGCCTACTTGGAGGGGTTGCAACGTTCGGGTGAGAGCACTTAACCCTCACGCACCTACAACCCCGCCCTGATCAAAGGTCGGTTGCCTCAGAACAGGAACAGCTCTACCCATGAGTTCTCCAGGTTCGGCGGGGAATAGAGGATCACAGTGGGCCTTAATCTTATTTAGGTCACAGACCCCTTGGAGAATCAGATGAAAGCACTGACTCCTTCCCATAGAAAAATGCACATCTTCCCAATTTTGCATGCAGTTCAGCAGGTTCTTAGATCCTGAAGCCCAACCAAGAACCCCAGGTTAAGAACCCTTGATGTATTAGAAAGAACATCATCCTGAACCTCAGATGCAGATGCTAGCCCTGTCACAAGCCAGCCGTGTGGCTCTGGGCCAGTCAGCATTTTCTGTCTTGCCATTTCCTTGGCTATAAAATGTTCAGACTCCTTGTGACTAAAATTGCCCACGTCTGTGGAGGTTTAGATAGTGACTGAGAGCAGTGCTGCTTATCTTTTTATAGGTCACATGTTCCTTTGAAAATCTGATTAACTCCGTATCTTCTGCCTAGAAAAACACCTGTACGCAAAGTCTCGCCTGGCATTCAGGGGGTCCAAGATTTAGGACTTTTGAACTAGAGTGAGGCAGTGACCCAGTTGCGAGCCCTGGTTCCAGTTTCCCTAGGTCACCTCCTCTCCCCATCTCTTCTCTCCACCTCCCAACATCAGCTCTGCACTGAAAATCCACTAGTAATTGGGGGTCAGCACTGCCTACTCCAGTGCTGTGGTTTTCCGACTTTGTCTTCACATAATGGAACATTTTTTTTTTCTCTTTTCTAAGGAAGTCTTACCTGGAGCTCCAATATAGAGAAAAGGGACTCCTGTAGCATCTATTTACCCATTTATTCGTTTATTCTTCCATTCAACAAGTATTCATCAAGTGTTGCCTTGTGCCAGGTACCTGGCTGGTCAGGTTGGAGACCCTACCTGCTTGGTGTCCCCCAGCCTCTTTCATTGACTTGGGGAGCCCAGCAGCTTGCAAATCACAGACCTTGTAAAGAGTTTACTCTGCCTCGGAGTGATGATCAGAGACCTAGAGACCCTGCTCCAGAAGCATTCCTGAAGCTCCTGAAGCACTATGAGGGCCTCATTTTCCTCATCTGTAAAATGGGATAATGGAATAATGATACCTCGTTGCATTCCAAGTGTGGATGGTTTTCATTATCCCTAGTTGGGAGTATGATTGGCCCATTTCTGTGGACAGTGAACATGCGTACTGAGCTCCAGAAAAAGGGCAAAAGGAGAGGCACAGAAAGGAATTTTTCCCTTTAGTATCCAAGAAAGCCGCACATTACTGAGAAGCTGAATAGACTGCTTGGAAATTTCCAGGGAAATTATAAGGCTGAGCCTTGGGAAAATATTTGCTATTTTTTTCACTCCTTCCTCTCCTGGAAGGTTTGCTGCTGTCAGTGTCAATTTCACAGACCCGGTTCACACACTGTCCTCTAGGGCCTGTATTCACTGCTGTGACAGAGGAAGATTTACTCACGATTGGTGGGTCTGGAAAGATGACTTCTGTACCTGAAGGGCTGCTTGCTGGGAAAGGACAGGAGTCTGCAGACACCCACCCTGCATCAGGTCAGTTCCAAGTCCCTCTCACTATGTGCTTGGAAGAGCAGAGATGTGAAGGCCTGAGTGGCTTTGGAAATGTTCTTTTCAACTGTGTTTCTTGAGGGGATCTCAGGCAAGTCTGCTACTGGCAAAAGCTCACCTATGGGGGCTCTTCCTTTCCTTTCCTTGGCTGGCAGTCTAGTGTCAAGGTCGAGGGCATGGGTTTTGGTGTTGGACAAGCCTAGTTCCAATTCCTGGTTCTGCCTCCTCTCTCTGCTTGATCTTGGGCAAGACCCTCAGCCTCTCCAAGTCTCATGGCTTTGTCTGTGAAATGGGGATAATAACACCTGCCCTCCTAGGGCTGTGGAGAAATGAAATGAAATCCTATTGTAAAGACTTGTGTCTGGCTTGTGTTAATGCTCTATAGTCATGCTTTTCTTAGCCTTAATTTTCCAGCTGAGAATCGGATTATTTGATAATGTAGCAGCAGCAGAGGAGCAGGGGTCAAGAGTACCCATGTCCATCATTGCCTGCCTAACACTATGCACCCTCCTGTCCAGGCCCCGCATGACCCTCTGGCCAGGGACTGGATGACAAAGAACCTTCACTCTATTCTTCCATCCTCCCTCTCGACAGGTGCAAACAGGATAACGAGCCACTGCTTTTCCTTTATTAGTAGGTCAGAGAGCTTTGCCTGGTGCCCCAGGATCCAGCCCCCCACACCCTCCAGTGTGCACCCAGGCCATCCTTTCCTGCTTGTGACACTCCTTGGCATCCGCTCTGCAGGAGGATGAACCCTCTGTGCTCTTACATGTGTTTTGCCAGCAAACACTTATCTCAGCGGCCAACTGTCTTCCTCCTCCAAAAAATCCACAGGCAGAGCCAGCCCCTAACAAGGGGTTGCTTTGGTCAGCCCGCTGTTTGTCCTGGGGCTCCTGCCTCCTCTGTGGGGCAGCACTGGTCACCTTAAGTTCTCAGGCCACCTCTGGTCAGTGAGTTCAAAGATTAGAGAAACCACCTCCTGTCCCAGAGTCCTCAGGGCCTGGGCTTCCTAACATCTCCCGGGGCCCCTGGTTCCTGGATCCACAGGTCCCTGCTGCTGCCGCCGCTGCTGGTCCTGCCCTCGGCCCCCTTCTTTCCAGATCGGCCCCCAGGGCCTTCCGAGCCCGAGGCCCCGCTGGTGGCTAGGTCTAGACTCAGGGTCCTTCCGCAGACTGAGAGCCGCCGCAGCACCTCGGAGGCGGCCTCCACCGGCACGGCGGGGCGCTGCTCCAGCAGCATCTCCAACAGTGAGCTCATCTCCGACAGGAAGGTGCTGGCCAGCCGCGTGCCCGTCGGGCTCAGCTCGGGCCCCGGCGCCTTGCCGAACGTCTGGAAGGTCCTGGGCTCCTCCGAGGTCGCAGCGTCCGGGGAGAACACGTTGTCACGGTAGTTGGTGGCGAGGGGCAGAGAGAGTCTTGCCATCCAGGCCGGATCGGGGACGCTCAGCCGGTCCAGGGCCAGGCCTGCAAGGGGCGGAAGGGACGCGGTGAGGGCGGAGCCCATGGCGGGCGGGGGTGGGGTCGTGGGCAGGGCGGGGCGCCGGACAAAGGAGGAAAGGGAAATGGAGGGGACCGATGGGGCGGCCGGAGGTGGGCGGGAAGGAAGAGGCCCTGACAGGGAAGCGCTCCGGGCAGGAAGGCAGCGACTGATGTCCGCGCGTGAGCTGAGTGAGGACGCGGCAGGGGGAGGAGGAAGGCCTAGAATTAGAAATGGCCCGTTTCTAAAGCATCTCCCGGTCCGTGGGGCTGTTTCAGGTTTAGGTGTCCTTCATCCAGCCCTGTACAGCCAGGATGTTCACTCCCTCAGGACACCACTAGCTGAGGATGCCGGGGGTGGGGGTGGGGGAATCCCCGTTTTTAGCCATTGCTGGAGTTCCTGGCTTGGCGCTGCCTTCGGTTCCTATTCGTAATAATAGCGACCACTTATTAAGTACTTCTGTGCTAGGCAATTTACATAATTATCTCATTTAACCTCCACACAAACCTTTGAAGTCAAGAGTATTTTATGGATGAGGAAACTGAAGTTCCAAGAAGTTGTCACACAGCTACTAGGCAACCAAGCCCAGATTTGACCCCCAGGTCTGATGACTTGGAAGCCTCCTGTCACTACACCACTGCACCCACTCTCTGAAGAGCTGGCCCTTCCTCCCCCTGGATGCTAGGTGGCTCTGGTTTCCCAGGCCTACTAAGGTCTGTACTGTTGCCTCCTGGCCCCATGCTCTCAACTCCTCAACCTTCCCCTCTCAAGCTGCAGGAAACCGTGTGAAGGGGCTGGCTGCCTAAGAGCTGTCCCAGGGAAGGGCCCGGGCGGTGAAAAAGTGTCCCCCAGGCCCCAAATCCCACCATCACACTTCTCCTTTTCCCATCTCTTCAACAGAAAATCCTGTCTCAGAAAACTAGTTCCAGGCCCAATGATAGAGGCCAAGCCAGAGGGAAGAAATTATAGGCCTTGTGGTTAAGAATGTGTGTCTTTAAAAAAAAAAAAAAAGCACAACATCTGCTTTAACATGTATTTAATATTTGCTTAAGGTACCCTGCTTTAAAATCTGTGCGTAGAATGAAAGACTGAAAGGGGCGCGTCATAGTGTTAACTGAAATTACCCCTGGGCAGAAATGATTTATTCTCTTTTTGTTTATCTACGTTTGTCTATATTAACCAAATATTACTTTTGTGATTTTGAAAAGTTATTGCAAAATACAGTAAATGCTGTTTCTATTGATAAATGAGTCTCGGTCTTGCCTTCACAGTGTGGGGCTGTGCAGGCTGTGAGGCAGGGTCACGCCCCTTCCCGACTGGTCCAGCCCACGCCTGGGGCTTAGTGAACGTTTATTGAATGATTGAATGGACATAAATATTAACCCTGGACATTTGGGGAATGTAAACCTAAGTTCCCTGAGACTCTGGGGTAATAAGTTTAGAACTCTTTTGGTGTTACAGAATCAGGCTTTTCCTTGCACAAGGGTCAGAGAGCTTTGGAAGGAATGAAGCTTGGAATGAGAAAATCAGTGGAGTGTAGGAGAATGGCTGAAATGTGATGATGAATTCACTCCGCGGCAGGTGGGCACTGGGCAGACCTGGATTTGATTTCCTAACTTTGCAGCTTATGAGCATTGTGACCTTGAAAAACTTGCTTAACCTCTCTGAGCCTCCTTTTTCGCTCACAAAGTGGTGAAATAGTAGCACTTATCTTGTCAGGTGGCTGTAAGCATTCAGTGAGCTCACGC
Organism: Leucopleurus acutus; assembly: GCF_964270905.1. Classification (NCBI taxonomy): domain Eukaryota; kingdom Metazoa; phylum Chordata; class Mammalia; order Artiodactyla; family Delphinidae; genus Leucopleurus; species Leucopleurus acutus. Next base: position 57,719,802 of record NC_139145.1, on the reverse strand, counting down.
AACGGTAAAATATGGTCATCATCACATCCTCAGGTGGGGCTTTTATCTGATGCAGCCAAGACCCCAGTGTCAGGCACATTCCCCAGTAGCCTCATCACAGTCCAGCCCTGTGAGCAGCGCAGGCACTTCTACCCCTGCTGCGCTCTTCGTCACACCACTTGTTACCATCTCCCTGTGTTCTTTGCCCTCTGTGCTGTGGGGAAGCAGGACCACATGGGAACTGAGCCCACAGGTTCCAGCGCAGAGCTGGTGCACACATATAATGCAAGGCACTGAGGTCGTCTGAAATTTTCTAGTAGCCACATTTAAAAAGTAGAAAGAGAAGGTGAAATTAATTTGTAAAAGTTTTTTTATATTTAATATCATTTTATCACATAATCAATATTTTTAAAATTATTAATGAGATATTTTACATTCTTTTTCATACTAAGTCTTCAAAATCTGGAGTGTGTTTTATACTTCTATCACATCTCAATTGGTACTAGCCATTTTCACATGTGGCCAGTGGCTACTCTATTGGACCTCACAGCTCTGCATTCTAGACAGTGCTGTCCTGTAAAACTCTGTAGATTTGTGCTGTCCCAAGCAATATCCGTTAGCCACACGTAGCTACTGAGCTCCGGAAATGTGGCTGATATGACTGAGGAACTGAATTTTTCATTTTACTTGATTTTAATTAGATTTCCTTTTACTTAATTTTAATTTAGAGCCACACTGCCTGGGTTAATAACCATTGGCTGCACAACCTTGGGAAAATTACTGAACACCCTGGCCCCTCAGTTTTTTTCCTTTATGAAATGGGGATAACGAATAGTCCCTATCTCAGAAGATTTTCTCATGAGGCAATTAGAACAGGGACTAGCACATAGAAAGCACTCAATAAAAGTTAGCTATCTATTTTTTTAACCAAGGAAAGGGAAGTCCCTGTCATGCCTTCAGCGCACAGAATATGTCCAGATGAAGAGCAGATTATTAACTACAGAAACAGAAAATCAGCGTAGGTTGGACTTACTGTGTGTTACCTGAAGGGGGCTGACTGATGCGGGGGCGGAGGGAGCTGGCAGATTCTTGAATTCTCAGGGTAAAAGGGTATTTAAAGACATCAAAGAAATGCAGATGAGTGGTTTAGGAGGTAGAGAGAGGTCCCCTGATGGTAGGTGGGCTCAGGATGGCTTCCCTTCAATCATTGAAGTGACTCAGGGCAGGCTGTATTACTTCTCTGAGCCTCAGTTTGCTGATCTCTAAATTGGAGCTCATAATATCTACCTGAAAAGACTGTTTGGAAGCTTAACTGAGATAATGTATATAAGATGCTTCCTTGGTACCTGGCACACACCAAGAGCTCAGTAACTGTTCACTATTCTTATGATGATTTTTTTAAATGAATGATCAGAGTAGAATCTGATCTTTAAACAAATGAAGATCTGAAGCTCCAGGGGAAGTGAAAAAATTTTGCTGATAGTCTCCAGAAATAGAATGGCTGACTCCTGCAGTGGATTGGAGCAGAACTCTGAAGCCTGGGCACAGGAGGGTACCATGGGGGCAGAAGCGGGGTCGGGGTGACCCTGGGGAGTCCCTACCTGTGTAGGGGTCCAGCAGGTTCGACAGCTCTTCTTCTAGCAGCTGCTTCACAGAGAGGTCCTCCTCAGGGTCCAAGGGCCCTTCCTCCTGATCTGGTTCTGCCTGGCCACCGGCCCTGGCACCTGGGCCATCTGTGTCTGGGATTGCACTCCTGCAAAGGGAGCCAACACAGTCCGCGAGTGAGGAAATTCACACATAGTTTCATTCATTCCTGCTCATGAATAGTCTTCTATTCATGCCAGCATTCATTCATCCACAGAGGGAAGTGGGTCCACAGCCCAGCCTTCAGAGTCAGACCAATCTGGGTTACTTGATCCCAGCCCTCCTGCCTACTCTGAGTCTGCTTCCTCATCTGTAAAATGGGAGTAATAAATAACACCCACCTCATGGGCGTTATGGGGGTAAAATGAGGTGTTGCATGTAAAGAGCTTAGCACAGTGTTGTAAGCAGTCAGCAAACAGAAGTGACTATGAATGCCCCGATATTACTCACCATTGTCCCTCCATTGCTTCTCATTACCTGGCATGGAATAGGAGTTTAGTAAACTTTGGGTGATCTAATGCAGTCATCCTTCCACCCCTCCATCCCTCTATCTGAGTATGAGCTCCAGTGAGGGCAGGGATATTTGTCTGTCTCATCCCCTGCTCTCTCACCAGTGCTCAGAATAGGACTTGGCACATAGTAGGTGCTTAATAAATACTTTGTGGACTGAGTGACTGAATGTTCCTTCCTCCCTATTTGAGGCTAAATCCCAGACCAGAAGAGCAGGTCAATAGAGGATGCAGCAGAGGTGAGGCATCCGAAAGCTACTCAGAATCTACTATGGTGTCTCTTGCTGTCTCCCTGACCCCTCCCTCCCAAAGACCCTCTCTATCACCTGGGGGAGGCCAGTTCCTGGGACTACCTTAGCATGGTGGGGACAGGCCTGGCGCCTCATCCCAGCATCTGGAAAAGCTCCCTTTAAGGCCTGGGGGTCCTTGCTGCTTTTTTTCTGTGGCCATTTCTGCTCCTAGGCAGGGGTAGCAAGTTTGCAAGTAATGGCAACAACTAATGTTTATTGAGCAATTACTCTGAGTCAGACATATGCTTTGCAAGGTATATTTACCTTCTCATCAAACCTTTCACGTCTGTAAGGTGTTCTCTTGTTGTCCTCATTTTACAAATGAGAAAACCAAGATTTGTAAAGATTAGGTAGCTTGCCCAAGGTCCCCACAAATTAAGTAAGAATTCAAATCCGGGCTGATATGACTCTGGAATGTGTGTGCTCACCGCTACTCTACACTATTTCTAGCTATCTTTGCAAAAAAAAAACAACAAAAAAAAGACTGTAAGTTGTCACAGCAAGAGCACTGAACCGGAAGTCAGTGTCCTGAGAGCTGGTCCCAGCTTTGCCACTCACTGGCTATTGGACCTTGAGCAAAGTCACTTTAAGGGGAAAGGACTTAGCATTGTTTGTGTACCTCCCATGTGCCAGGCACTGGGCCATGGGCTTAGAATGCGTGTGATCATTAAATCCTTACCCCATCACTACAAGGAAGTGTGGTGACCTCTGTTTCATGGATGAGAAACTGCATCCCTGAGGCTTGATTTGCTCAAGTTTACATAGCTGGGTTGGATCAAACTACTTAGAGCCTCAGTTTCTCCATCTGTAGCAAGAGGGAGTTAAATTAGATGTCCTCTTGAGGTCTCTTTAATTCTAGGACGGCCCAAAGGAACACACCCACACACCCACATCCTTAGCCAGGAGCCTTCATATTATGTTTAAGGGTCAAGAGAAAGAGCTAAACGTTACAGATTTAAAGTTCATAGCCCAGCACCTCTGTAATCAGGGAACAGATAGATAATCAGGGCCTCAGGGATGAAGTCACTTCCTTAGGGACTCGGGTCCTGTAAATACTATTAATACAGTTGCTCCAGGACCAGGATGCCTGGGTGGGGGAATGGATGCTGTTCGCTGCAGTCTCCCAGGGGAGCAGCGTCTGGGATGTGCTCACCCTTCCTCAAGGCACAGAGGCTGCAAGGGTGAGGGCAGGCTGGTGGGGGGCTTGAGAAGCCAGTGGGGGCTACGTGCAGCTTACCTGCTGCCGCCGGGCTTGGCCAAGTACTTATTTCCCCGGTGGTTTGGTTTGGGCTGGAATTGGCCCTGATGCAGCAAGGACAGCAGCTGGGAGATTTGCTACAAGACAGGAAAAATCTGTTGACTCCACACAATTCCGACCCAGCACACTTCCTCACCGGATGTTTCCCTCAATGCCGGCGCTTTCTTTTTATAGTCTTTCCTCCAGCTTCAGATGTTCGTGGATCGGATGGGGGATGGTGAACGGTGATGGTGACGGAGGCAGGGATGTGTGCAGACAGGTTCCCTGCTTGGCCATGTGTCAACTACAAATTCCCGGGACCTGGGAGTCTGAGAGAGAGAATGAGAACCCTCTGGGCCTGTCCCCCAACTCTCATTCCCCCAGGAGACCTGCTCCCGTTGGAAGCTGTGGGACGGGGGTGAAAAGGGCATGTCCTGACTATAAATGTATTATAACCTCGATAAGGATTATTGTAAAGTGTTATTTCCCCCGCTTCAGTGATGTTCAAAGACTGAGCCATTGTTGGCGGGCCAGATGTAAGACTATGTTGTACAGAAGGCAGAAGGGTGTCTTTGAATCATTCGTTTATTCATCCTTTCATTCGCTCGACAAGTATTTAATGAGAGCTTGTTTGTGCCACGCCGAGTGCTTGCTGGCGGGGTAAGAATGAGAACAAGGCCCAGTCTCTGCCCTCAGGGAGTTCCCAGTCTGCCAGGGAGGACAGTCAGGGGAGACAGGACACAGCAGCTGCTATGGGGGGTTGCACCAGGGGTGAGAAACGATGGAGGTCAAGTGGAGCAGAGGAAGGCCCCTCACCCAGCTTGCAGCAAGGAGGGAGTTACGGGGTGGGGCTGTGGATACAGGGGGAAGTAATTCACTTATTTCAACATATGTTTTCTGAGTTCATACTACATGCCAGGCGCCTCTGCTGAGACCCGGAGGTTCCACAGGGGCTTGGCAAGTGGAGAGAGGGTGAGGGCCAGGGTGAGGGAGGAAGGGAGTTTCGGTCAGAAGATGCTCAAGCTGAAAGGCCAGAGGAGACGGTGGCGTTTCAGAAAGGCTGGTGAATGGGGCAGGGGTGGGTGAGACGTCAGGGTGAGGCCCCACAGGCCCTAGTGAGGGAGAAGGCAACAGACCAAGTCAAGGGCGTTTCTAGCTTGCTGTGTGATGTCAGGCAGGTTTTTAGACATACTCAGACCTCAGTTTCCTCATCTCTAAGGTGGATCTAAAAATACCACCCAGACTTCTTTACAGGGTTGTCAGGATTAATTAGGTGGTTTGAAAGTTTGAAATGCTCTGCAGAGTCAAGGGGTTTGGGTTGTTCCTCCTAGAAATGCTGCCTCTGCCTCCCAACTGGGCCCAGCCCCCCTCTTCCCTGAGAGGGTCCCTCTGCCCTCTGGGCAGCTCAAGACAGAAAATGCCAACCTCAGAGGAGAGTTGGAAGGGGAGGTGGCCAGGACTGGGGTTTCACTGTGATGTGGGAGGGCCAGGGTCCCATTGCCTGCCTCAGGGCAGTTCCCACCTCCTGGCTCAGGCCCAGAAACCCTCCTACAAGCACCTGCCACCCTGTTTTCGAGTGACAGCTGCTACTTCAGGGAAACTCCCTGAGTGCCAAACCCTAAGTTGTATGCTGTCATTCAGGCTGTCATTTCACAGTTAGAGTCCAGACTCTGGAGTCAGACTTGGGTTCAAGTCCTAAATCTGCCCCTGTTCCGCTTCCCATCTGTGTGGCCTTGAGGAATTACTTAAGCATTCTGACCCTCAGTTTCCTCAGCAGTAAAAAAAAAAAAAAAAAAGGGGAATAAAAATGAGACTCAGGTCATGTGCTGGTTGTGGCTATGAGGATTAAATGAGTGAAAGTCTATAAATTACTTAGGAATAGATCTTATGATAAGCACTTAATAACTGTCCAGTGGTATATAATCTCATGTCATTCTTCAGTAACCCAAGGAAAGAGATACCATTATATCCACTTTACAGATGTGGCACCTGAGGCTCACAGGGGCTACACAGCAATTAGAGGCAGGGTTGGACTTTGAACTGGGGTCTGACTCCACTGTGGCACTGTGCTACCGGAAAGACAAGCATTAGGCAAGCTGCCTCTTACCCTCAACTTGATCCCAACTTGGTACCCTCCTCTCTTTCACCCCAGTGGGGTCACCCACAGGGCTTGCTATCTGCTCTCTCTGTTTGCCAACCACCAGCACAGTGTTTGGCACAAAGAGCTCATTCAATAAGCATTTGATGAATGAATGGGTGAATGAATGAATGAACAAATGAATGAATGCATGGCTCTGGGCAACTTCTGGGGCTGCACAGAGCCCAGGGCAGGACTCCTGAGAGAGCAGCTGGGCCCTCTCGAGGTGGCTTCCTGGGGAAGGGGTGGGGGAAGGAAGCTGTGTCCTTGCTCCGCAGGAAACATGAGCTGATAGCCTGGCTCATGACAGAAGTGTGCCTTGGGCGGGCAGCCTGGCACAGGGAAAATGATCTGGGGTTCAGAGGAGTTGATACGGGTGTGAGATCAGACACCGTCCCGGAAAAAGCTTTCCCAGGTGTGTCCAGTAAATCCTAGGTCACTGGACACAGCCATTCATCATCCCATTTAATTCTCAACCCCCTGGGAGGTAGACCCAGCTAAGTTTGGCATCACAATCCCCGTTTTATAGATGAAGAAAATAAGCCTCAGATGTTAATGTTGCCCAGCTCCTAAAGTGGCTGTGCTGAAACTGGAACCTAGATCTGCCTAACTCCCAAGTTCCAAGGTTGTTTCCACTGTCCTATCCCATAGGCCTAGCTGGCAAGCTCTGGGGTCTCAGGCAGGTCAAATGCAGCCCCTGAGCCTGGGGGCAACGATGCCTATGCCGGCTTGCTTCACCCGGAGGTTGCCCAGGTGAGATGAGGGCAGGTGAAATGGAGAAGAGCTTTGCAGAAATCATCATAATCATTTTCTGAGTGCTGACTACGCGCCAGACGCTATTCTAGAGGCTTTAAGCACGTTCACTTTATTACCTTCAAGCAAACTTGGGAGATGGGTGCTGTTAACTTGGGCAACTTCAACAGAGAAGCTGAGTGACTTCCCTGTGGTTCACAGCTTGGAAGAGGTGGAGCCAGAATTTGAACCTGGGCAGCCTTGCTCCAAAGCTTGTACTCTCAATCACTACCTTTGCTATGTGTCTACTTGCACAAGGCACTCTAAGTGAGTGCTCATATAGGAATTAACTGACCAAATCCTTAGGACTATTCTGCAAGGCAGATGCTCTTACTGTCATCCCTATTTTATAGATAAGGAAACTAAGGCTCAGAGACAGTAAGTTATTTGTCCAGGATCACACAGCTAAATTCTGTTGACCCCAGAGCTGTGCCCTGAACCACTGCACCCAATGCATCCTAAAGTACGTGGTGAGCCTGAGGAATGAATGTGAAGAATGTGAGGGTAATGGGGTCTGATGCTGTTGTGGGGGGGTGAGGGGGGCTGACAAGAGAGGGAGCTGCCCACACCGAGGTACCTGAACAGGAGGCGAATCCACAGTGAGCTCCTCTACGGGGTTCCGCTCCGCAAAGGCAGCCACAGACAGCCGGACCAGGCTCCGCAGGATCTGACGGGGGCCTGACTCTTTCTCAGGGGCTACTTTGCCATGGAGATTCCGCTGCCGCCTCAGGGTTGCAGAGGAGGCCGGCGGGCTCAGCGGGGCCTCCTTACTGCCCTGGTCCCCAGGCACCCTCCCTGTGGGGCTGCCCGCAACCTTCAGGGGCCTTGAGCGGGGCTGGCCCGTCGCAGGTTGGGGCTCGGGAAGGTTCAGGTTCTCCCGGGAGGCATTCCTCTGCCTGGGATGGTTGAAAAGGAGGTTGACAGTGTCCTGCAGCACCTCTCGGCTCTCGGCCAGCGTTCCCTGGTTACCTTGGTTACGCAGAGTCCTGTACAGGGTCGGTGTGAGATGAAAGGGGGCCTGCAGGCAGGGGTCCCAGCCTGCTTCCATCATCGCTTCCTTGCCCACGTGCTTGGGGGGCTGCCCAGCTTCGCCAGGCTCATCCACCTGGCCCCTGAGCACAGGCACGAGGTGGATGTCCGCCTTCTGGATGTGTTTCTGGGGCCTCTTGGGCTGGTGACGGTAGGTGGACTCGGCCTCCCGACAGTTGTAGGCCCTGTTGTCCTTCTTCTCCGTCCGGCAAATGGACATAATCAGAGCCAAGATCAACCCGGAGATGGCCAGCAGTACGACCAGGCAAATCACCGTGAGCACCGATGTGCTCAGAGCCCCAGGCTCACGGGCTGAGTCCCTCAAGTGGTCCACACTGGTGACGAAGAAGACCCTCAACAGGGCCCGGGTCTGTAAGGAGGGGCTGCCCCGGTCTTCCACCACGATCTCCAGCTCCCACTCACTCCCAGTGAGGCTGCTGGCATTGGTGATGTTGATGAACAGCTGCCCCAGGTGGGGGCTGAGGACAAAGAGACCGGCTTCGTTCCCACTCTGAATGCTGTAGAGGAGCTCTCCATTTGCCCCCGAGTCTGCATCTCTTGCTACAATCGTCACCAAAAGGAATGGCCGGGAGCTGGGGGTGGCCTGTGGTGGCATGTCAGTGCCTGCTGGACCCATGCCATTGGGGGTTTCAATGGGCACCAGCAGGTGACCTGTGGAGGCATTTACAAGCACCGAGAGACTGGCTTTCCCATCGCTGAGCATGGGGTGAATCACCTCTGGGGCATTATCATTGGCATCCAGCAGGCTGACCCACACAGAGACACTGGATGCAAGCTGGGGCTGCCCCCTGTCCTCTGCGATCACCAGGAACTCGAAGCCGGCCATCTGTTCATAGTCCAGTGACCTCTGAGCGGTGACCTCGCCTGTGTCTGAGTCAATAGCTACCAAGTGAGAAACTGGGGAGTCCTGGATGTGGTATGAGATTTTCCCATTAACGCCCAGATCTGCATCATGGGCCTTGATGGTAATGAGGTGAAGAGAGGGTAGGTTGTTTTCCCGAGTGGAGACCTGGTACCTGCTTTTCTCAAACACAGGTGCGTTGTCGTTGGCATCACCGATCTGAATGCTGAGCTGTTTCTTGACTGATAAGGGCTGGGGTCCTTGGTCTTGGGCCAAAAGAGTGAGGGTGTATTGCGGCCACTGCTCCCTGTCCAGCGTGGCATTGGTTAGCAGCATGTATGTGTTGCCATTGGTCCTCTTCAGCCTGAAGTGGCCCAGCTCTTGGCTCAGCCAACAGTGGACCAGGCCGTTGTTTCCTGAGTCTAGGTCATTTGCCATGATGAGAGCAATGAAACTGTCCTTGGGAAGAGCTTCGGACACCAGGGATGGTTGGGAGGCCCACGTGATGTGGATGTTTGGGGTGTTGTCATTGACATCCAGAACCTTGATGAGAATTTTGCAGTGGGCCGGGATGGGATTGGGACCCAGGTCCCTTGCCTGGACATCCACCTCGTAGGCAGGATTCTTCTCATAGTCTAGGGGTTGACGCAGAATCACCTGGCCTGTCTTGGCATCAATACTGAAGGTGTCCAGCACCTCTGGAGGCACGTGCTTACTGAGGAAGTATTCCACCTCCCCGTTGGGGCCTTGATCAGGGTCTGTGGCAGTCAAGTTTATGAGGAGAGTACCAGGGGCAGCGTCTTCTTGGATTTCCAGTGCCAGCGAGCTCTCAGCAAACACAGGGCTATTGTCATTGGAGTCCAGGACATTGACCTTGACCAAGCTGGTGCCTGACTTGGGGGGGTTCCCACTGTCATAGGCAGTTAACACCAGATCAAAAAATGAGTGGATTTCCCGGTCCAGCTCCTTCACCACCACGAGTTCCGCGTGTTTGGTCTCATCGGGCCCCACAATGACATCCAGGGCAAAATGCTCGCTGGGAGACAGGGTGTAGGAGTGCAGAGTGTTGGGGCCAGTGTCTGGGTCCAGAGCTCTGTCCAGGGGGATCCGGGTGCGCAGGGAGGCGCTCTCAGAGATTTCCAGCTCCTGCTCACCTTTGGGAAACTGAGGCTGGTGGTCGTTGATGTCCAGCACCTGGATCTCCACGTGGATGAGAGCCAAATCCCCTGTGGCAAGCACATCAAAGGAAACCAGGCAGGGGTCCTGCTGCCGGCAAAGCTGCTCCCGGTCCAGCCGCCTCCCCGTGCTGAGCAGGCCGTCCTTGGAGTCCACCTGGATGGGGAGTGCCTGAGGCAGCTGCAAGACCTGGAAGGCAGCCCCTGCTCGCCCAGACCTCTCCTCCCGGCCCAGTTCCTGAGACAGCTTCCCTATCACTGTGCCGGACGGTACTTCCTCTGACACTTGATATTTCACAGTGAGAGTGGCGACCTCCTGACAATCCCCTGAAAGGAACAAGTAGCCACCTGGCCCCCAAAGTCCCAACAGAAGTGGCAGAAGTCGCATCATGCTTACCGCCAGAGTGGGCTAGATCCAGAAACCGCTAGAGTTCTTCGAAGGCTGGGCAAGTCCTCCAGTGTTCCCTGGGGGGCTTGATTAGCCCTGTTCTCCTGCCCCCAGACCTGCTGGCACAGCCTCGTCCCATAATTAGTTGATGGAGCCAGCAGAGTTCCCAGGCAAGGCCATCTTCATCAGAAGAGATTTGAGGGGTCCAAGGACCAATGAGGGAAAATTGTTCAGGGGCACTGTTGGTCCCCGTTAGCAAATGATGCACAAGAGCCGGTCCAGGAGGGACTTGACCCAGTAGAGCAGGATGTGGGGATCTGACTTCCAAACAGTTGCTAGGCTGGGGAAACAGAGAAGCAGCTTTTTCCTATGGAAACCCCACCTACAGGAAAAGGGAGGGCTATGAGTTTCTATGCCAATTAGAGAAAGAGAGTTTCCATGAAGCTGAGTGGCCCGCCGCTGAGGAGGATGCGGCTGGGGACAGGCCGGATGGGAAGGTGCCGTCCATGTGGCAAGGCAGCCACTGAGGGGAGGGGAGCCCCTGCTGTGGCCAAGTGAGCAGAGAGCCTGAGCCCCTCCCAGGCAAGTCACACCCTGGCCTCTCTTCCCTTCCTTGTCTCTCTTTGTTTCCGTCATCTCCCGTCATTCTTCTCCCATTCCCCTCTTTCCCACACTTGTCTACCTCTCAGTCTTGACTTCGCCCTCATCACCCGTTTTTGTCTCATGGGAAGCAGCGCTGATTAAAAGAGTGGCTATAAGAGCCAAAATGCCTGGGTTCCAATCCTGACTCCACAACTTCCCAGCTGGGTCATGTAGGACAAGTCACTCAACCTCTCTGGGCCTCATCTTAAGAGTGCAGATGGGAATAACAACAGTAGCCCTCTCAGCAGGAAATCGTGGGGATGAAATGAAACGTTGGCCCGGAGTCGTAGGCAATGACGTTGTCATTAGCGGTGGGTGGCGTGATCTGCCAGCTTGGCCTACCTTGTGGCTGCCTCTGGCTCTTGCACTGGCCCTGGGTCAGTCCCTGCCCACATACTTCAGGAGCCAAAGGTGCCCGTGTCCTTGGCTCCTGAAGTACAATGACCTTTCTGACCCGACGGTGTGGCCTCCCTCCCCCTTCCCTTCCGGCTCCCTAGCCTCCTGGCCCATTGTTCTCCACATCTGGTCCAGCCTGAGCCCCTGTCCGGGGGAATCCCCCAGCTCCTGCTCCTTGGTCTTGGAGGTTTTTATACCTTTCCCTCTCCCACACCTTCCTCTCCCTTTCCCTCCCTTCCTCCAATTCTTCTCTTCCCACTGCTGTTCATGTCCAAGAGTCCCGTCACAGAGGTGAGGCCAGGAAGGGGGCGAGTGGGCAGTTGGCTTGGGTGGCCTTGAGGTGACTTGCTGCTTCTCATTTCCTCCTCCATCCACTGCCCCCACCATTGTCCAGTCTCGCACTTTACCTTGAGGTTGAGTCCAGAGGTTTGTAAACCTTTTGAAGTGATGGGAGTTAAGGGCCAGCTTCCCCTCAATGGGTGTTGGCAGCTCAGTCCTTGGGGCTGGAGGTGCCTGTTGGGACACAAGTGACTCCAATCAGGCCCATTGGCCAGGGGGCTTGTGGCCATTAGGATGGGGCGACTGAGGACCTCCCTGGCCTAAGCCTCACCTTGTACCCCCCTTCCCCTCTGTATTCTCTTTCCCACACCCTATCCTTTCATATTCTACCCCTGGAGGTTTCCCAATAGCAAGGGGCCTGAATCCAATGGGGTGTTTCCTACAGTCTGGCTCTGAAGACAGAACACTCAATAGCTCGGAGACGTGGCACAAGTCACATAACCTCTTTGGGCCTCAGTTTCCTTCTCTGTAAAGCGTGGCTGTCACCCATCTCCCGAGTTTGTGGTAAGGATTTGATGAGATAATGCAAGTGAAGGCTTGGTGCAATGCCTGGTACAGAGAAAGCACTCATTACATGGGACTAGTTTACCTTGTACTATTTGCCAGGCTTTATACCTCGAATGCAAATGGTAAAAATGGTCTTGCATTTGTCCCTTCACGTTTTTTCCTCCGCCTTCTTGGCCAGGAAGGCTCATTTCCCAGGGCTTCTTCATCTCGGGCGAGGGCCCAGTGCTACCTGCCCTGCAAGGGGAACCAGCGTGGGCCCCAGGCCCTCTGGTGACAGTCAGCCTGCATGGCGGCCTCACTGTCTGGCCCTCACTCATCCTACTATGTGCAAGGCAGTGAGCAAGACAAAGTGACCCCCAAGGGGCTTGTAGTCTCAAGCCAGGGTGGGGAAAATGAAAGAAGTGGGTCCAGTGGGTGGCTCCAGAGTCAGGCTTAGGGATCAGGGGAGGCTCCTCCTGGAGGACCCTCCGACACACCCTGAAGGATGGGGAAGAGTGGGGGGGGCAGGTGCGAGCAGGTGGAGGGAGCAGAATGGAAGAGGCTGGAGGTGGGCGACCTTGCTTCTCGCAGTCCCACACGAGGGCCTGTGCGAGTGGGGAGGAGGACGGTGGGCTGGGGGTGTCAGCAGGGGCCGCCAGATGACGGAAGGCCTGGGACCCCGTGCTCAGGATTTGGACCTTGTCCTGAAGGCCATGCAGAGCTTTGGAAGGGGTCTGAGCAGACTGATGAGAATAGCAGCTACCTGCCAAGCCTTGTCCCGAGTGTTTTACCTGCATCGTCCCATGCCACCCTCACAACCAGGCCATAGGGGTGAAGAAGCTGAGCATGGAGGGTTGGGTAGCTTGCCCAAGATCACGCACATTTGCCCTCCACAAAGCCCCTTCAACTGTACTCTGGACGTCGATTGAAAGGGAACAGAGAAGAGGGAAGAAGGCGGCCAGCTGGGAGCAATGCAGGGGAGCTTTGGTGCAGGAGACTCTGGTGCTGAGAACGTTTCTAGAGTGCCATCTGGTGGCCAAAGGCAGGAAAGCCACAGAGGCAGGGAGGTGGGTGGCTGGAGTTCTCAAATGTCCACAGCTCCAGACCCGTGTTCCTGTGCTGCGTACAACACAATGGAAGGAGCTATACCCAGGTGACAATCATTTCACTTAGTGGGAAACCTAATGTGACCCAACGCCCGCAGGAGGAATTATGGAATTCATGATTTTACATGTGTTAACATTTATATTCTGGAAAGGGCATTGATTTTGTGTGTGTGTGTGTGTGTGCGTGCTGCCTTGACTGGGATTCAGGGATGTAAAAAATGGACTCACAGGCCAAGAAAAATTTTGAATTTCATAGGTGGTTTTTTTCTTGTTCTCTGTTTTACTCACGCTGGGGGCAGGAAGCTAAGACAACCCCTTAAGAGTCCAAAGTCAGCAAACCAGACCTTTTAAAGGCTATTACGTCTGGGAACGAGGTCCCCTTTTAGTAATATTTCCTCCTCCTTTCTGGCTACTGGGTCAGTTGATCTTTAGCCGCCACATATCAGGGGGTGAAACTGGAGTTTATCAGGAGAGCCTTCGTCATCCTGAGTTTTGAAAATAGGTTTGCAGGAGCAGAAGTCCTCTGAAATAGGTCCGAAATAGCTGAGGACAGCCTCTCTCTTTTTGAAAAGAGGGCAGGCTTGGGCTTGGTGCTTGGACGCCTTGTTCACCACCAGCCTTGGGGTTGTTCACACTTGGGTCCGTTGTTTGGGAGGGGTTGGGGAGTGAAGTGAGAAGGGTGGGGAGGTCAGAGGATCCCTGGTGTCCCGAGGAACCTTGAGGGGTCAGACCAGCAGGGTGGGACTCTGACCCTTGGGGGACCAGCTGGAGGAAGGCTAAGATCATGCCCCACCTATGAATGTCCTTCGGGGTTGGCTGCTCACCCCCGGGGCTCCCTGTGAATCTGCCCGGTCGCTGGCCATAGTCATCACCACCCACCAAGGCAGTGTTGATGAAACTGGGAAGCTTCATCCTCAGGATCATTCTGGTTGGGGAGGTGACTGGACCACCTAAGGTCTGCCTCTTTTTTTTCAGCAAGACCTTGTTGAAATTGGAGGCAGTGTAGCCAGGGCCATTGACTGGGAGACTCAAGTGGCTGTTCTGAGTCACCTGGTCCTGGCCCGCACTCTGTGATCTCTGTTGGGACAGACCACAGATGTCCATTCCCACACAAGGGCACCTCTTTCTGGGCAAAGAGCAGAGAGAAGAATGCACTTTGCAGGGAGAAATTTGCCAAGAAATAAGCCTTTTCAAGAAATGAAAAGGCTTTGTGTCTTGATTAAGAGCGGTATCTCTCAGAAGCGTCCACGTATCACGATCACTTGAAAAGCTTTTCAAAATACCAGGAACAGGGCAAGAAAATTCATACTTTTCTCTTTCGCAGCCTGCCAAAGAGAATTTTATAATTGCCAGCTCTATTACCCCCTCTCTGAAAATGCTTCATCTTTCAGATCATTTGGGACCGGATTGAGAAAGTTGATTGGACCTTTTTTGCTGGCAAGAGAGGCCTAATTGATCTACATAATAAAAGGAAAAATAGATGAGGGGGTGGGGGATTGCTGAAGCTTGAGGATATTGTGGAGGGAGGTACCCTACAGAACGGGCAGAGGCTGTGAAGGAAGTAGATTGAAGATAAGGACTTTCCAACAGATAGTTGTAAACTGTGGATCACCTTCGTGGTTTTCAAGATAAATGCAAGAAAAGATTTATAATTTATTTTGTGCTTTAGTAACCACAACACGGCCCCCGTGAACAGACCACATGAATTCTGAGTTGATAAGGGTAACACTTATGTCTCTCTCCCCAATCCTCAGAGGGGGAGAGGGCTACTTCCAGCATGTAGATTTCGGTTCTGATATACTGTAGGTCATTCTGCCACACACCCCTTCTCCACCCCACCCTCACTGAGAACCACTGACATAGAACTTCTTAGAAGCACCAACAACCTTGTAAGGGCCAAACTCTACAGCCATCAGGCCTTTCTCACTGAGCATCCTCCTGGTCCCCACCTCCCCCCCGTGCTTGTGTCAATGCTCAGCAGAAGCTCTGCACACAGCTGGTTCTTCTTCCGTATTTCTGCAGGCTCTTCTATCTGCTTCTCTGAATCCTCCTTTGGTTTGCCTTCCTTCTGACTCCCAGGTATGGGCATGTCCACCAGATAACTCTCTTCAGCCCTCTCTTCTACATAGGGTTATTAGCCCAGAAATAGTTTGCCAGATTTAACAAATAAAAATATACTGTGCCCTGTTAAATTTGAATTTCAGATAAACAATGAAAAATTTTTAGTATTTTTATCTGGCAATCCTATCCAGAAGTAATGTATGATCTTACCACAAGTTCTTTTCTGTTTTCATTTTTCCTCGTCTTTTTATTTTTAGAACTTTGGTTTACACAGTGAATTTGAAAATCTATCAGTAAACACAAAAATCAAACATATTGACTGGGAGCATCATCTGTGCATGAATATTCAGAGGCTGACTCTGTTGATTGGCCTTGTTATGTATTCAGCATTTCTCGGTGACTCTAGGATGGAACCGTTCTCACACTGGAAGAACCACCCCAGAGAAAGCCTGGATCACACTCATTCATTAATTTATTCGGTCATCCAGCCACTCATTTTTTTTTTTTTTTTTTTTTTTTTTTGCAGTACGCGGGCCTCTCACCGTTGTGGCCTCTCCCGTTGCGGAGCACAGGCTCCGGACGCGCAGGCTCAGCGGCCATGGTTTACGGGCCCAGCCGCTCCGCGGCATGTGGGATCTTCCCGGACCGGGGCACGAACCCGTGTCCCCTGCGTCGGCAGGCGGACTCTCAACCACTGCCCCACCAGGGAAGCCCCCAGCCACTCATTGATTTGGTGGAATTCAGCATGTTCTTCTCCATTTACAAGGTCAGGGTTTTTTTGGGAAGGTAGGTGGTAAATAGCTAAAGCTGACCCACATTTTCCCCTTTCCATTGGTTTGGTTTTCTTTCTTCACATAGAATCTAATCAGCCTAATTCTCACCTTGCTTCAGAAAGATTCTTGCAGGAAGGAAAATGAGTCCTGCCATCGTTACATAAATTCTCATGGGGCTCCCCTTTATAAGTTTATGACAGCCAGGAGTTGAGCCTGGAGCTCCGAGAGAAACAGCCATACACTGATTTATGATGGCCGCCGCTGCTGAATCTCACCCCTCTTTCTTTCTTACAGCGCCATGTTACCTTGGGGTTACAAAACTCTTTTCACTGTTATTCGGGGGAATAATAATGAAGTCCCAGTTTGCAAGTATAAACATGATCATTCTTTGCCTATTATTGTAAATCAAATTTTACCTTTTGCATCAGAAGCACAGAAAACATTTTTATACTGTTAGCCACCGCAAGCCTCTCTACGAGTCGGTTTTTATATAACCCTGGGATGACCTGAGGTATTGTTTGAGTTACGCTGACCAGGGAAGCTGGCCACACAGGTAGTCTGGCTATTTCTCCTTACAGACCTGAACACTTTGCATGAGCAAAGTGTAAACTTGATCTAAGCATAGCATTAGGGTTAGTAATGTGGGCTCAGGACTCCAATTGCCTGGGTTCAAAGCCTGGCTTTGTAATTTCCTATCTGTGTGACAGTGGCAAGCCACTTAACTTCTCTGTGATCAGTCTCTTTAGCCTTAAAATAGGGATGACGATGATGGTAATATGTTACAGGGTTACTGTCAGGTTTAGGTTAGTCAATACAGAACATTTAGAGTGGGTCATGGGACATGAGTAGCGCTCTAGTTGTTAATTATTTATAATTGCTTTTAGTGTAGTAGCTCTCAATTTTTTTTTTTGAGGATGAAGCCCCCGTTTTAAAGAAACACCAATTTTTCGGATTCCCAGGTGATAATGGTAAATTTTTTGAGATCTACAGAGTGAGCAAATACATAACGACAGGAGACCAGCAGTGATACTTCTGTAATGAGGTGGGGCTCCCCACTGTCCAGTCCTGTCCCAGAGTTGGGGCAGGGCTTTCCCTTCCACACTGCTGCCCCTCTATACGTCAAGGCTTGTTTCAGGGGTGCTTGTGAGTGGTGGCCATTGAAAAGGAGGCTGTCCCCTCTGGGCAGGTGGGATGAGCTCAGCAAATTCTCTGGACACCATTTGGATGCCAGTGATGGACGGGAAGCAGTGCAGTTCCTGATGGAAGCCCTGCTGGTCCCTACAAGACCAGACATATTTTGTGACTTACTCCTGCATCTCTACCCAATGGCCTGGGTCTTGACCTCTGGCCTAGGTCACACACCCCATCCTCTCCTAGCCCTAGACTCCATCATCATCTAGTGTCCCTGGGGACAGGGGATGGAGTTGGGTCTCTTTCTCTCTCTCTTTGTATCTTCATTCTCACCTATCATGATGTCATAAACTGTAATCCTGACTTTCCTAGGGCCTCCCCTTTTAATTCTTAAAGCCAGAATGATTTTATTCTGTATTTCTGTTTCAACAAACCCTAGTTCTTTCACAGGCTCTAAGAGAGGGTCAGACTGATGCAGAATTGGTCCTGATACTATATGTCACCACTGAATGACACCGGTAAAATCACTTCACCCCTTAGTGCCTCAAGTTCCTGATTTGTGAAATGGGGAGATAAAATTACCTTGGTCATGGGGTCCTGGGTGTTTAAATGGGACAATGCGTGTAAAATGCTTAGCACAGTGAAGGGCTGGGCACGTGCGGATAGCTCAATTTAAAACCAAACGACATAACGCCAGTCACATAAAACCAAAGATACAAAAATGTTATTTTTATGGAGTCTAAAAAGAAAATTAAGTAGAAAACTCTCTTTATCCAATCCTGACCTCCAAACTGGACTCTGAATGCTTAGTCCACTTTAAACATTCATCCAAATTATTAACACTGCTTTGAAATCCTCCCTTCTATTCCCTCCATCCTGTGACCTCTGACATGAAGTCATGATGTGATGTCACAATTCACCTCCTACTCCGACTTTGTGAGAATTTCCCGACCTGGTTCTTCGGCTCCCTCACTTTTTGCATCTGGGAGGTCTCTGTCTGTGTTTGTGGTCTCACCTCCAAGCACTCTGCGGTACGGTTGCCA
Organism: Leucopleurus acutus; assembly: GCF_964270905.1. Lineage (NCBI taxonomy): Eukaryota > Metazoa > Chordata > Mammalia > Artiodactyla > Delphinidae > Leucopleurus > Leucopleurus acutus. The sequence goes on along the minus strand of NC_139145.1, from coordinate 57,701,783 downwards.
TGCATTTCTCTCTTGGTTTTATTTCCTTTGGCTAAACATGAACAGTGATATTAGTGAATGGCTTCAGAGAGTCTTCTTCCTTCCTTTACGTTTTTAAGGAGTATATTTCTGGTTTTGGTGTCCATTACAGGGGTAGTTAGGTTTCTGTTCTGTAATGGTCAAGATTTACAGTACAGAAAATTAGGGCTGATTATTTGCATTTCAAAAATGTCTCTTCTGTGGCAGTCAGGTAAGCCCTTCCAGTGCCCGATTTTTTTTCCCACTTGGCTTTTCCTTTCTCCTGGGTGCAGGACCAGCATCGTAATTTGTGAAGCCCAGCACAAAATGAAAATGCAGACCCTCTGTCTTCCAGAGTGGCTACACCATTTTACATTCCCAAAAGCAACATATGAGGGTTCCAATTTCTCCACATTCCCACCAACACTTGTTATTATCTGTCTTCTTTTTAAAAATTGTTATTGAGGTGTAATTTACATAAAACGTTATGTTAGTTTCAGGTATATCACAGTGATTCAATATGTGTATGTATTGAGAAATGATTTCCACAATAAGTCTAGTTAACATCCGTCACCATACATACAGATTTTTTTCTTGTGAGGAAAACTTTTAAGATTTATTCTCTTCGCAGCTTTCAAATACTGTGTACGATACAGTATTATGTACTATAGTCACCATGGTGCACATAACATCCCAATGACCTATTTATTTTATAATTGGAAGCTGTATCTTCACCCAATTTGCCCACCCCCTACCTCTGGCAACCACCAAATGGTTCTCTGTATCTATGGGCTTGTTTTTTTTCTTTTTTTTCTTTTTATTATAGCAGTCCTAGTGAGCATGAAGTAGCTTCTCATTAGGGTTTTGATTTCCCTGGTGACTAATGATGTTGAGTATTTTTCACATGCTTGCTGACCACTTGTATATCTTCTTTCGAGAAATGTCTATTCAGATCCTTTGTCCATTTTTAAATTGAGTTATTGGTCTTTCTATTGTCAAGTTGTAGGAGTTCTTTATATGTTCTGGTTATTAAACCTTTATCAGATATATGATTTTCAGATATGTTCTCCTATTCTGTGGGTTGTCTTTTCACTTTCTTGATAATGTCCTTTGAAGCACAAAACTTTTTAATTTCTTTTTAAACTGTTCATTTTAAAAAATAATTAATTAATTAATTAATATTTTTAGCTGTGTTGGGTCTTCATTTCTGTGCGAGGGCTTTCTCTAGTTGCGGCGAGCGGGGGCCACTCTTCATTGCGGTGTGCGGGCCTCTCACTGTCGTGGCCTTTCTTGTTGCGGAGCACAGGCTCCAGACACGCAGGCTCAGTAGTTGTGGCTCACGGGCCCAGTTGCCCCGTGGCATGTGGGATCTTCCCAGTCCAGGGCTCGAACCCTTGTCCCCTGCATTGGCAGGCAGATTCTCAACCACTGCGCCACCAGGGAAGCCAAAAAAGTTTTTAATTTTGATGAACCCATTTTATCTACTTTTTCTTTCGTTTCTTGTGCTTTTTTTCATATCTAAGAACCTACTGCATAATCCAAGTTCGTGATTTATTCCAACATTTTCTTTTAAGAGTTTTTTAGTTTTACCTTTTACATTTAAGTGTTTGATCCATTTTGAGTTAATTTTTGCATATGGCATGAGGTAGGGGACATGTAATTTTAACTCCCACTCAGCCTGTTAATAATCGTGTGCCCTTTGGTAAATTCTTGAACCTAAGTTTCAGTTTTCTCACTCGTAAAGTGGGAATAACAGATGGTACCGAAATCATAAGGTTATAGTGAAGATAAAGAGAAAATTTACATAAAGCACGTAGCACAGGGCCTGAAGCATCCTATGCTTAATAAACATGGTAGTTATTACTGTTATGAACAATGAGTGAATGCCTTCATAGTGGAGGTGCCAGAAAGATGGGCAGCATTTCTGAGGCCGGGATCCGAGGAGGGAGAAGAGGATTGCGTAGTCTATCTGGGGGAGCAGGTCTGGGATTGTTATAGGAACGTCTGCCCCCGGTAGATCGCTGCCTCATGATCACCTGTAGAGATTGGTAAAAATTCTAATTTCCGGACACTGTCACAGAAGTACTGAAAGGACCCCCCTGGGTAGGGGGCCCCAGAATCTACATTTGTGTCAGCTTCTCCAGAGGCATGCTTTTTAAGTGTGCAGGGCTGCGGTACGGGTGACGATGGTCGCTCCTGCAGCGCCGCCTTTGACCTGCGGGGGGCGGCCGAGGGGCCGGGGCGGTCAAGGCGGCTGCGCAGAGCCCTTCTCACGCGGGGGACTCCCAGCCAGATCCGCGCCGCTCAGCTGACAGCTCCGAAGACTGAAGAGGCGGTACGCTGGTTGAGCCGGGCGTCTCCAGGCGGAGCCGGCGAGTGGAGGTGAGGGGATCCGGAGCTAGGGTGGAGGGCGGAACTGTCGGGCCCGGCACGGCGGGGCAGCCGGAAGGTACGGTGGGGACTGCGCTCCGGGCGCGCGAGGCAGAGAAGGGCGGCCGGGCCGGGACTGCTCAGCGGGCTTCAGCTCCCCAGACCCGGGACTGGGCGCCCACAGCCCGGCCCGGCTAAGACCCACGGTGCGCTTAGAGGAGGAAGGGGAAGGACCAGGCCCTGCTCCTTTGGGACGCCCCGGGCCGGCCCACACCCGTGCAGCGCCCTCCGTGTCCAAGCGCCGGGGCAGGTAGCAGGGCTCGGGCCTGCCCCCAGGTTGTAGGTGAGTCTCACAAACAAGGACTCCACACCCCGCGGTGAGCGGTGGAGACACCGGCAGCGGCGTGCTGAGCCCGGAGCCAGGGCAGACCCCAGCGCTGGAGCCCGCACGGTGTGGCCTGGGAGTATGAGTAGGATTTTCCCAGGCCCAAGGGAAACCCGGAGGAGGAGGGGCCTTCCCTCACTGATGCAGCGGTTTCCGGTTTGCCAAAAGTAATATTAAACTTGAATTCTCTCTTGTGTCGTGGCACCGGGGTTTATTCTCCTTCCCGTGTTACGGCTGAGGAAACAGGGTGGTCCGAATCCAGGTTTAGTTATGTATTAGCTGTGTGACTTTGGGCCAGCAAGGACTTAAAATGTCATTTTTCTCTGTATAATGGAAGTAGGGCCAGGACTTGCTCCATGGGGCTGTGGGAATGTAACGAGCTAATGCATTTAAAGGGCTTAGCACAATGCCTGACACACGGTAAGAGCTCCCTAAGTGACTGTTCTTACGGTTATTGTGACGACCGACCCAACCTGCTCCTAGTGGGATGTGGCAACGCTGTCACTGAACCTTGATTCTAGTCCCCCACAAGAGCACACTGCATCTCACCCCAGTTCAGTTCTCACTTTTTCCAGTGTCTAATGTAAGGCACTGCTAGATGCTGAGAACAATATACGCAGATGCGAAAGACTTGATCCTCAACCTTAAGGAGCTAATGCGGTCTGGTAGGAGAGGAAGTGCAAGTTCAGAGGAAGAACTGTAATGCAAGGTGGGTTGTGACAATATCATAGGAAAGTTACAGTAGAAGAGTTTGCTGGATTTTTAAAGAAAGACATGATATCTAATTGGAAATTTTTACGTGGAATAGGGGCTTTGGATATGGGTCTTGAAAGCTGAATGGATAGAATCAGAAGGAAATCTAGGTCAGCGATCTGAATTAAGGGACTGGGACCCAGTGGCAGCTTCAGAAGCTGGGGTCTGGTGGGGTAGGTCATGAGGAGCTGCCGATTTCAAACAGCTTGGAGTAGAGCTTAAGCCTGGCTGCTCATTAGAATCACGTGGAGAGCTTGGATAGCTACTGATGCCTGATTGAATTGCTCTGGGGTATCGCCTGGGTATTGGGATTTTAAAAGTAGCTTCTCAGGTGATTCTACCATGCAGACAAGGTAGAGAACACTAATCTAAAACCAGAAACTATAAATTCATCTCACCCCATTTATAATGTTTGAACAGGAAGAAACAAAAAGCTTAATTACATTATCACCATGTACTACACCTGGTAAAATTGTTTACAATTAAGTAATGTGAAAAGACGGTATAGTACATAGTAATACTACTCAGTAAATGTAAATTAATCCTGAATTTCATTCTTAGCTTATTTGGGAGTCACACATCTGAGAATTTGGTTTTAAAATTATGGTTTTATATCCTATTTTTTGCATATAATATTAGGATGTTCATAGGGTTCTCTAAAACCCATCTATGGACCACTCTCCCCTTCTACTTCATTCCCAGTTAAGAAGCCTGGTAAAGCATTTAGAATAGGACTTAAAAGTGTGTGTGTGTGTGCGTGCGTGCGTGCGTGCGCGCTTTTATTGTTTTGTTTTTAAATATCCTGCTGTCTTGCTTAAATTAACCTAATGTTGAGTGTCCCTGGAAGGATTAATTCATTAGCAGGCAAGAGGACAAACTGGAGGGGGATAGGAAGTGAAGGAATAGAGGAAGCAGAAGAGGAAAGGAAAAACAAAATCAAGAAAACCGCAGGAAGTCGTTTGTTATGGGAGCATGCTGTACTGTCCTCTCATATGACCTCGGTGTTTCTCCTCAGCTCCTCCTGGGGCTGAAGGCAGTCAGATAAGAAGGGCGCTCTTATTACTGGGGACATGCACATGTCCGTTCAACCACGTGCCTCAGTTAGGCTGACCTAGGAGAGTAATATGCAGCTGTAGATTAGGATTGACTGTGTGTTAGGATGTGTTTGATTTAAGTGATGGTAACGGAAATTCAGAATTTAAATTTAGAGAGGGTCCTAACACCATCTTTTGTATTTTTTTTTCTGCAATTGGCAGGATTTCTGTAGTATACCTAGTATGAGTTCCACATCTTGGCCTCTTATCCAGCTTCAGCAGTCTCATCTCCATCATCTGGAGAATAAATGAGATTTGCGTGAGTTCCAAACTGAGCTGAAATACGGACTGCAATGCTAATATCCTATTCTTCTGGTTGTTATTAACAGGTACTAACTGACCTCGAATAGAATATGTCACTGTGTCTTAGAGACACAGCTCAAGCAGAACTGTTATCATCTGCTGGAAAAACGTACTTTTTGAAAATGGAATCATTTTAAATGAATTTGTCTAAGTTTTGTAGTATCACCTTTTATAATGTGAAAAACCATGTCCTAACTTTTCAATTCTGTGCATTTCAGTTTAGAAAAATATTTCATCCAAGAGGGAGCATATTTGCAAATGCAGTTATAGTCCAGTATTTTAATTGATAGAATGGTAATTTTTGGTGGTGGTTTTATTAAAGTAATTTTCGTAGATTCTCACTACATGTTTTTTGCACATTTAAATTATCTGATAGTGTGGTGCATCTTTCAGTTGCTGTGATTAAAAAGCATTGTACAGTTTAATTGTAGCATATTTTCACTGTTGGTGTTACCTTAAAAAATGATAAATGTTACAATTGATTTGACAAAATTCATTATTGTTTCAAAATTTTAATGTTATTTTGCTACTTCCTCAGTTATCTGTCTTACATAGTATCTGTCCCTGTAACATTCTCTAGAGTAGGGTGGTCTCAACTGGGAGCAATTTTCTTCCGCCTTCCCTGTGCAAGGGGGGGATATTTGGCTGTGTCTGGCGATATTTGTGACTGTCACAACTCTTGAGGGAAAGGGATGCTATTGGTATCTAGTAGGTTGAAGCCAGGGATGCTGATATACATCCTCTAATGCACGGGATAACCTCCTACAACAATTGTTTGTTCCAAAATGTCAGTAGCGCGGAGGTTGAGAAAACCTGTCCTAGAGATTGCTGTGGATTTAAAAAATTCATTTATTTTTAAGCATATCAAGTATACTTTGACTACTTTTATGAGCAAGGCATTTTCCGAAGTTCAGTGGGCAAGTCAAACTAATTTGTGATTTTTTTGATTGTGCTTTTTTTCTTAAATCATACCTAACTGATAAAGTCAGCAATGAAAAGAACCACAACTCTCCTTTTTGGAAAAGGCTGTTACTGTTGCAGAGCTACTGGAATATTAGATATGCCTGTCATTTTTAGTTTGACAGAAAAGTGAGAATATTGATTAATTCTTTGCAGTTGTTTTTGAGGAACTTTCTTTTTGGGGGGTGTGCGGGGGGGGGGGCCGTGGACAGTGCCGCTAGACTCTTCCAAACTCTGTGCCTTTTCTGTTCTTAACTGACTTGAATGATTGTCTTCAGCTCCTCAGAAAATTAAATGTCGTCAGAAGACCGAGAAGCTCAGGAGGATGAATTGCTGGCCCTGGCGAGTATTTATGATGGAGATGAATTTAGAAAAGCAGAGTCTGTCCAAGGTGGAGAAACCAGGATCTATTTGGACTTACCACAAAATTTCAAGATATTTGTGAGCGGTTAGTTAATATTCTCTTAAACAGATTTTTCTAAATAAAGGTTATTCTCAGTTTCTTAGTGTACCCTAAATTATTTATCATCTTGTATTTATAGGCATTAGTGATATATGGTAGTATTACAGATTTAATGCCTGTTTCTCTTTTAATTGAAAATTGAGCTGGGGGTGAACAATTTTCAATTTGATTCTGCCTTTTTGATCACTGAATTAGGATATTATCCTGCATATTTCATGCATCCTAATCGTCTTAACTAGCAGTTCATTAGCCATGAGTCATTGGCTGTTAAATAGGGATAATAAAAGAGAAAATGAAATAATATATGTGAAAACACTTGGAAAGACTTAAAGTACCATGGCGGTTGTTAATACTATTTGGTTTCCAGAATCTTTTCAACCACCATAAACACATGACACTTGCTGCTACTCTGTGACCTTCTGCTTCAGAAAAAAGTTGAAAACTGGTACTTTTGATACCAATGTACCAGATGTCATCTGTGAACACTTTCTTAAAATGTTTCTACTATAAAGGCTTTGAGTAAACAAATTAAGTGTGATAACTGAAAAATGAAACTTTGATTGTGAGAGTGTTGTGTGTTGTGTCTTGCCCTCAAGAGATCCTTGTACTGGCACAAATTCTCCCAACTATGATTCATGGGTAGTTGGCACATGCTGGTCTAAGTAGGTCATGGCTCTTTGATAGAAATAAACGTCCTTTTCTCTAGATTGTGTCTTTAATCATCTACTGTAAAACAACAACAAAAGAAAACATTGTGTTATTACTTGTCATTAGTGTTAGGAATTATACTCAAAAGTGTATACAAGAATAAGTTGTGTATCTTCATTTTAAATTTCATGATGCTTAGTAGATTTTTTTAAGGGCTTACAAGATTTTTTTTTTTAAGGTGGCGGCTACGAAGTAACATTAGGGAATAGAAGGTGCTTTGGGGGAGGGTTTTTATCCCCTCAACCAAAGCATTACGTTTTTCTTGAGCACTGCTCAGCAGTAACGGACACTCAAGTGTTGACCAACTGATCCTTTCTAATCTTTGTTTTTGGTTCAGGCAATTCAAATGAGTGTCTCCAGAATAGTGGCTTTGAATACACCATTTGCTTTCTGCCTCCACTTGTGCTGAACTTTGAACTGCCACCAGATTATCCATCCTCCGCCCCACCTTCATTCACACTTAGTGGCAAATGGCTGTCACCAACTCAGGTTAGACCCGAAACTTAATTTCTCCTATCCATCTTTAGAAACTTAAAAATCATCTTTAATTGAACACTACCTTGATGATCTTGAATTCAGTGCATGAAGAACAAATGGGTTTGATTTTGTAATTTTTTTTCCCTTGCCTTCATGAATTGTAATGTTAATAAATTGAAAATGTTTGGTGTTTTAGAAAAGAATGGTGTATTTAGAACGATTAATCATTTTGAATTGCAGTAGGAGTAATTTTTAATCAAGTAAATTGTTTCTCTCTTTGTCTTGTTATTTTCCTATTTAATCTGTATTGTAATGGATACTATAAGGTCCTCCTCATTTTCCTTAGATGTTGGTATTGCTTTTTTTTGTTTTTTGGGGTTTTTTTTGCTGTACGCGGGGCTCTCACTGTTGTGGCCTCTCCCGTTGTGGAGCACAGGCTCCGGACGCGCAGGCTCAGCAGCCATGGCTCACGGGCCCAGCCGCTCCGCAGCATGTGGGATCTTCCCGGACCGGGGCATGAACCCGTGTCCCCTGCATTGGCAGGCGGACTCTCAACCACTGCGCCACCAGGGAAGCCCTGGTATTGCTTTTTATTTTTTTTTTAGTTTCTTATCCATTCCTTAAATGAAAGATTTAATTGTAGTTAGGAGGACTAAAATTGAGCTAATGTAGTTATAATAAATATTTCCTAAGAAAACGTAAGAGTGCTTTTATTTTTAAAAGTCTGTATATTAATAACAGAGTTGTTGACTACTCTCACATAGGTGTGAATGCACACGAATAGAAATGTGTATGATTCCTGTAGATATCTCATTAAGGCTTGAGATCTTATATTATGATCTTCATTTCCTCTGGGTTGTATATCTTTTTCTAGTAACAACCTCACCTCTTGATTGAGACATAAATATGGCTTGAAGCTAATATAATGTATTCTGGGGTAGATAATGGATCAGTAGCAGTTACTGTTCTAGAAGTCATGATGAAGATTGATAGGCTGATGTATTAAGACAAAAGCTGTCAGAGTTACTTGACCTCAAGCAACAGCTGTCAGTTTTTCCTTTTTGATCATGTAATTTTCATTCCCACCCCTGCTCATCACCAGTCTAATCTTTAGATGAGAGTGCTTTTGTAAAATTGAATTTACAGTTTAAAAACAAAATTAAACTTTAAGAAAGAATAATACATGTAGAATAAAAAGGAATTTTACCTTACATTTTAATATCTGTGTCAGAGGCAACACATGCAAGACAGTGGATGATTTGCCCAAGAATATCAAAGACGTTTGACATTTAGATCACTGAGAGTTGACTGAATTATCTAGATATTTATAGTCCCATTTCTCTAGAGAGCTCTTGATACTTTATGTCCATGCATGTTTGCACATATACAGTTTCAGATTCCAGCCAAATAGCATCTACTTAATGCTGGCTTTTAGGGTGTGGGGAGAAGAGGGTTATTCATTATTTTATGTTACACAGCTAAAATTACAGTAGGGTTCTCTATCAAATTTTTGTCCTTCCTTCAATTCTTGTTTGTTACTGGGCCCTGATTCCTTGGCATCATGAATTTCACCTGTTGATAGTGAAGTTGATTCATGGACCTGTCCCTCACTGAATTTGGTTGGTAGGTAGAAGTGGGTTTAGTTTTCTAGTATTTTCCATTATTCCTCTTCCAATATATATACACAGTCTCTCTCATGCTCTTCTCTTTCTTCCTCCCTTATTCCTCACATTTATGTACATCCCAGATGCCTCTTTTGAGAAGGGACTAGAGAAGAAAAGAGGATGGAGGAGAATGGCTTCTCCACTGGACTTGGTAGCTCAAACAATACTCACGAACAAGGCTTCCCTTTTAGTATTTATTACGTTTTAAAGATTTCATCAGGTTTCTGGTTGATCATATAAGCATATTCATGCAAATGTATAAAAGCATTAGTTGTCCAATCTTGAAGTAGTCAGTAAGTGTTTAATTTTGTGCCTGTATAGGGTTTAGTGAATAGCACTACGCAGCGTAAGGAAGAGAGAATGTGGTCCTTTTTCACTTGGTATTCAAATTTACAGAATTTATTTACATCTGGAAGGCTTATTTTTTTTTTTTTTGCGGTACGCGGGCCTCTCACTGTTGTGGCCTTTCCCGTTGTGGAGTACAGGCTCCGGACGCACAGGCTCAGCGGCCATGGCTCACGGGCCTAGCCGCTCCGCGGCATGTGGGATCTTCCCAGACCGGGGCACGAACCCGTGTCCCCTGCATCGGCAGACGGACTCTCAACCACTGCGCCACCAGGGAAGCCCTGGAAGGCTTATTTTTTGATGTTTACCTTAAAAAGAAAAGCTGCTTATGATTCCTGAGCTCTACTTTAAAATATTTTACATTTCTAATGGAAAATCTAATTATATTTGCCTTTCAAATTGAACAGACCAGCTTTTTGGGTTTTTTTTGTTTTGCGGTACGTGGGCCTCTCACTGTTGTGGCCTCTCCCATTGCAGAGCACAGGCTCCGGACACGCAGGCTCAGCGGCCATGGCTCACAGGCCTAGCCGCTCCGCGGCATGTGGGATCTTCCCAGACCGGGGCATGAACCTGTGTCCCCTGCATCGGCAGGCAGACTCAACCATTGCGCCATCAGGGAAGCCCATGAACAGACCAGTTTTCAGGAGGAAAAGTCAAAATAGTTTAAACTTTGGTTGCTTAGGTTAGGAAATGTGAGCTTTGCCTATGGCAGCCAAACCATGTTAAGGGCTTATAATCATGTCTGGATTCAATTCAATTCAGCCTGCCTCCCTCTATTAGCCAGGATCTGGTGTAAGCCCAGATTGCTTAGTTAAAATCAGCTTGTAAATCTGAATACCAAGGACTCTGAGGTTAGAGTCTGTTAGTGATTCTTTCACACGAGGTGGCTTCTTGATACGACTGAAAGAATTAATTTTAAGGTTTGGATGGTATTTTTAAACTGTTCTTTTCCTAATCATTATTGTAGGGTACCTACAGGGCTAGGACTCCAAGGAATAGAAATAGTTCATTTTAGAACTAGATCTCTTCTCCTACACGAGGTAGCAATACTAACGTGAAGAAAAATAAAGAACAGAAAATGTCCCCCATTGCAGTGGCTTGTATGTAAACCTAGTTCTGCATTTGGTAGAGTCTTGCTGTTTCTCTTGTTTTAATGATACTTCTTTTAGCTTCTGACCTTGTGTTCTACTGTGGCTCGTGTTGCTGAATAGTTTAAGAAGTGCTTCGATAAGAACACTGATGCTGTTGTGCAGCACAGTTTATCACAGAAGTGAAAAATCATGTTAGGAGGTAGAAAACCCTGACCTAAAAAGATTTCAAGGGAAATCAGGAGTTGACAGCATCGTCATCTTTCCAAACTTACCAGCATCCTCATGTGTTTTCCCCTAGCTGTCTGCTCTCTGCAAGCACTTAGACAACCTGTGGGAAGAACACCGCGGCAGCGTGGTCCTGTTTGCCTGGATGCAGTTTCTTAAAGAAGAGACCTTAGCGTATCTGAATATTGTCTCTCCTTTTGAACTCAAGATGGGTTCTCAGAAAAAAGTTCAGAGGAGGATGGCTCAAGCTTCTTCCAACACAGAGCTAGATTTTGGAGGAGCTGCTGGATCTGATGTAGACCAAGCGGAAGTTGTGGACGAGAGAGCCGTGCAGGATGTGGAATCGTTGTCCAGTCTGATCCAGGAAATCTTGGACTTCGATCAGGCTCAACAGATAAAATGCTTTAATAGTAAATTGTTCCTGTGCAATATCTGCTTCTGTGAGAAGCTGGGTAGTGAGTGCATGTACTTCTTGGAGTGCAGGCATGTGTACTGCAAAGCCTGTCTCAAGGACTACTTTGAAATCCAGATCAGAGATGGCCAAGTTCAGTGCCTCAACTGCCCAGAACCCAAGTGCCCTTCAGTGGCCACTCCTGGTCAGGTAACTCTTTTACTCTGCTGACAGCTGCCCCCTAATTCTCTCTCACAAAGGGAGACATTTCCTCAGGAGCTTCTTGACAGGGCTCCTCAGGGCGGTCTGAGGCCTGGGAGCCAGCCCACAAGTCGTTTCATTGTATCCATCAAGAATGCCGTGATCTTAGTTTAAGCAAATGTAAATGCTTCCTTTGCTGGCTTTGGAATGTGTGGTCCTCCGCAGGGATGAGCAGTTAAAAAAGTAAAGTAATTCTGGTGATTTACTCTGTATATCTGCTAGGTGGGGGAAGTACGACCCTGTCTTTATGTGACGTTGGGATCTGGAGGGGTTATCTCTTAGAATAGTTAACCAAATGTTTTACAGACTTTTAAAGACAGCCTGCTTGGTTTCTTTTTTTTTCCAGTCAACTCCATTAAGGCATAAATGTACTCATTTAAAGTGTACTGTCTGCTTAGTTTTTTTTTTTTTTTAACATCTTTATTGGGGTATAATTGCTTTACAATGGTGTGTTAGTTTCTACTTTATACCAAAGTGAATCAGTTATACATATACATATGTTCCCATATCTCTTCCCTCTTGCGTCTCCCTCCCTCCCACCCTCCCTATCCCACCCCTCCAGGAGGTCACAAAGCACCGAGCTGATATCCCTGTGCCATGCGGCTGCTTCCCACTAGCTATCTACCTTACGTTGTTAGTGTGTATATGTCCATGACTCTCTCTCGCCCTGTCACAGCTCACCCTTCCCCCTGTCTGCTTAGTTTTTACACATGTGTAGACCCATGTAACCACCATCTCAGTCAAGATGTAGACTTCCCATAACTTGGTTTGATTTTGAAGGTAGAGTTTTAGTTTATGTGCCTCTGGTTTACACTAGCTTCCTAAGGATCTCCTCAGGATCAGAACTGGTTGGGAAATCATCAAACCTATGATGTTTTATATTTCCCTCCAGGTCAAAGAGCTAGTGGAAGCAGAGTTATTTGCCCGTTATGACCGCCTTCTCCTCCAGTCTACCTTGGACCTGATGGCAGATGTGGTGTACTGCCCCCGCCCATCCTGCCAGCTGCCTGTGATGCAGGAGCCTGGCTGCACAATGGGCATCTGTTCCAGCTGCAATTTTGCCTTCTGTACTTTATGCAGATTGACCTACCATGGGGTTTCTCCATGTAAGGTGACTGCAGGTAGGTTGTAACTGTGTGAACTCAGTCTCCCAGCGCTCCACCCGCCTCCCCCCACTCACCGGAAATAAAAAGAGACATCACTTCAATTCTTCAGTTTGGAAGAATTGTGTTTGTTCAACACATACTTTTGAGTCAGTTACTGTCCTAGGTTCTGGGGATACAGCAGTGACCAAATGCCCTCATGGAACTTACATTCTAATGGGGGAGATAGGCAAACAAAATAAATAAGAATATTCGATGGTGGTAAATGCTGAAGAGGGAAAAAAAAATTAAGCAGGGACAGGCTATGAAGTGTTTTGAAGGGGAAGGGGCTTTGGATTTTATTTAGAAAAACCAGGGGAGGCCTCGCTGGCAAAGTGGTTTGAGTAAAGACTTGAAGGAAGTAAGGAAACAAGCCACACAGATATCAGGGGGAGCATTCCAGGGCAGGAATGACAGGGTAGTTTCTGTCTATGAATATGGAATAATGTGGATCCTGGTCGGCAGATGCAGAGCACCTAAGCCATCACTCTTGTTTCCACTGTACACATGTTTGAACAGTCATCAAGTGCTTTTCTCAGTGAGCCCAGGGAGGCCTCAGAATCTTCCTCAACACAGTGCTTCAGAAGGCCACCCTCTATTGAGGTAGTCACAGGAGGTAAAACCTGTTAACCATTTCTGATCTAGATTAAGGTTTGAGGAATCGGGCCCTGGACATCAATTTGACTAGACTTTGGTGACTTAGTCTTTCTCAAACTAAAAGGGCTGATGATAATAGCTACTTCATAAGGTTATTGTAAGTTTGAAATGACCTATTGTAGTGCTACTTAAAGTTGTTATACTGGTCTGTGACAAGGTAAATACAGAAATTGAGAGTCAGTGTTTGAAACTTTAATAATGATTTTGCTATCGCTATTCACTGACTAAATTTTATGGCAGTCAAATCTAATAAAAATTTAGGCTTATATTTTTTGTCTTTTTACCCTCATTTTTCTAAAAATTCATTTGATTATATTTTTCAAAAGTACTGGTCCTTGACAGAGTTAGGGAAAAAAACTGGTACTTAACCATAGTTTGAGAATGGGCTAATGTATGGAAAATACAAAATGGTAACTATTTTTTGTTTAGTTTGTGTATTTATTTATTTATTTAAATTATTGAAATATAGTTGATTTAAAATGTGTTAATTTCTGCTGCACAGCAAAGTGATTAAGTTATACATATGTATACATTCTTTTTTATATTCTTTTCCATTATGGTTTATCACAGGATATTGAATATAGTTCCCTGTGCTATACAGTAGGACCTTGTCATTTATCCATTCTATATAAATATAATAGTTTGCATCTGGTAACCCCAATCTCCCAATCCATCTCTCCCCAAGGCCCCCTCCCCCTTGGCAACCACAAGTCTGTTTTGTATGTCTGTGAGTCTGTTTTTGTTTTGTAGATAGGTTCATTTGTGTCATATTTTAGATTCCACATGTAAGTGATATTATATGGTATTTCTCTTTATGACTTAGTTCACTTAGTATGATAATCTCTAAGTCCATCCATGTTGCTGCAAATGGCCTTATTTCATTCTTTTTTATGGCTGAGTAATATTCTGTTGTATCTATATACATACCACATCTTCTTTATCCATTTCTCTGGCGATGGACATTTAGGTTGTTTCCATGTCTTGGCTATTGTAAATAGTGCTGCAATGAACATTGGGGTGCATGTGTCTTTTTGAATTATGGCTTTCTCTGGGTATATGCCCAGTAGTGGGATTGCTGGGTCATATGGTAGTTCTATTTTTAGTTTTTTGAGGAACCTCCATACAGTTTTCCATAGTGGCTACACCAATTTACATTCCCACCAACAATGTAGGAAGGTTCCCTTTTCTCCACACCCCCTCCAGCATTTGTTATTTGTAGACTTGTTTGTTATTTTGTTGGGGGTTTTTTGGCCTTGATGTGTGGCATGTGGGATCTTGGTTCCCTGGCCAGGGATTGATCCCGTGCCCCCTGCATTGGGAGCATGGAACCTTAACCACTGGACTGCCAGGGAACTCCCCTGTAGACTCTTTTTTTCTTTTAAAGTTTAGTTTTTATTTTTATTTATTTATTTATTTTTATAAATTTATTTATTTATTATTTATTTTTGGCTGTGTTGGGTCTTTGTTGCTGCACGTGGACTTTCTCTAGTTGTGGCGAGCGGGGGCTACTCTTTGTCGCAGTACACGGGCTTCTCATTGCGGTGGCTTCTCTTGCTGCAGAGCACGGGCTCTAGGGTGCGCGGGCTTCAGTAGTTGTGGCTTGCGGGCTCTAGAGTGAAGGCTCAGTAGTTGTGGCACGTGGGCTTAGTTGCTCTGCGTCATGTGGGATCTTCCCAGACCAGGGCTTGAACCCGTGTCCCCTGCATTGGCAGGCGGATTCTTTTTTTTTTTTTTTTTAACATCTTTATTGGAGTATAATTGCTTTACAATGGTATGTTAGTTTCAGCTTCACAACAAAATGAATCAGTTATATATATACATATATTCCCATATCTCTTCCCGCTTGCGTCTCCCTCCCTCCCACCCTCCCTATCCCACCCCTCCAGGCGGTCACAAAGCACCGAGCTGATCTCCCTGTGCTATGCGGCTGCTTCCCACTAGCTATCTACCTTACGTTTGGTAGTGTATATATGTCCATGCCTCTTTATCGCTTTGTCACCGTTTACCCTTCCCCCTCCCCATAGCCTCAAGTCCATTCTCTAGTAAGTCTGTGTCTTTATTCCTGTTTCACCCCTAGGTTTTTCATGTCATTTTTTTTTTTTAAATTCCATATATATGTGTTAGCATACGGTATTTGTCTCTCTCTTTCTGACTTACTTCACTCTGTATGACAGACTCTAGGTCTATCCACCTCATTACAAATAGGTCAATTTCGTCTCTTTTTATGGCTGAGTAATATTCCATTGTATACATGTGGCACATCTTCTTTATCCATTCATCCGATGATGGACACTTAGGTTGTTTCCATCTCTGGGCTATTGTAAATAGAGCTGCAATGAACATTTTGGTACATGACTCTTTTTGAATTATGGTTTTCTCAGGGTATATGCCCAGTAGTGGGATTGCTGGGTCATATGGTAGTTCTATTTGTAGCTTTTTAAGGAACCTCCATACTGTTCTCCACAGTGGCTGTATCAATTTGCATTCCCACCAACAGTGTAAGAGGGTTCCCTTTTCTCCACACCCTCTCCAGCATTTATTGTTTCTAGATTTTTTGATGATGGCCATTCTGACTGGTGTGAGATGATATCTCATTGTAGTTTTGATTTGCATTTCTCTAATGATTAGTGATATTGAGCATTCTTTCATGTGTTTGTTGGCACTCTGTATATCTTCTTTGGAGAAATGTCTATTTAGGTCTTCTGCCCATTTTTGGATTGGGTTGTTTGTTTTTTTGTTATTAAGCTGCATGAGCTGCTTATAAATTTTGGAGATTAATCTTTTGTCTGTTGCTTCATTTGCAAATATTTTCTCCCATTCTGAGGGTTGTCTTTTGGTCTTGTTTATGGTTTCCTTTGCTGCGCAAAAGCTTTTAAGTTTCATTAGGTCCCATTTGTTTACTTTTGTTTTTATTTCCATTTCTCTAGGAGGTGGGTCAAAAAGGACCTTGCTGTGATTTATGTCATAGAGTGTTCTGCCTATGTTTTCCTCTAAGAGTTTGATAGTTTCTGGCCTTACATTTAGGTCTTTAATCCATTTTGAGCTTATTTTTGTGTATGGTGTTAGGGAGTGATCTAATCTCATACTTTTACATGTAGCTGTCCAGTTTTCCCAGCACCACTTATTGAATAGGCTGTCCTTTCTCCACTGTACATTTCTGCCTCCTTTGTCAAAGATAAGGTGACCATATGTGCATGGGTTTATCTCTGGGCTTTCTATCCTGTTCCATTGATCTATCTTTCTGTTTTTGTGCCAGTACCATACCGTCTTGATAACTGTAGCTTTGTAGTATAGTCTGAAGTCAGGGAGCCTGATTCCTCCAGTTCCTTCTTTCGTTCTCAAGATTGCTTTGGCTATTCGGGGTCTTTTGTGTTTCCATACAAATTGCAAAATTTTTTGTTCTAGTTCTGTGAAAAATGCCAGTGGTAGTTTGATAGGGATTGCATTGAATCTATAGATTGCTTTGGGTAGTAGGGTCATTTTCACAATGTTGATTCTTCCAATCCAAGAACATGGTATATCTCTCCATCTATTTGTATCATCTTTAATTTCTTTCATCAGTGTCTTATAATTTTCTGCATACAGATCTTTTGTCTCCTTAGGTAGGTTTATTCCTAGATATTTTATTCTTTTTGTTGCAATGGTGAATGGGAGTGTTTTCTTGATTTCACTTTCAGATTTTTCATCATTAGTATATAGGAATGCCAGAGATTTCTGTGCATTAATTTTGTATCCTGCCACTTTACCAAATTCATGGATTAGCTCTAGTAGTTTTCTGGTAGCATCTTTAGGGTTCTCTATGTATAGGATCATGTCATCTGCAAACAGTGACAGCTTTACTTCTTCTTTTCTGATTTGGATTCCTTTTATTTCCTTTTCTTCTCTGATTGCTGTGGCTAAAACTTCCAAAACTATGTTGAATAAGAGTGGTGAGAGTGGGCAACCTTGTCTTGTTCCTGATCTTAGTGGAAATGCTTTCAGTTTTTCACCATTGAGGATGATGTTTGCTGTGGGCTTGTCATATATGGCCTTTATTATGTTGAGGAAAGTTCCCTCTATGCCTACTTTCTGCAGGGTTTTTATCATAAATGGGTGTTGAATTTTGTCAAAAGCTTTCTCTGCATCTATTGAGATGATCATATGGTTTTTCTCCTTCAGTTTGTTAATATGGTTTATCACATTGATAGATTTGCGTATATTGAAGAATCCTTGCATTCCTGGAATAAACCCCACTTGATCATGGTGTATGATCCTTTTAATGTGCTGCTGGATTCTGTTTGCTAGTATTTTGTTGAGGATTTTTGCATCTATGTTCATCAGTGATATTGGCCTGTAGTTTTCTTTCTTTGTGACATCCTTGTCTGGTTTTGGTATCAAGGTGATGGTGGCCTCGTAGAAGGAGTTTGGGAGTGTTCCTCCCTCTGCTATATTTTGGAAGAGTTTGAGAAGGATAGGTGTTAGCTCTTCTCTAAATGTTTGATAGAATTCGCCTGTGAAGCCATCTGGTCCTGGGCTTTTCTTTGTTGGAAGATTTTTAATCACATTTTCAATTTCAGTGCTTGTGATTGGTCTGTTCATATTTTCTATTTCTTCCTGATTCAGTCTTGGCAGGTTGTGCATTTCTAAGAATTTGTCCATTTCTTCCAGATTGTCCATTTTATTGGCATAGAGTTGCTTGTAGTAATCTCTCATGATCTCTTTTATTTCTGCAGTGTCAGTTGTTACCTCTCCTTTTTCATTTCTAATTCTATTGATTTGAGTCTTCTCCCTTTTTTTCTTGATGAGTCTGGCTAGTGGTTTATCTATTTTGTTTATCTTCTCAAAGAACCAGCTTTTAGTTTTATTGATCTTTGCTATTGTTTCCTTCATTTCTTTTTCATTTATTTCTGATCTGATTTTTATGATTTCTTTCCTTCTGCTAGCTTTGGGGTTTTTTTGTTCTTCTTTCTCTAATTGCTTGAGGTGCAAGGTTAGGTTGTTTATTCGAGATGTTTCCTGCTTCTTAAGGTGGGCTTGTATTGCTATAAACTTCCCCCTTAGAACTGCTTTTGCTGCATCCCACAGGTTTTGGGTCGTTGTGTCTCCATTGTCATTTGTTTCTAGGTATTTTTTGATTTCCTCTTTGATTTCTTCAGTGATCACTTCATTATTAAGTAGTGTATTGTTTAGCCTCCATGTGTTTGTATTTTTTACAGATCTTTTCCTGTAATTGATATCTAGTCTCATGGCGTTGTGGTCAGAAAAGATACTTGATACAATTTCAATTTTCTTAAATTTACCAAGGCTTGATTTGTGACCCAAGATATGATATATCCTGGAGAATGTTCCATGAGCACTTGAGAAAAATGTGTATTCTGTTGTTTTTGGATGGAATGTCCTATAAATATCAATTAAGTCCATCTTGTTTAATGTATCATTTAAAGCTTGTGTTTCCTTATTTATTTTCATTTTGGATGATCTGTCCATTGGTGAAAGTGGGGTGTTAAAGTCCCCTACTATGAATGTGTTACTGTCGATTTCCCCTTTTATGGTTGTCAGTATTTGCCTTATGTATTGAGGTGCACCTATGTTGGGTGCATAAATATTTACAATTGTTATATCTTCCTCTTGGATCGATCCCTTGATCATTATGTAGTGTCCTTCTTTGTCTCTTCTAATAGTCTTTGTTTTAAAGTCTATTTTGTCTGATATGAGAATTGCTACTCCAGCTTTCTTTTGGTTTCCATTTGCATGAAATACCTTTTTCCATCCCCTTACTTTCAGTCTGTATGTGTCTCTAGGTCTGAAGTGGGTCTCTTGTAGACAGCAAATATATGGGTCTTGTTTTTGTATCCATTCAGCCAATCTGTGTCTTTTGGTGGGAGTATTTAGTCCATTTACATTTAAGGTAATTATCGATATGTGTGTTCCTATTCCCATTTTCTTAATTGTCTTGGGTTCGTTATTGTAGGTCCTTTCCTTCTTTTGTGTTTCTTGACTAGAGAAGTTCCTTTAGCAGTTGTTGTAGAGCTGGTTTGGTGGTGCTGAACTCTCTCAGCTTTTGCTTGTCTGTAAAGGTTTTAATTTCTCCATCAAATCTGAATGAGATCCTTGCTGGGTAGAGTAATCTTGGTTGCAGGTTTTTCTCCTTCAACACTTTCAATATGTCCTGCCACTCCCTTCTGGCTTGCAGAGTTTCTGCTGAAAGATCAGCTGTTAACCTTATGGGGATTCCCTTGTGTGTTATTTGTTGTTTTTCCCTTGCTGCTTTTAATATGTTTTCTTTGTATTTAATTTTTGACAGTTTGATTAATATGTGTCTTGGCGTATTTCTCCTTGGATTTATCCTGTATGGGACTCTCTGTGCTTCCTGGACTTGATTAACTATTTCCTTTCCCATATTAGGGAAGTTTTCAACTATAATCTCTTCAAATATTTTCTCAGTCCCTTTCTTTTTCTCTTCTTCTTCTGGAACCCCTATAATTCGAATGTTGGTGCGTTTAATGTTGTCCCAGAGGTCTCTGAGACTGTCCTCAGTTCTTTTCATTCTTTTTTCTTTATTCTGCTCTGCAGTAGTTATTTCCACTATTTTATCTTCCAGGTCACTTATCCGTTCTTCTGCCTCAGTTATTCTGCTATTGATCCCATCTAGAGTACTTTTAATTTCATTTATTGTGTTGTTCATCGTTGCTTGTTTCATCTTTAGTTCTTCTAGGTCCTTGTTAACTGATTCTTGCAGTTTGTCCATTCTATTGTCCATTCTATCTCCAAGATTTCGGATCAACCTTACTATCATTATTCTGAATTCTTTTTCAGGTAGACTGCCTATTTCCTCTTCATTTGTTAGGTCTGCTGGGTTTTTATCTTGCTCCTTCATCTGCTGTGTGTTTTTCTGTCTTTTCATTTTGCTTATCTTACTGTGTTTGGGGTCTCCTTTTTTGCAGGCTGAAGGTTCGTAGTTCCTGTTGTTTTTTGTGTCTGTCCCCAGTGGCTAAGGTTGGTTCAGTGGGTTGTGTAGGCTTCCTGGTGGAGGGTACTAGTGCCTGTGTTCTGGTGGATGAGGCTGGATCTTGTCTTTCTGGTGGGCAGGTCCACGTCTGGTGGTGTGTTTTGGGGCGTCTGTAGACTTATTATGATTTTGGGCAGCCTCTCTGCTAATGGGTGGGGTTGTGTTCCTGTCTTGCTAGTTGTTTGGCATAGGATGTCCAGCACTGTAGCTTGCTAGTGTTGAGTGAAGCTGGGTGCTGGCGTTGAGATGGAGATCTCTCGGAGATTTTTGCTGTTTGATATTATGTGCAGCTGGGAGGCCTCTTGTGGACCGGTGTCCTGAAGTTGGCTCTCCCACCTCAGAGGCACAGCACTGACTCCTGGCTGCAGCACCAAGAGCCTTTCATCCACAGGGCTCCTTAATTTGGGATGATTTCTTGTCTATTCAGGTATTCCACAGATGCAGGGTATATCAAGTTGATTGTGGAGCTTTAATCCGCTGCTTCTGAGGCTGCTGGGAGAGATTTCCCTTTCTCTTCTTTGTTCTCACAGTTCCCAGGGGCTCAGCTTTGGATTTGGCCCCGCCTGTGCGTGTAGGTCGCCGGAGGGCGTCTGTTCTTTGCTCAGACAGGACAGGGTTAAAGGAGCCGCTGATTCGGAGGCTCTGGCTCACCCAGGCCGGGGGGGGGGGGGGGGGGGTAGGGAGGGTCACGGAGTGCGGGGCGGGCCTGCAGCGGCAGAGGCCGGCGTGACGCTGCAGCCTGAGGCGCGCCGTGCGCTCTCCCGGGGGAGCCGTCCCTGGATCCCGGGACCCTGGCAGTGGCGGGCCGCACAGGCTCCCCGGAAGGGCGCGTGGCTAGTGACCTGTGCTCGCACACAGGCCTCCTGGCGGCGGGAGCAGCGGCCCCAGCGTCCCATGTCCGTCCCTGGGCTCCGCACTCTTAGCCGCGGCTCGCGCCTGTCTCCGGAGCTCTCCCAAGCAGCGTTCCCAATCCCCCCTCCTCGTGCACCAGGAAACAAAGAGGGACGTAAAAGTCGCTTGCCTCTTCGTTAGGTCCAGACCCCTCCCCGGACTCTCTCCCGGCCAGCCGCGGCGCACCAACGCCCCGCAGGCTGTGTTCACGCCGCCAACCTCAGTCCTCTCCCGGCGCTCCGACAAAAGCTGGAGCCTCAGCTCCCAGTCCCGCCCGCCCCGGCGGGCGAGCAGACAAGCCTCTCGGCTGGTGAGTGCCGGTCGGCCCGATCCTCTGCGCTGGAATCTGTCCGCTTTGCCCTCCACACCCCTGTTGCTGTGCTCTCCTCCGCGGCTCCCAAGCTCCCCCAGTCCGCCTCCCGAAGTCTCCACCCGCGAAGGGGCTTCCTAGTGTGTGGACACCTTTCCTCCTTCACAGCTCTCTCCCGCTGGTGCAGGACCCGTCCCTATCCTTTTGTCTCTGTTTAGTTTTTTCTTTTGCCCTAACCAGGTACGTGGGGGGTTCCTTGCCTTTTGGGAGGTCTGAGGTCTTCTGCCAGCGTTCAGTAGGTGCTCCGTAGGAGTTGTTCCACGCGTAGATGTATTTCTGGTGTATCTGTGGAGAGGAAGGTGATCTCCGCGTCTTACTCTTCCGCCATCTTCCCGGAAGTCCCCGGCAGGCGGATTCTTAACCACTGTGCCACCAGGGAAGTCCTCCCCTGTAGACTTTTTAGGGATGGCCATTCTGACTGGTGTGAGGTGGTACCTCATCGTAGTTTTGATTTGCATTTCTCTAATAGTTAGCAGTGATGAGCCTCTTTTTATATGTCTTTCGGTTATCTGGATGTCTTCTTTGAAGAAATGTCTATTTAGTTGTTTTGCCCATTTTTCCATTGACTTGTTTGTTTGTTTTTTGTTGAGTTGTATGAGCTGTTTGTATATTTTGGAAATTTAGACCTTGTCGGTTACATCATTTGCAAATGTTTTCTCCCAGCCTATAGGTTGTCTTTTCATTTTGTTTACGGTTTCCTTTGCTGTACAGAAGCTTGTAAGTTAGATTAGGTCACATTTGTTTATTTTTGCTTTTATTTCTATTGCCTTGGTCAGGAAATGTTTTGCCTGTGTTCTCTTCTAGAGGTTTTATGGTGTTATGTCTTATATTTAAGTCTTAAACCACAAAATGGTAACTAGTAATGCCAGTATTTCTATAGTTATTAATTGTTAGCAGTGTCATTATCTCTAAGAAGGGACTCTGAGCGGAGAATGAGTAAATACAGTACCTCCAGTTGCCTGTTGCAGAGTTTTGTAGTGGTTATAGGCAGATTGGATGGAGAACTCACCAGAATATAATGTTAGCCTTTACTTTAGACTTCTGTATCCTTATCATTGAGAGGCTGAAGTACATTTCGGGTGTTTCACAGTGTTTGGGGAAGAAATCAAAGATAGGCTTGGGGGCTTCAGCAAAATTAGGAATCTCTTTCTCAGTCTCTATATCTATATATTTGATATTACCATACAAAATATATGATATACTAATCATTTTATTATTTTGAGAACATTAGAGCAGTAACCTTTGTCCTTAAGATGTCTAGGAACACAAAAACGTTTTGAATTAGTAGAGGAGATAAAAGTGACAGGATAAAAAAATACATGTCTGCTACATCTAAGTAGAAGTGATGGAGTCATGGGAATGAACAACACAGAGAAAGGATTCACAAGTGAAGCAAAAGTGCAGATAGAATTCTGCCCCTGAAGATGTCCACTGCATTTAGAGGGAAGATGTCCACCTCTAAATAATGTGAGGAAAGTAAATTAATAACATAGCTAGAACATTGTTGAGAGAGGTCTTTAATTAATTGTGTTGAAAAATTAAGGTAATAGAATTGTGAGCAAAAGCCTTGTCTACAACTAAAGCCTTTGGGAATGGCTGCCCATTCCATCTGAGTTAAGTGATAAAGCAGTAGAAACCAGACTGAAGAGTATTAAGGGGAAAAGTTGACAGGAGGGACTTTTCGTTTCCTGTGGGTGGTAAACTTTATTCACTGGCTTCTTTTTTTTTTTTTTTTTTTTTTTTTTTTGCGGTATGCGGGCCTCTCCCTGCTGTGGCCTCTCCCGTTGCGGAGCACAGGCTCCGGACGCGCAGGGTCAGCGGCCATGGCTCACAAGCCCAGCCGCTCTGCGGCACGTGGGATCTTCCCGGACCGGGGCACGAACCCATGTCTCCTGCATCGGCAGGCGGACTCTCAACCACTGCGCCACCAGGGAAGCCCCACTGGCTTCTTTTTATATACAGAATTGAATAGCTGGTCTTTGCCCTGGTGCTCTTGTTTAATTTGGTAGGCCTGTTGTTATCAAATGGTGAATGATGCTGATATAGTAGAAAATCAGCATCTGTTTCAACCTTTGTGTCATTTAGATAAGTCAGTCTTAAACTGTACTACTAGTTGTACTAGTTGCACAAAAATATCAACATTAATAAGTTAAAAGCAAAGGAAAAAGATAAGCTGTTATTCTGTCACCTTTAACAAGTCCAGCTTTTCTACTTGGAGGATTCCTGTCTGTTCTTTGTCTTTCATGCATGTGTAATTTTTACCTAGTTACAACCTAAATACGCTTTTTTCTGAATTCCATAATGAGTATTTTAACTGAGTTGTAGCCATCCTAATTATAAGTTTTAATAACTAAATATTATATCTTAAGTGGCTCCACACATAATTATTCCCTTGGACATTTAATTCGTTTGCCATTTTTATATGTAACTTTACTTTGGATTAATTCCTTATGATGAAATCCCAGGAATAGCATTATTGAGTAGTCAAAGGTTATGACCAATTTTAATGGTTTTTAGTCAGCATTACAAGTTGCATAAAAGTTAATTTTCCATTTCACTTTCTAGAGAAATTAATGGACTTACGAAATGAGTACCTGCAAGCAGATGAGGCCAATAAAAGGTTTTTGGAACAGAGGTATGGTAAGAGGGTGATTCAGAAGGCACTGGAAGAGATGGAAAGTAAGGAGTGGCTAGAAAAGAACTCAAAGAGCTGCCCATGTTGTGGGACTCCCATTGAGGTAAAGGTTTGGGGACAGACATGGAGGCAAACCTAATTGCAAGCATGTTACGATTTCCTCAAGAAGCCTTTTAATTTTGTGCCTAATTAAGAAAACACATTTTGGTATTTATTAAACTTTCCTAACTTGGAAGATGTAAATTTACTACTAAATATTGTTATTGACCTAAAATGTATGTAGGCTTCCCATTTCAAAGTGCTTTCATACGGTGACAGTTGTTCTCACATTATATCCACCTCAAAATTGAGTGGGTTATAAAGAGGCCATACTCGAGCTACAGTCAACTCTTAACTCATCTACCTGACTAAAAAAGAATCAAGCCTGACTTCTCCTCCGAACTATATACCCTGGAATTTAATAGCTGTTTTACAAGTGCCTGCTTATGAAATGGAGACATCTGAGTCAAGATAGATAGATACATCTACTGCTTCTTGACAAAATCTTAATATGTTTCAAAATTGAAATATGTCTTTGCATTTGATTCTGTTGTTCCAGTCCATCATATCTGAGCTGGCCGTTGTGGTGATGCCCCAGTTACTCCATTAAGGAAACTGGCCTTCTATTTAACCACTTCTGACATGCCTCAGCTCTTATAGAATGGGGGACTTGGTACCAAATGTTTACTTAGATTTACGTAAAAAGTTTAAATCCCACATATTAAATCCAAACATTTTAATATTAATCTAACTATGTGTTTCACTTATACATGTTTGGTTTGTATTTACTGTTTATCAGAAGAGGTTTTGCTAAGTATCTAATTGTAGGAACACCTGCTAAGTGTTTTCTGTATTTTACGTGTAATGCAAACGAGTTAGGCATTCATAGTTATCATTGTGTGTTACCTGTATATCTCCACCCTGCATTAGAAAAGGGAGAAGACAAGGAGAATGTTGTACCAAATCATTTTGTCATGTGCATTTCTCTTTTGCTTTTGTAGCCTTGATATTTTTCTCTGTCTTTCCCACCAGAAATTAGATGGATGTAACAAGATGACATGTACCAGCTGTATGCAGTATTTCTGCTGGATTTGCATGGGTTCTCTCTCCAGAGCAAACCCTTATAAACATTTCACTGATCCTGTTTCCCCATGTTTTAACCGGTACGTACACACAGACTCCTAGTCTCAGCAGTTTTGGGTACTTGGTTTGCGGACCATAAGCCCAGAAAGTTTTACTTCAGTACTTTGCTTATTTAGAGAATTCTCATATATTTTCCCCCATGTATGAATTTTCTTGAAAATGAGTTTTATGATGAAAATACACTATCTGGGGATTTTCTTTTATTTATTATCCTCCTCAACTTTTTTAGTGAAAATTTTCAAACATACAGAAAAGATAGGACTATGATTAATAGGATACCTTCCACCAAAATGAACAATTGGTAATATTTTGCCATATTTGTTTTCTAAATTTATTGCTGAACTACTTGACCCTAAGTTGGAAATATGATGCTTCATGTCTATATGCTTTTTTTTCTTTAATTAATTAATTTATTTATCTTTGGCTGCGTTGGGTCTTCATTTCTGCGCGCAGGCTTTCTGTAGTTGCAGTGAGCGGGGACTACTCTTGGTTGCAGTGCGCGGGCTTCTCATTGCGGTGGCTTCTCTTGTTGCGGAGTACAGGCTCTAGGCACATATGCTTCAGTAGTTGTGGCGCGTGGGCTCAGTAGTTGTGGCTCACGGGCTCTAGAGCTCAGGCCCAGTAGATGTGGCACACAGACTTAGTTGCTCCGCGGCATGTGGGATCTTCCTGGACCAAGGCTCAAACCTGTGTCCCCTGCATCGGCAGGTGGATTCTTAACCACTGTGCCACCAGGGAAGTCCCTCTACATGCTTTCACATGTCTTTCCTAAGATAAGAAAAGTCTTCTATATAACGACAATACTGCAAAAAATTTAACAACAATGGTATACTATCATATAATAAAATATTTAAGACTTATCAACTATCCCTAAAAATATCTCTTGAAGCTGTTTTATTATACCAGGATCTAATCAAGTTCAGTCACTTTATTTGGTTCTGTCTCTTTCGTTTCTTTATGGAGAAAAGTTTTGCCCACCTTCTTTTTGTTTGTTTGTTTATGTTGAGGGGAGCATTGACTTTTTGAGGAGTCCAGGCTGTCGTCCTGTATAACTTCTTACCTTCTGGAGTTTTGTTTCTCCATGGTACCTTTGAGTTTGTTTCTCTATCCTCTCTATTTCCTGTAAAGTGGAAGTTAGCTCTAGACTGGAGTTTGACTAGATTTAGAGTAACATTTTTGACAAGAATACTTAATAAGGGGTGATGTACTTCATGTTGTACCACATCAGATCCATAAAGTCAGGCTGTCTCACTGTTAGTATGATGCTCAGTTCTATCATTTGTTCCACTGTAAAGGTAAGGTTTCTCTTTTTGTTATTAGTAAGTGATCTGTGGGGTGATTCCTTGGCACAATGTGAATATCTTGTTCTCCACCAGCTCCAATTTCAGCATCAGCTGATAATCTTTGTTAATAGACATTTGTGGAATACCTACAATCAATCATTGGTGTTATGAAACTATAAGATAAGTTGAAGAAACAGGCTCTTCCCATGAACCATTGGAAATATAGTGTTGAAAATTGCATAAATTTTAAGTAACATAAGGGGAGGAAAAGAAATTGGCAACTGAAAAATATTCTATAGATGGAGAGTGCAAGGACAGTGAAGATGGAGAGGATGGAGTGATTAGCGTGTAATAAAGTTATAGTGTTTTTAATGAGTTCAGCTTCTAGACTACCTGAATTTTCCAGTCTTGGCTTATTCCACATATTGTACACATTTAGTATCAGTTTTGTGATACCCATCTCCCATTATTGTTTATGCTTGGTCCTAGAGAGTTGTCTGGATCCTTAAAAGGCCTGTTCCTATAAACTTTAAGGGACCCATATTTCAGTCCTCGCCAGTGGAATGATTAAAGGAGAGGAAAAGATATTATCAGAAGAGTACAGAAAGTATATTTGAGAAAAGGAAAGAAATTATATTCAGTTTCTATCAGGTGTATTAAAATGTACCTTATTTTATGCTTCCAGGTTGTTCCATGCTGTGGATGTTAATGGAGTTATTTGGGAAGATGAGTTTGAAGACTAGTTAACTTCTGCTGCTCAAGATATGGAAGTGGAATGGTTTGCCCTAATCTTTTGTCAAGTATACAGAGTAACTTCGCAGGATATTTAGGGTACCATTGATTCCCTCTTCCTGTGTAGAAGATATGGAAGAACAAGTTTGATATTTTCATGTGGTACTACTGATTAAGGCACATTCAGACATTTTTCATTGCAACATGATTGAGGAAATATTAAGCCAAAGGTTCCGAAAATGAAAACTAGAAAATACTAGTATTACAATGTGCCCAAAGCTTTGAGTAGTTAAAAATTAAATATTTATTTTCTTCTCCAAGCTTTAGGTAAGGAGAGAGGGGTCAAGAGTTAAGCTTATAGTCCTTTTTATCTCTGAGAAACATCCCTCTAAGACATTCTGTGGGAGCTCCCTCAGTAGTACTGCTTACAACTGGGGTGGGTAGAAGCCTTATTAAAATTGTACCGAGAGCCTGATGTTATTTACTTCATGTTACATTCTTTCCAACCTGAATTACTGCTAAATTTTCTTTGGAGGAAGCCCTTTACTCTATAACTGATTGGCTGGCCCAGTGTCATTTTGATCTGATTTTCAGAATAGAAATGTATAGATAATTTTAAAAATATTTTTTGATACCACAAACACTGTGGGTCACCTGATATATTTATTAGTGGTCTATAGTCCACTGGTTTTGAGCCAAGTCTAGAATTTATTGATACTGGCTCAGAAGAATTTCAGCCCTATTCAACTTTCCAGTTTCTTCTAGGCCGTAGAGCCTAGATTCAGAACAACTTGTCTTCTGTTCAGCATTCTTTCTGTTGACTCTTGCCCTGCTTTTCATTGGTAAGGACAATTTTAATATTAGCTCCAGCAGCTCATATTTCTGTTTCCTCTGCTGGGATAGGAGAAAGCCTAATACGTTCCCAAGACGAACAAGCTGAACTTTTTTTTTTTTTTGCGATACACGGTCCTCTGACTGTTGTGGCCTCTCCCGTTGCGGAGCACAGGCTCTGGAAGCGCAGGCTCAGGAGCCATGGCTCACGGGCCCAGCCGCTCCGCGGCATGTGGGATCTTCCCAGACCGGGGCGCAAACCCGTGTCCCCTGCATCGACAGGCGGACTCTCAACCACTGCGCCACCAGGGAAGCCCACAAGCTGAACTTTAATTATCTGCGTTTTGAACACTGTACCACCATAGTTCCAGTCCTAACTTTCTGAATTCTTTTTAAAGGGCTTCTCTAATGAGCTATGGAAATTTGTCTTCCTATCCTTTTTTTTTTTTTTTTTTGGCAACAGCGCTGTTTCAGGGGATAATTTTGGCTTGATACCTAGATCCTTGTTTCTGGGTTTTGCTGGCTTTTTGAAAAATTGTCTTTCCTTGTGGTTTGGTGAGTGGCTTGGTAGCAAAATAAGATTTTTGGAAAAAAAGGACAGAGGAATTCTTCTGCAGCTGTGAACATGTTCTTTTTTCATACCTTGTCATTGAAAATTGGTGAATCACTTTTAACCATTTTAAGTGTGTGTATCCAAAGAGCACGGACTGTTTCTGGATTGTCAATGAGGATGCTTAATCTTAAAAATAAAAATTATTTAAAAATTGTCTTATAATTAAAGCAGAGTTGCTGCTCTGTGTTCTGTCACCAAGGCAACTGTTCACATTTAAAAACGATATGGTATATAACACATATTCTTAAAATGAGCAGAAGAAAGTCATAGTATAGCGCCTCCGCTTGTGACTGAACTTAGATTTTAGAACCCATATTTTGTTTGAACTACATGGACTTCGATTCAGCACATTTAATATAAGAACGAAAGTTAACTTAAAGAATAAGTTGAAGATAAGAAATGGAAATTAAAACAACTAATTATACAGTACGTACTTGAGAAGAGTGCTTCTTTTCAGTGACTGGATAGGAGTTCAGTTCATCTTTCACTACTAGCCACTCAGAAGCTCTTTATTAGTTCATGGGCTAGTTGACGTTGCTAGAGATTATTTTATTTTAGGCTGTTGTACATCATGTTGATGATGTATTGGAAGTAGGAAAGAAGCCTTAGTTTCGTGAAACAAATGGCATGGTTTTTCTCCATGATTTTAAAAAACACGTGGGCTTCGCTGGTGGCACAGTGGTTAAGAATCCGCCTGCCAATGCAGGGGACATGGGTTTGAGCCTTGGTCCGGGAAGATCCCACATGCCACGGAGCAACTAAGCCCATGAGCCACAACTACTGAGCCTGCAGCCTAGAGCCCGCGAGCCACAACTACTGAGCCCACTCACCACAACTACTGAAGCCTGTGCACCTAGAGTCCATGCTCTGCAACAAGAGAAGCCACCTCAATGGGAAGCCCGCGCACCGCAATGAAGAGTAGCCCCCCGCTCGCCGTAACTAGAGAAAGATTGCGCGCAGCAACGAAGACCCAACGCAGCCAAAAATAAATAAATAAAATAAATAAATAAATAACACAACAGGTCGTTAGTCTTAAAGATTTGTTTGTTCAACTGAGTGTTTCTTCCTTAGGTACAAAATCTTCACCCCTTAATTTTCACAAAGACAATAGGGCTTATTTTTGAGGTATGAGTTACGAGCTAATTTTAAGATGGTATAGTTTTGGGTAGAGTACTTCTGTCTCTGAGTAAAATGGAAGATTGAGGTAACCTCTTATATGACCTGTGAAATAAATAGGTTTGTGGAATGTTGGTATTATCAAGAAAGTATATGAGAGAACGAAGAGTTTTGTGTATCTAGCTTCATTTCATGAAGGCCTTTTTTTCCCCCCAGCATTTAAAATTATTGTTTTATTTTAAAATTAACTTATTTTTGCCAATCTGATAGGGCAAAATGGCACACAATTAAATTTTTTGCACACATTAATTACTAATGAGTATAATTTTTGGAAATTTGAAATTTCATTCTATGAATTGCTGTTAATTTCCTTTGAATTTTTTTTAAGTTATTTATTTATTTATTTTTGGCTGCGTTGGGTCTTCATTGCTGCACGTGGGCTTTCTCTAGTTGTGGCGAGCGGGGGCTACTCTTCGTTGCGGTTTGTGGGCTTCTCATTGCAGTGACTTCTCTTGTTGCAGAGCACAGGCTCTAGGCACGCGGGCTTCGGTAGTTGTGGCGCGTAGGCTCAGTACTTGTGACTTGTGGGCTCTAGAGTGCAGGCTTAGTAGTTGTGGCGCACGGGCTTAGCTGTTATGCGGCATGTGAGATCTTCCTGCACCAGGGCTCAAACCCGTGTCCCCTGCATTGGCAGTTGGATTCTTAACCACTGTGCCACCAGGGAAGTCCCTGAAATTCTTTTTTGATTGAGGTCTTTTTGTAGCTTTGAATCAGGTTTTTTTGAGAACACTGGCTGTCTCTGGAGTTTTAGGCTGTGTGCCTGTTATGGTCATTTTTCTGCTCAGCTTCATGAGGAAATCATTAAACACTGGACAAGTTGATCAGACTTGTGGGTCATCTGGACTCACGGAGGCTCTGCACTAGTGTGAGAGGATTAGCCTGCCACCTCAGCTAAATACTGAATCCAACAAGTGAGCATCTAGTGGCTACATCCCTTCCTGTTGAGGAGATGGGTAAGGGAGAAAACACTTGGCAGCCGTACTCCCAGACCTATAGCATTGTCAGCAAAGTCATTTTTTAGTAGTAGAGGGTTCTCGTTTACATTAGAATTTCATTATTATACTTACTGCTTTTTTGTTCAGAGAAAAAAATTGGAGTTAATCAAATATGATAATCATAAAGGCATTCATGTGGTTGCCTGCTTTAGAAGGGAATTTTAAAATTTTGACTGGAATTTTGGAGAGCCCACCAAGTATTAATTTTATCATAAGCACCACCAGCAGGTGGCAACAGTTCCCACGTTATAAATGCAATAACTGGTTATGACAGGAGTGTACTTTGTTATAGAAGCAGGTTTATTTCTGGGATTTTAATTTTCCTCATTGTGTGTCATTATAGTCTGTTACACACCTTGGTAGGTAGAATAGCATCAAATTAGACAAGCAAGGCAGGAATAGCAGTATTACCAAAAACTGTAAGGCCACTTAAAACTATTTGAACCATAGTTGGCATCCAATTGTGACATGACATTAAAGTGTCACTGCTGATAGTAGCACTTGCCTGCAACCACTGAAGTAAAGAAATTAAGTTATAGCTGAAGCTGCTAAGTAAGACAAGGAATTGTAACACTGTGGTGCCCTCTCATACTGGTAAGAGTAGCCAAATAGTCTGTTCCCTGAACTTTGGCTCATTAAAAAAAAACATCGGCCTGCAGGCCAGGTTGAGAGTTTGTGGTCAGAAAGCTGTTTATGGTACTGTCAACTTTCAGCACCTATAGTCTGTTCTTTGCACAATTATTCAGGCAGCCCAAAGATTTACCACTCCAGGTAGTCCTGTATTTCTCAGAGCCAGGGTTGCTTTGGAGAATATTGTGCACATTGAAAATTTAGTGAGATTCTGATGCCACAGTTGGTAAGTATAAAGTCAGCACAGTTATTGCTTTTCCTTGGCTCTTTTTTATTTTTTTCATTGAATCAACAAACTAAACTAATATTAATATAACCTAAATGCATATAAACTTAAAAGGTGATTGTGTATCTTATTTTCGATCCCGTTCCACTTCTTGTAACCTACTGTGTTTCCTAGTATTCATTTACTCATTTAACGAATATTTATTGAACACCTCACAATGGGCCTTACTATTTTTCTAGGTGCTGAGAATGTAACAGTGATTAAAGCAGGTATAAATCTCCCTGCCCTTGTAGAACTTAAATTCTGGTGGAAGGAGACAGACGCTAAGCAAATCATATGGTTTATCAGAAAATAAGCACCACAGAGAGAAGTTGGGAGAAGGAATAAGGTGTTAGGGGAAGCAGAGTGATGTTGGAATCTTAAAGAGTGGAGAGGAGTTCATCAACATAGCACTTGAACAAAGGCTTGGCAGTGTGGGAGTGAACCTTGTGGACACCTGTGAGAAGAGAGTCGAGGCAGAGGGAACAGCAGGGGCAAAGGCCCTTGGGATAGGAGCATGTTAGAGGGCTCCAGGCACCGTGTGGTAGCCAGTAAGGACTTAAGCAGGCTGAGGAAGGGAGAATTTTAAGAGGTGGGATGGGAGTGGGTGGTGCTACATACTGCATAGGGCCTTGGGTGAACTTTGGCTTCTACTCTGCGATGGGAGCCTTTGGAGGACTTTGAGCAAAGTGTGATAAGGTCTGACTTAACGTTTCAGGGGAGCAGGGTGAGCAGGGACAGAAACAGACCAATTAGGAGACTACTGCAGTGACTCAGGTGAGAAGTACAGATGGCTTGGACAAGTGTACCAGCACTTGGAGTCTTGACAAATGTTCAGATTCTGTACTTCCTTGAAGGTAAAACTAATAGGATTTGCTGATAGATTGGATATACAATGTGAGAAGGTGAGGCATCAGAGTTGATTTCTAGGTCTTTTTGAATAGTTGAGATGGAGAAACCTATAGGTAGCAGAGGTTTGCCGGTGAAGATCAGGAGTTGAGTCATGGACAGATGAGTTTGAGATGTCTGATAGTTATTTCAGTGGAGATGTTCGGTAGGCAGTTGGATATTCTAGTCCAGGGTTCAAGGGAGAGATTCGGGCTGGAGATATAAATATGGGAGTCAATGTATAGATTGTATTTAAAGCCATGAGACTGGATGAAAGTACCAAGAGAGTGAGTTTTAAGAGAGAAGAGGTCCAAAGACTGAGCCCTGGGACACTGCAAATGCTAAGAATTCAGGGTGATGAGGAGGAACCAGCAAAGGAGACTGAGAGTGGCCAGTAAGGTAAGAAAACCAGCACAGTGTGATGTCCTGGAAGCCATGTCAAATTTGAAGGAAGGAGGGGTCGGCTTTGTCAGGTACTGCAAATGGATCAAATAATATGAGCTCTGAGCACTGACTTGGCAATCAGTGTAGAGGTCATTGGTGGCCTTGACGAGTGCTGTTTCACTGGAGGGGAGGTGAAAATCTGGAGTGTGTTTGAGAAAGAATGGGGTATCTTCACAATAAAAAAAGCTGAACAAACTGAAAATCAGCTTTTCTTCGATCCATCAGAGAACTGAGGTCACAGGGCAAACTTCCACAAAAACTAGAAAGACAGGAAAATGCAGAAAATACAGATCAGCTCACCCAAAGTCGAAGTTGCTTGAGGCAATAATTAGGATTTAAGTGAATTGCTAGGGCGCTGAGTGTGGATTCATTTGAGAGTTTAAAACTCTGGGGAGCAATTTGTAACAAGTATCAAATTATTACAACTTAAAACAGGAACAAGACAACTCCTGGGAGTTTTCCTTAGGGGGCCCCCACGCTGCTGTGGGTTTTACCTCCAGGAGCTGGATCATGTTCCCACTGTGAAGATGGCAGAGGAATTCCCTCTTGTTGGGGGAACGGGCGGCCCCGGGAGGTGGGGGTGGGGTGGGAGGAGTAACCATTTGGAAATACACTCAGAGCTTTGCTTCCACGGCAGAAGCCTGCCCTCAAGGAAAATTACTTTGCTGGAGTCTTCTGTGATCTAGGGGAAGGGCATTTGGATGGTGTGAGCCCTCTCTAGCCTTCCTTGCTCACGTAAGTGGGGAGGAAAAAAAGGCTAAGGAACTTCTGTAGGTCTCAGCCCAGAGATTCTAGCCCAGTAAAATAAAGCAGATTTAACCATAAGATTATAGAATGCTTCTCCCTAGTACTATATCATCTACAGGGCTCCAGTGTTATAACAGTGGATTACAGCTCTTGAAAGAGTTGCAAGACACAGCCTCTATTTTAAGGAGTTTCTAGGGAAACCCAAAGACAACAGGGGAGACAAAAACAAAAGACACTGAAGAAAATTGAAGCATCTGACACCTACAGGAGACATTAAAACACAGCCTAGCTGCTAGCCAGATAAACATAAAACCTCACATTAATGGCCCATTTATCTCAGTTTCTATTACCCAGTACCTCGTGTCCGACTTTCAATAAAAAATTACAAGGATGCTAAGAGGCAGAAAAAAATAATCTGAGGAGATAAGGCAAGCATCAGAACCAAACTCAGACGTGGCAGAGATTTTCGAGTTATCATAATGGGAATTTAAAATAACCCAGATTAATATGATAAGGTCTCAGAAAAAGTGGACAACATGCAAGAACAGATGAGTAAGCAAAAGAAACTCTAAGAATTGAAAGAAATGCTAGAAATAAAAACATTGTAACAGAAATGAATGCTTTTGATGGGCTCATCAGTAGACTGAACACAGCTGAGAAAAGAATCTTGCACTTGAAGATATGTCAATATCTTGAAATGTCCCAAACTGAAATTTAAAGAGAAAAAGGAATGAAAGAAAAATAGGTACAGAATATCTAAGAACTGTGAGAATTGCAAAAGGTGTGTAACGTGCATAATGGGAATACCAGAATAAAGAGAGAACTAGGGGAGAGAGATTGGAGCCGGAGTATAGGTAATTCCAGAAATTTTGCTTATTGAAAAGGGTATCAGAGAATGAAGCTATTACAGGAGGGGACAAACAGGGTAAAGAGTTTTGTTTTTAAAGCTTGCTTTGTATTCTGGTAGGGGTGATCCAGGAAAGAAGGAGTTTGATGCTGTAGGTGCGAGAGGAGAGTCTTGCTGGAGCAATGCCCTCAAGGAGGCAAGAGAAGATGGGATCTAGTGCACAGAGGGTGACAAGAAAAGGGCAAACAATGAGGGCAGGGCTGGCAGGCGGGTGTATGTGATGGTGGGAACTTGTGGAAGTTCTTTCCGATTGCTTCTATTTTCAAGGTCATCAGCTCAGAGAAGAACTGGAGGAAAAGGGATTAGAGTCTTGAGACATGATGAATTAGGTCTCTCTAAGTAGACCGAATGGACTAGGGGAAAATAGTTGGTGTTAAGGGCACCCTTGAGATCCAAATTACTATGTTGTTTTCTTTACCCATTATTTCATAACCCAGGATTTTATCACAATATGTCTTACTGGAAACTTATGCATGCTTCACTAGCATCTCATCACAGTAGGGATTTTAGTTCCCAGGAAGGGGGCATCAGAAACTATCCCAGAGAGGGATAGAGAATCAGTATTGCTACTTTATATTGGAGGGTCAGGGAAGATCTCTCTGATAAATTACATTTGAGCAAAGACCTGAGGAAGGAAGGGAGTAAGCCATAGATAGGGACGGGTAGATAGTGGGCTAGACTCTTGTATCCATCTGTTCTTTATAAACAGACGTATTTAATAGGAGAGGTGACACCCATTTATGTCAACATGCTGCTTGTTTTTATTAAATGTAATGAAAATTTAAGCACATTCCATCCACCCTTCCTGAAATACAACTCCATGTATACTTAATGTTACCATTTCCTTTTTGAGTGTCACACTTGGGATTTTACAGATAGATTCAATTTGTTCCACTTAGCTGTATTTATTTATTTTTTTAAAATTTTGTTGGAGTATAGTTGATTTATTTACAATGTTGTGTTAGTTTCAGGTGTGTAGCGAAGTGATTCAGTTTTATCAATACATATACATATATTCGTTCTTCTTCAGATGCTTTTCCCATATAGGTTATTATAGAATATTGAGTAGAGTTCCCTGTGCTATGTAGTAGGTCCTTGTTAGTTATCTATTTTATATATAGTACTGTGTGTATGTTAATCCCAAGCTCCTAATTTATCCCTCCCCCCAACATTTCTCCTTTGATAATAATGTTTGGTTTTGAAATCTGTGAGTCTGTTTCTGTTTTGTAAATAAGTTCATTTATATCATTTTAAAAAATTAGATTCCACATATGAGTGATATCTTGGTATTTGTCTTTCTCTGTCTGACTTACTTCACTTGGTATGATAATCTCTAGGTCCATCCATGTTGCTGCAAAATGGCATTATTTTGTTCTTCTTTTATGGCTGAGTAATATTCCACTGTATATATGTAACACATCTTCTTTATCCATTCCTGTCGATGGACATTTAGGTTGCTTCCATGTCTTGGCCATTGTAAATAGTGCTGCAATGAACACTGGGGAGCATGTATCTTTTCGAATTATGGTTTTCTCCAGATATTATGCCCAGGAGTGGGACTGCTGGATCATATGGTAGTTCTATTTTTAGTTTAAGGAACCTCCATACTGTTCTTTATAGTGGTTGTACCAATTGACATTCCCACCAACAGTGTAGGAGGGTTCTCTTTTCTCCACACCATCTCCAGCATTTATTGTTTGTACTTTTTTTAAAAAATTAGTTTTATTTATTTTTGGCTGCGTTGGGTCTTTGTTGCTGTGCGTGGGCTTTCTCTAGTTGCAGTGAGAAGGGGCTACTCTTCGTGTGGTGTGCGGGCTTCTCATTGCGGTGGCTTCTCTTGTTGCGGAGCACGGCCTCTAGGGTCGCGGGCTTCAGTAGTTGTGGCTTGTGGGCTCAGTAGTTGTGGCTCACAGGCTCTAGACCTCAGGCTCAGTAGTTGCGGTGCACGGGCTTAGTTGCTCCACGGCATGTGGGATCTTCCCAGACCAGAGCTCGAACCCGTGCCCCCTGCATTGGCAGGCAGATTCTTAACCACTGCGCCACCAGGGAAGTCCTGTTCGTAGACTTTTTGATGATGACCATTCTGACTGGTGTGAGGTGATATTGTAGTTTTGATTTGCATTTCTCTGATAATTAGTGGTGGTGAGCATCTTTACATGTGCTTTTTGGCCATCTGTATGTCTTCTTTCATTTAGCTGTAGTTAATATTTCTTTATTGATCAAACTGTCACAACCTGGCCAATAGGAGTCTCATTAAACAGGCTGCTTTGTCCTCTCAGTACTGCCTCGGACATTTTTGAAAGCATCCTTGTTTTCTGGGAACAAGATATTCCAGGCCCACTGTGATCCCTGCCCCCAAAACATATAATTTCTCCTCTCCAAGAAGGCCTGAGTGGTATCAGAGGCCCAGTCTGGCCCAGGAGTATACATCCCACTTGATCTGCATAAGAGCTGGTTGTAGCAGGACCACACGGCTGTTGGGCCACCAGGGAAACTGGCCTGGGAAAGACAGATCTTTTTTTTTTTTAATCATTATTATTATTCTAATTTTTATTGGCGTATAGGTGATTTAATGTTGTTACTTTCTGCTGTACAGTGAAGTGAATCCGTTATATACATATATCCACTCTTTTTAAGATTCTTTTCCCATGACAGATCTTTTTAAGGTCCTGAGTTCATACAGACATCTCCAGCTTAGCTGTCATCACTAAATCCTTTCTCATTTCGTTCTAATATGATTTTTTTCCTATTAACATATGTACTTAAAATGTAATCCCTTCTTTACCGGATAAACAAAATGTGGTATATCCATACAATGGAATATTCTTCAGCAATAAGAAGGAATGGATGCTTGCTACATGTCATATGGGTAAGCCTCAAAAACATTATGCTCAGTGAAAGAAGCCAAAGAAGATCCAAAAGATGTCTGCTGTATGATTCCATTTATATATGAAATGTCCAGCAAAGGTAAATCTATAGGGACAAAGTAGATGAGTGGTCACCTGGGCTGGGGTAGGAGTAGGGAGCTTTGGGGATGATAGAGAGGGACTGTGGTGAGGAATTGTACAACTCCATAAACTTAATAAAAATCATTGAATGTATATTTAAAACAGGTGAATTCTATGGGAATGTAAGTTATCTTAATACAGTTCTTAAAAAAGTAAACCCTTCTTTCAACTACTTATACCTCAGTTGGTTACGTTGACCCAAGATGTTCCATTATATTGACTTTTTTAACTAAAAAAAAAACCTTAAACCTGTCTTCCATACCTTGCAGTTGATACATCCCTCCTGGTCACAAATCTGCCTTATTCTAGTTAACAGTCATATCTTCATTTGGATGCCAAGTAGAGCCAGAATCGGATACTTTATTGCTCGTCTGTTCATTCCTACCATTTTTTCACACAGGCACTTCATTTTTATGAAATATTTTGATTATTTTCCCCTCGGGTGATTGAAGAAGATCAACAGTTGCTATGATTGTGACTTCCTGCCAAGCTGCTGTGAGGAGTGAGTATGAAGCTTTGCTCGCTAGCTATTCTCAAAATACATAAATATCAACCCAAACCAGCTTCTGACCTTTGGGGGTGGAAGTCCACAAACAACACATCTTACTTGAAAATACTGGATTTAATAGAATATATTGTAAACAAGTCCATTGATCCATTAGCTTAAGACAGAATGACAGCACAATCACGTATAAAAGCTAAAGGTGAAATGCTGGTACCAAACACAGCACTTAAAGAGAGGCCTGAGCCAGGCTCCGAAAGGTCTTTCCCAGAAATAGAGGCAGCAGCAGCTTCAAATGGGCACAGAGATAGGGAGGAGGAGGCAGCATCCAAACCATCAAGGCAGAGGAGTAAAAGAAAGCAGAGCAGTGGACAGCTTATGAACAAGGGGTGAAGGATAAAGGAGCAAAAGCACTGTATTTCCTGATGTTCTGGGAACATCAGACCATGCCACACGAACCTGGGAGGGTTAGAAGGGCAGGGTATTTTCAGTGGGGAAAGGACATTAGGCAACTTTAGAAACAGTTGGTATGTTTCTTGGCACTCAGCTCTTAGGGATGTAGAACATGTCACTCGTGTGTTGTTTCTAACTCAACTAAGCTGCTTGCCCTGGCTCCATCACCTTGACTGAACACAATGCTGAACTTGACAGTATCTGCTGGCCCTGTGGACTTATGAAAGAGCACGTATGAGAGGTGCCACAGTGAGACCTTGGAACAAAACACAGGGCTCTGGTGGGAAAAGCGTTTCCGCCTTCCTCCTGGTGCTGGAAGGTCCCTGATGGAGGGGAGTTTGACGTGGCTGGGCCCCTTGAGGCTCTGAGTTTATCAGCAAAAGCCTTCTTCTTAGTCCTACCCACCCAAATCCTCCCTCAAGGAGTCCTCTGAGTTCACAGAAAGGCCAACTGAAAGAGCAGTAAAAACTGGGGAAAGAAAGTAAGGGATAGTTTCCTTCCCATGGCACTTGTTACTGACCAGAGGGACCGCTTCCTTATACTGATTCTAGACATTGAGAGTGTTTGTTCCTTAATCTAAAACAGTGATTCCCAAATAAGGGGCAGGCCTGCTCAAGAGGGGCTCTCAGGACTCTCCAAAGAGGTTTTGTCCCATATACATAAGCCCCTAACTCCCTCCCAATTGAGAATCAGTGCACATAATGATAGAACTTACTAGCAGGAGTGTATTGTACACGTGAACAGTGTCAGAGACAGAGCAAAAAGTTAAAAACCCCTAGTCGGGCCAACATCAAAATTATGGAGTGATTTTTTTTTTTTTCTGATTAACAGTAAGTTACAACCAAGTAGCTAAACTCCATGACTAGACTCCACGCTGCATAGCCAAGAATAATAAGTTCACCCACTTATCTGGAGTAACCGTACTAGATTAAAGAAATACAATTCTGTCCTCCTAAAGACAATTTCCAGAAAGACCTGCCTGTCCCAATGAGGTACTTGACACTAGGATTAGCACAGGCTAATCACTGTATGGTTTCTTAGAAGACTGGCTTTTCTCTGTTTCTTTCTCTTTGATACTGTACAAGGGATCCACCAACTTGTTATGAACAAGCATTAAACCTACAAAAAATTAAAAACAAAAGTCATTAATGCAGGTAGAGGCAGAGTTCCATGATTATCAACAGTAACATCCAGGACCTCTCAAATTTTGTCCTAGAACTGATACTCATCATCTTTCGTCTGTGGGCCCAAACGATAAACACCCTAAGAATAGGAAAAGAATTTGTTATTCCTAATGAATGCTAGAATCCATGGGACTATAATAAATTCAGTCTCTAGGAGAGTTGGCCATTATAAGGTTAATCTTGGGCTTCCCTGGTGGCGCAGTGGTTGAGAGTCCGCTTGCCAATGCAGGGGACACGGGTTTGTGCCCTGGTCCGGGAGGATCCCACATACCATGGAGTGGCTGGGCCCGTGAGCCATGGCCCCTGAGCCTGTGCGTCCGGAGCCTGTGCTCCGCAACGGGAGAGGCCACAACAGTGAGAGGCCCGCGTACCGCAAAAAAAAAAAACAAAAAACAAAAAAAAACTTTTCATCAAAGAACAAATTCCTAATTTGCCTGCTCAGTAAATGAGGATTTTCCCATAAGTTTATTTAAAGCAGTGAGTGTCCGCTTTAGTAGAAGAAAAAAAGATGTGCATGACAGTTCAGTGCCTTGACTACAAGGAAAAGCCCTGTACAAGATCTGGAAAGATAAAAAACCTGAGGCTCGATATCGCTGCAAGGAGATTACCAAGCTGCCGTTGAACTACCACTTTCATTTCATTCTCTTTCCTCCTCCTCAGAGCAAACAGGTCTCTAGAAATGGACCCTTAAATACTCATGGATGGAAGAGAAAACTGTATTCTGAGAGGAGGGTTTGATTTTATTAAAATCATAGTTGTCAAACTGGCCAGAGCATGCAAGCTAGATCCACTCCTCACCCATGGCAGACCTGAACTTGGCAACCTACTCCCTGACCCACCCCACCCTCACCTTTGAAATACTTGACGGTCTTCACTTTCAACTCCAGGGTGGCATCCTCGTCGCACACAAACACCGTGCGGGGATGCTGCTGGAAGGCAGACACGGTCCACATGTGGTTCACTCCCTCCTCGATGGCCTTGTATAGAGCAAACGCCTTGTGAGCACCCGTGATGAGGATCATCACCTGGGGATCAGAAAACAAGCCTGTGATGGAGGAGAAGGAGCAGCGGAACGGGGAGTCTAGACGCCTGAATCCTAGTGGCCACCCAGGACAATCGTAAGGACTGTTGTTGTTATGTGTCATTGTAAGTCGTTAGCACGTGGCACGCTGCTCCACGCTCTGTGTGCTCGATAGAGCACAAGTAGCCTGAGATGGGGAGCATTGTTATCCCTACATTCTAGGATAAGGGAGTGGACTCTGTGATGGGGGTTTCAGTAACTTGCCCCAGGTCATTTCTAACCCAGAGTCCCTGCTCTTGACCACCACACGATAGTGCCTCCTGGCACCTTTGATGATGACCGTGAAAGTGCCCTGCGAGCAGATGTGCCGTACATACAGAGGCCCACGCCTTATCCCAACGGTTCTGACACTGGGTCCCGGGGCCGCTAGGTTGGGTGAGTTTCCACAGTGGCAAACTGGAAAAAGACGGGTCCTGATTTGCGCCTCCAGGGAGGCCTTGGAAGCAATGGTGAGAGTTATCTGTGTGGCTGCTAAGGTTGAATCCCAATAAAGCTGCCCCTTAATCTGGTCACTTTCAGTTCAGAGTATTAGACCTGCTCATGTGACTTGGAGTAATGCTTTTTGTTTAAGTAAAACAGGCACAGACTCCCCTCAACACTTAAAATATCGAGAATGTTAAGTGTGGGAATTCCCTGGCAGTCTAGTGGTTAGGACTCCTTGCTTTCACTGCCGAGGGCCCGGGTTCAATCCCTGGTCAGGGTACTAAGATCCCGCAAGCCGTGAGGCACAGCCAAAAATAAATAAATTAAATAAAATAAATTTTTAATTAAAAAAAAAAAAGAATGTTAAGTGCCAGAAAGTGATTATGAAGAACTCAGCATTCCAGATATCCTTTCATTGTAATGCACTTCTGCCATGGAGTTGTGAGCAGGAGTTACTGTTCCTTTCTTGAAATGAGAAAACAGAGGCATAGAAAGAATGTGACTCTTTGTTCAGGACCCCAGAACTCCTTTCAAAAAAAAGAATTTCCAGATTTCCATCCCCAGGTCCTTTCTGCACACCACAGGAAGAGCCCTCAAACTGTAGTGTTTATAAGCTGCAAGGCCAAAACCAGCAGAATGACCTCCCTAGGTACTGATTCAAGGTTACCCAACAGAAACCTGCTGCCATCGCTCATTTCACAAAAAATCACTTTAGACAGGGAAACTTTTTCAATGATTTACATGTTTGTTTACAGACTTGGGCAAAGAAACCTAAAGCTAAAATGTCTGTAGCTGCTTCCCGCTGAATATATCAGAAAGGAAGAGAAAATGCTTCTAATGAAAGTAAGGAAATTGGAACTACAAAAAATTCAAATGATACCCAAATTTCTATAGAAAGACTCAATTCAGTTCAAGACACTATTTCAATCACACTTCTCCACATTTATGAATCCCTGAGCACAGGGCTATAACCACAAGCATCCTGCGGCTGCAGGGGGAGCTCCCTTCAAGCAGTGGCCTCCACCAACTGCAGGGAACCAGAGGGCCCCTCTCAGTACCTGGACAGGTACAAATTCATATTCTGATATTAGTGGTGCTGGGTAGGCAGAGACCAGGAGCCTGTGGCCTCCTGGGCAGTCAGTGCTGAAAAGGTTTCACCTCACACTGGGAAGAATGGTTACTTCCAGAGAAGGAAGGACGGCAGTGATAGGGTCAGTTGGGATTTTAGCCTTATTTACAATGTCTTCATTTTTAATAAAATGGATTCAGGTGGTACCTGTATAGTTGAAATTAACAGCAAAAAGCCAAGTCCAGCCCCCCTTGTGCCCTTACCTCTCTAGCATCCATGACAGTGCCCACACCCACCGTCAGGGCCATGGTGGGCACCTTGGCGAGATCTCCATCAAAGAACCTAGCATTGGCCAGGATGGTGTCCATGGCCAGTGTCTTCACACGGGTCCTGGACACCAGACTGGATCCCGGCTCGTTGAAGGCGATGTGTCCGTCAGGGCCAATGCCTGCCCAGAAGAGACAGGGCAGCCCTGTCAGTCCCAGGGATCCAAGATTTCAAGAACGGACAATCTCTCCTTCCCCACCTGGGGTCTGAAAAAAATCCTTGAAAACCATGTCTCTCACCTCATTCATTTAAAGGTACACTTTAAGCATATGATCTTCCCCTCTCGTTTCTAGCTGAGGCACACACAGACATTGTTAACTTGCTGCCACCCTCAGAAAGCTAAGTAGGGAGCAATCCCCAAAGCTTCTGCCCCCCAGATCATCCAAGTGTAACTTCTCTCTCTCCTGCCACTTCTCTATCCCTGCTGGGATGGAGTCACACCAAAGAAGACATACACAGGGCCTGGAAAGGGGCTGCCAAGTTTATAAGATCTCAGAACATGAGCACTCCTAGCCATTTCCTCCCCACCTCGAAGTAAAGAAGGGTTAAATCTGGAGCAGTCAAAGACTGTTCAACTTCAGCCTCCCACCCCCACCCCCCCATGGGGGACTCCAGAG
This sequence comes from Leucopleurus acutus, assembly GCF_964270905.1. Taxonomy (NCBI): domain Eukaryota; kingdom Metazoa; phylum Chordata; class Mammalia; order Artiodactyla; family Delphinidae; genus Leucopleurus; species Leucopleurus acutus. The sequence continues at coordinate 57,658,256 of NC_139145.1, read as the reverse complement.
GCCTTGACAGATGGAAGTGTAAGAGGGCAACTCAGGGCAGGGACAGGCATAAACCTGAGAGCAGGATACCCTAGGTCCCCACCCTCTCTCCACTGCTCTGGCTGGCTGACCCTGGGCAAGTCACAAAACTTCTCTGGGGTTCAATTGCTATTTTTAGCATGCAGGGGCTGATGGTGGAATCTTCTGGAACTACAGGAGTCTGTGATTATGTTTAACTAAGTCCCATGACTGATCCATAAAACCTTGTCTGAGGAATAGAGAGAATCTTGGAGTCCAAATCCAAATACATCAATTTACAGACAGGGCATCAAATTGCAGAAAGAGGAGATGCCCCAGATCACAAAGTTTCTGAGCGGCAGAGGCAGGGCAGGGCACCAGGGCTCCCACTCTGTGCCTTCCCTGCTGCCTCAGGCTAATGAGTGACCCCACTGTCACTGGTGCAGAGAGAGGGAGCTGTTTGCAGATAGGCATGGGTCTTGTCCCCTTCTCATATGTTCCAGCCACCCTGGGTTTGCCCTGGACATCTGCTGCGGTGTCGAGCTCACCTCCGACAAACAGCTCAATCCCACCCGCAGCCTTGATCTTCTCCTCAAAGGCATCACACTCAGCCTGCAGGTCAGCTGCATTCCCATCCAGAATGTGGGTGTTTTCTGGGTGGATGTCAATGTGCTTGAAGAAGTTGTTCCACATGAAGGAATGGTAGCTCTCTGGGTGGTCTCGACGAAGGCCTGTGGGGCCATGGCTGCACTCAGTCATGCCAGGCTGAGCAAGGGCACCCTCCCAAGGATGGCAGGATACTCCCAGACCCCAGAGACACTTTCAGGGAAGAGCCCATCGGGGAGCCTTGGGCAGTAGCCCTCTCACCCCCAGCCACTCGGAGTAAGCTGAGCTGGTGTCCTTGTGCCCATGACCATGGGCCTGGGCCCTCATTCTGATCTCCTTTTCACAAGAGAATGGCTGGAGGCCAGGATCAGTCTGGACCTCTGGAGGTGGGCTAGCCTCTGCGGGGGAGGGCTGGGCCCATCAGGAAAGGAAGCAGGAACACCCCTTACCCTGTGCCTCCCACCTCACCATTCACCCCCCCATTACACCCTGCTCAGCCTGAACCCCAAGTGGAACACCAAGTGGTTGGAGAGAATTATCTCAGAGCTTCCAAAAAAAGATTTTTTTCAGTTAAGAAGAAAAACAGTGTTTAAAGTGCATGTTTCAGGGGCCTGAGGAGCGCAGAAATGGGCAGTTGATTTTTAATGGATAGTTTCAGTTTTGCAAGATGAAAAGGGTTCTGGAGATTGGTTGCACAACAGTGTGAATCTACTTAACACTGAACTGTACACAGAAAAATGGTTAAAATGTAAATTCTATGTTACGTGTAGTTTACCACAATTAAAACCATTACAAAATGATGGTGGAGGTGGAGAGGGTGACAGAAGCCCAAGATGCCACTTTTCATCGGTGGAAAGGACACGTCTCAGCTCCCTTCCCAGTATACTTGGCAGGAAGGGGACTGGAAGATGAACAGTAGAGAGAAAGTCCAGACACAGACACTGGTGTGAGGGGGGGCACACACCCCAGCCATGGGACCCCAGATCCCCTTTGCAGCCATTTGTTCCAGAAAGAAATGGCATGGAGTTGGGGAGGAGGCAGGGGAGGAGATATGCTGGAATTCATTAAGTGCTTGCTCTGATCAAGAAGCTTCCACACCTGTTATATCACTTAATGCTTTCAGCCCATGAGGTCAGCTTTATTAGCCTCATGTCATAGCTGAGTGAACCAAGGCCTGGAAGATACAGTATCACCAATTGAGCCTACCCCCAAATGCCACTGGTTCCCTGAGACCTCCCCCGTCCTCTCCTGGGCCGATCCTGTGAGGGGAGGAGTACGATTCTCCCAAGACTCACCCACATACTCGTCCATGTTGAAAGTCTTCACATATTTGAAGGACAGGTCTCCATTCTTGTAGTATTCAATCAGCTTCTTGTAGCAGCCAAGTGGGGTGCTCCCTGCAAGAGAGGCCACAGCCATGAACCCCCTTCAGCCCCCAGCTCCTGGAAGCCCAGAGGGTGCCCGGGAATGAATCAGGGATGCTCCACCAGGAGAACCTGTCAGACCTGACAGAAACAAATCAGATCTGAAGTCCTGCCCAATGCTCAATCCCAACTGCCATCCGTTAGGTGCTGGTTTAATGCCTATTTCCCCCCTAGACTGTAAGCTCCAGGAGGGAAAGGGCTGTGTCTTGTCTTGTTCATGGCTGAATCCCTAGCATTCAGCACACTGATGATTGAAATGACTGTGATTAGCACCTCACTGAATGTCAGACTTAATTACTGACATGACATTCCCTGAGCAACCAGTACGTGAGAGGTACGTGATGGGGATGCAGAGAAGTGAGAGACACAGCAGCCACCCTGGAAGAGCTCACTGTTTAGGAGTGGGGTCATGAAGCAGTAATGTCGGCTGTGGTACAGGCTAGCCTGTGGGTTTGGGGAAGACTTCCCCTCGGAGCAGCAAACCCGAGCTGAGTCTCATTAAAAAGTCAGTCATAAAACCCGTAAAAAGGCAAGAGGACTGCTGTCGATTAAGAAACTAAATATGCATGAAGCCTGACTGGACACTGGGATTAATTTTTTTTAAAAACTCTAAAAAATAAATGTGGACAATTAGGGGAAAAAATTTAATATAGTCTATATATTAGATGATATTATGAAATGATTTTTAATTTTCGTAGGTATTATAATAGTATTGTGGTTATATAAGAATGTCCTTATTCTGAGGAGATATGTACTAAAGGATTTAGATGTAAAGTGTCAGGATCTCTGGACCTTGCTTTCCAGTGGCTTATAAGAAATGTGTGCGTGTATGTGTGTGTGTACAGACAGAACATGAGCCACAAGAGATGAAAGCAAATGTGGCAAAAGGTTAACAATTGGTGAATCTAGGTAGATGGTACTGTACTATTCTTTCAGCTTTTCTGAATGCATGAAACTTTTAAAAATAAAAAGATGGAAAGAAAAAAGCCCCACCCAAATCAGATCATTGTTTTCATAACCCACTAATGGCTTTTCATTTCACTCTGAGTTATAATCAGTCCTAACAAAGGCTCTATATAACCTGGCCCCTGGCTAATTCTCTCCCCAGCTAGGAATCCTGCTTCAAGCAATTCTACCTCAGGGCCTTTGCACATGGTGTTTGTTCCCTTTGCCAGCAATGCTCTCCTTCAGGTATCTGCATAGCTAACTCACCTCTTTAGGCCTTTACTCAAATGTCACTTTCTCAGAGAGAACTTCCCTGCCCCCATATCCAACACTGTAACTCCCACCTCTGCCTAAACACTCTCTAGCCCCTTTCCCTGCTTCATTTTTCTCCTTCCCTCTTATCACCATCTAACATACTCTATATTTTGCTAATTCACTTGTTTATTACCTGTCTCTCCCACCATAATTCAAGCTTTAGGAAGGCAGGAATTTGTGTTCTTTTTATTCACTGCTGTATCCCTGGCACCTAGAACAGCTTGGCATACAGCAGGTATTCAATAAGTATCTGCTGAATGAATGACAGTGGCAGCCCCATCCACACAAAATAATCAGCCTATCCCTGTGACATGGTCTTAGCCATGGCTGAGCCACAGAGCTTCCCTGTCCTCCCCCTGAGCTTCATCATGTCCATTTTCCAAACTTGTAGCCTTCCCATCAATTCTGTGAGCTTCCACTATCTAGCCAATAAATTCCTTTTCTGCTTAAGTTAGCCAGAGTCGGCTTCTGTGGCTTCCACCCAGAACCCTGAGGGTGCTTCAACTAACAGTAGGAATGTTCCAAGGAACCCATATGGAAATGCTGTGCTGGTTCAAGTGTGATAGTCAGGAAGGGGCCAGGTCTTGGAGGACCCTGAACACCACTCTGAGGGGCTTGGATCTAATTTTGCAGATGATGGGGAAATGGGGAGGGGTTTCAGCAGAAGCCCAGACTCTGACCCAGGGTGGCTCCACAGTTAGAAAACAGGATGTTAGCACAGCCCCGACACAGCCTGAGATGCTGGTGGTTTCACAAGATACCTACCTGAATATACTGTTCCCACAAACCGCTAGAGCAGAGGTCGGAAAACGTCAGCCCACAGGCCAGATCTGGCCTGCTGCCTGTTTTTGTAGATCTCATACATTAAGAGTAGTTTTTACACTTTAAAAATTTTTAAAAACCAAAAGAATATTATGATATATGAAAATTATATAAACTCAAATGTCAGTGCTGGCGGACATCCATGCTCATTTCTGGATTGTCTATGGCTCCTTTTGAGCTACAAGGGCAGAGTTAAGTAGCTGCAACAGAAAGTGTATGGCCAGTGAAGTGTAAAATATTTATTATTTGGCCGTATACAGAAAAAGCTTGAAGACTCCTGCAATAGTGGATTGGTCACTGAGGCAAATCCACCCCACTTCTGAAAGAAATAATCAGAACATTTGCCTTGAAAAACTGAGTTTAAAATATCCTCCCATAAAGGCAACATTCTGATTTTTTCCCCCAAAGAAACTAGGACTGTTTTTCACTTAGGTCCTGTGTTTAACTAAGCCTTACAGAAAATGCGTTGAGTGACTATCTTCTCAATTCTCCCAAGGATGGCGCTTAGTTAGTAGCACTCTAGATGCAGAGAAGAGAAATTAATTCATTACATAAAACGTATGCCTTAAGGTATTAGGACTTAATTCTGTTAAGGAGACTTGACTGACAGGGCTGGCTTAGGATATAGCCTAAAAATCAAAGTTTTTCCTGCCTAACCAAGATCCCTTCTACTCCAGGACTCTTCAGGGGCAGGCAGCAACAAACCAGCCCGGAGGAAGCTGGGTCCTCCCTTTCGTATGTCTGGGGTCAGGGGAGTCGTTCACTCATAGGGCCAGTACCTCAGAGCCCTCCTTGCAGTCCCTTGGCTGAATGGGCCTACCTACCTGGCCCCTTATAAGCCCATAATGCCCTCGCCCACCCTCCCCATCCCACAACGCACCAGTAGGGAGCCCCAGGGTGAAGTACTTGTCTGGCCCTGGGTTAAACTGGATGATGCGGTTCCTGATGTATTTGGCTGCCCACTCACTGGCCTGAGAATAGTGGTCCAGGATGATGAGCTTCATCTTGTCCTGCAGGGGTAGGTGACAAAAGGAATCAGTGGTAAGGGGTGAGGAGAAAGGGGTGGAGGGGAGAAGCCCTTCTCTCCATGCTGTCTGAGCCCAGAAGGGGAAGTTCACAGAGCATTGACAGGCTGGGCCAAGTGCCTCCACTACCCACCGGGAGGCGCTGCTGTGGGACAGACCTGGGTTCCAATTTCGGTTCCTCCATTGATCAACTGCAGGACCTTGGTTAAGGACCCAAGTTCTTTGAGCTTGTTTTCTCTTAGGGGAAAATGGGGACAACAGCACCTACCTGACAAATTTCATGATGGTGAATGTGAAATGAGAAGATGCATGTAAACCACATAGTATTCAATAAAACATGTTGGCTATCCTCTTGCAGCTCGACCCAGGCCCCCCTTCCCCACCCCTCGACAACCGCCACCTGGCTAGATACTCTACTGTTGAACTCTTCCTCAATAAATAGAGAGGTCATGGGATCATCTTGGCTCACTAGAGCAGGTGGAGGCCTGGAGAGGTGTGTTCTTTCAGTACCAGAGAGGGGCGCTCCCAGCGGCCTGCCTTGCTTTGCAGATCCTGTTTCCCCCAAAGAACACGCGGCAAAGGTAATCGCTCTGGAAGGAGGGCGTTTAGTCCTCCCCGCCGCACTGCGGTCAAATCAGAGTGGGAAGGCCAAGGCTGAGGTGGCCGGATCCGCGGTCCGTGGGGTACAGGAGTTTTTCCCCCACCCCAATGGCGATCCCATCGCCCCTCCCGGGGAGGGACCCGAACGGATCGCTGGGGGTCCCGGCCCCAGGTTGCCGGAGGCTGGTTAGCGCCCGGACCCCCGCCCGCGAGGAGGGTCCCCGCGGACCCCGCTCCCCACTTACGCGGACGCTTCCCGCGGCTGATGCAGCGACTGCGCTGGCGGCCCCGCCCCGCGTGGGTCATGTGGCTGCAGGTCACGCGGTGCCGCGCTCTGCCCGCGGGGCTGACTTCTAGGGGCTGCGGCTCCAGGGAGGGCTCTGCCCGGCGGGCCAGGGGCTCCCATTTTCTTAGCACAGGGGCTGTATAGGCCCCGGAAAAGCCGTGGGGGGCGGGGCTTGGAGACTGGTTTGGTGGAGGAGGGAGACTTGGGGGGTCCCAGGTCGCTCCCAGGGATGCAGTCCCCAAGGCCGGGGGCTGAGGCAGGGTTTTCAGTGCTGGGGGTGGGGCGCGGGAGGAAGAGCAGACTCGCTTCCTCTAGGGCTGGGCTTGGCTCTGCCTTCAGTTTATTTTTTTAGATATCATTTATTTACCTAGTTATTGCTGCTTTTTTGTTTTAAATATAATTGGATTTTTTCTACCTTAAAAAAAAAATCCATCTTTGCAGCAGTATGAACTAGAGAAAAATGTAGGTTCCTGGTCTCCTCTACTTCCCACCCTAAGGTAATCATTGCTAACAGGTTAGACTACATCCTCAGTGATTTTTCGTGAATATCCTTACATTGTATTTTACAGAAATGAGAACACACCACACGTGTGGTCCACAGTCAGCTGGGCGACCACATCCTGCAGTTCCCGTGACTTGGTTCGCCTCTTCCTTGGGCCTCGCTGCGACTCCGGAGCAGCTTGAGAGAGTGGGCTTCTAATGGTGAGGCCCTGATGAGCCCGGGCGGTGGAGCTAACACAGTTAGAGGGACTTGTTCTTTGGCCTCAGTGTTGGTGTAGGTGTCTTTTGTTTTTTAAAATTAAGTTTGAAATCTCATCTTAGCCTGAGGATTGCAGATGTTTCACAGTGAGGTTCCCATCCCAATCTCCAAACACTTCAGATGATACCTCCAGGTCTGCAGCACTTGCCCTCAGATGGTACAGGAAGTGACTTCATGGGACCTAATTGGGTCTGTTTCCCCAGAGTTACCCTTTCTGTAGGGAACCAATGCAGGTGTCTGTTAAGCCTGGAGGCTCTTGATTTTGCATGCGGACTAATCAGGAAGGCCTGGGTTTAAATTCTGGTCTTGCCAATATCCATTTCTTGAATGAGTGACTCAAGCCAATGACTCAGCTTCTCCAGCTCTTCATTTTCTTATCTGGAACTTGGGAATTGAGTGGAAATTACGTAATAGTGACCTCATGTAGCTGTTGTAAGCATTAAATGAAAACCGTGGGCCCTCCATATCTGTGGTTCCAAATGCACAGATTCAACCAACCTCAGATGGAAAATATTCAAAAAATAATTCCTGAAAGTTCTCAAAAAGCAAAACTTGAATTTGCTCTGTGCCTGGCAACTGTTTACATAGCATTTACGTTGTATTAGCATTTACGTTGTATTATGTTTACATAGCATTAGGTGTTATAAGTAGTCTAGAGGTGATTTAAAGTATATGGGAAGATGTATGTAGATTATATGCAAATACTGTGTCATTTTATGTAAGAGATTTGAGCATGCATGGATTTTGGTATTTGTGGGAGTCCTGGAACCAATTTCCTGGGGAAACTGATGGCTGACTGTGTTAGCATATCATAGCATGGCTAGCCATGTTACCAATACCCCTTATTTCCTCCTACCCTCCTTACAGCTCTCTCTCTCTAACCCTGAAATACTCTCTACCCTAACCTTCTGCCCTCCTCAGGCTCCTCCCACTCCATGCCTGGGTTTAAACTGTTACCCATACCCACCCTTCCATCCTCTTGTTTTGGAACTAAAGTTGGCTAACTAAAAGAACTGTGAGTCCCTCCCCACCCCAGGTTTTTTGCTTGTGAGTTCATCTATGCAGTCTCTGTTCCTTTTCCTTCCTTCCTGTGGTGAAGGCAGATGTGATGCCTGGAGCTGGGGAAGCCATATTATAACTATGAGGCAATAAGCATGAAGGTAGAGTGGAGGATAGAAGGAACTTAAGTCCTTGATGTTTGACAAGTGCTAGACCTCTACTTCTGGACTTCCTCTAAGGAAATAACAAATATCTGTGTGGTATTTATTTAAGCCACTGCTGGTAGAGTTTTCTGTGTCTTGAGATTAAAAACATGACTCACTGTTACAGCAGATGACTCAGGTCTTCCTTGGGGTTTATGTTGGTATTGTGGGGAGATACCTTTCTTCTACAGGAATTTTGAGCTGTGAAATCCAGGAAAGCTTAGAGCTGCCAGTGAGGAAAGTAGAAACAATAGAAAAGAGATACAAAGCCCTGTGACATCATTTGAGCTGCCTAGATCTAGCCATGTCCAAAGCCAAATATACTCTGTTGGGTTTAAGTTGGGTGAATGAATGAGGGAGTATAAAAATAATATCTTTTCTTCCCTGAGGCTAGTTAGGGGAAACTCTGGGAGAATATTGAGTTATCTATTGCTGCATAACAGATTACCCCAAAACTTAATGGCTGAAAGCAATAATTACAATAAGGGCTAAAAAGAAATGCGCTGTCAAGCCATGAAAACACCTGGAGGAAACATAAATGTGTGTTACTGAAAAGGCTACATATTGTAATATTCCAACCCTATGACATTCTGGAAAAGGCAAAACTATGGAGACAATAAAAAGATGGTTGCCAGGAGTTAGCAGGGAGGGTGGGATGAATAGGTAGAGCACAGATGTTATAGGGTAGTGAAACTATCCTGTGTGACACTGTAATGGTGGATACATGTGGTTATACTTTTGTCTGAACCCTGGAATGTACAAGAGTGAACTCTGATGTAAACTATGGACTTTGGGTGATTATAATGTATAGGTTTGTCACTTGCAACAAGTGTGCCACTCTGATCAGTATATTGAGTGAAATCTCATGAGAGACCCTGACCCAGAATCACTCAGCTAAGTCAGTCCTGAATTCCTGACCCCCAGAAGCTGTGAGATAATAAACATTTGTTGTTTTAAGCTGCTAAATTATAAAGTCATTTGTTATGCTGCAATAGATAACACACTCAGGAAAATTCCATAGGTGGGGTAGGTGTTAAGTAGGGGATTCAACCCCTGTTTCTCTCCCCTGTGCATGGAGGTGTGTCATCTGACCCACCAGAGACTCCATTCCTCAGACCACACATTCCCACGTTGTGCTGCCCTCCGCCATGTTTGTGGAGTCCCCTGCCAAGGCTTCTGCTGAGCCTGTCTTCCTGTTACTTGCTGTTTTCTAATTATCTGAGGCCATGTCTTACCTTCATTCCCTGTAGCTGTTTCTCACTGATCTTTGCATTTCCCATACCACCTAGCTCACTACCTTGCACATAAAAGCCAAAGCCCCACATGTTTCAGAGCATTGGCTCTGGAGCCCATTGGGTTCAGATGCTAGATCAACCACTTATTAGCTGGGGTACTTTCTTAATCTCTGTGCCTCAGTTTCCTCAACTGTAAAATAGGGAGAGTAATGGTAGCTACTTCCTGGGGTTGTTTTGAGCATTAAAATAACCTTGTCATGTGGAAAGCATTTGAAACTATGCCTGACACGTGGCAGCTGCGCCATAAATATCACTTATTAGATTGAATCATACAAAAATTGTCATTTTTCTGGGTCAAAAAACTAAATATTGGCAATTTCACATAGTTTAATCTCATATTATTATTTCTATCCTTTCACCAGAGTTATATTCAAAGAAACAGTCCGGCAACCCAAAACACAATTGTTGGTAATGTCTCTAGAAGAATGTTAAAGACAATCCAAATCAGAACTCGGAGCACCTCTTAAAATTCTCCTTGCCTCATTCTTTTTACTGTTACCAGGAAACCTTTTCCACTGCTCATTCTAAACTCCTAACTAAAAAAATCTCTGCCCCAACACCCCATCCCACATAACCAGCCAAAGTAGGTGACTACCTTGCCCATCCTTCAACTTACCTCCATTCTTTTCCTCACAGTAAATTTCTCTTTTTTGATGCAGACACCTGGGTTTGGCTTCCCAGGTGTCTCTCTTTTCCTCTCTCTCATTGCAAAAACCTAGACATGATACTGCCCAAAACTGGCTTCCTAGAGAGCAGAAGAGAGGGGAGAGGCTGAGAAGGCAAAGGTGAAATTCCTTCTTTCTTTTAAAAAATTTTAATTATGGTAAAAACATACAAAGTTTACCATCTTCACCATTTTTAAGCATCCAGCTCAATAGTGTTAAGTACATTCATGTTGTACAACCAATCTCCACGACTCTTTCCTCTTGGCAAACTGAAACTCTAAACCCATTAGACAACAACTTCCCCATTTCCTCCTGCCCCGAGTCCCTGCAGCCACTGTTCTACTTTCTGTCTCTATGAATTCGATTACTCTAGTTCCCTCATATATGTGGAATCATGTGGTATTTGACTTTTGCAACTGACTTACTTCAGTTAGCACAGTGTTCTCACATACATACATAGATACAACACACACATACATACGTACATACTATATTATTTTATCCATTCATCTGTCCATGGATACTAAGGTTGCTTCTACCTCTTGGCTATTGCAGAATTCCTTTTAAATGGGGAAATATGAACAAATTTAGTAATTTCAGGCTCCTTCACAAGGGGAAGACAATGTAATAAAGTGCATGATTGTGTTGTTCAAATGTTAAATGGGGAAGCAGGTCACGGCCCCAAGAGAGCCACATCGGTCAGAGCCGGACAGACTTGGGTGGCATGTCCAGGAATGGATGCCAGAGCCACACTGGCTTTGAATTCCAGCTCTACCACTTACCGATTGGTTAACTTCTGGGAAGTCAATTTCTCTCTGACTAATTGCTTCGTCCATGAAATAGGAAAAATAACACCTACCTTATTGTATGGACTATTATTGCTAAGAGTAGTTACCTCAGGGGAGGAATAAATGATTTAATACATGTAAGGCACTTAGAACAGTGCCTGGCACTGAGTTAGCTGTCACTAAGGGATCATTATTATTACTAGGGTTTTGAGATGGTCCTTGAAAGAGAATCAGGGTTTGGTCGCTGGAGAGGAGGAGGGTGGCATTACAGACAGGGATGATCAGAGGCAGGAATGGACTGAGGCTGGGGGAGTACTGTTTCCAGAGTTAAGAAACAAAAACACAGGATATCCAGTTAAATTTGAATTATGGCTACTTGCCTGTGCATATGTACTTTGAGATAAAAGAAAAATATCGCATGACATACTTATTCTAAAAACAAATTTTGGGGAATTACCTGGTGGTGCAGTGGTTAAGAATCTGCCTGCCAGTGTAGGGGACATGGATTCGATCCCTGGTCCAAGAAGATCCCACATGCCGCAGAGCAACTAAGCCCATGCGCCACAACTACTGAGCCTGTGCCCTAGAGCCCGCGAGCCACTAAAGAGCCTGCGTGCCACAACTACTGAAGCTCTTAATCTTTGTTTTGCAGGATTTGCTTATAAAATTCCTCAAAGTTACAGTCTGTGTTTCATTTACATTTTGATACGATTTCTTTAGTGGTCACGTGTAACTTCCTGTGTTCTTGGCCGTTGAAAATTCACTAATGAGAAATCGTGCTCAGCGTTAGCATTATGAGCCAGTATATCGAACTGGCTGGTCATAAAGTTAACAACTTGTCATAAAGTTAACAACTCTGAGAATTACTCTTCAGATTTCATTGGTTGAAGCCCATAATAAAGTCTTTCACAGCATAACTTGCTTTTCCACTCTTCAGGATTACATTGTACCTTTTGATCAACAACTTTTTAAAATGTGCACAAACAAAAAGGAGCATTGTCGTCAGTGTTTATTCTTTTTTTCTTCAACACTGCACCTGATGATTCCACCTGTTTCCACACTAAACGCCTATTTAGTAACATCCATGTAAAAGAATTGAATTTGTCAATGGATGAAATCAATTTAAAAAATAATCATAACAAGTGCTGCAATAATTATCCACTTTGGGCTGAAATTTATTTTCCTGCTTACATAATGTTGTCCCTTTTAAAAACAGCTTTGGTAATAAAAGGGATACATTTTCCATCAATTCTTCTTTAACACATTCAACAAGTTCCTTTAAGCAATGGAGTACTGCAGCAACACTGTTGGTTCTTCTTTCAGTTTGCATAATCCTATCGCTAAATTGATACTGAAAACTAGGAACAAACTTCATTCAGTGCATTATTTAAAAAGCCAACAAGAATTTTGGGGTCCTTTTCTTCAGAATTGAAGCATAATGTTAGTGCTTCAAATAAATGGAGGATTCTCTCAACTGCAGTTGTTAGAGAGCCGGTGGTTTTTGAATGTGGAGAAGTAAAGAATACTGAATGCCAAAAAAAAAATCACAAAAAACTTTAAATCGCTTAGTTAGAATAGTGTAAATGCTGAAGTAGGAGAACATTGCATGACAGTTACTTCAATCTCAAAAGAAAAGACATCAGGTACTCTTTTTTTTTTTTTTAATAAATAAATACATTATTTATTTATTTATTTGACTGCACCGGGTCTTATTTGCAGCACGCGGGATTTTCGTTGCGGACTGCAGGATCTTTGTTGCGGCATGCGGGATCTAGTTCCCTGACCAGGGATCAAACCCAGGCTCCCTGCATTAGGAGCACAGAGTCTTAACCATTGGCCCACCAGGGAAGTCCCAACATCAGGTACTCTTGAGCACATTATGCAGAGCACAGGCAGGACCACCAACGCCTTCCATAGAATTATTCATGCTTTGCTTCAACTTTGAATAAACGTTGTTTGTACCTTTATGGAAACATCCACCAAAAGTTATATTTGTATTATCTCCAACAAAAATAGTAAAAATTTCTCATTAACTCTTTATTTTGAAAATAAAATTTCGACTTTATTCTGATATCCAAGAAGTTCATTCTGTGATTGTAGTATTGCGTTTTGACCTTGACTTTGGTCAAATACTGATATAAACATTGTTATTCAGCCAAAATGTGTATTTGGTGCACTTATTTGGGAAAGATTTTTCCTTCCAGTTTGATTAAGATATAATTGGCATACAGCACTGTATAAGTTTAAGGTGTACAGCATAATGATCTGACTTACATTCATCATGAAATGATTACCACAATAAGTTTAGTGAACATCCTTCATCTCATAGATACAAAATAAAAGAAAAAAATGTTTTTACCTATGATAAGCACTCTTAGGATTTACTCAACATCTTTCATTCATAACGTACAGCAGTGTTAATTATATTAATCATGTTGTACACTACATCCCTAGTACTTATTTATCTTTTAAAAGGAAGTTTGTACCTCTTGACCACCTTCAGCCAACTCCCCCTCCCTCCACCCCCTGCCTCTGGTAACTGCAAATCTCATCTCTTTTTCTGTGAGTTTGTTTTAATCTTGTTCATTTTTTATTCCAAGTTTCCTTGTACATATCCAAAGAGAAGTGATAACTGTTAATGTGTGGGCTCCATGGGCAAAAGAACAACCTTACAAACAGCTAAATAATGCCAGTTTGATATCAATGTCATCCAGTGTTTTAAGTATATCAGTTAACTCCAATGGGGATTTGATTTTTATTCAACCAATTCATGGAATCAAAATAAAGCTTTAAGAAGTTCATTCTGCCAAAGGTAAAACATCCAAAATTAATGTAAACACAATTATAAATTTAGTTAAAATACCCAGCATTCAAGATAAAATTGTTTCTGTGGTCTCAATACAAATATATATTTTGGTGAATCACAGCTTCATGATAAAAATGTTTTTACCATATTAGGATATTAGCAATGACCTTAGAATTGGTTGTGATGCACATGTAATTTCTTTTTTTTTTTAGGAGGGAAGATATTTTGTATTTAAAAAAATTTTTTTAATTTAATTTTTATTCTATTTATTTATTTTTTGGCTGCACTGCATGTGGGATCTTAGTTCCCTGACTAGGGACCGAACCCACACCCCTGCAGTAGAAGTGTGGGTCTTAACCACTGGCCTGCCAGGGAAGTCCCTACATATATTTATTCTTTTTCAGATTCTTTTCCCATGTAGGTTATTACAGAATATTGAGTAGAGTTCCCTGTGCTATACAGTAGGTCCTTGTTGATTATCTATTTTATACATAGTAGTGTGTATATGTTGAGTTTGTTTGGTTTTGAAGTATAATTGACCTACAGCACTGTGTTAGCTCCTGGTATACAACATAGTGATTCGATATTTCTATACGTTACGAAATGATCACCACAATAAATCTAGTTACCGTCTGCCACCATATAAAAATATTACATTATTATTGACTATATTCCTCACACTATACATTTCATACCCATGACTCTTATTTTGTAACTGGAAGTTTATACCTCTTAATCTCCCTCGCCTATTTCTTTCATTCCCACACTCCTCTCCCCTCTGGCAACTACCTGTTGTTCTCGGTGTTTGTTTTGTTATGTTTGTTCATTTGTTTTGCTTTTAGATTCCACATATAAGTGAAATCATACAGTATTTGTCTCTGTCCATCTGACTTAGCATAATGCCCTCCAGGTCCATCCATGTTGTCACCAATGGCAAGATTTCATTCTTTCCTTACGGCTGAATAATATTCCATTATATGTACCACATCTTCTTTATCCATTCATCTATCAGTGGGCACTTAGGTTCCTTCATATCTTGGAAATAATGCTGCAATGAACATAGGGGTGCATCTTATTTTTTATTATTTATTTATTTTTGTTTTTGTTTTGGCTGTGTTGGGTCTTCGTTGCTGTGTGCGGGCTTTCTCTAGTTGCAGCGAGCGGGGGCCACTCTTCGTTGCGGTGCACGGGCTTCTCACTGCGGTGGCTTCTCTTGTTGTGGAGCATGGGCTCTAGGCGTGCAGGCTCAGTAGTTGTGGTGCACGGACTTAGTTGCTCCACGGCATGTGGGATCTTCCCGGACCAGTCCTCGAACCCGTGTCCCCTGCATTGGCAGGTGGATTCTTAACCACTGCACCACCAGGGAAGCCCGGGGTACATCTTTTTGAATTAGTATTTTTCTTTTCTTCAGATAACTACCTAGGAGTGGAATTGCTGGATCATATGGTAGTTCTGTTTTTAATTTTTTGAGCCACTATTTTCCATAGTGGCTGCACCAATTTACATTCCCACCAACAGTGCACAAGGGTTCCCTTTTCTCCACATTCTCACCACCACTTGTTATTTGTTGTCTTTTTGGTAATAGCCATTCTGACAGGTGTGAAGTGATATCTCATTGTGGTGGGGGAGGTTTAATTAATTAATTTATTTGGCTGTGTTGGGTCTTAGTTGCGGCACACGGGATCTTTCGTAGCGGCACTCGGGCTCTTTGTTGTGGCGTGTGGTCTTCTCTCCAGTTGCAGTGCAGGCTCCAGAGTGTGCGGGCTCAGTAGTTGTGGCGCACGGGCTTAGTTGCCCCATGGCTTGTGGGATCTTAGTTCCCTGATCAGGGATTGAACCTGTGTCCCCTGCATTGGAAGGTGGATTCTTAACCACTGGACCACCAGGGAAGTCCCTCATTGTGGTTTTGATTTGCACTACTAACTTTTTAAAATATATACAAAATACTACATATATTTAATGTGTATAATTTGATGAGTATGGGCATATGCATTCCCTGGGGAACAATCACCATAATCAAGGTGATAGATTTATCCATCACCAAAACTTTCCCGTGTCCCTTTGTTTTTGGTTTTCGTGTGTGTGTGTGTGTGTGTGTGTGTGTGTGTGTGTGTGATTAACTCTTAACTCAATAAGAGACTGTCTGCAAAAATTTTTACTGTTTCTGAAGTCTCATCTGAAAGGCATTCTACTTGCAATAGCCTTATATGCAAGCCTTTTTCACAAGAAAAATATTGCACAAAGGAAAATTTGTTTCTGCACTGTGATTATTTGCATTTTGGCAATGCCATAAAAGGGTGAGACATTTAGATCTTTGATAATCTCTGTAGTGATAAATGGAACTATTATATTATTATGGCAGCAGATTTCATCCTAGCATTTGAAAATTCGTTTGCAATTTTGGAACCTGAAAACACTTCTGGTGGTAGTACATCCAAACACTTACTTGAGCTGAAAGACTGATGATGATATACTGGTGTGGAAGTCCATTACATTTCTGCTGTGATTGTATTATCTGCTTAATCTGAATTTTTCCTAAAAAAAAAATTGTTTATCACTTTCCTTAGTGTTAGTTAAGGAAATCATACATCTCTTATGGTTAGTTGTTAATATATGCTGGCTTATGTCTGATTTTTCATCTTTTATTAAATGAACAACTGCATACTGCAGAAACTTTCAAAAGGGATTTCTGTCTTGTTTAATAAATGTTCACTGCTCAGAAAGTTCAGCACAAGTTATGCTTGCTCTTTTATATTTGGGGGTTCATATATACAGAAAAATAGATTTCTGATAAAGTGTTAATATCCAAAATATATAAGGAACTCATACAACTGAATAGCAACAAACAAACAAACAATCCCAATTAAAAATAGGTAGAGGATCTGAATAGACATTTTCCAAGGAAGATATACAGATGGCCAATAGGTACATGAAAAGATACTCGACATCACTAATCATGAGGAAATGCAAATCAAAACCACAATGAGGTATCATCTCATACTGGTCAGGATGGCTATTACCAAAAAGACAACAAATAACAAGTGTGGGCGAGAATGTGGAGAAAAGGGAACCCTCGTGCACTGTTGGTGGGAATGTAAATTGGTGCAGCCACTATGGAAAACAGTATGGAAGTTCCTAAAAAATTAAAAACAGAACTACCGTACGATCCAGCAATTCCACTCCTAGGTATTTATCTGAAGAAAATGAAAACACTAATTCGTAAAGATATATGTTAGGACTTCCCTGGTGGTCCAGTGGCTAGGACTCTGAGCTCCCAAAGCAGGGGCCCCGGGTTCGATCCCTGGTCAGGGAACTAGATCCCACATGCATGCTGCAACTAAGAGTTCACATGCTGCAACTAAAAGATTCCCACATGCCACAACGAAGATCCCACGTGCAGCAACTAAGACCTGGAGCAGCCAAATAAAAAAATTTTTTTAAAAAGATATATGCAATGCTGTGTTCACTGCAGCATTACTTACAACAGCCAAGATATGGAAACAACCCATGTGTCCATCAATGGATGAATAGATAAAGAAGATGCAGTATAGGGACTTCCCTGGTGGCACAGTGGATAGGACCCCATGTTCCCAATGCAGGGGGCCCCAGTTCGATCCCTGATCAGGGAACTAGATCCCACATGCATGCCACAACTAAGAGTTTGCATGCCACAACTAAGGAGTCCGCCTACCACAACTAAGATGAGGTGCAGCCAAGTAAGAAAATAAATAAATAAATATTTTTTTAAAAAGAAGATGCAGTATATATTACACAATGGAATACTATTCAGCCATCAAAAAGAATGAGATCTTGCCATTGGCAACAAAATGGATGGGCCTCGAGGGCATTATGCTAAGCAAAATAAGACAAAGACAGAATAGCCTGTGATTACACTTATATGTGAAATTTAAAACAACATCAAAAAACCAAGCTCACAGATACAGAAAACAGACTGGTGGTTGCCACAGGTGAGGGGGTGAGGAGTGGGAGAAATTGGTGAAAAGGACCAAAAGGTACAAGCTTCCAGCAATAAAGTAAATAAATCATGGGGATGTAATGTGACTGTAATGTAATGGTATAATGTAATGGTGACTACAGTTCAACTTTACTGCAGATAATGTAATGGTGACTACAGTTCAACTTTACTGCAGATTTTAAAGCTGCTAAGGGAGTAGATCTGAAAAGTCCTCATCACAAAAAAAAATATTTTTGTAACTGTATGGTGACATGTTAACTAGGCTTATTGTGGTGATCATTTTGCAATATTTACAAATATCAAATATTTTGTTCACCTGAAACTAATACAGTGTTGTGTCTGTTACACCTCAATAAAAAAAATTGCAGGAAGGTTTAAAAAAAGTAATAGAAACCTAGGCTTATTGTGGTGATCATTTTGCAATATTTACAAATATCAAATATTTTGTTCACCTGAAACTAATACAGTGTTGTGTCTGTTACACCTCAATAAAAAAAATTGCAGGAAGGTTTAAAAAAAGTAATAGAAACCTAGGCTTATTGTGGTGATCATTTTGCAATATTTACAAATATCAAATATTTTGTTCACCTGAAACTAATACAGTGTTATGTCTGTTACACCTCAATAAAAAAAAAAAAATATTGCAGGAAGGTTTAAAAAAAAGTAATAGAAACCACTTCAAGAATCAAAGAGATTGAATTTGATAATCTCACAGCTGTGAGAGTGCATTTGTCATTTACAGGTTCAAACTCTTGACTTACTATAAACTGGGTCCAACTTGACCCAGTTTGAAAGGGCTGCACAACTGCAAGCTAACATAAATTGAGTTTAACATCTGATTAAAAAAAAAAAAAAAAGGTGAACTTCCTGTTTGCCTGAAAGTGAGACTGCACTTTTAAGGCAAAGTCTCCCCAGCAAAGCCAGAGCTGATTTTATGGAAGGTTTTGGGAAGCCTGGGCGCAGGGGCTGGTGGACTTTCAGAAGAGAAAGGCTTTAAGGATGTAAGGACTTTCAGCTGCTCCCTGGAGCAAGGTTGTCTTTGACTGGCTGGCTTTCGAGCACGGTCCTGGGAGTGAGACGCTTGCTGATTGGCTGTCGTCTAGGAGCGTGGGGACTGTCACTGACTGGCTGGCTTTCAGAGGCTTGGTGGTGGATTTGTTCACATCCAGAAGCATAGTTACTGAAGTGAGAGTATCGCTGATTGGCTGATTTTCAGAACAAAAATCGTAAGTGATTTCTCATCATCGCAGTTACTGGTCACAGCTTGGGACTTTGGCCAAAGAACAGTGTTCTCCTTTCCTGAATATGAAAATAAGTACCTTTGATTCTCAGTCTCCCCTTTTATTTCCCTCAGCTAAACCTGCAGGAGATCATAAGAGGTTGAATTTTTATTTGTGGAGATACGCTTTTCAGCTGGTGTTGCCATTTAAGTGATTTAAGCACCAGTTACTGTGGAGGAAAAATAGCTCTGACGCATTTTAGTAATTTATTGAAAAAAGCTGAATGCAAGACATTCATGGTGTCCTGACAGTCAATACAGGACGCAGGACAAAATATAGGACATGTCCTGTATGTACAGGCAATTCTATGAGCAAAGTGCTAAGGGAAGAGAAGGAAGCCTCACCTCAACAGAAGGAAATTGAATTCTCATTTCCTTCCAGAAGGGCATTCATTGTAGCCTGCTTGTTAAAGGCAAATACTGGAAACAACCTAAATGTCCGTCAGTTGGGAACTGGTTGGATAAAGCTTTGGGTACCTGTAAAATGGAATACAGTGCATCCATTAAAAATGAGATGGAGTTCTGTGAACTAATATGAATACTACCATGATAGATAGTTAATTTAAAAAAAACAAGATGCAAATTCCATGTATGGTATCATTTGTGCTAGAATATGTGTGGGGGTCATGGAGAGAGGAATAAAATATATGTTCCTATATGTGTCGACTGTCTGTGGAAGGATATTCAAGAAACAGTCATGATGATCTTGGGGAAGGGGAACTGAAAGGCTGGGAGGCTGAAGGGCAGGGAGCAGAAGAGGCTTCCTTTTCAGGGCATATCCTTTTGCAAATGGAACACTTAATTATTTTTAAAACAATGATTTTTAAAAAATCAAATGTGTGACCTGGGCATGGGTGAGAGGCACAGGTTTGATAGGCTAAGGGTGTGGACAGGATGTTTTTTGAGCCTAGTGACCCATCTGCACAAGGGTGGACCTCTGAGGCTGGCTAACCAGCTGTGTGGGATGTTTCCCACATCTCCAAGTCTCCACACCACAGAGCACAGGAACTAGCCTGGGGCTGGGAGGGGAACAATGCCATCCCACGTAGCAAATGACCAAGAAACAGAGCTCACAATAAGTGCACTAAATTGCACAGGCAGCCAAAGGGAACAGGGATCGCTGTAATGATCCTGTGTCGAGTTCACTTCCTGGGAGCTCTCCACTGCTGATGGAGATAAAAACCAGGAAGGGTCCCTCCGAACATCCTTGGAATTTCATCGCTGGAGGTCTCCTCATTGGGGAGTCAGTCTGCTTTGAGGAGAACAGCTCCTTTCCTGGCAGAAACAGATCTCTGCAGCATAAAATGTATAACAGAGAGAGTATGACAAAAACTTTTGAAAATGGAGGAGTTGGAAACAGTGAACCCACTATAGGGGATCATCATCATAATTATAGCAGCTAATATTAAATGAGCATTTATCGTGTCCTAGGGACTGTTCCAAGTGCTTTGCATGCATTATACTCTCACTTAGTCCTTAAAACAACCCTATGAGGTAGATACCCTTATTCCAGTTTCACTGATGAGAAAACTGGTAACCAGAGGTTTAGAAATTCACCCAAGGTCACATATGTAGTTGATCTGGGGTTTGAACCAAGGCTGTCTGTACTCCAGCCATTTGACCATACTGTCTCCAAAAGAGGGCTTCTCTGGCACAACCTAAAAACCAATTAACAGCATTAAGCATAAGTGCCATGGGAAACATTTGGTGTTCCTGAGTGCCAGCACAGCTCCTGGAATGTGGTTTTTTAAAAATTGAGGTGAGGGACTTCCCTGGCCATCCAGTGGTTAAGACTCCACGCTTCCACTGTAGGGGGCATGGGTTCAATCCCTGGTCGGGGAACTGAGATCCCGCATGCCATATAGTGCAGCAAAAAAAAAAAAAAAATTTGAGGTGAAATTCACCTAACATAAAATTAACCATGTTAAAGTGAACAATTCAGTGTCATTTAGTGCACTCACAGTGTTTTATAATCGTCACCTCTATTTAGTTCCAAAACATTTTCATCACCCCAAAAGGAAACCCTCTACCCGTTAAGCAGTTTCTCTCCATTTCCCCCTCCCCCCAACCTCTGATAACCACCAAATATGTGTTCCGTCTCTGTGGATTTATGTATTCTGGATATTTCATATAAATCGAATCATACTATATGTGACCTTTTGTGTGTGGCTTCTTTCCCATAGCATGTGTGTTTGAGGTTTTTCTACATTATAACATGCATCAGTGCTTCGTTTCTTGTTATGGCTGAATAACGTTCCATTGTGTGCATCTGCCACAATTTGTTTATCCATCCATTCATTGATGGGCTTTGGGGCTGTTTCCACCTTGTGGCTGTAGTACAGCTGTGAACACTTGTGTGTGTGTGCTTGTTTGAGTACCTGTTCTCAGTTTTTTGGGTGTATACCTAGGAATGGATTGCTGGGTCATGTGGGAATTCTGTTTAACTTTTAGAGGATCTGCCAAGTCAGAATGTGATGTTTTGATATTAGAATCTCTCCTTGGTACCTTGGCTTTCTCCTATCCAAGAAAAGGAGAGCTCATTTTTCAGGTGAATAAGAGAAACACAGTGTGGTGTAGTGCAGGGAAGCCACAAGCTGACCTGGTTTTGAATCTCTGCTCTACCACTTATCGAAAGCATCTGCTAATAAGTTATCAGCAGAAATGGAGATGATCACAGCATCCATTCATTCATTCATTCAATGAATCCGCTGAGGGCTTGTTGCAGGTCTGGCACTGGGGATAGAGTAAGCCATCGTGAAGTTTACAAAATGAGGGGTGGGAGGAGGAAGGGAGGACCCAGGAGTGAATTGTTTTACAAAAGGAAGAATCTTTTTGTCATGAGAATAATCACTCCCTTTAGTCACAAGTAGTCAGTGAGCACATCCAGGTGGGCCTGCATCTTATTCCTCTATCCCCAGCAGCCAACACAGGGCTTACAGAGATAGGTCATTTAGGATTCTGGAGTGGCAAGCAATAGAAACTCAGTGGCTTGGTTTAACAAGGATTACTGGATAAAGATTGGGATAGCTCCCAGAATGGAAAGAATAGCTAAACAATCAGTCCTCTGGGAGGCTGGAAAGAGGCCAGGAAGTGATGGGCATCTCAGCACCAGAGGCTTGTAGCTCGGCCTCCCCTGGGGCTCTGTCTTGGATGACCCAGCTCCAACCTCTGCTGATGTGGCAGGGTTCTGCCTATCACTGCAGTTTGGGCTTTGCACACTCCAGGGGGTTCCTTCATGTCACAGTCGTCAGAGGATTGAATTCTCATTAGGACAATTTTCTAGCAAATGACAGTCAAGTGTCTTGAGGAAGGGTGTCTTTGTACAAAGTCACAGTTGGCGCTGAAAATCAGCTTGGACTGAAAAAGAAAAAAAGCCGGCTGGGAGGACAGAGGAGATAAAGCCAGCTGCAAAGCCACAGCTTTGTGTTTCTCCCACAGTCAGGCAGCAGCTGTGAAATGCCACAAGGACCTCTCTTTGGGTGACTGCTGCTTTCTGACTTTTGACAAAAGACAAAAGCAAAAGCCTGGTTTGCTATTCTCATCTCTTACTGCAGATAACCAACTGCTCTGTGGCCTCACCTCATGACAGCACTCCATCCCTAGTTAATCTCTGCTTTTCTCAATCCTGAGTCCAAAACAGCAACCAGTCCAGAACTGATTCCCACTTCCCTTTGACCCTCCTTGGAATCCTTGAGCTGGAACCCAAAACTTACAAAAGAGCTGCCATCCTTCTGTGGGTCCTCCGGAGTGCCCCACCTCACTGCTTGGAGCCAAGAAATCTGATTCCAGCAGACCACAGGCTTGTTCTTGGTCACCTCTGGCTGGTTAGGCTGGAACGATTTATTACTGACTGTCAGGAATAGAGGACTGTGATGGAGGGAGGAAGGTCCCCAGAGGTAAATGAGATGCTGTCATCAGGAAAAGGTGAAGGCATTGAGCATGCAGACCCAAGAGATGGCTCTTGGAGTAGTACTCAATTCATGTGAATTATTATTAATGAAGTCATGTTTTTAGAGACACTCTAGCAGATATCTTACAAAATGATAGATAATAACAATGCCTAATAATGATGGAATATCTGCTGTGCGCTAGGCTCTCTACTACCTCATTTAATTCTTAGAGTGGCCTCCCATCTGTCTTACAGATCTCTGCAGTTTCTAGGACATACTGTGTGTGCAGGAGGAGTTATCCAGCATGAATGCTGGTGGCAGGTTGTTTCTGGCTCTGGTACCACCTCGGCAACTGCACTAGCCTGAAAGCATCCCCTGGATTTCCTCTGTATCTTGGTGGGAGTGTGTGAAGTCAGAAGTGGCTTTAGACCCAACTCTTGCCCTGCTTTAGGATGGGGGACTCTAACTCTACTCTGGCAGCAACAATGATAATAACAACCATTAGAAACACTCATAAGCTGTTCTACCACATGCCGGGGACTGTGCTAAGAGCTTTGCATGTATCATCTCCTTTAATCAGATGAACAGTCCTGTGAGGTACGTGCTGCCTTATTTCTCAGATGAGCACACTGAGGTCTGGATATCCTTCTTGCTAAGGTCACACAGTTAATGAAGGTCAGAGCCAGGACTGGAACCTGAGGCTGTCTAGAACTCAAGTGCTAAAACAGAAGGCTATACTGCTTGACTGACTTGCAGCCATCTGTAAATACAGCCTCTGTGTATATTTTTGTACACGTTTACTTATGTAAATATATTTTTTAACGAATTAATGAATAAAACATTTGGCACAGGGCCTGGCTCATGAGCCATTATTATTATGGTTACAAATGGGTGTGTTCTTGACAAGTATAAAAACCAAATCCTATCTCTCTGTAACTTTAGCTTGTGATTCTCATTTTATCTTCATTGCTCAGTGATGTTCAGTTTGCCATGGATCTTAAATGCTCTCCACCTCTCCCCTGAATGCCATCTGCCAAACTTCTCACACTCTTAATCTGGCAAACAAACACCTAAGAACAAGCACCTGAAAAGTGAAAGCATCCCTTAGCAAATTCTTTTGGGGAGGGAAGAATCCTGTTGTCTTGGGGTAATAAGTCATTGACCCCTAATTTTTCTGTTTATCATCTCAGGAATCATTCCCAGTATTGGGGAAGGGAAAGGGGGAATAGAGACTATGGTGGCTGTCTCACAGACTGGGGACAGCCCAGGGGAGTCTCTGCCACTGAGAGTAGCCAGCGGGGTTCAAGGTATGGGCTCTAGCCATTAGCATTGCCATCATCGTGGGCAGCGGGGCCAAAATTCAGGTTCCCAGGCCCTGCCCCAGACCCACTGTCCAGAGATGGCGCCTGGGAACCTGCATGTAGTGTTTCCTGGTGAAGAGCTATAGTCTTATTCTAATGTCTAGGGGAAGGAACCTGGGATGGGGCTGGGGTCACTGTCAGAGGAGCAAGTATGCTTAAAAAGTGGCTCATGGATGGCTGCCATTTTAGGAGGTCTCCTGATTTTGCTCTCACGTGTCTTCCCTACACAACTTTTCATCATGGCTGCAATTGCCTTTTTAACATCAACTTATTTATTACACTATTGTTCTAAAATTCCACCTCTGGAGAATGTGCTGGGGGAGCATTCACTCTTCCTGCTTCTTCCCCCAGACACGTTTCTGCTGCCCAAAGGCTGCTTGCACAGGACCTACCATCCTTCCAGGCCCCTCTTTTTCTTATGTCTTCTGCTCCTTGCTGCTGCCGCTCCATTGTGAGGGGATGCAGGGAGGATGCTCCTAGAATGTGCAAAGACACGTTCCCTTTGTGAAGTTCAAAGGTGAAATTCATATGAATCACTTCACATTTGGATCTGAGGCACTGATATTTTGTGCCCAATTTAGTAAGGACCGGATTGAGAGAATTGGAGGCTATTTGTTTATCCTCTTAGTTGGCCTTCCCCTCCCTCCTTTCTGCATTTGGTTATTTCTTGTCTAGCTGCTGTTGCAGGTTTCATTTATCAGGCTGAGGTGCCTTGGGAGGCCAGCAGAGGAGGCGGGGCCTGAGTCTGTGCCTGGCGGGGGGCATTAAGAGGAGGCTCTGGGGCTTCCCTGGGGGCGCAGTGGTTGAGAATCTGCCGGCCAATGCAGGGGACGCGGGTTCGAGCCCTGGTCTGGGAAGATCCCACATGCCACAGAGCAACTGGGCCTGTGAGCCACAATTACTGAGCCTGCGCGTCTGGAGCCTGTGCACCGCAACAAGAGAGGCCGCGATAGTGAGAGGCCCGTGCACCGCGATGAAGAGTGACCCCCGCTTGCCACAACTACAGAAAGCCCTCACACAGAAACGAAGACGCAACACAGCCATAAATAATAAATAAAGAGGATGCTCTGGGAGCATTGTGGGAAGAAAGGACTAAACTCGTGTAAAACACCTTGCTGTACTCAACAACACAAACAGCTCAAATTCAAAGATGACTTAGATACACATTTCTCCAAGGAAGGTATGCAAATAGCCAAGAAGCACCTGAAAAGATGTTGAACACCACTGACCAGTAGGAAAATGCAAATCAAAACCACAATGAGGGGACTTCTCTGGTGGTCCAGTGGTTAAGACTCTGTGCTCCCAATGCAGGGGCCCCGGCTTCAATCCCTGGTCAGGAAACTAGATCCTGCGTACCACAACTAAGAGCCCGCATGCTGCAACTAAAGAGCCTACATGCCACAATGAAGACCCCACGTGCTGCAACTAAGACCCAGTGCAGCTAAATAAATAACTAAGTAAGTAAATAAATAAATAAATACTACAATGAGATACCACTTCACACCCATTAGGATGGCTATTATAAAAAAAAGAAAACTGATAATAAGTGTTGGTGAGGATGTGGAGAAATTAGAACTCTTGTGGTGGGAATGTAAAATGGTGCATTGCTGTGGAAATGCAGTATGGCAGCTCCTCAAAAAATAAAAAATGGAATTACTGTATGAACTAGCAATTCCACTTCTGGGTGTATATCCAAACGCAAGGATTCGAAATGATAGTTGTTCACCCATGTTCATAGCAGCATTATTCACAATGGTCAAAAGGTAGAAACTACCCAAGTGTCCATGGATAAACAAAATATGGTATATACATATAATGGCATGTTATTCAACCTTAAAAAGGAAGGAGGAAGAGGACATTCAAGATGGCAGAGGAGTAAGATGTGGAGATAACCTTCCTCCCCACAAATACATCAAAAATACATCTACATGTGGAACAGCTCCTACAGAACACCTACTGAACATTGGCAGAAGACCTCAGACTTCCCAATAGGCAAGAAACTCCCCACGTACCTGGCTGTGTGGCTGACACAGTCTTGGTGCTCCGGCCAGGTGTCAGGCCTGAGCCTCTGAGGTGGGAGAGCTGAGTTCAGGACATTGGACCACCAGAGACCTCCTGACCCAGCGTAATGTCAATCGGTGAGAGCTCTGCCACAGATCTCTGTCTCAACGCTAAGACCCAGCTGCACTCAACGACCAGCAAGCTCCAGTGCTGGACACCCCATGCCAAACAACTAGCAAGACAGGAACACAACCCCACCCGTAAGCAGAGAGGCTGCCTAAAATCATAATAAGTTCTCAGACATCCCAAAATACACCACTGGACACAGTCCTGCCCACCAGAAAGACAAGATCCAGCTTCATCCACCAGAACACAGGCACCAGTCCCCTCCACCAGGAAGCCTACACGACCCACTGAACCAACCTTACCCACTGGGGGCAGACACCAAAAACAACGGGAACTATGAACCTGCAACCTGTGAAAAGGAGACCCCAAACACAATAAGTTAAGCAAAATGAGAAGACAGAGAAATACGCAGCAGATGAAGGAGCAAGGTAAAAACCCACCAGACCAAACAAATGAAGAGGAAACAGGCAGTCTACCTGAAAAAGAATTCAGAGTAATGATAGTAAAGATGATCCAAAATTTTGGAAATAGAATGGAGAAAATACAAGAAACGTTTAACAAGGACCTCGAAGAACTAAAGAGCAAACAAACAATGATGAACAGCACAATAAATGAAATTTAAAATTCTCTAGACAGAATCAATAGTAGAATAACTGAGGCAGAAGAACGGATAAGTGACCTGGAAGATAAAATAGTGGAAATAACTACTGCAGAGCAGAGTAAAGAGAAAAGAATGAAAAGAATTGAGGACAGTCTCAGAGACCTCTGGGACAACATTAAGCACAACAACATTCAAATGATAGGGATCCTAGAAGAAGAAGAGAAAAAAAAAAGAAGGGACTGAGAAAATATTTGAAGAGATTATAGTTGAAAACTTCCCTAATATGGGAAAGGAAATAGTCAATCAAGTCCAGGAAGCTCAGAGAGTCCCATACAGGATAAATCCAAGGAGAAACACACCAAAACATATTAATCAAACAATCAAAAATTAAATATAAAGAAA
Organism: Leucopleurus acutus; assembly: GCF_964270905.1. Taxonomy (NCBI): domain Eukaryota; kingdom Metazoa; phylum Chordata; class Mammalia; order Artiodactyla; family Delphinidae; genus Leucopleurus; species Leucopleurus acutus. The sequence continues at coordinate 57,631,084 of NC_139145.1, read as the reverse complement.
AAATATTAAAAGCAGCAAGGGAAAAGCAACAAATAACATACAAGGTAAGAAAAACAACAACAAGGGAATCCCCGTAAGGTTAACAGCTGATCTTTCAGCAGAAACTCTGCAAGCCAGAAGGGAGTGGTAGGACATATTTAAAGTGATGAAAGGGAAAAACCTACAACCAAGATTACACTACCCAGCAAGGATTTCATTCAGGTTCGACAGAGAAATTAAAACCTTTACAGACAAGCAAAAGCTAAGAGAATTCATCACCACCAAACCAGCTTTACAACAAATGCTAAAGGAACTTCTCTAGGCAGGAAACACAAGAGAAGGAAAAGACCTACAATAACAAACCCAAAACAATTAAGAAAATGATAACAGGAATATACATATTGATAATTACCTTAAATGTAAATGGATTAAGTGCTCCAACCAAAAGACAAAGACTGGCTGAATGGATACAAAAACAAAACCTGTACATATGCTGTCTACAAGAGACGCATTTCAGACCTAGGGACACATACAGACTGGAAGTGAGGGGATGGAAAAAGATATTCCATGCAAATGGAAATCAAAACAAAGCTGGAGTAGCAATTCTCATATCAGACAAAATAGACTTTAAAGACTATTACAAGAGACAAAGAAGGACACTACATAATGATCAAGGGATCAATCCAAGAAGAAGATATAACAATTATAAACATTTATGATCCCAACATAGGAGCACCTCAATACATAAGGCAAATGCTAACAGCCATAAAAGGGAAAATCGACAGTAACACAATCATAGTAGGAGACTTTAACACCCCACTTTCACCAATGGACAGATCAACCAAAATTAAAATAAATAAGGAAACACAAGCTTTAAATGGCACATTAAACAAGATGGACTTAATTGATATTTATAGGACATTCCGTCCAAAAACAACAGAATACACTTTCTTCTCAAGTGCTCGTGGAACATTCTCCAGGATAGATCATACCTTGGGTCACAAATCAAGCCTTGGTAAATTTAAGAAAATTGAAATCGTATCAAGTATCTTTTCCTACCCCAATGCTATGAGACTAGATATCAATTACAGGAAAAAAACTGTAAAAATTACCAACACATGGAGGCTAAACAATACACTACTAAATAACCAAGAGATCACGGAAGAAATCAAAGAGGAAATCAAAAAATACCTGGAAACAAAAGACAATGAAAACACGACAACCCAAAACCTATGGGATGCAGCAAAAGCAGTTCTAAGAGGGAAGTTTATAGCAACACAATCCTACCTCAAGAAACAAGAAAAATCTCAAATAAACAACCTAACCTTACACCTAAAGCAATTAGAGAAAGAAGAACAAAAAAAACCCCAAAGTTAGCAGAAGGAAAGAAATCATAAAGATCATATCAGAAATAAATGAAAAAGAAATGAAAGAAACGATAGCAAAGGTCAATAAAACTAAAAGCTGGTTCTTTGAGAAGATAAACAAAATTGATAAACCGTTAGCCAGACTCATCAAGAAAAAAAGGGAGAAGACTCAAATCAATAGAATTAGAAATGAAAAAGGAGAGGTAACAACTGACCCTGCAGAAATACAAAGGATCATGAGAGATTACTACAAGCACTATATGCCAATAAAATGGACAACCTGGAAGAAATGGACAAATGCTTAGAAAAGCACAACCTTCCAAGACTGAATCAGGAAGAAACAGAAAATATGAACAGACCAATCACAAGCACTGAAATTGAAACTGTGATTAAAAATCTTCCAACAAACAAAAGCCCAGGACCAAATGGCTTCACAGTTGAATTCTATCAAACATTTAGAAAAGAGCTAACACCTATGCTTCTCAAACTCTTCCAAAATATAACAGAGGGAGGAACACTCCCAAATTCATTCTACGAGGCCACCATCACCCTGATAACAAAACCAGACAAAGATGTCACACACAAAAAAAACTACAGGCCAATATCACTGATGAACATAGATGCAAAAATCCTCAACAAAATACTAGCAAACAGAATCCAACAGCACATTAAAAGGATCATACACCATGATCAAGTGGAGTTTATCCCAGGAATGCAAGGACTCTTCAATATATGCAAATCAATCAATGTGATAAACCATATTAACAAATTGAAGGAGAAAAACCATATGATCATCTCAATAGATGCAGAGAAAGCTTTTGACAAAATTCAACACCCATTTATGATAAAAAAACCCTCCAGAAAGTGTGCATAGAGGGAACTTACCTCAACATAATAAAGGCCATATATGACAAACCCACAGCCAACATCATTCTCAATGGTGAAAAACTGAAATCATTTCCACTAAGATCAGGAACAAGACAAGGTTGTCCACTCACACAACTCTTATTCAACATAGTTTTGGAAGTTTTAGGCACAGCAATCAGAGACAAAAAAAGAAATAAAAGGAATCCAAATTGGAAAAGAAGAAATAAAATTATCAGTGTTTGCAGATGACATGATGCTGTACATAGAAAATCCTAAAGATACTACCAGAAAACTACTAGAGCTAATCAATGAATTTGGTAAAGTAGCAGGATACAAAATTAATGCACAGAAATCTCTTGCATTTCTGTACACTAATGATGAAAAATCTGAAAAAGAAATTAAGGAAACACTCCCATTTACCATTGCAACAAGAAGAATAAAACAGCTAGGAATAAACCTACCTAAGGAGAAAAAGACCTGTATGCAGAAAACTATAGGACACTGATGAAAGAAATTAAAGATAATAGAAACAGATGGAGAGATATACCATGTTCTTGGATTGGAAGAATCAGCATTGTGAAAATGACTGTACTACCCAAAGCAGTCAGCGCAATCCCTATCAAACTACCAATGGCATTTTTCACAGAACTAGAACAAAAAAATTTCACAATTTGTATGGAAACACAAAAGACCCCGAATAGCCAAAGCAATCTTGAGAAAGAAACATGGAGCTGGAGGAATCAGGCTCCCTGACTTTATACTACAAAGCTACAGTAATCAATACAGTATGGTACTGGCACAAAAACAGAAACATAGATCAATGGAACAGGATAGAAAGCCAAGAGATAACCCCATGCACATATGGTCACCTTATCTTTGATAAAGGAGGCAAGAGTATACAATGGAGAAAAGACAGCCTCTTCAATAAGTGGTGCTGGGAAAACTGGACAGCTACATGTAAAAGAATGAAATTAGAACACTCCCTAACACCATACACAAAAATAAACTCAAAATAGATTAAAGACCTAAATGTAAGGCCAGACACCATAAAAGTCTTAGAGGAAAATATAGGCAGAACACTCTGTGACATAAATCACAGCAAGATCCTTTTTGACCCACCTCCTAGAGAAATGGAAATAACGAAAATAAATAAATGGGACATAATGAAACTTAAAAGCTTTTGCACAGCAAAGGAAACCATAAGCAAGACGAAAAGACAACCCTCAGAATGGGAGAAAATATTTGCAAATGAAGCAACTGACAAAGGATTAATCTTCGAAATACACAAGCAACTCATGCAGCTCAATATCAAAAAAACAAACAACCCAATCCAAAAATGGGCAGAAGACCTAAATAGACATTTCTCCAAAGAAGATATACAGATTGCCAACAAACATATGAAAGGATGCTCAACATCAATAATCATTAGAGAAATGCAAATCAAAACTACAATGAGGTATCACCTCACACCGGTCAGAATGGCCATCATCAAAAAATCTACAAACAATAAATGCTGGAGAGGGTGTGGAGAAAAGGGAACCCTCTTGCACTGTTGGTGGGAATGTAAATTGATACAGCCAGTATGGAGAACAGTATGGAGGTTCCTTAAAAAATGAAAAATAGAACTACCATCTGACCCAGCAATCCCACTACTGGGCATATACCCTGAGAAAACCATAATTCAAAAAGAGTCATGTACCACAATGTTCATTGCAGCACTATTTACAATAACCAGGACATGGAAGCAACCTAAGTGTCCACTGACAGATGAATGGATAAAGAAGATGTGGCACATATATACAATGGAATATTACTCAGCCGTAAAAGGAAATGAAATTGAGTTATTTGTAGTGAGGTGGATGGACCTAGAGTCTGTCATACAGAGTGAAGTAAGTCAGAAAGAGAAAAATAAATACCGTATGCTAACACATATATATGGAATCTAAAAAAAAAAAAAAAAAAAAGTCATGAAGAACCTGGGAGCAGGACAGGAATAAAGACGCAGACAATGGACTTGAGGACTCGGTGAGGGGGAAGGGTAAGCTGGGACGAAGTGAGAGAGTGGCATTGACATACATACACTACCACACTACCAAATGTAAAATAGATAGCTAGTGGGAAGCAGCCGCAGAGCACAGGGAGATCAGCTCAGTGCTTTGTGACCACCTAGAGGGGTGGGATAGGTAGGGTGGGAGGGAGAGGCAAGAGGGAGGGGATATGGGGATATGTGTATATGTATAGGTGATTCACTTTGTTATACAGCAGAAACTAACACAACAATGTAAAGCAGTTATACTCCAATAAAGATGTTTGAAAAAATAGAAATAGAAAAAAAAAAAGGGAGGAAATTCTGACACATGCTACAACATGGATGATCCTTGAGGATATTATGCTAAGTGAAATAAGCCAGCCACAAAAGGATAAATATTGTATGATTCCATTTATATTAGGTACCTAACAGTAGTTAAATTCATAGAAAGTAGTATGGTGGTTGCCAGGGACCAGAGGAAGGGAGAAATGGGGAGTTACTTTTAATGGGTATGAAATTTCAGTTTGGGAAGGTAGAAAAAATTCTGGATATGGATGGTGGTGATGGTTGCCCACCAACGTGAATGTACTTAATGCCATTGAACTATATACTCTAAAATGGTAAAAATGATAAATTTTATGTTATGTATATTTCACCACCACAGCAAAAAAAAAAAAAAAAGAATGGGGACAATAAGGGTACCTACCTGAAGCATTACAAATAACGGCCAGTATTTATTGAGCCTTTACTGGGTCCTGTGCACTGCTCTAAAAACTTGACACGTTTTGTTTCATTTAATCCTCACACAAACCTTTAAGGTAAATTCTTTTTAAATTTCGTAGCTGGAGAGACTAAGGCCCACAGGGGCTACTGGTCGATCATCTAGTGAAAGGTAGGTTTAAAACCCAAATCTGGTCCAAGTGAAGCCTCTGGCTTAGGTAACTTCTTTTTTTTTTTTTTTTTTTTTGCGGTACATGGGCGGGCCTCTCACGGCTGTGGCTTCTCCCGTTGCGGAGCACAGGCTCCGGACGCCCAGGCTCCGTGGCCACGGCTCACGGGCCCAGCTGCTCCGCGGCATGTGGGATCTTTCCGGACCGGGGCACGAACCCGTGTCCCCTGCATCGGCAGGCGGACTCTCAACCACTGCGCCACCAGGGAAGCCCTAGGTAACTTCTTAGAGTAGGGACTTGGACTTGGCACTGCTGTTTCTCCAGTACCTAGAACAGCACCTGGCACATAGTAGGCTCTTAATAAAATGTGCTAACTGAATAACTCCAGAGCCTGTGCTGTCAGCCACTCTGCTAAGTGGGGTAACACATGGAGAGAGCTCAGCACAGTCCTGGCACGTTGTCAGCTGTCCATAAATAGAAACAATTATTACCATCATGGGCCCATCCATATGGCTGGGAGCTCTGAGGAGGGTTATAATTCACCCTCCACCCCGTTCTGTGAGCCTGGCTTGTTTCTTCCTCAGTGCACTCCTAGGCATCCCTCCTTCTTGGCTTCCTTCTACCTTTTTAATGCTTTTGCTCCTCTCTACTCCCAGATGGACTGAGTACATTAAGAACAAGATGGTGAAATCTTTGTGTCTGCTCCACAGGTGCCACACACAGGCTTAAGGCTCAAAGGACCCAAAAGAAATAGTGGGAAACCCACATGCTTGCTGAATGGGTGTGTGTGTGGCTTCTCTTCAGTGGGCCCTGTGGCCCCCAGGAACTCAAGGGCAGACAAAGCCCGCCCTTCCTGCTCTGCTGGCAGGATCCTGACCCTTAGCTCTGGCGTCCAAAGGTAGTTCTATCCAAGTTGGGAAGCATTCTGGTCAGAAACAGATAAAAAGGAAAGAAAGAAAGGACTTTGGGGATATTGATAGGAAAGACAAATTCCCAAAACAGATCTACTCATAGACCTAAGAAAGAGAGCGCCACCCGGAGTTAGGGAACTGGTCCATTATCTTTTTTTGTTCAACAAGTTCAATATTCACGGATGTGCACTTCCCCACGGCTTTCCTCTCTGTCAGTCCTTCATCCTGGCAGCTGTCCCGGCCCTTGGTCAGCCCTGCAGGCAGCCACTTGCCTGTGAACCCCACAGACAGGAAGTACCCCCTTGGGAGATCTGCTGACCCAGGAGTGCATGGCTCTGGGATGCCGCCTGGGTGAGGAGTGGGGGCCTTTCCCCTTTGCCCCAGGGGAACAAAGAAGAAGAATCTCTACTGTGACCGCAATATAAGTCCCTTTGGAGAAACCTGCACTGTGTTTCCTTCAAGGTCTTGCTTTTTCTAGCAAATGGTCTCTTGACTTCCAACCAGCCAATTTCTGATGCCTCTTGAAGAGATTCTGAACTAACTGTTGCTTTTCTTTTCCTCCTGATTCACCTGCATAGGCCAGTCCCTTAAGTACCTCCCCCTGCCCCACCCCAAAAAGCCTGGGTCTCCAGGATCATTTCATGGAGGGACAGTGGTTTATCAAAAATTCAAAGATTTGCCTACCACTTTATAATTTGTTGCTGTTGCTGCTATATCCATGTACCATCTGTGTTGTTACATACTTAATATTTTTATTTAAAGTCACCTTTTATTTTATTTATTTTATTTTATTTTATTATTTTATTTCTTGGCTGCTCTATGCAGCTTGTGGGATCTCAGTTCCCTGACCAGGGATCGAACCCGGGCCCCCTGCAGTGGAAGCGCAGAGTCCTAACCGCTGGACCACCAGGGGACTCCCTATGGTCATTTTTTTAACTTTAGCATTACCCTAACCAATTGTTATCTATGAAGTTATGGATTTTATGTTCCATTATACACGCATGTACTTACACACACACACACACAATTTTAAATAAATACATAACAATTAAAAAAATTTTCCGACATACCACTAAAATTATCGGATGCATGTACCCTACCTCAGGAACACTGACCTAACCTGTAGTGCTCAGAGCAGAATGGAGGTAGATTCTCTCGGGCTTGCATGGAGCACGGGTCAGCTGTGGCCGTGGGAGCCTTCCTGGCCAGTGGGTTGGGATCTCACCCGCCTCTTCTCTTCTCTTCATGAGTCCCAGAACATTCTCTTCATCTCTGGGGGCAAAGGCAGCTAGAAGGTACTGTGTGTAAACCTTTAGACTCACTCCACACTCCTACTAGCATTAGGGCATTCTCCCCAAGTTTCTGTTCTTCCTTCTCTTAGTGGAGCTGATTTGCCGTGCTCTGCCTGGCCCTGGGCTGAGCCTCTGTCGTGTAGGCAAATCAGCTGACTTGAGGGGGTTGCCCCTGGAACTCTGAATGGTGTCCTCGGTCCCAGAGAGGAATGCTCAGCTCTGCTGAGTCTCCAGAGGCTGCTTTTCTTTGCTTGATATGTCTCCTAACCCTCTTTTTTAAAGGTTCATTTAAATTTTTTAAAATTTGTTTTATTGAAGTATTGATACAACGCTTATACATTTTTTAAATTTTTATTTATTTATTTATTTATTTTTGGCTGTGTTGGGTCTTCGTTTCTGTGCGAGGGTTTTCTCTAGTTGCGGCCAGCGGGGGCCACTCTTCATCGCGGTGCGCAGGCCTCTCACTGTCGCGGCCTCTCTTGTTGCGGAGCACAGGCTCCAGACGCGCAGGCTCAGTAGTTGTGGCTCACGGGCCCAGCTGCTCCGCGGCATGTGGGACCTTCCCTGATCAGGGCTCGAACCTGTGTCCCCTGCATTGGCAGGCAGATTCTCAACCACTGCGCCACCAGAGAAGCCCTATACCTTTTTTTTAAGATTTTTTTTTTAAAGGTCAAGTCTTTATTTTATTTATTTTTGGCTGCGTTGGCTCTTTGTTGCTGCGCGCGGGCTTTCTCTAGTTGTGGCGAGGGAGGCTACTCTTCGTTGCGGTGCGCAGGCTTCTCATTGCGGTGGCTTTTCTTGTTGCGGAGCACGGACTCTAGGCGTGCGGGCTTCAGCAGTCGTGGTTCTAGAGCGGGCTCTAGAGCTCTAGAGCGGGCTCTAGAGCGCAGGCTCAGTAGTTGTGGCTCACGGGCTTAGTTGCTCCGCGGCATGTGGGATCTTCCCGTACCAGGGCTGGAACCCGGCTCCCCTGCATTGGCAGGCGGATTCTTAACCACTGCACCACCGGGGAAGTCCCCAACGCTTATATCTTAAATGTACATGAAATGTAGTATGATGAATTTTTATATAAATATCCATGAAGACACTGCTCAAATCAAGATACAGTCTTGCACTATTCGATACAGTAACTACTAGCCACTCTGTCTACTAAGCAGTTCAAGTCTGGCTAGTTGGAACTGAGATGTGCTGTGAGTGTAAAATACACTTCCAACAACTTAGTACAATAAAAGGGAACATATGTCATTGGTGGTTTGTTTATAGTAATTAAATACCCAAATGACAATATTTTGGATATATTATATTAAATACAAATATATCCTTAAAATTAATTTCACCTATAAATTTTAATTTACATATGCAGCTTACATTATATTTCTTTTGGATAGCACTGATTTAGAACATTCCCAGCACGCCAGAAATCTTCCTCATGTTCCTTTTTCTTCAGTACCATCTCTAAAGGTAACCCCTAGAAGATATGTAGAACCTACACTTAGGCAAAATGAAGATAATAAACATACCCACCATTTCAAGTCAACTGCTGTTAACACTTGAAATACATATATCCATCTGTACATTTATCTGTATGTATACTGGCAAAAATGGCATCATACTACAATTATATATTTTTTTTAACAGTTTATTGTACTGTACCCATCTGTCCATGTCTATGAGTATTCATCTACAGCATAGTTTTACAAGGTAAATAATGTTCTGTTTTGCAGATGTGCCATAATTTAATAAATCCCCATATTCTTTTTTTTTTAAAAATTGAGGTATAGCTGATTTACAATGTTGTGTTCGTTTCTGCTGTACAGCAAAGTGCTTCAGTTATACATATATATGTATTCTATTTCATATTCTTTTCCATTATGGTTTATCACAGGATATTGAATATAATCCCCTGTGCTATACAGTAGGACTTTATCGTTTATCCATCCTATATATAATAGTTTGCATCTGCTAATCCCAAACTCACAATCCTTCCCTTCCCCAGCCTCCCCCTCCACCACCACCTTGGCAACCACAAGTCTGTTCTCTATGTCTGTGAGTCTGTTTCTGTTTCATAGATATGTTCATTTGTGTTGTATTTTAGATTCCACATATAAGTAATATCCTATGGATTTGTCTTTCTCTTTCTGACTTCACTTAGTATGATAATCTCTAGTTGCATCTATGTTGCTGCAAATGGCATTACTTTGTTCTTTTAATGGCTGAGTAGTATTCCATTGTATATATGTGCCACATCTTCTTTATCCATTCCTCTGGCGATGGACATTTAGGTTGTTTCCTTGTCTTGGCTATGTAAATAGTGCTGCTATGAACACAGGGGTGCATGTATATTTTCTCCGGATGTATGTCCAGGAATGGGATTGCTGGATCATATGGCAGCTCTGTTTTTAGTTTTTTGAGGAACCTCCATACTGTTTTCCATAGTGACTGCACCAACTTACATTCCCACCAACAGGGTAGGAGGGTTCCCTTTTCTCCACACCCTCTCCAGCATTTGTTATTTGTAGACTTTTTAATGATGGCCGTTCTGACCGGTGTGAGGTGGTAACTCATTGTAGTTTTGATTTGCATGTCTCTAATAATTAGTGATGTTAAGCAGCTTTTCATGTGCTTCTTGGCCATCTGTATATCTTCTTTGCAGAAATGTCTATTTAGGTCTTCTACCCATTTTTCGATTGGGTTGTTTGTTTTTTTGTCATTGAGTGTATGAGCTGTTTGTATATTTTGGAAATTACACCCTTGTCGGTCGCATCGTTTGCAAGTGTTTTCTCCCATTCTATGGGTTGTCTTTTCACTTTATTTATGGTTTCCTTTGCTATGCAAAAGCTTATAAAGTTTTATTAGGTCCCATTTGTTTTTTTTTTTTTTTTTTTTGCTTTTATTTCTATTGCCTTGGGAGACTGACCTAAGAAAACATTGGTACGATTTATGTCAGAGAATGTTTTGCCTCTGTTCTTTTCTAGGAGTTTTATGTTGTTATGTCTTATAGTTAAGTCTTTAAGCCATTTTGAGTTTATTTTTGTGTACGGTGTGAGGGTGTGTTCTAACTTCATTGATTTGCATGCAGCTGTTCAGCTTTCCCAACACCACTTGCTGAGAAGACTGTCTTTTCCCCATTGTATATTCTTGCCTCCTTTGTTGAAGATTAAACCGTAGGTGTGTGAATCCCCTTACTCTTGAGCCTTTAGGCTCTTGCCAGTTTTTCACTATTATAAACTATGTTATAATGGGCATCCTTGACCTAGAGAATACTATACTTGGTGAAATAAGTCAGACAGAGAAAGACAAATACTATATAATATCACTTACATGTGGAATCTAAAAAATAGATCTATGTCCAAATGAATCTACATACGAAACAGAAACAGACTCACAAACATAGAAAGCAAACTTATAGTTACCGAAGGGAAGAGGGGGGTTGGGGTGGGACAAATTATTAGTATGGGATTAACAGATAAAAACTACTATACATAAAATAGATAAGCAACAAGGATTTACTGTATAGCAGCGGTCCCCAACCTTTTTGGCACCAGGGATGGGTTTCGTGGAAGACAATTTTTCCATGGATGGGGTGGGGGAATGGTTCAGGCGGTAATGTGAGCGACGGGGAGCGGTGGGGAGCGGCAGATGCAGCTTCACTCTCTTGCCTGCCACTCACCTCCTGTTGTGAAGTCCGGTTCCTAACAGACCACAAACTGCTACCGCTCCGTGGTCCAGGGGTTGGGGACCCCTGCTGTATAGCACAGGAAATTATACCCAATATCTTGTAAATAACCTATAATGCAATATAATCTGCAAAACAACAACAACAGCAAAAATGAATCACTATGCTGTAGACCTGAAACTAACACAATATTGTAAATCAACTATATTTCAATTAAAAAAAAATAATGCACACCCTTGCCATTAAATCTTTGCTATGTCCTTAAAATTTTTCTAACCATGGAGTTGCTTGTTAAAAGACTGAGATGTGTGATTTGAAGGCTGCCAGATTGTCCCCCTCCCCACCCTTGACAACAAAAACCTCTTACTGGTGAATGCCAGTTTGAAGGTTAGAGGGAAAAGAATCCCCTCTAGAACACAGACTCACTCCTTCCTAGATCTAAAGTGCAGAAGGCACTGCTTCCCTAAGAATACTAGGTCATCTATAATGCAAAAGCATAGGCAGGTTGGGACTTCCCTGGTGGCACAGTGGTTAGGACTCTGCGCTCCAAATGCAGGGGGCCCGGGTTCAATCCCTGGTCTGGGAACTAAATCCCACATGTGTGCTGCAACTATGAGTTTGCCTGCTGCAACTAAGGAGCCAGTGAGCCGCAACTAAGGAGCCTGACTGTGGCAGCTAAGACCCGGCACAACCAAGTAAATAATAAATAAATAAATAAATAAATAAATATTAAAAAAAAAAAAAAAGCCCTGAGAGAAATATTTAAATCAGCAGACCTCACCCCTCAGAAAACATCCAGTAGCCTCATTAAAAAAAAAAAAAAAAAAAAAAAAAAAAGCACAGGCAGGTCTCATTCCTCTGGGGCAGAGGGAGAGCTGTTGGGGTCCCAAGGAGGAGATATTTGGAACAAGGATGGGAAAGCTATATCTGTGAGAAGGCAAGTGCTAACTAGGTGAGTTAGAGAGACCAGACATGCTCTCAGGTTAGGTCTAGAAAAAGGGATGGGGCTAGCAGAGCATTGTTCATGCTGATAATCCACATCCCCAGTCACCCCCATCGGTCTCCATCCATTTATGTGGGATATTTGCTCTGTGAAGGGAGAAGAAGAGTAGCCCCCCCTCACCGCAACTAGAGGAAGCCTGTGTGCAGCCACAGAGACCCAACACAGCCAAAATTAAAAAAAAATAAATAAATTTATTTTTAAAAAATTAGAAGAAAACTGAAGTAGAGCAGGATACTGAGTCATGACACAAAAGCGTAGGCAACACAAAAGAAATGATTGACGGATATGATCGTGTATGAAAATGAAATACTTCAGAAGAGAAAAACAAGTTAAAAGACAAATGAAAGCAGGAGAGAAATATTTGCAACTTCTGAGACAGACAGGAACTAAGAGCTCTTACAAATTCATGTGCATGAGAGCACGCACACACACACACACACTCCAAAACACGTCCCAGAAGCATGTCTTCTCTCCTGGGAGACTGGACTGTAAATGTGCAAGGAGAGAATTGTGTCTGAAATGTCTTTGTTCTGCCCACGGGACATTATACATGGTAAGTACTCAGGTGGAGTCTGTTGATTTCAGCTGTTTATTGCAGTTTCAAAACTGTCTGCACCTCTTTCCCTTCCTCACATGTAAAGACTCTCCTCTCTCACTCAGAAAATCTCATTAAAATGCCTCCTGTGCAGTTTGTGACTCACAGCTGGATTATGGTACCCGCAGTGCTGATTTCAGCAAGAAATCCTCCCCCAGGCATAGGTTGGATTCCTGCAATGCCCAAAGAGTGAACTAAACTGGAAAGTCTTTGCAACCATTCAGCACCTCTTTCTTATGCCCTTACTATGTATCTGGAACCATATTTACTTTTTTTTTTTTTTTAATTTAAGTTTGTGCTCATAAGGGAGAGTACAGACAAGAAGAGGCCTGGTCAAGAAGAATGGGCATGATGGACTGGGAAATCTGGATGTAGTAGCTCTGCCACTTCTTATCTGTGCGACCAGACAGGCCTCTTCCATCCCTGGGGCTCAATTGCTCCCTGTGTAAAACGAGTGGGGGGACTAGGTGGTCCCCACAGGGTCTTCCAATTCTAACATCTAAGGATTCAGCTCATTTTGTCTCTTGAATGTGTGGGTCCTAATAGCCATTTAACCTTATTTGAGAAGTTTTGGAAGTCCCTTGAGAGTCCTTTTCAGATTTTGGAACCCACCGAGAGTAAAGTAGAAAATGCTTTCATTTACTGAAGTTGTTCCTCCATTTTCTAAGAAAGATTCCGTTCCACTCATATGGACAAAGTAAAACTGCAACAGAATTAAATAGCTAAGGAGGCAGTAATCAAGTTAGGTGGTGGGTCTGCTCCAGCCCCCACGTGTGCTGCGGTGATATGTGTTGCCCTATAATTTGAAAAGTGCCTGTTGGCTTTCCAGGGACTCAGTGTCCTCTGTTACCCCAGGAGACTGTCCAGACCAGGGCTGGCTCCAGACACAGACAGAATAAGGTCTGGGGTTGTTGTCCTGCCCCAAATGGCCTTCTATTTGCCTATGATTTTGGAATGTCCATGATGTCAGAAATTTCTAACACTAGCTCCTCCCCTTTGAATTAAGGTCTTTGGCAGTGATTATTTTTGGCTGCTCAGCATGTCCCTCTCACCATCTACCCTAGTCCACCTATGCCCCTTCTTCTGATCTGGCCACAGATGTAGGTGGGGTAGCTAGTGTAGACCGAACATTAGCTTTCATTTTCCTAGACACATGATTGATCCAGATGGGCATGACACACGATTCTGGGAGAGAGAGGGTCCCTGTCCCCAGATCTAAAACTATCCCTGGGGGCTACTAAGCTGGGAGGATGTAAGTCTGAACTGCTGGCAGCCATCATTCTTCTACGTGGAAAGAACCTGATGTGGAATGAGGCCAAGATGAGGCTACAGAGATGAGATATGGAGAGAGTATCATGGAAAGAGGGAACCAAAGAAACAAAAGGGAGGTTCAGAAAGGTGGGGGTGATGAAACAGAGAGAGAGAGAGAGAGAGATTTACTGATTCACCGTGAAGCTGAAGCTTTGGTTCCTGTAACTCCCCCTTAGAATCTGTAAGCTGCTCTGCTATCTTCCCAGCTACATAAGCAAATAAATCCTCTTTCTGCTTCAGATGTTTTGAATTTGGACGTGTCCTGAATAATGTATTATTGTATCTCCGGGAAGCTTTTCTTAAACTGTGAATGTGTTGTCCAGAGGGATGACACATGAAGCCAGTAATGTAGATTAGGTTTTCAGATAAGCTGTGACTGGTACATAGAATAGATAACATTTTGACCAGGAAGATAAAGTAAGGGTATTGCTAGAGAAAGGTAGTGCTAGAAAAGGGCAGAACCCTTGTACGCTGCTGGGGGTAATAACGTAAAATGGTGCAGCCACAGTGGAAAACAGTTTGACACTTCCTCAAAAAATTGAATATATGTTACCTTATGACCCAGCAATTCTACTCCTACGTATGTACCGAAGAGAATTGAAAACATACGTTCACACAAAATCCTGTACGTGAATGTTCACAGTAGCATTATTCATAATAGCCAAAAAGGAGAAACAAACCAATTTCCATTAAGTGATGAGTGGATAAGCAAAATATAGCATATCTGTACAATGGAATATTATTCAGCAATAAAAAGGAATGAAGTACTGATACATGCTACAACATGGATGAACTTTGGAAATATTACGCTAAGTTAAAGGAACTTGTCACTAAAGGCCACATGTTATGTGATTCCATCTATATGAAATGTCTGGAACAGGCAAATCTATAGAGATAGAAAGTAGATTAATGGTTGCCAGAGGCTGGTGTACAGTGACTTGTATACTTTAAAAGGACGAATTACATCTCAATTTTTTAGAAAAGATTACTCTTATTATTCTGGTCATTCCCATCTTTGCATCATACCATCCAGAGTTCATTTTGTGGTTTGGCTCTGATTCTCCCCAGACCTAGAGCTCCCCATCCCACCCTGAATCCTCCACAATATTTAGAACCCTTGGGACACTGCCTGCCATGAATAGGAGCTGGGGCTGACTTCCCCTTCAAAGAAGCTAGACCCTTTTCTCCTTGCTCAGTTATTTTGCTGGGGTACAAGACCAGTCTTATCAACTCAAAGGGGATAGGCGGCAGTGGACTGAAACTAATTCACAATTTTGTTTAAATTTATTTGTCAAAGGCAGAAATACTCAATTTCATGCATACTCCCAATTCCCTTCACTGGGAGCAGATTTCCAGAAGGCAATTATGTAGAACAAAATGTAATGGGTAACAGGGGGTACCTTGTGAATTATTCATAATCCGATAATGGTTTGAACCCATTTTTATCATGACCTGCTATTGGTGTTAGCTTCTGGAAAGTTCCCAAAGTAAGCAACAGAGAGGCTTCCTTTAGCAATGCTTATATAACCATAAACCTCCGGCCTTTCCCCAAACCACCTGAATAATTAAAATCAAAAGAGGCCTGGGATCCCTTTTCCTCCTCAAGTTCTTCAAAGCAAAGGGAAATGCTGCCTTACAGACTCCATCTCGCTCACGCATTACTCCTCCTTAGAGACTTCTCAGGGAGGTTGGTACGACATCATGTCCAGCAGATGGGCTGGCTCTGGGAAGGTGCACAATACTTATTCGTTTTTGATTGTTTGAATGAATGAATGAATGAATGAATGGTGGGAAGAATGAGGTGCTTGTAGTAAGGAAGACTTTGGGCTAAGTGGTTTTGCTACTTATCAGCTGTGTGATTTGAGCAAGTTTCTTGCTCTCAGTTTTTTTTAATCTGTAAAATGACACCTGCTTTGCTGGGTTATTGGAAGAATTTGAGAACATAATAAGTGTTCCGTGAGCAATAGCTATTATCATAGCTAGTCTTTCTTTCTAGTAACAGTCCTACAACTTCCTCAAATCTGGTAAACAATGAGCGAGTCAACCAAAGCTTCTAGAGCCGCAGGTTCCCGCATCTGGCTGTGTAGCAGAACCACCTGGGGAGTTTTTTAAAATATAAATTTCCAGATTCTGCCTCTGGAGATTCTGATTCAGTAAGAATGGGATGGGGTCAGAGGATATATTTTTTAGTTTTGTTTTGAAATTCAGGTAAGATTTATCTACAGCGAATTACACGGATCTTCAGAGTATAATTGGATGAGTTTTGACAAATGTATATAGAACGTTTCCATGGCCCCAGAAAGTTAAATCAACCCCCACCCTGCATAGACCACCAATGTCCTGATTTCTGCCACCATAGGTGAGTTTTGCCCATTCTTGAATATCAGCAGAATCATACAGGATTCACTTATTTGGATCTGGTTTCTTTTGCTTCTCATAGTGTTTTCCAGATCCATCCATGTTGTTGCATGGATCACATCAACAGTTCATTCCTGTTTATTGCTGAGTAGTATCCACCATATGTTTGTGCCTCAATTTGTTTCTCTCTTCACCTACTGAGAGGACTTTTAGGATTGTTTTTGGCTATTACGTATAAAGCTGCTATAAATATGTTTTCATTTATCATAGGTAAATACCTAGGGGTATAATTGCTGCGTAAGGGCGTTTAACTTTATTTCTACTTTATTTTTAAAAGCGCTTCAGATGATTCTGATGATCAGCCAGATTTGGGGACCCCTAAGGAAGAGAAAGATCAACCGTGATGATTCGGCTGATGATTTGTTCAGCTTTTGTGTCGCTGTGCAGGTGTCGGGAACGACTTCTTTCACCAGGGAAACATCTTGTGCTGCCCCTCTCTTGGCTACCCAGCTCTTCTTTCCCCCGCTTGCCAATTTCTTACCAGAGAAGAGAGTTCCAAGCCAAGGATCCCCGTGAATTTCTTGATGTGTCATCCAAAGAGTTCCAGGAAACGCTGAGGGTGTGAAGGGCATCAGTTGAGGCTGCCAACCCAAAAAAGACTTGCTCTAACCTTGGGATCGCTTGCTTAGGATGAAAGGCCAACCCTGCAGTCACTTGGGGTGGGAAAGGAAGGCCATTTCCCTCTGGGCCACAGCAGCCCCACCACCTGACACAGAGCCAGGCCTGGGGCAGTTTGGGACTGAGGCCTTCAGTGACCACATGGAACTCTAAGAGAAGTGCAGTGGCCAGGGCCCAGTAGACTCCTCAAAGGCTCAGGAAATTGGAGTCAGTGTTGGGTTCTGTAAACTGTGATGGGAGAGGAGAACCTGTCAAAACACAGCAATTTTGTTTGAAGGGTCATGCTGGCTGTTGGCTGGGGAATAATATATTTTTTTTCTGAAAGTGCTTCTCCTTTTTGGGATTATTAGAATTTCACAGTAGGGGTGAAGACATTGGGAGCTGAAGTGGTGCTCTAATCCAGCGTTTCCAAAGGGTGGTCCACGTGTATGGTAGTCAGGATGGTTTCAGGGATTATACAGATGAGTGTGATTAAAAATAAATATTTGTTTCAGCACATAGTCGAAAAAATAAAACTAGCACCGTAAATATGTGATTTCATGGATGTATTGCTTAGCATGGAGCCAAGTTATAAAGATTAATGAATTTTCAGAAAAAGATTAAGTATATAATAAGACAGGTAATACACAAGTGTGACAAAAGATATGAAGGTGGAGATGAGTGACTGTGGTTCAGAAAACTATCAAGCCATGCGTTTGACATGAGCAAACCAAGGTGCCAGGATGCAAGTGACCTGCTTGCAGTAGTCAGACTTCCTCAGAGCCAGGACCAGCTCACCCAAGTTACCTGGTTCCTGGCCATGTCACTAATGTGCTCTTCCCTCCTGCGAGGAGGGAAAGTGATCTCAAGGCCATGTAGTGTAGCCCCTAGATTCAAAGTCAAATGCATTTGCAGAAACCACCTGCAGTTTGCTCAGACCATGAAGTCAGGAGGAGTCCATAATAGGACCAGGCTCCAGGAAATCTGAGTTAATGAGAAGGAACCAGCCTTCTAAAGAAGGAGCACCAAGATCTTGGTAACTCTCCTCATATGAACTCTCTGGGGGAGAAGAGGACAGACGTAGAACGGGCAGCTGGTTTCCCCATCCCTGTCCCTCATCCTTCCAGAAGATTAAAAATAACCTCTACGTTAAGGCACTAGAAGGCATGAGTGCCCTTTGTGGGCAGTCTACCTCTGCACAGGTTTTTCTGAGGTCTCAGGGAGGGCTCTGATTGTTCACAGAGATAGCGTCAGGCAGCTGGAAACATGTCAGGGCACAGCTTCCCAGACGACTGTCATCTTTGAATCTTCACAGATCCAATAGGGAGCTGTGGAGGAGACACCCCGTTAGGAGTCTAGCATTTGCTGAGCCCCATGGCATTGAGTGAAAAGAGCAGGCACTGGAAATGCAGGCACTTGAACTTTTTCAGCTGCAAGGTAATGTAACTGAGCATGGGAGAGAGGATCTGTTACTGAATCGGTTGACTGCACTCGTGCTGGGGTCCTAGCCCAGACCAAGACCCCTGTCTCTGCCAGGGAGGTTCTTTGTCCTATCAGATTCGCACGGCCAATACAAAACTGATGCTGAGACAGGAAAAGCACAAGCTTTATTCAACAGCCAAAGAATGGAGAAGCAGGAACCTAGTTCACAAATCAACTTCTCAACCCAATTCGGGTGGAGACATCAAGTATATAGGAGGGTCGAGGTAAAAGGGAGGAAATTGGAAAGAATGGGGGGGAATATTCGTGAGTTATCCAAGAACAGGGGTGTGGTTTGGACCCAGAAATCCAACTCTCCTTTTCAGTCCTTGTATGGGCTTTTCCAGTTGTTGTCGTGGCAATTGTCGACTGTCCTGGCGCTGACGGGTATGTCATTTAGCATGCTAATGTATTAAATGAGACTATAACGAGGCTCAAGGTCTATTGGAAGTCAAATCTTCCACCATCTTGGGCCTAGTTGGTTCTAACCAGTTGTTTTTTTGTCTTTGTAGCTTCCTCCTGAAACTTAGATAAGAGTAGTTGGTTTCTGTTTGGGGGAGGGACAGAGGTATGATTCTGGGGCAATAGGCTTGGTAACAGAGCCATATTACTATTTCTCTTCCCTGAATGGGATCGTGTGTCCCTTGCTGAAGCATCCCCGACCTCTGCAGTCTGGGAGCCACTTGTTCTTCCTCTGTGTCACCTTCTGGGTGTTGGGTAGTGTGTGACCTGCTAGCCCACCCCTCGGAGGAACTCTCAGGGATCCAAAAACACGAACCCATCTAACCTCAAAGTAGGTGTGGTGGAATACACTGTGTGTAAGTTTTCCCGGTCAGCCTTACAAGGGTTCCGCATCGAGGAAGACACCGCTTTATCCTGGGCCCAAATCAGAGTCTGTGCATGAGCTCCTCTGCCCCCACCTCCTGTCCTGGCTCTGGTCCTTGGGAATGGGAGCCCTAAGCATTTGAGAGTGGATAAGTTAAACCAGTGACTATAGTTCCAAAGTTTCTCCTGTCCTTTGTAGGCTCAGCATGAAGATTCTTTAGTTGAGCAAAGCACCTTAATGTGTTTTTAGGGTATGCCAGTGTTGGCACGGGAACCTGATTTGAGTGGAGACAGACAGGTGAATACCTCTGCAGTAGAACGTAATAAGGAATTTCCAGGCGCCGGCTGTGAGTTGGGGGTGGGGTGTGAGGTCAGGAGGGAGGGAAACCAGATAAGGTCCTTGGGTCTCAGCTCTAAGGATAGAAGATGGTGAGAATCGGACCACAAGTTGGTCTTGTTCTGAGCTATGGGGTGTTCGCCCTCTGTCACCTCCAGACCTTCAATAAAACCTGCTGTACCTGCCCAGTGTTGATGGTGACCTGGACTCATGCATGGAGTGGTTAGGATTCCACATGAGGGTGACACAGGTGAGGTGGGCAGAGAAGACCCCAGAGCAGAGGGTGACCTTAAGAACTGGGACTGAACTGGGGTACAGGCCACAACGCTGCCTCTCTGAAACAGAAGTTAGACCATTAAGGTATGAAAGCAGGAGTAGGGGTGGGGTGAGGTGAGGGTGGGGGAGTGGCAGGGGGCACACACCGCGATGGGTCTCACTTTGTAGGGGTGGTCTAGACCCTGGGATGGTCTGCCTTCCCCCAGAGCACAGAGCACTAACCCTTATTAGTACTCTGATCCCATCCTTGGCCTTTACTTGTTAGCCCAGGCCTGGGAACCTCCAACCTGGGTCAATGAGTCTCGCCCCTTGGTGTTTTGGTCTGGGAATGGGAGAGTGCTTGAGGTCAGGCTGTCTTCCATGACTGAGGCTGTGAAAATTAAAACTCATAGGATCTGTCAGCAGCCACGCTTCCCGTCTTGCGGGAAAAGCCACTGCAAGGGGAAGGAAGGTTGCTGATGTCCTGAGAGGGACAAGAGATGGGGATGGAGTCCTGATGACTTTCAGACCTCAGATCCCCAGCTGCATCACTGCCTAAAGAACACTTCTCCCTAAGTTTGGTCTTTGCCACTTGCATCCAAAAGTGCCCACTGGACATCAAGCACCATCTACTCACCCCTCATCTGGTGTGCCCCTCCCTCTGCAAGTGGGGAACTTAGATGAGGACAGAGGACAATGTCCAGCCTAGGACCCGAGCCCCTCAGCTCCTTTATCTGCACCACACTTTCAGATACCGCAAATTATATTTATTTGTTTGTTTACCTGTTTACTTTATCACCCCTCTCCCCTGGGGAAATGTAAAGTTCCATTCTCTCTTGTTTAACATGGTGTCCCTAGTGCTTGGAACATAGTAGGTGCTCATGAGTCCTTGAATGAATAAATGAATGAATGAATGAAGAAATCAGACTTGAAATCAGGCCACTGTAGACCGCATACAAAGTCACGGTTGCAGCGGAAAGATCTTGGTGGCAGACACTAAGTCCCAGATGTCTGAAATTTGTGTGTCCAAGCTCTCTGCAAGTCGGTTGAGTACATATGCTGGGGGCAAGGCTGGATAACACAATCAGTGCTTCATAAACCCCAGATAAAGAGCCAGAGGCTGGGTATGATAAATGGGCTCTTGGGAGGAGAAGTTCAATGCAGATTACAAAGGTTTTCCAGCAGGACTAGGGAACTGAAAGGCAGCTGTAATTAGAAAGCCTAGGCATTCAAAGCTGCCTGGAGGTCAGAGGGGCTGGGCTGGCGGGCTGGGAAGCTTGGGCAGGAAATGGACACGGAGGCACTGCAGTTCTGGGCTGACATAATTGGACAGAGATCAGCAGCCAGTTGCCATGGTAACAGCCAATCCGAGGGGCTGCTTCTGCGGCGTGGAGTGAAGGTTTCTAAAGAAGGGGCTGAAAAAGCTGCCTTTGTTCCCACTCTGAGCGAGTTGCTGTTAGATCCCTGTGGGGGTGATGCCGCTTGGGGCCTGAGCCAACGAGTGCTGGCCACTGTGGCCAGGATGAGGCCACATGAGGACCCAAGAGGGCTGGCTGAGGCTGGGGAAGCTCACTGTAGTCATGTTCTGTAGCTGCTGGTACTTCCCAGTATAGAGCAGTGGCCAATGGCTTGGCTTTCAGCATCTGAGAGTGCAGTGTTTGGATCGCAGTTTGGCCCCTTAGCAGCTGTGTGACCCCAGGAACGAGGGAGCCTCAGTTTCCTTACATGTAAAGAGGGACTATAATACCTTTTCTCCAGGGCAGTTGTGAGGATTGAGAGAAGTGATGCATGTCACACACTCAGTGTGTGGTAGATACTATTGTCATTCTTTTGACAAATGACACAAACTGCTTCTCAGCAGCTTCCCCAAAGGGCATTTAGCTTCTGGAGAGTAAAAGCCAGGTTTTGCTTCTTTAGGGATACCAAAAAGGCAGCCAACAGAGCCTCAAAAACTCCAGGATGTGACAAGTTAGACTAACAAAGTGGTATTTAAAAAGAAAACATTCTTAAAAAAAAAAAAGAAAGAAAACATTCTTTTTTTATTTATTTAATTTTTGTCTACGTTGGGTCTTCGTTGATGCACGCGGGCTTTCTCTGGTTGTGGCGAGTGGGGGTTACTCTTCGTTGTGGTGCCTTCTCATGTTGCAGAGCATGGGCTTTAGGCGTGTGGGCTTCAGTAGTTGTGGCTTGTGGGCTCAGTAGTTGTGGCGCACGGGCTTAGTTGTTTCGCAGCATGTGGGATCTTCCCGGACCAGGGCTCAAACCCCTGTCCCCTGCACTGGCAGGCGGATTTTCAACCACTGTGCCACCAGGGAAGCCCCAAAAAGAAAACATTCTTAAGGCCGTCTTGAGAGCCGTGAGCCAGCAGAGAGCCCTTGTCCTTTGTTCTTCTGGCCAATTTGCGGGCCTGAACAGGATACAAAGATGAGGCCATCCCTTCCCTTGCCTTCCACAGCAGGAGAGAGAACACAGAGGAGAAGGCTCTGAAGCGAGATCTTCCTCCGATGTTCAAGGGATGTGGGGGTGAGGGGCAGAGGAGGTGCTTTGCTTAGACACCAGGACAGACCAGAGGCAGACAGAGCCAGGGCACGACTGTGGACCGGCCTCCCTCCTTCTCGCCCTCCCCAGAAGATGTGCTGGGAGATGCAGACATCCCTATTTGGACTCTGGCACCATCCTCTGTTGCTACGGCAACTCAGTGGGCTCGCTGGTGGGTGGAGGAAGGCAGCCGCTGTGTGGAAATCAGCATTGGAGGCAGCAGCTCTGCCCTTTCGCTGCGGCAGTCAAGGCGTTTCTCAGTGATGGAGAGCCGTTCCCTCTCCCATCTCAGGAAGCCTCAGGAGGCCCCTGAGACTTCAGGGCTGTCGCTCCTGGCTCCGATCTACACCTGTGTCCCAGTGAGGAAGCAGGCTCCTGTGTGGAGAGAGAGCTCCCTGGGGACCCCTCCCTTGGAGTGTCTCCTCACACCACACGTTCTCCTGGAGATTTCCTCCTTCATTTTCCTGGTTGATGTATTCATTCATCTGTTTGCTCATTCATTCGATAAGTGCATACTGTGCACCTGCTGTGCCAGGGGCTGGGGGCAAAACAGCAAACAAGACAGACAGAGCGCCTGCCCTCAGGGAGCTCACAGTTTTGTGGGGAGAAAACAGTAACAACTGAGTAGAGGGAGACTCGGAGGGTGGTACACAGGGCAGGATGATGCAGAGAAATTGGAGTGGCTGGGCCAGTCTAGAGTGGGTGGTCAGTGTAGGTCTTTCTGTGCCGAAATTGGCAAGCTGAGAAGGAGCCATGGAGTTGCCCAGGTGTGAGGAGCGTTCCAGGCATGTGGATTTAGAGGAGGAGGAAGGAAGCAAGTTGTGAGGGCAGCGGGGGATGGAGCTGGAGAGGCAGCAGTGGGATCACGGCCTTGGGCCTCGCCGTGGAGCCTGGATTTTGCTCTGAAGGCAACAGGAAGCGCTGATGGGTTTTAAGCAAGAGAGGGAAGTGATCTGATTTATGTTATTATTTTTTACTTTTTAAAAATATATAAATAACTTTATTTATTTATTTATTTTTGGCTGTGTTGGGTCTTTGTTGCTGCGCGTGGGCTTTCTCTAGATGCGGCCAGCAGGGGCTACTCTTTGTTGCGGTGCACAGGCTTCTCATCGCGGTGGCTTCTCTTGTTGCAGAGCACGGACTCTAGGGCGCGCGAGCTTCGGTAGTCGTGGCACACAGGCTTCAGTAGTTGTGGCTCACGGGCTCTAGAGCGCAGGCTCAGTAACTGTGGTGCACGGGCTTAGTTGCTCCGCAGCATGTGGGATCTTTCCAGACCAGGGATCGAACCTGTGTCCCCTGCATTGGCAAGTTCTTATCCACTGCACCACCAGGGAAGTCCCTGCCATGTTGTTAAATGGCTCTGCTCTCCTGCTGGACGATGGACTGTAGGAAGGCAAGAGTGGAAGCAGGGATTCCAGCGGGGAGATGGCTGCAGTGACCCAGGTGCATGGGCCTGGCTTGTGGGGAGCGGTGTATAAAGAATCTGTAGGTAACCCCAACGAGGGCTTACTGGGGGACTGACAGGCGGAGATAAGGGAAAGGCGGCTTCACAATGACCCCCAAATGTCTTCCTTGAGCCCCTGGGTGGGTGCAGGTGCCATCCGTGAAGGGAGGGGTAGCAGAGGGCCACGGGAGGGGTTGCACTGAATCTCTGCCTTGTGACCTGGAGGAAGGGAGTTCAAGTTGCCCAAGCACCTCTTTTCCCATATTCACCATGAAACCCCCGAGAACTAGTACATTTCACAAGCAACATCTCTAAGGAGCTAGGCTGAAAGGAGGCTTTCCTACAACCCACTAACAGGGAAGAAAGTCATATTTAAAAAACCAACCGCCAGATGTGCTAGGGTGGGCAAAACTTAGGGCCATAACAGCCCTTTTGAGCGGTAAGGGACCTGATGGGTCATTTCCTGGCGTGAGAGGTGGTATTGTCACGGATGCCTAGCACAAATGTACGAGGGACGGTGCTAACCCCTTTAAATACATTCTGGTGTTACCCCTGTCACATATTAAGAAACTGGAGCTGAGAGAGAATGAGTACCATGCCAAAGGCCATGCAGGCAGCAGTAGCGGAGCCCCGATGTGGACAGATGGGGCCTATCGACCACTCCACAAGACCAAGAGAGGTCAGCTGCTGGGCTGAATAAGAAGAAAGCAAGGGGAACTGAGGAGCTGTTCCCTGGACAGTGATATTGGAAGAAATCTGGGGAGATGGCAAAGGGCCTCTGAGAGAGAGGAGGTGACCTGGCAAGTTGCCATGAGTCCAGGGCCTGAGAAGTTCAGCCAGTGGCTCCCCCCAGGGTACTGCAGTCAAGGAGTTGTTCAGAAGAGTGATGCCTGGTATTCGTTGTAATGCTTCCTGTTCAGCACTGTGTTGTGACCCCTCTCCTTTACCCACAAACCGCAGAAAAACATTGATGTTTGGGAGAACTAAAGAAGGAATAGCAGCGATGATGAGTGTGGAGAGAGGTGTGAGAACAGAGAGGCCAGTAGCAGATTCAAGAACAGGACAGGGACAGGAAGTGACCAGGGACACATAAGTAACCCTGGAATCCACAGTAATCCTGGGGAGGGAGATGGCCTTGCCGTAGGTTGTGAAATAGGAAAAGCAGCCATTTTATTTTGTTATTGAAGGGAAGGGTACTGTCTGAAGGCTGGAAGACTTGGGGAAGTAGGCTGCTCATGATATTATAACATCACAAGCTGAGGAACAGTGCATCTCCAGAGAGAAGCCCAGTGGAATGCAAACTTCCACTGGGGTCAGTACAGTTAGCCATCAGTACTTTGTTCGTGGGATCTGGTGATGGCAGCCTCCTGAAGTCTGTGTTAGAGCACATACCAATTTTCCTTCTCCATTGCTCCCTCTGAAGTCCTCTCTCTCTCCCTTCAGTGCTGCTTTATTCAACCAGAGGATGGGAAGGAAGAGGGGCGGGGCCTGGAGGAGGGAAGGGTGAGGAGGGGGCTGCTCTCCTGAGAAGTCCTCTGTGCTCACCATTCTCTCTCTACCCCCAATCCCCGATGGCAGTGCAAATGGTGCTTTATTTGTTTTTTAGAGTTTGTATTATCCTATGGATTTGCATGCCTCTTTTTGCTGGTGAACACTATATCAGTTTTAGGCAACAATCTCCAAAGGTACGTACATAGCAGTCCTGTACAACCATGTCACTGCTTAGTGGAGATCCCTGAACTTTCTTTTTGGAGGGTAATTCGGGAGTATCTCTTAAAATTTTAAATGTGTATATGCTTTACCTCAAAAATTCCTCTTCTCTATTTTAGAGAAATTATTTTTTGACTGTGCATAGTTTTCACATACAGCATTGGGTGTAATAACAAAAAGTCAGAAACAACCCACATGTTTATTCAGAGGGAAATCCTTCCATAAACTATGATACACCCATACAGTGGAATTAGAATGTGGTGGTTACAGAGAACAAAGTAGATCTGCATACCCGGAAAGGGAAATAAGGCCAAGACAAAATGTTAAAAGAGAAAAGCATGTTATAGAGTAATACATAGAATATGATCCTGTGTAGGAAAACAACAAAAACAACCTTCCCCACAAAACAGAAGGCTCAAAATACACAAAATACCAAATTGGCTACAGTGGATACTTCTGAATAGGTGGATATTGTTTGACTTTTTATTTATTTTTATTTTTTTTGCGGTACGTGGGCCTCTCACTGTTGTGGCCTCTCCCGCTGTGGAGCACAGGCTCCGGACGTGCAGGCTCAGCGGCCATGGCTCACGGGCCCCGCCGCTCCGTGGCATGTGGGAGCTTCCCGGACCGGGGCACGAACCCGTGTCCCCTGCATCGGCAGGCGGACTCTCAACCATTGTGCCACCAGGGAAGCCCTGTTTGACATTTTTGCAGCAGAAATATATTCATGTTGTGGGGCCCAGAGTCGGCCACCCCCAAATGTGCCTCAATGGCATATTGATTCTTTTGAATTAAAGTGACTTAAGAAACAGCCAGGGCTTCCCTGCTGGTGCAGTGGTTAAGAACCCGCCTGCTAATGCAGGGGACACGGGTTCGAGCCTTGGTCCGGGAAGATCCCACATGCCGCGGAGCAACTAAGCCCGTGCGCCACAACTACTGAGCCTGCACTCTAGAGCTCGTGAGCCACAACTACTGAGCCCACGTGCCACAACTACTGAAGCCTGCGTGCCTAGAGCCCATGCTCTGCAGCAAGAGAAGCCACCGCAGTGAGAAGCCCACGCACTGCAACCAAGAGTAGCCCCCACTCTCCGCAACTAGAGAAAGCCTGCACGCAGCAACAAAGACCCAATGCAGCCAAAAATAAATAAATAAATAAATAAAATCATTAGAAGAAGCAGCCAAAGCAAGAGGGACACCCTGACTCTCTGTCTCCCTGAAAGCAGGAAATCAATCTCTCACGTGACAGATGCACTCCCTGCATCTGGAGGTAGAAGGATGCCCTTATCACCAAAGATAGGAAGTCAGGCCAAGGAGCCTATATAAACAAACCTTGTTCCTTCTTTAATGTACTGTCCCAAGCCCAAACTCTGTTTAGCGTCTTCACTAATCCATCACCCCAAACCTGTGTTTCTTTATCCAGTCAATTCCTCACAAATTTATTGCTTCTTGTCTAAAAAGGTTAAAGGTGCCTGCTTTGACCACTTCTTAGATCCCATTTCTATGGGACCTCCATGTGCATGAATTGAAATTTGTTTCTTTTTCTCCTGTCTTGTGTCAATTTTATTATTAGTCCAGCCACAAGAAATCAAGAGGAGTAGAAGAGGAATTTCCCCCTCCCCAACAGTGTAATTCCTGTGTAATTAAAAATGAGGAAAATTTCTAAAAATAAACAAGTGTCCCTGAGTGTCATGCAGAGGAAGGCTGGCACCGACTGTCTTAGGTAATGACTCAGTTTCTCCTAGTGCACCTCAGAATGCCCTTTTGTTGATCCAGAAATCACGTGGGGCTGTGATGGAGCACCTCCGCAGCTATGTTGTTTCTTAGTTTCCTATCGGAGTTTTTAGAATAATAAAACACTCGTTTATTATTATTTTACACTGCAGTTGGTTTATACCACATGAATGAAGTTTCCAAAACATAGCTGGAAATGCTTCCTGTTGTTGCCTGCCCGGGAAGCATATTGTATACGCAGCCACTCCAATACCTCTGTGGACTGAGGCAGGACCTACGTAAATGTACATGAATAAGTACACATACCCTGCTGTGTATCAAATGTCCCAGTATCATAAACCACCCTCCCTTGCAAGAGTGTACGTGCGTACACGCACACACACACACGTGCACACACACTCTCTCACAAGCAAGTGCTCTTCCCACAGGGTACTGAGGACAATGGGAAGCTGTTAAAGGGTTTTGAGCAAAGGAGTGACCCAATCAGATTTGCATTATTAAAAAATCTCTGCCTGCAGTGCAGGAAATGGAAGGGGTTGCGGTGAGACCAGAGTGGGTGAGGGGAGAAGAGGTGGGATGGGAGGCTGCTGCTGTGGTCCAGGCTGGAAGGGATGGTGGTAATGATGAGCGGGGTGAGCATGGTGAGATAACAAACGTGCTTTGTCATTTGTAAACGCCTTATGTGGGGACTCACCGTGACCACCCTGTGCCCCCCTTTGCAGCTCCACCCCACGCTCCAGTCCAAGCAGAGATGACAGGCTCTCCTTAGGAACAGCCGAGAAGAGAGGAGGAAGGGCATGCTCAGGTTGCCTCAGCTCATGAGGTGAGGGGGAAACTTCAGTCCTGCTGGAGCCCTGCGTGGCTCAGGATTGCAGACCTCTAATGTGTCACTGACAAAGGGGCTTGTGGAAGTGCTATGCAGGCAAAGGCAGAGGGAGACAGAATTTCACACAGAGGGGCAGGAGCACCCCCCTTTTCCTTGCATTTATTTCTATTCAACTCAGCTCTCTTCTCTGGAAGACAAGCTCTGATGAAGCTGCAGAGCTAGAGACATGTGAGACCCCAGCCTGAGTAAGAGGGAGGAGCCTGGGGCTTAGCACTTAACCTCTTTGAACCTCAGTTTCTGCATCTGTAAAATGGTGATTATCATCCCTCTTGTGGAATTTAATATGAACAAATTACTAAATGCTGTTCTTGTGACACAGAAAGCCACAGTCTCATAAAGTGGTGATGGTTCAGGTTGTGCTCCAGGTGCCCCTCTGATGGCTGAGGAGGGTGAGTGGGTGGGGCTCTAGACCTCTCCCTTCCCTGTTTCGAGGAGGGTAGCCCCATTCTTTAAAATATTGGAATGTTGAGGGCTTCCCTGGTGGCGCAGTGGTTGAGAGTCCGCCTGCCGATGCAGGGGATACGGGTTCGTGCCCCGGTCCGGGAGGATCCCACATGCCACGGAGCGGCTGGGCCCGTGAGCCATGGCTGCTGAGCCTGCGCATCTGGAGCCTGTGCTCTGCAACGGGAGAGGCCACAACAGTGAGAGGCCCGCGTACTGCAAAAAAAAAAAAAAAAAATTGGAATGTTGAGTAAGATTTCATCTGCACAAAAGGCTGTGCTGCTAAAACAGTTTCAAAACCTCTATTACAGAGCTTTCCTCACTGGGTAATTCAGGTATGTGACCTGAACCCAGGGACGGCAAACGAATCAACTACCATATCTGAATCCTGTGCCTGTGGCAGGCATCACTAATCAATCACAGGCCCTTTCCTGCTGAACCTTAATAAAGCCTCAGAATTATTTGTAACATAACTCTTCTAGCAGCCAGTTCCACTGTGGGCATATGAGATGAAATCTATTTTCCACTCTTGTGACTTCATTGTAGGTAGACCTTGAGCGTTCGGTTGAACTGAGGACAACAGCTGCTCTAAAACTTCATTTGGATAAAGAAGTTTAAAACTTCTTTGAAACCTTTGCTTTTGTCTTAGATACTTTGGGCTGCTATATAGCTGCTTAGCCAAACTGACCAAGAGACCATAGGCTGGGTGGCTTAAACAACAAAGATGTCTCACAGTTCTGGAGGCTACAAGTCTGAGACCAGGGTGCCAGAATGGTTTGGTTCTGGTGAGGGCTCTCGTCTTGGTTTACAGATGACACCTTCTTGCTATATTCTCATATGGCAGAGAATGATTTCTCTCTCATGATTCTTCTTCTAGGGGCACTAATCCCATCATGAGGGCTCCACCCACATGACCTAATTACTTTCCAAAGTTCCCACCTCCAAATACTATCCCACTGGGGATTAGAGCTTCAACATGAATTTGGGAGGGACACGAACATTCAGTCTGTAGCAGCATTCAGACCTTGTTTTACCAACAGGTATATTAGAAAACAAGATCAGTTATTTTTGGTCAGTTACAGACTGCCCTTCATCCTAGTATGTCCCATCCTCCTTTCGTTTTACATATGCAAATCATACCCATCCTTTTTTTTGTGTGTGTAATATTTATTTATTTATTTGGCTGTGCTGGGTCTCATTTGCGGCACGTGGGAACTTCGTTGCGGCATGCAGAATTTTTAGCTGCGGCATGCAAAGTCTTAGTTGCAGCATGTGGGATCTAGTTCCCTGACCAGGGATTGAACCCGAGCCCACTGCATTGGGAGCAAGGAGTCTTAGCCACTGGACCACCAGGGAAGTCCCCATACTCATCCTTTAAATCCTAATTCAAATGCCACCTAGTTTCTCCTCCATGAAGCTGAATTTTCTTCTCTGACTATTCCACAGCATTCTGTCTGCTTGGTTCATGGCATTTAATTCCTTGTTGTATTGGTTTTTTCTGTAAATGCTTTATGTTTCCATCTAGACAGTGAGCTCCATCTTCATACATGTTTGTATTGTTCCAGAGTAGCCCAGTAGTTACTCAGTAAATATTTGCTGAAAGAACGAATCAACGTAAGAAAATCTGAATACTAGCCCAAAAGGCTATTTCGTTTTGTTAAACTACAAGCTGAAGGGTCCTTGGGCTCTGCTGGTGAATTGAAAGTAGTCGCAAAAATGTAAATTCCAGGAAGACAGGTGATCTTTGTTTTGTTCATGCTTCACTGATGTCTAGAACAGCACCTGGCATATAGTAGGCCCTCAATTTATTTTAGTTGAATGAATAAAGGAATGAACGAATGAATACATAAATAATGGTTCCAGAAAATACTGTAGCCTGGCAATGACTTCTCTTGTGTTTATCTTACATTAGGTGAGGTGTTAAATGATTAACAGGATCTAGCCACTTTTGAGACCAGCTGGACAATTGCCCGGTTATTTGTATGGAAACTTGCACATTTCACATTTTTTCAAACAGTTAGGAGTTGAGGGGCTGCTCCCATCGTCTGAGACAGACTGCATCTGCCTATGGAATGTGTCTCTCTCTAAATAAACTTGCTTTCACTTAAAAAAAAAAGAGTTGTGGTTGGGAGAGGTGTTATGTGACTGACATGTGACTTCTACCTCTAAGTGGGAATTTACTTACTCTTGCCATGTGGAAATCTGAGTAGATGTGGACCTTTAAAGGATGAAAATATTCTGTATATTTTTCAATTTATATTTGTTATCAAAATAGCTCCTGAAAATCCTGTTATTTACCCTGTGTTTGGCAAATGAGGATTTCCGTCTTCTAGGGTCAGCCTTCCAAGAGAGCTACTGTTGGATTTTCAATTTCTCTTTGCTCCGAGAAATCGTTTGATAGTTTGCTATCAAGCAAGATTGTTCAATAGTTTGCTGGTTTGCTTGAGTGCTGGTTGTGCACTTACTGATGGAGAAATCCACATTCAGACCGATGTAGTAACATTCCCAATCGCCGGGCAAAATCTTGACGTCACATAGGTGGCCTTTTAGAGCCCGGTATTTGTAATCCACTGTCCGGCACATAGTAGGTGCCTGAGTGAGCCTCAAATCTGTGCATTCAGTCTTTTGACAAATGTTGCTCCAATGCCTGCCCTCCACCTGACGTTGCCAACATTAAATTCAGGTTCTGAGAACATTACTGGTGCTGTCGCTTAGACTTAGCGAATTAACATCGGCATGCTGTTTTTTGCTTGTCTGGCCTAGTACTGCCAAATGGTTCAATTCAAGCCATAAAACTAAAGAGACGTTAATCGTCCTTTAGTATCTGTCATCAACAGGGGCTCAGTACTGTGCTAAAAAGACCTGAGTAGAGATTTTATTGGGCCCTTCGCCTATTCAAACTAGTGTATAACCATTAACTAGTTAATCCAAATCGGCCCTCAGGGAAGCCTGGCAGAGCCATCATCTTTACAGCTCTGGGAGCCAGGTGGCTTTGCTCTAGGCCACACAGAGGAAGGTTAGAGCTGGTTTACAACAGTGGAGGACTGGGGTCCGGCCCTTCTTTGCCAGGATTGGTCAACTGACCTCTCCCCAGGCATTTGCACATCTGTCTTTATTTTTCCCACGGACGAGGAGCTTCATTTTGCTACCTTCCAGCCCTGCCAGTTGGTAACGTCATTCCGACTGTCCTCTCTTCTCAGACACCCTGCCTCATAGATGCCTTTTGGTGAAAGCGCTGGCCCTTGAAAGCGAGACTTGATGGCTTTCTGTTTCAAAAATCATGCCGAATTGCTGTGCCGACATCAACAGCTAAAGCTTTGGAGTCAGGCAACTGGGGTTCAAATCTTGGCTTTGTTGCTTTGTAGGCGGATGACTTTGGACAAGGTGCTTAACCTTTCGCAAACCTCACTTTCCTCCTCTGTAAAGTGGGGGTGTGTTAACAATAGTACGTACGTATGGTGACGCTGCAACAATTAAATGACATCGTGTCTGTAAGCACTTAGCACGTTGCCTGGTGTATAATAAGTGCTCGATGTATAGTAGCTATCGAATTATTAGGCCACTGTTAGAAATTGCTTCCAGACGGAGAAATAAGACTTTCAAATCAGTCGCATCTGGTCTTTTCAACAAAATGCACCTGAAAAATCTATAGACAGAAGAGAAACCAACCTGCCAAAGTGACATGGAGCAGATCTGACCTATATACATATGTGTTGGCTAAAACTTGGGGCAAATATGTATGTAATGAAAAAGGAGTATACCTTATAGTATCTGGATGTAGCAAATTGAAGAGAAAGCAGACACACTTTGGAGAGATGCGTTTATTACCTCTGGGAGGCTGAGCTGAAGTACAGCCGAGCAACCAGTATTTTGAAATTTATCTGTTTTCCCGATGCTTTATGGGCTCTATCTAAAACCAGTCTAATGACCTTCCTACCAAGGCTGAACAATTTGCTGATGGAGCTGCAGGTTGCTGGGGGCCTCTTACGTGTGTGTGTTTGAGTGGCTTTAATTTCATTTCTGGAATAAAGGAAGTGCAAAGACATTAACTCTGAGTCCAGCAAAGAAAGAACTCTGTCATTGCAATTTAGCAGCAAATGTGCTTGTGCTGTGTGTACTCTGAAAGCCCATGATGATTAATCCTGCACATGTATCTGAGCCCAAGAGCAGACACGCAATCATGACATCCGCAGAAGGCAGGAGTAGGTTGAGCTTCATCACTACAGCTCTGGGCCTGCTGTGATGGACAGAAGTAGCAGCATCCACCAGATCTCAGCCAAGGAATCTAGACCTGTGTGTCCACCTTGGTAGCCATCAGCCAGGTGTGGCTATTGAGCACTTGAAATGTGGCTCATCTGAATTGAGATGTGCCAGGAGTGTAGTGGTTGGAGCTAGTGGTTGGAGCTGTACCATGTGACATGAGTGGTCGTGGTTTTCTGTCCCATGGGTCAGAAAAGCAGATGGAGCTGATCTTGCAAGAGGAAGATAGGAACGAAGCACATGTGTAGGTTAGGGAGGTGGGTGCAGCACGAGGAGCCCTGCTGGTGTTTGAGTCTCCGGCTGCAGTACAAATTTGGCCCAGCTAGATGTTCATTCTTGGGTCCTGTCATCCTGGATCCTTATCATAGACGTCAACCTTTTTCACTCCATCAAACTCAGTGGGTTTCTGAGTACCAAAAGAGTCTGAATAAGTTGTACTTCAAATCTACTTTTTCTTAAAATTTGATTTGATTTTATTATTTTTTTAATCACATGATGTCATTTCTTTTTTTTTATTAGAGAAATGGTTTTGTTTGTTGTTTTTTTTTTAAACCCCACATTTGTTTATTTACTTATTTTTGGCTGTGCTGGGTCTTCGTTTCTGTGCGAGGGCTTTCTCTAGTTGCGGCAAGCGGGGGCCACTCTTCATCGCCGGTGCGCGGGCCTCTCACTATCGCGGCCTCTCCCGTTGCGGAGCACAGGCTCCGGACGCGCAGGCTCAGCGGCCGTGGCTCACGGGCCCAGCCGCTCCGCGGCACGTGGGATCCTCCCAGACCAGGGCTCGAACCCGTGTCCCCTGCATCGGCAGGCGGACTCTCAACCACTGCGCCACCAGGGAAGCCCTAATTTTATTATTTTTTATTGAAGTATAGTTGATTTACCATGTTGTTGCTCTGCAGCAGAGTGATCCAGTTATACCTACAGACACATTCTTTTCTTTCATATTCTTCTCCATTATGGTTTATTGCAGGATAGTGAATATAGTTGCCTGTGCTATACAGTAGGACCTTCTTGTCTCTCCATTCTATATACAGTAGTTTGTATCTGCTAATACCAACCTCCAACTCCATCCCTCCCCACCCCCTTCCTTGGCAACCGCAGGTCTGTTCTCTGTGTGAGTCCATCTCTGCTTCATAGATAAGTTCATTTGTGTCATATTTTAGATTCCACATATAAGTGATATCATATGGTATTTATCTTTCTCTGACTTACTTCACTTAGTATGATAATCTCTAGCTCCATCCATGTTGCTGCAAAGGGCATTATTTCATTCTTTTTTATGGCTGAGTAATATTCCATTGTATATATGTGCCACATCTTCTTTATCTGTTCATCTGTTGATAGACATTTAGGTTGTTTCCATGTCTTGGCCATTGTGAATAGTGCTGCTATGAATATAGGGGTGCACGTATCTTTTCTAATTAGAGTTTTGTCTGGGTATATGCCCAGGAGTGGGATTGCTAGATCATCTGGCAACTCTATTTTTAGTTTTCTGAGGAACCTCCATACTGCTTTCCATAGTGGCTGCACCAACTTACATTCACACCAACAGTGTAGGAGGGTTTCCTTTTCTCCACACCCTCTCCAGCATTTATTATTTGTAGGCTTTTTCTTCTTCTTTTTTTGGCTGCACTGTGCTGCTTACAGGATCTTAGTTCCCCAACTAGGGATCAAACCCTGGCCACGGCAGTGGAAGCGCCAAGTCCTAACCACTGGACTGCCAGTGGTTACAAATTCCCTTTGTAGACTTTTTAATGATGGCCATTCTGACTGGTGTGGGGTGGTACCTCATTGTAGTTTTGATTTGCATTTCTCTAATAATTAGCGATCATGAGCCTCTTTTCATGTGCCTGTTGGCCATCTGGATGTCTTCTTTGGAGAAATGTCTGTTTATTTAGACCTTCTGCCCATTTTTCAATTGGGTTGTTTGTTTTTTTGTTATTGAGTTGTCTGAGCTATTTGTATATTTTGGAAATTAAGCCCTTGTCGGTCACACAATTTGCAAATATTTTCTCCCAGCCCGTAGGTTGTCTTTTCATTTTGTTTATGGTTTCCCTTGCTGTGCAAAGGCTTGTAAGTTTGTTTAAGTCCCATTTGTTTATATTTGCTTTTATTTCTATTGCCTTGGGAGACTGACCTAAGAAAACATTGGTACAAAAATCTTTTCTTTACTTTTCTTTATCACGTCAGGTCTAAACAGAAATAGATTTTCCATGAAGCTCAGGAAAGCTTAAGCTTTAGAGCCACTCACTTGCAAAGGCCCCTTCCAAAGCCCTATTTTGTATCTGTACTTTTGTATTCTTTTTCTTAAAGAGGGGCCCCCCAAGTTGTAAGTTTCAGACTGCATAAAATGTGGATTTGCCCTGCGTTTGCATTCCTCTCTGTGGTTGCAAATGCAAACCTTGGGTGATTACAGGAAGACTCTTCCTTTGTGACTCCAGACTCATAGCTACATTACGGCTTTTGACAAGCCTTTCTCTGCCTACAATGTTTTTTCCCCAGATCTTTACAGAGTTGGCTCCTTCTAACAGATCAGGTTTTACTTTCAAGGTCACCACCTGCAAGAGGCCTTCCCTGTGTACCCGACCCGAGGAGATCTCGTATCTCTATCACACCATCCTTTTATTTTCATGACAGTTTCTTGTTTATTTGTTTATTTGCTTACTGTTCCTCTCCTGCTGCCCCTTCTAAAATGAAGGTACCACAAGAGCCGGAACACTGTCTGTCTTCTTCATTTCTGTATTTGCAAGCATCTAGAACAGTGCGTGGCACATTGTAGGCATTTAATAAGCATTTGTTAGGATTGTATTTTTTTATCGGATATTTATAAAGTGTTTCTTGTGTGCCAGGCATCATTCTAAGAACTTTACAAATGAACAAATAAAGTTCCTAACTTTCTATTAGGAAATCATGTTCTGTAAAAGATTTCCAATTCCTAATTTCCTCTTACTAGGACAAGATTGGAACTCATCAACAAGTATTTATTAAGTTATGCCCATGTTTCAGGCACTGGGCTAAGTACTTGACAAACATTATCTTATTTGACTCCTCATAGAAACCCTGTAATGTAGTGTATTCGCTTGGAACTACATTTGGTTGCATGTAACTGAATCCTGCCAGCAGTGGCTTAACCCACTAAATGTTTGTTTTCCTTATGCAACATGAAATCTAGAGTATGTCGTCCAGGATTTGGACAGCATTTTCATGAATTCATCAGGGACCTGGTTTTTTCTGCTTTCCTGCTCTGTCATTCTTAGTGTGGGGCTCCTATAGTTGCAAAGATGGCTACTGCTCCTCTAAATGTCATTTTCCTGCTTCAGGTGGGAACAGGGGGAAGACTTAAGGGCAGAGTATATATATCAGATGAGTATCTCCCTTTTGAGCAGGTATACGCCAATTTTCTTGTAAGCTCCTTGTGATATATAAGAAACATATGAGTACTGCTTATATCTCATTGGTCAAACTGGGTCACATGGCTACCCCTAACTGCAAGGAAGTCTGGGAGGTAAGCATTTTTAATTGGGCACATTGCTGCCCTGCATAAAATCCGGGTTCTGTTAGTAGAGAGAAAAGGAAGTACATATTGTGTAGGAAATTAGCAGTGTTGGCATGACTGGGTTCTATTATTGTATCCAGGACCCACTACAAAGTCACAAGTATTCTAGGTGTTCTGTGTGTTCAAGGTAACTGGAAACACCAAGTGGTCTGAAGGTTACGTAGGATTTTGGGTGATTGGATAAGGGGAAAAGCATTTTATTTTACAGGTGGAGAAATCAAGGCTATAAGTGGTGAAGTGTTTTGCTTAAGACGTAGCATCTAAAAAGGTTGAGAGGGGAAAAAGAGATATAGAACTGAGATTTAAACCCAGGACTGTCTGATTCCAAACCCTAATTTCTTAAAAATTGGGCTTTCTTAGACTTAAATATAGTTAAATTGTGATTTTCTGGAATTGAATGAGCCATCTTTTGAAGATAGCTTTTCACAGTAATAACATCTACCATTGGGACTTCCCTGGTGATCCAGTGGGTAAGACTCCATGCTCCCAATGCAGAGGGCCCGGGTTTGATCCCTGGCTGGGGAACTAGATCCTGTATGCTGCAACTAAGAGTTCGCATGCCACAACTAAGACCCCGCTCAGCCTAAATAAAATGAATAAATAAACAAAACAAAACAAAATCTACCATTGATTAAGCACTTACTGTATGTGATCTTTTAAATGCATTATCTCATTTTGAAAATGGCTTTATCGTTTTTATAAATATCATTCCTAATCGTTGTAAAAAAAAACCACACACACACACACAAAAAAACCCCAAGACTTAAATCCCCAAAACAAAGAAGCCCAAGCAGTGTGGGAAAAAATGAAGGAAAAATATCTTAAGAAATCCCACCCCCAGAGAAAACCAAGGTTAGCATTTTGGTAAACATCTTCCTAGACATCTCTCTTTGCAGATTCACATATTAGATATGTGTTTAAATACGCGAGTGGGCGCATACCATGTGTTTTCCTATAGACATAAATTGTCCCAGCTGATCATCCCAACAACCTTGTGGGGTAGGTATTATCATCTCCATTTTATAGTCTTAGGATGGTTAGGTGACGTGCCCCAGGGCACACAGTTAACAAGTGGTAAAGTGAGGCTAGTTTCAATTTTACCTGAACCGATCACCCTAAATCCTTGGCAGAATTAGAATTACAAAGCAAAGGTCTCTTCCCTGGAGAATTAAAAAAAATAAAGATAGGGCTTCCCTGGTGGCGCAGTGGTTGGGAGTCCGCCTGCCGATGCGGGGGACGCGGGTTCGTGCCCCGGTCCGGGAGGATCCCACATGCCGCGGAGCAGCTGGGCCCGTGAGCCGTGGCCGCTGAGCCTGCGCGTCTGGAGCCTGTGCTCCACAACGGGAGAGGCCGCAGCAGTGAGGGGCCCGCTTACCGCAAAAAAAAACAAAAAAAAAAAGATAGATAGATAGATAAACCGATCGATTGATCGATCAATCGATCTCAAGGCACCTTGGTGATAGGAAAGCATGGCTGGCTCAGTGGACTCAGCAGCTGTAGTAAATAACCCATTATGAATAAAATAAAGCATTTTCAGTGCCAGAAGGCTTCTGAGACATTGTTAATCCGAAGTCTGTGTGAAGCAACGCTGCACTGATGTCACCCAGAGCAATACCACCTGACCCCATCACGTGACTGAGTCTTCCAGGACTGTCGACGTTTACTGCTTATGATCTTTGCAAGTGATCTTCACTCTGGTGCGTTACAAACAGCTTTTTTCATACAACTCCCGCACCCCAGTTCCGCTGATGCTTTGCTTTGTAGTCGTATTTGCCAGATGTTCTGGACCAAGCTGAATCATCTTTGGAGCTGTAGGAGTTTGAGTAAATGAATGAAATAGGGGTCCCTCCTCTCTTTTGATGAATAGTGTATCAACTGCCAAGGGGCCCAATGACGTCTTTAAAAGATGTTTTGCCATTAATAGGGTACTGATTAAATTATGACACATCCATATGTTGGAAAACCATATGCTGATAAAATGAATGAGGTGAATCAGGAAAGAATGCCAAGATGTATTATTTAATAAGAAGGAAAAAAAGAACAAGGTACAGAACATAATGTAGAGCATTATCTCTCTCCTGATTTTGGTAAATCTTTTAAAAAATGTGTATATATATACATATACTTTTTCTGGAAGGACTCATAAAAAATTATTAATAAATAATAGTTGTTACCATAAGAAGGACAGGAACAGAAGTTATCACTTGTTATTCTGTACTTTATTTTGTATTTTCATACTTTTATATTATTTTATACTTTAATGCTTAAAATTTCAAAACTTATACATGTATTACTATTCTAACATTATAATAATTATCTCATATCAACAGGAGTGATCTGGGCAGTGAGAACAGGGACCATTAAATGTTTTCTCCTCTGTACTTCTCCATGCTTAAAAAATATTCAAACTTATTTTTAAAAGAAGTTTTCAGAGAAATTTTCCTTCCTCCTTAAAAGAACAAGGGGCCCTCTCACCTTACGGACTTTGGTGATGGGAAAATTCATGAAACAGTGCAAGAAAACACGATCTGAGCAACAGTGTGTAACTGAATCCAGTTTGGGGGACAGATTTATTTTTTCTTTTCCAATTATTGTAATAAATCAAGCCAAATACTGCCAGTTAAGTTCAGTGGTGGGGCTGCCTGGAGTGCTGTGTGGAAGAACCCAGAGGCTGTTTCCAGGCTTGGCTGTGATTGGTGAGCTGTGGCTGCCCTTGGGGGTTGAGGGTGAGAGTCAGAAGAACAGGTTTCCCATGGGTGGGTGTCGCCGAGGGACAAGTTCTCCTCAAGTTATTTCCAGCCTCTTCCCAACCCCCAGCAAGCCAGGCCATCACAATGTGCTCCCCACAATGTGCCAACATCCCGGGGTGGGGGAGTCTAGGTTTAATGGAAATGCGAGAGAACAGGAAACCTGATGGTGCAGGAAATTAGCAGTGAACACTGGGAAACAAGCGTTAAGTCATAGCTCTGTTTGTTCTGGGACGGTGGGGTGGTGGGGGGGAATCACCATTATTTCATCTGAATAGAAGCTAAAGCCAGAGAAAAACTGAGTACCAACTAATCAAAAGGGCCGCCACCCCCCTTTCAGATGGTGGCCCCGCCACCCCTCACCGTTAGTGAGCTCCTGTGGCCAAGGAGACAGAACTAGGGCACTGTGCGGGCTGAGACGAGCGATTTCATCTCTACAGTCTCAAGGGCTGTGTGAGGCACCAGGGTAGCCCCCCCCCCCCCCCGAGGAGATGACATCTGAACTGATTGCCAGGTAATACAAAGGAGCCAGCCACTGGCACATCGAGACGGCCGCTTCAAGCCAAGGCACTGTGGGATTTTTTAGGCGCTTCCAGATAGATATGTCACCTCTGGCCTGGCATGTCTGCCCAGGTTTCCCTAACAAAGGGCAAAGAGGTGTTTTCCTGAAAGGGACTTTTCGGGCTTCCCTGCAACTTGTCTTCAGTATGTATCGCAGAGTACATGGCCGTCCGGGCCATGAAGGTGCTTCTTGCACTGTCTGTTGCCAGCATTGACTATCTGGACTTGGTGCTGCTTAAAATAGCGGCATTGAACCATCTGTTTATTCTGTTTCTCCCAGAGCTGCAATTAGCCAGCACTGAGGGGTCAGGGAGCCCTGGGAGGAAGCTTGGGGGCTTACAGTGCTAGGTCTGTTCACCTCCACAGGCACCCTTGGGGTTTGGTCAAGTCGCTTTGATTTAGTATTTAAAGACTTTTTTGTTTGCTTTTGTTTTCATTTTTGTTTCTCAGTATAAACTGCAAAGGATAAAAAAAAAAAATCACTCTCCTCTCAAAATTGGCAGATGAAGGATTATGACCGAACAGGTTTGTTTGGTTTTCTACTGTGGGTGCCCCCTCCCTTCCTCAAAATGCTAAAGACAGTCTTCCAGCTCCCCTGCCTCAGATAGACCATGATTTGTCCCTTAGAACTGGGTGAAACCGGGGTCTCCAGGGGAGCATAAACAACAGGGTGGGAGTAGGTGAGTGGGGCGAAAGCTAGAAATCTGATTCTAGACACGCCTTCCCTCATTCTCTCATTTAACAAATAGAGTACTTTTATGGTGCTCCCACCACAAAGATGCAGGCCTTGTTTTCAAGAACTTAGAGTCTGGTGGGGGAGTTGGGTCTGTAAAAAAAACTGAGTCTGACTTTGTTTTGCTTCTTTAATTTCTTTCACTGAACCTTTCTGCGGCAGTCCTGTTCACGGCATGATTAACGGGCAAAACCTATTAAATGTTTAAGCTAGTTTAAAATTTGAACCTCTGGTACATAAATAAATGAATGAAGTTACCTGGATCCTGTTCCCGCAAAGAAAAGGACTTTAAAGGGGTAGCGTTAGTGAGTCTGGACACTATACTTCAGTGTCACCCTCATCTTTATCACCAGATCTTTTTGTGCACCCACCTAGCCGTGTCCTTCACCAGACTGCAGTTTTCTTAATTAATCTCTTAATTTACTTTACTTAGTGGTGGTTCAAATTAGCATAGAGTGACAGGATCAAGGCTTCCACAAATGAAATTACATTTGGCTTTAAAGAAATAAGGCTAGGGAATTCCCTGGCGGTCTAGTGGTTAGGACTCTGTGCTACCACTGCAGGGGGGCCGTGTTCAGTCCCTGGTCAGGGAACTAAGATCCCGTAAGCCACGCAGCCAAAAAAAAAAAAAAAAAAAGAGAAAGAAAAAGAAAAGAAACAAAGCTAGGAGCAAATAAACTTTTTTTTTTTTTTAACATCTTTATTGGGGTATAATTGCTTTACAATGGTGTGTTAGTTTCTGCTTTATAACAAAGTGAATCAGTCATACATAAACATATGTTCCCATATGTCTTCCCTGTTGCGTCTCCCTCCCTCCCACCCTCCCTATCCCACCCCTCCAGGCTGTCACAAAGCACCGAGCCAATATCCCTGTGCCATGTGGCTGCTTCCCACTAGCTATCTACCTTACTACGTTTGTTAGTGTGTATATGCCCGTGACTCTCTCTCGCCCTGTCACAGCTCACCCTTCCCCCTCCCCATAACCTCAAGTCCGTTCTCTAGGAGGTCTGCATCTTTATTCCTGCTTTACCCCTAGGTTCTTCATGACATTTTTTTTCTTAAATTCCATATATATGTGTTAGCATACGGTATTTGTCTTTTTCTTTCTGACTTACTTCACTCTGTATGACAGACTCTAGGTCTATCCACCTCATTACAAATAGCTCAATTTCGTTTCTTTTTATGGCTGAGTAATATTCCATTGTATATATGTGCCACATCTTCTTTATCCATTCATCCGATGACGGGCACTTAGGTTGTTTCCATCTCCGGGCTATTGTAAATAGAGCTGCAATGAACATTTTGGTACATGACTCTTTTTGAATTTTGGTTTTCTCAGGGTATATGCCCAGTAGTGGGATTGCTGGGTCATATGGTAGTTCTATTTGTAGTTTTTTAAGGAACCTCCATACTGTTCTCCATAGTGGCTGAACCAATTCACATTCCCACCAGCAGTGCAAGAGTGTTCCCTTTTCTCCAGCAAATAAACTTTTAAAAATATTTATTTAGGTTGCGCCGGATCTTAGTTGTGGCATGCGGGATCTTCTTTGCTTGCAGCACGCGGACTCTTAGTTGTGGCACGCATGTGGGATCTAGTTCCCCGACCAGGGATAGAACCTGGGCCCCCTGCAGTGGGAGCATGGAGTCTTACCCACTGGACCACCAGGGAAGTCCTGAAATAAACTTTTTGATATCCTGAAAAGATGACTCACAGGATTGGTATTACAAAGAATTATATGACTTTATGCAAAAGATAACGCCCCTTTTAAAGGAAGTGCAGAGTTCACCCAAAAACACGTACACGAATGTTCATAGCAACATTATGCATAATGGCCCAAAAGTGGAGATGACAAAAATGCCCATCAACTGATGAATGGATAAACCAAGTGTGGTATATTCAACAATAACAATAAAAGAAGTATGGATACACATGCTATAATATGGATGAACTTTAAAAACATTATGCTAAGTGAAAGAAGCCAGTCACAAAATGTCACGTGTTGTATGATTCTATTTATATGAAATGTCCAGACTAGGCAAATCCATAGAGACAGAAAGTTGATCAGTGGTTGCCAGAGGCTGTTGGGGGAGGGGGACCAGTGAGGAGTGACTGCTTAATGAGCGCAGGGTTTCCTTTTGGGGTCATGAAAATGTTTTGGAACTAGATAGAGGTGATGGTTGCACAACATGATGAGGGTACTAGATGTACATTTTAAAAGAGTTAATTTCATGTTATATAAATCATATCTCAATTTAAAAAATAGAAATTAAGTACAGATACATGCTAAAATATGGATGAACTTTGAAAACATCATGCTAAGTGAAAGATGCCAGACACAAAGGGCCACATATTATATGATTCCATTGGTAATGAAATACCCAGAACAGGCAAATCCATAGAGACAGAAAATATATAATGGTTGCACAGGACTGGAGATCTGGGGGGAATGGGAATGTTCTAAAATTGTTCCACACTGCAAATATCCTTAAAACCATTGAATTGTACATATTAAATGGAAGAGGTGTATGGTATAAGAGTTGTATGTCAATAGAGCTGTTACATAATAAAAGAGATGTATACATTTAAGCTTTTGAGAAATTGAATCATTTCAGGGGTGGTTAGGGTAGCTTACGACCTGCAGCCTGAAGAATCCTATCTCCTTAGTTTATCTAATTTGTATGTTGAGTTTGTGAATTGAGTTTTCTAAAATTCAGGACTCACAATAAACTTATGAACAGATGACTGAAAAAAGAATCCGGGGTTCAGAAATAAGCACATGTATATAAGGATATTTTGTATATGATAAAGGAGACTTTTTAAATGATTGTTCAACAAATGGTAGGAGAGCTAGCTAGCCATTAAAAAAAAATGGATTCCTATCATATTCCTTGTCCCCAAATAAATTGAACTGGATCAAATATGTCCACGTAAAAAAGAAAACCGTAAAAGTATTGGAAGAAAATATAGGTGAATGTTTTCATGATCTTGGGGATGAGAAAGATCTTCCTAAATTAAAGCAAGAAGTTAAAAAAAAAAGGAGACATAGATTTGACTACCTTTTTAAAAAAATGCAAGAAACTTCAGTACTGCAAATAGCCTTCCTCTCTCCTCTTTTCTAGTTACTCACTCTACTCAAATTTGATCGGTCCTTCAGGGTAGAGCTAAAATTGCTCTCCCCTGTGGCATCTTTCCCAGCCACTGTAGCACATATGATCATTTCTTCCTTTCCTGAACTTCTGTTGAACTCGGTCAAAAATATAGGGATGGAAAGAGGAGGTGGATGGATTGTATTTTACCTGCCAGCTCCAGACAACTGGCACTGGTGATTCAAAGCACTGTGTTGAGAAGGATTCTGAGCTGCACTGACCTCGGTGGGAGTGTTGTGATCAATTATTGGTATCTGTCTGGGGCCTGGGATAGGTGGCATGAGTCACATGCGTTTCCTCTGCCTCTGGGCATCCCATTCTAAGTACCTAAAGCCCAGGGACCACATCTTACTCTTCTTGTTCTTAATGATATATCTTTGTGTTGCTACTGTTGTTATTGCTTTTTATATTCCCTCAGAATCTCTCGTGGAGCTATGTACAAGAGTGCCCAATAAATACTGTAATAATGCTATAAAAAATACTCTGAAAAGAGTACCTGGCATTCTGAAACTAGTGCTTTCCAGGAGCCGAATGGTTCCCACACCCAGAAAATATCCCCAG
The DNA here is from genome assembly GCF_964270905.1 of Leucopleurus acutus. Lineage (NCBI taxonomy): Eukaryota > Metazoa > Chordata > Mammalia > Artiodactyla > Delphinidae > Leucopleurus > Leucopleurus acutus. The sequence continues at coordinate 57,586,938 of NC_139145.1, read as the reverse complement.
AGTGACCTCTAGTTTATGGTGTGGAGGCAGGAGGGTGGCAGGGGCTGGGCACACTAGAAGGAGGCACATCTTTACTTTTTTATTCATACAAAACCTGTTTACCTTCAAACTATACTCACTGCATGTGGGCTTTGTATGTGGGCAGAAAATGGAAGGGTTTGTTGAAACAGAGAAAGCTGCCCATGGAGTAAGAATTAACAATCTATTTAATGAATGAATGAATACATGAATAAAATAAAAGAACTGAAAACAGCTCTGACATGACAAGGTGTTCCACGGAGCTCAAGCATCACATGCCCCTGGCAAGAAGCTAGCAAACAGGTCTCTGTATTAAGACCAACTCCAGGTTAACACAGCAGAAGAAACTCAATTGGAAGGTCCGCCCACGACTGAACAATGCTCTCTCCCAGTCTCCTCAATTCTGCTGTCTGGTTGAATTCATTTCTGCTCATTCTAGCGCCCTGCACCCCGCTTTAGCCAGCATCAGTCCAGCCTCAGGACTGCTTTTTGCAGTGGTCCTAATCTCATCTCAGCAAGTAAGGAGTTACCCACAGAAAGCCCAGGCCACGAAAACTCCTTGGGTCTCTGCGGCTGGAAAATCTGTGTCACCAGAAGTATCGCTAGAGAAGTCATCCCTTCCACTCACTGCAACTTTGGAGATGCAGGGACCACAGGCAGAAACACGTGATAGTTCTTGATATTTGCAGTTTACAAAGTACTTTTACATACATTATCCATTTTAGTTGATCTTCAGGAGGTAAAAGACTAAGTCAGAGACCCACACCTTTTTCCTTGAAATCTATCTGCTTTAGAAGAGCAATTTTTGCCAAAATTCATATGAAAGGTGGTTTTTTCCTGGTAGCAAGAGACACTTTTCTACCTTCCCCAATAAAAGAAGTCTAGACTACAGGTGGGAGGAAGGCTTATCTTTAGGCACCTGCTGGGTTAGTAAGGAAGGGCTACGCCCTGGGCAGTGATGTCTGTGTTTTGGAAGGGAGAAGGGAGTGACATTTTTAGGCTGCAAGCCTCTTCTGACAGCGCTGAGGACAGATCTATTTTTGGAAGCGTTCTCTGCCACCCACGAAGACCTCAAAAGGTAACCAAGCACCTGGCACAAGGTTTCCTGTGGGGAAAGTTGTTAAGGGCTGGAGAGCTTCTGCGTATTCTGAGTCATGAAGTTTGACTTCATCATCAATCTGTTGCAGAGAGAGCACAAAACGCCCCCACACACCCCGCCCCGGCCTTGTTTTGAATCACATTTGGTTGCATGATGACAGCACACTTGGGGATGGTACAAATTCTCAAATCATAAAAGATTGTGCCTCAGACTCACAGAGAGGAGGCCAGGGTGATGTGTGTTAACCTAAAATGGTAGATGGTATAGTTCCGAGGTGGAAGGAACCTTGTGCTGGGGATCAGCTCTGCCACTTCCTGGCTGTGTGATCATGGGCACGTGACTTAACCTCTCTGAGCTCACTTTCCTCATCTGTAAAGTGAAGGATCAAATCAAATGATTTCTAAGGTCCTTTTAGCCCCAGTCTTCGATCACACACACACACACACACACACACACACACACGCACGCACACACGCACGCACACACGCAAGATAATTAACTTTCATGCAACTTGTTCCCTCATCCATAGAACAGAGATAGAAACAGACTCTACCCCATGTATTTACTATGAGTGGTAAAAAGATAAATGTAAACTGCTTGGCACAGCCCCCAGTGTAATACATGTGAGTTATTAAAGCACTGTTCATGTGGCCAGTGACATCAGAGGCAGCTTTGCTAGGGCGGTGGACAATAAAAAGCATGACAAACATCAGTGGGAATTAAGCTGGTATTCTGGATGACCTACAGATGAGTATACTGACCATGTTTGCCACTGGAATGACACTGGCTTACCAGGTAAAGGAAAGACAAGGAAAGAGGATGTTTGGTGTTTCAAGAGCTAACAGCTTCCATCCCCGCCACCAAGAGGGTAGCCAATTATACCACTTAAAATTGAAATGTGAGATTTTGTGACCTGTTTTGTTGCAATCAATTCTGGAAAGGCTGCGTTCCCAGACTGCCATCCCACCTTGTACCACTACCCTAGTAGAGCACTGCTGACTCAAGGAGAGGAATTTGGCATACAAGGGGGCTTCTCTTTGTTCCATCTATGGGCTTTAGTTACTGAAGATGTGGTGAGGATGGCGAGACCCACACAGGAATAATGTTAGAGAGGAGTTCCTGAATAATTTGGCCGGGATGTCAACACTGCTTAAAAACTAAGGTGTAATTTCCAGGTCCGTATGTAATCTCATTTAGAACTCGAGATTCTCTCTTGTACTTTGCCTGAGGCCTGCTCTAAGTCACCTGGGAAGAGCTCCCTGAAGACCTGTAGGAACCAGCATGCATGCCCCCAAGCTGCTGCTCAGTTTAAGCCAACCTCAGCTTCTTCCAGTGGGGGCCCCCTGCGGGTCGCTTCTCTTCTGTGTCATAATTAGTGCACATCTTTTCTCCCGACACACCACAGGAATAAATATGAGCTTTAGTATTTCCCTTGTGTAATTGTGTTACTTATTATACTCCCTAAACACAGTAAGAAAACTACTAGCCTGGGAAATGTGACAAACCCTTTTCTTACCCTTCCAGTCAGCCTGAGGGTTGGAGATTTAAGCATTTCCCTAATCACCTTGTTCTTTTTTTCAAAGAACTATTTAATACAATTGGTTGGTATGTTTTGTCCAAAGCTGAGGACCACTCACTTGATTTCTCTGTGGACCCTTTGCTGTTCCTCATTCCTTTGCCACCCACAATGCCCCTAAATAAACTGGGAGCCATTTGTCAGGGGAGGGATCACTCAAAGATTTTGTGGGTTCACCTCCTACGGTTGCACAGATTGTATATGGCCCAAATTCAGGGTGGTGGGCGTCATTTGCATAGACTACAATGGGATGGCCGTTCCTGCAGTGGGGCAATGCACAACGTGCACAATCATATATGGCAGTAAGTACGTGGACAAGCTGTAGCATCATTCCTGGCAGGGAGGATTCCCAAAACTTAAAGCATATGTTCTGTTCAGGACAGAGGGGTCAGTTTAGCATCTTTATAATTAAATGTTAGTGAAGACTCTTGGAAGAAATTTCTCCATTGTTTTCGGTATCTTCTCGTTTTATTTATTTATTTATTTATTTATTATTATTTTTTAGTAAATTTATTTATTTAATTATCTTTTTAGTTTTGGCTGCGTTGGGTCTTTGTTGCTGCTCACAGGCTTTCTCTAGCTGCGGCGAGCGGGGCTACTCTTCGTCGCGGTGCGCAGGCTTCTCATTGCGGTGGCTTCTCTTGTTGCGGAGCACGGGCTCTAGGCCTGTGGGCTTCAGTAGTTGTGGCACGCAGGCTCATTAGTTGTGGCTCCCGGGCTCTAGAGCACAGGCTCAGTAGTTGTGGCACGCAGGCTTAGTTGCTCCGTGGCATGTAGGATCTTCCCGGACCAGGGCTCGCACTCGTGTCCCCTGCATTAGCAGGTGGATTCTTAACCACTGCGCCACCAGGGAAGTCCTTCTCGTTTTATTTAGCTCAGGTTCACTATCAATTGTATAACCAATGAAGTCTTCACTATGATTGGATGCCAAATGTATGGTGTGCCTGTAATATGTATTACTTCATTTTTGTGTTAACCTCATTGCTGATGTTATTTCAATCCTACAGGGTCCTACTATGTGTCAGGCTCTGTTCACATAGAGACAACAGTGAACAAGAAGGCAACGTCTATTTCATGTTGCTACTCTTGTTTTGCTTTTTCTTTCTCATCTACTCTAATCTATGATTTCTTGCTATACTGTAAGCACTTATATCCTTTTTGGATCAAGAAAGTGTAAAAAATAAGTAAATGCTGTAAATATATATGTACCTAACAATAAAGCACTAAAATATATGAAGCAAAACTGACACAACTGAAAAGAGAAATAGACAGTTCAGCAATAATAGTTGGAGACTTCAACAATCCACTTTCAGGGCTTCCCTGGTGGCGCGGTGGTTGAGAGTCCGCCTGCCGATGCAGGGGACGCGGGTTCGTGCCCCGGTCCGGGAGGATCCCACGTGCCGCGAAGCGGCTGGGCCCGTGGGCCATGGCCGCTGGGCCTGCGCGTCCGGAGCCTGTGCTCCGCAATGGGAGAGGCCACAGCAGTGAGAGGCCCGCGTACAGCAAAACAAAACAAAACAAAACAATCCATTTTCAATAATATCTAGAACAACTAGGCTGAAGATTAACAAGAAAATAGAGGATCTGAGTTAACTATAAGCCAGCTAGACCTAATAGACACCTGTAGAACACTCTACCTAGCAGCAGAATATATATTCTTTTCAAGTAAACATGGAACATTCTCCAGGATAGACCATATGCTATAGCAAAAAGCAAACCTCAATAAATTTAAAAGGATTGAAATAATGCAAAGTATGTTCTTCAACTACAATGGAATGAAATTAGCAGTCGATAATAGAAAGAAATTTGGGAAATGCACAAATGTAAGGAAAGTAAACCACACAGTGCTACATAATCAACAAGTCCAAGAAATCACAAGGGAAATTAGAAAATCCTTAGAGATGAATGAAAATAAAGCCATAACATACCAAAACTTATTATCTGTTAACTAAAATAAGTAAATAACCACTCTTAGCATTACTTAATTTCATTTCAGAGAATAAATGAGAAACTATTCTTTTATAGTTTCAGGTTCTAGGCAGAAAGCCTCAGTACTTGCCCATATTGGTGCTAAATTAATATTTGTTGAATGAATGAATCAGTTGCGTTCCAGTGGCAAGAAGGTAAACTAAGGAATCAGGAGTCTCATGTTGGATTCCTACTTGACTAACCCTTTTCCTCTTACTTTTTTGCACAAGCCATTTATGTTTTAAGAGTTTTTATAAATTCCCATCCTCTTCACTCTTTCCCTTTCTGCTCCATTAGGCCTTCTGCATCAATCTGTGGTTTAAACTACATAGTCAAGCTCTTAGCACATAAACTCTTTTTGTTCTGCTGTGAAGCTAGGTATTGGCAAACTACTGCCCGGAGGCCGAATCCAGCCCACCACCTGTTTTCGTATGACCTGCATTAAGAATAGTTTTTACATTTTTCAATAGTTAAAAAAAATCAAAAGAAGAATAATATTTCATGACATGAAAATGATAGGAAATTCAAATTTCAGTGTCCATAAATAAAGCTTTATTGGAACACAGCCATGCCAATCTGTCTACTATTTTCTATGGCCGTGTTCATGATACAATGGCAAAGTGCAGTAGCTGTGACAGAAAGCTTGTCACAAAGCTTTTGTGGTCCACAAAGCCCCAAATATTTACTATCTATCCCTTTACGTAAAAGTTTGTGGACTCCTGTTCTAAGCTTTTGTACAACTATATTCATGACTTGCTATGCCTTTCCCTCTTTCCATCATGACAAACCCTTACTCTTATTCAAAACCCTTTCTCCTCAGTCCTTACCTGATTATCACACCTGGTCACATAATTCTCTTCACCACCTCTTGGCATTACTTAATATAGGCCAACACAAATATAGTTAACTTGCAATTTTTATATTTAAAAATATGTCTTGAATATGTGTTTCCTATCTTCTCTACTTCATTGTGAAGACTCCAAGGTTCTTCTATGTCCTATATTTCCCTCCATACACAGGGCAGTGCCCAAGTTTTGTTGTCAGACAGGTTCGCATTTTGGTTCCACCACTCACTAGCTGAGAAAGTGATGTACATTTCCTGAATCTCTTCATCTGCAGAAGGGTTTTGTTATGAAGAATGAGGAGATGATTATGAAAGGGTCCAAGACCCAGGAGGTGCTCCACAAACAGTAGTAATTATCAGTGGATAATTTCTTTATTTGCAATAGCAAGACATTACCTTTACCCTTAATGAAACTCATAGTGATGGAGTGAGAATTCAAAGAAGTAGTAAGTCACTAGAAATGGAGCTGCATGGTTCAGCTGGAGCCCTGTAAAGGCTAGCTGGAGACATTCAAGGCCTGAAATGAGATATTAGTCCAATGAGACTTTGTTTAAAATTTAACAAACCTTTCTTGGTTACTTATTGAGCTCAGTACTGCCTTGGACAGACCTCAGGTGATGTGAAAGAAGACCACATCTATCCTGGAGGAGATTTTTGTTTAAATTGGGGTAGGAGTGGGGAAACAGACATGAGCTATGTTCTTACTCGTCTGTAATTTTTCTCTCCTCTCTCAGGATGGATGATTCAGAGCCAGCAATTCACATAAAAAGAATTGCACATGGAAAGTATTACTGCTATTCTGTGGGGAAATAAGCTTCTAAGTACAGCGGTCTGAAATTAATAACTTTCTCTGTGGAAACTCTCTTGACAACATCTCAAGATGAAGCCAAAGAGTGCAATTTTTACAGCCTTGGATTATCTTCTCTGTCTGCTTGGCTTGTAGCAGGCACGGATCCGTGAGTCAGAAATTCAGAGTTTGCCCCTTTGCTGTACAGTTTGCTCGCCAACTGGAGACCTTACACAGCAGTGACTCAATTTCTCAATTCCCCAGTTCACGCAGCCATTGAATCAACACACATCACCTCAATTTACTTACAAAAGGCTTGTTTTGCGGGGGGGCACTCCGTGCAGCTTATGGGATTTTAGTTCTCCAACCAGGGATCGAACCTGGGTCCTCGGCAGTGAGAACATGGAGTCCTAACCACTGGACCACCAGGGAACTCCCAATCTGCTTACAAAAGGCTTTGGGGGAACTCAGAGGAAAAAAAAAAAAAGTCCTCACCGTTAACAGAAAACATACTGGTTCAGGACATCAGAAAAGGAGCAGGAAAGGGAGATTGGAAGCTGGAGATCAACTTTTTTTTTTTTTCTTTTGAGAGAAAATATTCCTGTGAGAAAGCCCAGTGTTTATATTATGATAAATATGTATGTCCACATGCAGGGAGTATATAGCTATTGAGGGAGAAAGTAATTTAGGAAAGAAGTAGATGAGAAGGACAGCAACTTCTTATCCACAGAAGCCACAAGAGTGCTGCAGACACGCATGAAGGTGGCAGCAGTTGCTCCAATAGCCATATGTTTCAGCACAGACATCTTTTTTTATTCCTTCTTACCCATAAATTTAGAAAAACTGAGCAAAGAAGTCTGGATTTCTACTTTCCAAGGATGAGATTTCTTAAAATTTCAAATTAGACTTTTTTTCCCTTATATAAAACCACAAGGTAGGAGATTATATTTGGAATGACTCAGTGTACATCGTTACATTTGAAGGTTGTTTTTCCGGATTAAAAAGAACAATTGTGGGACAGACTAAGGAGCAGACCCCTTGGAAACTCTCGGACTGGCATGTTGCTGGATTTGTTCACTCTCCCACAGTGGACATATGTGAGGCCAGTGCTTGGAAATAGGGACAGACATGTTGGAGTTTGGATACTGGTAGAGAACTCAAAGTGAGGAAGAGAAATATATAGAATTTTTTTTTTTTTTTTTTTTTTTTTTTTTGCTGTACGCGGGCCTCTCACTGTTGTGGCCTCTCCCGTTGCGGAGCACAGGCTCCGGACGTGCAGGCTCAGCAGCCATGGCTCACGGGCCCAGCCGCTCCGCGGCATGTGGGATCTTCCCGGACCGGGACACGATCCCGCGTCCCCTGCATCAGCAGGCGGACTCTCAACCACTGCACCACCAGGGAAGCCCCTAGAATTTTTGTTGATTACAGTTGGCTTCTACATACAGAGACCTCAGGGTTGGTTCAAAACGTGCAGCTGAGGTTTAAAATATGTAGTTAAATAACTTGAAAATTAGAAGATAAAACAATAATGAGATTAGTGGCAATTCTGGACTACCAACTTGGAAAGGCAATCAAGAAGAAGTGGGAATGGCAACAGGCTTCAGAGATCAAGTGTTTTTCAGTGTTGGACATGTGAGTAGAAGCAATTCCAGATGTCTAGGTATGATAAAACAGCAGACCTCAAATGCCTGCTCTAGTATAGATAGCTATACTGTGCTAGATGCTTTGGGAGATATCAAAATATTTAAAAGACGAATAGTTTCATCTTCATAAAGTTTCTAATTTAGTTGCATGATAATGGTTTAGAAAGCCAACTTGATGGGTTTACAGTCCAGCTTTAACCCTTACCAGCACTGTGTTCTTGGGTAAAATACTTAATGTCTTCAGGCATTACTCCCTCATCTGTGGAACATCAATACTTGTATCTCCTATATGGCAGTTATGCTGCCTCCTTTCCATTCTTCCACAAGGCAAGCTTTCACTTCCCTCACCCCCTTTGCATATATGTTCCTGTTACCTGGAAAGCTCTTAGCATGGCTACATCTTTGAAGTTTTGCCTTTCATGTCAGAGAGCTTTAGTTCAGAAAATATCGTGTCTATATCCACGGATGAGGCTGTTAAAACACGAAAAGGACTACAGAAAAATACGGATGCTATTATTATCAGCCACCCGAAACAGGCTTTGAGATCAAGGAGTTCTCCGGGATTTAGGGTCAGCAAATTTTTTCTCTAAATGGCCAGATAGCAACTCATTTAGGATTTGCAGGCCATACTAAACAAATGGGAGCGGTTGTGTTCCAAATAAAACAATTTATGGACACAGAAATTTGACTTTCACGTTGCTTTCCACAGTCACTGAACCGGATTTGGCCTCTGCCCTGTAGCGCACTGACCCCTAGCCTATATGAGGATGGCAGACAAGAAGGGAGTGGAGAAGAACCGAGATTCTGCAGCCAGATATTAGGGATCAGATGGCTGCTGCGTGAGGCTGTCTCAACCTCCCTGGGCGCCAACGACCTCTGCAACGGGGCTGCGGCCCCCGTGTCTGGGGTTTGTGATGAGGGTTAGAAGTGACACGCAGGGGAAGCTCGGTGCTTGGAACGAGGGGCCCATTTACAGCGTCGCCCTCTCTGCGGTGACCTGGGAGCAACCGGGTTTCAAGCGGAACCGACTCCGAAGCCTCAGTCTCGGGGTGCGGGAGGAGGGGCGGAGCCCACCCGGGGCGGCGGCACCGCGGGGCGAGGCCGGGCCGGGCGGGCCGGGCGGCGCGAGTCGGGGGCGGGGCGGCGGCGCAGCGTCGTCGTCGTCGTCCCCGCCTCCTCCCCAGGGGCCGCGTCGGAACCTCGGTAGCCGCGGCGTTTACAGCCCGAGGAGAGCGGCGGGCCCGGCAGCGGCGGTGGCCACCCAGACCCACCCGAGGCGCGTCTCCGTCGGCCTCCCGGCGCCCCCAGGCCGCAGCGCCCGCGCACCTTCAGCTCGCTCGCTCGCCCTCCTTCCCTGCTGCCGGCTGCGCCATGGCGTTGGCGTTGGCGGCGCTGGCGGCGGTGGAGCCGGCCTGCGGCAGCCGGTACCAGCAGGTAAGCAGCGCCCAGTGTCTCCCCGGCCCTGCCCTACCCGCTGGCCGCTTCAGGCCTCCTCTCCGGCCCCGCCTGTGGCCAACTCGATGCCGCGGCTTGGCAGGCCGCGCTGGGCCTGGGCGGGCCGGGCGGGCCCCGGGCTCGAATTCGAGGCGGCCGCGAGCTGGGCCTGTCCCTCCGCCACCCGGGCCGGGACTCGGGCGGTGGAAAAACCTCCGCCCCGCAGTGTTTCTCGCATTTCCCACGGCGGGCGGGTCCCCGGGTCGGAACCCGCGACCCTCCGGAGGCGTTGACCAGGGTGCATTCAGTTTTCCTTTTTTCCACCTTGAATTTGATGTCACTGGAAAGAAAGAAAAAAAAAAAAAACCGTGAGATGGTAAAGGAAACTGGGTGGAGATGAAAGATTAAAATCGCTGCTGCTGCTGCCGACAGCTCTCCGCAGCGAGATGCGATTACTCAGGGTTTCAGAGCCTAGTCTGCTCGTCGAAACCCATCCCCCTCGCTTGCGTTTTAAGACAAAAGTCAAAATGAGACGAGGAACAAGTCTGCAGTTCGCAGTAGATTTGGAAAAGGCGATTAACTGGCGATGTCCCTATAATGTCGAGCTACGTTGCAGGCTGCAGGGCGTGTGCCTGAGTGTGTGTTTTCAGAGATTGGAAATGACGTTTAAAGAGATTGAATAGCATAGCTGGGGAGAAAATGTATAGGAGATGATTGGATTATTATCTCGGGTACGATTTATAAATTGAGGCCCTAGGGAAAACAGCTGCTTGTTTTACTCGCCTGTCTGTAGCCGGGTTTCCGTCGGAAATTCGGGAAGACATTTTGCAGGGTTTTTAGAGGTATTCAATCTAAGACACCGTAATTGTGGCAACTGAGCCAGCTGGTAACTGATGTTGATTGGAACTGCAGGTAAATGCTTACATTTTGTTTCAGATGCTTTCACTATAATTTGCATACAAATGGCAATCGTGCTTTTATGAAATTAAATGTCCTATCATAGATGATCTACAGTTTTATATTTTAGAAGTGAGGAAAACCAGTATGATTAAAACATGTAGATTAACCCTGGTGGGGCCAGTTACTGGGTTGTTTTGCTGTCGTCAGCCCTCTGTTGTAATTTCCTCCCTCCTACAGTCCGACTCCTGATATGACCGATTTTAAGAATTTATCTTTTTGGTTTCATAAGCACGCCCAAATTGTGGCAATGGAGTCTAGTCCTTAGATCTCTCACAGCCTGGGGTACATGCTTTTTTGTATGACCTTGGGCAAGGCCCTGGGTTCCTCCCTGCTTTAGTAAAATATGATTGACAGGTATCACTTAACTGTCACCAAGGTGTTCACAAATCACATGTACCCCATCGTGTGATTTAATTCATTCTTTTCATCCTGCCTTGGATAAGGCAAAGAAGCAAAAAGCTGTGGCTTTTCTTTGTACTGCCATCTTCTTGAGCTATTAGGTAATGCTGACATAACGCTAGAATACAAAAAATTTGGTGGAGTAACAAAATTACGTATTTCTCAGCGTAGTGTTTAATAGCTTTTAATATGCAGAACAGAGGTATGTTAAGGACAGGCCATCGTTTTTACTTTTTTAAAACTTATTATTTTGAAGAAATCTTCAAAAAAAAAAGAATGAAAGAAAGACCTAATCTTCCCAGAAAAATTGCAAAATATGAAAGCCAAAAAAACCCAAAACCCCACACCAAAAACCTATCACATATAGATAACCAAAGTTAATATTTTGTGTATTCTTGTGGACTCATAGCTGTGTAAGTATACATGAGTGTGTACATGTACAGATAAGGAAAGTTAATATTGATTGAGCATTTATTATGTGCCAGTCATGGTACTAAGTGCTTTATGTCCATTATTTCACTTAATCCTCACAAAACCCCTTCGAGGCAGGGTTTGGTATTGTATAGATGACAAGTCAAGACTCCCTAGAGGCTCAGTAACTTACTCAAGGTCACAGCTTCTAAGTAGTGATTACAAGGATAAATACATGCTTACCTACTTAAAACACAGGCTTATGGCCCAAATATAAGCATATGCATTAGCAGATATATACATGTGCATATGTATTCTTTTATGTACCCATACATACATATACAGGCACATCTTTGTACATACGTGCAGTTCCAAGGGCCCCTGATTATACTTGAACACACTTTGTGCATATGTGCACATGTATGTTTACATACCCACATGTTCTCAAATACATGTGCATTCACAAATTTGCACGTGTATGTATTGTGCACATATATGTACAAAGGCACACAATATAGCTATATAATGGGTTCATATTTTAATGTCTGCAGAGCATGCAGTTGTATAGCTGAACCATAATTTAATCAATTGGCTATTGTTGGTCTCTAAGGGTGTTTATAATTTTTTTTCTGTCACTGAAGTTTCTTTTATATACATCTTCAACCATTTCCGTAGTATAAATTTCTAGCCGTGTAAATGCTTGGTCAGAGAATATACATATTTAAAAGGCTTTTGAATTATGGAATGTTGAATTGTCCAGGCAACTTGATAGGAGCATGATACTCTTTGGTTGTCACAAAGGGCCGTTCTGACTTCTATTTGATCTGGTTAGTCAAATTGAGCTGGTCCTCTAGTGAAGTAAGTGTAATGGAAAACTGTATGATTCATTCATAAATGCAAACAGTGGTTTTGCCTTTATGGCCTTTTGATTGGTAGAGCAATATGTGCACAACTTAGCATTACCACAGACTATACAGATAGGCTGGGCTCATAGGTTTCCTGTCCCTTAATTTTTCCCTTTTTGCATTTTGAAACTGAGATTGTGTGTCCAAACATTCTGAAGCACTGTTTCAGAAAGCTCTAGGTAGGCCCAGTGTTGAGAAACCTGTTGTGTTTTCATCTCTCTGAGGATGTTTACCCTGTTCATCCATTCCAAGCCTTCTTTGCCTCACTGTAATAGATCTTTGGCTATATCATGCATTTTGCCAAATACTTCCTGATATGTTCTGAGATATTTGGATTTAAATCCATTGAAAGTAGGCAATGATGACACTGCCATATAGACTTAAAAATAGACTGCAGAGGGCTTCCCTGGTGGTGCAGTGGTTAAGAATCCACCTGCCAGTGCAGGAGACACGGGTTCGAGCCCTGGTCTGGGAAGATCCCACATGCTGCGGAACAGCTAAGCCCGTGCGCCGCAACTACTGAGCCTGTGCCCTAGAGCCCACGAGCCACAACTACTGAGCCCGCGTGCCACAACTACTGAAGCCCGCACACCTAGAGCCCGTGTTCCCCAAGAGAAGCCACCACAATGAGAAGCCCGTGCACCGCAACGAAGGGTAGCCCCCACTCGCCACAACTAGAAGCCCGTGCACTGCAATGAAGACCCAGTGCAGCCAAAAAAAAAAAAGGCTGCAGAATGTTTACTTTTAGATCTGACTCCCTGTCTGCTAAAGAAGTTGCTCGCTTGTGGGCATCACTAATAAGTTTGTATTGTAGTTTGGTGACATTGTAAAGCAGTTTTGGGTAAGTTCTTTCAGGATTGTGAAGGAAGGTTTTGATAGATGAGGGAAAGAATTTCATCTCCGGCAGGCCAAACTTTTTCATGTTCAAGTGTTAGATGACGTCATGATCCTAGAGGAAGGAGTGAGTGGTGCCCATGTGGTTTTATTTTTTTATTTTTATTTTTTTTAGTTTCAGAAGACATTATAATTATATGATGGAATGCCCCTTAGGATGTCATGTCAAGATTTTGAGGTTATTTGGCGTATTTGTGGCCTGTATTGCCAATGATCAAAGAAAACTTATAAAAATACTGAGAAGACGGGTAGAATTATTTCTTAGAAGAATGTTTTAGTTGTGGTAAAATATATATGAAGTTTTACCATTTTAACTGTACACTGTTTTTAAGTGTACAGTTAGTTCAGTAGTTGTTTTTTGTTTTTTGGCTGCACTGGTTCTTCGTTGCTGTGCTCGGGCTTTCTTTAGTTGCAGCGAGCGGGGACTACTGTTCGTGGCAGTGCGCGGGCTTCTCATTGCGGTGGCTTCTCATTGCAGAGCACGGGCTCTAGGCGGCGGGCTGCAGTAGTTGTGGCTCGTGGGCTCTAGAGTGCAGGCTCAGTCGTTGTAGCTCACCGGCTTAGTTGCTCCGCGGCATGTGAGATCTTTCTGGACCAGGGATCGAACCCGTGTTCCCTGTATGGGCAGGCGGATTCTTAACCAACCACTGTCTACTAGGGAAGTCCCAGTTCAGTGGTATTAAGTACATTCATATTGTTGGGCAGTCTTCATCACCATCCATTTCCACAAACTCCATACCCCTTAAACAATAACTCTCTATTTCCCCCTCCCAAGCCCCTGACAGCCAACATTCTGCTTTCTGTCCATGAATTTGATTACTCTAAGTACCTCATATAAGTGGAATCATATAGTATTTGTTCCTTCTGTCTGGCTTATTTCACTCAGCATAATGTCCTCCAGGTTCATCCATGTTGTTGCATATGTCAGAATTTTCTTCCATTTTAAGGCTAAATAATATTCCATTGTATGTGTATACTATATTTTGTTTATCTACTTTTTGGCCATTGTGAATAATGCTGCTGTGAATATGGGTGAACAAGTATCAAAAGAGTCCCAGCTTTCAATTCTTTTGGATATATTGTTGAATTTGTATAATTTGTAGGTTTTACCATATGAACCAACAATTTGTAGAATTGTTTGTTCATATGGTATTGCTATTTTTAATTTTTTGAGGAACTGCCATACTGTTTTCCATAGAAATGCACTATTTTGTATTCCAACCAGCAGTGCATAGGGATTCCAGTTTTGTCACATCCTCATCAACACTTGTTATTTTCTGTTTTGTTTTTGATAAAACAATCTTAATGGGTGTGAAGTGGCATCTCATAATGATTTTGGTTTGCATTTCCCTAATGATTAGTGATATTGAGCATCTTTTTATGTGCTTGTTGGCCATTTGAATATCGTTGGAAAAATGTGTATTCAAGTCCTTTGCCAATTTTTGAATTGGGCAAATTCAAAAATTCAAATTTTTGAATTGTTTGCTTTTTGTTGTTGAGTTGTAGGCATAATTTCTTTTTTTTAATTGAAGTATAGTCGATTTACAATATTGTGTTAGTTTCAGGTGTACAACATAGTGATTCAGTATTTTCGCAGATTATACTCCATTATAGGTTATTACAAGACACTGGGTATAATTCCCTTTATGTGAATATTCTTGTTGCTACCTATATTATATGTAGTAGCTTGTATCTGTTAATCTCATACCTCTAGTTTGTCCCTCTCTCCTTCCCTCTCCCCTTTGGTAACCACAAATTTGTTTTCTATATCTGTGAGTCTGTTTGTTTTGCATATACATTCATTCGTATTATTTTTTACGTTCCACATATAAGTGATATCATACAGTATTTGTCTTTCTCTGACTTATTTCACTAAGCATAATATTCTCTAGGTCCACACACTTGCTGCAGATGGCAGTATTTCATTCTTTTTTGTGGCTGAGTAATATTCCATTGTATGTATATATTAAGAAGATAATGGTGTATGTGTTTGTGTATCTCACATCTTCTTTATGTACATTTTCAACTTTTTACTATGAAAATTTCAAACATATACAAAAATTTAGCGTAATAAATCCTATGTACCCATCACTCAGCTTCAACAATTATCAACAAATGGCTAACCTTGGGACTTCCCTGGTGGTCCAGTGGTTAAGAGTCTGCCTTCCACATATACAATGGAGTATTACTCAGCCAAAAAAAGAAACGAAATTGAGTTATTTGCAGTGAGGTGGATGGACCTAGAGACTGTCATACAGAGTGAAGTAAGTCAGAAAGAGAAAAACAAATACCGCATGCTAACACATATATGGAATCTAAAAAAAAAAAAAGGTTCTAAAGAACCTAGGGGCAGGACAGGAATAAAGATGCAGACGTAGAGAATGGACTTGAAGACATGGGGAGGGGGAAGGGTAAGCTGGGACTAAGTGAGAGAGTGGCATGGACATATATACACTACAAAATGTAAAATAGATAGCTAGTGGGAAGCAGCCGCATGGCACAGGGAGATCAGCTCAGTGCTTTGTGTCCACCTAGAGGGCTGGGATAGGGAGGGTGGGAGGGAGACGCAAGAGGAAGGGGATATGGGGATATATGTATGCATATAGCTGATTCACTTTGTTATACATCAGAAACTAACACAACATTGTAAAGAAATTATACTGCAATAAAGACGTTAAAAAAAAAAAAAAAGAATCCACCTTCCAATGCAGGCGATGCAGGTTCGATCCCTGGTTGGGGAACTAAGGTCCCACATGCCACAACCCATGCGGGCAACTAAGCCCGCACACCACAACTAGAGAGAAGCCCACGCGCCTCAACGAAAGATCTCGCATGCTACAACAAAGATCCCGCGTGCCACAAGTAAGAACCGACACAGCCAAATAAAAAAACAAACAAAACAAATGGCTAATCTTTTTCATTTACACTCTCTACCATTATTTTGGAGCAAATCCTAGAAATCATGTCATTTTGTCCATAAATATTTCTGTGTGTAAAAGATAATGGTGTGATATTTTAAGCAGACATTATCACATGAGGAAATATGTCATGAGAGCACTTTTGTAATTTGTTATGAATGTGGAACCAGGATTTGTGAGTGTCAGGAGCTGCAGATCTGCAGCTATCCATTGTATTTGACTTACTCTCTATGAGGTGCTCTAGGAAATCCTCGCATCATCTAAACTGATGCCACCCACTGGCTTGCCTGCATATAACTTCAAATTACTTTATCCTGGACACCAATTATATTACATTACATTAAATTCGATTATAAAATAAATCCTACCATGAGAGTAATTTTGTATTTTGTTAATTAAAAAAAAAGGAAGACGAAGAAATTCAAGTGACATTCTCTGATTTACTTGTTCTTAGGGCTTTAAAATAATTACTTTGGTTTCGTAATCGTTTATTCTTACATTATCTTTGAACAAGTACAGCCGTTTAGTGGAATCATATTCTTGTAGTAGTGGATAATGCCCATTTAGTTAAAGCAACTTTTAACACTTTAATTAGAGATTACTGCTGAGAATCAACTTGGTGATCTTATCTTTATTCTCAAGTCATTTTTGCCAGTATGCTAGGCAGTTGGTGAATACCATGTATTGAATCTGTTGAATTTTACACATTCCAGTTGTAATTGCTTCTCGTGGCTGTCTAGATAGAAGTACAGTGTATGTTGTTGCTTTCACCAAGTGTAGTAATAAAGTGAGTGTTATCAGACATCACTTTGCACATCCTTCTGTAACAGTTAGGCTCATTTTTTCTGAATACTACAATTTATATTAAAAGTTCTAAATACCAGCTCTAAATATTGATCCAATTTAAGAACATTTCTAGTGAAATATTTTCTGATTAAAGCAGTTTCTTTCACGTGTATTATATATTTCTTCTCCCCTAGCAATTTAGTATAATTTTGACAGTTTCTCTTTTAAATTTGTGTATTGCAATAATATCAGTTAGTAGTAAATCAGAGGCTTGAATGTGATTTGGAGGTCTTTCTGGAGATTGGATATTTATGAATAGACATACAAAGGTTTAGGGAGGGTTTCTGTTTAATAACAATTTCATTTTATTTGTCATTCAGTGTTTAAATGTGGCATTAAATGTTAAACATTTCTTGTGATAAAATAGTACACAGATACATTCTTTATATACTGGAGTCAAACAGTAACTTGTAAAGGAAAACTTGACTTCCCTTCTAGTCTCTCCCCAGAGGTGTAACTGCTTCTCAAGTTTGGTGTGCGTTCTTCAGGCTTTCTTCCTTTCCTTTAAAAAAAAAATGTTAAAAGTGTTAAATATTTAAAAATAAACTTTACTTTTTGTAACGTTTTTAGATTTTCAGAAACGTTGGAGATAGTGCAGTTTCTGTATACCCCAGACCCAGTTAACCCTTTAACATCTTATATTAGTGTGGTACATTTGTGACAATTAATGAACCAGTATTGATATGTTGTTATTAACTGAAGTCCATACTTTATTCAGATTTTCAGTTTTTATCTGTGTGTTTTTTCTGTTCCACATTACATTTGGTCATTGTATCTCCGTAGGCTCCTCTTGACTGTGACAGTTTCTCAAGTTTTCCATGTTTTTGATGACCTTTACAGTTTTGAGTATTAGTTATTTGCAGGATGTCCCTGAATTGGGATTATTTTTTTAAAATTTACTTTTAATTAATTAATTAATTTTATTTTATTTTTGAGTCTTTGTTGCTGTGCGCGGGCTTTCTCTAGTTGCAGCGAGTGTGGGCTACTCTTCGTTGCACTGCGCGGGCTTCTCATTGCGGTGGCCTCTCTTGTTGCGGAGCACGAGCTCTAGGCGCGTGGGCTTCAGTAGTTGCAGCATGCGGGCTCAGTAGCTGTGGCTCGCAGGCTCTAGAGCGCAGGCTCAGTAGTTGTAGCACACAGGCTTAGTTGCTCCACAGCATGTGGGATCTTCCCGGATCAGGGATCAAACCTGTGTCCCCTGCATTGGCAGGCAGATTCTTAACCACTGCGCCATCAGGGAAGTCCAGGGATTTGTTGGTTGCTTTTCTCATGATTAGACTAGAGTTGTGGGTTGGAGGGAGGAAGACCACAGAGGTAAAGTGCCATTTTACATCATGTCATATCAAGAATGCATACTGTCCCCATGACTTACCACTGTTGATGTTGACCTTGATCTTCTGGCTGAAGTAGTGTTTGTCAGATCTCTCTACGTAAAATGACTCTTTCCCCCCTTTTGTACTGTGCTCTTTGGAAGGAAGTCAGTGTGGTCACTATGCACAGCCTATACTTAAGGTTTGGGGAGCTAAGTTCCACCACCTCATTGGGGGCAGTGTATCTACATAAGTTATTTGGAATTTTTCTGCGTGGGACATTTGTTTCTTCTCCATTAATTTATTTATTCAGTGATACTAGTATGAACTCATTAATTTTACTCTGGGTTATAAGCCAACACTATTTTATTTTGTTGCTCAAATTGTTCCAGCTTTGGCCATTGGGATCTCTTTCAGTTGGCACTTGTATCCCTTTGACAGAGCTCCATCTTTGTGGTTTTTTTAAGGCACTTCCTTACTTTTTGGCACCAGGTTCACCATGTATATTTTCTCTGCCATCCTGGAATCAGCCATTTCTCCAAGGAACCCTGGTTCCTTTTATTGGAGAATGATGTTAGAAACCAAGATCTGTGCTCATTGCTCCTGGTGTGTCATTGCTTCTAGGCCTTCTAGGCTGACAGAGTAAAGAAATATATGTGTGTGTGTATATCCATAAACATTTCATAGGTAACCATCTATCTATATTAAACTGACTCTAATCCATTACTACATGGATCACTCTAGCCTCCTCCCCTCTCATTTTTAAACTTCTACTCCAACAATGAGAGACCTGGCTCCTCCCACCTGCCATCCATTTACTTAATTTAACTTCAGTTCTAATGTACATGTGTACGTGTACATGTGTAGCAGTGTCAGAATTGTTAACTTACACCCCTGTGGGAAACAAGTTTTATCAACTAGAGGACAGGGCATATGTACAGTTTCTTTTGCCTTTAGTCTTATAAAGACTACTCATTTCCAAAGTTACTTAGGTACTCATGTCAGCACCTTTTCTCCTCACCCTCTTTAATGAGGTGGTTTCATAAATTTATAATACAGTTAGATTGTTCTGTCACATTCTGCATACCATCCTGGGAACCACCAGCCACCTAACATTTTTTTTTAAATTTCACATACATTAAAGTTCATACATTATTTCACATACATTAAATTTTTTTATCGTATTTCACATACATTAAAGTTCACCCCTTGTGCTATAAAGTTCTGTAGGTTTAGACAAATATAGGTTTTGACAAATGTATAGCATCCTTTTTGTTTTTTGTTTTTCAAACTACTTTTAAAGAAAAATGATGAGTGATTTCTCATTCTTATTTTGCAAGTTTTCCACTAATGATCATGTTTTGCTTCTTTTTAAAAAATCCCTTAAAATTTTTTTTATTTGGAAGTAAATAAAAACTGCAGGAATAGTATAAAATAATACCCATATAGTATGTATTGCCCAGATTCATCGTAAACATTAAGATTTGATTAACAATGACTACAATCCTATAAAAATTGAAAGCACTACAGGTAAAACTCAAGTCCTTTTAACCACCAATCCTTTCTCTATGGAACTCAGTGCTTATTTTGCTGTTTACTTTGTTATTAATTTAAAAAATTTGTTTTGTCCTTGTTAAATTTAGGTGAAATTTTGTGGACTGAGTAGTCAGGAATATAGTGTTCTTAGTATCTTGAAGCTTTCATTTTAGGAGCTTTATGATATAACGTCCAAACTTTTCATATAACTTTGTGTTAAAAAGCAGTTTTTGAAGGGTGTGATGTACACTTCAGTATCTGGAAGGCTCAATTTGGACATTAAGTAGAGACTGATTCAGGAGAACAAAAAAGGACTTTATGAAAACATCTAATCAGTAATATATTGCCTGACTTCTGCAATGAAGTATGTAGTTGTCATATGACTGTGGGCTAGAGCTTAGAACTTCAGTCTCTTTCTAGCTTTATTTTCTCCTTTCATAAAATGAAGTAGTAGTTAGATTAGATCATTTTGTCTCCTTCCAGCTTTATGATTGATTGTTTTTATTTATAGAAGTTGGTGGCTTTGATCCAAAGAGACAGCATTCTATTGATGATTTAGCAAATTTCTTTTATGATGAATAATTATTTTTGAAAATGATGTCAGTAAATATATATGCCCAGTAGATTTTTTTAAAATTATGCATGGTTTAAAAAATAGAAAAATCTCCTTAATATTATGTTTTAAAAGAATGAGTCACTGGTGAGTACAGAGTACTGTTTTGTTATTTCCCACTAGTTAAAACATTCTGTTTGGGGCTTCCCTGGTGGCGCAGTGGTTGAGAGTCCGCCTGCCGATGCAGGGGACGCGGGTTCGTGCCCTGGTCCGGGAGGATCCCACATGCCGCGGAGCGGCTGGGCCCGTGAGCCATGGCCGCTGAGCCTGCGCGTCCGGAGCCTGTGCTCTGCAACGGGAGAGGCCACGACAGTGAGAGGCCCGCATACCACAAAAAAAAAAAAAAAAAAAAAAAAACCATTCTGTTTGTAGGTCTTTCCCTTCTGGTCAGCTTCAAACAAACATGGTGTATCATGACAAAAAGTTAATGATATGGGACTTTCCTGGTGGTGCAGTGGTTAAGAATCCACCTGCCAATTCAGGGGACACAAGTTCAAGCCCTGGTCCAGAAAGACCCCACATGTCACGGAGCAGCTAAGCCTGTGTGCCACAACTACTCAGCCTGCACTCTAGAGCCCGCGAGCCACAACTGCTGAGCCCTCGTGCCAGAACTACCGAAGACCGCTCACCTAGAGCCCGTGCTTCACAACAAAGAGAGGCCACCACTATGAGAAGCCCGCACACCGCCAACGAAGAGTAGCTCCGCTCGCTGCAACTAGAGAAAGCCCACGCGCAGCAACGAAGACCCAACGCAGCCAAAAATAGATAAATAAATTAATTAAAAAATAAAAAGTTAATGATGCTTTTAGAATTCAGAAAAGTTAATCAATAATTTAAAATTTTTTCAAATAAACTATTTTTAAGAGCAATTTTAGGTTCACAATAAAATCAATAATCTTTTAAAAGGAAGAAAATACCAATTTTAAAAGTTTTTTTAGCTTTTTTAAAAGAAACTGGCTCTTGATTTCTAGTATTCTTATTCACTGCTTTTAGCAGTTGCATTTTCACAAGTTTGGAAAATCTGCTCATGTTATTATAGAAATAGCATAAGAAGTATTAATTGAGGGTTATCTGCAGCCTTGGGGATCTTACACATGATTGATTGTTGATAGGAGATTCCTTTCAACACTTGTCCTTGTGAAGCAGAATTGCATTTTCAGATGTAATAGTATTTTAGAGTGTACATACTTAAAATCAGTTCTACTCAGTCATGCATGTGAGGGTGGGTAGCATTAATGCTCTCAAGCACATTGGTCCAATTTCATTTTAGGTGAGAGTTAATTGAGGTGATCACAGTTATGTGATGTTATAAGCTTTACAGCTGTCTTGTCACCATTCAGCTCTGGCCAAAATGACTAGCTGAGTCGAGGAGGAGAAAAGGCAAATTATGCTGGGCATGAAAGGTAATTATTGGCTTATTAGCTTCACCATTATTTGGAAGGTTAAAATATCTTATTTTCTATGTATCAGTTAGGTTTAAGGTAATCCAAATGCCATTTTATATTTAGGACTTCACATTTTAGTGAAAATATTTAAGTAAGAATCTGTAATTGTGTTTGAAAGGATCTCAGCAATTTCTGGCGTATACCTTTTTAACACTGATTTTGTATTTCTCTTAGCAGGTTGCTTTAACTATTATTTAGCTGTACCTAGTTACTGCTGTAGTTATTTCTAAGAAGTGAACTTTTTTTCCCATGAGAAAAATATAGACTGACTTTCAAATGCTACAGTGATATTACAAAAGAATATTTAATAATGAAGGAAAATTCCACCGTGTAGTGAGTGAAAAAGGTTATAAGATGATTTGTATTCCCCCAGAAGGCTGGAAGGATATCTGAAAGATGGGATTGTGGTGGGTTTTATTTTCTTCTCTGTATTTTTGTCAGGTTTTCTCCTTGTGAGCCTAGGAATCTTAGAAAAAAGAATTTTTAAAAATCGCTGTGTGCTGTTTATTATTACGAAAATGTTACTCTTATGCTTGTCTTATGTATAGAGTATACTTTTATCCCCCCAAATTTGTATCTTGGTTTTTAAAGTGTCAAGCTTCCATTCATCCAAGACTTTTCATCTCGTGAGCCATCTGCAATCTGCGTAATAAGGCATTTATGAAGTGCCAGCTTGCGTGTTTAAATATTATGGAATTAAAAGTTGACTAAGTGCCTGTAGAGTGCTGCTTTGTTCATCCTCGTTCCTTCGCATCTTGCCTTCCTTTTCTTCTTTCCCTTACTTTTAGTACCCAGCACAATTTGATGCATATAGTAAGTATTCACTAAATACCTGTTGAGTGACTTCAATCCATGAGAATGTATTATGGTATTGATACAATATTAATTATATTAATTCAGAAAATAAGATAGTAGATAAAAGGCATTATCTTGAGATGGAAGAGATCACCTACTTCCAGAGACTTCTTAGGAAGCTTCTGAGAAGATGTAACTTGAGCCTGGCCTTGGAGGATAGGTAAGAGGTAGATGGGGGAGACCAGGACTTGGGAGAAGGGGTGGAGTTGGACTCTCATGATTTGTTGTTTCCCTGGGGAACTTGTTTCACTTCGTGGAATACATCACCTTCCCTGGCCAGGAGCTCTCCTGTTGCTCTACTTCCTCTACCTGGAATGCTCCCTTCTTCCCAGCTCCCCTCTCAGTTCAGGTAGTTTGTCCTAAGGGGAGTTTGAGTACCTCCCCTCTCCCCCATTTAGGTTAGTTTCCCATGAATACGAGATTACTCTTTCATGACACATTTTGTAATCATATTTTAATCTTTTTAAATTTATTTTTCATATCTTACAGATAGTTATACTTACATATAGGTTAGAGTCAGATCGATCTTACAGGCTTATTACCCAAAACAGCAGTCTCCTGCTTACTTGCCTGCTTCTTAGCTCTTTCTTTTGCTGTTTCGCTGTTATCTGTGAAGGTAAAAAACATTTATAGGCTGTTACTTCTTGATTTTTCAGTTTTCAGGATTTAAAAAATTTTTTTAATTGACTTACCACTAGGAGCTTTAAGGGTTTAGCTCTCTTTTACTAACCTCCCACAACTGCATGTACTCCCATTTCCTGTCTCTCCATTTTTCTAGTATAGTTATATCCACAGTGTAGTTAGATCAGTATTCAGTAATATGTTGTATGCTGTGGTTACTTTTCCTTGCCTGACAGTACCTTATTTTCCCTAGTTAACATTTTTTTTGTTTGTCTAATTTTCTACGTATATATCATAAATTGCTTATAACATGAATTCACCCTCAGACTCTCACTTAATAATCTTAATGGTTTTTGGGGTTTGTTTTTTTTTTTAGATTTATTTATTGGATGTGCTGGGTCTTCGTTGCTGTGCGCAGGCTTTCTCTAGTTGCAGTGAGCGGGGTCTACTCTTTTTGTGGTGCGTAGGCTTCTCATTGCGGTGGCTTCTCGTTGCAGAGCACGGGCTCTAGGGGCGTGGGCTCAGTAGTTGTGGCTCGTGGGCTCAGTAGCTGTGGCTCGCAGACTCTAGAGCTCAGGCTCAGTAGTTGTGGTGCACGGGCTTAGTTGCTCCGTGGCATGTGGGATCTTCCCCGACCAGGGCTCGAACCCGTGTCCCCTGCATTGGCAGGTGGATTCTTAACCACTGTGCCACCAGGGAAGCCCCTCTTAATAGTTTTTTGATATTTTCAAACACATCAGTTACTTTATTGATTTCATTGTTGGGGTGGTGTGTGTGGCTCTTTCCTGGTTTTTTGACTTGTTCTAGAAGGCTGTTCTCAAGGTCTGTTGTTTAGTTGTTATCCTAGGGATTTCCTTTTCCAACGTTTTAAATTGAAGCCCTTTCCCTTGATTCACATCTTTTTTTTTTCTTGGTTTATTGTCTCATATCCATGGAACATACACTCCAGTATCTTTCTGAGGAAGAATGCATGGGGGTTAAAGTTTTGTTTTTTTTTAATCTTCACCCTTACTTCGACTTCTGGGTTGGAAACATTTTCCTTTAAAATTCTGAAAGCCATTTGTTGCATTGCCTTCTAGGTTCCGCTATTAGGAAGACCAAAGCCAATTGTGATGTCTGATTCTTTAAATGTGGCCTACTTTCTCTGTTTCTCTGGAAGCCTTTAGGAGCTTCTTTATGTCCCCAGTGTTGTTAAATTTCACTATGTTGTACCTTGGTGTAGATCTGTTTACATCTGTTGTGCTAGGCACTCAGTGGGTCCTTTTGGTCTAGAAGCTCATGTCCGTTAGTTCTGGGAAATTTTTAAAAGTGTTTGATTTTTTTTTTCTCTGCTTTAATTTTTTTTTCCTTCTCTCCTTGGATCTTGGACCTTTTGTACTGATTCTTTAAAATTGTTTATTTATTTAATTTTTAAAATTTTATTTATTTGGCTGCGCTGTGTCTGAATTGTAGCACGTGGGATCTAGTTCCCCCACCAGGGATCGAACCCAGGCTCCATACATTGGGAGTATGGAGTCTTAACCATTACACCACCAGGGAAGTCCCTTAAAATTTTTTTTAACCTCTTCTCATATTTTCACCTGTTTTTCCCTACTTTCTATGAGAGATTCTCAATTTTATATTCTAACTCTTCGATAAAATTTTAATAATCTGTTATTTTTAATTTTCAAAAACTCTTTAATTGGCCCTACCCCCTATTTTAGTAGCACACTGTCCTCGTTTTATGGTTTTAATTTTTTTTCTCTTATTTCTCTGAGATTACAGAAAGTTTTTTTCTTTCTTTTTAAAGTTTACACCTTCCTGCATAGTTCTTTCCTCCGTGTTGCATTTATTCTCTTTGCTTTGGTCTTTTATGACCTTTTAGTTGGAAGTATGTGGTGGTCTTTGCTTGGTTAAGAGTGCACAATCAGTAAAGCCGTTTGGAAGCTCAGTACGCTTGATGGAACTTCTTGCGGGGGCTTCTTGCCTTCTAATCTAACTAGGCTGTTTCTTTGCGTGACAGTGTTTTTAAATCTTTCTTCTTGGGCTGGTCAGTTTCCCCAGAGAATAGGCCTGACTGTTACTGTTCTGGGAGCTGATTGGCAGAGGAAGACTCGGATATCTCAAGGTTTAGTACATAAACCTCTCACTTAATCACTCTTTTCTGATATGTTGTTCTTTCTCCTAAGCTCTGGTGTCTCCAGTCCAGACCTCTCCACCTCAGTCTCTCCAGAGAGAGTCTTCTAATGGGGATTCCCGGAGCTGTGTTTGTTTAACTGGGTCTCCGGGCTTCCCTGGTGGCGCAGTGGTTAAGAATCCGCCTGCCAATGCAGGGGACACTGGTTCAAGCCCTGGTCCAGGAAGATCCCACATGCCGCGGGGCACCTAAGCCCGTGCGCCACAACTACTGAGCCTGTGCTCGAGCCCGTGAGCCACAACTACTGAGCCCACATGCCACAGCTACTGAAGCCTACGCACCTAGAGCCTGTGCTCCGCAACAAGAGAAGCCACCTCAATGAGAAGCCCACACCCTGCAACCAAGAGTAGCCCCCGCTCGCTGCAACTAGAGAAAGCTCGCGCGCAGCAACAGAGACCCAGCTCAGCCATAAATAAATGAATGAATGAATAACTGGATCTCCAACTTCCCTTTCTGCTTTTAAATCTCATTTTCACTGTTATTTCCGCTGGTACCTGCGACCACTGATTCTTGAGCCTTTAGAGGGTATAGTGCAAGACAGGTTGATTTTCTGCTTTCTGGGTTAGGATTCAGGTTTCTTGGGTCTGCAGTGTACATTGTTTCCTGTCTTCCTGCTTCTAACTTGTGGGATTTTATTGCTGCTTCGTCTCCTGTTAATCGATTTTGAATTTTTTTTTGCCTCAAATTTAATAAAACTTCAATAACATTTACATTTGAGAGGATTTTGGAAGGTATAAGAGGCAAATGTGTGTGTTTAATCTTCAGCTGGAAAATTATGATTGTAATTACTTCTTTTGATGATCTTTTCTTTGGTAAGCTTTAGACTTAGTGAGGTAAAAAACATCAGTCATGGCCTGACATGTTCTTTGAGTGGTGTTAATCATAAAATGCAAGCAATTATACACTTGCATATTGGAACATTCTCTGATAGGGTGAAGGGACAGATATGAAATGCTTAATGAATCTCCCTCTTGGTTCTCGTTCTTGCAGGAGAAGGGGACCTCATGACCAGGCCTAAGTTAAGGCAGCCTCTTGAATAGAATACCTTTCCCCATCCGTAATCTCTGTCTCAGTGTGCTGTATTCCAGGCATCATCATCATCATCACATGATAATCATAATAATGAGCAAGCATAGCTGAGAGAGCTCTGGTAGCTCATGGGGCTAGCAGAGCCAAGCAGGCTGCAGTCAGCATGAGTCTCTGGATTCTAGGCATGTCTGTCACTTCCTGGGGCTGTACATTTGACTTTACTATCTTATTATTATTATTTTTGAAATTATAATCATGCTTATTTTTCAAAAATATTTCTTTATTTTTGTCTGCGTCGGGTCTTAGCTGCGGTGCGCGGGCTTCTGTCTGGTTGTGGCATGTGAGCTCAATAGTTGTGGCGTGTGGCCTTAGTTGCCCTGTGGCACGTGAGATCTTAGTTCCCTGACCAGGGATCGAACCCATGTCCCCTGCATTGGAAGGCAGATTCTTAACCACTGGACCACCGGGAAGTCCCTTCACTATCATTTTAATGTAGAATATTCCATTTTTTGGATATGCCAATTGGTAGTTTTTAGAAGGGAAAACTTTCTAGGAATTAGTGTGATCAATCAAAATACCAATTTTCCTTCGTATGTACCACAAACATTTACTGAATACCTATTTGTACCCAATACACTATGCTAAATGTTTTATTTCCTAAGAGCTGAAGGTTGGAGAGGTCTGTTTCTCTTTTTTGTTTCTTATACTCTTGTTACCATTTCTTTTTAAACTAGGTAACTCTGGAACCATAGTATTGATGTATGTAATGCATAGTACTTTATGAAGCATGAAGTAGTGATGGGGATGCCACCTGCTGTTGATCACTCATGGAATCATCATCACTGGCCCTTCCACAGATACAGCAGTCATCTGCATGTGGCTCCATACCTAGCCTTATATTATTTGGTGATTTGTAAAGTAATATGAATAAGATAAACGTGAACTAGTAAGTCAAGATGGCATTAAGATTAGCTGCCATTTCTTCAGGTAGGTTTCTGTTAAAGCTACACCTCCATGCTTGCTTGAGTCAACATGTGCTAATAAGGTATCCATGATATGCCACTCACTGTTAAGTGCTGGGGTGAATATAGCAGTGAACCATATGAAGGTCCCAGTCTGCAGAGGGCTCACGGTCTACACTGTTAACCCAGCAAGGGCTTGTGTGCCTGTGGCACAGAAAGCCAAACTCTGGCAGCGGGTATTTGCAGCAAAATAAGGGTTTATTTGAAGGTGCCAAGCAAGGAGAACCGGGCAGCTTATGCTCAAAAGACCCAAACTCTCTGATGGCTTTCAGGCAAGGTTTTTTTTTTTTTTGGCTGCGTTGGGTCTTTGTTGCTGCACGCGGGCTTTCTCTAGTTGCGGAGAACAGGGGTTACTTTTCTCATTGCGGAGGCTTCTCTTGTTGCGGAGCACGGGCTCTACGTGCACAGGCTTCGGTAGTTGCAGCACGTGGGCTCAGTAGTTGCGGCACGCGGGTGCTAGAGCATGCAGGCTTCAGTAGTTGCGGCCTAGGAGACTAAAGCCTTTCTTTCTGCAAACAAGAAACAAAGGACAGGCTTCCCTGGTGGCGCAGTGGTTAGGAATCCACCTGCCAATGCAGGGGACACGGGTTTGAGCCCTGGTCCGGGAAGATCCCACATGCTGCAGAGCAGCTAATCCCATGTGCCACAGCTACTGAGCCTGTGCTCAAGGGCCCGTGAGCCACAACTACTGAAGCCTGTGCGCCTAGGGCCTGTGCTCTGCAACAAGAGAAGCCACCGCAATGAGAAGCCCGCACACCGCAACGAAGAGTAGCCCCCGCCCATAGCTCCTGCTCACCGCAACTACAGAAAGCCCGCGCACAACAACGAAGACCCAACACAGCCAAAAATAAATAAATAAATAAATAAAATTTTTTTAAAAAAAGAAACAAAGGACAAGAAGAGCCTTTTGTACCTGGGAAGGCCCCACAGGGTCCTGTTTGGTTTCATTTCCCCCTTTTCTTTGATAGCCCTCAATCCTGAGAGGAACGGGGGCAGAACCAGAAACGAAATAAAGTTTTGGAGAGAGATTAATCATAAACTGAGCAGGGGAACTCAGTTTTAGGGGGACGCGGTTTCACGATTCCTCTGCCAGTCTCCTTTTCTCCCCTTCTGGAACTGTTAGTGAGTATGATTTACATACAGAAACATGCACAAATCATAAATGTGTATTGTAGTTCAGTGAATTTTCACAAGCTGAACATGCACGTTAACTAGTACCCAGATCAAGCAACAGCATTACCAGCACTCCAAAAGCTCCCTTCATGTGCCCTTCCAATTGTGCCCCTGCCCTGGGTGACCACTCAGCTGGCAGACTAGGTTTGCCCGGTTTTGCTCTTTACATAAGTGTAATCGTACAGTAAATGCTCTTGTGTCTGGTTTCTGTTGCTCAGCATTATGTTTATGAGATTCACCCTTGCTGTTGTGTGTTGTTACAGTTTATTCATTCACATGGCTGTATAATATTCCATTGTGTGAAGTTGTCATTTAGTTACCCATTCTGCTGTTGATGGGCATTTGGGTAGTTTCCAATTTTATGAATACTGTTGCTTTGAACATCCTGGTATGTCTTTTGGTGAACATGTGTGTTTCTGTCAGGATGTATAACTGGAGTATAATTGCTGGGTCATACAGTATGTATGAATTCATCTTTAGTAGATATTACTAAACAGTTTTCTGAAGTGGCTCTGCAAATTTACATTCCCAGTATGAGAGTTCTGGTTGTTATGTACCCTCAACAACATTTGGTATTTTCTGCTTTTTTATTTTAACTATTATCTGTGGTTTTAATTTGCATTTCTGTGATGACTATTGAAATGCAGCACTTTTTAAATATGTTTGTCAGCCATTTGGCTATCTTCTTTTGTGAAGTGTCTATTCAAGACTTTTGCCCATTTTTCAGTTCGGTGTTTTCCTTTTTGTTACGGCTTTTTAGAAGTTTTTTTTTTTAATGTCTTCTGGATATGAGTCCTTTGTCCAGAAAATATGTCTTCTATTCTGGGCTGTCTTTTCATTCTCTCAGTAGGGTCTTTTGAATGAATAAAAGTTCTTAATTTGAGAAGCACATGTGGGTGAACATCTTCATGTCCTTGTGCACAAAAAAGCTAACGATAAATGAAGAAATTGATAGTTAACTTTTGAAGATCTGTAAGATGGATATGTACTACTTCTACAGGAACTTGCTGATAAAAATATGCCATCCCTTGTGATGACCCAAACACTAAGCTGACCACAGAGTAGAAAATACTGACATATGAAAAACAAGTAGAGCCCAGAAGAAACCAGCAACTGTACCTAAGAAAGAATTTCCTTTGGCATTTTATTATAATGGTATATAGGAATAGTGCTTCTGTCAGTAGATTTAATGGAAAAGTTATTTTGTCCATGTTGACAAATGTTGATCTTAATAATTGTACATAAAGCATCATTTAACAAATTTCATCAAGTTAACTTTTTAATATCCCAAATTATCAGCCTAAATAATACTATTATGGCTTAAAATAGCAACCAGTCTTTCTAGTAAATTAATGAAAAAATGGAAGTGTTCTTTCAGGAATATTAAGGGGTAATAGTCAAATTGGTGTGATTGTGGCATGTAATAGTGCCTGTTAAAATTTCATTGAATGAAATCATTCAAATTTCTGACTATCCATGAGGAAGGTTGTTGTGGGCTATTGCAGAAGAAAAGGCAATGGAGAGAATGGAAAGCATGAATCACAACATATTTACATCTAATTCTATTCCTGTAGGTTATGTATCTACATTAATAGCATTTACTTTTATTTTTGGCTGCACTGGGTCTTAGTTGTGGCATGCGGGATCTAGTTCCCTGACCAGGGATCGAACCCGGGCCCCCTGCACTGGGAGCATGGAGAGTCTTAACCACTGGACTACCAGGGAAGTCGCCACGTTTACATTCTAAGTACTCTTTCTGCAGTACAGCTGTTTTTCAGAAAAGTTGTACAAATCAAACTAATTTAAATATGTTGCTAGATAGGCATGTAGTTTGATGATAGCCTTGCATTGTACTGATTTAAAAGGGTTGACTTCTTTTGTAATTTTAATAGTGCATTATATAATTGTTTTACCAGTCAGGATTTTAGGAGAGACATATATATGTATGCATGGTATATATGTATCTTAAATATATGTATCTTTATATATATGTCTTTATATGTGTACATTTACACATACATGTATATGTGTATTAGTGTGTATATGTGTGTATAAAATCTTAATGGAGACTAGAAATGTTCTGCATGCCAAGTCCAAAATCCTTTCAGTTCTGTTGTGAGTTTGTAAATAGGAACAGATAATTGTAAAAAATTGTTCTTGAAATTTAAAAGAACCATTGAATAGATGCCAGTTGTAGTCCACGTTCTGTTGGGACAATTCTTTTTTTCATAAAGTGTTGCTTAATATATCCTTTTAAGTGGTGAATAATTAGGAGTTCAGTTTTGCTTTCATGATGATATTTTAGAGCTTTAACGTATCTTAGAAGAGGACAACATGTAGGGTTTTAAAAACACAAACAGTATTTACCACTCATGGACTAGATTTTATGTAAACTATTTTAAAATGAATCTGATCTAGCTCCTATTTTCATATTGTTTATTCTGTAAACAAAAGATGAACTGTCCTGTCAGAGCAAGGTGTTGAGTCTCCAGTTCAACTTGTCTTTGCTAGGACGTTTAATTCCTTCTCCAAGTGGGTTCTGGAGCGCTGAACTAAGAACTGAGTTTTCTTATGGAACCAAAAAGTGGAGAAGAGGTAAGAATCAAGTCATGGATTGGTCAGTACATAGTTGGATGCTACTTCTTAAAACATGTTATGTTCAGGGGCAGAGAGACTTACCTATTTGAAAACCATATGATTGTTCCTTATTTCCCCAATCTTTATAAAATCATGAAGCATGGCAAGGGGTGGGGGGTTATCATTAACCTGGAAGGTTCTTGGCTGTAGATTTTGCTGAAGCTAGGTGACAGAAAACACTGGGCACCATTTACTTGACAGTGCCTTGGTGAAGCCATCAGTAGTGAAAATACTTGGATGTAAGATGTGGATCCCAGGGGTTGGCAGGTTGATGGCAGCTTTCTGGTGCCACCCAAAAATCTCACAATGCCACTGTCATAGCCATAGTTGGCTAGTTTAGTGCCTTCATGGATGAGGAGTTATTTCTCCTAGTGCCTTGGCTTCTTAATAAAGTTGGAGTTGGTGATGAGTGGCTACTATCTTGCCTTCCTCTTTTCTCTCTGGATGGTATGCCTTCACTTGTTATTTGGACCTCAGGTGAAAAAAAGAAGAAAAGCCATCAAATTGGTGATCATAGTTTGTAGCATTTGCTCTCATTTCTAAGGACTAACATAAATACTGCGTTAGAATATTTTCTCTCCTTCCAAACCAGATTATATTCATCAGTTGTATTTATGTATGTTAACGGTGATAACCACAAACATCTTTAAATAGAAAACTTTACAAACTGCTGGCCTTTCTGAAGAGATTTACTGTAGTATACTTTTCACCTCTTATTGCCATTGTCTTTTTAAAGCATTATTCTAATTACTTTGGTGAATTTTGATTTTTAATTGTGTTTTCATTTTGCTATTAAGAGGATTTGCATTTATCTTTTCCCTCTGCCATGAGAGCTGCTGTTGGGGATGGTCTAAATCCGGTGGTTGGTTGTTTTTAAAGTTATCTTTAGGTAAACAAAGTAGAAAAAAATCATGATGTTTATTCTCAGCTCTTAAAACAGATTGTTAGTCAAACTATCTTTTAATTTCTTGATCCTAATATTTTTCTTTTCAGGAAAGGAGAATATTAAGGAATTTTTAAAAAATCATGATGAGGTTATAATTCATTGTGTTATTTTTCTTTTTTCTTTTTATCCATTCATATATATGTGTTCCGTGTTAAGCTCTGGAGCTATTTATGGGATCAGGACCTATCCCCTCCCATTAAAGGACATAGACATTGATGTAGCAAGGAAATACTGATTTGGAATAGTCAATTTTCAGTGTCATTTTAAATGAAATGTGCATTATACAGATTTGCAGTTTTAGAAAATACTTTTTTTGAGATGTAATCCACACACCATAAAATTCATCTTTTTAAAGGGTACAATTCAGTGATTTTTACTGTGTTCACACGGTTTTGCAACCATTGCCACTGTCTAATTCCAGAACATTTGAATCACTCCCAAAAGAAACATGACACTATTAGCAGTCCGTCACTCCCCTTTCTTCCCTTCCCCAGCACCTGGCAACCACCAGTCTACTTTCTGTCTCTCTTGGATTTGCCGTTTCTGGAGACATTATATAAATGGAATCATACAGTATGTGGCGTTTTGTGACTGGCTCCTTTGCTTAGCATAATAACGTTTTCAAGGTTGACCCAGGTTTTAGCACGTATCAGTACTTTACCGCCATTTTTTTGTTGTTGTTAGGTTGATTTATTCCTATCCATCCTTTTGTATGGATATATCATATTTTGTTTATCCATTCATCATTTGATGAACCATTTGACTATTATAAATAATGCTGCTATGAACATTCATATATAAGTTTTTCTGTGAAAATTTGTTTTCATTTCTCTTGAGTATATGTCTAGGAGTGGAATTGCTGGATCCTTTTATAACTCTGTATTTAACTTTTTTTTGAGAAACAGCCAAACTGTTTTCCGCAGTGGCTGTACTCCTTGACATTCCTACCAGCAGTGTATGAGGGTTCTAATTACTCCACATATTCAACATTTGAGCTTTTTCCTTTTTTTTTTTTTTTTATGCGAGCCTCTCACTGTTGTGGTCTCTCCCGTTGCGGAGCGCAGGCTCAGCGGCCATGGCTCACGGGCCCAGCCGCTCCGCGGCATGTGGGATCTTACCGGACTGGGGCACAAACCCATGTCCCCTGCATCGACAGGCGGACTCTCAACCACTGCGCCACCAGGGAAGCCCCCCTTTTTTCCTTTTTTTTTTTTTATGGCCATAGTCATTCGTGTGACGAGGTAGCTTGTGGTTTTGATTTGCATTTCTTTTTTAAAAAAATTTATTTATTTTTGGCTGCATTGGGTCTTCCTTGCTGTGCATAGGCTTTCTGTAGTTGCGGTGAGCGGGGGCTACTCTTCGTTGCGGTGCACACGCTTCTCACTCTGGTGGTTTCTCTTGTTGAAGAGCATGGGCTCTAGGCACGCGGGCTTCAGTAGTTGTGGCGCATGGGCTCAGTAGTTGTGGTGCATGGGCTTAGCTGCTCCGTGGCATGTGGGATCTTCCCGGACCAGGGCTTGAACCCGTGTCCCCTGCATTGGCAGGCGGATTCTTAACCACTGCACCACCAGGGAAGCCCCTGACTTGCATTTCTTGATGACTAATGATGTTGAGCGTCTCATGTATACTGGCCATTTGTATATCTTCTTTGGAGAAATGTCTATTAAAATTAGATTGTCTTTTTATTGTTGAATTTCTCTTTGTCAAAATTACCTTTAGCAGAGAACTATTCTTTTTTTTTCTTTTTTTTTTTTAAATTTATTTCTGGTTGTGCCAGGTCTTAGTTGAGGTAGGTGGGCTCCTTAGTTGCAGCTCACCAACTCCTTTAGTTGTGGCACACATGCTCCTTAGTTGTGACATGCGAACTCTTAGTTGTGGCATGCATGTGGGATCTAGTTCCCTGACCAGGGATCGAACCCAGGCCCCCTGCATTGGGAGGTGGATTCTTAACCACTGCGCCACCAGGGAAGTCCCAGGAGAACTATTCTTGAATGTAAAGAATTCGGTGGTGGTAGAATATTTTATAGTCAGTATACTATATACAATTAAAAATATACAAACAGGTGGTTGCCAGAGGGAAGGTGGGTTGGGGGGCAGGTGAAATAGGTGAAGGGGATTAAGGGGTACAGAGTTCCAGTTTTAAAATATAATAAGTAAGTCACGGGGTTGTAATGTATAGCATAGGGAAAACAGTAAGTAGTGCTGTAACAACTTTGTATGGTGATGGATGGTAACTAGATACGGTGATGATCATTTTGAAATGTATATGAATATTGAATTACTATAATGTATACCTGAAAGTAATATCATATGATATTGAATGTCAATTATACTTCAATTACAAAAAAAACTATAGTCTATATACAATAGAAAATTTATAGTCCTCACAAACTTCAGCTTTTTCTGAACAACACAGTAAAATAGCATACTCAGTTGTTTACCTAAAGAAATGTGCTTGTTTACTTTCTGGTAATGATACTGTCTCATTTGGTGGGATTTAAAGAGTACACAGAAATAGTGGGTTGGTAATGAGAGGTTTAAAAAATTGCATTTTAAGTAAAAGTTTTAGAAATTAACTCTAAAATTAGAAGTGGTAAATAGCACTTAAAGCTAAAGTTTAGGCTTTTCTGAGACTGTTACTAACTTAAAGAAGGGATTTAAAACTTACCAGAATTTTCTTGCCGTTTAAATAGGACTCACCCAAGAAAAAAATGAGTGGTGAAAATACTTGTAACTTTATGGACTTATCGGATAAGTTCAGCATTATTTTCCACATATTTGTTTGTGTGAATTATGAGGCATATTTTGATACCTCTTCTCATGGATTTATGAGTTTTTGGTTTTTCTCTTTGTTGTTTAGTAGGTTTTCTTGTTGTTCTCCCATTCTTAGTAAATAGAATCCAAGAATGACTTTTACGTAAGTGCCTTTAGGTACTGCCGTCCTGTACAGTTGTAAATGTTGACCCTTACTTAGGCTTAATCCTAGCCCTTGCTCTTCTGTTGCTTAAAAACAGCTTATTTCTAAATTGGAGAACATCTTTAGAACTACTTATGGGAGGGCAATGAGGAAGCCTTCTTACTGGGGTGGGAGCTCAAATAAGAATTTAAACCTGTAGGGTTTACGTGTCTTTAAACTTGTTAATTCAAGTTTTCTTCTACTAGAACTGGAGCTATGTATGATTTCTATATGGGAGATTCTGTTGTCCAACTAAAACACCATATACTTATTTCTAATAGCAACAATATGGATAGGATACAGAGGAAGGAAAAACATCCTTTATTTTAGATGTGCTGTATTTCACAGGCTAAATCTAGAGGACAAAGCATTTTAGCACTTATTTGTAGGTAATTTTTTTTTTTCAACCTGAGGGCGATCAAGGCTAAGAAGTACCATAGGAGATTGTGACATATTTATAAAATGGGAATGTGGAAGAGTTTTAGGGTTCTTCTGGGGAGCCATAACAGAGTCTGCTCAGAGTATAAGGAGGAACGCAGGTAATCAGGAAAGTGGGAGTAAGGGCACTGTCCGGGGAGTGGCAAAGAGAAAGACCATCTGAATTTTCACATGATTGAATTATTCCTTTGTCAGCAGTGGAGACATACTTTTGTATTAAACTCAGTAGTTTATATGGCATGTATAGGTAATTGTATAATTCTGTTTGGGAAAGCCACAGTTTAAATCTTATTTGGAGATAAGTAAAATTGATGAGAATTGTTAAAAAAAATTATGTGACCGAGAAGAATCCAGAGCCGCGAAGGTATTTATTATCTGTCACAATTACACAATCAAAGGACCACCCCCCCACCCCTCGCAGTAGGGAGAGAGCAGAAAGTCCCACCACTTCTCAGATTTGTCTCTCAGTATCCCCTACAACCAGGGATCTGTAACAGGTAGGTTGCACTCAGGCTTCACACTGACCCAGTTGCTAGAAGAGACTGGGCATCTTTCCAACGCCAGCCCCAAATTGACAGTGACACTTATTGTCTTAGCCTTGGGAGAGCCTGAGGATCCCTGAACCCCAGGGATATGGCAGGGAGGGCTGCACAGGAAAGGTTCCCAAGGACAGAAAAGGAGAACCTTAAAAATACGTTTTGGGGGAGTTCCCTGGTGGTCCATTGGGTAGGACTCTGCGGTCCCAATGCAGGGGGCCCGGGTTTAATCCCTGGTCAGGGAACTAGATCCCGCACGCGTGCCACAACTAAGAGTTCGCATGCTGCAACTAAAGAAGCCCGCATGCTGCAACTAAAAGATACTGCATGCCACAACTGAGACCTGGTGCAGCCTAAGTAAATTTAAAAAATAAAGAAATATTTAAAAAAATACATTTTGGAACCAAGTAACCAAGTTCATAGCCTTATAGGTAAGGCCCACTCTAGTTCTAGTCCTCCCCAGCTTTCCCCTCCCCCCCGCCCCTGTTAGTGAGTGCCTGGCTTGTTTGGCTGGCAGAGCCAAATTAATGGCAATAGATGCCCCCAAAGTGTAAAAAGATGTATAGTTAGGGCTTCTGTTATATAACAAGTTATTATTCACACAGATGGTGGTCACTAAATACTTCTTGAAGGTGATTGCCTCTTTCCCTCCCACATCGTAGTGTTTCATTTTAAACACCTTTCTTGGTGGAGCCTAAATTTATCACCAGCATTATAGAAAACACCAGAGTTGGGAACCCTGTAGAGTGAGGTCCTGGGATCATCCCAGTATGTGGAGCCTCCATAATCATAGTGGGTGTTTTTTGTTGGTTATGTTTTTTCAGTTAGAAATAATATTAGTATGATTAATTACTAATTATTAATTAATAATAATATGATTCTGAAGTGGTGAATTTTAATGGAGTAAAAATTTTCATCTGGAAATGTTTCTTTTTTCCTCATCAAAGAGAAAATGGGGGTTTCTGAGCCAATTGGAATTTCTTTGCTTTGTTATCTGTTACCCTGGTGTGGAATGATCAAATTTCACATTTCCAGGTTGCTAGGAGACAGGCAACCTATCTTGTAGATACAGGCATTACAACTCCATTATACTTTATTTCTTAGAATTCTGTATTTCTTAGAATTCTCATGCTTTCTTTCTAAAACCTAAATTATGCAGAGGTAACATGATTATTTGACCAAGCTCAGGAGATGAAAGAATTATCAAATCAAAAATATCAAGCTGAAAAAAACAATATCAGGCTGGGTTTAAATAAAGAACATGACTGGCTACAGTAAGTTAAGGCAACATTCTTGAAAGTGAGTCTGTATTTGCCTCTGCTTTTGCTGCTGACTCTTTTTGCTGCTTTTTGCAACTTTTTTTTTTGCTGCTTTTTTGTACTTTTTGCAGCACGCAAGAGTGGTTAGGTAGGAGTAGGCTGAGAATACCCTGTCTAGAGAGCTACAGATGATGTTAAAAGTATTCCAAGTGAACATGGCCCCAGGAACTCTATTTAAATAATTTACTGATTTGGTCTCCCAGGAACATTTGGATTTACTGTAGCTATTTTGTCCTTTCCTTTCTTTTGAAAGGAAAATTCATCTTATGTTACAATGCACTTATTTTGAAATGCCTTAGGTTTAACATTAGATAACTAGGGTTCAAAAAAATGTGCCCAGATGGTAGATGTTGATGAAAATTTGGGAGAAGAATTCATTTGAAGTTGAATGCTTGGCAGTATTAATCAGAAAGGTTTTGTTGGCTTCCGATTTTGAATAGCATAGAGATTGGAGGCTGAGATATTACTTTAATATCTACTTCATTGTTAGGACAGGTCAGGCTTTTCTCTTTTTCTGTTTCAGTTCAGGATAGAGTTCTTTGCAGCAGTTGGTTTAGAGGGGTTTGTATTTTACAACTGGCTCAATTGGCTCTATATATCTTGATGTTACACAGCTGGGACGCAGACCCCCAAGTCAGTTACACTGATAAATACTCTGTTAGTACTTTACAGATTGACTCCCATTCTCAGCCACTTCATCTTTTTTTTTAATGTTTTTAATTTTTTCTTTAAAATTCCTTTGTAAAATATAGACATAGAAAGCTACATAAATCATATATATTTATATAACATTTACTAAACATTAATGGAGTTGACATTCACAAAACCAACACCCAGATCAGGTAATAATACTTCCATCACCTCTGAAGCATATTCCCATCTGCCCACCAATAGACTGACTCTTAGCCAGTTCATCTTTTAAATGAGCTGTAGTCGTGACAGTGGAAAAATTAAATCACATGTCTTTGTTTATGAAGATGAGTTGCATAGACTATATAGACTGGCAGTGGTAGGAAGACACTTTCAGTGTCAGTTATCTAAAGTAACTGGAGCTGTAGATTTGACTAGTGAGAAAGTTACTGAGATATGGAAGAGGAAGATGTATTGACAGAGGTTATATGTAGAATTAGGTGGAATTTTATGTTTTTGTAAATATCTCAATTATTTAAGATATAATTTCTATGCACAAACTGGATATAATGGTAAACTTTGGTTTTACTGTGATTTGTCTTTGCCTTAACAGATTGTTATTATTAGATTATTTTTCTAATGGAAAAAATTAAGTGATAAATCTTCATTACAAGAAATTAGAATGTACATATACACAAGGAAAAAATCCCCTCTAATTGCATCTCCTGAGATAACCAGTGTAAACTGTAGATGTTTATCTTTATAGACCTGCTTTCCATCACATATCTGTCTTTCAAAACCAAGTTATATGATTCATACGGTTTGGTAAACTTAGCTTTTTTCATGTAACAGTACAGCACGAATATCTGTTCAAGTCATCGAATTTTCTTCATTTTCATTTTTGTGGTTACTTA
The DNA here is from genome assembly GCF_964270905.1 of Leucopleurus acutus. Lineage (NCBI taxonomy): Eukaryota > Metazoa > Chordata > Mammalia > Artiodactyla > Delphinidae > Leucopleurus > Leucopleurus acutus. The sequence continues at coordinate 57,548,080 of NC_139145.1, read as the reverse complement.
GTAATCCTTTGTGAGATGAACTGTAGTTTATTTAATAAGTCCCCAATGATTGGTATTTAGGTTGTTCCTAATTTTTGCTGCAATAGCATTTATGGCTACCTTTTTTGCCACTGTCTGATTACTTCCTTAGGATAAACTCCTGGGAGTAGAATAATTCACAAAGGATTTGCTCATTTTAAGGCTTTTGAAACACATTGCAAAATAGCTTTCCAGAAAGGCTATTCCAGTTTTCAGGTTTTCCTCTGTCTAATTGGCTTTATGATTGCATTAAAATGTGAAATTTTTATTTAGTTGCAGAATGAAGAAGAGCCTGGAGAGCCGGAACAAGCTGCAGGGGACGCTCCTCCACCTTATAGCAGCATCTCTGCAGAGAGTGCAGGTAGGTAACAGAGTGAGGTGGCTGCTGAGCTCTTGAAATGCATCAGCCAGAGGCTTTTGTCTGCTATGTATTTGTTGGTGTTTGTGTTTGCTTCAGCTTTCCTTAAGAAATCTTTGACATTAGTTTTAGTTTGTAGTCTGAGGTGAAAAAAAGTCACTGTTCTGAAAAACAGATAAAACCCCATTCCAATGTGGCTTTCTTACGGAACTCAGTTTTATCCCAACAGACTCTTAATATAAAGGAGGTAGAATTCAGGAACCAGGTGATCACCTGTTTTTTCTGTTGCTGTTCTTTTTGTAGTTTGCTCATTAGTTGTTTTGCCTTTTTTTTTTAAACCAAATCCTGTTCTTTTAATCTTTTTTTTTTTAGATGTTGGGGGTAGGAGTTTATTAATTAATTAATTTATTTTTGCTGTGTTGGGTCTTCGTTTCTGTGCGAGGGCTTTCTCTAGTTGTGGCAAGCGGGGGCCACTCTTCATCGCGGTGCGCGGGCCTCTCACTATCGCGGCCTCTCTTGTTGCGGAGCACAGGCTCCAGACGCGCAGGCTCAGTAGTTGTGGCTCATGGGCCTAGTTGCTCTGCGGCATGTGGGATTCTCCCAGACCAGGGCTCGAACCCGTGTCCCCTGCATTAACAGGCAGATTCTCAACCACTGCGCCACCAGGGAAGCCCCCTGTTTTGCTTTTTGATTCTAGTACCTGTGACCTGGAATATAGTATGTTAAATTTCTTTTATGCTAATAAATTCTTAATAAAAAAACTAGAAGTCTCCCAACTCTTTCATTTTGTTTCTCATAGTTTAAAACCATCCTTAATTAACCTTTCATCTTCCCATCTTATACTAGATTATCTTTATAATTTGCACACGCATGTTTAGAAGGGGTGGGGGAGAAGAAAGAAAATTGCAGTAGTTCAGGACTTTTGGTAATTAGATCTTTATGATAATCAGTTCTACTTTAATTACTGAAAATTGACCAGTTTTGATGGAACCTCTTCCATATTCTCTGAAACAACTGTGGCAGAGTGGCAAGTACATGGTGCACACATGTTGGCAGGGGGAAAAAAGGCACAAGTCACTATTTTGTATACTCACTTTACCTGTTTTAATTTGTGGTGTATAAATTTGGACAGTCTAACAAATATTGGATTTTTGTTTGTTTTGAATGTACTAAATAAAATGGAAAAGATTGTCGTTCAACTTTTCATGGAAACTTAAAATTATGTGAGGTGTCTATATTGATGGATCCCATTTTTTAAAACTCCGTTGAAATAGGGAAATAAAAATGTTCTTGATTTCCCTCAACTTAAGGTAGTAAGGGCAGTTCCCTGGTGGCCTAGTAGTTAGGATTCTGGGCTTTCACTGTTGCGGCCTGGGCTCCTTCCCTGGTCGGGGAACCCAAGATCACAAAGCTGCGTGGCGCAGCCAAAAAAAAAGTTTTCCTTAAGGTAGTAGGTATCAGTTTTGTTCATGTATTCAGAATTACTGTGGCTATGGGCCAATTCAGATTGTACCCTTCAATTTGTAAATTAACTTTTAAATTAAAAGTAGAAAGAAATTTTTAAGGAAATTATATATACAGTGTTTTATATACACATACATGCATGTATATATGTATGTGTAATGTATGTAAAATAGTTATTTTGACATAGAGAAAAACAAATTTCTTGAATTGGATTAGGTGGCAGCTTTAGTTTCAGTAACACATTTTCCTAATTTTCGTCTAAAACCTTTGATATTTTATTTTTCCCATTTAGATAGATGGGCGTTCCATCTGGAATTGTTTTTTCTGTGTAGTGTGAGGTAGTGGTCAAGGTTGTTCTTCCATATGGATATCCATTTGGTCCCACACCATTTATTGAAAAGACCATTCATTCTTCTTCCACTGCTGTAATGTCACCTTTGTCGTAAATCAAGTGAATCTGTGTGTGTGTGTGTGTGTGTGTGTGTGTGTGTGTGTGTGTGCGCGCGCGCCTGTTTTCTGGACTAAATATTCTGTCCTTAGGTCTTTGTGCCTGTGCTTAACTTTCTTAATTCCAGAACTTTATAATCTTGATATCTGGTAATTAGGTCCTTTAGCCTTTGTGTTCTTCAAGATTTCCTTGATACTTCTTGGCTTTTTGTATTTTTATTTACATTTTAGAATCAGTTTGCCAATTTCCATAAAACGGATGAAACAAACAAAAATTCTGCTGGAAGTTTTGTTGGGATGGCATTGAATCTGTGTATCAATTAACATCTTTATAATGTTGCATCTTCCAGTCTATGTTAAATCCCTCCCATTTATTAAGATCTTCTTTAATTTCTCTCAATAATATTTTGTGAGTCTCAATATAGAGATAATTAGATTTATTCCTAGGTATTTGGTGTATTTTGGTGCTGTTATAAAATGTCCGTGTATAATTTTATCTTCTCTTTGTTGCTGTCATATGAAAATACAGTTGATGGTTTATATTAACTATATGTTCAGAGACTTTCCTAAATTCATGTATTAATTCTAATAGTTTGTAGATACTCTTGGATTGTCTACATATGTAACTATGTCATCCATGATTAAGGATAGATTTCTTCTTTTCCAATCCTTATGTCTTACATTTTCTTTTCTTTCCATATTGTATCAACTAGTAGTACCTCTAAGATAATGTTTGATTAGAAGTGGGAATGGTAGGCCATTTTTGTCTGATTCTCTAATCTTAGGGGAGAAAGCTTTTAATAATTTACCATTAATTATGATAGTTACTCTAGATTTTTCATAGAGATTTGTGAGGTTAAGGAATCATAGTTTTCTTTTACAGTATTCCTAATTTGCTAAGTTTTTTTGTTATTAATAGGTATGTTATCAATACTTTTTCTGCCCATGTGAAGACAGAATTTTTCTCCTTTTTTCTGTTAGTGAGGTGAATTCTGTTGATTGATAATTTCAGTAATATACTACAGTAAAATTGGAAGTTAGTTATAATTAACCAAAGAGAAAAAAGAAAAGAAAAATGTTAATCTTGATGAAGTATAGGAATTTTTTCAGAATTCTTAAGTGTTTTCAAAAATTGTATAGAAATTTAATCCATTTGTTAATAGATCTTTTCTAATAATACATATTGAATCTTTTATAATAGAAGTCAGTGAGAATGAAGATGCAGTATTAGAAAGAAGGAGCGCAAGATTTCACACAAATAAATAATGGTTCTGTAACTGAACCTGTAATTACCTTAGGCATGTCACAGAAAACAATACATGGCAAAAATAATGTGAAAGAATCAAAAGGGCCAAAATCTGTGAGAAATGACTTTTAACTTTTTTTCAAATTTATTTTCATGTTTATAAATGGGAGGACACCATGGTACAGATTTCCAAACACACAGGTGAATTATTTTTAGCTTAAATTTTACCTTATTCCATTATTAATATTACATGCCTTTTGTGAACACACCACATAAACAGCCAAAAAAAAAGTGTTCAGAAGCACTTGGGAGGGCTAAGTGAATGTGGAATTTAGATAATTGAAAAGTGGATACATTTAAAAATCATTCCCAGTCTTATGTTCATCTTTAAACACCTTTTGATTCAATTATTCTATATGTACTGTTAGAGGAATGGCTGGTTTTTGTTTGCCAGAGTTAGCAGAAATCCTCTTTTTCCTCATTTCAACTAATCTTCAGATTATTATGACTTCCTTTTTATTCTGCAGCATATTTTGACTACAAAGATGAGTCTGGGTTTCCAAAGCCCCCATCTTACAATGTGGCTACCACACTGCCCAGTTATGATGAAGCTGAGAGAACCAAAGCTGAAGCTACTATCCCTTTGGTTCCTGGAAGAGTAAGTCCAACTTACCATGTTACTTGGTGCTGGTTTATGGGAATTAAGTTCTTTGCATTATCCACTTTGTGATATTACTTATGATTAAATTGATTAGTAAAAGTACAGCTAGTGTTTAAAAGCAGATACATTTTCTTTTGGGATAATAAACTCTTACCTTTTCCTGAAAACGAGGTAAAAGACACAAATGAGCAGAAAAATCACTAGTCAAACCAGCTCATTTTCCCTATATCTCTCCTACTGCCATCACTTTCTCAAGTCTCCTGGCATGGCTGAAACATCTTGGAGCAGGAGCTGATATAGGAAATACACCAACTTTGCCTTGATTCTGCACACTTAATATTTTGGTGTTAGGTAGATAGCTGCTAGGGAGTCTATGGAGAGAATAAATAAGTGGAACTTCATAGAATTAAACTCAGAAGTGCTCTAACAATCATCTAGATGAACCCCATGCCACCAGCGGTCCAGATCATGCCATCTGTGGAGGCACAGTGAATTCAGATCCCATCTGGCCTGATGTTAATTCATGGGAGTGGGGGTGGGGTGTGATGAAAGCCCATGGAGAATTTTGGACACTCTTGGTTCGTGATGTCAGGCCTATAAGTGATACAGTTGTGTTTTCATAAATATTCATTCAGGTTGAAGCTGATGCAAGTGGGGCCTTGGGTGAGATATTGAGAGAAAGGAAAGCAGGATCCAGTCCCCATAAATGTGGGGCAATCAAGGCTCCAGACCCTAGGCCTGGCAGGAAACTAGAGTAAAAGATAAGAACAAGAACAGAAATTCGGTCTGGGCAGTGCAATGACACAAGCCCCAGAAGTTCGGGCCTTAGGATAGTAGACTGTTTGCAGATCATATTTATACTATGAGGGGTGAAACTCATAAAACCACTGCTGGGCAGAAGTAATAGTTTACAAGCCTAGTCTAGGCTGATTCTACCTGGTGAAATGCATTCACTTCTTGTAGGTGCTAGGGAGAAACTAAGACCCCTCATGCAGCTCACTCTCTAAAGACAAAGCAGTCTTAATATAGTTACCATGTATTGGAAGCAAACAACGTGGTTGGTACAGTGCTTGATGCTTACATGTATTTTGTATGTTGTTTCCAGTCTTCACAATAACTTTGCAAGGTAGAGATTATATTATCCCTATTTTACAAATGCAAAAATTGAGGCCCAGAGAGATTAAATAATTTGCCCAAAGTCATATAGCTAATAAGTAGCATAGGTGAGTCAAACCCAGATGTTCTAGACTCCAAAGTCCTTGTATGTACTCTCCAGACCTCTTGGATTATGGTAACTGTCCCATGATATAGACCAGGAGATTAGCTCTGATTAATCACAGAACTCTTTAGAATGCTTTTGTACACATTTAAGAACTTCTTAAGGGGCTCTTTTATTCAGCCAACACGTATAGAACACTTTTTTATATAATGTGCTATGTATTTTGCAGTGGATAGGTGGAAGGCTTTGTATAAAGCAATGCTCCTGCCATACAAGAGCTTAAAATGCAGCTGGGGAAAAGGCCCACGAAGACCTATATCTAAGGAACAGCACAAGAGCAGTGAGCGTTAAGAACTGTGACTTTAACTTTGTGATCACGGGGAAGATGGGATTTGAAGTGGGCCCTGAGTTTTGATGGATAAGAACATTCCAGAAGGAAAAGCTCAGAAAGCAGATGTGAATCAGCCAGGTGCAGGGCAGATTCTGTGGTTGTAGTAATTGGTTTTGCTTGAGCAAAGAGTTAGTGACCAGAACTGTAGGTTGTAGAATCTTCTGAATGCTAGGCTGAGGCATTTAAACTTACACGTAGGTCACAGAGAATCTTTCAGAGTTTTTAAGCATGAGTATGATAAGACAAGTATGGTGTTTTAGAAACATTAACCTGGCAACAGTTTGTAGGAGGAATCCTGGTAGTAGAGATACCAAGGACAGAAAGAACAGCTAGAAGGCATTTGTAATATTATTAGGCATTACTTCCATGTATTTTTGTAGTACATCTTTGAGTAGTTATACAAAAAACAGAATTACTTTCTAATTTGGCAAAGCCTATTTATCCTACTAGTATGCATTCATAATACTGGCTATTTCGTATTTTTAAAAAGATAAAACGAACACATTCTTATATAAATTTCAAACAATAGAGGAAAGGTGTTAAATTAGATGAAAGCTGCCCCTGCCACTTCTTCTTTAGTTCCCATTCCCCAGGGGAACCCTCATTGTACTGTGTACAAGTCTACCACTTTTACTTTTAAGCGTATATTCATTTATTTTTCAATATCTCAACACTTATCTACAATTAGTTGAAAAGGTAAGTTGCATATGTTGGTGTCATTGTTGGTCAAGATCATCTTCCTTCTAGACTTGCAACACTGTGTTTTCAGGTTAGGATGGAAAGGATCCTATCTGCCGACAAGATTGGAAGTGAGGTTGTTTCAGACCTATGTACCAATATAAACAAATGGTTATGGAGCAGTGGGCAGCGCTGTTAGGCTCTTCACGTATGATTACACTATCTTCTTCCACTGCTCCACCCCACCCCACCCCAAGTCAGTCTCATAAAGCACTTGAGCTAGTCAATGGTATCTTCTTAATAGGCCCAGGATTACGAATATTCTGGGCTAAACAGGCCCTGGATTACTGATATTCTAGAATTTAAGTCAAATGTGTAAGAAAAATTTCTTTTTCTTTTCTTTATATATATATTTCTTTTCTTTATATTTATATAATATAAAAGGAAGAGTGAACAGTTCTTTGTGAACTTCATAATTTTTGAAGTGTATTGTTAAAGAACTTGGGTTATAAAGTGAAAAATTCCTTTCACTGAGAAAAAATTATATCTTTTACTTATAAGACAAATGAAAATTTTAACATATAGTTAAAGCCTTAATGCTCCTAGTTTTGAATTGAGCCGAAGCAGTATATTTTCTCATTGGAACTCACTTTTGTCCCTTTCTCTGTTTTTCTTGATGTCTTTCCTTTGCCTTGAAATAATTTATTGTGAATTTACCTTTTCTTTTCATTTAGGATGAGGATTTTGTGGGTCGGGATGATTTTGATGATCCTGACCAGATGAGGATAGGAAACGATGGGATTTTCATGTTAACTTTTTTCAGTAAGTATATACACACAGCAGAGCCACTTCCCACAAACCAGAGTGCTTTGGATTATGAGTGAATATGACTGAATTAAAAGAACTAGTTGAGTTAATACATTATATTTATTACGTATATTTAATACATTATATTTATTTTAATACGTTTTATTTAATGTATTACATTATATTTGATGCCTTTTCCTGAGATGTTCAGAGCTTAGTACACTTTTAATATCCTTTCTCTTTGTCTTTTATTTCTGTGAATACCTATGCAAAATATAATTAAAGCAGTTTTGGGGGATGCTTCATTTTTACATGATCTAATAAGCTTCAGTTTTGCAATCTTCAAGGCCCCTTAGCATTCCTCCTACTCATTCCTGACCGTGGAATAGGAATTAAATGCCTTCGATGAATTTTATTTTACAAGCTTCTATTTTCTAATACATCAAAGTCAGCCCGATTTTTCCCCCTTGATGTTATTTTGCATTTAGGTTTCCATATGCCTGACTTGAAGTGAGCAACAATTTCTTTAATTTGCTGTATTAAAAAGATATGAAGCAAATGCAGTGCTTTTAGAGGTGACGTGTTACATAAGCTGTCAAAATTCGTAGAAGCAGGAGGTGAATGACTTGAATCAGATTATTGGGGGGCACTAATTTAATGTTCAAATAATGTTTATTTACTCAGGTGTAACACATACAGTAAAGGGCACAAGTCATAAGTATTCAGTGTGGTGATATTAAGGCATTTTTGAAAGCGTATATAGCAGTAGATGTAACAATATAACACCTGATATCCAGAGACTGTGTTTTCTTGTTTGCTTTTGGGAGGAAGACAGAGGATGGATGTTTTGGGGAAGTGGGATAAGGGTTTTGGAGGGTGGGCTAAGCCATTTAAGCAGAAGCAAGTACAGAGGGCACCCTTAGGGCACTCTTGCTCCTTGAGTAGCAGGACATGTCTGACCTCTTTTTTTCTCTTGGCTTTTACAGTGGCATTCCTCTTTAACTGGATTGGGTTTTTCCTGTCTTTTTGCCTGACCACTTCAGCTGCAGGAAGGTATGGGGCCATTTCAGGATTTGGTCTCTCTCTAATTAAGTGGATCCTGATTGTCAGGGTAAGTTGTGCAACAGTAATGATAGTCTGTAGAGAAGCAATAAGTAGAATAATTTTGAATATTTGATTTTTTTTTCATCTGCTTTTTGGAATCACTTAAAAATGATTTTTGATTTGTCTTTGTTCTGGTTTCATGAAATTGAACCTAGATCAGTTGCAGTTGGTTCATGCACTCAAGTTTTGTAGTCAAATCTAGTGAATATTGGTGGTCCAAGGGCATCCATCTATCCTTGTTCACCAGCTGCTTTCTCTGTTTTTAATGTTTGTAATGTGATAATACATGTATTTGTTCTGAAATTAGTTGTTTTTATAATAAAAGAAAGACTCTGTCACCTCTCTGGTATCTCATCAAAAGCAGATATTCCTCTCATTAATGCTACTGAAGTTTTAGTCTTTCTTCGCTCCTTCCCTCTCTTCTTTTCTCCCTCCTTCCTCCCTCCTATCCTTCCTCCCTTCCAGGATTGGTTATCAGTAGCACCATTGGTTATGCCAAAATGTTTGGAGAGCCAAAACTGTTTAACTGTTTAACAAGCCCTACTCCATTAGGGGCCCTTATCTCTAAGGTAAATTAGAGAGAGATCTTCAGTGATGTAGGAGTTACCAGTTAGTTAGAATTGCATGAAGTTAATTTAAAGTTGCAAAATATCTAGTCTCTTAAAGTGTCCTCTGATTTCGGATAGGTTTACTGCCATGGTTAACTTTATATATAAAACCAATGTGTTTATCATAAATTGACATTAACTAATTAATGAGTGTTGACTGAGCTTTGGAGTTTTTCAAAGTTATTTATTCTAAAGGAATTGTTAACGTTTTTAGAATTCCAGGTTCCTTTGAGAATCTGATAAAAGTTACATGCTTTTCTCCTGGATGGCTAATGTGTACTCACCTAAAACATGGACTTTAAGTTAAGAACTCAAGCCCTAAAGAGGTTTTTCATTCTTTCTCTATAAACCTTGTTATTTTATTAAGAAATAAAATACTGTATTTAATGCTCAAACTGTGCTGAAGTCCATACTGTGTAAAGCCTCCAATAGAAACAAGATCAAATTAGTTACCAATCTTTTTATTTTTACTAAACTTTTAACTGAATTGAATGAATCAGCTTGTATTAATTAGGCTGGCTTTTTGAGTAACAGAAAACCTAGCTCAAAATGGCTTAGAAAACAATGGGGAAACTTTATTTCCAGTGAAAATAAGTCCTGACATGGAGGTTAGTTAAATGTTTCACTGACATCATCGAGGACAGCTGACGGTCTGCTCAACATGTTAGTATAGCTGCTCCACCCTCAGGGTTAAGATGGCCAAGGCAGTTTCAGGCATCACATCAGAAACACAACAGTGTTCAACAGAAGAAAGGGAACTATTTCTTCTCCTCCTTTTCTTCTTAAGACCTAGGAAACCTTCTCAGCAGCCCTCAGTTCCATTGGCCGGAATAACATTATGTGCTAGTCCCTGGCAAAGGAATGTGATCATCATGATGTATGTGACAAAAGTTTTCCAAGGTCAAGACATGGCTGGAGGCATAGGAACAAAATCAGGGATCATTAGAAAAGAGGTCAGATAGTTGGGTTTGGCACTGGGTAAGCAAAATGAAAGTTATCATCAAGACATATTTCTACAAGGGAAAATAACATGGGCAAAAAAAAAAAAATTTTTTTTTAAAAACAAGCAGATTTGAGCACTTTCAAAACAAGGTGTATGTAAAGCCTAAAGCTATCATATTTCAAGATTGCTTTTCCATGAAAGAAAATATATTTGCGTATATCATAATCATTTCAAATCTGTACTGTATAAAATACTTTCACTAACTTCTTAGAAATTTTTGTAAGAACTAAATGAATAGCATTAGTATACAAGATAAAATCTTGTGTTTTGTTAACTCTTAAGCTAAAATGTGAAATTACATCTGCTGAGGTGCTCTGAAGTATTTTGCTTTATTTTTCAGTTTTCCACTTACTTCCCTGGATATTTTGATGGTCAGTACTGGCTCTGGTGGGTGTTCCTGGTTTTAGGTAAGTGCTCTTAACAAAGACAAAGGAGAGGAAAGATTATGTTAAATTTTAGAAGTAAAATTACTTTTATTAAGCCCTCATCTCACTTACTATACAGTAATATATTAGCAATAGTAAGTATAATTTTTAAAATATTTCAAGGATTAGGCTCTTGTCACCATCAGAGTAACATAAATGTTCATAGAACGTCTCTTAGTGGTGATAAATTTCTCTTAACCCGTCCATATACACTTCTCACATTTCCTGTGTGGCCAGAGGGGCACACTGATAAGATGACTTTATAGTCCATAGATCTGTTTTCCCCTTGTGAGTTATTGCCGCAAAGCATTCACAAGCTCAACCCCAAATTGCTTATAGGTATATTGTAACCAGCTGAACTACTCATGAGTGTATGTGGCCTATATTCAGTTGGATCTATCGGTAGAAAACAGAAAATGTATAACCTTACTAGACATAACTTCTGGAAGAACCGCCAGAAGTTATGTCTAGTAAGAATTGGGGTTCCAGAATTCTTTAGTTTGCTGTTGTTGCGAATAAGAATTATTTTGTGATGAGAGGGAGGAATTTTTTTAAAAAAATATACCAGCCATTTCAGGTTGTTGGTCTTCAGATTATACTTATTACTCTAAATTTTTATTTTAAAATCTTTTCTTCCAAGACATCTTAAAGCAAAGAAATGAGCAGTGTGGTGAATACTGTTGGTTTCCTCATTGTAGAGAAAATACATATGATACAGTAACAGACCATCAGCACTGCTGTCATTTCTACAATAGCAGAGACATCCTGTAGCTGTTAAAGATGGTATAATTGCCTCACTCTGCTTCTGTGACATCATTTTCTCCTATCCTAACATTTCTCCTGTTTCAGGCCTTTTTGTTGTCTCCTTGATTAGGATCCTTGGTTCCAGGGCTGCTAATGGGTCTGGCTAGCACAGTGTAGAACCCATGCCTGACAGGTGCTTAATATATTCAGGACCTACCTGTTTTACCCAGGGTAATAGAGCCATGTATTGCTGACCCTAAATTTTACTTAGAAAATACAAGTCATCCATGATGCCATCCCCCACCTCCCCAGTAGCATCATGTGCTCTACTATTGGTCATTGGCATTCCAAGGAAAGAGAGAGAGTGATTTTTACCCCTTCCCTTGATTACTGAGAAACTTTTTTTAAAAGTGGCCTACAGGAGAGTTACTTTAGAGGAGTAGTTCCTTGACTTGCTTATTCTCTAAACTGTACCTTTAAGAGAAAGTCTGACTCCTCATCTTCCCCCAAGCCGCCTAAAGTCCAAGCAAATCCTGAATAGACCAAAGAAGAGTCATTAAGCATAATTTTAGGTTGATTGTTGACAGCGTTGATAATTTAAAGAAATTTAATGGGCTGATTTCCTTCATATATTAAAGTTTCATGGGAGATGAATTTATAGTACTTTGTAATTCATCATTCTTGCTATCTTACTGCTTACTGATAAGCAAAAAGTAGTGAGACTTTGGATGTACCTAGTGTATTTGGATCCAGTGTTTGGGTCATTTTTGGAACCCCTTGCAGAGAGAACTTTTTTTTTTTTTTTTTGAGTTTTTCCTGCAGAGAACAGGTCTGTACAAAGTTCTCAAGCTGGCAGCTCATAAGCTATAGCTAGCCTGCAGTTGTGGTTTGTATGTTCCACAGTTATTTTCAGAAGTTTTTTTTTGTTGTTGTTGTTGTTGTTGTTGTTTTTGTGGTACGCGGGCCTCTCACTGTTGCGGCCTCTCCCGTTGCAGAGCACAGGCTCTGGACGCGCAGGCTCAGGGGCCATGGCTCACGGGCCTAGCCACTCCGCAGCATGTGGGATCTTCCCGGACTGGGGCACGAACCCGTGTCCCCTGCATCGGCAGGTGGACTCTCAACCACTGTGCCACCAGGGAAGCCCCAAGAAGTTTTTTTTATTATTATTAGTTGTCTTCGCATGAAAATCAAGAATTTTCATATAAAATACCTGCATTTTTTAACCTTTCAAAATTGAAATGTCTAGCAAAACTGACCTATATTCATTCCCACATGGCACCCATCCTTTGACTGGAGCTGGCTTGTTGATTTTGGTGCCAAAAGGATGATGTTGTGCTCAGTGCTGATGATTCTTGGTTACTGCCAAAAATCATTTCTATTTGAGTACAAAGAGTCTTCTACTCCTTGAGTATATTTTAAAATGTATCCAAAAGAAAGTGATTGCTTAGAGCTGGGGAGATGGGAGGAGGGTAGGAAATGGGGAATGGCTGCTTAGTGGGTACAAGATATTTTTAGGGGCGACAGAGTTCTAAAATTGGATTATAGTTTCAACTGACTAAAAGCCAGTGAATTGTACACATTAAATGAGTAAACTTTATGGTATGTAAATTATATCTCCATAAAGGTGTTTTAAAAAAATGTGTCTAAGACTCAGGGACCATCTCTGGAGGAGGAGGGCCGGGAGTATGTGAGCTACCATTGGAGGGGGCTCGTCACCTTCCCCGCTGACTCCTAAATTAAGAGTAGAGAAATACAGTTGAGAATATGAGAATTGCTGTAAAGGTAAGGGGAGCCTGACATCTAGTGGACAACATTATGTACTGTCTTTGGAAAAAAAGAAGCCCACAGCAAGAAAGGATGGAATTTTTTTTTTTGAGAAAAACAGTTTATAACCTCTCTAAAAAGAGTATATTATCTTGGAATACTTTTTTGGAACTCAGACGGTAGCTTTTGGGAATTACCTGGTGGTCCAGTGGTTAGGATTCCACCCTTTCACTGCTGTGGTCGCAGGTTCCGTCCCTCGTTGGGGAACTAAGATCCCTGGAGCCGTGGGGCGAGGCCGGAGTCGGGGCAGGGGAGAGAAGGTAGGTTTTGATAATGCTTCTCAATGAGGCTTCCAAATGTAAATGTTTGGCCCCATCTTATTTTTGTTTCCTTTTTAGACCACTTAGATTCTGAATGTGCAAGAGACTTTGTTTTGGCTCCTGAGATTATGTATTCTCATTGAGAAGTGGAAAATTTGGTGCGGAAATCCTTTGGAAATTTTAGAGGCAATTGTGTTTTGATAGCTTTTAGCAGAAAAATGATGAAGTATTGGTATCAGAAGGGATATTTCTGGGGAGTGGACTTAATATGGGAATTATAAACTCATTCTTGACTTCTCTTTTTTAAATTAGGCTTTCTCCTGTTTCTCAGAGGATTTATCAATTATGCAAAAGTCCGGAAGATGCCAGAAACTTTCTCAAATCTCCCCAGGACCAGAGTTCTCTTTATTTATTAAAGGTATTAAAGAAAAAAACTTTATTGTAGTCCCAGTGTAATCATGTGATGCATTGCAGATGACTATTCAGGTTTAGAGTAGAGTGTACACGCTGTGGTAGGGGATATGGAGAAGGTAAGGAAGCCTTGCCTTTTAGTTTCTAGTTTAGTAAGGGGTGTTTCTATGAAAAAAACTATTAAAAAAGGCAAGTTAGAAAAACTGCCGAAGGAGAAAACATTATCTCATGTTCAGACAATGCAGAAGAGGCTCGACTGGAACGCAGGGTCCTAGATCTTTGAATCGTGAATCCCAAAGCCACTGCTGCCTGCAGTTTTACCGGTTCCAGAGGACTGTAGCGAGAAGGAGCCTCTCAGGCCTGATCACTCAGCTCAGTTATGTGGGGCCCTAAACCCCAGAGCTGACAGGACCATGAGTACTTTAGGAACTCCTTTTGCCTGGCCATTGACAAGCCTATCAAGGCTTCCGTCTTCTCAGGTTAGTCAGAGAGGCTTTCCTGATCCCTTTTCTTCAGGTTCCCATCCTAATGTTACCATTCTGCTGGTAGTGTCAAACCCCAGGAAAGGAAGGGGAGGAAAGGGCCTTTTCCCTTGCCTAGAACAGGAGGACTAAGCCTTGCCGAGGCTCTTTGGTTCACCCGTGGTTTTCCCCAGAGGCTGACTCCATCTTACATCACTAGCTACAAAAAGGAGGAGTTAGGGAATCTTGGGAAAGAGTACACCAGAGAGAGGCCTCTGATTACAAGATCTAACCTTCGTGGAGTTGACTCTTTGTTACTTAAGACTGTTGAGGACAGGTTGGACCAGGCTGGTTGAAGGCCTCAAGCAAGGATTTGTGAAGGTTGTAGCAGTTGAGATAAACCTGAAATGATAGGTAGGAAGTGTAAATGATCGTGGAAATTGTTGGGTGGGGAAGCATTTCAGAGCCACCTAAGGCCAAGCGTTGAATAGGAATAGAGGCAGAGAAGTTACGGAGCTGGCTTAAGGGACAGCAGTGTGATTGTAGCATAAAGGAGTGTGGAGGATTAAGGCTGGAAAGCCAGGCTGAGACAGTGTTCTCAACTATCTTGAGCACTAAGCCCGTTTGCGGTAGAAGTGTTGAACTCATAGAGCAGCCCTTTAAACCCAGTGATGTGTTGGCTCAACACAAGGCTGACTCCATGTGAGCATCAGTTTGTTCTGTATTTGCTGTTGGGTTAGCATAGTTTACGTAAGTAATCATATGCTAAGAGTGTAGTTCTCAGTTTTGAAGATTTGCGGTGATCTTAGCATGCAGAGTAGAGTTCTCAGTTTTGAAGATTCGTGGTGGTCTCAGAATATATGCTTCTAGAAAAGAAAGTACCGTATTTAATTTGCCAGGTGGTGAGATGGTATTGAAAGTTTTTAAGCAACAGAATAATGTGATGAGAACTTCTTAAATGAAACAAAAATTTTTTCAAGCATGGCGTAATAGTAATAACTAATGTTTGTCAACTTTTTGATATATCAGATACTGTACTAAGCACTTTACATGTATAATTAAATGTTCTTACATAAGTAACAAAGGTTACAGTGACAGATAAGCTCAGATACATGCATGGTAGAGTATATTCATAAGGCATTTCTTATAAAAGTTAAAGAAAGCATGGAAAGAACTTAGGTTCTGTTGGTTAAAGTCAGTTTCTTCAAAGGAGCATGGACTTTTATTTGAGAGATAATTTTAGCCATTAAGAATACCACTTGTGTGTATGATTTTTTTTTTTAAAGAAAGGGAATGTTTTGTTGCATGTTTAAAATGTCCTGAGTGGTGTGTCCTGAATTTGAATTCAGTTACACAGTCTGGGCACAGATGGACACTGACACCACTGGCCTAGGTCCTAATGCCTGTGATGTGCCTGTGTTTGTGTCTAGGACATCCTAACTTTAAGAGGCTTGTCAGATATTTTGTGTGGTTTTATTGTAGTTAACCATTGTCATCTTTTTTCTTTCTCTACATATCTGATTATAATTTGTAGTTACTTCTAAGCCCTAGGTTTAACTCTTACCTACCATAGATTCAAAAGTTAATTCTTGGGCTTCCCTGGTGGCACAGTGGTTGAGAGTCCGCCTGCCGATGCAGGGGACACGGGTTCGTGCCCTGGTCCGGAAGGTCCCACGTGCTGCAGAGCAGCTGGGCCCGTGAGCCATGGCCCCTGAGCCTGTGCGTCCGGAGCCTGTGCTCCGCAACGGGAGAGGCCACAACAGTGAGAGGCCCACATACCGCAAAAAAAAAAAAGTTAATTCTTTGGGGTCGCCACAGTTCTTCTTAGGATGAATGCTTGAAATCACCTGCAGATTTCCCCTAATCCATTGGTGCCCAACATATCCTGAGGGGACAGATTCCTCCTGCCCTCCCTCCCTCCCTTTCTTCCTTCCTTCACAGATTCTATAGGTCTAGTCAAACGGCTTTGACTTTCTAAATGGAATGAGGCCACACCTCTGTCTGTTCTCTTCATTCTTCAGTTAGAAGGCAATTTCAGGCTTTATTAGAGGATGCATACATTCTTGCTTCTAATACATGACAGGTTGACATGACAATACAGGTTGAGAGAAAGCCTGAACTTCTCAGTTTTCCTGTATTGTTAGGGACTTGGAGGGTTTTTTTGTTTATAAAATTTGTTATTATTGTTTTGATTTTCTAAAACTTCTGAAATGCTTTATGGGTATATTCTAAATGTAAAACAAAGCATCTTTAGGGTTATGAGTTGAAGTAGGCAGCCCTTAGTTAAGTAATAATGCTGTTGGAGGGGTAAAGGGATATTATAGACCTGGTGTTCTCTGTATTTTGGAGCCAGAGGCCTTACGGTGCTTTAGGCATTGTCAGAGACTTAGAGGTATATGAATAAAGTTCCCCAGTGGAGGGCATAGTAGGGTTTCTTTGCTTTCCTGTCTGACTTTGATATCCTAGTTGATTTGAAATTGTCCCAGACATGCCCAGAGGATTCAGAGCTCCAAATTAGGGGTTTAGGGACTTACAGCAGCATTTAGAATTTTAATAACTTCCTTACTAACTTTCAGTATCCCCAGAGGGAACCCAAAAAGCTGTAATATCTCATGGGACTGAATTTCCTTTGTCCATTTGACAGGGGTAAGAACTGTCCATCCAGATCCAAAAGTAGAATGTTTTCTTTCTCTAGTTCAGAGGAAATTTAGTTTAATTTAGTTTGAAGATGTACTAGAAAACCATCATGTAAGGTGTGAAGATTTTCTTTTCTTTCACTGAGACCTTTTACTTTCTTTACTGGAGGTATCACTAGTTAAAAGCTAGCTGTGGGCTTCCTTTTTGCCAGAAAGCCACAGGTAGGGAATTTCTAAAATAACTTTGCCATAGAGAAAAATAACTCAATTCCCGTGCTAAGATCTGGCACTGTGCTAGAAAAAAGTGTAAGAATAGTGACTTTTCTATTTAGGCTGCCCAAAATATAGTACACCCCCCCCCCCCCCCCCGTGAAATGACCTCAAAAGGCCTTCTTTCTAACCAGCCAAAGTAGGTACTACAAGAGTTGAACACTAAAGCTCACGTACTACTGTCATAGGGCAACTCTCAGGTTCCCTTTCAGAACTTATTTATAAGCTTATAAGGGAAATTTAGGTTCCTGCCTCACAGCAAAAAAAGCCAGAAGGAACTGCTAGAGCTGGGCACAGTGGCAGCAAGAAGTGTGTGACTGTGAGGAAGCAGGAAAAACAAAATGTTCCTTCTATGTTGTTTAAAAAGAAACAGATACCTTTTAGAAACGTCTTTATCTGAAATGGTCAAAAATGTAAAATGTCCATACTTTATCTTATTTACCAATGAACTGGAAAATAAATTTCTATGGAGTACCACTTCTTTTGATGCTGCCAGATAATTGAGGAGCTAGTTATAGTAACTGTAAGGTGGTAACACAATTAACTGATAATCTAACACTACTGCAAAAGCACTTGTATACGTGAAGTATAATGGATCTTAAATTTGTTACTTTAACCACATCTGAAATAGGAGGGAAGAAAATTTGTAAGCCCTCGCGGCATTAATGAGATAGGGCCCTTCATAATTAAATAGTGATTGCTGTGACCTGGTGAGCTATACATATGAGGCATCAGATATCTTCTTAACTTTTTTCCATGTAGTGATAAGTGTTTTCATTTCCTTTTTTCTATAACCTTCCCCCTCCTTCTTAATACGTCTTTATTTTTAATTCACCTCAAGTTAGTTTCACTTATTTGGACTGTGTTGTAAAGTAGCAAGATAGTAGAAAATGTTTCCAGAGGAATTTTTGCTTAAAAAAAAAAAAAATCACACAGTGTCCTAGAAGAAATTGTTGTCTTCCTCTTGAAATTAAATGATCTGTAGGCTGTTGGATTCCTTTTGTTTCTGAAGTGATCTAATCTAAAGTTTAGTAATGATAGCCACAGTCCCTAAAATGTGGCATTCCATCACTGTTTTTGTAACAGCTTGTGAGTCAAGTTGATCAGAACAGGCCTCTGGGTCTTAGAGAGCAGTGAGTGCCTCTCTAGCAATCTTTTTCATTTGGAATTTGTATGGTGATTGAGATCATCCATTAGTAACCTATCTAGGACCTCTTAATGGATTTTTTTTTAATATTATAGTTGATTTACAATGTTGTGTTAGTTTCAGGTGTACAGCAAAGTGATTCAGTTATACATATTCATACATCTATTCTTTTTCAGATTCTTTTCCCATATAGGTTATTACAGAATATTGAGTAGTGTTCCCTGTGCTGTACAGTAGGTAGGACCTCTTAATGCATTTTTAATGTTTGTTGGGTGGCTCTGACTTTGAGGGATCTATTAAAACTAATTTGCCTCCGTGGAAGCAGCATGAACTAAAGAAAGTGGCCAGGTGAACTGTATCTGAAGTGTATCTCATATTCTTGCAAAACTCTAGTGTTTTGACTTTATAGTAATCATTCTATCAGTTTTTATCTGTTAATGGAAAGTGATAAAACTGAATTTACTTAGGCTTGTAGTGAGTGTAGCTAGCCTCATTGCAAAAATCTCTATTTGACATCTGTCTACCAATTTTCTTTTTGGTTCTACTTGCCCTTCAGGATTCCTTATATTCTTGTGTCTTTGTCCCTGCACATTCTGAAGTCTCCATGAAGAAAAGTTGCTCTTACGTCAATATCATTGGTTTACTTCAAATCAAAACACCAGTGTCAGTGAATTTGGTGTTTGGGAAATATTAAGTGTTCAAAAAGAACATGTTGATTTCCTCCAGTGTTGTAGCTTTTCTGCATCTTGCCAGCCTTTTAAAGACGTATACATAGACGTATATATAGACGTAGTCTAATTAGAAAAGTTGCAGAAGGGCTGCTTGTGGCTTTTACAGTAATTTGGAAAGATGGAAAAGTGAGCTAGGGGCCTATGTATGAGCCCATCCAACTCTCTTCGGTATAGGGTATCACAGTGTAGTTTCTCAATAAATATTTGTTAAGCTGTTAATATATCTCTTTAGAGTATGTTTTTTAGCAGTAATATAGGGAGTTATTTGTATTTTTTCCATTATTTCCATGAGAACCAAACCAATTTATATGCCAAAACAAAAGTGCCTTAGAGTATTAGATGAAAACTGCATTTAACAAAATAGATGGACATCATTTTGAGAGTATTTATTTTAGTCATGTATATTGCTTTTTTAAAATTGGGACTATATACAGTCCCCCCACCCCGAGATACATGCCCCAAAATACAGTCACTTTTTTTTCTAATTGATTGGAAAAAGTACTTGTGGTACCTGTGAGTTTATAGTTGTTTCCTAACTTTGCCCTGCTTCAAGTATAGACTGATATCACTGGCATCCTTATTGGAAATCTTCCTCGTGTGAGATTTGGCAGAATTGGCAGGGTAAACAGCTTCGAGTGTGTATGGAAAATTACCTATGCATTTGGATTCTACTGTGTCTTTGTCCCCAAATTTCAGTCATTGCTGTTGAGGTTAAGTGTAGGATGAAGTGCTACTTGAATTCTGTTCTTTTGTTAGGAGGTTTAGAGAGAGAGAGAGAGAGAGAGAGACCCCTGACCTCATGGGTTTTAAGAAAGCATTCAAGTTCTCTCTAGTTCTACAGTCCTTTATAACTTTAAGAACCAAAAATGTAACGTTTATTGAATACTATGATGTCAGTGTATAGTAATCTTAAAGCTATGTAAAAATGTACTTCTTGTGTCTCCAGACATCCTGCCTTCTTTTGTGACTACATCCTTCTTTTAGCCAAAATAACAACTTAACCAGAGTTTCAATATTCAATATCCTTCTCTGGCAGATGTTTTCTGGCAGAGGCCTTCCTGCATTTATGAATTCTCTCCCAAGAAGCAAGAGAACACCTGCAGGAAGTGAATCAAGAGGCGGAACACAGAGGAATAATCACCTGCTTTAAAAAAATAAAGTACTGTTGACAAAGATCATTTCTCTCTATTTGTTCCTAGATGTAAAATTTTAATAGTTAATGCAAAATTCTGTAATCATTGAATCATTAGTGGTTAATGTTTGAAAAAGCTCTCGCAATCAAGTCTGTGATGTACTAATAATGCCTTATCTATTTGTAGTCATTTTAAATAGCATGAGCCTTGTCCCGGTAGTCAGTAGGGGGCAATCTTGCTTTATTCATCCTCCATCTCAAAATGAATTTGGAATTAAATATTTTAGTGTAAGATATGTACAATGCTGGCCATTTAAAAAAGGGGTTTTCTCAAAAGTATAACTTTTGTTATGACTGCATTTCTGCACATAATCCATTTTGCTGTTAAAATTAATCTAGAAATTTATTTAATTGTACTGTGAACACCTAGAAACAAAATCATAGTGCAAAATACATTAAAAGTGTGGTCAAGAATATGTTCTTAATTGGTAAATGATAAGCATTAATTTTTTATAGTCTGTATTCTAATTTTGCTGTACCTTATTCTGTTGTGTACCTAAGGGATTGTAAAGGTGTTATCACTGTATAAAATAGAAAGGACAAGGACAAATGCAGCATAATTACTAATAAAATGCAATTGGTGATACTTTCTGTGATTAGAATCCCTACCCCTTTTTTTTCTTTTTCTTTTGTCTCCTGATGATTAGGCCAGGGGCTAGGAGTAGGGAGGGGATTAGGTACTAGGAGCAAAGAAAGAATTAGCTTGGAACTTTTGAGATGATCCCTAACATACTGTACTACTTGCTTTTACAATGTGTTAGCAGAGACCGATGCGTTATAGTGTAGAGTGATGTGCTTTCTACCAAGTGGTATTCACCCTGGTTTGGTATGTTAAAGCTGTAAATACAACAGAACATTAATAAACGTCTCTTGTGTAGCAACTTTTGCTGTGGATTAGTGTTTAATATCTTGGTTTGCACTTGTTAATTGCTAAGGCAGTTTTTTCTAGTCTTCATATAGATTCATACAGAATCATTCAGTAAACAAAAAAGAAATTGGTCTTGGGCCAATTTTTCAGCAGGGGAAGTTTCTTTCATATCATACTCAATATATTCCTTAAAATATATTAGTTCTTCAAAAGATAATGGGTTAAAATAGGGAGGAATTGTAGAGCTCTTAAATCATTCTGGAATTCCCAATTATGCTTCATTTTTTAGACATAATCTCAGATAATTTATTTCCAATGTTTTCTGCGTGTTCCCTGCATTTGCCCTTTTTCTCAGGTGAACACAGCCAACTGGTTTAAGTCCTATGAGCATCCAGTTGAAGCTAAAAATGTCTCATTCCTCCTGATTTCTATTTTTGTCTCAATTGTGTTAAATTTAGAGACCAGTGGTTCTTACACTATCAGTCATTTGATATTTTCCACCTCTTCCACTTATTCAAAATATGAAGAAATATAGGTAGCAAGATGGTCCAATAACTACACAAACCAGCACTAGCTTGGTATGATAGCTGCAGATATTCATTTATCTGCCGCATGTGAACATCCAGGATCAGCTTAGGAAGTCTGTTCAGGGGTGTCAGTATGTAGTGCACAGAAATGTACATTATTTGAAAACCAAGCAGGAAAACAGTGCCTCCTGGATCAACGTTTCAGTGATCATTCATTCTAACTCGTTTATTGATTACTATAAGTAATAGTGTAGTATGTTTCTGTTTAAAAGTTATATTTTACAATAGATTAGTGGGGCAGGGTTTGAAAGTCTCTGAAGATTTTTTATATTTTGAATTAGATTATACCAACAATGTAGTTTGGAGGAGTTTATAGCCTATCGTGTTCTATGTTTCAGAACGAAGATCTCTCTAAACAGTCTGAATAAATTTGGACATGTACAACAGAGAGAACTATTTAAATTATCTTACAGGACCAAATAGAGGGGCCCTAAATCACATGAACTAAAACATTGTAGTCTCACTTTGTGTTTATTCTTTAGGTCCTGTGCCTTATTTGGCTTTGTATATTTGAGGACTGAAATATTTGGAATTCTTATTTCTGCATATTTGGTGGTCCTTAAGACTCTGTCATATGTAAACCTACAGTTTGCTTTGCTTTAAAATTAATTAGGAAGGTGATTTCTCTCCTTTTAATGTTCTAAAGGTTAAAGTCTTTGTAGATATATAAAGTTGGTACCATATGTTACCTAGAGTTCTTACTGTTAGGGTGGAAATGTTTATCCTGCACTGTTACTTTTTATTTTTGTCTTTCATTCTTTTCTGTCTCCCTTTGGTAGGTTCATTATTAAGAATAACCCTTTCAGATAAAGGAGGAGTGTTTAAATTATTTGAAAGGGGATACTGAGGAACCACTGTTATTTGCCTAAGGTTATGGAATAAACTGGCTTTGACCTTGGGCTAGGGGACAATTGGGTCTCATCCATGACTACAGAGGTAGGTCCCTCATGTCTCTTACTTGTTGCTGCCATTTGGAATGATACAAACTAAGTAATCTGACTTGAGCTGTGTCCCACTGTGAGTCATTTGTAACCCGGATGAAATTTCTTTTCACCTTCATTATATTCTTATACTATGTTTAAGGGAAGAAATAACTCCTGAAAGGGAATTTCAGGGCCAAGTGATAGTTCAAGTTAAGTGGTTGCCTGAGGTGGCAGGGTTCTAGGTGAGAATCAGGAAAAATACACACAGCAAATGGAGTGTTGGCCTCAGCTTTGAGTCCAACCCTACCACCTCTTCTGGATGTCTGACCTTCTTGAAGGGTTGGAATAGTAGATGTTGAAAAATCACTTGGTCCTGATGATGCTGGTAAAACACCGATGATCAAATTTTAACTTAAAACATGCCAAGAACAGACATAGAACTGTACGCTATGTACAGTATGAGGGAATAATTTATGAAAAAGCAATGTGGCCCCTACTACCTACCTGAATCTGGTTCTTGGTGAAACCTCAGTGATGAATACAGGAAAATCATGTGCAAGATGTGGCTTAATAATTTTCAGGTTCTGCTGATGTTTTTTAGCTCTTTAGATTTTCACCTTTTCAGGCTTTCTGAAGATGATTTGAAGGGTGATGAGAGGCCTAACAAAATGCACACATGTTTCTGTAGATGGTTTGTGGGTTTAAAAAAATCTTGTTTCACATATCTTTAAGCCTAAATAGCATTTATAAAGTCTGTAAGGCCGATAAGGTGGATGGAGTGAGAGCGTTTGCTAAACCACCAATACTAAAGGTAGGTACTCGAGGTTTAACTTTCCCTTTGCATATACGGTATGCTTTTGTACAGTGGATGGTTGTACTCATTTAGAGCACCCACAAAAAGTGCTCTGTGACAGGGAACTTCTGTGTATTGGTTCTCTGTAGGCTCTGCTGCTAAAATGGGGGACATCTCAAAGAAACACCAAGAATTCTTGAAGGGGAGGATAAGTTCAGGTTGAGCGTAAAAGACTTTCAGGAGGAAAAGAGTTACAGAAACTAATTTTGTGTCATTCTAAAAAGGGGCTCTTTTATTACCCAGTTTACTCCTTACAACTTTCTTACTTGGAACTTTATGGCCTATAGAAAGACCTGCTCTTTGGACAACCTTAAATGGAGAGCTGTCCTCCTGAAGGACAGTTTCTCTGACTAGAAATTGGAAATAGTCCTATCTACTGCCTGGCATTTTGATCCCCTCAGCCCTCCAGTTATTCTCAGAATTTGTCACTTGTAGAATAGATACATTACTCAAGTTTTGGTTTGATGCCTGTTTTGCTGAAAAGTCTTGTTTTTTCTTTACCAAAAAGCATTGTGTTCTGATTTTGAGAGTTTTAAGTCAATTGGCAAATTAATAAGATGTAAACTGAAATGCAAATCTATTAAACCTGAGTATAGAATATATGAAATAAAGAGAATTCTCTTGCTTTTATGCAGGATTTCATCCAGGTCAGAAACTGAGATGTAGTTGTATGAAACAGACATCTCCCACCCCTGCTTTGTATGTTGTTCATCCTGCTCTAAAGTGAATAGTTGTTATCATTTATGTGAGAAATGAAATGTTTCATAAGCTTTTTCCCATCCATATGTGATTGCAGGTTAATAGACAGCAAAACAGAGAAAAATGGTTTCCTTAAATCTTACAAAGATTAGTGCTGGAGTGCTGAGAAGACGGTATTCATTGTTATTCATTAGTTGACTGGAAGGTTCATCATTGGGTCAAAAACCTAAAAAAAAACCGTCTCAAATAGAGAAGGTGATTTCTTGCCGCAAAGCGTCATCAGCTAAACTATAGAATTAAGGAAGTGCTGCCTTCTGACTCTGAAACCCAGCCTGACTCTTTTCTGAAATTCATCCCAAGCTGCACTCGTTTTTCACCATGCTAGTTAAGGTTTGCAGTCACATCCCCTACTGAGAGCTGCTTCCCCCATTTAAGCCCATTACTTCCTGAGTCAAGGAGAGAGGATTGGAGCAACCTATCATCATAACTCGGCTAGAGTTACACTTGATGAAACATTCTTTTTTTCATTTGCACAACAGTCCAAAATGCCTAAAATGTTCCCTTAAAGTGAGGTTTTAGAAAGAATTTTGCCATCTGTTTCCTGATTCCACATCTTTATTTTGACAGAACATTTCTCAGGCCGTATTTGGCAGTCACTAGGTTTAGATGTCATTCTGGTCATTTTAGTATGTTGTTTTTTCTCTGATTATTGACATTGAGGATTTTTATATTCATGATTTATTTCCAGCTGGTATTTTAACTAGGATTGCAGATAAATTACTATGCGAGCCACTGGATGGATCAATATTTTCCCCAACCCTTTTATCACTAGCATCACTTGGTACTATATAGTTCTTTTAAAAAGTGGGCACTGGTGGGCTAAAGAATCAAAATTAGCAGTCCATTTTTTCTAGGTTTGGCTCAATGACTCTCAAACCCTAGATCTCTGTAAATCACGGTGATGTGTATGAGAAAAGCCCTTTTTGGGGTAGTTGTATGTATTTTCCCTGTGGCTGTATGTGTGAGATGCGTTTTAATCTGTATGTAGGTCTCCCAACTAATTTTGACCTTAAGCCCTTCTGTGATACAGCAGTTTTCAAGATTTAGGTATTGAAACTAAACTTATGTTTTTCTAATCCCCATCCTGTAGAATTTATAAATGGTCAGACTTGGTTCCTGCTGCAGTTACACAGAGCTTCCAAATAAGGATAATGGGTAAGTACTCATCTCCAACGTTCACTTTCCATAGAAGAAACCTGCAGAGCATGTATACCTACGCTTAAAATTATGAGTTAATTTTTCATTAGGGTATTTTCATGGCATCGAGTTTTGGGTGAAATGAAGAGTTATTTTGTCTTCATGTAGATCTTCTCAAAGCTCGTGGCTACCATAGTTTCTTCTTTTTATGGCAAGACTATGGGAAGGAATGTGTCTGCAGAGCAATGGGGAAAGGCCATAGGGAAAATGATTTCTAAATACTTGGCTGGCTAAGAGTGATTGTGGACTTTTCCTTGGAGGTCTTTAAAAGTAGGGTCGATCCTCCTCTGGAATGGTTTAAGGGTAAAGGAAAAGGAGTGGATTAGCAGGCCCCTTAAAGTCCCTCAGAGCTCTAGAGGTTTGTATGTGGCCCATGTCAGTGACAGATGGAACAGTAAGTTCAACAGATGTCACGTCTGCCATTCCCAGGCTGTGCTCTCTTTAATGTGGTGACCTTCTGTGAGCACTGTCCTAAATGGTCTGCAAGAGGGAAGGGAGTGTGTCTAAACTTCTGGGAAACCTAACTTGGGTGGCTTATTACCTACTGCTACCTTTTATATTAAGATCCAGTTATCAAAAAAGTTACACTTTGTTAGAATCCCAAAACAAGGACTCAAAAAAGCACCCTCTAGTTTCTGCAGTCATTTTCAACCTTTGTTATATTCTGAAGGAATTTGGTTTAGATGGCATTCCCTAATGTTACATTTAAGAATCTTTTTCCTAAGGGACCGTGGGAGGAAGAAAGAAAGAAGATTAGGTGGGTAAGGAGGGCCCTGGAGGAAATGAAGTCTGATTTGTTAAGAAGAGAGGGGACCTGTGGAAGAGTGTAGCAAATCGGTTCCTTTTGTTCTTTGCTTCTGCTTTAATCCTTTAGACTCACAGGATAAGATTGCCAGCTAATTGCTAGGAGCCCCCTATAAAAGAGGATTGGCCTAAATTGGAGAATAAATTTAAAGACTGACTAAAGGTTTTTTTTTAAATCCCTCCTTTATTCGGGTCACTTTTCTTTAGATGTGATTATGTCTCCAAGAAGTGGTTGGATACCTTCTTGAGAGGTTTTCTTAAAAAAAAAAGTCTGAAATTCCAAAGACTCCCCCCACCTCCACTGTAGGATTTATGTAAGCGTGTGATGAACTAAATTCACTAGACTGTAGTTTAAACTTAAAAAATAAAAAGACTAATGTGTTTTATGGTGGCATTTTTATACAAGCGGCTCATTGGTAGAAGTACGTTGACCATTTTAAAGTGCAATTTGATCTTTTAGGGTGAGACATTTAAATTCTCTGAGTACAGACACTATACTTAGGACAAATTATTATGTTTGTAACTTGGTGCCAATCTCAATCGTGTCTTCATTGGGTGCTTATTTTCAAATAGTACCTGATCCATTCAAAAACAGTATACTAAAAATTGTCATTAAAAACATATCAAATTTTAATAGTAAGGCATGGATACTTTTACTGCCTTTTATTTATTGCTGGGTGTATTTTATTAGAAGGAAAGGTAAATAAATGTGTTTTGCAGAAAACATGTAGTGCAAGTCAGCTCCAGTAGCAGTTATTATTTTTTAACTAGATGGCGGAGCATTTACACACTTAGTTTATTAGTGACCTTCCCGTAAAACTTGTAGGAACACAGGGCAAAACAGAGCTCATAAGTTTACCCAAGCTGGCCCTCTAGAGCACTGCTTTAGTGACAGCAGACACCTGAAGGGAAGCCAAGACACTGTCCTGCATCTTCACATCCCAAGTGGCCTTGGCTTCGCCTCCATCTACGTATTTTATTCCCCTCAGAAAGAATTACAGGTGAAATTCAGACAATCACCTGTGTGTTAGAAGTGATAAAGTCCACCTTCTGAAAAATATAGTTTCTGTATATTATACATACTTTTGATCTGGACTTTTAATTTTTATTTGTTGTAAACCACTTTATTGAGATAATGGTTGAATACAAAAAGCTGTACGTATTTAATGTGTACAACTTGATGAGTTTGGAGATAAGTATACAGTGACACCGTCGCCACAGTCTGTGCCGTGAACCTCTCCATCACCTCCAAAAGTTTCTTCTTTTATTATTAGTATTATCTCTTTTTTTTTTTGATGATAAGAACGCTTAACATAAGATCTACCGTCTTAGCAGGTTTTTAAGTACACAGTAGTGTTGTTAAATTACGGCCACTATGCTGTGCAGTAGATTGCTGGGACTTAACTCATAATGGAAATGCTCCGGCTTCTTGAATATAGATGTTTTAGGCCTTCATTTGATAAATTAATTTCTATTAGCTGCTTATGATGTGTATGACCCTGTGCTGGCTATAGGGTATGCAAGATTTGTGCAAGGGAGCCCCTGGGCACAAGGAGGTTCTGGTGAGGGAGAGGGCAGGGCATAAGACAAAGTGCTTTCCTGTCCAAGAAATCATAATACACCATCATTTTCTCTGCCTTATTTGCATAGAGGTGTAAGAAGGTTTTTGCATTTTTCAAGTTGTGATGACCTGCCCCTAACTTAGTTTTCACCAGAAGAGCACCAAAGTCTTCCTAAAACCAATACCCTCCAAGGAAAGAGAGATTCCTACCACCTGAAGAAGCCAGGCCCCAAAGGCCTAGAAGGATGGATGGGAAAGCATCTCAGGGCGTTTGTGAGGCTGGGACCTGGAAAACCACTGCGAGGGGAGATGTGCGCATGTGTCCATCCCACGGGGCCGGAACCCTTGCTCCCCACTTGCCAGCTTTGTTGTCTTAGGTCATTCACTTGGCCTATCCAAACTTTGGTTTTCTAATCTGTGTTCCAGAATCTTTTCTCACGGGGCTGCTTTTAGTTCTAAATGGGATAATGTAGTTAAAGGGCCAGGCACTTAGGAGACAGCTCTTTACAGCTCTCCAGCCAGCTCCAGCCCTGGATCCAAGGGCAGGACGTTAAAAACCCAAACCTATCATTCAAACCCAGGCATTCATTTCCTTCTGAGGACCACATAGCTTTCATAAATTCTGCCTTTCCTCATTCCTTCCTTCGTCAAGGCTGTCGTTAGACCATCCCTGACAAATCAGACCGCTCTTTTCTACCTAAATTCCTGCTGCCCAGATGAGAGTATGACCTCCTCTTGCTTTTCTGGTAATACCATCATGTGTTTCTGTAGGCCCTTATATTTATATCCATGTTCATTTGATCCTCACAGATTACTATAAAAGGGATCATTGCGCGTTCTTTACCACCGAGCCACCCCGGCAAATAATTTTTCATCACTCAGTCACATCAAAACACTCTATAAAGCCAATAAACTCTGATTCTCATTTCCTGAGTTCTGTAGGCTGAAATTCTCGCCTCCTTTTTTCTTGGGCCATTTGTATTATATGACAAGATTTGCCGTACACTATCTTTGTGTGGATTTACGTCTTCAAAGCGTCCTTTGAACTTCTTATCCTTCGCTTGTTTCTTTCTGCGCTCGCCTTAAGTTCTTCGCTACGTTCCCTGCTCTTCACCAGACCTCCTTACCTGCCGCTCTGTACCTCCCCCTAACAAGGTTTCCAGTACTTTAGATCACTCTATTTGGCTTTGCCTTTTCCTGAACCAAATCCCTACCAGTCTCTTCTCTCCCGCCGTAGAGAGGGCCATCTCCTTGGCGGTCCCCTCACCCTTTCCTTTCTCTACATCTTGCCTGGGCCACGGCAACTCTAGTTACTTTCTGCCTTCTTTACCTTCCTGCTTAGCCCCACCGGACAAGAAGATCACATGCTTTATTTTCCTTCCTGAGCCCGCCAGTTAGGATTCCTGAATGCCCCCAGGTAGGTGTTCCCAGCAAATCCAAGCCCATCCGGTACGCCTGCCTGTTTTCTCCTTTCATTTGGGACCTGGGGAGCTTTGCACAGATGAGGCCTTTGTCACAGTGTCCCCACACTCGCCTCTTCTCCATACCCCTCTGTGCTAGTTTGGTTTGGTCATTAAACAGAAGACATCGGGGTGTCTTCCGCTCACTGTTCCTCCTCTCCCTACATGTACACAGATGACTTCTGCATGCAGCTCTGGAAGCTGTGGTCCCTATGGAAAAGTGCCTGGCAGTCGGCTAGCCCTAATCTTCACAATCCTCTCTATGTTCCTGAACCATCTTCCAAGAAATACTAGGATTCTGTGTTTTTATTGGGAATTTTATCTTCTAAAAATATCTTTAACCGTTAAAAAATCGAATAGAATGTCTTTATTGAAATGTGTATGCAACCAGTACACATTTGTGCTCTCATTTAGAGACCTACGTGGAGCAAGGGTTAAAACTGAACCTATAAATGAATTTATTCAATAAAAGCAATGTTTTATCTGCTTTATAGATGGGGGTTTCAATAAGATTTTGTTTACAAAAAGTGTTCCACAGCCGGAAAAAAGGTTTGAAAAGCACTGCCCCAAATCATCTCTCACTGTGCCTGAAACTATCAGACCGTCATACATTTTCCCCCCCTTGATCTTACAGGGGTTTCAAAAATACCCTGATTTTGCAAAAAAAAAAAAACAAATCTAGAAATCAACTCTAATCCCACTACCCCCCAAAAGCAACTGTTTTGGGGGGTGGTTTCAGCCTTGTTTTTGTGGCTTTATCATTTTTACATAGTGTAGTACTAGCCACCAGTATAGTCTGGTGAGATGAGGTCTCTTATTAAGCCATTCTGGTTATGTTAGACATTAAAAAGAAATTCTTTACAGTCTTCTTGCTACAGTGGAGATTATCTTGCTTTGTCCTGCTTTTCGACGAGTTCTGATGAGTCCTAAATGGTTACGTTTTTAAAGCCAGCTTTTCTGTAGTTTTTTTTTTTTTTTTTTTTTTTTTTTTTTTGCGGTACGCGGGCCTCTCACCGCTGTGGCCTCTCCCGTTGCGGAGCACAGGCTCCGGACACACAGGCTCAGTGGCCATGGCTCACGGGCCCAGCCGCCCCGCGGCATGTAGGATCTTCCTTGACTGGGGCACGAACCCGTGTCCCCTGCATCGGCAGGCGGACTCTCAACCACTGTGCCACCAGGGAAGCCCAGTACTTCTTTTTTTTAAATACATATTTATTTATTTATTGTCTGCCCCGGGTCTTAGCTGCGGCACGTGGGATCTTCATGGCCGCGTGTGAGATCTTCATTGCGGCATGCGGGATCTTTAGTTGCAGCATGTGGGATCTAGTTCCCTGACCAGGGTAGGAACCCAGGCCCCCTGCATCGGGAGTGCAGAGTCTTAACTGCTGGACCACCAGGGAAGTCCCTAAAGCCAACTTCTAATTCCTCTTCTTTCCACTGTTTGATTCCTAAGGAGAATGACTAGGCTTTTGCAGCAATTATTACAAAGCCTTCCTATAATCTTAGTCTTTCACTCATAGGATGACCAAAACATTTCCAGTTCTCTGTTCATCTGAAATTTATATCCAATTCCTTGGCCCCAGGAGTTCAACCTACAGTAAAATTGCTGTGTTGCAGACGCCTATCATAAATACATAGTCATGGGTACTATTTATGGAGCATTTACCATGTGCTAAGTACCCTGCTTTATTCTTTATACACATTACCTCATTTAATCATCATCCCAAACCTTTGAAGTGGGTAGTACTATTATCCTCATTTTATACTTTAAAAAAGGGAGGCCCAGAGAGGTTAACCAACTTGCCCCTTAGAGCTCTTAAGTGATGAGGCTGAGACTGATTTGGTTGGTGTTGTCAGAACATGAACTCTTAGCAAAGATGCAGCACCTATCCTGGGAGTGCACCTGCCCCTTCTTGATCCGCAAACACTATTTCCCTTCCCCCAGGCTCCCAGCCGCCAACTCCCCTTCACTGGAGTGGCAGTGGGGGGATTCTGGCCTGGAGGCACAGAACATCTACCCTAACACAGCCGTTGACCTTGGCCTCAGGCTCCCCAGCTCGTACCCCAGGATTCTTTAATCCCCCCTCTAAGCCAGTGAGGCAGGCCTAGCTGCTGATGTGGATCTTTCTAGCTACTGCTCAAATGAAGTGATTCCTGCAGGCTCTCAGACACAGGACAAGACCCAGGTGTCCTTCACTCTCTCGCTCTCAAGTTACACAGAATGACATCTTGAAACAGTATTTCAACACTAATTTCTTATTAATGACTTACATTTATTCAGCACTTAGTGAGTCCAAGTGCTGTTATAATGCTTTTCATGCGTAATATCTTTTAATCCTACAATAAATCAGTAGTAAAAGTTCTGTTATCCCCATTTTACACTGAGGGAGCTGGCTCAGAGGAGTCGAGTAACTTAGGTGAAGTCACACAGCACACAAAGCAAGGATCCAAATGCAGGCACTCTTTGTTTTCTTTTCTTTTTTAGCTTACGAGTTTTGTTTTTATTTTGAAGCATAGTTGGTTCACACTGTTTACAATGTGTTAGTTTCATGTGTACAGCAAAGTGGTTCAGTTTTATATATATATTATGTATAATATATATGTATAACATAATATATATATATACTTTTTCAGATTCTTTTCCCTTGTAGGTTATTACAAGATATTGAGTATAGTTCCATGTGCTATACAGTAGGTCCTTGTTGTTTATCTATTTTATATATAGTAGTATGTATCTGTTAATCTCAAACTCCTAATTTATTCCTCCCTCCCCTGCTTTCCCCTTTTGTAACCATAAATTTGTTTTCTATGTCTGGGAGTCTATTTGTGTTTTGTAAATAAGTTCAGTCGTATCATTTTTTTTAGATTCCACATCAAACCTGGCCACTCTTTTTCTTTTTAAATAAATTTATTTATTTATTTTTGGCCGCACGGGGTCTTTGTTGCTGCGTGCAGGCTTTCTCTAGTTGTGGCGAGCGGGGGCTACTCTTCGTGGCGGTACGCGGGCTTCTCATTGCGGTGGCTTGTTGCAGAGCACGAGCTCTAGGCACGCGGGCTTTAGTAGTTGTGGCTCGTGGTTCTAGAGCCCAGGCTCAGTAGTTGTGGCGCACGGGCTTAGTTGCTCCGCGGCATATGGAATCTTCCTGATCCAGGGCTCGAACCCATGTCTCCTGCATTGGCAGACGGATTCTTAACCACTGTGCCACCAGGGAAGCCCCAAACCCAGCCACTGTTGACCACTAATTGAAACATCTTCAACCTCCTCTGTTTTTTTTTTTTTCCAAAGGTAATCCATGTTGATTATAGAAACATTTACTCTCTGATTTTGTAAAATTCGCCTTCTGTCAATAATGCTAAATCTGAAGTACATTTTTAACTTCTCAAAGTGCCACTAATTCACATGTGTACAGGTGTGAACCTTCATGGGAAGAGCATGTATTGTAGTCTTTGGACTGCTAAGAATAGTCCTGTTTTCAAGTCAGAGAAGGGTGTTTGAAGCTGCCCAGCTGATGTCATCTCTATTGAGCTATTCGTGAGAAATGTCTTTATTTAGATTTGAGAACTGATTACTGAAAACAAAAGTTATAGGTCTACTGTTATTAGTCTCCTTTTAAATTGAACTTTATTTTTTATTACTCGATATTTAGGTGAAGATCTGTTGCAAACCTGAAAGGACATAATCCATAATAGTTTTATTAGCCTCTAATAGACCTTTCCAAGAGCTTTGTAAATACTCTAAGCAGTGCTTCTCAAACCGTAACGTGCATATGCATTGCCCAGGGATCTTGTTAGAATGCGGTTTCTGGTTTAGAAGGTCTGGTCTGGGCCTCAAGATTCTGCATTTGTAACAAGCTCCCAGATGATGCCCAAACTACCCATCCAGAAGAACCATACTTTGAGGAGTGAGGCTCTTACCATCTTAATATTCAAGAAAGAAATTCAAATTCAGAATTTGAGTTTACAAACATTGTTTACTAAATAAACCAAAACTCAAATAGCCTCCATACTCCAGCTCCATAGCAATCTGACTTCCTTGGAGTTTCTTTGGGCTTGACCTTGACTCCTTTTTTGGTTGATGTTAGTGCATGTGGGGAAACTCACCAGCTTCCACCTCCTTGCTTCTTTGTGAGCTGAGTCAGTCATCTCCTACTTACTGGTGTGATGTGGGTGGGTCATGGCTTGAACTAGCCCATGTGTCCTGCTTGAAGGATCTGCAGTCAGTTTTCTAGAAGACATTTTCTCAGTCTCAGTTGTTAAGAGAGCACTGTGAGGTGGGACAGGGGGCAGAACCATGCGGAGCCCTTAGGATTGAAGATCAGCTTGGTCCTCCCCGTGTGCATTTGTCTGATAAAATGCAGGCAAGGTTTGCCTCTCTCCCACCCCCACTCCGCCTACTCCAGGCCTTGGCCATGTCCAGAATGGACTCCGGATGGCAGTTGCGGATGCTCAGAGCACAAAGAGTTTCTTGTTTGTGCAGGGGGTCTATCAGTGTTTAAATAGAACGGACGGAAGCGCAGGCACACCATATCAGCAGCTTATCGGGGCCCCTGGTTTTCCATGTACATTTGCTGGTCTCTTGAGTTTACCCAGCTCCATTAGCACCGAGTTAAAAATTGCAAGGCCAGGCTGTACTGTACCGAGATAGGGCAGGAAGAACAAGCCGGTTACTGAGTGTGGTGGTGGTGCCGAGGGCGGTCCTTGATATCTTATTTGCATTCTGCCCATGTAGAGAGTAAAGCTGTGGTAGCCTCTGTGTTTAGAGGCAGCCTGAGAGAACCAAAATCTAGTTTAGGAATGCATCCAGGAGATGGGATGACGCCCGGCCTCCCTGGCGCAGAAGTAGTGGAGATACCTCCTGTGACCCTGGCTCTCCATCTTAGCTCACCAGGTCTGCAGTCAGCTCAGGAAGTGGTTAAAGGAGGTGGCAACTGTGAACACCTTAAAATTGTATGCAATTTTGGCATTTGCAAGCATGTCTGCATGCATATTTCTCTGGGAGCAGATCCATGACCCAAAGGCTAAATGTTCCTGTACTGTTTGGGTTGCATCTTCCTGGAAGGAACTCTTTAGGACAGGTAGATGAGTAGCCTACTTTAGAAATGAATCCTTTCCTTCTATGAGCCTCACTCCTACTTTGAAAGCACTTGCTATATGCCAGGTGCTATGCTAAAGACTTTATAAATATTACCTCATTTAATGCTCAGAATAATCTAATGAGATAGGAGTTTTCATTTCTGTTTCACAGGTGAAGAAACTGAATCTTAAAGAGTTAGAATTTGTCCAAGGTCACAGAGCTAACTGAAAGATAGAGCTAGCATCTGAACCTGGGCTTTCTGATTCCATAGTCCTTAGCACCGTGGAAGGCTGTCTCTAGTGTTTTAATATACTTGTCTAGCCTTTGCATATACATTGGTTAATTTGTCTAACTGGCACAGACTTGTCCCAAACTTTGGTCATCTAAAAATTGGCTTCATGGATTTTGTCCTATTTCTATATCACCTATATTATTAAATTACTCCTTAGTTTAAAATTTTTATTATTATTCAATTTCTTACTACTTAGCCTCATCCTAAACAACATCCGTGAAATAACCACTGATGTGCTAATTTCATTTTTCTCAAATTCACACTAAAATAAATACCCATTAAAATGAAAAATGTTATGCCCCTCCTAACATCATTTAAGGTACCCTCAAGGTATGGGCACTGCACTTGGAACAATCCTGATGTAAGATGTAAAGGCTGTCCCTATTGCTTCAGAACTGGGTGAACTAAAATAGCCTTTACACTCCCACCCCAGGCAGCCTTTCCCACCCAGGCCCGCCTCATGGAGCATGGTGCTGAGAGCCTCAGAGAGCTGGCTGGGTTGACTCCAGGGAAGAAGCTCTTCTGTGTCTTTCAGGACCTGTTCTCATTGCACTAATGAGGCAGCAGTGCCAAGAAAAAGCGTATTACTTAGCTTGACTTGAGGGGGTTTCAGGATTGCAGAGACTGGGGCAAGAACCTGTACTCAATGCTGTGTGCTCCTCCTGAAAGGGAACTGTTGGGATTCTGGGGATTATGGAAGAAACAGCCTTGCCAGGGGCAGAATTTGGGTGGTTAAGGGGTCCCAGCCTCAGATGAAGGATGAAAGAGGCCTCTAACTAAACCCCATTTGTTCCCGTTTCCATTCTAACCAAATGTTCCTCCCCAAATTCCATCCCCTCTGGGCCGTAAATTAAAGGGAAATTTGGAGTCCTATTGTCTGAAGTTGTGTGTGCATTTGACCTACAATGCTGTGTCTTTAATATAAGCAGCTAAAGAACAATTCCTCATTTCCTGACTTCGCTGTTATGCCAAAAACGTGCTAAGACCCTCAGTGACCGAGCATCCTCATTTTTTCCCCCAGTAAAGTCTCAATTTACGTGTTAAACTTCCCGGTCTTGGACCTTTAGCAACTTTGTCACTTGGCAGTCCCTTCAGCGGGCAAGTAAGACACAGGAGGGCCTGGGGGGTGGATTCCAGGAATCTGTCTTCTTTCCCCGGCCTCGAGAAATCACAGTGGGAAATGTTCTTTTTGAGGACCAGCTGGTTCTGATCTCCCTGACTAGACCCACCTGTAGCGGAAGTGACGTTGGTCTGCCCCACAGCTGATCTGGTACCTTGATCATTCCAGTCAAGGATTGCCTCACGGTGAGTCAGGCTGTTAATATTTCAGTACCAAGATGTGAAAACAAACCTGCAAAAAAAGGAAGAAAGAAAGAAAAGTCTGGGCTTCCCTGGTGGCGCAGTGGTTGAGAGTCTGCCTGCCGATATAGGGGACGCGGGTTCGTGCCCCGGTCTGCGAAGATCCCACGTGGCGTGGAGCGGCTGGGCCCGTGAGCCATGGCCGCTGAGCCTGCGCGTCCGGAGCCTGTGCTCCGCAACGGGAGAGGCCACGACAGTGAGAGGCCCGCGTACCGCAAAAAAAAAAAGTCTGCTCTTGGATTGGTCTGGGCATTTCACATTCTGACTGTCCTCATCCTTGTAGTTCAGCAGTAGCTGAATCGGGCTACTCCTCTGGAAGCTGCAGTAGTTCTGGTCCTGCAAACAAAATTCCAGCTCTCTGGGAGTGCAGTTCCTCTACTGTCTGTACCGCAAAATGGCATGGCCTGAGCAAGGATTCCCAGGTATGGGGCTGTTTAAAATGCCTCTCGCCAGCCTCCCTCTTCACATCCCATCTTCCACCGCCGCCCTCCTCCCCCCAGGAGCCAGTGGCTGGAGTTGACACAACACCAGGCGCACATGGAGCACTGCCAGTCGCAGGAGATTCCGAGGGAGATAAAAAACACATCTTTGACCACTTCTTTACCAAACAGACCCGAGGTGTGTAATTAAAGGCCCCGGGACTCTGCTGGAAATAGGTTTAAACTTGAGGTAATCCCTTCTGGCACTTCCTCTTCCTAATAACCATCAACAAAAATCACACAAATCCACCTGGCTCCAGCCAGTAAGTCTGTAACCAGCAGAGGTCACGGGAGGAGCGATAAGAGAAGAAAGCGGCCACAAACAGCGTTACTGGAAACACATGTCGGGACGTGTTAGAAAGTGACTCCTGCCAGCACCATCCTGGCCCTGAGATGGGCCGGCTCTGCTGTCGAGAAACTCATTCTCTGCCACTGGGAAGGAATGTCAGTGACACGCACGGGAGGGGAAGCCGCGTTTGGGGAGCTCCGCCCAGCCTTCGTCTCTTCTCTCTGTAAGATGTGACTCAGCCACAGAGACTAGAGGTGAGACGATTCTTCATGGTCTTTTGAAGTTAATTTCCTCCTCTTTCCAGAAGTAATGCATGACCGTTATTGAAAATACTATTGATAAGCAAAAGGAGAAAGAAAATGATTTCCCCCAATTCCACCGTGCGGTGACTGCAGTATGATTTTGGTGCTTGTGTATGTATCTAGGTGTGAAATGTATAAACACATAGGCGTGGGAAAGGTTTATGAAAAACTTTCAAACTGCATGACACTGTGCAAACTTTTTAGCCTGCTTTTTGTTTCAGTCTGTCCCAAGCATCTCCTTTCATTGCCTGCATCTCATCATTTTAAGTGTGGGTCGTATTCCATCACCTGACTATACCGTAATTTACTTCAATAATCTCTTGTTATTGAATGTTTAGGTTGCGTCCCAATTGCCGTCCCTCTTCTCCCCCCTGCCCCCAAGCTATGTTGTGGAAACATCCTGAATACTGGGATTTGGGCTGAAAGGGCGAGCGTTGGCTGGTTTGAGTCCTCCCAGGTGAGCTCAGCGTCCTCTGCCTTCGCTTTGGAGGGAAGGAGACTTTGGTTTCTCAGAGAGAGTTGGACCCTCACTGGGTGGACCATGTTCGAGGCACCTTGAGGACAACACAGAGCAACCTTGCAGGAGGGGGATGAGAGCCAACCAGGCCCTCCTGCGTGCAAGGAGACATTGGCTGTGGAGGCCCAGTGGGGGTGGAGTTGGGGGGTTGCTGAGGGCAGTGACATGGAGAGCTTTGAGAGCTTGAAAGAACAGGAAGAGTCTTCCTTCCCTTCCTAGGTGCCTGTGCTCCTCTGGGTCCATGCCAGACCAAGGGTCGTGATGCTAAAACATACTTGGGTCACCGGGGAACTTGGCCCCCAAGGTTATGCAGACTGCTTGCCTATTTGTTGCCCCCATGTGTTTTCTACCGGTGAGGTCGGCAGCGGGGGATTGCAATTAGGGAAAACGCCAAGTCGGGACAAGCAGAACGAGACGAGTGGTGAGCATGTACAGAGCCCCTACTGTGTGTTGGGCTGGGGCCTGTTAGCTTCTCTGTTTTCCAGGAGAGGACCTTGAGGTGGAGGAATGTTGAGTTGCTTGCCCAAAGCCATAGAGCTGAAAAGGTGGAGCTGGGGTTCCAGTCCAGGTCAGACTCCAGAACCTGCCCCAAACCATCCTGCCACGCTGCCTCATTAGGAAGCACTTACAGAAGATTTCTAGCTGGAAAGGTTTAGAGATATAACTTAATTATAGTTAACAGGACAAAGTAAAGTTGTAAAAAGTGCCGCTGTTCAGTGGTATTTAGGCAACTAGCTTTGCACAAAAAGCTGGGGTTGGAGGCGGGGAGGGCAGGTCCTGGAAGTATCCTCTCGTCAGAATAGTTTTATATGAATTTGTCATATAAACCACAGGAAGTAGGACTAATGCGGCTGCACTGAGTGTTGGCGTCTTGGGCTGGGATGTAACTTCAAGTGTTTACTATTTTGAACTGAATTTTCTAGTTCAAATATCTTCGAGTATAAATATGTAACCTCAGAATTGTTCCATCTCAAATTTGAGTACACATTCAAAAAAATGTTGGAATATGGCTTTAAAAGCAAACAAGGACGGAATTCCAGGTTTCTGCTTGTCCACATTTTCTTCTGCCTTCGGATCCGGCCTGTGACACTAATAATTTTGACCTGTTTGACCAAAATGAAAAAAAGGCTTTGGAAGGCAAGAATGTGCTTGGCGGTACGTGTATGTTGCAGCATTTAAAAACTGTGTCAGTGAATAGCATACGGTGAGGAATACTGGAGTCATTACAGCCACGTGGGAGCCTGGAGATCGTGTGTTTTCAGTGCCGTCCCTGGGAAGGAGGGAGGAAAATGTGGCCCCGAATGAAATGCCAGCCCACAGAGGCATGGACGTTGTGGGGAGGGAGACTTCCTTGGGAGAAGCTGCTGTTGCTAAGGTTTTCGTTTGCCCACCCATCCCCTCCGTCAGAAAGACAGTGGCACCAGGTCTGGGAGGGGTTATTTGCCTACTTAGGGACTCTTGGGGGAACCCACGTCCTTGGGGCCTGAGCACCTGGATGCTGTGGCCTGGCTGTGTGTCATGCTCTCGTCCCGCTGGAGCCCAGAGGACTTGCTGAGGGTGGGGGGCAGGCCTGACCCCGGAAATGGTCTTAGCAGCATCGCTCTGCACACAAACAAGCCTTTATCCTGATGGGGGTTGGGGTGGGGACTTCTACTGCTATCTCTGTCACCTTGCCCAGGTCTCAGGGCTGGATTGGAGGCAGCCGATCCCATCTGCCTGGTGAGTCCCTGTCACCCATGGAGAAAATTGGATGGCCTAGCAGCCAGGGGCTGGGGAAAATGGGGACCAGCACTGACAAGGTACCCATCAGCCTAAGGACAGAACAACCAGGCGGGGCTCAGGGCCTGGAGGTGGCCTTCGGTCGGAGCAGATTCCCGAAGGGCCCTTAGCATCTGTGTGGGGCTCTGGCAGAAGTGACAGCACATCCTCCAGCAGCTGGGGAGGAAGTCAAGGGAACCCAGGCCCCTTGGAGGGATTCTGGAATGACTGGGGTGGGGGAAGGGCAGATAAGGAGGGGGAATTCGGGCCATCTCTGCGCACTTCGTCACACTTTCCCACCACATTCGGCATTGCCCGCGCCCTCCCTGTGCCGGGCAGCACTGCAGGTATTAAGTGCATAAAGATAAGACAAGATCCTGAGCTTAAGGAGTCCGTAGCCATAAACTGCAGAGGCAGAGAACCCTCTCTAAATACATCCTCACACGCATGGCAGCAAGAGGAACCAAGTGCGAAAGGTGCTGCTGGGGGAGGTACCACACAGTCCGCTTTGTTACTCCTAGTTACATTGCGTTTCTCAGTGTTGTCGCATCAAACGGCTTGGAAGTGCCTTTAGGCCAGAGGCCAGGTTTCTGCCGCGACTCCTGCGTGAGCCTCACCCACTTTAGAGTTCCTGGTAAACGGGGGTCAGTGCTTCCAAACTGACCGACCAACCTTGAACCCTGTGGCAGGAGTGATGTATTGGGCCGGCCAAAATGTTCAGCCGGGTTTTTCCGCAGGATGGTACGGAAAAGGCCGAACACAGTTTTTGGCCAGCCCTCTGTTTGGAGGTGACAGCCCCGCAGTCTCTCTAGCGGAGGAGACAGATTAGCTTCCACGGCTGGTTAACTCAGGCTCTGCTTTCTGAAAAATCCATCGCACATCAGCTGAGCTGCTTTGGGCAAGTTACTTAACCTTTCTGAGGCTGTTTCCCTCACTGTCAGTGGAGGATGATGCTGACCTCACATGATCTGAAGGGCTGGCTGCCTTAGTTTTGCGCCCGGCTGTGTTGGGCACTCCAGGCAAGGCTCGGTTTCTCAGGCCTCCAGCTCTGAGTCTCTCTTTCTAGGATCTACCTCCTCCGTTCTGCTCTGAGCCAGATTCTCTGCAGGTCCAGAAAGGGATTCATCCTAGATGTTTGCTTTTAACGAAAGAAGGAGAGTTAAAAAAAAAAAATGCTTCGACCTCCTATTGGCTTTTTGGAAGACATAGGGTCTAACTAAGAGTAAAGACCGAGGGACAGTGTGTGACCAGAGGAGAGTTAGTCTTTATTATGAAAAGTAGAAAGTAGAAACTAACAGAAAAGTAGAAAGAATAACAGTGGTGTAATGAACACCGACCACCTGAATTTTTTTATTGTGATAAGGCACACATAACATAAAATTTACCATTTAACCATTTTTAAGTGTAAAGTTTGGCGGCATGAAGTACACTCTGTTGTGTAACCATCGCCACCCTCCCATCTCCAGAACTTTTCCATCATCCCGTACTGTAACCCCATATCCATTAAACAACCACTCCCAACTCCCCCCTCACCACTATTCTCCTTTGTCTTTATGAAGTCAGCTCTACTAGGTACCTTACAAGTTCACCACCTAAATTTAACAACCGTTAATATTTGGTTCTATTTGTCATATCTTTTTTTCACTGGTGTATTTTAATGTATATTACAAACATCGTGACATTTCCCTAAATATTTCCCTATACGTCTCTAGGAAGTAAGAATATATTCCTAAGTTACCTTAGGACCGTGTATCACAACTAATAACATTGCATTCATTCTTTAATATCGTATAATACCAAATCAATGTTCAAATTTCCCGAGTTGTCCTAAGAATATCTCTTACAGCTGGTTTATTTAAATTAGGACCACAAATTGTATCTGGTTGTTATGGCTTTTAAGATGCTTTTATTCTAGAACTTCACTCCCCACCTCTCCACACCCTTGTGAGATTGGCTTGTTGAAGAAACCAGGCAGATTCTCTGTAGAGTCCCACCTTCTGGATTGGTCTGATTGTTGATTGTGGTGATGTTAACTCCTTTTCCATTGGCCTCTTTTCCCCTAAACTGAAGTTAGACCTGGAACCTGATTAGGTTCAGGTGTGGCCACGCTGCACACTTCTTATTGCCTAGAATCGGGAGGTGTATCTTGTCTGGTGGTCCTACTGTGGGTCCCTCTGTGCCTGGGGCAGAGATTGATTGGGGGGGTAAGAGATTCTTGCCTGATCCTGCCACTGTCATTTTCCACGCTGCTA
Source organism: Leucopleurus acutus (assembly GCF_964270905.1). NCBI lineage: Eukaryota > Metazoa > Chordata > Mammalia > Artiodactyla > Delphinidae > Leucopleurus > Leucopleurus acutus. The sequence continues at coordinate 57,506,641 of NC_139145.1, read as the reverse complement.
CCAGCAAACAATTTGTGAGGTGGACTTTGGTCCCACGTTGAATACTATCCAGTTCACCGCAAACCAGTGCATCCGTTGATGATCCCTGACTGCATCAGTTATGTCACTGGTGTTGCAAAAGGTGATTGTCTAATTTTTTGTTCCTTCTACGTTTATTACCTAGAATCTGTAAAGAAGAGCTCTCCCTCCTTGCGTGGCACTATCTGATTACCCTGAAATACAGTGCTTTCTGAAAAGATGGGATAAATGCTAGATTCTTTCCTTATCATGACCAATTTTCAGAGTGAGGAGTGGGGGAAGTGTTTAGCCTTTAAGGGGCTGAAGATTGAATATAATGAGGGGTTAAGGTTTTCTCTTCCTTTGTTTTCTCCACTGTGATCTCTCAAGTCTTCAGAAATGGGCTGGAAGCACCACATGGGGCCAACTGCCCTTCCTCAGCAGTGGAGTCCTCCACTCGGAATTTTCCCGTTGCAGGCTAGTTCCCTGGGTGGGATCGGGGGAGGGGTGCTTCATTTCCAGGTCCTGTGTTTGCTCCATTTTTGGGAATGAGCTGGGAGGGCCTTTGGAGTTGGGGGGTGGGTAGTGTCATTATTTCTCGGGGGTTCCTCCTGGCTCTCTGCTTGTGGGAGACCATAGATTTCATCAGCTTCTTCCTGAATGGTCAAATGTTTCTAGCTTTTATTTTTGCCCCCTTCATATGATTAACAAGGGACTGAATTGTTACCTATCCATCATCGTTCACCTAATATTTATGGAGTGTGGTCTGTGGGCTTCAGCCTCTGGCTAACTCTGGAGGAAGTGCCCCTTAAGGAATTCGCTGTCTAATTTGGGAGGAAAGAGATACACGTAGGAAGTGGAGTAGAAAGCAGTGTCAGCCCAAATAGACTTGTAGAAATAAGCTCCAGTGGATTGGCCTGATAGCCATCATTTATTGAACATTTCTTGTATACTACGCACTTACCTTTAAAATCCCTAGAAGGTAGGTAAATGTTATCATCCTATATTTCGGTGAGGAAACTGGAGCTCACAGAGGTTACATAACTTGCCCAAGGCCTCACAGCTCTTAAATCCAGGAGCTCAGCTCTGTCTGAAAGCCCATGCTCCACTCACCACATCATGGTGTTCTGTTACCAGCAGTTAAAAGACCCAGGGATTTAGAGAAGGGAAGAGACTAACTACAGGTATTATCCACAAAATATTTGTTACTTTGGAAATTTAAACTTTTCCCTTCTACATGTGACTGTCAAAATAATATTGTGCTAGCAATGTATTAAATATATTATAGCCGTAAAGAAAATATTTGTAGGAAAAAATATGTCCATGATCTTACCACTTTAATAAGTGCTTCCAATCTTGCCCTTGGGTATGGGTATTCGTACATGGTGTTAATCACAGTGCATATATTATTTCATGGTTTTTTGTTTGGCTTTATATGTATTATAAACATTTCTGTGAAGTCATTATATTTATGATTTTAAAGACTGGGTAAAAGTTCATGGGGAGGATGGAGCATAACTTTCTTAACCAATCTACTCTTTTGGGTCTCATCTAGACACTTTTTAATTTTTTTTAATCTGAAAAAGCCCAAGGGAGGGTCTCTGTGCAGTTTTCTTTTTATCATTTTACGATGTATTTCCTCAGTAAATTCCCAGGAGTCGGTTACCTGGTTCACAGATGTAAACATTTTTGGTTTTTTGGCACTTGATATATTTTGCTGAATTGCTCTTCAGCAGGACTATATACCATTCCTTGCTACCAGCAAACGATGGGGTGCCGTTTCTTCCCCAGCCTGGCCAGCACTGGGGAGGCTCTTGGCTTGTGTTTTACTTTCTGCTGATTTAAAAGGTATAACATAGTCCTTAGACTTCTTTTTTTAAATATATTTATTTATTCATTTATTTTGGCGGCATTGGGTCTTCATTGCTGCACGTGGGCTTTCTCTAGTTGTGACGAGCGGCGGCTACTCTTCATTGCGGTGCGCGGGCTTCTCACTGCGGTGGCTTGGCTTGTTGTGGAGCTCGGGCTCTAGGTCCGCGGGCTCAGTAGTTGTGGCACGCGGGCTCAGTAGTTGTGGCTCGCGGGCTGTACAGTGCAGGCTCAGTAGTTGTGGCGCACGGGCTTAGTTGCTCCGCGACATGTGGGATCTTCCCGGACCAGGGCTTGAACCCATATCCCCTGCATTGGCAGGCAGATTCTTAACCACTGCGCCACCAGGGAAGCCTGGACTTTTTAATGTATATAAATACATTAAATACATTGAATATTTGCCCACCATTTGTTCACCGTTTTTTATTACTTCTATATGAATTGTCTATTCCTAAGCTTTGTTCGTCACTTCTTGGGACCTTTATCATAGTTTTATGTTTTATATGAGATGTTTACTTATATGAGTCAGGTCCAGACAGGAAATAGATGGCGCATTCAGCTGGATAGTTTGCAAAGAGTGTAATAAAGGGACAGTTTCCAACGGTGTGAGTGGGGTTTGAGGAACCAACAGGAGAGAGCATCGGCCTGACCGACCACTCTGACACCTCAAGAAGCCAAGAGGGAGCAGGTACCACTCCCCGATAAGGATGATATGCAGAGGGGGTCCCTGCCAGGAGCTGTGGCTTTGAGGGAGGGACCTGGCCAGCTCAAGATGACTGCAGGGAGGAAGCCAGGAGAATAAGCCCCCCACCTCCATTCTGCCCTCCTCCTCTTCTCTCCTGCTGGTGCCCTGAGCTCGGACCTCTGACCCCCTACACCTCTGTTTCCCAAATTGTGAGATGGCTTTAGGAGGTCCCTGGATAAAGATTTTTAAAAGTTTAGTAGTCATGTGTTAACATACACACATTAAATGCTTATATCTTACTTATGTAAAAACATATTTATAAAATATTGTTTCACAAATGTTTCTTTTTGGTGTAAGGCTAAACTGTAGATTTAAGTTTAAAAATGGACTTGCTTTGGGGGACTACATAAAATAAAAGAGTGTAGGTGCTACAGGGGCATGGCAAAACTGACTGAAGTTTGGGGAAACGAGCTTCCCTACAGGGACTCTCCCACAGCATCTGATTCTTTGATCTCCAGTTTCACACACACACACACACATACACACATACCTGAGATAACTATCCTGGAAGGTCAAGGATTCTTGATCACCAATGGTCACTTGTCCCTGATCCCCAGTGTTACAGAAGGGATGCAGGAATGCAAGGGAAGGTTGCTGAGGCCCCATCCCAGAGTTTCCCTTACCTAACTTACAGGGGAGCCAGAAGGGGAGCCCTGCGTCTGCTTGAGTTCATCAGGGTGGGCTGCCCCTAAGTTCCCACAGTCCTGAAACTGAACCCTGGGCTGCATTGTGCTCTCACAGCAGAGCCAGAGGGACGGAGAAAAGGGGAGCCTGGATCCACATTCTGCTCTGGGGGAGGGAAGACAAGTACCACCCCCTTCTTCCGGCTCTCACTTCCCTGGAGCATGTAGGTGCACCCCAGAGGACGATACCCAAAGAGACTCTACCTGGTCATCAGTGGCTAGTCTCCCTCCCCTTTGCCACCTGGGAAAGTTGGTTAAAGGCCCTGTTTCCCTGCGCCCACCTCTCGGAAGAGGCAGTACTGACAGAGTCATTCAGTAGCACAGGCCACTTGGAATTATCTGTCTTCTCTTTTGGGGGTGTCGGCCCCACCCAAAGAAGGCCCCTGACATGCACCTCTGTTTAGAGCATCTGCAGGAGAAACCAGAGGACTTCAGGCAAAGGACAGATTACATTGTGATTTATTACGTATCTTATGATGCCACTCAGAGAAGTGGTTTGACAGAATCTTCTTTGAGAAGTGGAAAAGTTTGAACCGTGATTCCAGGTTCGGAGCCAGGCAAACTAGCACTCTGGGAAGGTGTTCCCTGCCGCCAACCACATAGACAGAAGGACCAGATGTCCCAGTTTGCCAGGGGGCAGGCCCAGTTTATGCCTGTTTGACCCCTTTCATTTAAAAAGGTATCTTGGTTTGGACAATAAATTGTAGCCACCTGAACTGTAGATACCTATGACTAGCCTCCAGATAGAACACAAAATTTGGGGGTTGGAAGGGATTTCCCGTGGTTCTTTTAGTTCATTCTGTTCCTGGAAGACAACAAGCAAGCCCCCCAGCCCTTCCACGGAGGGGGACCCCCATGCCTCCCTCCCAGGTGCTGGATCCAGCCCTTTACAGGCGTCTCGACAGGAAGGTTCACCACCACCACGTGCAGCACCACCCGCCAACCTTGTCCTCTCTACCCAGAAGTCTCTGATAAGAGAGAGAAGAAAAGCTGGGACTTCTGGGGGAACGGCCTCTTGTTCTGACAGGGAGAAAGCCCTTGGCCTTGAAGACAAGCCCAGGAAGTAACTTGTTCTGCTGGCTTCCTTGGCATAAAAGCAATGAGCTCGTGGAGATCCCCAGAGGGGAGGCCAGGGAGTGGCCTGCAGGAGACCTCAGGAGCGGCAGGGCTGCGGCTGTGACCCTGTCTGCGGGGTCAGGGTCGCCACCACCCAGAGCCCAGCTGGCCCGGAACCATCTCAGCCCGACTGGCACCTGCCCCCCGCCCCGCACCCCAGCACCTGCTGAGGGCAGGAGAGGAAGCCACCACTGCCTCTCCTGGGGCCTGGACCCCTGCCCGGGGCTGTCTGGGGCACCAGCCCAATTCTTATCTTCTTCTGACTGCACTTCAACCCGCGTCCCGGGGAGCAGATGGGGCCAGAATGGGCGCGTCCCTGGGTTGGGGGGGTTATTTCTCCATTTTGCTCTTTGGGGAGGGATGTGCTTGATTTTGCTTGATTGTAGGGCATGCGTTGTGTGCGTGCTGTGGGGCGGGCAGGGCCATGCTAGGTGCTGAAGCACAGGTGGCACTGGCCCCCGACCCTCGCTTGGATTGTCTTGGGTCTGTGGCACGATGCTCAAGGCACAGAGAAAGGAGCAGGTGCTCTGCCTGGGCTGGGGTGGGGGAGGTTCCAGAAAGGAGCGGCATTTGAGCACAGCCTTGCAAGTGGGGAAGGGCTTTCCAGGCCAAGGAAAGTGCTTGAACACGGGTCCGAGGTGTTCTGAGGAATGGACGCAGCTGGGCGGGCTTGGAAGCTGACACGGGTTGGAGAGATGTGCTGAGAGGTGGGGTAGGAAGACCCTCTAGGGTCTCACAGACTGGCTGTGTGGCGTTGGGCAAGTTATTTCACTTCTGTCAGCCATAGTTTATTTACCTATATAATGGGGATAATATAACCTGCTTTAATTCTTCTGAGACCGAAAGGATATATTGGATGTAAATCAACCAGCATGATGCCTGGCATAGAAATGCTCACAAAATGTAAATTATTGGCACTGTTTCTGCTGCTAATAAGGTGGACTGTTCTTTTCTAAAACGTATCTCTTGAGTCACTGGAATGAGAAGCAGGTCTGGACTTGTGCTTTCATTTAGGCAAATACTACCTGGTAGGAGATGCTGATGGAAGAAAGCTCACAGGGCTGGCTTGCTCCAGGCTCTGCTGCCATCTTTCTCTGACAGTTGCATCAGGCCAGCACTGTGGCTCTTGATGTCAGTAAATGCATTTCTTAATTAATTTTTATTCCACAGATATTTATTGCAAACCTACTATGTGTCAGGTCTTGGGTCGGATGTCTTAGTGTGAATATGTGGGTAATAGGTGACAGGGAGGCAGAGAGAGAGAGAAGAAACCTCAGTTCTTTCCAAAACTGATTTTATAAAATGAGAAATGTGTTTGGAGGCTATAATTTAACTGCTTTTTGTGACCCTGTACCTGGAAACTTGGTGGTGGGGGGGGTAGTAGCTTCTTTCTGTGCGTCTCTTTCATTGGACTGTGGATGCCTCAAGAGTAGCCACTGTGGGGACAGATCACACTTGTCCATTTGGTCGCTCAGCAGATACTTACTGAGCACCTACTGTGTGCCTAGCACTGTTCTATGCACTAGCTGTTTAAATGGTCTTTGAGCTATGAAGAGTTCTTTCAAGACCATAATGATTACCTCTAAATGATCACTTTTGTTTTAGAAACAACCAAGCCTACTTTTCCCTGCCTGTTCTAGCTCACACAGTCTTGGGAAGAGAAAGGAGGAAAACCCGTGGACCTGTATTGTTGTCCGTGCTCAAATCAAATGCCTCTCAGGGGAGTGATGGGTGGGGAAGGGGCTGGAGGAGGAGGGGCCTCAGCTTCTGTTCTGCTCTCTCTGTAGAGATGGGGGGTTTCCCTAAAGGACAGCCTATGGACTCCCCCCTCCAGGCTGTCAGCGTTTCACTCTCAGTGGGGTGATGGTTTCCGTCTGTTAACGGAAGGAGCATCTACTCTCTCTCCCCTCACCTCCCACACGTTTTGAACTCAGTCCCTTCAGGAGGGGGTTTATCCCCTTGTGTTTCATTGGAGCAAATGGCTGCCTCAGACACGTGAAGCAGACTAAAGAGTGATAACAAAACTAATTTAATAGTAGCAGCCGCCACCATGTTTGAGTCCTTATAATGTTCCAGGCCTACATTCATACATAATGCTTTTCATACGTTATCTCATTTAATCCTCACAACAACACTGTCCAATTCGTACCATCATCCGCAGTTCACAGACAAGGAAAATTGAGACCAAAAGATGGAGTAAGTAAGCAGTCCACGGTCACACAGCTGTACACAGAAGAGCTGGGAGTTGAGCCCACTTCTCTCAGGCTTCAGGTGACTTCACCCATACACCATCCTGGTAGAGGGGTTGACTCACTTCTCTCCCGACCCTTCGCTTCTCTCATCCCTCCCTCCCTCCTTCTCTGTCTTAAAGATACTTCGGTTGACGAGCCAGGCTTAGAAAACCCCAATGAGCTTTCTCTAGAGTGGGCTCATTGATAGCAAGGCACCCACACTGGGGCCACAAGGGTTAACTCTGGCCCAGTGCTTCAGTGGTGAAGGCCTTGGCCTTGGGAGGCGGCTATTAGTCCTCCTTTCTAATTAAAAATCACCACCACTGGCTTTCCTCCCTTGCTAACTAGAAGAGTGTGTGTATGTGTTTGTGTGCATAGCTCTTTATCTCCGTTTCCTGTTTCATATTTAATTCGACATTTTTTCCAGTTTGTGGATGTGGAACACGTGTAAGGTTGGGCCACGGTCTGTTAGTAATCATTCCCGCGTTTGGGGGCTGGCTTGTTCCCGCTGAGCCTGACCAGAGGCTTGTGGATCCTAACCTTCCCGCCGCACATAAGTTCCTTTGTCCTGATCACCCTGGTTTCTGAAGGGACCGCCTTTGGGGCAGTTTTGCCTTGCACATTGCTTTCTGGAAGATCTGGGATGGTTCTTGTGTATGTGGGGGCAGGGGTGGGGAGGTAGCACGGAACCTCAGTTCGGTAGATAAAGATGGAAGGCTCTGGGAAAGACAGCCCCCATCAGTGGTCAGCTGGGTGGGGTTGGGGGCTGAAACGCAGCCCCAGATCTTTGTACTTCGTCAAGGCTAGATACGAGTCGTGGTGAATTTTTTAAAAGTATTTATTTGTTTATTTATTTGGCTGTGCCAGGTCTTAGTTGTGGCATGCGGGATCTTTAGTTGCGGCATGAGGGATCTAGTTCCTTGACCAGGGATTGAACCCGGGCCCCTGCATTGGGAGCGTGGAGTCTTAACCACCAGGGAAGTCCGCGAGTCATGGTGAATATGAAGTGTTCACCTCCTGACCTTTCTCTGAGGTTGGCGAGCCTCAGCCAGTCTGGTCTGGACTCTCAGGCAGGGCTGCCCCCGCTCAGCAGCATGGCCTTGTGGACCCCATCATGGAGTGTGGGGTGGAGGCCCCAGGAGGAGCGGGTGGCTCTGGGGACCGTCCGCTTTCTCATCAGTGCCTCGTCAGCCAAGCAGTGGGTCTGATGAGACAGATGGAAGTCCTGTTGAGCCTTAAGTGTCCTAGGGACCCTCCCCGCAACATGCATGAGAGTTGGGTTCAGAGCCACTGTCCAGGGTCTTGCTCAAACGCCCTGGTCTCCCCAGTGGTAATAGTTCTCCTCCTGCTAACTGGAGCTTCCCCACGCGCCTGGGTGTTTCTGAGCCCTGAATTTTTTTTGTCATTAGCCTCTGATTGCTAAGGATTATCTCATGTAGAGAATGGAATCAAAGCAATTGGAGAATGAGAGCTGGGACGACGCTTACCAGTCAGTCTGATCTGGGAAGAACAGAACCTGGGGTCCTTGGAGACTTAGAATGTGCTTAGGGGCAGAGGGGGAGTCTTGGGCCCCTGATGCTGCACAGTTCTGTGTGGTGGGCACACGTGCATTTTCTGGGGAGAGGGTCCCTGGCCTCCATGAACTTGCCAAGGTGTCTGGACTTCTCCAGAAAGGGAAGCATCACTGGTCTAATCACCACCACTTCACCAATCACCTCACCAAAGGGTGCTGTAGAAAAGTCCCAGAGGAATACAGTGGGAGCTGGGGCACAGAGGGGTGCAGGGTCTAAATTCTTCTAGACCTCATACTTTCAGGTGACGTTTGCTAACAGGTGAGATACCTGTCCCCTCCCCTCAGAAGGGTGGATGAGGTAGAAATAAATAGTTTGTATTTCTTTGCAGACGGGAGTAATCCATTTTTATTATTCGCTCTTAGCTTTGAGGATGTACAGTGAGGAGTCTCCATTATAAAGAATTATAACCAGCCCAGACTCCCTGGCTTTGAATACTCCATTATAAAATGCAGTTCCTTTTGTCACAATATTCTTATCTTCTGTTTGTTTCTGAGCTGAACAGAAATGCTCTAAGCTCCACCCCAGCTGTAGATTTTCTAGACCAAAGGCTACTGTTTTCTTCCTGCAGGAACCCTGGGGTGTTTGGGGGTTAAAAGGCCTGGACCAGCCATGTGTGTTTAAAAAACAAGGCTGATTCCACAGCCGGCGGCTCCAGCCTGACTCCATCCTGCTGTTAATGGAGGACAGAGGACCACTTATAGCTTCCTCTTCACCCCATAACAAATAACCCAGTGCTCCCCCAGGCCTTCCTGTGCCCCCCACCCACACTGCCCTCCTGGTGGTGGCAGCAGCAGGCCTGTTCCAGTCTGTTTTCTCAGCAGGCCCTGCTCCTCTCTGTGATAAGGCCATGACTAACCACTTTAGCCTGGGATGGCTAGGCTGGGATGGCTAGGCTGCCTTGCGTCTGTCCGGTGTTTGGCTACTCTAGAGCCTCCCGGGCAGGGTGGAGTCCTTTGTCCTGTAAACAAAGCTTGGTCCAGGTTTGAGCACAGGCTTGTGTGGTACCTCTTCTGGGCAGGCCACCTTGCCTGCTCTAGCCCAGGTGGGTTACCTCTTTTTGTTGCATTCATTTAACACACGCTTGTTACGCATCCTTTAAAAAATTCCTTATCACAGCCTCTAGCTACACAGTTTAGCTAATCATCATTATCATCATCATCGTTATCATAATTCCCGTTTACTGGAATTCAACTTGGTAGTAAGCATCTTACACGAAATGTTTTATTGACTCAGCACAAGAATCCCATGAAGTTGGCACCATTGGTATCCCATTTTACAGACATGGAAACTGAGGCATTTTTGTGTTCCCCTTTCTTAGCTTTTATCACCCTCTGTGGTCCATTATGTGTTTATTTGGTTACTTGTTTCATATCTGGCTCCCACATTGTATCATGAATTCCACGAGGGCAAGGATTTCCCTTCGGAGGTGTTGGGGGCCTGGCACGAGCAGTGTCCGGAACCCAGGAGGTACTCAGTAAAGGCTTGTTTGATGGTTGGATAAGATGCAGGAGGCTGTCACTTGTCCACAGCCTCCCAACTCATCAGCGGTGAGGCTGAGATTTGAACCTGTGAAGCAGTGCCTCTCAGCTGGGTGAGTCCTTGTACCCAAACAGACCTTCAGCTCCTTCAGGCAGGGCCAAGGTCTTCCCTGAAAGTGCACCCAGGCATTGGAGTGGGACCCACCTGGGTTCAAATACTGGTTCTACCACTCAGTTGGGTGACACTTGGAAAGCTACCTGTCCATTCTGAACCCAAGGGTCCACACACCTGAAGTAGGAAAAATAAGGCCCACCTGACTGGGTTGTTGTGAGAATTAGAAATAATACATGGGTTTCCTGTTTATCCTAAGCTTTTAACCAAAAGAAATTTTTGATCCTTCTTTGACCCTCAAACACATCTTTCTCTCCAGAAATAACTACTGTTAATGGTTTGGTGTGTATGCGTTTACATAAATAATATACATTTTACATAAAATTATTCTAGGCATGTTCTGAAATTTGCTTTTTTCATTAGCCTCTGTCGGGGGCCTTTCCCTGTCACTACATTCAGATTGACCTCAGTCTTCTCAAAGGCTGCACAGCATTCCTGGTGTAGGAATACTGGACCATTACTTATGTAACAGTTCTCCTATTATGGCCTTTTAAGTTGTTTCCAATTTTTCTTTATTTCATACAAGACGGCAGTGAATATTGTTTCTCTTATCTACTGCTGAGGAACAAAGCCCTTAAAACTTAGTGGCTTAAAACAACTTCTTATTTCCTCATGTTTCTATGAATTGAGTGGTTCTTCCGCCTTATGTGGTGTTGGCAAAGGTAGAGTATCTAAAACATGGCTGGCCGTTGGTGCGGGCTGGTGGCTGGGAGCTGAGCTGGGCTGTCACCAGGAGCACCTTGACTGTCCTCTAAGTGGTCTCCACACATGGCTTGGGTTTCTCACAGCATGGGGCTGGGTTCCAGAATGTCACTTCTGCCATTTTCTGTTGATCAACTCCAGTCACGGGGCAGGCCCAGATTCAAGGGGGCGGGAGACAAGCTCTACCTCTTGATGTGGAAGCCGCATCCATGCCTGTGCAGGAGGAGGAAAATTGTTGGGGGCCGTTTTTGGAGACTGGCTACACATTTATATATGAACGTAAGTGTATGCGTATCTTTGTTCTTCCTGTATCTTCGTAAATAGGTGGGAGTGTTTTATAAGTTAATTCCTAGAAGGGAATTGTTGGCTCAAGGGGTATGCACATTTCTGCTCTGGGTAGCTACTGCAAATTTGCCTTCAGCAAAGCTGTACCCAAACACGCTCTCCTCAGCGAAGAACAAGAATGCCCTCTCGGGCTTCCCTGGTGGCGCAGTGGTTGAGAGTCCGCCTGCCGACGCAGGGGACACGGGTTCGTGCCCCGGTCCGGGAAGATCCCACATGCTGCGGAGCGGCTGGGCCCGTGAGCCATGGCCGCTGAGCCTGCGCGTCCGGAGCCTGTGCTCCGCAACGGGAGAGGCCACGGCAGTGAGAGGCCCGCGTACCACAAAAAAATAAAAGTATATTTATTGGATCATATACTAAGATGTCTAGGGGTGGCGATGGGAATGGATTGGAGTCAGGGCTCAAAGATGGCGATCATCAAGCTAGGACTCTGTCTCTCAGATCTCCTCTGCTCTCCTTAGACTCCTTGTGAGACATGAGGGTGGTGGCCTGGACCTTTATCCTCAGGGTTCTTGGTTCAGAGTACCTGTCTCAAGCTCTGGGTCCCCAGCAAGGCCCCTGTGGCCCATTGGCTCTGGTTCCCCAGGGCCATTTTCCCATCCTGGATGCAAGCCCTGTGGCCCAGGGGACCTGGCACAGTGATTGGCTCAGGCTGGGAGGTGTGTTCCACCCCAAGGCCTGTGTTCTGGAAGCTCACCTTGAGCCTGGAGAAGGAGTGGAGCCCAGACCAGCCCTGGAGGCTCTTTCCTGAAGGCAGAGGAAAGGGCGTGGGGAATGTCAGGGACCCAAGTCATTGTCCATGGTTCCTTCATGGTGCGTCTCACACGGTCATTCATTTAGGATAGAAAATCCACCAGGGGGAGGGATTTGGGGATCCAGCAGCTCAGGTAAAGCCAATTCATTTCATCTCAGGACCAACAGTGGCAAACAAAAAACTGCAGGTAGACTAAGAATAATTGCCAATGATCCCAAAGCCTGGGTTTCATCACTGGTTATCGTTGGTTTTTCTGCATTCGCAGGGTGGGTGGGGACGAGGCTAGATGTGACCCCTTCTCCAGCCCTCTTGCCCTGAGGGACGGTGGCTGAGTGGACAAAAGGCCCAGAAGGGAGGAGGGCAGGAGCTGGTAGAGTGGCCCCTTTCAAAATCCAGTTACAGGATTAGAATTTGTAAAAATTTATTATTGCAGGCTGTCTATACAGGTTTAGGTCAGGGTCTATATTTTCTCCAACCACAAACTTACACAGTTTGGAGAAGTGAAATGTCCTTCTTGGCCCGGCTGGGCCAACAGCCCTGGGATGGATGTATTAACAGTTCCCAATGGGGTTATTAGCCTCCTGTTAATCCCTTTATGGTTTACTTTTTTGGGTTTGTTTTGTAGAGAAAATTCAGGTTAAATATTTATTGTAGAGGAAAGGAATGCTGCTCCCTCCTGCCTCTCCTGCTTTGTTGCTGTTAGTTGTCTACTTGGCAATAGCATGCAAACAGGATAAACTCTAAGCGGTACCAAATGCTCTATGGGCAGAGTCTATTGCCCGGACCCTCTGGCCCAGCAGCCCTGCTCACCAGCCCAGAGGCATCCTTCCTGAGAGAGTCCACACACTATTTCTTTTTCATAGAAAAATGTCCCACATATACATTACTGAATGGTGACTTATTTTTGTTGTTCTTTAAAATAAAACAACTAGAATTGTCCACAGCAGTGACTTCGAACACCCCTCCCCACTCCCCCGCCTCCCTGAGCTGAGGCCACAGAGTTAGAGAAACAAATCCCGCCACACCTCCAGTCACACTGCCTCTGGCGGTGTACACACATCTGCGTGTTCTCTTCCCAACGCTCTGCATTCACCAGGCCGCACGCTGAACAGCTTCCTAGCTCGTTTGATCAAGAAATGGTTTCGCTCAGCATTATTTGACAAGATCCGCCCCCCTCCCCCCACCTTATTTGCTGTCTGGGCTCCGAACACCCCCCAGTTTCCAAAAATAAAGCCCATCCTCAAAGGTGAAGACTCACCACCACCGAGGCTGCACCAAAGTTGCTGGCTCAGAACCTGACGGCCCTTCTGAGAGAAGAGGCCAAGAAACATGGCAAACGGGGCAAGACTCCACTGGGGAAGCTTTCGTGTCACCCCTGCTGTGTCCCAGGCCTTGTGTGTGGCCCCGGGGATAAAGTGATGAGTGATGCCCAGCCCCCTTTCCCAGCAGCGCTTAGTGCAGTCCCGAGGGGTGGGCATGGGCGTGGCTGTGACGTAATCACTCATGTGGGTCTCAGTCCCATGGAGATGGCTGTGAATGATGTTCATTCTAGACATAAAAGTGCTGCTGTTCGTTGGAAAAAAAAAAAAATCACTCTGTAGTCCTGTGCCTTACAGTGCAGCAAGCAGAGAGATGTGGAAATAATAATAGTAATAAATAACTGCTGAGCACAGGGGTCAGGCCCTGTCCCAAGTGCTTCTAAGCCTTATCTCACTGATGCCTCAGAAGAGCCCTGTGAGGTCGCACTCCTGTGAGTGTCATGCTCATTTTACTGGTGAGCACTTGACCTCAAAGAGAGATGGGAGCTCCAGGGCGTGAAGCCGGGGCTCAGCGGAAGCAGCGTTTCACACCCGGTCCTTCTGCTTCCCGTGCCCACACCTTAGGCCCTGTGCAGAAAGCACTGCCCACCTGGCACTGTGACACGTCTGACCCATCCTTTGGCAATTTGTTATGAAATAGAAGTTGTTTTTTTTTGTTTGTTTGTTTGCGGTACGTGGGCCTCTCACTGTTGTGGCCTCTCCCGTTGCGGAGCACAGGCTCCGGACGCGCAACCACTGCACCACCAGGGAAGCCCAGAAGTATTTTTAAAAGTGAACAACTAACTGTTTCCAAAAGAACCTTGATTCCTTGTAGACAGATTCATACTAAGGAGCCTGATTTGTGTTCTAGCAAAAAGAGGTAACATCGTTATTTAATAAAAAGAAACATCTTCATTAGTTTGTAGTAGGGCCATAAATTTTGTTCACACCACTTTCACATGTGCAGAGAAAGTATATCTTTTTTTTAATAGTACAATGTATTAAAATTTTTATTTAAATATAGTTGATTGTCAATATTAGTTTCAAGAATACAACATAATGATTCAATATTTTTTATAGATTATGGTCCATTTAAAATTACAAGATAATGGGAGAAAGTTATAGCTTCTTTATTTAAGGTTATAACTGGTAGAAGCCCCCACCCTACCCCTACCTGCTGGGTGGCAGAAAAAAAGCCAGTGCAGCCCAGTGTAGCTTATGATGGAGTCTGACTTTTTTTTTTTTTTTTTTTACTTTTTATTGGAGTATAGTTGATTTACAGAGTCTGATCTTTTAAATCGTCTCTTGAGGGCTTCCCTGGTGGCTCAGTGGTTGAGAATCTGCCTGCCAGTGCAGGGGATACGGGTTCGAGCCCTGGTCCGGGAAGATCCCACAGGCCGCGGAGCAACTAGGCCCGTGAGCCACAGCTACTGAGCGTGCGCGTCTGGAGCCCGTGCTCCGCCACAAGAGAGGCCGCGACAGTGAGAGGCCAGCGCACCGCGATGAAGAGGGGCCCCCGCTCGCCGCAACTGGAGAAAGCCCTCGCACAGAAACGAAGACCCAACACAGCCAAAAAATAAATTAATTTTTTAAAAGAAGTACATACCTCATTGTAATATTAAAAAAAATAAAATAATAATAGTCTCTTGAGGTTTCACTCAGTCTCTTCTCCCTGGTCTGAGAGGCTGTGCAGGGAGGGGCTTGGGGGAATTCACAGTCTGGGGTGAGGGTTTCCTCTGTCCTTGTGCTTGCCCTTGGGTGTGAGCTGGCTGGTGTCACAGAGGACTGTTTGGGGCCACTCCTGTCGCTGGGTCACCATGGTGTCTGCTGTACGTTCGAGTTCATTCCTACTCAGCTCAGATAGCGGCTGTTAGGACATCCTGCTGACCTGTGTTACCCTCAGTAGACCCTCCTGTGCTTCTGCTTGGTCCTCCATCTGCCCCTGGGCAGGAGTTCCACCCTTGGCCTCTGGTTCTTTCCTCAGTGTGCCCGCCGAGCAGGAACCGAGACAGCTCCACAGGCCCCCCGGACCCTCTCCTCTGGCCAGGCTTGGCCCGCTGTTCTGTATTGGAAACCCTTCCAGAGGCCACATCAGAAGCGGGGCAGGAAGCTCCCTTGCTCACTGTGCATTCTTCGCCTGACCTAGCTCCCACCTCCTCTCTGAGAGAAAATTGAGAAATACATGCCTACACGTCAACCTCTTGATGTTTCTGCTTGCCGTCCTCTCCCCACAGTCCTTTGGGCGAGAAGGGGTGGGCTTTTCCTTCCTCTCCATTCTATTTGTTTTCCCAACTCCAACCTCATGGCTCCGTCTTAATGGCCAACGGCAGCGAGGGATGCCTATGCACAGCAGTCATTTTCTCCAGAGAAATGATCATTTCTAACTTCTTCAGTCTTTTCCTTTCATGTCCTTAAAGTGGGCGTTTGTCAAGAGTTGTGAAATCACTTTTGACAACCTCCTTTTCACTCCTACATTGGTGAGTTAGTGCCCTCCTTGGCGTCAGTGATTTTGTTCTCGGCCACAGAACCTCAGAAAACACCAAGACATCAGAGTCATGTTTAACGCCTGGTGTCTGGAGCCTTGCAGCATACTGAGTGTGTACCTCCCTATAGGGTGGATGGGTAAACTGAGGCTTAAAGAGCTTAAGTTCTCGAATAGATCACAATGAGATGAGCTAATAAAAGAAGGTCATGGTAGATGTTGAATTTGAGGTAACTTTTCCAATATTAGATTTTTTTGTTCTTCCACAGACTTACCACATGTTTGTTTGATGTTTGGCTTGTCAAGTTCAATTTTCACTTTAGATAGGTAGGCTTTTGTTGATTAAAATTTTTTTTTAATCATTTAATTTGTCAAATATTTCTGTATTCATCTGTTTTGAGATGCAGAGGCCTCTTTTATAGAAGAGGGCATATTTTCAGAACCAAAATGTTCCTGGTTCATGGATGGATCTAAGTAGGTCAGTATTTTATGGTACCCCTTTGACTCCCAAATTCAACCTCACCGGGACAAGTCGGCTGGGAGCACCACTTCCTGAAATGTGTCCTTAAGCTCATTGTTAGTAAAGAAGGCACAATGGCAGAAGGTGTGTGTTTCAGGTCAAAGAGGCTGGGGAAACAGGTTAAACAGAGTTAACCGGGCTTCTTAACCCCTGGGCTTCTCACACCTCTCACCACACACACCATTGTATTAATCCCAGGAGGGACTATCATAGATATTAGTATGCCCAAACTGATTTTTTTAAAAAATTGAAGTATTGTTGCTGTATGGTATACCTGTCACACAAGTTACAGGTGTACAATACAGTGATTCACAATTTTTTAAAGTTATACTCCATTTATAGTTATTATAAAATATTGGCCACATTCCCCATGTTGTACTATATATCGTTGTAGCTTATTTTATACCTAATAGTTTGTACCTCTTTTTCCCCTATCCCTATATTCCTCTCCCCAATCCCATCTCCCCACTGGTAACCACTAGTTTGTTCTCTGTATCTGTGAGTCTGCTTCTTCTTTGTTATATTCACTAGTTTGTTGTATTTTTTAGATTCCACGTATTAGTGATATCATACAATATTTGTCTTTCTCTTCTGACTTATCTCACTTAGCGTAATGCCCTCCAAGTCCATCCATGTTGCTGCAAATGGCAAATTTCATTCTTTTTTATGCCTGAGTAGTATTCCATTGTATATATACACCACGTCGTCTTTATCCATTCATTTGTTGAGCTTAGGTTGCTTCCATATCATGCCAATTATAAGTAATGCTGCTATCAACATTGGGGTGCATGTATCTTTTTGAATTAGTGTTTTTGTTTTTTTTGGATACACACCCAGGAGTGGAATTCCTGGATCATACGGTAGTTCTTTTTTAAGTTTTTTGAGAAACCGCCATACTGTTTTCCACAGTGGCTGCACCAGTTTACATTCCCACCAACAATGTAGAAGGCCTCCCTTTTCTTCACATACTCGCCAACATTTGTTATTTGTGTTCTTTTCGATGATAGACATTCTGACAGGTGTGAGGTGATATTTCATTGTGGTTTTGGTTTTTTTTTTAATTTATTTATTTTTGGCTGCATTGGGTCTTGGTTGCTGCACGCGGGCTTTCTCTCTAGTTGTGGTGAACGGAGGCTACTCTTCGTTGCAGTGCGCGGGCTTCTCATTGCGGTGGCTTCTCTTGTTGCGGAGCATGGGCTCTAGGCACACGGGCTTCAGTAGTTGTGGCACGTGGGGTCAGTAGTCGTGGCTCGCGGGCTCTAGAAAGTAGGCTCAGTAATTGTGGCACGTGAGCCTGGCTGCTCTGTGGCATGTGGGATCTTCCCGGACCAGGGCTCGAACCCATGTCCTGGCAGGCGGACTCTTAACCACTGCACCACCAGGGAAGCCCCGTCATTGTGGTTTTGATTTGCATTTCCCTGATGGTTAGTGGTGTTGAGCATCTTTTCATATGCCTGTTGGCTATCTACATTTCCTCTTTGGAAAAATGTCTATTCATTTCTTCCACCCACTTTTTAATAGGGTTGTTTGTTTTCTTGATGTTGAGTTCTATGAGCTGCTTATATATGTTGGATATTAATCTCTTATTGGTCATATCATTTACAAATATTTTCTCCCATTCAGTAGGTTGTCTTTTCACCAACTTATTTTTTGATGAGCATTTCGTGGGACTAATGTTGCATGGAACCCTCTCTGGAAAGTGCTGACCTAGACTGAACCATGTAGAGGGAAACAAGGAACTCATATTATCTTCGTATTTCCTTCTGAACACAATCTATGATCCCTGAGTCAAAGAGGGAGCCTGCAGGACCAAACAGTTTTCATGGTCAGTGCAGAGCCGAGGGTCACAGTGCTTTATTGTTTGGGCCCAGCAAGTTCTCTTCCACAAACAAACCAGCACCAGCTTCCTTCCACCTCTGACAGATGCAAGTCGCTCCTGAGGAAGGTGTTGGGGTTGTGCTGCTTGGCTTGGAGGTGGGAGAGGGTCTCTTCAGTCACAAGAAGTAAATATTCTTCAACCTTTCCCTCACCCATCCCTACATCAAACACGACAGCTCTCCTCCAACCAAAACAACACTCCAAAAGGAACAGGTGAGGGGGAATGAACAGGAGTTGCAAGAATCTGCCTGACACTTCCTTCTCTGCCCTAGTACCGTATTGCTTTAGACCACAAATATGATCCTAGCCGCGTTCGATTTGAATGACAACGGGAAGTAGTTGGAACAAGATTCCACCTCTGTTTTGTTCTCATGTAGCCCCTTTAGCCAAGGTCTTAGAGATGGTAGAATTAACAAGAGCAGGCAGGTATTAGCAAAATTAGCAGTTTGGGTTGACTCTCCAAGGTGGTGGGCTAACAGCAGTTGAATGGCTCAGTTAACTTTTCTAAGGGCTTCAGGAAGGAGCTAGGCCCCATCTCCCAGCTACACTGGAACTGTAGATTGGGTTGGCTTTTCTGGTGCATAAGGACAGCCTGAATGCTTGGGATGGGGGGGTGGAGGGGTCAGGCTGGAAGGGCTCTGAAAGACTCTATAGATGAGAACAAAATCTTGCCCACCTGGGAAAGACCTCTTGGGTTATATACCACCCCCTAACAGATTTATATGTCTGAGGTATGAAGCCAGCTCTTGGAGAAGCAATGCTATAAAAACAAAGCCACAGAGGGTATAAATTTGCTGACTGCACAAGCCGTAAATCAGTGGTGAGGGGGTCCAGAGCCCTGAAGAGGCCCAGTGCCTGCAGAATCAGAGGACAGCCCAGCTCACGGGGCTTCTGCTGGGCCTGTCATGTCCAGTGCAGAATAACCAAAGATTCCCCCGTGCTTCCCCCACCAGCCTCTGTTTTGGAAACTTAGATGCTGCTGACAGAGCCTGGTAGCGTGTGGGGTTTTTCCATTTCTGAAGGCCACCAGCGCTTCTCGGAGCTCCTGCCGTGTGACCCTGGCTGTCCCAAATCATTTTCTTATTGCTTCGTATCTTAGTTCTCTTCAGAGATTGTTGGCTTAAAGATATGGGTTGTGTCTTGTATGTTTCTGTGTACTGCACAGCAGCTACTCAATCCTTTGCCTTTAATAGATGAATAGGTGACACTCTTGGGGAAGGGGGTGTCTGACCTGCCCATTGATCCCCTAGTTACTAAAGAGTGCCCCCTCCCTCATCAAAAATGGGTGCAGGTGCCAAGTTTGTCCTGTGTAACCCTACTCCCCTATAAGAGGTAGACTTCTGACTGATGCTTGACCACTCAGTTTATCTCTCCGGGGAATTTGGGACCGGGAACCAGGCACTGGTTGGTTTCCTCTAGTCGTTTGAATGGGGCCTGTAAAGCAGGAGCTGGGGATCATCACTGCCGTCTTCTGCCGTGTGAATGGAGAACAGAGGAGGGAGGTCTGCCAAGAGCGGAGAGTGGAGCAGATGTGCAGAGAGCAGCATTGACAGGCGACTATGTGGCCAAAGAATCCAAGAGAGGGGAAGGGAGCCTGCCCTGGCTCCCACTGGCTCGCCAGGTCCTGGTTTCTGCCCTTCACGAGACCTCGATGCTCCTCCTGTCTTTGGGTTCCGAGAGATATACCTGAATCCTTATAAATTCATCTTCTTTGCTTAAACAAGTTTGGATGGGTTTCCGCTTCTTGCAGCCAGAGAACCTTAACTAAGCAATATGAAAAATAAGGTATCCTTGGTTGAATTCCCAAGTTATTTCATCAGCACACCTTTTTGGCTTCGCTTATAGAATATATCTAGAATATGACCGAGTCTCCATGATCTCACTTGGATTGTCGCAGCAGCCTCTCCACCGTCTCCTTCCTTTCACTCGTGCCTCCCCACAGTCTGTTCTTCACCCAGCAGCCAGGGGGCAGAGGGTCCTTCCCTTCCCTTCCCTCCCTTCCCTTTCCTTCCTGTGTTTTCCCATCCTTTTATGAGTAGATTGGTCCTGAAGCCATTAGGTGGGACAAAGCATGATAGGTGCCTGGTGCACCTGGGGAGAGCTGCTGTGGTCCAGAATGAAGTCAGAGTCTGAATAGAGTAAGGAGGGGGTCTGCGTAGAAAGACTGCCTGGCTTGAGGCATCAAAACCCAAAGGGATGATAGGGTATCCAAGGAGGAGGCATATCAGAGCCTTTGAAAAGTGAAAAAGGTGTCCAAGTGGTACAGGGAGCACCCTCATGTAGAAAGATGGGAAGGCAGACCTGGGTGGGAGAGGAGGGTACCTACAGGGAGGTATATACCTACATAATAGGTATGCCCTGTTACGGGGTTTTAGAGTCCAAATAGAGTGAGGAAGGTATCTGTGCAGAAGAGGGGCCTGGCACGAAGGTTCAGAGTCCAAGCAGAGTGAGGAACGTGCCCATGTGGGTGGAGGTTGTACCAGCGTGGGAGTCAGAGGGTAAGAAGGGCATCCAGGGGAAAGGATGGTGATGGCAGATCGGTGACATCAGGGAAACTGATCGAATGATCGATGATTAGGACTGATGATAGCCAGGTTTCTCAGTGTCAGAGAAAAGAGTTACAGTAATGGAGAGGGATAAAACTTAAGTGAACCCTGTGGTATTAGACTGGAATTGGAGATGTCTATCAGAACTCATGGCTTTCAACACATAGATAGGTAGGTAGGTAGGTAGGTAGGTAGGTAGATAGATAGGTAGATGTAAATATCCACTATCTCTGACCACTGAGGGCCTGGAAATAGTGACACCTCAATAGCAATGAACACACCTAGCACCCAGATCTTGGTTTCTAAATATCATTTTCCACTATCAGGAACTAGAGCTCCTTGGAGAAATGGTTGATACCGAGATTAGGGCATGGAAAGTACAAGAAGAGCCTGGAACATCTTCTTGTGCCAGGAAGCAAGGATGTGCTCAAAACTTGGTGGGGAAATGTCAAATGGACACAGCAGCCAGCTTGAAGGGGCTTCTACTGGCCGAATCTGGGACAATTTGAACTACAAAATAAATAATGATAGTGATGAATTATAACCCACTGACTGAGTTAGGAAACCCTGACTACATACTAATATAAATTAGAAATGAATATTTACATCGTTTTAAATATTCTCTCCACAAGCTATTTTTAATTTCAAAAGGGAAAAAAGTAACTCTACAGTGAAGTCTGGCAGACATGACATTAATCAAATGATCAAAGTGAGCATCGCTGGCAATGGGACAAATTGAAATCATGCACCACCGGTAGGATATCAATCAGCCTTACTTCTCTATTCTTGCTAAAGATGCATAACCAGAATCTAATCATAAGGACCACACTGAAAGACATTATCCAAAATAACTGATCAGTAATCTTCAAAAGCGTCTAGGTCGTGAAGGCTGAGGACCTGTTCCAAATTGAAGGAGGCTAACCAGACGTGATGTCAATGTGTGATGCTGAACTCTCTCTGGGCCACCAAGGTTCAGCTGATCTAAGCCAGGCTCTCTGGTCTCGGCTCCAGGCTGTGGGTTGAGTCCAGGTCTGCACCATGTGTCCCTCATCCTCCTTGGATTGTCAGGTCCCTGAGACACATTCTTTTCATGGCCAAAAAGGAAGTCATGCGCAACCATATTTCAGATTTCATCTCACTTCATATCTGAAATGTCTAATTGGCTAATGCAAGTCACAAGGCCCAGAGTCAAGGGTGGAAAGGCACATCCTGCCCTCCATGAAACCACGGCGGAGGTCTGGGTGGGTGCTACTGCTGTTGTGGACCAGTAACCCCACCTCCCACACTTACCATGTGCCTTAACGCTTTTCCAGGCACACTACATGGCCTGTGAGTCCCCATGTCGGTGTGTGTTAGTGCCACCCACGCTGCTGAATCCCAGGAAGGTACTCCCCCTGACTGATCAATGGCTGCTGAACGTTTTTCTATCCTTGTTGAGGAGGAGACTAAAACTACCCTGTGAATATTCCCTACCTTTGTTGGTTCCAGGCAAAGGAGGCCTCCCTGCAGTTTGGATGTATCTGCTAAAATGTAAAATGTGCCAACTTTTGGAGTCATCAGTTTCATTTCTCTGTCCTAGAAAATAATCACAGATGTGATTTTTTAAAAAGGGGCATGAACAAGGGTGCTTCTTTAAATAAATCTTTTTTTACGCGGGCCTCTCACTGTTGTGGCCTCTCCCCTTGCGGAGCACAGGCTCCAGACGCACAGGCTCAGCGGCCATGGCTCACGGGCCCAGCCTCTTCGCGGTGTGGGATCTTATCAGACCGGGACACGAACCCGTGTCCCCTGCATCGGCAGGCGGACTCTCAACCACTGTGCCACCAGGGAAGCCCCAAGGGTGCTTCTTATAGCATGGTTTATAAGAGCAACAAAGAGGAACTTCCCAAAGGTCCTTCTGCAGGGAAAGAGTTGGATAACGCTGGCATTTCCATAATAGTTCAAAAGAATGAAGTATAGTCATGCGTTCTTATCAGTTTAGTTAGAGAAGTGGAACCACCAGGGGGTACTGGGTGTGTGTGTGTGCGCATGCGCATGTGTGTGTGTGTGTGATGGGGATTTGACTTTACACAATTGGGAGAGCTGGTTGAACAGTCTTTGGGAGACTGTAGTCTCCTCATCTGATGCAGGAGCTTGACGTCCACCAGGCAGGTAGGTAGAGTTTTAAGAATGATATAAATAAAGTGGGGGGAGGGCTTCCCTGGTGGCACAGTGGTTAGGAATCCACCTGCCAATGCACGGGACATGGGTTTGAGCCCTGGTCCAGGAAGATCCCACGTGCCGCGGAGTAACTAAGCCCGTGTGCCACAACTACTGAGCCTGCGAGCCACAGCTACTGAGCCCGTGTGCCACAACTACTGAAGCCCTCGCACCTAGAGCCCGTGCTCCACAACAAGAGAAGCCATCGCAATGAGAAGCCTGCGCACCGCAACAAAGAGTAGCCCCCGCTCGCCACAACTAGAGAAAGCCCGTGCACAGCAACGAAGACCCAACACAGCCAAAAATAAATAAATAAATAATCTATTTTTAAAAAAGTGGGGGGAGTGAGGACCAGTGGGAGTCCACTGAAATCCATGTCAGTCTCACCACCTCCAACTTCTTCAAGAGAAACTGATGCCTTTCATCACAGAACCAGACATGGGAAGGGCAGAGCAGCCGCAGGCCAGCAGATAAACGGCATTATGAGTGACCCGAAACCCTGCTCTCACCTTTCAGGAGTAAAAAGGAGCATGGTCACTGTGTGACATGTGCCCTCCAAATCCCAGCAAAACTGTCTCCTAGCCCAGCCTAACTGGAAACACACTGGGAAGGGAGATGCTGAGCCGGCCTTCAGCCTTGCCAAATCCCTGCATTACAAACCACCACGCTGCAGGTGGGGAAAGATTTCCAAGACAAATTGATGTGTGAAAAATGCAAGTTGCAGGGCATTATGGACAAATGTTTTAAAAAATAACTTCCACAAAAATTATTTCCATCTGTACACATATAGGTTTGTACGGGCATAGAGGCAGATTTGGAAAGATAAACCCTGACTGTGGTCACCTCTGGAAGGGGATCATAACCAGGGAGGGGGGTGTCAAGGGGCTTTTGAGTTTATCTGGATTCAAGTGCAATGGAAAGCAAACATTAAAAAGAAAAAAATCCCTTTCTGTGTTAGTCACTTTTCAAATCAAGGGGGCTTTACTTCCCTACGAGGGCTCCAGTTTTTAGGTCTTTGAAAATAAGCACTGAAGTAGATATTTCAGTACTCTATGAGGTATATATAGAGGATGAAAGTGTTAATCCAGTGTCCTGCTATTCTCTGTTTTCCATAATTAACAGAACAGTGAGGCTTTACTGGTTTGTCCCTTTGCTCCCGAGTGGTAGGGGAACCCCAGGGATTCTGCCTTCAGTCAGTCTGGGCTGGGGGACGGTGTGAAAACCCTGCTTATAACCTCTCCTGGGCAGAAGTCATCATCAGTGATCAGGTCGCATCCTAATGCCAGGACTTCCTTCAGGGAGTTGAGGGGGCCAGTCCCTCTCCATTTATTTTTTTCCTATAGTGATGTTGAATAGCCAGCTGGCACAAATTCTTTTTTAAAAAATTAAAGTATTTACAATGTTGTGTTAGTTTCAGGTGTGCAGCAAAGTGATTCAGATACATATATATAGATACAGATATACTTTTTCAGATTCTTTTCCATTATAGTTGATTACAAGATATTGACTATAGTTCCCTGTGCTATACAGTAAGACCTTGTTGTTTATTTTACACACAGTAGTTTGTATCTGCTAATCCAAAACTCCTTATTTATACCTTCCCCCCTTCCCCTTTGGTAACCACAAGTCTGTTCTCTATGTCTGTGAGTCTGTTTCTGTTTCATAAATAAGTTCATTTGTGTCATATTTTAGATTCCACGTATAAGTGATGTCATATGGTATTTGTCTTTCCTTGTCTGACTTACTTCACTTAATAATCTCTAGGTCCATTCATGTTGCTGCAAATGGCATTATTTTATTCTTTTTTATGGCTGAGTAATATTCCATTATAAATATGTACCACATCTTCTTTATCCATTCCTCTGTCAGTGGACATTTAGGTTGTTTCCTTGTCTTGGCTCTTGTGAATAGTGCTGCTATGAACATAGGGGTGCATGTATCTTTTCTCCGGATATATGTCCAGGAGTAGGATTGCTGGATTATATGGTAACTCTATTTTTAGTTTTTTAAGGAACCTCCATATTGTTCTCCATAGTGGCTGCACCAATTTACATTCCCACCAACAGTGTAGGAGGGTTTCCTTTTCTCCACACCCTCTGCAGCATTTATTATTTGTAGACTTTTTAATGATGGCCATTCTGACTGGCGTGAGGTGATACCTCATTGCAGTTTTGATTTGCATTTCTCTAATAATCAGTGACGTTGAGCATCTTTTCATGCAGCTGGCACAGGTTTTGAGAAGGTACCTGTCCCAAGAGCTTTGCTAGTGTTTCAGGTTCCCCCCCTGGAGGAATATTGGGAGCCCTCTCTCTGAAGATGGTGCCCACTGCTCTCTGAGGGATTTTTTCATGACCAATAGTCTCAGCTACTTTTCCAAAACATGAAACTGATAGATAGCAAGTGTCAAACATGTCTCGTTCACTAAAGGGGATCATGTCCCCAGGCCCAGGGGACAGCCTCCCCCATCCAAGCCTCTCACTCTCCTGTCTTCTGGGAAACCGTCAGGTGTTTTCTCCCTTTGGGAAAGTCTTTCCCTTCTCTTACTTTCCCTTCTTTTATTTTCTGTTGAAATCCCGTGTTTCAAGTTTTGGGGAAGAAGTTTCTCATCAGCTAAAGTGGGTTGGAGTTCTCCTTCATCCCCCAGATTTCCTTTCGAGGCAGGACTTGCTGTCCAGCTGCAGGACTGTCAGCAGGCAGCTCCCAGCTCTCGTGTCCCTCAGGATCTGCCTCTGCTGCTAGAAGCTGTCCCACCCAAGGCTGTGCCCTCCCCAGGGTGGCCCACGTCTAGTGGCTGGGGGAGGTAAGGGTATAAAGGCCTGACCACTTCAGCCTGACAGGAATAAATCTGGTGCACCATTGGCCCCAGGGCTTTCCGCCAGGTTGGGTCTGCAGTGCAGCTGGACTTTCCCCTCCGCTGCTTCTGCTTCTGCCCCCTTCCTTTTACAGGTGTTGATCGCTAATAAGCCTCTTGCACCCCAGACTCCACATCTGCGTCTGCTTCTGGAGAACCCAACCTGTGACAGTGGGTCCGGGGAATGGTTCAAGAAAGCAGGCGATAAGGTGGGGTTTGGAGCGGGATCACTTATCCCAGGGCTGACAGCAAGCAGAGGTGGAGCCCAGGCTGCCCCTGGGATGAGGTGGTGGCCCACTGTTAACTCACCTGGTGGTGAAGTGGAGGTTGTACTAGCAGGCATGGGAGGTGTTGCAAGGTATGGAGTTCACAGAGCTGTATGGATGAAGGGATTGGATGGCTATTACTAAGCCCCACTGATGCTGTACAGAAAGATAATAGCCAGCTGATTCCAGTAACAGGCAACTGAAAGGCAAGTGTGAAAGCCCGAAGGCCTCTCTGTTGCATACAAAGATGTTCTAATCTCCAGAAGAGGGCAAAGACCCAAGCCAGTTCAGTGGCTAACCTTCAAAGAAAGTGAAATGCCCAACCAAGCAGTTCTATTATGCCAAGGTCAAGACCCTAGAACCCTGACAAATGGGATGGAGACGTCTCAGGTGGGTGCCCCAGAAGATTGTGAGTCCCCAAATTCTGCTGGACGTTTGGAGCCTGCAGAAGTGGCCCAGCCCTCCCTCGTAAGGGCTAGCACAGTGCTGGACAACAGTGCAACGGCCTCTCCCCTGACGGCGCAGGTACTTCTAGGATCTGTCCTCACCTTCCTTCCTGGCCACTAGGCCTGAACTTACGGTTAAGTTGAGCATAACCCAGTGAGGGATGTTATGGGAGGAAAGGGCCCATCCCACCGGGGCTGCAGGACCAAGCCAGGCAGTGCTTGGAGGGGTCGGGAGAGCGTGCATGGGCCTGGATCTTAGGGTGTCTATCAAAGGACCAAAACGTTAACATCGAACAGGAAAGAGTTTGACTTTGGTGTGCTCTCCTGAGATGCAGGACCCTGGAGGTGGTACTAAGTCACTCCTAGGATGTTCCCAGAGGCATGGAGAAAGTGACCACCCCTGCTAAGCAAAGTTGAAATGCCAAGTCATCATGGCAGATGATGGAGGAGGGGGTGAAAAGGCTTGGAGGGTAGGTGTGCTGAAATAGAGCAACTAAGTACAGCCAGAACACCTGCCTCCTCATCTTCCCCAGGAGGGCTCAGAGGACACACCAGTCGCCAAGAGGTAAAAAGGATATGCTGGTGAGAGGGGCCCCCGCATCACTCAAAGTTCAGTGTTGGCTCTTCTCTGTAGGCTAGGGCTGAGGGTAGAGTGGCTCTTTGAGACTTTGTCTCCCCGATAGCTGTGGTAATGATAGGACCCCCAAATAATAGAGGTCAGGGGACGGTGCTTCAACCTCCAGAAGCCAGGGGACCATAATGATCATGATGGCTGGCAAAACTGAAGTGGTAGCAACGGTGCCTGACAGAAAGTTATGGAGGTGGTTGGTATATCAGTGTCTCTGGGGCAAATAGCTAGATAGTTAGTAAGGGTACTATTCAGCTTGTACCAGCAGAAGAAATCAAGGACAGACAAATTAGAGATTGGGGTCCAATAAAAAGATACCATCTTTTGCCAGGTTTCCAGACCTAAGCCAGTTTTTAGACCTGGAAGCCCCTGACTAAGAGGTGGCTAGGTCTCCCAGAAAGAAGGACCCTGTAATGCTGTGACATATAATATCCCCATCCTTCCTTCAGAGGGACCTGTGGCCATTTATTCAAGTCACTGCACTGGGGAATTGGGACTACCTAGGTATTTGAGGACTGTTGGAGACAGGGTCTGAGTTGACATCAATACCCCAAGACCTGAAGTGTCACCATAGTTTTCCTTTGAGATGGGACTGTAGGGGTCCACATAATAAACGGAGTCCTGACCAAGATCCAGCTTACGATGTGTCTACTGGGTCCTGCCATTACCAGTGGCCATTTCCCCCAACTCCCTACCCTCTTGATTCAAAGTTTCTTGAGAATAGGCCCAGGGGGTTTTTTGTTTTGTTTTTAAATTTATTTATTTATTTATTTGGCTGCATTGGGTCTTTGTTGCTGTGTGTGGGCTTTCTCTAGCTGCGGAGAGCGAGGGCTACTCTGCAACTAGCCCGTTGCAGTGCACGGGCTTCTCATTGTGGTGGCTTCTCTTGTTGCGGAGCACGGGGTCTAGGCATGCGGGCTTCAGTAGTTGTGGCACGTGGGCTTAGTTGCTCCGTGGCATGTGGGATCTTCCCGGGCTAGGGCTCGAACCTGTGTCTCCTGCTTTGGCAGGTGGATTCTTAACCACTGTGCCACCAGGGAAGTCCCAGGCCCAGGGTTTTTAAATTCCCCCCGCTGTCTGACACGATGTCTGGCATGCATCATGGGGTAGGGACCTACTAAATACTAAATACAAGCTTTTCTTGACCACTGCCTACTCGATACCTCCCCTGGAGCTTAAAGCTTTTAACATTCATTCTTCACATTTGGAGCTTTAACCCATACTGACCTTCCTTATTATTTTTTTAAAGTTTTTATTTTGAAGTAATTACAGACTTGGAGAAGTTGCCAAAATAACCTCTCAGTGAGCTTCCCCAATGGTAGCATTTTACGTAGCTATAGTATTACATTGACAAACCAGGAAATTGATGTTGGTGCAATACCGTTAACTAGACTACAGATTTTGTTCAAGTTTCACCAGTATTTTTACCTGCACTTTACGTGCACAGGTCCCCTGTGATTTTAATTTGCATTTCCCAGTTGAACACCTTTTCATGTGCTTGTTTCCATCTGCATAATCTCTTTGGTGAAGCATTTGTTGAAGACTTTGCCTGTTTTCTAACTGGATCCTTTATCTTCTTACAGTTGAGTTTATTTAACAAGTTCTTTTTATATTCTCGATACAATTCCTTTGTCAGAAATGTGATTTGCAAATATTTTCTCCCAATCTGTGCCTTGTCTTTTCATCTTCTTAATAGAGTCTTTCACATATCAAAAAGTTTGTTTTGGGACTTGTCTGGTGGCGCAGACACCTGGGTCCCCTTCATTGGCAGGCAGATTCTTAACCATTATGCCACCAGGGAAGTCTACAACCATCGTTTTCACTCCCTAAATAGTGTGACTAAAAGTAGGGACCACATCTTATGTCTCTTGCCATCTCCCTCTGAACTTAGTAATCATTCATTCATTTAACAAACATGAATTGAATACTCATTCTGTGCTCATTATCAGGAAGTGCTCATTATTAGGAACTCACTAGAA
Source organism: Leucopleurus acutus (assembly GCF_964270905.1). NCBI lineage: Eukaryota > Metazoa > Chordata > Mammalia > Artiodactyla > Delphinidae > Leucopleurus > Leucopleurus acutus. Next base: position 57,477,885 of record NC_139145.1, on the reverse strand, counting down.
TTATGCTAGGTGCTCAAAATAAGCTCCTGTGCTCATGGGGCTTTTAATCTAGTGGAGGACAAAGGTGATACACAATCAAAAAATATTTAGTTAACATTGTGATGAAGTGATCAGAAGGAGAAGAAAACCTTACAGAGGTAAAGACCAATGGGGAAAGAGGCCCTCCGAAGTGGTTAGGGAGGAGCACTCAGAAGGAGGTTGCCCTAAGCTAAGACCTTCAGTCTTAAGATCTGTGATACCATCGTGACTGTGATCAAGAAAGAGGGGAGAGAAGCCCTAACACTTTTTTGATCCATCCATCTCTATGCCCTCCAAATCTCACAGCTGAAAAAAGGCACCTGAAAGTAAGATATAAAATGAATACAAGGCTTCCCTGGTGGCGCAGTGGTTGAGAGTGTGCCTGCCGATGCAGGGAACACGGGGTTCGTGCCCCGGTCCAGGAGGATCCCGCATGCCGCGGAGTGGCTGGGCCCGTGAGCCATGGCCGCTGAGCCTGCGCGTCCGGAGCCTGTGCTCCTCAACGGGAGAGGCCACAACAGTGAGAGGCCCGTGTACCGCAAAAAAAAAAAAAAAAAAAAAAATTAATACAGTACAACTATATCTCCTGACACAGAAAAGTATCCCCAACCTATTGTCTGGTGAAAAAAAAGCAGTTTTAGAAAATTCTGTAACATTGCCCCCTGCCTCTCCCACATACCACCGTTTAGCCAGGGGAGTTCCCCAAACTCCTGATTTCGTCCCCTTTGTCAGAAGTTAGTAACGGGCAGTGAAAAGGCTCCATGTATTTGCGAAGGTTCCAACTAGTCTCCTTTGATTACTGACCCTCTGAGCTATGTCGTGGAATCACCCACCCCTGCCGTCCTCCACTGTCTCCCATTCTCGAGTCTACCTGGCCAGAAAGCAGCTCACAGGGCTCATGCTGAGACTGGGGAGGCTGTGGCGCCTGGTGGACGGGGAGTGGATTCCCACCGCTGCCCTGCACCAGGCAGAGCCCAGTGGGAGCCTAGCCCACGGGGATGCAGGGGCGTCCCCAGCATCGGCCTCCTTCTCCATCGGTTGTCTGCAGCCCAGCGTGGTTTTGTGGTTCCCCTTGGATTTTGGATGCTCATAAAACTAGCTGCCAGCTGCCTGGCTGCCACGTGGGTGAGGCTCTGCGGGAAGAGTGCCCTGCTGGGGGCCGGGTAGGCCGAGAGGGCCCAACACAGCTGGCCGGCGAGCCTTTTGGTCGGCCACCTGGAGCCCTTCTGCAGGCCGGGGAGGAAGACCCAAACTACCAACTCGGGGCCTGCTAGCAAATGAGGAGGAGATGGGCAGGATTACATGGCAGTGTCTATCCGAGGTTCTCCAAGGGCCTCCAAGGCTCCCATTCCCCTATCCCCTCGTGGCTGTACCCCTCTCCCGGCCTGCCCTACGGCACCCAGATCTCCAGAAGCCTGGCAGCACTTAACACAGGCCTGGCACAGAGGGGCCAGCCACCACCTTTCCAGGGCATTCTCAGCCTATGAGTGTTTTGGGAGGCACAGGAGTCTGGGGAGTGAGGCTTGAACAGGTTCTTTTTCTCCTGTGGGTATAGTTGGCCAGTAAGAACTTTTGGGCAGGGATCTAAGTTGTTGCTTTTAATATGAGGGGCAATCGGATCTTTGCTAGAGGACGTCACAGGGCCTCCCTTGCTTTGCCGGGGGAGAGAGCAGTGGGGTCCAAGCACCTTGGTCCTGGCACTCGGGGAATGTGGCCTGCCAGCTCTGGGGCTCAGGGGGGCCTGTTCCAGCGCTATGGTCTCTGGATGATTAAACCTTGTAGTTGCCCTGGATACACAGGCTGAACCTCACTGAGCCCAGTTACTTATTACCTCTCCCACAGGCTTTACCTGGCTGAGCCAGCAGCCTCGGCTCCTGGCATTTGGTCTGCCCCCCCAGACTCACTGTTCTGGAGAGATGTCCCCCAACTTCTGTCCACAGACAGAGGAACAAAGGCCACCGAGGCTGGGATGGGACTCAGTCTCTTCTTGCACTTGACTCGTCCCTCAGATTTGACGTTTTTTCCCCAAACCTTGCAGTCTTGTCTGGCCCTGAAGGGAGGCCCTTCCCCTCCTCCTTGGAAACCAGAGATGCCAGGATCCCTGAGAATGGCCTGGGACTGCGGTACGGCCTGCAGGCCACCCATTGTGTTCATGACATGTGATCTGCCTGTTTCCTTTATCTATTTTAAAATTTTATTTATTTTATTTGGTTGCACGGGGTCTTAGATGCGGCTCGCGGGCTCCTTAATTGCGTCTCACAGGCTCCTTTTGCGGCACATGTGTTCCTTAGTTGTGGTATGCGAACTCTTAGTTGCGGCATGTATGTAGGATCTAGTTCCCTGACCAGGGATCGAACCCAGGCCCCCTGCATTGGGAGCGCAGCGTCTTAACCGCTGAGCCACCAGGGAAGTCGCTGTTTCCTTTAGCCCTTCACTACAGTGACTCTGATCCCAGAGGCCATGATAATACCCATGCCTCCAATAAGCCTAAGGGAATTGACCTCAGTACCAGACTGCCTGAGTTCAAGTCCTGACGCCATCACTTACCTGCTCTGTCATCTTGGACAAGTCACATGACCTTGCCGAGGCTTAGTCTCCTCTTCTGTGTAATGGGAACAATAATGCTACCACCTGTCATGAAGATTAGATAAGATAATGTATGTAAAATGCTTAGCACAGTGCCTGGTATATATTAATTGCTCATTAAATGGTAGTAGTCGTTTCTGTCACCCCTTTCCAAATTTACCCATCTGGTGTGAGGATTGTTCTTTCTGCTCAGTGACAGTGGCTAGTAGAAGTTAACTTACTTAGCTGGTTAAGATATTAATAACACTAGAGTACTTAACACTGTTCTAAGCACTAGATATCTATTTTCTACTTAATTCTCCTAAGGCCTCTCTAGGACAGGTACTATTACTATACCCATTTAAAATGAGAAGAGTGAGGCACAGAGAGGTCAAGTAAGTTGAGTTGGCTGAGGATACACAACTAGTGAGTGGCAGATCCAGGATTCAGAACCAGGGAATCTGGCTCCAGAATCTACAGACACACTTCTTTCCCCAGAAGACACAAGGCGGTGGAAGAATGTGCCTTAGACATGCATGGAGTGATGGTCAGGCTGGGCTTTTAGTGCTTTTCCTATCACCCCAGGCAGGAAGCCACCATCTCTGCTTAATGCCTGGTGTGTCTGCAGCATCTAACTGTTTGCAAGGCGTTTTTCACACACCTGCAATTTACCTGCCCCTTCCAGCAACCAGGCAGGGCAGGCAGAAGAGAGTAATTGTTATTTCTATTTTACTGAGGCTCAAAAAGGTGAAGCAACTTGCCCAAGGTGACCCAACTGGTATAAAATTACAGGTCTTCGGTTTCTGAATGCAAATTCTCTCTCCCATATCATCCTGCCTTTTTGTTGATGCCAAGGGCAAGTTCTTATACCTAAAAAACATAATATAATAATAAAATCCTGGAACTGAATCCCTTAGAGCCAGGCAGTTTATATTTGAGTATGCTGGAGCATCTCCCGTGATGGAGAGCTCAGTACCTGTGAAAGGCACCTGGAGAGTGGATTCTGGTGGTATACAAGGAGGGGGTGGCCAGGGCCGCAGCTGGCCTTGGGGATGAATGCCCCATGAGTGAGGCCGCGCGGGACAGAGCCTCTATTAGGAATGGCCCTGCAGCCAGGCCCACGGGGGCTCCTCTAAGCCCTGCCCCAGGGCCCTCTCAATCCTTCCTCCCGAAAACCACAATCCCTCCCTCGGAAGGGAGCCCTCTCTGCACAGACTGGTTAAGGATTATTAGCCCTTAAAATTCCTTCAAGATGAGTTGGTATTTATTTCCCTGCAAAGCTTATGTAACCGTAAGAGGATACTGGGGCTGCCAAAGCTGTCTGTGGTTTGGATGGGGCTTGCAGTGGTTTCTTCTGGGAGCTAAATATTATAATGAATGATCTCATACTATCATTTTCTTTGGACCCAAGTCGTGCTTGTCCCAGCGGTACCCGGAACTACCTCCCAGGCCCCTGCTGTTTTCATTCAGGCCATTACCTGCAGGTAGGGTGAAGGGGACAGGGGGAGCAAAAATTAGTCCCTTGAGACGACTTGGCCACTTGGCTTCTTCAGGGAGGCTCAGGTCTGGGTCTTCAGTCACGGCTGAGACGCTGGGTGGCCCATGGTGATTGAGCTGCCAGGGAGATGACAGGGAAAGTCCAGCCACCGTCTGTTTCAATCTGAGCTTTTGTAAGGAGGCAGACTGGGGACTTGGAACGGGGACGGGTCAGGGAGAGTGTGACTGCTGGGAGATCCCAGGCCAGTCCCAAAGAACCGCCAGCGCTGGGCAGCCTTCTATTGGGATCCTCCGGTGCTTAATTAAGAGGTACCATTTATTGAGCACTTGCTTCATACCAGGCGCCAAACCTGTACTTTGCCTGCATTCACACGGGGGAGGCCATATAAGGCAATGGGTTGTAGTATAGACTGTAGTGACAATGGCTTGGTCTGCATCCCAGCTCTGCCACTTGCTGGCTAGTTGACACCGGGCAATGATGTAATTTGCCTGTCCTCATCTCTAAAAACGGGGGTGATAACAGCTCTCCTTGTGGGGTTGTTGGGAAGATTAAATGTGATAATTCAGACAAAACTCTTAGCACAGTGTCTGGCATTAGTAACGAACTCCAAAAAATGTTAGCAATTATCATCATCATCACCTCACTTAATCCTCATAACCACCCTTTGGGGTGGGGACTCTTGATCTCATTTTGCAGGGGAAGAAATGAGGTTTACAGAGGTCATGTGCTCAACGTCATGTAGTTAATGAGCTGCAGGGCTGGGATATGAAAGCTTGAAGGCTTCATTCCTAGTGTCCTCTTGGCCTGAAGTCAGTAGAGGTGGGGTTTGCTGCATTGATTCCTTCCTTGGGGAACTTGAAAGCTGCCCCATGCAGGGTGAAGGGAGGAGAAGAGCTGGATTCCTTGGCCATGGACATCTGCCCTGGGGAACAAGTGGCTCTTGGAAAAGCCTGAGGAGCCCATGAGATCTTGAGCTCCAAGAGGGTCTGGGACCACGTTGGTCTTATCCACCATGTCCCAGCTCTGAGCACTGTGCTTGGCATATGGCCAGCACTCAGAGTCCTTGTTTGAAAAACTTACGTCTGCAATAATCCTTTGAGTACCATCGTTTAACAAGTGAAGCCTGGCTTTTCTTTCTGTTATCAGTAACCTCTTTGACCTCCGTGACATGATGCACTCAGCAGCCACTGGAGTGATCAGTTCCCCCTGGGAACACAGCTCCTGTGGACAGAAGTTGGCAGTGGCAGTCAGAGCTCCGGGGCCTGAGAGAGACCACAAGAAGGAAGGCATGATGGGAGCTTTCAAAGCTCTGGTTGAGTGCCTTGAGTTTAATGGGTAAATGTAAACCACCTACCAGGTGACTGCAGTGTGCTTGGGGGCTGCAGATGCAAGCTGAAGAGACAGATATGTTCCCTGCCCACAGGAGGGCACAGCCTGATGGGGAAAGGATGGCAAAGGGTAATCAAATGAGTCACTGGTAATTATAAATTATGATAATCACTAAAAATTTTTTTTAAAGCCCCTATGTACAAACATAGAGAATAACAGGGAGGTGGAATTCTTTTTTCAGAGTCGTCAGGGCAGGCCTCATGGAGGAGGTGATATTTGAGCTCCTTAGAAAACATTTTATGACCTCAAATGGGACTCAGTCTTCTTTCCCTATGGTCGTGAGGGAATTTGAGGCTCTAAGGCCCGAAGCTGGCGCCAAAGCCTAAGTAAAGCCACGCTAAGCCGTTTCTGAAGGCTGTGCTGGGCCACAGTCTCATGAGAAGAGGTCCTGTCCCACCCAGGAGCTGGGAATAATTAACAGTGAAGGGGCTCAGAGAGGAGCTTAATTAAAGAAAGGAGCAGATGGCTCTAGCCAATGGGGTTAGAGGCGCCATACGTCCCTGTTTCCTGAGGGCATACATGAGGCTTGTTTGCAAGAGTTTTTCCATGTTTATCCACTAGGTTTGGGATCTTCTGAAATGTTTCAAGTGTCCCTAACAAGAAGGCAGCTCTGGATTTTTTTTTTTTTTTTTTGGTGGCGTTGGGTCTTCATTGTTGCGCTGGGCTTTCTCTAGTTGTGGCGAGCGGGGGCTACTCTTCGTTGTGGTGCGTGGGCTTCTCATTGCAGTGGCTTCTCTTGTTGCGGAGCACGGGCTCTAGACGCGCAGGCTTCAGTAGTTGTGGCGTGTGGCCTCAGTAGTTGTGGCACGTGGGCTCAGTAGTTGTGGCATGTGGGCCCTAGAGCACACGGGCTTCAATAGTTGTGGTGCGTGGGCTCAGTACTTGTGGCTTGCAGGCTCTAGAGCGCAGGCTCGGTAGTTGTGGCGCACAGGCTTAGTTGCTCCACGGCATGTGGGATCTTCCCGGACCAGGGCTTGAATCCGTGTCTCCTGCGTTGGCAGGCGGATTCTTAACCACTGCGCCACCAGGGAAGTCCCCAGCTCTGGATCTTTGCTTTACTGCTTTGTAAACTATTTTCAACTTCTAGTGCTCTCTCTTGACCATCCCTGCCCACATCCAACATGTCCTGTGGGTTCTACCTCCAAAGTATCTCTTAAATTCAAAGTATCTCTTAAATATCTCTTGTTTCGAGCTCCATCATTCCTCCCACCCCATCCTGGCCCCTATTGTCCACAGGGCCATCTCCACGTGCTGCCAGGGTTGCTTTTAAAGATATTGATTTTGGGTTTTTTTTAATCTCTTTCTTATTGCAATTTGGAACCAAATAATGAAAACCCCTTTCCACGGCCTGGGAGGCCCCATGATCTGACCCTGCCCCCTCTCCATCTTCATCTCGTACCCTGTGCCCCCTCACCCCGCAATGCTCTTCACCTACATTCAGGGCCTGCACCAGGCTGCTCCCCTCTCCCCAGGATTTTGTCCGATTGGATCAGGTCTGCGTGCCAGTGTCACATCCCAGCTGGATGCATGCAACAGAGCCAGTGATGGACGCCTAGGCTTCAGTGCTCAGTGGTTGGAGGCAAGGTGCTCTGTGAGCCTCAGTTTCCTCTAAACATGGGGCATTAAAAAACTACCTTTGGCAGTAGATGTTTAGTAAATGGTAAAGTCTCGTTCCTACTTAGGCTGAAACAAGAGGGTTCTTCGTGTTCTTTATACTTTACACTTTCCAGGGCATTTTCCCATTCATTACCTTATTTAAAGTTGTTGAAACCCGGCCTTTAGGCTGGGTGAGTACTGTGATCTCCTTATCAACTGGGAAGTGGCCTCAGAGAGGTTAAAGCCCTGCTCAAGGTCACACAGGGAATGGACCGTGAATCTGGGACAGTGATGACAGCCATACTTGACCTGAGGGTGACAATGTGGAGGGGCCAGAGGAAGATGGTGAGGCCCAGTCAGCCAGCATCTAGCGGGCAGAGGCAGGGGAAGTGCTTTGCTCTCAGGTCCGCCCCAGCCCATCTTCCTGGCTGCAGGGAGAAGCTCAGAGTCCCACTCCCCCGCAACCCAGAGCTCAGGTTCTTGCGTCCCATTTTCCACGACTTTCACCCTCTCTCTGATCTTCTCCCGGCCACTTGTCTTGCCACTGATCGTGGCTTCCCCAGCCTTCTCTTTCCAGTTTAATCAGCCCAGGATAAGCCAGGCAGTCCCTACCCAACTGGCAGTATGGGGAGCTTGGGCCAACGGTGGGACTTGGCTGTGGGTGGTGTGGCAGTCACTGGGCAGCATAAGCTCCTTCAAACAGCTTTTCTACGTCCTCCACATTCCCTGGGGCCGGGGGTGCTTTTCCTAAGAGGAGCCCAGTTCCTTCCAGGTGGGGAGCCAAAGGAAGACGGTCTTAAGGTCTTTAACTTCTGGAATTTGCATTCTTGGAATGAGGACCTTGCCCAGCTAAGGAGTAACAGTACCAGCGATACCCATGCTGGAGGGAGGTTCAGCAGAAAGGAGAGATTTTGCTCTGGGGCTGCCGTTTTAATGCTCTCCCAGCTGGTTGGATGGGTGCCTGCTTCTTAGGGCTCGGGTGGGTAGGGTGAGAAGGTGGCGGGGCAAAGTGGATGGGGGGAAGGGAAGCTTCTCAAAAAAGATCCAAAGGGCTGTGTAGTGTAACTACATGGGAGGAAGCTGTCCGAACCCCAGCTCTGCCATTCACCGGCTGTTTGACAGCGTTATGAAGTGGCTTAACTTTGCCGGACCTCAATTTCTTCCTTTATATAAAAGCAGGGATAACACTTCCTTTATTAAGTAGGTAACTTCTGTCTGCCTCCTGTGTGCTTGACCCTGTGCAGTGAATAAGACAGACAGGAGACAGGATCTCTGCCCTCATGGAGCTTGGGGCTGGGGGTCAGGGGGTAGGGAGGGAAGCAAACAAGGAATACACCAACAATAAACACACAAGATAATTTTGGGTAATTCTCAGTGTTAGGTCAAAAGCCAAAAGGGAGTGGGAACAGCGAGGCAGGCCTCTCTGAGGAGGTGATGTTTGACCTGAGATCTGGAGGAGAGAAGTCAGTTCTACCCAGAAATGGAGGAAGAACATTCCAGGCAGAGGGAACAGCAGGTGCAAAGGCCTTGAGGTGGGAACGATCTTGATATGTTTCAGGAACAGGCAGTGGCCACAAAATGTATGATGTAGTGAGCTAGTGGGAGAGTGTTTTGAGTAGGGGTGGGAGAAGCAGGCAGGAGATCGATCTTGTGGGGTTTTCAGGCCACGATCAAGAGTTTAGAGGCCATGGGATGGTTTTAAGGTAAGCAGGGGAATGACGTCATTGGATTTGTATTTGAAAAGCTCACCCCCTTGAACTTTCTGAGCTTCATTCTCCCCATCTGTTAAAATGGCTGTAGTAATACATATCTCATAAGATTACTGAGGGGATTAAAGGACATGAAAGCAACAAGCAAATTGATTCACACATATTAAATGCACAAAAAATGTTAGGACCACCATGTAACGACCTTGCGGAGGCATGCAGCTCTCCGCTTAGGAGTGGGATGGCTCCTGAAGGGTTAATCCAACCTGTCTGGGGAAAAGCTATCCTACTCCGCTAATGTAATGGTAAGGGATACAATTCAAGCTGTTTATTTTTTAGAGATTTGGCACTCCTATTAAGCAATCACCCTGTTTATGTCACTGCTAATTGAAGTAAATTGCTTTCTGCAATCAAATGGGGAAGTTCCCCCTTCCGATCATGAAGGGACTTGGACTCCAGTTCCTGATTTCCAGTATTTAGTCTGCCTTGAGTCCTACCCTTTAATTAATTGCATACATTCCACTGATTTCCTTAAACCTGCAGTTGGCTTGCTGTTGGGTCCGCAATGCATTGATTTTGAAATTGCCCTCTGGGATGGGAAGTGTTCCCTCCCTTACACCCTTCCCCCAGCCGGAGCTGCCTAGGCCGGTGGGGCCCTGGGGAGGGGGCTTCCGGCAGATGTGAGAGGTGGAGGTGAGCAGCAGGTGTGACTGCTGCAGGTCCCGCAGTGGAGAACTTCTACAGTGCATTAGAGCCAAAGCCTCAGATAAATCAGGCTGGGGCAGGGGTAGGGGCACAGATCTCCGCTCACCAATCTGCTCTACCTCCAGCTCTTGTGAGGGGCACGGGGCGCGGGGGGGGAAGTGAGGGGGAGGCAGGCAGAGAGTAAGCGCCCTAATGAACCCTGATTCTCCTCGCTAACCCGCCACTACCACACACACACTGTCGTGCGCACAGGCCTGGCTAGAATGGGGACCTGGGGAACACAGTGGGTGTGTGGGGAGTTCACCATACGACAATGAGTGGGACAGAGGCTGGGACCTGGGGCTGTGGAGGATGGGTGGGAAGGAGCTGGAGGGGCATCCTAAGGAGGGGCGAGCGGCGAGTTCCGAAGCCCGTGGCCCAGCCCTCTGGAAGGGCACCCCAGAGCCTGCTCCTAGCCTCAGTGGTCGAGGGCAGAGGATGGGGAAAAGAATTTGATGCTGGCGAGAGCTGTCAGGTTGCATGCCTTTGGAAGTCCTTCTCCCAACTTTTTCTGGGCAACGGAGAAAGTAGGCAGAAAGTATCCCCCATTATTCTTCCTCTGTGCCAAAAGGAAAATAGAGGGCCCCAGTATTCAGTCCAAGGTGAGGTGTTTTGGATGCTTTACCTGAGGTGTGAAGGGTATCTCTTTAGGGATCCATCCTGTGCCCCTGCAGAAGGCAGCCTTCCAGCTCAATGGCCGCTGCCTCCGGGAAGTCCTGCCACACGCGCTCCGCAGGACCCTCCCCACGGCACTGCATGCCTCTGGGGCAGCTCGATCCTCTTCTGACTGTAACCGGCCCTGTATTCAAGTTTCTGAGACTCTGCTAGGTCTGGGGATAAAGATTCAAATCAGACACACTCCCTGAGTCAAGTAATCAGGAGCCAATTACACCAGCTATAATAAGTAGCATTTCCTGAGCACTTACTGCGAGCCAGGCCCTGTGCTAAGTGCTTTATGTACATTGACTCATTTATGCATTGACTCACTGCACCCAGACAAGGTAGGGACTCGGTATACTGAGTCTGCAATAATAAAATCAAGGCTGAGCCACTCTGGAAAACTGTGTGGCAGTTTCTTAGAGAGTTAGACATCAGTTTACCATATAACCCAGCAATTCCACTCCTAGGTATATACCCAAGAGAATTGAGAACAGATAGCTACACAAAAACTTAGACACTAATGTTTATAGCAGCACTATTTATAATAGCCCCAAGCTGGAAATTATTCAAATATCTATCAGTTGATGAATGGATTAAAAAAAAAAATCTACTCATACAGTGGAATATTATTTGGCAATAAAAAGGAATGAAGTACTGATACATATTATAATGTAGATAAACCTCAAAAACATTATGCTCGGGCTTCCCTGGTGGCACAGTGGTTGGGAGTCCGCCTGTTGATGCAGGGGACACGGGTTCGCTCCCCGGTCCGGGAAGATCCCACATGCCGCGGAGCGGCTGCGCCCGTGAGCCATGGCCGCTGAGCCTGCGCGTCCGGAGCCTGTGCTCCGCAACGGGAGAGGCCACAACAGTGAGAGGCCCGCGTACCGCCAAAAAAAAAAAAAAAAAAAAATTATGCTCAGTGAAATAAACTAGACACAAAAGGCCACGTATTGTATGATTTCATTTATAGGGAACATCCAGAAAAGGCAAATCTATGGAAACAGAAAGTAGATTAATGGTTGCCTGGGGCTGAGGGTTGAAATGAGGATTAACTGTAAAGAGGCACAAGGGATTTTATGGGGTCATAGAAATACCCTAAAACTAAAACTTATGGTGATGGTTGCACAACTCAGTAAATTTACTAAAAATTATTAAATTGTATGGTCGTCAAATTGCGAATTTTATGATATGTCAATTACACTTCACTAAACTTGTTTTTTAAAACTTGAGGCTTGTAAGATCATGTAACCTGTCTAAAGTGACTGGCTGTGAAACGGTGAAGCCGGAACTCCAACCCAGGCAGCCGGGTTACAGAGACCACATTCTTAACCACTGGACAGTGTTGCTTCCCTGAGATAGCGTTTATCTCGGCCTTGCAGGGGGAAGCTCACACAGGCCTGGGAAGAGGCAGGCATTCTTGGAGTGTTTCTGGAGGAGGTAGTAACAGTGGGTTGGGTCTTGAGGTCTTGTGTACAAGTTCATCTTCTCTACCAGGAAGGCTTCTGGGCTCCCATCTTTGACCCTCACTTCCTCTTAAGAGCTGGATCTCACTGAGTAAACAGAAGAGGGAATGTCACAGAAAGAGGAGGATGACACCCGCCATCCTCCTGGCATGAGGAAATCCATGTTGGGTACTAATGCAGCCTCTGGGGCGGGGTGCTTAGCTGGAGCTGGCAACAGGCTGAAGACTCAGGCTCAGGCCCGCTGACATCCAGGGCTGAGTTCCCCACAGGCAGAACCTGTCCTCTGCCCCTGCACAGGCTGACAAGAGGGAAAATTTCAGTCCCCTTGGGAATTCTTTCAGGGGCGCTCCTTGCAGGAGTGTATTTGAATTAGGGCTGGGGAAGCAGAGGGAAACAAAGGCTTTAAGAAACCTTTCCAGACCCCTTCTGGTCTGGTCCTCACCGACTTAGTCTCTGTGGCGTTCAAAGAGCAGTGCGGTTGGGAGCGGCCGCCAGTGCAGGCACTAAGGGGCTGTGTTTTCTGCAGAGAATAAAAAGTCAAGAACGAAACTGAAGCAGAGGACTGCTCGCCATACACCAGCAATTCCAAACAATGTCCATGATAAACTGTTCCTTCCCACGGGGCAACCTGCTCCTCTGCCCTGCCCTGGTATGCTACTGCCTGGTCACATTGATTTAGTGGCAGGTTACACAGACTCATTACAAACTGGCTTAAGCCAGAAGGGTCATATAGTATAAGGAACTGGGCTCCCTCATGCAGAAGCCGGTGGGGAGGCCTCCCTTTTTCCTCTGGGACCCTGAGACACACCTCCGGCCTCTGTGTATTGGCCTCACTGTTCCCTCTCTACACGCTGGCTTTCTCAGCTTCGCTAAAGTGACACGTCCTCAATTTCAGCAGCCAGCAGAGACTGACCCACCTGTCTTAGTTCTAGCGCTGAATTCCTGGGAGGCAGAAATCCAATGGGACCAGGGTGGGATCCTGATTAGGTCACGGATCCTAATCTAATGCCCAAAGGAGGAGGTCCTGAAAACCAGGGCTTTTAGGACCCATGTGGGATCCCTGTTTCTACTCATCTGGATGTGGTTTGAGAGGAGTAGAACAGCTCTTGGTCTGAGACCCCTATGAGTCTGTCTGTTTTTAAATATATCCATTTCCTTATAATATATACTTTTTCACTTAAGTTACCTGAGGTGGATTTTTATTTCTTGCAACAGGACAATCCTTAACCAAACCAAAACAAAACCCACATAACTTGATGGGCAAAAGGGACCACATAAGAAAGACAAACATCCAGTCTACAAATAACAAATGCTGGATAGGATGTGGAGGAAAGGGAACCCTCCTACACTGTTGGTGGGAATGTAAATTGATACAGCCACTATGGAGGTTCCTTAAAAAACTAAAAATAGAACTACCATATGATCCAGCAATCCCACTCCTGGGCATATATCCGGAAAAGATGAAAACTCTAATTCGAAAAGATACACGCACCCCAATATTCATACCAGCAGTATTTACAATAGACAAGATATGCAAGCGACCTAAGTGTCCATCAACAGAGGAATGGATAAAGAAGATGTGGTACATATTTACAAGGGAATATTACTCAGCCATAAAAAAGAATGAAATAATGCCCTTTGCAGTGGTATAGATGGACCTAGAGATGATCATACGAAGTGAAGTAAGTCAGACAAAGAAAGACACATATCATATATCACTTATATGTGGAATATAAAAAAATGATACAAATGAACTTCTTTACAAAACAGAAACAGACTCATAGACAGAAAAACTTACGGTTACCAAAGGGGAAAGGGGAGGGAAGGAGGGCTAGATCAGGAGTTTGGGATTAACAGTTATACACCACTATATATAAAATAGATACTTTACAACTTTGTAAATCAACTTCAATTTAAAAAAAAGAACAAGCAATTTAATACTTTTGAAAACAAATGAAGTGAGGATACTGTACACCTTTACCAAATCACTCTTTCTATAATTTTCAATCTGTGGAGATAATATATTAACTTTACTGAATCCCTGGAGAGTTACCTCATATTTCAGATTTGATTGTGGCTATAAAAGAATAAAATGATACATAAATGTATGGAACAAAAAGAAAGGCAAACATCTTTGGTGGTAAATAGCGTCACGCTGCGGATTGGGGCAGCTCAAATGTGAATGGGGCACAGGTCTCTCTGTGTGTGCTTCACAGTGGGCAGTTGTCCTTTTTCTCGGAGCTCTTGGCCTATTTCACAACTGCTTAGAGAAGACCGAAGGCTCTCTGAAGGCAGGGTCGTCTGTCGCTCCCCCATCTTACCCTATTCTTTCCCATGGATTTTCCATTCTCCCAACCAGACAGCTCTCAGTAAGGAATTCCTCAGTCTGGATTTTTCTAATGGTCGGCGAGCTTGTCTCCAGCCCTCCGCCACCCCTCCTACCTGGCTGGGGAACTGGCCTCTGATTGGCAGGTCAGAGTGCAGACTCTGAGAGTCACTTGGCATCACAGCCCTCCTGAGGAGATGCAGTAGGGGGGCCAGCATCACCTGTAAAGGATTCTTACCAAAAATGTTTAACCCGAATCTAATCCAGCCTCTACTTCCAGTGTACAGAAATAAAAGGAATACAGAAACAAGATAAATAACACCATGAGGAAACAGTCAGATGAATCAAGAATACAGAGCATTCCATAAGACAGCAGGCCTGGACTCTTCACCAAGCTGATATAATTTTTTTTTTAAATTTGGGAGGACAGTTCTAGATTAAAAGGGGCTAAGATACATTAAACAAAAACAAACGAAAACAAATAAACAAAAATACATAACAACTGCATGCAGTGCAGGACCTTTAACTGGCTCCTGGGTCAAATAAGGAAATAAAAGATGTTTTAGGGAATACGAGAGAAATTTGATTCGAAACTGGTTTGCTTGTTATCAGGAAATTGGTGTTAATGTTCTTTGGTGTAATAATAGTAGAGTGATTAGGAGGAGAGAGTCAGTATTTTAGAAGGTGCATGAGGGAATATTTGCAAATTATCTTATATTTTTTCTAAATAAAAATCTACAGGGCTTCCCTGGTGGCGCAGTGGTTGAGAGTCTGCCTGCCAATGCAGGGGACACAGGTTCGTGCCCCGGTCTGGGAGGATCCCACATGCCGCAGAGCGGCTGGGCCCGTGAGCCATGGCCGCTGAGCCTGCACGTTCGGAGCTTGTGCTCCGCAACTGGAGAGGCCACAACAGTGAGAGGCCCGTGTACCGCAAAAAAAAAAAAAAAAACACTACATATTTACATATACTTATAGACAAAATGAATATGACAAAGTACTTACAGTTATTGAATCTGGGTGGTTGATATAAGGATGTTCACTATTTTATTCTTTCCACTTTTCTCTGTATTTAAAAATGTTCATAATGAAAAGTGGGGAAATAAAAATAAAGCAGTAAGATTAAACTTGAATCCATTTAATAAGTATGGGTCTCAAGCCAATTACATAACCCTTTTGAGACTCAGTTTTTTCCCCTGTAAAATGGGGATCATAGCAGCACTCACCTCCTGGGGCCGTTGTGAAGATTGAGACCATTTACGTAATGCCCTTAATACCGTGCTTGGTGAATAAGTGTTCAGTGTGTTGACTTTATCCCCACACAGCAATAACACAAAGGAGCACCAGGAGGCCTCTTTCCCTTCTAGCTTCATCCTGGGTCAGATGCTGGCTTCTCAGTCAACCAGCAAATCCTTACTGAGGGCTGGGCTGGGTGTCTTTTTGCTTGCCCCTCCAGAACCAGTGTCTCCCTTCTCTACCTTGCCGTGTGACGTGGGGGATGGACTGGGGCGGTCTGCACCTTGGGCTCACTTCCCTCTGGTTTCTGGTTGGGTTTGGCCAATGGGAAGCACCAGCAGGAGGCTGGGGGGAGAAGGGAGAGTGAGCTGGGTTGCCTTGGTGGGCACTCTCCCCTCCCCCTGCCTCTTCAGGCTCCCCCACTATGACTCACCCTGGGACACTGCACTATCCCTTGTTTCTTTCCTTCAAGTTTGTAAATTGAACTTTTATGAAACTTCTCATTCCTCTGGTTGGAGCGGACCCCTGTTTCCTACCAGAACTCTGACTGATGCAGGGTCTTCTATGTGCCATCCACTTTGCCAGGCAGACCCTGAGGGATGTCACAATTAGTAAACACAGTCCCATGCCTTCTGCCACTTAAAATGTCTTCATTTCAGGCCTGTCCCCTTGGGTTTTCTGAGCTGACACCAGATTCCCTATTCCAATGGACTAGTGTACACAGAAGGACAACCCCTAATTCTCCTCCACCCCCTAACACACTCACAGAGAAATCCAGTGTGGATCCTGGGATTCCCTCGGCCAATCCCAGATCTTCAGGTCAACAGGGACATGATGGCTCTGCCCACTTCCTCTCGGCCCTGTGTGTCTAGAAGCCAAAGAGCTCAGTGGAAACTCCTTAGGTATCTGAGGCACACTGACAACAGGCAAGCAAATGTGGTAACACTTATGAGGAGGCTGTGTGCAGTGTGAGGCTCCAGTAAGTCAAGTTCATGGTGAGAAGAACTCGGAAAGCACGTTCGTCTAAGACAATAGGATTAGATCACGCTCTCCTCGGATGTCTCCTTGAGTCTTTCAATATCTGCATAAATGGCCCCCAAATGAGACTAGGATTTAACATATTTGGGGAAGCTGGGTTTCGTGAGTTCAGGGCCTTGTTTTATATCTACTCTGAGAATGGTTTTCCACCCCCACTGCAAACATGAACAGGTAGACATCACTTGTGGGCAAGATTTATTTGCAGCAGTATGGTCACCAGTCCCCAACCTGGCCCTGCCCCTACTGCGTTCATTGAATGATTTCAAACCTTCTTTTGTTCACCCTCTTGGGAAGGAAGGTCTTCAGGAGGATGGGACCTGCCTTTTTGTCCCAACACCAAAGGAGATAGTTGATGAGACTGAGTCATCTTCCAGTTTGGTAGCTCAGAAAGGGTCCTCTCAGAGGGTACTCTTTTCTCTCAAACAGCCCAACGACATAATTAGAAACCTTCCTGGGTTGTACTTCTCAAGGACCCCAGAAATCTGAACCATATGGAGAGCGTTTTCATTTGGATCCTGTCCCCTGGCTCCATGCACTGGCTGCAAGGTTGCGATTATAGCTCCTCAGTGTAAGCCTCTCCGAGAAGCTCCTCTGTGTTTGTGGTGAGCATATGGACAAATGGAAAATAAACAACCCTGTGAATTTCTGGGGTGGGAGCTGGCTCACAATAAGATGTTGCAGAAAAGGGAGCAGTCAGGGCAAGTGGAACTTTAGCAAGTACACAGTAAACCAGAGCAAAGGTTCCTTCCCTAAGACAGCTTCCCCATGGAGGAATGGTCCCATGAGCTCACCCGATGTTAACTGAGCATTTATTTATTACATGCCGGACACTGGGCCAAGCCCTTGACATGCATCTTCTCACTGGATCCTCACAACAACCCCTGTGATAACTAAATTTTTTTTTTTAACAATAATGCTTATCTCCATACTAAACCCCTACTTTTACAAATGAGGAAATTGAGACGTAGAAGGCTAAGAAAAATCCTCCTAAGGTTATATAATTTGCACATGGGTAGAAACAGGCCTTGAACCCAGGTCTAGTTGGCATCAAAAAACCCTACCCCTAACCACTGCACCATACTGCCACACCGCCGGCCAGGTTGCCGAGGAGACACTTTCTTGCCACATAGACCTGGCACACAGGTGAGAGCAGAAAACGAGGACATAAGCTTCATAAGGACGGGAATCTTTCTTTGGTTCGCTGCTGTATCCCCAGTACCTGGCACGTATTCATGAAAAACAGTGATGACTACAATGGAAGAAACTGATTTTGATTAGCAGTCTCTATCCCACGTGGTTGTGGCCCTGGGACTGTGGTGTGGGGTCTACAGACTGGGGAGATGTTTGGGTTTTAGCTCTGTGGGTCGAGGCTGCAGGTCTGCAAGAAGGAATGTTGCAGAGAGCTTAAAGGCAAGCAGGGGCTGGCAACAGGTGACAGGCACCAGGGCTGGGGCCCCTGCCCTGAGGTTCCTGCTGATTGAAGGTGAAGTGGAGGGTGGGGGCAGGGAGAGGAAGAAGAAGGGATGCTGTGGGAAACTCTAGGGGAGGGAGGGGGGAGAAAACACCAGTAGGGAGGTTGGAATGCCCTGGTTGTTGCTGCTCCAGCAGGTCAGACAGACTCCCAAGGCACCTCCTTCCTCCTGCGCCTTCTCCCATTGTTGGGCGGTCTGAGTGAGAACAATGGGAATGGAATCCTTCTTCCCCTCCCGCCTGGCAGGGCCTGGCCCGCTTCCTCCTCGCCCCACCGAAAGGAATGCTTTCTTGTCCTGGCTGTGTGGTACCCGCAGGCAGGAATGGCGCTGGGGGCTCCCCAGGGACGGAAGGCTTTGTGGCTTGAGCTGATGACAGTTGGGGTTGGAGCAGGGAGGGAGTGGGTGTGGAGGATCTTTTCAGAATTCCTCTTGGGTTTCTTGCGAGTATTTCTGCTCTTTTTCCTGACTCTTTATGGGGTCTCCGCTCTGGAGCGGACCAGTCAGGCAGATCTGTGAATGAGAGATGGAACCAAACAGCGCCAGCCCTTGGAGACAGGCCAGCTGTGCCTGAGAGCTTCCCATCCCGGGCAGGGCTGCGAATCATCTGAACTCCTGATCCCTGTCCTCCTGATAGTCTAGAAGCTGCTGCCTTTTGTGTGGAAACGGCTTCACTGCCACCCTTCTCAGAAGGCTCTTAGACAGACGTGATTTACCCTTCATCTCTGCCAGTGTTGGCAGCAGTGGGGTGGCAGGAGCGGGGAGACTGTAGGTCTCATTGTAGGTCTGGAAGGCACAGAAGCTGCTGCTTCTCCTCTTTCCCTGCATGTGATGGTCTCGAAGCACTTGTTTAACCCCTCCCTCACTTAGGGAAGGGGACACCCATTCACCCACCGGCTGTGAGTCTGACCAGGAAGCTCTCAAGCATGGCCCTCGAGGACCAGATTCTGCCCTCTGTTATCATCTCTCACTCCAGGGCCCAGGACCCTTGGGGACTCTTCAGATCTCCTCCTGATTTTCAGAAAACCTCCTGAAAATCCTGAGGAATCCACTGTGGACCAGGGTACCATGGGTGTGGGAATGTGAGGGCTGAGCTTACCGAGGTCAGGGAAGGGTGGCCAGGCCCTCCACGTGTCTGATGGAATGCCAGCTAATTCCTTCTACAAGTATATTGGAGTTGGGGACAGTGGGCTGGGGGTGGAGGTCAGAGGGGAGTATCTGTCTGAGTTGGGGGAGCCAGCAGAAAAAGGTGAAAGTACATGGGCTTGGAAGGCTTGGTTGGGTGTCTGGGTTCCAGTCCCACCACTCTGCTGTGGAACCAGGGGAGAGAGACATACTGATGAGACACAGTGATGAGGGCTGGCAAGCACTGAGCTCTTCAGGGTACCAATCACCATCCTTAGGTCCCCCGGCTGCCAACCTTCTGGGGAACCGATGGAGGCAGAGGGCTGGGGTGTCTCTGCCACCGTAGGCAGACATTCACTTAATCCCACTGTTGTCTACTGAGCTGCTGCCCCCAGGAAAGAGACCCTCTGTGTATCCCTCTTCAGAGAATAAACCTCCCGGGGTCCACCAGCCTCAGGGAGAGGCAGACCCGGGACTGCACTGAGCGAGGACGGAAGGAGTCCGGCTTCCACTTAAACAGCCTTTGAGCGCATTCTCCAGCTCATAGGCTCCACCTTCGCCCCCACTTCTAGGGATACTTGGGGCTGCCAGCCCTGAGTCCTCTGCAGGGATCTGCGTGCAAATTATATGGCAACTCAGCCCGCCTGGCTCTGGCTTAGGAGTCAGCTTTGCGGGGCCTGCTAAATTGGAAACCACTCATCCATCTGCTTTCCAGCTTTCTTTTTCTTGTTGTTGCTGGGTTTTTGTTTATTTTGGTTTGCTTTTTTTTCTTTCTTTTTTTTTTTTTTTTTTTCTGCTGTCTCTTCTCCTATTCATGTTGTCCTTCTGGGTTTATGTCTTTCTTAAAAAAAAAAAATCCCTTCATCTTATTTTAGTGAGCTTTGGGGTGTTAAGTGCATGTGTTCTTTCTTCCATTTTTAACCGGATGGAATTTATCCAGTCAGTAGATTTATCCCTTTATCAAACACTGAAAGCTTTCAGGCTTTGGGGTAACGGAAAATGTTGTAAGTCGTGACCCCTAAACACATTTCAATTTGCAAGAAACGAAATTGAGTTATTTGTAGTGAGGTGGATGGATCCAGAGTCCGTCATACAGAGTGAAGTAAGTCAGAAAGAGAAAAACAAATACCATATTAAGCTGGGACAAAGTGAGAGAGTGGCATGGACATATATACACTACCAAATGTAAAATAGATAGCTAGTGAGAAGCAGCCACATAGCACAGGGAGATCAGCTCGGTGCTTTGTGACCACCTAAAGGGGTGGGATAGGGAGAGTGGGAGGGAGGGAGACGCAAGAGGGAAGAGATATGAGGATATATGTATATGTATAGCTGATTCACTTTGTTATACAGCAGAAAGTAACACACCATTGTAAAGCAATTATACTCCGATAAAGATGTTAAAAAAAACACACACACGTTTCAATTTGCAAATTAATTTTGCAAATAAGTCAGTGTTTTTTCCTCTGTCTTCTCCAAGCTCTCAAGACTTTTCTCTGCAAATCTGTGCCCTCATTTTGGAGGTCAGAGCCTAGCACAGTATCAGCCCTTCTTGGAGCTTGGTGCGTATGTGTCAGGTGATGGACTGAATGACTTATGATCTAACTAGCCCATGTCCTGTGGCATCTTTCGTCTGAGGAGAGCATACCGACAAGATTAATTTCCATAAGCCTATACTTTCTTTGTTAATTCATTTTTGTTATAAATAATATCAAAGGTATCAAAAAGTCTATGAAAGGTACACGTAGAGTGTAGAGAGAAATAAGAAATACCGTTGTACCCAGCGTCCAGCTTTTTTTTTTTTTTGGCCACACTGCGTGGTATGCAAGACCAGGGATCAAACCCATGCCTCCTGCAGTGGAAGTGTGGAGTCTTAACCACTGGACCGCCAGGGAAGTCCCCCAGCATCCAGCTAAAATCCCATGACTTTGCAAGCTGCTAGTGCCTCTTCCCTCCCAGAAATAATCGTAGTCACTATTTTGTGTTAGTCAGTCATTTGCTATTTTCTATAGCTTTACTACCTGTGCGTGAAAACCTAAACAATACATTGTTTCCTTTTGCTTATTTTTGAAATTTATATAAATGGAAGCATATATTTGTAGTTTTCCCTGACTTCTTTCACTCAACATTTTTTTTTGGAGGTTCTTTCAAATTGACCCATGTAGCTGCAGTTCATACATTGAGCTGTAGTGTTCCCTTGTGAGATAACACCAGAATTTATTCCTGTATTCTACTGTTGTTGGACAGTAGGATGGTTTCCTTTTTTTACTCTTCTGAGCAACAGAGCTGGGGCTACAGTGAGGCAGAGAGACCCTATATTAGTTTCCTTGGCTGCCATAACAAATGACCACATGTGGCGTGGCTTGAAACAACCAAAATGTATTCTCTCACAGTTCTGGAGGCCAGGAATCTGTTATCAAGATGTCGGCAGGGCCACACTCCCTTTGAAGGAGAGAGCCTTTGCCTCTTCTAGCTTCTGGTGGCTCCAAGTGTTGCTTGGTTTATGGCTTGTGGCAGCATCACTCCAATCTCTGCCATCTTCACTTGACTGTCCCTCTTCCCTCTGTGTCTCTCCTCTCTGTGTCTCTTATAAGGACACTTGTCATTAAGTTTAGGGCCCATCCAGATTATCCAGAATGATCTCATCTCTAGATCCTTATCTTCATTACATCTTCTAAGACCCTTTTTCCAAATATGGTCACATTCATATGTTTCAGGCCCCCTTTTGGGGGGCTACCATTCAACCCACTGCAGACACCAAGGGTGTGATATTAGAGTCAACGACCCTCACAACCCTTGGGGTGAATGGCACCTTACCTTCTGTGCCCCGGGAGCCTCTCTTTCTCCCTCATGTCCTGGCTCTACTAAAAAACCCTGCAATGAACCTCTGTGCACGTCACCTGGAACCCTCGGGCAGGAGTCTGTCTAGGGTACATAGCACAGGAGTGGAATTGCTGGGTGGTAGAAAGTGTGCATGTTAATCTTTGTTAGAAAAGGTCTAGCTTTTTTCAAAGTGGTTGTACCAAGTTATGTTACCATCAGTGGTGAATGGCAGTTCCCATTGCTTCACATCGTCTCCAAGCCCTGGGCTGAGTGACTTTTTAATTATAGTCAGTCTGGTAGGTGTGAAGGAGTACGTGTGCTAAGACTAGGTGTGAAAGGGTATCTCATCAAGGTTTCCAGTGTGCATTTCTCTGATGACTAATGAGACTGAGCATCTTTTCACATGTCGGTGGGCCATTTGTGTTTCCTCTTCTGTGAAATGCTTCCTTAAGGCTTTTGCTCATGTTTACAATTTATTTTTACTTTTTCTTTTTGATTCATGAAAGTACTTTATATATTCTGTATATTAGTCCTGTTAGTGAAATATGTCCCAAATATCTTTCCCCAACAAGTTGTCTTTTTGCACTCTTTTTAAAATGTAGTTGAATTTATCAGTTGTTTCCTTTATCATTTAGGCTTTTTCTTCTTGATTACAAAATCCTCCCTATCCTTGAGCATGTAGAATATTTCTCTAGTCACCTTATAAAGATTTTACACTTTTTTTTTTTTTTTGGTTGCGCTGGGTCTTAGTTGCGGCAGGTGGGCTCCTTAGTTGTGGCATGTGAACTCTTAGTTGTGGCATGCATGTGGGATCTAGTGCCCTGACCAGGGATCGAACCCACGCCCCCTGCATTGGGAGCACGGAGTCCTATGCACTGCGCCACCAAGGAAGTCCCAAAATTTTACACTTTTGTATTTCATATTTAAGTCCCAGAATGGATGGGCCTTTTTTTTTTTTATATGGTGTGAGACGGGGATGCAATTTCACCTATCTGTATTTAATTCACCAATTGTCTCGACACCATTTCTCAAAGAGTCCAGGCTTTAACCACTATCTGAAATGTCCTCTTGGTCATAAATCAAACTTCTGCATATACATGAGTATTGTTCGAGCTCCTCTATTGTGTTCCATTGGTCCATCTTCTGTCCTTGTTCCAATGAACAGTATTCATTACTCCAGCTTTAACAGTAAGTCATAGTATCTGGTTGGGTAGCTCCCCCTGCCACTGTACCCCATGCTCCTACTAACTCTTTTTCAGAAGTGTCTTAGCTGTCTTGGACAGTTGTTCTACCACGTGCTTTTTTTTTTAAATTTATTTTTGGCTGCATTGGGTCTTTGTTGCTGTGCGCAGGCTTTTCTCTAGTTGTGGCGAGCGGGGGCTACTCTTCATTGCAGTGTGCAGGCTTCTCATTGCAGTGGCTTCTCTTGTTGTGGAGCATGGGCTCTAGGCACTCAGGCTTCAGTAGTTGTGGCTTGTGAGCTCTAGAGCACAGGCTCAGTAGTTGTGGCTCATGGGCTTAGTTGCTCCGCGACATGTGGGATCTTCCTGGACCAGGGCTCGAACACCTGTCCCCTGCATTGGCAGGTGGATTCTTAACGACTGCGCCACCAGGGAAGTCCCCACATACATTTTTGAAACAGCTTTTCAAGTCCCTTGAAAATAACTGTTGAGATGTTTTTATAGACATTGCATTAAAGGATTAAAGGTATAGATGAGTTTGGCTAGAATTAACAGAATTATGATTTAAAATTTTCTTTTCTAAGAACATTGTATTTCTCTCCATCTCTTTAGAAATTTTTGAATGACATTTAAAGTTTGATCATTTTCCACAAAGGGTTTATATATCCTTTCTAGATTTATTCCTAGGTACTTTAATTTTTTTTGGTGGCCTTTAGAAATGGGTATCTTTTTAAGAAAATTACATTTCCTAACTGATTCTTGCTGGTATATAGTTAAATGCAAATGCTTTTTGTATCCAGCAATCTTGCACACCTCCCTTATGAGTTCAGACACTATATTTGCATATCATTTGGGAGTTTCTATGTAGCCAATCATTTATCCACAAATAATGACAGTTTTATTCTACTCATCCTTTCTTTTTTTTTTGTATGTAAATATATACACGTTTTCTATTGTATTATATGCTATTACATAAATATATACAAATATACACATAATTTGTCAGGACAAAGTCAAATCAACAAATATAAAATATTCTCAAGTTTAAAAATGAATCAAAAAAATGAATCAGGGGCTTCCCTGGTGGCGCAGTGGTTGAGAGTCCACCTGCAGATGCAGGGGACATGGGTTCGTGCCCCGGTCCGGGAAGATCCCACATGCCGCGGAGCGGCTGGGCCCGTAGGCCATGGCTGCCGAGCCTGCGCGTCCGGAGCCTGTGCTCCGCAACGGGAGAGGCCACAACAGTGAGAGGCCCGCGTACCACACACACACAAAAAAAGAATCAAATAATGGGCATAAAGATAATTAAGGAAGTTGTAAATAAAATTTTGAAGGCATGTATAAACAATAAAAATGACTGACATTTGCTGCATGATGGCCATCTAAAGCTCTGAAAATAATTTTCAACTACTAAGCTTGATTTTCTCTTCCACATTCAATAATTTAAAAATTATGGAACGCTTCACGAATGTGCGTGTCATCCTTGCGCAGGGGCCATGCTAATCTTCTCTGCATCGTTCCAATTGTAGTATATGTGCTGCCGAGGCGAGCACTACTCATCCTTTCTTGAATGTCTGGAATCTTTAATGAGACATTGTTAGTTCTGCAGGTCCAGTAAGAAAACATTA
Source organism: Leucopleurus acutus (assembly GCF_964270905.1). Taxonomy (NCBI): domain Eukaryota; kingdom Metazoa; phylum Chordata; class Mammalia; order Artiodactyla; family Delphinidae; genus Leucopleurus; species Leucopleurus acutus. Next base: position 57,453,420 of record NC_139145.1, on the reverse strand, counting down.
AGTAACATTTACAAAATTCAAAATGATCATTTGCCCATTTTACATAAATTCACCTCAGTGTTTCAGAGGCCCAAATCCAAATATGTAGCAGCAAATGCAAAAGTTAGTTGGAGCAGCATAGCTGAATGCTGGTTTGCGAGGTACATAGGATTCTGAGGAGAATTAGGAAACAGCCCATTGACTTAGGTCCTGAGATTTTAGGGGCAGATTCCTCACTCTGTATGGCAGGTCTCAGCTGCAGTGAGATTGGGGTGATACTTGCTGACCAAGTGACTGCCCTGTGACTTCTCCTTTCTTCTAAGATAGTGAGGGTAGTCATGGGCTTTGGAATCAAACAGACCACCCTGTGTGGCCCTGAGCAAGTGGCTTAACCTATCTGAACCATAGTTTTCTCATTCGTAAAATGGTGATGATAAGCATTCCTCATAGGGTGTTGGGGAGGATTGAATGGGTTAATAAATGTAAACCGTGGAAGGCAGCTGGGATACATGGTAAAGGCATCGTCAGTGTTGGCAACCAAAATGGCTCCCAAGCCACGGACCCTTCAAGCTGGTCTGGTCCTTGAGTCCTGAGACTTCATAACGCTTCAGTGCAGGTAATAGATACTATTAGAATAGCAAACATGGGCTTTCAGAAATCCTTCCGTCCTGGGGTTTCAAAAACCTGTTCATCAAGGAAACGTTCTTTTTTTTTTTTAAAAAAAAAAAAAAAGGCGCTTAAACCTGAACTAAAATAACAGCTAGAATAGGTGCTGGTTCCGATGGAGTGAGGTATGAAGGATCTGGAGCCCCATCTCCCCAGCCTCCCTCTGCCCTGCCTCCCATGGTTCCCAGCCTCTGTGGCACCTCCAATGTACCCCTTAGTCCACAGAGCAGGTGATTCTATTCACCACTTTTGTATCAGTCTGCTCAGGCTGCCATAAACAAATACCACAGGCTGGGTGGCTTAAACAACAGAACTTTATCTTCTCCCACTTCTGGAGGCTGGAAGTCCAAGATCGAGGTATCACCAGGGTTGTTTTCCGGTGAGACCTCTTTTTCTGGCTTGCAGACAGCTGCCTTCTTGCTATGTCCTCACATGGTCTCTTCTCTGTACACGGAGAGAGAGAGCAAGCTCTGATGTCTCTTCTTCTTAGAAGGACACTAATGCTACTGGAGTAGGGCCCCACCCTACTCATTTAACCTTTATTACCTCCTTATAGGTCCTATATCCAAATACCTTGGGGGTTTAGGACTTTGATATATGAATTTTGGGGGAACACAATTCAGTCCATATCCCCCTCCTATTTTCCAGATGAAGAAACTGAAGCTCCTCTAAGGTAGATGATTCCTCCCAGCATACTTTGGAAACTAGGAGCTGAGGTTAGATCAGAGACTCTGTGCAGTTCTGGACATGAGCACAGCTGCTCTGGTGACCTGGTGGTTGAGTGAGGTCCAGAGCTTGGCAGGGATCTCCTGGCCTCTGCGCAGAACTCAGCACTCCACCTGGGCCCTCAGATGGGTGGCAAGCTCCAGGAGCACCTGTGGGAAGCACTGCAGACACGGATATCCACATGGATTTGGGGCATTTTTCCCAAGTGTTGTTGTTGTTTTTTTTTAATTGGGGTATAGTTGCTTTACAATGTTGTGTTAGTTTCTGCTATACAACGATGTGAATCAGCTATATGTATACATATATCCCCTCTTTCTTGCATCTCCCTCCCACCCCACCTCCCCATCTCACCCACCTAGGTCACCACAGAGCTCCAAGCTGAGTCCCAATGGGTTTTGTGAGCTGGAGCAGAAGAGCTGAGTGGACCCCACGTGGTGACTGCAGTCTGTGCACATGGGATTGGGGGACTGGGGGGCACAGAATTTCTGCCATTGTGAGGCAGGGGAGTCTCAAGGTAGCAGACCTTTGGGTTGGCTGCTGCAGATCACATTTATCAAATTCCTGCCATGTGCCAGCTGTGCTGAATGCTTTATAAAGCTACACCATGGGGCACCCCCCATGACCACCTAGTGAGACAGGAGCTCGAGTAATCCCCCAGCGTGACACAGCTAGGAAGTGGTGGAGCCCAGACAGACACAGGCTGGTTGGCTCTACGGCCTGGGTCCTCCCAATCCCTCCCTTTAAACTCCCACTTTCTCCAAAGCCAGAGAACAGCCTCTTGGTGATGCCGCTGGCCTGGCCAGGCCTCTTCGCACAGCCTGGTCAGACTTGGATGTTTCTCGTCTCCAGGAGGGAAAATAGGGAAGGGGAATATATGTCGTTCTCCAAGCCCCATCTAGGAGCCAAACAGATCAACCAGGGTAGGGGTGGGGGCTGGAATGTCCCAGGCTGTCTTTTCCCAAGTTGAGGAGCGGAAGTCATGACAGCTAAGGGGATTTGTGGAAATTCCTCCGTGCATTGTTACCAAGCAAAGGAAGTGTTTCAGAGTTGAGCTCTCAGTTTCTGCCCTAGGGAGCCAGGGCCAGTTTCCGCTTCTGAAGCTTGTTTGTGGGAAACTGAAGGGGCCGTTTGAGGTTCTCCGTATGGGGGGCTCCAAATAGTCCCCCGACCTTCCCTCCCAGAGGTGAAGGGGGCAGAGGGTCCAGCGAGCCAGACAAAACAGCCCCGGAATCTGTTCCTCTTCTTTTTCCTTCCACGTTAGGGCGGATGGCTCCGAGCCGAGCAAAGGAACAGCAACATTTTTTCCAGGCCCGCTGGTATTTGCTTCTGGCACACTCAGCACAAGCAGATTAGAGGAATAGTTGCATTTTTTAGTCTGTGTTCGCCCTCTGGACAGGACCTGATCACGCTCTGTGTGTGTGCGTGTGTGTGTGTCTCTGTCTCTGTGTGTCCCTCCACTGCCACCAGTCCACTCTTGGAGGGACAGCCAGGCCTGCCATCCCTAGCACGGCTGTCCACACCCTGCCAGCTGGTGGGTCAACTCCCAGTCTCTTGGGAAGGTCGTAACTGACTCACCAGGAAAGCTATACGTGCCTCTGTACGGGTGTCTACATATGCAGATGCCACTTATGGGCGTACACGTGTATATACTTAAGTGTGTCCCATGGCTGCCTGCTTCCCCTCCATTGCCGTCCAGGGCTTTCTCTCTGGCTCCGCTCCCTGATGGAGGAGCGCTCCGTGGGAGTTCTCCGCAGACCCTGGAGGAAGGGGAGGCGTGCATGGGCCCCCCTGGAAAGTCTTGCTGGGAGCCAGATAACGAGGGCTGTACCAGGCTGCTCCACCCAGGCCCTGCCAGGAGAACCCTTTCCCAGAAAATCACCTTTGCGGTGTGACAGGAACCTGGCGGGGGAAGGAGGGGTATGCAGGCCCACAAGGTCCTTCTCAACACCCGCACTGTCTCTGGTTGGAAAGTGAGGGTCTATCAGCTTGGCTGAGCAAACCGAGAGGGAGTAACCAGCTCGCGAGAGAATTTTTTCAAGACGAACTAACTGAGCAGGAGATGCTCACTTGCCTGCCTTCCTTCTTTCCTCCCTGCCCCCTCCCCTCCCCCCACTCTCCTCCCCTGGCTCTCTCCCTCCTCCCTTTCCTCTTTCCTTCCTCTCTCCTTCTCCCGCCTTCTTTCTTTCTTTTTATTTCACCCTGCAAACAGAGCACCAAACACCCCTGCTCTTTAATCTCTTAGTATATCCGGCTCACTGTAAGCACTGAGGTTGGAGGATGTGACAGGCCATAGCCTGGGCACCCAAGGATTACAAAGTATCTCTCCCGTTTGAAACTCCACGCTGGGTGAGCCTGCGGGATGGCCGGACTTGAACCTGTCATATCTCCACCTCCAACTCCTTCCTTCTAGAGCACTGACGCAAAGGGTGTTTGTGGAGCCCCAGCTGCAGACGGAGGATGCGGAAGCCTAAGAGAAATGGAATTGGGGGTCATATTGTCCAGCAACATATTCTTTTTGGGAGAATTATGATTTCAGAGTTAACAGAGACCTTTTTTTTTTTTAATGGTTTATATCCATAAGACTTCAGGGAAAGGGATGATTTCCCAATGTGTAAAAGATGAATTTTTCAGAGTCAACATTCCTAATGCCCAACTACGCTCTAGGACTATGAAAATTTCATGTACAATGATATGTTGTTAGGAACTAAATCGTACTGAGCAGTGGGTTGTAAGAGGGCATTTTATGTTTTATTTTTATTTCCACGTGCGGTTTATTTTTGCTCTGACATTTTATTATAATTTCTTCCTACAGTAGGTGAAGTGCTTGGGAAGTTAATTTAAACCAGCCTGACTTTCTGTGTGTTTTTTAATATTTGTTTAAGCTTTTATTGAGTTTGTCAGGCAAGTCAGAGTACAAAAATGCAGCTGAAAACTCTGTTTCCTTCTGCGGTGCCTGCCCATTAATACTAGGTGGTGACAACAAGATTCGCGAACACTTCGAATGGGGGATTATTCTGGGTTTCCAAGGAAATTCGAGCCACCTGTTTCAGAAACCTCTTAGTGACTTAGTAGGATGATGAAGGCTGTCTCCCCACTGAGCTGTCACTCGGAGTTCCAGCTCCTTGGGCCCCCTCTGACCTGGCCAGGCTCTACGGGGCCAATTTGCATCAGTGGTCGGAGGCCTGGACTTGAGTTGTCCTCCCCGCTTGTGGCTTGGCCTCAGCCTGGGCCAGAGAAGCAGCTGCCATCTATCTGCCTCTGGGGAACTTTCCAGATCCACAGCAGGCTGGCTTCCCCTGGGTCTGGGCTGCCCAGTCTGGAGCTGTTTATCATGGACAGCAGAACGACATGGGATCACCTTGAGGAAGTGGGTTGTGAGAGCTGATTGTGTGGCCTACGTGTCGGGGAGCCACGCTACCCACAGAATTTGGCCAAGGGAGAAATAGAAAGTCAACATTTTCCAGCAGGCTGGGAAGCAGCTGGGTGTTTCTGGAGCCCAGGACTCTCTTGTAGAACAGTCTTGTGATGGTGGCCAGGGGCACAGCCTGATCTTGGCTAGGCTGGGGGAAGTTTGAGAACCGCTGGTCTGATTCAGCCCCATCATTTGATCAGTGGGAAACAGGCCTGGTCTGGAATCAGGAGGAAGTACCACATGCGTCTGCACTCAGTTTGTTTGTGGCAAAACCAGGAGAAGGTCTGCCAGGCTAGATTTCTTTTTTTCTTTCTTTTTTTTAAAAAAATATTTATTTATTTAGCTGCGCTGGGTCTTAGTTGCAGCACGTGGGGTCTTTGTTGCAGCATGTGGGATCTTCAGTTGCGGCATGCGAACTCTTAGTTGTAGCATGTGGGATCTAGCTCCCTGACCAGGGATCAAACCTGGGCCCTCTGCACTGGGAGCTCAAAGTCTGAGCCACCGGACCACCAGTAGAGTCCAGGCTAGATATCTTTCTGCTTCTTCTCTGCTGGTCCAGTTAGGACAAGACAGTGATTTCTGAAATTCCACCAGTTGCCACACTTGATCTGCTCATCTCTCCTTCAGTTGGGCTTGGTCCTCTGCTCACAAAAGAGCCATCTGCAAACTCCAAGGAGGATCCATTCCCCTTATCCGAGGGGGCATGTTGATTGTTCAGATGTTGGCTTTTCGGTCAATGCTGTGAATAAGAGAGTTCTTTGGCTTGAAGAAAAGCCCAGGTCCCTCACAAGTTGAGTTCGCTAAGTTTTGGCTTCTGCCCTGTGGCATTCTCTTCTAAAGGAGGGCTCTGTGCCTACCGCCCCTGCTGAGGGGATAACACTTTCTGCTTCATGTGGCAAAGCCCCCTGGTCACTGATGTGGATCCAGGGTGGGCTCCTGACTGAGGGGAGAGGACAGTCACAGGCTGGCCAGGAATCGCCAAGAATCATAGACTTGAAAAGATGATCTGGGCCAATCACATTCCTCCCCTGGGAGTTCAGAATTGGGAAACTCAGAGGCTGTGGCCATTCGCAATGGAGATCAAAGCTGAAAAGCTGTTAGGGTTTGCATGATATGGGAGGGGTTGTTGGTAGCCCTGAGGAGCCATGTGCAAGCTGAGGGAAGGCAAGGGAAGCTGGGGAAGGCAGCAGTGCAAGGAGACCAGGGAAGAAACAGAGAATCAGTAATTCCACGAGAAAGGTCTGCAGTTACAATTTTAGTTCCCCCGAGGCCTGATTTCTCTGTGGCTTCTATCCCTGGCATCTAGCACATTCCCTGTTATGTCTTGACCACAAACATCCTTTGCTTGAGCTAACCTGAGTTGCTAGAACAGGGCTTGCTAACTTTTTCTATAAAGGGCTGATAGCAGATATTTCGGGCTTGCCACATGGTCTCTGTGGAAACCACTCAATGCTGCCTTCGCAGGGTGAAAGCAGCCACAGGTAACCTGTAAATAAATGGGCATAGCTGGCTTCCAATAAAACTTTGTTTTCAAACAGGGGACCAGCTTGCTGGCTGAAGTTTGTCTGCACCAGGTGAAAACTTTAGTGTTGCACAGAACTGGGGTGGAAGGATCCAATTCTTCCAGTCTTAGGAAGACTGAAGACTCCTATCCAACCCCCTCCCCATCCCCTTGAGGCCAGGTCTCATTTGACTGTAGATTAAGGGTGGGTGGAAAATGAGCCCCACATTTCCTCTGTACCCTCTTTTCTCACAGTGCTCTGACACTCTGGTCAGCTACCCCCTGAGTCATGGTAGGAGCCCCAGACCCCAAAGTTTAAAGAAGTCAGGATTACCCAGTTGGCAAACCAAGCATATGCACAAGGTACCTGCAAAGCAAGGGCACGCGCTAAACTCGGCTTTTATGAACTATACCAAATTTTATGCAAAGGAAATTTTGCCATTCTGACCTATTATGAGGCTTGTAATTTACTAAGAAAACAAACACAAGACTTAAATTACATTTTCATAATGATTAACATGGAACAGGGTTAAGCAATAGGGAGTGGTGGAGACTGGGGTAAACTGGTCGAAAGAGATACTGCCTGGTCTGAAATCAGTGACAGCCAGTACTCAGCTCTGTTCCCTTTGGGAACGCAATCTACCTGATGTTGTTAGAGTTTCCAATTCCTGGATATCTGAATTTTTAAAAATATAAAACCTCCTCTTTTTTTTCTTTTTCTTTCTCTCTCTCTCTCCCTCTCTCTTTTTTTTAACCATTAGCAACTAATTTAAATTTAAGGAAACAATGGTTCTTTTAAAAGAATATCTTCAAATCATACTCAACCCATGGGATTCTCAGGGCCAGTTTGCCCTTTCACCTGAACCCACATTGGACTGAGATCCCTTTGGCATATTCACCCCACCCCTTGGAAAAGGAAAGCCCTGCATGTATCTCTGAGCTCTTGAGAAGGAAACTGAATCCAGAAAGAGTGGGTAGCTTGCTTATGGTTTACTGAGTCAGGACCAGAGCTGAGCTGAAACCATATAGGCTCCAGGTTTCCACATGAAACCTGCCCTCTGCCTCAAACTGAAGCCAGCCTTACAAGCACTTCTCTGTGCTTGTTCATGCTTCCACAGGTGGGCTGTGTGCACAGTGGTATCCGCCTGTGTTTGTTGTAGTTGGCAGGAGGGGCTCTGAGAAACTAGAAGAGTTGGATATAGTTAATAAGTCAGAATATGAACCAGGATCCCATCCTGCAAGATGAACAGCTCTCAGCTTGCCCTTCAAGCCTGTGTTGGGAAATGGACCTTTCCCTGGTCCTTGTGCGGAGTTCCCCCAGGGTGCATCATAGGTGACTTCTTCAAATTAAGGAATATGTTTTCATCCTAAGGACACAACAGGGAGAAATATGCTGTTTGCAAAACAAGCATTATACATGAGACTTCAGGAAGAAGAGACTTAAAAGTAGGGACATATCTTCCAGAGGTGTGGGTGGACACTGTTTTTCTGGAGAATCTTAGGGATGCCCTAGCTCAGGGCAGCTTGGAGGGCAAGAGCTGGATCCTTGGAGGATCCCTTCAAGAGAGTGTCAGCCCGGGATACAGATCAGGGCCAAGTCCATATGGTTTGAATGTAGCTGCTCCTCTGAGAGTATGTCTCTGGCGATATTCCTGAGCCAAATGAAAATGGTTTTTGGATTATTCAGTGTTTTGTTTTAATTCAGGCCTCATCTTCCTTCCATTAGTGTAAGCCAGGCCATTGTTACCAGTACTGGTTCAGTAATTACAAGTTGTCATTCGATGTCTCTATGGACCATGGTGGTGGTGGTGGTGTTTGGAGTCAGATTGTCTGGGTTCTAATCCTAACTCTACCATTATTAGTCATGTCACTTTGACAAATTACTTAATTTCCCTGTGCCTCTATTTTCCCATCTGTAGAATGGGAGCAATAACATTGTCTACCTCATAAGGGTCTTCTGACATTGAAATGAGAAGTGCATTCATTCAATTCTGAATATTTATTGAGCACCTGGTTCTGGGAGCTGGAAATACAGTAGAGAACTAGGCAGGCAATGCTCCTGCTCTTGAGATGCTATCATTCTCACGCGTACTCAGGTGCCATTATTATTGTTGATGTTTTATTGGTGTTCTTGCCACCCAACTCACAGGGAAGGAGAGAGCTATTATCCCAATCTGTGGCTCATTAGTTTTCTAGAGTAAGTGAGGAAAGATCTCTCCTTTACTGTACAATAACCATTTCTCAGAGCCTACTCGGTGTCAGAGACAGGCTCCCAGAGTATCTGGACATTTAAAATATGCCCACAAGTTATTTGATGTTCTTCCCGTCAAGAAGTAGAGCTGAATTCCCCACCCTTTGAGTGGGGGTTGTACTTAGCAATTCACTTCTAACCAATAGAATGTGGCCGAAATAATGGGGTGTGTGACATCTAAGGGCAGATCATAAAAGGCACTGCAGCTTCCTCCTTGCTCTCTCTGAAATTATTTGTTCTGGGGGAAGACAGCTGCCATGTTGTGAGGACACTCAAGCAGCCCTAGGGAGAGGCTCACATGGTAAGAAACTTAGGTCTCCTTCTAACAGCAAGGAACTGGGGTCTCCTAAAAACAGCCATGTGAGGGAGCAATCTTGGAAGAACAGCCTCCATCCCCATCCCCATCCAGCTGTCAGATGACTGTCGCAGCCCTAGCCAGCATCTTGACTGCAACCTCATGAAAGACCCTGAGTCAGAGCCACACAGCTTCAGCTGCTTCTGGATTCTTGACCCACAGAAACTGCAAGCGAATCAATGTTTGTTGTTTAAAACACTATGTTCTGAGGTACTTTGTTATGCAGCAGGGGATAACTAATACAATGCCTTTACTTAGAACAGACCTTGTAGGAATATTCTTTCTTAATATCAAGGTAGAAGTCTGTAGGGTTATTTATATCCTAAATGTTTATTGAGCACCTGCTTCTAGTGGATTCTGTCTTAAAACATCTCAAAATCTCAGTGGATTTCTATCTTAATAAATGGAGAAAACAATAAGGTAAGGGAAGCTGGAAGATCTTGAGTGTAGCCATAGGTCTTTTTTCACTGGTGTGGAAATCACCCACTCAGACTGAAATCAGAACACTACAGAAGTGGTGCAGCACAATAACTTGGTATTAATTGTATAAACCTGAGCAGTCCTGCATGTGCAGGAGATGCAGAGGGAAGGTTTTCAAAGATTCAGTTTCCATGTCTGAAGATGGTACCCAGTGTAATTCAGCTTTTCATTGATCCACTTGCTTGGTGATGATGCCTTCACCGCCAAAGGACCAGTTCATGATGGGAGCCGTTTGCCTCAGTAGCTGGCAGGGAAATGCTTTTCTAGAGATGGGGGGAAGACAGAAGCTGTAAGAGAGTCTCAGTGCTGAGGCAGTGACTCAGCTTTCCTCTCCAATAGGGCAGCGTCCACCAGCCATTGGCTTCTCCATGGTCTCCCCTCTTCACCTCTGCCATTTGGTCCTGAGTTAGGCTACTCAGTGTATATCTCTTCCTGGAACATGAGACCCCCCATTCCCTTCCTCCCTCCCTTACTCTCCATCTGTGCTGGTCAGTTTTATGTGTCCACTTGACTGGGTCACAGTATGCCCGGATACTGGCCAGTCATTATCCAGAGTGTCTGCGAGGGTGTTTCTGGATGAGATTAATCTTTGTATCAATGGACTGAGGAAAGCAGATTGCCTTCCCTAATGTGGATGAGCCTCACCCAATCAATTGAGGATGTGAATAGAACAGAAAAAGCTGGGTAGGAAGGAACTCCCCCTACCAGTCTGCAGGAGCTGGGACACCGCTCATTTCCAGCCTTCAGACAAAACGTTGGCTCTTCCTGGGTCTCCAGCCTGCCAGCTTTGGAACTGGAATTTACGTCATCAGTTCTCCTGGTTCTCAGGCCTTCAGATTCAGACTTGAACTACACCTTGGCTCTCCTGGTTCTTCCAGCATGGTGAGAGCAGATCTGGGGATTTCCCAGTCTCCAGAATCATGTGAGCTAATTCCTTGTAATAAATCTTTCTGTGTATCCTTTTGGTTCTGTTTCTCTGGAGAACCCTGACTAATACACCCCCTATCAAACCCATGGCTGCAGTCACCTCCCTCCTCTAATTCGCCATCGTCTCTCCCCTGCATAACCACTGAATCTCGTCACGGATCTCTGTAGTGGGTTGAATGGTGGCCCCCCAAAATACGAACAAACCCTAAACCCTGGAACCTGTGGTTGTCCACTAATTTGAAAAACAGGTCATTGTAGATGTAATGAAGTTAAGGATCTCAAGATGAGATCATCCTGGATTAACAGGATGGGCCCTAAATCCAACAAGTGCCCTTATAAGAAAAGGAGAAATGCAGACACACTGGGCAGAAGACACAGAGAGGAGACCATGTGAAGCAGAAGCAGAGATTGGTGTTGTGCTGTCACAGCCAAGGAGCACCTGGGGTCCCAGAAGCTGAAAGAGACAAGACTCTGTCCTGGAGCCTCAGAGGGAGTACGGCCCTGTTGATGCCTTAATTTTGGACTTCTGCCCCCCCGAACTGTGAGAATACATTTCTGATGTTTGAAGCCGCCAGGTTTGGGGTGATTTGTTGTGGCCACCTAAAGAAACAAATACAGTCCCCTCCTTCCAGCCTTGATCCACTGTGATCCTTCACCACCAGCAGCCACAGTGATCTTTGAGAAATACAAATCCAATGATGATTTCTATTTAAAATACTACAATGTGTTTTTTTAAAACTACATTTAGAATAAAATACACCTCACTTTCCTCCAAAGCCCAGCTAGATCCATCCCCCAGCATCTGTCATCTCTGAAGGGTCTCGCACCACCCTCCCCCCGCCTCAGCACACTCCTGTCACCAGACCATCAGTCACTGTCTGAAGCGCACCAAGCTCTCTCCTGCCTCAGGGTCTTTGCAACCGCCCTTCCCTCTGCCTATGGCGCTCTTCCCCCAGATTTTGTGGGGCTGGTCCTTTGCCATCTTTCAGGTCTCAGTTTAAATGTCATGACCACAGAGAGGACCTCCGTGTCCAATCTAAAATGCTCTCCAGGGACTTCCCTAGTGGTGGAGTGGTTAAGAATCCACCTGCCAATGCAGGGGACACGGGTTCGAGCCCTGGTCCGGGAAGATCCCACATGCCGTGGGGCAGCTAAGCCCGTGCGCCACAACTACTGAGCCTGCGCTCTACGGCCGGTGCTCCACAACAGAAGCCACCGCAAGGAAAAGCACTCACACCACAACGAAGAGTAGCCCTCACTTGCAGCAACTAGAGAAAGCCTGCTCACAGCAACAAAGACCCAACGCAGCCAAAAATAAATAAATAGATAGATTTAAAATGCTCTCCATCCACACCCTTGCACTAACCATACTCTCACCATATTTGTTGCCTTCATACCCTCTGTCACTGTCTGTAACTAACTCACTTGTCTGCTTGTTAAATCTTCTTCCTGCCCTCACCATGGAAGTAGGGCCTGTGCTCATTTTGTTTCCCTCTGCCTGCTGGACCTCCAGGACAATTTACAGAGTAGCTTTTGACAAATGATTATAGACACACGCTAGCATGAATTGCTTTTTCCCGTTCACCCATTCACTCAATAAATGTGTATTAAGCACTTATTTTGTGCCAAGCATATATCACAACCTCGCTCAGTGACAAATGTCAGGTTTTCTTTTAAATTTACATTTTGTGTATTTTTAAAATTAGGTAATACTTTCGATGGACTGAAATTCCAGAGGTCACCCAGCTATTCAGTTAAAGCCTCTGCACCAGTGGCTACGACATTGTCTCTCAGCTCCAAACCCATCCTTTTATACTCAGCTTTTGGATGCTGCAGCTGGGGCTCTGCACAGAGCGTTTCTGCTTTGTCAGCCGCCTCATGGGAGATTCTCCCAAGAACGGTGTCCGGGAAATTGTAAGGTCAGAGGAGGCAGAAGGAACTTGCTCCTTCTGTGGGCTTCCTGTCTGCTTCCCGCACTGTGAACAGCCCTCACTATTGCTTCTTCAGCCTGCCCTCCTGACGCAGCTGAACGTAATTTTGTAGTTTTTCTAATACCAGCCTCCTGGTACTGCCCTCGCAGACACAGCACCAGCCATCGGTGCCCCCCACCTCAGAGGGATCCCGGCACATGATGGGCGGTCCCCTCCCCAACTTCTAAGCTTGAATCATTCACTTAATTCCAACTCTTCCCTTGGTCCCCCCATACCCATGCCAAGGGGTGGTGACAGCTTCCTGCGGTCGTTACTGCTATGAAACCTCCGAGTGTTTACATTGCAGTTACCTGGTTAACAATTTTACATCGTATTAACGATTCTTTATATTAAATTTTCTCGGATCAAATAACTTGTGTGGTTTCTGTTTCCTGGGTAGATGTTGGCTGATTTAGCTTCCTTCCCACATCTGTCCCCGCTTCTCCCTGGAGGCTACCAACAAACTAGATTCTTGTGTATCCTCCAGAGATCAAATGCATTTTTTAAGTCAAATAGTTTCATCAAATGTGGAATAAGATAGAAACCATCAAACTTTGTTAATAATTAAGGTAATAATAACTAACTTTGTTGTTAGTACCAGGTTCTGTGTGAAATGCTACTTTGTGTGGAAGATTTGATTGTTCACCCTATTTTACAGATGAAGAAACCAAGGCAAAGAGTGATTAAATATCCCACTCCAGCTCACACAGTTAATAAGTGTCAGAAGCAGTGTTTGAATCCAGGCACCTTGCCTCCAGCATCCTCACACTTACCCACTTTGCAATATTCTTCCCCCACGGTGGTGCTGAGAGTGTGGGCTTTAAATCTAAGATGGGAGGCTTGATTCCTACTTACTGGCTTGTATCTTTGAGCAAAACTAACTAATCTCTTTGGACCTCAACCCCAATATGTGTAAAAAGGGGTAAAAATATCTACGTCATAGGGCTTTTACAAGATTATGTGAGACAATATATGAACGCATCTCATCTAATACAGCGTAGGGCATATAGTACTTACTCTGTAAATGTTAGCTCTTGCAATTAACGTCATCACTATGCCTTCCCTATTCACTCAGTGGGTGTCTAGTTTCTCCTCTTTTTTTTTTTTTTTTTTTTGTGGTACGCGGGCCGCTCACTGTTGTGGCCTCTCCCGTTGCGGAGCACAGGCTCTGGACGCGCAGGCTCAGCGGCCATGGCTCACGGGCCCAGCCGCTCCGCAGCATGTGGGATCTTCCCAGACCGGGGCACGAACCCGTGTCCCCTGCATCGGCAGGCGGACTCTCAACCACTGCGTCACCAGGGAAGCCCTCTCCTCTTTTAACACATGTATGCAGTGGTGTGCTGGTAAATGCTCAACAACCAGCTGTCTGAAATTAAAACAAAGCCCTAATTCGTAGCTTGCACTGATTTCCGGGGTGTTAAGACTCCCACCGTGGCCAATTTCAAGCTACCAACACAATAACAATTGGCTGGGCCTTCCCTGGCAGTCCAGTGGTTAGGACTCCACGCTTTCACTGCCAAGGGCACGGGTTCAATCCCTGGTCGGGGAACTGGGATCCCACAGGCCGCATGGCATGACCAATAAAAATAAATAAATTAATTAATTAAATCCTATTCTTTAAAAAACAAAAAACAATTGGCTTACAGATTTCTTAAAAATATAACATTCTTCTCTTGAGACCTGGTCTTGAGGGGTTGCAGCACACCACCCCACCTAAGTCTTGGTGAGAAATCCGAGATTCAAGCATTCTTTGTCTAATGAGAGCTTCAAAGGCATACACTTTCCAACCACTTAGGGTTCAGGAAGGCAAATCTGAACCGCTGAAGAAACCCTGCCTTTTGCTCTTGCATTCATGTATTCCGCAGATATCCCTGGGTTCCTGCTATTTGCTCTATCTGGAAAGAGTTTTTATTCAAGAATGTAAACCTGCAGCTGCCCTACTGAACGGGCTTCGTCCTGGGCTGTGCTCCCGTTCCTGTCCAGGGAGCATCCTTTTCCCTCCTCAGCCTCCTTTGCTTCCTCTCCTCCCACCAGTATCTCCACCAGGAGCCTGAATTGCTGTCTCCCATGACTCCTCTCTGCCTGTGCTTCAAATCCTCTCATGCACTTGAGCTGTCCCTCCCAACTCCCCCAGTGTCCAGCTCTGTTCAGGCGACACCCTCACAGTTTTCTGATTAACTATTTGTTTACCCAACCTCTTCTCCCTCTGTCTCCACCTCTCACTAACTGTGCCCTCGGCTCCTCTCTCTCCGCCCAGAGTGCAGTGTCACCCACCAGACATTTGGGTCCACTCCAGACCAAATGAAGACCTTGAGGGGTTGATGTCTTGTCGTGTAGTGGTTTATAGAAAGTCGTGTGGAGTCAGATGAACCTGGGATCAAAACTCAGCTCTGTCATTTACCAGCGCTGTGAACTTGGGCTAGGCGAGTTAACTATTTAAAGCTTCGTTTTCTTTCTCCCTTCCTTTCTTCTTTCCTTTCCTCCCTCCCCCTACATCCTTCCCTTTCCCTCTTTCATTCCTTAAGAGTTGATGGCTATCTTAGTCTGTTCAGGTTGCTGTAACAAAATCCCACAGACTGGGTTGCTTATAAACAATAGAAATTTATTTCTCACAGTTCTGGAGGCTGGAAGTCTGAGATCAGTGTGCCAACATGGTCGGGTTCTGGTGAAGACCCTCTTCAGGATTAAAGACCTCTCACTGTGTCCTCACACAGCAAAAGGGACTAGAGAACTCTCTGGGATCTCTTATTAGGGCACTAATCCCATTCATGAGGGCTCCACCCTCATGACCCAATCACCTCCCCAAAGCCCCACCTCCTAATATCATCACACTGGGCATTAGGATTTCAACATATGAATTTAGGGGGACACAAACCTTCAGACCATAGCAGTAGCCACACTTTTATGTTTTAGGTTTTTTCTTAAGTCAAAGTACCACCTGTACATAGTTTATGTAGTACAAGTAGAGAAGTACAGAAGTAGAAGTCCAAGTACTTGGCCTTCCCTGGTGGCGCAGTGGTTGAGAGTCCGCCTGCCGATGCAGGGGACACGGGTTCGTGCCCCAGTCCGGGAAGATCCCACATGCCACGGAGCAGCTGGGCCCGTGAGCCGTGGCTGCTGAGCCTGTGTGTCCGGAGCCTGTGCTCTGCAACGGGAGAGGCCGCAACAGTGAGAGGCCCGCATACCGCAATAAAAAAAAAAAAAAGTACAAGTACTTCTACAAAGCTTATTTTATTTTATTTTTGGCCAGGCCATGCAGCTTGTGGATCTCGGTTTCCCTACCAGGGATTGAACCCAGGCCCTTGGCAGTGAAAGCATGGAGTCCTAAACCACTGCACCGCTGGGGAATTCCCTACAAAACTTATTTTAAAATGGCAGGTCTCCCCAACCCCATTTTCTCTTCCCAAGAGGTGACTACTTTGAAGTCCTTTAGCTATTTCTTTTGGTAATTACCTCTGCATAGCTAAATAATATACTTAGATTGATGCTTCTTGATTTTTCAGTTTTAGGCATTATCTTTGACTTTACCACTGTGGAACAGGACCATACGTATCATAATATAAACTGTATTTTTCTGTTTGGCAATACTTCCACGTGGAATAAAATCAGATCAAATAGTCATCTGAGAATTCTAGATTGGGACATGAGGATTGCTCCTTCATCCCATCTTCATCCCCTCCCACCATGTACACACTCCCCACCCTGCCCCCCATCTCCCAATATAGTTACATCTAATATTTATTAGATCAGTATTCAGCATTTATACTATTATGACTGTGGAATGCTATTCACAGCTGAGCCATGCAGTATTCTAGGAATATTTTTCCTTTCCTCTGTAATTGTTGTTGTTTCCCCTGGAGGTCATACTTACCCTAATTTTGTTTGTTTGTTTGCTAAGTATTTGATACGATTCTCATAAATTCAACCCAAGGAATCCCTAATTGTGAGTCTCCTGTCAATACATTAAAATACGTGAGACATTCTGTCGACTTCGCCTCAGTGAAATCCCCACAGCTCCTCTGACCATTGGGCCTGGCCTGGTTTTCTCTGGGCCTCAGGTACAACTATGGTCTTGAGGGCCCCCTACACTGTCATCCAGGGCTCCTGTCACTTTCCTCTGCTGCTGGATCCACTTTTGCCAGAATCTCCTGTCTCCTGGTAGATCACATCGTTCAGCAGCTTCCTTAGACGGCACATGTCTGAAAATGCCTTATTCTACACTTACCTTTAAGTGACAACTTGGCTGAAGAATTCTAGCTTGGAAATCATTTCTCTGCAGAATTTTGAAGACATGGCTTTGTGTTTTGCTAACTTTCTGAGTTGCTGTTGAGTGACCTGATGTCATTATGATTCTTTGTCTGAAACTTGTTTTTTCTCTCTGGAATCTTGCTTTCTCTTTGTCCCCAGTTTTTAGAAATTTCACAGTGGTGTGACTTGATGTGAGTCTGTTTTCATATTCAGGGCACTCTGTGGACTCTTTTAATTAAAAATGTCCATTCTGATAAATGGTTGCTTTGTCATCTTAGCTAAGCTGGAACCACGTCTCCCAGAACCCCATTCTCTATCTGGTGTCAAGCTAGTGTTGGCCACAAAGGACATTTTGTACCAAATCTGGAAGGTGAAAATAAAGCAGCAGCCATATTTGTATGCTCTGAATGTTGGCGTCCGGTGTCAGGCACTGAGGCATCTCCTAGCTCACCTGGCTGGTTTGGGACAGCACCTGGACTCACAGCTTCATTAACCCCCACCATATCTGTCCCTACAGCCTCTCCAACTTTTCTGGATGGTGTGTGTGTAGCTCTGTGGTGGTGAAAGGGTGCCAGATTCTCCTGTAGGTCACCCATGGCATTCAGGTTGGAGGGAGTGAGAGACAGACATGGGTTCCAGTTTGCCCTCTTGGGTTCCACCTTGTCTTTGCTCTTTTCCACACCCAGTTTTCCTTCCCAACCGCCAGTCTGTAGAGACTTTAGGCTCAACACTAGTTTTCAAAGGCAGCAGTTTGCATAGACTGCTCCACCAACTCCACGATGGTGGAGGGCCTAACTCCTGTAACAAATCCCTTATCCTGTATCACTTGTGGTGGTTCTGTTTCTCTGTTCAAACCCCGACTGACTGACTCATTTCCTTAATGATTGACTCTCCTTCAGTTTTTCTATTCTTTCATTCTAGAAACCCTGTTGACTGAAGAATGACCTCCTAGATAGATCCTCTGCTTTTCTTTCCCTTTCTCTCTTACTTTCCACCTCTCTGGTTTTTATTCTTCATTCCAGGAGAGTTCTTCAGTTTTATCCTCCAACAATTCTACTGAGTTTTCAATTTATGCTATCTATTTGTAATTTCCAGGAGTTCTTTTCTATTCTCTTGGTATTCCTTTTTTTGTAGCATACTGTTCCTTTTTCATGAATGCAAAAATTCTCTTAACACCCTGGAAATAGTAATGATAGTTTTTAAAAGAGATTTCCTCTTCATGTACTTTTTCTGCTTCCTCCAAAATGCTTTTTTTATGTTTGCTTTGGTCTCTACCTTTCATTTGGCTTTCCTCAAATGTATAGGGACCCTTGTTTGTTCATATTTAAGAATGAGGCATTTTTTTGGAAGCTCTGCATGACTGTGATCTTTGCTGTATGCTGATCTAGCTGGCTCCCTCATTGGGAAACTCCTGGTTTTAGTATTTTGTATCTTTCCTCTTGGGCTAGTCAAATTCCCCAGAGAAGGGGTTTCTCTTCTGTTAGGAGAGTACAAGACTGACTGCCAGCCAAGGTAGAAAGGAGGGCTGGGGGCTCAGCATTCAATATGTCAGTGTTACCAGATCCCTCTGTTTTCCCATGGTACATTTACCCTCAGTTGTAGGGTTTTCTCTAATTCAGACCCCTCCCATTCTACCCTCTCCTGAGAAAAAAGCTTAGCCTTTTGTCCAGGTGGGAAAGAGGGAGTCACACGGCTGACTAGAGTGGGTGATGGGATCTGGGATCCACCAGCTTCATCCTTTTTTTTTTTTAAATTTATTTATTTTTGGCTGCATTGGGTCTGTTGCTGTGCATGGGCTTTCTCTAGTTGCAGCGAGCGGGGGCTACTCTTCATTGTGGAGCGGTGGCTTCTCTTTGTTGTGGAGCATGGGCTCTAGGCATATGGGCTTCAGTAGTTGTGGCATGTGGGCTCAGTAGTTGTGGCTCGCAGGCTCTAGTGTGCAGGCTCAGTAGTTGTGGTGCACGGGCTTAGTTGCTCTGCAGCATGTGGGATCTTCCCAGACTAGGGCTCAAACCCATGTCTCCTGCACTGGCAGGCAGATTCTTAACCACTGCGCCACCAGGGAAGCCCCCACCAGCTTCTTAAACTAACTTTTAAACCAACCAGTCCCCTGATTTTAGCTCCACCCCACCCCTACTTTAGGAGATAACTAGTGCTCCCTATTCTGACCCCTTGGGGAAAGTCTGAGCTGTAATCTGACTGTTCCTCAGCTTTCCACACAGCTGACTTAGGATTCAAATTTCTCAGGTCTGCAAAGTCCATTCATATTCATTTCAGCTTCCAAAAATTTTTTGGTGTGAGCTCAGTGTCTGTTTTATTTACCTTGTAGGATTATTAATTGTTTTCATTTATTACTTTATTCATTTATTCAACAAATACTTATGAGCCTGTACTATGTGCCAGACATTGGTTGACTTTAAAAAACATCAGGATTTCCCTGGTGGCGCAGTGGTTAAGAATCCGCCTGCCAATCCATGGGACACAGGTTCGATCCCTGATCTGGGAAGATCCCACATGCCGCAGAGCAGCTAAGCCCATGTGACACGACTACTGAGCCTGTGCTCTAGAACCTGCGAGGCACAGCTACTGAGCCTGAGTGCCACAACTACTGAAGCCCATGCACCTAGAGCCCGTGCTCTGCAACAAAAGAAGCTACCTAATGAGAAGCCTGCGCACTGCAATGAAGAGTAGCCCCTGCTCGCTGCAACTAGAGAAAAGCCCACAGGCAGCAACAAAGACCCAACGCAGACAAAAACAAAAATAAAATAAATAAATTTATTTTTTAAAAATCAGTTAACTCTTTTAATGTAGTTTTAGATGGAAACAAACACATTTATGTGTATTCAATCCTTCATTTTCACCTGGAAGTCAAAATCTTTTCTTTTTTTTTAATCAGTTAAAGAGGGTAATAATATTTACCCATGGGGTTGGGAAAGGATTCATTGAGATGCTGTATATAAAGTACCTAACATAGTGCTCAGCAAATAATAAGTGCCCAGTAAATTGTAATCACTGTGGTTATCATTTTAGTTTTTACTTGTCTAAGGTAGACCCAGTGTGGATGGTTAGGAATTACATAGACATTTTGTTTTGTCTAGGGCAGTATGTTCAAATAGATTATGCACATTGTGCTTATGTTGCAAATGTTAAATTTTGGGGGGACCTCTCCCATTAGGCCTCTAGAAATGTGCCCAGAGGACACAGTCTCAGCTTAAGGAGAACCTACGTGCAATTTGGATGGAGAGGAAATCTTATATAAAGATCCAAAGTCAGATAGACATCACTTTGAAATTTTCACTACTGGTCCCCTCCATTAATATGATACTTGAAATTTTGTTCAGTAAGTGACACTTTACAAAACATGGCCACGTTTATTCTCACATCAACTCTGACAGGTGAGCAGAGCTGGTGGGGGTGTTTTGTTTCATAACTCAGGAAAATGAGTTTCCAAAAAGTGATGTGCCTTGTCTACTGATGTGTAGCCAACAAACATGTAAGTGAAGACTAGAACACAGGGTTGTTCCCTTTTTCTCTGCGATGCTATTAAATGAGAAGACCCTAGGAATCCTGAACTTCTATTGCGTAGTCATGATGAGGTCCAGGAAATAAATAGTTTCTGTAGGTCAGGAATTCAGGAAGGTCTTGGCTGGGCAGTACACACTTGCGGCCTCTTATGCCATTGCAGTCACATGTCAGCTAGAGCTGCAGCCATCTGAAGACTGGAGGATCCAACATGGACGACGCACATGCCTGGCACGTTGGTGCTGGCTGATGGCTTAGGGCGACATGTGGCTCTTATATCAACTACCTAATGCTGCATAACAAATTTAGGGACTTCAAACCAATCATCATTTTTTTAAAATAAAAAATAGATGAGGGCATAGGGTGGGTTCATTGCAAGATAAAACCTTGCTAGGAAATAGCCTCGATATCCATGAGGGCACTGACAACATGAAACGCTGACAAGGGTGTGGAGCAACAGGAACTCTCATTCATTGCTGGTGAGGGTGCCAAAAGTTACAGTGACTTTGGAAGGCAGTTTAGCAGTTTCTTACAAATCTAAATATACTCTTACCATATGACCCAGCAGCTGGGCTCCTTGGTATTTATCGAAATGAGTTAAAAACTTATGTCCACACAAGAAGCTGCACAAGCTGCACAAGCTGCACAAGCTGCAGAAGTTTTATTCATAATTGCCAAAAGTTGGAAGCAACCAAAGTGTCCGTCACTTGGTGAATAGACAAACTTTGGTACATCCAGACAATGGAATATTCTTCACTAATAAAAAAAAAAGGGGCTATCATGCCATGAAAAGACATGGAGGAGACTTAAATGCATATTACTAAGGGAAAGAAGCAGATCTAAAAAGGCTACTTGCTATATAATTCCAACTATATGACATCCTGGAAAAGGCGAGACTACAGAGGCAGTACAAGATCAGTCAGTGGGTGCCAGGGCTCTAGGGGGCGAGAGGGATGGAGGAATAGATGGAGCACAGGAGATTTTTAGGGCAGTGAAACCATCCTGTGTGACACTGCAATGGCGGATACATGACATTAATGCATTTGTCAAAACCCCTTGTATAGGGCTTCCCCGGTGGCGCAGTGGTTGAGAGTCCGCCTGCCGATGCAGGGGACACGGGTTCGTGCCCCTGTCCGGGAAGATCCCACATGCCGCGGAGCGGCTGGGCCCGTGAGCCATGGCCACTGAACCTGCGCGTCCGGAGCCTGTGCTCCGCGGCGGGAGAGGCCACAGCAGTGCGAGGCCCGCGTACCGCAAAAAAAAAACCTTGTATATACAACATAAAGAGTGAATCTTAATATAAGCTATAGACATTAGTTAGTAATAATATATCAATATTGGTTTATCAATTGTAACAAACGTACCACACTAATGCAAGATGTTAGTGATGGGGCATTATGTGGGAGAGACAGAATAGGGCATATGGACTTTCTCTGTACTTTCTGTTCAATTATTCTATAAACCTAAAACTGCTCTAAAAAGTAATGTCTATTAAAAAAAAAAAAAAAGGATGGGGATATGGGGTGAGTTGGTGGCAAGAGAAAACCTTTCTAAAAAACACAGCCCAGATGTCCCTGAGTGCGTTGTGCTAAATGTTCTCTGAGCAAATCAATTGTGTGGTAAAGATACTTTAAGGATAATGATGTATTTGGGGTAATACTGCACCATCCTTAAGTGAGGTACTGGTTTGAGTGACTTTGAGATTGTTTGGAGATCTCTATTTTTAATACATTTGAGCCGGAGGAAAGAAAAGATACTGATATTCATAACTTTTCTCTCCCATTCTCTCCCACCCCGGCTCTGCTCTCTCTCTTTATTATTGTTACCATATTTTCCTTCAAAACCTGTGCCATGAAGCCCCAGAGACCCAAAGGAGACAGGAACCCTGTTCTAAAAAGACAGAGTGAGTCATGCTCAATGAATAGGGATTCTCACAGAGGGGCATTGTTCAAAGCCAGCACTGATACCCCCAGCCCCCATACCCACCTTCGTGACTCACACCATCACCTTTAGATTGGAAGTGCAGCTGAGGGCACCGAGCCCAGAGAGCTTTCCGGGAGGTTGACAATACTTCAAATAACCCAACTGGCCACTGACGGTTGGTACTGCTCCATGTACACCTCAGGGAGGACCTGTACCGGGTAGCGGCCACAGGACCAGTCCTTGACTGGGGCAGATCTAAAGCCCCCTCCCTATACATGGTGTTCAGTGGTCTATGAATCTCATATAGAATGTTCCCACTTCAAAATTTTGTTCTTACTTGCTGAACACTTTCTTGAGTTCCTTAGACAGACACACTCTGTGCCTATGTCTCAGGGGTTTTGCTAATCATTGGGGTACAAAAATGAATCAGGAATAGTCAGTGTCACCAAGGGTTTACACCCTTCTGATGTGCTTACAGAGATAAATGGAGTCCCAGAGCTGGCATGGGAACCATGTGGGACTCATGGCCTGCATTTTCTGATTGTGTCTGTAGCATTGATTCCATTAACAGTCCTCTGATAGTCCTGTGGGCCAGTTGTGCCTGCCCGTGCTCAGGTTTGGGTGGCATTGGCCAGCAAGCCTAGCTCCAGGGGTAAACCCTGATTGGCCTGGATCAATCAGTGTATCCCATCCCATGACCATGGTCATTGTTCGGAGAGGGGCAAGTGTCCCCAGTTTAAGCCCAAAGCAGAGAAGGAATCTTGACCTGTGTAGGAGCCACTAGAAAAACCCTCTTCCTTCTCCTCGAGTGGGAGGTGTAAAGGCATATGGTTTGAAACTGTGTTGACCATTTGGCTACTATGGGAGGGTGAAGCTGACACTGTGGAGGCAGAGCAAAGAGATAGAAAGATATGAAGTCTTTCTTGATGTCATTTGAAATGCTGGATCAAACGTCACCTGAAGGCAAATACTCCATGACATTTTTAGCCACATTAGCCTATACATCCTCTTTGTTGTCTGAGCTGTGTTTTCCCATCATTTGTAACTGAATGTGTCATAATTTATGGTGAAGAAAGAAATATACGGAACAGGATAAGAAAAGTGGTGGGTGATATTCTCTTTGTCTCCAAGGGGCACAAAGAATTTGTGCATAGGTAGCCAAGGAGTTAGGAAAAACCAGTGTGTGAAAGTGATAGAGCTCCCTGAGGCTACCCAGCATGTGAACCCCCTCCTATGCTTGGGGATCCCCCACTGTAAGAATCCTGATGGTAGGATCTACCTCCTGCTCCAGGAGCCCTCCCCACCCCCTGGAGGTCAGGGTGCGGCCAAGTGAGTGACACTCAGCCAATCACATGTTCCCACTGGGGCTCAGGGTCCAGGATAGGCAAAGCAAAGAAGCAGGAAAAGAGAATTCACCCCAGGCAGTGGCAACTACATCCAGTTTGCAACAGCAGCAAAGCGTTCGACGGTGTGGGGACAGCATTGGTGTCATCTGGTGGGCGACTGGTCCACCTGGATTCCTGCTTGTTTTCCAAGCTCGATTCTTTACCTTTCTGGCAATTTTGTGAACTACCTTGTAACCTCTACATAAATCCCTGTTCTGCCAAAACAATCAGAATTCTTTTCTGGTGTTTGCAAATGAGAAGTGACTCACCAAGGTAGAGGTCAGTACAGCTAGGAAAAGAGGGACTGGTCAGGACTGGTCGGGAGAAAAGGCTGTGAAAGTCTCCTAGAGAGAAACAGCCTCCATGTCAAGTGCCAGGGATGTGGGGACAGACACACCTGGATTGAATCCCAGCTCTGTCATTTACTCCATGACTCACTGTGGACAAGTGACTTGATCTGTCTGAGCCTTGGTGTCTCACCTGTGAGAGGGGTGTGGCAGTAGGACCTACCTAACAGCCCTGTTGGGATGATTAAATGAGATGATACAAGTAGCAGTCTCAGTCCAGATTGTGGCACAGACCTGGTCTTTAGGGAATGGTAGCTATTGTAATTACCTGTAGCTCAAGAGGTGACCTTGTTCACATGGGACTCCATTGCTCCCTTTTTTTGAGCCCACACGTTCTTCCTCTTTATTCTTCACTTACGGTGGGAAGGGAGAAAATAGTCCTGATGTGCAGTGGAAGACACTTCAGTTGAATCCAGGCACGTGTTTGCTGGTAAGTGCTTAACAACTGGCTCCCCAGGGAAATAAAAGCACTGATTAGTAGCATTTGCCAATTTCCACAGTGTAAATACTCCCAAGCAGCCAACATGATGTTGCTAAACGTGGAAGTGGGAAGAAATGTTCTCTAGCCATTCTTATGAGCCAGCACTGGTGTACCACTCAACCCAGGGAAAGATATCTTAAAAATGCTGGGGAAAATAGGGGTTCCTAAGCTCTGACACAGATTGTCAAAAGAAACTCCTTAAGTACCGTTGACAAGATGGGGGATGGGCCCATATTGTAACTTGACTTATAACTCGAGAGTTCTCCTTCAGTCAGCGGTCCCCAGCCTTTTCGGCACCAGGGACGGGTTTCAGGGAAGACAATTTTTCCACGGACGGGATAGGGTGGGGGGAGGATGGCTCAGGCAGTAATGAGAGCAATAGGGAGCAATGGGGAGCGGCAGATGAAGCTTTGCTCACTCACATGCCATTCACCTCCTGCCGTGCAGCCTGGTTCCTAACAGGCCGCGGACCAGTCTGCAACCCGGGGGTTGGGGACCCCGGCTTTAAATGATACCCTTTAACATCCAACACTTAGAGCCAGTCAGCTTCCAGGCCCTGACTATTCCTTATTTAAAATCTCTCCTACATCCATCCACCCCTTCCTCTTTATGTCCACAGTGGCCACCCCTGCCCATTGGGCTCACCTTGTCAACTCTGAAACATTAGTCCATTCCTTCTATACTAGAATGGACCAAGTCTGCCATCCCCAAGCCAGCTTTCAGTATATCAGCCCCACTCAAGGTTTACTGTCCCATCCACTGTAAATGCTGCTGCCAGGCTGCTGCAGCCTTCCTCGGGCCCCACTGGGTCTGGAAGCGGTCTGAGTGCGAGTCTCAGATCCTCTGCTTACTAGCTGTGAGCTCCCGGGCAGATTACAGAAGAGTCTCCTAGCCTTAACATCCTTACCTCTAAAATGGTCAACATGGATGTGGGAAGAGATGCTCTCTAAAATAGTGAGAATAAAAGAACTTTCTGAGGGTTGTTTTGAAGATGAAATAAAATAATTCTGTAAAAGGTTTGCTGTAGTACCTGGTCCTTGGAAATGTTGCATTGAATATCAGCTCTACGGTGGTGATTGTTATTGCTGCTTTTGCCAGTGGAAAATGGTAGCTAGTGGAAAGATGATTTTCCTCCCACCTGGAGTTCTACCCCACTCTCCTTTGCTATTCCAACACGACTTTCTCCTCAGCGTTGGTTCTTTTTTTTTTTTTTTTTTCCAATATGCTTTTCCTCTGCCCTCATTAGCTCTTTTTCTCTGAGCTGCCAAGGCAGTTACACCCCACCATGGAACATTTAATTCAATACTGTCCCTTACTGTTCCCCGTTGATGCCAGTCATGTCTTCCTGTCTCCTCTGTAATCGCCTTGCAGGGAGTGGCCTGTCTCTGGCATTTTCTTCTCTGAAGGGTCTTGAATCAGCGGCCAAAGTGGCCGATGCTGTTAATGGCCCGGAACTGTGCCTGATATCTTACCTGCATCATCTCCTTTTATTTTTTCCGTTCAACCAAGATTTATTTGAGCGCTAGCTACGTGCTAGGCCGTGGCACCACACAATGAATGAGTCTCGGTCTTCTGCGAGCCTGCAGCCTACTGAGCGGAGCTGGCCTTAAACACGGGATCGCGCAAATCGGGGTCCAGTGATGGATGGGGCCAAGTGCTGTGAAGGGAAAGAAGAGGGTGTTGCAGGAGGTTGAAACAGGGGCCTGATTTAGAGAGGGCTGGGTTGGTTAAGTTAGAATTTAAAACTGGAAAGAGTTATCCAAAGAGAAGATTTTCCAGGAAGCTGGTACAATGAGTGCTGAATGGAACGGCTCAGAGGGCTGATGACCTAGATAAGACCAGAGAGCCCGAGGTCCAAGCAGGAAGGACTGTCATGATGGGCAGGCACGTAGCCCAGGGCCTGCTGGGCTTCCTAGGCTGGGTTGGGTATTTTGGTCCCTCTGAGAGTGGGAAGCATTTTTGTCCTCTCAGAAATCTTATGAGGTAGCTGCTATGATCAGCCCCATTTTCCAACAGAGGAAACTGAGGCCCAGAGTGACTGAGTCACTTGCCTGGGGTCACACAGCTAGTTGGCAGCACAGCCAGAAATGTCATTTTTGCCCAACGTGGCCGGGACCCCTAACAACTGAGTGACTGATGACGATGCTGACCACTGTAAGACCCACCAGCCTCATCCTTCCCACAGGCTGTTTGGAAAGGGCCCTCTAGCTGGGGCCCTGACACCAGTCGGGCACACAAAACCAGTCTGATGGGAGTAAACTGTCAGCAGTTCTGATGTCATAGCCGGGTGTGTACAGCGCCTGGCTTGGACGCACTGCATCCCACGGTCACGTCCATTCCCGGGCTCTGCAGAGCTCAAGAGAAACTCTGCCTTTTTTTGTTCTGTTTGTCAGAAGTCTTGGGCTGTGGGACCAAGACAAGGAGGTGGTGGTTTACGGCGAGCAGATTTTCAGAAGTTTCGCTGGGATGGTCTTGGCCGAGAAGCCGAGGCACAAAGGGGCCTGAGGAAGTCTCATGGAAACAGGATGTGCTCGGGAGTCTGAAATAGGCAGCGTTTGTCCTCACAACTCCTCTGAGTCCCCTTTGGTCTAAGACCTCCTTCCTTTCTCACCGCCCCCCAGGGAGATCTGGTCTGGAGCCCCTTCCTTGGGCCTCCCTTACTGCCTCGGCTCCCAGCCTGGCCTCCACGGCCCCTCCCAGAACATTAAAACTTGCTTAAAATGCTAATAGGTGATAATGACACCTCCCAGGGCCTGGGACCCTGGCGGTAGTTAAGAGTGGGAATTTCAGGCACCAAATGGAGTAGGCCTTTTGGTCCCCCTCAAGTCACCCCGACACCCCTGGGAGATAACCCCTTTTATTTCCAGAGTCTTCTGTAGTTGGGATAATTCTCTTCATCCGTCAGGAGCCTCCCGACCCCCAGCCCTCGTTTTGTGGAGAGGAAGGGGCCTGCAGTTCAGTGAGCAGAGGGGCCGTTGGACCAGTGAGAGCCGGGAGGAGAACAAGGCAATTGAGCCTCTCAGCGGCTTCCTGCCAAGGAAGGTCCCTTTGTTCGCTCTGAGCCTGGCCCTTTGGCCGCGACATGACCAGAGGCCCTTGGGTCAGGAGGCTCGCCCCCTTTATGGCCTTCTAATGGACCTTCCTTCCGGCCACTTGACCAAATGCCCCTGCCTGCCCGGGAGGGGGCGGCCCGCAGCTCTCCCTGGTTTCCCCAAGGACCCCTCGCCCCAGCTTCACCCTGTGAAGAAACTAGCACCTTGGGGGCTGGAAGAGGAAGATGCAGCCTGCTTTCCCACGGGCTCTTTTGTCGATGGAATTGGAAGATTCCCTGTCTCCCCAGCCCTAAGGAGATGGCCTCCGTGCCTTTCTCTTTCTTGTTTGTTTGTCTATCAGCTCACAGCTTCCCCATGCTGTATGTTTTAAACTCCACCATCATTTAGCCAGCACAGGTTGGCCTGCAGTTTACATAATGCAGAAATGGTGTCAGCAGGTCCCAGGAGCCACTGGTTACCCCCAAACATACATCCCCCAACAATACCTTCAGCTCACTCTAGCCTATCCCCCTGCCTTCTTTGGGTCCGTTTACCCCGCAACATGCATCTTGTATCCTTCCCTCCTTTTTCCATTCTCATAGCCACACTCTAACTGAGCACCTACTTGGCTAATCTCCGATCTAAGCTATCCTGTAACTGGCTAGCACATCCGTTTACCTAATCACAATTGCTACTTCTATGGAGCCCTTACTAATTGCAGCTAACATCCTATGACAATGTCCCGTGAGTCAAGAAGTGTACTAGAAACTCACATCAAGCTGCCCGATATTACCTCCACTTTGCACTTGAGGAAACAGACCAAGTCACACAGCTCGTAAGTGGCAGAGCCAGGATTCGAACGCAGTGAGCCTGGATGCAGAGCCTGCCTCCTAACTGACATTAGCACAGCATTTAAAATATTTTCCCTAAGTGTTTATTATGAAGAAAGCCCTAGCGGAGGTCCTGAGGGCACTTAAACAGGAGTAGACGAAACGCGCTTCCTCCTGCAGCTCCTACCTCAGGGAGGTGATGATAACAAAGGTCATCTGAGAAGATGAGTAAGGCAAGTCCAGACATGACCTACAGCAGGAGAGGGAAGAGTACGTGCCACAGAGAAGATACACAGAGGGCCTTTGGTACAGAGGACGGAGAAACCGCATCCGTTTGGGAGACTCAGGAAGTCAGCAAGAGTTCCAGGGAGGCCGCCGGGTGGGGGATGGTTTGGAAAGACAGATGGGGTTTGTGGCACGGTGCCGGGGGTGAGGAAGGGCCAGACTGGAGTGGAGGAGGGCGGTCTGACGCCTGAAAACTGCAGAATAAAGGGTGAGAGAATCAGAGCCGAGGTAAAAGCGTCCTGATTACAAGACACAAATCCCTGAGAAGTGAGAAGTGGTAGCTGAAGACAGTGCACTCCCTGGATTCTAATTTCTGCTCTAGGACTTGCTTCGCAGCTCTGTAATCAAGACAAATAACCCCTCCCCCATGTACCAGTTTCCTCATCTGGAAAGTGGGTATAATTCAGGGCCAGGACCAAGGTGAGGTGGGTGAGGCACTAGACCTGAGAACAGAATTTAAGAGGTGCCCCACCTCCTCTACCCCATCCCTACCAAAAGTTCAGAGATCAAGACAAATAATAGGGGCTTCCCTGGTGGTGCAGTGTACCAGCCAGTACAGGGGACACGGGTTCGAGCCCTGGTCCGGGAAGATCTCACATGTCGCTGAGCAACTAAGCCTGCGAGCCACAACTACTGAGCCCTCAAGCCACAACTACTGAGCCCACGTGCCACAACCACTGAAGCCTGCACACCTAGAACCCATGCTCCGCAACAAGAGAAGCCACCGCAATGAGAAGACCGTGCACCACAACCAAGAGTAGCCCCTGCCCGCCGCAACTAGAGAAAGCCCGCGCACAGCAATGAAGACCCAACGCAGACAAAAATAAATAAATAAATAAATTTATTTTTTTAAAAAGACAAATAATAATTTCATGCAATATTTTTCAAGAGTCAAAATCAATGCTAAAAATCCATGATGAACACATTGTCAAAAATGTAAACAAAGAAGGACCACACAGAGCCATATTGGAGCCTAAGGCAAAAGAAAAAATCAGTAACACTGATCCTGGTTTTAGTTAAGATAAAGACACTCAGCTTACCCTGGTTCTGGTCCTGATAACAGCACTAGGCACTGGGTGGCTGCAAGGATTCAGTGAGCTAACACATGGTGAGTGGCACGGCATCTGGCCAGGGAGTGCCTTGTAGAGTCTAGGAGTCTGAGGCCAGTGGTTGGGGGGAGATGGAGCTGTTGGAACAGCGCTCTGCAACTTTGCCCGTGTGCGACCCGGGTGGCAGCCTGTTTCCTCATCTATAGATGGGGACAGCGTCTTGCTCATCGGGCTGTTGGGTAGCCTGGGATGAAAGATGCTTGGTGCTTCGTGCAGTGCTCGCACGTGGAGACCAAGAATCCCCTGTGTTACTCAGCAAGCAGACCTGCACACCATACAGGCTTTCTGGATGTTCTTGGTGAATTACTGTTTGTTGGCTTTTTTGTTTTGTTGTGGTACGCGGGCCTCTCACTGTTGTGGCCTCTCCCTGTTGTGGCCTCTCCCGTTGCGGAGCACAGGCTCCGGACGCGCAGGCTCAGCGGCCATGGCTCACGGGCCCAGCTGCTCCGCGGCACGTGTTATCTTCCCGGACCGGGGCACGAACCCGCGTCCCCTGCATCCGCAGGCGGGCTCTCAACCACTGCGCCACCAGGGAAGCCCTGTTGGCTTTTTTTAAACTGGTTTTCATGTTATTAGACGCTGGGGGGAGGGATTTAGCTTTATTCCATGGTCCTAACCGCCAAGCCCATGCCTTGCTCGTATTCCTCTGGGGCATTTTCCTCCACCACCCTCTGTGCTGCTGCTCCTGACCAGACTGTGAGGGATTCCAGGACCCTGACTCCTGGAGTTCTGCTGCTCTGACTGTAGCCCTGTCCGCTCCTGCCCCTTCTCTGACCACGTCAGGATGGGGTCTGGATTATCTGGTGGTATTATCACTTGAATGCTTGGGGGCCTTGGCCTGGCCCTTCCTGGCTCTCCCTCTCCCCTCCCTCCCTGTCCCCCTCTCTGCTGCCCCTCCAGTGGGAGCACTGCCACTTGGGCACTGACAGCCCATCTTTGATGCCCTGTGGCACCCACCTGTGTGGTACAGTTGATGGTGCTCTTCTCTGGTGCTTAGACTGAACCCCTGTCATTCAGTGACCATTGTCATTAAAATGACCCCTTTAAAATCCATCCCTCCCACCACCTACAGTCAGACTGTTGCCTGTGAGACTAGCAGAGCCATTTCCCACTGGGTGACCTCAAGGCCATCTCAGAAATGTGGTCTGACTCCCGTACAGGAAGGTGACATGGTTCCTCCCCTCCATTATAGCAGTTCCCAGAGGTAAGGCAGACTGGGCTAGAACCTGGCCTCCGCTTTCTACTGGTTGTGGGACCCTGAGCAAATCATTGCATGCCTCTAGCCTCAGTTTCCTCATCTGCAAAATGGTGCTAATCCTGATGGCTTGCTGTGAGGATTAAGTGAAAAATCAATGGCTGCCCCCATGTCGGTTATTTATATTAACTCACTTGGTTAGAACATGAACTGAGTGAATTCACTCACTGGGCATGTGCTGTGTGCACAGTAATGTTCTAGATTGTACAAGGAAATACAAAGATAGTATACAATGCCTGCACATAGCGGTTACATGGAGAGGGAAAGAAACATGAGCGAAAGATCGTACTGCGAGGGTGAAGTGTCTGACAGGGTAGGCGCACAATAGGCATTTGTGGAATAAATCAAAGAAAGAAAACTAGGAAGACATGAAAACTTAGGAGAGATTTCCATGGTGCAGTCAGGCAAGCTTCATGGAAGAGGCTGAATTTAAGCTGTCAGTATGTCAACATAGTATTAAAAGATCTTTTTAGCAGGCACCAGGGATATAGCAATACATGTTACGGACAATACCCATGGCTTCAAGGAGTTGACACTTTAACAGGGAAGACAAATCATAGCAAATATTTAAGAATAACTCATCATCACAAGTGTAAAGAGTGTTAGGCAGAGATGCTGGGGGACCATCAACTCCTGGAAGATAGGAACAGTGCACAGGATTTTTCTTTTCCACTGTGCTTATATAAGCTAGACCTGAAGGAGAAAAGTTTTTAAGTTTACAGATAAATTTTAAAGTTTATGTCTTTTTTGGAAAGGTATTACTTGCACGTGGTCCAAAAATTTAAAAATGCCAAAGGGTGTATAGCGAAAGGTCTCCATGCATCCCCTCCCAGAGGGGAGGATGCCACAGTGCCTTGGGTATCATCCCAGACGTCCAGCCATAATCCAGCCCTGAGGAAATCACAAAAGTGGGGTCATGCCATCCTTACTGGTTAGCACTTACCTTTCTGTTGGAGATTGTTCTAAACCAGTACATAATTTTTACGGCTGATTTGTTCTATCACAATTGGTGGACACTTTGTCTTTTGTTTTCTTTTTTACACTTAAAAGACTTTATTTTTTTTTTTTTTTTTTTTTTTTTTTTTTTGCGGTACGCGGGCCTCTCACTGTTGTGGCCTCTCCCGTTGCGGAGCACAGGCTCCGGACGCGCAGGCTCAGCGGCCATGGCTCACGGGCCCAGCCGCTCCGCGGCATGTGGGATCTTCCCGGACCGGGGCACGAACCCGTGTCCCCTGCATCGGCAGGCGGACTCCCAACCACTGCGCCACCAGGGAAGCCCAAGACTTTATTTTTTTAAAGCAGTTTTAGGTATGCAGAAAAATGAGCGGAAACTACAGAGTTCACACGTTACCCCTTCCTTCCTCAATTTTTCCTTTTATTAACACTTTATATTAATGTGGTACGTTTGTTACAATTGATGAGCCAATATTGATACACTATTATTAACTAAAAAGTTCATAATTTACGTTAGGGTTCACTCTGTGTTTGTTTTACATTCTGTGGGTTTGGACAAATGTATAACATGTAGCCACTATTACAGTATCACACAGGACAGTTTCACTTCCCTAAAAGTCCCCTATGTTCTAACTCTTCATCCCTCTCATCCTCCCTGAAAACACCTGGTGAAATGTAGTTTTTTCCAATCAAAGTTATTTGTAGTTCAGCTTTCAGAGCCTTTATAACCTGCTTGCAACCCTCCTTTCCAGCCTCACCTCCTGCCTCTGTACTCTGGCAGCCCAGCCTTTCTCCTGCTCGCTGAAACACACCAGGCACTGAAACATACTGAGTCCCCTGGCCCACACTCCTAGGGGCTGCTATTCCCGCAGGGTACACTCGCATGCCACCTTCTCTAAGAAGACTTTCATGGTCCAGTCTTACCTCCCGGCTCCCACAGCAGAGTCAAGGTCCCCTCTTCTGTGTGATTCTTTTTTTTTTTTTTTTTTTTGCGGTACACGGGCCTCTCACTGCTGTGGCCTCTCCCGTTGCAGAGCACAGGCTCCGGACGCTCAGGCTCAGCAGCCATGGCTCACGGGCCCAGCCGCTCTGCGGCATGTGGGATCTTCCCGGACCGGGGCACGAACCCGTGTCCCCTGCATCGGCAGGCGGACTCTCAACCACTGCGCCACCAGGGAAGCCCCCCGTGTGATTCTTATGTTAATTTATTCATTCATGCAACAGATACTTAGGGAGTGCCTTCCACATGCCAAGCAGGGCACTGGTGCTAAGGATCTGGAAAGGACTTGGGCATAAGGCCCAGCTCACAGATGGCCGAAAGTTCCTTGAAGAAAATAAAACCAACTAATGCGACGAAAGATGCCAGCATGGTCAGGGAAGGACTCTCGGATGTAGTGACATTTAGGGACCAGAGGGGAGAATATTCAATGTGGAAGAAATAGCATTTGATGCAAACCTGGAGGAACACCTATGATAGCTCACAGAGCGGCCTCCCGTGCTCTTCACAGGAAGCGAAGAGTCCCTAGTCGCGAGTTAACCTGTGTGTACTCAGTGACCAGCACGGAGTCAGGGACGCAAAGGAGAGCAGGGGGCCGGGCGGGGCCTGTCTCTTCCCAGCACCCACTCCCCACCTCACTCTCCCAGCTGGGCGCTGGCAGCTTTGTTTGCTGAAGCATCTGAGCCCTGGCTACCAAACCCCAATTACCTGAGAGAAGGTTATTGCCTCTTTAAAGAGTTCAAAAGCCCCAGACTTCTTTATAAATAGCTCGTATCCTTTCACCAGCCCTTAAGACTTGGATTTACGGCCCACTTCCCCAGAGGCAGACAGACCAACAGACAGGTTACTTCCCTTGGAGTCCGGGTTCCTACAATTGTGGGATGCTCCCACTTCCTCTTTGCATTTTATGACCTCCTGGCTGGCTAATCCTGAAATGGGTTACACGGGAAGGAGGTGAATTGTGTAGGCCTGCAGCTGCCTCGGAAGCCAGAGGGCCAATGCAGACTCAGGAAAGGACTGGCAGGGGTGGGGAGGCCCAGGCAGCTAGGCCCCTTGTCCACGCCGGCTCCTCTGGTTCCCAGGGTCTTTCGGCAGCAAGACACCCAGAGCAGAAGCCTCACTGTGACTGGTCCCGTGTGGAGTCTGCCCCAGCGGAACAGACAAGAGGCAAAAATAACCGCGGTTCAAATATCACAATCTGGTGGGACAATGTGGCAAAATTAATGAGGAGTCTCTTGTCACCAGGAAACGTCACTCTCTCCCTTTTAGGGCCCCGGCATATTCCTTGTTGCCCTTGATTTAGTTCTTACAGAGCTTGGGTGAAGTAGATCTGTGACATCCTTATGACAGACAAGGAAACTGAGGCAGAGACTAGCCCTGGTTACACAGCCAAGCGGTGACAGGTCCAGATTCTGATCTTGGCTTCCAGTGTAGGGTTGGGGGTCAGAGGCACCAAGAGCAGTGGGAGGTCAGGAGAGGGAGTGAACTTTGGGACAGGTAGGTCAACTTCCAAGAGACCATGAGAAGGGGCCGGGTGTTCTAGGAGGGAACGCAGCATAAGAAAAGGTGAAGCCTGTCATGGGACAGAGACATTGGGCTGGAGCAGGGCTTGGGGAGGCACAGAGCTCCAGAGATTTCTCTGCAAGTCTCTTCCATTGACCGCCGGCCTCTCCTTTCCCACAGCTTTTTCTCTAGTTGCTGACCTCTCACCCAGATGAGCGAGGCAGTGGTCAGGAGCACAGGCTGTGGGTTCAAATCCTTCTCACCAGCCATGGGACTTTGGGCGGATGGCTGCACTTCTCTGATCTCTAGCACAGCTTGAAAACGGTAGGGCTGGGGTGAGCCCAGGGCTCAGCAATGAGAGCTGACATTATATTCTTTCTGGGGTTGTTGTCCCCCAGTCAGAGCTTCTCTTTCTCAAATACAGCTCCTAACTTATCATCTGCTCTGCTCCAAAAACCAAGACTGCATGTGCTGCTTTGGCACTCCAGGCCGCGTGAAGTCTGATCCTAAACTCCCCCCACAGCTGGACCATCTGCAGATGGTCTGAAATCCTCAGGGGATGGGGACGTACTGTATTAATTCCCTGTGACACAGCGTAAGGAACGCTAGCTTGGGTGTCAAGGAAAGCCAGTGTTCAAATCCTGGCTCTTCCAGCGGTCCCCGTGTGAGGGGCACCTGGCCTCCCAGAGTCCAGCAGCCTTGCCTATACGGAGGGAGCCCTCACTTCCACTGGCAGATCTGAGAGCCCAGGACCACGAGGTGCTTCATCTCTGGAGTATTGTGGGCGCTCCTTCAATGTGTTTCCTTTCCTTCTTTTCAGCAAGTAGCCTGTTCACGTCACAGCATCTCTGCTTTTACCCATGATCAAGGGGCTCACCAGCAGAACCCGCACCACGCCCCCGTGCCTGGTTTGTCTCCCCA
Source organism: Leucopleurus acutus (assembly GCF_964270905.1). Lineage (NCBI taxonomy): Eukaryota > Metazoa > Chordata > Mammalia > Artiodactyla > Delphinidae > Leucopleurus > Leucopleurus acutus. Next base: position 57,418,361 of record NC_139145.1, on the reverse strand, counting down.
GCCAGACGGCCCGGCTTCCCCAGGGTGGGCCCCAGGCCTGTCTTGCTCATCCCAGATCCTGGCCTGACAAGCAGTCAGCGCTCAGTAAATATTTATTGGATGAATTAATTTTTGAAGAGAAGACCTGAGCGCTGTGCTCAGTGTACAGGAGGCATGTTTGAAACATGTGCTATGAATCTCAAAGACCTCTGAAAGAAAACGCATGCTCCTAAGAGTATGCGAGGGAATTAGAATCAACAGGTACCTTATGGCCACGGGCCCTGGATACTGTGTTTGCAGTATGGAAGGGGATTGCCTTATGTGGGTGACTATCCTCCACTTGGCCCTGGCCCTCCTGGCTCAGGGTCCCCCTCCCTCTGGCGAAATGAACTAACATGTGACAGTGCACCTACTATGTCCTCTGTCCTTGGCACTTTACAGCCCTCATCCCTCTTAAGCCCAACAACAACTGTGTAAGGTGAGAATTATGATCCCCATTTTTACAGATGAGAAAACCAAGACAAAAAAAGGACAAACAACCCATCCAGATTTCTGGTAGAGTTGCGATCTGAACCCAAGGCCAGACCCCAAACCCATGTTCTCTGACTGACTACCCCATCCTTCCTGCCTCGGCCAGGTTAGACTGCTGTGGCTTTCAAACTGTATGTCTATCACTTGTTTTCTTGGCGCCCATCTCCCAAGCTAGCAGGACCACTTTTGAAAGACAAGACCAACCCATCAGAGTTTGTGCCCAGCTTCGGACAAGCCCATACTACTCTGTGTGCTGGGTGCTGGCGGCGCTCAGCTGCGTGCTTCCGACAGCCCCCGTAGGGGATTGAAACTCAGGGCAAGTGGGAACTTCCCCCAATGTGGTGTTCAGAGATGGAATTTTTTTTTTTTTTTTTTCTCTCTTTCCCAATTTTGAAACAGTCAGGGATCAGGGCTACATTCTGGCCTGGGCTCCTCGGGCTGGATGATTTATTCATCAGGTGGCGTTGGTACGTATATTTCCCCACAGGCATTTTCTGTAGAGGGAAGTGGAGATACGAGGAAACCCAGGGACCTTGTGACCCCCCGCCCCCAACCCTCACCCAGAGGTGAACAATGACAACTCTCCGGCTCTGCGTCCGAAGCCGGGCGCTTGATTGCTAAAGAGATAGCATCTGGGCAGCAGGAAGCAGTTAGCTGCCATTGTATTATTTAGGCTGGAGCCAGAGCCAGGTTAGGGACTGGGTGGGAGATTTGTAAGTTTATTAGCTCTCTCCTTCCGTTTCACACACAAGTGTACACTAATCCCCTTGAGCTCTGAGTTGGCTAAGCCAATAGTAAGGTCAAGTTGATTTCCTTCCTTCCTTCCTTCCTTCCTTCCTTCCTTCCTTCCTTCCTTCCTTCCTCTGGATAGAAGTAGCTGGGTTTACCACTTATTTGGGTGGCAATTTGCTTAAATATTGAAAGCCTCAGTTTCCTTATCTGTAAAATGGCAAAATTTATAGTACCTCGGGAGTCTGTTGTGAGGCTCAGATGAGTTCATCCATTTTAAGTGTTTGGCGCTTGGCCTGGAACGTAAAGAGGACGTACTGAATGTAAGTTTTCACTCTTACTGTTGTTGATTAGCAGACAGTGATTAATAGCCTACCATGCGCCATGCATTGTGCTGGGGGGTTAGAGAGGGTCCATGCCTTCCAATAACACCCAACTAGCAGGAGGAGGTGGCCCATTAAACAGCCAATTACAACACAGAATTGTGAGGGAAATGACAGATGAAACATGATATTAGGACTTAAATGCCAGGCGATTTTTGGAGGTCATTACTTACTTCATTTAATCTTCACAACAGTCTCATGAGGCCTGTACTATTCTTTTCTGCACTTTTTGGATGTAGGAACTGAAGTGCAGAGGAATAAAGTCACACACCCAAGGCCAGCCAACTGTTGGAAGTGGAGTGGGAAGCCAGGCAGACTCTACTGGGTGCCAGAGGGGGGCCTGGCCTGCCTGGGCAGGACAGGCTGCATTGAAGAAGAGATGTCTGAGTTGACCTGGAAGGTCCATTAGGCCAGGAAGGCCGAGCAGGAGTGAGCAGGGACAAGGGGAACAGCATCTGGGGCCCCTTCTGCTTGGGGCTCACCCTGCTGTGGAAGGTTCCGGGCTTGGCCTGGTTTCCTTTGTCTTTAAAATGGGAGCCCCACTTAGTAGTATAATGATTTGAAGACTGAACAAAAGAGTGTGGAGTATGTAAAGTGCCTGCCAGGGTGTCAGGGTGTATGAGTGCTCAGTCAATTCATTCATTCATTTATCCAGCCAACATGTTTTGTTTTTTTTTTTTTTGATGTGGACCCTTTTTAAAGTCTTTATTGAATTTGTTACAATATTGCTTCTGCTTTATGTTTTGGTTTTTTGGCCTCAAGGCATGTGGGATCTTAGCTCCCTGACCAGGGATTGAACCTGCATGCCCTGCATTGGAAGGTGAAGTCTTAACCACTTGACCGCCAGGGAATTCCCCACCCAACATATTTTTATTAAGTACCTGCCATGAGTCAGGCATTGTTCTGGGCATTGGGAATATAGTGGTGAAAAGAACAACCTTCTCGTCCTCATAGAGCTTACAATCTAGTGGGCAAGACAGAAGATAAACAAGTAAACAAAAAATGCATATGTAATATAAGAGCAGGTAATGGTGAAATATAAAACAGGCTAAGGGGAGGCAGGAGGTTAAAGGGGGGACTATTTGGGACAGGAAGGTCTAATAAGGCCTTTCTGAGGAGGTGACAACTAGGCAAAGACCTTAATGATGTGAGGGAATGAGCCATGCAAATACCTGGGCAAAGGGCTTTCTGGACAAGGGACCAGCAAATGCAAAGGCCCTGAGGCAGAAGAGGCTTGGTGTGATGGCAGAACCTCCGGAAGGAAGGCCGTGTGGCAGGAAGGAAGTGAGTAAGAGGAAGGGGAGTTGGAGGAGATACAGTCAGGGACAGATCACATGAAGTCTTATGGGCCAGAGTGGGGCCTCAGATACTGTTTTAAATGAATGAGAAGCCACTGGGGAGGGTTTGAGCAGAGGACTGACTTCTGGTGTTGTGCTGGGTGGGAGGTACGGTCCGTGACTTCTGGTAACACCCAATCTAGTGGTTAGAGATGACTCTTAGAAAACTGGTTACCATACAGCATGATGAGGGAAATGACAGATCATACAACTAAGACTTACTATGTGCCAGACACTCTTATTTCATTTAATCTTTACAACAGTCTCACAAGGCAGGTACGATTATTTTCTCTCTTGTTTAGATGCAGAGACTGAAGTGCAGAACAGTGAAATCACCTGCCCGAGGCCACCTAGCTGGTAAATGTTCTCAGCAAATTCGCTCTGGCCAACTGCACGGAGAATCGGTTAACTGTCGGGGCTACAGGAGACAGCTGGGAGACCAGTTAGGAAGCCGGTGCAGTAAGCCAGAGGAGAGAGATGGTGGGTGGCTTGGATGGTGGCCGCGGCAGTGGAGGCGGTGACAATAGATTAGATTCTGGATATATCTGAATGTAAAGCTACACGATTTGCTGCTGGATCAGATGTGAGGTGGGAAATCAAGAGAGAAGCCAAGAACGAGCCCAAGATTTTTGGCTGGAGCTGTTGGGTAAATTAAATATTTACTGAGATGGGGAAACCTGCAGGAAGAGCAGGTTGGGAGAGAAAGTCAAGACTTTGGCTTTGCTTAAAATGTGTAAAAATGTTTACTGAATGGAGGAAGCTGGCTGCCAAATGTCCCACATCCACCCTTCCCACACTCTTTCATTATAGTTGAGGGGCATCTGTAGTAGTTACAATGGTTGAAAAGTGCTTTTCAGTCAAGTCCTTTTCAAACCTGCCACCACCCCAGGGTTCCAGAGAGAGGCCCATCCCTCCGTGACCTTCTCACTTTGTTTTTATACCTTTAACTTTGTTTTGGCAGCTTGGACCTGAAGAGAGCAGTTTCAACTCAACTTGTGCTCGGGGTCAAGGGCAGGCATCCTGCCTTGAACTCTTCCCCCAGCTCCCCCTGGGCTCCCCCCGCCCCCAGGCATTTTTTTTGTCTGTAGATTATAGTCCTGGTGGCCTTGAGGGAAGGTGGAGGCGGGTTGGGGGGGCCTGCAGGGCAGGGAAGTGTGACGTCCCCCCCCCCCCCCCCCCGCAGCTGTCAGAAGAAGCCCTGGTGATTCCGTGAGCTGAGGCGTTAGCATTAGGAAGGAAAATAGAACACAGCAGGGAAATCTCTATCTGCGCCATTTGTCTGCTGCCCCCTCCCCGCTCATGCCCTGGGAGGGGCGGGCGACTGAGTTCTGAGGAACTGCCCATCCAGTTCGTCTCAGGCCTGTTTCATTTGGGCAGTTCCTGCAGATTTTTCTTTGACTTCTCTTTATGGGGTGTGTGTGTGTGTGTGTGTGTGTGTGTGTGTGTGTGTGTGTGTGTGTGTGTGTGTGTGTGTGTGTGTGTGTGTGTGTGTGTGTAAGGACCCGGGTCCTGGGAAAGCCTGCGAGGGAAAGACCATTTCTTTATCCTGAGGCTCAGACCTCCATTTCTCACTGGGTTTCAGCTCAAAACATGCCTCCCTCAGAGAGGACTTCCCTGACCACTCCCTGGGTCATTCTCCACTAGGTCCCCCGATTTCTTTTCCCTGAAGCACTTCCCACTCTCTGAGTGGACCTTGACCATCTCTCTCTGACGTGGGCCTTGTCTGTCCTTCACTGTGAGCACTGTGATGGTGTTGCGGGTAACCCCGGAGCCCAGGCCTGTGTCTGCACGTGTGCAGCCCTCGGTCCCCGCCGGGGCCGGCAGAGTCCTGGAGCAGGGCCAGTCAGCAGGCACCTCCCCCCACCCCCCTGTTGGAGCTCCGCTTGCTGTGAGAGTCCACATGAGATAGTCATTACTGTGCCCACTTTTTAGATGGGGGAATGTAGGCTCAGGGAGACTTGGTGACTTGTCTGTTGCCACAGCCAGTACGTGGTCCAGTCGGGATTGGAACCCAGGTCCTCTGAGGTTTATACTCTGTGCTGCGACATGGTGCTGACAGATAACAAATGCTATTCCGTGAGAACATGGGGATCTCAGGTCCACCACTCCAACAGGCTTCTAAGCAGGGAGAGAGGAGGAGTGAGGAAGTTGAGGCGGGGCAGGCCGAGAGGGTGTCTGGATGCGTGGGCTGGGGGTCACACCCTGCGGTCACCCCCCACGCACACTCTGCCTCTCTGAGTCCTGCCCGAGGAGAGAAGTGGGGAGCCCCTTGGGTCTCAGGCCAGGGGCTGCCTGAAGGCCTGTTTGGTTTTTTTATAACCCCAAGGCCAGAGCAACTGGGGGAAGTTAGGGCTGGAAGGGGAGAGGCGGGTACGAACTGCCTCTAAGTTCATCTGTGACAGATGTAAGTGAAAGGCTAACTCCAGCAGATCCTTTTTTGGAAGGAAGTGGTGAGGACAGGAATAAAACTCTCTTCTTATTCAACCTAACAGAAATAGGAGCTCTTCAAACTTTCAGGAGGGTTGAAAGGCCAGGATAGGTCAACCTAAACCACCACCTCCCAGGCTGCATTTTCAAGAGGAGTTTGGGGCAGCCTTGGAAATAGCGACTCCCCAGCTCGCCTGGCAAGCAGAAATTATTGTTAGAGAGTAAGGGGAAAAGGCACCTAATGCATTACGCTCCCGGCCTCACCCACTGAGTGGGCTGGCGATGGTTATTTACAAGCCTGGCTTATTCACGGCCACTGAAGCTAGGAGAGGGAGGATGGAGACAGAATCGAACAAACGAGTTATTTATAGCTACATCCCAGACCTCAGAAGGAAAATTCCCATACTTAGACGTTCCTAGATGGCCTGTGACACAGGATGTTTAAAGTAACAATGGGCCGAATTCTTGCTCAGAGTTTTGGCAGTGCGCCAGTCTGAAAGTCCCCAGGAGAATGACTTGTCGGGCTGTGTAGCTTTAGCGGGGTGGAGGGAGAAAAGACTGTTTCTAATTCGGGACTTATTTAAGATCTGACTTCCCCCCTCCTTCCTGGAATTGCAAGGAAAACATGATTTTGATTATAGAGACAACAAACCATGTAATCGACTTTGGAAGATTTGGGGGGATGTTAAAGAAACAAATAGGATACACTTTGAAAAACCCTTGAACTCCTCCTACATTTCTTTACCTGAGGGTGGAAGTAGCCACTACCTGTGGGCAGTCTAATAGCTAAACTCTGAATGCTGCAGACGACTGTACAGAGCTGGATGGACACGGCTCTACAAAACAGCCACTGGCCCACTTAAGACATGACTTTGTGGCATTTGTTCCAAGGAAAATCTCAGAAAGGATTGAAAATGGTGACTTCTTGTACTTACACAGTTGAGATTATAGTCAAGATGACGTCTTACGGCCCCTCCCAAGCCTATGATATTTCTAAACACCAGCCTTGTAAAGAAGTAGAAAATCTACCAGCTCTATCAGTGAGGATGCCTTTGACTGCAACCTCAAACTGGCTTAAGTTATACAAAAGATTTATTCAGATAGATAAAAGAAGTCTCCAGGTAGAATGACTTCAGGATTGGCTAACTAGGCAGCTCAGTGATGTCAAAAAGGACCCAGGTTCTTTCCCTGTTTTCTCCCTGCTATCCAACTTCTAGCCTTTATCCTCAGACCACCTCCATTTATGGTACTAAGAAGACTGCTGTTCCAGTGTCATAAGACACTACAATGTGTTCCTTTCTTCTTGGTTTGTCATTTTAAGAATGAAGAAACTTTTCCCAGAAGCCTCCAGCAGATTTCCCCTCACATTCTATTGGTCATTGCTGTATCACATGTCCATACATGAACCAATCACTAGCAAAGAGACTGGTCAACATAATTTGATTCCACTCCTTAGGGCTTATCCCTGCAGCTGTGAATAGTTACTTTTGCCTGAACTATATGGCAAAGGGGTGAACCCTGGAAGAAATTTTGCGCCGCAAACAAAAACAGGGGATGGATATCAACCAAGGTGTCTGCCACATTAGCTATGAGAGCAAAAATTTGGAAGCAACTGGGGCTTCCCTGGTGGCGCAGTGGTTGAGAGTCCGCCTGCCGATGCAGGGGACACGGGTTCGTGCCCCGGTCCGGGAAGATCTCACATGCCGCGGAGCGGCTGGGCCCGTGAGCCATGGCTGCTGAGCCTGCGCGTCCGGAGCCTGTGCTCCGCAACGGGAGAGGCCACAACAGTGAGAGGCCCGCGTACCACAAAAAAAAAAAAAAAAAAAATTTGGAAGCAACTTAAATGTCCATCAATGGGGGATGAGTTCCTTTATAAAAAGGAAAAAGTTATTGATAACCAGTATGCCAAGTACTGTCTAGACCTGCATATATAGCAGTGAATAAAACTGCCCTTGATGGGGGGAGACAGATAGCAAATAAGTAAATGAACACCTAGGTATATCATGGCAAATTAAAATAAGCACAGTGAAGGGAAAGACCAGGAGGACAAGAGATAGCCCAGGAAGTCCTCTCTGAGGAGGTGACATTTCAACTGAGAGATGAGAGAAGTGAGCCGTGCATAAAGGAGTGGAAGAATATTTTAGCAGGAGCAAGAGGCAGTGCAAGGGCTCAGAAGCAGGAAGGGGCTTCTTGGGGTTGGGGGCAGAGGGTCAACAAGATGAGGGTGGGAAGGCCAGATTAGGTAGGGTCTTGTGGGCTTTAGTAAGGAGCTTGATTTTCATTCTAAATTCAGTGGCAAGAAACTGAAAATTTAAAAAGATATATTTATTTTAAAAACCTTTTGTAAACATTTTAAAAAATTATTTTATTGAAGTATAATTGATATACAATGTTGTGGCAATTTCTGCTGTACAGGAAAGTGATTCAGCTGTATATATATATATATATATATATATATATATTCTTTTTCATGTTCCTTTCCATTACAGTTTATCACAGAATATTGAATACAGTTCCCTGTGCTATACAATAGGACCTTGTTGTTTATCCACTCTAAATATAATAGTTTGCATCTGCTAATCCCAAACTCTCAATCCATCCCCCCGCTCCCCTCCTTCCCCCTTGGCAACCACAAGTCTGTTCTCTATGTCTGTGAGTCTGTTTCTGTTTTGTAGATAAGTTCGTTTGTGTCATATTTTAGATTCCACATATAAGTGATATCATATGGTATTTGTCTTTTTCTGGCTTACTTCACTTAGTATGATAATCTCTAGGTCCATCCGTGTTGCTGCAAATGGCATTATTTCATTCTCTTTTATGGCTGAGGAGTATTACATGGTGTATACATACCACATTTTCTTTATCCATTCTTCTGCCAATGGACAGGTTGTTTCCATGTCTTGGCTATTGTGAATAATGCTGCTATGAACATAGGAGCGCATGTATCTTTTTGAATTATGTTTTTGTTGGGATATATGCCCAGGAGTGGGATTGATGGATATACGGCAACTCTATTTTGAGAAAAAACTTTTTATTTTGAAATAATTTTAGATTGACAGAAGAGTTACAAAGATAGTACAGAGAATTCCCTATGTTCTTCACCCAGCTTCCCCTAATGTTAACATCTTATATCACCATAAAATTAAGAAATTAACATTGGTATAATACTATACACCCTTTACTCAGATTTCATGAGTTTTTCCACCATGTAGCATGTCTTCTGTCTTTCTTAGTATGTGACAATTTCCCACTCTTTCCTTCTTTTTCGTGGCCTTGACATTTTGAAGAGTACTGATCAGGTATTTTGCAGAATCTCCCTCAATGTGAGTTTGTCTGCTGTTTTCTCATGCTTCAGCAGAGGCTGTGAATCTGGGGAAGAATAGGAGAGGTGACATGCCTTCTCGTCACATGATTTCAGGGAGTATATGACATCAGCGTGACTTTACTGGTGATGTTTAACCTGGATCACTTGGTCAAGATGGCATCAGCCACATCTCTCCACTGCAGTTACTGATTTTCCCCTTCTATGCTCTATTCTTTGGAAGCAAATCGCTGAATCCAGCTTACACTCAAGAGGAGGGAGGAGCTGGAGCGTTTTAAGGGCAGTGACAATAAAGGATTGGATAAATAAACAATGGTCACTGTGGAATACACATCTCTAAGTAGTGCAGACCTGGAGCTGCCAGCCCAGTGAAAGCTGTGTATCTTAAAGACAACTGCCTTTCACCTTCCCTCCTGTTCCCTCCTGTTTATTTTCATGGTCATCTTTAAGGTGAATGCTGCACTACCTAGGATTTTGCCCTATGTTGGAGATGTTTCACTTGGCAGTTCTGGGGAGAGAGGACTTTCCTGTGTCCCCCAGTGATGGCCCCAATGGGCTGCCCTGTGTGCAGCCCTGCCACCCACCTTGCCCCATCACACACACAGTCACGGCCCAGCGAGGCTCCTGTTTTTTTTGTTTTTTTGTGGGTTTTTTTTGCGGTACGCGGGCCTGTCACTGTTGTGGCCTCTCCCGTTGCGGAGCACAGGCTCCGGACGCGCAGGCTCAGTGGCCATGGCTCACGGGCCCAGCCGCTCCGTGGCATGTGGGATCCTCCCGGACCGGGGCACGAACCCGTGTCCCCTGCATCGGCAGGCGGACTCTCAACCACTGCGCCACCAGGGAAGCCCCGAGGCTCCTGTTTTTGACCAATAATATCCTTGGGCAGGGTGAGCAGAGGGTGTGTCTAGTGTGGTTTAGCTGAGGTTGGTGGCTCGGTGTGGAGAGCAGAGCATATCAAAGGGGAGGTGGGAAGAGGAGCCTATGAGGCATAAAACAAAATAACACGCAGCACCAGCTATTCAAAGGGAGAAAGTGGAGTGACGGAGGTATGGAAGAAAGTCCAGGCGTGTTGTTGCGTGAAAAAAGCATTTTGCAGGGACAGCTTTGTGCAGTGTGATCCCATGTATGGCTTTAAAGGCGGAAGGACAGTCCCTAGCACATAGTAGACGCTCACTATTTGTTAAATGAACGAATGGTATATAGCAAAATGTTAAACTGAGGCTGGGAATATGGTGAGGAGTGGGGTTTTTTTTCCCTGTTGTTTTCTTTTTTGCAACATTCCTGTTATAATTTGACTTTTTAAATTATTTTTAAAAATTAAATACCACCCTGATTTTTTTCCCTGAAGCTGATCGGTCATAGCTCTCATGTTGGCCTGGTCTGAGTGGTGAATATTCAGTACTGACCCTTAATTAATGCTTCTGGTAACCACACCTCTTCTAGGAGGGCCAGGAGAACCAAATAACATATGTTCCTAAACTGACTTCCTTTTTTCCTCCTTGGGGATGTTCTGTCACAGGCAAGTGGTGAAGGGAGCAGAGGGCTGGGAATTTGCCAGATTCAGGTCTGCATACTACTGGCCCCCAAGATCTTTGCATTCCACGAGTGCTTCTGCAGCAATGCAGCCAGGTCTTCCTCCTCTGTAGCCAGGGCTCAGGCCTCTTCCCACACATCAGCCATCCCCATAACTGGCTGGCCAGACACCTTGCTTTGCCTCTTCCCAGTGTCCAGGGGTGGGATCACAGGTAGGAAAGCAGAGGCTCTGTAGTCAGGCTTGTGTGACCTTGGGCATATGACTTCACCTTCTAGAGCCTCGGTTTCTTCATCTGTAAAATGGGTACAGCCACCGAGCGAGGATGAAAGGAAATCATGGATCAAAAGCACTCGGTTGGCACCAGGCTTTAAATACTCAAGTGCTAGTCACACGAGGTAGAAGCTGGTCCTATTGTTTACATCATTCTGATTACGTGGTGGAAACCCAACATCCTCTCACATGGCTAGCTTTAGGAACAGAAATAAAGCCTGAGGCCACTTGTCCCTTCCCCTTTGACTCTCTTCTCGGTATATCATTAATTAATTAACACGTTTAACAAATATTTATTGACTGCCACTCACATGCCAGATGCTGTGCTGGAAGCTTCCCAAGGGGCGTGGTGGATATGGAAATACTGATCCCCATGCTCAGGGCGGTGGGTGTGGCTGGGAGAGGACAGAGGCCCAGACCCTGGAGTGCTGCCCGTCACTGGCAAGTGACCTGCGGGTTTACCGCAGTGGAAAGCTTCTATGTGCGCCGTGACAAAGGCCAGGCAGCCCTGAAATCATGAACAAGAAGCCTCAGAACAAGGGCTCATCTCTAGGGGGGAACAGACAGGCTGTGAACAGACAGGTGTGAACAGGTCATCACAACATGTTGCAGGAGGGCAGGAAGGAGACCAGTGAAGATCAGAGAGGACCGGGGCGAGGCTGAGCGGGGAGGGGGGTGCTGGTGGCATCATTACTGTTGATGTTACTTTTGGGGAATTTTTGGTAGGAGACACTAGATTGGCTCACAAGTGCTTGAAAACCACAGTTTCCTAGAGAGACAGAAAGCCTGGCTCCTCTTCTTGGCGTTGCAACCAACCCATTGCGTGACTTGGACAAGCTGCTTTCAGGGCCTCACCTCCCCGTCCATATGATGGAGGTGAGTGGATTGGACCAGTCATTCTTCACATTTTGATGGGTCACATACCCCTCTGAGAATCTGGAAAGTGTCTCTCAGACAAAAAGCACAAACACACAGAAATTTATCTACAGTGTCAAAGGGCTCCCTCTACCCCGCCCCCCTACCCCCAAATCCTAGGCTAAGAAGCACCGGCTTCCATGACCTCAGATGTCCTCTCTGGGATTATGATTCTGGCACCTGTGCCTGAGTGGCATGCCTGCAGGGTGGGCATCCTTAGGAAGCCCTCTAGATGGGGGTTGGGACATCTTGTTTTGGGTTTAACTGCCCAAGGAGACCAGTCAGACTTGACACCAGCTGGTGTCAGGAGCAGAGAGCAGGCAGATGATGTAAAAAAGAGAAGCAGACTGGGCTAAGGGACATCAAGGTACAAACACCATGATCAATGCCAGCTGGCGCTCAGCCCAGGGGACTCGGGCAGTGAACTGGGGTGGGGGGGGTACTATGTGAGAGTGAGGGGACCCTGCCCTGTTAGCAAAAGCCCGTTAGTTGCCTTTCAACTCTGACCATTTGCTGCAATGGGGAGCCCAGAGCAGCCAGCGCTTTTTTTAAAATTAATTAATTATTTACTTTTTTGGGCTGTGTTGGGTCTTTGTTGCCGTGCGTGGGCTTTCTCTAGTTGCGGCGAGCGGGGGCTACTCTTCGTTGCAGTGCGCGGGCTTCTCACGCGGTGGCTTCTCTTGTTGCGTGCAGAGCACGGCTCTAGGTGCGCGGTCTTCAATAGTTGTGGCACACAGCCTCAGTAGTTGTGGCTCAAGAGCTCTAGAGCGCAGGCTCAGTAGTTGTGGCGCACGGGCTTAGTTGCTCCGAGGCATGTGGGATCTTCCCCGACCAGGGCTTGAACCCATATCCCCTGCATTGGCAGGCAGATTCTTAACCACTGCGCCACCAGGGAAGTCCCCTGCCAGTGCTTTTTATTTTTCATGAGAAGTTTTAGATCTGGGCTTGGAAACCTCTTCATTTTCAAAGAACAACCAACAGTTATTGAAAACACTGTGGGCTGTAGTCTGTGGTCTCCTGCCTACATGGTCCACACTTCCAGGCTAAAGACGGAGAAACTGAGGCTAAGAGGAAAGGAGACTGAGTTCTTCTATTCTCCGCCGTCCTATGAGACATATTTTCACCTCTGAGATATTGGTAACAACGTTTATCAGTGCTGCACACAGCCATTGTCGAATCCTCCAACTGCTGTTAGAAGGGCAGTGACCCTCCCGAGGTCACACTAGAGAAGGTGGCAGAGCAGGGCCCTGGGCATTGGGACCATAAGGCTCAGTTGCTCTTCCCAGCACATGGCCCTAAGAGGAGAGGCCTGCGGAAGTGGCAGTCACTTCTCAGTGAGGCCCAAGGCCCTGGCTGTGCCCCCTCTCTGGGAAACGGCTCTGTCTGGATGGACACTAGTTCTTTAATCCGATTAGATCCGGCACCTCAGAGAGCCTTGGTAATCCAGGGCTGGCTGGAGCATTGCCTGGAAACTGGTCAAGCAGTAGCCTGGGGGGTTGGGAGGAACTCAGCTTGTAAACATGGGGGTCCCCAGACCCTAGCCCTGCTGCCTTCCACTCCACCCGGGCTGCTGTGGCCCTGGTTTGTGCCCTCTTTGTACTTTGCCCCTGGAAGCCCAGAGGGGGACCTTCTCCCTTAAACCCCGTGTGTGCGTCTCTCCCGGAGCAGTTCTGCCGCCCCACACACCCACAAGCCCCCAGACTACACTTCTGAATTAGCTGGGTTAAGCTCCCCCTCTCCCCTGTCAAGCTTCTTGTCTCTGGCCACCACAGCCCAAATAATTCCACAGGTCTGGGGAAGCAATTCCTCTTTTAATTGCAGAGGAAGTGAGGAAGGCTGGCCAAGAGCAAAGTAGGGAGGGTTGTTACAATGTCATGTGGTAACGCAGCATCCTTCCTGAGATCAGTTTGAGGATGGGGCCGCAATGTTTCATATGGGGTGCTGTGAAGCGGTGCTTATACCCAGGTTCCAGTCCCATCCCAATCAGTCTACGTATCCTTGTTTAAAGATCACCTACTATACTGACATCTACATAAGCACTAGGGGGCATCCCAGGGGAGGTGATCTTTGGATCGGGTCTGAAAGTTAGAATAGGACTTTAGCATGCAGTACACAGGCTGTGGAGGAAGGTCCACCACTTATCAGCTGTGTGGCCTTGGGTGAGTGACTCACCCTCTCTGAGCCTGGGGTGGGGTTCTCCTCTATAAAATGAGAGTGATTATATCAACCTAATTTGATTGTTTTCAAGACTGGAAATGCTAATGCAGTGTCTTTGCTCAGACGCAGTAGCTTTTGTAATGGTTTCCTAAGGCCACTTGACCTCTGTTACTCTGTGAAGGCTTTCTAGAATACTGCAGGTATTCCAACTACTGACTCCAACAGAGAGTCACCTGAAGCTCTTCTCTTGCTTTGTCACTGGTGGATTTTCTGTTCAGCGTCCGAAGCCACTCCCTCCCTCACCACGTCCAACGGGAGTGGAGTCAGTCAGGAGGCTGGTTGCATAGTCTCTTCAGGTACAGGAAAGAAAGAGGCCAGACCCAAGGGAGAAAGAAGGTGGGGGAGGAAGGGAGCAGGGAGGGTTCCAACCCTCGCAACAGTTAAATGTTAACATAGGTGTCGGCATAGGAAGTGTCTTCTAATGACAGAAGGAAACTAGGGAGTTTTTCAGTCATCTCCTGCTTAAAAGATACAGATGTATTCATAATTATCCCTTGCCTCAGGCCTTGAGGCCCAGGTGGGCTCCAGAAGGCCTGTGTTCCTGCCAGACAACAGTCCTTAAGGAACATCATGTAGACAATTGGAATGCCGTTTATCGTGCAAAACACAATAAAACCCTGAGCTCTCTTCCTGTCTCAGAGACCCATAAATTATGAAAATTATACCTGCCCCAGGCCATGGACATATTGTTTTATTAAAGTTCCGATGAATAAACTTAAGACTCTTAAAAATGTCCTCTCAGCTTTCATCTGGCACACACCTCCATCACGGAGCTGTCTGCCGGGGTGCATTCGATGAGTTCACAAGCCAACTTTGGGATGTTGAGCTCATTTCAAGGTGCAGATTCAGCAGGGCGCAGGGGCCAGCTGGGGAGCTGCAGGAGGGGCTGGGGGCCTCCTGGCCTGATGACAAAGTTGCCCAAGGGGTTCTGGTTGTCTGCCGTCAGAGTTGGGACCTCCCCACAGCTTGCCGCCACTCTTCTGTCGAATGTGCGTCAGGCTTGTTGTGCCCTCATAGGAGGTGTGTGGTTATGGGTGTGGAGAGGGTTGAAATTCTTCTTCTTCCCTCTTTTTTTTTTTTTCAAATTCTATCACTGGGTAGTCTTTTTATTCCATCCTGTGCTTCTTCTCCAAATTAGGCTGCTAAACCTTCACCTTTCCATTTTCCCGTCTACCCTTCAACCATGTAACTAGCAGGCATGTAACACCTCCTCTGACCCTCAATTTCTGCATCTCTAAGAGGTAACTAACAATGGTTTTCGGCCGAGTGTGTTCAGTGCCTGGCAAAAATGAACCATTCACTACATGCTAAGCCACCTCAGTCATTTTATAACTGGGAACAAAGAGGAACAGGGCCGGTCAAAGACAGACAGACAGTGGAGGCACATGTGGAACTTTTTCTCTGGACGCTGTATTTTAAAAAACAAGCTCCCATTTGTTTAGCTCCCATTTCCTCAAGAGTATTTGGGCGAGTCTAAGCAGTAGAAAAAAAGTAAAACCAGGGGCAGGCCTGACCCATGTCCCCACCTATCAGGACACCCAAGACTTAAAGCCTGGTCCAGTATCTGGGACTGAGCCAACGAAAAAAAAAAAAAAAAACCACCTCCAAGTGTCAGTTACTTACCTTGTCAGTGAAGGGAGACGCCATCATGCAGGAGTGGGACAGGCCACAAGGTCGGGCCAAGGAGCAGACAAGACCACAATGAGCAAGGACATCTTTTGTGCCTTCTTGGACGGTGACCAGGGAATCCTTGGAACGCAATGTGTTTGGAGGTCTCGAAGAGGACCCCGAGGCTTTCACAACGACTTGGAAGACACCATAACCGGTGACCCCAGAGAAAACCAGAGCTGGACCCAGGGCTCCTGATCTCACCTCTCCCTCCAGCCCCTTCCCCCCACCATTGCTGGCTGTCGGACCCCACTTACTGGTAACAGGAAAATGTCTATTTCTCAATTCCTCTTTCAGCACACAAGAGGTCTGTGTTCACATAAAAGTCAAACGTTCCTTGTGATTGGCATATGAATCGAAAGTAGATCATCTGAGAAGTGGCTGCGCGGTGGGGAGATAGAGGGATAGATAGACGGAAGGTGCACTGGAAAGGCCGAGGCAAGTCATCTAATAGATGCAAGTCTTTAGAGGTCAGAGGGGGCGGGTTTGTGCAATATGCACCAATCTAGTGAAAATAAGGAAGATGCCAAGGGCTTTTGTGTTTGCCTTCCGTAAGCCTGTAGGCGTAGGTACGTGAAAATCTGCTCGGGGGCGCCAAGGCTAAAAGGAGTTGTAGAATTTTTGTCAATTGGGCAGGTCAGATGAACCTCTCCCACTTCCCAGTTTTGCTGTCCATCTGTTATCAATGCACCCTCGTGTAGGGGAGGGCTTGCCGGAGGACTTAGCACCTGGCAGCATTCAGCTTCATAAGAAAGTGAAGCTTTCCTCCACCGACTCTCAGGTCATCCTAGAGGCAGGACAAGGGCCAGGAGCCCTCTCCCTCTGCCTCTTTGTCTACCAGAGCTTGGCTAACTCACTTCCATTTGTTCTTTGACAAATGTGGCACCTTGCTGGGTGAAGATGTTGGGAGTGTGAACACACAGACACACAGAGAAACGGCAGTCCTGTGTATATTTAACAATATATATTTATATATATTTTCTAGATCAGTACATTCAGTTTTTAACTTGCTTTTTCTTCACAAACAGAAGAACTCTTACAATAGTAGACTTTCTAAAATAAATACTATTAAAATAGAGCTTCAAAATAAATATTCTATACAAAGGAAACCTTCTGTGGTAACTTTTGATGTGGGGTGAGAAGGGGTTACAGTGAAGAGGGAAAATGTGCCAGGGTGGGACCCTTGAACAGCTTTTCTGTTTGTAACATGAAACCAAACCGTGGGGCAGTGAGAAGAGAAAGCAGGATAAGACACCACACGGTTACCCACAGCAAAACATGGCAGCGCAAGATTTGTCATCACCTGTCACAGTAAGCAGAGGGCATGAAAATGCTTACGGAAGGCATGAACCAGAAGGTCAGTGAAGCTTGCGGGATGCCCTGGTGACTTGCGCGGTGTCAAGTCGTGCTGCCTACACCCCACCGGACACCCCCTGGGGCAGCACGGAGACCATGAAGGTGATGGGATGTGGATGCTGGTCCCAGCCCACACTTTCCACATTTGGACTCATCATAATCTAACTGGGCCTCGCTCGATGCCCAACAGGGATGCACGCAGACTCCAGAACACGGAAAGAACCGGGCGCATCACGTGATGGTCTTCCATCTCGGTCAGCTGTGAAGGGCCCGTATCAATAGCAGGGACTGGTCTTGAGTCCTCCCAGCCAGGGACCTTCAGAAGCCTTGGTTGTACCCCGTCTACCCGCGAGGGCTGGGCTCTCCTAGACCCAGTTCCCAGGGTGCCGGCTGGAGTGTTGGGCCTTCACAAACCCACCCTTGAGGGGAAGCAGCCTCAGCCCCTTAGGACAAGCATCCTGGACCCAGGTTTGTGGATCCCACCCCCAGTTCCAGGCAGAACCACCAGCCACCCCAGGTTGAACAGAAGTGGGAAGCAGCTGGCACTCTTCAAAAAAAGGTCAACACGAGGCACAATCCAGCCAAGCAGGCCACCGGTGACAGGACACGCAACCAGCCAGAAGCAGCCACAGAAATGGGTTGCGTTTCTGAGAGCTTGGTCCCTCAGTGGCCCTTGACTGGCCCCCGGGCAAGCCAGTTTTATTTTTTCTTTTTGCCAAGGAAAACATGCTGAGGGATAGCTATGCAACAAAGCTGGGTGAACCGAAGCTGAGCACACAGGACAGAGTTCTGCAGACATCCATCTAGCAGGCTAGATGCAAACCAAAAGGAACAAGCCAAAACAGGGGGAAGGGAAAAGAGAAAGCCAAAACCCAGAAAAATCCATGTTTATAACTATATACACAAAAAGTCAGGGTTCAGGAGGCTGTTTGCCAGGTAACAGGGTCTATGTAGATAGAGACGGTGGGGTAGGGGTATATGTATGTATGTACGTGTACGTGTGTGTGTGTGTGTGTGTGTGTGTGTGTGCGCGCGCGCGCACAGCTTATGTAAGTCAATTCTCCACAGAATGTGCGTGTAGAACTCCAAAGATCACCAAAGTGCAACTTGCCACTGGGTCAAGTTTCCCATGGAGACATTTGAGGGAGGGGCTTTGGGAAAAGTTCTGAGGTCTCACCAAGCGAGGACGTGTGCCCTCTTTTTTGGGGTAACCTCTGCACACCTGTTCTGAGAAAACATCTCCAGTCCCTTCAGTACACATCTGATACATTCAATTAGGGTAAGTGGTTGGCTGAATGTGTTTCTTCTACCATTCCCTCTGATTTGTGCAGGAACATCCACACATCCGTCACGACTGTGGCAAAGGGAGCTACAGGAATCAGCCTTAGGAAACGCAGATGCAGTATTTCATATTTGCCTTTTACAAGCCAGCATATGTTATATAAATAAAGCCTAAAATAATAAGACCCTCCCCTCCTTTCCACCAGTCAATAAATACCTACGGTTACAATTAACTTACTCTAAATCATAAGATGTTACTACTAGTCTTCAAGAAGGAAAAAAAAAAAAAAAAGTCCTTGAGAAGCACTGGGTGCATGACCATCGCAGCTACCTGCCTCCTTGCCTCCTTCCTGGAGGCTGTTCTGTTCCTACAGAACAAACTGGAAATGCCTCAAACGCTGTGCCTAGTGCACTTCCGATATCACCTGGGGTAGCTTTTCTGACCCAGACTACTTTCTCTCTTGGGGGGAAAGAGAGGGAGGCACAAAATACCACACTAAGCAAAAACCCCGCACGATAGCTAGGGAGGAAGGACCGGACACACTACAGCTTTTGCATGCAACAAGTACCTACCCACCGGACGAGCTGCACTTTCTGAGTCCTTTAGCACCTTGAGAGAAAGAGTTGCTACGTCTTTGGGGGCTGTTGGGAGGGGCTCATTGTAGCCACGCACAGAAGCAGGGCTCAATCCCAAGAAGCCCCCGGAGAATCTTTCCCCCACCCGCATTCTTCTGACTCCCCCGCCAGGGCTTCCTAACACTAAAATAGACTCTTTTTTCATCATCTATTTACATTAAAGATACAGACACTGTACACAAAAGGCTATGACAGCAAGCAGCAGAATCAAGAGAAGAAACCTACACCCAGCTCGCCTCAACTCTCACTCTGCCAATGGGAGGTGCTGCCTCTCTTCTTTGCTGTTAAAATCCTCTTCTTGGTGGGGAGGGGGATGGTGTTCCTTGAGGTTGCTCGCCCCCCAGATTTTGAAATCAGCCCTTCCTGGGGGTGGCCCAAAAGGAAGCAAGTGTTTTACTGTTATTTCTTAAAACACCGTTAGCATCTGGTTTAATGCTTCTATAAAAACATAATGACTGGATCCAGAGACCACAGCCTCAGACTCATTGGCAAAATGCTATTTGGTCTCGAATTTGCCGCCCTGGCCTTCTCTACCCATAAAGTTTCTGGAAAAGATCTGGGTAGAGAGAACTTGGGACACGTAGCGGGCGGGTGAGTCTGTGACCCAGTAAGAGCCGAAGGACGGTGTTATGAGTGGAACACCCCCAAGAGTTAGTGAGGAAGCTGGAAGGGACAAAAGGTACTGTGCAGTGGTTCCTAGATCCATCCGTGGCTCCGGGCAGAGCGAGGAACAAGGGGGCTCCCAAGTATATACAACAGGGATCGCCAGGGTCTACACCTTCCCCAAGATGTCGGGGCAAACCGGGGTAGAGGCTGGGAGAAGAAGGTATAGACGGCAAAACTCCAAGGGTCTTCTTCCAAGGTCCCCTGGCCGCTCAGTTACCGATTCCTCCCAGGCAGCCAGAGAGAATGCAAAAGAGCGGGGAGAGAGGGAGGGAGGAGGAGGGCTGGGAAGGCATTCAAGCAGCTGCAACTTCCGGATATGTGTCCACATCTGTGTTCCATCTTCTGAAAAAGAAAAATCGCCCCCAAACCACACCACGCCCCTGCCACTATCTGTTTCACACAAGTTCCAGGACCCTGAAAAAAACAA
The DNA here is from genome assembly GCF_964270905.1 of Leucopleurus acutus. NCBI lineage: Eukaryota > Metazoa > Chordata > Mammalia > Artiodactyla > Delphinidae > Leucopleurus > Leucopleurus acutus. The sequence continues at coordinate 57,398,683 of NC_139145.1, read as the reverse complement.
ACAAACAAAAAAAACCCAAAGTGCTTCTTCATCCTTTTGGGGAAGAGAAGGATGGGCGATTGTGGTCTCTGTTTCTTCAGAAGCTGGGGGTAGGGAGTGGGCAGACTGGCAGGGTTAGCCTGAGGATGCTAAAACCTCTGGCCTCGCTGTGGCGGCCCCCTCTCAGGTGTGAGAAGGGAACCAAGTTTCCAGGGGGAAGCGCCGGGACTTGACCCCAGGTGTCAGAAAGGCTTGTCGGGTCTGCTGGCCTTGGCGTCCCCGGCGGCTGCCTTGCAGATGACGCTGTTCGTGTGCTTGCAGCGGCATCCGGGGCGGCGCAGGCGGTCATAGCCGCGCTGGGCCAGCTTCACGCAGCCGGTGGCGGGCAGGTAGCAGAGCAGGCAGGGCAGCACCAGGGAGAGGGCGCCCATGAAGGACCAGCGGGCGCAGCAGTTTGAGCGCGAGCAGGAGCAGGGGTGGTCGGCGCAGGAGCCCTCATCGTCCTCGTTGGTGCAGTGGTAGAAGACGCCCTGCACCAGGCACATGCAGGTGCTATAGTTGACCAGCGTCTGGGCGGAGCACAGGCACTCCTGGTTGCAGACCCAGCAGGACGGCAACGTCCGGGGGGACGCGCACTCCTTGCACTTACACTTCCCGCAGGCCTCGCACAGCAAGAAGTGCTTGTCCAGCTCTGGGGGGACGGCCGGGCCCTTGAGGTCCAGTGGCTTGCAGTGGATGGCCTTGGGCTGGATGCGCACGGCCCTCGGGGAGGCCTGGTCAGCCACGGGCGGGGGGGCCATGTGGTCTAAGAGGCGCTGGTCAGAGGACGTACTGCTGCTGCTGCTCACAGAGCTGGGGCGCCCACTGAAGGAGATCCAGTGGTGGGTGATGTCCTGGTCACAGCGGGCGGGTGTCAGGGCCAGCTCTGGGGCTGCACCCCGGGTCCGCTTGGGGCCGGTGGGGGGTGCCAGGCCAGGATTGTCGATGTAGTCGTTCTCCACGTGGCTGGTCTTCATCTGGTCGATGGGGAGAATGGTGAGGGGGTGCTGGAGCCGGCCGTGGGCCATACGGCTATCCAGAAGGGGCTGGACCATGACTGAGCTGGGAGTCAAGGGGACGCTCTGTGGGATCGGGGGCTCCATGGGGCCAGAGGTCCTGGGCTGTGTAGAGAAGCAGGCTTCTAGGGGCCCTGGAGTCGGGGGCGGAAGAGAGAATGGATTCCAGACATCAGTATGTGGCCTGTTAACACCCCCCACCACCCCCACCCCCGTCAGGTCCTTGGGAGCCCAAATGAAATGGGAACTGGAATTCCTCTGGTGGACTCTCCAGCATTATGGCTTAGATGATTAATAATGACAGCAACAACAACAATAGTAAGTGGCAGAAATAACTTATTTAGTACTTACTATGTGCCAGGGACTCTTCTAAGCACCATATTTATTACGTCATTGACTCTTCACAATAAACCTAAAATGTAACTACTATTATTATCCCTTTTCTAGTTACAGGAAACTAATGTTCAAAGTAACTTGTCCACAGTCACACAAAACCATCAGTAGCAGAACTAGGGCTCAAAGCTGTGCCGTCCGAGTTCATTCTTATAACCCCCATGAAACATGCTCCTGATTTAAGACAGATAACAGCTTAGCAGTTATAAACACAGGCTCTGGAATCAGATCCAAGTTCAAATTCTCACCTCTGCCCAGCAGCGTTACTGTGAATGAGGTTCTTGAACCTCTATGCCTTAGTATTTTCATCTGTAAAATGGGTTCTTGTGAGGACTAAATGAGAAAATGCATATATAGGACCTAGCATTTTGCCTGACACACAGCACATACTCTAACTTATCACCATCCCAGAGAGCAACAGTTTAGATTTCCTGAGCACTAATAAGCACGAGTATTAAGTACCAAGCGATGTGCTGCGTGCTGAGGATGTGGGGACCATGACAGACGGTCCCTGTATGCTCCCATGTAGTTTATCAGCTGGATAAACAAAAGCCTTTATTTCAGATAATCACAAGAGAAGGAAGAGCTGTATCTGATGCCTGCACATCCAGGATATTAACTTATTACCACTACTTCTGAGAGCAGCAACGTCTAGTGGCTAATAACGCCTGGGTAGGTGCACCTCTGACAACTTGGATGGGAAATCCTCCCAAGGGGCACTCACATCACCCATTGCCAAGTGCTGAGCTGAACATTCAGCCTAAATGCTATTTACTAGAATAGCTAAGCCAACCCTGGATCAGTTTCTAATTTCACCGAGAGAGTGCAATTTTAAGTTGGAATCCGGCCAGAGATTCAACTGCAGTGCCTGACACGGAACCCCAGGAAGTCACTTAAATCAAAGAGCGGAAACGGCTTGGTTCAAATTTAGAAAGTGCACATTGTTTTCTATTAAAGTGCCATTTCCTCGCCTGCTGACCTTTACATTCAGAATTCGGCTGGAGATCAATTTAAAGAAATAGCAACAGAGGCCAAGACCCCTGCCCAAGGGGGCACGATTTGGAATCCCAGAGAAAGATTAGACTCTGGGAAGATTCCACCGGGGCTTGGGAGTGGGGGACACAACAGATAGCCAGGGTTCGGATAAAAGGGAAAGATAACCACCTTTGGCGGGGTGGGGGGTGGGGGTGGGGGGGAGACCATTGGATTAACGTGCTACGGGATGGGGTTTTGGTAAATGCTTTTTCAAGACGCTAATGATGTTCTGACTTGGAGAGCTGACCCTGTACCTCCGTTATTAGGTTCACCTTGCCTCAAAGGTGATGCTTAAGAAGGGGATGTGGATAGGTTTCCACTTCCAGTTCTAACCCTGTATCCCTCCAGACTTGGGACACACAGCTGGTCATCCCAGTATTCCAATCACAGGAGAATGACACCTGCCCCGAGTGACATGTTCATACTTATCAATGTCTCTATAGTAAAGAATGAAGAGAGAAAAAAAAGGCATTCAGGGCAACTCTGTATTATACGTCCCTTGCTTGGAAACAACAGTTTGATCAGAAATGGTTAAATTGGGGAAGGGCCTCTTTAGATGATTTCCAGCCTGTCTGAAATAAAGAGCTAGGTCTAGATGCGAAGTTCATGAAGTGGATGAAAGGGAGCTTACCCACAAGGTTCTCATCTGTATACTGCAAGGAAAAAAGCATTAAGTCTTTCCTGCAAGGTTCATTGCTCAGTCAACTGATACTTCCCCTTCGCAAAGCCATGAACTATGGGCTCATGAACAAGGGCTTTGCTCCCACAGTCCTATCTACTTGAGAGGGATTTCTGTGCACAGTTTCTCCCAACTCAGAGGATGTCTGCCTAGAGCCTGCCTCCTGCCTCTGTGTTCCCTCCACATGTCAGGAGAGCATCGTCTTCAAAGAAGAGACTTTCCCGTGGCAGAGTTAGACTTAAGTGTCTGGTAGGTCTGCCACCAAGAAAAGTCATCTGCCAAGGCAGCCTCCTTTGGGGATCCCGGGGTCAGGGCTGGATGGGGGGGGATGTTAGTTAAGCATTCAGAGAGAGGAGTTTTTCCAAGGATCAAGTTGGCCATGGGGCAGAACTTCAGGGGATGCTACCTCAGCCCACTTTATTCTTTGCAGGCAATCCAAAGCCTTGCTTCTAGAATAAGTGGGTTTGGGGTCAAGAGAAGGTTAGGAGCCACGGGTCCCAGACCTTTGCCTGGAGGAAAAGGTGTGACTAGGCAGAAGAATGGAAAATGCTGACAGAGGCACAGGAGACGACTCTGGCGCCAGCCAAGAGGTGCCTCAGCCAGAACCCCCCAACCAGCACAAAGACAACGCGATTCCCTTATTCCAGAAGCTCAGGGTCCTGCCAACAGAACGTCGGTGGTGGTGTGAAGGTTGTATTGCCCCATGTAGTTGGGCTTTTTGCCTCTTAGGACTAGGATTGGGACAGGCCATGCTGTGGGTACTCCCTCCCCTATACAGTTTATCCACTCTCCTTCCCCTGGTTCTATCCCTGGGGTTCTATAAGAACGGGCACACTTTCTATGGAGGAAGCAAAAGGCATGGGCAGTGCTTGGGGATTTTAATAGGCCCTGGAATCACAAGGCAGATTCATGGAAAAAGTCCCATGGAAAAGTCCCACCAGGAAGCCAGGGTGGGCGCAGCGCCTGCAGGCGATGGGGATATTGGCATTAGCAGGCTCCCATCACTCTCCAGAGGCAGCTGTCAACATCTGGGCCTGCACTCAGGGCCAGACCTGGGGGTGGGAGCTCAGTCCACGATGACTCAGCTCTCTTGGGACACGCTGCATCCAAGATGGCTCCAGCAGGCATATTCTAAAATGCATCTTCCCTATCACGACCCCGACAGAAGATGCCTTCCGGCCACCAGGGGCTCAGAGCTGTACCACTGCAACCTTCTCAGGCTTCACGGCCTCACCTCCCAATTAGCCAGGACCCTCCGCAGGAGGGTGGAATTCATTTGGCTGACAAGAAAAACAACTTCCCGATAGCCTGTTTGATAACCCCTCAACACAGCTAGACGGTGTCTCAAACCCCGCCCCCCCCCAAGTCCGCGGCTTAGAAGATTGATCCCTACTCACTGGGACACACCCACCCTCCAGTCTGAGCAATGCTGCCGAACTTAAGTGCAGTTTAATATGTACTCTGCTTCCCCGGCAAGGAAGGAAGAGATTTATAATACAAATAGGAGAGAGGAGGCTTTGCCTCATTTAGGCTGTTTGGGAGACTGTGGACAGAGAAACAAAGCCAGCAGTCCACTTAGCCAGAGACGCACCTCTATCGAATTTTCGGTGGCAGCCTTATGGATTAACATGAGGAAGGGAAACTTTTACCTCAGTTCCAACCTTCTAATAATAATAATCAGGGGAGGGCTTCCCTGGTGGCGCAGTGGTTGAGAGTCCGCCTGCCGATGCAGGGGACATGGGTTCGTGCCCCAGTCCGGGAAGATCCCACGTGCCACGGAGCGGCTGGGCCCGTGAGCCATGGCCGCTGAGCCTGCGCTCCGCAACGAGAGAGACAGCAACAGTGAGAAGCCCGCGTACAGCAAAAAAAAAAAAAAAAAAAATTAGGGGAGCAGCAAGCATTTATGAAACATTTCTTGGTGTCAAGCTCTGCGCTAAATCCTCAATGATTTTCTCCTTCAATCCTCACCATCCCCTTGGAGGATAATACCCATTTTGCAGAGGAAGAACAAAGGGTCATAGAGCAGGCAAGTGGTCGGGGCAGGATTCGAATCCAGGCAGCAGAGGCTCCAGAGGCTGCAACTTCAGCCCTGCGACCCTGACTTGCAATAACTCCTGGGTATTCATGGAAGGGCACGGAAGCACCCTTCTCTCTTATAGCCATGAACTCCGCCAGTCTCCCAGGTCTGCCACCAGCCCTCAGGGAACCTCACTGGGCCATCTTCGGGTTCTTACCCAACCAGTCTGGAAATGAAGCCAGACAGGGCTGACATCAGACTGGCCCCCAGTTAGGGGAATTTTCAGTGTGGAAAGCAGAGGCTGGGGGGTTGAAATCTGTCATTAAAGGAAGGGTCAGAGCTCAAGACATCTTCACTTCCATTTTCTTTGGCATCCCTTTTGTCACCTCACACACCCCCATTTTTCTAAGAGTTTTCATTTTTAGTTTTCTTAAGGTTGAATGGGTCTCATTTGTAGGATCTCACCACAAAGCAGTCCCTAAAAGGAAAGCCTAGAGTGGGCGGGAATCCCGTCTCCTCCCACCTATCAAGTTGAACTTAAGGGTCCCTAGGGCACGTTCATGGATGCGGCTTCCTGGTCCAGGTCTGTGGGGAAGGGAAGGAGGAGCTAGGGTAAAAGGAAGGCAGAAGAAGAGAGTCCTAGAATACTGAATCAGCAGGCTATCGAAAAGCCCAGAGCACACTGTCCTGTATTTGCGGCTTCGTCTGTGAGCCTGACATTGCATGTGTACCTGTGGGGAGGGGCTGAGCATCAAGGCGGCAGACAGCTCAATGCAGGCTGGCTGGAAAGAATCAAGAGGCATGTTAAATGTCTGTTCCACCCATCCACCCCTTCCCCTGGACTTATCCCAGGGAGAGGAGTTGGGAAATATTAGGAAAACCTGACAGTTGTACTTTGAAAACTACAGGTCAGCTAATGCCAAATGGCAAGGGGCTCTGAATGAAAGGGTAGTTTCTGCACTGCCCCATTCAGTCCCAGCAGGTGCCTTCAGGGAAGGCTGTTCAAGCCTTTAACAGCTCAGAGAAAAAGGTCTCTAGGCTTCAGGAGAGCCCGCCCACCACTATCTACCACTCTCGCTTGGGTTCTTTGGGACAACACTCCAGTTTAGTTCATTAAGCTCCAACTAAATAATGACTTATTGCTTCAAAAAGACTTTTTAAAGGGGGGGAAGGGGGAGGAGGGAAGCCAGGGACTTGCCTTCCCTACACCCCACCGAGGGAGACAATCTCTGCTGCAAATAAAGCATTTAGGCAGCTGGATTTGCCTGAGAAACCTTGCTCCTCCCTGCCACCCACCACTAGCACTAAGGAGCTGACCTCTGGCCATAACCTGTCAGAGATCACAAAAGCAGCTGCTTTTCCTCACGTTGTCCCATCCCCAGTTATCAGTTCCCAACCGTTTTCTCTTCTTTTTCCACAACCAGCTGAGCTCCAAAGCCCCGGTGCTAGGGTGAGTGGGAGAGGTCTTGCTGTACTTGGCTCTGGGCTATTCTAACCGGCTACAAATTTTGGCTTCGATGTATTCCCCTCTGAATTGTTGTCTGCTCAGATCCCCTTAAAGAGGGATTAGAAGTCAAGAGTGAGAAAAGAATGGGGCTAGAAGTCTGTTAACTACTGGTACAGTTGGGGAACCACTGGCCCACATCAAAGTTTGGGATGGGGCACCAGAAATCTAAACCCCAGGGGAGGACCCCCCCCCCCTCACTGACACCAAGATCATTTTATTTGTCCACTAAGAATTGGACTTACAATAATAGACGTTAGCTTACTCCTGGGATGGGGCAGGAAATGACTCCTCCTTCCCCCCAACCAGAAAGAGACAAGGGAAACCACTTTTCTGCAAATGGCCACCTGCCCCAGAAGGGCCCCTTCCCTCCTCCGTGAGATCCAGCACATCTGTGCTCCCTCCCCGGTGCCCTTGCTTCCTCCACCGACTGTCCTTGGAAAGAACAATCGTGATCACAGCTGAACGGTGGAGCCTCTTAAACCCAGCCACATGTCCCGGATACATCCCCAGCCTCGTCAGCTGTCCGGATCTGCAGGGTGGCCCCAGGCCCCCTCGAGAGCTAAGCATCCTTCGCCTCTTACATCACACAGCACCCCACATCTCCTGTGGAGGAAGGGGCTCCCTTACAACCAAGCCCTCCTTACTAGGCACCCAGTAGTAACAAGGGGCACAGCCCCAGCCCTGCACACCTGCTAGCTGCTCAGCTGGTCCTGGCCCCTCGGGAGGAGTTTCTTCTCCCCACTCTGCAGATGGGGAGACTAAGGGCTAAGCTTAGCACATTTCCTAGCCCCTCATCTGCTTTGACCCAGCCCCTACCTTGGTCTGGAAGAGGTAATACAGTCTTCGGTTATGTTGCCCTTCATCACCTTCTTCCTTTGGCTCTTTTGAGAGAGTAAAAATATATTCCAATGAGTCATTGCTTTCCCTTCTGTCAGGCAGATCCAAGTTGACCATGAGATGGAACCTTCTCCACTCTTGCCATGTCGACATCCTAAATCCAAAATTTTTTATTCTATCCCTAGATCCGGAGGCTTTCTTCACAAGGGAACTTCCACCTCAGTAGGGCTCAGATGACAGGCAACTCTGGATGCAGAACCACATTGAAAGCCGTAACTTTCTAAGAACACTGACCTTCTTCTCTGAAGAGAAGGGGCTCCTCTCTAATAAGCCTCCCGGTACCATCACCCGGGCCCTACCCAAGAGGACGGACCGGGGAAAGAAAAATACTCGTGGGGGCCGGAAGATGTCACATGAAGGGACTAATAGCATTAGACATTGGAACAGAATCCCACACAAAGGATTTATACTTTGGTGATACCAAAGTATTAAACCCCAGAGCAACACACCTCAGGGACATTTCTGGAGGTGTTAATGGGTGTTTTTTCCTCCCTTAGTTTTAAAATCACTGACTTTCAAATTCTGCACTGAAAGGCTGCCTTCATTTGTTTTTCAAGTCAGCCAAACCTCTGGGCAGAGGCAATGTCAGGTTTACCAGAGTGGGGGGGTGGAGTTCCAAAGAGCCCATCTCTCCACCTATTCTGGAAGGATGAAAACAAAAATGACATCTGTGAGCTCCAAATGCCCCCAGCCTCTGCCCTGCTTTAACCGGGAATCATACTATTCCATGTGATCAGTCTCTGCCCACTTCACCCTACCAAAGCTTTAAGGAGATGTTGCCATTTCAGAGAGTAATTTGGTAAAGGTCATGGGAGTGAGCAGGAGAGCACTTACTCTAGAGTTCAGAATCTACGAAGGAAGATGACCAAGAGACATCTTTAAAGTCTTCCTCATCAAGCTGACCAACATTTGTCCATCAAGGAGATTTTAGAAATCTGCCACCAAAATGCCCCCTACCCAGTATTGGCCACGCAGCTCAGTTGGTCAGGATGTGCACTGCTCATATTAGAATTCGTCTGGAGCCTTCTGGCAAGTGAGGACCCTCCCAAGGGCTAGGAAAGACAGAAAATTTGATTTCACACTGGACACATCTACAACTTCTTTCCCACCCTTCTGCCGAAAGAGAGAGAAGGAGACAGAGAAAAGAGAGAGAGAGAGGTAGGTGTGGGGGGCATTGTCAATGGCTGCCCTCCCTTTCCTAGTCCTCCCCACACCCACACACTAAGGGAAAAACTGAAACTTTCAGATGTTTATGCTCCATTAGTATGAAGATCCGGGGGAACGCTAAACATTGTGAAATCACCAGTGCAATATTGGGTAGGGCCTCAGGCCAGACAGTGCTTATTAAGAGATTGATAAACCCACATTTCCTAAACGCTCTGGGCCTTCACCTGCCAGCTTTGTATCCCCCAAGAGGCTCAGAGAGACTGGAGAGCCTTGGTCAGCTAACCAGACAGAGATGCACTTGCTCTCACCCCTCCCCAAACTGGAGAGAATCATGCCACTGGTTTGGAAGCAGGAAAGAGGGGGTTCACGCTGGGTCTGGGCGCCCCACCGAACCCACAACCTTCCTTTCATCGCGAATCATGCTGGGGTTGGGGTGGGGGAAGTGGTCTCTGAGCCTTGATGAGCCAGAAGGCAGCCTTCTGCCCTCATCCAGGCCTGGCAATATGGATACCCATCCAGCAGCCGGTACAAGAGGCAGCCAGCAGCTCTTCCCTCTGCCCACCATCCAGCCCCTCCAGCCCAGTTCGCTTCTCCCGTCCATCGCTCAGCCCATCAAGCCATGCAACCACTTTCCGCCTCTCCTGCCTCCTCTGCCCACAACCCCCAGCCCCCAATCAAAGAAAATTGAGAAACCGTCTTCTTGCACAAGAGCAGCTACTGTCTAAATGCTTTTTGATCGTCTGTATGGAGGGGAAACTGGGCAAAGCCCTGGTCCCAGTGATGGAGCCAAGCTCCAGCTGTCCTGGCTGACCAAATTTGCCCTCACCCCCCTTCATTGCCCCCATAGGCTTGGCGATTCAGAATTTTCAGAACGTACCGTCTCTATCCTTCTCTCTTCTCGGTGATGTCAAGCCTGGTACCACCAAGAAGGAAGGAGAGAAAGCGGGAGCCTTATCTCTCCTACGCACGCAGCCTCTTCCTCCCGCTCCCACACGCCCGGCGTTATGGAAACGCACCTTCAGCCCCTACCACAGCCCCAGCGCGGCCCGGGGGCCCCGGGACCTGGCACAGCTCGGTGCCCGGAGATAGGGAGGCACGAGGAGGCCGAGGAGCCTCGGGCCCTGCAGAGGCCGGGGAAGAAAAAGGCAACTGCAAGGCAGCTGCACAGCATAAAATGCGGCAGCAGAGCAAAGGTCAGACGGCAAGGAACCGCCTCGCCAAAGAGAGAGAGAGAGAGCAGAAATGCCCAGTCCCGGCCAGCCCCGCTCTGACCATCGAGGGGGAGGCAGAAGGGAAGAAAACCCAGTCCCTCACGGCTCCGAAGGGGAAAGAAAAACCTACGTCGAGCATAGGCCGCTGCGGCGGGCTGGGGAGATCTACGGCAGAGCTGGCACCGTGGGCAGCGAGCCCGGGGTGGGCGAGCCGCCCAGGGCGAGGGCGCCCGCCGGACCCAAGAGGTGGCTCCTGACGGAGCCTAGAGCCGCCTGTTACAGCGCCCGAGGCCGGTGGTGGCAGGGGGAAAAAGGCCAGGCCAGAAGCAAACTCCCGGGACACGCACGGAGCTTCCGAGTCGTGGAGAGTGGGGAAGCTGTGCTTGGCAGTGCCCGGGGGTCGGGAACGCCGGTGCCAAGCTGTGAACACCCCCGGCGCCTTGCCGGCCCACCCGAGGGCGTCAGGGAGCTGCGGCGCACCGCAGCGGCTCCAGGAGGCGCAGGGAGAGGGAAGGAACACTGAGGCGCGCCTAGAAATAGCGCACCATTTGCCCCAGCCCGAGGGGGAGTCGCGTCGCGACTCAGAGAGGGGCAGCTTCACATCCCGAAGCCGGTCGGGGACTTACTTTGAGGAGCCACAGAGTCACAAGCATTGCTCCACCTCTGTGTGAATTCCCGAACCCGAGTGGGTCTGACGCCGCTGTCCTCACAGACGCCGGCCGGAGGAACCGGCACTGCTCCCTGCGCTGCTCAGCGCCAGCACCGCGCTGTCAGCCCCTCTCGCTGCCTCCGCGGCGATGTTGCAACCACTGCCTGGGAAAATGGCTTTTTTATGAATGGGAGGGAAGGGAGCTCCTGTGCGCACGCGCGCAGTTCGCGATTCTATGAATGGGTGGGCACAAGAGACCCCGCGCGCGCATGCGCCGCGCTCCTTTTTTTATGAATGGGGGGCCGGAAAAGAACTTAACCCGTGATTGCTGGGGCTGGCTCTCGCTCCTCCAGGGGCCGTCGTTCTTTTACAAAGAGGGGTGGAGGTTGTTGTTGCCTTTTTTTTTTTTTTTTCCTTTATGAATGGAGGGCGGCGGCGACTGCTGCAGCTGGCTCAGCTGCGCGGGCTGTACCCCCTCCCAGCCTGCGAGAGGAGGTAAAGGCCACCTTCACGCCACTGCGGGCCTGGGCTGGAACCGTCAGTGTTGCTGGGGGGCGGGGGGGCACTGCGGCCTCAGGATCCTGGGCTGAGAGCTGGGTGGGGGAGGACACACCTAGATCTAGGGATTTCTACCCGCCGCAGGCAGTCGGGAGGGCGGGGGAACGGGAAGACCCCTGCTGAGGGCCTTCTCTTTCTCTAGACTAGGGGCGTCGGGGGGCGAGGGGTCTTGAAGCTGCGTTTACCAAAAATTAAGAAAATGTCAAACGTCCATGTCAAAGAAGGGCGGAGTGGGGATTGCTGAGTGAATCTGGTTCCTGACGCTGAGTCTCCCTTGAGTAAGCGCAGACCACCCCTCCCCCCATTTCTTGGGTGTGGACAGCGACTGGGCCGAGGCCTCTTCCGGCTCTAGTACCCCCCAGGGTGATACTGGCTACTCAGCTAGAGACCTGGCTGTCGCCTGGCAGCGCCCCCTTCCCCCCCACTCCAGGGTAATGTCCGCAGTGCTCCGGCGTCCGCCCGCCCTCAGCTGCCCTGGCTGGTGCTCCCCTCTCCGTGCGTTTCCCAGCCCTCACGGGACGCGGGCCTGAGGACCCTGTGTCCTCCGAAGGCCACAGCCCTTTGCTGCTGTAGGCGCCTCTCCCCAGCCACCCCTACTTGCGCCCCTCTGGGGAAGCGGGAGCGGCCGAGAATTGGCCAGGTGGATGGGTGGAGCCGTCCGCGCCGAGGATGCTGCCGGGGTGGCCATGGGATTAAATAACAACAGAGCTCTTGAGCCGCAGAGGAAATGGAAATGGCCGGGATCTTTTCTTTGCAGTTAATGATGGGGCGGCGGGGGCGGGGGGAGCGCATCAACCCTGGGCGGTGAAAAGAAAAGCCCCCGCCATTAGGCCTGACTCCGGGAAGGCGGGGAGCCCTCGCAGCAGGCCCAGCTCCGCCCAGGAACGAAGGAGGCTGTAGCCTCCGGGGAGTCCGGGGTAGGGGGTGGCTTTGAGGCGGGGATAAGAGCTGGGCCAGGGTCTGAATCCCCTGTAAGGTTTGTCTTGATGGTGTTTTCGCTTCACGGGGAGGTTGTGAGGCAGGTTTTTTCTTCCTACGCCACCATAGATCTGTGCTTGGCTGTTGTCAAGGGAGCCGATGAAAGGCTTCCAGCCCAGGCCAGAGGTCTGGCCTTGGGCTGGATCTGGGGCTGGGGCTGGTGCTGGCGCTCTGGAGACAGGCAGAGGGAGAGACATTTTGCAAACCCAGACCAGAACCCAAGGTCACCGAGTCCAGGCTAAAATGGCTTCTCGCTACTCAAACGCACCTTTGCAGTGTGATTTCCTTCCTCAGCTCCTGGGGGCAGAGCAGGCTCTCCCCCTACGAAAGCTCAGTCTTCCTTTCAGGGCCAAGACCTTACTTAATGCCAAGAGAAAAACTCTTTACTAGGACAATAGAGTATTTTACAGTTGTTCATGCCCTTTACAGGCATCCAAGCTCAATATCATTATTCCTATTTGTCAGATGTAGAAATTGAGGCCAAGGGTCCTGCACCTGATAAATGAAAGATCTAATAAATGGTGGTGCTGATTTTCTAGATCTTTGCAACCCGGATCTTTCTACTTTGCTACCACCCCATCTTCATATCACAAGCCTAAAAACTTGTTTCTTGCAAGTCACTTAAGCATGTTAAACAAGGAAAGTTGGAGCAGTGATTTTCCAGCCAGTGGTTGCTCATGGGCCTTGCTGGAACAAGTAAAAGGATGGGAATAAGGAAATGCTTTCTAAACTGTGGAAGAAAATCAAGATGAGGTAGGGGGTGGCTGTCCTGTGTCCTTAATTAGAGGAATTAGCCAAGAGACAGTGTTCCTTCCATTACTGGTCTGTTCTCAGCTTTCCTGAAGGAGAAGTGAGGAGACCCCAGCTCTGGTGGGGCTCCATGAAGGGGCCCCCCATCCTGAGCTGGGAGGAGTCTCTGATGCCTGAGCAGACTGTGACTTGGTGTCTGGGAGGGCACTGGGGACCATATTCCACTCTTCCTTGGAACCTAAAGAGAGGAGAGGTTTGGGGCTAACTGTTATGAGAAATCCATCCATCCATCCATCCAGTCAGTCATTCATATATTCTGCCCTGGGGCCTGCCCTGACTCTGAGGCCTTGGTGGTGAGAGACAGACAGCCCTCCCTGCCCTAGTGAAGCTCACAATTTGGGGGGAAGACAGACTATGCAATTTGAGTCTATGATAAGTGCTAGGAGGGAGATGGACGCAGGATCTGAGGGTATGGGGAGAGCTGCGAAGGACCTGATTTTAATTTGGGCACCAGGGGGTCTCTTTCTGACAGGGGGCTGTGGTTATGAGTTGAGACTTGGAGACTGGGAAGGCGTGACCTGAAGGAGGATGAGGGGACAGGTTGGGAAGCGTCTGCATGAGGAAAGGCTGATGTGAAGGTGCCTGTAGGGAGGCATCTCTGTGGCCGACACCCTCAGGTTGTTTGTGTTTTAATCCTGTCTGCAGCCCAGGGGCCAGAGGTTGGGGGAGAGGGGACAGAGTGAAAGATGGTGGGGAATGCAAAGCATTTGTGCCTTCACAGTTTAACGGTACCACCTTCATTCTTTGGATTGAGTGGCTGGTAGGCCTGTGCTGGATTTTTTTTTTTTTTTTTTCCTACTTCCTGTGACTTTGTTCATTCCAAAGCTGCCCTGTCTCTTCCCCAGGTATAACTCTTCTGCTGGAGGCGGACCCTAACAGCACCGCATTCCCGCCCGTGCTAATTATAGTCGTTTCACCCTATCACCGTCTTCACCCCTACCAGATCGTGTACAGGGGAGTCCAGTGGCTTCGGTTCTGGGCTTTGCCCTCTTATCAAGCTGGGAGCTGAGTGCAGTGGGAGTGAGGAGAGGCAGGAATTCTAATTCAGTGGCAGACATTTACGGAGCATTTACTGTGTGCCATTCCTGTGCTCGGCCTGTTTTCATATGTCATGTAGCTTTAAAAAGCTGTGCTCTGGGTCTTATCTTCCCTCCTTTTCAGATAAGAAGTCACAGGCTCTGTTTTAATTATTTACTAATTCCACAAAACATTATTATACACCTCCTATGCATCAGGCACGGTGCCAGGTATTGGGTTTACAGTGATAGATGCTATTTTTGTCCATATAGAGCTTACAGTCAGTGGTGACACCATGGTGTCACGTATAATCTTCATCAGCACCCTCATTTATTTCTGTATTCAGTTGACCTTTCTCACCCTTCTATCAAATAGGAAGCACTGAAACCAAGCCCCCCAGTACAAGTAAATGACCTGCCCCTACCTATAAGGAAACTCTGGAACTGCTACTGTTTATATAGTCAGGAGGGGAGAGAGATGTTAAACAAATAATGATTTATTTGTTTCCAAGAATGATTTAATTACAGTTAACATCAGTGGTGCATTAGAGAGTACAGGAGAGCAAAGGAGGGGCCACAGCCTGGGGGCCCTGGAGAAGTTTCCCTGCATTTCGCATCTGCAGAATGCAGACTCAGCCAGGCACAGGGGTGGCAGAAGGAACCTTGGGGAGTGCTAGTGCAAGCGAAGACAGCCAGGGCGATGTGTCACACCCGAGGTTAGAACTCTGTTCTGGCAGTAGCCCCTAGGCTTTCTGGCTTTCAGCTTTGGAGCCTGGAGAACTTGAAAGACAGATGTACAAACACTGACCGCAGACTGCTGGGGTTCAATCTCACCTTTACAAGCTCCACAGCCTTGGACAAGTTACCCAAACTGAATGTGCCTCAGTTTCCTCCTCTGTCATATGAAAACTAATAGTAGTACTTAGCAAAAAGGTCTGAGTGGACCTTGAATGGAATAATGCACATTAAAGCCCTTGGAACAGCGTCTAGGTGCTGAATACACGTTTCGATGATTATTCAACATACCCAGCCATTTTGATGAATGGGAATAAGTTAGAATTTTAAGAGAAGCCTATTTATCTGTGCGCATCAAAACTTCAGAAAGTGGAAAACACTCTCAAATGCAAACAAAGTTTTCTTTATCAAGAAACAGTTCAAACAGTCATACTGTGCTGTCATTGATGCTTTAACTAGTACAGTTTTTGCAGGATAAAAGTTATATTTTTAACAGTGTGACTGGGTATCTTAAATAGTTCACCAAAGAGTTGATTTTAGATACTTGGATTTCAGTGGTAGCAGATAGTTTGATATAAAGCTGGGAATGATGATTCTCTTGTATCAGTATTGGGAGGGGCGGTTGTTAAACACTTGGTGACTTTACATAATTCTTAATCTCTTCAGATCTCTATTGTAAAAAGGGCGATAGTCATAGTATCTGCTTCAGGGGATTATCATGAGCCCTAAAGGGCAAGATATTTTTCAAGTAATCTAGCTGAGAGCCAAGTGCACAGCGAGTTTTGAGGTCCCTCTAATTGCTCTGTGTAATAGGGAAATTTTGAAGATTTTAGTTTGGTTACAATAATACAGGTCACTAGCTTCCTCTTCCCCCATTCTTCCTCCAAGACCCTTGGTTTTCACACTTTGCTGAACAGGGCCGTGGAAGGTTATGCAAAAGAAGCTTTCCTGAAGACCTCACATAGTCCAGAGTGGTTTCCTCATAGGTGTGACTATACAGTCAGATTTGCATTGTTTCAGTTTCGGCTACTGAATCAAGGTTTTTATGAAGGTATAGCGGCACAGTTCAAATTTGCACTAGTTCACATAAAGTGAAGCACACTGCTCATTTCAGATGTGGGAGCTAAATCCAGAGCAACCACTGAGAGCAGTAGGAAGAGAAGAAGGAGAAAAAAATAAAAGATCAAGAGGAGCTCTTTTGGTCCTTGCTTGCAAGTCACAGAAATTCCCTGGTAATCTTGAAAACTCAGCTGATGCAGTGATTGGTGAGCTATGACTTTGGGAGTGGACATATTTAGACTTTGCCCAAAGAACTGCCACTTAACTGCTGATGGATCTCAGGTGAGTTACTGATCCTTTAGACTCTCGCTATTATATATTTAATGGGCATGATAATTCTACTCCATAGGGTGGTTCAGTAAATACCTCATAAGTGGCTGTGTCCTTCGTACAGCAGAATGGGGACCCTGAGAGAAGCACAGGGTTAAGGAAGGGATATGTGGACTCTGGAGGGGTCAGCAATTTTCTGGAGGCTGAACTTTGGCTTTCACGTTCCATGAGAGGCATGGGGGGTTGCGTGCTTCTTTCTGACTTGACTTGTGATTTGGGCCACCCTTTTTCCCCTGGCCTCCATTCATGCCATTCCATTTGGTCAGTCATTCATTGGCTGATTTCATTCAGCCAATATTTAAGCAGCTTCTAGGTACTAGGCACCATCCCAGGCCGTGAGGGTGCAACAGTGAACAAGTTATAGGAATCTCCTGCTCTCATATACCTAGTCCAATGAGGGAAGCAAATAATAAAAAGTAAACACCCAAATAATAACATAAATTCAGATGTTGGTCAAATCCATGAAGGGGATAATAAAGGGATGTGACAGTGATTGGGAGGTCAGGAAGAGCCTCTCTAGGAAGTCTGAAGGCTGAGGAATGGGAACCTTGCAAGTGTTTAGGAAGGAGGCCACAGTGCGTGCAAAGAGCAGGGCAGGTGTGACCTGGTGTGTTCCAGGACCACTGACACCTTGGGCCTGAGGCTGGAGGGGCTCATCTCTGCTCGAGGACATTCAGGCCTCCTCCAGCTGACTTGCACTACACCAGGGCTGGCCGGACTCCAGGGTACACGACCACGTGCACCAGCCTCAGACCCTGGGGAAGAATTTACAACCATCCTGGGCCTGTTTACCACCTGCCAAAGAACACTTGGAAGGCACAGGCTCTTTCTCATAACTAGTTTTTTCAGAGCCACGTATAATACGAAGCAATTCAACTGGGTAGGATTTATTTTTTCTTAAGTAATCCTCTCATTGAAGTATAACATTTTAGTTGGGCCATGTGAAGTTGCTAACATGCAGCGACTTTTCATGGACAAAGTGGCATTTCATATGATTCAACATAAATATATTGTTTTACAACATAAAAGTGTACAAATTAGAAGTATAGAACTGAATGAATTTTCATGAACTGAACACAACGGTAGAACTAGTGTCCAGGTCAAGAAACCAAACATTACCCAATTCGGGAAGCCCCACTCACGCTCTTCCCATCCCAAACCACCACCATGCCCCACCTCCACCCACAAGGGTAGTCACTATTTTGACTTTTAGCAACATAGATTAACATAGTCTATTTTTAAAAATCTTTCTTTAAAGGGAATTATACGGTAGATACTTTTTCTTGGTGAGATTCAGCCATGTTGTTGCATGTAGTTGTACTTTCTTTTTTGTTGCTGTGTAACATTCCATTTTATGACTATACTACAATGTGTTTATTTTTTAATTTTTTAAAATGTTTTGGCCGTGCCATCCAGCATGTGGGAATCTTAGTTCCCCAACCAGGGATCAAACCCACGCCCCCTGCATTGGAAGTGTGGAGTCTTAACCACTGGACCACCAGGGAAGTCCCTACAACGTGTTTATTCATTCTGCTCCATGGACATTTACATTGTTCCAAGCATTTGGTTTTAAGAATGCTGCTTCTGTGAACATTCTTGTACATGGCTTTTGGTTGAACACATATTAATATATCTGTGGATATAAACTGAGGACTGGGTCAGTGTTAGTATTTCCAAACAGTCATCCAAAGCGGTTGTACCAGTTCATACTCTCTGCACTGCTTTATTCAATGCCTCCTTGCTGCCTAGCTCTTGGGCCAGGTTCAATGTAAAGAATGAATATGGGGGGCTTCCCTGGTGGCACAGTGGTTAAGAGTCCATCTGCCAATGCAGAGGACACGGGTTCGAGCCCCGGTCCGGGGAGATCCCACATGCCGCGGAGCAACTAGGCCCGTGCGCCGCAACTACTGAGCCTGCACTCTAGAACCCGCGAGCCACAACTGCTGAGGCCCGCGTGCCACAACTACTGAAGCCCACGTGCCTAGAGCCCGTGTTCTGCAACAGGAGAGGCCACCGCAATGAAAGGCCTGTGCACCTCAACGAAGAGTAGCCCCCGCTCGCCGCAACTAGAGAAAGCCCGCGCGCAGCATGGAAGGCCCAACACAGACAAAAATAAATTAATTAAATAAATTTTTTTTAAATTTAGCATTTCTTTGAAAAAAAAAGAATGAATATGGGGGTAGTAGTGGGGAGGATACATGACAGGATTCATGGGATGAATCTCAGTTTGTGTAGTGATTAAGAGCACAAGTCCTGGAGCAGCTAGGCCTGGTTACGATTGTCACTCTTCTCTATTTACCCTCTGCCTCTGTGACCTTGGGCATGTCACCCAATGTCACTAGACCTCAGGTCCTTCATCTACAAAATGGCATAAGTATAGTAGCTCTTATTGCACAGTGTCTGTCACCCATTTTTTTTACTTGAGAAATGTTTGTGGAAAGCCTGAAGTGTACTAGGCTCTGTTCTGGGCACTGAGAATTCAAGAGTGAACAAGATAGATGGGACTTTGCTCTCATGGAATGTATGTTCTAGTTAGGGGAGACAGATAATAGTGGAGCTAACAAAAAATTAAGATAATTTCGGATAGCGATACATGCTATGGCAGCAGTAAAACGGTGCGGTGATGGAGCAATAGGGTGAGGAGGGTAGGGGAGTCAGGGAGGTAGTGACTGAGCTGAGACCCACGTGACCAGCAGGAGGCAGCCATGCGTGGATCTGAGGGGTGAGCACTTCAGGCAGAAGGGCTAGCTGGTACAAAGGCCATGAGGTAGGAACAAGCTTGGTGTCTGTGAGTTGCACAAAGAAGGTTGATGCTGCTGGAGCTGACTGAGGGGAGAGGCCGTTTTAGATAAGACAGCAGAAATCATATTCCTGTAGGGCCTTGACTGCAGAGGCAAGGAGTTTACATTTTATTTTAATATCAAGGGGAGTCATTGGAGAGTTTTAAGCAGGGGACCAACATGAGCTAATTGACGTGAAGATTGAGATATTATATATATGTATGTATGTATGTATGTATAAAGAGCTTAGCACAGAGTCGGGCATAGAGTGATGTTCGGTAAATGTTAGTTGCTGCTACTGCTATTATTATTTATTGATGCTCCTAAACAACCTAAAAACTTTCATCCTTATTGAGGATGAGGAAGCCAAGGCATAGACCCATTACCATCCACGTGTAAAGTCAATCAAATCAGAGAACAGGATGTAGATTTGAATAATCAAAGGAAATGCGTTTGGTCCCTTTCCCAAACGGGAATTTTGAGGCAGAGGATTTTTCGCTGTGGTTAGCAATTATCTGGAGCCAACCAAATGCAGCTCCTTCAGCTCCACTTTGCCAAAATGGCCAGCGTTCCATCACTTGGGTGCCATTGACTGTGGCCCTGGCCACCATTTAGGGCCCTGGGAAAAGCTCACGGTTGATTGTTTAATCCATCTGCCTTTGCTCTGGGTCTGATGGGCCAAGAATGGGGAGGCACTCCGTGTTCTCCACCTTGAGGGCCCACCGGGTTTACTGAGATGCCATCCACTGCCCTGGCTTGGAGGCTCTCCCACCACGTTCTTGCCATATGTTCATAAAAGGCTTTTGAAGGAAGCTGCCCTTTGTTATCTCTGACACAGAGAAATGGCAAGTAAATAATCTGTGAACGAATGAATGCAAATTGTGTAACGAAACTAGGCAAAGCTTCTTAGGGTATTTAACACTCGTTTTGGGGCAAAGTGTCCTTCTCTTAGTAAGGATGTTTTCATTCCTTCATTCATCAATATGTATTGAGGTTTTGCTAGATGCCAGGTGCCAGGCAGTGTACAGTAGTGAGCAAAAAGGGTGCCATTCTTGCCCTCATGGAGCTTCCAGTCTAGTGGGACACACCTTCATCAAATACTTGTACAAATACGAATAGAGAATGACAATAGTGATAAGTGCTCTGCAGGAGACGTATTAATGTCCTGAAGGTATATAATGAAGGTGGAGCTTTGGGAAAGTGCCTCCAGTATGTGGCACTGGAGCTCAGCCCACAAAGATGAGTGGGGATAAGAGGATTTAGAGGGTAGAGTGAGAAGTATTCTAGCCAGAGAACAGCATATGCCAAGGTCCTGAGGTGGGAAGGAACATGCATGGTGAATCCAAGAATATAAGAGAAGGCCACAGTGACTAAAAGGCTGAAAATGAGGTGGACTCTGGTCCCAGTAAACGCTGGCGATATGGCAGAGAAGACAGGTCACAAAAGGCTTTGGAGGCTATGTTAAGGCACTTTTAGCCATCTCAAGGACTATGGGATGCTCTTAAAAGACTTGAAGCTGTAGATGTGTATGAGTGAGTGTGTGTGTTAGGGAGTGTGTCATTCTAGCCACAGTGTGGAAAATGGATTGGAAGGAGCCAGAATGGGTTCTCATAACTGCCTGGCCCTCCTTGGCCTTTCAGTGCTAGAGGCGGTAACAGAGGCCTGTTTTTCCCAGTTCCAGGGTGTTGTGCTTTCCCTGTGGTTTCCTACACTCTGCCCACGTGTTTGCAAATAGTTCCTTTATCAAACACTCGTCACATGACCAAATTTGTTCTGATTGACTTTATGGAAAAGTCACATATGGACAAAGCAGGAGAAAACTTTAGCAGCTCCCTAACTTAGCTCTTTTACTTTATTTGTAATAAGCCCCTATTACTGGATTTTGTTTTCTAGCCATTCTGACAAGCTTTGTCTTTTCAACGCAGAGCAAAACATTTCAGTTAGAATGTATTTACGTAAGAGCTAGAAATTACTGAATTAGTCAGATTTCTCTCTATCTTATTTTGTGCTGTTTGTCCTGGGTGGGTTTTTTTGTTTGTTTGGTTTTAAGACGTAATTTTTTCAGAGCAGTTTTAGATTTATAACAAAATGGAAAGGAAGGTACAGAGAGTTCCCATGTACCCCCTGCACCTACACATAACTTCCCCTATGTCCTGGTTTATTTTTATTTTTTCCTTCCACTTTATCTTCTTATGGATTGAAGTTTTTAATCACCCCATTTTTTTCCCCATTGATTGCCTTGGAAGTTACAGTCTCTCTATTTATTCTTTTAATGGGGCCTCTAGATATTAAAAATTTAATCACAGGGACTTCCCTTGTGGTCCAGTAGCTAAGACTCTGCATTCCCAATGCAGGGGGCCTGGGTTTGATCCCTGGTCAGGGAACTAGGTCCCACATGTTGCAACTAAAAGAGATCCCGCATGCCGCAAGGAAGATCCTGTGTGCTGCTACTAAGACCTGGCGCAGCCAAATAAATAAATTAATATTTTTCTAAAAATAAGTAAAATTTAATCACAATTTTTACCCTCTTAAACAAAACTATAAGTGACCTTAAACTACTTTAACTTAAACTCCCCCCATCATTTATTTCCTGTTGTAGTCCAGTTTTTTCACTCTTCTTTTTTTTCTCAGGACAGATGAGACATCATTGTTTCTTTACACAATCAAATGTTGTTCATTGGTGGCTTACAGAAGTACCAATCTCTTTGTTCACGGTTCCTTTTTATAAGAATATCCATCTGAGATTGGCTTCCCTCTGCCTGAAATTCATCCTGCAGTATTTCCTTCAGCGAGAGTCTGTTGGTAGTAAATTCTCTTGGTTTTTGTGAGTTTAAAAATGACTTTCTGGGCTTCCCTGGTGGCGCAGTGGTTGAGAGTCCGCCTGCCGATGCAGGGGATACGGGTTCGTGCCCGGCTCTGGGAAGATCCCACATGCCACGGAGCGGCTAGGCCGCTGAGCCTGCGCGTCCGGAGCCTGTGCTCCGCAACGGGAGAGACCACAACAGTGAGAGGCCTGCGTACCGCAAAAAAAAAAAAAAAAAAGACTTTCTTTCACTATCATATTTAAATTCTTGGATGAAATTCTCGATCGCCAGTTATTTTATCTCAGGACATTGAAGATACCATTCTGACTTCCACTGTGGCTGCTGAGAAGTCTGTGGTCTAATTGTAGTTTCTTTGTCATTGATTTGTATTTGTCCCAAGCCCTGTGCACTTTCACTTTGATGTAAGTACACAGGAATATATTTTTCTTTATTCTTCTTGGGATTTCTGAATCCAGAGTTTGGTGTCTTACAACAATTTGGAAAAATTCTCAGCAGGGCCAGCACTAGTGTATAGCCAGTGAGGGCATCAGATTTAAAAAGATGCTCATTCTTGAGTTTGTACGAATGCAGGATTGGCTCTGAGAGTGATTGTCTAAAATAAATTTTAGGCCCTAGGCCCCTCACTCACCTCACACTAGTCCTGGTGTTGACTCTACAAGTACCTCTTCTTCCTTATTCTTTCTTCTTATTTTCTTCTGTAAAGACAATTAAATATATATTAGACCATCTTATTCTATCCTCCAATGTCACATATGTAGTCCTTTTATTCTTTATCTCTTTGTATCCCTGGTCACTTTCTAGATTTCTTCAGGTCCATCTTCCAGTAAATGAATTCTGCCTTTAACAGTATCTAATCTGCTATGTAATCCATTCTAGTTCCTCCCTGCATACCCCCACACCCACACACCCACACCCAAATTGGCTTCGTTACTTTTTATAGTCTTTTAGTCTTTTGTTCCTGGCTCATATATTTAAGGCTCACATTTATTGTACTCGATAATTTCTATATCTCAAATTTTAGTGAGTCTAACTAGTTGTTTTTTGTTTCTGCTGGTTTTCTTTATGGTACCTTGTTTCCTTGTATGTTTTGTGAGTTTTAACTTTAGGCACAATTTATTAGAACTTCATGGGCATTCTTTGAGGCATGAGTTGAAAT
This sequence comes from Leucopleurus acutus, assembly GCF_964270905.1. NCBI lineage: Eukaryota > Metazoa > Chordata > Mammalia > Artiodactyla > Delphinidae > Leucopleurus > Leucopleurus acutus. The sequence goes on along the minus strand of NC_139145.1, from coordinate 57,375,847 downwards.
TGGAGTCCTTCAGAGAGGATTTGTATTTGCTCTTACCTGTTACTAGGATTCAGTTCCCACCTGAAAGCTCCTTAAATTAAATTTTATGCTTGACGTTTTTCAGATTATATAGGGCAGCGGTCTTCAACCTTTTTGGCACCAGGGACCGGTTTCATGGAAGACAATTTTTCCACGGACCTGGAGGTGGGAATGGTTCAGGTGGTAATGCGAGCGATGGGGAGCAGCAGGCTGCATCCCAGGACCTTGGCCTTAAGCTCATTCTTTTTATTTGGCTGGGTCTTGTGGTCAAGCCAGGGAGAATAGGACATCTTTTCTCCTAGGAATGGAGGGAGAGAAGGAAGTGAGAATGGAGTGATGTGAGGTTGGAGAGACCTTGGGAGTCACTTTGCAATTTTCTTATCTGCCCATCAGAAATGAAGAGGTTATTCATTCATTGATTGGAAAAAAAAATGTCTCAATTAATCACCTGCTCTGGACTGGGCGCTGTGCTAGGCGAGGGGGACAAGTATCAGTGAAGCAAGTATCAGAGATTGACTGACTGCTTGTGTAATGCCAGGCCCTGTGTTAAGTGCTTGCTCTCAAGGGCAGTATAAGACAGGGACTGTTGATGTTGCTTTGGCCTTTTTTACAGGTAGGGGAGTGTCCTAACTGAAGCTTAGGATGGTTTGGTAACCCACTGTGGGTCACAGACATATAAGTAAGCAACTTAGACCCAGCCCAGGGGCACTTTTTCCAGCCCTAACTTCTCCCAGGCCCCTGGGGCTTCTATCAGGGTACAGTAAGTGGCTGGCTTAGGGTCCTGCATGAATCAGGCCAAGCTGGGGATAAGCAGTCCGAGTTCCTGCCGTTCTATCCTGTCCTTGGCCTGAGAAAGGAGGTGGCGGAAAGGGACGGATGTGGGCTAGGATAATAATGCCGAGTCACTGACGATGAAAGCCCTGTGTGTTCCCCTCCTCCTAGCCACCACCTAAAGCCCGGCTCAGCCACTGTCTTTGTTGTCACACTCACATCCCTCCCGGCCCCACTGACAACAGCTGGGATTGTGTCTCACGAACCAAAAACGTGTTTCCTTCCTTCTCTGGAACTTCCTCAGAGCTACCAGAGAACACAGCCAGATTCTGAAATCCCATTCCCCGTTGCCAGGGATTTCCCCTGTGGTCCCAGAGAGAGGGAGAAACGGGTTCTGTGACTCGTATTGCGTGAGATCCTGAGGAAACAGTCCAGTGACCTCTTTCTTCTATTCTGAGGTGAGGAGGAAGGTGGTCCTGCTGCAGTGAGTCAGTGGGTCTCGGGACTGAATGCTCGGTGTGAGTGGAGAACTCAGGAGGTAGGACCAAAGGTGAAGAATCACCCCCAGTCTGCTCTAATCTGGCAATCAGAGGCCTTGAGGACTTAAGGAGTCCACAGATTATATATATATATATGTGTATAAAATACATATGTAGGTGTATATATATAATTTATATATTTATGTATTTATATATACATACACACACACACATATATATTCATCACAATGTTTTAGTAGTAGCAACCTACCGGCCCATCTGTAGAGGACTCATGAAATCAATGAAGGTTGCTCTCTACAAAAGAAATCTAAGTTGCCATAAAATAGTGTGTGCTGTACCTATCAAGTGTGGCTATAGACGGTTAAGTGAGTAAAGCAAGCCACAGAACGGTGTATGTGTGTGTGTATGTTTCAGTAGCCATGGATGATTTCTAGAAAGACTCGTGAGAAGCTGCCAATTGGTTCATTCTGAAGAGTAAGAATGGAGCTTTGGATGGGAGGCAAGACGTTTGCTCTTCACTTTACACTCTTATATACTTTAAAAAGATTTTTTTTTATAATGAGCATGTATTACTTTTATAATACAATGAGAATAAGAAAGAAAAAGTAGAATAAAGAAAGGCATAAGAAGGTTCACAAGCCAAAGACACCTAAAACTTTTCAGCGCTGAATCCAGGAGTGCTGAGGGCAGGAAGAAAAACAAAGTGGGGCCTGAGATGACCTTGCATGATGGAACTTGCCCCGAGCCACCACCGTCTGTAGGGATATGCTTTGACCAGCCAGGGGTGGATACAGAGGTAGGGACTGGCAGGAAATCCCTGTTTGCAAGGCTGACTCAGTGATAGAAAGTCTAAAATAAAATCAAGGCCAAAGTTCAACTTCAAGAACAGGGATTGGAGTCTCTTATAACCCTGGCTAACATATATTGAGTATTTACCATGTTTCAAAGCAATGTACAAATTGCTTTACTTAGTGTTATCTTAATTTATCTTCCTAACAACGCTATGAGTTAGCACTGTTATTATCCCAATTTTACAGATGAGGATACTGAGGCTCAGAGGGTCCAAATTACCTACCCAAATACACACAGTCAGTAATTGGTTAGGCTGGGATTGACCCAGGTCTGTCTGTTGCAGAGGACACCTCTCTTACCACCTCCTGAATACTACTATGTGCTGAACTCTAAGGGGCCCTTGGGTACAAGAACAGGACATCCTTACATCTTTGCCATCAAGGAGCAGCTGGGCTAGGTGGAGAAGTCCGCACTAACCTATGTAGACTGTATAGTGATCTATTTATGTATTTATATAGATTTATTTATTTATTTATTTTTATTTTGGGGCTGCATTGGATCTTCGTTGCTGCATGTGGGCTTCCTCTAGTTGCAGTGAGCGGGGGCTACTCTTCGTTGTGGTGCGCGGGCTTCTCATTGCAAATCAAGCATACGATAACGCTGAAACAGGAAAGAGTAAGAGCTCATGTCCGTGCTGGACGTGTTCATATGGAGGGACAGGAAAGAGGAAAAGAGAAAGGGGAACATGGCGCACACACTCAGGAGTGCTGTCTCTTGTTGCAGAGCACGGGCTCTAGGTGCGCAGGCTTCAGTGGTTGTGGGACGTGGGCTTCAGTAGTTGTGGCTCGCAGGCTCTAGAGCGCAGGCTCAGTAGTTGTGGCGCACGGGCTTAGTTGCTCTGCGGCATGTGGGATCTTCCCAGACCAGGGCTCGAACCCGTGTCCCCTGCATTGGCAGGCGGATTCTTAACCACTGTGCCACCAGGGAAGCCGTGTGTAGTGATTTATATAAGGCATCCATCCGGATTTAATTGTGCTGCAAGGATACTAAGCACTATTTGGATTTTAAAGTTGGAGAGATCAGCGAGACCTGAAGTTGTCGATGAAGGCATCTTGGAGGAGGAAAGATGTACATCTGGTCTGGAAGGATGGATGGAATTAAGAGAGGGGCAAGGAGAATATTCCAGAGAAGAGAATATGCAAATTGTGCAGGAGCCTGCTCTGTTGTTTCTGAGACAGTGAAGCATCTTGCCTAATCAGAGTGAAAGTTGTATATGTGTGATAAGCGAGCTGGTGTGTTTAGGGAGGGAAAACAGAGCATTAGAAGTCATTCTGAAGGTTGGAAACTGGGAGAGGAGTGATGACTTAATGTGGAAAGAAATTAAGAGCCTCCGAAGGCGTTTTAGACAGTGAAGAGACACTCTGAAAAGTAATGCTTCAGAGAGGTTAATCCCATAGAGATGTCAAAGTGACAGAGTGAAAGAGGGGGCCATGTGAAAACCGGTGTGGGGTGATGGGGACCTTGAGGGGGGCACCAGCAAGAGGAATGAAACAGGAGGGCTGGTGTGAAAGCTGCTTGTAAAGGGAGAGGAGGCAACAGGACTTGATGATTGAAAAGAAACAGACTACGAAGGAGCAAGTCTGAGCCTAAGAATTCCAGGGCTTCAGATACAGATGTCCAAGGAAGGGAACACCTATATCTGGAAAAAGGAATTGGGAGAGGGTTTTGGTTTGCTATTGGAGGTGTGGTGGGAGGAGATGATGAATTGTGTTTTCATTCCAAACCTCTTTTTTTTCCCCAAGACTGTAAGACAGCTTAGGGACTTTTTTTCGCTTCATTTTCTTGGTAGTATAATGCATAGGACTTCCTTTGTCTGGACTAGTTCATTCATTCAACAGCTGTTTATTAGGCTGTCTTATGATTTGGTTGTTGGGAACACAGCAGTGAGCAGGGCAGACCTGGTCCCTGTCCTCATGGAAGATAGATATTGAACAAGAAATTTTAAGGGTTCTTTCTGTGCTCTTAATATCAAGGTGGCATTTCTTCCCCCAGACCAATTCTGTTCTATACCTGCAAAATCTGGAGGATGTATCAACTGGTAAGGGCATTTGTTAAACACTTTATTATAGATTGTATCTCATAATAAAGAAAAAACATTGCAACCATTCATTTATTCCTTTGCTCTACAAATATTGAGTGGCACTGTGGCTCTGTATTTTTAGCCCTTATGCTCACAAACTAGTGGAGGACATAAACAAGTAAACAGGTAATGGTAATATGGTGTAACAAGTGTAATGAGGGGGTAAACACCAGGTGTTGTGGGAGTACCTAGGAGGGGGATTTATCTGGCCTTGGGGGGTGCAGCTGGCTGGTCAGGGAATTTTCCCTGACAAGAATAATGAGATGTTAGCTACACAAGGGCATGGGGTGAGGGTGAGGGTATGTGTTCCATGCAAAAGTAACGTCTAGTTCAAAGACCTGGACACTGGAGAGGCCTAGACTTGGTGGGGAATGATTTACAACCTAGAATTTTATACCTACCAAAACTACCAATCAAAATGTGAAGAAAGAATGAAAGGAAAGGCATGACCGGATATGTAAGGTGACAAAAAATTTATCTCCCATGTGTCTTTTCCCAGGAAGCTAGAGGAGGACCTGCACCAACAAAACCAAGGCGTAAATCAAGAGAGTAGACACCATGGAAATAACTGCATGGCGCTCAGGTAGGCAGAGACTGGATAAAAAGGGTTCTATAGGCATAGTGAGGAGTTTGAACTTCATTATAATGACAAAATTACTTAAAGTAATAATAGAATGAGGGACTTCCCTGGCAGTCCAGTGGTTAAGACTCTGCACTTCCACTGCAGGGGGCGTGGGTTCAATCCCTGGTCAGGGAACTAAGATTCTATTTGCCATGTGGTCTGGCCAAAAAATAAAGACTAAAAAAAAAAAAAAAAAAGAATGATATTCTAAAATAGTGCTTTTTTTCCCCAAAACTTTGAATTCTAGGGACCATTTTAAGCAACACTGTGATTGGCTTCAACCAGGACCCATAGTTTTAATCTGTTTTTCATATTTTGTGTTCCTTTGAAGAGAATGCTGCTGAGTTTTAAAGAATTTGGAAGTCATTGTACTAGGAAAACCTAAACATGTGTGTAACTACTTCTTAAGCAGTCTTGGGCAATTTGGCAGGGCCCCCAGAAACTCCCAGGGTCAAGAGGTTGTAGAAATTTTATTTTATTTTATTTTTTATAAATTTATTTATTTTTGGCTGTGTTGGATCTTCGTTGCTGCGCATGGGCTTTCTCTAGTTGTAGCGAGCAGGGGCTACTCATCATTGTGGTGCGCAGGCTTCTCATCGGGTGGCTTCTCTTGTTGCGGAGCGCGGGCTCATTAGTTGTGGCTTGCGGGTTCTAGAGGGCAGGCTCACTAGTTGTGGTGTACGGGCTTAGTTGCTCTGCGGCATGTGGGATCTTCCCGGACCAGGGCTCGAACCCATGTCCCCTGCATTGGCAGGTGGACTCTTAACCACTGTGCCACCAGGGAAGCCCGAAGAGGTTGTAGAAATTTTAAGGCCTATGTAGGTGGCCATAGGGCTATGAAAGTTCCTGGAGCAGTGCATTGTGGGAGAGGGGACAGTGGTATAGGGAGGTGATAAGGGCCAGCTTCCAAATTCCAACAGAACTCTTCACTGGTCAGCCTTCTGCAGCAGAGGAGATCCCTAGAAGAACATTTCTACTAGAACAGATCTGCTTATGAATTCAGTGCTGAAACTGCCTTCCCCAGTGACTTTCAGACTGCCAAGAAATAAAATTTAAAAATGCAAACATGGGATAGGGGAAACACTGCATGACCAAAACTCCTTTCCTGCTGAACTTTGCCACAGCTGGACTAAGACAGGGTATGGTTGAGCGACGGAGAGAGAGAGAATGCATGTGTGTCTGCGGGCTCAGAAAAAATTTATGGCTGTGTTATATTTTAGCAAATCATGGTCAAAGCCAGAGCAGGGATCCAGGTGTTCCCTAAGTCTGAAGCCAAGGAGAACATTTTATTTATGGATTCAGCAGACAGACGTTTGTTTTCTTTCTCATATCCGCATTTCAAGTTTGGATGATAAAAGATTAGCGCAGAAACCAAGCAGCATGCTATGGTGTTTGCTGGTTTTACTGGCCATAACAAAGGGTGTTTCCCAGTTCCCTGTCAGCTGGGAGAAATCCTTTCCCACCGTCTCCTGGTCAACCTCTCTTCCTCCCCCTAAGCAAGTGAATTTTAAACACCACTCTAAAGTTGTTGGCTGGTGACCAGGAAAATTCCTTTTGCTTTGTTCTGCTGTTAATGGCCCATCAGTTTAAACCTCCTACCCCCAGAAACTTCTTTCTCATAACTAGACTGAGGAAGGAGGGAGCAGAATTAGGAAGGATGGAAGGAAGGAAGGAAAGGAGGAAAGGATGAAAGAAGGAAAAGAATCCCTATTTTTAAGGGCTTTGGGAAGATTCAAAGATGGCCTGGGCCGGATGAATGGAAAGAAGGAATTTCATTTGTCTTGACCTATCTGTACAGCAGCCAACACAAGGGCATACGTAAGTAGGGCCTTATTGAATGACTTTGAATGAAGGTGATAATTTTTGAATGCAGCAATAGCTCAACCACGTGGGATTTTAGTGGACACAGGTCTTCTGGAAGACTTCTAATTCTGGGGGCCAAGATTCGGACTTATATTTGAGCTGTGTAAGCTAGTAAATGTGTGAACATTATTGAGCCACTAAGGTCAGTCACCTTCCTTATTCTCACTGTATCATATTAAAAGATACAGTTAATAACTGCCTTGGATCTTCTTACTGTTAGTTATAAAACCAATAATTATTGACTGTGTGTGCCAGGTATAGGGCTCAGGACACTTCCTGTATTATCTCATTTAATTCTCACTGAATAACTCTATGAGGTAAGTACTATTATTATTTCCATTTTAAAGAAGAGGAAACTGAGGCTTAGTGAGGGTGGTAGAGCTGAGGCTCCCACCTGAATTCTCTGTCTTTCTAGCTCATGCTCTTAACCTCGACATTTTTCTGTTTATAAAGTACAAAGATCTAAGAAAACATAAATAAGAGGAAGCATCGAGTGGCCATACAGTTCCTCCCTAGAGCATGACAGTTGGTCACCTAGGTCTTGGGTTTGCTGAGTTATCACTGGAGGGGACGGTTCTGCATATAATGTTATAAGCGGATCCCTGTCCCTGGCCTTTCAGATTTCTGGAATAAGGTTCTGACCACAAATCTTTCTCAGGTCTTGGTCTGTCAGATTCCACTTCTCAGCTTCCAAAACAACATATAGACACACAGAGAAATCAGAGCCTTTGAACACCAGTGCCACTCCCTTTCCCTACCTCCACTGCCAAGTAGCACCTGTGGTAATTTTTCCCTCTCAAATGAGCTTTGTCATCTCTTATATCACTTGGAGCTAGCAGCTCTCAAATCCATCTTCTGTAACCCAGAAATGCTGTGGGACCCCCCCTGACTGGAGGGGAGGCAGCTGACCAGGTGAGAGACTGCTACTGACGTGACACACTGAGGACAAAGCAACTGTGGAAGAGCAATGGGATCATTACCACCAGCTGGAAAGCTCTGCAAAGATGGCATTGCTGGGGGTGTACCCTGGATGGAATTCCCAAGGCCCAGGGTGGGCTTTAACACTCCCCCTTTAATATTTATCTTTATTATATATAAATAGAAGTATCTTTATCTTTGAAAAATTAATACATGATTAGTGTCAACAATTTAAATAACGTGGAGATTAATACAGAGAAAGTAGAAGTATACCATTAATAGGACACACTCCCCCACTGCCCTCCCCTGACCCCGCCCCCCACCCCACCAGGCATCTGCCCTGGCATCACTAATGACAGTTTGATGTCTGTTCTTCCAGAAGGTTCTGCTGGTTTCCTGTGTGTGGTGTTTACATAATAATCAGTGAGAAGATCCTATTCTGTACCTTGTACATCACAGGCGTATTTCTAGTCTATCCATACAGCTCTCTTCTCCTTTTTGACGGCAGCACAGTATTCCACTGTAAGAATGGATCAACTTCCTTTTTTTCCTAATCTCTGCTCTAACAGATCTTTTACTCTCCTGGGAACCTGTCTCAGCTCCCACCTACCATGCCCTCGTCTGGCTTCTGCCTCAGGAAACTGCACCGATGGGAAGGTGGTCAAGAGGTGAAAGGGGCAGTGGTGGGCCCCCTATGGGAGACTGTAGGATGAGTGTAGTCTATCCTCGCCTTGCTGGGGTACACAGGAAGTTCTTCTCTCTTCCTCGCCCTGCCAAATGGTTCTTCTGTCTGGCTAAGACAAAGCTGCACGTTTTATGGGAATCATCTTTGAAAGGATCAAGAGGATCATTTCAGAGAAACATAAAAGATTGTCTTCTTAGACTGTCACACTGTATCATTTGGGACCCCCACTCTGGGCATGCACACCTTGGGACTGTCAGGATGACCAGAGATCATCCAGGCCAGTCTCCTGCCTCTGTCCAAGATGGATGAGCAGCCCCTTGATTAAAGTTCTTCTCTTGGGAGCTACTTTGTGTGATTAACAACTCCATTAGTTAGAAATGTGCTGCCCCTTTTCCCTGGAAAGGCGCTCTAGCTTAAAGGATTCAGGTGAGGCCACTTATTAGCTATGTGCTCTTGATCCAATTTCATATTTTCCTGTATCTCAGTTTCCTCACCTGTGGAATGGGGATATCTAATTTGGTACGACTTTTTTTTTTTTTTTTGGTAACTTAAATTAAATATTGATATATACATAGCATATTTGGTGTATTATATAATAGATGCTAAGCACTCAATGATGGGAATGATTATACCCTGAGTCCGAATAGTTCTCATTGTGCTTTAAACCCAGACTTTAGAGATCATCTAGATCACTGGTTCCTAACCCTGGCTGCACACTAAATTTACCTGGGGAGCTTTTAAAAAAAAAGCCAGTGCCCAGGCTGGTCTGAGGTGGGATCAGGGAGAGGGGTCAGTGTTTTTGAAAATCTCCCTGGGGAATTCGAATTTGTACCATGGTTGAGAACTACTGAGTCTAGTCCAGTGATTTCATTTTCCAGATGAGGCAACGGTGAGGCCTAGAGTGAGGAAGGACTTGCCCTGGTTATAGAGCCCCGACCAGAAGGACCCAGGTCTCTCTTATCCTGGATGCCAACCTCCAAGACTTGTCCTTATGCAGGAAACCTGTCCTCTGGGTGCCCTTCAGGTGCTGCGCCAACTTTCAGTCTCTTTCCTGAGAATCCTGTATGGATCCCTCAACTAATTCTTCCCAGGAATGGTGCTTTTTCACCCTCTGGTCCCAGTCTGATGGTCACCTGCTCAAAGAGTTCTCTGGATTAAAAGCTGCTGTTCAAGAATATGACCCTTTAATCATAGCACTTAGAGCGTGTGAAATAATCCTTTTCAGTCATTTGTTCGTTCGTTCATTCATTCATTCAAAAATCTAAGCCCCCTGGGGGCAGGGGCTGATTCTATCTTGTTCCTGCTGAACAGAGCCTAGAATGGTGACCAGCGCTTAGTGAAAAATACTCATTAAATGACTGAACGAAAGAAATCCCAGGAGGGCAGTTGAGTATATTTTATTTTTCTAGTCCTAGCCATCTGATTCTCATTACTCCTACAGCTTGGGAAGCCTCTCTGTGCTTTGGCGTTTTATAAACCTCGTGTGTGTACGTCGACATTTTAACCATAAATCCAGAGTTTAGGGGTGGAAAAATTCGAGGCCAGGGGATTGGAGGAGGTGGATAAAAACGACCCGGAGGTCTGAAGCAGGGGCGGCGCTGCCCCAGGGTTGGAGGGGAAGAGGGGAACCGTCGGGCGGGCGCCCCTCCGCCCCCTCTGTGTCGCCTCGGCGGGTGTCCCCGGGCTACGACATCTATCAGAGGGGTGCGCAGCTGCAAACTTCTCCAGTCCCGGGATGGCGTGGGAGGGGGGGGAAAGCCGCCGCCGCGGGGGAGGGTATGTGGCCCGGGGGCTGCTCGGGCAGCAGCCCCCGCATTCCGGCAGAGCGCGCGCCCCGGGAGGTGGCGCCTTGGGGAGGCTGTAATTTTTTTTTTTTTTGGAGCCGCAGGGGAGCGGTGGGTGGGAGGGAGGGGGGGGGCCAGTGTGTGTCCCTTTAAGAGCCCGAGCGCTGCCCCCGCCTCGCAGGCGCCCGGAGCCTCACAAAAGAACAGGATGTTGTTGATTTGTCACCAAACCACAGAGAGGAAATGATTGTAAATTTCCTTTAAACATCCCCACCGCGCTCCGGCCGCCCCCGCTTCCGCCTCCGCCGCCCCCGCCCGGCCGCGCGCAGCGGGGCCTCGGCGCTCCAGCCGGGCACCCGCGCCCCGGCCTCCCGGCCTCCCAGGCCAGGCCACAGGCCCGGGCCGGCTCCGGGGCGCCTGCGGGAGGAGCCCCCGCCCCCCCGCGCCCCGCTCTCGCGTTCCAGTTGCTTTCTTCTGATTATTTTTTCAGCAGCTGCCGCAGAGAAAGGGCCTCAGCTCGTGTGCAGCCGCGCGCGCCGCCCTTCCTTCCTCCGCATTTTCCTTCTTGAACGGAGGAGACCCGCGCTGTCGCCCCGGGCCCTGCCCAGGAAGGGCCTGAGCGCTCCTCCGCCCCGTTGAGCCTCACGACTCCTTACACAGGCACTGGTCATTAGCTCCCCAGGGTCGGGAGGCGGGGAGGAACTAAGGCCCGGGGAAGTTAAGTGATAGCTGAAAGTCACCAGCTCCTGGAACCCCCCTCGGTTTGAGACACCCCTACCTAGGTTTGAGACACCCCAAGCTTATGTTTGTAACCCCGCAGCCACACAGCCACCGGAACATCCCAGAAGTCCCAAGCCATCAAAGGTAGCAGTTTCCAGCGGGAAGTCCAATGTAACAGTTAACATCAGACCAGGTTATTTCATGAGGCGCATCCTACCATTTACAGCCGGACACCCGTTTCAGGAGCTGCTTGGGCCTCAGTTACACCCGTGACTTTCTGCACCCTTACCTGTCCCGCCCCCCTCATTGCTTGGGAAGATTTCTAGAAGCCTCTGGTGGAGTTCAAGTTTGCTCCCAACCTGCGGCCCGTGGTGGAGTGGTCGTCTGGTCTGTGGTCTAGGGAAGGGCTGCCTTTGTTGTGCAGTGTTCTTCGGGAGCAGTTAATGCTTGTGACTCCGGCACTGGCTGCACTGGGCTTCTTGGCTTGAATGTTCAAAGTACCAGCTAATGTGCCGTGGTTAGTGTGTTCTCTCATTCCATCTTTACAATAGTCTCATGAGGTTGGCATTGCTATTCTGTTCATACAGATCAGGAAATTGAGGTTCAGAGAGGTGAGGAACCTGATCAGCTCACACAGAGGTGCCAGTGATGGGACTCATTCAGTCACCACTCTCTGGTTACTGGTGGTGTCCCTCTTTGGTACTTTAAATCTGATTATTTGGTTAGGGGGACTGGTAGTAAAAGGACGCTGGGAATTTTCGTTGGGTGTTTTGTCACCCCACCCTCCAGGGAGCTCTGGGCCAGATCCCACTTTCTGGGAAAAAAGAACCTGAGCGGCTGATACCCTCAGGCTGGAATCTTCCCTTTTGGGGCTGTATGAGGTCCTGAGTGGCTTGGAGGAAGTGGGGCACCTGTTGTGGAGTCTGCGTTCTTTCCACTCTACTGGAATGGGAAAATAGGATCCTTGAAAAGGATTGACCTGGTGCTGTATTCCTAAGGCCCAACAGCCCCCTTCATTTCAAGACCCTGGATTCTAAGCTCAGAGCTGGTGAGGTGGATGCGGGTGGGGAGGGGTTGTGTTTGCCTCCGGCTAGCACCAGCGTCCTGTAGAACAGTCATTGGCATCGCATGCCTGCCGTGTGCCTTGCACTGTGCCATGTGCTGTATCTGGGCTTTCTCATTTGATCCTAAGAAGGAGCCTAAGAGATGAAAAGCTGGTTTCCAGGGAGGCTGTGTCCCTAGGAAGGGTGGAATGGGGATTTCCATCCTTCCCCACAGGGTCCCCGTGTCTGTGTAAGAGGGAGCCATCCAGGCACCCCAGAAACAGCGCTGCAGTGCTTCCCTTCAGTCGGTGCGGAAAGCCAAGAGGGTCCTCGATGCTGGTGAATTTTGAGAGAGGAGTGCAGTGGCCTTTGGCTCCTTTGTGCTGCAGCTGTCTGCAGTTCCTCAGCACTGAGCACATTTGTTGATGGATTTCCAGAGCGGCTGCGGTATCTCCACCTGTCCTTTTTGCTTTTATAGATTGCCAGTCACTGAGGCATCCGGGTCCGGAGCACTTGGGAGGGAGAGCCATCTGCTTAATTGTTTCCAGTCCTCAGATGAGGAGCACTGGGTACCAGTATGCTGAGTTGTTGGTCTGAGCGGCTGCCTTGAGGCAGGGCAAGACACCAGGAGTCAGGGCCCCAGCCTCCACGGCCATGCAGTTCTAGGCAAGCAGGAACCAGAGGCAGGTCATCTAATGTCTCTCGGCTTCAGTTTCCTAGCCTGTGAAGAACTCTGGCCTCTGTGGTCTCTGATGGCCCTTTTAGTCATCGTCATCAGAAAAATAGCTTCTGTTTAGTCATTCAGCTAATATTTATTAAATACCCACTCTATGCCAGGCGCCTCTGTTGTAGGTGCTGGAGATACAAGCAGTCAACAAAACAAAAGCTCTGCCTTCTTGGAGTTTATCTTTTAGGTGAAGGAAACAAAATATATGTATATATTTATTTATATATGTAAATTAAAAAATATATATATGTTTGACCCTTTACCCAGGGGTTAGGATCTCCGACCCCCGCTCAGTTGAAAATCCATGTACTACTATCTCTGCCTCAAAAACAAAGGATTCGATAAATGACTCATCCAAGGGCAGGAAGCTGAAAGAGTTTGGATAGAATCAAGACTCAAACGCTCAACATGTTCTTTGAATTCCATATATTGTGATCTCTAATAGAACACAGACTTTTCCCCACACTTAATTTAAAGATCTGTAGAACGAAAATACAGGTGCTATATTTACTGAAAATATTCGCATATAAACGGACCTGCACAGTTCAAACCCATGTTGTTCAAACTGTTTGTGTGTGTGTGTGTGTGTGTGTGTGTGTTTGTGTAATATGTCAGGTAGTGTTTTGTGCTATGGACTCAAATGAAGGGGGGGTGCAGGGTGTGTGTATGAGAGAGGGGAGTAGTATTTTCTTTTATTTAAGGTGGTAAGGGAAGGCTCCCTGATAAGGTGACATTTGAGCTTTGAGATGGAGGGGAAGGACTGAGCCACGCAGCTTTCTGGAAGTTTGCTTTAGCAGTTGCAATGGCAGCACTGAGGGCCATAGATGGGAGCAGGTTGCATAGCACTTAGAGTGTGTCAGGTACTGTGCTAAGTGCTTTATGTCATACATTTAATCCTGTTACCGATGTATTTTATTTGAAGAAGCCGAGTTTCAGAGAGGTTAAGTGATTTGCCCAAGGCCACGCAGCTAGTAGGTAGTGGAGGTGAAATTCAAATGCTTATCTTAACCATCATGTTGCTTCCCACTCAGGGACTCTCCTCATGGAGCTGGTGTTTAATTCATGACGTGTTTTTTGTTTTGTTTTGTTTTTGCCACGCTGCACGGCTTGTGGGATCTTAATTCCTGGACAAGGGACTGAACCGGGGCCATGGCAGTGAAAGCGCAGAGTCCTAACCACTGGACCGCCAGGGAACTCCCCATGACTTGGTTCTTATGATTTCTTGGGGAGTAAGTGTCAAAAGTGGCCAAGGTGACTCCTGGCCCCTGAGTTGCATGGTTTTGAGGGGGAGAGCTCAGGGCCCGAAGTTCCTTTTTATGAGTGGAAGAAGGTAATCTGTTTGATGCTGGAAAACCCCGTGTTGTGTTTATGGCCGAGTGAAAAACACCTTCAGATTAGTGTAAACAAGAGAAATGGGAGAACAGGGTAGCCTGAGTCCCTCTGCCCCCCTCCTTGGTTTTAATTTCCCCATGATGGGTCCCACACAGCATGTTGTGTGATACAGCGATAATGAAAACACTTGGATTAGTGAACTGAGATTTATAGGGCAAACAGGAGCCAGAGGAGGAGATAGCAGTCATCGCTCTTATTTGCAGGCAGATATCCAAATTGCCACTTGCTTGCTTTTTCTTCCTGACACTATCACCTACTCTGCTTAATTAGAACCTTCTTCTTCCCCGTATCATTTCCAATGCCTGCACAGCCGGCTGCTCGGCAGAGTCTGTGAAGCTGCACGCAGGGAAGATGAGTCAGAAACACAGCACATGAAAGCCAGGGACGGGACCTGTGCATCAGGCTGTGCGCCTGCCTGTCCATTGGCCTCATGGAGCAGGACGAGCAGGGCTGGACCCAGGGCCACAGAGAGGAAGCTCCACGCGTTTCCCAGCTCTCCTCAGTTTCCCGCCCCCCGCGCACCCTCTTTGGTGTGGGCAGCAGAGACAGTGAATTCCCCAGACAGCAGACCCCTGCCAGCGCACTTGCCAAAACCACATCGAAAGAGTTCAGTCCTGCCCCAAAGTATTTATGGAATATTTTACTATGTTCAAAATATCGTTCTAGGGCTTCCCTGGTGGCGCAGTGGTTGAGAGCCCGCCTGCCGATGCAGGGGACACGGGTTCGTGCCCCGGTCCGGGAAGATCCCACGTGCCGCGGGGCGGCTGGGCCCCTGAGCCACGGCCGCTGCGCCTGCGCATCCGGAGCCTGTGCTCCGCAACGGGAGAGGCCACAACAGTGAGAGGCCCGCGTACAGCAAAAAACAACAACAACAACAACAACAACAAAAATCATTCTAGACTCCGAGACGGATGAGAGGTAGCCGGGGACTGAGGTGAACAAAACACTGCCAAATCTTACAGTAGAGTAGAAAGGACAGACAAAAACAGCTCATGAGGATTTTTGGCCAAATTCATTTCTTTAATATTTATTGAGTACCTACTATGTTCCAGGCACTGAGAGGACCCAGCAGTGGCAAGACATGCAAAAAAGTCCCTGCCCACATGGATTTACAGTCTACCTGAATGGGGGAGGGGCAGGGCAGTAAGTTCATTACTAAAGAGCCTAAGAACCATGGAGAAAAACAAAGTGGGGCAGGTGGTGAGAGAGCCCCCTGGCTTAGAATTTTAAAAGGAAGTGAAGGCAGGGTAGTGTGGTGGAGACTGACAGATCTGATCTGGGACCTGGGCTTTGACGTCTACTAGCTGTGTGATCAACTGGTCTGAACCTTATTTCTCATCTGTAAAGTGGGGCTAGTCATAGACACTCCTAAAGGGATTAAGTGAGGAAAAAAATATATAAAATACATACTTAATTAGGAGTCTGTGACTGTTAGTTCTTCTTAGTATTGTGTGTGCTTATAATAGGGTGATGGGGAACTGAAGTAGTGGCTAATTACGTTTGGAAATAAAGGGATTATTATCTGTGTCACCTTTCCTTTCTTCTAGGAATCAGTTTGCCCGTACAGAGGGAGAAGGCAGGAGTACTACGGGTGAACTCTGGAGGCTAGAATTCCGATTGGAGGGGATTTAGATACGGGTTTGGTATGTGGGATGTAGTTGGAAGTTGGACGATTGTCGGTATTTTGCATTCTCTTTTTAAATTGATTTTCCGCATGCTTTGTGTTCACCCCAATATTCCAATAACAAGCCTGGCAGGGAGGCCGGGGCTGCCCATTAGACAAATGGGAAAACAGGCACAGGATGTGAGTGCCCGGCCAAGGTCACCTCCAGTCTCCAGAGGAGATCTCCTGCCGGCCTCGAGATGAGTCATCCTGGAGTGTTGCTCCGGGGTGAAATCACAAAGGAAGGAAGGCTTGGATTTATTGCAGGCAGTCCAGGAAGTTTCCTGTTCTTGAGACATCTCAGAAACAGTAACCCTCCACCCGAGGGGCCTTATTCTTTGGAGGTCTGCCTCCTGCGTAGTCCCAAATCCCCAGAAGCTATGGGATCTGACTTGTGAGGGAGATGGTCTTAGAAGCCTTTGGCATAAACAGAGGAGAAAGAAAGGAGATGAAAAGAGGGAGAGGGTGCAGTGGTTGAGAGCTTGGGATCTGAGTTTGGTGGTTCTGCCACTTACCAGCTTGGGAAAGTCCTAGAACCTTCTCCAAGCTTCGTTTCCTCATTTGTAAGATGGAATAGTAACGGTCCCTAACTCCCAGGTTGTTGGCAAAGTGACATGCAATGGTGAGTGCCAAGGGTTTAGCACAGTGCCCGGCAGGAGGAGGCCCTTAGTAATGTGAGCTGTTATTACTGGAGAGGAAAATGGGGCCGCGCTGGCTAAAGGAGTGAGGGTGAGAGGGCCCCCAGGTTACTGCATCCCTACTGATGCTGAGCCATTTAGATGAGGTCTTAATGAAGCTCTTTCCACCTGGCGCACGTAGCGTCAGTCACACAGTAGATGCGATCTTGGCCCTCAAGGAGTTTCTGCTGGGACCAGCAGAGCAGGAACAGACAAGCATCCCATGTCCTCTGGTCCTTGCTCACCCTCACTGGCATCGTGATTCAGAGGGCACGGCGGGCCTGCCTGGGAGCGTTCCCCCTCAGTTACCTCTCTCCCCCTCACCTTAACCTTTGCTTCTCCGCCTCAGACCTATTATTCGTCCTGTGTCTGTTGGCTCCATAGAATGAAAATAATGAGCCCTGTCACCACTGATAACTGTCTACAAACGAATCAAGCCCCACCCCAGTCGTCTGCCTCTGGGTGAATACCCTCTGTCTGCTGCAAACCGTCCTGCTGGAGCCTGGTTCCCAAACCCAGGCAGTGGGAACCCACCACCTTTCGAGGGTGGTGACACCCTACTGGGCAGCCTTGTGGTTTGCTGAGGGTGCCTAAGGGTTCTGCAACCAAGGTGGAAAGCTCTCAGAGTTTTTTTTTATGAATCTGCCCTTCATCCTCCAGCCTTACTTCCTCACCACTCCCTGTCCCCCTTGGATGTAGATTTCCTTAAGAAAGCTGATTCCAGCCCATTCCAGTTGAGCTGAAGTGTTGCATGGGCTTGGGGTGGGAAAGCTCCAGCGGCTCCAGGTTTTTCTGTCTTTCACAGAAATTGTCCCAAGAGCAGAGCTCTTAGGAATAGTACCCCCTAGCGTGAGTGAGAAGGGCAGGGGTTTTGGTCAGAAGAATCTTATTTAATTGTATTATTCTAGTCCAAAAGAGTCTAGTCCTATTGATGTTTTTGTATTTTGTTAAGATATAGTAATCTTAAGTGGGAAAAAAAACCCCAAAACACCATGTGTCTTCTGCTCTTTAATGGACCCTGCCCTTTCGCCTGGGATCCGTTCTCGTCTTTATCCTCCCACATATGCACATAATGTGAAGTCTCTCACCAGGAGCCTGGATTGTGCTAAACCTTTTACGTACCTTCCACCAAATCTCGCGATAACTCTAGAAGGAAGGAGTTATCATCCCTATTCCTTTGATGAAGGGACCGAGGCTCTGAGAGGTCATGTCGTCATGGTTGGCAAAACTGGGATTCAAACCCAGTTCTTATTCCATCCAAAGCCTGCAGACTATGCGATAGGTATGATTTCTGTGACTGTGTTTTTCATTCAGCATTATAGTATAGACCTTTCCCCCATGTGCCTCTGTAGCCTTCCTAATTACTGTTTAAAATGGGAACGTAAGATTCCCTGAACCATCATCGTGTAACCATTTTCTCCTTTTGGGCGTTTGTGGGCAAGGTCATTGGCTAAGGACTGCTGAGCAGTGGTGGCAGTAAAGGGACACAGCATGGTAAGGGGGAAAGTTTGGGCTGTTGGAAGCAGGAGCACACTGCAGCTGAGAGGAACACATGGAATGCACACCCCCTTGCTCATTTTTACATTAGGAACTTGAGTTGGCAACTCTGCACTACCTGGTCATTATTTCAGCCATGTGAATTGGTGTGGGGCTGGGTCACGATGGCAGCAGTTCTCAGCTCTAGTGAGGGAGGTAGGGAAGGACCCATCCTCTTGAGGTAGACAGGAAAGGAGTTTTTAAGCTCCATTTTACTGATGAGGAATCTGATCTCGGGGATGGCAGGCGACTTGCCAAAACATAGGTCTGAAGTGGCGAGCTGAAGAATAGAGCATTGGCGTTCGGACTCCTGGTGCCCTTCTCCTCCGTTGACCTAGCGTTTGTTTCTCCTCCTCTGGTCATCTCATCCAGGCCTCTTTTCTTCCTGATACATGGGGATGTTTCCCAGGTAAACCTTAGATGTACAAATGCAGATTAGATACAGACCTTACATGGGAATTCCCTGGCGGTCCAGTGGTTAGGACTCCACACTCTCACGGCCAAGGGCCAGGGTTCAATCCCTGGCTGGGGAACTAAGATCCCACAAGCCACGTGGCGTGACCAAAAAAAAAAAAAAAAAAAAAGATACAGATGTTACAGAAAGGCTAGCCCCATGTGGATAAGCTGTTTCTAAAGAAGGGCCCAGTGGTTAGCAGGGAAAATCAGAACTTGTTTCCTATAAACTTCCAGGTAGAGGCGGGTTTTTGTCTTGTTGGCCCAGGGTGGAGATGGTAGCTCAGTTTCCTCCTTTAAATCTTTAAGATTTAAAGAAGCCTCTCAGCCTCTGCCTGGAGCAGTACTATAAACATCTTTTTCAAGTCCAAGCCGTGGTCACTGCACATTTTTCTTTCACAGGAGAAAGACTGGAGTCCTTTATAGGGGCTTTTGCAAACAGCATCAAGTTTATAGAATGACAAGCCAGATTTAAATGAAAAAAAAATGTTGTTTATGTCAGCTCTGCAGCTTATCAATATAAAATGAAGATTAAGATTCATTTATATGAATAGACCATTTTGGGGAGGGGTGTTAAAAATTCATATGCCTTTGCTAATGGAACCATTTCCACATTCACAATGGGGAAAAAAAAAACACAAAAAAACAAGGTTCATAAAAGCTTCCCTGGAACAACCAGAAAAAGGAGTGAGTTCCTGAAAATACAAATTGGCGGTATTATCTTTGCATATTAGCAAAATTCTTTAACCTTTCAAATAGTGTTATTGTGGACCTGGTATGCTGTTTTGTGAATTTAGCATCTTCTTTTAATTCAGACCTTCTCTAGACTGTGTTTCTCTGCACTCACCCTGAGCCAGCCTGTGCTAGCCCATCTTGTACTCACCGTGGCCTTGCATCCTTACAACTCACCTTTCAGACAGTCAGGGATCCTGTGTGCCTCGCTCCGTGAACACAGTTTAAGAATAGCTCCCTCTAGAGTTTTACGACCTGGGACCCTGGAGGTGTAGTTATGAGTGATGACCAAATTCTGAAAGGTTTCTAATGGGAAGTGAGT
The DNA here is from genome assembly GCF_964270905.1 of Leucopleurus acutus. Classification (NCBI taxonomy): domain Eukaryota; kingdom Metazoa; phylum Chordata; class Mammalia; order Artiodactyla; family Delphinidae; genus Leucopleurus; species Leucopleurus acutus. The sequence continues at coordinate 57,356,489 of NC_139145.1, read as the reverse complement.
GGCGGAGCAGGATTTGAATCCGGGTCTGAATAGCCCATAACACAGACTGTTTGGCACTACCGAATTCTGCCTTGAAATGGGCAAGTATGTGCTGAGCCTCTTCTTTGGAGTAAGACACCCTGTCAGGAAGGTACCTCAAAGGAAACGCCAAGGGGAGTTAGACTGTTCCCTCTCTTCAAGGTACCTTCAATCTAGCGTGTGTTGGAGGGTCATCTTTTATTGCAGAGAAACATTTATTACTTTGTAATCTTCGTTTTACGGATAAGGAAACAGTGAATCAAAGAGGGCAAGCGACTTGCTCAAGGTCACATAGCTACGATGAGACGAGACTATTATTAGGTAGGTGCCTGTTGCTGTTAAGTGCTCAGCGGTCCGAGACACTTACGTGGACCACCTCATTCCTAAGTGCAGGGCCCGTGAAGCCCTTACAGGTCACACGGAGGCCGAGGTGCCAAGTGCTTGAAGGGTCTATGCTCAGCGCTCCTGAATTGAGTGGAGAGTCTAAGACAGATTTATCCCCAAGGATGCCTCTAGGCTCCTGGGTCCATGTCTGTACGTGCAACAGAACTCAGGGCTCACCCACCTCTCTCTCCCTGTGGGGAAGTGTCCCTGCTTTGGCAAGCCGACTCAGGAGACCTCCCGTCCCCAGAGCTTCCCCCAGAGCTTCCCTAGCAGGACAGAGGCCACTGAGGCCTGCTGAGCTGAGCTGTGCAGTGTAGAAATATTTGGGCTGTAGACGCTGAGGAAAGCCTGCAGGGATGCCCTTTGCTGTCAGAGAGCTGTGAGCCCCGGGGCCTAGGTTTTCCAGGTCCCACCACTTAGGAGCTTCGAGAACTCTCGCAGCCCACCTGCTCCGCTCAGAAGTGGGCATCACGATAACACGGACTCCCTTGCAGAGTTGGGTGGATAGGTGAGAAATGGCTGACTCTGTCGGACACAGGAGTTGATACTTCACTCATGTTTCTTTCCCTCCTCTTTCCTTCTTGCCTCCCTTCCCTCTTAATCTCTAGCTGGTTAATAAGCCCTGTAGGGCTTTCTTGCTGCCTTCACATCTGCAGTGACAGCACTTTCCTGTCCTATACTCTAGGCCCCCCAGAAGCTGTCCTGCTGTACATGAAGCTTGTTGGAGCGGCACAGAAGAAGAATGAAAAAATGCTGGGGTCCCCACGTAACATACCAGGAGGGGGTCCAGTGAGTCCATATTTTAGAGGCACCCAGCCTGCGTTTCATCCTAGCCTCTGCCACGTTGGCTGTGTGACCTGGGGTATGTTATTTAACCTCTCTGTGCCTCTGTTTCCAAATTTGCAAAATGGGAATGAGAACAGTACTTAGAGATGCAGGGAGTATTTAAATGCAATATTGCATTAGAGCCGCTGGCACAGGTGAGTGCTGGGAACTGTTATGTAAAACAGGCACCAAATCCAGCTGGAAGGGACTTTAGACAGCAGGACCTACCTCTCTATTTTAAAAAATTAATTTATGTATGTAATCAACAATAACAAGAGCTAACAGCAAAAGCTAACGTTTATTGAGCACTTACCACGGGCCAGGCACTGTGCCAAGTACTTCTCATTAACTTGTTAAAAAATGTGAAGGTACGGGGCTTCCCTAATGGCACAGTGGTTAAGAATCCACCTGCCAATGCAGGGGACATGGGTTCGATCCCTGGTCCGGGAAGACCCCACGTGCCATGAAGCAGCTAAGCCCGTGTGCCACAACTACTGAGCCTGAGCTCTAGAGCCCGCGAGCCACAACTACTGAGCCTCTATGCTGCAATTACTGAAGCCCATGCGCCTAGAGCCCGTGCTCCGCCACAAGAGAAGCCACCGCAAGGAGAAGCCCGCGCACCGCAATGAAGAGTAGCCGCCTCCCGCTCGCTGCAACTAGAGAAAGCCCGCGCGCAGCAACGAAGACCCAACGCAGCCAAAAAAAAAAAAAAAGTGAAGGTACAAGTGAGGTGTGTCTCCTTCCCACCCCAAGTTGCCCTCCACAGAGGCAGTCACTCTTACCAATACTCTGTGTATCTTTACTGATGTCCTCTGTGGACGTACAAAGATTTAAATCTCTTTTTACCCCTTCAACTTTAAATAGAGGAAACTTGGGCTCAGGGAGGAAACACAGCAATTTGTCGTAACAGTTCCTATTCTGTGTAGGGCCGCTGCTCCCTGTGCTGTGTGATTTTGAATCCTTCCTTCAACCCTGCAGAAAAAGCTGTATTGTGTAGAATAAATGCTCCAAGCCTTAGTTTACCTCAGTGCATTGATCGAGGATTAAATTAGATAATCCGTGTAGAGGGATTTATCAGCGTTCCTGGCACATCAGAACTGCTCAGGAGATGGTGGCTGCAGGGGGAGGATCAAGATTTTATAAGGAGCTCGAAGCTTGTACAATTTGAGAGCTGTCTTTAAGAGAAATAATACAAAATTATGAATCCAATATTAAGAATATTTATTTAGAGTGAGAAAAGAGCTCCAACAGTTTACATATTTTAAAAGCCATCAAGGGCTTCCCTGGTGGCGCAGTGGTTGAGAGTCCGCCTGGGAAGATCCCACATGCCGCGGAGCGGCTGGGCCCGTGAGCCATGGCCGCTGAGCCTGCGCGTCTGGAGCCTGTGCTCCACAACGGGAGAGGCCACAACAGTGAAAGGCCCGCGTACCGCAAAAAAAAAAAAAAAAAAAAAAAAAGCCATCAAATACCTCCAGCACTATAAAATCCATAAGAATAAATAACAGAACATTTTTGTTAATTAACTGCCTGACACGCCTCTATTATACTTTTCATTCCTACATTTTCTGGCCTCATAGTCATTGTGATCACTTCTTCGTTTGATAACAATTTTCTAAAATAATTTTCTGAAGAGAGAATAAAAGATAATTCAGCCTTTTCTCTGGCCTGGTTGATCAAACTTTGCTTTTTGGTATTGACAATTTATTTTAAAAATTTTTATGGAAGTATAGCTGACTTACAATGTTGTATTAGTTTCAGGTGAACAACAAAGTGATTCAGTATACATATATCTATATATATCTATTCTCTTTTAGATTCTTTTCCATTATTGGTTATTATAAGATAGTGAGTATAGTTCCCTGTGCTATACAGCAGGTCCTTGTTTATCTATTTTATATATAGTAGAGTGTATGTGTTAATCCCAAACTCCTAATTTATCCCTCCCTCCCTGCCTTCCCACTTTGGTAACCATAAATTTGTTTTCTATGTCTGTGAGCTTATTTGTTTTGTAAATAAGTTCATTTGTATAATTTTTTTTAGATTCCACATAAAATTGATATCATGATATTTGTCTTTCTCTGCCTGATTTACTTCACTTATTATGATAATCTCAAAGGTCCATCCCTGTTGCTGCAAATGGCAATATTTCATTCTTTTTTTGTGGCTGAGTAGTATTCCGTTGTATATATGTATCACATCTTCTTTAGTCATTCCTCTGTTGATGGACGCTTAGGTTGCTTCCGTGTCTTAGCTATCGTGAATAGTGCTGCTGTGAACATAGGTGTTGTTGTGGACAGTGTAGATGTGGAAAATGAGTAAATTCATACAGATACACTCACTGTTTGTAGTATTACTACCCGTTTGTGTCTCATAAACAGAGGAATTTTGGTGAATTCTATTTTGTACAATTCTCATCGAAAATGAAAAGAAGCTCTGGTATGTTATAACTGACTGCATGGAGGATGTTTCTGACAGAAGAGAACTTCCCTCAACTGGGGGAACCGAATCCTTTACTTAGGATTTTACAGGTCTATGAATTGTTAGCATTTCTCATAGGCTGGTGTCTGATGCTATATATTTTAAACTTTCCTCCTTCCCTACCACACACGTCCATGTTGGGCTCTGTTGAACACGTTCATGTGGCGATTCCACCACTGATGTGGCGTCAGGAAGTGGCTGGTAGGCCCTGGGTGCAGGCGGACTCCTGGGAGCTGGGCCTCCACTGGACGTTAGCAGTAATTCAGCACATGTGGAGGTGATGGCGCACCACATAAACATAGCCCACTAAACTCAAACTCAGCGTCCGCCCCCCCCCCACCGCCCCCCAGCTTTGACTCCTGCGTTGGGAGTCCCTGAATGCCCAAGGCCGCTGGAACATTACCCAGCACGAGGGCATGAGTGACAGAGGGAAACTGGAGTGAGGAGAGACAGCGCTCTTTCCCGTCATGGTTAAGACTTGACTTTGGCAAAGCTTAGAGAAACCCAAGATCACGTGAACACGTTTCTTTCCAGGCCCCCTCCAGGACCTTGGAAGGGGCTGTTATAAGCAAGGGCTCTGAAGCTTCAGGTCTTTGAGCTCCGCCGAGCACCTGGTTAGTTGTTATCGTGTTCTGGTTAAGAGCAGTGTCGTCTGAGAGAGAGCCGTGCAGCCCGCTTGGGAGCTGTGTGATCCCGGCTTAACTGATTCCCTCCAGGAACCTGCTTCCTCAGGAGTAAGCATGACACTCTTCCTAGTATTTAGCTCTCCGGGAATGTGAACTCCATGAGGGCAGGCACCGGTCTGTTTGTTGCCGTGTCCACAGTGTCCAGGACACATAGTCCACACCCAAACATCTGTTTTGTGGATTTAATGAAACGCAGGATGTTTGGGTGTTGAGCCCCAGGCTCTCAGAGAAAAGGAATCCAAGGCACAGTGAGCTTAATTCCCTTTCCTGTACTGTACGCTGCCTCTAGTCAGGCCTAAGGCAGACCCTGGGTCTCCGGGCCTCCTTTCCTTCCCGCTGACCCTCCCACGTGAGCTGAATAGGAAGGGGAAGCTTTACTCACTTCGGAGAGCCTGAGATAATCATCTGAGTTATTCCCTCTGTTATGGACATGAGCCAGGGTCCCTGGGTCACACCCCTGGAATTTGCTCTGATCCAGCGAATCCACTGTTCCAGAGACTCGCTTGCCTTCTCCCCTTCCCTGACCTGACCTGCCCTGAGTCCTGGGGGATGGTGGGAAGCAAGGAGGAGTTGGGAGAACCAAGGTGAATGGTTTTCAGCCATGAAATAGCCTGAGAATCAAGTCCGGAAGATGAATGGCTCTGGGGCTTGCAGGGCTTAGCAGGGGCAACACTGGTAATTATTGACATTCCTACCTGTGGACTCCGGGAGGCCCCTACTTCACAGCTCCCCTGGATTCTGAGAGGTCCTTGAGCACAGCTGGAAGTCACTCTGTGCGGCAGAACCTTGGAGATGAGGCCGGAAGGGCCACCTCAGTGAGTAGTCACCTTGTCACTGACGGGAGCTATGATCTAAAGAGCCAGGTGGCTGCAGGTGGGCACTCAGCCAGCCTTGCAGAGCAGGCAACAAAACTCCAGTCTGGGCCCTGCAGGTGGAGCCCACCTGTTTGCCCTACTTCCCCTCCGCCTGGCATAGATTTCCAGCCAAGCCCTGCACCAGCTTCCACCTCTGTTTTATGATAAGCTGTTCTGATGGGGAGGGCCTGTCCTAGGATGCTTCCCTTTTATCGTGGAGCTCAGGGAAAGGATGGGGGTACTCACCGCCCACCCCTGCCCAAACCCTGCCCCATGAATAAGACAACTGGGATGTTGCAGCCTCTGCTTCCAGCCTGATTTGATTCTCTCTCCAGCCCTTGGATAATATTTATATACAAATGCTGGCTCTGATCTCCACCCAGGAAAACACCAGCTGCTATGGAACTCTGTTACACATTATAGAGAGCAGAGCCTCACGTGGGCCCCCGTGAGCTTCTCTGGAGGATGTCGGGGAATGTTCTGTTTGTGTTTTACAAACTTATCCCAGGGCTGTGTCCAGGCAACTGAAGTTCTGTCAGAGCCGAGAAAACATCTGATTCCTTTTAGAAAAGACAAAAGGATTAGGTGTCCCTGGGACTTTGACAAATGCATTGCTAGTGGTTTTGATTGAGCTTTCGTTTAGGGAAGGTTGAGTGCAGAAGTGAGAACGCCAAAGACCCAGGCTGTCAGTGCTGAGAAGATGCCTGGAGATGGGCACAGATTCGGTGTAGATCCCTACACCGTTCGTTGGTAGGGATGTAAAGTAATGCAGCCTTTTGGAGGGAAATTTGGCACCATCTTTCAAATAAAATGAGAATGACCTTTGATGCAGTCATTCCATGCCTTGGAACCTACCCTACAGTGTGCCTGCCCATGTACACAAAGACCTATGTTCACAAATGCTCACTGCAGCAAAAGTAGGAAATCACCTGTGTTTCTCAGCGGGGAGCTGGCTCAGTGAATTGCAGTTCATCCTAATAATGGAATACAGTTTTCCATTAAAGAAGAACAGGGTAAATCACGACAATGGCCAACGCATAGAGGACTTACTCTATCCACTATTCTAAGTGCTTTATGTATTTTACAGTATTTACAATGTTAACTCATTTAATCTTCACAGCAATCCTTTGATTACTATTGTTAGAGTAGTTTTATAGATGAGAATAGAGCTGTTGATTAACTTGTCCAGGGTCACACAGCTAGTAAGTTGGGGAGCTGGGCTTCAAGCCTGCTGGCCCCAGGGTCTATAACTACCTCACAAACCCCTGCATGTTCAAATATGGAAAGATGCCTCTGACTTATTAGTAAGTGAAAAATTCAAGTAGCAGAGATCTAGAGTGTGGTTTTATTTATGTAAAAAAATTGTGTGTGTGTGTGTATGTGCACATGTGAACACATCACATGTATTTGTAAAGGTAAAGTAAAAGTTCTGGAAGAATACATATCCAATCGTTCGCTCCCTTCAGGGAGGGATCTGATAAGTAAAAAGAATTTTTTTTTTAACTTTTAACTGAATATAGTTTTTAAAAAGTTTTTTTAAATTGAGGTATAGTTGATGTACAATATTATATTAGTTTCAGGTGTACTGCATAGTGATTCACAATTTTTAAAGGTTATACTCCATTTATAGTTATTATAAAATATTGACTATATTCCCTGTGCTGTACAATATGTCCTTGTAGCTTATTTATTTTATACATAGTTAACTAGATACAGTTTTATAGTTTCTCGAACAAGTGCCTTTGGAATTTTAGAAAAAGTTAGCTTGAGCCCACCGGCAAGGTAATCATAATAAAATAATAATCATTTGGTTTCTAGTTCTCAGTAGCCCCTTAGAAAGGAGAGGCTTCCTATAAACATGGCCTCAGAGTAACCCTTAATGATTAACGCCAAAGTGTAAGACATAGAAGGAAGCCTAATAGACCTTGCCATAATGAAGGTAGTCCAAGGAATTGTTCTTCTGATCAGCTGAAAGGCAGTTGAGATAAATACTCTTTTTTTCATTACCCTCAGAAATCTCACCTCCTCCTGGAAGCCTTGGGCCAGACAGTGGAAGAATAATGGTGATTTTCTTGGCATATAACCCCTCCCCACTCCATCTTCACTCCCCCGCCCCCTGCATTTAATGAGTTCACTTAGTGCATTATTGCATCTCAGGTAAACACTCCAAGTACTTGGGCTTTGTTTAATCACTGTCCCTTCAGGGTCATCCTGTAAAAATGGACTCATGTGCATTACATTTTTAGGTGTTTTACAGTTTGTAAATCTTGTCTTCATTCATGACGTCAGTGAACTGGGGCTGGTGCCTTGTCACTGTAAAGCCCAGTGTACAATATCTTTTTCAGAGTTAAACCAAGCAGGGGCCTGGGAGAGGGGCTGATGAGGAAAATGCGGGCTATCAAAAATTTAATCCCCATTTTACACCAAGGGGGAAAGGGGTGGGGTGGGAGGAACTGGGAGACTGGGATTGACACATATACACTACTGATACTGTGTCTAAAATAGACAACTGATGGGAACATACTGTATAGCACAGGGAACTCTACCTAATGCACTGTGGTAACCTAAATGGGAGGGAAGTCCAAAAGGGAGGGGATATCTGTATGTGTAAGGCTGATTCATTTTGTCGTGCAGTGGAGGCTAACACAACATTGTAAAGCAACCATACTCCAATAAAAATTAATTAAAAAAAATTTAATCCCCATTTTAAAGTCCCCCGTATTTAAATATTGATTTGTGAAATGTGACCCAACAGAAAGAATATAGAAAAATAGCTCTACTTACTGTGTCAGGTCATAAAGTACCCCGTGTTTCCATGTGCTTTCTTATTTTAATTCTCAAAGCAAGTTTAGGGGATAATTATTTCCATAAGGAAGCTGAGGCCCAGGGAGTTTACATAAAGTCCTCAGTTATACATGTGGACAGTGAGAGATGGATTTCTCACCCAGGCCTGTCTGTCTGCAAAATCCGAGTTGCTGAGCCTCTCAACAGAGGAAATAATAGAGAAAAAAGTATCACTCAAATACCACCTCCCTAACATACTGTTAGCAATTTAGGTTTATTTCCTTTGTTTATCTATCTAAACAAAACTAAATTAAAAAAACACCACCTTGGTAATCAGAAGTAGTCATATCAACTGTTGATATCCTGTTTTCTTTTTTTCGCTATCTTTCTTATTGCTTCGTGATGTCATTTTAAAATGATTGCATACTCCTTCCAACTCAATAGTTAAAAAAGCTAATAACCTGGGACTTCCCTGGCGGTCCAGTGGTTAAGACTCTGTACTTCCACCGCAGGCGGCACAGGTTCCATCACTGGTCAGGGAACTAAGATCCCACATGCTGCAGGGAGAAGCCAAAAAAACCCCCCAAAAACAAAAACTAATAACCTGATTAAGAGATGGTTTAAGAACTTGAACAGACATTTCTCCAAAGAGGGCTAGAAATGGCCAACTGGTATGTGAAAAAAAGGATCAACATTACCAATCATCAGGGAAATGCACATCGAACCACAATGAGATATAACCTTACCTCTGTCAGGATGTCTGTTATCAAAAAACGAAACACCATTGAGCACCTCAAAAAGTTGAGTGAAAATTATATTGGAAAACATTAAAGCCCTGTTTTGTGAGTGCTATGAGTCTGAGCTACTCCAGTCGTTGACACCTGAGTCCTAAGGACAGTTGAAGTGAATCTTCTTTCCTCGCGGCCAATTTCTTCCGTCAACTCTGGAGCATTTATTCTACTCGATAGAGGAAAGCCATGTACCAATTTGTGCTGTTTGTCAATCGCTTGCTTTTTCGTGAATGTAATTGCTACTCTGATGCAATGTTCAGATTTCCTTGGAAAAGAAGAAATAGCTATAAACACTTTAAAACAAAACAAACAAAAGAAAAGCATTGGCAAGGATGTGGAGAAATTGGAACCCTTGGACACTGTTGGTGGGAAAGCAAAATGGTGGAGCTGCTATGGAAAACAGTATGGAGGTTCCTCAAAAAATTCAAAATAGAATTACGATATGATCCAGCAATCTCACTTGTGGGAATTACCCCAAAGAATTGAAATCAGAGTCGTGGAGCCATATTAGTACTCCTATGTTCATAGCAGCATTATTCACAATAGCCAAGATGTGTAACCAACCTAAATATACATCGACAGAAGACTTGATAAAGAAACTGTGGCGTATGCACAAAATGCAATACTATTCTGCCTTTAAAAGGAATGAAATTCTGCAATATGTGACAATATGGATGAACCTTGAGGAGATAATACTAAATGAAATAAGCCAACCACAGAAAGACAGATACTACATGATTCCACTTGACATGAGGTTTCTAAAGCAGTCAAATTCATAGAATCAAAGAGTGGGACAGTGGTTGACAGGGGCTGGGGGGAGGAGGAAGAGGGGAGTTACTAATCAGTGGGCATAAAATTTCAGTCAAACATGATGAACAAGCTCTAGAGACCTTCTGTACAACACCGTCTAGAGTCAGCTATGAAGTACTGTATGCTTAAAAATTTGTTAACAGGGCTTCCCTGGTGGCGCAGTGGTTGAGAGTCCGCCTGCCGATGCAGGGGACGTGGGTTCGTGCCCTGGTCCGGGAGGATACCAGATGCCGCGGAGCGGCTGGGCCTGTGAACCATGGCCGCTGAGTTTGCGCGTCCGGAGCCTGTGCTCCGCAATGGGAGAGGCCACAACAGTGAGAGGCCCGCATGCCGCAAAAATAAATAAATAAATAAATTTGTTAACAAGGTAGATCTCATTTTGTGTTCTTACCACAATTAAAATAAAAAAAAAAAAAAGATAACATACTATTCCAGGAGAGTGATGTTCTTTAGAGAGATTCCTAGACGTGGAATCGGTAGGTCCGAGAGTATGAATGTTTTCATGGGTTTTTAAAAAAGGTTTTAATGAAAAAAATTGAGATATAATTGACATATAACATTGTATAAGTTTAAGGTATACAAAATATTTTTATATTTTTGGATACACATTGCTAAATTGCTTTTCAAGAGGGCTGTATTAATTTGCACTTCAACTAACAACTTTGAGTGTCATTTTCATCACATTCTTGTAGGCATTAGTTATAGTTAAAAAATGAAAACACACAAACAAAAGTCTGACGTGTTTGCTTAATATATACCAGATTGTTCGCAGTGGCTACTTGGAGAGTGGGTTGGGGCTGGTGGTGGTGGTGGGAGCGGTGAAGGGGGTGTCCCTTTTCCACTTTATGTCATGTGGCGCTATGACAGATATTTTACTATAGGCATATATTACTTGTGTAATAAATATATTTTAAACTTTTGAAATAATTTGTCTTACAGACAAGTTGCAAAAAGAATACAAAGAATTCCCTGTATTCCCTTTGTAACATGTTTTTAAAAGATGGAATAATTAAGAAATGTGCCCCGAATATCAGATGTCAGACCTTCTACCACCAAGACTCTGTAAGTCAGTTTCTTTTATTTATTCATTTATTTATTTATGGCTGCGTTGGGTCTTGGTTGCTGCGTGCAGGCTTTCTCTAGTTGTGGTGAGCGGGGGCTACTCTTGGTTGCAGTGCGCAGGCTTCTCATTGCGGTGGCTTCTCGTTGTGGAGCACGGGCTCTAGGCGTGCGGGCTTCAGTAGTTGTGGCTCGTGGGCTCAGTAGTTGTGACTCGCGGGCTCTAGAGCGCAGGCTCAGTAGTTGTGGCACACGGGCTTAGTTGCTCTGCGGCATGTGGGATCTTCCCGGACTAGAGCTCGAACCCGTGTCTCCTGCATTGGCAGGCGGATTCTCAACCACTGTGCCACCAGGGAAGCCCCCAGAGTTTCTTATCAGGTAGAGCAGAGCCTAACAGCGACTTGGGGAAATGCTCATTAAAATGCAGACTCCTAGGCTTTAGCAGGATCTGTGAAATCAGAATGTTTGGGGGTGAGCCTGAAAATCTGCATTTTAAGCAGGCCCCCCTCATCCACACTCCTCTGTGCTTCTGAGGCCCCTCAAGGGCTGAGAACTACAGTTAAAAAGGTTCCTCCTTTTGATTTTATTTCCTCTAGTAATATTGTGGCTTCCTTACTTGGAAAGCCCTCCAACGTGCAGGGCTGAAGAGAAAAGTGAGTGAAATCTGAGCATCTTTTTTGCAACTTTTCACACTTTGTGCTGCTACTGCTTAGCTGCGGCCAAGCTGTCTGTAATTTGTTTCCTCAAAAGCCTGCTGTCTCCCTCAAACTAGAAAAGACCGTTTCAGGGGAGGCCCGGCCCAAAAAGCCATGTGTTGTGGATGGTGGTGACCCTTCTCCCCATCGGCCCTCTCATCCTGGATGTTCCAGGGAGTGGCGGCTGGAGGCTTCTGGTCTCCTGCCTTGGAAGTGCAGCCAGGAGGCCCTGAAATGGGGAGGGAGCCCAGATTACAGTCCCAGGTCATTCTGTTGTTTCATTTGTCTTATGCTGATGCTTTTCCGTGCACAGTTTGTTTCCCTTGGCCACCATGCGCATGGCCTTTCCCCATGTGTGTTACCTGTATGTTACATGTATGTTACATTGCCAGGTCAGCTTCACGGGGGGGGGGGGCACCCCACTCAGTTCCTCACCTGCCCCCACCTTCTGCTTCCCCTGCCTCTACTGTCCCACCTTCGTCTCCACCCCCAGAGCTGTTCTTTCCAGATCATGGATCTGACCATGTCACCTAATAACTTATCTTGGGGACTGAACGACTAGTGACCAGAAGGATAGCAGAAAGCCAGACCGTGGAGAATTGAATTCAAGATGAAAGAATTTTTTGTCGTTTTAAACGTTGTTTGGTCATAAGTTTATTGTTTTCTACATTAAAAAAGTAATACGACCCACTAGGTGTTACATGCCTGTATGACCTTCGAAGTGGAAGGAAAAGTTAAGAAAAAAATATACTAATGGTTAACATAGACAATTTGGAAAATAAAAAAGTAGAAAGTAGAGGGGCAACAAGTTGCCAGCCGTTCCACTAGCCAAATTAAGCTACTGTCTGCTTTTGGGTGTGGTATAGCTTGGAGGATAAGGGCACAGGCTCTGAATCGGGCAAATCTTGAGTTCGGATCCCTTCTCTCCCTCGTCAGCTGTGGGCCACCATTGGGCAGCTTCATTATCCTCTTGGAGCTTCCGTTTTCTCCTTGGTTAAGTGAGGATAAAAATAGCTCCTATCTTGCCGTGAAGATTAAATGAGATAAGAAGGTAAAGCAGTTAGCAGGATGCTTGGTGTTAGTTCCTCTTCATCTTGTTCACTTCCTTTCAGTCCTTTCACTGTAAGTAGTGTTTTTGTTTTCACATAGTTGTGATCACACTGTCTTTATAATTTTATTTCCTGCAGGTATTTCTTAACATGCCAGCCCAAGCATTTTCCATGCTGTTTTCAACTCCTCATAAACATACATTTTAGTGGTTGTGTAATATCCAATGGAACAGATATATCAGATACATCATAGTTTCGTTAACCATTTCTTTATTGTTAGTCATGGGCATTATTCCAGGTTCGTTGTTCGACATAACCTTATGTATGAACACCTTTACGTGTAAAATGTCACCCTCCTCCCAATCCCTACCAGTTACAACCATTTCCATGAGCAAAATTCTTACAAGGGAGATTATAAGGTCAAGCGGCATGAACACTTAAAGTTTTCTGACCTCTCCTGCCAAATTGGTTCCTGTAAAGTTGGCCTCCACTTATATTTTCAAGGCAATGGTTGAGACTCAGGCTGAGGGACCTAGATTTTGTTATGCAGGGCAGCTCTTGGGGGTGTCAGGGTTGGACACAATCGGTTGGAGTTTTAACGGATGCATCTAGCAGCCACTGGGAGGGTGGATGGGGGTAGGGCCAACGTTAGGGGTTACCTGGTGAGACTCTGCAGCAGGGCAGTGGTGCCGTAACTGTGAACCTGGTCCTCTTCTCACGGCAGCTATTGGGTCCCATCTATATGAGAACCTGTGGTCACAGTCTCATAATCCCGCTTTCTTTCTTTTTTTGTAGGTTCCATACAATTTATTTTTTTTCTCTTAAAAAAAACTGAAGTATAGTTGATGTACATATTATGTTAAATATTATATATTTAATATATGTAAATATATATTTAAATATAATTAATTTAATATATAATTTAAATTATATATTATTTAAAATATTATATTATTTAAAATATAATATATAATTAATAAAATATAATATATTTAATATATAATTAAATATATATATTTAAATATATAAATATATTTATATAATATGTAAATATTATATAAGTTACAGGTGTACAATAAAGTGATTCACAATTTTTAAAGGTTGTAATCCATTTATAGTTATTATAAAATATTGGCTATATTTCCCATGTTGTACAATATATCCTTATAGCTTATTTTATACATAATAGTTTGTATCTCTTAGTCCCCTACCCCTATATTGTCCCTCCCTCTCCCCTCTCCCCACTGGCAACCACTAGTTTATTCTCTATATCTATGAGTCTGCTTCTTTTCTATTATATTCACTAGTTTGTTGTATATTTTAGATTCCACGTATAAGTGATGGCATATAATTTTTGTCTTTCTCTGACTTATTTTACTTAGGGTAATACTCTCCAAGTCCAACCATGTTGCCGCAAATGGCAAAATTTAATTCCTTTTTATGGCTGAGTAATATTCCATTGTGGGTAATAGATATATATGTGTGTGTGTATATATATATATACACACATACACTATGTACATATAGTGTGTGATATATATACATATATATGTATATATATCACATCTTTTTTATCCATTCATCTGTTGATGAACACAGGTTGTCTCCATATCTTGGCAATTGTAAAATGCTGCTATGAACATTGGGGTGCATGTATCTTTTCTAATTTGTGTTTTTGTTTTTTTCAGATACATATCCAGGAATGGAATTGCTGGGTCATATGGTAGTTCTATTTTTAGTTTTTTGAGAAATCTCCATACTGTTTTCCACAGTGGCTGCACCAGCTTACATTCCCACCAACAGTGTATGAAGGTTCCCTTTTCTCTCACGATCCCGTTTTTTTCGTGTGTTGCTCCACATATGTGAATTTATGCCCTTTCGGTCTCGCATAAGTAGCTTTACATTGTTTTCATCCTCTGTGATCAAAATGACAAGGATTCTTCATCTTTAGGGATCACAGATTAATATAGCGAATTAGTCTGTGAGCCCTGGTGTCACGGCCTGCATTGGAACGTCAGTCCTACCACTTATTATCTGTGATCCTGAGCCTCAGTTTCCCAGTCTGGGAAATGGTACCAACCTCACAGGATTAATTGAACAAGGTATTGTATGTTCAGTAAAGTGCTGCGTGTCTGGTATTATTCTTATCTATTTTCCTTTTTCTAAGTTAAAAGACTCTGGTAGAAGGAAACTAATTCAACCTCTAGATTTACCAGTTTCCTTTCCTCTAAACCCAGCAAGGGCATCAGGATTAGGGAGCAATACCAGGAAGCCCACCTTGCCACAATATGTGCCCTTGTGAAACTGTGGGGATGGGAGGGGAGAAGGTTGGGGAGGCCACAGTGACAGGTGACAAACCATCCTGGGATGCAGTACTTTCGGTGCTAAAACCCGGACAGTCCTTGGCAACCTGGGTGGTTGGTCACCCTAGCATGATGGTAGTAGGTGACAGCATCTGGTAAAGTTGTCCAAGGGAGAGAGAACCAGATTCTGGAGTATTTGAGAAGGGTTTGCTATTCCTTTAATTGCTGTTGGGCAAACCCATTTGGAAACTCATTTCACCTGGGAGGGAACTGGCTGCCAGAAATGAGGCCCACCTGGGGTGCGGGGTGGGGGAGGGGAGATAATTGCCTTGCCCCCAGGAAGCCGGGCCAGGGTAATTCAATATCTTCTAGATTTGAAGGGTGTGCGTGGAGTGAGCGTGCCTTGGCCTGAAGGCTGCGTGCAGTCCTTGCTTTCCAATCCCGGCCGGTTTTCTGCTCTCATGAAGCTGCCTTTCTTGGCAGAAAGAGGGGTCAGTAGCCCTTAGTGGACGACTGAGTGGACGAGGGTTGGCTCCCGCTTCTGCCCAGGTACCTTCCGATTCTCTGGGTCTCTGTACGGACAGTACCCCCAAGACAGAGGCCGAGGGAGGGGAAAGTGGCCACGCTTAGGCTGCAGGCCAGTGCAGGGGGTGGTCAGTAGTTGGTATTTCCTCTTCCAGCCCTTTCAAAGCATTTTAAAATCGGATTAGCTTTTTGACAAACACTTGAAGGTTTGCTCTCCTCTGAGAGGCTCAAAGGGCTGAGGAAGAGCCTTCATCTGTTTACTTTTCCTTTATGTGGAAACTTACTTGGGCTGTTTCTATAACCAGCTTCCCCTCCCCCAGACTCCCTCCCCGAGGCTTTGGAGCTGGTGGGAACTCACCAGCCACTAGGGCCGTGGCCCTCCCTCCGTGGTTTTCGGGCCTAATGAACTCTCATGCCTTCCAGGATTGCAGCTTTGAGCAGTAGGACTCGGGCGGCTTAGTCTGCCCGGCGTTGGCCTTGTAAGTTTGCTGGCAGTGGAGAAGTGAGCTGAGAAGGGCTGGCCTGTGGACTCCATTGCCCTCTTGCAGGGCAGCCAACAGAAGTGGCATCTTTCCTCCCCCCGGGGGTGGAGAAAGTCAGGAAGACGGCGGTGGGTAGCGGGGGTGATGGCAGGGGGGCAAAGCTGGGCCTGGTTTTAGAGAGCAGAGAGCTGACCCCATCAGGGCTCCCGTTCCTCTCCCTTTCTAATTAGCTCCCTGCTAGGGGGTCAGGCAATGTGTGTGTTGGGAAGAGCAGGGAGATAAGACAGGTGATCAGGTGTGTGCATGGATGTACGTAACAGAGAATTCAGGCTGGAGGTGGGTGCTGGAGCTGTGGAAGGGAGGGAGGGCAGGTGGTCAAGATAGACTTCTTTGTTTCATTTTGTTAGTATGTTATATAACAAGTTAAAAGTGCGTATTAAGCCAGAGAAGTATCCCCTGTGATCAGTCTGACCATGGCTAGATGAAATATAGGGTAAGGAAGATTCAGGAGTGGCTTCCCAGAGGAGGTGGCAGGTAAACTGAGACCAAGAGACAAGTGGGGGTCGCTAGATTTGTACATTCAACGAAGATTTGGGGAGTGTCTGCTGCGTGTCAGATAGTGCTCTAGAAGCTAGAGAGCTGGAGGAGAGCAAAACACATAGAGACCCTGCCTTCATGGAGCTTATAGTTTATAGCCCAGTGGAGGGAGACAGATGAACAGAAAGACCCTATGATGTCGAGTGGTGTTAAAGAAACAGTCCTCTGACACCTGTTGAAGTGGTAGGGAAGCCTTGATTGAAGGTGAGTGCAATAGGGAAAAGAGATTGGGTTCAACTCTGAGCATGGCAAAGACAGCTGGGGTTTAGAACCAATCAACAGACTGAGGGGGTCAGTGGATGAGGTAGACATCAAGGGGAGGCGATTCTCGCTAAAGCAACTTAAGATTCTTGCAGACGGCAGGCCAAGGACTTAGACATCAAAGATGGGCAATGAGGAACTTGATCGGATCTCAAGGGTAGGGGAAGACTTAGCAGGATTCTTTGCTGAAGGCAGGCCAAGGGCAGGACCTCATTGAGAAGAGGGCTCAGAGGAGCCTGATTAAAGTTTGGTCAAGGAGAGAGCCTTTGTGGGGAAAGGAGCTGTGAATGAAAATAAAGCAGGTGTGGGGTGGAGTGAGGAGAGAGTGATGGGGGTGCTTTTTAGGAGCAAGGCCCCTCTAGGGAGGTAATTTTCAGGCAGAAATTTATATCTCGTGAGGCAGCCAGAATTTCAAACACCCCAGAAGAAGGTCCTCTGGGTAGAGGAAACAGCAAGTGCAAAGGCCCTGAGGTATGTTTGAGGAATAGCAAGGAGGAGGTAGTTTGTAAGGTCAGAGGAGGGGGTGGGTGAGGGTAGAGCACAAGGGCCTTGGAGGCTGTGATTAGAAGGGGTGAGAGGGCAGGAAGGAAGGAGAATTTGGAGCCAGGGTAAGAGGAAGCCTGCAAGGGGCTCTGGGTTGCACCAGCATAAAAAAGGAGTATGTGCCAAGGAGCACGCTTGGGGGTGGGGGAGGGAAGGCAGCAAGGAGTGTTTCTGAAATCCTAGGTGTACAACGTGGGAAAAACAAAGGAGGTGGTGGGGTGTGGGGTCGGGGCGGGCCTGCTGCAGAGGAGAGGAAGGTGAGGCGCCAAACGGGGAGCGGCAGATCCGGGGGGTCATTTGCCATCTTCTCAGTCAGGGTTTCTCAATCATTTAAATGAGAGCCTCTGTCCTTGCATAAAAATCGGGCAATTCAGGGAGGAAGGCCTCTTTAATTTCAAGGAGAACTATAGAAGCCGGAAAGAAGGGTCGGTTGAAATAAAGTTGGAACTCGTCTAGTCCCTCCGGCTGCGCTTCTTGTAAATAGCGCCCTCCCAGTGTTGGAAAGGCATCGGTAGGGACGTTGCGGCTGCTGGGTAACGTCCTTCCTGTTGAGATGCGCAGGACTTGGCTGCGCGTGTGCACCCGTGTGCCGAGTGCCTGGAAGCAGGGCGTGAGAGCGCAGGTCAAGAAGTTCAGGCCCCCCGAGCCCACTCATTTTACCCTCAGGGGCGGCCCTGCTTCCTCTGGGGGCCCTGGCTTCCCTCTGGCAGGTCTTCAGCTGAGAAGTCTGCAGAAGTCATTGGCCAGGCTTAGAACAGATCCTTTGTGCCAAAGGGGTTGGTGGTGTGGTGTGGAGGGGTGGGAGCTCCTTGCCTGAACCAGGATGCCCTTCGCGAGCGGTGAGCCCTGCTGAGCACCGGGATTTTGGGGGGAGAGGGAGAAATGGGATTGGGCGGCCAGGGTAGTTTGGCCACATGTGAGTTAAAAAGCAGATGAAAACCCACAGAGTAACCAGACATTCTTCTCTTTGCATGCAAGATCCTGCCCAATGCTGGAAGAGGAAGGAGTATTTTTCTTGCTTTTTAGACATTACATCCTGTGAGGGGAAGATTTGGAACAGATGGGGGCCAGGGGGCCCCATTATATTTGCTTATTTCCCCCTCCCCTCCTCCCACAACTAGAAGTGTGTTTCTTTCTTTTTCTTTTCTTTTTTTTTTTTAAACCTAGAGAAGTTAGGGGAAAAAAAAGTCCTGTATAGTGGGAAAGTAAGATTATCAGGGGTCAGGGAGAAAAATCCACAAGGTTCCAGAAAGAATTTACTTTACCTTGCAAAGCCTTCTTCTAAGTCCAAAGACAGATAATTAACTCAAAATTTCGTTTTAGGTTTAATGGCTCTTGCAGCGACATCTGCATTTATGAGGGGGGAAAGAAAAAGGATCCCTAACAGATGGAGAAAGAGGCCCTCTGGGTAGAGAAAGGTAAGGAGTGTTTCTGAAATCTTAGGCGCACAATGTGGGAAAAACAAAGTGGGTAGTGTCTTGTGAGAGCTGCTCAAGTGTTGGCATGAGTTCCACCCCCACTTGTGTTCTGCTGGATGGGCTGCCTTAGAGAAGACCGTAGGAGAGGTGATGTAAAGTGGTCTGTGATGTATTTGATTGGCTGCGTGGGGTCCCTGGTAGAGTGATGTCCCTGGCATGGCTGTGGGCAGCTGGACGGCTGGTAGGATGTTTGCCCCCAAACCACAGCTGGTCTTTTATGCTGATGAATGTCCAGAGCAGGATTCTCCTTCTTGGGAACCCGGAAGGGGGCTCTGCCCGTGGGGTCGGATGGCAGTAACTAGTCCGGGTGGACCAACTGAACTGCCCACTGCTGTTTTATCTGATACCCCCGCACCCGCCACAGGGAATGTGGGCTGACTGCATGTGAAAAGGAGAGGGCAGGACCGAGAGAGCAGCCTTTGTGTTTTCCTTCTAACTGTCCTTCCTTTCTGGCTCGTTGGAGCCTGTGTTGGGCTGGTTTCTTCCTTCTAGGGAGGGGATTGTGTGCTCCGGGGTCTGGTTGAAGAGACAGATTACCAGCTTAGGTTCCCAGTTGCTATGGAGAGCCATGTCTGGGGGTGGAAGGGCCTAGGAAGTTGGGTTCCTCCTCATCCGGTGAGATACATGCAAGTTTCTGCAAGAAAGACACAGCCTAAAAATCACGTGACAAGAGAGAAAGAAGGCCTAGTGCCTAGGTAGGATGGGATCTCCTGTCTTGATTCAGTCTTAACTTCTAGCACTAGACATTATAACTAGATACAGTGCAGCCGGAGCGCTAGGCTGTCCCTCCCTCTGTTGTTAAAATCCCCATAGGTGTTACCTGGTCCTTGGAAAAGATGCTAGAAGCACAGCAGACATCACTTGAGTACCGTTACCTACTGGCCACTGCATTTTGGACTTCAGGGGACATGTCAGTGAATGAAATAAAGGTCCCACTCCCACAGAGCCCAAATGCAAATGTAAGAGTATTTCACTCTGTAGTGACATCACCAGGGTCAGACAAGCATACACGTGAGAGACCACATGAGTTCATTTAGCTGCAGGAATTGAGCACCTGCTCTTTGGGAGACCCTGTGGATGCCCGCAGTGGAGGACAGGACACATCCAGACCCCACCTCCCTGGAGCTGCAGTCTGGTTGGGTATATGGACTCGTAAGAGGTTCTTGAGCTACAGGCTGTGAGCAGTGCTGCAGTAGAGAACCTAAAGGGTGCTGTGGGTCCTTCATGCAGATTGGGGGAATTGGGAACACCTTCCCGGAGAAGTGAATTTCAAGTTAATGCACGAGTGAGAAGAGGTAACTATAGTGTTGACTCTTAGTTGGCCCGGGAAGGTCTTCTGGTTCTGACATCATTTTTCTTTTTTTAATAAATTTATTTTATTTTTATTTATTTTTGGCTGTGTTGGGTCTTCGTTGCTGTGCGCGGGCTTTCTCTAGTTGCGGTGAGTGGGGGCTCCTCTTCATTGTGGTGCGCAGGCTTCTCATCACAGTGGCTTCTCTTGTTGTGAAGCACGGGCTCTAGGCGCACAGGCTTCAGTAGTTGTGGCACGTGGGCTCAGTAGTTGTGGCTCACGGGCTCTAGAGCGCAGGCTCAGTAGTTGGGCGCACGGGCTTAGTTGCTCCGCAGCATGTGGGATCTTCCTGGACCAGGGCTTGAATCTGTGGCTCCTGCGTTGGCAGGCGGATTCTTAACCACTGCGCCATCAGGGAAGTCCTAATGTACCCTCTTTTACTCTGAAAAGTGCTTAATTAAGGTGGTGAATTGCGTGGCACCCTACTGTGTGCCGAGCAGTTCTGTGAGAGCTCCATGATTAGAATCGTGCTGGCTCATAGTTAAGTACTCATAACTGAGCTATTTGCTGGTCACTCACCTCAAGTCAAAGACTAACAGTGGCGAGGTGGTGGGTGTGGAGACTGAGTTTGCCCTGGCTCTAACTTGGGGGATACTCTCCAGCAGGACGCAGCCCCCTGAATGTCAGTGTGGAGCAGGCAGATGGTGTGGGAGGTCTGGATTAGACAGTTTGCCATCTCACTTGGGTGAAACCCAAAGGCGCCATCACCTTGCTTTGTTTGAGGCCCTGCCCTTCTCTCCCACCTCATCCCCAGCCTCTCCCACCCTTGCTGTGCTCCCTGCAGCCTCAGGGCAGCTTGCTGTTCCTCAGACACTCCAAGCTCCTTTAGATCTCCGGCCTCTGCTCCGGTAGTTCCTTCTGCCCGGAAGGCGCCTCCTCAAGGTAACAGCAAGGTGTATGGCCCTTGCTTGCTGTGAGTCCCTCAGAGCCCCTTTTCCACAACGGCACCACCCCCTCTGCCAGCCAGGCTGCTCTGTTTTTTGTTTTTTTTGCGGTACGGGGGCCTCTCACTGTTGTGGCCTCTCCCGTTGCGGAGCACAGGCTCCAGACGCGCAGGCTCAGCGGCCATGGCTCACGGGCCCAGGCGCTCCGCGGCATGTGGGATCTTCCCGGACCGGGGCACGGACCCGTGTCCCCTGCATCGGCAGGTGGACTCTCAACCACTGCGCCACCAGGGAAGCCCTGTTCTGTATCTTGATTGTGGTGGTGGTCACACAGCTGCGTGCACTCACTAACATTGGTAGAACTCTGCTAAAAAGGGTGAATCTTACTGTAGGTAAGTCATACCTCAGTAAACGTGAGTAAAAAAACCACTTTCTCACCTAGATTTTCATTGTAGTATTTGGGCATTTCTTGTGACTGTTGGCTAATAATTCATTTTGACTGGGTGGCAAAGTAACCCCAGCTCGATGGTGTCATCCATGCTTACTGCTGCCAGTGAATACCTGTGCCAAGAAACTAACTTGTTCTTAAAGTGGAAGAGATTTGTGAAGGTGGAACTCTGTTGGTTTCCTTTCCAGCATCTCCCACTTCCTTCTAGGAAGAGAACACCTTTTCCTGTGTGGCTAGAGGGGACTGACCTTTGCCCTGTGTCCCTAGGACTGGGCTGTTGCATGTAGCCAGTTGAGTCCTTCCTGGCACTTCTCTGCCAGAGCTCTTGAGGAAGATGATGTACTTTTGCTGGAATTGGTAGGATGTAAATGTGAGCCTGTTGGTGAATCCTTTTATTTTAAAGATTTCTCCCACTGAAGGCAATTTATTGATTCTGTTGGTGAATATCTTGCTTGCTGAATGGAGAAAGACAGACAAGTAGAGCGCTGATGTTTGAGCACCTAGATCCAGCTGTGCCTGAAGTCGAACGTGCACTCTGGACAACCCAGTAACATGAGCTAATGAATTCCACTCTTCTCCACTTAAGCCATGTCGACTTTGGTGGCTTCTATCAATCATAGCTGAGTTCTGGCTCATACATTGAAAACGAGAAGTTCTTGATCTATGAGGTGAGAGGATAGTAAAAGATTAGACAGTTAACTAAATTAATGAGTTGTGAGAGGAGGTTCTCCTAATTTCTCCGAGCCTTTTTTTTTTTTTGCGGTACACGGGCCTCTCACTGTTGTGGCCCCTCCCGCTGCGGAGCACAGGCTCTGGATGCGCAGGCTCAGCGGCCATGGCTCACGGGCCCAGCCACTCCGCGGCATGTGGGATCTTCCCGGACTGGGGCACGAACCCACATCCCCTGCATCGGCAGGCGGACTCTCAACCACTGCGCCACCAGGGAAGCCCTCTCCGAGCCTTTTTATTATGGAAGCAGGAGCAGGGACAGAGGGTTGAGATGGGGGTGAATGAGGGAGATTGAAGTGTCAGTAGACAGGTATACCCCTGGCCAAATGGGGCTGGGGATGCCAGGGTCCCATGCCCTACCAGCTGGGGGTCCCTGGCTGGCTGAAGAGGGTCTGGAGTCAGTGGGATTGGAGAGAGCTGGACTGTAAGCCCGCTCTGGGCTCCTGCCCTCAATTCCTGAGCCTTGCTTTCCTTCTCATAAACCCGGGGTGCTGCCTGCCTGCCTGCCTGCTTGCCCTCCTCAGGGTTTGTGAGAGAGGCTCCAAGGAGTTGACAGTCTCTGAAACAATCATGAAAACCATTGACACTCTGTGGCTTCATTTGGTTAAAGGTAGGAGGCTGGACGAGACAAGGACTAGGCAGACCCTCGGTGTCTGAGGGACTTGGGCTGTGATCTACCTTCTTTGCGTGAATTGTGGATGACAGATCTTTGGTGAAAGGAGGGCGAGAGGGAAGCATGAAAGTAGGGCCCAGGGACTGAGAGTTCCTCAGGGGTCGGCGATGTGCTTGAGGAAGTTTTCTGAAGGGTGTGCTGACCAAGGGGCCTGTGGCAGTTTTCTGGCTGGAGTTGTTTAATGCCTTTTACGTATTAGAAAGAAGGAAAGACATCTTTTCTCCTTTCTGTCTTTTAAAAAATGATATACAGTTTTTCCAAATACAAAAGAATTGCTTATTTGTTTAAGGATTTTGAAAATACAGAAAAGTAAACATGAGGAAATAATACCTCCTATGGTCATGCTACTTCTAGAGATAACACTGGTAATACTTTTTTTAACAAATAAATTTATTTATTTATTTTTGGCTGCATTGGGTCTTTGTTGCTGCATGCGGGCTCTTCACTAGTTGCGGCAAACGGGGGGCTACTCTTCATTGGGGAGCCGTGGCTTCTCTTTGTTGCGGAGCACGGGCTCTAGGTGAGTTGTGGCATGTGGGCTTAGTAGTTGTGGCTTGTGGGCTCTAGAGCGCAGGCTCAGTGGTTGTGGTGCACGGGCTTAGTTGCTCCATGGCTTGTGGGATCTTCCCGGACCAGGGCTCGAACCCGTATCCCCTACATTGGCAGGTGGATTCTTATCCACTGCGCCACCAGGGTAGTCCCCAACCCTGGTAATACTTTTGTATTTCCTTCTAGTATTTATTTGTGTGCCTACGTGTATTAGCGATGGCTTATATGCAAATTTTGATTCTACTGTCTATATAGCTTTAGAATTTGTTTTTCACTTAATAGGTAACATAAACATTTTCCTATATCTTTTTGTTTTTGTAGCCTGATTTTTTTAGTTTAGTTGTATTTCACCATATAGATGTATCTCTTATTGGACAGAAGGTCATTTCCCATTTTTTAGGATTATAAAATATTGTGGTTAAATCTTTAGATGTATTTTTTTGTCCACATCCTTGAATAATTTTGTAGGACAGAGCTTTAGAAGTGGGATTATGAGGTCACATGGGCTGTCCACTTAAGAATTTTTGTCTTCCTCTGGCCAGGTTGCCCCTGGTTAAGTCAGGCCACCTTGCCGTCTACTGGTGATGCACCAGGGTTCAGATTTCTCTGATCCCTGGCCCTTGCTGGGTATTACTGGGTTTTTAGGAACTTGCTAATTGATATGTGGGAAAAGCTTTCTCGTTTTTATTTTAATTATGCCCTTTTCTGGTTACCAGTAAGGCTGCTCTTTTTTTTTCCCCATAGAATTAAGTTATTTGTATGTTTTTGTGAATTGCTCTTCACGCCCTTCATTCATTTTTCAGTTGCGGTGCTTGTATTTTTCTTACTGATTTATAATGACTCTGCTTACAGTGAGAGTGTTAGCCCTTTGTGGGGATTGATACATTTTTCAGAGTGCAGTGAGATATCTTAATAATGGATCTTTTATCCAGGTCAAGGCAGAAGTCTTGATTCTGGCGGTGGTGATGGTGGAATCTGATGATGTCCACCCGCTTCCCTGCACACAAATCCAGAAATAGAGTATCTTATAATGTCCTAGAGTGCAGCTGGGCTGTTACCTTTATTTCAAAGACTGTTACCCTTAGCCTGGAAAGGGGTAACTGGCCCAACCCCACAGAGCCGGCTACAGGCAGAGCAGGGGCTCTGCACTTGTGCTCAGATGACCGCTTTGCATCGCCTGGGAGGTCTACGTCTCTTCTCGAAGGCTTCCAGACCCTCCTCCCTGGAGGCTTTGGGGCCTAGATGATGCGTATTTTTATACTAGCCACTCTACTAAAAAACAAAATCTGTTCAAAGCCGTGTTACAGGTTTTTCCAGAACTTCTAGCTTTTCAGAATCCACCTGCTTCCCTTGCCCCCAGCAGTTACCATTTGAATTTCTCAATCTGCAGCTTCCTTTGTAACCACGCGTTCACTGGGTCCAAAGGGACCTTTCCCCCAAGGGATTTGGTTTCCTGGGTCGGGGCTGGGCAGGTGGAGCCCTTCCACTGACTTGGGGCAGCCCCCCTAAGAGCACTCCCCCTCCTGGCATGCCTCCCCCTCCAGGCGTTTCTGCAGGTCCGAGAGGGATGTGGACTCTCTTTCCCTCTCTCTCAAAGGTTCTTTCATTTAAATATGTGCATACATTTTTCTCCTGCCGCTCTCCCCCCCCCCCCCACAAAAGAATGAAGTTAGAGGCTTCGTTTGCTAAATTTAGCTCCTGCTGACGCACCATCCCTCCCGCTAGCAGTCTCCTCCTGTCTCAGTGTTTCTCTCAGCCTCGCTTGGGGTAGATGAACACCATCACATCCTACATAATGTTTAGCTCTGAGGCATTTCCAGATGGGAAATAACATTTCAGTGTTTTCGTGTTCTCTGCGTGAATAGATGGTTGAGAAGTGGGGGGCTGGCAGCCAGCCTGTTAGAAGCAAAGATCCACAGGGCGGTGGCAGGAGAACCAGTGCAGTGGTTGTTAGAGGTTTGCTCGTGCTGGGCAGGGGAGAGAGGTGGCTCTCAGGAGATCCGGGATAGGATTTGACTGGGACGTGACTGGAGACTTTTCAGGGAAGGGGAGGCCCTCCTACTTGAAGCAAGCCTTAGGGCGGTTAAAGAAAAAATTATTCTGACACTCGTTAAAATGATAAGGAAGATTCTATTCAGGGCTATTGCAATAGGGGTACTGCAGTAATGGGGAGAGATGGGGCTCAACTCGATACAAAGACAGGTGGGGATTTACCCCCAAGGAACAGGGTGAGGGCCTCAGTGGATGGAAAATTACTAAGAGGTGACATCAAGGGTAGGGGATTCTTGCTAAACTGATCTAACAGGATTCTTGCTAAAGGCAGGCCGAGGACTTGAGACATCAAAGGTAGGGGATTCTCTCTAAACTGACTTAGCAGGATTCTTGCTAAGACTGGGCTGTGCAGGCCTGGCAAGGAAGGCCAAGGTCAAGGCCTCATTGAGAAGAGGGCTTGGGGCTCAGAGAAGCCTAACGCCAGTTTGGTCAAGGAGAGAGTCTTTGTCAGTCTGTCCTCTTGTTCAAGGACAGAGGAGACATTTCTCCTTTTAAACAATGTAAGTTCATGTCACATTCAGTCACCTTTTTTTCACTAAGGACCCGCTGAACCATCTGTTGGACGTGGCAGTGGAGGATGTTTGCTGGATGGTGTGAACTATCAGGCATTTAAATGAGAGAGTTCATGACCTGTCGTGGTGATGAGTCTTTTGAAGTTTTTATCACATCGTAGTCTAGCTTCAGCTTGCAAGCTTCTTCAGGTCTTGGCGGGAAAGGTCGGTCATGACCAGCCTGTACTTCCAATAAGGAACTGGGCAGTCAGGTTGTAGCGCTCAGTGAATCCACGGCAGGAGGGTGGGAGAAAATGGGAAACTAGAAGAATGGAGAATTTGGTAAGGACAGAAGATGTGCAGGATGGCAGAATCCAATACAATTTACAGGGAGGTAACAAAGTAAAATGTAATTTACCAAGAGGGGAAAAGCAGCTCAAAGACGATGAACAGGACCAGAATTGGATACCCATAAGGGCGTGCTGTAGTTTTTTATTGAAACATAACATTTCTCTCTCCAGTGTCCAGTGTTGGTCACTGAGTGGGTGTGTTAATGTCCACATGGAAGTGGCCTGGGGTCAGGCAGGCTGGGGGGCGGGGGGGGGGTGTCAAATCCCTGAACCAGCTGTGAGATGTCGAGCAAATTGGTTGCCTTTCTAGTGGCTGTTTCCTGGGTTAGGAAATAGGATGCAATCATGAGCTAACATTTATTGAGTGTTTCTCATGGGTCAGGTGCTGCTATAAGCATTTAACATGCTTCACCTCTTTGAATAATTATTGGGTGCAGGTGAATGATCATCTCTTCCACAGGAAAGTAAACCAAGGCTTTAGTAAATCACGTTAACTTGTCCACAGAGGATGCTGACGTGCAAGGAGAGATTGGTGCTCGTGTATTTAAAGTGAATTGGGCACTTACTAGGTGCTGGCAGAGCGCCTGTCTTCTGCCTTCTGGGGGCGGCTCTCCTGTGAAGGACAGGGAGACTCCGACCCAGCCCTTGGTGGCCACCGGGCAGGACCCAGCTGGGGGAAGTGGCAGGGCAGCTGCAGCCACTTGAGGCTTGCCCAGAACCGCTGCTCACTGGCTGTGCGGGCCTGGCTGCGTGCCTGCGGGCCTGTGTCTCCATTGCTCTTCGCACCTCTGGGGTGGGCATCTCCCACCCTACCGTGCAGGTGAAATCAAGATTCTCAGAGGGTGACTACCTGCCCAAACACACAAGAAGTGGCAAGGCAGGGATTTGAGCCCATGTCTGTCTGGCCCAGAGCCCTTGCTCTCTGCTCTGCTGTGCACTGTCAGTGACGAAGGAGGCTGACCCAGGCTAGGGGAGAACCCGTATGGGCAGTGTGGAGGCACTGGGGAAATAGTGGGTAATGGCATGGCCTTTGAAATCAGACAGACCGGGGTTCAGAGTCCTAGCTCTGCGACTTCTTAGCCGTGTGAGCATGAAAAGTGAGTTAACCTCTCTGACACTTGGTTCCCCCTCTAAAATGAGGTGGTCATAACTACGAAGGAGAGTGTGGGGAGGACATGAGAGAAAGTCTGTACATAAGCATCCAGTAGATGGTGGCTGCTGTGGTTATGTGGGGCTTGCTGAGCCCTATTTGATCCTTCCGGAGGGCAGACTCTGGAAGGCAAGCCTCTCAGATGTAGGAGAGGCCTTGGGCTTTCCTTACTTGTCTTGGGATGTGTCCCTGGGAGCCATATATCAGAAATATAGCCACTAAAATTTGGAACGATGATGGGGGAGACTGGGTCTGGGTACAGTACCCCCAGATCTGTCCAACTCCACTCTTCCTGGTGATGGTCCAACAGGAGAGGCCGGTAGGATGTGGTGAGGATTAAATACTCACGTACATGACACTCTTAGCCTCGTGCTTCACGTGTGGGGAGTCCCCCAGCTTCTGACTGTGGCTTATTAACTTGTTGATTCCAGCAGTGTTTTAGATTCAGAGGTCACAGTGATGAACAAAACAAAGTCCCCACCCTCACGGAGGTCACATTCTAGCGGAGAAGATGGATAATAAACACGTAGGCAAGTAGATTTGAATGCAGTATTGGGGAGTGCAGAACAATACAGCAGTGTAAGGGGACAGAAGTCTTTTGGGGTGACCAGGAAGGTGACATGTGAGCGGAGACCCTAATGAAGCGAGGGCACCAATCATGAGAATGCTGGGGGGCTCATCCCAGGCAGAGGCCCCGAGGTGGGGCTGAACCTGATACAGAGCGAAGGCCCATAGGAGTGTGGGTGGGGGAGGGGTAGGTGGGAAATGAGGCCAGGGTGGAAGCTACCAGATGTCATCAGGCCTTAAATGATTTTAATATGTTTTAAACAATCATTATTTCCAGATTTCCCCAGGCAGGTTTAGCTCTCCTTCCCCGTCTGCATTGTGTGTGCGCACAGCCATTGCAACAGTGGTCACACGGGGTTGGCTGTTTGACCCCCACCCTGTGAGCCCTTTAGGCCAGGGACCATTGTCTGTTTTGCTTATACCTAGCACGAAGTACGTGCTTCACACATTTAAAAATGAATTTGAGTGATAATGGGTCCTGTCTTTCGGGGGGTTTATGTGTGCCAGTCATGATGGTAAGAACTTACATATTTCATCATCCCATTAAGTCTTTCCGGTAGCTTCTCCCCGGGGCGTTGTCCCCATTTTATTTTATTTTTTTCAATTTATTTTTTTTAAATTGCCTTCTTTTTAAAAATTAATTAATTCACTTATTTTTGGCTGCGCTGGGTCTTCGTTGCTGCGCGCCTGCTTTCTCTAGTTGCGGCGAGCAGGAGCTACTCATCGTTGCAGTGCGCGGGCTT
Organism: Leucopleurus acutus; assembly: GCF_964270905.1. Lineage (NCBI taxonomy): Eukaryota > Metazoa > Chordata > Mammalia > Artiodactyla > Delphinidae > Leucopleurus > Leucopleurus acutus. The sequence goes on along the minus strand of NC_139145.1, from coordinate 57,327,880 downwards.
CTCATTGCGGTGGCTTCTCTTGTTGCAGAGCACGAGCTCTAGGTGCGCGGGCTCAGTAGTTGTGGCCTGCAGGTCCTAGAGCATGCAGGCGTCAGTAGTTGTGGCTCAGTAGCTGTGGGCTTGCGGGCTCAGTAGTTGTGGTATACGGGCTTAGTTGCTCTGTGGCATGTGGGATCATCCTGGACCAGGGATCGAACCTGTGTCCCCTGCATTGGCAGGCGGATTCTTAGCCACTGGACCACCAGGGAAGTCCCATGTCCCCATTTTATAGGTAAGGAAATAAGCTCCAAGGCTGGCCTGTGTCCCAAGGAAACACACCTAGGAATCTACGGAGCTGGGATTTGAAGCCAGGACTGTGTTGAAGTAGCCATGCTTTCAGCTATGACAAAGCCAGGAGCAGTTGTGGTTTCTGCCCTTACCAGGGTTGTGGTGTGCACTGCCGTGGGTCCTGGCATCCCTCGGTGTTCTCGGTCCCTAAGGGGTCACTTTGCATCCCTGTGTGCCTGTGGCATCCTGTGGGGCCGTCCCTTAGCCCTCCTCGCTGCTACATAATCCACAAATGGAAAAGTGGCACTTAGAGCAAATTTATTCAGGTGGGAGCTGCGTAAGACGTGAAAATAAGGCTTTTGAGCTGCTGCACGTAAACTGGAGTTTAAGTGAAAAGCTTTTTATTTGGTTTCAGAGCCAGACTTCGAGCAGCCAGTGGGGCCGTGTGGTCTGGAAGCGTGCATTACAGGCAGTGGGTCGGAACGGGGGCACTTTGATGGCGAGGAGGGCGAATGGCTCTGGTGCAGCTGGACCAGCCAAGAGGCCAGGATGTCAATAAACGGGACACAGAAAGCCTTTTCCGAAAAGATGGAAGGCGGGGAGGAGAGGAAAGACCGTGCCTCGCTCCTGGCGTATTTGAGAAGGAACATGCTTGAGGTAACACATGTTGGCAGCTTTTATAGCTTCCTCCCACTAATGTGCTGGGCAGGCCCAGAACAGGCCGGTGTTTTATTTTCATGTAACGAAACCCGGTGGATCAGAGGCAGCTCTCCAGCAGCGGCTCGCCTGGGGCCCTGCCCGTGGAGGGAGGCGGGTCCAGGGCAGTGAGACGACCCCGCCCCACCCCCACGCCCCGCCACTGCCTGCTGCCCCTGCGGGCCTCAGGGAGGTGGGGGCGGGATGCGGGGCGGGATGCCCGGCCGCCTCTGGATGTTGGCTTGGCTTGTCGTGGTCCTTCAGTGTGGTCCCCTATGGCCAGTACCGCTGAGGGAAGTGGTGGCGTTGGGAGAAGGTAGCCGTTCTGGAAGGCAGGCAAGTGCTGGTCAACGCTGAGTGTTGAGGGTTAGGACCTGCGTAGGAACCGTAGCGCCGGGAACCTACAGAATGTTCTTTGTGCCTCTGGTTGCTGCTTGCCAAGGCCCTTTCCATGACTAGATGTAACTTGCATTTATAATCTCCTCTCTTTGGTAATATGTACATGTGTGTGAGGAATATTTGGACATGGGATTACGTGTGTGGGTAGAAATACATCTCCATTATGTTTTTGACCCACATGGGTGTGTTCTGCAACATTTTTGAGAGCCATGTGCTTGGGGACACTCCCGACTAGCTACTTTGAGACACTAACAAAACTCAGACTTCCCTTGGATGAGGGTAGGATCTGCTGTTTTGTTTTTGTTACGGACTCTTTCTCCAAGTTTTTTGTAAAGCATTTTTTAACCTAAGAACTTTAGATTTATTTTTAACCTGTATTAATTGTGGGAAAATGAGAATATCAGCAAAAATAAGCTAAAAGTCTTATCATTCAGTGTTATATATAAAATAGCTAAAGAACAAGGACGTACTGTATAGCACAGGGAAATATCAATATATTAAATATCTTGTAATAACCTATAATGGAAACGAATCTGAAAAAGAATAGATAGATCTATGTATAACTGAATCACTTGGCCGTATACCTGAAACACTGTAAATCAACTATACTTCCATTAAAAAAAAATCCTATTATTCAGGATGATGGCTGCTGCCGCTTTTGGTGTTTGTATGTGCTTCCAGATGCTTTCCTAATGACTATAAATTAATGTGAAATAAAATCTAATTGATGATGGCTAACACTTGAACGTTATTATTTGCCAGCACTTTACATGTGTGCACTGATATAATCACTCAACAATCCAATGGTTGGTTTTATGATTAAACCTATTGTACAGATGAAAAAGCTGAGGCCCAGAATGGTTAAATACCTTGCTTAAGATACTAAGCTGAGATTTGAACCCAGGCAACCTGGTTCCATAACCTATGCTTTTAGCTACTCACTACACTATCTTTAAAAAGAATAGGGTAAAACTATCCATACTGACTTGTAACCTGCTTTTTTTCGCTTAACATATTATGAACCCATTTTTGTGTCAGTAGTCTTACGTCTAGAGCATTATTCAAAATGGCTGTGGTGTGATCTATACATGCTGAAAATGAAATTCTGGTTTCCTCTGTGGCCATCTTGGGTAATAATTATAACTGCATTAAAAAATAGCAAACATTGAGGCTCTGAGCCTGGCGCTATGCTAAGAGCTGTATACATATTATCTAATTTAATCTTCATAGTAACTAGGGCTTCTGGCAGAATAACAAGTTAGGGAGGATCGGGGTAGACTTTCCAGGGTATCTCATTTACATAAAACCTCAAATTTAGATTTTTGACTTTATTTTCAAATAACATTATAGATGCAGTAATATTTTTGTGTGTGTTAATTTTTTTTTTTTTTTTTTTTTGGCGGTACGCGGGCCTCTCACTGTTGTGGCCTCTCCCGTTGCGGAGCACAGGCTCTGGACGCGCAGGCTCAGTGGCCATGGCTCACGGGCCCAGCCGCTCCGCGGCACGTGGGATCCTCCTGGACAGGGGCACGAACCCATGTCCCCTGCATCAGCAGGTGGACTCTCAACCACTGCGCCACCAGGGAAGCCCCTGTGTGTGTTAATTTTTAAAACAACTTGTTATTTTGAAATAGTTTGACTCAGAGGAGGTTGCAGAATAGTACAGAGAATTGCTGTGTACCCTTCTCCTTGCTTCCCCCAATAATACCTTCTGTAACCATAGTAGACTGTCAAAACCAGAAAATTGACTTTCCTATTAGGTCAGGTTCTACATTTGTTATTAATGTTAAAAATTTTTTTTTTTTTTTTTTTTTTTTTTGCGGTACGCGGGCCTCTCACTGTTGTGGCCTCTCCAGTTGTGGAGCACAGGCTCTGGACGTGCAGGCTCAGCGGCCATGGCTCACGGGCCCAGCCGCTCCGCAGCATGTGGGATCTTCCCGGACCGGGGCACGAACCCATGTCCCCTGCATCAGCAGGCGGACTCTCAACCACTGCGCCACCAGGGAAGCCCTAAAAATTTTTTAAAAATAAATACTTAAAATGCATCATACCTGATAACCTAGTGCAGTACTTTTTGTTAAATATAGAATCTCCAAGTGGAGAGGCTTGAGTTTCTCTCCTGCCTCAGAAAGGTGAACACTGTTATTAGCTCGACTCAACAGGTAATGGGTGGAAGTCGAGAGGTTCAGTCACTTGAATGAGGTCACACAGCTATAGTGAGCGTCAGCGCTGGGACTTCAGCCCTCCGATTCTAAGATCTACACTGAGCCCCCATATTTCCCAGCATCTCTCCTGGTTTGTTGCCGTTCAGGGCGAGGCTCTGAGTATAAGTAGGTGTGTGTTTATATGCATCCATGCGTGTGCGTGCACACACACGGGTACACACCACAGACGTTGCCCCTCACTCCAGAGCTGGAGCTGGAGAGGACCTGGAGTGGGGCGTTTAGCCTCACTCCTCACTTAACAGAGCAGTAAGGCTGGCATAGGGGCGCATCTACTGTGTCCTGTGTTGGCCCATCCCCTAGGGTTACAGGCCGAATTCTCCCATAAACCCTCTCATTTTCTAGGTTACCTTTCGCAGCTCTCCTCGGGTTGCTGGTTTCCGCGTTCGCTGGCTTCCAGCCACCTGGCTCTCCGTGGGCTCCACTCCTTTCTGGAGGTGCCAGGGGAGCCTGGGCGGTCAGGGGCTGAGCCTCCTGGGTTTCTCCACCCTCCCGTTGCTTCTGCCATCCACCCACCCCGTGCCGCTCAGCCAGCGGCCGGGACTGCAGTAAAGAGAAAAAGCCATTTGTGTAGGGAAGAGACCCAGGAAATCACATTTTGCTGAAGTCCTGTCAGTAGGAAGAGATGGTCACCCGCACCCCCGTCAGGCCCTCTCTTTACTGCCTTCTCTTCAACCTGCATTCAGAGCTTTAGCTGCCTTTTAAGTGACTTTTGTCACACCCAGAACAGACAAAAGCCACCCCCTTCCCCTGCCTTCCCAGCCACAGTCATGGCCTGTCAGCAAAAGCAAGGCTGACGTGTGGGATTGAACACCTGTGTTTCTTGGAGAAATCAGGGTGCCCTCTAGTTGACCTCTGAAACAGCTCTGCCCGGACCATTACTGGATTTTGCGCATGGAGCCGTGGGAGTGCAGAGCAGGTTTGTTCCAGACCCTCACTCCCCCCCACTTCAGGAATCCCAGATGTGCCTGCCACTCTCAGCTGACCTGTCCATTGTGTGTGCGTGTAGGTGTGGAAGAGCATCTGGTGGCCTACATGGACCTCCTGAGCGGCTGGGACCAAATCCTTGCTTGCCGAAGCTTCTGACCACTCTCGGTGGAAGACAGATCCCAGTCCAGGGGCTGCACCTGGCAGGGCCGGGGTGGAGGGTGGTAACTTAGAGGAGCGCCGTCTGAGACAGCGGCGAGAGCTGGTCTGCCAGTTAAGTGAGGATTGCTAAAGGGCATCGCCACCCTAACCTCGTTCTGTGCTGAGTCCCGTCCCTTGCCGTCCTCTGAGGCACGCAGAGAGATGGGATTTCCTCACGGGAAGCCTCTCCAGGCTGAGAGGACGGAAGGGAGAGGGGATTAACTTGCTCTCCCCTTGGATCTGCATTTCCTTAGCTCCACAAAGCCCAGTCTGAGGTTGAGACCTCTGGTATGCAGGGGTGAACAGCTACCTTCCCTAAACCTAGGGGCGAGCTACCGGGAGAACATTCCAGGCCAACAGGTGGCAGGTGCCTGCCAAAGAGGTTTCTTTCTGAAGAGCAGCTAAATGAGGGAAATAGCAGGAGTTCAGCTGCCCTAGTTTTTCAAGTAGTTTGCAGCATTTTAGTATTCACTCATTCTTCCAACCTTGGACCATGCAATATATAATACAAACATGAGTAAGACTCGGTCTCTGCCCTCAGGGATGGTCCATGGTCCAGTCGCATCAGCAGCCCCAGGAAACCTGATAGAAACAGGTTCATCCCAAGTCTCATCCCAACTTGACTGTATTAGTTTGCTTTATCACAGGCTTATATTGTCCCAAGAGCCCCCTGTGTGTCACATGCCCATTTGAGCCCACATGTTCTGCCCCTGCCTTATTCCTTCACCTGTGACAGACAGCTCGTCTGTCGAAGAAGTTTTTCACTACTTACATATTTGAGTTGGCACAGGTGGTAAAGTCTCTTTGTCATCCCTGTTGAAAAAGGAGAGAATTCACTAAAAAATAATTAGAACGCAGTGTGATAATTGCACTAAGTGAGGTACAGGTTGCGGGCAGCTAGAGGAAGGTCCAGCCCTTTCTGTGGGGAGTTAGGTATTACATTATGCCCCTCCAAAATATCAGGGAGTCTTAACCCCCAGTACCTCAGAATGTGACCTCACTTGGAAGTAGAGTCATTGCAAATGTAACTGGTTAAGATGAGGTCATTCTATAAAATAGATAGCTAATAAGGACCTACTGTATAGCACAGGGAACTCTACTCCATACTCTGTAATGGCCTATATGGGAAAAGAATCTAAAAAAGAGTGGATATATGTATATGTATAACTGATTCACCTTGCTGTACACCTGAAACTAACACAACATTGTAAATCAACTATACCCCCATAAAAATTAAAAAAGAGAAAAAAAAGATGAGGTCATATTGGAGTAGGTTGGGCCCCTAATCCCATGTGACTCGTGTCCTTAGAAGAAGAGGAAATGGAGAGGCAGTAAGAAGGCCACGTGAAGATGGGGGCAGAGATAGGAGTTATCTAGCTGCAAGCTAAGACACGTCAAGGGTTGTTGGCAGGACACCAGAAGCAGGGAGAAAGACATGGGAGAGTTTCTTCCCTAGATCCTTCAGGGAGCATATGGCTCTACTGACGCCTTGACTTGGACTTCTAGCCTCCAGAACTGTGAGAATATATTTGTTGTTTTAAGCGCCCCCAGTTGGCAGTACTTGGTTATGTTAGTCCCTGGGGAACTAACACAGGGGGCATGGAAGACTTGACAAAGAAGGGCAGTTGAGTGGTTTAGCTGGGCACACCCAAGGGAAGCTCATCTCTGTAGAAACAAGGGAGGCTGAGACAGGGAGGGGAGAGGGAGCAGGGGCTTGTTCACATAGTCAGGGGGTGGGTGCTTGAATTTTAAATAGGGAAGGGACAGATTTTGCTGTTTGGAGAGAGGAGCTGGGGCTGAGACCAGCCTTGCTGCTAGTAGAAAAGCAGTGAGGTTGTGTAGAGCTACCTCAGTATAAACATACAAATACCTTAAATGCTAAAGTAGAAAAAAAATGAAAGGGCAGGAATCCTCATCTGTAGGACAGATAGGTAGCAGCACTTCCACAAAGCTTTTTCATTCTCTTGGTGAACATTTGTTGCGCATCGTGCCCGGTGCTGTGATAGCAGAGGGGTGCAGTCAGACAGTGTTCCTGCCTGGAGGAGCTTAAATTGCACGTGGAGGGCAGATGATAAGCAGGAAAGAAACATGCAAACAAGATAACTATGGATGGTGATAAAATTCTTTGAAGGGAATAACCGGGGTGATAGGAGAGAGTGATCTCACATGGGGCAGTCAGGGAGTTGAGGATTAAATGAGATAACTCCCTACAGCACGTGATAGGCACTGGATAAGGTTATTATCCTTGCTTCAAGGGTGAACGTTTACTCTTTTCAGGGGTTTTTAATTTGCAGCAGTAGATGATGAATTTCCACCCCCAAACAAAACCTCTCTTTCCTTGATATGTTTGGGGCAGCCTAACATTTGTCTTACTGCCACGATGGCCAAATGGGCTTCCCAGCCTCTGATCGCAGAGTTCACCTATGCTGTCTTCTCTGTCAAAAACAAGAGTCTAAACTGTGTAGAGAGGATTTCAGAGCCTTCTGCTGTTTCCTCCAGTCATGGTAGTCAGCTCTCTTAGAGTGGTCTCTGATGCCTGACCCAGTCCAGCTCTGCATTTTGGAGGAAGGCTTTTTCTATCCTTACACTGCCTTCTCCTGTCTACCCTTGGAAGCCCAATCCCATTCCCCCTTCTGAGTTGGATGCGCGTCTCACCTCACCGCTTTTACGGCTCTGCCTGATCACACTAGTGCCTGTTACGTCTCCCCTTCCCTGGTCTCCTACTTGTTTGTTGAGGGCTTGTTCTGTGCCAGGCCCTGCGCGAGGTGCAGTTTCTTGAGTGAAGGGGCACGGTCCCTATCCCTGGAGTGTAGGCGTGAAGACACTTCTCACACTGTCAAACACACCAAAGGAAAATTCCCCGGGACCTAGATGGGTGCCTGCTACCATGAGAGTCTACAGTGGGGCATCTAGCCTGGTTGGGAGAGCTTCCCTGGGGAACTGAGATCAAGGGCACAGCATGTGCAGAGACGGGGTGGTGAGAGAGAAGCCGGGGAGGGAGGATGGAAGCTTCCTGGGGGCAGCGAGAGAGCTCTGCCTACCTTGTCGGTGCCGTACAGCTCCCCAAATAGCCTGGCTGCCCACCCTTCTAGCATCTGTTGTCCAATCCAACAGTCACTTCTCCAACATTGTCGTTTGACCTGTGAGGACTTCCTTGGTAGCTCAGTGGTTAAGAATTCGCCTGCCAATGCAGGGGACACGGGTTCGAGCCCTGGTCCGGGAAGATCCCACATGCCACGGGGCAACTAAGCCTGTGCACCACAACTCCTTAGCCTGAGCTCTAGCACCCGTGAGCCACAACTACTGAGCCCGAGTGCCTAGAGCCCGCGCGCCTAGTGCCTGCTCCCTGCAACAAGAGAAGCTACTGTAATGAGAAGCCCGCGCACTGCAATGAAGAGTAGCCCCCGCTCACCGCAACTAGAGAAAGCCCGCGTGCAGCAATGAAGACCCAACACAGCCCAAAATAAATGAATTAATGTTTGACCTGTGAGCAGTGTTGGGCATGATTGATCATTTCCTTCTCTTTGAAACAGTTTTTCCACGTGGCTCCCAGGACACCACACACTGCCGGTGTTCTTCTTGCCACCTAGCAACTCCTTCTCAGACTGCCTCCTTGATCCTCTTCTTCAGGCCTCACCTGTTGAGCTGTCCCAGGGTTTTGTCTTGGACCTCTTCTACCTACCCTCACTCTCTTGGTGACCTTCAACGCTGGCTTTAAATACCCTCTCTCAGTGGACCCTCTCCAGCTCTGACCTGACTCCTCAGTGTCAGACTCATATTATCCAACTACCCACTTAGCATCCCCACTCAGATATCCAACGGGCATCTTAAAATTAACAAGCAGCAGTTTGGTCTGCTCCTCCCTACAATTTTGTTCTTCCTACAGTCTTCCCCGACCCTGGGAAGTAACTATTCCACAGTGTCCTCAAGCCACAACCCTGAGAGTCAACCTTGACCCCTCTCTCCGCCTCCACCGACACTGAGTGCTTCAGCAGACCCTGTCCACTCTGCCTTGTTTATCTGGAGGCAGTTCTGTGCTTTGCACCTCCATCACCACGCTGGCTTTAAGCCACCGCTGCCTCTTGCCTAGAATACTGTGATCAGCTCTTAACTGTGCTTCTGTTCCCGACCCTACCATGCTCCACATGCAGCCAGAAGGATCCTTCTGAAGTATAATCAGGTCATGGTCATGCCACTCTGCTCAGAATCCTTCAATGGCTGCACATGTCACCCGGAATAAAAGCCAAAGTCTGTTAAAATGACAGCGGCCTACAAAGCCCTACCGGAACTGGCCATCTGCTCTTTCTCTGATCTCATCTACTATTACCCTCCCCCTGCTCTCCCTGCTCTCCTTGTTGTTCTCAGAACATTCTAGGCTTGTCCCCATCTTAAAGAATTTTTGTTATTTCCTCTGCCTAGAGTACTTTTCCCGCTAGGCGTGATAAGCCTCCCTTCCACACTTTTATCAGGTCTTTAAGACGGCTCCACCCCATCTGAGTTTTCAGTTCCTTTCTCCTGGGTCATTCCTTATCCCCTTGCCCGGCATTGTTTTCCTCCCTAGCACTTATCACCATATGAAGTACATATTTTGTTTATTTGGTCTTTCCTGATTAAAATGTAAGCCCTATGGGGCAGGGATTTTGTTTTTTAATCTTCCTCACTGCTATGTCTTTGGCATTTAGAACAGTGTCTGGGACATAGGAGATGTTAAAACATATTCAAATGAATTAATAAATCCATACAGATGAATTATTTAAAAATAGTGAGTCTTCAAATCTGTGAACATGATAGACCTCTCTGTTAAATTTCGTCTTTTTTTCTCCCGGCAGTGGTTTGTAGTTTTCAGTGTACAGGCCATGCCTGTCTTTTGTTAAATTTATCTGTAAGCATTTTAAGTTTTTAGAATGCTGTTGTAAATGGCATTATTTTTCTGGCTTTATTGCCCTGGCTAGGATTCTAGGACAGTGTTGAATAGAAGTGCTGAGTGGACATTTTTGCCTTATTCCTGTATGTGGACAAGTTTCTTTCCTCTCTGCCTCTCTCCCTGCACATATCTTTATCTCTAGCAGTTTACAGCCCCCTCTATACTGCCTCTGAGGACCCTCACACCAGAATCAGTGTCATGTTAGTGGTTTGGGACCCCGCCCTTCGTGGTGACGCTGGAATGTTGCAGGAGCAATGCTCGGCTCTCCTGCGCCGTCCATGAGGCCATCTGCATCTTTCATCTTCTTAGGTGTGTAACTATAAATGAGCCTTAGGGTAGGCAGGGGCCCCGGACAACTTAATATTTTAAAATGTTATTTTGTTTTTTGACTGGTCCTCAGGGGCAGGACACTGAATGAAGTGTACCTCTCCGTGTATGGTACAGCCTTGTCATCGTCTGTGCAAGGCGCCTGCCCCTCCTGTGATGCTGTTGTTTCCCGTTCCTCCTCCTGCCCTGCTTCCATTTCCTGCTTTCCTTAGGCCACTGTGTGTATAAGGTGTAGCCTTTTCTATGCATTTTTAGAAAATTTGTATAGTTAATTTATGGGCAAGTTTCTAAAACCTTTAATTATCTAATTGTGATATTTTAATATCTAAGTGGTATTGCTGTAGGTGTCATTCTGATTCTTCACTCAGTTCAGTGTCTTTAATCTCTTTATGTTGCTAATGTATGATAACATTACCAGCTACACACACAAGATAAAAGAGTAATGCCATAATTGAATTAAAAAGAAGAAATGAAAGAAATTAGTTTATAATAAAATACATAATTCGATATATAAATGCACAGGCACAAATGTACTAGAAGACATGATGAAATGGCTGCTTTTAAGGAAAAACTTTAGATTTAAGAGAAAGAAAGATTTGACTATGATTTTTGAAACTTTCCATAAAGTTTTTAGTACTTTGAAATAAGAGCTAAATAGATATCCATGTGACCATAAGCAGTTGGTCCACATGAATGTCTGGCAGGACATTTGAAAGTCCTGTGGGGCATGGTATGTATGTTTCCTGTGCATTGTAAGACCTCGAGCATCCCTGCCCACCAATTGCTGGTTGAACCCCTCCCTCCAGTCACTATGACAAATAACAGTACCCCCACAGGTGTTCAGATTGCCCCCCTGGAGATGGACCGTAAGCCTAAATCTAAAACCTAAACTATAGTACTTCTAGAAGAAAACATAGGAGAAAAATCTTTGTGATCTTTGCTTAGGCAAAAATTTCTTAGCTATGACACTAAAAGCATGACCCATCAAACAAAAAATGGATGAATTTGACTACATCAAAACTGAAAACTTTTGCTCTTCAAAAGATACTGTTAAGAGAATGAAAAGATAAGCCACAGACTGGGAGAAAATATTTGCAAAGCATTTTTCTGATAAGGGGTTTGTATCTAGGATTTATATAAAGAACTCTTAAAACTGAGTAATAAAACAACTCGATTAAAAAAATGAGGAAACGATGTGAAAAGACACTTCATCAAAGAAGGTATATGGATAACAAATAAACAGATGAAAAGATGTTCAGCATCATTAGTCATTAGGGAAATGCAAATTAAAACCACAATGAGATAGCACTAGTACCTATTGAAATGGCTAAAATTGGAAAGACTGACCATACTAAGTGTTGGCAAGGATGTGAGTACTGGAACTCTGCTACACTGCTGGTGGGAATGTAAAATAGTATGGCCACTTTGGAAAACAGTCTGGCTATTTCTTAAAAAGTTAAGCACACACCTCCTTTGTCATCTAGCCATTCCACTCCTAGTTATTTACCCAAGAGAAAAGAAAGGAAGCAGGATGACTGATGTGTGAATATTCATAGCACCTTTATTTGTAATAGTCAAAACCCAGAAACAACACAAGTCCATTTACAGATGGATGCGTAAACAAATTGTGGTAGATGCAAAATGCTCCTGGAGTGGTATTTCCCCTCTGACAACCTCAAATCCAAATTTCTAAACTTCATAGGCAAGGCCCTTCAATCTCAATTTCCATCTCTCTTTCCATCCTGCTCTCCTGGCATTTCCCTTCTAGAAGCTCTCAGAATGCTCTGAGTTCTCCGAACACGCTGGGTGCTTTTACAAGATTTTGTAAAATAAGGTTGCCCTGTCCTTTATTCTGGATTTCTTTTCCCAGCAAACGCCTACTGAAGGTACTTCTTAGCTGTTTCTTCTCAGGCACCTCCATCTCCTCCAGAGTTAGATGCTCCTTTACTTTAACCTAGAAGAGCTCTTAAACTTAATGCAGAATGCATTGATGAGTATGTCTGCCCATTGAATTCTTAGTTCCTCAAGGGCAGGAAGTGAGGCTTGGTCTTTTGTTTAACCTTTTGGGCTTAACATAGAGCTTGGTAGACCACAAGTACTTGAATGTATAATTGAATGAATGAATGATTTGGTGTTCAGTTATATGTTTTACTGTTGAAAAGCTAGTAATCTCAGCAGCTGGGATGGTTTTATTTATGAGTTGGATCTTTTCTTCAACTGAAGGTATGCTCCATTTTAGCAACAGTACCAAACATCGTAACCCTAATCAGCTGATGGGTCACTGGGACACATACTGTCAACTAAAGGTTCTTAAGATGTACATGACTATTTTAACACCCAAAATAGTAATAACCCAAATGTTCTTCAAGTAACTGATTAAATTTCAGTTCTTGCACATAAGGCAGTTGTGTTGATTAAAAACACTGAGGTAGTTTGGTACAAACTGTCATGGAGATATGTAAATAAATACAGTATTGAATAAAAACTTCAAAACTATGGAATATGATCCTGAGTTTGAAAAAGAAAACTGTATATGCACATAGATCTATATGTATACTATGTTAGTATGTTCTTGGAAAAATCCTGAAAGATACTCAAGGAGTTGGAACATGGTGGGGAAGAGTTCTTTTCTTTCTCACTTTGTCCCTTTATTAAAAAACTTTATATGCCTCAGTATTATTTGAATTTGTTATGAGCATGTTTTTGCTTTAGTAATTAAAAAACCCAAACAGATTTAAAAACATATGCCTGACCAGTGAGACTTATTATTAGGAACTTATTTCAGGTACCTCCAAATAACATTAACATTTTAGGTTTATGTAGCATCTGCCTATAATGCAAGCCACTTTTACCTTATGAACTGATTTTCTTTTTCTTTCTTTCTTCTTTCCTTCCTTCCTCCTTCCCTCTTTTCTTTCTTTCTTTTTGGTTGCATTGGGTCTTCGTTGCTGTGCGTGGGCTTTCTCTAGTTGTGGTGAGCTGGGTTACTCTTCAGTTGTGGTGCCCGGGCTTCTCATTGCGGTGGCTTCTCTTGTTGCAGAGCACGGGCTCTAGGCGCATGGGCTTCAGTAGTTCTGGCTTGCGGGCTCTAGAGCACAGGCTCAGTAGTTGGGGCGCACGGGCTTATTTGCTCCACGGCATGTGGGATCTTCCCCGACCAGGGCTCGAACCCGTGTCCCCAGCATTGGCAGGCAGATTCTTAACGACTGCGCCACCAGGGAAGCCCTGAACTGATTTTTATCTTCAGATATCTTTTGGGTGAGGTGGAGTGGGGAGGTGAAGGCCTGGAAGGGTGGCTGCTATATCCAAGTTAGTGTCTGAGTGTAGAGTGTGTCTTTGTTCTCCTACTCCTAGGAAAGCTCAGCTACCACGTGACTGAAATAGGATGATCTTCTTTCTTCAGGTGGGTAAGCACAGGGCTTTGCAGTCACAAACCTGTTTTTTTTTTTTTTTTTTTTGCAGTACGGGGGCCTCTCACTGCTGTGGCCTCTCCCGTTGTGGAGCACAGGCTCTGGACGCGCAGGCTCAGTGGCCATGGCTCACGGGCCCAGCCGCCCCGCGGCACGTGGGATCTTCCCGGACCGGGGCACGAACCCGTGTCCCCTGCATCGGCAGGCGGACTCTCAACCACTGCGCCACCAGGGAAGCCCACAAACCTGTTTTTTGACCTCTTGCTTTACCACCTACTAGCTGCCTGACCTTGGCCAAGATTCTTATAGGCTGTGAGTTGGGTTTCCTCATCTGTAACATTAGGATCCTGGTGGTATTTGTGTCCTGGGGTTCTTGTGAGGCTTGGATGTGAGGGTCTGAAATGAGTGTGGTGCTTAGTAAATGTTAGCTTTTGTTGTTACTATTGTGAAGGAAAACACAGCACGTGAAAGGAATGAGACTAGATTAAAGGAAATCAAAGGAAGAAAAGGACGATTTTTAATATGGGTTGAAGAAACGACTTCAAATTACTATCTCCTCCCACTCCCCATCCCCCTCCTTTTTTTTTAAACTAAGCCTTCTGTTGTTAAGTGCTAGCAGATACATCACTGTTAGCTCAGTAAGAATTGTAGGAAGGCCTGGAGAAAACACTTTTCAGTGTGAGGAGTGAGAGAATTGCCTGGGCTGGTGAAAAACATTTATAGGCAAGGGGCTTGGAAAACCTCTTTGCAATACTGCAGTGATCCAGGAAGCCAGGACTGCTGATATGTGCCTGGTAGTCCCCACGGTGATGATCCATCATAAAAATATGGCGGAAGGACCAGTGCACTAGCCTTGTGCTAAAAGCTCCATGAATTGCCAGGCAGGACCAAGCTTTCCAGTGGGCTTTGTGCCCGGAACATCTCTGTGACTGAAGGTGCTGTCTGAGGAGGCATCCTCAGCTGTTCTGTCTGCCTAGCAGAGTGATCACCAGCCCACTCTCACCCCTGGGGAGTGAGGGGACCAACACGGAGAGGTAACTGATGTGCATTAACATGCAGCGCCCAGAATCCTCCATGGGTCTAGCTGCATGGTGTCCCTGAGTCTCTGGGGATGGCTGGCAGGTGGAAGCAGAGAGCACCTTCTCACCAAACCTTCACAACTGTAGGAGGCTGAGGTCTGTGGCCCCATGAATGCATTAGGGGCTAATGAGACTAAGGTATCAAAGTGTTGGCCTATACAGGAACTTTTATTTATTTATTTAGGCTGCACTGGGTCTTCGTTGTTGTGCGTGGGCTTTCTCTAGTTGTGGCAAGTGGGGGCTACTCTTCCTTGCGGTGCGTGGGCTTCTCACTGCGGTGGCTTCTCTTGTTGCAGAGCATGGGCTCTAGGCATGCAGGCTTCAGTAGTTGTGGTGCACAGGCTCAGTAGTTGCGGCTTGCAGGCTCAATAGTTGTGGCTCATGGGCTTAGTTGCTCCAGGGCATATGGGATCCTCCCGGATCAGGGCTCGAACCCGTGTTTCCTGCATTGGCAGGTGGACTCTCAAGCACTGTGCCACCAGGGAAGTCCTTACAGGAACTTCTTGAGAGAAGTTTCTTGTTTGTTCTACACGGTGTTTGCCAAAGTAATAGTGGTACTAGCTAAAACTTGTATGGTGTTTGCTATGGGCCAGGCGCTGTTTTAATCACATATATGTTATATATTTATACATACATAAATTTATATATATAATCTACGTATTTATATATCAAATTATGTATTAAAATTGATATAGAGCCTTTATTCCTCACACTAGCCTTATGAAATAAGCACTGATACCTGTTTTTCAGGTGAGGAAAATGAGACACGAAGAAGTTAAGTAAGTTGTCCAAGGTCACGTGCAGGTAAATGGCAGGACTGGGCTTCAGAAACCCAGCTGATCTGGTTCTAGAGCCCAGGCTCCTAACAGTTGTATTACATTGTTTGTGGATTTGTTGAAGCCAGTTTGTTTTTTTTAAATTTTATTTAATTAATTAATTTTTTTATTGGAGTATAGTTGCTTTACACTGCTGTGTCAGTTTCTGCTGTCCAGCAAAGTAAATCAGCCATATGTATACATATACCCCCTGGTTTTTGGATTTCCTTCCCATTTAGGTCACCACATGGAGTCAGTATTTTTTAATTGGGAGATTCCATATAAAAATCTAGAGCTGGCTTCTCTTGACAGATCAGAAGCACTAGGGACACTGGGCTGCACCCCTTTGTGGGAACAGTTGCCTGGTGCCCAGGCAGGCCAGGCCCCTCAGTGGTCTCAGCTTCCCCCCCAACCCCCGCTTGTCCTTCTTATTCCTGACTCTGAGTCTCTGCTCACTTGACCCAGTTCCCATACCTATTTGTACCTGCAGACATTTCCATTTTCAACTCCTGGGTTAAAGTTAAATAATATTTGTGGATAGGAACATTTATAAAAATGTCAGGCACTTTTCCTCCGGGATGGGGAGTATCTTCAGCCCCGTTTTCCCTGTGAGGTTATCACGTAGAGTAACATAGACATGAACTTTGCCCTGGCTCTGTGCTTTGGTTACTGTATTATTCCTCCTCGCCTTGGGACCTGGGGGTTCTTGCGACCCTGTTAGAGATTCTATGGAAAGGCTGATATTAGAGCAGGAGAAATTGCGATATTGAAGGAACTGAGTGTGAAAAAGCCAACAGCCCACGTCTGTTTTTGTCTGTGCACAGAGTAGACAGCTACAGAGCATAGTTGGCTCTCTATATTGGTTGAGTGAAAAACAGACCAGAAAGAGTTATTCTGGAACAGAGGAGAGAAATCTGACAATATTTCAAAAAGTGAATCAGCACCTGGTGTATAAGTTTTAAAATGTTTTGTTTACTGAACTTACCCCCCTTTATTACTAGAGGAAACACCCTGCTTTTTCTAGCCAGTATCACCCAGGATCTTTGTTTCTTTGGAAGGAAAATACACTGTGGCCCATTTCTCAGGCAAGTTTATTTTAAAATCGCCAGAGTTCTCTTGAATCGGTTTGAGAGTTGGAGCACACGCTAACAAGAGCAGCTGAGAAAGGAGGTTTTGGCCTGGTTATTGTCTAACCAGGTGGGTTGGGGTCTTTGAACTTCAAGAAGCTTTTGTGTTTCCAGCTGTACCGGGGATTAGTGGCTTAGTCCTACCTCATGGGAGCAAGTTTTATTGTTACCTCTTTTAAAGCCGAAACCATAATGTTAGGGTTTTTTACACAACACCATGTGCTTCAGGAGCTCAATATGCTTAGTTAGTTTTCTCCCCCCGTGACACCCCCCCCCCTTCCAAATGTATCTGGAAGAGTGAATTCACTTTGAACGTAGCAACAGATGTGCTTGGTAATATGTAAAATTCAATCAGTTAGTTTTCAATCATTTCCATGGTCGTTGACCATCTAACATAGGCAAGGCCGTGTGCCAGACTGCTGTGAAACAAAGCGGTTACCTTTGGAAACAACGGTAACCTAAGAGGCGGTCCCTGCCTTAAGGGACCCAGTTGGGGCATATAAGACAAAAGCATACAAGAGTATCGTAGCTCTAGGAAATTAAAAATGTAATAAGTCAAAGGGAGAATATGCAGCCCATGATGAATTTCCAAACGAAGGCTGCAGATGTTTAGTACGAGAGGGAGTCTGAGTTCTCTTTGATAAGGTTCCTCCTTGAGAAGCAGCAGAGTCCAAAGTGAATATGCACAGTGCAATTAGAGGGACACTTTGAAGGGGAACAAAGCTGCTTGTGTGAGAGCGAGGGGGAATGCTAGTCTCTTCAGCATGGTCCGGAAATTCATTTTGTAACAAAGAACTGTAATTCCAAGTCAATGACACCTTCTAAATCCTCTCAGACTATGCCCAAAATTACAGAGAAGGAATGGCGAGTCAGTTCCTTTCAGCCAGAACTGGATAGTTGTGTACTTTGCTCAAATGCCTGGGATCTAATGGTGATGGGACAGCAGCCAGGAGATAAAGCAAGTCAATACAGGACTGGGAGGACTCTGATGCTGGAGCAGATAATGAGGAAGGGGCCAGGATTTGAAAGCGTGACCTCTAAGTCTTCCTGTGTAATGAACAGAATGTAATGGAGGGCTGAGATCTGAGACCTCGGTGCACCTGTGTCTGGAGCCGCCCAGCCAGCAGCCTGGCTACATCCCTGGATAACTTGCATGAGCTGTGTGGGAACTTGACAGCTTCGGGCTACCTTTACTGCTTATTGAAAAGAGCAGAAGATCAGAGATTTCCTCTAAAGGCGATAGGCATGTGGCTTCATGGTTCAGAACTCGAACTTAGGCATCAAGGCCTGACTCTCCCATTTACTGGCTGTGTGGCCTTGAGCAAGTCACTCACCCTTCCTGAGCTTCAGATTCGTCATCTGTAAAATGAAAGAAAAAAATGATAGTCACTACCTTATAGGGTTATTGTGAAGACTAAGTAAGATAAGGGATTAAAAAACTAAAAAACCAGGTAGCAGGGTTTATGGCCCATGTGAGTGCGTGATAAATCTTATCTTTATTTTTAGTAAAGGAGATGATTATGAAGATAGCTATTTAAAATTGCTTCTTCACTTTTTAAGTTCTGGACCTGGATTAGAGACAAAGTGGGGATTATTCCATTCTTCCCCTTAGTTTTCCATCTGTAGCTTTTGAGATGATCAAGAAATAACTCAAGCAATGGGTTGAGGACGGGAAAAGGATTTAGGGAAGGGTCCCCACAAAACCCAAACTTACTTAAAATGAAAAGGGCGGGGGCTTCCCTGGTGGCACAGTGGTTGAGAGTCCGCCTGCCGATGCAGGGGACACAGGTTCGTGCCCCGGTCCGGGAGGATCCCACATGCCGCGGAGCGGCTGGGCCTGTGAGCCATGGCTGCTGAGCCTGCGCGTCCGGAGCCTGTGCTCCGCAACGGGAGAGGCCACGTCAGTGAGAGGCCCACGTACAGCAAAAAATAAAAATAAAAAATAAAAAATGGCGGATCTCTGGAGGCATAGGTGAATACTGCTGCTGAGGGACCACAGTATTGTTATTTCTCTCTCCTTAGAGAATCTTAGATACCTTAGAGCAGTGCATCTTAAACACTGACATGCGTAGGAGTCACCCGATATTCTGCATTTCTAACAAGCTCCCAGGTGATGCTCCTGGTCCTCAGACCACATTTTTCAGTAGCAAAGTCCTGAAAGGCCTTGGCTCACTGAGTCCAGTGGCATGGTTGAACCTCTTTACTACCTCCCTGAAAATGTTCTTCCGGTTTTTGTTTGAATACCTCCAATGAAGATAAGCTCTCTACTTGCCAGACAGCCCTTTCTGTTTCCAGATGGCAGGCATGGTAGAAACCTGTGTCTTTTTTTTTTTTTTTAATTAAAAACTTTCTCTGAACAGTAATTCTCAACTTAGACTGTGTGTATTTGCATGCTTATGTGTTTTTGTTTTTGTTTTTTATTGAAATACAGTTGATTTACAATGTTGCATTAGTTTCTGGTATATAGCAAAGTGATTCAGTTATACATATTCTTTTTCATATTCTTTTCTATTGTGGTTTAATACAGGATATTGAATATAGTTCCCTGTGCTATGTCGTAGGACCTTGTTGTTTTATCTATTTTATATATAGTAGTGTGTATCTGCTAGTCCCAAACTTATTTGTCCCTCCTCCACCCCCTTTCCCCTTTGGTGACCATAAGTTTGTTTTCTGTGTCTGTGAGTCTGTTTCTGTTTTGTAAATAAGTTTATTTGTGTCATATTTTAGATTCCACATGTAAGTGATATCATATGGTATTTGTCTTTTTCTAACTGACTTCACTTAGTATGATAATCTCAGTGCCATCCATAATGGCATGATTTCATTTTTTATGGCTGAGTAATATTCCATTGTGTATATATATGCTACATCTTCTTTATCCACTCATCTGTTGATGGACGTTTAGGTTGCTTCCATGTCTTGGCTATTGTAAGTAGTGCTGCAGTGAACATTGGAGTGCATGTATCTTTTTGAATTATGGTTTGCTCTGGATATATGCCCGGGAGTGGGATTGCTGGATCATGTGGCAACATGATTTCTAGTTTTTTAAGGAACCTCCATACTCTTCTCCATAGCGGCTGCACCAGTTTACATTCCCACCAACAGTGTAGGGAGGGAATGTGTGTCTTTTACTGAGCTGATGCTTGCCTCCTTATAATAGCATCCATTGCTACTAGTTCATTACTGCGGCAGGGGTGGGTGTGGGGATATCACACAGGTAATCCTGATGAGGATTTAACCTGGTTTTGGTCTTCTATGGAGGAAGTCCATGGATGGGCTTCTATGGTAGTAATGGGGGTTGGGGGGGGGGAAAGCAATCCCCTGAAAATACTTGCAGAATTTTCAGCATGTACATTTTCCTGGGGAGAGTTTCCGTAGCTTTCAACAGTTTTTCAAGAGTGTTCCCTCTAGAAGATTAAGGAGCATTGGTTTCCTTCTTCATGGAATGCTGTGTCCCTCACAAATCTTCTATTTGGAAGGCTAGGCCCTCCCGAGTCTCTGTATCTCTTGTCTGTCTGTCTCTCTTTTTAAAATTTCTTTTACGTAATTCTTTGTGTAACGTGGTTTGAGGCACCCTGTTCATCCTGCTAAATTTTCCTAGTTTGTCTCTGTCGCTCTAAGGTTGGCCCCCCAGAACCATGCACAAGCTAAACTCCAAGAGTCATCGACCAGCCAGAAGGGTGAGACCTCTCTCCTTGATTTGAGACTTCTTTCATTTCTTCTTCTTCTTTTTTCTTTCTTTCCTCCTCCCTCCCTCCCTCCCTTCCATTTTTGGCTGTGTTGGGTCTTCGTTGCTGCGCACGGGCTTTCTCTAGCTGAGGTGACTGGGGGCTACTGTTCGTTGCAGTACGCAGGCTTCTCATTGTGGTGGGTTCTCTTGTTGCAGAGCATGGGCTCTAGGCGTGCAGGCTTCAGTTGCTGTGGCACGCGGGCTCAGTAGTTGTGGCTCGCGGGCTCTAGAGCGCAGGCTCAGTAGTTGTGGTGCATGCGCTTAGTTGCTCTGCGGCATGTGGGATCTTCCTGGACCAGGGCTTGAACCCATGTCTCCTGCATTGGCAGGCGGATTCTTAGCCACTGCACCACGAGGGAAGCCCCCATTTCTTCTTTAAAGTGTATCGCCTTTGGAAACCTCAGTATACTTGACAGTATTATCCATTTGGAATGTTTATGTTGCAGATTAAAAAAAAGAAAGAAAGAAAGAAAATTCAATATTTAAAGATAATTTGTTGATAAATGTAACAGGGCCCTGGGCTGGGGGTTGGCCCTGCTTTCAGGTGAAGCTTGTTCAAAAGGCTCAGACGCGGGCTTCCCTGGTGGCGCAGTGGTTGAGAGTCCGCCTGCCGATGCAGGGGACACGGGTTCGTGCCCTGGTCCGGGAGGATCCCACGTGCCGCGGAGCGGCTGGGCCCGTGAGCCATGGCCGCTGAGCCTGCGCGTCCGGAGCCTGTGCTCCGCGATGGGAGAGGCCACAACAGTGAGAGGCTCGGCGTACCACCAAAAAAAAAAAAAAAAAAAGGCTCAGATGCTTTCACCAAGGACCCAGCTTCTTGTCTTCCCTCTTCATAGTCAACAGAGTTCCCAGTCATTTATGCATGTACTACAGTGAGCCCCATCTTCCACCATCCTGAATGCTTTGTGTTATTGTTGGACCACGTATGCAGGACCTGATATTTATCCCTTTTAAGTGTCTTGTTTGCCCATAGTCCTGGTTTTACCATCTCTCCTGTCAGCTTCCCTGTCCAGCTTAGGATCATCTTCCAATCTGATTGGCATGCCAACAGATTAATGATGTTGAACCAGACGGGGTCAAGAACAGAGCCATAGCTTACCCCCCAGACACTCCTGCCAGGGTTGATGTCATGTACCCTTTGGACACGAATAAACATTTCTCAAAGTGTATTCTGAAGGACACTAGATGGCAAGGTGGTTCTCAAAAATGGAACCCTATAATCAAATACATGGGGATAGGGCTATAGAGCATAATCCTTTCTTGAAGACTCGCGATGCTTGTGAGTTTCTTTAAAAATCTAATAACAAATTGTTAAACATAGTTTTCTAAAAATACTTGACTATTAAATTCTCCTCCCTTGCCTGTGGATGTCTCCCTCCTGGTTTTCTGCTCTGGCTGTTCTCACAAATCCCCTCCTTGGTCTCCATCTCTCGCTCGTCCCCTTGGCCTCTGCGTGTCCCCAGGGGAAACCACTAACCTCGTGGCTCCTCGGTTCTCGGTCAGTGGCAAGCTCCCAGCTGACATCCACAGCGCTTGGAGGTGACCTAGTTTGAGTGAAGTGGTGGCTTTTCAGTTACATCTTCAATAGGCTGAACTGGCAGCTTGTCAGCAGGCTTATGGCACCTAACGACTGTGTCAGTTCCCTCCTTGTCTGGCTTCCTGTTGGTAAGTATCCTCAGGATGCTCTTGGAACCCAGAAGGTGTGAGAGGCCTGGTAAGGGAGCCAAAAAGAAAGGGGGAGAAAAGCAGAGAAGGCCTGCCCTTCCCTGCAAAAAAAAAAAAATTGTACACGAAGAGAAAAAAAAACCCTCAGAATGGAGGGAGAGAAGCTTGCTGAGAGCTGTCTCCCTGCAGAACAATTTTGCTCCAAGAAGGACATTTGTTTTTTTTTTAATTTTTGTTTTTCGGACCTGCTCTGATCTCCTTTATCCCCCACCATGCCCTTCCTTCCTGTTTGGCACTTTTAAAAACGTATTACTTTTCTTCTACAATAGCGACCTGCTGGGAGTAATAGCAGAGACATTTCCTCTCCTGTGGCTCTAGCTGTCTTTTTAATAACGATCCTCTCCCCACCCACTTCCCCTCTGCTGCCCTTCGTAAGCATGTTCCCAAGGGTGTGGGTGGAGAAGCTTCAGGTGTGTGCGTAGGGTACCCCAAAGGTTAGCTGAGTTTGAGGCTTGATTTCCACCCTCTCCCGGGCTGCAGCGCCCCAAACTTTGCACCCTGACCTCCCCTTTGCACGGGGAACTGCAGCCTTGAGGTTAGGTGGTATAGACTCAGAGGTTTGGCTCTCACATTTGAAGGTAATAGTAATTGCGTGAGCGCATTCCCAGAGGAGCTCCTCTAGGGATTCTAGGCCCTTCCGGCCGGTGTTCTTGGGGTAAAAGCTTCAAGCAGTGTTGAGGGTGCTTGCCTGTCCAACCTTGCCCGGAGTCACACAGGGTCATCCTGGGCAGTTTCATGGTCCTCTCCAAGGACTGCCTCTTTAGAGGGCAAAGTTCATGTTCGCACGAGTCAGAACAGATGAATGGGTTGGAGTTTTCTGTACGTCACTTTCTCCAAAAGCATGGGTTCATAATCTTGAAGTCTAGTCTCAAATTTTTCACCGAAATACCATTACTCTTAGTGAAAGCGTATCTCCCAGAGTTGAAAGCCTAAGGTAACCGTTCTTCCTTTCCTGCAGCTCTTCCTTCCCTTGATTAATGAGTTCATTAATTCGTCCATCCGTTTGTTCGTTCATTTAGTAAATATTTGAGCGCTTCACTGCCTGGCACCAGGTGAACACGACAGAAAGTTTCCTGCCCTCGTGAGGTTTGCGGGCAGTGGGGGAAACAGTGTCCAGATATAGAAGGTGACTGTGTGGCCACCTGCTGGGAACAGTGCCATGCAGGGGATGGCACGGGTGCTGGGCTGGAGAAGCAGGGGGAGACCTGGACAGGGTCATCAGGCAAGGCCTATCTGAGATGGTGACATCTGAGCCCAGATGTGAAGGACAAGGGGCCGGCTGGGTGGAGAACTGGCAGGGTCTGTGCAGCATTCCCAGCAGAGGGTCACCACGTGTAAACATTCCTTGTCGGAAATGAACTTGGCACCTTCCAGAAACTGAGAAGAGGCTGGAGTGGAGAGAGGGAGGGGGGGAAAAGAGCTTGGAAGAGTTAGCAAGGCCTGGGTGTTGAAGTCCTGTATTTTATCTTAAAAACAAAAAAACCCTCAAAGACCATGAGATATGTAGCTAACTCCATAACATCACTCTCATTTTCTGTAAAGTGGTTTGAAGAAAGGCAGTGTAGTGTAATGGTTAACAGTGGACTCGAGCTACATGCCTGAGTCTGAACTCCACTGCTGCTGCTTGCTGTCTGTATAACCTCGGACAGCTTATTTAACCTTCCTGGGCCTTGGTTTCTACATTGGAAAATGGGGGCAACTCATAGTACCCACTGTGTGGGACCATCTTGAAGATTAAATGAACTGACACACGTGCCTGGGACGTAGCAAGTACTCAATAAATGTTACCTGTTGAAAAAATGCTTTAAAGTATTAGACTGTCCAGGAGGGTGTACTTTCTTATCCTGTGGATTTGTGCATTCCTTAGCATAAGCACATGCCCTCAGATGTGCAAATCCCATTTTGAGATGGGTAGTCCCAAGACTGGCATGATTGGGATGGCTGCCCAGGCCCGAGGCAGCTTCCGAGTAATGCCGGTTCTCTCCTTAGGCAATACTTGGATGTCCTCCAGTTGCTCCGAGCATCCAGGTCCTGGGTCTCCCAGGGCCGAGCATGGGCTCCATCAATCCGGAGGCCTTCTGTTTCTTCCCTTCCTCAGACCTAGGGGGCTCTCCGTTGAACTGCCTATTGTGATTCTGTTTGGGAGTTGGAGGTTCATTTCAACTCAGCAAACATTTGTTTTGGTCATTGGCAGTGTTCAGGCACGGTGGTAGGTGCTGGGGAATGTATGGGATCCAGCCTACTCATTACCTGGAGGAAGGTAATACCTAGTTAGGGAGTCAGGCTCCTGGACCTGTAATTCCAGTTTAAACTAGTTAAACTGGAGACCGTAGGACCAGAGGAAGGGTCTTTGGCCCCAACTTTGGCTTTAGAGAGCACATCCTACAGGAAGTGCCCCAGTGAGTCATGAAGAGTGATAAGAGGTAGCCAAAGATGGGAAGGGCTTTCCGGGAGGTAGGAAGAGATAGCAAAGGCCCGGGGTGGGTGGGTTGGGGGGACAGCGTGGAGGGTGAGGGGAAACTGAAAGCAGCTTGATAAGATGAAGGAGGAAAGGGCAGCGTGGAGGCTGAAGCTGCTGAATGAGGTGAGGCTTACATGCCTTCCCGGGGAATGTGGGCCCCTGGAGGATCCTAGGAAGGGGCTTCTGTGGTCTGAGCGTTCTAGTCGGACCGTTCTGATTGCAGAGTGCAGGGTGGATTGGGGGAGGGGTGGGGCAGCAGCATGCCACAGCCAGGAAGACTGCGGGGAGGCTGTGGCTCTAGTCCAGGTGAGAGGTAATGAGGACAAAGGTGGGGCTATGGTGGTTGGTGTATGCGGGGTGGATTGGAGGGAAAGGAGGAGATATGGGCAGGCTTTGGTGGAGACGTGAGGGACGGATCCACGGAAGGGGGCTTTCAGGGATGTTGGGACACAGGACAAAGATACTGTTCAGGGACCTGGGCACTGATTCTGCTTCCTGCTCTCCCCACCCGCACCCCCCAGGGTGATGATGTGTCCTGAATGCTGAGTTCCGTTCAAGGACCAGAAGGTCCCCATGTGGGCGAACACTTCCCTAAACAGAAACACAGTGAATTTTGGGCTAAATTCTCGGTTGGTGATGTATGCTTGTGTGTGTGTACAAAATGTAAAAGACAGTGATGTACACAAATTGTCTTCTCAACCCTCATAGGACCCTTGGGGGAAGAGTGCACCATGTCAAGTATTGGGCTTGTGAAAATCTGGGGCCCAGGAGTAGGGGGTGGGGTAAGGAATGAGAAAAAGATATGCAGCATCTGTGCCTACTATGTGTATGGCCCCAGCAAGTTTTACAACCTTGACTGAGTACGTGATGAATTTCTAGCAGGTATCTGTGTGCTGTCTCTTCTAATTGAGTCTGTAACCCCCTGGCAAGCCTGCTCTTTCATACTCTCCCAATTCCTGCAGATCATCTGTTCAAGGGAGCAGATTTCCTGAATCCTGTCACAGTTTGAGAGTACTCTGTACAAGGTGTATCATTTACAACATGCTGGGTTATCTGATTATCTTCTTCATTTCTACTCACAGTCCCACGAGGAAGGTGTCGACCACCATTCATGGCGATTGGAACTGTGTTTCCAAGAGGTTAAGTAACCCGCCCAGCTCACAGGCTATTGGAGGGAGGGAGCTGGGAATCAAATCTGCATTGTCGGACTGTTTTTCCACCACGTGGAGTTGCAGTTACCGTCATGGATACCAGTAGGGTAGATTTCTGTTTGGAGTCTTCCTTGGAAGGATTAGAACGAGTAAAAAACTGCCCCATAGTCAAATCCTCAGAACCCCCAAAATTTGCATCCTGCAAATCTGCCCCTCCCGCCACCCGTGAAGCCCATTCTGCTTGTCCCACCCTGGTGAGACTTTAAAGCTGATCCCTGAGCTGAAATGACCAGATGGAGTGAGCAGTATGTATTATTATTTAATAAAGCATGTGTTGTTCCCTACTTGGCAATGCGGCCAAGTCGCTGTTCTAGCAGGTGGTGGGTAACTGGACCCAAGCCCCCTGATCCTGGCTCAGGAACTCCCTGGTCCAGCCTTTGATAACAGAACAAGAGGAGAAAACAGTGACACAGGACACTTCCTGTCCCAAAGGGGATGTGATATAGGACACCTGAAACAACAGGCAGAAGAAAAGCTTCACTAGAGCTGCTTGGGGAGAGCTGGCCCCAGGCTGCCCTCCACGGGTCATCTAAGATCTCGTGAAGAGTGGGATTGGGCCAGCTCTTTCAGTGGAGTTCCGCTCAGTGGATTATCACTTGTGCTCTGTGGGCTAGGCACAGGCTCACCACTGACATCCCAGCTCCTGCCCTTGTGAAGGGTGCGTTCCAGTGATGGGGACCAACAAGCAACCAGGCAATAAAAATTAGAATGATGAGGTTTAATTTTTTTATACAGAAAGGAGAGGGCTTATGGGAGCCCAGATGAAGAGTTCCTAAATTATCCTGGAGAAATCAGGGAAGTCTTCCTGGAGGAAGAGGAATCTAGGTTGGGCGCCGAAGGGCGAGTAGGGGTTTGACCATGCACAGTTGCACAGGCTCCAGATGTCATAGGTGGAAAAGAAACAGGAAAGATTAAGCTGACTAATTTGAATAAAAATAGAAAATTAAAACTTCAGTGCTAGTCTTTCCCCCTCCACCAGTTCTGTAGCTCACTATTATTAGAGGTATAATCCACATACCATGTGGGGGCAGGCAGAACGGGCTTGAGCTTATGTTTGATTGATGGTCTCTGGGCTAGATGTATGCAAATGAGAAGGCTTTTATTTTGTAATGTAAAATGTCTGGAAGCAAGAGTCCCAGATTAAGATCACCCAACATCATTTTGATTTTTTTTAAGCTGGTGCATATCCAACCAGTAATTCAATTCAGGGCCCTAAAGTGACCTGTTTGAGACTGTCACGAGTCCAAGTGGGTTGTTTGATGCAGTGGAAATGGAGAAAGTCAGGGAGTTTGGGGTTTTCAGTCATAATCTCGACCCTGCCACAGGCTATTCATATGATCTTGGGTAAATCACATCACTTCAACCAAAAATGAGAAGTAAAACTCTTTTATTTGTTTATTTATACATCTATTAGTTTATTCCCTCCCACCCCCCACAACTTTTTACTTTGAAAAACCTAAAACCTACAGAAAAATTGCAAGGATTGAACAAATGCAGTATGTGAGTGTGTGTAGACATAAACAAATATATTTATTTTTGCTGGACTTTCAAAAGTAAGTTGCAGACGTCATGGCGCTTCCCTCCTAAGGTATTTCAGCCTGCATCTGTGTTATTTTTCTAGCTTAGAATGGTGGAATTATCAAACTCAGGAAATTTAACATTGATACAATACTCTTCTCTGATGTACAGTCTGTGTCACAAGTTCCCTTATGGTCTCAATCTTGTCCTTTATTATTATAAATTTTATTTCTGATCCAGTCTAATCAAAGACAGATGGCATTCAGTTGTTATTCTCTGGTGCGCTCTGATCAAGAATGGTTCCCCAGCCTTGTTTCTTGACTGAGTGGACATTTTGGAGGTGTCCGCCACAGTCGTTTTGCAGAGTCCACAGTGTATTCATTCGACAGTTGGCAGTGACTGGACAGCTCCTGTGCGCTGGGCACTGTGCTGGTGGTAGGAAAACATCGCCATCAGGGCCAGTGAGGTCTCTTTCCTTTCGGAGCTCACAGTCTAGTGGGAGAGCGTAACGAGAAATACGCGAATTGTAGAAAAGCGGAAGATGCCGGGAGGGACTGGAGAGAATTCCTGGTTGGGGCACGCATCTGAAAAAGAAAGAAAATAGGCCTGAGTTGAGGCTGAGAGGGAAGAATATTACTTCTGATGATGCGACTAAGGCAGGCCTCTGAGGCAGTGATGTTTAAGTTGAGATCCAAGAGATGAGAAGGTGCCAGCAGGAGGCAAGTGGTGACTTCGTTCCTGGCGAGGGAACAGCACGTGCAAAGGCCTGGAGGCTGGGGCATGTTTGGCCTGGTGGAGGAACTGAGCAAAAGGGCATTTTGACTACAGAATGGTGAGCAGGGGGCAGGGGGGATGAGGTGAGCTTGATGCCTTGGGTAAGGGCCAGATCATGGAGTGGCTTTTCGACTTCATGTTAGATGCAGTGGGAGCATCAACTTGGAGAGTTGATAACTGGGGCACCTCGTGAACTGAGGCACGTTTTATAAAGATCACTGGCTGCTGTTTGAAGCACGTCTGAGGGTGGTCGCCAGGTTGGGATGAAGTCTCTTACACAAATTGAAAATAGTTATACATTGAAGGTATGGTTTGCAAGAACTTCGAGGTACCACAAAAGATGATTGTAAAAATTGTCAATTATTTTTGTATTTGAAATTAGACCTGAGTAATATCTGACTTGGCCTTCCAGAGAGCTTGGTGGGGACATGTCTTATTTCCTCATCTTGTCTTTGGTTTGTCACTGATGGGAGCTGACATCCTCCCACCCTAGAAACAACCCAGTGGCCCTGTTGCCTCCCAGGCAGCTTTTAACTTGGTGGTGGGCTAGCGTCTCTGGGGAAACCTGCCTCCTCTGGCTGTGGGGCTCTTGCCTCCCACCTGCTCTTATGCCAACCCCTTCCCAGAGCCCACCCAGCTTGCTTCAGGTCCTTTAAGTGGACCACACTGGAATCAAACCAAAGCTTTAGAGGAAACAGGACAGCAGGCATAGTGAGGTACCAGCCTCCTTCTGGGCACTGGCTGTTCCCTCTGCTGGAATGTTTTTCCTGCCCCACTCTCTTACTACCCTGGGAAGCCTCCCTTCCCTGACCATACTCCTACGCCTGATCACCTTATTACACGCATGCACGGGGCTATCTCTTTCCTTCAGAGTACGTGATTCTGTTTTTTTTTTTTTTATTATTTATTTGTTTATTTGGCTGTGCCGGGTCTTAGTTGTGGCACGTGGGATCTTTAGTTGCGGCCTGCGAACTCTTAGTTGCGGCATGTGGGATCTAGTTTCCTGACCAGGGATCGAACCCCGGGCCCCCTGCATTGCGAGCACAGAGTCTTAGCCACTGGACCACCAGGAAAGTCCCCGTGGTTCTGTTTTGAATAATGCATGCATGAATGTATGTGATCATTTGATTACTGTTTGTCTCTCCTACTTGGCTATAAACTCTGCGAGGGGCGGGAACATGTCTGCGGTTGCTCTTCACATCACCCCAGTGTACCCCGTGCTTAACACTTTGGCGGTCGGGTTCTGCAGAGAACTGCTAGGCACAGATCGAAGCGTGGGAAGCCTGTGCGTGTGGGCGGCTCCCGAAGGCTGGAAGGCAAGGCTCTTTCTCCTGAGGGCCCGAGCTAGTCTGTTGTTGACAAATCCTCTGCAGACTTCAGAGAATCCAGTAAGATGGAAATGAGAGAGGGCTGGAATGCTGAACATTAGAGAGTGTTGGGAGATATTGGGCAGTTCCTGTCCTTCTAAACAGCAGGAACCCAGGACACCTGAAGTAGTAGCCACCCTTTTACCTTCAGAGCAGGCCACAGGGCACCTGCCTCTTCATTTCACTGATCTCACTCCCACCTCTCACCTTTTACATCTTGGCTTCTGTTCCCCCTGTTGGGATTTTCTAGAGAGGAGCCGGGGTGTGTTTCGTTTTTCTGTTCCATGCCAAGTCTTGGCTAGGGAGAGGAAGCTCTGCAATCAGGAGTGTTTTCCCTCCTCGGCTCCTTTGTGAGGACACTGCTCTGAAAGAATGTCCCGTTTTATTGAAGACCCGAGCCAGCCGCAGCAAGAGCCCTTATTTCACTTGGATTGTATTTATTCCCACACGGTGCTGGGCAAACGCTTCTGTGTCCCCACTTCCCTGGGCTGTCCTGCTGGACAGCCTTTGGAATGAAAGCTTAGAATCCACGTGGCAGTGGGTGAATAACTCAGGAGCTGTGTGGAGATGGGGTGGTGACAAGATGGAGGGAGGGTCTCTTCTTGGGTGGTCCCAGACTGGGATGCGAGCCAAGTAGCGTGGGATGAGTACCCAAGTAGCCTTTCTCCTTGACCTCCCAATAAGAATAAAATAGCAACAGTCAGAGGTCAGAGTCTCAGATGTCTATGAAGACGAGGCAGGTGGAGCTCTCCTATAGTTGAAGGCTGTATTCTCTAGTTAGCCCCAGTCTCCACCACTCCCTTTTGCCCTGAAGATAAAAATGACTGTTAGTTTTAAAGGAACAGCCTTCTTAGGCGGTCACACAGCTTAGTGTCTGTTTTGGTTGTTAGGTGTTTTGGGTGGGGACTATGGTGAACCAGAAAGCTTGTGGCTACTCAGGGGGCAGCTGCCTCAACTCAAGACAGCTGTTGCCTTGTGAGAAGGTGGACCCAGTGTCACCAGATAAACTGGGTTCTCAAGAGAAGCTGGATATCTGGATTTGTATGTAAAATTGTCTGACTTTTCAATGTTGACAACAAACCCATGTTTTGGAAAATTCCGTGTGGGTCAAACAAAGCTTACCTGTGAGTTACCTTTTGCCCAAGGGTTGGCAGTTCCCGGATCAACGCAGGGTAGGTCGCCAGGAAGGCTCCATTGCTTTGGATGGTAGAACCCGAGCAAATGGGTGTAGGTGAGAGAAGGATTTAAACCTAAAGAAGAGCTGCAGGGAAGCCACACAGGTAGTGGAGGGAGATGGGCTTTAGTCCAGGGAGGCCCCATCAGTCCACCTCACTGGGCCTCAGATTTCCAGTGTGTGAAATGGGACCAACGGCGTTTGTTTCTTAGAGCATTTCTGGGTGCTCAGTGCGGAGCTCAGTAGCTGTCACCCAGCAGGCGTTCCTTCAATGTGCTAAAACCACACTTGGCATGGCCCTTGGGTCTTCCTGCTGTTTTTTTTTTTTTTTTTTTTTTGCACTACGTGGGCCTCTCACTGCTGTGGCCTCTCCCGTTGCGGAGCCCAGGCTCTGGATGCACAGGCTCAGCGGCCATGGCTCAAGGGCCCAGCCGCTCCGCGACATGTGGGATCTTCCCGGACCGGGGCACGAACCCGTGTCCCCTGCATCGGCAGGCGGACTCTCAACCACTGCGCCACCAGGGAAGCCCGTTCCTGCTGGTTTTTAAACAGCCCCACGCTCCCAGTCCCCAGGTAGGGCTCGGCTTTCCCCCTTGATGCCTAGCATCCTTACGGGCCTGTCCCTCCCCTCTCTGCTGACTCTTTGAATTCCTTCCCTCCTCTTTACTTCTCCTGCCTTCATCTCCTCCAGGTACTTGCCACCTTTCCCCTGGTTTATGTTGTTTCCGTACCACCAGTCCTGCTTCCTCCCTAATCTCCTGACTCCTGTCTCCAGATGACTGGCCTTGGAGGTGTAGCTCTGCTTGTGGCAATGTCTGCTTCCCCCAGACCTACTGGTGGAGGGAGGTTCCTCAGCCTGGCCTGTGAGCTCCCTGCAACCCGGCCTCCCATCACTTTCTCCATCTTCTCTGCTGCCGAGCTCTGCAGACTCCTCTCCTGTTCCCTGCCTCCCTCACCTCACCCATGTACCCAGGTCTCTCCACTCTACATCATTTCCTCAAATTTGCCATGTTCCTTCCAGGATCCTGATACTTGGCACGTTCACTCTTCACTCAGCTAACCCTTACAAGGACCTGCCTCAGATTTCTCTAGTTGCCTCTCTTTGTCTACACGCATCACACCCTAAACTCATCTCGTGTCCCAGCAGTCATGAATATACACAGGTGATGTGCATAAACTTGTCCGTCTCTGACTTTCTTACTAGACTGAAGCTCCGGAAAGGCAGTACCAGGCCGGGCTGTTCTGTACATCTTTCATGTTCATTGAATGAATGTCGACGCCCCCTCGTGTCTCTTTGTACACCTGCCGCTGCAGAGAAACGGAAGGACTTGCTGTTCCCCGCACACACTTCAGGTTCTTCTGTGCCTGGGCGCTGGTATTGTCTGCCTGGCTTTAAGTCCTCCTTCTACCCGCTATGGGCTGTACCACGTTGGACAGGTCACTTGACCTCTCCATGTCTTAATTTCTTCAACTGTGAAATGGAGCTGATGATAGTACCTACTTCGCAGCCTCCCTGCCCCACCTCCAGTTAGCTGTGTTCCCCTGGGCCGCTTTGCCTCCCTGAGCTCGGGTCTCCCCATGAGTGAGATGCAGATGGGGATGACAGTATCATCGTCCCCATGTTGGGAGGAGTAAACGAGGGAACACAAGGCAGTGCTGGCCTGCTGCCTTGCGTGCGCCCCACGCAGTGATTTTTGCTGTTCTGATCGTCATTAATCTAGTGGTGGTTCTGGCACAGGTTAGAGAGACCTGTGTTTCTGCTAATGATTCAGGGCCATCTGTGGGAGGTGAATTTGATTCTCCTGGGTCCATCCTGCACTAACCTTTTCATGCTTTGGTGGTGGGGGTGCGAGGAGAGGATTAGATGGGAAAGACCCTCAGTCTAGTACTTCTCCTTTAACTTGTTCTCAAGCACTTATTCCTCGGACCTGTTAATTGCCTTGAAAGTAAAGAATTCGCTAGATAGCCTTTTCTTTGGTCACTGGTGCAGTGTTGGGCCCCATATCCCCTTCCTCGGGGCGGCCTTCCCGGGCCACCCCACCTGAGATCCTGTCCCTGGTCACTGTCCACCTCCTACATGGAAGGAAGTTTATTTCCTTCAGAGGACTTTTCCTGATTGATGACGTTATGGTCTATCATCTTCCTTCCTAGACTATAAGTTCTGTGAGGTCAGACTGTGTGGTTCACTGCGGGAAGGGAATTGCAAGGGACGGAAGAAAAGCAAACCCTATAGAGGTTCTTAAATTTACTCTAAAGGTCTAGGATTTGGATCTGGTGTCAGCTCTGGTCTGGGGGCTGGAAATGACCGGAGACAGGAAGGCAGCTCCCTCCGAGTCAGTGCATTGTGACCTGGCCACCGGTGGATTCTCTAAATTTCACACAGATCTTCCCTTCTGGGTGGCCTGTCAATTTCCAAGGAGGACGCAAAGCCTCCTCACCCCGTTCCAGCCGAAGATGCTTTTCTCCTTTGTCAGCTCGTGCCTGTTTGGCGTCTGCTAGCCCGGCTGTCCCTGAGCCATCTCTGGATGACCTAGATCATGGTGGGAACAGAACAGGTAGTAGGAATAATAGCACCTAGCGTTCACCTGTGGAACTTTTCCTTCATGCTCAGTAACTCAGTAAGGATTCTTACCGTCCCCATTTTATGGAGGAAGAAACTGAGGCTTAAAGAGCATAGGTTATTAGCCTAAAATCGTAAAATTTATAAGTAACAGGGCCAGCATTTAAACCATGTCGTCTGTCTTAAAAGCAACTGCTCAGCTGCCGTGCTGGCGAGCTGCGGCAGACTTCAAATCACTGAAGTTTGGCTGTGGGATATGCTGTGGGCAGGGAGAGAAGGGGGAGAAGGGGGAGTAAATGTTGCAGCTTTATCTTCCTAATTTTCCTTGGCTTCGGCTAATATTAAAATTATTTCGAGCACTGCACCGACAGAGGCGGAAGGAAGAGAGAACCCAGTTCGATATTAAATATTTGCAATGGAAAATTCACAAAGTCCTTTTGAGTGGAAGATATGTCCGAGTAACTCCCATGGGACTAATTCGGCCAGTTGTTGCTTCTGCATGCTTCCTGTGGTTGCTTCACTGTTCTCAGAAATGAACATTCCTGACTTTGAAGTCCTGGGGTTACGCAGGGCTAGATGCTGAACTCTGCCTTGGTTTCCCCGGGCAATGCGTGGATAAAGGGGAGAGGGCTGTGTGGTGCGCTTAGTTGCTGGCCTTGTAGTTCGGGGCTTTACGAAAACTACATTAAACCAGGCACCTCCAGGCAGGGAAGTGGGGTCTGTCACAGTCGTCATGGCCCCAGTAGCTGATGCTGAGCCCTGTGAAGGGTGCTCAGTGTTTTACACGCCCTAACTCTCCTGATTCTCACAACTACCCTGTGGTCAAGGTCCTAGTAACCCTTAACCCTCTTTTATAGACTAAGAAAGAGAGGCTCAGAGAGGGTAAAGCTCTGGGTCCAGTTGGCATGTGGCAGAGCTGGGATAAGAAGCCAGTTCTGTTTGACTCAAAAATCCCATGCCACACAAACCACTGTGCTCTGTGCCAGAACTGTCTTCAGGACTTAGAACTGATGGATGGCGGGCCTGGAGACCATTCCAGACCCCTGGCCACCGTGGGCCGGAGTTGCCAGCACAGGGGAATGGGTGCTCTCCTTGTCTGATTGGGTCGGCCTGTCCCCTGCTGCATTCCCACGGGTGATCTTGGTTTGGCGTCCATCCAAGCAGGGAAAGATGAGAGTAGCTGCTCACTTGAAGTTGGTGGCCCACGCCGTGAGCCCTTTGGATGAGAAAACCCTGGAGTGTATGAAGTAGCCCTGTCCATTGCTTCACCATGGCCAGGCAGCCTGAATTACTGGTGCCTCTGCTGGAGTCTGGTTCCCGACGAGGTAACATCTGGGAAGCAAACTCCAGGAGGACAGGGATTTTGTGAATTACGTTCACGGCCGTGTTCCTGGTGCTGGGTACAGCGTCTGGCATGTTGTGAGGCTTTGTACCCATTGGTTGACTCTTTACTCCTCGCAGGTCTTTTGCTGACTGTGGACCCCTCCAGTCTGTCTCCCCTTCGGCCAGACTTTCTCATATGCTGCTCGCTTTGCATAAAATGCTGTTCCCCCTTCATAACGTTACTGTTCCCTACTCTGTGCCTGCCCAGCTCCCTCTCCCCTTCAGCTTAAATGACACCCCTTTAGATTGGGCCCTCCCAGATCTCCATGTAGCCTGGCCCCCGTGTCCAAATGGTGTCTCTCTGTTAAATTCTCGCATAACACCCTATACTTTTTCTTCAAGGCACGTGTCCCAATTTATAATTATGCATATATGAGTGAGTGGAAGTGTTGAACGTCTGGCCTCTCAGTAAATCATTAGCTCCACGAGGGCAGAGATCTGTCTGTCTGGCTCACTCTTGTCCTGCCAGGGTTTGGTAGGCACTCACTAAACACTTGAGAATGAGTGGGGTCTTCACCCTCCCCTCTGACACCACACGCTTGCCTCCAGAGTGATGGGTTCTAATGTATTGAATGTTTACAGCTGGATGAAGGTTTTTACCCACCCCCCCCAACCCCGCGCCCAGCCACTTCATTAGCATGAATCAGACTCACTGCATCGTGGAAGGGAGTGGTTTCTTCTCCCTTCGGATCTGAGAACACTCAGGTTCGTGAAAGGCTCTCATCATGACACCCTCATCATAGTTACCCATCCCTAGGCCAGGGGAGCCAGGGCTGCTGTTTTGAGGGCCACTGGCTATTTCCGGAGTATTTTAACATTCTTAAGAGTCATACATAAAGAGTCTTAGTTCTCAGCCATTGGGTCAGTCGGCAAGGTGAAGGAAGGTGTGTATCTGCAGACCTGGCTACCCCGCCACTCCTCTCTCTCTCCCTCCTTTCCCCGTCTCATGGTGTCTTCCTAGCTTTGAAATGAATGAAACTTGCACTAGAAGGCAATGAAGAGGTTGGGAAAAGTCAAAGCCCATCATCCTTCTCATCAAGTGGGAGCTGGGTTAGTGCAGTGTGGGGTGAGCAGAGAGCTCTCCTGTGTGAGGCCAGAGCAGGAGGGAAGCATCGGAACAAAACCTTTAGCAGATGGAGCGAGCTGTTGCTGGGCTCGGGTATCCTTGGCCTCTCTCACAAGTGACCGCTCTGAAGGGTAGGACCTGCAAGAGAGACCAGAAATCCTGCTCAGGCCTCTCCGACCTGGCTCTGTCCTCCCTTCCGCTCTCTTCTTATTGACGAGCGCCACTCAAGCTCATCCTCGCTTGGCCGTTCCTCATCGGTATTGGCTTTCAGCTTGCCCGGCCGACATCCTGTGGACGCTGCAGTTCAGACAAACAGCAAGA
Organism: Leucopleurus acutus; assembly: GCF_964270905.1. Lineage (NCBI taxonomy): Eukaryota > Metazoa > Chordata > Mammalia > Artiodactyla > Delphinidae > Leucopleurus > Leucopleurus acutus. The sequence continues at coordinate 57,292,196 of NC_139145.1, read as the reverse complement.
TCATCAAAGAGCGGAGCATGAATGAAAAACTGCTTTATGACATGCCTTCAAAGTGTCCTTTTAGGAGTTCAAAGGATGTGGAGAGGAGGCAGGGGAATCAAAGGAGACGGGAGAGCAATGAACTCTCCGAGGAATCATTGGGTTTTTCATTGTATATTTTCTATGACGCTTGTGATGTAAAAATCAAAAGTAATCCCAGCCCTCAAGGGTTCTCTGTGTGCAGATCTGACGCAAAGAAGGAAACGACTCACCTTGCTGGTTGGAGGGCTTTGACCCCTGCCTTCTAAGTCACCTGTTTGGCATCTGCGTTTCCTGTTTGGACCTCAATTGAATATTTTGGTCTGGGAAGACTGTGTCCACAGTTGGAGATTGAATGCTGCTTATGTCGTTCGATGGAGGTGAATAATTTAGTCTGTGCAGAAATTCCCCATTACCTGTCGCATTTAAAGCCAGGCCAGAGTCCAGCTATAGCAACGGATATGCAGAGCTCAGAAAAGATCTGGCATAGATTGTAAAGATTCCAGAGACTTCTGTTCTGACAGATAGAAGGAGAATTGAGACTACTTGAGGCCGGAGCTGGACCTAATTAATATACTCATGGGAACACCATTGATATTTTGATGCTGAAATGCCTTATGCCCAGTCCACTCAGAATGTTTTGGCAACTAACATAGTGCCATCCATGGAGGGTGCTTGAATGAAATGAATGAATGACCGAACAAATGGACAGCTCTGATTTGGTAACCCTAGAGTAAATTCTTTCATGGTGATGTTTTCTCTTCTTTTGGGGTCATTCAGGCTCAGAATACGAGGGTGCTATTTCAGTCAAGTTGCCAAGGGATTTCAACTGCAAGGGACAGATACCCCAGCTCAAACTGGATTGAGGTAGAGGAGTTTTGTTGGTTAATATTATTAAAAACTCCAAACAGAGATTTGATTTCTGGCTTGTCTGGTGCAATAGACTGAATGTTCGTGTCCCTGCAAAATTCGTGTGTTACAACACCTGTAACCCCCCCAAGGTGATGGTATTAGGAGGTGAGGGCCTTTGGGAGATGATTAGGTCACGAGGGTGGAGCCATCAGGAATGGGATTAGTGCCCTTATAGAGAAACTCTGGAAAGTTCTTTCACTCCTTTCACCATGTGAGGACACAGTGAGATGACTGTCATCAGATACTGAGTCTGCCAGCGCCTTGATCTTGGACTTGCCAGCCTCTAGAGCTGTGAGAAGTTTATTGTTTATATGCTACCTAGTCTATGGCATTTTTGTTATAGCAGCTGTACAGAGTAAGACAACTGGTTCAAGGTGCCCTGAGAATGTCTTCAGGACTCTGTTTTACCCTCTCCACCTCTCAGCTGTTTTGTGTGTGTTATCTCTCTGTTTTCTGCAGACCAAGGTGATGCCCTAGGGCACAGGAAGTACTGTTTCATGGTTAAGAACATAGTCTCGGGAATTCTGTGGTGGTCCAGTGGTAAGGACTCTGGGCTTCTATTGCTTGGGGGCATGGGTTTGATCCCTGGTTGGGGAACTAAGATCCCACAAGCCACGCAGCATGGCCAAAAGAGCAAAACCAAACCAAAACCATGGTCTCTATAGCCAGAAGCAGTCTTGATTCAAGTCCCCAGGCCATCACCTACTAGTTGCACAACCGTAGACATGTTTCTTAACATCTCTGTGCCTTGGTTTCCTTGTCTTTAAATGGGACATGATGATGATGGTGATGGTGACAGTGATAGCTAAAATTTGTTGAGCACTTGCTGTTCTGCCTCGTGTTCTTCCAAGTACTCTATGTAAATAAATTCACTAATCTTCACAACCTATGAGGTAGGGGCTCTTAGTAGCCCCATATTATAGATGAGGAAACTGAGGCACAGAACGTTTAAATAACTTGCCCGTTATACGACTAGTAAATGATGGAACCAGAAGTTAAATCCAGGTAGTCTGGTTCCAGAGTCAGTACTATTGATCTCCAAACTATGCTGCCTCATATAATAGAACTTATAACTCATGGGGTTGATGTGGGAATTAAATGAGACAGTATACATAAAGACACTTAAGGCAGTTCTTGGCACATAAGGGTCATCTTAAAAAAGAAAAAAAGCTGCCAGTAACTTTTGGCCCATATTCTGTGCTCTCAGTAACCACAGCAGGGAATGATTTTCTCTTCTAAGAGTTCCACAAAACCCTCAGAACTCAGTCTTGTGGACTCTTTTTTGAGTCGTGTCCATTGTTGAACCAGTCGCTGTGGCCAGGAGATTGCGGTGTTCTGATGAGCCAGGCTGGTGCTAGGGGTGGAACTGACAGCAGCTGAACTACATCAACTGAAAAGTGAAGGAGGGTTGTTTCATCAGAGTGAAGAAGCAGAGTTACTAGAGGTAGATAGGGAAATGAGAGAAACCCTCATATCAAGTGTTCACACTGGCAGTAGAGGCTGTCTGGATTTCTCTGGGAAGTCAGTTTGCAGCTGACACATGAAAAGAGAAGGTGGTCAGAGGCCCTACCTCTAAGTCTCCTGAATCCTCCAGCGGCGGGTAGTGAGGGAAGAGGGATGAGTAGGTTTGAAAAGAAGTACCATCTCTAGGGCTCAGCTCACCGTACCACTCAGGGCAGCACGCAGAAGTGAAGTCAGGAGGTGAAGTGCTAGTTCGTCTGGATCTGCCGGAAGGTAAAGAGGACGTAGTTACTCAGATGGCGTGTGGACAAGCCCCAAGGCCACCTTGTGAGAAGTGCTGGGCAAGCATTCGCAACCACTAATGATGCCCCTGACAGCCCTGGTGCTGCTCAGAGATGGCGCCACCGGCCCCAGAGTGCCCATTCCCATGGTCCGGGGTGAGTCAGGCCACGCTGAAGCGGGGCCCCTGCCTGATTCACCAGTCCCACTTCTCTACTTCCTGGTGGTCCCCACCTACACAACCACCGCGCCCAGCTTAGCATTGACCAGTGGGCCCAAAATTAGCATCTGAGGCCAAAGTGGGCCTCGTGGCCCAAGATCCTGTGGGTGGTGGATGAATTCCAAAGGGGCCTAGAGGTACAGATATCAGTTTACCAGTTTCTACTTAAGTCCCTACCAACCTCCGCTTCCTGGGCGCTTCCCGTTGCTGGAGGAGGCGTGGAGGGACATTGCCCTCAGTGGCCACGTCTAATAAGCAGCTGACTCCTGTCAACCATCTCAGGGTTACATCAGGGATGTGAGCGTGTGGTGGGTACCACTGCCGTAAAAAGAGCTTGATGATAGATCCTCAGCTGCTTTCTCGCAACTGCTTATTTATATGTGGGTCCACATCTAGTCAGTTCTGCACATTACTGCCCATGCTGCTTGTTCCAAAGACTCCTCTCCTACCTTCTCTTCCCCCTTGCACTGAAGACCTTGCTTAATAATTCATTAAAGACAGCTTTCTCTCTCACAACTCTTTACTGAGGCCCCAGAATCATCTCCTCCTGCAGACCAGGTATTTCATCCGTAGTGTTTCCTTCTCTTCCCCCTGCCCCCCCCCCGACTTTATTAACGATCTATCTTTTCTGACTCCTTCCTTTAAACCTACGTTAAAATGACCCATCCTACATGTAATCACCTTCCCTCAACTCTCCACTCTGCCTGTAGCTGTACCCTTTCTCTTCACCCAGTGTCTTGAAAGAGAAGTGTGCTTGTTGCCCTCACCTGTCAGTAGCTATAGCAATCTGGTTTCCGCTTCTCCCACCCCAACCAATTTGGAGGTCTCCACATGTTTGGGGTTTTTTTAATATCAATTTATTTATTTATTTTTTGTTGCATTGGGTTTTCGTTGCTGCGCGTGGGCTTTCTCTAGTTGCGGCGAGTGGGGGCTACTCTTCGTTGCAGTGCGTGAGCTTCTCATTGCGGTGGCTTCTCTTGTTGTGGAGCACGGGCTCTAGGCACGCGGGCTTCAGTAGTTGTGGCTCCTGGGCTCTAGAGCGCGGGCTCAGTAGTTGTGGTGCACGGGCTTCGCTGCTCCGCGACGTGTGGGATCTTCCCGGACCAGGGCTCGAACCCGTGTCCCCTGTACTGGCAGGTGGATTCTTAGCCACTGCGCCACCAGGGAGACCCTCTCCACATGTTTTAAATGGTTCATCCCTATCAGTGAAAAAATATGGAGGATGTGCCTCAATGAATGAATATTCATTTGTAAATTACAGTTGACCCTTGAACAACATGGCTTTGAACTGTGCGGGTCTGCTTATACACAGATTTTTTTCAATAAGCATGAACCACAGTACTACACGATCTACAATTGGTTGAATATATGGATACAGGGGGCCGACTGTAAAAGTATATGAGGATTTTCTTCTGTGTGGGAGTCAGCACCCCTAACCCCTGCCTTGTTCAAGGGTCAACTGTGTATACATATGCTAATGTACACATATATTGTCTATACTATAAAATAGAAACCAAAATCAGTATTTCAAAGGATGGTTTATAGAAGTTCGAATATTTTCCCTAGTGAATAGTCTCCTCCATGCTTGGGTCTAAATACTGAGTTCAAAGGTGTTTTTTTTCAGCTTTGAGATATAATTGAATACAATAAAACCAATTTTAAGTGTACAAGTCAATGAGTTTAGATAGGTATATAAAATCTTGTAACCACTACTCTAATTATGGTGTAAAACATTTCTATCACCCCAGAAAGATCTCTCATTCCTCTCTGCAGTTAATCCCTGACCTCTACCCCAGCCCCTGGAAACTGCTGACTTGCTTTTAATTACTGTAATTTTGCCTTTTCTAGAATTTTATGTAAATTAAATCACATAGTGTGTAGTTTTTGTGTGTCTGGCTTCTTTCACTTACCATGATACTTTTCAGATTCATCCATGCCGCTGGTAGTTCATTCAGTTTGATGAACTTGATACAGTCTTTTAAATTTTAGACATTCAAATGGGTGTGTAGTGGTAGCTATTGTCATTTGCCATCGATATCTACTCTTTGAAATAGCTCTTCTGCCCATTTTATTTTTATCAGGGTCTTCTTACTGCGTTGTAAGAGTTCTTCATATATTCTGTATACATTTCTTTTATCAGATATATGTTTTGCAGATATTTTTTTCCCAGTACGTAGCTTGCTTTTTTGTTTTCTTAAGTGTCCTTTGAAGAGCAAAAATGTTTAATTTTTTAAAAAAAAATTTTAATTAATTAATTTATTTATTTATTTTTGTCTGTGTTGGGTCTTCATTGCTGCGTGCGGGCTTTCTCTAGTTGCAGCGAGCGGGGGCTACTCTTTGTTGCGGTTAGTGGGCTTCTCATTGTGGTGGCTTCTTTTGTTGTGGAGCACGGGCTCTAGGCATGCAGGCTTCAGTAGTTGCAGCACTTGGGCTCAGTAGTTGTGGCTCACGGGCTCTAGAGCGCAGGCTCTGTAGTTGTGGCACACAGGCTTAGTTGCTCCACGGCATGTGGGATCTTCCCAGACCAAGGCTCGAACCCATGTCCCCTGTATTGGCAGGCGTATTCTTAACCACTGTGCCACCAGGGAAGCCCAGAAATGTTTAATTTTGATGAAATAACGATGTATAAGTTTTTTTCTTTTATGGTTTATATCCTATTTTAAAAATCTTTGCCTAATCCAGTTCACTTAGATTTTATCCTATGCTTTCCTCTAGAGGTTTAATAATTTTAGCTTTTACATTGAAGTCTTTGATTATTTTGAGTTAAACTTTTTGTGGTGTGAAGCAAGGTTTTTTTATCTGTTTTTTTGCTTGTTTATTTATTTATTATTTGCATAGGAGTATCCAGTGGCTTCAGTACCATTTGGTGAAGAGATGGGTTTTTTCCTCATTGAATTGCTTTCAGAAATTTAGTTGAAAATCAATTGACCATAAATACATGTATCTATGACTGGATTTTATTCTGTTTCATTTATTTGTATGGCTGTCTTTATGCCCATAACAGACTGTCATGATTTCTGTAGCTTTATAATAATTCTTGAAATCAGGTAGAGTAATCCTTCAACTTTTTCTTTGTCAGAATTGTTTAGACCTCTCTACTTTTTAACATGTTTTAAAATCTGTCATATTGCTATTTGTTTTTTATTGGTCCCATATGATTTTTGTTTTCTTTTTTCTTTCTGTATTCTTTTGGATTAAGTGTTTTTAATTTTTTAGCAACTTTATTGAGGTATAATTTAAATACCATAAATTTACCCATTTTAGATATACAGCTCAGTGATTTTTAGTAAATTTACAGAGTTGTGCAACCATCACCACAGTCTAGTTTTAGAATATTTCTAACACCCTTAAAAGATACCTTGTGCCAATTTGCAGTTGATATGATTCCATTTTATCTCCTTTATTGGTTTAATAATTTTTTTAAAAAATTAATTTGTTTATTTTTGGCTGTGTTTGGTCTTTGTTGTGGTGTGCGGGCTTCTCATCGGGGTGGCTTCTGTTTGTTGTGGATCGCGGGCTCTAGAGCTCAGGCTCAGTAGTTGTGGCTAATGGGCTTAGTTGCTCTGCCGGCTGTGGGGTCTTCCCCGACCAGGGCTCGAACCTGACTCCCCTACCTTGGCAGGTGGATTCTTAACTACTGTGCCACCAGGGAAGTTTTCCTTTATTGATTTAATTGACTGTACCTCTTTTTATTTTTTTTCAGAGGTTCCTATAGGTTTTACAGTATACATCTTTAACTAACCACAGTCTTCTTTTTTTTTTAACATCTTTATTGGAGTATAATTGCTTTACAATGGTGTGTTAGTTTCTGCCTTTTAACAAAGTGAATCCACTATACATATACATCTACCCCATATCTCCTCCCTCTTGCATCTCCCTCCCACCCCTCTAGGTGGTCACAGAGCACCGAGCTGATCTCCCTGTGCTATGTGGCTGCTTCCCAATAGCTATCTATTTTACATTTGGTAGTGTGTATAAGTCCATGCCACTCTCTTACTTCGTCCCAGCTTACCCTTCCCCCTCACCGTGTCCTCAAGTCTATTCTCTACATCTGAGTCTTTATTCCTGTCCTGCCCCTAGGTTCTTCAGAACTTTTTTTTTTTTTTAGATTCCATATATATGTGTTAGCATATGGTATTTGTCTTTCTCTTTCTGACTTACTTCACTTTGTATGACAGACTCTAGGTCCATCCACCTCACTACAAATAACTCAATTTCATTTCTTTTTAGGGCTGAGTAATATTCCATTGTATATACGTGCCACATCTTCTTTATCCATTCTTCCGTCGATGGACACTTAGGTTGCTTCCATGTCCTGCCTATTGTATATAGTGCTGCAGTGAACATTGTGCTACATGACTCTTTTTGAATTATGGTTTTCTCAGGGTATATGCCCAGTAGTGGGATTGCTGGGTCATATGGTAGTTCTATTTTTCGTTTTTTAAGACACCTCCATACTGTTCTCCATAGTGGTTGTATCAATTTACATTCCCACCAACAGTGCAAGAGGGTTCCCTTTTCTCCACACCCTCTCCAGCATTTACTGTTTGTAGACTTTTTGATGATGGCCATTCTGACTGGTGTGAGGTGATACCTCATTGTAGTTTTGATTTTGCATTTCTCTAATGATTAGTGATGTTGGGCATCCTTTCATGTATTTGTTGGCAATCTCTATATCTTCTTTGGAAAAATGTCCATTTAGGTCTTTCGGCCATTTTGGATTGGGTTGTTTGTTTTTTTTGATATTGAGCTGCATGAGCTGCTTGTAAATTTTGGAGATTAATCCTTTGTCAGTTGCTTCATTTGCAAATATTTTCTCCCATTCTGAGGGTTGTCTTTTCGTCTTGTTTATGGTTTCCTTTTCTGTGCAAAAGCTTTTAAGTTTCATTAGGTCCTATTTGTTTATTTTTGTTTTTATTTCCATTTCTCCAGGAGGTGGGTCAAAAAGGATCTTGCTGTGATTTATGTCATAGAGTGTTCTGCCTATGTTTTCCTCTGAGAGTTTGATAGTGTCTGGCCTTACATTTAGGTCTTTAATCCATTTTGGGTTCATTTTTGGGTATGGTGGTAGGGAGTGTTCTAATTTCATTCTTTTACATGTAGCTGTCCGGTTTTCCCAGCATCACTTATTGAAGAGGCTGTCTTTTCTCCATTGTATATTCTTGCCTCCTTTATCAAAAATAAGGTGACCATATGTGTGCTAACCACAGTCTTTAATGGAACATCATACCACTTCAGGTTTAGTATAAGAATCTTAGAACAGTTCATTTCCACCTTTTCCCCTTTCCTCCTTTTGTGCCATTGTTATCATTCATTTTGTTTCTGCATGTGCTGTGAACCCTTCAAAGCATTGTTGTTAAACATATTTCCTTTACATAGTTGCTTCTCTTGTAAGGAGATTTCTTAAAGTAAGAAAAAAGTATTTTATATTTCCCTACATATTTTTCATTTCTGGTGCTTGCCATTCCTTTGTGTAGACCCAAATTTACATTTGCTGTCATTAATCCTCTGAAAGACTTTCTTTAACATTTCTTGTAGTGGTGGTCTGTTCATGATGAGTTCTTTCATTCTTTGTTCAAAAATGTCTTTATTTGACCTGTGTTTTTGAGAAGTAGTTTTGCTGGGTATCGAATTCTAGGTTAACACTTGGTTTTCTTTCAGTACTTGAAAGAAATTACTGTCTCCTGGACTGCATTGTTTCTGAAGTGTGCTTTCGATCTTTAGTCCTCTTTTTTTTTTTTTTTTTTTCCTTTTCTAGCCATTCAAATTTCTTTCTCTTTATCACTGGTTATAAGCAATGTGGTTATGATACACCTTGGTGTGGTCATCTTTATGATTCTTATATTTGAGATTTGTTGAGCTTACTGCACTTTATAGGTTTCATTAAGTTTGGAAAGTTTCGAGCCATTATTTTTTCAAATACATTTTTATTCCCCCACTCATGTCCTCTTTTCTTGGACTCCACTTACAAGTATAATAGCCTACTTTATGTGTTCAGTAGCTCACTGATGACTCTCTTTTTTTTTCTGAAGTGTGTTTTTTTCTTTTTCCCTGTCAGTGTTTCATTTTGGATGGTTTCTGTTGCTGTGTCTTTAAATTGATTAATTTTGGTTTTTCCCCTGCAATAGCCAATCTGCTGTTAACACCATCAAGTTTATCTTACCTCTTGCATTGTATTTTTCATATATAGAAATCTGACTTAAAACTTTTTTTCTATCTTTCATGTCTCTCCTTAACATGCTCCTGCTTTCCTTTAACTTTCTTAAGCTTATACAGTATAGTTATAATACTGTCTTAATGTTTTTATGTACTATTTCTATCATATGTGACATTTCTGGATCTGTTGTTTTTCCTCCTTATTATGGGTTTTATTTTCGCTTCTTTGCATGAAGTTTTGATTGGATTCCAGATATAGTAAATAATTTTGAGTGCTGGAATTTTTGGTGCTCCTCTAAATGTTGTTGGGCTTTTTGTTCTGGGGTGCTATTAAGGTCTTTGGGGTTAGTGTGGTACTTCTGAGGCTTGCCTTTCAGCTTCGCTTGGGTGACTCCAGAACAAACTTTAGTGTAATCCAGAGGTTGGCAAACTGTGGCCCACAAGCCAGCTGCCTCTTTTGGGAAGTAAAATTGTTTTGGAACACAGCTACACCCATTTGATGACATATTATCTGTGGTATGTTTTATGTTGACATGTTTTATGCTCCAACAGCAGAACTGGGTGATTGCAGCAGAGGCTGTGTGGCCCACAGCCTAAAATACTTAGTATCTGATCCTTTAAGAAGTTTGCTAACATCTGGTTTAAGCTAATTGGGCCTCCTTATTGAAGCAACACCCTCCTGAGGACCTTCCTGATATTCCATATATTAGGAATTCTCTCCATTCTTGTCAGTTGGAACGGTGAACTACTCTTGGCCCCATATGAGCCTCTGGGGGTTGTTCTGTTTCATTAGCCCTTCCTGCACTGCAGCCTGAAAATGCTCTTCAGGCAGTGAGCTGGGGCACCCTTAGGGTTTAATCTATTTGTTTCCCTTCCCTCAGGGGATCATTATCTTGTGCTTTCTGTTGTCCAGTGTTTTAAAACTGTGGTCTCATAAATCTTGTGTGTTTTTCTGTTTGTTGAAGGGGTAGAGTCAGTCTCTGTTGCTCCTTCATTGCTGGAAGTCAACACCCCTCAACTTTCTCATTTTAACTTTTTCTTGCCTGATTGGAAGAGTAATGTGTTTATAACCTACTGATTTCTCTGCAGCATTGGATCTGATTTGCCACTCCTGACTTCTGTAATTTTTCTGCTTTCACAAACGTATCTCCCCCATTTGTGATCTGTTTCTCCTATTCTTTGCTGGCTCTGCCTCTTCTTTCTGCCTTAAATATTAGGATAGCTGATAGTGCTAACCCTGGTCTGTCCCCCTTCCTTTATCGTCCTGTAACTTCAACCACCATCTGGATAGGGTTGCAATAAATGCTTAGGGATTTAAAGTACAGCTTGGAGTTGTTCAGTCCTGGATTGAAATCTTGGTTCTACCGTTTGTTGTAATGTGGACAAACTCAAGTTCTCTGGGAGTTAATAAGAATAATGTCTATATATAGACATTATTATATATATCTGGTGCCCTTAATATATACCTGGTGATGTACTAAGAATTTTGTTCATGTCATCTCTAACCCTTCACAACAGTTCCATGAGGGAGATACTTTTTTTTTTTTGCGGTACGCGGGGCTCTCACTGTTGTGGCCTCTCCCGTTGCGGAGCGCAGGCTCCGGACGCACAGGCTCAGCGGCCATGGCTCATGGGCCCAGCCGCTCCGCGGCATGTGGGATCTTCCCGGACCGGGGCACGAACCCGTGTCCCCTGCATCGGCAGGTGGACTCGCAACCACTGCCCCAGCAGGGAAGCCCGAGGGAGATACTTTTGTTATACCCATTTATAAATGGGAAAGCCAAAGTTCCAAGAAGTGAAGTCACTTTTCCCAGGTGCACAAGCCAGAATTTGGACCCGTATCTGTCTGACCAGACTAGGTTGACCACCTGCCCTGGTTTTGCTGAGATTTCCCTGGTGTTATAACTGAAAGTCCTCACCAGGGAACCCCTCAGTCAAGTGTGTTTGGCCACCCTAGTAAATTGCTCTGCTCTCCCTGGATCTCCTCTCTTCTCTATACCCACGTAATACTTTTCGTGTAGTTTAAACTCTGTCAATGCATGTGAACCACTTCATGGAGCGCCTGACATATAGTAAGGGCTTAAAAGTGGGAGCTGTTATTCCTATTCGCATTTCTAACCTTCCTGAATCTCTTGCAGCAGGCATTTGTTATTCTGATTGGACGCCCACTAGCTGAGCATCATTCTTCTGTACAGGGAATCTCCCCCCTTATGAGGCAGGACCCATTTCCGACTCCAGAGACTAATACCCACTGCCTGTCCCCAGCCTGGTAGCTACAGCACAGGCAGGTGGCCCGTACTTGTGAGATGCTTGTGACCCCAGCTCTGATCAGAAACAGGGCCCATGCAGAATCCGTCCTTTGAGGATGGCGGTGGCGGCCACATTTCAGAACTCAGCAGTGTCCTGGAAGCAGAGTCCTGAGTCAGAGCTGTGAGCTACAGTCTTGTTTCCAGTGGTTTCAACAAGGGGTTCCTCACTGGACCAGATTAGGATGAATGTAATGCTTGCTTCTGGCTGCGGAGGTTCCAGTCTCGGTTCCGTGGCCAGTCTGGAAATTCTGTAAATCACCAGATCTCCTTTAGTAATTTCCTCATCTACTTGAATTAGCTGCAGTTGCTTGCTTTTCTCTGCAGCTGAGACTCAGCTCTGATTGATACCTGTACCGTCTGGATGTTGTGGGCGTTTCCAACTTAGTGGGTCCCAAACAGAACTCATTCCCTTCCCTCAGGGACCTACAGCATTTTACTCTGAATCTCAAGCACATTTCCTTAGTACATACTGGATTTATGGAATTAGAAACCATAGTCACCTTCAGCTCCTCTTCCCTAACCCCAGCCCCCTCAGTGTTTACCAAGGGAGGGTCCACCTCCCCTGGCTTTTCCTCAGTCTTCGCTGCCTCTGTCTTCACCCAGGCCTTGTGGCTTCTTGCCTTGATCATGGCGCAGCCTCGGATCTGGTCTTCTTTCTGCCATTCTCAGGAAGCAGAGAAGCAGAGAACATCCAGCATGGCTTGCGAGGGTGGAAGCTGAGGACAGAACGCCAAGAGAGAGCAAGGGGGATGAGGGTAGATTCAAACCCGAGAAATTCATGCCTGGAGTGGAAGAGAAAAAAAAATTTCTTTAAGCGTGTGAAAGGAGAGGGAGTAAAACAGTTGTTTCTTATTATTCACAGATTCTGTAGTTGGAGTTTCACCTACTCACTAAAATTTGTGACCCCCAATCAGTGCTGGTGTTGCTTTTGTGGTCATTTGGGACGTGATCAGAGTGGAGAAAAATTTGAGTCCCCTGACGTGCACGTTCCCAGCAGAGGTGGAACAAGGTGACGCTTTGCCTTTTCAGCTCATGTACAATAAATGTGTCCCTTTTACATTCTGTTCTGTGTCACATCTTTGGTACTTTTTCTTGGTGATTAATTACACTGTGTAGAATAGACCCCCAGCATAGTGTGGAAGTGCTGGCTAGTATTGCCAAGCGCAAGAAGGCTGTGATGTGCCTTATGGAGAAGATAGGTGTGTCAGATAAGCTTCCTTCAGGCGGTGGAAGGAAGTGCTGCTGACCCTGAGTTTAATGTTAATCAATCATACATATTAAACAAGGTCTTAAATGGAAGCACACCTAAAACAAAGAACGTATTGATCCTTTGATGAAATGTGACGAGAGGCTCACAGGAACCTAACCGTCTATTTCCCTTAGGAACCGTGGTTCACTTTCATTAATTCAGTGTTCGCGGTGACTGTATGGCACAGAACTCCTGTGAATGAAAAGAACCAACTGCATTCTGGTGCTCACATTCAGCCCCTTGATCCTTAACAGTGCTCGATATGGAAAATGGAAAGTGGTTCATTGCATCCCCAAGTTTACTCTCTGGGAAATGATTATATCAGTCAGGATTCAACCAGAGAAGCATGAACCAGTAGGAGATATCTATTCTAATAGATGTATTACAAGGCTTATGTAATTGTGCAGGTTGGCTAAGTGAGCCCCAGATCCGTAGGGCAAGCCATCAGGAAGGGAAGATGACAAGCCAGCTAGAACCCCATGGGCATGGCAGAAGCTGTTGTCCATAGCAGTCAGAAGGAGAATCCAGCAAAGCAGTTGTGGATCCAGCTGCTGTTGAAGTCTCTTTCTCTACGAAAAGCTCAGTCTCTTTTAAAGGCTCACCTGGCTAGGTTGGACCCGTTGAGGATAATCATCCCTCCTTGTTGTCAACTGAATAGAGCCTTTGATCACATCTGTAAAATCTCTTCACAGAAGAACCCACATTCATGTCTGAATCACTGGGAGGAGGTGTGTGCACACCACAAGCTGGCCTCTGCCCTCTTCTGTCCGTGTCACTGAGTCTGGCCAGGTTAACACCTCTAAAGATCGCCACCATGACGCTCAAATATAAGTTCTGATGCAGCTTATTTCTCAGAGTTGGGATGATGGGTTCTGTGAGTGAAGTCACGTGATTTCACTTGGCTGTCTTCAAATCAATCCGAGTTCTATTCAACCTCCACCTCTCTCCTAGGACCAGGCACCATTCTAAGTGTTTGCCATAGAGAAAGGTACTTGAACAACATCCTTGTTTTATGTGTGGGGACACTTAGGCACAGAAGTTAGCTGACTCAGTTAGGTGACGGAGCCGGGATTCGATCCCAGACAGGCCAGAGCCAGAGCCTGTGCTCTGCCCCTTCATGCTGTGCTGAATCTCAACATGGCATTGTGACAAGTCATTTCCATTCTGGACTCTGACTTGTTTTGGGAGGGCAGAGTCTGTACAGGACCATATGGGAACTTGGGGGCTTTGGTGGTCTGGTGGCAGAGGGGGAATGCTCTCTTGTTGGGGACATTAGTGTCCCTTGTAAGGGTTGGGCTGTTAGACTCTACTTGCAGAACTCTGGTCCCTCTTGCTTTTCTCCTGGGGCATGTGCCACCCAGAGTCCCTTGAATCATCTCAACCTCTGTTTTACAGATTCTCCATTTACCCCACACTCAGGCCTTATCCCACAAACACTGTCCCAGATGTTTCCTGAAGCTTCAGCTGAATCTCCTGGCCAGGGTTAGACCCTCCCCAGAACTTTCCTGTAGGGCTCTGGCCATTCACGCACTCAAGCAACCAGTGTGGAGGTATTTACTGTGTGCCAGGCACCTTGCTGGGTTCTGGGGATACAGCTGTTCATAGGACAGACAAGCCCTCAATGCCTTCAAAGCCATTACATCCCCAGGTCCCAGAGAAAAGGCCTGGGGAGTAGGAATGCCTGTCAAACAGGAAAGCTGGACCCACTAAGCCTTGCATACTGCCTTTCTTCCTCATTCAGCAGTTATTTGCAAGTTTGTGTGTTCCTCTTTTCATAGGTGAACACATTAAAACAATTTTACATCGTTAAGAGTTCTTCATCTTCCTTGCCCCTTTTCTCCCCTGCCACCCCAAAGGTGACCCTTATCCATTTAATGCCTATCTTTCCAGATCTTTCTTTCATGTGTTTATAAACAAATATGAATATATTGTATTTGAAAATGTTTATAATTGTGCACAGTAGTCATTCCATAAATGCTTATTGGTGAATGAATGGATGAGTTTCCACATGTGTTTCTCCCAATTTCCTTGCTGCCCTCCCTGATTTCTGTACCCTCTCTGGGCGCAGTGGCCACACAGGTGAGGAGGGTAAGAGCTCTGGATTCCTGGTTTTCCTTGTGAACCGTGTTGTCTGGATGTGGACAAAAGAGCTTGCTGTCAGTGTTAATTAGCTCAGGCTGCCATAACGAAATATCACAGGCTGGGTGGCTTAAACAACAGAAGTTTATTTCTCACATCTCTGAATGCTGAGAAGTCCAAGATCAAGGTGCCAGCGTGGTTGGTTTCCAGTGAGAACTCTTCTTGGCTTGTAGACGGCTGCCTTCTGGTTGTGTCCTCACATTGTTGGGGGAGATAGAGAGATTGAGAGATCTCTTCCTCTTCTTAGAAGGCCACAGTCCTATTGGATTAGCTCCCTACGCTATGGTTTCATTTAATCTTCATTACCTCCTATGGGCCCTTTCTCCAGATACAGTCGCATTGGGGTTTAAGGTTTCAACATAAGGATTTTGGGGGGCCACAAGGCAGTCCATAGCACTGTCTATGATGTCTGCATATGCATCAGGGCCACCACACACAGAGCTGGGCTGCTCCAGTGCCCTGGTTCAGGCTCTGCTCCCAGCGGGCATGCTCTAGGATGTTTGTTGATGCATGCATTTCCTAGAGTAGAACTACTTGCCCTGGGACCTGGGGGAAGCTGAGGCCCTCCCAATGGCCTCCATCCCTAGCATTCCATGTGAATTAGTGGAAATTTCAGCCACCACTTTGTGAATGGTTCCAGATGTGCACGCTTGGGGAGAGTGAGATGGCTGGAAAGCCAAGCTTGAATTAAAAGTTCAATTAAGCTTAGGATGGTAGATAGCTACTCTCTCCCAAGGATCCAAGAAGGGGAAACAGGAGTATCATGAGATACCTCATGCCTTTTGAAACTGGAGGCTAGCTCTACGCCTTGATGAAACAAGTGGCATGGGAAAGCAGAATAATTAACTTTGTCCTTGGCTCAGATCTTGGTCGGTTTGAAAGGCTCAGAAGGATAAAGAGGCAAGAGAAGGAAATAGAGTCCACAGAGAGTTGCTGAGAAGGGAGAAGAGTTCACTGGGAGATTAAGGGCTAATTAGTTTTCGGAAGGCGGTTTCAAAGGAGAAACTGTCAGGAGTCACTGGGCGTGGCTCTGAGACACATTCATGTAGTGGTTTGGATGCTAGGGTGAAAGAGGGTGATGCAGGGTTTTAGGGGGATGGAGTGGATGACATTTGTGGAAGAATGTTGGGGGGAAAGGAGCTGCTGGCTCGATGTGGCAAGAAGGCTCACAAGGCAAGCCGAACACGAAGACTGTTGTGTTATCCAGAAATGAAATGTCCGCTTGATGTGGCCCAAGTGTGTGCCAAATGGGACTGAAAGTTAGACCAGGAAAAACCAAAGGGTTGATGGAGTAACAGGAGGACTGTGAAGCTGGTTACCTGCTGTCTGGGTGGGTCGACTCACAGCAGCTATGAACTTGGACTTGGGGACAGTTGTTCAGTGTGGGGCATCCATTCCAGGTACCTACAGTGGGGACAGTCACCGTGTATCATCAGGTAGTGTAGAAAGAATGTACCAGGATGGTTAAGATCAGACAAACTCCAGCACTTTCTGTGGGCAAGTTATAATCTCTGCAAGCCTCGGTTTCCTCACTGGTAAAGGTGGATAAAAATAGTACCTACCTATTAGGGCTGTTGAGAGGACTAAACTAGGAAACGCCTGGTAAATGCATGGTAAATGCTTAACAAATGTTAGCTGTAATTTCACAGTTAAGCAATACAATTTGTGTCCTTGTGATAAGGAAGGACATTTTTACTTCACTTTCTTAACTCACCAAGAAAAGGCACGTGGAGAAGGAAATAAACAGAACACAGGTGCAGTCAAATGGATTTTAGCCAAAGTCAGGCCAAAGAGAGCAGAGGAGAGGGCTCGAGCTGTGGTAGAGTGTTTATCAGTTAGGAGAGGGAATTGAGTAACGCAGGAATGGGAGGATCGAAAGGGAGACAAAGGAGAAAAAGGAGGGAATTTTATCATTCTGTTACTCTGGCCGTTAGCAGCTTAGGCAGAGCACCCACTCTGTACAGCGTGCCCCATTAGATAGGGGGTTACATGGGGATAGATGGACCGGCCCTGTCTCATGGTCCTCACGGCCCACCTTGTCATGATTGGCAGAGTGAATGTAGCAATGACAGAAGAATTAAATCCTGAACACGGGCAGGAGCATTAGTCCGGCAGAGGCCTGATGCTGCCTGACTGAAGGCCCACGCCCTCAGGGACTGTCTGTGTATCCAGGACAGAACTGGAGTGCCCACTCCTGTGCTGCAGTGTGCCAGGTGCTCTGTGAAGCATGCAGCCTGATCTCTGATTTTAGTCCAAGTTCAGAAGGAAGTACGTGGAGAGAACATTCAGGAGGCTCTGATGAAATTCCAGGAGAAAGGAGATGCACCCCAAACAGGGGCCAGTGGGATTGAAGAAGAGAGGACAGGTGCAGGAGCCAGGGACACAGTGTTGGCAGATATCAGGAGGACTCAGCGAGAATGTGGGAGAAAGGGCAAGAAGCCCAGTGGTCCTCATGTTTTAGGGTGTTTGAGTCACCTGTAGGGCTTTAATGCGACAGATTCCTAGCACCCCTCCCAGACCTACTGAGTCTGAATTTCTGCATTGGGCCCAGGATCTGCCTTTTTTAGCGGGTACCCCAGAGCTTCTGATGTAGGTGGTCTGCAAGTCATGCCTTGAGAAATGCTGGATTAGAGAAGGTAAACATCTCAGCCTGGCCCTGCAGAGAGCAGAGTCTGAGGCAAGGGCTAAGGCACTTAAGTTTTATCAGGGAGGTGAAATCCCAGGAGTGGGAGGGGAAGCGGAGAAGATGCAGTAGGACACGTGGAATTTTCATGCTGGCCGCTATTTCAGAATAAGCCATGAAGGATCAGGCAGCTGACTCGGCACGGGGGCTGCTGCAGGCAGTTTGCAGGAGGAATCGCGCCTCAGCGTAGTTGCGGCGTGATGGATATAGGCGAGTCTGGTTCTCTCCCCGTCCCGCCTGACCCCTGTTTCCCGTGGGTGAAAGTCACTGCACTGGAGCTCGCTCCCCTGCCTTTCAGAATTGTGTCAACTGTCCCCTTGGTGACTTCTCAGCAGGCCAGGTCCCATACCCCTGGCAGTAGAGGGGCAACCAGGGTGGGCAGGGTGTGCTGGCCTAGGAAGAAAGGAAGAAGGAAGCAGTGAGATGGGGCCCAACTTTGTCTCCCAGTAGAGGAGGAAGTCAGGCTGGGAAAGGTGGATTGCCAGTTCCCGTAATGAATTAGAGTTTTGAAGCTGGAGAGTAAGAAGAAAGATTTCTAGGGAAATGATCTAAATGGAATTACATTAACAATGGCAATAAGAAAGGAAGAATTTGTATCCATAGTAAATGTCTTTAAATTCTTCTTTGTTTGTATTTCTTGCCCCAGAAAAACACCAGTGGTCAAATGACACGTGTGAGCGGTGGCGAGTTTTGGTAAAAGGGAGGCGGCAGAAATTCAAGGTATCACCTGTATATTTTTTATCCTGAATTAAGTTTCTCCCTTCTCAGCCCAAAGTTCTAGTAAAAGGTTCCACTTGGATTAAAGAGCAAATGAGTTTGTGAATCTCATTCAAAATCCCACATCTTTTTTCCTCTGAAGACCTATAAGTTCCTAAGATGCTCTGAAAGGAATTTAAAACTAATAATTGTAATTCTTAAGGGCTGCCAGTGGCCTATGGGATTCCAGAGAGTAATAACCTCATTTAACACTTACGTGAAGCTTTCTGTCTGTGTGTTACCAGCACTTGGTTAACATTACACACTGGCAAATGCATTCATCTGTCATAGAAGTAGGGGGAATTTAGTCACAGGAAGTTTAAATAACCGATCGTGTCGTGTAAGGAGCCAACAACGAATAGATGCTTAGATTTATCTTCTGCTGTCATCATGAACAGAAGTATTTTATCATCCTGAAGAAAAGTATTTCAGATGGCTATGAGATCAGATCCTAGGAAGAAGATCAGATCAGATCTCTTGACAGTCATAAAGATGTCGATAACTCAGTGGTGACAAGTTGACTTTAGTTTGTATGTGTGTGATGTCTGGGGGCAGGGGGTAAAAATTTGCAGCTGTTGTTTATTTATCTATTCATTTATCTATCTAACTGAAGTATAGTTGATTTACAATGTTGTGTTAATTTCTGTGGTACAGCAAAGTGATTCCATGTATGTGTTTATACACTCTTTTCCATATTCTTTTCCATTATAGTCTATTACAGGATACTGAATGTAATTCCCTGTGCTATACAGTAGGACCTTGTTGTTTATCTTAGTCTCTATATAATAGTTTGCACCTGCTAATCCCAAACTCCCAATCCATCCCGCCCCGCCGCCCCTCCTTCTTGACAACCACAAGTCTGTTCTCTGTCTGTAAGTCTTTTTTGTAGATAGGTTCGTTTGTGTCATATTTTAGATTCCACATATAAGTGATATCATATGGTATTTGTCTTTCTCTTTCTGACTTCACTTAGTATGATAATTCTAGGTCCATCCATGTTGCTGCAAATGGCATTATTTCATTCTTTTTTATGGCTGAGTAATATTCCATTGTATATATGAACCACATCTTTATTCATTCATCTGTGGATGGACATTTAGGTTGTTTCCATGTCTTGGCGATTGTGAGTAGTGCTTACAGCTGTTTTTAATACAATCACGGTGCTTGTGAGTAGAGGTAAAGGATGGGTGAGGATGGGTAGAAAACTCATGATTTGAGGTAGAAGTTAAAGGACAGACAAATGAATAAAGTCTGGATTATTAAGTGCCTGTAGTCAATGTCATTACTTTGAATTGAGAAGTAAAGGTTTTGAGCAACTGAAAGGGCAAAATGGGGAATAGGAAGAAATGCCACGCTAGCATCACGTAAAGAAAGAAAAGGGCGAAGAAAGAGAGAGAGATTATTGTAGGAAGTAAATGTAGTCCATTAAGGAATTTATTGCAGGAGATACTGGCCATAAAGAAAGAAGACTCATGAGCTGCACGTTTTAGAGAGAGTGATTACTGGGGACTGGATCTATAACGCTCATGCAACAAAGTTTTACTGAGCAACAGATACATACACGGCACTGAGACAGCAATGAGAAGAGTTTGCGTCTTGCTTCCTTGGTCACGTCTTTCCTCTCTGGACCATCAGGTACTACATACCTGTTTAGAAAAAGAAAGACAGAAAATATCGTTAAAAAGGATGCTTTGTCCACAAGGTCTCTTCTAGCTCTAGAATTCTCTGATTCTGGGCCAAGATCCCTAGAGCTCCACAGAGGCTGTAGCAAGTATATTCTTTTCAGGCTGGATCCCTATAGGGTTGGATGGTTGTTGTTGTGATTGTTTTAACGTCCTGCCTCCCAATCTTATTTCTGCCAGATAGGTTCGTTTATTTTTTTGCAAATGGATGGAAAGCCTAACCGAAGCCAGCTTAAGCGTGGAAGTAATTTATTGGCTCCCAGTACTGAAAAGTCGTGAGTGGGTTTATTCAGGAATGGCTGGATCCAGGACCTTAAGTGCTATCACAGTATTCTGAGTTCCCTCCTTCTCTCTCTTGGTTCTGCTTCCTCTGGGTTGTTTCCATTTTCAGATCTGCTCTTCCCTGTGGCAGCAAGATGACTGCCACAGCTTCAGACTCATCACCTATACACCTCCAGCTTGGATAGGGAACGTATCTACCCAAGCAGGAGCTCCCACGCACATCCTGTAAGTCATGCTGATTGTACTGGTTTGGGTCAGATGCCCATCCTGGAATCAGACGCTGTGGCCGGAGGGATTAAGTTGTGCTGATTGGTCAGAACTGGGCCAGCGTTCCTCCTGGCCAGCGCCTTGTGGACTGGGAAGCTTGGGACAGCGTAACCAGGAGACGAGGAAATGGACTCTGGTGAGCCAAAAATTAATACTCTGCCACCCCAGGCCCAGTGAAACCTAGGGAGAGACCTGAGGTTCTGATCCCAACACCACCAAGAAGAGGTCAGAGGGGGGCAAGAAAGACTTCCAATCCAGAAATGGCCCCGGGATGGAATGATGTGTCCCGGGTGGCAGCTCGCTGCCCACGCAGCATGCCGTTTGTTCCACGGGCTGACCAGGGATTCTGTGTAACCCTGGTGCATAGCTGCCTTCAGGAGATCACGGGGTGGTGTGTGTGGAGGGGGAATCCTCCACTTCCTGTTTAGGATCACACTCTTCACCCTCCCCTCCCACGCAGGCCATATGTTCATTCTAAGCCTCAGCATCCAGCCAGAAAAACCCTTTGTGTTTTCTTGGCAAAACTAGGGCCCAGTAATTGAAGTCCATATGCAGAGCTGCTCCCCCCAGCCCACACCGAGGGATTTTAATTAGTATGTAATTGGTCAGAGAGGTACTATCAAATAGCTCCCAGTCTGGCCGGCTGGAAATGCGGTACTTGAAAAGTCCCAGACCAGAGAGGGATAATAAATGCTTTCAGTTCCATCTGTTGGAATGATTTGTTTAAGGTAGAAATTTCTGTTCTGTTACTATTTTTAACGATTCTGCTCCTAGTGTTTCTTCAAATCATGTAACAGCTACCAGAGTATTCACAGGAGGTAGGACTGTAAGCGAACTAGAAGAAGGCTTAGCAAATCCATGTTTCTCCCTTCAAAGAAATGCATAAAATTCGGTGGGGATGGGGAT
Organism: Leucopleurus acutus; assembly: GCF_964270905.1. Lineage (NCBI taxonomy): Eukaryota > Metazoa > Chordata > Mammalia > Artiodactyla > Delphinidae > Leucopleurus > Leucopleurus acutus. The sequence continues at coordinate 57,270,877 of NC_139145.1, read as the reverse complement.
GGAAAGAGGTGAGCTGGGCATTTGGTTTGAGTAGCTGGGCAGGAACTTCGGCTTATGTCCATCACGACAACAGCCATCAGGGAAATCAGCCTGTTGGCAATTTGTGATCTTTGAAATGAAGAGCGCCCGTGTCCTTCAGCGTTGCTTCCAAAGCACCATGTGAGTGAGTCTGTCTCCACGGGAGGAAGGACTTGGAATTCACCTTGGTGGACAAGGGTCATCAGCAGAGGAGAAGCAATGGGGGCAGGAAGCAGGGAGGCAGGGATCTCTTTGCCCTGTGGTAGCGTGCAGGCTAGAGGGAAACTGCAGTGATGAGAGTGATGATGATAAGTACTATTGTTGTAGTAGCGATGCTCTCATCACCATCATCGTCAGGGCAGCCAGCATGTACTCTGTGCTCACTGCAGACTTGACACCATGCTCAGCATCTTCCGTGAGTCGTGATGTTCACACTGTCTGTGACGTTGCTCCTATTGCTGCCCTGTTGCATAGATGAGGAACTGAAGACTCCTACGGCTTGGCTGGCTTGCTTGAGGTTACCAGCTAGTCAGTGGCTGAGCCGGGGTTTGAACCCCAGTGGTCTAACTCCAGGGTCTGGGATCTCAACCACCAGGCTTGCTCCCTCCTCCCCAGCATCACCAAGTGCCTTGGTTTTGCTTGAAGAACATATCCTGGAAAAAGGAAGGTAGAATGAGGTCTGTCTCAGCTACTCTGCTTTCCTACCCAGCTCTCAAGTATGGAAGTGAGGTGTTGATACCTGCCAGGGCCACGCCCAGAGGAGGGGTTGAAACATGTGTGGAAGGGTTGGGGGCAGAATATGGAGCTAACCTAACCTTGGATGGGCCTCTCTGTCCCTTCATGTGGCCGGAACCCTGAGGGTCCAGGCAGTGTTCCCTGCAAGGGACTTTCTCTCCTGTCTTCTCACTCTGCTACTCAGGGGCTAAAAGATGGGCCCTGCTCCTGCCCTGTTTGCCCTTCTAGGTGGAAGTCGTCTTTGAAGAGATGCTTGTGCTCAGTCATTTGGCTTGAGGCCTGTGCCCACAGGGAGAAGGCCTGGCTTGTCTTTTTCCAACCTCTTCTCTTGTCCGTCTGTCCGTTCATCCATTCATTCAACCCTGGTCCTTCTCTCCAGTGCACTCATTTTCTCTCCCTTGGCTGGAGAAGGTCTGGGAAGGTGGCCTGGGTTTACTCCACTCCGGGCATGGAGTCCATCACCCCATTTCCTCTGCGTGCTGTTTTCCCTCGGGTGTCACAGTGGTGGCTGACTCTTGTTGGAGGCTCAGAACTGGGCCTGGGAGTGGACGTTCTGGATCTTTCCTCTTGGTCAGCTCGCTCTAGTAGGGAGTCCACAGCCCAGCCGGTCTCGCTGGAGTTTTGCTCGGAGCCCGAGGCCAACACCCACCAATAATAAAGCGTCATTTGGCCTTGCTTTGTCCTCTGTGTACCCTTTTCCCCCACGGGCCTTGTGGGGACAGTGGCTGTTTTGTGGCAGGACTTGGGGTTTTCTGTGTCCCGGCCAATCCCATCCTGATGCCGTGTTGCTCTCACTTCTTCAGACGCTGTGTGCACGTACCCTGTGCTTGCCCGCCGGCGCTAGACAGACTGTTGCCAACCAAGATGGGTCAATCTGTGTGAATGGGATATGGATTGAAGGAGAGGGGAAGAATCTGTGCTTGTGTCATGGGGCCCTGAACAGAATTCGGGAGATGTAAGCGTTTGTGTAAAGCAGCACAGAACCAGGAAAGAGGGAAAAGGAAGGAAGGAAGGGGGGGAAGGGGGAGGGGGAGGGGCGGTTGTTGGAAATGACAAGAAACGAAAGTCAGGAAGTCTGGCTTCTAGATGGAAGTCCTTTTTGAAGAGAAAACTAGTGATTGTTTAAAATGCTGTATTGAACATAAATTAGAGGGGATTAAGGCTAGAATCTAGAGTAGGTGTTATTTGTCTCACACTGAAATCCTTGCTTCTAGAAGGCTTTCTCCTTGCACAATAACAGTATTCTGGGTTTGGGTCGTGATGCTGTATGAATAGACGTTGGTTTAGAAGAATAATTTTACTAGCTGCCCTATGAGAGCTATTTATAGTATTTTTCCTTTCTGTAACATCTAAAACAAAGGTTGGTGTAAAAAAATCTTTGTAGCATTCCTGGTAAAACTAAAGGCCTTGCCTGACGCTGCATATGGTTTGGTTTATAATCTAGGGATGGTTCCAGCATGCAGAGATTCAAAGTGGGTTTCTTTGTGGCTTGTCTGCACCTGCCGGAGATCTGGTGCACCGATTAAAGTTACAAGGCAGCTATTAGCCACCAACTGACACCAAGATTATAGGTTAAAGTCTGAATTGGTTTAAACGGTGTCATGTGTCCAGCAAGGCAGAGAGTGAGGTGGGGGACATGTGTTTGGCAAATGGTAAGAAGCCACTCCAGTCTGGGGAAGGACGTCTTCTTCTTAACAGTTACACACCAAGAGAAGCGGGGTCGGGGTAGGTTTGTAGGAAAAGCCTTGAATCTGGAGTCAGGCAGACTTAAGTTCTGAGTCCTGACGGTGTGACCCCAGTGAGCCTCAGTTTGTCATCTTAAAAATGGGAATGATCATCCCTGATTTATAAAAAGAATTCAGTGAATTGGAAATCACATCATTCTTGCTGGCATTGACGCAACAGAGTTACACTGAGTTGCATTAATAGAAAATGAGCAGCGGGACTTCCCTGGTGGTCCAGTGGTTAAGACCCCGTGCTTCTAGCACGTCCACTGCAGGGGCGCGGGTTCGATCCCTGGTCGGAGAACTAAGATCCTGCGTGCCATGCGGCATGGCCAAAAAATTAATAAAAACAAAAAAAAAGAGAAAGAAAATGAGCAGCAGCAGCATTGGAAGGAGGAGAATGTTGTAGAAGCATCGAGCCTGCTGGATTGGGGTACAGTGTGATGGAGAGAAAGGAGTCCCCCAGCCCTGGATTCAAGTGCTGGCTCCAGGACTTACTAGCTACTTGACCTTGGGCAACCTCTCTGAGCCACGGTGTCCTCATCCGGACACTGGGGACAACACTGACAGCGACCTCACAGGGCTGTGGTGAGGAGTAGATGATTCGCTCCAGGTCAGTGCTGGGCTCACGGGCTCCGGAAATGCTCGCAAATGTTAGTCACTTTCGCTGTTAGTCACCTAGCTCCATCAAGCAACACTTCTCCCTCCGGCATCACCGCTATTTATTCTAAACTGGGATTTCTTTCTCTTCCTACAAGTATCCTCAGAGGCTTCCTACAAGCATTCCTCAGACTTCAGTAATTGGAGGCCCCCTGCCCAATTTTTGCCGCCTATGCATGCCTCCTCTCTTGTTATTTATTATTTTTTCTTCAAGTCAACTTTTTAATCCTTAAATGCACTTAAAGGAAACTTCACATCACAGTGGTAAGTGAAAATCTGTGTAGATCTTAAAATAGAATGTTTATGACTCACCTGAAATTTCCGCATGCACTGCCACACACATGTGTATTATACTTGGGGTAATATTGGTCTAATCCTTTGCTAGTCGAAGCGTGGTCCCTGGACCAGCAACATCAGTATCCCCTGAGAGCTTGTTAGAAATGCAGAATCTCAGGCCTCACCCCAGACCTCCTGACACAGAATCTGCAATTTAAGAAGATCCTCAATGATTGGTATAATGTGGGGGGGGGGGGGACACTTATTCACTTTGTTATTGAGGTGAAATTCACATATATACTTTTAAGGTTTGAGAAGCAGTGGTCTAGGGGATCTTTAAAGTTCCTTCCAACTCTGAGAACTAATGCCAGATATTGATATTTCTCCCTCTTTCTGAGATCCAAGTCCATATTTCCAACCTAGGTGTTCTACTCTCAGCCTAAACCCCACCTCCGGCCTCTCCTAAGAGCTCCCATTCCCCCAGATGCACCTGAAACCATCTTTAACTCCTTCCTCCCCCACCCGCTCTTCAGTTCCTGCCAAGCAGACCCAACTCGATCTCCATCAAGACGTTCTCCTTGGAATTCCCTGGCGGTCTGGTGGTTAAGACACCGCGCTTCCACTGTGGGGGGCACAGGTTCAGTCCCTGGTCAGGGAACTGGGATCCCGCATGCCACGCCACATGGCCAAAAAAAAAAAAAAGGATCTCCTCAATTCCTGTAGCTCCCCCTGCACTGCAGGCCCCTCATCTGAGGGCTGGCTGTTGCCCTCTCCCTGTATTCTTTTTCCTCCAGGGGATCCTTGCTAGCTCCGTGTTCTCGAGGCACAAGTGTGGTCATATCATCCACTCTTCAGTCACCTTGTGGGATTCCCTATTACCTACCATGGAGCAACCAGACTCCTCAGTCTGTCCTTTAAGGCTGTCCATTATTTTACTGATATCAGGCTCCCGCCTACATATACCCTGAGCTGTAGACAAGTCGTACAAGGCATGGTTTTATACAAAGCTTTCCCTGCCTCCGCGTCTTTGCTGATGCTTTCCCATTTCTGAAATGCGTTTCTCTCCAGCCTCGTGATTTCACGTTTCCACCTCTCAAAACTCTTCCAGTCCAAGACCTCTGCTCACCTTTCACCTCCTTCCTGAAGCCTTCCAAGGCTCCCCAGCTCCATAGCTCTCCTTAATTTCCACCGCCTATGGTGACCTCTGCCTTTTAGCGTGGTTGTATTAGGACTAATCTTAACTCTTCAAGCCTGTGCAGCAGGTATGACTCTTAGTGCCACCATGTCAATTTAACTCCCTTTAACTCAGTTTCTATTCTGAGCTCCCCATCTGCTTGCAAATATACCATCCCATTCTCCATTACACTCTCTTTGGCCGCAGGCCGCATTCTCAGTGCTAGAGGATTGGGGCCAAGGCACCTGCGAGGTGGTATATCGCGTCCTCAGATGCCATCTGTCCAGCTGGCATCTACTGGAATGTACATCATTCTGTTAAGCCTTCGATCACTGGACATGTAGGTCGCTGCTGCCTTATCTCATGTTTCCCTTTGCAAGGCCTCTTTAGGTCCTGCAGCTGTACTCTCTTTACTGCACTGGTGTCTCTCTTGGACGCACAGGGCCCTTTTCTGCCCTGTGCCATGCTGGAGCCATGCAGCTCTGCACAGCTGCCTGACATTTTAGTGTATCACGTAGCTCTACCACCTAGCTGAGGTCTGGGGGCTTCACAGGGCATGGGTCAGCCCTGCGCTCAGAGCTTCCAAACCTATCTGGAATTTTTGTTGTTTCCTTCTTCCTTAGAGGTCACCCAGTTGGAAAGGTTGGAGTCAGGAAGCCTTATACAATCATGTGTTTTCCCTCAAAGTGTTAATTACCAGAATCTGCTCCATTCCAACAGGCTGTAGACTTTGAAGCCCAAAAGGAGTTTTTTCTCTCTGCTTTCTCATCCCCAGACTAGCCTGTCAGACTGATTAGGGCGAGGGCCATGGATACAAAGAAACCTGGGGAAAAATCCACCATTAATATCATCAACTATTATCCTGCTACATGATTTGTAAACTGCCTGGGGACAGGGAACTCTGTTAATTCATCCTGATATGTCCCTACAGTAATTGAAATAGTGCGTGCACAGAGAAGGCACTAAACACACGGTTATTAGGCAAGAATATAAATGATAGGTTACTTAAAAAAATTATTTAATTTATTTATTTTTGGCTGCATTGGGTCTTTGTTGCTGCCCGTGGGCTTTCTCTAGTTGTGGCAAGCAGGGCTACTCTTCGTTGCGGGGCGTGGGCTTCTCATCACCGGTGGCTTCTCTTGTCGCGGAGCCCGGGCTCTAGGCGTGCGGGCTTCAGTAGTTGTAGCACACAGGCTCAGTAGTTGTGCCTCGCGGGCTCTAGAGCGCAGGCTCAGTAGTTGTGGTGCATGGGCTTAGTTGCTCTGCAGCATGTGGGATCTTCCCAGACCAGGGCTCTAACCCGTGTCCCCTGCTTTGGCAAGTGGATTCTTAACCACTGTGCCACCAGGGAAGCCCTAGGTTACTTTGATTCTGTATTATTAGTGTCATATTCATGGTTTTTCATCTCACTGATGCTAACAGATATCCATCTCTCTATATATGATGATAAAATAGGAAGAGAGAAAAAAAAAAAACCTGGTGATTGGGCTGACTGGATAAAATCTACTAAATAAATGAGAATAATGATATCTGACAGTCATTTATTCATTCAGCCTATTGAATGAGGACTTTCTCTGGGCCGTACACTATTGTGGGGGGCATTGGGAGATATTTGTGGGTGAGACATTCAAGGCCCCTGGTGCATTTGTGAGGAAACAAATAATTGACACATGCTCAAATAAACAGGGTAACTTCAGAAATAGACAAGTGCTGTGGAGATGATCACACACGTAAATGTACAATTGGTAAGTAAGACACACAGAGAGACCTGGCAGGGATGCTTGTGCCAAGATCTGAAAAAGGGGTAGGAGTAACCAGCCAAAGGAGACAGTGAAGGTGAGGGAGAGGAGGAGGGGCAGGTTGTTTCAGGCAGAAGGAAGGGCACGTGCAATGGCCCTGTGGCAGGGAGAAGCATCATATGTATACTAAGTATATAGAGAACGAGGGGTGTGTGAACATGAGGAAGGAGGTGAGCCGAGGCAAGTGCTTCCTTTCATCTTCTCATCCAGTGGGCAGGTATTTGTTGAATGCCCCCTATGTGCCAGGCACACACTGAGGCGCGGTGGTGAACCAGTGGACATGGTCCTTGCCCTCGTGGCGCTCACGGCCAGTCAGTAGAGAGAATGCTCTTTATGCTATTACGGCAAGCTAATGGCTTGTTTAATTGCTGCCTTTTATTTATTTAGGAACTCTTACCTTGCTAAATGTAATTTCTTCCTTTTAAAGGAAGTGACAGCATGTTCTTAGTGCATGCTGTTTTGGAATAACGTATTCCTGATGAGGGCCTCACTTTTCAGCTAGGTAAGTCATGAGGTTGAGACCGAAAAGGCCAACATGGGTGTTGATTGTAGTTAGTCTGCTGATTGACTGTACTTACAACCCCTGATAAGGTCTTATGAAAACTCAGCATTCGCAGATGCCAAAGTGAGGCTGTCTGGAGGAGATGGGTAAGATCTGAGCTGTGTATTAGTTCATGGAGCACCAGCTGCCGTGAACAGATACACACCAGCATTTCAGTGGCTTATTATGTACAGGTTTATTTCTCACCAGATGTCTCTGGTCAGCAGACGCGTCTCCTCTAAGCGGTGCTTCAGGCTCCCAGGTTCCTTCCATCTCGTGGCTCCACCTTCTTCAACTTGTAGCTTCCAAGGTCACACAGAAGGGGAAGGAACATGGCAAATTACCTGTGGGAGGTTTTTTTTGTTTTTCTTTTTGCGGTACGCGGGCCTCTCACTGTTGTGGCCTTTCCCGTTGCGGAGCACAGGCTCCGGACGCGCAGGCTCAGCGGCCATGGCCCACGGGCCTAGCCGCTCCGCGGCGTGTGGGATCTTCCCGGACCGGGGCACAAACCCGTGTCCCCTGCATCGGCAGGCGGACTCTCAACCACTGCGCCACCAGGGAAGCCCCCGTGGGAGGTTTTAATGGGCCAGGCCTGAAATGGCATCTGTCACTTCTGTCTGTGCCACTGGCCAGAACTCAGTCACTTGGTCACACTGACTGCAAGGGAGGTTGGGAAATGTCGTCTAGCTATGGGCCCCAGAAGAAATGGAAACTGTTTTAATGAATAATGAAGCGGTCTCTGTACCATCTGAAATTTAATTAATCCTGGTGCCTTTTGTACTTGGGTTCACATTATTCTGTGGCCTTTGTCTATTCCTTTAAAAAAGAAAAGGCCCAAGTTGGAAATATTTGAATTTTTCTTTGTTGATATATGGTTTAAATAATGATACCCCTAAAAGGGTTTCATTACTTTCACTTCCTTTTCTCTTTTCTTCTTCCCCCCCTTCCCTTCCTTCCTTCCTTCCCTTTCTTCCTTCTTTTCCTCCCTCCCTTCCTCCCTGTGTTGAGAGTTAGGAATTTCCATTAATTCTGATTTAGAATTCACACGTTTGAATATAGCCAGCTTGCCTTTCATATATTTGTCAGTCTAAAAATGTCAGTGGACAATTAATAAAAATTTAGAAACCACTTATCTCCATTTGGAGGGGGAATTAGAGGGGTATCGTTAGCTTTGAGAGCATAAGATCATTTGGTTTTGGGGCCACCTTATCTGACCACAGGAAAGGGGAAGGAATTCAGGCTCTTCATGACCTAAACCCTCAGTATCTTGTTTCCATCCTTAATAACAAATGGGAAGGGGAGCAGTAACGGTGGCCTGTTTCTGAGAACTGTTCATTTTCTCCCTGATCATACAAGGCTGTGAAATGTGAAAAGCATCAGGGACTCTGAGCACGGTTCCCCTAAATGCCCTGTTGCCCACAGGGAACCAGCCAAAGGCTGGGGTTGGCTTCAGATGGCTGGACAGGTGGCCTTGTAATTAAAACCTTTCCCTTCTAACTGCAGGCCTTGTTTTGCCAGGAATCTGAGGTGAAGAAAATGTTCTAGTTAGATTCCTATACCAGCTGCTTTGAAAGCTTCCTCACAGTTGTCCCCAGACCACAGCAGACAACCACATCTCTGCTTTCAGAATCTTGGGGACTTAGTGTTACTTGAGATGGGTCAAGCGGGCGTAGAGATGAGGGAAGATTTCTTCCTGATCTCAAAAGTTCGGAGCCTTTTGGAAGACTGGAACAGCACAAAAGAAAGTCTGGAATGTGTACATTTCCTCTTTATATCAACTTCGTGAGATAGGGGCCATTATTAGTCCTTATGTTGTGGATGAGAACACGGAGGCACACAGGGTTTAAGTAGCTTGATTGTGGTCAAGAGGTTAAGCATCAGTCAGGATTCACATCCAACTAGTGTTGACTCCAGGTTCAGGCACTGGTAACCTCTACTCTTTTTTTTTTTTTTGCGGCACGCGGGCCTCTCACTGTTGTGGCCTCTCCCGTTGCGGAGCACAGGCTCCGGACGCGCAGGCTCAGCGGCCATGGCTCACGGGCCCAGCCGCTCCGCGGCATGTGGGATCTTCCCGGACCGGGGCACGAACCCGCGTCCCCTGCATCGGCAGGCGGACTCCCAACCACTGCGCCACCAGGGAAGCCCAGTAACCTCTACTCTTAAGCAGGTCCAAAATTTAATTCCTGAGCGTCCTCTCCATATTGTCTCCATCTTCACTCTTCCTCCATCCTAGTTCATGGGCCCTCCACCCTCCCAGCTCCTCAGGCCAAAAACCTGGGAGTCATCCTTGACTTCTAATCTCATCCCCCCAATAGAATTTACCAGGAAATTCAATTGCTTGTGTTTACAATCTATATCCAGAATCTGGGTACATCTCACCATTTCTAGTGCTACCAATACCGTAGTCAAAGCTGTACCTGTTCCGTCCTCTAGTCTACAATAGCCTTGACACTGACCTCTCTGTTTCTAGTCTTACTGTCCTCTGGTCTCTTCCTGTGAAGAGCTCTCCACAAGATCATCATGGACCTGAGCCTCCTTTTCTCTCATTTACCGTCCCTAGGTGGCTGTGTTCGTCTTTGTGGTCAGAGCTGCCTCCGCTCCTTGTCTCCCAGAAAGGGAATTAGAGAGGAAATCCTGGCAAACAGTTTCCTTTTAAACAAATGATGCACGATTTGTACACATCATTTCCACTCACATTTCACTGGCAAGTAAAAAGTCACACGGCCAACTTAGCTGCAGGGGCGTCTAGGAAATGTGGTCTTGGAATGGATTGTCATATTCCCAACTCCTCAGGAAGAGGAGACTGGATTTGGACATAACTAGCCGTGTGCCAGAGTCCAAGAGGGGAAGCAGGTAGACCTGTCAGGAGGCTGTTCAGGACCCTTAGGTAAGTGTTGACAGTAGCTTGACCTAGCGAAGAGGCAGTGGGGATGGAGAGAGATGGACAGATTTGCGATGTATTTTGGAGGTAGAATTGGGGGATGGGGGGTGTAGGGTTGAGGAGAAAGTGGGGATCAAGGATGATTCCCAGATATTTCTGTCTTGAGAGACACAGTGATGCCACTTTCTGGGCCGAGGAAGCAGTCTGGAGCGGCCGCCTGGGGACCGTGTGTGAGGCCTGTCGCTTAGAGGGCCCATCTTACGTCATAGTGGAAGCAGCCACACCAGGTTGGAGTGGCTCCCGGGGAGAGTCTGAGGGGCGGTCTGCCCTGTGGATCAAATGCGTTTTACCTTAAAATGCTTCAAAGGAAGGAGGAGGGCCGCCTATTTTTGGTGCATTGGTAGGCCAAGTTACTGGCAAGGTAGAGGTTGATTCAAGAAGCCGGGTGCCGTGGAGCCCAAATGGCATGTGGTTGCAGCCCCGGGTTAGGCCAGCAGAGCTGCTTTCAGTTTGGGGGAAGGGAGGAGCTCGGGAGAGGTACTTATTTTCCAGCACCTGGGCCAGAAAAGGTCATGCTCCCAGCACCTTGATGCCCCTTGACATTGAGGGCTCCTAAGTGTTCTTCTGTCTCCTGTTTGCCGGAGTTGGAAGTGGTGTAAGAACATGTGTTTGCAATTAGAGTAGTTAAGAGACGAGGGTCTGGAAGGATGACTGACTCCCCCAGCTGGGCGGTTACAAGGCCGGCTCTGGCCATTTTGAGAGGCAGTGTGGACGGGGGCTGGGGTGGAAGGCTCAGGGGTCAGACCCAACTTGAGGCTGATCAGTTCTGAAAGAATCTACAAAGCCAAGTTGCTCACTCTGAGTCTGGGGCCAAGACACTCAGCCTGAGATGAGCCCAGCTGGTTCTGCCACCTCTGAGAAGTGTGCCTGGGACAGTGCTAGTTTTTATAAATGTTAGCTATTTAAAAACATTGTTTAGTATTAATTTCTAAATCACTCAGTATTGTGCCATGTGACGTTCTTTTCACCTTTCTTTATTTTCGGCTGCGTTGGGTCTTCGTTGCTGCACGCAGGCTTTGTCTAGTTGCGGCGAGCGGGGGCTACTCTTTGTTGCGGTGTGCGGGCTTCTCATTGCGGTGGCTTCTCTTGTTGCAGAGCACAGGCTCTAGGCTCACGGGCTTCAGTAGTTGTGGACTCTGGGCTCTAGAGTGCAGGCTCAGTAGTTGTGGCTCGTGGGCTCTAGAGCACAGGCTCAGTAGTTGTGACTCACGGGCTTAGTTGCTCCGCAGCATGTGGGATCTTCCCAGACCAGGGATCGAACCCATGTCCCCTGAATTAGCAGGCGGATTCTTAACCACTGTGCCACCGGGGAAGTCCCTTTTTCACCTTTTTATTTCACCATTGTGAGAGTTGAAGTTCAGTCTCTAGTACAGAGTACCATGGTAAGAGTTTGAAACATTGCTTGTGAATACATTGGTGTTCAGCTCACAAACTGGCTCTTTCGGCATCTACAGGGTTAAGCGTCATCAGGGCCAGGGTAGGTCATGGCCCCCATGGTCCTGCAGTTCAGGAAAAGGGCGTGAGGTCACAGGCCTGGGTTTGAGGCCAGCTCCCTCTTCTCTAGCTCTGGGACCTTGGGCCTTTGAGTAACTTGTGTGGCCTCCTGGGGTCTGTTGCCTTTTCTTTAAAATGGGGAGTAAGCATTTCCCTGCCTACCTTGAGGGTATTGTTGGGAGGATGCCGCGAGATGGCCCATGAAGGCACTTGGAAGTCAGTAAACCGCAGCACAGCACAAGATGTCTCTGTGATCTCAAAGAAGTGATCAGAATACGGACATGAGGGCTACAGCGCTTTTAATTTCTGCGTGTAGTTACCATTGATGAGGAGGGAAAGGTGGTTTGATGTTGGGAAACCCAACTTGCGTTTATGGTAGAAGAAAAAAATACATTTAGATCAGTGTTAATAAGAGAAGTGGGGACAAGCCTTCATTTCCCTGTGATGACTGATGTGTTATTTCGTGATAACTGTGATTCTTGGATCAGCGAATTTGTTGTTATACCCGTACTCTCACCCAAGGGTCAGAACCTGGGGGACAGAGGAGTGGTCATGATCCCATCCAACAGAGGTGGTGAAGGCAGCGCTGGACCCCCTGCTGCCATGCAGCATCTGAGCCCAGGGTTCACTCTGACCCACCACCTGGGGAACCCGTGTTAAATTCACCCGGGAGTGAGCAGGCTTGGAGCTCCCGTACCAGCAGCAGAGCCTGACTCGTAAGCCCGAGTGCTAACTTAAAAGTGTAGCTGGGAGGAGAAATCCGGCGATACGCTTCTGGGAATTGCATTCTCAGTATCAAGGAACTGGATTGGTCTTAGTAAGCATGAAATCAAAGCAAAGGAGTTAGTGAGACTTGGTGGGCTATTTTATCTAACCTGTTCTGGATGAAGACCTTTTTTTTTTTTTTTTTTTTTTTCGGTACGCGGGCCTCTCACTGTTGTGGCCTCTCCCGTTGCGGAGCACAGGCTCCGGACGCGCAGGCTCAGCGGCCATGGCGCATGGGCCCAGCCGCCCCACGGCATGTGGGATCTTCCCGGACCGGGGCACGAACCCGCGTCCCCTGCATCGGCAGGCGGACTCGCAACCACTGCGCCACCAGGGAAGCCCTGGATGAAGACCTTTTGAGCTTTATGTTTGTCACTGACCCTTCAGCAGAGCAGAATTCTCCAGCCCACCATAGGCAGGGCCTCCTGAGTAAACTGTGATCCTGCTCAGCCTTTCCTTGGAGTCACCAAAAACTTCCGGCATCACCGCTCTGCCTCCCCTAATCATATGACCGTTCCTGAGGGCTGACCTTCTCTGCTGCTTGCTGCATTGAAATCAGTGTCTTGGGCTTCCCTGGTGGCGCAGTGGTTGAGAGTCCGCCTGCTGATGCAGGGGACACGGGTTCGTGCCCTGGTCCTGGTCCGGGCAGATCCCACATGCCGCGGAGCGGCTGGGCCCGTGAGCCATGGCCGCAGAGCCTGCGCGTCCAGAGCCTGTGCTCTGCAACGGGTGAGGCCACGGCAGTGAGAGGCCCGCGTACTGCAAAAAAAAAAAAAAAGAAGAAGAAAAAAACGAAGAAAAAAAAAAGAAATCAGTGTCTTCCTTTTGAGTTACGTAGCCTAGGAGCCTTTAGAAGTCAGACACTTAGACGTCTCATTTCTTAGGTAGGTAAATTTCTGGGGGAAAAAGTGCACATTCAGCTAACCTCCTATCTTTGATGTTGGGTCTTTTTAGCTTCCGTACAAGAATGAGGCATCTTTTAACCTGCTCTCCATATTCTGGGTTACACCGTCTTTGATGTTGCCCCCTCCTCTGCCCTGAATATATTTGACTCCATCCGGTGACTGTTTGTCAGGGGCCTCCCATGTACGAGAATAATGCTTTAGTTAGAAGGCACAGGCTTTTGGATCAGACCTGGGTTCATATCCCAGCTCCACCACTAATGGCTGAGTCACCGTGAGCAAGCTTTTTCTAACTTCAGTTTCACCCCCTGTAAAATGCGGTTAAGAGTACCCACCTGAATAGGGTTTTCATGAGGATTAAATGCCATAGTGTGTGTAAAGTGCTTAGTTCAGTGGTTGTACATAAGTGCATAATAAAAATAAGCAAAACTTTGAAAATGTGTATAATGCTGTATGCATTTATTCATATGTTTCTAAACAAATTTGTATGGAGTCCCCTGCATATGCCAGACCGGCTCTAGGCTCTAAGGAGCAGCAGTGGTGAGAGCACGTCCTCACAGAGCTCATTTCTAGTTGAGGTGTAGGCAGTAAGCAGATAAACTCATAAATGTGATGTCAGAGAGCAAAAAATGCCCTGAAGAAAAATGAAACAGGGAAAGGGGACAGAATGACAAGGGTGGGGTAGAGGTTTCGTCCCTCAAACTTGCCCCTTGATGTAGGACCTTTGCATTGGCTGTGCCCTCTGCTGGGATGTCCCCCATGCCATGCCCCATCCTCCAGGATTGTTCTTATTTCTTTCAGGTGTCTGCCTAAGCATCACCTCATCAGAGAGCCACCTCTTATCTAAAAAATGATACACACACAAAAAATACATAAAGAGATGCCATTCCTTGCTTTGAAGTTTATAGTCCTATAAAACTGACAAGTAGACAAATGACTGTCCTTCTAGATGAAGGTAGTGGCCTTAACAGAAGTACAAATAACATTCAGTTAAGGGAGTCAGGAAAGACTATTCAAGAATAGGACTTGAGATGTTGCTTGGCATAAAAAGAACAGGGACTTTGGAATTGGAGCAAGCTACCCTGGTGACCTGGGGCATCACTCAGAGCATGAAGATAAGGACACCTACCTCCGAGGGCTGTTGTGTTCATTGAGAAACAAGTGAAATCCCAAGTGCCCACGGTAGTACGAGAGGTCGGCTCTCAATGGTGCCCTCTTCCCACTAATAGATAATTAATAGTGGTGTTTGGGGTATGTTCCCATCAGCATTCAACTCTCATAATGTGCTATTGTCTTGTGATTGTTTATCTGGGCACCTGGCTCTAAACAGGAGAAGGAGAGCTTCTTACAGACCTGCACGGCTGTGTCCTTGGCTTGGGTGGCACCATGCCTGTCATGCGGGGGCATTTGATCAAGGACAACGAGTACATCATCGTGCAGAGGCAGAAGTGTTCTGCACAGGCAGGGACCTCAAGGGATGGTCTGTTCTATTCTTCATCTCTGTACCTCAGTACCCCCAAATTGTTTCTGACAGATGGGCGTTTAGCGTGTTCTTGAAAGAAGACTCCACTTCCTCTCTAGGGACATGCATGCTGGGTTTAACCACGTAATTCAAAGCAAGTGAAATGATGCCAGCATGCCTCCCTCTTGGAGCTTTGATTCTATTTTAATGCCCCTGGTTTTTAGAAGGAATTAAAGAATATTGATTTTTCCAGTGCAAGGGCTGTAAACAGATTATTGTTATTTTTAAGATCAGAGATAGTCTTTAAGACATGGAGGTTTTCAATATCAGCGAAAGCTTAGTTATCCTGGAGATGCTGAATATCAAGATAGTGGCCTTTCCAGGCATATTTCTCTTCCTGTATTGTTTTTATTTAAAAAAGAGCTTTCTGTTTGTTTTTGTCTCGTAGCAACTCCACCATAAAATAAGCCAGGCACAGAAGAGTAACAGTCCGAATAATTATGCTTAGGCCATTTCATTAAAATGTGGGAAGAACGAGAGTGGATGCTGTAGTCTACTGGTGAGCTTGGGGGTTCTTCATTGATGGTACTCGGTCACCTTTCATCTCTGTCCTCAATCAACATAGTTTAAGGTGAAAGTCACTGAGAATTTGGAAGTCACATCTGGAGCTGGACATCAAGGGGCTCGTGTGTGTTGTGGGAAACTCTCCCTGCTGCTCAGAGCTTCCACCGTGATTGCGGAATGTGGACCACAGAGGCTGGTCTGGAGCTGAGGGCCTCGGGCAGCCCTGTAAGTGCTGCAGCCCCAAACCAGGAGGGGATTCGTTTGTCCCAATGAAAGCCTTGACCCTAACCGTGGGCTGCCAGGGGAACCATTGCCTTAGAATCTGCCTGATTCCCCAGGATAGAAAGTTGCCTCAGAAAAATGCCATGGGGTGCTTTCTTCCTTCCTTCCTGCCTCCCTCCCTTTTAAAACATTTATTTATTTATTTATTTGGTTGCACTGGCTCCTTAGTTGCGGCTTGTGGGCTCCTTAGCTGTGGCACGTGGGCTCGTTTTAGTTCCTGCAGGCGGGCTCCTTAGTTGTGGCGTGCATGTGGGATCTAGTTCCCTGGCCAGGGATCGAACTCAGGCTCCCTACATTGGGAGCATGGAGTCTTAACCACTGCGCCACCAGGGAAGCCCTGGCAGTTGCTTTTGAGGAGAGTTCAGCATAGGGGACGGAGCAAGACATTCATCCGAACCAGGGTGCGCACCAGAGAGGACCCAGCGACTGTGTTGTGGCCACCTCTCAAGCGGTGCGTGGTGCTGTGAGCTTGCCCCTCCACCCGCAGAGCTGCTGCATCCCCCTCCCACAGAGACTCATCATCCAGGTCACCCAGCGTGCGCTTCCTTCCCTCTGCCCCAGGGCTTGGAAGCCAGCTCTGCCCTCCACCACTGCTGCCTGTAGTTCAGGGCATGTGGCGCTACGCGTCCCCAGGCTCCCCACCCCGGCCTTCGTACCTAATGGGAAAGGATGGACACCTGGGAGCATCCCTTTGAAAGGTTACTGAGCCCCCACCTTGTGAAGGTCCGTTAGTAGCGCTCCCATTTCTGGGCGTCCTCGTCTGCTGACAGGTTTATCTTCACCTCCAATCCCCCAGCCTTGGAGTCCTTCTTGTGGTGAATCCGGGCACCTGTGCCTGACCATGGCGTCTCCCTGCTCCCACTGCCTCGTCTTGGACTCGGTTCTGTTGTTCATCCCTCTAGCTTAATTTCTGTAGCCTCCTCTCACCGCTAGCTTCTTTCTTCCCTTTAGAATGTCCAAGTCTCTCTGATCCTACAAAGGGCCCATGCCTTGACCCCATAACCTCTCCAGCTTCTGTTCATCCTTTCTCCTCCCTTTCTCACCTGAGCCATCTATGTGCCCTGTTTCCACTTATCTCTCATCCTCCATCCAGCCCATTGCCATCTGCCTTTTCCCTCGCCGTGCCACCAAGGTGGCTCCCAGGGCACCCACGACTCATCTCCCCAGTGCCGTGTTTCCTTTGGACCCTCCTCTCCCTGGACCTCCCGTTGCATCTGGCACAGGTGAGCCCTGTCTCCACCTCCAGACTCTTAGCTCCTGAGACTTCAGGTTCACTTGCTCCATTCCAGTTTCTCTCTCCTACATGAATTTCTCTTTCTCCATTTCTAAAAAAGTGATGGCTCCAGGGTGTCCTCCTTGACCCACTTCTCCTTCCACTTTGTCTCTGTGTGATGGCATCCACAGCCAGGGCTTTGACCACCATCTAAATGCTAGTGACTACCAGATGTCTATCTGCAGCTCTGACCTCTTCCCCCTCTCCTGCAGCCCGCCATTCTCAGCAGGGCATCAGATGGAAATGCCTTCAGGGGCCGGGTGGGTAAAGTGAGTGAATGAAATGGATTGAGTGTGGCAGGCCAGAGAACCTCTTGTTCTAGCTGAAGGGAATGGCTGCCCCTGGTTTCCACCCAACTGTTGACATGTAGGAATTCAGGACCCGTGTTGCCAGATTTTCCAGTTTTCCCTGAGAAGCCTACATAATCCTATTTGGACTCTCTCAGTGAGTAAATGTTGGTTCAAAAACGTCTGTATGGACCAAAGCCTATCTGAGAACGATGTCTGAGTATGGACCGCCTGTCTGGGATAATGGTTTGACTCATATACTCCACTGACGGCCCAACACAATTATTTCAGTGCCCACAGACCCTTCACATTGAACGTGCCCCAAACCAACTTTTCCCCAAACCCTCCCCTCCTTCTCTTGGATTCTTTGGCTCAGTTAGTGGCACTTGCTTCTCCCCACTCACCCAAGCTGGAAATATGGAGGGGAGGGTGTCCTTTCTTCCTTCGTTTCCCTCCTCTTCCACATTCAGTCCACCACCAAGTGTACCAACATAACTTCCTAAAGAAATCTTGAATCCATTATCATCTCCCCATCTTTTTACCACCGTTATCATAGTTTAGGCTTCTAGCATCCTTTGCCTGGACCCGTAGGCTCCCAAGTGTTTCAGGTGATGGTTCAGAGTAGTTGATTCCTCCTGTGTATAAGTTATTATTCTAAGCCAAATATGTCATTTTATTTCCTTGATAGTGGATGGTTTTGGAATGGGTTTGTGACCCCATCTGGGACAGTGGGATGGGGAGGGAAGGTTTGCTGGGAAGCTTCTGGAAAAGTTTTCCTTGCTAAGAAGGAGACCAAAGAAGAGATGGCTCCCTTCTGTCTGTGGTCTTTGCTGTGTCCATATGTCGCTCGAGGAGCTGCTGCTGCCTCATCTTCTGAAGATGAGGAAAGGTAGTCTGCAAACAGAGCCAACCACAGAAAATGCTAGAGTGGAGAGAGATGGCACCTGGGCCCACGGTGACGTTGCTGAGCCACTGACTCAACCACCTGTGCTGTCTGTCATCTCAGAGCTTGCAGCTGTGTTGGATAATGAGCCTCTTGATGAATTCAGCTGGTGAGAGCCAGCCAGGGCTTTGTGCAAAGGCAGCAAAGGCATCCTGACTGGTGCCCTTGTTTCCTGCCTCCAGGTCTGTGCTCCATCGCTCCACGTGCCACCTGACTGCCAGGGTGGTCCCTCTGGATGCTAATCTGACACATCACCTCCTGCTGTGGCTCCCATTGCCCACAGGATAAAGTCTCAGGACTTGAGCAGAATATACAAAGGCTTCTGCCACAGGCGCCCTGCCTCCGCGGCCCAGTCAGCTGGCACTCCTTAACACAGACTCTGTGCGTCCTTTAGTCTGATCTGCTTGCAGTTCCCTGCATAGCGATGCCGTTTAACTCCTTCATTCAGTTGACAGATTTATACAAGTGCCAATCCTGGGCCGGGAGCAGTTCGATACATACCAGCTACTACCCACAAATCCTCTGCTCCAGCCATCTCCTCTCCCTGGAGTGCCTCCCTTCTGTCTTTATCCGACTCCCACTTTCCTTTTCCCAGTCCAGTGTTCAGCCCTTGTAATATTTATTTACACACACACACACACACACACACACACACACATATCCATGTGTATATGTATATTTTAAGTTGTTGATCCAGTGGTTTTTGAAATTTTTTAAACATATAATAAATTAAAAGAATAGTACAGTGAACGTTCGTATACCTAGGTTCACCAACACTTTGCCGTATTTGTTCTCTCTTCTCCCAGCCCCTGTATGTGCATATGTTATACATACACAGATATGTCCTTTTCTGAACCATGCGAACGTAATTTATAGATCTCATGATTCCTCGCTCGTAAATAGTTCAGCTTGTATCTCCGAAGAACAAGGGGATTCTCTTATGTAACTGCAGTGCTGTTAACACATCTAAGAAATTTAACATCAATACAGTAACTTTATCTAATACGTAGTCCACATTCATATTTCCTCAATTGTCCCAAAAGTTTATGGCTTTTTTTTTTCATCCAGAATCTTCTAGGCTAAATTCTCACCGTCTTCGGGAGCCTTCCTTGAACCCCTTCTGTTCCTCCGTGCTTTCCAATGCCTTGTGCAGGTTGCCGTCAGGGGGCTAACCGCTCTGTTTCTCTGGGCTCCCTCCTCTTCACGTGGCGTCCCATTTCGTTCTCATCTTCACGTTCTCCATGCCTAGTGCAGTGTGTGGCGCCTAGTAGGTGCTCGGCATTTGTTGGCCGAGTGGGTGATTAAGTGGCAGAATTGGAGACAAAGCTGTTTGTTCCTTCCTTCTATATTTAACTGCTTTTTGCAGACAGTGATGTTAATAACGTAAGAGCAGAAAGACCCACCTGCCAAACGGTGAGGAGAGAGTTAATCCAGATAGAAAATTGTGAACCATGGAAAGAGCCAGCAATTAATGATGGCCAGGGCGGTGCTCATATAGAAGCATGTCCCGGAGAACTGAGAGTATCAGTGGAGAAAAACACCAGCCTTCTAGCAGTTGTTGCAAAGCCCTCATTGTATGTGCAGGTCCGTCTTATAAACAGAAACCAGGACCCCTTCCAAGTGAGATTACTGCAAAACCCCACATCTACCCAGAGCTGTCCTTTCTCCCAGAATGCATTTGTCAGCCATCAGGATGGGTCTGATCATACCAGGCAAAGGGAAGCGTCTCTTAGCTCTGATGGCAGTGTTTTTTCCCCTCTCAGTTTGACATTTATTTTTGAAGTCAGGTCTGGAAAGTTATCTAAGTTTATAACAGCTGATACCATAATGAATATTTGGATCCAGAGACTCTAAATATGAACCCAAAGAACATTTCATTCTGCTGCTGCCACTCCCTCAGCCAAGAAGAGCGTGGAGTCAGGATCGGGACCGGCGAGGTCGCTAAGAAAGCTTCTGGCCGTTTGCGAGGAGGTGACCACTTGCTGTCTTCCTTGGAGGGCTCATATTTCCTCCTAACTGGCCACAGTGTTTTTTTGCTTGGCCTCTTAAGACCCCCCTGCATTCCCTGGGAGGGTTCACTGATGAATTACAAAATAAATTCTTCATAAACCGCTCAAACACATAGGGAGATAGTCTTCCCGGCTACCATAGGGACTGATCCAAAGACAGGGCAATCCAACTGCCCTGCTCTCCTGCTGGACGACAGCTCTGGGCATCTACAAAGGGCCGGGCGTTGTGGGTACAAAGGTAAATAAGCAGCTGCCTTCAGGAGCTCATCGTCTACTGGGATGAGGAGACACACAGAGTCTGCACGTTTATGGGGAGCTGTGTGGGCCACCAGCCCCGCTTGGGGAGGACGAGGCAAGAAAGGGCCGGTAGATGGAAGCAGGTATAGGATAGGTAGGAATTAGGTAGGCAGGTTGGGGGCGTTCAAGGCCCAGGGCAGGGGGCAATTAGGAAGACTTTGATCATCATGGTGAACACAGGGACAGAGCAGGCATTGCCTCTGTGTGTAAGTGATGCTCGGAGCGTGCCATTTTTGATAGTGTCCGTTGCCAACACCGAATCTAAAGGCTGCCTCTGAGCCGACTTGGGAAGACTTTGCCTCCTTGGCTCCGGGTGACCCTTTAATGTTACTCCCACTAAGGGTTAAAGGTAGGAGACCCACCCCACCCCCCCCAAAATAAAAAAAGTCAGTGAAGGTAATTACACCGCCATCTATTTAGCTGCTGAAGAATTTACCATTCAAGGAGATAGGACCCTGCCTCACCAGAGGCGTTTAACAGTCCAACACTATCACATTACCCAGATTGTATAAAGAGTATGAATGATTTCCGCTCACAGACCTCTAATGGAGGTATCTCTTTACAAAGCCCCTACTTCAGGCCAGCTGAATGCCTCAGCAGTGCCTCCGAAATCCCGCAGCCCTAATCCCTTTAGCAACAAAGATCTGTTTCTTTGCTTAGCATGAAGTAGGCCTCAGAGGTCTGTGTGTGTCTTCGCCTGTAGACCAGAAGCCTCCTGTTTACAATTTCCCTATTCCTGTTTTTAATGTTGTTCTGAGAGCAGCCACAAAGGGCTAGTTTTGTCCAACAGGAACAAGGGAGCTATTAGAGAGAGACGGAGGAAGGAAGGAAGGGCGATCGCAGGGAGGACTCCTCGAGGGATTAGCAGACACAGCTGTTCCCGAAGGGAGAGGACCTTTAGGCTGTTTATAATTTCCGTCACATTTACATTTTTAAATATTTTATTTCCTCAAATTTTTTTTTTTTTCTGACCAGTTTCCCATCCACCATTTAAAGCGAGCATCTTGCTGCCATATTGATCGACTTAGGGACGTGTTTTAATATATTTAGTTGAGATGTGGCCCTTTACTTCAGTGCTGTGCGGCTCTGGTGTGGTGGTCTCTGCTTCCTGTGAGGTCACAGACCCCAGACCACCAGGTGCCTGAGGAAATTGCTGGAGGGGACCGGTTTCACATCTTGTCCCATTTGTGCAAACTGTTGGAATTCTTTAGGCTGCATCTGATTCATTTGGATCCCGTATACCACCCTGTCCTCACCCACTTTTCAAATGCACCTCATTTTTGTCCTAATGTTACGTTTCTAGCTCGTGTGTTATAAAGCGTGTTAAGTGCAGGTAGAGACTCTTTCATATTGCATATTGCTAAAATGCACTGACTTTAAGAGAAGTATTCATGGTTTCATCCCGAAAGCAAATAAGTGTCCGTTTTTTGTCATCTTCTAGTTCTAGTCTTTGTACATATTCAATTTTTGCACACTTGTAATAAAACCATAGAATTTTAGTTTTAATTTTCCATACTATTAGACTGTGTATATTTTTTCTATCCAATGACAATCAGTTTGTCTCTCTTTTTAAAAACTCTTTTTCCTTCCTTTCTCTTACTCTCTTCTCTGTTACGAAGACTGGCATCTTGTATATCTTTTCACACCTAGTTCGGTGCGCGAACAATCATATGGAAAGAAACATTTTTATCCTGGATTGGGAGGATTACTGTTGATTTTATTAAAACGGGGTTATGTATTTCCCTACATCTTGCCTTCCTCTCTTAACAGCATACAGAGGAAATCGCATTTAATATATTTTTAACCTAGCATGGTCTGTGCAGGATCGTTTTGCCTAAGACGACTCTGGCTCAGGTGGAGATTCCCATTTATGTGGCAATTTAATTTTCACTCTGCTTTTGTTAATTTTGACTTTTTCCTGGTGAGCTTTAGTCAAGAAGCAAGTGATTGTCTCAAATGTCCACTCAGCCCACTGCTGACCCTTTGGGCTCTTGCTGCCTCAGGGTACATTTCCAGACTCGAGTGTCTCTTAGATCCGGCTGACTTGCTACTACTGTTACAGAAGTATTCCTGACGATTGTCTCAAAAGTTAAGTGTATGCGGTTTCCTTTTGCAGAGGCCTGGGATGTGAGCTAATCTTTAAGTCCAGGAGAGAAGGGACAGTGATTAACATTCTCCCAACTCACTGAGGGACAGCTGTTCCAAACCCTTCCTTCCTGCTCAAAGTAGTAACTAGTTTTTAAGAGGAACTTAAAATTTTTTTTTTCTTTAAAGAAGAATATGGAGTTCTTCCAGGATTGCTCAATTTTTTTCTTTCTCTACAGTAAAATAATACAAACCACGTGCCCATCCAAATGCACTGTCTGAATTCGGCCTCCCTGGAAATGTGGACCATTAGGTAAGGTGCATAGCCTCTGGGATAGTGTTTTCCAGCACTGGCCAGGAAAAAGCCACAATTTCAGTTGCTTTGATTTCCCCCCCACGTCTTAGAGAGGAGCGCTAAGGATATTTGAGGGAACACGAGCTTCCGCAGTCCCCTGTCATCTGCTGCTACTCCTCTTGTACAGGCTCCTTCGGCGGGATTACAGATGTGAGATGGTGATTATTGTTTTGGTGATGATATGCATTTTGGGGGATCGCTTTCTGATGAAAAAAGTTTTTAAGATGTCTTCCCATTCCAAGTATAAATTAAAGACCCTGTGATTTTTAATAAATGCTTTTATTTAAAAAACATAGAATTACCTAATATACATATCCTGTAGGTTATGAGTGTTTTGATTTTAGTAGCCTGTGCCAAAGACATGCCCTGGGAAGATGGACCTGCCTTGAAGGAGGATCTGTCTTTCTTCTTCTGGGAATGTGGTTTCTTTTTTCTTTTAATTAAGTTTTTAAAATTGGAGTATAGTTGATTTACAATGTTGTGTTAGTTTCTGCTGTACAGCAAAGTGAGTCAGTTATACATACACATGTATCCACTCTTTTTTAGATTCTATTCCCATATAGGTCATTACAGAGTATTCAGAGAGTTCCCTGTGCTATTCAGTAGGTTCTTATTATCTATTCTACGTATAGTAGTATGTATATGTCAATCTGAATCTCCCAATTTATCCCTCCCCCTGGGAATGTGGTTTCTTTGATAAGAGGTAGTGGGAGGTACATCCATGATGGTGGGGGAGGATTTCTTTCTCGCCATCTAAAGAAACAGAATCAACCCCGACCATCAGTGGGTGACAGACATCACAGTGCAAGCATCTTACATTCATAAAGACTATGTAAATGAAAATGTATAGGAGATAATGCACAGGGCCCTTTTATAACTATATAGTGTATATCAACGTGAATAATTCCATAGACATGTGTAGTAGTTGGGTCACATTATAGGTGGAGGAAAAGGAAGAAGGACTTCATTGCTTTTATTTTTTTTCATTTGCTGATAGGCAAACAATTGAAAAGAAGTATTAACCAAAAGACAAAAAGGAAACTTGGTAAGATATTACTTTTCTTCAAGAGATATTTTCTAAAAGGTAAAAACTGCTTTGGGGGAGGTAGATAATAAAAAAGCAAATGGCACAGAATCCAGCAAAGTAAAAACAAAAATCCACGTGCCCAAATTACACTCCCCAGTAATTTCTATTTATGTGAGCTCTTAAAATTCATTGAGGAGACATCAGTTCATGCTCCTGTGGCCAAAATAAGGACTAGCTCTAAATGGTGCCAACTCACTTCATTGAAAAATGAAAAAACTGGGACTTTCCTGGGGGCACAGTGGTTAAGGATCCACCTGCCAATGCCGGGGACACGGGTTTGAACCCTGGTCTGGGAAGATCCCACATGCTGCAGAGCAACTAAGCCCGTGCGCTACAACTACTGAGCCTGTGCTCTAGAGCCCACGAGCCACAACTGCTGAGCCTGTGCGCCACAGCTACTGAAGCCCGCGTGCCTAGAGCCTGTGCTCCACAACAAGAGAAGCAACCGCAATGAGAAGCCCGCGCACCGCAACGAAGAGTAGCCCCTGCTTGCTGCAACTAGAGAAAGCCCACACGCAGCAACGAAGACCCAACGCAGCCAAAAATAAATAAATTTATTTTAAAAAAACGAAAAAACTCATTCTGAAACTATTTGTTTCATGTAGTTGTTTATCCAGACAGTCAGTAGCGGACAAAGAAGATTATTGGGTGGGGAGTAGGGAGAGAGGGCTGAGCTTCTAGAAGCACTGCTTTACTAGAGCAATTTCTCTTTTATCCGTTTTATATATTCATCTTCTGCCCAAGACACTGTGTGTGTTTTTATGGCGGGGGGTGGTGGCGGTGGCGGAAGAGGACGTGGAAGGGGAAGCATTCTGTTGTTGTGAGAAATTACTTGAAAATGAGTTTTATCTAGAGGATAGGCCTTTTTTTTTTTTTTTTTTTGCAGTTTTAAAAATTGTTGCACTAGTTTTAATGCTGCATCGATTAATAGTATTTTATTTGGGTCTCATGGAGCAAAGTCACAGTTATGGCTACGAATGGAGTTTTGAAAAGGTGCATACTTTAGTTCAGATTTTGAATCTTTCAGGGGTTGGAGGTGATTGGGAAATATTTTTCCATGTTGAATATCAAGAGAAAAAACAAACTCCAAATGCCCTAAGATCTATCTATATTACAGATCTCCCAGACCTATGAGAATATTTTTCTGTAGGAAAAAATTCATGGTGGCCATCCACATAAAATGTTAACTTTGAGTTGTTGACAAACGCTGCTAGACCACAGTCATGGTCCAACAAATTAAGTTTGTGGAGTGAAGCAATCAGAGGTCTTCCTTCCTATTTTTGATGGTTCGCCTTTTCTCATTCTGATAAAATATTCTTTCCTTGGACTTAACCAGTGACAGTGTACAGAATTAGATCCACATGTGCCTGCTGATTTTTCCATTCTCTTTATTTCCAGTTATTTTTTCTTAAATAAGTCTGAAGAAAAGGGGATAGAACATCAACCCTGGTTCGCATACATCAACTCTGTTAGAGAGTCCTTTATGTAACAAATACTTTATTCTTCCTAACTGGGAGTGCTGAAGTTATACTAAAATATCCATTATAATCCTCGTTTTCCTTTGCTTCTCACTTTCCAATAAGGTATCCTTTTGGACTGAAACTTTCCATGCTTAGTTTCAGCTCAAAGGTGAATTTATTTTGGAAAGTTCACACTAATCTAATTCAGGGACTTGGAAGGGAATGTGAGAGTAAAAATATACCTTCTTCGATTCTACAAATAAATGTTAAGACTTCGGTCATAGATAACTCCAGAGCAGCCAAGTAGTGGAACAATAAACAGGTCTTGGAAAATCTCTGTTAAAGTAAAGCAGGTTGAAGTGATTAATCACAAATTTCCTGCGTACACTGAACAGCCTGGGCTTCCTTGAGGCTCCACGGTCCCTTCTGAAGGATGATGGCCACAACGGGGAATTTGGGGGTCTATTTGGAAGAGATGAAAGATTTAGTTTGGATCAGAGCAAACTATTTTATCGTCTACAAAGTTTTTTGTTTTGTTTTTTTAAAATTTTATTTATTTTTTGCTGCATTGGGTCTTTGTTACCGTGTGCGGGCTTTCTCTAGTTGCGGTGAGCAGGGGCTACTCTTCGTTGCGGTGTGCGGGTTTCTCATTGCGGTGGCTTCTCTTGTTGCAGAGCACTGGCCCTAGAGCGTGCGGGCTTCAGTAGTTGCGGTGTGTGGGCTCAGCAGTTGCAGCACACGGGCTCAGTAGTTGTGGTGCGCAGGCTCTAGAGCGCAGGCTCAGTAGTTGTGGCGCACGGGCTTAGTTGCTCCGTGGCATGTGGGATCTTCCCAGACCAGGGCTCGAACCCCTGTCCCCTGCATTGGCAGGTGGATTCTTAACCACTGCACCACCAGGGAACTCCCTACAAGTTTTAAAACACACTGATTATTGTGGAAGGCTCTTGTTTGGTCAAAGGGGCTAGTTGAAATGCCGCAGAACTAAATTACCCAAGCCTGTGACGTGATGTCTGTGAGTATAGGTCCAGGACCCCTAGATGTTGAAATGTAATGGTCTAGAACAAGGTTTCTCAACCTCGGCACTCTTGACACTTTGGGCCGGATGCTGCTTTGTTGGGGTAGGGGAGCTGTTCCACGCATAGGATGTGTAGCTGTGTCCCTGGTCTCTACCTACTAAATGGCAGCGGTAACCTGCCCCCACCCCCACTCCCCATCCCACTCCGCCTAAGATGTAACTATCAAAAATGGCTCCAGATGTTGTCAGATGTCTTTGGGGATGGGAAAATAGCCCCCAGTTGAGAACAACTGGTAAAACTTTGAGTTTTGATCCCTATGAGCAAGGCATTTACAAGAGAGGAGAATCCATGCAGTGGGAAACCGGGCATTGCTAATGAAGGCTTCCTACAAAGTAGGGCTTTCGTTGCAAAGGAGTAGCCCTCCGGTCCAAAGCTCCCCTCCCTGACTTGTGCCTTTTATCCCCTCTCTTCTGCTACTTTTGGGAAATAGGTCTGTTGCAGGGAAGGTGACCCCTTCCAGGGACCAAGAGCGGGCTCTTGTCTAACACTTGGAAATGAATTGTCCGAGGAGACACATGTTTTGACAAAGCAAGAGACTTTATTGGGAAGGGGCGCCCGGGCAGAGAGGAGCAGGGTCAGGGAACCCAGGAGAACTGCTTTGCCACGTGACTCGCAGTCTCGGGTTTTATGGTAATGAGGGTAGTTTCCGGGTTTTCTCTGGCCAATCATTTCTGACGCAGGATCCTTCCTGGTGGTGCGTGCGTCGCTCAGCTAAGATGGATTCCAGCGAGAAGGATTCTGGGAGGTTGGTAGGACATATGGACTGGCGTCTCCTCTCTCCTTTTGACCTTTCTTAAATTCTTTCGGTGGGCGGTAGCTTGTAAGTTCCGCGTTCCTTATCAGGACCTCCTGTTGTAAGGTAACTCATGCAAGTGGTTACCGTGGGGCCTGGCCAGGGCGGGAGGATTGTGTCAGTGGTTCCCCAAACAGGTCCCTCAGTCGTACTTAAGTTTTTTGCATCTTGAATTCTTCCTTCTCCAGTGAAGCCTTTCCCTCAACCTTCAACCATGTTTCAGAATCTCTATCTTAGAAAAAAATTAGCTGCTCTTATTATTAGAATTTTTAATGTAAAGAAGAGCATTGACTCACCCTGTCAGCAAAAGGTAGCACTAACCACAACTAGCATGTGTGCCTTTTCCACCTTGACAGTGTTACTCTGTGGTGGATACTGTCCTATCCTCATCTTCTAGGTAAGGAACTAAGGCACAAGGAAGTGAATGAAGGGGTTCAAAATCACACAGATCCCCGCATCTCTACAAGGCCTCCTTACTGTCATTTCAAGGCAAAGCTTTCAATATGCCTTTAAGAATCCAACAAATATTAAGTAAGACAGGGACTTCATCCTGTACATTGGGTAATGCAATGATGTGTAACACAGTGTCATCCCTGCCCACAGGATGGCCAATAGTCGGAAGACTTAAACAGACGTGAACCTCAGAGAACAGTGCAAAATGTGAACTGTTACTATAATAAAAGTACAAGCCAAGGGCTATTGGAGTAGAGGCTGTAGAGGCTGTTTAACCTGGAATGGAAGAAAATCAAGCATGTAGATCCCCTTGGGGTACAACACTGTAGTGCCTCCTGTGAGACCCACCGTATGGCAAGGACCGTACTGGGTGTGAGGGATGGTGCTTACGATACATTGGGGTCTAGCAGATGTGAATCGGATGACCACATGCATTTAGATGAGAGAGTCTAGAGTTGAAAGAGACATGGTACCGTGAGAGTATCTGAGAGATTGGACCAACTTTAGATGGGGCAGGGGTCAGGGAAAGTTTTCCTGAGGAAATGGTGACTAACATGAGAGCTGAAGGATGAGGCATTGGCCAGCTGAGAGGAGTGTGTATATGCGTGCGTGTGTGTGTACAGATGTATGTATATATGCACATTGTGGGGGTGGGCGATGAGCATGTTTGAGGCAAAGAACCAGCATGTGCAAAGGTCCTGGGGTTAAAGAGAACACAGGGAGCACAAGGCACTAGAGGAAGCCATTGAGACTGGAGGGCAGGGAGTGAGGGGGAGCAGGGGCCAGAGTCTGCAGAGCCTTGTGGGCCTTGATAAGGATTTTACTCTTTATTGGAAGAGCAGTGAACATCATTAAGGGATTTGAGGAAGATGGGTAACATTATCCGATGTGAGTTTTCAAAAGATCCCTTGGGCTGCAGTGTAGAGAATGGATTGAAAGGAGCCAGGATAGATTTGGAGTCATTGTGGTAGTTCAGATAGAAGACCACCACGGAGCACAAAGGCCCGTAAGTATATTTGCTTTCGTTCTCTTTCATTGAAAGATTTTGCTCATTTAAAAGACCAAAAAAAAAAAAAAAAAATCCAATAGGGTTCCATTCCCAGTCAGCTGGTTCCATGCTGCTCTCCTAGATTTGGTGATTGCTGACAGTTTTGGGCATTCCTTGACTTGTAGATACATCGCTCCGTTCTCTGCCTCTGTCTTCACATAGCGTTCTTCTCTGTGTGATTGTGTCTCTGTGTCTCTCCTCTGCAAGGAAACCGGGCATTGGATTTAGGGTCCGCCCTAATCCAGTATGCCCTCATCTTTATTTAACTAATCACATCTGCAAAGACCCTATTTCTTAATGAAGTCACGTTCTGAGGTTCCAGGTAGACATGAATTTAGGGGGACACGGTTCGGCCCACGACACAGACTATCCTGACACTGTGTCGGGATATTGCGTATAAACTTACTTTCAGTCAGAAGAGATCTGCAAAAAACTCTTCCAGAAAAGCGTTCTGAAGTTACAGCTATCGACTAGAGGTGAGAGTAGCTTCTCTCTTTCCACAGGCAGGGTCCCTTCTGGTTGTCACTAGCCTGCTTCGGTCATTTATATTATCTGGCTGGCTCCCGTGGATGTGTGAGTCTGCAATCCCTGATTTAGAGTAAAAAGTGAACAAAATCGTGCTGCAGAGAGCCAGGGAGGCTTCTGGGTAGTGTGTAACAAGGGGACCCAATACCATAAACATCGCTGAATAAATGAATGGCTCTGTTGGAAGAATGCAGCGGGGCTGTACTGGCGACTTCATCTCTGGAAGACCACAGATGATGTCTGTTATGTCCCCACGCGGCAGCCATTACCTTGGAAACAGGCCGTTCTGACAGCGTGTCAAGGAAATTGTTACAGGGAATTTTTTCAGCCAGAAGAGATCTCTGCAAAGCAATCTGTTCCAGCCTACTGTGTCATGGAGTGGTCCCCATGTCCCCGACTTTTTGCTGGAATTGCAGCAGCAACCAGCATGAAGCCTACACCTGTCATGAGCTAATGTGCGATTCCTGCCAAGGTTTGCACTTGGGCTCCATTAACGGGGGAGAAGAGACCTTCCAGGGAAGTGTGTTAATGTTTAACCCTTTACCCACAAATTCTCTCTCCCTGAGAAACCTGCCACTTGCCAAACCACCCCCAGGCCTTTTGGGATTTTGATTTTTAACATTTTTTGGTTTGGGAGGTAGACCGGAGAAGGGCAAGTTAGTAGAAACTGACCTTCAAGTGCAGGGTCCATAGGCCTTTTTAAAAAATCAAGGAACAGTGAAGCTGAGCCTTGGCCCGGAGAGTGTTCCTTGGCAGAAATGATTTAAAGCTGAGATGAGAACCAAATCTCATTAGTGTCGGATGTCTCCTTTCTCTCCAGCTGCAGCCAGAGCAAAACCTGGATGTCTGGGAAGGAGGTCAGCAGATCCCAAACTTCAAAATAACAATCTGCTGTTTCTGTGTATAGCAGGGGGTGGGGGCAGTTTTCAGATGGGATCTGTGTTTCACTGTGGGTTTTTTCCTACCATGAGGCTTGGGTGGGGAGAGATTGGTGGGGAATCTCTCTCCCCATTCCTAACCTTTGTAGACTTGGGAACGCTCCCCATCAGGTCAAGGGTGGAGTAAATGTAGTTACGTGGTACAGAGGTTAATGGTTACGTTAATATTTGTGGCGGAAGAGCTGAGTGCCTGGAAGGTCAGTTCCTGGGATGGCTGAGGCTCCGGGTCAGAGTTTGGAAACCAGAGCTCAGGAGTTTTGGGGTCCCCAGGGGAAAAGGGCTTGGCCTTAGGAGATATGCTGTGGGGAGTATTAGGGAGTGAAGAAACTTGAGAGAGGGAGGCTCTGTGCTGAAGGAAGAGACTAGTTTACAGAACACGGCTCTGCACACAGTAGGCCCTCAGGAAACGTGTGTTAAGAGGGAGAAATCACACGGGCAGTCTCCTGGGGGTGGAGGAGAGGTACTTAATTTTGTTTCTTTTAGGTGTGTTCAGGGGGAGGGGCCCCGTTGCTAGAAAAGACCTATCTGATTTATTTAAACATTTTAATATCATTTCTAATTATGTAAGTAATGCACAAATACATTGTTCTTATCAACAAAGTCAGAAAATTTCAGGGTGAGACTGAAGTGTCCTTTAACCACTAGCCCAAATCCCGGGGCCTTTTCCCTTTACTCTTTGGAGGACCTAAGGTTTTTCAAATTGGTCTGTAGCCTTGCATTGTGTGTGTGTGTGTGTGTGTGTGTGTGTGTGTGTGTGTGTGTGTGTGTGTGTGTGTGTGTGTGTGACTATATAAAACATATGAATTTATGGTGACGAATGATGACATGTAAATCATATGGTAGGTATTATTCTGCCAGTTGCTTTTGTCACTCAACAAAATGCCCCAGAGCCTCTCCATGTTAGTCTGTGTAGATCTACCTCGTTCTTTCTACCTGCAGCGCTGTGTTCCTTGGATTGACTATATCGTAGTTTATCGATCCACTCCCCCTAGGTAGTTTCCAACTTTAGGCTATGACCAGCAGTGCTATGAATAAATATCCCCACACATGCCTCCTTGTCAAGTATGTGGATTTAACCTAAATAATTACCCATCCGGAGTATGGCTGGCATCCTGAGATGGTTGGCATCCCGTAGTAAAATAGTTTGTAAACTTTGACAACTGACTGTGTGTGTGCTCTACCGTAAATGGATTTTATAGGGAAGGGACAAGACTTGATAACTGATAAAAGATGGATACCCCTAATCTAGGGTCTTTGGAGACAAATAATTTACCCCAGGCAGTGTCAGCAGAAAGTTCCTAGAGTCTGGGAGAACCATGTGTCATTGCAGGAACCCTTGAGGGGTCCGGAACATAGACTCACTGTGAACAAACCACAGAAGAAACTCTGTGGACTTGAGAGGCACAGTTCTCTGTGCCTACGACTCTGGGGCAGGCTGCCTTCCAGCCCCAATCTGGCCCTTCATCCACCATGGAAAACCATCGTTCCCTGGATGACACATGCAATGTATGTTTGCTGGCGTGTGCTTAAGGGTATCTATACTTGGTAGTGTGTATGTGTGAGTATGTATATGTCACCCTGCAAACCCAGATCTGCCTGTTTGTGGTCACTGCATACGTGTGGCGGTGTCCCGGCTGTAGGTGGGGAAACTTCCTGATGGCATTTGCGTCTGTCACGTGGGGTTGGTTGTCCCTTCCATCTGAGCTGAGGCTGGAACCTCCATCAGTGAGATTTAACCCACCTACTCTATTGAGCAACAAAGACTGTATATATTTTAGACACAGAAGGAGTCAGGTCTCTTTGGTGATCTCTTGTCGGACTGAGGCATTCTCTGTACTGTCCACCAGATTGCCTTAACCTCTTCGGGGCCTTATGCTGCCCACTGTTAGCTCTGCAAATCATTTGTGGACCAAGTTAATAATCCCGTCACTAACATCCTCATAATCTTCAGAGCAGTCTGAAACATATGTCATCTCTGTAGATAACAAATAGGGAGATCATAATTTCTTGCCATTTTTGTGTATGCCAGGCTGCATACTTCTGATCCAGGGGCTTGGTGCTAAAGAGACAGGGTAAAGAGGTTATTGGCAACGGGAATATTTTACTTGCCCTGGATCTTTCAAAAGACAAGGATAAATAAATGCAGGTTTGATTTTCTTTTTTTTTTTTTTTTTTGGACTATTAATGAAAACTCTTCTCTGATCACTTCTAACAATACTACTTATAGATTCTTAGAAGTCCTCAAAGATGACACCAAAGGGCATGTTCTTATCAGTTTTCCTGTTGTCTTTAGTCACCTTTGACAGACTTCTCTTAGGCAACTCAGTTTACTGAAAGAGAACTTGGACTTCCAGGGAAATCCTTTAACATGCCTCTCATACTTTAATTTGCCTTTCATATTCCTGGCCAGACCCAGGAACCTCCAAAGGGAAAGCTTCCCGACATTACGTCCCTAAAGAAATCAATGGTTTTCTACCCTTTTTTTTTGATTCAAGAAATCTATTTACTCATAAATTTCTCGCCTGGTATACTGAAATCCCTTCAAATTGTAATAATAATTTTTGTACCACTGCATCTGGTTTGGCTTAGCTATAAATGAAAGTCAAGTCTTCAAACTTTTCTCTATTTCCTTTTTTTTCTGTCTTACTTCAGCCTGACCTTTACTGGGTAAATTGAGGTAACACCTCCTTTGTCTCTGTGCTGCTTCAGTGCACAGGTTTTGTAGTGACTTTGAGTCCTGGCTCCATCATTTGCCAGCTGTGACCTAGGTTGTCATTTAAAAATTTTGTGCCGTGGATTTATCACCTGGAAATGCTGATAATGATGGTCTACTTTGCAGGTGTATTGTGAGAGTTAATGAGGCAGTGTGTATAAAACATAATGCCAGGCACACAGTAAGGGCTCAAAAATGAGGATTGAGGATGATGAAGGTGACATTATTGAGTATTTTGGAGAAATCACCAGTCCAGAAGCTGAAAGAGGAGATTGGGGGCTGGGGGCTGCGGGCAATATGGGTGGAAAACAATAGCTACTTTTCCCCTTCCCCAGTTTTGCATAACTATGCTCTCTTTACATGTGGACAAGTGATGAGCCACAAACTTGTCCTTCTGATGCTTTTAGGTGGTTTTCTAGAAAGTTTCAAGGCCAAGACCTATAATAAACAAGATTTTCTAAAAACTGAGAATTCTCATTATTTTTTTCAATTTTTTTTTGGCGGTACGCGGGCCTCTCCCTGCTGTGGCCTCTCCCGTCGCGGAGCACAGGCTCCGGACGCGCAGGCTCAGCGGCCATGGCTCACGGGCCCAGCCGCTCCACGGCACGTGGGATCCTCCCGGACCGGTGCACGAACCCGTGTCCCCTGCATCGGCAGGCGGACTCCCAACCACTGCGCCACCAGGGAAGGCTGAGAATTCCCATTACTAATTGGAGAGAATATACATCAAACCCCTAACCCTCCCCTTGTTTTTGCTGAGAAACTGCCTGTCCTGTTGTTGTTGTTTTTTAATTAATTTATTTTATTTTATTTACTTATTTATTATTTTTTGGCTGTGTTGGGTCTTTGTTGATGCATGTGGGCTTTCCTGTGGTTGTGGCGAGCAGGAGCCACTCTTCATTGCGGTGCTCGGGCTTCTCATTGCGGTGGCTTCTCTTGTTGTGGAGCATGGGCTGTAGGTGCGCGGGCTTCAGTAGTTGTGGCTCGCAGGCTCTAGAGCGCAGGCTCAGTAGCTGTGGCGCACAGGCTTAGTTTGCTCCACAGCATGTGGGATCTTCCTGGACCAGGGCTCGAACCCATGTCTCCTGCATTGGCAGGTGGATTCTTAACCACTGCGCCACGGGGGAAGCCCCGCCTGTCCTGTTTTTAAGGGAGCTTCCTAGATCTGCTCCGATAGAACAGATTCAAGAGTCCACCCACTGGCTGTTCACTGAAGGTTGATGTTGACAACAGGTCACAGAGACAGCCAGCTAAGGCAGTTAAAAGTGATGATAGAACTCAAGACCTGCGAAGTCTCTAGTTCAGCCTGAGATGCTAAAAATGCAGAGTCTCAGTCTTCGGAGGGTTTTCTTATTAGGCGTATCAGCTGCTGAGAGTTTTCTGAGAAATCGCTTATTATAAATCAAGAAAAGGGAAAGAGGGTGAAAAATGTCTCCCTGAAAAAGTCATTTCTCTAGCCCACCCCATGCTGCTCCAAATATCTGGCAACTGCCAGAGTCAGCATAATCTCTTGCTAGATTTCAGGCCACATCGCTGATGTGGTCGATAGCGGTATTGAGGTTGAGTGATTTCCTCTGTTTTTCCATTTTTTTCTTGGCCCGAGCACCTGAAAACCCATGGAAACTATTGTGCTAGGCTAGTGGTTTTCAAGCTTTTTGAATTTTTTGTTTGTTTGTTAATGTTTCTTGATCTGACACACTGATCTATGTAGTCAGGGCCTGGAGGCGGTGGGACAGACACATGGAGAGCACAAGTGTAGAACAGAGTTTGAAAACCAGCGTGGTAGGTAGCCTTGTCCAAAATCCAAATGGGCAGAAATACAATAGCGTTTGACTGTATGACCAATGGATTCCTTCCCAAGGCAGATTTGCTCTACGCCTCAGCTGATGGCATGCCCAGCATCCCACCTCACAGGAAATAAGTTGTTTCTTACCGAGCAATGGAATTTTTAATAGTTATCAGACAGGGTTTCCTTCTGGTCGATTTCTCTCTTGTTTAAGTTGGATCAGCAGAGCTGAAACCACATTGCTGCCATCTCCGGAACCTTCCATGGTATGCACTGTGTGCTGGCGTTTTCTTTGAGAGGAAACCAGTGTTCCTCACAAGCCTGTTTTATGGTTGACATGGAATTCTTGGAGAATTTTTCCCCTGTTTATTTGTAGAACTAAAATTCATGCAAAACTTGGGCAAGAAGTTCGTTCCATCCTCATTTGAACGCTTCTGGTGGTTGAAAAGATGCAGGGAAGGAGGGCAGTGAAGGGCACTGTTGTGGAAAAGAGAAATGGAGACCGTGAACCTGGAAAGGACAGTGACAGAATCCTGCGAACTCATGCAAAGTTAGAGGGAGACGGGGAAGGGCCACTGGAGGCCGACGGAGATGTCACGGAAAGATGGAAATCCACTGGGAATCTCAAGAATGAGTTCCTCTTCAGAGACGGAAATTGCTTCTCAGCTCACCAGGGCACTGATAAAGTGTATCAGCATCTGTTCCCCAAACAGCAGAATATCTAGTCGGTGTTCCCTGAAGCAAGGTATTGGGATCTCACTTTGGGCTAGAATGTAATTCACAGCTACTGTGTTTCCTTTCTCATGGACCATGTTGATATAATGAGAAGAGAGGATGCACAGAATGGTCTCATGACCATCTGCAAAGTGCATTCCCTGCAGCTATCTCTGCCACTCTCTTCTTGTCACCTCGGAGTGAAGAATGCAGGCTCAGAAAAACTTCTGCCTGTGTGTGAGAAATCCCTGGTCTCTGCAAAGGGTCTCTCCAACCAGCAGCGGACTTACTGCCTTGGCACAGACCTAAGCGGATTTATTTCTTCCTCACATGGCGTGAAGGGGGCTACGCTCTGTGTGTCCCAATCAAAGAACTAAATAAGGGCAGTGTAGCGAGCTAAGAATTATTGGCAAATTTGATAAACGTGTTTGTTTTTGTTTACACATTTTTTTTCCCACAGTAGATTGCCCAGAAAAGTGACAAGGTCTTGCTTGTGATTGTTAGTGTTTTCGTTTTCTCAAATATATTAATATTTTAGAAGCCCTGCGTTTCACACAGGGAGCCAAACTCATCTTCTTCTGGACCTGTAGGAGCTTTTAGAGTCAAGTTATAGGACCATGTGTACACTGGTGAGTGTTTCCTTGCTGCAGCCGTTTTCAGTGTGAGCTCCAGGTTTTAGATCCCTTTAGCATTAAACGCGGCACCTCATGGGAAGGCTGTTATGGATGCAGACAGGGAGGAACGATGGAAGGGTGGATGGGACAGAGGGAGGGCAAGCAGGAAGGGTTCCATAGACAGCATGTGACAGAAGAGTGGTTTTTCAAACATGGGCATGGGAAAGAATCCCCAGCAGAGCTATTTTGTCAGTGTAGATT
This sequence comes from Leucopleurus acutus, assembly GCF_964270905.1. NCBI lineage: Eukaryota > Metazoa > Chordata > Mammalia > Artiodactyla > Delphinidae > Leucopleurus > Leucopleurus acutus. The sequence continues at coordinate 57,234,823 of NC_139145.1, read as the reverse complement.
CTGGAGCCCGGTTCCCAAGAACTTCCAGTTCGGCCATCTGTGTTCTCGACAAGTCCCCCTGGTGATCTTGACGCAGGTAGGCCACTGGCCTCACGCTGAGTAACGTTGTTATAGAAACTGCGAATGTGACTAATCAGTTTTACCTTGTAGAGCATGACAGTGGGTGGATCGGCCGCTAGAAACGTTTCCCAGAGCTGCAGTCCTGACAATGGTTGGAGGAGGAGAGTCGTTCATAGAGTTTTGCACCGTGCTGGTGAGGGGACAGGCTGATTTACCATTTCTACTTTCAGGGGGATGTAAGGATGTAGTAATCACTGCAAGGTCGGTGTCTTTTAATCCCACAGGTAAACTTATCGCTGCACACCTAGCAGTTCCCTTTTCCTGGGACTCTTCGCTTTCCTTGAGATTCAAGCCAGCTGCGTCACATGACTTTTATTTATTCAGGGAATGAGAAAATGTAGTGTACCGTAAGTTTAAACTTTGTGGAAGTCTCCACAGCTGGAGTTGGTGCGGCTGCTTCCTCGAGATGGAGATGTTATATAACCGAGCCTCTGCTGTTTGCCCTGTGCCCCAGCTCTTCTCTGAAACTCGTATTTCTTGCAAAGTGGAACCTGCCACTGACTTAACAGGATTCTTTTCCAGGCGTTTTGATCCCTCGTCTGACCTCTCTCTGCCCTCACCTCCCCATGTCAAATTGTACGGGGACTGCTATCGTGCACCGATATCCTGCCAGCCTGTGTGCTAGATGAGGTGGTATTTACTGGGTGCTGCATCAACCTTGGGAAGGGTTTCCTGTGAAAATAAAGAGTGCTCCATCAGTTAAGTCACTTGTGTGCTGAACTGCCTTCCAGGGACTGGCCTTTGGCAGACACAAAAGATCTTTCACCCCGCGCCATCCTCAGCTTCTGGACTGAAGCAGATGTTTGTTGCTTTTGGCTTTTCTGTTTGTTGCTGGTAGAGGAGGCAGCAGAAGCCTCCAAATAAGCCCTGTCATTGGTACAAATAGGAAACCGAAGCGACTCCTGGGCAGTTGCACTTGGAGGCCTCTTCTGCTCCTGTGACCCTGCGATCAGTGGCACTGTCGTAGCGGTCTCTGATTTGGGAAGATTTCATTCAGGATGCCGGCTGTGGGATGTGGCCGGAGGAAGTCTGTGCTGCTTATCTTATTGGAAAGGCCAGATGGCAGCGAGCTCTAGAGTTCTCAGTCCCACTTTGCTCCAAGGTGCCTGAGGAATTGCAGCCCTCTGACAGCTTGAAGTATGGCGTGCTGGGTAATTGGCTTCCTCATTTAGTAATTTGTCTGCTTTCTTTCCTCTTCCTCTGCTTCCTCTCTTCTTGTAAACTGATAGCCTCCTGCCTCTTCAGTAGACTGAGAGAGAGTCCTCTGAGCAGTGGCGGAAGGGAGGGGGTGGCCAGAGCCCCACGTGGAGGGTCATTTGGAAACTGACACTGAAAATCACCATCTTTCCTCCTTGCCTTTCCTCTGGCTACCCATCTTGATTCTGTCTCTCTTTCATTTTCTCCTTATCTTCCTCTGTCACTGTCCCCTCTTGCCACTTCACCCTCATATTTTTCTTTCCCTTTTATGGAAGGATTTCCCTATTTTGTCCCCCTCTTTTTCCTTTTTCTATCCTTCCCTTTTTCTTTCATTCTTTGAGTCCCCTCATTCTTTGCCTTCTTTGCTTTTGCAGTTGATCTAGTTAAAGTCAATTCAAAAAAGGAAATTGCACCACATTTATGCAGGCTAACCTACCTTTGTCTTTCATTTTTTTGTCCTCCAAGGAAGAAAAAAAATGTGGAAACACATTTCCGGCCCTTTCTGGCACCTTCATCCTCTCCAGTGTGTTTGTCTTTAGGTGTCGGAAGTCCCAGAGCACAATATCTCTGCTTCATTGAAAGTACGGATGCACTGCTTTGAGCTTTTACCCCTGGACCTGGGGAATGATATCTGGTTTCACTTAATAAGTCATTTTGTTCTCCAGGTGGAATTCAGATTATTTTGTTGCAAACTTAGGAGCAGACCTGACCCTGGTGCTGGGAGACTTAAGTCAAATGTCTTTGCCCCTCTAGATTGCAAGCAGGCTATGTTGATGTTAACCACCTCTTCAAGGTGTTTTCCCCAGAGGTTGGGCCATCCTGCTGGCAGAGATAGAAAAGGGTTACCAGCTCTGCCTCGTGGTAGACCAGTTGGCTCCACCATCACAAGGCAGTCTGAGTGAACCCTATGGACAGGGACTCTGCTCAGAGGTAAAGGGGACAGCTACTGCAGTTCGCCACACTTCCCCATTTTTTGTCTTTAATTATAGTTTACAGACGGCCTAGGTCGGTGGCTCCCATTCTGTTTTATTTATTTTTTAAAAGCTTATTTATTTTATTTTTAGCTGTGTTGGGTCTTTGTTGTTGCGTGCGGCCTTTTCTAGTTGCAGCGAGCGGGGACTACTCTTCGTTGCAGTGCACGGGCTTCTCATTGCGGTGGCTTCTCTTGTTGTGGAGCACGGGCTCTAGGCACGCAGGCTTCAGTAGTTGTGGCTCGCCGGCTCTCGAGCACAGGCTCAGTAGTTGTGGCGCTCGGGCTTAGTTGCTCCGCGGCATGTGGGATTTTCCCGGACCAGGGCTCGAACCTGTGTCCCCTGCATTGGCAGGTGGATTTTTAACCACTGCGCCACCAGGGAAGCCCCCCACCCCCCCAGCTCCCTTTCTGTTTTAGAGAGTAGAGGGCAGGCTCTGGAGTCAGGATGCTTGAGTTCACATTTTAATTCCACCAGCTGTGTGACCTTAGGCAAATAATTTGTCCTCTCAGAATCTCAGTTCCCACATAAGCTTCATGGGGAACTTTGTCTCTCTCTTTTTTTAAGAGCTGTATCCCCAGCATCTAATACACACAACACATAGTAGAATGTTCAGGAAATGAATTTCAGGCATGAATGTTATGCTTAAGAGCCAGGACTTCATGCCAGACTCTCTGGGTTCAAATTCCAGTTCTGCCACTTTCTGACTTTGTAAAGAATAGGATTTATGTTAGTTTCCTAGGACTGCCGTAACGGTTTAGCATAGACTTGGTGGCTTCAAACAACAGGAATTTATTCTTTCACAGTTCTGGAGGCCAGAAGTCCAAAATCAAGGTGTCGGCGGGCTGCACTTCCTCCAAAGGCTCTAGGGCAGAATCCCTCCTTGCCTCTTCCAGCTTCTGGTGGCTCCAGCTGTCCTGGCTTGTGGCTGCATCTCTGCAGTCTCTGCCTCTGTCTTCACTTGTCTTCCGCTCTTCCCTATGTCTTCTCCTTTTCTGTCTTCTAAGGATACTTGGCATTGGATGTAGGACCTGCCTGGATAATCCAAGAGGATTTCATCTCGAGATTTTTAACTTAATCAAATCTGCAAAGACCCTTTTTCCAAAACGAGTTTACGTCCGTAGTTTCTGGGGGTTTAGACCATCGACATACCTGTTTAGGGCCACCCTTCAACTCACTCCAGGGTGTCCTGAGGATCAGTTGAGTTACCACATGTAAAGTGCTTAGGTTAGTGCCTTGCAGGTGGTGAGAGTGAAAGAAATGATTTTTTTCGACTTCAGTCATCCTCCAACAAAAGCTGAGACACGTGTGTATAAAGTAGTACAGTGTGTGGCACACAGTAAGAGGCCAGTGAATGGTATTAATTTAGTAAGTTGGTATCAAAGGCCTACTGTGTGCCAGGTGCCCTAAGTATCAGGAATGCAGTGATAATAAATCATATATAATAAGTAAATAATAATAAAGGGTAAAGAACACAGGAAAGGCTTTTCCCTTGACTGTGCTTACATTCCATTCATCAGGACTGTCTCCATCACCACCACCATCATGGACGCAAGTCTCATAAGACCGAACCATCCTAACAAGACGCTGAAGACTCAGTTTCCTAGGTGGAAGGGGTCAAAGCCCACAGCAGGAACCAAATTTCAGCTTGTGGTTCCAGAGGCATGAAAGATCAATTTTAGTTTTAGCAAAACTGAGTTCAGAGGTTTGGGGGTTGGTTTTCTAGGGAGGTTTGGCTTGTTTGTTTGTTTTTGCTTTTGTTTTAATCTGTTGGGATCTGGTAGATGAACAAAGGGCATCAATCTTGTCTGAAAACTGCAGCCGGCTCTCGGCCTGGCAGTGGTGGCAGGCTGCTGGGGGGCAGGGCACTGCCGCATCCTGGCTCGGGGCAGGCAGGGTTGTTGGAGAGGAGGCTGAGGCCTGCGGGCAGTGGGCCACAGGGTGCATTAACCTCAGAGAGCAGCCTTGCTGGTCCTTGTTGCCGTGACAACAGCGGGCTGTGCCAGCAGCCCCGAAGAACGAATTAAATGGAAGGAAATTGCTGGTGCCCTCAGAAGCAAAAAGAAATTAAAGCAGGCTTCTCAGGAATCTGTGGATGTCTCTTTGACCTCCATACTCATGTTAAACATGTCAGCAAGAGATGCTCTCGGGGGTGCGGGTTGGAGGGACCTGCCCTGCCCACAGGATGTCCTTCAGAGAAGAAAGGCAGATAGCACAGCTCACAGATGCTGACTTTCCCTGGCTGGCCCCGGAACAAGAACCCCACTCAGCGGTGGCAGCCGGGGCTCAGCATTGGCGGTGATGGCCTGTTTTATCTCCCAGCTCATCCCACATCTGTCGAGTTTGCCCTGATGGGACGCGGTGACCTGGAAACTCACACAGAGCTCTGTTTCGGAATAGACTATAGAAAATAAACATGTGGGATAAATAAAGCACAGGGCAGGAAGTAATGGTTTGAAAAAGTTACCAGGAAAACCACGGGTGAGGTCAGGTTCAGAAACCGAATGGCTTTCGGAGGCCCTTGGTCCTGACATCACTCAGATTGCGCAGTAGAGACCTCCAAGTGGAGCGGTTGCTTTTGGAGTTTGCCCAGCGCTCAGTGTGCTAGCAGGCAGAAGAGCCCTGACCTACTTTCTTTTCTTTCTTTCGTTCTTTATTTTTAAAGAAAGTTTCACTGCTTGTTGTGAGATCTCCAACAGGGCAGTGAACTTGAAGAAGTGGGTTTTTTTTTGGGGGGGGGGGACTATTTAATATGTCAGGTTCCACATCTCCTTCGTGGAGAGGAGCCAACCTCCTAAGTGGGCTGTGTGGGGATCGGACCAAAATGAGAGCCTCGGCATAGTGAAATCCCTCCCTCTGTCCGCCTCAGCTTAGGCTGCATCCCAGGGCACTGTGATCCGTGTTTAGGGCTCTGCCTCGCTGAGAAAGAGATAAAATGGCCTTTTTGAGCAGTCAGACCAGAGGGCAGGCTGCAATGAAACCTGGTAATTGGATCATGGGTTGTCATGCCCTCCTGCACATGCACCAGTGGCTTCCCTCTGCACTTAGAATAACATCCAGGCTCCTTGCCGTGGTCTTCAAGGCCCTCCCTGACCTGGTTCCTGCAAACAGCTTCGACTTCAACCTCTGCCTCTCTCGCATGCCTCTCCGGCTACTCACATGTTCTTTCTGCTCCCGATGCATTCCACGCTCATTTCCTCCCCAGGTCTCTGCACATGGTCCTCACCTCTGCTTGAGAAATTGTCCCCAGATCCCCATGTGCTGACTCCTTCACTGATTGGCATGCAGATGTCACTTCCTCAGCGAGACCTGTGCCAGCACCTTGTCCAGAATGGTCCTGCGCCCCACCAGTCACTCGCCATCCCAGCACTGTGCTTCCTTTCCTGCACGGCCCTATCACTCTCTGACGTCATCTGTTTACTTCTTTGTTGACTCATTTATCATTGTTGCCCCTCACGCTCGAATGTCAGCTCCATGAAAACAGTGACTGCCTCATTCTTGGTCGCCACTATAATTCCCCAGTTCTAAAAGAGTGCCTGTCTTATTGTTGGTACCCACACTTTTGTTGAGTGCCTGAAGGCTTTCCAAAATTGTGGACTTTCTAAAATGCTACACAGGAGAAGAGAGATTGGAAATCCTCAAGTGGCAAATGTCTCTTGGCCCAAAATGACCCCTATTTTAAAAGATGTGGACAGTCTTCACAGAGATGCTTTTGGCCAAGAGCTCACGTAAGGGAATCTGGAAATCACAGTTTGGGGTTGGAGGTAACTGTTGGGATAGTTTCTGCTACAAGAAACAGAAAACCCACTTAAAAGCAACTTAAATATTTAGGGCATTTTCTAGCTCGTTTAACAAGCAGTTCTGGGGTAGGGTTGTTGCAGCGTTGGTTAGTGGTAGTGTCAGGTCCTTACCTTCCCTCTGTCTGCCATTCTCCATGTATGGCTTTTCCGCTTAGATTTGTCCCCATGTCACAGGATGGCTGCAGTCGCTAAGGGTATCATCTCACATAGTCAACTAGAAAAGTAGGAAAAGGGAATGGTCCTGTCTTGTGACCTTCTTAGGGGCAAAATGAGTTACTGAGCAGACTTTCCTCCTATCCCTTGGCCAGAGTGGCAATCATGCTCATTCCTAAAATAGTCACTGGCAAGAGGAATCCTACTATGTTTGGCTTTGACTAATAAAAATTCATCACCTGGTACAGGGGAGGGGCCCAGCATCCCCTGGTGCACTTGGCTTATAGATCCCTGTGTCGGATAGGGGCTGCTGGGTTGACATCAACAAGTTCCTTTACCAAGTGAAAGGCCTTTTTAAAGCATACATCGCTCCATCAGCAAGTGACAGTCCTGGAGACATCCTTAAAAACTGGAGCAAATAACTCTTGGGGCCAAGTTGACAAAAGCGTAAGTAGAGGGAAACAGGAAAGTGGAGCAAAACGGGGTAAAAGCAGAAGAAAAAGGAGAAAGAGAAAAGTAGAAAGTTTACGTGGTCCATGAGGATGGAATTTTACCGAGGGACGTATCGCTTACCTCTGTCTAGTTGCCTCGGTTGTCCTCTATTTATGGAGGCAGTTCTACAAGTTCAACACATGCTCCCCAGGCATCTGTGATACACTAGATTCTGACCTGGAATTCCTTTTTTCCCCAAGCAGTATGTCACTCAAGCATGACCCTTGTGTCTTCTCAAAGATTTCCAGAGAAGGAGATGCTTACACTAACCTACTAGCCCTTCGGCTGTGACTTCAAGGGAACCTTTTTGCCTAGGGTGCACCTAGGAGAAGAGCAAGCCCTCTGGGTCTTGGAATGTGGTTTGTTTGGAGACCAGCCTCTTCCAGTCTGTGACCAAATGTATTTTTTCAGGCTATCACAAAGGATACCTTCATTTTCTGGATTTCACACTAACTAGGCCTCCTCATTTCTTTGGGTTCTTTGGTGCTATTTTTATGACAGGTTTAGTTAGTAAGAAGAAGTGTAACCACATTATCTCCTGTCGCTAAAAACACTTGGTTTCCAGGCAGCATTTCACAGGTGTGGTTATCAGCATCTCCTTTGCTCTGTCCATGAGTAAATACTCCTTCTCCAATTTTGCTTTAACCAAATCCTGTAGGAGTTAGCCCTGGCAAAAGTCTTTTCATTTCTGCTTCCCACCAGGCTTCTTTGAAACAACTGGTGACCTAGCCTCCCACCCACCTGGCCTCCTCCATGTATTATGGGACTATAACGGACTGTAGCAGTCTCACACAACCTGCTGACATCTTTGTGGTTGATTTTTGTTTTTATATTAAAATCTCTTTCTTGTCATTATGAAACATTTCAGCCTACACAGATAATACAAACAGACATCCATTTACTCACCGCTCAGATGAACATGTTAACGTTTTGTCATATTTGCTTCGGATCAGTTTTTTCAGACGTGAAACGTGAGGGCTGGTCCTTCCCCAGAAGAAACCGTTAACTGAACATTGATGAGCATCGTTTGCATGCATGCTTCATACTGTTCATTATACCTCATGGTTCACCTAACAGTATATCCTATTTGTATGTTAAGGATTTATTTAAGTGGTATTCTGTGCATAGCCTTTTGGAATATGCTTTTCTTTTGCCGCTGTGTTTTGCAGATTTATCCCTGTTACTTCAATAGACCTGCTTCATCTTAATTGCTGGTGATCCACTCTATGGATGTGGCGCAGTTTGTTTATTCACTGCCCTGTTGGTGGATATTTGGGCTTTTAAGGAAAACATTCCCCTTATTTTCCTTTTTTCTTAACGTGTAATCGTAAACAGTGCCAAAATGAACATTCTTATACACATTGCCTTGTGCCCATATAAGAAATTTTCTTCACTGTTTATAAGTCGAATTGATGGGTCATAAGGTAATGTACATTGTACAATGAAGTAGAGATTAAGAGATTGCTCTCCAGACTGATTCAGTGAACTTGTAATACCGTTAGCAATGTACAAGAGCTGTCATTTCTTAAGATTCTTGCAAACACTTAATATCTTCAGATTTAAAATATTTTTTCCAGTCTGATGGGTATGAAAATAGTATACAGTATATATCTTTTTAAATGTTTGCATTTTCTGGAGTGTTAGTGAGGTTAAGCATTGTTTTTCGTTTGCTTGTTGGGTATTTCGTTTGTTTATTTGTATATTGTGAATTGTCTGTATCCTTTGTCCATTTCTATATTGGGTTTTCTATTTCCCACTGATTTGTAGAAATTCTTTATTAAGTATGACTAGTAGCCTTCTGTCAACTCTGAGTGTTCCAAAGATCTTCTCCTAGCTGGTTGCTTATCTTTTATATTTCAAATCTTATATATAAAGAATTTTTAAATTTTCATGTAGCCAAATTGATAAGTCATTCCTTTATAATTTGTTCCTTTTGCAACTTGTTCAAAAAAATCTTTCCCTATCACAAAATGAAAAAAAAATATTCTCCTTTTGTTCCTTGTAAAGGGAAAGAATTGCTGATTTTTCACATTTATTTTTTTTAATTTACCCAGAATTAATTCTGTGTATGGTGTGAGGCAGGAGTCACTTTTATTTTTTCACACGGGTAGCCGGTTGTCCTGGCTCCGTAGTTTGAACAATCTTACCTTTATTATGTATTTAGTAACCTTGGCCTGTTTGAAAATAGGGATGCAGGAAATGTTTGTTTTCTTCCATGAGGCTCAGCCCTGTAATAGTTCTTCCCATACCCTGTGCTAGTGATTCTCAAACTCTAGGGCACCTGAGAATCACTAGGGGAGCGTGTCAGGAATGCAGAGTCCTAGGACCCACCTCTGATCACTAAATGAGAATCTGTGAGGGCGGGAGCCCAGGAATATGTATTTTCAACAGATGCCACAGGTGAGTTTGATGCAGGTGGCCTGTAGAGCACAGTGAAAAATCCTGCCCTTAATTTAATACCAGGAAGCACAGTTTTCCCTCTCCAAACCGTACATCTTCTAGGGGACACAGCTGAAAATATTATGCTTTCTCTTTTATACACACATACTCTTACCCTCATCAATTAAAGGGCCCCAACCAACCCCTTCGATGAAAATGGAAAGGATTCCAATCTTCAGTCTTCTGTGATGACTGTGGTCATGTTAATTCTCCTAAGGAAGCCAGGTAATATTTGTTAGGCTGGTAAAAATGATGCTAGGAGTCCAGAGAGACTAGAGAGCCACAGCACAGGCCGATTTCCTGTTCAGTTTGACCACCATGCGTATTCTATGCTATTAATTCCTCTCTCCGTAATTTTGCTGTTTCCTGCAGAATCTGTGCTGTTCACTCTGGTTGGACCTGGAAGGAGTTTTACAATTTAAAAATCATAATAATTCACCCACAAGCCTCCACCTTTGGTGGTGGTCTCCACTGCTGCTGTCATCAGGGCTTTCCCAGGGGAGGGACTGTGTAGCCTACGATCTAAGCCCTTTCTTGGGATACCTAGACTCCTCGGCACCATGGGGCCGAGGCAGCCTTTCATGGTTTAGAAGCAAGAAGATTGAGTTTCTCAGACTGGCGTGTATGTGTGTGGAAGGGGCAATGTGGATGAGTTGCTGGTGGTAACAGAGGCTTGTCTGCTCATTTCAAATGTTAAAGAGGCCAGAGAAGGAACATTCCTTAATGCAAGAGTACAGGAGCTCCGTTTGCTGGGACAGTATGTAAAACTAGACGAACACTCAAAAGCCTTCCCCCAAATATTTATTTTTTTACTTGTAAACGAGTCGCTGTGTTCTCTCTTTCACTCTGAAGTGTACTATTAGTTTGATACTATAATGGTTTGGGCTGTCAGGGTAGCCTAGCAAGTATATGCAAATCATTAGGAAACATCTATTCTTCCTGTCGCTTCATTTTCAGGAAAATTCCAGACCCTAAAATGAGAACAATGGGAAATCTAATCTTTGAATAAATGACTCTCAATATAATTTCTAGTGGTAACCACACGTTACCACTCTCAGATCTTTTCCTTTGACTTTAGATGGGAAATCTGATCCTTTCCATTGATGTGGAGAGTGCCCTGTCTTTTAATAGGTTTCATGGGGAAGTATTACTTTTGTCTTTGTTCTGAGTATTACTAATTCAGATAGAGGGGAAAAGAGTGACTTATGTGGACAAATATGACCAGTTGTTGGAAAACCAGTAGGAATTCCCAGGAAAAGCGTAATCTTTGTAACAGGTGCAGTTCTCTCTGACTTATCTCTCTGGATCTCTCTTGGGAAATGCTTTGTTGTGTGTTCGCCTGGTGTTGACAACACCGAGTCTACCTCCCTAGCCACAGATAAAATAAGTTGTTCATGATTAACCTCTTGGACTTTGCACGGACACCTGCTTATGCAATTTAGTGATCCCTGGTGGCCGGAAACTTTTGGGGGTGTGGACTTTCTCACATCCGCAGTGCAAATACTGAGTGCAGGGATCAGGTCACCTACACTCACAGGTTCCCAGTGCGGAGGTAGATTTTAAAGTGGTTGCAGGACATATCAACTACAGTTATATGTACAGGGTAATCATTGAGTACAAGAATGGCAAATCAGATATAGAAGTGAAGTCTAGGAGACACACAAATAGGTGGCCAGTGATCTGTGTTTATTGTTTTAAAAATAGATAGTGCATTAGGAAGAGGCAGAACCAGAACTTGAACTTAAATCTGAGTCATACCAAAGTCTGTATTCTCATCACTAACCTGTATTGCTCCTCTAGGGATTGTAGGAAAGGCCCATGTAACTCATCATTAAGAGGATTGACTGACCACATCACCCAGAGAAAAATTCTCTTATTATACAAAGATTTTCATACATATGTATCCAACATTTTACAAAGGGTGTTAAATGTAGAGCTGTTAGAATCATTGACCACGAGGTCCCTGTTGATAATTAGATGGCAGTGGGATTCTGTATCCATTGATGATAGCTGCATAGTGAAATATACGCTTTTTCCCCTTTGGGGACATGTGGAGTAGGAAAAGGGAAGCCAAGAACATACAGGCTGCATTTGAATCCAGCTATGCCACACAGTAAAGGCAAGTGGATTTTCCCTATCGGTATACAAACATGTTCTCGTAACTCCAGAATTAAACTGAAAAAAGCTTTCTTTGACCCACATCCCCATTCAGCCACTGGCCAATTTCTTTCCCATTCGCAGTGTAACTTCTACAAATATTCTCCATAATCACCAATATGACGTGCCCCTTCCCTCCAGTTTTCTCCTCAAGGATGACCCACATGGGCTTCAGACCCTCACTCACGGATGCCTTCCCACACAAAATCGAAAGGTTGTTCCCTGTCTTCATTTTCCTCAAATTCAGAGCAGCGTTCAATTCATGATTCCTTCTTTTTTAAAATAGGGTCCTAATTGACATAGCATTACACATTAGTTTCAAGTGTACGACATAATGATTTGATGTTTGTATATATTGTGAAATGATCACACAAGTCTAGTTGGCATCCGTTACCTTACCTAGTTACACAATTTTTTTTTCTTGAGATGAGGACTTCTGAGATCTGCTCTCTTGGCAACTTTCAGATGTGCAATACCTTACTATTAGCTGTAGTCACAATGCTGTACATTACACCCCTGTGATGAACTTATTTTATAACTGGAAGTTTTTACCTTCTGACCCTCTTCACCCATTTTGCCCACCCCCACCCCCTGCTCTGGCAACCACTCATCTGTTCTCTGTGTCTGTGAGCTTGGCGTCTAGGTGTTTTTGTTTGTTTGTTTTTTTGGATTCCACATACAAGTGAGATCATACTGTATTTGTTTTTCTTGGTCTGACTGACTTTATTTAGCATAATGCCTTCCAGGTCCATCCATGTTGTCACGATAGGCAGGATTTCATTCTTTTTTATGCCTGAATAATATTACCTCATAAATATATACACCGTATCTTCTTTATTCACTCATCCATTGATGGAGACGTAGGTTATTTCCATATCTTGGCTATTGTGAATAAAGCTGCAGTAAACATGGGGGTGTATATATCTTTTTGAGTTAGTGTTTTCATTTTCTTTGGATAAATACCCAGAAGTGGAATTACTGGATCATGAAGTAGGTCTACTTAAAAATTTTTGAGGAACCTCCGTACTGTTTTCCGTAGCGGCTGCACTAGTTTACGTTCCCATCAACAGTGCACGAGGGATCCCTTTTTTCCACATCCTCACCAATACTTGGTATTTCTTTTTGATAACAGTCATTATGTCTTTTTGATAATAGTCATTCTAACAGGTGTGTCAGCATCTCTTCTTAAAGCCTGTTTTTTTTTTTTCTCTCTAGGATTTTTCTCCCAGCTTACTAGATACCTCTTTGATTTCTCTTCTGCTGGCCTCCTCTCCTCTGCTGAACCTCTAAATTTTGATGAGTCTGAGGGCTTGTTCCTGCAACCATCTCTCTTCACCTCCTCTTTCCTCAATCCCATTGTGTTACATACCTTACATAAACTGAAGACGTCAAATCTATACCCTCAGCTCTCACCTCTGCTTTGAACTCCAGTGTCATATATCGAGCCACCTACCTGACACTTCTTCTTACATATCTTATAAGCACCTCAGACTTGATATGTCTTAATATGCCCCACCCCACCTACTTCTTCCTGAGTCTTCTCTATCTCATGAAAAGACACCATTATCTATCTACCCAAGAGCTCAGGCTGTAAACCCACCAATTATCCAGGCGTTTTCTCTGTCTCACCCACCACATCTAATCCTTTAGCAAATCCTGTTGACTTTACATTTGCACATAAATCTGTCTGCTTCTCTCCATTTCTTCTGTTCCCACCGTGGTGTAAGCCACCCCAACTCTTTCCTGGACCATGAAAGTGGCCTCATAACAGGTTTCCTTGCTTCCACTATTGATTCCTGCTACAATTCATTCCCCCATGTAGCGGCCAAAATTATTTCTTTAAGAAGTAAATAAAAGCAGAAACTAGCACACCATTGTGAAGCAATTATACTCCAATAAAGATGTTAAAAATAAAAGTAAATAAGTTCTTGTCACTGTCTCATTTAAAAATTTACAATGGACTACTTCCAGTAATACCTAACTCACTCCTATCAGACCAGCTCTCACACAGATAACAACTATAAACTCAGGAAAGAATAGACAAACAACTACCTGGAGGGACTGGTGAGCCATCAAAAGCAGATACAATTGGGAAAGAGTCTGTGCTTGAAAAGTGGGATAGAGCAGAGAAGAGTTGCCCACAGTCCTGGCTGATCCTTGAATTATGCTTGCGTGGGGTAGACTCCCAACAGCCCAGAATAAGGCTTATAGAACTCAACAGAGATATCAGCTGTCACTCACGGCAAGGGAAGCAGAACTTAGAGTTTCGAGTTAGTCAAGTCAGTTGGCCTGCTAAAAGTGAACAAGATAATAATAATAACACTACTTGGAGAAATATAACAGAGTCCAGAGGTTCTATAGCATTTCATTCTCTCTGGTCAGGAAATGATACAAAATTACTAGACATGGAGAAACAGAATAACATGACTTACACTCAAGCAAAGACAATCTTTGGATACCCACCACTAGATGACCTATTTGTTGTATTTAGCAGACAAAGATTTTACAGCAGCTATTATAACTGTATTCAAGTACCTATAGGAAAATATTCTCACAGTGAATGAACAAACGGAAATCTCAGCAGAAAAAGAAACTACAAAAAGAACCAAATCAACATTCTGGAACTGAAAAATACAGTGTTTGGAAAAATTCACTGGATGAGATTAATGGAAGATTGGAGATAACAAAAAAGAGAGTTCATAAGCTTGAAAGTAGATCAGTAGAAATCATCCACGCTGAGGAATAGACAGGAAAAATATTTTAGAACCTCATGCCCTGTGAACAATATAAAAAGGTCTAACGTGCATTTGATCGGAGTCCCAGAAATAGAGGAAAGAGAATGGAACAGAAAAATATTTGAAGACATAATGGCTGAAAATGTCCTATATTTAAAGTCATACATTTTAATAATTTATGAAACCAAATAAGCCCCACGTGGAATAAGTAAAAAGAAAACTATACCCAAGACAAAACATCATGCATCTGAAGAAAACTAAAGATGAAGAGTAAATCTTTTTTTTTTAAGAATATTTAGATTTTTTGAGCACATAAAGAATGGAGACTTCTTTTTTTAAATTAATTTATTTATTTTTGCTGTTTTGGGTCTTTGTTTCTGTGGGAGGGCTTTCTCTAATTGTGGCAAGCAGGGGCCCACTCTTCATCGCAATGCGTGGACCTCTCACTATCGTGGCCTCTCTTGTTGCGGAGCACAGGCTCCAGACGCGCAGGCTCAGTAGTTGTGGCTCACGGGCCCAGTTGCTCCGCGGCATGTGGGATCTTCCCGGACCAGAGCTCGAACCCGTGTCTCCTGCATTGGCAGGCGTACTCTCAACCACTGCGCCACCAGGGAAGCCCCTGAAGAGTAAATCTTGAAAGCAACCAGAGAGATGGAATATGAATGACTGGGGGCTTTGTTCCACTGTTTTCAGGCTTCTAGAGATGACAGTAATTTTAAAATGCTGAAAGAAACAAAAACCAACCTAGAATTCTATATGCAGCAAAAATACCCTGTAAGAAGGAAGGGGGCACAGAGGGGACATTTTCAGATAAATAAAGTTAGGAGAATGAATTGCCAGTTGACTGCACTACAAGACGTGCTACAGGGAGTTCTCCAGGCGGAAGGGAAATGATACCAGCGGGAAATCTGTAATATCGGGAAGGGATGAAGAGCACCGGATATGGTAAATATGGAGATAAATAGCAAAGGCCATTTTTCCTTCTGATTCCTTTAAAGTACGTATGACTGTTTAAAAGAAAAAGTATAACATTGTGTTTTGGGATTTATTGACAGCTCACCTCTATAAAAACTACAGTATAAAGAAAGGGAATGGAGAAAATGGGTATATACTGTTGTAAGGTCCTTAAACTCATGTGAAATGGTATCATATTAACTCTAAGAAGACTGTGAAATGTTAAGGATATATATTGTAACTTCTGGAGCAACTGCTGGGTTAAAATAAAACAAAAAGGCAAAGAGGGCACCTAAAACGCTCATAGATAAAGTGGGATTCTAAAAAAAATGTTTGATTAACTCAAAAGAAGGTAGACAAAGAAGAACAAAAACAGAGAGGACAGGCAGATAACAAAATAGTAAAATGTTAGACCTAAATCCAACCGTATAAATAATCATTAAATGTAAATAGGATAAGCACTCCAGTTAAAAGCAGAGATTGACAAACTGCACAAAAATACAAGATCCAACTAATGTATGCTGTCTCTAGCCGTTTTAAGTATCAAGACACAAACAGATTGAAAGTAAATGGATAGATTAAGTTATAACATGCAAATAGTAAGCATAAAATGGCTGGATTGGCTATATTAGTATCAGGTAA
The DNA here is from genome assembly GCF_964270905.1 of Leucopleurus acutus. Taxonomy (NCBI): domain Eukaryota; kingdom Metazoa; phylum Chordata; class Mammalia; order Artiodactyla; family Delphinidae; genus Leucopleurus; species Leucopleurus acutus. The sequence continues at coordinate 57,219,163 of NC_139145.1, read as the reverse complement.
AGTAGACTTTAAGATAACGAGTTCAAGAGAGACATATCATAATGATAAAATGGTCCGTTCATAACTGATCAATCATAGGTATGCATGCTCCTAGTAACAGAGCTTCAAGATACATGAACAGGGGCTTCCCTGGTGGCGCAGTGGTTGAGAATCTGCCTGCCAATGCAGGAGACACGGGTTTGAGCCCTGGTCCGGGAAGATCCCATATGCCGCGGAGCAACTAGGCCCTGTGAGCCACAACTACTGAGCCTGCGCGTCTGGAGCTTGTGCTCCGCAACAAGAGAGGCCGTGACAGTGAGAGGCCCGCGCACTGCGATGAAGAGTGGCCCCTGCTCTCTGCAACTAGAGAAAGCCCACGCACAGAAACGAAGACCCAACACAGTCAAAAATAAATTAATTAATTAAGAAAAAAAAAGTAAGATTTTTTAAAAAAAAGGATACATGAACAAAAGTTGACAGCATTAAAGGGAGAAATAGACATATCCACAGTCATTATTAGAAAATGAACACTACTGTCTCAGCAATTAATAGAACTACTAGACAAAAAGATAAGTAAAATCATAGAAGATATGAGGAGGGCTATCAACTGTTTTGATCTAATGGGTATGTATGCAACAGTGTGTAACAACTGCAGAGTACACATTTTTTTCAAGTGCACATGGTACATTCATCAAGATAGAACACATCCTGGGCCATAAAACATGTCTCAATAAATTTACAAGGATTAAAGTTATATGGGCAATATTTTCTGACTACAGTAGAATTGCATTAGAAGTTTAAAACAGTGAAAAGTCTAGGAAAACTCCAAATATTTGAAGGACAACACACTTCTGATCGGCTCCTTTTTCTCATTTGAGCCTCACCTTAAAATCTACCTCCTTTATGAGGCCTTCTCTGACTTCCAGTTTAGGGTAAGCTCCCCAATGAAGTTTTACTGTATGGCTTTGTTTTCCTTTCACCGTAGTACTATTCGCGTTCCCAGATATTTTCTTCTTTGGCCGTTGGTTTAACTGTTTCCCCCCACTAGTATGTAAGTTCTAAGGAGGTAGGGCTCTTTCTTTATTGTTCACTGCTAGAATGGTGACGAAACACAGTAAATGCTCAATAGGAATTGCTGAATGTATGAACAGTAAATACGGGTCCTCCACAATCCATCATAAGCTCATCTAGATGCTGATAATGAGAATCATGATAACATCACCACTGATAATAATAAATAACATTCTGCTGGTATTCGTATTGCTCAGGCACTTTAACTGCTGTAATCCTCACAGCTGCCTGTGCAGTAGTACTTCTGTTATCCCCATTTTACAGAGGGAGAGACTGAGCTACTAAATATTGTCATCAGTGTCACTTGGATAGTGAAGAGGGAGCTAGAAAACGTGGGTTTTCTGATTCCATAGTGCTTGTTCTGAGCCATCAGTAGTTGGTGATGGGAGAGAGGAAGGCCGGTGGTTGTGCATGCACGTTGGTAAATGAGGCAGCACAAGCTCTGTCAAGTCTTAGAAACAAGGCTTTGGTCCTCTGCCTCAAAGCCACAGTCTACTTTCAACTAAAGATGGAGAAGAGTCTTTTCAACGTTAACGTCAGTTTCACGTTTCTGTGGACCAGTCCTGATAATGACAGTATTTTAAACCAGTGGAGAAAGGATAGGTTAGTCAGTAAATGGTGTTGAAACAACTGACTAATATTTGGAAACAAAATTAGATTACTGCTTTATGGAATAAATCTAAACAATTTCTAAAAGAATTAAAGATTTAAAATTAAAATATGAAATCATACACAAGAATGTTAGGGACAAAATGTAGGTGAATATTTAAGCTTGGATGAAGTGGCCTTTCTAAGTGTGGTAGTATGCCCTAGTTGAGCCTGAACTGGGATTCAGATTTAGTGACTTTTAGTGATCCAGTGGGCCAGCACAGAAGGTGCAGCATATATCTGAGGGTTGGGAAGGAATCCCTTCACCTGTCTTTTAACAACTTTTAACAGCTGTTCCAGCCTTCCTCTGCCTCAGGAGATGACTCATCTCCCACTATCCAGAGGAAAAAGAGACTAGGGGTTTTAAAGTATAAAGTGATAAACTCATTCATCCTTACCTTCTTGTCATGGGTTTCAGAAGAAGTGGTGTCCATCTTCTTGACCTAAGCCACTCCTTCTACAAATACTTTAAAATTTATTACTTTACACCAAGAAATTGTCAAGCACATAGGTGCCATCCTAAAATGTGTGGGATGATATCTCATTGTGGTTTTGATTTGCATTTCCCTAATGATTAGTGATGTTGAGTACCTTTTCATGTACCTGTTGGCTATCTGTATGTCTTCTTTGGAAAAATGTCTCTTTAGATCCTCTGCCCTTTTAAAAATTGGATTGTTTGGGTTTTTGCTATTGAGTTGTATGAGTTCTTTATATATTTTGGATATTAATCCCTTATCAGATATATGATTTGTAAATATTTTCTCCTGTTCAATAGGTTGCCTTTTAATTTTGTTGATGATTTCCTTTCTTGTGTGGAAGCTTTTTAGTTTGGTGTAAACTAGTTTATTTTTGCTTTTGTTGCCTTTGCTTTTGGTGACAAATCCAAAAAAAAAAAAATCACGAAGAGTGTTGTCAAGGAGCTTACCACCTGTGTTTTCTTCTAGGAGTTGTATGATTTCAGGTCTTACATTTTGAGTTAATTTTTGTGTCTAGTGTAAGATAGTGATCCAGCTTCATTCTTTTGCACGTAGCTGCACCATTTATTGGAGAGATGTCCTTTCCCCATTGTATACTCTTTGACTCCTGTGTGTGTTTGTTTTGGGGATGTCTCTTCTGTTCCATTGATCTATGTGTTTTTATGCCAGTACCATACGTTTTAGATTACTATAGCTTTGTGATATAGTTTGAAGTCAGGGAGCATGATGCCTCCAGCTTTGTTCTGCTTTCTCAAGAATGCTTTAGCTATTTGGGGTCTTTCATGGTTTCATACAAATTTTAAGATTGTTTGTTTCTGTGAAAAATACTGTTGGAATTTTGATAGGGATTGTATTGAATCTGTAGATTGCATTGGCACTATGGTCATTTTAGTAATATTAATTCTTTCAATCCATGAACACAGCGTATTTTTCCATTTATTTATGTCTTCATCAGTACAAATCTTTCCCCTCCTTGATTAAATTTATCCCTACGTATTTATTATTTTTGATGCAAATGTAAATGGGGTTTTCTTAATTTCTTTCCTGGTAGTTTGTTATTAGTGTATAGGAATGGGCAGATTTTTGTATATTGATTTTGTATCCTGCAACTTTACTGAATTTGCTTATTACTTACAACAGTTCTTTGGTACAGTCTTTAGGCTTTAAAGTATATATAGTTATCATGTTATCTGTAAGTAGTGACAGTTATATTTCCTCCATTCCAATTTGGATGCCTTTTATTTCATTTTCCTGAATAATTGCTCTGGCTAGAACTTCCAATACTATGGAATAAAAATGGTGAGAGTGAGTATCCTTGTCTTGTTCCTGATCTTGAGGAAATGCTTTTAGCTTTTCACCATTGAGTATGAGGCTAGCTGTGGGCTTGCCAGATATGGCCTTTATTATGTTGAGGTATGTTCCCTCTATACCCCATTTGTTGAGAGTTTTTATCATCAGTGGGTGTTGAATTTTGTCAAATCCTTTTTCTGCATCTATTGAGATGATCTTACGATTTTTATCCTTCATTTTGTTAATATGGTGTATCATATTGATTGATCTGCAAAGGCTGAAACATCCTTGTATCCCGGGGAGAAATCCCACTTGATCATGGTGTGTGATCCATTTAACATACTGTTGAATTTACTTTGCTAATATTTTGTTGAGGATTTGTACATCTATATTAGTCAGGAAATGTAAATGTAAATTTTAAACTTAAATGTAAATTTTCTTGTGGTATCCTTGTTTGGTTTTGATATCAGGGTAATGCTAGCCTCGTAAAATAAGTCTGGATGTATTCCTTTCTTTTCTGTTTTTTGAAAGAGTTTGACAGGATTGGTATTAATTCTTCTTTAAATATTTGGTAGAGTTCACCAGTGAATCTGTCTGGTCCTGGACTTCTGTTTGTTGGGGGGTGAGAATGTCTTACTTATCTTTATATTCCCAACCTCTAGGACAGTGCCTGGCTCATAGTGGATTGTGGTAAATACTTAAGGGTAAGTTAATAATATCAGCTATCATTTATTTAATATTTACTATTTTTTGAGCACATGCTAAACACTATAGATGCACTATTTCATTTATTCTTCACAAGAACCCTGTAAGATGTGGTCTGTTATTTTCTTCATTTAGCAAATGAGGAGACCAAGAAAACTGGCTCAGAGACTACAAGGCTAGATTGAGATCACACAGTTAGGAAGTAGCAGAGCCAGGATCTGACTTCTGAGCTGGTGATCTTTACACTAGGCGGCAGTTACTGTGTGACCTTGGGCAAGTCACTTCCCTTCTCTGGTACTCCATTTCCTCATTGAAACTGATGGGGCAATCTAGACTATCTCTAAAGCCCCTTCCAGTTTTGCTACTCTATTACTCCATTAGAAGTAGAAGACAAAGTTATAACAAATTCCACGAAAATGAAAATCTTCTTAATAGAAAGACTTCCAGGTCCCAGTTAGTGCTCCATTTCTCTACAAACACTAATCATTACATTGACTTTTCCATTGAATCAAAGAGCTTCGATGGTTTCTCGGAATTCATTGCCTTCATATTTGGCCAACCCAGTGGACAGGGACCTTGAGCAGGTTCTTTGTCGCCAGCCCCAGAACCCATTCCGGCTAGTTGAAGCAGAAATGGAAATTTATTGAAGGGTATTACGTGGTTCACAGGTTCTTCAGAGGGCTAAGCAGTATCAGACTGTGGCCAGGGACGAGGGCCAAGCCACACGGACATACTGTCCTGGAAAAGCTCCGGGTTTGCCACAGCGAGGTGCAGAGTGCAGTTCACACCATGATACTGGACCCTGGGTGCCTAAGATTCCCCTGGGCTGCCCCCCAAGCACCAGATGCTTGGGCCCCTGGCCTCCCTACAAAATGGATTCTGCATGTTACTCTTGAGAAGTGAAGGCTCTCTGGCTCTGATTAGAGAACACCAGTCGCACACCTGCACTCCATCTTTAAGGGAAGCCAGGAATGTGGGTAGGCACCTTCTACCTTCAGGAAGCAGGACTTAGGATGTGGGCCACTCCCTACACTGGAAAACACCCAGGGGGTGCTGGATGATCACACACACTGGCACAGTTGACCACTCTATAGATTTATTACACTGCTCTAGGAAGGCAGCTGGACCTCATCATATAAGTATGTGTCTTAAAACTGAGAACCTCTTTGAATTCGGACATTGAAATAATAGCGGCTAATACGCACTCTTGGTCAGGCCTTGTGTTAAGCTATGTACCCACATTTTCCACTCAGGCCTCGCAACGCTCCTGTGAGGAATACACTGTTGTCCTCAGTATGGATTACCTTCCTCATCTGCCAGTTGAGGATACTGAGGCCCAGAGAGGAAGTACCGCGTCCTCTGTCACTCAGCTAGTAAGTGGTGGAGCGTGGACTCGAACTAGGTGAGCCCCTGCATCGTTTTGCCTCAGGCAAAGAGGTTTGTTGGGTTGACGAACAAACCCTGGTGCTGGGTCACATCTAGCTCTGGCTGTCCTCAGGTCTGAATCTGGGGTGTGCCCAAACCAAAGAGAATTTCCCGAGAAAATTAGGTTGACCAGATTTGTAAGAATCGTCATGCATCTTCCTCTTAATGTTTTCCTAATGTCAGTGAGTTTCAGACGCTAAGATGCTCTTACGTCTAGTTAAAATTGAAGCTTTGAAAATGCTTGGGATCTTTGTCGTTCACCCTAATGTTCTGGGAACTGGGTCCTGATAGAAAACTATCGCATAAACTCCGTTCCCTGGGGTCCCCACTTCGTACCGTGCTGCTGCCTCAAGTTCACACTTGCTGTAAAGTTCTGGAAACCTGGTCTAGGGGAGGAAAATAATTTTTCTTGACGCTCTTAGTGTCCCTGGCTGGGTCCGAAAATTAACCTGACGAAGACAACGGGAGAAAAGAATACAAATTTAATGTAAGTTTTACATGACACCGGAGCCTTCAAAAGGAAGTGAAGACCTGAAGAAACAGTTAAACCTGAGTGTTTTTATGCTGGGTTTGATGGAGAGCAGACAGCCGTGTAGAAATATGGTAGAACAAAGAGTATGAGGAAATAAGTGTAGTAAACTGGGGGAAACTTAGCAAGTCCTGTTTGGTTTCTTTTCCATGTTTCTCTGACTTGAAGATAAAGATGCTTCTTTGCTCCAGATACGGAGAAAATATCTCTTACAGGAGGGTCTAACGACCTGCTTCAGGGAAGAAGGGGAAGAGGAAGGTCAGAGAGACGTTCCTGCTTCTGCCATTTTTTCAAACTCCTTCAGGTTAAAATAGTCCATATGCCAAGGTGCTGTGCGCTGCGGTAGTATGTCCTGAACGCCATCACTTGATAGAAGTGGTTCCTGTTCTTACCCCTTCACATGTATTCTTGCAGCTTTTCCAGACAGAGTCAGCAGCCACTTCAGAGAAACAAATATTTAAAACAAAATAACCCTGCCTTCCACCTTGCCATAAATATACGAGCATAAACTCTGGTTGTGAAATTCAATGCTTATTTGGCCTGAGGCAAAACCGTAAAGCAGTTTTACGGGCCCCATTCAGGATAGAGATAAATGCACCAGTGAAAATACACATAACTTGGGGAACACATGCAATTAATGATGACCCGAGGGAAGCACCCTCCCTCCCCAGGCAGACAGCTCTCCTGCATGGTACTGGTTAGAGAGACTTGGCAGGAGGCAGGAAGAGAGGATGCTGCTGCTTCAGCTCGAGATGACAAGTGAAGCCAGAAGGGGAAGGAAGTGGGAGGAGAGGCCAGAGCAGAGGGCCATAATTTCATTATGAATTCCTGCCTATTCAGAGCTGATTGTCCCCAAATTTGTCATTAAAAGTGCAATTTCCTCTATGAAAACTTTCCAAGGACCCCAGGAAAGATGCTGAGAACAGGAAGTGGGGCATCCAGTTATTCATGTGGGTAATGAACTTTATTCTGTATTAATTATTTATGAATTCTGCGTTCTATCCAATCTTTGTTTAGTAATGAAGTTAGTATTACTTTTTGTTCCTTCATTTGTGCGTTTGTCCAACAGACATTTATTGACTTTCCGCTGTGCTGGGACCCTGGGCATACTGAAGAGGTCCTGGTTACTTACTGTCCTCTGATGCTTACTCTGTACCAGGAGAGGCAGACATTAAGCATCTAATTACACACCGAAGTTAAATAGTTATCAGGTTGTTATGTGCTATGACGAATCAAAGGATGTGATGAGAGCAGGTAACAGGAGAGGCTGACTGTGTCAGAGGGTCAGGAAAAGTGACATTTGAGCCTGAGGAAGAAAAAGCAATCAGATGCAAGGAATGGGTGTGAAAAGATGTAAAAGTGGTTTCTAAGCATGCGTTTATCATCTCTTTTTCTTATCGTCTTTAATTACACGAGAGTTTTTCTAAGTGTGATCTTTGAGCTACCTGCATCAGAATCACTTGGAAGCGTGTTAAAAATTCAGATTCCCGGGCCCCACACCAGGCCACTAAATCAGTATCTCTAGGAGCAGGGCCTGGCAAGCTGCACTTTAAATATAGCACACTCCCCAGCCCGCCAACCTCCCTGAGATGATTCTTACCCTCACTGTTTGATTGGAAAGCCACTTCCTTATAGTAGAGGAAGCTTTATAATTCTTGCCGAGGTTTCTGCTTATGACACTCTTTGATCCCCACTGCAACCTTATATAGTACACAAGCTAAGTATCATTATTCCACGTTTACAGATGATGTATCTGAGACCTGGAAAAGAGAAGGGTTTACCCCCTCGTCAGTGAGCCTTGTGCCCTTCTCCTTATACCACGGTGGATTACAGTGGCCATACCTGCTTTACACATGTGATGTAATACACCCAGGAGTGGATTGCAAGCTTGAAGACATACTTACATTTCCTTCACAGTGATTGTTATTGGCATAGTATCACCTAGTAGTTCAGCAGGTCTAAAGTCAGACAGATCTGGAGTCTAGTCCCAGCTCTGCCACTTAATAGCTGTGTGACCTTCACTCTCTACTTCAGTTATCTCGTTTGTTAAATAAGGATAAATAATAACGCCTACACCATTGAGTTGTTTCAGAGATTAAGTGAAGTACTGTGTGTGAAACACCAAGTGTAAAGCTTTTGAGTACTTAGTGTGAAACACCAAGTGTAAAGCTTTTGAGTACTTAGTACTACTGTTGTACCTATAATATTCAGGATCCACTGAATGTGCAGTAGTGTTACCAACTAAGTGAAACCCAGATAAAAATCACAAGAGATGTTACACATGGAGGGTTTAAGTAACTGTTATGAGTCATTCAGGCAAAAACAATCTGAGACAACTCAGTAACAATGAGCACATCCAGCACCCAAATCTTGGTTTCTAAATACCATTATTCACTAAAGAAACCAGGTCTTCTTGAAGAAAGGCTGCTTTAAGTTCTGGAGAAGGGAAAATAGGAGGTGATCTGGAACATTTTATTGTGTCACAAAGTATTGAAGTGCTTAAAGACTGATGGGGACATGTCAAAAAGGGATGAGCTAGCCCGAATTGGCTCCCTCTTCTCAAATTTGGAACAGTTTGAACATCAGAAAAAAAATGACAGGGATGTTGACTATAACACTTTGAGAAAAAAATTCATGAGTTGACAATGGTGGTTAAAAAGGTGGAATAGAGCCAGGGAAGCTTTTTTTTAAACAAAATTCCAGCAACTGTATGTGGAAGGAATGAACAGAGTTAGAAAAGTCACAAAATTTCTGTTTTGTAACACGTATAATAATCGGATTCAGACAAGGATCATCATGGGAGGCTAAAATCTTTTGTTAAAGGTTGTTGGGAAAACATATTCAGTCTTAAAGATTACTTATATCAATATTATTTATTTTACTATTATGCAAAGAGAAAAGTATATCTTTCCTATGGGGAGATCTGGTAAATACCAAATAATCAAATGATCAAATTTAACATCACAAGTTATGAGACAAACTGACATTATATTCCTTCTGATGTGATGCAGCAGGAAATACACAACCTCACCCACGTGGCATTATTGCCAAAATTGTCTAACCCGAATCAAATTGTAGGAAACAATCAGACAAATCCACGAGGATATTCTACAAGACAACCAGTCTCTACTCTTCAAAAAATTTACTGTTGTAAAAGATAAAAAGAAAAAACAAGGGAAGAATGTTCTAGAATCCAGACTCATGTTCTAGAATTAATGATGTAGAATGATAAGTGATTTAGATGAAAGGAAACTAAAGACCTGGCAATTAAATGCAGTGTGTAGTCCTTGATTGGATCCTGGCTCTTAAAAAGCTATACAACAACCCAAATGTTCATCACCTAACAAAGGGATAAACAAAATTTGGTATTTCTGTACAATGTGATCTTTTTCAACCAGGAAAGGAATGAAATAATACATGCTACAACATGAAGGAACTTCAAAAACATTATGCTAAGGGAATGAAGCCAGATATAAAAGCCCACATATTTTATGATTTTATTTCCTTGAAATTTCCAGAATAGACAAATCCATAGAGACAGAAAGTAGATGAGTGGTTGTCAAGGGCTGCGGGGGAGGGGAGAATGGGGAGTGACTGATAATTAGTTACTGGATTTCTGTCTGGGATGATGAAGATGTTCTGGAATTAGACACGGATGATGGTTACACAACCTTGTGAATATATTAAAACCCTGAATTGAATGCTTGGAAAGAGTGAATTTTGTGATGCGTGGATTGTATCTCAGTTAAAGTTATAAGGACATTGACTGGGGCAAGTGGGGAGATTTGAATACGAGTTGTCAGATGATACTTTTTCAATTTTCAATTTCCGGGATGTGATGATGGTATTGTGGCTGTATAGGAGCATGTCCTACCTCATAGGAAATATTGAGGGATGTATTTAAGTATGAAGTACTGAGGGATAAAATTGTCATGATATTTGTACTTTACTTTGAAAGGAATCAGAAAAAAAGTATTGGGAGAAAGCAAATGTGGTAATATTTGAACAATTGGTGATCTAGGTAAAAGATATACAGGAGTTCATTGAAGTATTCCGTTAACTTTTTTGTAGCTTGACGTTTTTCAAAATAAAACGATTTGAAGGGGGGCCCACTTTTGGGTGTCTGTTACACACCAGACCCCTGCGGATTGTGACAAGGAAATTAGGAACGTGAAGGCACAGCCCTCCCTCCTGAGCGAATCCTCGAAGGAGAGTGAACTGTATGCCTCCCTTCAACGCTTCTCTTGGTCCCACTGGCATCAGAGACAGATGGTCAGGCTGTGTTCCAGAAAGTCACTCTGTGCTTGGACTTCTTAGGTAGCGTGGGCTCCCCGACCATGTTGTCTGACTTGATAGCACTGTCTAGGGGTGTTGAGATCTTCCAGAGATAAAGCGTTAACTGTATCGGTGAAATCGAAAGGGCAGTGAGATGCAAGTAGGTTGGGGGTGAAGGCCTAAGGGCAGGACGGAGGAAGGAGGCGGCACGAGCGCCTGTTTAGAGGGAAGGCAAATGGTCCCGGCCAGCAACCAAGGCTTGGCCATTGTTTGAGTAACAAGCAGGAAGGGAGGTGAGCCAATGCCCCAGCCCCATTTGCAGACTCTGAGTAATAAAACCGATCCTCGGGTGCTTCTCTGCTCGGGTCCCAGCTGCTCCTGGCTGGTGGTTAGAAAAGTCCCTGATTGTCCCCCCTACTCACGTCACCCCTTTCAATCAAGGAATCCTTGTCATCTGGGGCCTCTTTTTTAAGCCTTTGTTCTATTATTTTTCCCTCAGGGATGCTAGGAGAGAGTCTGCTAGAGTTGAACTAACTGGTGTTTACTCTTGGACCAAGATGGGCTGGGAGGGGTCTCAACTTGGAAGAGGGGTCGGAGGTGTGGAAATGGCTGGTCAGCAGCGATGTAAGGAAAGTTTTGTGAGGCCTACCGCGGAGGGTGGGGAAGACTGGATTTCTGGTCCATCCCGGGCACTCAGGCCTTCTGTTTTTAAAACAGACGTGCTTCATCCTTCCCAGAGCTGGGGCCAGCGATGGGAGCTCAAAATGCAAAGTCGCAGCCAGGGGAAGATATCGACTGTTTCTTTTTTTAAGCTAATATTCCAGATTTCTTATGAAAGTCAACTTAGACATTCAGGACACAGGAAACAAGGCAAGAGGCCGCAGCCAGCTGCCTCAGAGGACCCGGGACACTTTCTTAATAACATCCAGATGGTTCCACAGAAATTGTTAACATCTTGAAAAAAGAAAAAAAAATCAACTGCAAGAGAAATGAGATTCAAGTGGTTTAGGAAGGACAGCCTGGAGGAGAGTCCCAAGGGATGAGAGTGGGTCTGAAATAGAAACCTCTGTGGTGGGATTACTGCTTCCTATGGCGAGGCTGGAGGGGAGTGGGTGTAAAAGTCCAGGGTTTTAGTAGAGCCTTTGGACTGGAAGGGAGCCCCAACAGAACTGAACTGAACTTCTGGTCATGTTTATCCATTTGCTACCCTGGGTTTGCAATAACTTTACACATTAATATTTTTTTGTTTGTTCTTGAGAGGACTATTTAACTCCCAAATATATCTGTTACGCTCGATAGGCCCAGGGCTTAGAGCCCGTGAGATTTTAAGGGCCTCAGGCAATATTTAACCCTGAAAAAATGCTATATATATAGAGTATTTTTGTAATATATATATATATATATATATATATATGAGATAGCATAATATAAATGTATTTTTCAACATATGAAAAGAAACCCAGGGACTTCCCCGGTGGTCCAGTGGGTAAGATTCTGTGCTCCCAATGCAGGGGGCCCAGGTTCGATCCCTGGTCGGGGAACTAGATCACGCATGAGCCAACTAAGAAGGCTGCGTGCCGCAACGAAGACCCCGTGTGCCACAACTAAGACCCAGAGCAGCCTAAATAAATAAATATTGAAAAGAAGAGAAACCCACGAAATTTAGATCAGTAAATGTGTAATTTAATGCCTGCAATAGCTAGCATCATGGCAACTGAATCAGCTTAAATTGTGTCCATTAGATACTTTCATTGGAAAATAATTTATATGTTACATTTTTGCATTTCCCACACATTGTTCAGACATTAGTTCCCTAGACCCAAATAATTTTTTTAAAAAATTTATTTATTTTTGCTGTGTTGGGTCTTCGTTTCTGTGCGAGGGCCTTCTCCAGCTGTGGCAAGCGGGGGCGACTCTTCATCGCGGTGCGCGGGCCTCTCACTATCGTGGCCTCTCCTGTTGCGGAGCACAGGCTCCAGACGTGCAGGCTCAGTAGTTGTGGCTCACGGGCCCAGTCGCTCCGCGGCATGTGGGATCGTCCCAGACCAGGGCTCGAACCCATGTCGCCTGCATTAGCAGGCAGACTCCCAACCACTGCGCCACCAGGGAAGGCCCCCCCAAATAATTTTTAGAGTGAAATTTTAAAATCCTTCCATAACCTTACCAGGGAAGAAACACACGTCTTTAAGAGGGGATATAAGTGTTGTGTAATGTGTTTACATCAAGTGGGGAGAGTGGAACCCTCAAATGAAGAGCCCAAGGGCGTACGAAGGCCTTAACACGATCCCCCTTTTTCTAAAGAGGTGTGTTTCTTCTGCCCTCTCCTCTCAGTTGCCTTCGCCTAAGGAAGAGGAAATGGTTTGTCTGTGGAGTGTAACTGTTTGCACGCAAATCACTTACTTGGAAACAAAAGTCTGGGAGAGGGAAGTGGGGACCACAGATTCAGGGCTCAGTCGGCATTCAGCAGGCTGCCCCACGCCACGCCTCTCACCTGGGCCACTCAAAGCCCGTTAGAGGCACCTCCTGCCTCCCACCCTGTTTGAGTGTCCCCCACACCGTAATAGGATTGGCTTCTCTGTCTGACCGAGATAATAGGAGATAGAGCTGGAGCGACTGGTGAGGGCAGGTTGACTGGCCTTCCTTGCAATTCCCATATCCTAAATAGCATGTAGGAGTGGGGCATGAACAGTAAGAATATACACATCCTGGTACTGTTGGTCTGAAATGCCTAGGGTATTTAGGATGAAAAATCCGTGTATAATTGCAAAAACAACAAAACCAAACCAAACCCCAGAACACCTAGTACAGGAATCGGAATTTTCTACACCAAGCAACATTACCAAAGAAAGACCAGCAAAGAGAGCCCAGAACTGGGTTATGCAGCGCTAACCAGGCAAACTCATTAGATGCAGGCATCTCTTTCCTTTGGGAGCACATTGACATTGAAACTTTGGCTTCTTGGGATTCAGCTGGAGGACTCTTTGGTGGAATGCAATGACTCCTTCCTTCCTCCCCAAACTGAAATCCGGGCTATTACAATTCCAAATGGACACAGAGCCCTGCCAAGTTGATAGGAAATTGGAATGACAGTGTAGGTTCCCACCGCTGGGGATACCAGAAGCTGAAGGCTCTGAGAATAAGTAACATTTCCCTTGTGATTCCCAAATGAGTCTATTTTTATTTTAAGGGGCTCTGTGTTTTCATTCAGTTTTGTGAACTGAGGAATCCATATGGAATTTTCACCAGCTCTACTAAAATAAAAGCATGCAGCCTCTCAGCAGTGTGCTGAAATAGCTGCTGTGATAGGTCAGAGAGAACTGCAGAATTCACTTCTCAAGATCTGTGAGAAATCATCCACTGATTTTCAATGGGTGCCTTCTAAGCACGTGGCAGAGTACGTACAGTATCAACTGCTTAATTCATACACAAGAGACATTGTCTTTGACGTGGTATAGTTCATCATTTAAAAGAAGTCATAAAGTAGCTGCTCTGAGATGGACAGCTTGTATTAATTTAATATATATGAAATACAAGTATATATATACTTCGATTTTAAGTGCGGGATTTTTTGTGGGGTGAGGGTGTCGAAAGAGACTCATAAGTAAGTCCCCATGTATAAAACAGATATATTTTTATTGGTAATTTTAAGAAAGATTTCTTAAAAATACGCATTATTAATAATTATTTAACAATCTTGTTTGCTTCTTGATGATATTCTTTCCAGCTTCTTCAGCTTGAACCTCTGCCTCCCTGTTCCCTCTGTAGCATAAACTCCACAAAACAAGGAGCTTTCCTATCTTGACTCTATACTCCAGAACCAGAATAGTGCCTGAGACATAATAGGTGCTCAGTAAATGGTTTTCCCCCTCATTCAGTCAACAAATAGAAACTTTCCTTCTCCTTCGCTTTTTAATGGGTTTGTTATGGAAAAAATGAAAAGGTTAGTTGTGGAAAAAGGCATGACGCATTTTCATATAGATGACTGGGTTTTCTATCGTCCTTGGGGCTGTTTGTTTGGTCTCATGCCGCCTGTGAGCTGAGCAGTGTGCAACATCGTTTGTTTTTCAAGTATTCGCTCTGTACCAAGCACTGTTCTAGGGAGAAAATATCCTGTATCCGTGGAACTTGTTTCAGTGGGGAGAGATGGACAGTAACCAGTAAATACACATTCTGTCAAGTGGGGATAAATACTACGAAGAAAAGTAAAGTAGGGTAAAGGGGTAGTTGGGGAAGGTTTCTGATGGGGGGGGTGGCATGCGAGAGCACCTCGCCGGGAGTGTAGGAGCAGACTTGGCTGACGGCTGGAGGGAGAGCAATGTGGGCAGTAGTGGTGCTTGCCTGGCCTGTGGCGGGGGGAGGGGGCTGGAGCACAGCCAGGGAAAGGTGTGGCGGTGAGGTGGGAGGGGAAGGCTTGGAGGCTGCGATGGATGTGGACTTTTACTCCTCATGAAATGGGGAGGCCCCCAGAGGGTCTAGAACCAACGGGTGCCCTGACTCGCCTTAGGATTTCCAAGGTGAAGGGGGTTGGTGAGAGGAGAGCGGCGAGTTAGGAGGCTTCATAGTAACTCAGGTGAGAGGGGGAGTCTCCTAGACCAGTGGGAGTGGTGAGAAGTGGTCAGGTTCCAGATAGGCTTTGAAGGCAGGGCCATTTGGATTGGCTGATGGTTTGGAGGTGGGGTGTGAGAGAGGGAGCTTTCAGACTGAGCACTTAGCAGAAGACCCTGGTCGTTTAGTGAGATGGAGAAGACTGGGAGATGCAGGTTTGGGAAGAACTCAGGAGTCGATCTGGGGTCGTGTCTTAGGTTTCAGCACCTAAATAGAACCTGTAGGGCCCAGACCCAGTAGGCAGTGGGTGGAGTCCTAGCTTGACACATTCGCTGGCATGATGACCACTGAGTCCCCGCTAGCCAAGGGCCTAAGAACATGGGCCAGACGTGGGCCAGTGTCCAGCTACACAGATGCTGAAACGAAGTGGTCTCAAATCTGCAAGTCTGCAGCAATGCTCCTCCATTGGAGTCTCTGATTCCCACCTCTCTGAGTCATCCTCAGGGGGCTGGTTTAGTCTGTTGCCTTCATGTCACTGTTCTCTTCCTTTGTCTCTATACTCTTATGCTATTTCTTGATCAAGGAACCGTAAAGTGACTTGTTTTTAACAAGATAGAAAGCCACAACATGGAGGTTCACTTTTGGGTTTAAACATATGGCTTTTTACTGCTAACTGGTGGCCCGTAGGCTGAGACACACAAAAGCATCCTAATTGTAATTCCTAGTGAAGAGCTGTCCCGTGCGTGTCTGGGAACCTGCTGTAAGTGACAGGTACAACAGGGGCAGGGACTCTTCAGGTCCCTCGTGGCAGAAGACTCCCTGAATCACCAGTCTTTGGTGGCTCTGAAGATGGGTGTCCGATAGGAATGCCTGGAGAGCTGCCACTATCTTCTCTACAAGAGGAATTAGTCTTTCTTAAACTTGGGCATCTCTGAAGTCCCAAGTCCTTTATGACTGTTAACACTACTGTCTGTGGTCCCCAGGGATCCTGTTTAATCAGCTGATGAATTCCTCTTTCCTTGATTCTAAATCTGATGCCCCACGGGCTTTTCCCATAGTATAAATAGTATTCTATTCCAGTGCATATCATCTTATTCACAGGAAATAGTCTCCGAATTACATCACCAACCAGTTGTACTGTATTCTGCGGACGTTTATTGTGGAAGTTTCATGGGAGTGACATCGTTTCTGTCCCCAAGAGTTAGTATATCCCGTTCATGTTCAAGATTATAGAGCTGGGTTCAGAGATGGGAGAAACAGGTGAGTGAAACTCCAGCACATTTTGCTGTCCTTTCATTCTTAAAATATTAGCAAAACATTTTTTCTAAGCTTATAAAGGTAGGTATATGGCAAAGCACGGTACTTTTCCTTACCTATGCCATTCGGTGAGATGATACTTATCTTTGAAAAGTAGGTTCGGGGGCAAGGGAAAGTAGGTTAGATCAGTGTTGGAGAAACCACTAACCATCTCCCAGGATCTACTCTTCCCTTCTTCTGTGGTAATAACATAGACACCCCAGTTTTAAGATGTGCGTATAGCTACTTGGCATTAAGACGACATTTCCCAGCTTCCCTTGCAGCTAGGTAGGCCATAGGACTGAGTTCTGGCCAATGTGAGTAGGTAAGAGTGCCTGGTGGCAGCTTCCAGAAATCCCACTTAGGAGGCATTATGTGTACATACTTTGCCCCTTCTTCTTCACGTCTTCCTCCATCCTGCTCCCTGAAGTGTAGAAGCTGCCATCTTGCCCCATGAGGTTGAAGCCGTGCACGAAGAAGCAGCAAGAGAAAAGGCGTAGCCCACTGTGCCCTGTCTTTGAGGCCTTTGTTTCAATTTTAAATTTTTAACGAATGAATGAATGAATTAAGTAAGCAAGCCCCTGCGTGGCTTGTGGGATCTCAGTTCCCCGACCGGGGATTGAACCTGGGCCACGGCAGTGAAAGCTCTGCAGTGAAAGCCCAGAATCCTCACCACTAGGCCGCCAGGAAACTCCCCTGAGGCCTTTTATATGAGGGGAAAAAAAGGACTTTTATCATATGTAAGGTGCTGTTACTTGAGATTTTCTGGTCCTCACAGCTGAGCCTCATCCCAGCTCATACAACCATATCTAATCTTTCCTTGAACTAGAGGGCTCAGGGCACAATGTCGTTCTCAGCTGAGGAGAACAATGTACCCGTTCCTGCCGAGTCACCAATCTTTAGTCTGCCCAAGATACTGCATTGTATCATTAAGATCATCCTTCATAAGAGCCTCGTGTAGTGGGCATCAGTTACTACCCGAGAACCAAAAAGTGAAAATAATGGTGTCATACCTAATGCGGTTTGAACTCATGTCCCCTCAGCCACAGGAACTTGTCCATCCCACGCCATTGTCCTCCACTTTTGTGTTTCTGTCCCTTGGACTCTAGATATAGATGAATAAAGCCAACAGAGTTTCTAAAGGCAGGTGAGAGTGGCGCCCACCACTCCTGGAGACTGGTTTTTATGATCACAGAAGTAACACATGTAAAAAAGTCAAAACCGTCTATGAGAAAATGTGCCCCATACCCCCAGTCCCACTACCTCAGAGTCACAAAAGCTTTGGGGACACCCTTATAGAACTTTTCCATATGTGTAGAGCCCTTCTTTTTTTTAAAAAAAAGTGAATATATCCATAAATGTATATATGTATAACATAAATGGGAACATATTACATACACCATAGTATGTACTTTGTTTTTTAAATTAAATAATAATATAAACATCCTTCCAAATCAGCATCTACACCTTGACTTCTGTCTGATGCATGGTATCCCATTGTACAGCAGGTGTCCCACAATTAATTTAAGCAGTCTCCTGTTAACGGCCGTTTCTTCCAGAGGTTTGCCATGATAAACATTGGTGAACAGTTTCACTTGTATGTATATCTTTGTGCATATGGACCAATGTATCTGTAGGAGTAAATCATAGACTTGGAGTTGCTGGGTGAATTGGTATGTTAAATATGTAAGCAGTGTCCTCTGCATTTATACTCCCACCAACAGGATCAAGCTTTTTAGACTCAGGTTCCCCTCAGGTGCCACAACGTAACATTCAGTTTATTTCCTGTTCGCTTACTACTTTGTTAACTGGGCTTTCTGTTCAAGGCAGACATCTGCCTTGTCAAAAGACAGATGAGAAGCAGGTGAGTGATCTGCTTCAGTTTAATACTGTGTATCGTTTAAAGGGGATTATGAGCAAAAATCCCACCTTATTGCTGAGAATATGCTAGCAGTGTTTCCTGTTTAAGGTCTGGGCCTAGTGAGCTGAAGGGCTTTGGGGAGAAAGGATCAGGGGTGCAACTAAGAATGTAGAGGCCAGCCTTCTGGATCCCGGACTCCAGAGAAGTTATTCCACCACAAAGACAAAAGGGACTTTGAATATCGTTGGAAATAGAAAGATACCTTATATAAGGGCTGGGAGAAGGTCCAAATTTAGGGTTTATTCAATATCCCATGATCTCTAACCACCTACCCCTACATTTAACACTTTCCTTCTTTTCTCAGGACCTTTTATTTATTTAATTAAAAAAAATTTTTTTTCATTAAATTTAATTAAAAAAATTTTTTGGCTGCGTTGGGTCTTTGTTGCTGCGCACAGGCTTTCTCTAGTTGCGGCGAGCGGGGGCTACTCTTCGTTGCGGTGCGCGGGCTTCTCATTGCGGTGGCTTCTCTCGTTGCTGAGCACAGGCTCTAGGCGTGCAGGCTTCAGTAGTTGCAGTATGCGGGCCCTAGAGCGCACGGGTTTCAGTAGTTGTGGCATGCAGGCTCAGTAGTTATGACACATGGGCTTAGTTGCTCCGCGGCATGTGGGATCTTCCCAGACCAGGGCTTGAACCCATGTCCCCTGCATTGGCAGGAGGATTCTTAACCACTGCGCCACCAGGAAAGTCCCTCTCAGCGCCTTTTAAAAAAACCCCTTAGAGTATGTATCGGTGGTAGAGTGGTGATGGGCTTTTTAAAAATGTTATCCAGAGCCTAGTAAGCTGCTTGGATAAATGCTTGGAACAAAAGGAGAAGCTTTGCTACTGTTTTGCTGATATGTTCATGCTCCCTAGACTCCTAGCTATCGTCCAATTTAGAAGAAGAGGTCCTTGTATCAGAGGAGGACACGGGGAGTCAGAGCATTTTCCCCCCGCCGCACTGGTAAAAGGGCTGCTTAGAAGCCCAAACCCCAGCCGCACTTCAGGAGACAGGCCCTGCCCAGCGTTCTTGGTGAGATTGTCTTAGAAGTAGGTAGCACCCTCTCCTGGGCTAAATCCAAATGTTTTCCGTTTGTCCTGAAGTCATCTAGGATAATAACCGGCATCTCCCTGTCTCTGGTAAGCTCTGCCCCATCACTGCCCTCTCCTGGCCCCTTCTAGTTTTTGAGTGGTGCTCAGGACTGTTTGCAAACCAGTCAACATTGGACATCTAGAGATTCCAGGTAAGATTTGTCAGGGAGTAAGAACTTATTTGCATATTTACTATGCGCAGGACACCAGGACAGGTGTGCGAATGAAAATAAATAAAAGCTTATAGTTACTATAGATAAGGAATATGAAGAATGAATAATTAAATGCACACAAAATACTATTTTAAACAATTATAAGACAACAGAAGCACTGAAGGGACTCTACTTACGGCAGAAATTTTGGAGTGGTGAGGGGATATTTGTTACCTAGCGGTCTCCTTATGAAATGGCAGATGCTAGGGAAGGAGCTGCCCAGAGAAAGGGGGTAAATCCTCACCCCTAAGAAGTAGTCTCTGGAAATAGTTGCATTGGAAGTTCCTTTCACTGAACCAGTTAACATACAACTGCAAATTTTAAGCCTCTGGGAGCCCTTTACCACCTACCACCATTTTCTACCTTCTTTTTTCTTCACTAGACATTAGTATCTCAATGAAATTTATAGAAAACGAAGAGATTTTAATGGTGCCTTCTCAATTCTGTGTTCTAGTTGCTATTTCATCCAGACATTTATTCTAACTGGCATGTAGGTTCTGCTTTCTCTAACTCCGTCTATGTGCTAAAGACCATGAGCACCGTTCATTTTATCTCATAAGTCACGTCTGTTTTGCATGTTCAGTTTTCAGTGCGGCAACACCAACAAACATGGCTGTCACTTAGTGGGTCCTTACCCGAAGCCAGGCACAGATGACACTACATCTTTTCATTTGATGCTCACAGTTACCCGATGGGATAAGAATTATCTCTATTATCCCTGTTTTTACAGATGAGGTGTTTAAGGTTCAGAGACATTCAGTAACTTGCCCAAGTGGCAGGGATAGGATCTGACCCCAGAAGTCCAGCTCTCGAGGCCTTGTTTTTTTACCTACGGTGCATATTGTCCGCCTTAGCGTTTGCAAGTAATTAATAAGTGTGCGATGAGGAAATAATCATGTGACCAGGTATAGTTCATTTCATAAAGATGCGATTTGGGTATGGTGTAGATGAGCTAGGGAGGGAAGTAAAGCATTTCTGTTGGCCTTTTTGCCTGTTTTGTAATAGAGGAGGCAGTGGGAGCAGGACTGGCTGATTCCAGCACACCCAGCACACACCCTCAGGGTCATAGCCAAGACTCAGTGAACGTTTACCACGTCCTGGGAAGCACTCCCGCTCAAACCCGGCATGTTGTTTCATTTAATCCTCATGACAGTCTCACTTTACAAGACGGGCTCAGAAAGGTGAAGCACCTTGCCCAGGGTCACACAGCTAGTGATTGGTGGAGTCAGGACACTTGACCGCTGCTCTGCTGAACTCCTCTTAGGTGCCGTGAAGGAGCTTCTAAGAGCCGCACTTTTCTCAGCCCATGAGGGAAAGGTCAGATTGTCCATCCCGCGCCCCCGGCCCCTGAACAAATGTCCTGCCACCTCCCAGAGCATCCCCTCTGAAATGGGGGTGGTGGGCAAGAGGCCGGAATCTGCCAGGACTCTGTCAAATGTGTGCGCTGGGAAAAGTTCCTGGTCCTGAGCCTTTGAAGGAATGTGTCTGCTCAGGGCAAACCCAGGATGGACCTAAAAGTATCGTATTGAGGCCCAGGAGGAGACTGCAAAGATATTTGGACTCTTAGGTCTGTGAAATGTGTCTTCTCATTGTCTTCAGAAGCAGGAGTGCGTCTTGTACCTAACTCTGCTGGTCGGTCATACCATTGGTACTTAAAAAATATAAGGAAGGAAGAAAGAAAGGAATGAATAGATGGATGGATGGATGAATGAATGAATGATGGAAAAGGAGAAGGCAGCACCTGTGTTTGGGTAGAAGTCTGCTTAGGAATCTCTTTCTACCAGTGGTTCCGGATGCTCTTATGAAAAATACCTGTAACATATGTTTTCAACTGGATTTTGAGTGTGGGTCTCTGGAGGCAGAATACTGGGGTTCAGATCCTTGCTCTGCCACCCCTAGCTAGTTGTCGGTGGCAGGTCACGGAACCTCTCTGGGGCTCAGTATCCCCTGGAGGGTTGTCGTGTGAGTTAACATAGGTGATGCGCCTGGCTCCAGTGAGCATTTGGTAAGTGCCAGGAATGGTCATCGCAGTCCCAGCATGCCAGGCCAGCTGGAGTCAGTGTGGCCACCGTGCTTGACAAGGGCATCAGGGACTTGTGTCCCTCAGCATGTGAGTATAACTGCTCAGTCCCAGGTTGAACCTGAACGTAGGGCAACAAACACCTGGCCCCAGATATAATTTCCTCTTGCAGCTCACTGCAGCCGTGAGGGCATCGCAGGGGGAGGGCCGGGGAGTGTGGCACGGTAACCCCATAATTTCCAGAGCCCTTCTCCTAGACTGACACATAATTGTCAGATTGTTTTATGAGAGCAGCTTCCTGCCCCCTTCCTGCCTCGCTTCCAAATGCGCTCATTCCCGAGGAAGCCTCACTTCTCCCGCTCGCCCTTAATCGCTCCTTTCCTGCCCGCCCCGGGGGCTGGGCCGATTTCCGAAATCACTCAGAATTGGCTTCCAGCGCTGGCACCCAGGGTGGGCTGTAGGAGAGGGTGCGTTTGTTCTAAGTGGCTTGTGACCCAGAAGTCAGAGATGCTTCCATTCTGTTTGATCTCTTTCCCAGGGGGCCTTCCTTCACCCACCCCTTCCCCTTCCCTCCCGAGCTGACTTTAATTCTAAGGTCACGAAGAGATTCAGGAACCAAGTCCTGCTGCTTTTCCTAACCAGTGTGGCGCTGGAGACCCAAGTGGGCGAGGGGCCGGTGGGTTGGGGGGTAATAGGTGCTGGAGGGCAGGATCCCTGCCTCAGTTCCTCAGCCCTTTGGCCCCTTCCTCACCCACGCTCAGGGGGTTTCAGGACATTCCATTTCAGATTGAGCTGTGAAGGACTCATCCAAGAGATTCCTCTCCGTCTGGGCATTTCCCTGTCCCTCTCTCTCCAAAAGCCCACACTTAGGAGGAAGTGCTAAGTCCTAACATTTTTAGCTTATTTTTTCCCATTTGAGGAATTTCAGAGGAAGCAACATGGGGCGTTTTGTATTTTCACTGTATTTTTTTTTTATTGCTAAAGCAATACACAATCACGGTAGTAATTTCAAAAGAATCATTTCCAGACGTAACCACAGTTCACAGCATTTTGTATATCCTTCCAGAAACGTTCTCGGCACATACGAGCGTACAAATCTATATGTATTTTTAACACAAATGAGAGCAAATTGGACATCTTGTTCTACCACTTGCTGTTTTTCACTTTGTTTTGACTGTTTCTCATGTCAATAAATTCAGATTTACTCATAAAAAAAAGTGCTCTAGAGCGTTCCATTGTGTGAAGGTACTAACGTATTTAACAGCTTCCTGTTAATGAATATTTACGTTGTTTTGCTTTATTACAAACAATGCTACCTATATCCATATTCAAGTCAGAGTAACTTCCACTTAGAGGTGTATTTTTTGGATTAAAGGGTCTGGGAAGTTAACATTTTGACAGGTGTCAAATTGTCCTTCAGAAAGGTCATACCAGTTTAAAGTCCAGAATTAATGTATGAGAATGCCTGGTTACCTACACCGTCACAAATACCTGTAAAATCAAACTTTTTAACGCTGTCGACCTTAAAACAAGTGTATTTTATTATCATTTAAATTAATATTTCCTTCAGAGTAGGCATCGAGCCTTACTCCCAGATAAATGAGCATTGTTTGGTGAACTTCCTGCTCATGTAAACTTGACCGTTTTCCTATTATATTATTTATCTGCATCTTAATGAGTTGAGAATCTCATTATATATAAAGGAAAATAATCCTTTTCTGTCCCAAGTATTTATCAGTAGTTCCCCTTTGTATCAATTGCCATTTGGTTGTGTTTGTTATTTTTTTCCAGCTAATATGTGAAAAATTATTCTAATGGCAAACTTGTCAATTCTCTCTCTCTCTTTTTTTTTCTTCTGGACATGCTCAGAAACTCTAACATAAACTATGATTTTTTAAAAAAATCACTCATGTTTTCTATTTGTTACATTTAAATCTTTAATCCTGCTAAAATTTGGGAGGGGAAGAATACATGATACAATAGAGGGCGAATTTATTTCTCACATAGCCAGTTGTTTCATACTATTCATTAACTAATGTATCTTTTCTTAGCACTTTAAAAAATGGAACTCCTTAACATAAGAACACTTACCATTCCGTAATGATGGCTCTCCCAATATGTGAAGCTCTTTCGAGAAGAAAATAATTTGATCCTTGACTAACTTTAAGGACACTGAGACCCATCTTCACGAAAGAAGCACAAATTAATTGCTAATATTGGCTAGGTCTTTGTGAAACCAATGAATCCTAAGATGGATTTCCAGAGGCTGTGTTTTCCGTTCATTGAGTCCAGGAGCCCTCTGTGGCCACTTTGTGTAGTGGCCTATGGGATCACAGAAATGATTATCAACAGTATTTGCCCTCAGGAAGTCTATAATCTAATAGGGAAGTAGTGGGTCTTCCATTTTGTGGAGTGTGCCTGCATTCATATGTTTACAACTCATTCAGGGGCCTTCAGTTCCTGGGGCCTTGAAAATGTAAGAAAAGGAGATTTACATTTGTTGAATCCATTCTTGCAGGAAATGAGCTATTGAGTAAGTGAAAATTGGAACAGAACCGAAAATATTGTAAGTTAGCTGCATTTTAGGAATAGGTACTCTGTGTGTTTTCATTTGCTGTAGAAGCGAAGTCCTTTCTGAGGAGAGCCCCCTCAGACTTAGAATTTCAGAGTTGAGGGGTCAAAAGGAGAATAACTATAAATTATTATATCCATTTTACTGAACTCAAGCTCTGTGTCTTACTCATGGTCATTGCTCAGTAGCACAGGTTGTAATCCAGCTCTTTCTACTCAAGAGTTGTGATAAATAATATTGTTAGTTGCCTACCCAGTAGCTACCACCACAACCCTTTATGCCTTCGTGTGCTGGGAACACTGGTTTTGTATGGGGTGAGAGTGCCAGCCTAAGACAGTCATGCTGTCCCATTTCCTTTCCTAAGTCTCCCTTTTAGAGACCTTTTGCAGCTAGGGGGCTGTGTTAGTTCATTCGGGCTGCCATAAAAAACACCACAGACCGGGTGGCTTAAGCAACAGAAATTTATTTCTCCCAGCCTGGAGACTAGAAGGCCATGCTCAGGGTGCTGGCAGGATCACTTCCTCCTGCGGCCTCTCCCTGGGCTTGCAGATGGCTGCCTTCTTGATGTGTCCTTCCTCGTCTTTCCTCTGAGTGCAACATCCTTGATACACCTCAGTGTGCCAAATCCCCTTGTCTTATAAGAGCGCCAGTCAGACTGGATCGGGGCCTACCCTAATGGCCTTATTTTAACTTAATCACCTCTTTAAAGGCCATGTCTGGGGTACAGCGCCATTCTGAGATACTGGGGTTAGGGCTTCAACATATGAATTGGGGGTGGGGGCTGGGGGATGCTACCTTCAGCCCATAAAAGGGACCAAACCTAGTTGGGCCATTGAGACCTAAAGAGAAATCTACTGAGTGCTACTAGGTTGGATTTTCTTCCCAGATCAGTGGACCCTTGTGAAGAGAAAGCATGGGATGGTGAAGCCTGGAGCAGTGGCAGCTATCTTGACATCATGAATTGAAAAATGTAAGCACAAAAAGCCTCTCTCCACGCTGGGTATGATTAAGCAGAAGGATGGAAAGACAGACCTGCAACCTTCCCAAAATTGTTGAGTTGCTGAATGAACTCTGAGATCATCAATTTCCAGACTTCTTGTAAGTGAAGAATAAATGTCCCAACAGGGGTAGTGCCATTATTAGGTTTTCTGTTATTTGTAGCTGAAAAGATTCCTAACTAATATGTAACTTCATTATTTCTTCAGTGAACTTTACTGACTCCCAGGGGGAGCATGGCTCAGCTCTCTCATGATAATTTTGAAACGTGGGGATGCTGCTTCTCTCAACAGCCTGCAAGGGCTCATCAGCCAGGAATGCATCTTAAACCCTCCGGAGAGCTGTTACCTTTTCTGTTCATGCCAACTCCCCAGAGAGAGAGTTTTAGGAGTTCACTTTACGCTAAATCTGGCTTTCGTTTATTTATAAAATTACTCCTATAAAGTTCTCAGGGCTACCAGATTTCTCATCTTCAAGGATTTGGTGAACAAATCTGTATTCTCTCTGTGCATGAACTCTTGTTTTTATGGACCTTAAACATACCCCTTCTTATGCTGATGATTAGAACTAGGGGTTGGGTGTTCAGGGAGGGTTTTGATTTCTATTTTAGATCCTTCTTTGTGGCTTTACCGTGTTTAAATAATAACGTGTTCACCATGTTATTATTTAACGCATGACTACAAATTGTGGTGACTTGGAAGGGGGCAGGAAGGAAACAGAGCCCATCTCTTAATCTTCCTCTTTGGAATGAGAGCCCTAATATTTTTGCGCCTTTATTATATACTAGCTTATCTCTTTGAGTTACCATTCAAGGAAGTGTTTCCCCATCTTGTGAAGGAAAGAGATGAAATGAGAGGTGCTGTGGCAATGTCAAGTAAGAAACAGTCTTTGGAGTTATTCTGTCTAGGTCTGAATTGTGCCTCTGCCCCCTACCAGTTTTGTGACCTTGGGTTCGTTACCCGACCTCTCTAAGCTTCAGTTCCCTCATTTAGGAACAGGGGAGGAAGTTAGGGTTCATGTCATAGAGCTGTTGAGAGGGTTCAGTATGTACTCTCCGTCGAGGGCATGGCTCAGTGCCCAGCATATCATAAACACTTGTGAGGCGTCTGCTGTGCTGTTGCTCTTGCTACAAGGTTTCCATGCTGTACCATCATCATGGATTTTATTTTCTCAGAATTTGTATTTTTAAAACTTTTTATTTTGCTATAATTTTAGGTTTAAAGAAAAGTTGCGAAGAGGTACAGAGGGTTTTCATATACCCCTCACCCAGTTTCCCCCATGTTTAACATCTTATATTGCCATGGTGCATTTGTCAAAACTGAGAAACTAGGAGACATGGGTACATTACTATTAACTCAACTCCAGAATCCCATCCACGTTGCATTCAGTTGTCCTGTCTCCCCAGGCTCCTCTGGTCTTCCAGTGGCTCAGCCTTTCCTTGCTTTTCATGACCTTAACAGTCTCGGGGAGGGAGTCCTGGACATTTGAGCAAAAGTAGGAAAACCCATGCTGCTTCCCCCAGCCTGTACCTTTTCTGTTCCAGAGTCTTCTGAGCCCACAGACAAGAGTAGAGGGCACTGATCAAAGGAGGTGAACTGCATCCTTCTGTTCTGAGGGTGTATGTACATCTGCTTTTGGAGGAGATCCTTTTGGAAGACTCCACTTGCAACAGGGTTCTGTATATTGATGGAGGGCAGGGTAGAGTGTCCCAGGGGAAAGCTGTGATATATTTGTGGTCAGCTTGGTAACTGGTAAGTCTTGCTTCTCATTTCCTTTTTTTTTTTTTTTTTTTTTGGGCTATGCCACGCAGCCTGTGGGATCTTAGTTCCCTGACCAGGGATTGAACCCAGGCCCTCGGCAGTGAGAGCACAGAGTCCTAACCACTGGACCACCAGGGAACTCCAATGTGTTGCTTCCCATTTCTGTTGAGAACTGGGTGACATCAGAAGCTCTCTCTCTCTCCCCTCATCCTCATCCCTTTCCCTTGGCCCCATTGGATAGCCCTACAGCTACCCCTTCAAGCTTTAGGTGTCCAAGGGACAAAATCCATCTATAAAGGAAAGAGAAAGTCTCCAGTTGAGCAGATCCACAGCCGTGCACACTAATGCCTTCTGGGGCTTAGTAATTTTCCATTCATGGTCATGTCAGACAATCCCGAGGGTCATCTGAGGCTGATTAAGTCCAGATTTACGTTCTTCTCCAGCAAATGGCCGTGCTTCAGAAAGTTTGTTTGACATAAAATGCAATTGAAAAAAAGTTTTAGGCCCTAGAGTGCAGGAGTTCATGTGACTTCATGCCCCTTTTTCTCAGGTAGAATAAACAAAACAGGAGAATGGCAAAGTCTATAGTGTTTTTCCTCCATCCTCATGGATGGCTAGTTTTTTGTTTATAATACCGTGGGGCAAAACTCCTATTTTGCAAGAAAAAAGAAAGATTGTTTTCTCTTGAATGGAGTTGTTTGTATTCATATTCCTGGAAGCTGATTACTGTTGGAAAACCTAACTCCTTCCTTATCATTTTTTAGTTAACTTTATTCTTTCTACTTCAACTTGGGAAATTACTCTCATTGCCCATGTGTGTTCGATATCTTGGGAGGGAGGTTGGACTTGGTGGAATTGAATTATTTAAAACTGTTCCTTATGCAGATGTGTGTGTCTGTGTGCTTGCGTGTGGCTCAACTGTCCTCCTTAGGGGTGTGTCATAGCCTATGGGCTTGGTAGGTCCCAGCAAAGCTTTTCAGCTAACCAAACCCAGAACCCAGAGTGAGGGGATATTCCTGGGGTCAGGCAGTCCTTCCCAAAGTGAATTTCAGAGATCCTAAAATTAAAAAAAAAAAAAAGTTTAACAGCTTTATTGAGATATAATTTACATACCATAAATTCACTTTTTTAAAAATTGAGGTTTAATTGACATATTAGTTTCAGGTATATGACATAAATACTCGATATTTGTATACATCGAGTAATGGTCACCGCAAGATGTCTAGTGAACATCTGCTACCCAGAGATCTTTTAAACAGTCTTTGAGCCAAGAGATGCCACTTCGAGATGGAGCAGGTGTCAAGATAGAGGGCACAGGGAAGGCAGGCTTGGGGAGATCAGAGTCAGAGGAACAGAGAGATAGCATGTAAATGACAAATGGTCATAATGGTATTTGAGAGAGACGTAGGTCTTGATATGAAACATCTCAAAGCTCTATACAATTGTCAGTCATTGGGAATAATTTGTAGAAAAAGTTAATATTTGACTAAAAGAGTTTTTCTCTTCAGTGTATTAATACATTCAACCTGAAAAAACTCCAAGGGATTATCAGACTCTTGGGTTGTCTTGGAGTTACATGGTATTAAATATTGCTAGAAATAAATGGGTCTTGGGGGGAGTTTGGCATTATTTTTTGTTGTAGTTATATTCACTGTAATGAGATTTGGTCTACCTGGAACCAAAAGTTCCTGCTAATACAGCTTTGTTAAAATTCCCACATCTATCACAGGTTTTAAGTGGCACTTAGAGTTGTTTTTGGAATGCTGTGAAAAATTGTCAGCTTCTCATTTCAGAGGTGAGGGACACAGATTGAGAGGCTGGGCATGAAGTCATACAGCACACGGTTGATAGGCACGATTCCTGGCCGCAGGCCTTTTCATGGGCTCTGGGAATCTGTGTTCTGAGCTTTCCTGATCTGCAGGCCGCTGCCCTTCACAAATAGCACTAGGAGTGGGACTGAGGACTCGGGGGTCCTGGAGGATGAGCCAGTTTGCTCTTGGGATAAATAGTCCCTGGGCAGGCGAGGTACGCAGAGGTGAGGCCAGGTCCTCGTGCAAAAGTGGTCAGCCTGGAGGTGGGCCTGATGCTGACCATTGTTACCCCTCACTGCACACGTGCCCCACCGCAAGGTGCCAGGCAAGGGCAAAGAGGCCCCACCCTTTAACTTCCTTCCCTTTGAGACTGTGTCTTATTTTCATGCTGTTTTCTCCAGTCTTTCATCATGATTCTAACGCCCATCCTGTCAACATGCTATCTTTGGGAGTCGCCGAAAAGGCTCCACTTTTGGAGAACGTGCCAAAGGGGAGCGAGGGTAGCTCTCCATCCTGCCCCTGTCCCCGTGGCTCCTTTCCCTCAGTGAGCCTGCTGAATGAGTCAAGAATATTCCATTAACCAAATGGGTGCAGCTGCCAACAGGAGCGCTCCAAAGAAAATAAATGAAAACTTGTCTGCTTTGCACTGTTTTGATGGGCAGTCTCTTTTTTCAGTCATGGTGCCTGGGCTGTTTCTTCTCAGGTTGTAGCAGAGTAGAACAAACTCACACTGAAAGGCCTGGCAGTGTTTTCATGCGGTGATAATTCACAGCTCCAAATTTACAGGACTCTGCACTGCTCTCTCCTCACTACCTAAGGCACCGCCTGGTAAGAAGCTAAACATTGAAGGAGGCGCATTAAGTCTTTGGAGCCACTGGCTTGCTGATCCAAACTCTGAATGCAGTTACAACAACAACAAAGCAATAACAACAATTACTGTTATTTTAAAACGTAATGAGCGGGCTTCCCTGGTGGCGCAGTGGTTGAGAGTCCGCCTGCCGATGCAGGGGACACGGCTTCGTGCCCCGGTCCGGGAAGATCCCACATGCCGCGGAGCGGCTGGGCCCGTGAGCCGTGGCCGCTGAGCCTGCGCGTCCGGAGCCTGTGCTCCGCAACGGGAGAGGCCACAACAGTGAGAGGCCCGCCTACCGCAAAAACAAAAACAACAAAAAATCCGTAATGAGCAAACCTCATTATGAATGCCCTTATATCTCTTCAAATGATAAGTCATTGTCAACTGAGTTTGGAGGAGTGAAGAGAACTCCCATCAAATGACCAATGCCATCTTTCTCCACTTTGGAAAATATGGAGTTCTCTTGGTAGATCCTGAAGACTCCAAAGCTGGAATTTTGAAAGAGCTACTAATGCACATCCTCAAGCTCCAAAATCTTCTGCTTGTTATTATCCCCACTTTTCAGATGAACCTGCTTGTCTTTAGTTAACTAGTCAAGAGAAGCTACGTAGTAAAGTGGGTAAGAGTCTGACTTTGTCTCAGACAGGTTTGAGTTCAAGCCCCAGCTCTACCACTCATAGCCTGAGTGATCTTGGGTATGTTCCCTAAGCTCTCTCAGCCTGTACTTCTCCTACTCCAAGTCCATCTATGTTATTGCAAACGGCAAAATTTCATTCTCTTTTCTGGCTGAGTAGTATTCCATTGTATGTATATTCCACATCTTCTTTATCTGTCACCTGTTGATGGACACTTAGGTTGCTTCCATGGCTTGGCAATTATAAATAATGCTGCTATGAACATTGGGGTGCATGTATCTTTTCAAATTAGTGGGGGTTTTTTTGGGGGGGGTATATACCCAGGAGTGGAATTGCTGGGTCATATGGTAGTTCTATTTTTAGTTTTTTGAGAATCCTCCATACTGTTTTCCACAGTGGCTGCACCAATTTACATTCCCACCAACAGTGTACAAGGGTTCCCTTTTCCCCACATCCTCGCCAGTATTTGTTATGTGTGTTCTCTTTGTTGATAGCCATTCTGACCAGTGCAACGTGATATTTCATTGTGGTTTTAATTTGCATTTTAAGCACATTTATTTATTGGCCACGTGGTGTGGCATGTGGAATCTTAGTTCCCCGACCAGGGATCAAACCCATGCCCCCTGCAGTGGTTACAAAGTCTTAACCTCCAGGGAAGTCCTCAAGCACAGTTATTTTAAAGTACTTCTCAGCTAGCTCTGAAATTGGAATCATCTGTGAATCTGATTCTCTTGTCTGCCTATGATTTTTATCCTTCATTTTATTATTGTGGTGTATCACATTTATTGATTTGCATATGTTGAACCATCCTTGCGTCCCGGGAATAAATCCCACTCTGTCTTGGTGTATGATCCTTTTAAGGTACTGTTGAATTCAGTTTGCTAATATTTTGTTGAGAATTTTTGCATTTATGTCCACCAGGGTTGTTGGCCTGTAATTTTCTTTTCTTGTCATGTCCTGATATGGCTTTGGTATTTAGATAGTAGTGGCCTTGCACAATGAATTTGAAAGTATTCCCTCCACTTCATTTTTTGGCAAGAGTTTGAGAAAGATTGGTATTAATTAATCTTTAAATGTTTTGTAGAATTCACCAGTGAAGCCATCTGGTCCTGGACTTTTCTTTGTTGGGAGGTTTTTTTTTTATTACTGATTCAGTCTCCTTACTGATAATTGTTCTGTTCATATTTTCTGTTTCTTCTTGACTCAGTCTTGGTAGGTTGTATATTTCTAGGAACTTACCCATTTCTTCTAGGTTATCTAATTTGTTGGTATATAATTGTTCATAGTAGTTTTTTATGATCATTAGTGTTTCTATGTTATCAGTTATGATGTCTCCTTTATTTCTGATTTTATTTATTTGAATCTTCTCTCTCTATTTTTTTTTTCTTAGTCTAGGTAAAGTTTTTCAATTTTGTTTATCTTTTCAAAAAAAACAGCTCTTAGTTTCATTGATCTTTTCTGTTGTCTTTCTAGTCTCTATTTCATTCATTTCTGTTCTGATCTTTGTTATTTCCTTCCTTTACTAACTTTGGGCTTCATTCATTCTTTTTCTACTGCCATGAGGGGTAAAGTTAGATTGTTTATTTGGGATCTTTTTTGTTTCTTAGTGTAGGTGTTTTTGCTGTAAACTTCCCTCTTAGGACTGCTTTTGCTGCAGCTCTTAAGTTTTGGTATGTCATGTTACCACTTTCATTTGTCTCAAGTTGTTTTTTAATTTCACTTTTCATTTCTTCTTTGACCCATTGGTTGTTCAGAAACATGTTGTTTAGTCATGTTTCTGTGAACTTTCCAGTTTTCCTCTTGTAATTGATTTGTAGTTATATACTGTTGTGGTCAGAAAATATGCTTGATATGATTTCAGTCTTCTTAAATTTGTCCAGACTTGTGGCCTAACAAATGATCTGTCCTGGAGAATGTTCCATGCATACTTGAGAAGGATGTGTATTCTGCTGCTGTTGGATGGAATGTTCTATATATGTCTACTAGGTCCCTGTGGTCTAACATGTAAGTTCCCTCTGGTCTAACATGTAAGTTAAGTCCAATATTTCCTTATTGATACCCTGTCTGTCGTGATTTATTCATTGTTGAAAGTGGGGTATTGAAGTCCCCTGTTATTATTGTATTGCTGTCTATTTTTCCCTTCAGATCTGTTGATATTTGCTTAATATAGTTAGGTGCTCTGGTATTGGATACATAAATATTCACAATTATTATATCCCCTTGATGAATTGACCGCTTTATCAATATAATGACCTTCTTTGTCTCCTGTTACATTTTTTTGACTTAAAGTCTATTTTTCCCAGTGTAGGTATGGTTACCCCTACGTTCTTTTGGTTTCCCTTTGCATTAAATATCTCTTTCCGTCCCTTCACTTTCAGTCTATGTGTGTCCTTAAAGATAAAGTGAGTCTCTCGTAGGTAGCATATAGTTGGGGTTGTTGTTGTTTTATCCAGTCAGGTGCTCTATGTCTTTTTATTGGAGAATTTAATCAATTTACATTTAAATTAATTATTGGTAGGCGTGGATTTACTATTACCATTTTGTTTATTATTTTCTGGCTGTTCTGTATTTCCTTTGTTTCTTTCCTCCTCTTTGGCTTTTTTCCTTTGTGATCTCATAATATTCTATGTTGGTATGCTTTTATTCCTTTCTTTTTATCTTCTTTGTATTTACTATAGTTTTTAAAATTTTGTAGTCACCATGAGGCTTACATTAAAACATCCTGTAACAGTCTATTTTAAGCTGATAACAACTTAACTTCCATCACATACAAAAGCTCTACATTTTTACACTCCCTACCACATTTTATGTTTCTGATGTCACAATTTATATCTTTTTATATTGTGCATCCATTAACAAATTAGTTTAGTTACAGTTATTTTAAGTACTTTAGTCTTTTAACCTTTATACTAGAGTTATAAGTTATTTATCTAGCACCATTACAATTTAGAGTATTCTGAATTTATATATTTACCTTTAGCAGTTTGTTTTATGCTTTCATATGTTTTCATGTTACTAATTACTGTCCTTTTCTCTCAGCTTGAAGAACTCTCTGTAACATTTCTTGTCCAGCCAGTCTAGTGGTGATGAACTCCTTCAGTTTTTGTTTGTCCAGGGAACTCTCTCTCCTTCAATTCTGAAGGACAGCTTTGCTGGGTAGAGTATTCTTTTTTTTTCTTTCTGGCTACGCTGGGTCTTCATTGCTCTGCGCGGGCTTTCTGTAGTTGCAGTGAATGGGGTCTACTCTTTGTTGTGGTGCATGGGCTTCTCATTGCAGTGGCTTCTCTTGTTGTGGAGCACGGGCTCTAGGTGCGCGGGCTTCAGTAGTTGTGGCACGCGGGCTCAGTAGTTGTGGCGTGCAGGCTCAGTAGTTGTGGTGCACGGGTTTAGTTGCTCCATGGCATGTGGGATCTTCCCAGACCAGGGATCGATCCCATGTCCCCTGCATTGGCAGGCGGATTCTTAACCACTGTGCCACCAGGGAAGTCCCGGGTAGAGTATTCTTGATTGGCAGGTTTTTTTCTTTCATCAGTTTGAATACATCGTCCACTACCTTCTGGCCTGAAATGTTTCTCTGCAAAATATGCTGAACAAGGGTTCCCTTGTACATAACAAGTAGCCTTTTTCAAGCTGCTTTTAAGATTCTCTGTCTTTAACACTTGACAATTTGATTATAACATGTCCTATTGTGAATCTCTTTAGGTATGTTTTGGGCTGCCTGAATCTGGATGTCTGTTTCTTTCTCCAGGTTAGGGAAGTTTTCATTCGTTATTTCTTCGGATAATCTTTCTGCTGCTCTCTCTCTCTTCTCTTTCTCAGACATCTGTATTATTTATATGCATTCACTTAATAGTACGTCATAAGTCTTTTGAGCTATCTTCACTCTTTTTATTCTTTTTTCTTTTTGTTCTTTTGATAGGGTAGTGGAAATCACCAAATCTTCAAGTTTACTAATCTTTTCTTTTGCTTTAGCTAGTCAGTTGTTGAATCCCTCTATTGAATTTTTCAGTTTAGATATTGTATTCTTCATCTCTGATTTCTCTTTGACACTTTTTTATATTTTTAATTTTCTTTTGTTGAAATTCTCACTTTATGCATTGCTCTCCTGACCTTAGTGACCATTTTATGACCAGTAGGTGGAACTATCAGATAAATCACTTATCTCCATTTCATTAAGATTGTTTCTAGAGATTTATCTTATTCTTTTGTTTGGAACATATTCCCTTATTTCTTTAGTTTCCTTGACTCTCTGTGTTGGTTTCTACACATTAGATAAAACAACCATCTCTCTCAGCTTTGACAGACTAGACTTGTGTAGGAGATGAGCCTAGTCAGTTAGCCCACCTTGAGCTCCTAGTTGCCTCTCAAACCTTTGTGATTGTCCAAGCCATACAGCTACATA
This sequence comes from Leucopleurus acutus, assembly GCF_964270905.1. NCBI lineage: Eukaryota > Metazoa > Chordata > Mammalia > Artiodactyla > Delphinidae > Leucopleurus > Leucopleurus acutus. The sequence continues at coordinate 57,184,671 of NC_139145.1, read as the reverse complement.
TATTTTTTTTTCAGATTCTTTTCAGTCATAGGTTATTACAAGATACAAATGCTATGCTGTATAGTAGGTCTCGTTGTTTATCTATTTTATATATAATAATGTGTATTTGTTAATCCCAGATTCCTAATTTATCCCTTACTCCTCCTTTCCCCTTTGGTAACCATAAGTTTGTTTTCTATGTGAGTCTGTTTCTGTTTTATAAATAAGTTCATTTGTATCTTTTTTTGTAGATTCCACATATAAGTAATCTTTCTCTGTCTGACTGACTTCACTTAGGATGATAGTCTCTGGGTCCATCCCCGTTGCTGCAAATGGCATTATTTCATTCTTTTTATAGCTGAGTAATATTCCATTATATATATATATATATATATACACACACACACACACACACACACACACACACACACACACACACACACACACACACACACACACACACACACACACACACACACACACCCCACATCTTCTATATCCATTCCTCTGGTGACGGAGACTTAGGTTGCTTCCGTGTCTTGGCTATTGTAAATAGTGCTGCTATGAGCATGGGGGGGGGTGCACATATCTTTTTGAATTAGAGTTTTCATCTTTTTTGGATGTATGCCCAGGAGTGGGATTGCTGGATCATATGGTAGCTCTATATTTAGTTTTTTTTAAGGAACCTCCAAACTGTTCTCCATAGTCAAGCCACCATCTTTGTTCTTAGTGGTTCCCAGTAGATGAGGATGTGCCAAGATCTGTCAGTGTATGAAAGACATGGGCAATGCCACGTGCCTGTTCAGGTTCCCGGAGGACTACTCATTGCTTCCCGTTTCAGCCCCCTCTGCAGGCTAATTGGAAGCCTGACATTCAGGCAGCAGCTGGGAAAATCGGGACATTATATGTATAGTCTAGCGCCTATCAGGAAGAAACTGGGATCTGCGTATCCCTCTGTGCTGAGCCAGAGAGACTATTTGGGCACACAAGCACTCCCACAGACGAGAACCACCTCTTTGTTTCATGTGGTCCTGGGGGGCTCATAAATGCTGAGCCCCATCAGTTCCCAGAGCTAGGTAATTTGGGAGCCTGTCCCTTGGGTAGTAGCCATAATAGTTGGGGTGCTAGAAGTATGGACAAGTTCCTTCCAGGGAGAAGCTGGTGACTTGGTATTGGAGTGAGCCATGGGGAGACAGTAGAGGATGTGCCCACCAGCTCTCTTGGGCTTCCAAGAGGATCCCTGTCAGTTCCCACATGCAGGTTGCTTAGAAGCCAGAACCTCAGAAAGCAGCTGGGGGAGTCTGATCACTTCCAGGGAGAAACTGAGGGATGGACATTTTTGTCTGGTCTCTCTGAGCAGAGCTGGGAGTTGGGGGCTTGGTAATAGCCGTGGAGGGTCCTCATGCACCCATGTAACGACTGCTTATTTATTTGCTATGGTTTTGTGGGATTTATGAATGCAAGCCCCATTGGCTCTCAGAGCTAGGTGATTTGGGGACCTGAACCTCAGGGGACAGCCTTAAGAGTTGGGGCACTAGATGATTTGTGATCCAGATTCTTTGTTCCCCTGGGCGAAGCTTGGAGTTAACGGTTCCCTCCGAATTGTAAAGTGCTATGCCGGGGGCTGAATTTATGGGGAGAGTGTTTCTCAGCCTTTCCTTCCCATCTTGATGTGGTTTTTTTTCTCAGTCACCAGTGTGTAGGAGTTACTCAACTAGTTTTTGGACTTCTCTGAGAGAAAATTGATTCACCTGTTCCTGTATACTCAGTGCATCCATGGGAGGTGGAGTCAGGAGCCTCTTATGTCACCGTTGTTTAATGGGTACAGAGTTTTAGTTTGTGCCCAACCATGTGGATGTACTTAATGCCCCTGAATTGCACCTTCCAAAAATGGTTAAAAAGACAAATTTCATGTATATTTTACCATGACAAAATTTTTAAAAATCCACAATGAACAAACTATCAAAATTGCCCTTTCACATTACTAATAGTGTCTTTGGATGAACAAAGTAATTAATTTTGTATTAATAACAGAAGTGTTAATTTGTAGATCAATATAATCCAGTTGGTCAGTTTTTCCCCTCTGTGGTAGAATGCTTGTGTCCTATATAAGAAATCTTTGCCTTCCCCCAAATCATGAAGATTTTCCGCTTAGTTTTCTACTAAAAGCTATATTGTCTTATTTTTCACATTTAGATCTTGAGTCTGTCTAAAATTTACTGATGTGTGGTTTGAAGTAGGGGGTCAAGGTTCTTTTTTTTCTATGTGAATATCCAATCAACTCAGACCATTTTATTGAAAAGACTATCTTTTCTCATACTAGTACACACTCAGGTGTGGGTCTGTTTCATCAGTCAGTTTGTCTATTTTTGCATGAATTAGTATAGCCAGTGAATGCCTTAATTAATGTAGCTTGGTATTTGGTAGTTTTCAGTCCCTCAATTTTGTTTTCAATTCAAGATTGTCTATTTTATTCTAGCTCTTTGTTTTTCTATATGAATTTTAGAATCAGCTGGTCAATTTCCAGGAAAAAGAAGAAACAACTATGCTGAGATTTTGTTTGTACTTGCGTAGCATCCGTAGTTAAGTGTGGGGAAACTTGAAATAATTGAATATTGAACTTCCCTGTCTATGAACATATTGTATCTCTTCCTTTTTTAGGTGTTATTTTTCTCAGTAGTGCTTTGTAGTTTTCAGTGCAGAGGTCTTACAGATCTTTAATTTATTTCCAGGTGTTTCATGCTTTTTGATCCTATTGTAAATGGCATCATTTTAATTTTCCTATTTGTTGCTTGCATATAGAAAAAAAGTTTTTAATATCAACCTGAAACCAGTGACCTTGTTAAATTTGCTTATTTAAACCTAGTAGATTCTTCTATATTATTCACATATATATAATCATGTCATCTCCAAATAGTGACAGTTTTATTTTTTCCTTTCCAATCCTAAGCCTTTTTATTTATAGCTGTTACCTCTACTTCTTCTTCTTTTATTATTATTATTATTCTGAGAAGGGCCTCTGATAAAATGTCAAAGTCAGGTGTTTTGGTCTTACTCCGTCTCTCAAGCAGAAAGCTTTCAATATTTTACTAATATTTCAGTTAGCCTTTGCTGGGACAAGCCACGCCAAAACACAGTGGCTTAATATAATAATGATTTATTCTTTCTCACCATTCCGTGAACTGGTTGGGTAGTTCTTCTGCTGGATTCAGGCAGGTTCACTCATGTGGCTGCGTGGCTGTTTGCATCTAGGCTGCAAGATCCAAGATGGCCTCACTCACATGTCTTGCAGTTGATGAGGGCTGCTGGCTTGGGCATATCCTTTGTCCTCCAGGAGGCTTTTCATCCTCCGGTAGCTAAGACTGGCTTCCTTAAAGGTGTCCTAACGGCAGTGTTCCATGAGGCAGCTTGTCTTTTTAACAAACCGTGGTTGACAATTGCAATTAGACATGGCAGCTAGAAAGAGGGAGAAAGCAAAACTAAAGACCTGGAACTTCTATAGATAATTAGCTTATAAATAATCTAGTATAAGAATCCTTAAAAAAAAATTAAATGTCTGGGTGCTTTGGAAATAATCCTAGGTGTGAAGAAGTGGACGGAAATGTAGGAAATATGAAAAGGCACTTCACGTTTGTACAGTGGAATTATCATCTGGAATTAGGGAAGAATAGGAACTTCCCAGCCACTAACCTTTTGAAAATATTTCTCCTAGTGAAGACTAAAAATACATCCCTGCCCCAGGCAAGCCCCTGACACAGTGACCAGTGGGCCATCCTGGCACCATTTCCATTATTTCAGAAAGTTGGATATAAAATAAAAAAAATTTTTAAAGACCCTTTTAACTAATGCATTATAAAATCAAATAGTTTTAAAGGTAGCTTTTGGATTGGTGTAAACTCCAGTGATTTCCAAGGAGCCATGTGCAGTCTCACCTCTGCCTGGGTGTTATGCTACTCTAACGTCAGGTTTCTAAGCAAAATATTTTATTCAAAACTTTTTAAGGGGAAAAAAAGGGTATTTAGTAAGTTGCCACTGCTTAGTGAATCAAGGGAGATTCACAAATCTTACAGATTTCTAATAAACCATTTTGATTGTACCTGGAAAATCCCATCTTTAACAATGAAAGTCTTGCTTAACCTTGAGACTTTCTTGTGTACTTATAAGGTTGATGTACTGAAAGTTGTGTGTCTGGGTTTTAAGAATAGTTTTGAAATCACAGCTAATTCTGTATGTAGAGTAAAATGTTAGTATGTAGAGTAAAATGTTAAATATTCTTTCCTTCAGAAATCAAAGAAAGTCTCTTAGCAAAGCTCGCCTCTGTACTGTAATGAAGAAAAACTCAAATCTTTTGATACAAACAGAAGGTCTACTGTAAAGATGTCATCTCTTCTATATGAAATTTCACTTCTTGGAATTATTCAGGTAAACCAAAGGGGAAATTGAAAGTTTAATGTTAGGGATATAGACCAGTAGATAGACATGTTTTGAGTTACTTTTATCATGAAATGTGAACAAAAAGAAAGACGTTAGAATTGTGGCATTGATTCTCTCTTCTCTTTGGTTTTTTAGTCTAATAAAATCTATAGTGGGACCTCCGTGGCGGTCCACTGGTTAAGACTTCGCCTTCCAATGCCGGGGGTGCGAATTTGGATCCCTGGTTGGGGAGCTAAGATCCCATGTGCCTCTCAGCCAAAAACCAAAAGAGAAAACAGAAGCAGCATTGTAACAAATTCAATAAAGACAAAAATAAAATCTATAGAATTCCTATATACGGTTATTATTGTTATAACATGTGTTAAGTTTTCAGTTGGTGCCATAACAAATGACCGCAAACTTAGAGTTTAAAATAGTACAAATCCATTATCTCACAGTTTTGTAGGTCAGAAATCTGAATGAGCTTGGTCCTTTGTTCTTGGTCTCACAGCCCGAAATCAAGGTGTGGGCAGGGCTGAGTTCCTTTTAGGAGGTTCAGGGAGAAGAATCCACTTCCAAGCTCATACAGGTTGTTGGCAGAATTCAGTTGCTTGTGGTTTCAGGACTGAGGTTCCCATTTCTTGATGGCTGTCGTCTGGCGCTGCCCTTAGCTCCTAAACACCTCTCATGAGAAAGGCTTGCCAAAACAACAACAAAAGGCTTTTAGGACTTGAAGGAAGGGTCTTAACCCCTTGCAAGCCTTGCAGCCTGAGCTCTCAGGGACTGTCAAGGGACATCAAGCCCATGGCTTTTTAGATGCAATGTCTCTTCTAGTTAGTTATTGAGTATTCAAGGGTTTTTAGGGTTGGGGTTGCCACTTTTCCCGAGACTACCGTGGTACCACTTCTAGGGAATCCTTGGTGCTGAAAGTCAGCGGTCCCCAACCTTTTTGGCACCAGACACTGGTTTCGTGGAAGACAATTTTTCCACGGACAAGGGGTGGGGGATGGTTCAGGTGGTAACGCGAGCGCTGGGGGGCGCTGGGGGGCGCTGGGGGGCAGTTGATGAAGCTTTGCTTGCTTGCCTGCTGCTCGCCTCCTGCTGTGCGGCTGGTTTCCTAACAGGCAGCGGACTGATACCAGGCCGCAGCCCGGGGGTTGGGGACCCCTGCTGTAAGTGATTACAGTTCTTTTGGCCAACCCTTAGCAAATGTTGTGGTCTTTTAAAAATTAGAGCCTCTATTAGACAAAATTGCTTTCCCAAATTTTTTTTCTTTTCTTTTCTTTTTTTTTTTTTGCGGTACGCGGGCCTCTCACTGTTGTGGCCTCTCCCTTGCGGAGCACAGGCTCCGGACGTGCAGGCTCAGCGGCCATGGCTCACGGGCCCAGCCGCTCCGTGGCATGTGGGATCCTCCCGGACCGGGGCACGAAGCCGTGTCCCCTGCATCGGCAGGCGGATTCTCAACCACTGCGCCACCAGGGAAGCCCTCAAATTTTTTAAAAGTGAAATTTATTGAACTGTTTTTTACATAAAATAAAAAGTACCCATCTTAAGCGTACATCTTGATAAAGGTTTGAGAGAGTTATACATCCGTGTAACAGTTACCAGAGTCATGATATACAGAATTTCCTTCCTCACCCCTCACCCCACATCCTCCCTACCCTACCACACCCCAGGCAACCACTGATCTGTTTTTTGTCACCATACAATTGATTCATCTTCTCTAGAGCTTTATAAGCTTTATGTGTATACACACACACACACACACACACACGATATATGCATACACACTTTGTCTGGCTTCTTTTGCTTTGTGTAGTATTTTTGAGGTTCCTCCATGTTGTCATGCATATCAGTAGTTTCTTCACCTTCATTGTTGAGTAGTTTTCTGTTGTATAGATACACCCCAGTTATCCTTTTCTGTATCACTAGATTAAGTCTGCTAATATTTTGTTAAGCATTTTTGTATTTATGTTCATGAGGGATATTGGTCTGTCGTTCTCTTTTCTTATAATCTCTTTGTCTGGTTTTGGTATCAGAGTAATGCTGGCCTCATAAATTGATTTGGTGAGTATTGGGGACATTTACTGCTATTTCCAGGTGGCTTTTCCTGGCCATCTGTTGGGCATTACTTCTCCAAGAGGCCCAGAGATGTCCTTCAAAGAGCTCCTTTTACAGGCCCAGGGAAGACACAAGCCCCTGGCACTGCCCTCAACTTTCGTGGCTTAGCAGCAATCCTCATTCCTGTTCAGGGTGTGGTACATCAGCAGAGTACAGATGTTCAAGTACTATATACAGCAACTCCCAAACCCTGAACTTCCAAAGAATTTCAGCCACCCTCTTGAGTACGGCTGCTTCTGCTGCCTTGGTGCGAAGCAGAGGCCGCACTCCTTCCCTCTGGGATGATCTAGTGCAATCCCCTAAATCAAAAATGCAGTTTTCTTCTAAGAATAGAGGTTAGGGAGAGGGAAGAGGGGGAGAAGGGATGGTGAGACGGGTAGGGTGCTCAGGCCTTGCCTGAGAGGGGAATGGGAAAAGGAAGCACTTTATTGTTTCCTCGTAAGTACCCAGAAACAAAAGTTCAAGAAAAAAGTTAGCGTTCCCCCTAAACACTCTCTAAGAGGCAAACCAAGGAATCTAACACGTCGTATAATGTCCATCCTCAACCATTTATCTTTTACAAATGTGGAGACTGTCTCTCATCTCTATCCGTCAGAGATAGCCAGATGTTTGAAAACTATTATAAGGTTTTGGGGACCTGAAGCAAACGTGATTGCTGCTGACCTAGGCTGATTCCTCAGATATCCCGAGTTGGCATGCAGATCAGGCTCTTAGAGTCCTGGCTAGCAAAATCAGGATAAGGAACACATTATGATGACTTCCGGCTCAGGACTCAGTTTACTGCATCACGCTATATAAAATCTCATGTTCTTCAAGTGCCTTCTTGTTGATATTTTGGGCTAAATGTCACAGCAAGAATAATCATCCTCAATACATTTGTTATAATTCTTATTGTGTGAGTGTGTGTGTGTATACACATGTATATACAAGTGCAGTTATTAGAGTTATGATTAAGGCATTAATATATTGAAGATGTAATACATAACATTTGAGAGTCTGTTTCCCTGTGCTGTTTGGGACACTCCCTGTAGACTCCTAAATGGGCTGGAACAAGTTACCTGAACCATGGCCATTCACAGAGACTCAAGGATGTCAATCCGCGTTCCCAGGTAACTACATTGTAAACCAGACTTGTTGCTTGGATGGGAAACCAGGACTGAGTGGAAGGTTTATAAGGAAAAAGGGTTGTTTTGTTTGAGTGGTTGGAGTTTGACCTTGACTATAGAAAGATAATTGGGTGAACCAGTTCCCATGAGCCAAGGAACCAAGGTGGTTCGGGGAGGCCACGTAGTAGAGGCAAGGAGGAGCGAACCTCAAGAGGGAGGAGGGAATCAAGACCTTTTTTAAAGAGTGGTATCATAAGAGAATGAAAAGGACATAAGATGGAGAGGCAAGTCCCCAAATTCAGGTTCTGCCTCTACCACACTGTAGTTTTGTGGCCTTGGGCCCTTCACTTACTCTCTTTGGGCCTTAGTTTCCGCATTTATAAAAAGAAAGTTAAAGAGTTTGGTGATTAAATATGTCTGGATTTCAAATTCTAAAACTGTCTGTTAGGACATAAGGGTTCCTTATTTATGTTTTCTTGTTTGTTTTATAATGCTGTTGGTAAAGTCATCAGCTGATCTGAGACATTGTAAATGGAAACAAAGAAAATTTATTTTGTCTCTGCTTCAGCTAGAGGCAATGGTCAGGCACAGTAGAAGAACCTGAAGGAGGGGGCAAGAATCAGAGACTGCTCAACATTCATTCCTTCTAGAAGATTTTTCTCTCATTCTTTCGACGATTTTATGTTACTTAAGCACATGGTAACTTTGCTAAAGGAAGCTATAAAAGTCCTGATATCCCAAGATGTAAGCAAACCCCACAGAAATCTTGTAATTTTCCTTACTTATGAACAATAAGGTAGGTCCTCTAAATGATTACACTGAGCATAAATATGGAAAGCTCTTGGAGCTGGCAGTGGATTGTTTGACCAGCCTCTCCAACTTTCAAGGAGCCACTTCTGTCTCCTGGGAACTGCTCCCCACGCATCCCGCCCATACCTCTCCACACCCATCCACCCAGCCTGCCCAGGGTGGACTGGTGTGTCTGTGTAACGTGGTCACCTTCTGGCTGCCTTCTCTTTGCTGGAACTCTGTTGATTTTGAGACTAAAAAAGCATCATGGGAATCACTTTGGAGTAATTTTTGCTTTGGAACTCTGAATTTTTGTGGGTTAATGAGGAGGAATAGATTCGGGACTGAGCAGGGCAGAGCTAAAGACTTTCAAGGATTTTGCTGATCACCCAACTGGCAACGTCCGGTGGGTCGTTGAACATACAGACCCACAGCTCCCCAAGGAAGGGCAGACACAGGGTGGGGGGCGTCGGGGGAGAGGCTCTCTTTGAAGATGTAGGAACAGCTGTAGTCACCCAAGGAGAGTGGAAGAGGCCAAGAACAGACCCTTATGCAAAAAAAAGAGGAAAAAAAGGCAACCAAAAGAGATGCTGAAAGATGGTTAGGGCTGTGGGCCAGGCATGTGTCACTGTCCTTTGCTCTCGGAGGAGAGAGCCAGGGGCTCATTCACGTGTCCTCTGTTCTACAAATCACCCGTTTTCGATATTTTGTGCCTAGGATGTCAACATTCCCAGAATATATTAGTGTTCCAGCTTGTCTAGCAGTCTGTCCACATGCACCATTCATTCCTAAGTAGGAGAGAGAAAATATCTGGCCTTGCTGTGTCTGCCACATTTCCCATCCCTTCCATTCTGTTCAGATTGATGAAGGTACCCATTAGACCTTTTGGAGGGGATCCAAGAGGCTGGACAGCAGTGTCACAGCCCTGGTGACTTGCTCTAGGCCAAAGAAGATAGGTAAGTGTGTTAGAATTCATCTTCTGGCCTCTTGATGTCTTCTTCTTCCTTTTTTTTGGTGGTGGTGGGGGGAATGGGCTCTGTAACTTTCCTTTTACAGGGGACCAAGAAAGGAAGGGCTTCTGGATCTTGTGGGCAAGCGAGAATGCCCAAGATTCAGATAAGACCTAGAGTTTTAGATTCTTCCCTTGGGCTTCTCCCTAAGTCTTACCAAATTCTCACCAGTAATGAGATGGAGTTGGATGCTTTTGCTCCAGTAGAGCCTAGTAGCTTCCTCCCGTGTCCATGTTACCAGACAGAGAAATATTTGTTTGGTTGAGTGAATGTTTTTATATTTCATTTTATCTGTTTCAGAAAATAAATGGACATAGTTTCAGTTTGAACTACATTCCTAGGCTTTATTTATGTATTTAAAACCTAAGTTTGGGGCTTCCCTCGTGGTGCAGTGGTTAAGAATCCGCCTGCCAACGCAGGAGATACGGGTTCGAGCCCTGGTCTGGGAAGATCCCACATGCTGTGGAGCAACTAAGCCCGTGTGCCACAACTACTGAGCCTGAGTGCTACAACTACTGAGCCCACGTGCCACAGCTGCTGAAGACCGTGTGCCTAGAGCCCATGCTCTGCAACAAGAGAAGCCACCACAGTGAGAAGCACACGCACCGCAACGAAGAGTAGCTCCTGATCGCCACAACTAGAGAAAGCCTGCACGCAGACAAAATAAATAAATTAAACAGACAAAAAAACAAACAAAACCCTAAGTTTAGTTTTGCCATTGAGAGGAAAAAAAAAAAGAAATACTTGGGCTCAGTTCAAAATTCACAAAACGTGCAGCTTTTTGGTACACAGTATGGTTCAAATCCCTGGCTATTTCTTCTCAGATGTCTCCTTCAGAGAGAAGTGGGGTAACATCTTCCCCTTTACTAGAAAGGCCTATGAAAAATTGGTTATTATTTATGATTCCTCGTCTGTTTCTCTCTGGATAAAGATGAATATTCCTAAGTTTACTGAAGTCTGGGTAGATCTTCTTCTCCTTGTCACGTCCTTCCTGTTTTATCTGTGAGCTGGCACAACTCTTGTGGTCATACGGGGGAGTTCTTTTTCAGGCAAAGTGTTGCTGTTTCTTTTTCTGCTTGAGTGTTCAGGACGGAACCTCTGTAGTAATTCCCGAGGTTCTTGCCCTCGACAGAAGAACAGTGACGAGGTTAATGAGGTGTCGGAAGATGACAAAACCAGCTCCAGAGTTACGCTTTCCAACTTTTAAATTAGGGACCTGATGAATGGCTTGCTTGTAAAGTATTCTTTCACTGGGTGACACCCCTGCCCAGCGGGGAGAGGTGAGGGAGAACATGATGAGATCAAGCAGGCCAGTGCCTCTCTGTCTGCTTTCTCCCATCTGCCCAGCTCCCACCCAGAGCCTGTAGCTGTCTGTAGCCTCCATAAATAATGCCCCAGGGGCTTCCAGTGTAGCATGAATTGCCATAGAAACATGAGCTAGCTGGGAGCTAACTCTTCCCGTTTTTCTCCTGCAGACCATTGGTTTGGATCCAAAGTTTCCCACAGCTTTTTGGTGTGTTTGTTAGATGGAGCATTAGATGTGGGCTCTTGTGGGACTGGATCCTTACAGGCACTCATAGTCCTGAAACCAGAAGGTTTGGGATGGGGGCACTGTCCTTTTTAAACAATCTAGGAAGCTCCACTGCGAGAACACAAATTTGCCAAGTGTGGACCTCAGAGGAAGCACTCTGAGCGTTCCCCTCATTGTGTCGTGGTAGATGTGTGCTCTGATACTCTGCAGGACCCTGTGGACGGTAGCACTTGGACACAGCCACATTTCTTTTACCGAGTGAATCAGGTTTTGTCCAGGAAAGGCATCAAGGCTAGGAAGACAAACAGTGTGATTATATGTGGATGGATGAGGTGCAGGGAAAATAACTCCTTCTAGGAATAGCAGTATGGACCCTTCATTATAATTTTACAAAGCATGTTTTCCAGACTCTGATCTTTGGGTATTTTAAGAGGTAGAGAAATCCATGGGAAACACAGGGAGGTGCAAGAGAGGAGGCGGTGATCAGAGGTTACAAAGAGCAGTGATAGCAATGAGTGCTATTTCTCCTTTTACCCCACTGTTTTTTTAAACTTCACTTTAAAAAACTTTTGATGAGTAGTTCTGAATTTTCTTTTTTTTTTTTTTGGCTGTGTTGGGTCTTCGTTTCTGTGCGAGGGCTTTCTCTAGTTGCAGCAAGCAGGGGTCACTCTTCATCGCGGTGCACGGGCCTCTTACTATCGCAGCCTCTCTTGTTGCGGAGCACAGGCTCCAGACGCGCAGGCTCAGTAGTTGTGGCTCACAGGCCTAGTTGCTCCGCGGCATGTGGGATCTTCCCAGACCAGGGCTCGAACCCGTGTCCCCTGCATTGGCAGGCAGATTCTCAACCACTGTGCCACCAGGGAAGCCCTGAATTTTAACATATGCTTAGATTCATATGACTACCACTGCAATCAGGTACAGAACTGCTTCATCACCCCCCAAAAGAACCACTGTGCTATCTCTTTCTTTTTTCTTTTTTTTTTTTTTTTGCGGTACGTGGGCCTCTCACTGTTGTGGCCTCTCCTGTTGCGGAGCACAGGCTCCGGACGCACAGGCTCAGCGGCCATGGCTCACGGGCCCAGCCGCTCCGCAGCATGTGGGATCTTCCCGGACCGGGCCACGAACCCACATCTCCTGCATCAGCAGGCGGACTCTCAACCACTGCGCCACCAGGGAAGCCCTGTGCTATCTCTTTATGAGCACACACTTCCCTTCATCCCCAACCCTTGGCAACCACTGGTCTGTCCTCCATCCCTCGAGTTTTTCTTTTTGAGAATGTAATTAAATGGAATCTTACAGTGTGTCACCTTTGGAAACTGGCTACTTTCACTCAGCATAATGCCCTTGGGATTAATCCCAGTTGTTGTGTGTATCAATAGTTTGTTCAATTTTATTACAGTTTATGGATGTACCACAGTTTGTTGATCCAGGCACCTGCTGAAGGACATTTGGGTTGTTATCAGTGACTTGATTCTCTCATTTTAAAAAATTGTGCTAAAAAAATATACATATAACACAAAACTTGCCACTTTAACCATTTTCAAGTGCATAGTTTTATGGTATTAATTACTTTCACAGTGTTGTGCAACCATCACTACTATTTGTTTCCAAAACGTTTTCATCACTCCACACAGAAATTCTGTAACCATTAAACAGTAACTCTCCATTCCCTCCAGCCCCTACTAACCTCTTGCCTACTTTCTGTCTCTGTAAATTTGCCTATTCTAGATATCACAAATAAGTAGAATCATACAATATTTGTCCCTTTGTGTCTGGCTTATTTCATTTAGTACAGTGTTTTCAAGATTCAGCTCTGTTGCGGCATGGATCAGCACTTCGTTCCTTTTTATGGCTGAATAGTATTTCCTTGTATGTACCACAGTTTGTTTATCCGTTCATCTGTTGATGGACACTTGGGTGGCTTCCCCCTTTTGGCAGTTGTGAATAGTGCAGTTGTGAACATGGGTGTACAAGTGTCTGTTTGAGTCCTTGCTTTTAATTCATTGGCCACTCCCATATTTTAGTTCAAATTGGCAACTGGCGCCATGGGGGGGCTTATATGTGAGAATTCTGTTTTCTAAGAATCTGGTGTTTGATCTAAGTCTAGTCACTGTTCTTTGTACTTAGTGTTCTTAAAGGATTTGAGGAATTCCACCAATTTTTTGTTCATTAGCTGCCTCAGGATTCTCGGAGGAGGGGGAAGGCAGTCACAGTTTGGATACAGGGAAAGTGGGATCCAGGTGATGGGCTGGAGCCCACCACTGGAGCCAGCCTCTGTGCGCAACTTTCTCAGGCCATGGTATAATGGCTTGCTTGGGTCAAAGTGGTCTTTGTTAAGTATTTCATGTGACCTACTTTATGTGGTCTTTGCTACATTTCACCAACGTTTGCCATGCCAGTGGGAGAGCACTTAAAGATAGAGGCAGAAAGTGCCAAGTGAGAAATACGTTTCTCAGAAGAATCTGCTTTTATTTGTAAGATATGTCTCGACCTACCTAGACTCAGGTAACTCAGCTAATTCCTTATCCGTTCAGAATAATTGGCACAGGGCCAACCTAAACTATAAGTATGGGGAATAGATTTTGATTACCTTCAAGGATGTACCTTTGGGACCAAGAGCTTGATAGACTTTCCTTAATTAAGAGATAGCTATAATTTAAGTCACTGCATTTGTATACGATAGGAGCTACAGTCATTTTTTAAAAATGGTTGTATTTTTAAGTAGTGAAAAGTTTCTCCTCCAATGTTGCTAGTTTGCTTATTAAATTTCCCTTGATAAACATGGTAGAGATGGTTCAGCCCAGCCTTTCTTATCGTAAATTGCCATCCCATAAAGACTAAAATGATAAGATTTTGTTCTGTACGGTTGGGCTTGCCCTCTTGGTAGACTGAGTTGGTGGTGGTTTGTATGTTTTTTGTTTGTTTTTTGTTTTTAACGTGTAAGCATTCTTTGCCCCTAAAGGATGACAAACCCTCCCTTTTCCGGTCTCCTGCTACAGCCTGTCACCAGGTCTAGGATTCTCACCCCTGGAGGGACTCCTTTGGCTTAAATCTCTTCATGTCCAGGAAGCTGTTAAATCTTAGCGTGGTGATGGTGGTAGTGTGTGTGTGTCTTTCCGTTTCTGGGAGGATCTTTGAAAAGGGCTGTAAACCTATTTTGGATCACCTGGATGATTACCCTGTGACTCAGTCTGGCCATATTTTTTCAGTTCCCAGGTTTGCATGGGAGTTTAAACCCACAGTGGGACCAAAGGAAGGCCATTGACATCCTGTCACAGGGTAGACTGAAGAGAAAACAGGGTGTGTGAACTGAGTACTCAGGTGGCTCCCACTAACAGAGGCTTTCCAATCTCAAAAGCTGGTATAGTTGGTACCTTTTTCATTACAGGCAAAGATGCAGCAAAGAGCCAACTTTGTAAGTCCTACGTTCATTAGGATTTTTGCCCTTGGATGGAATTTTTTGGGTTTTGTATTTTAGGGTACCACATTTAATTGATTACCCTTTCAGAATAATGGAATAGAAGATATAATGGGTTTATTATCAAAAGGAACAAATTACCACCACAACAATAATAATTTATAAACCCCTTTTTGTGGGCTAAGTACTTTGCTCGTGTTGTTGCCTTTAATCCTCACAACATCCCTCTAAGTAGGTACTCATCATCTTCATTTTACAGGGGAGGGGGTGGGGCTTAAAGAGATTAAGTCACTTGCCCGTATCAGTTCAGCCCAGGCAGCCTGACTCCAGACCCATCACACTGAACCTCCTTTGGTAAAAGAGAAGACACACAGCTATATCTTTCTGCCATTAAACACAATTTCAGTTCTTTAATCTCAGCAAAATCGTATCTATCACATTTATGTCTGTAGTTTGGATTTTATTGGCATTGAAATTTTTAAAAATTTCTTTAAAAATAAATCACATATGCTTATTTATAATTTTGGTTTAATAGTTGTGTAAGAACTATAAGCATAAGAGTTTATACCCAGTTTTATATATTTGTGTGTATTTAATTTTATAATAAAAATGGCTTAAGTCAACACAGGCAGTCCACAGTATTAAATCATTAACACCCTCAGTGCATTAACACTGTTTACTTTAAATAAAATCCCTTAATAGCCTAAGAGACTGGACATATTTTGATGGACTGGGAGTGAAGAGGTAACAAGAAAGCTCACAGCAGAAGGTGCTGTTCAGAAATGACTCTAGCTGGTTACGAAGTATCAGCAGGGAGTGGGTTATTTATTTTTTCATGGCATTTAGAAGACCAGATTCTACTCTTTCTTGGCCACTATTGTGCTGAAGAGTCTGCTGCCAGTATAAATGCCACTTTATAGGTAATCACTCTTTCCTCTAGCTGTTTTTGAGATATTCTCTCTGGCATTCTCCATAATCACAACTGTGGTTCTATACGTGGTTATAATTTTATTTATACTGCATAGGACTTCTTAGGTGTCCTAACTAAACCTTAGGATTCATGTCTTTCATCAAAACTGGAAAATTCTCAGTGGAAATTGCTCCAAATACCATCAGTCCCCATTTCCACTCATCTCTCATACCACAGCTCTTCCTTTCATTCTATTTTCCTTGTCTCTTGACCTCTCATTGATCTCACGGTGTTCTGGTTAATTTCTTCAGAATTATTTTTCTGTTTACCCATATTCTCTCTTTAGATGTGTCCATAACATTTAAGCCATCTTGTAAGGATTTTTTTAGTGGACAGGAGAGGTATATTTCATCATTTACATTTTTGAACTTTATTGAGATACAGTGTATGTACAGTAAAGCACATCTGTTTAAATTGTACAATTAGATGACTGTTGGTAAAGGTATGCACACATGGAACTACCACCACAGTCAAAACACAGAACATTTCCATCACCCCTAAGAGTCTCCTTGTGCCCATTTGGGAAGTTTTCAACAATTATTTCTTCATGTATTTTTCTCTGGCTCTTTGTCTTTCTCCTCATCCTTTGGAATTCCAGTTTCATATGTAATGAACATTTGGACATTGTACCCTCAGATCTCTGGGATTCTCCTTAATTTTCCCCAGTCTTTATTCTTTCTGTTGTTTGGGCACTTCTGTTTTTCTGTCTTCAAGTTCTCCGATTCTTTGTTCTGCCACTCCCAAATGTGGTTGAGCTCATCTAGTAAACTTTTAAAATTTCAGTTTTTTACTTTTCACCTCTAGAATTTCCTTTTGTTTTGTTTTGCTTTAGTTTCCCTTTCTCTATTGAGAATTCCTAGCTGTTCATTTGATATTATACCTCAATTTCCTTTAATTCTTTGAACATATTTATGGTAACTGCCTGTCTGTGTTTACTAAACCCAACATCTGGAACCTTTCAGAGTCAGTTTCTATTGGCTGCCCTTTCCCATGAGTATAGAGCACACTTTTTTTTTTTGGCAGTATGCCGGCCTCTCACTGTTGTGGCCTCTCCTGTTGCGGAGCACAGGCTCTGGACGCTCAGGCTCAGCGGCCATGGCTCACGGGCCTAGCCGCTCTGCGGCATGTGGGATCTTCCCGGACCGGGGCACAAACCTGTGTCCCCTGCATCGGCAGGCGGACTCACAACCACCGCGCCACCAGGGAAGCCCTAAGAGCACACTTTAATATTTCTTTGCATGTGTAGTAACTTCTGGTTGAAAATTGGGCCTTGTAGATAGTACATTATGGCAACTATAGATTCTGTTGTATTCATCTTATATATATATCATATAGATAGATAGATAGATAGATAGATAGATAGATATAGATATATAATTGGTTCTAGTAGGCAATTAACTTGTCTGGACTCCAACTGCAAACTTTGTCTCCCTTCTGATATGCAGCAGCTAATATCTGTATTCATATGGCTTTCCATTGCTACTGTTTTTCCTGGTCCTTTGTGATTTTTCCTGTTTCTCTATGATTTGCTGGTTAGTCAAGGATTTCAACAGAGATGGAAGTCATTCTTTTTTGATTTTCTTCTAGGGGTTCCCTTCTGCCTAATTTCTAGCTATTTGGATGGTTTGGGGCTCTGTCCCTTATATTTCAAGCTTGTAAGATCCAACTTTCTGGCACCTGACTTGTACATGGTTGGAAAGTTTACTCCGTTTAAAAAAAAAAAAAAAAAAAAGGCAGCAGACTCACAGATAGGGCTGTACATAGCTCTGTTATTCAGGAGCAGATTTGTCTCTGGCTCCGGCCCGCTTTTTCACCAGGCCGCTTAGGGCCTCCTCCTACACATGCGTAGTTTAGCTCTTGGCCAGGGATTTGGGCAGAGTTTATACTCAGAGTTGTATACTCCTTCTGTGGTTTCTTTGTGCCGCCAGTATTTTTCCTGTAGACTTCTAGCTACATTTTCAGCCTTGGACTCTGATCTCTGGCACCTTAGCTGGTAAGGCTGTGGTTTTCCACTGCTATTTTTCTTTTTACAGCTATAGCTGTAAGAGTTGGGCATTACCTCAGGCCAGGAAGACATAAACTCTCAATTCTTACCCTTTACTGTGGCAATTTTTTGAGAGTAAACTCTCATTCTTCTTCCTCTTTCAAACTCTCTCCAGGGTTGCTCTTTTAAAAAACTTCTTTAAAATCATGTTTTTATCATTATTATCTGTGTGAGTGTTTCACGATCACTTCAGTCGTCTGGAAGTAGTCCACCCATTTGGTTGTTAATTTCAATATCTCTATTTTTCATTTGAATTTCTATTTTATTCCTTTCTGAATTAAATCTGACTAGGGCCCATGATAGTTCTTCTTTTTTTAAAAATTAGTTAATTAGTATTTATTTTTGGCTGTGTTGGGTCTTCGTTGCTGCACGTGGGCTTTCTCTAGTTGTGGTGAGCAGGGGCTACTTTTTGTTGCGGTGCGCGGACTTCTCATTGCGGTGCCTTCTCATTGTGGAGCACGGGCTCTAGGTGCACGGGCTCAGTAGTTGTGGCATGCGGGCTTCAGTAGTTGTGGCATGCGGACTCAGTAGTTGTGGCTCGCAGGCTCTAGAGCACAGGCTCAGTAGTTGCGGCGCACGGGCTTAGTTGCTCCACAGCATGTGGGATCTTCCTGGACCAGGGCTCGAACCCGTGTCCCCTGCATTGGCAGGCAGATTCCTAACCATTGCGCCACCAGGGAAGTCCGATAGTCTTTTAGTTTCTCACATTATAAGTCCCTTTTGAAAAATGTTTTTAACTATGCTTATTTTATGGTCTATATCCAATTAATATCTAGTATTTCCAGCACGTGAATTTCTTGGGTGTTCAGCCGTGCTGCTGAACAAGTTATTGTGTCTGCTGTCTCTGTCTCATTCAACTTTTTTTAAAATTAATTTTTATTGGAGTATAGTTACTTTACAATGTTGTGTTAGTTTCTGCTGTGCAGCAAAGTGAATCAGTTATATGTATACCTATATTCCCTCTTTTTTAGATTTCCTTCCCATTTAGGTCACCGTAGAACATTGAGTAGAGTTCCCTGTGCTACACCATAGGTTCTCATTAGTTATCTATTTTATACATAGTAGCATATATATGTCAATCCCAATCTCCCAATTCAAAAAATGTGGAACGCTTCACGAATTTGTGTATCATCCTTGCGCAGGGGCCATGCGAATCTTCTCTGTATCATTCCACTTTTAGTATATGTACTGCCGAAGTGAGCACTCTCATTCAGCTTTTTATAAGTAGTTTTTGGATTATGAACCAGTGATTGGGAGCGCATTAAACATGGAAAAATAGTACATCCTGATTTGGGGGCTTGAATCTGCAGAGAGGTTTTTGTTTGCTTTTCCTGGCATCCAGAGAATATCATGGACCATCGTCTTATTTTAATTTCTAAGGCCAGGGGCTCTTAGGCCAGGCATGTAGTATAAATTTGTAGCCCAAATCTACTTGAGCACAGGCTCATGATTATAAATTCTTAGAGGGAAACTCTTCTTTCTCATAATCCAGGGCTGAGGACACCCATATCCGTAGGCCAATGGATAGACTTCTTTTCCTTGGTCCATCCCTTCACTGACAGTATAGCTCTCGAAACTCCTGGTGAGCAGTAGTCTTGATAATAGTTCTTGCCTCCCTCCTGCTCACGAGTCTCCTGTGTACCCCACTTCTCTACAGAAGCTTTTAAAACTTCATCTACTTGATTACCAGAGGCATCAGATGAATCCCCAACAGTGCCAATTCCTACCTACTGCCCTGATTTTTCATTTTCTTATTTGATTTGACTTTCTATTCTGGGAAGTTTTGAACAGAAAAGTAAAAAGAATATAATAAAGACCCACACACTCATCACATGTATTTAGTAGTTAACATTTTGCCGTATTTGCTTTATCTATGTGCGTGTGTTTGCTGAACCATTGTAAAGTAAATTATACACATCATGACATTTTACCTCTAGATACTTCAGCGTGCATCTCCAAACATTAGGTTTTTCTTTACAAAATCGTATTACTATTTTCATGCTTAACAAATTGTATTAATTAGGGGTCTCCAGAGAGATAGAACTGTAAGAGGTGGGGGCGGGGTGGGGGGGAGTGTGTGTGTGTGTGTGTGTGTGTGTGTGTGTGTGTGTGAGAGAGAGAGAGAGAGAGAGAGAGAGAGAGAGAAAGAACTGAGTAAATGGGAAGGAGAAAATTAAGAAGTTTTACCAGAAAATTCCTTAGCTCAAAAGGTCATGCATTTCTAGATTCAAAGGGTCCAGTGCACACCCAACACAATGAATAAAAAGATCTGCACCAACGCACATTATTATAACCTTTCAAACACTGGAGGTGTTTGAAAGAGGATATTGAAAACTTCCAGAGAGGAGAAGAGCTGATATTCAATTGATCAGGAATCAGAACGGCATCACACTTCTTCACATAAGCACTGTAAGCTTGGGGGACAGAAGAGCGATGCCTTCATGTTTCTGAGTGAGAATAATTTCCAGCTAAGACTTTCATACTCAGCTAGACTGTCAACCCAAGTGTAAGGTTAGCATGAAGACATGTTCAGGCACAAAGTTCTTGTAAAATAACTTTTCACGTGACCAGTTGTAAAAAAGCTACTGAAGGAAATATTTGAAACTGGGGGACTAAATAAAAAAGAAGACTGCGTGAGATCCTGGAGCAGCAGAGCTAACACAGGAGAGAGGCACAAGAAATCCCAGGAAAATAGTGGAGGAAATCACAGGGAGATTGTCCCACAGGAGGCCCTGAGGGCAGCCTCACAGATTGGAGGGCTCCAGGAGGGACATCTCAGTGAAAATTGAACTGCTAAATAATGTGGTTGACTGTATTGAGAGGCTTATTAGAGCTTTTGTCAGAAATGTGGGGGCTGCATTAGTGACGAGAAAGTTGAAAATGAAGGAAATGAAAAACATACTTGTATAAGAAAAGACATGCAATCATCTGTGTGGCTTATCTGTCACTAATGGTTACATAGTTTTAGGAATGTAAGCATTGAATCTTGTACTGACCAGTAATGTCATGTGAATATACAGGGAGGATGGGAAGGTCACTGGGATGGACTGGAGGCTATAATATAGCTGGCTGGGGGCTAGGGTAAAAAGCTAAATCCTTATCTTCCGTAGAATGAAACCAATAGATACTATAGATACTATTTAATATTGAAGAAAAATCAAGAAATGAAATATCAACATGTTGTTTAGAAAAACAAAGGTAAGTATCAGGAGAGATGTTTCGAAGGAATGAAAGTGGCTGCCTCTGGGAAGCAGGAACCAGGAGTACGATAGGAAGGGGGACAACTGTTTTTTGTTAAAAACCTGTAGTACCATATGACTTTTAAAACAATATACCTACGTTAGTTTTATTTTTTAAAATATTGTTTAAATAAAAAGTTGATTAATTTCAGAATTTTAAATACTCTTTGTAACTAATTAACTGTGACACATTTCATGATGCATTGTAACATTGCCATGTTGGTAAAGGTCTAAGTCATCGTCACTTTCTTCAAGGGCAGGGTGTTCCAAATCTTTACTTCGCATTGTCCAATGGAGTGGCCAGTAGCCATGCATGGCTATTTAAATTAAAATTAGTTCAAATTTAATAAAATTCAAGCTTCAATTCTTCAGTTGCACTGATCGTATTTCCAAGTGCCCAGTAGCCACATATGGCTAGTGGCTACCATATTGGACAGCAGTGTCCTAAACCGCTCTCAGATTCATCCCTTCGTCCGAGCTCATTGCCATTCTCTCTGAGGCAGTATACAGTGGTGATTGAAGGTGTGGGCTTTGGAGTCAGACTGCATCAGCCCAAGCATGGGCTTCATCCCTTACTAGCTGTTTGACTTTGAACATATCACATAACCTTTTGGTGCTTCAGTTTCCCCATCTATGAGATGGGGATACTAATAGCATCATCATGTTCTAGGGATTGTAAGAAAGACTGTAATAGAATGCCTTTAAATGAAGTGCTTAGCACCACGCCCGGCCCATAGTAAGCACTCACAAGGTTACCTGCTGTAAGTACCATCATCATCATCATCATCATCACGCCCTGCTGCATATCTCTTCAGCCACTTCTGAGCTCACGTGCAGTCCTGGTGGACAGTCCCCATACAGACTGACAGCTTCTTATTTCAAGGGCCTGCCTCCTCCCTCTTTTTCTCTGCCCAAGGACTTCCTTGGGTGTTACACGACTTTGCTCAATCTGGAGGCAGAGAAGCCCAGAAATGCCGGGACTACGTGTCCAGTGGAAGCTCACAACCAGAGAAGGATGGCATCAATGGATAAGTACCCACTTTCCTTGTTGGGGCAATTCTGAGGTGTCTTCTCCACTATCTCTAAGAGGCTCCCAGGGGAACTGAGCCCCCCGCCCCAGTCCACAGCAGTGACCTGATTGGTGATGCACCTTCGTTGGTCCTTCTGCCATCCCTGTCTTACTTTCCCTCTCTCACTTGTGCTTCTTGGGGTCTGCTCCCAACCTGTACCCATGTCATGGTCTCAGGGTCTGTTTTGGTGGAACCCTCACTAAGACAGTCATCACCATCGTCATCAGTTCATGTTCTCATTATCTTAAGGCCAAGCTCCTACAGTAGCTTCCTGGCTTGTTTTCCCATCTTCTCTTCCATACTCCAACCAGACCTATCTCAGTTTAATATAAATGTGGAGTTATGACTTACCTGCTTGAAGTCTCCATTGCTTCCTTCTTGCCCAAAGGCAGAGACTGAACGTAGTCCTGCAATAAAGAACTTGTACAGATTCCCCAGAGCCTACCTTACTGGCCTCACCTCTTGCTAGTTATGCTGCATACCGTCCTTTAAACACACCATTCTCCTTTGCACTTCTAGGTCCTAACACATGCTGTCTCCTCTGATTGGAGTAATAATAATTGCAGTGAATGGTTATTGACTACCTACCCTGTACCAAGCAGAGTTCTGTGCAGTCTGCGCGGATGAGTTCATTTAATCATTAACTTTATGAAGAAGGTTTTAATATTCTCCCTGTAGTAGAGATGGAGAAACCCAGGCTTAGGGAAGTCATATACTTAATAGCAGAGTTGGGTAATTCCAAGCTGATGCCCTATATTTGGCAGGAAAGTGACATCGCACACATGTAGGTAACTTAGAAGAAACCAACTTTACTCGCCCAGGAGGGAGAGATGGGGGAATAAAGAGAGAAAGAGAGAGAAAAAAAGGAGAAAGAGAAATAGCGTGGGTGATCTGCCTGCCAGTCTACTCCATGCATATGTGCTTCCAGGGGAGAGAGGGCAAGGCAGGACCCTGCTGTTACCCACGTTTTCTGGGCCCCTCGTACCGGGAGCGCTTTGCTGGCTCAGCGTGGTTACGGTGTTTCCTTATTTACAACGTTCATGTGACATAGCTGCCCAGACACATGCCAGAGACTTCCTGGGAGATGGCGCATCCACCTCCCTGCAGGTTTTCAGGGCTGCCTTTGACTGTGTGGAACTCACCTGTTACAAGCTAACTCTCCAGTGCCTGATCCAGGAACGGGGTGAGACCCCGTGGTCCTGCTTCCTTTTCCCACTTTCCCACCCGGCAGACACCTGCTCATCTCTTCCGACGCAGGTCACACACCACCTCTGGGAGGCTTTCCTCACCTCCCTTGGAAAGAACCTTTCCTCCCATCTGGGCTCCTGCAGCACCCTGTGCACGTTTGTTTCCGCGCTCTCCCCTGTTGCCTTCTAATGATGTGTTCATATATCTTGTTCCCCGGCTGGGGAGCGGACCCCTCATTAGAGCCCTTTTCTCCCTTCTTTCTCCAGTATCTGCTACAATCCCTTCTCTGTAGCAGCAGGAACTTTTCTTCTTTGTTTGTTTGTCAGGAAGGCAGGTCTCTGTGCCATCTAGAGAAAGGAGTAAGATAAATTCTGAATGGCTGTTTTAATCAGTCATGTTCTTGCAGAATCTGGAGACAGAAAATAATCTATTATATCTATATTCTCTTTCTGTCTCTTTCGTTTGTTCTTTCTGTGGGGTTGCTATTTGATCAGAGGTCTTTTAGAAGCCGGTTACTGCAAGGGTAATGTGGTCCGTCAAGTTTTCCTCATTAGATCTGTGTAAACATTTTTTAAAAATCTATTTTCATACCCAGATTAAGACGTCTCCATCAGGCCGCCAAATCTCCCCCCCAAACCCTGAAACTGGCACCAAGCCTGAAGAGTTTCCAAGTTATCCTTCTGTTTTTCTATCTTGTGAAGGATGTGGTTTTTGGTTGTGTGATTCTTTTTAAGCTGCTTCATTTGTTTTTGGACTGATTAATAGCATAGCTACCCAAACTTGGACATAAACGTTAAATTCAGAATCTCTGGAAGCAGCAGCACGAAGACACCAATTAGTTCATGTTTTCCATATGAATGGAACTCAGACACACAATCCCTGCTTTCTTGTTTTCTCTCCCACCCTTGACTATGCTGGCAAACCTTGCTTTCCTTTTGGATATAAGGGGATTTGTTGGGAACAAAAAACCTTTTCCTGTACTTCACCTGCTGGATGGAATGAATAAAAGCCTCAGGGGAAGATCTAAATATTTAACAAATATAACCTCAACCCCCAAAGTTTTAAGTCTGGAATACATTTTACAGTCCAGATTTGAACCCAGGCCAGAAACATGCATGCTGATACTGATTATTTGTGTTCTTTGGCAGAGGGTCTAGAGAAGTGATACAAATTCAGTTGTGTGGGGAAGGCAAGGGGGAGAGAGAATGATCGTGTAGATATATTTAGCTTCCACTTGGTTACCTACACGTGCTGGAGAGTGGAGTCTGCCTACCTTCCCTCTTCCATCGCTGACCTCTGCCTTGCTGGCTGGCTCAGTGCACCCCATGCTTTCCACTCTTGAGCCTCCCTGGCATTGTGCTCCCTCCTGCCACAGGGCCTTAGCACATGCCGGTGCCTCTATCTGGAATGTTCTTCACAGCACACACTCCACCTCTTTACCTAGTCAACTCTTACTCTTCTTGCAGATATCAGCTCACTTCCTCAGGGAAGCCCGTGAAGTTAAATTCCCCCCATTATATATTCTGAGGGCACTGAATACTTCTCCTTTGTAAACACCTGTCACACTTGCAATTTTACGTTCCCCTGTATGATCCTTTGTGTGAATAGTTTCCTAGGGTGTGGCATATGTATATGGGAAAGATGATATGCAGGTGTTCATTTTTTTCTTTTAAAGTTCTGTGTTTAATAAATACTAAAAAAAAATCTATGCAGTAGTAGCTTATCCCTTTGTGAATATTTCTGCTTCCAGTAGGCCTAAAGTAGATAAAACTGGGAATCCACCTTTCATAAGCCATATGAATGAGAAGTACCGTGATCAGGCAATGGGCATATAGGCAAACACTTTGGAAGCAGTATGCAAATGACTGAAATTTGGGAAATAGTATGTTCATATGTTTCCCGTCACTAGAACGTAAGCTCCAAAAGAGAGTCTCTTTGTGCACTGTTGTACCCACCAGGCCTGGTGCATATTTGGGCCGTCATAAATATTTATTGAAAGGCTGGACAAGTGATTGAATGAACAATTTAATGACTCAACAGGTGCCCCTCCCAGTGACATCAGGCCAGCCGCAGGTCAGATGAGTAGAAAGAAGGCCGAGATTTCTCTTGAGGGTCACCCACATGGACGCACGCAGTAGAGACAGGTTGGAACTTTGTAGACTTAGAACATTCAGCTTTGGATACCCAAAGACTGTGTAGGGTCACGGGGCTGTGGGGGACCTTTGCAGTTACCCTGCTCAGAGCAGTGCCTCGAGCATCCTGGATAGGTGTTATCCCAGGCAAGCTTCTCTGATAGCAGACTCCGTGATGAAGATTAGCATGCCAGAAGTTTATTAGGGATCTTAGGATCAACACCTGTAGGAAGGAAGGAGGCAGGACAGGGCAGAAGGAGAAGTTGAGGCAGTCTCAGTGTAGAGGCCTCAGCTGACTTTATGAGAAGGTCTGAAGCTGGAATGATCCTTCAGGGCTGCCCGAAGTTGGCTGGGCCGTTAATGTCCATACGCAGGCCACCTCAGAGGGGCGTGCTCTTGGGCAAGGCGGCTCTCCTCACCAAGGCCATCTACCTGCAGGTAATACTGTCAGCAGCTGGGAGGGTCATTTCTGAAGGGAGACCTGGATGATGCCTCACAGAGTCGACCACAGGTGCCCATCCAGGCTTCGAGGCGGGAGTGGCAGATGTCAATCACTGTCTGTGGATGTGCTTCAACCATGGTTGGAATGGCTGTAGTTGTTAGAAATGTTTTCTGCTTTATACTGAACCAGAAATCGCTTCCTCGTCAAGTTCCAAATACCTGTATTCATTTTGGCTATGACCAAGAAAAACAAAATGAGCCTTGAACGATCTGAAGAGAGCCATAATATCTCATTTTAAATCTTCCCTTGACTGAACTCACCTCATTTCTTCCAGTGTTTTTTTGGCATATGCTTTTCTGGCCCCTTACTCTTCGTCTTTTAGCCTCCACGTAACATGTTTTTAAATTTGCGAAACTTAATATGCAGCATCTGAAATGAGACGCAGTAGCCCACATGTGGCCTAACCAGCTCAGACTACAGTAGGACAATTCCGTAACATAATCTGTGCTTTACAGAAGTAAGCTTGGAGGCAGTTAAGATTCTTGTGTCTTTTTCAAATGAATTGCTGTGAAGCAACCTCTCTCCAAATGTAAGTTCATGAAAACAATCACTGGGAACCTAAATGGAGATTCTAAAAGATCATTTTAAGCCCTATCATGTTACATAGTGTGTATAATCATATTTTAATAAAAATAGTAGCACATGTTTATTCAGTGCTTATCATATGCCAGATATTGTGTTAAAAATTCTTGCATGTCTCCATCTCATTGGAACCTCTCAACAAGCCTGTGAGGTTGGTACCGTGTGTATCCTCATTTTACAGAGGAGGAAACAGAGGACAGAGGATTAAGTAACCTGCCCCAAGTTACCAAATCAGTAGATGGAAGAGCCAGGACTCCAACTCAGCCAGTCTGACCCCAGAGTTACCTGCTTCTGTATGTGGGTAGTACTTTGGTTTGGGTGATTTAAATGAGTGACTGACTTAACAATATCTAAAGGAAGTACCTTGAACATACAGAGAAGCTTAGAGGGCTTTAGAAAGATGGCATTTTTTATAGGGACAGAGCTGAAAAAGCTTGATGCTTTCATGTAGGGACTTCCTTCACTGCTGTCAGAAGCTTTTTAAGGGTGAGGACCGCATTTGTTCATCTTCTAATTGTGCCCAGCATGGTATTTAAATCATGTTTTGATACTGGAGCTGGACCATGTAATCGTTTCTCCTTTGCCAGCAGCCAACTTAAGGTTTGTCAGTAGAGGGCGCTGGAGGGCCACTGAGAGAGGAAGGGGCTTTTCCCTGCGTTTCTTGCGCTTTTCTTCTTGCTCCCGTGGCCCAGTGGCCACTGTGCAGCTTCCTGCTGGAGACCTGGTGGTACACGGCCTCCAGTGAGTGTCACTGGCACCCCAGCCAGTTGCTTCCGGAGTTTCACCAGTGTTCCAGTGGGAAGCTCCCTGAAGCACCGTAGTGAGATACTCCATCCCCTGTGGGCCATAGCCCATGAAGTCTGAATCTCATTCTCCAGAGAAGGGCCCCTCGCAAATTTGTTCCTTCCTTGAATACTTTCCTCAGCCTTGGGGATAGTAACTGCTCCCTACATCTGCTGTTCCACTTATCTTCAGAGATCGCTTTACCCCTTTGTAGTCAGTCCCTTTTTACTAGTTAAAAATTCTTTCCATTAACATTTTCCTGTTTAAATGATTGCCATGGTTTCTGTCTCCTGATCAGACCCTGACTAACCCAGTGCTAGACGCTCAATAGGCGGTGGGTGAATTAGTGGGGAACTGAGGAAAGATGCTTCATTTTCAATTTATTGCTGCTGTTCATCTTGCGGACTGGACTGGATGGACTAGACTTCTGCCGTATCGGACTCTCCCCAGATGTTTAAGTTGCTTGGGAGTTACATATTTTCAAGCAATCTGTAAAACCGTCTCTCGTCTTCACTCCAATTAAATATTATGTGACATGTTCCAGTAGCACCAAGGATAAAGAGACCAGTTTCTCTCTCATTTGTCCCCTCTGCACAACCACTCTGGATTGGGTTTTTATCCTGTATTTCATCAGAAATAATCTGGCCAGTTCTAAAACAAACACCATTTCCCAGGTCAGATTCAGGGATCCTAACGCAGGTGCTCCTATTTTGAGAATGCCATAGATTTTACCGTTCATTTCTATAGGAACTGATGGAACTCTGAATGCAATTGACATTCCCAGGCTATCCTGTCCAGTCCTGCTTCTACAGTTTACACAAAACATGTTAATACGGAATAACATTCCTATAACTTATTTTGGAGAAAATGTTTGGGGCTGAGGCAAATCAGTAAAATAATCTGGCATCTTGCTCTTATGTATCGCTAGGTCACACAGAAAATTTTTCTCCTGAGGCAGGAAAACATACGAAAATCACAATGACATGTGTTTCTGTGATGATTTGCACAAATTGCCTGCCTACAGCTACATCCCAGAAGCTGCAGCCAAGTGCACCAGATCCTGACACTGAACACAGTTCCAAAGAGGGAATGCCCAACCCTTCATTAAGGCTGATAGAAAAGCACATCGGGGACATGGTGAGGTTTTGCTTGTTTATGTAATAAAATAGACACCAATGTTTAGCTGCTGAGTGTATAAATTTAGCCTGTGTGACAGTGGGAAGCCAAGAAGGAAGGAAGCAACTTGGGAAGTACACCCTCCCCACATCACAGACATTCTCAGACCCCTCAGAAGACCCCAAGACACCAAAACAAGGTCCTACAATATATGTGTTTTTTAAAGCAAATCCGCTCTCTGGCTTCAGGCTGTGTGTGACCTGGTTTCTCTCTTTAATTTTATAGCTGTTGGTGGAAAGCTAACAGTGTAGTATGTCATGGTCAATATGTCAACCGCAAAGTGGGTACCATGTTACAGAAAGGTCCCAAGACTCACTTAGTACATTTCCCTTGTAACCTGAGAGGATATTAGATGAATCCTGGGGATCTGGAGCGTCCGATGTCAGATCCCCACGTCTCAGGTGCTAAGTTGTCTGCCTAGATTTTAGAGTAAATTTTATGTATGGTGGCAAAGAGAGTCTTTCTGGGGGTGAAGAGCAGGTTTAGGGAGCCAAGTAGGAAGGAGGGGCGGTGTGCCACTTTTTATGAGCTGTCATTTCAACTTTTAACGCTTGTCAAACAAATCCTTAGTAATTTTGAAATGGAAGGCATACATGTCCCACTGCCTACCCGGGCTTCTTACTTTGCACTACTGCTCCTGAAAAGCATTTTTTTAATTTGTGAAAGTCGAGTTAAGGGCGCATCTTTGTTTAGTGTGTCACTTTTACCATGCTTATTAATATGCTAACAACCCAGAAGCGATTAAGGATTTGGGATTCCCCTCCCCCCTTTGCCACAGGGCAGGCAGGACGTCACTCAGAGAACTATGAAAGGTGACTTCGTTTATATTTTTCTCTTTGCAGTCCAGTTCCCCCATAGGAGGCCAATTCTCAGTCACCCTAACCCCCTCAAACATTTAGGGCATAGGGTTACACTTTTTGGTTGGTTCAGCGAAGATGGGAAGTTTTGAATCTCTAAATAAGATATAGTCTGGTAGCAATGATGTTTATCTTGTGACTGAGTCATGAATGGTATACTCTTTTTTTTTTTTAGGTAGATAAGAGCGTCATTTCCAAAAAGTGATGGAGGCTGGGGAGGATGCTTAGAGGCCCTGGGTTTCTAGTCTTTTCCTGGCTCAGTCCACTTTTCATGTATTGTTTAGAAATGGTTACGAAGTAGGAATTGTTGGGTCTAGAGAGAGGAATGAAGTGAAGACTGTGGGAGTTAAGGAGGGAATGACCTCAAGCCCCAAAGTGATGAGAATTCCGTAGCAGGGGAGAGGGTCAAGGTCTCCGGGGCTCTGAGAGCAGAAATCTGCTAAGACCAGCATTGGAGGCAGCAGTGGCTGCCTGTGGGGTCTGCATCATTGCATTCATATTGCATTAGTAGCAAACCAGCTAAAAGAATTCACGATGCCCTCAAAACAGGTGGTTCATGGGTAACAGGAAGTCCCCTTGTACTGTTTATTCAAGAACAAACCGTGCCTTTGAAAACACTAAAGTCATAATACAGGATCCTGGTAGGGTCTGGTCATCTTTGGGAAGAAGAATGGTTACATTAAGCCAGTGTTTTTCAAACTGTGGTTGTGACTCTGAATGTCATGACCCCATTTAATTGATCTTTGACCAGCCTCTTTTAGGGGAGTGTAATAGAAAAATCTCAGAGCATTGCATATATATAATTTTGTGACCTTTTTTGGTTTCAGTTGTGTGTATGTTAAAGGTAATATATGTGCTGGGTTGGAAAATGGGATAGAAAAAATGTAGTTCTTACAGTTGCTCAAGCTCCAAAAAGTAGAAGAATACTGCCTTAGGCAACTTTAAAAAGAAAAGGAGGGATTGATGGTGATATGTAATTCGTTGAGTGAGCAAACACCGCCCAACTGTTTTTTATAGATGCATGTGTATATGTGAGCATGCATGCATATGTAAGTGTGTGCATATGTTTGCCTGTGTGCGAGTGTGCATGTGTGTGATCTGATTCTGCCACAATATCTAGGCAACAGTGTACTTCCTCCTAAGAATAAGAAGTCATAAGATTCAGGAGTTTATTTGAGGAGGTGTTTTTCAATGTGATAGTAATTTCAGAAAATCTGATGGGCAAACCTCTAGCCCCACATCAAGGTCCTGGAGATGCAAGAGATGCACCTCTTGCCATTGACTTAAAATTGTAAATAAGTCCTTAAAATTTTTTTCAGGTCACTGTGTTTTTGCCGAAGCGCAAACTGGTCAGCTTTACAATAGTAGCATAATTTCATGTGCTACGGATGAAGAAATAGTGTCAGCTGAGTTAGTTATGGTCCTTGCTTCAGGGGGCAAACTTCCCGAATATATTTCCCTAATGGATCCCTAGAAAAGCACCATGATTGCCTTAGGTTTCCAAACAAAATGAAAAATATTCTTCCTATCAGCCTTCAAAGTTTCCTATCTGATAACAAGCTAAGTGTAGAAAACCAAGCAGCCACACCTCAGGGATGCTGGCTACGTCCTTCAATAGGAAGATGAGACATGATGTTGCTCAAAAAGTCAGAGAGACATTATCCCCTATAAGTGGAACATTTATTAATATTTTTAAGGTGCAAAAAAAAAGAGAGAGTGATGTAAAACGACAGGCATCTGCTTCTTCAGAGGTCTGCTTTGTAGCCCAGGAACTTGGTTGATTTGAACAGTATGTTCTACAAGGCTGAGGGCCTGGGCTCCGTCTCTTAACACAAAGCAAGGACCCTGATCTTCAGTAACATGTGATGCTCCAGTCAGTTTTTTGTAAGTCCACACTGTTGGCCATAGGAGGCTTTAATTATCACCCCTTCCAAGGAAACAGATCTCCACCACCTCCACCACCACATTGAAAACAATCCAAAAGCATATACTTTCTTGATGCTTTGTATAGAATGTCAGGCAATTCCTAACAGTTGGCCTGAAAGTGAATCCACACGAGAGGCATCTGATGGGCAGATGGCTCCAGGACTTTCTCAAGGGAGAGAGAGAGCAACAGGAATGCTCCATGTTTGAGGAACGAGAACATGTTCAAAACGGAGCAGGCAGCTGCCACTGACTCCCTTCTTACAAGACCGGACAGCCTTTTTTTTCCTGATTTGAAAGTGGTCCCCCTGAACTGACACGGTTCTGCAGTTGAAGTGTTAGGTTTACCTTGCCATGTCCTCTGACACTTCCATAGAGGTTTATCTTACGCTGGGGATTGCTAATTCTTCCAAAACCTTGGTTTCTGGGGCTTGTTGTTTATTCAGCAAGAACCTACAAAGTCTCTGTTTTTACTTGACTGAAAGAAATGAATCCTCAGCATCTTGCGTCATAAATATAATGCCCTGGGAGAGAATACAGCAGCAAACCAGACACACAAGGTTCCCAGGAGCCCCAGGACCCAGTAAAACGCCTGGCACACCGTTGGCACTTACATATTCATTGAACAAATACAGGAATAGCGACTGGGCTGAGGTTGTCAAGGTCACAGTAGTACTTCCTCTCAATGCCTTGGGTCTCTGCAACCACAGACTTCCATCTCATCTGTTAGCCACAGCTTTCATTTTTTTTGGCCAATGTTATACTTGAATTTGATTCATACACTAAAAATTATGGACCATTATAAATATCTTGGATTTCCTCTGTGGGTACCTTTTTCTGGCCAAATCTTCATAGTCAAGAGATGTCAAGCCACCGTGCACTATTCCCAACTTGCCTGCAAAGATTTACTAAAATAAAATCAAATTGTCTTATCCAAGTTACAAAAACAAAAACAGTTATGAAACGTTTTGCTGTACAAATGCAGAATGATATAACTGTAGCGTTAACGTGTTTCAGTTCCACAATTGTAGTATCACACTGAACTTTCACAAATTGTCATTTTTCTTCCATTCAAAATAGTTCAGTTACTAAGGAATTACCTTTCAATTAATAATTACTGCAATTGATCATAAAACATGGGCTAGCATTCTCATCAGTTTTTATGCACAATTATATCATTGCTTAAGAATCCCCATTTGCAAAGGAAAATTTAGAACAGCGCAGTGGAAAACAAAGAAAAATCTCATTTTCTAAGGTAAATGTAGTCTAAGTAGTAGATAATTGAGTAGCTTATATATCATATCCTATTATTATCATTCTCAGTGGCTGAGTGCTAATCAGTTTAACTGCCTTTGAGCTATATATTTTTAAATGTGCCTAAAAGGTATAGTCTCACAGTAAATTTAAATGGCTTATTAAAGGCCTTTACATGGCAACAGTATCATGTCAGAGATGAATGGTATTTCTAATTTGCTAGCCGCTTGGGTCAAGTTTACTTTAAGCAGGAAGCGTATTTATATAAGTCACCATCACACAAATGGCGTCTTGGGAAAAGCTGTTTGTGAGGGTTTAACGTTTTTGAAGTGTGCTTTTGTGTATCTTCTAAATGGGCATTTTACAGGCATTGGGCCAAAGTGCCTTAAACCCCGGCTCCTTAACTCAGGCGTAACTGCTGATGCTGCCTGAGCGCGGGAAGATCCAGGGGACGTGCATTTTTAAGGGTGTGGCCGGGAGGGTCGGGGTTTGAGCCCCCTTCATTTGAATAACGCTTTTAGGGACTTTGCTACTTAAAGTACGGGGGTGGGGGGTGGGGGGGGGGAGGCAGCAGCATCTACAGCACCTTGGGAGCTTGTGAGAAGTGGGAAAACTCTACGGCAGACCTACTGAACCAGAACCTGCAGTCAAACAAGATGCCCATATGATTTGTAAGCACTGCCCCAGGACCCCAAAGCCTCCGCTTTCTGGTGGCCAAGCACAGGTCATGGCATCCCCTTCTCTTTCCTTCTCACTTCTAGAATCCTCCTCTTTGGAGGATAATGTCCCCTCAGCCCATGTTTCCCTTTCTCATCACTCCCACACCCACTCCCCAGACCCAGATGAATTTCCCAATACCCAGAGTCCTGGCTTTTATCAAGAACCTAGTTCTCTTCTCCACCTGACATCATCGAGGGGCTTCCTGCTGCCGAATAACCTTGGGGACGTCAAGGCGTTGTAAGAACTTGCAAGGCTTTGCCTTCCTTCTGCTCTCCTGGGCCTGAGCTTCTCAGCCTTCATCCGTTGCGCATTGAGGTCCCATCCTTCTAAGCTGTCCACTAGAATCCAGTCAGTCTCCCCTTGCCATTTGAATCCCTTCTGAGAGGGGATTTATTCATCCCTGTTTCCACTCATGGAAAGCTGCCTTCCTCTAACGTAGCCATAGCTTCTCTGCTAATAATCGTGGGGGATTGAAAGGATGAAAGGGAGTCATGCCAGATATTCAGGGGACTTGCGGGCAGGGTTTACTCTGTAGAGGGAATTGCATGCAGTTACAGCCCACTTGGCAGCCCTCTGCTCACACGTCATTTGGTTCCACCCATGCATTAGGAGGCTCAGCCTGTATCAGATGCCCAGAGGCAACTGGACTTCCAAACCAGACCCAGACTGGCCAGCCAGTTGGCCCCTAAAAGCCATTTGGTCCCTCGGTTCCAAACTGTGCCAGGGTGAAGGGCTTTACAGAAAAAGTGAACTGGGCGTTTAGAAGCACGTTACAAGTTTAGGCTCTGTGGGCCAGGGGTTAGCGCGGCCAGTGATCAAGGGTACAATTTGGGGTCAACCGGGTGAGGACCCCTTCGGGCTCCTCTGGAGTGATCAGTACCCAGCACAGATTTCTTTAATCAGAGGAGACTGGCAGGGGGAGAAACAAGATTGCTTTCTGGCCGTAGTGAGTCCGAGGACCGCGTTTGCAGCTTCCGTTCTTCTTGAGACCAACGAACCAATTCTTTTCTGCATGCTTCTTGGATGCGTAGGTGTTGTAATGGTTTTCCTCCAACCTTTCCAGGAACAAACATTCCTCATTGGGTGTCTGCTAAAAAAAATAAAACCAGGAAAGAGTAGAATGATTAGTGAGTGGTTTTAGATCGGGTTCCTCTGTTTACTGGCTGTGTGACCTTGGGCAAATTAGTGAGGCTCTCTGTGCTTCAGTTTCTTCTTCAGTGACAT
Organism: Leucopleurus acutus; assembly: GCF_964270905.1. Classification (NCBI taxonomy): domain Eukaryota; kingdom Metazoa; phylum Chordata; class Mammalia; order Artiodactyla; family Delphinidae; genus Leucopleurus; species Leucopleurus acutus. The sequence continues at coordinate 57,150,640 of NC_139145.1, read as the reverse complement.
TGGGAAAATAACGGAACCTGTCTCTGAGGATAGAAATGACGACTTGGAAGGGGACCCAGTACTTAATGAGCCTTCAATGTACATCTGCTATTATGTAAACTCCCCTCACATCTGCTCTGCTCAGGACCCTAGAGTCTCCCACTCGGGAAATCCTGAATGACTTTAAGTACCTTAAGGGTAGAGCTGGTCTTTTGTCTCTGCAGAGGCCTGGCACCTAGCTTTGACCATGAAAAGCGTCCAAAATGGGTAAAACCAGACTGTGATGCAGTGGGGCATTCTTAAGTTTGGTCTTGAAGAATAAATGAAAACCTACCAATTATACTTTACACCCTTGTGATTTTCACCAACAATATCAGGGTTTTACTTTAGTGTTGTTATGAACATAAATGCTTGCATAAAATGTGTCCTAAGCATAAAACATGTCCTGGAACTTAAAGGATTTTTTTTTCAGTGAGAATAGATTTTTTTTTTTTTTTGCTACTTATCAAAAGACTGGTACTTGTAAAAAAGAAAATCACAACTTTACTTTAAAAAAAGAAAGAAAAAATCACCCCAAAGCGCACCCACCCAGATATAGGCACCTACTAACAGTTGATGAACATCCTTCTGTACCTCTTTATGTATGAGCACACAGAGAGACATAGATAGGGCCATATCGATAGAAACTTAGGGTATTATCAAAATGGCATACGATGTCTGCTGTTTTAAAAATGGGTGATAAGGGCTTCCCTGGTGGTGCAGTGGTTGAGAGTCCGCCTGCTGATGCAGGGGACACGGGTTCGTGCCCCGATCCGGGAAGATCCCACATGCCGCGGAGCGGCTGGGCCCGTGAGCCATGGCCGCTGGGCCTGCGCATCCGGAGCCTGTGCTCCACAACGGGAGAGGCCACAACAGTGAGAGGCCCGCGTACTGCAAAAAAAAAAAAAAAAAAAAAAAAAAAAATCGGTGATAAACCTATGAAAACATATTTAATCTCACCAGCAAGAAGATGCAAATTCAAAAATGATTTAATATGTTGGCTATAATATCTGCAAAGAGCAAAAAGATTTACAAGTCTTAGTATGGGGGAGAGTGTGGGAAATAGTCACTGTCAGACACCGTTGGTGAGATAAGTTGGTGGAAACTTTGTGAGGGGACTTCGGCAATAAGTATCAAAATTTTAAATATGCATTACCCTTGACTCAGGGATTTCACTTCTAGGAACTGACGCTTATGAGATAGTGGTATTTTCAAGGATGTTCTTTGAAGTATTGGCTATAATGGTGACATATTGGAAACAACGTAAATACCCATGGAAAGGTGATTGGTTAAGTGGATAGCGGTACATCCATACAGTGGGATCCAATGCAAATGTAAATTTATTAAGTTGGAGAGATAGTTAAAACATATTAAATAGTACAGTTACATTGAAAATACCTACCAACAGTTACTGTTTTACTAAAATTCATCTGTTAGAGTGGGAGGAATCCCAGTTCTTTGCCCTTTCTGTTTGTCAAGATTTTAGAATACATTCATTATATTTGGATATAAACAGGAGTATTAAAATACATATGCTGTGTATGGACTTTGCTCCAATTCCAAGTCATGTGATCTCTATATTACCTCTTCACCCATATAGTGGTTGGTGAGTCCCTTTCTGGTGGTTTCCAGTCCTATTGTTTATTCTCTATTTGTGGCATGTTTGTCTGTTAGACTGTCAGTCCTACTGAGGGAAGAGACGGAATCTTGTCAGCCTTGTGTCTCCCCCAAGACAAAGAATTTTGCAGATAATAGGTGCACATCAGCTAGGTGATGAATGTAATCTGATTCTTGAGTTCATGTAAAGTATTCAGAAAAGTTACCTTTGTTTAGTAAGGAACTACATAACAGGAAGTGTTCTGCCCCTTTTTCATCTGTACTCTAGTGCAGTGACAACTGGGTGAGACACTTCAGATCATTTTGGAACAAGATGGGACATAGATGTAATATTTAATTAGGTGACTCTGTTGCCTCTAGAGGAACTCATCCAGACATTATTGTTTGATGCACGTTGTCAAGGGTGGGAGGAGGTAGGCAGTTTTGGACCTGGGTGGGTTGCCCACTCTCCTGCAAGGGAGGACTCACCCCATGACACCGCTCAGTGGGCGTCAGGCCTGTGTTCTGTGACGAAGCTCGGGGCGGCCACGTCCCCCACCTGATGTGTCTGTTACACTAGAGCAGTTGACACACAGAATGGCTGAGTCACAGGCCGAGTCAGCAGGCCAAATTGGAGATGCTCTATCTGTGCCTCAACCAGGATTTGTCAGTGCTTACTGTGCACTTCATGCAATGCCACGGGCCCGGGGATGAAGAGTTGATTCATGCCTATTGTTTTAATTAACTTCTTTTTTATGTTTAGCATGCTTTTTCCCAATTACATAGGTGACAGATACCAACTGTAAAAAATTTGGAAAATTCAGAAAGGCATTCATATATTATAAAATCAGCCATGTACCACTCCCAAAGATAAATATATTAATGTTTTAGAGCCTTTCAGACTTATTTTTTTTAAATAAATATGTTCTTTCCACACACATGAATTTGTATCAGGATGGATGAATACCTAAAATGGGTTAAGAGCATGAGGCAGAGCCCTGAGATATTTTAGAACTTATCTTTATCAATGGGGGAATATAAAAATTCTTAGGCATAATATATTAATATCACCCTATGAATATGTGAGGTGAATCAGTGATGTCCAGGACTATGGTGGGAGAAGGGGGTGTCTGGATCCTAGACGTATCTGGATTTAGGGGAGTCTTTATCAAATTTTTATACAAGTAAGAGAAGGTTATAATAAACATCAGAATTGATTTAAAGGAGGAAAAGCCGTAAAATTGTAACACATAATGCAGGAAATAATGAGGGTAAGGGATTTGTAAACCGACTGCCTTACAGCTGCCATTGCTACACCAGTGGGCGGGTTCTGTGCGTTGTCTCTCTGACTCTTCTTAAGTATGTAAGTACGTGGTAATTATCCATTACTGTCCTCGTTTCACACAAGGTTCAGAGTAGGTGAGTAACTTGCCAAAGTGGCAGAGGCATGGGATTCATTTATGAGTCTGAGATTGAATGATTGATTGGCCTGTTGATTTTATTGCTGATTGGAAGGCCTGCCTGAAAAAAAAAGTCTACTCCCTATGTACCAGTCACTGCCTAGCTCCAAACCCTTTCAAGTTGTCCAAATCAATCCATATCTCAGCAAACAGCCTGCAGGAACTACCTGTTCCTCTGATGGTCTCATCTCCTGAGCCCTAGTGGGCAGCATGAAAAAAAATGAACTTGTGTTCACATCCCAAACTCTGGCTGAGATTACAGCTTCAAGAGAGAGTTTCCTTTGCCCATTGCCACTTGGCAATTTGATGTAAGTTAAAGGGAGCCCCAAACTAAAATCCCACCTACTGGGTGCCTTTTGGTAGACATCTTTCATAAAAGGGAAGAAGGGGGTTTGGTGAAGCCTTAATGTTCAGTTGTTAGGCTACAGAGAAAGGATCATTGAACTCCAGAAATATTTTCAAAACCTGCAGCCATCGGCTTCAGCTCTCTTTCCGTTCAAATCGTTTACCAGAGATACCAATGGGGACAAAATCAGATTGACCCTATTCTCTTCTTTTCTCACAAAGATCAATATGTACCGAGTCAAACATATATAAAGCATTAACTAGGAGAGAGATGGAGCAGGAGATGCAGCAGGGTTTTAGCTACTGAATAAACTCTTGGACTTTGCTTCTCCAGGGCAAGGATGTGGCTTATTCACCTTTGCGCCCTCTCAGTACCCAACTGTACTTGGACAACAGGAGGCGTTTGCTCAATGTTTGTTGAATTAAGTTATTAAACTTTTTTTTTCTTTTTTTTTTTTTTGCGGTACGCGGGCCTCTCACTGTTGTGGCCTCTCCCGTTGCGGAGCACAGGCTCCGGATGCGCAGGCCCGGCGGCCATGGCTCACGGGCCCAGCCGCTCCGCGGCATGTGGGATCCTCCCGGACCGGGGCACGAACCCGTGTCCCCTGCGTCGGCAGGCGGACTCCCAACCGCTGCGCCACCAGGGAAGCCCAAGTTATTAAACTTTTTATCCTTTTAGGTGACGCTTCCAGAATAAAAGGGCTATTTTCAAAGTTTTATGCATGAAATATCAACTGCTAGAGTCTGGGCTCTGCAATTTTTGTAAAAAGCCTTAAGAGACACACCTATATAGCCCATGGTAGATGCTCAAGAAACATTTTTGGAATGAAATAATGAAGTGGGATTGGGTATTCTGGAGCGAGTGACTGGATGAGTTACTAAAATTTCAATCAATGTTTTTTCTCTTTGTCTATGTGATAATACGTTGGAGTATTTTGAGAGAATCCCGCAAGAAACTCTTTCATGTTTGTGCCTAAAATAAGGCAGGGTGGAGGGTGGGAATCCTGCTGGAAAAAATAACAAACAGAGACTAATTGACGCTTTATAGTGTGCATCACTCCATGTAACAAGATTTCTGGAAACCTCAAACCTTGGCCGAGTCTGGAAGCATGTCAGCCTCATACTTACTGAGCCGTACAAAAGCCCGTCGGTGTCCATGGCCAAGTACTGGCCAGTCTCCGTACTCTTTATATACACCTCCCCCACGCTTTCCGCACTGAGCTGCAGCTGAACTGAAATAAAAATAACACGAGCAAAAGTAAATAAACACTAAGCTTTTGCCGATAGGGCCTGGCGGCCAAGACAGTTAGCCACGGAAAATTCTGCTCATTCATCTCACAGAGCCCTCAAGGATGAGCCTCAAATTAATCAAAACATAGAAATACAGTTCCTTTTTCTTTGCCCTCCAAAGAAAGCTGTCCATTGGGAATCATGTTCTCGAGGGAAGGATAGATGATGGCGGGCTCGCCCACCCATCTGCCTTGTTCGTTACGACGTGACCCCACGTGCACTTACAGGGCACTGTCACAGGAGGAAACAGCATTCGCTTCCCTGGCTCCATCATCCCAGGGATCTTGGGGGGATCATAGAGTCGGCAACCGGCCAGCCTGAGGGTGTTCAGTTTCAGTTATCAACCTGCTTTGGCAGGGGTACCTTTTTATGGCCCGGGCCTTCCTGGTGGGGGAGCTTCTCGTGGACAGATTGTTATTTTTCAAAATCTGATAGTGTTATTTTCCCAGATAGAAGAGGTTCCCAGGAAGTTAGATTGCTTGGCACATAAGAAACTCAGGTAACTCACCCACAATGAAGTTCAGTCAACCGCCAACCTCTGTGGCAACCCCACTGGGATACAGGCAGAGGGGAAACCCTGGCATTTGAAAGGGAGAATGAAGCAGCCACCTGGGATGGGAATGGTGCTTCTTACCTGGGGATGATTTTGTTCTAGAGGGGACAGTTAGCCATGTCTGGAGACATTTTTGGTTTTCCCAGCTGGGGTGGGATGGTGCTACTGGCATCTAGTGAGTAGAAGCCAGGGATGGTGCTAAATAAATATCCTACAGCGCCCGGGCAAGCCCTTCTCATCAAGGAATTATTCAGCTCGAAATGTCAATAGTGCCGAGGTTGAGAGACATTGAAGTTGAGGGCGAGGACTGAGATACCCTGAGTTGCCTTCTTCCCATTTATACTGACTGATACTCCCATGGTGCCTTGCTCACTGCTGGATACCTCACTGGAGTCCCACTTGATAATTATTCATTTGTTCATCCTCCCTGGAGTGACTCTGGAGAGAGGTGATTTGATGGTTCCCATTTGGGAATTGAAATGAATTCTGGATTCTTCTGGAAAATTTCTTTGGTCATAGCCATTGTTATGATAAGGAGTGAAATCAAGGGGGGGACCAGTGAGCACCCAGTAGTTCTCTTGGAGTCAGCTGACCCCTCTAAGCGTTGACTTTGTCAAAGTTTGAGGCGCAAGGGGTGCTAGAAGGAATACAGGGTTTCGGTTGGCACCTCTAGACCCCTTGTTTTCACTTAATTTCTTAGAAATATATTCCCATGTTTCAGACTTGGAAACATAGAAGAGGAGATGGTGAATGTCTTCTCTCAGTCCTTCCAGCCTCCCACTCCCAACTGATGGGGCTACAGGACAGACAGGATCCTTGCCCTTCCTCTGGGGCACGTTCTCCTGGGGAGACAGAGACAAACAAGTAAACTCCTCTGAGACTTTTTTTTTTTTTTGCGGTACGCGGGCTCTCACTGTTGTGGCCTCTCCCGTTGCGGAGCACAGGCTCCGGACGCGCAGGCTCAGCGGCCATGGCTCACGGGCCCAGCCGCTCCGCGGCATGTGGGATCTTCCCGGACCGGGGCACGAACCCGCGTCCCCTGCATCGGCAGGCGGACTCTCAACCACTGTGCCACCAGGGAAGCCCCCTGAGACATATTTTGAATATATCCTTCTAGAGAGATGTTATCCCTCCTGCCTTTTTTTTTTTTTTTTTTTTCTCCTAAGCAAATGGTGAAATACCATACAGTTCTACACCTTGTGTTTTTCGCTTAACAACTGACTGGAAATCTTTCCACTTCAGTAGTTACCTTCTTTTTGCCAGTTGAATTGTGTTCCATTATGTGGCTGTACCATAATCATTTCACCACTTCCTTATTAATATGCCTGTATTTTCTCATTTCCCTCTTTTTTCCTTATCTTATGATTCATCCTAAGGGTGATACATAGTTACATCACCCTTATTGAAGATGCAGTTCTCTTGTCCTTGGAAGTCTTAGCCACAGAAACTCAGGGCCTCCTCTGGCAAGTGGCGTTTACTTAATTCACAGGAAGGAAAGCGGAAGCCACAATCTCCTTTCCCACCGGGCTTCCTAACTCCGCTTAGCTCTGAGAGGTAGGCATGAGAGCACAGACCAGAGGCCTCCCCTCTCCAGCCTCGGGTCACACCACTTGCTCCCTGAGTCATTGCCCCACCCCGAGCTCCCTCCTGCCTAAGGCTCTTGGCACACGCTCTGCCCTCTGTCTGGTATCTCCTCTCCCCTAATATTCACAAAGATGGTCCTTTTCCTTCCGGCCTCCGCCTAAAACTCCCTCCTCAGAGAGGCCTTCCCCACCCAAGTGCCCCTCCACACTCTGCACAGCAAGTCCTTTCAGCCAGGACCCCTGCCGCCCTAGTCCCTGCATCTTTGTCTTTCTCGGTCCCTGTTTGTTTCCTTCATGGCATTTTGTACAGTGTGCACTTATTTTTATCGTTTAGGGCTTTACTCATTAATTTCTACCTCCCCAGGGGACTGCACACTTGGGAGAAAGGGCAGGAATCTTAGCTATCCTGTTCCTCCTTCAGTCTCCAGTGCCTCCCATAGTGCCCTGTGCTCTGGGTACAGACAGTATGCATTTGCTGAATGAATGATGTTAGGCTGATCGTTGCAGAGATGATTCTGTTGGCCCATCATCAGTAAGCTGCGCGTTTTGAATTGTGTTTCCAGTAACGCTTTGTGGAGTGAAGTAGGATGGGGCCAAGTTGAGAGTTTGTAAGGGTCAAGGCTGGGCTCTGCCACTGACCAGCAGGGTGACCTTGGCTAGGCTGTTGAACCTTCAGGCTACAGTCTCCTTGTTAGTAAAATGGGAGTGGTTTGGATTCAGTCTCTAGAGTTTTTTCAGCTCTAACAGTCTAGGAATCATGTAAATACATTTAATAACAACACTGTATACAATAGAGTATTATTTGGCCGTAAAAAGGAACAAAGTACGGATGCATGCTGCAACATGGCTGAACCTTGAAAACATGCAGAGTGAAGAAGCCACTCACAAAGGCCCACATATTGTATGATTCCATTTAAAAGAAATGTCCAGCGTAGGCAAACCCATAGAGACAGGAAGTAGGTTAGTGGTAGCCAGGGGCTGAGGAGGGGCTTGGAGAGAGAAGGGGAAACTGTGGTTAAGAGGTATAGGGTTTCTTTTGGGGTTAAGAGGTATAGGGTTTCTTTCTGGGGTGATGACAGTTGATTATAGAGATGGTTGCACAAATCTCTGAATGTAAAAAACCACTGAATTGCATACTTTAAATGGGTGAATTGTAAGGTATGTGAATTTATCTCAATAAATTTTTTTTAATGCTCTGTATTTTCATTGGACTTCACGGTTTTCAGAGAACTTTCAAATGTATTTTCTATCAATTTCCCATCATAATCCTGTATCTTTAAGAGAGACCAAAGGAAGGGAATAATCGTTTACTGATTACCTACCATGTGCCAGGCATCATGCCGGTTTCTATCTTGATATAAAGAGTAAACAAAAGAGTTTGGACTCCAGAAGCAAACTGCATGAATTCAGATTTCGGCTTGGCTGTGTACTAGCTGTGTGATGATTGGGCATGGTATTTACCTCTATCTCCTTATCTATAATGATAGTATCTGCTTCACGGAATTGTGGGGTTTAATGATCTGATGCCTGGAAGTGTCCAGTACGATGACTGCCATTTTTACTGTGTTTAGGTGCCCTCATCACTCTTCACAGCATCCCTGGAGGAAGGTGGCACTGGCTCTGTCCCACAGGTAAGGAAACTGAAGTTTGGTAAGCGCATGTTTTACCAAACATTATACTTATAATCAGGGGCACAACCATGACCAGAACCCAGGCTCACCTATTTCAGGTATCCTACTTTTTCCTGTCTTTCGTGCAATACCTTGAGCTCCAGTTATCAGGGAGATTGGTCCAAATCAAGCCATATTCACTTCCCTCCTTGGTCCCCCTTGTCTTCAAGGTCAGACATGTACCAGATGGCAGATGACCATCCAGGATCCCATTTCATAGCCGTAGAATTGAGTGATGTTAGTTGCCTGGGACTTTTTTTCCACCTACCATCCATATAAGTAGGTATTTAGTCAGACGCATTATAGGGGCAACGAGAGTCCTAAAGGGCAAGTCCTTTTGGGTAATCCAGGAAAATCTTCTTAAACGGACGTCATTTTGTAGAGCAGTTTTGGGTTCACAGCAAAAATAAGGGGCAGGTGTAGAAATTTACCATACGCCTTCTCCCCGGCATTATCATCATCCCCCACCAGAGTGATACAGTTGTTATAACTGATGAACCTACACTGACACATCATTATCACCAAGGAAGAGGTTTTTTTAAAGCTTTTCATTCTCTAGTCCATTTCTGTCCTATGCCTTAAATAGTGCCCGTTTGTCTCTCTGTGGGGCTAAGTAGGGTTGACTTTGCTGTCTGAGGAGTCCCGTCTTGGCTGTGTAAACGCCCCATGGAGGTAAACATGAAGCAGAGCTGCCTGGCACAGGACTCAGTCCTCGGCCCTGAGCCCCAACACCAGGGCTGTGGTACTGTTGAGAGTTCGTCTCAAGAGTTTCCTCTGTAAATATTATTTCTCCAGGATGTCCAAGTTTCATAGCTCATTTTCACTGGATTTCTTTCTGGCTGAGTTTCTTAAGCATATATCCTTCTGCAAGCAGAGCTGGCAGGAAGGAGTAACACCCAGCGCGTTGCTCGTGTAACTGACTAGGTGTCCAACTCCCTAGTGTGACTTCATTCCAGTTTTCCAAACCTACATCCTCCCGCGGCTGCTGCTGCTGGGGGGTGGGAAGGAGAGCGAGTGAGAGAGGGGGGCTCAGAAAGAGAGGGAGGGCCTGGCCAACAGCCTGGGTGGAAGCAGCAGCTCCTCCCTCCTGGAGCAAGCAGGGGGCTCAGGGAGAGCCACCCAGTCACCACGTTTTCATGCACCGGCCATCGTGTGCTGGGCGCTGTGCTCAGTGCTGGCAAGGTCCCTGCCTTCAGGGGCTGACACCCAGTTAGGGGTACAGACGACCCAGAGTGATCAAGCAGCACCGTAGCAAACACCCCACTTGTTTCTGAGCTAAAAGCAAACAAAAGTGCAACTACAACAAAACTCTCTTTTTTCTCTCTCTCTCTAATTGTTCTCCCTTTCAAAGAAAAGCAGAAAATAATGTGCAGTGAAAGAAAGCAAATTGCAAAAGACTATTTATGGTAAATCCTTGATGAAATTTTTGTAAAAAACATAAAACAATGCGCATAGCTCATGAATACCTAGGGAGTAAAAGATACAAATGTGCGCTCGATTCAGACCAAATGCATAGCAGTGGCTGCTCTGGGGAGGATGAGAAGGATTGAGGCTGGGGAGGGGAGTGGAAGGAACTTGCCCTTCATCCTAACTCTTCATTTCTTTGAAGACACAGTTCTGAGGTAAGAACAGCCAGGTGACAACCGTGGTTCACTTTGGGTGATGGGGCTGCTGATGTTTTCGTACTTTTGGGGGGTGGGGGGGTGGGTAGTTGATGTGTAAAGCCTGGTTCTTGGTTGGTGGGCAGACACTCAGTTTCTTGCTGCTGCTGACCCCTGCGGTGCTCTATGACCCAGTGCAGGCTTGACCTCAGGTACCATGTAGACCTGAACGTAGGTATCTGCAAAAGGTGCGTCTTCTTAAGGGCAGACAGGGAACCAGGAAAGCTGGTGAAGGGCCACTAAAGCCACACCTGCTCTGTTCATTTTCTTCTTCCAGCACCTTCCACCAGGTTAGCACCCAGCGCACAGAGTGGGAGCATCTCTTCCCTCCCATACGGGGAATTTAGGACTTGCTGTCTGTGAGCAGGAGGGTCAGTGGCTCTGTAGCATCCCAAGGATGAAGGAGCGAGTACTTTTTGAAAAACGAGACAAAACATTTAGCTCTATGGGAACTCAGTGTTCCCTAGTTCTGAAATGCGGACAGCGACTTTTGACTTAGCAGAAGAAATGGAAAGCAGTTTTTTTTTTTTTTTTTCGGTACACGGGCCACTCACTGTTGTGGCCTCTCCCATTGCGGAGCACAGGCTCCGGACACGCAGGTTCAGCGGCCGTGGCTCACGGGCCCAGCCGCTCCGCAGCATGTGGGATCTTCCCGGACCGGGGCACGAACCCGCGTCCCCTGCATCGGCGGGCGGACTCTCAACCACTGCGCCACCAGGGAAGCCCGGAAAGCAGTTTTTATAAAGGTACTCTAGTGATAGATACAAGTTTCTTAGAGAAATTCAAATTTATAAAGCACTGCAGGAAGGCTGGAGGCGTTTGCCTGGTGGATTCGTAACCATAGTGTCCCCAGTGGAATGCAATCCTGCTCCTTTTCTAGGAATGCTTTAGGGTGTGCTGGTTTGGAAATAGCTGATGTAGCAAAAGTAAATGTCAAATAACTGAAATGTACCAAATCACCTCTGCAGACCCTGCTCCTGCTTCATCCTTTGGACCCTCATCCTTTGGATGCCTTCATGCGTCTTTACTTAGGGGAACCTACGTAAGGAGGAATCCAGGGCTTTGAGTGGATATGCTGGTCCCCGACTAGATGTTCTTCCTTTTTTTCCTGAGGAAATATAAGCCGGTATCTCCGGCTTTCTCTTCTGCTCCTCAGACCCTTCCATTAGCTATCAATAGTAGTTGATTCACAGTAAGACACATGATCGCTTACTTTCCAAGGATAGAAAGAAAGAACAGGAGTTAGGAGCCTGCCAGTGGCAAGAGACATGAGCCTTGGGCACCATCCTAGTATCTTCCTGTCCTGCCCTAGGAATTTTTAAAGATAAGATTACAGCCGGTGCATTCAGCAGGATGAACGTCTGCAGGTGGGGGTTCTGCTTCTGCAGCACGTTCCTCCGTGGCCTTTAAAAGAGGCCTGCGTTCCACCTCTGCTCTCCAGAGAGAGGCCAAGAGAGATTACGTGCCTGGTTTATTCTGGGTTGGAGACTTCCCGTCCTTTGCCGTGTTTACCCAACATGAGGTCACCCTCATTCAGAACTCCGTGAGGTTGTTTTATGTCAGTGGCATTTATAATTAAAATGTAGCCACAAGCCGGGCGCCGTAAAACATTAGAGAAAGACGGAGAAGAAATAAAATGGAGTTTGTGGAAGAAAAAAGTTCCAGTGGTTTAGAATAGGCACTCACACACACACACACACACACACACACACACACACACACACACAGGCGAAAAAACCTTTTCTTAGAATGTGTGAAGGTGTCTGCTTCCCCTTTAGGGTCTGAAAAAGGTGCCTGGGAAATTTTGATATAGTCCATGGACTGTGTGATAGTTAAAAAACAGTTTATCTGGAAAAACCCCTTCTGTATAAGCAGATAAGGGAGCGGTGGGGAGGAGAGGGAGGGAGGCCTTCGGCATGGCATCCCGCCGGGGAGAGCGTGCCTGCCTGCCTGGACACTAGCCCCTCTTTCTGATGCCTGACAGCCTGGCCCGGCTCTGCCCACCATGGTCCTCTGAAAAGCTGTTCTCACTTTTGGCCCAGACTTACGGGGAACACAGTGCCTTCACCATTAGGTGCCGAGTGGTAGCAGAACCGGAGTCCGGACTGCCCCCAGAACTAGGGGCAGGAGGGATTCACTGCAGGGAAGGAGCCTGCCCTTTCTAAAGGGCTGCAGAGCAGGGTTCTTGGGACCAGTGAACTCCTCTACAGCCTTTAGGATGTGGTTTGATTTATAAATATTTGATTGGCACACACTTTGCTCAGGAACATTTCCATTTGTGTGGTGAGTGGTGCCGGTAATCCCGCTCTCCGTGCAACCTCCTACGTGCCTGGCGAGGCGAGGGGGTGCGCGCCGCAGGAGGGGCTGCAGGTTTGGGTTGCTCGTGAGCATCTTCCTATCCTTCAGTTGCTGTTCCAGTTATGAATCCCGTCCAGGAATAAGTCACGGCCCCCTTAGGCAGAGAGGGAACTCTAGCAGGAAGAGCAGAATCAGGCATGGAGCTCCTCCTTGCTTTGCCCAAGACAGCTTGCCGTGCGGAGAGGTCAGACAGGGCAGGGCTTGTGGGGCTGGCGCCTGGGCATGAGGTACCTACATGCCAGGCCTTCAGAGCTCCAAGCCTGGACAGTCTCGGAGACGCTGAGAGGGAGGGAGCTAGTGTAGCATTTGGCTTAACTCAGCAGACTCCCAAGATCATATGGTTGGGTAAGGAAGGCCGAGCAAGCTTCAGGATGATGATGATGATAAATACCATGTTCCAAGCGCTTATCATGGGCCTGGCAGGGTGTTAAACACTTTCACAAACTACCACAGTTAGAATTGCTACTTTTCTATGAGGGTGGGTACTGTTGCCATCCTTGTTTTTAGAATGAGGAAACTGAGGCACGTGGAGGAAAAGTAGCTTCCCCAAGGTGACAGGAAACCAGTAAACAGCAGTGATGGGCCCTGCACCTACAGCCACCTGACCCACACGGTGGACTCTGTGAATTCAGCAGGTTTATTTGATCAGTGTGCGGGATGCACGGCTGTGCTGTTGGTGTCGGGGGTGGTAGTGGGCTATGGAGAGGGTCCTGGAAGATACAGCTGTGGGTCGGTGCCAGGTTTCCCAGTTGCTGGCTGGTGCCAGGCCCTGTGTTCACAGGGTTAGTTCACAGGGCAGTTAGTTTTGAATGATAATTAATAACCTCACAGGATCGTGGCTAAGAGGAAATGAAAGAGTCTAGTGAAGTGCTTGGCATATATCAGGTGCTCGATAGATATTTATGGAATATATTGTTGAATTTGAATTGACCTGCCACCAACACAGTTCATTAACTCATCAAATTAATATTTCTTGAGCATGATCCCAGCTGCCGGGCAATGTGCTAGACACACAGATTGCAGTGCTGAGCTGTAAGAGACAAAGTCCCCGTCCTCAGGGAGCCCAGCGAGGGAGAGAACCCTTAAATAATCGCACAAGTAAATGTGAAGTGATAACCCCAAGGAGGGCTGCCTGGTCCACGAGGCGCTCCTCAAACGCCCTGTGTCTGAGATGGAGCAGGTCCTCTTTCCCTGCCCCTGTTCCTCCTCCAGGAGCCTCCCTCTCCTGGTGACACCACCATTTACTAGCCTCCCCAAGTCAAGCCCTAGGAGTCAGCATGAAGCTTCTCACACCCTGCCCCCCATGCCCCTTCTCGCAGTCCGCAGCTCTCCTCTGTCATCCTGCCTGGCCTTCCTCGTATGGCGAAGTAACAGACGTCCACAGTCTGCATTGCTAATTTCCTACAGCAGTGATTTGAGCCATCGTAAAGGGATGAACCAAAAACATCTTCTCTGCAGGCCAGAAATTCCCACCAGTGGAGACCTTGGACTCAGGTCTACATTACAGCAGGCCATACACAGTCATCCATCGTAGTTTATACCACTCCAAGCAAGGCCTTGTGTTAGGTTCTAGGAAACTGATTCTTTTGGAGGTAGGAAGAGGACACATTTTTGAAAACTTCCCTATCTTGCCCAGGGCAGATCAGCTGGCTGGGGACAAAGAAAAGCTGTGGGTAGGACCTTCAAGATGATGGAGGAGTAAGATGTGGAGATCACCTTCCTCCCCACAAATACATCGAAAATACAACTACATGTGGAACAACTCCTACAGAACACCTCCTGAACGCTGGCAGAAGACCTCAGACTCGTAAAAGAAGAAGTAAAACTGGGACTTCCCCTGGTGGTGCAGTGGTTAAGAATCCGCCTGTCAATGCGGGGGACACGGGTTCGATCCCTGGTCAGGGAAGATCCCACATTCCATGGAGCAGCTAAGCCCATGTGCCACAGCTACTGAGCCTGCACTCTAGATCCCGTGTGCCACAACTACTGAAGCCTACGCACCTAGAGCCCATGCTTCACAACAACAGAAGCCACCACAATGAGAAGCCCGTGCACTGCAATGAAGAGTAGCCCCTGCTTGCTGCAACTAGAGAAAGCCCACAGGCAGCAATGAAGACCCAAGGTAGCCAAAAAAAAAGTAAAAGTGTCACTGTTTGCAGGTGACATGATACTATACATACAGAATCCTAAACATGCTACCAGAAAACTACTAGAGCTAATCAATGAATTTGGTAGAGTAGCAGGATACAAAATTAATGCACAGAAATCTGTTGCATTCCTATACACTAACGATGAAAAGTCTGAAAGAGAAATTAAGGAAACACTCCCATTTACCCTTGCAACAAAAAGAGTAAAATACCTAGGAATAGACCTACGTAAGGAGACCAAAGACCTGTATGCAGAAAACTATAAGACGCTGATGAAAGAAATTAAAGATGATACAGACAGATGGAGAGATATACCATGTTCTTGAATTGGAAGAATCAACATTGTGAAAATGACTATACTACCCAAAGCAATCCACACATTCACTGCATTCCCTGTCAAACTACCAGTGGCATTTTTCACAGAACTAAAACAAAAAACTGCACAATTTGTATGGAAACACAAAAGATCCCGAATAGCCAAAGCAATCTTGGGAAAGAAAAACGGAGCTGAAGGAGTCAGGCTCCTGGACTTCAGACTATACTACAAAGCTACAGTAATCAAGACAGTATGCACTGGCACAAAAACAGAAATATAGATCAATGGAACAAGATAGAAAGCCCAGATATAAACCCATGCACATATGGTCACCTTATCTTTGATAAAGAAAGCAAAAGTATACAAATGGAGAAAAGACAGCCTCTTCAGTAAGTGGTACTGGGAAAACTGGACAGCTACACGTAAAAGAAGGAAATTAGAGTACTCCCTAACACCATACACAAAAATAAACTCAAAATGGATTAAAGACCTACATGTAAGGCCAGACACTATCAAACTCTTAGAGGAAAACATAGGCAGAACACTCTACGACATAAATCACAGCAAGATCCTTTTTGACCCGCCTCCTAGAGAAATGGAAATAACAAAAATAAATAAATGGGACATAATGAAACTTAAAAGCTTTTGCACAGCAAAGGAAACCATAAGCAAGATGAAAAAGACAACCCTCAGAATGGGAAAAAATATTTGCAAATGAAGCAACTGACAAAGGATTAATCTCCAAAATATACAAGCAGCTCATGCAGCTCAATATCAAAAAAACAAACAACCCAATCCAAAAATGGGCAGAAGACCTAAATAGACATTTCTCCAAAGAAGATATACAGATTGCCAACAGACATATGAAAGGACGCACAACATCACTAATCATTAAAGAAATGCAAATCAAAACTACAATGAGGTATCACCTCACATTGGTCAGAATGGCCATCATCAAAAAATCTACAAACAATAAATGCTGGAGAGGGTGTGGAGAAAACGGAACCCTCTTGCACTGTTGGTGGGAATGTAAATTGATACAGCCACTATGGAGAACAGTATGGAGGTTCCTTAAAAAACTAAAACTAGAACTACCATCTGACCCAGCAATCCCACTACTGGGCATATACCCTAAGAAAACCATAGTTCAAAAAGAGTCATGTACCACAGTGTTCATTGCAGCTCTATTTACAATAGCCAGGACATGGAAGCAACCTAAGTGTCCATCGACAGATGAATGGATAAAGAAGATGTGGCACATATATACAATGGAATATTACTCAGTCCTAAAAAGAAATGAAACTGAGTTATTTGTAGTGAGGTGAATGGACCTAGAGTCTGTCATACAGAGTGAAGTAAGTCAGGAAGAGAAAAACAAATACTGTATGCTAACACATATATATGGAATCTAAAAAAAAAAAAAAGGTTCTGAAGAACCTAGGGGCAGGGCAGGAATAAAGACACAGACAGATAATGGACTTGAGGACACGGGGAGGGTGAGGGTAAGCTGGGACAAAGTGAGAGAGTGGCATGGACTTATATATACTACCAAATGTAAAATAGATAGCTAGTGGGAAGCAGCCGCATAGCACAGGGAGATCAGCTCGGTGCTTTGTGACCACCTAGAGGGGTGGGATAGGGAGGGTGGGAGGGAGACGCAAGAGGGAGGAGATATGGGGATGTATGTATATGTATAGCTGATTCACTTTGTTATAAAGCAGAAACTAACACACCATTGTAAAGTAGTTATACACCAATAAAGATGTTAAAAAAATTAAAAAAAGGAAGACCTGTGAACGTAGGTTTTCTGTTTTTTTGTGTTTTTGCCTTGGAGAGCTGGAAGGAGTACAGTTCTACCTTGCATGATTTATGTAGATTTCCCTAAATATTTGATTGGCTTTTAGAAATATTCTTCCTGAAGGAAGTCTTAGAGTGTGGCTCTCTACTTGTCACCATGGCCTCCAGTCATGCTCAAACTAATGATCAAAGAATAGAAACCATTCCATCGCCAGGCTGTGCCAGCCACTCAGGGATCATCCACTCCATGCCTGCCCAGGTTGATTCTGTTTCTGAAGAAACTTGAAATTCAGAAGGCTTGTGGCAGTACCGTCACTGGGCAGAAGAGGGCAACAGAACCCCATTTACAGGGCGCATCCATGGTAGGAAGGGAGTCCTCTCGGCTGCAGGATCTCATGTAAGAGTTTTCAGCTTTGTCAGGTACACAAGGCAGTGCTGCTCTTCCCGTTGCACGGGTGAGGAAACTGAGCCTCAGTATTTTCCCCCAGGATGAGATAGCTGGGAACCCTGGAGACTTTTACATTGCTAGACAAGAGAGAATGATTGGAAGGGGCTTGGGGATGGGGGATGGGAAGCTGCTTTGGCAGCACTTTATGCAAAATGGAGAGACTGGTAATTGTCTAGTGCTGCTTCAGTTCGAAAGTGGAAGCATAGGAATATGAACTCAAGGTTTCTGTCTCTAAATCCAGGGCCCCTGACTCTGCAGGGGCTATGTGGATGATCCAGTTCTCCTGGTACTGACAGGTACGGGGATGTACTTCTGCTCACTCACCCGACTTTGACTTCTGCCCTCCTTGGCCCTTGTTCTTAGTTCTACGCTAAGTAAATAGGCCAACGCAACGACTCTGAATGTTAGCAGAGAGGCCTTGAATCAAAACCTGAATCTAGACCCTTGGCCTTCCTGGAGGGCAGTGTTATTGAAGAGAAGGGACTAGGCAAGGTCCGCAAGTGTTGTACTGTATCTCCATGTGCCGCGTTGAATACATGGAAGTCTTGGTGGTGGTGGTGGTGACAGTGGTGGCAAGAATAGCCACACGTGCTGAGTTGTGGCTCTGCGTCAGGGGACTGTGTCAAGAACTTTCACTGCGTTATCTCACGGAACCCTCCCAAGGAGCCTGTGAGGCAAGTAATATCATTCTTATTTTACATGTGAGAAAAGTGAGGCCAAAATGGTTAAGTAACTAGCCCAAGTTCACTTGGAAAGTAATTAATCCAGCATCACTTGTGTGCAGACCTCCTCACACACACTCCTACGCTACCGTATGCTGCCCTCCAGGGCTCCTGACATCTGAGGTCGGGCAGCTGAATTCGCAGCACTATGCAGAAGTTGTCCCAAAGTTCCATACCCAGAGTGCAGTCTGTAATGTTAACAGTGAAGTCATCTACCATTTGTGCAGAAATTCCAGTACTTGGAATTGTAATTGTAGCTTCTTGTTACCCCAGAATTTAAGGTTTCCCAGAGGAGCCAGCTTAATGCCGTGCAACACATCACCAAGGTTGTTTTTTCTCCTGGGACTCTAAGGACCAGAGAGCATTCCCGTTGGTTCGGAAAGCTAAGACTTATTAGAAATGTTTAAAACCTTTGAGAAATTACAACTTGTTCCCTTTGTGTTGTATGAGGCAGATCACATGAATTGTGTAGCTTGTCTGACACAACACAACAGACTGCAGTCTGAGTCCGTTTATTTGCAGTAAACATTGCTTCTGTAGGTGTTTGACCTACTCAGCAGTCTTTGTTTTTGCTTCACTCTGGTACCTGTTTTGCATCGGGTATAAGGCATTCAACAGGCCCATCTGAAGACAAGCCATCTAAACCAAGCTAAAAAATTCTAACCCTGCAGCGTCCAGCCCCAACCTCAGTCTTCCTGCTTCTCATCTCAAGGGTCTGCTTGGTGGGCGGGAAGGACAGGACAGTGCCGCCTGGTTTGGTAAGCGCTGGCTTCCGTCCCCACCACCTGTGCATCTGAGGATGGAGAGTGAGCGCCACTGGGGTGACCGTTAGTGCTTAGTGCCTGCAACCTTTGGTGCATATCCTGTGAATAAGAAAGACTACCTGATATATAAACCATCACATCAAAGCCAGTGTTCTGCATTTCATTTTAAAGCCATCCTGCAGCAACCTTAATTTCCACCCGTGCTATTCTGTGTCTCCTGATTTCATCCACACGTTCCTTCTCTTGGTGCGTGACACGTCTGACCCTACAGACCCTCCTGTCAGGGACCAGATCTGACTTCTGGCTGCTCTCCAACATCTAATGCCTTGGTGGTGCTCAGGGACTCCCTGAGCACATCACAGTAGGACCCAGACACCTAACATCAAACATACACACCACCGCCGCCGGAAGTACTAAAGCACAAGGAAGAGATTTTGTTTCTTAGATAGTCGAGGAGATTCTTTTCTCCAAGGTCATACCTCCATTTATCAACACCACCTGGGAGCTGGGCTGGCAGGAAAGCCCGGAAGAGATAGTCGGCCTTTGGCTGGAATCGCTCTTGCCCTTTGGTTTCTATAAGTTCTGGAGAATGACTTCACTCCTCCCGGTTACCCCAAACACGTCTGCACAATATGCAGATGTGAGAGCAAGCACAATTATGATGTGTAAGACCACGATTATGAACTAGGATTTCACAAATCAAGCCCAGTAGGAAGATAACCTGGAGAGTCAGTTAACTTGAAATTGAGCCCATGTCTTTGGGGGGGGGGGGGTTGCCAACCCTGCCCCTTGTGGCCCTTCCTGTCATGGAGCGAGCAGGGCCCTGGGGACCAGACCTCTCGCTAGTTACAGAAATCTGGAACAACTGAACATTGGTAGCCAGTCTGATCTCACAGCAGTTGTGTTAGGTCAACAGAGAGTCCTCTTAAACTTGAAATAGGACCTCTTTAGGCAGGCTGTAGCCTTCACAACTCCCCCTTTTCCACACGTAGACCCTTTACACCTTGTTCCCCCTGCCTCTGAGGGTGTCATGCCTGAATAGAGCCTTGGGGAAGAGGGTACAGCCCTTCTTTAGCTATCCTCCCTTCTTCCGTCCTTGACTAAGGAAGGCACCAGAAAGGTGAGATGGGTGCTTACTGTGCTGGTCACTCCTGTCCCTTGTCCCATCCACTGTGCCATCTGGAAGGATCCTCAGGAAGTGGCCCCCGTTGCTACAGTAGAGGAGTTTGGGCTTCTTGTAATTCCCTGGAGGCAGATTAAACTTCTCGGTCAGGGCTGTGAAGGTTGTGATTTCCCCTTCAGCCATGGCTGAGCAGCTCCTGGTTATGGCGCTTTCAAGGCTGTAAGAAATTAAACAACCCTGTAGAATGTTCTTCCAGCGAAGGTGCAGCGTGCACTTTCAAGAAGGGAAGGAGAGCCTCAGGGCACAGGCTCCTGGGCGGGTGGTAACCACAGACTGCCCAGGTGCTGTCCACAGTAAACAGGCCTGTGCTGTGGCCAGTGGTTAAGGAAGGATGGTCCCTGGTAGGGGAGGGATTTTCAGGCATGTCGCACTTCCCAATTGGACACAGCTCTGGACCAGGCTGTGTGTTTTTTAGAACATCAAATTTGATCATTTGGCGGAGAGGAAAAAAAATAATGTTTTGGTCCCTCCTTCTGATCCACACACATCCTCAAATTAAACGCCGAAGTTGCACTAAAATAACACTCAGGGTCTGGCTGAAACCCACAGATGCCGAGAGGCCAGCACTGAGGTTGTGCCCTCCACCCTCCCACTGTTTTGGCCAGGTGCTGAGGCCCTTGTATGGAGATAGCCCCGGGAGCTTGGGCATGGGAGACCCATGGGGAAGGCGGGGGCGGGGTAGGTGGCGGTGAGGGGCATTTCCGAGGCAGCCAACAGTTAATTTGTAAAGGACAGTTCTGGGTTTACTGGTGGGAACAGAACCAGAGCTGGAGAAGAAGGCACGTGGAAGTGTTGTGGTTTTTTTTTTTTTTTTTTTTTTTTTTTTTGCGGTACGCGGGCCTCTCACTGCTGTGGCCTCTCCCGTTGCGGAGCACAGGCTCCGGACGCGCAGGCTCAGCGGCCACGGCTCACGGGCCCAGCCGCTCCGCGGCATGTGGGATCCTCCCGCACCGGGGCACGAACCCACGTCCCCTGCATCGGCAGGCGGACTCTCAACCACTGCGCCACCAGGGAAGCCCCCATCAGTGGGGTTTGTTAAATGGCAGTCACTGCCAAAGGACATTTTATGGGGTGGAGCATTTTGAAGGTTCTGCTAGCAATTGCCTGGGTCCACAGCTTCCTGTATATCGTCAGATCACACAGGGAAGACGGTAGTCTGCTCCTAGGACTAAGGCCATCTTCCTCCTAATTATTTTCTAATGAGACATACTTACTGTTGACACAGAAACCACCATACTGCCTATTATCATCCTCTAATGTTGTATATACCCACTATATACAAATTTATATTTTTAGTGTGAAAATGCATCCGTGACACCGCTGAGGACTAAAAAGCAAAGCCAATAAACTTTAGTATTTTAAAATATCTACTTACCCCACCATTTAGGAGAATGAATTGGTGCTGACTACAAGGACTGTACAAGAAAGAGGTGAAGAGGAGACTGGAAACCAACATGAGAACTTCATCTTACAAGAGCGAGTAGGTGCTCATTGTATGCGTTGATTATCAAGTGGCCTTATCATAGTAATGATCATCATTAACATATTGTGGGCTGCAAGTTAACTCCTGTCCTCCTCACCATAATTCTTTGAGGCAGATGCTAATGTTATCCTCATGTTTTTATAAAGTGAAACCAAAGCTTACAGCTGCTCAGTGGCCTGTCCGAGGTCAACAGCTAGTAAGTGAGCCTCAAAAGGGGTCTGTTGAAAGAAAGCCCTAACTTGCCTTTAACAGCCATGACAAGGGGAAGTGACTTTACTGGGACCGCAGTAGTGTTATTAGAAGTGGGAATTTTACCCATTGCCTGGCACATACATCTGCCCCCACGACCTGATCATTCCTTAAGTTACTCATCTGTGACCCAGGTATTGGCTGTCACCACCCACAGCCTCTGCTTTTGCCCCCATGCATCTCTTCATTTCCCAGAGAACCCAAGTCACCAGGTGTTAGGAGCCCTGTGAACTTGACGGAAGGCCAGCCAGCCTCCTGCATTTCTCACACTCCCATCCACGCATCCCTGGAGCGGCCTCACGGAGCTGCTCGCATAGAAGGTGATTCCATCAGAAATCAAGGGAGCAATCTGGGTGATTTGTCCCGGTGACTTCGGAATTAGGGCTCATGTTGGAAGCCTCCATGTGTTTCTTCTGCTCTAGGCATTTTAATGTGTCTAGTACATCTCTCCCAGTCTACAGCCACAAGGGCTGTGGTTTGAAGTCCCTCCAAGGACCCCCAAAGAGAGTTTTGCATACACCATATAAACTATCTTTAAAGGCAGACCACTCCAAATATCCCCTTCACATATGGTGAAACTCTGTCCGCCCCTTTTCACGTGGTCCAATAACATATGGAAAATTAATTTCCTATACATCAGTTTCATAGGGCAGACTGCAGAGTTGACCTTGCACAGCACTTTGCATTTCCTTCCCAAACCCTCACTCTCTCTTCCAAAACCCTCTCTTTATCCACAAGCCTCTGAGTCTCTGTGCCCACCTCTGTCTCTCACACTCTCTCTCATTGTCTCTGTACTCAGTCCTTTTCCGTCCCAGCCTTTCAATCTTCCTCTCCCTCCGCTTCCTCCTCCGCTCCATTCTGGATCCCCTCAATGTAAAGCAGTTTAGTGCTTCCAAATATGGGCATCTTCACCCATCACCTCTCATTAGCATACAACAATGATCCTTCTTCCTTAAATTACAGCTAATCCATATTTTTTGTTCCATCAGTTTTTTTTTTTGTTTGTTTTCAAGCACTTACTGAGTACTTAATTTGGTATAGGAGAAAATAATCATATACTGGTGGTGGCCATTTCACTGTACGAAGAGCCATTTGTGTTGTCCATCTCAGATGGGCAGAATTTTGTTTCTTGCCGTCCCTGGATTTTCTCAAATGGAGGTCCCCATTAGCCCTGGTTGTGCAGTAATTGCGTGGTGAGGACAGCCTCCCTTCTAGATCCAGCACCCGTGGGGAGTCTCCATTAAGTTGGTTTCGACGTGTTGCGTATGGATTTGGCTCTTCCCATTTCCATTCTTTCTTCCATCCCACTGGGATGCAGGGAACAGATGCACCAAAAGACTGGCCGAGGTTGGAGGCATCAGTTCTGGCCAAGAATTATACTGATGCTCACATTCATGTGTGTGTAAACCATGAAGCTAAAGGCCTTCTGTCAGAGGCCGGCGGGCATCCCCTCCCCCTTGATTGTATTGCAGCCTGGGGTTATACAAGCCCATGCCTCTGATCTCTGCCTGCTCCCCCCAGTAAGAGGAACAGTGATGGTGTGGCTGCACTGACTTCAGATTTCTCCCGTCGCCCTTAAGTTCAGATCCGTACCTGAAACCTGAAGGTGACTTGCTGATGCCTGAAAATAAGCCTTGTGTCAATGTGAATTCGATAGACTGTATCAGTGGGATTACGAATCGGCCAAAACGTACAAAAAAATGAAATCTCTTTTTGTTGGTGAAGGGAACTGCAGAGGCACAAAATTCCCCTCCCCCCGTTTTGCTTTATTTACAGTTTACCTATATTTTTAGCAGTGGTTGGTCCAGAGTTCCTTGCCAATCTAGTATTGTTAATTAAAGGATAGGAATGAAGGAAGTATATGACGTGATAAAACCATTAGGCAGCAGCCTGACCAGGCCCTTGGGGATTTTCACAAATTGCTCTAACAAATGAATCCATTAACTGTGTGAAATCAGGCATTGAGCATAATGTATAAGCCCTGCTTGTGGTTAGTATTATCTTTTTGTTGGCTGTCGGGGGAAGGGGTTATCTGTGTGTGTGTTGGGAGATGGAAAAGACCAAGCCCAATGGACTCCATGTCATTGTGGTGTGCTAAGCCCAGCCCTCTGAGATTTGGGGCCCTGGGGAGATTTTTCTGGGCTTACCAGTGACACTAAAGTGAGGGGAACACCAGGCCTATTGGACCGTCCATGTTAAGCCTGATATATTTTGTTAGCTGTAGCCTCTGGAAGAGATCCTGAACTCTGACACATGGACAGGATGTTAAGTATACGCTCTCACGCAGGAATACAAGAGTCACTTTTCAGTGTGGGAGAGTGAGCAACACTGTACAGCCCCAGCTGCACACAGATTGGCTCTGGGAGCCTGGGCAAGTCATTTGTTCCTTCCGAGATGTTTCCTCTAATCATCTCCACCCTGCCTACCTCAGAGTTGTCTGAAGGGTTAACTGGGCACAGTATTCATAACACTACTTGGAAAGTTTACAACTGTGACCTGACCTCTAGGAGATACAAGTAAGTGGTTTTGTTGAACTAGTTGAATCCTGATGTGCTCTAGGTCAGGTGCGATTGAATGCTTAATTTAAAATAATTTTTTCAGTTGGTATGGAAATGGAGTTTTTCCTTCCCTCTCACATGTGGCAGAAATTAGCTAAGCCCCTCCTCCCTCGTCATTTACGCCACAAACATCGTAGAGAAGATGGAGGAGGCAAAGGTAAGCCATCATTATGTAAG
Organism: Leucopleurus acutus; assembly: GCF_964270905.1. Taxonomy (NCBI): domain Eukaryota; kingdom Metazoa; phylum Chordata; class Mammalia; order Artiodactyla; family Delphinidae; genus Leucopleurus; species Leucopleurus acutus. Next base: position 57,126,262 of record NC_139145.1, on the reverse strand, counting down.
AGAGAATCCAGATCACTGTTTCAGACTCAGTTCTCAGCTTATCGACAGTTATCGAAGGAATGTTTGTGAAGCTTGCTGTTTCTAGGACACGTTAGTGTTCAGTTTGGCCCTGGTGACTAGGTCAGAAGGGAAGACGTGGTTCTAAGAATCAAAGGAAGGCAAACAGTGATGTTTATTTTTTTAATTTTGTTTTTAACTCCTGTCACTGCTTGAGCGATGCAGAATACCCATGAAGGAGGATATTTTGCAAAGTATATTAAGCCACTGAAGGTAGATGTGTAGGTATCCGTTAAGGTGATAATTGGATATGTGTCCTCAAACCCAGCATATGTAAAACAGATCTCACCTTTGGTCTCAAATGCGCCCTAAGTCCTTGATCCTGTATCTTTGAATGGAATCACCCAAAAGCCTTAACTCTGCCTTAATTAATTAACCTTAGAATTAATTAGAGATATTAATTAACCTTAGAATTTGATATTAATTAATTAATTAATTAACCTTAGAATTTGATAAGTCAAGTATGCATGTTTAAACGTTAAGGGTAACTACTAAAAGAAAAGAAATAAAATGCATTAATTCCAATCAGCAACTGGTAGGGATAAGGGAAAAGAGGTGAAATAAATAAAATTGTACTTATCCAAAGGAATCTAGAAAAAAGAGACAAATAATAGAAATGTTTTTAAAAATTGCTCATAATTACGTGGCAGAAATAAATTCAGATACATTTATAATCACAATAAATGTAAATGGACTAAATTTACTAGCTACTGGATTTTTAAAAAATCCATCTACACTCTGACTACAAGAGACACATTTAAAACATGAGGACACAGAAAGGGTAAAAGCAAAAGAATGAAACACACACACACACACACACACACACACACACACACACAAAACTAGACGCCAGATGTTAACAAAAAACTAAAAGTTGGTATGGCAATATTAATATCATATAAAGTAGGCCTAAGACAAAAAGAATGATCAGGAATAAAAGGGATCACTGCATAATGGAGAGTGGATCAGTTCAACAGAAAGATATGAAAATTCTAAACGTGTATACTTAATGACATAGCCTCAAAATATATAGTCAAAATTGACAAATACGTAAAGAGAAGTTGTTGACCAATTCACAATGACGGTGGGGGATTTTAACACATTTCTGTCATAAATGATGGAGCAAACAGACAAGAAAATATTAAGGATGTGGAAGATCGAAATACACAATTAACATGTTTAATGGAATGAACCATGTAAGAGAACCCTGCACCCCACAATTAGTCAACACCGTTCTTCCCAAGGACACATGCAGCATTTACAGAAATTGACCACGTACAAGGTCATAAGGCAAGACTCAGCACAATTAGAAATCAATTTGTTGAGACTATTCTTTGATTAGAGTAGAAATCACTCCCACCCATCTCAACTGGTGACAAAGCCCTTTCATCTGTCCCTCTTTAATGTCTCCTAGCATCACCCTCCCTACTCCATTCTCACTGTGCTGCCTGCGTGCAGGTGCAACACCTTCTCTCACCTGGGCTGCTGAGGCAGGCGGCAGCGGCCTCTCTTCTCCAGCACTGCTCTCTTCCAGTCCACGTTCCACCCTGCTGCCAGGGACCCTTCTAACATGTGAAAATGAGTACCCCTCTCCTGCTGAAGATCTTTGACTGTGTCAGTGGGTTCCCTGCTGCCGTCAGGATAAAACCCAGACCCCACCATGACCTGTAAGGCTTTCCTCATCTGGTCTCCACCTAACCTTGTTGCCTTTTCTCTTATTGGCCTGCTCTTCTTGGAGTCTCCCCATACCCTCACACTCACCCAGCCACGTTCTCTCTCTCCCCCTTCCTCCACCCTTCCACCGTTGCCTTTCTAAGTCATACTCATCCTTCAGAAATTCGTCTCAGATATTTCTTCCTCCAGGAAGCCTGCTTGGACACATCCCCAGCCCTGACATCCCTACTCTTCCTCCATTCCACACACACCAGTTCAGATTAGTTGATTCCCTAATGCTCCCATAGCAGCATTCCATTTACTCTGTCACAGCACTGGGTGTAATGGCTGTGCATATGCCCTGCTTAAACCCTTCATTGTTTTCCCATTGCTCTGGGATAAAGATTAAGGCCAGAACAAGGCCTGTGGGGCTCTGGGAGGACCAGCCCTGGCCTCTTCCTCTGCCTCATTCCTCATCTCTCCAAACTAGCCTTCCACTTCCTTGAAACCATGCATTCCTGCCTACCTGAGGACCTTTACCTACTCTGTTCCCTCTCTGGAGCGCTGTTCCTTTCCTCCTCCTCTTTACCCCACTCACCTGGTCAACTCCTACTTTTTCTTGAAGTCTTAGTTCAGTTGTCAGTTCCTCAAGGAAGCCTTACCTGACTGACTTCCCTTAATTGGATCAGATTCCTCTAGTTCTCAGGGGACCATCTAACATTTCCTCAGAGCTCTTACTTCAGTTTCTAATTACACCTTCATTCTTGTGATTATTTAATTCATGTCTCTCTTCATGACTGAGCTGTCAGCTCCATGACAGTACAAACCAATCTGCCTTGTTCACCATGGTCTCCTAGTACCTGGTAAAATGCCTGGCACTGAATGGGCATTTGATAAACATTTGTTGGAAGCGTGAATAAATATAATTGAACTATATTTGCTTGACTATCTCCTTCATTAGTCTCTGAGGCCCTGAACAGACGCTGTGCCTTTTCTTTCTAGACCCAGCCCTCAGCAGGTGGCTGCACATCATCAGTGCCTTGTGCACGTTTGTTGATCGAATACCAGGCCAATCCCTTCTCGGGAGACTCTCATGGAAACATATTATCAGGACACCTAATTAGAAGGTGATGTCCTACAGGTATTAACAGAGTAGCTAAGCCAAGAGCACACATGTATTTTAATTGGGTTCAAATTAGGGCTGGAATATCCTACCCTGGGTTAAAAGCAGGGCCAAACCTGGTTCCCATCTTGTAGAAGGTACTTCCTTACTTCTTCAAAGGAAATATTAAGGAAATAAAGGATCTAAAGGAAGGAGTCAGACCCTTTGGTCTCAAGTCTGACCTCCTTATCTGACCAAGAGAAAGTTGGTAGGGTCTGGAAAAAAGTTCTGGGTGTTGTTATTTCTGCCAGGGAGTGTCAGGTTGGCAGGGACCCACTTCATTCCTCTGGTGAGGAAAGGGAGTGTGTTCTTCTTTCTTTTCTTCCTGCTCCACCCTTGGTGATCTGCACCAGGTCTGAGGAAGGAATGGAGTCATGGCTGACTGGCTTGGGCTATCACTTCCTAAGGCAGTTCTGTTCCATGAGCTGAAATCTCATCTTGCAAAGTTAGCAGTAAACTATGGACATGGCCGGGGGATGGACTTGGCAGTGGTGTGTAGGAGATGGCGCCTACAAGTTTGGGAAAGCCAATTATTAAATATTCATGAATTTTGCGAGCCAGTTGTTGAACCATTAGTGGCTTGAAATTGGCCCCAGTGAGAGTATTTATACCACAGAGAGTGGCAAATGCTTTAAGTCAAGGCTTTTTTTTTTTCTTTCTCTCTCTATTCTTCCTTTTCTCTGCCTCCCTCCTTCCCTCCCTCCCTCCCTTCCTTCCTTCTTTTTTCCTCTGACTGCTAAACTCAGGTTGGAGTCCTGGCTGGACACTCACTAGCAAATTCCTCAGAGCCTCAGTTTCCTCATCTCCAGAATGGGGCCCCAAAACTGTAGCTATTGCACAGAGTTCCATAAGTCTTAAAAGATAATGCATGCAAAGTGCTGAGCCCAGCACTTGGAAACTTGTAAGCATTCAATAGACGTTAGCTTGATTTTATCAGCCTCTGTATATCTTATTGTTTAGTTTTGCCAGTCATCCGTGCTATTGACTTAGGACTGAACAAACTTGATTTTTAACATTTAGTGATCTTTTAGCAATATTTGAAAATATCATTTTCTAAGTGATAGGGTAGAATTTTTCCTTATCCCTGATGTACAGTGAAGCTCTCTTCTCGTTTGCTTAGGTGCTCTGATACACTAGTGACCAGTTCTCAGTATATTTCTTGGGTTTGTGTGTGTTACTGTCCAGGATGACAGAGAACCTATGGGGTCAGTAGTCTTCGTTTCCTGTTCTTTAATTTAGGATCCTTCTAATCCTTAAAAATCCCGAAGTCACTGAGAATAAACTATTCCCTGGCTTCCAGAATCAGGTATTATATCAGGGAGATCAAGATGTCATACTCGGGCTTCCCTGATGACACAGTGGTTAAGAATCCACCTGCCAATGCAGGGGACACGGGTTTGAGCCCTGGTCTGGGAAGATCCCACATGCTGAGGAGCAACTAAGCCCGTGCATCACAACTACTGAGCCTGCGCTCTAGAGCCCATGAGCCACAACTGCTGAGCCCGCATGCCACAACTACTGAAGCCCACGCACCTAGAGCCCGTGCTCCGCAACAAGAGAAGCCACCGCAATGAGAAGCCCGCGCGCTGCAACGAAGAGTAACCCCTGCTCACAGCAACTAGAGAAAGCCCGTGCGCAGCAACGGAGACCCAACGCAGCCAATAAATAAATAAATTTATATTAAAAGAAAAAGATGTTATACTCTGGTTGACAACTTCTACTCAGCGCCTGCCAGGAGCAGGACGCTGCAGATGTCCTGGAAATTTACAAAAGAAAAGAAGGGGAAAAAAGGAAAAGAAAAAGAAAGGCCTGAAATCCCTAATCTGTAATTCAGAAATGCAAAAGACTCTGAAAACCAGAAGTCCTTTCATAACTCAAATGTGGCAAAACCTGACCCAAACTGTCCTGAGACTATTTAAAGTCTTTATTTATTCTACTTCGTGTTAATATTCATATAATCTGGTTCAAAGGTACTAACATGCTTGATTATAGGCTATTAGACCAATGTCTACTGGAGTTGTTCCGTAATATACAGTATACATACCATACCACCTTTCTAAACTCCCCCAAATTCTGGATTCTGAAACATATCTAGCCCCAAGTCTTTTCAAATAAGGGATTCTGGACCTGTAGTAGAAATCACAGTGTCTGCCTTTAAGGAGTTTACAGTTTGGCCCATACCAGAGTCATCAAGCTGTGCTTCGGATAAGAGGGGCGTAGATGCTTAGACAGGGTGTAGCCGACAGGAAGTAGGGGGATGTTCATCTAATTGGGCTGTGTCACCCAACTGCTCAAGCCCAGCCTTAGCTCTCATACTCCTCAATGAAGAGTAGAAAATCTGAGTAGACATATACGTTCTGAAGACTCTCCTCCAATATCCTTCATTCCTTCCCTGATTATGGGTCTTTAATTCTCTGCAGTCTGGCTTATCCACCCCTAAAACACTTCGCCCATAGAGCCTCTTTTAGTTGGAGGTCAGGAATTCTTCTAAGCGCTTAGAGAAAACAGCCTCCATTCGAGAGGAAAAACAGAGCGCTCCCTGGTGCAGCGGTGTGCTCTGCGGGCCCCAGTTCTGTTTGAACTTTAATGGTACACCCCGGACCAGAGCATCCTGCACGCACTTAGTCATCCTGAAGACCTGCACACATCTTCAACGGAAATATCCTTCCTGCAGACGGACGCTTTAAAGCCCTGGGGCTTCGAGTCAAATGCAAAGTGATTCTGCAGGGGCTCTGGCAGCCCTCGCCCCCTTAGTCTAGCATTCTCTTATTGATGTGTCTCCAAAAATCTTTTGAATCTGTTGTGCAAGTTACAGTCTCCAGAACCAGCCCAGGAAGGACATTCCTTTCTTGAAATCAGCAGACCTTCCAGCTCATAGAAAGAGAGTCTGTTTGCTGAGTCTTTTTTTTTTTTTTTCTTCTCTCCTGACCTGGAAAATTTGGCTTCTCCAAACTCAGTCTTTTGAAGCATGTGTTTGTTATCTCTTTGGAAATACCGAGGGCTTGCCCTACCGTATGTTTCCCAATAGCCTCCTATGGACATACCCATAAATAATAACATGTGTCCATAAATAATAAAATAGTGACCTTTTCTCGAGCATTTACTGTGTACCAGGTACTGTCTTAAGTGCTTTACATACATTATTTTTCTTTTTTTAATTTAGTAACTTTACTGGAGTATAATTGCTTTACAATGTTGTGTTAGTTTCTGCTGTATGACAAAGTGAATCAGCTACATGTATACATATATCCCCATATCCCCTCGCTCTTGCGCCTCCCTCCCTCCCACCCTCCCTATCCCACCCCTCTAGGTGGTCACAAAGCATCGAGCTGATCTCTCTGTGTTACATACATTATTATTATTATTTTTTTTTTTTTTGCTGTACGTGGACCTCTCACTGTTGTGGCCTCTCCCGTTGCGGAGCACAGGCTCCGGACGCGCAGGCTCAGCGGCCATGGCTTACGGGCCCAGCCGCTCCACGGCATGTGGGATCTTCCCGGACCGGGGCACGAACCCGTGTCCCCTGCATCGGCAGGCGGACTGTCAACCACTGCGCCACCAGGGAAGCCCCCGTCTTGGCTTTTGTCACGGCAGGGTCATTTGCCTTTGCTTTTAAAGGGGCTGGGGTGAGGCCAGAGGCTACTGGGTAAACTGAGTAAAAGATCTTCCTTCTTGACTGGGTTGGAAAAGCCATGAAAAAGGGAAGTTCTCATAGACACGGCTTTTGGTTTCTCCTGCGTCTTTAACTACTTGCATGACCAGGCAAGTCATTTAATCTCTCTGATCTTCATCTGTAAAAGGAAGCTGTTAGGAGGACCGATCCCATCATGGGGCCGTGAGGCCTGGGAAGGGCCTTGCAATGTAGTGAGTGCTTTGGAAATAAAAGGTATCGTGAGTGTAATTAATAAGAGCCTGGGTTTTAGCGTGTTGATTATTTACATTTTTATAACACTTGGGGTTTCACAAAGCATTTTATATGAGTAAACAAGCATCTTGGGGTGTCTGTTGTATAGACTCTGCGTTAGGTACTTGATAATCATTTCGTATTTGCTCTTTCTGCTATTATACCGGATGGATGAATGGCGCTCCTTTTTCTTTAGCCAAGAGAACCGGGTCGCCCAGAGGCTGACGGCTTATCAAAGCAAATCTGTGGCTTAGCCAAGAATAAAACCCTCAGTCCCAAGACATCAGTTTATCCTGCTGCCTCTCCATGGGGCAGCCTCGTTTCCAAGGGCCCCATGCTCACTCAAAACATTCAAAAATAAAAAAGACAGAACTCCCATTTCTGCCAGAGAGAGATATCCAAGCATCTCTGGAAAAAGACTTAGCAGTCCTGGCGTGCGGTTTTGTGTTGTAAGGTGCTTGGATACGAAAGAGGAACTGTAAACCCCATGGAACTCGTTTCACATGTCAGAGTCTATTCTGGATCTTGAAAGCGGGCCACGGAGGCCCCAGCTGTGCCCCAAGAGCTACATTCCTGCAGAGGCGTCCAGCACCATGCAGGAAGTGGGCGGGGGAGGGGGGCCCAGGATTCCCAAAGGGACCCAGTGGGTGTCACAGCCCAAGGGCAGGAAGAAAAGAATCCCCCACCCCAGCGCCAGCCTTCCAGGGCCTAGTTTTTGCAGAGCCTGCATCAGGACATATAAAACTTGTTTCCTTCTGCATTATTTCTTTTTAAGGACTTTGGCTATTTTTAGAGGTTCCTTTCACTTGCCAATTCTCTTTGATCCCACATGAAAAGTCCGAAAGGGACCAGTCTTCAGTTTGCACTGTTTGCCCTGTTTTCAGCACATCTGGTAGCTCTCGGGTCCTGTGACCAGGTCACTGTCACTGGTATTCCACACACAGGTCCACACGCAGCTCGGCTGTTGGCAGGAACCAGGTGGGCCTTATGGGAAGGAGATGGAGCAAGAGAGCATCACCACTGAAGGCCCCGGGAAATGACTGGTGTTTGGTAAGGGGTGAAAGAGCTTGGGAGTGAGTTGAAATCTTCTATCCAAGAAGCTCAACTAAGAGATAAATCTGCCCCTGGTATCTAGCGTCTCCAGGGACGTGCACATTGCAGTCAAGATGCCATTTATCAGAAAAATCACAATGATAGCCCGGGACCAATAATGAGGACAGTACACTCATATGTCAAACATGGCCTCACGGGAGTTGCCTTTAATTTTGGCAGGTAGCTGGAAGCATGGTTTGCCCTCATCCCTTCTGCTCTTCATGGTTTCTCTCCTTGTTTATTTCTTTTCTTCTCTAACTGACCTTTCAAAGCCATTAATATCCTCCACCACCCACTGCTCCTCTCTCATGTTTTAGAGATCAAAGCACCATTACGTTGGGTGGAGTGGTTTGAAGAATGGAGCGCTTCTACGTTACCGGCCTTTGAAAGCGGATTAGGCAACAAGAAGTAAGGAGAAACGTCAGAGAAACTTCTTCCTTCTCTGGGCTGCCATCTTTTTGCACATAATTCCTCTTGACTTTCAAAGAGCCTACCTTCCTTGGTTCCTTGACATTGTCATGTTCAAGGGGGCTCCTCTGGAATTCGATAAATCTAGACATTTAGGTGGGCCCATGGGGTGGGGCGGTCAGAAGGGAGAACGCTTCCTAATGTTTTCATGATACTGTATTCCTAAACCCTTGATGGTGTGCATAACTTTTCTGTGGGATTTGTTTGTACAGAAAATAGATAAACGGGTGTTGCTTTTCAAAACTGTTCTGCATAGGAGCAGGTCATTAGGTTGTCAGGTGTCACATTCTGTAGGGAGCTTGGTTGATCTGATTTGCAAAAGTTCTAACAGCGTATTTGGCAGCGTGACTGTTGGGAGCCTCCCTGAGTCTACTTATGTTGAGCCCACCCTGTCTAGGGGAGATCCCATCCCTTCCCTGTGTGTTTGACCCAAATGTGTTTATTGTGTAACACAGACCCAAATGTGTTTATTGTGTAACATTTATGATCATTTATGATTTTATTTATGTGTTTGCTTACTTGTTACTGTCTGTCTCACACACATTCTCTCTCTGTCTCTCTCTCATGGAAGCCTCAGCAGGGCCCAGATCAGGTTCCTTTGGCTCACTTGGTGTTGTCAGCACCTAGATCTGTGCCTGATGCATAGTAATTGCTCAGTAAATATATGGGAATGAATGAATTCAAGAAATATGGTCTGAGAAAAGCTGTTGGGAAAGGGTGTAAAAAAAAGGCAACTTATCAAAAATATTCCCTGTGGAAGAAGGTGATATTTAAGGTTAGCTTCCTTGCTCTACCAATCCTTTTAAGCAAGATGAATAGCACTTTTTAGAGAATAGCATTTGCCAGACTTGGAATCACTAGTTATTCCTATAGGACTTTGAAGAAATAGTGGAAGGCCCATCACTTTTTCTTTCTCTTATTTTCCTTTCTATCTAGTCATCCTTCCTTTCTTCCTATATTTATTAAATGCCTATCAAGTATATGCCAGGCATGGTAAAACAGGGGTAATTATATACCTACTTCAGAATTGTTGTGAGAATTAAATGAGATAATTGTACTTAACAGTTTTTGGCAAAGTAGCTAACATGTTAAGAGCCTGATAAATTTTAGCCATTAACACTTCCATCAGAAATATTTATGAAGCAACTATTTTGCACCTTCTGTCTGAATCCCCAGAGTAAGGAGAAGGGATACTGTCTAAACCATCGGGGAGCTTGTGATGATTTATGTCATTAGTTTTCTTTCCATAATATCGACTTCAGAGCAGAGGGTTACATGGTGGCTTCTTGTGTTACAGGTGGGGATGGTCAGCTAGACAGGACAAGAATGAGGAAATGAACAAAATGTCAAACTTTTACGTAAAGACAGGATCAGTTACTGATTTTTCCCTTTTGCCTCAGCTTTCTTATATGGCTTAGCACAGCACTGTTACTGATCCTTTTTTTTTTTAAAGAAATTTGATATTTTGTTCATCATGGACTTTTCTGCATTAAATTTGATTTTTTAAAAACCTTGCATTAAAATAGTATTTCTCTTGATTTCTGAGTAAATTTTGCACCTGAAGCAAGTGACCTCTTCCCACCCTGGTCCCAGCCCTGTTAGCTAGTCAACCTCTCTAAGCTCCCATGATCAAGCCCTTTGACTCTAGTTAAGGGCTATTGAATTTATGTTCTTATCATCCACTGTCAATACCCAGTCCAATGCACCACGAGCTCCTGTCTTAACTTCTAAAGTAGTCCCCCCTTTTGTTCTTGGCCCCCTCCAGTCATTTCTATACACAGAGTCAGATCTCTTAAAACCTATATCAGATGATCACTCCCTGGCTTAAAACCTTCTGTGGCTTTCTATTTCCATGAAGTAAAACCCAGACTCTTACCATGGCCTGAGACCCTGTGACCTGGCCTGACCTCCCATTCCTCCCTCCCTTTGCCTGTTACGTTCCATGCACTCCTGTCTTCTCTTAGATCCTTGAGTCCGTGGTGGTCTCCTCCACATAGCTGCCTTCGTACACATGGTTCTCCAGCAATGCCCTTCCCGACCTCTTTCCGCCTCGCAGATGGCGGTGGAGTGTCACCTCCTCAGAGGTCTTCTCTGACCTCCTGGCCTAAGTTCGGTCCCCCTCTGCCTCTCTTATTCTCTTCTGTTGCGTCTTGTTCTTTCCCTTTTCAACACTTCCCATCATTTGTAATTTCATTGTACGTCCATCCATGCGTTTACTTGCTTGATGTCTTTCTCCCCCACTCGCCCGTAAGCTTCTGGAAGACAGAGTCATGCTTATTCACCACCTTCTCCCCAGCCTCTAAACCATGCCTGGCACAGAGGAGTTGCTCAACCCTTTCTTGAGTAAATGAGGGAGGGAAGGGAATGAGTGAGTAAATCAGTCTTCAGCTTGCAAAATCTTGACCTAAAGACTCTGCCACACACTAAGGAACAATGGGACACTTTTATGTCGCATTCTGCTCTCTGTTGTCATGAACTTTGCTCTTCTAAAGCAAGTGTTTTTCCTCTGGATTATTTTTATAGAAAAAGAGAAGCAAATATAGAGATAATTATTGATTCTCACTCATCAAGTCCCTGCTCCCTATCACCAGCATCCTCCTGAGAGCCTGCTGCAGAATTCCTGGGAACCACAGGAAATAAGTCCACTAACCACTTGAAATGCTCTTATAAAAATAGACCGGACTTGACCTTCTTCCTGTGGAAGGGCCTCTTTCCTCAGGGCAAACATTACAAAGAAATTCTATCTGCTCTTAGGAGCCTCCTCCTTCCATCAGTCTTCCAGCAGGACTTATCTGGACAAACTTGGAATCCTGTTCTGAAGTTGTCCCCCATCTGCCTGGGTCACCATCTGAGCAAATTCCTCATTTATTATTTCCATGCTCTTGTTTTTATATTGAAATGATAAGATAAACAGACAAAAATCAAAACCTGGGGGAGCTATTGGGATGTGCTGCTGTGCACTGATATTCCATTGGGGTGGTATTACCCTCACCAGAGGTTACGACCACTGTCCTTGGGCTTCAGTACAGGGGTGCACCTACAGCACTCTGACCATTATCCCCTTACCACATTCCTTACTTTTACATTTTATTACTGAAGTGCAGTTTTACTTAAGTTCAGTTTCCTTATTTAAAGGAAGCTTTATCTCTCTAGTACAATCGCAAAAACATCCCGTAAACAGAAGGCAGTCGTAAAGACAAATACAGTCAAAGGACAGCAGTCACTGGCTTCTGCTTAGGTGCTGTTTCCTGCCTGTTCAGCTCTTTTGGTTACGCAGAGAGAACAACAATTCTTCTGGGGGGGTTGAAAGCAAAACTGTACCAAGCTAAAGCCTCCTCCTTGAATAGTGAAAATGATTGAAGGAGGCTTCAAAGGGGGCACCCTTTCTCTAAACAGTGGTCCTGAAAGGTGTCTTAGTACCACTCAGAATGTCTCCTGTATCAATAGGGGCACATGCCTCATACTTCGGGAAATGAAGGGTTAATACTTGGGCTTTACTCTTCTATCAGTTCCACAGATAAGCAGAGGATGCCCGTCAGCCCCCTTAGAAATCCTGAAATATGAGGGAGTGATAGAAAAATTAGAAAATACAGATAAACAGCAGTAAAAAGTTTTAAAAGATTCTCCATGATCCTATCAGCCAGAGATAATTTCTGTTAACATTTCCATTCGTGGAGATGTAAGCATTTTACAAAGTGGAATCATGTATGCGGTTAGATGTGGGTTTAGGCCAGATGTGGTGTCCGTTCTTCACAGCTGTCCGGCCAGTAGCCTTGGTTACACAGGCCCAGTAGCCTTCCCTGAGAAGGATGGCAGCATCCAGCCAGCGCATGGTACCAGCAGATGAGCTAAAGTCGGATTGAAAAATCTCACCACCAGATATACCCGGAAATATAATTTCCACGGGAGAAGGTGCTGCTGGGGGAATGTGGGCTCATTGATCTTCATTCAGGACCAGATTGGGAAGCGAGGCACCTTGGTGTCTCAGTAGGTGACACAGAATGCAGGGGAGCCAGAGGGACCTTGCTGCCTGCCCTGCCGCCTGGTCATTGAGGACTCTTGTTCTTTGCTCTTTTCCCTCCTGCCCTGACTCACCAGATGACTGGACAAGTCGTCTGTCCCTCGGCTGTATGTGTATGACTTCAAGAAATGAATTTCCGAGTCATGCTGCTACTAACTTTATACAATCTACAAGATGGTGTCATCTCTGGCAGGTCTGAGGGCAGGTCAGACGGGCTGGAGGGGACAAAGTGGACCAGCTGGCTCTCAAGATGCCTCTTGGTCTTATGATTCTGTGGGGCTTGGTGACACCAGAGGAGATGGCTGAGGTCACCTTCAGGGGACTTCACTTGTTCACTCAGGAAATGGTCGTTAAGAGTCTCCTATGTTGCTGGGCCCGCCCTCAGACGGTGAATAAAGCGGCAGAGCCCTGCTTACATTGCAGTCATTTCCTGAGGTGTAACAGGTGACCCACACTGCCTCCAAGCCTTCCTGGTCTTGGTATTGAGTAAGAAAGCCCAAGAGTCCCCGGCCTCGAATCCCTCGGTGGCCTCTAACGAGGGTAAAAGTCTTTTGGTTCCAAGCTTGCTGTCACCTCTGGGCCTTTGAACTTGCTTCGCCTTGGCCTGCACCTCTCTTTGCCAACATTCCCCACTGCCCACTCTCGCGCAGGGTGTTTCTACTTCTCCCTTAGAATTCCGCACAGGTGTTCCTCAGACAAGCCTTCCCTGACCACCGGCCGCAGGTGCAGGCCCAGCCCCCCAGCAGGTGCCCTTGCCCCTCTGTATCTCACTGCAGCCGCTTACTGACAGTTCCTCCCCCTCGACTTTGCTCCATCAGGGAGAGCCCTCGATTTTGTTGCCCCGCTTTTTCTCTCTAGTATCTTGCACCGACTGGCACATAATACATGCCTAGTAGTGTTTGTTGAAAGAAAGGAGGGTGGAGGGCGGGGATGATGGTCCCGGTGTGCTGTGTATTGTATCAGTTTTCCTGAAAAGTCACGTGCTACGCTTAGAAGTCCCCTCATGAACCAAAGCCTGAGAAACTATACTGATTTGCCAGTTGCCATACTGAACCCAAATATGAGCATTTTCAATAGATGAAATCAATGTGAGATTCATCCTATGTGTTTTCTAAAACCATTGATCCCACACCACAAAAACTAACAAACCAACCAGGGAGATGAAGAGACTGCGGGAGGAGACGAGGTTGAATCAGTCTATTATTATTCATTAATTCATTCAACTAAATGCTGTGATTTATCGGGCACTAAGGACACATAGGCAAACAAAACGAGCGAAGTCTCTGCATTCATTGTCTGTTTTTATTCCTATGGGGGAGATATTAAGTTTCTATCCATTGCATCACTGACCTCCCTGCAATATTAAGTTTTAAAAAAGTGAACAGGGCCTTCCCTGGTGGTGCAGTGGTTAATAAGAATCTGCCTGCCAGTGCAGGGGACAAGGTTTCGAGCCCTGGTCTGGGAAGATCCCACATGCCGCGGAACAGATAAGCCCGTGTGCCACAAGTACTGAGCCTGCACTCTAGAGCCCGCGAGCCACAACTACTGAGCCCACGTGCTGCAACGACTGAAGCCCGCGCACCTAGAGCCCGTGCTCTGCAACAAGAGAAGACACCGCAGTGAGAAGCCCGCGCATCGCGATGAAGAGTAGCCCCCGCTCACCGCAACTAGAGAAAGCCCGCGTGCAGCAACGAAGACCCAACGCAGCCAAAAATAAATAGAAAAAAAAAAAAAAATGAAAAAAAAGAAGTGAACAGCTGAATGAGAACATCTTATTACAGTGCCAGTGCGTGTATCTCCCTGTTGAAATGAGATAGCCGTGACTGGAGGCGGAGAGGGTACCAGTAGATAGAGAGTGGTCGAGATGTCTCGGAGGAAGTGACATTGAGCTGAGACCTTGGAGGGTGGGCAGGAGTTCAGTGGGTGGGCCCAGGGATGTGTGCACGGCCGCATGTGTCCTAATCTGTTTCACCAACTGGAGGGGACTGCGTAATCCTCCTGGGTAAGGAGCTGGCACGTTTCAGGAAAGAAACGTTAGGACGCTAAACCTTCTTGCGGTCGTTAGCCCAGCATAGGCAAGGGACTCGAGATAACCCACCAGTTGGGGGGCCACAGGAGTTCATATAATCTTTCCAAGGACAGATGCGTCTCCGGGGGGGGCCAGTGCTGCCTCGTGACTGAACCTGTCCTGAGCCTCACTAAGCTGAAATTCATTGTTTCCTCCTGCGGCATCCTGCAGCTTGTTGGCTGGAGCTGTTTGTGGCAGTTACTACATTCTACCCTGCAATTATAGTTATTTGCATCCTCCGGTTGGCCTCCCTAGTGAATTTTCACCTCCTCGAGGGCGGGGACTGGGTCTCACGCACTCCCTTCCCCCGTAGACACACACTCTTGGCTTGTACCTGATAGATGCTTGGTGCGTATTTGTTGGCATTTATTAAACAGAACAACTAAAATTTGTGGCTGATGCTTCGGAAACGTACCTATTTTAAAGAGAGTGTGATTTGGGGGATGGGAATGATCATTTTGGAGCATGGAACTCTTGCGGGAGACACACCTGGCTGGTTCTAGGGGAGACCATTGAATGCCTCGAGGCTTTGCGGCGGGAGAGGGGGGGGTGCCAGGATAAGAAAAGAAAGCTGTGGGGAGCACAAAAAAGGGCTGGGGGCCACTGAGGACTAACTGGCTGTTTTGGTCATGATGGTGGTAAAAAGCCATTGAAAATCATCTTGCATCGCTCCGTCCAACACTACGCCACGCTTGTCCGTGTTTGCTCTGAGATTGTGCCGCCTGATTGGCTAGCGGGTTGATTGGGGTTTGATCGGGGTTTCCTGTCTTCTTGTGTTCTCTTTGTCATTTCTTTTTTTGAGGGGGGTTATTTTCTATATATACAGAATGTATGGTCCAGGGTAATCTAGATCTACGCAGCTACAATTTTGTTTTTTTGTGTTTTTGTTATAATTAGTATTCTTGAAGTGGAATCAGTGTTCAATCTGGAATTCACGTCAAATGGAAACTTAGTATCACTACTGAAAATGTAAAACCAGTATCACTTGCCACAGGAGGTAATTATAAGAGTAAATATGATCAAATGATCCACGTTAAGAAATTTTAAAGATCAAAAGTATGTAACTAAATCTAAGGTATTTGTACTGTCATATTAAGTATCTCATAGATATCCTGTCATGACTTCGTATAGGAGCTGAAGTAGCATAAACATTGTTGTTCTTGTTTTCGCAGAGGAAAAATCTGAGATTTTGAGAAACTAAGTGGCTCCCAGAGTTAGGAGGTGTTTTAATCTGTATTAGTGTTTAGTTTCTTGTTTTGTTTGCAAATGAGATATTGCAGCTGAAAGGTAGAATAGAGGTGGGCCTGGAGGTGATTAACTTTTAAAATGGATACTAAAGTGTTGTTGAACTGTTTCCTTTTGTAACTAAAAATAAAATCTAATGAAGCATGGGAAAACAAAGCAACAAGCAGGAGTAGAAAAGAGCTCTGTACTAGGAGGGGTGAGGGAGAGCATCCACTGCTGTCAGGGGAGCCAGCTGACCCTTGGCCTGCTGGGCCGCCACGTGGATGTCCTTGGCAGTGACATTGCCTCAGTTCAGGATGAGGAATGGTGGTCCAGGAAGAAAAGGGGGAAGGAACCAGGTGCTTTGCTTCCCTCTTGGCTGTTACTTATTAACTAAAACTCCAGTCCATTTTCTTTGTCCCCTTGGACTGGTAGCAAAGTCTGATGGCGGCCTGAGGGGAGAGTTCTGTGGGGCCTTTTCAGGGTCAGAAAACTCACATGCAGGCAGCTTTGTTTACATCAGCAAATGCAGCTGCATCCTGCAAGCACTTGGCCGGCCAGTGACCCCCAACACAAAACAGATGCCTGGGCTGCGCAGAGGGAGCACGCAGGGCTCCTCAGCTGCTAGGACTTTGTCTGGATGAATTGGGAAAAGGACAGGAGACAGCTGGCACTGGGTGTGCCAGGAGTTGACAATAGCAGCCACCGAATAGACCTGGCTTTGTGCTGGCTGGAGCCACGTGGGCTCCGGAAGGAGATGCTCAGCGGGGGCTGTGAAGGCCAAACCGCATTCCTGCCTGAGAAGGCCACATGGCTGTGTGTGCTGGACTGTGGAGGTTTGAACTCCCTGTGACCAGGATGTGGGAAGGGATGGGGTCCCCTAGGCCAGAGGAGGGGAAGTGGGATCAGAACCAGGATTCCATTCGGTGTTCAGTTCTTCAGTTCTAAAAGCTACTCTTCTACTTTTTTATCCACACAGCATTGTTCAGTGTCATCTGCATGGTAGATTGTGCAATAAATCTCTCCTAATGAATAAGTGATTACCTGATTAGGTTAATCATTACGTTAAATGTTTTTCAGGCAATGCTTACCAACTAGGAATATTAATAAGTAATGAAAAACCAAATCCTCCTGAAAGAACCAGGCACACACACTAGATCCAGCGTACCCCAGGAGGCCCCCATGTCTTCTGCCCACTCATTTGAACAAAGGGCCTTGCATTCCATATCACGTTCTACTCTGTCTACTGATACTCGTTTAGTAGATTTGCCAGTTTGAATACTCCAATACAATTCTCCCTTGAGGAAGAAGGTGAAATTGAGGCAATGACAATTATTTAAGATATTAAGAACTATGATTTTAAAACACAATACCTATGTATATGCATTGGAGAGAGAGGCTACAGATTACACACACAGACATACATACACAGAGACCCCAAAGTGTGACCATAGCCATTATTAGGTGGCAAGGTTACAGGTGATTTTTGTTTTCTTTTCCATAGTTCCCCAATTTTTTTACAAGTAGCATATATTATTTGTGTAGAGACATTTTTATTTTAAAAATTCATTAAAAATACTATATATACCTCTTGCTGCAATCTAGAGGTTAACACCCTGAGTCACTGCTAAAAGTACCTCGCTAAAGTATAAAATCTGGAAATTTCTCAGTAGGGAGCAGTAACTGACCTTAAGATTCAAAATGGTACCCGTGAGAGAGGTAATAGCTAAGGAATGAGGCTTCCAATCTCTTAGCATAGAAACAAAACTGTTTTCTTCTATGGCCACTTTTCTTCATCTGATGCTCACTTCTTTGTGTCTTCTGTCAACAGACTCTCAGTTTAGTAAAGCAAATCTACATTTGCCTCCCAGCTCCACAGTTTGCTCACAGTGGGACCTCGGCCAAGCCATTTATAATCTTTGTGCCTCTGTCTGTTGGTCTGCAAACTAATAGGCTTATAATGAGGATTAGATGAAATAATGCACGTAAGCACACGAGAGCACAAGCAGTAAAGGCCGGTTATTATCATCATCCCATTGGCTGGTCCAAACCATCTTTTCCAACTATTTTGCAGAGAATGTTTTTCTGATTTAGCTGGGCTCTGTAATCGCAAGCATGTACTCAGAACTGTGACCTTCCAGAATGGCCCCGGGAACACCAAAAAAGAAAAAAAAAAAAAAAAAAGAGGAAAGCTCCACACATAGTTCCTACTTACCTGCTGGCAATAGGCTTTTTTCCCCACAGAGCCTCGAAGTCTTCGGTTGAGCAGCAAACTTCACTCATGAAGTCAGTGCCTGAGAGCCTGGCTATGGCCCCAGTGCCTGCTCACCTCAGTTAAGTCAGTGCTTCTTGAAGCTGTTCCTTTTGGTTTTTCTGACTCAGTATCTTAGGTCATTCTGAGACAGCCTTCTGCCCCCCATCTTCCCCACTTCTACCTGTTGTCCTGGACATTTGTCATCCTTTTTGACTGCCCAGCATCTAAAGCCCCGTCCTGTATTCGAGGGATGCCCCGCCAGACACACACACAGGTCCTGGTCTGGCTGGACCCTTCTTGCAGTGTGATTCAGTCCTACCACACCTTCCCAGTGATTCTGTGGGCAACCCCAGCTTCTCCAAATTCTCTTTCTGTTTATTATCAGTCAAAGTCATTTTGGGTTGCTTACAATTAAGGAACTCAGCCAGCTCCTGCTTCTCCTATGTTGACATAAATTCTTCAGCTGTTAGTTCCCCAAACTCTCTGAGCTTCCCATCCTCATATTCTTTATTACATTCTCCTGGTTATGACATTTTATTGGAATCACCTGCTTATTCTCCCCTAGACTTAGCTCTCTGAAGACAAGAACTAAAGCCATGTAGATCACTGCAGTAGCTCTATCATGGAACAGAGTGCCTGGCACATAGTAGGTCTTCCACAAATGCCAAATGAATAAACAAGCAACCACCCAGGAGGGGACCAGAGCAACCACAGTAGTTCCACTTGGAGAACCAGTTCACTTGCCAACTTTCTGATAACCTGGCACCATTCCTAGCCTGATTCCGGGAGAAACCAGATTTCCTTTAGGCTTTGGCAAGGAAGAGGATATTCCAGCAGCATCCTGAGTGGGAGGGTGAGATGTTGGCTGCATCCTATAGTGGGTGAGTAATCCCCCAGGCAGCGCTTAGCTTTCAACCCTGGCTTATAATGTGGTCATCTCCTGAAGCTCCCAGCTTAAAATGGAAAGTGGCGTTACTCATGGTGAAGAGCAGACAATAAAAAAACATTGAGGTGGGGCCTGACACAATGGAGTGAGTATTCCCTGATGACGGATGAGAGCATCTCTGCTCCGGGGGCTCACGGACCCGACAGACAGCTCAGTCACGGCAGGGCTTTTGAAGTACACCTCCAAATTAGCTCATCACCCAGCTCCTCACTCTTGGGGATGTTGGAAGACATTGCGTTTCCTAGCCTACACCAGGCATGGCGAGAGGAAATGCCCCTGAATCAATATCAGAAGGTGATAGAGAGCAGCAGTTATGGATTGAGGCTTTGACGTCCAACAGAGCTGGGCCTGAGTCCTAGCTCTTCTAGTTGCTAGCTCTGTGACCCCAAGTGAATTTCTTAACCTCTCTGATTTTTACATCCCTCATCTGTAAAATGGATTAAATGGTAGTACCTACTACAAGGTCATGAGAAAAGTAAGTCAGACAGTCCGTATGAAACCCTTATCACAGTGCCTGGCTTGTAACCAGCACTCAGCAGGTGACGGCTGCTGGCATTGAGAATGTGGTTCTTTTACCGTCTTCCTCCAGCAGCTCCGTTACGGCCCCATCCTTTATGTTTTGTTTTGTTTTTGCGGTACGCGGGCCTGTCACTGTTGTGGCCTCTCCCGTTGCGGAGCACAGGCTCCGGACGCGCAGGCTCAGCGGCCATGGCTCACGGGCCCAGCCGCTCCGCGGCATGTGGGATCTTCCCGGACCAGGGCACGAACCCGTGTCCCCTGCATCGGCAGGCGGACTCTCAACCACTGCGCCACCAGGGAAGCCCCCCATCCTTTATGTTTTTATTCTCTTTTCATGTCACTCGACCTCCATACCCTTGCTCCTTCAGGAGGCCTCCTTTACCTCTCACACCCTTCTGAGCTGAGGCCACTGCCCAGCCTCCCTCCGTGGTCACTCCTCTCCATTTCTAGCTCGTCTTTCTCTCACTTTTCTCAGTGTCTGTCAGCTTGTGTGCCAAGATCCAATGTCTGACCTGTTACGGTCTCTTCCCCACTTCAGCATCCATGACGTGGCACACGGTGACGCAAAGGGCACTGGAATAAATCAATCTGATTTTAGTGACACCTCATGGACAGATTGGGCCTAAGGTCATAAAATGGTCAGGGCTCAACGTCTGTTTCCAGTGCCCCAGCATGATGAATGTGTATCCACAGAAAGCAGAGTGGACCAAAGTCCAGTCTTATCACAGCTGGGCCTGGAGCAGCAGTGGTGACGATTACAAATGCAGTATTTTTCTTAGGAAAGACCGTATCACCAGCTGTTCTAATAATAGGCTTCTTTAGTGAGTTCGTAAATTAGATTCAGATTTTTTTAAGGCATACACTCTTGGCCTAAGCAGGTTACATGCATTACTGTTGAGAGATAGACAATGATGTACATGTGCCAAGACTCTTAGCATTGTACTAGGTAGTTCCGTACCGATGATCTGGGGAGTCGGCCAACATCAGTTCCTTCAGGGTTAAGAAAACCTCCCACCTTTGATCTCCAATGACTAGATTAACCATAGGCTATCATCCCAGGGCGTGTCCTAATCATTTATGTATTCAGCACGTTTAATGAACAGCCTTTTATGTGCTGGGCACATTTCTGGATGTCACTGGCAGAGACGGTACGAGAGTCGGATGCAAGCCCCGCCCTCCAGGAACTTACGCCCAGCGTGGGAGGTAAATACACAAAAATGGGGGGAGAAAGTGACGAATGCTACAAACGAGGTGTCACGTTTTAATGAGAGTTCCCGGGAGACACAAATCACACGAATGACAGAGATATTAGGAAGGAGATATATATATATATATTCTTTTTCAGATTCTTTTCCATTACAGGTTATTGCAGGATACTGTATATAGTTCCCTGTGCTATACAGTAGGACCTTGCTGTTTGTCTGTTTTCTATATAGTAGTGTGTATCTGTTAATCCCAAACTCCTAATTTATCCTCCCCCCACCCCTGCCTTTCCCCCTTTGATAACCATAGGTTTGTTTTCTGTGTCTGTGTCTGGGAAACAGTACGCTTTGAATTAAGGATGGCTCATATATAATGAGTTCATGGGGAAGGGGTAAGGCTGGAAAGGTAATTTATAGGCAGATCTTATAATCCACTTCCTGCTCAACATCTCTACTTGGATGTCCAATAATTATCTTAAACTTAAGATGGTCTAGACAGAACTGTTAGTTCTCCCCACCCAATTCCCCAGCTTTTTTTCCTCAGGTATTTAAAAATCTTCCTAAGTGTCCCTAAAAAGGAACAGTCGTTGTTTCTCTGTCCTTCGCCTAGCCCCATTCAGTTCATCAGCCAGCTCTATCTCCAAAATACATCCTCAGTCGAGCCTCTTCTGTCGTCTCCACTATGTTCCAATCCACCATCATTTCTTGCCTGCTTCCTTGTTTCATTTCTTGCCCTCATATAGCAGCTTGCTTAAGTCAGATCATATCCCCTTGCTTGCTGAAAACCTCCTAGCATCGGCTTCCCGTTGCTCTATCCATGGGAAGACCGTGTCCTCCAGGCTCATGGTGAGGCTCCAGCCCCTTCCCAGCCTCACCCTCTCCTCTCCTCCCTTGCTCCTCCCTGCTCCATTCACACGACTGGCTCTTCTTGTCTTCCTTGAGCTCACCAAGCATGGACCTGCCGTCGCATCTTTGCATTTACTGATCCCTCTGTCTGAAACACTGTTCGCTCAGCCTGAAGTGCTCCTCTTTCCTTAGACCTTTGCTTGTCCACCTTCTCATGGCTCGTATCTCAGCTCGGATGTCACCTCTGCAGGTCACCCCTGACCAGCCTAACTAAAGTAGCCCCTTCTCAGTTTTCCTCTACCTCAGAACTCCATTTTTTCCTTTATAGCACTTATCCGAAATGCTCTCCAGTATTTGTTTTTCTCTTTTATCACCATCACTTCTACTAACTTGTAAGCTTCGTAAGACTTTGTCTTATTTACCACTGTCTCTTTAGTCCTTAGCACAGCCCCAAGCACGTGCTCAGTAGTCATTTACAAATGCAGGTGCCTACACCAGACACCCAGAAATTCTGATTCATGTGTCTGGGGTGGGGCCAGGCAAAAGAGGAGTTAATTTGCTTGAGTTTTTTTTTTTATCGTATGCATAGTTTTAACTGTGTTATACCTAGTACAATTCCCAGGTGGTTCTGATTTTTAGACAGTGTTAAGAACCCCTGACTTAGAGAATGGAAATCTCTTTTGCTACTCAAAATGGGGTCCCTGGATCAGTATCACCCAGGTACTTGTTAGAAATGCAGATTGTGAGGCTTTACCCCAGCCTTAGAGAATCAGAATCTGCAGTTTAACAAGATGCCCCAGCTGACTTGTATGCATATTAAATTTGAGAAGCACCTACCTAGCAGAAATACAGAATTCCTGAGGAGTAAGTGCTTTGAATTTGGCAGGTTGAATTTGCTCTGTCTGCAGGACAGGGAGATGGGTGTATCCCTCAGACAGTTGGAAATGTGGTTCTGAGGTCACGGAAAGCGAACCCAAAAGGAAGTAAGCGTCCTCACTAAAACGCTTTTTGGGGGTCAGAGTGCGGGGTGTGGTGAGGTCATGAGTGGAAAGAAGAGAAGACGAAAGCACTGGTGGACCGTGGGGGCAGCCCTGGTATGGGTGTGGGAGAAGGGGAGCCGCGACGAGGAAGTGGGGAAAGAAAGAGACGGATGGAGAACGATGGCACACGTCAGGGCAGGAGGCGAGGTCAGGAATGGGGTGACCTGAAGCATCAGATTCTGCAGAAGAGTCAAGAGACAGAGAGACCAAGAAGTGGCCATGGAGTTCTTTTCCCACAGATGGATGGATGGAGGAACCAAGTGAGGGGAGGAGAGGCTTGAGTCAATGGTGAGCGGTTGGAAGCAGTGAGTCCACGCCACCCGCCCAGGAAGGACTGTGGTCACACCAAGAGGAGAATTGTGCCTTGAAGGAGTAGGAATGGAGAGAAGCTTTTCTCAAATGAGAGACCTGGGAATGTTTGTCAAGAAGAAATGTTCAGGGGAAGGGATTGAATAGATTGGAGATTAAAAGAGAATTTAACTGATGAGACTGGGTCCTGAAGGAGGTAGGAGGGAATCACGTTAGACTTTGTACGCTTGTTAACACATAGACTGACCTAGACGGGTACAAAATAAACATCCGGCTGCCTTCAGGGAAGGAAACTGGGTGACTAGGGAGGCAGGGTAGCTTTCTTTTTTATTTAAGAAAAACAAACAAAAATAATTAAACACCTGTGTGTGCTCTACCCAGATTTAACAAATGTTAACATTTTCTCAAATTTACTTTAGATTTTTTTTATATGAAGGAAATAATTGCAGGAGAATGTAGTTACTAGTTCAAAAATAAAAGATAATCTTTGATACCCACTGGAAAAAAAAAAGAAATAGACCATTAGAGAGAAAGTTGAAGTTCCTCGTTTCCCTTTTTCTGAACATTTTTGTCCTCCCTCCTCTGAGGCAGCCACTATTATAACTTGTGTGTGTGTGAGAGAGAGAGAGAGAGTGTAATGCCCGTAAACGGTGCACTTTGTATAGTTCTACGATTTGCATTTATTCACGCAACATTATGTCTGAGATCTATCCATTTTGATACCTTTTATCTGTAATGTTTAACAACAAATATCATATAAGTAAATTCTAGAAGTAAGTTCTGATCTTACAGGTAGCCTTTACCGTATTTGCATATATTCTCCAGGGATGGCCATTTACGTTACTTTTAGTTTTCCACTGTTATCCAAACTCCTGCCATGAACACCCTTGCACATGGAGAGATGTACTTATAACCAGCTACTCTTTTAAGGTTTCTAAATTTTTTTAACCACATGCATTTTTAAGTAGTGTTGCAAATAAGAAACATTGGTTTTCTTAAAAATTTTCTCAGTATGATCCAGAGAGCACCCAAATCAGAATTACATGGCCCTTTTGTTATAAAATGCAAATTCCTGGGTCCACAGCAGACCTACTGGGTCCACATTATAATGAGCCTCCCCAAGGGATTCTTAGGCATCCTCTAGTTTGGGAAGCACCCAGTAGACAGCTCATTCCTCTGAGAGGAGATGGGGGTGGGGGAGGGCAGGGGCAGATAGATGGTGGAGGAAGGGTGCTCTTGGGGAGGGATGGAGAGTAACATTGATCAGCAGCTCCCCTGTGCCAGGCTGTGTGCTAGGGCTTGACATTTAAAGTAGGAGGGAGAGGGGATCCGTGGGGATGTATCAAGATGAAATGTCCAAAAGGTTCAAGAGGCCAGGAAATGTGAGTGTTGCAGTTAAATACAGTCTGTGGAGTCCACTACTTAGTTAGTGGCTGTGTGCCCTTGGGAAGCCACCTAACCTCTCTGAGCTTCAGTTGCTCCATCTGCAAAATGACAGTAGTAGTACTACGTACCTAAAAGGAGAAGATCAAATGACGTAAGGCACATAACCTGCTCAGAACTTGACGTCTTACGTGGCTAATAAGTGATGACAGTGGTGGCAAGAAGGATGCTTATGACTGTGATTGTTCAGTCCCCTTTATAGTCAATACATATATTTTATAGTTTGGCTCGTAACCTCATTATCTGAAACTCTAACGGTGGTTGATAGTAGCTGGGTATTGCTTTAATATCTCATTATGGACAGAGATCTTAAATATATAGCTCCCCGTCACTCTATTATTCTCATGGAAGAATATGATCAATACCTATAATCGGCTACAAGGTGCAGGTTCTAGAAATGTGTTACAGTGGAGAATGGGGAGTTCTTGTGTGGTTGGAGGGGAGGGCCTGAGTCGGAGGGGAAACATTTCAAACTGTGAGTATAGATATATCGCTTACACACACGCTCATTCCAGCATGCAGACACCCAAATGATTCCCCCAGGAGCTGAGTGTGTGTTAACAAGGGGAGGTGGTAACGCAGCCGCATCCATGTCTCCATCCCGTGAACCTTTCGGGCAGGACCACTGGCTCAGAGAGGCAAGCGTTGGGGATCCCCTCTGTAGACCAAGGAACACATAGAGAACACAGAGGTGCCCGCTGTCCTTCCTGCTGAGCCCCAGCCCGCTTCTTCCCTGCGCCCTGCTTCAGCCCAGAGGAGCGCGAATCTACCACCACAGCCGAGGAAAGCCGGCGAGACCCCTGGCTCTGAGTCTCAGCTCTGCCTCCGGAGAGCTGTGTCGCTTAACCTTTTCTTCTTTTAATTAATAGACTTTTTTTTTTTTTTAGAGCAGTTTTAGGTTTACAGCAAAATTAAGAGGAAGGTGCAGAGAGGTCCCATGTGTCCCCTCCAGCACACAAGCGAGCCTCCTCCACTGTCAGCATCCCCCCCAGACAGGTACATCTGTTACAGTTGATTGACCTACCCTGACATATTAGAGTCACCCCAAACCCATAGTCTACGTTAGAAGTCACTCTCGGTAGTGTACATTCTGTGAGTTGGGACAAACGTATGACATGTATCCACCATCGTAGTATCAGAATAATTTCACGCTCCTAAAAATTCTGTGTTCCACCTGTTCATCCCTACCTTCCTCCCCCTGAAACCCTGGCAGCCACTCATCTTTTTACTGCCTCCGTAGTTTTGCCTTTTCCGGAATGTCGTGGAGTTGGAATCATACAGGATGTAGCCTTTTGTCACATTGGCCTCTTTCTCAGTAATATACATTAAGGTTCCTCCATGTCTTCTCATGGCTTGATGGCTCGTTTCTTTTTAGCTCTGAATGATACTTCATCGTGTGGACACCCAGCCCTTTTTCAGCCTCAGTTTCCGGGGCTGTCATAAGGGGTGATGGGTAGCATAGACCAAGGGAATTCATAATGATGATAAGCATGAAGGTTGAGGTGCTCAGTTCCAGGCTCTCTGCGCTACCTCATCTAGTCCTTCCTGAATCCTATGACATAGGTAGTATGAACACTCCCGTTTTACAGATGAAGAAACTAAAGCCCAGGGAGGTTAAGTCACTGCTCAAGGCCACAGATCCAGGAAAGCATTGGTCTATTATTCGAACCCAGACATTCTGACTTCAGGTGTTAGTATTGGTGCCGTGACCTCCCTGGAAAGTTCTTAACAGTGTTTGACACGTAGTGAAAACATGCTAATATTACCTCTTATTATTGTAAATATTTCTGATGCAGAGCCACTTAAGTGGTCAGGTTGCAATTCTTTTTTTTTAATAAATTTATTTATTTTTGGCTGTGTTGGGTCTTCGTTGCTGCGCAGGGGCTTTCTCTAGTTGTGGCGAGCGGGGGCTACTCTTCATTGCGGTGCGCGGGCTTCTCATTGCGGTGGACTCTCCTGCCGCGGAGCACGGGCTCTAGGCACATGGGCTTCAGTAGTTGCAGCACATGGGCTCAGTAGTTGTGGCTCACGGGCTCCAGAGCACAGGCTCAGTACTTGTGGTGCACGGGTTTAGTTGCTCCGCGGCATGTGGGATCTTCCCGGACCAGGGCTCAAACCCTTGTCCCCTGCATTGGGAGGTGGATTCTTAACCACTGCGCCACCAGAGAAGTCCCTGCAGTTCTTTTCTAATGAGACATACAAAGCACTGAGATGTTCGGAAATTCCCTAGTACCATGCTGCCAAGGAGTTACAGAACTGGGATGAAAAGCCGTGGGTACTGGAGGCTCCAGGTTGCTCTGAAGAGAGCGCTAATTGATTTGTTAGCGGATGTTTACTGAGAGCAGTTACCGGATAGATTATCCCATTCCACGCTACAACAGCCCATTTTAGGAAACAGGTGCCCAGGAGCCCAGCCCTGCTCTCCCTACTCCTCTGAAGCTCCTTCCATGTTTCCCATTGCGCCCTACATCCCTTCTCCCCATCTCAGCCCGCGGGCCAACATCTGCAGTCTGGGCACGTGTCAGAGCACAGAAGCAGCCCGGGAGCGCTGGGGTCTGTCCCTAGGTGTGGGTGCCTTGGCAGCCAGCACAGCCCTTCGTCATCACTCTGGTCACAGCACATGCCGGTCCGCAGGCAGGCAGCCTCGGCCTGGGCACACTTGCCCTCACTCCCTGTCCCCTCCACTTCCTTCTGCCCTGCATTTCCAGACAGAGTCAAAAATGGGTTCACATCAAGTGCGATTTGTCTTCTCTCAGTGTAATTTTCTATTTATAGACAGCCTGCTCTCGGGAGGCACTGTCGTCCTTCCTCTGTCTCGGTTTTTTTCTAGGTAGTTGGGGATAAACTCCTGGTGGTTGTTTTTGAGTCCTGTGGTCAGCAGTCCAGCTGGTCATTCATTCAGAATGTCTCCAGAAAGCCAGCGGTCACCCTTATAGGAGTCTTTGCTGATTTCTGTGGCCTCTGAGACCTCTGTGGAACTGTGCCCATGTAGCTAGTGTGAAGTGTTAAAAAGAAATACCTGACCTGGGCCAGCAGGGTCCTCATCCCCAGGCTCATCCTGGTGAGATGATGAGGATGATAATTACAACTTTATAACAGCAGCTGATACTCACAGGTACTCCTCGGAGTGCTAAAAGGGATTCCCTCATTCCTTCGAGGTATATGCTGCTCTAATCCCCTTTACACAGATGAGGAGAAAAGCACACAGAAGTGAAGGCCATGGCTGACCGGGGCATGCTTGGGATCCAGCCCTGCAGACCTCTCTGGCCCAGCCACCCTACAGTCTCCCTCCGGCCCTGTGTTCTAGCCACACCAGCTTTGGTTTGGTCCCTTGGATACACTATGTGATCTCCTGCCACGGGTCCTTTGCACATGCTTTCCCACGCAGGACCACCGTGCCCTCCACTCTACAGCTAATTTACCCTGAATCATCTTTCACATCTCAATTGCGACTTCTTCAAGGATGTCCTACTCAACCTTCCCTGACCACCTGTCCCATTAAAGCTCCGATGGTGCCGCCTGCCTCTCCTCGATGGCGCTGGTCAAAGTTTAAACTCTACTTTTAATTGTGCAATTTTCCAATTAATGTCTGGCTCTCCCCCCAGACCATAACTCCATGAGAGGCTTAAAAGTGCTGCCTTGTACGTAATTCTATCATTGCACCTACCATGCTGGACTGAAATGATTTGTTTATTCATCTGTCTCATCCCTTGGTCTGTGAATGTCCTGAGGGCAGCGTTCAGGTCTTTTGCTAACACAGTGCTCGGCTCAATAAATATTTGGTGAGTTGAATTGAATGAACTGGGTTTAATTAAACAGTGTAACTTGGGAAAGGGCACCTGAAAGTTCAGAACTTTGGATGGAGCGAGCCCACAAAATACAGTCGTTCAGAATCACCCCTTGGAAATCTGGAGCGATTTTAGAGAGAAGGTTAGCTTTTTTAAAAAGCCAAGTTCACTTATCATTTGGATAGCAGACTAGAAGGATCCATGACTTTCCTAAAGAAGCATCGTATTGCGGTTACAAATCTAAGAGAAGTGAGGATGAAAGGATGTCTGCCTCTCCGAGGTTCATCTGAAGTTTAGTGAAAGTCAGAGCATAAGTAACTAGTGGAATCTCATTGGAAGTTGTGTTGGGATTTGGTGCCTAAAGCCCTCGGCCTTGCGTCATTTCCCTATCTCTCCTGGAAGACCTTGCTGGCTCACTCCCCAGTGCTGTTATTGTTGTCTTTGACTCTGTAAACGTTGTGGTCTGGTTGCAAGGGAGCATTCCCCTCTTTGGGGCTGGTCCTTTCCAGGACCTGATGCCGCTCAGTCTGGCAAATGGGCCCCAGGTCTTCCTTGAAGGAGAAAGAGAAAGGGGGCTTCTCTTCGGCCCAGAGGATGAGCGGGGCAGGGGGCGAGTCGCTGGTTAGAGGCCGGTGCTGACCCAGCAGGGTTCATGAAGAAAGTGCCAGGTAACTGTGGGCTCCCACATCCAAACGGGGGCCGGCCTCAGCTCTGGCCACCCTGGCTCCAAGGAAAACAGGCAGTTTTTCAGAAGAGCTGTTTCCTTTCATCCTAGCCCCTCCTTCTTGTCATAACAGATTATGAGCGTGTTCTTTGGCGGATTGAATAGCCCCTTTAAAGAAGCTAGAAGCCATTTCTGAGTTGAGAGGATTAACCTAGTTAAATGTAATAGTTGCAGCACATGATAGATTAACAGGTAATTTGAAAGAACTTAATTGAGGCTCCAGTAACCCATTATGATGCTCATAGATTTTCAGCTGTTTTGCAGTAAAAACACATGAGGGATTAAAGTGACACGATCCTCCTCTTGTCCCCCATTGTGAACACCCCTGGCACAGAGTAGGTGCTTGGCAGTATTTGTTAAAGGAATAGGGGAAATATGAGGCTGACCTAAGGTTCTGACAGCTTTCTGGAATGAGACAAAAACCCACAGTCTTAAACAGACTTTGCTCAGATGCATTGGGTAATGACACATACAGCTGTTTGACGTTCTCCGTGGGTTTCTAGACCTAGTTCCCACTTATCCAAAATTATGAATTTTATTCCCGACAGTTAACCAAACGTACGAGGAATCCCAGTGACTTAACTCAGATCTAAGGAGGGTATTTTTTTTTTTAAAAGAGTCACCAAGGAATCATTCTTAAGAGGAGGCAGAGTCCTGTGTAACCTGAAAATGTAGCACAAATATTGAAAAAGAACATCTTGGGGTTTCAGTGACTAAGGCAGAAGAAACTCAAAGATGTGTTGAAGCTAGAATTGGAGCCGCTTTGCAAACTGAAAATCAGACTTGTCCTGCCTTTCGTGGGCTGGGCCCAGGCTGATGCAGTGGAGCCCAGGTCCAGAAGAGGGCGCTCTGAGCTAAGTGTGCCGACCACAGCCGGGAAATCAGGGTCCCTGAAAGAGGCTGTTTATGCTTCACCTTGTTTGTCCTGCCTGTTTTTGTGTTCTCTGTAGGAATGAGAGAGGGTTTTCCCTCCTCTGTGCCAAAGAATGATCTTCTGCAAATATAATTAAACTGATGATTTCATAGATCAAATACCAAATCCTAGGCATTTAATTTAAAAAAAATTTTTAATAGCCTTCAACCTTTGGTCTCCCTGAAATACGTGATCAAATTTCCCACATTGTGGCCCTTTTAACGTATTTCACTGGGCCCTCGGGAATCAGTATCTTCTTCAAATATTGACTCTAGTCCTAGAAGGTGGATGTTCAAACCAAGAAGCGTAGAGTGTTATTTTCTCTGAAAGTTATTTGTATTTTTCCCATCTTTATCAGGTTATTGAAGGCGTTACCTATAAATAAGTACCACCCTACTCACAGCATCCTGATTAAAAAGAAAGCTGTATAGTCATCAGATTGGGATACATTGAAGCCTTGTTTTCAATTGTACAAGCTTCCTTGGAAACAAACCTTCTTCCCTGCATTTTTTTATACCCAGGCCCTGAGGAAGAAGCAGACAAATTGAACAAGTCCTTTGAGGAAGCCGCACACTGTGTGCGGACTCTGTGACCAGTGAGTCCAGTATTAAGAGTTTGTCTTATGGAGGGACTCACCCCAGGGCCCAGAGATCAATGTATGAGGTTCACAGCCGCACTGTTTGCCACAGAAAGAGCTTGGAAACCATGTTGCATGAGTAGTGAAATGATAAATTATACAGCCAAGCAAATCCCAGGCAGGTGGAAAAAAAAAAAGAGAGAGAGAGAGCTGGACATACAATATATGAACCTAGATAAGTGGGGAAGAGAAAGCTCTAGAACAGTATGTGTGGAATTATCCCGTAACTGATTTTTAAAATTACATGTGCCTGTGCAGATACATAGATAGAAACCTGAAAAAATGATGACCTCTGGGGAGTGGGATGGAGTCGGTGGAAATACATCGCAGGTATTTTTCTAATATAAAGAGAAAACAATAACACTTGTAAAGCCCTCTGAAAAGAGGGCAAGAATGCTGTGCTCTCAGCCTTTCCTTTCAGCCCCAAACTTGCTAAATGTCTTCCACCTAAAGGCTCCTTCCCGCCGTCCCTGGGGCCTTTCTGCTCCCTCCTCACTATCAGCTTTCCCCACGGCCGAGCTTCCGAACCCAAAATGTCACTGCCTCCACCCCTTCTCACTCATCCCCAGCCCTCTGGAGTCCTCCTTCCACCAAAACTGCCCTTGGAAAAGCTTGCCCATGAGGTTCTCCAAAACTGGGGTTGCAGACTGGTGACCCATGAGCCAGAGGTGGCCTGAGGCTGTG
This sequence comes from Leucopleurus acutus, assembly GCF_964270905.1. Classification (NCBI taxonomy): domain Eukaryota; kingdom Metazoa; phylum Chordata; class Mammalia; order Artiodactyla; family Delphinidae; genus Leucopleurus; species Leucopleurus acutus. Next base: position 57,095,308 of record NC_139145.1, on the reverse strand, counting down.
TGGTTTGCTGGAGCCGCACCTTGGTTGTAGCTGCTCTTAATCGATTCAACATGTGCCAGTTGGGAGATTGCACTTGGGCCCAGCGCCGTCTGCCCTTGCTTTAACCATCAGAAGATCTGACCCATTGCACCCACCTTCAGGCTGAGGGGCAGCCTGACCCAGGGTGTCCACTGTTTCCTCTTATGGACTCTTCTACCCCCATGGGCAGTAGAGCTTTCAGTTCCGTTCCAGGCAATTCTCCTCTGTCTGGTTTCGACAGTTGCACTGGCTTCCAGGTCCTCTTTAACTGTACTTACTCAGTGTCTTGTCCTGGCTTCTTGTCCGTTAGCCCCGCCTTTGACGTCCAGCATCCCTCAGGGGTCTGTCCGAGCTGTTCTCTCTCAACCATGTGCGTGCTGTCGTCCTCTCCCTGCGTGTCCTTGTCTGCCTCAGCTTCCACCTGTGTCTCCAAAATCCCACACTGCCTCTGCCTTAATGAATGACAGTACAGTGGTCACAGAGTAGCCCAAACTCTACAGACCTTGGTCATATCCCCTTTCCCTCGCTACCCACAGGCATCTCCTAATGATTTGACCTAAATATTCCTTACATGTTCGTTCCTCTCCTTCACTACCATCAGTGTCTTGGGTCGGGCCAGCAGAATCTTGACTCCTATCCAAGGCGATTGCTTCTCATTTTTCTCTCTGTAGCTTATTCCTGTTACCTCACCCACAACACCTCCAGCCTTGTCCTCCCAAACCACAGATCTGATCATGCTTCATCCTCACTCAGATACCCTCTGCTCATTCTTCACTGCCTGCAGGCCAAAGCCCAAACTTCTTAGCTTGGCATTCAAGGCCTTTTATGATCTGGTTCCAACCTTTATTCATTCAGGCAACAAACCAAGCACCAAACAACAAACCCAGTATGTCAGGCCTTGGAGATACTTTTGTGAAAAAGGGAATATTGTCCCTGTCCTTATGGGACCGCATTGTACCTGGGACTTCACAGATGATACACACACCCGCACACATGAATTAAAGGACAAAGACAGAAAAATTCAGTCTCAAGGAACCAAGGCAGAGAATAAAGGGTAAATCCAACTCTAGAATCGTCAGGCAAGACTCCTTGAGGAGGTAACATTTAAGCTGAGACCTGAAGGAAGAGAAGGTGCAGAGATCTGGGGGTAGCTCACCAGGCAAAGCCCCTCCTTCTCATGCCTGCCTCTCTTCACTCCTTTTTTTTATCTGTTCTGTACTCCATGCCTGCTGAACCACCATCTGCACCTGTATACATTATACTCTGGGGGTGCTTCTGCCCCAACTGTGAACTTCTCAAAGGAAGGAACTTCCTTGTTCATTTGGGTCCCTGGTGCTTTGTACATTGCTAGGCTCAATAATTGTGAGATGAAAAAGTGGATGGATCAGTGGATGGGTGGGTGGGTGGGTGGGTAGGTAGGTGGATGGATGGGTGGAAACACACATGCTTTGAGATGAGCTGGGTGTAGTGTCTTTTGGGTATAGTTACATAACCAGTGAAGCTGAGGCCTTGAGTTTGCTGGAGTTGCCTTGTGCTGGGGGAAGAGTCGCTGAAGAGAATTGTCACTCAGTTTGGCTACATGTCATTTTTCTATTTAACCATCCTTATTGTTGTGAAATGGGCAAGTATTTTTTTTTTTTACAAATACGAAACAATAACATTAAAATTTTTTTCTTTAATAAACAGCTCTTGCTTCAATTTTAAGGGGAATTTTTAGATAGAAAAATAAGAGGCCGTATACTCTGTGCTCCAGTCCCCGGCCTCTGCAGCCAGGTCACTGTGTTCAAATACTGATCCAAACACCCACAGAAGATCCTGGGAAACCTCACCAAGCCCCCAGTTTCTTTACCTATAAAGCATAACTAATAAGAGTCCCTACTTTCACAGTGTTGCCCCAGTTTCTTTACCTATAAAGCATAACTAATAAGAGTCCCTACTTCCACAGTGTTGCTGGGAGGATTCGGTGACATGTGTAAGTGTTAGCACAGCACCTGAAACAGAGGAAGGGCTCAAGAAATGGGAGGAGCCGCAGTTAGAGGAGAGATGTTTTCTCAGCCTGGCCCATCCACATGCCTCCAAAAGCTTCTCAAAGCATCCTAGGTAAACATGTCGAAGGACGTGCACTTGGAGCTGTTTTTCTGGTTCTGGTGGAGAGTTGCCCAGACTGTCCTTGACTCCAGAAGGGACCGCTGGAAGCGGCCACAGACACAGCCACAAGCAGACTTAGGTTGGATTCCAACCGCATCCTGCGCCCACTGCCCATGTGGGCCTGGCTCACTGCTGAGCGAAGCAGCTCACCAGTTTTGTCACCAGTTTTGTCACAGAGCGTGACTGGAGCTGCTTTTCATTTGTCTGTGGCCTGGGCTTCCTCCCAAGCCCTCACCTGTTAGGTCATTGAAGAGCGGCATCAGTCTCATCCAGTACAAGAAGCTAAAAGGTCCTGTTGGGTGATGCTCCGCCCCCTAGAGTGTCCCCCCATCTTTGGCCACCCTCCCTGCTCCTCTCGGAAACATCGTCTAGCTGTAAGGGGAGCACAGGTCACTCAGCCTCTCACTGGAAGAGTCGAGACCCTCACTCAGGGGCCTCTGGGGCCCAAGGTCTAGGTGTGGAGCCCTCTTCCTGCTCTGTTACTGCCCACCCGCGGCCTTCACGGCTCAAGTTGAGGCCCTGGTCTCTCTTGGCTTGCTCAGGGCCCAGGGAGGCTCCCTGGCTGACTAGCTCTTACCGGCCAATGGGCCCTTCTGGGTCTCTGCCTCCCAGCCCAGGAGGTCTGTCCCTAGCGCTGCTACAGGTCACCACACAATGGCCTCTGACCTTCATCTCAGCATCTGTATCAAACAGGAACAGCAGGACATCTGGAGTACAGACTACGCCCACTTGCCGTGGGCTCAGGCCTGTCCACCCTCTCAGTTCTCCAGGCCTCCCCACGTTGCAGGGCCAGGGTTACTCCCGCCTCACTGGGATGTGGCCAAAGATACAGCCACCTCCACCCCCTACACACACAGTCATATCATCTTCAAGGCTGACCCCTGTGGCAGGTGGGCATCCCCTTACACGGTGATGGAAGCTCCACAGTCTGTCTGCCAGGCCCAGCCCTTGCTGTGTTTAAAGGGAGCTCAAGCAATTTCTCAAATCTTCTGTCTACAAATCTTGGCAGTTGAGCCGACTGCCCTCTTTATTTGGCGTTCCCATTTCCTTCCCTGGCTCCAGGTGACAGGGCTCCTGACCTAGCCTCCGGGAAGGGAGGCTCCAAATGGAACATGGTTTAAAGGCAGCAGGATGGGGTAAGGGGGATCAAAATACATTGCTTCACTTTTGCAAAATAGTCTCCCTCATCCAAGTCCTCTTCCAGGCCTGCCGTAGCTCATGGAGCCAGTGTCCTTCAAGGCACTTTTATTTGCTCCATTCTTAGTTATGTTCATTCAGCAATGTTATTGAGCACCTGTGACATGCACGCACTGTGCTGGGAATCAGATCAGTGGCTGCCTCGCAAACAAAATACAGATCTTCTCATCTCCATGTGAAAAGACGCTCAACGTCATTAGCCTTCAGGGACACGCGGATCAAAACCACAGTGAGATACTAGTCACGTCTGCTAGGATGACTGTAATCAAAAGATGGATAATAACAAGTGTTGACAAGGATGTGGGGAAATTGGAGCCCCTGTACGGTGCTGGTGGGAATGTAAAGTTGGTGAGCCGCTTTGGAAAACAGTTTGACAGTTCCTCAAATGGTTATCCATAGGGTTACCATGTGACCCAACAATCCCACTCCTAAGGATATACCCAAGCTAAATGAAAACGTATGTTCGTACAAAAACGCACGTATTAATGTTCAGAGTAGCATTGTTTATAATAGCCAAAAGGTGGAAATAACCCAGATGTCCATCAAATCATGAATGAATGGGTAAACAAAATGTGGTATATGCATACAGTGGAGTGTATTATTTGGCTATAGAAAGGAGTGAAGTACTGATAAAATGCTGCAACATAGATGAACCTTGAAAACAATATGCTAGTGAAAGAAGCTGGTCACAGACACGGTATATTATACAATTCATTTATGTGAAATGTCCAGAATTGGCAAATCTGTAGAAACAGAAAGTGGATTTGTGGTTGCCAGGGGCTGGGAGAGGAGGGACTGGGGGAGTGATGGCTTAATGGGTGTGCGGGTTTTAGCACAATGAAAATGCCCTGAAATTAGGTAGTGGCAGTATTTACACAACTCTGTCATTATAGTAAAATGCATTGAATTGTACACTTTAAATGGGTGAATTGTATGGTATGTAAATTACATCTCAATAACGCTGTTAAAAAAGTCCTCATCTCTTTCTCTAACTGACTCTCCCTTTCCCAGTTTCTTAGCTCTCCCAGGGCGAGCATGAATTCAACTTGCAGTCGTTTCAAGACTTTCTCCAACATGCTTATTAGAGTCCAGTGTTTGGTGGCTAGACTCCAATTTAATGATTTTTAAACCATCCTTTTCCATTAGAAGTGAAGCTTCAAGAGAGCAGGGACTCTTGTTCATGCTTAATACTGGGCCTGGCACACGGTAGGGTACCACAGAGATGTGTCGCATGAACAGATGCTTCGTGGCGCTCACATCCTCAATGGATGTAGAAGCCCAGCAGTGGCTGTGCGTCGTTCATTCCCTCGGCACGTATTTACTGTGCCCTCTTGATGCATGGATGGAGTGAATGTATGCAGCAGACGGGTCTCTGCCCTGGGGGGACTCAGAGCAAAGGAAACCTGTACTGAGCAGGGTTAGCACTTTAATCAAACATGAAAACAAATAATATTGAACCTTCAGTAAAAGTTTACATAGATGGAAAGTGGAAATTTTGTTGAACTGGGGCTTTGTGGGAAGTTAGGCTGAGTTGAGACAGTCATGCAGAAAAGAAGAGAGATTCTGAAGGACAGACGCTGCGTGAGAAGAAGCTTAATCAGGAAAAAAAAGAACATGGGCATTTCCCACTAGAATGATTTTGCCATTAGGAGACGTGTCCAAGTTGTGATTTTAATTTCTCATTGAAGTGGGGAGCAGTATGGAGAAAGTACCCTCCTTCATTTCCAGTGTCGGGAAAGCTCTGAGAAGAGATGTGCAGGGAAAGAGTGACTCAGTGGCCCGGAGGGGAGGGAACAAGGGTGTTTCAAAGAGATGGAGAAGCTTTCTTGAAAGCACAATTGCCTCCTTCACTATGGAAAATCATGGGAAGGACAGCCAAGGGGTCACGACAGTGGGCAAGCAGATATATGATGATACACAGCTGGGAAACCAAGAGGCCATCTTGTAGCTACCCAGCCCACAGTGGGTGATGGAGGTCTTGGCATCAAAAATTAAAACAAGGAAAGTGGTCCATTTGGTTTTTTCCACACATAACGGCCTCCTCATTCCACATCTCTTTTCCCCATGTGTTCATTTTGACACGCAGGGATTCTAGAAAGCCTTAAATGAGAAGGAGGTGTGAAATGGAGCTAGGAAGTGATTAAGATGTGAATAAGGCTCTTGAACAGGGCAGGGTCAGGCCAAAGAGTTAGGACACTTGGAAAGATGGGAGGAGGCAAGGAAGATGTGGGAAGAATAAAGTTCAGGGTCAAGGATGATGTTGCAAAATCTGGCACAAATCACCAACTGGAGTTTGGGAAAAAGGAGAGATGGGTCAGAGAAAGGCCCAGGACTGAAGAGGTTTATGAACCAGGCGAAGGAAGGGCAGAGCTGCAAGATCTTCTTAAATGGGTCACCTGACCTGGCAACCAGAGGATGACGCATCCCCAGAGTGCAGGGGGAGCTTGAGACTTGGAGTAAATCCAGGCATAGATGAGCCTGTGAAGATGAACGAGACAAGGTTTTCTTTTCTCTTGAAGTCAGTGCCTCTGTTGTATTTTTGGTTTGCTTAGCTGGCTGCCCACCAGAAGGAACAAATGACAGAGATGGCCCATCTCCTTCAGAGGCAGTGTTGCGTGACGGTTAGGGACAGGGATTTGGGACACAGGACGTTGCCAAGGACACATCCAGGCTCTCCAGCTCCATAGTGCTGTGTCACTGGCCATGACACAGCCTCTGCTGTGTTCTCCTCTCTAACAGCAGGGGTGAGAAGAAAGGGCTATTTGTTGGCTTGAAGTAAGGTAGCAGAGGCAAGGCTTTTAGCACATCACGGCACTTAGAACATTTCCCCAAGCCTCAGATGCAGTTTTCTTTTGGTATTTTAACATCTCTAATATTAGGATATGCATTGATTTCTTAGCGGTACCTAAAATGATGGCGTATCTTACAACTTACGGTGCCTTAGGTTTGATACAGAAGGAGCCATCCAGTAAGTGACAGTGGAGGTGTTTTGTGGCCGTTCTACCCGGGCTAGATTTGTGGCTGTGTCCACATCCTGGGTTTCCTTCTCTCTGGGCTCATGGAGCCTTTTCCCTGGGGGACAGGAACCTGGGCCCTGGAGCTAGCCCTGCAGAAGGCAAGCCTCGTCTTGGCTACTACTGGACGTGAGACCGAAGCTAAACAGTGTCACCTCTCTGACCCTCAGTTTCCTCTGCTCTACAAGGGGGATAACTATTACCTACACTCATAGGGATATTGTGAGGATAAGACGAGATAAGGGTATATAAAGTGCTTTCTTAGCACAGTGCTGCACTGTATCCACGTTAGATGATGATACGGATAAGTAATGTTACCTTATATAACAAGATTACATCCATATTGTTACTATTATTCCTGAGTTACCTCAGGAGCCCCAGCACAAGCATCCGTCTCACACTCGCAGTGGGAAGAGATCTCAGAACCCAAGTCAGGCCTCGTGCTCTGTGACTGTGGCTGAGACTGTAGCCTCCCACCGTCTCACCTTGAACCCCTCCCCCTTCCCTCTGCCTCCCTCAGGACTCTGGACACAGGACTTCAGGAACTGTTTTTCTTGGGAAGAGGGCTGGCTCGCTTCCCCCTTGGAAAAGGCCATCCCAAACCCTGGCTGGGGTTTTCTCAAGCAATGAATGACCCAGGACCTCCCCCAACAAGGCTCCTCTCTGTCACTTCATCTTCCCGTCTCCTCTTGTGTCCTTACTCACTTCACCGAGCTATCTGCCTCTGTCCTTGCTGGCATCCTGTGCCCAAAATGTAAATGGCGTGTTTTTCTCCAAGCTTCTTACCTCTACCTAATGAGTCTTATGTATCAGAATCAATCAAGCTTTACATTTTTAACATTAGTAACTCACACACCCAGAGCCTCCCCATGTCTTCAGATCCCCCCTTGGTCTCGCCCATCCAGAGCTCTCCGTGGTCCTGAGAGCATCACACAGCCTTCCTCTTCAAGTGCCACAAATGAGCTTTTCTTAGGGGACGCTGCAGAGCCTCTCGGGTAGACAGACTTGGCTAATCCCTTTCTTTCAAAAAAAAAAAATTAACTAATTAGTTAATTAATTTTTGTCTGCCTTGGGTCTTTGTTGCTGTGCGCGGGCTTTCTCTAGTTGCGGCAAGCGGGGGCTACTCTTCAATGTAGTGTGCGGGCTTCTCATTGCGGTGGCTTCTCTTGTTGCAGAGCACTGGCTCTAGGTGCGTGGGCTGCAGTAGTTGTGGCACACGGGCTTAGTAGTTGTAGCTCGCGGGCTCTAGCGCGCAGGCTCAGTAGTTGTGGCACACGGGCTTAGTTGCTCCGCGGCATGTGGGATCTTCCCAGACCAGGGCTTGAACCCGTGCCCCCTGCATTGGCAGGCGGATTCATAACCACTGCGCCACCAGGGAAGCCCGACTAATCCCTTTCTTGAGCCCTAATCTTTCTCATCATTTCGTGAGCACAGAAGATGGAGCTAGTGCCTTTTCCCCAGGCTGGCTCTCTGGCAAGCCTTTCTCTTTTGTGATGAGACACGGTCCCCCACCCCACCCAACCCCCACCAACCCCTGCCCTGCAATCTGCCTTGTTCTGCCTTTTATAATTGGCCTGCCTTGCTGCACCTTGGCTGGGGGGATTCCGCGTAACACAAGCCGCTCTAGTGCGGCATGGCATCTGATAAAAGTCTCAGGCTTTGTCAATGAAACAGCCACTGCCTCCCTGTCAAGGTCCCTTTCAGAGGACTGGATCTGGAGCAGCGTCATGGGCCTACCCCTCAGCGAAGCTTGGTATTAGGAGTCTTCACTGCCTTTGTAACAGAGTGACTCTCGTGGTCTGAGTGTGTTCAAAAGGTCCCAGCTCCTCAAAGCTTCTTTCTGCTCACTTAAAAATCTTCAGGATGGCGGGTAATGTGCTGGAGGGTGTGGGATGGAAGATTTCACAAAATGCAGCAGCAGCAACGTGGCATGGTTGAGTCAGAAAGTAGAAAGCACGGCATGTTAGACAAGATTCCCCACGTTTACTTATTTACGAGTCTGTCTGCCTGTCTGTACATGCTCCGACTTGTTCAGAGAAGGGCATATGGCATTTAAGCCAAGATACGGAGCCCAGAGCGGCGTATTAAGATGTCTACAGGTTAGTAAGACGAGCAGACTCAAGGCTAGTGAAGACGTAAAGCGAGAGGAGGCCCCCTGGAGCCCCTCCCAGGCCCTTGCGGGGAGAGGCAGTAGGAAGGCAGGAGTGATGCTCTCCCACTACCGAATGTCCCACGCTGCAAATGTTTTCTTCTGGGGGCGGCTCTGAAAGGTCAAAGTGCCTGATGCTCTCAGGCTTTGGAGGCTGGGGCTCTATTCCTGCAGGCTCTCGGGGGCGAGCTCCTGCCTCATTTATCACAGAAACGAATGGAGGGGGCACCTGGACGGCTTGGTGGTGGCTGCGTGTTCAGCCCTCTGGGAAAGCAGCCCTATTCCGTTCCCAGCCTTCCTGTCCCAGCTCTCCCCTCTGGCCCCGCTCCCAGGACGTGGGATGCCAAGCAGTGCCCGCCCGCCCACCCGCCCGCCCTGCTCACAAAGGCAGGTCTGTCTGGAGCTGAGCAGGGCAGGCCCACGGGGAGGACTGGCGCTCCACACCATGCCCTGTCCTTAAGGAAATGGACAGATCTAGTCCAGTGTCGGGGAGAGGGTATTCCCCTCATGAAATGCCTCCTCTCAGACTCAGTAGAGAGGCCGCGGATATGTGAAAGGAAAGTGCTCTGGATGCCTGGACCCACAAGGTCTGTGACTGCAGCCTGTCGCCACCCAAATCCAATCAGATTAAACCTCCTGGATTCACTAAGCCTCCATCTAATCCTTTGCCCCTGAATCAGTCAAAAATGTTTAGCTTTGCTCTGAAAACTGGCTCCATTTCCTAGTTAACACACGTGAGAGGAGACGTGGGCACTAAAAACATCCTGCATTTGCCCAGCAATTGTGATTTGCCGCATCACCTTGAGGAGACTGCTCTTGGCTTCACTGTCCCCATTCACTTAATTGAGCCACAGCTACTAAGGGCCTATTAAGCACAGGGACCTGACAAGACACAACGAGGGAATAAACGTGGAGTTGAGGTCGAAGGCATGAGCTCTGAAGTCTGGCTTCCTGGGTTTAAATCCAGAGAGTCAGTTCACCTCTCTGAGCATCAGTTACTTGACCTGTGAAGTGAGGCCAGTGATAGCACCCACCCCACACATTCATCTTGAGGGTGCAAGGAGGTAATGCAGGTAAAAGCACTTAGCACAGCGCCTGGCACATCTGAAGCATCTCATAGTTTTAGCTATTATTTTGTTGTTCGATTGTTCAAGATAAATAAGACGAGTTCCCTGTCCTCGATGGAGGACGAGAAGCTGAATCGTAAGCAAGACAGACTGTGATAAATGCTGTGATGAAGGTGCCAAAGGCTGGGGGGAGAAGCGGTCCAGGAGGATTTAGTGGAAGCTGTGGCAGAGGAACGGGATAGCTTGAACAAAGGCCTGGGCATGGGCAGGTAGAGGTGGTCTGGTCTCAGCCTGAGTGACTGGTGCCGTTGTGGGGGCGGGGGGGTGCGTGCAGGATGTGCAGGACCGTGCATGTAGTTTGGAGTCACACCATCAAGGACCCCCTAATGATGCCGTCCTAAAGAGTGTAGACTTTTATCTGCAAGCGGTGGGGAACCAGTGGAGAATTTTGAGAAGGGAATTGGGAAGATGCTTCTGGTAACATTTTATAGGAAAATCTTGGTGGGGGTGGGGGAGGGCTGGGCAGAGGCAGAACAGAGGCTGAAGGGCACTTGCTGTGTGTTTCCATCTCAGAAAAATTCATCAGTCTTCAAGTCCTTGCTTTTTTTTTTCCCCCCGTGGTACATGGGCCTCTCACTGTTGCGGCCCCTCCCCGTTGCGGAGCACAGGCTCTGGACGCGCAGCCCCAGCGGCCATGCCTCACGGGCCCAGCCGCTCCGCAGCATGTGGGATCTTCCCGGACTGGGGCACGAACCCGTGTCCCCTGCGTCGGCAGGCGGACTCTCAACCACTGTGCCACCAGGGAAGCCCTTCAAGTCCTTGCTTAATCTTCATCTTCTTTACTTGACTGCAAGCTCGTGTAGGACAGGGGCCATGTGCTTCCTTCACACACCTGTACCCCCAGCACAATCCCCAGTGCTTCATAAATAGTTGTTGAATTGAAATAGACAAAAGATGTGAAACCAGAGCTGTGAGAGTAGAAGGGAGGGAATGGGTCTAGAGTCACATGGGGAGATTGGTTCAAGATGGCAGAGTAGAAGGACGTGCACTCACTCCCTCTTGCGAGAGCCCTGGAATCACAACTAACTGCTGAACAATCATCAACGGGAAGACACTGGAACTCACCAAAAAAGATACCCCACATCCAAAGACAAAGGAGAAGCCGCTATGAGACCGTAGGAGGGGTGCAATCACAATAAAATTAAATCCCATAACTGCTGGGTGGGTGACTCACAAACTGGAGAACACTTAAACCACAGAAGTCCACCCACGGGAGTGAAGGTTCTGAGCCCCACATCAGGCTTCCCAACCTGGGGGTCCGGCAACGGGAGGAGGAATTCCTAGAGAATCAGACTTTGAAAGCTAGTGGGATTTGATTGCAGGACTTCGACAGGACTGAGGGAAACAGAGACTCCACTCTTGGAGGGCACACACAAAGTAGTGTGCACATCAGGACCCAGGGGAAGAAGCAGTGACCCCATAGGAGACTGAACCAGACCTGCCTGCTAGTGTTGGAGGGTCTCCTGCAGAGGTGGGAGGTGGCTCTGTTTCACCGTGGGGACAAGGATACTGGCAACAGAAGTTCTGGGAAGTACTCCTTGGCGTGAGCCCTCGCAGAGTCTGCCATTAGCCCCACCAAAGAGCCGGGTAGACTCCAGTGTTGCGTCGCCTCAGGCCAAACAACCAACAGGGAGGGAACCCCGCCCCACCCATCAGCAGACAAGCGGATTAAAGTTTCACTGAGCTCTGCCCACCAGAGCAACACCCAGCTCTACCCACCACCAGTCCCTCCCATCAGGAAACTTGCACAAGCCTCTTAGATAGTCTCATCCACCAGAGGGCAGACAGCAGAATCAAGAAGAACTACAGTCCTGCAGCCTGTGGAACAAAAACCACATTCACAGAAAGACAGACAAGATGAAAAGGCAGAGGGCTGTCTACCAGATGAAGGAACAAGATAAAACCCCAGAAAAACAACTAAATGAAGTGGAGATAGGCAACCTTCCAGAAAAAGAATTCAGAATAATGCTCGTGAAGATGATCCAGGACCACGGAAAAAGAATGGAGACAAAGATCGAGAAGATGCAAGAAATGTTTAAGAAAGACCTAGAAGAATTAACAAACAAACAGAGGTGAACTATACAATAACTGAAGTGAAAAATACACTGGAAGGAATCAATAGCTGAATAACTGAGGCAGAAGAACGGATAAGTGACCTGGAAGACAGAATGGTAGAATTCACTGCTGCAGAACAGAATAAAGAAAAAAGAATGAAAAGAAATGAAGACAGCCTAAGAGACCTCTGGGACAACATTAAATGCACCAACATTCACATTATAGGGGTCCCAGAAGGAGAAGAGAGAGAGAAAGGACCCGAGAAAATATTTGAAGAGATTATAGTTGAAAACTTCCCTAACATGGGAAAGGAAACAGCCACCCAAGTCCAGGAAGCGCAGAGAGTCCCATGCAGGACAAACCCAAGGAGAAACATGCCGAGACACATAGTAATCAGATAAAAGTTAAAGACAGAAAAATTATTGAGAGCAACAAGGGAAAAATGACAAATAACATACAAGGGAACGCCCATAAGGTTGACAGCTGATTTCTCAGCATAAACTCTATAATCCAGAAGGGAGTGGCATGAGATACTGAAAGTGATGAAAGGGAAGAACCTACAACCAAGATTACTCTACCCAGCAAGGATCTCATTCAGATTCAATGGAGAAATCAAAAGCTTTACAGACAAGCAAAAGCTAAGAGAATTCAGCACCATCAAACCAGCTCCACAACAAATGCTAAAGGAACTTCTCTAAGTGGGAAACACAGGACAAGAAAAGGACCTACAAAAACGAACCCATAACAATTAAGAAAATGGTCATAGGAACATACATATCGATAATTACCTTAAACGTGAATGGATTAAATGCTCCAACCAAAAGACACAGGCTCGCTGAATGGAGACAAAAACAAGACCCATATATATGCTGTCTACAAGAGACCCACTTCAGACCTAGGGACACATACAGACTGAAAGTGAGGGGATGGGAAAGGATATTCCATGCAAATGGAAATCAAAAGAAAGCTGGAGTAGCAATACTCATATCAGATAAAGTAGACTTTAAAATAAAGAATGTTACAAGAGGCAAGCAAGGACACTACATTGTGATGAAGGGATCAATCCAAGAAGAAGATACAACAATTATAAATAAATACGCACCCAACATAGGAGCACCTCAAAGCATAAGGCAACTGCTAACAGCTGTAAAAGAGGAAATCGACAGTAACACAATAATAGTGGGGGACTTTAACACCTCACATACACCAATGGACAGTTCATCCAAACAGAAAATAAGGAAACACAAGCTTTAAATGGTATAATAGACCAGATAGATTTAATTGATATTTATAGGACATTCCATCCAAAAACAGCAGATTACACTTTCTTCTCAAGTGCATATAGAACATTCTCCAGGTTAGATCACATCTTGGGTCACAAATCAAGCCTTGGTAAATTTAAGAAAATTGAAATCATATCAAGCATCTTTTCTGACCACAACACTATGAGATTAGAAATCAGTTACAGGGAAAAAAACGTAAAAAACACAAACACGTGGAGGCTAAACAATATGTTATTAAACAACCAAGAGATCACTGAAGAAATCAAAGAGGAAGTCAAAAAATACCTAGAGGCAAATGACAATGAAAACACGGCGATCCAAAACATATGGAATGCAACAAAAGCAGTTCTGAGAGAAGTTTATAGCAATACTAGCCTACCTCAAGAAGCAAGAAAAATCTCAAATAAACAATCTAACCTTACACCTAAAGGAACTAGAGAAAGAAGAACAAACAAAACCGAAAGTTAGTAGAAGGAAAGAAATCATAAAGATCAGAAATGAAATAAATGAAACAGAAAGAAAACAGTAGCAAAGATCAATAAAACTAAAAGCTGGTTCTTTGAGAAGATAAACAGAATAGATAAGCCAGTTGCCAGACTCATCAAGAAAAAGAGGGAGAGGACTCAAATCAATAAAATTAGAAATGAAAAGGGAGAAGTTACAACAGACACCGCAGATATACAAAGCATCCTAAGAGACTACTACGGGCAGCTCTATGCCAATAAAATGGACAACCTGGAAGAAATGGACAAATTCTTAGAAGGTATAACCTTCCAAGACTGAACCAGGAAGAAATAGAAAATATGAACAGACCAATCACAAGCACTGAAATTGAAACTGTGATTAAAAATCTTCCAACAAACAAAAGTCTAGGACCAGGTGGCTTCACAGGTGAATTCTATCAAACATTTAGAGAAGAGCTAACACCCATCCTTCTCAAACTCTTCCAAAAAATTGCAGAGGAAGGAACACTCCCAAACTCATTGTATGAGGCCACCATCACCCTGATACCAAAACCAGACAAAGATACTACAAAAAAAGAAAATTACAGACCAATATCACTGATGATCAGTGCACAGAAATCTACTGCATTCCTCTACACAAATGATGAAAAATCTGAAAGAGAAATTAAGGAAACACTCCCACTTACCATTGCAACAGAAAGAATAAAATAGCTAGGAATAAACCTACCTAAGGAGACAAAAGACCTGTATGCAGAAGACTATAATACACTGATGAAAGAAATTAAAAATTATACAAACAGGTGGAGAGATATACCATGTTCTTGGATTGGAATAATCAATGTTGTGAAAATGACTATACTACCCAAAGCAATCTTCAGGTTCAGTGTAATCCCTATCAAATTACCAATGGCGTTTTTTACAGAACTAGAACAAAAAAGTCTTAAAATTTGTATGGAGACACAAAAGACCCCAAATAGCCAAAGCAGTCTTGAGAAGGAAAAATGGAGCCAGAGGAATCAGGCTCCTGGACTTCAGACTATACTACAAAGCTACAGTAATCAAGGCAGTATGGTACTGGCACAAAAACAGAAATATAGCTCAATGGAATAGGATGGAAAGCCCAGAGATAAACCCACACACACATGGTCAACTTATCTTTGATAAAGGAGGCAAGGATATACAATGGAGAAAAGACAGCCTCTTGAATAAGTGGTGCTGGGAAAACTGGACAGCTACATGTAAAAGAATGAAATTAGAACACTCCCTAACACCATACACAAAAATAAACTCAGTGGATGAAAGACCTAAATGTAAGGCCAGATGCTATAAAACTCTTAGAGGAAAACATAGGAAGAACACTCCATGTCATAAATCACAGCAAGATCTTTTTTGAACCACCTCCTAGAGAAATGGAAATCCAAACAAAAATTAACAAATGGGACCTAATGAAACTTAAAAGCTTTTGCACAGCAAAGGAAACCATAAACAAGATGAAAAGACAACCCTCAGAATGGGAGGATATATTTGGAAATGAAGCAACTTGACAGAGGGTTAATCTCCAAAATTTACAAGCAGCTCATGCAGCTCAATATCAAAAAAACAAACAACCCAATCAAAAAATGGGCAGTAGACCTAAATAGACATTTCTCCAAAGAAGACATACAGATGGTCAAGAAGCACATGAAAAGCTGCTCAGCATCACTAATTATTAGAGAAATGCAAATCAAAACTACAGTGAGGTATTGTATTCACACCAGTTAGAATGGGCATTATCAGAAAATCTACAAACAACAAATGCTGGAGAGGGTGTGGAGAAAAGGGAACCCTCTTGCACTGTTGGTGGGAATGTAAATTGATGTAGCCACTATGGAGAACTTGTATGGTGGTTCCTTAAAAAACTAAAAATAGAATTACCATATGACCCAGCAATCCCACTACTGGGCATATACCCAGAGAAAACCGTAATTCAAAAAGACACATGCGCCCCAATGTTCATTGCAGCACTATTTACAATAGCCAGGTCATGGAAGCAACCTAAATGCCCATTGACAGATGAATGGATAAAGAAGATGTGGTACATATGTACAATGGAATGTTACTCAGCCGTAAAAGGGAACGAACTTGGGTCATTTGTAGAGACGTGGATGCATCTAGAGACTGTCATACAGAGTGAAGTAAGTCAGAAAGAGAAAAACAAATATCGTATGTTAACGCATATATGTGGAACCTGGAAAAATGGTACAGATGAACTGGTTTGCAGGGCAGAAATAGAGACACAGATGTGGACACCAAGGGGGGAAAGTGGCGGGTGGTGGTGGTGGTGTGATGAATTGGGAGATTGGAATTGACATGTGTACACTGATGTCTATAAAATGGATAACTAATAAGAACCAGCTGTACAAAAAACTAAAATAAAATTCAAAAACAACCCCATACACAATAACCTTAGCTATTTAAAAATGCATAGGGGAGATTATATTAAGAAAATATACAGGGCTTCTCTGGTGGCCCAGTGGTTAAGAATCTGCCTGCCAACGCAAGGGACACGGGTTCGAGCCCTGGTCTGGGAAGATTCCACATGCTGCCGAGCAGCTAAGCTTGTGTGCCACAACTACTGAGCCTGCGCTCTAGAACCCACGAGCCACAACTCCGGAAGCCTGTGCACCTAGAGCCTGTGTTCCGCAACAAGAGAAGCCACTGCAATGAGAAGCCCGTGCACCGCAGCGAAGAGTAGCTCCCACTCACCACAGCTAGAGAAAGCCTGCATGCAGCAATGAAGACCCAACACAGCCAAAAATTAAAAAATAAATAAAATAAGTAATTAGAAAAATATATAGGGACACGGGTTTGTGCTCCGGTCCGGGAAGATCCCACATGCCGCTGAGCAGCTAGGCCCGTGAGCCATGGCCGCTGAGCCTACACGTCCGGAGCCTGTGCTCCACAACGGGAGAGGCCACAACAGTGAGAGGCCACGTACAGCAAAAATATATATATATATATATTTATATTTATATATATATACCAATTGCTAATGATGATCTTCACTAGGATTCTGGGTGAGTTCTTTTTCTTCATTTAAATTTTCTGTATATCACAATATTGCTCTAATAAGTATGCATTACCCTATAGTCAAATTATATTACTTAAAACTTGATTCATGCAGTTTTGTTAATGCAAGAAGTTGAAACTATATAAAACCAGCAGAAAGTCTGGAAGTATGCCAAAATATTGTCTATACTTTTTTGTATTTTTAGTTTTCTATCAGTATATAGAATATGTATTTCTTCTATAGTGGCTGCCACAGCAGTTTCAGTAAATGTCTATGAATGAATGAATGAATGAATGAATGAATGAATAAATAAATGAAGTCACTTGGGGAGGAACATGAAGAGGTTTTGGCAAATGCTAGGAACTCAACAAAGGAATAGTCAGAGGTAGCTCAGGGCGCGGGTGGGGAGGATGGGGGAATGCATGGGAGAATGGACAGAACCAGAAGCCCGATCAGCAGGGCAGGTGCCGAGCGCACTGTGGAGTGGGCTGCATCCCAGGTGAGAGGCACCATCCATACAGAGCGGAGTGTGAAGCGGGACCTGAAAATGGGACTCTGGAGAGAAGCCAGAGTTGGAAGCAGATGCGGAAGGGTCAGGGCCAAGGGGGGAGAGGGGATATTCAAGGGAGAACGACCTGAAGAGAGAGGCGGACAGAGGCAGTCGCCCTGGGGGACACCCCACATTCTTAGAGACCCCCAATGCAGCCGGTGATCTCAAAGGAGATGTCACGGGAGACTAGAGGCCCCAAGGTATAGGATCACAGAATTCAGAGGGGAAACTGGCTCTGGGCCATGCTGCCCAAAGCTGCTAAGAGGCTAACCAGAAAAGGAAAACGGAAGCCATAGCCTTGAGATTGGTCTCGCAGCGTTGCTGTTCTAATCACTTCTCTGCACGGCCACCCAGTCCCTCTTCTAAAGGAAGACGTGCGCTCTTCCATTATCAGAAACCTTCAGTTTCTTTCCACTTCCCAGACATTAAGGCCCTATGTCCTTGGCAGAGGATTTCCATGACCCCGTATCTTGTCTGAAAACGTTACCTTCCACCCTGTCCTTCCCCATCTCAGCCATGTGGGGCCCTCCCCTCCTTGTTGCTTGTCCAGGGCTTCATGAGTTGCTTCATGCTACTCCCTCAGCCTGGAAGGCCCTTCCCTTCCAGTCTCTATCAGCTAAAATTCTTCTTATCCTTCAAGGCCTACATCACATTTTACATCCACTGCAAAGCCTTCCCTCATCTCTCCAGTAAGAAAGGTCCTTCCTTCCTTCCTTCCTTCAAGGACCCACGGTGCGGTGCTTTGCCTAGCAATACTTTGATTCCTTCTAAGATTCCATCCCGTTGTTGGTTTGTCTCTCCCCTCCACTGGCTTATGACCTCATGAGAGCAGAAGACATATCTTGTCTTTGAGTCTCTCCTAGTGTGATCTCCACCGACGCCCTTGAAGCATAGGAAGAAACGAATACCTAAGGGCAGTAGATGCTGGTAGTTCTACCACTTCCAGTGATTTACTTGGAAATTACAGGGTCTCAGAGTTATTCGACTTCAGGGCTTTGACCTGCAATTAAAATCTTGGCCCAGCATTGAGTTACCTTACAATCAGACGTGTTATCTGTGATCCCCAGAGCCATTTCGATATTGAGAATACACTATTACACATACACTAAGATTTTTCTGAATATTTCCCATATTTAGACAAAAATGGAAAAACTTGGCCTGGTCATCGGAAGTGCTTTATCACATGTGCTCCCCTGATGGAGGTTTAGAGAAATCCCTACACAGTTCCACCAGGATCATAAACATATTTCAAGAGCCATGAATTAGGAGGAGAAAGTTTCCCAACACTCAATTTACAAACTCAGAAAGCATCTGTTCCTTTAATCATCTATCATCTTCTTCAGCCCATCCGAATAGGCTCTGACAGTATTTAGATGAAATGAATATACTGACTTATTTTGCGACAGCTTGCTGTTTGTAAGGAAAACATATATCCAATAAATATATTCAACAGGGTTCAGTGAGCACCTACTATGTGCCAGTAGCGTGTCTTTGTTAAACAGTGTACGATAGATGAGTCAGGTTAATTCTTTCTGTGGTCTGTGTTTTAGGGGTTAGATATTCTCTGTTTTGTTATATAAAACTGAGAGCAATTTAGAACTGTTGTAGATAGTCCTGCATTTTTTTGGTTTGCTTTGTTTTTATTTTAGGATAGACAGTTATAAAACACAGCTGGCAAAATGGAAAGAAAAGGTACATTCCTTATGCAGCTGTGAACAACAGAATTTAAATCTCTCTCTAATCTCACAGACCTGGTTCTTGGCAAGGAAGGGAAACTGAGTTCATTGTTTTTTTAACACTTTAGACTTCACACTCACACACGTGTGCGCGTGCATACACAAAGGGTAAAAGGGCAATGTAGCCAGAGGGTATGTTGAGTGATTTTTAAATTCATTTTCCTCAGATCCTGCAGTGTAGGTCGGGAGGGAGTTTCCCAAAGCACTGAACTTGTGAGGACAGTCTTCCTCTACCTTCATAATAATAGAAATCACCATCTCCTGAGCATTTGTTCCATGCTGGACAGATGCTAGAAGAGCTTTACCTGTTTTGCCTCATTACATCCTCTGAGGTATGTGCCATTTACACACAGAAACTGAGGCTCCGAACAGTGAACCAGCTGAAGGTCGTATAGCTGCTTAGGGATAGCACTGGAATTTAAATCTAGTTGTCTAACTTTAGGGCCCACATTTTAGCCACAACTGGGATTTTCCTTAACCCACCTCCATGGTGGCAGAATTGCAACAAAAACATACTTGAGAGGTGACAAGTGACCAGGCCTGGGAAAATGTGGAACATTCCAGATGACATCTCCCCATCCTTTAAGTGATTCTGAAGGACAGATGCAAGCAATGTGGTTGGCCTACCCAAAAGAGCCCTAAAAATAGATGTCTTTCTCTCTTTCGTATTTCAATATATAATGTTCTTTCCTCCTTAATAGTAATAGAGCTATGTTTAAATGTTTTTTATGGCATTATTAATAATGGTGACAATGAACTGAATATCCAATGACAGAGGACTCATTAGATTATAGAGGAATACACTGCCACCATTAAAAATTCTGTTTTAGAAGAGTATTAATTGGAATGGAGAATGCCCATGATATGTTGCTAAATGGAAAAGTAGAAGTCTGTGAAGACAGTGTGACCCCATTTTTGTTTCTCACGCACACGGGCAGGTAAGGAGACAGACACACAAATACAGACATACGTAAACACAGGAAAAGAACTGGAGGGTACCAATATTATCAGTATTTTAACTGTGATTATCTCTGGATGATGGGTAGATTTTAATTCTCTTAAATTGTATTTTCTAGTATGACTTAAATTTCCTATAATGATATAATTACTTATCTAAAAATAAATTTTTAAGTAATGCATACTCATTAACTCAACAACTTCATTATACAAAGTTTTTGAGAATCCACTATGTACCAGACTTTGTGAATTCAAAACATTAAAAGGAAAACCAAAAAACAGAAAAAGAAAACAAAGTTACTCATATCCCTGTTCTACTGGCATTTTGGATGATATCCTTGAGGTCGTTTTCTGTGCTGCTTTTAAACACAGTGGTGACCAAAGCAGACAGCCACCAAGCCCTGGGTCGAAGTCAGGAGTCCTGCCAATGGAGGCCGACCAGCCTCTGGGCCGTGACTCGGCTGCTTCTACCACCAAACATCATTTCCCTTCCCTCTAAGCCACAGCTCCATCATCAGTGAAAAGGATTAAGAGTGTTACCTACCTCAGCAGCCTTTCGGAGGATTAAATGAGTTACAAGTAAAGCGCCTTGAAGTACACAACAAATAGTAACTATTATTACTGTTACTCTATGTAGAATGGCTACCCTGCTGTTCTGTTTTGGTTTCCATCTCCTTTCTTCCAAAGAGTATAACATAGCCGTATTTCTCTTGGAGAGCAGGGACCCCTGTTTAGGTCATTCAGGCATAAAAAGTCACCTTTGAGTTTTGCATGTAGATCAGATCACTTAGGCAAAGCCATTCGACCTCCTATCCCAGGCAAAGTTGTAATGGATAGAGAGAGCTGGCGTGGCTTAAAGAGAAACCAGAGTATTTCTACACCTTTCAGAAACTCTCGGGGGCCAATGTTGGACAAAGTTCTTACTTAATTCTGTGTGGAAACCTAACTCACGTGGCTAGGTATAGGCATTAGGGTAGGTAAACTCTGTTGCTTATTCTGACCAAGTCCATGACTTGGGGGCTTGGTGTTCTGTTCTGTCTTAGTAGCTCTGTTCTTTGAGCTCTTTGGAAGCAAGAAGCTTAGCAGCCCGCTAATTCCTGGAAGAGACAGCCTGTTTCTAGCTGTGACCCTGCCTCACTCTAGCCTCTGCCCCGATCATCTCCTTTCTGCGTGACTCCCGGGCCTCCCAACTCAGACCCTTGCCTTCCCTCCACCCCTCTTAGAGTTAAATCTCCACTCAGGATCAAATGAGGATCTTAAAATGTCCACTGCTGCGTGCCGCCTCTAATTCGAATCCCCCAGTGGCTTTCAGTGCGTTCAGAATAAAGCCCCAGCTCTCTGCATGAGTCCAGGCTGTGCGTGGTCTTGTCCTTGCATGCCTCTCCTGCCTCATCTTTTTTTTTTTCCCAGCCTCACCTTTCCTCCATTGTCTACTCTACTTGACGTATCCTGGCCTCTGCTGGAGTCTAGAACACACAAGCTCTTGCCCACCTCGGGGCCTTAGCGCATGCTCTTCCCTCCACAAAGGATAGTCTACTCTTCACCCCTTCTCTTTGCATACCTGGAGCCCCTTAATCCTTCTGGCCTTTGCTTCTATGTCACCTTCCAGAGGCTTTCCCTTTCTACCCAATTTGTAACAGCTTCTCTTGTTCCAGGACCTTGTTTGTTTCCTTTGTAGATCTTATCACAATTTCTACTTATTTCTTTATTTGTTGACTTACTTGGCGTGTGTGTATGTGTGTGTGTGTGCGTGTGTTTGTATATACTCTGTCCCCCACTCTCCTGCCTCATTAGAATGTAAGCTCCTCAAGGGTGGGGACCATGTCTCTCTCTTCATTGTTGTGTCTTTGGGGCAGGACCCCTCATGGAGAAGGTATCCAATACATAGGCAAGGAGGGGAGGGAGGGCGTCTCCGAAAAGGGGGATGCTTTTCCAGGCAGCCCAGTTTCCCGTGAATGTGGGCAGTGTGTCCTGCTCAGCCCTAACATTACCGTACAAGTTTAAAAATAAAACCCCTGGGTGGAGTGAGAAGCCTTTAAAGAGGATGGGGGAGAGATAATGAGAAACAGGAGCTGGCCAACACAGGCCCAGCAGGATGTGGGACTGGCCAGGAAGAGAAAGGGACCTTGACTTCAAGAAAATACTGCAAGAGTCTGATGAAGGTAGGACTCCTCATTAGTCACCAGAGATCTTCCTCTTGGTCTGCAGCAGATGAAAAGACTTTAAAGTCACCAATTCAGGATATGCTTCCATCCTAGAGCAAGACATGTTTAGAGTTTTTTTTTTTTTTTAAGAGCTATTCTTTATAGTTCCTGAAACAGAGGCCTCCACACCCCACATCTGACTGCCATGCTGTCAGCAGAAGCGGGAAAGGCGAGAGGTTACAGGGAGGCGATGAAGCCTGCTTTGGCTCACCCTCCCCCTGACCTTCCCCAGGGCCCATTCCAGCGTGGGATCCGAACCTCCCACCACAGTAGGGTCCCGGCCAGACATCCCAAGGTGTAGCCGCCCTCCACAGTCTTGGCTCAGTTCTGGGACAACGCAAGGCGGGGAGGGTCAGGTCAGTGGGTTGCTAGAAACAACTTGGACATCGCCTTGGAAACGCTCTCCCCCAATTCGCGCTGTGTGCATTTGGACCCATCCTGAACCAGCTGTGTGTTAAATCCTCCGGCCGCAGTGGGAGGTAGGGAGGCATCTGCGGAAGGTCGGAGTTGTGTCAGGAAGGGGTCCACCTCCATGATGGGAGACCATCGATCTTCAGGCCTTAGTGAAAGGTCTGATGACCCAGGAGAGCCACGGGCTGAAAATCCATGCTCTGGGCCTGGTCTCCGTGGTGCAAGAATGGGCTGGACCGAGGGTTAGGGCTGCCAGCATCCCCTCCTCCAGACTATGACCTGGACCCCTTCCCGTAATCCATCTCTCTGTGCCGCTCCGAAAGCCAAGTGATGTGCTCATGGTCACCTAGTGCAGGGGAATATTTGCAAACCTCTGCAACATTGATCACCACTGGGTTTTTCCATATTCCCCACTATGTGATGGTCAGGAGGGCCACAGAGGAATGGGAAGGAAATTAGCAAGTATGGAGAGAGACAGCTGGAGCTGTCCACGTCCCCTTAATAACCTCCACAACCCCCTCTCGAGAGGAACTCTTGCAGAGAAGGAAAACAAAGCACAGAGAGGACAAGTTCCTTACCCACAGTCACTCAGGAGGGTGGGGCAGGGCATCTGGCCGCCTGAATGTAGAATAACTGTGCAGTTCACAGCCTACAGCAGGCCGTCAAGTTCGCCCTGCAGTCAGACTTCAAATAATTTAAACTCAAAGCCCAGGGTCAGGGGACACAGAGCAAAATTTGAAGGACTCCATGCCCCTAGGAACCGTGCGCCCCCTGGAGGGGTGGGACTCCCAAAGCCTTTTAAGGAATTGTGCTAACGGAGCCTCGCGGAAGTCAAGGCTTCTTTACTTGTTTGTTGCAAACGCCTGCAGCTTAAAACTGCTGAACGGGGAGGCTCGTCTGCTCCATGCTTGAACTCTTCAAGGGGGCTGTTGCTTTCTTGGCTAGTTCTAGGTTCCTGACATGTGGATTTTAAGTGCTGAAAGGGCATAGGGTGATAATTGTCCCTTGGAACAAAAAAAGACTGACAGGGGAACAGCAGGGCAGCAGGTGACCTTCATGTTCCAAGATCATTTTTTTTTTTAATTTTTCTAATAGGAATTTTAGTAATAATGATTTTTGTAAAAAACGAAAAGCAAAATGATAACACAGAGTGCACACACGAGCACCACAAAAGCCTAACACAAGATCATTTTTTTCAGTTCAAATGCATTCTTAGGAAAGCTTCCAGAAAACCTTAGCCAGACTGCGAAGATTGTCAGTAGTAATATGATATTTATTTATTTATTTATTGAGGCTGTGTTGGGTCTTCATAGCTGTGTGCAGGCTTTCTCTGGTTGCGCCGAGCGGGGCGGGGCGGGGGGCTACTCTTTGTTGCGGAGCACGGGCTCTAGCCGCGTGGGCCTCAGTAGTTGTGGCACGAGGGCTCAGTAGTTGTGGCTCACGGGCTCTAGAGCACAGGCTCAGTAGTTGTGGCTCACGGGCTTAGTTGCTCCACGGCACGTGGGATCTTCCCAGACCAGGACTTGAACCCATGTCCCCTGCACTGGCAGGCGGATTCTTAACCACTGCGCCACCAGGGAAGCCCAATAATTAATATTTTATTGAGCAAACACTGTGTGCTATGCATTATGTAGTAAAACATTTTTGTCTCACTGAAGTCTTAAGTCAGCCCTATGAGGGAGTAACGGCTAATGCTGATAATATAACACTTACACTCTCTCAGACTTCACCTGTATGAACTCACATAGTACCGTCAACAACCCTAGGGTATGGGCGCCGTTATTATGTCTCTTTTACAGAAGTGGAGAGGTTACGGAACTAGGCCAGGGCTGTGCAGCTATTGTGTGTCAGAGCCAGAATTCAAACCCAAGCGGTCCTGCCCCAACCATTATACCCCCTAGCATCACGCCCCGCAGACTGTCACTCTGAAATAGGAAAAGGATGCTGAGAGAGACAGGGCAGAAGTGGAGCCGTCAGGAGAATTCTTGGTCTCCCGTGTCAGCTCTCTTTCCAAGGAACTTAGGACACTGCCTCCCGAGCCCTCAGCAGGGATCCCAGGACTGACCTGGGAGAACGGCAGCAAGTTCTGTGAGGCCAGCGGAGTGGGGATTTTATCCTTGTGAAGAAACCATCCTGAAGCTGACCTGAATCTCTGCCCCTAGAAACATCCCCATTAGCATTTCAAACACGAAAAACCAGGGGAGGCTTAAGGAGGAACGTTTTGCTCCTTTAACGTAAACACCACCCTAGCACTAAAGGCCAAGAAGCCGGGGCCAAGCCAGCCTGGGACCCTGGACCAGGGACGCCCTCTCCCAGGGCTGCAGCTTGCCGTGTAGACTCCAAGGAGGGACTCTGAAGTACTCATTCTCCGCTGTCCTCCAGGTGCCATTTCTAAATTCTGACGAAGATTCTGAGGAAGGACAAGCGCAGCCTGGTTTTGTAGCAGCGCTTTGTGTCCCGGAGGTACTGGGGCAGCACTGTGCATGCACTGATTTATCAGTGCAGACGCTGCTTCCGCTCCCGTGGGACCTGGTGGCAAAGGCGAGGATGAGCGGCTCCACCCACCTCCCTGGGTGCGAGGGTTGGAACGCGCCGGATCGATGTCTCCCTTCTGGGTGCCTGACATCACTTGTTTGCCTTTGATGTCCGTCAGCCAAAAGAAGTTATTCATCTTTGAGCATGAATAATACAACGAGGCTGGATTTTTCCAGGCTCCCGAAGCGAGTTCTCTGAAGAGCTGAGATTGCGCACACTAAGCCAGAGCAGCCGATGCTACGTATGGGGTCCTGGGCGCTGTGAGGGGCCTGCCCACTCGAGTCAGGGTCGGGGACCCCGACGCGCACTTGTCGTTGCTGCTTTCAGACGTAACGTGCCCCTTTCTAGAGCTGTGAGGAGTGACAGAGGCTGGGGGGGTCCCACTGCTGTCCTTGGTCTTGGCTTTCCCACTCCCAAGATTGAACCAGTCGCTCATTCACTCATTCATTGGACCAACATTTACTGAGCACCTACTATGTGCCTAGGCTCTGTCCTAGGCCCTGGGGATATAGCAGGGAACCAGACAGATGAGGTCCTCCCCTCCTGAGGCTTACATTCTAGGGGGGAGAATGAATCATAGCAAACTTTAAAAATTGACAAGACGACTACAGACTGGCGTAAGTGCCATGAAGGACACAGAGGTAGGAGGGGGAAATAACAGGAGAGAAAGCCTCTTCAAGGAGTTGGCAAGAGGTCTGCTATGTGAAGAACTGTGGGGAAAGCACTCCAGGCAGATGGAACAGCAATTGCAAAGTCCCAGAGGCAGGAAAGGGCGTGGAACAGCAGAGGAATGGAAGAGAGGCTGGTGGGGCTAGAGCCAGTGGGCGACGTGAGAGAAGTGGGAGGATCTCGCTCCCCACGAGGCCCCCTGGCTGCTCTCACCTTCCTGAAAGTCCCTTCTCTTCTCCAAAGTGTGTTCCACTTGCCCCAAGGACTCATCCTTGCTAAGCCAAGTCCAGTCCCTCTGCTGGAAGGAAATTCTTTTTTTGTTTGTTTGTTTGTTTGCGGTACGCGGGCCTCTCACTGCTGTGGCCTCTCCCTTTGCGGAGCGCGCAGGCTCCGGACGCGCAGGCTCAGCGGCCGTGGCTCACGGGCCCAGCCGCTCTGCGGCACGTGGGATCTTCCCGGACCGGGGCACGAACCCGTGTCCCCTGCATCGGCAGGCGGACTCTCAACCACTGCGCCACCAGGGAAGCCCAGGAAGGGCTTTTTGTGGCTGGCAGGGCATATGGCAAAGGCGTGGCGTTCAGTTTGACGTCAGGACTCACTCATGGGTTATGCCGACAACCGCTGGCGTCGATGTGGAGTTTCCCAGTGATGGGAATGGGGTTTGCGTCTCTGGTAGCAGGGGCACCGGAGAGGGCTGCAAACCCCAAGGTGGACTTCCCACAGCTGCGGGCCCACCTTGCTGCTGCTTGTGTGAAATCACGAATAAGGCAAATTTTGGCGTCAAGTTCTTTGCGCTCCTCCCTTATACTCTCTGCCTCTTTTCAGACCCGTCTCTGCCCACGTTCACCCCTGGTGCCTCAGGGGGTCTGCCTGGGCTTCTTGCCCCTGCCTCTTTCCCCTTCACAGCTTGAATCTTATGCTGAACAATTGGCCTGCTGACTGCTGGCCCTCTCCCATAGCTTCAGGCGAAGTTCAGCAGGCAGAGGAGAGGTTATAGTCACAAGGCCTCTCTGTGTCCTTCAAATGATACCAAAGAAGGGGCCACCTGGTCAACCCCAGTCTGAGCCTGGCCTGGCTGCCAAGTTTACAAATTAACCTCATCAGCAGGAGACAGCTGTCCCTATTTAAACCCTTTCCAGGGGGGCCATGACCAACACCTAGAACATGCTCAGCTGAGGGGGACTGCGCTAGAACACTATTTGGGAAGTGGCCTGGAACGTTATTCCTTAATCAGGACACAGCCAACCCTAGATCTGTGAGCTCAGGAAGCCTGCTGTCTTGCTTCGGGGCTGACCCACTGCTGAACCACGCCAGCAACTTGTTTGTCCTTTGTTGAACTCAGAGTTTACCCTATAGAGGATCTCCTCCTTCTCTCTCAGCAAAGGACCGAAATGCTCAGTGTGGCCACTGTGGTCCAGCCCACATCTGCCCCTTTGACGCCAACTTGCCCCCCTGCTTCCCTGCCTTCCAGCTGCACTGGCCTCCCCTCCACTCCTTAGTGAAGCCACACTTTTTACACCATGTGACCTTTGCTCATGCTCTCCCTCCACCTGAAACATTCAGCCCTCACCCACCTGACCCCTGCTCATCCTCCAGATCTCAGCCCAAGCATCCCCTCCCCGCCGAAGCTTTTCCAGAGCCCCTGACTGGGTCCAGCACTCTGCCCTGTGCCTGCAGGGGGAGTTCCTGCACGATGGATGTCGGTGGACCCACCTAGCCTCTACCTTTCATGAAAGTAGGGACTGGTGGTCCCAGGCCCGGTGGCCTGCTCCTGGCACGCAGGAGGGGCCCCATGAATGAGCTGCATGACCTGAACTGGTCAGGGATGGCCTCCAGTGTGCCCATCCTGGTCTCCACTCTCTCTTTCTCTTTCTGCTCCTGCCTCCTTTTTTCTTTGCTTTCCCTTCCCTCCTTCCTCTTCATCCTTTCCATTCATTCCTTCTTCCTTCCTGGGCCTTGGGCCTACCTGTGGCTCCCAAGAACACTATTTAAGCCAACAGAAAAGCACTCAGAATTAAAGAAAAAGTTGCCACAGCTTGGCAGAATGTATGGCCTTCACCTAGATCAGCCCAGACCCAGGGCCTAGAGGGGGAATCTCATTCCTACTGTAGCCGTTTCCTAAGGCCGCTGTAACAAGTACCACAGACTGGGTGGCTTACACAACAGAAATTTCTTGTCTCACAGTTCTGGAGGCCAGAAGTTCAAAATCACGGCATCTGCAGGCTTGGTTTCTCCTGAGGGCTTTGAGGGGAGGATCTGGCCCAGGCCTTTCTCCTTGACTTGTAGATGGCCATCTTCTCCCTGTGTCTTGTCACATCATCTTCCCTCTGTATATGTCACTGTATCTCAATTTCCCCTTTCTAAAAGGTCACCAGTCATACTGGATTAGGACCCACCCTAATGATCTCTGATAACCAGGCTTCCCTGGTGGCGCAGTGGTTGAGAATCCGCCTGCCAATGCAGGGGACACGGGTTCGATCCCTGGTCCAGGAAGATCCCACAGGCTGTGGAGCAACTAAGCCCGTGCGCCACAACTACTGAAGCCCGCGTGCCTAGAGCCTGTGCTCTGCAGCAAGAGAGGCCACCGCAATGAGAAGCCCGCGCATGGCAACGAAGAGTAACCCCTACTCGCCGCAACTAGAGACAGCCCGCAGGCAGCAATGAAGACCCAACGCAGCCAAAAATAAACAAATAAATAAATAAATTTATAAACAAAACAAAACAAAGCTGGATGACTTCTGTCAGGACACTATCTCCAAATAAGCTCACATTCTGAAATACTGGAGGTTAGGAGTTCCACATATGAATTTGAGGGGGAAACAATTTAACCCATAACAACTACCTTCTACCCACCCGTTGACCACACCCTTTTTGACTTATTGAATGAGATAAAAATAGGGAACCACAGGGACACGTCATCTTCTGAAGAAATTATATGGGAGTCCCGGGATGGGGGAGGACAAGATAGGAATGTGAAGGGGAGAAAGACACCCAAGAGTGAGAAAGGAGGGTTGAACTGACAGAGAAGCTAAAACTCATGTTCATAGCCTCGCCCAGGGGTTCCGTGGCTGTGCTCTGGGGATCTGCGGGGCCTGGGTTCATATCTCAGATCTGCCACATACTGGCAGTGGGGCCTTTCCCCTCCCTTGTCAAATGTGATAATAATGGCACCTAACTTACGGGATGGTTGTGAAGGGCTTAGTACTGTGCCCGGCACATGGTAACTCAATACGCAGTAGGCGGGCTGTCGCTGTTATTACCAGCAGCGAAGGTCTAGCCTAAGTAAAATGGTCCAGGAAGAAGCTGTGACAGAGAAGAGGCTAATTGCCACTGATTCAGGCCCCATGACTGTTCTCATGAACAGCAATGAAGACAAGGGAACTGGAGCAATGGTCAGCCCAAGGCTTCTTCAGCTGTAGCCTGTGGACCAAAGGCATCAGAACCAGCTGGGTCCCAGCCAGGAAATGCAGAATCCTGGGCCCCTCATGAACCCGGCTACTTCAGGACTTGTGTGGGTAGGTCCCAGGAACCTGAAGTTTAAAAAATCTTTTTAATTAACTTAGTTTTTGAAGTATAGTTGATTTGTAATGTGTTAATTTCTGCTGTACAACAAAGTGATTCAGCTATACATAGACATACATTTTAAAAATATTCTTTTCCATTATAGTTTATCACAGGGTATTGAATATAGTTTCCTGTGCTATATAGTAGGACCTTGTTGCTTATCCATTTTATATGTAATAGTTTGCACCTGCTAACACCAAACTCCCACTCTGTCCCTCCCTCCTCTTCCCCTGGGCAACCACAAGTCTGTTCTCTATGAACCTGGTGTTTTAAAGAAGCTCCCATGTGATTCTCATGCACATTAAAGTCTGAAAACACCTGGGCCAGGCCACAGGTTCTGGAGCGGCAGAGATGAGTCTTGTCCATCAGTAACCCCCAGATCTACACAGCCCTGGTGTGAGGTAGGCACACTCCCACACTGTTCCTATCGCCAGCATTCCTCGGCTGAAGTCAGAGAGGTGGGCTTGAGCAATTATGCATAAAACACATCTCTGTGTGTCATGTTTTAAATGTTCGATTTAGAGAAATTGCATTGGCAAATCAAGCCTTTTCCATCACTGTAAACTTCACTGAGCCCAGGTACTACGTTCTGGATTGCCCATTCCTCCTCTCTCCACGGCTGGAGTCACCTAGTCTTGACCTCGGGCTTAGCTCAAGATGACCTCTGACCTTAGGCTAGAGGGGTGTCAGGATATCTGGCCCAGCACCCTTGCTGTGTCCGTCTCTGTACCATTTCCTCTCTTCTTGGGCACCGTCCACTGCCTGCTGCAGGAAGGCCTGAGGCCCACCTTGTCCCCCAGGGCCTGCGTTCATGTCTTGTTCCCAAACACCGAGCCCCAAAGGTCACGGGTCCTCAAGGCCGAGATTCCGTCCCCAGGCCAATGTAGAGTTCTGCCGTCTTCTTGGCAAAGCTTCCAAGTTCTGGTCTACTTTCTAGGGCCTTCAGATCGCATCTGTTGCTGAAGTCCATCTGTCACCAAACTCCACCTGCCTCTCAGGACACCTCCAGTGGTCCCCCAAATCACAGACGGCATACTGGTTAGCAGCACAGCCTGGGTGTAAGCCTGGCTCTGCAGCTTGGTAACTGTGTGACCGTAGGCAAATGGCCCAGCCCACCGAGCTCAATTCCTGCAGCCGTGACAGCCCTACTTCACAGGGTTGTTACGAGAATCCGGCGAGGTCACACACGTAAAGTCAGGCCCGGTGCCTGGCTCATATAAGGGCTCAAGAAACGCTGGCCACCAGCACAGAAGCTCCTCTATTCTGAAAGCTGGGAAATGCAAGCAAAACTCCACACCAAGGAAAAGCACCTCCAGCTGCCCAGAAGGTGGCACTGATGGTCACTCAGAGAGTCATTTTGGACCTTGGAACAAATGGACTTGTGAGCAGCCTTTTCAGAACTGACCTTTCAATGACAATAATAATAGTAATAACAGTAACAACAAGAAATACTTAGGTTTTACTCATTATAAACCAGGCACTGAGCTAAGACTATTACTCATTTGATCCTTTCAGTAATAAGGCTGGTACTTTATTACCCCATTTTACAGATGAGGAGACTGAGGCACAAGGTCACAGGACTAGTAAGTGTCGGAGTCTGAACTGAACCCCAGCTTCTTCCTGGCTGCAGAATCTATGTACTTAACCACTATTCTGCTGCCTCTCTTAAGTAGTAACATTTAGGAATCAAAATAATTACTGTTGGGCTTCCCTGCTGGCACAGTGGTTAATCCACCCGCCAACGCAGGGGACCCAGTTCGAGCCCTCGTCCAGGAAGATCCCGCATGCTGCGGAGCAACTAAGCCCGTGCACCACAACTACTGAGCCTGCACTCTAGAGCCCACGAGCCACAACTACTGAAGCCAGTGCGCCTAGAGCCCGTGCTCCACAACAAGAGAAGCCGTACCAACAATGAGAAGCCCGCGCGCCGCAACAAAGAGTAGCCTCCGCTCACCACAACTAGAGAAAGCCCGTGCACAGCAACAAAGACCCAATGCAGCCAAAAAAAAAACGACTTTGCGCTCCCAATGCAGGGGGCCTGGGTTCGATCCCTGGTCAGGGAACTAGATCCCACATGCATGCCACAGCTAAGAGTTTGCATGCCACAACTAAGGAGCCCGGGAGCTGCAACTAAGACCCAGGGCAACCAAAAAATATATATTATAGTAATAATAATAATTACTATTCCCTCCCTCCCTCTTCTCTCGCTATAGGCCACTGGCCCAGATGCTTGTCCTTGTTCCTGTACCTTGGACTCCTTTACCTCCCAGCTGAGTTGGACATCCTGTCAGCCCAGGTTCATTCTCTGCTACCTCCCCCCCCCCCCCAGGTAAGTCCCCACCTTTCTCTATGGCTGAATGGGCTGGATCCAGTCCCATCTTTAGGTGGGACACCTTAACAGTACTTGATGAACTTGATGAGTGAATCCTTAAGGAAAAACAGCCATTCACGTACAATTTATGTGTCCTGGATAGTTGTCAGATTGACCTAAAACAGGGTATGTCTGTAGCACGACTGATTGCAGATTATTTTTCCAGTAGCTTAAATCAAGGAGTATTGCATTAGCCAAGTAATGCCTATTTGATGAGGTGGAAGGGGTGTGTCTTCCCCTCTGTATGGTCTCTGACTGCTGGAAGCTGGCACAGCGGGGCCAGCAGCTCCATGACCTGTAATAGTTTATTCAGGGTCCACATAACGCACGTCAGCAGAGTGAGCGAGCACATCTCTGTCCTGGCATCAGACATCCCTTTGCTAGGTGTAGATGGAACGCATGGATGTCTGTCCACTGTCACCGTGGAAATATCATCATCAGAGTTGGTGCTACCTGCCTGTGAAGTCAAACCATTTTAATTAACTGGATACTGCTTCCTTAAATCCTTTTTGGAACCTGGCAAGCCCTATATGTGTATGTGCACACCAGATTTGGGAGGAAGTTTACAAGTAACTCAATGTCTTGTCCCTTAATTTTTCGTGTATTAACGTTGTTTTTGATGAGGTACTGCATTTACAAATCCATTTCCTCATGCTAAAAAGGTAGAATCAACAGAAGACAGTCAGGTACGTGATCTCAAAAGGGGAATTTCCTCGGAAGCCCTCGATGACAACACAAAGAAAACAAAGGGAGTTTGCGACTGTGAATCACGGTCTCCACCAAAATCCACATTCATTCACCCAGACAGCCTGGGAGGCGGCTGGCCAGCCCTTTGCTAGACACCCCTTGGCAAAGCTGATTTCTCTCCACCCCTTTGCCACTGTTGGGCTGGCTCGCCCTCACTCAGAGCCCAGTTCACCCTCTGCCCGGATGATTGCATCCGCCCACTGGTGTTCACGGAGCTAAATCGTAAACAATTGCATCCCTATAGCAAATGAAAGGGAAAGTGCTAGTTACCAAAGCAGGAAAGTGGGGGTGGATTTAAACAGCTGGAGAGAGCACAGAGCATTTGTGTCTGCTGAGGCGCAGAGCGAGCTCTTGCGCCTGAGAGGCGAGATAAGTGGGTGCCCTCTTGGGTCTCTGAAAAATGGGTCCGTGATTAAACGCCTGAAATTCCCACCCCAGCACCTGGAGGTCTGAAGTTTTCGAGCGCTCCGTCTAGAAGCCTTGCATAACTTTTGGCATATAATACTGACGTAGGTGTGGATAGCGTCAGTGCCAGAGAATGTGCCCGGTGGCTAGCCATTCCCCTTCCCTCTCTGCCGGTGCCTATCTGGAGGGGCCCTGAAATGAGGATGTGATTTTCAAAGGAGATCAGGACAGTAAGAAGTAATCCAGGTGACCAGCAGGGCCATCAGAATCCCACCCTCTCAAACACACTCAGATAGTCCTATGTTTCAGCCCAACTTTTATATCAAAAGGTTGAACAAATCTGAGGTGCCCACCCAGTGGACAGGATTTCTAGGTGCCTGAATTTCCAGGCTACCTAAGAGGGTAAGTGTGGCAAGCAGGGTGATGCCAGGCAGGCTCACGAAGGCCACCGTGTCCTGCTGAACCACAGAGGCTTTAGTGAATGAGAACCTTCCGCCCCCTCCAGTCCTCGTGGCCCGGCAGTGCGGGGATGAAGATAAAGGGGGCAGCGGGGGCGTGATTATTCTCACAGTCTCTGCACTCCAGGTGCTATTTTTACATGTCTGTGCGATTAGCCAGCCCTGCTTTTTATTCCAAGCAGCCTCATACTTGCACTGGGACACACACACACGCGCGCGCACGTGCGCACGCACGCGCACACACACACTCTCCACCTCAGCTCTGGATATACTATAACCTGCTCAGAACAGAAACCCTGATTCTTACCTGAACAGCTTGCAGGCTGAGGGCTGCTCCTCTCTCCGATCGAAGGGAAAGGGGATCCACTTGGTCTCGTCCGCTCTGTGGTGTCACTGTCCCTGCGCTGCAGCTGCTTCTCCAGCAGCCCCAAGCCGACTCTCTGAACCTCCCGGTGGCCGCAGCTCTGTGTGGGGAGAGGGGACGGACCGTGGCATGTACATCAGCTTACTGGTCCGCCTGCAGACACCGTGCCACAGAGCTGGCTCCCAGTCCCGCAGGGCTGTGCGGGAAGCAGGGAGGCAGGCGGGGGACTGATAATGCAGCCTCTGGGTCTCTGTCTGGCCTCGTTGATCTGCAGAGGGGACCTGCCTTAGCGACCCCGCCCACAGGGATGCACACGGAGCTCTAAGGGCCCCCAACCCTGGGCAGCCAGTGGCAGGCCCAGGGGCACAGAGCTGGTGGCCAGCAGGGAAGGGAGGCAGAGACAGCAGACGGCCGTGGCAGCTCTCCTGGGTGTTATTCTAGCGTGGTTTGTCCTGGGGCAAATGGCTGAGCCGAATGGGCTACTAGCCCGTCTGAGCAGATTCCTGTTTGTTTTGAGACCTCAGCTGGCAGGGAAACAGCGGGTCGCGGCTCAGAGACACTCCTCTGCAATCAGAAGGCTGCTGGATGAAAGGGAATCCTTTTTGCTTCTGGCATCTGGCATCCCCGCACAGGGTGTAGATGTCTGTGTGTGGCAGTGTGTGTGTGTCTGTCTGTGCTGTTCCCATGTTGCAAAGCTGCTCGAGGCAGTGGGCATGCAGTTTAGGGCTGGGGAGGGGCTGCAGAGAGAATATTTCTGCCCTTCCTCACCAGTGGTCCAGCCTGTCCATGCTGACCTAGGCGAACCATCCGGTGGGGATTTCTTCAGTGGACCATGGGTGGCATCTTTGTGCCCCTGGCCAGGATGGGGTAACGAAGAGAGGAAGCTGCCTGTACAAATAACTCTTTGGCTGCAAGGTGAGGAATGAAACTGGACTGAAAGGATACAGCTTGGGAGGTGTCTTTGAAGAGACCAAATGGAAACATGATTAATAGTTTCTTATAGTTGATGAAGAATCCTACCTGCTTATGCAGGCGTCTGAGCCTGGGAGGTGTCACAGAGTGTGTGTGCAAGCCTGCCCACCTGGTGATTCAGATAGGAGGTACAGATTGGCCTGTTGGAATTAGAAATATGCTCACTGGTCTCTCCCTCCTCTGGGAAGGTGGGGGTGGAAAACTGTTCTCCAGACTCATCAGGGAGCAGCCAGGGAGACTTCATGTGCCTCTGAAGGGACAGGCTCAGAGAAGCTCACCTCCTGTGACAGAACTAGAGGCACAGACATCACACAGCTCTGATAACGGATGAGCCACAGATCTCCTAAAAGGGACTTGAGAGGTGCAGAAAGAGTTGATTTCTGCAAACTTTATTAACAGGAACCTCCATGAATTGCCACTACCACATATTCAAAGGTCCTAATAATTTGCTTTTTAAAAAATAGTCATTTTCTCGAGCATCTGCACGATTCCAAAGGACCTCTGGATCACAGATGAAAATATTTCAGACAGTCATCTTCTCAATATTGGAGAATTGCTCTGCTGCATGCAGGGGGCAGGTGAACTGTTTTTAACCCCATGGAATGATAGATTGTAAAGTTAGGAAACACCCTGAAAACACCGAGGACAGAGATACAGCTCAGCGTCTCACCCAGGTTGCCCCCGTAGTTTCTAAGTCCTCACCGGGTCTGAAAGCTGGTCTCCCACCTCAGGCTAGCACTCTTGAACCTGCCCACACAGGGCTGTTGACCATTTCTGGGCTGCTCAGCATCTCAGGGCCCTGACTCCCTCCTTCCTGAAAGAGATTCATGAGGCTTTCCGAACCACGTCTTTCCCGCAAGCCAACACGATTATGGTGACAATCAAATGTGCCCAAGCATGTGACAGCACCTTGAACACCGGTAATGCAAGTGTAAGTCATTATTTTAGTGTTACTTCTCCATTACATCTAGTTGTGAAATGCTGTTAAAAAAAAAAAAGCCAAAAAACCACACAGCTTTCAGGCAAATACAACTACTAGCTACTGATATAAACCAGTTTCTTTATTACATATCAGGTGTTGTTCGGCAATGTTCCTGTCCAAATACTGGGAACTGATTCCTCAGTTCCTTAAAGTGCTTACTGTAATATAATTCTCCTCAATATTGAATTTTTTAATGTGTTGGTTTAACTTCCCTCAAGTTCCATATTTATTTCAACTTCCATGTTGAAATGGAAGTGTCTAGATTTATCATTTTTAAAAAATTTATTTTATCGAAATATAGGTGATTTACAATGTTGTGTTGATTTCTGCTGTACAGCAAGGTGATTCAGTTATACATATATATTCTTTTTCATATTCCTTTCCATTATGGTTTATTACAGGATATTGAATATAGTTCCCTGTGCTATACAGTAGGACCTTGTTGTTTACCCATTCTCTATGTAATAGTTTGCATCTGCTAATCCCAAGCTCACACTCCATCCCTCTTCCACCTCCCCTCCCCCATAGCAACCACAAATCTGTTCTCTATGTCTGTGAGTTTGTTTCTGTTTCATAGATAGGTTCATTTGTGTCATATTTTAGATTCCACATATAAGTGATATCATGTATTTGTCTTTCTCTTTCTGACTTATTTCACTTAGTATGATAATCTCTAGGTCCATCCATGTTGCTGCAAATGGCATTATTTCATTCTTTTTTATGGCTGAGTAGTACTCCATTGTGTGTGTGTGTGTGTGTGTGTGTGTGCGTATACATACCATATCTAGATTTATCATTTAAATAATATATGTTCAGATGCTTGGAGTCATGAGACATGATAATGTTAATACTTCCTGGCCCCTCTGTTATTTAACATGGGAAGGGACAGGACGTTTCCTAGTTTAAAAGTCTGGCCTCACAATAGCCTTCCAGCTCTGGGCTAGGAAATAGTCCATGGAAATAATAGCTGTCCAAGCCACTTATTAAGCGTTCACAAGATGCTAGATCCTATAGAGAGTGTGTAACAGAAACCATATCTTCCCTCAAAGCGATTAGACCACTTTTAAAGCCATTAAAACTATTTAAGATGTTTAAGTGATTAAAACTTTATATGCTTACTAGCCCCGCAGAGGGTGGATCTGAGAAAGGAAGAAAATGACAGATTTCGAGGACCAACAAAAATCCTAGTAGAAGCCGGGTAGGTTTATCCACAGAGGTGTGGCTTTGGCCGGAGTCAGCCACGTCTAGAGTGTTCTGGCCGGTGCTGGAGGTGAGATTTTTCCTTCCGTGTCCTAAGAGATTGACTCACTATCAAGCACTTCAGCGGCAGCTATTACAGAAAGTGGTTCTAAACCACTTATAAGAGCTTTAGAAGGACGAGAAAGGTAGAATGGGGCGTTTCTTTGGTTTTTTCTTATTCTGTGCTCAGTGCCTCTGAAAATCAGATGTAAAACTGTCACTTTTTAACTGCACCAACATGAAAAAGGAATCAGAGCGTGATAGATTCAGTAGGACTCCAGATGTCCCAGAAAATAAATTTTCTTTCTCTCCCGGCATAACACATAAGCCCTGGTTTCTTGTTCTTGAACCTTGAGGCTGACATTCAGTATTTGCTTTAAAATTTCCCCTTCGTGCATCCTGTTTACATAAACGGTACAGTTATTTGAAATGCATACCAGACACACTGCATTTTCTTTCTAATCTCATTTAACCTTGTTCGGACTCAACAAATCCTAATCAACTGACAGGAGAAATCAGATACTGCCTGCCGCTTTCTCCCTGCAGTAAAGTATTTCCTTCTGTTTATGCCCAATCATGCAATTAAATGAAGGGCATGCTGGCCTCCTGGCGAACCGGCTGCCAAGATGACGGAGGGGAGCAGTTTGACAAACAGGGCACAGGGAAATACAGCAGACATTCACAGGAAATTGTATTGGTTGCCCAAGGAGACCTGAGAGACACAAACATCACCAGAGCTACAGGACAGAAATGGGGTCCAGAGGTCCTCCAGTGAGAAGGTGCCTCGCTCTGATCCCACTCTAACCCAAGGACAGGAACTTGTCCCAGTTTGTCAGCCTGGCTCTCAGCGGCTTCGGGGGAGGATGCCTAATTAGAGAGGGTCACACCCATGAGAAGTAGGCTTCCTCTTTCTGATATTGGTTACCCATAGTCTATTGTATGTTTTCCTAGATCTCAGCTTTTCAATGTTTATTTTAAAATATTTTATCTTTAAATAAAAGTAATGCCTTGTGCACATGTTAAAAATGCACAATGTACAGAGAGGCATAAAATGACCCTCACTAACCCCCTTCTTCCCAAGATAACCACTATTTACTTTTTTTTCTGGATCCTTTGAGGGACAGAAATGTCTTCACACACTTGAATGTGTGTATGCTTAAAAGCGATTTACTAGGCACGGTCCTGCATTGTTGGGTTTTTTTTGTTTTTGTTTTTGTTTTTTTTTTTGCTGTACTTGGGCCTCTCACTGTTGTGGTCTCTCCCGTTGCGGAGCACAAGCTCCGGACGCGCAGGCTCAGCGGCCATGGCTCACGGGCCCAGCCGCTCCGCGGCATGTGGGATCCTCCCGGACCGGGGCACGAACCCATGTCCCCTGCATCGGCAGGCGGACTCTCAACCACTGCGCCACCAGGGAAGCCCCGCATTGTTTGTTTTTCACTTAATAATAGATCTTTGCACATTGGTCTAAGTGCCAATATTCCTTGCCTGCATTATCGCGATACCTCCTCGCCGACTTCCCTGCTTCTTTCTACCCTTACCCCCTACAGTTCATTCCAGAGGGATCCTGCTAAAAGGTAAATTGGATCATGTTTCTATTTGGTCAAAACTGCCCAGTGCCTTTCTTTGGCACTAAGAACAAAAGCTGAGCTTGCTGTTACCACCTGCCCCTCCAAATCCACCCCCGATGCATTTCTCCTTTTCACTGTGCTCCAGCCTCACTGTTCCTCATACAGGCCAAGTGTGGTCCTACCTCAGGGCCTTTGTACTTACTGTTCCCCCTGCCTGAAGTGCATGCATTTCTTTTCTGCCCCTTGATTCTTTACATGGCTGGCCCTTCCTTACCATTCTGGTCTCATTTCAGACCCTCCTCCCTGACCACCTGTTCTAAATCAGCCCCTCATAGATCTTTCTTTTTCTCCATAGATCTTTTTACTAGCTGAGAATTATCATGTTCAGTTATTTGTTTACTTATATGTTGTCTGTCTTCTCCTAGCACACACACTGGAATGTAAAGTCCGTGAGGAGAGCAGGGATTTTATCTGTCTTTTCACCCTTATATTCCCAGTACTTGGACCAATGGTTCTCAAACTTGAATGTGCATCAGAATCGCAGATGACTGTACCCCAGCTCCAGAGTTTCTCATTCAGTAGGTCTGGAGCAGGCCTGGGAATTTGCATGTCTAACAAGTTCCCAGGAGATACGGATGCTGCTGGTCCACGGACCAGACTTTGAGAACCACCAGTCTAGACAGTGCCTGGCACACAGTGAATTGCTTATACGTTTATTATGTGAACACACGAGTCTGCACGGAAGGATCTGCTATTTTCTTTGGAATGGCAGTTTTATTTTCACTGTATCATTTATTTATATTTATTGGACAGGAAACCTCCTCCAATTCTTTGTGACAGGAGGACCCCAAGTTCTGTCACCTAAAATGATGTATCAGCTCCATTGGTTTGTCAGCCAATGATCAGAAACCTAAAGTGTTATAGGCCCAGGGGAGCCAGTGAGAGGCACCCCTCGTTCTCTGCCTCAGTAACACGTCAAAGCCAAAGTGGGTGGGATTCTCCCTTCATATGTGACAGAGAACTTTCCCTATGGGGAATCACTCAGGCCTCCCCTGCAATTGTTTAACAGCTGTCCTGTTGACTTGCCTTGGTGCGTTGGAATGTATACAACACACACACACACACACACACACACACACACACACACACACACACACACACACACACACACACGTTTTCATACTGAGTTTCAGGAAGTTACAAGATGCCCCAAGTCCATTTTAATCTCAAATTTTAAAACTCCTGATCTAATCATTGGCTATCTATTTGGCAAAACAAACAAGAACAACCTGGATCCCCAGTTTGTTTTTAAATTCCCAATTAAATAAGAGGTTTAAATGTAATAAGACAAACCTTAGAGGACAACATTAGAGAAGAGCATTAGAGGAAAGCATTAGGTAATGAGATTTACCATCTTAGGATGGGGAATGCTTTTTGAAGCATGATTTGAAACCCAGAAACAAAAACTGAATAGTGAGATTGATTCCATAAAATTTAAAATGATCTGGACAAGAAAGAAGAAAAAAGATCCTCCAGTTTAGACTCCGGGGAGAAATCTATGGAGCCTATCTTTTCCGTCTATATTCTTTCCACTTGAATTGTTTGGGTGGCCTGTGGCCAAGCGTGGTGGGATGAGACATAAGCTTATCAGAGCAGACGGGGTAAGACCACATCCTTCAGCGAAGCCCTGGCGCTGGGTTCATTAGCCATGGTTTGGAGGTTTTCTGAGCAATTTTATTGAGATGTAATTCACATACCATGGAGTTTGCCCATTTCCAGTATACAATTAAGTGGTTTTAGTATGTTCACAAAGTTGTGCAACCATCACCACTGTCTAATTTAGAACTTTTTTTTGTCATCCCCGGAAGAAACCCCATACCCGTTAGTAATCATTCCTCATCCCTGCCCTCCCGCCAGGCCTACGCAACCACCGGTCTACTTTCTGTCTCTGTAGACTCGCCTGTTCTGGCCATTTCATATACATGGGATCATACAGCGTGGGTTTCTTTTCCTTATAAAGCATAGTGTCTTTAAGGTCCATCCACATGGTAGTTGGATCCGTATGTATCAGCACGTCATCCCTTTTTATTGCTGAATAATATTTCACTGTATGGGTACGCCATCTTTTATTTGTTCCTCAGTTAATGGACATTTGGCTCATTTCCTCTGTTTAGATGTCATGAGTAACGGTGCTGGAACATTCGTGTTGTATACAAGTTTTTGTGTGAATATTTGTTTTTATTTCTCTTGGATCTAGTGGCGGTTTTTCTCTTAACTATTCACCCAAAGCCTATTACTTAGCCTATTTAATTCTTTGGGTTTTAGCTTTGTTCTATCATGACCCGCCTGGGGAAGCAAGCAGGCTTGGACCTCAGAGGCCCGCTTCCCGGAGTCCCGGCCCCTCCCTGCTTCTGTGTATTTGGGAATGTGCTTTCATCTCACTGTGCCTCCCTCGTGGGGATGCCAGCTCTCTGAGCCTCTCAGGGATACTGTGAGGATTCATGGCATACACCCAACAGGATCTGCTCTCGAGAAGGTGCTAACTCACGAGAGCAGGTTCACGTGCATCAGAGAAACAAGATACCCTCAGACCAAGGGCTCCCAGCACCACAGGTGATGGCATCAACCGAGAGGCCGGTGGCTGGATGCAGAGGCACAGACGTTATAAAACAAAAAATACCGTTTACTTAAGATTTGGGTTTCCTTGGAGATCTGCATTTGCTGAATTTGGTTGCTTTCCAAATCCTGCAAGCTGCCCTCTGAGTGAGGCCTCTGGCCTGGTCACCCTGTTCAGGGGGCGGGAGAAAGGACAAGGCCATGCCTGGTGATGGGCAGCTGGACGGGCAGACAGATTCTAAAGCCCACCCTCCAGCTAACGTTTCCCCAAAGACCATTCTAATCGAAGAGCTCATCTCATCAAAAAGCACCTCGCTCTCTGCAGAGCCCCAGAGGTGCCTCCTTTTGTGAAATTCCTCTGCCCCTGACCTTCTTGTTGGCTCTGGGGTAGGGGTGTGACCCCTCATCGCTGGGCGAACCCCCTGTAGAGGCACTGGGAGCCCCGGAGGCAGAAGAGGGGCCTAAAATATCTGAACTTTCTCCTGCTCTCTGACCAATCACCTGTGCCCCTCGCTCTTTCAAATCAGGGAGCAGGAAGTACCACTGATAAACATGTAACCGAGGAATCTAATAGGAAAGGAGATGGTAGGCTTGCCTGGGTTCTAACTCCCACGCTGCCACTTCCTAGCTCTCTGATCTAGGACAAGTGACTGAGTTCTCTGAGACTCCGTTTCCCCATCTGTTAAATGGGGATAACAGTGGTGTTTACCTCGTAGGGTCACTGTGAGGATTACCTGAGATGATGCCTGTCAGGGGCTCCAGTATACATTCAGAGCTCCATCGGTGTTTGTCATAGTTATTATATTACTTATACAATCAGAATTAAGGATCTCAAGTAATCTAGGCATCCTCTCTAAGCTATTTAGGGAGGCTGTTTTTATCTATTTTTATTGGTTGGAAGCACCTAATGTGTGTTAGACACCACAAGGAGGGCTGGGGATGAAACTTAATTTTCCCCAGGAATGTAAAATTCAAGCTGGGAGAGAAACTAAGATACATGCAGTTCCTAAAGAACAGGGAAACAGTGGACTGCAATGCCGAGGGGCAGCGCTGTCCCAGTGTGGAGAGGGAGAGAACAGAAAAGGCTGGGTGGGCCAGATGCGGCCTCGGAGAGGAGGCAGCACGGAGTCTGGCCCTTGAAAGGCAAGATGGGTTCACATTAGCAGAGAAGAGGGAGGAAGAAGTGGGCAAAGGTGGGTGAAGGGAAGGGGAGACCCGTGGGAGCACAGGCAGGTTGGGGGCCCAGTGGGTCTGGGCATGGTGGGTAGTCTGAGCCAGAGACAAGCCTTCTGGTGTCTTTCCCACTCTCAGGTCCCTAGGGATGATGTACCATGGGGTCTTTTAGTCACCTGTTCTACTAATAATTATCCTTTCTATGAGACTTTCTGTCACGCGTACATTTTTGTGGACTATAAGAGGGAGGAAAGAGGCGGGGTTATGTTGGAGGAGCTCTGGCTCTTAATCTAGACGATCACCAAAAAAGCCGTACAAAGTGCCAACCAATGACCTTGGCCATCCTGCATGCAGCCCCCTTGATTGTCTTCGGGGACCCAGCCTTTCATTGCTTTCAGGCTGTGTGATTTTGGGTGGGGATGACTACACCCCCATGGCAGGGATGGCACAATACCCACATTGGTTCAGTGAACTGTGACCCTGAGACTCTAGCTAGAACTGTTGGGAAAGGGAAACACCTATTCTTGTAGGTTGGCTGGGCCAGTAGGATGTCAGCCCCCAGCTGCCGGCAGCCATCTTACCACCAGGATGAGTGAGTCTTCCTGGGAGTAGAATGACAGGGATGCAAAGCAAGAAATGGAGACAGACAGATTCAGGATAACATCATCTGGGCACCTGGATCCCACCATATCAAAACCCTGGCTGTTTCAGTTACATGAGGAAAACATTTTTCCCTTTTTTGGTCTAAGTCTCTTCAAACTGGATTTCAGTCCATTGTCACTAGAAGAATCTTGACTCATTCAAGGAGTTATCTTGTTCCCAGCAATGTTGCTGGCTTTACTCTTAGCATAGATATTTGTGGTCCTGAGCCGAGGGATAACGGTATGCGTATGCAAGCGATGGAGACACCTATCCGTACCCTCAATAGGCACAGGTACATGTCACGTGCTCGGGTGGCGGAGATGTTAGAAAGAGAACCCAAAACTCTGCAAAATGCCGTTCTTCTTTGCCCCTTGACTCTGCTTACAGAGCAATTCTCCCCAAACCCTTGATTTTATTCCTCTTGTTCTCAACCAAAGAAGAGAGTTCTTGGATCTGTTAAGTATATTTTGCAGGGTTCTAAAGTCATCAGGGAGAGATGGGGAAGGGGGGAAAGGAATCTCTACAGATGCCATTTGTGTTTTCTCCCTTTTGCCCAGTTACAGGGAATCAGCTGGCATCCTTTATTTATCTCCTATTCGATGCAGAGCTTTTAAAAAACTAAGCATTAGCATTGCTGCAGTGGGATTTGTCTAATGATTTTCTGGGAAATGTCTTCTTGGATCTCAGCAAAGATAATTCACTTTGTAGAAACCCTTTCCTGCTTCCCTGCTGAGCATTCGACTCACCCAGTTCTTTCTGGAAGCAAGCTGGCCTCCGAATGAGAGAAGGGAGTACAGGAATGCTTTAGTCTAGCATCCATCACACAGCCTCAAGCCTGCCACCGACTCAGATCAGGGAGAAGCAGGGGGCGGGGGGGGCGCGGAGAGCATTCGTGCAGAGCACAAGCCTGAAGCCAAGCGGAAAGTCCACAGCAATCGGAGCCCCTTGGCGAAACGGATGCACTCACCTCCGTACTTTGGTTCTGGGGCACTTTCTTTCTGGGTGACAGCAGCTGCGTAGCCTACAGCATCCACACTGTCCTACCAGGACTGCTGCAGGCAGGCCACCGCGGGAGGAAGGGCGTGGCCTTCACCAAAGGAGGCAATGCCCTTATTCCCCTGGAGTCCAGGCTGTTGGAGCTGCTTGTTCTCTCTCTCCTGCTCCCTCTCTGATGTGTATGGAGCTCAGGGAGCCCCCAGAGAAGGGCCGTGTGCACACCACACACCACACCCGCCCTGATGCAGGTGGGCTCCGCAGCCTTGGGGAGCCTGGGGAGTGCGTTGTCAGGCCACCCTCATGGGGTCCCTACCAGTGCGGCTGGTGTACCCACAGAAAGCCCAAGGACAAGCACTTGTGTATTTATTTCTCCCCCTCTCATGTGATCTTATTTTTGGACCAAACACAAAAGCTATTTGGGGGCTGGACAGCTGCCAGGTGAAAGGGCAGTTATCTCATCCAACTTGTCTCCATGCCTCTCTCTCAACTATGTCCCTGTTACCTTTCCACATATAAGGCAGAAGGCGGGGAGGGGGGCTTGCTCTGAACCTTACTTTTAATATATCTGAGCTATTAGTCCAAATTACTAACTTTATTTTAACCAGTTCATCCCCACCCTTTGAGGTTTCACAGACTATCAATCTAATGAACAAAGTCACTGCTTTTCTATCTGAGGCTGGTGGGCATGTCCTACAGTCAACACGCATCTGGCCGTCATCTGCACACTGCTGTAGACACAGAGACCCTCTTACCAGCACTGGGTGGGACCCCACCCCTGGAAGGCACTTGTGAGCAATGTGGAGGAGTGAGGCTCTTACAC
This sequence comes from Leucopleurus acutus, assembly GCF_964270905.1. Classification (NCBI taxonomy): domain Eukaryota; kingdom Metazoa; phylum Chordata; class Mammalia; order Artiodactyla; family Delphinidae; genus Leucopleurus; species Leucopleurus acutus. The sequence goes on along the minus strand of NC_139145.1, from coordinate 57,050,825 downwards.
TGAATCACACTGATTCTGGCTGTTTCCCTGGCTGTTTCTGCTTCTAATTCCTAGGCGTGTAAAACTGAAAATATTTAAAAAGCTTGGGTTTTTGCCTCTGGTTCTTCCTCTTCAGACCTGAATGGGAAGCTTTGAAACCCTCATGCCTGACAAAATGCCAATTCCATATCATCTTCGCCATCACCACTGTCATTTCTTGAGCCCTTGCTAAATGCCGTTTTCATGCTGAGCTCTCTTCTCGCGTTTGTCTCATTTATCCTCGCAACAGCTCTGTGGGGAAGGTAATCCTGTTCCGATCTGACAGCCAAAGAGGCAGAGGCTGGGGAAGGTGAGCTTGCCAAGGAGAGAGATCCCAGCCCCCATCATCTGACTGAATAGCAGGAACTTTCCGTCACTTTGCTCCCTGTCTCCATAAATTATTGACATTTCACTGTTGTTTTCATTTTATAAGAAGAATAACAAAAACCTCACACTTGATTCAGACCCATGACTTCAATCCTCAGTTTCTTTTCCCAATCTCAGTTCTTGAAGGGAAAAAAGAATAAGGTTTTCATCTGTTTACAGTCCCAGGCCCTGATTCTAGGTACAGGATGGAGAGTCTCTGGCCTCCATTCTCCGTGGAGCCAGTTTCCTATGAATAATTCACTGTGCAAACACACACACACCAGAGAGGACTGGGTGGGGCCGCCCAGGCTGTGGTCCTCACTGCATCCAAGGTGAATTGCCCTTTCTGTCTGCTGCCTTGAGGGAGAGCCAGGGAGATGGAGCCCAATAGCTTGTCCAACACTGCCCTCTGCTGGCCACTAGCATGCATTACCCCTAGGATGGTGGTCTTCAAGACTTTCCAATGGGCACACCAGGGATTATTTTTAGAGAACCAATTTCCAGGTTCCCAGTTTCTTTAGGTACCTTTTCCTAAAACTGATTTGCCTGAGAACATGTCTGTGTTCATAATAATCCTACCTTTACTGGAAAGCATACCCCTCACTCTTCAAAAATCTTACTAAGGAACCATAACCCTGAATGTAAAAATTTCCAGGTCCAGGTTCTCAAACTGGAAGCTTCCTTTAAAAATTTAATTCAACTTCCCTTCATAACTAATTAAGGCAGTCTTTAATTGAACAACTTTTGTCTCTTCCATCCCTTGAATTTGAGGGAGAGTACCGTGAAAGTTGTAAAGAATATTAGAAATAAAAATAACAGATTAATAGGTACATTTAGAGAATGTTGTCACAGTTTAAATTTTTAATTCCAATGTTTACAATATGCTGGAAGCTATTATCTTGAATCCATGTGAACTTAGTGGTGAACGTTTAACGTCAATTTTTAAATGTGAGTATAAGTAACATTATTTTTCAAAATTGTTTTAGAAGGCACAAGGGCAAAAATGGGTGAATCAGTCAGCCCTTGGCTTTTATCCATCCATCCATCCATCTTTCCACCCATCCAGCCAACACCCATTGAGCATCTACTGTCTGTCAGGCATTGTTTTGGGCACTAGACATAAAAATGGTGAGCAAAAACTGACATGTGACATGCCAAATTCTTACTTATGAGTCCCTCTAGGGAATTGAGTGAGGGGAAACAGATTAATTTAGTACTTTCTCAAATAAATGTAAGGATTCACATTTGATAAGTACTTCCAAGGAGGGGTATTCAGTGATGAGAGAACGTAGAATGAGGATTGTATGTTACGAAGATTGACCTAACTCACGGTGGAGATGTTAGGAATAAAGTCTGAAGCCAGAAAAAGGTACTCAGCAATCTCTATGAAAGGACTGTGAGAACCCAGGAAGAAAGGCCATTTTAATGTGGGAGGATTGGTGAATAGGATCAACCTTTGCAGAGTCAGTTGTTTTTAGAAAGGGCCTTTGCCCTTACACAAATACAGTCCATATTTAAAAATCACTGGGACCAAATTTTCCCCAGGGAACATTTGGCATTTTTGGTTGCTGCAGCTGGGGCTGTGCTCACGGCACCTAGCGGGTAGAGGCAAGGGATGCTCTAAGCCTGCTGCAGTGTTCGGGATAGTGCCCTCCACAACAAAGTATCCAGGCTACCCCTAAAGTCAGTAGTATTGGAGTTGAGAAAGCCTGTTATGGATGGGGGCAGGGCAGGCCTCGTCCACGTGTCTACAGTGGATGTGGACCTATTCATCCATTCATTCATTCAACAGGTGCTTATTGAGTACCCACTATGTTCAAGACACCATTCTGGGCATAATCGAGGCATACCAGGCACCCCCTAACCAAAACTGTCATCTCAAGTGGCCTACCTGGGTGTGTTCCTGTTACCCAGCCTAAACTTTTCACCATTAAAATGGTGGCAAGACTGGTCTTGCTGTCTGTAGAGAAAGAGACAAAAATCTATGGATGTGATTCACGATATGGTGGCTGCAACATGGCAAGAGTGAAAACAGCCTAAATGTCTGTCAAGAGGGGAATAGCTACATCATCTGGTACATCCGTACAATGGTATACTGAGCAGCCAATAAAAAAAAAGAAAGAGGCAAATTTCTTTGAGATGACACAGAAAATAACCATGAAGATATTAACTGGAAAAAAATTTTCAGAACAGCGGGTTAAATGAGATTGATCTGAGTTGTGTTTTTAAAATTGGTTTTTTGTGTGTGTTTGCTTGTGCATGCAATTGTTGGGAAAAGTCTCACCAAGTTCTTAAAAACGGCTACCTCCAGAAAGTGGGGAAAAACGTGTAACACGTTCATTGGGAAAAGTTCCCCACCTAATTCCCTCCTTTCACACCAGTTAGATTCTCCCCAGTTCATCCTCTCAGTTACCACCAATATTCAGCCGCTCACCAACTTCTGGAGAACATTCAAAAAACTTCCAGGATAGTATCCATTCCTTATTATTAACCCAGGGTCCTTCAAAACTTGCCTCCAGGCAGTCTTTATGGGCTCTTCTTGGGAGCCGATCTTCCTGCGACAGCCCTGTTCCCACCCCACCTCCCCAGAGCTTAAGTCATAGTGAACTCACCAGGACTTGTCACACCGTACTCTTTCAAGGCAGGCTCACCTCTGTGCCTGAAAAGTAATCTTTTTCTTTTTCTGCTTGTATTAGTCAGGATAGACCAGGTTATACTACATTTATAAATAATCTCCAAATTTTAGTGACTTAAAGTAACAAAGGTCTGTTCCTCATACATCAACGTTGACATGTCCATGTGTAGGTTGGCTGGGCAGTTCTGCTCCATGTCATTCTCAGTTGAGGGCCCAGACTGAGGGAGGTCCAGCCCTCAGCTTACAGGAAGGAAAGGGGAGAGATGGTTACTGTTACACTAGCACCTGGCAGTTACTCCTACTCACATTTCATTGGTCAAAATGAGTTTTATGGCCACACCTAACATAAAATGAGGTGGAGAATTTTAGTCCTATTATTTGCTTGGAAGGTGAGGAAGTGAGAGTCATAAATATTTGGGGAACCTGAATTCTATTAATTGCTGGGGGGGCTTCCCTGGTGGCGCAGTGGTTGAGAGTCCGCCTGCCAGTGAAGGGGACACGGGTTCGTGTCCCGGTCCGGGAAGATCCCACATGCCGCGGAGCGGCTGGGCCCGTGAGCCATGGCCGCTGAGCCTGCGCGTCCGGAGCCTGTGCTCCGCAATGGGAGAGGCCACAACAGTGAGAGGCCCGCGTACTGCAAAAAAAAAATAAAAATATATAATTGCTGGGTGCAAAATATATACATATATAAAATATATATATGTATATATCTCCACGAAGTCAGGTTTACTGATCATGTTCAAACAATCTATATCCTTACTTATTTATCTGGTCATTTCTTGTGATTTTTGTCCATCTTAGTGTCATATGTTTTGAAGCCACATCATAAAATGTATAGAAATTTTATAATCACTCTATTTTCCTTGTGAATTGAAATTTTAAAAATTATGATGTATCCTTCTTTAGCTGTAGTAATGCTTTTGGTCTGAAAATATGTTTTGTCTGATGTTAATATATACTGTAAATATTAATATGATTTTGCTTAATATTTATGTTTTGTCTACCCTTTACTTTCAACATTTTAAAACTAATATTTTAGATGTGTTTCTTATAAACAGTATATAGATTTTTAAAATCCAGCTCAATACTCTTTGACTTCTAATTGACGTATTTTGTTCATTTACATTTAATGAAATTACTGATATATTTGGATTCAAATCTACCATCTTATTAAATGTTTCCACTTGTCACATGCTCTATGTTCTTTTTATCCTCCTTTCTTTGTTTGCTTTTGGAGTGGCTAAATATTCTGTTTTACCCTCTCTTACGTTGCAAGTTATATACTTTTTTTTTACTGTTCATTTAGAAGTTATCCTCGAGATCACAATATGTATCTTTGATTTATCAAAGTCTAATGTTAATTAACATTTTTATCTTCTTCCATAGTAATACAAGGACCTTAGAACATCTTAGTTCCATTTACCCCTCCCTCCTTACTTATGTGTACTTGTTATACATTTTAACTTTTTAAATCCCCAGTGGACATTGCCCTGTTGTTTTGTACAGTCTACTTCATTTGGATTTCCTCAAATTAATCTCTGCATTGTTCTTCGTTTTTTCCTGCACCTGTAATCTGTCATATTAAATCATTTTCCTTTCCCTTAAAGAACATGCTTTAGTGTCTGCTGCTGGTAAAGAATCCTGAAAATGTCTTAAGTTAACCTTTGTTATTAGAGGCTCTTTTCACTGGGCCTGAAATTCTAGGTTGGTACTTCTTTTCTTTCAGCCCTTGAAAGATATTTAAATTCTACTAATTTCTAGCTTCCATTGTTTCTGTCAAGAAGCAAGCTAACAGTCTATTCCTTTTTTCAAGTAATGATAGCTGCTTTTAACGTTTTTTTCTTCTCTTTGTCTTTGGTTTTCATATACTTTACTATGACGTGTACCTAGGTGTAGTTTTTATTTATCCTGCTTGGGGTTCCCAGGGATTCTGGGATCTGTGGCTTGTTTTTCGTCAATTTTGGCAATTTCTCAAATATTTTTCTCTTCAAATTATTGCTCCTGCCCTATTCTCTCTCTCGTCTCCTTCTAGAACTTCAATCCTCACTTTATCTTCCACATCTCTTATTCCCTCCACTGTATGTTCCATCCTTGTGTCTCTCCATGTTTCATCCTGATGTTTTCTTCTAACCGACTTCCCAGTTCATCACTTCTCCCTTTGACTGTGTCTAATCTGCTTTAAACCCATCCAGTCAGCTCTTTACTTTTGTTATTATATTTTCAACTCTAAATTACTATTTGGTTATCTTTCAAATCATTATTGTCCCTTTTTAAAAAAATTTCCAGTTCTCTGCCATATTTTTAAATCTCATCTTTTATCTCCTTTGCACAAAGTCTGTGTCCAGTAACTCCAAAAGTGGAATTCTCTGGGATTGTTTCTATTATAGTTGTTTCTGTTGGATCTCATTCACGTTGTCTTGTTTCCTCATGTGTCTCGGTACCTTCAGACCGAATTGTATGTGAAAAATTGTTAGTAGAAGTAAAGTGAGACGTTATGGTGTTATCTTCCTCCAGAGGTACGGTAAGTCCCCTACATATGAACAAGTTCCGTTCTGAGAGTGCGTTCATAAGTCCGATTTGTTTGTAAGTGCAACAAAGTTAGCCTAGGTCCCCAACCAACACAATCGGCTATATAGTACTGTATTGTAATAGGTTTATAATACTTTTCACACAAATAATACATAACAAACAAACAAAAAATAAACATTTTTAGTCTTACAGTACAGTACCTTGAAAAGTACAGTTGTACAGTACAACAGCTGGCGTACAGGGGCTGGCATCGAGTGAACAGGCAAGAAGAGTTACTGACTGGAGGAGAGGGAGGAGGTGGGAGATGGCAGAGCTGAAGGATCGTCAGCGATAGGAGACAGAGGGCGAGCTGCAGTTTCACTCACGCCTGACGCTGATGGCACAGGATCTGGTTCCTTGCTGGATTCAATTCTATCTACCCTCTTCAAAAAATCGATCCAGTGATGTCTGGGTAGTAGCTCTTTTTTGTCATTGTAGATGACACAGTAGCACTGGATTGCATTCTGAACGACTGCTGCAACCCTTGTGTACCGTTCTATGTTCAGGTGTGCCTCCTCAAACAGAACTAACTTAGGTGATTGGACACACGAACGCACGTTCGCATCTTTGAAACTTTGCAACTTGAAGGTTTGTATGTAGCGGACTTACTGTACTTACGTTTGCTTCTGCTAGGCACCTGGGGATACTAGCAACCTGGTCTGGCCAATCTGGCCTTAATCCAGTTTGAAGAATTAAGCTCATTGGAAGCTGGGTTGGGACTCTGCAAAATCTGGTTATTTTCAGTTCACCTAGTCTTAAGGTGCAATTTCAGGGTCTTTGTCTAAAACGGGGAGTTACAGTACCCCGGCTCCTTCGGCGGGCACTGGATCCCACCTTGTGTCCCCTTAGACATGCAGAGCTGCCTAGGTGCTGCTTAACCTCTCAGCTTCTTAGTTGTCTCTTCCTGAGGCAGCAAATATCCCAAGGGGGAAAGGGCCCCCAGTTGTTGGGCTTGTCTCCCTGAATGGCCATCTTTTCCTGGAACTTGGTTTGGCAATTCTTCACGATCTTCTTAAGGTTTTGGTGCCTTCAGGCTGATTTTATTCTTATTTTGTCCAGCCTTTCTAATTGTCCCCAGCAGGAAAGCAGACCCCGATGATCTAGTCTGCCATTACCAGATGGTAAGAAGTATAAATGTAGGAAGTTGTCCAGGTGTTTGGGCACGTGCACACCTTATGTGAGTGGTGGGCACTGGGGTCAACCAGAGAGCATGTGCTTATTTTTGCCTTATGGGGATGAAAGTCTCATGTTGCCAGATTTTCCAATTTTTTTCAAGAGAAGTAGGAAATGTGGGCTTTTTAAATGTGAAATCCCAATTTTCAATGGTGGTTAAAAAAAATTAACTCTCAATGAGCCACACAAGATCCATCTGGGGTCCAAACCGAGCCCACTGGATACCAGTTTGAAATAGCTGGACTGCAGTCTGCGTTGATGGGAGAAGTGGGGTGAAGGGTGGCTCTCCTTTACCAGTAAACGCTAGCCTCCAGCGGTCCAGGCTGCCTTGAATAAACACCAGGCCCTCATACAAAAAAATAACTTTAAAACCACTTTATGTCTCTACGGAAATCTCTTAAAAATGCCAAGGGGGAGGATGGATTCCAATCATAACACCAAGAACATTTCTGAAAAGCCGTCTCCCATCTCTCTCCCAAATCCTCCTCATGGCAGCTCAGCAGCTACTCCAGTCCCCCAGAATTCATCTCTTTAATTCCTCCCAGTTCAGCCCATCCCTGGCTCTTATCTCCCTTGTCCCCCTTCTCACCTTCTGATCTGTTCTGCTTCTTCCATTAGGTGATTCTCCGCCTTTGCTTCAGTGACCCCATCAAGTCATCTGAGTCACAGCACCACACAGTGCAGAACCCCTTCCCATGGTTTCCTACCTTCTGCACGAGATAGGCTCCAAAACTTCGTGGGCCAAAGCTAAATCCTCCTTCACAGGAAGTGGGGGCAGGGAGAAACGGTGCTGTCAATACTCTAAAATATGTGTGTTTTCCTGTCCCATCAGCTCTGCCATCTGGGATGGGGTGAAGCCAGGACAAGACGTCATTTTGCAAAGGAGGCAGAGCCCATATCAGGGTGCCTTGGCACCAGGGTGAGTTTTCGGATGGCTGCCATCTCCTTGTCACTTACTTTCTATTGAAAGGACAGGGTCCCACCCAACCCACCACCCCTCCCACAGACGGGGAGGGAGAAGCCAGAAGGAAGAGAAATCAAAGTGGACTTTTTCTGATGTGTCTAAAAATAGAACGTTGGCAAAGCCTGTCACAGAATACAAAGTCTTTGATAAAAATAGCATCTGTTGAGCTTGGAACTCAAGCTAGAGATGCATGGAGATGAAATTTATTCCTTCCTTTAGTGTTTCCATATTAGTGTAACAATTCTGTCTCTCTCTCATTGATGAGGGTTCAGATGCTGCTCTCTGTGGCCAAGTGGCTTCCTTTCCCAGGGTCTGATGGTGGAGGAGGTGCTGGCCAAATTAAAGAGAGCACTAGACTGGGAGGGTCATGGGTCGTGGGTGTGGGTCCACCACTCTCACACCCACCCTTGACTTTGACTCACAGTGTCAGGGCTCCCTTACGCCAGCTTGTGAGTTTTCTAAATAAGCCAGTGTTGCTGACTCACAGAAGCCTGAATAGTAATAATAACTGTGTAGTAGTATTACTCCCCCAGAGGGAGGCTACTTGCCATTTTGGCAAGTCCACAGAGGCTGCTGTCTCCCTTCCCCGCCCCCCAAGCAGCTCCCCAAGGTGTCTGGGGCTCACATTCTCTTCCTGCTACTGAGGATCCCACAGGGTTGTCCCTCTCAGGTCAGGATGGGATTCAAGACCTGCCCTTTCTCAAAGCACATCCCATAGCCCAGGGAATTACTAGCCACAGGGACTGTCGCCTCTCATCAGCTCTCCCAGATCCCAGCTCCCCAGATGTCCTGCTCTCTGCTGAGTTTCCTTTACTGAGAAGCAAAGCTGAGCCAGTCTAATAATAAATGAGAACAAGGGATCAAGTGGCCCCTTTTAAATGAGCTAGGTTTTTAAATTAGTTCTTTTAATTGTGGTGAGATACACATGACATAAACCTACCATCTTAACCATTTTTAAGTGTACATTTCAGTGGCTTTAAGTACATTCACATTGTTGTGCAGCCGTCACTGCCATCCATCTCCAGAACTCTTTTCATCTTCCCCAAATAAACTCCTTACCCAGCAGGCAGCAACTCCACATTCCCCCCTCCCCCCAGCCCCTGGCAGCCACCATTCTACTTTCTGTCTCTATGGATTTTACTACTCTAGATAGCGCATGTGGATGGAATCATACTGTGCTTATTGTTTTGCGACTGGCTTATTTCACGGAGTATAATGTCCTCAAGGTTCATCCATGTTGTAGCATGTATCAGAATGGCCTTCCTGTTTAAAAAGGGCTGAATACTATTCCATTGTATGAACATACATACCACCTTTTGTTTATCCATTCATCCACTGATGGACACTTGGGTTGCTTCTACCTTTCGGCCGTTGTGAATTATGCTGCAGTGAATGTGGGTGCTCTCTTCCTGCTTGTTTTGACCCGTTTGTATTTTAACGGCATTTTTAAGGAAGGTAATCCAAATGGTGCAATATTTCAGGGATCTGAGGCTGACCCCTTGCGAGCTGTTTTAGGTGGAGACAGATGTGGTGCTCTTGTATCAAACTATGTCTCGCGCATATGGGGCTGCCTGGGGATACGTGTTCTGGTATCGTGTGATGTGTGCTTTCCTCACTGACAGGGATAGGAACTTATGTCCAGTGGAAGGAAAATGTTTCTGACTATAAACACTTCTTAAGCTACTCGGCCATGGGAATCTTGACAGTGGTTGATTGGCAGACAGTGGCGGTGGGAAGTGATGGGGTGATGCAGATGCAAGAAGGCTTTGATATCAAACCAGCAAACATGTGTCCCCCACATGGGCTTCAAACACCTGCCTTGTCCTGATTCTTTAGGGTCCTTGCTGATTCACATCCACCCCCTCCCCAAGATCTCCTGTATCTTTAACTCTTACTTTTCCCCCCATCAGCATTGCAACATGCTCAAGTGTAATGAAACAAAACTGCAAAGCAAATCATAACCTCCCTCCCCACCCCCCACCCCCCCGAGCCCTATCACACTTCTTCTCCCACCCTCTCTCCCTCTCTTTCTCCTGGAGACCTGTCTTCCCTCCTCACTTCCACATGCCCACCCCCACTCACTCCTAAACTCATCACGCTCTGGCGCCCATGCTCTCCTGGCTCTGGGTTCTGACATGACCTTGTTGAGCCTCCTGATGTGACCTCCTGACGGACCCGAGTCTCAGCCCCCTCTTCAAGGCAAGAGCCCTGCATCCTGAGTGGTCCTGGCATCTTGCTTCAGAGGCAGTCCCTAGAACACCAAGAATTTTATATTTTATTGATGTATTAATTTTTATTTTTACACAGTTTTTAAAGGTTACACTCCATTTACAGTTATTACAAAATATTGGCTGTATTCCCCGTGTTGTACAATACATCCTTGAGCCTGTCTTACTTCCCCACCCCTACACTTCCCCTCCCCACCCTTTCCACTGGTAGCCAGTAATTTGTTCTCTGTATCTGTGAGTCTGCTTCTTTCTTGTTATACTCACTAGTTTGTTGTATTTTTTAGATTCCACATATAAATGGTATTATACAGTATTTGTCTTTCTCTGTCTGACTTATTTCACTTAGCATAATGCCCTCCAGTTTTTTGTAGCTTAGTAATATTAACTTGTATATATTAGCCACATCTGCTTTATCCGTTCATCTGTTGATGGACACTTAGGTTGCTTCCATATCTTGGCCATTGTCAATAATGCTGCATTTATCTATCTATCTATCTGTCTATCTATCTATCTTCCCCATCAAGAGAATGAGATGTAATCCAGAACCACACCCTTACAAACTCAGGAATAAAAGCAATATTTGCAAATCACTTTTCAGACAGTGGAGTGTAGAGATGAGGCAATCACCTCTATCATTAAACAGATTTTGATACAACTCCCGGTTCTGCTAGTTGCTGGCTGGGAGACCTTGGGCAAGTTTCTTAAATGCTGTGCCTCCTCTCCTCACCTCGAGATGCAATTTTAGTTGCACCTACCTGGTAGGACTATTGGAAAAATAAATAAGAAAATGTGTGTCGATGGAGCAACTAAGCCTGTGAGCCACAACTATTGAGCCCACGTGCCACAACTACTGAAGCCTGCATGCCTAGACCCCGTGCTCCGCAACAAGTGAAGCCACTGCAATGAGAAGCCCGTGCACCGCAATGAAGAGTAGCCCCCGCTCACCGCAACTAGAGAAAGCCGGCATGCAACAACGAAGACCCAACGCAGCCAAAAATTAATTAATTAATTAATTTTTAAAAAAGAAAACAAATGTGTGTTGAGTGCTGAGCACAGCGCATGGCTTATAGAAAGCATTTCATAAGGATGAGCTCTTATTACTCCTTTTTAATTGGTGTAAGTTGACCTTAGTACTTAAGTCTGTTTTGCTTTTCATACCTGTAAAATTTGAACGAACAAATGTGCTGAGACTAAGGGGTTTATTGCAAAATTCTCTAGAGAATAAATGGTTTCCTAAGAGATCAGAAACGTTTACTAAAGACTGCATGGGAACTGCAGGGAGAAGCATCATCTAGAGGCTGCTGAAAGGCAGAGTCCCTGAATGAGGGTGAACATTCCTAGATGTTGGGAGATAAACCAAAAGACTCGAGAGTGTAATTAAACGTATGCCTCAGTGATTAGCGTCAGATGAGATGAATGATCTCTATCATGCAAGTACAAACACAGACTGTGGGAAAACGGCCACTGGAAAAGCTATTGGAACTAAAATTAGATGATAGTCAGCAGTCGGGCCACCAGATGAGGAATCTACTGTTTGATAAATTTCACAAAACTGTAGCCCTCATTTTAAAATAAGTAGACATATTCCAAGAACAGATTGCAGGGTCCATGAATAGGTATAGGGATCTGATAAAATAGCTGAATTGTAGGCAGAAATTGAAGGACATTGAGGTGACATTGACACATGCTGCTCCACACATGGAGGCTGGAGGGTGGCTGGACTGAGGTGGAGCGTCTAGTCCTGTGTGATGCTGTGTGGCAGCTGGGAGCCTGTGTGGCTCTCCAGTACCTGACCTGTGGCTGGTGGACACTGAGAGGTGCCGCGAGTGTAAAAGACACACAGCTTTCAAAGGCTGAGTAAAAAAAAACAATGTGAAATATATCAACAATGTGAAAAATATTAGTTGCATGTTAAAATAACAGTTTAGATGTAAATGTTGGGTGAAATGAAAGATACGAAAATCAATTTGACTGTTTATACTATTTTAATGTGGCTTCTAGAAAATGTAAAATTACACACGTGGCTTGTATTTGTGAGTTGCTTTGTATTTTTACTGGACTCTGCTGGTTGGTTCAGCTCCACACTCCCCTTGCACCACCCAGATCCAGCTGGTATTAACCATGACCTTGGACAAGTTATTTAAAACCCATGGAAGCTTCAGTTTCCTCATCAGTAAAAGAGTGGTCGTAGGAATTAAAGGGGGTAATTAAAAAGCATTAACAGTGTGCCTTGCCCCAGAGTAGGTAGTCTACAAATGTAAACTATTCTTTTCTGTTAGTTAAACTCACAGAGCTGGAAGTTTCCTATAGGTCAGTAGCATTACGTATTTAAGGCAATACTAGAGGATGCCATCACAGTCTACCAAATGAGAGAGGAGAATCTGCCTACCTTTTAGAGCAGCGGTTCTCAACTGGGGACGTCACGTCTGGTGATGCCTGAGAGGGCTGCTACTGGCCGTCTAGTGGGTAGAGGCCGGGGATGCTGCTAAACATTCTACAACATACAGAATAACCCCCACCCCCAAAAAACACACACACCAAATTATCACGTCAAAATATCGATAGTGCCCAAGGTGAGAAACCCTGAATTAGAGGCTCTTGGTTATTTGCAACTTACACTGATTAATGGTCAAGGTCTAGAAAATGTGTGGCATAAAGAGAAACTACAAATGCCACCCAGGTGCATGCCCCCCAACCAGCAGCATCAGTATCGCCTAGGGAGTTATCAGAAGTGCAAATTCTCAGGCTCCATCCCAGTCCCGCTGAATCAGAATCTCTGGAGGTGGAGCCCCAAAATCTATGGTGTAACAAGCCCTCCAGCTGATTCTAATGTACTGTGAAGTCTGAGAAGCCTGCTGAGCTGACAGTTTCCTGGTTACCATCTCCTGCACATCCCAGGCCCGAGCAGCAGGTGGCAGCAAAGCCTATAAGGATGTTGTAACGCCTGTGAGAAGCTGCGTGCTTGCGATGAATCAGTTGGTAACCGAGCTGGGTGCCGGAGTGTTTGTACACTAGATCACAGTTAATAATGCCAGCTTTCTAATTTCAGGAAAGTCAGAGGGGAAATTGTTCATAATCATCCTAAGGTTCTTTCTTAGTCATATAGTGTTTCCAGGGCTTTGAAATTATTCAGTTCTAACGTCTGTTACAAAGGCGTCTTCTCCAACAGAGAATTTAGTGAGTAATCCGGTTTGGACTATTCTCCTAAAATACTTCTCACCCTATAAAATCCCAAAGCCATGAGAATAAATCATTTCTGCTGTCCCCAGGCAACTTTGGGCCAAGTATTCGACCCATCGCCCGCCTTAGAGGCCCCTCTACACCATGGCCCCTCCTCTACACGTGGACCAGATCTAGTGAATGATGAACAGCTCACGTTTCCCAGGATCTTTTGTCCAGCAGGTAAAACTAAATTTGTTCAGTAATCTTTATTAAGGGTAAGAGCGAGTAGGTTACAATTCAGGTAATTTTCCATTTGTGCCACATGGGGGCGCCCTCCACATTGCCATGGGCATCCATGGTCCGGGTGAAGGCATTGAAGCGGAAGGTTGAGTGACCTGCTAGGCAGTGAAAGGGGCAGAGGCGGTGAGGAAACAGTTACTTTTCTTCTATAAAGTAGCTGAGTGATGTGGCTTCACTCAGACCGCAGCCCTGCACTCTAGAGCTGGGTTTCTCAGAGGGTGATCCCCGGTCCAGCAGCATCAGCATCACCTGGGAAGTAGTTAGAAAAGCAAATTCTTGGCCCCATCCCAGACCAGCTGCATCGGACGCTCTGGAGGCGGGGCAGTGATCTCTTCTAATAAGTGGCTCCGCCCCCTCCCTCCAGGTGATTGCGCCGCAGGCTCTAGCTTGAGCACCGCTGCTGTCTAGTCTGGAGCATCTCCCTAGTTACTGGCTGGGACACAGAACCACGTTGCTATCTGATCTCATCACACTTCTGCCAGGAGGTGAAATCTAGGAGCCCACCTTCTTGATGCCCGACGTCTTCTTCAGGTCACTTACCTGAGAACACCTGAGGATACTGAGGTCAGTCACTTTGCATGAACCTGTGGAATCCCTGGGCTCTGAGGGATATAAAAGGGCGTTAAGTAGGTTTTCCACCCTCACGGAGCTTCCACTCTCCTGTAGGAGATGGGATTGCCACTGGGAACCAAAGACGGAGAGGGGCCCAGAGGCTGTATTTCTGGCTACAGGGGGAGGCAGCATGGAAGCACACAAGTTCCCTTCTCTGTCCTTGGCCTTCCGTTCTCTCCTGCTGCTGCCGCAGCCTGTCCTTCTCTCCTTCCTGCTCAACCACCTGCCCTAGGGTTGCCCTGTTTTTCTCTTCCTTTTCCCCCAACCTCACACACCTCTTGTCCTATTTCTCCCACTCCATTCTGGTTTTGTTTTAAATCACAAAAGTCCGGGAATAGGTCCATCAGGGACGGGGACCCCAAGGGGCAGGGGGAAAGGAATGAACCGAGTGGACAAGGGCAGATTTCCATGTGGGGTAAATCCCGAGAGCCCCTGACTGCACTGGGATCGTGGTTGCTCTTGCCCCAAGCGCTGTGCAAGCCTGGGGGAGGGAGAGGACTCCAGGATGCAGAGTATGGGAGAAGCTTGGGGCGGGGTGTGGCTGGACCCCAGCTTAGCTTTGGCAGGGGCTTCGGGTGAGCAGAAGGGAGGGAGGGCCCGTGCCAGCCCAGTACCAGGAGGATCTGGGGTGTGATGGGGAGTCCTGGGAAGTGAGGCTGGATGAGTCCCCAGATTGAGGAGGTGACAGTTAAAGTTTGAGTTTGATGATGGAAGTACGAGGGAGATACACTAGATTCTTGAGCAAAGGAGAACCGTGCATAAGAATAAATTGTTATTGAGAAGGCATCACCTATGACAGGGGTCACAAACTCAAATGCCTATTTTGTGAAGCGGGCCAGGTAAGAAGCAGTAGGGCGTGGGGAGGGGGGTGCTGGGGGAGCTAGAGAGCTGGTGTTTGCTCTTAAATGAGCAGTTATTACACAAATCAGGACAGTTATCACCATGGGGAAGTAGAAGCCCAGAGCTGTCAACTCTTCGTGCTTCTCAAGAGAAGGCAGAACTCTGGATTTTTGCTTAACATGAAGTTTCTTAATTTTTAGATACGGCAGCTAATTACAAACTTGAAAGTCTGGGCCTCTGGTTGGCCAATTCTCACCTGTATTTTTTTTCTAACTTGGGGGTTTGTACCGTAGTCTCAAAATACTATCTCATTTCTTCCTAGTTTCCTCCCTCACTCTTACTATCAAATCCGTATATTATGAACAAAAAATAAATATAACATTCACCAAACATTAACAATGTGCTCCTTTAAATGCTTCACGTGGCTTATCTCATTTAATCCTCCCACAACCCTGTAAGATGTTAGTCCCATGTACAGATGGAACACGGTGTCAGAGAGGTGAAATCAGTGGCTCCAGGTCACATAATTACCAAGTGGAGGAGCTGGGACTCAAACCCAGGTGGTCAGATTCCTGAGTCATGTATTTAACCTGTGTGCCTTTCCTGTGTAGTTTTTGTTACCATATATCTGTCCTGTTTTTCTCCCTTCTGAGCATGAGTGATATTCGTGAGGTTACGCCTACCTTCTTGTGTTAAAATATCAGGCCTGCTTTTTTTTATTGCCTATACCCTGATGCATAAGGCATGTGAGTCAGTTCTGGTCAGTCTGACAGACATTTATTGGGAACCCATCATGTGCCGTGATGGAAGGGGATGGGCACCAGTACAACGTCACGAAGCCATTTTAATAGGGGATTCTGACAAATAGAAATGCCACCTGTCATAATATGGGATATCACATTGGGACAAAGGCATTCTCAGTATGCAATGAGGTCACACTGTGGAGTTGTGAATGTGGGGAGGGGGTGGGTCAGGGGTGTCTTCTTGGGAGAAAGGTTGTGGAGCTGAGTGTCAGAGAACTCTGAGTGGCACCAGGGCTCGAGAGGCCAACCAGCGGGCGAGCCACAGGGTGGAGGGAAGATCGAGAGAGTGGTGACAAGGCTTCAGGAGGAGCCAGGAGAATCTCCCTAGGAGGGCTGATAGATAGGAAGAAGGGCCAGTGCCAGAGGGCACAGGGTGGATAGGCTGAGGGGCAGAATGCATAGAAAGAATAAAGGTTTGATTGTAGAGTGAAGAGATCAGTGAACCCACCTAAAGGCAGGAAGAGGACATTGCGTCAGCTCAGCCTGGCACACAGGAAGGGCTGACCGTCCGGCAGCCTGCTGTATCTCTTATTGGTCGTGGCACCTTAGGCAACCTGCTTTGCCTCTTTGATCCCCAGTGTTCAGTGTCCTCATCTGTAAAATGGAGTCCATCGCTCATATAGTTTGGTGAGAATTGCATAAGACGCCCATGCCAGCTCTAGCCCAGTGCCTAGCCCAGGGCGATCACTTAGACAATGTGAGTTAGATTATCACTGTAGGCACTTGGTAAATGTTTGTTGAATGAATGAGCGAGAGCAGTCGCTTAAGCATCCCCAGTGACACCCGCTGGAGGTGGGAGATCAGGACAGGAGCTTAAGCTTAAGAATGACCCATGGGCTTCCCTGGTGGCGCAGTGGTTGAGAGTCCACCTGCCGATGCAGGGGACACGGGTTCGTGCCCCAGTCTGGGAAGATCCCACGTGCCGCGGAGCGGCTGGGCCCGTGAGCCATGGCCGCTGAGCCTGTGCATCCAGAGCCTGTGCTCCGCAGCGGGAGAGGCCACAACAGTGAGAGGCCCGCGTACCGAAAAAAAAAAAAAAAAAAGGAATGACCCATGATTCCACTTGTCTTTGACTGGGAAATGAGGGTTACATTCATTTGAATGAAACTTCAGTTTTATCATAAACTCCAAATGAAGCCGTCTGGTCCCCTTGAGAAGCATCCCACCTAACAGGCAAGTCTGACCACCGCTTCTGCAGTTGAATCAGCCATAATTCAGTGCTGAGGCTGCTGACTTTCCCCAGTGGACTTGTCTGCATGCAGGCGAATCTGGCATTCCTGGAGGTTACGTCGTTCCCACCAGGTGCAGTTAGCCCCTCCGACAGAGCACTCTCTCCAGGGCAGTTGCAGCAACCTGGCACCTGACGCCGCCACAGAGTCAGCCCATCAGGTGCTGCTGTGCAGCTGTTCAGGGTGAGCGCCAGACTCGCTGACTCTGGGTGATGGACAGATACAGCTACCGCCACTGCCCCTCTTGCTCCTGAATCATGGAGTGGCCAGTCTCCCAGCCAGGTGGGTGGCTCCAGGTGGCCACTTTCACCTTGGGAATTCCCACGAGACCCAGGAAAAGAGAGAAAAACTGTGTAAAATGATCACAATCATACTTTCCATTTCTGTAGTCATTTTTGTTAAGGATCTCAACTGCTGGGGCACATGGGACTTCTTCTCCAGGGTTTCTGTGTCGACAGCTGTTGTACCTTGATTTTCAGCGAGTGATGGGTGCCCCTGGACGAAGAGACCTCAAAAATGAAAGTCTGGCTGCTTTTTTCTGAATGAAATGCTTTCTGTGGCAGCGGAGCCCCAGCTGTGTGCTGGGTTCCTCTGTGGAGAAGGACACACATAGAGCTGCAAGTTCTGAATCGGTAGGTGGGTGGCCACACCCAGACCCCGGGATCCTTAACGAGCTCCTTAGGAGGTATTTCTCACAGTGTGGTCCGCAGGCTGCCTGCATCCAGTTTCCTGGGCACTTGTTCAAAAATGCAGGGTCGGGCTTCCCTGGTGGTGCAGTGGTTGAGAGTCCGCCTGCCGATGCAGGGGACACAGGTTCGTGCCCCAGTCCGGGAGGATCCCGCATGCCGCGGAGCGGCTGGGCCCGTGAGCCATGGCCACTGAGCCTGCGCATCCGGACCCTGTGCTCCGCAGCGGGAGAGGCCACAACAGTGTGAGGCCCGCGTGCCGCAAAAAACAAAACAAAACAAAACAAAAAAAATTGCAGGGTCCTTGGTCCCACCCCAGACTCACTTAAATAGACAGGGTGCGGATGGCTTCATGTTTAACAGGTGACTTTAACCACAGGTCCCTCAGCAATTTGAACACATTTACATTTGAGGACTGCTGCATAAGTGACGCTCATGTACCAGGACACTTGGAAAGCCACTGCTCTACAACAATTAAGCTTGAATTTCTGTCCCACAGACCCTAGATTTTTTTTTTTCCTGGTTCAACTAGATTTCCCTCAGCAACTTAGGCAAGTGTTGGCCAACAGAACACAAAGAAGCAAAGAAAGTAGAAAAGTCATGTAATCTGAGGCCATGTTGAGTCTGAGGCCAAGAAATTGTGATGGAAAAACACCAGGGCTCCTCACCTGGCCTGTGACAGAGCCTTGGTGGGCGAAGGGGAGTGTGTGAGAACTTTCAGAAAATGGTCCACACCAACCTGTTCTTTTTTTTTTTTTTTTTTGACAGAAGGAGTCTCGTATTTTATTTTTCTATTTTTTTTAATTTTAATTTTATTGAAGTATAGTTGACCTACAGTGTTGTGTTAGTTTCAGGTGTACGGCAAAAGTGATTCAGTTATACATATACTCATTCTTTTTTAGATTCTTTTCTCATATAGGTTATCACAGAATATTGAGTAGAGTTCCCTGTGCTATACAATAGGTCCTTGTTGGTTATCTATCCTATATATAGTAGTGTGTATATGTTCATTCCAAGCTCCTGATTTATCCCTCCCCCACCCCCCGTTTCCCTTTTGGTAACCATAAGTTTGTTTTCGATATCTGTAAGTCTGTTTCTGTTTTGTAAATAAGTTCATTTGTATCACTTTTTTAAATTAGTTGCCACATATGAGTGATGTCATATATTTGTCTTTGTCTGACTTACTTCACTTAGTATGATAATCTCTAAGTCCATCCATGTTGCTGCAAATGGCATTATTTCATTCTTTTTTATGGCTAAGTAATATTCCATTGTATATATGTACCACATCTTTTTTTTAATTATCTCTATTTTTTTTACATCTTCATTGGATTATAATTACTTTCCAATGTTATGTTAGTTTCTGCTGTACAACAAAGTGAATCAGGTATATGTATACATATATCCCCTCCCTCTTGAGCCTCTCTCCCACCCTCCCTATCCCACCCCTCTAGATGGTCACAAAGCACCGAGCTGATCTCCCTGTGCTATGCAGCAGCTTCCCACTAGCTATCTATTTTACGTTTGGTAGTGTATATATGTCAATGCTACTCTCTCACTTCTTCCCAGCCTCCCCTTCCCCACCATGTCCTCAAGTCCATTTTCTACGTCTGCATCTCTATTTCTGCCCTGCCACTAGGTTTATCAGTACCATTTTTCTAGATTCCATATATATGTGTTAACATATGCTTTTTGTTTTTCTCTTTCTGACTTACTTCACTCTGTATGACAGACTCTGGGTCCAGCCACCTCACTACAAATGACTCAATTTCATTCCTTTTTATGGCTGAGTAATATTCCGTTGTATATATGTACCACATCTTCTTTATCCATTCATCTGTCAGTGAACATTTAGGTTGCTTCCATGTCCTGGCTATTGTAAATAGTGCTGCTGTGAACACTGGAGTGCATGTATCTTTTCAGATTATGGTTTTCTCCAGATATATGCCCAGGAGTGGGATTGCTGGATGATATGGTAGCTCTATTTTTAGTTTTTTAAGGACCCTCCATACGGTTCTCCATAGTGGTTGTACCAATTTACATTCCCACCAGCAGTGTAGGAGGGCTCCCTTTTCTTAACACCCTCTCCAGCATTTATCATTTGTGGCTTACTGACATATCATTATTCTTTCTCAGTTGTATGTTTTTTTTCTTTTTTATAACAGCTTTATTGAGAGCTAATTCATATACCATAAAATTCACCCTTCTAAAGTCCACAGTGTGGTAGATTTTAGTATATTCAAATGATTGTGGAAACATCACCACTATCTAATTTCAGAACATTTTCGTCATCCCAAAAGAAACCCCATACCCATTAGCAGTCACTGCCCAGTACTCTGTCCCCTCAAGCCCTTGGCAATCAGTGATCTACTTCCTCTCTATATAGATTTGCCTATCTTGGACATTTCATAAAAATGAAATCATATAACTTGTGGCCTTTTGTATCTGGCTTCTTTCACTGAGCATGATGTTTTCAAGGTCCATCCATCAGTATCGGTATTTCATTATTATGACTGAATAACTTTCCATTGTATGGATATGCCGTAATTTGTTTATCCCTTTATCAGTTGATGGATAATTGGGTTGTTTCCGCTTTTTGGCTATTATGAATAGTGCTGCTGTGAACATTCATGTACCTGTTTTTGTGTGAACACATGTTTTAGTTATCTTGAGTATATACTTTGGAGTGGAATCCTAGGTCAGGGTAACTCTGTGTTTAATTTTTTGAGGAACTTTAAAGGTGTTTTCTAAAGCAGCTGTACCAATTTAAATTCTCACCAGCAAGGTATGAGGATTCCAATTTCTCCAGATACTCAATAACACTTGTTGTTGTCTGTCTTTTTGATTATAGACATCCTAGTGGGCATGAAATGGTATCTCATTGAGTTTTGATTTGCAGTTCCCAGAAGACTAATGATGTTGAACATTTTTTCATGTGCTTATTGGTCACTTGTGTATCATTTTTAGAAAAATACCTATTCAAATTCTTTGCCCATTTTTAAAAGCTTTTTATTTTATATTGGAGTATAGCCGATTAACAATGTTGTGATGGTTTCAGGTGCACAGCAAAGCACCTCCGCCACGCATGTACATGTATCCACTCTCCCCGAGACTCCCCTCCCACCCAGGCTGCCACATAACATTGAGCAGAGTTCCCTGTGCTATACAGTAGGCCCTTGTTGGTTATCCTTTTAAAATATAGCAGTGTGTACATGTCAATCCCAGACTCCCTAACTATCCCTTCCCTCCACCCTTCCCCCCACCCCCCACCCAGCCCCGGTAACCGTAAGTTCATTCTCTAAGTGTGTGAGTCTGTTTCTGTTTTGTAAATACGTTCATTTGTATCATTTCTTTTTAGATTCCGCATATAAGCGATACCGTACAATATTTCTCTTTCTCTGTTTGACTTACTTGACTCAATATGAAAATCTGTAGGTCCATCCATGTTGCTGCAAGTGGCATTATTTCATTTTTTTTTTTCTATTCTTTGCCCATTTTTAATTGGATTATTTGTCCTTTTATTTTTGGGTTCTAAGAGTTCCTTGTGTATTCTGGATACAAGTGTCTCTCTGAAATATGATTTACAAATTTTATTCTCTATTCTGTGGGTAGTCTTTTCCTTTCTGGATTATGATCTTTGAAGAACAAAGTTTTTAATTTTGATGAACTGACATATAAATTTGGGGGCCATCGGCATACAGGTGTTACTTTAAGCCACAAGACTCCATGACATCCTCTAAGATGTTAGTTTAATAAGGAATTAAAGGACTGGAAGAATCTAAGGACTTGCCCATCATTCACAGGTCCCAGATGTGAGAAGACACCAGCAAGGGAGAGTAAGAAGGACCCCACTCCCACTTTCCCTCTTCTGTCAGTTTCGGAGTGTTCATCTCTTTCCAAGGTGGCAACAGAAGATTCAGATTTCTTGTTCATTTGTTAGGCAGTGTCTCAATTCTCTCCTTTCAGGCCAGGTGCACTCCAGGAGCCTCTCCCATTCCAATAAGGAGCGCTTTTTCTTCCATGATGCTGATCAGATGACCTGATGGTTTCAGCCCATAAATCTCTATATGTTCTCACCTTAGATTACTTTTGCTTTCACACAAAATGGGTCACCACATGCATCACTTGCAGCTGTACCAACTGAGAAGATTTTCTGTCTCCTTCTCATCCATTCAAGACCACCCTTGAATGTGGCTATATTGCAGCCACCATCCATTTTGGCCTTGCACCTGGCAGCCAGGCCAACTCATCTATAAAGCCAGCTAGGCCTTCTTCCTCTGCCTGCAGCTGATCTAAAGGACACCCAACATGGCATAGGTGTGAGCTGGAGAAGGGATGCTTGTGCACCTGTGATAGGTGACCTGGGAGTCTGGATCCATGCAACTTGGTCCCAAATACACCATTTCTAACTTACATTGTACTGCTGCTGGGCCCGCCCAACTCTGTGACTTGGTGGATCTGACAGACCCCAGCTCATAATAGGCAGTTGTAGACTGTCTCTGCTGGGACCCAGCAACACAGCACGAGTTGTTTCTCCAAAGGTGTATGCTTGTCTGCTGTGGCTTGCTCGGCCCTGCCTTAGAATCCTGGAACTGCATCGTGATTCTCCCACTGGGTCTGTCAGCAATTTGTCTTTTACTTTAGAGGGGATGTTCTGATACATCTCTGACCCTTGGACCCCTAAAAACTTCACAGTGGCTCTGACTGGTCCCTGGATCTTCACAGCGTTAGTAACCTGCTCTGTGTGATGCACTTGTCTTCCTGAGTCTTCCAGTGTCTTGTTCATCCTGTTCCTTCTCTTCCTGTCTTATCGGTCTGATGCCATCAATGTAATGCGTCAGTGTAATATTAGTTCCATGGGATGTCCAGGTGGTCCAGATCTCTTTGGACTGTATTATGACAGAAGGTGAGAGAGTTAAAAGAGCATGGAAGCAGAGCTAAGTAAGTGTCAGTTTTATGATAATGTGAACTGTTTCTGATCTTCTTTTCTAACAAAAATAGAAAGTGTATTTACCAAATCAAAAGCTGCGTACCATGTACTTTAGGCCTTATTAATCTTCTAGAATAAAAATACCGCTTCCAGCAGAGTAGCTGCAATCAGGGCTACTAATTGGTTGAGTTGCAGCAATCTACAGTCATTTTCCAGACCCATCTGGTCTCTGCAGGGCTCTAACTGGCAAATTAAGTGAAGATACAAGAGGGACCACCATCCCTGTATCCTTTAAGTTTTTGATGGTGATATTAATCTTTTCCATCCATCCAGGATGTACTGATAGTATTTTTTATTTACATTCTTGGCCAGGAAGGAGGGGCCACCTTCAGAGGTTTCCATTTGACCTTCTTCACTATGATAGCTCCTATGCCAAAGGCCAAGGACCCAATACAGGTATCCTACCAACTGCTGAACTTATCGATCCCAATTTTACACTCGGGGATGGGGGAAATGATCACTGGGGGGTTTCACAGACCCAGTGGACCTACCATGAGCCAGACGTTATACCATGATTCCATTTATAACTGGATCCCTACAGGCCACTACTCTCTAGGGGGGACCAAGATAATGCTTTGTGTCTCTGGCTATCATTGTCACTTCAGATCTGCCCAAGGGTCTCTTAAATATCTGGATATTCCCATTTTCTTAGTGTACAATAACCTGAGTAGATGTTCTAGTGTGTACTTGCCATGGTGTTGCCGGGTCCTTTCCGTTAAGGACCCGTCTACCTCTTCAATCAGCAGGTTCTGGATCTGAAAATTGACGTGATCCGGAAACTGGGCGAGGGACCATGACTCTTTATTGGGCCAGTTGCCCCCCATCTCCTGCTCCCCCACTCTTGCTTTGTTGTTGTTGTCATAAATGGTGTCCCTCTGAGATGCCCACCTATTCTGCATCTAGGAATGCCTTGCTCTGTCAGCCATCGCCACAACCCCCTGTAGGTCCGTCTCCCTTGGCTGCCCCTCCCAACTTGCCAGTGGTTACGATGAAAGCCAGCAGAGCTGGCTTCTGATGATCGATATCTGGCTTCTGTTACTTGAGAATGAGGGGTCATCCCCATGGATATTAAGAAGCCCAGCTCTGTGACTGCCCCTCTGGCCTGCAGAGGAGAGCCACCACTAAACTTCAGAGTGACGCTGAGTTAATAAGGTCCTGGCGGTCTTAGTTAATGGTGTGTCATCTGGACCCTCCCATGGAACGGTATCCTGTGATCCGCTGGCCTCGCATAATGGATCCGCTCCAGCATTCAGCTTCTTTATTCCTCCCTCTCCTGTCTTTTAGAGCAAATCAGGCATTTCCACTCTGTTCAGCGTGGCTCACTTACTCTCTCCAGCCTCCTAAGAGCTATTGGATTTGTTGTCTCTTGCTAGGGAACAAATCCCCTAAAACTTGGTAGCTTCAAACAACAAATATACATTATTTCACAGTTGTTACGGGTCAGGTGGGAAGTGGCTCAGCTTAATGGTTCTGGCTCAGGGACGCTCATGAGGTTGCAGTCAAGGTGTCAGCCGGGGCTGCATCGTCTGAAGCCTTGGTTGGCAGTGGAGGGGCTGCTCCCAAGAAGGCTCACTCCCGTGGCTGGCAGCTGGTGCTGGCTGGGATGTCGTGGCTCTCTTCCACGTGACCTCTCGTCCTCCAGGACCTCCCTTCTCCGTGTGGCTTCTCCCGCGAGACAGTCTGGACATCTTTACCTGGTGGCTGGACTCTGTGAGAGAAAGAAACAGTGTGTGTTCAGGAAGAAAGAGCGAGCACCCAAAGGAGAAAGAGAACCGGAAGGAGAGAGAGAAAGGCTAAGACTTAAGCCAACCTAATCATGGAAGTACCATCCCATCACTTCTGCCATAGTCTACTTGGGAGAAGTGAGTCATAAGTCCAGCCTCTAGGGAAGGGATTACACAGGGGCACGAGTACCAGGAGGCAGGGGGCATGGGGGCCCTCTTGGAGGCTTACCCTAGCAGTAAGTTTGCCTTGACCCCTGGGGTACTGGACAGGAAGTATTAACTCCCATGTACCAAGAAAGTATCTCCAAGTCAAAGCATTTAGAGTCCCATGTTCTTACCCTTTGGTCGGGAACCCTCCAGTCGAATCCCTGAGGTCTCCAGCTCCTGCTGGCACATGCTGGCTAAGTCTTACAGCTCTCATCATACAGCCTCTTTCCTCCCTTATCAGGCCCAGCACATCCTGGAATTTAATCCTTATTAGCGAACGGCGAGCGCAGCTCCCGAGAGGC
The DNA here is from genome assembly GCF_964270905.1 of Leucopleurus acutus. Classification (NCBI taxonomy): domain Eukaryota; kingdom Metazoa; phylum Chordata; class Mammalia; order Artiodactyla; family Delphinidae; genus Leucopleurus; species Leucopleurus acutus. The sequence continues at coordinate 57,026,018 of NC_139145.1, read as the reverse complement.
TTTGTGAGGAGAAGCCTCTGCCAGACCATCCAGCACAGGGAAGTGCTAACTCTTACTAGAAAGAGGTGAGCTACCTCTGCGGAGGCACCTCCTAGAGCATCTGTCCAGATGTCCCCATCCCACCATTTCAAGGGCCAGATCTTCCAGCCAGGTTTTGAGCTTAGCACAACAGCTAGTCTAGGCTGAGCTTTTGAATGCCTCTGGAACTCTGAAACTCAGACAGTCAAGTCCTGCTTCAGTTCCTCGGCTCTGTTAGCTTGTCCACTGCAGGAAATAAGGGCCTCTTTGTAAACTACCAAATAAACTCTCTGGCTCTCACACTTAGCCTTTAACTGTTTGTTTAACTGTTTGTTAAGGACCCTGGGTTTCTCTTCTGTGGCTGCAGCTTCAAGATATCTTAGCAATAACCAGCTAACTCTGCCCTTCTTGTAGACACTCCCCCTCCCCCCTAGTATCATTCAAATTCCTCGACCTGTCAGGCTGTTTCCTGACACATCCCCAGGCCACCACCAGTGAAACTCAGCCACTGGGCTGCCACCTTGTGCCAGTGGTTCTCTGTGTCCCCTGTTCTACTCAGGATGATGTCCTCAGCCTTCCTGGTGGTGAGTGAGGCAGGCCCCAAGCCCCATCTCTTCTGCCTGCCTTCTCAACCATTCCTGCGCTAGTTTGGGTTTTCTGAGAAGCAAATGCCAAGATGTGATGAAGTGCAAGAGATTATTTGCGGAAAAGGGAGGGAGCAGGATTGGGCAGGGAGTGTCTTCAGACTGTTGTGCTGGCCTGATAGCTATTTAAGGAGACCTGGGGAAGGATGATTGTTAGCCTTGAGACTCAGACCACAGTGTGGTTCTAAGAGCTTCAGCCAGGCCAATGGAGGGTCCCTCAGCCAGAGTTAGAGTCGTGGGCTAGGACCCCACCATGCTCAGCCATTGCTGGGAGCGGCTCTGGAAAGTGCCTGGGCACCAACCCTGGGGAGGATTCAGAGGGGCTGTCAGTCAACTCCACACCCGACCCCTCCCCAGCTTCTGGAAGCAGCAACAGGACTGAGCAGCCTTTTTAAAAAAACATTTTATTGGGGTATAGTTGATTTATAATGTGTTAGTTTCAGGTGTACAGCAGTGAATCAGTTATACATATACATATATCCAGTTTTCTTTTCGATTCGTTTCCCATATAGGCCATTACAGGGTATTGAGTAGAGTTCCCTGTGCTCTACAGTAGGTTACTGAGCAGCCTTTTGATGGCCCCTAGTCCACAAGTGCCCCGAGTATCAAGAGCTCCATTGACTGAGCCTGTTAACTGAGCCTGGTGAGAATATGTAATTACCCTGAACCGCCAAGTATCTGACATTGAGGCCACTTCTGTCCTAGAAGCTCAGCCTGTCCTGGGCTGCCTCCACCCCTCCTCACTGGCCCTGGGTGCAGGCCTAGTTTCATGAATAAAAACTGGTAGCACATGGGATTGTGGAGAGGCGGGCAGAGACAGAGTGGGGCACATATGGCATCCTAGGATTTACTGGTCAGGCCCAAAAAAAGCTGGGATGGGGAAGCTCCCTCAACAGCCAAGCAGATTCCTCAGGCCGCAGCCAGAGACTTGTGTTGTGATGTGATGGGGTCCCAGCTATCTCTTGCCCTGCCTTTGTGTCTGAACTTCCATCACTGGAGTCATTCCTTTGTCCAAAACATAATCTTCTCTAGGCTCCTCTTTTTTTTTTTTTTTTTGCGGTATGCGGGCCTCTCACTGTTGTGGTCTCTCCTGTTGCGGAGCACAGGCTCTGGACGCGCAGGCTCAGCGGCCATGGCTCACGGGCCCAGCCGCTCTGTGGCATGTGGGATCTTCCCGGACCGGGGCACGAACCCGCATCCCCTGCATCGGCAGGTGGACTCTCAACCACTGCGCCACCAGGGAAGCCCTAGGCTCCTCTTTTTAACTGCTATTCCTCACCCTCATCCCCTTCCTGCCCTCACTTCCCAAGAAGGAAGTGATTAAACCTCAAATGCTCCCTTAGGAACTCATTTTCCTGGATCTTTCCTCCATCCAGGAAAAACCCTGAGCAGTAGGGCTGCACTGGGGGTGCAGTGAGGAATGTGGTTAGGGCAGCAGATGGGAAGCCCCAATGATTTAAAAAAAAAAAAAGATACACTGCGTAATAGACTGCTGTTCCTTGCTGGAAAGGTGCAAGTGATCATATATTTTTCTATGTGGTATTTGCCCACTTCACCTGCCTCCAGGTATTCTAGGAAGAGATCTTTGTGTCTTTGAGGCAAGAAAACAATCTTTAATATCATGCAGTGGGTAGGGAGGAACTGCTAAGGTCAGGCAGTGTTTCTGGCTCCTTTGGTACCTCCAGCAGGTGCTAGGGGAGGGGAGGACTCGGGCCAGCTCACTTCACCTCAGTGCTTGCGTGTTGTAACCTCTTCAGGGTGAAAATTATCCCAGCCCAAACCTCTAGAGGAAAGCAATCCCCCACCCCCTTCCCTTGCCCTGCAGCCGTGCAGGACTGAACACCTTGTTCCACCAGGAGAGCAGACTCGGGGATTGTTGTCATCCACAGACAGGCAGGCAGCCCGCTCTTGCTTGTTTCCAGAAGCAAGACAAAGAACTGATGCAGAAAGCCCTAGCCAGGGGATTGGCTTTTGGTCAGGAGTTCACAGACCTTGCAGGCGGAGGGGGTAAGGGCAGGGGTGCAGGTCTCAAGGGGACTGACCTCAAAATGGAGCCACCCCTGGGTGCTAAGGGGCAGGGAGCCCCATACTCTGCCACGTACCCCAGAGGGACCTGGAGCTGGCTGCCAAGCGTCTCTGGACCTCGGCTTCTCAATCTGTTAGCAGATGGATAGATAGATAGATAGACGGATGATAGATTAAATAGATAATAGAAAATGATAGGTAGTAATGATAAATAATAATGATAGCTGGTAATAGATAATGACAACTAGATAATGATGGTAGATAGATAGATAATAGATAATAATAGCACCTCCCTCATAGCCTTCTTTTGTGGTTTAAGGGGAGTAAGGGGCAAAAAGTGCCCAGGCCAGGCCTGGCATTCTAAAGTCTTAATAAATGAAGGTTGCTGTAAGTGTGGGTATTTCTTTAGTAGGTATTGGAGCAGCAAGTGGAGTGTTTCCAGAACTCACATGCATCTGAAATGTCCCATCGCTTCCTAATTTTTAAAAAATCAAATGAAATCTAACTCTAAGGCCCCATTGCGTCAGACTTTCAGGAGACTCAGTGTCAGTTATTATTCCGGGTTTCACAGGGTGCCCGGATGTGAGGGAAATGCCGATAGGGGACACAAGGACTGATCCATGCGCCTTGTCCAGGTTTAGGTGAGCATTTGACGTCTGCGGACCCTGCACTTCCATGCCTCTAGGGCACAGGGCCAGCCTTCACACCTGTCTCCGTGAGCCACCCCATCCTGCAACTCCCAGGTCTCCAGGTGACCCCAGGGAATGTCTCCAGGGCCTCATCACTCACCAGGCTGCGGTCCTCCTCTCCCCATCAAAGCCAGGCCCTCACCCTTCCAGCTCCCTGAGTCCCCTACCATCTGCTCTTCAACGTGGTAAGATCTTCATAACAGAGAAGGACAGGCTGGCTTCAGACAGCTTCTGCTTATAGCTCCACATCAGAGCTTCCCCCATGGCGGGGAGGTGGGGAGAGCGGAGGGTTTAAGAGACTGAAATGCACATTTATTTACTTATTTATTCAAGAAATCTTGTCTGTGTGCCAGGAGCCACTGTAGTCCCTGAGATTCATTCGTGAACAAGTTTCCTCTCTCCAGAAGCTCAGTCCTGGGGCAGGGAGGATGAGTCAGATGATAAGTGTGTAAACACACATAGATGGTGATTTTGCCCAGTGGTACAGCAGAAAGTGATAGAATAGAGAATGGGGCGGGAGGATGGACAGCTGGTTGGGTGGTTGAGGAAGGCCTCTCCAGGAAGGTGAGGTCTGAGCAGAGCCTCACATGCTAGGAAGCCAGCCAGGCACAGATGTGGGCAGGGGCGGTCCAGGTGGACGGAACAGCCCTGCAGCAGGATGATGGTGCAAACGGGGGCCGGAGAAGCAACGGGAGGCCAGGTCGTGACCTTTCAGGCCACGGCTGGGAGAATGGATTTGACTTGAATTCCAGCGGGAAGTGCTAAGAGAAGATTTGAAGCAGAGCAGTAACATAATCTGATTTAAAGGTTTTGTTTTTTTTGTGTGTGGTACGCGGGTCTCTCACTGTTGTGGCCTCTCCCGTTGCAGAGCACAGGCTCCGGACGCGCAGGCTCAGCAGCCATGGCTCAAGGGCCCAGCTGCTCTGCGGCATGTGGGATCTTCCCAGTGCCCCCGCGTCCTCTGCATCTGCAGGCGGACTCTCAACCACTGCGCCACCAGGGAAGCCCTGATTTATAGTTTTAAAAGATAACTTTGGCTACTGGGTAGAGGACAGTTTGTATGGGGGCCTAAGTGGGAGCAGAAAATCATGAAGCTGTCTCCGTGGTACTGGGGAGACCAGGGCTCCTGAAATAAAGCAGTGGAAGAAGTGTTCTCTGGCCACATGGCTGCCTCAGTGCTTTGATACTACAGCAGCATGGCTTTCTGTCCCCCTTCCAGTAGACATTTTAATTCTCCTCTTTTTATTTAGGAATAAACACATGAAGTTTCCTGCCAAGTTATTTTAAATGTTATCCTCTGTCACAGTCAGATGAATTTGTGCTTATGGGTAGACATGTATTCTTACGCTGGGCTCTCTCTCTTCTCCATCTTCCGTTCCTGTTTGGTGTTTCAGAGCCTTACTCATTCATCCTCCTCTTCTCTCTTCCTTTATCTCCTTATAAGGTATGGATTTGGTCAAATGTTGCCCCATTTCTGTGTCAGTTCCTCTTTGTACTGTTAAAATATAAATGCAGCCATATTAAAATTTTTGAGAGTTTATTTGAGCAAAAAATCATTTCGTATCAGGCAGGGCCCATCCAGAAGTGGTTAAGAGCGCTCCTCTGACAGGGGCTGGGGAGAGACTTAACGGAGAGAAAATGTGGAAGCAAAGAAAAGAAGTTCTTTGATTGGCTGTAGCCTAAAGCCTAGTTGGGTGTTTGTCCTTAGGTGTTGATTTCGTAAGCTTGAGGTACTTCCAGGCTTAGATTTTGGTTTGCTTACGTAGGCCGTCACATCATGGCATTAGAACCATCTCAGTCTAATGGTCTCCTTGTTTAATTAATTTAATAGCATCCTTTGATGTTCTGCAGTGGGGAAGGACATCAAAGGTAGAATGAAGATTGCTACAATAGAAGTCAGTCATACTTAGTTGTAATCATGCATTTCTTAAGCACTTACTGTGAGTCAGGCACCGAGCTAAAAATTTGCTTCATTTAATTTCGCATGGCAACCTATGAAGTAGGTATTGGTTTTGTCCCCGTTTTACAGAAGAAGAAAAGCTCTGGAAAAGTAAGCACATTTCCCCCAGGGCTCATACTAGAGTGAGTGGTGGGGCCAGCTTTCAGACCCAGGCTATCTGATTCCAACCTGCCCTCTTGATTAAACCTCTCACTCCTTCCTGCCCCCGTCGTGGGTTGTTTTAGGCTTGGCTAATGAACCCAGTTTGAAATTAGAAGGATGTGGGGCTCTGTGAGCATAGACTGCAGTTCCCTTCTCTGCACCGAAGTAAAATAAACAACATGCAAATTCAAGTTTGAATGCAAATGAGCACCTATTTGTTTTCCGAGTCAACCATTCAAGCATTTTCTGTAGCAAGTCTGTGGCTTTCTGGGTCAGACTAGGACTTGATTGAATGTGATGTTGCTGTCAGTCCAGATTTGTGCCTACACATGTGTGATGGTCCCCGGAGGCCACACAACACTTAAATGTAGCCCAGCAAAGGCTCTTGCGCAACTGTACCTTCCCCCCAAGAGCACAGAGCTGGTGCAGCTCTCCTAGCCCGTCCTAGCCTAATGACTTTCTTCATTTTCCTGCCTTTTGTTAATGATATTTGGCCATCACACACACACACACACACACACACACACACACTCAATAGAATTAGGATGTACTGGAAAATGTGACTTCTGTATAGGAAGTTACAAATCCAAAAATGGTCATCTGGATTCTATGTCTTCTTACACAGTAAGGCTGCCTCTCAACACGGCACATTTTGGGGGCTGCTTGGCAGCGTCGTTGCAGCTAGCTTCCTCTCCATCCTTCCAGCTCCCAGCGGCTGAGTCCAGATCTGTAGCTTGTGGGGTAGGAAATAGGGCAGTGGATACAGAATCCAAGGCTGTGCCTCCTTGTTCTCTGACTGTGACCGCTGATGGGCTAGGCTGCTTCTCTCTGTCTTTGCTCAGGCTACCATGAAGGCTTCTTTTCTCTTCTTTGAAATCTTAATGAGGGACTTCCCTGGTGGCACAGTGGTTAAGGATCTGCCTGCCAATGCAGGGGCCATGGGTTCGAGCTCTGGTCCGGGAAGATCCCACATGGCGCGGAGCAACTAAGCCCGTGCGCCACAGCTACTGAGCCTGCGTGCTGCAGCTACTGAAGCCTGCTTGCCTAGAGCCCACGCTGTGCAACAAGAGAAGCCATTGTAATGAGAAGCCTGCACACCGCAACGAAGAGTAGCCCCCGCTCGCCACAACTAGAGAAAGCCTGGGCGCAGCAGCAAAGACCCAATGCAGCCAAAAAAAACTTAATGAAACCATCCTCTAGCAAAGTCTGGCCCTCATTCTCTGCATAGACAGCGCTTAATTGTTTCACGTGTTTTATGAAAATTGATACAGCTTCCCAGAGGAAGGCAGGCAAGGAGAGGGTAAGCATAAGCTCTCACTAAATGCTAACCATTCCTACTACCACTGCTACCACTGGTAAAATCCCTGATGCAGGGTCCATGCCTTGTAAGTCTCTTATATTCTAGAAGAGTGCTGGGTACACAATAGACATTTATTAAACACTTAGTGGCCTAGCTATATGCTTCTGTGTCACTATCTGTAAAATACTCATCGGTGTTTCCCAAACTTCAGTCATTTCCTCATTACCTTTGTGTATTGGTATACCATCTGTATGATTATTTTTTTCACTATTCTTCTTTAAATCCATGGATCACTTTGGTTTTACTTGATTTCTTTTACAATTTATTTATTACATCACTTTCACAAGTGGAAAAGCAACATCTTATGCATTAAGTAAAAGGGAACTTTAAACCTAATTTATAACTATTGAAAAAAATGTTTGTCCATGTGCCATCCCAAGACTTCTCCTATATCACCTACGAAACAGGATACTGATGTCTGAGCTTTACTTGAAGGAGGCTGTAGCAGAGGTTCATTGCCCTTTAGACCTTACTACTTCCTTGTGCTCTAGACCTTTCTAACTGCCAGGATCTGCACCTGTGTGCTTGAGGGCTTTGTCCAGGACCATAGAAGGCCACCCATGCCTCTGCCCTGCTCTGTGGGCTCTCAGGGAATTCACATCCCTGAGAGTAGCCTCAACCAATGATGATGGAAATTGGTATAAAAGTACCGTAGCTCCCTCACCCCTCTGGTGGGCTACTTCTGAGGCATGGCTTTTATACTGTTTCTCAGAGTTTCTCTGTAGGGTTAAGTTCCAGTCACTTGCTGTAGTTGCTGACTAACCAGCACACCCCTTGTTGGCGGCTTTCCTTCCCTCTATCACCTTTACCTCCCACATCAACTAGTTGCTCTCAAATCCAGGTCGGCTTCTGGAGGAACCCAAACTCAGTCAGGGGTTGCTTGCAAATCAGGAGTCGATGGCCAAGTTTACGCTCCCCAGCTGAGGTTTGCGTGTGTGCTCTGCATGACTGTGCACTGTCTATGCAAATTTATTAAATCCTGAGTGGGAAGAAGTGCGACCACACTTTGACAAATATTTATCCAGGTAACATGTTTCTACCAAAGCAACAATTGGAAAATATTTTCCAGGAAAAATGAAATTGAACGAAGTCTAAACAGTTTCTAGTAGTAATGGCTCTTTCCAACACACACAAGTAAACATGAGACAAAAGTTTTATTTGGATAATGTCCTCCCACAGAGGAAAGTCAATATGCTAAAAGCCTGGGCGTTACTAAGCAGAGAAATTGGTTATAAATGCAAATAATTACTTTGAAAGAATAGTTGAAGGAGATGGTCAACGAAATAGTAGTATCATCACAACAGTGACCATGGTTAATAATTCCAAAATTCTCACAGCTTTATCGTGTGTGCTCTCATTTAACTGAACCCTCTGTATAAGAGCTGTGCCGTTGTCTCCTGCAAAAACTTAGTCCAGGCGATGAAATAACAAGACAGCTTGGGTTAAAAGGGCAAGTTTATTCTGCTTTGTTGTTGACCTAGATGCTCGGCTTATTTTCTACTTGGTCTCTTCAGAGATTCTAACATTAGTGCAGTTCCTCTGAAGGACTCCTGTGTGCTTTCTTGACATTCAGACTGGTTTTTCAGTCATTGGTGGGGCCGATCAGCAATGGAATCCAATGGTCACCCCCAAAATCTAGTCCAGATTTCTAGGTGCTGGGAATATAACAGCGAGCAAAGGAGAATGAGTCCCAGACTTCCTGGAGCTTATAGACTATTAATCAGACAAATAATTATAAAGCTGAAGTTCTGTGAAGGAAAAGGACAGTATGTTTGAGAGAGAAAGCAAGAAAGTACTTATTTACTCGTGTGAGGATCATCAGTGGAGGTTTTATTCAGCTAGGAGTAACAGAAATCCAATGAACAGTAGCTTAAACAATTTACGGTTTGTTTCTTCCCATTGGGGGATGAGACGTCTGGAAGTAAATAGACCAGGGTTGGTATGGCAGCTCTTCAGTGTCGTCAGAGTGTTAGCTTCCTTCTGACTTTCTGCCATCATCAGAATATTGTCCTTGACCTCATGCTGAGTAGAAGGCTGCTGGAGTGCTGTTCGTCATGACAGAGGTCCAGGAGCAGCAAGGGTCAAATGCAGACAGGGCTAGCTTGCTTGCTGGTTGAATTGACCTCCCTTTTAGGGAAATTTTCCAGAGGTACAATCTTAACAGCTTCTCTTCACACCTCATTGGCTTAAACTGTGTCACGTGGCTACCCCCAGTTGCAAGGGCGGCTGGGAAACGTAGTGTTTTACTGGGAACTTCACCACCAACAAAACCAGAAGGATGCACATAACAAGGAAGAAGGGAGAATGAATCCTGGATAGGCAACTAGCAATCTCTGCTACAGAGTAAAGGTTGGAGAAAGCTCCTTTGAGGAAGTAACATCTAAGCTAATATCTAAAAATGAAGAAGGGTTTCCCTGGTGGCGCAGTGGTTGAGAGTCCGCCTGCCGATGCAGGGGACACGGGTTCGTGCCCCGGTCCGGAAAGATCCCACGTGCCGCGGAGCGGCTGAGCCCGTGAGCCATGGCCGCTGAGCCTGCGCGTCCGGAGCCTGTGCTCGGCAACAGGAGAGGCCACAGCAGTGAGAGGCCCGCGTACCGCAAAAATAAATAAATAAATAAAAATGAAGAAGAGTATCCTGTACTAACAGCAGTGGGAGAGGCATTGTAGGAAGAGAGACCAGCAATATAGGAGAGAGAGAAAGAAGGGGAGTAGGAAAGAGCTTAGCTTTCCAGGTTGAGCATCCCATCATGAACAAGGTGAGAGGATTCTAGCCCTTATCTGGCTTCCAATGAAAGGCACTAGGACTGTAGTCAAAGTATGCCGAGTAGGAATATTAAATGCCTGTTCTCAGAAAGAGAATGTTATGTATCATCACTCCTTCATGACTCATGCCTTCCCAAATATCTTCAATGTTGAGCGCTTAGTACTTTTTCCACCAGAAGTATGAAATGGTGGTCCCTCTTCCTGCCAAACTTCACGTCAGCTTTGTTCTGGGCGTAGGAATAAAAGAAATCCTGTTTCCTGTCCTTTGTTTCCTGGCTGCAGCCTCTGGTTCCGCCCCCTTCTTGGTCTCACAGTGTCTGTTTCCGCCTAAGGCTCTCAAACAAGCCCACAGATCCCTTTTCTCTTCCACAGTTACTAGTTAGTCACACAGAATTATCAAAGTGGAAAATAACTTCTCTCCCTTTGTGAGGTTTTTTTTTTTCCCCCTTGGATCTTTTTGTTTTGCTTTATTCTTAGGTTAATTTCCCAGACTCTTCTTTGCAAAGCCAGGAAGAAGCTAAGCAGGTGTGGAGAGCCTGCTTCTCCTAGGGAATATACTGGAGCAACGTTAGTTCAAGACCAGAAATGATATAATCAGGTCACTGGCAACCAAACGAAGACAAGGAAAAACTCCAGGGTTTTCTATCTTGGGTGTGGGAATTGAGATCTAACACTATGGCCAGGACCAGGAGTAAAGGGTACCTTGTCTAAGAGAACAGCTTCTGGATTTGTATAAGTTCTCCCATTTCTAGGCTGGCCGACTTCCGACAAGTTATTTAACTGTTCTAAAGTTTGTTTTTTGCATTTATAGAAGAGGAGATAATAGTTCCTACCTAATGGAGTCGTTGTGAGGATTAAATAAAACAATGAAAGTAAAGTGTTTGTTGAGTGCCACGTTGAAAGCACTCAACAAATGATCATCATTATTATTACTAGTGAGATTTAGATCGGGTGCATTTTTAATTAAAATAATAAATTATGTTATTGATTCCAACAATAAGAAGAAAATATATGGAAGATTACTGGTTCCTTCATGGAGAGGCTGGCTTGGGAATCGAGGACATGTACAAGATTGGTATCACCCTGAGCCCTTCCTCTATTATAAACTCCTTAGAGTGAGGGTTACTTAGCCTGGATGATATTATCCAAATGTGTTCTCAGTTTGAGGTCAGTCCCAGCTCTCCAACTCCCCTGGGCAGTGCCAGAGGATGAGGGAGAGACAGCCTGCTCTGGGTTCTCTCTAGGATGTCAGTGGACTAGTCTATAGATAAATGAGAAGTCCAGATTTAGGAATTGTGTTTCTCACTCTCACGATGGCAGAGAAATCTCTTTGATCTCTTTTGGAAAGGTCTCTTTGAATCTTTCCGCTGGTCTGTTAAAACTATTCTGACGTTGACTGTGATTCAGAGCTTCATTTCTCCATCCCACCAAACCACTAGCTTCTGGAAGTTAATTGTTGACCAAGATGAGAGGATTTAAGCATGGCACCATGAGTATGCCTGGTTTCCGTGTCACATGCATTTAGCTCTTTGCTGTGTCCGTTGGGATAAGCTAGGTTATGCTGTAGAATCCAGTGGTCGTAAAATCTCTGTGGCTTCAAACAACAAAAGGTTATTTTGCTCACACCACACATCCAGATCCATCTCAACTGACCCTGGCAGCAAGAAGGGGGACATATAAAATCATGTTCTGATTCTTAAAGAGTACTGCCCACGTTTCAGTAGCTCAAGTAGGTCCTGGTAGCCACACCTAACTTTAGGAAAGAGTTCTGTTGTCCCTGTGTAAGGGTTTTTCTCATTCAAATGGGCCTACCTGTAGCCAGTGTGATCTAGTGGGTTTCTTGAACCTTTGAAATCATCTGGTTTGAAATTGTCAAGGACTGACCAGTGATCTAATGAAAATGAGGGAGGATGGGGGTTTTGAAATGCCCGTTAAGAGTCCCTTTTGAGAAAGCAGTGTCATCTTTGCACTATGTTCAAAATCAAACCTGTTCCATGCCTCACCTTTGAGCCTTGAAATAGAAACAGAAAGTTTGGGCCATAAAACAGTCAAGGTTTGTGCAATACCAATGGTTATTTTCCTTGAGAAATGATCAAAGCAATCTTTGTAAGGGTAATACATGTAGTTTATTGAAACTTTTCCAAGGGAGAGTTCAGGACAGAAGTGTTATGATAAATATGTCCATGTAGCTTCATTGCCTTATTCCCAATTAATTCTGCTCATAATTTAGAAGTTGAGAAAGTCACCTACATGGTTGAAGGATGACTTCAGATCACACCTGCCACTTAAAACACCAAGAACACACTGGAGTTTTGGACTCTTTTGAATGAAATGTGTAAGTGGAGCCAGCAGAGATATCACTATTCCTAAGTCACAGTTTATTGCCTGCCTATCACGTGCCTTGCACTGGGCAAATCATTCTGTACACATTATCACATTATCATTCTCCCAACAACAGGCAAGACTGCAGAAGCTTTGGGAGCTTACGGTGTTCTGCCCAAGGTCACTCGGCTGGTACAGGGCCCAGCCAAAGGCCTGAATCCAAAGGCCTAACTCTGAATTAATAGCAGGGAATGAACAAGACTCTACTGAGGGAACCGTATAGACTTGGTGGGAAATTTTGGTTGGTTGTTTATGTCCTAATTTGGCTGTTTTCCACATTTGAGGAACGGAGGCACAAAAGGATATAAATGGGTCTTATATCTACCAAAGATTAGCTCTAGTTCTGAAAGTAATAAAATAACATTATATCCGGTCCTCAACGGAGAGCATCATAGCTAGATTTGAGCATTTTGTGAGCTAACCAGCCCTGGAAAAAGTATGATTGATACTTCAGCCTTTAGCTTATACTTCCCCTTTCAGATTTTTAGAAACTTCCACTCCTCATAAACTCAAGCCAAAGCATGACTGTGCCTAAAAGATGGAAGAGAAAGAGCTTCCAAGGGTCCCAAGTTCAGAATCATCTGATGCTATTTAAAGGCTTAACCAAACTTACATTGGCTGAATTTTCTAGGGGTACCTGAATTTTCTATTTCCTGGGAAGGGGCTTCTTGACACTAGCCCTTCTTTCTCCTAACCCCGTGCTGGTCCCTAGGTCTAAAGACCCTACAAAATAGTTGTTGGTTCCACAATAATTTTTTGAGCACTTCCTCCATGCTAGGCACGTGTGGTGAAACCGTGATGGACGAAACATAGTTCCTATCTTCCAGTACTTTATAGTCAGGAAACAGAACATGACACGAACAGTGAGTTCAGTTGCCATTGTATTTGAGATGCAGTGCCTCATTTAATACTCTTTCCAATGATGCTTTGGACTAAGCAGGCACCTTCATTTAAGGCAATAGGGCACAGTGGAAGGAAGGCTTGGGGACAGATAGGGACACACAGATAATAAATGATTAAGTGATTCTGTTGCCCACTAGCCCTATTGTTTAACCTTACTGAATTCAGTTTTCCCCTCTGTAAAATGGGGATAATAATATGAGTATGAAGGGCCGTTACAAGGATTAAATGAGGTAGTGCATATAAAACATCCAGCATCATGCCTGGTTCACAGGAAGTGCTCAGTAACTGTTAGCTAGAATCATAATAATGGAGACGTCAACAAAGGCAAGAGATAGTAATAACTGTAACAATGAGATGGGGTAGAAATAAAATAGAGGCTGCTGAGAGGAAAGGATTCAACCACTAAACCACTAAAGCTGTTTCCTCTGTGGTAGTTATGCCTTAAGATGCATATTTGGATGCAATTTCCAACCTCCTTTTAAGTACGTAAAGTGTAGGCCTTTTCTTAAATTTGTGTGTAAAGGTTGAGATGCAGCTGAAGGAGAGATGCTTTAAATGGAAACTAAGCTCTTTTCCTTTTTCCCTTTTCTTTTCCTTCCCTGAGGTCCAGAACAATGAACCTCGTTTAGATAAAGAGTATTTACTGAAAGCCTGTTTCCATTTAAGATATTTCAGCAGGACAGTGAATAATCTCTTATCCTATTGAGGAGGTTTCACTGTCATGACTGGAACAAAAACGTCATTATTAAAATAAACTCGACTTCCCACAGAATGGTTACTTTAGTTAAAAGAGCATTATTCATAATGGCTTTATAAGAATGGAAGCTGTGACACCATTATCATATAGGGCACTATCAACTCGATTCTAAGAAACAGGATTCCTTGGTGGCAAGCAACAGACCCAACTGTGGCTCATTTAACCAAAAAAAAAAAAAAGAATTTATTAAAAGGGTATGAGGTTGCTCATAGATGCCAAGGAAAAGCTGGTGAACCAGGTTTCTGAAAGCACAGGAACCAGAATAGCTCAGGGAGCAGGGTCCCTGGTCACCCCTACCAGATGAATCAACTCCATTTATTTTCAGTCTCTGCTTCATTTGTCCCAAGATTTAATTTCCTGGGAGAGAAACTCTGGTTGGCCAAACTTAGGTCTTGGGCCTACAGGTCAGCCAGGGGGCATAGGAACACCTTGACTGATATTCCCACCAAGCCTACCTGGAGTGGGAGAGGGGTTGTTAGTCCCAGGAGAAACTGAGGTGCTGCCACCACAAGGGGGACTAGATTATGGGAAGGCAACAAGAGTTTTACGACACAGAGAGCCTCTGGGGAAGAGGTGTTAGGGAGGGATCATCACCACAGGACTTAATGGGGAAACTGAGGCCCTGAATGAGAGTAGTTTGCCTGAGGGGTCACATGTAACAACGGAAATGAAACGTTCTGACTCCTGCCAGCCACATGGGAGTTTCTTCCTTATTCTGTCCAGCTTGCTAAAGCAGTGGTTCAGAGACCTGGCAGTGTCTCAGGATTACCTGTGGAACTTGTGAAAAATAGAGGAGCTGGGTTTGGCATGGGGCTGGTGCCTCTGTAATTTTAATAAGCTTCTCATCTGATTCTGTTTACAACCAACTTGGAGGCCCACTACGCCAAGCCCCCACAGGCTCCAATATAGAAGAGGAACATTGTAGAACTAAAAATGGAAGAAAGTGATTTTAGGGAAAAGATTCAGGTTTGTTGATAAAAATGTTTGAGGTCCAATTAGTGTTGGCTATCTTCATGGTTTGCGGTTTGGGGAATGTGAGGACCGGGAGAATTCTTCCTTGTTTATGACGAGCCTAGGCCAGCTGGATCAGGAGGTTAGGCTGTTGTCCCAGGAAGCACTTGCAATCGAGCACCGGAGAGAGAGGGCTGGGGCCCCTTTGGGGCTGTCCTGACCGTCTGTGGTGCTGCAGGAGAAGGGTCAGATTATGTGGGTAGATTACCCAAGTGCTAAGATCTGGAGCACAGAAAAGGGTTGGGAAAAAGGCCTGAGCTGGCACAGATGGGAAAGGGATCTGTTACCTTTATCTTTTTGTCTCATCACAACTGATGACAGGCCAACCTAAGTCTCTTAACCAACTTGGAACATGGAGGAGAAGGAGGAATGCTATTCTTCTGCTGGGAATCAGCATTCCTCCACTTCTCACCTGGCTACTCATATCCATCCTCCAGATCCTTGCTTAAAGATCGTCCTCCGGGCTTCCCTGGTGGCTCAGTGGTTGAGAGTCCGCCTGCCGATGCAGGAGACACCGGTTCGTGCCCCGGTCCGGGAGGATCCCACATGCTGCGGAGTGGCTGGGCCCGTGAGCCATGGCCGCTAAGCCTGCACGTCCAGAGCCTGTGCTCCGCAACGGGAGAGGCCACAACAGTGAGAGGCCTGCGTACCGCAAAAAAAAAAAAAAAAAAAAAAAAAGATCGTCCTCCTTCCTGGTCCCCCTAATCTAACTAGGACCCCCGCTGTTCTCTCTTGTGGACACCTGTTCTTTTCTGGGGCCAGTTTCTTGGCCGTGCAACCTGGGCAATCATACAGGGCCCTGTACTTAGAAGGACTCCGTGCTTAGTTTAATGCGCTGCTGTTGCCATCTTGAAATTCCTCATAATTTTTGAACAAGGGGCTCTCCATTTTCATTTTGACTGAGTTTTGCTGATTATATAGCTGGCCCTGTTCTTTCCTTTCCTTAAACTTAGCACCATTTAATTGCAGTAGCTCTAACATCTAGCTCTATGCCTACCGCTATAGTATAGGTTTGCTAAATATTAACTTTAACCATTTGAAATTATTGTTATTTACGTTTGACTTTTTAAAAAAAACATTCATATGGTTCAACCTAAAATACTGTGGATGGATGAATAAATGAATGATAGGAAGAAGAAAGATACCTTGAACACAGTGGCTTGCTGACCCAATATCCACTTCCTTCCTTCCTACCTTTCTTCCACGAATTTTGATCAAGTGCCCATCCTTTCCCTAGTGACTCAGAGGAGGAGACTCCATCCCTAATTCCAGAGTAGATCCTGATCAGTCTGCATATTCTTTCTCCTAAGAACAATCTTTCTTCTTCCTCTAGACATTGTCAGGTTTGAAGGAGACTCCAGGAACTGCTGCAGCCATCTGCCAGTCTAACAAGTAGACGAACTCAAAGCAGAGAGCAGAGGCCAAGGAATTTCAGAAAAGCAGAACCAGGATATGTTGTGGATGGACCCTAATCTACCCCTGAACTTCTTGTTACGTGAGGTAATAAAATTTCTGTATTGTTTGTTTTGGTCATCTATTGCTGTGAAACAATTATCCCAAAATGGAGTGGCTTACAACAGCATCCATTTTATTTTGTTTTTTAAATTTTATTTGTTTATTTTCTGGTGATGTTTTATTTTTTTAACATCTTTATTGGGGTATAATTGCTTTACAATGGTGTGTTAGTTTCTGCTTTATAACAAAGTGAATCAGTTATCCCTATACATATGTTCCCATATCTCTTCCCTCTTGCGTCTGCCTCCCTCCCACCCTCCCTATCCCACCCCTCCAGGCGGTCACAGCATCCATTTTATTACAGTTCACAATTTTGTGGTCCAGGAAGCCAAGCAGGTGATTCTTCTGTTCCATGTAGCATCAACTGAGGTCACTCAGTGGTATTCAGCTGGCCGATGGCCTATCTGAAGAGTCTAGGATGGCTTCTCTCATATTTGGCATCTTGGTGGTGATGGCTCGAAGTTTAGGTTCAACTGGAACCTTCAACCAGAGCACGCCCATGTGGACTTTCTTGCGTGGCCATCCAAGGTGGTCAGACTTCTGGCATGAGATGCAGGGCTCCAAAAGTGTTGTAAGAGGCAGAAAGTGGAAGATGCCAGGCTTTTCAGGCCCAAGCGTGGATTGGCACAGGATCATTTCTATCACGTACTCTGGGTCAGAGCAGGCACAAAGCCCACCCAGCTTCAAAACGAGATGACATAGCTTCTACCTCTTGATGGGAAAAGTACCAAAGAGTTTATGGCTATCGCTAATCCTCTGTGTTACGTAAGTCAACTGGAAACAGGTTTTCTGTTATTTACAGTCAAAAGGATCAGAAATCATTAAAGAAATTCAAGGTTCTCTCAAGACTGGGAAGGTATTTCTTCCTGTTCCTCTAATATAGCAGTCTGTAAACTTTTTCGCAAAGAGCCAGATAGTAAATGTTTTAAGTTTTACAGGGCACACAACCTCTGTTGCAACTGCTTGGCTTTGCCAATGACGTATGAAACCAGCCATGGAAAATATATAAATGAATGAGATGTGTTCCAAAACATTTTTATTTATGATCACCGAAATTCGAATTTTGTATAATTTTCATGCATCATGAAATATTTCTTTTTCCAGCCATTTAAAAATGTAAAAGCCATTCTTAGCTTTTGAGCTATGCAAATAAAGAAGGCAGGCCGCATTTGGTCCCTGGACCCTATTTTACCTACCCCTACCGTAATGCAAGCTTGCTGCAAGCTCAGGGCCTTCGCATGTGCTGACCCTCTGTCCTCTCCGAGGTCTTCATGTGGTTTGTACCTCCTCTTCATTTGGGTTTTAACTCAGATATTACCTCCTCAGAACAGCCTTCTCTGATCACTCTATCTAAAATAGTCCCCTAACTCTGAAACATATTATCCCCTTATATATTTTTTTATTTTTAATGTCTTTTTATTGTGGTAAAAGTCACATAATATAAAACATACTATTTTAACCATATTTAACTGTACAGTTCAGCGGCTCGAAGGACATTCATATTGTTGTGCAACTCCCATCGTCATCCATCTCCCGAATTTTTCACCTTCCTGAACTGAAACTCTGTCCGCTTCAAACACTAACTCCCCATTCCCATCCTCCACACACCCCCTCACCCCCAGGCCCCTGGCATCTACCAGTGTACTTTATGACTCTATGAATTTGACTAGTCTAGGTACCTCGTATAAGTGGAATCAAACAGTATTTGTCTGCACTTAACGTATATTGGAATGCGTTTTTAAAATTAATATATATCCTGCAAACAGATTGTACCTGTTTTTTTCCCCCTGTGCAATACAGTAGGTACTCACCAGCCAACTACTTCATATATAGTAGCGTACATACATCAATCCCAATATCCCAATCCGTCCCACCCCTCCTCTCCCCTTGGTGTCCATACCCCTTATATTTTCCTGATAGCACGTCTCACTGTCTGACGTTTTGTTCATTTATTTGTTACATGTATGTGCTACCTCTCTTTAACCTTCACTGGAGTAGGACCTAGAAGCAGGCCTCTTGCCTGTCCTATTCTCTTCTGTACACCCCTTACCTAGCACAGTGCCTGGCATGTAATAGATGCTCAATTAAATATTTGTTGAATTTGAGTTGAATGGTTACAACGCAGTGCTCTGGGGCTTGACAAGAACGTGGAAGACTACTGAATTTATACTTATTTAATGAGAGAAAGATAATTAAAGCAGAAGAAGGAGATCACCTTGTCATCTGCACTCAGAGAAGCATTGGTCCCTTTGTTATTTCCCTGTTATTTCAGGAAAAAGCCAAAGGAAAAATTCTTATCCTCATATAATTCTGAAGAAAGTTATTTTCCATTCTTGGCGGATGTCTCCAAACAGGTACCTTGCCTGTATGGAGGCAGGAAAAGGGGATACAACCTTATTTGAGGAGAGAGAGTGTCATCTTGGTAGTTGTGAAATGGTGTTTGGAAGCTAGATTCTTCTAGACCACTAAGGTCTGATTTCCCAGAAATTCCCAAGATTCCTGAGGGAAAATGGCAAAGGTCCTGGGTGTCACGGCAACGGTAGAGATGACAGAGATGGGAATCACATCAGGCTAAACTTGTCATCAGGAGAGAGGCAAAAAAAGCAGCAGGTACGACATTTGGGACAAGAAGACTTGAGCTCAAACAGAGTGTACCGAGTGGTGTTGGGTGGTGGCCAGAACCCAACCATTTGGCAGTGGGCTTTCCAAGCCTGGGCACAGAAGTGGCTTCCATCCAGTCCTGCCTCTACTTATTAAAACAAACAATTGGCAGGGTAGAAAGAGCCTGCTGTAGGTGAATACAATAAACAGGAAGAGTCCGTGGGAAGCAGTGAGGGCCACAGCAGTGGACCTTAGAACTTAGGGCTTTGTAAGTTCAGTGAGTTCAGGTGATGAATAGAGCTCTGGGACACAAAGTAGCAATGGAGAGGGAGGCTGATGCAGGAGGTGACGAGAGGCTGACCTGAAAATGCCGAGTGTAGTGTGGATTGCATTCACAGGATGGCTGGCCGAAGGAAGTGACTGACTTTAGACAGTTGATTCCCAGTTGGTGGGTGAAGCAGAAACAAGAGAGGTGGTATTGTGTCTCTCATGTGGACTTTTTGGTTGCAAGTGGTAGAAAAGCTAACAAAATGTTGCCAAAGTTTAAAAAGGGAAATTTTTAGTTCGCGTAATTGAGAAGTGTAGCTTCAGGTGTGGCCAGATCTGGGCTTTCCAAGAATGCCTTTAGTACTTAGTCTCTCTCTCTTTCTTCATCTCTCAGCAGTTCTTTCCTCTGTTTTAGCTTCATTCTCGGACAGGCTCTCCCCGTGATGAAGTGGTTCACATTAGCTCCTGGTGTATACCCATCCAGCTTTAAGTTCAGTAAAGAATATCTTTGGCCTGGTCTCTCTAGCCAGTCCAAGAATACTACCTCATTGCCTGATGGGTCATGTACCCATTCTTTAGCCAGTCACTGAACCCAGGGGGTTGCAGTGTTTTATTGACCAACGCTGGGTCACATGCCCTCTCCTTGAAGCCCAGGGCAGTCAGCTCCACCCAAATGACCTGGACTAGAAATGGGGAAGAAAGTGGTTCCCCAGGAAAAACTCAAGTGCCATTACTATAAAAATGGGTATAGATGCTGGGTAGGCAAAAAACAAAACAATGCAAACAATAAAAAACCAGATGATCAGATGTCTACTACCAGTAATCACCACACTCACATAGCATTGACCAGAAGCCACCATCTTTATCACCAGCACATGAAAATAATACTAACTGAATGCTGTTGTCAGGTCTTAGACATTCAGCTGTTCTCATACTGACAGTTACATCCTCTGGTTTAAATCAGCATTAGGGAGTGAACACCAAGAACAGAAACTAATCATCATAAATGGAAAAAAACCCAGTTATCCAAAGTGATTTAAAGCAAAAGCACAGAATAGCACTAACTCGGTAATGAAATTTGGTAACTAGAAATTCAACTATTGCCCAGTAGCCCTTGGATTTCAAGCTTCCAAGCTTCCAAAACTCTAGAAAAAAAGAAATGCTCATTTTTATCTAGATTTTTCTAGAGACCTATTTCACCTTCAACTTGGAAATAATTCATGAAGCCTTTCTGATACCTGATAATGTGTGTGTACTTGGGTCCTATGTGTACCTCACTTTGTTTCCATGACACCACACCCTTCCAGTCCCCCACATTTCTGACTACTCCATTTCTGTGTCCTTTGCCCAACCCTGAACCATTGATGTTTTCTAGAGCTTCATCGTTGATCCCCAGCTCTTCTCTTCTTACAAACTCTCACAGGGTAGCTCTTCATTCATTCTTTTCAACAGGTACCCAAGGAGAGCGTCCTTTGTGCCAGGTACTGTGCCAGCCATCCTTGAAGGTTAACTCCTGATCATCCCATGTGCTAATGACACCCAACTCTCTGAAGTCCAGCCCCCTCTCCCTTCAGATTCACACTTGGACATTCACAAGGTAGGTAATTTATAAATAGTTCTTGAATGAATGGATAAATGAATGAATGCTTTTCCCTTAATGTTTCAAGTTCAACATACCTAACAATGAAATCATCTTCCTGCCTGATCCTATTACTACGTGTACTTGGTAATACCCTCAAGGATAGAAACCTCGGTGTTATCCTTACCTCCTCCTTCTTGTCTCCTTCACATCAAGTTCCACTAATTTTAACTCAATATTTCTTAAGTCTGTCTCCTTCTCCCCCATCTCCCCAGCTCCTGCCCTAATTCAGACCTGCAGCACCTTCTACCTGGACGTTGCCATAGCCTCCCTACTGGTCTGCCTGCCTCTAAGCGTGTTCGTGTATCAGTCACACTCTCCTGCTTCAGTGGCTCTCTGTTGCCTATGAACAAAGATCATACTCCTTAAAATGCTAAGTAAAGTTCCCTGTGTCCTGCTCTCTGTCTTCCTTTCCAGTCTCACCTTAAGAGTGGTTTGCCTCGAACGTTTGTGGTTTCCTACACACAGCACACAGATTCATGGCTTTGCTCGTGCTGTACTTCCTGTTTGGAATATGATCTACCCTATACCCCCATTTCTGCACATAATTTAAGCTTCAGCTGAGGTGCCATGTCCTCTAGGAGGCCTTGTCAGTCCTCTTCAGGCTGAGCTGGGTGTCCTCTGGTTGGCTTTCATAGCACACTGGGCATCCCTCTGTCATTGCACTATTAAGATCAGGTCCTCTTGCTGCCACCTGGATTCCCTTGTGAGTTCCTTGAAGACATGGGCATGTCTTGTTCATCCTTGATTCCCCAATGCCTAGCCAGTACCTGAAACACAGTAGGATTTCAATAAACGTCTGTTGAAAGTCTATGTTTCCTCTTAAGTAGAGCAGGTGTTTTAGCCTTGGTACTTTTATAGTGTGAAAAAGGCACCCCCTAAAATACTAAAAGCTAAAGGGTATGTTATTCAAGACCAAGATCAAGATCGTCCAGGGTTATCAGCGGAAACTTGGAGGTAATCTAATTTGCATTTTCTGGCCCAAAAGATTAACTCCAGGCAAGTGTTTAAGACCCTAAAATATTTATGCTGATCTGATGCCTTGGGATCAGAGAATGACTAATAAAAAAAAATCAGGCATTTCTCCAGCATAAACAGTTTATTTACTTATAGTCAGATCTTTTAAGCCTTTTCCCAATTTTTCAGACTGATATTTTCTAAATTAATTTGAAGTCCATATGGATTTTCAACCAGTTGGAGCAGAGCGAGTTGGGGGAAAAGATGGAAATGAGATGAGAAGAGGTATCCTGGGTCAGATCATGCTTTTCCTTTACTTTGGAAAGATGGAAAACCATTGGAGGGTTTTGCTCAGAGGAGATTATTGATGCAATTTACTGTTCTGAAAGGATCACTCTGGCTGCTTGGAGGAGACTTAACTACAGGCAGCACGGGCAGAAGTAGAGAGACTAGTTTGGAGGCTGCCGTAATAATCTAGGCAAAAGAGGATGGTGGCTTGGACCAGCGTGGTAGCCAGGAGGTAGAAATGTAGTCAGATTATAGGTGTATATTGGAGACTCAGTCAAGAGAATTTGCCAGTGATTAGATGTGGATTGTAGAGAGGGAAGAAAAGGACAGCTCTAAGGGTTTTGGCTTGAACAACTGCAAGGATGGATCTGCCATTGGGAAGAGCAGGTTTGGGGAGAAAATCAAGAGTACAGTTCTGGTCTCTTTTTAAGTTTGAGATGTCTATTTAGATATATAATACAAGGAGAGTATTGAGCATTCAGGTTATGTGTACCTGTCTGGAGTTCAGAGGAGAGGTCGAGGTGAGGATAGATACTTGGAGGTTGTTAGTGTGCAGATGGTATTTGCAGCCATGAGGCAGGTTGGGGTCATCTAGGAGGTGTGTATGGAGTGGAGGTTTGAGGAACAACCTGGAATGATCCAGTGTTCAGAAGTTGGGAAAATGAGGAGGAATCAGCAAAGGAAACCAGGGAGGAGGGACCAGTGAGAAAGGAGACCCAAGAGGCAGTGAGTGGGTGGTGACCCAGAGGCCAAGGAAAGAAAGGTTATTGTGCCTGAAATAAGAAACAACCTACCAAGTTCTAATTTACCCCAAGTCTCACTGGATAGTGTATTTCTGTATGCATGCACACATGCGTGTGTGTGTGTATAATTTTTTTGTCCTGGGGTCGCCCAGCTACCATATATTTCCTTTGTTCCCTCCCCCTAGAAATTCTGAGTCCATGTGGTCCCAGACTTCATTGCTGGGTCTGGGTGGTCGTGAATCTTACTAGTTCTCTTTTCCTCCTGTGGCCACTACAAGATCAGTTCACCTTCATTTCTACACTTCTAAGGAAAGCCTGAAGCACTGAGCACCTGCCAGGGCTGCCCATTCATAAAATCATTCATTTATTCATTCGTTCATTCATTCACTAGATAGTTACTGGGAATTTACAATACGCAGACACTGTCCTAGGCCCTGAGGTTACAGCCATGAACCACATAGTCCCAGCACCATCTTTGCCAACAGGGAGCTTACATTCTAGCAGAGTGGGGAGGAGTGGGGGAGAGGGAGACAATGTGTGTAGGGGGTCAACAAATAAACAGAATAACTTCAAATTGTTATGTCTACACTGAAGAAAACAATCAGGGGTCTAAGATTTATTTAGAATAACAGTGAAGACTAAGACTGGGGACTAGTTTCCAGTAGGAGGGCAGGGAAGCTTCTCTGAAAACTAAGATCCTGATGTCTCCAAAGTAACCAGCAAATCATTTTCTTTTAGGTCCTGAAATGAACCTGGGTCTCTTATAGAACAAGGGCGGAAACCTACCTCTGGTTCCACCTTTACGTGAGCACCCACCCTTCACAATTTATGGGATTATGCTGAAAAATCAATCTTTCACAATTTCACCTAACATCTGCCAGAGGAAACAAAAGCTTATTAAAAGGGCACTCATCAAAGTTCATCTTCCAACAAAGTGGTTAGTTACCATTTAACTTAGCTAACATTTTTTTGGGAACACTTACTGCAGTGCAGACACTGGTCTAAGTAAGCTTTTTATAGGCATCCTATCATTTAATCTTCACAAAATTCCTGTGAGGTGGGTACTGTTACTATCCCCATCTTACACTTAAAAATCTCGAGGCTTAGCTGGATTAACTCCAAGGTCACAGGACTAGCAAGCGGCAGGGCTCTGGTTAAAACCCATGTCTGTCTAACATTCAAGAGTTTGCTTTCGGCATTCCTTTGAAAAAGATGATTTGAGGATATTCTTTTTTTTTTTTTGAGGACATTCTTAACTAGGTTTTAAGTACTACATTCCTTATCTTCACAAAATTTTGTCAGGTAAGAAACAAAAATACAAGTTTAGAGGTGCTAGGATTTCTCTGTAGTTGAATAATCTTTGGGGTATTTCAGTGACAAACTTGTTTTAAGTGGTGTCAAGCAAATCCCTTCCTAAAGTGAAAGTATGTTGGTGATTTCAAGTTTGAAAACAGCCTTACGTTGTCTTCCAGGAATGCTATAAACAGAAATTCAAGGAAGTATTTCAACTAATAAAGATAAAAATATTTTTGGTAGAGCATCAAATATTTAGGTCTTATTTCTTAGCTCAGTTTAAAAACCACAAATTTAATATATTTTTTAGCAGGTATGGTAAATTGTGAGATTTTAAAAGTTCATATAATAGAAATTCAAGTTACAATTTATTGAGCATTTATTGTGTGCCTGACAGTGTACTGTGTATATTATTTTACTTGTTCTTAACTATAATTCTATGAGATATTAATTATCATTCCTGTTTTGAAGATGAAGACATTGAGACTCAGTTAAGTAACTGAGATTCAAAACCATGTGTCAAATCCAGTGTTTAGGAATGGAAACCCTGTGTTCCTTTCATCATAAGAATGAAATTTCTGATTATTTATTTCTGATTCAGGCTTCAGAAGGTATCTTTTCTTATTAGACGATTTTCATTCTCTAAATTAGTGACCTTGGGGAAGTATCTTCCCTAGTATTCAGTTTCCTTGCCTTTAAAACAATGTGATTGCACTGGATGTTTCCCATAATCTCTTTCTGTTCTTCTTTTTTTAATTATTATTTATTTATTTATTTTTGGCTGTGCCAGGTCTTAGTTGCGGCATGCAGGATCTTTTTTTTTTTTTTTTTTAAATTGCAGCATGTGGACTCTTAGTTGCGGCATGCGGACTTCTTAGTTGTGGCATGCAGACTCTTAGTTGCAGCATGCGAACTCTTAGTTGCAGCATGCGTGTGGGGTCTAGTTCCTGAAACGGATCGAACCCAGGCCCCCTGCATTGAAAGCACGAAGTCTTACCCACTCTACCTCCAGGGAAGTCCCTCTTTTTATTCTGAAGCTTCACAGTTCTGTGATTCCGTAAATAGTTCAGTTCAAAGATAATTCATAGGCGTTCAGTGGGACTCCTGCTTTCATCATTTTTTAAAATTGAAAACAGTAGGAAATTAAATCTTTTAAATCAATTTAGTAGGTCTATCTACTGTCAATATTTTCTCTTTTATACTCACGGATATATTATTTGATCCTTCTTAGTTGCAGAATGTTTCCCCACTGTCATTTATAATACTTATCAGTAACAATAGCTCTAAGAAATAGATTTGAATTGCGTTCGCTAACTTAGAGCTGGGAAAACAAGTTATTCCAGTGCTTTAATTTGGTCATGGTTACTCAGTGCCAAGGAAGGATTGGGACCTACACCTCTGGAATTTCTAGCCTTACTCTGTGTTTGGTCACTCATTCTTTCATTTGGTTAGCCCAGGGGTCAGTATCCTATGGTCTGTGGGCCAAATCTAGCCCACTGCTTGTTTCTGTATGGTCTACAAAGTAAGAATAGGTATTACATCTTTAAATGGGAAAAATAATAAAAAGAAGAATATTTTGTGACACATGGAAATCATGTGAAATTCAAATTTCACTGTCCATAAGTAAAGCTCTTTGGGACACCACCACCAAACTCCTTCATTGATGTAGTCTGCGGCTGGTTTCCTGTCACAACGGCAGAGTCAGGTAGGTGCAACAGACCCTGTGGGGCCCTTTATCGAAAAGTCTGCCAACCTCTGGTTAGTCTGTGTTAAAGAAATTAAACAAGGAGGCCAAGGAGACCATCAAACTGAGGTGGCTCTAATGCCTTGGTGGCCTATGTAACCAAAACCTAAACCAAGCCAGTCAGTGTACTGGAATCTGAGAAAATGAAACTTAAGAACAACCAATCACAAACAGCCAATGAGGCTTTCCCAAATAAGGCAACCACTTAAGCTATAGCCAATCAAATAGTTTCTTTGCTTTGCTTCCGATTCATCTCTCCTAGCTCCTGTGGGTGGAGTACTCTTAACCACTCCCAGTTTCATGCTGCCCAATTCTAACTGATGTTTGCTCAAATAAACTCTTGAAGATTTTAATGTGCCTCAAACTTTTAACATCTGTCAAACTGTGTTGATAGTCTACTATTGCTAGGCTCTCTGCAGGTCACAGGGAACACAGCAGCCAACAAGACACACAGGTTCCCTTGGCCCAAGGCACTTTTTCTTAACCATCAAATAAAAGATAAACAATAAACAAAGTTGGAGGGACAGAGGACTTCCAAGTTTTAATTTGCCGAAGGATATTTAAAAAGACTACAGCTACTATCTTCACTCATCATCTTAAAAAAAAAAAAAAGGAGTATGTTAATACCAAAAAATGAGTATACCAGTACCAAATATGTAAGAAGGACATATCTCAAAAAGCACTCTTGTAAGTGGAATATATGTAGCATCATAAAAAACTCATTACACAGTCACTGGTTGTTTTTGTTTTGTTTTGTTTTGTTCATTTCATGACAGATCAGAGAATACTTCTTTCTGGGCAGGCCCAGGTCATCAGACCAGCTTTGGGAAGCATAGGGGTAATTCACACTGTTACTTTTTAGACAACGCAAGCCTTAAAATATGTCTAGTTTCTAAGTTGGAAAATTTTAGTATTTTAGTTTGAGAGTATTACAGCCATGAGTTTTGTAATAAAATTTTTTAATAGATGAGTTTTGGGTAATAAAAATATAACGATGGTGAATTCTGGAAAAGAACGACAAAGGGAAGTAGGGAAGAAAATAAAAGAAGTCTGGGACTTCCTTGGTGGTCCAGTGGTTAAGAATCCGCCATCCGGGCTTCCCTGGTGGCACAGTGGTTGAGAGTCCGCCTGCCAATGCAGGGGACACGGGTTCGTGCCCCAGTCCAGGAAGATCCCACATGCCATGGAGCGGCTGGGCCCGTGAGCCATGGCCGCAGAGCCTGCGCGAACGGAGCCTGTGCTCCACAATGGGAGAGGCCACAACAGTGAGAGGCCCACGTACAGCAAAAAAAAAAAAAAAAAAAAAAAAGAATCCGCCTTCCAATGCAGGGGATGCGGGTTCAATCCCTGGTTGGGGAACTAAGATCCCACATGCTGCAGGGCAACTAAGCCCACAGATTGCAACTACTGAGCCCGCACGCTCTGGAACCTGCGCAACACAACTAGAGAGCCTGTGCAATGCAACTAGAGAAGCCTACGCGCTGCAATGAAGAGCCCGTGCAATGCAACGAAAGATCCCAAGTGCCGCAATGAAGATCCCGTGTGCTGCAACTAAGACCCGACACAGCTAAATAAATAAATAATAAAATAAATTTAAAAAAAATAAAGAAATCTGCCATCACCCACTGTTGTAGATACAGCAGATATTATATCCTCTTTGCCCAGTGTTTAGATGAAGGTAACCCATTTTAGTATTGATTTTTCATACTGGCTTCTCCCTAGAAGAAAGTGATGGAATAATTTCTCTTTTGAAATATTGCCCTCCTCTGCCCCCAACAGTGCCACTTTCAGTAGACCCAGGCACGCACTAAAAACCACAGCATCACCTCAAAACCAGAGCCATCTAACAGAATATGAATTCCCATGGAAGAAAAGTTCATCCATTAATAAGTATTTGAAGTTGGATACGATAGTTTTCTAGTTGCTTTAGAAAGTTTATTAATTCCCCATGACAGAATTTCTATTTTGCAACCACCGAAATGGCAACCAAAACATTAACAATTAACCCTTTCTCCTTATGTCCCTATTCCTGTTGTCTGTGATATTGTTCATTTCCTGAATGTGTTTCCTAGAGCACTACGTGGAATGTAACACTGGAGGAAAAACAGGATTCTATGTTCCAAGAAATATGAGAAATGCTGGGTTAAGCAAAATCTCACAGGATTATTTACTGCAGGACTTCTCAGGACCTCTAATGCTAATGTGAATTTAAAGTATGCACGTGTATGAGAAGATCCAGAGGCAAGAAAGAGAGCAAGGTGTACGGGCCTACTTTAGTTTAGGTTATTTTGCGTAAGTAAGCTGATTCATTTGGTCATGTCAGCAGCAACAATGGTAAGAAATAGACCAGTTACTTTTATTGATCCAAGTGACCCTGAGGCTGTATTGAAATTGTCTTCTGACAATTTTGTGGTTTCATCTCAGCTTTTGAAAAAGTTTATGTTTATTAATGGTTTATTGTTTTTCTTAAATATCTTTCCTCATTTAATACACATTCCTGCCCTGTAAATCAGATATTGTCTTTACTCTAAATGTTTAAGAAAACTTTCTTATAAACTTGACCAAGGAGGTGAAAGACTTATATTCTGAGAACTGTAAAACACTGATAAAGGATACTGAAGATGATTCAAAGAAATGCAAAGATACCCCATGCTCTTGGATTAGAAGAACTAACATTGTTAAAATGGTCATGGTCATATTACCCAAAGCAATCTACAGATTTAATGTGATCCCTATCAAATTACTCATGACATTTTTTTTACAGAACTAGAACAAAGAATCTTAAAATTTATATGGAACCATAAAAGGCCCAGAATGGCCAAAGCAATCCTGAGGAAAAAGAACAAAGCTGGAGCATCACGCTCCCAGACTTCAGACAATACTACAAAGCTACAGTAATCAAAACAGTTTGGTGTTGGCACAAAAACAGACATATGGATCAATGGAACAGAATAGAGAGCACAGAAATAAACCCACACACCTACGGTCAATTAACCTTCAACAAAGGAGGCAAGGAAATACAATGGGAAAAACACAGTCTCTTCAGCAAGTGGTGTTGGGAAAGCTGGACAGCCGCATGTAAATCAGTGAAATTAGAACATATCCTCATACCATACACAAAAATAAACTCAAAGTGGCTTAAAGACTTAAATATATGACACCATAAAACTCCTAGAAGAGAACATAGGCAAAACATTCCCTCACGTCAATTGTACCAGTGTTTTCTTAAGTCAGTCTCTCAAGGCAGTAGAAATAAAAGCAAAATAAACAAGTGAAATCTAATCAAACTTACAAGCTTTTGCACAGCAAAGGAAACCATAAACAAAATGAAAAGACAACCTATGGACTGGGAGAAAATATTTGCAAACAATGCAACCGACAAGGGCTTAATTCCCAAAATATACAAACAGCTCACACAACTCAATAACCACCACCACCACAACAACTCAATCAAAAAACGGGCAGGAGGGCTTCCCTGGTGGCACAGTGGTTGAGAGTCCGCCCGCCGATGCAGGGGACACGGGTTCGTGCCCCGGTCCGGGAGGATCCCACATGCCGTGGGGCGGCTGGGCCCGTGAGCCATGGCCGCTGGGCCTGCGCGTCCGGAGCCTGTGCTCCACAACGGGAGAGGCCGCAGCAGTGAGAGGCCCGCATACCACAAAAAAAAAAAAAAAAAAATGGGCAGGAGACCTAAGTAGGCATTTCTCCAAAGAAGACATACAGATGGCCAACAGGCACATGAAAAGATGCTCAACATTGCTAATTATTAGCGAAATGCAAACAAAACTACAATGAGGTACCACCTCACAGTGGTCAGAATGGCCATCATTAAAAAGTCTACAAATAAAAAATGTTGGAGAGGGTATAGAGAAAAGGGAACCCTCCTACACTGTTGGTGGAAATATTTATAAATTGGTGCAGCCACTATGAAAAACAGTATGGAGGTTCCTTAAAAAACTAAAAGTAGAGTTGCCAGATGATCCAGCAATCCCACTCCAGGGCATATATCCAGGGAAAACTCCAATTCGAAAAGATACATGGACCCCAGTGTTCATAGCAGCACTATTAACAATAGCCAAGACATGGAAACAATTTAAATGTCTATTGACAGGTGAATGGATAAAGAAGATGTTGCATATATACATAATGAAATACTACTCAGCCATAAAAAAGAAGGAAATAATGCCATTTGCAGCAACATGGAGGGACCTAGACTTTATCATACTAAGTGAAGTAAGTCAGAAAGAGAAAGACAAATACCATACCATATCACTTATATGTGGAATCTGAAGTATGACACAAATGAACTTATTTACGAAACAGAAACAGACTCACAGACGTAGAAAACAAACTTACAGTTACCAAAGGGGAAAGGGGGTGAGGGGGCAATAAATGGGGAGTTTGGGATTAGCAGATACAAACTACTTATATAAAATAGATAAACAATAAGGTCCTAATGTATAACAAAGGGAACTATATTCAATATTCTGTAATAAAGCATAATGGAAAAGAAAAAAAAAGAAAACATCCTTAAAACTAATAATTTTCCATTTTGGAAACGACCTAAGAACCACGTATTAATGCAGATGACCAAATTTCAGGAGGTAAAACAGTAGGTTTTGTGATTAGTGCATTTTATCAGTTAAAGTTTGTTTGGCTTTGAGTAGCAGCAAACCCCATTAATGGAGCTTAAAGAGGTTATGTTTTTTCCCCTTCATGTGATGAGTAGTAGAGAGGTAGGCACTTTGGGGATAAGCTTTGTGGCTCACGGATGTCACCAAGGCATCTGGCTCCCACTGTCTTCCTCCATCAGTCCTTAGCATGTGGCATTCTTTCTCATGATTGCCAGATGGCTGCCGTTCCTCCGTGCATTGTACCCACATTCTAGGCAAAAAGAAGAGGGAAGGAAGGTGGGCAAAAGGCATGTGTTAGTTGTCTCCTTATGAAAAAAAAAACCCTACCCAGTAGATTTCCAATCATATCTCAATGGCCAGTAAAGTGGCCCATGGCCACGAGCAGCTGTGTGAAAGCCAGAGGAATTGAAATCTGTAGCTGGGCACTTAAGGTTCTGCTAGTAACATAGGCTAAGTCTGGAGGTACACTACCAGTTAGAATCTCAGCTCTTTTGCTCAGTGGTTATGTGACTATAGGTGATTCATTTTCATTTTCCTCCCCTATAAAATGGAGATAAGATAATAAGAGTGTTGTTATGAGATTAAGTTTTATAAAGTGTTTAGAAGAGTATCTGGAACATAGTAAATGTTATATAAGTACTTCCTCAGTAAATGAGTAAAGAAGATGGGAGAATGGACATTGGGTAGAAAAGCAGCAGGCATAGAATAAATAAATTATTAAAAAATGGAGGGCTTCCCTGGTGGCGCAGTGGTTGAGAGTCCGCCTGCCGATGCAGGAGACATGGGTTTGTGCCCCGGTCCGGGAAGATCCCACATGCTGTGGAGCGGCTGGGCCCGTGAGCCATGGCCACTGAGCCTGCGCGTCCGGAGCGTGTGCTCCGCAACGGGAGAGGCCACAACAGTGAGAGGCCCGAGTACCGCAAAAAAAAAAAAAAAAAAAATTGCTAACATATAAAACAGATTTGTGTAGTAGAAGTGATATGAGTTTCATTGATATCTTGAGCCAAAGAATGTTAATTAAGTGCTGTTACCTCCCTTAAAGAACTGCAAGCCAGTGGTTTTATAAGGATAGATTACTCTTTTTTTCTTTGGAGGAAAATGAGAATTTCATGTCTGCTTCAGTCAGTTGCTACTACACGAATTGTAGGGCCTGGGATTTAAAGCCAAAACAAATTAGAGGCTAGTATAATGATTGATGTATTGGGGACATACTAGCAAAAGGTCCTGGAAGAACACATAGAATTCTCCTCCTCTCTCATTCATGTGTGATTTTATTCCATTTTTAGGTATTTGGCTATTATTATTAATTTTTTAACATGTGTAAAATGTCTTTCTGATAGACACCTTGTATGGAGATAGTTACTGAAGGCAGATAGATTTGAGTAATAAGCCTAGTTCCACCACTAACTATGTGACCTTAGGCATCTTACGTCTCGAAGCCTTAGCTGCCTTATCTATTGGGTGGGCCAAAAATTTCTTTCGTTTTTTTCCGTAAGATGGCTCTAGTAGCACTTAGTTATCTTTAACTTCATTTGAAACAATTTTGTTAGATTGTATGTGACAGCTGTCATACCAGCGTGCATTTAAAAATAGACTTAACAAAATTGGTGAATTTTTGTGTAGCCATTTTAATATTGAAGATGGAAGAAAAAACCAGCATTTCAACATATTATGCTTTATTATTTCAAGAAAGGTAAAAATGCAAATGAAACACACAAAAAGATTTGTGCAGTGTATGGAGAAGGCGCTGTGACTGATCGAACGTGTCAAAAGTGGTTTGCACAGTCTCGTGCTGGAGATTTCTTGCTGGACGATGCTCCATGGTTGGGGTTGACCAGCTGAAGTTGATAGTGATCAAATCGAAACAATCATTGAGAACAATCAACGTTGTACCGTGCGAGAGATAGCCAACATACTCAAAATATCCAGATCAAGCTTTGAAAATCATCTGCACCGGCTTGGTTACGTGAATCGCTTTGATGTTTGGGTTCCACATAAGTTAAGTGAAAGAAAACCTTCTTGACCATACTTCCACATGCGATTCTCTACTGAAACATAATGAAAACGTTCCGTATTTAAAGTAAATTGTGACGGGTGATGAAAACTGGATACTGTACAACAGTGTGGAATGGAAGAGATCGTGGGGCAAGCGAAATGAACCACCACCAACCACACCAAAGGCCGGTCTTCATCCGAAGAAGGTGATGTTGTGTATATGGTGGGATTAGAAGGGAGTCCTCTATTATGAGCTCTTTCTGGAAAGCCAAACGTTAATTCCAACAAGTACTGCTCCCAATTAGACCAACTGAAAGCAGCACTCGATGAAAAGCGTCCAGAATTAGTCAACACAAAATGCATAATCTTCCATCAGGATAATGCAAGACCGCATGTTTCTTTAGTGACCAGGCAAAAACTGTTACAGCTTGGCTGGGAAGTTCTGATACATCCGTCATGTTCACTGGACATTCCACCTTCGGATTTCCAGTTATTTCGATCTTTACAAAATTCTCTTAATGGAAAAAATTTCAATTCCCTGGAAGACTGTAAAAGGTACCTGGAACAGTTCTTTGCTCAAAACGATAAGAAGTTTTGGGAAGATGGAATTATGAAGTTGCCTGAAAAATGGCAGAAGGTAGTGGAACAAAACAGTGAATACGTTGTTCTTGGTGAAAATGAAAAATGTGTCTTTTATTTTTACTTAAGAAGCCAAAGGCACTTTATGGCCCACCCAATATGAAGGGTATCAGTACCTACTTCCCAGGATTCTACTAAAGGTTAAGTGAGGAAATACAATAAAGTGCTTAGCATGAATCCTACTACACAGCAAAAGCTTAATAAATATCGTTAACATCACCACCATCATCATTTTTTAAAACCAACTTTATTGAGGTGAGGTGCAGTTTATATACAATAAAATGCAGCCATGAATTTTGACAAATGTTGATGCCTATGTACCACAATCAAGATATAAATTTTCCATTACCCCCAAATCAGTATTTTAAAATAGGAAAATTGATGTCTTATCCAGTAAGAACACAAAGGTGAAGTCATGTGTAGAGAGACATGGTATCAACTATACAAAAGACTGAATAAATGCTAACTAGAACTACAAAACCAGGAGAATGTAGCAGAAGGAACACTCATTTTGAGGGGGATTGGGGGACCGGTCAGGTGTACTGCATATTATTGCTTCTGCCTATTCAGCAGCAATTAATTCTCTCTTCTCCTGTTAACAGCTCTTTGCTTGTCCTTTGCGGGAACAACTCCTCCCAACGCTTTATGTGTTAGGAGTGGGGCTGTTTCACCTCTGGTTTCAGTCTTGTAATTTCTGCTAGACTTCTTGGAAAGAAAACTCTCTTACTGCTAATAGTGCTTGATGTAAGTTTGGAGAAGCAGAAAGAGTCACTGAAAATGAAGACATCACAGAGGATGGTCAGCTGGAGTGATGGAGAGAGAGACCTTATACTGATGTCATCACCTAAACTGCCAGAAGCTGCCCTGAAGCTACACTATCCCTGGTCCTCAGTTACGTGAGGACTGATGAACTTTCATCAAAGACCAGCTCCATTCTCTAGCTTGTGTTCAGGAATCATGAGCCAGTGACCCTTGCCCACCTCTGATTGTGTGGGCTTGGAGATAACATATGTGAGAGTGCTTTCCTGTTTTCTACAAATGGGAGGTAATTGTATGGTAGATATAAAGTTAATTGGAGGGACTTCCCTGGTGGCGCAGTGGTTAAGAATCCACCTGCCAATGCAGGGGACACAGGTTCGAGCCCTGGTCCGGGAAGATCCCACATGCCGTGGAGCAACTAAGCCTGTGCGCCACAACTACTGAGCCTGTGCTCTAGAGCCTGTGAGCCACAACTACTGAAGCCTGCGCACCTAGAGCCCATGCTCTGCAACAAGAGAAGCGACCACAATGAGAAGCCTGTGCATTGCAATGAAGAGTAGCCCCTGTTCGCCACACCTAGAGAAAGCCCGTGCACAGCAACGAAGACCCAATGCAGACAAAAAAAAAAAAAAAAAAAAGTTAATTGGACAATTGAAGGCAGAAATAATATGGATTTAAAATATACTGATATCAAAACTAGAAGTATTTGAACTAACTGGTTAATTTGAAGGAATTCAGATATTCATCCAAAGAAATTCGGCCAAATCGTGTTGCCTAAATAGTTTCTATATTTCATATGACAGTGATTTCTGGGCCTTAACTGTTCTGTTCTGTTTGCATTCATGGCCACAACCTATGTTGTTACATGACTCATTGTTTCTTCCTTATTAAACAGGTGCCCCTCCCGTTGGCATTGTGCATTTTTTTTTTGATTATTTATTCCTTTAATTTGCCCTCCAATGCAGCCATAAATTTAGACTATTAGATTTTTTTTTTAACATCTTTATTGGGGTATAATTGCTTTACAATGGTGTGTTAGTTTCTGCTTTATAACAAAGTGAACCAGTCATACATAAACATATGTTCCCATATGTCTTCCCTGTTGCGTCTCCCTCCCTAGCATTGTGCATTTTTGAAGTGCCCTTTGCTGTCCTAGGTGCTGGGGCTGTATAGTGAACACAGAATCTCTATCTCATGGAGCTTATTTTCTAGGGAGAGAGAGACAGCTGCACCTTCCAGGGGCCAGTTTCTGTACTCAGTACTACTACATTCTGATTCTCTTCTGATAATATTGCAGAATGTGTGGGAGGTCTTTGTGGAAATTCTGGATTAAATTCAGAAGAAGTTACACACTTGTAAACAGGCACATGAAGGTATATGTTTGTGTACGTGTATGTGCCACACACTCTTCTTAGCTAGGTAACCTGGTTCAAGTTACAACTCTGGGCCTCAATTTCTCATCTGAAAAATGGGGATTATCCTAGTACCAGTCTTCCCTTGTAGGGACTAAATACATGTACATAATTTAGCATACTGTCTGGCACAAACAGCTTAACAAATGATGGGTAATATTTATCATTATTATTCTTACTAATACATATATGTTTATGCACATTTGCCCAATATTACTCAATAGAATAAAAATAAATAATTGTGGACCTCATTTTGTTTCATTCATTTAACATTTATTGAATACTTTGCCTTGTGCTAGGCCCGCAGTGGCAGATTGGTTTTTTTCAGAGATGGCTGCATTAATATCTCCCTTTCTTGTTACTTCCCCATCTGGAGGTACAGTCTAATTACTCTCTCCTTAAATCTGGGCTTGTGACTTGCTTGTACCCAATGAAGGTGGAAGAAGTGTTTGTCTTCCAAGGCTAGGTCATAAAAGGTGATTCAGCTTTCCTCGTGTGAGCTGGAACGTTCACACTGGGGCGCTGAGGCTGCCATGCAGTGAGGAAACTCAACTAGACCACATTGAGAGACCACACAGTGAAGTCCTGAGCCCCCCGAAGAGAGGGAGATGGTCCTGTTACCATATGACTGCAAACATGTGT
The DNA here is from genome assembly GCF_964270905.1 of Leucopleurus acutus. Taxonomy (NCBI): domain Eukaryota; kingdom Metazoa; phylum Chordata; class Mammalia; order Artiodactyla; family Delphinidae; genus Leucopleurus; species Leucopleurus acutus. The sequence continues at coordinate 56,990,237 of NC_139145.1, read as the reverse complement.
GAGACCCCAAGCCAGAATCACCCAGCCAAGCTCTCTCCCAAATTCCTGACCCACAGAGATTATGAGAGAAAATAAAGAGATCATAGTTGTTTTAATCCATTAAGTTTTGGTGTGATTTGTTATGTATCATTTAAGAGTCAGAACACCTACTTTTAAGTGCTCAAGATATTGCATTAAACAGATTTAGTTTCATGGGACTTCCATTCCACATCTTTCTCATTCTTGGCAGGTGAGGAACAACTATTTTCAGGGTTTTAATTATCCATCTGATAGCTGTTTGGGCCTGCTATCAAGTCTGAATTTGTAGCTGCAACTGGCAAATAGATCACATTCATTCATTTATGCATTTAATAAATCAGTACCTCGACATCAATGCCTTTTCTGGCTCCCTGAGTTAGCAATCCCTTCTCCACGTTCCTGAGCACCCAGGCTTGTCTCTCCCACTAACCAGTAGCAGTCAGGTTTATTCTGTGTTATTCATCTTTGCATCTCTAGCATCTAGCCTAGTGCCTAAACATAGCAGACCTATGTGAAAAACAACAGCAACAACCCCCCCCCCCCACCACACAAAACCACCTAACTGGAGGGCTGCTGGTTCCTAGACATACAAATATTTTATTCCAAGACAGTCCCTATCTTCTAGGAGTTCACAGTTCAGCACTAGACACAGTGGGATCCAGCCTGGCAAGTGCAGTGCGTGAGCTGCCTGGATTGATACTTGTGGTGGAACCAAAGGGCTACAGGGCAACGCATTGGGGGTGGGGTGGGGTAGGAGGGGAAAGGATCCATTCATTTATTCCACAAATATTTATCAATCGCCATAGCACACGGTAAGCGCTCAATATCTGTTAATATCTGTTATTAGATGCCGGCCACTGTTCTAGGTGTTAGGGATGCGGCAGCGCACAAGAAAACTGGCTCGTGTTCTTGAAGCTCACGATGCAGCAAAGGACGACAGGCAGTGGAGGTAATTATGTAAAATTGTGTTAGGTGCCCAGCAGTGAAACAACAGGCGGCTGAAATTCTCGTAAGGATGTTAGATCCTTCGGCTGAGAGCAGCCGTGGGCGGGTTTTGAGTAGGAGTGGCCGTGAAGGGGCCGGACTGTAGGGGGCGGGAAGACTGCAGGCAAGAAGAGCTGGTAATTTTAAGATGAAAATATTTTCTGCTCGACTGGAAGAAGGAGCTTGTTCCTAGGGGCGATGTGGTCGCTTGGTGCGCTCGGGGTTCCTCTGGGGCAGGAGGCTGCATTTTGAGTGCAAGCTCGATTGCCTGAAGTGTGAGGGGGACTGCAGCCCTAAATTCCCAGATTTTTCATGTTCGGCACATCTAGGCTCTTCCGCTCCCCAGACCTTCAGACGCACCATCTCGGTTGCGGGCGGGCAAGGTACGGGGCATGCCGCAGCGCTCACCTTCGGGTCTCCGGGTCTGCAACACCGCGCGGGCGGGTGCGGGCGGAGCTTGTGCTGCGGACCTAGGCAGTGGCGTGGGTCCCGCCCCCTGGACCAGGCCCCGCCTCCGGACACCGCTGATTGGGTTATAGCCGCGGAAGGGCCGGGCGTACCCGGGAGGCCCGGACGTCTGATTGGCTTGGCTGGGATTAGGTCATTGCTAGCACGTTAGTGCGGTCCGAACGCCGGCGGAGCGGCCCAGGCTGCTGTGAGAGGGCGCTCGAGGCTGCTGGAGAGCGAACAGGCGAAGGAGGCGGGGAGGAGGCGGCTGCACTCGCTCGACTTCTCGTTCCCTTCCCGGCGCCGCTGCGGGTCCGTCTCTGCGCTTCCTGCTCCCCGGCCGCTCGGTTGCACGCCGCCGGAGCAGCCGCCCTTCGTTCGAGTCCCGGCTCGGTTCGGAAGTCGTGCGCGCCCGCGGACACCGCGCGCAGGGCTAGCCGGCGCCACACCTGTGGAGCCGGCGGCCGTCGCGGGAGCCGGCCGGGGTCCCGCCGCGTGCGTGCTCGGGGCTGCGGGCCGCCGGGGCCCCGGGGGAGGCGCGCCCCCAGTCTGGGCGCCGCAGACACCATGGGGCTGCCCGCGCTCGAATTCAGCGACTGCTGCCTCGACAGCCCGCACTTCCGAGAGACGCTCAAGTCACACGAAGCGGAGCTGGACAAGACCAACAAATTCATCAAGGAGCTCATCAAGGACGGGAAGTCACTCGTCAGCGCGCTCAAGAGTGAGTGCCCCCGAGCCTGGCGGGGACGGAGTTCGGGGGCGGGAGGGGCCGTCGGGAGGCGCTCAGCCCTGGGGGTCGCGTGTCCGGCTGGTTTTCTGCCCCCGGGCGCTGAGGGACGGGTGTCGATGCTTGTAGTGGGGCGGGAAGGATACGTAAAATGGGCGAACTAGCAACAAGACGGTAAGGGAAGAGATCCGTCGCCCGGCCGTTTGCGTTCCGGGGTGGCTGGGAGGAGACCGAGCGCGAGTGGCGCTCTGGGGCGCCGCGGCGGGTGTGCGCGGCACACAGGTGTCCTGGGAGTAGGACTGGAGTGCCTGGTGCGCCGCAGCCTGCTGGGAAACCCCTTCGCGTCCACGACTCCCGCTCCCTTGGGGAAGAGTTGCTCACCCCTGGGTGCCCAGCCTTGGGAATGGAGTGGGCCCCGCCAAGGGGGCGCTGCCTCCCCTCGGAAAAAGGCGGGTTGTGCCTTCTTCGCTCCCTGGGCGCAGCGCCAGCCTGCTCAGGGCCGCCGGGTTCTCCGAAAGGCACAGCTGCTGCCCAGAGAAGGGGTGGGTGGGATGGTCTGTCAGCTCGAGATTCTCTGGAGTACTGGCAGCCTGTACCACCCAGATCTAGAATCAGGGTCACGTACGTGTGCAGGTTCTGATTCTTGTGTTTAGCAGAAGGTGATAAGGGTGGGAGTACAGAATCAGAGTGTTCCTTTACTCTAAACTGTGGGCGAGGGTTTAAAAATAGAACGAACATATCCTCTCCCTCTCCCTCTCCCTCGCTCCCCTTTTTACCTCTCCCAATATCCTTGAAAACTCAAAAGTCTGAGAAGGAATGTCCTCGGTCCTCACTCAGAAAGGAGAAGTTTAAACTCATCCTTATAGATCCTCAAACCTTTTGTAAAACAATTTTTGCAAATTTCCCTGTGGCAGGGGAGAAATGAGTTTTGCATTCTGTGTATGATTTGCCTCGTCTTCTGCAGAGCCAGGGAATGTCTCCTTCTGGCCAAACAGGAGTGCTCTAGGGATTGTTGAGTGCCTTGGATTGTTGAGATCTTTTTTTGGGTGCCTTTTCAGTCTACCCATTTAAAAATAGTTTGGTCCATCTTTTAGTTTTGAGAATCAGGAAAAAAGGCAGACAGTGGAATTGTCTTTGACTTTTCCTTTCTCTGTGATGGATTTCTTCACAGGTGGTATCTTTCAGCTAAGAAAGCTTGCATTGGCAGAGTGGGGCCCTAGCTGTGAGAATTGTCCCCAAGCCTCTATAAAGGAGATGTAAAGTCAAGTGCCTGAGGTGTCATTTTGTGAGCCTGTTGCTTCTAAAAATGAAGAGGGAGACAGTGGAGCCCCAGGGCAGCAAGTGCCAGTGTTTTGGGGTGAAATAAACATGGAACTTTGATATGATAAGGCTCCTCAGAGGCAGGGTCTCTGCTGGAGGCTGTGACCTGAAGCATATGAACAGACTCTTCTTTTGTCAATGACGAGGACCATCGTTGGTTCAGGGAATATGTGACCCCGGTTTGGAGTAAGTTAGGGGCCCACTTATGGGTTGGGCCCATGAAATTTTTAAAAAAAAATTTTTTTTGCGGTACGCGGGCCTCTCCTGTTGTGGAGCACGGGCTCCGGATGCGCAGGCTCAGCGGCCATGGCTCACGGGCCCAGCCGCTCCGCAGCATGTGGGATCTTCCCGGACCGGGGCACGAACCCTTGTCCCCTGCATTGGCAGGCAGACTCTCAACCACTGCGCCACCAGGGAAGCCCCGGGCCCATGAATTTTGAGTGACTCTCAGGCTGGCTTTAATTGGGCCTCTGCTTTATTCAGCAAACATTTAGAGTGCTTTCTGTGTGTTAGATATTGCCCCAGGCACTGAAGTAGTAGTGACAGTTCTGCTGCCCCTGTGGTTGTAAAGACTTACTCCATGCCAGGCACTGCTTCAGCCACAAATTATCTCATGTACTGTTACTCATTTTACAAATGAGAAAACAGACTTGGAGAAATCACTAGCTCAGAGCCACCCTGCTCTAACGGCAGGGTGGTTTTTGAGCCTCTACATGGTCTGAGCCAGAGCTGGAGTTCCTGCTGATGCTGAGCTCTTAATTCTGCCCCATCCCTCTTGCCCAGAATGGACCCCCTGGACCAAGCCTGTTGGAATCTGGACTTGCATTTTCTATCTCAGCCTTGAGTCTGAGGAGGATGCATTTGTGTGACTGGCAGTTTATTTGCCTGCTACTGTTCTTTTGGGGGGTGGGGAGGGCATGTAAGAATTCTTTGGGTAGGAGGAAACAGTGCAGTGATAAAATTAAAGAGTTATTCAAATTGGCTAGTGGAATGGACCAGCTCTGTAACTTGGGGGAGAACTAGGTGTTCTAATCTCTTAATATCCAGCTCTATTTCTAACTATACTCTTCTATTCTTACTACTGCTTGAACAGGTCATGTGACCTCTTAAAAAGGGTACAGGTGATTACTATTTACCAGACTTCGGGCATTGTGTTGTCATTAGGTGCTTCTTGCATTGTATGTTACTATATTAGTGTTTGTGTATTCATTTTCTTTGGATCATCTTTATCACTGCTGTAAATGTAAAGCCAGTGTTTTAAAAAATACATACGTAAAAATAAATACATAATTGTGTAAGTAACACTGGTTTAGATGATTTATAGGCTTTTCCAGCTCTAAAATTTTATGGTTTTATTTTGTAATTAATTTTCACAGATCTTTGGGTTAAGGTTTCCATTGTGTGTTAATCTGAGACAATAAAACTGGGTTTGCTGAAGTTCAGCTAGATCATTATTCTTGCTACTTCCACTTTATGAAGGAGGAAACTGAAGCTCAGAGAGATTAGTAACCTGCCCAAGGCATCACAGCAATTAAGTTGTCTGATTCCAGAGCCTGTGCACTTAACTCTGAAGCAAAACTGTAGGTCTGTTGTCTCTTGATTCCCCTTGATAATCTGATAAACAAATGAACTCCTTGAAGTCTTTCCCTGGAGTTCAAACCTCTGGGCTGGACACATGGAAGATAAGCAATAAAATAATTTGGGACCTACATTTCAAAAAATCCTGCTTTTGGAGAAAGTTCTTGTTTGATGTGGTGACTCCGAGTCACTTTTTTCTGTGCTGATTTGTCCAGGCCTTTTCTGTGGGCACTCTTTCCTCGCCCTGATTAATCTGTGTCTCAGTCAAGAGGATTCTGTGTGTTTTAGTCCTTTTTTCTTTCTGTAAAGATGATAGAGGTGGGCGATGAAGTTCAGACTTGTAGAATTAAGAGTTTTAGGATTTTCTGTGTTTCATTCTTGACACCATCACCTACTGATTGACTCTGGGTGAGTCACTAAGCCTGAGCTCCTCCGGTGTAAAATGGGAGTAGCCACTCTGACCTCCTAGGGTTGCTGTGAGCACAAAATGAAACAGTGCATGTAAAGAAAGCACTTAGCTTGAAGCCTGGTGCATAGCATTGCTCAATTAATGATAGCTGTTATGATCTTCCAGCATTCAGGGTTGTCGAGACTTGGAGCAAGAGTCACTAAGAGCAGAATTGTCCATCCAAATGAACAGTTTTTTGATTTGGATGCAAGGAGTTAGGCCCATGCCTTCTTCACGCCAGTTGTTGGTAACTTACACAGTTGTGTATGTATTAACCACTGGTGGGAAGAAGCCTGGTAATCCTATTTGTATAAAGTCATGGTTATGACAAAAAAGCCCCCACAAGTAAAAGACAAAAAATAAAAAGTCTCTCAACATCTCTGTTGTTCCTAATAACATTCTGATAGCTTAAATTTTCCATCTTCTTGCTAGATTAACCCCTCTACCATCCCCCCCCCCCCCCCCTCCATCCAGTGGCTGAGCTGGCTGCCTCTCTTTGCCTTGCAGGAAAAGCTTGCAGAATGCACTGGACTTCATGTCTGGCTGTCTCATGGACTCCATGGCAAACCAAATGTGGTTTCACAGAACTGAAAGTGAATTAGGCTGTTGGTTTTGAGAGGTGATGTGGGTTTTCAGGAACTGTGTTTCTTTCCACCTTCAGAGTTGGTTTATGGACTTGCTGCTGGGGATATACCCCTTTAAGTGTGACTTCTTTCTGAGACAGAGTGAGTTCTCTTATTTTGATAGTCTTAGGTGGGAGGAGTGGGGCAGGAATGCACATTTTAGAATATCTTTATTGAGATATAATTTGCCTTAGTATACTGTTCACTCACTTAAAGCATCCAGTTCAATGGTTTTCAGTACATTCGCAGAGCTGTACAGCTATCACCACAGTCAGTCTTAGAACATTTTCATTGCCCCCAAAAGAAATCCCATTCCCATAAGCAGTCATTCCCCACCATTTGCTCTCAACTCCTCCTTCCCCATCCTCCCGCCCTCCAGCCCTAGTCAACCACTAATGTACTTTCTGTCTCTATGGATTTGCCCCTTCTGGATATCAGAAGTGTAATTTTAATAGTTTTCTCTTAGATGGTGGTGGGCATCTTGAGGCACAGTTTTCTTGATTGGAATTTCAGGTGGGAAACTTTGAACCCATAAGCTGCTCTTCTTCAGTGGGGTTTAAGTAGAGGTGGAGTCCCAAAGACTGAACCATGTCCTAGGGAAAACCCAGGTGTCTCATGAGGGGGAGGGGATGGATTCATTCTAGTTCATGGTACTTTGAAGGACGCAGGGGAGACTACCAAAATAAGACCAAGGATCCAACCACTTCTGTCAGTGAGCTTTTCAGTCAAGTTGGGGCAGGGTGTGTGATACTGAAAAAAGCCTTACTCTGTGGTTGGTAGCCTGCCGGGAGACACTTGTTTTTTTTTTTTTTTTTTTTTTTTACAAAAAAACTATGAGACCATAGTTTTCATGAGACTTTTTGGGGATGACATGCCTTTTTCATTGTATTTGCGGAGGTTAGTAATTCTGACCTGCATCACATCTCCAAGGCAACCAAAGAGAATTTTAGCAGAAATAAGTAGTTTTATAAGAATGCCAGCAAAACCCACAACAATAAATTTTAGCTGCTGTTTGTCTGTCAGTAATCAAATCTTAAATTCAACGGACATTTATCTTTTAACAGAAATAGGGTTGTATAAATCTGTAGTCATAACTATATATACAAAGCAAAATTCTGTATTTTGGAACTCGAACCCTAGGCAGAGAGACAGATAAAAAGTCTGATGTACTTAAGTGAGATCACACTTATAAGATTTTTTGCTAAGGCATGAAGAAAGAACATTTAGGTAGTGCATTACTTAAGGAAAAAAAAAAGATGAGATCTAAATAGTTTTAATAATATTTGCCAGAGGGCATTCATGAGGCTCAATAGGGACCCTAAACTCACATTACAGGAAAAAAAAATAAAGTAAAAATTATATCTATATTCTTATATAGTGCAAGCTGTCATTAACTGCCATAATCTAAATGCCCAGTCTGACAGACGTGTTCCAGAAAAAGCATGTCTGTCTTAAATGTTTCAGAAATCTTCTCTCGTCCTGGGTTGATAACCACTCATCTCCACGGATAATGCCACATTTCAGAGTGGTCTGGATTCTGGACATTAGTAATCCTAGTGGGCATTGACATAACATTCTCTTTATAGCAGTCCTTCCACAAGATGCCTTCCAAGAATGCATTTATATATGGCTCCAGCCCTTTTATGTAGATAGGGAACACATCAGTATTGAGTTCATTTAAGAAGTGGACTCGGACGAGTTAACTTGGAGCCCATAATATGCAGCCTGAGGAGACCCAGGTCTGGGGAGCAGACTGCAATGCAAGGAGCCAGGCCTCTGTTATCAGGCAGACCTGATGTCTAGTCCGAGCTCTAACACATATACGCTGTAAGACCTTGGGGGCACTGTCAGTTTCCTCAGCAAACAAACAAGCAAACAGAAAACCTGAAACCTCGCCAGCAGCTCTTGTTTATTAAACACTCACCAAGGGCCCGGCCCTATGCTAAGTGCACACATTGTCTCGTGAGTCTTTATACCTCTGTCCGGTGGGATGAATACTTATTTGTGTGCACGTTACAGTTTGGGTAACTTGTCTAAGGTCACACAGCTAGGAAGTTGTGCAACCAAGTTTTGAAGCTGACCGTGGACTGCAGGGCCTTCTCTTGAACATGACCCTTCAGTGCTTCAGTAGACACGCTGGCAGTGAAGATGCAAATTGTTCGGAGATCTAGACGCTAGAAAGAAGAAACATGCAGCAGGTGCTAGATTAAGTGAGAATATTGTCCCCGTTCTTTTTCAGACTCTGAGTCCTGAGTAGCAAAGAATAGCTAAGATTCTGTATTGTGCTCTGAAGTTTTGTGTTTCTCTCTTCATCATATGATTAAAGAGCCATTGTAGGCTAGTGAGACAAATGAGGGCGTCTGATTATCTCTTGGCTTTTTGAAGCAGTAGAGTTGCTCTTTGGGGGTAGTAGCACCGATTACCAATGACTCTCTCTCTTTTTAAATATTTTTTAGAAAATGCATACGTTCCTAGCATTCATTTATTTTTTTAATTAAAAAATTAAAAAATTGAGATATAAATGACACAGTTTAGATGTTAGATGTACAACATAATGATTCGCTATTTGTATATAATATGAAATGATCGCTGCAGTATGTCTAGTTAACATCTGTCACCATACATAATTACGAATTCTTTTTCTTGTGATGAGAACTTTTAAGATCTACTCTCTTAGCAGCTTTCAAATATACAATTATAGTACTATTAACTATAGTCACCATGCTGTACATCACATCCTATGACTTATTTATTTTATAACTGAAAGTTATTCTCTTTTAACTGGGTAATAAAGCATTGAACATGGAGGCCAAAAACTTGTTCTAGAGTCTGATTTGTTAAGATAAATAGTTCATCCTCTTTGCTCATTAAAACAAGAGTAAAAAAAAATCAACATCAAGAGTTGTGTGCTTAGAGCATGTCACCCTTTTATACTTCTTTAGGACTTGGTGTAGGCTTTTTATAGTAGTGAGGTGAGTCCTTCATTAATGGTATAAATTCCCAAAGGCTGTTCAGTGCCAACCTGCTTTGTTTAGGAGTAATTATATTACTCACAGAATCCTAATGGAACAAATGCTTATGGAGTTAGGTAGCAAAAAGTTTTTTCTCAGCTCCTTTGCTTTGCTTTAGCACCTTTCAAATAAAAGAAAAAAAAAAAGGCATTTCCTAATTATTTGTAAACGGTGGTAATTTGCAGTACTGACATTTGGAGTATTTCTCATACAAATATAAACAACCGCAAATTATATCCAAACAAGATTTTGTAGTTTTTATATAACACTGGCTTTAAAAAAAGTCCTTCCACTTTAATCCAATTATTCTGTTCTCAATTGGATTGAATAAATTGCATCTAATCTGTTGCACTCAGCACACTGATTGAGGCTTAAGTTCTCCCCTCCCTCCTTTTTTAAAAAATATAATTAATAGACTTTATTTTTTAGAGACATTTTTAGGTTTACAGAACAATTGAGTGGAATGTATAGAGAGTTCCCATAGAGTCCCTCACACCCTTTCCTCTCAGGTGGTACATTTGTTACAAAAGTGATATAGTGTTATAACTAAAGTCCATTGTTTACATTAGGGTTCACTCTTTGTGTTGTATATTCTATGAGTTTTGATAAACGTATAATAACGTGTGTTGGCCATTACAGTATAATGCAGAATAATTTCAGCCCTTGAAATACATGTCTTTGTGCAGACATGTGTTTTCATTTCTTATTTCATTTCCTACCTAGGAGTAGAATTGCTCGGATGTATGAATAAACTTATGTTTAATTTTTTTTTTTTTGCGGTACGCGGGCCTCTCACTGTTGTGGCCTCTCCCGTTGCAGAGCACAGGCTCCGGACTAGCAGGCTCAGTGGCCATGGCTCACGGGCCCAGCCGCTCTGTGGCATGTGGGATCTTCCTGGACTGGGGCACGAACCCGTTTCCCCTGCATCGGCAGGCGGACTCTCAACCACTGCACCACCAGGGAAGTCCATTATGTTTAATTTTTAAAAAAACCTGCCGAAAGGTTTTCTGCAGCAGAGACATCCTTTAAAATTCCCACCAGGATCGTCTGAGGGTTTCAGTTTTTCCACATCATCACCAGTACTTGTTACTGTCTGTCTTTTTGATTGTAGCTATCCTAGTGAGCGTGAAGTGATATCTCTTGATTTTAATTTGCATTTCCACGATGACTAACGATGATGAGCATCCTTTCATATGATTAAGGGCCATTGGTGCATTTTCTTTGCTGACATGTCTATTCAGATCTTTTTGTTGGGCACTATTCTATACCTTGGATTTTTTTTTTTTATCCTTTTACTTTGTCCCATACAACTTTTTTTTTTTTTTTTTTTTTTTAGTCCCATAAAACTTTTGATGATTAAGTGAACACCACTCCCCTCGGTAGATTTTCTCTATTTGCCCTCATTTGAGGACTTTCTGCTTCCATTTACCTCAACCTCAGATGCACTTGACTGATCAGTTTCACATTCCAGGGCTTGGAAGGTGATTCTGACACGGCTGTGGTTCAGATCTCTGCTCCAGCTAGGCCAGCCAGCATCCCTCCGGGCAGAGGCCTCAGGCTGAACTTCCTAATGCTGGCCAGTGTAAGCTAATGATCACAAATCCCAGGAATTGACCACATGAGAATGGGTCAGGGAGGAACCATTAGCACCACCAAGCTATTGGGGAAAGCAATTCATGAAGGTGACTTTGCTACCCTGTTTAGGCCATTGCATTTTTAAAAGTTAGCCAAAGGAGGGATGCCAGTATGAAGCTAACAAAGTGGATTTTCTAGATTAAATTTCTGACTGACCCTAGTTTCAATTTTTAAAATTATAACCCAGTATGTTCCAAATTATATATCTTAGGCCACCAGAGGAAGACTTTCATTTCAAATATGCAGCTTTGCTCCACTCTTACTGTGTCCTCCAAGCCCTAGCCTAGAGTAAGGGCTTTTAAGGTGGTGGTAACAGGTGCAGAATTCGTGAGGTGGGAGAGATCATGGGGTGTCTGAGGACTAGCAGGGAGGCCAGTGTAGCTGGAGCAGAGTGATGGCAAATGAACAGGGAGAGAGGTCGGGAGCCAGGTCCTAGAGGTCTTGAGTCCCAGAAAGGAGTTTGGGTTTCATTCTAAGTGTGATGGGAAGCCAGGAGGAGGTTGTGACATCATCCTGCTTGTGTTTTTAAGAGATTATGGGGGCCACTGTGTGGAGAATAATTTAATGGGGCAAGAATGGAGGCAAGGAGAGCAGTTAGAAGGCTGTTATAATAGGTGAAGTAAGAGGCAATGGCACCTTGGGCTAGGGTGGCAGCACTGGAGATGGTGGTCAGATTCTGGGTGTTTTTGGAAGTAGAGCCCACAGATTTGCTATTTGATTGGATTTGGACTTTGAGAATAAAAGTCAAGAATGATTAGGGACTTCCCTGGCAGTCTAGTGGTTAATACTTCACCTTCCAATGCAGGGGGTGTGGGTTCGATCCTTGGTTGGGGAGCTAAGATCTCTCATGCCTCAGGGCCAAAACACCAAAACATAAAACAGCAGCAATATTGTAACAGATTCAATAAAGACTTTAAAAATGGTCCACATCAAAAAATCTTAAAAAAAAAAAAGAATGATTCAAATGTTTTTAGCTGGAGCAATTCTGTGAATGATGGTGCTATTTTCTGAAATAAAGATGACTTGGGAAGGATTAGTTTTGGAGGTAAAATGAACAGTATGAATGGATGACCTAATCTTACAGTGCAAAGACAAAAAAATTCATGTACGCAGTTCATGAATACGTTATCATAAAAGAATCACAGAGTGTGGAACTATACAGAGTAAAGCAGCCTTTTGCCTGAGTTAACCACTGGTGTGCTTTTTTTCTTGTCCTTTTTCTGTGCATATTTTTTTTCTTAGGGGGGGGTTATAGAATATGCATTATTCTGTGTTTTGCTTTTCTGGTTGAGGCTCTCTTTTAGAGATCTTCCATGTCAGTACACATACACAGTGTATTCTTTTTAATGCCTGCAGAGAGCTCTGCTATGTGGAGATACCATGGCTTATTTACCCCGTCTCCTGTTGAGGGATATTTGGATTGCCTCAGCATAGAAGGTGCTGCAGTGAGTATTTGCACACCCACCTTTGTGTGTGGGTCCCAGGAGTTCCATGGGATAGATTCCTCAAGGTGGAGTTGTTGCCAGCCTCCATTTTTTAAAGCTCTTTGACATCGACTGTTTAGGTCCTTGCATCCCTGAACAAGCCCTTCTGTTAGGCACTGACACGGATTCTAAAGGAACCGGGGGTGGGGGCGGGGTGGGGGCAGAGACAGAGAGAGAGAGAGAGAGAGAGAGAGAGAGGGAGAGAGAGAGAGAGATTACAATTAATTGGCTGTGTCCTAATTAGCCTTGGACCTGTCCGAAATCCTTTCTGAGCTGCAAGTTCTTACAGATAAAATGGGAGATGGGATGTGGCTTTGCCCATATATAATAGGCTATTCTGACCTCAAATTTCAGGGAAATCACATTTGGTAGGGTGAGGAAAATAGCCTTAGTGGCCAAAGGCATATTTACAAATTATAGTCACTGGGGTTTACACATTTTTGTAGAAACCCAGAGTGGAGAAAGAGAGGAAATAGTAAGGAAAACAGCTTGGCAGTGTGGGCCAGAAGCTGTCACGGTGTGTTTATATCTGGCTCATTTCACCTCGGTTGGAAGGCACAGAATGCTACAGAGGGTGAGCTTGGAGACTGGGCAGTACTTACTATATTTAGAAAGAGGAGATTCCTGGGGCTGGGGGTGTCCGTGTGTGTGTGTGTGTGTGTCCGTGTGTGTGTGTGTGTGTGTGTTTTCTTTGCCAGATGGACAAAGGGTTGAGGGGCTTGGGAATTCTGGATCAAACCTTGTTAACTGGCTGGCTTCTCTGGGCCAAGCCAGTAGCTAAGGTTTGACTCCTGCTGCTGCCACACAGGAAAAGCCAAAATAAACCCCATTTTACATGGTTTGTAAAAACACCACAGGTAGGTTTCAAAGCTCATCTGATCTTGCTATCAAATGTGCTTTTAAGTTTATTCCAGGCTGATTTGAACACTTTGAAAATATGAACTGGCTTCTCCCGTGAGACTTTAGATAGATTTACAGGCAGATTGAGTTGAACTTGAGGCTGTTTCTGTGCCACAGAGACTGTCAAGCAGATAGGACCCAAACCGTAACAGATTCCTGACTGCACATCTCACTATCACACTTGTGGGTCAGGTGTAGAAGATGATTATCAGTTGAGCAAATGAAACAAAATTAAAAAGCATTTTTATTTTAATTCATACCTATGTTTCTTTTTCGAAAGTTTATGTCAGTAACACCTATAAATAGTACACAATTTAGAGGGGACAAGAAGGAATGTGAGCATCCTCAAATTTCTCCTGTCTCCAAATCCTTAGTTGTTCTACTGCAGGCAACATTTTACCCATTCTTGAATATTTTTCAGATGTAATTTATGCATGTGCCAGCAAATACAGATTTATATATTTCTCCAGTAGCATACCATATGCACTGTTTTGCATATTTTTGCATTTTGCACGATTTTAATGTATTTTGAATATTATTCAACATTGGTACGTATAGAGCAAATTCATTTTTAGCATCGCATTGTATTGCACTGTATGGACATAACATAGTTTATTTAATCAGTCCCCAAATAGTAGACATTTAGATGATTTCCAACCTTTTACCATTATAAGCAATGCCGCTGTGAACCTCCTGGTACCTGTCATGGGCATATGCGTGAGTAGATCTGTAGGATGCATTCTAGAAATGGAACTGCTGGGCCAGAGGGTATGTACATTTTTCATTTCAATGAATATCTCATAGGAGTGTTTCTGAAAAGCTCTGAGTGAACTGAATTTTATAAATCACATTTTAGAGTAGAAAGGAAACTCACTATTTGGTTCATTATAGGGTGGCGTCTGTAATAAAACAACACTTAGAATTTTCTCCATTTCCTACTCCCCAGTTTGTGTGTACTGTTCATTCTGGGATCAGAAGTCACAACAAAGTCATTCCCTAAAATGAGACAGAGCTGGATTGGGGATCACTTGCATGCGGGGCGCCAGAGAGCTTGTTTGTGGTTCTAGTGAGGGTGCTGTTGAGTTTTTATCTTTGTGCAGTGTGCGCATTATTTCGGAAGTTTGGCAGGTGTAAAGGAGGGCAGTCTCCCACCTTTGGTGACTGGAGACCCTGACTTTGGGCCAGTAGGCACACCTTGTCTGTCGGCGAAGCTTCTCTGGGGGGTGGCGAGGGAGCTGGCCGCTTTTGTCCTTCTCTCTTCTGGCTGCCTCTTCGGCAGAGCTTAGCACTTCCCCTGGGGGAAGGCACGTGTTGGCTGTGGTCTCTATTCCCATGCCTGGGACTGCTCACGTTGGGGTGGAAGGCTCCTGGTAGTGGAGTTCTGGGACAGGGCGGGCATAGTCCCTGCTCTTCAGGAGGCCAGGGAAGAACAGACAGTCCACAGTACAATGATTCCTATCAGTTTAAAAGGGTCTCTGGGGGAGGGAGCAGAGAACTTGGGGAGAGGCAAGTGAAGACATCAAGTCCAAGGAAACAGTGTTCTTAACCATCAGTCTTTTAAAACACCTAGGTTATTTCTGCCCCACCTTTACCACATGTATTTATTTTGAAAAAGTCTACTCATTAAAAATTATGTTTATTTCAAACGGGAACTTTATAGCATTCTGAAATCATAGGTTTGATGTGGTTAGCAATATATTTTTTTCTAGAATATCTTTAAATAGTCATTGAATCATAATCATTAAATTGAACAATATTTGTCATTGTATCATCTAAAATAGTCCTATATTTTACCAGTGATTTGAGCTCCACTTTGCTTCGCACTGCCCTGAAGCAGAAGTGTGTGGGAGAACGGACATCATGTGGCCATCATGCCGGGAGGGGAGAGGAGGGAAGGGCAAAGATGTGCTTCTCATGGGCTTCCCTGGTGGCGCAGTGGTTGGGAGTCCGCCTGCCAATGCAGGGGACGCAGGTTCGTGCCCCAGTCCGGGAAGATCCCACATGCCGCAGAGCGACTGGGCCCGTGAGCCGTGGCCGCTGAGCCTGCACGTCCGGAGCCTGTGCTCCGCAATGGGAGAGGCCACAACAGTGAGAGGCCCATGTACCGCAAAAAAAAAAAAAAAAAAAAAAAAAAAAAGATGTGCTTCTCAGACTAAGGTACAGGTGTCAGGGTAGGTGGCACTGTGTCAGGGAGTATGCAGAGCAAGTGGCGGGGACTACACTTTACTGAAAATCTGTTTTACTCAATGGAATCATTATTTGAATATTCAAACGAACGCCCATAAATTATAGAGGAGAAATCAAGATTCCATGGCACTTTTCATGGGAGACCTGCTGGTGTGGCTGAAGAGGAGAACGTAGTCAACAGTGGACAGAGGAGGGAGGAGCAGGGGTGTCCCGAGGGTTTCTGTCTTAGGGCTTGGGGCACTGGCTGAACTGTGCACCCCAGGAGAAGAACCATGGTGTGTGATGGGGGATGCAGGGTTAAGTGTCCTTGCTGAGTTGTTTCCATGGGACCTACAGGTGGAGACACCTACCAGGTGGTGGGGAGCACAGGTCAGGTGCTCTAGAGAGAGATGGAGGTACTGCTGTAGGTTTGGGTTTCACCAGATGCTATTAGAGGTCCAGGCAGTGGTTCTCCACCTTAGCTGTCCATTGAAATCCCCTCCAGGTAGATGAGTCTGGGACTCATCCCTGGAGATTCTGATGTAATTTTGTCTGGGCTGCAGCCTGGGCCTGGGCAATTTTAAAGGTTCTGCAGGTACTGCTAATGTGCAGCACCGGTAGAGAACCACTGGCACGGAGTAAGAGGAGAGAGTGGGGGCTGAAATTGTGGGGAATATCCACATTCCGCAGAATAGGTGGGTAGAATAGGGATGGAGAGATTTGTTCTGATTAAGTACGAGGTGTGTCCTCCTGGCAGTTTGGGTGAGGGCTTGCTCGAAGGTCTTTGGATTTGCCCTTTGGAGGTGAAACTAGAGAGAGCAGTTTAAGTGCGAGGGTGATAAATATTCACCTTCCAATATGATTCTGAGGAATAAATGAGATTCTTGTAGGTATTGTGAGTAGCAGGGTAAGCAGGCCCATGGTAAGTGCCCTGTAGTCGGAATGTCATTATTGTCATTTCTAGATTGTCCTTGTTATAAGGTAGTGGTTCTTAAATGTGAATGTGTGTAAGAATTTCCTTAATTGCAGATTCCTGGATTCCCCCCAAGGAGATTATGGTACACAGGCTCTGGGGTGAGGTCCGGAAATCTGCATTCTTTGCAGGGACCTCCGCAGGTGGTTTGCATGGAGGGGGTCCTCGGACCACACATTAAGTTGAATAGGCCTGAGGAGATTCTGCATAAGCCTGTCTCAGATCCTTTGTCCCCTCCTTGCAGTGCACAGCTGTGCCGGCCATCCTCAGGTATCTGGAAGGGGAAGTTATGGCAGGTCAAGGAATGATGGGGGATTGTCTCCCAAGGGTGCGAGTTCTCCCGACTTCAGATATCTCAGCATGTGCCTCCATGCCTGGGATCCAGTTGTCCCATGAGCTTGGCCTGTGAGCCAGGACCCTTCTGTGGCACTGGGGGTCGGAGAAGCTCCTGCAGGGAAACTTCATGCTCACGGGCAGTCACAGGGCACACATTTTCCCACAGTGAGTCCTGTCAGGGTTAAAGTCATTTGGGGTCGGAGCTTGTAATTACGTTGCACATTTTTTTTCTCTAAAAACCTTGAGGAAGCGTAATGAGCTGTCAGAGCTGTTGCACAGCTAGGGGGGACTCTTGTCTTGGGGAGAGCAGTAGAGGGACTGGCGGATGGTCCTGGAAGGTGAGGTGCCCCAAACCCAGAGAAGGCTCATCTTCACCTGCTGCCTCAGAGCTGCCCTCGGGCAACTCATTTCTGGCAACCGCTCCTCCTTATCTCTGTTCTGATCTCAGCTGGTTTTCAGCCTCTGTGGGAGGGCTGGGTGACAAAGCAGACCGCAGCCACTGATGGTGGGACCCCCGGGGGAGATGGGCCCTGCGGCTTTCCTGCCGCCTATTGTATCTGACTAGTGCCTTGAGATGTTTGACACAAATCCTGCCCTGGGCCGGTACCCAGCCCAGCATCAGTCTCACAACTCTGGCTGTGGGAGGTATGGAGGCCAGGCAAGCCCTGGGGATGGATGCCTCGCCCAGTCCCGGCTGCGCCCGAGGCATCTGGTCCTCTGACCGGGCCTTGGCGACTACGGATGGCTTTGCTTGCTGCCGTCTCCTGGCCCTCTGATCGAGGCCGCCCTGAGCTCAGTGTGCAAGGTCAGCAAGCTACCACAGTTGCCAGCTCTGTGTAGAGCTACAAGATGGTTCTGGCTCCAGAAAGAAATCCCATTTCCTCTTTACAGAGCCAGCATGCTTGGAATCAGTTTCCCAGCAGGGAAGCTCTGCTCCACTGCATAGAAAACTGGAGTGGAACTGAGAGCTTTTGGCCCCCGTGTCTTTTGGGATCTGTCTTTGGCTTGCTTCCTTCTCCCCCACCTCTTCCGGCTGGCATGAGTTCACGCCATACTGCAATGAAAAGACAACCCAACAGGGCTTGGGTTTTTTTTTTTTTTTGAGGCACAGAGTTCAAGCATAAAGATGGTCATCAACTGACGAGAACCCAAAATTGGCTTGTTTTCACAAGTTTCAGTTCTGAATGTTGGGGTCTCATCTTCCCCCTCCCCTCAAATCTGGAGAACTGAGTCTCTTTAAGAAAGAAGATTGAAATGCTTTTGGTGGTTATCTTAAATGAAAGACTTGTGAAATGTTACAGAGGAGAAGGATGATGACTCATGTCTCTTACTGTGACACCTCAAGCAGCAAGATACTGAGCTCCTCAAATGTGCCAGCATGGGGTTAGGCAATGGTGGGCAGAGACCTTGGAGGTCCTGTCTCAGGATTTTTTAAAGCAGCTTAATGAGATATATAATTCACATACCACACAGTTCACTCATTTACAGTGTACAGTTCATGGCTCTTAGTATGGTCACAGAATTTTTCGTCCATCTCCACAAGTAGTTATAGAATATGTTTGGTCATCATCCCCCAAAGAAACCCTGCACTCCTTAGCCATCATCCCCAACATCCTTCCCATTCCCCCCAGCCCTACGCAACCACTTCCTCAGGATTTTAACCCACGGTCCAAAGTGTGGTGCTCTCCTGTCTGCTTTGTCCTTAGATCGTGTTAAGCTACATATCCTTTTCCTGCAGTGCATTCAACCAATTTGTGCTTCTCCAGAATGCTGCAGTTTCAGTGCCAGGGTGTTTGAATCTGGAACTCCTTCTCTGTTCTGTTCACCCCCCTGACAAATGTGCTAGTGCGGCAGGACTAATTCACACTCATTCCTGAGTGCATGTAGGTCTCTGGTTAGGACTTCTTTTATCCTGTCTTTCTCTGGGTTTTGATCTTACTTTGGAGAGAGTAATCTCCTGGTGTTAAGTGGGAAGGAACACCCAGTATCCAGTAGGTAGATGCCTTTGTTTTGAGCTGAAGAGAGTAACATCCTTTGTTTCTACAGAGGAAAAAATTTCAGTGATACACTGATTTGGATAGTCACATTTGGAGGGTTTTAGCTTTATTCTAGGAACTGTTGGTAAAGAAGTAAGTTTCATAGGTGCTGAAATGGCAGTGGTTTGGGGCTATCTAAGGTCTTAACATGAAAGTCCTTCTTCCCTACAAAAGACCTTGTATCGTTCTAGGAAATGCCAGCCCAGATGTAGCTAACACATTCTCTACCATCTGTTTGTTTTCTCTTTCTCTCAGTTGCTTCTGTCCCTTCTTTTTCTTTCCCTTCTTTTTTCCTCTCATTCTTTCACTGTGCCCTCCCCCCACTCCATTTTGCCTTGCTAAAGGGCCAAAAAAGTGACTGATCTCTAACCTCTTGATTTTGGGAAAAACAAAGACTTTTGTGAAGGGAATGACCTGAAACCAATTTCCAGAGTTTTAGGGCTGTAGTTAAAAAGACTTCTAGATTTGAGGTGATTGTGAATCTGTAGAACCGGGAAGAGATGTGGGCTATCAGTGGTCCCATCTTGTAGAAAACACTGTGTGGGGTCCCCTTTCCTGTTACACTTCCTGTGTTAGGTTCCAGAGGTGAAAGGATGCTCAGAACCAGAGAAGGTATAGAACGGCTGGCCAGCTGGTTAGCTTTTCTGATGGGGACCTTATTTTTTTCTTCTCTAATGGGACCTGATGGCAAGCCTCATTTTTTATCATTGAGATGGGGGTGCTGTTAAGATTGTCTTCAACAAAAGTGGGTCAGTGATTTATATTTCACGAAAATAAATTTGGGGACACTGAATGAGAGCATGGTATTTGGGTTAGTTGAATAGGTCCAGATATAATTATGTATATTTATAATGCCAATTAGGGACCTAGAAACCTATTTAGGATAGGTTAGGAAAGGATAGGGTATGAAATCTGAGTCTTTATCAGTAGAATCTCTGGAAACAATTTATTTTGGACATACGTAAATGAGACCTGGATCAGATAGCTTACATCTCTCTCCCTCCCGCTGACAACCCCATGGTTCACAAAGTCGTTAACATGAAAAAAGCAGGATGCACCTTCTGCCTTCTTTTGAGGTGTATATCCCTGGCCTTTTTCATCATGTAGGCTAATCATTAAAAAAACAAAACAAAACAAGCATTCAAAAACAAACTTGTAATTTTTTTTCTGATTATACCAGTGATGCATGTTGATGAGAGATAACTTAGAAATTACAGGTGAATAAAATGCAAATCATACCAATAGTACCGATTAGAGATGGTTTTTATCATCTTTTCTACTCAGGTTATGATCATCTTTCCATATCATTACCCACTCTCTGAGATTGTTTTTAGTGGCTGTGTAATATTCCATGTGTACTGTTTCAAGACTTACTAATGACCTCCTTTTGGACAGTTAGGTTGTTTCTTTCTTTTTTCCATGATCATTAACCAATCTATAATGAACTTTCTTTTAGCTATGCCATCATTAGCTCCTTAAGCAAATTTATATAGGCTGTCCCATTTCTTTCCATATCTTTAAGATTCAGCTCCCATCTCTCTACTTGTTCCCTTTTTTTTCCTGCCAGTTGAGCAGAACCTTGGAGACAAAGAGAAGATGTCTTTTTAGAGTTCCACAGAATGAAGAGTCCCATATATTGAATGCATGTGGTTACATTCATTTGAACAATAATAATAGTAGTGGCATGTTTACCACCATGTAACTTTATTATATGTCAGAACCTTTTGTTACGTGTTTTACAAACTTTATTTCATTGCACCTTCACAACAGTATTATATGGTACGTACTAATACCGCAATTTATAGACTGGAAAACTTGAGACACAGAAAGCAAAAGTAATTCATCCAAGTAAAAAGTATTGGACTCAGGATTGGAACCTCTATCCACTGTGAACTCTTTTGCTCTCAACCAGTGCTATGCTGCTGACTATAATCTTAGCCCATTCCTTTAAATCTTCTGTTTCTTCATTTATAAAGTGGGAATAATAGTGCTTGCTTGAGAACATTATAAGGGTTAAATGAGCTAGCTGTGAACAGCATCTGGGCCCAAATCACTGCAGCTATTGCTACTCTAATGACTGATTACTTCACCTTTTGTAAGGTAGGAATAATATAGATGTTTAAAAAACTGTCTTTGTGCAGTGTCTACATCTGAGTCTCTGGCTTTCTCACTGGAGATGAACCCATGCATTAGGGATTATCTCTAGAAATTAGACTGGGCTTCTTACTCTGGTCATTATTATATTGATGTCTTTGTTTTACACACATCCACTCACAAGATTCTGCAGCTTCTTCAGGACTGTTTGGGATGCTGACTTGTCAGAAGCCATTCTAAAAGTAACACATCCCATGGGTGCCTGTCCCACCCCACCCCTAGCCTCACTACCTAGAGGTGACCACCTTCACTTTTTTGAGCAGGCAGCTGACTTCTAACAGGGAGTTCTATCCTTAAGTCTAACCTAAGTATCTGTTGCAGGTCTGGACAAAAAGTTGCCTTTTAGATAAGTGTTGGTGTTAAGTGGAGGTTGGTGATCTCCATCCTCTGGTCATGAGTTATTCCCGTTTCGAACTCCAGTCCTTTTATTTCCCCCCCGCCCGCCACCTCCCCATCACTCTTGTCTCTCAGCAGACTTGAACACTCAGGCGGTTCTGAGGAAAACAACAGCACACGACATTCTGAGAACATATCTAGGCTGGCTTCTCTGGGGATTCAGGACAAGGCACTTTCTAGCCATAGGACCTTTCCATTGCTTGGAACACCTTTGCTACAGCTCTTCATGCGGTCGGCTTCTTCTCCTCCTTCAGGTTTCAGCCAAAGGTCCCCTTAAAGAGTCCTCCCCTGACCACGTGGCCCCCTCCTCTATGCCGTTACCCCATTTTATAGGTAATGTACCTGTCCCACCCTTTAAACTCCCCAGTGCGTGTTGAATGAATGATATCAAGTGTCCCTTCAAAGAGCCCGACCACTTGACTGTGTATTCTGAAAGCAACTCTAAGTGTTCATGGCCTCGAGCATCTCTTGGTTCTCTTTAGATTTTATTTTGTTTAAAGAGTCCTTCTTGGACAGATCAGATGTGACTGCTCTGATCGGATGACAATCCAGTCTACCTTTGGGGTAGCACAGGAAATGCTGATGAGTTAGAAAAGGCAAGAATCAGAACGAAGGGTTGATTGATGCTTCACCCGCCTCCTCCTTGCTGCCCATCCCTCTGTCTATGCTGGCTCTTTTTCTCTCTTAGATCTTTCTTTACCTCTTTATCTTTATGTTTATGAGGCAGAGGAAAGGAAAGAGAAATCTAACGTTTTAAAATCTGTGTCATAAGTAGCACCAAGCGAGAGGCCTAGGTCCCCTTGGCTGGGCCAGTTAACCTTCTATGAGGTGATGCTTTTCATAATCTTCACACCTAGAAGAAAGGGACTTACAGCTGATTCTTAAGTCAACAAGGCTGATTGTTCATGTCTTTTTCTTTAAAAAGAGAGATTTTGAAAATTAGGGTAGTCTCTGTACCCTCTCATTTAAAGGTGTTAAGTTTTAACAATCATTTTAGTTAAAGTAGCACAAATGGGAAGGCATCCTTTATAAGCCTGATAATCAATTTTAAAAGACTTGTTTTTCATTTTCCTCTAAAAATATTAAAAAAATATTTCTTTTGTTCATGTTGCAGGCTATATGTTGTTTGCTGACAGTGTTTCCAGCTGGGACCACATTGTTCTCCCAGGGTATTACTCCCACCCAGGCATACTGTCTGTAGAAAATTTTTCTGAAACATTGTAGTGACTTTTTTACAAGATTGAATATCACTTCATTTGGATAGTTTTATGTGGACAACTGGGTCTTAACAGGAATCGGCCAACAAAAGACAGTGCTTCCCGTACAGTCCTTTACTTTCTAGGACTGCTGTCTTGCTAAATAGAATTTAAGCACGAGCATCAGTTTCTTGTTCCTGTCTTTCTTGGGCTCTATCTCTGTTTTGTGTGGAAAGCCACCGTTCTTAGATATTTAATTTAGGAGTGGGCAGGGAGAGAGAAGAAACAGCATCACGTCTCTCTGTGTGCGCACATATGCCCTGCTTGGCGACATCTGAGCACTAGAGACTCACTGACCCACATTCTTTCCCTCCCTCCCTTGCAGTGTACTGACTGTGCAGGGCTCTGGTGCCACAGTTACTTCTAAAACGTGTTGCCAAATGCAGAAATCTCTGTCCCCACTCACTTCTCGGTTGTTGGAAATGAGCTCATGACCTAGAGTCACAGAGCATTGTGGCAGTGCTTTCGGCATCCAAATCCTTGGAGGTGACCAGGGAATGCACAGGATCATGGAGGATTCCAGAAAGTCCTGAACCTGAAGCACCAGCTGGCCCGTGTTTTCCCGACTGTACACCATGCCCTCCGCTCCCTGCTGATTTCTACTATCTTCATAAATAAAAACAGAGCTCTTTCCGTGTCAGAACCTTTTCTCTGTTTTGCTAACAAGCTGTTTCTGAAAGTATTTTTAATCTGTTTTGGGGGCACATCCACATCCACAGCTTACGTTCATTGAAGGGGAAAGTTCGAGGCCAGTGTGGGAGAGCCCCTGAAGACAGCAGGTGCTCTGTGGGCTGGATTTGGCCACTTTTGTAGAACAGCACGAACCCACCCCTGCCCTGGAGTCTCGGGGCATAAACAGGACATGCTGCGTGACCTGGAGGTCTGACATTCGTTCCTTTGCTCTTCCACAGGAATGACAAGGCTGAGGCCCGTTGCCGAGCAACCTTGGACATAATAGAAGCAAGAGAACTCACCCACTGACTGTTAAATTCCCTTTGCCTTTTTTCTCTGTTTTCCCTTGGAGGCTTGAGGGTTACTAGTTTTCGGTGAGAGGAGATCAAGTGTACTAATTTGAAAGACTGACTGTGAGAGTCTTACTGTTTTAGCCTCACTGGTCTCAGCTCTAATCAGATAACTCGGCCTTAAATGAGAAGGACAGCTCTCAGGGAGCCCCACATTCCGGGAGCAGTTGGGAGAAGAGAGGCGAGCTTCCCCTGCTGTCAGCATGGATATGGAGTGTTGGTGAGGTACTTTGCTGACTGTGAAGGCAGCTTTTGTTATCACCATCCTTGCAGTCGGTTTTCATAAAGCACATTGTAGACATGACGATTCCATTCCACTCTGACCATGCCAGACAGGCCACTTTCTATCTCGAGGGAGGGAGGACCCAGTCCAGGCTGTTTACGCAGGAAGAGAATTGATTGTAGTCTGGAGCTGGAAAGCCCAGGGATGTTCTGACTTCCGACCAGCCCGGGTCCCGTGGCTCACACGGTGTCTGTAGGCCCCAGTCTCTCTGCATCTCTCCATGCTGTTTTCCTATAGGTTGATGCCATTCTCAGCCTCTTCCCTCACGTTGGCAAGAGGACCTGTGGCCAAGAGTTCGAACCGAAGCCCTGAGCGTGGTTCTCATTGGCTTTTTGTTGAATCACATGCACATCCTTGAGATAATCCTTGAAGCTCCCCTGGCCTGAGCCCAGAGTGGAGTCAACAGCATATGAGGTCCATGTTCCAAGTGTCAGGAATGGATGGTTTCCCAGAGGAATATTAGGGTGCTGTAAATACAGAAGAAGAGGGGATAGCTGCTGGGCTGCCAGGGCAACAAAATTCCTCCACCCTGGCCTGCATAGATTGAACAGGGTCATCCAGGGAAGAGAAAGGGCTCTGCTTCCCAAATATCTCATGGTTCTTGGCCATGTTTGGATAAGTTAATTTGGGCTATCAGGCTATTTTTAAGTAAAGTAACCCTGGAAATTCAGATCTGGAGGGCAAGAAATGAGACAGTGAGGAAGCCCTGGGGACCACCAGGATTGGGCAGACCATGGGCAGCTGAGAATAGTGTTTGGGAGCCGCGTGCCTAGTGAGCAGGGCATGGGGTGTCCGGTGGATAGGAGGGTGAGAGGGGACTGCCCCTGCTGGGACAAACTGTAAAAAACACGAAACTCTGTATAAGAACTATTAAGTAACGTAGCAGATCCATAACCTCCCAGGCGACAGTTGATTATCTTACAGCCCAGCCAGTATGCGAAAATAGTTCTCCATTTTCCAGAGCCTGTTTCCCCTTGTGATACTTATGATTTGGGAAGCAGAAAATATCCTGCAGCGCTTGTTTTGAATCTGCTGATGGCTAGTTTAGTGGATTAGATGACAAGCATCAGCGAACTTTTTCTGTAAAGAGCCAGGTAGTAAACGTTTTAGGCTTTGTGGGCAACATACAGTCTCTGTCGCATAGTCTTCTTTTATGCCTTTTTTTTTTTTTTTTTCTTTTACAACCATTTAATAAGGTAAAACCCATCGTGGCTCAGGGGCCACAGTTTGCTGAGCCCCAGTATGGGTTGTGGAGTCAGACCTGGGTTCCATTCCTATCCATGTTGCTTGTGAACCGTGTGGGCATTTTAACCTCTCAGAGACTCAGCTGTCTGAGTTTTCTCATCTGTAAAGTAAGTCTGATAGAAGTACCCACCTCATCGGGTTATTGTGAGGATGGCTCAGAAAGTATTGGCTCCTTGGAATCATGATGGTGACCCTTTGCCACTACACAGCATACTCTGGGGGGAAGATGGGGTTGAGCTCTAAGAGTTGTAATTTCCATTGTTCTTCCTCTTTTGATGCCTGCTTTTTCTCTGTTCTGGACAACTCATCATCAGGTTTTGAGAACTTGGTGCCAATCTCAGTTTCATTTCTGGTCTGTTCAGGAAGCGACCCACATTTTAATCCATATTTGGCAGTAACCGAAATAAATTGTCTTGGTTCGTTATCAAAATGTGGAATATGTACTTGTTTCGCTTCCAGCCTGAAATTCCCTCCTTATCCACTTTTTCACTACATTCCAGTTCATCAGCCTATCAAGGCCTCTTATTAAAGCTGGAAGGAGAATTGTTTTTTTTCTGTATATCAGAGAGAATGTTAGTTTTGTGGATTTTTGTTTGTTGAACTTGGTGGATGGATGTCAACCTATTACCTGCACTTTGTACAGGCAAATTATGATGGAATGGGTAGAAATCACATGACCTTTCAAATCCTCAGTATCCTGCAAACTCCACCTTCTTGAAGTCTTTGCTCAATTGACACTTTTTCGGTGAGGTCTAACCTGGCAGCCCCTCCCATCCTACTTCTCCATTCTACTTTTTCCTGTAGTACGTTTCTCATTCTAACATACTATATAATTTATTTATTATGGTTTCTTTTTTGTCTGTCTCTCCCTACTAGAATGAAAACTGTATAAGGTCAAGGATATTTATCTTTGTTCAATTCTGTATTCCCCGTGCTTTGAATAGCATCCGGTACATAAATAAATATTTGTTGACTGAATGAATGAATGCTTTGATTCCTATATTGGAATGTTTACTGCATCCTGTTCTCCCTTGCCTAGAAATCCGTGAGACTTGGGTTTGAATATTGACTCTGCCACAAATTGCCTCTGTCTTTGAGCAAATCATTTAATCTCTGAGGACTGTAGTTTGCTTATCTTTAAAATAAGGGTTTAGAGTAAATGATTGCTAAATTTCCTATTTGGTCTATAGTTCTGTGATTATAATCTCAGGTTAAAAGAGATGATGTACTACTATTAAATTTGCCACAGATATTTCCTGAAAACAGTTTGAATTTCATTGGTGGGCACAGTGGGTTGAAAGAGGTTCATAAGACGTTTTTAGAGGTACCTTCTGCCTTCCCTAAAACAGTTCTCAATCAAGTATTATAGTTTGGTTGTTTTCAAGAACCTTTTTTTTTTTTTTTTTTTTTTTTTTGAGGTACGTGGACCTCTCACTGTCGTGGCCTCTCCCGTTGCGGAGCACAGGCTCCGGACGCGCAGGCTCAGCGGCCATGGCTCACGGGCCCAGCCGCTCCGTGGCATGTGGGATCTTCCCGGACCGGAGCATGAACCTGGGTCCCCTGCATCGGCAGGCGGACTCTCAACCACTGCGCCACCAGGGAAGCCCAAGAACCTTTTCACTAGCCCTTTTAGGATAAGGTGCAGATGTCTTGATAGTACTTTCTGAGCCCTGCGTCCTCTGGCCCCTGCCTGCGCCTTAGTTTCACATTGTCTTCATGTCTGTGCTCTGTGTTCCAGTCCTCCTAAATTTATTTTGGTTTCTCCAATGGATGATGGGTTCAGCCCATTGAATATTTCTGTTCTTTCTGCCTGGTATCCCTGGTGCCTTCCCCATCCCCTTTGGCCAACGCCTACACATACTTTGGATCTCAATACAGTGGGTTTGGACTTAGGAGGGATTGGCAATAGGGGTTCCTAGTAGTAGTGAGATTCTACTAGGAATCTCACTAGCTAAAGCAGAGACTGAAAAGGCCTGAGTTTGCTCAGGAACCATAACCAGTCTGGGTTGGCTGGAGCATCTGTGCAATAAGCATGCCAGGGTTTTGGGGATTAGACTGTAGAAGACTTGGGTGCCACAGTGAAGAGACTGTCTTCATTTAGTGGATACTGGGAAGCCAGTGTAAGTGTTTTGAGTAGCACAGTGACATAATCAAAGCTATATGAACTAAATAGCACAGATGTACATCTAAGAGCATTGAAAACATCATTTCCCTAATCCCTAAAGCATACTTGGGGGCATAAATGCTAGGGTTCCTGTTTTGCAGTTGGGGAAAAGCTGGGACACATAATGATTAAGAGACTTATTTTAGGCGTCACAGAAAAGCAGTGACTGAGCCAACAAGTATCTTTATAATTAGATAGCATTGTAATCTACAAGATTGATGAATGTTGCAAGTGGCTTCGTTCATTTTTCAAGTGGGTAGCAAG
Source organism: Leucopleurus acutus (assembly GCF_964270905.1). NCBI lineage: Eukaryota > Metazoa > Chordata > Mammalia > Artiodactyla > Delphinidae > Leucopleurus > Leucopleurus acutus. The sequence continues at coordinate 56,962,767 of NC_139145.1, read as the reverse complement.
GTGAATAGTTGTGTGAGTGTCTCTCAGAGGTGACTGACTCATAGGTATTTCTGGAATCTCTGGCAGAGGCTTGGATTCTGTTTAGGTGATAACTGGATCCTCTGAGGGTAGATAAAGGATGCTTCATTGTGTCATAGCTGTTGTCGCCCTACGTGGTTGCTATACGTGTAGATTTAGCAAAGTCAAGGAGCAGATAGATGCCAGTTTCCTCTCCTGGCTAGTTTAGGAAGAGTTCTTTCACAGCAAGCCTCGTCTGTGATTCCAGTTTACTTAAGCTTTAAGGGAGGTATTGGGTTTGCAGCTTCGTTACAGACTGTGTTTTTTTTTTAAATTTATTTTATTTTATTTTTTAATTTTTTTTTTATTTTTTGCGGTACGCGGGCCTCTCACTGTTGTGGCCTCTCCCGCTGTGGAGCACAGGCTCCGGACGCGCAGGCCCAGCGGCCATGGCTCATGGGCCCAGCCGCTCCGCGGCATGTGGGATCTTCCCGGACCCGGGCACTAACCCGTGTCCCCTGCATCGGCAGGTGGACTCTCAACCACTGCGGCACCAGGGAAGCCCTACAGACTGTGTTTAAAAGCTGGGTTTAAAAATACAAGACATCAGTGGTATAATGGATGATCTCCAAAGACTAATTCCCAGGCTGCGTTGGAACAGCGCTTCTCAACCTTCAATGCTCATCCAAGTCGCCTGGGGACCTTGTTAAAATCAGGTTCTGATATAGGGCTTGGAACTGTATTTCTCACAAGCTCCCAGTTGATGTTGATGCTGTCAAGTTGCAAGGGAAAGACCTGGATCTCCCTTCACCTGAACTTTCTTCCTTTCCTCTCTTCCCCAGCCTTCCTCCTTGGTGTCTCAGACACTTGTCTCCATTTTGTGGCTGCTAGTATTTGCCACCAGGACTCATTGTTTAGCTTGTGACTACCTCGGTAGCCAGAATGGTCTTTGCAAAGTAAAAATCTGATCATGTCACCTTACTGTTTAAATCCCTTTAGCGGCCCCCAGTGCACCCCCGTATCCTGATCTGGCCCATTTGCCTTTCCAGTTTCATCTTGTACCATCTTTGCATTTTCCAGCTGCGAGGTGCCTTTTCTGACCCCTTTGATGCTCACGTGACTCCCATCACAGGGCCTTGGCACACACAGTTCCCTCTGATGCTGCCCTCCTCTGCCTCCTTTCCCCTAACTACTACTCCTTCAAATCTCAGCTCAAGTGCTACTTCCTCTGGAAGCTGCCCCAGGCCTCCCTGTTCAGTGACCTTCTGCCTTGGCCTCTTAGGCCATTGCCAGGCCCCTTTGGTCTCTGCCTGGGGTCAGCAGCAAGGAAGCGGGGGGTTTGGCTGGGGCCTAGCTGGATATTATGTTCCAATAGTCCAGTCAGTTCAAGCATCGTGCATCATTTTAGGAAGTTGTAGATTGCCCAAGAGCTGCTTTTCAAAAACACTCTGCCTGGGTGGTAATGGCGAAAGTGTTCTTCGTAGTGTGAAGGAGGAAGAGGAAGAGCACAGAGTTTCCACTAGGAACCAAGTCATGTCATCTTAAGCTGGCTTTCAGGGCTGTTGTTTGTGTGCACGCACTCGGTGAAATCGTCCTGTGTCCCCCTCTCTGCTCCCATACTTCTCCTTTTTCTGTTGTTCTTGCAGTTTTATAATTGCAGAAACTATATCCCAAAGAGAGCAATTGCCTAGCTCAGGGCTGTAGGACATAAGGCTGAGCTGAGAGAAGAATCCAGGTGGGATTGCTCCTGGGCCTCTTCACCTGCTGTGCTGTGCTGCTCTGCATGGGGGGTGAGGGCGTCTCCTTAAAGCCCAGCAGCCCTTTGGCAGCTTCCTGGGCATGCACACAGCCCTGCTGAGGTGAGGCTCTTCCTTCCCAGCTGGAATGCCTTGAAGGGGTACCCGGAATGTGTTCTGCAGCAAACCTACCAAACCTCAGTAATGTGCTCACCTTTCCTGCTGTGTCACAATTCTAACAGTAGTGAATACTATCATGAGTAACAACAGTGGGTTTTTTTTTTTTGAGGTAAGATCTATAATTTATTATCCCATTAAAATTTTTTTTTTATTTGTGTACAATTTTTAAAGGTTACTTTCCATTTACAGTTATTGTAAAAGTTTGGCTATATTCCCTGTGTTGTATGATACATCCTTGAGCCTATCTTACATCCAATAGTTTGTACCTCCTACTCCTCCGTCCCCCCCATGGCCACCCCCCACTGGTAGCCACTGGTTTGTTCTCTATATCTGTGAGTCTGCTTCTTTTTTGTTATATGCACTAGTTTGTTGTATTTTTTTTTTTTTTTTTTTTTTTTTTGCGGTACGCGGGCCTCTCACTGCTGTGGCCTCTCCCGTTGCGGAGCACAGGCTCCGGACGCACAGGTTCAGCGGCCATGGCCCACGGGCCCAGCCGCTCTGCGGCATGTGGGATCCTCCCGGACGGGGGCATGAACCCATGTCCCCTGCATCGGCAGGCGGACTCCCAACCACTGTGCCACCAGGGAAGCCCTGTTGTATTTTTAAGATTCCACATGTAAGTGATATCATTCAGTATTTATCTTTTTCTGTCTGACTTATTTCACTTAGGCTAATGCCCTCCAACTTCTTCCATGTTGCTGCAAATGGCAAAATTTCGTTCTTTTTTATGGCTGAGTAGTATTTCATTGTATATGTGTACCACATCTTCTTTATCCATTCATCTGTTGATAGACAGCAGCTATGGGTATTTTTTAAAAAAATATTTATTTATGGCTGCGTTGGGTCTTCATTGCTGTGCGCAGGCTTTCTCTAGTTGCGGCAAGTGGGGGCTGCTCTTCCTTGCAGTGCGCGGGCTTCGTTGTGGTGGCTACTCTTGTTGGGGAGCACGGGCTGTAGGCGTGCAGGCTTCAGTAGTTGTGACACACAGGCTTCAGTAGTTGTGGCACACAGGCTCAGTAGTTGTGGCACACAGGCTCAGTAGTTGTGGCACATGGGCTTAGTTGCTCCACGGCATGTGGAATCTTCCCAGACCAGGGCTTGATCCCGGGTCCCCTGCATTGGCAGGCAGATTCTTAACCACTGCGCCACCAGGGAGGCCCACTATGGGTTTTTTTAGAGGCATATTTTAATGTGTTCCCCCTTTCCCCTTTGGAGATTTGTCCTCTGTATTTTGGATCCTTCTCGTAACTTTTTACGACTTAGACTGAAGGGTGCACTTAGCTTCTAAGCTCCATGAGGACAGGGTCTGGGGCTGTATCCTCAGTTGTCTGCACAGTGACTGGCAAATAATAGCCGCTCCACAAATGGTCATAAGGAGAAACTTATTAATTTCCAATATGGTGAGACTCCCAACCTCATCTGTCCCCTGCTGACCTGATCTTTCAGCAGCCCTAGCTAGCAGTGATGCTTTGATGCAGAGCGTATTCGTACCTGTGAATTCCTGCACAGGCTTTGTTCTGCCAGCTGTAGGGAATGACACGAGCCACAGGAGCATCGTTGTAATTGGCTTCACGGCTGCTTATTGTCCTGCTTGACTCACTGGCCTGATGCAGTGGGACGCACAGTATTAAATGAAATGGCTGATCCACTGGGGCAAATCTGGAGGTGGTACCTTGTTATCTTCCTCGTATCCTTGAATGCGAGCTCTGAGAGGAGCCGTACTTATCTTGCCTTTGTCTGGCATGGTGAACCAGAGAGCACTGGCTGCAGAATAAATAACTATAAAAAACCCAGACTAAGTGGATGAATGATGAATACATTTGTCCTAACTTAAATGTTGGGGTGCAGAGCTGGGGAGGACGATAGAGACACACAGCTTACTCACGTCTGTTCTTTATGACTCATCGGAGTACCTCCACTCCCCGGCCCTTTATTTTGGGCTTCTCTTCCATTGAACTACCTTCAGAAGGCCAAGCTCTTTTTCTCTTTTTTTGTCTAATCCCATTATTTGTGCTTCATTAATAGACCTGCTTGTGGTGGTAGTGCAGTGATTTCCTGACTTTCTGCAGTTCTTCTTGGGAACCCAGCAGCGTGTTTCCAGTGCTCACGTGTGCTTGGAACCTCCTAGTCGTGTGGTGTCTGTCTGCTGGAAGGTCTTGGCATCAGGGTGAGAGGAAAGCAGGGGTCGAGATGATGAGCCAGGCTTATTTCTTGTTCCAGTCTAAGCAAGTGTCTAGGGAGTTCCCTGGCGGTCCAGTGGTTAGGATTTGGCACTTTCACTGTGGGGGCCTGGGTTCAACCCCTGGTTGGGAAACTGAGATCCCACAACCCGCGTGGCGTGGCCAAAATGAAATTAAAAAAAAAAAAAAAGCAAGTGTCAAGACCTCCCCATCCTATGAGGAACATCAGGGCACAGACAGGCTCCAGATGGAATGTGTGTGTTTGTATGTATGGTTCAGTCATCAGCTCACTGTAGGTGCTGTTTCCTGTGCTTGAGGCACCTTTAATTGTGTGGTGGTTGGTTGGGGCCCAGGGCTGATCGCTTTTTCTTTGTTTTTAAAATTGTTTTGACATGGCTTTAATTCACTTCTTTGGTCTTGAGCTGGGGAATTTCCGCAGGAACCTCTGAATCGTTTCTTAACACACCATACAGTTCTACCTCCTGTCATCTCTAAGCTAATATCCATGCTCCTAGTGCTGTGCTGGGGAATAGTGACAGTCCTAACTAATATGTATCGATGACGCCCTGCGTGGCAGACTTCCGTAAATCCTGTACACGCTCTCAGTGAATCCTCAAAACAACCTTAGAAGGTAGTGATGCTATCACCCTTGCCACCATCTCCATTTCATAGGTGAGGAAAGCCATGAGATCCACATGGAAAGATATTAGATGCCCTTTTTTGATAAAAACAAACAAAAGGAAACAAACTAAGCATGCTTTGAGAAAAAGGAATGGGTATCTTGCCTGAATCACAGGCATATTTTCTAGGCTGCCTGCTAAGGTGTAAGATTTAGTAGAGGCTTTTTTTTTTTTCCCCTTTTTCTTTTTTAGAATTGTTACCAAGGAGATATATTGCCTCCAAAAGGCAAATATGATGAAGAAATCCCCCCCGGTTTTGTCTACTCCCGTGTTTGAAGAATGTCACCATACCCAACTGTTTTCCTTACAGGGAATAAGGATGAAAAGGCCTTGTCCTGAACTCTGGTGGTTAGAGTATAGCCCACACGTCTCAGGGAAACACTGCATTCTTTAAAAATGATTTAAATCCATGCCATTCATGCTCATCTGTAATGCCAGCCATTGGTTAGAGTATCCATATAAGCTGTGGCCTTCAGTCTGGTGAGACTAGAGTGGGCGTGGGTCAGATTCAGTAACCTTGGAGAAAGTGGATAAAAACTGGACTGAAAAGAAGAACGTCATAGAGGATCTGTTCCCTCTTAACCCCCTGGCAGCTCTAGAGACTGTGAGCCTTGGGATGAGAAAAACTGTTCTGTGGTACCTTCTGTAAGAATGAGGCCTTTGTTTACGATGAATGTCCAGGGAATTTTCTTTTTTTTAAATGTTATTTATTTATTTATTTATGGCTGCTACTCTTCGTTGTGGTGCACGGGCTTCTCATTGAGGTGGCTTCTGTTGTTGCAGAGCATGAGCTGTAGGCGCGTGGGCTCAGTAGTTGTGGCACTTGGGCTCGGTAGTTGTGGCACACGGGCTCAGTAGTTGTGGCACACGGGCTCAGTAGTTGTGGCTCGCGTGCTCAGTAGTTGTGGCACACGGGCTTAGTTGCTCTGTGGCATGTGGGATCTTCCCGGACCAGGGCTCAAACCCATGTCCCCTGCATTAGCAGGCAGATTCTCAACCACTGCACCACCAGGAAAGTCCCCAGGGAATTTTCTTTTTTACAGTAATGGCTACAATTTTCTCAATTGTAGCCCAGCTCTATGATCACTGGTGATGATGGAGATAAATGGATGTGTTGAGTTGACATTTTTCAAATTTCATTTTGATTCTAGTCTTATTTTCAGAGCATCCTTTAACAGAGTTGTATCCAGTCAGAAGGATTTAACTCGTTTAAGGTTTGGTCACCTTTTTGTTTTTTCTGTCCTTAATTTTAGCGGAAAGGCTCATTAGAAGTGAAATTGCTGAGATCTGGCGGTAGAATGGCAGAGAGGAAAAGCAATTATAATCATCAACCGAAGTGGCTCTAGAGTGTTTTGTGGATTGAAGTTTCTCAGTTTTATTGATAGAGAAGTAGATATTGGATAAACATTTTTTAACAGCTTTTATTGAGATATAATTCACTTACCAGAGCATTGGAAATGTGGAATTAGCTCAGGGACACCTGATAGATTGTAGGCTGAGTCTGGGACTCTGGTGAGAGGCCTTGAGACTTAATAATTTTTAGGTTCAAATTGAGAGACCCAAACTGGGGTTTGATTCTATCTCCCCTAAGCCTCAGTTTCCTCACCTGTAAGATAAAGATAATAGTACATGCTCCTCCCTCATAGGGCTAATTTGAGGATTCAGTGAGCTAATAGTGCATATAAAGTGCTTAGCAAAGTGCTGGTTACAACCTAAGTAAACGGTGGCTCGTATAGACCCCTTAATCCAGCTTCATACAGAGATTCTCACTAAATTTGGGAACCTTATCTTTCTGGCCTAAATAGTTTTTCTGTGGTTAAAGAACAATTAATTGAATTGAAGATGCATTCTCCTGTGTCAGAGAAATAAAGTAGTTCTGTGGTACCAATTTAATCTAGAGTTACCAGATGAAATACAGGATACCCAGTTAAACTGGAATTTCAGATAAACAATGAAAATTTTGTAATGTCGGGTCAGTCCCTAATATTTGCCGTTTACCTTAAATTTAACTGGTTGGGGCTTCCCTGGTGGCACAGTGGTTGAGAGTCCGCCTGCCGATGCAGGGGACACGGGTTCGTGCCCCGGTCCAGGAAGATCCCACATGCTGCGGAGCGGCTGGGCCCGTGAGCCATGGCCGCTGGGCCTGCGTGTCTGGAGCCTGTGCTCCGCAGCGGGAGAGGCCACAACAGTGAGAGGCCCGCGTACCGCAAAAAAAAAACACAAAAAACAAAAAACAAACTTAACTGGTTGTCTTGTATTTTTATTTGTGAAATCTGGCAACCCTAATTTAATCCCACTGTTTCCCCTGTTTGCAATCATTGTCTAACTTTATGATTACTACAAATGAGTTGAGGAATTTTGAATAGGACGTAGGAATAGAATTTTATTTGCTTCTCCCCTGCAGCCACCATCCTTTGTTGTTGCCAGTAGAAACCCATCATTCACTAAAACGCTCGTTGCATAGCAGCCGGACGTCTTTATTGAGAAATAAGCCAGAAGGAAATCTCTCTGATGGCATTTCCTCTACTGCATGGTATTGCTGAGCTTGTGGTGAGGAGGATGTTGGGAATGGAATCGCAAGAGTCCTGCAGCAATGTTTGCGGTTCACCTTGGAGGAGTTGGGGGTCCACAGGCAGGGACTCTGGTGGCATCCAGGAAGCTGTGTTCTCGGGTTTCAGGAGCCATTTGGAAGCTTTCCCTGGGCAGGACTCCAGCAATGAGCATCCTTTGTCTGCAGGTCTAGGGAACACATGAATACAAAAAATCCCAGTCCTTGGTAACTGAGGAATATATAGTTTCATAGAGAGATAGGATCAGCACGTACCAATAATTGCTGTAATTTACCGAGCACTTCCTTGGTGACTTTGCCTCAGCACTGGTAGGTGCTTTCCATGCATTGTCCCAGTAATCCTCACAGCTTCCCTAGGAGCAAGGTCCTATGATTATCCCCATTTTTCTGCCAGAGGAAATTGAAGCTTCGAAAATGGGCTGGAGCCCGGAGCCACACATAGGTTGGTCTGACTTTTAAATGCCTCTGTTCTCTCTTGTCTCCTACATCAAAAATTGCATGTATAGGTTGAATCACATGAAATTACCAATATTCTACCAACCATTTTTGACCTACAAAAACGACAATTTCATATAGTTCAACCTAATCCAAAGATTTAGATGATATAGGTACACACATATACATACACACATACGCACACATATATGTAACACAATTCATTGTTATATAACTATTACACATAACTTGCTGAGGCTGACAGGAGTGAATGAAGTATGTGGTTCAGGTTACTAGAGAGGGCTTCTGGGAAATTAGTTTTCATTTGTTCATTCATTCACGCACCCACTCACTCAGTGGCTCCCTCACCAAATAGAAACTCACTGAATTCTGCCAAACATCATATTAAGCATAGAATTGAGCAGGGACTTCTTTTTTTATTATTATGAAAAATGTCACTCTTGCCCATTTGTAGTCAATCCCGCTCTCATTTGTAGGCAACCACTGATCTGTTTTCTGTATGCTGGTCTTTTCTGGACATTTCATAGAAATGGAGTCATATATATACAATATGCGGTCTTTGTGTCTGGTTTCTTTCACCTACCACACAATTTTCAGGTTCATCTGTTGTAGCATGTATCACTAGTTCGTTCCGTTGTACAGATGGACACATTTTGTTTTTCCATTCACCAGTTCATAGATGTTTGGATCATTTCTGTTGTTTGGCTGTTATGTCTGTTGGTACTGTGAACATCCTCTACTTTGTGTGGCTTTGTTTTCATTTCTCTTAGGTAGGTAACTAGGAATGGAATTGCTGGGTCATATAGTACATTTCTCCTTGAGCAGATTTTTGAGGAAGGAGAGTAAAGAATGGGTTTACACGAAGGCTCAAAAGTGGAGATGAGGTTTGGATTAGCCAGCAACGCAATGATGACTTGGAGTAAAATGCCAGAACCCAGAAAGGTGAGCTGGACAGATTTTAAATTAGGACAGTTAGGAAGGGCAGCTGGAGTTAGCCAGAAAGATCCTGATGTCCACGGAGGCTAATGCTGCTTCTCTTTTCATATTTGGCGGAGTGGGCAAAAGGCTTCTCTTTCCATTGCTGTTTTTGGACACAGGTATTGGAATACATTTTATAGTCTTCCCACAGTTGATAGTCCTTTACAGGAAAGTAGCAATGTCTCCTTCTGGAGCGTCAGTTCTCAAATGCCGAGTCCCACAGTTTTTGCTGAGAAAAATACAGACAATATAACAGGTTTTTCACAAAGCTAAATTTATATAATGTGTCTTATTCTGAGAATGCATCTCTCCTATTATTTTGGAATAGTTAAGACTGTTCTTTTTATATTCAGTGATAGTGATAAATTTTTTTCTTAATGGTTGTGCTTGGAATCGTAAAATTGGCACCCAAATGCGCGCGTGTGTGTGCGTGCACGTGCACGTGTGCTTCGGTATTTAGTTTAAGTTGGTTGTTGAATCTGGGAACAACTTTTCCAAAGAAGGTTTTGGCAAAGAGGTGGTTGGCATCCATGGTGGCCCTTGTGTTTTGCCTCCTTCCTGATTTTCTTATGTAATTGTGGGCATCTGGAGTGATGCCTGGGTGAGACCAAAATAGAAGATTAGAGAAACCAAGAAAGGACTCTCCCAAGCACGTCACCCCCTTCCTTCCTTAGCCGTCTGACTCTGTAAATATATGCAGTGGATGGGCTCATGCCGTCTTCAGTCTCTTTGGTAGTGTGAGGAAGCCAGGCTAAGCTCAGGATGGATTTCTCAGGCATGTTTGGGGCTACCCGACATTTGATTCTCTTCAGGGTAGGCGGTTAGTTTTCTTTGCATCTTCTGCTGAGGCTGGAGGCTCTGTAGAAGCAGAACTGTGGTGAGAGCTGTGGGACAGAATAGCAGCCCCGGGTCCTGAGGGGGAGGGGCGCCCCCAGTCTTGCTCTCCAGTATCTACACTCTAGCCTGGGGTCAAGCAGTAGAATTTTTCTGTAACATGATCCTTAAGTACACATAGCCATTTTTTCCAATTAATCACAAAAGTGTCGGTTTGACGCATGAAATAAACAAGAATGCAATGCATGGAGCCCAGCACAGTGCTAATGAGTGCGCTCAGGCATGGTGTAATTTGACCCTAGCAACAATTGTGTTAGAGAGGTGTGTTTATTCCATTTTTGTGTGAAGCAACTTCCGGTCAGGCATGCTTAGTAACTTGTTCATTTAACTTGCCACTGCATGAGAGATGAAGAGCCGGGATTCAAACCTAGCCTGTTCTCTTAAAAACCCAGGCCCCTCCGTTCAGCCGTTTCTACCTCAAATCTCATTTCCAGAGGCCCAGCACTTTGGTCCCCCTTCACTGTGGAGGTCTCGTGTCTGAAAAGTTTGCTGAGGTTGGCTGTCGTGGGCCATGCTTAGCAAGTTCTCCCTGCGGCAGCCCACACAGCTCCGGTGTGTCTGACATACCCTGTTTGCTGCCCCTCTGTCTACAGATGGCTGTATTGATTCAGCCTTGGGAAGTCTTTACCCTGGCTGCCCTCCTCACCCCTTTTGTTGATACATCCCCGGAACGTTCAAGTTCACACCCGAGGTGCAACCCTGGCTCCTGGGGCTGAGGATAGGATGTGAGCGCCTGCCCCGGTGCTCATGGCTGTCTGCGGGACAGAGGGTTCTGCTGGGCCATGTGCAAGTGGCTCCCCCCTTGCCTGCCCTTGGGAACCAGGGGCTCCTTATCCGCTGTCTTCATGCAGTTCTTATAGGCCACAGTTTAAATGCTTTGCCATTTCCTGTGGCTAGAAAATGAGAAATTGCAAAGTTCTATCCATTTCTCTTCTAGTTTCCAGTTTAAGAATTCTGTATTTTAGGTGAACGCTGGACTGAACAACAGCGTTGAATCTCTTTTCTGCTTGTTACACTTCAGCCATAGTGAGGTGGTGGAATCCCATCCATCTAACTGGTATCAAATTTTGCTTAGTGGTTCTTAAATGATTTCTCCCTTCCCTTCCCTTTCTTCCCCCTCCCAATTTAACATTTGCCTTGGTTTTTTACGCTCAACAGCCTGTGAGATATGGCTGATGGTACTAACTTTTGGTAAAACGGAGTGACCAAGGCATGCAGTCGTTGAGTTGTGCAGGGTCTGGCTAGAACGGGACCTCGAAATTAGGTCTTTTGATGGCTAGATCAGCTGCTTTCCTTGTCACCACTTTGTGGGACAGACTGGCCATTGACAGTGAGGTCCGAGGACTGGGCAGAAAGGGAGGCCCTTCTTAGCCGGTGGTTACGAGCTGCTTAGAGCATGGTCCATCTGTTTGGGACCAGGGTTGGGCCCCAAAATGGACCAACCAGCCCCACGAAGAAAGGAAAGCTCTTCTATCACTGCCCAGGGTACCCTGGCCCCTATTGGCTTCTGGAGGTTTCTGCCCCAGGAAAGGGTTGCGGCACAGCTTTTCTTACCGTGAATGAATTAGAACATATGTTTTAACCATATATAGCACATTACTTATTAAGCTTGTGTCCTTGTACTTGTCTAATTCTCTGGCCCTTCACCCGGCAGATAGTTGCCCCTTTTATAAGATAAGTGCCTGTATGACCGGGTGTTCTGATTTTAAGTCATGAGCTTTGACTTTTATCAGAAATTTACAATTTGCTTTTCAGAGGACTTAGTTGAGTGCAATTGCATGACATGGCAGTGTTAAATTTTGTAATGTAGAAACGTTCAAGTGAAACTCTATAAAATATGCACTTTCAGTGTCCTTTTTGAATGGTCTTATTTGTGTGTTTCATCAGTCTGTGTTAGACATTTTTATAACTCAAGTAATCTACGTTCATTGTAAAATGATTAGAAAATGCAGATAAGCAAAGAGAGAAAGAGGAAAAGGAAAGGAAAAAAATTATATTCTCTAAATAAAAGTCCCTTGAGAGAAGCCAGGATGTGAAGGACTTTGAACTTTTCAGAAGGAGGAGTCAAGTCTGTTGGTACAAGTCATTATCATTATCATTCTCAGAATTGCTCTTTTCCTTGGTCCAGAGATCAAGACACAAGTTGGGAGTGTCTAAGCATGTCCTGGAGAAAGTCAAAGTTGCATTCGGTTTGCTGCGTTCTGCTATAAGCCCAGTTGGTTCAGGGGTCAAAGGTCCTGCTGTTAATCCACCACCTGCTGTGGGTGGCTGTGAAAAGGGAAAAGTAGCCCTTTGGGGTCTCCTGTTTATACAGATGCTAGTTCTCAAGCAGAAAGGGAGAAAATAATCTTACAGTCATACATACTTCTTCACTTCCTCCTTCCAGCACTGCTGGGGCCATCCATCCATCCATCCATCTGTTCACTCACTCATTCACTCCTTGACTGATTGACTGATTGACTCATAATACGTGTGTACCGTGCACCTCCTGAGCACCAGTCACTGATTACGTTTGACTTTGGAGTCAGACAAGCCCCTGGTCTTGTGGAGCTCATGTTGGATTAGAGCAGGTGGTTGGTACCGTTGCTTCCCTTTCAGCTTTTCCTTACATGGCCTTGAAGGCATTCTTCTCTCCCAGGAACTGGCCCGACTCCTAGGTTCCGTCCTGGAGCTTAGCTTGTCCTCCCACCCACAGCCGACCTGAAACTCGATTATCCCCAACAGGGAAGGTGAGGAGGAGAAGGCCGCATGTGGCTGGCAGAATTCTTCTCAAAATGGGACTTTACTTTTGTCTGGGAGGAGCAGGGGGGCAGATCACAGAGGGAGGGGCTCCTGGCTTTATCAGAGAGAGAAGGCCTCATTGTGTGTTGTTGTTGGAACAGGTCCCAGAGACCTCAGTACGAGTCTTTGGACAGGGCTGAGCTCAGCTACCATGCAATAAAATAATAGCCGCAAGAATCGGTGTGGAATTCAGGATGGTATCAAAAGGAGCTCTGTGTTACAGCTCTCCCCAAGCAGAGGGCAGGGCTTTAGCCCCAGCTCAAGCCCTGTTGTTAACTTCATAATATCTTAATGAACATGCCTTTTGTGTTTGTGTATGTGCTCTCTCTCTCTCTCTTTTTCTGTCTTTGTCTCTCTCAATCTCTCTGTCACTGTCTGTGTCTCTCATGTGTAGTCATTTATTAAGAAATTTTGAAGGAAATTCAAAAATTTAGTCTCTGGAAATTCTCTTCCTTTTGAGCTGTGGCATGTCTGGGTGGACACGTGAGGGGCAGGGATGGGAACATTTGACACAGAGAACTTAGAAAGTTTCAGGAAACCGCAGTTCCCAAACTTCAGTCACTCACGTACTTCCATGATGATTTTCTGTCACATAACGCAACAGCTATTGTTTACCTCATGTGTTTACATAAATGGGAGTACTGTTCTTTTTGAAAGGCCTCTCTTTGTTTGAAAAGGGTATTTTATAATTTGGCCATAAAGAAAGTACCAGTATACTTTGGTCAATATAGAAAGTAACCTCAGAGATCAATATATCAGCTCTAATGTGTATTTATGTGCCATGTAAGATGATTTTGTACACTGCGAAGTTGGATGCTCACCGTACTTCGGGAAGTTCTGTCGTAGATGGTACCAGCTCTGTTGAACATATTCCTGGTGAGTCAGATGAATCAATCTCTCTCCTTCCAGTCACTTTCCCTCCAGCTCCCCGTTCCACGCTCAGGTGAGTTACTGGATATGACACAAGTTGGTATGTGAGGCCTCAGGGAGTGTCACAGGTATGAGGGAAGGGCACGTTCTTGGCTGCCCCTTTTTCCGATCATCTATGGGCCCTGGCCCCTGGGTTGACTTTGCTGTGTACTCTGGGTGCGGAGTGCCATTGCCTGTGCTAAGGAGCAGAAGGTGTAGACGCTGAAAAGTGCAGTGGACCAAGCTGTCTTCACACCAGGTGATTTCCCCAGCACTTTAGCGAGCTTTCTCCATCGTGCGTGACAGAGCAGAAGCTGAGAGCGTGGGATCTGGCACCCACAGCATGGGTTCAAATCCCGGGCCTGCTCCTTCTGTGACATTGACCTGGAACCTCTGTTTTCATTAATTCACCTAATAAATACTGTGTGCCTGCTATGTCCCAGCAGGGACTGTTCTAGGCACTAGGAATATACTAGTGAACAAAATAGAGAAAAAACTCAGGCTTTCGCAGAGGTTATATTCTGGTCTTATTTTCATGTGTTGAATGGGGGTGGTAATGATAGTTCTCCCTCCTGTGGTTGTTGTGAGGTTTCAGTGAGCCGGTGTGGGAAGTGTGCTTACACAGTGCCTGGCTCAGCGGTTGCCTCGTAAATGCCAGCTGTTTTCTTATGGTACTTAGGTGCCCAGCATCGTACCAGGCTTTGAGCCCATTGAGCCCACCCCTGCCTGCCTTTGCTTCCGCAGCGCCCAACGGAAATATTCTCTCCTTATTTCTTGGCCTTTAAGTAATTCTCGAAGCCCCAGAGCCTCTGGGAAACTTGCATGGCTTGGAGCCTCCTCAGCTAATCATAGGACTCTGAGAACTCCTGGCACCCCCTGAAATAAGCTTACTCATCACCTCACTGCCGTGAAGAGTTGACGTTCTCATTCCCTGGATGACGTCTTTTGCCCTTTTGTTAAGGCTCCCTCTCTCCTGCTTTTCCCCCAGAGCCGCCTCCTCTCTTCCTGTTGTAGGAGGGTTGTTTGGGCAGAAGTCCTCCCCCTGCAGTGTGCTGTAAGGAACTGTTTAACACAATTCTTTAAAATTGCATATGGGAAAAGCTCCCCATAGCATGTTTGGGCTAAAACCGAGGTATTGGAGCTGGGCCTTGGCACCTGTCCGTGAAGGGGTGTGACTGCATTTGAATTCCATTCATTTCCAGAAGGAAAAATTCTACTTACCGCCTTTGTAATTAACTACGCAAACATAAATGGTTTTGTCCTGGGCTCCCAGTCCCAATGACAAAAGTCTCCATTGACTCAAGCACTCAGTACCTGTCTGATCATGACTTTTGTGCCCAGATGCCCTGCTGTATGTGCCCAGTGTCTGATTGCTTCAGAGGGGAAACCAGTCTGCCTGTGCCCTGCCAAGAGTGGGTGACGGGGAGTGACTTGGAGTTTGGAGTGACTCGAATAGTGTGCATATATAGTTTGCTGGGGCTGCCATAACCCGGTACCACAGACTGGGTGGTTTAAACCACAGAAATTAATTTTCTCACAGTTCCAGAGGTTCGGTGCCTGAGATCAAGGTCGGCGGGGTTGGTTTCTTCTGAGGCCTCTTTCCTTGGCTTGTAGATGGCCGTCTTTTCTCTGTGTCTTCACACGGTCTGCCCTCTGTCATTGTCTAAATCCTCGTATCTTCTTATAAGGAAACAGTCGTATTGGATTAGGGCCACCCATGTGACCTCATTTTACCTGTATCACCTCTTTAAAGGCCCTCTCTCCAAATATAGTCACACTTTGAGATCCTAGGGGTTAGGACTTCAACATATGGATTTTGAGCGGGGTGGGGGACACACTTCAGCCCATAACGGTGTGGTTCAGGAATGCAGGTCTAAAATGCGCTCCTATCACCTAGGCCTTTACGTGCTCAGATGGGTCTTTGAGGGTGTGAGGGAGGATCATAAAGCCAGCCAGCTTGGGCGTTGGCTCTTTGGGGGCCGCCATTACTGATTTAATGAGATCTTGCTGGTGTCTTACTTAGGCCACCACCACCCTCCTCAGGAGGATCAGCCAGGCCTCAAGTAGGTGGACAGTTTTACCCACAACAGGTAGGTAAACTTTGATCATTTACCCTGTGTCCTGGCTACTTCAGACAGGATTTGAGAGAGAGGAGTAGAAATAGATTGGGGAGGGATTTGTTGACAGGGAAAGCATGATATTGTCCTTCATAGACAAGACTCAGAACTTGTCAAGAGTTGGGAAAACCATGGCAAGAGCTTTCCAGTAATCTGAAACCCCGTCTCCTTCCGGTTAGATGTACTGTAAACAGCGACTGCCTACGAGAGGGGTTTGGAGTCTGTTGACTTTGGCTGAGATGTGGCCTGAGAAGATTCATCCGTTTCCAATTCCTGTTCTCTCAGGATATTAAGTATTGCAATGAACTGGAAAACTTTTCCTTATTAAAATTGGAGGAAGAGTTGGGGTGTTTTGAGGGAGACCTAGAACAGGAAGGGAGCTGACACTAGAAGTTTCATTGCATTCCTTCAGAAATTATTTCATCTTGTTTGCAATGTCCGTGTTTAGTAGCTTAAATATGGGGGGAGGTAAAAAAATAAATACAATTCCAGGGCTTCCCTGGTGGCGCAGTGGTTGAGAGTCCGCCTGCCGATGCAGGGGACACGGGTTCGTGCCCCGGTCCGGGAAGATCCCACATGCCGCGGAGCGGCTGGGCCTGTGAGCCATGGCCTCTGAGCCTGCGCGTCCGGAGCCTGTGCTCCACAACGGGAGAGGCCACAACAGTGAGAGACCCGCGTACCGCAAAAAAAAAAAAATACAATTTCAGAAGCGCTGACATTATAGCTGGCTTGTGAGGCAGTGTAGCATGGTGGTTAAGGGTAAAGCTCTGGCATCCCACTGATCCTGGCTGTACCGTTCATCGCCTTTGTGACCTTGGACCAGTTATAAATCTCTCTGAGCTTCAGTTTCCTTCTCTGTAAAATGGAGGTGACATTAGTACCTGCTTCATGGGATGTTGTGAAGTCAAATGAGAGAATGCAGGTAACACTCTTAGTTAATGCTCAACAGTTGTTAGCCAGTGGTTAGCCTCTGTTCTTATTATTGATGCGGGGTGATTCACAGGCTGTTTATTTTCCCAGTCCGGTGGCCAGCTTCATTCTGTTACTTACGGAGTTATATGATTTTTATCAGGTTTCAGCCTTGCTTGCTTTTCCATTCCTAGCTAGGAGAACTTTCTTTAATCTTTTTCTGGGAACAGCGCTCATGCTTAAGGAGGAAATTTCTTTCAAATGGGAAAGAAGCATATATATATATTTCTTTAGTGTTCTGCTATAGAGCTAAGGTTGGTTGCTTTTACTGACAAAAAATGTATGCTATAGTATGAGTGTGTTTCGTGTTTGGTAATTGCAAACATTGTTGCTTTTGTTGTGGTCATCCATTTACAATGCTTGGTGTCAGTTTATTTATCTCTTGTAAAAATAAAATACAGTGTGTGTGTGTGAAAAAAAAAGTATGCTAATTAGGTGTAGGTCATGTATTCATATTCACTCCATGCATTTACTGAGATGCCCCAGTCACAGTGCATCCTTCTCCTGTTTCCTTCACATTGTCCAATTGCAGTGGCCTGCCATTCTTACCCACCACAGGGCCTTTGCATACGCCACCACCGAAACCTGGAGCACTTTTGCCACTTCCCCTTCTCACCACTCCTCCTTCAGACTCATCCCAGCCTCACTCCCCTGGCTGGCCTTCCGGGCTCCCTGTGCTTCTGTAGGACCCTGGTTCTTGCCTACTGCAGCATAGAGCCATGCTGACTGCACACTCATCTGGGTAAGCACTGGTTAAAGTTTGTCTCTTCACTAATTGGGAAGCCCGTGAGGGTGGGAACCATGTCTTTTTTGGTTCACCATCATATACCGAGCACCCTGTAGCACCTTGGGACATAGTAGATACTGGGTAAGTACATGTTGAATGAATGAATGGACATTGTTTTGGTGAAAAGAGCTGTGTTAGGTATGGTGGGGACTGCAGAGATAATCCTGTTCAGTCCCTGCTCCTAAGGCACGTCCAGTCTCATAGAGGAGAAGGCAATTCAGTAGTGCCGTCGGAGGAGTACATGAGGGACTCCTGAGTTCACAGGAGGACACGGTCATTCTCCACAGGGGAATAAGCAAATGCACCTTCCAGGAGGTGCCATGCCTGCACCAGGCCGAGGAGAAAGAGGAGGTGAGTCTGAAGAAGTGGGAGAAAAAGGCACACTGGATGGAGGGAACTGTGTGCTGAGGCTTGGAAAGCACAGCCTGGCTTCAGGGACAGGAGTCACATGGCTTGGCTGGAGCCCAGCAGGCTGGCGGGGGAGCAGTGAGCAGCAGTATGTTGGAAGGTATGTGAAAGCCAGTTTGTGGCAGGCCTCCAGGGCCAGGCAAGGCACTTGGGGTTGGCATGGAGGAAAAGGGGAGGTGCCGTAGAAGGTCCTGGTGACGTGGGTGCTGTGCTTTAAGAAGATAGTGTCTAGTACGGGGTGCCTACAGGCAAGACTGTGGTGGGGAGGCCAAGTGGGAGACACTCGGAGTGTCCTTTTTTTTTTTTTTCATGGGGACATGAAAGTGCTTTACTGTACCAGGATTTCCCAAATCTGTGCGCAGCACACACCAGTGAGGATTGCACGTCATTGGGGAGGGCAGATGGGGTGGTGCTCAGGACCTGGACAGAGACAGGGACAGAGCCCTTGGACCCACTGTTCACACAGCTTCACATTGGGAAGGGTCAGGGGAGAAGGAACAGGTGGGGTCGGGTGTAGCCCAGCTGTGGGTTTTGGAGAAAGATTGCATAAACTGTGTTCTTTTTTTTTTTCACTTTGCCCTGGGCAACCAGGGTGCCTGCCCAGCACTTGGACAGTGAGATGAGAGAGAACGCTGACGCTTACGGGGCGGATCACTGATTAGCCGCCAGAGACAGAGGCGATGGTGGGAGGCTGTAATGATTTTTAGCTGTAGGAGCGTGGAGAACACCCAGCAAGGTGCCTGGCAAGTGTTGGAAGTTCAGTAAATGCTAGTTCTCTTCCCTGTGCCAGAAATAAGGAACTCAGGCAGAGAAACAGGTAGGAGGGGAGGGAGCAAGGTGAAGGTGCCAGCACAGCGCTCAGGTGACGAAGCTCAGCAGGTGGCTGGAAAAGCAGGAGTGGAGTTGGCCGGAGAGAGAGGTGCGTGCCACCTTCGCAGAGTTATTGCTGCAGCCAAGGGAGGGAGAAGGGGTGTCTTAGTGCGTCTGGGCTTCCATGACAAAGCACCACAGACTGGGTGGTTCATAAACAACAGAGGTTGATCTCTCATAGTTTTGGAGGCTGGAAGTCCAAGATGAGAGTGCCGGCATGGTCTGGTTCTCGGGAGGGCCCTCTTCTGGGCTGCAGACTGTCGACTTCCCATTGTATCCTTACTTGGCAGAGAGCAGAGGGAAGGAGCAAGTGCTCTTGTGACTCTTTAGGGCACTAATCCCATCATGGGGCTCCACCCTCATGACCTCATCTAATCCTAATTATGTCCTGAAGGCCCCACCTCCTAAAACCATCACGTTGGGGAATAGGGTTTCAATATGTGAATTTTGGCAAGGATGCAAACATTCAGTCTATAGTAAGGGGTTTGGGCAGCACTTGGGGGACCATCTCCCTCTGAGGGTAAGAGAAGGAAGCAGGGAGCCGAGTGAGGAAGACCCAGAGATACAACAAGTGGGACCCTGAGGGGATGGTGCCTTGAAAGCCTTGGTTTATAAGATGAGTTTTCCTGTTGTCTGCATGATGAAGACTAAGAGGACCTTAGGCGGTCTATGGGTGGCATTGGATCTTGGGTTGGCCGCCATTTCAGCCAGCATCTTTGTTACTCAGGTTCCCTGACCATAGACTGCAACCCCAAATCCCTGCGGCCATCCAGTAAGTGCCCACCTCTTGTAAGCTGGTGAGGACAGTTTGGTGGGACTTCAGTCCTTGGCTCAGTGCCTTGCCCAGAACAGTCATATCATCCAGCCTTGTCAAATCGCACTGTTCATTCCTCCCGCAAAGATGGTGAGAAGTGGATGCGTCAGCACTGTTCTCATAGGAAAACTTGCTGCACAAACGTTGAAAAGTTCAGGTGCCTTATTTAAAATTCCTGACCACACTTGAGATCTACTTGGAGTTTGGGGAACCTGTCACCTGAACTGTGACAGGTTAGCTGTCCGCTCTGGGTTTCAGGTTTTAGGAATGAGATATGAATAACAGGGGTATCAGAGC
This sequence comes from Leucopleurus acutus, assembly GCF_964270905.1. Lineage (NCBI taxonomy): Eukaryota > Metazoa > Chordata > Mammalia > Artiodactyla > Delphinidae > Leucopleurus > Leucopleurus acutus. The sequence continues at coordinate 56,943,145 of NC_139145.1, read as the reverse complement.
AGGCTCTGGGGTCATGATTGAGGTTCTGCTTTCCCTCCCTTAGCATGTCATCCAGTCCCAAGCCCGGGAATATGATTTCTGTCCCAGTATTTGTTAGGAGCTCTGATAGCATGGCTCTTGGACAGGTTTGCTTAGATCTGCCTGACCTGGGAGTGTATCTTCCTTTCCACCCCATGTGGGACCACAGAGGAGATGCCAGGTACCAGTTACTGTTTAAAAAAAAAAAAAATCACTCTAGTTTAACCCTGTGTCTGTGATCTGGACCCAAGCCAGTCTCCACTGGGCCTTGTTTGGGCCAGCCAAACCACACCCCAGCCAGGTGGCACCCCTCTCCCGGCTTCTTACCTTTGCACACCCTTATGTACTTGGTGCTGCGCCCACAGGTGTGGTACTGCTGGCTGGGGTCGGGGACTGGCACAGGAGGCAGGGCTGCTGGAGGGAAGACCCTTTGGTGGCTGCACCTTCTGCTGTCACTCAGACGCGAGCTCTGCATGGGGTCTCTGTGCTGTCCTTTAATATTGTTTCATAAAGCAACGTAGCGTGATGGGTAAGAGCTCAGACTCTGGAGCTTTATCACCTTGGCAAGCACTCAACTTTTCTGAGTCTGTTTCCTCATGTATAAAGTTGGGAACATAACATTACCACCTTCCTTGGGCTCTTGGGAAGAATAAATGAGATCATAATTGTAAAGAGCCCAGCTCATATGCCAACACTCAGTAAATGCCAGCTGTTGTTTGTCATCTTTCTTATGCTTTGCCACCTTCAGCTTGTGAACCTCTCACTTGGAATGATGTGGAGGGGACCCCCACAAGAATCCCCCTTCCGTGTCCCTATGATAGGGTTCCAGCCTCACCCTTTCTCTGGGTGTGTCTGGAAGGGTGCCCGCCCTGGCTCCAGCTCCTGGCTGTTGGCCCCTGGCCTTTCTTCCCCTCCACCTGGTCATCTGAGCCGGGGCTGTGCAGCACAAGGAGTCTTAGTTTAGCGGTGATTGGGTTGCAAGGAACAGCTGCCTGCTCAAACCAACTGAAGCCGAGAGGAGAAATTTATTGCTGGGATGCTGGCATGTCCCATGGACCCCGAGGGCAGGAAGTGCAGCTGGCCGGGAACCAGGAATTGGGAAGTCTGGAGCTGGGTTGCGTGTACTTTCTCTCTGGGGCTGCTGCTGTCTCCTCTCACTTGCCTCCACAGACCAGCTTTCTCCGCTCAGTGTGTGCACGAGGGAGAAAGAGGCCGCCCCAGCCCAGTTCTGAAACACTCGCCAGTTTGAATGCTCAGCATCAATGAACAGGCTCCTCTGTGCCCTAATTACAGATTCCCCAAACAGAAGCAGGTTGGCCCTGCTGGCTCAGATGCCCACCTCTGTCCCTGCAGTGAGGAGGCAGGGCTGGAGATGGTATGGGCGTGTCTCACCTCATTGATGGGGGCAGGCCGGTCACAGAAAGGGCATGTGGACAGGTCAGTGTGTCGTATCTCCTTGCCTTCTGGCAGGAAGGAAAGCCCTCTCTCCCAGAGCCGGCTGTGCCGGGCATACGCAGACTGAGGCTGTGAGGTCGTCTGGGTTTGCCAGGATAGACAGCCCCTCACGCCACAAGCCACGAGTGCCTCATAAAATCCTCCAGTGGGTCCGTATCTCTGGATGACACTAAAGTGTTTCCCGAAGAGGGGTCGAACTTATGTCACTTAGGTAACGTGGGAGATGGTTTTAGGATATGCAGTGACAATTTTTTTGGTATTGATAATTACATATTTTACTTGGAAAACTTACAGCTAAGGATCAAGCCCACAATTTCACAGCTATTACACGTAAAATTTCCTTTCAGAATACATGTAAATAAAAATGAGTTTATTTAAAAAATTTAAACAAGTATGGATTTGGAAAAAGAAAGTGAAGGTAGTATGTGAATGACTGTTGTTGGGAAGCAGTGATCGGTGATGTTATAGACAAGGAGTTTTTACCTGTGAGGCCAAGGGAAGACTTCAGAAGGTCTGTGAATCCCTTGAAGTTGTAGGCAAAATTTTGGGTGTATTTATTTGTCTGCCTTTTTTCCTGGGGGGTAGGTCTTAGCTTGGTTTAAAATTTTATTGTGAGTTGGAACTTTCTGGGGGTGATTTATTAAAAACTGGAGTTTCCTTCCCCAGAAATTTTGAGGTAGCAGTTGTAGTGGAACCCAGGAATGTGTATTTTCATAAGCATTTAGGTGACTAAACCTGGTGATTCTTGGACCTTGCACTGAGGAACACTGGAGCTTAAAGAGCTCCCGGAGACCCCAAAGTTGAGTACCCAATTCTTACCCACCCCAGTGTCCTTAGGATTGTTGTGCAAACTAGTAAAACCTTTTTTTTTTTTTTTTTGCGGTACGCGGGCCTCTCACTGTTGTGGCCTCTCCCGTTGTGGAGCACAGGCTCCGGACACGCAGGCTCAGCGGCCATGGCCCACGGGCCCAGCCGCTCCACGGCACGTGGGATCCTCCTGGACCAGGGCACGAACCCGCGCCCCCTGCATCGGCAGGCGGACTCTCAACCACCGCGCCACCAGGGAAGCCCAAACTAGTAAAACTTTCTTGTTAAGAGTTTCTGAGGTCTGTGGACAAAAGGTTGCTGGATAAATTAACATCACAAATTATTAAGGGTTTCTTACCATTGTGGCTCTTTTTTTTTCTTTTTTTTTTCTGAACAGCCATTTCGTGTTGGGGTTTGGCCTGGTTAGTTCAAGATGCTAATAAAAACTAAGGCTCGTATTGAACGATGCCAGCCTGGAGCTGGAGGCTTTGGATATGATCTTGATTATGGTGGTAGAGAGACACAATGCCTGGCCACACTGGTTGTTAAAAGACAATCGCAGTGTATTTTACCACAATAAAAAAAAGAAGCAGAAAAGACAGCCACAGGGTTTGTGACTGGCAGCTGCAGCCACCAGCATGGTTCTCTCATGGCTGTTGTGTATCTGTGCAGTGGCAGGACAGTGGGAGCTGGCCTTTGCCCCCCAAGGTGCAGCATAGCATTTAAGTTCTTCCATTTAGAAAAGAAAGAACTCTTTCCTTGGGAATGGGTCTTGATCTCTGCAAGTTCATAAAGGGCGTAATAATCAAAACATAATAATAAGGAAACATTTTTAAAGCACTTGCAGTGTGCCAGGCATATCCTGTATCCACTTTCTTATTTTTCCCCAGAATGCTATGAAAATGGCATCTGTTCTTAATTGCATTTTACAGGTGAGGAAACTGAGACTTCAAGAGTAAGTAGGCTTTGTTATAAAGCAGAAACTAACACACCATTGTAGAGCAATTATACTCCAATAAAGATGTTAAAAAAAAAAAAAAAAGAAAGAGTAAGTAGGGAGGAGAGTCTTCTACTCCTAGGTCTAGACTAGAAACCTAATCATCTGGGAAGGCAATGCCACACAATGGTGGGATGCAGACAGCCTCTGCTCTGCTTAGGACAGACAGTGCCAGAAGGGAAGGCTCCTTGGGGTGGAACTCAGGCTCAAGGTGAGTCAGCCATATCTTGGAGACAGATCATGGAGCTTCCTGATATTCTTTCTTTATTTCTCATTTATTATGCGTCATCTTTATGGTGTCTTAACTGTGTTACCTTCGACCAAGGGAAGAGTGCATGAATTGCTCACACATGGGCCAAAGTGGTCAAGGGGATGCATCCCTCTACCCCACACCCAGCTTATCTGGTGTTGGCAACAGTAACCGGCAGGCTCCTGAGGCAGAGGTTCTTATCTTGGGTTCCATGGACCCCCTCACAGAGGTGGGGAGGCTCCTTCAATTTTGCGTGTATGTGCCCATGGCTGCAAGTGCACACGTGCATTTTTCCAGGTAGTGGGGTCCTTGGCCTCCACTATACTCTCTGAGCCATCTATAACCCTGAACAGATGCCTCACTGCAAGGGGGATGTTCATTGCTGGATCATGGCTGGCTGGTCTGGGTCCTTGCCTCTCCAGGTATGGCTTGTGGGCCAGTAGCTTCCGTATCATCTGGGAATTTGTTTACAAATGCAGAATCTTGAGCCCTACCTGGTACCTACAGAATTGGAATTGACAGTTTAACAAGATACCCAGGTGATTTATATGAACATTAAAATTTGAGAAGCACTGGTCTGGGTAACTCTCTCCATATGGTGAGTGAATCAGTTTCCAATGTCACCTCTGTGCTAGGAGGAATGTTTGTTAAAAAGCCATATTTGCTTAAAATCTGTTTTTAGGAAATAGGGTTCCTTGATGTGTAATATTTCTCATCTTTGTCCTTTGCTCATTGGCGCTCAGCTGATTATAAATTGAGTTAGATCTAGATAAAGGGATTTTTGACCTGCTTTGGTTAATTCATGTGAACTTTTATGTTGGCCATAAAGTGGCACCTGACCCAACCCTTGAGGCAAATAAATTGGAAGTGATAAACTATTGATCTGCTGAACAAACTCCATTCCATAAGGAATTTCTTCAAAGAGTATCACCTTGGGCTTTAAAGAAATAATTGAATTGACTTCTCAGCTGGTCATCATTATCTTGGGGTGGTCTTTGCTCGTTCATTTTCTTCTAGAGTTGGCTCACTCTTCATCTTTCTGTTGCACTAACTTTTTGACGAATTATCCGTTTAGTCTTACATTTGCCTAGAGAGTTGCCTGATGACTCATACTCACACTTAATAAATGCAGCCAGCTGGATGTCTATGAGTCTTTAGTCTTGTGATTGTGCGTTTTCTGGTGACATACACCCTGGACTCTGTTCATCTCTGAAGGGGGAGGCTATCTTCATTTTGGTGTATATTGATCTGGCAGCTCGTCCAGTTCGTGCTGAACTTTAGCCCACTGTTGAACATTAACTCTCTGTGGGTATGTTGGCAAAAGCAGTGCACGGTTGAATCTTAGTATAATTCCTGTGTAAGGAACAAATATCATATAGTACCTGATATGTATATTTTTGACCCATGTCACAAATAAAATTCATTCTAAATTATGAAAAGGCATTTGTACTGTTTTATTGTGTGGGTGTTTTTTGTTTTAATCTGGAACCTTGGCCACCACATTGGTTATGTGCATGTCTCCCCAGCAGACTGGAGTTACTGAAGTTTGAGCTGCACGCTACTCACCGTTGTATCTGTAACCTCTAGCACGGTGCCTGGCACTTGCGGGAGCAGTCAGTAAATACTTGCTAAATGACTGAGTGGATTAACGACCTTTGCTGCTCTGGTTCACAGGTGAGGCGCCGTTTATGGAAATACTGATGATGTTGCCAAGAGCAGCTGTCATTTATGGAGTGTTCTTGCTGAGACAGGCCCTGTGCTAAGCACTTCCAGTACATTCTGTCATGTAATTCTCTCAACAATCTTACAAGGCAGGTGGTATCACTTTGCCCGTTTTACAGCTGTAGAAACTTATAAAGTAACTTGGCCAGCGTCACGTGGCTGGTAAAGATAGAGTGGGGATGGGACCCCGAGCCATCTGACTTTGAAGCTCGTGCTAAGTACACGAGCATTTAACTCTGTTCAGGTAAGGACACTGACCTGCAGAGAACGATGGGGTACGTGGGGCTGTGGCTTCTGCTTGGCTCCTTTAAAATGTAAACAGATACAGCTAGGAAGTGTTGGCTGCTGAGGTGCTTGGTGGAAGTCCCCACTCGGCACGCTACTCCCCTTCCTCTCTGCAGAAGTAAAGCCACAGACTGGTAAGTGCGGCCCCAGTTCCCCCAGTGTCCACCCCGAAGCCTGGTTGGAGGGCCTCTGTGACCTTAGACACTGCTGTCTTTGTTATACACCGTGTCACCCTGCCGTTATCTAGTGTTAGTGGCAAACGAATCTCAAAGCACAGGTCAGAAGCAAGTATCGTGATTTAAAAAAAAAAAAAAAGAAGCCCGTTTTCTTTCTCAAGACATAGGATTAAGAGTCTGGTTTGGAACATTTTTTTAGATTAACCTAAAAATCTGTGCTCTGCTGTCTTTAATGTGAATGTCATAATGTACGTGTTGACAAGTATTTGACAGCTGTAATTGCTTGTGACATCTTGCTGATGGTTATTTAAAGGCAGTCTCTCCTTAGGTTAACTTCCCCCTACCACTGCAGTGAGCAAAACAATTTGTCCTTTTGTAAGATCTGTCATGGTAGAATTGTCACTTTTTAAAAGTGGGCATCTTATTTGTCACCCTGAAAAGATCTTTTCTTTCAGTGGTCTATAGGTAAACGGCAAACACAATAAGTAGGTATTGTAAATGGTTTGAGAACCATTTCACTTATTTTCCTGTGGTCCTGGGCTGGGTGTGACTCATACATTTTGGAACAAGCTTCGCAGTTAGTTTCACATCACATATTTTGGTTGTTTGGTTGCGGAACTCTAGGTTTCAAAATGTTTGTGGTGGATGCCGCTGCAGTTTGCTTTCCTCTCACTGTGTCTTACAGGTGTGTGCTGGGATGTTCCTGCCATCCAGGTTTCTGGGAGTATGTGTTGTTGCTTCTTGAGGAGAGCTCTGTCTGTTAGTCGTGCATTTGGCTAAATAGGAGTACTTAAAAATCCCCAAGGAGCTAGGTATGGAGTGGGAGGTATAGACTCTGAGGGTCACCTCTTATCAAACACCTCACCTGGATGTTCTTTGGCAGGACAGAGCTGGAAAGTGTGTGGGCCCCGAGACCCTGGTACCTGCCATTTACCTGCCATCCCGCGGGACTGCAGCCCTAGCATCAGCAGCTGTATGAGCTCCAGGGTGGGTGTCCTGGCAGGAGAGCCAGACAGGTGATTTGTTAAATTATTACCCATGTGCAGCTTCTGGCCTCTGGTGCCAGGCAGCATGGAGCTTGGCAGGATTAAAAGCAGGCTGATGATGCATCCAGCAAAGGTGGGAGGTGAGACTGCCGGCTGCCACCGTGCTTAACTGTCAAGACGCCCACAGAAAGTGGTCCCAGCAGCTGTGTCTCTGTGGGACTTCAGAGCATGTAAGAAATGAGAGATCCAAGCGCAAAGCATTGACTAGAAAAGGATTTCCCAGGAGGCCTTACTAATGGAACACGGCATCAAGAGTACCACCGTAAGGTCTAGGCTTTCAGCAAAATGTCCAGGAACTGTGTTTTAGGAGTTAGGGGAGAATCTGGCTTATGTTAAACAAATACTTATTGAGGGTCTTCTGCCCTCTGCTACTCCAGGCAAAGAAGGGAAGAAGTGGGTTGATACCTTTTCCTGGGATAACTAGTATGAACACAGGCTAAGTGCTCTTTTTATTCATTTATATTTATCCATTGCCTCCTGTATGTGAGATCTGTGTTCTGCCTTCCTTCCAACAAGAAAAAGAGGCTTCTTCCTCTCTCCTTCAAGCTTGGGAAGTGGGCTTGAGTGAAGAGTATGGTTCCCTAGTTGTGTGATCTTAGGTATAACAACATGGCCTCCTTCATAGGCTAGTTGTGAGAATTTAAATCAGCTAATATATTTAAAGTGCTTGCAACAATGTATTTACACACAATGCTAACACACAGTGCATACTCTGTATTAGTAATAATAATTCTGTTATCAGAATTATTAATATCATAATATCATCAGCATTATTGAGCGAGAAGGAGTAATTCTGGAGGAATTACTGGAGGTAGATGCTTCCACCCACTGCCAAAGGGTCTGGGGTGGGGGTGGGGGCGTCTCACTTCTTGTCCCGCCTGCTGGAAGTGGACGTGAGGATGGGGATATGGAGTCTGAGAGGGAGGACCCCGAAGCCTGGTCCCTCCCCATCACCCAGCCCAGGAGGGGGCCCAGGTCAGCAGCCTCTTCCTGGAGACTGCCCCCCCCCACCCCCCACAGCCTGCAGCAGTGTCCCTGGCTCCTTTGATTTAATCTCTTCCCTGCCCCCAGGCCACCAAAAGTTCAAAGGGTTTTTATTTTTCTATTGTAATTCTTTAGCCAGATGATAAATTCCTCCTGGGACATTCAGGACATTTTTTTCTTTTTTTGAAAAGCAAAATTGGCAACACTGACTGAAGGATAAAGCAAGAAGCACTTAGGAGCCAATATTCTAAGAAGGCCTTTCTGTCTAGCAGAGATTCTAGATCAGAGAGGAGGAAACTTTTCTTGAGCCAGAAAGTATCATTTATAGGTGTCCTTGATGGAATCAGTGCTCAGAACACGTTTTAAAATCTGCTTGTGACTTTAAGTGTTGCTTTTCCTCCTGTAGTTGGTCCGCCCGGCCTGGGATTTGTAGAATTCTGCACAGGATGCCTGTGGGTATTCAGTTTCCAGTGGCTGAGCAGAGATGATGAAGAGGAGGAAGCAGAGTCAGAAGGTCTAGATTTTGTCACCGACTTGCTAGTTAGCCCAGGGAAACACAGCTGTGCCCCGTGTCTTCATTTGCAAATTTTAGAACATCTTTCTAGCTCACAAGGGTATTAATGACCAGTGAGACAGTATTGAATTTGGGGATTAATTTTCGAGGAAGGGTGTAGATATTTACTCAAACTGCAGTTCATATATTTGACAGGCTGGGGCACTTGTGCTTCCTCTGTCCATTATCATAGGGGAGTGGGGGCTGCTTCATAGGTCAGATTTCCAGGTAGCTGAAGATGAGCGGTACAGATGTCACAGTACAGTAAGGCTCCTCTGCAAGCGTTTACAGAATTAACTCGTTTCATCCTTACAATTCCGTAATGTAGGAATTGTCATATCTACTTCGCAGTGCAGGAAAATGAAGTTCAGAAACAGTGAAGTAATTTATTCAAGGTTGCATGGTTTCATTCAGTCACTGAATAATCATTTACTGGATTTCCTCTGTGTGCCAGGCACCGGGGTCATCATCGTGAGCAAACCAGACACGAGTGGCCGGTGGGGTAGTTAGGACTCACCCTAGGATTGCCTGGCTCCAAAGCACATGACTTGTCCTTGTACCGTGTTCTTTCTCAGAGTTCTAGTGGTGGAAGGGGGAGGGAGGCCCACTCCCTTGCCGAGGCCCCTGAGGTGCGGTGATTTCCCTGGGTCCCTGGCCACAGAGCTGGGCGAGCTGCAGCTCTCAGCACTGAAGCCCGGGGCAGTCCACTGTCCTCTATGCCTGTTTCCACCAAACCCCTCTGCCTCTTACTATTTCAAATGCCAAGACTTGAAAAATTTGAAATACTTGATCAAAACCTGGTTTAAATGTTAGGCATTTACCTGCTTTTAAAAACAGTGGATGTTTAAGCAGAGGCCAGTTTTTTTCTTGTTGTTTCAGGCCTGTTATTATGTGTTTCATTCATGTACCATGTAATTTTGTGTTTTCATTTTCTTCCCCTTTCTCTGTCATTTGTCACCTCACCTGCAGTCACTGAGATTGTCACTTAACTGCCTCTCACTCCCTTTGGGTTGATTGTTTCTAACCTGCTGTGAATGAGGACACTGAGCTTCTGGACTTTTTATTCTATGTGTGTGTGTGTGTGTGTGTGTGTGTGTGTGTGTGTGTGTATAATAAGCAGGAAGCTGCTGGGTGAGACTTGAAGAATACGAGCCAGTGACTGTGACAGCCAACTCTGGAGTTGGCCTCCTGGCCTCCGTGGTTGTTTGTATTCAGGTCCCCTGGCCTGTGGTCATGGTCTTGTTACAGCCCTGGTGTCTGCTGGAGGGACTGAGAGCTCACCCTTTGGAGTCCAAGGGACCCAGCTCAAATCCGGGCTCCCGTACATATTTGAGATCTGAGTCACCTTAACGTCTCTAAGCCAAAGTTTTCTTATCCTGGCACGGCAAGCCTTCCATAAATGATGTCCTCTGTTATTCATGGTGATAGTAGAATTTGTCCTATTGGTGGAGAATGGGGCAGCATGACCAGCCATAGCATTCAGGTAACTGTGTAGAGTGTGGGTTAAGAGCATGGCCTTTAGGGCCAGGAAGACCTGGGGTCCAGTCCTTGCCTCCCCTTCTGCCAGCTGGGTGACCAGTAATAGAAGGGTATATATAATGTAGAGGTCAACAGTGCGGGTACTTGAGTTAACGTGGGGGCCCATTTCTAGCTCTGCTGACCGAAATCTAGAGGTTGCTTCTGGTTTTTCACCTCCGAAATGAGGGTGGTAGAAGAACCTGCCTCTCAGGATTGTTGGGGGATGAGCTTAGTGCATAGAAGTGCTTCACGTAGTGCCTGGTACATGTAAGAGCTCCATAAATGTCAGTTGTTACCAGCTATGACTCCCCCTGGCATCCAGGAAGTGTTGATATGCATTTTATTCCTTAAATGTTGTGGTTTATGTCCTCTTTTCCAGCGCTGTAATCAATTTCAAGATCACTCTTCCTGGTCTTTGTTCCCTTGGCTTTGCTCGGTCTAGCAAGGATTGAAGTAGGACTAGTAGATGGTTTGTTCTGGGAACAGCTGCACACCCTCTTCTGGGGGAATAGACGCTTTGCTTTGGGAAGTTCCTTCACGGGTAGGAATTATCTCCGTATTGGGGTCCTCAGCCTGGAACTGCCTGGGAAGCTCTGGCAGGTTGTATGAAATGCTGGAGATACTCAGGAGATAAGTATCTGTTAAAAATGGAAAGTGTTGTCCTCTTTGACATCTCTGCTTGTTCTTACGGAAAAAAATTGGAGTTCATTTTAATGGAAGGATTATTCCTGCACCTTGTACTATTCCACTTTTACCGATTTAATTTTTCTTGTCACAGACTTTTCTTGGGCTTACAGAGTATGCATCATAAAACAAGTCATTATGAATTAAGATTATTTTATTCCCTTTTTGTTTCTTTTAAGCCCAACACATAAACCAAGGTCCTTCCTGGACAATTCTAAAATGGTTGTGAAATTGAAAATTAAAAAAATATATTATTCTTTTACCCAAAGGCTTTTGTTTTGACACAAATTTGCTTTCCTTTTCCTGATAATTAGTAACTAAAATACTATGTCTTTGGGTTAGTTTAAGACGAAAGGCTTTCCTCTCCTGTGCAGGGACTGGTGATTGACAGCTGCTGTGAGGCTGGGGATGGTCTGATTTTACAAGGATTTGTCGTGTGGGTGATTCTCTGTATTTCAGGAAGTTGGCAGCACCCCAGCACTCTCAGGGAGAGCTGCTGCGTGGCTCTTACGTGGTGTTGCCCAAATCTGGTTTTTGCCTCCCCTACCAAGACTCGGACTGTTGTGCTGGGTGATTGTGACAAACAGAAGGTGCTTCTCGTTCCTCCGTCAGCCTGACCTTGTCCTCAGCCCAAACCAGCTAGTCTGACTGCATTTCTGCTTGACCTACCTAGGTGCTTCTGTGCTCAGGGTCCTCACTATTGCTGTTATTGGAAATTGGCCACTGTGTTCAAGGGAAAGGCACAGTTTGATGATGTAGGTTAGTAAGTGCTGGTTAGGCGTGTGCTTTTGTGGAGTCAGGGAAAGGCTGGTCCTGAAAGGGAGGGGAGGAGGCTTTGAGGTTACTGTAACTTTGTGACCTCTAGATTTCCTTGACTGAAACCTGGTAGAAGGGAGAGAGAAGGCTGTATACCCACTTCCTCCCTGCCGAGGACCCAGCCAGGATGGACTGTATGTCCTGGGTCACAGCTGCTATCTCAGAATGATTATTAATAGTGCCCCTTTTCTCAAACCTGCCCTGGTTTGGATATGGTCACCCAATGTATGGATCACATCAGGTTCCTTTGAAACCTTTGTCAGTAGGAATGAGCATCAGCTTCCAGTGGGGTTTTTCCCCAGTAGATGATGATAAGAGCGAGGCTGCCTCCTTGGCCTCCACCCAAGTCAGCAAGAAAGAATGGTTCTGGAAATGGTTGTTACAAGTTCCACCCGTATTAACTTGAAAAAGCTACAGATCTGCAGAGCAGTGAGCACTTTAGATCCTCATTCTGGGAGAGAGGAAGGGACGACGTGATGGGATTGGGGGTCTCTGGATTGAAAAAGCAAAACTTCAAGGCTAACTGGCTAAAATCAGATATGATAATTGGGAAGAGGATGAAACCTAAAGGAAATGAATGATGAGCTTACCCAGTATCACCCAGCCTAGTAGGTAAGGGTGAACCCAGAGTGGGTGCCCAGAGTGTCTGGCTCTCTCTGCTGCCCCTTGCTGTCTGCCATAGCGGCCTAGCATCTTCAGTTCGTGGCTCTGATATTCCCATCATGCAGGGGATGAAACTGATTCAGACCCTGAGCCGCTGTTCCAGCTGGGAAGTGGCAGAGGCAACATTCAAACTCAGAGCTTTATACTGTTGTTGCCTTGGAGAGGTACAAATGATGGATGTTTTTGGCCTGATGAGAATAGTAGGAAGGGGTGATTAGTGTTAGGGTATATTGGTCCATGGTGCACCTTTTTTGAGCCTATCTGTGTGCGTTAAGTCTTTCCCTAGAATGCTGGGCAAGCCTCAGGAACACAGCACGTGGGGATGTTATTCATGTTCAATAAATGTCAAACAGCATCCACAGATTTTTGGGTTTCTAAATCCAAAGAAGCTGCTATTACTGGGGCTTCTTGCAAGCCCTGAATTGCTAGCATTTTTAAAAAAACAATTCTAACAGAACAGCTCATTATTTTCAAGTACAGTTTAAGTATCTGGCTGAGAAAAGCAAGGTGATTTTTGTATCTTTTAATTAGCGCAATTGAGGACGACTATGGTGATAATAAAAAATTATTTTCTGGTGATAATGAGTTGTGGTAGAGGGTAGGAAGAAGAAGTGAAGGAATTCCAAACCCCCCAACTTTCCCATTTGTGTAAAATTTCCACAGGTTGGAAATATTTCTGAGAGTGTGTTATACTCTGTTTTTCTATAATTTTCTACTAGATTTTTTCGTAGTTGTGATGACCTATGCGTCATCACATTGATTTTTTTCAATGAGTGGTCTGCTGAACTCAGACTTTTAAATTAGTATAGCTGTGAAGGTGGATAAGAAAAATCAACCTTCAAAAATTGTTACTAATAGTACAAGTTTGCACTGGGGCTAACTGACCACATCAGCATGGTTCTGTACGTTTCTCTCCCAAGCAGTTCCTGTGGGAGACAGAGAGACACACACACAGGCACGCCACACACACGGAAGCCACTGGGAGTTAAATCCATTTGCCATTACAAACATTTTGAGGGTTGTGCTTAGTCCCACCAGACCACTCCATACTCTGCCCCCTCTCAGTCTGTATCATTTTCTCTGATAATCTGTTTCCACCTACGTGCCTGCTCTCAAATCTCCGTAGCTACCTCAAAATATGTATGAGGTTTGTTTTTTCAGACAGGCAAATGTGACGTTGTAGATACGCTCCTTTTATTAACTTTTACACAAAATGCTCTGAATCCAAATTATAATAGCACCTACTTTTGAGGGCTGTTTGTGAGGATTAAAGATGGTAATCCATACACAATCCTGTCGCGATGCCTGGCACCCCCATAGGTACTCAGCCTGTTAGCAGCTGCCTCTTTCTCGCTTTCTGGGGTTCCCTGCTCTGCTCTCCCCACCGTTTTGAGACAGCTTGTCCAAGGGTCCCACTGCTCACGTGGAAGCCAGATCCAAGTGCTCCGTCTCAGCCATTCGGTGTCTCTGTGCCCCGGCTGGTTCTGAGCGCTCCATCCAGCCTGGAGACGCGGCTTTTCTGGTTCGTGGCACTGCGTCATGCTGATTCTCCTGCCTCTCTGACCTTTCCTTGTTTCCTTTCCTCCGTTCTTTGGCCTCTCTTTCTGTTGTTTGAAGATGATGGTCTCTGAGTTTCTGTGCTCCGTTCACTTAAGTTTCCTTAGCTATCTTACTTCTGTGGATTGATGTTCAGGTATCCACCTCTGGCCTGACGTCTGGGGTTCATTGCATCCATTTCCAGCTGACTGACTAGCATCTCTACCTGGATTTCGCCTGGCAGCTCAGATTCAGCATGCCTCACATGCAAACCACCCTCCCATTCCTTCTGCAGAGCATATCCTCCTCCTCCCATCCCTTGATGTTTGGATGGTCAGCTCTCCCCCCACCTGCCCCCCCAGCCCTGACATCTTCCCTTCCCCTTGTAACTATCTTTGCCGCTTTTTCCTTCTCTGTGTCTCTCATCTAGTTGGTAGCAATTTCCTGTGGATCTGACCTGGGTGATACCCCTTGCATCTACTCTTTCCCCTCTCTCCCTGCTACTAGCATCATAGATATTCCTACTGGCAGCACCACAGCACTCAGTTGACTCCTGAAATGGCTTCTAACGGTAGTTCTCACCTCCTGTGTTTCACATCTGGATCCAGACTTACTGCTCCCTCATTAATTGTTCTAAAGCACAGGTTTGGATATATCACATCCAGGTTCAAATTCTTCCTTTCTTTAAAAATAAAAAAAAATTTTATTTATTTACTTAGGTTTTGCCAGGTCTTAGTTGCGGCACACAGCACCTTTAGTTGCGGCATGAGGACTTCTTAGTTGTGGCATGCAAACTCGTAGTTGCAGCACGCAGGTGGGATCTATTTCCTTGACCAGGGAACAACCCGGGCCCCCTGCATTGGGAGCGTGGAGTCTTGCCCACTGGACCACCAGGGAAGTCCCTTTTCTATATAATTTTTAAAGGTTACTTTACATTTACAGTTATTGCAAAATACTGGCTATATTCCCTGTGTTGTAAATACATCCTTGAGCCTCTCTTACAACCAGTAGTTTGTATCTCCCACTCCTCCACCCCTATATTGCCCCTCCCCCCAGCCCACTGGTAACCACTAGTTTGTTCTCTATATGTGTGTCTGCTTCTTTTTTGTTATATTCACTAGTTTGTTATATTTTTTAGATTCCACATACAAGTGGTATCATACAGTATTTGTCTTTCTCTTTCTGACTTATTTCATTTAGCATAGAGCCCTCCAAGTCCATCCACGTTGCTGCAAATGGCAAAATTTTGTTCTTTTTTATGGCTGAGTAGTATTCCATTGTATATGTAAACCACATCTTCTATATCCATTCATCTGTTGATGGACACTTCGGCTGCTTTCATATCTTGGCATTTGTAAATAGTGCTTCTGTGAGCACTGGGGCGCGTTTGTCTTTTTGAATTAGTGTTTTTGTTTTCTTTTGGATATATACCCAGGAGTGGGATTGCTGGGTCATATGGTAGTTCTATTTTTAGTTTTTGAGAAACCTCCATACTGTTCTCCACAGTGGCTGCACCAATTTACATTCCCAGCAACAGTGTATGAGGGTTCCCTTTTCTTTACATCCTCACCAACATTTATTATTTGTGTTCTTTTTGATGACAGCCATTCTGACTGGTGTCAGGTGATATCTCATTGTGGTCTTGATTTACATTTCCCTGATGATTAGTGATGTCGAGCATCTTTTCATGTGCCTGTTGGCCGTCTACATTTCCTCTTTGGAAAAATGTCTATTTCGTGGTTCTTCCCATTTTTTAATCAGGTTGTTTGTTTTTCTGATGTTGAGTAGTATGAGCTGTTTACATATGTTGGATATTAATCCTTTATTGGTAATATTTGCAGATATTTTCTCCCATTTGGTAGGTTGTGTTTATACTTTGTCGATGGTTTCCTTTGCTGTGCAAAAGCTTTTAAGTTTAATTCGGTCCCATTTGTGGTTTTTTTTTTTTTAACATCTTTATTGGAGTATAATTGCTTTACAGTGGTGTGTTAGTTGCTTTATAACAAAGTGAATCACCTATACATATACATATATCCCCATATCTCTTCCCTCTTGCGTCTCCCTCCCTCCCACCCTTTCTATTCCACCCCTCTGTGTGGTCACAAAGCACCGAGCTGATCTCCTGTGCTATGGGGCTGCTTCCCACTAGCTATCGGTTTTACATTTGGTAGTGTATATATGTCCATGCCACTCTTTCACTTTGTCCCAGCTTACCCTTCCCCCTCCCCATGTCCTCAAGTCCATTCCCTAGTAGGTCTGCGTCTTTATTCCCGTCCTGCCTCTAGGTTCTTCATGACCTGTGTTGTTGTTTTTTTTTAAGATTCCATATATATGTGTTAGCATACGGTATTTGTTTTTCTCTTTCTGACTGACTTCACTCTGTATGACAGACTCTAGGTCCATCCATCTCACTACAAATAACTCAATTTCGTTTCTTTTTATGGCTGAGTAATATTCCATTGTATGTATGTGCCACATCTTCTTTATCCATTCATCTGTCGATGGACACATAGGTTGCTTCCATGTCCTGGCTATTGTAAATAGAGCTGCAATGAACACTGGGGTACATGACTCTTTGAATTACGGTTTTCTCAGGATATATGCCCAGTAGTGGGATTGCTGGGTCGTATGGTAGTTCTATTTTTAGTTTTTTAAGGAACCTCTGTATTGTTCTCCATAGTGGCTATATCAATTTACATTCCCACCAAGGGTGCAAGAGGGTTCCCTTTACTCCACACCCTCTCCAGCATTTACTGTTTGTAGACTTTTTAATGATGGCCATTCTGACTGGTGTGAGGTGATACCTCATTGTAGTTTTGATTTGCATTTCTCTAATGATTAGTGATGTTGGGCATTCTTTCATGTGTTTGTTGGCAATCTGTATATCTTCTTTGGAGAAATGTCTATTTAGGTCTTCTGCCCATTTTTGGATTGGGTTGTTTGATTTTTTGATATTAAGCTGCATGAGCTGCTTGTAAATTTTGGAGATTAATCCTTTGTCAGTTGCTTTGTGTGCAAATATTTTCTGCCATTCTGAGGGTTGTCTTTTCATCTTGTTTATGATTTCCTTTGCTGTGCAAAAGCTTTTAAGTTTCATTAGGTCCCATTTGTTTATCTTATTTTTATTTCCATTTCTCTAGGAGGTGGGTCAAAAAGGATCTTGCTGTGATTTATGTCATAGAGTGTTCCACCTATGTTTTCCTCTAGGAGTTTTATAGTATCCAGTCTTACATTTAGGTCTTTGATCCATTTTGAGTTTATTTTTGTATATGGTGTTTGGGAGTGTTCTAATTTCTTTCTTTGAAATGTTAGCTGTCAGTTTCCCCAGCATCACTTGTTGAAGAATCTGTCTTTTCTCCATTGTATATTCTTGCCTCCTTTGTTTGTAGATTAATTGACCATAAGTGCGTGGGTATATTCATTCGCTCTCTATCCTGTTCCATTGATCTATATTTCTGTTTTTGTGCCAGTACCATACTTTTTTTTTTGGCTGCATCACGTGGCATGTGGGATCTTAGTTTCCCAACCAGGGATTGAACCCGTGCCCCCTGCATTAGAAGTGTGGAGTCTTAACCACTGGACTGCCAGGGAAATCCAGTACCTAATGTTTTGATCACTGTAGCTTTGTAGTATAGTCTGAAGTCAGGGAGCGTGATTCCTCCAGCTCTGTTCTTCTTTCTCAAGATTGTTTTGGCTATTTGGAGTCTTTTGTATTTCCCCATATTCTTTCTTGACTTGCTGTTGTGCATGAAATTATGAAGACATACCAAAATCTTATACCTGTCTTTGGTGCACCTTATCAGAAGACACATAGGATGAAGTTTTTCAGCCGTTGTTCTGGTCACAGGTAATAGTCTATTTTTGGTGTCACCTTATTGGTCCACCAGTGAGGTGAAATGTCAGTTTTCATTTAATAATGATATAGACTGAATTGTGCCCCCCCCCACTTATATATTGAAGCTTTTATACCCAATGTGACTATATTTGATAGGGTCTATAAGGGGGTAATTAAGTTAAATGAGATCATAAGGGTGGGATTGGATAGGATTAGTGTCTTTATAAGAAGAGACATGCGTGTGCACGTGTGCTCCCTTGTCTCCTCTCTCTCTTCCTCCCTCTCTCTCCTTCCCTCCCTCCCTCCTTCCCTCCCTCCTTCTCTCTCTCTCTCCCTCCTCCCCACCCCATGCATATACTCGAAGAAGAAGTCATGTGAGCCCATAACAAGGAGGTGACTGCCTGCAAGGCAGGAAGAGAGTCCCCCCGAGAACCCAACCATGCTGGCAGCCTGATCTCAGACTTCCCGTCTTCAGAACTGTGAGAAATAAATATCTGTTGTTTAAGCCACTCAGTCTATGGTATTTTATTATGGCAGCTTAAGCTAAGATGAATAACAAATAACTTATTTTGGATCTTTTGTGTGCCTGGCATGGGACATATAGGAAAACATGGCCACTGCTGCCATGCAGTTTAGGTAAATCCTCTTGTCGTTACCCTGACATCCGGCAACTTTCAGTCAAAATATATTGAGTGCCCATTAAGAGCAAAACACTATGTTGAACATTGGGTTTACAAAGAAAATGAAGAGCTCAGAGCCTAGAGGGAAAGAAAGATAGATAAATATATTATTGTGATTCAGTGGGAGTTGAGTCTGGTAAAATGTTCAAGATATGTAAACAGCTGAAGTGATGATTCCAGGCAAGGAATGTAAGTAATGGATGAATCATAAAGAGATACTAAAATCATAAAGAGATGCTAAAAGAGTAATACATTATAATGTTAATCACCTTTATTTCAACACATTTTTCCAGTTTTTTACTTTCTTTTCTCTTTTGATTAAGTAAAAAGTGAAGAATACTTGTACCTTGTAGAAAATTTGAGAATTACAGAAAGTTATAAAGAAGTAGGAAGAAAGACACTCATAATCCTACCACAAAGAGAGAACCTGTTTTCTCTCTCTCTTTTTTTGTTTTTTTGGGCCATGCCTTGTGGCTTGCGGGGTCTTAGTTCTTAGATCTTAGAACAGGGATTTAACTGGGGCCGTGGCAGTGAAACCACCAAGTCCTAACTACTTGACCACCAGGGAATTCCCTCTTCTCTTTTTAAATGTCATTTTTAAATATCATTTTAAATGTCTGTGTATTTCTACTTTATGGATATAGTATAATCTCCTTATCTAATCTCCTAACTTTTAACATTTAGAGTATTTCCATTCTTATTTTTTCGCTGTATTAAAGAAGTTGGTAGTTTCATACATAAATCTTTGTCCCCATTTAATAAAATCATTTCCTTTGAATAGAGTCCTTGAAGAGGAATTATACTTAGTCAAGGGATATAAACATTGTTAAGGGCTTTGGGGATGTCCTACCAACCACAGACATTTGTTGAGTTCTT
Source organism: Leucopleurus acutus (assembly GCF_964270905.1). Lineage (NCBI taxonomy): Eukaryota > Metazoa > Chordata > Mammalia > Artiodactyla > Delphinidae > Leucopleurus > Leucopleurus acutus. Next base: position 56,924,244 of record NC_139145.1, on the reverse strand, counting down.
TCTGTGTGAACAAGTGACTCTGCTTGGCTCTGGCATGAGAGTGCTGGGACTGGGGGACAGAGAGATGAGAAAGAGATGTGGCCTTATGGAGTTTGTGTGATCTCTTGCAGAATGTTTGTTTGGTCCGTGCCAAAAAGTCCTTGAAATTTGGTCCTGTCCAAAACTTTCATTGAGAGATTTGGTCCATGATTCGTTAAATGGTACAAACATTTACTTAGTTAAAATTTTATTTACATTATTTTTATTGTAATTCATGCTGAATTTTGGGTTTCACATTTATTCTTATTCATCCTCATCATGAAGTTTGTCAGGGTTACTCTTAAGTCATTGAGCAATCTTTCAGGTGTATATTGACTGATTACTGGTTTTATATTCATTATATGTGTAAACAATTTCAGTAATACGAATTTGATTTTGTTGGTATTGTGTAGTTGGTGGCTGTATTTGAGTGTGACTGCCAAGAGCCTGGGTGCTAACTTGTTGATTGCTTTGCTGTTCATCTTTTAGTATGTCAGTAAATCTCCAGATTGAGGTATGGTGCACTACCATCAGCTCTTGAAATTTGCTGTGTCAGCACAGCGTTGTTCGTCCTGTGATTGCCATTCAGTACTGACACATATATATTCCGAGTTTCTGGTGGAAACCTTGGAGCTTCTAGTCATCTTCTGCCATGCCTTCCATGAGCGTACATTTTCTCAACATAAACCATTAGGTCACTTAACTTTTCTTTTGCATCCCTCACAGTGCTTAAAAGTTTCATTTACATCTTCCAAAAGCACAAATGGGAGTCCAAACAACATGGATGACACTTATGGGTGTTACTTTCCATTGTTGTATGCTTGCGTGTTAGACCCGAAGAAGATATTTTTTGTCACAGTGATTGTGAAAAGTGAAACAAGCATCCTCTCACTTGTGCATTTGTTAGGAGTAGTCTAATCCCATTTATATTTGCAATTCTGAAATCCATCATGCGCAGTGAAGGGTTAATGTTGAGATTTCTTTCCCTTGCAAATGCAAGTACCTTCTCATATGTAAATCTGTGTCTTCTCACCTTTTCATCATTAGTGCATGAATCAATGGCATAGTCTAACCCACTGCTACACTGTGCACAGTAAATAACTGAGTGAACTGTGTTGGTGCCCCCTTGAAGGTGCCATTATGGATAATGTGGGACTGGCACTTAAATATTGAATATTGTCGTAAGTTATGTAAATAGGAATTCTGTCGTCATCTTGAGCACAGGGATCATGCATAAGAAATGGTTTTCTGCGTCTGGTCACTTTATTATATTCCTCTGGACTTTGAATTCCATGCATTGGGTTTGGGTTTGAAGTTGGGTTTAAAGGTTAAAGTCTGCTTTCAATTCTATTTACTTGCCTCTTTAATGAGTTTCTTTCTCATAACATTAATAGGACCTCATCAACATGAATATCATGAAGAGTTCTTAGAAGTACCTGTGATAGTGTTGCATTTGGTTCCTCTTCTGTGTGTCCTTTTAACCTGTTCAGGGTTTTCCTTCCTTCCCTTTAGCACCAATGTTGTGCTGCTGTTTTCCTGTCCCATCTTGACTGATTGTAATGTTATCCGAATCCCGACTAGTCATACGTCAAGCATTGCAGGTTCTCCTCTCCAAAGTGCCAGTGCCTTTTAGTCCTATTTCTTTTAAGGAAATGAAAATGGTAACAAAACCCATTATAATGCAGCATTGGCTTTTCTATTGTGAGTATACTATTTCTGCCATATTCTGGTGGAATTTTCAAATAAAGATGTTACATTGCCAAGCAGCAGAAGAAGGGTTATTATTATTATTTTTTTTTCTTTTGCAGCTGTCTGACGGTCAGTGGTTTACTGGTGGGGGAAACCTTACTAATAATGTCTTATGGATTCGACACCTGATTTGGTCAGGCTGAGTCAGCCAGTAGGTAGGCACTAGCTGAGGGTGTGGTGGTCCCCACCAATTGACTGATAAGTGTGGGAGTCACACCCACTAAAACCTCTCTAAATGGTGTCAGACATTTTTGTGGGTACTGTGATCGTACCTCCATAGGGCACTGATTCAAGGGAAGTATTGCCTCTTAACCCTGGGTGATGGGGTACTTGTATGGGAGTTAATTAAATGCCTGGTATCCCCCTCATGGTGACTCTCACACCCAGACCTCTATGTGGTAGGAGACAAGCAAGGTACTTTGTAAAGTGTTTACATTACACTTGCCTCCCGTTTTACATAGCAGCTTGACCTCTTTCTGTGTGAACAAGTGACTCTGCTTGGCTTTGGCATGAGAGTGCCAAAAAGTTCCTCTTTTCAAACTCAGCTCTTATTGAATAACCCAGCCATATCCATCCAAATGCCTAGTAACAACATGTTAATGCACCATACATCATGAGATTCCATCCTCAACTTGTCAGTCATCCTCTGTTCATTTCTCCAACTGTAGGACTCTTCCTGGCTATGCATAGTTAATATAAATCCTGCTCTTTTGTAGGATTTGAACCCTGACCCATCTACCCAACCCCACGTGGCACTGCCAGCTAGACTACTGAGGCAAAAAGGGTTATCATTGGCAATACAGCCTCAATACAATTATTGGACCAATAAGACACGGCAGTATTTTTTTATGTATTAATCCTGTAAACCAAAAGTGTAAGTAAATGTTATGGGCTATTTGAACCCAGGGACATTTTCCAAGCATTGGTGTTTTTGGCCGGGCCAAACATCAAGGACCATGTAGCATGGACCAAATATACTCATGGATTCTTTTTTTTAAAAAATAAAATTTATTTATTTATGGCTGTGTTGGGTCTTTGTTGCTGCATGCGGGCTTTCTCTAGTTGTGGTAAGCGGGGGCTACTCTCATTGCGGTGGCTTCTCTTGTTGTGGAGCACAGGCTCTAGGCGCAAGGGCTGCAGTAGTTGTGGCACACGGGCTCAGTAGTTGTGGCTCGCGGGCTTAGTTGCTCCGCAGCATGTGGGATCTTCCTGGACCAGGGCTCGAATGTCCCCTGCATTGGCAGGCGGATTCTTAACCACTGTGCCACCAGGGAAGCCCGACTCATGGATATTTTTGATAGGACCAAATTTCAAGGAACTTTTGGTGTGGACCAAATGTCTTAGTGGATGTTTTGGACAGGAGCAAATGTCCACTAATCATGTGACCTACCAAGGGAGACATACCTGTGAGTGCAGAAGCTCTGAGGACCTTTTACTTTGGAAATGATTTATACAATCTTTCTGAAATGACATGAAAATTTCAGCACTTGAATATCTTGCCCATGGCATTACAAAGTTTCCTGGGGTTTCAGGATGTCTTTAGATTCATAAATGGGTCATGTTTCTGGCAAGGAAGAAACAAGCTCATATTTAACAGGTGAGGTTCAGTTTTTAAAACTGGACTTGTGTGTGTTATATGCTTCTCTGAGGAAATTTTGATCAACAGATAAGAAATTGGGAGCATGATCATTTATTTCCTTTAGCTACATACCTCTGCTTCTCAAAGAGACTTTGCCAAGAGAGGCTTATTTTAAACTTAAAAATGGAAGTTTAGTACATATCCAAAAAAGTCCACAGCTTCAGGATTGCACGGCTTGATGATCACAAAGTGAATGCACCCGTGTAATCACTGCTCAGGCCAAGAAATAAAATTATCAGTGTCCCATAAAGCTCCCATCCCATCCCTCCTCTCTTAAGGTAACCACTATTGCTAAGTTCCAGCAACCTAGCTTTTGCCTGTCCTTGAGTTTGAGAAGTTTGAGATAATTTTTGCATTGAGTTTCCACAACAAAGTAAAATCCAGTTAGTGTACCTGTATCCCCTTATCTCCTGCTGTACAGCCAATCATCCTAAACCTTTGAGACTGAAGGTGACAATGGTATCTGTTCCGGCAACTCAGTAGATTGGCTGGGTGCTTCTCTTAGCCTCTCCTGAGCTCACTCATGCAAGTGTGTTCGGCTGGGTCACAAGGCCTCTACCATGTGGTCTTTCTTCCTGGGCTTCTCCATGGAATGGCAGTCTCAGGACAGTGTTCCTAGAGGGCAAAGGTGGAAGCTTCAGGTCCTCTTGAGGCCTAGGCTCTGGAGTTCATGCAGCATCAGTTCCGCCACGTTCTGCTGGCCAAAAGGAAGTCACAGGGCCAGCCCAGATTCAAGGGAGTGGAGAAATGGACTCCACTTCTGTATAAGAGGAATGGCAAATTCACATTGCAGAGAAGCTTGCGTTAAAGATCTGTGGCCATTTAACCATGTGCCATACTCCTGAAGAGTGCCATTCCTACTGTGTAGACCAAGATTATTGTTAGTAACAGAACTTTACTTACAACATTGAGGCTCTGGTCCCCCTGGTCCACAGGTGAACACTGTCACTTGTTAGAGCAAAGTAGCCTGGGGCAGGTGGGGCGTCAATTTTATCTTCCTCTGATAGAAAAGGATTGGATCAGAAATAGAAAGAAGTGCTTTTAGGGACTGACTTTTTTTTGAACCAAGTTTGAGCTTTATCACATCTTTTCTTTATCTTTTCTTGGTATTTCTTTCATGGTTGAGGTGGCCTCTGCCTGGCTCATGAAGTGATATAAAGCTAATGCTTTACCAGCACACAAGCTTTTCTGGATTTTAAATAGGTGTTCTCAAAGCGCATGGCATTTTGAACCATCAGAGGTAAGATTTGTGGTATAGATAGAGACCCCTTCTCTTCTCTTCTGGCCATAGACTTCCAGTGTAAGAGAGTATCAAGGAGGCCTTATTTATTTAACTCCTGGGTCCTGGAATCTGAATTAAAATGAAATATTCAAGGTAATATCAAGGCTTGATACAACAAGAGGCTCTGACTCATAAAAATACCCAATTTATATGTTACTCAATAGATGCTAATGGGTGATTTTCTTTGAATTGTTTTTACCCGGGTGTCTTTTTAGAACTGAGTGAAGGGGTGTTTTGGGCTTGATTGGGTGATGACAGTAGCAAGAGTGGGTCCCCTTTGTTGAGCCTTTTCTATGTTCAGGGAGAGTATTGAGCTCAGTGCTTTACTTTCATTGACTCATGGAGCTTTGGGGGACTAAAGGAAGCCACCTATGGTTAGCACATGGTACAGAAGAAAAGCCCAGTAAGGGCTGGCTCATAACACAATGAGGTAGGCAGTAATAGCTTTCATTTAATTGAGCACTTGCTGTGATCAAGGCTCTTTATTTGTATTCACTCATACAGTCCTCACAAAACTGTTTAAGATTGGTTCTCTTATTATACCCATTTTGCAGATGAGGAAATCCAGGCACAGAGAGTTGAATCACAGAGCTAGTTAATGGCAGAGCCAGGATTTAAGCCCATGCTGACTCCAGAGCCTTGGTAGCCATTCATGCTTCTCTCAGGAATGGAACCCTTGCATACCTTGACATGATGTCTGGATTGTTAGAGAGCAAAGGCAGGATAGCTGACCCTGTTGCCAGACCCCAGCCTCCTCTGTTGTTGAATTCCAGGGCCAGGCACCTTAAGTCACAAGGCCCTGAACTGACATGCCAAGTCACTGCCTCACTCGGTTAATGATCTCTCTGGGGTTTGGCTTCTCCCTGAATCTAGGGTTCATTCTTAGCCCCTGGAGAGAGGTGCTGGCTTCCTGAAAACCTGATAGCCTTCTCCTCTGTGATGAACGAGTCCTATAGATCATTTACAACTTGAAAGAAGTTTTCCTTCCTCCCAGTACTGGAGTTCAATATAACACCTGTAAAGCAAGAGCTAAATGCCCTTACCTGGGTGTGTTTATTAGGCCACCTTTTCTCTTTGCTCTGTTTTGGGCTTCAGATGATACTGAGTCTCTTATGCACCCAGTCTGAAGTAATCACCATGGTTTTCATTGGCATTAATGGGTGTTTTGACACATCTCAAAGGCATTTGTTTTCACAGGAGTTGTCCCTGGGTTACTTAGAAGAGTGAAGATTGGAGGAGAATTGCAGGGTGCCCCCCATCTTTAGTCTCCCTGCAGAGTAGTTTGAAGATGTCTGAAACTGAACAAATATAAAGAAGACTTTATGGCACATTTTTTGCTTACCTCTTTCCCAATTTAGAAAAACTTTGGGTCAGATACCATGTTAGGCATCTCACATACATTAGTCCATCTGTTCTTTAAGACAGGTCTATGGTGTCGGTGTTATTGTGCCCATTTTACAGATGTGGAATCTGAAGGAAGATGATGTAACTTGACCCAGGTCAGATAGGACGTATCCCATGTGGTGCTGGGATCCGAACTTGGGGTTTTCTGATTTCAAGTCCTGTGCTTTTTCCTTGCGACTTACCCCAGGCTACCTGTCCTTCAGACACCCCTTTAAATCTCTCACAGAACAAATTTGGAAACCCAGTGTTTGTATAAACCCATTCTCTGGAACTTGCCATAGTGAATACTTTTTCTCCTCCTCTGTACCAGCTTTACGTTTTCCCTCTGAGTCCCCAGGATGAAGTAATGAAGTTTGGAGGCTAGAGGCCTGGGATTAGGTTCCCTTTAAGTTACTTGGCAAGAGAAAACAAAAGAGTGGACATCATGAGAAACGTTCCCATTGTATCGCTAAGCGCGGTAGAGGATACTCTGTCGGAAAGTCCTGTTCTTCCCGTAAGAGCAATTAAGAAAGGGAGGGAAGATCTTGGTGAAATACTATTTGTTCACCCTCTCCCGCCGACCAACCTCAGTGCTTGTGTTCACTTCTTTGCTCTCCTCTTTTCCCACCTCCCTTGCACCTCCTACTAAAGACATCATTGTGATGTGGTATCTTGTTTTTTGAGCTTCATTTGAGCTCTTTTGGGATGATAAGAAGACCCACTTTTTCTGCTGTGGTTCCCAGCTGGCCCACTTTCTCTCCTCCTCTGTCCTGTTCTTGTCCTTTGGTTCTTTGCAGAACTGAGGAGTATAGGCATTTACCTTTAATTCTCAATGGAACAAAACAAAACAAAAAAGAAATGCAAAGAAATGAATTTTGCAGTGAGACGGCCAAAGGCATATTGGTGTAAGAACACAGGTGTCGGGTCAGGTAAACCTGGGATAGAATCAAGGCTCTGCCACTTACTGGCTGTGTCACCTCAGGCAGTTATTGAACCTCTGACGGTTTTGAACATTAAAAATAATTAAATGAATGAAGCATCCCAGGCAGTGGTCTTGCACCCAGTGGGGCTTAATAAATTAGAGCTCTTAGCTCATTTGCTACAAATGCACGAAACAAGGCGGTATCTGAGGTACTTGGTTCTAGTGGTCAGTGGGGTCAATTTTGAGAAGGAGGCACCTTTGGGATTACCTAGTCTGAAGCCTGCATTTTATTGAGACCCAGAGAAGTTAAGGGACTGTGTCCCAGCTGTAGAACTAGTTAGAGGCAAAGCTGAGACTAGAAGCCAGAACTCTGACTCTGAGCTTATGCTCTTTCTGTGGCATCATGACTGATTTAGTCCAGGTATTTACACCAGCATCTCTAGGGTACGGTTTGTTGGAGTCACCTGTGGGGGTGTTAAGAAAGCAACTTCTGGGGGCTTCCCAGGTGGCCCAGTGGTAAAGAATCTGCCTTACAATGCAGGGGACTTGGGTTCAAGCCCTGGTCAGGGAACTAAGATCCCACATGCCACGGGGCAACTAAGCCTGTGTGCCACGACTACTGAGCTCGTGTGCCTCAACTAGAGCCCACGTGCTGCAAACTACGGAGCCCATGCCCTCTGGAACACTCGTGCCACAACTACAGAGCCCGCACGCCCTGGAGCCTGCACACCACAGCTAGAGAAGAGGAAACTCGCACGCCACAACTAAAGAGAAGCCCGCACACCACAACGAAGAGCCTGCACACCGCAACGAAAGATCCCGCATGCCGCAACTAAGACCCAATGCAGACAAAAATAAATTTAAAAAAAGAAATAATAATAAAAGAAAGAAAGCAACTTCCTGGACTCCATCCCAGACTATTAAATCAAAATCTCAGGAGGTGTAGCCAGGGATCTTCCTTTTAACAGACACCTCTGATGATCCTTATACATCTTATGAGTTTACAGTTTTATGAGTTGACTATAAATTTGAGCCTCATGGTTCTTGTGCTGTAATAAGAGTTGATACTTACAGAGTTATCCCAAAGCATTATGGCTTCAGTCACAGGAAAAAATCGTCATCTACTGATGTTAACGTTAGCAATAATGATGCTCATGGCAGCTGCTGCTTATGGAGTACCCACCCTCGGCCAGGTATGGTCTGAGTGCCTTTGGGCACTAAGAACAGTGTCTGGCATATGGTAAGCACTTTATAAGTGTTAGCTATATTAACTCACCCCTTTGGGGGTTATTATTATCTCCATCACAGCTACAATAAACTGATGTACAGAGAAGTTAAGTCACTTGCCCGAGGTCACACAGCTGCTAATTGGTCAAGCTGGTATTTGAACTCATGTATGTCTGATGCTGACACCCATGTGGGATCATAGACAGATGCATGTGAAATGTTCTTTCAATAAACAGTGAAATTTAAAGGCTTTTCCTCATTAGAAGAATATCCTTCCAAGTTTGGTTGATTAAAGTCTGCCAAAACAGATCTAAGAGAGCTCTCACACAGGTAAATAATCCCTATTCTGTCCTATTCAAAACAAAAAAGTTCTGGAGTAAGGCTTTTCTGAGAGTGAACAAGCTGGTAAAAAGAGCTTGTTCAAAAGGGAAATGTTCTCACTTTCCATTCTGTTCGTGCGAATGAAAATGGACAGTGAAGGGGGAAAGTGGCAGCTGGCCGAAGAGCCAGACTCAGCTTCTTTGAGTCCAAAGAGCTCGGAGACCGGAGAACTTGGAAGAGCTTTGTGTGCTGTGCAGTTCTGTATTTTTTCTGCTTCTTGTTTTATGACTTTCCTTGACCCAGAGATTCTGGGATCGTATATTTGTATGTAAATATACACTGCATGTGGACTGAAGTGTTGGTCCCCCCCCACCCCCCCATTAGGACGTGGCGGTGAGAACTACAGATGAGGGACTCTTATTACTGCTTTGGTATGTTGCTCCAGCTACGGTGGCTGAAAAACAAACTTCCTCAAAACTCGATGGCTTTAAAGCAACGAGGTTTATTTTACTCATGGATCTGCAGTGTGGGCAGGGCTCATTAGGGACACCTTGTTTCGGCTCTCCCCAGCGTCATCCAGGGTGACCTGAGGGCTGGGGCTGGAATCACCTGACTCATTGGCCCACTCACGTGTCTGGCACCTGGGCTGGGAGGACCAGAACAGCTGAGGGTGGGAGCAACTGGTCATCCCTTTATGTGGTCTCTCTGTATGGTCTCTGCAGCTCCACAAGGTGGCTGCGGGCTCCCAAGTCACGTGTCAAGGCCAGGAGGGAGTGCACACCGGGCAGATGCCATCTTGGCTCTTGATCTCGCCTCTGAAGTTGTGCAGTGTCGCTTCCGCCATGTTCTTTTGGTTGAGGCTGTTGCAGTGGCCCATTTGGTTCAAGGGGAGGGGAATGTAGTCCCACCGCTTAATGGATGAGTGCCTGTGTCTCACTCATCATAAGAATAACACGTGGGTTGGGCTGTGTTGGTGTGGCCATCTTTGGAGCATATAATCTGCCACGTATATGTTGACTCTCCTCTTGCTGAATAGGCTCATTCAGGGCCTGGGTAGTTTACTGAGTCCCTGTATCATCATGGTTAGTGTGATTTATGAATCTGCAGTTGTTACAGAGGCTAAGCTTACACAGTTTTTGGGTGGAACCTGAACTGAGTTTACCCACAGCCATGTGAATATATGATGGGGAGGGGCTGGCAGAGCTTTACCTCATCATGGAGGAATAATCCATAGATTACTTTTTTCTCTCAGGAAGGAACAAGCCCGTCATCTTTGTTCAGAAGCCTGGGCAACCTCACAAAGCACGTAGTTACTGTTAAGTTCCTTTGACAATTGTTTAATGGGGCCAAAAATGTTCTACATGCTTGTGAACAAGGCAGACAAAGCTCTACTCTTACGAAACTCAGATTCACTTGGAAAAGATGGACGGTAAACAAGTAAATGGATAGAAATTTCAGATAGTTACAAGGTTCCTAGGTAAACAGATGGGAGAGCCTGGGGTGAGTGGTAGTTGCCATGATATTATTTCAGCCTCGTTAATTGGCCAACAGAGTCAGCAGAAAAGATATCTGTGGAGTTTCACATAGCCTTCTTCTTGGGCTCCCCGTATACATACTCCATTCATAAGCTGGGAGAAAAGTTTCAAGGAATGGCTAGGGTAAGCGTGGGCTTGTTCACAAAATCCTAGAATAATAGTTGGATTAGCCACCCCTTTAACATCTATCCTGCAAGTTTTTTCCCTTCTGTTCCCCTCTAAGAAAAGGTTCAATAGAGGTAATTTAGGAACATAAAAAGAAATGTTGCTTTCACACGGTAGATAGTAAACACATGTAATTCATTTATTTTCCCTGAGACTGAAAGTGTGAAAAGTCGTAAGAACAGATTTTTATAAACGTATGAAAACTGGATCCGTAACAGTTTATTTCGGGAGGTTAGTAACGTTAGAATCTATCTTTTACCGCATGAGGATCTCCAAGGGCTCACTCTGAGCCCAGGTCTGATGGAAACTATGGACTTCTTGGCTCTGCTTGAAGCTTGTCCCATGAGGGCACGGGAGCAAGAGTTGTCAAAAGTCTGACTTCATCTTGGCTTCCTAGTTTTGGTTTCCCAGTTTTCCTTAGTATTTTGTTGGAGAGTAGTTGCTAAGTGACAGATCCCTCCGGCTGGAGCAAAGGAGATGGCCAATTGAAGAGGGTGTGAGTCCTGTTGAAGGATGACCTAGGAACAGAAATCCAGAGAGAGAGAGAGAGAGAGAGAGAGAGAGAGAGAGAGAGTTTCATTTCCAGAGGGCGGTACCGTTGCAGAATTTCCCACGTTCATTGTGTCTACCTCTCCCCACTGCTCTTGTGATCTTTGCTCTCGGTTTTGGGGTTCATAGACTTTTGCTGGCTTGGTCAGAGCCAAGCAAACCTCAAGTCTGGTGGTAATTACTGGAGTGAGGTGGCCTGGTGTACGAGAGTGCATTTACCCTGGTAGAACATTGTAGAACTCTTCAAGGGGGAAAGGGCCTTTAAATGGGAACATTTGGTTCAGATTATTTTGATTTGTGTTAATGGGTGGGTTCCAAAGTCATGACTTGCTTTGGGAAATCTAATGGAGAACACTTGCATGGTATTATGTGTGTGCTTTTTTTTCAAGGATATTTCCTTTCCATTCTTCTTTGGCCACCTTTCCTTATTCTAGAGACACTCTACTAACATTTTGGAGTTTTGTTCTCTTGGGAGAAGGCATCTTTTCTTGAAATTGTTCTTGAGAAGAGAGGAGTGTGGAATGTTCTGGGTATGTCGGTCTGTGCGACAGAAGATTCATGGTCACATCCTCCTTTCCCTCACGTGTTAATATCCTCACCTCACGTATACTGTGTATTATTTAAGCCCCTGTCTTGTGTGCTTCTGAGCATAACTGATGCTTGGCTTGGTGGAGTTTATCTTGGGTTCAGTACCTAGCATAAAAAGTATTTTGGATTAGGATAGAGTGGAATAAGTAAGTTCCTCACTTTCTGGAAGGACTAGTAGAAGTAGATGTCTAGAGGCCCCATGGGTAGAACCCAGTATTTTATCTGAAAACACATAGTAGTAAGAGCAATCTCTTTTGTCACCTACTAGCCCTATGACTTCGGACAGGCTACTTCAACTTTCCAAGGCTAATTTCCCATCTGTAAAACAGGGATGGGAATTATCTCAAAATTCCATGCATTTTGAGGCTTAGATGAGATAATATATGTAAGGGACAGTGCAGAGTATAATTATTTAATAAATGCAGCTGTTATTGTTAACAGTTGTTTTTTGTGTGGAGGCGTCATCGATGGTGCTAGAGTTGGTATATTCTGGCTGTGAAGAGTGCGTCCAACTCATGAAAATTATCTTCCTTGAAGAATCACATCAGTTAGATGGGTTTCTTGTAGGGGTGAAGGGGCTGTGAGTTAGAGGTGTCCCAGACCTTTGTTCTCCCAAGCCCTTGTCCACCAAAATCCTGGCTTCTTCACCTGTTGGCATATCTGGCTCAGAGGTGGACCTGCCCCACCTTTGAGAACTTCTTATACTTACTTTCTGTTTTTCTTTTCAGTATCTGGAGAAGCCTTCCATGAATATTCCCTACCTCCTGTAATCACCCCGGAGGTTTCCAAGACCTCTCTGCACCTCAGCTGATGTCGGAGAGTTGGCTCTGGGACCCAGGCTCGCTCCCAAGTCTTGCTGGCTGCCGCAGCTGGCTTCCCTGGTTGATCAGTGCTGGGAGCCAAAGTGAGGACTCTCTTTCAGCAGCATTTGAGCAGAGTTCAGGGATACAGGGAGGTGGGCTCATTGAAGCAAACAGTGTGGGGTTCATTGACATAAAGATGGCACCTTCGATCACTAGGACATGCGATTTCACCAGATTTTAATAATTACAGTGATGCCGTACCATTCATGAATGCTTACTGCATCCCAGAGGTGCATGCAGTAGTCGTTTATAATCCCCATCTTTCCAGCAAGGAAATTGAGGCTTTTGGTACTGATGTAACACACCCAGCTTTCTGTATACTTCCTTACGACTTCTTGTTTCTTTCCTTACGTGTAGAAAATTTCTCAGTGTCAGTGTGTGAAGACAGGAAGGATGGGTGTAGTGGAAAGATTGTTGAACTGTAAGTCAGGTTCTAACCCCCGCCCCCGCTTCCCTTCTGCCCTTCCTTCCACCCTTCCTTCTAGTTTGTAAGATCTGGGGCTTGGCCTGGAGAAGGTGACACTGTGATGTGGTGACGAGGATCCTGAGCCCTGGCCTCAGACACTCTTGGGGTTGCATCCTGGTTCTGCCATTTGCTCATCCAGGGGCCTTGGGAAGTGGTATCCTCTTCTAAGCCTCAGTTTCCTCATCTGGGGATGGTGACTGTCATTTTCCCCTGTCGTGGGGACTGAGTGACGTGACACATGGTAAAGCACCTGGTAAGTATCAGTACATGTGAACTAAAAATTAGAGATCATTTTATGTTATTCTCTTTTTCTCAGACATTCTTGTTTTCCCTTAATGAGTTGGTGGTTTTAAAGCCTTTTGTTGAGGGGAGTATCACAGACTTTGTTGAGAGTCTGATGGATGTCTGGACTGTCTCCCAGGAAAGTACATGTTCACCCCAAATCATATTCAGTTTCAGAGGATTCAGGCAGGACCTTCTAAAGCTCCTTGTCTGTGAACTCCAGAAGGAAACCCTCTCAGACGATTGTGGCCTCCTTTCCGGAGGGACCCTGCCTTATCTTCCCTCTGCCCCCTGGTCCTTAGCTGAGGCTGGGGTGCATGGAGCAGCCCTCCCTGAGGACTGGGGGATGGGCTTTCTTTTCCTCCTCCACTCCATCTGCTAACAAGCAGCCTCCTGCTTGCTTGGCCCTGGAGTTGCTGCCCAGAACACACACCAGCAATGGCCTTCAGGAGTGAGCTGCCCGGGGAGCAGGAAAATCAGTCTTTGTCTTCCTGGCTGGCTTATTTCAGGGATAAGAGAGGGTTGAGGGGAGAGGGAGACCCTGGGATTCCAGGAATGACCAGGCTCCTGTGTATTGATGGCCTGCTGTGTGCCAGGAACTGTCCTAGGTGCTTTGCAGTCTTTTTTAAAATAAATTTATTTATTTTTGGCTGTGGTGGGTCTTCGTTGCTGCCCGCGGGCTTTCTCTAGTTGCGGCGAGTGGGGGCTACTCTTTGTTGCAGTGCGCGGCCTTCTCATTGCAGTGGCTTCTCTTGTTGCGGAGCGCGGGCTGTAGGCGCGCAGGCTTCGGTAGTTGTGGCACGTGGGCTCAGTAGTTGTGGCTCGCGGCTCTAGAGTGCAGGCTCAGTAGTTGTGGCGCACAGGCTTAGTTGTTCCGTGGCATGTGGGATATTCCCGGACCAGGGCTCGAACCCGTGCCCTCTGTGTTGGCAGGCAGATTCTCATCCACTGGGCCACCAGGGAAGTCCCTTTGCAGTCATTTCTGATCCTCACAAGAACCCTACCAGGTGGATGCGGCGGCTCTCACTCTCACTTTACAGATGAGGAAACCGAGGCTGAGAGAAGTTAACTGAGCAGGGCAAGTGGCAGAGGTGGGAGTTAGGTCCAGTCTGTCTCAGTCGCGGAGTACCTCTGGGCCATGCTGTTCCCCGAGACAGAGTCATCCTCCGGGTGACTTTGCTATTGATAAAGGAAATGCTTTTCCTTCTGGGGCCCAGACATCTGCAGATGCCGGCTTTGTTATGGGCTCTAGATGGCCTTCTCAGTGCTGAACTGCAGATGTGTATTTTTAGAAAAGGAAGAGACTTCTGTGTCTGCTGTTTATGTACAGAGGCATATCAGTTTCTGAAGACTAAAACCAGCTAAAGCAGCCAAGTTGTCTGCCCTGGTTGATGTCCAAATGCTGGTGGCCGATCTCCCAGCTGGCTGATATTTGCTGTGATGGCTTGAGGGGCAGGACTGACACTCGGGTCTCTTTTGTTGATAGACTGAGCGCTGAGTCCCCGAAGGGATCTGTGTCTGCTTTCTCCCGAGTCTGGACTTGCCACCAGCACAGCTCTTGGCATATGGGCAGCTGATTAGGCGACATCCTTCTCTTCCATTTCCCTGTTTGCATTTTCCCCTTTCTATCCCCACCCACTGGTCTTTCCCCCTCTGTAAGACCAGCTGCATTTTAAGTTCTTGTTATTGTCAAAGAGGTATAGTTCGTGTGCCACACTGAGATTGGCCACATAATTCCTGTAAAGAACCATGCACCGGTTGCTTGGAGTGCACGGGGCCAAGCTGCCATTCCTGGAAGCAAGGGCAGTGCAGGGCGATGTTGGGGTCCCTCTGTGTCCCCGTTGTCTGCCTACGTTTATAGCTGACAGACACCAAGTGCTCCTTACGGGCCAGGCAATGGCTCCATGGAGTATCTGTCCACTCCTCCCATCAGCACTCTGAGGGTAGTTCTGGGATTATCTGGATTTTCCAGATGAGAAGAGTGAGGCTTGGATAGGCCCATGACCCGCCCAAGGTCACATGCTGGGATAGTGGCTGCACTCAGGTGGGAGTTGAGGTGCATGCGTGTGTGAGGCGAGGATGAGTCAGCTCAGAGCAGGAGGAGGGTGGGGTGTGCCACCTGAGGCACGTGTCTTGCTCCCGGGAGGCTGTCCTTTGGTGTGGCACAGGTGAACCAGAATTCCAGGTCCTCTGGAGGATTAGTCTTGTTGACCTTCTCTGCCCTGACAAAGAGGATTCGGATGGGATTTCCCTCCAGTGGGGATTTCGTCTTAGGGAGGGCTGCAGAACTGGGCCTGCTGCTCCTGGGAGGTGCTGTGTCTTTCCTGCTCGCCCCGCTGCGGTCACCTCTCACACCGTTGCCCCTTATAACAATGCATCGGAAAGAGGCTACATTTTGTGCTGCCCTGTGCGGGTCTATATATAGAACGTTAAGTAACCACTTGTAAGATGCTTCCTTCTCTTATTTTGGTAGTTCAGCAGATGCCCTTCATTCTTTTCATTTCATGCATTCATTTATTCATTCATCCATTATCTGTTGATTAGTATGATTAAAGCACACACATGTGCCAATAACTCTCCCTTAAAGGATGCTACCTTTCTGGGGACAGAAAGACCCAGAACCAGTCAGTGTGCTAAGGCCTTTTCCTGTATTATCTCAGAACAGCCCTGTGAGGTAGGTAGGAAACTGAAGAAAAGAAGGGCAGTAGAGCCTAGTGATTTAAGAGGGGGCCTGGGTGGAGGGCTGCCAGAGTGGGAACCTCTGCTCTGCTGCTTGCTGTCTGTGGACTTGGGCAAATCACTCAGCATTTCTGATCTTCTGTTTTCTCATCTATGAAAGGAGGATGACAGTGCATGCCTCATAGCATTCTGAGGATCAAATGAGGCAATGTTTGTAAATTTCACAACATTTCTCTGGTACATGGTAAGAACTCCCTAAAAGGTGTCTACTTTTCCTTTTATTATTTTTAGGTATTCTTATCTCCTTGTTTTAAAGATACAGAAACTGAGCCTTGGGGAGGCTGTCCCAGCCCAGCCCAAGCCTAGGTCACAGTGAATACTGCAATGGACAGTAACATATTAATTGCCATTACATGCACAAGTAGAGTGACATGAAGAAGTTCAAGGGAGGGGAGTGACGCCTGCTTTGTGTGGGTGGAGGGAGAAGCTGCAGTCGGGCTGGTGTGGCATTGGGGTGGACTTCATGGAGGAGATGGTATTGGACGGATTGGTCCATCTGGATGAGAGGAAACGGGGAAGTTAAACATGGTTGGTGGAGGGAACAGCAAGGACAAATGCTCAGCCAGGAGGGTTGGGTGGTGTGTGTGTTTGGGCACCCTGGGATCCCTCTGATTCAGAAGAGAGCAGGGCTGTGTAAGCCCCAGGAGGGCGGGGCCTGGGCTGGGTTTGTTCTGACCTAAAATAAAATAGTGCCTGCACCTGGGAGGGGCTCCATATAGAGTTGTTCAGCCCAGCAGAATGGCAGTGTCTGGAGGGGGTGGAGTTTTAGTTGGTGAAGGGGAGTGGCTTGGGAGAAAGGAATTTTGAACTTCAGTTGGAAAAGTTGATTTCTGCCCACAGTGCGACCTGGGACTGTTTATTTCTGCTGTAGAACGCCAGCCCTCTCAGCCGCCTTACTTACAAACTGTAAGTCACTCTAGACACGAGTTTGGATTTTGCCTGGACTGTGAACAGATACTCCCTGAGCTTTTCGTCAGCGTTCTGATGGTGATGGAACATTACAGGACTGGGTGGCCACCTTTCTTCCTGGGGTCCTTTAAATTTGAGACCATAGGACCTTGAGCCAAGTAAAAACTTGTTTGAAGTAAATGTCGTGAGTGGCCCTGTGGTTTTCCCAATCATGTTTCCCTCCTTTACTCTCTTCCAGTTTTTCCTTATTTTTTGTGGTCAAGTTCTCACCGTAGGTAGTTCTCAAGCCTTAGCTCATCAGCCAAGGTGAATGCTTCTCGCTTCATGTAACATGGGGTTAGAGAAAGCTCTGTTGTGTATGTGGTGTGGTTGCTACCTAGGTGAGCACTTCGTGAAAGAATCTTGCCTACAGTGATTTCTTTGCAAGGCAAAGAATTACTTTAGTTTTTTTGTTTTTTTAACATCTTCATTGGTATATAACTGCTTTACAATGGTGTGTTAGTTTCTGCTATATAACAAAGTGAATCAGCTATACATATATCCCCATATCTCCTCCCTCTTGCATCTCCCTCCCTGCCACCCTCCTTATCCCACCCCTCTAGGTGGTCACAAAGCACCACGCTGATCTCCCTGTGCTATGCGGCTGCTTCCCACTAGCTATCTATTTTACATTTGGTAGTGTATATAACTCCATGCCACCCTCTCACTTCATCCCAGCTTACCCTTCGCCCTCCCCGTGTCCTCAAGTCCCTTCTCTACTTCTGTGTCTTTATTCCTGTCCTACGCCTAGGTTCTTCATAACCATTTTTTTTTTAAGATTCCATATATATGTGTTAGCATATGGTATTTGTTTTTCCTTTCTGACTTTCTTCACTCTGTATGACAGACTAGGTCCATCCACCTCACTACAAATGACTCAATTTTGTTTCTTTTTTATGGCTGAGTAATATTCCATTGTATATATGTGCCACATCTTCTTTATCCATTCATCTGTCGGTGGACACTTAGGTTGCTTCCATGTCCTGGCTATTGTAAATAGAGCTGCAATGAACATTGTGGTACATGACTCTTTTTTTTGTGTGGTATGTGGGCCTCTCACTGTTGTGGCCTCTCCCGTTGCGGAGCACAGGCTCTGGACGTGCAGGCTCAGTGGCCATGGCTCACGGGCCCAGCCTCTCCATGGCATGTGGGATCCTCCTGGACCGGGGCACGAACCCGTGTCCCCTGCATCGGCAGGCGGACTCCCAACCACTGCGCCACCAGGGAAGCCCTGCATGACTCTTTTTGAATTATGGTTTTCTCAGGGTATATGCCCAGTAGTGGGATTGCTGGATCGTATGGTAGTTCTGTTTTTAGTTTTTTAAGAAACCTCCATACTGTTCTCCATAGTGGCTGTATCAATTTACATTCCCAACAGTGCAAGAAGGTTCCCTCTTCTCCACACCCTCTCCAGCATTTATTGTTTGTAGTTTTTTTTTTTTTTTTTCCGGTACATGGGCCTCTCACTGCTGTGCCCTCTCCCGTCGCGGAGCACAGGCTCAGCGGCCATGGCTCACGGGCCCAGCTGCTCTGCGGTGTGTGGGATCCTCCCGGACCGGGGCACGAACCCACGTCCCCTGCATCGACAGGCGGACTCTCAACTACTGCGCCACCAGGGAAGCCCTGTTTGTAGATTTTTTGATGATGGCCATTCTGACCAGTGTGAGGTGATACCTCATTGTAGTTTTGATTTTGCATTTCTCTAGTGATTAGTGATGTTGCGCATCCTTTCATGTGTTTGCTGGCAATCTGTATATCTTCTTTGGCGAAATGTCTATTTAGGTCTTCTGCCCATTTTTGGATTGGGTTGTTTGTTTTTTTGATATTGAGCTTGCATGAGCTGCTTGTAAATTTTGGAGATTAATCCTTTGTCAGTTGCTTCATGTGCAAATATTTTCTGCTATTCTGAGGCTTGTCTTTTTGTCTTGTTTATGATTTCCTTTACTGTGCAAAAGCTTTTAAGTTTCATTAGGTCCCATTTGTTTATTTTTGTTTTTATTTCCCTTTCTCTAGGAGGTGGATCAAAAAGGATCTTGTCATGATTTATGTCATAGAGTGTTCTGCCTGTGTTTTCCTCTAAGAGTTTTATAGTGTCTGACCTTACATTTAGGTCTTTAATCCATTTTGAGTTTATTTTTGTGTATGGTGTTAGGGAGTGTTCTAATTTCATTCTTTTACTTGTAGCTGTCCAGTTTTCCCAGCACCACTTATTGAAGAGGCTGTCTTTTCTCCATTGTATATTCTTGCCTCCTTTATCAAAAATAAGGTGACCATATGTGCGTGGGTTTATCTCTGGGCTTTCTGTCCTGTCCCATTGATCTATATTTCCGTTTTTGTGCCAGTACCATACTGTCTTGATTACTGTAGCTTTGTAGTATAGCCTGAAGTCCACGAGCCTGATTCCTCCAGCTCCGTTTTTCTTTCTCAAGATTGCTTTGGCTATTCGGGGTCTTTTGTGTTTCCATACAAATTGTGCAATTTTTTGTTCTAGTTCCGTGAAAAATGCCATTGGTAGTTTGGTAGAGATTGCATTAAATCTGTAGATTGCTTTGGGTAGTATAGTCATTTTCACAATTTTGATTCTTCCAATCCAAGAACATGGTACATCTCTCCGTCTGTTTGTATCATCTTTAATTTCTTCCGTCAGTGTCTTGTAGTTTTTTGCATACAGGTCTTTTGTCTCCTTAGGTAGGTTTATTTCTAGGTATTTTATTGTTTTTGTTGCAGTGGTAAATGGGAGTGTTTCCTTAATTTCTCTTTCAGATTTTTCATCATTAGTGTATAGGGATGCTGGATATTTCTGTGCATTAATTTTGTATCCTGCTACTTTACCAGATTCATTGATTAGCTCTAGTAGTTTTCTGGTAGCATCTTTAGGATTCTCTATGTAGAGTACCATGACAGCTTTACTTCTTCTTTTCCAATTTGAATTCCTTTTATTTTTTTTTCTTCTCTGATTGCTGTGGCTAAAACTTCCAAAACTATGTTGAATAGTAGTGGTGAGAGTGGTCAACCTTGTCTTGTTCCTGATCTTAGTGGAAATGGTTTCACCATTGAGAACTATGTTGGCTCTGGGTTTGTCATATGTGGCCTTTATTATGCTGAGATAAGTTCCCTCTATGCCTACTTTCTGGAGGGTTGTTACTTTAGTTTTGAACATCTGTGCCCTAACATATGATTCTTTGGGAAGTTTTTGTCATTGGGTTTTCCAAGAGCAAGATTGGAAGCTCTTTAAAACAGGGATCTGCTCCCTCACTCTATGTGGTCCAGCCATGGCTTGTGGGAATTAACCAGTGGATTTCTGATCTCTGGGCCAAGCAGTCCTTCCTTTCCTCCTGTTTGGTTTCTTGACCTTATCAAGAAGTGACTGTCAGAGGATAAATATTGGTGTGTTATGGATCCCAGGAGCAGTTAGTTATCTTTGCAGTAAAGTGATTTTAAACTGGAGGTAATGCTCCAGATTATCTTTTACTGACTGTCTCTGCTGTGATATTTATCCCTTCCATGCTGATTCCATTCCCAGCTCCAACTTGATTTAAAAAGAATGGTTTTATCGGGACTTCCCTGGTGGTGTAGTGGATAGGACTCTGTGCTCCCAATGCAGGGGGCCCGGGTTCCATCCCTGGTCAAGGAGCTATATCCCACACACATGCCACAACTAAGGAGCCCTGGAGCTGCAACTAAGGAGCCCTGGAGCCACAACTAAGGAGCCCGCCTTCTGCAACTAAGACCCCACGCAACCAAAGAAAGAAAGAAATAATTTTTTAAAAAAGGTTTTATCACCATCTTCTCTGAACCACAAACAGCACTTTAAAGGGAAGCAAAGGATGGGAATGAAGATCTGCAGTTTTAAATAATGTTATGAAAGATTGAAACCATTAAGAAGACAGGATAACTTTCATCTTAGTGGAAGCAATTCAAGTAGGTTTTCATGGTTAGTAGGAGTGGACTGTCTCCACTCTGTTGTTTCCTCATCCTTGAGCGAGACAGGTTCTCATACAAAACAAGAACAAAACCAACTACAAACACAATGACCAGAAATCACAAGACTTCAGAGCAGGTGAAGCAACTGCAGCCGCATCTTTTCTCTTCCCTCCCAAAGCACTCATGTTTGTGTTGGCTTGTCTTCCAGAAAGATGAATGGTGCTCAGGAAGGAACGTGTGTTCGTTTTCAGATATTACCTCCATGTGGTTTCTGAATAGCATATGCTCTGTGGTTGGAGACACAGTTAATCAGTAGAGAAGATGGTCACCCTCCTTTCCAGGGAAAACCTACTGGTGCTCTTAAAGCTCTCCCTCTTTCTTGCAGTCCTCCTCCCTCTCTGGACACTTGCTCTGTTACTGTAGTGCTCAGTGCGTCCTCCTTTCCGCCCCACAGTGCATCATTAGACTTTCCTCCTTTTCTAGTGGCATATTTTCCTGAAGTTAGGATAAGCACTTGTTCTAGAGGGTTCTGCAGGTTTTCTGTACAGAGGCAGGTAATGCTGGGTTGAGAAATATTAATGAGAAACAATAGGGTCTTGTGAGTGAGGTAAGCAGTAGGGCTAAATGTTAGAGGACCCTTTACCAGGTAGGGGCTCAGAGCAGCAGGAGATAGTTTGGAAGGGGCGGGTCTCAGATGGGAGACACTTAGCCTTTGAGGCATTGTGGGATGTTCACAGGTGTTAGTGGGTATTGTTGAGGGGACCCCATTGTCCTTTGGAGACATGGGACCAGCCCTTTGCACACTCATTGCCGGACTCCTCTTGATCAATGTGTCTGCTGGCCAAGGTAAAAGGCCTTCTTAGAAAAGAAAGTGTGGCAGGATCTGGATTCTTAAACCCATCCTTATATCTCTCATGACATTCAGAGAGTTTGGTTTCTTCATGGAGGCTGTCTTAGAGCAGATTTATCTCATTTTTCCCTGAATGACTCTAATGATAGGAGTTGTGCTATTAATACAGATGCCTATGACTTGTCATCACAGGGGTTTTTATCATTTCACACATGCATTCTCACATGTTGATGCATTTTTGGCTCCTTGCTGCATGTGTACTGCCAGCAGTTGGATTGATTTTACATGATCTGGTTGAGCCCCTGGGTGAGGGCTGATGGAAAGTGTCTTTGATCCAGAGGAGGTCTGTGTTCTGTGTTCCTCTGGACTCTCTGTCATCGTTATAACTGTGATCTCTCCCAGTAAGTTTGTGTCTTACCTGTGCCTTTTTTTTTTTTTGATATTTACTTATTTATTTGGTTGCACCAGGTCTTAGTTGTGGCATGCATGTGGGATCTAGTTCCCTGACTAGGGATCGAACCCACCCCCCCGCCTTGGGAGAGCGGAGTTTTATCCACTGTGCCACCAGGGAAGTCCTTTACTTCTGTCTTAAAAGACCAACAACAGAAATGTTTACCAGCCAGAAAGCCTTGGGTATCACTCTGCCTGTAGCCAGGGAATCGAACTGTTGTCTTTCCATGCACCATTGAGCCCTTCTTTTGGCACAGAGAGATGTCAGAGTCAATCTCTCTCTCGAAGAGTCTTGCTTCTCTGAAACCTGTGACCTCCCTCACTTCTCAAAATTGCCTTTGTCAAGCTCCAGAGGTGGTGGAAGTACTAATGGGGGAGTGTCAGAGAATCTGCTTAACAAAATTTGGACTGGAAGAATAGCTTAGACTTATAAAGTGGCTTTCTGGGGCAGTTGATGGGCAACTTATCCTTTTGCCGCTATAGCTTAGATTTTAAAATTGTGGGATCTAGAGCCTGACTCTGGGTTTATATCTTGGTTCTGCCACTTAACTGGCAATTTTCCCATTTGTAAAATGGATTTAAACAATAATACTTATCTTAAAGGGATTGGGGGAGAATTAAATGACATAATACCTTTAAAGCACTTAGGGGCTGGGCACATAGTAAGCTTACAATAAGTTGTTGTCTTTCATGATGGTGAAAATTCTTCAGAGTAGCCTTAACTCCGTGTTCTGAGAATCTTGCAAGTCCTTCTCAGTATGTAGACAGCATTCTGCTTGGGTGTGCATTTGTAGGAAGCTACAAGCTCCAGGAGAGCTGGGTTATATATGCGTTTGTTCGTCGTATAATGGAGAACACAGGGGACAGTATCTGACCTGTAGTAGGTGTTTAATAAATCCTTGTGGAATGAATGAATGAAGCTGTGAGCAGATCAAGAACAGGAATATGGCTGGGTGGGATGTTTGGGGTAGCTAAGTCATTTTTATTAGTTTGTAGCTACAGAAACCTTCATCATCCTGGAGATCATGAGAGGTAGGTAGCAAATTTGGGAGGAGGGGCGGAAATTCTTTTTTTTCTTTCTCTTAAACAACTTAATTGGCATACAGAAAACTGCACATGTTAAATTGTACAATGTGATAAATTCTGACATCTGTGTACACCTGTGAAGCCATCACCACAATGTTAGGGGAATTCTTAATGCCTGTCTCAAAAGTCTTTTGTTTCTGGGTAGCTGATCAGCCACTTCCCCCTCTGCCTTGCATGTGGCTGTCTGCCTCATGGGGAGGGAGGGGGAGTCTGCTTTTCTCCTCTTTACATCATTCCTTCCCAGCTGCCATCCGCATTTTTACATTCTTGCCAGTGAACTTTTAGATGATTAGTGTGTGTGTGTGTGTGTGTGTGTGTGTGTGTGTGTGTGTGTGTGTGTGTGTGTATCTACTGAGTGTCTATCCCCACCGGGTTGCAGCTTGGGGAGCACAAGGACTATTATCAGTTTTGTTCAGTGTTTTATTCTCATTGCCTCCCACGGTCCAGGGCACATGGGAGGCACTTAGTGGAGAGGTAAAGCATGAGTGAATGAACTGTTGCTCCGAAGATACATGTTGCTGTTGGGCCTGAATTGGGAGCAAAGGAAACAGTTGTTCTGAGACTCAGAAGTTCTTACCTTCAGCAGAGGGAAATCAAAGGGAAGAAAGGCCTCCTTGGGTCTGAATGACTTGAACTTCATTACTGATGGGAGACCAAGGAGAGCCTGGAAGTGCAGGGAATCTAACCTGATACAAGCCAGACGCAAAGACGAGGTGTGTGGGGATCTCCTCTGTTGTTCTGGGACTCAGCTGTTCTATGCAAGGGTAAACATTTATGTTGGGGCTCTGTTGTGTTTTGTTTGTTTGTTTGTCTTACTACAAACAGTTTCTGTACTACAGGCTGCCATAGAAGGGGGCTTTAACCGGACATGCTGTCAGAGGGACCCCTCCCACCCTATCCTTCTTCTCTCCAGCTTGTGGTATTTCTACCTGCCGTCCCACAGCACCCCCCCCCCCGCCCCCAGGTGTAAATGGTAGTAAATTTTCAGAGCCAGCTCTGATTCCCTCAGAGAAAAGTCTCTCTTAGGTAAAGAATCACAAAAATAATAATTAAGAATGACACAACCAGGTAAGCGGTCTGTGGTGTGCATTTTGGCAAGAGTCAACATTTTAGAGCAGTAAATACTTACCGTGGTGGAGAAGAATGAACCAAACAGGCTTTTAAAACCCCCATTACAGAAAGAAAGGGGAGGGGTGGGAAGCAAGAGAGAACATATTTGTGCTGGTGTAGCTGATTTTCTACTAAATATTTACAGAAGAGGTGGATACCAGATTCATTTAGAATTATTATTTCTTTCAGATGCTAGGAGGCAGCTGGTTGGTTTGGGATGAAATGAGGTGGTTCCAGAGGTACCACTTAAGAAGAACTGTTTTTTTTTGCACGATGAGGAACTTTTTTGCACGATGAGGTTGTATTTTGTACAGGTTTCATCCCAGGTGCTTTGCTCCCTGGATATCCATCCATCCATCCTTCCATGTGTCCATCATTATTGAGTGCCTACTATGTATGAGGCTTATCCATACACTAGTCTGTCCATCCATCCATCTGTGTATCCATCTATCCTATTATTGACTGCCTGTTACATCCCAGGCACTGTCCCCACCCCTCCTTCCATCCATCTACCCATTCTCAACCTATTCTTCCTCCAGCCATTCAGAATTATTGATTGCCTGTTATGTGCCAGGTGCTGTTCTAGGCCTTGGGAACCCAGAGTAGGAAATAATTTACCAGAGGAAACAGGCTCATGAACAAGATTGGTTTATTGTTTTTCAGCTTTGATGTGAGGTTATTGATGACTGACTGACACCTCATCATCACCATTTATAATGCTATAAAGTCACAGGCTGTGTCTGCTTTTTGCTTACATTTGTCTCTCCAGACTAGTGTATCAGGCACATAGATGCTCACGACATAGTTTTTTGAATGAATAACAGGATAAATGAGTGATCTGTATAGTGTGGGACACACTGTAACAGGAATATAATCACAGCTGTGAGAAGTCACACAGAGGCAGAATTACTGACACCCATCCCATTTCTGGGCTGAGTAATGAAGAACGAGGGCTGGACATGCATGCCATTGACTTTGCTGTTTGTGCATTGGCTCATGCACTTGCTGACATTTTTTGTTTTTTGTTTTGTTTTCTTTGTGGTACACGGGCCTCTCACTGTTGCGGCCTCTCCTGTTGCGGAGCACAGGCTCCGGACACACAGGCTCAGCGGCCATGGCTCACAGGCCCAGCCGCTCCGCAGCATACGGGATCTTCCCGGACCGGGGCACGAACCCGTGTCCCCTGCATCGGCAGGCGGACTCTCAACCACTGCGCCACCAGGGAAGCCCCCAAGCATTCCTTTTTGTGTTGTTGCAGAAGCCCTAGATTTTGGCCACAATGTGACTTAAAGGCTTAGGCTTCCTAAGAAAGGAGGTGTATTAGCATCCTGGGGCTGCCATAACAAATTACCACAAACTGGGTGGCCCAGAACAACAGAAATTTATTCTCTCATGGTTCTGGAGGCTAGAAGTCTGAAATCAGGGTGTTGACAGGACTGTGCTCCCTCTGAAGGCTCTGTGTAAGGATCTTTTCTTGCCTCTTCCTAGCTTCAGTGGCTCCTGGCAATCGTTGGTGCTGCTTGGCTTGTAACTACATCACTCCAGTCTCGGCCCCCTCCTTCCCAGTGTGTCTGTGTCCTGTCCTCTCTGCTTATGAGGACACCAGTCCTTGGATTTAGGTCCCCTTCTAATCCAGTATGACCTTATCTTAGCTAATTACATCTGCAAAGACTCTGTTTCCAGATAAAGTCACATTCTGAGGTTCTGGGTGAGCATGAACTTGGGGGACATTATTCAGCCCACTGCAGGAGGGGATATTGAAGTTGGTGGAGGCGTGCTGAGAGGCTTCCTGTGGACCTTCTCATTCCTCAGGGCTTCTGGGTTGACAAAGAAGCAGGAGACTGGTGGTGGCGAGGGTGGACCAGCAGTGGCTGGAATTCCAGTCTCTCAGGAGGGCTCCTGGCTATAGGACCCTCCTCAGCCTAAAGGAAGCTGTGAGACCGCAAGAGGTGGCCCTGCTTGTGCATTCCCCGGCTCAGGTTCACCCTGTCCTTCCTGCAGCGAGGGGGACAGATGTCAGGGTTCCTTACTGGCTGTCCCCGGAGCACCTTGAAAGAGGAGGAAGTGTCCATAAGAATAAACTGGCCAGAATAATTAACGACCCTAGCGGACAATGACCGAGGGTTTTTCCAGGCTCCTTTTCTTCTCTGGGAACAGTTTCCTGCTTCTTTCTTGGAGGCTTGTTGCCAGGGACTTTCCGGGTCCAGGACGGGGCATCGCTTTCCTTTTCTTTCTTGTGTCCCTGCTTTCTCAGGTTCAGTGTCAGTAGTTTCCTCCAGTCCCCTTGCATTTAAACAAATGACTCAACAATGTCTTCCTATAACAGCGGTTCTTAAAGTTACTCTGATTTCCAAATTTTATTGCCAGTCTGGAAATTTGATTTTCAGATCTGACTTCCAGATTTGATTCCCAGAACTTCTGATTCAAAAAGTCTGGGGCGGGGCTTCCCTGGTGGCACAGTGGTTGAGAGTCTGCCTGCCGATGCAGGGGACGTGGGTTCGTGACCCGGTCTGGGGGGATCCCACATGCCGCGGAGCGGCTGGGCCCGTGAGCCACGGCCGCTGGGCCTGCGCGTCCGGAGCCTGTGCTCCACAACGGGAGAGGCCACAGCAGTGAGAGGCCCGCGTACGGGGTGGGGGTGGGGGGGAAGTCTGGGGCGATCTGGGTCAGATGACCTTCCAAAGCCAAATCAAGCAACATAGCCCCCACAGGTATGTTTCTGTGTGTGTGTGTTTTCCCTCAAGTGGTACCTGGTGTATTAGAAAGGATGGTTTCTGCATTTGCAAGACGTAATTTGTCACCAGATTATGTATTTAAAGTTCTGATATACCTAGATATGCTGTCTAGGTATACAAATGCAAATTCTTTTCCTATAGGCAAAGTGATTTTGAGATAGAAATAGTGGTACCTTGAAAACATTGTAGGCATTCTGTTGGATGAGGAATTAAGTGTGTCTTGTGGCTTCAAGGCTAAACCTAGGAAATGGGGTTCCCATTGTTTGATTTCGTGAGTGTAATGGAGTGAATAAAGGGATGGTTGGTCTTCGTTTCAGTGATGCAGCTTTCCCTTTATGTAAAAAGAGGGTTGCAGAGTTTGTCACTCTCCTGACTCAACTCTTAAAAAGAGTCACTTGAATTAATTTATTTAAAAAAGTTATTGGGGGCTTACTTACTACATACTAGGATTGTGATAACTGTCCTGTTTTTTTTTTTTTTTTTTTTTGCGGTATGCGGGCCTCTCACTGTTGTGGCCTCTCCCGTTGCAGAGCAACAGGCTCCGGACGCGCAGGCTCAGCGGCCATGGCTCATGGGCCTAGCTGCTCCATGGCATGTGGGATCTTCCCGGGCCGGGGCACGAACCCGTGTCCCCCACATCGGCAGGCGGACTCTCAACCACTGCGCCACAGGGAAGCCCGATAACTGTCCTTTTATGAACAAAACACATTGGCTACTGCCTGCTTGGTGTTTCTTATGTCATTGGTGGTACACATTAAACAGCCACGAAAATCAAAGGAAATTACCTACCGTGTAAAGGGGTGGGAAGGGAAGTTCTAGGAGGTGCGAGAACTTACCACTGAGAGTGGGTGGGGGATGAGAGGAGGCCACTTCCCCGGGGAAGTGACCCTCTGAGCGGAATCTGAAGGGTGACAGCAACAAGGTGGAGAGGGTTGGGGGAGTGCTGTGGGCAGAGGGAATGTGCTGGGCTTTGTGGCTGGAGGGGTCCTGGCACATTAGAGGATCTGAGCCGGCCAGAGGTTTGAGGGAGGGCGAGGCCAGTGGCATGTCCCCTTGAGGCGAGTTTCCCCCACCCACAAACTCTAGTCAGATTTGTAGTTATTTTGAGATGAAAGGGAAGAGTTACAGTTGGGAAGCGTTTGGAAGGGGCCGTGACAAGATCAGATCTGCTTTTTGAAAAGGTCATCCTGGGCAGCTGAGTGACACATGGTCTGGAGGGGAGCGGGAGGGGGTGGGCAGACCAGTGAGGAGTGCAGGCCAGAGATGTGCTGGCCTGGGCCCCGTGATGCCGCAGCAGTGGAGCTCTTCCTCAGGGTGCCAGCTGGAGGAAAGGAGAAAGTTACTGCAGGTGGGAAAGCAGTCTCGGGCATGCCTGTGCCCAGGGCTGGCTGCCTCATCTGTGGGGCCCCTTGTTTGTAAACCCCGAATGAGTGCTGGTAAAGGTATTAAAATGTAAGGCCTTTTCTTTTATGGTCTCTCTTATAGTGTGTGTTTGTTTGTTTTTTAATTTGTTATTTAATGCTATTTTAAAGAAAGAACAATCGAAAATTTAAACTATTAGTATGAATTTTACTGTTCATCTTGATATTGTACAATGCCAGTTTTAAATGTAAATGTGAGATCAGCTGACTTGTATGTAGAATCACTGAAATTACACAATTCATATTGCGTAGCTTATATGCATATTAATTTTGCTCTGACCAGAACACTGCACAAAATGACTCAACTGGTTTTTTATTGTAAATAGTTTTTCTATTGAGATATAATTAGCACATGACATTATATTAGTTTCAAGTGTACATTGTAATGATTCAATAGTCGTATATATTGCAAAATGATCATCACAATAAATCTAGTTAAAATCTGTCACCATATGTAGTTACAAGTTTTCTTTTCCCTTGTGTTGAGAACTTTTAAGATGTACTCTCTTAAAAACGAAATTCAAGTAAGCAATGCAGTATTTTTAAGTATAGTAACCATGTTGTACGTTACATCCCCATGCCTTTATTTTATAATGAGAAGTTTGTGCGTTTTGACCACCTTTACCCATTTTGCCCGTCTGCCACCCCCTGCCTCTGGTAACCACCGGTCTGTTTTCTGTATCTATGAGGTAGTGTTTTTTTTTTTCCCCTAAGATTCCACATATAAGTGAAATCCCACATCGTTTGTCCTTCTGTGACTTATTTCACTTAGCATAATGTTCTCAAGGTCCATCCAGTTTGCCACAAATAGCAAGATTCCATTCTTTCTTATGGATGAATAATATTCTAGTATGCGCGCCCACACACCCACATCCCATTTTCTTTATTTATCCATTAATGGACACGTAGGTTGTTTCCATGTCTAGGGTATTGTAAATAATGCTGCATAGAACATGGAGTTCATATATCTTTTTGCATTGCAGATATTCCTTGACTTATGATGGGGTTATGTCCTGATAAACCCATTGTAAGTTGAAAATGTAAGTAAAAAATGCATTTAATACATCTTACCTACTGAATAGCATAGCTTAGCCTCGCCTACCTTAAGTATGCTCAGAACACTTACATTAGCCTACAGTTGGGCAAAATTATCTCATGCAAAGCCTATTTTGTAAGTGTTGAATATTTCATGTAATTTATTGAATATTGTACTGGAAGTGAAAAACAGAATTGTTGTCAGTGTATCAGTTGTTTACTCTTGTGATTGTGTGGCTGACTGGGAGCTGTGGCTTTCTGCTACTGCCCAGCATCATGAGAGAGTCTCATATTGCATACTGCTAGCCTGAAAAAAAACCAAATTTGAAGTACGGTTCCCACTGAGAGTGTTTTGCTTTTGCACCATTTGTAAGTTGAACCATTGTAAGTCAGAGATTATCTGTAGTGTTTGTGTTTTCTTAAGATACATATCCAGAAGGGGAATTGCTGGATCATTTGGTAGTTCTGTTTTTAATTTTTTGAGGACCCTTCATACCGTTTGCATAGCGGCTGCACCAGTTTACATTCCCACCAATAATGCACAAGTGCTCCTTTTTCTCCATATCCTTGCCAAAACTTGTTTCTTGTCGTTTTGATAAACAGCTGTTTTAACAGATGTGAGATAATATCGTATTGTGGTTTTGATTTGCATTTCCCTGATGGTCAGTGATGTTGAGCTTCTTTTTATGTACCTGTTGGCTATCTGTTTGTCTTTGGAAAATTGTCTATTCAGATCCTCTGCCCATTTTTAAATTAGACTGTTTGGATTTTTGCTGTTGAGTTGTATGCATTCTTTATATATTTTGGATATTAGCCCCTCATCGGATATATGATTTGCAGATATTTTCTCCCATTCAGTAGGTTGCCATTTCATTTTGTTGATGGTTTCCTTTGCTGTGCAGAAGCTTTTTAGTTTGATGTAGTCCCACTTGTTTATTTTTACTTTTATTGCCTTTACTTCTGGTGTCAAATTCAAAAAATCACCTCCAAGACTGATGTCATGAGGTTTGCCATGTATGATTTGTTCTAGGAGTTTTATGGTGTGGGGTCTTATAGTCAAGTCTTCAATCCATTTTGAGTTAATTTTTGCATATGGTGTAAGACAGTGGTCCAGTTTCATTCTTTTGCATGTGGCTGTCCAGTTTTCCCAGCACCATTTACTGAAGAAGCTATCCTTTCCCCATTGTATATTCTTAGCTCATTTCTAGTAGATTTCTTGACTGTATATTGTGGTTTATTTCTAGGCTCTCTATTCTGTTTCAGTGAGCTGAGTGTCTTTTAAATTTCAATACCACATTGTTTTGATTACTATAGCTTTGTAATATAGTTTGAAACCAGGGAGCATGATACCTCCATCTTTGTTCTTTCTAAAGATTGCTTTGGCTATTTGGGGTCTTCTTTGTTCCATACAAACTTTAGGATTGTTTTATTTCTGTGAAAAGTGCCCTAACAGAGCTGTTTTTATTTCACTTCCTGATACTTGCACATTCTACCAACACTTTCTCCCTTTGGCTTACTGATGAATAAACAAGGACTGAAAGGAAATGGGACTGTGTTGCTACATCCTTCTCTGCCCTATTATACTGACTATGACTGCCCTGTCATGGACAGTATAATAGTTCACTTATCCAGGGAAATACTGTGAGTAAGGAAGGCCATGGCAGGGTTCCTCAGTCATTCATGTTTCTTAGGATGCTCTTGCCACCTTTTTGCATTTCACGAGTTCTGGTTTGAAAGGAAAGTGTAGCTTCTCAGGGCTGTCGGTGTTCCCGCTTATTCATTTGTGGACATCACACACTTACCTTGTGCTCGCTCTTAGTCTGGCTCAATTCCCACACATTGTGGGTCCACCAAAGTCCTTTATTCAAGGGGCATCACACCCTATGCACATGGGGCCAAAAGGAACCCTGGCAGACATGCATGACACTCACGTTGTAGCTCTTGCCTCAGCTCATATACATGCTCTACCATCACACCAGACTTCACTTAAAAAACTCAAGTTCAAAGATAAAAATTAAACAATCTCAAGATGATGACAGGATAGCATTAAACCAAGCAGGCCCTTCCAAGTGTGGGTCCCTGAACGAGGTTGCACACCCCGGAAGCGCCTCAGGTACTCTTATCTCTCGGGCCCTGTGGGCCTGCATTCTGGATTCAGTGCAGTCTGTGTCAGGTTTACTATTAGCAGGCTCAGAGAAGATTAACTGGGCAGAGCCTGTATTGGCAGCCCCAGCCCAGGCCTGGTCCAGGAGCACTTGGCTCCCCAGGCGCTGAAGGTAGCTGCCACTTCTTTGGGAAGCCTGATTTCTGGATCGGTTTCTAGGCAGTCAGGGCCATTCTTCAGCTCCAAGTGCTGTGAGCCTGGTCTGTACAAATCAAGTCCTAAATAGAGTGGCTTTCCTAGTTGGTTGTTTGGGCTTCACAGTAGGAGATGTGATTGAAAACATTCTTGGGAAAAGGCACAGGGTTCGGAATTTGTGGTTTTTAAATTGAAGTGTGGTTTTCCCTCCTCCCACCTCTACTGTCACTTTGGGAACATTTGTAAACCTTCTGCCAGAAGTCAGAAGTTCCGGCTTGCTCTTTGCAGAGGAGCTCCTTCATGATCTGGAGAGGTTCCATGATTGGTACGAGTATGAGATGTTCTGAGGGTTCAGGTGGTAGCAGTTTTCAAACTTCAGCATGTATGAAGACTTCTGGGGAGTCCAGATTCCTGGGCCCTAGCCCCAGAAGTTGAATCCAGGTAGCTGGCCTGGACTCCCTAGGAGAGTCTGTCACAAGTGATGCTTTACTATGTTTTGAGAAACACTACTCTTTGGTCCCTCAAATTCTGTGATGGTGTGGGGTGAGGGGGTACTCTGAGAACTAGATGAAGCCTGATTTCTTATGTGGACTGGGGGACAGCGCTGGGGAGGGGACAGTTGGGGAAGGAGGCAGTACAGCGGGGAAATAGGGTTTCCTGTGGAACCTGCGAGGAGGGTGGAATGGTGCCCACCTGGACTTCCCTGCTTGGTCCGGGGGCACAGCCGGACCCCCTCAAATGACTTTGCTAAGGCCGAGCACGTTAAGTAACTCTCCCTAGGTTCACATGCATGGTTGGTGGATAAGCAAGGATGCAGCCCATTTCTGGTTCTGTTTTAGATTCTATTCTGTCCTTTCTGCTACAGTTTAAGTCCTCTCAAGGAAACCATTCTTCCCATATATGTATTTAATGAGGGCACAGCCTCATTAAACAGGGGATAAAAGAAAGTGAAACTAACTTTCGAGAACATTATTAGGTGTGGCTGTGTTCAGAATTGCTAGGTACTTTCTTTTTTCCCCTCAGGAAACATGAATTTAATCCAGGGGCAACAGGCAGATTTTCCATTTTTAATTGAACTTTTCTGGTGCTGTGGCATGGTATTAGTGAGGAGGAGAGTCTGCGCTGTGCCCAGGGATTAGGTGGATTCTTTTTAGATCGTAGGAATGGTGGGAGGTCAGCCGGGTGGTGGACGTAAAGGTGGGTGGAAGGAGGCCGAGTGGCTTGGCGGTCCTCTCATCTTTACCCAGAAATAAGTCAGCCTGACATTTGATTACGTTATTGCGTAAAACTCTATACTACAAATACCTATCATTTATTGCCTGCTGGCTTAGCCAGGCCTGGTGCTAAGCACTTCTGAGCATCATTTCTTTCTTCACAGAAATCCCCAGAGGCAGCTTTCCTTTCTTCTCCATTTCATACAGGTGGAAACTCAGTACAGAGACCGTGTAGGGGGCTGAGGTGGGCTTTTGAACCTTGCGAGTTTGTTCCCAAAGCCACAGCCCTTACCCACTATTCTAGGCTTATGTGGCTGGTGGAAAGCCTCGCTTTACTCGCCGCGCCTTGTCTTGCCTTGACTACCCTTAAATTATCATAGCTGTTGATGAGAACCGCCGGTGATGTAGCTGATTTTGTGTTTCAGCTCCAGGTTTTGCTGCCCTGGACTTTCTGAGTTAATAACAGTTGAATGGAAGTTGAGCCCTGATTCTTTTGGTTTGTCTGTTGTTTTCTTTTTGTCCTTTGCTGGAAAGGGTTTGGGGGTTATAGGGAGGTGATGGGCCTTGGCTTCCCTTTTCCTGCTTTTCAAGTGAGGTTCTTGCTTGCCTGAATTTGTTCAGAGTGAATGTGATTTCACAGGCCCAGGAAGAGGCAGGCCGGAGGGTGTGTAAAGATGGTAAATTATAGAACTTAAAGATGCTGCATTTTCTTTTCCCAATTCCGACTCCAATCTGAAGACCTTGGAGCAGGAGGATCTGCACCCCAGGATGAGTTGTACCATCCCTAATTTACTATTTTGCAAACATCCTCTTTTTATTTAAAAGCTTTACAGTTCTTTTGCTAAATCTCTTAGAAGCCTTTTTCTGAGGGAGCAGTATTGGTGTCCTTTCATTATATGCACGAAGGAGGCATGGAGAGAGGACAGTTACTTGCTAACTCCCTGGTAGAAGTGATGGCACTCAGATCTGCAGCTGGTTAACCAAGTTCGGGATACACATCTGTGTGATGGGCTGTGTCTGTGTGGATCTAGGATAGGCAGGGCGGCCCTGCTCCAGTATCTCATCAACTCAGGTTTTCTGGCTCCCTGTCCCGTCTTTGTTTTATTGGCAAGGCCTCTCTTTTACTTATAAACCTCTTCCAAGAAGGTCTGGCTTTCACTGTAAATTTACGACGATAAGTTTTGAGATGGTACACGTCACCCTGTTAATCTAATTGAGCCAGCACATCATTGTGAAGACATCATTTTATTTGGGGGGTATTAGTTGCTATGGTTATTTGCCGAGACCAACAGAATCTGTGTTCTCTCAATTGGATTTTTGGAAACTGCTGTCTGAGAATGACAGAGGTGTGCCTCCCTGGAGGAATATCTAGTATATATCCTCACCATTAAAATGATTTTTTAAAAAAGACACAGAAAAAAATAGTTTGGGTGGAGTTGTAGAGCTAGAAGGCCTTAAAGATCAAGTGGTTCATCCTTCTGGCTTTCAAATGACTTTGCTAAGGCCGAGCACGTTAAGTAACTCTCCCTAGGTTCACATGCATGGTTGGTGGATAAACAAGGATGCAGCCCATTTCTGGTTCTGTTTTAGATTCTATTCTGTCCTTTCTGCTACAGTTTAAGTCCTCTCAAGGAAACCATTCTTCCCATATATATATTGAAGTCCTGTATGCCCTAAGCACTGTCCTGGAAGGATAAAGACACCGTGATCTTTGCTCTCAGGGTCTCGGGTGGGAATCCCAACCCTTGGAGAGTGTGATGCTTGGACCAGCAGCACTGACATCACCTGGAAACTTGTTAGAAATGCAGTCTCAGATTCCCAGGCATACTGAATCAGAATCAACATTTTGACAAGATCCCCGGGTGACTGGGTGCATCTTAAAGTTTGAGAAGCTCTGCTCTAAGAAGGGAGGACATTCTAGAAGCAAAAGCTAAGTCTTAAGGCCCAAGCTGGGCTTAGTTGTCCCTCCCCCAATCTGTTCCTCTGCTCAGTCTTGAGCATAATGCAGTGATGTTGACCTAGAGGACACTCACCCTTCTCAGCCTGCACTCTAGCTCCACCCCCCTGGCCCCTCCTGGTCTTCCCAGTACTCATCTGACTCACTCTCCCTGCCGGTCCTTTGGTCTGACTTGTGTGGTCTCTTCTTCATGTCCCCCTCCCACCGTTTTCTAAAATATGCCTGTTTTAGGGGCTAAGCACAAATTTCAGCTTCTCAGGAAGCTAGCTAGGCACTTCAGGCCTGTGAATCCTGAAAATCCCATTCAGCTTGATGTCATGTGAGCACGCTCACTCTGTTATCTGTTTCATCTGGGTCTGGCCTCCTTCCCCAGGCAATTGACATAAAGGGTTTGATGATACCACTCTTTCCCCAGTACATTTAAAAGGTACCACTTGAGTTTAATAAACTTCTCAAGAAGAAACACATATTGCTTTGAGTTATAGGTCAGTTAAAAAACAGTGTTATTTAGTCCAGGATTTTTGTCTTTGCTTTCATCTGCAGTGTGTGAAAGGAAAATTTTAATTTGTAGATGCATTAGGGTTTTCTAAGCATGTGAGGAAAACCGTTAAGGACTCAAATGTGTTTTTCATAGTTCACTAGAATGGGGTTCTTTGATTAGTTTGGTGAATCAGTGAGGCAAAAATTTCTTAACTCTTATTCTAATTGAGTCTCCTTTTGTCGATTCTCTTATCTCTAACCTGCAAGTAAACTTGCACTCAGCCTGTGCTGTGAGCATCTAAGCTACTAGCATCTAAGGGCTTCCCTGTGCTTTGCTCTTTCATAATTTATTTTCTCTCTCTTTGTCTCTTTGTCTCTTTCGTCCTTCCTTCCTTCCTTCCTTCCTTCCTTCCTTCCTTCCTTCCTTCCTTCCTTCCTCCCTTCTCTCTCTTTCTCTCTCTCTCTCCCCTCTGTCTCTCCTTCCTCCCTCCCTCCCTCCCTTCCGCCCTCCCTTTCTTCCTTCCTTCCCACGAGGTACATGTTATCCTCATAGTTATCTGAACGTTTGGGAAGGTTGAGTAATTTGCCCAAAGTCAGACATCTGGTAATTGGCAGATCCAGGGTTTGAACCCCTGTTCATGGCATCCATGCACTTCACACTCTTCTGAATTGCCCTTGACTTTGCTCTGTGCGTGGGCTTGCGCACACATTTGTACTTGAATGGCCTGGAAATACCCTTTTTTATTCCTTTCACTTGATTAGTCCCTCACAAAATGGATTTCTTTGTTTTAACTAAGCAAACCATCACTCTTTTCCTTCAGGGAGTTTTTCCTATGCTGACCTGCTGTCTTATAAGGTCTCGGGGCACTATGTAAATGTAATTGTTCTGAATCCTGTACCTCAGTGTTCTGTGTTCTTGTTCTGCTTTGTGTCAGGGCTGAGCAATTCACATTTAGGGCTGGAGTCTGCTTTGTGTCAGGGCTGAGCAATTCACATTTAAGGCTGGAGTCTTTAGAGGTTGAGTTTTCATCTGTTGACCTAAAACAAATAGACTGCCAGTTATTTTTCCAGCAAAAATGGGTTTATTCAGGATCAACAAAGAATTGCAATTTGGGTTCTGCAACCATGGTGAGCCACATGTGAGTCCCTGCCCAGTAAGGAGAGGTGAACTCTTTTAAATAGGGGAAAAGGAGGTTGGAAGGGCTATAGTAAACAAAGTGTCCATTGGAGGAATTGAGTGTTTAAAATATAGTGGCTTTTCATTGGCTGAGTTTTGACAGTGTCTCATAGGATGAGCTCTTACCAACAAGAAGAGGAAGTCTTTCTACTTCCTTTTGGGCTCTGCTATCACTGTTGGGTGTGAGAGCTCCCCCTTCTGGCCTCCCAACTCTATTTTAATTGAGGTTTTTGTTTATCAATTTTTTCATTTCCCCCTTTTGATCAAGATCCTTCTCTGAAAGCATCACTGGTCAAGAGTTAGGTTTTCTGGTTTTAGCAGCTTTTTGTCCCTCAATGTAAGGAAGGAAATTTTCTGAGTGTAGTGTTCCACATTGGAGGGAAAGTGCACAGAAACCTACTGAGGTCACATCCAAGTAATAAGGAGGGGTAGGAGGGGGAGCTCTCAGGCACTTTTATCTAAAGTCCATATGTTATCAAGATCATAGTCATTGGAGACCATCTGAAATATTGTGTCATCATCAAAGGTTTGGCAGACAAACTTTCTGCAGGCCTGGTCCAGATACCTTGGAAAAGCTGTCTCATCAGATATTGTCTGCTTCAATTCTGGGGAATCTTTACATTCAGGTCACCAGATGATGTGCAGATCCAGTTTGGTTTGCTGCTTTCTTTAGGTGTGTTATGTAAATACAAGAGTCTGTTCCCTGGATTTCGGCTTCGCGAAGGTTGGTTAGTAGTACCTGATAGGGTCCTTTCCAATGAAGTTGAAGAGAGTCTTTCTGGAGGTGTCTTTTCCAGTAAATGAAACATCCAGGTTGCAAGTTGTGATACTTAAGGTAGTCACCTCCCAAGAGTGCACTGTGAGAAGATTGCTCTACCAAAATTTTTTTTAAAATTTTTATTTATTTTTTTATACAGCAGGTTCTTATTAGTTATCCAAAAACGGTTATTTTTAATAGAAGTAATTAGGCCTTTGCAATATTGGAGTAACTGTCCTTTTACCATATGTGAGTTAAAAGAAGCATGAGCCAAGTGCATTGGGCATCTTGCGACTCTCTCAAAGGGTGAAAGTTTGAGTTTCAGAAGGGGTGGATCCCAGATTTAGAAAGGTCAACGGCAGTGCTTTTTGCAAAGGTATTTGGAGGGCTGCTACAAATTTTTCCAGTTGAGTCTTAATGATGCCATTAGTGCATTCAACTAAAACAGAGAATTGAGGGTGATAAGCTCAGTGAAAGTGTTATAAAACCAGCCAAACAGTGCAGACTTGTTGAAGTACTTGATTAGTAAAGTGGGTTCCATGATCATTATGAAGGTTGAGAGGAGTTCCCCAGGTAGGGACAATCTTTTCCAAAAGAACTTTAGCCACAGGAGAGGCAGTAACCTGTCTGCAGGCAGAGGCTTCATTCAGTCCAGTATGAAAACATACAATGACTAAAATATATTTATATCAACAGGAGGGAGGAAGCTGTATGAAATCTATTTGCCAGACTTGAATGATCTATTAGGCAGTTAAAAATGTTGGAGAGCAGTACCCAGGCTTCCCTAGGTTGTACTTTGGACAAGTGGGATAAGTGAGGTAGGCACTTTTGCAGTCTTGTTAATGTTTCCCACCAATATTGATTCACGAATGCTATCATTTTGTCAGTAGACCAATGGCTGAATGGATGTACAGTGGTGAGGAGTGGGAATTTTAGAGTCTCTAGTAGGACTGGTTGTTATTTGGTATGAACCAGTGCTTTCTCTTTTTATCAAACCAACGATTGTTTAATTTTCAACCTTGTTTTTCCTTTTTTGAGGCCAATTGTTAGGCTTCTCTAGCCAGCTTTTCTAAATTACCATTTGGGGAACTATTTATTTGGACTATGACAGAGGTTTGGCCACTTTTGGTTTCTTTAAGGGCAGCATTCCTTGCAGAAATGTCAGCAGATGATTTCCCATAGCTTCCAGAGAATCAAGTTTAGAATGCCCTGGAATCTTAATAATAACTAAAGTGGTGGGTTAAAGTATCACAACTGATAATTCCTGAACATAGGGGCCATTTAAAGTTTTATTTCTCCTGGAAGTAAGGAAGCCATGTTGCTTCCACAACATTCCAAAATCATGAGCTATTCTGAAAGCATATCTACTATTAGTATAAATACTGGCAGTTTTGCCCTTACCAAACATATCGGCCTGTGTAAGAGCGTATAATTCAGCCTGTTGGGCTGAGGTAGCCATAGGTAAAGATGTTGCCTCAACAATATCAAAAGGAGTTGAAATAGCACACCCAGCACAACGTTCGCATTGTCATCTTTTAAATAAGAAGCATCAGTGAACCATGAGAAGTTAACCTTACCCAAAGGAATTTACTACAGGTCGTCACGAAGAGTCAGGAGGTGATTTCTCAGCATTGAGCAGTTGTGAGGGACTTTTTTGGTGACATAGGGGAGAAGAGTAGCTAGGTGAAGTGTATTATAATGTAATAAGTGAGGAGCAGTTAACACAAGGACTTCATAGGAGGTGAGGTGGCTGACAGAAATGTTGAGTGTGATGAAAATTCAGGAGGGCTTCTACTGCATGAGGTACAAAAATGTTTAAAGGGGATCCTACAGTGATTTTCTTGTTGGCCTTAACCGAAAGGGCAATGACAGTAATGGGGCTAAGGCAAGAGGGTTTTCCCTGTGCCGTAGCGCCCATTTGCTGGCTGTAATGCTATCTGGTCGATGGTGGTCCCCATGTTTTTGGGTGCGTACCCCAAGGATGTTCCCTTCCATTCATTTCCCTATACAGAAAGGAAAAGGGGAATCTGAGAAATGGGATGCCCAAGGGCAAGTGGGTTCACTAAATTCTCCTTTAAGCCTTTAAAAGGCTGTGTTGTCTGGTTCTTCCCATAAAATTAGGTCAGGGTGGTTGTTCTTCAGTAAAACACACAGAAGTTTGGCCATAAGAGAGAAATTTGGAATCCAGTTTCAGTAATAACCAACTAGCCTGAGAAAACCTCACAGTTGGTTGCTTAGTTTTGGGTTTTGGGGAACTTAAGACACCGTGAAGGCTATCTGGATCTAGGTGTAGCCTTTGTTCTGATACCAGATACCTTAAACATTGAACCTGGGTTTTGGCAAACTGCAGTTTTTTCTTGGTGACCTTATGTCCCTTTAAGGCTAAAAGCTTTAGCAAGTGTATGTTGCCTTCCAGTGAGGAGGCTCGAGAAGAAGAACAAAGAAGCAAATGGTCAACGTATAGCAACAAAGTAGAACTTCCAGAGAACTTTTTATCATCCAAATCAGCCTTCAGGATTTGTGAGAAATAAACTTCTGAGGCATTACTGTTCAGATGAATTGTTTTTTCTTCCCAATTGAAGGCACAGAGGTGCTGGCTAACTTCAACTGGAATACTAAAGAATGCCCTGCATTCATCAATTACAGTAAAGAATTTGCTTTCATGGGCGTGGATGTTAGTAATGTATGAGGGTGAAGAACAGCAAGGTGTCGAGGGATAATGTTGTTTCTTGCTCAGGGGTCCTGGACAAACCTCTACCCTCGGCCCTTAGATCTTCTTACCATAAAAATAAGAGTATTACAGGAAATAGTGCCTAGTGCAAGGGATAATGAGGCCTTGAGACTTGTAGTCTTCTATTATGGGCTTTGTACCTCGAAGGGCTTCTTATAGGGTATTGATTAATTCTGGGGGGAGGTTTTGAGGGATCTGTTTGAATCTTGATGCGAGGTGCGCTATGAGTTTTGACAATATCAGTTGGAGATTTTGCCCTTAAGAAGGTTGGTAGCTGATTTAATAGGGACAAATGATCAGTGTTTCCAGAATCAGCTCTAGTATCATCAGAAATGGAGCAAATATAAGATGTCAAAGGGTCATTTAATTCACCTGGCTGGCTGCTTTGATGACTACTGTCAACTTCTAGAGTTATTTTCCCCTTTTAGGAGAAAGAAATTTCAGCATGGTACTTTTCTAAGAAGTCTAAGCCTAATAAATGGATGGGGCAGAGGAACTACAGAGGAAAGAGGGTTATCTCTCAAAGAGCCTACACAAAAGGGAGTAGGTTCAGAGACAGGAACCTTTTGAGGTTCATTAGAGATCCTCACTATTTGAACTCATTTAGTATCCTGAGGCTGGGGCTGTTTTGTCATAGTGGGGTTGAGCACTGAGAGTGTAGCTCCAGTGTCAGGACTGGAAGAGATTCATCCATAATCTGGAGAAATATTTCTCCTAGCCGATTAAGAAGGAGGGTTGGGAAGAGCCTCTGTAGTTCGTTGCAGCCCCGCCATTGAGAATTGGGAGGACGTTGGAAAGGCTGGTTAGAGAGCTGAAGGTACCTGAAGTGCTTAAATTTGTAGTAATCTCTTTTCCAATGTCCTGGCTCTTTACAGTAATAGCAGAAACTAGGAGGGTTTTGGTTTCATTTGGGGGCCTTCATTTGCTGTAGTTGAAGATTAAGAATTACAGCAGTCTTCCTTTTAGGTGATTCATCCACAGTGTGAGAGAGCTGGTTTGCCAGATTAACTAAATCTGGAGTGGATTCCATCCTGGTCCTTTTTACTAGAAGGGAAAGGTCCCAGTTTAGCCCATTAATAAACATAGAGTTAAGAGCTGTGTGAATGGAATCAACATCTGAAGGAAGACCAGAATTTCTTTTAAAAATAATCTGAAGTCAGTTGTAATACTTATGAACAGGTTCATCAGAGTTTGTTTGAATGCCTGAATTTTGTTTTGATCAACAGACTTTGGAAAAGCCCTAGGAATTGCCTGATGAAGTTGCCTAGTGATTGCCTGAGCCTGTTAATACAGTAAGTCAGTGAGTGGGCTGGTTTCCCAGTTGTAATTCTAGGGACCTTCAGGATTTTCCCTATTAGCAGTTTTCATCCAATGCTGGGCCTGGCCTTCACCTACAAGCATATGACTAGCAGATATAAGTCAGAGCAATAAGGTTGATAAACTTGAATGGCTATATTAAATTCCCCAGCAAATCTGTGAGGATTTTTGGTTACTTTGGGAAAATCTTTGACTGTGGTTTGCAGTTCACCTTTAGTCCAGGGAATATAAGAAATTAAGTGTTTGGCCTCTGGATCCTCAGAAAACTTAATTAGAGGATCAGGTTCTGATAGGTTTAGAGGAAAAGGGGGTGGGAAGAGTTTCAGGAGTAAAGGGAAGTTCGACCAGAGACTTATTAGTATGGGGGAATTGAGGGTATAGAGGTGTAGGTGGCAGAGAAGGAAAGGAAGAAGATGGCACCAGAGGCAGAGCCTGGGACAAAGGAACCCAGGAAGAGGAGCTGGAGGCTTCAGAAGCCACTTTATCTTTCTTTAATCATTTGTTTTTCTCAGTTTATCTTAAGATCTTATTTTGCAGAAAGGCAATTTTAGGCGTCTGATAATGTTTAGAAGCCTCAAAATACCAATCAAAATAGGCATTTCATTCAGTTTTGGAAATTTTTGAGCTGTGGTTGTCCAATTCGCTTTTAAGAAAAGTTTGGGGATTTCAAAAGTTCCCCATAATGGCTTTGATATTCTAAATTGCCTTTGGTTAGGTAGGTCCATTTAGTTAGAAATGCGCCTGAGGAAGGATTGTGGTATTTAAACAAAACTGGCTGGAATCCTGATGTGGGGAGTGCCCTCAAAATAGTCACATAACTGGGCTCCCATCTCTCAGAGGTTTTTCTCTTGAGCAGAGAGTAATTTTCAAACAGCCTGAACAGCTCAAATAGACTTCAGGCCGAATACCAGCCAGTGCTAAGGGAACAATCTGGTCCTGAAAGAGTTGGGCTGAAGGCTGCACAGCACAGCTCTAATGACACAGCCTAATTCTGAAGGAGTCAGGCCAAAGATATAACAGCACAGTTCCACTAGAGCAGTTCAGTCCCCAAGGAGTTAGGCCAAAGGCTTAACAGCACAGTTCCAGTAGAACAGCCCCAGCCCCTACTTCAAAAGGAATCAGGCCCAA
This sequence comes from Leucopleurus acutus, assembly GCF_964270905.1. Taxonomy (NCBI): domain Eukaryota; kingdom Metazoa; phylum Chordata; class Mammalia; order Artiodactyla; family Delphinidae; genus Leucopleurus; species Leucopleurus acutus. The sequence goes on along the minus strand of NC_139145.1, from coordinate 56,881,897 downwards.
GGCTGAAGTGGCACAGTTCCAATGAAACAGCCCCTATTCCAAAAGGAACGGACTGAAGGCTAGCACAGTTTGAATTGGAACAGCCTGACTTCAAAAATCAGGCTGAAGTGCCAGGTGAGTGCTTGAATATAAAACAAGGCCTTAACCAGAAAGGACAAAGTCTTAAAAATAGATCCCAAAGAATATCTGCAGAGGTTCAAAATGCAGAGAGGGCAGAAGCTTGGATTTGGAGAGAGGGAGAAAAACTTACCCTCCAACCCCAGGGTTGGTGAGAAAAGCAGTGAGCAATAATGGGCTTGAAGTGGGTGTCACACCTGTTTGCTCACGAGCCTTGGAGTCATTGGGGGTCTTCTCTGGATCCCCATTCGGGCCACCGAAATCTTGACCTCAAACAAATAGACTGCCAGTTATTTCTCGAGTACAAAGTGGGTTTATTTGGAATCAACAAAGATTTTCCTTTTGGGGTCTACAATCATGGTGAGCCACATGTGAGTCCCTGCCCAGCAAAGAGAGGAGAACCCTTTCAAAGAGGGGAGAAGGAAGCTGGGAGGGCTGTAGTAAACAAAGAATCCATTGGAGGAATTGAGAGTTCAAAGTATAGTGGCTTTTCATTGGCTGACTTGTGACAGTCTCTCATTGGCTAAGTTCTTGCCAGGCAAGAAGAGGAAGTCTTTTTCCTCCTGAGCACTAACTTTGTAGGGCATGAGAGCTTGCCCTTCTGGCCTCCTGACACTATTTTAATTAGAGTTTATTAATTTTTATACATTGTAGGTCTGATGCTGACTCACTTAACATAATGATCATTGATTAGCAAATATTCATTAAGCACCTGCTATGTGACATGCACTGTCATTCAGCTAGTCCTTGATTTCCTTATCTATAGAAGATCAAATGTAATCACTTAAACTCTCAATATTCTTATGAGGAAAAGCTAATATAGCACTTGGGAAATACAAATGTCTTTGTATATACAGTTGACCCTTAAACAACGTGGGTTTGAGCCGGGTGGGTCCACTTATATGTGGATATTTTTCCGTTGTAAATACTACAGTACTACGTGGTCTGTGGTTGGTTGAATCTGCAGATGTGGAAGAACTGTGAATATGGAGGGCCAACTATAAGTTATATGTGATTGACACCTGTGTTGTTCAAGGGTCAGCTGTAATTATGTATATACCGTGATGATGCTATTAATCACTCATAACTGGACCTGAACTTGGACTTTTTGGTAGGGAGCAGAGTTTCTTTGAATCCCTCGTGCTCTCCTTATCTCCAGGCTGAGTGGTGAGCACCATCGTCCAGGTTGAGAGGTGTCATCCCACAGGGAGAAAGCCCCTTGACTGTGGTTGTGTGTTCTTGGGTGAAGTGGGATAGAAAGTCAGAGTAGAAGTTCTCAAACTAAGTTCTGGGCTAGCTCCTTAGTGAAAGGCTTAATCAGTGTTTAAGTTGATCTAGTCTCTCTTCTGCATAAAAATCTGGTTTCCATTTCCTTGGGGATGAAGTTCAAATTCGTTAGCTTGGCATTCAGTTCCTTTTAACTTCTCTTCCCAGTCTTATCTCCTATCCATCAAGCTGGGCTTCCTGCTATTTCTGGGTAGGTTCTCTCCTTTTGCATCTCTTTGCTTCCCATTCCTACTTCTAGAATACCTTCCCATCCCTGCCTCCCTGCCCTGCACCTCCTCCCATTTCTAGATATCCAAATACTACTGAACTTTTAAGGTGCACTTCAAATGCCACTTCCTATTCTTTTTTTTCTGGGAAGCCTCCTTCAGTGGCCCCATCTGAAATAGTATCCCTCTTACACTTTTGTGGCTATTTTTTTTTCTTTTAATTCTCAGATTGCCTTAACATGCACTGCTTAAATTTATGTTTGTATACACAGATAGACCCTTCTAAATTGTATTCTCCTCCAGGATATGGAATGTGTACATGTCATCTTTTTATTCCTTTGAGCACACTGATATTAGATTCTCAAATATTTGAGTAAATTAGACAATATGGTATAATAGTTAAGAGTTTGGGGATCAGAGAGACCAGGTTTCTTAAACTACCGGTTATTAACTGTGTGGCTGTGACAGGTTATTTTACCTCTCTGAGTCTGTTTACTGGTCTGCAAAATGGGAGTAATAATACGTGCTCAGTACGATGGTTGTAGGGACAAAATGATTTAAATTGCTTAGTAGGTACATATTACACAGTAAGTATCCAATAAACTAATGCATAATATATGTAAAGTTATTTTGATACAGATTAAGGTGGGTTTGGTCTCCCATATTCTTGAAGGATGTTTTCATGCAAATAGAATCAGAAACCTCATCCGGAAAAGGATGACACACCTTTCTTTGTTCTCTATTTGATTTCATTTTAAAAATCAACTCTGAAAATTTAATTACCCTTAGTGCTCTGGTTGAAAAAACAGATTCTCCGGAGTCAGTACTGGCTATGGCCTCATTTAGGAAATGAAGTTCTAGGGGAAATGGCCTTAGGGAAAGCACGCAGATGTGTAATCAGAATGGACTTTATGTGACGTGCCGTGGCTGTTGTGGTTGGTGGGCATATCGCCCTTTGGAGAGATGAGAGGTTTTCCGAGTCTCCTCCAGCCAGATTTGAAAGAATGCGAGAGACACTTCGGTGGTGACTTCATCCCTCCAGCCCTTCTCCTCCATGTCTCAGGCTTGAATGGATAAGATCAACACAGCTTCTTGGAATGTATTTGGACACTTCTTCCCCCTTGGAGGCCAGGGCCCCTCCCTCCATTGCTGATTGACAAATGTCCACTGGACATTTGCTTCTCCGGTGGGTGTCTTCATCAGTGGGACAGGTTGAAGGTTGGCCCTGTTGTTTCTCCTTGAGTCTTGGCACACCTTCTCTGATACAGCTGCTCGCCATCTAGAGGCCACAGGCAAGGTTGCACGTCAAAGAAACTAGACAAATGTTAGTATTGTAAGATTTGAACAGGGTCTGTTTCTTTTTGCTTATATAATGTAGGGTTCAGGCATTTAACAAGGGGGCGTCGCTTGCTTTTCTTACAGTTACTCAGTTTAAAATGCCACATGCAGACCTGGGGAAATGCCTGTCTCCAAGCACAGGTTTTGGTAGGATGTGTTCTCAGCTTGCCCAGATACGGGGAAAGAGAGAAGAGTCAACTGGGAATGCTTCTTTCATGTGTTATAGCTCCAGGCTTGGGGATGTGCTGGGGCTGAAAGGGGACACCTAGCTGTGCCCAACAGTTGGCGTGTTTGTAGCTCATTTTCCCTGGTCACTTGGTGTAGAGAAGGTTTTACTTTACGTGCACGCTGCCAGCTCTTTCTTCAGCTCCGTGGGAATCTTCCTCAATGGACAGCATCAGGGCAGGTGGCTGTATGTTAACAGTAAGCACATTCTTACATATGTAAGCTCCAAACAGACTTACATAAGTTGGAAAGTTTCACCTAATGTACCTAATCTGCTTTTTTCACTCATCAAGCATAAAATCGGGAATTTCACCTTTGAGTGTGATGAACTAGTGGAGTGCCTGACTTCCTCTCTCCCTTTGTTCTTTCTGTGACACCCACTCTCAGTCAGGCACTGTGCTAGGTTCTGAGGATACATGATCTGAGGATACAGTGGTGAGCATGAAGGGACACAGTCCTCACCCTTATGGAACTTACAAGTCAGGGAGATACTAATCAGATAATTACCTGAGCGATATAAAATTGCTGTGAAGAAGAGGTACATAGGATTCTGGGAGTGAAATTGGGGCAGGGTTTGGTCTGATTAGACGAGTCAGGGAAGGCTTCCTGGAGGAAGGAATTGTTGAGCTGAGGGCTGCAGGCAGGAGTTGGGCCCGTTCCAGGAACTGGCAGAGGCCAGGGTTTCTAGAGCCCACTGGGAGGTGGTGGCCCAGACCCTGCAGGACCTCTCAGGCCTTGGAAGGGACTTTGGTCTTTGTTCTTAGAGCTCTGGGAAACTGTCGCAGGGTTCACTGCTGGAGCTGACACGATTTGGTGGAGAACTGCCGGAGGGACAAAAGTGGATGTGGGGAGACCAGGGAGGGGCAACTGCAGTTATCCAGGCAATGGGGGTATTTGGTTTAGGGGTTGCTGGTAGTGATGGAGTGTGCAGAACCGAGATACTTAGGAGGCAAAATGGACAGACTTGGGAAGGACACCGTTGCCGTCAAGGACGATGCATGGGTGTCTGACTCTGACTTGTGTGGCAGGATGAATGATGGTGCCCTTTGCCCAATGAAGGACATAGGAAGGGGCCCTTGGTTGGCTCTCTGGGGAGCCGGTAGGAGGGGAGAGAGAATTTCATTTTGAGTGTGTTGAGTTTTACCTGGGAATGGGGCTTGTGGGGAAAAGCTGTAACCTCTCGGGCTCATGTCCACCTCTCAGCTCTCATCGTGGGTCCTCTCATCTGGGGCATCTCAGACACTCCAGACAAGCCAAGTTGTGTTGCTGTGGCCAATCAGATGGATGCAACAGGCTTTGAGGGCTACCTTGTTCAGCCCTGTCCTAGGCACTCATTGTGCATTGTGATACAAAACCACTCATGAATAGTTCCAGAGTCATTCTAAATGCAGGGTGATGGGGCACAGAGTGTAAGTGTAATTTGGCCTTCAGAGAAGGGAGACATTAACAAGGCCTAGGGACTTTGGTGTTCTTGTGTTTTAAGCAGCCAGGAGGCCAATCCTCTTTCAAGTGCTTCTTTCGGCAGTTGGTCTTTATTAACTGTAATCAGTTTGTAAGTCCAGGAACATGTGACAGAGTAGCAAAACGTTTTAAGGGTAGTTATATCCGATCTTGGTAACTTTGGAGGTCAGATGCACTGAAAATAAATATAATTGTAAGGTTACCTTGAGTCCTTCATTATATGCGTGTTCACGAGCCTGTGTGTTTGTGCACATGTGTGTTAAGTTTTACCAAAGGAAAAAAAGGAAGTGGCTTGACTGGTGCTATTACTGGTAAAGCTTGTGTAAATCAAGGTATATTCTAACTTAAAAAATTAGGATAGGGCTTCCCTGGTGGCGCAGTGGTCGAGAGTCCGCCTGCCGATGCAGGGGACAAGGGTTCGTGCCCCGGTCCGGGAGGATCCCACGTGCCGCGGAGCGGCTGGGCCCGTGAGCCATGGCCGCTCAGCCTGCGCGTCCGGAGCCTGTGCTCCGCAGCGGGAGAGGCCACAGCGGTGAGAGGCCTGCGTACCGCAAAAAAAACAAAACAAAACAAAAATTAGGATAAACCAGCTGCTTTGGTGAAAGAAAGGTTTATGCTTGGCTTACTCTCTTAAACTCTGCAGAATTAGTGTCTGCTGTGGCAGAGCATGGCATCTCCAGGAAGAGAAGGGCACTTTTCTCTGGTCCCCCAGTGAGCAGGCAGCTTTAGGAGCAGCCCGTCAGGGCCCAGACTTCCAGCTGCTTCCACATCCCGACCCGCCTGGTCTCCTCACTCAGCGGCAGAGCCTCCTTAACTGTGTAAAGCAGATCCTTGTCCTCCCCAGAGGCTGCCAGTCACGCCTTCTCCCCACTCTGGCCAGCATTCTGCCTTTCTAGCAACAGATGTTTCTGCAAAGTAAATATTATTGCCTCTGCTTGGCTGCTCGCTGTGTCTTGCACTGCCTGAACATGAAACAGTGGGGTTATGTGAGCAGGGGGCCACGGAGCTTGGCATGCACCCAGCGCCAGCCTCCCCGCCTTCTCTCCTCTCCTCTTACTGGAATGTGCATGTGAGATTCCTGTGAGCATCGGAGTGAAAGGCTCCGGAAAGAAGTCTCTGTGCAGCTGCATATCCAACATGATCACCTGCATAGGATGCCAGCACTCTTACTGGGTGGCAGTAGCCAAGAGGCAGTGGCTCTTGGGTGTTCTCTTTTGGATGTCCTCTCTGTTGTCCCAAGTAATGGAGAGGAGTTGATCTGAACGGGGTGAGGCAGCGTGGTGTGCCCACAAGGACCTCAGTTCAGAGGACTCGGTCGAGTTGCAGATCCACTTCTTAGAGGTTGTGTGCTCTTATGTCAGTCCTTTAACTTCTCTGAGCTCTCAGTACCAGTAATCATGCTTCCCTTCCCTGGGTCCTGTTACTGGAGGACTAATGCATTAAGGAAGAGTAGCCCAGCCTTGAATAGAACTGAAGGTGACAGTGTACAGAGTGCTTCCCCCGTGTGTCTCGCTGGCTATCCTGACAGCCCCGCAGCTTCGGTGGGTCTCCTCACTCAGAGCGTGACAACTTCTGTGAGGTGAGTTGACAGAGACTTTATGACTAACCCAGGATTAGCTACATAGCTGGTAAATGTTGGAGCTGCAACTCGAACCCAGGGGCCAGTGGAGGTTGGGGTGAGGGCAAGGGGCTGGGGAAGGGGTTGACCAGTGTAGAACCAGGACCCCATGTAACACAAGTGGAGAAGGGAGGTTCTCCAAAGCAAGCTGGAGATGATGTTCCTAAGTTCGGGGATTAATGCTGAATAAGGAAACAGCAGGTGTCCACTGTACCTTTACCCAGAGAGTGCTGTGTCTGGCATGTGTCGTTCAAGCCCATGGTGAGTTCCTTTTCAGATTCCAGTAACTGGGCTTCTCACTCTACCCAGCTGTCCTCCTGGGCCCACAGCCCAGTATTGACTCCATACCAGGACTCGTTACCTAATCTCCCATCCAGGGCACTGGCCTCCTTATCGGCTTCGTGGGGCCCGCAGCGCTTCTCGGGGTGTGCTGTGTGCCACCGCACAGGGAATCAGGTTACCTTCTGGCTGTAAGCTAACGGGCCTGCTCCCGGTTCAGTGGGCCTGCTGTGGAAGGCCCCACAGAGGCCCCGCCGTGCATTATGGGCCACTCCTTGATCCTTCCTGGCAGCTGCCCCTGGCAGCATGGCTTTTCAGGTGTGTGCCGGCAACTTTCCCAAGCCTGGCTGACTTCTCTCTCTTTTTCCACTTTGTTGAGAAGATGGTCCAGCTTGAGTCCTGCTTTCCCTATTGGGGAGGCACAGGCGGGTTGCTGAATGGATAGAGAAGCAGTCCTGTTCTTACTCTTTGCTCAGGCCTTTCTCTGTGAGTTCTGATCAGGGGAACATTCTGGCAAAGCCAAGATTGAGTACCACCTGCCCAAGACTAAGTACCACGCACCCCACACGTGGGGCCTCTCGGAGGGCTTTGTCTTTGTCTGGGAAAGATTATTCTCCCTCATCTTCTTCCTGCCTGCCTGTGGCCGGCCCTGTCCTTCCGCCCACAGCGTTCTGACTTTCAGATGCATCTGTTTCTTTCTTGACTTGCCAGGGACTGATGTGTGTTCTTGGGGATCTCCTCAGCCTGGGTTGGCCAGTCTTAAGAGATGCCTGATTTCCCTGTCGGCATCTTTGGACTTCTGGCCAAGAACCATTCCATTAAATTGACCGAACCAGGGAGAGACCAGAGACTGCTGGCCGTTGGCTCCTGTGTTCTCCTCCACTCCAAGTGCCTTCCTCTTCTGGTGTCGAGCGAGCGGAGGGCCTTGCACAAGCCACGGCTAGCTGGGGACCCGCGTCATCCGAGCTCAGGTTGGGAGGGTGGTCCCGGAGCAGGAGCCCCTGGTATCCATACGGTGGTCGGAGCCTCAGACCTGAGAACAGCAGGACGGCCCTGCTTGGCTCTTCCACTGGCACCGTTGCTTGGAATGGACACTGGGATCGGAGAACTCAACACTGGCAGCTGGATTTGTGTACAGTCCCCCAGCCCCCTCCTCCATACACGCGCGTTATTCATCATGTACTGAGCAGGGTGCAGTGCCAGGTACCTGGAGAGGAAACACACAAACCAGCAGATGGAAAAACCGTGACCCCTAACCTCGAGGGACAAATCTAAGAGCTGAAGAGAAGGGCTGAGGATCGTGGATGCTTATATTCCAAGAGGCTCTGTTGACCTGTGAAGCCAGAATCCCCGCCCTCCGCTCCCCCCAGTACCTTATTAAAGCCAGACCTCGTTGCCGGTTATGCCGCATCTTTCCCTCCTCTGGGAATTGGAACATAATGCCATTTCCCCTTCAATGAGGGAAACATGTCCGAGGGTAATTTGAATGATTAGCCTCATCTGCAGGAAGGCTGCACGTGGAATTGAGTTAAGCGTGTGTGTGCCTAGCAGCCTTGTCTGTCAGGCCACTTAAAGGTGCCTCGGTGGTTTATACCCTTAACAGAAGCTGAGGGTTCAGGAAGGATCATTGGCTTTTATTACTGTCTTAAATGAAAGCTTATTTTTTAAAGTTGACAAGGGCCTCCAGGAGGTTTCTTTATAGATACCATGTGTGGGGTGTGTTTTTACCCCAGCTCAGAACAGTGCCAGGGCTTTGTTCTTGGGGCAGCGGTGGAACGAGGTGACCCAGGAAACTGGTTCAGGTGGAGATTCGTCAGGTTGGCGGCCGCTCCGCTTTGAGTGGAGCCCAGAGGGTTCTGAGAACTCGGGCCTCCCGCGTCCTTGAGTCGGAAGGGGTGGGCTGGTTGCTCCTGTGAAGTTCCAAGCCCTTTGTGCCAGCTCCCTTGTGCGTGGCGCTGGGCTGGAGGTATTGTTGAGTCCCATGTGAGGGCAGCTTCGCTGACCCCCACGGGTGTCAGCTGGAGGCGGCAGGACTCGATGCGTAGCCTGAGGAATTAGAGAGTGAGGACCAGACTTGTTAAAGCAAATGTAGCAAAAATATTAACTTCTGAATTATTTCATGTTATAAACAAGTATTCACTCTTTTGAATTTACATTCTTTTGTGCTCTGAGATGGACTCAGGAACAGATCTGCTAGCTGCTGTATTAGTAAAAGGACTAAAAAGTGCAGGAAACATGAAAGCAGGTTTATTTCAGTAATTCGTATTTTTTACTCTTTTTTTTTTTCTTTTTTGCTAGATTTGTCTTCAGCGAAGCGGAAATTTGCAGATTCCTTAAATGAATTTAAGTTTCAGTGCATAGGAGATGCAGAAACAGATGATGAAATGTGCATAGGTAAGTTATAACCACATGCAAGAGTTTAAGAAGTCCACTGTGTGCCACAGCTTTCAGTGTCCTCCCTGAGTCTTTCCCCTGGAATAGGGAGTATGTAAGTGTTGTAAATTAAGAAGTCAGTATTAAGAGTGGAGCGGGCAGAGTTGAGTGAAGGTCAGGGCCCGGGGCTCTCCAGGGCTTCTCCTCAGAGCCCTGGGATTGCAGTGGCTCTCACCCTGCGGCCTGCAGGAGAAAGCGGGAAGGTTCGCTGTGCGGCTCCTGTCTCCGCCCTCTGTTAGCGTTCTGCTTCTGGCTGGCTCTGCAACGTTCTTCCCCCAACCACAGTACTTTAGAATTAGAGCAAAAGCAGAACACGGGTAGATGGGAGAAGAGTTAGATCAGAGGTTGCAGGTGATGGCTCATGGGCTGAGGTCCTAATGCAGCCATGTTTTCTTGGGCGCTCATTTTTGAAAATTGAATTACCATGGAAGTTGAATTTATGTAAAGTTCCAGTTGTCTAGCTTCTTTGAAAATTGGGGAGCCTGAGCAGCCGGCTCCTCATTCTGCCCTGGCAACAGTTGGCTAGAGCTCTGTAGCCGTCGCTGCCTTCGGATGGGGAGAGGAGCTCCGTGTCTGGGTCACGGCCCCACCTCTCCCATGCATTTTCCTTAACAAGAGGCTGCGAGTGGAGGTTACCATTTGTTAGCTTTGCTGCGCCGTGTCGCTCTTCACCATCCCCTGTCCATCTTCTGTGGGCAACACTGAGCACAGAGGATTTGCAGTGTCAAGACACCTGTCTTTGTCAGGGCCTAGTCATTGCACCTTATTCTTCCATTGGGCATCTTGGTTGACTCCATTAAATGAGGAAGAGTTGAGTAAGTTACATTGAATTAAGTCACCAAATGCTTATGGATTCCCTGTTAGCATGCAGAAAATCAGGATCTGGGGATGAGCAGAGGGAATTGGGAGACAGCTGAGAGTGGTGAAAACGTATCATTGTTGTAACTCCTGATTATACAGATGTTTTTCCCAGCATTACATGAATGTCTCGAATATCCTTAGGGCTATTGTATTCAATGCTTATTGCCTTTGGAATAATCCCGGCGAAAGAGACTGTCCACATCTGACTGCTGTGCTGCCAGCTGTGTTGCAGTAGTAAGGGGCTCGAGGACTCAGAGAGGAGGAACCCAAGGAAAAGCCAAGAGATGTGGCTTCCAATGCCAGCAGTGTTGTTTGTTTAGCTCTGGTGCAAAGAAACGGTTGGGTTCTGACGCAACCCCACGACAAAGGTTGAGGAGGTCAAATCCTGGGCAGGAAATCCTTGAACTCCAAAGAGGAACTCTGCCTGGTCCAGCCTGGAGCCTGGGAGCTGGCCAGCATCCCATCAGTCTTGGGTTCTCTCAGGAACAGGCAGGTCTTTTCCTTGAAGGAAACCCTTCCCTAGCTAGAGTGCCCGGTGGATTATCCTGCATTTCTGGGTCATCCTTAATGGTTAATGATGAAAAGATAAGGGGAGCCTTGGGAAGAGTTGTCTTTAGGTCTCTGCATATGCCAAGGGATTTCAGTCCATAACACAATAGCTGTATCTGGGAGGGTTCCCAAAGGCCTGTCACTCTACTTCCACCTCATGGCCTCTTTCTCTTTTTCAGCAAGGTCTTTGCAGGAGTTTGCCACTGTCCTCAGGAATCTTGAAGATGAACGGATACGGATGGTGAGTATGGCTGGGCTGCCCTTGGTCCTGGACAGTGTGGTCACATCGAGGGAACACAGGATTTGTTGTCAGAAGAACAGGGTTTGAGTCCAGGCTCTGCCGCTTGAGTGCTCTGGGCTCACGAGCAAGCCTCATCTTCTCATCCTTGCTGGGTTTGAAACCTTTTGTAAATATTTAAAGGATTACCCTGGATAACTTAGAACCACATTGTTGTCCTCCTAAAGATTCACTATAAGGTGTATATATAAAGTATATGACTTAAGGTGGGTCTTTTGAATTATTTAACTTTTGGGAGCCTGAGATTCCTTACTGGCAGAATGGGAATGAAGGTGCCCCACCCTGCTCCCCTCCTTCTCACCTTATTAAACCCATCCAAGAGCTCTCCTTCACTTTTTTTTTTTTTTTGCGATACGTGGGCCTCTCACTGTTGTGGCCTCTCCTGTTGAGGAGCACAGCCTCCAGACGCGCAGGCCCAGCGACCATGGCTCACGGGCCCAGCCGCTCCGCGGCATGTGAGATCTTCCTGGACCGGGGCACAAACCCGTGTCCCCTGCATCGGCAGGCGGACTCTCAACCACTGCGCCACCAGGGAAGCCCCTCCTTCACTTTTAGTTCCAGGGTATCTGACGCAGTGCCTGCCATGGTGGTAGGCATCCAATCAAGGGGTACTTAGTAAATGATGGGAACTATAAGAAGTTCTTCAAAGAGAGGCAGTGTGCAAATTCAAGAATCAAACACTGATCTCCAGGTTCTTAAGAGAGATCTTCTGTACAAGGCTTTATTCTGATGTGGTTCAGCATTCATAGATGAGGGATTTTGGATCCACAGGAAGCTCTTTGGGGCCTCCCTCTCATTCCTAAGACATCAGGAATGAAGCTGCATGCTGATCTGTCGCCAGGTGGGCTTGTCTCTAGGCAGCAGTGCTCCAGAGGCCCAGGGAAGAGTCATCAATGAGAATTTTTCTTCTCTTCCCGTACTAACAGCCAGTGGTTTCAGGACTAAGTCTACTGTGTTAGTCTGCTCGGGTTGCCGTAACAAAATTCCGTAGACTGGGTGGCTTAAACGACAAACATTTATTTTTCACAGCTGTGGAGACTGAGTAGTCCAAAATCAAGTTGCTGGCTGATTTGGTTCCTGGTGAGGGCCCTCTTCCTGGCTTGCAGACAGCCACCTCTTTGCTGTTTTCTCACAGGGCAGAGAAAAGATTGGGGAAACTGTCCTGTCTCTTACAAGGTCACTAATCCCATCACGAGGATTCTCTCCTCATGACCTAATGATCTCCAAAGGCTCCATCTCCAAATATCAATACTATCACATAGGGGGAGTTAAAAGAGAAACTGAGGCATGTTTAAGTTTATTTAAACAAAAATTGATTCAAGGGGGTTTCCCTGGTGGCGCAGTGGTTGAGAGTCTGCCTGCCGGTGCGGGGGACACGGGTTCGTGCCCCGGTCCGGGAAGATCCCACATGCCGTGGAGCGGCTGGGCCCGTGAGCCATGGCCGCTGGGCCTGCGCGTCTGGAGCCTGTGCTCCGCAATGGGAGAGGCCACAGCGGTGAGAGGCCCGCGTACCGCAAAAAAAAAAAAAAAATTGATTCAAACTGGGGAGAACCAACCCGGAAGTGGTTAGGAGCACTCCATCAACAGGAGGTAGGGCAAAGACTTTTATATAGCAGATGTGTAAACAAAGCAAGGAAATTATTTGATTGGCTCTAGCTTAAGCGGTTGCCTTATTTGGGAAAGTCTAGTTGTTTGTGATTGGTTTCAGTTTCTTAGATTTCAGTTTCTTAACCTTGAGGTTTTGGTTTGCTTATGTAGGCTGCTAAGGCATTAGAGTCACCTCAATCTAATGGCATCCTTGCTTAATTTAACAGGGGTTAGGGCTTCAATATATGAATTTTGGAGGGGATGCAGTTCAGTTCACAGCCTCTACCAAGACATGTAGCCATGCATTTTCTACTTTAACCCTCATGATGACTCTGTGAAGTGGGACCTTTATCATCACCGTTGTCCAGATGAAGATACCAAGGTTTACAGCTGTTAAGTAACATGCCCAAGATCACACAGTTTAATAAGTAGCACAGCCTGGATTCAAACCCAAGTGCGTGTGACACCAAAGCAGCTGGCATTTCTTTAAAACTCCAGCCAGAGCAGAAGCGTCTCACTTTCTGCTCTGCAGAGAGAGACACTATTTGCCTTGACTGCTCACTGCTGGGTGCCTGAACCAGAATCAGGAGGGTGGCGGCGGCAGCAGCAGCAGCAGGGATGGTAGTGGGTGGAGGCAGAGGAAGGCTTGTGTGTTTGTGCACGTGCTAGTGCCTCAGAAAGGGAAGTGATTCTTTTGAGTCTGATTCTTGGCAGAGTTATTATTTGGGGGTGGAGGGTATGGTGAGCAAATCACGATGAATACCCTGCAGATTGCTAAGGTCTGGGGTAAGGGAACAATGACTGGATTATACTTTCCAGCTTGCCTCTGCAATTTTATTATTAATGTCAGTGAATCTAGTTTCTACTGTCTGTGTCTGGGTATCTGGCCATCGCAAGCCCCTTCCTTACCTCCTCACCCTGTGACAGCTTCATCATCAATTCAGCTTAGCCTAGCAAAGCTGTACCTTCTTTGGGAAGCCTTCCCTGACTCCCCACATGGGATATTTGGCCATCCCTTGTGTTTTCTGAATGTCTAGTTCATGCCTCTGATTCTGCATATACCACACTGTGTCCTGATAGTCACTGCACGTGTCTGTGAGTTCTTTTTTTTTTTGGGCGGTACGTGGGCCTCTCACTGTTGCGGCCTCTCCCGTTGCGGAGCACAGGCTCAGCGGCCATGGCTCACAGGCCCAGCCGCTCCGCGGCATGTGGGATCTTCCTGGACCGGGGCATGAACCCATGTCCCCTGCATTGGCAGGCAGACTCTCAACCACTGCACCACCAGGGAAGCCCGAAATATGAGTTCTTGAAGGGCAGAGAATGGACCGCTGTGCCTCGAATATCAGCACAGTGCTTGGAACTGAGTGGAAATTACATAGTCATAGAATCTAAGACCCAGACAGACCGTATTCCTCACCGTGTGCAGTCCCTCATTTGACAGCTAAGAAAAGTGAGGTCTCCTGAAGGCTGATGGCGTGCTGTAGCAGGACTGGGACAAGGACTTGGGTGTCCTGATTCCCAGGTGGGAAGTTAGGGCTTTTGTATATTTAGCATCTAGTTAGGGCTGGATTCTCTCCCATGGGTGTCCACTGGAACGACTTGGGGAGTTTAAAAAACACTGTTGCCTGGATCGAAGTACAGAGATTCTAATTTATTGGTCTGGAGTGTGGCCTGGACATCGGGAATTTTAAAAGCTCCCCAGCTGAGCCTAACCTTCGGCTAATGTTGAGAACCAATGGCTTAGTGGCTCAGAGCTCCATTGTGAGTTTCAGAGACTTACACTTGATTTGTGGAAAAGACGGAAATAAGTGAGCCAGTAAAGCGACATCAAATGACAATAAAAATCAAGCAAGTTAAATAACATTGCAACACTCTAGAGTTAAAATGCTCTCTTTTAAAGTAAGTGCTCTCAAAATTGAAGAAAAGGCAAACGGCAATAAATTTGGAGACCTGCCACCTTCTGCCCCTCACATTGTCTAGTTAGTTCTTTGCTGTTTCCATCTATGGCTTCTGGCATTTACCCCTGTTGGTTTCATTGCAATGGATAGGCATGTGATTTAGAAAAATAATGCTTTGTTGTGACGAGATTCCTGAAATAATTAGTTGAATGACGAGTGAGCAGTGAATGACTTAAAAGGAAAGATTGTAAAATATTGTGCTGTCTTAGAAGAGACCATAGAATCTTAGAGCTGGAGCAATCCACCCCACTCATTTTGCAGATGAGGAAATTAGAACCCAGAGAGGTTAAATGTTTTGCCTGTGGTCACACAGTTGGCAGGCAATCAAGAAATCGTTCTTTCATTTAGTCATTGAAAAATGTTTGAGTGCTCCTTTTTTCAGCACTCTTCTGTGTTTTGGGGATGGTGGTAGACAAGTGAACATTTACAAGAGGGTGGCGTGTGTGTGTGCGCGTGTGTGCGCATGCATGTGCACGTCTTGTAATGCTGAACCAGAAAACTTCAGCTGGCTTACATCTTCTGAAGAAAACACTTGGTGGGGTAGTGGGAAGTTTCTTTGGATTGCATTGGTGGTCAGAGAAGGCCTCTCTAAAGAGGTGACCTGAATTACAATAAGTAATGAGTTGTGCACACAAGTATTTGGGGACAAAGCATCTGAGGGAACAGCCACATGCAAAAGCTCAGAAGTGGGGCAGGTTTGGCCCATTTGAGGTGCATTCGGGTGACCGTTTAGTTGAGGGCAGGACCTGGGGGGGTGAGCGCGGTGAGATGAAGTTGAAAAGCAGCCAGTGGCCAGGAGGTACAAGCGACCTGATCCCCGTCCAGAACAGGTAGGGCTACACAGAATCAGGCTTGGGTGGTTTTCATGCCACCAAAAGTGGCGGATTTTTTGGGGGGAGGGTTAACCTAGACTCAGTGTTGACCTCCTTTAAATATATCTACTTAAATATAACTTGACTGAATGAGCATTTACAAGAAGATGTCACCTGAAGCTTGAAATTTGGACCCTACTCTGCCACCAGTTCCGCTCTGCCATCAGTGTGGTTGCTTACATTTTTAGAGGTCCTCATTTTTATTTTTAAAGAATCTATCTTACTCATGCACAGGAAGAATGCTGTGTTTTGAACTGATGACTGGATTTTGATTTGGCATGCTGTCGGGTCAGGTGTAAGGAAGAGGTGACACGTGCACCATTGTGCTTACTGGGATCTTATACTGAAGCATGCGGAGGCCTTTTGTGCCAGCACTGCTGTGGTTCTTTACTGACCCTGCTTCTCTGTCCCCCTCCCCGACCCCTCTGCTTTTCCTCTCCAGATTGAGAACGCCAGCGAAGTGCTCATCACTCCCTTGGAGAAATTTCGAAAGGAGCAGATTGGGGCTGCCAAGGTGAGAATTTCGCAAGCCTTGTTCTTGGATTTTAGGGCAGGAGGTCTGGAAAACACAACACCTTCTTCAGAAGATCTAAGCCCACCATTTTCAGGGAATCCTGGGCAAATAAGCTTAGAGCCCAGCTCATCTGTTCTTCACAAGTGTCTGAAGTAAGACTGAGGGGTCAACCCCAGAGCTGTCATTCTATTGTTTTGACATCTAATCATGATGTGCTAGTTCATAAATCATCCAAAGGAAGAAACCACGCCTCCTTTGTGTGAGTGGATACCTGTGTGTTTGGACACCATGGAATTGTATGTTTGTGGAGGTCCAGGACTGGAGCCTAGGACGGGGGTTGCAAATAGGCCCCTGGGGGCATGGGGACCCTCTTCTTAGCCCACTTTAGCTGTGTATGAAAAGGAGCCCTCTGTCGTTAGACCTTTACATTTTTTTCAAGAGAAACTGAAAAGTTAAAAGAGTTTTATATGAAATTTCCTGGCTTTCAAAAAATGCTGGCAAATAATTTAAAAATATATATTACACAGTGTGCAAGTCAAAAAGCGGGACTGCTTCAACCCAGAGGTCACCATTTGTTATAGCTGACCTGGAGGGACTATAGCTAAAAGTTGGCTGACTGTTACTGAAAGACTGAGAAGGGAATTTTATTCATTTTTTAAAGGTGGATTCTCTGGGGTCCCCTGCCCTGTGATAAATCACTAGACAACCCTAGCGAGATTGACCTTCAGTAGAGTGTTAGAGACCACCTGCGGGCAAGATGTTTTCATTGGAATCAATGAAAGCAAAAGGATTTTCAAGATTTTCTTCCTGTTTTTTTTTTTTTTCCTGGAGCTGTGAGTCATTCGGCCGCAGTCCCTTGTGCCACCTGCAGGGGGTTTTCGGCAACATCACCCTCTTACTTGTGGAGAAGGTGTGGATTTTACTCAGTTGTGAAATGGTCTTGAGAGATGCCTGCCTGTAGGTGGGAAAAACATAGCTGAAGTGTAACGAAGTGTGCTCTCCCCTCAGCCCCCAACTAAGTGCATGTGCTTTTTATAAATGAATATGATTAGGACGTGACAGAGATGTTCGGTTCAGTCGGGGTTATTCAGAGGGAGGAATGGCCCTAGTTTGAAGGAGGGACCGTGGCCAAGATTCTTCTTCCACTGTTACAGCACCTCCCTACCAATTTTACAGTTTTCATTTGTGAAGATATTGGGGCTCCTTGGTCTTCTATCCGAGGTTAAGGAATGTATAGTTTAAAGGAAGTCTTATTCCACTAAGATTTTGTCTGAGACTTGGAAACAAGCCCAGGGGTGGATGGGAAAATGCCGAGTGCCCCTCCCTGAGTTCTCAGACCCAAGGAGCACCGTCTCTTTCGTGGCCTTGGGGCCTGTGCTTTCCCCTCCCGCAAACACACAGTGGCTCATTCACTGAGTTATCTTTCCAGAAGTCACTTCTCCAGTAGGTGTCTCCTACGCCTCTCACTCCAGCCTCTTCCCTGGGCGGCGTGGGGGTTACCATAGTTACCACGGAGGAAGAGCAGAAGGCTCAGTGGGTTCCTTTGGGGTTAGTATCAGTGATCCGAGTGACAGGAGCAGGTACTTTGCTGGGGGCTATAGATGGTGAGAAACACAAGAATTAAAAAATTTATATGAAATAGTCACTCACCAAAACATGTTTCCCCTCACACACATTCTCTTCTCTCATTCCTGTTGAAGAATGAGGTGATGACGTTGGGGATGATTTCTCATCCCTCCCCCTTCGTTATTTTATTTTATTTTTTTCAGTCTACCTGTTCCTCTTCCCCACCCCCCATCCCCGTACATGTATATCACAGTATTATGTGTGTTTAAGAGAACACAGAGAAACAACCCCTCTACTAGGCCATCTAGGGAGCAGACTCAGGAATACCTCAAAGACCTTACTTCTGGGGCTTCCCTGGTGGCGCAGTGGTTGAGAGTCTGCCTGCTGACGCAGGGGACACGGGTTCGTGCCCCGGTCTGGGAAGATCCCACATGCCGCGGAGCGGCTGGGCCCGTGAGCCGTGGCCACTGAGCCTGTGCGTCTGGAGCCTGTGCTCCGCAACGGGAGAGGCCATAACAGTGAGAGGCCCGCGTACCGCAAAAAAAAAAAAAAAAAAAAAAGACCTTACTTCTGAAGTCTGCCTGTGTGATGCTAAAATTACCCTTCTTCCTCCTCCCAGGTCTGGTGCACTTCGGTTGCTATAACAACCTGTTGCTACTTGCAGGAAGCAGAAGTTAGAGTTCTGGGGGTGAAGGCTGCACGTGAGGAGGATTCTTGTGCTATCGTGGCTGCTCTGGGGTAGGGCGGACCCTGGGGCTTGGCATAGCTGTGGCCCTGCTTTTAGATTTCTGAGTTTGGGGGAGTTTATTTTCCCTGCAGCCGAAGCTGGGCTCTCCAGTGAAAGTAGAATAGACATCAGAGAGAGTGGCTAAGAGTGGGACCGCTTGAGTCCAAATCCTACTTGTGCCTCTTGCATGTAAACGTGGAGAGGTTGCTGACCTTCTCCACAAGTTTCCTGAGCTGAGAAATGGGGATACTGAGAGTGCTTACCTTACAGAGTTATTATGAGGAAGAAATGAGTGAACTCCTATAAAGTGCCGCTCAGAACACTGTCATAAAATCATTTGACGTTAACTATTCTATTCGATACACACAGTTCATTCATAAAAAACAGGGGAGAGCCTGCTGTGTACCCGGCACCGTGCTCCACACTGCTGTTCGGTGCAGGTAAATGCAGATGTGGTCACCGTGCTCATGGTGTGCAGGGAGAAAGGCACTGGACAGAATGATATGAATAAGCGTGTGACTGCAAGTTGTGGTGGGTGCTGTGACAGGTCGCCTTCATGGACGTGGAACTTGGAAAGCAAGTGGTGTCCTAATAAGGAGGTGGTGGGGTTAGATGATGGACCACATCATTGCCGCCGCCACCAGCATCATCAGCACTGAATTCTATCGAGCACTTTCCATGTGCCAAGCACTCTACCAAGCACTGGATATGGTTTATCTCATTTAGTCCTGACAGTCCTATGATGGGATGAGTGTTCTTATGCTTTTTTTTGTTAGACAGTCTCTGAGCTGAAAGGGGAGACTTGAGCCATTATTTCGTCTAGTCATCCTTAGTTTATAGATGAGGGAACTGAGTCCCAGAGGGGTGTAGTGGTTTGTACGGAGTTGGGAATAATTTCCAGGATCCTAACTCTGTCCTGGATCCATTTCACCACCCACCGTGGACTCCCTGGAAGGGGAACACCATCTCCGTACCTGAGTGACTGAGTCTTACCACCCTCCTGTCTTCTAAGAACATGATCTCAATCCTAGAGGAGTTATTCCCCCAAAGGTCGAGTTGCCAGAAAGTCCCAGAATGCCAGTGACTCATGTTGCTGAGCCCTTTCTCACCTCTGGCCCGCTGGCGCAGGGTTCTCTTTTGGGGGTTGTCGACGAGGCTGGTGGAGTGCCTGTGCGAGCATCAGTCAGAGTTGGAACCCCAGCTCAAAGTCGCTGACTTCTGTGAAGGAAAAGCATTGCTTGAGTCAAGTGTCTTGCCTGTACCTCTCCTCGTTTGAAGGAGTAATGTCTCCTCCAGCTTTGTCTTCACATGTTTCTGCGTGTTTGTTTGTGTATGTAAAACTTTCAAGCAAAATTCAGATTTGTAGAAATGGATACACGCCAGCTCAAATGGGTATATGATGATTCTGCCCACTCTGTGAGGCTTAGAGCCTTGCCGTTGACCAGATAAGTGGTGTTCTGCTGTCACGGGTGCTGTTCAGAGCTTCCGGTGACGGCTTCTTGGTAATGCCTCCACGCGTAGGCCCAGTGTGTTCTGCCCAGAGCATCTGCACTTACCAGTCTGGAAGGCTCCACTCTGCCCCTTACGAGGTGGGCAGGTCTTGGATCATACCTCCCCTCCCCAGTGAGGCCTCTCTGGAGCACTTCTCTGCAGGAATCTCTGGGACTGCACCCTGTTGGTTTCCTTCGTGGCACCTGTGGCGGTCTGGAATCAGGCTGTTTGTTTACTGGTTAATTGTGTTTCTCCTTCTGCTGGAACAGCCCCACCACGAGGGTGGGGCCGTTTCTGCCTTGTATTGTATTATATTTCCAGTGCCTGAAGGATCCTAACACAGAGTGCTTGCTTGTTATATCGTCATTAAATGAAGAGATGTATCTGAGCTTCCTTATCTGGCCACAAATTTTTTTCTCCTCTTGTAAGCCTTGGAGTTGCAGAAAAACATCTGCTGTGGGCTCCACGTGAGTCAAAAGCCGGAATGATGCAGCCAGTTAGTACATTTGATCCTGTTTACCGGGCCATGGTAGACCTTCTTTCAGTCCCCTTGTCCGCCATCCCCACTGAAATGTGGAGGGAAGAGAGACCGCCTGTGACAGTGTTTCCAGGTGTGGCTGAGAATGTGGACTTGGAGGCAGCTTGTCCTGGGCTCGGACTCCAGCTCCGTCACTCTCTGTGACTTTTTACACAAGTTAACTTCCCGCATCTAAGTTTTCTTATCTGTAAAATAAGGAATAGAAATAGAACTTCAGTGACTTTGGGGGAGCAGGGATTATTCTGTATAATATGATATATATATATATAAAACTTTGAAAGCAATAATATAGGATAATAAACATTTCCCAAATGGAGGAAAAAAAATCACCCATTATCCCATTTTCTTAACTCAAGTATTTTCACTGAAGTATCTTCCCATCTAATGTTTGTCTGTAGGTAGACACATTTCCTGTCGGATACACCGAGTTTGTATCATGCTAGCCTTCCTAGTTATGTTTATTGCATGCCCCATACTTTAATTATCCCAAATTCTATTCTTGGGCAGCAATGTTGCTGTTCCTTTTAATTTTTTTGCTATTATAAATGATGCCACAGTGAACATATTTGGGAAGATAATGTCTTCTTTGTTTTGAATTATTCCTCAGCTTAAAGACCCATATGTGATATTATTGCATCAAGGAATATTTAGGTCTACAAATTAAGACATACTTTGTGAACACAGTTAAAGCTGGATCTGCTCTTAGTCTAGACTTGTCCCATTTAAGGTGTAAGTGGATCCTCCTGTTTGGGGATTAGCTTCACAGGTAACTTCCCTTCTTCCTTTGGCTTTGAACATACTTGTGAGTTAGAAACTAGAGATTTCTCTTTTACAACTGAAATTTCTAGAAGGTGGAACCCTGGCTCTGCCACTCTGAAATACTGGTATTTACCTCATTTCTGGCATAGTAGTGGCGCCTCTGTGATAGACCCTCAAAACGGTTGGGCTGTTGTGGATGGGTGGTTGCTTGCTTTCATGGCATTATTGGAAGAGTAGGAGATGGGTGGTGTGCCACTGTTCTGGGTCTGAGGGAATGACGAAGCCATGAAGATGAGCAGGAAGAGTTTGACCCAGGTTGCTTTCATTCCTGCAACATTTTAGTCTTTTTCTCCTTTCCTCTTTTTTTTTTTTTTTTTTTTTGCCAGGAAGCCAAAAAGAAGTATGACAAGGAGACAGAGAAGTATTGTGGCATCTTAGAAAAACACTTGAATTTGTCTTCCAAAAAGAAAGAATCTCAGCTGCAGGAGGTAAGAAACTTTACTGGTGTCTGAATAAACTGTTTAATCTTTCCGTGGTGCTGTTGATACGTTCTGGTTACTCTCTGCTGGAGCCTCATTCTATCCCTCATTCCATGCTTGCTGCCCGCATTGCCTTTGTCCCTTCCTGATGCAGCCACGCTGTACGGCCGTCCCGCCTGTCCACGGCAAGGAACATGCAGCTGGTCCAGATCACCCTAATCACTAGGCTGTGCTTCCTCCTTTCAAACTGAGATCTGTTTTCTGTTTCTCTCACCCTTGACCTTGATTCTGTACTCTCTTACCCTGCCTTTCGACCACCTCCTTACATCACTAATTTGAAACGTTAGCATCTGAAACACTTTGGTCATCCTTCCTTAATGTGAAATGAAAAAAAAATTATTCCAACCGGTGCTTGACATTAGTCTTTTTTTTTTTTTTAAGCAGTATTTTATTGTCTCATGTATTTTGTGCTTAGGTAACTTTGTTTCAAAAAAGTAAATTCTCTGGTCTGCCCTTGTTGTTTTTTGGATTTGCATGGGGTCTTTTTTAAGAGTAGTTGTCTTGGAAAGAAAAGTCAGATTTGTGGCCTTGGAGCTGTGACCATTTTTATTTCGTTCATGGAGATTTGCATGGCGAGGGGGTTTCTGTTTTGGGGAGACAGGGCAGTTTGCTAGTGGAACTCCAAACTTGGCTACATGAATATCATCTTATTTAGCTCTTAACAGTTTGCTTGAACTATCTCAGGTGTGTGCTAAAGCGAGGCTGTGGCTTCCAAGCTAGCCCTCATTCTTCGGTTTCCTTTCTTTTTGAGCAAATTCCTTGCCGGTACTTCTGTTCATATGAAGATGGTAGGGTCAGAGGTTGAAAGATGAGGATTACTCAGGAGATGGTGGAGCCCAGGATTTGTTACACACCCTCAGTTAGGAAGTGTTGTGCTCAGAACTCTTTCTTTGAAATGAGTGTTTGAATCAGTTGTTTGAGTGATGGATACAGACTTATTGACAGGAAGTGTTTATAGTGGGCTTTGCAGATCAGTTCTTGGCCAACCAAGCAGCAGCAATTGTATTTGGGGTGAGCTGTAGGAAGTAAGAAACTGCTGACCTTTCCTTGAAGATTTTTTGCTTGAGTTAGGGAGGAAGTAGCCAAGGCAGGAGGAAGAGATTCTTGAAGTAGCAAAGCTGCTCGGGTAAATCTTGTCAAATGTGATTGAGAAGGTTAAGGAAATGCTGATTTTCATTGGATGATACAGAAAAGGCTATTCCCAGCTCTACGTGGGTCTATGGGCACTAGGAGATACCCAAGGATAGGTGAATTGTCTGTGATAAATACGTAATTCCATCTAGGATCTGTCCTGATCGGTTATCATTCTTCTAACATCATTTGGCGTTTAGGGTTTGGAAATGATAGGGAAAGGCATTTTGGCTGGAGCTCACAGTCACCAGATCTGGCTAACTCTGTAGTTCCTAAGCAGTTAGGTGACCATGCACCACGAGTGCAGTTATTCACAGCTGAGAGGATATGTGATTGTTCTAGCACCTACTGGTACCGGGAGGCCCACAGTACAGTTATCCTACCTGCATGACTTCACCAGAGTGAGGCCACTTCTCCTCTCGGTCTGCTCTCTCCATGCCTGGCTCCTGGTGAGTTGGTCTGGAATGAGTCCCACATTTTCTTTTGGGGCTGTGCCAATATCATCTCCCTGGACTGGCAGAGATACCTGCTTTACAAGGCTTGCTCTGCTATGTAGTTGACTGTGTGACCCGGGACAAGTACTTGGTCTCTCTGAGCTCTAGTTCCTTTGTAAAATACTCATAAAATACCTGTCCTGCCTACTTCATGGATGAGAAGGTAAATTATAGCCGCTACACAAATATAAAGTATTATCCCCGTAACTGGCCTGTTCCTCCCCCTCCCCTGCTCCCAAATTGGATGGCATTCTTCCTGGCTGCCTTAGTCTGTTCAGGCTGCTGTAACAGAATACCCTAGACGGAGTGGCTTATAAACAACAGAAATTTGTTTCTGACAGTTCTGGATCTTGGGAAGCCCAGGAACAAGGCACTGGCATATTTGGTGTCTGGTGAGGCCTGCTTCCCAGTTCGTAGATGGCTGTCTTCTAGCTGTCTCATCACATGGCAGAAAGGGTGAGGGAGCCCCCTTGGCCTCTTTTGTAAGGACTCTATCCTCATGACCTAATCACCTCCCAAGGGCCCCACCCAAATGCGATCACACTGGGGATTAGCTTTCATCATATGAACGTAGTGGTGAGGTGGGCAAACATTCTGTCTGCAGCACTGACTGTCAGTATTTATCTTAGTGGAAACTTTTTCATTATGCTTTTTTGTTACCATCCTTGTCTTTTTTTTACCCATTCACACTTCCTAAATACTTTGAAGGCAAGGAGTGGGCTGCAGGTCTTTCTTGCAAGTCCTGGTCTGTTCTCAAGCATTGCTTTTCATACCTAAGCTGAATTAAATTGAATAAAAAATCTCCTAATAATAACAATAATAATGATAATATTTTTATTAACAACAACAATAGCAGCCAGTGTTTACTGAATGCATATTCATGTACCAGGCGCCATGTTAAGCGCTTTA
Organism: Leucopleurus acutus; assembly: GCF_964270905.1. NCBI lineage: Eukaryota > Metazoa > Chordata > Mammalia > Artiodactyla > Delphinidae > Leucopleurus > Leucopleurus acutus. Next base: position 56,858,140 of record NC_139145.1, on the reverse strand, counting down.
TGTGTAATCTGCTCAAATCCTCATAACCACCCTATGAAGTACAGGTGGATTCCCTCTCTTTTACATAGGAGGAGACTGAGGCTCAGAGATGTTTAAATAGCCTGCCTATAGCTAGTCAGCAAGGATTTGAACCTTGGCTCCTGACTCTGGAGCCGTTTCCCTTAACCCAGTAAGCTCTTCTCTGGCCATCTTGTGGGGAAGGATGTTGCTGGGCTGCCTGCCAGCCATTGTTATTCAATGCGAGTGTCAAGCTAAGGGAATTGGAGAGCGGGAGGGACCTTGGTGATCCTCTGGCTAAACCTCTTAGAATTTCGTATGCAGGACCTGAGTTCCTTGCAGAGGTTACGTGATGTACTCAAGGTCTTCCAGCTATTTAGTGATGATTTTCCTCACATTTATTAAAAGATCAACTTTTAACAATATTATGAATCACCTACTACACATTTAACGGAAGCTACTTCCTTTGATGATCCAGAATTATTCCCTGATTGCAGGCCTGCATGAATACTTGTAAATTCTAGCCCATCCTGGACCTCTGGTGGCTGAAATGACTGGGCAGCGATGTGGAGTGACACTGCCATCTAGTGGAAGACTTTTTAAAAGCCAGTGTTTTCTTCAGTGGCTCAGAAGCTGGCTTCAAAGATAATAAATCATTCCTTGGACAAATTATTTCTTGGACGCTTCTGTGAAAGTCCGTTCGGGAGTTGGGTGTGTTGTGGGGAGTGAAATGAATGATCGGAACCTACAGTCTAGGAGAATTTTTCTTTTCCAAGAAGCACGGAATGGTTGGTGGGTCTTGGACAAGCTGGTAGATTGACAGCTTCTTAAGTAACAGGGCAGAGGAACTGCCTGCCCAGGGGTTGGAATCTGGCTTCTGATTCCATCACAAGAGGAGCTAAGGATGTGGTAAATTCTATGGCGCATATGAGAGGGGCATTGGCAGGAGCAACCTACCATTCCATTTGGGATTTCATCTTCCTTTTCCTCTGGAAATGCATTGTTACGCTTTTTTTCTCAGTGCTGGGCCACACAGAGATCAATTCATTTATTCCTCAAGCATCAGTTGAATGTTTGCTGTGGGCCAGGCCCTGTTCGGGATCTGGAATGGAAAAGTGAGGCAAGGCCTTTGCTGTTATCGACTTTATATTCTAGTAGGCAATACATGAAAAGAGAGAGAAATAAGTAAGAATTTCATGTAGTGATAAGGAAATAAATTGGGAGATAGGATAGAGACTCCCTGGGGTAACATACCTAAAATAACGTCATTGTAGGCTTCTCTAAAGAGGTGACATTTGGATGGAGACCAGAATGAAGAGAAAGAGCAAGCTGGGTGAAAAGCTAGGACAATGTTCTTTAAGTTATGGGTGTGTCATAAGAGCTGAGTTACTGGGTCATGACATAGAATAGGCTAGACTAGAGTGAAAAATATGAAAGTATGTTGCACCTAATTATAAATGTTTGTTTATTGGGTCATAATGTAAAAGGTATTTCTTACTGTGCATTAAAGTTTTAAAAAATTGAATATTTATCTAGGGGAAGAGGTTTTCAGGCAGAAGGAAGAGCAAGTGCAAAGATTGCCTGGCAAGAAAGAGTTCGGAGTGTCGGAGGGTAGCTAGGAGCCCCAGCTGGAGCTCAGTGGGAGAGGGGTAGGGAAGGAGGGCTGGGCCGGTTCCTCAGGGTCTTCAGACCATGGGAGAGGCCAGGGGGAGGTGTTGAAGGAGCTGTGAGAACAGCTGATGGAGATTTTAGGAAAGCTATTCTGGCTGCTGGGTGGAGGCTGGATTGCGGGAGCAGAGAAAGAAAGCAGGGAGGCCAGTGAGGCGAGGGTTGGAACCGCCCAGAGAAGATGTGGCTGGCTTAGGGTAGGAGCAGGGATTACAGCCCATCTGCTCCAATGTCCCTGGTGATAACCCCCAGTGTGCACAGAACACTTCCTGGTTTTCAAATGTCCACATCCTTTAGCTCATTTTCTCTTTGAAACAGCTCTACTCAGAGCAAGGGCAGATCATAACATCTCCAGCCTTCAGGTGTGGGGAAGAGACCCGGAGAGGATAAGTGACTGGAGCGGGTCCCACCGGCTAGAAAATGATAGAACTGCAACTCCCACCCAGATTGTTGCTCTCCTGGCTCTCTCACTGACGCTGGGCTCTGCTCTTCTTCTCAGAGGACTTTGCTCCTGGCTCCTCCAGCCCTGCCTAACTTGCAGCTTTTCTGAATGACTTTTATTTCTCTTGTGTCTCACTTGGCAAGCCCAAGCAGAGAGGATGTATCGGGGGTGTGGGGGAGGTCAGGGAAATAGATGCGTCCCTAGGTGTAAGTGTGTTGGATTTGCACTATGAGAAATGAAGGACTACAGGGACTTAACGGGCCTTAGCCGGCAGGAGCCCAGGTGGAAGGTGTGTCAGGCACTGGTCCACCGGCTACACCTGGCAGGGGGCGTGGTGCAAGCACTTTCAGAAACTGCGGTCTCCGAATAAAGGTCTGTCAGTGCTCAGACATCAGCTCTCCTGCTTGGAGGCTTAGGTGATGCCCCCAGGCTTAGCCCTTCATTTTGGTTTTGTGCAGCTGTTACTTAGGGGACTGCCTTCTGCATATTAATATGGAAGTTGCCCCGCGAGAAAGTTGCTAGCAGACTTGAATGGAGTCTTTTGGGTTGTTTCATGGTGCCTTGTGCTTTTCCAGAGTTTGTCATTTTCTTTTTATTTACATGATTATTTAATTATCTCTTTTCCTCCTCGTGCTGTGAACTCCATGAATGAATGAATGAATGATTGGCCAGCTCCTTAAGATGTCAGGTTAGCAATACCATATTTGGTATAATGAAGTAAAAGGTCTGTCCCAGTGTTGTTCTGCAGGAATCTTGACAAAGGAACACTGAAAGAAATACTCCTTTGGGGGCTTTGTCTTTGTAAAGTATGTTATCGAATGACATACTTCATTTCTAAAGAAAAGAGTGGAAAGGGTAAGAGCTTTATAGTGAGAGTTAAGGTACTTCCCAGCACAGCATCTTGCTACTCCACACATGCTCATTTTCTCCCCTGGGTTCTGGATCCCAGATCAGTGGCATAACTGTAGCCAGGTGTGGACCTTTACAGCCCACACACCTGTACAGAGAGGGAGGTGAGGTTCCGAGGCAGCAATGTAATTACTCTGCTTGGGGTAAACTAATAGTTCATCCTCGTCCGAAGAAAGTATGTGCGACCGTGTGAAAATGTTCTTTTCTGAGGTCCTCTGCCCCCTGTCAGGTTGTTTTGTTCATTTAGAAGGATGGGAGGAGGATGGCCCTGTATGTTTTCTTTTTCTCTTTAAAAATCTGTCTTGTATGGAACTTAGGTCGGCCTAGGGTGTGGGGAGGCGGTAGAGTCTAGTGGTTTAGGAATGTGCAGGGGTCTTGGAGGCAGATCAGCCAGGACAGAAATCCCAGCTCTGCCTCGTACCAACTAGGTCAGGTTCCTTAACGTTAGCAGATTTCATTTACTTCCTGTAAATTACGGGTAAGGATATCTTCTTTTTAGGAACGTAATGAGGGTTAAATAACTGAAAGTATAATGAGGATTGAATAAGGTAATGATGTACAGCTTTTTTTTTTTCTTTTTTTGCGGTACGCAGGCCTCTCACTGCTGTGGCCTCTCGCATTTGCGGAGCACAGGCTCCGGACGCGCAGGCCCAGCGGCCATGGCCCACAGGCCCAGCCGCTCCGCGGCACGTGGGACCCTCCCGGACCGGGGCACGAACCTGTGTCCCCTGTATCGGCAGGCGGACTCTCAACCACTGCGCCACCAGGGAAGCCCTGATGTACAGCTTTATGGGCATGGTTCCTGGCACAAAATTAGCGCTCGGGTAACCATGATCATTGTTCTTATTTCTGCTTCATGCTACTGCATTTGTTTTTAAAAACCATCTCCAGAGATTTTTTTTGCCTGCTTGCTGAATCCTCTCCTCAGATAGTGACCTGATTTTTCTCTGAAATTCCATCTTGTTTGTAGGCAGACAGCCAAGTGGACCTGGTCCGGCAGCATTTCTATGAAGTATCCCTGGAGTACGTCTTCAAGGTGCAAGAAGTCCAAGAGAGAAAGATGTTTGAGTTCGTGGAGCCTGTAAGTAGATGCTCAAGGTTTCACTGTGTACCCAGACTTTCATCCCCCACCCCTCATTCCAACTACCTAGATGACGAAATGCTCTAAGTTGTTAATGAAGAGATTGACCAGCCCTGATGCTGTGCCTTCTGCTAGTAACAGTGCTTGGTCAACTGGCTACCCTGGGTTCTTCCCAGTACAACCACAGACATGGGTGTAGAGCATTCAGCAATGGTTCCATCCTCTAGCTACCTTGCGTTGTGCTGGTTGGTTTCCAAGTCAGAGTAGGGGAGGGGAGGAGTTTTCATCTTGCCAAACAGTAGTGATGACACCTTAACTTTCCTCCTTCCTTCCCTGCTTCTTCTCTCCTTCAAGTAACGCAAGTGTAGCAGTAACCCAAGGAAACCATTCTCTTTTTGCCTCCTAAGTTCAAAGCCCCTCCTTATCCCAGGCATGTATTAAAAGATGCGATATAAAGCAATTTCTCACTCTAAGTTTGTTATAACCAAGCAGCATGGAGATCGTTCAGAGTGAATCGTGATGGGATTTGGACTTGGACAGAATGTTCCATTGGGCATGAAGGGTTGCAATGTGGGGACACGTCTGGCTGTAGCTTAGGCCACCCCAGTGTGGTTGTGGTTTTGTGCAGATGTGGTATTGCTCTACCCCTCTGTGGCACTAGTGTTCAGAATCCATGGAAACACCAAATAAGCATGTGGGCCTCAATTTAAAACTCTTGCAGATCTTGAATTTTTCAGCTGAATGCAACCTCTGATCTAGACCCAAGCCTGGGGTCTCTATACAAATGAGATTACCTACCTAGATTTAAGAAAGTGATTTTCGGGGCTTCCCTGGTGGCGCAGTGGTTGAGAGTCTGCCTGCCGATGCAGGGGACACGGGTTCGTGCCCTGGTCCGGGAGGATCCCACATGCCGCAGAGCGGTTGGTCCCGTGAGCCACAGCCGCTGAGCCTGCGCGTCCAGAGCCTGCGCGTCCAGAGCCTGTGCTCCGCAACGGGAGAGGCCACAACAGTGAGAGGCCCGCATACCGCAAAAAAAAAAAAAAAAAAGTGATTTTTCTTAAGCAAATAACAAAACTATAAGAAATTGAAAGAAAGTGACTGCTCTTTTTGGTCAAGAATGTTCTGTGCCCTGTTTCTAATTTATAAACTTTGGGGATGCTTTTTAGGCACGTAGACTTACTGGTAGTTTCAGGACTCCATTTGGCCTTGGAATTTGTTGCGTCCATCTTTTACTTTGCTGGAGCTATTTTGATCTTGGGAGTCTACTCCCAGCCATGTCATCTGGCAGATTCTTCAAAGCTATTAATTACCTCAGTCTTATCTGAATAAGGGAAACTTTAGAGCCAGCTTCCTTTCCAGCAATGATCTCTGCCAAGATCTCAGGTCAAAATCCACATCTTTCTGCAGGGTCTGTGAGATGGGGAAAGCCATCTGTCAGAGAAAGCAAGCTTGTTGATTTCCCTGCTTGGGGCCCAGAGGTGTTAAAACTAGCCATTCAGTCACAGGTTGACTAAAAGAAAGTCTCATCTCTCTTGTGGCTGGAGCAGGAATTCAAATGCTGTCATGAAGAATTAGCCTTTGGCCTTTTCACTTGCTTTTACTAGAACTTCTAGAGGAAAAAAAAACCAATGTGATTCTCATAATCTTTATGTATACTTTGTTCAATATTATTCTATAAATAACTGATTTTGATGAGTTGCATTTTAATTGACGCATCCTATTTTTGAGTTGTTTTTTTGTGTGTCCATTTTGATGTCTCCATAGAGTGAATCAGATATCATATCTGTTAGCTTTTGCTGACTAACAGATAACCATAAAACCTTATACAACAACAGACGTTTATTTCTTAACACATCTGTGGGGTTCATCTAGTCTAGGCTGGGCTCAGCTGGTTGACTCTGCTCATCTAGGTGGGCTTTCCTCTCCTCCTCCCCCACCATATCCTCCTCCTACCTTTCTTCCTCCTCTTTTTTTTTTTTTTTTTTTAAAGAAATCTATAAGATTTATCCTTCTGTTTCCTGGCATGCTACTGTAGTATATCAGTGTCTTAGGTCTTTTGAGAGGCAGTGTAGCATCATCGTCAAGGGCTCTAGAACCAGACTGCCTGCATTTAAATCCCAGCTCAGCCATTTTCCAGCTACGCATTCTGGGGGAAGTTATTTTTTGAGCCTTAGTTTTCCCCTCTGTGAAATAGGTATGATAATACCACTTTTATAAAGATGTTGGGAGGATTACCTGAGTTTATCCAGGTAAGATGCTTAGAATAGAGCTAACCTAAGTAACACCCAGTTATTATATAATTGCTTATTAGGACCCAGTTAGCGATTATTTTTTATTCTGAAGTAGAGGAATATATCAATTTTGGCCACCCAGGGCCTCCTCAAGTGAGCAGATGAGTCAAGTGCCAGTATTAACAGGGCCTACTTGGTTTAATCTAGTCTTGGTAAATGTAAAAGCATTTATTTTCTGAATAGCATAGAAAATGCTGATGACCCAGCTGCTCTGTCTGAGGAGCTCACAGTCTCCTTGGGGAATCAGTGTCTATGGTAAAGAGCTAGCCAAGGTAGCAGGCAGTTCAGTGCCAGCATGCATAGGATGGATGTACCAGAGGGATTTAAAAAGTAGAGAACCATTGTGGTTTGCAGATGTTTTTGAAGTCATAAAGTGAGGCACCTGGAGAGCTAATGAAAAAAAGGTCTGGTCTCATGTTAGAGTGAAGAGAAAGTGGTAGGAGCTTGTCCTGAGTTAAGTTAAATGAGTTGGCGGAGAGGTTGGATGTAGATGTGTGACCTTCACTTTTCTATAGAAGTTCTTGTTTCTGAGCACACCAGTTGATAGGCAGGTGAGTGGCTGGAGATGTGGGTAGGGAGAAGAGAGTCACACAATGAAAGAGCTACTGGCCAGATCACTGGTTCTCAAAGTCATAGAAATACAAATTCTCAGGCTCTACCCCACACCTGAAATTTGTGGGTAGGGCCCAGTCGTATATTTTTTTGTAAGCCTTCCAGGCGATTCTGTTGCACATTAAAGTTTAAGCCACTGGCCTAGATTGTACAAAAGAAGAACGTGAAATAACGGTCGATGATATCAGCTGAAACTCTGTCATGTTCTGTGTAATAAGTGCTTTACCACATTATATCATTCAATCCTTGTATCATCTCTGAGGGTAGGTACTGTTTTTGTTTTCAGATAAAGAAATGGAAGCACATTTATTTACTTCTGCAAGGTCACACCTAGTAAATAGCAGAGCTGTAGTGGTCTGACTCTTAATCTCTATGAAACAGCATTTGACTACTTAAGGGCGGAAAGGAAACAAGCAAAAAAATCGATTGAACTAAATTGTTGGGGTGCCTGGTGTGCATATTCATGTGTTGAGTTGGTTGCAGTCAAGGGAATCTTCCAGCCATTCAAGGAACCTCCATGTACATCGACTATGTTCATTTGTTTCTTAGAAAGTAACTTCAAGTGCCGGAAGTTATTGACCTTCAAAAAAAGAAACAAAATTTTAGTATGCTTAGGAAGAAAAATCAGACTCTGGGATCTAAACCGTATATTTTTGTGTGCCCTGGAAACCTTAATTTTCTTGTTGAGGTACTAAATGTTCTGGAGATTGGGATCGTAGATAATGACACGACTGGCTTCATGAAGGTGAAGCCATATTCCGTCTGTTGCCTGAGTTTTCCTAATTGAAGGTTACCTACTACGGCAGAGAGCTCACTCTCTACGTTCGTCACGCTCCACAGCCTCTGAATTTCGCCTCCAGAGTATTTCTTGGTGCTGTGCCTTCCTGTCCTTTCTCACGGCTTCCGCCCCATTGCAGCTTGTCATTCTTTCGCTTTGGTCAGTGGCATCCTGTCCTGACCCTGTCAGCACAGTGCCTTTTCTGACACATCGGTCTGATTCTGTCCTTCTGGCTGAGCAGCCCCTGCCAGCACGCCTGTGCTAATTAAGCCCATTACATAGATGATCTCAATCTCTACCGTAATCCACTGCAGTAACAGGTTAAAGACAAGTTGAAGGGAGTTACCTGGCTTACCCAGCCCAGCTTTTCATCCCTTTACTGGCTGCCCTTCTCTTCGTCAGTGTGAATGAATGGTTCTTGGTAGCTGTATTCTTCTGCTAGGGATGCTGTCACAAAGCACCACAAACTGGGTGCCTCAGACAACAGAAATGTATTGTCTCATAGTTCTAGAGGCTAAAGGTCTGAGATCAAGGTCAGCATGGCCCTGCTGCCCCTGAAACCTGTAAGGAAAAACCCTTCCTTTCCTCTTCCTAGCTTCTGGTGGTTTCCTGGCAGTATCTGCCATTCCTTGTTTTATAGATGCCTCACTTCAGTTCCTCATTTTCACAGGACTATCTTCTCTCTGTGTTTGTTACTGTGTCCAAATTTCCCCCCTGTCTAAGGACATCAGTCATTTTTGATTAGGGCCTAATGGATTCATTTTAACTTGATTATCTCTGTACAGACCCTATTTCCACATAAAATCACATTCTGAAATACCAGGGTTTAGGACTTTGTATCTTTTGGGTTTGGGGGAAAAAATTCAACCCAAAACAGTAGCTCTATTCTATAAATGGAAAAAAACTTAAATTTATCACATAGTCCAGAAGGTTGTAACCATCACTAATAACGCAGTTACATTTTTGTTTATTATTTTTTAAAAAATCTGTGTTATCAGCTAGGAAATAGGAATAAATTTTCTTACAGTTATTCTCAGAGGAAAACAAGGAAGGGGCAGAAGGCAGAGGAGGGTTGGGAGGGTCTTCCTCTGGCATTTGCTTTGTCATGCTGTGATTGCATGCCTGGCTGTCCAGGGAGGAGCCTGGGTGGACATGCTGGCTTCTCTTACCTGATAACCAGGTGAGGCTACAGCAGGCGCTTCCTCTGTGTGTGTGAGTGGAACCATTTCTTTGAGGCAGACAGATCCTTGCATCTCGGGGGTCCTTCTGTGGGCCGTGCCCAGCTCCCTGAGCAGTGGACTTTCATTTCCCTTGGGGTCATAGGTTCAAAGATTCATACAGTGTGTGGGAGGTAGGGGAGGGGACGAAAGATGCTGTGAGGGGAGAAGGAAGGAAGTGGCCCAAAGATAACAATACCTAAGGCATCATTTCCTGTAGAAAAAATGGACAATCAGCCATGATACCAGAGGAAGTGAAAACCAAAATAAACATTGGCAGCTCTCTGCCTTTGGAGTGCTTGTGTGTATACCCAGGTGGCATCTTAGCAAGCTGTTTGAGATAGTTAATTACCCTGAGTAAGAGAGGCCCTGTTGACTGTAAGTGCAGCATAAATCAGCGTTAATAGAAGGGATGACTCGAGAATCAGCTGCTTATCTTCTGCATTATTCTCCACTAGAGGGTGACTCAGTGCCCTGGAAAAGCGATGGGGCGCAGCCTTCAAGGACAACAGGGAGGGAAGAGATAAGAGAGGACTGTTGTCCTTGTGAATACTGGCACTAGGTTTGGCATAAGAGCTCCTTCTTCTCCATTACTGGAGCCATTTAGAAGGAAAAGTGTGGGCCACGTTCTCAAAAATGTATTTTACATAGAGGACTTTGCAAAGACTTTGGTCATCTTTGAAGAAAAGAGTTCATTATTAGTCTTTGGTGACTCTCTGTGGCTTACCACCCATTCCTTAATTTAGGTGAAGGGTGTATATATGGTGCCTCTAGATGTTTTTATAGCCAGAGGACCCAGCAGTGCCTGTTCCCTCTCCTCCTGTAAGGATCTAAGGGAACAGATGCTCCAGGGACAATGGCAGCAGGAAGTCAAGGGATCACATTGTTATAAGCTGGGGTTTTGCCTGACTTTCCAGTGCAGAGCTCTTTGATAAAGTGGGCTGGGCATGTGGCTTTGTCTGAAGACAGGTCAGTATATACCTCGGTGCTTACCGTTCCTGCCACAAGCAAAGTGTGAGAGTTTCCTTTACTCTCATTATTAGGGCTGCTGCTCAAAAAAGGAGAGTAGGTGAAACAAAGTGAGATTGTGTTTAATAAGTAAAGGTATGTTCATTTAAGGACTAGAAGATTAAACACAACAATATAAAGTGGTGCAGCTGTGTCTTGGTGTAACACGTATTTGAGGCAGGTCAGAGGGGACAACTCAGACGGTGTGAGTTGGCATTGAGAAGTTCAAGTTAGAATGGGGCTGGTCTCCAAATGTAGTAGAACTGGGCTTGTGATGGAGGTGAGGTTCTGGTTCTTCTGAACCTTGTTCAGGCTTTAACTATAATCCTGTCTTCAGGTTGAGATTTGGGACTGAGACAGGATATGTAGAGCTTGGGAAGGGGCCAGGGAAGCATAACAACAGTGAGGTTTACATATGGGCACTGGGAGGAGAGACGGCAGGAACGTTTATTTAGCTTGGAGAAGGGAAGGCTGGCAGGGGCTCAGGGTGGGGACATTAATGGTTTTTAAGTATATGAAGGCATGTTGTGAGAATTGTAGTGAACAGATGTTTTCACTCTTCACTAAAGACAAGACTAAACAAGGAATGGGCTTACCTTTTAGGCTGTGACACTTTTAAGTGAGAATTTAGGGAAACCACCTAAATGAAAATGTGGGAACATGAGATTATTTTAATAAAGGAGTCCAGAGTGTTTACTTCTGGAGAGCTTCTGGAAAGTACAGAAACATGCTTGAGCTGAAATCTGATCTGGGTGATTTTCTTTGATTTGACTTTGCCTGTTAGACTGCAGACTCAGGACACACCAGCTTCCTTTTCTCCCTTCCTTGTTGGTTATCAACATAACCACACCCTTCTGCGTGATAACCTGATATTATGAATATACTAGAAGGAGACTGAGTGAGTGGGAGCCCTGGTCTTCAGCTTCTGAAGAAGTGATTTTCTTAGGAGGTGATGAGGCTTCACAGGGGAAGAGCTTGGATGTTGGTGCCAGGAGGCCTGGTTTCAAATCCTGGCTGCCACTTCCTGTGTGTTTTGGGGCAAGTTAGTTAACCTCTTTGAATCTGCTTCCTTACTGATAAGTTGGAGATGATAGCAGTATTCATTTCATAGGTTGTTATGAATATTCAGTGAGACACAGGGCATATGAAGTTACAGTGCCTGGCATGTAAGAAGTGCTCAGTAAACGATAGTCATTATTATTACCTTATTCTAGACTTTCAAACCGGGGCTGGGAACTCAGATACAGCTCCATGGTACCTTTTGAACCTGCCTATGTTAAGTTTGCCCTTCTGCCTTCATTACAGCTACTGGCATTCCTACAAGGACTCTTCACTTTCTATCACCATGGTTATGAACTGGCCAAGGACTTCAACGACTTCAAGACGCAGTTGACTATCAGCATACAGAACGTGAGTAGGCGAGGGGACAGGCTTCCGTTCCCTCGCTAAGGGAAGGAAAAACAAAGTATGGGTCTGGTTGCATACAGATCACTTAAATGGACTGATGTGCAGGTGGGGAGGATGGGTCTTGCTTGGGTTCAAAGGGCAGTGGGGGTCAGGCATTTCTAGGGTGCTGGATGGTCCCAGGTTAGAGCATCATCCTCTCCTCCATTATTTCAAAGCACTATTTTTATGTTCTCGGAAATGCTGCTGCTGCTTATGTTTTAAATCTGTAACGCCAGAATCAGGATTTCCTTTGGCAGTGGAAGTCCCAGCCCCACCCAGCCTAGCCTCCCTCTGTGCATCTAGCCGCCTGGCCCCATAAAACCATAGAGTGTGTGTGTTCAGGGGATGGGGATGGGGTACACATGCTGGCCTTGGGCTCAAAGGATGTGCTGTTGTTCACCTCTCAGTGAGGCTGCCAGGAGATCCAAGTAGGTGCGCCTTACTCCCAATCTCCCTTCCCAGATTGTAAGCAGCAGGACCTTTGCGTGCGCGGAATCCTGCTGAGGACTCTGGTTAGCGGTCACTGGGGCTCAAACCCCCTTCTTCCCTGTGTGATGGGGCCACTTTAATCTGCATGTTGTCTTTGTCTTTGGATGATCCTGTGTCCAAATAAACCCAAGTATGTCTGTGCGGGTTGAACTGCATGCTTTAAGAAGCCTGAGCTTGCCCCCTCATGGTTCTCTGCAGTGCCTCAGAGAACAGGAGTTTGCAGGGTCTTGGATGAGCTGTCACAAAGCATGGCTTCCCTTGGGCCGGGTCCCTCAGAAGGCAGACTCTGAAGTGGAGATTTATACAGAGCAGGTCCCCCGGAGGCAGTGTTGGCAGAAGCACCTGTGACAGAGTGAGGGCAGCAGGCCCTGCCGGAGGAGAAGCTGAGTGGTGAGGACTCAGCCGATGCCCTGGGCCCCCTGGAGCTGGGATGGTCCCTTGACCCTCTCCCCCTTTGGCCCCTGGCTTCGCCTAGTTGCTGGGTGCAGGGTGCCCTGGGGGAGGGGTAACCTTAAGTGAAGCAGCTCCATTTGAGGAGGGAGCCATCAGCAAACAGCTGGAGGAAGAGCATCTCTGTCCTGGAGGGAGGTGGAGGGCGTACCCTGCTGTGGACCATCCGAGTCAGAGTGGCCTGGGATGCTTGTTAGAAATGCGCATGTCTGGGTTGAGAGGCGCTAAACTTATCTTTCAGGGTGAGAACTGGTCATTTGCATTTCCTGCCGGTTCCCCAGGTGATTTTGATGGTCCCTAGAGTTTGAGAGTCATTCTGACATAGGGCTTTAAGGCCAAAGTATATTTCTTAAAAGGGAACATTTTTGCCTGATTCCTAGATGGCTGAATGTTCCTTACCTGGTTTTAGATCTAAGAATTCTGTAGGTTGATGTTCTGAAGTGCTAGAGGTGGGAACAGGGTTTCATTTCTTTGATTTGAATAAAATTCCTTTCATCCTAGACAAGAAATCGCTTTGAAGGCACCAGGTCAGAAGTGGAATCCCTGATGAAGAAGATGAAAGAGAATCCCCTCGAGCACAAGACCATCAGTCCCTACACCATGGAAGGGTACCTCTACGTCCAGGAGAAACGTGAGTGCTGGGTCGGCCAGCGGTGTGGGTGTCCTCTTGCCTTTTTCCCAGGAGCTGGGGGGTGTATCCAGTAGTGCCTGGCCTGGAGTACGTATTTCGATGAAGGAGAGTGATTTTATAGTTAGGTTTCCTAGGGCAGAGATGCTGTCCGCCAGGTCTTGTCTACCTCCCAGTGATGTGTTATGTTTCCTTTGTAACTGGGAATTTCCTTGCAACCTGGAATTCATTGAGGCTCTGCGGTGCCCCTTCTCTCCCTGGTGTCACTCTACTCTTGAGGTTCCTGTACCTTCAGTGTAGCTTTATATACCATACCCTTGGTGTAGAGGCCTTGGAAAGGTCTGGCTGGCTGGACCTTATTGTCATATCCTTCGGTAGACTTAATAGTTGGTGATTTTGTTTTCATTTGAGACTTGTTTCAGCAAGGCCCAAGCAATCATGACTTAGGCCCTTTCTCTCTTCTCCTCAACCCCTGTCATTCCAACACACTTAAATTTTATGAAAAGTAGAAACAAAGGCTCACTTCAAGAGCCAGGAAGAAGAGCCATTGACTTGCCCATAGGACATCAAGGAAAGAAATGCCAGGTGCTGCTAACCCAGAGTTTACAACGATGACTCAGATTCGTGCACTGGGCTGTTGCACTCGCAGACTTAATTCATGCGTGCGGTGCTAGAGATTAAAGAAAGTGCATTGTTTTTCTTTAATGGGTAGCGCTTCTTGTAGTTTCGCACCTGTGCTTTCTGGCTGGACACTGTTGATTTAGGATTAGTTAAATATCTTCACTCCTATCTGCTTCTTAATGGAACAAAACACTCAGTTTCAGTGATTATTCTATTCAGTGATTACTCAAAAATTTCCTTGGACTTAAAATTGTTCCCTGGTGACAGAGGTGTAGTAATGGGGTTGGAGGTTGGATCATCAGTTGTGATGGGAGTTTTATGTCCCTTATTCTTGCAGGTATGAGCCTGTTAAGGCTTGTAAAAAACAGAAGCTACTTTAGTTGTGTGTTATACCTGAATATATGGTCATATCTTCTTTGCCCAATGAGAAGACCATCCCCAAAAGTTTTAAGTCAACTTGAAAATAAAAATTTTTAAGACTATAAAAATACAGTTCAGTGTCCACTTATAATACTTAATTTATTAACATTGGTCACTTACGTGTAAAGTCAGTATAAGCACTCACATGACATCGTACAATTTTATTCAAACACTTCATGTGTTTTTTCAACATTAATGTCTTGATTATCATTAGAACCATATTTTGATTCTCCAACACAGTGGTCCAGAGCATATCATTAGAATACAGCTTTTTTTTTTTTAATTTGGAAGTTTTGGAACATTATTTTGAAGTAGTTTCAAACTTACAGAAAGTTGCAAGAATAGTATAAAGAACGACCATATGACCTTTTCCCAGATTCACGAATTTTTACCATTTTTCCAGTTAGATCATTCTTTCTCTCTCTGTATGGGTGTGTGTGCATATCACAGTCACACACACACACACACACACACACACACACACACACACACACGCACACACACACATTATAATTTTTTCTGAACCATTTGAGAACGGGTTGCATATACCATGCTTCTTGGCTTCAGTGTGTATTTTCTCAAAACGTTCATTTATGTAACCACAGTTACATATCCAGGAAATTTAACATTGATAAGATATTTCATCTAAACAATATTTCATATTCCCATTTTGTCAGTTGTCCCAGTGATGCCCTTATAGAGCATTTTGTTTTCCTCCAGTATAGGAGCTTATACAGCATTTAGTTGTCATATGACAACTTTAGTCTCCTTTACCCTAGAACAGTTCCTCTGATGACATTGACGTTTTTGAGGAATATCGGCCAGTTCTTGTATAGAATTTGTTCATTGTGGGTGTGTCTGATGTTTCCTCATGATTAGATTCAGGTTATGCATCCCTGGTCAAATCCTACATAAGTAATGCTGTGTTTTTCCCGGGTGCCACATCCAGAGCACATCCCGGGTGGCACATCCAGAGCACATCCCGGGTGGCACATCCTCTGCCCTCCGTGGTCTTGTTGATTTTGATCACCCAGTCAAGGTACTTTCTGTTTTCCCCACTGTGCTGTCACTATGTTTCCCTTGTAACTGATAAGCGGTCTGTGGGGCGGACACCTTAAGACCGTGCCCTTCCCTCATCAGACTTTGCCTCCATGGAGTTAGCATCCATTGACAATCCTGGCCTGGGCTGACCTTTACTGTGATGGTCGCAAAATGGTGATTTTGCAGCTCTGCCACTCCCCCCACATTTATTAGTTGCCTTTCGGTGTGCTATAAGGAAGCGTCCTCCCGCTTTCTACCTCCCTCCTTCTCTCCTTTCCTTCCTCCCTCCCTCCCTCCCTTCCTTTCTTTCTTTCTCTCTCTCTCTCTCTCTCTCTCTCTTTCTTTCTTTCATCTGTCTATCCATCCATCTTTCTACTGTCAGTAGGACTTTTGAGTTCCCATTTTGTTCATTAGGCTAAATCCATTACTGTCCTTGTTTATTATGATGCTCAAAGTGTCCAAGATACAGCACTTTTGAAATCTTTGTGTTGTGCTGTCACTGGAATTTATTCCCTAAGCCACAGAAACACAGTTGAATGGTTGGTGTTTTCATTTGTCCTTGATGCTCCAGGGTAGACACTCTGTTGCTTTTTAAGTATACTAAGTGACATCCAACACTTGCAATGGGCATTCATACCGTGAAAAATAATTATTAAGTGTCTGCTAAATCTGTTTTCATTATTGTTTTTTAATCATATCTGTTATGTGATGTCTATAAGCATCCAGAACTCGTATTGATTGAGGTCCTTGCAGGCTAATAATGCCAATCAGGCCTTCTTTCTCTAACAATACTTTGTTGTTTGAAATAAGGTAATTGGCCAGGCACCTGATAAAATCAGATACTGTCAGAATTCATCTGTAGGGCATCTGCCTCTTTCCTGAGGGATAATTTTGAGGGACAAACTCCTTAGATTACATTTGAGCATTTACAGTTACTTCTGTTCCACATGTCTGGTGTCTCTGGGTTTTCCTTGTCTGCTTTTCAGATCTTCTTGAGTTCTGCTAAAGTAAAAATTAGGGGTTTGGAAGTAGGTCAGAACCCCTGTACGTGTGTGCACATGGTCGCAGAACAGCTGTGTGGGAAGCATGAAGCCATCGCACCAGATGGGAACAGTGACAAGCACTTTGAGGAGCTTTTCTGTGTTCCTTCTCAGTCATCTTACTCCTGTCAGGGGAGAGAAAGGAAACTTCAGATGGAGATTGATAATATGGGAAAGTGAATTAATTTCCCCAGGGAACCTCTACTTCCCTTATATTTTAAGACCCATCGGATGCAGCATTTAGTGGCAAACAGTCTTCCTTGGTCCTTGGGGAAAGCCCTGGGTCGGTTCCATTTCCAGCTTGTGGAATCAGATTTCTGCCTGTTCACGTCTAGCTGGTGTGGAGAGTATATCGCCCTTAGAAACAGTTTAAGGATAGGTGAGCATTGTGAGTTACTGGTTGTGTGTTTTTCCAGCATGCAGTGGACGTGTAGAGATGTTTTATGGGGAATATTACCTTGCAGGTCATTTTGGAACTTCCTGGGTGAAGCACTACTGTACATATCAACGGGATTCCAAACAAATCACCATGGTACCATTTGACCAAAAGTCAGGAGGAAAGGGGGTGAGTTCATTTTTAAATTTCATGCTTGATTTGCTTGGTTAACATATGATGAGTATAATGCATGTTTGAAGTTAACACCTCCAATTTTCACTGTAATTTTCTTAATTTTTATACAGTAGTTCCAGGAGGCATGGCACCTGAAAAAGGAAATAAAACAAGATGATTATTTTGAGCACTAAGTTACATTGGCAGCTGCAATTAAGAAAGCTTTTTGTATTTCACATATATACAGTGTTAAGTGTGTATAATGTGTTTAGATGCTAGAAATTCTTGGATGACCTCATCCTGTGAAACTGATTCTTGTCACTCTCACCCAATACCCAGAGGGCTGCCAGTTGGCAGTTTAGATGTCCCAATTATCTGTTGCTGTGTAACAGGTCACCCAAAAATGTAGCGACTTTGAAAACAACACCAGTCATTTTAGCATTTCCTACACTTTCTGTGGGTAAGATCTTTGCGGAGCATTTGGATAGATGGTTTGAGCTAAGGGTTCCTTATGCTGTTTCAATCAGATAGTGACTGGAGCTGGATCATAAGGGTCTGAAGCAGCTCTGGGCTGGTCAGATATAGCTCTCTTCCTTTCTCCTGACCTCCTCTCCCATTCTCTTCCTTCTCTTCCTCTTGCTCTGTATAGTCTCAGGGCCTGTCCTCTGGCCTCTTTACATGGGCTATTTTGGGTTTCCTCACAGCATGGCAGCCTCAGGGTAGCTAAAGGATTCAAGAGTGAATGTTCCAGCAACAAAAGGAGACCCTGCAAAACCTTTTAATGACCGAGGCTTAGAAGTCATATTGCCTTAGGTTGGCCCCATGTGTTGGTTGAAACAGTCATAAAAGCCCACCCAATTTCAGTGTGAGAGGACATAGGCCCTGCCTCTTGATGAATGGAGTATCAAAGTGACATTGCATTGAAGAGCATGTGGGATGGAAGGTATTCTTGTGGCCGTCCTTGGAGGAGATAGTCAGGCTGCATCTGCGGGGTCCCCACTGCTGGGAGCTCCTTGCTGTGCCCCAGTGGTTCTCCTTTCCTCTGGGAGTACTCTGTCTGTCTGCATTTTCTTTTTAGGTGATCTGTCTTTTCTCTCTGGCTCCTCATAATATCTTCTTTTTTGTGTTCTTTTGGTATTCTACATTTCATTATGACAGTCCTTTCTCTGATTTTTTTTCTTTTTTTCCCCAATCTGTTGTGCTTAGGCATTTTGGCCTTTCTGGATTTGAGGATTGGTGTCTTTCAGTAACTTTGGAAAATTCTCACCAACTATCATGTTGAATATTGCCCCCCTCCCCATTCCTTCTATTATTCAGTATCTCCTTCTGGAGATATTTAAATATTTTTTAACAAAAATATTTATATGTTTCATTTCTTTGAATCTCTGGACTCTGCTCTGGATAATTTCTTTTGTTCTGTCTTTAGTTTATATAATTTTTCGGCTGTGTCTAATCTGTTGATAAAGTAGTCCTCTGTAAGTCTTCCAACCCTGGCCCTCTTCTCTGTGGCAAATTTTTGTGCATCCTGTTGGGTTTGCATATGTGCGGGCATTACAGTGTAGAGGCTAAGAGCACTGGCCCTGAGGTTGGACTGCCCGGGTCAGTGACGTCACGCTGTTGTCATTACTGTTAGCTACTCCCCCGTGCTGTCCCCTTGCTCTCTGCCATTTCCAGTTTTTCTTCCTGGCTTTCTTTCTCTTAGACCACAATGCAGGAGTTGATCAGCATCTCTGTACTTCCCTGTATCAAGGCAAAAAAAGCCAAGGCTTTTTTTTTTTTTTTTCAGTACGCAGGCCTCTCACTGTTGTGGCCTCTCCCGTTGTGGAGCACAGGCTCCGGATGCGCAGGCTCAGCGGCCATGGCTCACGGGCCCAGCCGCTTCATGGCATGTGAGATCTTCCGGACCGGGGCACGAACCCGTGTCCCCTGCATCGGCAGGCGAACTCTCAACCACTGTGCCACCAGGGAAGCCCTAGCCAAGGCTCTTTTAATGTGTCTTGTTAGCGGTAGAGTTGACTTATAAATAATCTCAGGAAAGCAGATATGTGAAAATATCAAAACACAGAGAAATTACAGAGTTAGAAGGAGTATTAAAAATCTCTGTTAATAGGAGTTCCTTACTATTCATGAAATGGAAATAGAGTTAGGTCTGCCTTTCTTGGGTCAAGTCATAGTCCTTTTCTAACTCCTAGTCCTTCTAGAAATCAGATTCACTGAGTCATTCTCTCACACAGTCTTTATTTTGGGACCATTTATCTTGTGCTTTCCTAAAGCTGGAGTGAAGAACTCTCTTGTATTTTCTCTACTCCTTTCTTACCACGCTTGAAAGGGAAGGGCAGAGACGAATTATGGTGTGTGTTTGGGACTCCTTAGACTTCAGTGGGATAATAGGAAACACCTCACTGAGTTGTTAAGAGGTTTATATACATTAGTGTATATAAACTTCTTGGGACTGAGCCTGACACGTAATAGAGGCTGCCATATTAGGAGCTTGATATTATATGAAATAATTTTTCTAGTAATAATTACTTATATTTAGATTTTGTTTTATATTTTTCTAAAACATTGTCCTTGATCATCCTATTTTATCCATTTTTCCTACTTTAAAAAAGAGGAAATTGGGGGTTAGAGAGAGAGAATGATTTCTAAGGATGTATGTGGAAAGAGTTACTTTGAACCAGTGCTCAAACCCTGATTCTGGAGCCTACATCTCCTGATTCTGAGGTTCATCATCATAATAAAAGAGAATAATACTGTATATGTGTAAAATAATAGTTTTCCATGATGCCACTCTCTTTCCTCATCGTCAGGGTGAGGAAATGTGAAGACTGGCTGTCCAGCGGTGATGTCTTCTCAGTTTATACAGGAGAATCATGTGACGTCATTGTATGTGTGCTTGTACAAAGCTCTCCTAGGAGCTGGCGGCAGACTTAACGTAGAATATAGGGTGTTTTCTTTTCCTAACACGCTCTTTGTCCACCCTGTCTCTCCTTCCCTGTCCCTTTCATTTGGATCATTTTCCTTTGAAAGTACCTGCTTTTCTCTTAGCTTCAGTCCAGGAGATGTGAGCGGATTTTCTGCATCCTCTTGGAGACAAGGCCTGTGTGTGGTGAAAGACAGTTCCCCGCGTTCTATCCTGTGAGATGAGGGTGCTCTCTTTGGGAGCCCTAGAGCAGCCCAGAGCTGACCCCGTCCCTTTCCTGGTTTGAAACCCTTCATATGTTCCCACTGCTCACAGTATACAGACCACAGTCTGCATGATCTGGTCCCTGCTTCCCTCAAGCCCTTTCTCAGCCCAGTTTCCCTCTTGCACGGGGATTCCGGACGCACTGGCTTCCCTTCAGTTCCCCAGGGCTCCATGGACCCCCACCACAGGGCCTTTCCACCTGCTGTTCTCCACCCCTGATCTGTGCTCCTGGTTTTATCTCCTGTAGATCCTTCGGGTCTCAGCCCAAGAAAGCCTTTGCTGACCTTCCTGCTGAGGTCACATCCCCTTAATGTAGGTGTTTGTAGCACAGCATGCCTCTTTTTTTTTTTTTTTTTTTTTTACATCTTTATTGGAGTATAATTGCTTTACAATGGTGTGTTAGTTTCTGCTTTTTAACAAAGTGAATCAGTTATACATATACATATGTTCCCATATCTCTTCCCTCTTGTGTCTCCCTCCCTCCCACCCTCCCTATCCCACCCCTCTAGGTGGTCACAAAGCACTGAGCTGATCTCCCTGTGCTGTGCGGCTGCTTCCCATGCCTCTTTTATTGTAGTGTTTGTTACGGTTGTAACTCTTCACTTATTTGTTTAAGTGATTGTTATCTCCATCCCCTGTTTTTTTAACCACGAGTACTTGAACAGATCATCTTTATAGATTCTGCCTCATATGGAATGGTCGTCTTGGGAACAGCGTCTTATCTTCTTCTTATTTCTGCTTATATTTGACAATCTTTTATAGTTCCCCTGTTTTCTCCTATTTCTCAGGGACACCTCCCCCTAAGCTTTCAAAGTGAGAGGTAGTCCAACGCCATTAAATCAGAAATAGAGTTAGACGTTAACATGGTCAGAAGTTCATATGTTTGGGCATTTCCAGTCATACATTTACGTGTTGCAGAAGGAGCAATTCTCAATCTGAGAAATTAATCTTAGCCATTCAGTAAAAGACAATAGGTGTAAGACTTGTGAATATAAACTATCTCTTCCTAGGTCTTCTGTGTTTTGTGTGCTGTTCTGATATTAGTGGGTGGTTAAGTTTTACCATACGCAGTCACATTTCCTATTATTCAACAAACTAGGCAAGTTTGCTAATTTCCCCCCTAGTTTAGGAAAACAGATTGGCAGATATAGGAGAAAAAGGAACCCTAAAAAATTCCTACGTGACAGGAAGAGAAGAAATCAGGGGCAGAAACCTCTATGTTTTTAGACAATAAATTAGTCTTGTGAGATAAAACTGTTGCATTCCACTTGTACAATGGAATACTACCCAGCAATAAAAAGAAATAAGCCCTTTTTTTGTACCATGGATTTTAAAAATTACCTTTATTGTTTTAATGTTTAATTTTTATTTTTTTATTGATGTATAGTTGATTTACAATATTACCTAAGTTTCAGGTGTAAAACATACTGATTCACAATTTTTAAAAGTTATACTCCATTTATAGTTATTATAAAATATTGGCTATGTTCCCTGTGCTGTACAATATATCCTTTTAGTTTATTTATTTTATACATAGTAGTTTGTACCTCTTAATCCCTATCCCTATCTTGCCCCTCCATCCTTCCTTATCCCCACTGATAACCACTAGTTTGTTTTCTGTGTCTGTGAGTCTATTTCTTTTTTTTTTTTTTGCGGTATGCGGGCCTCTCACCGCTGCGGCCTCTCCCGCTGCGGAGCACAGGCTCTGGACGCGCAGGCCCAGCGGCCATGGCCCACGGGCCCAGCCGCTCCGCGGCATGTGGGATCCTCCCGGACCGGGGCACGAACCCGTGTCCCCTGCATCGGCAGGCGGACTCCCAACCACTGTGCCACCAGGGAAGCCCCTATTTCTTTTTTGTTCTATTCACATTTGTTTTATTTTTTAGATTCTACAGTGATATTATACAGTATTTGTTTTTCTCTGTCTGACTTATTTCACTAAGCACAATACCGTCCAAGTCCATCCATGTTGTTGCAAATGGCAAAGTTGCTTTTTTAATGGCTGAGTAGCATTCCAGTGTGTGTGTGTGTGTGTGTGTGTGTGTGTGTATATACACCACTACTTTTTTTTTTAACATCTTTATTGGAGTATAATTGCTTTACAATGGTGTGTTAGTTTCTGCTTTATAACGAAGTGAATCAGCTATACGTATACATATATCCCCATATCCCCTCCCTCTTGTGTCTTCCTCCCACCCTCCCTATTCCACCCCTCTAGGTGGTCACAAAGCACCGAGCTGATCTCCCTGTGCTATGCGGCTGCTTCCCTCTAGCTATCTATCTTACATTTGGTAGTGTATATATGTCCATGCCCCTCTCTCACTTTGTCCCAGCTTACCCTTCTGCCTCCCGTGTCCTCAAGTCCATTCTCTACATGTGTCTTTATTCCTATCCTGCCCCTAGGTTCTTCAGAACCTTTTTTTTTTAGATTCCATATATATATGTTAGCATACGGTATTTGTTTTTCTCTTTCTGACTTACTTCACTCTGTATGACAGACTCTAGGTCCATCCACCTCACTACACATAACTCAATTTTGTTTCTCTTTATGGCTGAGTAATATTCCATTGTATATATGTGCCACATCTTCTTTATCCATTCATCTGTCGATGGACACTTAGGTTGCTTCCATGTCCTGGCTCTTGTAAACAGAGCTGCAGTGAACATTGTACACCACTACTTCCTTATCCATTCATCTGTTGATGGACACTTAGCTTGCTTTCATATCTTGGCAATTGTAAATAATGCTGTGAACATTGGGGTTCATGTATCTTTTTTTTTTTTTTTTTTTTGGCGCGGTATGCGGGCCTCTCACTGTTGTGGCCTCTCCCGTTGCGGAGCACAGGCTCTGGACGCGCAGGCTCAGCGGCCATGGCTCACGGGCCCAGCCGCTCCGTGGCATGTGGGATCTTCCCAGACCGGGGCACAAACCCGTGTCCCCTGCATCGGCAGGCGGACTCTCAACCACTGCGCCACCAGGGAAGCCCCATGTATCTTTTTGAATTAATGTTTTGTTTTCTTTGGATATATACTTAGGGGTGTAATTGCTGGATCGTATGATAATTCTATTTTTAGTTTTTTGAGGAACCTCCACACAGTTTTATGTAGTGGCTGAACCAATTTACATTCCCACCAACAGTGTACAAGGGTTCCCTTTTCTCTACATCCTCACTAACATTTGTTATTTGTGGTCTTTTTGATGACAGCCATTCTGACAGGAGTGGGGTGATATCTCATTGTGGTTTGATTTGTGTTTCTCTGATGTTGAGTGATGTTGAGCGTCTTTTCATGCGCCTGTTGGCCATCTGCGTTTCCTCTTTGGAAAAATGTCTATTCAGGTCTTCTGCCCATTTTTTAATTGAGGTGTTTGCTTTTTTGTTGTTGAGTTGCATGAGCTGTTTTTATATTTTGGATATTAACCCCTTATTGGTCATATCATTTGCAAAAAGAAATAAACTTGATTTGTACGACATGAGTGAATCGCAAACGAATTATGCTGAGTGAAAAAAGTCAGACGTAAAAGAGCATTCCATTTGTATAAAGTTACAGAATATGCAAACTAATTTGTGATGACAGAGAACAGAGTCAGTGTTTACCTGGGAATGGACTGGGTGGAGGGATGATGGATTACAAAGGGACTTACCAGGAAACTTTTGGCGCTGATGGAAATGTTCACTACCTTGATTGTGGTGATGATTTCACAGATGTATACAGATGTCAAGACTCATAAGTTGTATGCTTGAACATGTGCAATATATTATAAATTTAAAAATTATACTTCAGTAAAGCTGTTAAAACATATTTATTGCACACCTACTCTGTTCCTGAGCCTGTTTGGCCGCTGGTGACACAAGGGTAAGCAAAAACAAATACAGTACAGTATGCCCTCAAGGAGCTTAGAGCCTAATGAGGAAAGAGACATTATTTGAATCATCACTTACAGCAACAGCAAATCTTACCTGTGATCAGTGCTGTGAGGGCAGGAGGGGTACATGGTGCTATATGAACATGTCTGGGGGTGTTTGACCCAGTCCAGAAATGTTTCCCTGAGAAGTGACCATTGAACCAAGGTCATAGAAATCCAGAGTTGGAAGGAGACCTCAAGGTAATCTTGTTTCAACTCTTATCAAACCTATAAATTAAACCTATTTAAGCCAATATCAACAAGAATTTAACCTAGCATGGGTTGATGCTGTACCATCGTGATCTGTTAGTACTCAAGACATTGGGCTCTAAGTATTAAACATGGCTTACAGATTTTATTTGCATGAGGCTGTGGTCTGAGAAGGTTTATGACCAACCTTCCACCTCCTGTGGTCCTGAACACTCAGGTTTGAGAAGATGAAATGATCACTTCTGTTTATGTGGCACGTTTGTCCTGGAGAGGAGCATGGCCTGAGTTCTGGCCTCATCTTGATAGTCTGTGTGTTCCCAACAGGGAGAAGATGAATCAGTGACCCTCAAATCCTGCACACGGCGGAAAACAGACTCTATTGAGAAGCGGTTTTGCTTTGACGTGGAAGCAGTAGACAGGTGAGTAGTTGTCACACTTTTTCTCAGGAACAAACATTGCCGAATTTGGATTTCTTTTCCATTCATTCAAAATTTTCTGTTTTTTTCCCCCTCTTTCCCTTCTCCATATAGACCTCAGGCCAGTTACTGATTTGCAAGAATCAGTATAGCCTCCCCATCCTATAGATTCAGCCCTGAACCCCTGATTGGTTGGTTTAATTTTAATGTCAGGGATTCCCTTCTTGGGAATGTGTATTATGTCTCAGGAGGATGAATATATATTTAAAGAAAACTGTTTAGCATGACTGTTTCAGTTCTTTAAGATTTTTTACTTAAAAATTTTTATGTAATGATTCAAAAGGAGTTAGGTAAAGGAAAAAGTGGAAGAAGTTCTATCAATTAAAGAAAAAGCTTTTATGAGAGAGTAGCATTGACATGTATACACTACCAAATATAAAATAGATAACTAGTGGGAAGCAGCCGCATAGCACAGGGAGATCAGCTCGGTGCTTTGTGACCACCTAGAGTGGTGGGATGGGGAGGGTGGGAGGGAGGGAGGGAGACGCAAGAGGGAGGGGATATGGGGATGTATGTATACATATAGCTGATTCACTTTGTTATACAGCAGAAACTAACGCAACATTGTAAAGCAATTATACTCCAATGAAGATGTTCAAAAAAAATTTTTTTTTAGTTACAGTATTTCGCCTACCACTGTGTGTGTGCATCCAGGAAAGAAAGCAAACCGCTTTCGATATCAGTCTTAGGAGAGGGAGCTCTGTGTTGTGTTCCTCAAGATTTACAGTCTCATTAAGTTGTACCATTTCATGGTGTTAAGCTAGTTTGACAGCATTCCAGTTCTTTGAGACACTTTACTTGGCAACAGGTTAATTCTTTGAATGAAAGCCATGAGTTAAGCTTATTTGAGCTGTCTATTCAAGATCAGCAGTGCTAGCACAAAGATCCTTAAATCTCATCATGATTGTCCTATAATGCTGTTAACTTATCCCCTTTATTTTTTATTTGTTTTAAAAAAGCTACACCACTTTGTCAAGCCAGTATCTACCCTGTCTGGGACGTTTACCTGTGGCCACTTTACGGCAGCTCTAGAGGATCTGGAGCGCGAGTACCACCTGGCGTGGGCTGCTCCATGTGCTGCCAGGTTTGAAATGCCTTCTTGAGGCATGGTGTGTCCCTGTGTTGTGGCCCCTGAGGCTGCTAGAGCGCCCGTGGAGAGAGCATGCCTGTTTAGCCTAAATCAGACGTTCATGGAAACCAACCGTGTCTCATGAGCAGTCTAGTTATTACAGCTTTGGCTCTCAAGTCAGGCAACCCGGATCTAAATTTTGACTTTGCTGCTTAGTAGCCATGTGACTTTGGGAAAATCACTTAATCTTGCAGGGTCTTGATTTCTTTCTCTGGAAAATGAAGATGGTTATAGTACCTGGTTCCTAGCATTGTCAGGATTCAAGAAGAGAAGGCATATAAAACACTTGACAGACTGGCAAATAGTAAAAGCGCAACAGTTAGCCTTTATTATCTGTTAATTAGCATGTCCTGCATGTTTGCCTGACTTGATATTTCAAGAGCTAGACTGTAAATGCAGAGAAATCAGTATCATTTGTAAAGAAAAGAGAGTACCCCAATCGTTCACCATGTGTGGGTTGTGAGAGGGGAAGGGAGTGGAGAAGGGCTGTATGGTGGGGTAGGTGGAATTGGGGTAGCAAAGGGGGATTGCAAAAAGTGTGCCTCAAACGAAGATGATGCTTGACTTGAAACAGATCCTGAGTCAGAATGCCTTAAGCCCTTGTAGGCATCTCCTCTATTCTAAGCATGGAATTTACTGGAGTTCATATTGTTGGAATCCATGAAAGATGGATTAGCAGGTGTACTTGTGTGGAAATGGAGCCAGTTGTTTGATGCTGGTCAGCTGAATAGTTCCCAGAGATGATCACGTGTTTGCAGGACTGCCCTGGGTGAGGGCAGTGCCCTGCATTGCAGCTCTTGTTAGATTTGGAAATGAGGTCAATGATTCTTTCTGAAGCTGACTTGTTTTCTTCTTCAGAAGTCTCCCAGAAGTTGCCGAGAGTTGCTTTTTAGGCAATTAAAACTCACCATGGTTCCTCCATCTCATTTCCACCCTTCCCAACACTTCCTACCGCCTTCCCCCTGTATTAGGCCCAGAAAAGCTTTGCACGTCCCAATTATAAGCTGAGAGCAAATGTGTCACATTCAGCATACTGAGTGGGTTTGGGAAGTCGATTTCTTCTAGGTCATCATCTCTGGTTCCCTTGGCATGAAGTGGAGGGGCATGCAGTTGTGGAGCAGAATGAGGCTGCTACATCTCCTCCTAATAAGCAGGAGGGGAGTAGATAGTACTGTTGTATTGTTTGTAGTTTTGATGTTCTGTGTATTGTGATGCTTTCTGCCTGGGGAGAGCCTGCCCCCTTTCGGGCCGGCCAGTTCTTAGAGTCAGCCGAGGGCTCAGCGTGGTGAGCGCCATTGATGTGTGGACTTCCGGTCCAGAGCCACAGCACCTCTACTGGCTCCAACAGCCCAGGAGGCAATATTCCTCTACCAGACACCTAGGGACCACTCCCACAGCCTATTAGCACCTGAGAAATTATTCAGACCAGCCACTCCTAAACGGTTTACCTATCCCTGCCTTGCCTTTGCTCCAGAAACTCTTAACAAAGGTCGTGGTCTAGGCTCTCCCCTCCGACCACTTCTGCCTCCTGGATGGTGTTGGCGCTTTCCCATGTGGCCCTGTGTGGTGTGCCAAGTGTCCTGTTTCTAACACCTGTGAATATAAGAAACTTGGTTTGCCTGAGCCCCTTCTGTGTCTCCTTTTGTGGTCACACCTGACTGGCCATCACCCAAAATAACACAGAACATCAATGAAACCCCTTCTCTCCATTTTCTATATAGATTGTCGTCTTTGGTCTCAAAGGTTAGGGTACTGTTGGCAGTATTTTCTTTAGTATCTTTCTGCATTTTCCCCCCACATCCAGGAAGGGACTGAGGTGAGAGGGAAAAGGCATTTCCACACACTCAGGAGAGGCCTTCCTGGGAACTCTGCCCGGAGTCCTGTTCTCTGGAAAACTCCTACACCTTGCCTTTTCACTAGCGTACTTCAGCAAGGAGGGGATGTGCTGCTAGCTGTCGTGCTGTCTTTTCAACCTTCCACAGACTTCTCAGCTTCTACCTGCTGAGCTGGGTAGACAGAGGGGCAAAATGCAAAGTTTAGCACCTAGGAAATGTGAAAGTAAAAGAGGGAATGGTTATATTTAATAGCATGAGGTTTTAGAGTGTTCCCAGAGTATGTTAGCCTGTAGCATGGATAATCATTATGTAGTATCTATTAGTGTTTTATTCTATCAAAATATTAATACATGCTAAAGTGTGGATTATCTGACTTAGAATATGTGATGATGTGTGGTTTTAAGGTTGAATACTTTTATCCTTCAGGCTCAGTGATGATGTTTCACGTTGCTCTGTAGCAGAAGCTGTAGCCTTTAGGAAGTGATGTTCCAGGAGGTCGGGGTTGCAAGCTGATGACATCAGTGTCTCTTACTGTGTGGTGAGAACCACTCACTCTCAGCATCCACAGGGGTGCTTGTTAGAACTATAGCTATAGGCCCCAGACCTATATAATCTGACTTTATGCAAGAGAGACCCTGAAATCCACTTTTTGAATAAGCTCTTCTGTTACCCTCTATTCTTAGTTAGAATTGGTACATTAAACAGCAGGCATATCACAGTACAGTTTTCTCAGAGCACATGAAAGCATTTTCCTTATTAGAAACATAAGAAGCAACAGTAAAACAAAAATGAAAAAACCCTCAGGCTTCTTTACTAAGGAGCTGAATTCTTAGCCTTGTGGAGGAGAATATAGCTAGTAGTAAAGGTGATCACCAGCCTCTGTTACAGGTTACCAGGAGAAAAGCAACAGCTATAACCACAGTAAAACCCACTTTTTTAGTTAACTATGGAGGTGGGGTGAGGGGACCAGCAGTAAGGGAGCACTTTCTGGAAGCTGAACACTGTTCATGTATTTCATGTAATTCACATGTAATCCTCACTACAGCCCCAGGTGGCTTGTGCTCCAAGTGTCTCATGGTACTGAGGAGGAATCTACAGTTTAGAGGGTGAGTCTTACCCACGTTTCAGGTGGGATTGGAACCGAGGGTCGTAGGACCTCATTGTAGGGCACTTTGCTGCCTCAAAACTCAGGGTTTTTAGAAACATTTCGAGTGATAAGCCCAGTGCTATCTGTACTTGGATTTCAGGGCCACCACTGACAGTCACCTTGCTGACTGAAACCTGAGGAGGGCTTTCTCACTCTAATCATTGGCATTTGGTGCGTAAACTAATGGTGGGTGAACTAAAGCAGCTCACTTGCTTCTGTTCCCATATTTCCTGCCCTGTACCCTTCAGAGAGCCCTTGCGTGACTAACAGTTTAAAGAGGCACTGCAGAGAGAGCACAGGCCAAGCACAGGGCACATGGTTCCATAAATGCTATGTATTTTTTGTACACCTCTTCTTTTACCTTTTATTCTTAAGGTGACACTCATTTCTGTTTATCTCAGGAGACTAGCATAAGTAAGAAGTCAAAGCAATAGTGCCATTTATCAGTTGATTGTTTTCATTGTATCCCAACGCGTTGCCGTCAATTTGTTAATCCTCAAATCCTGCTGGAAAGGGGTTAATCTCTGACATTTCCGTCCTCTAGGAAGAACTGTTGTGACTCTTACCCATGAATGAGCTAGAAATCAAATTAAGGGTTAATCCAGCGCTCAGGGATTTAGATTTATAGTTCTTGAACTTCTTGTGTCAAAGATCCTCTTTAATACCGTGGATACATTTCAGAACGTTACTTTTAATTCTTACATCTAAGTTCTCTTACAACTTTAACATCACAAAACTAGACCTGTACTCCCTTCTCTGTATCCTCCATCCTTCCATATTGACTTCCACATAATTATATAACTCTACGTAATTACATCGCATCTATCCCTTTTCTCTAGTGTCTGCCTTTTTTTTTTTTTTCCTTTTTCACAGTACTAGTTTTGGGGGAGGTTCAGACCTAAGAAGATGCTGAAGACCCCTGGACTTTTCTGAGCAAATGTCGCACAGGCTCATATTAGCTCTTCCTGCCTTTGGCTTTCTTTGAAGAGAATTTTATTGTTTGCAACACTGAAAAGTGAAAGTTAGTAGACATTCTTGTGACTTCAGTTCCAAACTGAAAAATTGCTTAGACCGAGGTACCATGTCCATCAAATCAATGTGATGCCTCTTTGAATTTCCCTTCTGGTTTTGTTTTTCAATTCATTTTCAGGACTCTGGCATTTAGAATCTTACGTGGCTTTAAATGAGCATGTGTGGGTTGTAGTAGTTGTGGGCGTTGCTACAGCATTCTCCAAAGAAGAATATTTTCTTATTTTCCTAGAAGATATTTGTTATGGCTTGAGTCGTGTACCTCCCAGATTCATACGTGGAAATTCTAATCTTCACTCTCTGACAACGAAAATTATTTGGAGATAGGGTCTTTGCAGAGGTAGTTAAGTTAGAATGAGGTGATTAGGGTGGGCCCTAATCCAGTATGACTAGTGTCCTTATAAAATGGGGTAATTCTGACACAGAGCCAGACAGGTACACAGGGAGAATGCCATGTGACCATGAAGGCAGAGATCAGGGTGATGTGTCTTCAAGCCAAAGAATGCCAGAGATTGCTAGCAGACCACCAGAAGCTAGGAGAAAGGGATGGAAAAGATTCTCCTTTCCATACTTCAAAAGGAACCCATCTGCTGACACCTTGTGCTCGAACTTCTAGCTTGAGACCTGTGAGATAATAAACTTGTGTTGTTTATGCCACTCAGTTTGTGGGTCTTTTTATAGCAGTCCTAGCAAACCAATATAGTATTGAATAAGAGGGCCTTTCTCACTGAAACAGCCATAAAAGGGGCCCCCGACAGCCTTTTAGATGGATGGCCCACACACACTCCTTTCACGTAAATTATCTTCCATATTCTGGATACTCTTACGGCAGCCTAAGCTTTCATTAGCTTTTTAAAAAGTCATCCTTTCTTATCCCTTAATAAAGAAGCATTCTTTGGTGCCTTTGTATTACCTTACCATAGAACCAAACATTTGAAAGTTTATATGTTATATTGGTTAATGGACTAAAGAATAGATTTATCATTTTTTCTTTAAAGTGTGTTAACTCTTTTTGAGGGAGCTTAGTGTAAAATTCCTGGGTAAAAATGGGACTTCATCTAAAAGCAGCTGTTAGGGGTAGTGGTGTGTCATACTTGCCAATGTCTGTCTTCAGTCACTTTGAACAATTAACTCCACCGTGCAGTAACTTATGGAAATGAATGAGCAAATGTAGGGGAAATATTTGTTTAAGCTAAAGAATCATGGTGGTAGTCATCTCCCAGCATCTCTGCATTTGTTTATCTTTAAGAGATGTCTCACAGATGTATGTGACACATGTGTATTTTCTCCCAGATGTCTTCCAGGAGGGACCACTAAACCATGTGGAAAATAATAGAAACAAAAGGCTTCTTTTTGATGCACTGAATCAATGTAGTCTCTTGAGAGGTGGTGTTTATGCTTGGGGAAAGGAAATAATTAGAATGCTTTATGTTTTCCAGGACTAGCTGACCCCAACAGAAGTCCATACATTTCAAGACGTTATGTAGGGTGTTGAGTGCCCCATTCCCACCCTTGGTACTCTCCAGAGGTGGGCAGCAAAGGACAACTTATTAGGATGACAGGGGTACTGGGTGCTACTGGTGTCACGGGGAGCAAGATAAGCACAGTCCTTGCCTTCATGGATCTTACCGTTGATTGTAGAATGGGCAGACACATACACATACATTCGTGCAACGGAAGGTATAAGTACTAGTATGTTGAGTGTTCCAGCAAACTTGGAGGACCAGAATGCTGTAGGGAAGATGTAACACACAGAAGGACTTCACCCTTCTACTCTTACAGAGAATGATGGCATGACTAGAATGCCCTGAATTTTCATTCCCTCTCTCCTCCCCTCCCTTCCTCATTTATTAACCATAACTACATACTGGAGACTCTACTGACCGTGGAGATATAAAGTTTAATGAAGCATTATGAATCTAATGGACTTTCCTTCTTAAAAGTCATCTGATTTTTCGTGCAAACCAAATCCAAAGTCCTCCTTCTGTGAGCTTTCCACGAATAGGTAAAGAGAGACAGCTTTCTTCTGAACCAGTCCCAGCCTGGCGTGTCATACCCACTGTCAACTGTATCCTCGCATCCCACCGTGTACTGTGTATTTGCACAGTGTACGAGCTTTTCTTTGTATTGGTTGGCTGCTTGTTTAATTAGGTATGTTTTATATAACTCTGTTCAATTCTAAATATCTGTCTCAGGTAATTTGCTCCCAGAAGCCGAATAACGTCATTTTATCCAGTTTTTAATCCAGTACTGTGTGCGTGTGGTTGTTCAATTTTGTTTTTTACGGTAATGCAATTTTTGAGTTAGATTATTTTGTTCTTTCCTTCGGGACTTTGGTGAAGTACTGTGTAAGAGACTACAGGAGCTGAATCATGTTAGTTGATATTTAAACTAAAATTTGAGCGAGTACACACACAAACTGCATTTCTGTATAGGTAAGACAAAAAAAAACAAAACAGGAAAGTGGGAGATTGGTAAGAATAGTGGCGGCTAGAAAAATTAATGGAAAATCTGAGTAATCTACCCCAACCCTCCAATGAGTCACCACTCTTATTTCAAGACCATTTTTATAGAAGGCTGCATGATGCTGGTAAAAGATCGAGGCAGCCCTAAGTTTGAGTTTGAGATCTGCTTCTTTACTAGCTGTGTGAGTCTGGGCTGGTGGTTTCACCACATCTGTAAGGTGGGGCTAATCATACCTACCTTGCAGGATTATTTTGAAGGTGGAATGCTGTAATATGCTTCCCTGATGGTAGTTCTCTGTTAGAAGAGGTTGTTTCTTTGAAGTTTTTTGCTCTACCCTAAAACCCGGGACTTCCTTGTTCTTAATGGTGAGCCATAGCTTTGGAGGGTATTTCTTTGAGCCCGTTCGTTTCATTTTGATGGCGTGCCTTTTTCCTATAGTGCCATGACTCTTCAAGTCATCAGTAAGCTGTGGGTGAATACAGGTGCTTTAAGTGTATATCCGCAAAGGGGCTGCCAGGGGAAGAATCTGTTTTCAAGTTATATATGCGATAACCCGTTATTTATCTACATTTCCTATACAAGATAAAAGGTTTAAGCCCCTCCTTCCAATTTATGGTGTCAAAAGGAAACCGTACTAATTTTAAGTTAAAATAATACTCTGTTAGTTTGGTATGTGGTGTGTATGCATGTATTTGTTTGTGTGTCTTCGTGAGATTGTGTGAGTGTTAAGACTGTGTTTTCCAAAAAGAATCATCTTATGTAACAGACTTTGTTTCAGTGCTCAGCCTCTAGGTGGCAGTTTTGTATATGTATTAGTGACTATTAGCTGGTCCCGTTGAAAATTAGCCGTCCTTTATACATTGACATTTCGTAGTCAGTGGTGCGTGCGTGTGTGTGTGTGTGTGTGTGTGTGTGTGTGTGTGTGTGTGTGTTTCTGTGGCAGAAATCATCATGTGAATATTACCTCTTAAAGGAAGGGTATTCTAAGTGACTCATTCTTTCTCTAGAAATTCCTTCCTCCCACCCTTTTGTGATACATCATTTCATACCCAGTTTCCTGCAGAAGCAAGCATGCTCAGTTAATGTAACTTCTGTTTAAACATTACATTTAACCTTGCTTTCTGAGCTCAAGTGTCGGGCTCTTTGCTTCAGGGACAGCTTATTTGAGGATAATGAAAACAGATGAGTGATTGGGACGGTCCAGTGTGTGTGCTGAGAACCAGCCAGTCCTGCTTTTCCCTCTTGGTGTGGCCTGTCTTTATCTTTTGCAACAGATGAATCCATTTTTCCTGGTTTCAAACTTCCCCTCCCCTCCCCTTCTCACCCCTTGTTTGAAATAATATTTGATTTTGCCTTCCTGCTGGTTGGTTAGAGTGCTGGTCTCAGTGCCATTGACATTTTGGAGAGGAAATGGCTTTTTCCTTCCTCAGAGGGTGTTCTCCTGCTCTGACTTCCATGATTTGGGTGGACGGGGGGGGGGGGGGCGGAATATTGTACTTTCTGAATTGCTTCTTGGCTGTTCTGTAAAATGAGCTAGCTAAGAAGTTCTTAGAATCTTTAGAATTCATGTATTTTTTAAATTACTGGGTTTTTTCCCTTTTAAAAAGTTAAATGAGAAAGTATTTGCTGATGGATTCTGGTTTAAATAAGAGTGAGATGTGTTCGTTAATGGACGGTGGTGTGAAGTAAGGCAACCTTATTTATATTACTTCTGTTACTTATTTCTATTCTTATTACTGTTTCTATTCTTTAGCCTGCATAGTGAAATTTGGAGTTTTACTGATGGAGTATACCAGTTTATTTGCCAATTTCTAAATATAAAATGAATTTATTTTTTAAAAATTGAAACAAAAATTTTGCTATCACGTAAGTCCAAAGAAAGGAGATGGTTCAACCAGCAAACTCCACTTACCTGCATGTCTGATCATCATGAGATAGAATACTAACAAAGAAAAATTGATAAATGACCTAGAAGATTTCTTGAATTAGAGTATTTTTCAGTTTGTTATCAAAATAACAAGTGTTTGCATTTCCCCTGAGTGTTACTCATCCTGGCAGTTCATAATGCTTTCTCCTGGTGCTGGGCGTTGAAATCTGCTTACTCCTATGTCCTCAGTGCCCATGGCATGCACATCACTGGCACTCAGTATGTTTCATTTAAGACTGTGTAACTTAATGTGCCAAAGATGTCTTTGTCTGGGCTTCCTGTTTCATGACTTCAGTCTCCTTTAAAATAAAAGTATAGGAAATTATCTGATGTGATTGGCAGTATTACTCTTCAGACTATTATCATTGCTATGGTCCTAATTATTTTAGGACCTTTCCTCCCAGGATGTCACTGCTGTAGGTTATAATAGGTTATGGTTCATTCATTCATTAGGATCAGATCCTTTCTAAATAATTGATTAGAAGCCTGCTTCTGAAAACTTCTTAAGGGGTGTGTGTGTGTGTGTGTGTGTGTGTGTGTGTGTGTGTGTGTGTGTGAGAGTGTGTGTGTGTATGTGTGTTTGGGGTGGGGGGCGGGGGAGAGGAAGTCCCTTCCTCCCTCTCCCCTTTTCTTCCTCCAGAGACAGAGAGAATGAAAGAGAGAAGTGCCTTCTTTCCCCTCCCTCCCTCCTTCCTCCTAAGGAACTGGTCACCCTGGATCCCCAGGGCACAGACTCTGCCTGCACAAGGGGGCAGTACAGTGTTGTGCTTAAAGTATGGGCCTTGCTATAGAGTCAGGCAGACTGGGTTCAAGTTGAGGCTTTCTTGCTATCTAGCAGTGCAAGATTGTGCAAGTCATTTGTGAGTCTCAATTTTTAAAAGAAGTATAATGATAGTACTGCTTCATTGCAAGGAACAAATGATAATGCAAGCGAAGTCCTTAGCCTGGTGCTTGGCCCATAATAAACACTCAGTAAACCTTAGCTGCAGTTGGTGGGCCACTGGTTTGCAACGTCTGGTTTCCCTCTCACGTTCTATTTCTCTCACCTGTACCCCACCCACGTTGCCATGCCATATGTATTCTTCTCATGTGCAAGGATATGTAATGCACAAGCATCGTCAATGGTTGATTATCTCAGAGCATGCATAGTTCTGCAGATTCATAAGTTTTTGTCTCCAGATAATAGATGAATGTTGCCCTCCTGTGATGACACTGGATCCGCAGTATTGGAAAAAATGGGGAAGTATCCCAGGGTCCTCCTTCATTGATGAACTGGGAAGGCTTCTGCTAAGTTGGACTGTGAGGTGCATCAAGAATACAGACATGCATCATTGTTGGTCCCGGTGCATGAGATGATGTTATAACATGTGGTGATGGCCTGGGGTGGAGCTCAGGTAGGGAGAGGCAGAGAAGGACGAACACAGACCCCAGAAATCGCAGGCTGGTGGTCCACAGACATGTTTGGTTTGGCTTGAGTTGTTTAAGGCAACATTTTAAAATGGGAAAAATCTGTAAATATTGATTGTGACTTCCCATGTGCCAGTTGTTTATACGGCTGAATGGCGGATGCCTCCTTTGGGTGGGGTGTGTGCTCTTCACTTTGCTGCAGTCTCCACCATGCCCTGTTGTCCCCCATCATGATGACAGGGGACAGCTGCCACTTTGCCTTGCATTTGCACTGTTGTTTTTCTCATAGAGGGGAAACCCCCTTTGTTCCTATGACTGTATCAGAAAGCAAAAGTGCAGAAGAATAACAGGCTGCATGTTTTAAGGAAAATGAGGCCGAGCCTATTTTCCTTGGGGCAGGGAAGAATCTTACCCAGTTTCACTCATTTTGCTTACTTGCCTGGTCACTATAGATGTCTGACTCTGTAATTTCATACCCGCACGGAAGAGATGTCATTCTCCGGGATTATTCTGTGTTGGCCATATCTTTGTGTAAATGAAGATATGCCATATGTTTGTGTAAATGAAGATCTACTGAAACCTTGAACACTTAAAATTGCCAAGAAACGGCTAGGGACCAGTTTTCCAAGTAGCACTTTAAAAGCAAAGGACCACTTCCTTTGGCGCTTGCATATCTCTTTTCACCTGTGGATGGCAGTCCATTCTCCAGACCTTCATTGTTTCCCTCTGTCTTCCTATCTAAACATAGTGAGGTAGGTTTCATGTACAGGCTGTGAGTACATGTGTTTCTGTGGATGCCACAGTCCTTCTTTTACTCTGAACTTGACCCTTAAATGTGCCATAGTGTGGATAGAAGCTGGGGAATGAACTCTTGCCAGCAGAAGATTTATAGTCTTATGAATGAGTAAACCCAAGATCTTTGGAGGTCGATTTAGAAAGAACAGTACTGTTAGATTCTGAGTGTGTTTGTTTCAGCGGGGTGGAGTGAGTTAGTAATAGCATTTCCTGGTCCAGTAGGAAGTGGGTGAATTGCCAAGCCACTGAGATCACCACTATTGACTCAGATTCAGGAATAAGATTAGAGTAGGGAGGTTGTCGAGTAAGCCTGGAATCAGGGCTGGTTGTGATTCTGCTTGCTCCTGGCTGATGAGAAGGCTGTGAGCTGACATCAGTAGTCCCAGGTTCCTGGATGTGCCGATAAACTATGTATTGCTTTATGAGGGCCCTTTGTGGAGGCCAGAGTTGGAAGGAGATGGGGCGGTGGGTAGCAGTTTGCCCTGTGATAAGTGAATAACTATTTTCTGCATCGCCTGTGTAGTGTGAGAGGTGAGGTGCTTAGAGAAAGTTGCAGATCCTTGTTCATGCTTCTCACGCTGATCCAGATATAGCACTAACCAAGGACATATTCAGAGTGAACAGGAGGTGCTGTATTTGATGTAGAATTGTAGGATTGAGCCACAGGAAGGATTGTAAGTCATTTGTTCTTTCTCTCATCTGGTGGGTAGTGGGAGCACCCTGGCAGATTTTCTAGAATTTGCTGAAGGCTCCTTCTTTGTCCTTAGCAGTTATCGGACATTAATTCCAAAAGGGGGAAGTAGGCCACTGTGATGCTTTATTCAGGAGGAAAAAGGAAATGGCTGTGATGTCAGAACCTGTATGTCCGTCTTTGGCCTGGCTTGCTTTCTGGTAGAGGTGTGATTTTTCAGTGCTGTGTGACGGTGTTTTGGCGGTGGGGTCATGCGTATCAGAAGCACCGTGGCTCATTTCTTTTCCTTTTTAACCTGCTCTTCTCCCTCCATAATTTTGACTTGCCGTCCATTCCTTCCACTGACCTGCCGCTCATTTGCCCCTGTGATAACAGCTGATTTTTGGAGCATTTACTGTGTGTCTGACACTTTGAAATGCCTTACACATATTTCACTTAACCTTCACAACAACCCCATAAGGTAGGCACTCATTATCTGCCTTTTAAAGAATAGCATAGAGTAGTTCAATTACTTGTCTGCTAGGGAACACTAGAGTCAGGATAACTACTGAGTTTAGATGAGAAGTAGTATATCTTGGGTTTTTTTAAACTTTTTTTTTTTACTGAGGTGTAATCAGAGTGAAATGCATAAATCTTAAGTCTATGTCTTAATGACATTACACACACAGACACAGACACACACAGACGCACACACCCCTGCGTGACCACCCAGGTCAAGTTGTAGAACATTTCTGTTACCCTAGAAGGTCTCCTTGGGCTGCTTCCCACTCACGGCCCCTACTCCTTCCCCAAGACAAAATCACTGTTCTGACTTCAGTCACCACAGATGACTTTTGTGAGTATTTGAACATCATATAAATGGAATCACATCGTTGGTAGTCTTTTATGTCTGGCTTCTTTCCCTCATTATTATTATTATTTTTTGTTTGTTTGTTTTGTGGTACTCGGGCCTCTCACTGTTGTGGCCTCTCCCGTTGCAGAGCACAGGCTCCGGGCATGCAGGCTCAGCAGCCATGGCTCACGGGCCCAGCTGCTCCGCGGCATGTGGGATCTTCCCGGACCGGGGCACAAACCCGCGTCCCCTGCATTGGCAGGCGGACTCTCAACCACTGCGCCACCAGGGAAGCCCTCTTTCCCTCATTATTAAGTCTATGAGATTCATCCATGTTGTTGCAGTAGTTGGTTCTTTTTTGTTGTTGTTTTGTTGTTCCATTGTTTAAATATACAACAGTTTATTCTTTTATGAATGGGTATTTGGCTTTTTGTTGTTGCAAAATTTGGCCATTATGAATAAAACTGAGTATTCTTGAATGTGTCTTTTGGTGGACGTATGCGCTCATTTCTCTAGGGGATACATCTAGAGGTAGAATTACTAGATCAGAAGGCAGGTGTCCATTTAGTTTTAGTAGATATTTCCAACGTGGTTTTATCACTCTACTCTCTCACTAGCAATGTATGAGAGTTCCAGCAACTCTGCATTCTTGCCAGTACTTGCTATTGGTGGTCTTTTGAATGCTCTCCATTCAGAAGGGTGTTTGTTTTATTTCATTGTGGTTTCAATTGCATTTTCCTGATGAGTCATCATGTTCACCCTGTTTCTTATGCTTGTGACCACTGGTGTGTCCTCTTTTATGAAATGCCTATTCAAGTCTTTTGTCCATTTTATTAATTGGGTCGTTCATTTTTCTCCTATTTATTTGTTGGCATTCTTTGCATATTCTGGATATTCATCTCATTGGAGATAAAAATCACAAACATCTTCTCTTACTCTCTTAATAGTACCTTTCGATGACTGGAAGTTCTTTATTTTGGTGAAGTCCAATTTATCCTTATTTTTTGTGATTAGTGCTTTTTGTGTTCTTTTACAAAACTCATTGCCTTTCCATCTCTTGGGTATTTAGAGGCAGAAAAAAATGTGAAGAACCACTGGCCATTATTGGATTCCTGTTTTTGGATTGGCTGTTTGCCTACAGTGGTGTTCTGAGCCCTCATATTTAGGAAGCACTTTAGGTTTCACAGAGCTCTTTATCATTCACCCTCATTTGATCCCAGGCAGGAGCTCACTAAAGGCCTTGCAGGAGCGTCTAGTCCCTTTTGATGGCAAGGGACGTGGGTGGTCAACACGAGCTCTCTGGGGGCCGCAGTATCTCCAACATTTCCCGTGGCTTTGTGCTTGAGGGCAAAGCATTAGACTGCTTGGTTCAGATCCTGGCTCTGTAACTGTGGACAAGGTACTTAACCTGTTTGAGCCTTGATCTTCTCATCTGCTAAATGGGATAATGAGAGTATACCTCCCTCATGATGTAGTTGTGAAGATGAAATGAATTAATTAATAGGTAATGCTTAGCACACTATCTGGCACACAGTGCTGGGTTATTATTCCTGTAGTTGTTCTTTTATTATATTGTTTGATAGGGTCACAATTGTTTTTTTTAAATTGAAGTATAGTTGACTTAAAATATTAGTTTCAGGTATACAACATAGTGATTTGATATTTTTATAGACTACACACCATACAAAGTTATAAAATATTGACTGTATTCCCTGTGCTGTACGTTACATCCCTATGACTTATTTTGTGGTTTGTACCTCTTAATCCCCTTCACCTATTTTGTCCCCCCTCTCACTCTTCTCGCCTCTGGTACCCACTAGTTTGTTCTCTGTATCTGAGGGTCACAATTCTTTGCAGAGCTGGAAAGAGCTCTGGTCATTTACTCCATTTCTCTTTTATTGTGTCATATTTTCCTTTTCTCATTCCACGCTCCCACCTCGTGAGTTCTGTCTCTTTCCCTCTCTTTTTCTTTCCACTTTTGTTATGAAAAGCCAGATGCATTTCAGAAATGAACTAAATTGATACCTGAATGAAAGCATACTGTCTTACAGGGACTGACATGGAACGTGTAGGGCCATTGAGAGTTTTGTTTGTTTTCTTTTGTTTTGAGGGATGGTGGTTAGTAGGGGCATAGGGATGGTAAATATGGAAAGGAAGTTAACTGCTTGATTCCAAAATAAAGTTGACGCATTTACCTTGGTTCTAGGAATTACACACGTAAGAGATTTATGTAATAGTGGTTTAAGGTATAACAAAGGAAAAGAAATTTGAAGCTGAGTGTTTTCTAGATGCCTAGAAAGGATAGTACATACAGATCCAGATGTACATACACCAGGCTAAGAGAAAGTTTTCTGAACCTGGGGTGATAGGATTAGAATCAAGGGTGTCAAATCTACTTTAGTCAGCTCCCCACCACCCCCTCACACAATAAAAAAGGAGAACAAAACCACATGTGGAAAAGAGTGTATATTTTGATATTTCTTCTCGAAATGAAAACAAATCCTGTTGACTTTCCTGGTTGCTAAGGCCCAGTGGCCCACCCTTCACAGCCTCTGAGTTTGTCTGAACTTCCTCTTTGTGGCTCTGGGTGGAAATTTCACACTGTGTGCCATGAAGCTGATGTGACATCTGCGAGGTTCCTGAGACCTTGGTCTGCAAGGCAGCTCTTGTGGTCTCACTGTTGGCTGGTGAATACCTAGCAGGAAATGAACTGGAGACACGTTGGCATGTAGAGAGTAGCTATACCCCAGCGGGGAGAGGAGGGCGTCTTTGCTCTCCAGTGTGGGGGGAACAGGAAGGAAAAAGGGGGGCGTCTGGGTGGGCAGAGGGGCCTCAGGATCCCCTGGGGAGATGGTTAAAATCCAAGTTTGCAGGCCCAGCCCCGAAGTTCAGGTTCAGTGAGGTGGGGCTGGGCTGGGCACCTCTATGCTAAGGGCATGCATGATTCTGAAGCCAGGGGTCCAGGCACAACAACGTTTAGAGCAACACACAGAGGTCCAGGCCCAGGGACTAGAGTTCCACAGTGCACTGCAGCTTTGTAGACTTTTTATCTCAAAGCCGTTAAAGCTTTGTGTGTGGCTGGCTTTAAGGTGGAAAAGTAGAATCAGTCCACCCAGCCCCCGGCCGTAGGGCTGTGGCTGCCAGCAGTCTGCAGATACCCAGCGGGTCAGGCACACTGGGTGTGCTGATAGTGGTGGGAAATGGGCCCTTGGGCCTGAGAATGAGAATTTCTGAGAAGAAGAGGGAGTGTCCTGGCTGGTTCAGGGAGTCACTGTGTCTTCTGAGTCACTGTGTCTGGATGCCAGCATGCAGTGTGGCCTTCACGGGAGTGACTGCCCTCTCGGGAGTCAGCGTCCATCCCATCACCTGCCTCTCATCCACCCTCTTACCCCCCCTCCCCCCCACTGCTCCTCCCTCTCTGTCTCTCTGTCCCCTCCCCCCCCCCACCTCGTTCACCACCTCACGCACTCACACCCGCACCCCAGTGTCCCTCATCCCCGGCCCATCTCTACTTAACATGTTCACATCTTTGAAAACTTTTTTTCTTCAGGGATGTTGAGGGATGATGACTGAAAAGAAACAAATATGATATTTAAAATACAT
The DNA here is from genome assembly GCF_964270905.1 of Leucopleurus acutus. Taxonomy (NCBI): domain Eukaryota; kingdom Metazoa; phylum Chordata; class Mammalia; order Artiodactyla; family Delphinidae; genus Leucopleurus; species Leucopleurus acutus. Next base: position 56,816,814 of record NC_139145.1, on the reverse strand, counting down.
TCAACATAAGTATTAATAGATCTAGCCTATTCATTGGAACTATGGAAATAAGCCAGGAACAGTGACTATAGGTGGGTTGAATGAACAGGCTTTGGTGCTCGTGGGCCCAGGCTTGTGCTGCGCAGGGCATCGCGGAGCTCGTTTCTGTGTGTGTGTGTGTGTGTGTGTGTGTGTGTGTGTGTGTGTGTGTGTGTGTGTGTGTGTGTGTACACTCTTCTGTGATCCTGAGCAGTGCTGCAGTCTTAATTCTTGTTCAGGGGACTTCGGCCTTCCTTTTAGGCTTTCTCAAACTTTAAAGATGAGGATTTGAGTCACTAATTCTTAACTTTTTGTGGGTTGCAGTTTGAATTGTTTGTCCAGAAAAATACATACACATTTGGTGGGGGAGGGTGGTTTTTAGACTCTCTGGGACCCATCTGTGGACCCTAAGTCAAGAACTCCTGCATTAATGAGCATAGAGGGCTTGTAGCCCCTTCTCCCAAGTTCATGTTTGTGGCACACACCTCTTGTTGTGTGACATCTGTAAGGGGTACGCAATAAACACCATTTGATATTGTGTGCATGCTTTCTGAAGGGTTTGTGCTCAATGTGAAAGAACAAGCAGATTTCAAGGAGGGAGTGAAAAGAGCTAATGCATGTAAAGACCTTAGCATCTGCCATGGTAAAGATTCACTTAAAAATGCTGTATACATTTAGTATAATCATAATTATAACACCCATTACCCCCATAAGACTTTTTCATGTCAAAAGCAGTTTAGAATCATTGGACTAGATATTAAACCAGGATCCCTCCAGCGTGGATGTTCCCCCTCTTTTTGTTGAGTCCAGTAATTCTCTTCACTTAAGAACATGTTTATTGTAGTCCTACTGGGAGTAAAGTACCCTAGTAAGCATTTTGGAGAAGAGGAGTGAATGTGATCTCAAACGCTGAAGGGAATCACTTGACTCCTCTGTGTCCCTTACCTGTATGTAGAGTCCTGTCTTCTGTGTTTCCTCCCACCTCCCTGAGGGAGGTGGGCTTATTGAGAGGGATTTGGGGGTGATAGCTTTGCTTTCTGAGGCTGGAAGGTGGCTCTGAAGAGCTGAGGAGTGCTCTGTCTCTCTGTGCTGTCAACCCCAGCAGGCTGTCACTCGGTCACTTAGATGTCTCTTTAAGGCTCACCTTCATCAGGATCTCTCTACCTGTGGTGCTGGGTTCACATCCGTGTCCTCATTTCTCCGCAGGCCCGGAGTTATCACCATGCAGGCATTGTCTGAAGAGGACCGGAGGCTCTGGATGGAAGCCATGGATGGAAGGGAACCTGTAAGTAACAATTCAGGGAAGTAGAGCAAGAATAAAGGTCCCGAGTTGTTTGTTGTTTCCTTAGTGCAGTGATTTTTGCCGTTGCTCTAAATAAAGCCTTGGGCTCTTGAGACCAATGTACCAGAGGGACTTTTTTTAAAATTCCTGGACTGATGTTTGTGGATATTGACACTGCTTCTGTGTAGATGCAACTCCTGAGCTTTGGCCTCTCAGTCTAAGGCATGGGTCCTGCATGATGCCACACCAGAGACCCCCCCCCCCCACTTCACCGAGGCAATTGTAGCGCCCCGAGGACTCTTAGAGGAAGCACAGTCCAGTCTGGCTTACTGAATACCTATCGATGCCTCCACAAAGTGCAATGCAAAGCGTTACCTCAGATCCATTTTAACAGGTTAGATGATGATAAAAGTGTATACAGATGGTGCAGAACCTTTACTCATTGCCCTCTGGTTCAGCCTCCCATTGCCGTAGTTGGTTCACATCCCATTATAAGCAGTGGGATTACCTGGGCCCGTGAAAGGAGTTAAGCCTAGTAATGTGATCCATGCTCCCATTTCAGAGATGCTGGTCTTTGCTGGGTGATGTAATCTTGTGGTTTTTCTGCATCTTGTGACTTGAGAAACCCACGGAAAAACCTTGGGGGAAGTCCCTAGAGTCACAGTAGTCATCTTAATTTGCGGCCAAGGATCTCAACCCCAGTATTCAGCAAATCTCAAGGTTACAGAAGTCGTAAGAGTACGGTCTAACCATGTCCGACCAGTAAAAGATAGAAAGAATCCACATTGTCAGAGGGCCAGTAATCGGACCAATAATGATCACTTATGAAGGCACTGTCAAAAGGGGGAAGTATGTGCAAGGGACATGAGGCATGCATAGCCTCTATTGACTGTAGAACTCTGTGCATCAAGTGGGGTGTCCAGTATAGATGATTCCAGTTCATTTGTGTGTCTCTGTCTTAGCCTACCCTGGTTAGGTGGTCTGTATCGATTCATGTCATTTTCTACTCAGGTATTTTGTATCCAAACATGGAACTCAATACAGGCAACTAAGCATAAGCAAATAACTAGTGTTTGTATAACATTTAATAATACAGAGCAAGATTTAAAGAACTATTTAAAGATTTAGGTGCAGTTTGCTAAACTCTAGGTAATTAAACATTATTTAATCTTAATTCTTCTGCTGGGCTAAGATACAGGATACCCCTGATTTTCCCCAAATACTTTGTTACTGATAACTTTTGATAGCTCTCTCAAAAGCAGATACACATTTCTACCTTCGGGGCTTTGTGGGCACAATAGCTGCTTGATGTCATAGGCCTTTGGAAGCAGTTCCCTAAGTAGTCCTTCATATCTTTGCTGTTGTCACCTACCGTTAGTTGTGTGTAAGGCACAGATTTGGCACATGACTTCTCTTAACCCATTTACTCCTCTTAGTGCCTTACAAAGTAAGTGTTATGATTCCATTTCACAGATGAGGAAACCGAAACTTAGAAGAGGGTAAATAACTTGCCCCAAGTTTCACAGATTGTAAGTGGCTATATTACTAGGGTACAGGCTAGGTCGCTGTAACAGAGGGACTTGAAAGTGCAGTGGCTTAAATAAGATAGAGGTTTATTTCTGTCTCAGAGTTCAGAAGTGAGCAGTCTGTGCCTAACAGGGTCATTGTGCTGAGACAGGCTGGGACCTGGGGCCCTTTGCTGCGGTGCTTGCACCTGGACACACCTCTCCTTGAGCAACAAAATACAAAGAAACTATAAGGGACTGAAAATAACTGGGTGCATGTGCAGTTGGGGCAAATTCTGGACAAAAGATAAAAAGAGGCCAAAAACCTCACAGCCACTTTTGAAGAACCCAGAGCAAAAGCAGGGGGTCGGGAGCAAAAGCCCGGTACTGCGCATGCCCCCTGCACGCAACACCACCTAAGGGGTGGGCAAACCACCTAAGCTACCCCTCCAGCCTGACCCCTGGACACACCCCTACCCTCACCCCATATAAGGAGCAATCTCGACACCCCTCAGGGACCTGTTACTTGTTCTCACTCCCCCTCACCTGCTGCTGCAGGGGACCCAATAAAGCCTTGCCTGAATTTCTTGTCTGGCCTCTAGTCAATTTCTATTGATTGGGGAAGGCCAAGAACCCTGGTCAGTATCAGTGCCATCCTCAACCCATGGCTTTCCATGTTCCATTCATTTCCATTTTCCAGGCAGATAATGGAGATGAGAGCATCTGGGAGCCAGAAGATGCACACCTCACTTCTGTGGGCCCCCAAATAATTACATGGCCACATATATCTACCAAGGAGGATGGGAAAAGTAGGCTGAACATAGGCAGCCATGGGCCCAGCCGGTGCCCAGGGGATCTTATCACTTCAAGGAGGAAGAACAGAAACTGTGGGGTGGCTCACAGTTTCCACCACAGTGGCAAAGCTAGAATTAGAACCCATATCTAGCCCTAAATGTCTTTGGTTTTCATCTTTAATAGAGGTAAAATGTCAAATTGCCTTCTAAGAATCCTCGCTCAGTACATTTTTACAGTACTTTCTCTGACTCTCTTGAATGTTTCTTCAACTCATAGGGGAGGAAATACCCAGGAAGAAAAATTCTTTCAGGGCATACTATTCTTCGTATGAGTGAAAAACCCACGTGTGTGTGTGTGTGTGTGTGTGTGTGTGTGTGTGTGTGTGTTCCCTCCGATAAGCTGGAGTTCTAAAACTGCTCCACTCACTGCGTTTTAAGCCTCCCCACCTCCCTCTCCCACCACTTGATATTTACTTTCTGTCTGCATATGCTTGGTTTTCTTCCTAACCACCTTAGTTTTCCCGTAGATTAACATCTGGCCTCTGCAGATGGAAAGTGTGCTGTTGAGAGAGACATCTCCTTGCTCCAGAATGTGCACATTAAAACAAGTTAAAGCACAAATAATTGTTTTCTAAACATAATATAAATTGATTTCCTCTTAGCAACATAGAGTTTGCATTGAAAACCACACCTCCGTGTGCTTTTAAGTTTCCTAAAGACAGAGAGAAATACAGAAATGTGATGACAGTATAATTGGCAGGAATATTAGGCCTGATTTTGTCTCCCATTGCTGAAAGCCTCTAGGGAGCATTACCGGAGGTATATACCCAGTAGACAATTAGCAGCTCCGGCTTTAATCACCATCTCCCTAATTAGTTAAAGCTGTCCCCTTGGGAGTTTTGGCTTTGGTAAGGGAGCAGAAACCTCTTTCTCTAGCTGATCTTAGAGTATTTCCCTTACTTCAGGGAGATGTTAATGGCAGCACCTATCTTTTGTTTTTATACTTACAGCTCGGTTGTTCTGTGATTGATTATTAAGTGTTGGGTATTTTATTTCCTTTTTTTTTTTTTTTGGAGCCGTTGGTAATCTTGGTTTCCACCCTTTTTGTTCTTGCATTGTTCAATAACACCTCAGGATGGTTGGTTGGGAAAAAAACCGTAAATGAACCCCAAATCAGTTGATTTTACAATGTTTTAGTTAATTGTTAAATAAATTACAGTTTTTAGCACCCAGTGACATTCTCGTCTAAAGAAAAGTCAAATGTCTTTATATTATTGATGGATATGTAATGGAGGAAGAAATTAGTTGTGTTTCTATAATGAGCATTATGGTTTTGATCCATGTGATGAATTCGAATTCAAATGAAGGAAACCCAATTCAAATTTGTCTGAGAAAAAGCTGGAGTCATTGGCTTACATAACTGAAAAATATTGGGGTATAGTAGTTCTGGCCCATCTGAATCCAGGGGCTTCCATAATATTTGGAGTTGGTTTTTTCTTTTGTGTTGGCTTCATTTCCAAGAGGTTCTTTCTATGTAGTGGTGATATGCTTCCTAACTGTTCCAGGCTTACATCTTATTATCAAGAACAGGAGCCAGGAAACTTTTTCTGTAATGGGCCAGATAGTAAGTAGTTTAAGCTTTGGGGGCTGCATAGACACTATGGCAGCTATTCAGCTTTGCTCTTGTAGCTCAAAAGCAACCATAGACAATATGTAAATGAATGAGTGTGGCTGCATTTCAATAAAACTTTATCTATAAAAACCAGTAGAAGGCCAAATTTCAGTCATGGCCTGATATCCCTGGTCTCTAAGTATAGTAGAAAGAGAGCTTTGCCTAATAATTCCAAAGAAGTCCCATATTTGAATTTTAGTGGACTAAACACTTCGACTAGAGGATGGGATAGGTGAATTGACCAGATGTGACTCACCGGCCCACTGCACTTCCCTGAGGAGAAATCAAAGTATTGTTATGTGAGGAAGGGCAGTAGACATGAGGTAGACAAAAATGACACAGTTTCTCCCAGCTCTGATATCTATACTCCATTAAATTTTCAGTTCAGAGAGCTTGTTCTTTGATACTTGGCCAGGAGTGAAAACCACAAGTTTACCCTGAACATCATACTTCATGGTGAAAGACTAGATGCTTTCTCCCTAAGAATGGGAACCAGGCAAAGATGTCCACTCTTACCACTCTTAATCAGCATGGTACTTGAAGTCGTAGCTAGTGCAGTAGGGTAAGAAAAGAAAAAAGGCCTACAGATGTTGAAATGATTCTGCTGGATTTTCTTCACTTTCTACTAAATCTGGGTTGGCAAGCTATAGAGTCACCATTCCAGCCACATAAGCTTTCATTTTAATATTCTGTGGCCACTCTCTCAGGCTTGAGAATAGACTTTCCATATTAAATGGGACACAGAACCTTAGTTCAAGCTGCATAAATACTGCAACCAGGAGAAATTTTAGAGACAGCAAATTTCCTTTCTCTTGGCTCCTTATAACTGAAGTTCTCTCCTTTTCTCTTTGTATATTGCTCATAGCATGTTCACTAAATTAAACAAGCAGATTAGAATCAGTACCAGTCTACCGTCATTACCAACACGTATACACCCAACCTGATGTATTTATTATTCTCTCTCCCCCATATGGAAAGATGACTCAGCATGTCATTGGGACTAATAGGGTAACCTGGAGTCTCAGAACCTGGACCACTCTAATCATTAAACTGTGTTCCCACATATTCCCGCAGCTGTGATTAGTGGTGTGCGTCTGGAAGTTCTTCTCTTACCTCCTTATTTTAGAGGTATTAGTCTTCCTTCACACCCAAAGATTCTTTAGTAAAATTAAATATTTCTCCACTTTGAGCCAGTACTCGAATCTCTTTTGACATCCAGAAAGTTAGAAAGTTGGCAGATGCCAGAATTATGTGGAATTAAATTAAGAGGGAAGAAACAGGTGGTGTAGCATCAAAGATTGTGTGTAAATACATATATTCGTTTGAAGCTATGAAATTGTCACTTTTGTAAGTCAAAAATGGCCAGATATTGGCAAATTCATATGGCTCAACCTCCTAACTGTGCAGCAGAATGAAGCCCACAGCTAGGCCAGTATCACGCCCTTATTTATATAAGCGGGAACACTACCTAAAAAGGCCAGTCAGTGGTTGATCTTGGGTCAGTTATCCAGGTCTCCTAGCTTCCAGCTCTGTGCTCTTTTTACTACAACCTATGCACTGCTGAATTATTGGGAAGTCGTAGTTGAATGGCATCTACCCATCCTTTTTAAGTGGAGCTCCTCTGTTGTGGCTGCTGCTATGGAAGAAGGGAAAAACGGGGAGACTAAGGAAAAACCACTCCTCTAGCAAGTGGACAAGACAGCATGGCTTCCTACTGCTCACCTCCATTTTAAAGAAACCTTCCATTTTAGTCCTTGTGGACTTTGAGACTGAACAAAGTGTGCCCTTCTCTCAACCTTTCTCTGCTAAGCCCAAGTTCCAGTCCGTGAGTTCTTAAAGAACTCATAGAATAAATGGGCAGTTGCATTGCATCTTACAGTCTGCACCTGATATCCAAAAGAGTGAGCTGTTTTTTAAAGGAAAAAATAAGATTGATGACTGTTCAGATGAGATCCCGTGGTCAGAGGCAGAATGTCATGGTGGTTAAGAATGTGGACTCAGGCAGCCTGGCTTTAAATTCCTATTCACCACTAATAGCTCTCTAACACTGGAAAATGACCTGGTCCCTCTGAGCATGTTTCTTTGCCTACAAAATGGTGATGATAATAGTATCTTTCTATAAGATTGTTTTGTAAGGACCAACCTATAGGTAAAGTGCTTAGCACAAGGCCTCTACATGGTGAAGTGCTCTTTAAAAGTTAGTTCTTACTATTATCTTTTTGGAGAGCAGGGGCAGGGATACCTGGATTCTCTTTCTAGCTTCGTTTCTAAATTACTTGGCTCAGTGAAGCACAGAGTTTACTTACCCACCTTGCCCGGGCTCGCCAGAGTGCAGGGCAGGAACTGCTTTCACTAGCGTGGAAAATGTAATTTCATTTAGCAGTCAGTCTGAACTTTCAGGCTATGAGTTGGACAGGCATGAAGTAATCTTTAGCCTCATTTGCTATGATGCGGCCCAGGCCTGGTAATTTGTAATCCCGGTTGTATGCCAGGCTCAGCTCATCACTCCACTGCTGATGCTTACATTTTCCTTTTTTAGTAAAATAAGCAATCAAAGGAGTATGGGTGGTTAGGAAGGTGTGGGTGGAATTGCTAAGCTCCTGTGTGGTGATGCAGGTCTCACTTCTTTCTGAGTAGAAGGGTGGTTTGGAAGGATACTTCCGCCCGTTTTGTGAAAGCTCTCTTTGTAATGTCACATAGAGTGAACTGATGAAGCGTGTGAAAGCAAGGTTCCTAATTTACTTTCCATTTCCCCACCTCCCACCCCCACTCAGCCCCAAGCTGCTGGGAAACTGGATTATACCTCCATGTTACTTGTTTGTGTTTCCTTTTCTCTTACTGAGTTAAGAAGCTGGTTGCAAGCTTCATCTTTGAATCATGTGAGTGTTTTTATATAGGTAGAATTCATAACAGTACCTATACTATCACACCAGTGTGCTCAAGTCTTAAAAGAAATTTAGTAATATTCACATCTTTCCTTGTTCCCTTTGGTTAGATGTCCTTTAGAAGAACAGTTTCTCATGAAAATCATAGAATAGTTAATTGAAGAGCCTGAGCTACAAGTTGGGAGAAAAGAGGAGGAGGTTAGGTGAAATTGTTTTGTGATGGAGAGTTGATGAAACTCTTCTAAGAAATGGAAATGTTGATGGCCAGAAGATTTTGGCTTGAACCTTACACTTTAATAACACACTGGTGGTGCTTACTCAGGTCCTAAGCATTCTTCTTTTAGCATTTAGCAAACATTTATAGATTGTCCACCAATTGCCTTGATGAACAATGAGGATACCAAGATGAGGAAGGCCCACATAAATAGAAATTTCATTTGTTTGCTGCAGTTTCCCCCTTGCTGAGCACAGCAGCTGGCCCAGTGTAAGCACTCAGCAAATACTTGTTGAAAAACTAGAGGCAAAACTAAGGGGAAGGGTTGAGGATGACTGAGGTTATTTTCCTTCGCGAACCACATTGCTTCCGTTACTTGAGACTGTGTGGGTGGATTTGAAGTTATTTGAATGCCTTGATTGTATAGTTCATTTAGATACATATCCACTTACTTGTACCAGAATTTAGCTGAGTGACCATTAATCTTTTTTTGTGCCATGGATGCATCTGTCAATCAGGTAAAGCCTCTAGATCCTTTCTCAGAGTAATTTTTTAAATGTATAAAATATATGGCTTACAAAGGAAAAAATATAGAAATATAGTTATCAAAATATTAAAACCATTTGTGATATAATAAATATATACTTCTTTATTACCACAGTAAATAATAAGATATGAGGGCAGTCTGACAACTTATATAAATGATATTTCAAGTTACCTGCAGCAAAGTAACATATGAAATATCTGTGATTTCTACTGGTGACAAAGTTGCGGATACTGCTAACACTAATGTGGTTGTTTCCCACGTTCATATTTGAAGGAAATGCTAAATTTCAGTTAGAGGCTAATGTAAATAAAGGTTTATTTTCTTCCCCCTGCCATTGAAGTTCATGGACCCTTGTATGCTGTCTATGGACCCCATTTCTCCATTTCTTTGCAAAGATGTTTTGAGAGACTTTCTTCCTGACTTCCAAGCCCTTGTCCCAGCTTATAGTTGTACATTGATTAGTGTGATTATTTGATTACTATCGGTCCTCTTGCTTGGATAACCATCTTCCAGAGGACAAGACCATTGTCACTTTTTTTTTTTTTTAAAGGTTTTTATATCTTTTATACATAGTGTCTGGCACAGTAAGTGTTTAGTATCCACTTGTCAGATAATCAGATGAATGAACCTAAGGAAAATGAAAGTATTGGCTTGGTGTGATGTGTTCTAAACTGAAGCTGTTCCTTGGTGATTCCCCACCTACCTTTATAGACCTGCACAGATCCACTGTTTAATATTCTCACTTCTTTGTTCATTTTTTGGGTCTACATAGAACATAAAGGCCCATTTGCTTGTCTTTAGCATTTTCTGCAAGCCTCAGATCACTGTCAGCTTCATCTCCACACTGCTGCCTTTCTAGGCTTGAGCCCCTGTTATAACATGTCCTCCTTTACTCTCCTGTCATTATTTTTGTCTTTGTTATTTTAGTTTAATCTTAGAGGGTGTAGGATTCATTGTGAGAAGGACTTCTGAATTGTTTGAATTTTTCACAGTCAGCATGTGCTAATTTTGTTATTAAATAAAAGTAATAATGGAGAGGGTCCCTGTGTGTCACGTTTATTCTTTCAGTCATCTCTCATTCTTCCTTTGTCACTGGCATTAGTTACTTGGGTTGTGGAACCTTTCATTCCTAGCCACATTTAACTCTAGAGAAGTCCCTCCCTAGAGTTAAACGTGTAGTGTGTGTCCCTCTAGAATTTTCTCTGAGTATTTATTCCTGTACTTGTACATCTAGAAATAAATTCTTCTATTTTGTAAAATTTTTGAGTTAGTATAGATTTAACATGGATTAGTAGACAGTCTTTGACATTTAGGTTGTTTTCAGGTTTTTATTACAAACAATGGTGTAATGAAATCCTCGTTATGTACTTTACCATCTACCTATTTTTTTTTATTCTTTTTTTTTTTTTTTTTTTTTGGTGGTACGAGGGCCTCTCACTGTTGTGGCCTCTCCCATTGTGGAGCACAGGCTCCGGACGCGCAGGCTCAGCGGCCATGGCTCACAGGCCCAGCCGCTCCGCGGCACATGGGATCTTCCTGGACCAGGGCGCGAACCCGTGTCCCCTGCGTCGGCAGGCGGACTCTCAACCACTGCGCCACCAGGGAAACCCTACCATCTACCTATTTGAGCATTTTTCTAGGATACTTACCAAATGGAATTGCTGGTTGAATGGTATATGCACATTTAATGTTTTAATAGATATTGACAAATTACTCTCTCCACAGAAAAGTACTAAATTATGATCCATCTTATGAGGGTACCCATTTTTTCCACACCTTTGCCAGTACTGTATTATTGTGGGTCTCTGTGTGTATGTACATGTATGTCAATCTGATGGTGGAGAATTGTCTCATTTGCATTTCCCAAAGTTACTAGTGGGAGGGCTTCCCTGGTGGCGCAGTGGTTGGGAGTCCGCCTGCCGATGCGGGGGACACAGATTCATCCCCCGGTCCGGGAAGATCCCACATGCCGCGGAGCGGCTGCGCCCGTGAGACATGGCCGCTGGGCCTGCGCATCTGGAGCCTGTGCTCCGCAACGGGAGAGGCCACAACAGTGAGAGGCCCGCGTACCGCCAAAAAAAAAAAGACTAATGGGATTGAAAATCTTTTCTCATGTTTCCCAGCCGTACGTATTTCTCCTTTTTTATACAGTAATGTATGTAAAGTACATAGAACAGTGGCACGTGATTCATGCTATATATAGTAGTAATAGTAGTATTTCTTTTTCAAATTTCTGGCCTTGGGATCACACCCATCATTTCTCTTAGTTCTGTTTTCTAAAGCCCATGGTAGCAACCGAACTTTTTCAGGTGTCCTTTCCTTGGTTGATAGGACTTTTTCACTTCATTCTTGTTGGCAACCAACCCCTGCTGCTCAGGTTGAGAGTGGTGAATATAAAGGGTACTTCTTAGGTCCACCTGAGCTGCTGCTCTCCAGGTCCATGAGGCTGCACGATCTGAATGGGGACCTCAGGCTGCCTGCACCTCTGTACTCCAGCAGCGGTCAGCAACCTGTCAGACGCCCCCAGGTGCTAACAAGGCCCGTCTAACTCCCAGGTTGAAAATCTTCCTGTCTTCTCAAGGAGCCATGGGAGCTGCAGTCTCTAACAGCTACAAGGGCTGTCAGCCAAGAGCCCGGAGATAGTGTGCCCCTCCACCTGGCTAGTGTGTGAGTCCCTTTCAGCTCTTTTGCCTGTGGGTCCATCTCTGAGAAGAGATAGAAAAGAGATAGAAGATGCGTGCCACTCTATATTCTAGAGGGCAGTCACTATTCTTCCTTCTCCCTATTTTGTTAATGCTACACATAATTTCATATTTTCTGGTAGTTCTTTCCTCCATTTTTTTTTTTTTTGCGGTACACGGGCCTCTCACTGTTGTGGCCTCTCCCGTTGCGGAGCACAGGCTCTGGACGCACAGGCTCAGCGGCCATGGCTCACGGGCCCAGCCGCTCCACAGCACGTGGGATCTTCCCGGACCGGGGCATGAACCCATGTCCCCTGCATCGGCAGGTGGACTCTCAACCACTGCGCCACCCGGGAAGCCCATTTCCTCCATTTTTGTGGCCTAGGTTAACTACTGCTTGACCTTCTCTGAAGAGGTTGGCATAGGCGAGGCTCTAACTCTGAAGGTTTCTGTCGCCAGTTAGTTTTTCATCTGTGTCAGAATTAAGGCCAAATTAAAAGTTCCCTATTTTGTTTCCTCCATCTGCAAGATGATGTTTTTGCAAGTCAAGAATTTATCAGAGGCTGTACGTATGTGTGTGTGTGTGTGTTTTTGTGTGTTAGCTTGTTTTTTTTAACTTTTCATTTTAACATTGTTTCAGACTTATAAAAATGTCACAGAAATAGTACAAAGAATTCCAGAGTACCCTTTACACAGGTATCCCAAATGTTACATCTTTCATAACCACACTATAATGATCAAACCAGGGAATTAACATTGATGCAATATTATTATCTGTTTCACAGATCTCAAATTTTGCCAGTTGGCCCACTAAAATATTTTTTTCTAATCCAGGTTTCCACCATGTCACATCTCCTTAGTTTCGTTTAACCTGGAACAGTTTAGAGGTTTGGCTTTTTAAAGGAACATTACCATCAGCAGGCGTCCAGAGGTATGGTCTTAATAGACATTCCGTAGCGGGACCCCCTGCATCTCACAGCAGCACCAATTACTCTTGGCCTTCTTTCAGATATCATGGCAGGGATTCATGGGAGTGGACATTATGGTTGGAGTAGTTTCAATTTTTTTTTTCTTCAGCAGGAAGGGCAGTCAATAAAAGAGAGGTTTCTTTTTGAATGACTTTGTTCATTTGAAGAATGATTGAAGTGTTCTTAGGTCTATTTCTGCAGCCTTCTCTTATACCCTAAAAGCCAGAAAGTGGTCATATTTCCTAGTGATTTAAGTCAGGGGTGGTATTTTTTAGAAATATATGGACAGAAGAAGGATTTGGAGGCATTTTGAATATTAGGAGGTCTGCGAGTTAGGTTGTGGTGAGGTGTGGAACAAGATAAGCATTTTTTGTGAGATTATCTTTGGGTTTGCTGAATCGGGCTCCAGTGTGGTCAAGTTAGGAAGGCTCATGATACCATTGTGACTGCATTCTTTTTAGGTGTGTTCCCCAAAATCCTGGCCCACCATCCTGGAAGAAAACACCAGAACAAGTAAACAAATCCGAAAAGTAAAGCCATTTTTCTAATATGGTTTTAAACATGTTTCCTTTTGGTCATTGGGAAAATAGCACAGACGTGTGGTCTAATGGTTACAGCCAAAGGCCGAGCAGAAGGAGAGTGGCCCCGGCCAGGCCCCGGCCAGCTGCCATGGCTTCCGCGTGCTGTGTGGTCTTGACCAAATGCCCAGAAAAGCAAGCTTCCCCCCATCTTCACCTCTATTTTTAAAGGCAAAAAGAGAAGGGGGTGAGGGGAGCCAGAAGCTGAGCTAAGATTCCTCAGATTAGAAACATGCCCTCTTATAATTAATCATTGCTAATTAGTTTTGCTTTTACCATAAATCTTAAGAGAGCTTTACTTCCGCCAGACTAAGGAAATCATCAACATTCTTGGCGTAAACGGACGTGGATTTTTTGGTTTTGTCTTTTTATTTGTGGGGAGGGGATGCTTAGTGTTGAGATATGTTGGAGTACTTTTTAACTTTCCCTCTTGGAACTACTTTGCAGAAATGAATGCCATATTTCTCCTAGTGCTTGTTGGCTCTGCCAGACATCTGGATGGATTATGACACCTGGCTTTGGCACTTTCTCCACCTGGTTCATACCTCTGTGTGTTGTCATCTCAGGGGGATGTTGACTTACTTATGGCAGAGAGCGATTATAGTCTTTCTGTCTTGAATATTATTTACCTATAGTGCTTAGTGGTTGGAGTGCATAGTAAGCACTCATGACTCATTGAATTAACTGGGGGGTGGTGAGTTGAGCTGGGTTCTGTTATGTACTCTACCGTTGAATTCATTTGTTGAATGTCTTGGGTTCTGGTCACTATTGGGCCCCTCTAAATAGAAATCCTCGAAGGCAAGGATCTTGGTGTTCTTGTTCTTCCCTATATCTCTAGTACTAGAATAGCCCCAGGCCAAATATCACTGAGCATATTGATTGAGAATCCATGTTAAATAAATATTTTTTGAATGAATGAATGAAGAAAAGAATACCCAGGAGTGTGTTCCTCTTTTTAGCCACAGGCTTTGAATTTAACTACATTTACTTCCGTGCTGCTCAGGAGTTCTTCTCCATTTCTTAGTGATTGTTGGTATGTGGCAGAAGTCAGTGTCCTGAATCAGAGAAAGTCTCAGGTTAGAAGGCTTATTAGAGACCAAAGATCTGGAATTGGTTGAGAAGTTTGTAATATTCTAACTGTTGTATACTGTCTGTAGCACTAACAATAAGTTAGGATTCATATGTGTATCTATCTACCTATATACAGATAGATAGATACACACACATATGTATATATAATATTAGTATATCCATGTACTTGTGTATGTATTGTGTGTGTGTGTGTGTGTGTGTGTGTATCTTCTTGCTGCTGGCTTTCCTTTAATTTATGCAGAATGCATAATTATGCTCAGAGCTATGTTTTTTAGTGGTCAGGTTGCCATGCTGTAGGAGAACCTGTGACCACTAGCATCCTTGTGGCCATGCTGAAGAAGCTAAGAGTGATAGGTTAGGGCTGACCTTAGCCTTCCATTTCCTGAGATGATTTCTTTACTTTGGCCCTTTATTTATAACATAAAAAATATATACCCTAAGCAAAAGTGTGTGCGTGTGTGTGTATATACACATGCACATGCGTGCATGAACACACAGACCTGCAATGATAAGGTACAATAGAGAAGCTGGCAATAGTCATTTATTGTAATTCCACAAATGGGTTTCACTGTGTATGCAAGTGGATTCCTACTGTCCTAGTTCACTTTACTGGTAGGAGGAAAAGTGTTAAATGCATGGGTTTTGGAGTCAGCCAATCTGAATTTGAATCCTGATTCTACCATGGACCCTTGAACCACTTACCTAACATCTCTGAACCTTCTGCAAACTGGGAAGAGTAATAGTACTGTAAACTGGGGAGAGTAATAGTACTTATGAGACTCGAGGAGATAACACACTGTTTCACATTAATTCTATAAAAATTAGCTGTCCACTTAAAAGTGAATTCTAGAGACTTTTAGATTTTATATATGCCTGCCCATAGATTACATCATTGTCTAGAGACTTGCAAGATCTATCCCGACTGTAGACTGACTGCCTTTTGGGTTAGTTATAGTCAGTGGAACTATAATGATTTATAAAAACCTAAGTATGATGTGCTTATTTTTATTTATTTTTTGGGGCAGAGTTTGGAATAGGATATAAAGCAAGAAGGCAAAAATAATAATACTAAAAAGCAAACAAACAAAAAACCTTGGGGCTAAAAATGTGATTCTCAAATTGTCAGGCCAGTTTTGTTCATTTATGTCAACATGGCAACAGTACATTAAGCAAGCACGGAAATGTCCTGAGGTTTAATTTTCAGATACCATTGAAGTATCTTGGCAGACAGAATGATGGGGCTACTTAGGGTGTACTACTGTCCACTCTTTTTGGCAAAGGGCTCAGAGGCCTAGTGATTAATACTTTCCTCCGCGTGAGCGGGCTCAGGACCAGAGCCGTTATCACTCTCACCATAAACGGAATGTGCGCTATTTCTTTGGGTAGGTGTGTTAGTCAGTATTCTTACTGGGTTGAAGACTGTTCAGTAGATTGTTCTAAACTCCATCTACCATGTAGTTGACTTGGTCTGTGTACTCATCACAGTCCACAGAGGATTGGTACAAGCAGAGGAATTAGACACGGAAGGCAAGTTTGAAGTGTGAGGAGGTAGCTAGAACTTGAGTCACTTCCACTGATGCGGTGAACAGGGATGCTAACTCTGGGATCTGAGGATGGACTAGAGGAGGGGTGTGACAGTAATGTCTGTGAATCCTCTGAAGTGGCATGCAAGATGTCTGTACGTGAGGTGCTAAGGAAAAACGCTCATAGCGTTTCTTAGTTTGTCAGGGGGCACTGTGGTCCACTGCCACCTGGTCATTTCACGTGGACCTGGTTGTTTCATGAGGATAAGTATTTGGGGGAGGGCTCTCTCTCTGTTTTCTTTTTGTTGCTGTTTTTTTTGGCTGCACTGCACGGCTTGTGGGATCTTAGTTCCTTGACCAGGGATTGAACCTGGGCCCATGGCAGTGGAAGTGCTGAGGGTTAACTACTGGACCGCCAGGGAAGTCCCAGCTCTCTCTTCTTAATACCCAGTGAAGGAATGGCATATTGTTTGGTCTGGGTCCATGAAGGAGACTTTGGAAGGCTTTACTGCTAAGTGCATTTGTCTACTGTCTGCTTGCATTTTGAGCTTGCCCAGAGATAAAATATAACCACATTTCTGTTATAGATGAGTTATACAAAGGGCGAACTTTGAAGAGTGAGTGTGTGTGTGTTTGTGTGCGAGAGAAACAAAGAGGGAGGGAGGGTGACAGGCAGAGAACCGGAGGCAGAGGGAGAGAGGGTACACACATGCACTGGGGGGTAGTTTTCAGTCACACCATTGGGCTTCTGTGTTAGGTTGATACCGATATTTACCTCATTTTGGTTAGTGCTTGCATTTTCCTTTTTGTGGCTGCCACAATTAACAATTATACTCAGGCTAGTGGTGTGATTTTTTTTTTTTTTTAATTTTTGAATAGCTTGAAAAAGCTTTGCTTGCAAGAAAAGTAGAATCACCATTGCATTTTCTTTTTCCTGAACAACTCTATTCCTTTCAGTTTCTATTCCCAGTTCAAAGAAGAAATCCTTAAGGTGATTCTTTCTTTTCTGCATGTTATTTCTTATTTGGTTGCATTGTTTTTTTCCCAAAGTGTTGTGTTTCTGGCATTGACAGCCAGTCTGAGTTATTGACCAAGGAAGTCAACTTCATGATTGTAAGGTCTGCGAATCTGCCCTTGTTTTAGTTCAACTTATCCTAGGCCTACTTATGATAGAGATCCCATTGGCACTTGGCAGTTACTGTACTTGCTTGTGCGTTTTTATTAAGATGGTAGCAGCCAGATGGCACGGAGAGGAGGATGTAGCTTTTAACACCTTGTCCCAGCCAGTGCACTGAAGTTGTGCTGTGGTGTAACTTGATAAACTGAGCACCCCGTACCACCCAGGATGTCCCTCCCCACTGTCACTCTCCTTCATTGACACATGAGAGGATGTAAGCTGCTCTTCAACATTTTGAGCTTCTGGAGTTCACGTCAGTGAACATGTATTGGGTATCAAGTATGTACAGCCACTATGTAGGCATTGAGAGAATTAATTAACAAGCCAACAGATTAGACACCTGCCCTTGTAGACACCTGCCATAAATAGTTCCCTTTTCCCATCTCTTGTCATACCTTTTTCCAGTCCTGTGCACTACAGTGGCTAGTTGTTTTAAACTTAACGACTTTTTTTGTTTTTAAAACCTCCACGCAAGAGAGTCTCTGTGCACCAAACGTTTATGGATGTGGTGTTTCATAGCTTCAGAGCCTCATTTCCCATAAGTTGGGAGCTTTTGCCAGCCTATTTCAAGCACCTGCTGGTTTCACCACCTCCATCCTCTCTAACTGGCTGGCCCTTCAAGTCCTGACCCTGGGGGACACTGTCTGTGTCCTGCTAGTTCAGTATTTCAGGACTTGCCAAAATTGAGGCAGCCTGTCTTATATGGACAGGACTGTCCTTTAATTCTCTTTTTATTTTTTTGTGAGGTGGGACTTATGATGGAGTACCAGTTGACAAGAGACCAGCCAAAAGAGTTTTGCTGTAAGGTGCTGTGACTAGGTATTCCCTCTGCCTGAAGGTGAGCTTCAACTGTCCACCTGGGATGGGGCTACAGAGCTGTCTCAGTTTGGTATAAGAGATTCCTGCAGAACCTTCAGACCCCTGAGGGGCATGTTTCCACCTATCCTTTTACACGTGGTACAAGGCCAGCAAGTGTCTTTTAAACAAAGGGGCTTTTACAAGGGCTTTGCGAACACTACATGTTCTAGTTCTGCAGCCCATCTCTGGGAAAGGCCATCTAGACTTTGGGGTGGTTATTACAGACTACCAGACAGTAGTCAAGATCTGTTAATTGCACTCTTCCTGGGAAGTAGAAGAATGTTAAGCCCCATAAATGGGATTTTTTTCTGAGGACTTATTATAATGTTCACCAATTTAGAGCTCAGATCAGGCTATGCGTTTTTTCCTCTGCTCCTGATGTCAGAGTCCCTACATCAACCTTCTTGGCTTCTGGTAGAGTCCCTTTGTTCTTATAATTGAAAATTCACAAGGATACCTCTCCTCTGTGTTATAATGTGTTTTCTAACAAGTTGATGAATTACCCTCTATGCAACCTCAGCCCTTCTGGAGTCATTCATTTGGGCCTGTTTTCTCCCCAGGTCTCTTTTCTTTCTGTCCGAAACACACTCAGCTTCCTTATTGGTTCAGCCTACCGGTTTCCCTTTGGGATCTCTGTATCCTCCCTCTTAGGAACTTGTCAGGTCTTCCTGCCTAGATCAGTAACTTTTTCCAATAGCACAGTATCTGGGACGTAGTCCACTCAGGATAGGTTGAGAAAGTGCTTGAAACTTGACTGGTATCCAGTGGTGATAGGACATCAGCTCAGTTGTGTTTCAGGTGTTTTGATGCCCACCCTGTGTCCTCATGGGGACACTGAAGTATCCGTCTTGGCTTTTTGGTTTTTTATTGTTTGTTTAGGAACATGCAATTTACCAGTTTACTGATATATTTGATACAGGGCTAATTCCTATATAGCTGAAATGACATCAATTCAGAGGCACACTGTCAGTTTAATAATCACTTTCAGCGAGCAAGAAGGAAACATTTTATTAAATATAAACAAGGATTATGAGATGCATTCCAATTTCAGGGAAAAAAAGTGTCTAGAATTGAGGAAATATGGTCTATATATAAACTCCTAGTGACGTACTGGGATTGGCCTGGAGGAAAATTATGTAGACAGGAGGTATTGGGACAGGGGAGGGAGATGAGAGACTGTTTTAAAAATCCAATGGATACTGTGGACTATGTGAAAAATGAAGATATCCAAATAAGAAGTTTTGGCATCATATTAACGGGCATTTATGGATCCTCTGCAAACGCCCAGGTTCAAATCTCCAGCACCACACATTGTAGAATAGCATGTCCTCGTTTGACCCTGTGGGGGAAGCTGTCCAAGGAATGACTGAAGAAGACATCTTGCAGTGTTTTGTGTCAGGAACCTTGTTTAGGTTAGTAACGCTAAACACTCCGTAGGCCTCTAAAAGGGAGAGTGGAAGTAGACGATGACCGGTTCCAGATGTTAGTGTCCTCGAAGCCTGTCTCTCTGGCCAGGACACGTCTCAGGCTGTGCCCGTGCACCATGCAGCATACTCAGTGGATCCTAGTAAAGCTTGCTGCTTCCTCGGCTTGGCTCGCTCGGAATGCCAGAATCCTGGCTTTGGCAAGGAGTGGAATGCAGCCAGCCCAGTTATTTGTTTAGAACAGTCTCCGGAGGGCTTCTTGTACTTATTACTGTAGAAGACAACTGAGGATTCGTTGGGAATGCTTAAACCCACACTACATAATGAAGCTAGGCACGGCTTTAGGCACAATTATGCGGGTAGGGGTATTTGTCTGTGTTTTCATTGTGTGAGTCCCTGAAGTTAGGAGCTTACCTATGGAAGCAGAGGTTATGATTCATTGAAAACATTCACTGATGACAGACCAGTAATAAAATTAGTCACAGCTTAACCCATTGTCCTCCTCCCTTCATACTTTTGTTTGTTGTGAGACATCTTGTCTGTGTCCTGGTCTCACTCTGAATGGCAGATAAATATTCAAAAGCAGGGCACAGGGAAATTGTAAATCTCACAAAAGCTGCAGGATTTTATGCAGTCCACGGAAGTGGTATTGAGTCATATTGAGTGGTATTGAGACCTTTTTGAGTCTTGTGCCTGGTCATAGACAAAGGAGGACTTGGGGATGTTAGACCAGTTAGCAGCTGATGAGGAGAAAACACCTGAGGATGGCAACTTGCTAGACACTTGAAATGAGAATGATTTGAATCAAAGAATTAAGAATGGACCTTGCGAAAATTGATGAGGCTCTTAAATGCAGTGATGACCATCTTTTTTATCGTGCAGTTAAAGTTGAACTTAAAGACTATCTTACGGCATTATCAGCGCATCTTGTCTGAAAAGTTTTACTTCTCATCAACAGTTAGTCTGTTAAGATTTCGTGCACAGGTGAAATAAGTTAAATCTTGGCGCTTACCTGGTGGTACACTGATTAAGAATCTGCCTGCTAATGCAGGGGACATGGGTTCAAGCCCTGGTCTGGGAAGATCCCGCATGCCGCGGAGCAGCTAAGCCCGTGAGCCACAGCTACTGAGCCCGCGTGCCACAACTACTGAGGCCTGTGTGCCTAGAGCCTGTGCTCTGCAACAAGAGAAGCCACTGCAATGAGAGGCCCGCGCACCACAGCGAAGAGTAGCCCAAGCTCGTCGCAACTAGAGAAAACCCATGCACAGCAACGAAGACCCAACACAACCAAAAATAAAATATAAAGAGTAAAAAAATAAAATAAAATACAACTTTGTCATGAATGTAAAAGCTAATGAATCTGGGATTTTCTAAAAACTTCTTTAAAAAAAGTTAAATCTTATATAAAGGAAGCTTATTTTGATTATTTGTTATTTCATTTTTCTAGATAAAGTCCTGATCAACCCCCTCACCCCCACCTAAGACCCCCATTTGATCATAAAATGTTGGTCCCCATGTTAGGGATATTCACCTTGCGGCTTTGATTTTGTACCAATTATCCTGTGATAACGAGGCCCTCCTTCTGATATATGCACACAGTGCACGCAGACAGGCAGGTCCTCCTCCCTAAGAAGGGTCTCTTTTCTGGTTTGATCTAGATTTCTGTGCTGCCCTATTCTTATTCCCTGCTGCCCTGTATTGGGAAGTATCTTCTTTTATTGCAGCGCACCCTGCTTTTTATAGGAAGTCCTCCAGCACTCTTACGTGACAACTCAGAGTTCAGCTTGAAGTGCAGAGAATTTAGCAATTGAACTGCTTAGGAGACTTGTGCTTATCTAAACACAGCAAAACCCTCTCTCTCTCTCTCTCTCTCTCTCTCTCTCTCTTTCTCTCTCTCTCTCTCTCTCTCTCTCTGTCTGTCTTCTCCCCACAATAATTCCTCCCACTTTCACACATTATCTTTTCATTCGCACATGCTCAGGTTTCCAATGTGGAAAAGTACTTGAACCGCGACATAAGCTCCACACAGCTTTTCTAGAGAGACTTTTATTTCATAGTGTTTCAGTTTGGAATGACTTGCAACTTTAACATGGCATGAGTACATTTGAAATAAGAGGGGAATATACGTAAGGGCCCTTCTCTCTCTGTTTGTTTTAAAATATGAATCAGTAGTGATAAATTCAAAGGATAGATATGAGAATTTGAACAGAGGCCCCCAAACATGTACGGTCATTTTTCATTCAGGGAACATTTTTTAGGCTTTAAGTTGTGTATTTAGATATCTATCTTCCCTCCCCGCAACCCCTAATTTGACATCCAGATTGTGTTTTAAATAAGTTTTAGGGTTGTGTTGACTCAGCTTTTACACAAAGATGAGCTGTGCAGACTGCCTAAATATTTAGTTAACTATGATATTGAAACGCCTCTGAGGTGTTCTTACAACCAGTGTTGAAAATAAATGTGGCAATCATATGTTGAATATATTTATGACGAGAAGTATTGCAGATTTTTGTTCCGCAATCTTCTTGAAATATTGTGACCCGAGACACAGGTACACTAGTACGCAGGAAAAGATGAGTATCGTTTGAAAGTAAAGTAATAGAGAAAAATGTGCACGTTTGTTTTTAGTTCACTTTTCACTTTTCTTGTGTAATAAGGAATGGTTCATCTCACAGAATGTCAGAGCTGGAGGAGACCCTAACAGTCAGCTTGAACATTTTCCTCATTTGTAGAAGAAAGGCCAAGAAGGAGAATGAATTCCATGCTGAATCCTGCAAGTACTTAGTGGCAGAGCCAGGACTGGACCCCAGGGCTGCTGGCTCCTAATTTTATGTGCTTTTCATTGTGCTGTGCTCTTACATGGACATTTGTAGGAATGGTATAGTGAGAGCTCATCTGTTTATTCATTTTGTCATTATTTGGCAGACTGGATACCTGCTTCACCCAGTATATTAATTTTCTATTGCTTTGTAACAAATCACCACAAACTGGGCTTAAAACAACTCCCATTTATCAGCTCATAGTTCTGAAGCCCAGAAATCCAGCATGGTGTGTCTTGGTTCTCTGCTCCAGCTGAAATCAAAGTGACGGCTGGCTGTGTTCTCCTGTGGATTCAGGGTCCTCTTCCAAACTCAACCCTGGGATGGGCGGAATTCAGTTTCTTGTGTTTGTAGGACTTGAGTCCACAATCGCCACATTGCCATCAGCCAGGGCCCACTCGAGCATCCAGAGGCAGCATCTCATTCCTCATCACGGGGCGTCTTCCATTTTAAAGACATCAGCAGCATGTGGAATCCTTCCTATACTTTGACTCTCTCTTTTTCTTTTGCTACCAGCCTGAGAATACTCTCTGCTTTTAAGGGACTCGTGATTAGATTAAGCCCATCCAGATCATCTCTGTGTCTTAAGTTCAGCTGACTTGGGACTTTAATTGGGAAAACTCCGTCACAGTTGTACCTAGACTAGTGTTTGAACAACCACAGGACCAAAGTCTTGGGGGAGCCGTCTTTAGAATTCTGCCTACCATATCCGCTTGATCTGGTGGCCCCACTTTGGACAAACCCTGGCATCTGTGACACTTTTATGAACCTTGAAATAGAGGCAACTCTATGGGGTTGATCTATCCTTGTATTCCAAGGGCCTAGTGATGGAAATAGCCTTTAGGCAGCAATAACTGTCACAAAATCTGTGCATTTGATTGCATAGAAGAGGCAGCGTAATGCATGGCCCAACGGTCATAGCTGAAGTTGTTTCCAATAAGGAAGCTGGGACAACCTGAGTGAGAGTGACTTTTGGTAGTAGAGGAAGAAGAAAGAAATTGGATGGTAAAAGCCCAGTGATCTTGTTCAAACGCCTCTGTTCTCCCTGTGGATGACAGCACTAAAGAGTAATGGATACTGAGCCCAAGTCAACAAGAAAAAGTTAAGCTCTGCACCCTCAGTTTCAGAAAAGAAAATCTGTGATCTAATGTGAAAGAAATTCCTGTCAAAAAATGGTCTAACATTTTGGTACCTAAAAAGGCTAAGCTTAATGAGAAAAGTAGTCCACTTTTCGTGGCACCCCAGTAGCTTCCTGCTCACTTAAAATAAAACCCAAACTCCTGGTATGGCCAGAAAGGCCAGCTTCATTGGTCATCTTTCTGTTCCCAAGCACACCAATCTCTTTCCCTCCTCGGGACCTTTACGCAAACCATTCTGCCAATCAGCCTTCACGTTTTTGTTTTTTTACATAGCTCACTCTTTCATCATATCTCAGCCTAAATTGCACGTTCTTAGTTTCCTAACTGCCCTATTTATAGCATTACCATCTTGCCTCTTCCTAACCTCTGGTACCTTCTGTCCCATCACCCTGTGTATCTTTGGTACACTCTACTCCATTTGCTTGTTTATGATTTGTTTCCCACCTTTAGGATGACACTCCTTGAATTAGACCTTCTCTCACTCACCTTTGTCTCCCCAGTGTCTAGATCAGGGCCCAGCACGTGGTTGACACTCAGTCACTATTTGTTGAATGTTAAAGACGTCCCGAGACATTAAATGTTCCTTTGTCATAAAGGGAAATCATGGCGTAACAGGAGTAGCACTGTTAGTTTTAGGCAATTTCAGCCTGTCACTGGACCTATTGGTATTCCTGATGACCAGTTTGGCAATAGGGATAAAAATTGCTTGATGACTAGCCTGAGGTCATACAGTTAATCAGAGGAAGAGCTAAGATTAACTTCCCCAACGCTTGATATTTTCCATCCTCCCACAAGGAACTGGTCTGTGTTGAAAGTATTCAACTTTTAGAGGTCTTGCCTTTCTTAAAATTCCATTACTGATAGTCTTCTAATGTCCGTTTTGAACACTGTTTCAGTTCACCCTCCTTACTCTGTTCATATTTTTTCTGCTTGTAGATTCTCTTCCAGATTTGTTGTTTTCATCTTCAATGTCTATTAAACAAAAATGATGACAGATTCACCTCCCAGTGGAAATTACACATCTTTTGAGCTCTGGCCAATGTTCCTAACCCTCAGCACTCCTGGCTTTGTTAAAAATATCATTTACCCTTTAAGATATAGCTTTGTGGTTGGTATTGAGACTGAATTAATGAGTAACTTCGTATGTTCAAGCAAAGCAGGAGAGATGCAGGTGGCGGAAAAGTACATGGAAATTATTTCCCAAATAAAACTTTCCTGTGCTTATCTTCTACAGATGCCAGATATTTCTTTCTCTACTGAGGCTTCTTTCATTTAGGCACCTCCACATGAATTTTACCCTGACAAACTTGAAACTGCTTTCAGTTTTTTGTTTGTTTTGCTTTTTTACATTCTTTAACCCCCCCTCACCTCTCCCCTCTGGAGTTTTCTTGAGTAAACAGGAATGTACTATTTGGGTGGGGTTGCTTTTGGCTGTTGCCTATGTAGAAGAATGGGGGGGGCAAAGAATAGGAAAAGCCAAGACCCTTTTTGCCAAGTTTCCAGATCATCTGCATTGTTGGGCAGTGATATGATGACTTATATTTGGTATCTTTATAGTCTTAATATATTCCCAGTTTAGGGGCTGCCAGCCAGAAGATCTGCAAGAATTTTCCTTGTTTGACTAACAAGACTGAATGGTGACAAGTCTTTCTTCCTCTTTCTTTTCTTTTTTTTTTAAATCTCCGGTTGATAAATATCGCTATTGATGTGCGAAGCATTGCTTCTACTTGAGTGGTAAGAGAAGCTGCATGAACCCCAAAACAAGCAAGCCAGATGAACTGAGGGTAGAATAGAGTGGGCACAACCTTTTACATAACTACAGAGAATGCTTCATTAACCTTTAATGTCTGAATATCTTGGAAACATAAATTAGGGGCAAAATAACTTAAACGTCAGAAGGATTCCACATAGTCAAACATTATAAAGGGATCACCTGTCTATTTTACTAGAATGTCTACAATATCCATTACAGATGATCAAATAATTAACAAGGGGGAAACCTGAAGGCTGAAGGGTTCCAAGCCCTTAATGAGCAAAAAGCAATCAGAAGTCAAGATAAACAAAGTTAAATTATAATGATTTTTTAAATGGACAAAAAGATCAATGAGAAATCAAGATAAAACAAATCTGAAGTTACAGTGTTTTCATTGGACTCACTATGTCTAGTTTTAATCTTTTGTTTTAACTGACAGCAATTAGAAATGCTAGATGATTTGCTTCTATATAGGTTGCCTAGCAGTTGGAGTATGACATGATATTAAAATATAACCCTTTCCACTTAAGGATATAACAGTTATGCTGAAGAGATGAAGACATACAAAAGGTGACAAGTGTAAAATGTAAATAGGCCTAATGCAGTTTTCCAAACTTCAGTTTTTCTCTACATCCTTCTTCATTTTTGTCACATTTCCATAACACTTGTCCTGTTGTATTTGATTCGTTTCACCTTCTTTACTTAACAAAACTTCCTTTTAAAAAAGAAACAGGGCTTCCTTGGTGGCACAGTGGTTAAGAATCCGCCCGCCAATGCAGGGGACACAGGTTCGAGCCCTGGTCCGGGAAGATCCCACATGCCACGGAGCAACTAAGCCCGTGTGCCACAACTACTGAACCTGTGCTCTAGAGCCTGAGAGCCACAACTACTGAACCTGCATGCCACAACTACTGAAGCCCGTGTGCCTAGAGCCCGGGCTCCACAACAAGAGAAGCCACCACAAGGAGAAGCCCGTACACCACAATGAAGAGTAGCCCCAGCTCGCCACAACTAGAGAAAGCACAGCAACGAAGACCCAACACAGCCAAAAATAAATAAATTTATTAAAAAAAAAAAAAAAGAAATATATTTCTCACTAGGTGAACTAGTATCACTTCCTATATAAGGGAACCCTAAAAATAAATAAAATGGAGACAAACCTATATAGTTAAATTTTAACTAGATACATTTACTTGCTAAAACCTCTTAGTTTATGCCCAGCTTTTCTCTCTGTTTAAAAAAAAAAAAGAGTGTTAGCAACTGTTAAATGTTAAAGACATGCCAGTACCAGGTGGAGACTTCTTTTAGATGTACACAAAGCTTAAGAAAGAACAGCAAGGGAATATCTTTCTTAACGTTGTAACACAAGTGTTTTTCAAGGATGCACCCCTGGGCCAAATGAAATCATGTCTTGCACAGGAGCATAGGTGCCACATGTGGGGATGCAGGCTGAGTGTAGGATACTGCTGAGATCCAACCATGGTGATTTCGTCGGTTTTATGTGCACTTGGGAGTAGAGGCAAGCTTTTGAAAACCATCCAAGGTAAATAGGAGGAGCATGGTGAGTTAAAGGGCTTGTAAAAATTTGTAGTTTAGTTTAATCTTTAGTAGACAGTTTTAATATAAGACTTTTATTTTATTTTCTCTCCCAGTCCTTTTCCCCTTACGTTTTAGACAGTTTGGTTTCTGTTTTTAGTGATTTGCTTTGCAACATACAGAATGGCAATGATTCTGTATGGCTGGGCTGGTGTAGAAAAGAGTCCAGAAGGGAGTCAAATATTGACACACACTTGCCTTTCTCTCTTGGAGGACTCAGAACCAAGTGGAGTCACAAATAGGAAAGCTATTCCAATGGCATTCACAGCATACCATAGGAGAGGGCGTGCATACGTACACAGGCAGCTCTCAGGTATCTGTGTGTAGGTGACTTCTGGCCTTCTTAGAATTCCGGGACTGATGTCCCCTTGCTCCCCAGCAGCATTGAAATTTGTATTGGTCTTTTAATATTTCAGAGTACTTTAGACATACCTGCTCTCTTTTTATCTGCATGCTTTCTGTTGGCATGTGAAGTGTAATTAAGAAGATAAATAATCTGTAAAAGTATGTGTAAATATTTGACCTCCCAATTGTAAACAGAAATAACTTGGATTATCTTCAACTCTGCTTCCTTCTATTAGTGTAGATAATAGTGTTGATTGTAGGCACATTTACTTTTTAAAACTCTTTAGTTTAATGGCCATATGGCTATTAAAAGCCTTAATTTTTTTTTTTTCATAGCCTCGGTCTGATAATCCCAGGGCTGGAAAAATTTATTCCAAGTCCATAATTAAAAAGAAGAAAAGGCATATATACAGGAAGATAACCCGTCAATGAGTTACCTTTTAAAATGGAAGTCATCTATGTTTTCATCAGTAGGGCAATAAATACGTAAAATGTGGTATGACAACTCTTTGAACGTTTATACTGCTCTTAAAACCATAAATAATGAATGCAGAAAAGTGCTTACTCAATAAGTAGAAAAGTAATATGAGAGTTTGTGTGTTATGATTACAACTGTGTAAATTGACACACACACACACACGTACAAAAACAGAGAAGATATGAGAAAATAAAACAGCTGCTGTCAGGGTGGTGGCTTTTTAAAAAAATTATTCTTCCTGGGACTTCCCTGGTGGCGCAGTGGTTAAGAATCCACTTGCCAATGAAGGGGACACGGTTCGAGCCCTGGTCTGGGAAGATCCCACATGCCGTGGAGCAACTAAGCCTGTGCGCCACAGCTACTGAGCTTGTGCTCTAGAGCCCGTGAGCCACAACTACTGAGCCCGTGTGCCACAACTACTGAAGTCCGCGCACCTAGAGCCCATGCTCCGAAACAAGAGAAGCCACCGCAATGAGAAGCCCGCACACCACAACAAAGAGTAGCCCCCGCTCGCTGCAACTAGAGAAGGCCTGCACACAGCAACGAAGACCCAACACAGCCAAAAATAAATTTAAAAAATTAAAACAAAAACCAAACAAAAATTCTTCTTCTTCTGCTTTTTTTTTTTTGTTAAGATGTTGGGGGTAGGAGTTTATTAATTAATTAATTTATTTTTGCTGTGTTGGGTCTTCGTTTCTGTGCGAGGGCTTTCTCTAGTTGTGGCAAGTGGGGGCCACTCTTCATTGCGGTGTGCAGGCCTCTCACTATCGCGGCCTCTCTTGTTGCAGAGCACAGGCTCCAGATGCGCAGGCTCAGTAGTTGTGGCTCACGGGCCTTGCTCTGCGGCATGTGGGATACTCCCAGGCCAAGGCTCAAACACGTGTCCCCTGCATTAACAGGCAAATTCTCAACCACTGTGCCACCAGGGAAGCCCAAAATATTCTTCTTAATGTTCTTTTAGTACTATAATATTTTGTCTGGAATAAAATTTAGGAGAAGAAAAAAAGATACAACTTGACCACATATGTATTAAAACAAGTGACACTTAGACAAAGTCTAAGACAAAGTCAACTCCAGTTGTATAGGGTAGTTGAGTAATTGGAATCTTAATAGAGCCATTAAACTACACGGTTGTGAGAAGTTGTGTGCAGTATCAATTTAACTTTTGATTGTGTGGTGGTACTTCCCAGTCTCAGTTGCCCACCCTGGCTTAGCACCCAGCACAATGCTGGTCTTACTATTGTTAATCACTAAAGGGTGGGTAAGTGAATGGCTGGATGGCTGGATGGATGGGAAAATTGGAGTTTAAGGTTGAAGTGGTAGTGAAGAAGAATAATATGCCTCAAACATCAATATATTTAAAGACCAGTCTGGGCACTAAGATATGTAGAGTGGGAAGGGATGGAAAGGAAAGGAAAGGGAAGGAAAATAAAACAGTAATTAGAACCAAGAGGATCTACTTGCGTAAGGCTTAATGCACACCACAAAGACAAGGGAAGAACCCAGTTTGTTGGAGAACAGAGGAATTTCAAGGCTGGAGAAGTTCAAGGCTGGGGAAGTAACATACTTGTAGCTATGGAGGTAGGAGAAGGTAGTGCATGGATGTGGATTATACTGGCTGGGAGGGAGGTAAACTGATGGGGTTAATGATGAGCAGGAGTTTTCTAGAAGCTCCTGATACCCTTGGAGATGTGGACCTTGCTGCTACGAGAGGAATGGATCAAAGAAAGGCTGGAAGGGCTTGAGTCAGGCTTGGACTTAGAGATGTTTCAAACAGGGCTCCTTGTTCATGGGTAGTATGTCTGAGGCAGCTTGACCTCCTTCTTCTCCAACAGCATCATCATCACCTCCTCCCCCTTTGTTATTAATTCATCTAATCCTCATAGCAACTCTATGAGGTAGGTCTTCTTACTAGCCTCAGTTTATAGTTTGGGGATCTGAGGCACAGAGAGATTAATTTACCTAAAATCACATAGCTCATAAGTGACAAAGGTAAAATTTTGCCCAGATCATCTGGTGTGACAGCCCGTTCTCTTATATATTGTTATATGGGACCATAGCCCCTGGGGTGAGCAATTATTATTCAGTTATTAAAAATAAAGACCTACAACTTCTCCTCAGCTTCTCTTTTCTCAAAAAAAAAAGTCACATTAGATCTCCAGCTTGGTTTTTTTGTGATACGTTTCAAAAAATTTTTTAACATGCAAATATTATACGCTCACTCTTAAAACTCCTGATAATGTGGTGGAAGTAATATGAAGAAGATAATAGTTACCGAAATTTCCACCTTCTAGAGATGACCGCAAGTAACATTTTAGTGACTATCATTTCAGTCCTCTCTAAATACAGTTATACTTATTAATGGAATTGCACTCATCCACTGTTTTGTACATGTATCTTTACATGCATGTGATTGTGTGTGTGTGTGTGTGTGTATTAATTAATGGGATTGTGTTTCGTGTGCTCTTTTGGTTTGTGTGCTCTTTGAATGGCTGTCACAGAGATTTTACCATGTTAATGAATTTAGATGTAGAGCTTTTAGATTTGCAGTTGTGTCTCTACTTCCCAACAGAGCGCTGGCACATAATAGATGTTCAGTAAATCTTTGTTTAATGAATCATGTTGATTGCACTGTCTTATGCTATAATGTTTAAATGACCTTCTTTCTAATGAACATTTAGTTTGTTTCCTATTTTCCACTATAATAAATGACACCATTTCCTCATTTCAGGTAGGCTGGCCATTTTGTGAAGAAACCTTTATAGGTTAGCAGGCTGGGCAGGGTGAGGATGAAGCTCTTTTCCAACTCCATCCAGCTGGACATTTGCAGGCTGCCACTGATCCTTCCATTAGAGACAATTACTCTTGAGAAATTATTCATTCTTCCACCAGAGGCCAGATTTAAACAAACACATAAATAAAGTTTGATTTTATGTTGGCCTCTTCCGTGGAGACTCTTTATCTTTTGTGGGTAAAACAGCTCCAGTTGAATTATTTCTTGTCTTTTTCCCTGAGTTACGGTCATTTTCACCTAGCTGAATTAGCAAGGGAAGAGAAACAAAATGCCAGAAATGCCGTTTGTATCCTTTAGAGCAGTGGTTCTCCACCTTTGTGGCATCTCAGACCCCAGTGAGAATGTAACCCAGTTGTGGATCATCTCCATAGAAGATCGCAGACGTGTTCAGAGCGGCGCTCCCCTGAGGGTGAGGCTTACAGGTTGAGAAGCGGGGCACCCAACCAGGCTGTTCCGTCTGCTTTCGTTGCCTTCCTGCTGTGGTCGCTCTGCTCTTCTCATGTGATGGTGTTTCAGTGACACTGCTTTGGAAACTTTGTGGCTTTTGTTGTTGTTGATGATAGTTTGAGGTTGGGATGTATATAGAGAGTTAATAAATGATGGCTCTTTTGTAGCAGAAGGGAAGAATGCAGCATTTTGTTTTCCGTCAGTGTGTATAGACAGCCCCTAATCAGATCCCTTTTGTGCATTTTGTTAGTCACATTAAGCTAATGAACCGGGTGCATGTGAAGCTTTTCTTGAATAGGATAGTTGGTTGTAGGAAAGTCCCCTCTGAGCACAGTGCTGCCACACATATTGAGCCAGGCCTTCTAATTATGGGCAGAGAAAGGCAGTAAGACATAGTTTCTGCCCTTCATGGGCTCACGATCTTGTGGAGGGAGATGGGCATGTGAAGAAATCAATGGAGCCAAGCTGTATTTGTGAGCATGTTTGCTTCCAAATACCAGCAACTGGCCCAAGGCGGAAAAGAGAAGTTTGGGGTATACGTACTGAAAATTCCAGGGATAGACCTTGTCTATTTCCGTTTTCCTCCCTATTGGTTTCATCTGTAGGTTACACCTCTGCCTGTGTGAACTAACAGCCATCCACTTCTGGTGGCTCCAGTCCTGCATCATCATCATCACCAGCAACCCTAGTGAGAAGACCTTATTTCCCCCATCTCCCCTGGAGTTCCAACAAAAGTCTTGAATTTGGATTCCATGCTCAGCCCTCAGCCAATCACTGTGACCACAGACAGGAAGGACAGAATATGTTGATTGGCCAGATCTGGGTCATGTGGGTAGGAAGGTCGGGAACCATCTACCTGACATTTGAGGACATTGAGGTGCCGTTACGAGAAGCGGGAGGGAGTGATGTGGGGAGGTCAGAACAAGGACCACAACGGTAATCTACTGTGAATGTTACTGTAAGTTGTGGGTGGGCAAGGGAGGAAAGGCTCTCTGGGGAAGGTGGTGCCTAACTAAGTCTGGAATGAATGAATGAGTCAAAGACTAAATTAGCCGATTTTCAGGATAAGAATACTCTTCTATGAAGCTTTGTGTGATTCTCTTAGTTTAAATTCAGATTTCAGTCCCACTTTGGTGAAATCCAAGATTCTATAAGTTCTTTAGGTGACATTGGAGATTTGAGTTTGAATGAATTTGAGGACTGAAGTATAGACTTAAAAGTCATTTTTGTCAGAGATGTGCATTATAATGACACTTGGTATGGTGTTACGTGTGTTTGATACATATTCTAGGTAGAAGAAAGAAAGTTACAGGTGTTTCTCTTTAGCACCTCACATTTGCAAGGGACTGTGTTAGAAACTTTACTGTAAACTCTTGATTACTTAGCAGGGCAGGATTTCCACGGTTAAATAAAATAAAATAAAAATAACATTTTTGTGAAGAAACCGAAATGGCAGAGGAAGGAAAGCATCTAAAAGGTTCCAGTTGCCTGGAACTTGGCCATAGTCAGTAAGTGTCACACACTATCTTTTGCACCATGGAGACACCCCGCCACACACCCCTCTTCTAGTCAGCTGTGTCCTTGCCTCATTGCAGCCCTGGATTAGCTGCTATCTCCTGGGCTGAGGAGGCCCCAGGGTATAACTAATTAGCCGTACTGCAGGAAGCTTGAGCAGGTTTAATCATATCTCTAAGCAAAAATCTATTTCTTCTGGTAGTCAGAGCCACAGCACTCTTTTCTGTGCCTGCTCGTTTTTCAAAACTGAGACTGATGATGTCAAAAGTTGCCGACACCTTTTGAGCCCTTACTGTGTACCATGCTTTCCGCCAAGAGTGTCACGTGTTATCTCATGGTCCTGTGAGGTCAGTACAGTTATGGTCCCCATGTCGTATTTGAGGAAATTGAAGCCTAGAGAAGCCATATCCTGAAATGTTTCAGTTCAGCACCAGGAAGTTGGGGGGGGCCTCTCTGATGAGTGACATCTGAGACAAACAGATGTCTGTGTCATGTCTGGGAGAATGACATTTGAGGGAACTGGCATTAAGCAGGTTAACTTAATTTCCTAACTGTGTGATACCTGAGGTTTAGGATACTAAGCAGTGATACATGGTGCTGAGGTCACTTGATGGAGAAGAAGAGCAAGTGAGAAGCAGTGAGGGCCACTGGCTGGCTCACCTTCAGTCATTGGAAGGCCTGCTCCCTCTCAGCCTCTGATGCCAGATTGTTTCAAGAGAGTGGTTTGCTCAGAGACCAGCTGCAGCCCCTAGGCTCCCTTCTAACACTGGAGGAAAAGAAAACTCATCTGAATAGGGGACTTAGAGACAACAGGGACTGCCTTAAAAGATTGTTACCACTTTGGATCTTTTTTTAAAAAGACAAAGGCTTGTTCCCAAATCTTTATATTGTATTGTTTTTTTTTCTATGATGTTTTAAAAGTGGTAAATATTTCTATATATTGGATATCAGGTTATCCAAGTAAATTTTCATTTATTCCATTTTACACCATAGTTCAGTAAGTTTTCACTGGTGTTAGGATTGATTTTTGGGTTGTTTTAGAGAAGTATTTCCCGACCTTTTTAGTGCAGTTAGTTAACTGAGAGTTAACTGCAGGATGAAAACAGACCCTTAATGGCTCAGAGTGGCTTAGAGCGAATGCTAGGGTTGCAGATAAGGATGTTCATTGCAGCTTGTTTGAAAAAGCTAATAAATATAGCAGGTGGATGGATGGATGGATGGATAGATAGATAGGCAGACAGATACACAGACAGATAGACAGGCAGGCAGACAAAAAAGGAATTGCTCACATGCCTTACTAGCATGGGACTGGTTTATTCCTTTACAGCGCGTCCGTACAGCGGATTACTGTGCAGTGCTTTTGACCTGATGCTGGCCTGCCTGTACTGATGGGAAAAGCAATGTGACAATGGTGACATGCAAAACTTTTTGAGTAATATGATCTCCTTTGAGTAAATAAAACGATGTTTATGCACACGTGCCCTTCCTAGTATATAAATAATTTGTTTCCAGGGATTATATTAAAAAATTTAAAGGTTACATCTTTTGTGAGAGAGTCTAGAGGACTTTAACTTTTCATTTTTTATTTTTCTGTATAGTTTGATTTTAACCCATGCATCAGTATTACTTTTATGTAAAAAATAACAGTGTTGAAAATAATACCCGTTGGTTATGGCTGAGTAAAAGGGAGGTTTAAATAATAAAATAAGCCCCTTTGAACTCCTTAATGAAAACCATCAGTGTGTTTTGAAGGAGTGAGTTCTGTCACCTACCCTAAGACACAGGACATTTCTCTTCTTTTCTCTCCCTCCTCCCAGGCTTTATGAAACTATGCTTATTTATACCATGGATATTCAAAAGTAGGTCAGCAACAAAACCAAAAAAAACTCTCCTTTGGCTTTTGGGTGGTGGTGGGGAGAGTGCTGGCAGAGGATGTGAAATTTGCTTCCTTGACCTTCCTTGGCTTTTTGTGTTTGTTGCTGGCTTCTAAGCCCTTCCCTCTCCTTTTCCATCTACATTTTGAAGAGATTATTGTAGAGAAGGCAATTCCCTAACACTTTTAACTTTTTCCTTCTGTATCCTTACGGCATGTTTAGAGTTCATTTGTTGTCTTATTTCCTATTTGATCAATTACATTATTTTATATATAGTGTTTTATTCTTACCCTGATTGCTTCTGGTATATTTAGGGGGCGGATCTGATTTTGGTACTCCCCTGGCTATCTTCTTTGTCTGTACTTCAGTGGTTGCTTTTTGAATATCTGGGTAGTTCAGTGTCTCTGACCCAAATAGCCAGTGGAGCTTTTCTTGGCTTGCCTCGTTGCAATATCTGAAACGGTGTAACCAAGAACCCTCGGGCGGGTGGCCGGGCGGGCCTCTGGTTCTCTGTGTCTCGTTCTCCTGACTTCGGAATCTTGGCAGGCTGATGCCTACAAACGCCTTGTTAATGTTGGAGAATTGGAGGCAAGAGCCCTTTTGACATTGGCTTTTCATGGGAATGGATTAATTCACATGCAATGATTGCTTACTGTTTAGTTCTTTTTTTTTTTTTAACATCTTTATTGGAGTATAATTGCTTTACAATGCTGTGTTAGTTTCTGCTTCACAACAAAATGAATCAGTTATATATATACATATGTTCCCATATCTCTTCCTGCTTGCGTCTCCCTCCCTCCCACCCTCCCTATCCTACCCCTCCAGGCGGTCACAGAGCATCGAGCTGATCTCCTTGTGCTATGCGGCTGCTTCCCACTAGCTATCTACCTTACGTTTGGTAGTGTATGTATGTCCATGCCTCTCTCTCGCTTTGTCACAGCTTACCCTTCCCCCTCCCCATATCCTCAAGTACATTCTCTAGTAAGTTTGTGTCTTTATTCCTGTTTTACCCCTAGGTCCTTCATGACATTTTTTTTCTTAAATTCCGTATATATGTGTTAGCATACGGTATTTGTCTCTCTCTTTCTGACTTACTTCACTCTGTATGACAGACTCTAGGTCTATCCACCTCATTACAAATAGCTCAATTTCGTTTCTTTTTATGGCTGAGTAATACTCCATTGTATATATGTGCCACATCTTCTTTATCCATTCATCCAATGATGGACACTTAGGTTGTTTCCATCTCCAGGCTATTGTAAATAGAGCTGCAATGAACATTTTGGTACATGACTCTTTTTGAATTATGGTTTTCTCAGGGTATATGCCCAGTAGTGGGATTGCTGGGTCAAATGGTAGTTCTATTTGTAGTTTTTTAAGGAACCTCCATAATGTTCTCCACAGTGGCTGTATCAATTTACATTCCCACCAACAGTGTAAGAGGGTTCCCTTTTCTCCACACCCTCTCTAGCATTTATTGTTTGTAGATTTTTTGATGACGGCTATTCTGACTGGTGTGAGATGATATCTCATTGTAGTTTTGATTTGCATTTCTCTAATGATTAGTGATGTTGAGCATTCTTTCATATGTTTGTTGGCGGTCTGTATATCTTCTTTGGAGAAATGTCTATTTAGGTTTTCTGCCCATTTTTTGATTGGGTTGTTTGTTTTTTTGTTATTAAGCTGCATGAGCTGCTTATAAATTTTGGATATTAATCCTTTGTCAGTTGCTTCATTTGCAAATATTTTCTCCCATTCTGAGGGTTGTCTTTTGGTCTTGTTTATGGTTTCCTTTGCTGCGCAAAAGCTTTGAAGTTTCATTAGGTCCCATTTGTTTATTTTTGTTTTTATTTCCATTTCTCTAGGAGGTGGGTCAAAAAGGACCTTGCTGTGATTTATGTCATAGAGTGTCCTGCCTATGTTTTCCTCTAAGAGTTTGCTGTTTTTGTTCTTAAATGCGGTAACTTTGTATACTGGTTTAACATTTGCAAAGTATTTTTCTAAACGTTAGCTCATTTAATTTGCTGGTAGTTATAATTGCACTCATCCTCTGTGGATGAGTTAGCAGAGCCTCCTTCTGCATCCAGGCCTTGTGATGCAGGCCCCAGGCCTGTGCCTTTCCCTCCAGACACACACTGTCTCCTCGTGAGGACTATTGAACGTGTTCGGCAGGCATGTCTTCAGGGAAGCTGGTACGTCTTTTTGGAAATAGGTTTTCCTGAGCTATTTAGCGTCCCTAATGTGTTCTCCTTCCGTTCCTTTCTCCTTCTCTCCCCTCCTGCTTTAGGTTCTGTCCCTTTCCAAGACCTTCCATTCAGTTCACTTGCCACCCTTCTCCCAGACACACATCTCCACTCTCACACTCTGCATTTCACCTGAATGGCTTTTTCCATTCGTTCAGTTCTGACTTACTTTATAAGATCTAGCACCAAACAAAGTCTTGCCTGACCTGGTACAGCTGACCTTAGTCTTTCCAAATCTCCATTAGCCTTTTGCACACAGTTTTGAAATATCACATCTTATGGATGGGGTGGGGGGTAGTGGAGGGGGCCGATTTGTCATGGATATGGTGGCACACTGAGTCAGGAAAGTCAGTGTCTTGCCCATGCATTAACTGCATGGCCTTGGGAAAGTTGCTTACCCTCCCTAGGCCTGCAATAATGAAAGCGGGGGAGAATAATCTCCAGATCGGTAGTTTTTCAAAGTGTGTTTCAGGAATCTCTGGGATTCTGTGGTTGTTGAGGTGAAAAGAAGGTTTTCTCCCAGCTTCTGCTAGAGCTGCCTCGCTTTCATCTTTTTAGTGTATGGAAGTTGCACATTCGATTGAACCAACAGATTAGTAGATTTTTGATAAAAAGAATTCTGTACTAATAGGTTGAAAACCACCAGATTAGATGGTCCTGATATGATCCCTGTCTCTTACACACAATTAATTACTAGTCACAAAGTATTTTTAATTCGCCTTGGCTTTGTTCCTTAGATGTTTCCCATGTACATAGCCCCCAGCCCCTCTACAGTGTATAACTTCATTATACAGGGTACCTAAGATTGCTTAATAAAGGACTATATAGGGTGAAGGCAACTCCAGTCTTTGTGTCGTGGGTGACGTGGATACTGTTAAGTGAAAGCATAATGAGATTAGTTGAGGTACATGCATTTATCTTAAGTGAATTCAACTGTAAGCATCCTGTAAGCAGCACCACTTCATTGTGGCCTCTGAACACAAGCAACTGCTTTGACAGGTGCTCAGCGGAGGGAGCCACCAACTGGGGGAAAGCCTCTGTGGGGCTGACTGATGGGCAGAACAGTACAGTTTAAACAAAGCAGAGTGCATCAGGCTATGTGTGCTGCTTAAGGGCTTTGCAAGAGAAATTCTCACTCTATCTGGGTTTTGCCTTAAACGTTAGCTTTCGAACCTTATACCCAAGTTAAGATTTGATATCACCATATTCTATTTCACTTCACTGGCAGTCCTTTCCCAGGAAGGATTCTGCAGATTTTTATTACATGGTGATAATTCCATAATACTGCTTTACTCCTTACAAGCATTTTTGAAAATCTGCCTGAAATAGGAATATGAAACATTTAAAAAGCACCTCCTTTAAGGAAATCTTAAGTTTATAAAGGAAATAAGTGAACTGATGTCATACTAGCAGTCTGTGCAGAGCAGCTCCTGTTTCTGAGGGGCAGGGGCTTTTGACTGAGGAAAGGACAGATCCTCTTGGTTAGTGCTTTTGCTGACCCTGAAAGTAACCCAAGGATACAGTATCTGTCATGCCAGGACGTTTGACCAGTCATCATTACTGTATTTTTGTATCGTCTCCATGAAGTCTTTTTTTTTGCGGTACGCGGGCCTCTCACTGTTGTGGCCTCTCCCGTTGTGGAGCACAGGCTCCGGAGGCACAGGCTCAGCGGCCATGGCTCACGGGCCCAGCTGCTCCGTGGCACGTGGAATCCTCCCAGACCGGGGCACGAACCCGCGTCCCCTGCACCGGCAGGCGGACTCTCAACCACTGCGCCACCAGGGAAGCCCTCCATGAAGTCTTTAACATCCACATGTAATAAATATATCCATTCAGCATAAATTCAGCCAAGGAATAAAAGCACACCCAATAAGACTGTGTATTGAAAAATGCAGCGTTCCTAAGATATTCTGACAGGGAAAGATATTTTTGACATGCCAAAAATATAAATTGAGAACTTACTAAACTAGATTGGAAAGACAGTTCTGTAGAGACATCTGGTTCCCTGTAGGTGGAATTTCAGCTCTTAAAAACAAGCTTATTGGGGCTTCCCTGGTGGCGCAGTGGTTGGGAGTCCGCCTACCGATGCAGGGGACACGGGTTTGTGCCCCGGTCCGGGAAGATCCCACATGCTGTGGAGTGGCTGGGCCCATGAGCCATGGCCGCTGAGCCTGCGCGTCCGGAGCCTGTGCTCCTCAACGGGAGAGGCCACAACAGTGAGAGGCCCTCATACCGCAAAAAAAAACACAAAAAACCCAAAAATAACCAAGCTTATCAACTTACGTAGTGTGTGAACTACAGAGGATTTAGAGTCTGAACCTGTCGGCTCCTGCTTTTCTTTGCTTGGCGTTGTGCTCAGGTAGGTGCTTCTCACTGTGTCACACACACAGAGGCCCCTGTACACCAGCAGCTCCTGGTTTACACTCTACCCACATAGCACGCTCAGCACAGAGGAGTTGGAGTTCCAGCAGAAGTCCCGGGGCTGACCGTTTCATTGGCTTGGACCAGGTCTGTTCCCTGAAGTGCTCACTGTGACTGATGGGCCAGACCTGAGTCCTATGCCAATCCAGGGGTTGGCTCCACCCGACCACATAGAGATGAGGGAAGGGGTAGTTCCCCAAAGGAAAATTGAGGAGTGTTAACAGTAGAAAGGGGACTAGATCCTGGGCAGACTGAGGAACAGATAGATGGGCCCCTGAATGAGCAACTGAAAGGGGTCATATAGATGTGCTTCAGAGGGGGCTATGGGTGGTGATGGGTAAAGAATGATATATAAAAGTAACACATAAGCCCTGGGTTCATCCCTGAGACTCTGGCTTTGCTTGGTTCGTGATCTGTGCCATTTGTTTTGTGGCATCGCTCAGCCAGTAAAGGGAACTTAAAACAGTTACACAACACTTCGTTATTGGTGCACAGTCATCAATTAACCTGATGCTGCAAAGAAAGGAGGCAAAGGAAGAATCCTCTTTACATTTCCTGGTTTGTTTCAAGGCACACAGAAGGTTGGCAAATTGTTGAATTGACTGTACTGGAGGTCACAGGGCTGCCACAGGTCAGCCCAGGTGGGTTTTCTTCCCCCTGTATGATGCTGGTCTTTGGACATTAGCCTCGGGTCTTTGTGCTGAATTCTGCAGTTTCCTGCGTTAGGAACTGACATTTGTGAGCTTGACTTTCTCCACTTGGCAGGGTCCAATGCAGCTGCCTCCAGAAGCCCGAGCCATCTCCTGGCTGGGGAAGAAGATGGAAGGTGGTAGGGAAAAGAAGCAGAAACAGTTCACACTTGGACCCCCCCAGAGACAGACCTGCTATCCTCCCCTGACCACAGAAATTCACTGAGGAAGTCAGTGAGTCAGAGATGCCCCAGGCTGGACATCGTTAGCACAGTTCAGTGAGCGCTGGTATCCTGTGTTTTTCTGTTTTTACCGTTATTGCTTTCCTTCCAGGGTAAATTCACCAGCACGAAAAACATGAGTGTTACCTTGAAAGGTTTTCTCAGGCGCTTGGGTGGGTGATTGATGGATCACCTGCAGAGGCACGGGAAGGTGGTCCGGTTCCTCTTGACCACTCTGACTTTATTTTCAATGACTCTGACATCTTGACAACATTTTCCATTTCATCCCTAGGCTCTTGCAGACCTTCCCATGAATGAGCACATTTGAGTCTTAAAATTTTCCTTTCTGCGTTCATTGCAGTGGGGTCAGGTTTTTGTCTCATTCGGTCTTAGCTGTATTCAGAGGGGCTATATGGCACACCTGAGGTTCAAGGTCATCAGTGGGGGTACCTCAGTGGATGCAGTTTCCCTCAATAGCAGTACTGCCCCAAATGTGTTTTCCCATTTCTTTGCCTCTCTTTCTCTCCAACGATGAGGAGGTATGAGATAATGTCTGAGAAATCCTTGGTTCCCTTTGGAGAAAGGCGTGCTCTCCATTTACTTGTGTCCCTGTCTACTGGCCAGGGTTAACCAGTAGCCCCTGCCAGCCTTGATCTAGGCTGTTCAAACTCAAAATGGAAACACCAGTAGAGAATGATGATGAAGTGTGTGGTCTGGTTTTAGACAACCTGAAGTTGAATTCGGGCCTCATCACATATTATTTGAATTATCTTGTGTCCCAGACTCTTAAGCTGTTAAATGGGGATAATTATAACACTAACCTCATAGAGTTCTTTGTACAGTTAGATGAGAAAATCCATCAAAATTCCTTGGCACAGTACTTGCCACTAGTGCATACCCTATAAACGTTATGATCTTATTGTTGGAGCTTTATGTCAAGAAGGGAATGTTGCTCTTCTTGTAAGGGTTGAAATTGAGAAGAAAATACAAAGAGGCATAATGGGTGGTATAATAGCTAACCTGTCTGACCAGTCGGCTTTCTCAAATCAAAACCTTTACCAGTGGAGTTCCCTGGTGGCCTACTGGTTACAATTCTGGGCTTTCACTGCTGTGGGCGGGATTCAGTCCGTGGTTGGGGAACTGAGTTTCCGCAAGCCACGTGGTATGGCAAAAACAAACAAACAAAAAACACCGAAAAAACAAAGGTTTACCAAATTTCTTTCGGATTTTTTTTTTTAAAGAATTAAAGCATTTTAGATTAAAGTCCTCCAGTGCAGCAACACTATAGTAAAGGAAAAGGGAGGGGGGACTGTTAAAAACAAAAATGACTTTTGTCACCTGACCAAATACAATGTGTGCACCAGGGTTGGACCCTGGTTTGAACAAAACAGTTACAAAAAGAGGTTTTGGAGGCAGTTGTGGAAACTTCAGTGTGGACTATCAGATGGTATTAAGGAATTATCATTAATCTTGTTAAGTATCATAATAGATGGTTGTTATTTGTGAAAAAATAAAATTATTGTAAGTTGGGGGGCATTTATAAGAAGTTTTTCTTAATGTTTCCTCTATTTTTCTCTCCTTAAAATAACATGTCACCTTGGCAGTTTCCACTAGAAACTCTCTCTTCTCTCCCTCTCCTCTCTCTCTCTCTTTTTTTTAACACCTTTATTGGAGTATAATTGCTTTACAATGGTGTGTTAGTTGCTGCTGTATAACAAAGTGAATCAGCTATATGTATACATATATCCCCATATCCCCTCCCTCTTGCATCTCCCTCTCACCCTTTCTATCCCACCCCTCGAGGTGGTCACAAAGCACCGAGCTAATCTCCCTGTGCAATGCAGCTACTTCCCACTAGCTATCTATTTTATTTTATTTATTATTATTTTTTTGAAATCATGGTAATCTCTTTATTTGAAACTTAAGACTCACAAAGAAATTGAACATTAACTGACAAAAATTTTAAAAAGGAATATAGGCCTATGTGAAGAGACATACTTGTTTTTTTATAACAAAGTGAATCAGCTATACATATACATGTATCTCCATATCTCCTCCCTCTTGCGTCTCCCTCCCAACCCTCCCTAACACACCCCTCTAGGTGGTCACAAAGCGCCCAGCTGATCTCCCTGTGCTATGCAGCTGCTTCCCACTAGCTGTTTTACACTTGGTAGTGTATATATGTCCATGCCACTCTCTCACTTCGTCCCAGCTTACCACTCCCCCTCCCCGTGTCCTCAAGTCCATTCTCTATGTCAGCGTCTTTATTCCTGCCCCTAGGTTCTTCAGAACCTTTTTTTTTTTTTTTTAGATTCCCTACATATGTGTTAGAATATGGTATTTGTTTTTCTCTTTATGACTTACTTCACTCTGTATTACAGACTCTAGGTCCATCCACCTCACTACACATAACTCAATTTCGTTTCTTTTTATGGCTGAGTAATATTCCCTTGAATATATGTGCCACATCTTCTTTATCCATTCATCTGTTGATGGGCATTTAGGGGGCTTCCATGTCCTGGCTGTTGTAAAGAGTACTGCAATGAACATTGTGGTACATGACTTTTTTTGAGTTATGGTTTTCACAGGGTATATGCCCAGTAGTGGGATTGCTGGGTCGTATGGTAGTTCTATTTTTAGTTTTTTAAAGAACCTCCATACTGTTCTCCATAGTGGCTGTATCAATTCACATTCCCACCAACAGTGCAAGAGGGTTCCCTTTTCTTCACACCCTCTCCAGCATTTATTGTTTGTAGATTTTTTGACGACGGCCATTCTGACCGGTGTGAGGTGATACCTCATTGTAGTTTTGATTTGCATTTCTCTAATGATTAGTGATGTTGAGCATCCTTTCATGTGTTTGTTGGCGGTCTGTATATCTTCTTTGGAGAAATGTCTATTTAGGTCTTCTGCCCATTTTTGGATTGGGGTGTTTGTTTTTTTGATATTGAGCTGCATGAGTTGCTTGTATATTTTGAAGATTAATCCTTTGTCAGTTGCTTCGTTTGCAAATGTTTTCTCCTATTCGGAGGGTTGTCTTTTCGTCTTGTTTATAGTTTTCTTTACTGTGCAAAAGCTTTGAAGTTTCATTAGGTCCCATTAGTTTATTTTGTTTTTATTTCCAATTCTCTAGGAGGTGGGTCAAAAAGGATCTTGCTGTGATTTATGTCATAGAGTGTTCTGCCTGTGTTTTCCTCTAAGAGTTTTATAGTGTCT
Organism: Leucopleurus acutus; assembly: GCF_964270905.1. Lineage (NCBI taxonomy): Eukaryota > Metazoa > Chordata > Mammalia > Artiodactyla > Delphinidae > Leucopleurus > Leucopleurus acutus. Next base: position 56,774,046 of record NC_139145.1, on the reverse strand, counting down.
GGACTTACATTTAGGTCTCTAATCCATTTTGAGTTTATTTTTGTGTGTGGTGTTAGGGAGTATTCTAATCTCATTCTTTTACATGTAACTGTCCAGTTTTCCTAGCACCACTTATTGAAGAGGCTGTCTCTTCTCCATTATATATTCTTGCCTCCTTTATCAAAAATAAGGTGACCATATATGCGTGGGTTTATCTCTGGGGTTTCTATCCTGTTTCATTGATCTGTATTTCTGTTTTTGTGCCAGTACCACACTGTGTTGATTACTGTACATTTGTAGTATACTCAGAAGTCAGAGCGCCTGATACCTCCAGCTCTGTTTTTCTTTCTCAAGATTGCTTTGGCTCTTCGGGGTCTTTTGTGTTCCCATACAAATTGTGAAATTTTTGTTCTCGTTCTGTGAAAAATGCCATTGGTAGCTTGATAGGGATTACACTGAATCTGTAGTTTGCTTTGGGTAGTATATTTATTTTCACAATGTTGATTCTTCCAATTCAAGAACATGGTATATCTCTCCATCTGTTTGAGTCATCTTTCTTTCATCAGTGCCTTATAGTTTTCTGCATACAGGTCGTTTTTCTGCTTAGGTAGATTTATTCCTAGGTATTTTATTCATTTTGTTGCAGTGGTAGATGGGAGTGTTTCCTTAATTTCTCTTTCAGATTTTTCATCATTAGCGTATAGGAATGCAAGAGATTTCTGTGCATTAATTTTGTATCCTGCTACTTTACCAAATTCATTGATTAGCTCTAGTAGGTTTCTGGTAGCATCTTTAGGATTCTCTGTGTATAGTATCATGTCATCTGCAAACAGTGACAGCTTTACTTCTTCTTTTCTGATTTGTATTCCTTTTATTTCCTTTTCTTCTCTGATTGCTGTGGCTAAAACTTCCAAAACTATGTTGAGTAATAGTGGTGAGAGTGGGCAACCTTGTCTTGTTCCTAATCTTAGAGGAAATGGTTTCAGTTTTTCACCACTGAGAATGATGTTGGCTGTGGGTTTGTCTTATATGGCCTTTATTATGTTGAGGTAGGTTCCCTCTATGCCTACTTTCTGGAGAGTTTTTATCATAAATGGGTGTTGCATTTTGTCGAAAGCTTTTTCTACATCTATTGAGGTGATCATATGGTTTTTATCCTTTAATTTGTTAATATGGTGTATCACATTGATTGATTTGCATATATTGAAGAATCTTTGCATTCCTGGGATAAACCCCACTTGATCATGGTGTATGATCCTTTTAATGTGCTGTTGGATTGTGTTTGCTAGTATTTTGCTGAGGATTTTTGCATCCATGTTCATCAGTGATATTGGCCTGTAGTTTTCTTTTTTTTGTGACATCTTTGTCTGGTTTTGGTATCAGAGTGGTGGTGGCCTTGTAGAATGACTTTGGAAGTGTTCCTCCCTCTGCTATATTTTGGAAGAGTTTGAGAAGGATAGGTGTTATCTCTTCTCTAAATATTAGATAAAATTCACCTGAGAAGCCATCTGGTCCTGGGCTTTTGTTTGTTGGAAGATCTTTAATCACAGTTTCAATTTCATTACTTGTGATTGGTCTGTTTATATTTTCTATTTCTTCCTGGTTCAGTCTTGGACAGTTGTGCTTTTCTAAGAATTTGTCCATTTCTTCCAGGTTGTCCATTTTACTGGCATATAGTTGCTTGTAGTAATCCCTCATGATTCTTTGTATTTCTGCAGGGTCAGTTGTTACTTCTCCTTTTTCAGTTCTAATTCTGTTGATTTGAGTCTTCTCCCTTTTTCTCTTGATGAGTCTGGCTAGTGGTTTATCAATTTTGTTATCTTCTCAAGGAACCAGCTTTTAGTTTATTGATCTTTGCTATTGTTTCCTTCATTTCTTTTTCATTTATTTCTGATTTCTTTCCTTCTGCTAACTTTGGGGTTTTTTTCTTCTTCTTTCTCTTATTGCTTTAGATGTAAGGTTAGGTTGTTTATTTGAGATTTTTCTTGTTTCTTGAGGTAGGATTTTATTGCTATAAACTTCCCTCTTAGAACTCCTTTTGCTGCATCCTTGGGTCGTAGTGTTTTCCTTGTCGTTTGTTTCTAGGTATTTTGTTTTCCTCTTTGATTTCTTCAGTGATCTCTTGGTTATTTATTAACATATTGTTTAGCCTCCATGTGTTTGTATGTTTTATAGGTTTTTTCCCGTAATTGATATCTAGTCTCATAATGTTGTGGTCAGAAAAGATACTTGATACGATTTCAGTTTTCTTAAATTTACCAAGGCTTGATTTGTGGCCCACGATATGATCTATCCTGGAACGTTCCATGAGCACTTGAGAAGAAAGTGTATTCTGTTGTTTTTGGATGGAATGTCCTATAAATATCAATTAAGTCCATGTTGTGTAATGTGTCATTTAAAGCCGTGTTTCCTTATTTATTTTCAGTTTGGATGACCTGTCCATTGGTGAAAGTGGGGTGTTAAATTCCCCTACTATTATTGTGTTACTATCAATTTCCCCTTTTTTGGCTGTTAGTATTTGCCTTATGTATTGTGGTGCTCCTATTTTGGGTGCATAAATATTTGCAATTGTTATAACTTCTTCTTGGGTTGATCCCTTGATCATTATGTCGTGTCCTTCCTTGTCTCTTGTAATAGTCTTTATTTTAAAGTCTATTTTATCTGATCTGAGTATCACTGTTCCAGCTTTCTTTTGATTTCCATTTGCATGGAATATCTTTTTCCATCCCCTCACTTGCAGTCTGTATGTGTCCCTAGGTCTGAAGTTGGTCTCTCATAGACAGCATATATACGGGTCTTGTTTTTGTATCCATTCAGCCAGTCTGTGTCTTTTGGTGGGAGCATTTAATCCATTTACATTTAAGGTAATATCGCTATGTATGTTCCTATTACCATTTTCCTAATTTTTTTGTGCTTGTTTTTGTAGGACTTTTCCTTCTCATGTGTTTCCTGCTTAGAGAAGTTCCTTTAGTATTTGTTGTAAAGCTGGTTTGATGGCGCTGAATTCTCTTAACTTTTGCTTGTCTGTAGAGGTTTTCGTTTCTCCACTGAATCTGAATGAGATCCTTGCTGGGTAGAGTAATCTTGGTTGTAGGTTTTTCCCTTTTATCACTTTAAATATGTCCTGCCGCTCCCTTCTGGCTTGCAGAGTTCCTGCTGAAGGATCAGCTGTTAACCTTATGAGGATTCCCTTGTGTGTTATTTGTTGCTTTTCCCTGCTGCTTTTAATATTTTTTCTTTGTATTTAAGTTTTGATAGTTTGATTAATATGTGTCTTGGCATGTTTCTCCTTGTATTTATCCTGTGTGGGACTCTCTGCACATACTGGACTTGATTGACTCTTTCCTTTCCCATGTTAGGGAAGTTTTCAACTATAATCTCTTCAAATATTTTCTCAGACCCCTTTCTTTTTCTCTTCTTCTTCTGGGAACCCTATAATTCGAATATTGGTGTGTTTAATGATGTCCCAGAGGTCTCTGTGACTGTCCTCAATTCTTTCATTCTTTTTTCTTTATTCTGCTCTGCGGTAGTTATTTCCACTGTTTTATCTTCCAGGTCACTTATCCGTTGTTCTGCCTCAGTTATTCTGCTATTTATTCCTTCTAGAGAATTTTTAATTTCATTTATTGTGTTGTTCATCATTGTTTGTTTGCCCTTTAGCTCTTCTAGGTCCTTGTTAAACGCTTCTTGTATTTTCTCCATTCTGTTTCCAAGATTTTGGATCATCTGTACTATCATTACTCTGAATTCTTTTTCAGGTAGGCTGCCTGTTTTCTCTTCATTTGTTTGGTCTCGTGGGTTTTCACCTTGCTCCTTCATCTGCTGCATATTTCTCTGTCTTCCCATTTTGTTGAACTTACTGTGTTTGGGGTCTCCTTTTCATAGGCTGCAGGTTCGTAGTTCCCATTGTTACTGGTGTCTGCCCCAGTGGGTGAGTTTGGTTCAGTGGCTTGTGTAGGCTTCCTGGTGGAGGGGATTGGTGCCTGTGTTCTGGTGGGTGGGCCTGGACCGTGTCTTTCTGGTGGGCAGGGCCGTGTCCGGTGGTGTGTTTTAGGGTGTCTGCGAACTTAGTATGATTTTAGGCAGCCTCTCTGCTAATGGGTGGGGTTGTGTTCCTGTCTTGCTAGTTGTTTGGCATGGGGTGTCCAGCACTGGAGCTTGCTGGCTGTTGGGTGGAGCTGGGCCTTAGTGTTGAGACGGAGCTCTCTGGGATCGCTCTCGCCAATTGATATTACGTGGGGCCGGGAGGTCTCTGGTGGTCCAGTGTCCTGGACTCGGCCCTCCCACCTTGGAGGCTCAGACTTGATACCAGGCTGGAGCACCAAACCCTGTCAGCCATATGGCTCAGAAGAAAAGGGAGAAAAAAAGAAAGAAAAAATAAATTTTAAAAAAATTATTAAAATTAAAATATTTTTAAATAATAATAGTAAAAAAAAAAAGAGAGAGAGAGAGAGCAAGCAAACCAATAAACTCCCCCTCCTCTCTTATGTCTAGTAAATTCTGAGCTCCCAGCTGGTGTCTAGGTTTTGCTCCAGTCCAGTTTTTTTTTTTTTTTTTTTGCTACGCGGGCCTCTCACTGTTGGGGCCTCTCCCGTTGCGGAGCACAGGCTCCGGACGCGCAGGCTCAGCGGCCATGGCTCACGGGCGCAGCCGCTCCGCGGCATGTGGAATCTTCCTGGACCGGGGCACGAACCCACGTCCCCTGCATCGGCAGGCGGACTCTCAACCACTGCGCCACCAGGGAAGCCCTCCACTCCAGTTTTATCTGCATCTCCAGCTGGAGTGAGTCTGCCCAGAAAGCAGATTCTTTCCTGCAGGGAACTGAGGTGCATCCAGCAGGTACTGCGGTCTTCCTTTTGACTCAGTGTTTTCACTTAGGATTTAACCCACACAGATGTGCCTCTTGAGGACTAGGAATGCCACTGATGGGCTGCCCTGTCAAGCCCCGGAGAAGAAAATGGCAGGAGCAGACTTATAGCTTTTCAAAGATATAAACATTTCTTCCATACACCATCGAAAGGAAAAGAAAAATTCAGGGACAAAGTACCCAGATTTGATTCTGGCTACATTATTTATATGGGGGGCAAAGAGGGTATTTGTGCGAGAATTGAGGGAAACTGCCCCACTGTGAGCCCACTCCCAGGTGCTAATCCTACAGTCCCTGTGTTAGACATGTAGGAGGGGAGGGAAGAGAAGGGAGTGGGAGGTTGGCAGAGTCCTGTTGCCTGACCAGTAGCTAGAAACTCCAGAATAAGGTCTTCTGGAGAGAAATATCAACTCAGGGGTCATGCTTTACTGTCACTTGCAAGCCAAATTTATAAATATATATTCACCACGCAGATCAAGTTATAAAATATGTCCACCAGCCCAGAAGGCTCCCTAGTGCACCCAGTCAGTACCTCCCTTAATCCCCCACCCTCTTGGGAACCACTGTTTTGATTCCATAAACATTGAGCTTCGTGTAAGCGGAATCATGTGGCATATACTCTCTTTGGTGGCCTCTTTCCCTCCATTTATGTCTGTGAGGTTCACCCATGCTTGCATGTAGTACTAGTTTGTTCTTTTTGTTGATATAAATCATTTTGTCATGGGCAATATATCACAAGTTTTTCATTGTTTTGTTGATGACCATTGGGTTGTTTCTAAATTTGAGCTTTTACGAGTAAAGCTTCTAGGAGTATTCTCGCACATGTCTTTTGTTGGCCATAAGCACTCATTTTTCTTAAGTATATCCCTAGGAGTGGGATTGCTGGATCACAGGATAGACATATGTTTACCTTGGTAGATATTGCCAAATAGTCTTGCAAAGGGTTGAACCCATTTCCCTACCCACCATCAGTGCATGAAGGTTCTAATTGTTCCACATCCTCACCTACACTTGGAACTGACCATCTTTCTAATTGTAGCCAATCTGGTGTGTATATAGTAGTATCTCATTAGGTGTGTACTTGCATTTCCTTGATGAGTAATGATGTAGAGACCATTTGGATATCTTCTTTTGTGAAATGCCCATATAGTCTTTTGGCCATTTTTTTTCCCATTGCAAACTTGTCTTTTCTGTAAAGGCAAGTAGTCACCAGGAAGAGAAAAATGCAGATAGAGAGGCTGCATGTGGAGGCAGTGTCACCTGGTTAGTGATAAAACGCATGGGTGTTGGTGTCTGACACCACCAATTCCAGTCCCAGCCTCACTAACCTGCGAGTTGGGTGGTTAAGTAAGTTTCTAAGCCTATTTCCTCACTTTAGAATGCAGATAATCACAGTACCTGTCTCAGCAGTGTGTTGGGGGAATTAAATGAGATATGTGTCACTTAAGGTGCGATGCCTGGCACATAGTAAGTGTTCAATAGATATTATACGTGAGCAGCCATGCCAGTGGTGATGGTGGGGAGGCAGGGGAGGCTCCTTTGGGAGCTCGGGGTATTATAAGTGTGTGAGCATTCAGTCATTTTTAGCCCCAGTGGTCGAGCAACTCCTTTCTCCCACTCTATCTGTCTGGTCGAGATCTAATTGTCCTGCTGTCCGTTCTTACCCTGGCTTGTCCCAGCCATTTATCGGCAGGGCTTTGGGCCATCACCCTGATGCTGCAGCCAGTTCAGCTCCTGAACTTCTCATTCTAGCTCTGGCCCAGCCTTTTTATTTTTCTTCCACTTTGAGTAAGGTGGATAATGCATTTATTAATCACCTGCTTCTTAGACACTGTGCTAGAGTATTTCTAGGGAATCATAACCGTAAAGTCCTGATTCCAGCTCTTAGGAAACTTACCGTCCAGTGAAGTAGTAATAATAAGTAGTTACTTCATCGTTTCAGCGTTTATTATATGCCAGACACATCTAGATGTGTTCATGTATTACCACATTTAATTGTAACAGTATTCTGCAGAGGTATGTACTATAATTATCTCTATTATCAATATTGGGGAATATTACCCAAGGTCACATAGCCAGTAAGTGTCAGAACCAACAGCTGAACTTAGATGCAAACCCATTCCTTTATTGCTTTACTACTGCCTCTCTTAAAACATCTCTCCCTGAAGCAACTTGGGCCAAATTGACAAAGCATTAACAACCCCAAACCACAAATACAGTCGATACATGTTCTATTGGTCTTTCTCTACTGGTGCATGCATATCCCAGAAGTGGAGAAGCCATGGGCTACCCTCAGGATGAGATTTCCTAAAGTCTGTTTTATTAGGTAGAGTACAAGTTAATGTTTGGCAAGTTCTTTGAAGGGCTGAGTGTGCTCCTGGTAATCATTATAAGCAGCGGGTTGGCTACTCTTCTCCAGGGCAGAATTATCTTCAATCACATGATCTTTCTGTATACTTTCTACTTAAAAGGACTAATTGCTTCCTCCTCCTCCAGAGCTGCGGGCCAGAATCAAACTGGAGTTGCCTTTGTCCCTGGTTGGGGAGAAGGTACTTGAGTCACATATGGTGTCAGCACACCCCAACCTGGCTTAGAGCTAATTCAGCACTTCCCCCTCCTTTTTTTTTTTTTTTTTTTTTTTTTGCGGTACGCGGGCCTCTCACTGTTGTGGCCTCTCCCATTGCGGAGCACAGGCTCCAGACGCGCAGGCTCAGCGGCCATGGCTCACGGGCCCAGCTGCTCTGTGGCATGTAGTATCTTCCCGGACTGGGGCACGAACCCGTGTCCCCTGCATCGGCAGGCGGACTCTCAACCACTGTGCCACCAGGGAAGCCCACTTCCCCCTCCTTTTTAAACTTCAGAAGTTATTGACTAAGGGAAAGATTCCCATTTTCCTATCGTCTGTTACAGTTATGCATCTGCCTGTATTTTACTCTGTAGCCTGTTGACATAGAAAAGGGACTCTTGGAGGCTCTCATTGTATTAGCCCACTCAGAAGTCTTTTCTCCAATCCATTTGACCTGAGACTCCTTTTTTTGCTGTTGCTGCATGTAAGCTAGTTCGATCCAGTTCACTTTATGTTGCTTTCAAAGGCTAAAAAAGCCCTGTGACCAAATGTTTAGCAAGCTGTTCAGACATGATGGACTGACAGCTCCATCTAAGTCTGTTTCCTGCCTTACACACTCCTCCTCATACCCCAAGCCAAAGGTGGAACCCCAGCAAGTTACATAAGCTGTTGGAGCAGTGCAGATGGCTGGCTGCTGGCCCAGGCAAACTCAGCTTTGGAGCACTTGGGAATGCCTGCACTGGCAATAAGACATGGGCTCGTTTTTAATGAGAACAATCATTTCATTTAGCTGTGTAAATTAGAGTAGTAGAGCAGAATCAGGGCAGTGATCCCCTAAACATGGCTGCCGGCTCCCCTCTGGGGCAGGAGAGGGGATGTCTCTTGGTGGGATGGGTTTGTCACTGCTGTTCAGACTTTACAGGGAAACTCTGCTGTTTAAACAGGGAAGAGTGGGAAGGACAGCAGGACAGGAGTAATGCGGTTATACAGCCTGGCAGACCCGTGGAGTCCCTTGGGGAATAGAAGGAAGGAATCTGAATTCATCTGAAAGGGAGATAATTGTGTTTGTCCTTGATGTCTGAGGCTGATTCTCCATGCTACTCCATGGTGAATCAGGCTCAAAGATGCTAATCCTTTGTTTCTGTTGTTTTAAAAATGATCAAATGTGTAAAATGACCAAAAGCATAAGGAGGAAAATGAGTATCACGCATCTCACTCACAGGGAATAGGGGCTACTTTTTGACGTTTGTGTTTTCAACGTTTTTTTCTATTGTAAACAAAATGGATCACTTTGCACGTATTGTACTGTAAGTAGGATTTTCATTTAATTTACTATATTTTTCTCATATGTACTAGTTTAACCATGAGTTTTGCTGCCAACAACTGAAAATCCACCAATGAAATGGGGGATATTTAGGCTTTAAGACATAGGATAGGCAGTCTGGGACAGATGGGTGGCTCTGTGAAGCCTTCAGGGGCCCAGATTCTTTCCATCTTTCTGCTTCTCCATCCTTAGGGTGTAAGCTTTTGTCTTCCTTGTCACCTCATGATTGCAAGATGGTTGCTGCACCTCCTTGCCTTGTGTCTGGGGTTCAAGCAGGGAGAAGGATGGAAGAAAGAAGAGTTGATGTGTGTGTCAGAGGAACAGAAGTTTTCCAGAAATCCCTAGCTTGCATCTGCTGTGTCTCTTTGGCTGGACCTGACTCATTCCTACCTAAGAGAATTGTAGTGTTTTCAGCTGAATGACGTTTTGCTTCTACATAATCAGGGGTCAGTTCTTAAGGAAGAAGGGAAGAATGGACATTTTATAGACAGCTAGCAGTGTCCGTCACACCTTGTTTCTAAATATTATTCCACAACCAGAAGTTCTCGGGTGACTTACAAACTCCTTTGATGATATTAAGAAAATTGTGTGCACTCTCCTCAGAAAAATGTATAAACACATAACACTTTACATATAATATCAGGGAGGTTTATGTACTCACTAAAATTCCTCTGTGGGCTTCTATGATTCTCTCCTTAGCATAAATTCATAGAAGTGTCATACTTGGTGAACACATGGATCCATTTTTGAAGCTTGTTCTTCAATGAAGACTATCAATTTATACTTCTGTAAGTCACACGCGGGAATGTCTGTTTCCCTGAGCCCACATCTATACCGTTACCATTTTAAAAAAATCTTTTAATTTTTTCAAAAACTAAAAAATAATATCATTGTTATCATTTCAGTTTGTTTTCTGTCAAATTTGAATATTCTCCATGTTTATTGAATACTTGTCCCCCTTTTGCAAATAGTTTATCCTTTGTTCCATTTGTTTTTCTATTTACCTTGCTCTTACTGATTATAAGAGCTCTTTACATATTAAGGCTACGGGCCACTTTAAGTATTTTATCTTTGCTTGAATGCATCTCCACTCTAAGGTAGATATTCACCTGAGATTTGTTTGGGCATCAAAACAGTGTAAGGTGGAGACCTACCTTGATTTTTTCCTCTCCAGATGATTATAATTATCACAAAGTCTTTATTTCTGAACTGATTTGAAGTGCTCCAAGATGATTTAAGAAGAGTAGCAGTGATTTTAAAAAAATATTTATTTATTTGGCCGTGCCAGGTCTTAGTTGCGGCACAGGATCTTCGTTGCTACATGCAGAATCTTTCAGTTGCAGCATGTGGGATCTTTAGTTGCCGCATGCAGACTCTTAGTTGTGGCATGTGGGATCTAGTTCCCTGATCAGGGATCAAACGCAGGTCCCCTGCATTGGGGGCGTGGAGTCTTGGCCACTGAACCACCAGGGAAATCCCGGTAGCAGTGATTTTTAAGCACATGGAGTATGTAAAGTTTAGCTGCCATAGAAGAAACCGCGTGAGCTGCCACACAGCTTTTAAGTGACCCTGTTTTTTTTCATGGCTGACACACTTCTGGGAGTGAGGAAATTAGGTTCTGTGCCTTGCCCTGATGCTGACTGCTTAACTTTCTTGGTGTAAGCAAAACTATAAGTGAGCAATTTGATGCTTAAAATGCTGATACAGACGGCAATTTGCTCTTCCCAGATTTGAAGGGTTCTCTAAGTCCTAGATTCATTTTTAATTTCATAACTTGTTTGGGTGATTGGATTGGCACTTTTTAACTGAGTTTAATATAAACTGAGTCTAGGATGTGCATTGACAGAAATTTAAATGACTTTGGTTCATCATGTCATTCATCAGATGTTTATTGAATGCCAGCTGTGCACAAGGGCCTCTGGGATCTACAGGGATAAATCTGTCGCCTTGCCTTTATTTCAGAGTGGAAGTGATGCATGTGAGGTGTGAACACAGTGTTTTGAAATAGAAGAGATGATTTTAGACAAGGGAGTTGAGGACAGCTTAGGAGAAGAGGCACATATAAGTAGGGCTTTGAAGGCCCTGCATAGGCAGGGATGAATAGAAGGGATTTCTTGGCCAGAAATACAGGAACAAGGATTCTTAGACAGAACAGCCTGGGGCAGATGTAGGAAATAGCCAGTTGTTGTGTGTAGCTGGGGCATGAGGTCGGGAAAGAGAAAATAGGAAGTAAGATAGAAATGCTGGGGCCAGCCTGCCAGAGGCCTCACATAGAAATTTGGACATTATACTGTCAGGGGTGATCTGACCATAAAGGTTTTGGAGCAGAAGCGATTTCAGAGCTTCGCCTACATGAAGGACGTGTTGGCAGGGGGAGGGCAAAAGTCAAACCAGTTTGAAGACATTCCAAGTAAGAGGTACTAACTCCCCAGAAGTAGTCTTGGGACTAAAAAGGAAGGAATGGATATGGTCATCACTTTGAAAACAAAATATAGTTGTCACTTGATTAGATGTGGGACTAAAAAGACAGAATTTTCAGCTTTTAGGTCCAAGTTACTGAGATTAAAGTGATGCCATTAACCAAGACAATGATTATTAACTACTGAGCATTTTACTAAACATGTACTCTGTGCTGGGCACTATGCCAGCAGCTTTCCTGCTGATGTCCCATCCTTCGGTTTGGGTGGAATAATCCCTATTTAATAGGTGGGGCAGTGAGGCACAGAGAGGTGTCACAGCTAGAAAGGAGCAGAGTTGCTGTGTGAAAATAGGTTTGTGTATTCTTCTTCCTGTTAAATGGCCTTGTATCAGCCAACTGAAAACGAGTTCTAATTTAGCTGCTTGTTCACAAGTTTTAAGATGTTACTCCTCCCATTGTCTCAAGAAACCCTTCTTGGTGGTGAGAGGAGGAGCAGATGCTGGATTTGAGGTGCAGGGAAATTCCGAGATGGAGATGACCAGCAAGTAGTGAGAAATGGAGGTGTGCTCCTCAGAAAGCCAGGGCGAGGTTGGGGTTACATATTTAGAGACGGGGAGCCATCTGCATAGAGGCATTTGTTAAAGCTGTGGAAATGGATGAAATTTCCAGGTGTTGTGTGTGGAAAGAGATTGGGATAAGTAAAGAGAGCCAAGGAAGGAGCTTTGGGAATTTTTAGAGTAAGCCAAGGAACTCTCAAAGTATGCTGCTGGTGGAGTATGAATTGGAAAATCCATCCAAAACTTAGTAAGGTTGAACATGCACATACCCTACGATGATCTGTGTTGGAACGACTCGGCCCTGCTGTCATAGCACAAAAGCAGCCACAGACAATCTGTGATTGAGCATAGCTGTTTTCAAAAAATCTTTACTTACAAAACACAGGGCTGACTGGGTGTGACCCTCGGGCTGTAGTTTGCCGACTCTGTTGCCAAGAAACTCACACATGAGTACAAAAGGAGACACGGAAAAAGGTTGTTTACTGCAGCGTGGTTTGTAATAGTGAAAACCTGAGAATAACCTATATTGTTATGGATAAATAGACGATGGCTTATTACTGGCACACTTTACAGTGGATAAAATGAACAAACTTGATCTGCATGTATCAATGTGGATAAATCTTAAGAACATAATAGTAAGTGATAAAGCAAGTTGCAAGATCAGATACATGTATGATATAAGCTATTTATGTACATTTTAAAAACATAAAAATAATGTCTGTGGACATGTGCACATGTAGTAGAAGTATTGAAACACTTGTAGGAATGGTACATACCATCTTTGGGGTAGGGGAAGAAAGGGACAGAGATAAGGTTAAGGGGGTATGATACTCAGTTTCTTTAAGATCTCAATTAGAAACAAATTTAGAAAACTGCTAATATCTGTTAAATCTGTATCGTGAGTCCCTGGGTGACTTCAGTCATTTTGTAGTTTTATTATGTATGCTCAAAATATTTCATGTATATGTGTGTGTATGTACATAACAGTTAATCCCTGTTATTCGCAGATTCTGTATTTGTGAATTCACCTACTTTCTAGAACTTCCTTGTACCCCAAAGTCAATGCTTGTGGTGCTTTCACAGTCATTTGCAGATATGTGCAGAGCAAAGAAAAACTTCAGTTGCTTAACACACATGTTCCCAGCTGAGGGTGGACAAGGTGACCCTCTGGCTTCTTGTTTCAGCCCTCATACTGTAAATAAGTGTTCTTTTCGCTATTTAGTACAACATATTTTGTGTTTTTGTGCTTTTTTGCTGGTGATTTCACTGTTTAAAACGGCCCCCTGCACAGTGCGAAAGGTGCCAACTACTGTTCCTAAGCAGAAGAAGACTGTGATGTGCCTTACGGAGCAAACACGTGTTAGATGAGCTTCGTTCAGGCCTCAGTTACAGTGCTGTAGCCATGAGTGCAATGGTGATGAATCAATGGTATATATTAGATAAGGTGTCTTGAAACAGAAACACACATAAAACAGGGTTCTGTATTGATCAGTTGATGAAAATATTGCGACCAGAGGGTCATAGGACCCTAACTCATGTCCCCCAGGAGCAGTGATTCAGGTTTGCTAATTGTAGTGACTTTAAAGAACATAATTACTGTGAATAATGAGAATCAACTGTGTGTGTAAATATGTATGTCTGTTTTATATTTATAATTATTTTATGTTTATGATGACTGCATTTGTGATGATTTTATATTCATATATAATATTTGTGTACAGATCCCTTTTTATCCAAGTTAAGAAAGATTAGCTCAGGGCAGAGGAACCCACAGAGTTGCCTGGGGAGCTGGGCCGGAAAGGTTCAGGTGAAGTGAACATTTAAAGGACACAGGCTATCAAGTGTATATCAACCATATCAAGAGCTGCAGGAAAGGGCCCAGAAGCGGCTTTTGATTTGTGTGTTCACCTGCCATGCTCTCAAATTCAGGTCAGAAGTAAGGCATGTCCTAATCTCTTACGTCTGCCACCCTAGGGAGGGGATCCCAGCGGGCTTACCCTCCCAGTTGACTTTGGTGGCTGGCTGTGCTCGTAACTGAGCTTGGTGGCCCTGTGTATGGCATGCTTTGGCTCTCTCTGCAGAAGAAGCAAGGGAGGCTTGGGTTGGGTACTTTGTGCTTTTGATGTGAACACTGATAAAAACCCTTTCTTCCTGGTCAGCTTTAAACCATATTGTTCAGTAAGCCGAGCTGGCCTTTGATCAGCAGCCTTCCAGCCCTGCCTCCTTTTCCTTTTCAGTCCTTACTTCCTGTTCCTCTAAACTTACAGGACCTCATTCTTAATTGTCAGCAAATTCCAATTTAACAGGTTGCCGATAAGATATAAGGTGCTACACTTCCATTGTAATGGGAAACCCTTAAAGTGAATGCTGTCTTGACATGAGCCCTTCAGGCCCAAAGAAATTTATTTTTGATGGTGGGATATTAAAAAGGTTAGGAAGTAAGGGAGTCTGGAATTTTTAAGCAGATCTATTTCCAGCCTCTCTTTTGGTGGATTAGGAAAATAAGATTCAGAAAGGGGGAGAGACTTGATCAGGGTCACACAAGAAGTCAGTGGCTGGTCGAGACCACTCTACTTGTCGGCTCGCAGGCTCCCTGCCTATTCAGATCATAGTTTATAGGTAGCCATGTAGTTAGCTGTGTCCCTGAATATTAGCCTTGAGCGTATATATAGGTCTTTACAAAGTTCAGCATACTTGTCCTGAGCTGAGTGGGTAGGGAGCACATATCAGTTAATAGTGTGCAGACCCCCAGAGGTGAGATGGATCAATTCCATGTGACAACTTTCTGGGGGGTGGGGAGAAGGGGAGCAAGGCTGGTTAGGGCTACTTGGTCCTAAATTTGTATTTTAAACCAGTGAGTTCCAAATCCGGGCTATGACTCAGAAGCAGCTGTAAATTATGTTTACAAACTAGGGGAACTAGGGAAATTAATTCAAGATGAATCATAAACTTAAACATAAAAGCTAAAACTATAAAGCTTCCAGGAGAAAACACAGTACAAAATCTTTGCAATCTGGGGTTAGCATTGGTTTCTTAATAGGGATACAGAAAGGAATAGGCCTACCAAAAAATGAAAAATTCGACTTTATTAAAATTACAAACATGTGCTTATCAAAAGGCACCATTGAGAATGTCAATTGGCAAGACACAGAAGGGGAGAAAGTATTGCAAAACATACATCTGACAAAGGACTTAGGTCCAGAATGTAGAGAGAGCTCATAGAACTCAGTAATAAAAGGAACAACTCAGTTAAAAGGTGGGCAAAAGGCTTAAAGTGACACCTCATGAAAGAAGATTAAGAATGTCCAGTAAGCACAAGAACAAGTACTCAACACCACTGGTCATCAGGGAAATGCATCTTAAAACCATAATGAGATACTACTACACACCCACCAGAATGACTAAAATTAGAAGACTGACAATACCACGTGTTGGTGAGTATGTGGAGTGCTCAGAACTCTCATACCTTATTGGTGAGAGTGTAAAACGAGCATTTGGGAAGAGGTTGGCAGTTTCTTATTTAATAACAAATTTAAAAAGCCTGCCCCATAATCCAGCAATTCCAGTCCTAGATATTTACACGAGAGAAAATAAAAACATAGGGGTCCTCAAAAAGATTTACACAAAGACATTCAGAGCAGCTTTATTTATGATAGCCAAAGAGGGGGAACAGCCTAGGTGTCCATGAACAGGAGAATCAATAAACAGTGATATAGTCAAGTAATAAAATTTTACTCAGCAATAAAAAAGCCCAAAAGTATTAATTTAGGGCACAACATGGATGAATCTCAAAAATTTTATGTTGAGTGAAATAAAGCAGCCATAGAGAGTACATTCAGTATTATGCCATTTGTACGATGTTCTAGAACGGGCAAAACTACTGGTGGGAGCAGATGAAAATGCAACAGAACAATGGTTGTGCGTGCGTGTGTGTGTTTGTGTGTGTGTATGGGGGTAAGATGAAAAGAGGCCTGAGAGAACTGGCCGAAGTGATGGAAAAGTCTCTACTTTTATAGGGGTTCAGGGCACGTGCACATATGGCTTTGTCACCACTCCCTTAAGAATTGTGAATTTCGTTGCAGGTAACTTTTGCCTTACAAAGACTGATAAATGTTGAACCTTAGTAAATGATAAGCTTACAGAAGTGTTTAGATGAGAAGTCCTGATGTCTGCAACTTACTTTAAAATTTGTTGAAAAATAAGATGGATTGGTGGATGAGAGAGAGATGGCCAGATATGTGATAAGGCAAATGTAACAGTATGTTAACTGTAGAATGGAGGTCATTTTCCAAGGTCCCAACCTTACCGTTTACCCCCATCACTGTGTGGGAAGCCCTGTGGAATCTTGATAAACCTCCTCCCTTTCACACTGTGTGGAGATGAGGAAGGGCTCAGCCTAGTAACTTCTAATCTCTGTAAAACCAGAAAGAATTCTAGAATCTGCTCTTCTACTTTGCAAACCCCACTCTGTTTCTTGGAGATTGTAGGAAAATACAGAGATTCCTCATGTCATAGAGCTAGGGATCCCCTTTCTACAAGCTTCAGAGCAAGGAAATCAGAGTGACTATTCCCAGAAACCTTGCTGCGTATGCATGGGTTGGCATCGGGATTATTCCTAGATTTAGGATAGGACCTGCATCTGAGGGAGCTCGGCTTTGAGTCATCTATCTAGAAATGCAGCACTCTGACCTCGCAGTTGTCTGAGGCAAAGAAAGAAGTCACCTGTGTCTGTGTCGAATAAATTCACCACCTGCTTCACAAAGGGACATTGTGAGGATTAATGAGATCAGTGTAAAAGACACTTGCCTTAAGTCCTCTGGAGGACAGAGGGACTGGAAGTCGAAAGGGGTGGGTTTTGTGCAGTGACTCACCCTCTGGCTGTCCTTCCTCCTGGGCAGGTCCCTGCTCCGGCAGCAGGACCTCACATGCTCCTACTTTGGGATCATGTATACTGGACCGAGGAGTTTCTCATTTGCAGTTTCCCAAAGCACAAAAGAACAAGCTTCCTTCTTCTGTTGGTGGTGCTGTGTCACTATTTCCACAGACACACAGAGAGAGACAGAGAGAGAGGGAGGAGCTGGGGGAGAGAGGAACACAGAAAGACATCCTCTGTTTAAGATTGCAGTCTTTGTCTGGGGGATGGGGAGGTGATCCCTCCTCTCCGCATGGAAACACCATGCTGATGGGCTAGTGGGTTCACACCCTTTTTAATGTTACATGAGCATGAAGCCAGGAAATGTTAAAGCCAGAAGACGCCCCCCATTATGAGCCAGCCACATTCCACATACATGTCAGCTCACACGCTGTCTATTTAACTGTCATGCATTTGATAGCGAGTGAGCTTGTGTCCTTTCTGTTGCCTTTAAAATTTGCCTGCAATATTTTTCTGTACATTACTTTTTTCCTCTTTTGTGTCCAGTTTTTGTTTACACTGGCTGTGACTCCGATCTTGGGTTGAAAGTTAGGCAAGTTGCTTATAGGGGTTTTCAGGATTTCTGAATATGAACTGCAAGGAAATTGCATAATGTTGCAGAGTTTCCTCTTCTTGTTGCTTGCTTGTTACCCCAAATACAGTAGTTCCTTCTAGAATCTTGAAGGAATTTGGCAGGTCTCACCCGCTGATGATCTATTGTGGTCTCGAGAGTCGGTGTTATCCTGATTTGAGGTTGATTTTTTCTTGAGGTCAAACAGTAAAGCTTCCTGAATTATAACTATGGCAACAGTGTTTGTATAGCATGCAAATCGAAGTCCTGTGGGGGAGGAGAAGCGCTCACCCACAACGTTCAGTGTTAGTAACCCCAGAAACGTTTTGCTCGTGCTTAATTTACCAGGCCCGGAAATAGATTAAAATAATTAGCCTACCCCTTCCCTGGATACCTGGGTGGACCCTACCACCTGCATGCTCCAGGAGGAGCCGTTTCACCTTTTCCCTTGAAATTCTATCAGCTCCGTTCGAGATTTCTCGTAGAGAAGGGCAGTAGTTGCCAGCAGCACTCCAAGTAGAACGCTATAAGGACAATTTGCTTATCAAGGTCATCATGACCGGCTTCTGACCCACTGAGGAAGACTCAGACAAGAGAACGTGCATCCTGGGTCTTAAGCTCCTTTCCCTCAGTCAGGAGCGATTTCTTGGACCGAATATATGCCCAGCCCTGTCTGTGTTAGATGCGGGGTGGACCCCCATAGAAGTGTAAGACGGAACTGGCCACCGGGGATTTATTTGGAGATGAAAAAATAATGGGAAATGAAGAGCTGTGTCCTGAAGCATTCAGTTCTATAGAGTGGCCTGTTAGAGCAGTGAGAGGTCAGAGAGAGGAGATGGCAGGGAGGTCTGCAGCCAGTAGGAAACCTTTGTGGAGGCAGAGGAAAGGAAGATGCCATTTTTGAGCACTTTCAGGCACTGTGAAACTATTTTTAATTCTCCCAATACTCCCACAAAGTATTATTACTTAGCCGTCCTTCGTCATAAGAAAACAGACTCAGAAATGTTAAATAAACCATCCAAAGGCACACAGCTAAAAAGGCCCATGGAACCAGGCCCGCATGCCAAGTGTCCAGGGCCCTCAGCACACTCTGTCTACCTACTTTGCCTCAACCAACTCCATTTCCTCTTGTTCTGGAATCCGTCCAAGTCTTGTACAGGTGAAAGGACAGGCTAAGAATAATGAAACCTCAAGTGAAGCTGAATGTGTCAGCCCAGGAATGCCTAGGGCCGCCTTCTGGACAAAATGGGGCTTAGCCCTTTGTGTGGGAATGACATGCAGTCAGTCTGCTTGCTTTAGTAGACCAGGAAGAGCTCATAACTGTCGGTTATTTTCATCCAGCGGAAATCGGCCTTCCTGGGACTCCACCCTGACTTTCATCTCCATTCAGAGCAGTAAGTCTTCCCCTTCTTGGACATGACAGCCCTTCAAGTATTTGAAGACCAGTATTGTGATGTCTTGAAGGCTTCTCTTCTCCAGCCGGAGCTGTAGTTTAGGGCAACACATCTGGCGGGAGCTATGTGTCTGATAGATTAGAGCAGAGAGAAGAGAGGGACCAGCGAGAATCGGGAGAAGGCCAATGTCGAGATCCAGATGAGAAGACAAAACCTGACCTCAGGCAGTAGGAAAAGAAATGGGGGTGAGGGATAGATTCAGGATACATGATGGTGAGAAATCTTGTTACTGGACGGATATGTGAGGTTAGGAGGAAGGGGGGAACTCAAGGATGAATGAATTTACTTTCTTTCCCCCTCTACTTTGTTGCTTATTTTTCTTTGTTCTTCATTCTAGAGTTCCCTATGAAGCTTAACTAGGCTTTTCTCTCGTGAGCTTTTTTGGTATTTGCCACGGCTCTTGGCTGCAAGCAGTAGAAACACAACTTAAAGAAAAAAAGATGTTCTGGTTCACTCATGGAAAGAGCAGGGATGACACTGAGCTGCATTCTGAGGCTCAGACAACGCCGTCAGAATCTGCTCTCCCTTCCTATCACAGCCCCACTTTCCTTTGGCCTGTCCTACTCAGGCTTTGCCTCTGTGGTGGCAAGGGTTGGCCACAAAAGCTCCAGGCATGTGTCCTACTCTCCTAGCAACATGACAAGACCTAGTTCCCTACAGTTGTGATAACAAGCATTAAAAACAAGTCCTGTTCACTGCATTTGGCCTGAGGCGAATCACATGCACACTAGGATGCCAGGTCTGGATTCCCTGGCCAAACCTGAAGATGGAGTTGGACTCAGCCCCAGCCCCTGGCAATAGCGTGGTGGGGTGGCTCCCAAGGAAAATGAGGGTGGAATCCCTGGAACAGAGGAACATGGACGCTGAGGAGAGGGAGCCAGGAGCACGTATTCTGAGCACTTGGCTTCCCCGCACTGTTACTGAGGAATTGTACAGGAGGTAAGCCCCTTATAGTCTTAGGTGCAAAGCAGCAGGCAATGCTTGAACTAATAGAACAGAAAGTGTGTTTTTCTATCCATTGTCATAATCGTGAACAGCAAGTGGTCATTTTTACTCACTGGCTTGCTGGTGTGTTGGTGAGCAAACCTTCAGGGGCCATCAAGAGACTATCCAGTTGGCTTTGGGAGCACAGCTGCTTGTGCTGGGCCATTTTCCAAGAGACTGCCTTTGTCCTAAGGCGCCTCTGTTGCATGGGGGAGGGATCCTCGGTACCTTGAGCTACAGTGACCCCTTCCTGGTGACCCCATGGACTATTAGTAGCATTTGCTGTCAGTTGGTGGGTGTAGAGCTAGCATTCAACGGTGTCCCATAGAAAATAAATGGCTGTATGAGGGATTCTGACAGCCTTGAGTCAAGCCAAATAAGATAAATGTACTTTATCTTGTCTCGTAATAAGACCTGAATTGTGTATTTCCCTTTGTCTCTAAGGTAAAGATTCCTAGAGAATTTGCCAGGTGTTTAGAAGAATAAGATATACCCACCTGGAAATGATAGGTCTGGCTTACTTTTTCTGTCTGGTTGATGCATCAATGCCTTGTCCTCCTTGCTTCAACATGAGGATTTTTTTTTTTTTAATTTTCCATCTCTCTTTTATTCCTCTACCCACAAACTGTTCATCCAATCAATACTTGCTGAGTGGTCTGCTCTATTCCAGTTACTAAACCTCTTTGCATGTCATTCTGCAGGGCAAGAGCAAGGTCTTCATGTTTGTTCAGGAACAGGTCATTGGGAAGAGCCATCAGATATATTTTTATTGGTTTCACTTTCAAAAGGGCCTCCCTAAGACAGCAAATGCAATACCGGTAGCAGTGGAAAAGGCAAGGCAGAGGACGCGTAGCCAGGTGAGAATTAGAAAAGCAGCAGCAGCCACTTTACTTCCTTCTCTGGAGCACCTTCTGTTACTTGGGCTGTGGTGACAAGAGGCCTGTTTCTAATGGGAGAAGGAGAAACCAATACCCAGCTCCCCAGCTCTGAACCTTCGAGTTGAGACATATCCTCATTTACTCCAAGCTCTTCAAACTGGTCTTATCCCCACAGGCTGAAGATTCAAACAATTAGTTTTTTTTTCCATTATGGTTTATTACAGGATACTAATATAGTTCCCTGTGCTATACAGTAGGACCTTGTTGTTTATCTGTTTTATATATCGTAGTTTGTGTCTGCTCATCACAGACTCCCAACTTACCCCCCTCACCCCCTTTCTCCTTTGTTAACTATAAGTTTGTTCTCTATGTCTGTGAGTCTATTTCTGTTTCGTGAGTAACTTCATTTGTTTCATATTTTAGGTTCCACATGTATGTGATATCACATGGTATTTGTTTCTGCCTTACTTAACTTAGAATGATAATCTCTAGGTCCATCCATGTTGCTACAGATGGCATTATTTCATTCTTCTTTATGACTGGGTAATATTCCATTGTATATATGTACCACATCTTCTTATCCATTTATCTGTCGATGGACATTAGGTTGCTTCCATGTCTTGGCTATTGTAAATAATGCTGCTGTGAACCTTGGGGTGCAAGTATCTTTTCAAATTATAGTTTTATCTGGATATATGCCCAGGAGTGGGATTGCTGTATCATATGGCAACTCTATTCTTAGTTTTTGAAGGAACTTTCATACTGTTTTCCATAGTGGCTACACCAATTTACATTCCCACCAACATGTCAGGAGGATTCCCCTTTCTCCACACCTTCCCCAGCATTTGTTCTTTGTGGGTTTTTTAATGATGGCCATTATGATTGGTGTGAGTTGGTACCTCATTGTAGTTTTTATTTACATTTCTCTAATAATTAGTTATGTTAAGCACCTTTTCATGTGCCTATTGGCCATCTATATGTCTTCTTTGGAGAAATGTCTATTTAGGTCTTCTGCCCATTTTTTTGATTGGGTTGTTTGTTTTTTTGTTATTGAGTTTGTATGAGCTGTTTGTATATTTTGGAGATTAAGCCCTTGTTGGTCACAAATATTTTCTCTCAGTCCGTAGATTGTCTTTTCGTTTTGTTGATGGTTTCCTTTGCTGTGCAAAAGCTTATAAGTTTGATTAGGTCCCATTTGTTTATTTTTGCTTTTATTTCGATTGCCTTGGGAGACTGACCTAAGAAAACATTGGTACAATTTATGTTGGAGAATGTTTTCCCTGTGTTCTCTTCTAGGAGTTTTATGGTGTCATGTCTTGTATTTCAAACAGTTCATTCTTGAAAGCTTTTCTAACTGTGGCCTGTGGACCACCATGAGAAGAGAGGGCCTCCTCGATCCAAAAATTCATGTCCGTGATTGGTTGGTGTTGCACAGGCCAAGGGTGTCTTGCTGGTAACTTCTGGTGGGTGTTACTAAAAGATCCTACATTAATCCTGTTTAAGAGAGTTTGCTTAGTATTTGAACGTGGTGCTCTACTCAAAACTCTGCCTACCACACAGTCCTGGGCAAAGCTGTCAGTTCTCTCTGTCTGTGCTCTTGGGTTTTTTTTTGAATTTTATTTTATTTATTTTTTTATACAGCAGGTTCTTATTAGCTATCCACTCTATACATATTAGTATATATATGTCAATCCCAATCTCCCAGTTCATCACACCACCAACACCCCTGCAATTCCGGCCTTGGTGTCCATACGTTTGTTCTCTACATCTGTGTCTCAATTTCTGCCCTGCAAACTGGTTAACCTGTACCATTTTTCTAGGTTCCACATGTATGTGTTAATATTCGATATTTGTTTTTCTTTTTCTGACTTACTTCACTCTGTATGACAATCTCTAGATCCATCCACATCTCTACAAATGACCCAATTTCGTTACTTTTTATGGCTGAGTAATATTCCATTGTATGAATGCACCACTTCTTCTTTATCCATTCGTCTGTCGATGAGCATTTAGGTTGCTTCCATGACCTGGCTAGTGCAAATATTGCGGCAGTGAACATTGGGGTGCATGTGTCTTTTTGAATTATGGTTTTCTCTGGGTATATGCCCAGTAGTGGGATTGCTGGGTCATTTTTTGTTGTTTAAGGAACCACCATACTGTTCTCCATAGTGGCTACATCAATTTACATTCCCACCAACAGTGCAAGAGGGTTCCCTTTTCTCCACACCATCTCCAGCATTTGTTGTTTGTAGATTTTCTAATGATGCCCATTCTAACTGGTGTGAGGTGATACCTCATTGTAGTTTTGATTTGCATTTCTCTAATGATTAGTGATGTTCACCAGCTTTTCACGTGCTTCTTGACCATCTGTTTCTCTTCATTGGAGAAAAGTCTATTTAGGTCTTCTGCCCATTTTTGGATTGGGTTGTTTGTGTTTTTAATATTGAGCTGCATGAGCTGTGTATATATTTTGGAGATTAATTAATGGACAAAGTGTCCATTGATTCATTTGCAAATATTTTCTCCCATTCTGAGGGTGGTCTTTTCATCTTGTTTATGGTTTCCTTTGCTGTGCAAAAGCTTTTAAGTATCATTAGGTCCCATTTGCTTATTTTAGTTTTTGTTTCCATTACTATAGGAGGTGGATCAAAAAAGATCTTGCTGTGATTTATGGCAAAGATTG
Organism: Leucopleurus acutus; assembly: GCF_964270905.1. NCBI lineage: Eukaryota > Metazoa > Chordata > Mammalia > Artiodactyla > Delphinidae > Leucopleurus > Leucopleurus acutus. The sequence goes on along the minus strand of NC_139145.1, from coordinate 56,750,852 downwards.
TTCTTCCTATGTTTTCCTCTAAAAGTTTTATGCTGTCCAGTCTTAAATTTAGGTCTCTAATCCATTTTGAGTTTATTTCTATGTATGGTGTTAGGGAGTGTTCTAATTTCATTCTTTTACATGTAGCTGTCCAGTTTACATGTAGCTGTCCAGTTTTCCCAGCACCACTTATTGAAGGGACTGTCATTTCTCCATTGTATATCCTTGCCTCCTTTGGCATAGATTAGTTGACCCTAGGTGCGTGGGTTTATCTCTGGGCTTTCAATCCTGTTCCATTGATCTATATTTCTGTTTTTGTGCCGGTACCATATTGTCTTGATTACTGTAGCTTTGTAGTATAGTCTGAAGTCAGGGAGTCTGATTCCTCCAGCTCTGTTTTTTTCCCTCAAGACGGCTTTGGCTATTTGGGGTCTTTTGTGTCTCCATACACATTTTAAGATTTTTTATTCTAGTTCTGTAAAAAATGCCATTAGTATTTGATAGGGATTGCGTTGAATCTGTAGATTGCTTTGGGCAGTATAGTCATTTTCACATTATTGATTCTTCCAATCCAAGAACATGGTATATCTCTCCATCTGTTGGTTTCATCTTTAATTTTTTTCATCAGTATCTTATAGTTTTCTGCATACAGGTCTTTTGTCTCCCTAGGTAGGTTTATTCCTAGGTATTTTATTCTTTTTGTTGCAGTGGTAAATGGGAGTGTTTCGTGACTTTCTGTTTCAGATTTTTCATCATTAGTGTATAGGAATGCAAGAGATTTCTGTGCATTAATTTTGTATCCTGCAACTTTACCAAATTCATTGATTAGCTCTAGTAGTTTTCTGTTGATATATTTAGGATTCTCTATAGTATCATGTCATCTGCAAACAGTGACAGTTTTACTTCTTCTTTTCCGATTTGCATTCCTTTTATTTCTTTTTCTTCTCTGATTGCCGTGGCTAGGACTTCCAAAACTATGTTGAATAATAGTGGCAGGAGTGGACATCCTTGCCTTGTTCCTGATCTTAGAGGAAATGCTTTCAGTTTTTCACCATTGAGAATGATGTTTGCTGTGGGTTTGTCGTATTTGGCCTTTATTATGTTGAGGTAGGTTCCCTCTATGCCCACTTTCTGGAGAGTTTTTACTATAAATGGGTGTTGAATCTTGTCAAAAGCTTTTTCTGCATCTATTGAGATGATCATATGGTTTTTATCCTTCAATTTGTTAATAATGGTGTATAACATTGATTGATTTGTATATATTGAAGAATCCTTGAATCCCTGGGATAAATCCCACTTGATCATGGTGTATGATCCTTTTAACATGTTGTTGGATTCTGTTTGCTAGTATTTTGTTGAGGGTTTTTGCATCTATATTCATCAGTGATATTGGTCTATAATTTTCTTTTTTTGTAGTATCTTTGTCTCATTTTGGTATCAGGGTGATGGTGGCCTCATAGAATGAGTTTGGGAATATTCCTTCCTCTGTAATTTTTGGGAAGAGTTTGAGAAGGACAGGTGTTAGCTCTTCTCTAAATGTTTGATAGAAGTCACCTGTGAAACCATCTGGTCCTGGACTTTTGTTTGTTGGAAGATTTTAAATCACAGTTTCAATTTCATTACTTGTGATTTGTTTGTTGATATTTTCTGTTTCTTCCTGGTTCAGTCTTGGAAGGTTATACCCTTCTAAGAATTTGTGCATTTCTTCCAGGTTGTCCATTTTATTGGCATAGAGTTGCTTGTAGTAGTGTTAGGATGCTCTGTATTTCTGTGATGTGTGTTGTAACTTCTCCTTTTTCATGTCTAATTTCATTGATTTGAGTCCTCTCCGTCTTTTTCTTGATGAGTCTGGCAGTTTATCGATTTTGCTTCTCTTCTCAAAGAACCGGCTTTTAGTTTTATTGATCCTTGCTATTGTTTTCATTGTTTCTATTTCATTTATTTCTGCTCTGATCTTTATGATTTCTTTCCTTCTGCTAACTTTGGGTTTTGTTTTTTCTTCTTTCTCTAGTTCCTTTAGGTGTAAGGTTAGATTGCTTATTTGACATTTTTCTTGTTTCTTGAGGTAGGCTTGTATTGCTATAAACTTCTCTCTTAGAACTGCTTTTGCTGCATCCCATAGGTTTTGGATCGTCATGTTTTCGTTGTCATTTGTCTCTAGGTATTTTTGATTTCCTCTTTGATTTCTTCAGTGATCTCTTGGTTATTTAGTAGCTTATTGTTTAGCCTCCATGTGTTTGTGTTTCTTTACGGTTTTTTTCCCTGTAATTGATTTCTGATCTCGTAGCGTTGTGGTCAGAAAAGATGCTTGATATGACTTCAGTTCTCTTAAATTTAGTAAGGCTTGATTCTGATCCATGTTGTGATCTATCCTGGAGAATGTGCTGTGTGCACTTGAGAAGAAAGTGTAATCTGCTGTTTTAGGATGGAAAGTCCTATAAATATCAATTAAAGCTAGCTGGTCTATTGTGTCATTTAAAGCTTGTGTTTCCTTGTTAATTTTATGTTTGGATGATCTATCCATTGGTGTTAATGTGGTGTTAAAAAGTCCCCCACTATTATTGTGTTACTGTTGATTTCCTCTTTTATAGCTGTTAGCAGTTGCCTTATGTATTGAGGTGCTCCTATTTTGGGTGCATATATATTTATAATTGTTATATCTTCTTCTTGGATTGATCCCTTGATCATTATGTAGTGTCCTTCCTTGTCTCTTGTAACATTCTTTATTTTAAAGTCTATTTTATCTGATATGAGTATTGCTACTCCAGCTTTCTTTTGATTTCCATTTGCATGGAATATCTTTTTCTGTCCCCTCACTTTCAGTCTCTATGTGTCCCTAGGTCTGAAGTGGTTCTGTTGTAGACAGCATATATATGGGTCTTGTTTTTGTCTCCATTCAGCGAGCCTGTGTCTTTTGGTTGGAGCATTTAATCCATTCATGTTTAAGGTAATTATCGATATGTCTGTTCCTATTACCATTTTCTTAATTGTTATGGGTTTGTTTTTGTAGGTGCTTTTCTTCTGTGGTGTTTCCCACTTAGAGAAGTTCCTTTAGCATTTGTTGTAGAGCTGTTTTGGTGGTGCTGAATTCTCTTAGCTTTTGCTTGTCTGTAAAGCTTTTGATTTCTCTGTCAAATCTGAATGAGATCCTTGCTGGGTAGAGTAATCTTGGTTGTAGGTTCTTCCCCTTCATCACTTTATATATGTCTTGCCACTCCCTTCTGGCTTGTAGAGTTTCTGTTGAGAAATCAGCTGTTAACCTTCTGGGCGTTCCCTTGTATGTTATTTGTCGTTTTTCCCTTGTTGCTTTCAGTAATTTTTCTTTGTCTTTATTTTTTGTCAGTTTGATTACTGTGTGTCTCGGCATGTTTCTCCTTAGGTTTATCCTCCTGGGACTCTCTGCGCTTCCTGGACTTGGGTGGCTATTTCCTTTCCCATGTTAGGGAAGTTTTCTACTATAATCTCCTCACATATTTTCTCGGGTCCTTTCTCTCTCTCTTCTCCTTCTGGGACCCCTATAATGCAAATGTTGTTGCATTTAATGTTGTCCCAGAGGTCTCTTAGGCTGTCTTCATTTCTTTTCATTCTGTTTTCTTTATTCTGTTCTGCAGCAGTGGATTCCACCATTCTGTCTTCCAGGTCACTTATCCATTCTTCTGCCTCATGTATTCTGCTATTGATCCGTTCTAGTTTATTTTTCATTTCAGTTATTGTATAGTTCACTCTGTTTGTTCTTTAATTCTTCTAGGTGTTTGTTCTTTAATTCTTCTAGGTGTTTGTTAAACATTTCTTGCATCTTCTCAACCTTTGCCTCCATTCTTTTTCCGAGGTCCTGGATCATCTTTACTACCATTATTCTGAATTCTTTTTCTGGAAGGTTTCCTGTCTCCACTTCATTTAGTTGTTTTTCCTGGGTTTTATCTTGTTCCTTCATCTGGTAGATTGTCCTCTGCCTTTTCATTTTGTCTGTTTTTTCTGTCAATATGGTTTCTGTTCCACAGGCTGCAGGATTGTAGTTCTTACTTCTGCTGTCTGCCCTCTGTGTGCTCTTTGCTTGACGGGTGTTTTTTGGGTGTCCCAAAGTGTCTCAAGCTGGTTGTGGTTTTCAGTTACTGCTATACTTGTATTAATGGAAGTTCGTAGAATTACTGTTATGTTTAAATTGGGTGGAAATTCTGTTCTTACATATTGGTTGTGTTGTTACGATTTTAATTACTGCTTAGCTTCTTTTGAGTTCTTTGTTGGTCACCAAGCTTTTTTTTCCTTTGGAAAGTGCGACTGGGTGGGGAAGGTCTATGAAGTTGTGGTTCAATACAGATCTAGTCTAGAAGACTCTGCCACTTGTTGGCTTTGTGTCCTTTGGAAAGTTATTTAGCCTACAAGATGGTGTGAAGCGGAGGCAGTGGAAGTACCCCATCAGCTGGAGTATGATATAAAATAATTCATGTAAATGCTGAGTATGATGCCTGGCACATAATCGGTGGTGGAAAAGTTATTGTGGTGAGTAGTTACTTTTATATTTAACTGCCATTTAAGAAAACATTGAGAACTCTTGCTAAAGTTGACTTTAGATTTGATGCTTTCCGTTAATCCTTTAATTAGTTTCATTTGGTTAAATTTCAATGCTAATGAGGCCAATGTCACTGTATCCCTCAAACCACATACCCATCCTTAGCCGTTTATCCCGTAGGGGATAAGTATTGATGTGAAGAGAAGGAAAGAGGAGGATTTGGTGATGTCACGTATGGCACTCGGTAAGTGCTGGGTAAACAAAGCCATTCCCACTTAGTGCTCTTCCTGTGCCAACATCTGGCCTGGGATGGTGATGAAGGGTCATCTTTACAGAATGCTCTGTGGGCCACAGAATTTGTATTCTACTCTCTGTGTTAAATGTTTTCTATTTATTGTCTTATTTAATTTTCACAGTGACCCTAAGAGATAGGGAACATTAATGTCCCTATTTTACACTAGCAAAGACTGAGGTTTAGAATTGTGAAGTGATTGGACTGTATAGCCAGTAACTGGTAGATCTGGACTTTGAACCTAAGCAGCAGATAAGCACAAATCTGTTACCCCTGACAAACAATTTAAAAGAGCAAGTCCTAGTGATGGTGGATCCATTGTGTCGCACAGAGAGGAGGGACAAAACTTATATCTGATGGTGTAGAACCAGCTTGGGCAGTGTTTGGGGGTGTGGGCACGTAGCTCTGTTTTGTGTGTTCCCACGTGTGCACATCCAAGGAACAAGCCGGTGGGAGGGGTTTAGATGTTCCAGGCTACTTGGAAGAGACCTCTGGGAATGACAAAGCTTAGGTGTGAATTCAAGTGCAGTTGAAAAATGAGCAACAGATTTTAGTGAGTTTGCCCATGAATCTATTTCTCCAACACTTTCATTTTGTGCTGATTTTGATCCAAAGCGTGATGTAGCCAAGTGCTAATGCAGCTGTGTGTCAGAGGGAAAAGTGAGATTGCTTATTCTACTTATTGCTCTGTTTATGCCTTTAATTTATAAGTTTAAAAAAATTTCCTTTCTGTGCTTTCTTGGTAAGGCCTGGATAATGGTAATAAATGACACCTGTGGAAAAATTCTGGGAACCCAAATGACTCTGTATTCTCTCTTAATTCTCTAGGGACACATAAATTGAATTGGCTCAGCAGTGAACAGAATTGATTGCAAAATCACGTCTTAGTGCAGAGGGAGCATATGAAAGCTTTCCTCACCCTCCTTTGATTTAATTAAATTGTACTCCCATCATAGCTTCTGGGTGAGGACTCACAGAATTGCAGTACCCTGTGATTTGTATCAGAGACCTACTTTCCTGCCCTGGTGTTTATCTTCAGAATTGAGCCTTGTGGTTCAAAGAATATGAAGTGTTACTTCTGTGTTAGGTGCCAGCTGGTCACGTGGGTTAGTGGTGAATGCTTCAGGCTGGAATCAAAGGCCATTCCCAGTTTCATTTTCTCTCCAACTCATGGCAGATTCTTTCTTCCAGTGACTCACCTTCCCTAGCTGCACAGACATCTCATCACCTTCAGCGTCGTCATCGTCATCATCATCATCATCATCATCATGTCTTATGTATCACGTGGTTAGTGGTTAAGAGCTTGGGCTTTGGAGACAGACTGTAGGAGTTTCTGTCTGGATTCTGCCCAATTCCAGCTGCCTGACCTTGGGCAAGTGACCTAACCTCTCTAATGCCTCAGTTTTCTCATCTATATGTCAGGAATAATTAGGTTGGTGTGAGGACTAAACAAGATAAATGCATATAGAGTGCTCAGAGTGGTGTCTGACACATAATGAGGCTTTTGTCACCATCGTTTGTATTAATCCGTTATTGCTGTTGTAATTATTTTATAATGAATCTCAGATGGACCCTGATAACATAGAGTAAACGTATGTAATTTGTATTCTCTGGAAACATGCACTTGAAAACAAGTGTTCATTGGTATGGATATTTAACAAATTCTCATGCACAGTGTTCAGCAGAAACTAGTGCATCTCTGAATGAAAGTACTATAGAAAGCCAGAGGGCTCAGAGACTTGCATGTGGCCAGGTCTTAGAGTACTCTGGCTAAGCAGGATGGTTAGACTTTAGCTTAAGTTGGGTTGTTGAAACTGTGTATTAACTGATTTATTCTTCCTAGGAGCCATAATTCAGGAATTGTTGAGTGACTCATGTCCCCTTGAATTGATCCTGGAGACTTGAGTTCTGTCCTTTTAAGACAGAGGCTCTTGAGAGGCTTACTTGAAGGCATACAAACCTAAGATAACTCTACTAATCAATCCTAAGACAGAAGCTACTGCCAAAGAGACCTTTTATTTTAGGAAATTGCCCTTGTCTCTGAACCTCAGTCTGACATTAGTGGGCTGCTATGAGATCTAAAGAAGGTTTCCCCAGAACAGACAGAGCATTTCTAAATGGCAAATCGCATGCCCTCTTGCTTCTGCCAGAATGGAAGGTATTTACAAACCATAGGCTGCTGGTATGGCTTGGTAGTTGTGTGCATTTGCCACTGCCTGGAAAAGTAAATGACAGTTGGAGCATCCCTACAACGGCAAGATAGACTAGTACAGCACCTTCCAGCTTTGTGTCCTTGGACAAACTATGTAGCCTCTCTGGGCCTCAGGTTCCATACCTGTAGAATGGGAATAACACTAGTACCTAACCCACAGGGTTGTTAAAAAGATTTGATGGTGTCACGTATGGCACTTGGTAAGTGCTGGGTGAACAAAGCCATTGCCCCTTAGTGCTGTTCCCACGCCAGCATCTGGCCCGTGTGTGATGAGGCTGCTCCCCCACCCCGGGCCTTCCTTGCTGGGCCATGTAGTCACGCAGTCCTGGCAGGCATGGTTTGCTAGCTTCATTTCAGACTCATTCTCCTTGGCTCATTTACCCAAACCAGACAGAGATTAATGGCCTGGCCTCGGAGGATCGGGCGGCACACGTTCCTGGTGCCTTTGGCTCATTGATATCGCCTCTCTGATTTGAGGAATGCCTGGGTGTTCCGGGACTGGGCCTCCTGAGCCCCAGGAAACATGAAAAGAAAGTAATTTGCTGCAAATTCACCTCCTAGTTAAGGAGGGCTGAAAACCCTGTATTTTGTTGTTCCTTCTGGATTTTGCCATTTAGAAACAGGAGCAGGTTTCTCTGGGATAGGAAGTTTGAATTTAATGGGAGACATGAAGTGAGCAGGGATGGCTGGAAAAAATACTTGCCCAAATATTGTCTCTTCCCCTGTGTTTCCCTCACCTACCTGTCCAGTTTTAGTGCATGCCATTGACCGTGAATGGCTGGTCCTCGCTATTACGAGGCTACTCACTTTGCTCTGCAGGATTGTGCCGCTGCCTCTCTCTTTGCCACATCCTCATCTCCTGCCCTTCTCTGTTGTGCACTAGTTGCCACGCGCACTGGCCTTCTCCCTCCAAAAGACCATACCAGGGCTTCCCTGGTGGCGCAGTGGTTGAGAGTCCGCCTGCTGATGCAGGAGACGCGGGTTCGTGCCCTGGTCCGGGAAGATCCCACATGCTGCGGAGCGGCTGGGCCCGTGAGCTATGGCCACTGAGCCTGCACGTCCGGAGCCTGTGTTCCGCAATGGGAGAGGCCGCAACAGTGAGAGGCCGGCATACCGCAATAAAAAATAAAAAGGCCATACCAGGCTCACAGTCTTTTGACTCCTTTTATGCATATAAACTGATGCCTTTTCATTCATCAGACAACAATGCTTGAAGTTCAGAAACCCCTTTATTCTCATCTTTCTGACCTTCAGTAAGTGCCTGTGTGTCTTTGTAGTCTTCTTCAGGAGATGAATAATGATCATAAAATGGAGTGGTTTGTTAAATTATCTGTTTGATAATTCAAAGACCTTCTTGGCTGACTCCTTCAGTTTATAGATGGGGCAGTAGAGACCTGCAGACGGTGAGAAACTTAACCCAGTGACACAAGGCAATCGGGGGGCTGTGTTGGAACTATTGCCCAGCTCTTGACCAGCATCTCACCCATATTTCCTAGCAGGTAAAAAGTCCCCTTAGGGTGTCATGGCTCTTTTTTCAGAGATGCTTGGCTCTGTTCCTCAAAGGGTTAAATAAGTGGCTCTCAACCAACAGTGGCCATCACAATCATTTGGAATATCCTTTTTTATTTTTATTTTTTAAGTTATGACCAGTTTCATGCTGTGCCTTTTCATACCTACAGAATCATAAGCACCAAAGAAAGATTTGGGCACTATGATTTTTTTTCTAAAGCAGAGGCTTTATTATCTTATTTAATAATGTCAGCATATCAGGGATTCGCAAACTATGGCCCACAGGCCAAATCCAACTCACCACCTATTTTTGTATGGCCCATGAGCTCAACATGGTATTTACAGATGAACATTTGCAATTGACTTGATGATGAGAAACATTTTGAACTCTATTTAAGCTAAATGTTATCCTTCCTCTATAAAAAATTCTATTCTTCTGATTAGTCAATCTGTATTTCAAAAAATTGTACTCCTTGGAAAAGATACTCCAAGTGGTTGTACTGACCACTCTTGCCTGAGAACCAGTTCTTTAACCCCTGGATGAACCAAGCCAAGCATCTCTGAAAAGAGCCATGAAACCCTGATTTTCACCTGCTAGGAATATTATACCTGTATCTCAAAGACTTACTATATTTTGAATTTTGTCAAGAAAAAATTGTGGAAATTTGTCTTCTCTCTTGTTTTACAAGTACCTGTATAATATCATTGATTTGACTTTTGCCTCCTGGCCTGCAAAACCTAAAATATTTACCAACCTGTCCTTTACAAGAAAAAGCTTGCCAGCTCTTTCAGTGTGTCATTGGTTTTTATTGGGGTACATTCCCTTTTATGAATTCTATAAATCATTAAAGGGTTTTCTATTGTAAAAGTAATATATTCTCCTTATAACATTCAAATTTATGGAAGTATATGAAGTAAAAAATGATTGGTCTCATTCCCCAGTGTTAGCACTTAAGAGTTTGTAATGTATCTCTGTCCAGACTTTGTCACGTACTACATGTGAGACCTTAGTTAACCTCTCTAAGCCTTTCAAATTCTCCATCTGTAAAACAGTGATAATAACCGTTCCTACCCAACAGAATTGTTGCATAGATAATTTGAGATAATTCATGTGAATTGCTTAGCACGTTGCCTGGTGTGCAGTTAATGCTTAATGATTTGTAACTAATTACATTTTTTCTTCCTTTTTAGTTTATATACAAACATAAGTTTGGGGTTTTATTAAAGGAGGAATATGATTTTTTTTTTTTAACAATAAAGTTCCAGAGGTGGTTCTGATGTGCACACACTTAAGAGCTGAAGTAAATACTGGGATGTAGGTAATTATAGAAGGGATTTCTATTTGGGGGCCAGAATTGCCTTCCATTGGTCTAGCACAAACCAGGGAAAAGGAAAAGGTAATGGTTTTCTTCAGCGAACCTGTAGGGTAGTATAAAATTCACACAAGTAAATGTTATTTCTGTTTTCCAGGTCTACAACTCGAACAAAGACAGCCAGAGCGAAGGGAGTAAGTATATTGCTTGGATACTTTTCTACGGGTGGGGGTGGGTCTGGGCCTGGAGAAGTTGCTATTCTGGGGAAGAACCACCAGGAGGTGCTGTGGGCATGTTGGGTCTCCCCGTTCCTCCAGTGCAGCCGAGCTACTTGTGCTCCAGTTTACGGCGTCAGTGACTCCAGGACGGTCAGTGAGCCCGACTGGCAAGGCCGTGATGACATCTTGCACTGTATAACCCTTCACACTGTACAAAGAATTTTTATGTACATTATCTCAGTTAATCCTTTGTTGTCTTAAGAATGTAGCTCCAGTCACCACTTAAAAGTCACTTAATCCGATAACACCCAGCTCCCCCAGCGCCCTGTCCTGTGGGAAGCCAGAATTGACTTTGCCTCCCTCACAGTCTCGCTCCAAGCACTGGAGAGCCAGAACCATCTTAGTGATCGCTTAGTAACTAACTCTGTGTTCCTTGTTGCCACTTTGGGGAGTTAAGAGTGGAGACGAAGAACTCTGTAATAATATTCCTCTTTCCTGGGAGTGACCCTGGGCGGCCTCTGTAGAATATACAGCACATTTCCCCTGCTACTGGCTCGGAGCACTCTGATTAATCATGATTTCCAAGGGCACCTGTAACCTTGTAAAGATGATGGGATTAAAATGAAACCGCTATTGCTAGAGTGTTTGGGCTGATTATCTCCTTGGTGCACAGGGGAAAAAACAAATTCCTGCCACGTTGCTACCAGAGTACAAAGGAAATTCTGTCCCCTTGCCTCAGATTTGCTTTGTAAGATCCACTTGGAAAAAAAATTCCAAGATAGCCCTACCGTGAATTCCAATAGTGTCAGTAAAACAGTACCTCTTCATGTGAACAAAAGGATGAGCTGTTTTTAGTGTGTGTGAAATCCATTATAGGACAGAGATTTTCTTTCTTTCATTCCTTCCAAAATACAGATTCTACCAGAAGTTTTAAATAAAATATTAAGTAATTTGGAATGGTTGCTATTGGTAGGTTAAGAGGCCTTTGGGAGAGGAAAAAATGTTTCTTTTTTTCCCTTCAGGAATTGAACAAGGGGAAATTTTTTTCAAATAAATATTCAAGGAAACAAGTCATCCCCCCACCCCCGCCCGTGTCAGGTGGGATTGTTTTAGAATATCTGAAATCAACTCTGGTTAACTTGGCCTAAAATAACAGTACAATAATAATAATAATAACGAAGGAATACAGAAGGCTTCAGTGTAACTCACAGTAAGGTAGGAAGACCTGAAGAACCAAGGCTTGAAAACAGACCAGTTCTGGAGACCCAGGGACCAATGAGAAAGGGTCTTCTGGATGATATTTGCAGGATGATAGAGCCCTTAAACTCTTTTAGTCCTTGCCTCACTCTTCTGAAGGTCCAGTTCCCAGGAAAGATAGCATCAAGGTGATCTAGCTGTGGCCTACCCAGGGGAAGACAACACACCTTGATCGATGGTTTCAACAGTATTCATAAAATGGGAGCAGGGTGGTTTACCAAAGGGAGATCGGGGAAGCCACTGGGACAAGAGAGTATAGATGCCAAGCAGGGTGAAGTAACAGATGCCCACACCATGCCCTAACCTGGGAGACACTTCTGCCATGAAGGACCCAGGAACTGTGGGGGACGAGATGCATATGAATGGAGAACCAGCCCCCCCTTCACCCCACACCAGAAGTTTGCCTGTAACTTTTGACCATACGAACCTACTTCTCTCTCCTTGAGATAAGTGCCACTAGATTTGAAAGACGACCATGACTCTGCTGGTGGCCATAGCAGCTGGTTGTACTGTTTTGTAAGGCCTTTGGGGCATATGTATCGGAAGCCTTTAAAATGTAAATATCCTTTGACCCAGCGATTTGTCCTAAAGGATAGGCTGGAGTGCAAAGATGTTTCTGTAAAAAAGTTCACTGGAGCATCGGGAGCATCGGTAATAATAGTGAAGAATTGGAGACCATCTAAATGTTCAATAGGAAGTCCATTAAAAATATCATAAAGTACTATGTAGCCTTCAAAAAGAACGAGAGATCTTGGTATATTTGCAGAAATGGTATCCACAGTATACTGTTCATTGAGTTTTTAAAAATTCAGGTTGTAGAACCATGCATTTATTAAAATAAATTAGTTGACTCATCTAGATACATTGATAGAAAAAAAGTCTGGAAATACATTTATCATTAAACTCTTACTCAGGATAGAGGGCAGATTATTGCGAGACACTGACCTTCTACTTTAAATATTCTGTGTACTTTGCATTGTCGACAAAGAGTATGTATTTTACAATAATGGCGATTAATAGGTAGCATTTATCGACTGCTTACTGTGTTTTAGCGTGTTTTATCCACATTAGCTCATTTAAAGCTCACAGCACTGACTGAGGTAGGTGCTTTTGACCTACTTTGTAGATTAGGAAATTGAGGTTGGTGAACTCAGGAGATATGATTTAATCTGAGTTCTGTCTGATTCTAACATCTTTGCTGTCAACCATGAGAATATTCTACCTCCCTAGGAAAAGAACGATACAGAAAGTTCTATCTTGGGAAACACAGACACTTGCAACATTTTGCTTCCGGCATCCCGTTATCCACAGGGTGCAGAGAGTTGGCTGCCTCGAGTCTCTGATGATTCTTCAATGGCTTATTACACTTTCATTTAGGAAGTGGGAAAGAAAAATGTGTTAAACATATTGCCCACTTTTCCAGGAGTACTTTTGATAGAAACAGCTTTTCTAGGGTATTGCTATTCTCTTTTTTTTTTTAAATAAATTTACTTATCTTTGGCTGTGTTGGGTCTTTGTTGCTGCTTGTGGGCTTTCTTTAGTTTCGGCAAGCTGGGGCTACTCTTCATTGCAGTGCACGGGCTTCTCATTGCGGTGGCTTCTCTGTTGCGGAGCACGGGCTCTAGGCGCACGGGCTTCAGTAGTTGTGGCACACGGGCTTAGTTGCTCCACGGCATGTGGGATCTTCCTGGACCAGGGCTCGAACCCATGTCCCCTGCATTGGCAGGTGGATTCTTCAACCACTGTGCCACCAGGGAAGTCCCGGGTATTACAATTCTAAAAGATGTTCTGTTCACTGATTTCCAAGCTGGCAAGACCAGAGGACTGTTCTGGGTTGGTGCTTCCTCCCGTCCTTTGGCAGTAGGAACCCCTCTTCACATCACACAAGCCTTAGCTTTGCTTCTCCTCCCCTCCAGAGCGCTTGTCCCTTTCGTATTCCTCATGGCAGTGATTTGCAGTTTCACTGCGCTCATCGCCACAGGTGGCGCTATTGCCCAGGGTCTGATTGTTCTGCAACTCTGTTTATATGACAGTCAAAACTTTTTTAAAGGTAAGAAGTCAATCTGATAGGAATTTAAGAGCGGGACATCGCACTTTTCACCTTTAATAGCCATTTACAAATGTCTAGCATTTTCCTTTCTAGAAAATATTTTGGTGGGAATTTCAATGCCAACATTTTATCACAGAACCAGAATGTTTTCAAGAGACAGGTAGCAAAAGGGAATGCCGTTGGGGACACTTCTGAATTTGTTGCTTTTCTCTTGAAGTTTCTCTCAGGCTGTACAGTGCCTGTGGGGTATAAGACAGGGCCATAAATAATGTCTGGCAGCTGCTGGTATTTTCCAAGTGGCCCAGTTGCCAGGAGAGGATGGCAGCAGATAAATACATGCACATTTCTTTGCAGAGCCTTTTTCACCTCCTCTTTCTTCTCTGTTTGGATCTCAGGTACAGTGACTGAAATAATCATAATCCCCGGTTTGTGGCACATGATCATCACAGGCCCCTCCCTTTCGCCCTTCATTCATTCATTTATTCATTCACTCACTCCCTTTTAGTTCTTTTCCCACCTCCTATTCCTGTCCTCCCCTTCACCGTTCTAATGTGTACCTTTCAAGTGTATTCTTGGACAATGAGTATCTTTTATCTCCCTGTGTTTTTTTTTTTTTTTTGCGGTACGCAGGTTGTGGTCTCTCCCGTTGCGGAGCACAGGCTCCGGACGCACAGGCTCAGCGGCCATGGCTCACAGGCCTAGCTGCTTTGTGGCATGTGGGATCTTCCCGGACCGGGGCACGAACACGTGTCCCCTGCATCGGCAGGCGGACTCTCAACCACTGCGCCACCAGGGAAGCCCAATTGTAGATATTTTAAATATATCTTCCCATTTTGCTATCTGACAATTAATATTATGTGTGATATCCTTCCTTGAGTATAAAGTCTTACTTTTTATATATTCAAAAAATTTTTTGCCTTCTGGTTTACAATTTTCAAGTTGTGTTTTGAAAAAGGCCTTTCTGACCCATGTCACAAAGATATGCACCTACATTTTCTTTTATTGGCTTCATGATTTTGTCTTTCACACTTCGGTTTCTAATCCAACTGATACCATTGTATATGGTGTTTCATGAAGATTCAGTTTTGTTTTTATCCACATGAAAAGCCAGTTTTCCCAACAACATCTACCAAGCTATCCATTCTCACCCTCTTTGACTTGTGATACCAGCTTTATTGTGTTAAATTTGCACATCTGAGCTCTGTCTCTGAGCTCTTTATATCCTTGGTCTGTCTGTTCTTGTGCTAATACCTCTCCAGTTTTAATATGATGACTTTGAGGCAGATCTTAATAGCTAGTAGTTTAAGTCTCCTCTCTTTACTCTCCTTTTTAAGGGTTGACATAGCTGACTGTGGACCTTTATCCTTTTATATAAATTCTAGCTTAAGTTTGATAAGTTCCTCAAAAATTTAAAATTTTCATTTTGGATTGCATTGAAGTGTACAGGTTAATTTGTGGAAAAATGACACTTTAAAAAATGTTAGTAATGGTTTAATCATTGAATGTTTTTTCTCACAGTATGCTTTACAAGTAACAAATATTTTTTAAAATGAAAAAAAATTTATTGAAGTATAGTTGATTTACAGTATTGTGTTAGTTTCAGGTGTACGGCAAATTGTTTCAGTTATACATATATATTCTTTTTCAGATTCTTTTCCATTATAGGTTATTACTAGATTCTGGATATAGTAGTTCCCTGTGCTGTATATTAAATCCTTGTTGCTTATCTATTTTACATATAGAAGTATCTGTTAATCACACTCCTAATTTATCCCTCCCCCACCTTTCCCCTTTGGTGACAATAATTTTGTTTTCTGTGTCTGTGAGTCTGTTTCTGTTTTATAAATAAATTCATTTGTATTATTTTTTAGATTCCACATATAAGTGATATAATATTTGTCTTTCTCTGTCTGATTTACTTCACTTAGTATGAGTCTGATAGTCTCTAGGTCCTTTCATGTTGCTGCAAATGACTATTTTTTATGGCTGAGTAATATTCCATTGTGTATATATACTCCTTCTTTATCCATTCATCTGTCAGTTGACATTCAGGTTGCTTCCATGTCTTGGCTATTGTAAATAGTGCTGCTATGAACATTGGGGTGCATGTATGTTTTCGAATTAGAGTTTTTGTCTTTTCCAGATATATGCCCAGGAGTGACATTCCTGGATCATACGGTAGCTCTATTTTTAGTTTTTTAAGGAGGCTCCATATTGTTCTCCATAGTGGCTACACCAATTCACATTCCCACCAGTAGTGTAGGAGGGTTCCCTTTTCTCCACACTCTCTCCAGCATTTATTTTTTGTAGACTTTTTGATGATGGTTATTCTGACTGGTGTGAGGTGATACGTCATTGTAGTTTTGATTTGTATTTTCTCTAATAATTAATGGTGTGGAGCATCTTTTCATATGCCTGTTGGCTGTCTGTATGTCTTTTTAAAATTTTTTATTATTTATTTATTTTTATTATTTATTTTATTTTATTTTTTACTTATTTTTTTTGCAGTACTCGGGCCTCTCACTGTTGTGGCCTCTCCCATTGCGGAGCACAGGCTCTGGACGCACAAGCTCAGCAGCCATGGCTCACGGGCCCAGCTGCTCCGCGGCATGTGGGATCTTCCCAGACCGGGGCACAAACCCACCTCCCCTGCATCGGGGGGCAGACTCTCAACCACTGCGCCACCAGGGAAGCCCTATTTTTATTTTTTATTTTTGGCTGCGTTGGGCCTTCGTTGCTGCACACGGGGGCTACTCTTTGTTGCGGTGCACAGGCTTCTCATTGCGGTGGCTTCTCTTGTTGCGGAGCACGGGCTCTAGGGGCACAGGCTTCAGTAGTTGCAGCTTGCGGGCTCTAGAGCACAGGCTCAGTAGTTGTGGCGCACGGGCTTAGTTGCTCCGTGGCATATGGGATCTTCCCGGACCAGGGATCAAACCTGTGTCCCCTGCCTTGGCAGGCAGATTCTTAACTGCTGCGCCACCAGAGAAGTCCCTATCTGTATGTCTTATTTGGAGAAATGTCTATTTAGAAATGTTCTAACTTCATTGGTTTACATACAGCTGGGAAAATTGACACTTTTATAATACTAAGTCACTTCCTTCAAGAGCTTTGAATGTCTTTCCATTTATTCAGACCTTTACTTTTCTGCCTAGAAGTCTTCTGTTTTCTTGGTTAGGTTAATCCCTACATACTAAATTCAAAAACCAATCTGCTATTTTTGGCAGTCGTATGAGCTGCTCAACTGTGGATCCGGCTGCCATCAGGAACCTTACCTTGCTTTGTTCCTGGAATGTCAGGAATATACATCAGTGACACTGAGTTTTCTCTAGTTGGTCAAATTCTTACCCAGTAGTGGAGGGAAGGGAAAAGATGGGAGTAAGAATAGACAGAGAAGAAGAAAGTCTGGTTTGTTGCTTCCTAAGCTTCTTTACTGAGAAGATGATCACACCAGTGTCAATCATTCTAAACGGCAAATGACTGTTGTTGATTTTCCCCTTTATTATTACAAAGAACAGGACTCTTCCCTGGGCAGGGACCCCTCCTCTTCCCATCCTACCCTTTGCCACCTTAATGTGTATCTCCTGAGTCTACATGTCCTGTTTCTTGCTTTACGTTGGCTGCAGTTGTGAGATTTACTCCCCAAAGGCTCTATGAGAATTGGTTCATTCTCCTTTGAAATGAGCCCAGGTCAGAAGCAGAAGGGGGAGCTAGGAAGGGACCTATTCTCAGCCCCGCTGCTGTGGTCCTGTAGTCCCACCTGAGAGACAGTTGGGAAGCTGAGAACTTGTCAGAGAGGGTACACAGTCCGGTGCATGAGAGCAAGGGAAAGGCAGGCTTTTCTAGGGTGAGTTCGTCTTTACCAAGTTTGAAGTTTTAAATAATAAATGTCACCGCCAGCTTAGCTCTGCAAAGATTAGCTTGTTTACAGAAACGCTGCTCTTCCGCTGCTTTGCCAGCTGTTTGGAGACTGACAGACTGAGACAGAGAGGGATGTCTCCTAATCTTGGCTTCTAGTGCCACTTCCCTTACTGTGAGTATTAACTCGAATTCCATGGGTCAGTCGGGTCATTTAAAAGGAATATGCCCGAGTTGCCCTAGGTGTGCCTTGTCACACACTGTTGGCCCCAGCCGGCTTTTCAGAAGAATATTGCAGCCATTTTCTCTGCTTCCCACTCTTGTTGAACATGTTCTTTGCATCGACCTGAACCTCTCACTAGACTTAACTGTAGGAGTCCAGGCTTCATTCAACTAATACCTCTTGGAATTCTTAAGGACCATGGCGCTGGGTGACATGAGTACTGAGGAGTGAGGACACCAGCCAGCGTTACAGTTGCCTCTACCTTTAAGGAGTATATGGTCTGCTGATGGGGTTAAGACCCCTGGGAGATGATAGACCGATGGCCCATCACACGCGCGTGTGTGTGTAGTACCTGTGCTCTCTGCAGATGCACTCATGTGCAGACAGGTGCCCACAGCCAACTGGAATGGGCTTCAGTCTAGGCTAGAAAGGCTTAAAAAGTGCCCTCCCTTCTCTCCAGAAGAAGGAAATATAATTCTTCCTCTTTGCTTCCCAGTCTTAATTCCTTCATTCCTTCCAGTTTGTTTTTTATTTATTTTTTTATACAGCAGGTTCTTATTAGTTAGCCATTTTGTACATATTTATTTTATTTTTAGCTACGTTGGGTCTTCGTTGCTGTGCTTGGGCTTTCTCTAGCTGTGGTGAGTAGGGGCCACTCTTCGTTGGGGTGCACGGGCTTCTCATGTTGCAAAGCAAAGGATCTAGGTGCACAGGCTTCAGTAGTCGTGGCTCGCAGGCTCTAGAGCACAGGCTCAGTAGTTGTGGCACACGAGCTTAGTTGCTCCGTGGCATGTGTGATCTTCCCGGACCAGGGCTCGAACCTGTGTCCCCTGCATTGGCAGGCGGATTCTTAACCACAGTGCCACCAGGGAAGCCCAGTATATTTTCTTAATATAATCACTCCTATGCATTTTTAAATAGCTGAGATTATTTTTTATGGTTTTCTTTTTAATTTAATTTAGTTTATTTTTTATACAGCATGTTCTCAGTCATCCATTTTATATACATCAGTGTGCACATGTCAATCCCAATCTCCCAATTCATCACACCACCACCACGCCACACCACTTTCTCCCCTTGGTGTCGGTACGTTTGTTCTCTACATCTGTGTCTCAATTTCTGCCCTACAAACTGGTTCATCTGTACCATTTTTCTAGGTTCCACATATATGCGTTAATATACGATATTTGTTTTTCTCTTTCTGACTTACTTCACACTGTATGACAGTCTCTAGATCCATCCACGTCTCTACAAGTGACCCAATTTCGTTACTTTGTGTGGCTGATTAATATTCCATTGTATATAAGTACCACATCTTCTTTATCCATTCATCTGTCGATGGGCATTTAGGTGGCTTCCATGACCTGGCTCTTGTAAATAGTGCTGCAGTGAACTTTGGGGTGCATGTGTCTTTTTGAATTATGGTTTTCTCTGGGTATATGCCCAGTAGTGGAATTGCTGGGTCATATGGTAACTCTATTTTTAGTTTTTTAAGGAACCTCCATACTGTTCTCCATAGTAGCTGTATCAATTTACATTCCCACCAAGAGTGCAAGAGGATTCTTTTTTCTCCACACCCTCTCCAGCATTTGTTGTTTGTAGATTTTCTGATGATGCCCATTCTAAATGGTGTGAGGTGATACCTCATTGTAGTTTTGATTTGCATTTCTCTAATAATTAATGATGTTGACCAGCTTTTCATGTGCTTCTTGGCCATTTGTTTGTCTTCTTTGGAGAAACATCTATTTAAGTCTTCTGCCCATTTTTTGATTGGGTTGTTTGCTTTTTTAATATTGAGCTGCATGAGCTATGTATATACTTTGGAGATTAATTCTTCGTTGATTTGTCTGCAAATATTTTCTCCCATTCTGAGGGTTGTCTTTTCGTCTTGTTTGTAGTTTCCTTTGCTTTGAAAAAGGTTTTAAGATTCACTAGGTCCCCTTTGTTTATTTTTGTTTTTATTTCCATTACTCTAGGAGGTGGATCAAAAAAGATCTTGCTGTGATTTATGTCAAAGATTGTTCTTCCTATATTTTCCTCTAAGAGTTTTATAGTGTCCAGTCTTAAATTTAGGTCTCTAATCCATTTTGAGTTTATTTTTGTGTATGGTTTTAGGGAGTGTTCTAATTTCATTCTTTTACATGTGGCTGTCCAGTTTTCCCAGCACCACTTATTGAAGAGCCTGTCTTTTCTCCATTGTATGTCCTTGCCTCCTTTGTCATAGATTAGTTGACCACAGGTGCGTGGGTTTATCTCGGGGCTTTCTATCCTGTTCCATTGATCTATATTTCTGTTTTTGTGCCAGTACCATATTGTCTTGATTACTGTAGCTTTGTAGTATAGTCTGAAGTCAGGGAGTCTGATTCCTCCAGCTCTGTTTTTTTCCCTCAAGACGGCTTTGGCTATTCGGGGTCTTTTGTGTCTCCATACACATTTTAAGATTTTTTATTCTAGTTCTGTAAAAAATGCCATTAGTATTTGATAGGGATTGCATTGAATCTGTAGATTGCTTTGGGTAGTATGGTCATTTTCACAATATTGATTCTTCCAATCCAAGAACATGGTACATCTCTCCATCTGTTGGTTACATCTTTAATTTCTTTCATCAGTATCTTATAGTTTTCTGCATACAGGTCTTTTGTCTCCGTACATAGGTTTATTCCTAGGTATTTTATTCTTTTTGTTGCAGTGGTAAATGGGAGTGTTTCCTGACTTTCTGTTTCAGATTTTTCATCATTAGTGTATAGGAATGCAAGAGATTTCTGTGCATTAATTTTGTATCCTGCAACTTTACCAAATTCATTGATTAGCTCTAGTGGTTTTCTGTTGATATATTTAGGATTCTCTATGTATAGTATCATGTCATCTGCAAACAGTGACAGTTTTACTTCTTCTTTTCCCATTTGTATTCCTTTTACTTCTTTTTCTTCTCTGTTTGCCATGGCTAAGACTTCCAAAACTATGTTGAATAATAGTGGCAAGAGTGGACATCCTTGTCTTGTTCCTGATCTTAGAGGAAATGCTTTCAGTTTTTCACCATTGAGAATGATATTTGCTGTGGGTTTATTATGTTGAGGTAGGTTCCCTCTATGCCCACTTTCTGGAGAGTTTTTATCATAAAGCGGTGTTGAATTTTGTCAAAAGCTTTTTCTGCATCTATTGAGATGATCATATGGTTTTTCTTCTTCAGTTTGTTAATATGGTGTATCACATTGATTCATTTGCGTATATTGAAGAATCCTTGCATCTCTGGGATAAATCCCACTTGATCATGGTGTATCATCCTTTTAATGTGTTGTTGGATTCTGTTGGCTAGTATTTTGTTGAGGATTTTTGCATCTGTATTCATCAGTGATATTGGTCTGTAATTTTCTTTTTTTGTGATATCTTTGTCTGGTTTTGGTATCAGGGTGATGGTGGCCCCATAGAATGAGTTTGAGAGTGTTCCTTCCTCCACAATTTTTTAGAAGAATTTAAGAGGGATGGGTGTTAGCTCTTCTCTAAATGTTTGATAGAATTCACCTGTGAAGCCGTCTGGTCCTGGAGTTTTGTTTGTTGGAAGATTTTTAATCACAGTTTCAATTTCATTACTTGTGATTGGTCTGTTCATATTTTCTGTTTCTTCCTGGTTCAGTCTTGGAAGGTTATACCTTTCTAAGAATTTGTCCATTTCTTCCAGGTTGTCCTTTTTTTTTTTTTTTTTTTTTGCGGTACGCGGGCCTCTCACTGCTGTAGCCACTCCCGTTGCGGAGCGCAGGCTCACGGGCCATGGCTCACGGGCCTAGCCGCTCTGCGGCATGTGGGATCTTCCCAGACCACGGCACGAACCCATGTCCCCTGCATCGGCAGGCTCACTGTCAACCACTGTGCCACCACGGAAGCCCTAGGTTGTCCATTTTATTGTCATAGAGTTCCTTGTAGTAGTGTTAGGATGCTTTTTATTTCTGTGGTGTGTGTTGTAACTTCTTTTTCATTTCTAATTTTATTGATTTGAGTCTTCTCCCTCTCTTTCTTGATGAGTCTGGCTAATGGTTAATCAATTTTGTTTATCTTCTCAAAGAACGAGCTTTTAGTTTTATTGATCCTTGCTATTGTTTTCTTTGTTTTTATTTCATTTATTTCTGCTCTGATCTTTATGATTTCTTTCCTTCTGCTAACTTTGGGTTTTGCTCATTCTTCTTCCTCTAGTCCTTTTAGGTGTAAGGTTAGATTGTTTATTTGAGATTTTTCTTGTTTCTTGAGATAGGCTTGTATTGCTATAAACTTCTCTCTTGGAACTGCTTTTCCTGCATCCCATGGGTTTTGGATCGTCATGTTTTCATTGTCATTTGTCTCTAGGTATTTTTTTATTTCCTCTTTGATTTCTTCAGTGATCTCTTGGTTATTTAGTAATGTATTGTTTAGCCTCCATTTGTTTCTATTTCTTACAGATATTTTTCCTGTAATTGATATCTGCTCTTACAGTGTTGCGGTCTGAAAAGATACTTGATATGATTTGAATTTTCTTATATTTACCAAGGCTTGATTTGTGACACAAGCTATTATCTATCCTGGAGAATGTTCCACGAGCACTTGAGAAGAAGGTGTATTCTGTTGTTTTTGGATGGAATGTCCTGTAAATATCAATTAAATCCATCTTGTTTAATGTATCAGTTAAACCTTGTGTTTCCTTATTTATTTTCATTTTGGCTGATCTGTCTACTGGTGTAAGTGAGATGTTAAAGTCCCCCACTATTATTGTGTTACTGTCGATTTCCTTTTTTATAGCTGTTAGCAGTTGTCTTATGTATTGAGGTGCTCCTATGTTGGGTGCATATATATTTACAATTGTTGTATCTTCCTCTTGGATTGATCCCTTGATTATTATGTAGTGTCCTTCCTTGTCTGTTGTAACATTCTTTATTTTAAAGTCTATTTTATCTGATATGAGTATTGCTACTCCAGCTTTCTTTTGATTTCCATTTGCATGGAATATCTTTTTCCGTCCCCTCACTTTCAGTCTGTATGCGTCCCTCGGTCTGAAGTGCTTCTCTTGTAGACAGCATATATATGAGTCTTGTTTTTGTCTCCATTCAGCGAGCCTGTGTCTTTTGGTTGGAGCATTTAATCCATTCATGTTTAAGGTAATTATCAATATGTATGTTCCTATTACCATTTTCCTAATTGTTAAGGGTTTGTGTTTTAGGTTCTTTTCTTCTGTGGTGTTTCCCACTTAGAGAAGTTCCTTTAGCATTTGTTGTAGAGCTGTTTTGGTGGTGCTGAATTCTCTTAGCTTTTGCTTGTCTGTAAAGCTTTTGATTTCTCCGTCAAATCTGAATGAGATCCTTGCTGGGTAGAGTAATCTTGGTTGTAGGTTCTTCCCTTTCATCACTTTAAATATGTTATGCCACTCCCTTCTGGCTTGTAGAGTTTCTGTTGAGAAATCAGCTGTTAACCTTCTGGGCGTTCCCTTGTATTTTATTTGTCGTTTTTCCCTTGTTGCTTTCAATAATTTTTCTTTGTCTTTAATTTTTGTCAATTTGATTACTGTGTGTCTCGGTGTGTTTCTCCTTAGGTTTATCCTCCTGGGACTCTCTGCACTTCCTGGACTTGGGTGCCATTTCCTTTCCCATGTTAGGGAAGTTTTCTACTGTAATCTCTTCAAATATTTTCTTGGGTCCTTTCTCTCTCTCTTCTTTTTCTGGGACCCCTATAATGCGAATGTTGTTGTGTTTAATATTGTCCTAGAGGTCTCTTAGGCTGTCTTCATTTCTTTTCATTCTTTTTTCTTTATTCTGTTCCGCGGCAGTGAATTCCACCATTCTGTCTTCCAGGTCACTTATCCGTTCTTCTGCCTCAGTTATTCTGCTGTTGATTCCTTCTAGTGTATTTTTCATTTCAGTTATTGTATTGTTCTTCTCTGTTTGTTTGTTCTTTAATTCTTCTAGGTCTTTCTTAAACATTTCTTGCATCTTCTCGATCTTTGTCTCCATTCTTTTTCCGAGGTCCTGGATCATCTTCACTATCATTATTCTGAATTCTTCTTCTGGAAAGTTGCCTATCTCCACTTCACTTAGTTGTTTTTCCTGGGTTTTATCTTGTTCCTTCATCTGGTAGACAGCCCTCTGCCTTTTCATCTTGTCTGTCTTTCTGTGAATGTGGTTTTTGTTCCACAGGCTGCAGGATTGTAGTTCTTCTTGCTTCTGCTGTCTGCCCTCTGGTGGATGAGGCTATCTAAGAGTCTTGTCCCTTCCAGTTTGTTTTTAACCTAGTACTTTGGCAGCAATCCTTCGTATTTGCATAATGCTCAAGAACCCACTGCAGTTTGCCAACTTGTCATTCACAGTGGCAGTGAGGGGAAGAGCAGTGACAGGAGAAAGTTTGCAAAGTTGGAAGAAGGATTAGTTATCTGTAGGGTGCAGACATTGAATATCTGAACCTCATTCCTAAGGGGGTTGGCAGTGTTGTATTTTTGCTTATTATAAAAATATTATGAACTCTTTGTGGAATATAAAGGAAATTGTAAGGATTTTCAAAAATTCAGTAAAACTCATCTATAATATCATCCCCAGAGATACTTCTTTTCTTCCTTGCCTTTTTTTTATGATGTCTTACATTTATTTTGCGAATGTCAATATGTATTTTGACTTAATTGACATTGTACTGAATATGCTGTTGCGATACTGCTTTTAAAAATTCTCAAGCATTATCCCAGTTGATGAAAGCTGTTTATAAATATTATTTGTAATGGTTGTTGAATGCTCTGTCATAATTTTACATCCCAATTTTTTGAACCATTTCCTGTCAGTGGTCTTGAATGTCCTTTGCAGAGTTTTTCTTTTACCAATGCCATCAGGCTGGGCATCCTTGTGCATCAGTCTTTGTGCATATTTCAGGTTATTTCCTGTGGGAAGGTCCTGCTGGGTGGACTGGGAGAGCTTTTGTTTCCGTGAAGGGTACTGTTTGAATGGTGCAGATTATCATGCGGGCCCACTGGCCATGGAGCTGCAGGTCAGTGCTGGGCCTCTCTAAGCTTCTGTTTCATCATCTGTAAATGGGGATAAATCACAACCCCTACCTCATAGCCTTGCTCTGAGGATAACAGCTCAGCACATTATCTGGCCTATTAGTGAATAAGTGCCTAATTACTGTTGTTGTTATCCTTATTGTTATCTGGTCATGCCTCTCCCATATGAGGAGGAAAGAGCACACTGGATTGGCTGAACTGCTTCTGAGGGGAGCAGGGGAGGAGAACGAAGGGCAGCAGCCAACACCCGTGCTGATTCGGGCTTGATGCCTTACGTTAATTCACTGAATCCTCACGACTGCATTTTTCAAAGTGGGGTGCGTGCACTGCTGGTGATACCCAAGATCATTTTGGATAGGACTGGACAAACATTTTCAGTTGCCATTTAAATTTATATATTTATTTAATGTGTATTGGTGGCGAGGGACACAAGTAAACATACCCCCGCCCTCCACCCCAGTTTTCTAAATGTTACCACTTAGCGCCAGGGGTGGGCTTTTTCAGGAAAGGGCCAGATTTTCAGATTTGCGGTACTGTTTAACTCTGCTATGGTGATGTGAATGCAGCCGTAGACAGTATGGAAACGAAGGGGGTGGCTCTGTTTACAAAACAGGCAGTGGTGAAGTTGGCCCATGGGCTATAAGTTTGTTAACCGTTAGCGTAATACAAACATAGGTTTTTAAATATTAGTCTATTCAAGACAGCATGAGGTTGTGGCAGGGAGCTTGAGTGTGGTACATGGATGGGTACCGTTTGCAGAAACGCTTTTCACAGGTGAGTTGCAAGTGAGCAAACAAGCTTAAAGAAGTCAAGGTACCAGAGTTGAGAAGTGGTAGAGCTGATGTTCAAACCAGAGCCTGCCTAATTGCCAGCATCATTTCCCCCACTATTCTTGATGTGCATGAGATCTTTGCTCTGCCATGCCATCTGTCCTTGTGTGGCCAACCCCTTGGGGCTGGAAGGAGTTTCATCATCAGTCTCCAATACCTAACCCACCTGGCTCTTTGAGGGGCCATCCCGTGTTCCTTCTTAGTGAGCCTCCTCTTGAGATCCATCTGTTGCTCCTCACATGTCACGCATGATGCTGGGAGAGCCAGAGTCACATGTTTCAGTGACTCGAGCTTCCCAGGTACAGGACTGTAACATGACACACTACTCTCCCATGGGCCTTTGACAACACAACCAAAGCTGCTTTATATGTTGTTTCTGTTACACATGCTCGTTCTTTCGGCCGTTATTCAGGTCAGACTCTCTGATGGTGCTGGGTCAAGGCTTTTCTTTTTTCATGAGGACAAGATTGAGCACTGGGGGAGGAGATGGGAAGGGCATCATTACCTTTGCTCTGCTTGCCCATTGCCCTGCCTGTGGTGTCTGCATTCCCTTCATCTCTCTGCCTCAGCTTCCCTTGATCTGTAAAACAGAAAAAGAGATTGAGTCTTGAAGCTCACATGGGAAGGCTCGACGGGATCACATGGGTCACTCTTTTTAAAATGTTCTAAAGCCTTCAGCCATCGCTAAAAGTCCAGCAGTCTCATGAAAGCAACGAAGGGCAGGAAAGAGGCTTTTCTTTTGCCTTTTGCTTCCAGTTGCCTTCAGTCTTTTGCTGTGAGAACACCCACAGTTGAGAGGCCGGGGAAGGCAGCCATGGGTAACCAGGATCCCTATGGGATCAGAGCCATCCAGCGGCTGCCAGGTCTCCACTGGTCGATGCCTTATAAATAGAACATTTCCCCTCTTAAACCTGGGAAAGATAGACGGCATTAGTGGGCATGGCAGCCTGGCCTCCTGTGCGCTGGCCCGTGAGGCAGTCAGCTGAGGGCACCTTCCCCTCCAGGTTTTTTTCCGCGCCTGCCAGGCCAGGCTGATAGAAGACAGGTGCTCACTCCTTCCCTGGCCTGTGTTCCCTTCCCACTGCCCCCAGCCCCTCTCGGCCCTTCTTTCTCCTTTCCCCTCCATGGCAGGTTTCCTTCACCACCACTTTCGTCTCCTGAGCCACAGTCAGGGGAGATGGCCTCATTCTATCTCCCCAAGTGCTGACCCCCTGCACCCTGCTTTTCCTTATGAGTTGTGTGCGTGGCACAGCTGGTTGCTGTGGCCCTTGTGGCGTGGCAACACCTCAGCTTGAGTGTCCTGGGGTCTAGCAAGAGAGGAAGGAGAAGGAACGGGTTGTTGTCTCAGAGATACTATTCTTTGGGTTCCCGGCCCTTTTGTTGGGTGACACCCCATCCCCCAAGGACATGGCTGGCTGTGGTGCTCCTCAGACTTACCTGGACAGTCCGGAGCCTTTCTGCTTGTCCTAGAGGACACTTCACAAATCCATCCTCTCCTCAGCCAACTTTAGACTGACAAATGCAGCCAGTGTGTGACCTTGCTGTGGCCTCACATCCCCTTCCGCTCAGTGGTGTGGGCTCTGGACAGACAGCAGGCTGCCGCCTGGCAGGTGCCAGCTGCCCCTTGGCATCCCAGTTTGGGCTTCAGCCAAGCAACAGTGAGCAGGTCCCTGGTGGCATCTTTAACTCTTAAAGCCCAGTGTAAGGGCTGTTGAGACAGAGACTGAAAGATTTTCCCCACTGCCACCAAGCGCAGGCTCTTGATTAATGATATCATTAATGGTAAACATTATCGTTAGCACATACTCTGTAGGGGGCAATGTGCTCAGTGTCTGACCTACATTATATTATTTGATCTTTGTAAGAACCCTATGAGACAGATGGTAGTATTGACCCCATTTTCAGATGAGAAAACTGAGGCTTCATCCTAAGTGCAAACTTGTGGTTACTCAAGATCATTCCTTCCGACCCTAATCAGTGTTCAGAGTGTGCAACTCCCATTCAACATGTAGGATTTAGTGGAGGCTATCAAGTACTGTTGCCCACAGCAGAGGGGCATGGGGGAACAGTGAGTAATGGTTGGGAACCTTGGCTCTAGAGTATTATTACACGCATGCGTTGGAATCCCAGCCTCGTGGCCTGCTGAGTGTGTGGCCTTGGGAAATTAATTTCTCTAGGCCTCGGTTTCTTTATCTGTAAAATGAGGATACTTTTACCCCTACATCATTGGTTTGTTGAGAGGATCCAATGGGATTAGAATGGAAATTCTTAAATCAGTGGTGCCTGGTATTCTAAGCAGTCATTAAATGTTGCCCTCTGCTGTTATTATCAATAACATCATCGTTATCCGAAACCAGAGGCTATTTTTATGAAAGCCCGACACTGGACAGTTTCTTTGAGAGTTCCTCAGAGTGCCTTCACAGACATTGCTTTATTTGATTTCTACCATGCCTGATCTTCGAGATGAGGAAAAGGGTCAGAGAGGTGATGTATGCCCATGTCATACAACTTCATGGTGACTCCAGGTGCAGTTCTTAGGCCTCAGATTCTGAATGGATCTCTTTCCCTGCCTTTTATTGCCTCAGAGTTTGTTGTGATCAAAAAATAGCTAAACTGTTCCTAGGGCAGATAAGATGGGAGGACGGTTAGGTAGAGGCCGGAAAGGGATCTAGCTGGACAGAGGCAATTGGTTTTCCACTTGAAACACTTCCACCTTTGGAAAGCTGGCGGTGATCTCTATTGGTTGAGAAATCAGTGCACAGCCACCCAGGCAGAAAGGAATTGAGGCCACTGGACTGTAATTCATTCTCAGATGTCCAGAGTCCCAGGTAGGCGACAAATGGTCCTGATTAAGATGGTTCGCATTACCCAGGCTTGTGTGAAGCTGTGCTCCTTCGCTGCTATCCTGATTAGGAATTTTAAGGGGGACTAGGAGATTGCAGATGTAAAAGCCCACAAGGAAACAGTCCTCCCTACCCCACCCCTCCAAGCTGATCTGCAGGCCTCAGCCTGTACTGTGCAAGAGCCCGGACGCAGCCACTTTGGCTGCCTGTGTCTGGCTGAGAACTGGAACAATTTACAGCTGTCTTCGAGCCTCCGTTGACTCAGGCTGAAGCTGGCAGGTTTATTCCAGGCCAGGCAGGGATTTCATCTCTCCTCCTGCTCCCTATTTTACTTGCTTTAGTCTCAGTCCCTCTCAGCTTATTTTTTCTTTATGTGTGTCCCCAGAAACCATGAAAAAGAAGATAGGTTCCTGTGTACATGGTTAGCTAGGGAAGAAAATTCTGATTGGTGGCATTCATGCATAGAGGCCGGGGGATGAATGAGATCCCTGTCAGTCCTGTTGGTCTTGTGCTTCCCCCTGCAGAGCCCCTGAACTCTAGAAGGTACCAGTGTTCAGCCAGCGGCTCCCCACTGATGTTCCTAGAGTGTGAGGACTTCTTTACCTATTGATTTCTGGTGTCTCTGCTGGTGAAAATGTGGGTTGTATTTGTTGCTTCATTCAGGAAATGTGTATTGAAGCTACAGTAAAGCTGTCAGGCAGGGACTTTATCTGCCTTGTTGAGAGAAGCAGACAGCAAACAGTAAGCAAGCAAACAGAGGGAGGCTTCCAGGCGGAGAGAAGGGCCATGAAGTAAGAGCAAAGGAATAGAGAGTAACAAGGGAAGGGTGGCTATTTTATTTTATTTTAAATTTATTTTTAATTGAAGTATACTTGATTTACAATGTTGTGTTAATTTCTGCTGTACAGCAGAGTGGCTCAGTTTTTTATATATATATATATATATATATATATACACACACACACACACACACATTCTTTTTTTAATCTTTTCCATTATGGTTTATCCCAGGATATTGAGCATCGTTCCCTGTGCTACACAATAGGACCTTGTTGTTCATTCATTCCATATGTAATAGTTTGTATCTACTCATCCCAAACTCCCAGTCCATTCCCTCCCCTGAAAGGTGGCTATTTTAGATACCAGGAGCAGAGGAGGCCTCCCCCAAGAGGTGACATTTGAGGAGAAACCTGAACAAACAGAGGGAGGGTGGCCTGTCAGGAGCTGGCAGAGGAACCAGCACGTACAAAGGCCCCCGCGGCGGAGGGGATGAACTAGCAGTGTTCAAGGAGTATCAGGAAGGACCCTTGTGACTAGAAAGGCAGAGGCCAGAGGGAGAGTGGTCGGGTAGGCTGGACTATGTGAGGCTGTGGTCAGGAGATAGGATTGTGGTGTAAGTGTCATGAGAAGTCCCTGGAGAGTTGTGATCAGGCGAGTGACATGAGCCAATGTATATTTTTAAAAGATGATTCTGCCTGCCGGCAGAGAATAAACTGTAGGGGGCAAAAGGAGAAACAGTTGAGAGGCCATTGGAGCAGTCCAGGCAGAAGATGATGGTGGCTGGGACCAAGGTATTAGCAATGGACATGGTGAGAAGTAGTTGGATTCTAGGTGTAAGTTATTACTGATGGGACTGGCTAACAGATTGGATGTGGGGTGTGAAAGACAGCAAGGAATCAAGGATGACTATTGAAATAGGACAGCTTGCTGGTAGGATGTGGTACCCTCCCGTCTTGTCCTTTCAGCTAAGTTGAAGGTGGTGTGTGGTACAAGTTAGGACAGTAGTTCCCAAATGTGTTGTTTGTCACCTTCATTATTTTTTTAACATATACATATGCCACCTGTAATATTATTTACTTACTATTTTTTAAAATCAATTCACTCTTTTTAGACTACATTTATTTAAAAAACATATCATGCTTTGTGTGATAAACCAATAAATTTATAATGCTTATTAAAATAAGTGTATAACTATCGCAAATATTTATTTGTGAACTACTTAGAATCATTTCATATACCCCAATGGCACAAGCCAACATTACATTTTGAGGTACATAGCACTGGTGAATCCTTATTATCAGATGGGGACTGTGGAATAGATCTTACCCATTAATTAATAGTCAGTAAGCGTTTGTATCTGTCTTTACTGATAATAGTTTTAATTGCTTGGTGTGCAGTACAGTGTTATCTCGTGTGATTCTCACACCTACTGAAGCATAGCCTCTGGGAGGGCACCCAGAATCTGCATTGCAACAAGCATGCCCCTGAGTCTGTGGTCTGCTAGATTTGGGAACTGCTACTGGAGTAGAAAGGGCAGAATCCAGAAAATGTGACCCCAGCCCCAGTCCTTTTCTGACTAATTATGTGAACTTCAGTGGAAGAGCAGGGAGTAGAAGAGGATGAGCCCTGGAGTCAGCCCAAGTTAGTATCCTGGTTCCACCACTCACTAACGCCATAATCACGTAGAAGTTCCTTAGCCTTGTTTGAGCCAAGGTTTCCTGCTACAAAATAGGGATGGTGATGGTGATGATACGATGCAATTAAGTGCTTCGCCCAGAGCAACGCTGTGTGCTCAGTAAGTGTTACTACTGCCATCATCATTGTTGGTACCACTTTAACATCATGAGCCTGGCTTTTCTCATCATAAAAACTTAACAGATATACTGGAAAAATCAAGTAAGCTATAATTTATTAACTTATTCCATAAACGGTAATGTATTGTCCTTCATCATACTTAATTTATGTGGAAACACAGCAAGAAGTTATTAGTAAGAATAGTAATAATAGGTACCCCATGGGATTATTGTAAGGTTAACATGAACTTGGGTATGAAGAGTTTTCATCAACTGGAAAGTTTGATTCAAATATTATGATGTACTGTAGTTACTACATCCTAATATTGTAGTACTGTTAATGACCATTTTTGAATATCAAGTAAGTCTCAGTTGCTGTGCATTTCATTTGACCTTTGCAACACCTAGGTGAGTTATCCCAACCACACAGGTAAGGAAGGTGAAGCTTCTCGCCTAAGATCATATCCAGCCAGAGGTGGCAGAGGCCGGATTCTAAGCCAGGTCTGTCTGGCTTTAGAGCTCATTGTTCTTTTTCCAGTACATACCACTTCTGTCTGTGTGACTTCAGTTAATATTAAAGTTCATTCGTATTCCCTGAGTACCTCGCTGGGGGGCAGTTGGCAGTGGAATGGGATGGGACACAGGATTGGGGAGCTGATCTGGGATTAAAAACTGGCTCTGGGTAACTGCCAAAGTAGAGAACTCACACCTTTCCTGGGCCCACTGGAAGCTTCATGAAGATGGTTTTCCAGGGGCCACAGCCAGGGAGACCTGGCAACTCTGGGGCTTCACATGCTGAGGAGAAAGGGTGTGAGCCCCTCTGAGTGTGTGAGCCAATTGGAAATCTCTTCTCCAGATGGGAGAATTCAATGTGGGTGTTTTTCTTCATGGCTTTTAATGATGCTGAAATGGATTAAATTCAGAATGAGCGAGGCAGGCCGAGCTTTAAAGAGCAAATCACAGAGCAAATCACGTACGGAAATTAAGTAAATTTCTGTGGTGAGAGCATGCCCCGGGAACTGTCCATAAAATGGTGGGCCGCTCTCAGCAACTCCAGACAACCTCCTGTATCCATCCACATTAAAAGCGCAGCAGTGACTTCCTTTACATCTCAGTTCTCTTGTTTTTCTTTCTAGCAAATTCCATTTCTCCCATAAAAAACACTCGAAAGGTGGTTTTTTGATCAAAGGAAAGTTGAATAAATTTCCTAGGGAAGTTTTCCAGACTAGGAAAAACTTGTCAAATACCAGCTTTAGCAAAGTGGTAATTCCATCTGATTCATGCTGAGCCTAATTCAGGTAGGTCAGCTCCTCTCCTTTTGAGGAGAGGTCTGAGGTCTGTTAGCATTTCTGGGATACACATATGGGGTAACTTTGGGCATATCCCAAAGCATCATTTTTTCAGACTATATGTCCATCAGTCAACCTATGATATGGAAAGGTCCCTTCTATTCAGAATTGGTGATTTGGCCACTTGTTGCCTAGTTTCTGGGTGTTGTGAATACTAAGGATTTGGAGATAGGCGACAGCAGGTCAGTAATTTTTAGCAGAGGGGCTCCTGGACCTGAAGAGTGGGTAGCACCAAATTCTAGGGGGGAATGCTCTTGTCTTCTAGAGCTTTCTCCATGCTCAGGCCTGTCTGACTGTTTAGATGGCTCAGTTAGTATGACGTGAAAAGAAGTAGCCAGCCTAGTTTCATACCACATGCAGCACAGTGATAGTGATGCCTCAGTGGGCAAGCAAAAGGTTTCTCAAAGTGTCCAGGAAACCTAAACTTGGTTTTATCTCTTCTGTTCCATGTCTTGGCTTGAACAGCTTTCGTTTTTCCCTTCTCTAGGACTGATTCTTGGGGCTGTACTGCTTGGTGGTAATACCTCTTTGTACTGATACAGGAAGGAAGGAAGCGGTTAGATTAAGCCATTCATTTCTTTATTTAACCTCTATATCCTCACAAAAGATGGACTAGCTGAGGACCAGAAGCTTACTTAACTCCTCTACTTTCATAGGGTGTACATCAGTTGAAGTTTGAAAGGTAATTTTGACTCTAAGACACTGCCCCTCAGCAACTCTTCCTGCCATTCAGTCACCAATTTACCTATCCTTGCATCCAAAATGAAAAATTACACCAAATGAAAAGTTACAGGCTTCCACTTCATTTCTAGCACTATAGGGGACAGTGAAAGACAGAGATATAGTAGTGAATAAAATAAATAAGTAAAGTTATACATGGACCATTGCCTTTATGAACGCATATCTAGTTTGGTAGACAGACATTTTTTGCAGGATCATACCATTCATTCATTCATTCATGCCATACCATGCAGCTTGTGGGATCTTAGTTCCCCAACCAGGGATTGAACCTGGGCACTTGGCAGTGAAAGCGCAGAGTTCTAACTACTGGACTGCCAGGGAATTCCCAGCATTATACTAATAAAGGTAAACCTGTAATTGTGCTGCATACTCTGAAGGAGAGGTTGATGGCATTATATCCAAGTGCATGATGGAGGCATTAATCTAGGTGGAGGGGTCAGAGAGGCTTTTTTGAGGAGATGATACTTGATGGGGGAGCCCTGAGAATTCTGAGTTATTTGGGCCAAGGGGCTCCCAGGTGAAATCCACAGTTTGTGCAAAGGCTGAGGAGAAAGCGTGGTCAGTTGGATACTCGGAGAGGAAGCCAGTGTGGTTGGGATGCTGAGACATAGGGGAGGGACTGAGATGAGGCTGGGGCCAGACCATGCAGGGCTGTGTGGGCCATGTTAAGGGCTGGGGTTATCGTCCCAAGAGCAGTGGGGTGTCACTGAGTGTTTAAGCAGAGAGGTGATGTGGTCTGGTTTTGTCAAGGTCATGGGTGCTGCGGGGTGGAGGGCAGCTTGGAGGGAGCCAGAGGAGGTGTGAAGAGACCAGTTAGGAGGGCCTTGCAACCATCCTGGTAGCAGATAACCAGGACCTGGTCCAGGACCAGGGTGGGTGTGGTGAAGGCAGAGAGAACTAGATAAAATTGAGGTGATCATTTGGATATGGGGGGTGAGAAAGAAGGGGAGTGCTGAGGGTGAGGCTCATGATTTCATTGGAGTTCTCACCCTCTACCATCACCTATATACCTCTTTTGGGGTTTTTTGTTTGTTTGTTTTGTTTTGTTTTTTAAAGGCCAGGCAGTGTCAGATGAGGTAGTGTGAGGTACTAGAAGCTACAGAACAGGGCATTGAAGGTTATGCTAAAATCCTGTGTGTACCTGGCCCACCAGCCTCCTTCTTTTAAACAATTTGACTGAACCTTACAGTATGTTGTTGTTTTAAGCCCATTGCAGTAAAACAGTCAGTTCCTGAATTTAACCTGCCTCCTTCCTGTCTGAGTGCGTACCCTGGGCATCATAAACATAAGCCCCAAAGGTCGGCCAGGCATCCTCCTCCCACTTCAGCCCTAATATTCTCCAGGTTGGCTGAGAGTCAAACCACCTGTCTCATGTCCTCCTGTTCTCCAGAGAGCTTTGAGAAAATAGGTTTGTGTGACCCTGGCCCTTTCCTTTCTCTAAAAGCAGACAAATAATGCTTCAAAAGTTGACATGACAGTTAAGAGGATGACCCTTTTCTAACTTGGTGGGTTAGCCTGGGTGTTTGGTGCGAGCTCTGTGAACATTCATTATACGACAACTGTTTGGCCTGCCCTGTGCGTAAACCTGGGCAGAGGTGAACTCGAGGGCGAGTCAGGAAGGTAAGCTGGTCCAAGCCTTAACTGCCAGACGGTGGGTGTCAGGCCTGGGAGCCACCGGCCCTGCAACAATTCATCAGCAGTCAAATTAAGGGAATAATGCAAGTAGATATTTGATGAGAGATTATTTCTGGAGATTATAAGGATACAGCAATTGCAAATAAATCCCTGACCTTTTCTGAGCCTGGGCTCAGTAAAAGAGCTGAATCACCTGCTTGAAGGGATTAAGGACAGCCGCTTCCATCTGGCGGGCTGCTCAGACTTTTTCTGTCATTAGCAAACTCTGCTTGGTGGTGGTGGTGTTCTAAACCTTTTAGTGGAAACTGGATTTTCCAAGTAGGAGATCTCAATTAACTTAGATTATGTACCTGCTGGACAGAGATCAGGACTAATGATCTGGGTACGGATGCACTGTAGTCCCTATCACATCAGTGGTACTCGGTACATGATAAATAAGAAAGCAGTTGTTCATCGTTAGTAACCTAATCATAACATCAGCAGGAAACTCAGGTTGATGAGAGTAGCAGTCAAACCTGTGTACGTGCGTGTGCGTGTGTGCGTGTGCGTGTGCGTGTGTGTGTGTGTGGTGGAGAGGTACCAGAGACAGAGAGATACAGGGAAGTGCTAGTGCAGAAGGCAGTGTAATAATTTATACCAGTTCCAGTTCAGAGATTTGGAATAATGATAGGTAAACTGTATTTCATGAGTTCCTTATTGGGAACTGTTGTTTGATATGAATTCCATTTCTTAACACAGTTTTGTTTATAAAACTGCAATAATTATCAGTACGCGACTTGAACACATCAGAGGCTAATAGAGAGTTACCTTGCGCTCTTAGCATTTGACTTTGCAGTATGTGAATTTGTTATATGTATTTGGACTTAGACAACTAATATATACTAATAAATACTGTTACATGTGTAATGTGGAAGGCCTTTATGTGTAGCATCTGTGTAAGATTTATTTCAAGAAAAGGGGTTTGCTGGTATAAAACAAAATGGAGAACTTCTAATGTTGGGAAAACCAAAGAAGGAACATTTATTCAGAGATTTGTGGGGGGAGCGTGGGGGATTGCTTTGCCATTTTCCAAAATAAATAATTGTAGTTAATGTAGGTTAGTGGAATTTAGTTTTTTTCCGGATATACTTGGGAGGTTCCATTGTGTTCTCTTCCATTAGCAGTTACTTACCTAGAAAAGAATCCAGCTTCCCACAGTTCCATGAGAAAAGGTCAAGGACTGATTTGTCTCTACAGGGTTATATCTAGCTTTGTCCGTATTTCTTCTGCTAGTTGGGCTGGTGGCTTTATGAGCACGTATCTTCTGGCCACTGGGGTCATCACTGTCAGCTGCCAGGTTATTTCCAGTTTTTCAAAACTTTTACCCATGTTCACAGGGTAAGGAAGCAAAATACTCTTTGTCCAGAACAGAAGTTCATCAATGCCTAGAACAAGACCATGTTCACAAACCTACTCTTAAAATTTCCAAATTTGGAATCTGTCTCAGCAGCTCCCCAGAGCACTGTCCACAACTGCAGTTCTTCATCTCCCAAACTTCTTTGACTATCATTCCTATGCAAGGATCCTCTTAAGCACATCTCAAAAGAAGAACCAAAAGGCTTCAACTGACTATTGAATCACATTATGGACATTTGGGAAACCTCCTTAAGTACAGAAAGTAACTTTCCCTCTAACAAATACTTGCCAGTAGGCTCTGTTCTGACTGTTGTATAAAGGAATGAAAATTCTCCCCTACACGTGAAAAGGTGCCCAACATCATTAGTCATTAGGGAAATGCAAGTCAAAACCACAATGAGGTGCCATTTCACATGCACCAGAACGGCAGTAATAAAAAAGACAATAACAGATGCTGGCAAGGATGTGGAGAAATTGGAACCTTCATATGTTGCTGGTGGGAATGTAAAATGGTCCAGTGCTTTAGAAGGTGGTTTGGCATTTCCTCAAAAAGTTAAGCATAGAGTTACCATATAACCTAGCACTTCCACTCCTGGGTACATACTGAAGAGAAATGAAAATATACGTCCACACAAAGATTTGTATGTGGGTGTTTCTAGTAGCATTATTCATAATAGGCAAAAAGCAGAAACCAACAGCTGATGAATGGGTAAATGGAATGGGGTATATCCAGACAATGGAATATTATTTAGTCATAAAAAGGAATGAAGTGTATTAATGCTACAACATAGAGGAATCTGGAAAACATTATACTAAGTGAAAGAAACTAGATACAAAAGACAGTGTATCATATGGTTGCATTTATATGAAATGTCCAGAGTAGGCGAGTCTACAGAGACAGAAGGTAGATTTGTGGTTTCTAGGAGCTGAGGGAGTGGGGGAAATAGGGAGTTACTGCTAACATGTATGAGGTTTTTCATGGGGGATGATGAAAATGTTATGTAGAGAGTGGTGATCTATATATTTGTAAATATACTAGAAATGAATGAATTGTAAGCTTTAAATGAGTGACCCTTACAATACGTGAATTATATCTCAATAAGGTCGTTATTTTAAAAAAATCTTGCCTAGATTCCAACAGATTTTTAGGCTGTGTATTACAGTTTGTTATAAAATTTGGGAAAAGTCTATGGTATGAGTTGAATTTCATTTGGAAGAGTGATCTCGATCTGAGTCAGAAAGCTTGATACAACCCGATTTGCAGAGTAAACACTTGGTTCATACTAGAAGAAGCAAGGGATTGAGTTAGTAGGCTCCTTATAGCTTTAAGGGTATAAGAACAATGGTTTGTATAGCAGGTGGTCTCCAGGAAGAAGAACATTGTTTTCCTCCCTGTCTGGTACTTTACTTACCATCCTAGAGGCCAAGTATATTTATTAATAAGTACCACCAAGTGATAAGTACACATGTAAGAGCAAGAGCTGATTCTCTTTGGGAAGAGAGGTTTGGGGAAATTAGAATTCCTTTTTAATTTGATTTGGGGAATTTTCAGTGATTTTTTTTAAAGGATTATTTTCTTCATTGGACCTACATTCACCCGTATATATTAAGAATTGGAGAGATTCCATTTGGATTAGATCCAAGCTGAGTTCAAGTTCAGCTCAGTTCTCATATTTTACAAGTTTATTTCTTGCCCTGGGATGATGACAAATGTTTATAAATACTCACCTTCTTCCTTTCTGCCATCCCCTTTTCCACTCGGAACACTGGTTTGTAGAATGTCTTGTCCTGATGTCCTAAGGAGGTCAAAGATGAACCCATTCTTAAAGATTACCACCCACGTCTAATCATTGGGTAACCAAAGCATGGGGATGAATTTTGGTGGGTTTCCAGCCCTGTTGCCAGGTGGGCAGTTGGTTCTGTGCCGTGGAAAAAGTTGCTGCTATTTGCCATTTATTTTCTGAGTGACATTAGGGGGTTTTGGAGCAGATGGAGAACCTGTCACCGCCTGCTGATTTACCACACAGAGGATGGCTCTTCTGCCTTATTGCTTTTTCCTTAGATAGCTTCTTTGTCCTTGGCTATTTTAATTTTCCTCCTGGTCACTTTTCCTTTTTTCTAGTCATCTGAGCAGAATTTTATTCCTCTCTTTAACTCAGAGTCACTTTTTATTTTAATGTTTACTTTTATTTTATTTTTCAGTCACTTTTAAGGCAGTTAAGGTTGTACAGGCTCTGGAACGAGTCTCCCACATATTAACTCTGCAACTTTGGTCAAGATATTTAGCTTTGCCAAATCTCAGTTTCTTCATGTGTAATTTGGGACTCAACCTAGAGGACTTGCTAGGATTAAACAAGGTGAGCTCTGTGGAGCACTTACCTGACATTTATTGAGCATTTACTTTATGCTTTTTGAAGGAGACCAACAAGCAGTTAGTCCTACAGCTCCTGATAATAACAAAACAAGTTAAAGTTTGCTTAGTTATTCCTTCAGTAAAGTGCTCATCACTGTGCTGCAGTTTCGTCAGCTGTAAATAGAGGATAACCTTGCAGAGAGTTACCATGAAAATTAAATGAGATAGTATGTGCAAAATGGTACTTAGCACTGTACCTGGCATATGGTAAGCTCCTCATGAATGCCGGCAGTTTTACATTTTGAATCATTCCTGTACTTCCAGTGGAAAAAATGAAAAGGCTACATGGCCGCACCATGGGACTGAGTCATTCTGGGTTGGTCAAGCACTGTTCCGGGGTTGGTGTGCACGGCTAGCAACTTGACTGCCCCTTTCTTCCTCTTTCAGCTGCACAGTTGGACAGCATTGGCTTCAGCATCATCAGGAAATGCATCCACGCTGTGGAAACCAGAGGTAAAGTAGTTGAACAGATGGCATTATTCTCAGTGAAGGTTACACATCTGGTGAGGTGGCAGACCTGCTACCTGCTGTTTCCCGATTTCAAGTGACTCATTAACTCTCCAAATGCCATTGGCGGTGTGTTTCCACAAGGCCTGTTGCTCTGAAGTGCAGAGGCTCTCAACTGATTTAGTTGTCAGCCTCTTCGGCTGATCAGAAGATGGTTTTAAATGCATGCATATCAAATACATAGGATCATAAGGAATCCAGTTACTGAAATTCAGTTAAAATACTAAAACCATGGTTGTGATATAATAATATATGTGTTTCTTTGCTAACACTTTCAGTTACAGTGGTGGGTCTGATAACTAGCATAATTCAGAAATAGTGATAGTTCAGGGTATCTGTAACAACTGTAACGTGTTCGGAAAATATCTATGGTTTCTGACCAAGTTGCAGGTACTGCTAATGCTGTGATTTGTTGCTTATATTGCAGTGGAAGGAAATGTTTAATTTCACTTATAGATTAGTGGAAATAAAGGTGTGGTTGTTTTCCTATGGAAGTTGATAGACACCCTGAATTCTCTAGTGGGCCACTTGGGGTCTGTAGACCCCAGGTTAGGAGCCCTGCCCTGGGCACTATCTGGGTAGGGAGAAGGGGTCAGGCCCCTGTTTTCCTGCCATGGTGCTGTGGTCAGGCCCTGCCTGTCAAACACTGACCTTTCCTGGGTCCATAGGAACAGCGCTTTGAGGTCAGGGAAGCTGGCTCATCCCCGTGATCTCCATCCCCTCTGCAAAGATCGCTGCAGAGGGGATTCCTCAGTTCCGGCACTTTCGAGCTTTGAACGCACTGTCTGTTGTATGCAGAGAAAAGCTGATCACTGTCTTTCCACTGGATTTGATTTGAACCATTGTCAAAGATGGGAATCTTATTTATTCTACAGCCTCTCAACCCTCCAGCCCTTTTTATTTGTTTGAGGAAGTTCTGTCTTTTAAAACAGAAATATGCCAGTTCAGAAATATAGGCATGTTTATAAAGGCTATGAAGCACTGAATAGAGGGGAAGAAAAAAAAATACCCTTATAAGTTCTATTTCTAGGTATCTAGTCAAAAAGTATTCTTTCCAAGGTAATTATTTTAATGTGTGCTAACATTCTTATAGATGTTTCCTTATTTCTGTTATACCTTCCTTCAATGAAGAGTTAAGGTAGCTTGCAAAGATATGTAAAATATAGGCAGAGAATGTAAAGTAGTAGGCGAGATTTCTGGGAACTGATCTTGAGGAAATAAGGTCATGGGCCAACTTGAGCCACAAAGATGTTTATACTATGGTGTTAAGGTAAAAAAATCAGAAACTGGCCAAATGTCTCAAAAATTGGTTACATCAACAGTGTGCTCCATGCATGCAGTGAAACACTGAATCACTAAAAATGCAGTGGAAATACATTTATTGAAATCCAAGATTTTCATTATTATATATCAAGTGAAAAATGCAAGTTACGAACCAGCCTGCCCACTCTGAACGGGTTCTGGGGCTAGTGGGGAGGGGAGAGATCATACCTGCACAGGTTGTCAGTGGGTGTCTCTGCTGGTTTTCACTATCTTCCATGGATTTGTCTATTCTCCATAACTGCAGTTTCTACATTTTTTTAAGTGTGTATTACTAAGGTAATTTTTCAACAGCCAGTTGATTTTTGCTCATCATTTTAAAAGAAAAGAATGAGAAATCAGAGGTACAGGCTTAACAAAGGTAAAGGCATAAAAATGGAGCTAAAAATGAGTTCAAAACAGAAGTCCCCTCCCCTCTACGATGAAGTTCACGTACATGCTGGAGGTGGGCTGACCGCTTAGTCTCTCAGTTTTCAGCCGCCAAAACCAAGAGGGCCACCTAATCATTTAAAATCCTTCACAGAATCTGTGTGATAAATGCAAACGCATAGCTCAGGAGGATGACTTTTTCTGATATAAAACCAGAAAATATGTGCAATAAGCAGTAGAGGAAGAAGAGGGTCACCACTTGGTCTGGTCTCTTAGCCTCTGCCTCCTCATCCCCTCCCCCTCTAAAATGAGGATGAACATGATGTATTTTAACAGCTAGAGAAGTTTTCATTTAGCACAAAGAGGACTCGAGGACGGTGTGTGTTAAATGCCATTTTTGCATAAATGCTTGGAAGGAAGTGGGTTGTCTCCCTACTGCAGTACGTGTATGTACACACATATTGGTGGTGACCAGAGGTGAACAGACTTCCCGTACTCTCTGAGGTCCATTAATCATTCAGCAGGAGCTGGGAGTGTGTCAAGCTCCAGGAAAGCACAAGGACAAAAGAAGTAGAGATGTTTCAGAAAGGATAAGCCCTTCAAGCCACCCCATGAATGAATAATGGTTCTGCTACTCAGTAACTTGGGGCCCATCCCTTAGGAGACCCGGGGTCTCCTAGCCAGTGAAGCAGGCAGGATGATGTACATGCTTTTTTTTTTTTTTTTTTTTTTTCCAGCTGCGTCGGGTCTTGGTTGCAGCACGCAGGTTTCTCTCTAGTTGCAGCGCGTGGGCTTCTCTCTAGTTGTGGCATGTGGGTTCTCTCTCTAGTTGTGGTGCCCAGTCTCCAGGGTGCATGGGCTCTGTAGTTTGTGGCACGTGGACTCCCTTGTTGAGGTGCATGAGCTCAGTAGTTGTAGCGCGAGGGCTTAGTTGCCCCGCCACATGCAGAATCTTAGTTCCCCTACCAGGGATCGAACCCATGTCCCCTGCATTGGAAGGCAGATTCTTTACCACTGGACCACCAGGAAAGTCCTGATGTACATGCTTTTACAATCCATTTGAGCTGTAAAAATCCTCTCATTCCAGACCACTTCCTTTTGTTTATCAGTTCCACTTTTGTAGAGGTCTCGTTGAAGACACTGCAGAATCAGCCTTTTCCCAAGTTTATTCCAGGAAATTTTGTTTTGACCCCAAACTGACGAACGTTTTATTCATTCTGTCCTGTATTGTAGACTGATCTAGGTGCTGGGGATATAACGGTGAAGAAGACAGAATCACTGTACTTAAAGTTTACATGGTAGTTGTGGGGGAAGACAAACAAGAAACCAAATAAGAAAGATGATTTCAGATACTCTTAACTACTATAAAGAAAAGACAACTGGGTAAGGCAGTGGCCAATAGTGTTGGTCATTGGGATGCTTTCTATTGAAGAGGTTGCATGTAAGCTGAGACCTGAATGATGAAAAGATCTGGGAGAAGCGTGTTACAGGTAGAGGGAATCTTGTTCAGAGGCTGAGGTTTGGAGGCATGAGCTTTGTATATTGGAGTAACAGGAAGGCTGCTTCATGCTGGAGCAGCATGAAGGTGGTTGATAAAGCAGTCGGAGGTGGGCCTGTGGTCAACCATGTAGGGCCTTCCAGGCCGTGGTAAGTTTTGATTGTGATCCAGATGCAATGGGAGGCCATTGGAAGATTTTTAAGAAAAGAGATGGTTTGAACTGATTGATACTTTGAGAAGCTCATTTTGGGTACTGGGTGGAGAATGGACATCAGGGGAATAAGAGGCAGCAAGAGACCAGTTAGTTGAGAGGTGTCAGATATGATGGGCTTAGGACCAGCAGGAGAAAAGTCATTTCATATCACTTGGTCTGAATGTAAATGATACAGTGATGATCTAATCCTTGCAGTTAAATGAACAAAGTACTGAGGCCGGTTAGTTTTGGTTCTTTGTTTGGGTGTTTGAAGGTGAACCCCTTTCAGCCTATTTGAATGTTTTCTTGGGTTTAAGAAAGCTGACCCACTTTTTTCTTTTTTCTTTTTGTGGTAAGCGGGCCTCTCACTGTTGTGGCCTCTCCTGTTGCGGAGCACAGGCTCCGGATGCGCAGGCCCAGCGGCCATGGCTCATGCGCCCAGCCGCTCCGCGGCACGTGGGATCTTCCCGGACCGGGGCACGAACCCGTGTCCCCTGCATCGGCAGGCGGACTCTCAACCACTGCGCCATGAGGGAAGCCCCTCTTTTTTCTTTATGAAGAGTATTTGCACCACAAATGAATGGATTTTCTAATTTCTCAGTTTTGGCTAATATTGTCAAAAATTAAAAATGCCCCAGCACCTCAATATTTGCCTTCTCTATGTGAAAGTAATTTGTAAAGTGTTCATC
Organism: Leucopleurus acutus; assembly: GCF_964270905.1. NCBI lineage: Eukaryota > Metazoa > Chordata > Mammalia > Artiodactyla > Delphinidae > Leucopleurus > Leucopleurus acutus. The sequence continues at coordinate 56,708,073 of NC_139145.1, read as the reverse complement.
CTTTTCTGTAGTATGAAAATTTTTTTTATCATTTCATTTTTGTCTTTTTAAATTAAAAAACTGGTTAAATATGATATGTTTAAAAGTATATATTTAGCATCTTTCAAAACTCTTCAGATGCTGCCTTGGCAAGAGAAGAGGGAGGTTTCCTGCCCCTCTGATGACTGAACTAATACGAGGGCTGAAGTGTGCAGCACATCCATGCAATCCTAGACAGTTGTACCAAATCCCACTCCTTCGCTAAGAGCAGAGCTGAGTGACAGGGGACTTTAATTAGAGCAGCTTTTAGAAGGCCCGAGAAAATGAAAAAAGGTGCATTTGGCTGGGTTGGCCTGACTTGTGTTCTGACATGCCTCTAATTAAATCATCACTGTTTCTCTTCTCAGGGATCAATGAGCAAGGGCTCTACCGAATCGTGGGGGTCAATTCCAGAGTGCAGAAGCTGCTGAGTATCCTGATGGGTGAGTGCAGTGGCTCTGCCAGGCAGTTCCCAACGGTTGAAGGGGGAGCCTCTTGAGAAGGAATCTGGGTGTCCAAGAGGTAAATCCCAGAAACCAACTGACCCACTCACCAGCGGTCATGGCCATGGGCATTACTGGAAGAGACATTGAATGGAATTGGACAAAACAAAAAATGGCCAGTCCAAGGCTCCACACCCTCTCTGTGGACCTGGTTACCACCAGTCCAAGTAGCGCTCCACCACTCATGTGACCGCCACACCCTACTCTGTCTTTAATAGCTCATGACTCCCTCTGTCCTCTTTGGAGATCGGCACTTCATGGGGCACACCCATTGCCCGAGGAAGCTCAATCCTTCTAGCCTGCAGAGGACCTCAGATCTCATGTTCCTAGTGACTGAGGAGGTGTCATCCCATGACTCCCAGATAAAATGTGTAGAAGCAGATAAGTCTTCTGATCCTCTTTGCTTCTAGATTTCCACCTAGTCTCTGTCATTTGAGCAGCAGAAGCTCCTTTGCAGCTGGCTGGTATAAATATAAAACCACTGTCTCTAAATGTGCAGCATTCGAATCAAAAACCCATGAGCCAATGAGCCAAATTTGCCTAGGCTGCACATTTCCTGTATTTTTAGATATGAATGCAGGCAGCCTCGGTGAGTCACGTGGATCTAAATGGCAAACAGATCAGATTTCACAGGTCCGTGGCTGTTACTCATCCCCATGGAAGCCTAGCCATGCAGTGTTAGAGATAGACTGTCGCTCAGGGTCCCCGCTCAGTGTTTTGGGCAGGGACACTGCTCTTTGTTAGTATTTGTCATTTTTTTTTTTTTTTTGCTATCCCAGTTTCTGAAAATAATTTTCATATGTATAGAAATCTCATCTCTCATGTTGATCAGAAAAGCTGTCTCTTTTCGAGAGAGCTACTTGCCTCTTGTAAGCAAAAGTCTCATGTATGGTAGTTGCAGTGAGATCAGTTTGTTTAGCCATTCACCCTATGAAGGACAGCTGGGTTATTTCTAGTCTGGGGGTGAATAATGCCGCTGTAAACACTGTGTACAGGTTTTTGTATGAAGATTAATTTGTTTCTGTGGGATAAATGCCCAAGAGTGCTGTTGCTGCGTTGTACAGTGATATGGTTAATTTTTGAAAAGTTCTAATGTAAGAAAGAATGAACAGTCTAACAGGTGTCAGTCCTCAGTCTTTCATTTCCAATCAGAGCTGCAAACATTTGTGGAGTGTCTGCTCGCTGAAGCAGATTGTCAGGTGCTAGAGATGAAACTTTAGAAAGAGTCATTCTTTGTTTGCAGAGTATCCAGGTAGGGGGAGTTATGCATGTATGTGAAAACTGTAACGTAAAATACGATGTTGGCACCCAGTGGGAGCTGGATCTAGAAGACGGAGTAGTGAAGGAGAGAACAGAAGAATAATTCAGATTCAGGACATGTCATGAACCAAGAGTACTGATTTCACTAGTAGTAGTAGTAGTATTTTAATATTTGAAAGTACTTGAGGCTGCAACAGGAGAGTGAAAGCTGCAAAGCTGAAATGGCCCCTTTGGTTGAGGAACTTGAATATTGTGCTAAGGAGTTTGGGGTTTTTTTCCTCTGTAGGAAGTAAGATGCTATTAAAATTTCAAAGTAGTGGAGTTGTATGTGTTAGTACTCTTTTTACACAAAAGTGTCAAGAAGACAATTCAGAATAGTCAATTATTTGTTCACATTATTGGTGAGTCCAAGATGGCAGAAGCATGGCAGGGTCTGGTGACTCCACATTTGTTGGAGGCTTTCCCACTCCTTTCTTCTGGCTTCTCATTATTTGTAAGCTCTACTTGTCTTCATATTGACTGTATTCTCTGTTGGAAGATCCCAGATAATCCAGCCTCAGTGGTCCTTGAAGCTTGTATCACTGAAAGAAGCGTGTCTTTCTTGATGGTTTCGACAGAAGGTCCCAGGGTGGACTTTGACTGGTCCATATGGGGGCCATTCACATGATTCATTTCACAGTCTCAGGCCAGTCACATGATGTACAGAAGATTGATCCCGATGGCCTGGATCCTGTGCCTGTCTCTGGTGATCCCATGCCACCTCTAGGAGGTTGGTGGGTGGGGGGCAAATAGGGTGTGTGAGGGGTTAGTCCATAGAACCCTGGGGACTGAGCAGGACTATTAATAGAATGATAGAGGAGTGCTTTTCTGAAATAATGCTACTGGGTGATTTTTTAAAAAAAGTATGTCCAACATAGGTGTAACTCTATCAGATGCTAGTTTTGGGAGGATAATGCTGGCAGCACTGTGGAGCACACACCTGATCATGGAATCATGGAGGAAGAAGACAGTTGGTATAGATTAGGCAGAGCATACCTGATCAATGGCTGAGCCAGATAGCTGCTCTGAGGTCAGGAAAAAAGGACAGGCTCAAAATGACTGGAGAAAGAGAATCAGTGGGACTTTGTAACCAACTAGATACAGGGGAGTCGAAGGGGCAGAGAGATTTCAGAGGCAGCAGATGATTATGTAAGGTGACACTAATGAAAAGAAATACGACATTTTAGACGGGTTTGCTAATTTAAAAAAGAACCATCTTAGCTCATTTGTGCTAAGCAAAGAGTGGTATGAAAAGATCTTGTTTTTATCACTTCCCTTAGTGACCTTTGAACAAGATATTTGTCCTGTTCTCTTCCTCAGTTTTCCTAGGGACAGACAAAATAATCATGAACATCTCAGAAATGTCATGAGAAATAAAAACCAGCAGCTGAAAAGTCACAAGGCCAGCTGTCTCTGCCAGGAGGACATTACAGATAGACTGGATCCCAAACTGAGGTTCAACCAGAGTTGAGAGATGACCACAGTGCAAGATCTAATCAGAAGTGTTGAGAATGGTATCTGGGATTCTTACTATCAATTAAGTTAAACATGAGATAGTTAAACATGAGATCTTGGAATTGAGGGATCAATTAAGTTAAACATGAGATCTTGGAATTGAGGGATCACCCATTAGGCCAGAGAAACTCCAGACCTGAAGGCAGAGCCCTGTCTCCCTTCCCCTTTGTGAACATGCTCTCATCTTCATCAGTTCTTGGTACTTTCCTATACTGGGTTAGCCAAGAGTGTAAAAAAATATGGCTCCTATACTCCAAAGCCTCTCCCTGACATGGCTGGGTTGAGTGTGAACCATTCATTCCCTATTCTGGGTTCTATATTCACTGGATGCCCTATTATGTACCAGGTACTAAGATTTGGATTATTGGTCAGTCTCCCAGAAATGGAATAGTGCATTTTTATTACTGAAAATATGAGTTAGAATTAAGTAAAACCAGAGGTTTCCTTTGATCACTTGGAGTTGGCTTTGTGTACGCTTGATACATTGGGGGACTGTAGGTAGGAGGAAGAATAGAAGAGCCAGACTATGAGAACATCGTATTTTGCTGATTAGGATTCCTTAAGAAAGCTTGCCAGAATTTCTCATAGCATATGCGGTGTGGCTTCCTGCTAGTGTCATACCAAGTGCTGCCCCTCATCCCTTCCTCCTGGCAACAGAGGTCATTAGTCTTTGAAGAGTGAAGAGGAGGAAGACTTGTAGATTCCTAGAAATAGCGTGGCTTCCATGTGTGTACTGTTTGTTTGTTTACTTTTTCTCCCCCGGTATGTTAAGTAAAGATAAATCTTTCTAAAGTTTAGCTCAACATTTAAAAAATACAGACAGGGCTTCCCTGGTGGCGCAGTGGTTGAGAGTCCGCCTGCCGATGCAGGGGACACGGGTTCGTGCCCCGGTCTGGGAAGATCCCACATGCCGCGGAGCGGCTGGGCCCGTGAGCCATGGCCGCTGAGCCTGTGCGTCCGGAGCCTGTGCTCCACAACGGGAAAGGCCAAAACAGTGAGAGGCCCGCGTACCGCAAAAAAAAAAAAAAAAAAAATACAGACAGCTCTGTCTATGCATGTTCAGTACATGTCTGTCTCTCCCTGTATAGTTTTTTGTAAGAGATTTTTAAAAAATTAATTAATTTATTTTTGGCTACTTTGGGTCTTCGTTGCTGTGTGGGCTTTTTCTAGTTATGGCAAGTGGGAGCCTCTCTGCTTTGCGGTGGCTTCTCTTGTTGCGGAGCACAGGCTCTAGGCACGCGGACTTCAGTAGTTGTGGCACATGGGCTCAGTAGTTGTGGCTCGTGGGCTCTAGAGCGCAGGCTCAGTAGTTGTGGTGCGCGGGCTTAGTTGCTCCGCGGCATATGGGATCTTCCTGGACCAGGGCTCGAACCCATGTCCCCTGTATTGGCAGGCAGATTCTTAACCACTGTGCCACCAGGGAAGTCCCATGTATAGATTTTTAAATACCTTTTTCTGATTAAAAGTTATGAGTGGTCGTAGTAGCAAATTTGGAGAAATAGGAAAAGTAGAAAGAAGAAAAATAAAAGTCGGGCAGACCAGAGACAGTCTTTACTGACCATTTCATCATATGACTGTCACCTTTTAAATATAATATTCTATCATATAACATAAAAAATACAAATTGGAATCACACTGTGCATATATAATGCTTTTAGCAGTCTTCTTTCACATAACAATACAGTGTCTATTTTATGTTACTCAGGTTCCTCTAAAGTGCGACTTTCTTGGGTCATGTATTGTGTAGGTCAGCCCCCTATTCCCAGATCCATAGACTGACTTCAGTTCTTCATCATTCTAGAAAGCACTCAGGTGAACATCCCCATGGGACAGGATAGCAGAGGTTTAGAGTGTACATTTTGGAGTTAAGCAAGTTATAATTAAACTGCTTGTCCATTTGACTTTACACAAATTATTTAAGCCCGTCTAGTCTTCTATCTCATTATCTGTAGTAATAGCCTCTGCCTATGTAATAATGGGAGGATTAAACGAAAAGACGCATGTGGGTTGCTGAGTCCAGAGCCTCCACATGTTAGTCACTAAATGTTAGCTGTTGTTATTTTTAATTTTTTTAATAAATTTATTTATATTTATTTTTGGCTGTGTTGGGTCTTCGTTGCCATGCAGGGGCTACTCTTTGTTGCAGTGCGCGAGCTTCTTTTTGCGGTGGCTTCTCTTATTGCAGAGCACGGGCTCTAGGCGCGTGGGCTTCAGTAGTTGTGGCGTGCGGGCTCAGTAATTGTGGTGCATGGCTTAGTTGCTCCGTGGCATGTGGGATCTTCCCAGACCAGGGCTTGAACCCATGTCCCCTGCATTGGCAGGTAGATTCTTAACCACTGTGCCACTAGGGAAGTCCCTATTTTTAATTTTTATATGCATATTTAATTATTTCCTTAGGGTTTATTTTAAGATGTTGAATTGCTGGGTCAAGGTATGTACATGTTTTCAAGGCCTTTAATTGATATTCCCAAATTTGCTGTCAGCAAAGTCTGAGGTAAGTGTCCTTTACCACACACATCCTTGCCAAACTCTATTACTTTTTTGCATTTAAATTGTAAGTATTTTTTAAAAATAATTCTGGTGGAAGCTGACCATTTTTCCTATGTTTCTTGCCGGTTTTTATTCTTTCATGAATTGCCTGTTTGTGTTCTCTCCCTATTTTTCTATTGATGTATTCATCTTTTGAATTTAAAACCGTTTTAGGTATGGAGGCTATGTTACCAATATTTTTTTTCAGATTATCATCTTGAACTTTATTTATGGTACTTTTGTTTTTGTTTTGTCTTATGAATATTTAAACTTTTCATGAATTCAAATCTTTTATGAAGTCAGTCTTTTTCGTATATGGATTATGCCCTAAAAGACCTTATCCGTTTCAGGACTACAAAACCTTTTTATTTTCCTTAAAATCCATCTGGAATATATTCATGCAAAAAGGAAACTAACTCTCCTTTTCCTCAAATACTTATCTGATTGACAAATAACCATGTAAGGAGAAAATTTCTCCCTTTCCACTACTTTAAATATCACCATACAGTCATTCTCTTATACATGTTGGGGTCCAGTGAAGGAGTTTTCACACATATTTTTCTAAAGGAAAACAGATTCTTTTTCTGTTTGTTATTCTGCAATTCTCAGTCTTTAAAAAAATAAATTGTCTTCATTTTTCATCTTTTAATGTTTGTTTTTCTCTTGATTCTTTGCATTATAGCAAAATTCTAAAACTTGAACTCTATATCCATGCCATTTATTTAAATTTCTTTTGGGCTGATTTTTTTTGCTGCTTATAATGCAAATTTTAATTGCATAATTGAATTTTCAGTGTTTTTACTAACTTATTTAGCTCTTTTCATTTCTGCCTTTCAGCTATCACCTTTATTATTTCAGTCTGTTTCTTTTTTTGCTTTGATTTCTTATTTCACAACATCCATATTTTTCTGAATTTTATTTATAATACAGAACAGATGCTTTCTGAAGTGTTTTTAGAGTGCTTTGGTTTCTGTGTTTCATGAAAACAAGTATTTTATCAGCTTTTTTATCTTCTTTTTCATTAAACGTAAACACAGAGACGTTTATAAATCTTTGCAGTTAACTTCACTGTGGGTAGATTCTCCTTGCTCTGCTGCAGTTTTCCTGAGTCCTGTTAGAATCATTCTCTCACATGATATTAGAGCACTGTTGTACATGGTTCCATCCAACTTTCTGGCGCTCTTAAATCTTTCATTTAGTGTGGACCTACCTGTACTCATGAAAAGTTTTCTCCTGGTTCTGCTATTTGGTCATGGTTCTGGGAGAAGTGGAGTTACTTCCTGGTTAATCTGAAGTGTGCTGTGGTTCTTCACTTGTCACTGTCATGTTTCTTCTAGGACTTTCCCCTTCTGAATTCACTTCCCTTTATATAAGCAGACACCCCTCCACTTCTGTCCCAGTCTCATTTCACTGCCCGGATTGTAATCTCAGGATACTGAGCTGTGCTCTGGTTGGGTAGGAGCAGTGCAGCATGGCACCCCTCCCTGGGGTGGCTTCGGCTATACTTTAGGGTGGGCGAAAGGCCGTCGCCTATCACATTGTTCCCCCAGGTGGGTCTTCCTCCGGGCTTCACCTGAGCTTTGCCTGGTGGATATTCCTCTGGGGACAGGCAGAATGTTCACTGTGAGCCTCATTTTCTGTGCTGTTGAAACTTTCTGTCCCTTCGTGTGTGTATGTGTGTGTGTCTTTATTAGTTTCTCACAGTGGTGGTGAAGGAATGAAAGTTTAGTGTTGCTATTTTTTCTCTTCTTATCCTGTAACTTTTTCCGGTTTTGTTTTGATTTGATTTTTTGTTTGTTTTACTAATGTTTAAAGTAAGGTTGGTGCTATAGAGAACACATGGAAGGTATTAAATTGCAATGCTTTAAAGCACCAAGTTACAGTAGAATGCCTCACCCACTGATACCTGATCCAGCCATGAACCATCCTTCTGACTCCTCTGGGACCTTCATTTCTCACACCCTTTCACAGCGCAGCATAAATAAAAGCAAGCAAGAGCTTCTTCCCTAAGAAACCCTAAAGTAATAGATATTTTTCATGACAACTTCTAAGACCTAAAGGCTTGCAGAAACAGCCCCAAGGTTTGAAGACTAGTCTCATGGAAGCAGCAGAGTCATGCACGTTGTATACTTCCAATTTTAGCCACCAGTAAAGAGGAGCAGACAAATGATGACCAGGACTAGGAGAGAGTAGACTGCTTGGATGAAGGATTGATCCTTCTGGGAACTAGTAAGGTCACTATTAACCACAATCTGGACTTGCCAGAGAATGGAGACCACAGATGGATGCTCATCTTCCTGTCTGCTCTTCCCACTGTCATCTTTGCTTATAGGGATGCTTCAGGCAGGTTCTCCTAAGACAGGGACCTGAGACAGCAGTAGCTTTTGGATCTCAGAACAGAAGTGGCTGTAAGTACTCTGGATTCTTAGGCACTAGATATGGAAGGTGTTTAAAGTTTTTAAGAGGTACAACTTTTATAATCAGAAAAAAATTGATAAGCAGATTTGCTTATCAAATTGCCAAGTATTAAATCTAGCCTTGCAAGAATTGCCTGTAGGATAAATAAAACGAAGTCTTAATTTACACAGAGGATAGTATACTTACATGAACAACTTCCTCAAAGATGTAATGGAGATGGAGGATGTGAAAGGCTCAAGAAGATTTTAGAAAAAGACAAACAAAATACAACTAATGTTTAAATGCAGGAAAGCAAGGTGATATTTTCTTTGGAATGACATATAGATCACTGGAACAGACAGGAGAATCTAGAACTAGGACCCACTCATATATGGTCAATTGATCTGTGATAGAGGTGTTAGAATAATTCAATAGGGAAAGGACATTTGTCTCAACAAATGGTACTAGTACAACTGGACATCCATATGAGCAAAAAATAAATTCAACCCTTATCTTAAACTATATACAAAAACTAACTCAAAATAGATTATAGTCCTAAACCTAAGAGATAAAACTATTAAACTTCAAGAAGAAAACACATAAAGCAGGAACCATAAAAGAAAAATCTGATAAACTGAACTTTACCCAAATAAAAAAAAGCTTCTACTCCTAAAAATATATTAAGAAAGAGAAAAGACAAGCTACAAGAGAAAATATTTGCAAAATATGTATCTGATAAATGATTTGTATCCAGAATGTGTTAAAAATAACTCTTGCAATTCAGTAGTCAGAATGTAACCACCCCAGTTTTTAAAATGGACACAAGATTTGAACAAACAGTTCACCAAAGAAAATACACAGATGGCCAAAAAGTACATGAAAAGATGACCAACATCAGTAGTCATTAAGGAAAAGCAAATTTTAACAATGAGTTATTTCTGCACACCTACTAGAATACCTAAAATTTCAAAATTAAACACATGACCATATCATGTGTTGATGAAGATCTGAAGCAACTAGAGTTCTCCTATTGGCTGGTGGGAATGCAAAATGGCCCAACTGTTTTGGAAAACCATTTGGAAGTTCTGATAAAGTTAAACATATTTATCATCTGACCCACTCCTACATATTTGTACCAAGTTCCACTCCTAAGTATTTACCCAAGAGATGAAAATGTAGTCCATAAGACCTGAATGCAGATATTTACAGCTGCTTTATTTGTAACAGCCAGAAACTGGAAACGACCCAAAGTCTACCAACTAGTCAATGGATATGTCCATAAAATTGAATAGTACTCAGTAATAAAAGGATCAAACTACTGGCCTATGCAACAACAGGGATGGATTTCACAAGTATTATGCTATGGAAAGTGGTTGCCAGGGGTTAGAGATGGAGGGAGAGGGGACTGGCTATGGAGAAAGAGGCACAGGAGAATTTTTGCGGGGGATGGGGGTGATGACAATGACTTAAATCTTGATTCTGGTGGTGGTTACCCCATGACTATATATATATTTGTCAAAAGTCATGGAAGTGTGTACTTTAAAAGGTTGAGTATATCTCAGTAAACTTGACTTTAAAACACACACATAGGAGAGGATTCTCAATTTTCCTCCTCAGTAAAAAATGCAAATGAAAGCAGATGACTTTTTTTTTTAACCTATCAGATTGAATAAGATCAAAGTGTTTGATTACACATTGTTGTCAAGGATTTGAGGAAGGAGTCACACTCATGCTTAGATGTAATGGTACAACCTTTGAGAGGTTAGTTGAGCAGTATCTTTCAAAATTAAAAATACACATACTTTTTGACTCAGAAATTCCACTTATAGGAATTTTTTCTCTAGGTAAGACATATACAGTGTAACAGTGGTTTATATCATTGTTTACCATAGCAACCACCAGTGAACAACCTTCATCTCCATGAATGGGGGCATTAACCATGGTACAGTGAAGTACTGTAAGGTAGTGTTATTATATGGAGCAGTTTCTTAAGATATTGTTAAATGAAAATAGCAGTGCACAGAACGACATCTATAATGTGCTTCCATTTGTGTTTTTAGAAAGCTGTACATATTCATAAAACTCCTTGTTTATGTACATACTGTTAGAGATTGCATACATGCACAAAACCATTATTGAGTCATCTCTAGCACAGGAAAGCGTTACCTTTTGATGTTTATCTATTTGTTTTGCTTGAATTTTTTTTTTTTGGCTGTGTTCATATATTACCTTCTCAATTGAAGAGAAAAAAGTTTTTTTTTAAATTTTTGAATTATATTTTATTTTATTAAACAGCACGTTCTCATCAGTCATCAGTTTATACACATCAGCGTATACATTGTCAATCCCAATCACCCAATTCAGCACACCACCACCACCACCCTGCCGCTTTCCACCCTTGGTGTCCATACCTTTGTTCTCTACATCTGTGTCTCAATTTCTGCCCTGCAAACCAGTTCATCTGTACCATTTTTCTAGGTTCCACATATATGTGTTAATATACAATATTTGTTTTTCTCTTTCTGACTTAGTTCACTCTGTATGACAGTCTCTAGATCCATCCACGTCTCAACAGATGACCGAATTTTGTTCCTTTTTATGGCTGAGTAATATTCTATTGTATATATATACCACATCTTCTATATCCATTCATCTGTCGATGGGCATTTAGGTGGCTTCCATGACCTGGCTATTGTAAATAGTGCTGCAATGAACATTGGGGTGCATGTGTCATTTTGAATTATGGTTTTCTCTGGGTATATGCCCAGTAGTGGGATTGCTGGATCATATGGTAATATTATTTTTAGCTTTTTAAGGAACCTCCATACTGTTCTCCATAGTGGCTGTATCAATTTACATTCCCACCAAAAGTGCAAGAGGATTCTTTTTTCTCCACACCCTCTCCAGCATTTGTTGTTTGTAGATTTTCTGATGATGCCCATTCTAACTGGTGTGAGGTGATACCTCATTGTAGTTTTGATTTGCATTTCTCTAATAATTAGTGATGTTGAGCATCTTTTCATGTGCTTCTTGGCCATCTGTATGTCTTCTTTGGAGAAATGTCTATTTAGGTCTTCTGCCCATTTTTGGATTGGGTTGTTTGTCTTTTTAATATTGAGCTGCAGGAGCTGTGTATATATTTTGGAGATTAATCCTTTGTCTGTTGATTCGTTTGCAAATATTTTCTCCCATTCTGAGGGTTGTCTTTTCGTCTTGTTTTCCTTTGCTGTGCAAAAGCTTTGAAGTTTCATTACATCCCATTTGTTTATTTTTGTTTTTATTTCCATTACTATAGGAGGTGGATCAAAAAAGATGTTGCTGTAATTTATGTCAAAGATTGTTCTTCCTATGTTTTCCTCTAAAAGTTTTATAGTGTCCAGTCTTACATTTAGCTCTCTAATCCATTTTGAGTTTATTTTTGTGTATGGTGTTAGGGAGTGTTCTAATTTCATTCTTTTACATGTAGCTGTTCAGTTTTCCCAGAACCACTTACTGAAGAGACTGGCTTTTCTCCATTGCATATTGTTGCCTCTTTGTCATAGATTAGTTGACCATAGGTGCGTGGGTTTATCTCTGGGCTTTCAATCCTGTTCCATTGATCTGTATTTCTGTTTTTGTGCCAGTACCATATTGTCTTGATTACTGTAGCTTTGTAGTACAGTCTGAAGTCAGGGAGTTTGATTCCTCCAGCTCTGTTTCTTTCTCTCAAGACTGCTTTGGCTATTTGGGGTCTTTTGTGTCTCCATACACATTTTAAGAGTTTTTATGCTAGTTCTATAAAAAATGCCATTGGTAGTTTGATAGGGATTGCATTGAATCTGTAGATTGTTTTGGGTAGTATAGTTATTTTCACATTATTGATTCTTCCAATCCAAGAACATGGTACATCTCTCCATCTGTTGGTATCATCTTTAATTTCTTTCATCAGTATCTTATAGTTTTCTGCATACAGGTCTTTTGTCTCCCTAGGTAGGTTTATTCCTAGGTATTTTATTCTTCTTGTTGCAGTGGTAAATGGGAGTGTTTCCTTAATTTCTCTTTCAGATTTTTCATCATTAGTGTATAGGAATGCAAGAGATTTCTGTGCATTAATTTTGTATCCTGCAACTTTACCAAATTCATTGATTAGCTCTAGTAGTTTTCTGGTAGCATCTTTAGGATTCTCTATGTATAGTATCATGTCATCTGCAAACAGTGACAGTTTTACTTCTTCTTTTCCGATTTGTATTCCTTTTATTTCTTTTTCTTCTCTGATTGCCGTGGCTAGGACTTCCAAAACTATGTTGAATAATAGTGGTGAGAGTGGACATTCTTGTCTTGTTCCTGATCTTAGAGGAAATGTTTTCAGTTTTTCACCATTGAGAATGATGTTTGCTGTGGGTTTGTCATATATGGCCTTTATTATGTTGAGGTAGGTTTCCTCTATGCCCACTTTCTGGAGAGTTTTTATTGTAAATGGGTGTTGAATTTTGTCAAAAGCTTTTTCTATATCTATTGAGATGATTATATGGTTTTTCTTCTTCATTTTCTTAATATGGTGTATCACATTGATTAATTTGCGTATATTGAAGAATCCTTGAATCCCAGGGATAAATCCCACTCGATCATGGTATATGATCCTTTTGATGTGTTGTTGGATTCCGTTTGCTACTATTTTGTTGAGGATTTTTGCATCTATATTCATCAGTGATATTCTATAATTTTCTTTTTTTGTAGTCTCTTTGTCTGTTTTTGGTATCAGGGTGATGGTGGCCTCATAGAATGAGTCTGGGAGTATTCCTTCCTCCACAGTTTTTTAGAAGAGTTTGAGAAGGATGGTTGTTAGCTCTTCTCTAAATGTTTGATAGAATTCACCTGTGAAGCCATCTGCTCCTAGACTTTTGTTTGTTGGAAGAATTTTAATCACAGTTTCAATTTCATTACTTGTGATTGGTCTGTTCATATTTTCTGTTTCTCCCTGGTTCAGTCTTAGAAGGTTATACCTTTCTCAGAATTTGTCCATTTCTTCCAAGTTGTCCATATTATTGGCATAGAGTTGCTTGTAGTAGTCTCTTAGGATGCTTTGTATTTCTGTGGTGTCTGTTGTAACTTCTCCTTTTTCATTTCTAATTTTATTGATTTGAGTCCTCTCCCTCTTTTTCTTGGTGAGTCTGTCTAGTGGTTTATCAATTCTGTTTATCTTCTCAAAGAACCAGCTTTTAGTTTTATTTATCTTTGCTATTGCTTTTTTGTTTCTATTTCATTTATTTCTGCTCTGATCTTTATGATTTCTTTCCTTCTACTAGGGATTTGTTTGTTCTTCTTTAATTCCTTTAGGTGTAAGGTTAGATTGTTTATTTGAGATTTTTCTTGTTTCTTGAGGTAGGCTTGTATAGCTATAAACTTCCCTCTTAGAACTGCTTTTGCTGCATCCCATAGGTTTTGGATCGTCGTGTTTTCATTGTCATTTGTCTCTAGGTATTTTTTGATTTCCTCTGATTTTCAGTGATCTCTTGGTTATTTAGTAACGTATTGTTTAACCTCTATGTGTTTCTATTTTTTACAGGTTTTTTCCTGTAATTGGTATCTGCTGTTATAGCATTGTGGTCAGAAAAGATGCTTGATATGATTTCAGTTTTCTTAAATTTACTGGGGCTTGATTTGTGACCCAAGATGTCATCTGTCCTGGATAATGTTCTGTGCGCACTTGAGAAGAAAGTGTAATCTGCTGTTTTTGGATGGAACGTCCTATAAATATCAATTAAATCTATCTCATCTGTTGTGTCATTTAAATCTTATGTTTCCTTATTTATTTTCATTTTGGATGATCTGTCCATTGGTGTAAGTTAGGTGTTAAAGTCCCCCGCTATTATTGTGTTACTGTCGGTTTCCTCTTGTATAGCTGTTAGCAGTTGCCTTATGTATTGTGGTGCTCCTATTTTGGTTACATATATATTTATAATTGTTATATCTTCTTCTTACATTGATCCCTTGATCATTATATAGTGTCCTTCCTTGTCTCTTGTAACATTCTTTATTTTAAAGTGTATTTTATCTGATCTGAGTATTGCTACTCCAACTTTCTTTTGATTTCCATTTGCATGGAATTTCTTTTTCCATCCCCTCACTTTCAGTCTCTGTGTGTCCCTAGGTCTGAAGTGGTTCTGTTGTAGACAGCATATATATGGGTCTTGTTTTTGTCTCCATTCAGCAAGCCTGTGTCTTTTGGTTGGAGCATTTAATCCATTCATGTTTAAGGTAATTATCGATATGTATGTTCGTATGACCATTTTCTTAATTGTCTTGGGTTTGTTTTTGTAGGTCCTTTTCTTCTCTTGTGTTTCTCACTTAGAGAAGTTCCTTTAGCATTTGTTGTAGAGCTGGTTTGGTGGTGCTGAATTCTCTTAGCTTTTGCTTGTCTGTAAAGCTTTTGATTTCTCCATGGAACCTGAATGAGATCCTTGAACGGTACAGTAAACTTGGTTGTAGGTTCTTCCCTTTCATCACTTTAAGTATACCATGCCACTCCCTTCTGGCTTGTAGAGCTTCTACAAGCTGTTAGCCTTATGGGAGTTCCCTTGTATGTTATTTGTCGTTTTTCTCTTGCTGCTTTCAATAATTTTTCTTTGTGTTTAATTTTTGCCAATTCGATTACTATGTGTCTCGGCAAGTTTCTCCTTGAGTTTATCCTGTATGGGACTCTCTGCACTTCCTGGACTAGGGTGGCTATTTCCTTCCCCATGTTAGCGAAGTTTTCTACTATAATCTCTTCAAATATTTTCTTGGGTCCTTTCTCTCTCTCTTCTTTTTCTGGGACCCCTATAATTCGAATGTTGGTGCGTTTAACGTTGTCGCAGAGGTCTCTTAGGCTGTCTTCATTTCTTTTCATTCTTTTTTCTTTATCCTGTTCCGCAGCAGTGAATTCCACCATTCTGTCTTTCAGGTCACTTATCCGTTCTTCTGCTCAGTTATTCTGCTATTGATTCCTTCTAGTGTAGTTTTCATTTCAGTTATTGTATTGTTCATCTCTGTTTGTTTGTTCTTTAATTCTTCTAGGTCTTTCTTAAACATTTGCATCTTCTTGATCTTTGCCTCCATTCTTTTTTCGAGGTCCTGGATCATCTTCACTATCATTATTCTGAATTCTTTTTCTGGAAAGTTGCCTATCTCCACTTCATTTAGTTGTTTTTCCTGGGTTTTGTTTTATGTGTTTTTTTTGCGGTACGCAGGCCTCTCACTGTTGTGGCCTCTCCCGTTGCGGAGCACAGGATCCGGACGCACAGGCTCAGTGGCCACGGCTCATGGGCCCAGCCACTCCACGGCATGTGGGATCTTCCCGACCGGGGCACAAACCCGTGTCCCCTGTATCGGCAGGCGGACTCTCAACCACTGCACCACGAGGGAAGCCCTTTCCTGGGTTTTATCTTGTTCCTTCATCTGGTAGATAGCCCTCTGCCTTTTCATCTTCTCTGTCTTTCTGTGAATGGGTTTTTTGTTCCCCAGGCTGCAGGATTGTAGTTCTTCTTGCTTCTGCTGTTTGCCTTCTGGTGGATGCAGCTATCTAAGAGGCTTGTGCAAGTTTCCTGATGGTAGGGACTGTTGGTGGGTAGAGGTGGGTGTTGCTCTGGTGGGCAGAGCTCAGTTAAACTTTAATCCGCTTGACTTTTGATGGGTGGTGCTGGGTTCCCTCCCTGTTGGTTGTTTGGCCCAAGGCAACCCAACACTGGAGCCTACCTGGGCACTTTGGTGGGGCTAATGGCGGACTCTGGGAGGGCTCTCGCCAAGGAGTACTTCCCAGAAATTCTTCTGCCAGTGTCCTAGTCCCCACAGTGAGCTGCAGCCCCCCCGCCTCTGCAGGAGACCCTCCAACACTAGCAGATAGGTCTGGTTCAGTCTCCCTTGGGGTCACTGCTCGTTCCCCTGTGTCCTAGTGCGCACACTACTTTGTGTGTGTCCTCCAAGAGTGGAGTCTCTGTTTCCTCCAGTCCTGTCGAAGTCCTGCAGTCAAATCCCCGTAGCCTTCAAAGTCTGATTCTCTAGGAATTCCTCTTCCCGTTGCCAGACCCCCAGGTTGGGAAGCCTGACGTGGGGCTCAGAACCTTCACTCCAGTGGGTGGCCTTCTGTGGTTTAAGTGTTCTCCAGTCTGTGAGTCACCCACCCAGCAGTTATGGGGTTTGATTTTACTGTGATTGCGCCCCTCCCACCGTCTCATTGTGGCTTCTCCTTTGTCTTTGGATGTGGGGTATCTTTTTTGGTGAGTTCCAGTGTCTTCCTGTCGATGATTGTCCAGCAGCTAGTTGTGATTCTGGTTGTTCTCGCAAGAGGGAGTGAGAGCACGTCCTTCTACTCCGCCGTCTTGGTTCAGGGCACATCCACTTTAATTTTGATACATTATAGTGTGTCATTAGGAGAGTAGGAGTACATAGGCGACTTTCCTAATCCCTTCCTCCAGAAGGTCCTTAGTGTCTCTGTCAGGAGCACAACAGTGGACCTGGGTCTTGTCTGATCCAGTGTGACATTTCTAAGACTACTTCCCCTTGTAACCACCACTTCCAGTCCACATCTCCTGTGTTTCTGAATTCACGTGGGAGTAGCTCGTGGAGGAAATGCACTCATTTCGCTGTATCCACGTGATACCTTTTTGTACATTGTAGTGCTCCTCTAGCTCTGGTCAGTGTTACTAAGTCCACCATAGTCAAGTGTCCCGGTTAGGAGATACGTACTGAGTTCTGAAGAAAATTGTCAAATATGTCTCTGCATCGTATGCCAGGAAGCTTCTGTAAGTGAAGGGAGCATCGATAGGGAGGGATGGCAATTGGCAACAGTTTCTGAAAACGGGGTAGCTTGGGAGGCTGTATTCAATTTAGTTTGGACATTAAATGAATTAAAATGGACGTGCTTAAGTTACGAACCCTTGCCTCATCAGTGCTATAAAAACCCCTTTAGCCAGGCTGTAATTTGACTCTCCTCTCTGTAATGTTGTACAATATTCCTATGGTTACAGAGCCTGTATAAGTGGAAGCTAATCATTAGTTTGCTAAATGTGGTTCATGGAACAATTCACAACTCCCAGACCTGCCAAATGCTGCTTGTTTAGTGTCCTGTTCACTCTTCTTGGGTAGAAGTTGATTTGTTCCACAGAAAAATGTACAGTAACATTTGTCTCGTGTCCAGGAACCACAAACTATGGCAGCTCTCCATGCTTCTTGGAGATGCAGAGGGAAAAAGGTCACATTAAGCAAAGTTTTTTGGTACATACACTTCCACAGGAAGAAACCATTAAAGGAGTGGGAGATGGCAAAGCAAGAAAAGAATTAAAGCTGGAGAGGTTTTGGATATTTGGAAAACCATACTTTGTTACTTTTCAGAAATTTGCTGTGACTGAACTCTGGAGTTCACAATTCTATGGCCCCAGAAATAAAATCATGCTCTTTAGGTTCTTCCTTGTTTGTTTCATATGACAAGACAGGCTTCATTATTGCCCAGGATCACCTGCAAGCAAACAGCCATGCTGCCATTAGGAACCAAACGCTTATTGAACCAGGGCCCTATCCTCTCATCTTGCATTGTGTGTTAGGGGAACACACAGAGAGCAGTAGGTACCAGCTGGATTTGTGTCCTTACTTGGGGATTAGGTCCTAAATCCTTAAGCCACTCATGATTATTTGGCCTCTTCCTACTAGGATGAAAGTGGGTTCTTTCCCAGTTAATAGAAAATGTATTGTGCCCACCTGTGACTCGTTCCCCTTCCCAGCTGAAAGGCTGTGGGCCCTGCAGAAGGAACCTCTTTCTTCTCAGAGACTGTCCAGAAAGAGACAGTCTGGTGGCTGTCTCTACTATATCATTTAGACCTCTGAATTGTAAAAAACAGAAAACCTGACCTCAACGAGCTTAAGGAAAAAGGGAATTTATTGGCTTACGTGATGAAAAAGGCATGGCGAGACGCAAGGGCTCAAACCATGTCACCCAGACCTGCTCTCTCTGCCTCTCTCACCTTGGCTGTGTCTGTCAGGCTCTCCTCTCACGCTTCACGCTGTGGCACCTAGAGCAGCAGTATAACTTCCCAGTGCAAGCACAGCAGGAGACAGCAGGTGTCTTTTCCCCTGTCCTGCAAAAGTCCTGGATTTCATGCTGCCCAGTTTTGGACCACCTTGAACCAGTCCCGGGGTCTAGAGACATCTCATTCCCCACCCCTGGAAGGGTGGGGCCTCCCCTGAGTAGGTGTGAGAAAAGGGTAGCAGCCCAGCTGAACAGAGGAACAGGAGCTGGGAGGCACATCGCCAGAAGCTGGATTCCCCCTTCAATGCCCTGAGAGACTCTACTTCCAACCACCTCGCCAGCCAGAAGACGGAGGTCTGCTGGTTTGTGAAACAGTTCAGCCTCTGCCTCGTACTCTCGCCTGCCTGTGTGCCGCTCAGAAAGACTGCAAGGATTATTTCTCTTTTACAGTACACATTTATCTGAAATACACACACTTGTTTGGAAGTCCACACAAGAGGAAACAAAGGAAGAAATGATCAGGAGTTGATATCATTATGGTGGTTTTATTGCACGTCTTGGTTTAGAGCCATTTAAAATAGATAAGTAATGGAATCAAGTCATAGTTTAGAAAATATAAAACCCACAATTCTACCACTCTATCCTCACCACTCTTTTCAATGTAGAGTATTTCCTTTCAGCCTTTGTTCATTTGAGTTTCTCACAAACTTTTAAATCTTTTTTTTTTTTGCTTGACATTACATGATAATTCAGGCATTTTCCATTTTGCTATATAGTTATCATTATCATGTAAATGCAACATGATATTCCATCAGGAATATACCATGATGAACTTAATCATTCTATCATGGGCTGTATAGGTTGTTCTTTTAAAATTTGTTCTCCAAAAAAAAAAAAAAATTGTTCTGCTGTTTTCAAGAGCAGTGTATGTTGAACATTTGGGATGTGTGTAACTTTCCCATGCCTTATCTTATTTCCTGAGGATGGGTTGTGAGAAGTGGGATTACTGCTTCAAAGTGTATAAACCTTTTTAGGACTTGATACGTTTTGCCAAATTGCTTTTCAAATCTGTTGCATTTATCTCATCTGCTTCCAGCAGTTTCTTAGAGGATTAGTTTCATTGCATTTTTGCCAGCAGTAAATATTTGGAGTTTTAAACATTTTTCTAATTTAATGAGGAAAAAATAGGTGTCCTTTTTTACTTTGGATTTCTTTGTTTAGTAGGGAGTGAATGCTTTTATGTATGCTTGGTTTTTAGCTGTATTTTCTGCTCTGTTTTACCCATTGTCTTTTCTTCATTTTAGACCCCAAAACAGCTTCTGAAACAGAAACGGATATCTGCGCCGAGTGGGAGATAAAGACCATCACTAGTGCTTTGAAAACCTACCTAAGGTAGGGACTTTCCATTTGCGGTGCATGATGCCAGCTTGTTGTCATGCAATCAGGAAGAAAGTTTTATTTTCAGCCTCCAGAGAGCTGTTGGGTGGGTGTTTGAGATGTGGAAACAGCTTATGTGTGGGTGCAATCAGCTCAGCTGGTCAAAGCGATTATAAATCATCCCTAGTTGATGGGTTGCCATTGTGCAGTGGTGCTATGAGTGATTTAGGAAGCTTTGCTCTTTTTGAGAAGCCACTATGATGATTAGCCTTTAACAGAACGTCAAATGTGGAATTCCCTGCAATCCCCGAATAATCTGCTAAAAAAACAAGGGATTGCGTATCCTATTCTGTTGAGAATGCGTGATTACATACCCTACGTATTTGGGGAGCTCTGCGCCTTGCACAGATAGAGTATACTGCTGACATTGCTCCTCAAAAATGAGAACTTTATGGCGCTCCTTTTTGATTCCTTCTGCTTAGATTGGAGAATGTGACTTCATTGGAGAGGAGACTGCTTTCCTTGTAATAATACGTGTAATATTCCTGCTACCTCCCACCCCTCCCTTGGTTATTAAGGGAGTGGGTGATTGACCAGGTGCTCACATCTCAGTTTCCCGAGTAGACTGAAGGCCATGCCGGATGTGAAGTATAGGAGTATGATAGTTCTCCACTGTAGTTCTTCTCACACAGGAAAGTGGGGGTCTAGTCTTAAACAAAGAGGAGAACTATAATCACGAATTGCATAAGCATTTGTACAGGTTTGTCAAGATTTAGTTGTCTCGAAAGCCACAGAAAAGGAATTGGTGATGCAGGTTTTATTGGCTGTTGGGGAATTGCTGGAAGGCTCTTGGAGTGAAGAGTGAGATGTCATGCAAGTGATGACTAAGAGTTGAATCAGGGGATCCGATGAGAATAAAATAAATTCTGAACCAAGACTCATGGATCGTCTGTTGAGAAGCTTATCATTTAGACTATCAGTAAAAAACCCTCAAGTTTACAGTTAAACATATTCATAAAACATATTCATATCCCAAATACTACCATTGTAGTTTACACAAAACCAAATGGTAGAGGTTTGTATTTGGTACTTATTTGTGCATGTTGATACTGATTAGCTAATGGACAATAAGTATAAAATATAAATATATTTTAAATAGCAGATAAAATTTGATTGTATCATGCCTAATATTAAGGGTTCTAGTCCTTTGGCATTCTGGAGCAACACTCCATAGTGAATTTGCCACAAAAACACCTACAAAAGTCTTGCATAGTGTATCCAGATGAAGTGCCTAAGGTGCCAGGAAGACGAGAGTTTACGAGCAGGTGCTTGCAAATGTTGGGTTAGTTGCCTGTTTCTCAGACACATCTTAAAATGCTCTTGTGGAGGGCGAGTCAGTGACTGAAAAGGAAATCTCTCAGTTTGTGCTAGACTTTTGCATTAGCACTTTTCTGGTTGTGACTCTATGAGACATAAGTTGTATCCATTCCCTTGAAAAGGAGAAAGAATGAACATTTCAGGTGAAATCTCAGGACCCTTTCAAAAGGGCAACTAAGTTGGACTAAACTGAGTTGCTGTTGTTTGCCTGTGATCTTTGTCTTTGAGAAATGTAATACAGTCTGGCCGCCTCTAGGCTGCTAGGTAGCGAGAATAGGATTGTTTTCATTAAGCTGACTAGTGTGTATCCTTTTATTTCAGAATGCTTCCAGGACCACTCATGATGTACCAGTTTCAAAGAAGTTTCATCAAAGCAGCAAGTAAGTTTTCTTTTCACCACATTTTTAAGGGGAAAGGAATAGATTTTGCTATTTCAAAGAACAGTCAGTGTCCCAAAATAAGTATTACCTAATCCCTCGTATTCTGCGTGTAAACTACCCACATAAACACTCCTGAGACTGTCACAGAATAAAAGCGAAACCAAGTCAGATTGCTAAGGGCCTTGTTAGCACGTTGAATTTACAGTCGAGGGGAAAAACGTCAGAAGTGAGTTTGGGAGTGACAGAGAGGTGAGAAAAGCAAGTTTGCCTTTCTCATTTTGATTATTGGAGTTCTAAGTCCTTGGGTTTTTTTCCAGCCCTGGAGTAGCATTTTTCGGAATGAATCAGACTCTGCCCGTTACCTAAATTGAGCATCGGACGTATTTCCCTGAATCTGGCACCATTTATGTAACTTCCCAGTCCTCTTTCCATCATGGCTTGCATTTATAGCTTCTGATCTTTCTTCAGCTATATCATCTAAGCCCTGAGCGCCATATTACTGGTATTAAAATACATAGGGTTTAGGTACAAGCCACCCTAAGTATACTGGACTCTGTCTATGTGGGGCAGGCCACCTGTAAGGGGCAGTAAGATTCTCTATCAGATTTAAGTCTGGCATGAATCTCCACCGTGCTATTACGTCCATAGCCTGTGCCTCTCCCTGTTTCCTTTAAGCCGTCAGAGTTTGTTTACCCTGGTAGCTACTACTGGCCTAATTTAGGAGTACCTCTGTTCTGGTGGCCTTATCCACACACAGCTGTCCCCATAAAGCAGGAGAAAGACCTGGGAGAAAGCTGGAAGTGAAGGTGCTGTTTATGTGATTTCTTTCTCTGAGAAATTCCAAACCCATAGCAACCATTCTCTAATTAAACCTCACCTCAGTCCTATAAATAGGTGTGATGAGTGCCATCAATGTATTTCCCAGAGAAACGAAGCCACGTACCCAAGTTCAACCAAGGGAACGTGACAGTCCGTGATTTAGGTTATAGGTTGGCAGAAACATTTCCTTATTTTATCTGCCATTCCTTTCTTCTCCCAGGCTGGTTGTCACACATGACTTGAGAATAACTGGACATTTCCCTTGATGTCTTTGATGCTGTCTCGAGGTGTTATTTTGATATTTGAGACCCTTGCAAGGCTGTTCATGTACAATTTGTTTATCCCTTGACGAGTGCATAAAGTTCCTTCCTTCCTTGAAACGAAGCTGCCACTCTGTATAGCCAGCTGCTCCCGAGTTTGTTCCTGCTCCAAGTATGCAGTTGACTGGCTCCATTTCATCACGTCATCATTTCAGCGTGAACTTTTTGACGGTCATTTGTTTTTCATAGTTGCTTGTTCACATCTTTATTTAACAAACATTTATCGGGCACCGGCCACATACCTATCACCGTGTTAGGCACTGGCTAGAAGGGAAAATGGAGGCCCAGAAGTGTTAACTGACTTGCTACAAGTCCCTTGCTGAGAACCTCAACTTTTTGATGCCTGTTGGTCTCAGAAGGTAATTTCTGATTTTTTAAGTGAGAGCAGTCATGTTTCTTAATGAACTCTGTTACGGAAAGCAGCATTAAAAGCACTTTTAGATCTACTCAGTCTAGTCACAAGTACACAGAACAGGATCTTACACCTCTGAGAAATCCTCAGTCTCTTGTTCCCAACATTTGGTTTCCTCTGATTTTTGTCTTATAAACTGGTTTAACTGTGGCCCTGATCCAGTATCGCCTCCCTCCTTCCTTCACAGAGCTGGAGAACCAGGAGTCACGGGTCTCTGAAATCCACAGCCTTGTTCATCGGCTCCCAGAGAAAAATAGGCAGATGTTACAGCTGCTCATGAACCACTTGGCAAAGTAGGTTTAAGACTGATTGCTGGCCTTTCTCTCAACCCTGGAAAGTTCTTATCTTAGCACTAAAGCTGGTCTCAGTTCTGCTTATGTTTCCTTCTCCCACTGTTGCATCAGGTATGCTGGAGGCTCAGGAAAGAAATGTGGGAAATATTAACTGCAGTGGGTAACAGCAGCACATGCCAGATGGGCTTTGCAGCGGAGGCTGGGGAGGTGCCCAGGCCACCAGGCCACCAGGCCACCAGGCAGAGTTTGCAGGGCGGTTTGTGTTCTTGTGATGATCAAGGCCAGTAGGAGTGTGTTCTCCATGATACCAGATCACCAAACAGATTTTTCAGGAGTTACATGTTCTTGTGATGATTAAGAGCAAACAGGAATATGTTACAAGTTTACAGACCTTGGATTTGGAATAAAGAGGCCTGGCTTCTAGAGTTGATTCTGTTCTTAACAAGCAACTTAACTAGCCCTGGACAAGCCACTGACCCCTCGATTCCTTAGTTTCTTCATCTGTCAAATATGGATAGTAGGCTCCCCCTTCTCTATAATGTCATTGATTTTAAATGTTACATGTATTAAAGCCTTTGAAGAAGTATAAGGAATAGAGGAGAATCAAAGAAAGTCAGTGGGGGCCTGATTTTCCTGCTCGGGATAGTTATACTCTTGGAATGGTTTGGATTTTTTGTGTATTTACTGTTGCCTGAGCTGCTTTGGATTGGCCTTGCTGATGATACCCCTTGCTGTATCAGGCACTACATGTGTGGATGTTCTAACCTTCTCTTAACTTTGATGGATGTTCTTTATTGGAGACTAGCGCATAAGAAAAGACAGACTGTAACAGTTAACCGAAATTGTTAAACTCTGCATGCTGTGGAACTGACGTGTTATAATTTCAGCGCTTACCCGCACTTTGTTCTGGCGTTAAGTCATGTCTTTGGGATAATTTGATACTCTGCCGAGGGAGATTATGATTTGTTTTCATGTTTCTAGCAAGCACTTGATATTTTGGAGAGAGAGTATAGATGTTACCATAAAGATTTCCATAGGTCTTAATGATGAAGGAACAAGAGTTTTGCATGCTGGTGAGAAGCAGTTAGGCTGAGTAAAGGGTTGCTCCATTCCAGGTCACATGTTTTTTCTTGCCATGCCATCTCTGAACTGCATGTTTAGAAACAATTAAGTGTAGCTGAGAACATGCAAATTTTCAAGGAGTATATGCACCTCCCCCGCAAATGTCAAAGAATCCTGATGAGTGTGTTTAAAACAATGGGAACTGGGCTTTAAAAAGTAACTCCAGATGCTCTGACATGACGGTGTGGTGCCTGTTCCACACAAACCCAGTCAGGCATTTGTGAAACGGGAAAGCTGGCTTAGATCTTAGTTGCACACTTGAAGGGCCTGCACCCAAACAGAGGAAGTTCCAGGTACATCGTCCAGCCAAGCACGTGTGACGATGCTGCTGACTGTTTAATGCCCTCCATGGCTTAGGGAGGCCTCCATGGCTTCTGGGAGCAGCTAAAGAAGGGATAGGAAGCAGCTGAAGGCAGTCAGGCTGTTCAGGCTGTGCAGTGTGATGAGAGATTAATTGGACTGAGAGAGAGCAAGAGTCATTGGTGATGCAGTAAAGCCAGAACTGAATCTTCCCATTTTTAAAATGCCCTGAGGATTGTTAGGAATCCTAAAGAAAAAGAAATAGAAATAAAAAAATCCAAAACCCTTAAGGTGGGTATTGGACCAACGAACCTGTTCATCTCCTGGCGGACGCTTCACTTTCTCCCTCTGGTTCCACCCTCTTCTCTCCCAACCCCATTAAGTTCAGTCTTTGTCCCTAAGCCCAGGAGAAGTACAGCTGGAATGTGCATGTTAAAGCTACGGCCTTGACTTTTTGCCTTCTAAAGAATTTAAACCAATGTTGTTGCTGGAGTATTTATTTTATAGCATTTCTGGAGCATTGTGTGTTATCTTTGATACTTAACAGTGATTTTCTTTGGTTCTGTGAGGTTAAGTGGCATTCCTTTGTTCATGTGATCCTTAAGAAGTCTACATATAGACAAGCTCTCATGGCTGTAATGTGAGTTGGTCATGATGGTAGAACACACAGACTCCCGTTACCAGCGTGCTGTGTTCTTGGTCTCTGGAGCCTCTAGATTTAAAATGTCCTGGAGGAGATGAGTATAAATGAGCACTGCTGAATCCAGTAAGGAGTATTTACTTCAGTTTGAAAAAATGTTTTGGCACCCAGAGGAGTTCTAAGATTCTACGTAAACTCTCTATTCTCATTTACAGCACTGTCCTATTTTAAAATCGAACAGGAAGGGAAAGTTAACTTGGGACAAGGGGTTTGTCTGTTTCATTCCTGTTTTCTCAGGTTCAGACTTACCCAAGGATATGCCTGAGCTATTGTTCCTCTGGTCTACTTACTTAATGGTCAGCTTCCTTCCTAAGTTTTGGTTTCAGGGTTGGTTCTGCTGGAAAACCTGGTGTTTACTTCTCTCATTACTTACTGTGTTTGCCCTGTACATCCCAGGCATCTGGTTCAAAGGGAAGATATTTTGTGTATTTTTTTAAGTACTCTTTTGAAACACTTTACGAAATTGATTTCCTTTAGCTGTGGAGGAAGAGTTAAGACATTTTATATTTAATCCCAAGTAGAAATACATTCAGAGGGGAAAGAATAAAAACTCCAGACCTCCACGCAAATGATTACCAGGGTACATCCAAATCGCAGAGCTCTTGGATTTGTTTCAGACCTCAGAGGGAACATAAAAATTATAGGCAACTCTGCACATATTTTTGTTGTCCCAGCTTAAATCTACTATGAAAATTAGATGTTTTCTATTTGGAACCTGGAATCTAGTATACAGTCTGGAGTCATGTACCTCAAAGGATGGTTACACTCACCTCGGGTGCTTGTTTGCATTGACATTTACATTGCTGGGCCCCCGCCTTGATCTGCTGAATTGGACTCTGCCTGGGACTCTGCATTTTTAGTTTACTTCCCAGGCAAACAGTCTTTTGAGAACCACTGGCCTAGAGAATGGGCCATATGCAGGGATTCTCTAGGAGGGAGAAATGGTATTGAGAGGAATGGATTGGAATTTAGGAGGTTATTAGAAGAAGAGAAGAAGAAACTCAAAGCAGTGAGTTCAGAAAAGGAGATTTTATTTGCATAATTAAATTACTAAAAAAAAATTGGTTGTGATTTCCCATGTCTCTACAATTATTCGCCTTTCATTAACTTGAGTGTTCAGCAAATGACTTTGTTTTAAAATCACACACAAAGCATTTTTAATAATAAAGAAAATTGCCCCCAGCTGGCTTTGGGACCTTGTGGAAATCATTCAACATCTCTGAGCCTGGTTTTGTGACTTCCCTTCCAATCACGTGAATCTGTGTTTTCGTCAGATAGAAAGGGGGCAAAAAAAGAAAAAAATTCCCAATCTTATAATTGTAGAAGGAAATAAGAGTAGATGAGTAATAAAGACTAATTTCATGGTAGCTCCCCAATGTTTGCATACCATTATGACTCCAAGTACGCTGTATATCCCCACACATACCATTCACAGTGGCTCATTGGAACTTTATTACAGTGTTTATGCTGCATGGGAGGATTTCAAAGAGCTCTTCCTACATCCGGAATGGCTATTAACAATACCTTTTCACAGCTGGTTTTCCCGAAACACTTACTGAGAAATAAATCTTAGTCTCTTTTCTTTTTTGAGGCAACTACTCCTTTGTTGCCTGGTGTTGTCAGGAAGCCAGAGCCCTTTTCTTGCTTCTCCAAAGAAGAATTGTATCATTTTAGATGCTTCGGGCTGCAAGAAACAGAAAATCCAATTCACAGTGGCTTAAACAATAAGGGAATCTGTTGTGTCATTACACAAAATCAGTCCTGAGGGTTGGTTAATTTCTTGGCTCATGAAATACTTGTGTTATTTCCACGGTCCTGCTCACAGCCAGCTTCACTGTGTTGGCTAGCTCCTTTTAGGATCATAAGATGTTGTGTTGCATATCTGCACCTGAGCGGTTGTCCAGGGCAGTAAGGTATTACAGTTGATCCCTGAGCAGCATGGGTTTGCACTGTGGGGGTCCACTTATACATGGGGTTTTTTTTTTCCCAATAAATATGCACTGTTTGTATGCATAATGCAATATGGTTGAATCCATGGGTGCGGAACCACAGATATGGAGCGCCAACTATAAAGTTATATTAGGATTTGCAGCTGTGCAGAAGTATGGTTCAGGGGTAACTGTATTTCTTCTCTGAGTCTCTTTTTAAGAGATGTGATGATACTTTTCCCAGAAGTTCTCCAATAGACTTCCTATCACATCTCATTGGTTTGAAGCATTCACTAGCAAAGGGAATGGGACCACTGTGATTTTTTTACCCCAAACAGGATTTACCTGGGTCATTTGTGGGAGGCATGGATACCCATATAAAAGCAGGGCTCTGAGTAGGCAACTCATAGTGCCTACTGCAAGTAATCCAGGTAAAATAACATTTAACAAAGAGTATTAAGTCTCTTGAATGATCTTTGCATGGTGTGCTAACTCGATCAGGACATGTGGGACAAGACCAGTTTGGGAGGGGAGATGAATACACCTGCCATGTGGGCACATATACCCTGAAACACCAAGATTTGTGGGGATGGAGGGTGAGAGAGAGAAATGAAGAGGGCAGAATCAACTTGAGTCCCATTGCCACTTGCTGATTCTCTACTGTTCTTTTCATTACCCAATTGCTTAATGTTTACTTGGATAATCTGTTACGTGTGACTTTCCCAAAAGGACAAAATTCTGTAGATTGCAAGGATCAGGAAGGAATATTGTGGGGCAAAGGCTTGGCATACAAGTGAGACCTTATCAAAATAATAGGTAGACGCCATTGCTGTGAGTTATCCATGGTTGAACATCCAGGGGCTTGGCTGTTTTCTCCATCCTGTGACTGGAGTTTGAGTACTTCCAGGCATCCCTGCAAGTCAGGAAGGACGTATTCACATTTCCTTCATGATCTAGATGCAGAGTGAATTAGGTTCATGTAAAGATGCCTGTGGTTATTAAAAAAAAAGAATCATTGCTAGGCTTTGGCACCAAGGAGGATGGGCCCTGGTAGTTAACTAGCATCCCTTAAAGTTCTCAAGAAAGGGTCCAAATAAAAGGAAGTGACTACTTGGCATTAGCATATATCTTATATATACTCTACTGTGCCTTCTTCCTCCATCCCAAGTCTAGACGATAAGATTTAGCTTACTGGAGAGCTGTTGAACATACAAGAAGCGCTTCTTATTTCCTTGCCATCAAGAGTAGTCCAAACAAAATAGCCGTGGAATTTTACAAAGCACATTTAAAAGAAAACAGTACTTTTGAGATGATGTCTTTCTAAGATGGAAAGCTCCGGTGAACTTCTCTGGCAGCCTTCCCTTGGCCATACACCCTGGCTTCGGAACCTTTCTTTTCTCTAGTAACCACTAGACACCCACGGCTGCTGGCACAGAATTGCTTGGCTGCCGGGCCACGGGTGTTGTGGGCTGATAGCCCCCCAGAGCCACGTTGACCACATTCTCCAGGTCCATTTGGCTTCTGCCTCACTGACTCCTACCCTGGACCGATAGTTCTGGTGATTTTAACCCCTATCTTTTTTTTTTTTTTTTTTCGGTACGCGGGCCTCTCCCTGTCGTGGCCTCTCCCGCCGCGGAGCACAGGCTCCAGATGCGCAGGCCCAGCGGCCATGGCTCACGGGCCCAGCCGCTCCGCGGCACGTGGGATCTTCCTGGACCGGGGCACGAACCCGTGTCCCCTGCATCGGCAGGCTGCGCCTCAACCACTGCGCCACCAGGGAAGCCCCCTCACTATCTTTTGAATCTGTCCACTTTCCTCCGTGTCCATCAGTACGTCCCTAGTCCGAGCTGTCATCATCTCTTCCCCAGGCTGTTTGCAAAGGCCTCTTGCTGGCTTGCTCTAGCTGGTGGAGCTCTGGCTCCCTGCCAGGCCGCAGAATGCATGCTCTGTAGCAGGGGAACTTGGAACACTGTGGATCCCAACTTGTGATTCCCCTGCTTAAAAAAACATCAAAGGCAGCTTTCCCCTTGCTCTTAAGACAAAACTCTGGATATGGCCTCCAGGACCTTCTCCGGACTGGACCCTTTCAGACTTTGCAGCCTCGTCTGTGTCCCTCAAGATCACACTGCATCGCTGCTGCATGGTGCACAGTGGACGCGCATGAGTATTTGTTGGGTAGAAGCATGAAGCATCTCTTAACCATCTCTCAGCTATCCTCTTCCCTGCTCCCTCTCTTTTTTTTTCCCTCTGTTTGGAACGGCCCCTCCCCACCTTCTGCCTGCCAAAGTCTACTTCATTCTTTAGCCTCAGCTCCAATGCCACTGCCTACAAGAATCCTTTCTGCCTCAGGTGCCCTCTTGCTTTCCTGAACTCCCATAGCCTTTGCCTATTCCTGTCTTTCAACGTGTGTCACATTCCGCCTGTGGGACAGTTCACAAGGTATGTATCTTCTCACTCCTACTAGGTCATAAGCTCCCGGGGGACAGGCAGTCTGTGTCTTCCTTTATCTTTGTGTCTTACCTAGAGGTTGCAAACAAGGGCCTCTAGCCAGAGCAGCCCACACATGTGCTCGATTTGGTATTGTTGTCCCCCACATCGCTGTTTTAAAAATTTGGACAGGTTTCCAACATTTTTAACAGGGGTCATTTTACTTGGAAAAATTCAGATCTCCTTGCTAGCAATTGGCTGGAAGTAAGTGAGGGCCACACCGCATCCCCCTGGGCATGCCTTCTTCGGTTTGCCTAGTTCCTAGTAGTCCCTGTTGTGCCTGGCCATGGGGTAGACATTAGGGTGTTCAGCCCTTGACCTATCTGTCTGCTGATCCCAAAAAAGGGACTTGATATTTGGTGATCACATCATGAACAAACAGAAATGAGCTGGGAGAATTATTTCCCTGACCAGCTCTGTTTTCTTCCTGAAAGATTTATTATTTTTGATAGATTGGAGATCCCTGGAAGAAGTGAGAGATACTGCTTCCAGGCCTGTTTATGTGTTTGGGGCAGGGAGAAGAGTGTATTTTTTTAAGACTAAGAATGGGATTCTCAAAGGACCTTCTCTAGCTATTGTTGGCAGAGCCAAAGGAAAATCTATTTAAAGGGACACTGCAAAGAGGACAAACACATATTTTAAAGCAAACAGGCAACTTAGCACTTTAAATTAATGGAAATGCAGAAGAAATCAGAGCTCAACCCCTATTCAGCCTACTTGCCAGACTTTCACTTACTTTCAACCCAGGAATTTCTCTCTTTTGTGGCCTTCCAGCCTTCAGGGTTAGGAGAAGGAAAGACACAAGTTCAGTTTAAATTTTTTGCTATAAAAAAAAAAATCAAAATTCCTGAATTCAGGGAACTAAATCTTTCACATCATAAGAAATGCCCATCGTGAAAGGGGAAATGCTCAGCTTCAAGCTGTGAACACTCAGCAGTCTTAGAGCCCCTTTGATTTGGGTCTCTTGTTTGTTTTGATTTGTTCTGCTTCTGTTTGGGTGAATTTTTTCAGTGACTTTCCTGGTTTTTGATACACCTTTGATACTTCCTTTTCTGAACCCATGGAGTCACCTATAGAGTTCCCTTTCAAATTCAGGGAGGAGCAAAGGAGAGGATGCTATGTTTTCCTCTCTTAGTGGCTGCCCTCTTTTACTTCAGGGTCTTATATACGTGAGAGTATTAACAAGCATGGACACGACTTTGTTTCTTCTTTGCCAACCCTTATCAGAGCCAGATTTCTTTCCGTCCCTCCTTCCCTCCCCTGCTCCTTCCCTCCCCCCTTCGCTCCCTCTCTTCCTTTTCTGATTTTGAGTCCTCTCCCTTTTTTTCTTGGTGAGTCTAGCTAAAGGTTTGTCTGTTCTGTTTATCTTTTTAAAAACCAGTTCTTAGTTTCATTGATCTTTTCTCTTTGTCTTTTTTAGTCTCTCTTTCATTTATTTCCGCTCTTTTGAGCCAGATTTCTTATGTGTTGGCCATGGGGGTGGTTTCATTAAGTGTCATTTGGTGGAGTGTCAGTGACTAACTGATTCACTTGCACTGTTTTGAGCACTGAAGCCCTCTCTTGCCGTATCCTCTTTGCATTGCATGGTGAGCATTATCTGTGATATTTATTTTCTTACACTGACTGGTTTTCCAACCAGCTCACAGCTATTGTAGCGCAAATGTGGCAGCTGCAGCGAGGCAGCTGGCAGACTTCAGGGTAATTGCAGTTCATCTGTAGGTGCTTGAGAGCTCAGTGATAAAGAGAACATTCTGGAGCCAGACTGCCTAGTTTTGCTCATCTCTTCTGAAACCTGTGTGAAGTACTTCAGTTCTTCATGCCTGAGTTTCCTCATCTGAATAAGGAGATATAATAATTGTATTAGAAACATTTAAATTTAAATCAGATTCTCTTGGCTTCTCCTGTGCGTATTTCAGCCACCACTGTGGTGACCAGTTGTGTAGCCTCCAACTCGTTTCACGCAGGTGCAGCCTGATAGCTGGTAGCCTCATGCCCTTACCATGTGCCTCCTGCCTCTTACCGCCCACCCGCGGGAGACATGACACAAAGTGCCGTCCGCATGTGTACAACCTGGAAGCAAAGGAGTATTAAAAAAAGCAAAGGAGTATTAAAAAAATAAAACTTTGACTAATGGGAGGTGAGAGCTGGGCATACTGAATAGCAGTCATTAGGTAGCCTCTCGGAAGATGGTCCCCAGAGATGGAGCAGGTATTGGTGCTTGAAGCAGGTAGGGGTTCGCTTGTCTGCCTCCTTCCCCCTGAGAACCCCCAAGTAGAATAGAATAGTGTCATATAAGCCGTCACCTCAGACTCTTCCTTCTGGGAAACCTAAAGACAACAATAGCACCTACCCTCTTAGAGTCATTGTGAGGGTTGAGTTAATTCATCCACCTAAATCTCTTAGATGAGCATCTAGCACGTAGTATAATGTAGGCTTTCAGAGAAATCAGGGGATGGAGGAAGGAGGGTCATGGAACTGTACCTGAAGGTGAGGGAAGATGGAGAAATTGTTCTAACGATTAAACCAAAACAAGGCATTCATACGGAAGGGACGGGGCTCTCTTCACAGTTTTGTTCTTGGCAAGCAAAACCCTTAGGGCTGAATGCCGAAAACATAGCACACATGGCTCTTACCCACTTGGGAGATTTGCCTGTGTGCATATGTTCACTTTTGCTGTGCTTTTGTTTTCTTGGCAGTTTGTGTGTGTTTGGGCCAAAGGGCTGAGCATCTATCTCAGTCTTCGTAGCAAAGGGTGAGCCAGCATTGGGTCAGCTGGGAGAAAGCCATTGATATCTGCTTTCAGGTCACACCTTACACCAAGCCTTACAGTTCCCTGTGAGTATTCGGAGCTTTTCATGAGTCACATGCGCTGTGGAGTGGTGCACCTGTTTGAAACAAGCTGTGTGGTGCTGATTTCCACGGGAGGTCAGCAGCTTCTCACCCTCACCCTCCTGCTTCTTGGTGTCGCAAGGCTGATTTCATCTCAGAAGCAGCTGTCTTTGCTGCAACTTAATAACTCTTAATTTCCTGGAGAGGGAGCGACACGTTTTTATCATGAAGAGTCATCTTAGTCTGCACGGTCTGGAAATTTCCACTCATCTTTGTGATCTTTGAAATGTTTCTCTTTGTGGAAGAGTCTGACTTATCTTCTTTCTTACTCAGTGTGACTGCCTTTCAGATGCCATTCCCAGATTAAAGAGTCTCATCCAGTGTGAGAACGGTTCTCTTTGCCTCCGGTTTACCCCTTAGTGTAGTCTTCACATGGGTCCCCCTCCCTGAGTCACTGAAATCTGTAATGAAGGATTAATCTACACTCTAAGAACCGTTGTACATGTATTTGTCTTCATTCTGTCTTGGTAAACACTTTGGCAGTTTAACTCAAAAAGGGGATTTGAAGAAATGTTAAGGCGATTTGAGTTTTGGTATCTATCTTTTCTGCTTTCTCACATGTATTGAAATGCTTTTGTTTAAGCAGTTTAGCATGCTGATTTAGTGTTTCCACTTTGGTATTGTAAGTATAATCTTCTTGGTTCTGTGCAAGGTGGTAGAGGAACCCAACACGTCTGGCTTGTTGGTCTGCTGCAAGACTCTTCCTGTTCACTTGGAGGTGCATAGGATTTGATAGAACAGAATCACTGTTTTATTAAAGTCAGGATTTCAGTGAGAAAATGGGGTAACCCTAAGGCCCCAAGGAAGAATTGGTGTATTAGGTCTTTAGTTGTAAGAAACAGACGTCAACTGTGGCTAATTTTCAAAAAAGAAGGGAATTTACTTACAGTCTTCTTGGAGTAATTGAAAGCAGAGTTGAACCGTCAGACATTGGAACACAACTTCAAGGGCCCTTACATGCCTCACATCCTACTCCATGTCCCTACACCATTCACTCTTCTCTTCTAGATGACTGTCTCAGATGTTGCTTCCTGTTTCACTGAGAAAATAGATGCGACAGGAGAACGTCCACAAGCCACCACACCTACGCCCATGTTCCTGTCTTCTCTCCATGGGTGATAGAAGAACACTCAGTGCTTCTACCTAAAGGCAGTCCCATCACTGGGGCACTAGAGCCGATCCCCGATTGCATCCAGAAGGATTTGGCTCCAGTAGTTTTGCCCTCTATTTCCTTCATCATTGACTTTGTAGTTTCTGCTGAATCTTTCTCATCAGCACTTAGAATTTCTGTGATCCTTTACGAATGAAGAACAAAAACAACGAAACAAAAAACCTTTCTAGATCTTGCATCCCTTTCTCGATACCATTCCTTTTCTCTGTGCTCTTCTCAGCAGAATGTCTTAAATAGTTGTCTGTGTCACCGTGTCCAAATCCTCTCTTGAACCTACACCATTCGGGCTATTTTTTTTTTTTTTTTTTTTTTTTTTTGGCTGCACTGGGTCTTCTTTGCTGCGCATGGGCTTTCTCTAGTTGCGGCAAGCGGGGGCCGCTCTTTGCTGCGGTGCATGGGCCTCTCATTGTGGTGGATTCTCTTGTTATGAAGCACGGGCTCCAGGCGCGCGGGCTTAGTAGTTGTGGCTCATGAGTTCTAGAGCGCAGGCTCAGCAGTTGTGGCACACGGGCCCAGTTGCTTCGCGGCATGTGGGATCTTCCCAGACCAGGGATCGAACCCGTGTCCCCTGCATTAGCAGGTGGATCCTTAACCACTGTGCCACCAGGGAAGTCCCACCACTCGGGCTTTTACACCTACTGCTCCACTGAAATGCCTCCTGTTGGTGTTGCTAAGTCAGTTTCAACTTACCTTCCCTGATGGTTCTGAAGGACTTAACACAGTTTCACACTCTCTCCTCCTTGAAATGCGTTCTTCACTTGGTTTCCAGGTCATCATACTCTCCTGTTTTTTCCCCCTACCTCCTTGGCTGCTCCTTTTCAGTCTCATTTTCCGTGCCCTAGGATTTATTCGCTCCTTTGATCCTTAGACCTGCTCTGCCCACTTTCCCTCCTCTCTCTCCCCAGTGAGGTCTTGCTCTAGGATTACAACCTCCAGCCCCAGTGCTCCCTACCCACTAGCACTGTTTAATTTTTTTCCATAACATGTATCACCATCTAATATACTGTATATTTGACTTATGTATTTATTGTTTTCTTCTCACTGAAATGTAAGCTCTGTGAGGATGAAAATTTGTCTGTCTGTACACTGCCTGCAACAAAGCTTTGCACGTAGCAGGAGGAGCTCTCCATAAATATTTGTTGAATAGTGAATGAAATAAAGGGTGGAAAATATCCGGGGAACTAATGGGGGGCCCTGGAGCACTACCTTTTGAATGTCTCAACTCTGAACACCTTTGTCTTCTTATGATTCCACTACAGGTTAACGTTACTAATGAAGAGAGCATAATGGCCTCCCTTGGGTAATGCACTCACTTCTGTGGCGAGGTGGTAGTGGGGTACTCAGCTGACATTCTTGGTAGGACCACATCTAATGGGAGAGGGGCAATCCAAGGAAAAATTGGAGTATTTGTCTTTCTCTGTCTGACTTATTTCACTTAGTGTAATACCCTCTAGGTCCATCCATGTTGTCACAAATGGGAAAGATTTCATTATCTTTTATGGTTGAGTAAAAATTCCAGTGTGTGTGTATGTATCATATCTTCTTTATCCATTCATCCATCATTGAGCACTTAGTTTACTTCCGTATCTTGTCTGTTGTAAATAACGCTGCAATGAACATTGAGATGCATGTATCTTTTCAAATTAGTGTTTTTGTTGTCTTCGGCTAAATACCCAGAAGTAGCATTGCTGGATCATATGGTAGTTCTGTTTTTTGAGGAACCTTCATACTATTTTCTGTAGTGGTTGTACCAATTTACATTCCCTACAACAGTTCACAAGGATTCCCTTTTCTCTCCATCATCACCAACATTTGTTTCTTACCTTTTATTTTATTTTTTTTTATTTTTGTCTGTGCTGGTTCTTCGTTTCTCTGCGAGGGCTTTCTCTAGTTGTGGAAAGCGGGGGCCACTCTTCATCGTGGTGCGCGGGCCCCTCACTATCGCGGCCTCTCCTGTTGCGGAGCACAGGCTCCAGACGCGCAGGCTCAGTAGTTGTGGCTCACGGGCCGACATGTGGGATCCTCCCAGACCAGGGCACAAACCCATGTCCTCTGCATTGGCAGGCAGATTCTCAACCACTGTGCCACCAGGTAAGCCCCCTGGCAGGAGTTCTTTAGACCCAGCCAAGTTGTCAATTACTTGCCGCACAGTCTTAATTTGGATGTTCGGTGGTCGTCTGGGTGGATCTTTTCAAGTCCAAAGAGATAGAGCAATAGGAGAATGAGAAAGACTGAGGGGGAAAAGCCTTGGCCTCAGTGCGCTTCTTCACGGCCAGAGAACTGGTCTCTGCCAGATCCTGCAGGCGACGTCAGCTGCCCCTTAACGGGCTACTTGAATCTCCATGGCTCAGGATAAGTCCCAGCCACCCTTCAGAGGGGAGCCATAGCCCAATAGGCGGATCGAGATTATGACCTTTGAGGACCCGCACTGGGTGCCAGAAAGGATGTTGCAGGAAAGAGAGTGAGGTGCGAGAGGATGGTCACATCCCAAGTCACGTCTGAGTCCCTGGGATGGCCGCCAAGTGTGGGTTCTTGGCTTTGTGCAGGAGAGAATTCAAGAGCAAGACATAGTAAAGTGAAAGAAGGTTTATTCAGGGAGATACACTCTCTATAGACAGAGTGTGGGCCATCTTGGAAGGCCTTGTTTCTTATCTTTTTGATAATAGCCATTCTCACAGGTGTGAGGTGATATATCATTGTGGTTTTGATTTGCATTTCCCTGGTGATTAGTGATGTTGAGCATCTTTTCATGTGCCTGTTGGCTATCTGTATGTCTTCTTTGGAAAAATGTCTATTCAGGTCCTCTGCCCATAGTTTAATCAGATTTTTTGATTTTTGATATTGAGTTGTATGAATTCTTTATATATTTTGGATATTAATCCCTTATCAGACATATCATTTGCAAATATCTTCTGCTTTTAAGTAGGTTGCCTTTTCATTTTGTTGAAGGTTTTCTTTGCTGTGCAAAAGCTTTTTAGTTTGATGTAGTCCCACTTGCTTAGTTTTGTTTTTGTTACCCTTATTCGAAGAGACAGACCTTAAAAAGTATTGCTAGGACCGATGTCAAAGAGCTTACTGCCTATGTTTTCTTCTAGGAGTTTTATGGTTTCAGGTCTTACATTTAAGTCTTTAATCCGTTTTGAGGTTTTTTTTGTTTTTGTTTTGTTTTTGTATATGGTCTAAGAAAGTGGACTAGTTTTATTCTTTTGCATGTAGCTGTCCAGTTTTCCTAGCAACATTCAGTAAAGTGACTGTCTTTCCCCCATTGTGTATTCTTGCCTCTTTTGTTGTAAATTGACCATGTAAGCATGGGTTTATTTCTGGGCTCTCTATTCTGTTCCGTTGAGCTATGTGTCTGCTTTTGTTCCAGTACCATAGTGTTTTGATTACTATAGCTTTGTAGTATAGTTTGGAATCAGGGCGTGTAATACCTCCAGCTTTCTTCTTTCTCAAGTTTGCTTTGGCTATTTGGGGTCTTTTGTGGTTCCATACAAATTTTAGGATTATATGTTCTAGTTCTGTGAAAAATGCCATGAGTATTTTGATAGTTTACCTGTGAAGCTGTCTGTTTGGTAGAGTTTACCTGTGAAGCTGTCTGGTCCTGGACTTTTGTTTCGTGAGTGTTTTTTGATGACTGATTGCTAGTGATTGGTCTGTTCAGATTTTCTGTTTCTTCCTGATTCAGTCTTGGGAGATAGAATGTTTCTAGGAATTTATCCATTTCTTCTAGTTGTCTGATTTGTTGGCATATAGTTGTTTTAGTAACGTTATTATTCTTTGGTATCAGTTTTAAGTTCTCTTTGATTTCTGATTTTATTTATTTGGTTCTCCCCCTCACCCCACCATAAGTCTGGCTAACAGTTTGTCATTTAAAAAAATCTATTCAAAAACCAGCTCTTACTTTTATTGTGTTACTCTTGGTTTCTTAGTTTTTATTTCATTTACTTCTGCTTTCATCTTTATTATTTCCTTCCTTCTGATAACTTTGGGTTTTGTTTGTTCTTTTATAGTTCTTTTAGGTGTACAGTTAGGTTATTTGAGATTTTTCTTGTTTCTTGAGGTAGGCCTGGATCACTATGAACTTCTCTCTTAGAACTGCTTTTGCTGTCCCATAGATTTTGGAAAGTTGTTTCCATTTTCATTTGTCTCCAGGGATTTTTAAATTTTCTCTTTGATTTCTTTGTTGACCTATTGGTTGTCTAGCTGCATGTTGTTTAGTCTCCATGTGTTAGTTTTCTTCTTGTAATGGATGTATTGTTTCATACCACTGTGGTTGAAAAGATGCTTGATATGATTTCAGTTTTCTTAAATTTACTGAGACTAGTTCTGTGGCCTAACATGTAATCTATCCTGGAGAATGTTCCATGTGCACTTGAAAAAAAATGTGTATTCTGCCCTTTTGGAGTGGAATATTCTGTATATATCTGTGAAGTCAATTTGGATTAATGTGTCATTCAAAGCCAATGTTTCCTTATCAATTTTCTGTCTAAATGATCTATCCACTGATGTAAATGGAGTATTAAAGTCTCCTACTATAATTGTGTTACTGTCAGTTTCTTCCTCTGTTTCTGTTAATATTTGCTTTATGTATTTAGGTGCTCCTATGTTGAGTGCATAAATATTTATGAATGTTATATCATCTTCTTGGGTTGACCCCTTTATCATTATGTAATGCCCTTATCTTTTGTTGTATACTGTCTTTTAAAAGTCTGTTTTGTCTGATATGAGTATTGCTACCTAGCCTTTTCTGTTTGTTTGTTTCCATTTGCATGGAATATGTTTTTCCATCCCTTAACTTTCAGTCTGTCTTTAGATCTGAAGTGAGTCTCTTGTAGGCAGCATATAGATGGGTCTTCATTCAGCCACCCTATGTCTTTTGATTGGAGCATTTAGTCCTTTGATTTTTAAAGTGATTATTGATAAGTATATACTTATTGCCAGTTTGTTAATTGTTTTCTGGTTGTTTTTGTAGTTCTTCTGTGTTCATTTCTTTTCTTAGTCTATTCCCTTGTGGTTTGATCATTTTCTTTTGCATTATATTTAGGTTCTGTTCCCTTTATTTTTTGTGTAGCTCTTGTAGGTTTTTGGTCTGTAGTCACCATGAAGTTCATATATATTGACCTATATAGATGTAACAGTTTATTTGAATCTAAGAGTTGCTTAAGTTTGAACACATTCTAAAAGCAGTAAATATTTCCTCCCCCTCCATGTTTTGTTTTTTATGTCATATTTTAATTTTGTGTATTCCTCAACTACTTACAGTTGACTTTAAATTACTGCTTATGTCTTTTCACATTCATACTTGCTTTTTAAGTGCCTGATCCACTGCATTTACTATATATTTGCCTTTACCAGTGAGATTCTTTTTCTTTCGTTTTTAAAAAATTTCTAGTTATGACCTTTCTTTGCCACTTAAAGAAGACCCTTCAGCATTTCTTGTGAAACCAGTTTAGTAGTGGTAAACTCCTTTAGTTTTTGCTTGTCTAAGAAACTCTTTATCTCCCTTCAATTCTGAATCCTTGCTATGTAGAGTATTCTTGGTTGTAAATTTTCTCCTTTTAGCACTCCCTTCTGGCTTGTAAAGTTTCTGCTGAAAAATCAGCTGGTAGCCTTATTGGGGCGGGGGGTGGTTCCCTTGTATGTGACTAGTTGTTTTTCTTTTGCTGCTTTTAAAAATTCAGTTTTTAACTTTTACCATTTAAATTGTGATATGTCTTGGTGTGAACCCTTTTTGGTTTATATTGTTTGGGACTCTCTGGACCTGGATACCTATTTCTTTTTTCCTTAACCCAGGTTAAGGAAATTTTTAGCCATTATTTCTTGAAATAAGTTTTCTGATTCTTTCTCTCTCTTTTCTCTTTCTGGGACCCCTATAACGTAAATGTTAGTACACTTGATGTTCTCACTGACGTCCCTTAAACAATCCTCATTTTTCAAAATTCTTTTTTCTTTTTGTCATTCTGATTGGGTGATTTCCACTATTCTGTCTTCCAGATTGCTGATCTGTTCTTCTGTATCATCTAATCTGCTGATTCATTTCAGTTACTGTATTCTTCAGCTGTGATTTGTTCTATTTTATATTTTCTAATTCTTTCTTGAAGTTCTGTCTTCTTCCATTCTTCTCCTGCATTCAGTGAGCATTTTAATAACCATTACTTTGAACTCTTTATCTGGTAAATTATTTATCTCCATTTAATTAAGTTTTTTTTCCTCCTGGGGTTTTATCTTGTTCTTTCATTTGGAACATACCATTCTGCTTCTAGTTTCTTTTTTTTTCTTTCTTTCTGTGTTTGTTTCTAAGAGTTAGGCAAAACAGGTACCTCTCCCAGTCTTAAAGGCATGGCCTTGTGTAGCAGTGTTTCCTTTGCAGACTGCAGGTGCTGGGCAGGTTTGGCAGGCTGGTTGGCACTGGAGTGGGCGTGGACTGGGGTGGGATCCCAGGGCACACGGGCCGCCCTGGCAGAACAACTAGACCTGGAGTATGTAAGGTGTTATGTTATGAGTATGTAAGGTGTTATGGAGTATGTAAGGTGTTATGATTCTTGACATGAATAGACCTATCAGAAGTTGTTTTATTCATGGTTAAGTCTGATCTTACTCCGTTGAAATGTAAGGCAAACCTAATGCAAACGTCGTGCGGCTTTCTGTTCTTTGTAATGTCCCCCTTATGACATGTGGAGGATCCAGAAATGAATGCTGGATAAACTAACCTACAAAAGACCCAGAACTGTGCCTCATTTTAAAGTAAAACCAAAAGAATATTCCAAAGTGAAGCACTTTCAGTAGCAAAGATTCTAGGCTCTATGTCAGTTCCTATTAAAGGAGGCTGTCCTTGTATCCCTGTGCTCTTTGGGATTTGGCAGCATGTTAAAAACTGTGTTCTCTGGTGTTACTGATAATTAGCAGCTTCTCTGATGAAGCTGGCTTGGACAGAGCTTAGCTGAGATAAACAGGACAGCCCAGTTGGCATCATTCATGCCACCATGTATTAATTTATTGAGCACCTGTGCTAACAAGGCACTAACTTATCCAAGATGCTGATGATTTATTTCTGTTAGGAGGTGATATGAGAAAGCATTGGCCCAACAGGTGAAAGGTACAGATCTTGAGTTTTTACAAACTCATTTTATTCATGATCTTGAGCAAGTGTACCAGGGCTCAGGTTTCTCCATCTACAAAATAAAGAGGATTATTTTTGCATTAAAAACACACACACACAGACATACATACACACAGTGCAGTTAAGGAAAACAGAGTCTAGAAGGATATCCAGCAATATCTTAACTGTTGTTATCTGTAGGTGCTTATGTTTTCTTCTCTTGCCTTCTTTATTTTTGAATTTTTATAAAATGACTGCTATTTACAAAGTTATAATTATTTTTAATGAATGGAGCAGATTCTTTGATTCTGAGCCTCTTTTAACTTTGAAGACATCTATGATTTTATGCACAAGACTTGGTAAAACAGGACAGGACAGTCAGTGCTTGGGCGTTCTGAGACAGAATCCCTTTGGTCTCCTTTTGCTCCTCATCTTTTGTCCACTTCCCTGCTCATTTGCATTTCTACCTGAGAGTGGGCACCAGAGAGAAAGGAGAATATATCTTAGCAATGCTTGAGATAGGGGTAAAAAGCTTTTGTTTTTTTCCCAACTAGTCTTACTAATGACTTTTAACTATACCAATTTTTTTTCTGACTTCCTTAGCCATTAGTTCATTGAATGTGAGCTTTACTGTTAGGGTAGAACTGGTTTAAAATAAAAGAACAGCAGCAAAAAAACTGCATTGTTTTTTGTTTCTGTATTGTATCTTTTTGTCCCATTTTTAGGTACTGTGAGGGTCCACTGGCTTTTCATTCAACATAGACCCCTTTCTTCTCTTCTTAGACTCAGTCTATTCCAGCCTATCTGGTATCTTGAGCTTCTTCCTCCTACCTATGTGCCCAGATCTGCTAGAGCTGGGGTTGGAAAACCCTGCTGCTGGTTTTTGTGCGGCCCACAAGCTCAGAACGGTTGTGTACAGTTTTCAATAGTTGGAAATAATCAAAAGAAGAAAAACAGTTCAGGACACATGAAAATTATATGAGATTCAAATTTCAGTGTTCACAAAGTTGCATTGGAACAGAGGCACATTTCTTTATTTATGTATTATCTCTGGCATCCTCCGAGTTACGCTGGCTGGTTGAGAAGTTGCAAGAGAAACCATATGGCCCTCAAAGCCCGAAATATTTACTGTCTGGTTCTTTAGAGAACAGGTCTGCCAACTCTGCGCTGGAGCCTCCTTTTTCATTGGATATCTTCAAGTCTAAGACCTGTTCAGACGTGCTAACTCATTCAAGAGCTATTTGTTGAGTGCCTACAGCTTGCCAGGCACTATGCTAGACACTGTAGCAAAGAGAGCATGAGGCCTTCCCTGTTAGGAGGGACTCACAACCTAGAGAGGAGCATGGATATGACCACAGGTAAACTACAGCACAGATCTGTGTGCTAGTGCCAGGTGTGAGGTAAGGGCTATGGGAACCCTGGGGGTGTGCCCTAACTCTGCTTGGGAAAGCAGGAAGAGAGGAGGTCATCAGTAGATAATGGATAACACAGTCTTGATAGCTTAAAGCTGTGTTGTTCTACATTGGTGACTTTTATTTAGTTTTTTTT
This sequence comes from Leucopleurus acutus, assembly GCF_964270905.1. Taxonomy (NCBI): domain Eukaryota; kingdom Metazoa; phylum Chordata; class Mammalia; order Artiodactyla; family Delphinidae; genus Leucopleurus; species Leucopleurus acutus. The sequence continues at coordinate 56,665,611 of NC_139145.1, read as the reverse complement.
TTAATTTTTATTTTATATTGGAGGATAGTTGATTAACAATGTTATGTTAGTTTCAGGTGTACACAGTGATTCAGTTATACACATACATGTATCTTATTGCGGGCGGGGGGGGGGTGCTGCTCCAGGTCTTAGTTGCAGCACGTGGGATTGTTTTTTTTCTTTTTTAGTTGTGGCATGCGGGATCTTTTAGTTTTGGCATGTAGGATCTAGTTCCCTGACCAGGGATCAAACCTGGGCCCCTGCATTGGGAGTGAGGAGTCTTAGCCACTGGACCACCAGGGAAGTCCCACATGTATGTATTCTTTTTCAAATTCCTTAGTGAAAACTCTCGAATTGTTCCACTAAAGTTAATTGTTACCTAGAACAAGAGTTTTCATAATTTTAACGAGTGTGCCTTTAACATTTCAATTGTACATTGTACAGTGTAATTATTGTCCTGTTACAGGATCAACATTTTATAGAGCTATGTAAATAAACATTGTATAGAATGACTTTAGGTTATCATCATCAAAATATAAAATTTTCTTTTAAGAGCCACTATTAGCTATCTACTTATGGGCAAAGGGGAATAGGCTTTTACATTAAAATTGCAGTTTTCATTTACTTTAAGTTTATTTTTAAATGTTTCTCAGTACTAAAAGGCTTTACGGTACTAAGGATATATATTTTTTTCTTAATGAAAAGGAGAGTACTGGGCTCCATTCATGATTTCCTGATTCATAATGTTGGGGGCTGGGGTAGGGAGGTTACAGACTTCTATTTTTAATAAACTCCCAAGTGACTTCCATCTACACTAAAGTCTGGGAACTACTACTAAGGATAGTATTGATTAAAGATGCATTTATAAAAGTTATTTTTTTTTATTTTTATTTTTTTTTTGCGGTACGCGGGCCTCTCACGGTTGTGGCCTCTCCCGTTGCGGAGCAACAGGCTCCGGACGTGCAAACTCAGCGGCCATGGCTCACGGGCCTAGCCGCTCCGCGGCATGTGGGATATTCCTGGACCAGGGCTCGAACCCGTGTCCCCTGCATCGGCAGGCGGACTCTCAACCACTGCGCCACCAGGGAAGCCCTATAAAAGTTATTTTTAACTTCATTTTTTAAAACTCTTTTCTCTTTCCTATCACCTTCTATCAGCCTTTGACATACACAGGGCTTTTTCACGTTCCCTAAGACAAGTGAAGGAATCCTTCTGATTTCCTAAAGCATGCCCTCTGTCCCTCTTCTCTTCCTTTTTTTTGGGGGGGGAAAAAAATAGAGCAAAATGTATATATTTGGAATAATTTTTCATGTGTATATTTAGACATGTATATGTATTGATGTGACAGTTAACATTTTTCTTGTTTGTCCTCTCTCATGTTGACCCTGAAATCCTCTTTGGGGTCCTCCCCAGTTTCATTCCCTTTGCCCTCCAGTGGAAAGTTAACGTGAATTTTAATGTGTATCCTTTTGAACTCTGTTTTCATACTTAAAATTGATTTTTTGTGTCCACATATAACCATCTGGTATGTGTGTGTGTGTATGTCTCACACTGTCCGTAAATGGTATCAGAGTGTACTCTCATTTTTCATGTGTTTTTCACTCAGTTTTATCTTTTTGAGATACATGCTGGTTCAGTCCTGTAAATGCTGTGTAGAAATGACACATTTATTTATCCCTTTCCCCTATTGATAGACACTTAGAATTGTTTCTCATTTTTTACCACTGTAAGCAGTGCTGCAGTGAACATCTTTGCAGACATCCTTTTGCACATGTGTGAGTTTTGACATGATGTATACCTAGCACTGGAAGTGAAGGCATATGTGCAGCTTTGCTTTTTTTAGATATTGCCAAGTCATTCTCCACAGTGACTGAATCGGTTTATCTGCCTGACATAGTTTTCATTTGGAGCAGTAGGTTCATATACATACAGAATACCGCATGTGGCATGTCTTGTGTCCCAGGCAGTGCTCTCAGTTCTTTGAATGCATTCAGTGTGTGGGAGCCAGTATGTTACTATCTAACCTGAACTGTTAAAGATTTAAGCAGAAGTTAGCTAGGCTGTGGAGGTTGGAGTGGAGGTGGTGCAATGGAGGCCTAGAGTATCAGGGAGGAGAAAAGAACCAAAGGGGCGAATCTCTTCATAGGCTTTTGGACCAGCTGATGTTGAACCACCCAGAGATCTGACATAGAGATACCCCAGCACCTGCCCTTCTCATTGTCCTCCCTGCAGCCTTGGCAGGTCCTGTTTTTTCTACAATAACGAACTATAGAAATGATCCCTGGAAGTATAGTCTTAGGTCCTGTTTATTCTAAAATGTGAAGGCTTTTAACATGTGCCACAGCCTCCATAAAATAGCCCTAGCACCCCTGAGACCAAGAAGCTACAAGTCATAAAGGCCTCACTGCAGGTGAGTGGGCTCCAGGGGTTCCTGGCTTAAACAGGTCTCCATGGCTGTGGGGAGCCATGTTTTCTGCTTGCAAAGATTATAAGGCCCTGCCAACTTCTTTGTGGAAGTGTCTTTTGAGGATGAGTGCACAATTTCTAACTGGTATGAGGAATTTGTAACAGCAAACTGTGCAGACTTTGGGTCTGTTTAGCCATCTGGACCGCCCAGAGGGGTCTAAGGCCAGGACCACTCATTGCTCTGTGGCTTCTCAGTGATGAGAGAGGGGCTCTAGCTGTTGGTCCTTGGCTCTCATCTTCTGGGGTACAGGCTGAGAATATCTCTCTTTCCCCAACCCTGGTTGCCAGGAATATCCTTAGGCCCCTGATTACCAGCCTCTAAAGGCCAATTAGTGTCTGCCTGCCTTGTTTATTCTACCACCATTAAAGTGAACCAACACATAACTACTCTGTTTCCTACTTCCTGTGAATGAACAGGAAGTGGAAGGAAGGAAGCAAGGAAGTTGATGAAGAGAGAAAGAAAAGTCTTAACGAAGACTTGGTTCCTGCATTAACCAGCCAATAACATTATGGTGACTCAATAAAAAATGTTTGCCAGTAGGTAAAGTAAGCCAGGACACCAAGATGATGTATCTAGCAGGGTTGGGACTACGGTGAGGGAAGAGAGACACCTGGGATGTACAACTTAAGGAGACGATGACCCTTAACAATCCTGAGAGGGAGAGCCTCTTTAAATTTAAGTAAGTGCTAAAGATGATCAATTTTTTTAAGTAAAAATATATGTGAATGAGTTTGTGTGTATAAGGAAAAGGGTCTCGAACATGCACCAAATTGTTAGTAACGGTGACCAGATTTCATGGTGGTGACAATGGGGAAGATTATATTTCTCAAAAATGCGGCAAAATTGTGGATGATTAGTATTACTTTTATTTCACCTTTTTTATTTTTCAAATAAGAAAGGTTAGAAGGAAAAAAATGAAAATATTTTAAAATAAAGTTGTAATCTTAACCTTTTAAAAGAAATAAATAAGGAAGTGCTGAGGAGATGCTCCCTCTCAGGCTGGTTGTAGGTCATCGCCTCCTAAAATTGTGCACCCCACCTGTCTCTCTTGCCTCACTTAGTCCTGGCCCTGGCTGGGTTTAAATTCCCACTTTGGGTGTTTTGTCAGCATCCAGACCTGAGTCCTGCCTCTCATTTCCCTCATCTATGGGCCATGATTAACAAGGCTAAAGAATAGACATTGGTTCAGTGTGTCATTAGTTTGACATTTCAGATTACATCTGAAATTTTATAGCAGTCAACGGGAAAGGGGGGTTTCAGATACAGAATTTCAGTTTAGAGAGAACTTTTCAGGAATGTGTATGTTGCAGCTTAGCGTGGATAATTGAAAATTGTGCCCCCCCCCAGCCCCTCTATTAACATCAATAATTGAAAGCTGGCTCTGGGTACCACTGTGGCGAAATAGGAGCAAGTGGGTTTGATTTGCTTAGGAACTAGAAAACCACCTTAGAGACTTCTGCAACATCAGAGTTCTTTGGGCTTCTTAAGTACTTTGTCCATGGCTGGCTGGTGAAACAGGTGGTTGTGGTGGAGCCATTTAAGGGAATCAGTGGTAATAGAATAAATGAAATGTACATGACATTTTTGTTTCAAGGAACCAGTCCTCCACTCACGCACATTATCTCCTCACCATGCTCTGCAAATCTGGACCCCAAAGGCAATTTCCAGCTGAAGTCGGCAAGAATAACATTGGTCATGGAAAAGGTCCTGGGGTTACCAAATTATCACAGTTTTAACTTTTCCTTTGGTTTCTCATAACCAGTCCTGCAGAAGACCTTTCCCTCCTTCAGCTCATGTTCTGTTGGGAGTACTGAGAAGCTTAGCCACATCTGAGTGCCAAGTCAACTTGGCAGGGGTAAAGGTGTGGGAGGGCACAAGGATTTATATAGTTGACAACAAAACAAGTTAGGTGGGGTGAGCCTGTAAAATTAAAAAAAAAAATTATCCTGACACTCTGAAGTAAGCACCTTCTCCTTTGGGGACTGCTAGAGCAGAAACCCACCTCCCACCTTCTCTTTTCCCCTCTCTCTTTCCACCCTGCATGCCTGCAAGCACCTCCACTTGCTGCCCTTCACTTTAGCCTTTGTTCTTCGGTCTTTGCACTTAGCCTGAGAGTAAGACATATGGGGAGATCACCCAGGAAGCTCTGTTTGCCATTTCAGAGTTAACTGTGCTGTGCAGCTAATTTGATTATCAACATTTAACTGAAAACACCTGCAGGGGCTGTCAGAGTACAGCCAGCCTGGTAGTGTGGGCCCCATACAAACCCTTCTCACTGTCAGACTGAATTAAATGAACGTGGCTTTGAGCGTATGTGCCTTGGTTGGGCCTTGGAGCAACTCCTTGCATCGTTTTGGTGGCTCCTTGGGGTCGAGCTAGGATGCCCAGAGAGCCTGTCTTACTTTTGGACGCATGTCCTTGTAGCCTTATCAAGGTAGTGTTTGTGGGAACTGACCCAGTGGTGCAACCTGTCTGGGGAAAATAAGCTTGTTTGATGCAGGCTTTGCAGGGCCTGGGCAGGATCTAGAGATAGGGGGTAAGATGCGGAATTCTCTTGCTGCCCAAAACCTAGGCTCTTATTGCCTCATGCTGTCTTCTCCCATTTTGAATGACCAAGCCAGCTGTCACTCAGCTTCAGGACATCTGGATGGGGAAGTTCTAATGTGAAGCCCCAGGATTGGGACCTAGCTCTATATAACAGGGCATTTTGAACTGCTTCATCATGAGTTCAGATGGCCATTCCAGTAAGGGAGTGCCGGTTAGGTGCACCTACTCACTATTATGTCCTGTGAACACAGCAGTGAGTTTTGTTTTTTTTTTTAATATGGTATAAAAGTACAGATTAAATCTATTATAAAGATAATTTTAGAAAGTGTTAAATGCTCTCAGGGAAGGGAATGCAGTTAGAATGATGAGAGTGGGCAAAGAACTGTTAGATCAGATGGTCAGAGTGTGACATTTAAGTCACTACCTGAATGAAGTGGGAGAGCAAAGCCATGTGAAGAATTAGAGGGAGATTCTTCAAGGCAGAGGGAACGGTAAGTGCAAATTCCCTGAGAAAGGGACCTGCTTGACCTGGAAACATAAGTGGCTTGTTCAAGGAATAATATCAGTGTGTCACAAGATGAATTTGGACAGCTAAGCAGGGACCAGACCAGGTAGGGTTTGGGGAGCCATGGGAAGAAGTTTGAATTCCGTTCCATTAGGAAGCCACTGGACGGTTTTCAGGAGTGAGTGACGTGATCTGTTTCTTCTTTTTTTTTTTACATCTTTTTTGGAGTATAATTGCTTTACAGTGGTGTGTTAGTTTCTGCTTTATAACAAAGTGAATCAATTGTACATATACGTATGTTCCCATATCTCTTCCCTCTTGCGTCTCCCTCCCTCCCACCCTCCCTATCCCACCCCTCTAGGTGGTCACAAAGCACGGGGCTGATCTCCCTGTGCTATGCGGCTGCTTCCCACTAGCTATCTGTTTTATGGTTGGTACTGTATATATGTCCATGCCACACTCTCGCTTTGTCACAGCTTTCCCTTCCCTCTCCCCATATCCTCAAGTCCATTCTCTAGTAGGTCTGTGTCTTTATTCCTGTCTTACCCCTAGGTTCTTCATGACATTTTTTTTTTCTTAAATTCCATATATATGTGTTAGCATACGGTATTTGTCTTTCTCTTTCTGGCTTACTTCACTCTGTATGACAGACTCTAGGTCCATCCACCTCATTACAAATAGCTCAATTTTGTTTCTTTTTATGTCGAGTAATATTCCATTGTATATATGTGCCACATCTTCTTTATCCATTCATCCAATGATGGACACTTAGGTTGCTTCCATCTCCTGGCTATTGAAAATAGAGCTGCAGTGAACATTTTGGTACATGACTCTTTTTGAATTATGGTTTTCTCAGGGTATATGCCCAGTAGTGGGATTGCTGGGTCATATGGTAGTTCTATTTGTAGTTTTCTAAGGAACCTCCATCCTGTTCTCCATAGTGGCTGTACCAATTCACATTCCCACCAGCAGTGCATGAGGGTTCATTTTCTCCACATCCTCTCCAGCATTTATTGTTTCTAGGTTTTTTGATGATGGCCATTCTGACTGGTGTGAAATGATATCTCATTCTAGTTTTGATTTGCATTTCTCTAATGATGAATGATGTTGAGCATTCTTTCATGTGTTTGTTGGCAGTCTGTATATGTTCTTTGGGAAAATGTCTATTTAGGTCTTCTGGCCATTTTTGGATTGGATTGTTTCTTTTTTTGTTATTGAGCTGCTTATAAATTTTGGAGATTAATCCTTTGTCAATTGCTTCATTTGCAAATACTTTCTCCCATTCTGAGGGTTGTCTTCTGGTCTTGTTTATGGTTTCCTTTGCTGGGCAAAAGCTTTGAAGTTTCATTAGGTCCCATGTGTTTATTTTTGTATTTATTTCCATTTCTCTAGGAGGTGGGTCAAAAAGGATCTTGCTGTGATTTATGTCATAGAGTGTTCTGCCTATGTTTTCCTCCAAGAGTTTGATAGTGTCTGGCCTTACATTTAGGTCTTTAATCCATTTTGAGCTTCTTTTTGTGTACAGGGAGTGATCTAATCTCATACTTTTACATGTACCTGTCCAGTTTCCCCAGCACCACTTATTGAAGAGGCTGTCCTTTCTCCACTGTACATTCCATACCATATGTGCGTGGGTTTATCTCTGGGATTTCTTTCCTGTTCCATTGACCTATATTTCTGTTTTTGTGCCAGTACCATACTGTCTTGATTACTGTAACTTTATAGTATAGTCTGAGGTCAAGGAGCCTGATTCCTCCAGCTCCATTTTTCGTTCTCAAGATTGCTTTGGCTATTCGGGGTCTTTTGTGTTTCCATACAAATTGTGAAATGTTTTGTTCTAGTTCTGTGAAAAATGCCAGTGGTTGTTTCATAGGGATTGCATTGAATCTGTAGATTGCTTTGGGTAGTAGAGTCATTTTCACAATGTTGATTCTTCCAATCCAAGAACATGGTATATCTCTCCATCTATTTGTATCATCTTTAATTTCTTTCATCAGTGTCTTATAATTTTCTGCATACAGGTCTTTTGTCTCCTTATGTAGGTTTATTCGTAGATACTTTATTCTTTTTGTTGCAACGGTAAATGGGAGTGTTTTCTTGATTTCATTTTCAGATTTTTCATCATTAGTGTATAGGAATGCCAGAGATTTCTGTGCATTAATTTTGTATCCTGCTACTTTACCAAATTCATTGATTAGCTCTAGTAGTTTTCTGGTAACATCTTTAAGATTCTCCAAGTATAGTATCATATCATCTGCAAACCGTGACAGCTTTACTTCTTCTTTTCCGATTTGGATTCCTTTTATTTCCTTTTCTTTTCTGATTGCTGTGGCTAAAACTTCCAAAACTATGTTGAACAAGAGTGATGGGAGTGGGCAACCTTGTCTTGTTCCTGATCTTAGTGGAAATGGTTTCAGTGTTTCACCATTGTGGACGATGTTGGCTGTGGGTTTGTCATATATGGCCTTTATTATGTTGAGGAAAGTTCCCTCTATGCCTACTTTCTGCAGGGTTTTTATCAGAAATGGGTGTTGACTTCTGTCGAAAGCTTTCTCTGCATCTATTGAGATGACCATATGGTTTTTATCCTTCAATTTGTTAATATGGTGTATCACGTTGATTGATTTGCGTATATTGAAGAATTCTTGCATTCCTGGAATAAACACCACTTAATCATAGTGTATGATCCTTTTAATGTGCTGTTGGATTCTGTTTGCTAGTATTGTGTTGAGGATTTTTGCATCTATGTTCATCAGTGATATTGGCCTGTAGTTTTCTTTCTTTGTGACATCCTTCTCTGGTTTTGGTATCACGGTGATGGTGGCCTCGTAGAATGAGTTTGGGAGTGTTCCTACCTCTGCTATGTTTTGGAAGGGTTGGGAAGGATAGGTGTTAGCTCTTCTCTGAATGTTTGACAAAATTCGCCTGTGAAGCCATCTGGTCCTGGGTTTTTTTTTTTTTTTTTGCGGTACGCGGGCCTCTCACTGTTGTGGCCTCTCCCGTTGTGGAGCACAGGCTCCAGACGCACAGGCTCAGCGGCCATGACTCACGGGCACAGCCGCTCCGCGGCATGTGGGATCTTCCCGGACCGGGGCACGGACCCGTGTCCCCTTCATCGGCAGGCGGACTCTCAACCACTGCGCCACCAGGGAAGCCCCTGGGTTTTTGTTTGTTGGAAGATTTTTAATCACAGTTTCAATTTCAGTGCTTGTGATTGGTCTGTTCATATTTTCTATTTCTTCCTGATTCAGTCTTGGCAGGTTGTGCATTTCTAAGAATTTGTCCATTTCTTCCAGGTTGTCCATTTTATTGGCATATAGCTGCTTGTAGTAATCTCTCATGATCCTTTGTATTTCTGCAGTGTCAGTTGTTACTTCTCCTTTTTCATTTCTAATTCTATTGATTTGAGTCTTCTCCCTTTTTTTCTTGATGAGTCTGGCTAATGGTTTATCAATTTTGTTTATCTCCTCAAAGAACCAGCTTTTAGTTTTATTGATCTTTGCTATCGTTGCCTTCATTTCTTTTTCATTTATTTCTGATCTGATCTTTATGATTTCTTTCCTTCTGGTAACTTTGGGTTTTTTTGTTCTTCTTTCTCTAATTGCTTTAGGTTCAAGGTTAGTTTGTTTATTCGAGATGTTTCCTGTTTCTTAAGGTAGGATTGTATTGCTATAAACTTCCCTCTTAGAACTGCTTTAGCTGCATCCCATAGGTTTTGGGTCGTCATGTCTCCGTTGTCATTTGTTTCTAGGTATTTTTTTCTTTTCTCTGTGATTTCTTCAGTGATCACTTCGTTATTAAGTAGTGTAATGTTTAGCCTCCATGTGTTTGTATTTTTTACAGATCTTTTCCTGTAATTGATATCTAATCTCATAGCATTGTGGTCGGAAAAGATACTTGATACAATTTCCATTTTCTTAAATTTACCAAGGCTTGATTTGTGACCCAAGATATGATCTATCCTGGAGAACGTTCCATGAGCATTTGAGAAAAATGTGTATTCTGTTGTTTTTGGATGGAATGTCCTATAAATATCAATTAAGTCCATCTTGTTTAATGTATCATTTAAAGCTTATTTTTTCTTATTTATTTTCATTTTGGATGATCTGTCCATTGGTGAAAGTGAGGTGTTAAAGTCCCCTACTATGAATGTGTTACAGTCGATTTCCCCTTTTATGGCTGTTAGTATTTGCTTTATGTATTGAGGTGCTTCTGTGTTGGTTACATAAATATTTACAATTATTATGTCTTCTTCTTGGATCGATCCCTTGATCATTATGTAGTGTCCTTCTTTGTCTCTTGTAATAGTCTTTAAAGTCTATTTTGTCTGATACGAGAATTGCTACGCCAGCTTTCTTTTAATTTCCATTTGTATAGAATAACTTTTTCCATCCCCTTACTTTCAGTCTGTATGTGTCTCTAGGTCTGAAGTGGGTCTCTTGTAGACAGCATATATATGGGTCTTGTTTTTGTATCCATTCAGCTAATCTGAATGGATTTAATTTAATCCATTTACATTTAAGGTAATTTAATCCATTTACATTTAATCCATTTACATTTAAGGTAATTATCGATATGTATGTTCCTACTCCCATTTTCTTAATTGTTTTGGGTTCGTTATTGTAGGTCTTTTCCTTCTCTTGTGTGTCTTGCCTAGAGTAGTTTCTTTAACATTTGTTGTAAAGCTGGTTTGGTGGTGCTGAACTCTCTCAGCTTTTTCTTGTCTGTGAAGGTTTTAATTTCTCCATCAAATCTGAATGAGATCCTTGCTGGGTAGAGTACTCTTGGTTGCAGGTTTTTCTCCTTCATCACTTTAAATATGTCCTGCCACTCGCTTCTGGCTTGCAGAGTTTCTGCTCAAAGATCAGCTGTTAACCCTATGGGGATTCCCTTGTGTGTTTTTTGTTGTTTTTCCCTTGCTGCTTTTAGTATGTTTTCTTTGTATTTAATTTTTGACAGTTTGATTAATATGTGTCTTGCCGTGTTTCTCCTTGGATTTATCCTGTATGGGACTCTCTGTGCTTCCTGGACTTGATTAACTATTTCCTTTCCCATATTAGGGAAGTTTTCAACTATAATCTCTTCAAATATTTTCTCAGTCCCTTTCTTTTTCTCTTCTTCTTCTGGAACCCCTGTAATTCAAATGTTGGTGCGTTTAATGTTGTCCCAGAGGTCTCTGAGACTGTCCTCAGTTCTTTTCATTCTTTTTTCTTTATTCTGCTCTGCAGTAGTTATTTCCACTGTTTTATCTTCCAGGTCACTTATCCATTCTTCTGCTTCAGTTATTCTGCTATTGATCCCATCTAGAATTTTTTTAATTTCATTTATTGTGTTGTTCATCATTGCTTGTTTCATCTTTAATTCTTCTAGGTCCTTGTTAAATGTTTCTTGCATTTTGTCTATTCTGTTTCTAAGATTTTGGATCATCTTTACTATCATTATTCTGAATTCATTTTGAGGTAGACTGCCTATTTCCTCTTCATTTGTTCGGTCTGGTGGGTTTTTATCTTGCTCCTTCATCTGCTGTGTGTTTTTCTATCTTCTCATTTTGCTTATCTTACTGTGTTTGGGGTCTCCTTTTTGCAACCTGCAGGTTCGTAGTTCCCATTGTTTTTGGTGTCTGTCCCCAGTGGCTAAAGTTGGTTCAGTGGGTTGTGTAGGCTTCCTGGTGGAGGGGACTAGTGCCTGTGTTCTGGTGGATGAGGCTGGATCTTGTCTTCTGGTGGGCAGGTCCACGTCTGGTGGTGTGATTTGGGGTGTCTGTGGACTTACTATGATTTTAGGCAGCCTCTCTGCTAATGGGTGGAGTTGTGTTCCTGTCTTGCTAGTTGTTTGGCATAGGGTGTCCAGCACTGTTGCTTGCTGGTCGTTGAGTGAAGCTGGTGCCGGTGTTGAGATGGAGATCTGTGGGAGATTTTCACCGTTTGATATTATGTGCAGCTGGGAGGTCTCTTGTGGAGCAGTGTCCTGAAGTTGGCTCTCCCACCTCAGAGGCACAGCACTGACTCCTGGCTGCAGCACCAAGAGCCTTTCATCCACATGGCTCAGAATAAAAGGGACAAAAAGTAGAAAGAAAGAAAGGAAGGAAGGAAGGAAGAAAGAAAAAGGAAAGAAGGAAGGAAGGAAGCAAGGAAGGAAAGAAAGAAGGGAGGGAGGGAGGAAGGAAAGAAAGAATATAAAATAAAGTAAAGTAAGATAAAATAACATTATTAAAATAAAATATAATTAAGAAAAAAAATTTTTTAAGAAAAAAACCCCAAAAAACGGACAGATAGAACCCTAGGACAAATGGTGAAAACAAAGCTATACAGACAAAATCTCACACTGAAGCATACACATACACACTCACAAAAAGAGGAAAAGGGGAAAAAATAATAAATCTTGCTCTCGAAGCCCACCTCCTCAATTTGGGATGATTCGTTGGCTATTCATGTATTCCACAGATGCAGGGTACATCAAGTTGATTGTGGAGCTTTAATCCGCTGCTTCTGAGGCTGCTGGGAGCGATTTCCCTCTCTCTTCTTTGTTCTCACAGCTCCGGGGGCTCAGTTTTGGATTTGACCCCGCCTCTGCGTGTAGGTCGCTGGAGGGCGTCTGTTCTTCACTCAGACAGGACGGGGTTAAAGGAGCAGCTGCTTCGGGGGCTCAGGCTTACTCAGGCCGGGTGGGAGGGAGGGGCACGGAGTGCGAGCCGGGCCTGCGTCGGCAGAGGCCGTCGTTACGTTGCACCAGCCTGAGGCGCGCCGTGCGTTCTCCCGGGGAGGTTGTCCCTGCATCACGGGACCCTGGCAGTGGCGGGCTGCACAGGCTCCCCGGAAGCGGGGTGTGGATAGTGACCTGTGCTCGCACACAGGCTTCTTGGTGGCGGCAGCAGCAGCCTTAGCGTCTCATGCCCGTCACTGGGGTCTGCGCTTTTAGCCGCGGCACGCGCCCCGTCTCTGGACCTCCTTTAAGCAGCGCTCTTAGTACTCTCTCCTCAAGCACCAGGAAACAAAGAGGGAAGAGAACGTCTCTTGCCTCTTCGGCAGGTCCAGACTTTTCCCCGGACTCCCTCCCGGCTAGCCGTGGTGCACTAACCCCCTGCAGGCTGTGTTCACGCCGCCAAGTCCAGTCCTCTCCCTGCGCTCCGACCGGAGCCCGAGCCTCCTCGCCCAGCCCCGCCCGCCCCGGCGGGTGAGCAGACAAGCCTCTCAGGTTGGTGAGTGCCGGTCGGCACTGATCCTCTGTGCGGGAATCTCTCCGATTTGCCTTGCGCACCCCTATTGCTGCACTCTCCGCCGCGGCTCTGAAGCTTCCCCCTCCGCCACCCGTAGTCTCCGCCCGCGAAGGGGCTTCCTAGTGTGTGGAAACCTTTCCTCCTTCACAGCTCCCTCCCACTGGTGCAGGTCCCATCCCTATCCTTTTGTCTCTATTTATTCTTTTTTCTTTTGCCCTACCCAGGTACGTGGGGACTTTCTTGCCTTTTCGGAGGTCTGAGGTCTTCTGCCAGCGTTCAGTAGGTGTTCTGTAGGAGTTTTTGCACGTGTAGATGTATTTCTGGTGTATCTGTGGGGAGGAAGGTGATCTCCCTGTCTTACTCTTCCGCCATCTTCCCCTCGTCCCTCACGTTGTTCTTCATTTCTCCAGTGTTGGTCTGTTGATCTCTAGAGAATGAGCTGAACTGGGGCAAGAGCGGAGTCAGGGAGACCAATTGGGAGGCTATTGCAGTAGTTCAGGCAGAAGATGCTGGAGGCCTGAACTGGGATGTTGGTGGTGGAAGTGGTGAGAAGTAGTCACATTGGGATCTATTTTGAAGATAGAGCCAATAGGATTGACTTAAGGGCTGGACGTGACATGTGAGAGGAGTCAAGGATGATTTCTGGGGTTTTGGCCTTCTACAGGAAAGAAAGGGGGGTCTAGTTTTGTTGTATGGGTGTGGTGGGGCAGGCAGAGATCAGGGATGAACGTATCCAAGGTTCTGTTGAGAGCTGTGAGCATTCAGATGCTTTTTCTTACATATATATCAACGCTGAACTGATGACATCGCTTAGGACATCTGTAGAGGTAGAGGACAGGTCCCAGGACAGAGTCCCAGGCACTGTAGCATTTAGAAGTAGGGAGAGAAAGATCTAGCAACAAAAACTGGAAGGAGCAGCCTGCGATCAGAACAGAAGCTCCTGGATGTGTCCTAGTTAGGACTCACACCTTATAGAATGAACCAAAATCGAACTCACAAAGACTAAGCCTGTCTTTTGGGGAGTCGGTTACTTGGTTTATTTAAGATAATAACCGTGTAATTGGTTTACCACTGATGTATTTGGAAATGGCGTGTCGTTCAAGAGTGAAGCCCTGGAGTCCGACAGACCTGAGTTCAAATTCCACTTACACCACTTACAGCTGGGGGCCTCCTACAATTTTCTGACATCTGGGCCTCTGTGTCCTCATTTATAAAATGGGGGGAACAGTAGGACCTACCTCAGAGTCATGTTGTAAAGATTGAGTTGATGCATGGAAAGTGCATCATGAAAGTTGATGCTTGCAAAGTGCCTGTCTGTCATGGAGTCAGTGCTCAAAAATGGCAACTTTTACCTCATTAACTGTTGTCAGGGTCTTTTGCTGGGAATGTTTTAATACTTTATGGAATACTGTATTTTCTACTTTGCCTTTTTGGGTCTTCATTTGCTATTTATAATGGCTGTTTGGTATCTGTTGCTGGTTCTCAGCTTGTGTTAATGCCCCAGTTGCTTCAGCCTTGACACTTGCCCTGACCCCCGGGAGACAATAATGATATCACCCTGGAAGGGTTTGGAGAAATTCCTTCAGGGTGACTGAGCTGAGTGTTCTCTCTGGACTGCCATAGGAATATGGAGCTGTGTTGACTCTTTCCATCTAGGGAGAAAAGCTCCTGTCACTATTTGTTCCTGCTTAAAAGTCAAGAGGGATCAGAATTCATGCGTAAGATATATATGAACATAAAAAGTTGAATAGTAAAATTGCTTTGCATTTGTTGAAGATCTGCCATGTGTCAGATGCTTTTACTATTCAGTATCTGCTATCATTGCAAAAATCCCAAAAAGCAGATACTGGGATTTTTAGTTTACAGAAGAGAACATTGAAATTCAAAGAGTCACACATCTTGCCCGAAGCTACACTGTTACCAAGTTTCAAAGTCAGGATTTGTATCCATGATCCTATCTGAGTTCCAAGCCTGTTTTATTCCTCACTACCTTCCACCTCTACATAAGCGTTAATTACAGATCTGAAGCCAAGATGATGGGAATTGGTATATAGCTCACTTTAAGCAGACCTTTCCTTCTAATGTATTTTATTTCCTTTTGAATTTCATAAAACAAGATTATTCCTTTTCAAACCAAAGAAGTCTTAGGTGATTTAGTTTTTCCTGTGGTGGCTATTTAAATGATCTTTTTCTACAGAACTTCACGAGTTTTGATGAGTGTGAAAAATGGAGGGAAAAGGTTGATGTTGCTTATCTTTATTTGGGTATTCGTAGCTAAACATTTTATTGCATTCCTTAAGATCAAAGGTCATCACTGTTGAGCATATATTTTTCTGGACCACACCAATAGGTTATAGTCATGAAGAATCTCAGCAGAGTATATTTACCAGTTGAGGGCAGTCCTTAATGCACCTTGAGTTTTTTTTCTTTTTCCCCTAGTCCCAGGCTGCATTGTTTCCTAGATGTGGTCTAGTTTACATTAATAATGATCTAAGCCATGGGCAATACTCACCTTCCTGAGGAAGCTGGTCTACCATTTAGAAATACATCTAAAATTCTGGCTTCATTTTCACCCCAAGTGTACACTGTAATAGCTGGTCCAATGGTCAGTTTTACTGTAGCCAAATTTACCTTTGTCTCCCTTTCTCCCCTTCGTTCCACTTGGATGTTTCTTCTGGGTTGGGAGATCAAGTCTTATTTGCCTGACTTTCCTCAGCATCTAGTCTGTTGACCACATTGTAGGTGCTCAGTAAAAATTTTTTGAATTGAGAAGAATCTCACCTTTATGTCCTCTTCTTAACTTCTTACTTCGTTACTTCTTAACTCAGATTCAGTATGTCTTTATCCCATCTTGTATCTTGGGGCTTATCTCTCTCATAAGAAGTCCTTGAGATACTTCATTTGCAGAGGACCAATTTTAAGTCATTACACATGATAAAAATTATAGCATGATTTTAGAGCAAATAAAGTTCTCCAAGATAAGACACTGTAGCTCTGTCCACGTTCAATTTATTGAAGGTATCTCGGCAGGATCCATCCATCCATGTTGTTGACATTTGTATCATGCCACCAGCCCAGTCCATCCAGATGCATTCAAAGTATAGTGAAAACTATAATTCAGGGAGAGTTTAACAGTCTGAAGAAGATCTTACTTTTAATGATATGAGTGTAGGGGATTGATTAATTTCCAAGGGGATTTGGGATTACAGCCATGGTCACAGTATTCCTGTTGCTTAATCCCATGTTAAAAAATTTAAAAAGAAGTTTCTTTATCATAAGCTATTAAAATAGAAAAAGAAAAGAAAATGAAATTGAAGCAGATTGGGCTGTCTGTGCCCCAACGTGGGCGCTGGATTCTCAGCTCCCTGCGCTGATTGATTTGTGATGGCTCATACAAGTGAATTTGGATTGCAGGGAAAAGCTTCTCACTCCTTTTTGCTCCCTTGAGCGAAGTGCATGGAGTGCTCCAGGGAAATCTGGCAGGAGAGCAGGGGAAGGAATACGGCCTGAGTTTCCACAGATTTGGAGGGAGACATGTCTGTAAGGAAAAGGGAACCCTGCCCTTTTCACTACCCTACTTAAAGCCACAGTCTGCACTCTCCAGCATGGCATATGAAGGCAGGCTTCATCTGGAAACCGTTTCCCCTTTACCTTCACTCCTGTCCACTCCATGCCAAAGGCCTGACGCTCTGGGAACCATCAGCCGCTTGCAGTGCCCGCAGACTTGTGCACCTCTCTACCTTTGCTTATGCCCTTATCTCCATCAAACACTTTCTGCGCAGGTAAAATTTGCTGTCCCCCACCTCAACCCTGCGCATTGTGCGTGCTGTGGTCACAGCCTCTGAAACACTTAATTCACCAATTTTTCTTCTTGTCTGTTATAGGACAAGCTCCTTGATGACAGACCCAGTGTCTGCCTCATCATTGGTCCCACTCTGCCCGGCCTGCTGTAGGTGCTTCACAGAGCATCCTCTGGTGGGAGGGAGTGGGGGAGTCCTTCACCAGCTAGTCCCATATACACACGTAATGACAAACTGCGGCAGAGTTCACTCCCTTAGTGACAGGGAGTTGGGTGGCTTTGGGGTTGAGCTAAGAGCCAAAGGATTAGTAGAATTTAGTTGGGTAAAGAAAAGGGACACGAGGGAAGAGGCTCCCAGATAATGGCACGTGAGCAGTGTAGTTGGAGCACAGAGGGGAAGAGCCAAGGTGGAGATTAGCTTAGGAGAAGTAGGCAGGGGCAGTAAGCGTGTATAACGAATAATTTCTAAGTGAAGTCATTAGTTTTGAGCTTTGTAACTAGACAGGCAGCACTGAAAGCCAGATCCTGTTCAGGCAGTCCTGGACTTTGAGGTAGGTGATGGCATATGCAGAGCGCTCCAAAGCATTTGTTCAGCTAAACCAAGTGTTGATCCCTTCCAGCTGGATTTGAGTGAGCGCCAAAAGTTAGCTGAGGAGTCCCAGCCCTGAGTGGCTGGTGAGGACAAGGAAGGAAGCAGACCTTTTAACCAAAAGAACGCCCTGAAATTCAAGTCCGGTGGAAATTGTCTTGGTTGTTGAGACTGTCTCTTAACTTTTTTTTTATTATAATGTTTGTAATATTTAAATAATTTTGGCTGCATTGATCCCTTTTACGCAAGGGAACTTTCAGCCTCTTAGGGCTGATAGATTGTTCATCAGTGATTTTCACAAAGCAGCAAGAGAAAACTCTTGTTTTCATCCCAGTCTTTGATTGTCAGAGCTGGCTGTTTGGGGTTCCAGACAGTGGCTGCTAATGCAGCTTCCCACTGACCGTATGTCAGGAAGTTGATCTTTGTCGGAAGAATCCTTTTCTCTCCAGAGTATCTGGAAAAAGACTTGTAAAGCTGGAGATAGCCATTCAACGAACTAGAAAACTTCCAGCCCCCTCTGGCATTGCTAAAATGACACAGACCCGTTGTCTGTCGTTTATTTAGAATTTCAACTATGGAGGAAATGAACCTGGGCCTCCATCTTTCTTTTTTATCGTACAGACAACTTTTGCCAATACACCTAAATCCCCAAAGTGATGAGAAAGTAAGAAATTACCTCAAAGAGCCGTAAATTCTAACCTTGGGTTCTTTTCACCTTGGGCTTTGCTTTAGGGTTTATTAGATGGAGATGGAGCCAGTCTTCCTTGTTTAAATCAAGATATTTCCTGCCCTTCCTAGCTCTTCAGGCTGCTGCTGAGATGCTTCCAGTGTAAATTCTCTTCTGCAGCCTGACCACATCGTGATTCTTCCCTCTCCCGGGGGCATCTTCATACCCGGGGATTGACTTTGTTTTAGTCAATACAGAGGGTACTGCTGGGCATAATTGGTTTCTTCCACGGTCAGACATCCATGAACACCTGGAGCTACAAAGCTGTGGATCCCGTTCTCTCTCTCTTTCTCTGTCGGTCTCTCTCTGTCTCTCTCTCTCTCTCTCCCACATATTTATTGATCTCATCTCTTTGGTGCAGCTCCTGCAGAGGAGTCTCTGGAGTTTGGCAGGCTCGCTGGGTCGTGTTCCGTTCAGTTTCCCAAGCACTAGATACAGTGTTCACCACGGTCAGTGGCATTGTGACCCAAATTTATTATCGGGGGCTCAAATACACGGAGCCTAAAGATTTATGCAGAATCCAGAGTACAGTCACTGCCTCTGGAGAGTTCAGACCTTCCTGGTAATGAGGGCCCTCCGAGGCATCAGGAAGTTAATAAGATCTCTTACACACATTCAAATTAAGGCTTTGCAAAACCACCCTGTTGTTTCACTGTGGGGAACCAGAGCTGTTGCCACTTGTGCTATAAGAACTTGGTTCTTTCATTGGAATTAAAGGAATTTGCCCTTCAGCAACTATCAAAGGATGAGTATCTAACTGTTGGGTTTGTTGTTTGGAAAGCAGTTTAGTGCCAGGAAGGCCTGCCTGATAGAGTTCAGGAGACTACAGTCCCTTCTAACCCCTCTGTTTACTCATGCCCAGATTTAGTGTTTGCCAGCCCCTGAGAGCCCCTGTACCGTCCCCCCAGGCTCTTCCTGTTCTGGCTACTATAGCCTTCTTCAGACGTGCCCTCCTCTCTCTCTCTGACCATAGGGCCTGGGTCTGTTACCTCTGCCAGAATACTCCTTCATCGAATGAACCCCTAGCCATTCTTTAGAACAGTGAGTGCTTCTTAGAGGGGAATCACCTGAGAAGCTTGTTAAATAAAATGCAGATTCTCCTTCAGTAGCTCTTGGAAGGGTCTGGGATCTGGCTTTTCTGACAAGCTCCTGGGTGAAGCTGGTGCAACTGGTCCTCTGGGACTCCTTCTTCCTTCTGCAGTTTAGTCAAGTCTTCTATTTTACAGGCCTCTGACGTTGTAAGCCTTTCCTTCATAGAGGACTCTTGACGACTGTATCGTTTCTCTAAATGCGTGCCATTGTCTGATGGATGTTGTTCTACTAAAGTATGAGCCCCACAAGAGTGCAGAGTGCAGGGACCACCTGTGGCTTTTGCTCACCCCGTTGTTCCCAGCACCTCTCACAATATGGCGCACAGGGTGCGTTGTGTCCTTAGGATGGGCAGATAAATAGTTGACTATGCGCTGGCTTTTGACAGAATGGTTAAATTTATTGGTCTGAGATGCATGAGATTATAAAACCCAGGAGTTTGAGCCAAGTTGTAAAAACTCAGTCATGGTCTTCACTGTTTTCAAGGAAAAGACCTCCTGGAATATTTAAATTTCATGTCAAGCAGAAAGAGCCTAACGTGATTTCAGACTGAGGTGGATAGTAAATGGTCCTTAGTATTCATTCTGTGAAAGGGGTTGTGCCAGACCAGCTGGACTCTTGTGGTTCCAAAGTACTATATTCTTTATTTTTTTAACATTCTTTTTTATTGACGTAAAATTCATATAATATAAATATAACCATTTTAAAACATAGAATTCAGTGGCATTTAGTACATTGACCGTGCTATATAACCATCAACTTTATTTCCAAAGCATTTTCATCACCCCCAAAGGAATACCCCACCCAAGGTATTATCTTCTTAGCTCAACATTTCTAAAATTTTGTGGTCTCAGCACCCCTTTACACTCGTAAAAATTACTAAGGGCTCCAGCAGCCTTAGTTTTATATGGATTATATCTATCTGTATTTACAGTATTTGAAATTAAAACTGAAAAAAAAATTAAAGATTTATTTATAAATTCATTAAATGACATCTTACATTTTTGTAAATCTTGTTAACGTCTGACTTAATAGAAGTTAACTAGATGATAATATCTTCTTTATCCAACCTATTGCTGTACATTTTGTCGTTAAAGGATTTGGGGAAAAAAATCCCACCACACACATATACGTACTTGGAAAAGGAAGACATATTTTTAAAAACCTTTTCGGGTGATACTGGATATTGTTTTTGTTACTACACCAAAACTCAGCAAGTGGTAATTAAAGGTTTGTTGAAGTGTGGAAAATAAAATCATGTCAGTGAGCTTTTTACTCACAGTTGCACTAAAACCTAGTGGCCTGCCTTGGCACTTTGAATAGTTCTTTTACCCATGCATTTTTTTTTAAAAAACATCTTTATTGGAGTACAATTACCCCACAATGGTGTGCCAGCCTCCGCCCCACAACAAAGTGAATGAGCCACGCATACACATACGTTCCCATATCTCCCCCCACCCACCTCCGTGTCTACCTTCCTCCCACCCTCCCCATCCCACCCCCCTAGGCGGTCACAAAGCACCAAGCTGATCTCCCTGTGCTATGCGGCTGCTTCCCACTAGCTATCTATTTTACGTTTGGTAGTGTATATATGTCCATGCCACTCTCTCATTTTGTCACAGCTTACCCTTCCCCCTCTGCATATCCTCAAGTCCATTCTCTAGTAGGTCATTCCTGTCTTACTCCTAGGTTCTTCATGACATTTTCTTTTTCTTAGATTCCATATATATGTGTTAGCATATGGTATTGTCTGTCTCTTTCTGACTTACTTCACTCTGACAGACTCTAAGTCCATCCACCTCACCACAAATAACTCAATTTCGTTTCTTTTTATGGCTGAGCAATATTCCATTGTATATATGTGCCACATCTTCCTTATCCATTCATCCGATGATGGACAGTTAGGTTGTTTCCATCTCTGGGCTATTGTAAATAGAGCTGCAATGAACATTTTGGTACATGACTCTTTTTGAATTATGGTTTTCTCAGGGTATATGCCCAGTAGTGGGATTGCTGGGTCATATGGTAGTTATATTTGTAGTTTTTTAAGAAACTTCCATACTGTTCTCCATAGTGGCTGTACCAATTCACATTCCCACCAGCAGTGCAAGAGTGTTGCCTTTTCTCCACACCCTCTCCGGCATTTATTGTTTCTAGATTTTTTGATGATGGCCATTCTGACCGGTATGAGAAGGTATCTCATTGTATTTTTGATTTGCATTTCTCTGATGATGAATGATGTTGAGCATTCTTGCATGTGTTTGTTGGCGGTCTGTATATCTTCTTTGGAGAAATGTCTATTTAGGTCTTCTGCCCATTTTTGGATTGGGGTGTTTGGTTTTTTGTTATTGAGCTGCATGAGCTGCTTGTAAATTTTGGAGATTAATCCTTTGTCATTTGCTTCATTTGGAAATATTTTCGCCCAATCTGAGGGTTGTCTTTTGGTCTTGTTTATGGTTTCCTCTGCTGCACAAAAGCTTTTAAGTTTCATTAGGTCCCATTTGTTTATATTTCTTTTTATTTCCATTTCTCTAGGAGGTGGGTCAAAAAGGATCTTGCTGTGATTAATGTCATAGAGTGTTCTGCCTATGTTTTCCTCTAAGAGTTTGATAGTGTCTGGCCTTACATTTAGGTCTTTAATCCATTTTGAGCTTATTTTTGTGTATGGTGTTAGGGAGTGATCTAATCTCATACTTTTACATGTACCTGTCCAGTTTCCCCAGCACCACTTATTGAAGAGGCTATCTTTCTCCACTGTACATTCCTGCCTCCTTTATCAAAGGTAAGGTGACCATATGTGCATGGGTTTATCTCCGGGCTTTCTATCTTGTTCCATTGATCTATATTTCTGTTTTTGTGCCAGTACCATACTGTCTTGATTACTGTAGCTTTGTAGTATAGTCAGAAGTCAGGGAGCCTGATTCTCCAGCTCCATTTTTCGTTCTAAAGATTGCTTTGGCTATTCGGGACCTTTTGTGTTTCCATACAAATTGTGAAATGTTTTGTTCTAGTTCTGTGAAAAATGCCAGTGGTAGTTTGATAGGGATTGCATTGAATCTGTAGATTGCTTTGGGTAGTAGAGTCATTTTCACAATGTTGATTCTTCCAATCCAAGAACATGGTATATCTCTCCATCTATTTGTATCATCCTTAATTTCTTTCATCAGTGTCTTATAATTTTCTGCATACAAGTCTTTGTCTCCTTAGGTAGGTTTATTCCTAGATATTTTATTCTTTTTGTTGCAACAGTAAATGGGAGTGTTTTCTTGATTTCACTTTCAGGTTTTTCATCATTAGTGTATAGGAATGCCAGAGATTTCTGTGCATTAATTTTGTATCCTGCTACTTTACCAAATTCATTGATTAGCTCTAGTAGTTTTCTGGTAGCATCTTTAGGATTCTCTATGTATAGTATCATGTCATTTGCAAACAGTGACAGCCTTACTTCTTCTTTTCCGATTTGGATTCCTTTTATTTCCTTTTCTTCTCTCATTGCTGTGGCTAAAACTTCCAAAACTATGTTGAATAAGAGTGGTGAGAGTGGGCAACCTTGTCTTGTTCCTGATCTTAGTGGACATGCTTTCAGTTTTTCACCATTGAGGATGATGTTGGCTGTGGGTTTGTCATATATGGCCTTTATTATGTTGAGGAAAGTTCCCTCTATGCCTACTTTCTGCAGGGTTTTTATCGTAAATGGATGTTGAATTTTGTCAAAAGCTTTCTCTGCATCTATTGAGTTGATCATATGGTTTTTCTCCTTCAGTTTGTTAATATGTATCACGTTGATTGATTTGCGTATATTGAAGAATCCTTGCATTCCTGTAATAAACCCCACTTGCTCATGGTGTATGGTCCTTTTAATGTGCTGTTGGATTCTATTTGCTAGTATTGTGTTGAGGATTTTTGCATCTATGTTCATCAGTGATATTGGCCTGTAGTTTTCTTTTTTTGTGACATCTTTGTCTGATTTTGTTATCAGGGTGATGGTGGCCTCGTAGAATGAGTTTGGAAGTGTTCCTCCCTCCGCTATATTTTGGAAGAGTTTGAGAAGGATAGGTATTAGCTCTTCTCTAAATGTTTGACAGAATTCGCCTGTGAAGCCATCTGGTCCTGGGCTTTTGTTTGTTGGAAGATTTTTAATCACAGTTTCAATTTCAGTGCTTGAGATTAGTCTGTTCATATTTTCTATCTCTTCCTGATTCAGTCTTGGCAGGTTGTGCATTTCTAAGAATTTGTCCATTTCTTCCAGGTTGTCCATTTTATTGGCATAGGGTGGCTTATAGTAATCTCTCATGATCTTTTGTATTTCTGCAGTGTCAGCTTTTACTTCTCCCTTTTCATTTCTAATTCTCTTGATTTGAGTCTTCTCCCTTTTTTTCTTGATGAATCTGGCTAATGGTTTATCAATTTTGTTTATCTCCTCAAAGAACCAGCTTTTAGTTTTATTGATCTCTGCTATCGTTTCCTTCATTTCTTTTCCATTTATTTGTGATCTGATCTTTATGATTTCTTTCCTTCTGGTAACCTTCGGGTTTTTTTGTTCTTCTTTCTCTAATTGCTTTAGGTGCAAGGTTAGGTTGTTTATTTGAGATGTTTCCTGTTTCTTAAGGTAGGATTGTATTGCTATAAACTTCCCTCTTAGAACTGCTTTTGCTGCATCCCATAGATTTTGGGTCGTCGTGTCTTCATTGTCATTTGTTTCTAGGTATTTTTTTATTTCCTCTGTGATTTATTCAGTGATCACTTCGTTATTAAGTAGTGTATTGTTTAGCCTCCGTGTGTTTGTATTTTTTACAGATCTTTTCCTGTAATTGATATCTAGTCTCATAGCGTTGTGATCGGAAAAGATACTTGATACAATTTCAATTTTCTTAAATTTACCAAGGCTTGATTTGTGACCCAAGATATGATCTATCCTGGAGAATGTTCCATGAGCCCTTGAGAAAAATGTGTATTCTGTTGTTTTTGGATGGAATGTCCTATAAATATCAATTAAGTCCATCTTGTTTAATGTATCATTTAAAGCTTGTTTTTCCTTATTTATTTTCATTTTGGATGATCTGTCCATTGGGGAAAGTGGGGTGTTAAAGTCCCCTACTATGAATGTGTTACTGTTGATTTCCCCTTTATGGCTGTTAGTATTTGCCTTATGTATTGAGGTGCTCCTATGTTGGCTGCATAAATATTTACAACTGTTATATCTTCTTCTTGGATCGATCCCTTGATCATTATGTAGTGTCCTTCTTTGTCTCTTGTAATAGTCTATTTTAAAATCTGTTTTGTCTGATATGAGAATTGCTACTCCAGCTTTCTTTTGGTTTCCATTTGCATGGAATATCTTTTTCCATCCCCTCACTTTCAGTCTGTATGCGTCCCTAGGTCTGAAGTGGGTCTCCTGTAGACAGCATATATATGGGTCTTGTTTTTGTATCCATTCAGCTCATCTGTGTCTTTTGCTGGGAGCATTTAATCCATTTACATTTAAGGTAAGTATTGATATGTATGTTCCTATTCCCATTTTCTTAATTGTTTTGGGTTTGTTATTGTAGGTCTTTTCCTTCTTTTGTGTTTCTTGCCTAGAGAAGTTCCTTCAGCATTTGTTGTAAAGCTGGTTTGGTGGTGCTGAACTCTCTCAGCTTTTGCTTGTCTGTAAAGGTTTTAATTTCTCCATCAAATCTGAATGAGATCCTTGCTGGGTAGAGTATTCTTGGTTGTAGGTTTTTCTCCTGCATCACTTTAAATATGTCCTGCCAGTCCCTTCTGGCTTGCAGAGTTTCTGCTGAAAGATCAGCTGTTAACCTTATGGGGATTTCCTTGTGTGTTATTTGTTGTTTTTCCCTTACTGCTTTTAATATGTTTTCTTTGTATTTAATTTTTGACAGTTTGATTAATATGTGTCTTGCCTGTTTCTCCTTGGTTTTATCCTGTATGGGACTCTCTGTGCTTCCTGGACTTGATTAACTATTTCCTTGCCCATATTAGGGAAGTATTCAGCTATAATCTCTTAAAATATTTTCTCAGTCCCTTCCTTTTTCTCTTCTTCTTCTGGGATCCCTATAATTCAAATGTTGGTGCATTTAATGTTGTCCCAGAGGTCTCTGAGACTGTCCTCAGTTCTTTTCATTCTTTTTTCTTTATTCTGCTCTACAGCAGTTATTTCCACTATTTTATCTTCCAGGTCACTTATCCTTTCTTTTGCCTCAGTTATTCTGCTATTGATCCCTTCTAGAGTATTTTGAATTTCATTTATTGTGTTGTTCATCATTGCTTGTTTCCTCTTTAGTTCTTCTAGGTCCTTGTTAAATATTTATTGCATCTTGTCTATTCTATTTCTAAGATTTTGGATCATCTTTACTATCATTATTCTGAATTCATTTTGAGGTAGACTGCCTATTTCCTCTTCATTTGTTCGGTCTGGTGGGTTTTTATCTTGCTCCTTCATCTGCTGTGTGTTTTTCTATCTTCTCATTTTGCTTATCTTACTGTGTTTGGGGTCTCCTTTTTGCAGACTGCAGGTTCTTAGTTCCCATTGTTTTTGGTGTCTGCCCCCAGTGGCTAAGGTTGGTTCAGTGGGTTGTGTAGGCTTCCTGGTGGAGGGGACTAGTGCCTGTGTTCTGGTGGATGACGCTGAATCTTGTCTTTCTGGTTGGCCGGTCCATGTCTGGTGGTATGATTTGGGGTGTCTGTTCCCTTATTATGATTTTAGGCAGCCTCTCTGCTAATGGGTGGGGTAGTGTTCCTGTCTTGTTAGTTGTTTGGCATAGGGTGTCCAGCACTGTAGCTTGCTGGTCGTTGAGTGAAGCTGGGTCTTAGTGTTGAGATGGTGATCTCTGGGAGATTTTTGCCGTTTGATATTATGTGCAGCTGGGAGGTCTCTTGTGGACCAGTGTCTGAAATTGGCTCTCCCACATCAGAGGCTCAGCACTGACTCCTGGCTGCAGCACCAAGAGACTTTCATCCACATGGCTCAGAATAAAAGGGACAAAAAGTAGAAAGAAAGAAAGAAAGAAAGAAAGAAAGGAAGGAAGAGGATAAAATAAAATAAAGTTATTAAAATAAATAAAAAATAATTATTAAGAAAAACAAAATGTTTTAAGTAAAAAAACAAAAAACCGGACGGACAGAACCCTAGGACAAAAGGTGGAAGCAAAGCTATACAGACAAAATCTCACACCGAAGGATACACATACACACTCACAAAAAGAGGAAAAGGGGAAAAAATAATAAATCTTGCTCTCAAAGTCCACCTCCTCAATTTGGGATGATTCGGTGTCTATTCATGTATTCCACAGATGCAGGGTACATCAGGTTGATTGTGGAGCTTTAATTCACTGCTTCTGAGGCTGCTGGGAGAGATTTCCCTTTCTCTTCTTTGTTCTCACAGCTCCTGGGGTTCAGCTTTGGATTTGGCCCCGCCTCTGCGTGTAGGTCGCTGGAGGGAGTCTGCTCTTTGTTCAGACAGGACGGGGTTAAAGGAGCAGCTGCTTCGGGGGCTCTGGCTCACTCAGGCCAGGGGAAGGGAGGGGTACGGAGTGCGGGGGCGGGCCTGCGGCGGCAGAGGCCAACGTGACGTTGCAGCAGCCTGAGGCGCGCTGTGCGTTCTCCCGGGGAAGTTGTGCCTGGATCCCGGGACCTTGGCAGTGGCGGGCTGCACAGGTTTTCGGGAGGGGAGGTGTGGATAGTGACCTGTGCTCGCACACAGGCTTCTTGGTGGCGGTAGCAGCAGCCTTAGCGTCTCATGCCCGTCTCTGGGGTCCGCGCTGATAGCCGCGGCTCGCGCCCGTCTCTGGACCTCCTTTAAGCAGCCCTCTTAATCCCCTCTCCTTGCGAACCGGGAAACAAAGAGGGAAGAAAAAGTCTCTTGCCTCTTCGGCCAGTCCAGACTTTTTCCTGGACTCCCTTCCGCCTAGCCGTGGTGCACTAACCCCTTCAGGCTGTGTTCTCGCCTCCAGTCCTCTCCCTGCCATCAGACTGAAGCCCGAGCCTCAGCTCCCAGCTCCGCCCGCCCCGGCGCGTGAGCACACAAGCCTCTAAGGCTGGTGAGTGCTGGTCGGCACCGGTCCTCTGTGCAAGAATCTCTCCGCTTTGCCCTCCGCACCCCTGTTGCTGTGCTCTCCTCCGCGGCTCGGAAGCTTCCCCCCTCTGCCACCCGCAGTCTCCGCCCGTGAAAGGGCTTCCTAGTGTGTAGAAACCTTTCCTCCTTCACCCATGCATGATTTTTTAAATGCACATTGGTCGTTTGGAAAATATTGATTCGCATCTTCCAATGTGGACATATTTCATCATATAATATTTTTTAAAAATCATATTATTAGTATCACCACTAATCTCATTTTTTAAAAGGTCATTAAGTATTGGGAAGCTGTCAAGCTCATGGTGGCAAATCCAAGTTTTGTAAAGTTATACTTACTGCTTGAAAGAATGAATTTTATCATTACCCCAAATACTGTTAGTTGTTTTCCTTGAAGTGACAGACTCACTTGGTTCGTTTTTGAGAAAATGTCTGCCGAATACCAAAGTCTGAGTAACCACAGTTTTCTCAGTTGTTGTTTGAAGCTAAAATGGTGTTTTATAAAAAGAGATGTTTGGTTGCAGCTCAAATAATTGCACAACTGCTTTTCCTCAAGTCAGTTTTGGTATGCAGCAGAAGGGCTTTGTGTCGATTTCCTATTTCATTACAATATAAAAAAGATGTGTGCTAAAAGGTCAAGATTTAATCAGATTAATACTTTTTACTACTTTAGGGTATTTTAAAGTAAAATTGTGTTTTTGTGTTTTTTAACTTGTGGGTTTGTGGTAGTGAAGAATACAGTGACTGTTGGTGCAGCTTGGTGCCGCTGCTAGATTAGTGCTGAGGCATCAGCAGTTTTACCTATACTGTTTTTGCATCTCATAGAAGCCTTGAAGAGGTCTTGGAGATCTCTCAGGAGTCCGTGGACCACACTTTGAGAACCACTGTCCTAGCTAAAATAAAAATCACAAAATAGCCTTCCATTAAATCTGATTATTTCAGCCACTTCTTTACAGGAGTACATGGTAAGAATTAGAAGAAATTTCCCTGTATGTTAAAGCAAATTTAGTTAATTCTATAAAAAGTAGTACCCTGAGAATTTGACAAATTCTATCATTGCAGAACTAACCTGAATATTCCCCTATGTTGCCTATTAATATCTAATATTTTTTGATTCAGATATATTCAGTATATTTTGTTTGATGACAGTTTCAGTGGGACATATTTTTTATAGCCTACAGAAATCTGGAGGTTCTCGAAAATTGATTTTTGTAGAATTTCAATTTTTAAAAAGTAGCTCAAACTCGGATTCCTAACTTCTCAGAATTCTATAAATTGTTTTACTGTTGAGAAGAGCTAGTCCTTTACAGCTCTTTCTTGTTATTTTGTTTTTTGTTTTTTTAATGTAAGAACCTGTCTAATTAAATAACTTAGACTTCGAAGTTCAGAATTCTCATTTTAAGTTTCCTTTAAACTCTTCTTGTTATAGAAATGTGCTTGGTATATTTGACCATGAGGTATAATGTTAGAGTACCAAACATGTAGTCTTTCTTCATCTTTGTGTTAGATAGCATACCTGTTGTGACTTTTTTTTTTTTTTTTTGGCGTATGTGGGCCTCTCACTGTTGTGGCCTCTCCCGTTGCGGAGCACAGGCTCCGGACGCACAGGCTCAGCGGCCATGGCTCACGGGCCCAGCTGCTCCGCGGCATGTGGGATCTTCCCGGACCGGGGCACGAACCTGTGTCCCCTGCATCGGCAGTCGGACTCTCAACCACTGCGCCACCAGGGAAGCCCTGTTGTGTCTTCTTTTAACTGTCAGTTTCTTCCGAGCGTAAAATTTCCAGTCGTATTTTAACAATATCGTAAGATATGCTTTTATTTTTTAATTTTGTTACTGTTTTAATAATTATGTTACTTTTAGTGTGAGTTCAAGTTTAACATAAAATCAGTTCATGGGAATAATCAACAGGAGGTTGAGTTGAGTGTAAGGTAAATGTGAAACAACAGATTGAATTATCTACCTTCAAAGGCTGGTGTGATTTTACCATTGTAAGCCGTTATACCCCAATAAAGATGTTAAAAAAAAAAGGTACAAGGCTAAAGGCCATAAGGAAAGCAATTTGGCAAAATTTAGTGAGAAAGTAGAGAAAAGAGGCTTAAGTATATGGTAATCATTGTTAACTAGTGTAAATAACCAAATATTTAATATCAAAAGAAAGAAATGCATGTAAGTTGTGGGCTTTTGTAGACACACGTGTCAAGAGCTGATATGTTAGACAGTCTTACCTTAGTGACTTGATAAATGTCCTCTATTTAAAATTTGAATAAACTTGTAATTGCTTAAATAAATAAATAAAAGGCTAGTGTGATTTTAATCTACATTAGCTGGAACATTCTGTCTTTAAAAGGGAAGGAACAACTCTCAGTATTAACAACAATAGGTAGATGTTATAGGAAAATAGTATTCAGTTCATTATATTATGAAGAGAAAAGAACATGAGCATTGGATTTGAATATTCCTTCTTGGCTCAGTTCCTTCTTGGCTAGGTGACCTTGGACAGGTTACTCAGTTTCTCTGGGCCTCAGTTCCCTCATCTGTCAAAGTGGAATAATCACCCCTCCCTCCTGGGAATTGAATTTAATAATACAGCATATATAAAGAAGTTAACACATTGCCTTATACTTGATGGATTTTCAATATAATTCATGTATAACTTTCAAAAAAATTTTTAAGTTGACTTTTTAAAAAGTATAGAATGAGCACATACCAAAGATTTATGAGGCTACCTGTAGAAATATAAAGCTGACTCAAAAGAGGATAGGAGAAACTTATTTACGTAGTTGATGAAAGAAAGAACACTGAAAATAACATGTGAGTTAGATTCAAAACTGGTAACTGGTTAATGTTCAGTAGGGCAATAAAACCTTAACTTTTGAGATTATCCTGTCTCCTGGACAGAACTTATTTACATCTCTATCAGACAAAAATATTTACAAATATCAATTTTAACTCACGTTGAAATCTATCTTTCCAGAGACTGAGTCTTCATCAGTAGTAAACAGTAAGTCAAGCAAAAGTTACATTTCCCTAGAAAATTAATTAATAAGGGCCTTCTGACATTGCAGCTGTCCTAGGAAGGTAGCGATAGGGGTTGGGAGGTAGAGAAATCTCAGGTAATCAGTGTCAGTTACCTTGGGTTTTAAAATCATGTGGGGATGGAGGTGAGACCTGGGGGCCACTTGAGGGTGGAAGGAGTTAGAAATGAGACCCCCACATTAATCAGGGATTCTGGACAGGCTTCACCCTCATTGAAAATGTGGACTTTACTTTTCTGTCTCAAGCCTGGGATCTGTAAGGAAATTTGTGACCACATTCAAATTTATTCTACTAATATCACTCATTGATACTCCTTGAGTACTGGCTAAAGAGTACCTGTTCGACCTGAAGTACCTAGGATTTCCATAACTAAAACTCCACTGCAGATAAGTTCAGAATCATAAAGACACAAGGAAATAATCCTTTATCAACTAGAGTCAGTGGGAGTAATGTATCGAAGTGCGAGTATCGAAATTCACAAACTTCAAATAATGAAACAATAATGGAAAAATCCCACAGAGACCATAAAATAAATGTGTTTAATTAAAAACAAAGAAGGGATTAAACCCAAAAGAACAGGCATTATTGGAAGAACCAAAAAGAACTTATAGAAATAAATTTTAAAAAATCATTAAAATTAAAACCTCCAAATAAATACCAGATTAAACAAAGTTCATGAGAGACTTAATGAACAGTATAGACTTTAGAAGATTGCCAGAATGCAATCCAGAGAGATAATGAAATAGAAAATATTTGAAGAGCCCTGGAAGATAGAATGAGAATGCCTATAGGATGTGGTAGAAGGTGAGATATTTGAAGAGATTACAGCCGAGAATTTTCTTAACTTGAGAGACCTGAAACATCAGATTCAGTAATCACACCAACTTCCAAAAGGAGGAATAAAACTTAAATCCACACAAATATGCATCCCAGTGAAGCTGCAGAACACTCTAGACAAAGAGAAAATCTGTAAAGAATTCTTGAACAATAAAGAAGGGCCAAACAGCCATGGCACACATGGCATTAGGAAGTAGTGAATGCACTTCCTGTCGCTAACCTTGCCTTTGGCACCGTAAGTCCTGGTACAACTAAGTTCAGTGATGCTGGCTTTCTTCTCTTTGAACTTCTCTGTTGTGAAAATGGGTTTTGACTGCTATCCATTAGGCATGCCATTTTATAGCTGAACATTGTTTGTTCGGTACTTACTGTCACTTCTAATCTTAGGCTTAATCACCTCCAATGGTCTAAGTTTGGGGGGTTAACCTTCTTTCTTTCAGCTTTAGGTATTCTGGGCATCAAACCAGAATAGTTGCTGCTTGGCAGTCGCCTTGGGGACTCCCCTGGCTTTGTGAAGAGGAAAGGAAATCTCTATGTCTTTGGTGTGGGCTTGACTTTCCTAAGCTTCTCCTTTGCTTCTTATTTCTGCATGTGAATCAATACACCTATCTCCATTTTCTGGACTTCATAGAGGTCTGAAGCTTTCCCTCACTTGGGAAGCATCCCCGGGAGGGAGTCACATTCCAGGATGGCTCACTCATGGACAATAACAACAGAGTTAGGAGAGAATGAGAATGAGAATGAATGCTAGCCGGAGGGATGCCTTTTTAGAGATAAGGACAATATAGAAAGTTGCTCCAATCATGGTATAATAGTCCTTATTTCTTTCTCATTATTTTTCATTTTGCATTCCATGCTGGGTACCAACAAGTCCCATAATAGAGGATTGTGACTGATACATCACCCTTGATTTCTCTCCAGGGGACTAGTCCTTAAATGTGTCTGTGGCTGGGCTTCCAGACAGCTCTTACTCTTTCCTTTGGCTTCTGTTAACAAAAGGAGATTGTTTTCTCAGCCCTCTGGGGGACTCTTTCTCATCAGCCATTACCATTACTGGCTTTTCTCCCTCTCTTTTCCTCAACATCCGACCAGACAGTGCTTTGGTGTCTCTCAGGTCTAATATTCTTCAGAGAATGTCTTTCTTTAATTACTTTCCATTCTTTTTTTTTTCCCTCTTCCTAACCCAAACACACACACACATACACACACACTGTTGCTTTGAACAGTTATTTTGTACTTTCCCTCTTTGTGGAAATGGGATTATTAATTTTTCTGTCATTGCTGTAATTGAAATGCCCACATTTCAATTTCTGCTGTGAGCACTACTCAGAATTTAACTGGACAAGACAGAGAGAGAAGCTGGAGGGGAGGTGAAACATAAAAGCTTTTTATTATCATAATAGCTTGGAGTGTGCCCTTCCTGAGAGTGGGGGAAACAGCTACCATGGCAACAGGTTCTAGTTTCCAGGAGGGCTCTAGTGGCTCTGGTAGTACAGGAGTCTGGAGGGTGTGGAACAGAAATCAGTAGCAGCAGTAGCCTTTCTAACAGGAGCTTGAAGTAGCAGGCTTCCTTCTAGTGATTACTGCCATGTTTCATAATTGAGTCTGTATGTTATATATACATGGCCAGGTTGTTAGTGGTTCTGCTTCTGAGCTACACAGGGAGCTGGGAGACAGCAGAACCAGGAATCAAGGGCACGAGCCTTTAAGCCCCTCTCTGTCCCCATCTTGTAGGTGCCTGCTGTGCTCTTGGAGCAGGCCTGATCCCTTCCAGCCCATTGCAAACCACCACTGCCTCTTCCTGCATCTCAGGCGTGGGGCTCCTGCCTGGTAAACTCCAATCTGCTTGATCAGGAATTACCAGAGTGTGGCTCTTTCCCGTCCGCTCTTCCTAGAAATGCCACCTCAGTTGTTTTCCGAGGTTCACCTTCACCAAAGCCTGCTGTGCTGGCCCCCGAACATGCAGAAACTGTGTGCTTTTTTCTCTTTCTTCCTTTTTTTTCTTTTTTGTTTGACTCTTTCCTAGAGTAAGTTCTTACCGTAGAGAATTTTTTTCTCTCCCAAGTCAGAATGCTGATCCTCATAAAACTTGCACCACAATGCTTAGTTCTGCTAATTGCTAACTTCCTGCTGGACCTGAAATTGAAAGATCTGAAACATCAGATTCACTAGTCACAGCAAATTCCAAAAGGAGAAACAAAACTAAATCCACACACCTACACATCCTAGAGAAGCTGCAGAACACTCTAGACGGAAAGAAAAATCTATAAAGAAGAACCCTTGACTAATCAGTAAGAGCCCAACAGCCATGGCCCACAATTAAAAGTTGGTTTTCAGGACTTGGTGGCCTGGTTACCCCCGCTGCCTCTTGTATCACCCTCCCAGGCTCCAGGGAGACAGGCTATGTCCATGCACAGCTTACAGAATACCAGAGAAGAAAGACTCATTTCGTACCAAGGCCTGCTTCACTGTAACAGTGTCTGCGTGTGCTCATCAGTCCTGTCCCTTTGAGTCTTCTGTTTAAACTTGTTCTCTGCCTTCTCCCCGCCCCTCCTTCTCATCCCACTTTGCACAGCACCAAATAGTTCTCAGAACCCTTTTCACCTCTCTTGTTTTGTCCTTACAACCTCCCTGTGAAGTAGATCAGAGAGGTACGATGATCCTTTTTTGGCCTCTTTGTCATCCGCAAACGTTTATATGCTACCTTCCAAGTGCCCTGGTACACATTGGCATGGGTGGGCTATATTGAAATCAGCGGGGCTGATATTCTGAACCTCAGGTCATCAGCCTGCGGGTAGCCCACAAATATCTATTAAGCACATGTCCTGCCAGGTACTGGGCATACGTTGATGAGCAAGGCAGATCACTACCCTCCTGTAGACACAGTTGTTCTCCTGCGCCAAATGCGGAGGCAGGGAAATTCACCCTTGCCTGGCTTCACAGAGAAGAATTTGATCTCAGGTATTTTTTCTTTTTCTCTTGCCCATTAAATTTCATGAAAAATAGATGAATTATAATTACAAGAATACTTTAATAGGTGTAGAACTGTGTTTAGTTTTAAAAACATAGAAATAAGGTTCCATCCTTGCCAGATACTTTTGGTCTTCTTTGTAGGAGACTAGTTGTTATGTCTGGACCCTTAATAAAGTCATTGGGTCTATAAACATTTGGAAAAAATTTCATATCCTAACTGATCAAAGAAATGCAACTTAATGAGGTGGATGGACCTAGAGACTGTCATACAGAGTGAAGTAAGTCAGAAAGAGAAAAACAAATACCGTATGCTAACACATATATATGGAATCTAAAAAAAAATAAAGGTTCTGAAGAACCTAGGGGCAGGACAGGAATAAAGACGCAGGCGTAGAGAATGGACTTGAGGACATGGGGAGGGGGAAGGGTAAGCTGGGACAAAGTGAGAGAGTGGCATGGACTTATATACACTACCAAACGTAAAATAGCTAGTGGGAAGCCGCCGCATCGCACAGGGAGATCAGCTCAGTGCTTTGTGACCACCTGGAGGAATGGGATATGGAGGATGGGAGGGAGAGGCAAGAGGGAGAAGATATGGGGATATATGTATACATGTAGGAGATTCACTTTGTTATACAGCAGAAACTAACACACCATTGTAAAGCAATTATACTCCAATAAAGATGTTTAAAAATATATATATATATAAAGTAAAATTCATAGGAAAAAATAGGATAGGTACAATATTGTTTACTACTTATTAAAAATTTCAAAATGGTATTGCCTTAGGGCTCAGAGAAATAGGCATGCTAAAGCATTCTAGGTGAGAGTGTAAATGATAGAAGTCTCCTGGGTGACAGTTTGGAAATGTGTATTAAAAGTGTTTATGCCCTTTCATCCAGAAATTCCATGTCTGTGAATTTATTCTAGAGAAAGAAAGATGTCCCAGTACTGAAAACAATTGGATTGTCCAATAAAAGGGGATTTCTTAAATAAATTATGGAATATCCATACAGTAGAATACTGTAAACCTTAAGTATGTAGAACATCAGAATGAATGATATGTGAAAAATTCATAGTAGAGCAGTAAAAACAGGTTATAAAACTGTGTACATACAGTATGATTCCAGGTTGTTTTAAGACATGTGTGTCCATGTATGTGTGTGTGCCTAGGAAAAGCATAGGACATAACATGTAAACCTTAAAAACTAACTGGATAAAATGTAGTTATTTCTGATCGGTAGAATTATGAGGGAGTTTTATTTTCTTTGTGTTTTTCTGTCTTTTTCAATTGTACCACAACGGATGCTTTTCACTTACAATACAAAGAAGCAGGGGGAAGGGCATAAGTCTTAGTTTTTTTTCCCTGATGATAACACCAAGAGAAAGAGTAAAGGATAGCTATTTTTAAATGGCCACTACACCTTAAAGACCAAACTGACATCTAATGACATTTACTGATCCTGTCTTAAGGGAGATAGAAGCATTTTATTTCGTAAATAACACACTCTGTGTCTGTACTGAGAGTGGGGGAGTCATACATGGGGGTGTATATGTTTAAGGGAGTGTGCATCCAAGTAGGGGTGTGTGTGTGTGTGTGTATGTGTGTAGCCAGGTGTCAGAGCCTCACAAGGCCGTGGTCCTTGTGGGAGTTGCAGAGATCTGCATATCCAAAGATATTGCCTGTGCTGGGCTGACATTGTGGTTCACACCCCTGACTCATGGCCATGTGCTCTGTCGTTTGATGCCCAAGGTGCACCTGCAGGCATCCTGCCTTCAGTGGGTCAGGAGTCTAAAAGACTTTCAGCTGCACTGAGGCTTCATGAGACAGTCAAGTCTAGAACTGATGCACTCGTTTCTTGAAGCCATTTGCTGTTTGTTTTTTTAAGCACCAATACCAATGCCAATTCATAGAGAAGACTTGTTCAAGTGATTTTTCTGACATTTATATAGTGAACACTCTGAATCCTACCTTCCATAGAGTAGCAGGGCTCCCTGAACCCTGCCACTTTCTCCCCTCAAATTTGCCAGACACATTTCATCTTTCTAAAGGGTTCCTCTTTTGTTTGTTTCCCACTCTTGTTTAATGATTATTTAGCTTTTCACATAGCCCAACCACATGCTGGCGTCTATCACCAAGATTGCAGTGTGGTTCTCTCCTTCACGTATATTCCTGGCAGGTGGCCTTCTGTTTGCAAGACTGAGCAGTAGGTCTACTAGTGACACGTTTTCAGGAAGAGCCGCTTCCGAACTGGGTTGGGGCCACAGAGGTGGATGGGGTGGGGTGAGCCGCTGAAGGCCGCGGGAGGTTCTCATCATTCTGTGGGAAACCATAGGGGTGGCAAGGATCCCAGGGCTTCTGCTTGTGCTAAAGAGCTGTTGACACAGACTTTGGAATTCCTGTGGAAAAGGAAGCAAACTCCTCTAGCATGTAACTTTTAAAGAGGTCTCAGGCAGGCTCTGATGTTTGTGGTTGAAGATAGGACTTCTTACTTGCCTGTGTGTCTGCACGTGCACTTTGTATTCTCCTCATCTGTAGACTTCCAGACTGCACTCTGATGAATGGGCTCAGCTCACACATCTCCCCCTTAGAGGCCTTCCCCAGCCTGCCTAAGTTGGTTCTCCTCACTGCTTTTTTTTTTTTAACTTTTATTTTATTTATTTATTTTTTTAACATCTTTATTGGGGTATAATTGCTTTACAATGGTGTGTTAGTTTCTGCTTTATAACAAAGTGAATCAACTATACATATATCCCCATATCTCTTCCCTCTTGCGTCTCCCTCCCTCCCACCCTGCCTATCCCACCCCTCTAGGTGGTCACAAAGCACCACGCTGATCTCCCTGTGCTATGCGGCTGCTTCCCACTAGCTATCTATTTTACATTTGGTAGTGTATATATACACTATACACAGAGTCCATGCCACTCTCTCACTTTGTCCCAGCTTACCCTTCCCCCTCCCCATGTCCTCAAGTCCATTCTCTAGTAGGTCTGTGATTTATTTCTGTCCTGCCCCTAGGTTCTTCATGACCATTTTTTTTAGATTCCATATATATGTGTTAGCATACAGTATTTGCTTTTCTCTTTCTGACTTACTTCGCTCTGTATGACAGACTCTAGGTCCATCCACCTCACTACAAATAACTCAGTTTCATTTCTTTATATGGCTGAGTAATATTCCATTGTATATATGTGCCACATCTTCTTTATCCATTCATCCAATGATGGACACTTAGGTTGCTTCCATGTCCTGGCTATTGTAAATAGAGCTGCAATGAACATTGTGGTATATGACTCTTATTGAATTATGGTTTTCTCAGGGTATATGCCCAGTAGTGGGATTGCTGGGTCGTAGGGTAGTTATAGTTTTAGGTTTTTAAGGAACCTCCATACTGTTCTCCATAGTGGCTGTATCAATTTACATTCCCACCAGGAGTGCAAGAGGGTTCCCTTTTCTCCACATCCTCTCCAGCATTTATTGTTTGTAGATTTTTTGATGATGGCCATTCTGACCAGTTTGAGATGATACCTCATTGTAGTTGTTTTTTTTTGCGGTACACGGGCCTCTCACTGACGTGGCCTCTCCCGTTGCAGAGCACAGGCTCAAGACGCGCAGGCACAGTGGCCATGGCTCACGGGCCCAGCCGCTCTGTGGCATGTGGGATCTTCCCGGACCGGGGCACGAACCCGTGTCCCCTGCATCAGCAGGCGGACTCTCAACCACTCCGCCACCAGGGAAGCCCTCATTGTAGTTTTGATTTGCATTTCTCTAATGATTAATGATGTTCAGCATTCTTTCATGTGTTTGTTGGCAATCTGTATATCTTCTTTGGAGAAATGTCTATTTAGGTCTACTGCCCATGTTTGGATTGGGTCGTTTGTTTTTTTTTGATATTGAGCTTGCATGAGCTGCTTGTAAATTTTGGAGATTAATCCTTTGTCATTTGCTTCATTTGCAAATATTTTCTCCCATTCTGGGGGTTGTCTTTTTCATCTTGTTTATGGTTTCCTTTGCAAAAGCTTTTAAGTTCATTAGGTCCCATGTGTTTATTTTTGTTTTTATTTCCATTTCTCTAGGAGGTGGGTCAAAAAGGATCTTGCTGTGATTTATGTCATAGAGTATTCTGCCTATGTTTTCCTCTAAGAGTTTGATAGTGTCTGGCCTTACATTTATGTCTTTATAATCCACTTTGAGTTTATTTTTGTGTATGGTGTTAGGGAGTGTTCTAATTTCATTCTTTTACATGTAGCTGTCCAGTTTTCCCAGCACCACTTATTGAAGAGGCTGTCTTTTCTCCATTGTATATTCTTGCCTCCTTTATCAAAAATAAGGTGACCATATGTGCGTGGGTTTATCTCTGGGCTTTCTGTCTTGTTCCATTGATCTATATTTCTGTTTTTGTGCCATTACCATACTGTCTTGATTACTGTAGCCTTGTAGTATAGTCTGAAGTCTGGGAGCCTGATTCCTCCAGCTCCGTTTGTCTTTCTCAAGATTGCTTTGGCTATTCGGGGTCTTTTGTGTTTCCATACAAGTTATGAAATTTTTTATTCCAGTTCTGTGAAAAATGCCATTGGTAGATTGATTGGGATTGCACTGAATCTGTAGATTGCTTTGGGTAGTAGAGTCATTTTCACAATGTTGATTCTTCCAATCCAAGATCATGGTATATCTCTCCATCTGTTTGTATCATCTTTAATTTCTCTCATCAGTGTCTTATAGTTTTCTGCATACAGGTCTTTTGTCTCCTTAGGTAGGTTTATTCCTAGATATTTTATTGTGTTTGTTGCAGTGGTAAATGGGAGTGTTTTCTTAATTTCACTTTCAGATTTTTCATCATTAGTGTATAGGAATGCAAGAGATTTCTGTGCATTAATTTTGTATCCTGCTACTTTACCAAATTCATTGGTTAGCTCTAGTATTTTTCTGGTAGCATCTTTAGGATTCTCTATTTATAGTATTATGTCATCTTCAAACAGTGACTTTACTTCTTTTCCGTTTTGGATTCCCTTTATTTCTTCTTCTCTGATTGCTGTGGCTAAAACTTCCAAAACAATGTTAAATAATAGTGCTCCTCACTGCTTTTTATCACATGCTCCTGTTCATTTCTTCTGGCCACTTTCACAGTCAGATATTCTTACTGATGTATTTGTGTACTGTCTTCCCAATTGGAATACAGTGCAAACATGGAAAGCAGGGATCTTGCCTATCTGGTTCCCTGCTGCAACGCCTAGAAGGGGCTGTGGGATCTCATGGGTGTTCAGTCATAGTTGGGTATGAGCGGACGTGGTATGTGTAGGGGCCTGCAGAAGGCCAAGGAAGTTGGACCTTTAGAGTGAGGGCAGAACAGCGTGACAAGAGGTTGGAGAGAGAGGCAGAGTCAAATCACATGGGCCACAGTGAGGGGTTTGGAGTTACCTGAGAACCTGATGTTCATTAAATTATTTCATCTCTGCGGGTTGCCACATACCCAGTTTGGTCTGCTGAAGTCACTCCTTAATGGCATTTCTACTGGGCTTTGTGCACCACTGGGTCCTCAAAGTATTGCTTCAGCCTGTGCTGCATTCTCTCCCCTGTCTCCACTGCCAGCAGTTTGGCATTCTTCACCCACCTTTCCGAAAAGCCCAGCAGAGCAAGATGACCAGAGCTAAGGTATCGGGGTTTGATGCCTGCACAATTGGAAGCATTCCGGAAGTTTGTCATTAAACACCTTGACTTCCCCATTGAAAAGTATTGGGTTTGAGCTTTGCAGATGATACTCACCAAGAGCCTGAATGACGGGAGATCGGGGCCCAGATCTCAACTGCACTGTTTGAATCATTTGTGTCTCTGTTTCTAGACATTATATGCTGTTCTCTGCCTAATGATATGTTGGTTTTCACACATTGGATCTGTAATTCCTGTTTGTCGACACTGTACTTTGTTTTATAATTTGCTCCCAAAGTAGCAGAATTCAGTGAGTTTCCAGTTTTGTTCTGCCTATGAGGAGGATAAATCAGGTTTTGCCTGGCATGCATTGAAAAAAGAAGTCTCCTGGCATAATTCCCTGATGAATCTATTTTTGTAATTAAGGCAATAAATGTAACAGAAGGGTTTGTTTCTTCACTCTTATTCTAACGTGTACCGCTATATATAAACACAATTATTTTATATGTACAGATAAATAAGATGAGCTGCTGTTTCACTTAGGCTTGGACTACATTAAAATTTTGGGAGATAACAATTCAGGTGCAGCAAGGAGCTAGGAGATGTTGTATAGAACTTCAGGAATGGGGAGACGTAGTAAGATGTCGTTCACTCATATTTTTATTCTAATTTTTGTGGGTTGTGAAATGTATATTGTTGGGTTTTTTTTTTTTTAAGAATTCTATTCTTTAGCATCAGACATGTAAACATATATAAAAATGTTGATGTTCTACCCACATAATTCTTCATGGATGTTAGAGATCTGGGGTTTCGTCTTTCATGGTTAGTACTAATTGACCTCCGGAACTTTTCGAAGGAGTGTCAATTCTTGTACATGAACTGCCATGAACTTTTCAGGACACCTTGAAATAATTGTTTTCTCTATTAATTGCCTATCCACATGTAATTCAGAAGTTCGTTGATAGTACATATAGATTTATAAATTACAGTCATTTTGGTACATTGGCCCTTGCCATATAAAGCCAGCTTTTTCAACCTAAGCCTCTTGATTTGTTTCAGACTCATGGCAAGGAATGTAATTTTCTGTCTGTTTCCTTTTTGAGGTGAAGGTACACTCCTTTTCAAAACCATGCCAATCAGATGGGTTATTTCCCTTATTTGAAAAATCTTCACGAAAGGGGATAGATTACCCAGGGCATCTGTGTGTGTGTCCGTGCTTGCATGTATAGATGTGTGTTTCTCTCTCTCTCTGTCTCTCTCTCTCTGTCTCTGTCTCTCTGTCTCTCTCTCTCTCTCTCTCTCTCTCTCAGTCTGTCAATTTCTCCCTCAGTAACATTTCCCATAATCCCATCAGTGGATTTGGAATCTTGATTCTACCTCCTGAAAGGATTATCGTCATTTCATAGAAGCAGCAACGAGGTTAGCATTTCATGGAAAGTGAGAACCCCTGACTGCTCAGTCTTAGAGCCATTATTCTTACTGGAGCTAAGTCACATGGTAAGGGGCCAATCCCTTAACCTTTGATGTAGTTCCTTTTGTCCCTGACCTTTCATCTGTAAAATGGGTGTAGTAATATGGATCTGTTCTTGTAGTTAATTAAAGGTTGTTAAGATGGTTCAGTTCGATGGGCTTTATAAATGTTTGCATAACATGTTTAATATTGGTGTTCTTTGTGGGTGACTGTTAGCTAGGTAGCAGGTAACTAGCACCTAGAGGCTGTTACTTAGACTCTAGGCCTCCAGTTCATTGGCTAAACATTCTGTTCTTTTACAACCTCCCAGTGGGGAAGTCAGGGGAAGACTTAGCACAATGACAAAGGGAAAAATGTGGAACGACTTCAGAGACCTACCACGTTAACACAGACATAGATGCAAAGGCACGGTGCCTTACACATTTCAGTTACTTAAATAAATATGAAAAGTAGCATATTCTGGGTTTCGCGTGTCTTGAATTCTCTCACCGGGCCTTATGCTAGTTTGTGAAGTTCTTACATCTCTTGTGCCCGTGGAATTGGGGCATTTAAGTCTTAGTAGGTGAGACCTTTCTGAGTCTGCAGAGAGGCATAGCGAATTATGTTATCTCTCTGATCCGAATTTTCTCATGGCTTTTCATCTCGTTGAGTGGAGAGGGAAGCTCCTACAGTGGCCTCAAGGATTTCCCGCCTCTGAGTCTGTGACCTGACTGGTCCTGATACCTTCCCCTTTGATGGCTCTGCGGCAGGTACTCTGGCTTTCGCTGGTGCTGCCAACGTGCCCCACAGGTTGCTCCCTGAGGCATCTGCATCTGCTCTTTGCTCCCCTGGAGCGCTCTTCCCAGAGATCCACGTGGCTTGCTTCCTTCCCTCCTTCGGGTCGCTAGTACATACCTCCCTCTCAGTGACCCCTTCCCTCACCACTGTGCCTAGAACTGCAGACAGTCCCCAGGTGCTCTGTTTCCACCCTAGATTTTATTTGCTTATTGTCTGTCCAATCCCAAAAGAACGTAAGCTTTTAAAGCAGGGTATTTGGGGGTGGGGGGTGACTGTTTTGCTCATGGCTGTATCCCCAGCACTTAAAGAAGTCCCTGGCACATAATAGGCAGTAGAAAGTCCTAAGGCAATTTCTCCATGGCCTGCCTTTTTGGACAGTGCTCGCCTAAAGGTGAGAGGCTGAGCCATTGAAGGAATTGTCACCACCAGCAGGAACTGATATATTTGCAGTGCTCCGTGACATCAGGTTGGCATGCACCGGTGCAACTATTATGCCTCCTCTGTGCTCCAGTATCTCTCTATAGACTGGAGAACATAAGCCTCAAAATCAGTCAATCAATGATCATGTAAAAGGACTTTAAAAACTGTAAAGTGCTTTGGAAATGACAATGACACTGGACTTTATAATGGATTGTTATGTAATTTGAAATAGTTAAGTAATTTTCCAGGAAGCAGGGTTCCCTGGACCAGTGCTGTGCTTCCCCATCTGGGCCTGTGGACTGGGTCCAAGAATACAGCTACAGGCCAGAGCCTGAACCAGCCAGGACCAGAGTGGGGAAGTCCATCCAGTAACCCCTAGACTGAAGGGATGTGCCTTCCATGTGCACAAAACTATTCAAATACCAAGTAGCTGAGACCACGTAGGGCAAATAGAATTCAGGTTGGCCTGTTGTTAGTCTCTAAACAGCTGTGACTAATTTAGAAAAATTAAGCAGCTTAGCAGCAAAAGTATAATTCTTATTGTTGATGAAACCTGGCCTATTCCGGAGGAGGCCAGTAATTCCCGTGACCCAGATTAGTTTTCTCCCAGTAGAAAAGCTTAGGGGTTTTATACTGTTGATGGGCAGAGATGAACCTAATATCCTTGTTTGCTTTCAAATCATCCTTTTAAAAATAATCCGGTTCTCCTTATACCCATGTTCTCTTTAAGGCTAGGCTATGTAGAAAAGAAGAGAGGCAAGTGAGATAAAAATGGCAGATTATATACTGCATATATTATATCTCACACATGTTTACACACACACACACACACACACACACACACGCACTGCATTGTATCAGAGAGCATCTAGGAGCAGTAAGTAGCTCTGGACTGCAGACTGCGTGGCATCACATTCCAGCCCTACCACTTGTTCAGTATGTGACCTGGGGCAAATTTCTGGGTTTTCTGAGCCTTAGCTTCTTCCTGTGGGATAGTATTGGAACTTAACCTCATAGGGTTATTGTAAAGATCAAACGGGGTAATCACTGCAGTGCTTAATGCTCGTCTCACCGGAAGTGCTCGCTCGGTCAGTATCAGTTGCTGTTGTTGTTGATGACGATGTTAATAATCTAAGGCAGGCAGGAAATAAAGGGATTTCAGAAAGGGATAAGAAAAGGAAGAGTGAGATGCAGGAGACACTATACTAGAAGGTTTAAGTATATTGGAAAGAGACTGGTATAATATGGTAAGCTTATGCTGTCATTTATAATGCTTATTAGATCACTCATGTGATAATGATAATTATACCCTATGAGTATTTTATGGCCTTCGTACCTTCCAGATTAGTACTGTGGCCAATGAGAGCTGCCTGGTTTATTCCACGCTGCCGATGTCAGGGTGAGCTGCTCTGGCCACTCCCCTGACCACTGTCCCACTTAGCAAAGGAGCTGAGACACCAGTAGATTATGTGGAAGTTTAAACCAGGCATTCAGTGCAGCTGAGCCTTGAGAACCTCAGAGGAAGGTGGCCTCCCAAAGCATGCGCGTGTTCTCTTTTTTCCCCAACACCTGATAAGGGCAAACTCTGTGCGAGGCCCTGGCGATGGGACAGTGAGGGAGGATAATGCCATCCCAGTTTTCTTGGAACTTCTAG
Organism: Leucopleurus acutus; assembly: GCF_964270905.1. Lineage (NCBI taxonomy): Eukaryota > Metazoa > Chordata > Mammalia > Artiodactyla > Delphinidae > Leucopleurus > Leucopleurus acutus. Next base: position 56,621,805 of record NC_139145.1, on the reverse strand, counting down.
TAAGTGGAGGAGACAGACAATGACAATTCCGTGAATAATGACGTAATTCACCAAGTGCTAGGAAGGAGAATTGAGGAGTTAGTTTTGTAATGAGGTATCTGACCTGGTGTGGGGCATCCAGAAAGACCTCTTTGGGAAGTGAGAGTGATAAGTTAGGAGAGAGCCAGATCAAGAGGGGCTGCAGGGCTTCCCCATCAGGGAGCATCAGTATTAGGAAGGAAGGCATCCAGGCCTAACGAGAGTTTTAGCCCAGTTTTAGCCAAGGGGGGCATGGTGGAGAAGGGTCTAGATCTTGTGGGATCTTGCAGGCCAAGGATTTTTAACCTGTAATTCAAAATAGTCAGAAGCCTTTGGTGGGTTTCAAACGGGTAGTGGTATTGGATTGGAGGAGACCAGAGGGGAAATAGAGCTGGTTGCACGCTCAGATTTTAGAACAGTCTCCACTTTAGACTGCAAGCTATATGCCAAGAGGTACCTTGGCTTTGCTGCATTTACCCAAATCCTTTTTCCTTTTCTCTGAAGGATTTTCAGTACCAAGTGGGCTTCTGTAAGCGGGCATTAAAGTCGATGTATATGATACTTGTCAGTACTTAACATCTTAGCAGTGAAGTTTTTCCGTCTGAATTATAGTTTTACACATTTCACCAGAAACAGAGAAGACATTGGTAGTTATTCACAGAGCTTTGAGACCCTTGGATGAAAGCGGAGCAGCCTGCCGGGGTGCACATACGGCCATAATTGTCTTTTTGAGGGGGCTCTCGAAATCATCCATTTGGCCCGTCCTCCTTTCTTCCTTTTAATTCATCCTTCTCTCTCAGTCTTAAAGTGTTCACTCTTTCATGATTGCAGCTCTCTGACTCTGCCAGCCGACTGCAAATGGAATGCTGTCATATTTGAGGGCTATTTCGTCATTTTCATGTTTTTGTCAAGCATGAAGCCACTTCAGGAAGGGAGTAGAAATGATATTTAGCCCAGTATCACTCTCATAGGCATACATGCTTTTTCTTCCTCTCTCTTGCCTTTTCTTTCCTTCTTCCAGTTTAGTGATTTGGGTGGCGAATGAGGGAGCAGCTTTTTTTCCCTCTATTATAACCACTACTTTTTCTCCCACGTGCCCAAGCGTGTAACTGCTCCATGTATTCATTTGTGGTTGGATTTTCTGAGGAAACAAAACGCCTCTTTCAGCCCAGCTGAACTGACCCGTAGTTGTGTGGGAGCAGCAGAGTGCTAAGGTGAAGATGATGGGCTCTGCAGCCACCCCGAGTTCCTCTCCTGGCTCTGCCCTTCATTAGCTGGGTGACCTCAGGCAAATTACTTAACTTCTCAGTGCTTCAGTTTTCTCCTCTGTTAAATGGCAGCGATAGTCTCACCTACTTGTCTCAAGGAGCTGTCTTGAAGATTATACTGGGTAAAAGTATCCGTCATAAGCAGCATTCAGTTATTCAGAGCTTCCAATCTGGCTTCTCACTGGATAACCATTCCCAGAAAGATATTAAATATGGTTGGTGAGCATGACCCCAGTAAGTGCACGGAAAAATTTATTTTAAACGCTCATTCTGGTGCCAGCCATCAGGACAGCCCAGCAAAGCTGTATTTATGGCTCTGATGGATTTCCTTGGCAGAAGCCTCCTCAGCACCATCCAGACTGGTCCTGTCTCACCGAGTTCAGGTGGTATCCAGGCAACACACACACACAGTCTGACTCAGTAAAAAACTCTCAGCCAGTAGTGGTGAGGACTCCCCCCACCCTTTCCCCACTCTATACTAAGGATGAAGTTGAAGTTGGTGGAAGGAGCCTCACTGACAACCCTTGAAACTAAACTTGCCTTGGGTAGCCACAAAAAAAGTATAAGTTCCAGCAGCTTCCTTTCCAGCTAATCCTTCTTGGCCCCAGAGCTCGGAGCTTCTCTATCCCTGAGAGGGTAGTAGAGAGATAAGTGATATTTACTGCAGCTTAGGTGCCCACACACTCAACTGCTTTCCGGATTGGTAACCTGGGGCCTCCCCAGTGCCTGCCTGTGTGCTGCAGGGGATGCACTCCAAGATCTGGATCCAGCCCCGAGTCCCGAGACACTCGTGAGAAGGGAAGCAGTCAGGGTAGAAATGTCCCACGGCATTGATTGTGAACATAATCACTTAGAGCTCTGTGTGGCCTCCCGTCAGGGAGGTGTCTAGAACTGGGCTTTGCAGGCAGGCGGGCGGTTAGGGGAGGACTTGCCAGGCAGGCCAGGGGCAAGTTGGTGCCCTTGAAGGCGAAGTGAGTGTGGTGGGTTTGCTGTAGCTTCCTATGAGGCTCTCAGCCTGTCATGTGAGGTGCTTATAGGGTAATGATAGAAAATAAGTAATAATATATTTTGAATTTTTCTGTGGATTTGAAGTATTTCATAATTTTTAAAAAGGAAGAAATGAAAAAATAAAAGGCTAACCAGAAGAGAAAAATAGCCCTTGAAATACAGGTGGAAGAGGCAGGGTTCCTTGCGCCAGGCAGAAGCAGGACACCAGGTGACACCACCAATTTACAGTGTGACTTAAATTGGTACTTGCTTCTCCTTTCACTGCTGTCATCACCACTACCTTGACCACCACCATGAACAATACTAGCTGTCATTTAGTAAGCCATTATTTCAGGCCAAGAGATTGACTCACCTAGTCTTATTAATCATCCTCAAACTTTATGAGGTAGGTACTGTTGCTTGTGTTTTATAGGTGAAGAAAGGGGTTTAGAGAAGCCAAGTGACCTGCCTCCTGTCATCCAGCTGGGAATGTCTGTATGACTCCACTCCCTGTGCTATCCTGTCTCCTTTAGCTTTTTTTCCCCCATATTTATAAATTGGAAATAATATTTGTACTCCATACCTATAGAATGGCATTTTTCAAATTTTAAGTCATGACACATTAATGGATTGTAAAATGGATTTAGTAGCAGAAAGATGACCAGAATAGAATAAAAAATAACAGAATTTATCACACTTACTGTTTCTGAAACTTGTGCTTCTAGTAACTCGTGTTTCTGATATGCAAGTATGTATGTGTGTGTACCTCTCTCTATGTGTGTATATATGTATGTATATACTAGTGAAGTGTTATATGGGAAAATATGTTTCCTACCATAGGTTATTGTCAGAAAGTTTGAGAGCTACTGTTCTAGACTTATATGAAGTTCAAACAACATTAAAAAGTGTTGCAGAGCTCCTGTAAACTCTAAAACACCTTGCAAGTCTAAGTTGTCATTACTTAACACTGGAAGCTGAAACAAACAAATAAAGGATGGCAGATAAAAGTGTTGCTGTGCTGTAACCTCCACCCATCTGGTTCATCGCAGATAGTGCTAATCTGTCACCACATTGTGTCCAGTGGAGCCAGGATGCAACTTTAACACTCCTCGACATAGCACTGCAGGCCTCAAGATGAAACCTATTTGCAGACCTAGCAGCAGGCTTAGGTATTGTTGGTACATCAGGACCAGTCTGTGGTTATAAAGTACCGCTCAGCACTTCCAGAGCTCTGACTCTCATTTAAATGCTAGGAAGACAGATGTGATCCCCAGAACAGCATGGGCATCTCTGCATTACAGGCCCCAGAAGAGTTGCCTCCACTCTCCTCCCCTCATAGTGCTCCCCCACCACCATCTTCATCCGGAAGTAATTTACCTCCTTCTGCCTCTCAGAGGGTATCAGACCAATCCAGAGTCCCCATCCACTTTCCCTTGAAGCAAAGGTGGCAATGGCCATTTTCCTTGGAACATGCTCTTTCCTCATTAACCGTAATTCTTTAGGGAACCACAGGGAACATGGAGTGCCGATCCCCCACCAACTGCCCTGAAGGCATGCCCCTCAGGAGATGCCCTGCTTCTCAGCTGATGTGGCAAACTCTGAACAGTCACAAAAGGAACTGGGCTTTCCCTTAAAATCGCACGTGGAAACTGTTTCTCTGCCGCCTGCAGAGGAAGCCTGTAGAATTGGCAGTTGTCTTAGAATTCTCCACAGAAGAGTCCACGTGGACCTAGGGAAGGTCTGTCAAAGACTCCCTCAGTGGAATATGCAATAATGCATAAGAGACTCTTGTGTGTGGATTTTAAGTCAAGACTCAACGTGACATTCTGGGCTGTGTGGGGAAGAGCTCAGGCAGCTCAGTTACCAACCCGGAAAGCAAGTTCCCTGTGTTTCATAGACCTCACTAATGAATGAGCCCCGTGGCCTTGGCTAGACCAGGCTTCCCAGTGCTCTGCCAGCCCTCCTCCCACACATGGGTAAAGGCATCAAGTTATAATGGATGGCTGGTGCCAGCAGAGACTGAGGTCTGTGCCTTTCTCTCTGGGATACACAGCAATCTCCAGCCGTTAATAATTCATTCTGGAGTAATGAGCATAGCTGTACCAAGTTGTGAGCAGTAATAACCAAGTGATAGATCAATTTGTTACCTCAGTGTGCCGAAAGATAATGGTAGCTGGTCATGAAAGGTATAGGCTTTTTCCCCAAAAGTTTCATAAGACTTAGATCAATTGTGTTTTTTAAGTTCTAAAATAAAATGGATCATTAAAAAGGAAATGAGTTACATCGGGTAGCCTCAAGCGTATTTATATTCAGAGATGCTTATCCACAATTACCATAGGTTTTTTCCAAATGCCTTTGGTCATTTGGGCCAGTAAATCGGAGTAATTATTGCTCATTAATTAAATCTAAGAAATGGAACACAGTTCCAGACTTTGAAAAGGGAGGTTGGGAGAGTTGAGATACATTCCCCAAAAATCATCAATAATAATTTGAGGTTTTCTGAGTAAGTAGTTGGGTTGAGAATTATTGTTTAATGTCTACTCAGAAACTCGGGTCGTCTTTTAACACCTCATTGAACATTTGTTGTGTTTCTCCTGGGCCGGGCACTGCTCTCAGCACTGGTGCTACCAACTAAAATAAGCACGGTCTCTACCCTAAGGCAGTAGTCGAGACCTTAATAACATGTAATAAATCCAGGGGCCAACACTCCTGCCTTCATTGAGGGGTGGAGGGCTGGGGAGAGACTAGACAGAGACTTCAGAAGGGAAGGGAGCCATTGGCGCCGTGCCTTGAAGACCAACAGTTTGCCAAGCAGAGAAAGAAGGGTAAGAGAACGTTCTAGGGAGAGGATTGACAAAGGCAGGTAGATGTGAAAGTGGAAAGAGGATGGGTAGTGAATGATTATAACAATCATCACTGCATTTCCCACACGGTAACACATTTAACTGATACAACAACCTCACGAAGTAGATGTATTATTCACCTCACCGCCTTTTTAATTTAATTTTATTTTTTAAATTTATTTTATTAATTTATTTTTGTCTCCGTTGGGTCTTCTTTGCTGCACGCGGGCTTCCTCTAGTTGTGGCGAGCGGGGGCTACTCTTGGTTACGGTGCACAGGCTTCTCATTGCAGTGGCTTCTCTCCTTGCGGAGCACAGGCTCTAGGCGCATGGGCTTCAGTAGTCGTGGCACACGGGCTTAGTTGCTCCACGGCATGTGGGATCTTCCCGCACCAGGGCTCGAACCTGTGTCCCCTGCATTGGCAGGCGGATTCTTAACCACTGCGCCACCAGGGAAGCCCTCATCCCCTTTTTTAAAAGATGAGGAACCCAAAGCTTAAACACTGAGTCCCTTGCTCAGGGACCCAGAGCTGGGAGGTGACAGAGGGCTTAGAGGTGAGTTGGAAAAGCTGTGCTACGTCATAGGAGTTTGACATTAAAAACAGTGGAGCCCACCAGTGGTTTATGGTCACCATTATCAGAACATTCCAGCTGTGCAAGCATCGCTGAACACTTGCACATACACTGTGTCACTGTGTTCTCTCTCAGTGACCCAGTGAGGTGTGAGGCCATTGTAGTTTTCAACAGAGGACTGCCTTGAGTGGAGCTAAGTTGTAGACGGTAGCTGGTGGTGGCAGGCAGGGTGCAGCAAACCCAGAGAGTCTAGTCAGAGAGCCTCGTTAAGAGGCTGTTGCTTTAGTCAGATTGTGTTGAGAAGCGTGATGGTGAAAGTGATCATCGTCCAAAGCCTATATTTTTATATTGGTCTACAATTTAAAAGTGCTGTCATACATAAATAGCTTGTTGATTCGTTTACACAGGGACTTTTGTGACAAGAGGGTAAGTCTACTGACTTGGCTTATTTGGGAGGGGAAGTATAAAGGCATGGAATTCACTTCCTGCACAAAGGAACTGATGTTGAAAGTAGTGGTGTTACAAGCAGCTTGTAAATATGCAGACTTACTGATTGACTGAGGCCCAGAACCGAAGCCTTTCCCCTTTGCCAGCCTTTCCCCTTGCTTTAATGCTTTCAGACTAGAAACCTGATACAGTTTTGGGTAGAATGGAAAACTATAAGTAACATCAGGAGATTCAGCTAGAACTCAGAAAATGTTTGTAAAATATTATTACTTGGACCAGAAACAGGCCAAGGCATCAGTGGAAACATCTCCTTGCTGCAGGTATTGTTTAGCAATCAGAAAGCAAGTTCCCTTCCTGACTGGGCTGTTTCACAGTTCACGTTTCATAGACTTAACCATCCCTTTCAGAGGAGGAGCTTTTTATGAAATTAGACGTTTAGCCCTAGAAAATGAAAGAAAAATACACATCTGCTGATAAAATTGGTTAATGTAGTGTTCGGTAAAGGCTCAGTTTCAAAACCAGCAGTTAAAGCAGTAGAACCTCTTTTTCCTCCTACAAAGTAGAAGTATCCAAGAGAAACAGTGCAAACATTTATAGAATTGTGTGAAAAACAAATACTCAGTATAAATAGCACTAAGTGCTAGGGAGGTGTGTCTGTGCAAACTGGCATCTCTGCCCAATTTCTCTCTAGTTTCTAGTAATGAATAGTTTACTTCTTCTAACAGGTGGAAATATTAGGTGGAAGCCCCTAATATTTTCTTAACAATACTGAATGGCCTTAACTTTTAACTTATTTACTGTCAATAGATAATTGGTATATTTTTGTACATGGGGCCAGCAAATGAACAATGAAATTTTATGGCTAGGTCATGGTGCCCTGGGTGTGGAGTTCAGATATATGTTTTGAGTAGTTGTTTATCCAGAAATATGCATATGTGTTTAGCAGTTTACTCAGCCCCAATACTCCTGACCCTGTGTGTTCCTTGGACTTTGAGAGTAAGTGACAATATAAACACAGCCGTATACATGGATGTACAGTAGTGCATTTCTATTTCTGTTTATGCAGAAATGTTTGGCTTAATGTAAGCCACGTGTCTACTATGATGGGGCTTTAATACTTTGAGCCTAAAGTGCTGAATTTCCTGACCGAGATCTACCCATTTAAAAAAATTAGGTCTATTTTGGGCCTATATTTGCAAATGTATTAAAGCCATCAGGAGTTTTTAGTATTTGCACTAGAGAAAATGCTAATGATCACAGCGGTTTAAGCAGCAGCCAAGTTTAAAAGTTGTAACTAAGAGGGATTAGCAGTTACCTGGATTTGCAGAATAGGGATTCAGATGTGCAAAGGTTCACATTTTGGAAGGCAAGCTGCTTTGGTTGGTTGTTTGGTTGGTTGGTTGTTTTAGGCAAAATGGGAATTGTAAGGAGTGTCGTATCCTGAAATAGCAAAACAGCCCAAACACTGGAGATTTCTGAACCTTTGGTAGATGAAAATAGGAGTAGAAAAGTCTGTCTTCGGACTCCAGAGGCATCCGAACATGTCCCCAGATCTGGCTCCTACCAGATGAGGCATCTGAAGATGGGAAGGGTACAGGAGGTCAGCTGTCCACTCATACACTATTTCTCTCATTTGTGCCATTTCTTTTCCTTCCTACCAGCGTTGCTAACAACCACAAGCAGAATTTGATGACGGTGGCAAACCTTGGCGTGGTGTTCGGACCCACCCTGCTGCGTCCTCAGGAAGAAACGGTAGCAGCCATCATGGATATCAAGTTTCAGAACATTGTCATTGAGATCCTAATAGAAAATCATGAAAAGGTAATATATCATTGGTCACCACAAGTGGAGAATTTACTTGGGGGGGAGCTGAGTTGAAACTGGCCTACAGGGTTGACTGAGGTTCACATCAGTGGTGGCTTTTACACTGTAGTGATGATGACTAAGTTGCTGGTGGTGGTATGGTGGCGGTGATAGTCATCTTGGGATTGCAGCAGTGGCAATGGTGGCGGTTGTGGTGACGGTAGTGGTGGACAACATATTGGGCATTTCTTTTGTAACAGGAACTGTGTGCTAAGCACTTCACATATGCTGTCCTTTTAACCTCATAACAATGCAGTGAAGGAGGTACTACTAGGAGGCTCATTTTGAAAATGCCCTTTACCCATTTGTTTTTTTTTCACTTGGTTGTCTTCTTATGAATTTTTGAGTTTTTTTAAAACATTAGAATAGTAAACTATTTTCATGTGTTTCAAATATTTTTCCTAACCTATAGCTTCCTTATAGTTTTATAAATGGTGTATTGTTTCATACCGTGGGGGGGGGGGGGCGTGTCTGTCTTTTCCTTTAGGGCATTGGAATTTCTGGTCTGTCTTAAGAAGATTGCCCTCACCCCATATAATGAAGTGTGTCAACACAGCTGCCCTTAAAAACTGGGGTAGAGGGACATGAAACTCCACCCATCTGTCCCACCTCAGTTCCTGGTAGCACATCTCTCTGAAGCTTCTCAGAAACTGCAGGGCACCATTTGACAGCCCAAGGTGCTGGGATATAATAAAAATGCTGTTCCTCCTAAATAAAACCTTTACCTAGAAAGGTGAATGGATTGCACTAGGTCACCTGCCAAATAAATCTAGCATCTGACCGCTAACCACCTGCACTGATGACACTCCAAAATAAGCCATCATCAGCTCTCGTCTGGATTTTTACAGGAGCCTCCTAATTTTTGTTTCCCTGTTCCCACCCTTGGCCTGTCTATTCCGATGTCAGCCACCAGAATGAGATTTTTTTAGTGTTAGATCAAATAGTATCAGTTGTCTGCTAAGAACCGTCCAGTGGCTTCGCATTTCACAGAGTGAAAGTCAGAGCTCTCCCAGGAGCCTTGAATGTCCTACAGGGTCTCTGCTCTCCCCTCTGTTACTTGCCTCGTCTCACCTCCTACAGCCCTCTCCCTGAGTTCCCTCCTACGGCCACCTCGACTGCCTTGCTGGTCCTTGCCCACGGCACACACTCCCATCTCAAGGGCTTTGCAGTTACCGTTTGCAGTGCCTGGAACGCTCTTCCTCCTGGCATACTTCTTCACCTCCTTCAAGCCTAAGTGAGGCCCACCGACATCTCTCTATTTTAAATTGCGAATAGTCTCAACCCCGGCATTCCCCCTCCCCTTGATCATGCCGTCTCTCTCCTTACCACTTTCTGGCATACTATATAATTTACTTATTGATTACACCTATTGCCTTTCTGGCCTCTTGTAGAATGTGTGTCTCATGAAAGCAGGGACTTTAGTCTGTTTTCTTCTGTGCTTTGTCCCCAGTTCCTCAGTATGTGCTCAGTGTATGTGTTGGATGAATGGGTGGGCTCCTGTGGTAGCTAAGCTCCAAAGTGGCTCCTGGTAACCCCTGTCTCCTAGTAGTCGCTCCCTTGTGTATCCTCTTTCAACTGTGAATAAGCGATCAGCACTGATCCCAATGTGATCAGTAGGAATTGATCAATAGGAAATTGCAAAAATAATGGTCTGTGACTTTGCTGAGCAGTCCTAAGACCTTGTCGCATTTGCCTTGGTTTCTGGACTTGTTCACTCTGGGGCAAGCCAGCCACCATGTTGTGATGGTGGTCACACAGCCCAGTGGAAAGAAAGTGAGGCTGCCTACCAACAACCAGACCAAGTTGCCAGCCATGTGTGAGTCAGCCACTTTGGAAGTGAATGGTCATGCCTTCAGATGATATAGCCCCAACCGACACCTTGAGTGCAACCGCATAAGAGACCACTGAGCTAACCTTCTCCTGACTCACAGAAAGTGGTAGAAATACTAAATGCTTTAAACCACTAAGTTTGGGGGATAATTTGTTATAGAGCATTAGTAATTACTAAAGAATCTCTGAATATAAACTTTCACAGAGTAACAGAGATCTCCTGCAAAATTGTGTAAACAACATAGCCTTTTTCTGACATGGTTAATAAAGAGATATGAAATCAGATAACTTATTTGAAGAAATTATCTTCTCTTTCTCTCAAACTTTGGACTCTATCCAACCACTTCCCACAAATATAGTAAATCAGGTATAAAAGAAGATTATGTTACGTATGATGAAAATTAACTTGGAAAAAGGGAATATAATCAAATAGCAGTTAATAACATGTTTTCTAAAAACAAAACACTCGGATTTAAATCTATTACCTCTTAATAGCTGTGTGACCATGAGCAGATTACTCAGCCTCTCTATGCTCATAAAAGTACTTTCAGTACAGTGTAACTGCTGTGACAAATAACCCCAAAATATCAGTGACTCAGGACAATAGAAGTTTATCTCTTGCTCACATACCAGTTTACTGTGGGTGTTCTGAGGGTGGGGTACTGCACCGTGATTCAGCAACCCAGGTTCCTTCCATCTTGTAGCTCTGCCTTCTGCTCTGCAGATCTCTACAATCGACCAGTTGGTGGGGGAAATGAGAGAGCAAGGGGGATTGAGTAAGATTATATGGGCCAAGCCTAGAAGATACTTTCCTTGTTTTCACCGCCGTCCCATTGGCAAAACTCAGTCATGTGACCCCATCCAACTGCAAGGGAGGCTGGGAAAGCACCCAACTGTGCAGAGCAAAGGGAAGCAAGTTTGATGACCAGCTAGCCAGTGAGCCACCTCCCTTATTCTGTTTTGTTGTGAGGATTAGATAAGGTGATTTACATAAAAGACTTAGCCAAGAATCCAGCCAGGAGTAAGTGTCAATAACTGTACTCCATCGTTTTTAGCAGTCTCAACAGAATTCTCTGAAAATAGAGCATAAGTCCATCTCTGAGTGTCACATATGCCCCTTTCTCAAAATGATAATTTTTAAACTTAATCTTTTGTTAAATAAAATAATATTAAATGTTGAGACAGATTTCTAAGGAGTTTGATTATGTTTCATGTCCCTAAGGGGCATATACGAGCTTATAGCAGGCAACATCTAATGATTTTTGAACCTTAACAGTCTTTTGGTGTCCTTGGGCCTTTAAAGCCAGAAAACATTCAAAAGTAGTGTGATAGAAAAAAGACCGGATACTGCTAATAACAATATTAAAACTTGTGTAAACAAGCAGCCGTCCCGCCTTGAGCACAAAATATAGAAATAGAAATGAAATATGAAATGCATGGCCAGGCCTGCAAGTATATGGGCAGGAACTGGTGAAAATACTCTGATTTGGTGGATTATAAATTATATTCCTCTATGCTGTGTATCTGGTGAGGTACATATTAAAAGAGTATTACAGTGCTTCATTATATGTTCTTCTTCATTAGTCTCTGCGAGAGAGTGGGATGATTCACAGCGAGATTTATGTTCCTGTGGAAGCCAGTGCAGGAGTGTCAGTGGAAACATTCCTAGGATGAAGGCTGCAGCAGAGTGTATGTCTCCAGTCCTGAGGGAGCTAGTGTAGCACCATGATAGGGGTTTTTAACCTGGGATCCATGATGGGCCAGTGTTATATGCAAGACCTGTGTACGTACATGATTCTGGGAAGAAAGTCGTTAATATTCATCAGGTTTGCCTTTCTGGTAAAAACAACTTAGAGTAAGGCAGTTTGACTCCTTTTCAAATGTCGTTTCAGGCCTGATCTGGTATAAAGTCAGCAGATGCTGCCTTAGCCTCCTTTGGAAACCTGTGATGTTTACCTCACAGGAACCCAAAGCATACATGGCCGCGCCCTGAGAGCCCCTGGCTTTCTGGAGACAATGCTTTGGAGGAATTTCCTGCCAAGGGAATTTAACATTATCCATCAACAGAGCATGTTTTTGTCCTCAGGTGAATATTGTTATCTTCCTTTAAAATCCACAATATGAAGATCTTAGTTAACAGTATTTAATGAGCGTTCCCTTAGGCTTGGCTATAATTTTCTAGAGATATAAATGCACACACAAATGTCGTAAGTGACTACTTCTCCAACTTTATTGTCGGAAGTTGGACAAAATCCTGAAACCTCACTTGAAGAAATGCTTTCCAACAGCATCATTTCATCCTGTCCCCCAACAAGCATTTGATAGCAAATGCCCCCTTTCTTGAACAAGCCATAATACAGGTCTTAACTGTATGTCTCCCACAGTTAGTGGTATAATACTCTCTCTCGTGTTGTTAAGAACATTTTACATAAGATGTGTACTTTGTGCCTTGGAATAAAATTGGGAGGGACCCAGGAATAAGTAGAAGACAACACAGAAGGAGGGTATAGAAACCCAGGCATGTAGCCTTTGGAGCCACTGAAAGAGAGAGAGAGAGAGAGAGAGAGAGAGAGAGAGAGAGAGAGAGAGAACCGTAAGATGTCTGTTTCAGTTGTCTGTTTCAGTTATCTGTTGCTTCATAACAGATCATCTACAAACCTAGTGACGTAAAACAGCAATGACTTGTTTTGCTCACACATCTGTGGACCAGAAATCTGGGGAGGACTCATGTGTGTTCCAAGCTGCAGTGGTTTTACTACAACTGGTGGATCCAAGATGACCTTACTCCACATGTCTGGGACCTTGGTACTAGCTGTTGGCTAGGACACCTTGGCCCTCCTCCACATGCCTTCTCTCTCCATGAGATCTCTCATCATTTAGTAGTCTAGGCCAAACTCAAGAGGGCAAACACAGAAGCTGCAAGATCTCTGAAATCCTAGGCCTAGAATAGACAAAGTGTCACTTCAGCTACATTCTGTTGGTCAAAGCAAGTCACAAGTCCAGCCAGATTGAAGGGGCAGGAAATAGACCCCACCTCTGGATGGGAGGAGTAGTGTGCATGCACAGGCGTGGGAGGAATTGTGGGCTGCCGTTTTTGCAGATGATCTCCAAGAATGCCTCACTCCCCATCACTGGAAGGTTTGCATGTAGTTCCCATTGGACAGGCTTTCCTCTCTTATTGGTGGCTGAAACTGCTCAGCGTTCCTTTCTTTTTTTTTTTTTCTTTTTTAACATGTGAACATATCCCCCCCCCCATTTCTTATTGGAGTATAATTGCTTTACAATGTTGTGTTAGTTTCTGCTGTACAAGCGAAGTGAATCAGCTATATGTATACATATATCCCCTCCTTCTTGGACCTCCCTCCCAGCCTCTCCCGCAATCCCACCCATGTAGGTCATCACAGAGCATCGAGCTGAGCTCCCTGTGTTATACAGCAGGTTCCCACTAGCTATCTATTTTACACATGGTAGTATATTTATGTCAAACCTAATCTCCCAATTCATCCCACCCTCCCCTTCCCCCCGTGTCCACACGTCCATTCTCTATGTCTATGTTTCTATTCCTGCCCTGCAAATAGGTTCATCTGTACCATTGTTCTAGATTCCACATATATGCGTTAATGTATGATATTTGCTTTTCTCTTTCTGACTTACTTCACTTTGTATGACAGACTCTAGGTCCATCCACAAATGACCCAATTTCATTGCTTTTGATGGCTGAATAATATTACATTGTATGTATGCACCACATCTTCTTTATCCATTCATCTGTTGATGCACATTTAGGTTGCTTCCATGTCCTGGCTATTGTAAATAGTGCTGCAGTGAATATTGGGGTACATGTGTCTTTTTGAATTATGGTTTTCTCAGGGTAAAGGCCCAGTAGTAGGATTACTGAGTCATATGGTAGTTCTGTTGTTAGTTTTTTAAGGAACCTCCATACTGTTCTCCATACTGTCTGTATCAATTTACATTCCCAACAACAGTGCAAGAGGGTTCCCTTTTCTCCACACCTTCTCCACACCTTTCTCCACACCTTCTCCAGCCCGCGGTACGCGGGCCTCTCACTGTTGTGGCCTCTCCCGTTGCGGAGCACAGGCTCCGGACGCGCAGGCTCAGCGGCCATGGCTCACGGGCCCAGCCGCTCCGCGACATGTGGGATCTTCCTGGACCGGGGCACGAACCCATGTGCCCTGCATCGGCAGGCGGACTCTCAACCACTGTGCCACCAGGGAAGCCCGTTTGTAGATTTTTTGATGATGACCATTCTGACCATTGTGAGATGATATGTCTTTGTAGTTTTGATTTGCATTTCTCTGATAGTGATGTTGAGCATCTTTTCATGTGCCTCTTGGCCATCTGAGTGTCTTCTTTGGAGAAATGTCTATTTAGGTCTTCTGCCCATTTTTGGATTGGGTTGTGTGATTTTTTTTGATATTGAGCTTGCATGAGCTGCTTGTAAATTTTGGAGATTAATCCTTTGTCAGTTGCTTTGTTTGCAAATATTTTCTTCCATTCTGAGGGTGGTCTTTTTGCCTTGTTTATGGTTTCCTTTGCCGTGCAAAAGCTTTTACGTTTAATTAGGTCCCATTTGTTTATTTTTGTTTTTATTTCCATTTCTCTAGGAGGTGGATCCAAAAAGATATTGCTGTGATTTATGTCAAAGAGTGTTTTCCCTGTGTTTTCCTCTAAGAGTTTTATAGTGTCTGGTCTTACATTTAGGTCTTAAATCCATTTTGAGTTGACTTTCGTGTATGGTGTTAGGTAATGTTGTAATTTCATTCTTTTACACGTAGCTGTCCAGTTTTCCCAGCACCACTTATTGAAGAGACTGTCTTTTCTCCATTATATATTCTTGCCTGCTTCATCATAGATTACTTGACCATAGGTGTGTGGGTTTATCTCTGGGCTTTCTATCCTGTTCCATTGATCTATTTTTCTGTTTTTGTGCCAGTACCATATTGTCTTGCTTACTGTAGCATTGTAGTTTAGTCTGAAGTCAGGGAGTCTGATTCCTCCAGCTCCATTTTTTTTTTTCTCAAGATAGCTTCGCTATTCGGGGTCTTTTGTGTCTCCATACACATTTTAAGATTTTTTTGTTCTAGTTCTGTGAAAAATGCCACTGGTAATTTGATAGGGATTGCATTGAATCTGTAGATCGCTTTGGGTAATATAGTCATTTTCACAATATTGATTCTTCCAATCCATGAACATGGTATATCTCTCCATCTGTTTGTGTCTTCTTCGACACAGACAGGTCTTTTACCTCCTTAGGTAGATTTATTCCTAGGTATTTTATTCTTTTCGTTGCAGTCGTAAATGGGATTGTTTCCTTAATTTCTCTTTCTGATCTTTCGTTTTCAGTGTATTGGAATGAAAGAGATTTCTGTGCATTAATTTTGTATCCTGCAACTTAACCAAATTCATTGATTAGCTCTAGTAGTTTTCTGGTGGCATCTTTAGGATTTTCTATGTATAGCATCATGTCATCTACAAACAGTGACGGTTATACTTCTTCTTTTCCAATTTGTATTTCTTTTATTTCTTTTTCTTCTCTGATTGCCGTGGGTAGGACTTCCAAAACTATGTTGAATAATAGTGGTGAGAGTGGACATCCTTGTCTTGTTCCTCATCTTAGAGGAAATGCTTACAGTTTTTCACCATTGAGAATGATGTTTCCTGTGGGTTTGTCATATATGGCCTTTATTATGTTGAGGTAGGTTCCCTCTCTGCCCACTTTCTAGAGAGTTTTTATCATAAATGGGTATTGAATTTTGTCAGAAGCTTTTTCTGCATCTATTTAGATGATCATATGGTTTTTCTCCTTCAACTTGTTAATATGGTTAATCACATTTATTGATTTGTGTATATTGAAGAATCCTTGCATGCCTGGGATAAATCCCACTTGACCATGGTGTATGATCCTTTTAACTTGTTGTTGGATTCTGTTTGCTGGTATTTTGTTGAGCATTTTTGTATCTATATTCATCAGTGATATTGGTCTGTAATTTTCTTTTTTTGTGATATCTTTGTCTGGTTTTGGTATCAGGGTGATGGTGCCCTTATAGAATGAGTTTGGGAGTGTTCCTCCCTCTGCAATTTTTTAGAAGATTTTGAGAAGGATGGATGTCAGCTCTTCTCTAAATGTTTGATAGAATTCTCCTGTGAAGCCATTTGGTCCTGGACTTTTGTTTGTTGGAAGATTTTAAGTTACAGTTTCAATTTCATTACTTGTGATTGGTCTGTTTATATTTTCTGAATCTTCTTGGTTCTGTCAATGGTCTTCTGTTTCTCCTCAGAACTGCCATTTTTTACATAACCAGGGGGCATGCAACATTTGGTGGTAGTGACAAGTTCAGTCCTCACATACCCTTTGTAAGCCTCAGTATGGAGAGCTAACTCGTCAGTGTCTATAACTGGGAAAACATCTTTGGTTTTAAAATTGACATTTAGAAGAGAGTGAGTTTTTTCCTGGTGAGAAAATTCAGTTTCTCTTTCCTCATAAAACATCTTTTTTGAAGAGACGGAAAAAGGCTTCTGTGTTTTAACTGGCTAAAACATATGGCCTTTCCTCTCCACCCCTCCCCTTTCTTCTCCTCCCCCTCCTCCCTCTCCCTCATTGTTTACTAAGGATTAACACTAGACATTCAGACAGAGGGTTAAAAATGAAGATAACTCCTGAACTGCTTTATGTTGTCCCTGGCACATCCACACACCCTCAAGACAGCACCTGTTTAGAAGCGAGAAGAGCCTAAACCAAGATGGCGGAGTAGAAGGACGTGCTCTCACTCCCTCTTGGGAGAACACCAGAGTCACAACTAACTGCTGAACAGTCATCAACAGGAAGACACTAGAACTCACCAAAAAAGAAACCCCACATCCAAAGACAAAGGAGAAGCCACAAAGAGACAGTAGGAGGGGCGCAATCACAATAAAATCAAATCCCGTAACTGCTGGGTGGGTGACTCTCAAACTGGAGAACACTTATACCACAGAAGGCCACCCACTGGAGTGAAGGTTCTGAGCCCCACATCAGGCTTCCCAACCTGAGAGTCTGGCAACGGGAAGAGGAATTCCTAGAGAATCAGAGTTTGAAGGCTAGCGGGATTTGATTACAGGACTCTGACAGGACTGGGGGAAATAGTGACTCCACTCTTGGAGGGCACACACAAAGTAGTGTGTGCATTGGGACCCAGGGGAAGGAGCAGTGACCCCAAGGGAGACTGAACCAGACCTACATGCTAGTGTTGGAGGGTCTCCTGCAGAGGCAGTGGGTGGCTGTGGCTCACTCTGAGGACAAGGATACTGGCAACAGAAGTTCTGGGAAGTACTCCTTGGAGTGAGCCCTCCCAGAGTCCGCCATTAGCCCCACCAAAGAGCCTGCATGCTCCAGTGTTGGGTCATCTCAGGCCAAACAACTGACAGGGAGGGAACCCAGCCCCACCCATCAGCAGTCAAGTGGATTAGAGTTTTACTGAGCTCTGCCCACCAGAGCAACAGCCAGCTCTACCCACCACCAGTCCCTCTCATCAGGAAACTTGCACAAATCTCTTCGACAGCCTCATCCACCAGAGGGCAGACAGCAGAAGCAAGAAGAACTACAGTCCTGCAGCCTGTGGAACAAATAACACATTCACAAAAAGACAGACAAGGTGAAAATGCAGAGGGCTATGTACCAGATGAACAAGATAAAACCCCAGAAAAACAACTAAATGAAGTGGAGATAGGCAACCTTCCAGAAGAAGAATTCAGGATAATGATAGTGAAGGTGATCCAGGACCTCGGAAAAAGAATGGAGGCAAAGATCGAGAAGATGCAAGAAATGTTTAACAAAGACCTAGAAGAATTAAAGAACAAACAAAGAGAGATGAACAATACAATAACTGAAATGAAAACTACACTAGAAGGAATCAATAGCAGAATAACCGAGGCAGAAAAACGGATAAGTGACCTGGAAGACAGAATGGTGGAATTTACTGCTGCGGAACAGAATAAAGAAAAAAAAATGAAAAGAAATGAAGACAGCCAAAGAGACCTCTGGGACAACATTAAACACAGACACATTCGCATTTTAGGGGTCCCAGAAGCAGAACAGAGAGAGAAATGACCTGAGAAAATATTTGAAGAGATTATAGTCAAAAACTTCCCTAACATGGGAAAGGAAATAGCTACCCTAGTCCAGGAAGCGCAGAGGAGAAGATATAACAATTATAAATATATATGCACCCAACATAGGAGCACCTCAATACATAAGGCAATACATAAGGCAACTCCTAACAGCTATAAAAGAGGAAACCAACAGTAACACAATAATAGTGGGGGAGTTTAACACCTCACTTACACCAATGGACAGATCATCCAAAATGAAAATAATTACGGAAACACAAGCTTTAAATGACATAACAAACCAGATAGATTTAATTGATATTTATAGGACATTCCATCCAAAAACCGCAGATTACACTTTCTTCTCAAATGTGCATGCAACATTATCCAGGATAGATGACATCTTGGGTCACAAATCAAGCCCCAGTAAATTTAAGAATTTTGAAATCATATCAAGCATCTTTTCTGACCACAACGCTATAAGAGTAGATATCAATTACAGGAAAAACCCTGGAAAAAATAGAAACACATAGAGGCTAAACAATATGTTACTAAATAACCAAGACATCACTGAAGAAATCAAAGAGGAAATCAAAAAATACCTAGAGACAAATGACAATGAAAACACAATGATCCAAAACCTATGGGATACAGCAAAAGCAGTTCTAAGAGGGAAGTTTATAGCTATACAAGCCTATCTCAAGAAGCAAGAAAAATCTCAAATAAACAATCTAATAGTACACCTAAAGGAACTAGAGGAAGAAGAATGAACAAAACCCAAAGTTAGCAGAAGGAAAGAAATCATAAAGATCAGAGCAGAAATAAATGAAATAAAAACAAAGAAAACAATAGCAAGGATCAATAAAACTAAAAGCTGGTTCTTTGAGAAGGTAAACAAAATTGATAAACCATTAGCCAGACTCATCAAGAAAAAGAGGGAGAGGACTCAAATCAATAAAATTAGAAATGAAAAAGGAGAAGTTACAACAGACACCGCAGAAATACAAAGCATCCTAAGAGACTACTACAAGCAACTCTATGCCAATAAAACAGACAACTTGGAAGAAATGGACAGATTCTTAGAAAGGTATAACCTTCCAAGACTGAACCAGGAAGAAATAGAAAATCTGAACAGACCAATCACAAGTAATGAAATTGAAACTGTGGTTAAAAATTTCCAACAAACAACTGTCCAGGAGCAGATGGCTTCACAGGTGAATTCTATCAAACATTTAGCGAAGAGCTAACACCCATCCTTCTCAAACTCTTCTGAAAAGTTGCAGAGGAAGGAACACTCCCAAGCTAATTCTATGAGGCCACCATCACCCTGATACCAAAACCAGACAAAGATCCTACAAAAAAAGAAAATTACAGACCAATATCACTGATGAATATAGATGCAAAAATCCTCAACAAAATACTAGGAAGCAGAATCCAACAACACATGAAAAGGATCACACACCATGATCAAGTGGGATTTATCCCAGGGATGCAAGGATTCTTCAATATACGCAAGTCAATCAATGTGATACACCATATTAACAAATTGAAGAATAAAAACCATATGATCATCTCAATAGATGCAGAAAAAGCTTTTGACAAAATTCAACACCCATTTATGATAAAAACTCTCCAGAAAGTAGGCACAGAGGGAACCTACCTCAACATAATAAAGGCCATGTGCAACAAACCCACAGCAAACATCATTCTCAATGGTGAAAAACTGAAAGGATTTGCTCTGAGATCAGGAACAAGACAAGGATGTCCACTCTCACCACTATTATTCAACATAGTCTTGTAAGTCCTAGCCACAGCAATCAGAGAAGAAAAAGGAATACAAATTGGAAAAGAAGAAGTAAATCTGTCACTGTTTGCAGATGACATGATACTATGCATAGAGAATCCTGAAGATGCCACCAGAAAACTACTAGAGCTAATCAATGAATTTGGTTAAGTTGCAGGATACAAAATTAATGCACAGAAATCTCTTGCATTCCTATATACTAATGATGAAAAATCTGAAAGAGAAATTAAGGAAACACTCCCGTTTACCATTGCAACAAAAAGAATAAAATACCTAGGAATAAACCTACCTAGGGAGACAAAAGACCTGTATGCAGAAAACTACAAGACACTGATGAAAGAAATTAAAGATGATGCCAGCAGATGGAGAGACATACCATGTTCTTGGATTGGAAGAATCAGTAATGTGAAAATGACTATACTACCCATAGCAATCTACAGATTCAATGTAATCCCTATCAAATTACCAATGGCATTTTTTACAGAACTAGAACAAAAAACTTAAAATGTGTATGGAGACACAAAAGACCCTGAATAGCCAAAGCAGTCTTGAGGGGAAAAAGCAGAGCTGGAGGAATCAGACTCCCTGACTTCAGACTATACTACAAAGCTACAATAATCAAGACAATATGGTATTGGCACATAAACAGAAATATATATGGAACAAGATAGAAAGCCCAGAGATAAACCCACACACCTTTGGTCAGCTAATCTATGACAAAGGAGGCATGAATATACAATGGAGAAGAGACAGTCTCTTCAATAAGTGGTGCTGGGAAAACTGGACAGCTACGTGTAAAAGAATTAAAGTAGAACACTCCCTTACAGCATACACAAAAATAAACTCAAAATGGATTAGAGACCTAAATGTAAGACCAGACACTATAAAACTCTTAGAGGATAACATAGGAAGAGCACTCTTTGATATAAATCACAGCAAGATATTTTTTGATTCACCTCCTAGAGTAATGGAAATAAAAGCAAAAATAAACAAATGGGACCTAATGAAACTTCAAAGCTTTTGCACAGCAAAGGAAACCATAAACAAGACGAAAAGACAACCTTCCGAATGGGAGAAAATATTTGTAAATGAATCAATGGTCAAAGGATTAATCTCACCAATATATAAACAGCTCATGCTGCTCACTATTAAAAAAACAAACAACCCAATCCAAAAATGGGCAGAAGACCTAAATAGACATTTCTCCACAGAAGACATACAGTTGGCCAAGAAGCACATGAAAAGCTGCTCAACATCACCACTAATTATTAGAGAAATGCAAGTCAAAACTACAATGAGGTATCACCTCACACCAATTAGAATGGGCATCATTAGCAAACCTACAAACAACAAATGCTGGAGAGGGTGTGGAGAAAAGGGAACCGTTCCTCTTGCACTGTTGGTGGGAATGTAAATTGGTTCAGCCACTATGGAGAACAGTATGGAGGTTCCTCAAAGAACTAAAAATAGAATTACCATATGACCCAGCAATCCCACTACTGGGCATATACCCAGAGAAGACCATAATTCAAAAAGACACATGCACCCCAGTGTTCATTGAAGCAGTATTTACAATAGCCAGGTCATAGAAGCAACCTAAATGCCTATCGACAGATGAATGGATAAAGAAGATGTGGTACATATATACAATGGAATATTACTCAGCCATAAAAATGAACGAAGTTGGATCATTTGTAGAGACGTGGATGCATCTAGAGACTGTCATACAGCATGAAGTAATTCAGAAAGAGAAAAACAAATATCGTATATTAATGCGTATATGTGGAACCTAGAAAAATGGTACAGCTGCAGCGGTTTGCAGGGCAGAAATTGAGACACAGATGTAGAGAACAAACCTATGGACACCAAGGGGGGAAGCAGCGGGGGGGTGTGTGTGTGATGAAATGGGTGATTGGGATTGACATGTATATACTGATGTGTATAAAATTGATGACTAATGAGAACCTGCTGTATAAGAAAATAAATAAAAGAAAATTCAAAAATTCAAAAAAAGGAGACAGAAGCTTGTTTACAAAAAGAAGAAAAGAGAGAGCACCTGTTTGTCTAGAAACATCCCCTGCTGATCATCTCTTGTCACAGAGATCCCACCTGTTTCTCGTTCATGGGAGACTTAGTGATGTGTTTCTCAAAGACATTCAATTTGGTCAAATTAAGTACGCTAACCACATACTTACCCTATTGTGATGCTTCAGAAACTTGGTCCTTCACCTCCTGCACAGCCCTGGGGAGGGGAGCAATGTTTGGACCAATTTGTACAAAATATATATCCCAACGTAAGAGAAGGCAGAGAAGAAAAAGCCAGAAGATACGGATTATGCATGAGGGCTCCTGATAATTCTTCTTTTTCCATGTTGGTAATACAGACTGATTTGTTTACTCAGTTGAAGGTACTGGGTCTTTTTAATGTACATAGTCTAGCAGTACTAAAACTAATGATAGTAATAGTTAACTTTTACTTACAGCTTATTGTCCCCAAGGCATTGTGCTAAGCAGCCTTTTATTCATCATATCATTTATTTTTCACAGCAACACTGTAAGGTCAGTATTTTTAGCTCTATTTTACAAATTTTGAACCTAAAGTCCAGAGAGTTGAAAAAACAGCTTGTTAGGAGAAGAACTAGGGTTGAACTTGGGACTCCTTTCATAACCCAAGCTATTAAATCTATTCTTGTTAATCTCTAATGACTGCATTTATTGAGCACCTACTCTTGACCTAAGATAAATGAGACAGGACCGTGTTTTCCAAGGCCCTCCTGTTTTCTCAGGATATAACTAACCATAATATAGTGTGCTAAGTGGCATCCAGTAAGATGAATAAAGTGTGTGGTACCACTGAGGAGAAATAATTTAATTCTGCTTGTACCTGGCTCTGACAGATAAATAGACAATTTCTAGGCAGAGCAAGAATGGAGATGGGGGGACAGCCTTCCAGAGGAACATTAATCAGTTAATCAACATCAATCAACTCGTGTGTATTAAAACGAAATGGTTGTGAAAGAACTTTGGGTTATGTTAGCAAGTGGTCAGAGATGATGCCAGAGATTGGACTGAGCCTCTCTGTTAAGGGTCTTGAAAGCTATGGGAAAAGGTTGGCATTTCCTTCTGAAAAATGGGAGCTCTCAGGGGATTCCAAGTAGAGAGGGAACATGATTGTATCAGCACTTGAGAAGGACATCCCTGGAAGGTGAACCAGGTTGTTCTCTGGTTGCTGATATCAGAATCACTCACTAAATAAAAACAAGACCATAGAGTTTACCACACTGTAGTAAGCTTGTGGCTATATATTTTAAAAGTCTTGCCCAGAGACTGTAACCTTTGACCTACAGCCTTTACTTATTACAGGGTAGAGTAGGCTCCTAATGGCTTTTATTTGGGTCTTTTTGCCAGACTTCCTAAAGGGAAATAGCTCATGGCATCATTTCCCATCAACAGCTCCATACCCTGGACTCGACTTGGATTCTCTGAAAGCTAAAGAACAGACTTCAGAGTCTGGCTCTTTTTATCAGTAGTCAGATTTCAGAGTTAAAAGTTCAGAGGGCAAAGACTTTGGCTCTTTCTCTGTTTGCTTTACGGTAATAATTTTTTTTTATAAATTTATTTATTCATTTATTTATTTTTGGCTCTGTTGGGTCTTCGTTTCTATGCGAGGGCTTTCTCTAGTTGCGGCGAGCGGGGGCCACTCTTCATCGTGGTGCGCAGGCCTCTCACTGTCGCGGCCTCTCTTGCTGCGGAGCACAGGCTCCAGACACGCAGAGCTCAGTATTTGTGGCTCACGGGCCCAGTTGCTCCGTGGCACGTGGATCTTCTCAGACCAGGGCTCGAACCCATGTCCCCTACATTGGCAGGCAGACTCTCAACCACTGCGCCACCAGGGAAGCCCAGGGTAATAATTATTTTAAGTTACCATTTCTATATGCACAGAATCTTTACCCAGCTCACACCTTGTCACCCTGAGCCTTAAAACATCAATTAGCCCAATACTTGGGGTTATAGTGGAAGTTATCAATATTTATATGCATCTAGTTAAGATTTCAAAATACTGAACGCTGTCACTGTTCAAGATACCGAAAAGCCCAGAAATTCTGCAATTTCTTACAAGGTTTTCCTTTTATTTCTCTTTTTAAAGGTTAGCTTGCCAATGACTTTGAAAACTTTAAATGTCTAGGAAAACCAATCCTGTCAAGAATCAAACTGCCACCTTTTCATAGATTTGGTTAAACATGAAATCTCAGATGATGTGTATGTCTTAACATCTTCCTGTTAAGTTCCAACATGTAATAGTAGGATTGTTTTGAACAGTCCACGATGTTTCTTTTGGCTGTGGCATTCAAAAGGGTTTCTGCACATGAAGCAGGACCTGGGTGTGCACGTGTGCCCATGCACCATGTGCTTTTATCAGCATTGCTCCTTTGAGTGGCTATTGATGTTTTACAAAATAAGTTATCATGATTCTTTTTCCAGTCCATCAGTAGGCTTTGGAAGAGGAGTGGTGATCTTTGAGCTGTTAATTCTTAGAAATGCCCAAAGATCAGTGCCCCCTTTTTTTTTTGCCCCTTTTTAATACATGTTAACTTTTAATCTTATATGTCAAGGAGAAGAGTGAGCAACCATGGATGTCCTTGCTTAACAGCTAGTGTAAGCAGCGAGTCTTAAGCAAACTTGCGTTCCTGTTAACATGGTAGTGTCTTTCAAGGTTGTCTTGATTTGAGTTGATTTGGGCCCACCAAACTGCCTTGATCTGCTTTTACCAAGATGTTGGCGGCTTTGGAATCCATTGTATCAGTGTTGGGGTTTGTACACAAAATGTGCATCAATTAATAGAATGCAATTGATTTGAACAGTTTTTGGCAACTGACAAAGTGTTGGGCAGTTGTATTTCATTTCCTTGTTTTTTCAGTCGGCTGTTGATATGCAAAATTGATGATGGTGGTGGTGATGATAATGATGATGATGAAGAAGAATGCCTGCACACTTTACTCTTGTGCCTCATGACCATGGCTTTTTTCATCTGTTCGTTGATTTATTGTTGTTGTTGTTACCTTTCCTTACATTGGTTTCTGAGTATATTCTTTTTGGTCCTGTCCATGTTAGGTTTAGAAATAAGCTAGATTTACTTATATGCTCAGCTGGAATGCTTCTGTCACAGGCTTTTCTTCTATTTGCTGTGTCAAGTGCCATGCAGACAGTTCTTCGTTAGTGTCATAAGGTTGTGGATCTGAACATCTGTATTCTGCAGCACCCCCACCCCCAGCCAATAAACCCCCAGATAAACCAATCATTGTTTGAGCTCCTTTAATGGTTCTCAAATAAGGGTGGAGTTTTGTTATGTTTTAATCCATTCCTCTCTGTCAGCAAAGAAAACAGGAAATAGCATCTTTCTGGAGATAAGGAAAATCACAGCATCCCATGGATTACCCAGGTTGACTGTATATACTGCCAGTTACTAAATGGAATTGTTTCCTTTTGAGGGACTTTTAATAAAACTACTCAAACTACTTTCCGAATTGTTGTTCCCTGGGCCAAAATGCTGATATCAACAGGACATCGGACTTCCAACTCTCCTTAAAAAAAAACCTCTCTGTCTGTAGCCTCTAAATTTGGCTTCCTAACTGGTATATTAAATGAGCCCTGCTAAGACTTGCCTGGCTTTCCAGCAGAAAGGTGCTGGGTTTATGGCTTCTCGTGCCCTGAGCAGTCCTGTTCTACAGCCTGTGGATAGAAAGAGTGGGCAGTGTGTGAGCCATGCTCCGTAGGCCTAATCCTCCACCTCCAAAGCAGATACTCCTCAGACTAACCAAGCCCATGACTTGTTATTATTTTTTGTTACTTGAAACCCTGATACATTTTTGTTTTAGGAAAATGCTTAGTCTCTTTTCTTATAGAAGCCTTTCTCTTTTGCCTTGTAATCCTAGGCCTCTGTCATTGATTTATTGTCTCAGAGCTACTTTGCAGTTACAGACCAGGAACTCTTCATCATGACCTAATTTTCCTCCCATAAAAATCACAGCACGTACGTAGTAAAGAGTATACCACACACGTTACGGGAAGGCTTCTAATCCTTGTAAATTGCAGGAGCATGTTACAGATGGGATTGGAAAAGGTATAAAATTGTGTATGTGACACGGCTAAGAATAAATTCCACAAGTGTCAATGGTCTCCAATGTCAAGATGGGCCCGAGGGGGGCCAGTGAAATTTGAATTTTGTAGACAATGCAACGGGAAAAGAACAGCAAATTCTAATGTTGTAAGCAGTTGAGATCGATGTTATACAAAGAGCAGTAATTAAATTTGCACTTATAAATTAAATCTTCATGTCCTGACTGCAGATAATTCATTGTTGAGTCTCCAGTTATTTCCCTTCTT
Source organism: Leucopleurus acutus (assembly GCF_964270905.1). NCBI lineage: Eukaryota > Metazoa > Chordata > Mammalia > Artiodactyla > Delphinidae > Leucopleurus > Leucopleurus acutus. The sequence continues at coordinate 56,595,683 of NC_139145.1, read as the reverse complement.
ATACTTTTTTATTAATGCAATCATGTCTTTTGAACACTGAGTGTCAAACAGTGTTAGGTGCTTCAGTCCTCACCTCAGTCCCGGGAGTTTTTACAGATGTGACAGCTAAAGGTCAGAGTTATATAACTTGCTCAAAGTCACAGAGCTAGTGAGTGACTAAAATCAGATCCATCAGACTCCAGAACTTATGATCTTTGCATTTCGTCCTCTGTCTCTCAAATTACTGACACGTATAAAGGCCACAGGTGGTTAAGACCCAGACAGTCCAGCTAAGCTGTCTTAAGTCCCAGTCCAGCTGTACTCATTTATGTGACCTTGAACAAATCTGTTAGTCTCAATGAGTCTCAGTTTCCTCACCTACAAGATGGCAAGAATAATAGTAGAGTAAAATCCTGAGATAATCCATGTAAATAACAGCATGATAAACACTCAATAAACTTTGGATATTTTTATTGTCACTTGTACCACCACTACCTCCAGCCTACTCTGTCAGGTTCTGTGCTCAGCATTTAATATGCATTAGCTTTTCAGTATCCCTGCAAGACAGGTGTTAGATCCCCATTTACACAAGGGAAACAGTCTCAGAGGGGTTAAGGCTCTTGCCCGAGTTGAACCCAAGTCTGTATAGCTCCAACACCTATTTGCTTTATACCCATATAATGACTGTAAATTCCTTTCCTATATATATATACTTTTTTTGGATGGTGTTTAGGTTTATTTTTTAATTAATTTTTATTGGCATATAGTTGATTTACAATGTTGTGTTAGTTTCTGCTGTACAGCAAAGTGAATCAGTTATACATATATTAGATTCTTTTCCCATATAGGTCATTACAGAGTATTGAGCAGAGTTCCCTGTGCTATAAGGTAGGTTCTTATTAGTTATCTATTTTATATATAGTAGTGTGTCTGTGTCAGTCCCAATCTCCCAATTTACCCCTCCCTCCCTTTCCCCCTTGGTAACCATAGGCTTGTTTTCTACATCTGTGACTCTGTTTCTGTTTTATAAAGAAGTCCATTTGTACCTTTTTTTTTAGATTCCACATATAGGTGACATCCGTGACATGGCAGTGATGCCAGTGTCTCTGACGGTGAAGTCAGTGTAGCTGTAGGTCCTGCCCACTGAGCAGCTGGATCAGGACTCAGCCCAGTTCTATGTGACGGCCTCTGCCAAGTCACCCCTGACCACTCTGCCACACAGCTTAAGGAGAAGCAGCAGCTTGGTATTTACAGGTCTGCTAATTCCACTTACAGGAAGCTTGAAATTGGGGATACTTGGGAGCGTTATCCAGAATCTTTTTTTTTTTTTTTTTGCACGGTACGCGGGCCTCTCACTGTTGTGGCCTCTCCCGTTGCGGAGCACAGGCTCCGGACGCGCAGGCTCAGCGGCCATGGCTCACGGGCCCAGCCACTCCGCGGCATGTGGGATCTTCCTGGACCGGGGCACGAACCCCTGTCCCCTGCATCGGCAGGCGGATTCTCAACCACTGCGCCACCAGGGAAGCCCCAGAATCATATTTTTATTTTATTTTACAATCTTACTCCCCGGTAGCTTCCAGAAGGCTTACAGCCTTCCTTGTAACTTTTATTTCTAAGGCATTCCTGACTAAGTCAGAATTCGTTTGTAAGTTTGAACAGAATTAATGGGGCACTTGGGGCACAGAATAAATCCCCCCCTTTTGTGTTAAGTTGGAAAGCCTCTGTGAAATGAGATTATTCCAGACACATGGTAGAGCTCCATAAATCCATTGCTCAGAGATTACATGAGCTCATGCTTCCATCGTTCAGCAGAGGCGTTTGTGCAGTGATTCTTCTCAACAGAACGAAGAAAACTTCATGGGATTCTCTTGAAGTCATCCCTTCCAAACAAAATAGGATTGGAACAACCAGCAAAACTGTGAAGCGTTTGGATTCTCATCAGAATTCAACTCAAGCTTTTTTCACAGACACATCTTTTGGCCTGGCTGACAAGGTGGCCAGGCAGTGAGCAGCCTTTTAACAACTTGCATGTATTCAAGTTTCAGAGTTAAAGGAACAAAAGTAATTTGGGGAATGATTGCCCAGACTCCTTAGTGAAGGTCCGTGTCTTCTGTTCTGACTTGGTCTGATTTGTAGAGGTGCCCTTGTGCCTGGGAAAACCATGTGTAATCATAGTGGTGACAGTCCCGTGTCTGGCACTCCACATTTCGCAGCAGGCCTCACTTGCACATTAGTGCATTTGATCTCAAGAATAGCCCTTCGGAGTTCTTCAAAAGCCTGGACCTGGCTCACACTGAGACCCAGAGAGCTGGCCTTCAGGACTATAGCTCTGGCCCATGGTGAAAGTCTCCATCTCCTAGAACTGATTCTAGTATGCTCCAGTAGCTTTCCTTTTAGAGAAAACAGCCCATGAGCAGAATGTAATTCTCATGTGTTCCCGTGTCTCCTCCCGTTTGCCCGTGTATAAACACTGTTTTGAAAGCAATTTTCCACGCATCTGTCTAAATCCATGGTCCTTCCTCACGACTCACTCTTCTTTGTTTCTCCAGCATCTACTACAGTTTTTAGGAAAGAAGAAATGCTCACATTTCTGCTGACAGTTGAAGTGAAAATGCATATGCATTCTCTTTCTTCACATTGTGGTTGAGTGAGGATCTCATTCTCAGTAGCTCTTGAGGAAAAGAGACAAACTGACACAACATTGTAAAGAGACTATACTCCAATAAAAAGTATTAAAAAAAAATAAGAGAAAAGAAACGAAAAAGAAAAAATAAAAGGAAAAGAAAAAATTTGGAGGCCAGACATAAGGAGGTGGGGACCTATCAGTGTGTCTGAATTCATTTCCAGATGTTTTTTAGCTCGGATTGCCGAACATGCTGTACTTAAGGCCAGAGGCAGAAAGGTGCTAAGGGATATCATTATTTGTTGAAATCTGTACTTGTGGGTTTGGGCACTGGCTTCTGTAGTGTAGATTAGCTGGAGAAGATGAGCTGAATGCTGAGGACTGCTGCAGAGGCGGGGAGTGGAGATGTTAGAAACTACAGCCCTAGGGTCCCATCCCAGCCCCTCTCCTGCTAAGCCGTGTGGCATTAGGAAATCTCTCCTTGTGGAATGGTCATCCTGCTTAGTACCTTTGACTTAGAGATAAGTCATGTAAAGTACCTTGCACAGTGGCTGGCAGGGGCAAACACTCCTATATAGGAGCAAGTGCCAGTGGTAATGGTGCACGGGGTGTCACTTAGGAGCAGCCCTGGCTCAGCATTGTTGGAGGACAGAACAAAGCGGGAGAGAGCTTCTGAGAAGCTTAGTGGTCCTTGAGCTCAACAACAACCATAATTTCTCTTTTCTTCCCTTGAAGATGCTCAGAAGGAGCCTGGTGACATGTGTAACACTGGTACTTATTTTTAGGGGTTCCAACTCCTCCGGAAGCCAAAAGGTTTTGTTTTGTTTTGTTTTGTTTTGTTGTACGCGGGCCTCTCACTGTTGTGGCCTCTCCCGTTGTGGAGCACAGGCTCCGGACGTGCAGGCTCAGCGGCCATGGCTCACGGGCCCAGCCGCTCCGCGGCATGTGGGATCCTCCTGGACCGGGGCACGAACCCGTGTCCCCTGCATCGGCAGGCGGACTCTCAACCACTACACCACCTGGGAAGCCCAGCCAGGAGGTTTTTGTTGTTTTTGTTTTAGGTCCCCTTCTCTCCGTACATCCTTTCCCCAGTTGAACTCAGCTATGTAGTGATTCAATTTATTTTGTTGAAAATTCAGTCCCCTAGGGAAAATATGATAATGCTGTTTTCAGACAGCTGTGTTTGGGAGCAAGACTGACTGAACCAGCTGGCTGGCATCATTGGAGCCCAAGGACCTGCCAACTCATGGAGAGCAGCTGTTTTGGCTGAAATTCTTATCATTCTTATGACTTTGCTTCCTATGTCTCAGCTTCTGAGTTCTGCTTTTAAATGCACACACAAAGGAGAGAAAGCCATGAGAAAGACTCTGATGTGTCTAGGGCCACCCATAGGTGAGGGGAGTGGAGGTGCCACCACTGTGCTCTCATTACTCGTGATTGTTGGGAAAGAGAAAATCCAGAAGGAGGCCAGCTCCAGAGAGTAAGAGATGATAATGAGTGGATCAACGAATATTGATATCTTAATACAGTGGGTGTGTTATACAACCAGGAAGAATCAGGTGTAAAGATTTTCTTCATGAAGGGGGAAATGTTACAATATAATGTTAGAGAAAACGTATAGGATACAAAACTGTATAAAGAATAGAATTCCAATTATGGAGAAGTGTGCTTTAACATTAAATGAGATAACTCATACAAAGCACTTGACGTGGTAGATACTCAGTAAATCACAGCTACTAGATGCAAATTCTCTAACCACAGGAGACGTGTTGGCCTCAAGCACTGTTGTACCCAGAGTGCCTGGTATAAAGGAGATGCTGAAAAGATCTTTCTAGATTGAATGAATTAGTGTTGTTGTTATTATATGCATTTTAAAAGGAATTGAGAAAATCTAGGGACATAGGTTTCTATGTTATCATCTGTAAGTGTATCTGTAATTGTGGCAGCTTAACCTCTCTGCCTCAGTCCTTCATTATAAATGGTGAGGACAGTACTTGAAGTTCAAGGTCACTCAGAACTGAGTGAGCTACATGGAAAATACACGAAGTGACTGGTCCCTAGGGAGCCGACCTTGCGTGGCAGTGACTGTAATCATGGTAAGCGCCATGTAAGTGGTAGCTATTATAATAATTCTGTCGTACTTGGATCTGTAGGAAGAAAGATGAGCATTGTCATGATTTTTATGTAATTTTCTTCTCAGTTTTTACCATAGACTTTTTTTTTGCAATGAAAGCTTAAAAGAAAAAACCTCATATGAAAATAAAACTCAAATGCTAACAGTGGTTACCTCTAAATAGTGGAATTGGGAGAATTTTTCTATTTTCTTCTTGACGCTTTTCTACATTTTCCAAACTGTTTGTAGTATGTATGTTACTTCTATCATCAAGATTTGGGGGAAACAACCTTTTTTCCCTCTTTTAAATAAGAAAAAGAACGCTCGGCCTCAAAGATAACACAAAGCTGCTGAACTAGGTGCTCCATCTGGGGGTGATTGAGGACTAGAAGATGCTGCCCTGTTCTGGGCTTCTTTGGGGGGATGTTATTTAAATGCACGTTTCACAGCCTCAGAAAGTTGTGAAGCAGTTGTTAAGAACTGGGAAACAGAACCAATGAGGAAAGCAAAGTAGTTTTAGTTCATCCGTTCTGGACAAAGGTGGTCAAAAAACTTTAAGCCCTCTTTGCAGACAATGGCTTACATTTAGCACAGCAGCTTTCCATTGGCTCCGGAGAGAGAACAACAAAAAGCAGATCTGTGGAAATGACAGCAGAAGGGGTGAGAAGTGGAAGTGAATGGTTCCCGAACCTTAGGATGCGCTTCCAAAGGAGGATGTTTCATGCCAGTTCCTAGAGATGTTTAAAATAGAGTCCTGAGCAAATCCTGGTGGTCTTTTTCAGTCTTTTTCTTGCTGATTCTTAGACTCCATCAGGCTTTTTGGTCGTACTTGTCTGGACCTGTGCTGTCTCCCCAGTGCACAGTAGCGTGTAACCTTTTTATGAAACTATTTTGCAGATATTTAACACCGTGCCGGACGCGCCCCTCACCAATGCCCAGCTGCACCTGTCTCGGAAGAAGAGCAGTGACTCCAAGCCCCCATCCTGCAGCGAGAGGCCCCTGACGCTCTTCCACACCATGCAGTCAACAGAGCAACGTGAGTGCCACTACTCAGGGCCAGCGTGGTCCCCGGGGGACATCCAGGCCTCCTCCCAGCTGCCCGGGGTGCTCACCTCCAGCCTCTCTGTGTGCGTTGCTGCCTTTTATGTCCTTGAGGACACTGTATCGGCCATTGTACCCTCCCGGGTTCCGTGGCTGAGTAACCTCGACAGGACAGGAAGCAGGGGTGCTGAGGATGAAAGGGAGGGCCACGCTGCCCAGGATCCTCTTTCCCAGTCCCCTGTGGGCAGACAGCTGAGCCCCTTTTCCTCCAGCTGCACGATCAGATCTAAGCTCAGGCGTCGCTTATTCGGCCCGTCTTTTGTTAGCGGCTCCCCTAGAACCAGTTTCCCTTCCTTTTCTCGGGTTGTAACTCGGTGCTTATTTGTGCGAGTCACACGCCCCACTGCAGTGGGGCTCTCTCTGCACAGGGGCCTTGTTTGGCTTGCTCGTCCTTCCCCTCCACCTCTCCTGGGCCTGACCCACGGTGGCTGCTTAGTAAATGTGTGGAATTAATTCACGGGTTAATAGGAGAGCATTGCCCTCCTTGTTCCAAGTAGCAGAGTGTTCTCACCACAGCCGTATCGAATCTTGTTTTCACCTCTGGATTTCCGAGTTCTTTGCAGCAGTTGGGTTACTGGGCCCTCAAATCTCCAGTCTGGTTTCAGCCTTTGTAATGAGGAAGTCCAGGGGTGGAGGGTGGGAGTCGAGGGTCCCAGCTGTGCCCGAAGGCAGGCAGCCCTGGGTCCCTGTGCCGGTGACAGCATTCAGGCAAGCCTCCTACCTTCTCTCAGCCTCAGTTTACTTGTCTGTAAAGTAGGGATAATAGGGCCTACCTCACAGGGAAATGGTGCGGATTCAATGAACTTACGCAGCTAGGCAGCTGGCAGAGGCCTAGACGTGGCAAGGGCCATCGATTGAGAGCTGCTGCTACTATTATTAGTTCTTGTTTAATCACACGCAGACACCAGGGAGTATAGAAACGTGACCTCGTCTGTAAGGAGCTCACATTTGAGTAAAGGAAGTAGACAAGTGAATAGGTAATGGTAAGTCGGCAGGATAACTGCTCTCAGATGTGTGCATGCAGGGAGCCAGGAGAACGCGGTGGTTGAAAGCACTCATGGGCACCAGGCGCCTGGGTGAGAGTCCTCCTTGGCTGGCTGTGTGACGTGGGCCAGTTATCCGCCATTGCATGGCCTCAGTCTCCTCTTCTGGAAAACAGGGAGAACAGTTTCCTTATAGGCTTGTTGTGAGGAATAAAGCACTTCAGATGGTTCTCAGTAAATGCTGGGAGGTGTGGCGGTGCTATTATTATTATATACTTATTATATTTTTTATGTATTTATATGTTTATTTTTATATATTTATATAAATATGATATTTATTGTATATATATAATATATATAATATTCTCTATGAGTTACAGTAAAGGCGCAAATCAGAAAAATGACCCACTTTGCTTTGAAGAGAAAAGAGACTCCATATCTGGATTGGCATCTCTATCTTTGTTACAGAAAATGTTTTTTATCCCTTTGTCGTTCAGAAGTAATGGGCTTCCTTATCATTACTCCTGAACACAAATCTTCCCCACCCTCGGAGGATCACTGCTTTTAAAGAGGTCGTCGTATCCCATAATATGGCTGCACGTTGGTGCAACCGCTGAGGTTGTTTCAGATATGTTGCTTTTATGAGTAAAGCCACTATAATCATCCTCATAGCTAAATCTGTTCATATTCATGATGATTTCCTTATGATCAATTCCTGGAAGAATTTCTAGGTCAGCAGATATGCACAGTTTTAGGGCTTTGACCCATACTGGGATTGGCTTCCCATCGAACAATAGCCTGTGTTCCCCTTAAGTTATCTGGCTGGGGTCGTTCTTGCTGTGATCTGTAACAAAGAACACTTGGAACAGGCCTGGCCTCACCCACATCTGCCACAAACACAGCATCGAGCTGTGGGGTGAGATGCTTCTCATGTTTCCACGACAGCCACAGTCACCTAAGGTTTTGTACTAAGCAATGTACAGTGCAGATCAGGACAGATCAGACGATATTGGTAAATTCCTCTAAGACTTGAAATAGTGCCGAGTTTGTGGTTAGATGGAAACAGAGGCAGCTCTGGATCAGGTCTTAAAGCATATTCTGGGAGCATGTAAGAGAGAAGATGGTGATTAGGAGAAAATCAATTAGATCCTTGCCCAAGATTAATTTTATCACACGAGGCAGCAGGTGAAAGTTAAGGATGTGTGAAAGCAGACGTGCCTAAGCTGCAGATCAAGCCGTCCCTGTCTGCACACAGGGGACAGGAGGATGGGAGACGGGAAGACAGTGAAGCACTACATCTTCCCTCTGAACACGAGGAGACGCTCCCTGGAAATGGGGCTGGAATCTCCATATGCGCAGATATTTGTGGGGTGCTCAACTTTCCTCCCTTTCTCTGCAGAAACATTTTCATTGGAAGGCACATAGGGGTGCGTGTATACATATACTTTTTAGAGTTGATTTTAGAAACCCTTATTTTCCTGGGAAATTAGAGTAATGTCCAGGCTGGCCTGGAAAGGCACCATAGGAGCAGGAGCTGGAAGGTTCTGCCAGCTCTCGCCCCTCCTAGGTTGCGGTGCAGCCACTCGCCACCGTTAGATGAGCAGGTCACAGTGTACTGTTTTCACACACAAACCCTCCCCTTTGGTCTATGGACAAAGATAGAAGACTATCAAAGCACTTCACTGAGTTTACTCTTTGGAGTTAAAATGCTGGGGAAGACTGCAGGTAATTTGTGGGGGAAAAAAAATGCTGTATTTCCATACAGTGATGTTTTTCAGATTAAGGCCTCTTTCCATACCTAGCTCAGTACTTCCCAAACTTGAATCATTTACATAGGCCTTCATTCACTCTTTGGGCTACAAAAACATAACTTTTGCACTGTTGTTTGTTTAATATATTTATATAAATCAATTTGAAAGCGGTTCACTTCTTTACACGGCCTCATCCTACTCAGTAAAATTTCTACAACGTGAATTTTATTGTCTTACTGTATTACTCTCTAATATACATTAAAATAAATATGAAACTGTTCAGCTAAAAAATGTTCATCCACATTTGACCTTAGAATTGTTGTGTGTCCACCTGTGGAATACGTACCACAGTTTGGAGTCCACAGAGCTTGCTCTAAATTTCTGACTGGCTCAGATCCTTCTTCTTAACCTAAACACACAAACTCAAGATTCCTTTGTCTGCTCAACTGGAACTGGGTTCAGATGTTGTCCATTAGCTGTTTATATCACTGTGGACACTCGCCATTCATCTGTCGATTTCACGTTGTGCACTCTGGGTTCGTTGTGACACCTCTCCGGGTTTCACATGACCTTACCTTTCTTCAGATTCTTGCCACAGAGTAGATATCTTGTTACAGGGATCGCACCTGTGAGAACACACACACACACACACAAACACGTACACCTACACAATATCTCCATGTACCTCTCTTCTACCTTCAGACTTCATATGATACTCTCAGAACCTCATTTCCTATTATGTCTGTGTGCCTACTCCCTTTTGAGTTCAGTTCTGTTTTTCCTCCTCATTGGCATACTTGCAGTTTAATATTTGTTCTGTGGTCCATGGGTCAGCCCTCTCTTCAGCCCCTAGTTTGACATGCTTGATGAGCCCAGAGCTCCCAGAGTAGTTCCCTTGGGTGCTTCCCACCAGCACACGTTTCCCCTTCACCTCGCTGCAGTGCCCCTGCCCTGTGCAGAAGTTGGAGCCCATTCTTATCTCTTAGAAGTGAATCTGTGCCAACACTCTGGCCTCAGATTGTCATGGAAGTATCTGGCATGTTAGTTGATGCTCACTGATGTGTGTTTTATTTTCCAGAAGGAGTTTTTCATTCCGTGTGGGTAGACCAGTTGTGTGCCCAGGCACCTCTGTAAGACTTGTCCACTTTAATCTGAGAGTGGTAGTGGAGTCTTCTCCAGATGGCTTTTTCCTTTTCCCAGTGTTATCTCATCTCATCCTTATAATTGGTAATCACCCCATGAGGTAGGTTCTCATCATCCACATTTTACAAACAAGTAAACCAGGGCTCGAAGGGTTAAGCAGTCACACAGCTGGCGAACGGCAGAGAAGGGATTTGTACCCAAGTCATTCCCCTTCCCCATGCCATGTTGTCACTTCTTGAGCTGCCGAAGTGAAAACCTTGCTAGACTGAGTTAAGGAAGCAATAAAAACCATCTGTCCCAGAGTCCAGCGTTGCCACGGAGGCAGTTGAACCATATTGAATGGGTTCCTCAATACGGTGGCAAGCAGCAGCCACACGATAACCCCCCCCCATGTCACCCCAGCTCTGCAGCAAGCAGTGTGCATTCAACAGTCACTTAATATGCTGGGCCAAGGCAGTCACTCTCGTTTGTGATCACTTTAGAACAGATGGAAGGAGGTTTTTCAACTGTGCTGCCACATGAATGGTAGCAAAGGAGATTACTGTTTAATCTCCAAGTTAACGCGCAGATACATCATGCAGCAGAGATTGGACTGGTATGTCTAGATGAAAGCTATACTTTTTCCAGGCAACTGCAGAAGGTAGAGCCAGAGGATTAGAGGGAACCAAGCACCCAGGTCTTGTACTTTTTAAGATTTCTTCCAAAAGGTTGCAGGGTGACACGCATCACTTATTTTGTCCCGAATTTTTAGTACTTAACACAGGCATACCCCTTTTTATTGCACTTTGCTTTATTGCACTTCGCAGATACTGCACTTTCCACAAATTGAAGGTTTGTGGCAACCCTGCGATGTCAGATGATGGTTAGCTTTTTTTGGCAATAAAGTTTTTTGTAATTAAAGTGTGTATATTGTTGTTTTAGACATAGTGCTATTACATACTTAATAGACAACAGTGTAGGGTGAACATAACTTTTATATGCGCTGGGAAACCCCAAATTTCATGTGACTTGCCTTATTGCAATATTTGCTTTATTGCAGTGGTCTGGAACCAAACCCAAAATATCTCCAAAGTATACCTGTCCCAAGGTGTTAAAATATGTTTCTTGGAAGTGTGGTTCTTAGACTTGGGTGTGCATTAGAATCATGTAAGGAGCTTGTTGAAAGATACAGATGCCTGGTCTCCTCCCCAGTACATTCTGAATCAGGTCATGCCTGGAGCTCAGGCCTCTGTAATTTTAAAAGCACCCTGGTGATGCTGATGCCAGCTAAAGTTAGAGAAGCACTAGCTTGGGGGAGGGAGGGATTGTCAAGGTTGCTTGTCTTCTGTCATTAGCGGAGTGTCTCTTAGACTCTCTGTTGGGGTTTGGGGCAGGCTGGTGGTGGTTGGAAGCAGGGGCTCTAGTTTCAATGCCATCTCTATCACCCACCATCTCTGAGACCTAGAGTCCATTACTTTTTTTAACCTTTTTTTTTTTTCGGTACGCAGGCCTCTCACTGTTGTGGCCTCTCCCGCTGTGGAGCACAGGCTCCGGATGTGCAGGCTCAGTGGCCATGGCCTACGGGCCCAGCCGCTCCGCAGCATGTGGGATATTCCCAGACCGGGGCACGAACCCGTGTTCCCTGCATCGGCAGGCGGACTCTCAACCACTGCGCCACCAGGGAAACCTGAGTCCATTACTTTTCATTTCTGAACCTCCATTTGTTCATCTGTAAAATCAATCACTAATAATAGCTTCCTTGGAGGGGAATTACTGTGATTAAGTGAGCCAGTGCATGTAAAGTACTTGACAGTGGGCCTAGAACATACTCAGCACCTAATAAATGTTAGCTCAGATTACGATGATTATCATCAGGCTATAGTCTTACTTTATGTTTGACTAAGAAAATATTCCCCCTCTGGAGCCTGCAGAGTCCAAAGGAGAGGCCCATATGTGAGGGTAATGCAAAGTCTCCCTGGCCCCAGAGGGAGTCCATTTGATGCTGGAGTGCCAGCACTTCAGCAGCCTGGGACGAGTTGTGCAGCCGTGGTGGGGTGGGAATGGATTCTTAGGCTTTATTTTACATGGATCTTGTTAACTGGCAGCTGGGATTATCGCTCTGATTAATTCTTTTAGTTCAGTTAATTCATCCTGGACCCTCTCCCAGACAGGCCCAGGGAGAGGTTGAGAATTCAGCTCATGTACTTAACATGTGTGTCTTCCTTGCTGAAAAATAACTGGGAATCCGTACTGTTCAGAGCTTTATATAATACCTCTCTCGGAGCCATAAAAGCTGCAGCATGTGTCTTTTCTCAGGTTGCCTCTGCAGATCCTGGGCGCTCTGGACACACCTGTTTGTTTTGGCAGACGACATGTTTATCCACAGGGATTCCTGTTGTCACACAGACTGTGAGGTGTAATGTGGTTCTTATCTTAATTATGTATGGTTACCATGTGTGAGTGAGAACCGCATAGTTGATGTGGCCCTTAAAAAATGATGCTGTGGAAAGCTCATGGCAGGAAAAAAGTTCAAGGTAGATCATTAAATAAAAAAGAGCATATTCCAGCCTCTCATCTCTGGCATTATCACTATGTAAAACAGGTATTGTAGCATTAGGCATTATGTAATCCCACCTTGGTAAAAGAAAAAAATATGTGTCTGTTTCTACGTATAGAAAAACAACTGGACTTTTACACACCAAAATACATCTAGGTTATTTGTATGCTATCCTGTACTTTTCAGTTGGAGAGGAATGCATATTTATTATGTATTGCCTAATTTTTACGCGATAAAAACAAAACTCTCTAATCATACACTTCATTTACTATCTCAAACCCATTTTGCAATGAGTCATGGCATAAAAATAAGTAAATATATCATTTTCTTCTTTCTCATGAGCAGTGGTGTAAGCAGTCTGTATGTAGGCTTCCTCAGATACCGGGGAACCATAGACTAAAGGGAGACTGTCCCTCCTGAAAAGTAAGTTCTCAGGGAAGAAAGAGGGCTATGTTGTGAGTAGCAGAGTGTCTGCTTAACTGTGACCATTCAGTTCCCTGTCCAGCCATTAATCAGAGGCGCGTTCCTACGCCGTGGTTTTTGAAATGCTGTTTCAGGAGAGGCTCCCCACTGTACCTCCATGTCTCATCCCAGTGAATCACTTCCCTCCTGGGCCAGCCACAGTGACTTCCCCATTCTCTCATGCACTCCATTTTCATTGGCATTCTTTCCCTTTGCAATGCAGAGGGTTATTATGGGCACCATGGGGAGAGAATGTCAGTCAGTCCACAGGGGACCAAAATCAGTGGTGGTTTTGCTGAAGACAACCTGCCAGAAGTTGTGATATCATGTCCGGCATCTAGGGTCCAAACAACATTGACCACATTTTTCACTCATCACCTCCCTGTTTAGTCCATCATTGCCCCAACTACATTTTAAGATTATTTTTTAAAACATTGCCCAGCCTATTTTCATGTGCTCAAATATGCTGCCCAAACTACTTCTTCAGATTATTTTTATCGTAGGGACTGAGGCTGGGTCAGCATGAAAGCAGACCAGCTCAGATTTTAGTGGGGCTTGGCACACCACTCTTATCAGCGGCAAAAGCTACAGAGGAGAAAAATTGCTTTAGAAAGTCTGATTCCAAGCTTCCTGTGTACTTGGGTGTTTCCCAGAGATGGTAAACTCAGAAATTGCTGTGCACTCATTTTTTATTGCAAAATTCATTAAGCTGCTATGCTATTATCATTGTCTTGTCAAGATGATACATTACAGGCTTCATTGCAAAACTTTAACAAGCAGGAGAAAGTACACCTCTCGCTCCACCATAGCCCGGGAAAGCCTCTGGGCGTTTTGCTTTTGCAAAACGTTTTGCTTTTAATATTTTTGGTGTAACGCCCTGGGTCTCTGCAGAAATTCCATCTGTCTTGCGATTCCCTTTTCTTCCTGTTTGATCATGTGGAGAGTGAGTTCCCTCCTTTGGGCTCTGTGAGACGTCAGGAGCTGCTGTTAAAGATCTTCTTTCTGACGACTCGTCTGAGACCTCATGGAAAGCTGAGATATCAGCCTCTATGATGACAGACTTCTGTGCATGGTGAGAAACCTCCCTCAAAGTGGCGTCGAAGGTCTGTGTTTCCTATTTACCCTCCAGCTCTGAGTATTCAGTGGGCCAGACGTGTTCAGGCCTGCCGAGCCAGGCGGATTTGGCATGTGCGTTCCTGGCCTCGCCTCTGAGTTCTGTGATCAAGAGACCCTGCGTCTTGTATGTGGCACGCTTGTCATCGGAGCGAGCGGGAATCACTTGGTAAATATGGAAAGTGAAGGAGCTTAGCTCCCAGATTTCCATGGCAACCCCCAGAACAAGTACAATATCACCAAAATTATTCTGCGGTTGCTTTTTTTAGTTGCAGTGATTTGGTTGCATACTCATGTTTTTCCGCTCCTGATTTGTACAAAAAAACACAGACTCTGCCCACTGTAACTAGTACTTTGGTTTCAAGGACATTAGTGGTCCCTGCCCGAAGCACCTGAAAAATTCAATCACACAAAACTGCCTCCTGTGTGCTAACAAAATACGTTCTGATCGTTTGTGTTGCCTTATTTATGCTTATTATGTATGTCATGACTGTTGTGGAGCTCTAATCTCTACTGTGCACGGCCTGGGCACCAGGAATGTATGAGCTGACACTGACTCACCGGTCATCGTCATGGATGCTTGATGTAGTCTGTGAGGGCAGACGTGGCCCTGCCCTTCGGTAGTGTGTGTTTTTAAGGACCAAGTCCACATCCAGTTTGTCACTCCTTGGAGAACACACGTTCATGAAAGCATCCAACATGTTACCCATGCATGTTTACAATTGTTTGGGCTTTTATTTTATCATTTCTTTGTTTCTGGGCTCTTGTTTTCTGTGACTAGTATGAAGAGAGAGTCTTGTGGACAGACATGCCTGAGGAAAGCAAGCATTCTCACTGCCTTCAGCCAGTTCCAGAAGACTCTTGCACTGGGGGCATTCTTTGTTTTGGCCATGTCGGTTTGACTCATAGCTGGTTGTTGTTTTCCTTTTTCAGCCCACTAGCCTGTAATTTTTTTTTCTTCAGCAATATAATTGCCATCGGTCCTTCTTACACCTTCTGATGCGGATGCCAGAGCTGGTTTGAATCATCAGTGACTCAGAGAAGTCCAGCTCTGTATTTGAATGATTTGGTTAATTAAAAAAAAAAAAAAATCTTTTAGGCTGCCTGTTCTCATTCTGTTTTTCTGTCAGGAGCAAGTATTCATTTGCCCACCTGACAAAAGTCCTCCTGTTTTGAGTGACATTGCTGAATCATTTTCTCTTTATTTCTTAACGGATTGCAAATGCTGTAGAATTTGTCATAGTATAGTTTGCCTTAACCACTAAACATTTGATTTGCTATTGATTTCACTCCCCACTCCTTCTCTGGAATAATCACCTTCCTACTCACCCTCAGGAAGGATCGTCAGCATTTCAGCTTAGACATCTGTCCGCTTAGAAGCTCTCAGTCTCATTACGTGAGGTCTCCTGTCAAAGAAAACTGTAGTGATTTTGTAGTCAGAGAGTGCCAGGTTTCAGATTTCCTTATCATATGGCCCATGGAGGGATATCAGTAAAGAGTCTGCGTCTTTGGCCATCTTGTCTGCAAAACTATGGAATATTATGATTAATTTTTTGGCATTTTCTCTTTGGACAAAAAACTCCTTTCCCTGATCTTTTGTTTTTGTTGTTGTTTTGTTGTAGGTTACACCATATGTGACAGGTCCTAGATATCTAACTATAAGTCAAAATATAATCTCAAAAAGAATTTATTTTTTGCAAAAAGAATTCTGTGTCCTCCAGTAAATGAATACTAGAAATCCTCAGGCTCAGTTTGGGTGTAGCCATCTGTTTTATTCTGTTGACTTTGCCAGTCCAGGGACAGTCGAGTCCTCATTATCCGCCCATATCCTCGTTCTGTTGTGGGTTTACGGGAGTTTGGGATTAACACACACTACTATACATAAAATAGATAATCGACAGGGGCCCACTGTATAGCACAGGGAACTCTACTTAATATTCTGTAATAACCTACATGGGAAAAGAATCTGAAAAAGAATAGATATATGTATATGTATAACTGACTCACTTTGCTGTACACCTGAAACTAACACAACATTGTAAATTAACTATACCCCAATATAAATTTTTTTTTTTTTTTCGGTACGCAGGCCTCTCACTGTTGTGGCCTCTCCGGTTGCAGAGCACAGGCTCCGGACGCACAGGCTCAGCGGCCATGGCTCACGGGCCCAGCCGCTCCACGGCATGTGGGATCCTCCTGGACCGGGGCACGAACCCATGTCCCCTGCATCGGCAGTTGGACTCTCAACCACTGCGCCACCAGGGAAGCCCCCCCAACATAAAATTTTTTTAAAGTAAACAAGAAAAAACAAATATCATGTTCCACATGCTACAGCCTTCCTCATTAGCTCGTGGAGAGACCCAGTCTATAATACTGTAACGGGAGATATGTTCTTAAAACTTTTACCTAAGTCCATTTTTTAGAATCAGATCTTTTTATGAACATTAGGATTCTGATAAAATATTTTATAAAGCAAAGCATCTTTATATAATTTTTTTTTAAATTGTGATTTCAAAGTGTTGTCTGTCACATGCCCAACCTTAGGTTGCTTATACTGAGAAAGGTAGACATATGAACAAGTGAATATGTGCAAGTTAATCAATACTCTAGTATACATCTGATTAAAATACCAACGAATTAGTGTCAGAGTCTGCTGTCTGAGGTCAGGGTTTGGTACCCAGGAGGAGCTCAATAAATATTTATTGAAAAAATGAAAATCGAAGAAGGTTTCATTTCAGATACTCTGTTTTTCTAATGCATCGTAAGGCAGAAAAAAAAAAAAAAAGTCCTGATAATATTTTAGAAAAGCTGATATTCTTTTTGTATGACATTATTTTTAATTCATAGAATTATAACCCTCTCATGGACAAGTAAATGTAATCACAGAGAAATAAGAGCTTTAGTTATACTCTTCTATTTCCTATGAATTCAGATTATTATGTCCTGCGAACTTGGCCTCCAACCAGAGTTAATAAAACTCTTCGTCTCCCCTCCCATTGAAGCAGAATACATCTCCACTGAGCCCCAAAGATGTGTCATCTTTACTCCCCTTGGAATGAAGGTAGTCTTGGGCTCCTCACACTTTTTCAGGAGTCTTGATATGAGTATTTTGTGCAAAGGAAAATTTTACTTATACTGATTCATACTGATAAATGGCATGTCCATTCCCTCAATGATCCTCTAATTATGTAATTTTAGAGTTGTTTTTTTTCCTGGTAGCAAGTACCCATTTGCAGGCCCTGTTAGTCCTTCTACATCGTGGCTCAATGTAACTCTTTTGATTTCTCTTTCTTTGTTGTTTCTCTTTGGAACTCAAGCTTTTGAAATATGAATAGTTCTAAACCTCAGGAATCAATAATCTACTTTTCTCAAAACCTAATTAGACTTCAGGAATCTCCCATAAGCCTCACGGGGTTTTTAAGTGTTCTGTAGGGCTTCAAACATGGCATTGAGAATTTGCCAAGATACTAGGTGGTATTGGTGTATACATGTATGTTTGTGTGTTTCTGTATGTGTGTACCTAATGTGAAGATTACTCTAACATCATTTCATAAGCATATTATATTTTTACATACATGAGTAGTGCAAGGGAAGAGTATTTTTTATCATGGCCTCACCCCTTTTACTGCCTAAAGAGAGCTGAGTTCACTTGTTGACCTCTAAACTACCATATCAGCGAGCCTAGTCGTCTTCTTAGGGATATGGTATACCTCTGGCTCATTTCAGAAAGGTCCAGTGAGGATTAACCCAGACGTGACATTTCTTGATACGTAAACTGATTGCCCAAAACATCGGTTGATTCCAATATGGTGTATCTGTAAGGAATGTGGAACAAGAATGACATTGTATGTCTCTAATGTTTCGCTGCAGCAGTGGTGCCCATACCATTTGGCTAAATCATCCCCAAAATGTTTTCTTCAGTGCATGGTTCCAAGTTTTTAAAGATGTGAAGAAACAGAAAGTTCTTTGCTTTGAGCAAGGTTCTGAAGTTTACAAAACGCATTCTTGCATGTGATCCCAGTTGATCCTCATGACAGCTCCCCGAGCTGTGTAAGGCATTTCTCATGCTCCCTATTTTATAGCTGCATTAACCAAGAAACAGAGAGTCAAGGAATATTCCCTGACTCCATACAGCCAGTCAGTGGTGGGAACTCAGGTTTTCTCCCTTCTGACTTGGTAATATTCTCCAAGCACTAATGTGACTGCTTGGAACATGGACTCAGTTTTGTATATGCAGACTACTCTGTAGTCCTTACAGATCTATTGATCAAAGAATTAACTGGAAGCTCAACATCAAATACTTGGAGCTAGAAGCAGCCCAGAAGAGTCTATCTGGGGAGTGGTCAGGGGTTTAGACTGCAGAGCCATAAGGAAGTGGATGTCCAAAGAGTAGATATTTTATGGCATGGTACTATAGGGTCAAAGGTAGGACATGGCTTAGGCAAGTAAGACCATGCTGGGGGCAGGAGTTTTAGAATAAAGGGTGAATGTCACCAAACCAAGAGGATGTGATTGATTGTAAGGGGGCTTTGAAGGCTCTCTCTGTTCTGACCATCTGCCAGTCCAAAGAAGACACAATTCGTGGTGCGGTGGTGGGGCCACTCTTAGGAAAAGGCTGGTCATATGAAAGGGGAGATGTGTCCTGTCAAGGGAGATGTGTCCTGTCTGTCAAGGGAGATGTGTCCCGTCTGTCAAGGGAGATGTGTCCTGTCAAGCGGAGGACGGAGTTTTGCTCTAAAGTTTCAAGTCACCTGTTACTCTTGGGCTCTTCCTTTCCCACTTGTAATTCTTATCCTTTCCTATGTCCTTTTCGTAGCTTCATTGGCACCAGAGAGCTCCATCTAATCTCTTTATTTGTAAACTTTGGTATAGGTAGGGGCAGACTCTCCCTATGGAATAATACTAATATGGAGTTTGTGGCTTTTTCTTCCCCCAGAGGAACAGAGGAACAGCCTCATCGACTCCAGTTTGGAATCTGTCGTCTCATCAAACGCAAACAGCATCCTTAATTCTAGCAGCAGCTTACAGCCCAACATGAACTCCAGTGACCCAGACCTGGATGTGCTCAAACCCACCCGGCCCAACTCACTGTAAGTATGACGTCGGGCTGCTGGCCACAGGGAGCCCTTGCTTAGCCATTCTGCCCAGAATGTGCTGTCTGGCCCCATCTGACTTTGAGTATTGTCCCATGAACCTGATTGAAACCTTCTCCCTCAACTTGGAAGCTTGGCTAAGTTTGTTTTGGATTTTTTAAGCAGCATCATCTCAAAGGGGAATCATTATTCTTAACATACCGCTTCTTGGCCTTGGTGATGTTTGATTTACCTGCTGAGATGGCTTTGGTGACAGCTCATTGCCTGTGCTGGCTGCTGGGCATGAAAAGCAATTTCTTTTAGTTTTACAAACATCCGGGCACTGTAGTAGCTCAGTAGATTTGTAGCTAAGTCTGCTTCACTCATTTGTGTTGTCACAGTTTCCCTTCTCCCTGATTATGTTGAGTATGTTCAGTGCTATCTCTGTGTCCACTTCCAGAGAAAATAGCTCCCAGGTGCTCTGTGAGTCTTCAACTCCTCAAACCTTAGCATGACCGTGATCACAGAGCACATTCTCTAAAGGAGAAGAACCTCTGTTGCTTCGTTCTTGGGTGTCGAGCACCCACAGCTGAGACAGGCAGTTTTGAGGCTGGTTGTCCAACCCTCCACGGAAACTAGATCTACTCTGCTTGGGCCAGAAGGTTCTCTTTTGTGGTTACATCCCGCATTACTTAGCCTGCTTCTTTGGACCACCCCATAAATCTTGTCCACTAGAGCCTTTGCATAAAGAATGTGAGGCCATGACAAAACAGCTGGACTCTCCAGCCACAGTTGTATAAGACTCAGGAAGAACAGAGTTGACTTTGCCTTTCTCTGGTGAAAATAGTTTGAGGTTCAGCCACAAATTGCCTTCAGGACAGTTGTTTCTCTTGGTGAGGCCCCAGGATGTCAGAACCTTTTCCTGCCCCTCTCCCTGCTGTGGTTGCATGATCGCGCTCCGCCATTCTATCTTGCTAACATAGTTACAGATCTGCAAAATGGGTCTACAGTTTTTGCCTTAGAAGGGACTAAGGGATATTAAGGTTTGGAAGGAAAAATGACTCTGAAATGGATATGAGGCACTTAGAAAATGCAGCAACAGTGTAAGATGGAATTGTGCATTGAGAAAATCAGGTCTCTTTTTCATTGTTGGCAGCTTTAAGTCCTACCTTGATATTCAAGAAATGTAATTACCTGTTATCAGGTAGATGATGTGGTTTTTTTTTTTTTTACCAAGAACTATCCTCAAATGCTCAAAATGATTTAACTTGTTCAGCTTGCGGGCAGTGAGTCCTTTCTGGTTCTCCGTGGCCAGACTTGCCTGTGGAGCCTCCCTTCCTTGATGGATGGCTCTCTAGGGTACTCCTGGAGCCGTTTTCCTTGCAGTTGCTGAAGTTATTTGTTGCTCAGAATGAGCAAGGTTGAATTTCTAGCCCAGGTTGCTTAACACTCCCTGATTTTAGCCGGCGGCACCAACTAGTGGTCTTTAATCTTTGTTTTCAGCTGCTGGGGGCTGGGAGCCCCCCACGTCACCATTGAGTACAGTGTGTCCAAAGAGGCTACTTTGGCAGCTATGTGGAAATGGGGGGGTTTGGTCTTTTAAACAGGTCATGGAGGAGGGGGCTTGGGATTTTTTATTTTTCAGTTATCTAGATGTGATTTGTTTTACATAAAACACTGGGGGTCACTTTGCCTGCTTCACGCCATCCACCAGATGCATCCCTACCTGGTGTATGTTTGGGGGGCTTTCCCAAGGAAGGGAGGATGAGGCCAGGAACAGTCCACTTGTTTGCCTCTGGTGGAGGATGGGAGGTAGGAATGTGGGTGTGTTTCCCGCAAGACTGTTGTCTTCCAAGCCCAGTGAATAGCTAACTGATACCTGAAAGTCTTGAGCTCCAGGAGGGCTGCTCTTGAGGTGGAAGCAGTGCTGACACCAGCATTTGCTACGGACCTGATGAGGGCCATGCCAGCAGCCCTAACCACTCTGCAGCTGGTTCTCCACCCATTTCTGAAACCCAGGGCCAGGAGATGTTGTTGCCCAGCTTGTGCCTGACAGATTGATTCTGCCTGGGATTGGCCTGGCCTGGGATTGGACCACCGACAGATGGATGAGAGGTCATCCCGCCAAGTGGAAGAAGCCTCAATACTTCCCTGAATCAGGGAATTCTGAGGCACCCTCTGCCATGGTGCTGGGACTCAGTTGCAACCAGCCGAGACCACTGGGGTCTCAGCCTCGGTCCTGGACCCTTTCATTCCTTCCGTCGTTGTTCACTTGGAGGTGCACAGAGTTCCTTGAATGGGGACACTTAATGACGCAGATGAAAACACAAGACCAGGTCGAGGGGTGGGGGATTACCATTACCTTGACTGTAAATTAGGCACAGCGTGGGGAAACCAGTCACCAGAAAACTGTCTGTTCTTTTTATTTCATTCATTTGTTTTTCATTGTTTTCATAATGACTGGAATGATCCTTCTGACCACATAACAATCATAATGAAAGAAACTTGTTTGTGACTCAGCGTCCCTTGGTACTCTGGAGGCCACATTTTGCTGTCTCCTTTGTAAATCTTTTCTAATTCTCCAAGGAGACGAAGGTCCTCTTGTTTGTGTGGACATAATGCTAAATCAGGCATCAGAATCAGAGATGCCACCATTTCAGGCCTGCCAGGGCAAGGCTGCAGGGATCCTATCTTTGGCAGGTCCTCAGCTGGACTTCTTGAGGTTGCTGTCTCTCCTAAAGATCAAAGGACACTTGGTGAGCCGAGACCAAAGTTTAGCTCATCTAAAATGGTCAGCAAATAGTGCTGACCTGGTTTATGCTCAGACCTCTGCTGAGCTACCTGGGGTAAAGGAGAAAAAGAGGATTCCTGGCCTCCCCGGGAGTTTACACTCTGGCTGAGGAGGAAAAATGGTGGTAAATGGCAGTGCTAAATGGGGCTTAGAGCTCAGAAGTGCATTTAGAGTTCAACAACTCTTAACTGGGTATCTGTTAGGTACACAAACCAGTCAGTGTCGGGAAAAGTGGCGTAGATGAAATGTGAGGTGGGCACTAGGTAAGATGATATGGGTGGATGAAGAGCATTTCAGGCAAGGGGATGAGAGAGGCAGAGATAATCCAGGATGGAGAAAAACAGTCTACAGATGTGTGTGTTGGGGGAGGGGGAACTTAGTTCTTCCCCCACCACGACCACCAAAAAAAAAAAAAAAAAGATTGAACAAGCTGTTAAGATCAGGTCACTTCACACAAAAATCCAGATTTCATGCTGGAACCACTAGACACACACACACACACACACACACACACACACAAAATAATGAATTTAGACACAGACCTTACAGCATTCACAAAACTTAACTCAAAGTGGACCATAGACCTAAACGTAAAATGCAAAACTATAAAATTTCTAGAAGACAACATAGGAGAAAATCTAGGTGTCTTTGGGTTTGGCAATGACTGTTTAAAGAAACACCAAAAGCATAATCCATGAAAGAAAAAATTGGTAAGTTGGACTTCATTTAGGCTAAAAGCTTCTACTCTGGGAACGACATTATTAAGAGAATGAAAAGCCAAGCCACAGACTAGGAAAAAGTATTTGCAAAACACATATCTGACAAAGGACCAGTATACTAAATATATAAAGAGCTCTTAAAATTCAACAGTAAGTAAACAAACCACCCAGTTAAAAGCTGAGCAAAGGGGCTTCCCTGGTGGCGCAATGGTTGGGAGTCCGCCTGCCGATGCAGGGGACACGGGTTTGTGCCCCGGTCCGGGAAGATCCCACATGCCGTGGAGCGGCTGGGCCCGTGAGCCATGGCGGCTGAGCCTGCGCGTCCGGAACCTGTGCTCCGCAACCAGAGAGGCCACAACAGTGAGAGGCCCGCGTACCGCAAAAAAAAAAAACAAAACGATCAAGCGATCACGCTCTTAGGTGTTTACCCAAATGAGTTGAAAGCTTAGGCCCACAAAATCCTGCCTATTCATAATTGCCCAAACTTGGAAGCAACCAAGTTGTTCTTCAGCAGGTGAATGGATAACCAAACTGTGGCACGTCCAGACAATGGAATATTATTTGGTGATATAAGGAAATGAGCTATCAAGTCATGAAAAGACATGGATGAACCATAAATGCATACTGCTAAGAGAAAAGAGCCACTCTGAAAAGGCTGCAGTATGGTATGATACCAACTATATGACATTCTGGAAAAGGCAAAACTATAGAATCAGTAAAAAGATTAGTGGGCAGGAAGGACACAGGGCATTTTTAGGACAGTGATACTCTTCTGTATGATATCCTAATAGTAGATATTACTAAATGCATAATGCAAGACATTATGCATTTGTCAAAACCCATAAAACCCATAGAAAAGAAAGAGTGAATCCTAATGTAAACTGTGGACTTTAGTTAATAATAATAGCAATAATAATAATGTGTCAGTATTGGTTCATCAGTGGCAATAAACGTACCACACTAATGAAAGGTGTTAATAATAGGGGAAACTTAGGGAAAGGGGAGAGTTATATGAAAACTCTAAGTTATTTTGAGCCATTTTTCTGTAAACCTAAAACTGCTCTAAAAAGTAGTCTATTAGTAAATTTTTTTTAATCTAGATTTCCAGCTTCTTCTGAAAAGTTATAAGATTTGGCCACACTAAATTCATATGTTGCTTGGTAACAGATGATACTCTTTAGTCACTATCTTCTCTCTTTTCTGTCTCCAAGGCCTGTGATAAATTAAATACGGCCAAAGAATCTTTGCAGCCCCTCCCATTAAGAGGTGGAGTCCTTGAATCTAGGCCGGCCTTTACCCTCTGACTTGATTTGATCATTATATGACTTCCAAGCCCAGGCCACAAGGCCTTGCAGCCTCCCATCTCCTCTTGGAACCCAGCCACCGTGTAAAAAGTACAGCCTAGCCTCCTTGAGGTTGAAGGACTGTTAGAGAGAGGAAGCCCGCTGTCCCAGCCAAGCCCAGTGCCCAGGCCACCGGTCAGCTAATGCAGCCACATGAGTGAGTCCAGGAAAGACCAACAGAAAAGCTGCCCAATTACCCCCGCAGATTCATGAAAAAGAATACATTGTGGTGGTTTTAAGCCCCTGAATTTAGGCCAGTTTTTTCAGCAATAGTTAACTAACACAAGTCAGAGTCATGGGCAACTTCCTTGGGATGGCACTGGGCTGCCTGGGTCAGGTATGGAAGATTCTCACTGTAGCATAGTGGCACGTGGAGATTAGCCTTTCCATTTTCAGAATCTTCTTTGAAAGAAAATGACTCATAAATGAGATTCTAAGAAGTTCAGAAACAAAACAAAACCCATAGCTGATGGCTGAGGCATGGAAAGCAGGAAGCCCTAGGTTTTAATCCTGGCACCAACATCGACTGGCTGGTGCTCTTCCTTGGCCCTGAACATGCCCCTGAACGTGCCCAATGCCCGCTGCCGGTGCTGGAAGGAGTAGGGCTGACCTGTCTCTAAGAACGGAGGTCATTCACTGGGTGCTTACAAGGGACTGCAGAAATAAGTCTCTCTCTCCTCTCCCAGTGACCAACAGAGATGGCCTTGTGCCATCGCTTTTCTGGGAGACAGTGATTTTTAAGGAGGAAGTAAACAAATGCTGAGAAAGAAGTCAGGGGACATCCCCCTAGGGACTTGAGATACTGCAGTAATTCCCCCAAATTAAAACCGACCAGGGGAAGGCTTTTTTCAGACCGCTGGGGTAGGGATGGAGGGGCTGGTTAGGATTGAAAGAAGGCCAGGAGAGCAGAGGATGGTTCCAGCAATGGAGGAACCCAGCCTTGGAGTTCTCTCTGCCTAAGTGGTCCCCACCCCTAAAAAATAACTCACTGCCCAGTAGCCCCATCAATAAAACTAATTTTTCTCATCCTTTCCGCTTAACACACACACACATGCGTTTCCAAGTTATTTCTGGTTACCTAAAAGATGTGTGCATGCCAGACGCCTTCAAATTCTGCCAGAGTCAACCGTCCTCTCTGGTTTTAGTGGCCAGTGAGAGGCGGCAAGAGAACAGTGCCTGGAATTCAGAGGATAAACAAGGCCTGCTTCCAGGCAGAGTTGTTTCTCTGAAGCACTGTTGGCTCCTGCTGCATTTGATTCAGCGGCTCTCATCTGAAACCTGGGGAAAGCTTGCCTGGAGAGAGATCTCTAAAACTTTACTTCTGTTTTGCTTATTCAGTCAAAATTCACTCAGCAAATATTGTTGAACACTGACTGTGGGCCAGGTGTTATTCTGAGTGCTGAAGATAGAGTGATAGAAAGATTAGAGTTTCTGCGCTCATTGATTTTATATTCTAGTAAGGTAACATCAGTATCTCAAATATCAAATGTTGAGAAGTTCTGTGGAGAAAACCAACATAGAGTAAAGGAGGTACAGATTTGGAGGGGAAGGAGGCAAGTTACGTTAGGACTTTCTGCCTCAGTTTCTTCATCTGTAAAATGGGGTCATCATACCCTCCACAAAAATGTGTTGTGACAGTTAAGTGAGATCACCTTTTGTCATATCATTTGCATGTACAGCACTGTGAATGGCAGTTACCGGTAATGACTCAGAGGCCCTCTTCCACACCATCCGTTCTCTCCCTCTATTCTGTCAACCCTGGTGTGTATTTTTCGGGTGCAGAGAGATGTCCCAGGCTATTCTGCTCATCTCTCCGCACAGGCTTACTATCTTGGTAGCCTGGAGCTCTCTGTCAGGTCAGTCTTTGAGTATCAGTGGAAAGAAGGGGACTTCTACTGTAGAGTCAGGTTCTGCCCCACCTTAAACCTAGACCAGCTGGGGTAGGCAAGCCTGTTCCTGAGACATGTGGGAACCTCCACATCCCATGGGGTACCTGATAAGCTGCATGCCTAGCTGTTATTTATTGGGACCAAATGAATCACTAAAGGAATAAAAGGCATTAGACAACTGATAACTAATGGCATATTTTTTAAAGTAATTTTACCATCTAAGTGCTATTTTATGCCAAAAGAGTTACACCCAAACAGGCAGCTATGATTTTGCTCCAGTGATCTTTGTTTTGTCATTCTTTGGGATGCAGGGATTTGAAAGAGGAAGTTTTCCTCTGTGGTTGAGTCAGTTTGCTGTGGGAAGAGGATCTTTCCTGTTAGATTGAGGATACCATTTCTCACCTACCTCCAAGCAGAAAAGGTCTCTCGAGACAGTTTTGCCTGAAAATTTGGTGGCATTCCCCACCTCGAAAAATAGCTCGAAAGCGTAATGATTTTCACAAGGAGTCATGTGCCTTTTCTTATTACTCCTCACCACCCCCACGGTGGCTCCAGCCTGCTTGGTCGTGGTTGTCTCTTGGACAAGCCCAGAACCTTCCCTCTTACGTCTCAGGCCCCTGGGGCCACCATAGCCACAGCTCTTCCAAGTACCAGGCCAGCTTCCCTTGACATTTGCAGAGATTCGTCACTGACATGACCCACATTCTTGTTTCCTGAGAGGCCTCCTGTCAGCTTTTCCCATTCCCCAGCCAAGATCTTCCGGGCCAGTCAGGAGCCCAGCTGGCTTCCCTTGGTTGAGGGTGGAGATTCCTGCCTGGTGACCCATCCGATTTTTATTGGATAAATGTGTTTGGTTATTAGCGGTTCTTCTTTTTTTCACAGAAAAATCGATCGAGGCAGGCCTCACACTTCGTGACCCAGCAGGATTTCTTTCCCAAGCACCAGGGCTGTCCGTGGGCTTGGATCTCTCCGGCGTGTCAGCAGAGGGGGTATGGGAGGAGGCGGGGACTGGATATCATTCCAGTGCTCAGCCAGCATCCCCGTTTTCCAGCAGAGTGGAAGTCACAAATGGAACGATGTTTTCCTTCACACAGATTGTTTTCTTCCCCCTTTATGAGCTAAAATCATATAAAAGGTCTGCATTTTCTTCTGTACACTAATTAATCTTACCAAATAATCTTAAACAGTTCCCCCATTTGCCATGCCATGGAGTAGATGCTGAAGCCTTGGGGTTTAATTAAACATATGAACGAACGAATTTCATTCTGGATTTAGCTGCATTTTATATGTGTAAGTAGGTGTCAGGCATTTTAAATCTCCAGTTTTTTGTAGTGTCTTTAGGGAAGGAAATAGGCTTACGATTTTGCATGGCTTTCAGCACT
This sequence comes from Leucopleurus acutus, assembly GCF_964270905.1. Classification (NCBI taxonomy): domain Eukaryota; kingdom Metazoa; phylum Chordata; class Mammalia; order Artiodactyla; family Delphinidae; genus Leucopleurus; species Leucopleurus acutus. The sequence continues at coordinate 56,568,683 of NC_139145.1, read as the reverse complement.
ATTATGCCTGTAAGTGGACTTGGAAGGAACTCTGAAGGGCTGTTTTTCTCGCTTTGGGTTAGATCTGAGATCGTCTGTCTCCCTCCCTGTGTATATAATTTGGAGGAATCTTATTGGTTGATCCAGATCCTAAATTGGGTAAATTAAAATCATATTTGAGTTCAAGTACTGCTTTTTAAACCTTCTTAGTCAGTCTGGAAAGCAGATGCGTCCTTAGCTAGGAACACATTTCTAGTTGGAAACAGCCTTGGGGTCTTATTTTTAATGACTTCTCTGCATTAAGAATATAGAAAACCGTGTACTGTAGTCTGCTTTGGTCTCTGCATGCTGCTCTTCCAGGGCAGGGTCTTAGCTCAGCACGGTGTTTGCCAGAGTGTGGCCCTGTGACCAGCATCATTGGTGTCACCTGGGAGCTCATTAGAAATGCATGTTCTCAGGCCCCACCCAGACTTACTGGGTCAACAACTCTGGAGGAGGAGCCCAGCAATCTGTGTTCTAACAAGCCCTGCAGGTCATTCTGACACATGCTCAAGTCTGAGAACCGTGGTCATAATGCGTTAGGCTGATAGACTTCCACCAGAAAAACATCTGGATATACCTCAATGTAAAGCGCTCAGGGCCAAGCGTGTGTCATCGCTGGCACTTTGTCCCTGCAGTGATAACAGTAGTGGAGCTTAAGAGCACCCTGCCCTTGGCCCTCAGGGGAACCCAGTTAGCTCACCAGTGCTATACTTTACAGCTCACCAAGGAAGCCAGCCGGCTGCTTTGCAAATGCTTGCCTTTTGGTCGTAAATCAAGAGAGGGTGAGTACATCAACTAATCAAGCCAATAGGTATTTTTATTGAGCACATACTATGTGTGTAACACGAGAAAGTCAAGACCCTTGCATTGACAGAAGAAGAGATCTCAGGGTATGTGATACTGAAAGTGGTGGGTCAGCATCAGCACGTGCAAAAGATGTGAGACTTCTGGGTCAGCATTCCCCAAACTGAGGCAGGAATGGGAGACAGGTGGAAAGAATGGAGTTGGACAAAGTTCAACCGATTCTTGACAAGGAGACTTCTGTGCCTTTAATATGTCCGTTGTGAATCTCCCAAGGGGCATGTCTTATGCTGCATTTCCTAAATGTATTTGACTACAGAAGATGGTTTTACAGTGCTTCTCTTCAGCCTCTTAAAACAGGATCCCACTGTTTAGGAAATGCTGTTCTAAAATACTCTACTTTTGAGGGGGAAAATGTATTGCTCATAATGGATGGTATTATTATGGCAGAGATCCTTCAAAAGAATAGCGATCTCGGGGCTTCCCTGGTGGCGCAGTGGTTGAGAGTTCGCCTGCCGACGCAGGGGACGCGGGTTCGTGCCCCGGTCCGGGAAGATCCCACGTGCTGGGGAGCGGCTGGGCCCGTGAGCCATGGCCGCTGAGCCTGCGCGTCCGGAGCCTGTGCTCCTCAACGGGAGAGGCCACAGCGGTGAGAGGCCCGCGTACCGCAAAAAAAAAAGAAAAGAAGAAAAATAAAATAGATTTACTCATTTTTTTTTGAAATTGACATTCTTTTATTTATTCTCTTAAATTTGTGGAGTACATCTTTGTGAGAAACAATTCTCTTTTTTAACCTTTAACATTTGTTGTATCCTCAGTAACTAATGATCTGAGTGAGATGCCTGCTATTTGATTGAAGAATAAGGGTCCTACAGAAGGGTGATGCTTTTGGTATGTTTTAAATGAAGTTAGTGCTATTTGAATCATTCATTCAATGGCCAGGTGACTCCTCCGCTCCAAGCTGGTCTGTCCAGGACTCCAGGTCAGTTTAGCAAATGGTAACTCTTGTAGGACAGCAGAGGAAATTTGTCTCAGGGAGCTAAGTAGAGTGGATCCAGTTAGACCTCTACGTCTGGACTGATTTCAGATTTCTTATTAAATTAGGAAGCCCTAACTTAGGAAACAAGAAAGTCAGCTAGCTACTCATGAGCTCCTCTCCCATCCTCTCAACCAACATTGTGAAATTTAAGTAGTTCAATTTTCTTGAGCTCTATATAGTTCTTTCACCTGATCTTCATCTGTCATTCTCCATCTGTCATCTACCCAATTTCCTTTAAAAGCCCTATTTTAAAGCAGAATATATAATGGAAAAACCTTAACTCCTGACCTTTATGGAGCTGCGCTAGAGTTACTCCATAATAATTAGCAGTTGCTCTGGTAACCTCAGACACATGGCCTAAATCACCTGTGTTCGTCACTGTCCATTCCCCACCTTCTGGATAGTAAGATCACATGCTTCCTGCTAATGAAAAAGGAACAGTTTAGTAATTTTATCATTCTTTTAAGCTTCTATTGTAAGAGTAGAGGAAGCGATACTGTTTGGGATCAGACACACTAAAAATAGGTGTTTTGTTTAGTTTTTTGGTGACTAAAGCAGTGACGTAGGAGAGAAATCATCTTGGGTTTTGAGCAAGTTGGAAAGCCCTGTTCTGTCTGTTTTGTTCACCACTGTACTCAGAACCTTAGACGATTTAAGCAGGTAAAATGGGCAGATTAGAATTTAAGGATAGCGGCACCCAGGATGGAATGGGAGAAGGAAATTGCCAAGGCTGTCGGCGTATCAAGTCAGACCTCACTGAGTGGGAGCCCACTAACTTCAGCATTCAGACTTGAAGAATACTGCTTGCAAGCTGGGAAATCCAAAGCTGGAGCACAGCAGAGATTTCTGATCTTCAGATAAGTGTGTTGGCTTCAACTCTGTCTTGGAGGAAGCCTACACCCTCACCTCCCCTAGCTTCCACACACCTTACCTTACAACACAGACGTGGTAGTAGGAGCGCCATGTAACTCACTGCTTCCTCTGGGGGAGAAACAGCCCCCCACCCCCTCACACACACACATCCTCTTTCCCATTCTTCTCTTGACCCTTTGTGTGAAAGTGGAATTAGAGGAAATATGCCCTGAGTCATCCTGTGGGGGTACTTACGATGCGCAATTGTCACAGTGAAAATAAACTGGCAGAAGATCAAGAATTAAGAAGTGGAATCATGGGACTCCCGGACACAGTAATCCAGTAGAGACAAGGTCCACGTGTTAGTGACCGACAGAGCCAAGGTGATCATCGCAGACAGCAGTTAGACCCAGCACTGTCCCAGGTGAAGGCTGCAATTTAAATAATTATTAGCGGAGGAACCCCACTGACTGCTTTTGCTCGAGCTTCTACCCTTTCTTAAATCTCAGGGACAGAGACTGCGCTCTGCTTTATGTGTCCTCTTGGAGTACGGCGCCACCAGTTGAATATTTGCCAGTGTAGCCTACCTGCGCCTGGAGACCCCACCAACATCAGCCTCCAGAATCAGCCAGATCTGATGGACAGTCCCTTCCCAGGCAGCCAGCAAACACATAATAAATACCTTCTGTTTAAGGTACCGTTCCAGGCACTAGGAAAGAGACCGAACAACACTCTCCCCTCAAATCTCTGACAGTCCACATGGGGGAAATCAGATCTACGGACATGAGGGGAACATTGCTGCCAGTGAGAGACAGATTTCAAGTCATAAGTGAGTGGTCTGGTCATTCATTCAAAAATATTTATGGTTGAATGAAGTGCCTTTGCAATTTACGTTGTATAGGCAGGGTTTCCAATAATCTCTTCTAGATCTGCTTTAAGTTTGTAACTTCCTTGTCTGCCTTGGTCCAGTTTACTGAGAGCAGGGGAGGAGTTCTGGTTTTATGACCCAACCTTTTTATTCTGTTACCTGGGAGACTTTCTACCTCTCAGACTCTGCCTATTTTCAAGCACTGGGCTTATGAAAGAAAATGGTACCATTCCCAATTGTTTTGTTTTGTTTTTTTCTACTATGGATCTAACATTTTAGATGCCTCAGAATTTTAAATTTGGAGCATAAGAATGATCTAGAGAGAAAAAAATATTGAAAGGAATGAAAAGTTGGAATTTGATCGTTTGAATATGTTACACTTTAAAAATTTTTTCCACACCTAACAAGAGGATTTCTCATTAGGACAATTGTACTTTTCTTCTTCCCCCAAAACTAGCAGTTTACTAATACTTGTTGCAAAAACCTGTAACAATTTCTTGTGTAAAGCCCTACACCAAATATACTGTTAAATTGAAATTTAATTCATACTTCGAAGGATTGTTTTCTGACCTTATATGGAAAAGGAAAGTTCTTGAGAATTAGTAGTTCTTTAAACTCTGTATCAGAGTGGCCAGGAAAAATAAGTAAAAAGAGACTATGCCTTGCTGTGTGTCAAGAGAAGTTTTGCTAGTAAAGTTTCATGCAACACCTAAATCTCTATGGAGGGCGAGGGCTCTTTTTTCTGGTTCTTTGTCTAAAAGGAAATTCTACGTTAAATTCCCTCTGCCTCACAAGCCAGTTATTAATTCTGCCTTTAATTTCAGCGTGAGCCTATTAGGTGATATGTCCACAAGCAAGCACCCTGATTCATCACTGCAAAGAAAGAAACTCTTCTTGCAGTATTTTTCTTTGCAAAGTCAGCTGATTTTTCCAGGCCTTTCTTCCATTTCCACAAATGTCAACTACTGGAGTTTATCCTTTTCAAGGTGTGGTTCAGTAACCAATTCCAGTGGTGATACAAAGGGAGGCTTAATAGAACCTGAGCTGAGTTGATACTTTGAATACAGCTTGCTCTGAATCGGGCCATAGAGAGTTCTGTCAGCAGTGACCTGAATGCTCCTGGCGAAACGCAGTCCGAGCCGGCTTCCCTCCTTATTCCTCACTTTTGGTGTACCTCGTACAAGCAAGCTCACCGTGTAACCCACTGAACTTGGCACCGCTCGGGAAGAATTGGGTCTCTGTGTTCAAAATGTTCAGCAGAAACCCAAGACCCTCCTCTAGAATATGAATATGTAATCAGTATGCGGGACCCCCAAAACAGGAGAGCAGTGCGATTTCCAGCAGAACCCTGGATGTGTCCTGCCGCAGCCTCAGGCTTAGCTTTACTCCAGGTTCATCGAGAAATACAAGAATTTGTAGTAAAGGGGACTTCCCTGGTGGTCCAGTGGTAAAGAATCCGCCATGCGATACAGGGGACGCCAGTTCGATCACTGGTCGGGGAACTAAGATCCCACATGCCACGGGGCAACTAAGCCCGCATGCCACAACTACTGAGCTCGTGCGCCTCAACTAGAGAGCCCACATGCCCTGGAGCCTGCGTGCCACAACTAGAGAAGAGAAAAACCGCACACCACAACTAAAGAGAAGTCCATGCACCGCAACGAGGAGCCCACATGCCTCAACGAAGATCTGCGTGCCGCAGCTAAGACCCAACGCAGCCAAAAATAAAGAAATAATAAATCTTGAAAAAAAAAAAAAAGGATTTATAGTAAAGAAGAGAAAGAAGATGTTGTCTCTGCTCAGATGAGTTGCCTTGTGCTTCGCCACCTCTAAAGACATTCCCTTTTCTATGGAGAGAATGTGATCCTTTCCCGATTGCATTCCCATGCTTCACCGCGGGGCTCCCTTTGCTCCATATGGTAGCTGAGAGACTGGAGTGTGCGTCTTTGCAAATCTGGAAGTGGGGTCAGGACTCCTCAGGGCAGGCTTTGGCTTTGTTGAGTGGGGCGTCCAGGTTGAGAGTTCTGGAGACTGGGGAGAGACGAGGGAAAGAGAGGTGAGGGCGTTGTCAGTTGGGTGGGCAGCTTTGGGGGAACAGAACTATCTCAAAGGAAATGTTACGAGTTTCTCATAAGTGGTGTGTGATGTGACCCCTCTTCCGTGTCATCTCACGAAGTCCTCGGTACAAGTCAGGTTTTCATTATTCAGGCTGTCACAGTGTTAAGAGCGTAGGCTCTGGGACAGGCTTGAGTTCATGTCCTGACTTTACTGCCTATGAGCTGTGTTGCCATGAAGAAGTTACTTGACGTCTGTAAGCCTCGTCTGTTTGATAGGAATAATAATAGTGTCTACCTCATACGGTTGTTCTGAGAATTAAATGAAATAGTTCACATAAAGCACTAAGTGTGGCTTTTAGCACGTTATAAGTGCTCAGTAAAAGTTACCTGCCCTGATGAATGTCACAGTTGTCATTTCAACAATAGTTGAGGACATGAAGTGTCTTTGGGTGGTTGTACTGAGGTGCTGCATCTTGCTTCCTGGTGGGCATGGGGTGAGAAGGGATCCAGCATATCTGAGTTACAGAGTATCACAGCCCCTCCCCCTCTAGACCAGTCCCAGTGCACACCTGACAGCGAGCACCAGAGCACTCTGAATAGCTGGAAGAGCCCACACCTTCACCTGGTTTCTAGCCTGGTTGGCTACCCTCGGGTCACTTGAGGGGACTAAGGGAGTGTGATGGGCAGAAACACAGGTCAGGAACCCAGGCAAGGCTGGAAAGAGCTGGGGCTACAGGGAGGTAGAGCCACTTGGAGGAAGGCCGGGACCAAAACGAAGTCGGGTGGCTGTTTTTGCTCCACATCACCACCCTTCAGCTACCAGGTGTGTTGGCCCTTGTGGCGTCCAGCTGCTTCTGCTTGATGCTCACACCCGGCTTATTCTGTGTGTGCATCTTTTTCCCCCTCGTGGCTTCTGCGTCCACAGCTTTGGATTTCCGTGGCTCCGGTGGTACCCCATAGCTTCCCTCTTCACAGAATTTCATCTTCTGCCTCTACCTAATTCTCTGATTCCCAGCCCGATTTCCTGAGAGTGAGACCGGCTGACTGAGTCCAGCTTTGTGCCGGGCCCTGTCCTTGGCTGGTGGCCAGCCTCTGGAGCGGAGACCCCGAGGCAGCTAGCTGCTTCTGCAGTTTAGTCATCTGTGGCCACAGGGCCTGGGTGACAGAACTTTTCAGCAGGAACAGAGGGGAGAGCAGGTTCTAAGGTTGCCCTGCCCAACAAATATACCTTATTTTGCACACAGTTGTAACAAACTTGACTCCAAGATGTCCCATTCTCCAGTATTTTGGAATATAACACTTCACTCTCTTCATTCACAGAACAAAAATTAATAATTACTGATGAGGCAAGGTACAGAGAACTTAGGAGAAAAAAATATGTAAAGATGGTAGTAATACAGAGGTCTGGATAAAGAGCAGGTCACCCTTCATACCCAACAGTCCCTTGGGTCACAACTATATGACAGCACAAGACAGTAGTTGACATTTATAATCCTGATTCCTCAATAAAGTAAACTCCGCTTGATATATTCTGGTTTTGAAAGTAGAAAATACGTGTGCTGTATCTTAGAAAGATGTCCACTGGTTATAATAAAAACATGGGTGCTTAAATAATTAAATTTGATTTCTTTGTAGAGTTACTTGGTGGGAAACCTCGTTCCTCCCTGATAGAGATTTTGCACCACAATTCTGGTAATAGTATGGGGAAATGGGGGGTAGGGGTACATGACCGAGCCAGGCCAACCCTAATATTTTCATGGGGATTATTTTTTTTTTTTTTTTTTTTTGCGGTACGCGGGCCTCTCACTGTTGTGGCCTCTCCCGTTGCAGAGCACAGGCTCCAGATGCGCAGGCTCAGCGGCCATGGCTCACAGGCCCAGCCGCTCCGCGGCATGTGGGATCCTCCCAGACCGGGGCACGAACCCGTGTCCCCTGCATCGGCAGGCGGACTCTCAACCACTGCGCCACCAGGGAAGCCCCCATGGGGATTATTTTAACTGGAACTGGGTTAAGAATCTATTTTACCCCCTAGAATGGTGAGAAGCCATGTTCCCCCACAAGGAGAGAGTCCAGTTGCTGTCATTCCAATGTGCATAGAGAAACAAAAGATAGAGAGGTGGCTTCCTGTGCCCCTTTTTCCTTCCTCTAGTTCATGGTGTTTCAGTCTTCTGCAACCAAAGTATTCCTCAGCCATTCAATGGTATTTACTGAATGTCCTCAATATGTAAACACATAATGTTAAAGATGAGCTAGATGGGGATAGTGCCCTTAAAGTGAGAGATCCCAGCAATAGATAACATATATAAATATATATTAATTTATTTTATATACATATATAAATATATATATATAATGGGTGAAGGGGGTCAAAAGGTACAAACTTCCACTTATAAATTAAATCCTAGGGATATAAAGGACAGCATGGTGACTTCAAAGATGTTAAAAGAAAAAATAGAATATATAGTCATTCTATATAATCATATATATTATTGACATATAAAATATATAGTTACTGTAAAACAAGACTCAAATGGTCTAGATGCTGCAGGATGAGGTGCCGCTGGAATTCCCCAACAGGAGAGATGACTTTGAGCTAGGACGATCAAGGAAGCCTTTGTGATCAGATTGGCACTTGAACCTGGGTCTTGAAAGATAGGTTGGATTTAGACAGAAGGGACCAGGGGTGTTCTGGGCAAGGGGGACAGTAGGGAAAGCCTCAGAGGCAGGAACATACCAGGCATATGTGGGGAGCTGCTCGTAATTGACTCTGTCTGAACATACGCTTTTCGTCTATAATATTACTGTTGTTTTGTTTCTTATGTCAATATGGTTCTTTACTTCTTTAGGTGCTACAGCTGGGAAAGCCTAGTAGTGTTGTCTTCCCATTCCAGAACTCTATGGTAGCTGGATCCCAGTGGAACATCTTCTATCGATTTATCTTGTGTAATTGACTTGCCTGAGATGTTCCCTACTTTCATCCCACTTTTGCTTCACAGTCAAATAGACCTCACCACCATCTGGAACTCTTCTTCATTTTTTTAGGCCAAATTTTTTTCCACAAAAGGCCTGTTTTCATTTCTAAATGTCACACAAGACCCTACAACATTCCGCTGCTGCTTTTTTGCTTTGAGTTTTCTGTTGTAAAAACTGAACAAAACAGGTCTGAAAATAAGCTGTATTCTTCTTGTCTGTGTTATAGTCCAGCACCAAACACATCAGACAAATCCTGACACCTTTAGCTTTCAGCAAGAGCTGCTTACCTTGGAGTTAGGCGATAGCTCAAAGAGAGTAGCTCTGAGCTCACAATGGGGAAGGCAGCTCGGAGAGAATTGGGGCAGGCCAGAGTCTTAGTGGGCTTAATAAGGAGAGAATATAAATAGGGATCACATAGCCTTACAGAAAATTCCTGCTTATTTTTACTCCTTAGACAGAGTTGCTATGTTTAGCCTTCAGTTACTGTGCTAAACCTACTAAAGTGAGCCTGGTATTTATTTTCATTCGGATCAGTAACATCCATTCTCTTTCTCAAATTATAAGTGAATGACGGAAACTGCATCCCCGCTGTTCAGCTCTAGCTGACACATTGTCACAAAGCACCATGCACTGTAGAAGTTACTGTCCGGCCTTTGCTTTTGGAGTGTTTGCATTTCTCGCAATCCAGCGCCTTTCTGAGCTCTCCTAAGAGCTGACTATTCCTGTCCTCCTCACATGTTTCTGGAAATTGAGCACTAGTGTAAACTTCCCTAGTAGGACGTCTTTTCAGTGAATAGGCAGTCATTATATTCAAGACCGTGTGTGTCAGCTTGAGAAAATTTACCAATCAGGGTTCTTGATACAAGTAACAGAAAACTCAGCCCAGCTACCTTAGGCTGAAATGCAGCTTACTGGTTCACCTACATAATCGATAAGCACAGGAAAATCTGCTTCAGGAATGCATGGATCCAGGCACTCAGGTCTGGCCGTCTTGCCATTGGGACTCAGCTCTTGCCATCTCTCAGCTCAGTTTTCCTCTATGTTGACTCTTCTCTTAGGTAAGCACTTTCCTTTTGATTGTAAGATGATTACCACCAGCTGGACTGACTTCCTTAAAACTCCAGCTCTGGGAGAAGAGAACAGTTTGAACAGTCTTCACTAAAAGTTTGAACAGTCCTTCGGGCCTGATTCTTCCCTAAAAGTGTGAACAGTCCTTTGGGCCTGATTCTTCCCTAAAAGTGTGAGCAGTCCTTTGGGCCTGATTCTTCTCGGTCCAAACTGAATCACCTCTCTAATCCCTTACCCAGCGTCTGTGGCCAGAGGGTGTGATGCTCTGCTGGGCTGGGCCTGCGTCGCTTGTTCCTCCTTGTCTGAGTGGAAGGAGGTGGATGGACACTCAGAGCACATGGACTGTGAGAATGGAGAAGGGGTGGTGCCCAGAGGAGAGGCAGCCCAGACCATAAATGTCGACTCTGCAGGTCTTTCTGACATGGATTTAGTGAAGGATCTGGTGCCTTTACATGCCAGAAGGCAAATCTGTACTGCTTTTTATTGTTCCCAATAGTTCCTCATATGTTCTCTGAAAATGTCCCTTGTTTGAGTCCAAATGGTTGTTGCAGAGTTTCTTATTTTAGTCCTAGTTAACTGGCTCCTTCCAGAATAGCATAGTTTTTGGTTTTAAAAAATGAAGAAAATGTCATCTTTATTACTTAGCTCTGGACAAAGTTGATTCGCTTAAAAAACAAATTTCTGGGAAAAGGTTTCATTATCAGTGCCCATTACAGATCATTAGAGGACGCGTGGCAGACACTGGTGTGCCAGGGCCCGGCCTCCATTAGTGTTAATGACAGTGTGCGGAGGAGTGCATCTAGCATGTGATTAACCGGAGGAAAGGGAACCTCAAAGCACTGGCCCCTGCTCTTCTGTGAGAGCCGTGAACACACGGGGACAGTGTATCCTCGGGCTCAGCGGCTCTGGGAGCTCCTCAGGCCACTGGGTGGTGGCATCTTCTGGTGCCCTGCCAGAAATGGCAGGGCAGCCAACAGCCGACTCACTGAGCTATGCGCCAGTCTCCAACTTGTGGTGATGTTGTCCAAAGCCTACGAGAGTGGATAAGAGCCGACTCTTCTGCCAGGATCACATAGAGCTGCTGGAAAATTCCACCTTACTTTGATCCTCTAGGGCCTGATCCTCTAGGGCCTGAGCACAAATTTTGCTCTCAAGGGTTGAAAATATTATGAGGGGAGGTGAAGTCTCCATAAAATATAGGATGATGGTGGTGACAATGATGGTAGCTAACATTCAGTAAGCACGGATGTACCAGGTACTTGACGTGTTTATTTATAGCATCATCATAATGCATGAGGGATTATCACCACAATTTTACATGTGAGGAAAGAGGACAGAGAGGTTACCTAACTTACCTGAGGGTATAAGTGGGATTTGAACCCGGGTAGTCGGGTTCCAGTATTCCCCACCCCCAACCAACCTCTATGCTTGATTGCTCTATTAGAGGTGGTTGGGTGAAGACAGACTTCTAAGGCTGGGCTAGAAAAGAGATAGACTGCAGCAGCCCCATCACTGGTTCTCCCTTTCTCACCCTCCATTCCCTAGATCACTAAAGTTCAGGTGCTGGGCAAGTTAGGGGAGCTAAGAAATATGTAGGAGAATAAGTAGCAGTGAATGAGTGCCTGTAAAAAGAGGTCAGGCCAAAGTTTAAGAGAAGGAGGGAGGGAGAGGAGAACAGGAAGGAGGTGGGATAAGCTGTAACAAAGGACAGAGAATATAGAGGATGAAAATGGGGGATTCCAGGGAGGAAAAAGGGTGGATGTTTAATGGCTGTCTACTGTTGCCAGACACTAGTCTCAGGATTTTACGTGCATTATCTAATCTTCCTTACAACCCAGCGAGGTAAACAAACACCACCAACATCCCCGTTTTACAGATGGGGAAACTGGGTTTCAGGTAGATGAAGTGATACCCCGAAGATCACAGAGCTGGGAGGAAGCAGAACCAGAATGTGAACAGAGGCCTGCATAAGCCCCCAGGCCAACAAGTCTTCCATCGCCTTGAGGACCAGTCCTTCCTTCCTGCCCGTGGGCTGTAGCCTGGACATGAGCCACACTTGAGATCTGGAGCTTTGACAGATACTCAGAGATAAGACTGATACAGCCCATCCTTGGAAGACAGTGGCCGTTTTCTCCCATCACAAGGAAGGAAGGGGAAGGGGATGCAGTTTTAGAGCACGCATCCTTCTTAAAGTTTCCAACTTTCTACAGCCAACTCTTTAGACTGCAAGTTTTTTGGCAGAGGTGCTAATCTCTCCTTAAGCATTCCATAACCCTCTAATGTCAGGTAAGCAGTGTTTTTTCATACTCATGAGATTTCCTTTCATTTGTTCGTTTTCTGCCATTAAAAACAAAACTAAAAACTTTCCCTCAAAAGCTGACCATCTGTTTGTCGCTTACACTTCTCTCCAAAATGAAGAGGGGACAGCAGGATGTTTGCAAGTCCACCCTTCATCTCTGGTGTCGGCACAATCCCGGAACATACTGATTGCCGTATTGCAGTTCCAGTTTGCTCTTAGGTTTGCGATTTGGGGATTGAACTTCCTCTTCGTTTTTTCCCTTTCCTTCCTTTTATTGCTTGGAAGGTACAACTGTGCCCCTAAGGGCTGGAGTGATTTCAGTACACTTATCAAAGGAGGGCTTTACAGCTTGGGCATCGTATCCATTTCAAAAATCTGTGCAGCAACCGTTCCATACACAGTTGGCTCCTGTTGCCAGCTAAAACTAGGACAGCTTTTCACGACTCGTAAGCCTTTACCAAGTGCAGGCATTTGTTTTTTACTTCAAGTCTTTGTGTGCCAACAAGTTCTGTATGGTGTTTGTGCGTTTAGAGCACAGTTGGGTAACAGTGCAGGCAAATGTGTTCCATGTGCCAGGTATCTGGTGACACCTGCCCTCCAAGCATTGCTGATAACCAAACAAAAACGTAAGGCTCATTGCTCTTTCTCAAAATACGGACGCAGTAGAGTAAACTGAGAATAAAGAATAGCAGCTTAACAAAGGCTCAGAGAAGAAGAGGGTTATTCACCATCAAAGGGCCCTGAGCTACCTAGCAGCTATGACGAAGAAGGGAAAAATATGACGGAATGTATAATTCCGTTTTCTCTTCAAGCAAAGCATGACCGTTCAGCAAGAGTTGCAAGTTCTGATATTAATTTGTCATATGAGTCTCTGCATTAATGACTTTGAATAGGGCAATAGACCACATCTTTCCTAGCAGTTTTATGCAAAAAATAAGTCAGGCTCTCTAGATACAGCTGTTTCTCCTATTGGTTCTGGCTAATTGTAGAGTAAAATGCTAAACTGAAGTATTGAAAGGTCGTTTTTACCGTGCTGCAGGGAGGAGAACAATCTCAACAAAATGTGTGGTTTTCTGGTCACTTGCCTGGTTACGGGGATGGCAGGTAGAAAGCAGGAGCTCTCTTAGAGGAAGGCTGTCCTCTGTCACCTCAGCCCTGCTTTTGACAGGTGACTCTAAATTGAGGTTTTTAAGAGTATAGACACCTGAAGTGCAGATACCTGTGTTGTTGACTGAAAGAATATACCAGAAGCATAGATTATGTTTTATTGAGGAAATGAAGCAGGCCGACTGGAATCCTTGTCACCATGGGGTTCGTTTGAATTCAGCAAGCAGTTACCGGGTAGCTATGGCGTGCTAGCATTGAGCTGGGTGCCAGGAATTTAGGGTTCAGTTCCTACGAAGACCTGCTCCCAGGTCCCTTCTAGATGGCTTGACGGTGCTGTGAGGGAGGTGGGCTCAGGACACGGTGGGATCCAGAGGAGGGACACTTAGCCTCACCCTGTGGGCTGTGTCTTGGGAAGTGAGTAAAAGCTACCCATGTGAGGATGGGAGACGTTGTAGGCAATTGGAAATGCTTGAACACAAACAAGGAGGCGAAGATACTGTGTGCTCAAGCCATTCTGCGGGGTGTGTAAGAAACATGGGGCCTGGAGAGAGAGGAGTCAGGAGACCAGAACATCACCCCAAGGCCAAAATTCACCACAGATCTATTTTTAAGGTGAGGTCAAGATGTTTCTCAGAAAAAAAAGAAGTGGCTTTGGATTGTTTTATTAATAGTAGTTAACATTTTCTTGAGCCCTTATGAAGTTCAGGCACTTTGCTCAGCAACTTACCTATGCATTATTTTATTTAATCCTCACAGTTACCCTCTGAGGTAGGTATTACTTTCCCATTTTACAGAGAGTAAACTGAGCCTTGGAAAAGTTAAGTAACTTGCCCAAAGTCCAGGCAGTCCAGCTCCAGAGACTTTTTCACCACCTTGCTGTTTAGGGATTTTTTTTGGTCCAAGACCTGTGTGAGTACTAAATTAGAGCCCCACCAGAATGAGAGTCCTGCATGATGCTATGTGGAAAGGAGGGGCGACTGTGACCTAGATTCCGCACTAGGCTCCCTAACCTAAGAGGTTTACCTTACAGAGAATTTTTGTTTGATGGAGGCTGCCTGGGTGCCCAGGCTGGTCTGCCCAACAGGATGAATTGGGTTCTGGCAAAGCCAGTAGCTCCTCTTACCAGGATTCAGCTGCTGCTCAAGGGCAACGCCAAAACTTCCTCAGCTTTGGAAACCAGTCGTTAGCTCTAGAAGAGAGGAGAGGGTTTATCTTTCTGTGTGTAGCAGCAGGAAGGCTGACATCCATTTCTTCCAAATAGTCTCTCCATGTTGTTTAGACATCAGTGTGTTTTAAAAGAAGGATGGTAGTGAGTAGGACAAAACGTCAGTATTTATACAGTGCCCCTTCCGTCCCATTCCAGCTCAGAGATTCTGTCTGATTAGAAGGCAAAAGATAGGAAACAACCTGCGTGTTCATTGGTAAAGATCTAGTTGAATAAGATCCACCTCTGCAATGGTATATGATGTAGCCATTAAAAAGAACAAGAGGGCATCTCTTCATGGGCTGATGGAGTGAGCAGTCTGCAGGATATATTGTTAAGGAAAACAAGCAGTGTTCAGAACAATGTATAAACTTGCTACTATTTGTTCTTAAAAAGAAGGGGGACTGGGAATTCATCACCTTTCCCAGGTGGTGCATCCTTTTGTAGCTGGATGAGAATTGTGGGATCCTGATCCCTCTACACATATTCCCTGGGAAATTTCCCATCCCTGGGAAATGTTCCCTGGAAACCTTCAAGTCCCCTAAGGAGACCACTGACATTGCCATGTTGAAAAATCCCATAGGCTGTTATTCTGCAACCTTGCTGGACTCTCAGTCTCTGAGCAGTGATGGGTTCAGTGATAAATACTGTATTTTGTATTGTTTAAATTGCATCTCCCACATAATGTGAAAATGGTCCAGAAGAAGGCAGCTTTCTATATGCAGTGTGCTTTTTTTTTTTTTTTTAACGAGTCACAACTCCTTTTGAGAAACAGCAATTTCTACTTTGAAGTCATATCAATGAAAAGATGTATATGGACTTATAATTTTCCTAATAAAGACAGGTACTCAAATGTAAAAAAAAAAGAAAAAAAAAGAAGGGGGAATCGTACACAGGTGCCCATACAGGCACATCCACACACATACATACACACATAAGCTTGTATGTTCATGTAATATCTCCAGAAGGAAGTACAAGAAACTCATAATGATGGTTACTTCTGATGAGGGGGTCAGTGGGAAGGGACACTTATTTTTCCCTGTCTACCTTTGATACTGATACCCTTTTATAATGTTTGGAAATATCAACTGAGGTAATATCCATTCAAAGCCATCGATGAATGTAAAAATTAAAGAGAGAAACCTCCCCATTCTCCAAACTACTTGAAGGGTATTCATATATTTTATTTATAGATATAGAGATAGACCTGTAGCCCATGGCTGTGAATTATCCATCATAAGAGTATTTTAAAGCTGTAGTTTATAACCAGGCAACCCTGGAGCAATATAGGATTACCTAGGATCATAGGTAATTGGAGCCCTTATCCAAATACTGGCTGATACACTACATCTGAGTTTCTAAACAAGTGAGCAATGAAGTACTATGTTGAACTTCTAAGCCTCATGCCTGTCAGGGACTGATAAGTGCCCATGGGCAAGTTCTTTGATATGTGTCCAAGTCCATTACGAGAGATAAGCAAGCTTAAGTGTAAACCTGTGATTTAACGACATTTCAAATTTGATATGGAGCTACAGGAAGAATGCCAGAGAACCCACGTGCTCAGAATACATCTGCTCCAGCTCTTTAAAAAGATTTTCCTTTCCTTTGTAAAAGGAGCCCCAAAGTCTCTCTCCTGTTTATGGCTGCTTAGGTAACATAAGGGCTAACTCTTACTAGTGCTTCACAAGTGACCTCAGTGGTTGTATTATTTTAACCAGGAAAAGTTCAGGCATCTAGGGTCATGCTTGCAGCTGGCAGAATTTATAAACAAAGGGATTGGTAAACATCATGAAAGGCAACTCATGGGACACATTAAGCAAAATGCCTAGGGACTGCGGTACTCTGGTGACACTAACGGAAAATCTGTTTGATATCATCTTGTCATGAAGAAAGGATGTCTGCCATTCCGCAGCTTGGCATGATGTTTTTCTTTTGCAAGTATGTGTTTTCAGACATGTTTCAGAATAGATTTTGTTTTTTTAACCAAATTTTTAGTGTTTATTAGAACAGGCTGAAAAAAATTATACACTTCTTGTTATGAAGGATTATGGATACCAAAATGTAGAAGATTCCTAATATCTACCTGGTCCAGAAATTTTATACTGTCTAGTATACTTGATGGGGGGAAGGAGTGAGGGTTTTTTTGTAAAAACAGGCTTGTGTTTCTTTCTGATTCTTTTTTTAGGTTTGGGAGAGAACTGACATAAGGAATTTTTAACCAACTTTGACTTTTTTTCCTCTTCACTTTTTAAGTTTCTCCTCTGAAATATGACCTGTGAAATGAGACAGAATCATCTTTATGAGATATATGTCTTCTCTGAGCCAAAGGTTGGCCAAGCATTTGTCCCTTAAGAAAGATGGAAAGTCATGTCACCTGTGTCGTGAGACATCTGCTGCTTTGTAGACTGCAGATAATCTGATATCAGCATATCAGGCCACCAAGTCTAGTTGCATGTTAATGAACAGAAGCTCACTTCTTAGATGGTGGGCTTTAAGCCAAAGGGACTTTTCTTTGAAAGTGAATTTCACGTGGGAAATTACCTGCAGGCCTGGCAGGGGAGCCCTTTAGGCAGGAGAGTGACTTCTAAACCCCATAACATATGGATGTCTCCAGCATATGTTTAGTCCTTCCTCCAGTTCATCTTTCTGGGAGTATCCCCTCCACGCTCACACGCATTAAAGTAGAAGCCCTTTTACCACTGGATATAGAAAGCTAGTCTAAGAATGAGAAATTAGTTTGGCTTAGCCCTAGGGTAGCTTGGAGAACGCTGTTACATGTTAATATTCAAAAGCACTTAGAAAGTTCCTTGTGGAGCCTGAGGAGGAAATACCTTTAGATGGGGGTTTAACATAAACGTAAGTGGCAAGTCATCAGGCAGAAGGGTAGAAATGGCACGGAAACTTAAATTTCAATACTATAATGTAAATTTCTGCCATTAAAAAAAAAAAGGTTCAAGTATCTGATTATCATCCTTATGCAATTTTCAGCTCATAATCTTGAAATCCACATGCCTTTAGGGTCCAATGTGAAAAAATATATATATATATTGCAAGGAAGCATGAAAAGAGGTAACTAGTTTCCTGGAAAGCAAAAACGTGAGTTACATCAAATCAGGCTACAGTATCAGTATGCTTTGGTTCTGGGACTTCCATGGCGGTCCAGGGGTTAAGACTCCGTGCTTCCACTGCAGGGGGCACAGGTTCGATACCTGGTCGGGGAACTAGGACCCCGCATGCCAGGCGGTGTGGCCAAAAAATATATATATATATTGATTCTGACATTTATGTGCCATTACTTTGAGTGAAAATTGGACCCCTATATTCTATCTAGGGACCATATAGCTCAATTTATGCTTATAGCCCAGGTATAAATTTAGCAGTGTCACCCCTCTTTCACAGTCCTGGTTTGAGTGATAGATGATATCATCCCTCCAGTTGGATACAGCATAGCATTAATTATAACACCTCTTCACCTTAGTGTCCAGTGTCTTTTTAACTAAACTGATCATCTTTGAGCCAGGAGCCATCTTGTTTGTCTTTGTACCCTCCACCTCTCAGGACCTCTCTTAGCTGACGTTTTGCCACAAAGTGCACGTTGAATAAAGGGATCGGCATAGCAGACTGCATCACAAGCCTTTAGGGTTTGGATCCATGAAACGTATGTGATATCACCAACCATAATGCTACCCAGGGTGGGCAGGCCTTATCGAATGCCAAGATGCTCTGTCACAGTTGATTACCAGACCACAGAGAGCCTAGCAGCATATATAGAGTGGACATATACCCCTATCTGATGTACACGTTGAGCCGTAGCTGCCTTGGAAACGAGATGCCGTCAGCAGACTACAAGTTTGGAAGCTTCCTGGGAGATTTAGAATCTGGCTAGCAGTATTAGAATAATACTACAGAATATATTGATGAGGCTTCCTGCTTTTCAGAGCCACTTCATGTAGAGTATTTCATTTGATGTTTGCACTTTCGCCAGTCACAGCACTTTGCACGCTGTACTCTGGTTGCCCGTTTACTCCTCTGGCTTGTGCACTGAGCTGTACCATACCTCACAGGCATGCCTGTCCCTGGTGTGTGACTGTGTGCCCTGCACTTGACAGTGTTGTTTGTAGGTGTTTGATAAATAGGGACTGGCTGACGGAAGAGTGAGGGCAGCGAGCGCCTACCTTTTGTGAAGGAGAGGAACTGAGGCTGAGAGGGCTTGGGTGGTGTGTTCTCTCGGGTGTGGCAATCTTAAGCTGGGAGGCTGCCCTCCAAACCTGGACCTTCTGATTCCAAGTCCTGTGCTCTTGCTGTGGAATCAGCACCAGAAAAAAACAGCATCGTATTCATTGTGTGGGGTTAACGACTTTGCGAGAGACGTAGAAAGACAGGAGATTGCAGTTCCCCATGCCCGGTGTCCCCCACCCCACCTGCACTTGCTGACGTCTGCTAGCCTTCCCAGGATCCACTGTGAGCACCGCTGGGGAACCTTCCCTGACCCCCTTGTCCTTGACTGCACGGGGTACTGCTTTTCTGAGTTGTCACAATAGCCAGGGCCGATTTTTGTCATTAGTACAACAGCTGCCGCCATCTGTCCAGGGCTCCTGCGGTGCCAGACAGTGAGCTGAGACCTTCACGTTTACTCGCCATCACCCAGGAGGCAGCCTGCTATGACCTCATTTGTCGGATGGGGAAACCGACACTCAGAAAGATCATTTCCCTTGCATAAGGTCACACAGCTTGCACAGGGCAGACAGAGAAATCCATCCTATGGCTCCGGGCCGCTGAGCCCACCACGCTCCCCTTGACTAACTGCAGAACATTCTTCTGTGTAGATACCAGGTTCCCCCACTGGACTGGGTCTCACTGCTCTTCGGTGTCCAGTACTTCTCCTGGCATCGAGGTGGTGTTTAGAAAATAGTTGTTGGATAGACAAGCGGGAGAGGCAGCGAGGAGAGAGCTTTGGCACCCCCAGCATAATCAGTAACCGTGTCAGCTTTTTGGACCAGCCCATGACCACCTGTGATGCCTTTCATGACCATGACTTTCTCTTCTGCTGGCGGTGCTCTCCTCCCCTGCGTGCTGCCCTTGCTTCTCAGAACAGACAGTAAGCTGCAGTTGAAGTCTGGTTGCCTGGCATCACCTCCCCTAGACCTGGGGCAAAGCTCACCGGGAGGGACGCAGGGTCCTTAGCTCCAGGCTGTTGGGTGGCCACCCCAGAAGGCATTTGAAGGGAGACATCTTGAGAGGGTTTCTTCAGCTTTTCTTGCCTCAGGCAGTTTCCTCTGAAATGACCCTTTTATTTCCCATTTTTTTATATCTGGAGTTATTTCCAATGTTTGGAAAATCCACATTTGATTTGCTAATGTGGGGAAAGTTCTGTGCTGAATTTGTTTCATCCCTATTTTTGAGACCAAATATAGGCATCCCTCCCGTCTCCACGTCCTCCCCCCAACTCCACCCTCCCCCCCACTCCACCCTCCCCGCTCAGCCTGGGCTTTGTCCCTAGCTACCCTGCTGACTCTGCTCAAGTCACCAGTGTCTTTCCTGTCACACCTCACGGACCCTTCTCAGCCCCCATCTTGCTTCTTTTCTCGCAGTATTGGGCGTGGTCAGCGGCCCCCTCTGTTTAAAACCCTCTCTTGGCTTGTCTTAGGCGGCACCGCACACGCTGGTTTTCTTGTTCTCTCTCTGCTTGTCTCCTCTGAAGGCTCTTAAAAGTTGTTATTTCTTCTTCTTAACTCTTCAACGGATCGCACCACTTTCTGTGGTTCTGGTTGCCAGCAACATGCCAAAGACTGTCCGTATCCCAGATATTCTGCCTGTTCTTTAGACCCGTGTGTCCAACTGCCTGCCGAGCCCCAATGCCCCAGCTGACTCCACGCACGAAGTCAGCCCCAGCTGACTGCACGCACGAAGGCTTTCTCTCGCAGCCCTGCGCCCGGCCCTCTTCCTCACCCTGTGCTTCCTGTTGCCATGCATTTTACCACTCTCCATCTGGTGCCTGGAAACGTGGCCAGCTTTCTTTACGGTCCTTTTTGTTGATCACTGACTTCTCGTCAGTCATCTGGACCTGTCAATTCGGCCCCTCTCACACCAGCCCACTTGTCTCCATCCCTGCTGCCTCCACCCCTGCCCGAGCCTTGCCCTTCTGGTCTGCTTGACCCTTGACTGGTCTCTCCAGCTCATTCTCTATACTGTAACCCTTGGGATGTGCAAATCTGGACTCCCCTGCTTTAAAGTCGTGACGCTTCTCCCCCACCATCGATACCATAAACTCCAGAATCCTTATTAACTGAGAGGCCTTGGGTGGTACACCCTTGCTTGACTCTGTTTAAACCCTCTGCTTGGACCCTACCGAACTTTTTTCACTTCCTCAACCTTGCCCTGTGTTTTCTCACCTCCAGGGAAGCTGTGTTATTCAACATGACTTCTTTCAGAAAGCCTTTCCTAATTCTCACCACTCGCCCCTACCCTCCCTCCTAGACTGGGTAGGGGAACCCCTGCATATTAGGGAAGCACGTATCCCCTGATAGCGTGTTATCACAGCAAGTTGTCATCGCCTGGTTATTTGTCTCACAGTCTCTGTGGGCCGATGATGTCTCCTCCATTTTGTCTCCTCAGCAACCCAGCACAGTGCCTGGAACTTAGTAATACAAATTTGTTTTTTACAGGAAGGAGTAGACAGATAAAATACATTGAAAAAGATTTCTGGACAATCAGTTTTGCAAAAAGTAGAATTTGGGCTTCCCACTTAGGAAATGGTACTCACCTTTGAGATTTTCGGGGGCGGGTGGTTTTGTTTTGTTTTGTTTTGTTTCTTAATTTTTAATTCTATAAATACATCAAATGTTTATTAACGCTTCAGATTCAGGAAATTGTTTAGAACTCTCCAGTGCCTTCTAGTTGCACACAGAATAAAATCTCAACTCTGTATCCTGGCCTACGTGACCTGGCCCTTGCTGATTACCTTACCTGACCTCTCCGGCCTCACTTCACATGGCTGTCTCCTTGCTTGCCATGCTCCTGTGCTTACTCCGTTCCTTGTACAAGTCCAGTTCGTTCGTGCCACATGACCTTAGCAACAGCTGTTCCTGCTGCCTTAGAAGGTTCTTCTGTGATCCTCGTATGCCCCGGCCTGCCCTGACCCTTCTGACCCCCACCCATCACTGTCTACCCCATCTCCCCGTTTTATTTTCTTCATAGCGCTTTCCCTCTGAAATCTTATCCTGCCTCATAACTCACTTACTTACCTGTCCACCTCTCCTCAAGATGCTCTAAACCCCATGAGAGTCGGCATCGTACTGTCTTGCCTATCATAGGACCCCCAGCACCCAGGATAAGGCCTGGCTCAGAGTAGATGCTTCGTAACTTGTGTTAAATAAATCCATTTTCGTTTTGAAAAAAATAAAACTTGTTTGTTCATGAGCTAAGAATTCCTTTGTCCAGAGCTTGTCGTTAACACGGAAGATGTACAAGCTAATTTCTCACCTGCCTGAAGTACTTGGCCTAGAAATTAGCCACATAGCGACTGAGCTTTATGTACTCGTCACCCGATGTGTCAGGCCAGGATGTCCTGAAGTTTCCTAGAAATAGAGACAAATCCTTTGCTCTCACTGGATGGTGGCCTGGCCATGCCAGTTCCTAAGTAAATAGTCTCTCTATCTTTAGCCACTCCATTCTCAAATTCAAATCCTTTGTAAGTAGTTGTTTCCATAAATCATGTCAAGGAAACTATTTTTGCACGGTGTGGCCCTCGGTTAATCATAGTGCGCCTGATCCTTTAGAGCACAGGTCCTTTGGGAAGTTGATGCGGCCACTTGCTGAGAGCCCTGACGGGCATATGCTCACCTAGTTGTGTTGACTCCATCTGAACCCAACACATCGGCATCAGGATGACTAGTTTGGTTTTAGAGTTCTTCTCCTATACCCCATGCAATTTAAAAGCGGCGCATGAGCCTGTTTCTTTTCCTGGATAGGGCCTATAGGGGAATTTGGGCTGTTTCTTGTGGCAATGTAACCTCTCAAAACATGTAAACACAACACTTGGCCGAGTACTTCCGGAGATGAGGGCAGGAGGTGGGTTGGGGTAGACCCAGAGCAAAAAAAAAATGTCCTGGAAGATTTTCTGTGATTTTCCAGAACACCAAATTCATATATCTAGGCTCCTCATCTGCTGGGTTTGTGGCAGGGAATTGAGGAGATAATGAGAACAGAGCCCTCCGTGACCTGCCTTGAAATGAGCCCTGTGTAAATATTAACTATTACTACTCTTCACTCATCTCAGCTAGTATTCTGGAAGGACACAAGGCCCTGGGCTTTGGCACTAACCCACTGGGAGTTTGCCCCCCACCCTGAGCAGTTGCAAAACACACCGACAGTCCGTCATCTGTTGGGGAACAGCATGCAGAATGAGTTGGCTCCAGTCAACTCACTTCTTTTTTTGCGGTACGCGGGCCTCTCACTGTTGTGGCCTCTCCCGTTGCGGAGCACAGGCCCCGGACGCGCAGGCTCAGCGGCCATGGCTCACGGGCCCAGCCGCTCCGCGGCATGTGGGATCTTCGCGGACCGGGGCACGAACCCGCGTCCCCTGCGTCGGCAGGCAGACTCTCAACCACTGCGCCACCAGGGAAGCCCAGGCAACTCATTTCTTAAGCTCTTCCCCTTCCCTTTCTTTACCCAGAAAGCAGCAGCCGCCCCCCCAGTGGAAATTCCCCTGGACCACTCACTGCCTCTGGTTATGGGCAAAGGCGCACCAGGGGAATGGCTTCCCTCACCCGAGCCTAGGTGTCCAGCACAGGCCCCCAGATACCAGTGCAAGCCCTGAGGCTCCACGGCAGTGACATCGAAACAAGCCTCGCTCTGTGGTCCTTGTAAGCAGGCAGAGATTCTGATGGGGGGGATGGTAGAAGGCACTTGCGGAAGGACTCCGTTTTCTTAGTTTCAGTAGAATTTTGCATAACCTGTAGTTCTTGAACACTGTTTGTTCTGTCTCTTCCTCTTGCCTGGTAGCCACCTCATTTGAAGTTCCCTTTGCCCCTGGTCAGAAACTCTTGACTGTCCACTAAGTGGGCAAAGCATTCAGATTCTGAAAGTTTCACGGAGGCAAAGGGGTTAAGGGAAAATAGCATATGTGTGCACACGCTGACGGTCTGAATATTACATTATCTATGTCAACAAATAAACCTTAGACCAGATCAGTCTATCAAATACAGAGACAACATTGATCTTTCAGGAGGAATTTGCCAACTCCAAAATGCCAGCTGTCCCTTCTTGACCATCGGGAGCTGGAGAAATGCCTCTTTTTAACTAGCTGAAATACTCATTATGAATATTTGAGCCTTCAACCCAGATTAATTTTTTATCACATATCCTTTTGTCTCCCCTTTTAAAAAAAATGCATGAGGAACATTCCCCCTTGAGTCCATGAGGGTTATGAAAGGACATTTTACCTGCCGGAGTGTCTCCAGGGTCACGTTTGTGCTCAGCATGTGTGTACCTACTATATATAAGCTCATTCATTCCCTTGCTGTAGTTCAGTGTTCAGACACGGCTTGCTGATTGATGGACTGGAGGAAGCCAGTAATTCTCAATTCAGGAGCAGAGGCTGAGGCAGAACAAACCTCCCCTGCCTTCTCTCACCACCCCCTTGTTCTGAAACACTGCAGTGGTTCAGAGCAGTCTCCTCTTAGAGCTCACATTTATTTTGGAGGAATGATCTGAACCTAGATTAGATCAGCCCCATTTTTGTCTCAGTGGTTTGATGGGCTCGTTTGACAGAAGCAACAAAATCCATATACCCAAGAGACCGAAGAAGGGGAGGTCCGTTTGTGAGACCAAATTGCCCTGCTGTGGGTGGGATTCTGAAACAGCATGACCTTTCTTGGGAATAGTATGGAAATGGGTCAGATGGCTTCAGATGGGCTAACCCTGACCCGTTGACTCAGTAAGTATTTATCGTAAGGAAATAATCACAGGTATTTGCAAAGGTGGATGGACTTGCATCGCAGTATTATTTATAATAACAAAAAAAAAAAGAAAGAATTTCAGTGTCCAGCAATGGCGATGATTTGGTAATTATCACACAGCCACGGACTACAGTGCAACTATTAAAAATTATGTTGTTGATCAGTTTTATTGGCATGGAAATACTTTTATAATGAACTACTTCATTGAAAAAAGCAGAATAAAAGAGTATGTAAGCTATGGTGCCATTTTAATGGGCAAAACAAACACGCATGAATGCATATGTATACATGTAAAGGTTCTAAAACAGTCGGCATGTGGTACATGTGGGCGGAAATGTTGATAGTTGGTTTTGTTTAGTTTTTTGTTTTATTGAGGTATAATTGATCTGTAACATTATATTAATTTCAAATGGACAACATAATGATTTGATATTTGTATATATTACAAAATGATCACCGCAGTAAGTCTAGTTAGCATTCAACACCATACATAGTTACAAAATTTTTTTTCTTGTGTTGAGAACTTTGAAGATCTACTCTCTTAGTAATTTTCAAATATGCAAAAAGTATTATTAACTGTAGTTACCATGCTGTACATTACACCCCATGACTTATTTATTGTATAGCTGGAAATTTGTACCTTTCAACCCCCTTCCTCCATTTCCCTCACCCCTCACCCCTCACCTCTTTGCCTCTGGCAACCACCAATCTGTTCTCTTTATCTATGAGCTCAGTGGATTTTTTTGGTTTTGGTTTTAGATTTCGTATATAAATGAGATTATATGGTATTTGTCTTTCTCTGTCTGGCTTATTTCACTTAACATAATGCCCTCAAGTTCCATCCAGGTTGTCACAAATGACACCATTTCTTTCTCTTTTATGGCCAAATAATATTGTATATATGTACCACAACTTCTTTACCCATTCATTGACGGACACTTAACGTTGTTGCCATATCTTGGCTATTATAAATAATGGTGCAATAAACATGGGGGTGCAGATATCTTTTCAAGTTAGTGTTTTCGTTTTCTTCAAAGTGGAGTTGCTGGATCATTTGGTAGTTTTATTTTTAATTTTGAGGGTTGTATTTAGTTTTATTTTTGCCTTTCATTGTTTCTTTGATTTCCACATTGAGCACAAATTGCTTTTATAGCTAGAAACAGGAACAATAGGTTTTCTGTCTGTATTCAAAAAAATAAATGGTTATGTATTAAAAAATATATATTTTGGGACATGCCCCCTTTTTGTTTTTGTTTTTTACCAGAAACCATGGGGTGGGAAGGAGGAGAGAAAATAAGCTGGCCTTGGATGTGTGAATTAAGCAAAGCCCTGGCATCCTTCTTCCTGGTTAGTTTTACTTTGGAAAGGCAGCTATAACTGCCCAGAACCTAAGGTTATTTATTCCTTTCCTTAATTCTGCTAGTTTGTCAAGCTCAGGAAGTTATCAATGCTTGCTATTATGGGGGTACTTTCTAGTGCCGGATGTGGCACCCGGCCCTTTATGGATGTAGATTCATGCAGTCTTCACCGAGGCCCTTTGGGGTAACATTTTCCCTGGTTTTCAAAGGAGAGCGAGATGAAGTCGGAAGGATTCCCGCCCTCACTCCACCTGCTCCTAGAGCCCTTAACTCTTCCCACTCAACCTTGCATTCCCTGTGGGAAGTTTCTCAGTGAGTCTTCCCTACGCCTTTCTTCCTGAAAGAGCCTCCCTATTTAAAGAACCAGTGTTTAGCCTGTGGGCGGAGGGGTGAAGACAGGGATGGGGAAGTTAGATGTTGAGAAACCTGTGGCTTAGAAGGCAAAGAAGGAAGGGAAGCTGCTGCAGTGGCCTGCCCACCATCCCAAGAAACTAAGCCATTCATTGAGCCCTAATGTCCGAGGGTCTGGCTCAGCCTACCTTGTCCACTTAATGATGGCGACCCTGGCTGCTCACCTTGCAGAATATTATAAGAATGAGCAACACCATCTCCAGCAGCTTTTGTGTGAAACCTATGCAGTGCTGCTTTTAAGAGTGTGTAATCATCCTTGGGGGAAGGCCCACGCCAAGAAGGAAGTGTTATCCTATTACTCTGTCTCTTCACCCGCCCTCTCCACGTGGGCTTCTCCGGCGGCTGTCACAAGTGCACCCGGGAATTCAGATCCTCCCCCTAGACACGCCCAGAATGAGTGTGGGCCGGTGGGCAGTGCCTGTCCGCCCACCTTCCCAGGCCCACTTTCCGTAACACCACCAGCTTTTCTGTGAGAGCCGATGGAAAAACAGACACCTCCTGTCGGCCTGCCCTGAAAAAGAGGCTGGGGCTTAATTAAGGTCCCTAGATGAGCCACAACTCAGTATTGACACCTCCACTTGAACATGAACTTCTGGGCTTTGGGCGTAGGTTATTTGATCCCAGTGGACTGATCTGCCCTGGTAACATAACCCAAGCGCCTCTGAACTTGCCTCTGTGTGTTTTCCACTGGGGGCTTTGCTGTGCAGACACAAGTGACAGGGCTATGCTAAGAGGGGAAATGATCCTGGGATGAAAGCCCTAGAACTGGAGGCAGATTACTTTTTCTCTCCTTTTGGTGCAGGTACTGGTGCAGTTTCATCTTCATTTTCACTTCTGTTTGCATCAGTGCCTTCGGATTTATAGATGGTACAAGTACTGCGTCCTTAAGTCCACGTTTCATTTTAAAATAGAAGAATCACTTTTTCAGGACAAGTCAGGCATATCCTAATCATCATAGCTACCATTTAGTGAATGCTTACGGCGTACCAAGCTTCAGTATGCTAAGTGTATTATGTGTATGATCCCCTTTAATTCTCCCCAATCCTCTGAGGTAGAGTTATTATTGATTATCCCCATTTTAAGCAGGGGAGGAGAATGAGGGGCACAGTTGCCCATGGTCACACGGCTAATAAGTGGCAGAACCAGGATTCAAAGCAGTTTTGGAGCCTTGTCTGACCCCAGACTCTTACACTCAACTGTTAATTCACTATTGTTAAGAATAGTGTTTTCATCTAGAAGTCTGTTTATCAAATACGGCAGGGATTCTCTGAAAACAGACAACCAATGAAAGTGTTCAGAGGCTCCCAAACCGTTTTTCTTTTATTTTCTATGTAATGTTATTTGTAACATTTGATCTTGGAACTGGGATTTACCTGCTTTAACAGATTCTAGGGCGCTTCAAGCAAATTCCCTTTTAAGTGAGCTCACTGTGTTGGCATCAGCCATCTCCAGGCACTTCTGTGCGCCTTGCCTGTGGAGTATGCATGCCCAGGACTCTGTGAGGGGCCGGGGGAGGCTGGAGGGGAGAGGCGGGCACAGGCGTTCAGAAGAGGCTGTACTGGAGTCAGGCTGCCTCACTTCAGTCTCAGCACCACCGCTTTCTGGCTCTTAGAAAACGACTCAACCTCTCCAAACTTCCTCTTACCCCTCTGCAAAGTCAGGGCGGCCCTCTTGGGTTATTGGGACGAGGCAGAGACCAAAAGTGCTCGGCCCAGAGCCTGGAGGGTTGTAAGCAGTCTACACCAGTGGGAGTTGTTATTTTCAAAGCAAGGCTGTGAATATGCTGTTGCCACGTCTTGTTTCAGCAGAGAGCGGGGGGCTCATTTTGCCCTGGACACTGATTCTCCTTTTCCAGCTGCAAGGCTGACCACAGCCCCCCTTAATCTGAAACCCCAAAATGGAAAATGGGAACCTTCCAACTCAAGGGAAACTTTCCCGAACTCCTCCAGCTTAAACTGATCCGTCTCCTCAGAACTCCTTCAGTTCTTTTGACCAAATCACAGATAAGCACTGACACTTTATTAAGACACTGGCGAAGAAGTTTACACATACTTGCTGTGTCAAAAATAATAACAAGATCCATGTGAATAAATCAGAAATTTTATAGGAAGAAAATAATCACCAAGGTGCATGCTACTAAGTCCCTGGTGTGTTCCCATTTCCTAGTAATCTCCAAAGCTGACTTGGAACTCTGTAGAAGCCAAGGATCAGTGGTTCCCATCTCTGCTTGCATATCAGAACCACAGGGCTGGGGTTGGAGTTGTGGGCAGTGAGGAGAACATTTTTTAAATACAGATTTTTAGGCTCCAACCCAGCTGGACTCATTCAGCTACGCGATGGTGCAAGAACTTCTTATTTTGGAAAATACATTTTATTCGCTTTCATTTTTGTATTTTCCTAAATTGTATGATTTGCAATAGTCTTCCCTTGGGGAGATTCTCCTTTCCTTTCCATAGTTTCCTGGGAGGATGAGAGGAAGGTTAAGTATGTGCTGAGTACCATCTTGTCCCTATAAGCCTGGGTGATGATGAGGAGAGGATCTGGCAGAGACATGGTGTGGGCCTTGGAGGATGACATGGTAGAAGGCTTACCGCAAATACCCGTCTAGGCGAATTCACGTGCATATAGTGACAAAAAGTGAGTAGAACTTCAGAGATGTTACATACCTCAGGTAGTGAAAGAGTGATCCAGAAAACCGAGGTGTAATATCTAGGGTGTCTAACCTCATGCTTGGTTCTGTAGGGACCTGGAGATGTGGCAGTTCACGCAAGGGAAGAGACATCTGCAGGCTGTTTGTCGGTTGGTTTGGGATGTATGTAATTCCTTTCTTCTGAAAAGAAACAGGCAACATACTTATTTTAGGGCACATAGAGACTTCATTGAAAAGGTACACACTTATTTCCCCCAAAGGAATGACTTTTTAGCTTTACGAGGCAACAGTTTCTTGCAGAAAATCTATGTTTGGCTGTTACCAGCCACTACTGGGAATTCTGCTACAGCCAGGACAGCCTTTACTACTGATCTTCTTTCAATAGTTCTTCCCTTCAAAAATGGGACCCTTTCCATTAAGTTCACACGGTGTTCCAGGAAAAGGCTCTATGATTAAGCAAAGAGACTGTGAGGGTGCTTAGGAGGAAATGGGGCTTGGTTTTTGTTTTAATCCCAAATGGTTACAATTAAAAGATGCCCTGGTGTTTAAGAGAAGGAGGCTTGAGCACTCTCCTGCGTGGACCTCTCAGCTGAGATGTTACTCCTGAAAGAAGCAGCCCCATCCGTGGAATTCAAATCACCCCACCCACCCTTTCCCACTTGGCAGTCACCTTCACACTGCTTTTTAAATTTTCTTCGTAGCTCTTAATACCATCTAAAGTGATGTGTTGTTTACTTGTTTGTCTGTTAACACACACACACAAGAATAGTGTTTCCTAAACAATTTTTATCACTAAGATGATCAAAATACTATCAGAAAAAAATATTTGGGGCAGGTACCTCTCATACGTGTCTGTTGTTTTTATTTACCTATTTATAAAGTATTTACCTATCCTACTCATTGTTTTATACACATCAGAAAGCATCTATAAAATACAGATCTTATAAGCATCAGATGAGGAATGCAAATGGATGTTTTGATATTTTCCCTCCACCCAGCCTGTGCTCATACCCTGCCTTGAAGTTCACTGTGAGTGAACATAAGCTGCTTGAGAGCAGAAGCCTCTCTCCACCTGTTTTCTGCTGTGTTCCAGGTGCCTGCAAAGCACCTGCTGTGTAGTTAAGTGTGCAGGAAATATTTGTTTAGTAAATATTTAGCATTGAGTAACAAACAAGATTAAGGCACAGTTCACTCTGCCAGGCTTTGAAGAGCTGAGGTTTTATTGCATCTGTGCAGGGCAAGGGGATAAAAACCCTGGGTTTTAGGGTCAGAATGCCTTCCTAATACAAGATGTGCTGAATAAGGGATTTACTGTAATGATTCAAATCCTTCACCAAAGAGGTAATTACAACTTCCTTGATAAGAGCAGAGCTCAGGCAGACCGACAGGTGGTTTCTAGTTTCCCTTGTAACAGATGGCACAAATGGACCAGCTTGAGGCTTTTGGAGGAAATTTGCTCATAAACAGCCTTAAATATATTATTTTTTATGTCTTCCAATGCATGCTTTCTAAATAAAGTGAAAAGGCTGCAGTAGATTGAGGGCAAGAGCGTATATAATGAAGGGTACTGCGACGAGCAGGCTGCTTCCGGTTTGCCTGGGAGGCAGGAGTAGTGAGCCTGGAAGTGGGGGCGGGGGGCGGTCTGTGCCCCGTGGAGGCTCGCTGTGCTGAGCAGGTGCTGGAGTGCCCGCTGTGGTGAACCTTCCCTTCCAGGCACCCTCAAAGGCTTTTTCCCTAGCACCGTGAACTCTATATTGCTTTCTCCTGTGAGTTGAAAAGTTTTTCTTTGTTAGTTTGGTTTTTGGTTGTTTTTTTTTTTTTTAAAGGAAAATCTCAGTTGGTTTCATCTTGAGACTTTTTTTTTAAACACCAGGCAGATAGCACAGTGGCTAAGAGTTAGGACTAGTTTCAAATCCCAGCTCATCCACTAATTAGATGATTGACTTTAAGCAAAGATCCTTAAACTTTATGAGCTTCTGTTTTGTCATCTGAAAAATGAGAATAATAGTACCTATTCCTGAGGTTGTTTGGAAAAATTAAATAAGGTAATGCCTCCCAAAGCTTGGCAGAATGACTGGTACCTACCGAGTATTCAATAAAAGTTAGTACCCAGTGTTTGTTACCATCTTCATTTCACCTGCCTTTTGAAAGCTGTTGGCCCACTGTAAACATCTGCAGGTGAAATAAGCCAGACAAAAAAGATCATACATTGTATGACTCCATTATGGTGAAATGTTGGAAAAGGCAAATCTCTAGAGATAGAAAGTAGATCAGTGGTTGCCCGTGGCTGGTTACAGGAGCAGGGCTTGGCTGCAAATGGCAGGAGCGACGTTTTGGGGCTGCTAGAAGCATTATAACACTGGATTATGGGTGATGATTACACAACTCTCTCAATGTTGTACACTTAAAATAGGGAGTCAACTTCATAGCATTATCCCTTAATAAAGCTATGTTTAAAAATCCTGCTCTCACAGGAATGCAAAACACAGTAAGTAAACGTTGACATGATGATGATGATAGTATAGACAAATGATATCAAAGTTAAGAGGGGAAAAATATTTATTAAATGACTGTCAACACCTTGCCTGAAATGGACATACACATTTTTTATTAAATAATTTCCCTCTTTGGGGTAATTAAATAGATCTTGGGAAAATAGATGCTATGTTTCTGCAAGCGGAAATAAAAAGATTGGTAACTGAGAACAGAAATGTCCAAAATGTGAGCCCTGTGGCACTGAGGTACTGGAAAGTTTTAAATGGTGCCTGGGTGAATTTTTCTTCTTCATTTTAATAATAGTGAGGTTTTATTATTTAGAATGGACTAACGTAGATGCTTCTGTTTTATTAAGAAGATCAATTTAGAGAAAAACATTAAAATGTTATATATTAATATTATATACTATATGTTATAGTATCTGTTGTTATATTAAAACACATACAATGGTAAGAAGATTGGAGGCCGAGGCCCAGATGACTGAGTTTGGGCAACACTATGCAGTAGTCAGAAGGGACTGCTGACTGCTCACACGAGTGAACAGACTGAGACACAGGAGTCCATCAAACCCTAGACCAGCGTGCCCCTCTCCCGCCCCACCAGGACCGCAATGTCCGAAATGCCCCTTCTGTCGTACTTGTTCGGCATAACCACCCTAGACAAGCAAACAAGTGGCTGTACTACAGCTGTCATGGCAACGCTGGAGTGAGAGCTCTTCTGTTTTATGATGTCAGATAATTCTGATTCAGAAATGTCTGGCTTCCGCGGCTTACCCTGTGCCTCTGGTGGATCCATAAACCTTTACTAATTACTTCGATCCTGTGGAGTTCTTTTGTTTCTTGGGGTTTTTTTTTTGTTTGTTTTTTCAGTGTAGCCTTTAGATATTGTCAATTCCAAAGAAACTGACTAAGCGTTCCCAGTGTGCAAGAGCTGCAAGAGGATTAGGAGAACTACAATGCAAGGTAGGGTCAAGACTGGAAGAGAAATAGAGTCCTCGAGGATTCAGGGGAGAAAGACCTCACTTTGTTGCAGTATCAGAGAAGCCTCAGGTGGGAGTTCACATTTAGATGGGCTTTGAGTGGTGGCTGGGTAGTAGTTCGTGGCAAGGGAAGAGACGTTCCAGGGGAGAAAAACATCACCAGCAAGAACATTGCAATGAAAGGCTTACAGCATGCTCATGGCTCGTGTAAACCAGTTTGACTACAAGAGGGGTTGGAAAACGATGGCCCGTGGTCCAAATCCAGCCTGTCACCTTGGTTTTGTTTGTTTGTTTGTTTTTATTTTTACTTTACAGCTCATAAAATAAGAATGGTTTTTACATTGTTGAACTGTTACATTTTAAATGTTTATGTAAGTAGCTATGTAATGTATGTAACCCTTAATTTTTGCCTGTTGTTCCACAGTCTAAAATATTTACCAAATGGCCCTTAAGAAAGTTTGCTGACTTGGAGGCAAGTAATGACTGCAAAGAAGAGCATTGAGGACGTCTTGTGAAAGACCTTCAAATGACAGAAACCCAAGTAGCTTAGGGAAAAAGTGGAAGTTATAAGCTTACAATTTTGGGAAATCTCAGGGCAAATCTAACCTCGAGCACAATTGAATCCAGGAGCCCAAATTATTATGTTGCTTGGCTCTTCTTCCCTCTTTTAAAAACCAAAACAAAACAAAACTTCATTTGCAGACAGATGTTTGCCATGTTATAGGAAAAAAGGATCTCTGGTTACTCTCAGCCAGTACATTTAGATTTTGCATCCATTAAGAAGAGCATTCATACATTAGACCCCATGGATGAACTGTGATCAGTTACCTGTCCATCACTGACCCACTGTGGCCAGGAGGAAGGGGGGTCCTCTCACTGGCCGGCCTGGATCACATGCCTGCCAATACGGTGACATCGGTGGGACACTGGACCCACCTGTATTGCTTGGGGTCTCGAAGAACTTCTCCAAATGAACCAGAAGAACGGGAGTTGGAAAACCGGTGGGCACGAGTAAATTGTAACTACATATCCCACTCGACTAGGGCAAGCAGTTTATTCTACGTGCAGTAGGTATTGGTGAGCTTATGAGTGGGAAAATGCTCTTTGTTGAACAACATTCAACAAGTAGTTATTAAGCTGTGTGCTTAGGAGGTTCATGTAGTTATGATGTGCAGTAGGATGGATTCAAGTGGTAAAAGGTAAAGAAGCCAGGCTAGCGATTCTTAGAGTAGTCAAGGTAGGAAGACCTTGGTCTTCACCCTAGAAACAATAGGGAATCATTGAGTGAGTATTTTATGCAAAGACATGACATGATCAGATTTGCATTTTGAAATCATCAGCACGAATGGTTCTTTTAGGTTAAGCACTCTGTATTGAAAACTCTTGTTGACATTGTAAATTGGCTTAGTCACTCATCGATTGTTCCTAGTAAATTCGGATCTACCTCAGATCTGAAAAAAATAGAAATTTTAATTTTGTGAGATTAGAATTAATGGTACTTTGCTGTGTCTGTTTTCATTGAATTCTTAGTGGGTGTTTGGCTTTGGAGTACAAGAACTAGAGAATATATAAATCATTTTCCTTCAGTTTGTTTTTGTTCACAGATGTTAAAACTCTTTTTTTCCACTGGAAAGGGTGACTTTGCTGGAAAATCATTTAAAGTTTTTTTTCCAGTCCAGTCAATAAGCTCCCCAGAACCAAGTGAACAAGGGGTGAAAATCACCGTGAAGCCCAGTGAGATTGCATTTCTGGGCTGCAGCCTGAGCCAGCCATTGTGGAGGGCAAGCATGGTGGTAGGGAGAAAGCGGGGTTTGGGTATGGTCACACCGAAGGAGCAAGGCCAGGGATAGATGATACAAATGGAGTGGGGAAGACATTTGAGGAGGTTAAAATCGGATCAGAAACAATTTTCCACATGTTTAGACTAAAGAATAAACACTAGAATTTGAGAGAAGCCAGCTATTTGCTTGCAGGGAGAAAAGTCCAATGGCCTTAGCATCAAAGTTCATGTCTCCTTATCTCTTTGCCTCATACGCCTTTCATGGTATCCGGACCAAGCTTTGTGTGTTGTAGGAGTTTAATTTAATTGTCCTGGATATTATCTTTAGCAGAAGTGCTTTTTCTATTGCTGAGAGTAGTGAACATAGTGAAATATTTTAGGCTCCTTTTTCAAGGAATCCTCTTTCCCTAGGGTTACTGGTAGGGCACCCAAGTATCTTGGGCCATCACTTCTAATTTTAGATATTCCTTTGTTTTCATCAGTGGACATTTAGAGTCTTATTAAATCCTTTTCCCTCCTTTTCCTCTCCCTAGTCCAAACAGGAAGTACTCCCTGAAAGCAGACCGTATAGAAAGGGATGCCAGATGGCCAAGGACTTTCAGCCAGTGTTGTTAACTTGTCCGCAGACTCAGAATGCGACATCAGAGATGTCCTTCCTCGACTTCCCCATGCGCGGGGGGAAAGGAAAACACCACTGATTTACTGTAATAACTTTACCAATAAAAAAGGCTCTAGAGGAGTCAACATAATTCCTCAGTGAGGACAGAAGGATGGGAAATTTAGTTCTTGCATATGGAAGGCACTCAGTAAATAGTTGTTGATTGTATTTGACTGAAAAAGAAGAAAAACAGTAAAAACAGTTGGGAACTGCCGACTGTGTCGTGCAACCTAAACCACGGATTGGTGCAACAATGACGGAATTGTCATTTTGCCCCTATTAAAACATCCTTCCTTTAGAGAATAAAAGTAGCCATTTGTATGATTAGGGAGAGTATTTCTTCTATTAACATGTATTAATTGTTTTGGTTTTAAATGTAACATATTAATTGTAGAAAATATGGAAAATATTTTAAAAGCACAAAGAATAAAGATTACATTTACTCTCATCACCCAGAGAATGCTGTTAATACACTGATACACTTACTGTCCCTAAGTGTTTTAAGGTAGGTCTGCACGTATTTTTTATTATATAGAAAAGTACGTGAGATGTATTATACAACTTCACAAATTACTGTTTAGCAACTGCCCCCCAGGTCAAAAATACAACCTTGCCAGGACCCCAGAAGCACCCACATCTCTCACTTTCTCTTCCCCTATCACAGTCCTCTCCTTCCCCATAGGGGTAACCACTAATCTGATATTTACAGTACTCAATTCCTTGTTTTTATTTATATTTTTAGCTCTTCGATACAGGTTCTTGTTATTTGCAGTAGTAACGGTCCATGAAGTAACCACAGACACTGAATTAGTGAATATCGTACCATTGCTCCTACAGAAAATACGGGGTTAGGTTCCTACAAGCCTCTGGTTACAACTTTTTTGTCAACCCATCAGTACATAACCTTGTTTTACATGGGTTTCTATTTAAAGACGCCTTACTTAATATTACTATTGATTCATTAACATTAACATTAAACTCAGGACGAACAGCGCTGTAAGTCATGCACATGTTTTCTCTGTAAGGCATGTCACAGCCTTCTTGCACATAGGGACACTACAGAGCTGGAACAGAAGGCAGAGCGTCCCTTTGCTTGACCTCAGCTGGGAATGTGCATGTTGGGTGACTCAGGGTGACTTAAGTTTTTCATCGCTCTGTGTGTGTCCGCAAATGACTATGAAGGCACCTTGAGTATTGATTCTGGACTTACAAATAAATTTAACAAATAGGTGAATTCACAACTGCAGAATCTGCAAATAATGATTGACTTGGTGCACCCCTAAAATGAATATTTTGCTTTATTATTTTGAGTCTGACTTCTTTTGCTCAACAGTTTTAAAAGTCATTCGTGTAGCTGTAGTTCATTTATTTATTTTCATTGTAGCAGAATGCATCATTGCATTAATATACTAAAATTATTTCTCCATTCTACTTGTGCTCAACTTCTAGCTTGTTTCCAGTTTTTGTTTTTACAGATAAATTGCTCTACACATTCTCATATATGTCTTCTCATATATACACACTGTGCTCTAGGGCAGTGGTCCCCAACCTTTTTGGCACCAGGGACCAGTTTTACGGAAGACAGCTTTTCCACGGACTGGGGGGTGGGGGCAGGGGGACGGTTCAGGTGTTCATGTGAGCAACAGGGAGCAATGGGGAGTGGCGGATGAAGCTTCACTCTCACCCGTCCGCCACTCACCCCCTGCTGTGAGGCCCGGTTCCTAACAGGCCGCGTGCAGTCCCGGTTTGGGGACCCCCGCTTTAGGGTATACATCTGGGAATGAACTGCGAGGTCATGGAGAATGATAGCTTCATTTCTGCTAGATAAGGCCAAAGTGTTTTCCAGAGTGGGTGGAGGAGTTTGCACCCCTCCTCCAGCAAAGTATAAGAATTGCAGTTGTTCCATGTTTTGTAAACACTTGGTATTTTCAGCATTTTGATATTAGCTATATCTTAGTCGTTCTGGTAGGTAAGCAGGATCATCTCACTGTGGTTTTAATCTACGCTTCCTGCATTACAGAAGGCGTGAGCCCCCTTCTTTTGCATTTTCTCTTCTAAGTCCCTGCTCACGTTTCTTGCCCATTTCCCACTTGGTTGTCTACCTTTTTCTTACTGATCAGTAGGAGTTCTGTGTATAGTCTTGTATGTGCCCTTATGTATTTTTATGTTGTAGGCTGTCTTTTTACTCTCTTTTAAGGTTGTCTTTTGATACATAAAATTTCTTATTTTAATGTAGTCGTGTATATCAGTATTTTCCTTTATGCTTAGTGCTTTTTATGCCTTGTTGGATAAATCCCAACCCCAAGTTCTCAGAGGCATTCCCTCATTTATTGTTTGCCTTTGGCAATTAGACCTGCAATACACCAGGAAATCATTTGTTAGGTATGATATGAGGTAGAGGTTGTGTCACTTTTTCCATATAGATATCCAGTTATCCTAGTGCCATTTATAGAAGAGTGCTTTC
Source organism: Leucopleurus acutus (assembly GCF_964270905.1). NCBI lineage: Eukaryota > Metazoa > Chordata > Mammalia > Artiodactyla > Delphinidae > Leucopleurus > Leucopleurus acutus. The sequence goes on along the minus strand of NC_139145.1, from coordinate 56,531,639 downwards.
CACTATTATTATAAAATAATATAGGCTCATGATTTAAAAACTCAAACAGTATAAACCAATGTAAAATATAAAGTGAATGTCCAGTCTGTGCCTGTGTACCCAGTCCCCATTCTCAATCCCCTGAGGCAGTTACAGTTTCTTGCTTGTAAATTTTAAGATTAGTTTAAACACACCCAGCATTAGAATGGTGACTTCAGAGCAAACCTAAGTTATGCCTCAGGATAGTAGAGGATTGAACCTAGTGGCACTGTTGCTTTTCTGTTTCAGTTACAGTGAATACATTTGTTTTTGCAATATCTTCACTATACAGAGAATGACAGTTGTACTGCACTCGGTATAGTAAGGAGATGCTGGGATTTCTCGGCAACCGTTCCAATCTTTTGAAGTAGCAAATGTCACCTTATAGACCCTTCGAAGTGCTCCCCAAACGCTTCCGCGTTTCCTTAAAAATAACTTCATAAATTGTGAGGTTATTTAGTTGAAAGAAAGTAAATACATTTTATTTTAAGAACCAGTTCTGATGTAGCTGAAATGTGATTTTGAAGAAGATTGAGGGGCTATCCTCAGGTTTAATTACGAGGAAAGAATACTCCCCTCGATTAGTATTGTGCAGCGCAGAGCACAATAGAGGCATCTGTTCCATTTACCCTGCTGGTCCTTTCTTTCCCTTGAGGGTTTTTCCCCTGCAGTGAGCAGTTGAACTGAGACCATTGTCCAGGCATCTTTACTTCCGATCCAGAGTTGTTTCCTCTACCTTGTACTTCTTTGTTATTCTGCATGAGAGGGTTCGATTTATTGACTTGGAGGAACCTTAAGGATAACAGATTCTCTATTCTAAGATTTCGGATTGTATTTAATCGCAGAATTATATGCCTTTTCCAACATACCCCATCTGAGTTTGAAACTTATTTGGAACTTAAACTTCAGAAATGTTTTTGAAAAGCTGGAAAAACAGAACCACTGCCCTGTAGACTTGTCAAGCTATTTTAAAAGCAAATTATTTAAAAACTATTTTCAAAGCAATTGCATATAATTGCTTAGGCCTTAAGGGGATTTCACCAGCTAGTCTCATTAAAATAAGAATCAGGACTCTGTTATTATCTGAATAAAAATGTGTATTAAATTGTATTAGATGTGGGGAAAGAATCTGTAAATACTGTGCATACTTGTAAGAGTCAGAAAAGAATACAGAGCAGTGCAACTTGGGGGCATGTGGACTTTTCCTCTTGTAAAGTCGTGAAGCACATACTGAAAATTCAGGACATAGATAGGATTTCTGTGTTGTAAAAGCTTCAGTGGACACGTAAAGAATACGTTCAAATTTTCAACAAGTAGAAATTGGTTTTTGTGTCATTTACTCTGATTCACCACTCTCCAGCTTACCAGGACTCCTTTTGACCCTGTTTTCCCAACCAGAGTTTGATCTTCCCTCTCTTTTTGTGGCGCTTTAACTCAAGACATAAAGGGATATTTTCCAAGGAAGAAGAAGTCACTAATTCAGGACTAGATAAGATGGGACTTTACAGGTTTTCATGGAATTTTCTATCCTCTCTCATTATAGGGGGAAAGAAAAAAAATACAGGCAGTCCCCCTTGAACTTAATAGCACCATCCCCGTTCTAGGCGTAATGGGGAAAGGAGACTGAGGGAGTGAGCATTCAGGTCAAGCCTGAGATCCGTGACCGGGAACCCAGCCCGTAGGTCTCAGACCACTGCCTGGCAGAGAGACGTCGATGCCAGTTTTGTGACCTCTCCACACTGCGCAGCTGGCGAGACACTCTTTGGCTCCCCATGTGTACCTCGTCCCTCCTACCTAGCCCTGTCTTTGAGAGTCCTAGACTAAGCCAGCCACCCACCACTCCCTGTTTCTCTTGGATCAGCCACGCCACATGGCCAGGGGTTCAGCACCCCCACAGGCTGCGGTTGTCTGTCTCTCTAACCATCTGCCTGTCTCCTTCCCCACACTACCTTCTTGGCAGAATGCCCTTTAGAAAATTAAACATTGCTTGCAGATGGAAACGACACGGGAGAGGAGTTGTATTTGTTTTTACCATTGGAAATGCTAGGAAAGAGAAGAGTCCAAGGTAACCTTTGTGGACTGGGGAAAAAAGTCCAGCGGATTTTTTTAACTGCTCATTCTCTGTGCTGGTGGGGCCGTGGTGAGAGGGAAGGGGCAGCCCCCATACGCTGTTGGTGGGAATGCAATTCAGTCGAACCTTTCTGCAAGGCCATTTGCTAGGATGTATCAGGACCCTTAAAAAAGGCTCCTAGCCTTTGACTCACTAATTTGACTTCCAGGAATTTATGCTAAGGAAACAATTGGAGACACAGGCAGTGATCCTCTACGAGAATGTGAGTTGCAGTACTATGGCGGAAGAGGGATAATCTGAATGTACACAATAAGAAAAGGGGTACATAAATCAGGGTATACCATACAGTGACTATCCTGTAGGTCTGAGAATACTGTGGGGTTTGTAGAGAGGTCTTCAGGGGGTCATCTGCCAAGATTGTACTTTAAAGATTATTTTCTCTGAACTAATGTCAGTTGTTTGTTATTTTTAGCCTCATTAGTGGGAAAAGAGTTTTATGGTTTTTAAAATATATCAAAGGCTACTTAATGACATCAGAAAATACTTAAGTGAAAAAAATACGCTACTATGTATGTAGTATTATCTGCAGCACCACCCCACCCAAGACAAGTGAAGAAATTTGGCAAGCTGTTAACAGTGATTATCAGCGGTATACATCATGTGTGATTTTACTGCTTTTCTTGTGCTATCTCCCAGTTTCCTACACAGCCGTCTGTAATTTTGCATATCAGAATTAAAGATTAATGGTCTGCCGACTGCTTATCTTATACCAGCTCAGGTTTTTCACTCCCATGCGGTGGAGCCATGAGAGGGTCTGCCACATCCGTGATCAGATGGGGAGCCTGCTGGGACAGCCCTGTCCACGGCCTGGTAGTCATGCCCTGGCTGGTACTCCAGATGCCCCATCAGTCAAGTGAGTCACCACAGAAGGGTGTCAAGCTGACGATATTGCCACACACTGTACTTGCACACTCAGCCACATCCCAGCATGCTGCCAGGCCTTTGAGCCTTATCTTCCCAAACCATTATTTCTTCCCTGTCCAGTGACTGTCAAAGGGACTGACTGGGGCTGTGTGACTCCTTTTGAGGACACCGTGGACTAGCAAACTAAAGCCGATGCAAGCCTTCCACTTGAACCCAAACCAGGCCAACAAGTGTTCCTTGAAGTTTAAGCTGCTGTTGCTGTAGTTGGGCCCTGATGTGGGGGGCCTGGCAGGACCCCAGGAATATTTAGGGTGAAAAATGTGCTAGGGCATTCAGCTGGACTCTGAGGTTGTAGAGAAGCCTTCGGGGATCATCTGCTAAGATTGTAGTTATAAAATTATTTTCTCCTATCCTAACACCAATCATTTGTTATCCTTGTCCTCATTAATGGGAAGAGACTTTGAGAATTCGATATTGGAGGTTTCAGAGTCAATACCGAAGCTGGCCATTTTTAGTTTGTTTTGTCTTGGATTTTTTTTTTTTTTTTTTTTTTTTTTTTTCGGTACGTGGGCCTCTCACTATCGCGGCCTCTCCCGTTGTGGAGCACAGGCTCTGGACGCACAGGCTCAGCGGCCATGGCTCATGGGCCCAGCTGCTCCGCGGCACGTGGGATCTTCCCGGACCGGGGCACGAACCCGTGTCCCCTGCATCGGCAGGCGGACTCTCAACCACTGCGCCACCAGGGAAGCCCATGTCTTGGATTTTTTTAGGAGTGCTGTTGTCACTTTAAGTAACCTATAGCCAGACACTTCTGTGGTCAGAGTATAAGATTATACAAATAGTCTTGGGCCATTATCGTCATCCCTGTGCATCTTATTTTCCACCTGTGTGTTCTCTAAGTTGCATCAAAACTGATACATAATGTGCTCTCTGTTTCTTTGAGGAACATTTATATGTTTACAGTCATTCTTTTGCTACAGGCATCAGTCATTGTGGTGTATAACTGTTCAGTAGTATTGTTGACGTTGAGTTTTGTGGATGTGCCTCTGGAGCACAAATTAACAAAGTATAATTCCAATCCGTAGTTTAAAAAATCATTGAAGTACTGTGGAGTATGCATTTTACTGTTACACTGAAGCATAGTGGTAATAAGTTTTAGATTGTGGTTATTTTATGGCAAATAAATGTTATTGCTATGACCAAAACACAAGCAAACAAATGAAATTCTATTAGTTCTTAAAATTCACAGTTAATACTATGGCAATGGACATGGAGATTGAAGAGTAACTTCTTATAATCGTTATGAACGTCCTGCATTCCAACCGCACCCCCAGATCATTTCAGCCATGTACTAAGTGGCCAAGAACCACTTAGATATCCAGGGATGTGAAAAAACATTCAGAACCCACATTGTGTTCATAGAATATGTTTCCAACTATGCCTTTAGCCAAAGGCATGATTCTTGGTACACTTGAGGTAGGAAGCTGGAGGTGTTTCCTACTTAGAAAAGCCACTAAAAAGAAAACTCAAAAAAAAAAAAAAAAAAAAAGGTCTTAAGGACTTTTTAACTGTCCTGTGTTGGCCACTGACCAAAGGAACAGATTAGTTCAGGCCTCTGGGCCTGGGCTGCTCTTATAAACCTCCAGATTATCCCTGGTCAGAATTTGGGTCCCCAGGCTGGGCTGCAGTTGGAATAGCCAGGCCTTGCCCACTGGGTCACCATCTAGGGGGGGCAGTTGTAGGGAGGGGACAGAAAGCGAGGCCCTTCTTACCAGCTGCAGTTGTGGATTAACCGAGGACTGACTGCCCAGTAGAAATAAGGCAGCACTTCCTTCCGGGACCCAAGACAGAATCAAGTGTGGGAGCAGGCATTAAACTAATCATAGGGTAACTGATCCCTTAGCTGATGAAGCTTACTTACTGTCTTATTTTACAGTTGTGTTTTAATCTGTCCCATCTTGTCAAATACACTGTAAGCTCATCAAGTCGGGGACCTTGGTAAATGCTGAGCTGTATACCACTTACTGTCTTGATCACACAATGTGTTCAATCAGTAGTTATTGCTGGAATAATTGAGGCGAAGAGAAAAAAGCCATACTCTTTGAATTCTGTCTCTTCTGTTATATGAATTCCATCTGCTATAGGAATCTACCACACACAAGACTGGAGGCAGAATTGGGGATTTTGTTGGAATTTACAATGTGTCGAGTCTTGCTGGGCCTGTCTGTTGCTGCATTCCCGTTTTCCCCTGCAAATGTGGTAGGCATCTAAAGGAAACTCATAAATCAGTGGTTAAGGTTTCTAGTGCTCTGGCGGGGTCTGTAAAGAAGCTTGGTACAGCCTAGAGGATCAGAGCAAGTCCTGCTACCCCAGAGGTGGTACACTGTGGTGGCAACAGCCCTGGGCTTGGAGCCAGGGCACTGGGGTCTGAACCTCGGCCCTGACGCTTACAGCCTGGATATCTTCTAGCAAGCCTCAAGTTGGCCCAAGTTCCCACATCTGTGAAATGGGAATTATAATAGTGCCTCTTGGCTAGATGGCTGGGTTAAATGAGATTCATTAATTTACTCAATATTTATTGGAATCCTACTGGGCACTATTTTAGGCATTGGAGATACAGCAGTAAACAAAGTAAACAAAAATCCCTGCTCATGAAATTTGTATTCTAGAAATATATGCATATAGTGACATTTAATAAATGTTTCTTTCAGTGAGTCCGAGGTTATCTGATGAACTCACACAATGGGTTTGTACTGTATATTTCCATAGGAATTTATGTTATAGCTGTAGATAATTAAGGCCATTATTGAGTCTCTCATCTGAATTGAAGATGTCTCATTCAGCAGGACATTTATGTGTTCTTGCTAAATCCCAGTATGTTTAGAAAGTCTGTTCCCCTGGAATCGGATTGCTGTCATTTTCACCTCTGTACAGTGCTTGGGCCACATAATCCAGCCACCGGCTGGGGCTCAGGGCTGCAGGTGGTGTTGTGGCTGGGTGGTTTCCGGGCTGTTTTCTCAGTCGTTGATGTTTGTTTGCACTATCTGTGGCTTAATGCAATTTTACAGAGTTACTAAGATGTTTATTTGTGTAATTTGTGGAAATAAGTCAAAGGGCTAGCGTGACTAGTTAAAATCCACAAACCATATTTTAGTGAGTAATTTCAACCTGTCCTCTCCAAACTTTTGATCAGCCACCCATCAAAAAATAAAACAAAATGACAGATTTAAGCTTTCAGTTCCTCATTTGTTCATTGCCTTCCATCTGAGACTTTTTCTTTGAGCGTCAAAATGCCCAAAATCCATGAAAAAAGAAAGAATAAGCCTGGAGAGCAAACCTCAGAGGGACAGCTATGCCCTGCCCATAGCTGTATGCCCTCTCCTGAGAGGTGTGTGTCCAGCCCTGTCCTCCATCCGCTATCACTTTTCTAATGCAGTCCTTCTCCGGGTCTCCAATGGCACACGGCCCGTTTCGTTAAAAATGTAAACAGGAAATTGTTTTCTGGCGGAATGGCCTGTGTGGCCCAGAAGAATGGTCATTTTTGCTGAGGCACGACTTTAAAAACACTCACGGTGGAAGCTGAAGGCTGGTTATGAGCTAGCCCTGCCCCAGATGGAGGTCGGTGATAGGATGTGGGTGTGGGAACCCATGGACGTGGGTTCAGGGCCTTTTTCACCCATGGCCAAAGGCACAATGGACCCAATTGAGGAAGCTCCTGCCACCTAGGAAGCAGTTGTTCTGCAGGGCCAAGAGACATGTTAACACTCCGAGGAGTTCCAGAGTGGGCATTACTTGGAAGACACGGAGTTTGGTCTGGAGAGATGTGACTTGGCACTGAGGACAGTTTCAGTGCTCCTCCGGTCTCCAGCTCCCTGTCATTTGGCCTCCCCTGAACCTCCTGTGCTCCCGTGTGGTTTCCCTGTGTGCTGACGAGTTTTCTGGTGGTTATGTCTTGCAGCCCCCCGAATCCAAGCCCAACTTCACCCCTCTCGCCATCTTGGCCCATGTTTTCGGCGCCATCCAGCCCTATGCCCACCTCATCCACGTCCAGCGACTCATCCCCCATCAGGTCTGTTGCAGGGTTTGTTTGCTTTTCTGTTGCTGCTGTTGTTCTCTCATTGGCTTGGTCCTCTCTTCATGCAGTGTTCAACCTCCTCGTCAACTTTGTTCCCTGCCATCCAAACCTGCACTTGCTTTTTGACAGGCCAGAAGAAGCGGTTCGTGAAGACTCCAGGTAAAGTCACAGATGATGACCAATCCGTTCCTGCTTATCCAAAGCTGAGCAGGGATTCCAGCCTCAGAGACCAAAGCTGGGAGGGACTGTTTGCATGAACCAGCATGGCATTTTCCACACCCTTCTGAGCCCTTCCTCTGGTTACTGAATTTATCCGTGATGCCTAGAGTTTGGGGAGAGAGTGCCTCTTGAATGGGCTCCTGTTTGGATCACTCTCTGAACCATGGGGCTCTCTGTGCTTTAGCATAAGATAATATCAAAGGGAGCAGTGCTGAGACACGTACTGGCCTTTTCTTCCCTCATTTTTATCAGATAGCATCAGGCAACATTTATCTGTGGGGTTGGGCTTTCAGCCTTGTGTACTGACACCTAGTTGATGAGACCCAGACCAGTTGGGAGAGAGATGAATATAACACAGAGTAAAGGCTTGGGATATGAAGCAGTTTCTCTTTAAGTTGTTCGTGGCTGCCTCCTCACCTCCCATGTAGTACCAGGAATGCTCGGTGCTCGCAGCCTACATCTGTCTCCACGTGTTGTGAACCCTTAGCTCTCACGGGAACAGGCGACACCTCATTCTGAGGGTTGACCTAGTTCCTCCCCCCAGGGGCCAAGCTATAGTTTTTCCCTGCTTTGATGACACTTAATTCTTTACATTTGAGTTTTTTGGAGAAAAGAAGCTGTTTAAATCCAGGAAAAAGAATCCCTCTGCTTTGTAGGGCCTGAGCATGTGTGTCTCTCGAACTTAATCTCTGCTTTCAGACAACCAAAACGCAGAGCCCAGTTGAAGCATCATAAGTATTTTGGGCCTTGGCAGTAATTTTTCATCCATCTTTTCTCATAGCTGTTTTTTTCCTAAGGGGTGGGCCCAGCATAGGGGCTTAAATAATTTATAAAGCTGAGTCTCACTTTTAAAAAAAGAAACCCCATGCTATTTATACATACATAAATATATACACACACACATACATATGTAGATATGTGTGTGTGTGTATGTATATATGTGTGTGTGTATATATATATATATATAAACTTAATTCGCCTCCAGGCACTTCCATATCTATCATTTCATTCTATCTTCGTGTGAGAATGAGAAGAAATGGCCTGAACCCTATTACAGAGAAACAAAACTAAGGCACAGAGAAGTGACTTGTGCATGGTCACATGACTCATGAGATCCAATCCAGAATTCAGGACTTCTTGCCCTCAACCAGCATTCTTTCCTCCAAACACATGGGTGACCCCAAATTTAAGTTTCCATGTTTCCCAGCCCCAGAGCCTGGCCTGCTCCTCTAGGTTTTCTGTCTAGCTTTTCCCTTGAAGATGGAAAAGATAGCTTTTCACTATATTGTTTTATCCTCACCCTGGGAATAAGGTAAAAATTCAGATTATACTTTTTCTGACACTCAAGTTATTTCCTAAGTATTTCTTGGGTATATTCTAGGCACTTTGGGAGATGTTAACTTTCTAGGACACCAGATATGGTTCGGGCTGTTCTGGTTAGATCATTGATTGCCCCATGAGACCTAAACCAGAGCCAAAATGTGGCCCCTTCAATTCGTTCAAAAGGAAATAAAATCTTCAGAATATCGGCCCTTGGACAGAATGGGTTGGGGGACTCAGGACGGTAGAATCATTCAGCTAAAAAAACTGAAGTGCACTCTGCTTGGATGGTATTCACTTTTTTTATATCTCTAAGCTTTGGGGCCCTATTGCCTCTCCAGTATCTCCACCTCCCCACTCCCATCTTCCAGGATATTTCCAGGTTTTACTTCTTGAGCTGCACCTTTCCCAGAGTATTGATATTTCCAGATCGGCAGTGGACAGTGGCAATAGAATCTGCTCACCCCATGTGTTTGGGTTCATGGTTACACAGTACTGTTCACTCTGGCCGTCCTTATAATGGCACCATTTGGTTGATGCTGTTCCACAGCCCTGTAGGAAGCTGCCTTTTTGAAATGGGCAAGGCAGAGTAGGGCTTGCAGTTGGCTCTCACTGAGCTGACCATGTGTGCCAAGCTGAGCACGGATGGGGACACAGCTGGGGAGCTAGCCCACAGAGAGGGCAAAAATCCCCTGATTGCTGTTGCAGTATGTAGCCAAGAGGTGGGGGCATACAACCATTATTCAGGTCCAATGAACCATTCCCCCAAATCCACTTCCAGATCCTGAAGCTTCAGATTTCCTTCCCTGGGCAGAGCTTTTAAACATAAAAACTTAGTTAGACCTAATTAATGGGCCCATGGACTTCTGTATAACATCTCCTCCGGAAGTGGCTTGGTCTCCCCTCTCCAAAGCATTGTTAGTGCTTGTTAGTTCAAGCTCAGGAATGGAGATGCCTTTCACAGCACAGCAGAGAAAGGGGACTCTGGAGGAGCAGTTCCCTTTCCTTTCACTTGTTCCCCTAGAAAAGCTCCCAGCCCCGAACTCATAACTTGGATTCACACAGGGGCTCCTGGAAATTATGCCTAAATGATCAAGCTGTCGCACGCTGCCAGTCTAGCTGAGCCCAGCTCCCTGTGCAGTGCAGAGTGGGTTGTCATTCTGCAGGGTTTGCAAGGGCAATTGAGGGAAACTCCTCTGAGTGCTTTTCCTGGCCCTGTGCCATGCTCACAGGCGAAAATTAACAATGAACAAGCAGAAGGTTCCAAGCTTGTTCATGCCCTTGAAGGCCCTGCTGAGGTCTGAAGGGCGCTGTCACAGAAGAGTCACGGGCGCCTCAGGCTCTCTGTGTGCAGTGTGGAGATGCTTTGCAGAGAACAGGGAGCTAGGGAGCCCAAGAACCGAAGATGCTTGGGGGGGGGGGGAGGGTTTATTTCTTTAATCAGAGCCAAAGCCTACAAACAAAAGCTCTGTGCCAGCAGGATCTGTTTTGGTAGAAACCCTACCTAACACAAACCGCTCAGGGCTTTTGATAGGGAGAGAGTATGGCATGGGACGGAGGACTCGGGCTGACAAACTCTTACAAAGAGAAGACTTTCCCCTGAGTAGGGCTGCCAGATTTCGCAAATGAAATGAAAATACAGAATACCCAGTTACATTTGAATTGTAAACAACAAATGATTTTTTTTTAAGTATAAGTATATCCCATCCAATATTTGGGACATACTCATACTAAAATAGTATTCCTCATTGATCTGAAGTTCAAATTTAACTAGATGCCTTGTATCTTATTTGGCAACCCTAGTCCTGGGGAACAGGAATAGCTCCTTTTTAAGCACCCCTCTATCATCCCTCCCATTCCTGTGCACATCCCAAGGGGGCAGGAGGAAGTCTCGGAGGAAAAGACCTTCTTGTAGACTGTCTGTCACCCCTCAATTTGAGAGAAAAGCAAGCAAAAAAAAAAGCTCTTTCCTGACCTCTGTTTTCATTTTTAATGTACTGTTTTATTGAATGTTATCATTATTAAATTCCTAAAACCGGATATTAGTGGAAAATTACTCCTCTTGAATGATAATCTTGGGCACTTGAGCCATTCCCTCTGCTTACTTTCTGCCAGATACCCCAGTTGGTTTCCCTGGCTTGTCCCTGTTTTGTCCCATTCCCTTTATTAATAAGGAGGTTAATAAGTAACCTCTGTGAAAATCCAGCCGGAGGAGGCTTGCCTCAGATGATTTTCACCTCACCTTTTATCTCCCCGTCCCTGGTCCCTGTGCTCTCTCCCCATCCTCAAGGGACAATAACCCTGGCTCATGGCTACTGGATTCTCCTTCCACCTTCCATGTCATCACAGGCTCCACTTGCCTGTCCGTACAGAGTTTTGGCTGTTTTAACACGTTTCACAGCCAGATGACTCCTCCTCTCTGTTCCCTACTCCCTCCAAAAACAAAAACAAAAACAAAAACAAAATTTTAGCGGCGCATTGGCTGTTTGGCCCTTGCTGGCCAACACACAGAGTTGGTTTAGTTAGATCACAGAATGTGCCGCTTGTCCTGAACTTGATTGTGACATTAATGATAAGTACACAGGAGGAGCTGGTTTCTAGTTGGAGCTGTTATGTCCTAAAGGCTCTTTTTCCCTTCACTACCAGCGAACCCACTTCGTGTTCTCCCACTTTCCCAGTTTTCTCCCACCCAGTTATCATTTCCTGGCTACTAGAAGACCAGCGAGAACACCAGTAAACTGTACCCTGCAACAAATTCTGGATAACCATTTATCTGTACAACAGACCCTTTAAGTCATCTTTCCTTCAATTTTCATGGAACCAAGACTAAAAGTTTTAGGTTTCTGGCCCTGGTATAGGTTTCCAAACATCCATGGCTTCTCTTTCCCAGAGGGAAGCTGGACTTGGTGACTCCAAGAGCATCAGTTCCATAAGGATCCGAAGTGCCCTGCCTCTTCTGACCCTTTCTGGATTTACCTGAGACCAACCATGGCTCAGCTAAAACTCATTCAGCCACTAGAAATAAATGCGCCATGAAGGTTTAGCGTCCCTGGGTCGTTGAGGCTCTCCATTAGCCAAATAAAGAGAAAGCAAATAATATATATCCCTTGAATAATTGTCTAACCCAGAGGACCTACTTCCTCTTTTGTTACTCCGCCCTAGAGCCCCTAAATGTGCTGGCTTTGAGGGAGAGAGAGATTGCTTTCAGCAAATAAAGAGCCAACTTTTAACTGCTAAATGTCAGTTCTCTTGTGACCCTTGAGAAGTCCATAGCTCATTTGGGACTGGTTGGATATCAAAGCAAAAATTGATTTACCAGTACTTGCGACTTGCACTCTAGAATGTGGGTTAGCAGTCTGCAGCCGTTAGGTCAAATCCGGCCTGCCCCCTGTGTTTTGTAAGTAAAGTTTTGGTGGAACGCAGCCACACTCATTCATTTACATGTTGCCTGTGGCTGCTTTCGTGCTACAATGCAGATTTGAGTAAATGCAACAGAGACCATACGGCCCATGAAGCCTAAAATATTTACTGTCTGGCCCTTTACAGAAGGAGTTTGCCAGCCCCTGCTCTGGAAGGATGGTTCTCAGCCCTGGTTGCTCATGAGAGCCACTTGGAGAGCTTTATAAAAATACTGATATCTGCAAGTCAGGGTAGAACCCAGACATCTGCGTTTTTTAAAGCGATTCTGATTCGCAGTGAGTGTGGCTGTCAGCACTCCTGGGATGAGAAAGGCACAAAAAAATTGCATCATGCCCCCTCTCCCTTCTTCCTCCCCACACGAGTGCACACGTATGCTCATACGCACACGTGTGTAACCGCTCACACCCACACCTTGTCTGCTCCCTGCCCTACCCTGGGGTTCCGGGAGTTGCAGCTCTGGAAACCTGCTCCACCAGCCCAATGAGAAATAAGTAACATGTGGGAGAGCCAACGTCAGCCCGGGGCCCGGAGCTGAAACCTGGCTTTGCTAGAATTTCTCCTTTTGACTCACTGAGCACTGGCCACTTTCAGCAGAGTCTGCTGTGGGTGTTCTCCAGAGTTAGGGGTTCTTTCCTGCCTCCACTGCCCCCCCTAGCTAGTCCTGCTCCAGAAATGGGGTCCAGCCTGCCCTCCCACTGTTCAGCTCTTACAAGTCAGGTTTAAACTTGGCACAAGGTGAGCCCACGAGAAGTGTGGTTTTTCCAGGCTTATGGCTGTCCTCTGCATATTTCTCGTTTCTGCTCTGGTGACCTTTGCAACTTTTCCACCTCGTGTTTTGCCATCTGACTGCCTTGTCAGGCTCTTCCCGTGAGAGAAGGCTCGGTGGCTTGCAGGGAAGGGGGAGGAAGAGAGATTAAATATCTTTCAGAGGGTTTTTAAAAAATGCTAAATAAACTGCTTTCCCCCAGCACACCGTTCCGGAAGGCAAAAGCCTTATATGCCTGCAAAGCGGAACACGACTCAGAGCTCTCGTTCACGGCAGGGACGGTCTTCGATAATGGTGAGTTTCTCCAATAAATCACTGGAGTTGTCAAAGTTCCTTTCTACCTAAGGAAAATCTCAACAGAACAGGTAAGACTAAAAAGGAGCATGGGGTGGGGTGGGGTGTCTTTTCCCAAAATAACAGAGCAGCGGCAGAGCTTTAGGGGCCACTATCAAAAGAGGACGAGTGAAAAAAAAAAAAAAAAAGAGGACACGTGGAATCACCTCCTCACTGTGACAGAGCCAGTGTCATCGAGGTGTCGTGGGCATGAAATGGGATGGTACCTGCACAGGCTTTGAGCATCTGGGGGCTGGACGGAGGGAGGAGACGAAGGAGTGGAGAACGGGGATCCCGCAAGCGGTCAGAAGCTCAGGGAGGAGGCTAAAGCCGCAGGGTCTATGCCCAGCCTTGGGTTCAGTGGGATGTACTATGCACGGCAGGAGAGGCCTGTTTCTGAGACGGTGGGGCATTGGGCGAGCTCCGGGCAGATAAGCTGCGCTGCATTCCTGCTCGTCCTCCCCCAGCTGCCGGGAGCGGGTAGATGACCCCACAGTGGAACCAGCCCTGCCAGGCACCAGCTGGTGCACAGGCATCCTGATGGGAAAATGGATTCGGAGCACTTGTCCCGTGAGCCTGGGACTTACTTGATGCAGCATTTCCTTGTTTCATTTGTTTGTTTTCCTCCCTAAAAAAAAAAAAAAAAGAATATTTTTCAAAATGCAATTTGATGGAATTGTTGTTATAATTTGTCATAGCTTATTATCTGCCTACAAGAAATATCAGGATTCTGGGGAAAGGCCCAAGTTTCTGTTACAGTTGAGATTTCCTCCAGATGTAGTTCTCCTTTGGGGTTAATCCTTCTGGATCCCTGGGTGAAAGGGTCTGTTTGTTTTGCTCAAAGGAGGAAGCAAAAACCAGCTGTCTGGTTTCAGGAACTGGACATTTTCTGGGCCCCCCTTCTTGACCTCAGGTGGGGTGGGGCAGGGTTCCCTGGCAGGGGTGAGTGCACACTACCCAGTGTTCCTTTCCCATCACGGCTGCGCGGTCCCACCCAGGTCGGGACCGTGCCTCCTACCACCCGCCTGAGACCCAGAAATGCAGGGCAGCCAAGGCTCCCATGTAGCACCGGAGAGCCTGAACTCTAGATTCAGGCCACCGTAGCACAGGCCCTGGCTTGACCACTTGATTCTGTGTGACCTCAAGCAGTGACTTAACCTCTCTGTGCCTCAGTCCTCTCCTCTGTCACAGAAAGATACCAGACAGTTTTGAGAGAAAATTGAGGTAGTGGGCATCACACGTTTAAAATAGTACTCAACACATATTAAGCTTTCGGTGTGTTGTTATTGTTACGATGATGACCATCATTTCGTTACGTCCATGTCAGAAAAAGACCCTGATGCTCTGATCGTTCACAGTGACAGTTTTTCCTTTTTAGCTGCTACAGCCCAGCTGGACAGTAGGTACTGCACCTAGACACCCTGGGTCCTGGTTATTTGTAAGGGCCCTGAGGTCCCAGCCAGAGCAGAGATGGGCTCCTGGGGAACAGCCTTGACTGCATCCGTATGCAAAGGGACTGCCCACCTGTGTGGCCAGCCCCTGCATTCAGCATGGCAGAGATAGTAAGCAGGCATATGGGTAGACAGGAAAGAGGTCACAGAGCACCTGGGGGATTCCCAGGTCCCACTCGGCAGACCTTGACTTTCTGAGCCAGCAGGGCTGGGGATGAGCCTACAACTGCGTGTGGCCTTCTGGGCCTGCATCCTCACTTAGGGTTCTCAGAGCCTCTAAAGCACTGTCCTTAAACCTTTGTTCCACTGACTTTCATTTGGGTCCTTTAAAAATCAAAGCGTACAAACAGCCAGCCCAACTGCCTCTCCTGTCAGCAGCTAGAGCTTTTAGGTCCTGGCACACCTGTAGGAGTGGGTCCCCTGAAGGCTGTCCAAGACCATGTCCTTGGAGAGTGTCCCCTGAACAGGCCCATGTGGGAGAGTCACTGCCCAGCCATAACATGGCACAGTTCGCACAGCAGACGAATCAGAGTGGGTGCCTGCACAGGCTCTGTGTCCTATGCTGTCGACAGGGGAGGGTCTTCTGCCTACCAGTGAGCAATATTTGAGAGATGCCTACATCTACAGGCGAGTCCAGAGCTTAAAGGTCTGTCCTCTAAACCACAGTCCACTACTCCCATGGGCAAGGGACTGCCGTGTTCCTATCAGCTCTTCACTCTGACAACACAAAGGACCCCCGATCCCGGGGGAAGAGTTGGTTTAAGCTCTCAGAAGGTCTGTGTGTGTGTGTGTGTGTGTGGCTTGTTTGGGACTCCTCTTCCTGAGCACAGCCTTCTTCCATTTTTTAAAGAGCTTTATTGAGGTAGCCACATACCATACAAGTTACCCACTTAAAATGTACGGTTCAGTGGGTTTTAGTATATTTCAAGTGGTGCAACCGTCATCACTATCTAATTCCACAATATCTTCCTCACCCCCAAAGAAACCCTGTTCCCTTTAGCAGTCATGCCCCATTTACCCCAACCCTACTCCATGCCACCTAGGCAACCACTAGTCTACTTTCTGTCACTGTAAATTTGCCTGCTCTGGATGTTTCATGTGAGTGGAATTATACAGTACATGGTCTTTGCAACTGACTTATTTTGCTTTGCACTGTATCCAATGTCATCCGTGCTGTAGTTAGCCTCAGAACCTCATTCCTTTTTATTGATGAGTAATATTCCATCGTATGGATATACCACGTTTTGTCTATCCATTCATCGATTGATGGACATATTGATTGGTTTCCACTTTTTGGCTGTTGTAAGTAATGCTGCTATAGACACATGCATACAAGTTTTTGTGGGGACGTAGGTTTTCCGTTCTCTTGGTGATACACCAAGGCATGGGCTTGCTGGGTCATATGGTAACTCTAGGTTTAACTGTTGGAGGAACTGCCCGACTGATTTCTAGAGGGGTTGCACCATTTGGCATTCCCACCTTCTTCAGTTTTTAAGTCTCCTTTTTGAAGTGGTTTAACTAGCTAACCAAAAAAAGAAATTAAAAGACACTTGATTTTTAACTGCCAAGTCCTTTCCTTCCCAGCAGGTTCTGTTACTACTCCCGCCCCTCCACTCAGTAATTGTCATAAATCCTACAAGGACAGATGAGAGCAGGAGAGAGTCAGAGGCCTTACCCCGCCTTCCCATGGTCTCCAGGGGCAGCGTTCATTGACACTAGTTTCTTTTTAACTAGCAATGCCAGTGACCTTTTCCAATTCCCTGAAGAGCAAAAGGCCAAATTAAGCCCCAAAGACAACACCTCACAGTGTTGACTGAGCTGCAGTCGAAGAAGGATCTGACAAAATGTCCATCCAGATTTTAGACCGGTTGGATGGTAATATTTTATGATGTCCAAGTTTTAGAAAATACTACCCCGACCCTACCTTCCCCATGCCTTCACCTCTTTAGGAGTAATCGGGCATTAAAGGGGGAAAGCACTATTCACGTGTTAGGGAGATCTTTTTCCTTGTTCTCTCTCGGTAATTTGTTGCTGAAGATTCCAGGTAAGGACGATATAAGTTGGATGCTCTGTAGCTGTCAGATTAAATCCTCAGACCAATCAGAAGAAAGTTTCCTAATGACAGAGTTAGAGTGAGTGAGTGAGTGAGTGAGTGTGTGTGTGTGTGTGTGTGTGTGTGTGTGTGTGTGTGTGTCTTGTCTTTTTTCAGGATCAAGAAGCAGAAGGGAGGAGGAGGAAGAGGGAGGGGCACCTTGAGGGGAAAGTCTGTTGTTCGTAATGATTAATCTCCAAGCCTCTGGATTCCAGGGGCCCGCTGTGAACCTGGAGAGGCTGCTCCGTCAGCTCTTGGACTTTGTGCAGTGGGCAATGGCTGTGCAATACTCAGAAATAACTCCAGTGTCAGCCCTTGCCAATATACTAGGAAACTGGCCATTTCACCAAGAGCACCTCATACAGTAACTGGAAAGAAAAATAACTCACGTTCTCAGGAACATTAGTCATCTAGAAACAACATGATTAGTGATACCCGGAATATTCACATGGCGTTCACTAAAATTGGGTTCTTGGGATACTTTTATCGAGAACTGACATGGGCTGGATCCTTCATTGCTGGGGTACCAGGTGCAGTGTGAGTGCACAGCAGGGCTGCCCTGGGTTTCCTTTGCTGATAAAGGATATCTCAGGCAGCGGGGTTCCCAGAGAGTTCCTCGGCGGAGTCTTTCAGCCTCCCCAGCCTCTCCGTGTCTCCCCCGGGCGTTTCCACCAGCTGCTTCACTGGTCTTGCTGCGTCCACTCTTACCCCATAAGCCAGACTCTACACAGCAGCCAGATTGATCTTTGAGAAATGGAAGTCACATCATGTTATCTTGCCTCCTGTTGTTCTTAGAATTATTGACAAGGACCTGCAGGTGCCGCCCCTGCCGTGTGGCCCCCTCTCACCCTCCCTTGATACAAAGCAGCCTCCCAGGCCTTCTTTATGTTCTCGAATAAGGCTGGCAAACTATGACCGGCCAGTGAAATCCAGCCCGCTGCCTGCTTTTGTAAATAGAGCTTCACTGGAACACAGCCACTCACGCCTTTGTGTTTACATATTATCTATAGCAAGACAGTGGCAGAGTTGAGTAGTTACACATTGACGAGCCGGCTTTTTAAGAAAAACTTACACACCACTGTTCTGACATCACAACAAGCTTCTCCCCGTCTTGGGGCCTTTACACTTGCACTACCCACTGCCCGGCTGGCTCCTGTGGATGACTTGGGTTTTAGCTTTTCGAACTCTTGGCTACCCACCCACTTCCCTATCCCAGTCTCTTTCCTTCCCCTCATCACTACCTACAATTACGTGCTTACTTACTGTAGATGGTCCCTCCCCAAGAGCACAATCTCCTCTGCTTATTCTATCCTATGTGCAGGGACCTAGCACAGTGTGTGGCTCGTGGTAGGTGCTGAATGAACGTTTGTTCAATGAGCCCATGCGTTCAACTACACGGGGGTCTGCACCTGTTGCAGCCAGTGCTACTTCCCTGTGCGGCAGCCCGCCGTTAGAGATCTTAGTCACACACTTGTTCCTTGTGCACCGTGAGCGAAGGAGCGGGGAGAGCATGAGTTGCCTGTGCAGGAGTGTATGGAGTGTATATGGATTGAGCTGAGAGAGAGTAGTTGGCAGGAAGCACGCCCGTGTCAGCAGCAGCTTATATTTATTATATGCCTGCTGGGCTGGAGAGCTGCCCAGGCAGCTCACTGCAACACCTTGTGTGTTTATATAGCACATGGGACACCGGTGCAATTCAGAAGGTTGGACATTGGTGCGATTCAACCCAACAAGTACTTATGATGAGCATCCTCGATGTCCAGAGCATTAGGCGAGGCCAAAGTGGTAGTGCTTAAGACCACAGACCCTAGGGCCAGATGTCCTGAGTTCAGATCCACCTCCGTCATCTACCAGCTGTGTAATTTGGGGCAAGATGCTTCACTTCTCTGAGCCTCAGTTTCTCATCAGTAAGATGAGGATAATAGAACCAACCCCATAGTCCTTCTGAAGATGGAAAGAGGGGATGCAGAGGAAGCACGTAGCAAAGGGCCCGCTGCTTAGTATGTGCTCCCCATGAGCATCATCATTCTCATCCTCAAGGATCCCATTCTCTGGTTGGATAGAGGCATAATGTAGTGGAAAAGGGCTTGGTCTCTGGGATCAAGCAAGCTGGATTCAAATTCTGCTTCTACCGTTGGGAGCCTGAATAAATTAATTTACCTCTCTGAGCCTTAATTTTCTCATCTGTAAAATAGGGATAATAATAATACAAGCTAGGATCCTTAGGTCCGAGTGAGTCAATAAATATTTAACTCTCTGAGTCCACGGCTGTTTCCCGGTCATCATTTGTAGCGTGTTCGCTTCTATCATTATAATTCACCAGAGGGGAGTCAGTGAAGAATGTTGAGTGATAGACTACAAAATTAAATGCACTAAAAAACTAGTTAGGGGGCTTCCCTGGTGGCACAGCGGTTGAGAGTCCACCTGCCGATGCAGGGGACACGGGTTCGTGCCCCGGTCCGGGAGGATCCCACATGCCGCGGAGCGGCTGGGCCTGTGAGCCATGGCTGCTGAGCCTGCGCGTCCGGAGCCTGTGCTCCGCAACGGGAGAGGCCACAGCAGTGAGAGGCCCGCGTACCGCAAAAAAAGAAAAAACTAGGGAAACAAAGCTTAACACATTTGAACAGCATTAAAAGGACCTATGGGTCTTCCCTGGTGGCGCAGTGGTTGAGAATCTGCCTGCTAGTGCAGGGGACATGGGTTCGAGCCCTGGTCTGGGAGGATCCCACATGCCGCGGAGCAGCTAGGCCTGTGAGCCACAACTACTGAGCCTGCGCCTCTGGAACCTGTGCTCCACAACAAGAGAGGCCGCCATAGTGAGAGGCCCGCGCACCTTGATGAAGAGTGGCCCCTGCTTGCCACAACTAGAGAAAGCCCTCGCACAGAAATGAAGACGCAACACAGCAAAAATAAATAAATTAATTCATAAACTCCTACCCCCAACATCTTCTTTAAAAAAAAAAAAAAAAAAGGACCTATGAATAATATGTGGAATGTACTATGAGCGTTCCAGGAGCCAGGGGAAGGGAGGGAGCAGGTAGATGGGGTTCCATGAGGATATTTATGGAGGAGGTAGGGCTTCAGCTAAGCCTTCAAGTGTGGGGAAGGGCAACAAAAGACAACAGAAAGCCAGAGGCATCTGGGGCTGCCTCTGTCCTCCATTAGTTAATTCTTATTATCACCCTCATTACAGAGGCATTTTGGCACAGAAGAGTTATAACTTAACTTTATGTGAATGAGTTAAAATGCAGATCCCTGAGCCCCACTCCTAGAGATTCTGCTGTAACTGGTGTGTGCTGGGGCCTAGGAATCTGCAGTTTTAATAAGCATCCAGGTGGTTCTGTTGCACCTGGTCTGGTACCATCCCTTACTAAAGCCTGACTTGCTGACTCCTCTGAGTCAGCAATCTGACCCGAAGGCTGCACTGTCCCTTGTCGTCCCCCATGACATAGCTCTTGTTCTCTAGTTTAGAGGGCCTCCTTTGTCCCCTCTGATTCTCCCCTTATTCTGCAAATTCCATTTCTGATGTTTACAGACATTACCACCTCTGCACCTGAGCTGTGTTTGAACAGCTGGCCAGGAAGGGAGAAAGTCTGAGAGAGATGGACTCGGTGCATCCGGTAGAACAGCAGCTCAACTAGGAGCTTTGCTGTCAGATGGGGGCGGAGGGTTTGTCTTTTTTTGTTGTTTTTCATTTTGTGTGTTTGGTTGGTTTCTTCTTTCTAGGTCTTTTGTTTTGGGGAGTGAGTTTGATTTGTTTGGTTTTGGTTCTGAACATCTGAGATTT
Source organism: Leucopleurus acutus (assembly GCF_964270905.1). Lineage (NCBI taxonomy): Eukaryota > Metazoa > Chordata > Mammalia > Artiodactyla > Delphinidae > Leucopleurus > Leucopleurus acutus. Next base: position 56,511,163 of record NC_139145.1, on the reverse strand, counting down.
CCCCAAGTTTAGGTGGTTGTGGAGACCAGGTCCTTACTTGGTTTTTACCAGGAGGATCCTGCTGACCATTCTGAATGACTGATCAAATGACACAGGGTCTCCTACTGACTCATCTGTACTGAGTATTTCCTGTGCTTTCTTCATATTGGTTCCTGAACCCTCACAAGAACCCACTGAGGGGGAGAGAGTTTTATTACCACTTGATAGGTTGAAGAAACTGAAGTGATCGTGGCAGTATGAGCTGGATGGATGGGCAGAAGGCAGGGGTGTTTGGGTGCTAGCATTTTAGTGGTAGGCTGGGAGATCTTGGTCATCAGAGAGACCAGGTTGCTTTTCAGTTGTGTTGTGTTCTTTCTTCCACGGCACTTGTCCCCCAGACTCCTCCTCGTGTGGTGTCATGAATCTGAAGTACCCTCGCTACTTGGGGTTTATTCCTGAGGCCTAGAGATATGAAATCAGGGAAACATGTTGGAGGCCACCTCATAGATGATTGACCTTGTCTTTTCCTAAAGAAGCCTTCAAGATCTAGCCAAGGTTGACCATGATCTTCTATGAGCCTCAGTGTGTGTCCTTCTGTTGCTTCTCCATTTACTTCCTTTGGTCTCTGCTCTTTCTTATTTCCCTACAAACTGAAACTAGAGTTTTATAGTAGTGTTGTGGGTGGAAATGCTTTTCTAAAACAAGCTCAGGAAGTCACTTAATTGGCCTAGGAAGGGAATAGAGGAAAATTCATTCTCTCCAAACAATCTCGGAGGATTGGAGTTTTCCTAAAACAGTAAGAACAAATGTCCTGCCTCGCCCAAGAGTGATTTGTATATTCCCAGTTCAAAAAACATGAACCACCCTCCTCTCCAAGTCCAGGATTCCTTCTCTCTTCCTTCCTGCTGTTGGCTGCTTTGCAGACTCAGCTGGATTGTATATAATTTTTACAGTATCACAGTAGTTTCCATGGAGATGGCTTGTGACATCACAGAACATTGGGTATATATTCTTTGGTTATGGAAAAATCAAAAGGGTAGAAGTTTTTTAAATTGCAATAGAGAGAGGGAGAAGACAGCTTTCAGACTTGTGTATAGGAGGGAGGAAAACTCCAGAGAACAGGAAAGAAAACTAAAGAAGGGTATGGTTGGAACCACCAGAGGGCTATTTGAAGACTATAAAGTACAAAAAAAAAAAAAAAAAAAAAATTGCAGAGGGAATTTGCAAGGAAATTAGAAGCAGACGGTATGGATTCGGAGGGAAGTACAATGCATGATTAGGAGCTACATATCTTTAGGGACTAGTTCTTAGCAGTCCTCCATAGGTACTTTATCTGGTACATAGTCAACACTGGGTAAGTAAATGAGTACAGGGGTGGATGGATGGATACTTAGGTAAATATATAGGTAGAATATCATAACTGTGACCTCTAACCTAAAATGCAGAAGTCTGTTACTTCTTTATAGTTTAAACCAGGAACTCCAGAAAGTCCATGAAACGCCTAAAATTGTATGCAGAATTTTGAATGCCTGGGTCTCTTCCCCTTTTAATTATGGAGAAAGTTCAGAATGACCTTCACCAGGTCCCCCAGTGGGTTGAGAAACTCTGGTTTAAACAAATCTGAGAATTATGTAACTTAACGAGCGACTGCACCAATCTCTAAACTTCCTTCACACATACACAGTATGCATCCACCTCCTACCCTATCTGTAACGTCATTTCTTGTCACTCTCTCCCTGCTTCCTGTACAGTGCATCCATCTCAGGAGCCTGGCTGGTTGGAGGGGACTCTGAATGGAAAGACGGGCCTCATCCCCGAGAACTACGTGGAGTTCCTCTAACCATGGGCCCTGGCAGAACTGCTGAGCTTTTCATGATGTCCATGACAACGGCTGATTCCATTGTTGTGGGCCATTGCTCTTCGCCGCTGAGAAGTGCAGGGTGACTGACTCTGCTGCTACCTGTCAACACGAATGTTTCTGTGAACTCTGGTGTCACCCATCCCCATGATAATCTCAGCTGACGTGCGGTGATACTGCAAGAAACAGAAGTAAATCAGCGGAGGAGGCCGTTTGATTTTGATAACAAGAAAGGCTTACAAAGCCATTTCTCTCATTTAGCACCCTACGTGGGGTGCTCATTTTGTTTCAGTAGTCATCCAAACCCCAACCTTCTGATAAAGGAAGTAAGTGAGATGTAAGCAGTCCCCAGGAGGTTGCAGTATAGCTGGCTCTGACAGGGCTGGGCAGTGGCCTGAGATCCAGTCTGGATCCACAGCTATTGTTTACAGTAGACACTCTCTCTACCCCACCTCTAAATACTTGAGACCTGCCGTGCTATAGGCGGCTGGGTCTGTTTGTTTGCATGCAGGATGGAGAAGGGTTATGGCGCTGTTTACATAAGATCCAGTCTCTCACCATCTCTCAAGCAGCCACTGTCCCAGCACCAGCAGAATTCTGTCCAGTCCTCTCATGCAGGGGAGCACACCCCCCCGCCATGGCCCCCTTCCCAAGCTAGGAACATAATATCCCAAGCTAGGAACTTCTCTGCCACCGAAGGCTGCCATTGCCTCGTAACCACGGCAACCCAACCTACTCTAAAACCAAACCAAAAAATAACACACTCTTTGCATGACGTATTTTTTTCTCCCTGCTTTTTGGCCGTTTTTTGAATGGTTTTCCAACAACCTGAAGCCGAAGATCAAGGTCTACTTGGGGGCAGATAGAATAGCAGCTGGGAACTGCTCCCTTTCTGATGAATTTCAGCAGCACCAGGATATATTTGGAACAAACTCTAGTAACCTCTTGAGATTAAATTACATACAGGCTTAATATTTCTGTTCTCCCATGCAACTAGTGTCTGCTTTCTAGAGGGCAACGTGCTGCCTCCCGAAGGGGAATACCCTCCCTCTGACTCATTCCCTCCCGTTCACCTGTCCCTTCCCCTGTCCTCGCCTGCCTGTAGCCCTTCACTGACTAGCCCCCTGGCAGTGCCCTGGGCTGCTCAGCACTGGTGCCCTGGCAGTTTTCAGGCATGATTCCTGGACTAACCCCATGGCCTCTAGTTTAAAAGGACATACATGTTCACTGCCACTCAGAAAAAGGGAATTGTTTCTCAGGCTTTTGAGGCATGAGACTAATAGCATAAGCCATTGTGATTCAGGAGGACGCCAGAAGGTTGGGGCACGGAAGGTGGGATGGGTACCTTCTGAGAAAGAGAATTTCCTGGTCCAGAAGGGGCTGGGTCATGTGGAAGACTGCCTTGGGTGGGGAAGTTTGGCCTGGACATTTCAAATTCACTTGGCTTTCCAAAGAAGAGAGTCCCAGTATTTCCACACTTGAATGTCCTTGCAAGAGTGATTCTGGGCAGACAAACTCCGAAGTGAGGGACTATCAAGCTCTCCAGGACAGGAGCCCCTCGGGATGGTGGCGTTGTTCCAGAGTGTGTCCTGCTTCTGGAATTCCTCTTGAGGGAACTTTAAAGAGGAAAAGAAAAACTTGAATTGTGTTGAATTACTGTATCTTTTACTTTTTTTTTTTTGAAAAGATAAACGTGTAAATAGAGTGATTTGAAATACTATATGGCAAAGTTTTATATTTGATATTCTATAAGCTAGTTGCTTCACACATTTAAGCTTTGATTGCTGAACAGGTGTGTATACGAGGGAGAGAGGGGACACAAGGTCGAAGAGAGTCAAGATCACCCCTTCTCTGGCCTTGAGGAAGGAGAAGATATTTCCACACACTCTGCTGGCTCTTGTTGGTGGGTGTGACACGTTAATGGTGTTCAGTCTTCTTTATCCAGATGTGGTTTTTTGAGCATTTCTTGGGCTTTGGATTTGGAGATGGAAGGAGCATCTTCAGGCAATGAACTTTTCCGAGAACTCCTACCCAGTAGTAAGATGAAGCTCAGGATTTAAACAGGTGAGGCCAGGGGTTAGATTTTTTTTTTTTTTTTCATTTTTCTTCTCAGGTGTATTTCTTGATACCCCAAGGTACCAGGACAGAAGACGGGATAATTGCATGCTCCTTGTATCTTACTCTTCCGCACATCTTCTAAGGCTTTATAAAGGAGTCCAAGCTAGTTTGCAAATGTGTGTTTCTAAGTTCCAAGAAAACCTGGCTTCTTAGGATCTTTCGTTCTTGACATGCTGCTTCTTCCCCTTTCCCTAAACATGTTTATTCATCTCAGATTCCCTATAGCTCCAAAATAAGACAAAGAAAAACCTCCAAAGAGGGGTGGAGATTGTGCTGTTATAGCTTTCTAGATGACTTTAAAGTTAATAGGAGTTTGTCATTGTGATTCATTCCATCAGCTCAAGGATGACACAGCTATTACCCAGGAGCTCACCCAGCAGTGAGCGAGGCACCACCACCGAATCAGGGAACAAGAATTAAGACTGGAGAAGACCGAGATGGGACTCAGGAAAGCTATCATTGAAAACCCAAGAAGAAAGGGCACATATGAGCAGGCTATATGAGCAGGCTATACCTCCTCCCTGCGGACTTTGAACAGCTTGGGGACCTGTTCAAAGGGGCTAGAGGGACAAGCACACTCTATACCACTGTGCTTTCCAAATAGAAAGAGTGCAACATAATGCTTTTAACACATTGGACATTTGAAATCACCACCTGCCCCATTGGAACCTTGACTAGAGCTAACGTGGGGACGGCCGCAAGTCCCAGGCCCTGGATTTGGAAGTTCCTCTGAAGCTTACCTGCCGACACTTGGCCCCAGCTTGACCACTTGGAAGCATGTGCCTCCCTCCTTATTCGCCTCTGATCCAAAGCCGGGGGAAATGGAGCTACTGCCAATGGGAATTTTAGGTAGACCCCTTCCCAGCTTCTCTGGGCCGTGCTGGGCCCTGACAGATGGCTGCTCTGCTTCCTTGCCCTGGCCAGGCTCCCCTCCTTCCCATCATCTACAGAACTGGAGACACTGTTCAGGATATGAGCCGACAAATAAGAAGGAACTTGAAGGCTGAAAATAGGTTTTACCCTCCACTGTCTTTGCTCCCCACCTCTAACTCTGTCTTCTGGAATAGGGACTCTTAGGGCACATTAGGGTATCAGAGTGGAATACTATTGGGCAAAATCCCTGAGCTTTCCCAGGAGCCTCGTGTTGCTTTTGGAAGGCCCTGGGATCAGGTAGGCAGACATAGCCTGAGTCTTTTGGGGGCATCAAGATCAGTCTCTCCCACCTCCTCCAGGTACTCAGCAGAGTTCTGTAGTTACAGAATGCCATGCGTTGAGAAGACAACTAGTTTCACATTCTTCCCCCACCGCCCAGGCAAGTAAAGTCCTGACTTGCTCAAGACTGATGATATTCTCTTCTGTTTTCAAATCTGAACATAGAGGGATGGACCCTGTATAGCACTGCTGGCCTTTGTATCCTAGGACTGGAGCCAGTTTTTAGCTTAGTGTTTTAGTATTTCTACAGCCAATGTGTGTTTTCTTCTGTCACACCAAACTGGGGTTTGTTTGTTTGTTTCTTCAGCATAATTCCAGTTCATGTCCTCTTGCTGAGTGCTTTTTGGATAGAAAGGCAAAGAGAGGGAGAATAAATGAACAATCAGGTATTGGCCAACCGGCATTAGCAACACAGAGTCATGCTAGTGACAAGGTGATTTCACTGTTTGCCAGGACTCTGCAGTTATGTGTGTCATACCTGTAGCTCACAGGGAAGTCCTTCTACCATCAGAGTTTGTGTCTCTTGAAAACAGCAACCCCTGTCACACCAAAAGCTCTGTCTTGACTGTATAGACTCTAAAAACATCCATGATTGTGGAGTGGGGAGACAGAAATAATCGACTGAACATAACATGATCAGCTACTCATGACTGTCTACTGGCACCTTTCATCCTCTGGCTTCTGTTTCCAGAAGAAGCAAGTCTGGACCATCCATTTTTATAGACCCAGGACTCCCAGGTACAGCACTGGCCATCATGGCACTCACAGTTCGCCCTAGCATCGAATGTTTTATGAGCAACCGTGTTACCCAAGTAGGTAGCCAGCCCTGAAGAAACTAAACAGCCACTTAGCTACCTGACTTTAAAAGGAATGTCCTGGCTATACTGTCTAGGGAGTTAATCTGTCATGACTGGCAAACTTGACAGTAATCATTTACCTAGACAGCCCTGCCCCACATCTCTTTCAAGTCAACTGGGTGTCCTCTCACACACCCTGTGTCGGCGTTTAAAAAATGTATCTTATCATGCTCAGATGTGTTTGGCAGCCAGGCTGGTGTGCTGGGTGCTGAACCACTTTTCTTTAAATGTAACCTCCAGATGACAACAGCCATAGAATAATGGACCTTGCACAAACCTACAGCATGCCTGAGACCAGACTCCACCAAGTCATAATTAGCTTGTTTCCTTCCACCACCTACAGTACTTGTCTAACTAAAGAGCTTCCCAAAGCACAGGGAGAGGCCATATAGAGAATTCAGACGTCATTCAGAGCCAGCCCTGGCTAAAATGTGATCTCCTAATGGAAGCACTTGTATTCTTAGGAGAAAAAGGATTGGGTATAAAGTAATGCTAAGAGCAGAAAGAGAAAGGCAAACCATCCTGAAGAACTTTGGATTTTTTAAAAGAGGGATAAATATAGTTCTTAATAGGGGGGGAAATCTATCACATAAAAAGTTCACAGCTAATTTTTTTACAGAAGTTTTACAGGACACTACAAGATGAAAACATGTTTCAAGGCAGAATGCCTTAGAGAGCAAAGGCTTAGCACAGTCCTGGACCCGTGTAAGTATAGGAATTACTATTACATCAAAATTCCATTTAGTGTAGTCAGCGAGAACCAAGAGTAGTGATAAAGTGTCAGAATTACCTGGAGAGGCCAAGACATTTGACATCAATCATTTCTACATCTACCATTTCTACCAGATTGTCCAAACAGACCCTACACGCAGCTTCCTTGGGTATCCAGATGCCAGGGTCAACCTTGAACCTGTGAAAAGAGGTTCATCTGATGATTCTTAAGTGTATACGTATTAGTGTGTGTTTGTGTATGTATGTGTACAGCTCACATTTACATATGTAAAGATACAGACTGTCTTCTAGAAAAACCCGCCTAAGCTGGCGGTTGCTGAGCCTTGACAGCCTTTAAGATTTGAAGTTGGAGAATCAGAGAACCAAGAGAAGCTATTGTCGTATCAGAATGAGCAAAGATGTAACTTAAGTGCCATTTGAAAACTCTGTTCGTATTTATCAGATGATTACTATCTATAGCTCTATTCCTTATTAACTTATTAAGAGTCATGTTGAAAAAAAGATCAAACTCATAAACAATTAGGGGTTCATAGTAGGCTAGTGTTCACAAGCACTCTAAAAGACATTTTGTCCATATTTTGGAGAAGAAAATATTTGCATGTTTAATTCACAACTTAGGCTGCCTTTGAGTGTATTATAAAGTGCTGTGTGATGTAATATCAATAAACTACTTAAAAATGGCACTTTAAGGTTTTTTTTTGAAAAACATAAATGCACTGTTTTAAACTTCGATTCAGTATTGAATATCGACTGGTGTGTGTAGAATCCTATTTCGTAATTAAAAAGTAACTTGTGACTAGAATAGAACTTTTTCCCTGTTATTCATAAAACAGTGTTGCCATGTTCAGGCTTGAAAAGAAAAAAAAAAATGTGCTTTTGTGTCACTAAGCATATCTGTAAAGAAAATACAGTTTCTGTTGGGTGGCCTCTGAAACTTGGCTTTCTTACTTTCGGTTGGTTTATGTGACAATCCCTGTGAAACTAGTGGAAGTATGATTTTTGAATTAAATGACTTTTCCATTTGGTGGTATGTTTGTTTCTTGAGTTTCTGATAAAGTTTTGACAGGATGCATATTTTAATATTTTTTTCTAATAAGCAAAGACCGTGATCAAAGATCACAAGTCTGGGCTCCTGAGGTCACTGGTGACAACCACAGTGCTGATTTCTGATGTGCTCTGGGGAGCTCTGATTTCCTTTAGGGAGAGGTCAACTGCTCGTGAACTTGAGGGGAAGCTGTCATGCATGTTAAACAGTTAAGCCCCAAAGAGTCACATTCCAATGAATGTTTCTGCCTTTATCTCCTACAATACATATTTTATTCTCCCTAAATTTGATCGTCAAATCAACCGTTTTCTGGAACTTCATTACCACAGGATGGAATAAAGAGCCAAAATACAGACAGTCCCACCACACAGCTGGGCGTGTCCCCCAGGGTTGTAAATCAGTCACTTGTAACATGCTGTCCCAGGCCAGCTCATGTTATTGAGTTGTCTCATTCATCATATCCCCTCCAGGTACATCCTGAGTTGCAGCCTGGGACCCAGGTTTACAATTCACTCCCAGCTTCTGCTGTGAGAACAGAGGAGCCAGAAGGAGAGGGCAGGGGAGCCTGGACTCTGGGGATGGAGGGCAAGGCTTCTGGCTCCAGAAGCTTGCCCTGGGCAAGCAGAAGGCGAGTGAGTATCCCCTGGTGCCTCGTTCTGAGGGATGACTATTTGAATATGTGGGTCACATGTGAACTGTTCATACTGTCCTCATTTGCCACTTAATAAGGGCTGTTTACCCCTGTGAACAGCACGGATTCACAGCACCTCTGCCTTCACCGAGCTTACACCCTGTGCTGGAAAATTGTCCCAGCATCTGAAGCATCATAGATGTGTGGGGTCATATGGTACCTAGGTGAGCCCTCCTGAGTGGCGCACATGTATAACTGATGCCCGTCATGTAGAGAATGAAATGTATGTACGGATTTGTATCTTGTCTATGTCCTTGCCCTTTCCACCAGACTCCCATCACTCCCCCATCACTTCTACTCTTACGGTTTTTCTAATGGGAAAGGTTTTCATTTTCTTGTTGCTTTTAGCAGCCAGAGCAGAGCTCAAATTGTGTCACATCATGTGGTTGGTTTGGTGTTTTTCGCTTATTAGCTCCGGCCGCATGATTGGTCCTAAGAGCACCTTGGTTAGACGTGGACTTGATTGATACTTGAAATCACGTAAATGAAAGATTTTCTCAGACCTCAAACACATTTGCTCTTTGGGGAATTAAATCAGGGTTTTCATTCCTTCTTTTCTCAATTCTTTCTCAACCTCTGCTCGGATACCACATGTCTCTCTTACCCAGATGTGACAGTGTCTTTGGCTCGCCCTGCTTTTAATAGCACTGTGCTAAGCTGCAGCTAATTAACTGTGCTGGGCTAGTCAGGATTGCCTGAGTTCAGCCTGCACAGCAGCCAAGGGAGCCTCTAACCAACGTGGTTCCTGCTCGGGGTCGGTGAGGCTCAGCGCATGGGAGAGACTGCAGCGGTACCCAGCCAGGCTGCATCCTTCACAACCACCACCCTGCGTTACCTGGCCGGTATCAGCCCGTGGGGACCAGAGCAGGATGGTTTTCGGCTGAAATGATCAAAGCCTTGACTCACTGTATCCCCACAGCACTTGGCAACTCCTGTCACACTGTGTATTGTGACATTGACCCCAGGAGGCCTGCCCCAGGCTCTGTTTGCTAAAACCCAGGTAGCCGATATGCCTTCCCAAGACCAACCAGCAAATTTAGTCAAGACTTGAATTCACAGGTCCTTTCTCTAGGCACCAGATCACATTTGGTGACTTCTTGGTCTTGTGTGTACCCTAAAACTGAAAGGTTCCTCTTGACACAGTGGCTGTATGTCCTTTTTGCATTTGGGGGTGTGGATTATTGGAAAGACTTTTTTTTTAATTATTAAATGATTCTCTGCCTTTTCTGAACCTTTATCTGTGAAAGAGATGTGGGAGAGTAATGCTTGCCTTGCCTGTGTTAGATGGAGGAATGACAGTGAAGGGGAACCATCTTTCTTTTTCCACCTTTTCTCCTGATCATACCATTTTGCCCTTTCATAGTACTTTCTACCTATAATTAACTCATTATTTGTCATCAAATGTTTGACATTTTATGTCACCCTCTTAATACCTCCATCAGGACAGGGCCTGGCATGTGGCAGGGGCCAGATGGCCCCTGGGGGGCTGACCATGTGACAGGAGGTGGGAGCCCACTGCTCTGGACTCCAGTCCTTCCTTCCTGTCTTCCTCTGCACTTCCGGTTGAAAGAAAGAAATGGGATCATTAGACGGGGGTGCTTGAACACACGGTGACAATGTTGTGGTCCTTGGCAAGCTACTCTCTTCACTTGCGTCCCGGGATTCAGGCTTGTGGGAGAGACTTCCCAGCCTCTGTTCAGACACACACAGCCACATTCTTACCCAGCCTCCTTGCTAGCACTTGGTGCAAGAAACCATCTGGATGGCCAGCTAGCTGACCAAGAGCCCAGACCCTTCTCTGTCATCTAAATTACTTATGGGTGGTTTTATGAACTTCAAACCAGGCTGGAGACCTGCCTTCAAGCAAACCCACATCAGAATCACCCACAAGAAGTATTCCTTTTTCAAGACCCTTATAGGAAATTCCACACTGTCCCATGGGAACTTGGTCTGGTATCTAACACTCTCACCAAGGGAATTCTTTGTGTCTAACTGAAGTTTCCCAGGATGCAGCTTCCGTCGACTTCCTTTCTGTTTTTCCTTAGAGTGGAACCATCTTTTTAGAGCAGTCACCCTCTATTTTCATGCTTCCATTCAGCAAACACTTCGTGATGACCTCTTGTGTGCCAGGAGCTGTTTAAACCAGGAAGTATGTGACATGATCTCTGTCCCCAGGGAACTCACAGTTGGCCTCGGTGATGGCAGGTCTACAAGAACCAGAGTTTACCATGTGCAATTTGCTACACTTTCTGTGTGTGGTGGGTAGTCCCGGGCTCCAGGGAAGATTGATCCTTTCTCTTTGGGAGGCAGGTACCAGAGAAAGCTTCACAAAGAAGTGACATTGGAGATCTTGAAAAATGGAGAGAAAGCACAAGGACAGCAAGGACTGAGGCATGAAGGGGAAAGAGAGAAAGAGAAAGAAAGAAAGAGAGGTGAGTTCACTATGATTGGAACATGAGCAGATAAGGTCTTTCTGAGAATGGTACCCCTACTCCCTTAGTCTTTAGCCTTCTGTCTTCTCTCAATAAATGACAATATCAGCTAACATTTATCACTATCTTACTGGGTACCAGACACTACTATACATGCCTTAACTCACTGAATCCTCAAAACATGTGAAGGGAATACTATAATTTCATAGATGAGGAAACTGAGGATCAGGGAGGTCACACAAGCTAAGAAGTGGTGAAACTGAAATTCCAACATAGGTCTGTCTGCTTCTAGAGCCCATACGCTCTTACGGTTTCTTTTTAAAGTTTCTTTATAGATACGCACACGTGATTTTACATAAATGTGTAAACTTTTTTAATTGGATGGAAGTTTTTCCTTCCATTTTTGACTTGGTTCTTCAGTCCCCCACATCAGCCTCCTCCCTCCTTGGAACTATATCAACCACCTCCTTACGGCCTTTGCAGTAGTGAGCCCTTCAGAAAGTACAATTTCTGACAAACAGCTTGGTTTTACAGTGGCTGGAGTAAGAGCAGGCAGTTTTTTGATTAAAAACTTTCTTTTCTCCAAGGAGCCCTTTGCTCCCTCATCTTGGGAGAAAAGCTCCCCGCTTCTGGAGCTCTGTGCAGACACTCCTGGTTCTCTGGGCAGCCCCAGGGACTCCAGCTGCAATCTTTGGCCAGTCCCAGCATCCTTGAGGACACAGCAAGGAGGCAGTCCCTGCAGAGGGCTCAGCCATGTTTTTCTGGCTGGCAATGTATGATGTCCAAATTTTTAAAAATGTAACAATTTGAAAACGGTCCCTTTCCCCACCCCTATCCAGCTGCCGACGACAGACCTTCAGGCTGTTATGGGACTGCCAGAGAAATCCCACAAGCATGTGTCTTCTTGTGGGAGAGCCAGTGTTTCTAGCGTGATCTATTAATGCTCCAAAATAGAGAATTTTGGCATTTTAACCCCCCTCTTGAACTTCATGAGCTCTTAAAAATTCAGAGCTTGAGGAAAGAGCATGAGAACTCAAAGCAGACGGTGGGTGGGTGCTTTTAGGACACAGAAAACATCTGACTTCCACTACGGTCTGCTTACAGAGTGAGGCTCTCACCCAGGTCTCCCCCGGGGAGTGGGGTTGAACTGTTGCATGTCAAGATGACAGTGACCTAGTCAGTTTCATTTATGGAGCACTTCCGTTATATTAATTGCCTTACGTGCATCGTCTCATTTAATCCTCAGATCAATCCTATGAAATAGGTTCTGTTGGTACCCTATCCTGGAGAGGAGGAAGCCAAATATTAGGTTGGGTAACCTGTTCAAAGTCACTGAGCTAATGAGTAACAGAGCAGAAATTCAACCCCAGTGGGCAGATGCTCTTAACTCCCACACTGTCCCAACTCTGGGGAAGGTTTCTGGAGCTCCAGCCCTCAAATGTCCTTCACTTCCCTCACCCTTTGGTGGGAGGAGGGAATCCTTGTTGTTTTTGCCTGTTTGGCAGCCAGTACCCCTTCTTCTGCTAACAGCACCTCAGTTTTTCTTTGGTTAGCCCCACCCTCAGGTTCCATGGGGTTGGGTGGGCTGGCATCCATCCTTGATTCAGTGGTGAACCTGTGACCCTGGTTGGGGCTATGAGATCATCACATCCACCCAACCAAAGTGATTGATTGGTTCAGGAACAGGCCCGGGACCTAGTGAAATCCACAGTGCCAGGGCTTCATCCTGGCACAAGGTATCCAGGTCACAGCAGGTGAATTTGTCATATCAGGGAAGCGTGGTAAGTGCCGTCCCCTCCCCCCCATCCTCAAATGACTTCTTAGCATGAACTCTGTCTGCTACTTCTCTTTATTTGAGAGACCTCATACTTTATGTTGAGTATTTATTTGTTGAGATTTTAGTAGTGCACCTCTTAGAAAAGTTGCTTCAGAAAGCAGGCAGAAGATCTGACATATTCTCTGCAATATAAAATGGGCAAGCACTGCTCCAGTGTGATCACTCCTGGAATGAGTTCAGCAAAAGAGGAGCCTTGAAGCCTGAACTCACCAAGCACAGCATTTTTTTTTTTTTTTAATAATTCTGACATTTGTTCTCCATTCTGGACCAGAAGCAGCCATGACTGCTCATAAGAATAGGGAGGAATCGTGTCGTTCGGAGCCCTCTGCCCATACGCTTCCAACCCCAGTTGATACAAGTCGTCTCTTGACGATTTGGCTCATCCCGGGGGTACATTAGTGTTGAGACGTTTCATCCTGGAATTCTCGTCAAGGACCCCCAGTCAGTTGTGATAGAGAATCCCCATAAATCACGCCTAATCACGACATGGGATTGCATGGCGTCAAGTGCTCCTTGGTTAAGAAAGATGTTCACACACCCTGAGGGCCACACCCAGACCTGTTCGACCATCCCGCAAATGTGAGTCTGAGAAACTCCAGTGTCTTGGAGTTCAGACCTTCACCTTCATCTGGGTGGGACTACATACTTGGAGGCCCTGAAAGGGTGCGGGTGTATCTAGTCAGGCTCGGATAGCCTGCTGCGACCCTTCCCCATGACGTGCTCACAGTTTTCTTGTCTCAAGGACTTTGAGATAAAGGGATTCCACAGCTCACAAGAAAACCTTCACAGGCAAGCAGGGCACTCCTGGCCCACAGAAGATAATGCTCTCACTTAGTACAGCACTTCAAAATTTTCAAGGTTTATTTCCTCCAATTTTGACCATGGCACAGCCCTGATCAGAAACCCTTCAGAAGCTCTCATGGCCTGAAAAACAGCAGCATGGCACACAGGGTGCTTCTCAGTATGGCCCCAGCATCTTTTCTCCAATGTTCCTTTATGTATCCTATGCCCCAGAGGCCCCCACTCTTCATTATTCTACAACAGTCTGAAGCAACATTCATTCATTCATTCATTTATCAATGTTTATTGGGCACCTACTCTGTCCACACCCAAGTGCAAGGTGCTGTCTCCCACTTGTGCCCCCCGGGGTTCTCCCAGGCTCAAATGCTCTTCATCTTTTCCACCCCAAGGGGAATAGCTGTTTTTTGCCTGTTTGGCAGCCAGTACCCCTTCTTCTGCTAACAGCACCTCAGTTTTTCTCTGGGGAGCCACCCCTCCCTTACTCTCAGGTCCCAGGATTTTGGGTAGACTGACACCAACCTGCCCTGGATCCAGTGGTGAACCTGTGACCCTAGCCAGTCCTATGAGATCATCAGATCCACTCAGCCAAAGTAATGGGTTGATCCAGGAATGGGCCCAGGACCTAATGAAGTCTGAGAACCAACTCCTGGATTTCTTAGACTGTGGTGATGAGAGACTTTCTCTTTCTGGATTTGAAGCTGTGAGGACTGCTGGCGGCCCTCTTGTCTCCTTGTTGGGGAAGTCTGCCTACGAATTGGAAAGCCTCGAAGCGGTGCTAAGAGAGACGATACCAGCGCTCCCTGTTCACAGTAGCCAAGACATGGAGACAACCTAAAGCTCCATGACAGATGAATGGATAAAGATGTGGTACATGTATACAGTGGAATACTACTCAGCCATAAAAAAGAATGAACTAATGCCATTTGCAGCAACATGGATGCAACTAGAGATTATCATACTAAGTGGAGTCAGAAAGAGGAAGACAAATACCATATGATATCACTTATATGTGGGATCTGAAATATGACACAAATGAACCTGTCTATGAAACAGAAACAGACTCACAGGCATAGAGAACAGACTTGTGGTTGCCAAAGGGGAGGGGGGTTGGGAGAGGGATGGAGTGGGAGTTTGGGGTTAGCAGATGTAAGCTATTATATATAGAATGGGTAAACAACAAGGTCCTACTGTATAGCACAGGGAACTATAGTCAATAACCTATGATTAACCATGATGGAAAAGAATATTAAAAACAGAAAGAATGTGTATATATATGTATAACTGAATCACTTTGCTGTACAGCAGAAATTAGCACAACACTGTAAATCAACTATCCTTCAATCAAAAAATTAAAATAAAATAAAATAAAAAAGAATACCAGCACTCCGTGTCGCGTCCAGACGTACCTGAGCTCTTCTGTTACATAAGCCAATAAACTCTTATTTTGCTCCAAAGTTGGAACTGAATTCTTTCACTTACAGCTGAAGTCCTGAGCTCTAGACAAAGCTTCAGAGTGGTTTCTGTGCAGTCCTTTCTCCCCCTTGATTGTCTGATCCTTTCCCAGGAGGAAAGAGCACTGGATTTGGAGTCAGAAAACCTGACCTGAAGTCTGGTTCTGCCATTTCCAAACAACTGGACCTTGAGGTAATCACTTATGTTCTCTGAGTATCAGTGTCCTCATCTGTAAAATGGACCTAAGAATGCTTCTAAGGTTGTTTCCATGAAATGAAATGACACTTACTAATGTACTTGATAAAATTGGCCATCCTCCAAAATCAATAATATAGTATTACAATGTGGATTTCTTCAATACCTTGGAAAAAGTTGGCAGTTTCTAGATGTTTGTTGCATTGTTTCATATTCATTAGTGTGTCCAGTCTACCAGTCTTGGGAAGCACCTAGGGCTGTGTGGGCTCTGCCCATTGCCCCCGTAAAGGACAGCCCTGCATATCATGTGTTTCTCCCCACTTTCGTCTCCAGTCATGGCCAAAATGAACACACCTGGGCAGACACCAAAACCATAACTTGTCAGAATGCAGTGTCCTGTGACTCACATGGCTTGGCTTAAACACATGATGTAGGTCAATTCGATTTTTCACTCCTGTAAATTTGATGTCCAAGGGAAGTTGCCCTTAGAAGGTGAGAACTGTTGATGTTGATCGGAGTACTTGAGGGACGGTGCATTCCCTCTGCTGCCTGCTTTCTGCAGGAGGGAGGAGAGGGGAGCCCACCCCAGGCTCATTCCCCAAGGGCAGTGAAACTGGCGGATTACCTTCCCTTGATAACTGCTGTGGGCAAGAGGCAAGGCAGAGGTCAAGTAGCCTAAAGGCTGACTTTGCTGGTACAAAGCCAGCATCATTGTGAGTAGGCAGGAACAACGCTGGGTCAGAGGCCCTAGCATCCGTTTCCACTTTAGTGAGCATCAGGGGTCTCTGGGAAGCTTGCTAAAACTGAAGAATTTTGATTCAGTGGGTCTGGGACAAGGCCCCAGATTCTGTGTTTGTATTGTTGTTGTTGTTGTTTTTATAATTTTATTGGAGTATAGCTGGTTTACAATGTTGTGTTAGTTTCAGGTATACGGCAACGTGATTCAGTTACACATATATTCATTCTTTTTTCAGATTCTTTTCCCATATAGGTTATTACAGAATATTGGGTAGAGTTTCCTGTGCTATACAGTAGTCCTTGTTGGTTATCTATCTTACATATAGCACTGTGTGTATGTCAATCCCAAGCTCCTAATTTATCCCTTCCCCCCACGTTTCCCCTTTGGTAACCATAAGTTTGTTTTCAAAATCTGTAAGTCTGTTTCTGTTCTGTAAATAAGTTCATTTATATCATTTTTAATTAGATTCCACATATGAGTGATATCATATGATATTTGTCTTTCTCTGTCTGACTTACTTCTCTTGGCATGGTAATCTCTAGGTCCATCCGTGTTGCTGCAAATGGCATTATTTCATTCTTCTTTATGACTGATTAATATTCCATTGTATATATGTACCACATCTTCTTTATCCATTCCTCTGTCGGTGGATGTTTAGGTTCCTTCCATGTCTTGGCTATTGTAAATAATGCTGCAATGAACATTGGGGTGCATGTATCTTTTCGGGTTATGGTTTCCTCCAGATATATGCCCAGGAGTGGGATTGCTGGATCATATGGTAGTTCTATTTTTAGTTTTTTAAGGAACCTCCATACTGTTCTCCACAGAGGCTGTACCAATTTACATTTCCATTAACAGTGTAGGAGGGTTCCCTTTTCTCCACACCCTCTTGAGCATTTATTGTTTGTAGACGTTTTGATGATGGCCATTGTGACTGGTGTGAGGTGATAATACCTCATGGTAGTTTTGATTTGCATTTCTGTGATAATTAGTGATAGTGAGCATCTTTTCATGTGCTTTTTGGCCATCTGTTTGTCTTCTTTGGAGAAATGTCTATTTAGATCTTCTGCCCATTTTTTGATTGGGGTGTTTGTGTTTTTGACATACAGCTACATGAGCTGTTTATATATTTTGGAGATTAATCTCTTGTCAGTCGCTTTGTTTGCAAATATTTTTTCCTATTCTGTGGGCTTTATGGTTTCCTTTGCTGTGCAAAAGCTTTTACGTTTAATTAGGTCCCATTTGAAAACAGCTGGAAGAATCAGGCTCCCTGACCTCAGACTACACTACAAAGCTACAGTAATCAAAACAGTATAGTACTGGCACAAAAACAGAAATATAGATCAATGGAGCAGGATAGAATGCCCAGAAATAAACCCACGTACCTATGGTCAATTAATCTATGACAAGGGAGGTAAGAATATACAATGAAGAAAAGACAGTCTCTTCAACAAATGGCACTGGGAAAACTGGTCAGCTACATGTAAAAGAATGAAATTAGAATATCCTCTAACACCATACACAGAAATAAACTCAAAATGGATCAAAGACCTAAGTGTAAGGCTGGACACTATAAAACTCTTAGAGGAGAACATAGGCAGAGCACCCTTTGACATAAATTGCAGCAAGATCTTTTTCGATCCACCTCCTAGAGTAACAGACTCTGTGTTTGTAATGGGCATCTGGGGTGATTGTAAGTCTGGTGGTCCTCAAACCTCATTTTGAGGTCACCTGGGGTCAAAGCTGGACATGATTGATGCTTTAATACACGCATTTCCTTTTCAATTAAATATCAAAAATGTCTGGGTTCTCCTTAGGTAGCTATTAGCAACTCTCCTTGGCCTACAGATTCATGAATGAGAAGTTTCTTCACTGTGCTGTGATTAACACAAGCATAGTAATGGAAAAATCCATACTTACATAGACAATAAATCCAAGGGTGACTATATGATGAACGACCTCGCCAAAGTCTTCCTTAAAAGCTGGAATGAACACATTCACCTTGAGAGATTAAATTTTTTAGTAACTCAATTGCCATGAACTTCCAAGAGCGCCAAGGATTCTGGCAAGATCTAAATCACCACAACTTCCTAGCTTTGGTGCTGATTAGAATCAGGGTAGCTTTTAGCCAAAGCAAAAATAGTTACAAATGCAGGCAATGAGTAAAAAAGCCACAGCTTTACCTCCTCTGTCCTGAGTAGAATTAAATAAGACTAGATGCTTATGGACCCCATCTGCAAAAGGAAAAACAGCTTAAAGGGGCAACATGGTCTGCTGAAGAACAACATAGGATTTCAACTAGGCCTCCGAATTCTCATCACAGCTTTCGTGACTGATTACTTAACCTCTCTGAGCCTATTTTCCCATCTTAAAATAGGAGGGGAGGGGATAATTCCTATATGGCAGGGACATCAGGAGGATTGGGAGGGGGGAATTCATATACCCGTATATGTACATATATATCAAGCGTTTGGCATCAAAATTTGGAAACTCCACCAATTAAACATTACAAAAGTTAATCTGAGTTTCAACTTCTTTGTCTGCAAAATAGGGATCATCATAATCCCCACTACATAAAGTTGCTTTGAGAATGATATGAAATATCTTACATAAAGTACCTGGCAGACATCTGGGACAATCTGAGTGTCAAAATAAAAGATGGTAGTAAAGAATTATAACAAACTGAATAAAGTAAGAATTCGCGAGTCCATGCCAATATAAATAAATAAGGTGAACAAGAAAGCTCCTCCTTACAGTTGAGAGCCAACTCATGATGGTAGAAGGAATGACTGAATTAAAATGCCACCATTTGGCAACCATAACAGTATTTGAGTCAGTCGAGAATCATCAATGGATGATTCATCACAGGATATTTGCCAAGTCTCAGAGTATCTCCTCACAAGAGACCCATTGATCACAAGGATAGAAGAGTGCCTTTACAGGGCTTCCCTGGTGGCGCAGTGGTTGAGAGTCAGCCTGCCGATGCAGGGGACACGGGTTCGTGCCCCGGTCCGGGAGGATCCCATATGCCGCGGAGCAGCTGGGCCTGTGAGCCATGGCCGCTGAGCCTACGCGTCTGGAACCTGTGCTCCACAACGGGAGAGGCCACACGGTGAGAGGCACCCCCCACCAAAAAAAAAAAAAGAGTGACTTTACAGTGGAGAAAACCAGTGGACACTACCTTTTACTAGGACTAATTGACAGCATGTCTCTTCTGTGCGGCATTGAGAAGAACTCATCATGTCCTCAGTGGAAGTCCTAAAAACAGTACATAACCTGAATCTCACCATGAGGAAGACAACCCAAACGGAGGTGTGTTCCTTTCAAAAATGTCAATGTCATGAAATAGAAGGATTCAGGAATTGTTCCAGATGTCAAGACACGTGACAAAGGGAATGTAACACCTAATCGTGGATTTTCTTGGGCTGAAAAGAACATTACAGGGACACTTGGCAACATCTGAGTAAGGTTTACTGATTAGGTAACTAACGTATTGCATCAGTGTTAATATGATTTAGGTGATTGCATTGTGGTTTTGAGAGGCAGGATTTGTAGGCAGACTTTTTGGAAATATACACAAGTACTGAGGGATAAAGGGCATCGGATCTACAACATCTTAAATGTTAAAAGAAAAAAATGATTGATAGATAAAGTAAATAGAGCAAATGCTAACATTTGAGGTGTGGGGGGGAAAGGGTGTCCAGGAATTCTTCACTATTTTAGCTACACTTTGTAAGTCTGAAATTATGTGGGTTGTTTTTGTTTAATGTCCAGCGCACAAAGTAACTGACAGCAGTTTCTGTTGTTAATCAATTAACAACAGTAATGAAACCCTGGGTGTAGTCTAAAGAGTTTAGAAGCCAAGAGGAAAATGAGTACAAAACCAACATGAGGATTTGCTAAAGAGTGCGTTTTGGGTTTGCAGTACAAAATGTGACTCTCCATCTGCCTTCTGTGACTCACTTTGTTTCAGTTCCTCTTGGCAGCTGTGGTCCAAGGATTGGGGTCCCTGTGTGGTCTTATAGGAAATGCAGGTTTTATGAAGTGCATCCTGCATAAGGTGGAGGCCAGTGGGGTTGACTGATGCTATGTCTCGGGCTCATATGCCTGGAAGGGACAGCAGTGCACCAAATCCTGGGTCTCCCTTCCAGCCCCAGTGAACTCCATAGAAAGCCATTTCAGGTTAAAAGTTTAGTCCTGGCCCTGTCGCTGTCCATCTGGAGGACATAAATATGTGGCAGTACTTTTAGCAGCACAAAGTTGCACACATATGCTGGGGAGCCTGGGGCTTTGTGGTTAAGAGGGCACCTCTGGAGTCAGATAGACTGCTTCCAAAACTCAGATACGCCACTCATCAGATAGACAATTTGGGGTAGGTCATGAAACCTCTATGCCTCCAATTTTCCTCGTCCACAAAATGGGGGTAATAACTTTAATACAGAGGGATGTGTTCAGTAAGTGAGATAATGCAAATGATATAGCTTTTATGCTCATGCATCCTGACGTATCTTCAGGTATAAACTAATGTTATTATGATGTCATTCTGAAATTATCTAGAGTCAGAGCCATTCCATTAAAATATGCTGGAACTTCTTTCCTTCTCCTTTACCTGCCCTGGCCAGCCCATCTTCTGATAACACCAATCACCAACTGCTTTTAGTGTTGATTTTCTTCTGACTTCAGTTCCTACTGGGGTCCTGGGGATGGCGGGCAGGGGCGTGGGGAGAGAACTTCTTCCTGCCTCTTTCTCTCCCATCTCAAGGTTCCAGTTCGCTAACTGAGCCCTGGGGTTCTGGAGACTTCTGTGATTCTGCAAGAAGTTCATCTTGTGTGAGAAGTTTACCTGGAAAACATGTGGCTGAAGATGGAACTTCAGTGCTAGGCCCCCGGAACAGTGGAATATGTTTTCACTTCCACTCTCTGCCAGGCACACGAGCCTGTGCAAATTCTGGTCCCCACACAGAGGCAGAGGAAGAAACCTGCCTCGCTCTTAGGACTGGGAGACTCTACACTCAGGATCTCAGAATAGCACTCCCCGCCACCAATCTGTCCACAGTGGCCTTAGCCAAACCCCAGGAATGGAGGCTTGACAGGAATGTGTCATAAGAAAGATATTCCTCCAGACTCCTCTCTCCCGGGCTCCACACCCATATTTCTGCCTGCTTGCTGGACATCGCTAGATGACCCGCAGGCACCTCAGCCTCGGCATGTCCAAAATGACACCTCGCCCCCCTTTCTCCTATGCCCTCTGTTTTGGGTGATGTCACAAGCCAAGTTGGAAATCTCAAAATCATCCTCCCCTGAGCTGTTCCTTTAGGAAGGTCCTGTCCATTCCGAATCCCAAACGGCCCAGACCTGATTCTCCCTCTTCATGTCACATGTTGACTTTCAGGTCTTTATGATCTCTCTCTCCCTTGGACTATTTCAGCAGCCTCCTACCTAGTTTCCCTTCTACCAGGTCCCACAAGTCTGGTCCACTCTTCACATTAAGGGCAAAGTTACCTCCGGAGTAGGAAATGTGATGATTCTCCCACCATGGTGAAGCATGTGCTGGCTCCCCCAGTGACTCAAGGATGGAGTGTGGACTCTCGAGTGGGCATGCAAGGCTCAGCCCATCTCTCCAGCTTCATCTTTCCCCAAATCCCCACCCGCCAGCATACGAGACTGCTTGCTGGTTCCCTGAATCCTCCTTATTCATTCACTAGTGAGCTTTGAACGAGGTCTTCCTTCTGTTTGGACTCTCCTTTCTCCTCCATTTTTTAACCCAGAAGATCCCTACTTACCTTTCAAACTGAGTTCAAAAGTCACCTTCTCTGGAAAGGAAGTCTCCTTGTCTCCCTCTTCTCTGCTCCCAGAGCATGTTTTCCACGCCTTTGTTAGTATAACCCGCGAGTCTGCCTCGTCATTGGTTGTTTCTATGTTTATACTGCATCCTCTTCATGATCAAGGATTCTGTGCTGTTGACTTACGTACTCCCAGCGCTGAACTTGCCTGTCTTGGGGAAAAGACATGTATAACGTGCCTAGAGTACCACAGAGCACCACTGTGCCCTAGAAGCATTGCCCTTTTGCTGTAGCTTTATAATCTTGCCTAAATACTAGAATGTTGGTTCTTATGCAAGGTAGAGTCCAAGGCTCCAAATTCACCTTTATCTCAACCTTCTTCCAGGTGAACTTGTATTCTTTCTTTACCTGTCTCCCTGATCTCCTGCCTTCTCAGCAGATCTCTGAGGGGATGTCTCTGGCCATTAAAAAAAAAAAAAAATGTATCCTGGATTTGCTGGCTGGGGTAATTTACTTTCTATGAGATCAGAGAAAAAGCTGATCTTGTTAAAAGGCTTTAGCTATTATCCCCCAGAGATAGAATAATATGTAAACAGCATAAAATGCTGACATGTGAGGTGTCCATTTGCACACATGGTCATGTTTTCCTATGATATTTAGAAGCAGGGTTAGACTGACCCTGGCATTCACTTAACAGCCTTTGTTCTAATTTCTTCCACAATGAGTTTTGTTCCAACTTTCTGGTCATTTCTACTTCGGGAGGTGGCCAAGGTCCAGGCAGTACCTGTGGTCACGCCAAGGCTCTGCGCCCCTCCACCCCGGGGGCTTGGTCTGCCTCTTGGAGTGCATGCATTCTGACAGATGCAGTACATGCAGGGGGCAGACCCCATAGTCTGAGGAGATGGGCGCCTCCTGCACGGGATCTCATTTTTCTCCATCTGTACAAACATTTGGGGCCTTGGGCTTTGTGATTCACACAATGACTATCCATCTGCCCATTTACTCCAGAAAGGAAGAAGGATTTCTTCACACGCAGTTGGCCCAGATTCAGACATGAGCTGAGTCATCCTGTCACATATTCGGGAGCCACCTGTCTGACCCATACACTGTAGTAGATCTCCATAATAATAAGGCTTCCCATTACATGAAGATGAGTATTACTTGTGTACTACCCTCTACACTCCCAAACCAACCTGGAATTCCCAGCCTGGGCCAGTAATGGGATAGGTCAGGGCTGGCCGATGTTGTAGCTCCCGCCCCTTGGTCCCTCCCTACACCTGGCAGACATGCTAACTGATTGATGAACTCTCCTCCTCCGAGCCCGGAAACAAACCCTCACAATCGGTCGGACTTGGCACCAGAGATGAAAGCATATTGATACCTGAAGGTTAGATTGGGAAGACGTGGTTATTTTCTGGGTGAGGAGGGTAGTCTCCTGAAGGCTACTTTTATTTGCTTGTATATATAATGATTTATTGGGGGTTGGGGTGGGGAGCTTGGAGGAACTCAGAAGGTAATACATACACACACTGAGTCCAAAATTCAAAAGGTATAAAAGAAAAGTGAAATTTTTCTTTCCCACCTCTGTTTCCCTCCGTGGAGGCAATCCATATCATTGGGCTTTTTGTGTGTGTTTTTGTACACACACACACACACACACACACACACACACACACACACACACACACAGAGGCTGTATTAGCTTACCAAGGCTGCTGCAGGCTAGAAGTCTAAGAACAAGGTATTGGTAGGGTTGGTTCCTTCTGAAGGCTGTGAGAGAGGGTATGTCCCATGCCTGTTTCCTAGCTTCTGGTGTCTTGCTGGCAATCCTTGACATTCCTTGGCCTGTAAGTGCATCACCCAATCTCTGCCTTTGTGTTCACGTGGCATTCTCACTCTGTGCATGTGTATCCAAATATCACCTTTTTATAGGGATACCAGTCATATTGAATTAGGGTCCAATCTCATGGCCATATTTTAATTAACTACCTCTGTAAAGACCTTATCTTCCAAGTAAGATCATATTTGGAGGTACTGGGCGTTAGGTCCTCAACGTTAAGAATTTGGGGATGACATAATTCAACACATGTAACACGCATTTAGGTATACGCAGATTTTTAAGTAAATGACAGCATGCTGTAAACACTCTTCTGCATCTTGCTTTCTTTAATATTCTTGGGAATATTTCTGTATCAATACATAGAGACCGTCCTTTTTAATGGCTACGTAGGGCTGCATCACTTGGGGATGTAGTTATTTATTTATTCAACATCTCTTAGTGATGGACATTAAGCTCCTTTCAATCTTTTGCTATTACAACAAGTTTTCCCTGAATGTCCTTGAACATGTCCTTTCACACTTTGAATGCAAATGTAGCTGTAATAGAAATTCTTAGACAATTCAAAGGGTAAGTGCACTTTGATTTCAATATGCGTGTAAACTGCTCTTAATTGCCAAGAGAAAAGGCAGAGAAGAGGGGTTTATTTGATTAGCTAATTGCCACAATGGATCCCTTTCGGGGTTAAAATACAGGACTAGAAAGAGCCCACAGAAGGGGGGAGGAGGACCTTTCTAAAACTGGCACTTGTGAACCCCCAACTGGAAATGACATCCTTAGTCTGTGCCATGGACAGGCACTTCTGAGTCTGCGGTAAGACTATCTCCTCCCTCTGAGCCCAGAGACTGGAGCTGGGTCCAGGGACTCCTGCCTGCCTGAGCTTTCAGTCCAGGGCTCTGGGGGGAGGGGTGAGAGGCTTGGGGGACTGGAGGGTGGAGGGTAGAGCCCCAAACACAGAAGAAGATGCTTCAGCTGAAGACCAGGCCTAGTGTGGTCCAATCGCCTTTATTCTTTCTCCCTGGTACCCTTCCTGTTCAGCTGCTGTGGCATGCTAAACCTCCAGTTGCATTTTGGCCAGGAATCCCCATTCCGATGAGGTCTCTAACCTTGCTGAGGGTGTGAGGGCATCTGCAGTGAGTCATCCGACAACGGCATGGCCCAGCTTTTCAACATAACTGCTAGCTGGAAACTTGTAAGCCCTCCCTCAGTTTTTGCTTATATGTGGGAGCCTGACTCATGGAGGTGAACTTGTTTGGGCTCTTTGTAGCCCTCTCCTCACAGAATCACAGGGTTTTCAGTATTGTCAGGTAATCCAGAAGCTTGTCCTTTGTTGTTGGAGAAGCTGAAGCCCAAAGGAGTGACATGGGTGAGACCCATTCAACACCCACCCACTGGGGCCCAGGCGCAATGCTAAATCCTGGGGTTGCAGGTACGATTAAGACAGACTTGACCCCTCCTCTCCTCACAGCCCTGTAGAGAAGACAGCCACGAACAAATGATTTGCATTAGTCAAATGTGCACAAATAAAGAAATGAACAAAAATGAAAGATGTGAGAGTTGTGAAGGAGACATTCCTGGTGCCAGAAGGGTGTATGGGGTCAGGGACAGCTCCAAGCAGGAGGCAACATTTAAGCTGTGACTCAAAGAAGGCTCCATCTGTGAAGAACAGAGCTGCTGAAAGGGCCTTGTCCCATGGTCATCCTGTCGGGACCAACAAAGTAGGACAGAAACCATTCCTCTCACAGGCCACTGCAGACTTCAACCATAAAGGAGAAAATTCCCTCTGAAGACAGTTGGCTGCTTCCACTGCAGAAGCCTTCTATAGGGAATTTGCTGGCCTAGGAAGAGTTTGGAAGATTCTTTCAGGATGAATAAAGGATTGTTTGCTGCAGGATGGAGCGCTCATGCCTCCCTTCTGGGAAGGGACTTAGAGTACCTTGCCTCTACCTTATTGTTAAAAAAGAAAGCAACCAGGTTTGTTTGGAGGTGGGAGGCCACAGCCAGGCAAAACAGCTGCTAACTCTTCAGGCCCAGCTGATGCTTCCCACCTGACAGATGAGGGCCTGCTGGCCTCCACCCTGGGCCAGGGCGGGAACAGCGCCGGAGGGGAGTTTTTCTCTGTGCTCTGTCAGCCTGACCTTCCTTGGGCCCAGTTTTGTTTTGTGCCAGCCATAATTACCTAATTTATGTATTTCTGGTAAATATGAGTGTAGCTCGGAGCCATTAAAGACATTAGTACAGGTCTGAGACCCAGGATGTCTGGAGTTGAGCTCGAGCAGGACCGCTGCCCAGGTCAACGACCCAGCGAGTGCCCCACGGGCCTCTGTTGCTAGATTGTGTGAGTGTGGAGATGGGGGAAAGGAACTTGGCAGGCAGTAATCTGACCTGGTAACTGTCATCCATGAACACTAAAGGGAGAACTTACTTGACTCCCTTTCACTTTAGCACCCTGTGAAGCTGGTACGATGGGCTCCGTTTTACAGATGAGAAGACTGAGGCACAGAATGATTCGTCCAAGTTCACAAAGCCTGTAACTGCTGGAGCTGGTGTTTGAACCCAGATCTTCAGACACCTGACCTTCCTTATAAACAGTCGTCTAGGGCCAAATGCCCAACAGAAAATCAATCTAATAACACAGTAGTTTTGTCCTTCTCGACCCCTTCTTTCTCATCAAGGTACTTGTTTCACTGCCCAGCAGGACCAAATTAAGGGTGTAGGCAGAAATGGAGAGAGCAGCCTTTCTGTTTGTTTTACAACTAACCCAGGGTAAGAGTGACTAAAGGGAAAGATGTTTGGGGTGGGGGTGGGGGGATGGGAAATGCAGTGGGGATTTTGTTGTTTCCAGAACAGTCATCTAACTTTGATCAGGGAGGGGCGGGTCTAGGGTCTCAATCTTATCCCTCATCAACATATGTGAAACTATAACTGCTGGTGGACCCCTAATCCGGAGATGTCCGTAAACTGTTTTAGGGACAGTTTCCTAGCTTTTCATCCACAAAAGCCCTTCCGAGAACTCCCGATCTTAAGATGGTGTGTGCCAGTGTGAGGAGGTACAAGGGATTTGGTGAGATCTCTGCTCTTCCAACCCAGCTCTTCAGCTGTGTTTGAAACAAAGACGTGGTCCAAGTGCCAGAATCTCTGCCTGGATAAAAATAGACTAGTCTTTCGAGCTGATGGCTGTGGCTGAATCCTTGAGCATGAAAGCAGTAGACTGAAAAAAACCTCCCCACTCATACCCACACCCGGTGGATAGCAGAGGGCACGGGAACAGAAATGCCCCAGGCCCACGGAGGATTTTTATTTTATGTTGCTCATCTGTTTCATGGGTTACTCGGGTACTCTGCTGCCTCTTCTTAACGCTTCTCTGAACCAACGCAAGTCAGACCTTGGCCAAATTTATTCGCTCTCCAGGTCTTAGTTCCTTATTGATAAATGGAGTGATTGAATTAGAGCCTTTCTGAGATCATACGCATTTCAAAATCTATGATTCCTCTTCATTGACTGTATGGGACCAGGGCAGAGATGGGGAGTGGGGATGGGGTGGGAGGGGACGGTAGGAGCAGTGTGCCTGGGGCCACCAATAAGGAGATACGTTGTCTATAGAGAAGTCAAACAGCTAAGAGCTGGTGTGCTTTTTTACTGAGCTGGCAATTCTAAACCAGGTCATGATAAAATATTCCTCCCTGCAAGGTGTTCTGTTGGTATGCCTCCTTTTGGTATGCCACTGAATGAGACTTTTTTTTTTTTTTAAGATGAACCGTTTTTCAAGGCAGAAATAGAGACACAGATGTAGAGAACAAACATATGGACACCAAGGGGGGAAAGCGGGGGGCGGGGGTGGTGGTGGTGTGATGAATTGGGAGATTGGGATTGACATGTGTACACTGATGTGTATAAAATAGATAACTAATTTAAAAAAAGATTTTTTTTGATGTGAACCATTTTTAAAGTCTTTATTGAATTTGTTACAATATTGCTTCTGTTTTATGTTTTTGGTTGTTTTTTTTTTTGGCCAAGAGTCATGTGGGATCTTAGCTCCCTGACTAGGGATCAAACCCTCACCCCGTGAATTGGAAGGTGAACCCTTAACCACTGGACTGCCAGGGAAGTCCCTGAATGAGACTCTTTCGGTTGGTAGTGATAGAAACCAAACTCAGAATGGCTTAAATAAGAAAGGATTTTGTTGGCCCACAGAAGTGAAGAGACCAGGAGATGCAATTGCATTCAGAAATGGTTGTATCCAGATGCACAATGACGTCATCAGAGAGCTGCCCCCTCTGTCTCTTCCCTCAGCTTTATTTCATTTTCAGGCAGGCTTTCTCACAGTACCAACATAGCCACCAGGTGGGCATAGCTCCAGGTGGGCATTCTATCAGCTAAAGTACCTCAGAGAGTCCCTCTGTCCCCAAAATTTCAGCAAAACTTCTAGGTTTTACCCTGGACCAACTTGGTTCCCATGACCACCTCTAATCTACTTGGATGGAATATGCTGACTCATCATCTGCCTAGTCAAGCTCAGGGGCAAGGTCAGCACATGAACTGAGAATGATAGAGGGTCCTTTCTCCCAAAGAATATGGAGGGAGTGGTACTAGAAGAACGGTAGACAGATGTTCAGCACCAAAGCAGTAACTGTCCATCATATGTTCCTGTCCCCAAAGTTGGGCTCATATTATTCCTCTGGCATATCCCCCCTCCCCCACCCACTTCCTTCCCTGTCTTCCTCCCAGAGCTGAAGATTCCACCTCCTACTCCAGTGAGGTCTTCCAGCTCACAGTAGCCCATCTTCCTGTCAACTCCAAAGAATTATTGTGCATGCCTGTCACTCTGATACGTAACTAAGATCAACTGTTTATTTGTTGTTCATTGTAAAAGTAACACGTGTCTATTTTAGAAAAATAGAGAAGAAACAAAAATATTATCTGTGGCTTGCCTTCTTAGTGGCAGGGCATCCAGGATGGCATTATCGTAGAACAGGACCAGTCTACCTTATATGAGAGCAGCCTGCCTTCTCCCAATTCTTCCAGCTAATAAGAGGACTATTTTAATGCTTTATCAGCCAGAGAACAGGTGCCTTTCCTCTCCTAGTTTCACGTACAGTTTACATGAAAGTAAAGCTGATTTGGGATGGATTTATTGTGAATGGTAATAACGGCTAGCATCCATTAAATATTCAGTATACTGACCATTCACCTATGTTTTATTATTGAATCTTCACAAAAACATTGTGAGGTAGGAACTGTGGTTTCTCCATTTGGCAGATAAGGAAACAGACGTCCAGAGGTTAAGCAACTTGTCCAAGATGACATACCTAGTAAATGGTAGAGACAGGATTTGAACCCAGGCCTGTCTCCAAATCCTGTGCTCTTAAGCCCAAGTTACACTCTACATACTGCCTGACTCGTACTACTTGATTGGTAATATTAATGGTGGTCTGCCTAATTGCTGATAGCTTTCCAATGAAGTCATTTCGGGTATGCTCAGGTGACTGTAATTATATGGAACTCAAATCAAAAGCAGCACCCCTCCCCCCCCGTCCTTCCCCGGAAAAAAAAATCCTTCAAAAAGAGCACATATTCCATTATATTATAGATTCAGCCATTCATTACTCTATCCATTCCTTCACCAAATATTCATTTACTGGGTGCTTTGTAATAGACAGGGCAATTGACCCTGAAGCGTCCCTTCCACCCATTGATTAGGCTTTAAGACAGTCATGATTAGTCAGCTCTCTCTTGCTACTGATTGGTTGAAGGGTAGGCAGGCCCAAGCCAGTTTGGGCCAATGAGAAGTGAGTATGGGCTCTTAAGGCCGTCCGGAAGGAAGCCCTGCGTCTCTGCCGCAGGCAAACGGGTGGCCGGCGCCATGTTGCAGACCGAGGGAGAAACCCATCTCGGCCTGAGGCGGACGTGTGCAGAGGTGAGTGCTGCCAGAAGCCGATTTTGAGCTTCAACATCGCACTCTCTGAGGTACGGCTTTTTTTTATTGTAGTATTGCTTAAGCTGGTTTGAGTCGAGTTTTTAGCACTTGCGGCCCAGCTTTTTAAGTACCTGCCCAGGTGTGTAGGGTGTCTGCCTCACACTGGCTAGGCAGGCGTTCAGCCGCAGCCGGGCCTGCCTAGTGATAAGTCTGTATAGCCACTCAAGCTGCTCATCTCCTGAGCCCGACTGGACCTTCCCCGAGGGCAAGGACACCCGAATTCTTTTTGGCACCCTGGATGCACGTGCTGGAAAACTGCCGTGGAAAACGTTTGTGGAGTGTGTGTGTGTGTGTGTGTCTGTGTGTCTGGGTTTACCTCTGATACCAGTGACAGGTTCAGGGAGGGGATTTATGTTTTCGAGTATCTGCTCTCTGTTGCAGCTGCTTTACATATACAGAAGCTAATTTCTTCCTTGAGCAAATCCCGAGTCAGCTGCGGTGATGATTACGTGTTTTATCGATGAAGAGCCTAAAGCCTAGACGAGTTTTAAGCTCACGTAATTTGTAGGTGGTGGAGGTTCGAGCCTGCTGTCTGTTCACGCTACACAGTTATCACAGGATACTGTAGTGCAGCCTATAGAGGCTTCATTATCGGAAAGTGGGTGGTGGCCCCAAACCAGAGGAAACCCTTTTCACTACAGGTATAATCTATTAACGAAACACCTAGGATTTGCCCTCTGCTCTCCCTCTTTTTGTGTTGGTACGGGAGGTCCATTGTAAACACGTGTGGCCAGCTTGTCCCTAGAACCTGAGAACAAATGACTTCATTTTAATCCTTTATCATGGGGTCAAAAGAGAATAATCAGTCCCTTCCTGTGGGCAGCCTGGCTAATAAAGTATTTAACTTATCCCAGCTCATCCTTTGCCCCAGATGCAAAAATGATGGTAGACGTCTATTGTACAGTATTTCTTTGTACTTATTTAATTTGCTCTTGGAAGAGTGACTATAGTCAGTTTGTGCTTTAAAAGGGAACTTGAGGGCTTCCCTGGTGGCGCAGTGTTTGAGAGTCCGCCTGCCGATGCAGGGGACGCGGGTTCGTGCCCCGGTCTGGGAAGATTCCACGTGCCGCGGAGAGGCTGGGCCCGTGAGCCATGGCCGCTGAGCCTGCGCGTCCGGAGCCTGTGCTCCGCAACGGAAGAGGCCACAACAGTGAGAGGCCCGCGTACCGCAAAGAAAAAAAAAAAAAAAAAAAAATGGGAACTTGAAAAATCCCTCTAAAAGTTCTCTTCCTCTACTGCTTTCGTAAGTAGAGATATAAGAGGGATATGTTATATTTTTTTAAATTCCCATTTTACAGTGGCTTAAGGTCATTATTTTAGATTGGATTTCATCAAATATTAGTTTAAGAAATGTTACTAATAAAATGCTAATCACTGTGCTAAGCTCTGGGGGTAGGTGATCAACACAAACGTAGGCCTTTGCTCTGAAGCACATGTAATCTGTGGTACTACAAGCTTGGTTTGAGTGTCTGTGTTGACTATAAGAGCCCCTGATAACATCCTACAATTTTGGATTTGGAGTGTAAACACTAAAGGCATAATCCTTTTTCTTTAAAAATGAAGTGCTAAAGCTGTTGTCCGTGAATTTTAATGTTCTGGGTAATTGGCCCTTTATTGACCCTCATTATAATTGAAGGTCAACCTCTGCTGTAGTCAACAGCTCTTTTCCAGATTATTGAATATCATTGATGATATTAATTACTATGCTTGGGACAAATTTCTTCCCATCTACCCATAACTGGTAGGGGAAATGGGTCCTTTTAGGATCATGTTTATTACAGTGCCTTATTCCCATGTTGTACACACAAAACACAGTTTCTTATAAAACACTTAGGAATTTAGTATATTCTGGAAACATTCGTATTCAAGGTAAAAATAATGCTGAGACTTTCTTCCTGTGGTTCTGAAGACCAAAAGATGGATCTGGTTAGAGCAAGAAGTGCTTGGGAGAAATATTTTCTCAGCTCTGTACTTAAATGTGTATTTATTAATGAATTCTTGGAACACATCAACCATAAGAGGTTTCAGCAAAATCCAGTCTTTCAGCTGAATCTCTGGCAGCTTTGTACATGAGAGGTGGTGTCATATCAGCTTTCTGGTTCATGTTTGTGATTTGACAGTGTCTGTCTTTGATACTTGGCCACAAGAAGGTATGTAATTTGTGATATATTTAAGTGGGAAACAGCTGAACTGTTCATGGCCCCCAGGTCACAGAGATTATGCCTTGTTTAATCAGATGTATCACCCTGCTCTGATGCACTGTATCGTTCAAAGTGTACAATTCAGTGATTTTTAGTATATTCACAAAGTTCTGCAATCATTAGCACTAATTCCAGAACATTGTTATCACCTGAAAAAGAAACGTTATGGCCATTAGCAGTTATTTCCTCTCTCCCTGCTTCCCTTGCTCTGGCAACAGCTCATCTACTCTCTGTCTCTATGGATTGCCTACTCTGGATATCTCTTATAAATGGAATCATACAATATGTGGTCTTATGTGACTGGTTTCTTTTACTTCACATGAATTTAAGGTTTGTCCATGTTGTAGCATGTAACAGTACTTCGTTCTTTTTTTAATGGTTGAATAATGCTACATTGTATGCATATATTACATTTTATTTATCCACTCATCAGTTGATGGACATTTGGGTATTTACACCTTTTGGCTATTGTGAATAATGCTGCTGTGAACATTCATGTACAAGTTTTTGTGTAAGAAAAACTATTTTGTAAGAAAAAGTATTCTCTTGAATATATACCTAGGAGTGGAATATCGGGGACATACAGTAATTCTAGGTTTAACTATGTGAGGAAGTGCACTGGGTTTTACACAGTGGGTGCACCATTTTACATTTCCAACAGCAATGTATAGGGATACCAGTTTTTCCACATCCTTGTCAACACTTTTTATTGTCTGTCTTTTTAATTGTAACAATCCTGGAGGATGCTGACACACTGTATTTCCATGGTAGAAAGTATATTTTCACATTTTTAGGATTAGAGGTCTGTTCACTACAAAATCAGCATTTTAATCTAAATCTTTGTCTTATTTTTGACCTCCTGAAGCCTGCAATTTGAATAATTCTACTGTTGTGTTATTTGCTTTCATGTACAGATTAATCTTTGAAAATTCTTAATTATAGCTTGAGATTTTGCAGCTCTCTTGTGGACTTTATTGAAAGTACCAGCTATGCTTGAAAAAGCTCATAATTTAGATAAAACTTAAAAATTATTTTTAGTCTTTTGACTACATTCCCCTGCCCCAGTCCGTTTTTAATGCTTCAGACTGTTATATAATGTTACTGAAACAACTGCTAAACACAGATTTTCAAAGGCATTACTAAACACATGCAGTAACAAAACTTTCTTCTTTGCTTTATAAGTCACCCTTGCCGTTGACTTTGAAGGTATTTCCAAATTATTTATTGACATTGTACATTAAGCTCTTTCTTCAAGGAGGGCTCTGTGAGCCAGAAAAATAGTAAATTTTTCCTACCCTCGTAACAAATTTTTAAGTGTACAATACAATATGGTTAACTAGGCACAGTGTTGTTCAGCAGATCTTCATCTTGCATAACTGAAATTTTATGCCTATCGATTAGCAACTTCCTGACCTTAACCTCCTCCCCCCAGCCCCTGGCAAGCAACATTCCACTCTGAGATTCTATGAGTTTGACTATTTTAGATGTCTCATGTAAGTGGTATCGTGCATTATTTATTATTCTATGACTGGCTTACTTCCCTTAGCATAATGTCCTCTGGGTTCATCTATGTTGTTGCATATTGCAGAATTTTCTTCTCTTTAATGCCTAAATAACATTCCATTGTATATGTATACCACATTTTCTTTACCTCTTCATCCCCTGATGGACATTTACATTGTTTCCACATCCTGGCTGTTGTGAATAGTGGCTGCTGTGAACTTGGGGGTGCAGATATCTCTTCAAGATCCCGATTTCCATTCTTTTGGATATATACCCAGAAGTGAGATTGCTGGATCATATGGTACTTAAATTTTGAATTTTTTGAGGAGGCTCCATGCTGTTTTCCATAGCAACTCCACCATTTTGCATTCCTACCAACAGTATACAAGGGTTCCTGTTTACCCACATCCTCACCAACACTTGTTGTATTTTGACTTTTTGGTAATAGCCATCCTAACAGGTAGAAGCTTTGTGGTCTTAATTTGTGTTTCCCTAATGATGAGTGAAGCTGAGCCATCTTTTCATATTCATGTGGGCCATTTGTGCATCTTCTTTGGAGAAATGCCTATTTAAGTCTTCAGCCCATTTTTTTTTTTTAATTGGGGTATAGTTGTTTTACAATGTTGTGTTAGTTTCTACTGCACAGCAAAGTGGAGTTTCCTGTGCTATAGAGCAGATTCTCATTAGCTATCTGGTTTATACATATTAGTGTATATATTAATCCCAATCTCCCATTTCATCCCACCACCCCTTTACCTGCTTGGTGTCCATACGTTTGTTCTCTACATCTATGTCTCTATTTCTGCCTTGAAAACCCGTTCATCTCTACCATTTTTTTAGATTCCACAAATATGCATTAATATACAATATTTGTTTTTCTCTTTCTGACTTACTTCACTCTGTATGACAGTCTCTAGGTCCATCCACGTCTCTGCAAATGACCCAATTTCGTTCCTTTTTATGGCTGAGTAATATTCCATTGTATATATGTACCACATCTTCTTTATCCATTCGTCTGTCGATGGACATTTAGGTTGCTCCTGTGACCTGGCTATTGTAAATAGTGCTGCAGTGAACATTGGGGTGCATGTGTCTTTTGGAATTATGGTTTTCTCTGGGTATATGCCCAGTAGTGGGATTGCTGGGTCATATGGTAATTCTATTTTTAGTTTTTTAAGGAACCTCCATACTGTTCTCCATAGTGGCTGTATAAATTAAATTAACATTCCTACCAAAACAATGCAAGAGGGTTCCCTTCTCTCCACACCCTCTGCAGCATTTATTGTTTGTAGATTGTCTAATGATGACCATTCTAACCAGTGTGAGGTCATACCTAATTGTAGTTCTGATTTGCATTTCTTTAATAATTAGTGATGTTGAGCATCTTTTCATGTATTTGTTGGCCATCTGTATGTCTTCTTTGGAGAAATGTCTATTAACTCTTCTGCCCATTTCTGGATTGGGTTGTTTGTTTTTTTCATATTGAGCTGCATGAGCTGTTTGTATATTTTGGAGATTAATCTTTGACCATTTATTCATTTGCAAATATTTTCTCCCATTCTGAGGGTTGTGTTTTCATCTTGTTTATGGTTTCCTTTGCTGTGCAAAAGCTTTGAAGTTTTATTAGGTCCCATTTGTTTATTGTTGTTTTTATTTCCATTACTCTAGGAGGTGAGTCAAAAAAGATCTTGCTGTGATTTATGTTAGAGAATGTTCTTCCTGTGTTTTCCTCTGAGAGTTTTATAGTGTCCGGTCTTACATTTAGGTCTTTAATCCACTTTGAGTTTGTTTTTGTGTGTATGGTGTTAAGAAATCGTCTAATTTCATTTTTCTACATGTAGCTCTCCAGTTTCCCCAGCATTGTTTGTTGAAGAGACTGTCTCTCCACCATTGTGTACTGTTGCCTCCTTTGTCGTAGATTAATTGACCATAGGTGTGTGGGTTTATTTCTGGGCTTTCTCTCCTGTTCCATTGATCTATATTTATTTTTGTGCCAGTACCATACTGTTTTGATGACTGTGGCTTTGTAGTATAATCTGAAGTCAGGGAGCCTTATTCCTCCAGCTCTATTTTTCTTTCTCAAGATTGCTTTTGCTATTGGGGGTCTTCTGTGTCTCCATACAGATTTTAAGATTTTGTAAAATTCATTTTTCTGTGAAAAATGTCATTGGTAAATTGATAGGGATTGCATTTGGATTTGTAGAATGCCTTGGGTAGTATAATCATTTTAACAATATTGATTCTTCCAATCCATGAACACGGTATATCTTTCCATCTCTTTGTGTCTTCTTTGATTTCTTTCACTAGTGTCTTATAGTTTTCTGAGTACAGGTCTTTTACCTGCTTAGGTAAGTTTATTCCTAGGTATTTTATTCTTTTTGTTGCAGTGATGAATGGGATTGTTTCCTTAATTTCTCTTCCTGATCTTTTGTTGTTAGTGTATAGGGAACGCAGGAGATTTCTGTGTGTTCTTATTTATGCAACCTTACCAAATTCATTGATTAGTTCTAGTAGTTTTCTGGTGGCATGTTTAGGATTTTCTATGTATGGTATCATGTCATCTGCAAACAGTGCCAGTTTTACTTCTTCTTTTCCAATTTGTTTTCTTTTCTTTTTCTTCTCTGATTTGGAAGCTAGGACTTCCAAAAACTATGTTGAATAAAAGTGGTGAGAGTGGACATCCTTGCCTTGTTCCTGATCTTAGAGGATATGCTTTCAGCTTTTCACTGTTGAGTATGATGTTAGCTGTAAGTTTGTTGTATATGGACTTTATTGTGTTGAGGTATGTTCCCTCTATGCC
This sequence comes from Leucopleurus acutus, assembly GCF_964270905.1. Lineage (NCBI taxonomy): Eukaryota > Metazoa > Chordata > Mammalia > Artiodactyla > Delphinidae > Leucopleurus > Leucopleurus acutus. The sequence goes on along the minus strand of NC_139145.1, from coordinate 56,475,114 downwards.
CACTATCTGGAGAGTTTTTATCATAAATGGGTGTTGAATTTTGTCAAAAGCTTTTACTGCATCTATTCAGATGATCATATGGTTTTTCTTCAATTTGTTAATATGGTGTACACATTGATTGACTTGTGTATATTGAAGAATCCTTGCATCCCTGGGATAAATCCCACTTGATCATGGTGTATGATCCTTTTAATGTGTTGTTGGATTCTTTTTGCTAGTATTTTGTTGAGGATTTTTGCATCTATACTCATCAGTGATATTGGTCTATAATTTTCTTTTTTTGCTAAACTCATTAGTTCTAGTAGCTTTTTTAAAACTAGTAATTTTTGAGATGAAATTAATAAAACATAAAATTAACCATTTAATTCAGTGGCATTTAGTATATTCTCAGTGTTGTGCAACCACCATCTCTGTCTAGTTCCAAAATATTTTAATAACCCCAATGTAAAACCTTTACTCATAAAGTAATTTCTCCCCATTATTCTCTTCCCCCAGAGCCTGCCAGCCAACAGCCTTCTTTCTATATCAGTAGATTTGTCTATCCTAGGTATTTCATGTGAATGAAATTATACAATATATCACCCTTTGTGTCAGCGTTTTTCACTTAATTGGAGGTTCATCCACATGGTAGCATGAATTCGTACTTCATTTCTTTTTATGGCCGAGTACTATTCCATTGTTTATACATACTACAATTTATTTAACCATTCACCCATTGATGGTCATGTGTGCTGTTTCCCTCTTTTGGCTGTGGTGGATAGTGCTGCTATTATGAACATGTGTAAATGTATTTGCTTGAGTACCTGTTTTCCATTCTTTTGGGTTTATACCTAGGAGTGGAATTACAGGGTCATGTGGTAATTCTGTGTTTTGTTTTGTTTTTTGGTTTTTTTTTTTGCGGTACGTGGCCCTCTCACTGTTGTGGCCTCTCCCATTGCGGAGCACAGGCTCCAGATGCGCAGCCATGGCTCACAGGCCCAGCCGCTCCGCGGCATGGGGGATCTTCCCGGACCGGGGCACGAACCCGTGTCCCCTGCATCAGCAGGCAGACTTGCAACCACTGCGCCACCAGGGAAGCCCCTGTGTTTAACTTTTTGAAGTCTAGTACCTTTTTTGTAGATTCCCTAGATAGATGATCATGTTGTCTATGAGTAAAGATAGTTTTACTTGTTCCTGCTAATCTCATTGCATCTTATTCCTTTCTTGCCTAATTGTATTGGCTAAAGCCTCCAGTACAGTGGTAAATGGAAGTTGTAAGAGTATATACATCCCTGTTTATTTTTTTTTTCCTGAAATTAGGAGGAAAATATTCAGTGTTTTCCCATTAAGTATGATACTAGCAGAAGATGTTTTGTAAATACCCTTTATAAAGTTGAGGAAGTTTCCTTCTATTCCTAGTTTGCTAAGAGTTTGTTTTAAATTAGGAATGTGTGTTGGGTTTTGTCAAATGCTTTGTCTGTATCTATTTGGATAATCATATGGATTTTTCATTTTCAGTTTTTCACTGTTGTGAATTGCATCAGTTGATTTTGAAATGTGAATCCAATCTTGCATTCCTTGTGTAACCCTTTGATCATGATGTGTCATCCTTGTAATTGATTGTTAAATACTATTTGGTAAAGTTTTGTGTAGAATTTTTCCATTTATGTTCACAGGGGATATTAGTCTGTAGTTTTCTTTTCTTGTAATTTTTGTCTAATTTTGGTATCAGCATAATGGATTAGAATGGATTGAGAAGTATTCCCTCCTGTGCAGTTTTGTTTTGGGAGGAGATTCTGTAGAATTGGTATTATTTCTTCCTTAAGTGTTTGGTAGAAATCACCAGTGAAACCATGTGGGCCTAGAGTTTTCTTTATGGAAAGGTTTTTAACTGCAAATTCAATTCAATAGATATAGGGCTAATTAGGTTATCTAGTTCTTTCCTTTCTTATTTTTTAATAAATTTATTTATTTATTTTTGGCTGCATTGGGTCTTCATTGCTGTGTGTGGGCTTTCTCTAGCTGCAGTGAGCGGGGGCTGAGTGGGGACTACTCTTTGTTGTGGTGCATGGGCTTCTCATTGCGGTGGCTTCTCTTGTTCTGGAGCACGGGCTCTAGGCGTGCGGGCTCAGTAGTTGTGGTGCACGGGCTTAGTTGCTTTGGGGCATGTGGGATCTTCCCGGACCAGGGCTCGAACCTGTGTCCCCTGCATTGGCAGGCGGATTCTTAACCACTGTGCCACCAGGGGAGTCCCTTTTTCCTTTTTTTTAAACATCTTTTTTTGAACTATAATTCAGATACCAAAAAACGTACAATTCAGATACCAAAAAACGTACAGTTAAAATGTACAATTCAAAGGCTTTTTGTATGCTCAGAGTTGTGCAATCATCAATACAAGTTTCTTCTAGAACATTTTCGTTACCTTAAAAAGAAGGTTGGTACCCATTAAGCAGTCACGCTTTAATAGCCCCTCCTCCTCCCCCAGCCCCTGGGAATCTCAAATCTACTTTCTGTCCATAATACATTTACATTAAATTCCAGATTTGTTTATTCTGGACATTTAATGTAAATGGGTTTATAAAATATGTGATCTTTTGTGACTGGCTTCTTTTACTTAGCATAGTATTTGCAAAGTTCATCCAAAAAATGTATGTATCAGTATTTCATTTCTTTTCATTGCTAAATAATATTTCATTGTATGAATATACCATGTTATTTATCCATTTATCAGTTGATGGACATTTAGATTGTTTCCACTTTTTGGGCATTATGAATAATGGTGCTGTGAATAGTTGTATAGAAGTTTTGTGTGTGGATATGTTTTCTATTCCCTTGGCTATGTAAAATTTACAATCTTGATTTTTAGCTCAGATTGTCCTCCCTCTCACTAATAACAGTTAATGAAATTTAGTTCATATTTATATGTATCAGTTACAGTGATAGCTTTGGGAAACTCTCCATGTGGGGTAAACAGGCTGGTTCCCTTTCTTTGCCAGACTTCTCATTGACCAAGAAAAATTCTGCACAGAAGACTTAGATCAAATCTATAACTTCCCACTTCTCCTTTGATCTTATTGCCTTGGCACTGCTCTTCTCATGCTTTCAGATATGAGTTGGAAATGGAAGACCCTCTCTGAAGGAATGTTGAGTGCCTCTGGATGACCCCTGCCAAGGTCTGGTAGTTGGGAATGTACAGGATAATGAAAATGCAGGCCAGTAACAAAACAGTGTGACTTTTATTAATTAGGATATGTGAGGTTGGAAATTTGTATGCAGTTCTGGTGTTCACATCACTCTTCATCTGATTCACCTTGACCCTTTATGTATGTTTTTTGGGAGAGCATTAAAAACAAAATTCCCCTCTTCTTTTAGATTTCCTTAGATGTCTTAGATTTTTCTCTTATATTTCCTTGAAATCTAACATGTCTTGAGCACTTGCTGTATGGTAGTAACTGAACTAAAGCAGCTTAAATATGTCGTATCTCATTTAATTCTCATTCCTTTAAGATGTTGGTATTACTTCCATTTTTCAGTTGTGGAAGTAGGCTTAAAGTGGCTGTAGAACTTTCCCAAGGTCGCAGACTTAGTGAAGGACAAAAGTAAGGCTTGAACCCACATTTGTCTCATTATGAAGTTGTAACTACTAAGGTCTAAAATTATTAACAGTATTTGTGCCACACATTCTTTTGTATTTAAAATGAGCAGTCGTGTATGCTATGAGTTTTTTTTATCTGTCACATTGGCAGTCTGTTTGTGCATGGTTGCTATCTCAGGGTGAGTACAACATATAAAAGATTGGGAGAGAAATCTATTAATATTAAATGAGTAAGTCCTTGTCTGTGCTGAACTTCAACTCTTCCTTTAGCACCCGGCACAACGAAAACACCTTTTCATAGGCTTTCCTGAAAAACAGCTGCACTATGTATTCAAAGTACTTTGTACCAGCCTCTGATACAGTGAATGGCAATTATACTTTGCTTGTCCACTCTTAGATATTTTATATATATCTATATATATATTTACATACCATAAATTTACATACCATAAAATTTACTCGCTTTAAATGTACATGTTAATGATTTTTATTAAGTTTACTGAGTTGCAAAACCATCATTATAATGCAATTTTAGAACATTTCCATCTTCCCATACAGTTCCCTCATACCTATTTTCACTTAGGCCCTGATGCCATCCCCAGCCATAGGAAGCCATTGATCTGCTTTCTGACTCTATAGCTTTGCCTTCTCTAGACATCTCATATAAGTGAAATCAAGCAATATGTGGTCTTTTTGGTATGACTTCCTTTACTTAGCATAATGTTTTTGAGATTCATCCATATTATAGCATGCATCATTATCTTTTTTTATTGCTGTGTAGTATTTTATTGTATGGCTCTGCTGCATTTTGTGTATGTGTTCATTCATTAATGTTGTGTTTATGTTGATGGACATTTGAGTTCGTTCCCCCTCTTGGCTATTATGAATAATGGTGCTGTGAATATCTGCATGCAATGCGTCGTGTGCCCATGTTTTTTTCCTTTTGAATAGACACAGAGCAATGGAACTGATGAGCCACGTGTCTCATCTTCGATTCCTTGAGGGCAGGAACATCACGCTGAAGTTTTAGTATTGGCTTAGTGGTCTTTTAATTGACTCCTCTAGCACACTTGCCACATACTTGGTAGTGAAACTGATCAAGAGGTATTTATGATATAGTTTCATGTTCTCTGAATCTTTGTTTGGTTTTTATGCACACTATCCCCTATTACCACCACTTGGAAAGAGTTTTATTTTTTTATTTTTATTACATCTTTATTGGAGTATAATTGCTTTACAATGGTGTGTTACTTTCTGCTTTATAACAAAGTGAATCAGTTATACATATGTTCCCATAGCTCCTCCCTCTTGCATCTCCCTCCCTCCCACCCTCCCTATCCCACCCCTCCAGGTGGTCACAAAGCACCGAGCTGATCTCCCCGTGCTATGCAGCTGCTTCCCACTAGCTATCCATTTTACGTTTGGTAGTGTATATATGTCCATGCCACTCTCTCACTTTGTCACAGCTTACCCTGCCCCTCCCCATATCTTCAAGTCCATTCTGTAGTAGGTTTGTGTCTTTATTCCTGTCTTACCCCCAGGTTCTACATGGCAACTTTTTTTTTCTTAGATTCTATCTATATGTGTTAGCACATATATAGTATTTGTCTTTCTCTTTCTGACTTACTTCACTCTGTATGACAGACTCTAGATCCATCCACCTCACTACAAATAACTCAATTTCGTTTCTTTTTATGGCTGAGTAATATTCCATTGTATATATGTGCCACATCTTCTTTATCCATTCATCCGATGATGGACACTTTGGTTGTTTCCATCTCCTGGCTATTGTAAGTAGAGCTGCAATGAACATTTTGGTACATGACTCTTTTTGAATTATGGTTTTCTCAGGGTATATGCCCAGTAGTGGGATTGCTGGGTCAAATGGTAGTTCTATTTGTAGTTTTTTAAGGAACCTCCATACTGTTCTCCATAGTGGCTGTAACAATTCACATTCCCACCAGCAGTGCAAGAGTGTTCCCTTTTCTCCACACCCTCTCCAGCATTTATTGTTTCTAAATTTGTTGATGATGGCCATTCTGACCGGTGTGAGATGATATCTCATTGTAGTTTTGATTTCCATTTCTCTAATGATTAATGATGTTGAGCATTCTTTCATGTGTTTGTTGGTAATCTGTATATCTTCTTTGGAGAAATGGCTATTTAGGTCTTCTGCCCATTTTTGGATTGGGTTGTTTGTTTTTTGTTATTGAGCTGCATGAGCTGCTTGTAAATTTTGCAGATTAATCCTTTGTCAGTTGCTTCATTTGCAAATATTTTCTCCCATTCTGAGGGTTGTCTTTTGGTCTTGTTTATGGTTTCCTTTGCCGTGCAAAAGCTTTGAAGTTTCATTAGGTCCCATTTGTTTATTTTTGTTTTTATTTCCATTTCTCTACGAGGTGGGTCAAAAAGGATCTTGCTGTGATTTATGTCATAGAGTGTTCTGCCTGTGATTTCCTCTAAGAGTTTGAGAGTTTCTGGCCTTACATTTAGGTCTTTAATCAATTTTGAGCTTATTTTTGTGTATGGTGTTAGGGAGTGTTCTAATCTCATACTTTTACATATACCTGTCCAGTTTTCCCAGCATCACTTATTGAAGAGGCTGTCCTTTCTCCACTGTACATTCCTGCCTCCTTTATCAAAGATAAGGTGACCATATGTGTGTGGGTTTATCTCTGGGCTTTCTATCCTGTTCCATTGATCTATCTTTCTGTTTCTGTGCCAGTACCATACTGTCTTGATTATTGGTAGCTTTGTAGTATAGCCTGAAGTCAGGAAGCCTGATTCCTCCAGCTCCGTTTTTTGTTCTCAAGATTGCTTTGGCTATTCAGGGTCTTTTGTGTTTCCATACAAATTGTGAAATTTTTTGTTCTAATTCTGTGAAAAATGCCAGTGGTAGTTTGATAGGGACTGCATTGATTCTGTAGATCGCTTTGGGTAGTCCAGTCATTTTCACAGTGTTCAGTCTTCCAATCCAAGGACATGGTATATCTCTCCATCTATTTGTATCATCTTTAATTTCTTTCATCAGTGTCTTATAATTTTCTGCATTCAGGTCTTTTTGTCTGCTTAGGTAGGTTTATTCCTAGATATTTTATTCTTTTTGTTGCAGTGGTAAATGGGAGTGTTTTCTTAATTACACTTTCAGATTTTTCATCATAGTGTATAGGAATGCCAGAGATTTCTGTGCATTAATTTTGTATCCTACTTTACCAAATTCATTGATTAGCTCTAGTAGTTCTCTGGTAGCATCTTTAGGATTCTCTATGTATAGTATCATGTCATCTGCAAACAGTGACAGCTTTACTTCTTTTCCGATTTGGATTCCTTTTATTTCCTTTGCTTCTCTGATTGCTGTGGCTAAAACTTCCAAAACTATGTTGAATAAGACTGGTCAGACTGGGCAGCCTGATCTTAGTGGAAATGCTTTCAGTTTTTCACCACTGAGGGTGATGTTGGCTGTGGGCTTGTCATATATGGCCTTTATTATGTTGAGGAAATTTCCCTCTATGCCTACTGTTTTACCATAAATCGGTGTTGAATTTTGTCGAAAGCTTTCTCTGCATCTATTGAGATGATCATATGGTTTTTTTCCTTCAATCTGTTAATATGGTGTATCACGTTGATTTATTTGCGTATATTGAAGAACCCTTGCATTCCTGGAATCAACCGCACTTCATCATGGTATATGATCCTTTCAATGTGCTGTTGGATTCTGTTTGCTAGTATTTTGTTGAGGATATTTGCATCTATGTTCATCAGTGATATTGGCCTGTAGTTTTCTTGTTTTGTGACATCCTTGTCTGGTTTTGGTATCAGGGTGATGGTGGCCTCGTAGAATGAGTTTGGGAGTGTTCCTCCCTCTGCTATATTTTGGAAGAGTTTGAGAAGGATAGGTGTTAGCTCTTCTCTAAATGTTTGACAGAATTCGCCTGTGAAGCCATCTGGTCCTGGGCTTTTGTTTGTTGGAAGATTTTTAATCACAGTTTCAATTTCAGTGCTTGTGATTGGTCTGTTCTTATTTTCTACTTCTTCCTGATTCAGTCTTGGCAGGTTGTGCATTTCTAAGAATTTGTCCATTTCTTCCAGGTTGTCCATTTTATTGGCATACAGTTGCCGGTAGTAATCTCTCATGATTTTCTGTATTTCTGCAGTGTCAGTTGTTACTTCTCCTTTTTCATTTCTAATTCTATTGATTTGAGTCTTCTCCTTTTTTTTCTTGATGAGTTTGGCTAATGGTTTATCAATTTTGTTTATCTTCTCAAAGAACCAGCTTTTAGTTTTATTGATCTTTGCTATCGTTTCCTTCATTTCTTTTTCATTTATTTCTGATCTGATTTTTATGATTTGTTTCCTTCTGCTAACTTTGGGGTTTTTTTGTTCTTCTTTCTCTAATTGCTTTAGGTGCAAGTTTAGGTTGTTTATTCGAGATGTTTCCTGTTTCTTAAGGTAGGATTGTATTGCTATAAACTTCCCTCTTAGAACTGCTTTTGTAGCATCCCATAGATTTTGGGTCGTCGTGTCTCCATTGTCATTTGTCTAGGTACTTTTTGATTTCCTCTTTGATTTCTTCAGTGATCACTTCGTTATTAAGTAGTGTATTGTTTAGCCTCCATATGTTTGTATTTTTTACAGATCTTTTCCTGTAATTGATACGTAGTCTCATAGTGTTGTGTTTGGAAAAGATACTTGATACAATTTCAGTTTTCTTAAATTTACCAAGGCTTGATTTGTGACCCAAGATATGATCTATCCTGGAGAATGTTCCATGAGCACTTGAGAAAAATGTGTATTCTGTTGTTTTTGGATGGAATGTCCTATAAATATCAATTAAGTCCATCTTGTTTAATGTATCATTTAAAGCTTGTGTTTCCTTATTTATTTTCATTTTGGATGATCTGTCCATTGGGGAAAGTGGGGTGTTAAAGTCCCCTACTATGAATGTGTTACTGTCGATTTCCCCTTTTATGGCTGTTAGTATTTGCCTTATGTATTGAGGTGCTCCTATGTTGGGTGCATAAATATTTATAATTGTTATATCTTCTTCTAGGATTGATCCCTTGATCATTATGTAGTGTCCTTCTTTGTCTCTTCTAATAGTCCTTACTTTAAAGTCTATTTTGTCTGATATGAGAATTGCTACTCCAGCTTTCTTTTGGTTTCCATTTGCATGGAATATCTTTTTCCATCCCCTTTCAGTCTGTATGTGTCTCTAGGTCTGAAGTGGGTCTCTTGTAGACAGCATATATATGGGTCTTGTTTTTGTATCCATTCAGCTAATCTGTGTCTTTTGGTGGGAGCATTTAATCCATTTACATTTAAGGTAATTATCGATATGTATGTTCCTATTCCTATTTTCTTAATTGTTTTGGGTTCGTTATTGTAGGTATTTTCCTTCTCTTGTGTTTCTTGCCTAAAGAAGTTCCTTTAGCATTGTTGTAAAGCTGGTTTGGTGGTGCTGAACTCTCTCAGCTTTTGTCTGTAAAGGTTTTAATTTCTCCATCAAATCTGAATGAGATCCTTGCTGGTTAGAGTAATCTTGGTTGTAGGTTTTTTTCCTTCACCACTTTAAATATGTCCTGCCAGTCCCTTCTGGCTTGCAGAGTTTCTGCTGAAAGATCAGCTGTTAACCTTATGGGGATTCCCTTGTGTGTTATTTGTTGTTTTTCCCTTGCTGCTTTTAATGTGTTTTCTTTGTATTTAATTTTTGACAGTTTAATTAATATGTGTCTTGGCGTATTTCTCCTTGGATTTATCCTGTATGGGACTCTCTGTGCTTCTTGGACTTGATTAACTATTTCCTTTCCTATATTAGGGAAGTTTTTAACTATAATCTCTTCAAATATTTTCTCAGTCCCTTTCTTTTTCTCTTCTTCTTCTGGGACCCCTATAATTCGAATGTTGGTGCGTTTGTCCCAGAGGTCTCGGAGACTGTCATCAGTTCGTTTCATTCTTTTCTCTTTATTCTGCTCTGCAGTAGTTATTTCCACTATTTTATCTTCCAGGTCACTTATCCGTTCTTCTGCCTCAGTTATTGTGCTATTGATCCCATCTAGAGTATTCTAAATTTCATTTATTGTGTTGTTCATTGTTGCTTGTTTCATCTTTAGTTATTCTAGGTTCTTGTTAAATGTTTCTTGCATTTTCTCTATTCTATTTCCAAGATTTTGGGTCATCTTTACTATCATTATTCTGAATTCTTTTTCAGGTAGACTGCCTATTTCCTCTTCATTTGTTAGGTCTGGTGGATTTTTATCTTGCTCTGTCTTCTGCTGTGTGTTTTTCTGTCTTCTCATTTTGCTTATCTTAGTGTGTTTGGGGTCTCCTTTTTGCAGGCTGCAGGTTCGTAGTTCCCGTTGTTTTTGGTGTCTGTCCCCAGTGGCTAAAGTTGGTTCAGTGGGTTGTGTATGCTTCCTGGTGGAGGGGAGTAGTGCTGCGTTCTTGGTGGTTGAGGCTGGATCTTGTCTTTTTGGTGGGCAGGTCCATGTCTAGTGGTGTGTTTTGGGGTGTCTGTGGACTTACTATGATTTTAGGCAGCCTCTCTGCTAATGGGTGGGGTTGTGTTCCTGTCTTGCTAGTTGTTTGGCATAGGGTGTCCAGCACTGTAGCTTGCTGGTCGTTGAGTGAAGCTGGGTGCTGTTGTTGAGATGGAGATCTCTGGGAGATTTTCGCCATTTGATATTATGTGGAGCTGGGAGGTCTCTTGTTGAGCAGTGTCCTGAAGTTGGCTCTCCCACCTCAGAGGCACAGCACTGACTCCTGGCTGCAGCACCAGGAGCCTTTCATCCACATGGCTCAGAATAAAAGGAAGAAAAAGTAGGTAGAAAGAAAGACGGTAAAATTAAAATAAAGTAAGATAAAATAAAGTCATTAAAATAAAAATTTTTTAAGAAAAAAAATTTTTTAAAGTAAAAAAAAAAACAAAAAATGGACAGATGGAACCCTAGGACAAATTGTGAAAGCAAGGCTATACAGACAAAATCTCACACAGAAGCATACACATACACACTCACAAAAAGAGGAAAAGGGGAAAAAATCATAAATCTTGCTCTCAAAGTCCACCTCCTCAATTTGGGATGATTCATTGTCTATTCAGGTATTCCACAGATGCAGGGTACATCAAGTTGATTGTGGAGCTTTAATCCGCTGCTTCTGAGGCTGCTGGGAGGGATTTCCCTTTCTCTTCTTTGTTCGCACAGCTCCCAGGGTTCAGCTTTGGATTTGGCCCCGCCTCTGCATGTAGGTTGCAGGAGGGTGTCTGTTCTTCGCTCAGACAGGACGGGGTTAAAGGAGCAGCTGCTTCGGGGACTCTGGCTCACTCAGGCCGGGTGGGATGGAGGGGCACGGAGTGCGGGGCGAGCTTGCGGTGGCAGAGGCCGGCGTGATGTTGCACCAGCCTGAGGTGCGCCATGCGTTCTCCCGCGGAAGTTGTCCGTGGATCCTGGGACCCTGGCAGCGGCGGGCTGCACAGGCTCCCCGGAAGTGGGGTGTGGATAGTGACCTGTGCTTGCACACAGGCTTCTTGGTGGTGGTGGCAGCAGCAGCCTTAGTGTCTCATGCCCGTCTCTGGGGTCTGCGCTGTTAGCCACGGCTCGCACCCATCTCTGGAGCTCTTTTAAGCAGCGCTCTTAATCCCCTCTCCTTTTGGGAGGTCTGAGGTCTCTGCCAGCGTTCAGTAGGTGTTCTGTAGGAGTTGTTCCACGTGTAGATGTATTTCTGGTGTATCTGTGGGGAGGAAGGTGATCTCTGCGCCTTACTCTTCCACCATCTTCCCCTCTGCCAAGAGTTTTATTTTTATCTCCGTTCCTTGTAATGCTAGCAAACAACCCTAATGGCTTTGGATGACCTAGATTCTTATTTCCAGTATAATCCCATGTATACTCAAAGGCAGTACTTTCCAAGACCATGTCACATTAATAGAAAAGCTATGGCTTATTTACATTGTGTACACATATTATTCTATTGACTATTTATGGTGAGGGTATAGAAGGTGAACAGTATAAACTTTTTATTCAAGTGGGCTGGATAGAGTTAGGAAAGTTTTTTGGGTTTCTGATGTGGTCTATATCAGTGGTCCCCAACCTTTTTGGCACCAGGGACCGGTTTTGTGGAAGACCATTTTTCCACAGACCTGGGAGGGGGGTTAGGTTCAGGAGGTAGTGCGAGTGATGGGGAGCAATGAGGAGCAGCAGAAGAAGCTTCGCTTTTTCGCCCGCTGTCGCTCACCTTGCCTGCTGTCGCTAACTCCTGCTGTCTGGTTCCTAACGTGGACTATCAGTCCATGGCCTGGGGGTTGGGGATCCCTGGTCTGTATGAACTGTTGTGAGATTAGCATGTCTGTAACCGAATAAAGTAAAAAATGTTTCCCTAGCAAAATGCTTTTTTTTCATTTTAACTGGGAAACAGAAGCTTGATTAAAAAAAAAAAATAAAGGAGACCCCTTTAGTTACTAATGCTCTTAAGAGCCACTTACTGCCAGTTAATAGAGATTAGCTGAAGGTCTAGAAACATATTCAACTAGTGTAAATGCCTCTGTATTTTCAACACCCCAAATCAGGCTCTTACTTGCCAAACTAAGAATAAATTTTGCATCAATTTTCATTTATAAACAACTGTCTTCCTCACTTTGAGTGTAGCCTATGTGCCCTATATAGCTCAAAGAAATAAGTTTGTTGGTTTTCCTTTAGGTGCTAGTGAGACAGGTTCCTTGTATATTTGACAAACCAAAGGGTATTGTCATCTCTGAGCAGCTGTTTTTACCATCAACATCCCCAAGGGATAGGACACGTTTATTTAAAAATAAACTTATTTATTTATAACTGCGTTGGGTCTTCGTTGCTGCACATGGGCTTTCTCTAGTTGCGGTGAGCGGGCGCTCCTTTGTTGCTGTGCACGGGCTTCTCACTGCGGTGGCTTCTCTTTGTTGCGGGGCATGGGGTCTAGGCGCGCAGGCTTCAGTAGTTGTGGCTCGCGGGGTCTAGAGCGCAGGCTCAGTAGTTGTGGCGCACAGGCTTAGTTGCCCCACGATATGTGGGATCTTCCCAGACCAGGGCTCAAACCTGTGTCCCCTGCATTGGCAGGCGGAGTCTTAACCACTGTGCCACCAGGGAAACCCAGGACACGTTTTTAAGAGAAGGAATTATCATTGTTAAATGTGTAAGTCCAAATTGATATGGTAGTAAAAATGATTAGATTAAATGAGATCATGTCAAAAGGCTGATATAGAATGGTCAATATAGGTTCATTTAATCTAGTTAGGAGCTTTGTATTAATAATTTCTCAGTAGTGCTTAAGAACATGGACTTTTGAGCCAGATGCCCAGTGTTTAAAAAAAAAAAAAAAAAGTCGTACTTAACCACTTCCAAGCTTTGTGACCTAGGCAAGTTAGTTGTTTAAGCCACAGTCTCCTCATATAAATACAATGAGGTTAATAGTACTACTTTATAGTAGCACTTTATAGGGTTGCTAAGTTTAAATGAGATAATATATTGAAACATGATGCCTGGCACAAAGTAAGTGCTCAGTAAATGTGAAACACTAGCTTAGTTTAACAACAGAAAAGCAACACCAGTTCCCTGGGAGCTTGTAGACTAGAGGCATGTTCTCTGACGTGTGATAAATGTGGCCTCATTACAAAGATTTTTCATTCAAACTTCAATAAGATGGGAGTTAGCAGGTATGAATCAGTTTAAACTCTGAGCTTTCCCCCTTTTTTATAAAACAGAGTTAATGTCTTCCTCAGAATTTGTTTTTATTTCATTCATTTATTGGGTATGCGAGGATTAACTAGTATAATGTATGTGAAAGTGTTCTACAAATGTAAGGCTAATACTTGAAGTGAATGGTAAAGCAATAATGTGTATACATACTGGTGCCATATCATCTGGCACTTCTGCGTTGTACCTTAAGACACTGGGAAAGGAGGTTTGTTTACACTTTTGCAAGTGACTGAGGGTAGCAATAGTATTTCTCTTGTTCATGTTCTAGCTTCAGTATTTATCATATAGTGGGTACGTAGCAAATACTTGGTGCACATATGACGGGTAAGGCAAACTTGGTTTTAAAATCATAATACCCTTTCCTTAGGGATGGAGGTCACTTGTGGAGAGAAGAGTATTGATAGGAAAGTTTGTTAGATCATCCAGTTCATGGATATGACCTGAACACAATATGCTTTTGGAAATACTATATAGATTGCTATATTTACTAAATGTTTATGTCCTTTTCTGAAGAAAGAGCTGATTTGAAATTAAGATAAGAATTTTGACTAGATAATACATTTATTTACATAAAATATCAGTTTTCATGATAAAGAAAGACTGTTATAGTTGAAGGCTTAGGAGTGAGTGAGTTCTTCCTTCCCTTAACAGCCTTTGCAGTAGTTGGTACATGGCCATTTGAGGCATAGAAGGGACAGCCTTCGGGTCTTTGAAGCCAGGGTTAAGCTCATTTTGAATTTCTGCCATATTAGCGTGTAACCATTGCCACATTGACATTTAAATGTCCACTTTAGCATCTTAAGCTTCCTGAAGTGGTAACTCCACCTTCAGTAGAAGAGGGAGGAAAAAAGCAGGAAAATTGGAACTGCATGAGTTCTACAAAAGCATGTTGGAGTCATATAATGAAAAAGCAGATTTTTTTTTTATTATGTTTCTCCATATTTGGCATTGCTGTAAATGGCTAACTAACATTGACTGCCAATTCAGTACAAATGTGTGGTTTGGTAATACCAGAACAGCAAATTTAAATGAAAAATAAAAGTTAAACATTTCCACACAAGATTTTACAATCTGACATTTCACTGCGTAGGTAAAAAGACACTTTTTTTTTTTTAAACTACAGATTATTATTCAGCATGAATAAAAAACTACAACTTTTATTTTTAAACAGGAGTCACTGGTTTTAATTTTTACACATTTTAAAATTACTGTGATAAAAAATAATGAAAAAGCTTCTTAATAATGCCATACACAGTATAATATAGATTTGTCCCCATTATATAGCATTTGTTTAATATACAAAATAGAATATTGACACACTTGAATCTATGTGTAGTTAAGCAAGTTATTCGAGGAGGGTATTTTCATACAGCCTTTCATCAGAAAATAAAATCCTTCTTTCAGGCATTTTCTAGAGAGGAGGTAATCCTTTCCCAAAAACCTGGTAACTAATCCTTGGTGGACCAGGCTGACTGAAAACGATGAACTTCCATTCCAAGTGGTTAACATGTCCTCCTTACACTCTTATTTTCTCTTCCAATTCTCAAACCAGGTACAGAAAAACACTTTCTTCTACAGCTACAGTCTTTTGGGTGATCCACCAAGATCAAAATCTCACTGAGGGCTGCCACAGTTCTTGACTTCTATCAGATCAAAGTATAATAATATTGTTTATCTCATTGTGATGTACTTTTAGGATATTTAACAGAGAACTAAAATGATAAGACTTAACGATAATAGGTTGTGTAGATAGATAAGTGAAATTGGAATTGCTCATTCTCCCATCCCCCAGTTCTGAAGTGAGGCTGGCTTTCCTTTATATGCATATCCAGAGCTCATCCTATGCTAAATATTAAGCTCTTCATAAACACTAATCATGCTAGTTTTCCTTTTGGGGTGTCTTTTTTTTTTTTTTTCCAGGAGAAGGAAGGTGGTCTTTTAGGGTTCCCTCATAGTTTTAGACAGTTGGGTATACATATCCCAAAGCACTTGTATAGTATCCCATAGCAAGGCCTAAAAATACAGAGAGGGTCACTTTTTTCCACCAGTAATTAAAAATACTTTTCAAGATTTGTTGTGAGTCACCTAGGCACGTCACCTCTCGCTGAAATTACTACAAACGTCAACAGCTTGGGATGGCAAGATACCACATACATAGAAGATGAAGCTGCTTTCAAATAGCACCATAGCTTTCTTCACTTAAATCCATAATTATACTCACACATAATTCAGGTAAATTTCTTCTTTCCCACATATCCTAAATTGTCACAGCTTCTTTTTCCATTTAATGTACAGCCTCCTATAGTTTTATGAGTGTCAGTCCATTTCCTTTTAACCACAAAGTGCACATATCTTTTATTCACTGAGCTCTATTTTGGGGGAGCCAAGGTCGTTGGGGCTAAAGTCCAGATTCCCGTGTGATGTGCTTTCTGCAGCGTTCTATAAATGAATAATAATTTATCTTTCAGAAGCTCTTTCTGAAACGTAACACTGTCGCTGATGATAATATTCAAGCGGTATTTCTTAGGCACCAAAAATTTCACATCCAGCTGGGTTACAAACCATTTTAAAAATACTTTGAGATCAATTTAAACAATTACAAAGGAATAGCCCCTTTTAGAGAGCATTCAAAAAGCAAATGATTACATTTTTTATTAAATAATTTCTCTAAAATACCGAAAAATAAGAACATTCAAAAAGCATTCAAAGAAAACATAAACATGTCCTCATTTGGAAATGAACTCTTGTAAGGAAAGAAAGGAATTAGTGTATTATTGGCAACCTATGAGATTCTGCACTATTTACATATTGCTGGTACCTCTATGCGTATTATTGCCAAACTTCTAAAGCCTCTGTTTTTATTAAACTGTTGGAGAGGCTGTACGTGATGGTGCCTGTAGGTGTGTAAGCACCGCCTTTCTGTCCCCTGATTACACACTTTAGCGCAAGGGGAGGTTCAGTAAACTAAACCTGCGCGGACAGACTCACTGTTGGAATGAGAAGGGTGGCCATTCTGGGAGGCAGAGGGTTACTTCCTCTCTGACCTCAATGGGACGGAGCCTCGCGAACCTTCACAGCACACAGGGCCAGTCTCCATTTCCCTCTTCCTCTAGAGCAGACCTGTTTGGTTTCTGAGCCCACTGCTGCCTGTATGAATGCTCGCACACATTATAAATCATAGAGGTTTATCCGTCAACATTTCTTTGACCCCTACAAAAAATATATAACATGTCATGATAAAACAATCTCATCTAAAAATCATCCTTATTTTACACTATACAAGCTATTTTACAATCATTTTAATAAATTGCATGTAAAGCTGCAGTAGCCCTTCCCTTCCCAGATTAGTGAATACCAATATGATATATATCTGAAACTATAACTAAATATAAAAATATATTAGAAGTTTCATATTTTTAATATTAGATTTTCAGTTTTCTATTACACAAATAATTTGGCCACCTTGAATAGAAATCAAATTTCTTGTGGCTTAGTAAATACAAGTTTTGAGTTTACAGAAAGTTGGTAAGGTGCACACAGAAAGGGCTACTACAGCTTCTATCTTGTTTAAAATGATAATTATTCTCAACAGTGAGGAGGAGAAATTCACATGACTTTTGTTGAACTCCATGGCACACATAAGGATGTAAGGGATGTATAGTTTTACGAACACGGAAGTCTGACATATAGTCCTAAATCAGAAAAATCAGTAGCTGAGCTTTCCTGTACCCCCAGGAAAGAAAGACCAATTGGTGACAAATGGGAATGTGAAAATGGGTGTCTAGCCACTTTTGCCATATTACAGATTTTGGGGCGGGGGGGGCGTAAAGTTTAGTGGGAGGAATTACTTGGACAGATTAAAATCTTCTCAGCTGTGTTTCAGCCGGTTATCTGGAATCATCTTTTAAGAAGTTATACGAACTACAACAAAAGGTCCTGAAAGACAGTTTACCAACTTTCTTGCCATCTAACCGCTGCCAGAGATAGGGCGTTAGGTACAAACAGGGCCTCTTGGTAGTTTTATTTTTTTTATTTTTAAATTTTTTTTAATTAGTCTTTTGTAATCCATGGTTTACCCAGCAGGTCACTGGACTAGGTGCTCTACACCAGTTAGGACGGTTAATTTGCACAATCTATATAATTCTCCACTGAAGCAGATATGTACAAAATATGAGCTTTTTTGACAAGAAAACTGGAGATTTGAGTCAATTTTTGTGGTCTTCTGATAGCTAAGTGCCATCAGGTTAGAAGCACCAACCCATTTTCACACAGAAGATCAATGTTTAGAGTTTATTTAGGAAAGCTATGAACTAGCTGCCCATCTTAAACAGCTGTACAATAACTTGAATACAAAAATTATGTAAGAAAAATGAGCAAGCATAGTTCACTGAATATAAAGGAAATTGTTAAAACCAGACAGTAATAGCTATAAAAGGCACAACTTCCCTTTTCTGATATACACTTGTAAACTGTTTTCAGGTTTCCATGCATAAATCAAAAAGTGCTATCCTAACTATACAGGGGAAAGTACACCAACAAAAAGTCTAGAAAATTTTGTCCAGCCAACTGTGAAAAGTATGAGCAGAAAGTTCATCACGCAGACTTCAGGCACTGGTGGTTTAGGTGCCACCCTTCTCTGAAAGTGGAGCTTACCCCCATGTTATTGTTTCTAATTTCTGGGATCCACCAACTATCACTTTCTACTTTTCCCATCACTGAAAAGTGATGGCTCAACTGCTTCTGTTGCCAAGTCTTGGCCCTCTATAAACCACATGTAGTGCGTATTTAAAACAAAACAAAAACCAAAACCAGACAAAAACAAAAAACTGCTACAGGACAGATTGACAGTGTGTACAATAAAAGCTATAAATTCAACTTTCTTTAAGGCAACCTTTCTTATTAAGGCAGTCACTTTTGATGAAACAGAAGTTTTTTGATATTTCCACTTGAATATTTTGGTATCTGATTGGTGATGATTTCAGCTAACATCTCTGGGAATTCAATACTCATGGTCTTATCCAAAAATGTTTGGAAGCAATAGTTAAGGAGATTTTCAACCACCTGCAAGAGAATATATAGTAATGAACAGTCTTAAAAAATTAGCAGTAGGGATATCTCATGCTTGTTGTTGGCCTCTTTTTTTTTTTTTTTTTTTCTGACTTAGAATATACCAATCTCTGCTGGAATTCCCCAGGTGAAAAAGAAGTTTACTTAAATAAAATGAGCACTCAGGTACCAAAAATCTTTGAATTTCTTTAATTGTATATAGAATTATATGGAATTAAGTATTTCGTGAAGAATTGCAGTACCATAGTATATGAAGGACACATTCGAACTTACTGGATAAATTCATACAAAAATAAGGAATTCTACCTTTAAAAAAAATAGTGCTGTTAAATTCTGTACTAGCATCATGATGTTAGATGCACATAATTAGATGAAACAGTATTTCATAATTGGCCTTAGGAGAAATGTGTGCCAAACTGAACTTTATAGGTTGAAATCAAACCATCACGAAAATCGATAAATGGGGGGGAAAAAAAAAGAAAACCCCAACAACTAGTGGTATACAATTATATACACTAATCAGGACATACTTTATGTCTCTTGATATTTGGATTTTTGTTTGACACTTACATCATGCATGGAGTCCAAGAGTTTTGTCAGTTGGTAAAACCGCTGCCAGTTCTGACTGGAGTTTCCTTCCCTCTTGACAATGGCTTTTCCTAGCTCTTTGATGTAGGTCATTCTAATTTCATCAAATAGCTCTTGACTCTTCAAACCTTCCTTAGGAACTAAAAGGTTAAGATGTAAGCAATTAAAGAATTTTCTTGTGATAACTTTTCATTTATGCAAGTAGGGCATTTATTAGTAGTAGCACATTTCATGGTTTACACAGTCTGTCTGTTCTTAATGCACTCCATTAAAACATAAGCATTTTCAAAGGATTATGAAAATACAGCCATGAGAGAATATGGGATAATAGAAAATTGGAAGACTTAACTTTGGGTTTATCACTTTGTTTCTCATCTATGAATGGAGCTGGTAAACACCTTCCCCCCTAGTTCACAAAGCTAGTTTGAAGACCAAATGAATAATACACTGACTGTCATTCTGCCCTTGAGTTTAGTTCTAGTACAGACATAGACAGTTTCAACAAAACAGTGTTTATTCTTCCAATTACATCTTGGAATATCTGTGATATCACCAGTCAATTAGGACCTTAAAATCAGCATGAAATACATTTTATTAATCAATGTGTTAACATACTGAGTTGGTACAATTCCAATCTAAAAAGAAACTTGATTTTTTATGTGGCTTATATATATGCCTTACTGGGGAGCAAATATCTGCCTTTCCTTATGTACAGAAATATAGAAAATACCTCATGGATCATGAAGTTGGTATAAAATCAGTTTTTTACACTACTCTTCAAAAAATGATACCAGTAAGAGGGACTGTGAACAGACTGTTAACCATGGTTTCACTTAGTCTTGCAGAGATTATGACTTTTGTGCATGCTAACATTTCTTAAGGTGTGCTCCTAGGAACTCTGGTTCTTTGTTAATGATGATTAGGAAAAAAAGGATTTGATGGTCAGAATTTAACAAAACTAAGTGTGTAATACAAAGTTAGGCAGATTTCTGGATTTCAGGACTTCTCAGAGCTATAATGATGCACTCTCCAGGGAGGGGAACACATTGTTTCCCAAACTTAAAACTTCATTGCTGCTGACATCTTAGAAAATGCTGGAATAGAGGAAAAGCAGTGGGTTCAGGAGAAGGAAGTCTTTTTCATTCTTACTTGCCCTGTGGACTTGAGTATAACCTCCCTGAGCCCGTTTCCTACTCTTTCTCAGTGAATTAAAAAAAATTTTTTTTATTTAAAAAAATTTAGATATAATTAGTATATAACATTACATTAATTTCAGGTGTATAACACAATGATTCAATATTTGTATATATTGCAAAATGATCACCACAGTAAGTCTAGTTAACATCCATCACCATAAATGTTACAAAACTTTTCTTGTGATCAACTTCTTAAGATTTTACCCTTAGCAATTTTCAAATATACAGTATCATATTATTAACTGTAGGCACCCTGCTGTACATCTCCATGAATTATTTATTTTATAGCTAGAAGTCTGTACTCTCTAAACCCTTCACCCATTTCTCCCATCCCTCAACACCCACCCCCCCAACACACACACAACTCTGGTATCCACCAGTTTGTACTCTGTGTCCATGAGCTTTTGTTTTTAGATTCCACATACAAGTAAGATTATATGGTATTTGTCTTCTCTGACTTATTTCACTTAGCATAATGCCCTCAAGGTCCATCCACATTGTTGCAAATGATGAGATTTCATTCATTCTTATGGCTGAGTAATATTCCAGCGAATATATATACCACATTTTCTTTACGCAGTCATCCATCAGCAGACACTTAGGCTGTTTTCATATCTTGGCTATCATAAATTATTCTGCAGTGACCGTGTGGGTGCACTTCTCTTTTCCATATCTTATTTTGTTTCCTATGGTTAAATACCCCAAAGTGGAATTGCTGGATCATACAGTAGTTTTATTTTTAATTTGCTGAAAAACCTCCACACTGTTTTCTATAGTGGCTGCACCAATTTACATTACCTGAAGAGTGCACAAAGGTCCCCTTTTTCTCCACACCCTCGCCAACACTTGTTATCTTTGGGCTTTTTGATAATAGTCATTCTAATAGATGTAAGGTGTGGTTTTGATTTGCATGCATTTCCCTGATGACTAGTGATGTTAAGCACCTTCTTAGGTACTTGTTGACTGTTTGTATGTCTTTGTGAGATGTCTGTTCAGGTCCTTCGCCCATTTTAAAAACCAGGGTATTTGTTTTTTTGCTACTGAGTAGTATGAGTTCTTTATATGTTGTGGATATTAACCCTAATCAGATATATGATTTGCAAATATTTCCTCTCATTTGGTAGGCTGCTTCTTCATTCTGTTGATGGTTCCCTTTGCTGTGTAGAAGCTCTTTAGTTTGATATAGTCTCATTTGTTTATTTTGCTTTTGTTGCCTTGGCTTATGGTGTCCAATCCGAAAAATCAACCCCAAGACGGACATCAAGGAGCTTACGGCCTATGTTTTCTTCTAGAACTTTTATGATTTCAGGACTTAATGTTCAAGTCTGATGTATTTTGAGTTACTTTTTGTGTATGGTGTAAGATAGTGGTCCAGTTTCGTTCTTTTGCATGTAGCTGTCCAGTTTTCCCAACATCTTTACTGAAGAGACTGTCGTTTCCCCATTGTATACTGTTGGCTCCTTTGTCAGTATACGCACGGCTGTATTGCTTGGCTCTCAGTTATGTTCCATTGATCTATGTGAATGGTTTTATGCCAGTACCATATTGTTTAGTGACTACAGCTTTATAATATAGTGTGAAACCAGGGCGTGTGTTCAGCTTTGTTCTTCTTTCTCAAGATTGCTTTGGCTATTCTGGGTCTTTTATGCTTCCATACAAATTTTAGGATTGTTTGTTCTGTTTCTGTGACAAATGCCATAGGAATTTTGATAGGGATTGCATTGAATCTGTTGATTGCTATGAACAGTATGGACATTTTAACAATGTTAATTCTTCAAATACATAAGCACAGAATGTCCATTTAATTTTTATTTCCTTCAGTTTCTTTCACTGAAACGTCTCAGTTGTCAGCGTACAAGTCTTTTACCTCTGTGGTTAAATTTATTCCTATGTTTTTTATTCTTTTTGATGCAACTGTAAATGGAATTATTTTCTTAATGTTTTGTAAAATGAATTTGTATCCTGCAACCTCACTGAATTTATTAGTTCAAACAGTTTTTTTATGGCATCTTTAGGGTTTTCTATATATAAAATTAGATAATCTGCAAATAGTGAGGGTTTTACAACTCTTAAAATTTTTTTTTTCAAATAGCTTTATTGATTACAATTAAACAGGCAGTAATAATTAGACCACCCAGGATGTGCAGACCCCAGTTAGAGTTTTACTTCTTCCTTTCTGATTTGGATGCCTTTTATTTCTTTTTCTTGCCTAACTGCTCTGGCTAGAACTTCCAGTACTAGGTTGACTGGAAGTGGCTAGAGTGGGCATCCTTGTCTCTCGTTCCTTATTTCAGAGGAAAAGCTTTCAGCTTTTCACCACTGAGTATGACATTAGCTGTGGGCTTGTCATATATGGCCTTTATTACGTTCGGGTACCCTATCTCTATACTGGGTTTGTTGAGAGTTTTTATCGTAAATGGATGTTGAATTTTTCTTTTTAACATCTCTATTGGAGTATAATTGCTTTACAATGGTGTGTTAGTTTCTGCTGTGTAACAAAGTGAATCAGCTATACATATATCCCCATATCTCTTCCCTCTTGCATCTCCCTCCCATGGATGTTGAATTTTGTCAAATGTTTTTTCTACATTTATTGAGATGATCATATGTTTTTATCCTTCATTTTTTAAGGTGGTATATCACTCATAGGATTTTGGTTAGGATTAGACCAAAGAATACATATGAAAACGTCCTGATTCCATAAAGCAAAGTCGACACTTCTGAGATGTCAGTGTTAGTGTGAAAATGAAGGCCACTTAATCAGGAGTGATACTCTTATCACTGCCATGTTTAAAGTGGGTTAATTTTTACACATTATTAAAAGTGGGTTAATTTTTACACATTATTATATTACAGATAATCTAGTTATTGCTAATTTTTAAAATAATGACTGCTTATTTATAAATTTTTTTCCCTGCTGGTTGTCCTCATTCTAAAAATAATTAGGGGAGAAATCCTATTCAGTATTTATATTTAAAAGAATTTCATCCATTCCAAATTACCCCCAATAATCCTTGGGATTTTTGCTTTATGTAGTTCAGGGCCATATATTCAGAATTATTTTCCTGGTGAGTAGAATGCTTTATCTAATGAGTATCTTAAAATATAGAACTGTTTTGGGGGGGGGCCTTAGAGTCTATTTTGATAATAATGTAGCTGCTTCAGCTTTCTTTTGGGTAAAGCAGTGGTCAGCAGTGACCCACTACCTGCAGCCTGTTCTTGTAAATACGGTTTTACTGAAACACAGCCATGCCTGTTCTCCTTAAGTATTGTTGATGACTGTGGTCACGTCACAAAGAGCAGCGTTTGAGTACTACTGACAGAGACTGTATGCAAAGCTGAAAACATTTACCATCTGCCCTTTTACAGAAAGTTTGCCACCACTGGGTTACACTATGCATAGTATATCAGCCACTCAACATCTTTATTAGGTATATCTCTTATAAATAGCACAAAGTTGGACTGTTTTCTTAATCCAGTCTTGCACTTTCTATATCTTTTCATCTTGGAGCCTTGGAGCATTTAGTCCATCTATATTTAATGAAATTGCTGATATATTTGAATTTATTTGTACCATCTATTTGTTACTTCCTCTTATCATGCCTTTGTTCATGCTTCCCCACTCACCGCCTCTCGTTTCTTTTATCCTTTTGGATTGGTTTTTCTTACCATGTTCTCCCCCCAACCACTCATGGTTTGGTATGTACTTTGTATACTCTGTACACTCTATTTCTTGTTGTCATCCTTGAAATTTAAACTCATTTTTAACTTATCAAACTTCCCTTTTAAAAAAAATAAATGTATTTTATTTATTTATTTATCTTTGGCTGCAGTGGCTCTTTGTTGCTGCGCGCAGGCTTTCTCTAGTTGGGGCGAGTGGGGGCTACTCTGTTGCGGTGCGTGGGCTTCTCCTGTTGCGGAGCAGGGGCTCTAGGTGCGTGGGCCTCGGTAGTTGTGGCACGTGGGCTTATTAGTTCTGGCTCGCAGCCTACTGAGCGCAGGCTCAGTAGTTGTGGTGCACAGGCTTAGCTGCTCCACGGCATGTGGGATCTTCCCGGACCAGGGCTCACACCCGTGTCCCCTGCGTTGGCAGGCGGATTCTTAACCACTGAGCCACCAGGGAAGCCCGCCTTCTTGCATGTATGTAATTATTGTGTGCTTTAGTTCTATTTTTTAACTCCCCAAAGACACTATTACTGTTATACAGTGTCAGTTTGAATGTATCTAAATATTTACCACTTTCTCTGTTCTTTTTTCCCTCTTTAAAGATGGGATTACTTTCCTTAGCCTAAGTATATCCTTCAATATTACTTTACTGAGGATCTGTGGTGGCACATTTTCTTTTGACCTTCATTTAAAAAAAAAAAGGACTATTGGTATACTTAGGCCTTTCAAAAATTTAAAGTGGTTGAGATATCTGGATTAATATCTACATGTTTGTGACTGCTTTCTACTCACTGTTCTTATTTCCTTTTTTCTGCCTTTTCTAGTTTTTATTGTGTTTCATATGATTCTGTTTTTCTCTCCTCTCAGTATATCAATTATTACTTCTTTTTAAAATTGTGTTTAGTGGCTGCCCTAGAGTTTGCAATGTACATTTACAACTAATCTACATCTCTTTTCAAATAGCACTGTACTATTTTATAGGAAGTGCAGGTAACCTTAAAACAGTATTCCCAATTCTTCACCCCCATCCTTTTAACATTGCTAACATTCATTTCACTTATCCGTATGTTATAATTATCCCATACACTGTTGCTATTATTACTTTAAACAGTTATTAGATCAATTAAGAAGAAAAATGAAATTTTATGTTTCTGAACTAAATTAATCTCCTTTCCTCAGCAGAACTTATTTTAACATTTTATGCAAGGCAGGTCTTCTGGCGACTAAGTCTCCCAGATTCTTGTCTGAGAAAGTCTTCCTTTTGCCTTCACTTATGAAGGGTACTTTCACTGGACACCAAATCTTACATGGGTGATCTTTTTCTTTCTTTCAACACTAAATAGTTCACTACCTTCTTGCTTGCATGGTTTCTAATGAGAATTCTAATGTAATTTTTATCTTTGTTCCTTTATAAGGAACAAGTAAGCTGTTTTTTCCTCTGGCCTCTTTCAAGATTTCCTTATTGTCTTTGGTTTTCTATCATTTGAGTAAAATATGCCTAGGTGTAGATTTTTTGCTATTTATTTATCTTTCTGGGTATTTTCCGAGCTTCCTGGATCTGTGCTCTGGCGTCTGTCATTAATTTTGGAAATTTATCAGCCTTTATTGCTTCAAATATTTCTTCTGTTCCTTCCTTTCTTTTACTTCTGATATTCCCATTACTTGTATGTTACACCTTTTGTAATTGTCCTCACAGTTCTTGAATGTTTTGTTGCATTTTTTTCATTCCTTTTTCTCTTTGCATTTGAGTCTGGGAAGTTTCTACTGAGGTATCTTCAAGCTCAGTGATTCTTTTCCTTGGCTGTGTCAAATCTACTGATGAGCCCAGCACTCCTCATTTTCATTACAGTATTTTTAATTTCTAGCATTTCGTTTTGATTCTTTCTTAGAGTTTCTACCTCTCTGCTTACAAAACCCGTATATTCTTATATGTTTACTTTTTCCATTAGAGCCCTTAATATATTAATTGTTGTTATTTTAAATTCCCTATCTGATAATTATAACATGTGTGTCATGTCTGAGTCTGGTTTTGATGCTTTTCTCTCCAGACTCTAGTTTTAAATTGAAAGCTGGATATGACATATCAGAACTGAGGTAATTAATTAGGCTTTTAATCTGGCTAGGAGCAGGTTGTGTTTAAGGCTTTCTGGAGCTATAGGTGTTAAGAGGTTTCAGTTTCCTCTAATTAATTTCCTTGTTCTTATTTTTTTCCCCTGTTGTCTTGGAGTTTCCCTAAGAACACCTTCTTTAAATAGCTGTGTTCTGGAGCTCTCCCAGCTGTAATTCTGGATTATACTGGAACTCTGTTCATATGGTTGTAAGGTGTTGGGGATGTGGAGTGTTTTATACTTTTATGGTTAAAGCTCAGGTTTTTCTTTTTTCTTAATTAATTATAGTAGGCCTGAGTCCGTAGGCTCTGACCTTTAGACGTGCTTCTGAACCTTTTTTTCCCTCCTCCTTCTCCTCCCTTACATGAGACACGAAGGTAAAGGGGGCTGGAATTATCTATTTGCCCCTTTTCTCCAGGTCAGAAACATGAGGGAATCTTTCTCTGATCTTCACCTTGAAAACCTGCTGGGGCTTCTGGAGGTAAACCCCAGAAAACTGTGGGGGACAACCCCCTAAGACTGGGTCCCCAGAGTTTTTATTAACATGCCAGCTATTCCTCACTTGGTCTCCAGAAATTCATAAAAAATGCTGTAAGTGTTCCTATGTTACTGGCTCCAGTAGCTTCTGCTTCCAGAAAGCTGATCTTGGCTGGGCTTCTCTGTATTTGCCTGTTTCTCCAGATTTTCGGGTAGTGGTTTGCCCTGGGACCTTACTTCACTGATGGATCTAAAAAAAAGTCATTGACTATCAGTTTGCTCAGCTTTTAGTTATTTGTGAGGATGGGAGTGATAACTGCCAAGCTGTTTAACTGTGAGAGCTGAAACTGGAAAGCCACCCTCATTTTTCAGTTTTTTTCCCCTTAGCTTTCTGAAAAAACTTACTCCACTTTCTTCAATTGCTGCTGTTCTGGAAAGTTTTCAGCCATTCTATCTTTTCACCTTTCATTTTGGATCTCTGATGATTATAATAAGACCAGAGCTTTTTTCAACTGGTGTGCTATGAATGGGTTACAAATGTGTTGATAATGTCTGTTATGCTGGCTGCCACTGGCTGCAAGTAGCCTTATTCATTTACCTCATTGTGCTATGTATGAATGCTATTTTTTATAGCATTGACACGAAAAGAGTTGTGAAGCACTGTTTTAGACCTCCTCGCTCAATCATGCCTCTTATCATTGTTCACTTACATACATACATAACACACACATATATAAATATGAATACATGTATACACACATATATATGCATCTTAAAAATTGTATTCTGGCTAATTTCTTCAGATATGTATTTCAGATTAAAGTCTCTTCAGATGTGTCTAATCTGCCTTTAGAGCCATCATTGTTTTTTTGTTTTGTTTTGTTTTTACAGTTGCACTTGTCTTTAAACTTACTAAGTATACTAATTTACCAGGCTTTGCAAATATCCTCTAAGAGAAAGCTAGCTTCAGAGTGCAGCTTACCCCTCTCAGTACCTGCCTGCACAAAGTTTTAGTCCAGCATTTTTTTTAGCAGGAGGTAAGGATACCTATCAGTGTTCTATCAGAGTAGAAGTCTAATTATATCTTAAGGTATGTATTTTCATTCTTCTGATTTTATTTTTTTTTAAAGAACCAGTGATATATACTGGTTCAATTTACTTTTTCTTATCATCTACAATGAAAACAAAAACAAAAACATATAGCTCAGTGAGTCTGGAATGTATAAAACTTACAAAGCATCATTTTTTACCAGTAAGGTTAGTATCTTAGCACTGACCTGTACCTGGATATTACCAATCAAAATGATTCATGATCAGAAATTTAACTGTTTCCTCAAACAACATCAAGGTCACTTCTTTAACAAGAGTACTGCTACAGGTAACCTTAAAAATTAGTATTTTTCTTACTTTGAAATATTAATATTCCTCAAATCTAGTGACATTAAATAAACAACGTTTTGTAAAATGAAGATAGTACGAAGGCATTAATGTTGATGTGTGCTTTGGAAAAGCTTAAACAGATATAGTCATGTGAGCATCCACAGCTTACAGTTATTCAGCAACTTTGAAACCACAGTTACTAATGGAATGAAGGCTTCTTTTTGTTGAAAATGCCGTATTTTTACTTAGACAAGATACTCTATTTTTCAAAAGTTTTCTAGTACGCCTTTGCTAGCTGAAAGTAGTCTCACTGAAGTTCATATACCAAGAACTTCATCTAAACTTTCAAGATTGTTCTATAAACTCTAGATAGAATACCTCTGTCCAGCAGTCCAGCTCCAGTGCTGCATTAACCAACCTTCTAATAGTAATCAAGCACACCTTTTGTAGGTTATATCTGTTTCTCCCATATTTCTTTTTTTAAATTAATTTTTATTGGAGTATAGTTGATTGACAATGTTGTGTTAGTTTCTGCTGTACAGCAAAGTGAATCGGTTATATTGTATATATACATATACCCACTCTTTTTAGATTCTTGTCCTCTATAGGCCATTACAGAGTATTGAGTAGAGTTCCCTGTGCTATATGGTAGGTTCTTATTAGTTTTCTATTTTATATATAGTAGTGTGTATATGTCAATTCCAATCTCCCAATTTATCCCTCCCCCTGCTTCCCCCTTGGCAACCATAAGTTTTTCTACATCTGTGACTCTATTTCTGTTTTGTAAATAAGTTCATTTGTATCATTTTTGTTAAGATTTCACATATAAGCAGTATCATGATATTTGTCTTTCTCTGTCTGACTGACTTCACTCAGTATGACAATCTCTAGGTCCATCCATGTTGCTGCAAATGACATCATTTTGTTCTTTTTTATGGCTAATACTCTATTGTGTATTACCACATCTTCTTTATCCATTCCTCTGTTGATGGGTATTTAGGTTGCTTCCATGTCCTGGCTATTGTAAACAGTGCTGCAGTGAACACTGGGGTGCGTGTATCTTTTCGGATTATGGTTTTCTCCAGATATGTGTCCTGGAGCGGGATTGCTGGATCATATGGTAGCTCTATTTTTAGTTTTTCAAGAAACTTTTTATACTGTCCTCCATAGTGGGTGTATCAATTTACATTCCCACCAACAGTGCAAGAGGGTTCCCTTTTCTCCACACCCTCTCCAGCATTTGTTGTTTGTAGATTTTCTGATGATGCCCATTCTGACTGGTGTGAGGTGACACCTCATTGTAGTTTTGATTTGCATCTCTCTAATGATCAGTGATGTTGAGCAGCTTTTCATGTGACTCTTGGCCATTTCATTGTCAGTATTTCTTTGGAGAAATGTCTATTTAGATCTTCTGCCCATTTTTGATTGGGTTGTTTTTTTGATATTGAGCTGCATTAACTGTTTGTGTATTTTAGAGATTAATCCCTTGTTGGTCACTTTGTTTGCAAATATTTTCTCCCATTCTGTGGGTTGTCTTTTCGTTTTGTTTATGGCTTCCTTTGCTGTGCAGAAGCTTTTAAGTTTTATTAGGTCTCATCCGTAATTTCTTAAATAACAGTGTAGTAGAGAAACAAAACTCATTCTTGTTGGCATTCCTTCTCTGTGTCTTCTGTAGTGGCATTGTCAAAGGTTGCAGGAAGGAAGAAGGCTGTAGATATTACAGGTCAGTAGAGACCGCCTCCTCCTTGCCATGTGATTCATATACCCCTCCAGTTCTCCATGATACCTATCTATCTTATGAATCTTGGTACCACTGGCTGTACCTTTCTAAAATTTACATTTATGAAAATCTAAGGTACCTGACTAGCAGGAAATAGTAGACTTGGTATAATTATTAGTGCTTTGTATACATACAAATAAACCTTTGTTTCTAGATGTCTATATTTTATGCTTTTGAATATTCAGGTGAATATTAGAAGAGAGTAGGTGTTCTACCAACCTGAAGAGAGAAGCAGTAAGGTTTTCATACAGAGATACTCTTCATAAGATACCTGAAGTCTGTTTAACTCAGAGGAAACATATAGCATATGTTTACATTGGTCATACATGCAGGGTAAAGCCATCCTCTGCCTGTGAAAGACAAATATCAGTGTTTGAGTTAGGAAGAAATAATTCTTGTTCCCCAAAAAAGTACTTTTTTGTTCTATTTTGCAAAGCCATGAACTCACCTAACTATTGCAATTAATGCTAATTCTCTCTGGATTAGAATTTTGGAAAACTTTCCTTAATATAGTGGAGAAATTATTTTTCTACATTTGTTTTATTTAAGTATTTTATAATTTATTTATTTCTACAGAATTTATTACCAGTTATTCATTTAAATAAAGGTTTTATGGTAGTATTTGAATATGTCCAGTTAGACAACACAGTTTTAAATCCTACCCATTTGAAAGTCAAACGGTATTTTCTTTCACAGCATTCCATTCTAAAGACAACTGTATGTGATACTGTTTACAGTTATGTAGAGTCAGAATTAGAACTTGACTCTGATACCCAAAATCTGCCTCTGACTGACATTATGAAACTGAATATTCTTCCAACAACTAAAGGTACCCCACATGAATTCTCAATTAGGATTCTCAACAGTTAGTTAGTATCACATCTATGATTTTCAAATAGAGTCTCAAACTTTTTAAATGACACTAAGAGTCTGAAACTGAGCCTCATTCATGCTTTTAAAAATACTACAAGAGCTGTTTTTTTCTTTTTTTAATTTTCTGACAGAAAGTGAGCTTGGACTTAACAGAAAAAAAAAAAAGATGATTATTATCACAACAGCATAAGGACACAAGAATGGAAATAAGAATGCCCACTTAAAAGCTATTGTTTCTGTAAGCCATTCATCCTCCAATAAAGTTGAACACTGAGAAAAAATTTCTGTTAACTTCTACTTTATGTAAGAAATACCAGGTTATGCTATAAGGTTATGCTATAACTGTTTAAGTCTAAATTTGAGTGCCCCCCCCCAAATAAAAACTCTGAATTAGATTAATTTTATAAAAGAGGATATGCTGGTGTTTCATATAAACCTGTTCACAGTTTTAATCCCAATTAAATGACTTCAAACTGCAAGTGACTAAGAAGAGTAAATATAGTCAAACATGTTGTTTTGGTTTAAAGATTTTTTTGTCTGACGTGGACCATTCTTAAACTCTTTATTTGAATTTGTTACAACATTGATCATGTTTTGGATTTTTGGCTGCGAGGCATGTGGGATCTTAGCTCCCCAACCAGGGATCGAACCTACACCCCCTGCATTGGAAGGCGAAGTCTTAACCACTGGATCGCCAGGGAAGCCCAGTCAACATGTTTTTAACTTTTTAAGCAAGCATGGTCAGATTCTGAAATGAGGAGCAAGGACTAAGAAATTTCAAATGTCTTTGAATATACATATAAGCTACATATTTTTATCAGTTAAATTTGATCAAACAACTTAAAATCTTGTCAAATTGTGATGCAGTGGTTTTTTCTGGCAACAGATAGTCAAGGTGACTTCTTTCTTTAAAGTAGATACCTAAGAGTATGTGTGGAGATCTGGTCTGGTGAACCACATGGCAGTGCCTACCAACTGACGGCAGAGATGTGGCCCCTTCTTGGAATACAAAGAGTGTGATTATAGTACGTATTTCACACGCCCCTTGTCATGTTTCTTCTCACTATGAAGACTGGTCTTCTCCTGCAGGTCTCACTCAGCTCAAATACTAGCCACCCTATCTGAAAAAGGCCTCTCTCTCTCTAGTAAAAACTCCATCACAGTCTGAGATTCTTTATTTGATGCTTATCTGTGTCTCCTCAACTAGAGTGTAAGCCATAAAGGTCAGGAACTTTGTTTGTCTTGTTCTCTGCTGTAGTTCTCCGCTAATACTGTACCAGGCACAAATTAGGAGTGTGGTAAGTATTTGATGTTCCCCTGTTTGAAACCCCCCCTCTCCCGCGCACTGGCTTCTTCATGCTCCGAGAATAAAATCTAAACTCTATTTCATGGCCTACAAGATGCTGCTTGACTCGGTCCCTGTCCACTTCTCTAAACTCATAGAACATCCTCAGTGGCTTTCTCTCAGTTCCTTACACATGCCAAGGTTGTTTCCAGCCTTTGTACTCATCTTTTCTGCCTGAGATGCCCTACCTTTCCTATAAGCTGTTCTTTGTACTATTTAGCACTCAGCTCTTTAGAGAGGCCTTCTGTGGTCCCCAAATCTAAAGTAGCCTATACCCCTCTCCCCTCCCCTCCCCCCACACTATTCTGTCATGGCTCTCTGAAATAATTTTGGTCATTTATTTGATTTTCCTCATCAGTATGTGAGCAGGGGCCTCATCTCTTATAGCTCAAGCTCTCAAATAGTGTCTGGCACTTGGTAAGTACTCAAATATGATTCAATGAATACTGTGCTGGAAAATAAGTATTACCAATAGAGCAACCACACCAAGTCTAACTCAATAATTCAGCCTCTTTTAAAATATTTAGAGCTAGCATCATCCAGTCTCTACTAAAATAGATACAATAATTCAAGCTTACTACATCAGGCAAGCCCCCTCCCATTTCACACTCAGCTCAGCTCAGATAGATGCTCTTCTATAACTTCTACCTGTTCTTTTTGTGCCTGGCATACCCAACAGATAAAACAATGTTTGCTTTATCTTCACAGGATGTCTTTTTAGGCTGTCCTCAGCGTTCTCAAGTGTCCTTTTCCCCTTCCTCCATTCATCCTCTGTTCACCAGCTGATGTTAATTTCCAAACTCCTTGCCACTCTGGACATATTTACAGTCACTGTTACTTTTAATATGGCATCCTGAACACAAACTACTAATGATGGGTTTAACTCACATAGAGTACAACAAGGCTATTATTCTGATAATGTGGTTTAAGATTTCATTAATTTTTTTGGAATTCTTAGTCAGGAGCACCCAGAGCTCACAATTCTAACATCTCTGTCTTTTTTCACATGAACACAAATCTCCTTCAGTTTTCACTGTGCCCAGACCAATGGGTAGGTATATGTGAGTGTGTGACTCTCCTGTTTGCATTCTAATAAAGGAAATAAGCTGTGAGTACAAAAAGGTAGAAAGGGATAAGAGCTAGGGATGTACAGCAGAGAGGTTTTACATGGTGGTATGAACATCATGAGCTAGGGGTATGTTTGAAGAACAGATCACGCTGAGTGGGAACAAAGAGTATGTGAAGGAGAACAACGAGAGCTAAAGTGAGGCTGGATTCTGGAAAGCCAGAAACCATGCTGAGTATGCCCTGAGTGCTCACTGAAGACACCTGTGTGTCGGGGTGATCCATTATATGATCAAACTGCATTAGGAAGAAAAACTTAGCATGATGGAGGATAAACTGGAGGCGGAAAACTAGTTAGAAAACAACTGCAATGCGTACGGGGGAATGGATAGCTGAAGTATTTCACAGGCCTAGAGGACTAGAGAAGAGCTGATTGATCAAATCTTAAAGTGTGGTTGGTTCTCTCCCAAATTTAAAAATAAGATCTTGTTCCCATGTTCTTTCCAAGTCACAGACATTGAGTGAGCCTTGCCATGCAAAGAGATACCTCTTGTCTCTGGGTCCATACCTGTCATCCCCATCTGTAATTGTCCCTGCTGAAAGCAAGATCAGTATGAATTGCATCATGCAATGCAAACACTGCATCTGTTTCCTTTCTGAAACAGGGTTACATAATTAAAACAAGGCCACAGTAAGATTCCTTTTCACTTGGCTGTAGACTTTACTGACCCAAAGCGATGCTCACTATTTAAAAAAATATCCTTAAATTACAGTAATAATGCCACGTGTAATTTGCTCTGCATTACACTTGGCCTGCCTTAAGCACTGATAAACTCTATTTCAAGTTTGCCCAGTTCCAAGATACCTGGTAGGATTGATCCAGTCCTGAAGGAAAATGACTCAGAAATGACTTACTCATTAATAATCAGATCAGGAGCAAAACACAGCAAGTTTGAACTTGATTGTCTGTATGATCTCCACCCCAGGGCGAATGACATGAGGAACATCCATGAATATTGCAGTAGGGTCATTTGGTCATCCAGATGTAAGTTCCTGAATCCTGAATTAAGAGGAATAAAGGTATGAGGAAACATTCTAGTTGCCAAAGAGAAGATCATCTCTCTGGGAACTGCCAAAGACAGTTTTGGAGGACTCTTAACAGACAGAGGAAAGGAAGCACAAAGTGGGCACAGGTTTTCCTTTGCCCTCAGTACTTTTTAAAAGCATTCAATGTAAGAAAACTTAAGAGTTGCCAATTTTTGTCACCTTTTGCCTATGTGAGTAAATAAATACGGACTAAATAGTAAAATGCTATACTAAATAGTAAAACAGAAAGCCAAGAGTCCTGTCCTGGGATGATACTCATTCAGTGAATTTAAGGTAAAAAAAAATTTCCCCTGATATTTATACCCTTTCCCCCCTTGATGGAGTGGGGATGGCAGGAGGCCATGGGACCAGGGCGATAGAAAGCCCGAATGTTTTATTTAAAAGATTCTAAGACTTGTGCCTTAGTTGCATTATCTTTGCATCTTACCTGGTATCGCCTTCGCCCATTTCACCGCTGCGATCACCTGCCGCCCACCTAACATGTTGAGTGTAGTCATGATCCGCCAAGTTGTATCTGGAATGGAGCTGTCGTAGCCCGCATATATCACCTCCGGCTCAATGACCTCCAGCAGTGACACCAGGGTAGGGGTGAGTTGCGGTAACGTGGCGGGGACTATTGTTTTGTTAGCAGAATTTTCAGAAGTTTCTTGTGAGACTCCTGTAGTGGCCTGCTGAATTCCTTTTATCTTTTTCTTTGTTTTACGAGCTGTGGGTATGTTAAAAAAAAATACACAGAAATCAGCTGTAATGGGAAATCTGGGCAGCACAGTTCATTAAAGAGGTATTTTAATTTCTGCAACTATTTAATTTGAAAGAGGAGAAATCTTTTATTTAGCAATTATGATAAGAGAAAAACACATTTTTGCCTGAAAGCAAAGGATCAAGAGGAACCCGTTCATTTATTAATTTCCTCTACAGATAAGCCATTCTTCATTATAGTTATACTTTATATCAAATTAAGTGTCTTACAACACTATGTTAAAACAATATAAACAAATCACTCACCTAGATTCTTCCATAAAGTAATTTCTGTTTCAGTTTCTCTCCAAAGTAAAAACTGTCATTAGTTATGCAAGGCAAATTACTTTTATTATCAACTGAAAGAAAGAATCTCAGTTTGTAATCCCAGACTAGTAACTGTGGCTGACGGTTAATCTAATTATGGGTGTATGTAATGAAGACAGTGATACCGTTTATACGCTTGCACAAAGTCCCCTTCTTATCAAGACAGTATGATGACATAGGAGATCACACACTAAAAACAAACAGTATTAGTTCTAACAGCAGAAGAATCCACTTTTTACCTTTATATGATGGATACTGTATGGGACTTAAAAACCTTTGTGGAGATGAAGAGAAAAACTTTAAATTTCTTTACATAAATTACCAGTGGATAATTTCCCTTTTTTGAGAGATTTATATTCATGACTCTATAAGCCTAAAGTATCCATTTTCATGTAATATATAAAGTAACTAAAACCATCTTTTATTTTTGACTTAGTCTGGAACAGTACAGTCAAATTACAGCATGGATTCTATAGATTTTTTAGTATTCACTCTTGAATTTACTTGTTCTAGTGACAAATAAAAATATTAGGCAAGAAAAGAATTTTAGTATTCCTAAAGAGAAAGCACTCAGAACTCCAAGGAAGGGCAAGGAATGTAATTTGTATGAAAGAAGAAAAAGTAAATGCTAATCACATTTAAAATAATTATTAGATCCTCTGTCCCTAAAATGCCAAAGTACCTAGTTTGTGGAGGACAGATGTGGTGGCAAGAACTATGTATCTCAATGTACAGTGTTAGAAAGGAAAAAAACCCTGCTGTTTACACTGAATAGAATGGTCCCATTTCTTATTGTGCTCTGTGCTGAGACATTTAAGAATTTTTAGTTAACATTTCAAAACAGAGAAACAGGATCACGATAGATCTGTTCTAATTTATTTTACCACGCTCTATTGAAGATACACTATGCTGTAGTAGTAGAGAGAGCATAAATATGAAACCAGCATGTTTGAATATAAAATCCTGGCTCTGCCACTGAGTAGTTGGGTATCTGTGCAAGTTATTCCCTGGACCTTAGCTTCCTCTTCCGTAAAATGAGGATAATATTAGTACCTACCTCATAGGGTCCGTTGATAACTAAGTCAGTTAAAATATATAAAATGCGTAAAACAGTTCTTGGCACATGTTAAGCGCTGTATAAGAATGATCATTGCCACAACTGGTGGTAAAATACAGTTGTAGAATATTTTGAATTCACATAGTCCAAGTCTACAGAGGAGTGATGAAGTTTTAAAAAAGGAAGAGCTCCTACACGTAAGGAAACCCTTTAAACAACCAAAGGTATCTCACTGACACCCAGATCTCCAAATCGTGGAATGTACTTGGCTGTAGACAAAGTAAACAAGAACATGCATATCCCCAGTCAATACACTGAAACAGTACGGTAAAAACTTCAATTAACCATAACTTTAAATTTGTCTAGAATATGTGTTCCTACACTCCACATTAAAACAAAGAAGAAAGGACAACGACGAACTGGAGGATTTTAAAGTCTTCTCACCGTAAAAACTCCTAGAAGAGAACATAGGCAAAACATTCTGATATAAATCGTACCAATGTTTTCTTAAGTCTGTCTCCCAAGGCAATAGAAATGAAAACCAAAATAAACAAATGAGACCTAATCAAACTTACAAGCTTTTGCACAGCAAAGGAAACCATTAAAAAAAAACCGAAAAGACAAATCTACAGACTGGGAGAAAATATTTGTAAATGACGTGACTGACAAGGGCTTAATTTCCAAAATATACAAACAGCTCATAAAACTCGACAACAAGAAACAACCCATTTGAAAAATAGGCAGAAGACCTAAATAGACATTTCTCCAAAGAAATACAGATGGCCAATAGGCACATGAAAAGATGCTCAACGTTGCTAATTATCAGAGAAATGCAAATTAAAACTACAATGAGGTACCACCTCATGCCAGTCAGAATGGCCATCATTAAGAAGTCTACAAATAAGAAGTGCTGGAGAGGGTGTGGAGAAAAGGGAACTCTCCTGCACTGTTGGTGGGAATTTAAGTTGGTATAACCACTGTGGAAAACAGCATGGAGGTTCCTCAGAAAACTAAAAACAGAGTTACCATATGATCCAGCAATCCCACTCCTGGGCATATATCCACACAAAACTATAATTCAAAAAGATACATGCATCCCTATGTTCACAGAAGCACTGTTCACAATAACAACCTAAGTCTCCATTGACAGATGAATGGATAAAGAAGATATGGTACATGTACACAGTGGAGTACTACTCAGACATGAAAAAACCCCAAAATAATGCCATTTGCAGCAACATGGATGCAACTAGAGATCAGCATACTAAGTCAGAAAGAGAAAGACAAATACCATATGATAACACTTACATGTGGGATCTGAAATAGGACACAAATGAACCTATCTACAAAACAGAAACAGACTCACAGACACAGAGAACAGACTGGTGGCTGCCAAGGGACAGTGTGGTGGGGGAGGGCTGGATTGGGAGTTTGGGATTAGCAGATGCGAACTGGGACATACAGAATGGATAAATAACAAGGCCCTAATTTATAGCGCAGGGAACTATATTCAATATCCTGTGATAAAGTATGATGGAAAAGAATATGAAAAGAATGCATATATATGTATAACTGAGTCACTCTGCTGTATAGCAGTAATTACCACAACACTGTAATTCAACTATACTTCAATAAAAAATAAAAACGTAAAAAAATATCAAAGGTAAAAAAATCATCTTCTGTACTCAATATATAATCAGTTTAATTTCTTACTGCTTATCTAAGAACTGATGCTTCAAGCTCAGAAAGGCCTATTGAGCCCAACTGTGTTGTGCTGACTCTGTACTATTTTCACATAACTGTGGCAAGGAGTCGTTAATTGAATTAGTTAAGCAATCACTATTTTTAATCACAATTTAGTTAATAAGCTTTTTCTCTAAGTTCCTGACCCCTTGGAGCATACAGGAGATTAGCAGTCAATATATGATCGCTACAGAAGTGTTCACGAGTCTGTGATAGCTCCATTTCATTCTTAAGAAAAGTAAAGAAATCTTATTTAGCTTAAAACTTAGCTTAAAAATGTTAGTTATGAAATCTGATACCATAAGCCTCCTTGCCTATAAGTTCCACTTGACCCTCATGACAAAAATAAAACTATAATTAGGAATAATTACAATACACCTTAAAATGAAAAAACATTTAGGATCACCATTAAAAAACTTACTGTACTCAAAGGCCAGGCACTTTAAGCACTGAAGAAGGTTGCCTTAAAATAAATCTTGAGAGTCACTTGGTATGGAGCAACAGTGTCAAAATACAGCACTTGCAGTTCTAAGTTACATTTATGGAGAGCACTGGGCTGTGAGAGAGGTGACTGCTTCTGCAAAATTACTCTGAGAGGGCTATCATGAAACTGCTTAGGGGAAACACTCCGATGAACAAGAGAACATTTTTAAAGATTGTTTAAAGAAAAACAAAGAAGAACAATGTAGTTCAGCCATGTGTTTCATCCTTAAGTACTAAGTAGTAATAAGTATTATTGCCCACCAAATACTTCTGGGACACACACATACCTACTCCAAATAGAAGTTTTATATATACTGGAATAATTAAAAACAAAAGTGAGGCTTTCACACTAAAACCACATATACACAAAAACTCTATTAGATTTTTTAAAGCCTTTCTTTAAATTTTTCTACAAGTAGAGTTACATTATCAACTGCACGATATGTGCTACCTAATAGCTAATATATGATTAAATAACAAACTAGAACTGTGTAGTGTAAGTGGACATAAGGTTAATAATCTTGGTCCTACTTGAAGGTGGTTTTAATATGAGGGTCCAAAATAACCTCTTTGAGTAGAAGAATGTGTATCAAAGACTAGCATGTAGTAGCTCTTGACAAAGGCTAGTTTCCCCAGTATTCTGATGTTTTATATGACAACTTATAGAAGCATGCAGTGTGGTTTTTTATTTCAGTGTTTTGAGAAATTGCAGCTTAGTTTAAATTGTACGTTTAAATTTTATTCATTCAAAAAAGTTGACTTTTCAATGGAAGACCTGATTAGAAATGGCAGTGATGGTATATTTGATAATACAGAGAAAATGAGATGTCACTCGCTGCCTTGGTCTTCCGGTGAGGTAAAGGCAAAGGGCACTACAGCTGTTACTAAATTGTAAGAAGGAGGAGAAATGGGACAAACTTACTAACCTGGTCCATCAGAATCATTATTTTATAGGTGATATATCTTAGTTCTTCTGAATAAAAAAATTCCCTTATACTTGGGATAGGGGAGGAATTGCTCAAAAGAGCATTATATGCTTAAAGCTCCAAAGATCAAAGTAAAGCTTGATGTGTATTTGGGAAAGCATCTAAAATGTTACTGGGTAAGCAACCACACTATATTAGTGATATGACAGAATTTTATTTGAGCTTGTCCTTTGAGTAAACTTATTTCTAAATATAAAATAGCTGAGATGAAAACATGGGGATTAAAGGAAAGTAGAAAAACTGGGGCTGGAGAAAAAAATATATAAACCAAGCACTAAAACCTGACATGGGCTAATACATATTTATTTAAATGGTGAGAGAACAGAAAAATGAAACTAGAATATGCACAGAGATGTGATATGTAAGAAAGTTAGGAATAACTATCTGGGTTTTTTTGTAACAAGAAGAAATTATCCTTGTGGTACTGAAAGTGAACTTCTACATGAATGTGTAATCAATCTCTGTAGCTTTTGTAACACCTACAAGAAGATGGGCATTTATCATTTTCTTTTTTCTTTTTTTTAAAAAAGATTTTTGGGGTTTTGTGTTTTTGGCCGCACCGTGCAGCATGCAGGATCTTAGTTCCTCAACCAGGAATTGAACCCATACCCCCTGCATTGGGAGCGCAGAGAACCACTGGAACACCAGGGAAGTCCTAGCTATCATTTTCTTTAAAGCAATGTTTAACATGTTGACACTCTGTAATAAAGTGATTGGTGTGTCATGAAGGTCTGTAAAACATGGTGAAGAAAAGACTAATTTAATCTGTCTTTTTTGCTATTGAAGTAATATGAAGAACTGAGAAGATAATGTTGTGTGTCTGGTTTGGGGAATTAGACTACAGTCACACCCATAAGTCTACTTTATATTTAAAAACATATACACACAGTGTGTACTAGATAGCACCAACAGTCTCTCTTCTGTCAAAAGAACCACATGGTTTCCATGCTCCCTCTAATATCACCATATTCGACAAGATTAGTCTTTCCAAAATACAAGTCTGATCATGCCTCTGCCCTTATTTTCCACCTACTCCTACTCAACTTCTCTAGATTTAAAATTCAGTGTTGCTTCTTCTAGGAAGCTTTCCCTGCCTTTTAGGACAGAATTAGGTGACCTTCCTTTTGCTCCTGTAGCTCTCTATTCCTTCTGTAGTGTGCTGTACCATTTTGTGATTGACTCTGCAACCTAACTAGACAGTAAAGTACTTGAATACAGGCACTATTTTACTGATGTTGAATGCAGACACTGTTTTATGTCTAGTGCTTGCCTTGGTGAGTACTTGTTGAATCAAAGTGCACAGGGGTTACCAGATCACCACTACCACCTTCATGGAACTTGCAGTTTCAACTAAGGCAAAATTCCAAACGTTTTTTCCAGAGGAAAGATTTTAAATGATGAGATCAATTTTAATTATACAGCTTGTTATATAAACCAGGATATGAAACTTATAACTAGTTTCAGATTTCTTCTTTGCTTGAAAAACAAACAAAACCCATCCAATGCCTCCTTGAGGAGTTTTTTCCCCCCCTGTAGATTTGTAACAAAAGATTTATATATACACATATGAGCCAAGTAAAAGGTAAATAACAGAATAATGGACATGTAACTATATCTAGCATAAAAACATTTCTAACCGTAGCAAATAGTTTTGAGGTTGAAAAAAGAAATAAGAAAGATCAAAGTCATGTTTCTTCAAGTCTTATAAGTTTCATTATTACATAATTTTCTTTCTTAGCATATAGTCTGGCTACACTGAATTCACTGTGTACAGTAAAAGTTGGTGAATAAACTTAAGCAGAATATGAAATACTCATTAAAAAATCCTACTTTTAATTATTACATCTGCTTATGTATATTTTAAAAAGTAAAACAATACATTTTTATATGATGCAGAGACAGTTCACTTTAGATATTTTTACATTACCTTCCAGGTTCATTCCGGCTTGAAGACATTTTCTATAGCGGCATGCTGGGCAGTTTTTTCTTCGAATTTTATCAATGATGCAATCATTTCTTCCAGCACAAAGATAATTGTGCTGTCCTATATGGAAAATAAAGGCACTGTTAAAATTTCACAGGCCTTAAAGGATATTTTTATGGAGAGGCTCTTTGCTGTTGTTGTTGTTTTGGGTGGAACATAGCCAAGGACCAAAGGCATTGATTAAGAAACATATAGTGTATTTTCTTACATTCATTACAAAGTTGAGAGGTCAACTTAAAATAAAAAGCCTTTCATATTCTGTTTGACAAACATAGTTCATTAAAAAAAACTTTACTGCAGTATACATATAGAAAAGCTCACAAATCCTAAGTGTACCACCTAACCTAAATAAATTTTCATAAGCCAAACACTTCCGTGTAATCAGCTCTCATATCAAGAAGCAGAACAGTTCCCCCACAAACCCTCTTGTTGCCCCCTTCCAGTCCCTACCTACCAGGGGTAACCTCTTTCTTGATAAGCTGTTCTTTAAATTGTGCTTTAAACAGTCGTTTCTTCTAACAATTACAGAAGATCTCTGTATTTTATTTATTCTATTTATAGAAGATCTCATTATTTTACTATGACTTCTAACTTAATGCTAAGGAGGACTAGAGAAAGAGGAAACTGGTTTAAAAATACTGTGAGAGTCACAAAAGGAAAATGACTTTAATTCAGCATTGCACCACCGTATGCAAATAAAGCGTGCTCCCCTTCCAAATTTTTAAATAAAGTGATAGGTAAACACTTAAATTATGTTAAGGTTGCCAGCAATCAGTTAGGTGTATCACAGACTTGGCAAACTAAGCTACTGTATATAGGACTTAGGGAGATTTGTTCATTATTTCACATGCTTTTTGACTCCAAATACTAAAGATCGTTACTGTTTAAAATCTTCTGCCACCCAGTATTAAATGTGCTAAGAGGCAGAAATGCAGTTTTCACCTGTCAAAAATTTTCAAGGAAAATTTAAAAGGGACTTCCCTGGTGGTGCAGTGGTTAAGGATCCGCCTGCCAAAGCAGGGGACACAGGTTCGAGCCCTGGTCCGGGAAGATCCCACATGCCGTGGAGCGACTAAGCCTTCGGGCCATAGCTACTGAGCCTGCGCGCCTAGAGCCCGTGCTCTGCAGCAAGAGAAGCCACCACGATGAGAAGCCCGCGCACCGCAACGAAGAGTAGCCCCCGCTCACCACAACCCGCGCACAGCAACGAAGACCCAATGCAGCCAAAAATAAATAAATTAATTAAAAAGAACAACAAAAAAAGGGACAGACAGAAAGTCTTCCTACCCTCTCCCTCCCCTCAATTGTACCCTCTTTTGTTGAAGAAAACTATCTGAAGATTTGCTAGCCTGGCAAAAACTGAAAGGATCCTCCTACACAAGACCAGCATATCTAAATAGATACACTAGATAATTAAGAGTCTGTGTCTTTACACTAGAGGGGATGGTCTTCAGAAGACTACAGGACATTTGTCTTCTCAAAAATAAATCATATTCAAAGAAAAGAGAAAAAATCATAATCATCAATTCATTAGGTTGAATATACCTAGTCTAACTTCTGGGAAAAGATACTTTATGCCTAGAATAATCTACTTGACTTGGATGAAAATAAACTATATTCATTTCTTCCTAACATGTTAAATCACACTGCTTGTTAAGCATTAGTTCGGGGTAGATGGTTAACTGTATCAGGTTCAATTCTTTGTGAGAAATAGGCCACAGAATTGACTAATGGTCTACAATTCAGCTTTGTTCCAGAGTTGTTCTCCAATGCCAAATGTCTGTACGAGCTGTTTCAATTCCTTTCTGTATTGTGGAAGTTTGCTAGCTTCCTTACTTGGACATGAAATGGAAGCACTAATGCAATAATTCTATCCTCTATACAGTTTAAGTAGGAACAACAGATGCCATCATAACTGAAGCAGTTATAATACACAGAAGTTCTACCCCATAAGAATATCCCTGAATCACTGTCCTGTAGTTAATTGAAAAAATTACTCATTGCTAAACACAGAAAAAGTTTCAGTGCGTTATTTA
The DNA here is from genome assembly GCF_964270905.1 of Leucopleurus acutus. NCBI lineage: Eukaryota > Metazoa > Chordata > Mammalia > Artiodactyla > Delphinidae > Leucopleurus > Leucopleurus acutus. Next base: position 56,431,815 of record NC_139145.1, on the reverse strand, counting down.
TATCTAACCAAAAGATGAGAATGTGCATGTTATGCTAATAATGATTTCTTTATCCCAGGCATGTCTCGAGCACAATTAAGAATCTGAGCTACACGATCAGGGGGCATTGTACCTTCGTAAGTTCAAATCAGCTCTTTCTGGTTATTAGTATGAAGTTGGACAAGCCTTTGGGTGTGTTATCTATAAAAAGAATAGTGGTCACTATTTACGAGGCATGGACGTGTACCACTAATAGTCACTCCCTGTCAATCATTTTGATAAGACAATAAGACATCTTAGTTTGGAATTCCTGTGTCCTTTACCACTTGGTAAATTCCCTTTCTAACTAAAAAGAGAGAGCAGATGTCAGGAGAAGAGCCTTCGGGCCAGCTGGAATTTCTCAACATTGTTTTGTTTGCATTGTATTTATATTTTTATGGTAAAAATCTATTTTTGGCAATTGATTCTATTTCTATTTCTGGTAGATGTGGTAGCCAGCCTCCCAGATGGCCCCCAGTGGTCTCTGTCTCCTGGTATTCACACTCTTAGATAGTCCCTTCCCAAACTATACCAGCACTGGTCTGTGTGACCAATAAAATACAGCACAAGTGACAAGTATATCACATCTGAGATTAAGTTATAAAGATATTATGTTCCCATATTTGTCACAGCCTCTCTCTTGTGGATCATTTGTTCCAGGGGAGGCCAGCTGCTATGTTGAGAGCAGCACTAGACGAGGCCCACATAATGAGGAACTGAAGCTTCCTGCGAAAAGCAATGTTAATGGGCTGGGAAGTGGATCCTCTAGCCCCACGCAAGCCTTCAGATGACTGCAGCGTCCACCAACAGTCTGAATGTAACTTCATGAGAGTCCCAGGACTACCCAGCTAATAAGCTGCTCCCAAATCCCTGACTCTCAGAAGCTGCGTGATACAATAAACATCTCTTGTTTTAAGCTACTCATTTTGGGGGTAATTTGTTACACATCAATAGATAACTAATACAGTAGAGATAGTAAAGTTGTTTTAAAATAAAGTTATAAACAAGAGTGATCCAAGAAAAATATTAGGTAGTAAATAGAACAGTGATGCTTGGACATGATCAAGATAATGAAAGTGGTATAGGAAATGGGCAGCACAGCAAAGGGCATGTCCTAGGGTTTTCTGTAGTTTGTGTACCCTACTGGAAGTATCCAAGTTTCAAATGTGAACTGTGACTGTCAGCTTGAGCATCTTTCTTTACTGCTCTCAAAAACAGTGTGGTATAGCGCAAAGTGCACTTGGCAAAGGGCCAGGAAGCCCTTGGTCTGATTTGCAGCTCTACTGCCTAGCTGTGTGATCTTAGTAATGTTTATTAACCTTCCCGAACCCCCTGTTTCTCCATCTGTAAAGTTGGAAAATTAGCACCTACCTTGCTGTGCTTCTGCAAGGGTTAAAGGCAGTTGTGTAGAAGGTTCTTAAAATAGTGCCTAGCACATTGTAAGCACTCAATAAACACTAGGTAGTAAATAATTCCCTTGTTATTGCTTTCATCTCAGTATTTAACTAGATTATAAACTGCCAGGAGATGCGATTTTTATCCTTTCAGGAAGTCAGTGTAGCATTGAGATTAAGAGCCTGTTTGGAGACAGCTATGTTTGAATCCTAGCTCTGTCAAACTGTGTGAGCTTCAGTTTCCTAGTCTATCAAATATGGATCATAATAGCATCTAAGATCCCACAGAGCTGTTAATTAAGTGGTATGACATATAAAACATAGTGCTTGGTACGTCATAAAGGAAGGGTAGCTGATATCCATCTCCATTATGACCTACCAACAAAGATTATATGCAATTTGTGCAAAGGGAACATAAGAAAAAGGGACTCAGCGAAAAAAAAGATCATTCAGCTAGTATACATCTCAAGAAATGGAGCTACCCAAATTCTTCTCTGTATGCAAAAAAGCAACTCCTAGAATAATGAATGAAAAAATTCAAAATATCAATCCTCGATCTGGGTTGTATGGATAATAAATAAGTAAAACTTTTGCAAATTTCCTAAAAATATTTAAATGTTTGGGTATTTACAATACTTTGCCAGTTTGGTGGACAACCTATAATATCTAGCAGGTGTTAAAAATGGAATGAATGTAGTGTAATGGAAATCATACAAGCTTCATCTTTGTAAGTGTTCAAGAAAGTGCTCCAAAATATGTATCTGGACTTAAAAACAGATTTCTATCATGTCTAGAAAGGAAAAGTAGAACTGCCATGAAGTTAGTTTAGCAAATGATTACAGAATTTTAGAGCTGGAAGTGACCCTGGAGAAAATTTAAGTCCAAATAAAGGATTTACTTAACACAGTTCACATTTTAACCTTTTCTTATTAATCATGTAATCTAGCTATCATATTTAACTGAAATACATTTTGAAATAGTATAGCTAATATTCAATGAAATTTTACCTTAAAACAAGTATAAGAATTTAATTCTAAAGCAGAGATTAAGGCCAGAGGGCATATGGCCTGCAGTGATGTCTTATTTGTAGTATGTTTAGCTTTTTTTTTTCTTTTTTAAATTGCATTTGGATGCTTTTAGGTAGGGCATGCTTGCACTCTCTAACATAAATAACTGCCTTTCCTTGCCCAGTTGTATTATATTTGGCCAGAATGACCCACACTCAGTCCCTGTAGGCATTGGAATTGGAATTTGTAGCCCTGTTTTAAGGAATGATTTTAGTTAAAATGAGGACAAATGAAAAAAAAATTTTTTTTAATTCCTGTATTTCTCTTAAGGCTCCATTGTCTCATTCTGAATTTCACTTTCAGAATTAAAATTTGTCAATATTATTTTGATGTACAGAAATACTGTAATACTGTTATCACTGCATTTATATATACCATGGAAAGAACCAATCAGTGAAGAAAGTGCTGAATAAAGTAAGGACAAGAAGAAGCTTCTGTCTGTGGTAAATAACATCTACTTTGTTAGAGACATTGCATTAATTAGGGGTGGGCTTTACTTAATGACTCTACTCAGTAGTTGGATGATACCAAACTGGTTAAAGCCTGCATCCCTGTGCTCTCTGCGGGATAACACAAGTAATTTTATAGTTTGTTAATATATGAAAAGCAATCCAAACAAAAGAAAATGACTCATCTAACTCTTAAGGACATGCAAACTCAACTGAAGCCAGATAATAATCTTTCTCGTACTGTGAATGAATACGTTAATTTTTAAAAAATCTAATTATCTTATCAGAGCTTTAGGTAATCCATTCAGGCCACACTGCCTTCCAAATGCTTTACAAATAACCAAATTACAAAACAGTTTTTTCTAAGAGGATTCACTGGTCATATTAGAAAATTTTAGTGTGACTTCCAATAATTTGCTTATGGAATGAATTTTTCCTTCTGTAAGGAGCTGATGTGCAGGCTGAATCTGTAACAAGGGTAAAATTTACATGAATGTAATACTTGTCAAGTGAAGTCACCTCCTCTAAAACACCTTCTTTCCTGACCTCCTCAGGCAGTTTGTCACTTGCTCCTCTGTATTATAATCTCTGTACCTTGTAACTGTTAAGTCATCTTTCACTTCCAAGTACACTGTGACCTCCCAGAGAGCAGGGATCAGGTCTTACACCACATTTATATCACAAAGCACAGGCCTGGCTTATTGGAAAACAAAACAAAACACTTTTCCCCCTCACAGTTCTCATTATCACTCATTTTTGCCAGACTGGAATAGTTGGTGGCTTTAAAACCAGCTAATTCATGGGAATTAAAGCCCATAATACTAACACAATGAGCACTAGTTACTGCTGAAACCTAACACCATCATTTCACATGATAGCACTTTCTTAGTTATCTTCTGTTCTCTGACCATACTCCCTCCCTTCAGTTTATAGTTTTCTATTTTATTCTAGTTTGTTTTTTAAAGTATCTCTTCCCCACTAGAGCACTTAGGAGCTACCCTCCTCCCCCTGCTTTTACTGACTTCTAGCCTTAATGGGGCTTTGCATATAATAGAAATTTCAGAATCCACTCTGAGAAATAGGAACCAGAGAAATAATAAAACTCTTCAAAACACACACTACCTTCCACTGCTCTTTTGAAGAATACTTTACAGCTTCCACAAGTTAAGACCCCATAATGACATCCCGAAGCTTCATCAGAGCACACTAGGCAGAGTTTGGGAGGTGGTCCCGTTGCTGCTGAGGAGCTGGATGGAGGAGAGCTTACATCTGGTCTCATTCCAGGGCTAAAAAAGGAAGAAAGCAGTGTGACGATTTAACTGTCATGACTGTCACAGAAGTATCAAAATACAGTTCTCTTACCTTCTCACTCCACAGTGAGCATGTTCACACTGAACTCTGGCTTCAAGTACTAGCAAGCATTAAAATATCCTACCTAGATATAGTCAAATAACGTTTTATTCTTCTATACAAAATTAAGAGTGAGGTAATTTCTTTTTAAGTATTCCCTGGGAGCTCCCTGGGGTCTGGTGGTTAGGATTTGGTACTTTCACTGCCGTAGTCCAGGTTCAATCTTTGGTTGGGGAACTGAAATCCCAGAAGCCATGGGGCGTGGCAAAAAAAAAAAAAAAAAGAAACGTATCCCTTAAAACGAATGGACTTAGATATTATAATTTTTAGTTGCTTGGGAGTTGTTTATAATCACCTTTACTAAAGTATCATTTACATACAATAACATTAACCATTTATAAGTGTACAATTGATGAGTTTTGTTACATGGATAATTGTGTAACTACCACCATGATCAAGAGATACAGTATATATTCCATCAACCGCCGAAGATTCCTTAGGACATCATTTTTTTCCCTCTAATTTTAAGATATTGTACAGGGATCTTTCTAATTTCATTCAAGTCTCATTACAATTCTACCCATTCCTCTGCTTGAGTTAAACTTTCTTACAATATACACATAATTTGTTCTATTGTGCTTCACTTTATTGCACTTAACAGATGCTGCAAAATTGTCAGATGGTTAGTATTTATTAGCAACAAAGTATTTTTTTTTGAATTTTATTTTATTTTTTATACAGTACGTTCTTATTAGTTATCTATTTTATCCATATTAGTGTATACATGTCAATCCCAATCTTCCAGTTCATCACACCACCACCCCCACCACTTTCCCCCCTTGGTGCCCACAGGTTTGTTCTCTACATCTGTGTCTCTATTTCAGCCCTGCAAACCGGTTCATCTGTACCATTTTTCTAGGTTCCACATATATGCATTAATATACGATATTTTTCTCTTTCTGACTTAGTTCACTCTGTATGACAGTCTCTAGATCCATCCACATCTCTACAAATGACCCAATTTTGTTCCTTTTTATGGCTGAGTAATATTCCATTGTATACATGTACCACATCTTCTTTATCCATTCGTCTGTCGATGGGCATTTAGGTTGCTTCCGTGACCTGGCTATTGTAAATGGTGCTGCAGTGAACACTGGGGTGCATGTGTCTTTCTGAATTATGGTTTTCTCTGGGTATATGCCCAACAAAGTATTTTAAAATTAAGGTATATACATTGTTTTTCAGACACACTGCACACTTAACAGACTATAGTATAGTGTAAACATAACTTTTGTATGCACTGGAAAGTGACTTGCTTTATTGCAACATTTTCTTTCTTGCTGTGGTCTGGAACCAAACCAGCAGTATCTCTGAGGTATGACTGTATTAAAGTTTGGTCCAGCATCTCTCATTCCCAATGTCATCCTAGCTGAAATGACAGTTTTTTATGACTTAGAAGAGAATGGTGCAGAAACATTACCTCCTACAACTTTCTAGTCTGGCTTGCAGCAAGTAAGACTTTTTTCCAGCACTGGGCTTTCAACAGTAAGGACTATGCTGCCCTCCCCACTCTGTGTACATATGCCCTGGAGAAAAAGATGGAAAATGGGAATCTGCTTCTCCTGCTAGGTCTTGTTTTCATTTCGTAGATTTCTCACCACAAAAGATAAATATTCCTTTTCTAACTTGTTGTTTTGAGAATTTTCAAACACTCAAAAGTTGAAAGTATTGTGCAATGGATGTATAGTCTTTACTTATACTCACCAATTCTCAACATTTTGCCACATTTGCTTATAAAGATATATTTTTATAAACCAACGAAACAGTGATCCCTTTAATGCTAGAGGAAAGGTTAACTATAAAACCTTCATTATAGATGATACAGTGGTTTCCAATGTTGTATATTTCTAAGGAATGTTCATCTTACATGCTAACTTTGGAACCCAAACTGTATTGTGTACTGTATAACTCAAAAGAGTTCCTAACCTTTCTAACCTTGTGTAACTAAAAAGAGTCCCTGGGGGCTTCCCTGGTGGTGCAGTGGTTGAGAGTCTGCCTGCCGATGCAGGGGACACGGGTTCGTGCCCCGGTCCGGGAAGATCCCACATGCTGCAGAGCGGCTGGGCCCGTGAGCCATGGCCGCTGAGCCTGCGCGTCCGGAGCCTGTGCTCCGCAACGGGAGAGGCCACAACAGTGAGGGGCCCACGTACCGTAAAAACAAAAAAACAAAACAAAAACAAAACAAACAAAAAAAAAGAGTCCCTGAAAATAGTTTCTAGAGACTGCTAATTCCTTCTCTGGTCATGTGTTCTTCAAACATACGGATGGCAGCAATCTGTTGATTTTGGAACTTTACACATTAAAAGTGTATTGTTCATCACCTATATAAGAAATCTCTCCCTGAGATTTTCTTTATCTGCCTATTCTCTAAAAGAGATGGCATTTAGGGATAAATTATTCATAAATAATAAATTATTATTAAATCTCAATTACAAATATGCTTAAACTAAATCACAGAGCAAACTGACTTAAGAAATTGTTTGGGTAATTAACATGGTTAGAAATTATATTTATTAAGTAACCTTTTTTTGTTATTCTATTTTTGGAATAAAAGTTAAAAGTTGGACTTCCCTGCTGGCATAGTGGTTAAGCATCTGCCTGCCAATGCAGGGGACATGGGTTTGAGCCCTGGTCCAGGAAGATCCCACATGCCATGAAGCAACTAAGCCCGTGCGCCACAACTACTGAGCCTGTGCTCTAGAGCCCGTGAACCACAACTACTGAAGCCTGCGCGCCTAGAGCCCGTGCTCTGCAACGAGAAGCCACCGCAATGAGAAGCCCGTGCACCGCAACGAAGAATAGCCCCCGCCCAGCAACGAAGACCCAACGCAGCCAAACATTTTAAATAAATAAATATTTAAAAAGTTAAAGTTAATTGTAGAATGACAATTTGTTTTGTAAATGTCACTTTAAATAATTAGGTCGATAAACTCCAAAGCTCCCCCTGAATTCTGCCCTCAAACGAAGCTAGCCAACCCTATGTTTATCTAGAGGCTTAGCGACTGACAGCATTCCCACCACTCCAGTTCTGGGAATAGGCCCCAGGGTTTCATATTGTTCTCTGAACACTGTCAAGGAGAATTTCTGGATGCTTCTGTATCACAAGGCATTGATCCCCTGCTAGATTTGGGAGAGTGTACTGAGTGCATATTGAAAGCCTACAATGGAAGAGAATAACCTGAAATGACTCTGCTGTAGGTCTGGCACGAACCATCCTTGATCAATGGAAACTTGTGACTAATGTAGCAGAGCTGCTCTGGGCCAGAGTTTTACAGAGAAGTAGGAAGGTCTTGGAGTGAGTGAACAGAGCAATGTGTTAGGGAAGCAAAAAATTCCTTGGCTTCTGTTCTGAAGATGCTCCTGTTCCTGCTCAGCCAATCTCTGTCATCTGACATCTATTTTTAGGGACCATCCAGTTGTTTGTATATTTAGTTTATGGAAAATAAGTGCAATATTTATTGATTTGAAAGGTTAACTCTACAATGTTTCCTCAACTAATTTTATATATATATATATATATATACACACACACACACACTCACACAGAAATACATATTAAAAATGTTTAAACAGTACTTTGGTAGTATTTTATAGTATTAAAACACTTTCATGAATAGAATCTCATCTGTCCTCTCAACAACCCTGTGAAAAGGATGCCATCACCTCTAGATGAGGTCACGCAGTTGCTGGAGGTTGATCAGGGAGCCTGTTTGTGGTCAAATTGCCATGTTTCAGATCCCAGTTCTACCATTTCAAAGCTTATGTGACCTTGGATAGGTATCTACTACTTTGAACCTCTGTTTTCTCACAAGTAAACTCGAAGGACATCACCTGTGTGTGTGTTGTGAAAACAAGAGAACACACAGGAAGTCCAGCACATAGTTCCTCCCTCCCTCCAGCAGGCACCTGATAAATGTTCATTCTTTTCTCTTTCAGGAAAACAAGATTTTATGAGAAAGCCTGATATAAGTATTATGTAAGTAGTATTAAGTCTAAAATCTAGGACAGTATTCCCAAATTCTCAGTTATAATTAGAGCACATGCAAAACACGTTCAGGCCACTCAACTGTGAGCTAGAGATGGCAAACAAAAGAGAAAGTTAAAACTAAATGAACAGGGCTTCCCTGGTGGCACAGTGGTTGAGTCCTCCTGCCAATGCAGGGGACACAGGTTTGAGCCCTGGTCCGAGAAGATCTCACAAGCCGCGGAGCAACTAAGCCCACGCGCCACAACTGCTGAGCCTGCACTCTAGAGCCCGTGAGCCACAACTACTGAAGCCCATGCACCTAGAGCCCATGCTCTGCAACAAGAGAAGCCACCGCAATGAGAAGCCTGTACACTGCAATGGAAAGTAGCCCCTGCTCGCCGCAACTAGAGAGAGCCTGCACGCAGCAATGAAGACCCAACGCAGACATAAAAAAAAAGAAAAAAAAAACTACATGAACAAATGGACTGATCAAACTGCAACTAAGAATCTGGAACTTAAGTCAGGCCTTCGGCATCCCTTCTGGCAGTCATTCTAGGCTACATCAGATAAAAACTAAATACATGGAAAGCTGCTAAGTGTACCACTGACATCAATGAAAAAAAATCAGTTTTTGTCACACAAATATGAGCACCATGATGGCCTACAGTGAACCCCATTGGGAGAAATGAAAGAACACAAAATGTTATTCAATTGCAACTGTGACCCTATGATACTGCTAAAAAGGCGGGGTTGGTTCAACAAAATGGTTAGAACTCAAAGGAAAACCATACAGAATCATCATCTTTTAATAAGGACACGTGACAACAAGAAAGAAAAAGCACACCATAATAAGACTGCATATTACACGCCCCCCCCCCCCCCGCTTTTTTTTTTGGCGGTACACGGGCCTCTCACTGTTGTGGCCTCTCCCGTTGCGGGGCACAGGCTCTGGACGCGCAGGCTCAGCGGCCATGGCTCACGGGCCCAGCCGCCCCGCGGCACGTGGGATCTTCCCGGACCGGGGCACGAACCCGTGTCCCCTGCATCGGCAGGCGGACTCTCAACCATTGCGCCACCAGGGAAGCCCTACACCCGCTTTTGAACAGAAAAGCTGAATTGTCCCGGTCTTTTGCTCAGTGTGTGTTTACAGCTGTGTCAAACAAACATTCTGGAGATGCTAAGAGGTTCTATTATGAACTGACTGTATCCAGAGAACTTTCTTTTAAGTGAAGAGTGGAAATAACAAAATGTGTTGTTTCAGGTGAATACTTGAATGCTGTCTCCCACTCAAAATGGAAAGAGTGCTGCACATCAAGTTATTCCTGAGGCTACTGAGTTTACATTAGAGAGGGAAAAGATACGTATAAAGCAGGTTTTTCTATTTAATTTTCTTGCAAGAAAGGCAGTTGATGAAAGGAGGATCACGGATGGATGGAAGTTACACACACCTTAAGAAACATGTAAAACGTGCAGGTAAATTACACCCTTTCAGCACATGATTCCTGGTATCTGTATGCCAGGCACTGTGAGGATACAGAGGTCATATCATACATGAAAATGTGTTACTGAAATGACAGTGGACCTAGAAACTTTGATCTAGGTAGGAGTAGCAGAATATTTTTGGCTGCTTCAGTGTCATGGTAGTACTAGGAAGTGATTCAGCTATATATATAGACAAATCTGGACTTACATCCTAGCTCCAGTGCTTTAACAGCTGTGTGACAGTGGCTAGCTGATAAACCCTTGACTCTTTTTCCTTATTAGTACCATTTTAGGACCTTCTGTGTAGATTATATATTTGAGTTACATAAAGTAGTGGCACACGCTTGGCGATCATCAAACAGTATGTTTCTCCTTAACCCTCAGGCATTAACTCCTTTTTTCTCCCTTCCCCCAACTTCTCCTTCCTTTCTGGAGGATCCCAAGGAATGAGAAGTGCTTTGAAGAACGTTCTCTGTGAGACAGGGGAAGGTTAATGGTCCTCCAGAAACTTAAGTTCAGGTAATTGTAGATATTCTTTCTTGATTCTGCACCCAAAATCGACAGTTTAGTTTCGTAAACGTTAGTGTTGCAACGAGGAATCTAAAACCCTATCAGTGCACTTTTTTGTACCTGTGTTACATTAAAATCCACTGGTCTGTCTTGTACTTCTTTGAATGGATCTTTTACCCATGCATGATTTTGAACTATCATGCATTAGTCATTTGGAAAATACTGGCTCACTAAGTTATGCAGATCTTCCAAATGTTGACACAGTTCATTATACAATGTAAGAGTTGTATTTGTCAAGCTCACAGTGGCAGATACAAGGTTTCCAAAATTCTGCATTTTGTTTGGGAAACTCTAATTTTTATTGATTGGCAACAAGTACTGTCACTTGTCTTCCTTGAAGTGATAAGCTCACTTCAGTCATTTCTGAGAAAACATTTGCCAAATTCCCAAGGCTGAAAACCCGTAGTTTATCCATTCTATACCATGAAAAAAGTAGTTTGTTCAACTCTCAACTTAAAGAAAAGCACATGTAAGACTGTTTGAGACAACCATCAAATACTATATGCAGCATAAGTGCTTTACACAAAATGGATATTAAGAAGACACATATATTAAAGGGTGGAGATTTAAGTGAATTAGTATATTGCTTCCTCAAAGGTATCTTTAAGTGGAACTGGCTTGCTTTCTTCTTTAACTGTGAGTATACTGCAGTTAAATACAATGACTACTGTACCCTAAGACACCAGCAGTTTTACTCATCATTGGTTTTGGTACCATCAGTGCAAATGTCAACAGAGTGAAAAATGCAAATAAAGACTATGTATTATGAAAATAGTTTTGAACGGAATGGGGACTCCCAGGGGTCCATAGATCACATGTTGAGAACTGCTGTTAAAGAGGATAGTGAGGACTTTAAGTCAGACATGCTAGAATTCATAACCTAACTGCAGTGTCGTAGCTTCGTGACCTTTTAATGTCTCTAAATCTCAATTGCCTTATTTCTAAATGGGGACTGTAATGTACTTGGCAAAATGATACAGTATTGCTTACTAAGTGAGAGGCTTTCCCCCATGGAGGAAGGAAGAGAGACGATAAACTACGATAAACCCAAATGGTGTGGTTGGCTTAGCCTTCAATTGAAGTGAATTTAATCAACAATTTTTCAATGAAATGCAAGAAATTCATTTTGGAAAAAAGCAAAACTGATATTATCTCAGACAGCAAATAAAGCTGCTACAACTCGATTAATTTTTACCAACTACAAATGGAATAGGTATATTCTCACTGGCTTACCAGTTTTTGTCCTAACACCATAAAGCAGTGGTTCTCAATCAGGAGCAGTTTTACTCCCCAGGGGACATCTGGCTACCTCTGGAGACATTTTTGGTTGTCACAACTCGGGAAATGCCACTGGTATCTAGTGAGAAGAGGCTAGGGTGCTGCTAAGCCTCCCACAATGCACAGCAGACAGTCTTCCACAACAAATAATTATCCAGCTTCAATGTCAACAGTGCTGAGGTTAAGAAATCCTTGCTATAAATCTTTAAGCAACATAAAGTGAGGGAAAAAAAAAAAGAAAATTCAACAAGGACCAGAAACTTATTGTAAAACCTTCTAAACTATCTTTTAAAATGGAGCAACTGCCCTACTGAGGTAGCTGTAAATATTCTTTGATTCAAGACAAGTCCAAAAAGAGATTCAGAACAGAGCTGAGGCCAGGGACTATACAAGTTTAGTGATTAGTTTGAGTTAGTAATTTGCTTTTATTTTTCCCTCTAGCACTAGCACTAAGAGGTGATTTTTACACATTAAAGTCACCTGCACTTTTCTTATCTTTGTTCATTAGGAAAAATGTAAATACTCAGCTGCACACACCAGGTGATTATATTTTCTGACTGCCCATTTATCCCTGCATTAGCTAAAGGATTACTGATTTGTTTGATAATAAGCTATGGAATAGTTTTCAAATCAAATAGAAAAATACTCTGGGGGAAGGCTTTCACAATATTTCTGTTAAATGGTTTTAGCAGAGTGCATTTTATCTTATTTAGCAAGCCAAAAAAAAAAAAAAGAAGACTGCTTAATCTCTTTGCTTTGCATTTGTTGAGAGAGGTTTCTATTGGTTTTAACTTTAGGTGCCTACTAAGACAGTTTCCTCAAACTATGCATCATTTATACTCACTCATCTTAGGGAGGAGGTTAGAGCAACAAAGCCTGTACTGTAAAGCTGTACTGTAGTGTCCAGGAACATTTTCAGTAAAGGATGACTGTTGGAGGAGATGTCTTTTTTTAGATCTCTGAGACACCAATGGCCTGTCATTTAACATCTCTGCACTTAGTTTCCCTGTCTGTAAAATGAAGGAGTTGAATCAATAAACTCCAAAGAAGCTGTTACTATTTCCCAAGGTAGGGGTAGGAAGTAGGCAAGAATATACTTGGGTCTGTGAAAGACTTCTTTGGACCTGTATTTTTATTTATATGAAGAGAGAATATGGTCACCGTATCTATATGCTCCTTTCTTAAAGTCTAATCTAACGTGTTTTCCTCTGTGTTTCTTTCTCTCTGGAAGGATCAGTCCTCAGTCTAGTGACTGTGCTGGGTAACTTAGTTCCTAAGAGATGAAATCTTGTTTCATGTTTTCAGTTCCATTTGCTCAGACCTGTACTGAGGGACATGAGTTTCAATGAAAGGAGGAGTAATGATGTTCTAGTAACAGAACACTAAGACCAAGAGTAAGTAGCAAGCACAGTGAGGAAAAAACTTGTTTTCATTACATGGTTATTTCTAGAACGAAGACCTGATTTTGTTCTATCTGATGCTTTCTTGCTTCTTAAGAGCACACAAGAATAACTATGATTTAGTACATGCAGAATTATGAATGTGACATCTTCAAATAAGGCAAGAACAAAATTTTTGAGCTTGAATCTCACTTGTGATTAATTTTTAAGAATGTCCTTTCATGACTTGTTTTTCCTCATATACCAATGTATTTGTAGTTTTACTTGGGTTTTATTTTTAGGGAGTGGGGTGGTAATACCTTGTCTTCCTACAGTGCTACTCAGTAGGTAACTTAGGAGTCAAGTCCCATAGCTGAATGCTGTGGTTATTATAATTATTTGTAATTCCATTATAAGCTTTAATTGGGGCTTGTACCTGCATCTTTTGTATTTTGTACATTCAGTTATTTGGACTTCGGGAGTCCTCTTTGGTTTTAGTCATGTGTGTCTACTTTGTAGATTTCACCAACTGTGGTCTGTTTTGGGTTTGTACTTTAATTTAGAACAGTGTTAAGTTGATGGTTTGTATTTTATTTCATTTCACATTAGTTTGAAGGAAATTATTTAATTTTTGGATTCTGGAATTTTGATCATTTACTGTAATTTGTAATATAACTGCTGTGAAATGCTTGACAAGAAAAAAACGCTGTGCATTTCCACCTCAACTACAACCACCACATATTTCTAAGTATCTTACTCTGTTCTCAGAGAGACCTGACTTCCTCTCACTATACTTAGTAACCCTTAGTACTTAGTTGCCAATTCCAACCCTTTTCCACATCCTATTTATTATCCCCTATGATGTACCTTTCCCTTTCTGTCCACTCTGCCTCCATCTTAATGCATGTCTTCCCTCACCTCCTGCCTTAACCACTGCAGTGGTTTATACTAAGTAGTCCTCCTGGCTCTGGCTGCTTCTCTTTCCATTATGTCCCCTACAACGCTAAAACTCATTTTTCTCATCATAATTAAAAATCTCCGAGGCTCTTCCGTGTAATAAGCAGTACAAGCCCAACATGGTCCACAATCTGGTTCCTCTTTCTTTCTCCAATTGTATGTCTTCCCACTCCTCTACACGAACCATTTGGTTTCTTTATCACCTCAGGGATCCTATATTCCACAAATATTTATTTTTTATTTAATATTTATTTTATTTATTTATTTGGCTGCGCCGGGTCTTAGTTGTGGCACATGGGATCCTCCTCATCATGTGCGGGATCTTTTTTAGTTGCGGCATGAGGGATCTAGTTCCCTGACCACAGATCAAACCCAGGGCCCCTGCATTGGGAGCGCAGAGTCCCATCCACTGGACCACCAGGGAACTCCCTCTACAAGTATTTATGAAGGGACTACTATGTGCCTCATTTCCCTCGAAGTTTGTCCTGAGATCTCTTCTTCCAGCCTGGAGTGTCTGCCGTGGCCTTTCTGATCCAAGACAACCTCTAGACTCCCTTAAACACTGCCATGTAGCACTTTACACATGGTATCTTTTGATTTATATTTCCATCAATAATTCCTTTTAGGTAGGGTCCATGTCTTAGGCCTCTTATATCACCAGCATCTTGTTACAGTGTCCAGTATATGTTATTTTATTTAGCTTACTTATATGTTACATCTTTTTATATTCTGCAGAAGAATTTGAGGCAGCTAACATGTTAACTGTATTATGGGTACAATCTCATAAACATCTATCACCTCACTACTACTAGGAGCCACTCTGCAAGCTCTTTCTTTCTTTATATACATTATCCCCTTTAATACTCTCCACAAACGTACGAGGTGGGTACTGTTTTCAGTGTTTTACAGATGAGGAAGCAGATTTAGAGAAGCTGACTTGCCTACAGTGACACAGTAACTAGCAAAGTCAGGATTCAAATGCCTAGCTTTCTGACACCAAAATCAGCGTTCTTAACCAGTATTCCACCTCCCTCCCTACAATGAAGTGGCAAAACTGAGAAGATGAGGTAGATCTAGGTCTTCAAATTGAGGGATGAATTGCCTTCCACTTTGAGGGCTGTGGTTTGATGTCTCAGTGATATACAGCAAAAGGAAGCAAATTCCCTGTGCCTGCTTCCAAACATGATCTGCAAAAGATTTTTGGCCAAATAAGGATTGCCAGAGCAGGTCAAATAGGTAAAAACAATTGCCTTATAATTGTGCGACAGTCTGTGTATCATTTGAAAATTTAGTCAAACTAATGTATATCTCATACTGTACAATTAGCACAATTCCTACTAAGATGTTTATAAAATCAAACAAAATGCAGAACAGCTGTGTCTACATTCATTTTTATTTTAGTATAAAGGAAAGAACAAAACCCTCAAAACCAACCTGAACTTGGTCTAAAGCCACATACTCCCACCTTCAGTCAAAAGCCGAGACTTGATTCTAAATTAGATTCTTAAATTAGTATGAGAACTTCCTTACTGATATGCATTTCCCTCAGGTTTTGATGATGATGCTCTCACTTCACACCCTGATTCTTAGATATCCACTGAAACAATTTAAAGGAATAATTTAAAGTATTTATATACAGTGAGAACATTGGTGAACTTGTCCCTAGAAGAGGAAGGAAGAAAGGAATAAGAAATTAGTCTCTGGAATGATGTAAAGGTTACTTATTCCTTTCTTCCTTCCTCTTCTAGGGACATCTGCAATGCAGGCAGTTAGATGAAAAATTTAAGACTGGGAAGGTTTTCAGGTAGGTGGAACAAAACACTCCCATCATAGTAATAATCGTATTGGACACCAACTGGTTGACTTTTAGTTCTACAAACCAAGATCTATGGCTAAGTACTTTAATAAATGTATTATCTCAAATAATCCTTACCACTAGTCCATTTTACAAATGAGAATACAGAAATTAAGCCAGGTGTTTGGCCAAAGTCGCATTAGCACAATCTGGATTTGAATTCAGCACTGTCTGATTCCAAAATCCAGGCTCCTTACCCTCATCACTGTGTTATCTGGCAGGGACCCGCAGGGTAATATCTGTTCAGCTTGACAGAGTTTTTAAAAGAGTGTGTGAGTCATCAAGTAGATAGTCCAGAGGTAAAGGTAAACATCAAAAATAATTTGTTTTTCCTTCTTCTGACTATCCTTGTCATCACAATGAAGTAGAAATTATCTATAATTAAAAAGATACAAAAGTATCCTAGTCACTTCCATTTTTCCTTTAGATTCTTGTTATACTGACTTAAGTCTTAAATTAGCATATTCACATTCTACATTATTAAGACAATGTCACACGAGCCATTAAATTATGAGTTAATAACACGGAGACCTCGTTATCAAAAATACAAAAATAGAAATAGAAGTGTTTTGCATATTCAAAACACCATTTTTGCCCTTAGAGGAGCTTTGAAGCAGTTATGCCTGACTACCATATTAGACCTTAGAATTTTTTGAAATGCATTTAATTTTTATGAAATATACTGCTCCACCAAAGTATCCAGCTGGGGATATACAATGATGTGAATAATTTCTGTATTAGTTTGAAAAATTCATAACACTTAATAGGATACAGCCTTAACTAGAAAGGAGCTGTCTAGCCACACTACCAGTTTTATAGATGGAAGATTTACATCTATTGACTAGAAGAAAATCATGGACATAAATTAACATGTCCACTGATGTCAAGAAGACTGATAGAGCCAAAAAAAAAAAAAAAAAAAACAACACTGTAGTTATTTAATTTAAAAAAGGTGCTAGGGTAGTAGAATTATATATTCAACTAGACTATATAATAACAGCTACCATTTAGCACTTCTTACGTCTTAGGCACCTGATATACTCTGTAATCCTCATTAATATCCTGGAAGCAGATGTTAATAATCCCATTGTATAGAAGCATAAATTGAAACTCAGAACTTAGAAATTAAAGCTCAACTAGTTAGAGAACTAGTCCCAGGACCCTTTGTACAAAATCAATACACAGAAATCTGTTGCATTTCTATACACTAACAATGAAAGATCAGAAAGAGAAATTCAAGAAACTATCCCATTTACCATCACATCGAAAAGAATAAAATACCTCGGAATAAAACCTACCTAAGAAGGCAAAAGCCCCATACTTGGAAAACCATAATACACTGATGAAAGAAATGAAAGATGACACAGACGGAGATACACCATGGTCTTAACCTGGACGAATTAATATTGTCAAAATGACTATACTACCCAAGGCAATCTACAGATTCAGTACAATCCCTATCAAATTACCAATGGCATTTTTCACAGAACTAGAACAAAAAAACCTTAAAAATTTGTGTGGAGACACGAAAGACCCTGAATAGCCAAAGCAATCTAGAGAAAGAAAAACAGAGCTGGCGGAATCAGGCACCCTGACTTCAGACTATACTACAAAGCGACAGTCACCAAAACAGTATGGTACTGGCACAAAAACAGAAATATAGATCAATGGTACAAGATAGAAAGCCCAGAAATAAACCCATGCACCTATGGTCAATCGATCTACGACAAAGGAGGCAAGACTATACAATGGAGAAAAGACAGTCTCTTCAATAAGCGGTGCTGGGAAAACTGGACAGCTACATGTAAAAGATTGAAACTAGAACACTCTTTCACACCATATGCAAAAATAAACTCAAAATGGATTAAAGACCTAAATGTAAGACTGGATACTGTAAAACTCTTAGAGGGAAACATAGGCAGAACAGTCTTTGACATAAATTGCACCAAGATGTTTTTCGATCCATTTCCTAGAGTAATGGAAATAACAAAAACAAACAAATGGGCCCTAATTAAAATCAAAAGCTTTTGCACAGCCATAAACAAAATGAAAAGACAACCCACAGAATGAGAGAAAATATTTGAAAACGATGTGACCGACACGGGATTAATTTCCAAAATTTACAAACAGCTCATGAGGCTCAATATCAAAAAACCAAACATTCCAATCGAAAGGTGGGCAGAGACCTAAACAGACATTTCTCCAAAGAAGACACACAGATGGCCAAGAGGCACACGCAAAGATGCTCAGCATCACTAATCATTAGGGAAATGCAAATCAAAACTACAACGAGGCATCACCTCACACCAGTCAGAATGGCCATCACCAAAAAGTCCACAAACAATAAATGCTGCAGAGGGTGTGGAGAGAAGGGATCCCTCCTACAACGTTGGTGGGAAAGTAAACTGGTGCAGCCACTATGGAGAACAGTGTGGAAGTTCCTTAAAAAACTAAAAATAGAGCTACCATATGACCCTGCAATCCCACTACTGGGCATATACCCAGAGAAAACCATGGTTCAAAAGTATACAGGCACCCTAATGTTCATTGCAGCACTATTTACAATAGCCAAGACATGGAAGCCACCTAAATGTCCATTGACAGAGGAATGGATAAAGAAGATGTGGAACATATATACAATGTCATATTATTCCACTAATAAAAAGAATGAAACAATGCCATGTGCAGCAACATGGACGGACCTAGAGATTATCATACTAAGTGAAGTAAGTCAGAGAAAGACAAATATCTTATGACATCACTTATATGTGGAATCTAAAAAAAAAAAAAGATATAAATGAACTTATTTACAAAACAGACTCACATACTTAGAGAACGAACTTATGGTTGGGGGCAGCAGGGACAGATTAGGAGTTTGGGATTGACGTGCACACTGCTATATTTAAAACAGATTAACAAGGACCTACTGTATAGCACAGGGAACTCTGCTGAATACTCTGTAATAACCCAAATGGGAAAAGAGTTTGAAAAAGAACAGATACATGTATATATATATATATATAACTGAATCACTTTGCTGTACACCCAAAACTGACACATTGTTAATCAACTATACTCCAATATAAAATAAAAAATAATACTGAGAGGCAAAGTCTAAATCTGAATCAAAATTCAAATTAAAAAAATTATTTAGATGTATTTTCAGTTTATTTGAAAAGTCTACTGCTTTTTAAATTTTTAGCACATACAGTAATAACAGACTTCTGGCTAACTATATGGTAGATTAAATTAGTACAACATTATAGTGATAATAGGATGTTAAGAGCTCCTATTTCAGAGAAACTAAGGTCAAGTGATACCCAAAGTAACAGTTACCATAGATCTAGAATTACTACTTTTCACCAATACTCATTTATTATCTATTTACCGTGCATTCTCCAGACATAGATAAAAAAGGGTGACTACATTTTGAAAACAAATGTCAATTGTTCTAAAATTCCTTTGCTAAATTATATAATTAACTATCAGTCAAAACATACTGAAAATATAATATACTATGACTTCAATATGTTTATCTATGTACAGATTTTCTCAATAAAATTTCATAAATAACAGTGATAAGCAACATAAGCTATCATATAGTTTCACTTTGCTGAACTTAATAAAGAACAAGCAAGCTTTAATTTTTCTGTAGATTACTGCAGTTCAATTTAGAATATGAGACAAGTAACTTGTTTCTTCTAAAATGGTGTCTACTAACATTTCAGAAACCATATGGGAATGGGGAAAGAAACTCTGAAAGCAAGTGCTGACATGATTTTTGCTTTAAAAAGTTTTGGGGATATTCCTAGGAGTATAAAAATTTCAAGGGCACGAGCAGCACTTTTTTGAGAACAGATAAATGGGAGCTACTGTTGCAGTGGGAAACTTGCAATCTACAAGCTCTGAATTTGATATGCAATTATGATCAAATAATAGTAATTCTTTTTCTAAAATAATTTGCATAAGATTTAAAAACAAAATCAACGCTGTATTCTCACAAACTTATCTTAAACACTTTGTCAAAAGTATTACAAAAATTGTTTTTAACTAAACCACATCCCTTCCTTAAAAGAATAAGAACGTGAACAGTCAGCCATTAGAGAGCGTTTTAAAATTGAGTTCTTATGTAAGCAGTTAGTTCTGTATGCAGGAAACAGAACGTGCTGAATACCAGTGCAGATCTGACATCCCTGTTTGAAATTTCAATTTTTCTCATAGTCCCCAAAAAGAGTAATATAAAGGAAAAATTTTATTTCTGAAATGTAGTGTAAGCCTGAAAAGAATGAGAAACAGTTTTACGGTAGAGAACATGAAAGACTCACACTTTTCTTGCCACTGCAGTGGGTAGCTGAAATGACTCGTTGACTCTATTTGTGGGCTTGAAGGTCTCACTTGGAATAGAAAATTGCTTTTCTCCCTGCAAGCATCATGTGCAGTAGAGTGTTACTTGCTAAGGCGGTTTTAGGTGTGGACTTGCCCCATTTTTCATTCATGTGGGAAAGGAAAACTGAATAAACTCAATACAACTATGATCCCCACACTGAGGAAAACTTGTTACTATGTCCATAAAAAGCCCAAACTATTTTTTCCTAGTTTATTTCTTTGTATCTAATCCATAATCTACTCCAAGATTATTGCTTTACATTCATTTAGAAATATACAAGTAGATACATTAAAAAAGTAATTTGCCAAATAAAGCTAAACTGGAAGATACTTTTTAAAATTATAAAAATAATATTTAGTTAAGAAATTTGGAAAACACCAAAACGTTTAAATTAGAAAAAAAATGCCATCTTACTTTTGTCAGAGAAAACCCAGCAAACACTTCTATACAAATCCTTCATCTTATTTATTTTGGGGATAATACTATAGATGGCTCAGCGTTTTATATGTGAGACATGGTTCATTTGTTGTTCGTTACTTAGCATTTTGAGAAAACGTCCTATATGTCAATAGATAACCTTTTACTACATGATTCTCTGATGGTGGCAAAGTTTTAACTTCGCCAGTCCCTCATTATTGGTCATTCTTTGTTTTTGTTTTTTCACTATTATAAATACCACTGCATAAGCCTTTCCAAACATCTTTGATTACATACTTAAGTTAAATACCTAGAAGGTCAAGGAAAGCCAATGGATAATTTAGGGCTTTTCACACACGGTGTTAAACTGCCTACCCTCCCCTTGGTTCCAGGAAAGCAGGCACATGCGTGTCCCTGCATCCACTCCAAAT
Organism: Leucopleurus acutus; assembly: GCF_964270905.1. Taxonomy (NCBI): domain Eukaryota; kingdom Metazoa; phylum Chordata; class Mammalia; order Artiodactyla; family Delphinidae; genus Leucopleurus; species Leucopleurus acutus. The sequence goes on along the minus strand of NC_139145.1, from coordinate 56,410,754 downwards.
AGAAAACAAATCTGGTCAGCTGTCAAGCGATGATCACTGCCTAGTTCTCTACTGGGGTATTTGTCTTCTCTTGATTTATAAGAATGTTTCAGACATTATTTCAACACTTAGTCCACTGAGGATGTATCTATAAAGCCCTAACTTCAAATCAATTTAAAAATATTTCAAGTCTGATGGTACCGTCTATGGTGATCAGAGCCTGTACTGTTTGTTGCTCGCTTAATACTTCTTTTAGCCATATTATTGTTTGAAGTGTCTGTGAGCTTGAAAATAAAATGACCAGCCATCTATAGTTCTGGTTAAAGATGATATTTTTAACGCAAGCTTTTATTTCAGCTCCCTCTGGAGCCCAGTAAAATGAGAGTAATGACATTTGTTTTAAAAGGCATAAACCTCTAAGAATAAAGATAAGGGAAGTGATTTTTTGTCAATTATACCACAATAGCGCTGAGGGGGAAAAAGAGAAGAGATAATACCAGCAATATTTTATATTGGATTGAGTGTCCTGGGGTCTGTTAAGTTACCAGTGGGGAAAGCTAAGAAGCAACCTAATTAGTATGACAGAACTTCCAAAAAGCTCAGAAACTTGGGTTAAAGGTCGGGTCAAAATCAGGAAGGTTGGTTCCAAGTCTGTTGCGCATTTACAGCTTTCTTTGTTAGAAATGGGAGGCCAGGTTATGCGGCCAACTTGCCTGACAAAAACAAAATGCTGGATAAAAAATTTTTTGAAAAATCACCTTAAAAGCACTCGTGAGCTGACAAAATGATACAGGATTTAGGCTAAAATCTAAGGAAAAGCACCCTAGCCACTTGTCCTCTGAGAATATTTACAAATTTACATTTCAAATAAAAGGACAGAAAACCTGCTAGAAAAAATGGACAAAAACTTACACAGATACTTTATAAGATAGGAATTCCAAAATTTTATCAGCCTTGTTAGTAATCAGGGAAATGTAAATTAGAACCACTATAAAATACCATTATACATACACACCAGATTGCCAAAAATTAAACATTTAACAATAAGAAGGAACTGAGTTTAAATGGTCCATCACTTTTAAAGGAAGTTTGGCATTACCCAGTAAAGATGAAGACAAGAATATCCTATGATCCAGCAACTGCACCACCTGACATACACCAAGAAATTAATATTCATCAAGACATTAATGTGCATATACAGTAAAATGTATACCAATGCTGACAGCAGCATTTTTTGTTAATAAACCAAAACTAGAAACTACTCAAATGTTCATAATAATGGAATGGATATATAAACAGTGGTACAATTCTAAACAGCAGTGAACTACAGTTAAATATAGTAACATGGATGAATTATGTAATGTAGAGAGAAAGAAACTAGACACAAAATAATACATGTAATATTATTCTATTCATTAAAGTTCAAAAAGATGCAGACTAAGATATTGTTTAAGGGTGTATGTATAGGTAGTAAGGAAAGCAAGAAAATAATTATAAGTGTCAGGATAGTGGTTACCTCTAGGGAGGGAGAGCAAAAAGGGACTGTAATCTGGGAAGGTCACACTGCAGGCTTCCAGGGTACTGGCAATATTCTTTTTCTTTTCCTGCATGATACTGACACAAGTGCTAGCTTTATAATTATTCAATAAATTGTATATACGTGTGTTTTGTTTATTCTTATGTATGCTTTGTTCTATAGTAAATTTTTTTTTAAACTCTAAGTAAAATAAATAGGGAAAGGCACAAATAACTTAATCCCTATATTACATCTCCTATTCCAATCCCTGATGATTTCTTTCCTTTTGTTGTCTCTATTTTCTCTTTCTGGAACTCTTTGGTCCTCTCATTTTCTCTCCTATTTTCCATTTCTTTGTCTCTTTGCTCTTATTTCTGGGTTAATATCCCTATCCTTCTACTGAGCTTTGCATCTATACTGTCACCTTTTTAATTTCCAAGAGTTTGCTTTTATTCTCCAAAACGTCTTCCCTTTTTTAAAGCCCCTTACTCTTATTTGATGAATGCAATATTTTTCTTATCTCTGAGCATATAGATGATAGGTTTTTGGAAAGTCCCTTCTCTCTGCATATTTTCTGTTTCCTCCAAGGTGGATTCCTCTGTTATTTTGATCCCAGTTTTTGAAACTAGAAGTTATCATCCTTCCTTTCACCCTATCTATCCCCTCCTAGACAGAAGATTGAAGGCCTTTCTCTGTAAAGAGCAAAATAAAAGGGCTCTGGAATGAAGGATTCCAGACAGAGCTGAGGGCAGAGGTACCTTACAAAAAACAGGAGGATTAAGTGAACTGTTACATACGCAATATCCATGGAATTTTCATATGGTCTGAAGAACAGAGAGGTAAAAAAGACTTGATGAAAAATTAATAGTACTTAAGGGACCTGAGAGACGATATCAGATGGCCTAACACACATGTAAATGAAGTCTCAGAAGTGGAAGACAGTGAGAACGAAGCAGAAAGATATTCAAAGAAATACTGGCTAAAAAGAAACTGGAATAAATCAATACATTTAGTATGGTGACAGAGCACAATATACAAACATCAACCCTCTTTCTATATATTGCAACAAACAATTCAAAAATGAAATTTAAAATTAATGTCACTTATGAGTACGGCAAAACAAATACATACATATACACACAAAACATAGGAATAAATGGGAAAAAAAGGTAAGAGCTCTAAGGGAAAATTAGAAAACATTGTTGAAAGAAACTAAAGAAGATCTAACTAAATGGAAGGATATAAAATGTTAGTTATGTGTGTTCTCACCATATTGATTTATAAATTGAATGCAATACCAATCATAATCTCAGCAGGCTTTTTGTGTGTGTGTAGAAACTGACAAGCCGACTCTCAAAATTTACATGGAAATGCAAAAATTTAGAAGATCCAAACCTTGGTTCTGCCTTCTGGGAGGGTTAAATATTTTGAAAGATGGTATCATTCATTTACCAAATATTTTTGAGTGCCAGCCATTAAGTATACATAATGAAGGCAGCTCATCTATTAAAAATGAAACAACTTTTCAATCTGTGGGCGTATGCAAAACTCTTCTTTCAGATGTTTTCTAAGCTCTTATAGTTTCAAAATATTAACCTATATTACTTGGTTTAGTCAAAAGCCTGAAATACATTAAACAAGTCATTGCTCCAAAGAAAAAAATCAGCAAAAATTGACAGTAGAATGTTAAAGGAAAGCAAATCAAAGGAAAGTTCCTTTTGCCAAAGGCTTGGTTGGATGTGTTGACTCCGAATTATAGTTGTTCTTTAATTTATGAGGTTCTCATTTGAGTACTTTAAAAAATTAAAGGTAAGTGCTCTGATGGCTTATAGTAAAAGGAGGTGCTCTACTTAAGCAAAGTCATTAGAACAATAGTGAGTTTGAACAGAAGAATTGAAAACAGAGGTCAATCACGCAGCAACCAGAATGCCAATCTGTACAAAAGTACAAAGAACTACATCCACCATTGGTCTTTTCAGGGACATCTGTATATACTGTTCATAGCTGCCCTAAGGAACATGCCTTTTCAACGCCAGAAGACAAGTCTTCTAACTGCCAAAACTCTTTTAACAGGACATATGCTTCATATCCTTTAGTATTAATATAGTTATTTTGCTTTACAACCAGAAAGTTGAAAGTGAAAGGACATTAAATGCTTAATATAAACCTGCTCTTAAATATTCTTAGAGAATTATTATTCTTTCATTATTAAAGTAGAATCCTTGGGAAAGAAAAGACCTATTTGAAATAAATTATGACTGAATATAGCATTATTCAATTTACAACAGATAATATACAAACACCCTCAATTTTTATTATGAACTGAGCTGAAATGTTCTTACTATGGAACGTTTGGGCTTGACATGACTAGAGTTTTGTGGCAAAGAAAACACAGAGAAGGAAAAGAGGAGAAATGAATGTCTTTCAGCACATCATGTCCTGGCTCACACCCATTTGATGCTTGTCCAGGATGACGTGATTGATGAGTCATAAGCTCTTCTACTGACGCCACGTTCAAAATGACAAATTGGTCTCTCAGACCTTCCACAGGAATCCAGGACAGCCACAGTCAAAAACAGTATGAATAACAAAGAGGTGCCTTGCAGGTGTTTCACAGAAAAAAAGGCTCTGAAACATGTTCTAACAGAATTTCTTTCCTTTTGGTTACCTCATTTAATCTGTTAATTTGCTAATTTAATCTACAATTAATTATTGTTAATTTTCACTTAATATGTGTCAGGCACTGTGCCAAATGCAGCACAGGAATTATCTTGATTATTTTCATCTTGGTGACATCTTTCAGAATGAGCTCTACTACTATCCCCACTTTAAGAATAAAGAAACAGGGCTTCCCTGGTGGCGCAGTGGTTAAGAATCCTCCTGCCAATGCAGGGGACATGGGTTCAAGCCCTGGTCCACGAAGATCCCACGTGCCATGGAGCAACTAAGCCCGTGCGCCACAACTACTGAGCCTGTGCTCTAGAGCCCGCAAGCCACAACTACTGAGCCCACGTGCCACAACTACTGCAGCCTGCACACCTAGAGCCCGTGCTCTGCAACAAGGGAAGCGACCACATGAGAAGCCCTCGCACCGCAACAAAGAGTAGCCCCCACTTGCTGCAACTAGAGAAAAAACCCGCACGCAGCAACCAGACCCACCACAGCCAAAAAAAGAAAAAAAGAATAAAGAAACAGGCTCAGAGGGTCAATTGTCCAAGGCCACCAAGGTGGTAGCTCTTTGAGAACTGGAATCTAGATTCTCAGACCTCTTGCTGAGGAGCTTCTTTACTGAGTTCTGTGCCCCTCTGCATTTTGATGACAGATCAATAACATTTACTCTGCATACACATTTGAAGAATCAATTTTTAGGAGAAGTTGGAAAAGCTGTGACAAAGCGAGAGAGAGGCATGGACATACATACACTACCAAACGTAAGGTAGATAGCTAGTGGGAAGCAGCCGCATAGCACAGGGAGATCAGCTCGGTGCTTTGTGACCATCTGGAGGGGTGGGATAGGGAGGGAGACGCAAGAGGGAAGAGATATGGGAACATATGTATATGTATAACTGATTCACTTTGTTATAAAGCAGAAACTAACACACCATTTTAAAGCAATTATACTCCAATAAATATGTAAAAAAAAAAGGCAGTAAGAGAAAAATGTTAGCAAAACCAAGAGAAGGAGATGCCCCTAAATGTTCTGAGATGGATCCAGAAAGTCCTGAGCAAGGAAGGAAGGCTGACCGAATTCTTAACCAGGAGCTATAGGAGATAGGAAAGGTGCTATGTACTTAGGGTCACAACGAGAAGTTAGATAGACACAGATTCTGTTTTCATGAAGCTTCCATAGCCCACTATAAGAGACATGCAAGGAGATGGGCAGTTATAATATTCTGTGGTTCATGCTGCCATGGGAGAATATGGAAGGACCTTTAGGTAGAGAGAGGTGTCGGGGAAGTGTTCCTGGAGGAGATGACATCAATGCTAAAAGCTGGAAAGGTAAGGAGAAGAGGCAGTGAGGTCAAGGGAGAAAAGGTAGCGTGTGCAGAGGTCTTTTGATATAGAGTATGGCTCTTCTGGGAACTTCAAAGTAAAGACAACAGAACAGGACCAAGAAAGATACTAAAGAACAGTAGAAAATACTGTCTAATCAAGGTCCCAAGAGATCTGGAAGCCATGAAGTGCAAACGTTAGATAGCATCTAGGGAAAGGTGGTAAGACAGAAATTTTAGTAACAAATGGTCATAGGGCATTTTCATATTTAGAAAGGCACAGCATTTTAGTGCAAAGCAGATCCCTGTCCCCCCATTCCCAGAAACGGGCAACCAGAGAAATTCCAGATGTCTTACCACCAACTCACTGAGTGACCATCGATAACTCATTTAGCTTCCCTGGAATTCCAAGCTCCCTCTTCTGGGACTCACAGATAAAGCCACTTACCTTGCAGGTGGCAGGAGCTGCACCTGATACTTTTCTCAGGATTCTTTCAGTTCTAATATCCATGATTCTCTAACTCAGACATATAATGGCAAACAACCAGAGATGAACAACAACAATTAACACTATCTTAGTGAGAACCAGTAATAGCAGGTGTGTATTAAGGACCAAGCAATGTGAGTGAACTTGACATTCCTTACCTTAATCAATCTTCACCGCTGCCACATGAGGTAGGTACTATTACTATCCCCAAACAGACAAGGAAAATGCAAACTCAGAGAAGTTACCTGTCCAAGGTCATGTAACTAGCAATTAGTGGAGCCAGGTTTCTCTTCTAGGCATTCCGGCTACACAGAGTCCATGCCCTTAACTAGCAGCACGTGCTCTTTGCTGCCTCTCTTTTATGCACTGTTAGTAGCAATAGTCCCAGTACTGTCATCCTGTGTATATTGATAATACATAACCTTTTCAAAGTATTTTCACATTAGCAATTTGTCTTATTTTCATAATATTCTTGGACGGTAAACAGTATTCTTATCCCTATTTAGAGATGAGGTAGCTGAAGCTCTGCAAGGTCCTGAGGGATTTAGTGATGGCACTAGGACTAAAGTCCAGGTTTTATGATCTCCATTTCTGTGCTCTTCCAAATACAGCAAGTAATATAGATTTAAAAAGCCAACATTATAGAGAGATAAACTGCATATGTTCTCACTCAACTGTGGTTAATTAATTTATAAAAGAACAGTTAATAAAAAGTATTTACTTTTATAAATCAATTTTAGGCTAGCATTTTTTCTGAATTACAGTTTTATTAATTATGTTTCCGTAAGGTATAACATGGAGCAGTCTTTAAGTTACTTTACTGTGATATAGTACTTAGCATTTAAATATTATATTATTACTGTATCTAGTTTGGGGAATCCAGACTTTAAAAGGACTAGGATAAATTAGACACGAAAGAGAGAAAAACAGACTCCCAATAGTCTTCCACTACTTATCATCATTGTATAAAAGTTTGCTTTTCTCTAACATGAAGTCACTTCTTAAACTCTATTTCATTGTATCCTGTTAGCACACAAGTCAACCAAACAGAGCCATAGCAAAATAACAGCAGTGATACAATTGAGTAATTACTATGTACTAAACACTGGCCTAAGTATTTTATAAATATTAGCTCTTTCTAACCCTTAGAAAAACCTTATCCAATCCTCACTACAACCATATGAGGTAGATACTATTATTATCCCCAAACAGCCAGGGAAAATGCACTCAGAGAAGTTACCTGCCCAAGGTCATATAACTAGCAACTAGTGGCGTCAAATTTCTCATCTTGCACATGCATTATTATTAGCCCCATGTTACGGATGAAGAAATTTAGGCTCAGAAAGGTTAGGTAATTTTCCCAAAGAAAGCGACACAACTAGAAAATATCTGTATCTGGATCCCAGATGAGGTAGACCACTCCAGATGCCACTCTCTTAACCACTATGCTGAACATACAATGTTATACCGTTAATAAAGGGCAGATTATTGAGAGGCATACATTGCATGCTGTCAGAATCCTAAATCTAGGTTATCAAAGTAAGTTACTGAAAAGCTAGAGACAACTGGCAAGCGATTGAGCTGATATCCACTTGGTTAAATGAGCAGTGGCTGTGGTCAGCCAAGGGGCTATGTCAGGGTCACTGTTTCACTGTTTCCTTTTTTCCCCCTTCCTCACAACAAACTTAAAATTTCCGGCATTTGCCATCTGAAGTATGGCACAGTCTCCTAATTTGTTCCCACCTAGGTCCCACCCACAGACCTCAAATCTTCAATCCATACAGAGTGGTCTCCCGAAGAAAAGATGAGACAGGATGGAAGAGGAAAATAGGTCTCTATCCAGCTACTTAGAAAGTCAGCATCAGTTTATGATTTTTCCATTTACTGTGCCATCAATACATTAAAATAATTTGACAAAAGGCCTAGGGCCTTGAACAGTATATAGGAAACTGGATTTTTGTGTTTCTATAATAAAATTATAGATCTAGAAAATTTAAATTTCCCAAATTTGGATACTCTCAGGATTACAAGGAAAAGACTGCCACCAAAATAACTTTCAGATCCCAGGAGTGGTCAAAATGAAGCATTCTTAAAAGATGTTAATAAAGTATAGCAGCAAAACTGAAATGGCCAGAAACTTCAAAACTTAATTATACTTTTAAAAACTAAAAACGTAGCAAGCAGTTTTTAAATTTAGGGAGAAAAAATTAGAATCAGAAAATCAAGTAAGATTCTTTTATAATTAAAGGTTGCTTGGCAGAAACACAGTACATGTTACAAAGGTTACTGAAAACTGGTTTCTGATGTTACCAAAGCAGCAATAAGTGGGTGACCTTGTATGTGCTCAGTGTCTTATGATTTACAATACAGGCTTCAGTAAGTAGCACTGTAAAAGACATCCCTTTTCAGAGGAGAAGCTCCTCTTAATAAGAGGTCCCCCCTCAATCTTTTCCTGATGCTTAGATGTAACAGTATATAAAATGTGTATTTGATACAGAAAATGCCAAATATACACATATCCATAAATATAAAAATCTTTTGCAATTATCTTTAACTGCAATTTATTCTAATTGTCTTTTATTAAAGTGGTAAGAAAGTAGAGACTAAAATTCAAAATATTCTCATCTGTTACAAAAGGGAGTAAAACCTGTAACATTTTTATAAATTGCAGTCACTACCATTTGTAAGAAATGAAACTGGAATTAGTACTGGCATTTCCCCCTTACTTCTATTAAAAAACAAAGAGAAGGGCTTCCCTGGTGGCGCAGTGGTTGAGAGTCCGCCTGCCGATGCAGGGGACGCGGGTTTGTGCCCCGGACAGGGAAGATCCCACATGCCGTGGAGCGGCTGGGCCCGTGAGCCATGGCTGCTGAGCCTGCGCGTCCGGAGCCTGTGCTCCGCAACGGGAGAGGCCACAACAGTGAGAGGCCCGCGAACCGCCCCCCAACCCCCCAAAAAAAACATAGAGAAAAAAACCTGCACACGAAAACTTGTAACTTAAGCCAGTGCCACTAGCTCTGTGCCCCAAATCTTATGTTAATTATTTTTACAGGGTTATCACACTGTTAAAGAATTAAAGGCCACCTTCTTCTCTTGTAAATTCCACTTAAATTACATGACATTTCTGATATCTGTCATAGACACGAGAGGACATACACAATGACTTTTTGGGAAACCTGTTTTACTATGCATAGAAATGGAGATTGCCAAGAGCTTAATTAGGTAGGAACTTTTGGTACCCACGAACTTCAGCTCAAAAAAGCCACCACCTCCCCCTAGTCAAGAATGTGCAATCGCACTCCCATGGTAGAAACTTAGACCAAACTGTACACGGAGGAATATCATTTGGTGAAATGACATCGATACCTTCAGGCAGGTAAAAGCTCTATCAACTATATGTCACTAAAATGCCGCTTTTCGGGCTTCCCTGGTGACACAGTGGTTAAGAATCTGCCTGCCAAGGCAGGGCACATGGGTTCCAGCCCCGGTCCGGGAAGATCCCACATGCTGTGGAGCAATGAAGCCCGTGCGCCACAACTACTGAGCCTGCGCTCTAGAGCCCACAAGCCACAACAACTGAGCCCACAAGCCACAACTATTGAAGCCCACGCGCCTAGAGCCCATGCTCTGCAACAAAGAGAAGCCACCGCAATGAGAAGGCTGTGCACCGCAACAAAGAGTAGCCCCCGCTCGCCGCAACTAGAGAAAGCCCGCGTGCAGCAACGAAGACCCAACGCAGCCAAAAATAAATAAATTTATTTAAAAAAAATGCAGCTTTTATGCAATCCCTCAAAAGACAATAGCTTTGCTTTGTAGAAGGTAGAGGCCAAGTTTGTTCAGTTGGCAAATACAGCTCTCCACTGCCTGTGCCCAGTCTGCCTTTCCAGGTTGAGTTCTTGCTCCTTTAAGTACACACTCCAGTGTCAGTTTTCAAACTCTGTCCTCTGACCACATTATCTGAATTCCTGTCCATTTGTGTCTTTTTGGTCTGAGGCCCAGACCCTCAAAATACAGGTAGCCTGATAGAGTTGCCCTGCACACGGTTCTTTAGTATTCATCTCAAATCTCAGGACCTCCACGAAGGTTTAAAGTTTTTCCAGCTCAAAGTTACGATGATGGATGTCTGTTGGTTTTGCCTCACACCCTCAACTCACCTTTCGCATAGCGTACTTGGGACTCCAATTGTAAGATACGAGACGTGACTTCTGATGAAACCACTGAAAATGCCCACTGAAACTATAGCTACAACATGGACCAAAAATCAGGGCAGGTTCTAAGGTACTGTAAAACTACTTTTCAAAACTGATTTAATGATCAGATAAACTGGTATAGGTGATTCTCAGTATTTGCAGCTTCCGTATTTGCAAGTTCACCTACTTGCTGAAATTTATTTTTAACTCCAAAATCAATTGCTCACAGTGCTTTCCTGGCCTTTTGTGGATAAGCACAGAATGGTGACAAATTTGAGTTGCTTAATGCACATGTTCCCAGCTGATGTCAAACAAAATGACACTATGAAACACTATGTTTCAGATCTCATACTGTAAAGAAGTGTCTTTTTTGTGGTATATTTAATGCCATGTTTTTGCATTTTTGTGTTTTTTGCTGGTGACTTCCCTGTTTAAAATGAACTGTTTAGTATTCCTAAGCACAAGAAGGTTGTGATGTACCTTAAGAGGAGTGATATAAGTATCAGAAAAGCTTTGATCAGGCCTGATTTACAGTGCTATTGGCCATGAGTTCAATGTAAATGAATCAGTGATACTTACTAAATAAGGCAGCTTTAAATAGGAACACACATGAAACAAGGTTACATATTGATAGGTTGGCAAAAATACTGTGAACAAAGGATCATAGAAACCTAACCCTGTATTTGTCCTGGTAGTATCTGGCTCTCAGTATTTGCTAATTCGATGTTCACCGAGAGTACTCTGGAACATAACTAGAGAGAATAATAAGAACAGCCTATATATATCCATATGATGAATATCATACACCCACTGAAAAGAATGATTAGATGAAGGGTCAGCAATTTTTTTCTGTAAAGGGCTAGACAGTAAATATTATACGCTCTGCGGACCATGTGGCACGTACTCTTTGTTTACTTGTTTGCTTTTACAATCCTTTAAATATGTAGAAACCATTCTTGGCTCATGGCTTTTGAAGGGCCAGGTTTGGCTTGTGGGCTGTACGCCTGCCAAGCCCTGATGTCGATCTAGATGCATTATCCATACCCATCCATTATCCTCATCATTATGCATATCCATCCATCTATCCATAAATATGTTCATGCATTTATCCACTGAATCACTCCTTCATTCAACACAGTATTATATGAATATACTTTTTTGTCAGAATATTAATTGCTTTTCCTTTTTAAAAAAATTTAAGGGCTCAATTTAAAGTCTCTATATGAATATAGAAGGAGAATGGGTTTTACTATACTGTAAATATTTTTCCACAAATACTCCTTGGATTGGCAGAGGAAAACATCCAAATAATTACTTTTCTCTCCATGCATGCCATCCTAGTGAAATTTTATACAAATTCCTAATTATTGCTGAGTAACGTGTGGTAAAAACTGAAATAAGGAATGGGTGGAGGGTAGAAGCTTCTTACACTCAGAAGAATTCCTCTCTTCTTATCCCTCCCAAGTCCCTGAGGAAGGATGGAGAGTCAAAGATGATCATACTGTCTTTTTTTTGGTGGTGCTGGTTAAAAAATGTTAGCACAATTTTCCTTAGCTGCACTGCTTTACAAAACACCCAAGCTTTCCCGCTGACACCATTTTCCTTACGACACTGTCTGACGATGGCTACTCCTCCTCTCACAGCTTCAATCGGAGATTAAAGGCCAAGAAGAGGAATTAGAAATCTCTTCCTTCCCTCTACCACTGCTGTTACTCTCTTTACTATGACTCCCTTATGTGCGAGAGCTGTACGTGGAATAGGCTTATCTTTCCATCCCCTAATCCTCCTTGCTAGTATTTATCATTTTAGAGGACTTTACTCCTTCTTCTAGGTCTACTTTGGAGCTTGGATATCTTTCCATTCTGTCACCTACCACTACCCATCGTTTGATGATTCTGCCCACACCCAGGCCTCAGTTTTTTGCTTCAGTTACAGTGGTCTAAAACACAGTATTTCCTAAAACAAATTCAACTCTTCTACCTCTTATCCTGCTCCTTTCCTACATCTTTCATAGTCTTGTTTCCTTGCCTTCCAACTTCCTCTCTCTTCCTGCTCACTTTTTCACATTTATTTTTTGCATAGATATTTTGAATATTTATTTAATATTTATTGAGCACCCATCATGTACCAGGCACTGGGTATATCACCGTGAAAAAGACAGACACAGTCCTCTACTCTCACAGAACTCTTAGACTAATGGGAGACAGAGATAAGTAAACAGGTAGCTGTAATACAATGGGATAAATGCTAGGATAGAGAAAATGCCTGGTACTAAGGAGGGACATCTCACCCAGATGTGGGGGATCAGGAACGGGCTTGCTTGAGGATGTGAGTTTTAGCTGGCTTTTGGCTACCCACGAGGAGGAGCTGGCTAGCCAGGTGGAAAGGATATGGGGTTAGAGGTGGGGTGATATATACACAACAGCATTATGCAAAGGCACAGAGGCAAGAAAGAGGGAAATAATAGCAGTTTGGAAAGGTTACACAATAAAAAGCTTATTGCCAGATCCTAAAAATCCATGAAATCACGGTGAACTGTCAGACTGTCCTGAAGCAATGAAGACCGTAAGGCATTAGAAACAGGGGAGTGATCTGATCATTATCTGTATGTTTGAATGCTCTAGCTGCAGGACAGAGTATAAGATCAAAGAAGGAAGCAAAAGGAAGCATGGCTTGGAATAAGTTGATGAATTATTTTGGACATGTTGAGCTTGAGGGGGCTATAACTCATCCAAGAGAAGACAGTCAGTAGGTAGTTGGAAGTAAGTGTCAGGAGGTCGAGAGAATGCATCTGAGCTGGAGACACAGAAAATACAGGTGTCCACCGCATATGGACAGCTTGTAGCCAAAGCAACAGAAGAGATAAGATTATTCAGGAAGAGGGAGAAAGTGAGAAGAAGGCCTAGTTCAGAGCTCTGAACAACTCTCAAAGGAAGAGGAACTTGCAAAGAGGAGGCCAGAGAGGTAGACGGAGGAAAACTAGAAAGAGTACTATGTTACAAAAACCATAGGGAGAAGCCTTTACAGATAGGATCCTGGTATCTAGCACAGGGCTGGCACACAGTAGGTTCCTGCAAAGTGTCCACTGGATTTAAGAACAAGAAGGTAATTGGTAACTTTGGAAAGATGTCAATAGTGTAGACAAAAACCAGTGATTCTCCAAGGTCAATCGGTTGCCTCATCATATCTTCCAAGTGACTCACGTCTGTCCGTGCATTTCCTTCTCCACTGCCACCACTCCAGTTCATGCTTCTACTCCTGCTTGCCTGATCTTTGTTAATGGCTCATATAACCACCTTTCTATATGGTCTCTCTTCTGCAGCTCTCCCTTCCTCAAATAAAACAAAGCAATAAATATATAACTAATCCTACAGGTGACTGCCAGAGTAATTTTTTTAAGATACAGCTTAGAGCAAATCAATCCTGGGTCAAAAACATAATGGTTCTCTACCGCCCTCAGAATAAAATCCGAACTCCTTAGAGTGACACTGAGAGGCTTTCATTATTTTGTACCAATCTGTGTCCAGTCATTTTGCCCACACTCTTAACAGCCCACACTCCACACACTTGACTTTGTAAAAAATGATCTTAAAATTTTTTAAAACATTTTTAAAAAGTCAAGATTTTCATTATAAACACGTAGGTGAGAGTAATTTTTTCTTTTATTAAAAAAAAGGGGGATGGATGGGTCCGGGGCTGTATTTACCCCACCACCATGAACAAAAACATCTGACAGAGCAGAATCGTCATATAACTCTGATACTCCCTGTTGTGTTATGGCATGAAACATATCGCTTAAAGAGGGGAAATGGTGTTTTATTTTTTTTATTATTTTATTTTTTGGAAATGGTGTTCTAAACACTTAGAAATGAATTTTATAAATACTAAACTGTTTGTAGAAAATATTTCCATCCTCTTATCAGTTCACTCGTTCTACTACATTCTCAGCTAAGTAAAATGACAAGAAATAATGGCTTTCTTTTTAAAGGTTTTCCCCCTACAATCTTGCAGAAGCTGTCCAATGGTTTGTAATTGGAAGACAGTAGTTTGTACATACTGCATTAGACCAGCAAGTGTCATAGCTTCATAACTTTCCAGTTATACCACATGCTTATTAGGAAATAATAATATGGGTCAAAAACCATTTAAGACTTTCAGACCAATTTTACTCCAAACAGATCAGAGAGGCCTGGGACACATCTAAAAGAGGTATTAAAGATGACCTAACAGGTCAAGTGGGTTTTGTTATGTAATTTTAGGCACAGCTGAATCCCTCACGACATTCCCATTCCCTTAATTTTGGGTTTTTTTTTTTGTGGCTTTCTAAGATTTTGCACAATGACACACATGGGTAAACACACACTTGATGCAGTGCAGTGATGATAAAAATGCTTAGCAAAATGTTGCCCTTTTATAATTTATGCTGCTTGCCTTGGTACTACATTACGTGGTGAATGAAATAAATGATATACAAATAAAATGCATATATATGTTCACATATATATAGATATATAAGTGAAATGATCCTAGACTAGGATCAATCAGAAGATTACTGTGCACTTTATAAATCCTATATCCCAAACAAATAATATTTATGAAAAACTTTTTCTTACTGAGATTGGTACAGCAAAAATTTATTATTGTGAACTTAAAATTTCACTTAATAGCATGAATTGATTATCATGGACATATCTTCTTGGTTTATAGAGGAATGCCATGAAGTCTGCTCCCCTTCTGTAATTGTAATTTATCATGTTCTCAATTAGAGGAAAAACATTTTCATTCATATTGCTGAAAATCTCAACATCTTCTATAACGTGTCCTTTTTTACGTGCCGGGTTAATTTTTCAGTCACAAAATATTGTTAATATCTAAATATGACAGAATACTCCTATAATGGCCACAGCTATCATGTTACCAGCAATTCTCAGAAGAAATATTTGAAGCATTTAGAAGGCTTTATCAGTATATAACCAATCCTGAGCCCCCAAATTCAAATTTATTAAATCTGCTATTTTCTCGACAGCCGAGAATTTCCCAGGGGATTCTAATTTGGTGATTAGCTACTTTTTACTCATCACAGTCTTTGCACCAGTTAGAAGTGACAGAACATATAATTTATATGTTACATTCTTGGGGCACACAATCAAAATAATTTGTTTGGTGCCTCTGTCATTACTAAATTCTAGTTTAATTCAAATTAAGATAAATGTCCCGACTTCACGTTTTTTTGGTAAACTGCCATGGATACTTTTTAGAGATAACGGCCAATTTCTTAGTATTGTTTACATCATCAAATATCCTAATTTTTAGCCCATTATTACAATTCAAAATAAGTAAAGCATTATTGTATGAAATGGCAAATGCTAATCCCAGTTCTGACCTGCTTTTTTTATTTTTCAAGAGGAAAGGAGTTTCACATTATTTGAGTTCCGTAAACTTTGGTAACAACAGAGATGTTCAAGCCTAACCCTTCTAGATTTTATTCTTTCTGAAATGTTGACAGAACCATAGGGCTTATTTATTAACTCGAGTTTCATGAATGAGCTTTAGCTAGTTCCAAGAATTTCCTCATTGGTACAATGATAAACTACTGTATTTATCTGTGTCTCGTGAAGTTTTTCTTTGGGAGCAGGTCAGTTACTTTCATCAGATTCTCAAGAGGGTTTATGGCCCAAGAAAACTTAAAAATACTGATTCAGGGAGAATTGAAACGTTCACTAAAGCACAGTATGCTCTAAAAAAATTATTTTCATATTTTAACAATGAAAGAAGGACATGCTATCTAAAATCAAATGTCCTTCTGTTTACAGCGTGCAGTTATATTAGTTTTAAATGCATTGAAAGAACAGACAGGAATTTAAGTGATCTTAGAAAGGGAAACATATGCCACCTCAATAAATGTCTCTTCACCAAAGAAAACTAACTGACTTGTTTTAATAATCAGGTATTATGCCATGCAGTTAAATCCTACCTGAAGGACTTTCAGGTATGAAAGAGGTTTTAAAGTATTTAAGGGTGAAAGATACAAACTAATGTACTACTTTATTCTTAAGTGATAATGTAAGATTTTACTGTCAAAAGACACATATTTTTCTTAGATATAATGCTCTAATTTTTTCCTTAACATCTTTACTGGAATATAATTGCTTTACAATGTTGTGTTAGTTTCTGCAATATAACAAAGTGAATCAGCTATATGTATACATATATCCCCATATCTCCTCCCTCTTGCATCTCCCTCCCACGCTCCCTATCCCACCCCTCTAGGTGGTCACAAAGCACTGAGCTGATCTCCCTGTGCAATGCAGCTGCTTCCCACAAGCTATCTATTTTGCACCTGGTAGTATATATATGTCAGTGCTACTCTCCCACTTCGTCCCAGCTTACCCGTACCCCTGCGCATGTCCTCAAGTCCATTCTCTAGGTCTGCGTCTTTATTCCTGTCCTGCCCCTAGGTTCATCAGAACCTTTTTTTTTTTTTAGATTCCATATATATGTGTTAGCATATGGTATTTGTTTCTCTGACTTACTTCACTACGCATGACAGACTCTAGGTCCATCCACCTCACTACATATAACTCAGTTTCATTTCTTTTTATGGCTGAGTAATATTCCATTGTATATATGTGCCACATCTTTTTTATCCATTCATCTGTCAACGGACACCTAGGTTGCTTCCATGTCCTGGCTATTGTAAACAGTGCTGCAATGAACACTGTGGTACGTGACTCTTTTGGAATTATGGTTTTCTCAGGGTATATGACCAGTAGTGGGATTGCTGGGTCATATGGTAGTTCTATTTCTAGTTTTTTAAGGAACCCCCATAGTGTTTACAGTGGCTGTATCAATTTACATTCCGAACAACAGTGCAAGAGGGTTCCCTTTTCTCCACACCGTCTCCAGCATTTACTGTTTGTAGACTTTTTGATGATGGCCATCTTGACTGGTGTGAGGTGGTACCTCATTATAGGTTTTTTTTGGCGGTATATGGGCTTCTCACTGTTGTGGCCTTTCCCGTTGTGGAGCACAGGCTCCGGACGCGCAGGCTCAGTGGCCATGGCTCACGGGCCTAACGGCTCCACAGCATGTGGGATCTTCCCGGACTGGGGCACGAACCCGTGTCCCCTGCATCGGCAGGTGGACTCTCAACCACTGTGCCAGCAGGGAAGCCCTTTTTTTTTTTGCGGTACGCGGGCCTCTCACCGTTGTGGTCTCTCCCGTTGCGGTGCACAGGCTCCGGATGCACAGGCTCAGCGGCCATGGCTAACGGGCCCAGCCGCTCCGCACCATGTGGGATCCTCCTGGACCGGGGCACGAACCGATGTCCCCTGCATTGGCAGGCAGACTCTCAACCACTGCGCCACCAGGGAAGCCCCTCATTATAGTTTTGATTTGCATTTCTCTAATGATTAGTGATGTTGAGCATCCTTTTATGTGTTTGTGAAAATCTGTACATATTCTTGGGAGAAATGTCTATTTAGATCTTCTGCCCATTTTTGGATTGGGTTTTTGCTTTTTTGATATTGAGCTCCATGAGCTGCTTGCATATTTTGGAGATTAATCCTTTGTCAGTTGCTTCGTTTGCAGATATTTTCTCCCCTTCTCAGGGTTGTCTTTTGATATTTTTTATGGTTTCCTTTGCTGTGTAAAAGCTTTGAAGTTTCATTAAGTCCCATTTCTTTATTGTTCTTTTTATTTCCATTTCTCTAGGAGGTGGGTTAAAAAGGATCTTGCTGTGATTTATGTCAAAGAGTGTTCTGCGAATGTTTTCTTCAAAGAGTTCTATGGTGTCTGGCCTTACATTTAGGTCTTTAATCCATTTTGAGTTTATTTTTGTGTTTGGTGGTAGGGAGTGTTCTAATTTCATTCTTTTACATGTAGCTGTCCGGTTTTCCCAACACCACTTACTGAAGAGGCTGTCTTTTCTCCACTGTATATTCTTGCCTCCTTTACCAAAGATACGGTGAACATATGTGCACGGGTTTATCTCTGGGCTCTCTATCCTGTTCCACTGATCTATATTTCTGTTTTTGTGCCAGTACCATACTGTCTTGATTATTGTAGCTATGTAGTATAGTCTGAAGTCAGTGAGCCTGATTCCTCCAGCCCCGTTTTCGTTTCTCAAGATTGCTTTGGCTACTCGGGGTCTTTTGTGTTTCCATACAAATTGTGAAATTTTTTGTTCTAGGTCTGTGAAAAATGCCATTTGTAGTTTGATAGGGATTGCACTGAATCTGTAGATTGCTTTGGGTAGTATGGTCATTTTCACAATGTTGATTCTTACAATCCAATAACATAGTAAATCTCTCTGTTTCTATCATCTTTAATTTCTTTCATCAGTGTCTTATAATTTTCTGCATACAGGTCTTTTGTCTCCTTAGGTAGGTTTATTCCTAGGTATGTTATTCTTTTTGTTGCAATGATAAATGGGAGTGTTTCCTTAATTTGTCTTTCAGGTTTTTTCATCATTAGTGTATAGGAATGCCAGAGATTCCTGTGCATTAATTTTGTATCCTGCTACTTTACCAAATTCATTGATTAGCTCTAGTAGTTTTCTGGTAGCATATTTAGGATTCTCTATGTATAGCATCATGTCATCTGCAAAGAGTGACAGCTTTACTTCTTCTTTTCCGATTTGGATTCCTTTTATTTCTTTTTCTTCTCTGATTGCTGCGACTAAAACTTCCAAAACTATGTTGAATAATAGTAGTGAGAGTGGACATCCTTGTCATCTTCCTGATCTTAGAGGAAATGGTTTCAGCTTTTCACCACTGAAAACGATGTTGGCTGTGGGTTTGTCATATATGGCCTTTATTATGTTGAGGAAAGTTCCCCCTATGCCTACTTTCTGGAGATTTTTTTTCATAAAAGGGTGTTGTATTTTTTCAAAAGCTTTTTCTGCATCTGTTGAGATGATCATATGGTTTTTATCGTTCAATTTGTTAATATGGTGTTGATTGATTTGCATGTATTGAAGAATCCTTGCATTCCTGGGACAAACCCCACTTTATCATGGTGTATGATCCTTTTAATGTGCTGCTGGATTCTGTTTGCTAGTATTTTGTTGAAGACTTTTGCATCTATGTTCATCAGTGATATTGGCCTGTAGTTTTCTTTCCCTGTGACATCCTTCTCTGGTTTTGGTATCACGGTGATGGTGGCCTCATAGAATGAGTTTGGGAGTGTTCCTACCTCTGCTATGTTTTGGAAGAGTTTGAGAAGGATAAGGCTTAGCTCTTCTCTAAATGTTTGATAGAATTCACCTGTGAAGCCATCTGGTGCTGGGCTTTTGTTTGTTGGAAGACTTTTAATCACAGTTTCAGTTTCAGTGCTTGTGATTGGTCTGTTTATATTTTCTATTTCTTCCTGGTTCAGTCTCGGAAGGTTGTACTTTTCTAAGAATTTGTCCATTTCTTCATGGTTGTCCATTTCATTGGCATACAGTTGCTTGTAGTAATCTCTCATGATCCTTTGTATTTCTGCAGTGTCAGTTGTTACGTCTCCTTTTTCATTTCTAATTCTCTTGATTTGAGTCTTCTCCCTTTTTCTCTTGATGAATCTGGCTAATGGTTTATCAATTTTGTTTATCTTCTCAAAGAACCAGCTTTTAGTTTTATTGATCTTTGCTATTGTTTCCTTCATTTCTTTTTCATTTATTTCTGATCTGATTTCTTTCCTTCTGCTAACCTTGGGGATTTTTTGCTTTAGGTGTAAGGTTAGGTTGTTTATTTGAGATTTTTCTTGTCTCTTGAGGTAGAACTGCATTGCTATAAACTTTCCTCTAAGAACTGCTTTTGCTGCATCCCATAGGTTTTGGGTTGTTGTGTTTTCATTGTCATTTGTCTCTAGGTATTTTCTGATTTCCTCTTTGATTTCTTCAGTGATCTCTTGGTTATTTAGTAGTGTATTGTTTGCCTCCCTATTTTTGTATTTTCTAGTTTTTTTTCCTATAATTGATATCTACTCTCATAGTGTTATGGTTGGAAAACATACTTGATACGATTTCAGTTTTCTTAAATTTACAAAGATTTGATCTGTGGCTGAAGATATGATCTATCCTGGAGAATGTTCCATGAGCACTTGAGAAGAAAGTGTATTCTGTTGTTTTTGGATGGAATGTCCTATAAATATCAATTAAGTCCATCTTGTTTAATGTGTCATGTAAAGCTTGTGTTTCCTTATGTATTTTCACCTTGGATGATCTATTCCTTGGTGAAGTGGGGTGTTAAAGTCCCCTACTATTATTGGGTCACTGTCGATTTCCCCTTTTATGGCTGTTAGCATTTGCCTTATGTATTGAGGTGCCCCTATGTTGGGTGCATAAATATTTACAATTGTTGTAACTTCTTCTTGGATTGATCCCTTGATCATTATGTAGTGTCCTTCTTTGTCTCTTGTAATAGTCTTTATTTTAAAGTCTATTTTATCTGATATAAGTATGGCTGCTCCAGCTTTCTTTTAATTTCCGTTTGCATGGAATATCTTTTTCCATGCTCTCACTTTCAGTCTGTATGTGTCCCTAGGTCTGAAGTGGGTGTCTTGTAGACAGCATATATACGGGTCTTGTTTTCGTAACCATTCAGCCAGTTTATGTCTTTTGGTTGGAGCGTTTAATCCATTTACATTTAAGGTAATTACTGATAGGTATGTTCCTATTACCATTTTCTTAATTGTTTTGGGTTTGTTTTCTAGGTCTTTTCCTTCGCTTGTGTTTCCCACCTAGAGAAGTTCCTTTAGCATTTGCTGTAAAGCTGGTTTGGTGATGCTGAATGCTCTTAACTTTTGCTTGTCTGTAAAGGTTTTAATTTTCTCTGTGGAATATGAATGAGATCCTTGCTGGGTAGAGTGATCTTGGTTGTAGGTTTTTTCCCTTTCATCACTTTAATATGTCCTGCCAGTCCCTTCTGGCTTGCAGAGTTCCTGCTGAAAGATCAGCTGTAACCTTATGGGGATTACCTTGTATGCTATTTGTTGCTTTTCCCTTGCTGCTTTTAATATTTTTTCTTTGTATTTAATTTTTGACAGTTCGATTAATACGTGTCTTGGCATGTTTCTCTTTCAATTTCTCCTGTATGGGACTCTCTGCATTTCCTGGACTTGATTGACTATTTCCTTTCCCATGTTAGGCAAATATTCAACTATAATCTCTTCAAGTATTTTCTCAGACCCTTTCTCTCTTCTTCTTCTGGGACCCCTATAATTCGAATGTTGGTGCGTTTAATGTTGTCCCCAAGGTCTCTGAGACTGTCCTCAATTCATTTCATTCTTTTTTGTTTATTCTGCTCTGCAGTAGTTATTTCCACTATTTTATCTTCCAGGTCACTTATCCGTTCTTCTGCCTCACTTATACTGTTATTGATTCCTTCTAGAGAATTTTTCATTTTTTGTGTTGTTCATCATTGTTTGTTTGCTCTTTAGTTCTTCTAGGTGCTTGTTAAACGTTGCTTATTAAACATTTCTTGTATTTCCTCCATTCTATTTCCAAGATTTTGTATCATCTTTACTGTCATTACTCTGAATTCATTTTCAGATAGAATGCCTGTTTCCTCTTCATTTGTTTCATCTGGTGGGTTTTCACCTTGCTCCTTCATCTGCTGTGTGTTTCTCTGTCTTCCCATTTTGTTTAACTTACTGTCTTTGGGGTTTCCTTTTCACAGGCTGCAGGTTCGTAGTTCCCATTGTTACTGGTGTCTGCCCCCAGTGGGTGAGGTTGGTTCAGTGGCTTATGTAGGCTTCCTGGTGGAGGGGACTGGTGCCTGTGTTCTGGTGGGTGGGCCTGGACCTTGTCTTTCTGGTGGGCAGGGCCGTGTCCGGTGATGTGTTTTGGGGGTGCCTGCAAACTCAGTATGATTTTAGGCAGCCTCTCTGCTAATGGGTGGGGTTGTGTTCCTGTCTTGCTAGTTGTTTGGCATAGGGTGTCTAGCACTGGAGCTTGCTGGCTGCTGGGTGGAGCTGGGCCTTAGTGTTGAGATGGAGATCTCTGGGAGAGCTCTCGCCAACTAATGTTACATGAGGCTGAGAGGTCTCTGGTGGTCCAATGTCCTCAACTTGCCCTCCCACCTCAGAGGCACAAGCCTGACACCAGGCCAGAGCACCAAGACACTGTCAGCCACATGGCTCAGAAGAAAAGGGAGTAAAAAAGAAAGGAAAAAAATATTTTTTTAATAAATAAAATAATTAAAATTTAAAATTATTAAAATAAAAAAATAATAAAAAAAAGAGCAACCAAACCAATAAAGAAATCCACTAATGATACGAAGTGCTAAAAACTATACTACAATAAACATAAAAATCAGAAACAAATCAGATGCAGAAAGCAAACCCCAAGTCTACAGTTGCTCCCAAAGTCCACTGCCTCAATTTTGGGTTGATTCATTGTCTGTTCAGGTATTGCACAGATGCCGCGTACCTCAAGTTGATTGTGGGGATTTAACCCACTGCTCCTGAGGCTGCATGGAGAGATTTCCCTTTCTCTTCTGTGTTTGCACAGCTCCTGGGGTTAAATTTTGGTTTTGGCCCCACTTCTGCGTGTAGGTTCCCACCCAGACAGGAGGGCGTTAAAGCAGTGGCTGATTAGGAGGCTCTGGCTCACTCATGCCGGGGGAGGGAGGGGTACGGTAGTTATAATTGGAATGCGGGGCGAGCCTGCGGCAGCAGAGGCCAACATGAAATCACAACAGCCTGAGGCGCGCCATGTGTTCTCCCAGAGAAGCTGTCCCTGGATCACACAACCCTGGCAGTGGCGGGCTGCACAGGCTCCGGGGGCGGGTGTGTGGAGAGTGACCTGTGCTCGCACACAGGCTTCTTGATGGCTGCAGCAGCAGCAATAGCGGTTCATGCCCATCTCTGGGGTCCGAGGTGACAGCCACGGCTCATACCTGTTTCTGTAGCTTGTTTAGGCAGTGCTCTGCCTTCTGTGGGCAGACAGGGAAGGAATCCCCTCTCCTCGCGCACCCCGACACAATGGTCTCTTGCCTCTTAGGCAGGTTCGGAGTTTTTCCTGGACTCCCTCCTGGCTAGCTGTGGTGCACTAGCCCTCTTCAGGCTGTGTTCATGCAGCCAACCCCAGTTCTTTCCCTGGGATCTGACCTCCGAAGCCTGAGCCTCAGCTCCCAGCCACTGTGCGCCCCAGCGGGTGAGCAGACAAGCCTCTCGGGCTGGTGAGGTCAGCACTGATCCTCTGTGCAGGAATCTCTCTGCTTTGCCCTCTGCACCCCTGTTGCTATGCTCTCCTCCATGGCTCCGAAGCTTCCCCCCTCCACCACCCGCAGTCTCCGCCCATGAAGGGGCTTCCTAGTGTGTGGAAACCTTTCGTCCTTCACAGCTCCCTCCAGAGGTGCAGGTCCCGTCCCTATTCTTTTGTCTCTGTTTTTTCTTTCTTCTTTTGCCCTACCCAGGTACGTGGGGAGTTTCTTGCCTTTTGGGGAGTCTGAGGTCTTCTGCCAGTGTTCAGTAGGCGTTCTGTAGGAGTTGTTCCTCATGTAGATGTATTTTTGATGTATTTGTGGGGAAGAAGGTGATCTCCACGTCCTGCTCCTCTGCCATCTTGAAGGTCCCCCCTAATGCTTTAATTTTTAAAGTAAATTTTAATTTAGACAAAATGTCCTTCATCCAATTTCCAAGTAAATAAAAATCTACAAAAATCTTTTAGAAACCTTCAAATTAATAATTTGGTTCCACAAAACTGCTCTAACCTTAATTAAAAAAAAAAAAAACTAACCACAAGCATTTCTTTCTTTTTTTTTTTTTTTTTTGCAGTATGCGAGCCTCTCACTGTTGTGGCCTCTCCCGTTGCAGAGCACAGGCTCCGGACGTGCAGGCTCAGCGGCCATGGCTCACGGGCCCAGCCGCTCCGCGGCACGTGGGATCTTCCCAGACCGGGGCACGAACCCGTGTCCCCTGCATCGGCAGGCGGGCTCTCAACCACTGCGCCACCAGGGAAGCCCCACAAGCATTTCTTGAATTGTGGATACAGTATAATAGAATATTCAAGAAGACCATTAGGCCTTGACTAGTTTTTCAATAAAAAATTGTACAAAATTCAGGAGCCTCCACTTTTCATGCAGGGATGACCCTCAGTTGGCTTAGGTGGTTAAATGATTCACCAGCTCCAAACAATTGCTTTGGGCATAATACATCTTTAGAGGAAAGGTAAGTTCTTTCCCTCTTTTCCAGGATATGTTTTGGGTTTATCTTACGTAAGTAAAAAAATAAAGTGAAAAAAAAAACTCAGTTTCTTTTTTTTTTTTTTTTTGCGGTACGCGGGCCTCTCACTGTTGTGGCCTCTCCCATTGCGGAGCACAGGCTCCGGACGCGCAGGCTCAGCGGCCATGGCTCACGGGCCCAGCCGCTCCGCGGCATGTGGGATCCTCGCGGACTGAGGCATGAACCTGCGTCCCCTGCGTCGGCAGGCGGACTCTCAACCACTGCACCACCAGGGAAGCCCAAACTCAGTTTTTTGTACAACATTTTTTTCCCAAAATAGTGTTGGCCAGTAAATTAAATTCTTTGAAACTAGGTCAGAGAAGCTCCCAAACAGAATCCCAAATAGACAAGGTGAGGGCAAGCCAATTAGAAAAATTTCTTTTAATATTTAAAACTGCCTTTTAAAACTTATCATTGTTACGTGAGAGGTATTCAGACCCAGTGAAATAGTACTGATAAGTTCCGTGGGATTCCTAAAGATCTTGTGAGGTACTTAAATCAGTATAGTTGTGCCTTTTTTCCCTGTTTAAAAGAAGCGGAAATGAATAAGTTAAAAGGCATTTTCCTAACCCTGACTGCAAATCACAAGCTTGAGGCTGCTTGAAGCCAGCTGGCGTGGTGCCCATTTACAGTAAGTTGTTTACTCCTTGTCGACCAATCACGCCACAAAGAATGAATGCCTACAGACAGAGTCAGACTGTCTTTTCAAGACAGAGCAATAGAGAGGTTTATAAGCTTTATTAAATTCTTAGAGGTATTACTTTTAATACTGCTCTAAAATATTATAATCCAGTTTCCATAACCTCAGCGTTTTAAAGTCAAATAATTGCCCCTCAATAGACAATCTTAAAATAATAGTTTATCAGTGGAATGAGTGGTGTCCTCTAATCATTTTAAGTACCTTTTAAGTATAACTTTTAAAGGCTACAATATCTATCTTAAAATGGATTTGAACTTAATTAGACTGAAACCTTTAAATACGCAGTGTTTAGTGTGCAGATTGAGAATAGTAAAATAAACAGAATGTCCAGAGGAGGAGTAAAACAGAAAAAATGAACTCTCATTAACAAGAGAGACGTGGGTAAGAATAGCATGATGATTCAAACAAGTGATTCCTGGTCTGCCCTCAGAAATCATGTTTGCTACTTGGCGCTTGGGAGAGCCTCTTCCCACCCACACTGGCTAGTTTAGGGAAAACCAGGTAGTAATAAACCTTTTTCTTTTGGACCAAACTTGTCTACTATCACTATTCCCTAAATGTCTCCCCAAGATTATCTGCTGTCATTGTTATCAGCTGCCATTGAAAAGTTCAGAACCTATCTTTCACTCAGTGTGTTCAATGAATGTTAAAATGAGTGACAGACATAAAAAGGGCATGTCTCATCAAATAATCCTAGAATCAAGTCACCAACCATTTTGAACAAACCCCAGCTCAAAGGGCCCTAGGAACCAAAAGTACTTTTAAAGGTGCATATCTGGAGCAAAAAGATGACCAAACACAGAAATGATAGATACCTTCAACAGCCTCTGTGGAAAGAGGGCGAAGCTAGTAAGACCACAGAAACATCCAAAGCTAACTACTATAAAACAGAAAGAACTATTATGCACGACTTGGTTTCTCTGGCTTCTTCTTACATGCTTCTTGAGTCAATTTTTCAGTAGGTTCTAGAGAATTACACCTTTTACTATTAGAGGACCCTAAACAAATCATTTCATGACAGACATTTTCTAGTTATCTCAGTAATTTTACCTAATTTCCAAGCCCAAATGGCAGAGTGAATCATTTTATTAAGTGTAGGATTATTTAGGCCCTTGGAGCTAGTATGGGTGGTTTTTTGTCTGTTTGTTTCTCCATGTTCTAAGTCCGTTATGCCCAGTAAGTTCGGAACGTTAGTTCCTGCAACCTTTGGTCCTATGATAATAATTCTTCTGCCACGTCTTTAACTTTTTTGTGTTTCTCAATTTCCATTTCTTTAAAAAAATCATGTGCAAATTCTATCAACTAACTTACTAAATTATCCTATACTACTTTCTAAAAAAAATTAGGGGTGGGGGGTTTAGTATTAATGATCATCATACTTACGTTAAATTTCTCTTTTAGGAGACCCGAAAGAGAGAGAACATACACAGAGTACTGGGACTAGTTACAGGTCAGAGTACATGTTATTTCTAAGATCTCACTAGGGTGTGAGGTTTAAATTAGACTTCACTAGGTAAATAAAATCAAATTCTGTCTTTGTTACAACAGTTAATACCTGGAAAGGTGCTAGACTCATGGCCTTGGGAATTATATAGCTTATAAACAGGATTTCAAAATAATGATGAGGCAAAAGTGGTACTTCCTCACTTTCTCAGTCACTTCTAAACCCAAAGGGCTAACAATCATCAACTATTCATTAAATAGGTTGAAAGTTTTATTTTATATGGGTAATGTATTTCCTAGTACATTTTCTACAGGACAGCAAGTTGGTTTGTCAACACAATGATAAATAGCCTGGTAATAAGGTTGTGCATAGTATTGACAAAATTCAAATTTAATAGGTTGATAGTTAAATATAATTCTTCTATAAATAGTTCCATTTTTCAGATAAATATCTAACTTTCCCTTTCAATTTTAACCAATGAAAAAAACATAAAAGTTTTGTTTAACAAAACAACCCTATTCTGCATAAAATTGAGCATCAAAGCACGAGAAAGCTGAAACTGAAGGAAATCAAAAGATGTACATTTTACCTACTAAGTGAAAAATAATTCTATAATTAAAAAAATTTAAATGAATTCTGTAATCCTCATTTTAGAGCTGAACGAAAGAAGGGCAATGTAGGCACTACAAATAGGGTAATGAACTACAAATAGGGTAATGCCATGGGCTTGCTTTCCTCCTTTTCTTCACCTCCCCCACTATCTTTTATGTAAGTTTTTCAGAGTAGTACCTTCAAATTAGCATTTTTAACACTCGATAAAAAAGAAAATACTGTGGTAATATATTAGTTGTCCTCACTGAAAAATACATACCTTCATAATTGTAATTTAATTGTCTCTTATATTAAGGTGGTATGTATTCCTAAGTATCATCTCATCTTCCCCCAAGCCTCACCTTCCCTTAGAGAGTTGGTTAGACATCCAGAACTAAAGTAGTTCTGAAATTTTGGTTAATAGGTAACCAGAAAACCTGAGGTAAACAAGAAAAAACTTTAGTAGATATTTTCTTGAATATCTTTTCAAGCCAAATGAACAGTTCTTTCATCTGAAAACAGCCCAGTTAAGATGCCTTGATCTTTAGGTTATTATGTGCTGCTGAATAGGAAATTTATTTTCAGTAAAGTATGTCAGGATTTGGCTGAATGGGGCTGGGCTACAAGGAAATGAAAGTAGACATCTCTTCTCTTCGTATCCTCTCTTACCAGCAGCTCTTCCCATTCCGCACCCCAATAAACAAAACATTTATAGAATTGTTAAGTTTTGTTCTTTTTACTTCTTTAGTCATCCTTTCAAATATTTTGCTGCCATTTTCCAAAAGACATTATTATTTAACATTCAGTATACAGAGACTTCTCCATCAGAGATGTTTTTTCTTAATCATATTCAGTGAGACCCATGTTAGTTCAGCAGTGGACAGGTCACAAGAGGACATGAGAAAGGAAGAAAGGCTCTGGGACACCTGCATTAACAGCAAGTATTCCACACAAGTAAATGATGTAATTTTGAAGAGGGATAGGCTTAATGTCATTTTGATTATGAGTCATGAATATTGTAGCATCCTCTGAACACTTTAGCCATTACAACTGTCTAATATCTGCTACCATTAAATATTTCTGAAAGGAATGCTACTGTGTACATGTTACCAAAGAAGTCTGAACACAAGAACCTCATAACTCTGCTCTTTGTCTGTAGTTTTACCTGCTTTAATCCATTTTCCTAAAACAAGAGTTTTCAAGCCCTTAGCTGCAAAATGCTTCGTTTTAAAAAGTAACCCTTATGCAGAACCCCCAACACATAAAGCAGGTAGAAGTGATACCATACTGATAAAGCATATTTTATACAAAGTCATAATACTAATCTATATGGGAAGCAATCAGATCAGTGAAGCTGTTTTGCTGAAACCAGTAAAACTGAAATTGGAATGCCAGGCTTGCCATCAAACTTGTATTTGTACTTAAACAGAGTTTGGAAAGCACTGCCCTAAAACTTCACATTGTCTCCACTATCAGCCCCAAGCCTCATTTCCAAACCTCTATCAAACCTTCTTTTCCTTATAAAAATTAAGCCAGAACTTTAACAAGGCCCACCAAAATCTGGACTGTAGCATCTCTCTCACCAATTTCTTGCAGGAACTGTCTTCTAGTCAGTATGTTTTCTCAGTGTCCCTCAATACGCCAACTTAAATTCCTTCATTCATTTACTTAACGTGTATGTTCTGAGTGCCTATAATGAACCTCTAGATTTTTGCTTATTCTGCCCCTTTTTGCCTTAGAATCTTCCTCAATGATCCTCAACAAAAGCTTTCTCCTCTTATTTCCCAAAGTACTCAGTGACTTCTGCCACTCATGAATTCTGAAGTGATTGCCTTTATTAATTAATGGGCCACATGGTATATAATCAATATTAATAGAGAAATGTACCAAAGACACAATTGTTTCCTCGGTTTGGATTTTTAAAAATCAAGCTTTTATTTCTACTAAAGAAAATAAAACCACTTTTGAATTTCAAAATTACAGATTTGAGTTTCATATATTTTATAGGAAAAAGCATACATGAATGCATAGTTTAATTTAAGTGGTATGTGTGGTTTCAAGCTTACTCCGTTGAGTAAAAATTTAAAAGCCACAGTGATACTGTGAAAAGCTTACTAGGTTGCAGAGAAAAGCCACATTTTTCACATACGTGATTAAAGAATAATTATCCAAGGCATTTTTTATAGCACAATATTTGATCAAAATTTTGGAATATAAAAATTTTTTTTTGAAATATACTAAATGCATGAGTTCTAATCTCTGCCACTAGTTGCAAACTTAGTAAAACTACTTCTAGTGTATTATATGATTTGGTTTTGAAAGATGTTTAGATTTTTAAAAATCATTTGTGATAAGTGAAAAGACACGTTTTACAATCCCTAAATCAGCACCATAATTTTTTCTATTTTCAATTAATTTCACTAAAATTACATAAAAATATAATATAACAAATGGCATTTGAAATAAATTTTAAAACCCTAGAACTCTTTCTTCAAAGAAAAGCTTCACTGGAAATAAGGTATGTAATAAAACCTGGGTAGATTTCTCTGTGTTAGACCCCATCTCCTGGAGTTACCACTATAGTTCGTGACAGTTCTTCAGAGCAGTCTGAGAAACACTACTAAATCAATCAGTTGCTCAAATACCACCATACAGATAAAGATGACACTACTGCTGAAACTTTTGGATGGTGGGCAGTACCACCATAGAGTGGCTTGAAATGTTTGTCAGCTGCTGTAAGAATTTTCTAGGTTTCCCAAGAAAAGCAGTTTGGTGGAAAAGGCATAAATATGTACTTTTCAAACAACTGCAACTTCTTTACAAAAAAGCTCATTTGTTCCAAAGTTGAACTTGTGACAGTTCAGGACCACTTGTGTAGTAGCCAATACACAAGACGATAGATTGTAAAGTTAAGACCAACAGTAAAACAGTTTGCAAGAGCTCTAATGCTGGCTTTTGGCGAATATGAATTCATTTTCCAAACCAAAGGGCCATGATAGTATTTTCCATTTTTCAGAACTGGAGAGACTTCAGAGAAAAAACATTTGGGTTTTACAAAAAGCACTTTTAATATAAGAGAGTGAAATTAGTGCTCTGTAATGACCTATACAGAAAAAGAATCTAAAAAAGAGTGGATATATGTATAACTGATTCACTTTGCTGTACAGCAGATACTAACACAACATTGTAAATCAACTACACTCCAATAAAAATTTTAAAAAAGAGTGAAATTAGCAAAAATGGTGGAGTAAGGAACTCCAGATTCCACCCCCTCTAGGAGCAAAGAATAAGAAGGCACAAACGGTCAGAACCAATGTTTCCGGAACCCTCAAAGGCTTGCAGCAACCCAGACAATGCTTATTCCAACACCCACCCCACCCCCAGCCCCGCCACTGATTCTTGGTTAAGAATAGCAAACTTTGTGGTGTTTTTAACTTACCCAGTCCTATCCCCTACTCTCCAGCTTAGCAGTAGTCATGAAAATAACAGCCCACATTCCTAGTACCAGAGGTAGTAAAATGAACCTTATTTGCAAAGAATTCTAATTATTTGTTCTGACCATTCTGGTGGCTCCCTCCCTAGAAGACCACCTCAAAAAGAGTGTCTTTATTTTGCCTAACTCAGACCTGGCTCAGTGCTCAAGTGCTATATTTCAGCGGTAGGGGGCATGGTTGCAATGTGTGGCTGGGGGTGAGGGATTTGTTGGCAATGTTCATGCTAATGTCTTAGTTTGCTGTTGCTTGAGGTGATGGATAACAGTTGGGGGCAAACAATAAACTAACCAGAAAGCTTAGAAGGAAAGTCTGGAGCTTTGAAAAGGTCTGACATATTCTGGAAATCTAGATAGGCCAAATGCATGGCTTCAGGAAAGATCTAAGAAGGCCCTAGGATTTCACCTCCTATTGACCTTGAATCTCTATGGAAGCTGGAAGTAAAGGCTAAGGCAGAATTGTAAACTCCAGGAGTTAAAAGTTAAAGGCTCACCCTAACACACACACTGAGCCCCTTGGCAAAGGTTGGAAAATTTTATTGTTTCCAGATATTTAATAAAACCACTGTTCAATCATTAATTGACACTAAGCAAATGGAACAGAGACTTCAGGGTCCACAATGGACAAAGAATACAACCTTTACAAATTAGTTCAAACAGTCACTAAACACACAACATCTACAATACACATCGAAAACAACCAACACTGCAAAGGGGGAAGAAGTGCCATACTGTAATATTTGAAATATCCAGTTTTCAAAAAAAATTACAAGGTATGCAAAGAAATAAGAAAGTATGGCAAGTGCACAAAAGAACAGAAGCTGACTGAGGAAGCCTAGATGTTGATCTTTCTAGACAAAGCTGTTTTAACTGTGCTCCATGACATAAACTATGTCTAAAGAACTTAAAGGAAAGTAAAAACAAAAATGTGTCATTAAATTGAGTAGATTAATAAAGAGATATTATGAAACTGAACCAAATGGAAATTTTGGAGCAGAAAAGTATAATAACTGAAATGAAAAATTCACTATTGGGCCTCAAAAGCAGATGTGAGCAGGCAGAAGAATCAGTAAACTTGAAATGGAAAAAAACAAACAAACAAAAACACCAAACAGAGGCTCAGAGACCTGTGGGACACCATGAAATACACCAACATATGCATAATGGGAGTCACATAAGGAGGAGAGAAGGGGGCGGCAAGAATATTTAAACAAATAGTGGCCAAAAATATGCCAAATTTTATGAAAAATATCCAAGAAGCCCAACAAACTCCAAAAGAATAGACGCAAAAAGGTCCACACATAGGCACATCATAAACTATCAGAAGCTAAAGACAGAATCTTGAAAGCAGCAAGAAAGATGCAACTCATCATGTTCAAGCGATTCTTAATAAGACTAACAAGTGATTTCTCATCAGAAACTATCCAGGGGCAGGCCAGAAGACAGTAGGATGACTTATTCAAAGTGCTACAAGAATTCAGAGTTAGTCAAGAATTCTATGTCTGGCAACACAATCCTTCAAAAATGAAGGAGAAATTAATACATTCCCAAATAACAAAAACTGAAGCAGTTCATCATTAGCAAACCTGCCCTCCAGCAAATGCTAATGGGAGTTCTTCAGGCTGAAATGAAAAGACACTACACAGTAACTCAAATACACATGAAGAAATAAAGTACACAAGGAAAGGTAACTACATAAGTAAATGCACAAGACAGTGTAAATGTATCTTTTGTTTATAACTCCTTTTCCCTTCCTTATTGAAAAGACAACTGCACCAACAGTAATTATAAATCTAGGTGGACAGGCACAAAATATATAAAGATGAAATCTGTAACAATAACAATCTAATATAGAGATATATAGAGACTATGTAATCTCCAGGGCAACCGGTAAGAAAATAACTCAAAAAACAGAGTAAAAGAAATGACAAGCGAATTAAAATTATCACACTAGAAAACTTTAATACAAAAGAAGATAGTAATGGAGGAACTAAGGAACAAAAGAGTCCTCCTTGCCAATAATTATATTAAATAACAGATTAAACTCTCAAATTAAAAGGCAGAGGATGGCAGAATGGATTTAAGAAAATGATCCAACTATATGCTGTCTACAGAGACTCAGACTTAAAGACAGAAGTAAACTGAAAATAAAAAGATGGAAAAAGACATTCCATTCAAACAGCACACACAAGAGTGGCTATACTAATATCAGATAAAGCAGACAACACCAAAATTGTCTCCAGAGACAAAGATGGACAGTGTATAATGATAAAAGTGAGTAACAAATATAAACATATATGCACCAAACAACAAGATGAAGCAAAACCTAACAAAAGAGAAATAACCCAGTAATACTAGTTAGAAATTTTAATGCCCCCACTTTCAATAACAGAACTAGAAAGAAATAGACACTTGAACACCACCCTATAACAAATAAATCTAAGAGACATCTGTAAAACACTCCAAAAGAAAAACACTACAAAAGAATAATATTAATTCTTGTCAAGTGCACATGGAACATTCTCTAGGACAGATTATACATTAGACCATAAAACAAGTCAAATAAAATTTAAAAGACTGAAATCATACAAATTATGTTCTCTGATCACAACAGAATGAAGTTAGAA
Organism: Leucopleurus acutus; assembly: GCF_964270905.1. Classification (NCBI taxonomy): domain Eukaryota; kingdom Metazoa; phylum Chordata; class Mammalia; order Artiodactyla; family Delphinidae; genus Leucopleurus; species Leucopleurus acutus. The sequence continues at coordinate 56,377,530 of NC_139145.1, read as the reverse complement.
ATTAACAGAAGAAAATTTGGAAAATTCACAGATATATATAAATTAAACATTCCAAATAATTAAAGAAAGAAAAAAAATCACAAGGGAAATGAGAAAATACCTTGAGATAAACGAAAACAAAATATAAAATATACCAAAATTTATGGGATGCAGCAAAAGCAGTGCTAAGAGGGAAATTTATAGCTGTAAATGTTTACCTTATAAAGAAGAAAGAACTGAAATCAATAGCTTTATCTCCCACCTTAAGAAACTAGAAAACGAAGAAGCATAAATAAAGGAATAATAAAGACTAGAGTGGAAATAAATGAAGTAGAGAGTAGAAAAACAATAGAAAAGATCAACAAAACCCAAAGTTGCTTCAGTGAAAAATCAATAAAAACTTTAGCTAGATTGACCAAAAAAAAAAAAAAAAAAAAAAGAGAAGACTTAAATGACTAGAATCAGAAATGAAAGTGTGAACATTACTACTGACCTTAGAAAAATAAAAAGGATTATAAAGGAATACAATGAACAACTGTATACCAACCAATTAGATAACCTGGATGAAATGGACACATTTCTAGAAACTACCAAAACTGTCTCAAAAAGTAACAGAAAATATCATAGACCTATAATAAGTAAAGACATTAAGTTAGTAATCAAAAAAATTCCAACAAAGCCCAGATGGCTTAGCTGGTGAAGTTAACCAACTGTTTAAAGAAGAATTAAGAACAGGAGAGGAGGGAACACTTCCTAACTTGGTCTGAGGCCAGTATCATGATATCACAGCCAGACAGATATATTACAATGAAACTACAGAACAATATCCCTTATAAAGGTAAGGGCAAAATCCTCAACAAAATACTGGCAAACTAAATCTAGATGCATACAAAAACTGTTATAAACCATAACCAAGTGAGTGTAATCCCAGGAACACAAGGTTCGTTCAGTGTATGAAATCAATTAATATAATAAACTATACAAGAGGCTGAAAGCAAAACCACATAATCTTCTCAATAGATGCAGAAAAAGTGTTTGACAAAATCCAACACCCTTTCATGATAAAAATACTTAACAAACTAGGAAAAAAGGGAACTTTTTCAATCTGTTACAGGATATCTATGAAAAACCCACAGTTAACAACATACTGAAGCTGAAAGTTTTCCCTCTGAGTTCAGGACCAATACAACATGCCCACTTTCACCACTGCTATTGAGCATTACACTGGAGGTTCTAGCTAGGGCAGTTAGGCAGGAAACAGAAGTGAAAGTCATCGAGATTGGAAAGGAAGAAACAAAACTATTTCTACTTGGAAATGACAGGATCTTATGTATAGCAAATCTTAAAGAATCTACCCAAAAAACTTACTAGAGCTAATAAATAAATTCAGCAGTTGCAGGATACAAAATAACACAACATATCAGTTGCATAACTATACTGCAGCAATGAACAATCTGAAAATGAAACTAAAAACAAACACAAAAAACAAATTTACAACAGCTTCAAAAAGAATAAAATACTTAGGAATAAATTTAACCAAAGAAGCACAAGAGTTCTATACTGAAAACTACAAAACACTGTAAAGAAATTAAAGATCTACACAAATGGAAAGACATCATGTGTTCATGAACTGGAAGACTTTAACACTGTCAAGATGGCAATATACCCCAAAGTGATCTACAGGTTCAATGCAATCTCTATCAAAATTCCAACTGCCATTTTTCAGAAATGGACAAGCTGATCCTAAAATTCATGTGAATTTGCAAGAAACACAGAACAGCCAAAATAATTTTGAAAAAAGAACAAAGTTGGAGGGCTCATATCCCCAATTTCAAAACTTAGTATGAAAAAATAGTTAATAAAAACAGTGTAGTACTGGCATAAAATCAGGCATGTAGACTTATGGAATAGAATTGACTGTCCAGAAATAAACCCATACATTTATGGTTGGTCAGTTGATTTCAACCAGGGTATTGAAATCATTCAATGGAGAGATTAGTCTTTTCAACGAATAGTGGTGGGACAACTGGGTATCCATATGTAAAAGAATAAAGTTTGATCCCTACCTCATACTATATACAAAAATCAACTTAAAACAGATCAAAGAGTTAAATATAAGTGCTGAAGCTATAAAATTCTTAGAAGGCAACACAGGTGAAAAATCTGTGACCGTGGATTAGGCAACTTGTTTTCAAAGATATGACAACAAAAGCACAAGCAAAGAAAAAATGAACTGGACTTCATTAAAATGAAAAACATCTGTGACTCAAATAGCACGATCAAGGAAATGAAAGGACAACCCTCAGAATGGTAGAAAATATCTGCATATCATGTATCTGATAAGGGTCTAGTATTCCGAACATATAAACAACTCTTACAAACAACAATAAAAAGACAACCCAGGGCTTCCCTGGTAGCGCAGTGGTTGAGAGTCCGCCTGCCGATGCAGGGGACACGGGTTCATGCCCCGGTCCAGGAGGATCCCACATGCCGTGGAGTGGCTGGGCCCGTGAGCCACGGCCGCTGGGGCTGCGCGTCTGGAGCCTGTGCTCCGCAACGGGAGACACCACAGCAGTGAGAGGCCCGCGTACCGCAAAAAAAAAAAAGACAACCCAATTAAAAAACAGGCAAAGGATTTGAACAGACATTTCTCCAAAGATATACAAATGGCCAAGAAGCACTTGAAAATATGTTCAATTTCATTTGTCATTTGACAAATGCAAATCAAAGCCCCAATGAGATACACACACCCACTCAGATGGCCCTTACAAAAAAGACAAGAGAATAACAAGTATGGGCAAGGATGTGGAGAAATTAGAATTCTAATATGTTGTTTGTGGAACTGGAAAATGGTATAGCCACTGTGCAAAAGTTTGGCAGTTCCTCAAAAGGTTAAACATAGGTATCTTATTAATGCCCCTCCTAGGTATCTATGAAAGAGAAATAAAAAACATGTCCACACAAAAACTTATACACGAATGTTCATAACAACATTATTCACAATAGGCAGAAAGTGGAAACAGCCTAAATGTCTATCAGCTGATGAGTGGATAAACAAAATGTGGTATAGTCATATAATGGAATATTATTTAGTCATAAAAAGGAATGGAGTACTGTTAAAATGTGACAACACAGATGAACCTTGAAAACATTCTAATTGCAGGAAGGCAGACACAAAAGGCCACTTATTGCATACCACTGATGTGAAATTTCCAGAATAGGCAAATGCATAGAGACAAAAAGATTAATGATTGATCGCCAAGGATGTTGCTAAACAGCCTACAATGAACAGAACGTCCCCCAACAATAAAGAATTACCCAGTTCAAAATGTCAGTAGTGCTGAGGCTGAAAAATCCTGTTCTAATGTGAAGTTTAATTAAATAGGAAAAAATAATCCATCATGTAGAATTATATTATTCTGAGACAACTACTCCAAACTTACTAGAGCTCTAATTCCTCATACATTTTGACAATATCAAATCAGATGGTGAAGGTGTGTTCAAGTATCAGTTTCAAGTTTAGAGTGTACCTTAAACGTCACCTATTTTAAGACATCTTTAAGATTTTGCAATTCAAATAAGTTTCTTTTTCTGAGAAGAGTTCAACCATATTGGATATAAGGATTCTGGGAAATTTGAAAGCCATCACAGTGTTTTTAGAACTTGTTTTAAGGATGTTTCATCTGTAGAAATCTCCTACTTATTGTACATTTACCTCTACTCATTGGAGAAGATGAGATTATGGGTTTTGAGGTTGGGATCCAGGACTTCACATTTGGTTTGGTGATCAGGTCATCTGGGCATCGTGCTGAAGAGGCTCTACACAATAATGCGTGTAACTGTAAGAAAGCTGTGAGCACACTGGTAACCTGTGCATCTTTTCTAATCAGTTTCCCTGGAACTGGAATCTGACCAATCACTAGTCATTTATTCTTCTTTGAAAGATGAGATAAAAGATGTTCACAAAAGCTTTCAAAGGGAGCTCCTTATGGATGAAAGTGTTTGAAAACCATGAAAATGGGCAGAAATGCCTTAATTTACAAAATCAATGCACTTTTGAATGAAAAATATGAGAAGTAAATATTCATGTTTATAATTCTGTGAAGCAGAAAGCACTCAAGTATAGTGGGAAAAGGCACAGACTAAGAAGTAATGACCTAGTTTCAAATCGTGGCTCTGCTGAACTAACATCCAAGTCACTTAATCTCTCTGAACCTGTTTTCTTATTCAAAAGAACAGGGATAATTTTATATTTGCTCTAAGTACCTCACCAGATTATGTGGATCAAACAATAATACAATTTGTGAAAGGTGTTATAATAAATACTCACTTGGATAATAAAGAATGTATTTCAGTGGAGAGGGTTTTTTTTTAATGGACAAAGTTAAAAATTCATGGAAAAGGAGATTAAAATGGAATCTTGCTCTTTGGTTTAAGATACTAGTACAACGCTAAAGCAGCTCAGTGGATCTTCATAATAGTAGTCCCTCCAAACCCTTTTCCCCTAACCCTCAAAAAAGATGTTTTCTGATATCTATTCAAAAATAATAGCTCTGAAACACGTTGCAGATGCTATCAACTTAAGTTTGCTCTCTTTGGCTGAATTTATGTCATCTTGGGCTGGCAGCTAGGAGCCAATGACAAAATGATACCACTTGCACAGTCTCCAGGCAGAGGAAGCCTATTGACTTTTTGTTTTTAAAAGACCTACAAAATGGTAACTCTGAAGTATAATGTGCGTTATCATCATCCTTCTCAAAAAGCCACTAATTATAAATATGCCATTATTATTTAGCCAACTTTACTTAAAATGAGGGAATAAGTTAATTTTGAGATTCTCTCTTCTGGGGCAGAATGATAATGAATTTCTGAAGCTGCATATTTACAGAAGGGAGTCTTGAGACATGAAGCCAGTGTATTAAGGACACTGGCTACAGATGTGTGTATTACAACACACTGGTCTTCCCAGGCTTTAGCAATGACTGGCCTTTAGCTGAGGTTATATTGGTCTGGCTTCAGGCTATTATCGGTTGTACCCCTACTCAAACACCTACTCGCCTGAACAATTTCATGACAGATGCAGAAGCCCCAGAAGTTCTCACTTAGAAGTTTTTAATGACTCCCAAGAAATCCATAAAATGGCCTGAAGAAAACTCAAGTTCAAATACAATGAATTAGCTCTATATAAAAGCAAATTATCAGGAACTGTAAGTAGTTAGAAGCTTAGTATCTGAGATTGTGAAGGCAATCTGACACTAACGATGTATCAATTCAGAAAAACTGTTAAAATTTGTTTTGTAAATGTCCATGAATTCTTTACACCACAGCCAAATGAAAAATCAAATGAAAAGTATGGAGGGCTATTAATAAAAGTATAGAAATATAGGAAACTAAATGTTTTCCATGAGTCTTACTCATAACTAAATGAGTCCTTAATTGACCAAAGACCAGAAAAGGAAAAAACTGTATTTTACATTTGGGTAGTAGTCTTTAAAAATGTTTTTGTGTTTTCATTATATGTACATCCATGTTACATTACGTGGCTACTTGAAGTTACCAGACAAATTAGTAATACCTTAAATACCAGAATGAAAGTGCTTTTCTTAAAAGAAAACTCAATTAGAATTTTGAAAATAACTTTAACTTTCAATTTTCGCACTTTTATTCCATTCTGGAAAGTGCCTTTGATTTCTGATTTACAACTAGAGCAGATTTGTACTGCACAGTCTAGCATTTAATTAGAAACCATTTTGATCTCTTCTTGTTACGTATCAGTCTTTTCCATCATTCCATAAGACTGTAAGTTCCTGAGCAGGAATTCAGCTTTTTCTTCTTAGTCCTTACCAGGACATCAGAGTGCTCAGAAGACAGAGAAGCAGTGCTTGTTGACAGACATTACCCTCAGCAGAAACTGCAGCTGTGATGCTCAGGAGTAAGAAAAGTATGAAGCAAAAGAACTGTGAGCTTGAAAAGAAGAGCCCTGAGGATGCACCACATCTCTGTCACTTACCAGATGGGTGTCAACTTGTTTCACCTCTCTTACCTTTTGTCTCTTTATCAATAAAGCAGTGGTAAATGATACATTTCTCCTAGCATTATCATTAAATGGGATCAAAAATGGGAATGTTCTGTATATTGTTAAGAATTCTGCGTTACTATAACTTACAATTACCTATGCCGCTGTTGCTAGGGTAAAATACTAATCACATTTTTCTTTCCTTTCCCAAAGAATTGTTTTGTCTACCCACAAACTGCTCAAGTGATTCTCTCCAGCCTTTTTTCCCACCTCTCTTCCTTAGCCTTCATTTAACACTTGTAGTAAGTTTCAAAATTTTCTGCAGTAGGCTCCTATGTTCTAACACAGCTGGTCACCATCATTCTCATCTAACATGAGTCTTTAAAGCTTGTTGGAACTTTTAGCAACTATAAGTTGGGGAGGCTGAAAAGGACTCACAGCAAGTGTCCTTAGTACAGTCACTCAGAAACAGCTTACTATCGTTCTGTTCCATAAGCACAATTATTGCTCTGACTTCTAAACCATACATGTGTAATTTAACATACTAGTTTTATTCAATGAGGCAGAGTAGCTCCAGAATACCAAAAAGATTTCCTTTTAGGCACTTTTGTAAACAATGTTTATTCTAAGTCCTAATCTCAATTTCTGCATTAAAAGAAAACAAACAAAAAAAACCTGCCTTGATTTCTAAATATTTTTTAAAAATCTACTTATATGGTACCATGAAGAACAAAAATGTAAATATTTCACATACACCAAACTGGCACAGAAGACCAGCACTACCACATGTTGGTGAGCATGTGGGGCAAAAAGAACACTTACAACACTGCTTGGAAACAATCTGGAATTATCTATAAGTTGTGGATGTGTACACCTTCTCACTGAGTTGTTCCACTTCTAGATATAATTCCCTAGGAAAACACTCTTACAGTAGGTACACTAAGAGACATTTTCACAGCAGCATTGTTCAAAACAGCAGAAAACTGGAAATGAACCCAAATGTTCATTAACTGGAGAACAGATAAACGTACTATATTTATTCAAAGGCATAACATACATCTGTATTAATATACTTCAGATTATACAGATGAACCTTACAATATTGAATTAAAAAAAAATACGTTGTAGGGCTTCCCTGGTGGCGCAGTGGTTGAGAGTCCGCCTGCCGATGCAGAGGACACAGGTTCGTGCCCCGGTCCGGGAAGATCCCACATGCCACGGAGCGGCTAGGCCTGTGAGCCACGGCCGCTGAGCCTGGGCGTCCAGAGCCTGTGCTCCGCGACGGGAGAGGCCACAACAGTGAGAGGCCCGTGTACCGCGACAAAACAAAACAAAACAACAACAACAACAAAATATGTTGTAAAGACTACATTCAACCTGAGTCCATTACATGAGGTTAAAAAGCATCTAAAACAAAATAATGTATCATTTGGGGATACATAAATAGGTAATAAAATCATAAAGCAAAAGAAAGCAAAAACACAAAATTCAGTATTATAGTTACCAAAGGTTGGGTAGGAGGGTGATATGACTGGGAAGGGGCATGCAGTGAGCTTCAAAGGTAATCGTAATGATCTCTTCCTTATGTTAGGGAGGTGAGTACAAAGAAGTGTTTGCTTTATTATTCTGTAAATCATACATATGTTATATACTTCTTTTGATATGTATGAAATAATTCATTTAAAAAGGTACCTATGGGAGCCTGAACCAAGATGGCGGAGTAGAAGGACATGCTCTCACTCCCTCTTGTGAGAACACCAGAATCACAACTAGCTGCTGGACAGTCATCGACAGGAAGACACTGGAACTCACCAGAAAAGATACCCCACATCCAAAGACAAAGGAGAAGCCACAATGAGACGGTAGGAGGGGCGCAATCCCAATAAAATCAAATCCTGTAACTACTGGGTGGGTGACTCATAGACTGGAGAACACTTATACCACAGAAGTCCACCCACTGGAGTGAAGGTACTGAGCCCCACGTCAGGCTTCCCAACCTGGGGGTCCGGCAACGGGAGGAGGAATTCCTAGAGAATCAGACTTTGAAGGCTAGTGGGATTTAACTGATTGCAGGACTTAGACAGGACTGGGGGAAACAGAGACTCCACTCTTGGAGGGCACACACAAAGTAGTGTGCACAACAGGACCCAGGGGAAGGATCAGTGAACCCAGGGGAGACTGAACCAGACCTACCTGCTAGTGTTGGAGGGTCTCCTCCAGAGGCAGGGGGTGGCTCTGTTTCACTGTGGGGACAAGGACACTGGCAGCAGAAGTTCTGGGAAGTACTCCTTGGTGCGAGCCCTCCCAGAGTCTGCATTAGACCCAGCAAAGAGCCCAGGTAGGCTCCAGTGTTGGGTTGCCTCAGGCCAAACAACCAACAGGGAGGGAACCCCGCCCCACCCATCAGCAGTCAAGCCGATTAAAGTTTTACTGAGCTCTGCCCACCAAAGCAACAGTCAGCTCTACCCACCACCAGTCCCTCCCATCAGGAAACTTGCACAAGCCTCTTAGGTAGCCTCATCCACCAGAGGGCAGACAGCAGAAGCAAGAAGAACTACAGTCCTGCAGCCTGTGGAACAAAAGCCACATTCACAGAAAGATAGACAAGATGAAAAGGCAGAGGGCTATGTACCAAATGAAGGAACAAGATAAAATCCCAGAAAAACAACTAAATGAAGTGGAGATAGGCAACCTTCCAGAAAAAGAATTCAGAATAATGATAGTGAAGATGATCCAGGACCTCAGAAAAAGAATGGAGGCAAAGATCCAGAAGAAGCAAGAAATGTTTAACAAAGACCTAGAAGAATTAAAGAACAAGCAAACAGAGATGAACAAAACAATAACTGAAATGAAAACTACACTAGAAGGAATCAACAGCAGAATAACTGAGGCAGAAGAACGGATAAGTGACCTGGAAGACAGAATGGTGGAATTCACTGCTGCGGAACAGAATAAAGAAAAAAGAATGAAAAGAAATTAAGACAGCATAAGAGACCTCAGGGACAACATTAAATGCACAACATTCGCATTATAGAGGTCCCAGAAGGAGAAGAGAGAGAGAAAGGACCTGAGAAAATATTTGAAGAGATTAAAGTTGGAAACTTCCCTAACACGGGAAAGGAAATAACCACCCAGGTCCAGGAAGCGCAGAGAGTTCCATACAGGATAAACCCAAGGAGAAACATGCCGAGACACATAGTAATCAAATTGGTAAAAATTAAAGACAAAAATTATTGAAAGCAAGAGAAAAATGACAAATAACATACAAGGGAACTCCCATAAGGTTAACAGCTGATTTCTCAGCAGAAGCTCTACAAGCCAGAAGGGAGTGGCATGATATACTTAAAGTGATGAAAGGGAAGAACCTACAACCAAGATTACTGTACCGTTCAAGGATCTCATTCAGGTTCCATGGAGAAATCAAAAGCTTTACAGACAAGCAAAAGCTAAGAGAATTCAGCACCACCAAACCAGCTCTACAACAAATGCTAAAGGAACTTCTCTAAGTGAGAAACACAAGAGAAGAAAAGGACCTACAAAAACAAACCCAAGACAATTAAGAAAATGGTCATAGGAACATACATACCAATAATTACCTTACATGTGAATGGATTAAATGCTCCAACCAAAAGACACAGGCTTGCTGAATGGATACAAAAACAAGACCCATCTATATGCTGTCTACAAGAGACCCACTTCAGACCTAGGGACACATACAGACTGAAAGTGAGGGGATGGAAAAAGATATTCCATGCAAATGGAAATCTAAAGAAAGCTGGAGTAGCAATACTCATATCAGGTAAAATAGACTTTAAAATAAAGAATGTTACAAGAGACAAGGAAGGACAGGACACTACATAACGATCAAGGGATCAATCCAAAAAGAAGATAGAACAATTATAAATATATATGCACCCAACATAGGAGCACCTCAACATATAAGGCAACTACTAACAGCTGTAAAAGAGGAAATCGACAGTAACACAATAATAGCGGGGGACTTTAACACCTCACTTACACCAATGGACAGATCATCTGAAATGAAAATAAATAAGGAAACAGAAGCTTTAAATGACACAATAGACCAGATAGATTTAATTGATATTTATAGGACATTCCATCAAACAACAGCAGATTACACTTCCTTCTCAAGTGCACACAGAACATTCTCCAGGATAGATCACATCTTGGGTCACAAACCAAGCCTCAGGAAATTTAAGAAAATTGAAATCATATCAAGCATCTTTTCTAACCACAACACTATGAGATTAGAAATGAATTACAGGAGAAAAAAGGTAAAAAACACAAACACATGGAGGCTAAACACTACGTTACTAAATAACCAAGAGATCTCTGAAGAAATCAAAGAGGAAATAAAAAAATATCTAGAGAAAAATGACAATGAAAACACGAAGACCCAAAACCTATGGGATGCAGCAAAAGCAGTTCTAAGAGGGAAGTTTATAGCTATACAAGCCTACCTCAAGAAACAAGAAAAATCTCAAGTAAATAATCTAACCTTACACCTAAAGGATCTAGAGAGAGAAGAACAAACAAAACCCAAAATTAGCAGAATGAAAGAAATCATAAAGATCAGAGCAGAACTAAATGAAATAGAAACAAAGAAAACAACAGCAAAGATCAATAAAACTAAAAGCTAGTTCTTTGAGAAGATAAACAAAATTGATAAGCCATTAGCCAGACTCATCAAGGAAAAGAGGGAGAAGACTCAAATCAATAAAATTAGAAATGAAAAAGGAGAAGTTACAACAGACACCACAGAAACACAAAGCATCCTGCGACTACTACAAGGAAGTCTATACCAATAAAATGGAAAACCTGAAAGAAATGGACAAATTCTTAGAAAGGTATAACCTTCCAAGACTGAACCAGGAAGATATAGAAAATATGAACAGACCAATCACAAGTAATGAAATTGAAACTGATTAAAATCTTCCAGCAAACAAAAGTCCAGGACCAGATGGCTTCACACGTGAATTCTATCAAACATTTAGAGAAGAGCTAATACCCACCCTTCTCAAACTCTTCCAAAAAACTGCAGAGGAAGGAACACTCCCAAACTCGTTGTATGAGGCCACCATCACCCTGATACCAAAAGCAGACAAAGATACTACAAAGAAAATTACAAACCAATATCACTGATGAATACAGATGCAAAAATCCTCAACAAAATACTAGCAAACAGAATCCAGCAGCACATTAAAGGATCACACACCATGATCAAGAGGGATTTATCCCAGGGATGCAAGGATTCTTCAATATATGCAAATCAATCAATGTGATACACCGTATTAACAAGTTGAAGAATAAAAACCATATGATCATCTCAATGGATGCAGAAAAAGCTTTTGACAAAATTCAACACCCATTTATGATAAAAACTCTCCGGAAAGTGGGCATAAAGGGAACCTACCTCAACATAATAAAGGCCATATATGACAAACCCACAGCAAACATCATTCTCAATGGTGAAAAACTGAAAGGATTTGCTATAAGATGAGGAAAAAGACAAGGATGTCCATGCTCACTGCTATTATTCAACACAGTTTTGGAACTCCTAGCCTTGGCAATCAGAGAAAAAAAAGAAATAAAAGGAATACAAATTGGAAAAGAAGAAGTAAAACTGTCACTGTTTACAGATGACATGATACTACATACTTAGAATCCTAAAGATGCCACAAGGAAACTACTAGAGCTAATCAATTAACTTGGTAAAGGTGCAGGATACAAAAATAATGCACAGAAATCTGTTGCATTCCTATACACTAATGATGAAAAATCTGAAAGAGAAATTAAGGAAACACTCCCAACAAAAAGAATAAAATACCTAGGAATAAACCTACCTAGGGAGACAAAAGACCTGTATGCAGAAAATTATAAGACACTGATGAAAGAAATTAAGGATGATACCAATAGATGGAGAGATATACCATGTCCTTGGATTGGAAGAATCAGTATTGTGAAAATGACTATACTACCCAAAGCAATCTACAGACTCAATGCAATCCCTATCAAATTACCAATGGCATTTTTTACGTAACTAGAACAAATCAACTTAAAATTTGTATGGAGACACAAAAGACCCCAAATAGCCAAAGCAGTCTTGAGGGAAAAAAACGGAGCTGGAGGAATCAGACTCCCTGACTTCACACTACGCTACAAAGCTACAGTAATCAAGACAATATGGTACTGGCACAAAAACAGAAATATAGATCAATGTAACGAGACAGAAAGCCCAGAGATAAACCCACGCACCTACGGTCAACTAATCTATGACCAAAGAGGCAAAGATATACAATGGAGAAAAGACAGTCTCTTCAATAAGTGGTGCTGGGAAAACTGGACAACTACATGTAGAAGAATGAAATTAGAACACTGCCTAACACCATACACAAAAATAAACTCAGATGGATTCGAGACCTAAATGTAAGACCGGACACTATCAAACTCTCAGAGGAAAACATAGGAAGAACACTCTATGACATAAATCACAGCAAGATCTTTTTTGATCCATCTCCTAGAGTAATGGAAATAAAAACAAAAATAAACAAATGGGACGTAATGAAAGTTCAAAGCTTTTGCACAGCAAAGGAAACCATAAACAAGACCAAAAGACAACCCTGAGAATGGGAGTAAATATTTGCAAACGAATCAACGGACGAAGGATTAATCTCCAAAATATATAAACAGCTCATGCAGCTCAATATTAAAGAAGCAAACAATCAAATCCAAAAATGGGCAGAAGACCTAAATAGACATTTCTCCAAAGAAGGCATACAGATGGCCGAGAAGCATATGAAAAGCTCAACATCACTAATTATTAGAGAAATGCAAATCAAAACTACAATGAGGTATCACCTCACACCAGTTAGAATGGGAGTCATCAGAAAATCTACGAACAACAAATGCTGAAGAGGGTGTGGAGAAAAGGGAACGCTCTTGCACTGTTGGTGGGAATGTAAATTGATACAACCACTATGGAGAACAGTATGGAGGTTCCTTAAAAAACTAAAGATAGAATTACCATATGACCCAGCAATCCCACTACTGGGCATATACCCAGAGAAAACCACAATTCAAAAAGACACATGCACACCAACGTTCATTGCAGCACTATTTACAATAACCAGGTCATGGAAGCAACCTACATGCTCATTGACAGACGAATGGATAAAGAAACTGTGGTACATATATACAGTGGAATATTACTCAGCCATAAAAAGGAACGAAATTGAGTCATCTGTTGAGACATGGATGCATCTAGAGACTGTCATACAGAGTGAAGTAAGTCAGAGAAAAACCAATATCGTATATTAACGCATATACGTGGAACCGAGAAAAATGTTACAGATGAACCGGTTTGCAGGGCAGAAGCTGAGACACAGATGTAGAGAAAAAACCTATGGACACCAAGGGGGGAAAACCGCGGTGGGGTGGGGATGGTGGTGTGCTGAATTGGGCAATTGGGATTGACATGTATACACTGATGTGTATAAAACTGATGACTAGTAAGAACCTGCAGTATAAAAAAAACAGGAGACGAGGGAAAGATGGCGGAAGAGTAAGACGCGGAGATCACCTTCTTCCCCACAGATACGCCAGAAATACATCTACACGTGGAACAACTCCTACAGAACACCTACTGAACACTGGCAGAAGACCTCAGACCTCCCAAAAGGCAAGAAACTCCCCATGTACCTGGGTAGGGCAAAAGAAAAAAGAAAAAACAGAGACAGAAGGATAGGGACGGGACCTGCACCAGTGGGAGGGAGCTGTGAAGGAGGAAAGGTTTCCACACACTAGGAAGCCCCTTCGCGGGTGGAGACTGCGGGTGGCGGAGGAGGAAAGCTTCAGAGCCTCAGAGGAGAGCACAGCAACAGGGGTGCGGAGGGCAAAGCAGAGAGATTCCCGCACAGAGGATTGGTGCCGACCAGCACTCACCAGCCCGAGAGGCTTGTCTGCTCACCCACCGGGGCGGGCAGGGCTGGGAGTTGAGGCTTGGGCTTCGGTCGGAGCACAGGGAGAGGACTGGGGTTGGCGGCGTGAACACAGCCTGCAGGGGTTTAGTGCACCATGGCTAGGCGGGAGGGAGTCCGGGGAAAAGTCTGGACCCGCCGAAGACGCAAGAGACTTTTTCTTCCCTCTTTGTTTCCTGGCGCAAGAGGAGAGGGAATTAAGAGCGCTGCTTAAAGGAGCTCCAGAGACGGGCGTGAGCCGCGGCTGAAAGTGGGCATCCCAGAGACGGGCATGAGACGCTACGGCTGCTGCTGCCGCCACCAAGAAGCCTGTGTGCTAGCACAGGTCACTATCCACACCTCCCTTCTGGGGAGCCTGTGCAGCCCGCCACTGCCAGGGTCCCGGGATCCAGGGACAACTTCCTGGGGAGAACGCACAGCGTGCCTCAGGCTGGTGCAACATCATGCCGGCCGCACTCCGTGCCCATCTCTCCCCACGGCCTGAGTGAGCCAGAGCCCCCAAATCAGCAGCTACTTTAACCCCGTCCTGTCTGAGCGAAGAACAGACGCCCTCCAGCGACCTACATGCAGAGGCGGGGACAAATCCAAAGCTGAACCCCGGGAGTTGTGCAAACAAAGAAGAGAAAGGGAAATCTCTCCCAGCAGCCTCAGGAGCAGCGGATTAAAGCTCCACAATCAACTTGTACCCTGCATCTCTGGAATATCTGAATGTATAACGAATCATCCCAAATTGAGGAGATGGACTTTGAGAGCAAGATTTATGATTTTTTCCTTTTCCTCTTACTGTGAGTGTGTATGTGTATGCTTCTGTGTGAGCTTTTGTCTGTATAGCTTTGCTTGCACCATTTGTCCAAGGGTTCTAACCATCCGTCTTTTTTTGTTTTTAAGATTTTTCTTAATAATTATTTTTTATTTTAATAACTTCATTATATTTTATCTTACTTTTAGTTTACTTTATCTTCTTTCTTTTTCCCCTTCCTTCCCTCCTTCCTTCCTTCCTTCCTCCCTCCCTCCCTCCCTTCCTTCCTTGCTTTCTTCTACTAATTCTTTCTTTCTACTTTTCTCCCTTTTATTCTGAGCCGTGTGGATGAAAGGCTCTTGGTGCTGCAGCCAGGAGTCAGTGCTGTGCCTCTGAGGTGGGAGAGCCAACTTCAGGACACTGGTCCACAAGAGACCTCCCAGCTCCACAGAATATCAAACGGTGAAAATCTCCCAGAGATCTCCAACTCAACACCAGCACCCAGCTTCACTCAACGACCAGCAAGCTACAGTGCTGGACACCCTATACCAAGCAACTAGCAAGACAAGAACACAACCCCACCAATTAGCAGTGAGGCTGCCTAAAATCATAGTAAGTCCACAGACACCCCAAAACACACCACCATACGTGGACCTGCCCACCATAAAGACAAGATCCAGCCTCATCCACCGGAACACAGGCACTAGTCCCCTCCACCAGGAAGCCCGCACAACCCACTGAACCAACCTTAGCCACTGGGGACAGACACCAAAAGCAACGGGAACTACGAACCTGCAGCCTGCAAAAAGGAGACCCCAAACACACTAAGATAAGCAAAATGAAAAGACAGAAAAACACACAGCAGATGAAGGAGCAAGATAAAAATGCACCAGATCTAACAAATGAAGAGGAAATAGGCAGTCTACCTGAAAAAGAATTCAGAATAATGATAGTAAAGGTGAGCCGAAATCTTGGAAATAGAATAGACAAAATGCAAGAAACATTTAACAAGGACCTAGAAGAACTAAAGATGAAACAAACAACGATGAGCAATACAATAAGTGAAATTAAAAACACTTTAGAAGGGATCAATAGCAGAATAACTGAGGCAGAAGAACGGATAGTGACCTGGAAGATAAAATAGTGGAAGTAACTACTGCAGAACAGAATAAAGAAAAAAGAATGAAAAGAACTGAGGCCAGTCTCAGAGACCTCTGGGACAACATTAAACGCACCATTATTCGAACTATAGGGGTTCCAGAAGAAGAGAAAAAGAAAGGGACTGAGAAAATATTTGAGGAGATTATAGTTGAAAACTTCCCTAATATGGGAAAGGAAATAGTTAATCAAGTCCAGGAAGCACAGAAGAGTCCCATACAGGATAAATCCAAGGAGAAATACGCCAAGACACATATTAATCAAACTGTCAAAAATTAACTACAAAGAAAACATATTAAAAGCAGCAAGGGAAAAACAACAAATAACACACAAGGGAATTCCCATAAGGTTAACAGCTGATCTTTCAGCAGAAACTCTGCAAGCCAGAAGGGACTGGCAGGACGTATTTAAAGTGATGAAGGAGAAAAACCTGCAACCAAGATTACACTACCCAGCAAGGATCTCATTCAGATTTGATGGAGAAATGAAAACCTTTACAGACAAGCAAAAGCTGAGAGAGTTCAGCACCACCAAACCAGCTTTACAACAATGCTAAAGGAACTTCTCTAGGCAAGAAACACAAGAGAAGGAAAATACCTACAATAACGAACCCAAAACAATTAAGAAAATGGGAATAGGAACATACATGTTGATAATTACCTTAAATGTAAATGGACTAGACGCTCCCACCAAAAGACACAGATTGGCTGAATGGATACAAAAACAAGGCCCATATACATGCTGTCTACAAGAGACCCACTTCAGACCTAGAGACAGATACAGACAGAAAGTAAGGGGATGGAAAAAGATATTCCATGCAAATGGAAACCAAAAGAAAGCTGGAGTAGCAATTCTCATATCAGACAAAATAGACTTTAAAGTAAGGACTATTAGAAGAGACAAAGAAGGACACTACATAATGATCAAGGGATCGATCCAAGAAGAAGATATAACAATTGTAAATATTTATGCACCCAACATAGGAGCACCTCAATACATAAGACAAATACTAACAGCCATAAAAGGGGAAATCGACAGTAACACATTCATAGTAGGGGACTTTAACACCCCACTTTCCCCAATGGACAGATCATCCAAAATGAAAATCAGTAAGGAGACACAAACTTTAAATGATACACTAAACAAGATGGACTTAATTGATATTTATAGGACATTCCATCCAAAAACAACAGAATACACATTCCTCTCAAGTGCTCATGGAACATTCTCCAGGATAGATCATATCTTGGGTCACAAATCAAGCGTTGGTAAATTTAAGAAAACTGAAATTGTATCAAGTATCTTTTCCGACCACAATGCCATGAGACTAGATATCAATTACAGGATAAGATCTGTCAAAAATACAAACACATGGAGGCTAAACAATACACTACTTAATAAGGAAATGATCACTGAAGAAATCAAAGAGGAAATCAAAAAATACCTAGAAACAAATGACAATGGAGACACGACGACCCAAAACCTATGGGATGCAGCAAAAGCAGTTCTAAGAGGGAAGTTTATAGCAATACAATCCTACCTTAAGAAACAGGAAACATCTCGAATAAACAAACGAACCTTGCACCTAAAGCAATTAGAGAAAGAAGAACAAAAAAACCCCAAAGGTAGCAGAAGGAAAGAAATCATAAAAGTCAGATCATAAATAAATGAAAAAGAAATGAAGGAAACGATAGCAAAGATCAATAAAACTAAAAGCTGGTTCTTTGAGAAGATAAACAAAATTGATAAACCATTAGCCAGACTCATCAAGAAAAAAAGGGAGAAGACTCAAATCAATAGAATTAGAAATGAAAGCGGAGAAGTAACAACTGACAGTGCAGAAATGCAAAAGATCATGAGAAATTACTACAAGCAACTCTGTGCCAATGAAGTGGACAACCTGGAAGAAATGGACAAATTCTTAGAAATGCACAACCTGCCAAGACTGAATCAGGAAGAAACAGAAAATATGAACAGACCAATCAGAAGCACTGAAATTGAGACTGTGATTAAAAATCTTCCAACAAACAAAAGCCCAGGACCCGATGGCTTCACAGGCGAATTCTATCAAACATTTAGAGAAGAGCTAACACCTATCCTTCTCAATCTCTTCCAAAATACAGCAGAGGGAGGAACACTCCCAAACTCATTCTACGAGGCCACCATCACCTTGATACCAAAACCAGACAAGGATGTCACAAAGAAAGAAAACTACAGGCCAATATCACTGATGAACATAAATGCAAGAATCCTCAACAAAATACTAGCAAACAGAATCCAACAGCACATTAAAAGGATCATACACCATGAGCAAGTGGGGTTTATTCTAGGAATGCAAGGATTCTTCAATATACGCAAATCAATGTGATAAACCATATTAACAAATCGAAGGGGAAAAACCATATGATCATCTCAATAGATGCAGAGAAATGTTTCGACAAAATTTAACACCCATTTATGATAAAAACCCTGCAGAATGTAGGCATAGAGGGAACTTTCCTCAACATAATAAAGACCATATATCACAAACCCACAGCCAACATTGTCCTCAGTGGTGAAAAACTGAAAGCATTTCCACTAAGATCAGGAACAAGACAAGGATGCCCACTGTCACCACTATTATTCAACACAGTTTTGGAAGTTTTAGCCACAGCAATCAGAGAAAAAAAGGAAATAAAAGGAATCCAAACTGGAAAAGAAGAAGTAAAGCTGTCACTGTTTGCAGATGACATGATACTATACATAGAGAATCCTAAAGATGCTACCAGAGAACTACTAGAGCTAATCAATGAATTTGGTAAAGTAGCAGGATACAAAATTAATGCACAGAAATCTCTGGCATTCCTATACACTAGTGACGAAAAATATGAAAGTGAAATCAAGAAAACACTCCCATTGATCACTGCAACAAAAAGAATAAAATATCTAGGAATAAACCTACCTAAGGAGACAAAAGACCTGTATGCAGAAAATTATAAGACACTGATGAAAGAAATTAAAGATGATACAAATAGACGGAGAGATATACCATGTTCTTGGATTGGAAGAATCAACATTGTGAAAATGACTCTACTACCCAAAGCAATCTACAGATTCAATGCAATCCCTATCAAACTACCAGTGGCATTTTTCACAGAATTAGAACAAAAAATTTCACAATTTGTATGGAAACACAAAAGACCTAAAATAGCCAAAGCAATCTTGAGAATGAAAAACGGAGCTGGAGGAATCAGGCTCCCTGATTTCAGACTATACTACAAAGCTACAGTAATTAAGACAGTATGGTACTGGCACAAAAACAGAAAGATAGATCAATGGAACAGGACAGAAAGCCCAGAGATAAACCCACGCACATATGGTCTTTATCTTTGATAAAGGAGGCAGGAATGTACAGTGGAGAAAGGACAGCCTCTTCAATAAGTGGTGCTGGGAAAACTGGACAGGTATAAGTAAAAGTATGAGATTAGATCACTTCCTAACACCATACACAAAAATAAGCTCAAAACGGATTAAAGATCTCAATGTAAGGCCAGAAACTATCAAATTCTCAGAGGAAAACATAGGCAGAACACTCTATGACATAAATCACAGCAAGATCCTTTTTGACCCACCTCCTAGGGAAATGGAAATAAAAACAAAAATAAAAAATGGGACCTAATGAAACTTCAAAGCTTTTGCACAGCAAAGGAAACCATAAACACCACCAAAAGACAACCCTCAGAATGGGAGAAAATATTTGCAAATGAAGCAACTGACAAAGGATTAACCTCCAAAATTTATAAGCAGCTCATGCAGCTCAGTAACAAAAAAACAAACAACCGAATCCAAAAATGGGCAGAAGACCTAAAAAAACATTTCTCCAAAGAAGATATAGAGACTGCCAACAAACACGTGAATGAGTGCTCAACATCATTAATCAATAGAGAAATGCAAATCAAAACTACAATGAGATACCATCTCACACCAGTCAGAATGGCCATCATCAAAAAATCTAGAAACAACAAATGCTGGAGAGGGTGTGGAGAAAAGGGAACACTCTTGCACTGCTGGTGGGAATGTGAATTGGTACAGACACTATGGAGAACAGTATGGAGGTTCCTTAAAAAACTAAAAATAGAACTACCATATGACCCAGCAATCCCACTACTGGGCACATACCCTGAGAAAACCATAATTTAAAAAGAGTCATGTACCAAAATGTTCACTGCGGCTCTATTTACAATAGCCCGCAGATGGAAACAACCTAAGTGTCCATCATCAGATGAATGGATAAAGAAGATGTGGCACATATATACAATGGAATATTACTCAGCCATAAAAAGAAACAAAATTGAGCCTTTTGTAATGAGGTGGATAGACCTAGAGTCTGTCATACAGAGTGAAGTCAGTCAGAAAGAGAAAGACAAATATTGTATGTTAACACATATATATGGAATTTAAGGAAAAAAAATGTCATGAAGAACCTAGGGGTAAGACAGGAATAAAGACACAGACCTACTAGAGAATGGACTTGAGGATATGGGGAGGGGGAAGGGTAAGCTGTGACAAAGCGAGAGAGAGGCATGGACATATATACACTACCAAACGTAAGGTAGATAGCTAGTGGGAAGCAGCCGCATAGCACAGGGAGATCAGCTTGGTGCTTTGTGACCGCCTGGAGGGGTGGCATAGGGAGGGTGGGAGGGAGGGAGACACAAGAGGGAAGAGATATGGGAACATATGTATATGTATAACTGATTCACTTTGTTATAAAGCAGAAACTAACACACCATTGTAAAGCAATTATACTCCAATAAAGATGTAAAAAAAAAAAAAAAGAAACTGCAGTATAAAAAAACAAACAAGAAAAACAACTAATACTGTACTTTGGGTTATTTGTACGGAAATATGTTAATGTAAATGTTTCAGACATTACATGAAATTTCTAAAAATCTTATATGTTCTGGTATAATACGTCATAATGCTAGTTATTACTTTAAAATGTATATCTCAGAAATAACTAAATTTCCATGTCAACTGCATCATTATGAACTTTCATCAAATCTTTAACCATGGTCATTTTTAAGTCTTTTGTCATTTACAGACCGTTCTGGGTGTACTCTGATACTTTTTCAAAAATGTTCCTATAAAAGGGTTTCATCTTCAGGGAATGCATGGAAAAGACTGACATGTACAGGTTTCTGGTAACTGACTATACTGCTGAACTGAATGAATAAGCATTTTCAGACCTCTAATGGAAAACTGATGACTTCATAAAAGTGCTAACAAAAGATCAAGATAAAAAAAAATTAATTACATGGGACTGAGTGAACTAATGAGGATGATTATAATTTTTGTGACTTTCTGTTTGAATTAAAAAAAAATCCCATAAGGACTCAGAGGCAAAAAATATACAAATCAATTTTCACAGCAAAGTAAAGGAGCTGTTACAGTGGACGATTACTGGACTGAATGTCAATATTATGGCATGGTATGAGTGTGTTTCGTGTTTGGTTAATTGCAATCATTGTTGCTTTTGTTGTGGTCATCCGTTTACAATGCTTGGTGTCAGTTTATTTATCTCTTGTAAAAATAAAATACAGTGTGTGTGTCGGCGGGGGGGAGGGAAGGGACCGGAAAGCAAATTATAATCATCATAAAACTCACTGAAATGGCTGTGAATTTAGGAGTATATGTAATAGGCCTGTAATATTAGAAAGGCATAATTGGGCAGGGGCGAGATGCTAAAAGTATCACAGGGTCTGGTCTGCTGGGGAGAATTAAGTCAAAACAAAATCAACTGGACCTAGTATATAATTAGGTAGGCTGCAGGATAACCCTATGATCTGGACTCCAAAGTCAGCAGAGCCTCCAAGGGCCTGAAGCTTTCCTAGAAATTTAAGAACTGTAATCCCCCCTACCTCGGGGTTTTTCATATGTTTACATCTTTATCTAGAAGTCCAAAGGGTTTGTGAGATGTCTGGAGCTTCATGGGATCTCTAGAGAGCTTCAGTAGAGTTGATGGCATTTGGAAGACCCCTGAAATTCCCTGGATGCTGGCCAACTTAGAAATGTAGACTAGGTATCTTCCATGCATGTTAACTGTGTACTAGAACAATGTTGCTCAAAGTGTGGACCTCAACCAACAGCAGCAACAACATCTGGTAACTTAATAGAACTGGAGATTCTTAGGCCCCACCCCATGACTCCTGAAGCAGAAACTCTGGGGATGAGTCCCAGCACCTGTGTTTTAACAAACTCTCCAAGTAATTCTGACGCAACTGAAGTTTGAGAACCACTGATCCAGAGCAAAATGGAAATGAAGTTCACTAGCCAGACTCTTGAAACATCCTTTATGATGGTTCACATTATTGATCTGTCAGAAGATAATGGAGTTGCTTTTCAGAATAACTCCCAGAAGAACTTTGGATAACTCCCAACTAAGTTCATGAAGAATTATCATGGCTTTAGTGTAGATTATACTGTTAGCTGGTCCTTTATTCCATAAATAAATAGACTCTATAATTATATGGAAAAAAAAATGGATTAGAGACCAAAACGTAAGACCAGACACTATAAAACTCTTAGCGGAAAACAAAGAAAGAACACTATTTGACATAAATCACACCAAGATCTTTTTTGATCCATCTCCTAGAGTAATGGAAATAAAAACAAAAATAAACAAATGGGACCTAATGAAACTTCAAAGCTTTTGCACTGCAAAGGAAACCATAAACAAGACCAAAAGACAACCCTCAGAATGGGAGAAAATATTTGCAAACGAATCAACGGACAAAGGATTAATTTCCAGAATATATCATCAGCTCATGCAGCTCAATATTAAAAAAACAAACAACCAAATCCAAAAATGGGCAGAAGACCTAAATAGACATTTCTCCAAAGAAGACATACAGATGGCCAAGAAGCACATGAAAAGCTGGTCAACATCACTAATTATTAGAGAAATGCAAATCAAAACTATAATGAGGTATCACCTCACACCAGTTAGAATGGGCTTCATCAGAAAAATCTACAGATAACAAATGCTGGAGAGAGAGTGGAGAAAAGGGAACGCTCTTGCACTGCTGGTGGGAATGTGAATCGGTACAGACACTATGGAGAACAGTACGGAGGTTCCTTAAAAAACTAAAAATAGAACTACCATATGACCCAGCAATCCCACTACTGGGCGTATACTCAGAGAAAACCACAATTCAAAAAGACACATGCGGGCCTCCGTGGTGGCGCAGTGGTTGAGAGTCCGCCTGCCGATGCAGGGGACGCGGGTTCGTGCCCTGGTCCGGGAAGATCCCAGATGCCGTGGAGCGGCTGGGCCCATGAGCCATGGCCGCTAAGACTGCGCGTCCGGAGCCTGTGCTCCACAATGGGAGAGGCCGCAACAGTGAGAGGCCCGCGTACCGCAAAAAAAAAAAAAAAAAAGACACATGCACCCCAATGTTCATTGCAGCACTATTTACAATAGCCAGGTCATGGAAGCAACCTAAATACCCACTGACAGACGAATGGATAAAGAAGATGTGGCACATATATACAATGGAATATTACTCAGCCATAAAAAGGAAGAAAACTGGGTCATTTGAGACGTGGATGGATCTAGAGACTGTCATACAGAGTGAAGTAAGTCAGAAAGAGAAAAACAAATATCGTATATTAATGCATCTATGTGGAACCTAGAGAAACAGTACAGCTGAACCGGTCTGCAGGGCAGAAGTTGAGACACAGATGTAGAGAACAAACCTATGGACACCAAGGGGGGAAAACCGCGGTGGGGTGGGGATGGTGGTGTGCTGAACTGGGCGATTGGGATTGACATGTATACACTGATGTGTATAAAACTGATGACTAATAAGAACCTGCTGTATAAAAAAAATAGAAAAAACCTATTTATTAGGTTTACAGACATGCGCAATTTAAAGAAAAAACACACACTACTGTTACCTTGAGGGAAAAAAAAAAGATACCTGTGGTAAAACAGAAAAATGTGTTTTCAAGATATCACATAGATTCATTTTTTTCTTTCCTGTCTCTCAGCTTCTACAACTGTCTTATTTAAGCCACTCTATTAAATATATAAAATATGCCACTGCCTTTATTGTCTTTTCCCGACGTTTGTTCACTCTTCAATATTTATGTTGTTTAACTTTCCAATATTCTAAATCATTAATAACTTGCCTCAGCCTCCTATCAGCCTGGGGAGTGTTTTACAGAGCAGTGGGATTAAAAACTCATGGTGAATCAAGAAGAAAGGACCTGAATTCTCAAGTCACGTTTTCATTTAGTATCTAGATTATGCTACTTTTCCTAAGCTCCTTAGGCCTTCACATTCTGCCTGTTTTCAGAGGCCCCATCTTATAACTTGGGATAGTTATCATGGAGTGATGAAAACCACAAATCTCAGTAATGGGATGTTGGCATGCAGGGAGATGCTAGATTCAACACAGAACCTTGCCAGACTTCAGGCTGACATCAGGTCAGCAGCTATATTTGAACTTATCCAAAATCCTTCTCAGGCCCTCACTCTTTCAGCTAAGAAAGTCTAGTCATCCCACCTATTCTTTTTTCTTTTTTTTTTAATTTAATTTATTTATTTTTGGCTGAGTTGGGTCTTTGTTGCTGTGCGTGGGCTTTCTCTAGTTGCGGTGAGTGGGGGCTACTCTTCGTTGCGGTGCTCGGGCTTCTCATTGCGGTGGCTTCTCTTGTTGCAGAGCATGGGCTCTACGCACGCGGGCTTCAGGAGTTGTGGTGCATGGGCTTAGTTGCTCCGCGGCATGTGGGATCTTCCCGGACCAGAGCTTGAACCCGTGTCCCCTGCACTGGCAGGCGGATTCTTAACCACTGCACCACCAGGGAAGCCCCCACCTATTCTTAAACCAAAGATTCTAGGAATTTTCTGCAGAACATGTCAGTGAAAGCTAATCATTAGAGGACACATAATTTTTAAAGAAAAATACAAGAAAACTATTTAATGTTTCTTATGTTACTTAAGGCAGTTTCAGAACTTTTCCTTTCTAAGACTTAAACCTACAGAAACACTTGAAAGAGTGAGGGTGAAAATATACATATATAAACAAACACAGAGATGAACCATGCAACACTGACATAGGAACAAATGAGTTAATCTAAATTCCCTTCAGTGGAGATCTGGTTAAATATAGTATATCCATTTAGATGTTAGAAATAAAGAAGCAGATCTACCATATGATCCAGCAATCCCACTCCTGGGCATATATCCAGAGAAAACCATAATCTGAAAAGATACATGCACCCCAATGTTCACCGCAGCACTATTTACAATAGCCAGGACATGGAAGCAACCTAGATGTCCATCAACAGAGGAATGGATAAAGACGGTGTGGTACACATATACAATGGAATATTACTCAGCCATAAAAAAGAACGAAATAATGCCATTTGCAGCAACATGGATGGACCTAGAGATTGTCATACTGAGTGAAGTCAGACAAAGAAAGACAAGCATCATATGATATCACTTATATGTGGAATTAAAAAAGGGTACAAATGAACTTATCTACAAAACAGAAATAGTTACAGATGTAGAAAACAAACTTACCAGGAGGTAAGGGTGGGGTGGAGGGATAAATTGGAATATTGGTACTGACATATATATACCACTATATATAAAATAGATAACTAATAAGGACCTACTGCGTAGCACAGGGGACTCTACTCAATACTCTGTAATGGCCTATATGGGGAAAGAATGTAAAAAAGAGTGGGTGTGTGTGTGTGTATATATATATATATATATATATACACACATACATATATATATATGTGTATATATATAACTGATTCACTTTGCTGTACACCTGAAACTAACACAACACTGTAAATCAACTACACTCCAATAAAAATTAAGAAAAAAGAAAGATTTGTTTGACATAGAAGATGTCTGTGATACATTTTTAAGAGATAAAATTTTTATATATACACACATTTTACAAATTAGAATGTTACTCAAATTTTTTACATGTTTTAAAGAATTGAAGATAATGTACTTCCATTTACAAGCAAATTGTCAACTTCTGGAAAGCACACAAAATATCAAAAGTAATCAAAAGATCAGCATCTATCATAATAGCACACCACCACCTAATTTCTGTCAATGTACTTCTCTGAGACTATCAGTTTGCATTACTCGCCCAATTGATTAATGAAAGAGGAATAAAAGAGTTAAGGGTAAAGTGCTTTTTTAAAAAACTAAGAAAAAATCCTTATTTCAAAAAAATTCGTGTTAATTTCTTCATGGTCTCTGGATGAATATTTGAGAGATGCAAAAACAGGGCAGGGTTTGGTATTTTGCAACTTTTCGCTCTTTTTCCCCTTTTAAAGGAGGCACAGTGCTCTACCACAGTTTTGGAAACCCTCAGCTTTCAAGTGAGGCTTCCTGAAATTAGGTCTGTGCCAATTAGAATTTTTCTAAGCAAAATAGGAAAAGTCATTACCCAGTAGAAAGCTGAAAGGTGTAGAGGAAAAAGAGAGTAAACTTAGATGATTACAGGAAGCTGAAAACGTTCTCATACTTGACGCACAAGAGAAGTGGGAGAAATAAACTGAAAAATTGGAAGGGTTAAGCACAGCCTTTCTACGTCTCACAAATGCAATAGCAATTCGATTGCTAAGAGTGGTAAGGAACCTTAGATAAGTTCTCCGATAAGGACTTGAAGGCCCTACAGATCTATGACATTAAGGGAGCCTCCTCTTCTACAGGATTCTTTCTATCTCACCTTCTCTGTCTTGCCCTGGAACACTCTGCAGCACCTGCTACAGTTCATTGTTTCTTAATTACTTTATGGATCTACATCCTGTCTCCCCAGCTAGATGGAGGCTCCTTTGAGATCAGGAAGAACATGACTTCTCCACCTTCCCTGAAGCACAAGTGCAACACTGAACAGGTGGAAGGTCCTCAGTCATACACTTAGGGGCCCACATGATCAGCAGGTACTAGTGGGGAGAAACACTCTTCTACTGCCATCTCTTTAGGACCATCCACTTCTGAGTACTGAACTTCACAAGCCTGACGAAATTTTCTTCTTTCCAAGTAACTGTCCTTCCAAACTAAGGTTCTTTCCTTAGCACAGTCTATTTTTGTTGCTTTGGCAAACATGTACTGACATGAAATTGGGGAAGCTGGTTTCCCTTGGTTTATGGTTGAAAATTGTCTTTGTAAAGAATGAAATTGGGAAATGATCCAAAAAAAAAAAAAAAAACGCAAAGACTGAAATCCATAAATACCAGTAGCTTAGCGTTAAAAAATACGAAGGGCTTCTAAACTAAACACTTTCGTTGTCCACACTAAAATATTTTATTTATCATTAATCAAATAAGTACAGTTGACCCTTGAATAACATAGGGGTTGGCTGCCAACCCCCATCACGCAGTGAAAATCTGAGTATAACTTTACCACTGGCGCTCCATATCCCCTGTGTCCTTGGTTCTGCATCTGTGGATCCAACCAACAGTGGACTGTGTAGTATAGTAGTTAGTGCATACTCAGATTTTTTTTCAGTAATAGAAGTGGACCCTCAAGATTCAAACCTGTATTGTTCAAGGGTCAACTATATACCCAAATGTTCTTTTCTTAGAATACTGTGTAATTATTAAGCATGAAAGGTGGCTGAGGTACAGACAAGTCACCTGACTTGTGTTCACACCCTTAGCTAATGCCAGAGGTGGTTCCGTCTCAGTTTTCAGTTTTTGAGATCATGTACCTGGTACCCTCCTAGAAGAGGCAATAAGAACTCCAGCTAACGTTTCTGATTGTCTGGATTCTGAAATACCTGGCTCTTTGTGTGAGTTGAGCTAATTTAATTTTACCATATATATGTGTGTTTGTGTGTGTGTGACCTTTTCTATTTCCTACTAGTAGGATAGAGAGATTTGTGTCTAGTTGCTACCCAATATGACAACTGTTTTCAGCACAAGGAAAAGAATTCATGTGATTTTATTTCTAGGTGGCTCCTTTAATTTTTTAAAAGCAGTCTACTTAGGGCTTCCCTGGTGGCGCAGTGGTTGAGAGTCCGCCTGCCGATTCAGGGGACATGGGTTCGTGCCCCGGTCCGGGAGGATCCCATATGCCGCGGAGCGGCTGGGCCCGTGAGCCATGGCCGCTGGTCCTGTGCGTCAAAGCAGTCTACTTAGAACTGTTAATGTGGGATCATACTGTTCTTTTCCCTATCTCATGTAACACCTGATTTAGGTATGACAGCTCCCCAATCTGATGTTAAGGCACCCAGTGTGTCTAAGAGGGGCCAGAATTCTTTTTTTAAAATGTAGATTTGGATTGTGTCTAATGTTACAACTCTCACCCCACGAATCACAGTGAATCCTACCCAAAGAGACCTATGGATTTTTCTCTCTTAACTATGGGTCTCAGCCATTCTTTTCTTATAGGGAAATTCCCCAGTGAATGGTCACTTCATTTTGAGGCCACAATTAGCCAAATATTCCGCTTCCCTTCCCTAACACGCTTTCCTTTCTTTTTATTCTAAAGAAGTAACTGAGTCTTACACCTTGAGTAGAGTATGGGAGCCATGAATAAAAGCAATTATGTAAGTACTTAGCACATACCTAACCTAACCCTTTCTTTATAATAAATTACACAGGTGAATTAACCATTGCTGAGTGCCTACCAGGAAGGTTAAGTTGTGCAGGACCGCAGAAATAAGTGATAGAGCTGGAATCTGAACCTCAGTCTCTGAATTCCAGGCTTTTATCCTTTTGGTCACAATGACTCTGCCTTTCCACCCTGGGCAAGTTTCATAAGCAATTAGAATATCACCAACCGAAGGATCACAATTTCAAATCCACCCAATTCCCATAACTATTGGGACACAACACAAAAGAGGACCCCTCCCTCTAGTCATGCCCTTTGCAGTGTAACTTTGCCGCTCCTGCACCTCCTGCCTGAATCTTGACCTGGACTTATAACTTGCTTTGACCAATAGAACCTTTGATAATAGGTAGAAATAAGTCTAGGCTTTAAGAGCTTTGCATGCTTCTGCTGGTACACTCTGAATAAGCTCTGGAGAGCCTGCTGGATAATGAGACAGGGCTGTTAGCCTTCATCACTACAGTCAACCAGCCAGCTGCCGCAGACACACTGAGTGAGCCCAGCCGGAATCAGCTGAGCCTGGCCAGAGCAGCAGAACTGCCCAGCTGACCTGAAGACTCATGAGGAAAAAAAAATGGGTATTATTTTAAAGGCATTAAATTTGGGGACGGTTTGTTATAGAGCAAGGACTACCTGATACAGCTATCAAACAAATTCACTTTGAGAAAGCTGAGAAAGTGAAACAAAGTTGCTCCTGAAAGATGGCTCCAACACGGAAAAGCTTGTTGACATAGAGTAAATTTAGATATCAACAGGAACAATTAGGTATTTGAAAATCTACATCCAGAAAGTCAAGTCCTTTTAATTGTGAGATTTAATTCATTTTGAATCATTAAAAAACTATTTTCTTAAAGTCCCTCTTTGAAGAAGTAGAAACTTTATACTGTAATATGACTTTTAGAGAGTTAATATTCTCTTTAAGAAGAAGCTAAAGATACATAAAGAGATCAGATGACAGAAGCAATGAACTTACTTATAAAACCGCAAAAGTTTGTCAAGACGTGAGAGGATTGCTCTTCTTCAGACAATTATCCCGATTTACCTTAACGGAGTTCCTAAGAGGTTCAAGTAGTGGAAGAGTGACTCAGAGTAGAGGAGTGTGGTGGGGAGGGAGGATGGAGTGGAGAAGAGCCAGAAGGGAAGCACTCTGCACTCATTTTAACAAAACATCCATCACATATGCATTTTCAGTTCCTCTTCAAACTTACGGCCAAAAAATCTGATAATGGTACCAGAGGTGAAAGGCTCCATTATGTAACTATAATTACTTAGTATGAAAGTTAAGATCACAATGAAGCTAGTTTAAGAATTACCTTAATTAAAAACAGCTTATGAATAGCACCGTATGGCATAATGGACACAGTCCTCAAGCAGGAACCTTTGGCATTTAAGGAGCTGTCTAATCTTAGCCATGTCACTAAAATTAGCTAACAGTTCACAAGTGCTTTACAACTGCCAGACACTGTGCCATGGGGTTTATACCCATTATCTCATTGTGCCCATTTTAAAGGTGAGGGAACTGAGGGCTTACAGGGTTACAAACTTGCTCAAGGTCACACAACTGTTAAACAGTCATACCCAGAGAATTTGACTGCAGAGTCCTAATTCTCACCCACAGTACTGTCCTAACTGTACTTGGCCTTAGTTTCCTCATATGAAAAGTGAGGACTGGACAGAAAGACTGGCTTCCGCTGAAGTGAATGACAGGAGCACACTCCTTGGTGGTTTGTGTTTTAGGTAGTGATGGGGACTGGGACCCTTCCTGAACAAGGAATGCCCTTGGCGTACATGCCAACATCAACTACTCTCTCTATTCCTTTGCTGCTACACACAGATACAGAAACGGTGAAGCTAGTTTGGGAAACAGGTCTATCACCAACAAGCAGTCGCCCTCCCAGCAAAGGTCTGGCTGCCTTTGGGCTTTCTCTTCAGTGCCTGGCAGAATTGGCACTAAATGCTGAATGAATAGATAAATATTCCACAGCCTCTGCTGGAAAGAGCCTGAAATTGGACACCATTGTTTTAACATTTCCTACAAATATTTTAAATGTAACATCCATAAGACCATAAGCTTCACAAAGACAGAAACAACACTGGCCTTGCTCGCTGCTGTATCCTTTGCAACTTGACTTGTGCGTTGCATATAGTAACTGCTGAACACAAATGTTGTTACTGTTATTGCTGGTACTGGATTCTTACAGTTCCAAATTTGCCCTGAAAGGGGTAAAATATATGACTAAAGGTAAAACCACATTATTTGCTCTTCTTCTCTGTGGTTCTTTGTTTAAAAAGCCAACCTAAATTGAGTATCTTAAGTGCTAAGTGCTGTAGCATTAGCTTTGCTTGTCTTAAAAGAATGGATCTAGTTGAAGAGATAAATAAATAAAGAAAACAGTATTAATCCAACAAATAGTTATTGGGCACCTACTATGTGCTGTATCACTGACTTAGGTATAAAAACCTGTATGGTTAGTAGTTGCCATTGGATACCATCAGATGAAGGAAGAGGCTGCTATGGGCTGGGCTACATAAAAGAAAGTGTACGAAGTTGAGCGGGCATGAAACTGGTCTAGAAGGTTACAAGCAGAGAGGATGTTAAAAGCAGAGAGGATGAGGCTGAATTCCAGACTGCAGTAGTCCTCAGCTACATCATATGGCACGCTGGTATGTTGTGATCAATTTTAGGATTTGTGGCAGGGAATCTGTTATGAATAATGATTTACGTATTTTCATTATAAAGTAAAAACACTGCCAGCTTAGAATGATTTGCTGTAACCCTTGTGAAAAGTAATTTGGAAATATCTGTCAAAAATGTAAGTGTATGTACCCTTGATTCAGCAACCCTACTTTGGGGGAATCTATGTTTAGAAACAAAGTTGCTATTTGTAAGGATACACAGAAAAGGGTGTTTATTGCAGCCTTGTTTGTAGTGGCAAAAATCATGAAACAACCTGAATGGAACATTGTACAACTAATTAAAAAGAATGGGATCTACATCTGTTTATCTGGAAGGATGTTCAGCATGTACTGTTAGAAAAGCAGGCTGCAGAGAAACTGGTATATGATGATCCTATTGTTATTTAAAAACAAACAACCCAGAACGCTTTATATGTGCGTGTGTATGCTTATATGATTATACAGAAATGTGGAAGGGGAGACAGGAAAGGAAAGGAAGGAAGAAAGAGGAAAGGAGAGACAATGAGGAAAAGTTTATTACATTTTCTTGGTATAATTTTGCTGAAGGGAATGAACACATCATTTTTGTAAGTTTTGAAAAGGCATTTGTGAAAATAGTAATAAACAAAAACCATCTTTAGAAGAGCCAATTCACAGACTATCCTATGATCTCAGTTACACTCAGATGTGCTTTCCTGGATATGACAGATCAGGATACAGCTGCATGAATTGTGCATAACCCACGTTCTCCAAGGGTTCTGGAGTATCCACGTGGCTGCTATTTGGCGTATGGGTTGTGGTGGAAGGAAGATGGAGAACCACAATGCTGTAAGTAACAGAATCACAGACATTTTTTGATTAGGGGAATAACAGTGAAAGCAGTGTTGCAGTCAATTAGAACGAGGGTATGGCCAGTTTTTTTTTTCTGTTGTGCTGGCTTCTCCGGGAACAGAAACTTAATTCCCCCCTGGTTTCCTGCCTTTGTCTCTTACTCCTCACCCAGTGTCAGGGTCTTAGTGGTCTCACAAGCATGTTTCTTATTATCCACTTCAATATTTTCAACTAAATTTGAAAGACTGATTAAGATCTCAAACTCAGGGTTTCTTCCTTTCTTTCTGAATTTAAATAACTAAATTAAATCTAGTTGTGTTGTTGTTCCGTTTAGGATTTCACTTTGAGACTTCTGAGGACGTTTATACATTTTAAAGACTGGCTTCAACAACAGTCTCTCGTATTTATGATATTCTGTTCTCTCTCTTCTATCCTAGTTGACTTGACAGCATATACCACTCTCTCCCGCCCCAATTTAAAATTGTTGTCTCCTAATTCTCCAGCTATTCATTATCTTTTGTGGCTGCTCTCTTTGGATGCCTTCCAGAGCACTGTCCTTGGTCCTCCCCTCTTTTTTTCCTGAATACTAAAGCAGTTCATTCTTAAATGACCACATCTGATTTTCTGGCTTTAGCTAATACCTACTTACCTTACATTTTCTCTTTTCTGTGACTGTCTTTACCATATTAGGTTGAACTCTCCTACCACTCTTAGTGGAAGAGATAACTTATCTTACTAACTTTGAATTGCTGCTATATACCATAGATAGAAGAAGTCAAAACTATAGGTAGAGTAAGTCAAATCTAAATAAGCTGAAGAACAATAATCTGGAAGTTCAAGCAAAAATAAGATACCTCCTCTCTTGGAGTATTCAGTCATTATACACACAGTTATCTGAAAAATGGGCAAATTGATTTCTTGCCTGACTTGTCTAGATAAATCAACACAAATGTACACATTAGATGTCTGCAAGCATAACCTCAATTCTTAAACAAGTGAAAAACATAAAGATGAAAGCTACAAAAGGTTACTAGCTTAAGCAGGATAAATTTTAAAAAGCCAAACCTCAAACTCTTCATTTCAAAGCTTTGGTTACCCTAATTTGTTCAATGGTAAATGTACCAGAGTTGTTGTGAGACACTGTGAAAGAGCAATTCATTTCAAAGTCTTAGAGCCAACTTAAAGGCTGACAACCATTAAAAATAAAATTCTTTATGTACACTTTGTCTCTGGATACATAAGCGCTTACCCATCTTAAAACTTGTTTCCTATCTGGAGAAGATAACC
This sequence comes from Leucopleurus acutus, assembly GCF_964270905.1. Lineage (NCBI taxonomy): Eukaryota > Metazoa > Chordata > Mammalia > Artiodactyla > Delphinidae > Leucopleurus > Leucopleurus acutus. Next base: position 56,344,213 of record NC_139145.1, on the reverse strand, counting down.
TGGGCTACCATCTCTCACAGTGATACTATCTGCTGACATATCCTTTCTCTGGAAAGACAGGAGCGCAATCCATCCTTATACATCTTAGTTTATATGTCAAGTTTGTTTATTCATACATTCAACGTGTATTTATTGAGGTCTTACTATGTGCTAGACACTCTTCGACTTGCTGGGATATAGGAATAAGCAAGGCAGACAATATCACTGCTCTTATGGAACTCAGGTTTCAGCAGGTGAGCAGATAAGACACAAACAATTAGGTATATAATGTTGAGGGGAAGGGAAGAGTGTGTGAAAGATGCTACTATTTCAGATAAAGCAGTCAGAGAGGCCTCTCTTAGGAGCTGATGTTTAAGTGGAGACCTGAATAGAGAGAAAGAGCCATGTAGATATCCGGGAAGAGAATGTTCCCAGGCATAAAATGCATCAGGGGACCTAAAAAGAGGATTATGCTTCTTCTAGAGAGTTAGGAGATATTCCTAAGTGACTAGAAGAAAAAGAAAGTCTTACACCAAGGGGGTATAACCTGAGGTTCTGCACTAAGCACGCAAATCATGTTCTCTCCTTGTCTTATATCATGTAATATACAGGATGACAACACTGTACATATCAGTGTCCTCCACAGGTGACGAAGTCTCCTGCTGGCTCATTCCCAACTACTCATTCCTCATCTAATCAGCTCATTCTTTCCGTCTGTCTCAGACTCCTTGTTACCGCCTTTTTATCCCAAATAACTGAATCAACTCCTGTTTCCCATGCATCCACACACTCTCCTCCTCTATGAAGTTTCAGTTATGCCTTCTGGGGTAAGTGGACATTTCAAAAAGCAAAATGGATGTGGAAAGTTGTGGGGTGGGGTGCAGTGGGAGGCAGGGTGGAACAAGTATGAAGACCTCGAGAAGATCTGTGAAGTCGCGGTTGGGGATATCTCTCTTCTTTATCTCTGGATGCCCAATGCCTAGCTCAGTAAGTGTTTGCTGCTGCCAGGGCAGTTGGAAGGACCTTTGAGATGTTGTAGTTAACCTCCCACTCCACCCATCTCAAGAATTCCCTTCCTAGGACAGGCCTTTGTGGCTCGTCCACCTATTAACACAGTGTAACTAGGCTGCTTATATATTTCCCAGTATTCATACAGAAGCACTTAGGCATTCGAAAAATCAAATTCAACCAGACACTGGAACTGGCATTTAGAACTTCCATTTTCTTCTTCCATGGATTTCTTAGTTCTAACTTTTTCTTCCGGCTTCTCTGTTTTCTCTTTCAAATAGTGTCTTTGGTACCCCCAAAAGCACCGCACAGTCTTGTTAAGTGATTATTATCTTGTTAAATGATTATTATCAATTAAAGGATCACTCATCCCTAATATATTGAATTAGAGATTATTTCACCTATTTTTCTTACCTTTCCTTTAGAAACATTTCTTCTTAGATTATATTCAAAACCTAGTACCCACTGACTGCACCGACACCAGCCCACTGTACGTGTCTAGTGATAAGAAACTGCCACTTAACGTGTTTCTGTACTCGGTTCTTTGTTATCTAAAGAGATTTATATCTTTGGTTTAATCCACTAAATTTTTCTGCAGTTTTTTTCAACCACTTTTTTATCAAAAAGAAAAAAGTCAGTAAATAAAGTCAAGTGAGCTTCATAATTCTCCCAAGTTTATGAACTTAGGATAAATTTTGGGATTCATTATAGTCAGAAGCTCTTTTTCTCACAGCTTTTCAAATTAAAGTTTCTTAATGACAAAGGATCTTTGCATACTTGATTTTACAAGAATACCAGACAGTAAAACAGAAAGGGGGGTATTCTGGCGTTTATTTAGAAAAAGATAACAATGTGATTGAAGTTATCAGTATGGCTGTTAAGTTCAGATGGCATTGAAAAGCTAACAAAAACCCCAAACTGAAAAATATATCAATGTAAAAAAGCGATCTTGGCACTAGAAAGTTTTAAATATATTAGTCCTTATAAAACTGGGATCCATGACCCTTCAGGGATTATACATAGTAGACACTGAAAAAGTCTTAGTGCTTGATAAATAGGAAATACCTCCATAGGCACAGATGTCCCAATGTACTTAAGCCAGTGAGGGTCATGCTGGTTTGAGCTCAGTAGACGTTGCAGAGCTTTAAGAATTCCACGTTGAATTTTTATAGTACTTTTTAATTTTCAAAGTAAACCACCATGCATAAGACTCGCAAGCAAGAATGCTGGGTGCTCTCCCTATTTTCCAGAAGCTGAAACTGTGACAGGGAGCCGTAAGTGACTACACAAATGTATGCAAGACAGCAGAGAGGCATGATCCCATTTCTCCTTTATATTTTGTTTACAAATTCACTGATGACAAATAAAAATTACTGAAGATCCAAGAGGGATTTCTAACACAATATCAAATATTTCCCTTCAGATCACTATTAAGTATTCCTATGTTTTTCTTTTTTTCTTTAAATGTCTCAGATTTCCCCACCTATAAAATTAAGGTAAATAACAGCTGCCTTCAATACCGCAAAGTTAAGGACAGAATCAGTAACAATATAGAAACTAGAATTAAAAATCTTCATAGCATTGTTAAGAGGTTTAAATGAGATGAATGCATACAAAGTCCTTAGCATAGTGGTGCCACAAAATTAAAGATTTTTAATAATCTTTTTTCCTAAGATTTTTAAGGTTAAAAATATATAGGAAAGAATATGGACAATATAGTTAACTTCAAAGTAACTTTCATAGAATACCTGCCTCATCTGTATTATGTTTCAGATCTCTACAACTAGAGACTAGATGTTGAGAGAAGCCTGCTGAGGAGTTTAGACTATTGAGAATTAGGTATTCAAAGTGTGATACCACTAACTAATTCTGTGATCTTTCTCTAGACACTTTCTATAGGTCTCATTTCCTCATCTCAGAAATGAGAGTGTGGGGAGTAGATGAGCTCTCAACTCCCTTTAAGCTCTAATCTAAAATCATTGTACCAAACATAGAAAGCAAGCTTTGAGAACCCAAGAGCCCCACCTCTCTGGCTCTACCAACAACAGTGTTTACATATTATTTTCTATGTACCACCAACTACGTTATTTTAAATTATTATTTCATAAAAATACCAAATCTGGGTTCATTCTTGTCTTGTACTTCTTGATAATGTACAAAGACCCAGTTTTAGTATATCATTCCCTACCCCAGTTGCCTCCTTCACTAAAACAATAGGTTAAGAAGATTGTAGAATTTTAGAAACAGAAGTACACACACGTTTTGAAAATAATTCATATATAATTGTAAAGAAAATATTTTGACTCTAAAACACCTAATTACTCAAGGTCATAGATTGGTTCAGCTCAGCCTTAGAACTCAAGTCTTCTAATTTTTGGTCTACTTCCTTCTACTATTTCTACTATTGAATAACTAAATTAAATTGTTTGGAAGGGATTTGAAGATTAGGAAAAATACCCACCAAACTTGCAATTTATATCATCTTAAAATTAAGAAAACCCTTATCCCCAATAATTACAAAAGCACAAAAACAGTAAAACAACAACAAAGGAAAAGTGTCCATAGCGAACCGGTAGAGCTTTACAGTTCAACATGTGACAATCATAAGGTCATAAGTCACTGCATTGCCCCAACCAGCATGAAATAATAAAGCATGTACTAAGTTAGATGTCATTTCACAATAGCTTTAAAAAATTGGCTATCAAATATACTTTCATAATAGCCACAGCTAAATATTAAGAATAATTATGAAATCAACTAGAATAAAGGTTAATTTTATTGTAAAAAGAAAAGTTAACATTTATTGCAACAAACTGTATGTCCTAAACACTGCATGCTTAAGTTGAACTCTCAAATTGTTAAAAAAATTAAAATTCCATGTAAGATAACGTGCTAAACATTTACAACTAATCATATCATTAAACCTTTCTCTCCCCACAGATATTTTTGGAGCGCTAACAGCATGAAAGAAAAAAATTCTAAAATAAGAGGTTTTCACTAAATTTGTTATATTATAGATAGTTTTAATCTCGCTGAAACTTGCTCAAAAGAAAAAAAGTTTTAAAGCACTCAAAATTAAAATTTGAGTTACTCTGGAAAAGTATGTTTAAGCATGCAGCTCTACTAAGATAATTCATTAATATTTAAACTGGCCCAGAGATAAAATTAGGTGATGACACATTTCCATTCAAAATAATTGACTTTAAGGACCATATTGCAATATAAATAGTTTAAATGACCATCTGACAACTGCAGAATCCCATAATTTATTATATATATGTAACATAAATAAGAACTTATTTCTTTAACATTCCAGCAGAAAAATATGCAACCCATGGAAATATATGACTAGAGAAGAGGGTTGTACTCCATAGTCAGATGACAGTGTATGTCAAAGTGCACTAGGAAATATAAAGTGGTTTTATCAACATAACACATCATCCTTGTTTCAACTACATGCCAGTAATTAGATTGTTATTGATTAAATAGCAGCCTATAAAAATGGGGAAAATATGAACTTGATCTTAGCTGAAATAATCTAAAAGGAATTAAAATCTCCATTCCATCTTTTTTTTTTTTTGGTAATAAAGTATAGCAAAAGACAACAATGTAATCCTATAAACATCAGGGTTATATTGCCACAATTAGCTTTAGATTTTTACCTCAGATAAAAGAAACTAAATTGTAATCCTGAAACACAGCCCTAAATTTTTCTTTTTTTAGTCCTCTGACTTCATGACAGCTGATCCAAATTGTTGGTTTTCGGAATTGCTCTTGATGTTTCTAAACTTATCTTCCACCTTTCCACATCTCCACCGCCCCTCCCTCTCTTGCCTGCCTTCCCCCAATACCCTTTAATTCACAAACTCCACTGGAAACCCGTATTCAAGGGACATTTGTGACGGTAGTGAGGAATAAAAAGGCAACCTGTCAAAATTAGGTGTCTGGGGGTTGAAATCACTCTCTACAACTAATTTTTGAACCACTATAAAATTGCTTACTTTCTAAACTATAACTTACTGGGTAAAATCAATACAAAAATTACCATTAAAACTCACACTCTAATCCAGGCTAACATAAAAATGATCATGCACAATTCAAAGAGAGAGGAACACTTAACAGATCTTTTCTCTTTTTTTTTCCCCCCTAAATGGAAGTTCCCCATAAGAATATTTTTATTTACTTGAAAATACAAAACACGAGTAGAACAAGCCAGAAGGAAATGAGAGCAGCTGGCTCTCTGAAGTTACAGAAGTAAAGAGAGCATGGGCTTCGAAACACTTCTATAGAGGTCAGTAAGTAGTTGATTTTTTTCAGTTATAGTTTAATTCAACAAAATATTTCTTGAAAATTCTTTTGCAATACGATTTACCAATATACATTTTCCTTGACTCAGGAATATGGAAGCAAGTGCCCATTACTTTGGCAAATACCTGTAAAAACGGCATTACACAATTACCAGGATATCCTCAGAAGGTAAATGCTATTAGGCACAAACCTATTTTGTCTATTTAATTTGCTCAGATAAACAGCAGTACATAATGAGAACTTATTGCTCAGTAAAATTAGGTGTGATCTTAAAAGTAAGAAAAAGTGGGTTTTAAGAAATATGTCCCAGGCTTATTTTAAACCCAACGTAAATTAAGATTTCCTAACAACTAGCCTATTTCAATCACCTGCAGGCCAGTGTGGATTAAGACTTATAATCAACCAATTAATACAGATGTTCTTTCACATTAGTCACTCATACTAAAATAAACCCTTTTGAGTCAATCTCTCCTTCACTAAAATCTCAAAAAGCCCCTAAAGTGATCTCTACACACATATGAATTTTACTACTATTACAATTTGCATTTAAGCTACATTTATGGAAGGTATGTTTCAGAACAGGTCTTTCATAAAATTTATAAACAGTCAACATAATGTTGAAAGTGGTCAGATTAACTAAAATATCTGTAACATCAATAGATAAAACCAAAACAGCATTATAATACAAATTATTTTATCAGTTATAAAAATATAATGGAATAGCCAAAGAAACATCACAAGAAGTAATTTCAATAAAATCTGACCACACGCTAATCACACATTTCTATACTGGAGTCATTCCACACTAAATTGACACACCTGAATACACAATGTGTTTTACCTTGTGTGTTTTTTTTTTTCTTTTACTAATAATATAGCCATAAAGAAGTAGAGGGTTTTAAGAAAAGGAAGAGATTATCATAAAGCTAAAAATACACAAAGAGCCAAAAGCAAATCTCCTGTAACATTCAGAAATCGTTTTATGAGTGAATATCAGAAACATTAAGGTTAAAAAAGACACTGATTGAAATACTCACTGCCAGAACCTCTGGAAGGAGAGGAAAAAGGAAGTAAAGAAAGTATCCATTAAAAAGGGGGAAAATCAATAAAAATCTCTTCTTTATGCCTCCCTTCTCTGAGAAAACATTCAACATGATGTTAATAAGAAAAATGAAAAAGGGACAGAATTTGCTTCACTCATCCTGTGCTTGTACAGGTCTTCATTTGCATTAGCTTAATAAAATTAGACACAGGTGCAATTAATAATGAGATGTTAAAATCTACATAAATTTTCATAGCTTCATTAAATGGCAACCAACAGAGCCCTAAACTCCACCTAAGACTGAATTTACAAATTCATCTTGCATCATTCTTTCTCTCCAATAATCATACCCTTCAGAAAACGATCAACTTTTTAACACTAAAGTTTCAACATAATCCCAATAAAAGCTCTAATTCCACCTGAAACCATTTACTTCTTTGCCTCTTTTCAGCAGTTTCACCATTAATGCTCAAGTAAAACAATGCTGAAAATCAAATCATGCAGAAATCTGCCTTCATCAATGTTACACGTTTATGCTAAATTTACTGAATTTCAGAATTTAAAAAGCATATTAAGGTAGAATGGCTAGTTCGTTTTACTTAAAGAATGTATTTGAGTATCAATGAGGTTTCTCTTGTTTTACTATCAACGAACTTAAACCTTAAAAAAAAAAACTTTACTATGCTCAATCATGACACTCATAATTTTACAATTTAACATAATAACTGGATGTTGTGCTATGTTGACACATCAGAAGGAATTGCCTTCCCTCCCAAAACAGAGTGTAAAGTGACTTTTTTCAAGCATACTAAGAAAAAGCAATTTTAGGTGACATCTTAAAAAGTCAAATTACAATTTTTGCTTTAAAAAACTTAAATAGAAGGCAAGTTATTAGTGGATTTAATATTTCTATATCTAAATTCAGAAAGTCAGTATTCAGTATAGTTGTCTCAACATGTTGATATACCTGCTGATTACTCAGGGTCACTGGCCTTAATGTTTGGCTGGAACCAAAGTAACATATAGAGAAGAGAAAGCAACCAATTTTAGTTATATCAAGGCTATTGTTTGGAAACAACAGGCTAATTCAATGATGGTAAAAAAGAAACATTGTTTCAATTTATTTGGAAGAAGCTTTGTTCTGGGTAATCACAGTTCCCAATGTTAATCCCATAAGGTACAAAATTTTCAAACTTTCTCAAACTATCCTGTAAAGATATTATACCTTTTCATTAGGACACAAACTACTGATTATAATTCCAAATCACACATTGGCATAAAATAATCATTTCACTGGATATTAAAGAATCTTGAAAGAGCCACATCATCATTGCTTTGTCTACTATCATATGGCTGTTATGAGGCTGACACACTTTAAATGTTATAAACTACTAGAAAAAGTACTAAAATGATCTTTAATGATTTAAGGATAACTATATTCATCTAAGACTTACTCTCCAGATCCTAGATTCTATAGGGCTTAATGAAAGTTCATTGTGAATGGAAAATGATAAGTTCTTCTTCCATGCCTTTTTTGTAGTAAGGAAAATGATAACATTACCATGCTGATTATCAGAACAAAAAGCATTAATAATCACCAAGCTTTTCCTAAGATATATGATTTTTCTTTGTATGATTCCATGTTTTATAAATCAATGTAAGTTTCCTACAGAAAGCTTAGTCAAACTAACTGTACTTACTCTTTCAAGACAAACAAGCACATTCAATCATCAATTCCACTGCCAAAAATTTGAGATTGAAAAATTTAAAACACAGCATGTCTTTTAACGTTTAAACACAACAGCTTATGCGATAACATCTCAAATCTCCTTACTGAAAACATTTTAAACCTTCAATTCAGAATGATAGCAATAAAAAGCTGAAGTGTTCTTCTAAGTAAAAGATAATTATTATTTTAATAATAGATTAGTAGGTAGTTTACGTTAAGACACACAAGAACCAAGGATTTTTTTTTCTTTTGATAAGAAACATCTAAGCCTTTTAAAGGAACAGAACATAGCCTAAATCTAAGTCTAAATTTTTTCCCCAACAAGCAAAGCTTCCTACTTAAAGAGGAAAGAAAAGAGACACCTCAGTATTAGAATATACCTTTAACAGAAAAAGCATTTTTAAAGAGAGTTTTAAATAAAATCTTCAATGACTAGTTAATGTGAACACGAATATTTACGAACTTACAGTACTTACATACAAAGAAATCACTGTGTCTACTATGCCCTTCCTCCTCCCTCAAAAAAACCCACTGATTAATCAATCAATCTTGTGTCTCTACAATTACATTTTTATATTTTCTTTCACACCTAAAATGTGATATACATTTATCTGAACTGGGGGTGGGGGTGCAGGATAGAGAACTTAACTCCTAGGAAGATACACCTACATTTAGAACTTTCTCCTGGTAATTACATTTTAACAGACCTTTTTGAGGTCAAATGGAAATGTCAATATACTTAAAAATGATGCAGAAAAAAGGAGACAGAGAAACAGATCAAACATAGCTGAGACTGAAGCTCAACAATGTTGGCCATCAGCTATCTACTTGAGAGCTTGTAAGAACATTTGAAAGTAAAATCAAGCACCGTGTTGCCACCAATTCCTTTCTTAAAGAGACCAATCAGCAGACACAACTTATCTGCTTTAGGTCAGGAACGCTGTGGGCAAGTCCCACGTCTAACACTCTCGTCAGGTACACTGCGCACTGACTGCATTGCTTTAGCAATCTCAGAACTCAGATTCTTCAAGGTTCAGTTTGAAGAAAAGGGTTCATTGTTAGTACTTCTAATTTTTAACCCTTTAATCTGCTCAGGCTAACACTTCACAAATGTACAAATACAGCACAACGTTTGATTACGTGAAGTATTACGGGTGTTTTTCATCGTAGTGTAAGAGCATATTCTAAAACAGCTTTAAAAATATGCACAATAAATATATATTTCTAAACACTATACCCCCTTGAATTTACATATTTTTTACTAAAGACACCTGTAAATGAGCAGTATTCTTTAAAATTTTTACATAAAAATTTCAATTACTGGCCAATGGGATACTAAATACCATTATTTCAGGGGGGGGAAAAAAAATACTGGGAAGGGTTTTGTACAGACCAATCACTTAGGTTTTCTACCATGCCTACTTTCAAGAGCCCGCTTAAACTTATTCACATGAAAAAGCACTTGAATTGTTGTCGAACACATTCAAATAAATGAATACTTAAATCTATCAATTGATCTTAAATGTACCATTCTCAAGAAACAGAAAGCATTAATCTTACCTTGAATAGCCATTAGAAAAAACCGATCGACCGGAGAAGTTCAAAGTCCCTAAGGAAGTCAAGTTATCATCTCCAGATCCCTGGCATCTATTCCAATTTTCTGAACCAACAGGAATTGGTGGAATGACATTAAAAATAGGTTTCTGATCCTGCTGTTGAGAAAGGGATGCTGTATTCATGTCATAGTGGTACATCTGTCCCCCAGAGGTACTCACACCATGAACAGAAATGGCAGACATTTTATTACCAATTATATTTGCTCCAGAAAAGCTGGCCTGACAATAAACTGGGCCCAGTTTCTCCTGCTTAATTACTCCAGGGGTGCAGAGTTCAATAAAATCTTCTTTTTCTGTTTTCACTTGGGGCAGTGGCACACTGTTAGGGCTTGATAAGATCAGATCTCCATTATCCTTAATTTTAGGTTTAGTGTCCGGTAAGACAAGAGGCTTACAGTCCTCTTTTGAGTTTCCTTCCAGAAGGAATGGATCATCCTCTCCTGCCAAAGGAGAAAGCAAACAGTTTTCATCTATCAAGAGGTCTGAGCTCCAAGGGCTCTCACTTGTCTCTTTACCTGGGGACCCAGAAGAAAACTCCAAATCCTGGAGTTTTTTCCTCCATATGTCAAAGGTGCTTTGGTCTGTGGTATACAACTTCACATTACCCCCATTAGTGCCAGTCTGGCCCTTCAAATTTTGCTGTTCTGAAGATACATCAGAGTGAGTTTTTGGAAACTCCTTCTCTGTGGGGGCAGCAGCTGATGCTGAATTCTTGGGGTTCTCTGGAACACTGGTTGACCTATTGAGGTTTGCGATGCTTTCTTCCAGAAGCCGAAAGTCTGTTTCCCCAGAGGAAAGGCTCATTTGGCCCTGCTGTGGGAATCCCAGGTCATTTCCCATTACTTTTGTCTCTGTCTCTCCCATATACAGTCCCATTGAGAGTGAAACTGCCTTGGACAGATCTGGCTGCTGCGCATTGCTTCCGGAGCCTTTTGGAAAATCAACCAAAAGTCTTTGCTGCTTGGAGTCTGCCTGAGAAGCAGCAGCCAGTGACGGTGAAGATGCAGAAACCTTCACAGTAGCTCCTCCCCTTAGGGTTTTATAGAAGTCCATCACATTTCCCCTCTCTCGACTAAGCACACTGCTGGGGATTTCTTCTCTACTGGGGGGGCTTAATGATTCCTTGGGGTCCATCAGTGAATATCAGCTACAAAAAAAAGAGAGGGGGACATAAGAAGCTATAAAATCACATTATCTCTGTGATCCGATTAGTAAGAGCCTGTTAAATGAACCTTTTAGTTAATTCTGAATCTAATTCCTTGTTATCAGAAGAGTAGATTCTGACTTCCGTAAAATAAAAGCCGTGTCTCCTGCTCGCATTCAGTGTGCCACATTTAAAAGTACAATGCAGTCCATTTGCACAGCTGAGAACAAAACTGTATCAAACTAAGCTTGGCTATTCATCCTGCCACTCACAAATTGGTAACTTTGTTAATCACGGACATTATAATTCATTACATCTGTTTATTCTGAAGGTTCAAGTTGGTATCAAAGTATTTAATTAAAAAAAAGGAAGTATGATCATTGAAATTCCTACCTCTTTTCAACCAGTCAAGGCTGTTGGCTTTTCTGAGAACTAATAAACATAAAATCTGATAAACACTATGCTAGAATTCTCTATCTCTAATTACTCCCAATTCCTCTCCTACCGGCTGGTCACACATCCAAACCTTTCAGTACAACCTACTGGTGAACCATGCATTTTACTTGGAAGATAAACAATGATGGTCTGCTCATCTTCCAATAGGGTAGGAAAAGGCTCCTATTTTTAACCGATATTTCTTACTGAATGTGCCTAATAGTGCCTGCTTTCAAATTTTGGACATATGAAATGAAACACACTGTATACAAGCTAACTAAAATTTAGATTTAAAAAGGAATGTGTAGTAGCTTCTCATTACAATATTTTTAATACGGTATAAGAAATATAGCTCTCTCAAACCCTTACAACACAATAAAATCTAGATGAAGCTACATTTTCTTTTAAAACTGCTTAAGACCCTCAGTATGAAATACTATTATGTCTCTAAATTAAGATTTTCCTTTCCATATATCGAAGTATTGAAAAACAAAGGGAAAAAATAACCACCCCAGAACTGTAAAATCACATTCATATAAATCCAAGTAAAATAATACAATGCTGAGAATAATTCTCCCTGCATTCTAAACCTTCACCTATCCTAATTCTGAGCCTACTCTCAAGAGGGTTAGGTTGCTAGAAGATTGTTGACAATCAAGATGTTTTAAGAGGCGGGCAGAGACTTTGATAAGCATATTTGCGACAGTATAGTCAAATCCTGTCCAATGAAAGGAAAGTTTTCCCGTACAGAGACTTTAAGAAGCATAAACTTCACTGGCCCTCACTAAAAGTGGAGCGTGATGAAGGTAGACAGAGAGGTGGGGACGTGCCACTACAAATCTTGAGGTTGAGGGTAAACTGCTTATCTCCCCGCCCCTCCTCCGTGTTTAGCTGATAACGATCTCTAAACACAAGGTATCAAATGGAGCCTAATGAATTTCCACGCCACTTTGACAGCTGCCTTCAAACTCGAAACCAAAACAATACTTCATAAAACGAAACGATCCCTCAAACGATTTTATCCCCCCGTTTAAATTGCAAATAACCCTGTCACAGTAATTGGCCTTAATGAACCATGCCAAGGGGTCTTAAGCAGCATTACAAGGCTGCAATTACCAAGTCTGCAACCTCAAAACGTCCGACTAGCGCTTGTCAAAAATCGCACCACGAAACTATTATGGTCCGGGAGGGTCTTCTTCTAAAAGGGGCCACTTCAAAACGTCAGGAGCGAAGATGCCAAGCGCTAAAGAACAAACCCTCGCGGGGCGGGGGGGAGGGGGGTAGAGAAAAGCGCGAGGTTAAAAAAGAAATATGTCCAGACCTGTTGAGTTCTTTCTCCGACACGCCCACTTCTACCAGGTAACACCAGCCCTGGCCGAAGTCTCCGAGTAGCAGGCTGTCAGCCCCCTGCGTGTGTACACGCGCGCACACACACCCCTGCGCGCCCGCCAGAAAGGAGACGCACTGGAGCCTCGACACAAACCCTGCTCGCGCTCGGGCGCTCTAGGGTGGAGCGGACAGAGTCGGGCGAGCAGGATTCAGACGCGGCTCAGCGTTCACCAAAAAAATGGGTGTCTGGGAGGCCCCCTGGGAGGGAAAAGAAAAGGGACTTGGGGAAGAAGGAAAAAAAAAAAGAGAGAGAGAGAGAGACCAGGATTCCTCACCAGCGAACGAGAGCCTGGAAACCCGGACGGCTCGACGAGGCTCCACTCGCAGAGAGCTCGGGTTCCTCCCCCTCGGCCAGGGGACGGCGGTCCAGGGAGAGGAAGAGGCCAGCGCTGTCACCCGCGCGCTGCCCTGTCGTCACCGTCCCCCGGCCCTCGCCAGCCCCCACCCCCACTACCCGAAGCTAATAAAACTTTGCAGGCTCCCGCGGCGCCGCCGAGCCGGCCTCCCGGCCCCGGCCCGCACCTCGGGGAGCGAGCGCCCGTGGGGGCCCAGCCCCCGGCCCTCCCCTCCCCTCCCCTCTGCCGGCGGCGCCACTCACCCCACACCGTCCGCCGCTCCCACCGCAGCCGAGATAAACAAGTTAGCGTGTGAAAGCAGGAGGAGCGGGAGCGAGAGATTTTTTTTCTCTCTAAAAAAAGGAAGTAAACAGCCGCCCCCTTCTCCATGGGGGGAGGGGAGAGCCCCTATTTGAGAAAGTCTCCCATTTCCCGGCTGACAAGCCAGCTCCCCGCCCCGCGCCCGTCTTCGCGGGCCGGGGATCTCGGGCGCGCGTCCTCCGTGCCGGCGCCCCGCCGCTCCCGCCGCTCCGGCTGCTGCGTCTCTTTCCACCCACTAGAATTCGTCCCCGACGGGCGGGCGGTGACTGAGGCTCCCGTCACAGACTCGAGCTCGCAAAATGGAGGAGGAGGAGGAGGAGGAGGAGGGGAGGCAGCGCGGACAAGCGAAAGGGCCGCCCGGCCGCTGCAGACGAGCGGGACCGAGCGGGGGGCGGGCGGAGGCGGCGCCGCGGCGCGCACACATTCGCACACACACGCGCTCCCACCCCACCCCCGGCCGCTCCCCGCCCGAGGGGCCGCGCGGCGGCGCGGGGAACGGTGCAACCTGTTGGCGACGCTAGGCAACTGCAGGGGCGGCCGCGGCCCCCGCCCCCACGCCCTCCGCGCGGGCCCCGCCACCCCGGCCGCGACGGCGCCTGCCCGCCCGCGGCCCCCCGGCACGGCCCCCGCCGAGGCTGCTTCCTGGGCGCCCGAGGCTTCTCCTCGACCCCCACCCCTCACCCCCCAGGAAAAAGGAGAGGAGGCGGCGGCGGGGGCCGACCTGGTCTTTCTGGGGCGGGCTTCGGAGGGAAGCCGAGTTTCTCTAGTTTCTCTTCTCGCTGCTCCTTCCCGCCCCAGCCCAGCTCTGCGACTCCCGACCCACTCCGGAGCTCGCCCGGTCCCTCGGCAGCAACCGTCAGCGCCCCTGCGGGTGACAGCGGGCTGGCTGGGGGAGCCGGGGCGCGGCCCGCAGCAGAGCCGCGAGGGTGGTCCGCGCCGCCGCCCCCGGGCCGAGTTGAGCGAAGTGTGTCACTTCGCACGAGGCTACAGGGTTGCACGGAAACGGTGCAGCGGCGTCTCGGCCCCTCGTAGGGCCGGACGGCCAGACACGCCCTCTGGGGAGGCTTCAGGGAGGGGAGGGCAGGGAAGGGGGTCGGCGCATACATACTCTGGGCCGGGGGGGAGTCGCGTGCCGGCGGTCCCCCACCCCCGCATCGTCTGGGCGGCCCTGTCTGCAGCCGCCGCCGCGTGCTCGCACCGGGAGAGAAGTTGCAAAGCAGAACCCACCCTCCCCTGCGCCCCGACTGTCCCCCACCCTCTTCTCCGAGCCTGCGAGGCGGCGGCGGCGGCGGCGGCGGCAGAAGGAGGCACCGCCTGCCAAGTTCAACCCCCATCTCTCCCTCCCTCCTAGCGCGCTCACACTTGAAGGAAGTTGCACGCCAAATGCAAAACCTCCAGCGAACTGGATTTCTTTGCATTTTTAAATTATTATTTTTAAGGAAAGCGGGAGGTGGCAGGCTTAAAAGCAAGTTGCAAGCGAAACAGTAAGTTTCTTGCACAGTACGCCCTCCTTCCCCCACCTCAACTCCTGACCTCTCCTTCCACCCCCTTCGGGGCCCACGTCCAAGTTTCCCGCGGAGGCCCCTCCCCCGAATCTTGACATTTGCTGCACTCGCCTCAATGCGTCGCCCACCCTTTCGTGTTCGTGGGACCCCCATCCCTCCAAATAAAACAGAACACACGCGGCTTTAAAATGTCAGCATTAAACTCCTTCCAGCTCTTCCCGTTACGCGCCTCCCCCTCTGTCCGAGGGAAACACGTGGCCTGTCCCCAACGAAAGGGGAGTGGGGCGAGAGGAGTCCGCGCCTGTGGCCCCCGCCCCAGCCCCCTTCCCCAGCTCGCCGCGTCTGGAGGGCTTGGGCGACGCCGGGATCGAGCCGCCTACCTTGGGCGGCACATATTATGATTTGTGTGACTCGGAGAAAGGTTGTGCTGTGTTGCTTTAGGGGTTGGGGTGGTAACTTTTGCGACCCCACAGGTGACAGCGCTTGCCAGCTGCAGCCGGGGGCGGAGGCTGCCGCAGCTCCACCTAGCCCTGCCCGGGCGCCCGGCCGCGCTCAGACTGGCGGCGGCTGCTCTGCCCTGACATCTTGCAGAGGATTTGGGGGGAGTGCGTGCCGGAAGCCGCCTGCCGCCATCTTGGTAAAGGCAGCTGACACCGCCCGGCCGCGCGTCCACCATCTTGGCCAAGGTTCTCTCTAGCGGGCAGCCTAGGTTGCCCTCTCTCGGTTCTGGGAGTGTAGGCGCTGCCCCGTGTGTCGTTCGAGATGACGGGAGAGAACTAGGCTATTAGCGAGCCGCCCGCCCGGAGGCGATCTGCGCGGGCCGCCTCCAGATGATGCCAGGGCCGCCATCTTGGCAAAGGAAGATACGCTCACAGCCTCGGAAGAGAGAAGGGAACCAAGACCTTTGCCAACCCTCAGCCAACCCTGGCTGCTAGAACCCTCAGCCAGGAGAATTTTTAGGAAGAAAGCCGAGCAACCCAGTTGTTAACAAAACCCGTCTGGATACAGACGAGATGACTCCTCTTTTCTTTCCCTTGGTTCAAGTCAACTGGAGGGAGGCCCCTGTCTTGGGTGCTCATAGTGGATAGTAAATGAGAATTGACTCGAGAACGCTACTTAGCCTACTTGCCAGGTGTCCTGCCTTCTGAGTCTCAAATACTAGAATCAGATGTCTTTGCTGCATTGGGTCCCCAAACAACCAACAGCTTCATGAAAAAGAAATCAAGACTCAAACCTACAATACATAATATGTTAACGCATGTTTTAAAAATGAGTTAAATAACGTACTGAAATGATCATCCTTGTACATCTGCTTAGAATAGTAGGAACTATTTATATATGTAGTATATTATATATAATAATTTGTACATATATATGTAAAGGGACCATAACAGATACCTAATCAAGTACCTCTTCCCATACCATAAACCTGTTGCATAGTTGAATCTGTGCTCTAAAAAAAATCCACCTCATCTCTCTTACCTGTTCACATTGTAGGTGGTGGATACCCTGCTTTTAAACAACATCTGCTTTTATAAGAGTTCCCAGTTAACTTTCTCCCCACTCATTTTTTCCTGCAGGTCCAGTGGATAACTTTAAAATGGGAGAGGACACATCATTTCAAATTAAAAATCACCCTTGAAAACACTTTCAGTGGAGCAAAAGTGTGGAATTTTCCTGATTTTTTCTTTTCAGTGGTCTAAATATGCCTGTTAATTTTTTAATTTGATAGAAAAAAACTCTCATTCTTTAGTCTTGCATGCTCATTTGAAAGCATGCACAAACTGTAGATTAGCCCAGTGTTTGCTTTTCAGAGTTAGAATTGTGCTTTATGGCTAACATTTATTGATTAACCCAACAGACACATACACACACGTCTGCTGCCCACTTCTGCTGACAATAGCTGAATGGATAGGTATTACTCTAATTTTTCAACATGAGGAAACTGAGGCTTACAGAGCTTGAGGTGTATCCAAGACCACACAGCTAAGCATGGAGGACAGAAATAGACAATATTAACGAGATTTTTCTTCACTGATCTTGTAACTTCCATGAAAGAGTATGTAAATTCCATGATAGGCTTGCAATAAGTGTGTATGGAATTTAGTTCAAGAAATGAAATCCAGTGTACCAGAAAAGACATGAGATTAAGCATTGTAATAACAACAGCAATTCTAACAGTAGTTAATATTTATTGAACTTCTACTATCTGCCAGGCACCATTGAAAGTGTTTTATATATACTATCTTAAATCTGTAGATATGAAAATTACTAATCTGTAACCCTGGGAAGTTATAATTACTACAGGAGAAGAAATAGGATGAATCCCCGTCTGAGGGGGAATATATTTGATTGTCTCAGAAGCAAAGGTGAGAATGAAGGTGATATATCCAAACTCAATCAAGGCAAGAACCTTTTCTGTCTTGTTCATTGCTATATGTCCCACTCCTACAACAGAGACCAGTACGTAGTTATAATAAAACATTCAGTCAACTAGTCATAATATCACTTTTACTGAATTGTTGTGGAGGCCAAATGAGTTAATGAAATGTGTACAGGTAGTACTCAAGATCCTCATTTTAACTGTCTTACGTTTAAACACCCGAGTACTCCTTCCTAAAACAAACAAACAAAGACCTATTACTGTTTGTTCCTATACTGTCCTGTACTTTACTTTGGTAGCACATTACAGTGATAGTTTGTTATTTCTGGATTCATTTGTTAAATTTCTGTGTCCTCCACTAGAATATAAAAGCCCTGTGGTGGCAGAGCCTGTGTCTGTCTTTTTCATAGCTATATCACTAGCGCATAGTAGGTGCCCAGTGGATATCTGTTAAATGAATGAGTGAAGGAAGGAAGGAAGGAAGGAATGGAAAGGGTCTGAGACTGTGTCCTAAGGTCAATAAAACCTTAAACCTGAATAGTAACCAAACCACTTTTTACATTTATATAGCAGTTGATATATTATCCAAGTGAGTTCTCCCATTTTGTTCATCTCTTGTATCATTTCTATTAAAATAATCCAGGCCTCACTGCCAGATTACTCCTCCAAATCAATGGAATCCTGTCATGTTCCTGCTCAAGTATCTACAGTAAATCCCTATGCCAGTGTACACAGATCTCAACTCCCATTCTGGTATGTACTTAAGACCACCGTTTTCACTTGCCCCTTCGTAGAGGGCAAAACCTTCTCACTGATGGGACTGGACTGGTATGTAATTCAATTAAAAAGTCAGTTAAAAAATAAAAAGTTGGGCTTCCCCTGTTGGCGCAGTGCTTGAGAGTCTGCCTGCCGATGCAGGGGACACGGGTTCGTGTCCCGGTCCAGGAAGATCCCACATGCCGCGGAGCGGCTGGGCCCGTGATCCATGGCCGCTGACCCTGTGCGTCCGGAGCCTGTGCTCCGCAACAGGAGAGGCCACATCGGTGAGAGGCCCGCGTACCGGAAAAAAAAAAAAAGTTAAAGCAAGGGAATCGCAAAAAAAAATTATACTTGGAAATTTTAAGCTTTAAAACCTACAACCTGTGATTGAACATTTATTTTCTAATCCTCTGATGAAGGTCTAAAGCTTTGGGGAGCCCACTGACTGGCGTTCCATGTTTTCATTCATGTATAAACTGTACCCACATGGCATCAGTACAGCATAGCTGTTTAAGAGCCAGACTGGCTGGCTGGCCTCCACCACCTCTATGAAGAATGTAACCTTGGGCAACCTAACTCTCTGTGCCTCAGTTTCCATCATCTATAAAATGGGGATGATAATAGTATTAATTCAAGTTATTATAAACAGTAAACAAGTTCGATATATGTGAAGTGCTTAGACTAATTCCTGGGGTATATTAAGTGTTCAATCATCATTAGCAATTATTATTAATATGTAGTATTACAATTTCCCCAGTTTTCTTTAAAGAGCAACAAATTAAAATACTTACAAAATGAGTATAGATTTCTAAATTTTTATGGTTCATCCCCCCTGCCCTTGCCACAATCTTTTAAAGTAGTCTTACATCCACCTAGTTTGACAGCAGTTATTTATAGGGCGTTTTTCCATTTAGATTTTATAGAACAACAACTATTTCTTCTATTACTCATATTTCATCATTTTACTTAATATTTAATTAAATCGAGTAATTACAAGAACGACACAAATGGAATAAACATATTTTTGGGGGGAAAAAACTCCCAAAACACCAGGAAGTGTTGGTAAGCACAGAGCATAACTGGTGGGAACAGCAATGTATGGAGTACAGGAAGTAATCTCGGCCCCAGTGTTCAGCCTGCCCTGCATCAATCAGTATGTTTTCCAGGGAGAACGGAAAACCTGGATTACTTGAGATGAATGCATTCAGTAGTTTCAGTTAAGAGACAGCCTGATGAAGAAAGAGCACAGCGTATACCACATTCATTCCCACCTTTTCTGTTGTTTATCACACATGTTTCCTTTGACATAAGGAGACCTTGTAACTTATTTTCCTATAGCCCATGATTCCTTGTCGTGGCTGTAGTTTCCATTGATTCTATCATCCTATCCCTCCACCCCACTTTAGATCTATGATATCAAATGAAAATTGGAATCAAATAAATTTTTATCATTTTTGTATGTATTAATAATTTTGAATATGATAGTCCATTGAATATGCTAATTTTATATTAAGCCAACACGTGCATCTTATGTGGGTTGTCAGAACTTACTTTAAAAAAACTGTCCCTGGAATGTCTCTGTGTGTCTCATGGTTCTGTTCAGAATCAGCTAGGACCCCATTTGACAACGACATCTTATTGCCATGTGGCTGACAGGGTCTTGGTGCTACAGCCGGGTGTCAGGCCTGTGCCTCTGAGGTGGAAGAGCCAAGTTCAGGACATTGGTCCACCAGAGACCTCCCAGCTCCACGTAATATCAAACGGCAAAAGCTTCCATCTCAACGCTAAGACCTAGCTCCACTCAACGACCAGCGAACTACAGTGCTGGACACCCTATGCCAAACAACTAGCAAGACAGGAACACAACCCTACCCATTAGCAGAGAGGCTGCCTAAAATTATACTAAGTTCACAGACACCCCAAAACACACCACCATACATAGTCCCTCCCAGCAAAAAGACAAGATCCAGGCTCATCCACCAGAACACAGGCACTAGTCCCCTCCACCAGGAAGCCTACACAACACACTGAACCAACCTTAGCCACTGGGGGCAGACACCAAAAACAATGGGAACTACGAACCTGCAGCCTGTGAAAAGGAGACCCCAAACACAGTAAGTTAAGCAAAATGAGAGGACAGAGAAACACACAGCAGATGAAGGAGAAAGGTAAAAACCCATCAGACCAAACAAATGAAGAGGAAATAGGCACTCTACCTGAACATTAATTCAGAATAATGATAGTAAAGATAATCCAAAATCTTGGAAATAGAATGGAGAAAATACAAGAAAAGTTTAACAAGGACCTAGAAGAACTAATGAGAAAACAAACAATGATGAATAACACAATAAATGATATTAAAAATTCTGTAGATGGAATCAATAGCAGAATAACTGAGGCAGAAGAACACATAAGTGACCTGGAAGATAAAACAGTGGAAATAACTGAGCAGAATAAAGAAAAAAGAATGATAAGAAATGAGGACAATCTGAGAGACCTCTGGGACAACATTAAACGCACCAACATTTGAATTATAGGGGTTCCAGAAGAAGAAGAGAAAAAGAAAGGGACTGAGAAAACATTTGAAGATATTATAGTTGAAAACTTCCCCAATATAGGAAAGGAAACAGTTGAGCCCAGGAAGCACAGAGAGTCCCATACAGGATAAATCCAAGGAGAAACACACCAAGAAACATATTAATCAAACTATCAAAAATTAAATACAAAGAGAAAATATTAAAGGCAGCAAGGGAAAAAAAACAAATAACATACAAGGGAATCCCCATAAGGTTAACAGCTGATCTTTTAGCAGAAACTCTGCAAGCCAGAAGGGAGTAGCAGGACATATTTAAAGTGATGAAAGGGAAAAACCTACAACCAAGATTACCCAGCAAGGATCTCATTCAGATTCAACAGAGAAATTAAAACCTTAACAGACAAGCAAAAGCTAAGAGATTTCAGCACCACCAAACCAGCTTTACAACAAATGCTAAAGGAACTTCTCTAGGCAAGAAACACAAGAGAAGGAAAAGACCTATAATAACAAACCCCAAACAAGAAAATGGTAAGAGGAACATACATATGGATAATTACCTTAAATGTAAATGGATGAAATGCTCCCACCAAAAGACAAAGACTGGCTGAATGGACAAAAAAAACAAACACCTGTATATATGCTGTCTACTAGAGACCCACTTCAGACCTAGGGACACATAGAGACTGACAGTGAGGGGATGGAAAACGATATTCCATGCAAATGGAAATCAAAAGAAAGCTGGACTAGCAATTCTCATATCAGACAAAATAGACTTTAAAATAAAGATTATTACAAGAGACAAGGAAGGACACTACATAATGATCAAGGGATCAATCCTAGAAGAAGATATAACAATTGTAAATATTTATGCACCCAACATAGGAGCACCTCAATACATAAGGCAAATGCTAACAGCCATAAAAGGGGAAATAGACAGTTACACAATCATAGTAGGGGACTTTAACACCCCACTTTCATCAATGGACAGATCATCCAAAATGAAAATAAATAAAGAAACACAAACTTTAAATGATACACTAAACAAGATAGACTTAATTGATATTTATAGGACATTCCATCCAAAAACAACAGAATACACTTTTTCTCAAGTGCTCATGGAACATTCTCCAGGATAGATCATATCTTGGGTCACAAAGCAAGCCCTGGTAAATATAAAAAAACTGAAATCGTATCAAGTGTCTTTTCCGACCACAAGGCTATAAGAGTAGATATCAATTACAGGAAAAAAATTTGTAAAAAATAGAAACACATGGAGGCTAAACAATACATGACTAAATAACCAAGAGATCACTGAAGAAATCAAAGAGGAAATCAAAAAATACCTAGAAACAAATGACAAGGAAAACACAATGAACCAAACCCTATGGAATGCAGCAAAAGCAGTTCTAAGAGGGAAGTTTATAGCAATACAATCCTGCCTCAAGAAACAAGAAACATCTCAAATAAACAACCTAACCTTACACCTAAAGCAATTAGAGAAAGAAGAACAAAATAACCCCAAGGTTAGCAGAAGGAAAAAAAATCATAAAGATCAGGTCAGAAATAAATGAAAAAGAAATGAAGGAAACAATAGCAAAGATCAATAAAACTAAAAGCTGGTTCTTTGAGAAGATAAACAAAATTGATAAACCATTAGCCAGACTCATCAAGAGAAAAAGGGAGAAGACTCAAATCAATAGAAGTAGAAATGAAAAAGGAGAAGTAACAACTGACACTGCAGAAATACAAAGGATCATGAGAGATTACTACAAGCAACTATATGCCAATAAAATGGACAACCATGAAGAAATGGACAAATTCTTAGAAAAGTACAACCTTCCGAGACTGAACCAGGAAGAAATAGAAAATATAAACAGACCAATCACAAGCACTGAAACTGAAACTGTGATTAAAGTCTTCCAACAAACAAAAGCCCAGCACCAGATGGCTTCACAGGTGAATTCTATCAAACATTTAGAGAAGAGCTAAGACTTATCTTTCTCAAACTCTTCCAAAATATAGCAGAGGGAGGAACACTCCAAACTTATTCTAAGAGGCCACCATCAGCCTGATGCCAAAACCAGACAAAGCCGTCACAATAAAAGAAAACTACAGGCCAATATCACTGAGGAACATGAATGCAAGAATCCTCAGCAAAATATTAGCAAATAGAGTCCAACAGCACATTAAAAGGATCATACACCGTGATCAAGTGGGGTTTATCCCAGGAATGCAAGGATTCTTCAATATATGCAAATCAATCAATGTGATACACCATATTAACAAACTGAAGGGTAAAAGCCATATGATCATCTCAATAGACGTAGAAAAATCTTTGACAAAATTCAACACCAATTTATGATAAAACTCTCCAGAAAGTAGGCATAGAGGGAATCTACTTCAACATAAAAAAGGCCATATATGACAAACCCACAGCCAACATCATTCTCAATGGTAAAAAAATGAAACCATTTCCACTAAGATCAGGAACAAGACAAAGTTGTCCACTCTCACCATTATTACTCAACATACCTTTGGAAGTTTTAGCCACAGCAACAAGAGAAGAAAAAGAAATAAAAGGAATACAAATTGGAAAAGAAGTAAAGCTGTCACTGTTTGCAGATGACATGACACTATACATAGAGAATCCTAAAGATGCTACCAGAAAACTACTAGAGCTAATCAATGAATTTGGTAAAATAGCAGGATACAAAATTAATGCACAGAAATTGCTTGCATTCCTATACACTAATGATGAAAAATCTGAAAGAGAAATTAAGGAAACACTGCCATTTACCATTGCAACAAAAAGAATAAAATACCTAGGAATTAACCTACCTAAGGAGACAAAAGACCTGTATGCAGAAAACTCTAAGACATTGATGAAAGAAATTAAAGATGATACAAGCAGATGGAGAGATATACCATGTTCTTGATTGGAAGAATCAACACTATAAAAATGACTCTACTACCCAGAGCAATCTACAGATTCAATGCAATCCCTATCCAACTACCACTGGCATTTTTCACAGAACCAGAACAAAAATTTCACAATTTGTATGGAAACACAGAAGACCCCGAATAGCCAAAGAAATCTTGAGAAAGAAACACGGAGCTGCAGGAATCAGGCTTCTGGACTTCAGACTATACTACAAAGCTACAGCAATTAAGACAGTACGGTACTGGCACAAAAACAGAAATATAGATCAGTGGAACAGGATAGAAAGCCTAGAGATAAAACCACAGACATATGGTTACCTTATTTTTGATAAAGGAGGCAAGAATATACAATGGAGAAAAGACAGCCTCTTCAATAAGTGGTGCTGGGAAAACTGGACAGCTACATGTAAAAGAATGAAATTAGAACACTCCCTACCACCATACACAAAAATAAACTCCAAATGGATTAAAGACCTAAATGTAAGGCCAGACACTTTAAAACTCTTAGAGGAAAACACAGGCAGAACACTCTGCCATAAATCACAGCAAGATCCTTTTTGACCCACCTCCTAGAGAAATGGAAATAAAAACAAAAATAAACAAATGAGACATAATGAAACTTAAAAGCTTTTGCACAGCAAAGGAAACCATAAACAAGACAAAAGGACAAACTTCAGAATGGGAGAAAATATTTGCAAATGAAGCAACTAACAAAGGATTACTCTCCAAAATTTGCAAGCATCTCATGCAGCTGAATATCAAAACAACCCAATCCAAAAATGGGCAGAAGACATAAATAGACATTTCTCCAAGGAAGATATACAGATTGCCAACGAACACATCAAAGAATGCTCAACATCACTAATCATTAGAGAAATGCAAATGAAAACTACAATGAGTTATCACCTCACACGGGTCAGAATGGCCATTATCAAAAAAGCTAAAAACAATAAATGCTGGAGAGGGTGTGGAGAAAAGAGGACCCTCTTTCACTGTTGGTGGGAATGTAAATTGATACAGCCACTATGGAGAACAGTATGGAGGTTCCTTAAAAAATTAAAAATACAACTACTATTTGACCCAGCAATCCCACTACTGGGCATATACTCTGAGAAAACCATAATTCAAGAAGAGTCATGTACCAAAATGTTCATTGCAGCTCTATTTACAATAGCCAGGACATGGAAGCAACCTAAGTGTCCATCGACAGATGAATGGATAAAGAAGACGTGGCACATATATACTATGGAAGAGTATTCAGCCATAAAACAAAACGAAATTGAGTTTTTTGTCTTGAGGTGGATGGACCTAGAGTCTGTCATACAGAGTGAAGTAAGTCAGAAAGAGAAAAATAAATACCGTATGCTAACACATATATATGGAATCTGGAAAAAAAAAAGAAGTTTCTGCAGGACCTAGGGGCAGGACAAGAGTAAAGTCGCAGATATAGAGAATGAACTTAAGGACACGGGGAAGGGGAAGGATAAGCTGGGACGAAGTGAGAGAGTGGCATGGATTTATACATACTATCAAATGTAAAACAGCTAGTGGGAAGCAGCCACATAGCACAGGGAGATCAGCTCGGTGCTTTGTGACCACCTAGAGGAGTAGGATAGGGAGGGTGGGAGGGAGCCGCAAGAGGGAGGAGATATGGGGATATATGTTTTTGTAGAGGTGATTCACTTTGTTATAATGCAGAAACTAACACACCATTGTAAAGCAATTATACACCAATAAAGATGTTAAAAAAAAAACACAAAAGTGTTCCTACAGCTATCATAGCTATTAGATGTCTCTTTAAAATAGTATCTTGTCTTTGGGAAACACTGCTGTTTTTGTTTAACTTTAGAGGTAAGAGGTTCAAGGGAATCCAGCTGAGCTTCGAATGCCCCATCTCTCTGTGCTTCAATATTTGCATTTTACACCAGACCTGCCTTTTATAAGCAATTCACACTTAGAACAGCAAGTTCTTAATCATAATGAATTCCACTTTGGTACTTCTTTTTGTAATTGGAATTAACATTCTCACATGAACTGGGAAATGTTAAATTGTTATCAGCATCCCTGGTGTTTTGCTGCTTCTCAGGATGCTTGCAATGATTTCATCATAAGCTACCTAAAATATCACAATTTGTACTCGTATGCATGACATGCTTCTGAGTGTCCTGTTAAGTCTACATTCTTTATGCTGGCAGAGCTTAGTCTAAGCAGTACCTGATTCAACGTTGAAGTAAATATCAGCAGATAAATGAGATAAATGTTGCAGTGAGCAGGAAAGTAATGTTTTTAGTGTTTGGAGATATTAGAGCAAGCACACTGAATCACTGTAACAAGTATTATGTACTTTGTTTTTCATCCGTGGCATTTGTGGCTGGCCATTATGTCATTAGCTTTCTTCCTCTTCTGATTTAATCTCCTTTTATATCCCGTGTTCCTTTGGTAGAGATTGTCTCAATTGGCTCCATTTCTAGGTGGGACCTCAGCTCATTTCTGAAAACCTGCATTTTCATTTTAGTGCTTACACCTTATTTATTTATTAGGTCACCCTGGGCTTTTGGTTTGTTTTAAGCTAAGTTAGAAATAGTGGCGTTAAAAGATCAAAACATCCTTGGCATGGGGGGGGGGTGTCCCTTAACAGGATATGAATGTACTTTATATCAGACTCCGAAGTGTTAAAAAGGACATTGGTTACAACTTTTAAATTTGATGTCAGTATTAATCAAATTTTCTGTAGCCTCTTGTTTGTCAATATGAGACCTGAATTTGAAATCCGGTTCTGTCACTGGCTTAACTCAATCAGCTGGGGCCAGTCATTCACTTCTCAGTCTTGCTTTTCTATTTGTAAAAGAAGGATAATGATATCTACCCCTGCTACCTCACAGGAATCTGTAAGTCAAACAGGGTGATGCATACAAAGGAGTTTTTAAACACCAAGCTTGGGAAAACAGGGAGGGATGTGTAGAATTTTTTCATTGTTAATTCATCACAACAAAAGGACTTATTAATTTTATTGAGAATTGTCATTGCCTCTCTTTACTCATTGCCCAGATAATCAGTGCAATGGGTGGCCTGAAAGTTTGAGCAGAGGAGTGACAATTCAGAAGAATGCTGGAGCCAGCTGTACCAGCTTGGGGAGCTGATTGCTAAATTTTCAGGAATTCTGTCAGTCAGTTGCTCATCATGGCCAAGATTAAAAACGAAATTATTTAGAAACTTACAATTAAATAAAATACTTTAAAAAGAACGGTAATAAATGCTCAAAACGTCATTTCTTAATTATTTTACTATTATCTATGCTTTAAAGTTACTTCTGTCCATCCTGCATAATGGATAGCCTATATAATTGGTGTGATACAGCATCTCTTCCCAACTTTGCATTCAGAAATGTTATTTCAGTAGTTTGAAATCAATCATGGTGTAGTATTTACACTATGGAAATTGGAAAACACTGCAAATCAGAGCTTGATTTATTGTGTTGATTGTCTAAACCCAAGAAAGTGATAGGAGAAAATTTTAACAGTAAAGATTGAACTTCAAAGTGTGTTCCTTTATGAATAACACAAAAAATTGAGGAAATATTTTTCCAGTACTTGAAAACTATTATCTGATCAGCAAAGAAGCACTCATATTGTAGACAAAGTGTAGTCCAAACGTACATCTTTGTTGTTTCACTTTCATCTCGCCCATTAACGTAAAGAAATCACCAACATTCATGTTTGAACTTCAGTGGCATGAGCACCTTCTTTGCTGCATTGAATATTAACCAAACATGATCTGCTTTTGCCAAACATAATTGAATTGCAGCTGTAGGTTGACTATGGATACAAGAGTTTGGCAAAAATCACTGAAACCGTTCTGTGAAAATCAGTGGGTTATATATGGATAGAATTTACTGTGAAAAAGTGTTGTATATTTTATTACTTTTTGGTAAATTGTGTGATACGCATTCTTTATATCAGTTAAATGTATAATAGATACATAGATACTCTCTCCCAGCAGCTGTTAAACATTTATCAGCACACTGATTATGGATGTAATCTAATTTACTACTTGAAAGCTTATTCCGCCTGTAACGTGGAGCCTGGGGTGCAGAAGCTAAGACAGGAAGCAGGCGGAGCAGCGAGGAGACAGGTGCATTGGTCCAGGGTAAGACACAGGTTTGTACTGGGGTGGTGGCGGCAGAGGTGGGAAGATATGGTTGGACAGGGGAAGCATTCTGGAGGCCAAAGGAAGGCGAACCAGTCATTTAGCAGCTCCATGGAAGAGATGGACTTTCAGAAACTGCCCTTGCTGAAGGCAGACTGTCTGGCCAAGACTGAGAAGGCCCAGTGGTTGGAGGAAGTGAGTGCATAGAAAGCTGCCCCTGAGAGGAGTCGGGAGGAGCATGCGGAAGGAGGGAAGGAAACAGAGGCAGTGCTAGAGCTCAAGTCCAGATCTTTGAAGCACATGAAGAAAGTTAGGCTTGATTGCTCTGCAGTGGGAAAGGGGAGGGGAAACCCCAAATACCAGTAACATGTCATAACTGGAAGTCAAGTACTCAGAAGTTTTCTTACTCATCTCGAAATTTTATTAAGATTTTTGCCCATATATCTGGAGGAAATCATAATTCGAAAAGACACATGCCCCACAGTGTTCACTGCAGCACTATTTACAATAGCCAGGACATGGAAGCAACCCAGATGTCCATCAACAGAGGAATGGATAAAGATGGTGTGGTACACATATACAATGGAATATTACTCAGCCATAAAAAAGAACGAAATAATGCCATTTGCAGCAACATGGATGGACCTAGAGATTATCATACTAGGTGAAGTAAGTCAGACAGAGAAAGGCAAATATCCTATGTCATTGTTTATATGTGGAATCTAAAGAAAAGGGTACGAGTGAACTTATCTACAAAACAGAAATAGAGTTATAGATGTAGAAAACAAACTTAGGGTTACCAAGGGGAAAAGGGTGGGGGAGGGATAAATTGGGCGATTGGGATTGACATATACACACTACTATATATAAAATAGATGACTAATAAGGGCCTACTGTATAGACAGGGAACTCTACTCAATACTCTGTAATGACTTATATGGGAATAGAATCTAAAAAAAGAGTGGATATATGTGTATGTATAACTGATTCACTTTGCTGTACAGCAGAAGCTAACACAACATTGTAAAGCAACTATACTCCAATAAAAATTAATTAAAAATAGATATTTGCCCACATAGAGGGATTATTTTTTCATCCCAATGCCTTGATCCTATCCCAATCTGTAGATTTTTTTGTTTTTGTGGGGTTTTGTTTGTTTTTTTTTTCTTTGCGGTACACGGACCTCTCACTGTTGTGGCCTCTCCCGTTGCGGAGCCCAGGCTCCGGACGCACAGGCTCAGCAGCCATGGCTCACGGGCCCAGCCGCTCCGCGGCAT
Source organism: Leucopleurus acutus (assembly GCF_964270905.1). Taxonomy (NCBI): domain Eukaryota; kingdom Metazoa; phylum Chordata; class Mammalia; order Artiodactyla; family Delphinidae; genus Leucopleurus; species Leucopleurus acutus. The sequence goes on along the minus strand of NC_139145.1, from coordinate 56,315,361 downwards.
GCGGGATCCTCCCGGACCGGGGCACGAACCCGCGTCCCCTGCATCGGCAGGCAGACCCTCAACCACTGTGCCACCAGGGAAGCCCTGCAGTAGATTTTTTTCCTAGAGTTCGCCCATATTAATTGTAAAACTTGCTCTCACTTGATCACCCTGTGCTACACAGATAGTGCTGCCTCTTTTTACACTTCTCAGTATCTTGTTATTCTTTGCTTTGTCACAGAAGGCCCCTACTGTAAGCCACCCTACTGGATTGCCTTCTAGTTACCAGCAAGCTTCTGGCTACCACTGCTCTCCCTGCTTCCACCCTTACAACCTACAACCTATACTCTATGTTACAGGTTGTATGTTTCAGTCTTAGCATTTTGCGAGAGGTTATTAAATTTTATGGAATTTAAAATATAGCCAATGTTTTGCAAAACAAACAAGCAAACAAAAACAACAACCACCTCCTTCCCATTCACCCAGCTTCTCAATCCTAATGACCAGAGAAAAGACAATTTCTCAACTAAACAGCCACCAATGACTGACAGTTTGAGGATTCAGTTTGGTATACTTTGGTCTTCTGATACTAGTTATTTTATCCACAGTTCCCATTAATCATGGAATCTTTATTAACAGAAGGGACTTTTCCGACTATTTTTCTCTCCCATTCATTCATTTCTTCAGCAAAATACAATTTCTTCAACAAAATAGCAGCTATTATATGTTAGGCCCCAGTGTAAGGCTGCAGGGATATAAAAATTATGAAGATACAATCTGTGTGCTGGAGGACACGGAGACAGACACAGTAACAAGTCATTATCAAATAAGGCAGACTGGTAGAAATGTGGTGATAGCTGCAACTACACTACATATGCATCAAGTCACCTGGGTGTTTAAAGGTAAGGAGGAAGGTGTGGGCATAGTGATGGTGGTCAGGAGGGCTTCTAGGAGGTGAGCATGACTCGTTTGAATTATGAAAGGTCTTCTCCAGTTTATTTGGTTATTTTTTATGGAAATAACACAAAGAAAATTTGCCATTAGTATTTTATCAGGACATTTTTGTGATGGATTTAAAAGAAACCCAACTGTTAAAGCAAAAAGAAAGTTTTCTGATTTACTTAAAAGTCAAAAGGAAGTTTAGTTTTAGGCATGGTTGGATGCAGGGGCTCAAATGATATCAAAAGGACTTGAACTCTCTCTCTTAGCTTTACTTTCCTCTGTTTTGGCTTTATTCCTGGGAAAGTTATCTCCACCTGGTGGCCCGCAGCACCTGGATTTAAAACACTCTACCAGCTTAGTAACTTCAGTGGAAAGTTCTCTTCCAAAAATTTTAGTGGATGTCCTTGGGAGGAGCTTCATAGGTCTAGCTGGGTCATGGGCTCATCCCTGAAGCAATGATTATGACCAAGAGATGTAAGGGATGTATACTCTGCTTGCCAAAGCCTAGGTCAAGTGCCCACCACTGACATTTAAGAGTAGGGTATAGGGTTTCCCTGGTGGCGCAGTGGTTGAGAGTCCGCCTGCCAATGCAGGGGACACGGGTTCGTGCCCCAGTCCGGGAAGATCCCACATGCCGCGGAGCGGCTGGGCCTGTGAGCCATGGCCGCTGAGCCTGCGCGTCCGGAGCCTGTGCTCTGCAATGGGAGAGCCCACAGCGGTAAGAGGTCCGCGTACCGCAAAAAAAAAAAAAAAAAAAAAAAAAGTAGGGTACAAATGGGAGAGAGTGAGTGAGAAGGAGAGAAGGACAGAGAGAGAGAGGAGAGATGCTCCTCCCAGTAACTGGGCTTTTAAATTAAAGTAGGAGAAAAGGCCATGCAGAAAACAACAGATGTCCACTACAACAACTATTTATCAAAATACTAACAGTGACACAAATATCATATTTTACATTTTAGGGGAATTAGTCATGACCTAAAATGTTTGTCAGCAAAGAACCCTGAAAATTAAGTATAGCTGTTACAAGTCCTACTGATTCCTCTTCCCAACTTTAATAGAAGAATAAGGATTTGTACTTTAAAAATGTCAGAGTGTACAAATGAATTGACTATTGCTTTGCAGAAATAATACCTCTAGTAATCGGCTCTTTTAAGTTGACGTAGTGATGTTTACAACTTTTAAGCTAGTTTTATAGCCTTTCACAGAAGGAAATTATCTCACTTGCTTGTGATTCCAGTGAACATGATGGGGTATTAGAAGGCTGCTGTGAGCCTCTGCCTGCTTATTTTGCTCCTTCTGTCTTGACAAGCTGACTGTCGTGCAAATGTCTCCAGCCTGGGCACTGGGCAGGCAGGAAGCCAGAACCAGTAATAGAAGCAGGAGGCACACTCCATGAATACTTGCTGATTAATTTTAGCTCCATAGGCCTGATGGGTTTTCCATCCCTATAATTACCATCAGCAAATAGTTATTGAATTATGTCCAGCATATTTTTATTCCTCTTTCCTTGGTCCTGATTTTCATTTCCTATTTTACCTCCCTGTGATTTCGCATGTGTTTCTGTTCATCAGATCAACAAATCTGTTTCGAATTGCTCAATTTCATTCCACATATGAGATATCTATCTATCTATCCATCCATCCATCCATCCATCCATCGATCCATCTATCCATCTATCTAAATTTAGTTTTATTATAAAGAGTTCAAGTAATCCCTGATATTAGTGAGGGGATAAATTGTGAGGGGGGAAAAAATAAAAGGTTATTGAATGGCTATTCTGTTAGTACATTCCACATATGCCTTAGAAGTCCATCTTTTTTTATTAGAAATAATGCCTAATAATGCTGTAAGTCTTGACTGGGCCATTCTGTAGAGCAAATGGGGAGCAGTGAGGAGTGAGGGTATGAGTTATGAAAATGGTAAGTGGAGAAAGATTTTACAGAGGGAACATTGGGGGCTCCCAAGAAGAAATGACTATCTGCGTATGGATGGCATTAGAAGAATAAAACATAATTTTAATTTATTTTATTTTTGGCTGCACTGGGTCTTTGTTGCTGCACCCGGGCTTTCTCTAGTTGCGGCGAGTAGGGGCTACTCTTCGTTGTGGTGCACTGGCTTCTCATTGCGGTGGCTTCTCTTGTTGCGGAGCACTGGCTCTAGAACGCAGGCTCTAGAGCACAGGCTCGGGAGTTGTAGCACACGGACTAGTTGTTCCATGGCATGTGGGATCTTCCCAGACTAGGGCTCGAACCCATGTCCCCTGCATTGGCAGGTGGATTCTTAACCACTGCACCACCAGGGAAGCTCAAAACATAATTTTAGATATTACTTTTGTCTTAAAAAGAACTTTAAAATATACATGCTAAAAAATCCTTATTTTTAAAAATCCAAACATACAGAAGACAGAAATGCATAAATTAAAAAGTAAAAACTCTCCCCCATATGATCCCATCTTGCAGGTGTAACAGTTTTAACGAGTTGGTGTGCATTCTTTCAGACCCTTCTTGTCTATGCATGTGCACACAGTTTCTTAAGAAAACAAAAATGGGATTTTACTATACATTTTTTCAACCTTATTCATCAAATAAGATATTTCTGGACATCTTTCCATAAAACATTTTCAGGTAATACCAGCACAGCTTTCCACTGTTTGGCTATCATTTATTTAACCTTTCCCTTATTGACAGATATTTAAGTTGTTCCCAATTTTTCACGATTTTCAGCCATGCTGCAATGAATATCTTTGTATCTATATCTTTATGCACCATTGTGAAAGTATTTCTGTAGTACAGAATTGGAATTACTCAGGCCAATGTGATTCATGACAACCATTAAGCACCCAAATGTGCCACACTAATGGGCTTATTAAAAAACTGCCTATTACCAGCTCAATTTCTACTTTCATCTTCCTCTAGGCATTCTAGAAGAATTCAGTTAGAGCGCTAGTCATGGATGGCTACGCAAAACAAGCTACCACCTGAAGATCCTTCACATCTTGCTTATGGATCCAGTTTTGCTGGATGCATCCTTATGTTAACTTATTATAAATCCAAGAGGATTGGTTTACATATGAACTAAGAAGAGTCACCTGCATGGGATCATTTAGGGGCACCACAAGGCTTCTGACAGTCCATCTCCATCCTATGAGGGTACCTGGTATGTCTCCTACGATAACCAGATGGGGTAGATACTGTTCACGCCTGCCACACATTCACTCTCCACATATGGTAGTACTAGGACCTCAATTTTCCTTTGGAAAACTATCCTCTTCCCAACTTGAGTCCATGTGTTTGTGATGGGATTAACCCCATCCCAAACTCTATAGATGGGCTAGGACTGGCCTTAGGTCAGAGATGGGCATGAGACAGGCACAAATGAGCCTTCATTCTAAGACCTTCAGGGACTTGCCCTTTTGCAACAGGAGAAGCTAAGCTGATAAGATTCCAGCTTGGAGCAGCTGTATTCTACTACTTAGAACCTCTGTCAGAAAGAGGTTTACAAAAAAATAAGGAAAAGGAAAGGGATCTGGAGTTAGATAGATTCTCAATTACATAATATGAATGTCTAGATCCTCAGGCTAGGGCTACCCCTAGACTTGACAATTACACACTCCGATAAATTCTTTTTTTTTTTTTCCCCTTCTGCCAGTTGGTGTTAGCTCTTTAAAACTTGCATCTGAAAGGATCCTGACATAAGAAGTAAAGGTCTCAAACACAGGGTGCTGCTCCTTCTGGAAGAGAGAGGCAGGCTAAGGTTACTAGGCATCTAGGGTGACCCCAAAAGAGCAGCCAGAGAGAGAAGCCAGTTGAACGCCTGAAAATAAACTTTACCTGCTTCATGAGTTTGGCTAGAGTTTCCAGTTAATGATTAACTAGGTGGGATGGTCAATCTCCTTCTTTATTTAAAACACATGTCTATAAATGAGAACATCAACCTGCAGTTAATTCACTCATGCTGGCTACATCTGCCTCAGATTTCCTTTTTTTTTTTTATTAATATAGAAATTGCTTCTCTATTTTAGGTTGTGCTTTAAAAGAAAAAAATAAAGCCTGGTAATATTCCAAAAGAAATGTCTTATCTAGTTTCTCTTTAGGGAAGCCTAAATTATTACTCTGCTTTCCATACTGATTTGTTTATAGTAGACTTGATAATATATTAACTTAAACACAGTATCTGTAAATACAGCTTAGTGAAGTATATATTAAAATATTTTTATATCTTCTTCTAATTTGTGTTTTTGAAACTCTAACTTGATAGCTGAAGGAAAACCTCCAATAATATGAAAAACCAATCTTCAGTTGAATTAAATCCACAATACTTATACAAATATTGCTATCGTTTTCCATATGCAAACTTTATACTTTTCTCTCATCTGTAGCAGGGGAATGAGAGGTGGTGGTAGATAGGGATATCATTAATTGGATTCAGTAAACATTTATTGAGTTATTAATAGCTCCAGCTCTCTCTGAAATAAACTTGAGACTGTACCTCTTAGTAGACATGCGTCTTTAGGCAAGTTAGCTAACCTCTCTGAGTCTTAGTTTCCTTATCTGAAAAATAAAGGTAATAATAGTATTTGCTTCATAAGTTTCTTACACAGCTTAAACAAGCTATTCTATGTTAAGCATTTAGCACAGTCTCTGACGTTTCATAAGTACTGTTATGTTACATGATTATTGTTGTCACTAAGCCCTGTGCTAATGACTGGCAATGTAAGGAAACCAACAAATCATAAGCCCTACAGAACGTGAGATGGACACATAGGCATACACCGATCAGAAAGGACACACACACACGCGCGCGCGCACTGCACTAGCTTCCTTCAAATTGAACCACTTTCCTCCTTACATCATGGAATGTGAAGTGAGACTTGTTGAGCACCTGCTGGGGATTCTGTAAAAGAAATTCAGCTGGAAAATTTCACTGTATGATTTATCAGGCTCCCCAAAGCTTTGGGGTTCTATAATTGTATAAACCACACAAGTTACAGATCACTGTGGGATTTTATCCTTCTAAAACCCAAGAGAACCACAGATTTTCCCAATCCAGCTGAGCATGCTCAAATAGAGAAAGACATTGAAAAGCACAGAAGTTGATTACATGCTCTTTAACCAGGAAAATTCCACAGCCAAAAGAAAGAAATCACAGAGAAATGGAATGATTTGACTGGAGTCTTCACTGATTTGCCAAGGAACCAAAATGAACATGCAAGCCTTCCTAATTCCTGGTCCAGTTCTCTACACAGTAAACATAGTGACATATTATCTTCAGATGTCAATATTTACCTTTTATGAATTTATTGTTGGCCATGTGTCAACCCACAAATTCATTTGTTTACTTATATCAGTGCCATCAAAACCTCTTTCAGGGGTTTCCCTGGTGGCGCAGTGGTTAAGAATCCGCCTGCCAATGCAGGGGACACGGGTTCGAGCCCTGGTCCGGGAAGATCCCACATGCCGCGGAGCAACTAAGCCCATGTGCCACAACTACTGAGCCTGAGCTCTAGAGCCCGTGTGTCACAACTACTGAAGCCCGCGCCTAGAGCCCGTGCTCTGCAACAAGAGAAGCCACTGCAATGAGAAGCCCGGGCACCGCAACGAAGAGTAGCCCCCGCTCGCCACAGCTAGAGAAAGCCCGCGCAGTAATGAAGACCCAATGCAGCCAAAAATAAACAAACTCACTTGACCATCAATGTTTGTACAATACAGTGGACAAAGCACTGAGCAGGGGGACAGGGACTGGGTTTCAGTTTTGGCTTTGGGGACTGCTTCTTGCCTCACCCTCAACTACATGATCTTGGGAACGTTTCTTTTCCTCTTTTCAACTGTCTTTTTCCGCTCTGGTCCCTGGACTTCTCCTCCCTATCTCTTTCAACCCATGCAGAAGTAATCCTGTTCCTAGCTGCAGAGTTTTTACTGGACAGCCCATATTCATTGGGCTTCTCCTGTATGCCTATATGTAAGGCACTGCAGATAGAGATAAACAAGGGAAGCTTCTGACCCTCAAAGCTCTCCCAGTGAAGAGGGGTCAGAAACACAAACAGATGATGAGACACAGTAAATGCAGTAATGAAGATGTGTACAGGGTGTGACAGGAACAAAGGAGGTCAGGGATCAGGGAAGGTTCTGGAGGAGGCATATTGAGACTTAAAGGATGAACAAGAGTTGGTGTCGAGTAGGGGCAGATAGATATAGTGTGAGCCTCTTGAGAGATGACAAAGCTCATGATGTGAGAAAGAAACTGGCTTGGACTAGGGCAGAACCAGAAAGGACACAGGCTCTGATGCTTCTGATCTGATATGTGATCTTGACTTAGTTACCTCAGTTTCCCAGTCTATTAAATGGGCATAATGATTGGATTCTCTCTTAGGGCTGTTGTGAGGATTCAATGAGATTATTTATGCTAATTTTAGCACAGTACTTGACACTAATAACAGTAGTAGTAATAGTTAATAGTAATAATAATAGTAGTATTACCAATTTACTATCACCAAGAACATATGTGTCCCTCTTCCAAGGACACAAACATATTCATATCCTGCTATTAAATGTATATTGTTTATAAATATTTTTAGGGATAACACCTGAGTATTTGAAGCACTGTGCTTGAAATGTGAACATTTCATGCAAAGCATGAAGAGATCATAGAGGAGCCATTAATTACAATGGTTTCCCCTAGATCAGTAGTTGTCAACTGGGGGTAATTTTTGCCCAGTGAACAGCTGGCAATGCCTGTTTATCACAGCTGGAAGGGGGGGAATCTCACTGGCATCTGATGGGTAGATGCCAGGGATGCTACCAAACATCCCACAATGCACAGGACAGTCACCACGACAAAGAATTATCCAGCCTAAAATGCCAGTAGTGTGGAGCTTGGCAATCCCTGCCCTAGATGTAACCCACTCATTGCTGGCTTTCAGTCACCATCAGGAAACACAGCAAAGCAATGTTTCTAAAGATCCTAAGGTCAGATGCAAAAGTATATCTTCCAGACATTTTACATGTTTTAACATCTCCAGAGATAAAGGGGGCTCCTTCAGAGCTCCTGGTAGCATCGTTCAAACTTTTCTTGCTACCAAAATAGTGGTCATTTAAAGAAGTCATTTTCCCCTACCTAGATAACTCAGGACAAATACATTCTTTTTTTTTTTTTTTTGGATGGTTCCTTTAATGAAATTTACCAAAAAGAGACTCAATTAACCCTAATTTGGGAGTCTTAGACACTTGCAACAGTCTTGGCTTGTCTCCACCGCCACAGGAGTCCAAATGACCAGCCACCCATGGTGCCCCCTGTAGTCTCTGGGAGGAGGGAGCTAAGTGCCCTTTGGGCTCCCATGGTCTTTCTAACATTCCTACCAGAGGTGGGTCAGCAACAGGGGGCCTCAGAAGGGTTTGTGTGTTCACCTCTCTCAAATGAAAATTTGCAACTAAGTCACTTTTTTTTTTTTTTTTTTTTGGCCACACCGTGCACCACGTGGGATCTTAGTTCCCCAGCCAGGGATGGAACCTGTGCCCCTGGAATTGAGAGTGCAGAGTCTTAACCACTGGGCCTCCAGGGAAGTCCCTCCAAGTAGCTTTTCTAAATCGCACCATTAATGGCCTCATCCTTCATTCCTTCTTATCTTTCGTCTAGAAGCAGCCTGAGAGTGTGAGCTCTTGTGCAAAATTTCCTGGGTTTGAATCTGGCTCTGCCATTTGTTACCATGTGACCTTGGCAAGCTTCTTAACCTCTGCGTACCTCAGATTCCTTACCTGTAAAACGAGGGAAGACAATAGTACCTGCCCCATAGGATTGTTATGAGAATTAAGTAAGTTCTTATACATAAAGCATCTAGAACATAGCCTGGCATATAAGAAGAAGTAAATAAATGTTAGTTCTTTCTCTTACTGTTCGTTCTTATTTGCCCTTATGGTTCATTTATTTGCTCGTAGGATGCTCTGAAATCCTATTATTTTAGGTATGATGAGGACTTGGTAGAAGGTACATGTCATTGCAGGATATGCCATACAGTCACAGCCAGGGCCAGCCGGGGGCCAAAGTAGGGGGTGGCTGACGTGTTCATTGCTTGGTCAGCTCTACTTCTTGTTTAGACCACCAGTAGCTTGTGTTTTTCTTTCCCCCTCGTCTTTACTAGTACCCAGTTTTCTCTTGCTTTTCCTGGCATTTCCTCCCAAGCGTGACATCACAGCAAAATCCTCCTTGCTTTGACCCTCCATTGTGTTTTATTTGGCCATTCCTTACAGCATCGGTTTCCAACTGAGCGCTCCACCAAATCATTTGGGAATTTGTTTAAAGTACAGATATCTGGGCACCACCTCAAACCTACTGAACCAGTCTCTAAAGGGAGCCCAAGGATCTTTATTTTAGTCTTTATTTGAGAGGCAGCCTGGCATAGTATTGAAGAACATGACCAAGGAGCCAGACTGCCTAGGCTACTTGCTAGCTGTGTGACTTTGTTGAACTCTGTCACTCACGTTCTTTTTTAAAATTAATTAATTAATTTTTGGCTGCATTGAGTCTCTATTGCTGCACGGGCTTTCTCTAGTTGCAGCGAGCGGCAGCCACTCTTCGTTGCAGTGCACAGGCTTCTCATTGCAGTGGCTTCTCTTGTTGCGGAGCACAGGCTCTAGGTGCATGGGCTTCAGTAGTTGTGGGTGCTGGCTCAGTAGTTGTGGCTCACGGCTCTAGAGCGTAGGCTCAGTAGTTGTGGCACACGGGCTTAGTTGCTCCGCGACCTGTGGGATCTTCCCAGACCAGGGCTCAATCCTGTGTCCCCTGCATTGGCAGGCGGATTCTTAACCACTGTGCCACCAGGGAAGCCCCGTCACTTAGGTTCTCATCTGTAAAATGGGGAGTATAAGAGTACTTATCTCATAGGGTTGCTGTGAGAATGCATGAGATAACGCCTCTTAAAACAATGCCTGGAACATTATAAACATTTAGTAAGTGTTAGCTATTTCTTTTCTCTTTCTCTTTTACTTTGCTTCCCTTCTCAAGTATCCTCCCTTCTTTCATTATTGTCTTCTCTCTTTCCAACAAACACATATTGGCCCTCTACTCAGGACATGACTTTGGGGATCCAGAGACAAATTAGACATGATTCTAGTCCTCTATGGGGTTATAGTCTAATGGGGGGAAATAGACACATAAACAAATAAATATAATAAAATGTTCCAGGTGCTGATAGATGTATGTACAGTGTATGAATGAAGAAGTTACTGGTTTTCTTAGAAAGGAGAAAGGGTTGAGGAAAGGCTCAAAAGAAGAAGTGACTTTGGCATTCAGAATTAGATTAGAGATTAAACCAATCCAGTCTATGCAATAAACATTTCAAAAGTAGCATATACCAAGCACAGGTCACAGTGCCTGCTTGAAACTGTCTTTCTTTAGTGAGTTGCAGCTTCATTTTTAACTTGATGTTTTAAAAAGTTATTAACCCAGAAGAGCAAAATAATCTTTTAAGAGGAGAGTAAAGTTGGAGGACTCATAATTCCTGACCTCAAAACTTCCTACAAGGTCATAGTAATCAAGATAGTGTGGAATGGCATAAGGATAGACATTTAGATCAATGGAATAGAACTGAGAGTCCAGGAACCTTTATGTCCATGGACAACTGATTTTTGCTGAGAATGTCAAGACTATTCAATGAAGAAAGAATAATCTTTTCAACAAATGGTGCTGGGACAACTGGATAGCCATATGCAAAAGAATGAAGTTGGATCCTTACCTCATATCATATATAAAAATTAACCCCAAATGGAACGAAGAATTAAATGTAAGAGCTAAAACTACAAAACACTTAGAGAAAACACAGGTGTAAATCTCCATAACCTCGGATTAAGCAATGGTTTCTTGGATATGATACCAAAAGCACAAGCAAACAAGGAAAAAAACTGATAACCTGGACCACATCAAAATAAAAAACTTTTCTGCTTTGAAGAACACAACGAAAAACATGAAAAACAACCCACAAAATGGAAGACATATTTGAAAATCATGTACCTGATAAGAGTCTAGATGCAGAATATATTAATAACTTTTACAACTCAATAATAAAAAGACAACTTTATGTTTTAAAAAATGGCCAAACGACTTGAATAGACAGTTCTCTAAAGAAGACATACAAATGGTCTATAAACACGTGAAAAGAGGCTCTGCATCATTAGTCATTAGGGAAATGCAAATAAAAAACACATGACGTATCACTTCAAACCCACTAGGAATTAAATTATTAATTAGAAAAAATTAAATTAAATTAAAAAAATTTAATTAGAATTAAAAAATTAAAATTAAAAAATTAAATTAAAAAATTAAAATTAAAAAGGAATTTAAAAATTTTATTAAAATTTTTAAATTTTAGAATTAAAAAATTAAAAAGGAAAATAATAAGTGCTGGTAAGGACATGGAGAAACTGGAACTCCCAAACATCGCTGATGGGATTATAAAATGGTGCAGCCACTGTGGCAGTTCCTTAAAAAGTTAAACATAGAGCTGCCATATGACCCAGCAATTCTACTCCTAGGTATCTACCTAGGAGAAATAAAGACATATAGTCACACAAAAACTTATACATGGCAGTTCATAACAGCATTTTTCATAAGAGCCAAAAAGTGGAAACAACCTAAATGTCCATCAACTGATGAATGGATAAACAAAATGTGGTGCATCCTTTCAACAGAATTTTATTCAGCCATAAGAGGGAATAAGTACCAATTGATATATACTATAACATGGATGAGCCTTTAACACATTATGTTAAGTGAAACAAGACAGACACAAAAGGCCATATATTATATGATTCCATTTATGTTAAATGTCCAGAATAGGCAGGTCCACAGAGACAGAAAGTTGATTAGTGGTTGCCAGGGGGTTTCAGAAGAAGGGAATTGGGAGAGACTGCTAACAGGTGCAGGTTTTATTGTCGGGGTGATACAAATGCTCTGGCATTAGATAGTGGGGATGGTTGTACAAAATTAAGACTCTACTAAATACCACTGAATTGCACTTTAAAAAGTGGTTAAGTTTACGTTATGTGAATTATGTCCATGGTAATAACAAAAAAGAAAAATGTTATTAAAAACCAAAAACATACGCTTTCTATTTTCTTTGGAATGTTGCTACATTGATACAGATCAGCTAAAAGAATAAAGCACAAGAGTTATTCCATTAATATTTGTTTTATAAGAATACATGTGTTCCATTCTAGGTGAGAAGTTAAGGTTCATTTAGATTATGATCAAGAGTAGTTTAGAGGGCAAGGGAGGGCCAAGTTTAAAGGACCTGATTGTTAAGAGTCTGTTGACTAATTTTTAAACTCCCACATGATAATTCATCTGCTCATTAAAGCAGCACTTTGAAAAAACAGAGTTTATTACAACTTTATGTTGCACTAATTCGTGGGTCAAACACTGTCCCAAAGTCACAAGTTCGTCCTTTTGAGAGATGTGCAGGCTCTGGAGGGCACTGAACAGCTGTGTATCTGGGGCTAGCCCATGGGGCCCCGTGATTACTGGCTCCCCCAACATGTTTCACAGTGAAGTACCTCGCTTGTTCTCTGGGTGGTGTATCCATGTTAGTAGGTGGAGGATTTGACTTGTTCATGGGGATGTAATTCATAAATCGTATGGACCCCGTTTTGTTTACCGAAGCAGACCTTTTCCTCCATTGCTGCTTTCTTTGAAGGAGTTCAAAAGTTGGATGCTCTCCCCTGTGAACATTTCTAACCCTTGAGTAAGAGCCCTGGTCCACACTGTTAGAGACAAGGATTTTCATTATTTAGTGGGACAAACTGTGTTCTTCTTAAACATCCCACTTCAGATATGGCTGCTTTCTTTCCTTCTTTCCTTTTTTTTTTTTTAACAGGAGGATATAAATAAGGATTCTGAAGCACTTTGCATATTATTAGGTAAGGATGATTAATCATGTTTGGGGACTGCCCTGATGGTAGGGTGAGGTGGAAGGAATTACCCTCATAGTTTGACTATGAAATTCACTTAAAATAGATGCAAAGTCACTAAAGGGAGAGAATGGCAGATAAGACCAGATGCAGAGGGAAAAGAGCGTTGGCAAAACAAAACTCAGAACTGCTTTCTTAGGCCCCATCTAGGAGATAACAGGATTTGGGAATTCCTGTTTTAGCAGGAAGGCCATGGCCAGGGTGGAAGTGGGTGCAAGGTTGTAACCAAAGGACTTTGTGAGGTGAGGACCGGCCGGCAATATCACTCTTCTGTGAAATGGCTGCACCTTAAAACTGGATTTTCTGTCTTCCTTTCCCTCATGGATTTAACGTCCCCTAGCAACCTTCTGAGCATATTTGCCTTCTTTGGGACACCATGTTGTAGCAGTTAAGAGCCCCGACTCTAGTTTGTACCATGTGGTTCAGTTCCTGGCTCTACCGCCCACTAGCTTTGTCATCTTACAAGTTACATAACCTCTGGCTTTCTCTGTAAAGGGGGCTTAACCACGGTTCCTACCTGCTAGGCTTGTGGTGAAGATTACACAAGGTAATCAGGCTGAGTGCTTCATACCGTACTCAGCACATGTTGGTAGACGGCAACCATTAGGATTATTGTTATGTTATTCCAATGTAGGTATGTCGGTGGGGACAGCTCACTGGTGGCAACTACGGTTTTCATTGACAGTCACTAAGCTGGGCTTCTGACTTAACACGTTTATCATTTGAACTTAGTGTAAGTCTGACAGGAAGAAAGAGATGTGGGCCGACAGATTCGGGGTTCCGATACTGCCTTGGATTAACGCTAAAGCTGCGGCAAATTCACCAAGGTTATAAATGCTGCCACATGAGGCGCCTTGGGGTCTGGCTGTTGATACCATCTCAGTCAGAAGCTTGCTCTGAGTTTCCATAGGAGGAGGCACTACAGAGGAAGTAATCAAGGGCGACCAGTGGTTCACATGGTGATTGAAAACTGAAATACTGGTCGACTGAGGGCTTATTCATACCAGATCATACTCTTTCCAAAACCCTATGAAGGCTTCCCTTCTGCTCTTCGGGTAAAAGGAAAACTTCATGCTGGGGTCCACAAGGTCTTTCCTATGGGGCAATTTCTGCCTTTCCAGCCACGTGGTACAACTCTTCCTTGCTTGCTGTGCTCCAGTCCAGGGGCTGGCAAACTACAGCAAAGTTTCCTAAGGTTGCACTGGGATATAGCACACGCATTTGTCTGCATACTGCCTAGGGCTGCTTTCATGCAGCAGTGGCAGAGATGGGCAGCTGAGACTGAGACTACAAGGCCCACGATGTCACATGGTAACACCTAACTGCAGGGGACCTGGGACACGGGGTCCACTTGTGGGTCCAAGGAGAAATGGTTTTGTTCATCAGCTAACAATTTTTGCCATGAAAACAAAGCTATGCTCTTGGTGTGTGTGTGGGGGGGGGGGCGGGTCTTGAAATTCCCATTGCCCTTAGCATTCAATTTAGCACGCCATTCCCTACCAGGTCCCTGGGGCACACTGCAGAAACGACAACTTCCAGGTGCACATTTTGAAAAACACTGACTTTACTAATTTGCTTGGGCCTTTTGAATAAAGTTACCTCGGTATTCTGGTAACATTTGTAACTGCATGATATAGACATACACCACCAGTGCTTTAAGAACGTTCAACGGGAAGCCAGTGACTTCCAAACAGCTTCACCCTGAGTCTAAACCCACTGCTTAATAGTAAGTTACAATGACACTAATAGTAACTAATGCATGCTACATGCTTTAAAAGCATGATCTTACCTAATCCTCACCTATGAGGTGCTTTTATTACCCATTTGATAGATGAGGAAATGGAGGAAAAGAGAAGTTAAGTAACTTGGCTAAGTTACATAATAATAAGTAATGAACGATGGATCCAGAAATCAAAATCAGCCGTCTGAGGCAGAGCACTGATGAATTCACTTAGCTCTATAAGCACATTATATGGTTAAACGAATGCCTCATCTTGTGTAGGAGTTTACCGTTTACAAAACCGATGAGGTTATCCTTATTTTCTAGATAAGGAAACTGAGGCAGGTAAGTTAAGTGATTTGACAAGGTAATGTACCCACTTTAAGATAGAAGAACGTTAGGAACTGGGTGTCTGGATTCCTCCCACCAGAAACAAAAGCTGAAGTTGAACCATGTGCTGCTGCCTGTTCTCCAGCCCAGTCACCCACCTAGAACCTGGTACCATATCACAACCGGCTGTTCGCATGACATTATACCCACAAATGCCAAATATCTATCCCTTGAGAAAGAAGTTCTGCTCCTAAGTATATGTCCTACCTCACTAAGAATAAGAGAGGCACTGTGTGCTAATAAAAAACTAAAAAGCACCCTAATCTCAACCAGTGGGAGAATGGTTAAATAAATTATGTTGCATCCATAAGATGGAATGCTGCCATCATAAATCATGATTTCCCCTTAAAGGAAAATGACATTTTTTCTTCTCAAGCTAGGACAGGTAATGAGAACTAACAAAGGGTCAAAGAGGATTTTTGCATGTGAACATGCAGGTTTTGGTTAACTCTGTATCTATTTAATACAAAGAATATGCGATACCTGAAACATTGTGGTCTATTGTTATTTAATAAACAAACCTCTCTAAAAAACCCCCATGATTTCCTAATTACCTGGGAAAATGCTTACAATAAAATAATAAGTATAGGTATACTTATTGTATTATACTTACTAGTAATACATATTTATATATACATATATATCGGTATGTATAAATTGTGTGTGTATAAAACACATATAATACTGTCTTTTAAAAATATATCTTTACTGGGGCTTCCCTGGTGGCGCAGTGGTTAAGAATCTGCCTGCAGGGCTTCCCTGGTGGCGCAGTGGTTAAGAGTCCGCCTGCTGATGCAGGGGACATGAGTTCGTGCCCCAGTCTGGGAAGATCCCACATGCCGCGGAGCGGCTGGACCCGTGAGCCATGGCCGCTGAGCCTGCGTGTCCGGAGCCTCTGCTCCGCAACGGGAGAGGCCACAATAGTGAGAGACCCGCGTACCGCCAAAAAAAAAAAAAAAAAAAAAAAAAAGAATCTGCCTGCCAATGCAGGGGACACAAATTCGAGCCCTGGTCCAGGAAGATCCCACATGCCGCAGAGCAACTAAGTCTGTGCGCCACAACTACTGAGCCTGCGCTCTAGAGCCTGCGAGCCACAACTACTGAAGCCCGCGCGCCCTAGAACCCGCATGCCACAACTACTGAAGCCCACGCTCCTAGAGCCCGTGCTCCGCAACAAGAGAAGCCACCGCAATGAGAAGCCTCTGCACATCAAGGAAGAGTAGCCCCTGCTCACCACAACTAGAGAAAGCCCGAGTGCAGCAACGAAGACCCAATGCAGCCAAAAATAAAAATAAATAAAACAAATGAATTTTAAAAAATCTTAATGTATTTCATGCCTTTATATTAGATTATGTTTTCTAAAATATATTAATTTATGCTAAATAATTTCAAAGGAAACGCATTAAAATATTAACCCTGGTTATCTCTCAGAAGTGGATGACAGTTGATTATTATTTCCTTCAGCATATTTTTCTGTAATTTTCTACTTCCTCCAATAAAGATATATTACTTTTATGAGGAGAAAAGTTTCACAATGCATGTTATTTTAAGGAAAGATGTTGGTAGCCTATATTTCACAGCCTATCTCCTCAACCAGGTCCCACCCTGTTTGGGAGTGTTGAGCATTTACATGCAAACACTAAAAACACATTCCCATTCTGAACTTGCAGATAATTCTGACTTCCACTTAGGAACTCACAGTTAACCATTAGTACCAGCTAAACAAGTCCTGAATTCAATCATCTACAATGTTGCTTGAACAGAGAGATGTGGGGAGAAGAGAGGAGGTTTTAGTCTTTGTGGCTTCATGGGATGGACGGTTGGTTGTCCTTTCAGGGGAGAAGAGGGAAAAGGTTCAGACGTGGTTTAGGACAACAGAGTCCAGGACCTGGCGTAGACTGTGGCTCCGGAGCTTCTAGGAGGGAACTAGTCCACTCCCTTTCCCAATGTATTCATTTGTCTCTACTGATTTTCAATAGAAGGGCTTTGGAACCTCCCCAGAAAAGACTGGAATCCTGCCCACCAATGCACTGCAAACCAACATCTGCAAAACGAGGTGCTCCCAGGTGGAGGACATATTGTAGAGGAACAGGAGCCTCCAAGGAAGAACGAAACTGGCACTGCAATTCCAGGAGTAAAGGCTGACAGTAGCGGAGAGTGGGAATTACAGGTAGTCTCTCAACTGATCCCAGAACTTCTCCAGATCCGGGCAGCCTGGGGCATGTTTGCAACCTTGGAGAAAGGCACAGTGGGTGTGACTTGGGAGAATGATAACCCTATAATGGTAGAAACACATTGGCACTCAAGCAACTTTGCAGCGGGCCCCCTAGCTGAGTGTACTACAGCAACGACATCCTCTGACTTTGAATCCCAGTTATCCTGGCTTGGGCACAGAGACGACTCTCCCCGAGGAGATGAGAGCAGCTGCAAGGGTGACAGCAGCAGAGTTTCAACCTTGGAGACGCAGTGCTCGGGGAGAACTGTCAGGGTGGGGGCTGACAGTGCCCTGCTTGGCTCTCACACCTCCTGTGGGGAAGCCCTACCACGAGCCACTGTGACCTCTGAGGTTGAGCAAATGTGCCGTGGGACTTTTGGCTGAATGTCACCCCGAGCGTCCTCCTCTTGCTTTGCTGAGCAGGGACGTGATAAGAGCTTCCCGTTTAGGGAACTGGCAGGTATTCCAAATTCACCAGGATTGCAGGTGATGGTCACTGTAACAGCCACGGGGATGGGGACAGATTTCTAGCCCCGAGAAGCATCTTTGGGGAAGCGTCAGAGTCTCAGTCCATGGATTCCCGCCATGGTGGGGACAGTCAGCCAAATTATTTCTGATCACATGTCAGTATCCCTGGGCATTTCCAGAAATATTTAGGGGAAAAGAACTCTGTAAAAGGCTGAGGTAATGTAGGGACACTCATAACTAGCGAAGCGTGAGATGCTTGGGGGGAGTTTGTTTAAACAAAGCAAGCCAAAGGGGCTATTAAGGCATGCTGTTCTCCATGAATTCAACATTTTTCTGAAACAGTTTGGTTTCCGTAGCTACTTGTTGCAATTATTTCAAGGAGGTGCCCTTCTAGGACTGCATTATTATTAGATGAGAGAGACACTATGACGTGAGGCAAATCTGGATAATATTTCACAATAGACAGAATGTATTTTTGGAGGTTCTCCCTGCAAGGGATCTTCTCAATCTGTCCACAACATACTCAGCAACTCCCCAGCTGTCGCATCCTCTGCCCCATATTCATTCTTTCCTTCCTCCCATTCAAACTTAAGTCAGCTATAATGGCAGAAAGGCAACCTGATATGTAAATTCACCTAAAATGGCAAATGACCGACAGTAGCTCGAGTCAGAGTTTCTGTTTTAAAGGAGTATGTCTGGGGTCCACGATGCCTGAACAGGGAAGAATCAGACTAACTGTGAAACCCTTTCATCATGAGAGGCCATTAGAGGGAGACTTTTGGGCAGGGGAGCTTCCTGGAATCTATTAATAATACCCCAAAGTCAACTCAGCTGACTCATAAAGTTAACTCTGAAGGTGCTTATGACGTTAACTAATCATCATAATCCCTAAGCCTGAGATGCCTAAATTCTAGAGTTTTGTTCAACACCTCCTTTTGAAGTGAGTAGAGAGGAAATGACCACCCCTAGTTCTCAGTCAACATACTGAGGACCTGAGAGGGCCCCTCACGTGCCCTAGGCTCTCACCTAGCAATGGGTGGAACCAGGACTAAACAGAGAGTCATCTCGTTAGGCTGAAAGGCCGGGTGTCCGGGAGAAGGGTGGGTATTCCTTGGCCCGATGGGTATCCTGGAATATGAGGTTGTACGGGATTGACAGCACAGCTAAGTTTTCTGATCTGCAAGCCTCTCTTTCTCTCATACCCCATCCCCATCCTTCAGCCAATCCTGCAGACTTCACGCTTGAGAACCTGCGTGGAAACGACCACCTTCACCAGGCCCTCTGTTCCACCTCCACACGAGGATTCACCGTCTCTCATTTACAGGATAATTTTCAGCAACGGCTTCCTGACTGCCTCCCCGCTTCCCCTCACCTCGCTCCAGTCTGTGCACACACCAGCCAGAGGGATCTTGTTCAAACTGTCAGGTCATGGCAAGTCCTTGGCTTAAAACCCTTCATTGCTCCCTGTCTCACTCAGTGTCAAAGCCAGAGGTGATCCCCTGGCCCCTGGCGGCCTTGCTGGCCGCGTCTCCCCACCACCCCAGGTTCTGTGTGCTCCGGCCATGCTGTTGCTCAAATTTGCCAAGCGCCTTCCTTTCTAATTGCTGTTCCCCTGCCCCGAGTCCCCCAGATAACCACATAACGAGCTCCTTCCCTTTATTCAGACATCTGTTCAAACGTCATCTCCTCAGAGAAGCCTCCCACCCACTCGATCTAAAACAGCCCCCACCCAGCATGCTTTATCCCCTATGTTTTCCTTTTCTTCATAGCACTTTCCACCTGATGCACCATATATATTTTAAAAAATGCCTTGTCTGGCTCTCTTATCTAGCACCATATGAGTTTCGTTATATCCTCATTGCTAGAATAGTGCGTGGCACCTACTTGCTGAGTAAATGAAACCGAGAAACTCAGAGCGACACATTTCTTTTTAGATAAGAATGTTTTCTTCCTTTTCATTTTAAACTACCCAGCTACACGACATCAGCCCTGTGATCAATTTTTTTTTTTTTTTTTCTGAAGCTCTGACCTCTGGGTGGCCTTTAGCAAGTAACATGACTTTGTTAGAGCTCACTTTACCCAGCTGTAGAATGGGAATGAAAATACCACCTATCTCCCTTCCCTGACACTTGACTGAAGCAGCCTCTGACACGCCTTCTTTGTTCTTTGAGGGAAGGAGCCACACACAAGAAAATTCTCCCCATGAAGTTACAGTTAAAAGCCCCAAGAGGGTAGGAGCTGTACTTTGTTTCTCTCCATTCTTACACAAAGTAGGCCTCCATTAAGTGCTTATCAAAGTTAGTATCTGTGGGACATAAATTGCACCTGCTTCTGCAGCCCTGCTCCCAGAAGCTGGCCCCTTTCTGGGCTAACACTCAGAAATAGCAGAAGAACGAAATCTAGCTTAGTAGTGACGCAGATTCCTTTTTCCAGAGGAAGCCAACTGCACAGCCCTTGATGGACAAATGGTGACCATGGATGTGTTGTTTGCTTTGAACGTGGAGCAGGGAATTTCACAAGATGAGAAAAATTCAGATCAGAGGATTCTTCCTCTCGGCTATAACTTTTTTTTTTGGAGTGACCCTGATTAATACCATGATTCTCTTAATTTGGGTGAATTTCCTTGTTCAGCTCAGAGCTACTGATTCAGCAGATATTCCCAGAGTCAGACCTTAGTGGAAACTAACATGTGACGTCTGGTGCCAGGCACTTCCCCATGCTCAACAAGCGTTTATAGATGAGTGCGTGGATATTCACACCACACTGTTTCTATCTTCACCTCTTTGCCTTTCTTTCTTCTTCTCTTCCCTTTCTGACTCTTTTTTATTCCTTCCCCATTTACGCCCCAGTGCTCCTCTGAGACACGTGGGCATTTTATGGTTTTGTTGGTCTTGACAGATGACTGACCTTCCAAAGCCCAGTGATTTGGTATCAGAAGATCTAAGTTTTTTCCTTTTCTCCACGTTCTAAAGAAGCGTGTTGTAGTTTCCCCAGCAGAAGTGAAAGTGATTAACGGGCGACTCAGATGTCTGCACAGGCACAAGAATGAGGGGGAGAGGGGTTAAGACAAGAGGAAGAGGGGACTTTTGGAGGGGCTGAGAGCAAATCCCCACACACGTTCTGACTACCCAGTGGAAAGAAATGAAATCCTGTGTTCCAGCGCAATATTGCCATTGTTGATAATTCTCTGTCATCCAGCAGGTGCCAGGATAAAAACCTTCATTTTGATTTTTATACGTTCATTTTAACAACTGGGACTTCCTCATTTGCCTGAGGAGGAGGTATACAAGGGTGCACAATTTATAGTTAATTTGAAGATGAAGAAAATATTAGCATATCTTTTGTTGCCCCTAAAAACACAATACCTAAATTAGCACAGTGCCCTGACTGCCATCCCGTACACGCATTTAGATTGTAAATGAGCTCCATTTCAAGCACATTTGTAACGGTTGCGAAAGTGAGGGACCAATTATGTGGCCATATTGATACTAATGATGGCGACGTCCAGAGAACTGTCCCAGCCTGAGAACACCCACAGTGCAACCAACAATCATGGCTTCAGTCCCAATCAGAAGGTTTTCATTCAGTCCTAATCATAGTGGAATCTGTCAAATGGATTTGTTTCCAGAAAGCTTGCTTGACACAGGTCAAATGGCAGAAGTTGCAAAAATGTCATTGTTTTACATAAAATATCTGCAGAAATTACACCTAGAAACTGTTGCCCTTTTATCCCGTTAACTGGCATATACAAAGTAACAGCCAGGTCAAATGGTTACCATGGTGGCAACGATCATTTTATGGTACATTTGTAATTGTTCTAAAACAATGAATATGAAATAAAAGTGACCAGAATTAAGAGGTGATGTTTTGCTCAAGAAGGGGAAAAGATGAAAAATTCATTAAGAGCCTAAGAAGAAACTGGTTCTAAGAAACGTGTTATTGTATTTGTTGAAAGAATATTGTCAAGGTCTTTATCCATATTGTGGCCCCACAGAACATAGCTTCTTTAGATTTTAGTCTTAGCTTCCACAATAGTGCTGGTTTATTTTAACCTTATAGAAACTGTAGGTTTTTATACATTATCATATTTTCTTCTTTGCTTTGGTTGGTAAGGAGCTCAAAACCAAACTTATAGACTATCTCTAATGACTCTGCAGAACTTCATGTTTGCATTTGTTTTTCTTTCTTTTTCTGAGGGAGGTGAGTGGTTGTGTATTAATTTTATCATTCACTTTATTTTCTTATCAATATTTCCTTTTCACTCTGTTTCCTTCACTTGTTTCTTTTCTGCTTTTCTATTATATATATTCTTAAAAGCTATCATACAAGGATATGGAGCATGAATATATAAATAAATCTGGTCTCAAGGTGACAAATTTAACACATCCAAGTCATCATCCTGGTGCTACTATTTATCCTATCTTGCTATCTTTTTAGAACAATAAATTTAGAATGCTGTCCTCCTTCTTGAAGTTATAAAAACATTTTTCTGAATTAGCATATACTGAACTTAGGTTTTCCTCTTAGTCTTTTAAATTTTGTTCTCTCTTTTTTTACCCTTTGCCTCAAAATAAATTAATGTGAACTATTACCTTAAGTTCTATTAGTCATCAGCTTGGGGACATACTGCTGCTACACCGGCTACACTTATTTTTTTTAATTGTTCCAAGAGGGGTGATGAATCTATCCTGAGCCATCACATTCATTTACTCTCTCTGTCTCCTTGCATTTACTTCTTTACTTTCCAACTCAACTTACCTATTTATTATTTGGCCATTTCATATTCTCTCTCTCTCCCTCTCTCTCTCCCTCTCTCTCAACAACCCCCCCACCCCAACCTTTGCCTAGTTTTTTCCCTTTAGCTCTCTTTTTTTAAAAATGAAGTATAGTTGAGTTACAATGTTGTTTTAGTTTCAGGTGTACACCAAAGTGATTCAGTTATATATATATTCTTTTTCAGATTCTTTCCACTTATAGGTTATTACAAAATATTGAGTAGAGTTCCCTGTGCTATACAATACGTCCTTGTTTGTTATCTATTTTGTATATAGTAGTGTGTATATATTAATCCCAAACTCCTAATTTATCCCTCCCCCCGTTCCCCATAATCATAAGTTTGTTTTCTATGTCTGTGGGTCTATTTCTGTTTTGTATATAAGTTTATTTGTATCTTTTTTTTTTTTTTTAGATTCCACATATAAGCAATATCATATGACATTTGTCTTTCTCTGTCTGGCTTACTTCACTTAGTATGATAATCTCTAGGTCCATCCATGTTGCTGTAAATGGCATTATTTCATTCTTTTTATGGCTGAGTAATATTCCATTGTATATATGTACCACATCTTCTTGATCTATTCCTTTGTTGGTGGACATTTAGTTTGCTTCCTTGTCCTGGCTATTGTAAACAGTGCTGCAATGAACATGGGGGTGCATGTATCTTTTCGAATTATGGTCATATGGTAGTTCTATTTCTAGTTTTTTAAGGAACCTCCATTCTTTTCTCCACAGTGGCTGTACCATCCCTTTATCTCTTTCCCCATCCATTCATCCATCCATCCATCCATCCATCCATCTATCCATCCATCCATTCCCTTCTCCTTTCCTTCATCTCTCCCTCCCTCCCAAGTATGCTTCCCCAGTTTAAAAATAACCACAGAAGCTCATATACAATCAGGCCATGAAAACATAAATAAAATTCTAGAAACCATAGGAAAGGAAGAAGAAACATGTATAACAAAAATCTACTTACAATGACAGTCAAACTCAGTCTGGACTCTGTAAGCTCATATGAAGGGAAAATCAGAATAGATTCTGTAAGGCCTAATGGCAGACAACTTGTATTAACATATTGGCTGTAAATATAACTGGACCTGGGGTGGGTGGAGGTAGAGAAGAAGAGGGTTGCAGTGGATTTTGAAGATTTATGTGACTATATAATGGAATGAAGGTAATGAGACCATATTGAAATCATCCTGACTCCTCCCTTTCTTTCATACCTCACATGCAGTCCGTTAACAAATTCTATTTCTAGCCTCAGTATATCAGAATCTGCCACATACCTCCTTCCCCAGTACTATCATGACACAAATCATCACCTCCTGCCTAGATTGGCATTGTCCCTTTTGGTGGGTCTGCCCCTGCCCTTGCCCTTCTTGCTGTTCTCGACCCAGCAGCCACTGTGATAGTGTGAAAATGTGGGTCACGGCCCTCTGCTCAAGCATCCCCAGTGTCTTGTCTTTTCACCTCACTCACAGTTAGAGCCAAAGTCCTTCCAATGGCTACTCAGCCCTACAAGCTCTGGGCACCAACCTCTCTGAGCTCTTCCCCTCACTCACAGTGCCTCTGCCACTCAGCCCAAAGGTCTCTCCTCAGGTTTGTTCCCTTTTCCTGAAAGATGCCTCAGATAAAGTCAGCCCTCAGTACCCGCAGGTTCCACATCTGTGGATTCAACCAACTGCCAATGGCAATTCGATCGCTTTACATAAGGGACTTGGGCATCCATGGATTTTGGTGTCCACCGGGGATACTAGAACCAAGGGACCATATACCTGTGTCTCACTCCTTACCTCTTTCAGGTCTTTGCTCAAGTGTTTTCTCATCAGAGAGTCCACCTGCCTTAGTTCCATCTCATCTTACTGAAAATTAAGGCTCCTTTACTACCCCTGCCCTTTCTAGCCCCTTGTTTCATTTTCACAGTAGCACTTATTACTTCCTAACACACCATATGCGATCATACCAATTTATTTATGGTCTATCTCTGCCCACCCTCCCACCCGAGTGCCGATTCTGTGAGGGCAGAGTGTTTAATCTGTCATGTTTATGCTGTATGCCCAACACCTAAAACAGTACCCAGTGGGTACTTAGCTCAATACATATTTGTTGAATGAATGGATGAAACTAAATACTCTGAGAGCATTGGCACCAATTCTAAACAGCTAAGATAATATAGCAGAGTGTCATCCAAAATAAATTAATAGAATGAAGCAAGTTCCCCGTTGCCAAAGTAAAATAGAAAGTCAAAGCAATGACTGGGTCATTTGTAGAGACATGGATGGACCTAGACACCGTCATACAGAGTGAAGTAAGTCAGAAAGAGAAAAACAAATATCATATATTAACGCATATATGTGGAATCTAGAAAAATGGTAGATGAACCGGTTTGCAAGGCAGAAATAGACACGGATGTAGAGAACAAATGTATGGACACCAAGGGGGGAAAGCAGGGGGCAGGAGGAGGCGGGGTTGTGGTGGAATGAATTGGGAGATTGGGATTGACATATATACACTAATATGTATAAAACAGATAACTAATAAAACCTGCTGTATTAAAAAAATAAAATTCAAAAAATAATAAAAATGGGCTTACAGAAAAAATAACTGGTTATTTAGGGCAAAGGGATTTTTTTTTTTATACTGTTAGAGGATCATAGAGAATCCTAGGAGTGAAAGAAATCTGAGGTCTCACTCAGTCCTGCCTCCTGACAACAAGAATGAGGGGCACATTTACATCAAGTGAAAGGGGATCTTTTCTGTGTTTAAGGGCATTTGGAGAAATACTATGGTTTTCCAGTCGTTCATAATTTTTCTTTTTGATGTTCAACCATTCACCATCCACTCCCCTTCTTAGGAAAGTCATATCTCGAACTTAAATCACACTCACTGAAATGAAAAGCCAACTGCAATTACATCCACCTCCCGCTTCTCTTTCTCTTTAACTATCTGTTCCTAAACAGCAACAGACAAAAGCACAATGTTTCTCAGGTACCTATGGCACAAAATCAAAATTCTACCAAATAGTAATGAAGACTTTGGCCTTTTCCTAAGTTATTTCCTTTGAAATACATTTTTCTATTATAGGTTGCAAACAGCTTTCCCTTTTAATTTTTTTTTTAAAAAAGTAGGAAGGAACTGCTAGCTCATTTGCTTTTTTGGTGTTTACACATCATAGGTTAAATTCTGTTACGACAATGTGTTACAATTTAATAAAATCACATGGGTAAGATTTTCTGGTCTAGCAAAAGGCCCACTTTGGGCTATAATATTATTTATGTTGGAAGTTGTTGGAAGTCAACTCAAACCAATAGCAAATTTCCAGTGAAACAAAATGTGAGAGAAGGTATATTAGACTGGAAGTCAGGAGACTGGGCTGGAATCTGACTCTCGTTCGGTTATGAACATGCTGTGTGAGCTTGAGGGAATTTACTCATCCTTACTGGGCTTCAGTTTTTCTTCCTGCAAAAGGAGAGCTTTAGATTTAAAGGAACTTTGTATTCCCTTTCATCCCTAGGATTTATGATTCTTTGTATAATTGAAATGAATTTAGCCTGAAGTTTTATATTTTGATTTCTCTTTCCTCCCTGCCTCCCTCACTTCCTTCTTTTCCCTCCCATTTATCCATCCATTTACCCATCCATCCATCCATCCTCCATCTTTACTTATATTTTGATTCTCTTCTTTCTTTCCTTCTATTCTTTTTTGTTTTTGTTTTTGTTTGCAGTACGTGGGCCCCTCACCGCCGCGGCCTCTCCCGCCATGGAGCACAGGCTCCGGATGCGCAGGCCCAGCGGCCACGGCTCACGGGCCCAGCTGCCCCGCGGCATGTGGGATCTTCCCGGACCGGGGCACGAACCTGTGTCCCCTGCATCGGCAGGCCGACCCCCAACCGCTGCGCCACCAGGGAAGCCCCTTTCCTTCTATTCTTTCTCCCTTTTTTACCTTTCCATTTCTTTCAATAACTTTCTTTTCTACTTCTTTCTTTGTCTTTTTCTTTTCCTATTTCTTTCCTTTTCTTTTATTCTGTCCTTTCCTTTTCTCTTTGTTTATTTTCCCTGTCCCTCCTTTCCAGCTTTCTTTCATCCTTCTCTTTCTTAAATTCTTTCTCTCAGCAGCAAATCACTCAACATTTCAACAAATCCGTAAATTAGCGGTAGTTTTATGGGCTGGTGCTAACACCTATTCTGATCAACCAGGCATTGCAAACTGATGTGAATGCTGATAGGGTGGCTCAGGCCTCGCATGGAAAGTAGCCAGACCAGCACACGGCTATCGTTTGATGAAGCCAGAGTCTAACAGGAAGTCTTCTGCAAATTGCCTCACAAATTATACAGTGGTTCCCTGCCTTCTTGTTATTGGCACGAAATAGATTTGTGAAACTAGGCTTAACATCCAAATTCTTTCTCTGTTATAGGAAGTATCAAAGCTACCTTTTTAAACATAACAGTGAAAAAATAAATTTTTACAGAAAATGCCATAAACAAAGAAAGTATAAATGACAAACTTGGGAAGTACAGTGTAATGACAGTCAAAAGGTCTAATTTCCATAATATATAAAATGTTCTTGCAAATTATTTATATATACACACGTTTCAATAGAAAATGGCAAATTTTATGGATAATTCACACAGAAGGAAATAAAAATGGCCAACAGACATAGGACACTCAACCTCAAGAGTTAAAGAAATTCAGTTTGAAAGGTCATTTTTTCGAAAGAAAATTTATTATTTTTAACAGAGTGTAATGCTTTAAATTAGCCTGAAGAATAATCTTAGTATACATTTTATCAACTTTTTTTTAAAGGAATATAAAACTATTTACTGACCACTGTTCACCAGTATTTAAAATACAGTAAACAATATGTAGTTGAGTAATATTCTGATTACTACAAAGTTATTGTTCTTCCTGGCTTCTGCTGCACCAGTAACCCAAAATACTGAGACAATTGAGCCTACATGTAAGGAATGGGTTGGGGTAAAGTTTGAAAAAACATGAAGATCAAGTTTAGATTAGAAAAGTTTGTTCCCTCATTTATTCCTGCAGATCCTAAATTGCCAACATCTCTAACCATCTGATGAGGTTTCCATGAACAAGGCTGAGACATTCCATGTATCACAGTCTTTCAGTAAACACAGCACGGGGATTTCAACTTCTTATAAAAGAATGGTTTGCCAAAAGGAAGCTTTAAATATCCATTTAACTAAGTCTTGCTTGGCTAATTAAAACATACCAGAAGTTTTCTAGTTTTTTCATTTGGGTTGACAGAGATAAAATTTTCCTTTCAGGGGTTTTACATATAAAACTGCCTTTATATGATGGTAGATATGGATGCAGATTCTGATAGGGCTGCTTTAAAAAAATATCCAATTTAAATTGTTTACATTAATTTGTCTAATTAATTACAAAATTATTTAATTTGAAAGGTTAAGACTTAAATTTTCAATTTAAGTTGAAGTGATTTCTTATATTGCTCAAAATGACAGAATCCCAGAAACATGGGCTTATCCATGGTTGTGAAAGGCTGGTTTTGTTTTGGTAAATGTATTTAAACAATAACCAAAAAAAAAACCCCAAACCATTTACATATGTATTTTATGTATACACATACAGAAAACCCAGAATGGTCCTTAGGCATATATGAGTTAAATGCAAATTCTAAATTCTGATTAAGTAATGACTATGGAGATTTTCCCCAACATTTAGAAAAGCTGTTCTCTAATGCAGAGTAAATAATATACCGTGGTATCAAATGTTCTTTTCTGCTAAAGGAAGCAACTACAGAAAGCTTTTATTTGTTCGAAGTAACCAGTGCTACAGATGCAAAAAAAACAAAAACAAAACCCCCCAAAAACCCCACAACTTCCCCAATACTACTTCAAAACGAACGTATCAAACTTGATTTTCATTAGAATGTAGTTATTTCTTCACACTAATAAATCAAAAAAATATATATATATATATAAAAAGCAATGCAAACAATTATTGAGCTTCATCTTCTGGACAAGAATGCTAAGTTAGTCTCTCTTCATAAAAAGCAATTACAATTTGAGGACACTTCATATTTGCCTCTTTTGCCAGCACCAAGTCCGCCTCATCTGAATCTTTCCATTTCGTGAGAAACATGAATTCTCCACTGCTGTCTGTGGCACCAGTTATCGCTCTGGGTCGAGACCTCTGGCTAAACCTCTTGTCTTGTCAGCAGCATCTCTTTCCTTCTCTGATTTGCTATCATCAGATTCACTGTCAGATAAAGATTTTCTTTTTGTTCCATCTTTTTCTTGACCAGCTTTTTGAGAATTAAGAAATGCTTCAATTAGCTCTGGACAATCTAAATTTTCTTCGGGTTCCCAGGTATTGTCTGCATCTGTAAATCCCTTCCACTTCAGGAAATACTCCACCTTCCCATTCACTACACGATGGTCCAGTACTTTTTCTACCACAAATTCTTCAGGTTCTGCCTCTTCGACTTTTTTACTCTTTCCATTCTGTTTCTTTTCCATTTTTTGCAACGTAGTTTTATTGGAGGCCATTTTTTAATGCAGACTTGAAGAGCTATTATTCACCGCCTCCGAGCCGCTCTGGGTCCCAGGTCTGCCGCGTCTCCGGCCCTGCACACCTCAAGCTCCAGCCACATCTGAGGGGGAGGGAGCTGGGGAGCTATTTTTCCTTAACTTTTTTAATCTTGCCATGCACACTTTTTTTTTTTATACATTTATTTATGTATATTTTTGGTTGCGTTGGGTCTTCGTTGCTGTGCACAGGCTTTCTTTAGTTGCGGCGAGTGGGGACTACTCTTCGTTGCGGTGTGCGCGCTTCTCACTGCGGTGGCTTCTCTTGTTGCGGAGAACGGGCTCTAGGTGTGTGGGCTTCAGTAGTTGTGGCACATGGACTTCAGTAGTTGTGGCTCACGGGCTTAGTTGCTCCGCGGCATGTGAGATCTTCCCGGACCAGGGCTCGAACTCATGTCCCCTGCATTGGCAGGCGGATTCTTAACCACTGCGCTACCAGGGAAGTCCCTAGCCATGCACACCTTTAAATGTGACTTTTAAAAAGTATTGTCTCTCAAGGGGCTTCCCTGGTGGCGCAGTGGTTGAGAGTCTGCCTGCCGATGCAGGGGACACGGGTTCGTGCCCTGGTCTGGGAAGATCTCACATTCCGTGGAGCAGCTAGGCCCGTGAGCCATAGCCGCTGAGCCTGCGCGTCCGGAGCCTGTGCTCCGCAACGGGAGAGGCCACAACAGTGAGAGGCCCGCGTACGGCAAAAAAAAAAAAAAAAAAAAAAAAAAAAAAGTCTCTCAATCAACAATTTTGCCAAATTGTCTCCCCTTCCTGTTCTCTTAAAAATGTAGGTTATAAAGAAATGAGGTATGTTTTTCTAGGTAATGTTTCACTTAAGCCCAATTCTTCAGACTGGACTGCCAATTATTCTTCCCCATTTCCCATCCCTACTGAAATACTCAGAATATTAGGTATCGCTGCCATTTTTCAAATATATGTTTTAAAACTTAATGAAACAGGAAGGAATTGGGTCACCTTTGAGATCCCTTTCATGTTTCTCTTGCTTAGTCAGTACAACAGCAAGGTAAGGTCACAGGATTTGGAGTCAAACCGAACCTGAGTTTAATCTTTGCTCTGGTATTTAGTTACCTATATCTGATATCTAAGTTTCTTATTCTCTTGAACCTCAACTTTCTCATCTGTAGAACAGGAC
The DNA here is from genome assembly GCF_964270905.1 of Leucopleurus acutus. Taxonomy (NCBI): domain Eukaryota; kingdom Metazoa; phylum Chordata; class Mammalia; order Artiodactyla; family Delphinidae; genus Leucopleurus; species Leucopleurus acutus. The sequence continues at coordinate 56,285,207 of NC_139145.1, read as the reverse complement.
TAATACTGGCATGTGTTTCACTACATGCATGTGATACAAGGCATGTGGAGCACTTAGAGTAAACAGAGTAACAGAGGACCAGATAAATACACTGCTGAAACAATGATGGTGGTAATGACGAAAGCTTGAGATGACGGGGGTGGGGATGATGGTGGTAATGACGAAAGCTTGAGATGACGGGGGTGGGGATGATGGTGGTAATGACGAAAGCTTGAGATGACGGGGGTGGGGATGATGGTGGTAATGACAAAAGCTTAAGAATGTAAGAGAACTGATCAGAACTATGAGGGGAACTCCAGGTCGTATCTACTTAATTTAGAAGGAACAGATGGGATGTCACCTAAATGCTAAGAAAAGAACTTTGCAACTTATTCAAGGTTTGAATCTAAGTCCCTTGAAATCTCACTGAGTCAGTATAATACAGAATATCTCATTCTGGTAAAGAGCCAGGCTTTAAACTCTTTCATCAATTTAAATACAGTAGAATGAGGGAAACAGATGAGAAAAACGAGTGAGAGTAGTCAGAACAGTAGGGGAGGCAAACACACATTCAGGTCTATGTATAATTTTGACACAATATGGGTCAACATCTAATAATATTTCAAAGATGATGCAGGTAACCTTGACAACTCAGCTGATGCAGGCACTGAAAGAATAAGAGATTCACAGGGAGACCCAGGAGAAAATCTGGGCCATTTTCTTGGTTGACTGATGGCTCATAGCTTTTACTCTGTAGAAAATTTGTTATAACTCGTAAAGCAGTCTTTTTTAACTTAATCAACAAATATCTATTAAACGTTTGTAACATGCCAAGACACTGTGCTAGGTCTTGGGGACATAGAGACATTCCCTTGCCACGAGAAGCTTCTCAAGAAGGACATTCCCACCTACAGCCAGCTAGAATGCAGCCCCGCACTTCAACCTCACCCAGGAACCCTGCAAGTCATGGCTTATTAGTGCAATTTTATCGACCAAGGTAACTGAAGTTCAGAGAAAATGCAACCAGAAAGGGCCAAGGCTAACATTTCAACTTCACTCTGCCTGGGCTCGATTCTCAGAAGAGTGACAAAAATGAAGTGATTTATTTTGATTGGGATAATGCTAATAATGAGAATAAAAACAGGCTAGGTTTGTCGCAGCAGCTACAGCAGCAAAAAAAAAAAGCTTCTTCACACCTCAGTGGCTCGACACAATTTCCTCTCTCCATCATGCTACATGTCCGTGTAGGCTGGCAAGGGACTCTATGACATGGAGCCACGGAGCTCCACCATCTAGAACCGGCAGCCTCCTCAGTTGCAGAGGCAGAGGCAGAGGGCATGGAGGATTGTCCAGTACTGACTCTTGAGGGTCACTTCCAGGTGCAGCTCACTGGCCAGCCCTCATCACATGGCTTTACTCAGGGGTGGGACGAGGCTGAGAGGAGTGAAGCCCTTAGTGTGACATCTAAGGAGGCACGGGCTCTCTGGGTCATGCAAACACAGGACTGGCACTGGTGTGACCCCAAAAGCCAGTGGTTCCTTATATTTTTTACTTTAGGCAACTTACTAGTCTCACCTTAGTCCCAGTCATGGCCCCCACCTAACTGATAGGAGGCTGGGAAATGCAGGGTCTCTCATGTTTGGGAGGGAGAGAGAAGGTGGATACTGGAGAGGACTAGGAATGTCTAGTAACCTGGGCTTGAAACCTCACCCTCATCTGTGATGCTGCCTTCGGCTCCTTTTCTCCCTGCCTCTCTATTCCAGGCAGTTGCCAAGCTTTGGGATTTTTTTACATCTTTATTGGAGTATAATTGCTTTACAATGGTGTTCTAGTTTCTCCTTTATAACAAAGTGAATCAGTTATACATATACATATGTCCCCATATCTCTTCCCTCTTGCGTCTCCCTCCCTCCCACCCTCCCTATCCCACCCCTCTAGGTGGTCACAAAGCACAGAGCTGATCTCCCTGTGCTATGCGGCTGCTTCCCACTAGCTATCCATTATACATTCGGTAGTGTATATATGTCCATGCCTCTCTCAATTTGTTACAGCTTACCCTTCCCCCTCCCTGTGTCCTCAAGTCCATTCTCTAGTAGGTCTGTGTCTTTATTCCTGTCTTACCCCTAGGTTCTTCGTGACATTTTTTTTTTCTTAAATTCCATATATATGTGTTAGCATACGGTATTTGTCTTTCTCTTTCTGACTTACTTCACTCTGTATGACAGACTCTAGGTCTATCCACCCAAGCTTTGGGATTTTAACCAAATATAGCAAAAGCTGTATGTCAGATGCTTGCTGCGTGCCAGGTATTACACTATCCATGCTTATGCTCATCAATGCATTTATTCATGCCTCACAACAGCCCTCTGAAGAAGTTCCTATGGGTGGGATGGGAGGGAGGTCCAAGAGGGAGGGGATATCTATAGCTGATTCACTTTGTTGTACAGCAGAAACTAACACACCATTATAAATCAACTATATCCCAATTTTTAAAAATTCAGTTTTTAAATGAGAAAACTGAGGCTTAGAGAAATTGAATAACTTGCCCAGGTCATTTCTATAAAGGGTAAAGTTGAGATTTGGACTCATATCTAACTAGAAAGACTTTTTTCCTCCTCTTTAACCCTATGCCACCCATCCTTCTGGGAGCTTACAATCGTGCTGTATTCCAAGTTTATTAAACGAGAGCGTGGCTACATCAGCCCAACCCATGAAATAAATAGTTGGAGAGAAATATTGACATGCCACTGGTAGGAAGTATCTGTAGCATCATCATCAGTGATACTAAGCCTATGTCATTGATAAAAGGTGATGGGATTTTGTTGTTGTTGTTTTCTTTTGGTTTTCCACATGAAAATTCAGTGCCATCTGTTATTAGCAGATGTGGAATAGAGAATGAGGGTCAAGATGTCTTTACCAATTAGATGTATGACTGGGGCAACTCCCTCTGTTTTGCCAGCTACCAAAAAAAGGGGGCTGAATCAGATTTCCTAAGGTCACCTCCACTATTGACCTTACAAAATTCAGTGTCAATGGCAGAGATAGGTAAGATCATAACGGTGGAAAATATTTTATTATTTTTTTTAATTTTATTTTTAATTTTTATTTTTTAAATAGATCTTTATTGGAGTATAATTGCTTCACAATACCCTGTTAGTTTCTGTTGCAAAAAGAGTGAATCAGCCATATGCATACACTAGACCCCATATCCCCTCCCTCATGAGCCTCCCGCCCACCCTCCCTATCCCACCCCTCTAGGTCATCACAAAGCACCGAGCAGATCTCCCTGTGCTATGCTGCTGCTTCCCACCAGCCAACTATTTTACATTTGGTAGTGTATATATGTCCATGCTACTCTCACTTCGCCCCAGCTTTGCTCTCCCACACCATGTCATCAAGTCCATTCTCTATGTCTACCTCTTTATTCCTGCGCTGCAACTAGGTTCATCAGTCAACTTTATTTTTAGATCCCATATATATGGGTTAGCATACGGTATTTGTTTCTTTTTGACTTACTTCACTCTGTACGACAAACTCTAGGTCCATCCACCTCACTACAAATAACTCAATTGCATTTCTTTATATGGCTGAGTAATATTCCATTGTATATATGTGCCACATCTTCTTTTCTAATTTTGTTATAATAACTTTTTTTAACATCTTTATTGGAGTATAATTGCCTTACAATGGTATTGGTTTCTGCTGTATAACAAAGTGAATCAGCTCTACATATGTTCCCATATCTCCTCCCTCTTACGTCTCCCTCCCACCCTCCCTATCCCACCCCTCTAGGTGGTCACAAAGCACCAAGCTGATCTCCCTGTGCTATGTGGCTGCTTCCCACTAGCTATCTATTTTACATTTGGTAGTGTATATATGTCCATGCCACTCTCTCACTTCGTCCCAGGTTACCCTTCCCCTTCCCTGTGTCCTCAAGCCAATTCTCTACATCTGCGTCTTTATTGCTGTCCTGCCCCTAGGTTCTTCAGAACAACTTTATTTTTTTAGATTCCATATAAATGTGTTGGCATATTTTTGTTTTTATTTCTGTTATTCTAGGAGGTGGGTCCAAAAAGATCTTGCTGTAGTTTATGTCAAAGAGTGTTTTTCCTATGTTTTCCTCTAAAAGTTTTATAGTGTCTGGTCTTACATTTAAGTCTTTAATCCATTTGGAGTTTATTTTTGTGTATGGTGTTAGGTAGTGTTCTAATTTCATTCTTTTACATGTAGCTGTCCAGTTTTCCCAGCACCACTTACTGAAGAGGCTGTCTTTTCTCCATTGTATGATCTTGCTTCCTTTGTTGTAAATTAGGTGCCCATATATGTGTGGATTTATCTCTGGGCATTCTATCCTGTACCATTGATCTATATTTCTGTTTTTGTGCCAGTACCATACTGTCTTGATTACTGGAGCTTTGTGGTATAGTTTGAAGTCAGGGAGACTGATTCCTCCAACTCCATTTTTCTTTCTCAAGATTGCTTCGGCTATTCGAGGTCTTTTATGTTTCCATACGAATTGAAAGATTATTTTGTTCTAATTCTGTGAAGAATGCCATTGGTAGTTTGATAGGGATTGCACTGAATCTGTAGATTGCTTTGGGTGGTATAGTCATTTTCATAATATTGATTCTTCCAATCCAAGAACATGGTATATTTCTCCATCTGTTTATGTCATTTTTGATTTCTTTCATCAGTGTTTTATAGTTTTCTGAGTACAAATCTTTTGCCTCCTTAGGCAGGTTTATTCCTAGGTATTTTATTCTTTTTGTTGCAATGGTAAATGGGACTGTTTCCCTGATTTCTCTTTCTGATTTTTCATTGTTGCTCTATAGGAATGCCAGAGATTTCTGTGCATTAATTTTGTATTCTGCAACCTTACCAAATTCATTGATTAGTTCTAGTAGTTTTCTGGTGGCATATTAAGGATTTTCCATGTATAGTATCATGTCATCGGCAAATAGTGACAATCTTACTTCTTCTTTTCCAATTTGTATTCTTTTTATTTCTTTTTCTTCTCTGATTGCTGTGGCTAGGACTTCCAAAACTATGTTGAATAAGAGTGGTGAGAGTGGACATCCTTGTCTTGTTCCTGATCTTAGAGGAAATGCTTTCAGTTTTTCACCATTGAGTATGATGCTTGCTGTGGGTTTGTCATATATGCCCTTTATTATGGTGAGGTAGCTTCCCTCTATGCCCATTTTCTGGAGAGTTTTTATCATAAAGAGGTGTTGAATTTTGTCAAAAGCTTTTTCTGCATCTATTGAGATTATCATATGGTTTTTATCCTTCACTTTGTTAATATGGTGTATCACATTGATTTGTGTATATTGAAGAATCCTTCCATTCCTGGGATAAACCCCACTTGATCATGGTGTATGATCCTTTTAATGTGCTGCTGGATTCTGTTTGCTAGTATTTTGTTGAGGATTTTTGCATCTATGTTCATCAGTGATATTGGCCTGTAGTTTTCTTTTTTTGTGACATCTTTGTCTGGTTTTGGTATCAGGGTGATGGTGGCTTCGTAGAATGAATTTGGGAGTGTTTCTCCCTCCACAAGTTTTTGGAAGAGTTTGAGAAGTATCGGTGTTAGCTCTTCTCTAAACGTTTGATAGAATTAGTCTGTGAAGCAATCCGGTCCTGGACTCTTGTTTGTTGGAAGATTTTTAATTACGGTTTCAATTACATTACTTGTGATAGGTCTGTTTATATTTTCTAATTCTTCCTGGTTCAGTCTTGGAAAATTGTATCTTTCCAAGAATTTGTCCATTTCTTCATGGTTGTCCATTTTACTGGCATATACTTGTTTGTAGTAGTCTCTTATAATCCTTTGTATTTCTGCAGTGTCAGTTGTGATTTCTCCTTTTTCATTTCTAATTTTATTGATTTGCATTCTCTCCCTTTTTATCTTGATTAGACTGGCTAAGGGTTTATCCATTTTGTTTATCTTCTCAAAGAACCAGCTTTTAGTTTTATTGATCTTTGCTATTGTTTTCTTTATTTCTATTTCATTTATTTCTGCTCTGATCTTTATGATTTCTTTCCTTCTACTTACTTTGGGTTTTCATTGTTCTTCTTTCTCTAGTTGTTTTAAGTGTAGGGTTAGATTGTTTATTTGAGATTTTTCTTGTTTCTTGAGGTGAGAATGAATTGCTATAAACTTTCCTCTTAGAACTGCTTTTGCTGTGTCCCATAGGTTTTGGGTCTTCGTGTTTTCATTGTCATTTGTTTCTAGGTATTTTTGATTTCTTCTTTGATTTCTTCAGTGAACTCTTGGTTATTTAGTAGTGCACTGTTTAGCCTCCGTGTATTTGTGTCTTTTACAGTTTTTTCCCTGTAATTGATTTCCAATCTCATAGTGTTGTGGTCAGAAAAGATGCCTTATACGATTTCAATTTTCTTAAATTTTCCAAGGCTTGATGTGACCCAAGATGTGATCTATCCTGGAGAATCTTCTGTGTGCACTTGAGAAGAAAGTGTATTCTACCACTTTGGGGTGGAATGTTCTAAATATCAATTAGATCTATCTGGCCTATTGTGTCATTTAAAGGTTGTGTTTCCTTATTTATTTTCTGTTTGGATGATCTGTCCATTGGTGTAAGTGGGGTGTTAAAATCCCCTACTATTATTGTGTTACTGTCCATTTCTCCTTTCATGGTTGTTAGCATTTTCCATATGTATTGAGGTGCTCCTATGTTGGGTGCATAAACATTTATAATTGTTATATCTTTTTCTTAGATTGATCCTTTGATCATAACGTAGTGTCCCTCCTTATCTTTTGTAACAGTCTTTATTTTAAAGTCTATTTTATCATATACGAGTATTGCTACTCCAGCTTTCTTTTGATTTCCATTTGCATGGAATATCTTTTTCCTTCCCCTCACTTTCAGTCTGTATGTTGTCCCTAGGTCTGAAGTGATCTCTTGTAGACAGCATATATACGGGTCTTGTTTTTGTAACCATTCAGCCAGTCTGTGTTTTTCGGTTGAGCATTTAATCCATTTACATTCAAGATTATTATCAACATGTATGTTCCTATTACCATTTTCTTAATTGTTTTGGGTTTATTTTTGTGGGTCTTTTTCTTCTCTTGTGCTTCCTGCTTAGAGAAGTTTCTTTAGCATTTGTTGTAAAGCTGGTTTGGTGGTGCTGAATTCTGTTAGCTTTTGCTTGTCTGAAAAGCTTTTCACTTCTCCATCGAATCTGAATGAGATCCTTGCTGGATAGAGTAATCTTGGTTGTAGGTTTTTCTCTTTCATCGCTTTAAGTATATCCTGCCACTCCCTTCCGGCCTGCAGAGTTTCCACTGAAATATCAGCTAGTAACCTTATGGGGATTCCTTTCTATGTTATTTTTTGTTTTTCCCTTGCTGATTTTAATATTTTTCTTTCAATTTAATTTTTGTTACTTTGATTAATATGTGTCTTGGTGTCTTTTTCCTAGGGTTTATCCTGGATGGGCGTCTCTGTGCTTCCTGGACTTGGGTGACTATTTCCTTTCCCATGTTAGGGAAGTTTTCCACTATCATCTCTTCAAATATTTTCTCAGACCCTTTCTTTTTTGCTTCCTCTTCTAGGACCCCTATAATTCGAATGTTGGTGCATTTAGTGTTGTCCCAGAGGTCTCTGAGATTGTCTTCAATTATTTTCATTCTTTTTCTTTCTTCTCTTCTTTGCCAGTTATTTCCCCCATTTTGTCTTCCAGCTCACTTATTTGTTCTTCTGTCTCAGTTATTCTGTTATTGATTTCTTCTAGTGTATTTTTCATTTCAGTTATTGTGTTGTTCATCTCTGTTTGTTTGTTCTTTAGTTCTTCTAGATGTTTGTTAAACATTTCTTGTATTTTCTCAATCCGTGCTTCCATTCTACTTTCAAGATTTTGAATCATCTTTACTATCATTTCTCTGAATTCTTTTTCAGGTGGGTTGCCTATTTCCTCTTCATTTATTTGGTCTTGTAGGTTTTTACCTGGCTCCTTCATCTGTGACATATTTTTTGGCCATCTCATTTTTTTGTTGTTTTTTTATGAGTGGGATTGTGTTCCTGTTTTACTGGTTGTTTGGCCTGAGGCTTCCAACACTGGGGTTTGTAGGCTGTTGGGAATAGTTGGGTCTTGGTGCTGAGATGAGGCAGTCTGTGAGACCTCACTATGATGAATATTCCCTGGGGTCTGAGGTTCTCTGTTAGTCAAGTGGTTCGGACTCGGAGCTCCCACCACAGGAGCTTCCCCCCAACCCTGGGCTTTCAAATCAAGGTCTCACAAGCCATGTGGGGTGGCAAAAAAAAAAAAAAGAGAACAATAACAAAGTAAAAAATAAAATTAGACCAAGAAACTAACAGATATGTTAGAAATAATGTAAAAATAAAAATATAAATGAATCAACAACTGGAAGGTACCTCAGTACCACAATAGTAAACAAGAGGATGAGGGAAAAGAAAAAAAAAGTGTGTGGGGGGGAAAGGCCTTGGCTGTGGAGGGCGAGGCCTAAGCAAGGGTGAGGTTTGGGTGGTGGGCGGGTCCAATGCTTCTCTAACTTGGAAAGTTCTCTAACTTGGCAATGGTGCTGGGGGCTGTGGGGGATGGGGCTTAGGCTCAAGGAACAGAAGGGGCCCAGGCCTGCCACCCAGCCTGGTCTCAGAGGGCAGGGGACCTCACCTGGGCACTAGCAGGCTTCCTGGGCTCAAGAGAACAGGGCAAACGCCCTCCTCTCCTCTTCTGCTCCTCCAGTCTGGGGTCTGAGAGGGCCCCTCCCACCTGCCTCCCCTGATCTCCCTAGCCTCCCTCCTATGCCCCCAAGGACCCATGTGGCCTGGAGGGCAGGGGATCGGCCTGGGAGCTCAGCAGGCTCCCCTGGCCCAAGTGGGTGGGGCAGTTGCCCTCCGTTCCTCTCCCGCTCCTCCTGGATGGCCCCTCCAGCCTGTCACTCCTGATCTCCCCGGCCCCCTTCCTATGCCCCCAGGACCCACGCGGCCTAGGTGGGGCTTTAGATAGGGAAGGAAGCAGCTTGGGAGCTCAGCAGCCTCCCCTGCCCGAGTGGGCCAGGCGATCGCCCTCTGCTCCTCTCCTGCTCTTCCCAGAGAGTCCCTCCCTCCTGCCTCCCCTGATCTCCCTGGCCTCAGGGATGCTGATCTTCTGGAAAATATTTTAGAATACATAGAAGTATTCTCTAGCAAAGCTGAAAACCTTGCTATCTGAAACAAAATAGAGCCTGACTGCTAATACAGATGCAAACTTATAATATTTCAACACAGAGTGTAGAATCATCCTTTAATCAGACAAAACTGTAAGGTTAACTGGAGAGAGAACAGCAATTTCACATGTTAATTTGCAGTGATTGAGTCCTCATAGGTCAGAAAGCTAAAGTGTTTACTCTGGGTTTTAAAAATATAGGATGAGTGTGAGTGAAGCTGTTTGACCCCTCCTGAGGGCGCACGGGACAGTCACACATGGCTGAAATGCTGAGAGTTTGTGAAGATGGAGACAATAGATGTTCTCTACACAGGAACTGAAGGAGAACTAATTCACTTAATTAAGGAGGTGGAGCATTTTGAGGCAGTTATTAAGGATGAAGTCATATGCACCAATGCACACAAAATACTTTGCCTTACACTTTTTTTTTGGTGGAAACATCTGGCAAAAATATGTTGAGAAAAGAGAACTTTTGTGCAGCGGGATCTTGCTGTGAAGAGATGAAAACTTGGGCTAATTACAGGATGTCTGTAAAAAGAAAGGGCTAGCTTTATATTTCAGACCCATTTTTCTCCCTGTAGGGTAAACATCTAATGTAAAAGCAGTGATATGCTGTGGGAAATAAATATGGGGTGAGAAACAATGAATTGCATCTAATATATAATACTGTACCATAAAGGTTATTAAAATAGCATTCAGTTTATACTTGCTTTTATAAGTGTGCCAAGAGAAAACCAGACAAGTCTGAAACCTGTATGACAAAGACCACAAAACAGCACAATTTCTTATATGTAGAATGTTGCAGACCTCTTAATTAAAAATGACCCAGCTAATGTCCTATTTAGAAGGAAATAATGCACAGTTTGGAATTTTGCTCCACATTTATTTTAAAACTATGATGACCCCAAACTCTTTTGAAATCTCCTCTTTCAATGTCCTTTAGCTCCTTTTGCCTTTCCCTATAATCCTACTTTCATTCTGTTCCTTATCCAGAGTCCTGTGACGCTTCAGCCTAAAGACCAAAATTTTAGAAAAAGAAAAATTAAAAAAAAGTTGGGTGGTCCTAATCTCTCTTGGAGCATCCCATGTGACTCCGTCAAGACTCTAATCGTAGGCATCCAGGAGATGAAGACCAACCCCAGTCATTTAACAAGCCCTGTAGACATTAACCATACTAAAAGCACTAAGATTTAATCTAGCAGAGGGACGCTTAATTCTATTGGCTTCTTCCCACAGGAACAAGATATTTAAAATCACCTGGAGAGGAATTTTCTGACAGTCTTCTCAAGACGATTGAATGAAAAGTTTTTTTTTTTCCTTCCCCATCTCTATAATTTGGGTGAATGTTAAAAAAGACCTTTATAAAGAGGTAGGCCAGTCATTATCGTCCTAGTTGTGCAACATTGCCTATACTGTCAGGTACGTGGCTGAGCCCTGTGGGCTCAGGGACTCAGGGAATATGGCTCCTATAACCCAGTCTTCTGGAGATCATACTGTATCTTACCCATGGCCCTCACAACTGCCTGCCACCCTCTGTCCATTACAAGCACCCCACTATCGAAAATCAGTTCTCTTCAGACTGATCTGAGCCAGAAATCTCAAAACCATTCGGAGACTGTGCCACCTTTACTGTTCAGTAGTAGCATTCTCCTCTCCTGCGAACCACACTTCTTACCACGCACTATTGTCTCTAAAACTGAGACTATAGTGTCTGCCATTTACTAGCATTTTTATAATGCTGGGTTTTTTTTAAGTTGAGAATGATTTCTCTATAACTATGTGTCTACCATAAGTGGGAAAATTAAAGAGACCAAAAAGATTGTGTGGCTTTTCTGACATCTGCCTGTTCCCTGTGAGTTTTTGATTTGCAGTCTTTGCAGTAGGACTCTTGTCTTCATGAGGGCCATGACTGCACCTGTGTTTGCTCATCTTTGTTCCTTCTTCCAGACCCTAGAACTGTTTTTGGTACCCAGCAGATGCTTAGAAATTTAACCTGTCAAGTAGAGGATTGAATGCATCTACTCTGGCCATGCATTGTGCTAGGTGCTTTGAATATAGATATGAATAAGACACAGTTCTTGCCATCAAAGCCTGACAAAGGACTAATCTTCCCAACATGACTTCCTGCGCTGTTGGACTTAAGCAAAGCAATTTAAGTGGACATTCCCGTTAAAGCTCTGGTTTAGGGATCCTAAGGGAAACTCTGCTCCCAAATGTCTCTCCCATGAGCCAGACAGCACATAATACTTTCTGCATTTATTAACAATGGTAACAGCCATGGCAAACATACTTGTGGGTGCCTCTCCTATGTTGGACACTTGTACAATGTGCCTTGCATATATTCTATAATTCTCACAGTCTCCCCTTTATAATAGATGTTACGATCATTTTATTGATGAGGAAAGAGAGGCTAAGAGATGTTATGTGTCCTAGTCGGTATACCAGCTACACAACTGGTAAAATGAGGTAGCTGCTTTCAGCCCTGGCTGCTCAGATTTCAAAGACCAGACCCATAACCACGCTCTGTTCTACCTCCCACTGATAAAGTAATTTTCTCAGGAAAGGGCATTACATTGACAGGCATTACTTGGTCTGACTCTGTCACTTGTGAAAAACAAAATTGGGTACCTTTTGATTTCATTCTTCCAACCATTCTTTGATATGGGGACCAAGTATTGTACCAGTACTTTGTATAGTTGAGGGACTTGGGAGTCCCCAGAGTCACATGGGGAACAAGTAGTAGACTGCTGGTCTGACTAGATGCCTGTACAGTATTCTCTCCACTGTATAGGGAGGGAAGCCTCCAGGCATTTCAGAAAGACATTTTCTGTCCCATGTTTTCACCAAGGGATGGGACTCTATGAAGCATTTCGGCATCCAGTCCTAAGTGGTTTAAGGAGACCAAATTGGCGATTGGAAAAATATATGACCAAAAAGGCCAATGATGGGTCTTGCCTCATCTAGGTCTGCCTTTCTTGAAGGATGAAGAAACAGTCTCTGCCTGCTAGCCTCTCCCACCCTCTAAACCAACGGTTCTCAACAGTGGTGATTTTGCTCCCTGGAACACGTGGCAATGCCGGGAAACATTCTTGATTGTTATAACTCTAGCTGGGTGTATGCCACTGGAATCAGGTAGGAGAGGCGAAACATCCTACAATGTACAGAACAGCCCCCAAAACAAAGAACTGTCAGGTCCAAAAACCCTGCTTCAAAGTAATGTTCTACCTATCCCATAAAAAGCCTTATTCTTTCAAAACGTATAGAAAACCCAGACAGTTCAACGGCCTGGATATCTAAGTTAATCATATAAAATACAATGCATAGGACCACTGAAGAGAAGGGAGATGTTTTCCTTATTTATTTGAACATGATGTTCTTAAAAAATATTTCTCTCACTCCCCAACAGGAAAGACATGTATAGTATCCTAAATGTTAAAAGAATCCAGTACTTTGAAAACAAATTATTATACAGCAACTAATAAGATATCGATTGGGGTCCTTTTTCTATTTAAATAACTTAGAACAAAACAGAATGTTGCAGCTATTTTTTTTAATATAGTCAGTGACGTAAACATCAAACAGATGCACATGGAAAATTAAAACAATTTCCTGTAAATGAAAAGAAAAGTGAAATGAGGTTAATATAAACCTTTAATTCACTGACTCCTTTCTGAGGCTTTGAGAAGCATTAATTTTAGCAATAATTCTGCTTATGTGGCACGTAGTCTGTGCTTTGTTCCCTCTGCTATTTGTTTTGGGGACATATGTGGGTAACCAAGTATTCATCCTTAAGCATCCTGCGGCAGGAACTGGGACCCCAGAGGTGCCGTTGCTAGGGGCCCAGGGCTTCAAACCCAGAGGCTGGGTGGTATCTCTCCAGGGACAGCAACAGCAACCTGTTTTCTTCTTCTTCTTCTTTTTTTTTAAAAATTGAAGTATACTTTATAATCTTATATTACCTTCAGAGGTACAACACAGTAATTCAATACTTTAATAGATCATACTCCCTTTAAAGTTATTACAAAATAATGGCTACATTCCCTGTGCCTTGCAATGTAGTATTCTTCTTGCTTATCTATTTTATACATAGTAGTTTGCATCTTTTAATCCCATACGCCTCTCCACTGGTAATCACTAGTTTGTCAACATGGCTAATCGTCAGGGAGATGCAAATCAAAACCACAAGATATCACCTCACACCTGTCAGAATGGCTATCATCAAAAAGACCACAAGTAGCAAGTGACGGGTGGGATGTGGAGAAAAGGGAACCCTCGTACCCTGTTGGCAGGAAAGTAAATTGCTGCAACAACCTGTCTTCCGAAGCCAGGCTCCTCATTTCAATCTTCTCAAGGCTGCGTCCTCTGCAGAGTAAATGCTTCTTCTCATTAAATATTTCAAAAAACTATTTATTTTTTGATGCAAACCAGGCACTGTGCGAACACTGAGGATGTACAGCAAGAAAATGACAGACGTGACCCCTGCCTTGAGGGAGCTGATAGCCCAGTCAGGGAGAGAGAGAGGCAACTGATAATCTCGTAAATGACTATTCACAAATGTGATTAATGTGATGGGCTAAATAACATAGGATTTGATGAGGGCATATACAGGGGACCCTGATCAAGTCTCCATATCTGGGGGCAGGAGTGGGGTAAGGGGGTGGCGATAGGGTTGACTAGGGAGGTTTCTTCAGGGAGGTGACGATTAAACTGGAATCCGTCAGATTAATGAGCTGTGTGCGGAAAACGTGTGCCAAGCACAACGCGCCCCCTCACAGTTTGTGCTTGCTGACACTTCTGGCTCGAATGTAAATTCACCTTGCACACAGGTCTTCCTGCCTTTTTAGCTGCTGCTACTTCTGCTTATAGCCTTACTGTCAAATACTTCCGCCTTCATTTCATAAGAGGAGCTGGTGAGGTTGGTTCATCTTTTCACCCTTGGCTTGTAGGACTTCTGAGTTATTTCTATTTCTGCAACTGGAGTCAAATTTCTTCTTGGGCAGAAGCCAGGGTCTTCAGATAACCTTGCTTTGCATCCTCTGGAAATCTTCCTGGCCACACGACAATCCCTCTTTCATATGGGCAAAGAGGGAGTTTTGGACTGCATGGCAATGTGACACTTGGGCTAATCCAATGTCATGTGTAATTTCCCTTGTGACAATGAGAGGTGGAAAGGAGAGCATGAGATACTCTTCTACATCTTTATATCTTTCTCTGAATAAACCATTTTGGGCACAAAAGAGAGAGAGGCATGTCCTCCCCCTACATCTCCACTGAGCTTGGCTATAGATGGACCTCTCTATCTGTGCTTCTGAAAATAGGGTATGATCTTGGTTGGATTTCTCAAACTATCTAAGTAAGATGCCTCATAGTTAGAACCTGAGAAAAAGCGTGGATAATATCTTATTATTACTTAATATCATCTTGAGTAGAAAATAAAGTCTTTATTGAAAAACGCTTTTGGGTGATTCCCATGCTTGAGAGTTCACAATCTTTCACCCAATTACTTAATTTAGGACAAGGAGAAGGGGATCTCTTACGTCAGGTCACGAATTACCCTAAAACACACAAGGATGCCATCTGTTACTTCTTTTGTATTCACGACAATGCATAGTAGGGGCTGAACAAAAGGTGATGCCTAAGAAGACTGCCCCATAAATATTCAGTTCAATGAACAAAAGAGGGAGAGCATGAAGTCTTAGCCCTGACTAACTCTTTGGAATCTCATTGACATCCTTTCCCAGAACATTTTCTCATTCTTCTGTTGTAGCACTTATATTACACAATCATCAGTATTATTACTATTGTCATCATCATTGCCAACACCCATTCTGAGTTGCCTACTAAGGGTTGTTACCAAGGGTGACCTCGGCATGATTGCAGAAGCTTGACTGTCTCGGTCATTCACCTTTCCGTCCGTCCATCCATCCATCCATCCATCCATTCATCCATCTAATCACCCAGCCCTTAGGGACCATCTTGGTCCCTAAGTTATTTAAAGTCTGATAACACCATTTTGACCACAGACAACTACTTCTTAGTGGTTTGAGTCCTTAAGATACATACAGTGGGAGAGTGAGGTAGAGTGGGGGACATGAGAGTGTGAGTGTGTGTGTGTGTGTGTGTGTGTGTGTGTGTGTGTGTGTGTGTGAATATGAGTACTCATAGTAGCAAGGACGTACAGATTCCCTTATCAGCTACTTTGGAATGAGACCAATAAATATGTAAAACTATTTTAGAGATTTACATGGCTTTCTCTGGGAAAACCGCAAGGTCTTGAACAAAGACCTTATATGAGAAGCCACAAATAATGAAAGCCACCCGTTTAAAGAAAGCATGCACAAAGAGGAGAAACTAACTCAAGGCAAACGTTGAGAAACAAGGAAGAACCTTAGTGAAGAGGAAGTGGGGTGGGAAGGGGGTAAGCAAAACCCATTATGCTTAAAAAAATTAATGACACTATTTTACTTCTCTGCCAAAAACAGTCTCAGGCATTGAGGCAGAAAGTGGGACTCCAGGAGGAGAAAGGACCCTGACTCTGGCCCTAAAGAATTCCTTGCAGTTCCTCTAGACTCTGCACCCCACCCTGCCACTCAACACCACTAAGCCTGTTTTCTTAATCTCTGTGAAGCTGTCCTTGATTTTCCAAGTCAGTATAAGGCATAACCTCATTTCTGCAACCGTAACTCCCACCCTGTTCATCTTCCGCCTAAGAATTAATTGTTTTATTACACTTTATTTACTTGTCTGAACCCCCTCACCTGGCTGTGGATTTGTGGGCAGGAATTCTGCCCAGGTTGTCTTTTGATTTCTAGAGCTTAGCACAGACAACCTGTTGATACTTAATAAACATTTGAGAAAGGGAGGAGAATTAAAGGAGAAGTTAGATGACTCTACTATAGTTACTAGATAAAAAGACACATTCAGTGAGACTTTAGACATTCGTTCCTTCACTCACTTGTTCAACCAACCAACAAATACCAGTATTTACTAAACGCCAATCACTGGGATAAGACATGATTCTAGCCCTTGAGGGTTTACTCTCTATTAGGGGATTCATACTTATCAATAGGCAAGTAAAATGCAATGTGATACTAAGAGGTAGGTAGTAGTAATGGTTGCACACACTGTGAATATGATTAATGCCATGGAATTGTATACTAAGTGATGGTTAAAATGGCAAATTTTATATTAAAAAAGAATATATATATTTGTGTATAACTGAGTCACTTTGCTGTACAGCAGAAATTAGAACATTGTAAATCAACTATACTTCAATAAAAAATAAATAAAATTTTTTTAAAATGGCAAAGTTTACTGGTGATTACATGGGTGTATACAATTGTCAAAAACTCACCCAACTGAGCATTTAAGATCTGTGCTTTTAATTGTGTGTTACGTATTTCTCAGTTAAAAAGTAAGGTAAATTTTTAAAAAGGAGGTTAAGAGAGGCGTGTTTATAGGAGAAACAGGAGGCACCAAATCCCTAAGTGATGGGGGTCAGAGAAGGCTTCTTTAAGGACAGACACCTAAGTATATGCAACATCAAAGAGATGTTTACACATCTGAAGGAAGGGAAAAGAGACTCAGAGATGGGAAGTGACATGTTCAAGGTCACACCTGGCTGATGGCAGAGCTAGAAAGAAAACCCAGTGTTTTGATTCCTAACCCAGGGCTCATTCCCTAAACCTGTTGTTCTGGTTATTATCTAAGGTCTTTCAGCCCCAAGCTCACTGCCCCATGTTCTGCTCTGTGATACTGCATTTCCCAGACACCTGAGTTTCCAAGTTAGGTTCTGCCGGTGGGAAGCAGGGATGGAAATTTGGAAGGCAGGAGACAGGCAGGGAGAGGGCGCAGCGTGAAGCTCTAGTCCACTGTTTCTCGGTGTTCCAAGTACCAGGGACAAACATCCATTCGAGGTCTGAGCACCAGCCCTGCAGTTTTCCCACAGAGGTTCAAGTGCTAGTCACCTAATGATCCCACTGGGAGGCCCCAGTGCCAAGCCCCTAACCCCAGGGGTATGAGTTCAGGTCTGAACAATGAAATTAAAACCAAACTCATGATCTTTCCTCACCAACCAAGTCTTCTTTTGGTGCTTCCAAGCTTGGGGAATGACAGGTTATCCAAAGAGTTACTCTTGACACTTGCCTCTCCCTCACATCCTCTGTCCAAAACCAACACCAAGTCCTGGCCATTCTACTTCCTAGAAGCCTCTTAGATATGCTCACTTCTTCTCCCTACTCGTGCCCTAGTCTAGGCTACCATCATCTCTTGCCTGGACCTCCAAAATCAACTCCTAACTGATCTGGCCTTCACTCTGCCCCTCCTTGTTGACTTTCCATTCTCCCTTGATTTAATGCAGTTTTCAGCAACTGAATTAGGAGACTTGATGTCTAGTCACAGCTCTGTTGGTATCCAGTACAGTCTTGGGCAAGTCAGTTAATTTCCCTTATTTCTAGTTTCCCCAAATATAAAATATCAGGATCTATACACACACCAATGTTTTTATGAAAAAGGAAGGTTTTACAGAGGAAGTAGCACTGGACCTGGACATTGAAGGATGAGAGGCTTTTGACCTGTGTTTCAAGTGAAAACTATGGCCCAGAGAATGGGTAACGTGTCCTTGTGTGTTTGGAATAGCACAAAGATAGAAAATAGCTGACAACTGTATTACAAAGTTGATTTCCTGGGATATGTGATGAGATGGCCTAGAACAGGGCTCCTTCCCGTCTTCCTCATCTTATCAAGTGGCACCACCGTCTAGGAACTGCCCAATCCAAACCCTCAATCCAAAGCCATCATCTATGATTCTTCTATTTTTTCCCCACCAACCCACATTCAATCCATCAGTAAATCTTGTTGACACTGCGGCCAAACCCAGTCAAACTCCTTCCCACCTCCCACTTCTCTCCTCCGCTACCACTCAAGTCCATGCCACCACTGCAATTGCCTCTTTTTTTTTTTTTTTTTTTTTGCGGTACGCGGGCCTCTCAGTGTTGTGGCCTCTCCCGTTGCGGAGCACAGGCTCCAGACGCGCAGGCTCAGCGGCCATGGCTCACGGGCCCAGCCGCTCCGCGGCATGTGGGATCTTCCTGGACCGGGGCACGAACCCGTGTCCCCTGCATCGGCAGGCGGACTCCCAACCACTGCGCCACCAGGGAAGCCCGCAATTGCCTCTTAAGTGCGTTCTCTTCTTCCACATTCATCCACTTAAAATATGTACATAAAGCAGCCAGACTACCCTTAAAGGTCAATCAGATGATTTTTCTTACTGCGTAAAACTCTCCTTTGGCATCCTCCTTCACTTGGAATAAAATTAAAATTCTTTACCATGACCTGAAAGGCTCATAGGGATTTGCTCCTACTGTGTTTTGCTGCCCAGATTCCCTTCCAGGACAAAGGACTTCTCCTCCCAGCTGTTGGCAGTGCTGCCATCTGACAGTCCTATCAGCACTAGCTGGCAGAGAGCAGCCCAGGCCTACTGACTATTCAACATTGGGACAGGAAGGCTGTCCCCCTTGTCCCAACACTGAAGGGCATCCCAGTTCTGAGCTCCCTGCAGAGTCAGCTGAAGTCTTCTTGTGACTGCACCATAGCCCAACTTCTCCGTCCACGTAATCTTACTCTTTCCTCTTCTCCTCCTAGTTGGTGATCCCAAGAGCCAGGGAACCCAACTGACAACAGCCCCTGTGTAGCCTGTATGCCATTTCCCTTCTCCAAGCCAATCACTTCACCCTTCTTTGCTTCCTATACGGCACCATGCTCCTTCTGGCCTTGGGGCCATTTCTCTTCTGGTTTTCCCCCTCTGTCTGGAAGTCTCTGTCTGCCTTTTGCCTGATTAGTTCCTACTCCATCAATACTCAGTTCCAAAGAGACTTCCTCAGGGAATTCATCCCTGATCCGTCAGACTAGGGCAGGGGTTCCTGTTACAAACTCTGACAACACCCTGTAACTTTTCCTGGCACTTAGCTCTTATGACGTGTTTAAGATCAACCTTTCATGCTAGAATATAAGCTTCAGGCAGGTAGTGGCTTTGCCTGCTTTCTTCCATCATGTCTGCTTAGCACTGAGCAGGCTGCCTTACATTTAATAGATGCTTAATACATTCATTTGTTGGATGAGTGAATGCGTGAATGATTTAATTCCCTTGTTTTGGCCCACGGTGATAGGCAGAAAAAGGCAATGATAAGGGTCTCTGAGTCACTGTGGCTGACAACTGCTTGTTTTCCTGCTCATGAGAAAACAAAGCAAAACAAAGAAATGCAACAAAAGAAACAAAAGCGGCAACTTAGAAAAAGTGTCTGGACCACAGCCAGAGTGAGAAACATGAGTTCCCAGTTAGAGCTGCCATCAATGTTTCAGCCAACGGGATAATCAAAGTAAAATGTCCCCAGGCAAGATTAGCAAGATTCCTTCTCTGTGTCTAATGTGGAGTTAAGTGGGTCCCCAAACGTGCAAAATGTGTCCATTAAATTGGACTCAGCTCAAGTCAAGGAGCATCTGTCTTTTCTTTTAATACTCCTGAGGTTTCCATTTTTACAGTGAAATCTTCCATCTTTTTGGATGGTTATCTGTTGTACAATGAAACAGCCAAATTAAAAAAAAAATACATGAAGGCCTTAATAACTATGACTCAAAATCTAGAAGCCATAAAATAAAAGAATAAATTAAAGTATGTAAAAATTAAAACCACTTGGCCTAGCATTCGAAACCACAAGAGCGGAGAATAAATTCAAAGGACACACCGAGAAATTGCAATTCGTACTGAAAAGTATCCATCTCTCCAATATATAAGGAATGACTTGAAACTGAAAAGAAAAAGGCCAACAATTGTAAAGAAAAATGGGCAAGGGATAGGTATAGACAATTCACAAAGAAGACAAAACAAATGGTATATAAACATATAACGAGAGTCTCAGGTTCCTATGAGAGAAACTACATTGAGACGCCATTTTCTACTTATGATTTTGGTAGAAATCCCAGTGTTTGATCACTCATTTATTGGCGAGGCTTTTGGGAAACAAGCAGTGTCAGTCATCGTTTGTGGATATATAAATTGGTAAGCTCCTAGGGAGGACAATTTGACAGTATCAATTAATAATGCATAGATTCTTTACCCCAGAAATTTCACTTTTAAGAATTTATACTACAGCTGTACTGGTACATGTGTGAAAGGTCTGTATAAAAAGTTTTTCCCTATAGCATTTTTGTAACAGCAAAAGATTAGAAATAACCTATAGCACATTAACCAATAGGATATTTTATGATTGATTTCTATGAGTGATTTGCAAAGAGGTTCAAAATACATTGTCATTTGAAACAAAACAAAATGCACAAGTGTTATGGTAGCTACCTTTTATGTAACTAAGAGGGAAAAATAAGAATACGTATCATATTTTCACAGAGAAATATGTGGAATAACAGGAGTTTTCTTTTTTTTGGTGGTATTGGGGGCATGCGAACCAGAGAGAAGAGAGATTGGAAAGAGACTCTTCATTGAATATTTTTTATTATTTAAAATTCCTGAACAATGTGAGATTCATCACTGAATATTCCGCCTTAAAATTTTGTATCACCTATTCACAAATTAAATAATAACACGGAGAAGCGACTGTGGAATACCACCTGGGTACCTCCCGTACTCCCGGGGTGTGAAGATAGCAGAGAGAGTCCTGGTCTAAGGAGCTTGCAGTCTACTGTGGGGATCACATTTAAACACAGGGAAAAGGAGGAGAGTGCTAGAGGGCTCTATCAAAATGTGAGGTGAAGAAACAAAGTACTGAGCGAGAGAAGGATCAAGAACAAAGTGGTGAGGGCTAGAGTTTAAGAGGGTGAGTTCATAGGAAAGACACAAGGACTAACTAGGTCTTCAAGACTGAGCCTACTTGGGAAGGCAGGAGATCAGGTCAGGAATTGTGCTAAGCCGGTTTCAGGGGCTACATTCTTTAATCTTCCCAACAAACATAATGAGATTGGTATTATCATCATCTCCATTTTTAGATGAGGAATGTAAGTTATGGAAGGGTAAGTAACTTGCTCAAGGTCACTTAGCTAGTAAGCGGTCAAGCCAGGATTCATAGGTACATCTTCCTTCAGTAGCACCCTGTCTCCCCTTTAATAGAAAAGAGATCATTGTTTCTACTGAGGTAAATTTTACACATGGTGAAATGCAAAGATTCCAAATGTTTGTTCAATTTGGTGAGCTTTGACAAACATATAGACTTTTGTAACCAATACTCCAATCAGGACACAGAATGCTTTCATTACTTCATTATTATTTCATTACCTTATTATTACCTTAGAAAGCTCTCTCGTGCCTCCTTCCAATCAATCCTAATCTACTGCAGAAAACCATTGCTCTGATTTCTATCACAATAGTTTTGTCTGTGTTGTTGGACATATCAGTACTGTGTTCATTTTTATTGCTGAGTACTATTCCATTATATGGACATACCACAGTTTGTTTATCCATTCTCTTGCTGATGGACATTTGCTGACAGGTTCTGGATGTTAAATAAAGTTGGTATGGATATTCTTGTATAGGGTTTGTGTAGACATATGTTTTCATTTCTCTTCAATAAACACCTCAGAGTAGAATTGCTGGGTTATAGAATAAGAGTATCTTTAACCTTATAAGGAATTGCCAAACAGGTTTACAAAGTGGCTATCCCATTTTGCAATCCCACCAAAAACATTCGAGAATGCCAGCTGCTCTACATGCTTACCAAAATTTGGTATTGCTTTTTTGATTTTAGCTACTCTAGTGGATATGAAATTGTATCTCATGGTTTTAATTAAAGGTATTCAGCACTTTCATGTGTTACTGGCCTCTCATACATCTTCTTTGTGAGGTATCCAAGTTTTTTTGCCCATCTTTACTTTTTTTTTAAATTAATTTGCAATAGTTCTTTATATATTTGGATACAAACCCTTTGTGCATAATCTATACATTATAAATATTTTATCCCTATCTTTTAATGAGAAGTTTTAAATTTTTATGAAGTCTAATTTATCATTTATGATTAGTGCTTTTTGTATCGTCTAAGAAATCTTCATTTATCCCAAGCTCATGAAGATACTATCCTAAGTTTTTAGTTTTTTTTTTTTTGCGGTACGCGGGCCTCTCACTGTTGTGGCCTCTCTCGTTGCGGAGCACAGGCTCCGGACGCGCAGGCTCAACGGCCATGGCTCACGGGCCCAGCCGCTCTGCAGCATGTGGGATCTTCCCGGACCGGGGCACGAACCCATGTCCCCTGCATCGGCAGGCGGACTCTCAACCACTGCGCGACCAGGGAAGCCCTATCCTAAGTTTTTTTGTTTTTTTTCCTAGAAGTCTTCATGTTTAGGTCTAAAGTTCAAGCTTTTATGTTTAGCTCTACGATCCATGTAGAATTAATTTCTGTATATGGTATAAAGTCCTTCCTTCCTTCCTTCCTTTCTTCCGCCTTCCTTCCCTCCCTCCCTCCCTCCCTCTCTTCCTTCTTTCCTGCATACTTATCTAATTTTTCCAGGACAAATCATTGAAAAGATTTTATTTTCTCCAGTAAATTGCCATGGGTTCTTTGTTGAAAATCAACTGAAAAATACGTGTAGGTCTACTTCTGGACTCTGTATTCAGATTCATTGATTTATTTGTTTACCCTTATACCAATGCCACACTGTCATGCTTCCTGTAGTTTCATAGAAAGTCTTAAAATAAGGTAGTGTGAGGCCCTCCAAATTTATTTTTCTGGGTCAAACTTGTTTTGGCTGTTTCAGGTTCTTTTCATTTCCATATACATTTTAGAATCATCATATCACTTTCCTCAAAAAGCCAACTTGACTTTTATTGGGATTGCTTTGAATGTCTTTCAAGGAAAGACAAGTTATTTTTCAAGGAATCTGTCCAATTAATCTAAGTTGTCAAGTTTTATTGGTATAAAGCTGTTTATACTATTTTCTTATTACCCTTTAATGTCTGTAGGACATGTAACGACACACCTTCTTTCATTACTGACATTTGTAATCTGTATTCTCATCCTTTCTTCATTAATCAGTCTCACTACGGGTTTATCAATTTTATTAATATTTTCAAAAAATAGCCTTTTTGTTTTGTTAAATTTTTCTATTGTTTGTCTTTCATTTCATCTCATTGAATTTTGCCCTTATATTTATTATTTCTTTCTTTCTATTTACTTTGGTATTGATTTGCTCTTTTCTTTCTAATTTCTTAAGGTGTAAACATAAATCACTGATTTTTGCCCTTCTTCTTCTTTTCTAAATAAGCATTTAAATTTACAAATTTCCTTCTAAATGCTGGTTAACCAATATCCCGCACATTTTGATATGCTGTATTGTCTTTAGCATTCATTTTGAAATATTTTCTAATTTCTTCTGTGGTCCATGTGTCATTTAAAAATGCATTGTTTAGTTCTAAAATATTTGGAGAGTTTTAAGATATTTTATTGGCATTAAGTTCTAACTTAATGTCGTTGTGGTCAGAGACTATGCTTTTATCTTAATCTTTTAAAAGTTATTGAGACTTATTTTATATTTTAGGATATGGGGTATTCTGGTGAGTATTCCACATGCACTTGGAAATAATGTATATTCTGCAGTGATTTCATATGGTCTATAAATATCATTTAGGTCAAGGTGATTAATAGCATTTGGATATTCTATATACAACACTTGCTCTATCAGTTACTGTCTACTTGTCTACTTGTTTTACCAATTACTGAAAGAGGGAGGTTAAGATCTCCAACTATAATTGTAACTTTATCTTAATTCTGCCTTTAGTTCTGTCAGCTTTTGCTTCATGTATTTTGAACCTCTGTTTCTAAGTTAATAGACATTTATAATTGCTATGTCTTCCTGATGAAATGACCCTTCTATCATTATGAAATGTTTGTCCTTTTCTCTGATGTTACTCCTAAGTCATCTTTGTTTGATATTATGTAGCCACATTAGCTTTCCTCACAGTTTGCATGATACATTTTTCCATCTTTTTGCTTTTAACCTTACTTGATATTTAAAGTGTGTATCTTACAGACAACAAATAGGTCTTGCTTTTGTTTCTCGTTTAAAAGTCTCTGCCTCTTAATTGGTAGCTTAAGCTATTTATTCTTAATGTAATTATTGATAATGTTGGGTTTAAGACTACTGCCTTATTATTTGTCTTCTATCTGTCCGGAATTCCTCTTCATTCTTCTATTTGTTCTTTCCTATTTCTTGTTAGGCTAATCAGGTATTTTTAAATATACCATTTAATTCCTTTCTTGGCTTTTTAGTTTTTTCTCTAAGTATTTGAATAGGCATTATCTCCTAATGGCAGTCTATTTAGAATTAATATTGTACCGCTTCCTACAAAATACTTAGAAAAGTATTTTATTACCTCTATGTCCTCTGTGCTATTCTTGTTTTGCATCTTCCATCTGTCACACAGTAGGAACATGATAAATATGTATTGAATGAATTGATGACAGGTCAGAGTAAAATATACAAGAGAAGAGAAATGTCTCATTATAACTTTGACCACAGTTAGTCTTGCTGTGTTTCCTAAGTCCAAGGTTAGTGGTATTCGTATGACTTCACCGCGATCATCATTTTCAATTAGCTGCTTACTGAATATCTAGGGGGTGCAGTGGTGACAGAACAGAAAGAGGAGGAAACAGAGTCAGGACTCTTGTTTTGCAAGTTAAAGAAACCCATGTCAAACTGGTTAAGCTAAAAACAAAGGAGAAGGACAGGTATTGATCAGCTTTCATAAATGAGAAGTTTAGGAATGCTTTCTCCAAAGGCTCAAACAATGTCATTAAGCCTCTCTGTGTCTTTCTCTCTTTTCTCTCTCCCCTCTGTCTCTGCTTCTCTTTGTTTGTTGGCTGGAGGTAGACTCTCCCTAACGTGGCAGAAAAATATTTTCTGGAAACCCCAGGCATGTATTTTTTCAGCTTGTCAGAGTTACAGATTTTTTTTTTTTGCGGTACCCGGGGCTCTCACTGTTGTGGCCTCTCCCGTTGCGGAGCACAGGCTCCGGACGCGCAGGCTCAGCGGCCATGGCTCACGGGCCCAGCCGCTCCACGGCATGAGGGATCTTCCTGGACTGAGGCACGAACCCGTGTCCCCTGCATCAGCAGGCGGACTCTCAACCACTGCGCCACCAGGGAAGCCCCAGAGTTACAGATTTTGATTGGCTCTGCTTAAGTCACATGGCCTATTCTGACCCCATCACTGTTCACCAAGGAACTTGGTATTGTGATTGACCACCACTGAGTCATGGGCTTTCGTGCTCATTGGCCAGGGAATGACTGATACTCCCAACAGGGTCTTGTGGAATGAGGAATGAGTTCTTCTAAGGAATCCGAAGAAAGCAAATGGGAAAGTCTGTTGGGCAAACAAAAACTGGCCACTGCAGGGTACTATAATTTCCTTTAAAGTCCTGCGCCCACTAGCTTCTCTACGACTTTAGCCAAATTACTTCCCTTCTCTAGCTCCATTTTCTCATCTGCACAATGATCTCTGATATTTATTCTATCTCTACTTTGGAAGCAGTATAAATGTCTCTCAAAAGTGGAAGGAATAAATTATAAAATGCTCCTATAATGAAATACAACACAGTAATGAAAATGAATTAACTAAAATTACATATTCCAACACAGATAAATCTTAAAAACATAATGTTGACCAAAAATGTAATTTGAAAAAGGCTATGGACCACACTATACCACTTAAATAAAATTTTAGAACACAAGATAAAAATATAAAAGCATGATTAATACAAAATTTGGGACCGTAGCCACTGCTATGAAGGGAGGGATGGGAATGGGAGGTGGGAAGAGTACAGAGGGGGCTTCAACTCAGTAACACCTGGAATGTTTTGCTTCTTAAAAAAGATATGAAAAAATATGGCATAATATTATGATTTGATAAAGTTGAGTGGCTGGGGCATGAGTATTTGTTACTTTCTATGCTAAACTTTTCTGTATGCTCAAAATATTTCAAAATGCCAATGCCAATAGTTATCAATACAATACTATTTATCATGTTCTAGGCATTCATGTAATGACTTTACATAAATCATCTCATTTAATCAAAGTATTAGCTATCTATTGGACGGCACACAGCATGACTGGGAAACTCTAAGTGACTGTGCAGGCAGGTAGTGGGAGGCAGGTCTAGAACTACGGGATGTAGTGTAGTGATGGAGGCCAAGAATACCAGCCCAAGGCCTAAGGAAGTCTAGAAAGATAGCAAGGCAGAGAGAGGCACCTCAGAGCTAGGCTTTAGGAAGGACAAGGGCAAACTGGGAGATTAGAGGGAGGAGCCTAAAGTATGGAACCAGCCATGAGGCTATCCAGCGAAGGGGGGGTAATGGAGGTGGTGGCCGACAGTTGGACAGGTGGAGATGGACCAAGAGTGTCCAAGAACTGAACTAAGCGTTTTACAGTTGCTATCTTGTTTAATCCTCACCAAAGCCCCATAGGGTAAGTACTATAACACCCATTTTGTTGATGAGGAAACTGAGTCCCTACTCTCTGAGACCTGGTTCCTGATGGCAAATCCCTCTGCTCTAGAAGGAAAAAAGAAACTATGACATCTACCTTCTGTCAGCCCTTCCCAACTTACAGTTTCTGAGAACTTCCCTGCAGTGACCTAAAAAAAAAAAATCTTCCTTGCTACTAAATATAGACCAGTGAAATTACTCATTATTAGATTGTTCTTGCCTTAAAAAAAAATCTACAGATAGTTTTCTGGAATGGTGGAATAGAGAAGAAAATAGCCTCATTTCTTTAAAAAGTAAATGGGACTGTTAGAAGTGGCTCATGCACTGGAGTTTCACAAGGAGAGTTCACCCAGGTAAAACTGTGTGCAGCAGGAAGTTTGCTTTGGTAGTGCTGTGCCTCTCTGTCCAGGAACTTTTAGGAAGAGAGGTGGCGCTTCCTAGAAGTTTTTCCCCGCAGTGTCTATTACCAGCTTTAATGAAGACCCACTGCAGGCTAAGCCCTGTGTGTGGATGGGTGGTACAGGACCCCGCCCTCAAGCTGCTGATGAAAGCTTAGCCACAGAGAACAGCAGGGCACAGGGCACAGAGAACCTTCACCACTATGCTCATAAAATTAAGTTTGTCAGTTTGCCTGTCATCACATCCCAGGAAACAGCTGGATAGACTTTCATGATACCTGGAGGGTACGTTTGGGAGAGTCTGACATAAAACGTAGGCTCTATGGAGTAGACAAGAATTAACTCTGGATGCCAAGGAGGGCATTTCAAATAGATGGGCAATTATCCTCCAGGGCACCTGAAACTGGATAGAACAAGTCTGTGAGACCAACAATTGGGAGAAGTATGGCGTGGCATAATAATACTATTAAGAAGAACTAACGTTTGTTGAGTGCTTACTTTGTGTTAAGATGAAGCAGACAGATTACCAAAACAATGGCTTTATATAGGAGCCTGAAGAGGAAAGTCACTGACAGCAGATGCTCGCAACTGTCAGCACTTATTAGCAATGGTCTAGTTGCTCTCCCCAGGGCAAATATATACAGTGCTTCAGGATGAGTAGCAGCAGGAATTCATTTATTTTACTACATTTATTAATTCTCCTGAGCAATGTCAAGGAGGCCCATTACTTCTTCTACCACCACCATTAATAATAGCTACCATTTGCCATGGGCTTGCTACGTGCCAGGAAGTGAACTACGTGCTTTTGCACTGGTTATCTTGTTTATTCCTCACGACAACCTATGAGGCAGGTACTATAATGATGCCCATATTAAAGAGAAGGAAATTGAGGCTGAGTAATGACCCACTAACATGTGCTAGGCCGCCACGATTAGGATAAACCTTCTCAAACCCCAATCAGACCCATATATTTTGGAACAACAAAATATCTCCGCGTGATTTATGTATTTATAAGAATTTTAACCAATGTATAAAAATTCACATACACTTATTCAATAATGAATCATTTCTATTGAAATATTAAAATGATATCAAATGAACACTGTCCTTGGAAAGTCTGGGCTGGAGGGTTCCTGGTTTGGGGTACAGAGGGGGAAATCATGCCCAACAGAGGTATGCCAATGCCACTTGGTTCCTCCCTGTACCACCTCTGCCCTGTTTTGAGCATCTCTGCCCAGACTTCTGTGTTCTCCATGACTCCAGCCTCCTTCCTTTGCCAGTCCTGAAATTCAGATCCAATCGCACTCCTCTTCTGCTAAGAAACCTTTAATGATCCATTATTTTCAGGATCAAATCCAAACTCTTTAACGTATCTTCTGGGGCTCTTCACGGTCTTCTCGCAGCCTGCCTCATCAGTCTCTATGCAGCCTCACACCAAGGATAATTTTAGATATTTAAAAGTAAGTTAATAATTTAAATTAAAAAATTTTTAAATAAAAATAATTTTATTGAAATAAAATCATACTTAAATCCCTTTCATCTCTGTGGTGTGCAGCAGAGTTTAGAAAGTACACTCACATACATTAAGCCGTTTGATGTTCATAACAACAATACCAGGCAGGCAGGCAGGTGAGCATCCCTATTTTTTAAAATAAACTTTTCATTTTATAATAGATTTAGATTTACAGAAAAGTTTAAAGACAGTGCAGAAACTTCCTAATACCTCACAACCAGTTTCCACTATTATTTATATTTTGCATTAACGTGGTACATTTGACACATTTATGAACCAGTATTGATCCATGACTATTAGCTGAAGTCCATACTTTCTCCAGATTTCCTTACTTTTTCCTCACTGTCCTTCTTGTGGTCCAGGATCCCATCCAGGAAACTATATTACATTTAGTTCTTATGTCTTAGGCTTCTCTTGGCTGTGACAGTTTTTCTGACTTTCCTTGTTTTTTATGACCTTTACAGTTTGAGGAGTACTGATCAGGTGTTTTGTACAATGTCCCTCAGTTGGGATTTTTCTAATTTTTTTCTCATGATTATTCTGAGGTGATACATTTTTAGGAGGAAGACCCCAGAGAAGAAGCACTTTTCTCATCCCATCGTACTAAGGGTGCATACGTTCAAGACGTGGTAATATATACAATGGAATATTACTCAGCTTTAAAAAGGAATGAAATTTTGCCATTTGCAGCAACATGGATGGACCTAGAGATTGCATACCAAGTGATGTAAGTCTAACAGACAAATATTCCATGATATCACTTATATGTGCAATCTAAAAAACTAATCCAGATGAATCTATTTACAAAACAGAAACAGACTCATAGACACATTAGAAAACAAACTTGTGGTTATGATAGGGGAAAGGGAGAGATGAGGGATAAATTAGGAGTATGGGATTAACAGATACACACTACTATATATAAAATAGATAAGCAACAAGGATTTACTATATAGCGCAGGGAACTGTATTCAATATCTTGTAATAACCTATAATGGAAAATAATCTGAAAAAAATATAAAACTGAATCACTTTGCTGTACACCTGAAATGAACACAATATTGTAAATCGACTATACTTTACTAAACAAAAAGATGACTTATCACTTTAGATGCGAGCTTTGGTCACCTAGCTCAGTCAGTGTTTGTCAGATTTCTCCCCTGTGAAGTGACGCTTTTTCCTTCCTTTTCCACACTGCACTGTTTGGAGGGAAGTCGCTATGCACAGCCCACCTGGTGGTGGGGACTGATGCCCTCCTTCTTGAGAATATTTACTTATTTGGAATTCTTCTGCATGGCAGATTAGTTCTTTGCCCCCATTTATTTATTCCATCCATCATTTATATCAGTGTGGACTTATGAGTATTTATTTTTTACTTTGGGTTCTAATTCAATACTACTTTATTTCTTCCTCAAATTGCGCCACCTGGGGCCACTGGGAGCTCTTTCAGTGGCTCCTATGCTCCTTTGACAGGCTCATCTTGTAAATTTCCTGCCCCAGATCTAGGGTTTGTCATTTCTCCAAGCAGCCCTGGTTCCCTTCATTGGAGGATGGTATTAGAAACCGAGATCTAGGCAT
The DNA here is from genome assembly GCF_964270905.1 of Leucopleurus acutus. Taxonomy (NCBI): domain Eukaryota; kingdom Metazoa; phylum Chordata; class Mammalia; order Artiodactyla; family Delphinidae; genus Leucopleurus; species Leucopleurus acutus. Next base: position 56,255,074 of record NC_139145.1, on the reverse strand, counting down.
TGGGAGGTAGTTGCTCCCAGGCCTTCTCAGCTAAGGTAGCTATCACCCCTATTTTCTGTTGGAGAACAGTAAGGGTCCAGAATATTTTCATTATTTCTTGAAAACACCAAAAAACATCCTACAGTCTCACCACCTTTGAACACCTCTGCCTCACTTTTCTGTGCAGTGAAGTAGCTTCTGGGGTGCACCTTGTGAGTTTCCTCCTCTGAAACGCCCTCTCCGACTGCACTTGTTCATAGCATCAGCATATGTTCGAATTAGTTAACGCCCGCCTGATCAGCTGCTCTGTGTTGCTCATCTAGCATACCTAGTAGGTGCTCAATAAACACTGAATGAACTGTGTTTACAAACACAGATACGATTTGAAAATAAAGAATAGGCAGAGGTGTGAAGAGGACGCCTTGCAGGATGCCTGAAGTCCCCTGACCTCTGCCCTCCCCACTTCCCACTAAGAATTCTTCCATTTAGTTAAGATTTATGGCATCATATGTGGAAGACAGGGCCATAGCGTCCTTGTAGGTCATCCAGGTAAGGTTTTCTCGGTCTGAGTCCTATAGCAGCTATTCCTAAACATGACTACACATAAGAATCACCTGGGAGCTGTTAGTATACCGAGTCCTTCCCCCAACCTCCACTCCAGAAATGTGGTTTCCGAATGTCTGGAATGGGGACTGGAGAACTGTATTCAACACCCTCCCCCGAAGAAAGCAAGCCAGTGAAGCCAAAGCAGGCTGTCTGCAACCTAATAATTTTGGAACGTCTGTGAAATACAGCCTCTCCGATCCAATCTGTAATATTTGAACAGTTAAAAAAACTGCTGCTGGAACCTACATCTCCTCCCATGGTAGACATACAGGGGAAGTAAAATATATCAGCCTCAGAGGAGCCTGTTGAAGACTTCAGTATTAGAACCTTAAAATTCTCTTTACAAGGTTAAACTGGGCCAAATCAAATTTGAAAGGGACAGTTCAGAGTTTGATAACTGGGCAGTCCATCTAGTCTCAATGGTCATGATTTATTTGAAGCTCCCTCATCCTGTGCTGTGGTTTTGAGAAATATTCTGCTGGGAACAAAGGACTGAGTTAACAGGGTAAAATCTGTCAGTCCTTACAGCTGTTCCACAGTTGCTTAGGGATGCGGCCTTACTCGTCTTCCACAAGCAAAGCTGGTTTTACAGTAAACCTGTTTTCTAGCAAATATCTTCTTTACAAGTAAATTTAGAAAAGACTTTTCTTTCCTCCTTTCCCTTTCCTCCTTCCCTCCTTCTACACTCACAAAACTCATTTGTTTGAATTCAGAATAGGGTAAAACCTGAGTTTTATAATATTTTTAAAAGAATTATAGTTTATAGCTTTCCACTATATTTCGTGACACAGATGAAGCTGGAAACATTGACAGAAATGTTGATACAATGAGATTTTTCAAAGCTAAGCATTATAGACGAGCACACTTGTAACTAGTTGGAATGCACCATTTCTGGGAAATAGTTTTTTGTAAAAATTAATGTCGCTGATGTCTTAACATTTTTTTAATTATAGAAGTATACTCTTCCTCTCACAACCTTGCTCATTTTATGATTTTTCTTAACAGGATGAATTTGTTTCAGAGTCCGTTAAAGGTAAACACTTCAGTCTGGTCCCAAATGACCACACATTTTACTAATCTTTGTGATGATGATGATTATGAGGATAATAATAAAAAGTCAATGATTCTGAGTGCTTGCCTTGTGCCAGGCACTTTACACGCATTGTTTTATCCAACCTTCATACTGACCCTATGAAGTGGATAGATATTATTATTATTCCCATTCTCTGAGAGGTTATTAAATAACCCACCTAAAGTCAAACTGCTAATAAATGGAAGACTTAGCTTGACTCTATAGCACAACAGACCCCACTTTGGACCATTACGCTAGAGCATCCCAATGACTCATCCAGGAGCTAGGGCTGTACACATTGATATGAAGATGACAACAATGTTGATAGAAAAAAATTTATATACACAAAATTTTTAAAGTCTTCTCAAGCTTTCACTGAAGAGTGACATCAGCAACATGGTGGAATCAGAGTTTTCAGCTGTCATCCCACCCACAGAACATCAATTTTGACAACTTCCATGGATGAAAGTACCATTATGGGAGTCTGAAAATCCAGCAGAGAAGTTCCAGCACATGACTGGAGAAAAAAATAATCCATGAATACACACGATGAAGAGGGTAAGAAGAAGAGTTTCACTTTATCTGCATCACCCCGCTCCCAAGGTGGCACAGCCTGATGCCAAGAAAGACCTCCTCAGCCCCCATTTCTCCCACAGGGGCAAGTGAGAGTGTAGCCAGTAAGAGCCCAGCTTTCCAGCTGTATGGAATGTAAACCAAGAGGCACACTTGTTTCTCCCTCACCCAAAATACTGAGGGGATCAGCACGGCTAAATGGTTGGGAGAGACTGGGAGCAGGGAAGAGAAGTGGGGACTCATAGCCACCAGGATTCAGAACTCAACAAAGAGGGCTGTGGGTCCTATTAATGGCTTTACAGACTCCATCAGGAGGTCGGCCTTGCTTCTGGACTCCCCAAATGGCCCAGAGGCACCCCCAATTTTCTGGTGCCTCCCCCCAACCATAGCTGGTTCCTGGGTGCTCCCCCACCACTAGGTGAGTGCGAGTTTTTGCAGACAGCTCACAAGCAAACCCTGAAAGCTGGCTGTGGTATTGGGAGAAGGCACACACACTTAGGCATGTCTAGGTAGCACCCTGGGGAAAACAAACAGAAGGCTCCTTGTTTGGTCTTGGTGATGATTTCTGGGGCTTGACAGCAAAAGCAAAGGCAACAAAATAAAAAAATAAGTGGGATTACATCACACTAAAAAGCTAGGAAACCATCAACAAAATGAAAAGGCCACGTACTGAATAGGAGAACATATTTGCAAATCATATATCTGATAAAGGGTTAATATAAAAAAAATATAAAGAACTCATTCAACTCAATAGCAAAAAAACCCCCAATCTGATTAAAAAACGGGCAGAGTATCTGAATAGACATTTTTCCAAAGAAGACATACAGATGGCCACAAGGTACATGAAAATGTGCTCAACATCACTAATAATCAGGGAAATGCAATTCAAAGCCACAATGAGATACCACCTCACACCTGTTGGAACAGCTATCATCAAAAAAACAAGAGATGACAAGTCCAGGATGTGGAGAAAAGGGAACGCTTGTGCACTGTAGACAGGAACATAAATTGGTATAGTCACTGTGGACAACAGCATGGCAGATCCTCAACAGATTAAAAGTAGAACTACCATATGATCCAGCAATTCCACTTGTGGGTATTTATTTGAATAAAAAAACACCAAGTCAATAAAATACCTGTGCCTCAGGGATCATTGCAGAGTTATTTACGATAGTCAAGACATGGAAACAACCTAAGTCTCCATCAATAGATGAATGGATAAAAAATGTGATATATATATCCACAATGGAATATTATCCGGCCATAAAAGGAAGGAAATCTTGCCATTTGCAACAACATGAATGGACCTTGAGGGCATTATGCTAAGTGAAATAAATCAGATAGAGAAAGACAAATACCATGTGATCTCATTCATATGTGGAATAAACAAAAATGAAAACAACAATGAACTCAAGAAAGGCTGAAGCCTGAACTCATAGATACAGAGAACAGATTAGTGTTGCCAGAGGTGGGGCTTAGGGAGTGGGTGAAACAGGTGAAGGTGGTCAAAAGGTACAAACTTCCAGTTATAAAATAAAATAAATCCTGGGGATGTAATGTATAGCAATGGTGACTATAGTTAATAATACTGTATTGTATATTTAAAAGTTGCTAAGAGAGTAGATCTTAAAAGTTCTCATCACAAGAAAAAAATATGTAATGATGTGTGGTAATAGATGTTAACTAGACTTAACTGTGGTGGTCATTTTTGTAATATGTACATATATCAAATCATTCTGTTGTACACCTGAAATTAATAAAATTTTATGTCAATTACATCTCAGTTAAAAAAAAAGAAAAAATTAAATTGAAGAAGTTGATCTGGTGTGATGATAGGTATGCCTGAAGAGGCATCTTTGAGACTCACATATCCCCTTGGTACTTGATAATGCAAGAGGAAAGCATTTCTCAAATAAAAGCAAATCTTCCAACCAAAGCATGGGCAACATTTAGCCTGATTTCTTACAAACCTTATAGACAGGTGTTTTTTAATGCTTCACCACCAGGAGTTGAGAAACCATGTCTGTGGGCCAAATTCTATGTGTTTTTTTTTTGTAAGTAAAATTTTACTGGAACACACACACACACACACACACACACACACACACACACAATGCAACTGACTTGTATGTTGATTTTGCATCCTGAAAACTTGCTGAATTCATTTACTAGTTCTAACAGTTTTTTGATAGAGTCTCCAGGATTTTCTATATACAAGATCATGTCGTCTGCAAACAGGGACAAATTTACTGTTTTTTCTGGTTTGGATGCCTTTTATTTATTTTTTCCTGCCTAATTGCTCTGGCTAAGGCTTCTAATACTATGTGGAATAGAAGTGGTGAGAATGGGCATTCTTTCTTGTTCCTGATCTTAGAGAAAAAGCTTTCAGCTTTCACCACTGAGTATGATGTTCACTGTGGGCCTGTCATATGTGACTTTTATTATGTTGAGGTACATTCCTTCTATACCTAATTTGTTGAGTTTTTATCATGGAAGGATGTTAAATTCTGTCAGATGCTTTTTCTCCATCATTGAGATGATCATATGATTTTCATCTTTCATTCTGTTAATGTTGTGTATCATATTTATTCGCTTGCATGTGTTGAACTGTCCTGGAATCGCAGTGATAAATCTCACTTGGTCATGGTGTATTATCCTTCTAATGTGTTCTTGAAATCAGTTTGCTAGTATTTTGTTGAGTATTTTAGTATCAATGTTCGTTATGGATATTAGACTGTAATTTTTTTTTCTTGTAGTGTTCTTGTCAGGCTTTGGTACCAGGGTAATGCTAACCTGGTTCTGGAAGTTGTCACTCTTCTTCAATGTTTTAGAAGAGTTTAAAAAGGATTGGTATTAATTATTTAAATGTTTGGTAGAATTCACCTGTGAAGCTATCTAGTCCTGGGCTTTTCTTTATTGAGAGATTTTTGATTACTGATTCAGTCTCTATAATCATTATTGGGCTATTCAAATTTTCTTTATGACTTAGTCTTGGTAGGTTGTATGTTTATAGGGACTTAATTATTTCTTCAATTTGTTGTCATATAATTGTTCATAGTAGTCTCTTATGATCCTTTGTATTTCTGTGGCATCACTTGTAATGTCTTTTCTTTCAATTCTAATTTTATTTACTTGAGTCCTCTCTCTTTTTTTCTTGGTAAATCTAGCTAATGGTTTGTCTATTTTGTTTAGCTTTAAAAAAACAGCTCTTAGCTTCATAGATCTTTTAAACTGTGTTCTTAGTCTTTATTTCATTTATTTCTGTTTTGTTTTCTTTTTAGAATTTTCAGGATTTGGTAAGTTGTTTTTTAAAAAAATATTTTTTTATTTATTATGGCTGTGCCGGGTCTTAGCTGTGGCACACAGGATCTTCGTTGCAGCATGCAGGCTTCTCAGTTGCAGCATGCAGACTCTTAGTCGTGGCATGTGAATTCTTAGTTGTGGCATGCATGTGGTCTGATCTTTCTTATTTCCTTCCTTCTACTAACTTAGTTTGCTCTTTTTCTACTTCCTTGAGGTATAAAGTTGTGTTGTTTACTTGAGACTTTTTTCCCTTAATGTAGGCATTTATCACTATGAACTTCCCTCTCAGAACTGCTTTATTTGTTTTGTTTTATATCCCATAAGTTTTGGTATGTTGTATTTCCATTTTCATTTGTCTCAAGATTTTTTTTAACTTCAATTTTTTTAACAGATCTTTATTGGAGTATAATTGCTTCACAATACTGTTAGTTTCAGTTGTACACCAAAGTGAATCAGCCATATGAAAACATATGTCCCCATGTCCCTTCCCTCTTGAGCCTCCCTCCCATTCTCCCTATTCCACCCCTCTAGGTCATCGCAAAGCACCAAGCCGATCTCCCTGTGCTATGCTGCTGCTTCCCACCAGCGAACTATTTTACATTTGGTACTGTATATATGTTGATGCTACTCTCACTTTGCCTCAGCTTCCCCCTCCCACCCCAAGTCCTCAAGTCCATTCTCTATGTCTACCTCTTTATTCCTGCCCTGCAACTAGGTTCATCAGCCATTTTTTTTTTTAGATTCCATATATATGTGTTAGCATACGGTATTTGTTTTTCTCTTTCTGACTTCACTCTGTATGACAGACTCTAGGTCCATCCACCTCACTACAAATAACTCAATTTTGTTTCTTTTTATGGCTGAATAATATTCCATTGTATACATGTGCCACATCTTCTTTATCCATTCATCTGTCAATGGACATTTAGGTTGGTTCCATGTCCTGGCTATTGTAAATAGTGCTGCAATGAATACTGTGGTACATGTCTCTTTTTGAATTATGGTTTTCTCACAGTATATGCCCAGTAGTGGGACTGCTGGGTCATACGGTAGTTCTATTTTTAGCTTTCTAAGAAACCTCTATACTGTTTTCCTTAGTGGTTGTATCAATTTACATTGCCACCAACAGTGCAGGAGGGTTTCCTTTTCACCACACACTTTCCAGCATTTATTGTCTGTAGATTTTTTGATAATAGCTATTCTGACTCGCTAGAGATGATACCTCATTGTAGTTCTGATTTGCATTTCTCTAATAGTGATGTTGAGCATCTTTTCATGTGCCTCTTGGCCATCTGTATGTCTTCCTTGGTGAAATGTCTATTTAGGTCTTCCACCCTTTTTTTTTTTTTTTTTTTTGCGGTACGCAGGCCTCTCACTGCTGTGGCCTCTCCCATTGCAGAGCACAGGCTCTGGACACGCAGACTCAGCGGCCTTGGCTCACAGGCCTAGCCACTCCGTGGCATGTGGGATCTTCCCGGACCGGGGCATGAACCCGTGCCCCCTGCATCGGCAGGTGGACTCTCAACCACTGCGCCACCAGGGAAGCCCTTCCACCCATGTTTTAATTGGATTGTTTGTTCTTTTGATATTGAGCTCCATGAGCTGTTTGTATATTTTGGAGATTAATCATTTGTCTGTTGCTGCATTTGCAAATATTTTCTCCCATTCTGAGGGTTGTCTTTTTGTCTTGTTTATGGTTTCCATTGCTGTGCAAAAGCTTTTAAGTTTAATTAAGTCCCATTTGTTTATTTTTGTTTTTATTTCTGTTACTCTAGGATGTGGATCAAGAAAGATCTTGCAGTGGTTTATGTCAAAGAGTGTTTTTCCTATGTCTTCCTCTAAGAGTTTTATGGTGTCTGGTCTTTAATCCATTTTGACTTTATTTTTGTGTATGGTGTTAGGTGGTGTTCTAATTTCATTCTTTTACATGTAGCTTTCCAGTTTTCCCAGCACCACTTATTGAAGAGGCTGTCCTTTCTCCACTGTATGTTCTTGCCTCCCTTGTCATAAATTAGATGACCATACGTGCATGGGTTTATCTCTGGGCATTCTATCCTGTACCATTGATCTATATTTCTGTTTTTGTGCCAGTACATACTGTCTTGATTACTGTAGCTTTGTGGTATAATCTGAAGTTGGGGAGCCTGATTACTCCAACTCCATTTTTCTTTCTCAAGATTGCTTTGGCTATTCGGGGCCTTTTATGGTTCCATACAAATTGTAAAATTTTTTGTGCTAATTCTGTGAAGAATGCCATTGGTAGTTTGATAGGGATTGCACTGAATCTATAGATTGCTTTGGACAGTATAGTCATTTTCACAATATTGATTCCCCCAACCCAAGAACGTGGTATATTTCTCCATCTGTTTGTGTCATCTTTGATTTATTTCATCAGTGTTTTATTGTTTTCTGAGTACGAGTCTTTTGCCTCCTTAGGCAGGTTTATTCTGAGGTATTTTATTCTTTTTGTTGCAGTGGTAAATGGGATTGTTTCCTTAATTTCTGTTTCTGATTTTTTGTTGTTGCTGTACAGGAATGCCAGAGATTTCTATGCCTTAATTTTGTATCCGGCAAGCTTCAAATTCATTGATTAGTTCTAGTAGTTTTCTGGTGGCATATTTAGGATTTTCTATGTATAGTATCATGTCATCCGCAAACTGACAGTTTTGCTTCTTCTTTTCCAATTTGTATTTCTTTTATTTCTTTTTCTTCTCTGATTGCCATGGCTAGGACTTCTAAAACTATGTTGAATATGAGTGGTGAAGTGGACATCCTCGTCTTGTTCCTGATCTTAGAGGAAATGCTTTCAGTTTTTCACCATTGAGTATGATGTTTGCTGTGGGTTTGTCATATATGTGTTTATTATGTTGATGTAGGTTCCCTCTATGCCCATTTTCTGGAGAGTTTTTTTAATCATAAATGGGTGTTGAATTTTGTCAAAAGCTTTTTCTGCATCTATTGAGATGATCATATGGTATTTATTCATCAATTTGTTTATGTGGTGTATGACATTGATTGATTTGTGTATATTGAAGAATCCTTGAATCCTTGGGATAAATCCCACTTGATCATGATGTATGATCCTTTTAATGTGTTGTTGGATTCTGTTTGCTCATATTTTGTTCAGGATTTTTGCATCTATGTTCATCAGTGATATTGGTCTATAATTTTCTTTTTCTGTAATAGCTTTTTCTGGTTTTGATATCAGCGTGATGGTTGCTTCATAGAATAAATTTGGGAGTGTTTCTCCCTCTGCAATTTTTTGGAAGAGTTTGAGAAGGATCGGTGTTAGCTCTTCTCTAAATGTTTGATAGAATTTGCCTGTGAAGCCGTCGAGTCCTGGACTTTTGTTTGTTGGAAGATGTTAAATTATGGTTTCAATTTCATTACTTGTGATAGGTCTATGTTTTCTAATTCTTCCTGGTTCAGTCTTGGAAAATTGTACATTTCCAAGAATCTGTCCATTTCCTCATGGCTGTCCATTTTACTGGCATTATACTTGTTTGTAGTAGTCTTTTATAATCCTTTTTATTCTGCAGTGTCAGTTGTGATTTCCCCTTTTCATTTCTAATTTTATTTTGTGTCCTCTCCCTTTTTTTCTTGATTAGTCTGGCTAAGGGTTTATCCATTTTGTTTATCTTCTCAGAGAACCAGCTTTTAGTTTTATTTATCTTTGCTATTGTTTTCTTCGTTTCTATTTCATTTATTTCTGCTCTATCTTTATGATTTCTTTCCTTCTACTGACTTTGGGTTTTCTTTGTTCTTCTTTCACTAGTTGTTTTAAGTGTAGAGTTAGATTGTTTATTTGAGACTTTTCTTGTTTCTTGAGGTGAGAATGAATTGCTATAAACTTCCCTCTTAGAACTGCTTCTCCTGCATCCCATAGGTTTTGGGTTGTCGTGTTTTCCTTGTCATTTGTTTCTATGTATTTTTTAAAATTTCTTCTTTGATTTCTTCAGTGAACTCCTGATTATTTAGTAGTGCACTGTTTAGCCTCCATCTATTTGGTTTTTTTTACAGTTTTTGTACTGTAATTGATTTCCAATCTCATAGCGTTGTGGTCAGAAAAGATGCTTGATATGATTTCAATTTTCTTAAACTTTCCAAGGCTTGATTTGTGACCCAAGATGTGATCTATCCTGGAGAATGTTCCATGTGCACTTGAGAAGAAAGTGTATTCTGCTACTTTTGGATGGAATGTTCTATAAATATAAATTAGATCTATCTGGTCTATTGTGTCATTTAAAGCTTGTGTTTCCTTATTTATTTTCTGTTTGGATGATCTGTCCATTGGTGTAAGTGAAGTGTTAAAGTCCCCTACTATTATTGTGTTACTGTCGATTTCTCCTTTCATGGTTGTTAGCATTTTCCTTATGTACTGAGGTGCTCCTATGTTGGGTGCATAAACATTTATAATTGTTATATCTTCTTCTTGGATTGATCCTTTATTTATTATGCAGTGTCCCTTCTTATCTTTTGGAACAATCTTTTCAAAATTTCAAAGCTATTTTAGTGAACTGGAAAAAAATTTAGTCTCGGGACTCATACTTGAGTAAAATGTGTTTCTCTTGCTATTTTTCTTCCATACTAGGCCACCTTTAGAGTAACATCAGTAATGGTAGACTTAATTTTGACAAAAAAATACTGTCCTTTGCAAACCACTTTTTTAACCAGTCTTAACTCTGGCACCAAGTCCCCTTAAGGTTGTAACCTTCCATTCTGTGAAAAAGTTTATTCCCAAGTTCTGATTTCAACATTCTTTGAAATGTTCAGGTAACTTAGAAACCCAGAAACTTAGTGCAACCTTTTCCCAGCCTATGTTGACTCAATGGGAAGAGAGACTGAAGCAGTCATGCATCAAGCACCCATGGATTGTTATCTTCCTCTCAGTACCAGCATCTCCTTCCCTAACTAATGGACTCTTTGAAGAATCCACCAATGTGGTCACTTTGCAGAAAAATGTTTTTCCATGCTCGGTTATTGATGTTTCTGGAATGAAAATCGTTTCCTTTGGCTTCCTCTTGACCTAAAGCATGTTTCTCTTAATTTTACATTCAAGAGTGGTGAGGGGAGAAAGCTATAGTCTTACAGTAGCATCGCATCATAGTTCTTTTCATAGAAGAGAACATATTTACCAAAAATGTGCCGTTCTTAACACCAAGCGGTTATGAGAAAATTTTATAGCATATCTTTTTCTATGTCACGTGTAAGTATCATTCTTTCATCTAACTGGTCAACAATATTTAAGGAGTACTCCCTGTGGAGGTAGTCACTGCTTAGTGAACAAAATAAAGAAGATCCTTGCCCTCATGAAGATTATAGTCTACCACAGAAGGTGTAAAAACAGAAGAATAATTTTTTCAATTTTCTTTACTGACACATATTATGATTTGCCCTAAATAAAATAAATAAGAGAATGAATAAATATTTTTGTTTTGGACCTTGGTAAGGATGGAATGGCCTCCATTTTGGTTTGGGCTAGCTGATTTCACTCGGGTTTTCCATGGTTATTAGAAATAAATCTCTCACCTACCAAACCTCTTGCAAAATTCATTTTATTGATCACAGGGGGCCTGCATAACAGAATGTAGATGGATGAATCTGTCCTCACATTGATACCTAGACCCAGAAGTCAAAATATGTGTCGTATGGTCTGACTGATAATGCAGCCAGATGGCTTATCTATCATCAAATGCCCAGACTGCCTCTTCATGATGCCTCCTGAACACTTGCTAATAAACAGAATTCAGCCTAAATTATATCATGGAGAAATAGATCATCTCTCTATGTCTTTTGGATTTAAACAGAGGCTTCAAAGTTCAAAAGTGAAGGCAATCCAATTTAGCGTTGGAGAAGGTAACATTTTAGTTTGCCTAATAAAATAATTCCAGTCTTTTATACTGAAACAATAGAACACACTATTCATTTGTTCATTCATTCACTCACTTATTTTTTCTACAAGCACTTTTTACCTGCCTGTAATGGGCCAGAAACTATGCAGGCACTGCCGACAGAAACCCGAATAGTATTTGGTCCATAGCTTGAAGCATCTTGCAAACTGGAGATGGAGGAAAACACATAAGCACAGCGTTCAATTCAGGTGTTAAGTGTGTGGGACCTGAAGCTTGTGCAGGGTGTTGATCTGACGTTTAGGGAGGCCTCAGAATATGTATCTTTATTTCTTAGGTGGAGGGAGGGGATTGGGGGTAACTTGAGAAACTGTGAGTGGCTTAGCAAGGCTCAGCATAGCTTGTGTCTGGGGAGATTAGTAGGGAGGGTAGCCAGAGAGGAACTGGTCAGGTGTAAGATGTAGGAAGTAAAGAGGATCCTACAGCATACAAATGATTGTAGAGTTTCGCAAGTTGTTTAAAAGACCTCTTAGAGAGAAACAAGGTTGTGAAAGTCAATTGATTTTCTTCTCTCTCTTTGCATTAGCGTCAGGCTCTTTGGATGTTGTTTTTGTTTCCACTTGTACAAACTTTGTCCTACATCATAATGCAATCTCATTGCTGTAGTTTTACAGTTTTGACTGTAACCTCTCCAAGCAGGTCAGAAGTACTATAGCAGGAAAGAAAACTTACACAGTCCAGTAACTTTGTACCTCAGATCAGAGAGAAAATTCAGCATGGGATTGCCAAACTGGCAGCTTTCTTGGTGCTGAAATCAGTGTGAATTTGTCGAACTTTTAACAAAGAAATTAAAAAACATCAGAAGTTATGTAACTTGGCTTTGAGAGCCATGTTCTCTTTTTGGGGGGTATTGGGCCTCTCCTCTCTGCCTGGTGTGAAGAAATGTGCTCATCTGAGTTGCTCTCAGAATAGGCCTTGCACGTTCCTCCTGACCCTTCACTCACAGTAGATTTTTCTAATTGATCACAGCCCCCTTTCTTGGTGAGTCAGATATGCCCAATGGAGGAGTGAGGCAGGAAAAGCAGAAACCTCTGCCTCTTTTTTTGTTTGAACGTGAGTCACATATAGAAAATTTTCTAGTATCCGCATTAGCACACATCCCTAAAAAGGGACAGGGGAAATTAATTTTAATCATAGATTTTACTTAACCAGATGTATGCAAAATATTATCATTTCAAGATGGAATCAAAGTGAAAAATTAGTCACGAGATATTTTACATCTATATTTTCATAGAAGTCTTCGAAATCTAGTGTGCATTTTTATATTAATAACACATCTTAATTCACACATTTCAAGTGTTCAAGAGTGTACTATCCCCACGTGGGGATAGCAGCTGGTCTGTTGGACAGCTTGCATCTTGATGTTACCTCAAGTTGCACAGGTGAACCTGAGGGATGGGCTCAGAAACACTTCTCTTCCTTTGGTGGCCAAGCCCCTTCTGTGGTGGGGAGGGGTCCTAATTGGGGTGGGACTAGAGAAAGCCCACTGTCACGCTGGCTCCTATAGAGCACGTCCTAGGGCAGAAAGAACCGTCCTCGACAAAGTGGGAATGTTTTTAGATTGGCAATTGACAGAGCCTATCAATATTGTTACATATTTCCTATGGATGTTAGAGAGAAAAATTGTGTGATCAAAGTGAAAAACATTCTTTTCATGCAGCTTTTGTTTTAAGAATTTAAATTTGGAGATCATAAGAGGACTACAAACAGATTGTTGGTTTTCAGAGAAGATATTTAGAACAGATCAAAGACTCCAGAATGTTAGAGCTGGAAGAGACTTTGAGTTCAAGTTTACATGTTTGGACACTGAGAGTCACAGAATTTAAGGGGCTTTATCCAACAGCTGGGTGGAGACAATGCTGGGTCTAAAACTCAGTTCTCGTAAATCGTTATCCTAGACACCTTGGCCCTATATCATGAGGCAACATGACATTAAAAATGAACCATTATTGAAGGAATATGGAGCTAATTTTAAGACTGCAGTTCATAGCAGCATTATTTACAATAGCCAAGGTATAGAAAGCAACCTAAATGTCCATCATCAGATGAATGGACAAAGAAGATGTGGTGCACGTGTATATATATATATACACACACACACACACGTGTGTGTGTGTGTGTGTGTGTGTGTGTGTGTGTGTGTGTGTGTGTGTTGGGTTGGCCAAAAAGTGCCTTCAGTTTTTAAGTAAAAATAAAAGACACAGTTTTCATTTTCACCACGAACTTTATTGAACATATTCACCCTTTTGTTCTACTACCTTCTGACATTTTCCAGGCAACATCATAATTTCATCTTCCCCAAACTTTTAATCTTTTGGAGCAAAGAACTGTTCCAGGTACCCTTTACAGTCTTCCAGGGAATTGAAATTTTTTCCATTAAGAGAATTTTGTAAAGATCTAAATAAATGGAAAACTGAAGGTGCAGTGTCTGGTGAATACTGCGGATGAATCAGAACTTCCCAGCCAGGCTGTAACAGTTTTTGCCTGCTCATCAAAGAAACATGCGGTCTTACGTTATCCTGATGGAATATTATGCGTTTTCTCTTGACTAATTCTGGACACTTTTCATCGAGTGCTGATTTCAGTTGGTCTCACTGGGAGCAGTACTTGTTAGAATTAATCGTTGGTTTTCCAGAAGGAGCTCATAATAGAGGACTCCCTTTCATTCCCACCATATACGCAACATCACCTTCTTTGGATGAAGACCAGCCTTTGGTGTGGTTGGTGGTGGTTCATTTCGCTTGCCCCACGATCTCTTCTGTTCCACATTATTGTACAGTATCCACTTTTCATCGCCCATCATAATTTGTTTTAAAAACGGAACACTTTGGGCTTCCCCGGTGGCGCAGTGGTTGGGAGTCCGCCTGCCGATGCAGGGGACACGGGTTCGTGACCCGGTCCGGGAATATCCCACGTACCACGGAGCGGCTGGGCCCGTGGGCCATGGCCGCTGGGCCTGCTTGTCCGCAGCCTGTGCTCCGCAACGGGAGAGGCCACGACAGTGAGAGGCCCAAGTACCGCAAAAAAAAAAAAAAAAAAACGGAACATTTTCACTACGTTTAAGTAGAGCATCTCTTGCGGAAATACGGGCAAGAAGGTTTTTTTCTCTTATGTGGAACCCAAACATCAAAACGATGAACATGACCAAGCTGGTGCAAATGACTTTCAATGCTTGATTTGGATATCTAAAGTATATTGGCTATATCCCGCATGGTATAATGTTGACCGTTCTCAATAAATGTCATGATTTGATTGCTGTCAACTTCAACTGGTCTACCCGACCGTGGAGCAACGTCCAGCAAGAAATCTCCAGCACGAGACTTTGCAAACCACTTTTGACACATTCGATCAGTCACAGCACCTTCTCCATATGCTGCCCAAATCCTTTTTTGTGTTTCAGTTGCATTTTTACCCTTCTTGAAATAATAAAGCACAATATGCCAAATATGTTGCTTTTTTCTTCCATCTTCAATATTAAAATGGTTACAAAAATTCACTTTAGATAAATTTTTTTGTTTTAAATGCACGCTGATATGACAGTTGTCACGATACAATCTAACAAAATTGTTCTGAATAAAGTTAAAGACAACTAAGCACTACTAGTGCCATCTTACCAAAAAAAGGAACAAACCTTTTGGCCAACCCAATACACGCGTGCGCGCACGTGGACTTAGAGATCATCATACTAAGTGAAGTAAGCCAGACAGACAAATATCATATGATATCACTTATATGTGGAATCTAAAAATTACAGCAAACTAGTGAATATAACAAAAGAGAAGCAGACTCACAGATATAGAGAACAAACTAGTGGTTACCAGTGGGGGGGGAGGGGCAATATACAGGTGGGGAAGTGGGAAACACAAATTATGGGGTGTAAGATAGGCTCAAAAGATGTACTGTACAACACAGGGAATATAGCCAATATTTTATAATAACTAAATAAAAGTAACCTTTAAAAATTGCGTTAAAAATCGACTGCTTCTACATATCATAAAGTGGAAACCTAGACATCATCTGGCTAACCTCATCTATGAGAGCAAACAAATAAATTGTTCACATGAATTTTATTTTGTGGGTGGAGGTGGATATTGGCTTCCTTTTTCAGATGTGCTTGTTTTGATCTTGGTCAATTTACCAAGCAACAGTTACTTTGCTCTACATTATGGAGGGAAAAAAAATAAAAAGGGAGAGAGGTGTACACAAAGAAAGTAAAAGAAAGAACAAGGGCAAATATTTGGATAAACGAGGTCAAATAAGACTGTCATGTGAAGACTGGGGATGAATGACAGCCAGATGGCTGCCTCTTCCACCCACCCCATTTTGTTGGACTTCACAACCTTGAGGGTTCCCTTCAATGTCAAACGCCCAAGAGTCTTAAGATCTGTTTGACATTGCTTCTCAGAACTAGGGGGGAAAACGGTTCTGGTTCTGAGTGATTTTTAAAGGGAAAAAAATGTAAGCAGGTGATTTAATTACCAGCTCTTAAACTGATATATCTTCAGCAGTAACAATAAAGTCATATAAACCAGTGACACGAGTCAAGTGATTACTCTTTAAATGTGGGCGATAAAGAGGAGAGAGAGAGAGGAAAAAAAGCTCTGACTTCATATGATGGCTTTAAGCCAGACTGCAAAGAAGGAATCTGTGAAATTCAAGGTCTTGGAGTCTATTATTTTTCTTTGCTATTATTTCTGAAACAAGACCTGGGCAAAATCAATTCAGGTTCAGAAAGAATAGGACTAATTTTCTACATAAAATTTTCAGGAAGTCTGAGCTAGAAGAGGGGAAAAGACAGACAACTATCACCCAAGAAGAAATTAAATGAAGAAATTAAATGAAGCAGAGTACATTTATATTACCAGAACTCTGGCCATGAGACAAAATAAATCTTCTGGCACAAACTCATAGGGATATAAAAACACTAACCAGCAACAAAGATGATGAGGTAATGTCCTCCAAAATAAACTCTCCCTTGAGTGTTAGAAAATCAGTGCTAGATCAATCAAACAGAATTTTATTTTGATGCAAATGTCTCCTTAACGCTTTGATTATACTTCATCCTAGAATATGTGATTTTCCTAAAAGTTTAACTTATGGTTCCCCCTCCTCAAGTGACTGACATATAATTTTTGAAAAATGGGGAAGCTCTTGGGCAAGTCATTCTGCCTCACAATGACGAAATAGTGACTCTTTTGTCCTCCTTTCAGATTAGGTTTTCCACCAACCATAAATTCAATCTGCCTCTCATTCAATCTCTACCAGATGTCAAAAGAATAGCAAAGGAATCTGAAGAAGTGGGCGATAACACTTAGATGAGCCTTCCCTGCAAATGTTTGAGTCGTTCACAGTCTGGTGGGACTATCTTATTGCTATTAAGCTTTCAGCATTTTATGGAGCTTTAGTTTTTATTCTTTAAGTTTTTGTCCTTCCCTCTTGGTTGGCAAAAGCTTTTTCAGAGCTTTTCCGGGCTGAACTGCAGGCCTTTTGGGAATCTGTCAGGATAGTCTGTGGCTGTTTTTATATTGTTTGTATGATGTTTCCTGCACTCTCCCCTTGCGAGCTAAATGCCAGTCCATCCTCTGGGTGAAGAAGCAGAAAAAGTTGGGTTTTGGCATTCCATTCAACAAAATTGTTGAGTGCTTACTCTGTGACCAGGGCGTGCTACATGCTGTGTCTGTGAGTGGCCACGTGCTTTACGTGGTGAGCTCACATCTGGAGATAAAGCAGTTCTATTTTTCATCACTTTGTTTTGGATGCACACTGACCTTATTCCCTCTTAAGTAGACAGAATTCATGTGCTCCCCAGTTTGGGCTGGGGTATTGCCTCTTGGTTAGGACTTATTCTGAATCTTTGCCTGCAAATCAAAACTTACTTTCTCTGCGTCTCATTCTCTCCTGATTTTTCTCTCCAGTGACAAGAGCTAGACTGATCCGTGACCTTTCAGAGCTGGAAGGAATCTCATAGCTTATACAGTCCAATGTTCTCATTTTAGATAAGGGGGAATGGAGTTCTGAAATGTTCAGTTCAGTAAATATTTAATAAGCATCTCTTTGGGGCCAGTGAGCATGCCAGCACCTGGGGTGGTATATATAAGTAAGGTGAGATTTCTACCACAATTATTTTGTTGGATTAGAATCACAAGAAGGTAATTAGAATACTTCAAGTGTTAAGGGAGAGGTATCTTTACGGTATGATGGTGCTCATGGAAGCGCGGAGCGGAGGGCTTCTTGGAGATGATGTCTAGGCCAGGTTATCAAGGATGAGATGGAGTTGGCAATGTAGAAGTTGGGTGAGGAAAGGTGAAGGGCACTGCAGGGCAAGGCGTGAGCAAAGTCATGAATAGATTCAGCTCGGGGTGTGTGTGTGTGGGTGTGAGCTACAGGGAACTCAGGTTGCTGGGATGACAGTGTGAGGCCAAGGGGATGAGGTAGAAAAGCAGGCAGAGGGTCTTGCCTGCTACTGAGGGGCTCTGGACTTGATCCTGCAGGCAGTGGGGCTGGGGTTGGGAGATAGGGGTGGGGTGGGTGGCAGTGAAGGATTTCATGCTAAGGCATGGTTAGATTTGCGTTTTAGCTGGATCAGCATGGCAACACCGTGGAGATGGATCTGGGGATAGACAAGAGGCAGGAGAAACAGTGAGTCTAGAACGCTGGTCTCTTCCTTCAGAGCCCAGTGTTCCGCCTACTACACCATGTGGCCTCCATGCACTCAGCTGGAAGCAAATGCCTCCAGAAAGCCTTAAGTGATTCCCTTGGTTTTCTGGGCATCTGCTAGTTTTGCCTGACGGGCACCCATTCCTTTATCTTATGGTAACAACATTTCGATTTCCTTTTGGGGGAACCATTCCCATCCCAAACTCAATCTGAGCTTCCACGGGAGGCTGACCACTCCCCCAGGCTCCAGAGATTGGTACCTGACCCAGATCTAGCTAATCAATATATTCTGTCTTCCTAGGAAAGTGACTGGGTCAGTGCTGGACATGTGACCAGGCCAGGACAATAGGACTCAGTACTACCCTAGACTTTCCAGTAATGTGAATCCCTCTTCTGGCTTCGGTTTCATCAGCTATTGGAAGGTTCCTAGCAAATATGTCCAGAAACATTTCCAAATGCTTTCTATATCTCAGGCACTGTTTTAGGATAGACCCCACATGGAGAGTCCAAGTACCGTCGCACGGGTGTGGACAAGGATATTTGGGGACTTACATCTAATGGTCAACTGTTTTCTACTTTGGCCAGTCCTGAAAGCCAGCCCTGATCTCCAGATCCAGCTGACTACAGCTATATAAACTTATTAAACCATTAGCCCTACAAAATTACTGGCTTGCTTGGCAGGTAGAATAGGTGGTAAAACCTCCAAGGGTGAGGCTCAGGGGAGCTCAGTGGCTTGGTCTCCTTCTGTGGGTGGTGACCCATTTCTCTCTTCTTATCGGAATCACAGCTCCTGGCACTGAGGGAGCCACTCAATGATGACTGGTTGATTGAAGAGATCACCGAATGAGCCCTGTCCTTGGTCCCTCTGAAGTGCAGTTTGGGACTCTAAGAAGCAGAGGAGTTTGGAATACCCAGTAAGGCATAAAGAAGAATAAAAACCCAGTAAGCCCGAGTCCCACTGTGCAGATCTACCTGCTGTTAAGAGTTTTTGTGTACTGACTTCTTTTCTATGCAAACATATTCACGCATACTTATAAGTGCACGAGCACACAGAGACACCCAGGGTGTTGGATGCTGCCTCTGGTGCTTTGTCCCTGGCTTTTCCCACTGCACAGTGTAGCTTCGGCATTTTCCTCATATGCATGGCATTCTTAAGCGGCTAGTTTAACCTCCGAATAGTTCCAAGATGCCCTTATCTGACTCCCACGTTTCTAAGTGTGCGCCAGCTGCCTGAAAGCAGTTTCTCTTGGCCACTCTTCCAGGGGAACATCTGCCTGCTGCCTCTTTCTCCCTCTGCTGCAGCCAAGTGACCCCAGAAGAAGTGCAGGGCCAGGGTCAGGGATAAACCCTGTGGACAGGAAGAGGAGGAAGCATCTTACTAACTCCAAACACGTATGCAGTGCTAGTCGCAGTAACATTCGCGTTATTGTTGGTGTTGACGAGGATTCAAATATAAATCTGATCTCTCCACCCACCCCCTGCTTAAAAATGCTCCTTGGTTGCTCAGTGCTTTTAAGATAACTACCTACATCCTGATCAATGGAGGGGGCCGCTGGGTAGTCTGGTCTGGGGACCTCCCTGGCATCATGGCCCCATCTGCCCTTGTGGTCTGCCCTTACCTCCTCATGCTTAGAAGTTAGTCTGCACTCATCATATTTGCAAACGCACCTCAGCTGATGTGATTGCTTGCTTGAATCAAATTCCATGAGGGTAGGGATACTGCCTGAGCTGTTCACTGGGTAATCCTTAGCGCCCAGGTCAGTGTTGAGCACGTAGTAAGTTCTCAATAAGTCAATGAAGGAAGGCATAATGCTGTCATTACTGCCACCTGGGTGGGAGGAGAGGAAGGAGGCACGCACAGAGGAATCCGCTTCATGGCTGTCCCTCTCTCTCTTCTCACCTCTCTTTCCCTGCCACCAACTCTGTTGACTCTTCTAGCAACCCCTCTCCCGATGCAACCCCCCAGCAAGGACTCCAAACCCCTTTATCTGGCTTCCCTCCTCTATTTCCCTGCTAGAAACGGGAGGCAGGAGGGAGAAGGGTCAGGACCATAGCATTTTGTTTCTAAAACACACAGATGTGAATCCCTGCTCCCAACTGCCCTAAGGGCCTTGAGTCCACCAGAGCAAGCAGAGACCTCCTACTAGTCAAATTAGCCAAGGTCCTGGAGGCAGAGGAGATGAAAGCTCTGCTGTGGGAACCTTGGCCGTGGTACAGCCCATGCTTATGTAACTCACCAAGTCAGGAATTATAAAAGGACAGTAGTTACTGTTTTCCTTTCTGCCGGGAGCTCTGGTTTTCTGCTCTTCTCCTTGGAGGGAGAGGCAGTGGCTATTACTATAATAACAACACCTCTAAATCGGGCCTCCCTTTGAGGGTGGAGAGTTTCCCATCCGCGAGCTCACAGAACGGTGCAACAAATCTGCCCACTCAGAAGAGTGTTTTTGTCCTTTGTTGCTGAATCTCAGCTTGATTTTGTGTTTCGGAAGTGTGCCCCCCGCCCAGTTACTGAGAAGGACCGTCTCTCGCACAGCTACCAAGCATCTGTCACGGCTTTACATAGTCACTTCTGGGCTCAGAAACCAACGATGGGTCTTTTTTGTTGGAGAGGAAGATTCCAGTTCTTCGCCAGACATCCAAGGCCCTCCTGGCCCAGGCTTCCTCTCCAGGGTCCCCTTCCAGAAGCTGACTAAACAGGAAAGTTCCACTGTGACACACATCGTACCCCAACGGCTACTTTGCTGTTTGGGTTTTAGGCAGCGCTGTTCCCCGGCCCAGAATGCTTGTCCTCGTCCTCTGCATGTCTGGGTACTATCCCCACGCTGCTTCTCGGGATCAGCCCAAGCCCTGACTTCACCACCTCAAACTAAAGCCAGTAACTCCTTCCATGCCCTCATTTACTTGGCATCTCGGCAGCATTCAACTCCTCTGACCTCTCTTGCTCCCTCTTCTTTGTGATACCCTCCCCCGACCACCACCACCTTCCTCTGTCTCCTCTGTGGATACATCTTTTTCTATCCAGCGTTTCTCTAAGTATGGCCCTAGGCTCTCTCTTCTCATTTCTCACCTGTGTACAAATGACTCACAGACTTGTATCCTATCCTAGATATTTCCTCCGAGCTCTAAACTCTTGCATCCAGCTCTCGGACCCTCAGCCATACCTCATCCCCAGTGTGGCTAAGACAAATTCATGATTGTTCCCCTGCTCCCTGCTTCCTCTGCTGTCAGTCTTGACCTTTCCAGTGTTTCGTCTCTCAGCGAATGGCTTTACCATCCGTCCAGGCACAGAAGCCAGAGCGCTGGGGTCCCTCCTGGGCCCTCTTGTTACAGACACACCTACTGATGCTGACTATGGACCAGACTCTGGCGTCCATTCGTGTCTGTCATATTGTCTTTGTTCTCTGTACACATGTGACCTCTCTCTCCACTAAGACTACAGGTTACTGGAGAGTAGAGACTCTATCTCTCATACATCCTGCCAGTCCTAACTCCAGCACACTGTCGCATTCCCAGCAGGCACTCGAGTAGATGTTTACTGACCGCTTAAGTGGCCATATACCAATCTACGATGTGCAAACAAGGTAGATATTCAGAGGGTGAAAGAGGAGTGCTCTTTCATTCTTTAGTGCCGCCCGATACCAGAGGCCCGACTTGAGTAAACATAAAGGATTTTACGGTCTCTTCCTGCTTTAAAATCTGTGAATCTAGGAGAATGTGTGTGTTTTTAAACCAATGGAGATCCTAATTCCAAGCTTTACTTCTAAGTTTTCAGATGCATGTATGGTAATAGAAGGGCTGGATTCAGAGCAGTAATTTTGTTCCTCAAAGAGTAGTGCTGGGATAGGAAGCAAATCTTTCTTCAAGTTTTCTCAAGCGTTATGGTGTAACACATTAGGTCATCTGCATGAAAAAAAGGTTGAATCCTTTCTGTCATAATGTGAAGGGTTATGTAAATTGAAAAGGCCGTAAGGGAAATGATTTATGAAACTAACCACAGGCATAAGAAAGGGTCAGATTTATGGCATTTGGTGAGCAATCGCAGGCATTTGAATATGAAAATCATCAGATGGACAGATACGAATTTTACACATAATTGTGAGGGATTTTTTTAAAAAGTGGCATCTTGGGACTTCCCTGGTGGCGCAGTGGTTAAGAATCTCCCTGCCGATGCAGGGGACTAGGGTTTGATCCCTGCTCTGGGAAGATCCCACTTGCCCTGGAGCAACTAAGCCCATGTGCCACAACTACTGAGCCTGTGCTCTTGAGCCCACATGCCACAACTACTGAAGCCCACGCACCCTAGAACCTGCGAACCACAACTACGGAACCCACGTGCCACAACTACTGAAGCCTGTGCACTCCAGGGCCTGCATGCTGCAACTACTGAGCCTGGGTGCTGCAACTACTGAAGCCTGCATGCCTAGAGCCCATGCTCTGCAACAAGAGAAGCCACTGCAATGAGAAGCCCGTGCACCACAATGAAGAGTAGCCCCCGCTCGCCGCAACTAGAGAAAGCCTGCGTGCAGCAACGAAGACCCAACGAAGCCAAGAATAAATTAAAATAGTAATAATAATAATAAAAAGTGGGATCTTGAGTGAACTAAAATGACACACTGCATTTTATAAAATTTCAGGGAATAGAGAAAGACCTTACTAGTCCAACTCCTTAGCTAATGTTTTATTCCTTATACAATGGGTTTGCTCGGTAGTTAATCAGGCTGTTCTTGAATACCTCCAGTGATGGGGTATCCACTACCCTATCTTTGAACATATCTGATTATTAGAAAGATTTTTGTTACGTCTGAGCCCAAGTCTTTCCATGTAGCTTTTACCTGTCTAAAATTAGTCTTCCCTTTAGAGCAATACAGAGTAAGTTTGAGGACTTGTCCACACAAAGACCACAGAGGACAGCTCCCAGATACCTTAGAATTGTGTTTATTGGTTGTTCATTCATTCAACAAATCTATTTATGTGCCAGACAGACTTTAAGAACTGTAAAGACATAATAATATCTCCAGGGCAAGGATCTGTATCTCCAATGCTTTCACAGTGTCTGGCATATACACTAGTGGATATTAATTGAATGAATGGTGGAAGCCATGACTCAACTAGAGATGCTCATGGTCTGGCGGTGGGAATGAGACATAGAAAAGAAAACAAATTCATGGGAAAATGGGTGAATGAGATCAACAGGAAATTAAAGGAAGGGGAAAGCCGAACGGCCAATAAAAATCTGACATAATGCTCAATCTCGCTAGTAACCAGGGAAATTAAAAGAGACAAGACACCATTTCACACTCATGAGATTGGCATAATCTGAGAAGCCTGACAATACCAACTGTTGGTGAAAACGTGGAGCAATTAGAACAATAATACCCTGTGTTGGATGGTTAACTGATAGATCAGTTTGGAGAGCCATTTGGCAATATTTTGTAAAATTAAAAGTTCAGAGAACTTTTGACCCAGCAATTCCACCTCTGGGTATATGCCTCAGAGAAATAATTTCATGTATGCAGAAAGAGGCACGTACTAGAAATTCACTGCAGCATTCTTACAGTAGCAAAGAATTATAAATAAACTAAATGTCTATCAATGAAGGAATGCATAAACAAACTGTACTATTTTCAACAAATGCTTTTTATACAGCAGTGAAACTGAATGAACTAGACCATATGTATAAACATGAATCATTCTCAAAAATTATAATTAGCTAAGAAAGGAAATTGAAGAGGGCTAAGTTACAGTATTTGCACAAATTTTAAAACAGCCCAAGTGAGATTATGAGAATAACCATATATAGTGAAAATACGTGTGGGAATAATAGATCCCAAATTCAGGATAGTGGTTGGTTATGGGATCAGGGTAAGGATATGCAACTGAGAAGTGTACAGGAGGCTTCAATTGGATTTGTGATATTTTTTTTTAGCTGAGTATTCTTGTTTGGGTGCACATTACGAACACTTTTTATAGTAATGAAACTTTTGCACTTGTGTCTGTATCTTAGCCATAGCTGATGGGTCAGGGTGGATACCTGACTAAGCTAGACCAATCAGATTCTCTCTTTTATATATACCCGAAATGTTTCTTTTTTTAAAAAAGGAAAGGAAATAATGGCAATCGTGGCAGATAGTAGTGTTTGGCTGAAATATAGCTATTGTAGATCTCATTTTTCCTTGTCACCTTCTAGCAAATACCTCCGCAGCCTCTCTTGCATTAAAGGTGACCATGAGACACAGTTTGAATGAACGAGATATAAGAAAATGTCTTCTTTGAGTTTTCTCAGAGAAAGCTTTTGCTTTTCTGGTACTGTGGACAGATCAAGTTAATAGCCCTCTTTCTCCACTTTTTCCTGCTTTGAACATGGATGAGATGTCTGGAGCGCTGACAGCCATCTTGCAACCATGAGGAAAGGTCAATCACATCAACAGAGATGCTAACCTTAACATCATTGGACCAATGACCTGACGCCAGAAACAATCTTCTGTAGACACTTTCCTATGTAAAAATAAATACATTTCTAACTGTTTACGACCCTGTGGATTGGAGTTTTTTAAAGCTTTTCTAACTTATATGAAGGTATGCTGTAAAGAAGTATTGATATTATTAAATTCTGCCATATCCTGTCTCAGTTTGCCAATCTCTCTTTTAGTGAGGTGCCTCAAACTCAAGACTCTACTCCACAGGACTCAGATTTCTATCCAATAGCGGAAGGTTGTCCTCGCTCTCATTTTAATGCATATACTTATACTATTATGATCCAAGATCATGCTTGTTTTTTTGGCAGCCTCATAAGACTCGTGATTCATCTTAAACTTACAGTCAACTCAGGTCCCCAAATCCTTGACTAGCCATTTAAGGTTTACAGAGTAGTGATCCTTACAGTAGGAGGTATAATCTATTTTACTGATAAACAGAGGCTCACAGAGGTGAAATTACTTTCCCTGAGGTCACACAAGTCACAGAATTCCTTTAACCCTTCTTTCCTCTGAGAGCATCTCTTCAGCCTGCTCGGATCGGGTCCATGCACCCATGCTTGCATTCTTGGTCCTAGTTGTTTGGCTCAGGGATGGATACCTGATTGAAGCTGGACTATTTACATTATTTCTGTGGAATGCTTTCAGCGTTGGAAACTGGCTCTGATTGTTTAGAATTCACTGCAATAAAATATGAAGTGAGACTCAGAGACCAAATATTATTTTAGGGACATGTTAATCTTATAGAGCTGGTATGCACAGGTAATAAGAGATGGGAATGGAAAATGCCATCTGCAGAAGTTGGTGTGCCTCTCTTATTCTGTGCTCACACCTTACCTGACCCAGCCCTGGTGAGCATGTCCAGCCTGGTCCAACACCACTGTGGTTTAGGTACCTCATGCCTTTATCCCTGTCTCCTATTTTTGTCTCTCCACATTCAACCTAACATTCTTCTTCCTTCCTCACTTGAAGCAACTGTGTGCTACCACATCTCTTACCATGGAGTAAGAAATTAACATTTTTTTCCCTAAGTAATATACACTCATTCTGCCTCTGTATCTACCTATAGGCATATCTACAAAAAGAGAGCAATGGGAAGAAAACACTTTTAATTCCAAGGTAGGGAAAGATTTAACAAATTGACTGCAAGTTATTAGGGATTGATCACATGTTTCCTTCTGTGGTTATTAGGGATTTTAAGGCAGTTTTAACAAAAGGCAGAATTCACGCATTAGAGGGAGAGAGATTTTAGGGCCTCTCTGGCAAAACAGGGACAGCACCTAGGGGCCGGCCTTCTCGGCTTGTGCATGGGATTAGCTGTGAGTATAAACCAAAAGTTTATGCAATAACTTGGGTGGATCTTGGACTTTCATTCCTGAGGAGTACAATGAACTTTTTCTCCTGAGAAAGCCTACATTTGAATGACATGTTTTGGATTACAAGAGCCCTCAAATTTCAATTTTAATTAGCTGAAACAATCTGACATTTTTTTTTGGTGTAGAAGATTTGAAGAATAATGATTATTCTTTGTCTCTGAAACAGTCTTGAGGAAAAACAAAATAGTTAAGGTAATTTCCATAAAGACCCCTGTGCATGGCAGCAAACTCCATTGATAGTTAAACCCATTCAGAGAGATGGGTATGGAATTCAGCTAACATCTTTTTTCTCTGCAGGAAACATTTCAATATCTCCCATACCGCTGACTGTCACTTGGGACTAAGAAAATTTTAGAATGTAAGGGGAAGATAGAAGAGACTGTTTGGAAGCAAATAAAACAGCCTATTAGGTCAAGATGATCATGCAAGGAGTCCCTGTGGGGTTTGCATTGAGCATAGCTTTACAGAAAATACAGATTGAGGCAATTAGTCCCTTCCAATTTTAAGCAAGCAGTAGCAATGGGAAGTATGCCAAGAGGGATGATTAAGGATTAAACAACAGCATGGGCACTTGATCAGAAGTTCCAAAATTTTGTTGCCAGCACCTGATATTTCTACGTCACCATCTCCTTGATTATGAAAGGAGGGGGCCCTTCTCCTGGACCCCACCCCTTAGTCCACTTATTGCTCAAGGGAAAGTTATGGAAGAGAAGGCTTCTGTCTCCACCAACTTTTAAGAGAGAACACAGCCAAGAGAGGCAGGAAGAAGCATGCTCACTTCCAACCCTTTTGGCAAGCTTGAATGGGAGCAAAAGCCATTGCCAGTTCTATTTTTTAATACAGATTTAAAAAGGGTTGTGTCTACACATGCAAAGGGAAGTGCTCAGTGAGCTGTGTTAAACAGCACAACCTTTTTTTTTTAATTAAAAAAAAAAAAGCCTAAATCTTTGCCTGACTATCCAGGTATTTGTTTTCCGTGTGGTAGGTAGATCTAGTGGACCCTGATGTGAGTGGCACTTTGGTACTTTGAGTTGGACAGCTGTCAAGAAAGAGGAAGATACCAAAGGGAAAAGCAGGGGAAGGATAAATTAGGAGGTTGGGGTTAACACATACATACTACTATATATAAAATTAACAACAAGGACCCACTGTATAGCACAGGGAACTATACTTGATATTTTGTAATAACCTATATATAAAGGAAAAGAAAATACATGTGTATATATATATATATATGTGTGTATATATATATATATATATATATATATATATATATATAAACACACACACAACTAGAATCACTGTGCTGTACGCCTGAAACTAATGTGACACTGTAAATCAACTATACGTCAATAAAATAAATAAATTAAAATAAATTCAAAAAAGAAGAGAGAGGAAGAGAATGAGAGGGAGAGAATACACAAGTCCCAATTCTCTCTCATCTAGTCTATGAATATTTCCCCAACAATACTTAAAAAGTCAATTTGTACAAAATTAATGCACAGAAATCTCTCGCACTCCTATACATTAATGATGAAAAATCTAAGAGAGAAATTAAGGAAACACCCCTATTTACCACTGCAACAAAAAGAATAAAATACCTAGGAATAAATCTACCTAAGGAGACAAAAGATGTGTATGCAGAAAACTATAAGACACTGATGAAAGAAATTAAAGATGATACAAACAGATGGAGAGATATACCATGTTCTTGTATTGGAAGAATCAACATTCCAAGATTCAACGCAATCAAGATGTAATGCAATCCCTATCAAACTATCAATGACATTTTTCACTGAACTGAAAAAACTGAACTGGAACAAAAAATTTCACAATTTGTATGGAAACACAAAAGACCCCAAATAGCCAAAGGAATCTTGAGAATCAGGCTCCTGGACTTCAGACTCTACTACAAAGCTACAGTAATCAAGACAGTATGGTACTGGCACCAAAATAGAAATATAGATCAATGCAACAGGATAGAAAGCCCAGAGATAAACCCACACACATGTGGTCACCTTATTTTTGATAAAGGAGGCAAGAATATACAATGGAGAAAAGACAGTTTCTTCAATAAGTGGTGCTGGGAAAACTGGACAGCTACATGTAAAAGAATGAAATTAGAACACTCCCTCATACCATACACAAAAATAAACTCAAAATGGATTAAAGACCTAAATGTAAGGCCAGACACTATAAAATTCTTAGAGGAAAACACAGGCAGAACAGTTTTTGACATAAATCACAGCAAGGTCCTTTTTGACCCACCTCCTAGAGAAATGGAAATAAACACAAAAATAAACAAATGGGACTTAATGAAACTTCAAAGCTTTTGCACAGCAAAGGAAACCATAAACAAGACAAAAGGACAAACTTCAGAATGTGAGAAAGTATTTGCAAACGAAGCAACTGACAAAGGATTAATCTCCAAAATATACAAGCAGCTCATGCAGTTCAATATCAAAGAAACAAACAACCCAATCCAAAAATGGGCAGAAGACCTAAACAGACATTTCTCCAAGGAAGATATACAGATTGCCAACAAACACATGAAAGGATGCTCAACATCACTAATCATCAGAGAAATGCAGATCAAAACTACAATGAGGTATCACCTCACAGCAGTCAGAATGGCCATCAAAAAATCTACAAACAATAAATGCTGGAGAGGGTGTGGAGAAAAGGGAACCCTCTTGCACTGTTGGTGGGAATGTAAATTGATACAGCCACTATGGAGAACAGTATGGAGGTTCCTTAAAAAACTAAAAATAGAACTACCATATGACCCAGCAATTCCACTACTGGGCATATACCCTGAGAAAACCATAATTCAAGAAGAGTCATGTACCACAATGTTCATTGCAGCTCTATTTACAATAGCCAGGATGTAAGCAACCTAAGTGTCCTTTGACAGATGAATGGATAAAGAAGATGTGGCACATATATACAATGGAATATTACTCAGCCATAAAAAGAAACGTAATGAGTTATTTGTAGTGAGGTGGATGGACCTAGAGTCTGTCACATAGGGTGAAGTAAGTCAGAAAGAGAAAAACAAATACCATATGCTAACACATATATATGGAATCTAAGAAAAAAATGGTTATGATGAACCTACGGGTAGGACAGGAATACAGACGCAGACATAGAGAATGGACTTGAGGACATAGGGAGGGGGAAGACTAAGCTGGGATGAAGTGAGAGAGTGCCATGGATATATATACACTACCAGATGTAAAATAGATAGCTAGTGGGAAGCAGCCGCATAGCACAGGGAGATCAGCTCGGTGCTTTGTGACCACCTAGAGGGGTGAGATAGGTAGGGTGGGAGGGAAACACAAGAGGGAGGAGATATGGGGATATATGTATATGTATAGCTGATTCACTTTGTTATAAAGCAGAAACTAACACACCACTGTAAAGCAGTTAAACTCCAATAAATATGTTAAAAAAAAAGAATACATATATATTCAGAGCTGTCCTGATGGATATCCTTAAGATTTCATTTCTATGAAGAGGAAAGCTGGGAACAGAGAAGCATGTGACACCAGAGATCTGTTAAATCTTTTAGTCCAGAAATCAACAGAATCACAGGACTATGTATATTTCTTAGACTGGGAATTAAATGGCACTGATTAAGGAAGTTGTAATGACTATAAAAAATTAACCTTCCATCTGAGGAAATCAAAACAGGGGCGTGGAGCTAGTTACATAACATGAACTTGGCTGGGAACAACGGACTGTCAGGCCAGACAATCCGGGGAAATTCTTTCCGATCAAGTAAAGTGTGATATTCCAGAAGGGGTAGGTCGGGTTCCTAAAGGGTGAGACTGGTTGTTCCAGGTTAAGTCCTTTACATGCCATCATCTCATTTAATTCTCACAGAAGCTGACCGAGGCAAATGGGATTATTGTCCCTGTGTGGCCAAGGAGGAAACTGAGGCACAACGAGGTGATGTGACTTGCCCAGGAGTCTCTGCTCTTGCCCATCACAGTTAGCCTGGGGAGGAGGTACAAGTTTGTCCCATAGAGAGCATGGTGAAGATGACATAGATGAGCGTTTGTCCAGGTGGGTAACATTGGGCCACATACCTTACAGCTGCAATCCTCTGTGTTCTCATCTGTACAATGGGCATAGGCATGGTATCTAACTTATAGGTCGGGCAGTACATAAGGCAATTCATACAGAACACTGAGCATACAGAACACTGAGCAGTGGCTGGTACATGGTTAGCACTTGAGAAATACATTAAGAACCATAATATACAGATTTCTTCTACTTTTTTTTTTACTGGTATCAAAAATCACGATGATTAAGATTAGGCCCTTTATATATAGATTGTAACTATTTTATATTGTAATGAGTATCAAAGTGTCTCTTGCCCAGGAAGCAGAATAAATATAGCGTAGACCATATGTCACTAGTTCTAATGAAGCCAAGACGCCAGTTACGGATTTACTATTTTTACCAGCAACTTGCTGGACTCCATGTGGCTTCAGAATTGTCCTCTGTGGGACTCAGCTGTGCCGTCCACAGAATAAGGTTCCAACTACAATTTCTAAATTCTTAAGAAAACGAAGAAAATTCTAAAAATAATCCCCCTGCACACAGAATAAACCCTTGCTTGGCTCTCACTGATGGAAGCGTTTGTCCTAGGGGTAGAAAGTCTGAGTTACAGATTTTTTTTTTAAAGAGAAATAGTGTTGCATCATAATATGATGATAATAGTGACTGTTTAGGACCCTTATGACTCGGCCTGGGCCATGTACCTGACACACATCAGCTTATTTGGTCCTCTCGACAATTCTGTGAGGTCAGCAGTGGTATCTGTTCCTTCTTAATTAATAAAGAAGTTGAGGATCTCAGAGAGAAGATATATCGGCTTCTCTGTCATCCCATTTCCCCCAAACCTTGCCATAACAGATATATGTGTTATGAAGTCCCTGTAAATAGCTGGAATGAAACAGCCAAAAGAGTCCTATAACGGGTTATCTAAAAATTGTTGTACATATAGTTATAGTTTTTATTGTATGACATGGTGACCTGTGGCAAGCAGTTTCCTGGCTTAGTTCAAATCACAGACTTTCTCAATTATGTGCTATCATGAGCTTCAGCCACGTAGGCTGTGCTGCTTTTGAAATCCTGAAGCAAAAAGGACAGGGAAACAGACTAGCTGACTCTCTGTGCCCCTAACCCAGCAAGGTTCCCTCCTGTGGGTAGTTGGCCCAGGGCCACTGTCCCCTCCCACAACCTCAAGAAGACCCCTTCAGGAGGGTCCCCTTGCCTCCCTGGTGTTCGTGCTGGCAAGACCATTCAGCTTCCTGCTCGTAGGCAGCGGGGGATGATGACGAAAACAGCTGTCCTTTAAGTTGTTCAAAGAGAAAGCACTTGGGGAAAGATTAACCTGGAACTAAGAACCTTTAGTGTGGTTCCCAAGTCAAGGTCAAGTTTCAGAGAAGCACGCTTGGAGGGTGTCTCCGAGCCACAGTCTTAGGACAGGCCTGCTGCAAATAGGAAACAGATGGGGGGGAAGTCCAGGCTCCCCACGGAAGTCTCCTTGATGGACCCGCCTTCGGCCCGAGAGGATCAGGCTGCGGAGGGCGTGCCAGCTTCACCATGGCCAAAGGCAGCTCCGGAGGGCCACACCAGCTACTCTGGCCTTAAACGGCTTCCATTACGCACATGATTTTCAGTTTCCTCGCTTACATTTCCTTGAGCACTTCCCACGCTTGCTGCCCCCTCTGTGAGGAAATGTCTTTGCTCAGCTCCTCTTATTTCAGGTCTCGCCTTCTCAGAGCTCTTCCCTGACCATCTTCTCTGTAAGGTCTTTCCTGCTGTCCTCCCTTCACCCTGTTTGCTCCCTTCATGGCACGTGGCGTGGAGTCTAATTCCAAATCTTTTTATTTGTTCGTCTGTTCGGTGTCTGTTTCTGCCATCAGTCTGTAAGTCCCAGAAGGGCATGTCTGACGGCTCAGCGTTGATTCCAGTGCTGAGTGCAGAGCTGGGGACAGAGTGTGTGTTCAATAAATGTTTGCCAAATAAATAGAGGGAGGAGTGAAGTTCCCAAACACCCACAACATGTTTGGAAGAAAATTTCAATACAGCCATGGAGTAAGGAATTATTAAGGGCCTTTGGAAAGAGCTTATTCAATTTTTCAAACATCCCCAGAGAAGAATCCCAGGAGGAAAAGACACATAAGTTTGTTTGTGGTATTTTCTGAAACTGTCTTAATGACAGACCTATCTGACATCCAAAACCTGTGGGAATGTTGCCCCTTTCCGAGTCCTTCTCTTCCCAGTCTCATTTCCAACACAGTTATCATGATAAAAGTTCTAGAAAATACCAGAAGAGTTAGGTTTTCCACTATCCTGGGATCACATTCATGGATTTGAAGGGCTGTCATGCCAATGTTGTCATATTGGCCACTTTACTACTCCTCAGCACGAAAAAATGAACATGAAATCTAGATATTCATTAACAATTTTAGTAAAGATGTGGGAGGAGAGGGTGTAAGTGCTATTGGCCAGACTGAAGTTTATATCAGAACAGAACATTTCATGTATTTAGATATCCCTAGGCCCCATGACCGTGGTCTAAGATTGGGAGTATCTGAATCACAAACGGGGCTCTAGATTGAGACAGTGATGGCTGTGACCGTCACCGGCTGGGGCTGGACCTGGGCCTGGTGGAGCCTCACAAGTGGCTGCACTGACCTGCGGGTTGAGGCACCTACCCCAGCTTCAGGGCCATTATTAGGGCTGCAGAATTAAGTTGAGCACAAAGCAGATCTACTCCTTGGAATATGGGTCATGCATTCAGATGGAGAGGAAATGTCAAATCACACTGGCGAGGGAGGAAGGGAATATCCTCTTTCATTCCTAGTATTTATATACGGGAGGCCCACGTAGCGTTCATTCGTTCATTCATTGATTCATTCCCTCACTCATCCCGACTCAAAATTATATCTGTGTGAGTGTATGTAGCAACTAAGTACAATGCAGCAGTTCTCACTTTGCACAATAGCACAGGACCATAAAAATTACCCTGCAAACTGAAACTTGCAAAGTGATCATCGATCGTAATCAAGGGGAGAAGTATGATTTTTCCATGACCTTTAAAAACTCTCTTATTGTTGGTTATAAATGTACAGGGAAATGAAAAAAATAGTAAGACCATTATTTATTTAGTACTCTGTAATTTAAAACATTAGAAACATTGAGAATTAGTATAAAAAACGTATCCAGAGTCATTTGAACAGTGCTTCCCTTCTCTTTTCAGCATATAACAGCACGGAACAAACGTACTTTCTATGTCTTGGGAAATGATCATACTCCTTTTTAAATCTGGATCAGCTTCTAACATTTTACCCTTTGCTCTTTGTACGTCAATGTGAAGTATCTCGGAGAGTTCCTTCAATGTGAAATGGTTTGCCAGGATCACTTCTTCTGGGACATCAATCATCCTTTTTGTCATGACCACTTTGCTCATTTATGTCAATAAATTTGCCTTCACCAAGTTCCTCTGGCTGCATATCTAGATCATGTCCAATGGGAAAGATGTCAACATTCCATGGTCAGCTCTTTCTTCTATAACTCCATGTACATTTAAGTTTGACTTCCAAGATAATCACTCTGCATTTCTTTGCTGCACTTCAATCTCTCCTGGCTAATTCCCTCTTTCGATTATCCATATTTATAAAATGTCACATGGGTTTATCACTGGGAGACAAGGAGGCAACACAACTACTACCTTTGCTGCCTTTGTGTGAAATGAATAACAAAAGTGCAGTGACCACTCACCAACAGAATTTTGAAAAAGTGACATAATTTGTTAGTGATCACGATGTGAATCTGTTCTTCACGAAGTGATTTGTGGACTGAAAAGCCAGCAGTGAAGTTTATACAATTACTCACAGTTCATACACCGTGGTAACTGAAGTCTGAACTGTGTTGTTGGAGGACTGATGTTATATAACTAAATCGCGGTAATTGAAGTTCGTGCATACCAGAACTACGCAAAACGAGGACTGCTCACACATAATAGGGGTAACTAGAGAATGTCATGGCGGGTGCGTAATAGAGATTCCCAGCCTGTGGAGGCAGAGGTTTCTTGGAGAAGGTGACATACAAGCTGAGACTTGATAAATGAATAGAAATTAATCTGATAAAGGAGGAGTGTAGGGCAGATCGTTCCAGGCAGAGATTAGAGGAGGTATAAAGCCCCAAATGTAACAAAGTGCATGGGGCCTGGGGTGGCAGCGATGATTGTTGCAGGCTGATTGTGGATGATAATCCCGTTGACTGCAAGCTGTTGTTCCTGGTTACCAGGCAGCACTGGCTGCTGTGATTGGGAATCTGGAATGCTCTGTTTTGGGACAGTCACCTGAAGAAAGTGTTAAAGGGCAGTCTACTGCTTCCCCCAGACCAAGAGGTCCACCTCTGACAGCTAGGAAAGTCACCAGGAAAATGGAACCAAATCAAACAAAGTGACCTTAAAGCCTGGCTGGTTTACACGATCCAGGAAACACTAATGATTCAGATACAAATGCCCTAAGTATGGGATGGTACAAAGCAGAGAAAATCCCTTTCACAAGTCACAATTCAAAGGTTCAAATCTTTAAATGATAAACTGTATTTCTAGTCAAGCTAAATACAGAGTACAGTATCTTAATCTATTTTTGCTAAAATCTGAATGGTTTCAGCCCAGGCAAAGCACTGAACATAATCTCATGTAATTTCCACCACACCCTTATGAATTAGCTATTATTGTTCCCATTTTACAGATGAGGAAACTGAGGTTGAGTGACCATGGAGTCACAGAGCTGGGATTCAAATGTAGGACTTACCCTAAAGCCTGTTCCTTTAGCTAATACAACATCAGTATATTTAATTGCAATAAATGTAAACAAACACAAATGCCAAATTGAGTTACTATTCGGTATAAGATAAATAGACCAAGATAAATGCTAGTTGAAGAACAGGGCAAGAATGTTCCATCCTCATGGAAACATTGAGACACAGAGAATGCTCAAGAGCAGCAGTTTTAAGAAAAGTTTGGTGCAACTGTGTGGAGTCCCAAGCATGAGAAATGCATGCAAGATTCTATTAGGAAAACAAAACAATGAGATTATCTCAATTATTGAGTGAACCATGAGATTTCACCATCTACATTCTAGCCATGAGTAAGACGTTTGTTTGAATTAGATAAGAAGATATAATGTCATTTGAAGGAGGCCCAGTGAAATTAATAACAGAGATAAATGAAACTGACAATGATCTCACAGTTTATAAATCTAAACATGGGACCAAGGTTAGACACAGGGACCCTAGCAGTTGATGAATGAGCTTGAATGGTGCTTTTTACACCACCAACGGGAGACCGGACATGACTTTTTATGTTCCTTTCTTCTAACCAAGGAGATTAAGAAAGAATTAATTCAATTCCCTTTAAACCAAAGCACAGGAGGAAGAAACAACCTTGAACCTTTCCTCCTCAAATAGCAACTTTGTTGGTAATTTAATCACTAACTGAGTTGTGTAACTTGCCTATGACAAATGGTAAAACACCTTTCAATGTGGAAATGTGCCAGAGCCATTCTTTCGTAGGAAGGGGAGGGAAAGCCTTAGCTGGCGTACATACATTTTCTGTCTCCCTGTCTTTTGCGCCCTGCCTTAATTGCTGAAATTGCTTCTGTATTAGGAGAGAATATGGGAACAAGTCTGGATCTAGCAAGAGAGTAAAGTCACTGAAGCGTTTACGATATTCTGCTTCCCTCTCCACCCTCCCCTCCCTTTTCTGTACTTGTCAGCATGTAGCCCCATACCAGGCTCCATCAAGTTGAAATGGCAGCACTGTGGAGAACAGTATGGATATTCCTTAAGAAACTAAAAATAGAGCTACCATATGATCTTGCAATTCCACTCCTGGGCATATATCCAGAGAAAACCATAATTCAAAAGATGCATGCACTCCTATGTTCATAGCAGCACTGTTCATAATAGCCAAGACATGGAAGCAACCTAAGTATCTATCGACAGATGAATGGATAAAGAAGATGTGGTACATATATGCAATGGAGTACTCCTCAGCCATAAAAAAGAACGAAATAATGCCATTTGCAGCAACATGGATGGACCTAGAGATTATCATACTAAGTGAAGTAAGTCAGAAAGAGAAAGACAAATATTCTATGCTATCACTTATATGTGGAATCTAAAAAAATGATACAAATGAACTTATTTACAAAACAGAAACAGACTCACAAACATAGAAAACAAACTTATGATTACCCAAGGGAAACGGGGGGGGGGTAGGGAAAAATTAGGAGTTTGGCATTAACATATACACACTACTATATATAAAATAGATAACTAACAAGAACCTACTGTATAGCACAGGGAACTCTACTCAATGTTTTGTAATACTCTATAAGGGAAAAGAGTCTGAAAAAGAATATATAGAGAGAGCTGAATCACTTTGCTGTATACCTGAACTAACACAACATTGTAAATCAACTATACTTCAACTAAAAAAAAAAAAAGTTGAAATGGCAGCAAGGAATGAATGGGAGGTCCTGCATGGTCTGACTTCTTCCTCATCGTCCAGCCTTATCTCATGCTTCTTTCTCCCTTGCTCGCTCCAACGTTAGTTTTAGACATGGACATTTGGAATACAATGAATCTGGGCTGTTCTTCCCTTTCCTAATAACTAAATCTTTTCATTCTTCAGTCTTGGCTTAAGTTTCATTTTCTCTTGGAAGCTTTCCTAGGTCAACTGAATTATATTTGGTCTCTGTGTCACAAACTTCCATAGCCCCCTGTGCTTCCTAGCACGACACCTGCTTCTTCTATCTTCTCTGCTAGATGAGAGGGTCTGCGACAGTAGGTACAGCGTCTACCTTGTCGCCACGTACTCCAGTACCCAGAACCATGCCTGACATGGTACCTGCCCTCAGTCAATGTTTGCAGAATGAATGATTGCCTTCTTCACTTTTCTTTTTGAAAAAGGTATAAAATATTTAAGATATACACAAACGTGTAAAGAAAAACATCACAACCCCCAGGTATCCATTACATATGCAAGCTTACATCCCTGCTTACCACTCCCTGATCGCATTCTGCTCTTGAGAGGCAGCTAGTAGTCTCAATTTGGTTACTATTTCCACACATTTCTTAATACTTTCACTACACACATATGCAAACTTATGGTATTATTCTGTTTTTATAGTTTATATGTGTTATAGGTATTCTTCTGCAACTGGCATCTTTTGGTTTTTGTGATTCAATCACGCTGTTGAATTTAGCTAGTCGTTATTTATTTCACTGCTGTGTAGTATTCCATTGTATGACTACCTCACTATTCATCTGTTTCCTTGTTGATGGATTATTTTCTAAATTTTTCCTTGAACACATTGCCATGAGTATCCTTACTTGCAATGTTTTTCTTTGTTCGGATAGCGCTGTGGTATCCAATATACTGGATCTTTTCATTATTTGCCCATTAGAACTGACATGGACTGGGTCTCTGAAAGCTATATGAGAGACAGATTAACTGGACAACCCAATTAATGTTTGTGTGAAAGTGTGTATCAGTGGATTTTATGAGAAGCTGTGTGGAATAATGATAACTGTAGAGCGCTGATTTGGGAGTTAAACATGGGTGGGTTCCAGTGCCCACTCAACTGCTTACCCATTGTGCCACATCCAAATACAAAGCCTCAGTTTTCATTCTGTAAAACTGGAATAATAGTCTCCTATCTGCCTACCTCACAAAATGATCAGATGAAGTAATGCTGCTGAAAAGATTTTGAAACCTGCTGTATTATACAACATTGGAACACCAACAACCAAATTTTATTACCCAAGTGTAATATGACAGAAGAATTGTAATAAAATAACAAGACCACAAGAATATTAATAATTTATCATCACCTATATTTAAATTTATCATTATCTATAACGTATTATCTCCTATCTCTATTTAACTGGGGTGTTCTAGAGATAATACCTCACCCCCAAAGGGCAGACTAAGGGAAAATCAGGCTCTTGAGAGAAATATGTTTAGGTCAATGGGTTTCCACTGCCCACTGCCCATAAAATCCTACCGGGAAGGTTACTGAAATGAGTCAAATTGGTTCCAGAAAGGTATTTACCGCAAAGGTTATTTCTTCACGCTTAGATATACGTTGAGTTACGAGACTTGTAATGGTTACAGGAAGGGTTTTAGAGCTTGAAAGACTTGGGTTCAAACCTTGCTCTACTCTCCTTCTCCTTACTGAGGATAATAATATAATCATGTAGGACTGTTGGGAGGACTAAACGAGCTAATGTACGTAACGCAGCATACTCATCCCCTTCAGGACGTGACTGAAAACCAGCCTTAGTTGAAATTTCCCAACGGGTGAGGCAAGGTTGTTGGGCTTTTGTTCATCCCACGTGATCTCAGTTACCTCAGCTTAACTCCTATTTATTTATTTATTTTTTACGAACTTATTTCTCACAGTTCTGGAGGCTGGAAAGTCTATGATCCAGGTGCTGAGTGATCTGGTTCCTGGTGAGGGACCTCTTCCTGGTTTGTAGATGAACAACTTCTTACTACATCCCCAGGTTTGGAGAGAGAGATCTCATCTGTCTCACGTCTCTTATTTTTTATTTTTAGTTATTTATTGTTTTGGCCGCTCTGCATGGCATGTGGGATCTTAATTCCCCAACTGGGGGGATTGAACCCACGTACCCTGCAGTGGAAGCATGAAGTCTTAACCACTGGGCCGCCAGGGAAGTCCCCCTCTTCACTTTTTGAAAGTGTTGGTCAGGCCATTCTGTCAGGACCTTCAGCTGTCATATGTCTAACTGCCACTTCTGAATATATGACCAAGGCAGCTACAATGTGTTCAGCGCACAAAGAGTGTTGCCACCACTACAGTTTTAGATGCGCCAGGGGCTTCTGACCGGAAATCTTGACTTCTGGTTTGGAAACTGAGAAAGAGCAGCCTGGTTAATTTGTCTGATTCATTAGCAGGGAACCAAAGAGAGGGCTCCAAATGGGTCAATAAAATCCAATTTTAACCATGCCATCTTGGTCTCTTGTCAATGCTGGGGACAGATAAGGTTAAAACCCAGTGTCACAACTCTGGGTTTCTGCAGAATTTTCGCTCTCCATATTCTGCTGTACCAGAATCCTGTTTTATTCTTACAGTGATAATGGGTCAAAGAATAGATTTACTTTGTGCATTTGCTCACTGATATCTGGGTTCCTGGGAACTGGCTTGCTTTGCAAAGCACACATTTTTCTCTATAAACATATCCCCTGTAAAGGTCTTTCCACGACTAGGAAGCAGGTAAAAGAGCTGGGAGGAGGGACAACAGAACAATGTCCTTTCTGTTCTAGTAATCTGGGGAGGCTTCCTGGAGGGCATATGCCTGGAAAAGATGGGTGGAGGTGAACAGATGGAATTTTGCTGTCGTAGATTTCTTTTGTTGCTCTATATTCTCTCCTTGTTTACTCAAAGAGGTTTATTAAGCTCCTGCTACCAGGCAACATAGTCTAGTGGCTTGGGTGCTAGAGGCTTGGGTTTAAATCCCAGTTCTGCCACTTACCAGTCGTGTGACCTCGGGCAAGTTGTTTAATCTCTCTGTATCTCAATGTCCTCATCCGTAACATAGGGATAATAACAGTACCTATCTCATAGGGTTGTTGTTGGTAAATTAATTATTTATATCTCTGTCTCTCTATCTCTATATATTTAAAGAGTGGCTGGGCCATTGTAAAAGTTCAATAATTATTGGCTGTTATTATCACTCTCTGCTAGGGACTGTAATTGGTACTAAAAATAGTCTTGTGAATCTTAAAGACAGCTTTTCTGATAGGTTATCAGTTCTTCAGGGTTAAGAAAAGGCTTAAAACAAAACAAAAAAACAAAAGCACTGAGGTTATAATCTTCTTGGCCATGACAAATAACTTAAACTTGGTGGGCTGATGCCTAGAACTGGTTTGGGAGGCAGACACCAAACTATGTTCAATGGTAAAGAAAATAAATGCTATTATATATCTGCTAAATAAGCCATCCTTTCCAAATGGAAAACATCACTGTCATTTGTTTGCCATTGAGTTTGGCCAATGCCATTGGAGAGCACAAATGGAAAGTAATATAAAAGTATACACATAATGTACTGTTCTAAATTCAGAGCGCATTTCTCTTACATGGCTGTTCTCTGAAATTTTCAGAGAGATGATGCATAGAATGAGGTGGTTATTAAGCTTAAAAATGAACAACAGTAAAACAGAGGAGAGATCCCAAGGCCTGAGAGAGTTGAAGGGAAACCATTAAATATTATAGGTAATAGGAATGAAGGGGGATTATAAGAAAATGTGTTTGCCTTCTTACTTTATGAGAAGACGAAACCCACTGCAGTTTGGAGTTCACAGATAAAAATCTTTAAAGAAACAAGATGGGAACAAAGACACAGACCTGCTACAGAATGGACTTGAGGACACGGGGAGGGGGAAGGGTAAGCTGGGACGAAGTGAGAAAGTGGCATGGAAATATATACACTACCAAACGTAAAATAGATAGCTAGTGGGAAGCAGCCGCATAGCACAAGGAGATCAGCTCGGTGCTTTGTGACCACCTAGAGGGTGGGATAGGGAAGGTGGGAGGGAGACGCAAGAGGGAAGAGATATGGGGACATATGTGTATGTATAACTGATTCACTTTGTTATAAAGCAGAAACTAACACACCACTGTAAAGCAATTATACTCCAATAAAGATGTTTTAAAAAAAAAAGAAAGAAAAGAAACAAACAAACAAACAAAAAGATGTCCATAGACGGAAAACTTACATGTTTGCTCAATAGCCCATTGTTCAACAATGTTCCTAAGAAAACGACTTTTGTGTAACCTAAATTCCTCACGCTGCAGCCAACGTCTGCCTAAAAGATGCTGCTGCAACAATAGAAAAAAACCCCCACATAGCTAGAATTCTTAGGGAATGGGTTGGTTTTATTGTTGCTGTTTTAGTTGTTCTGCTTAGCTTGGACTAAGAAGAAAATGTATTTCAATCTTTCTGTTCACAGACTTTTGGGGCTTGAGGGGAGGCTTAGAAAACATTAGAGAGAAAATATTTTAATTTTCTTTGAATAATTCAGGACTCTCTAGGGTTTCAGGGCTCAGTAGGAGGAAGATGATTATGACTGGGCAGGAGAGCAGATGTAGAAAGTTTAGAAGACCTGACCTAATTTTCATTTCTTCCACCTCAGTCTTGGAAGTGGCGTTTTTTTATGGGAGACGGAGGGGTGGAAAGACACTCAATATCAGAGCCTTTTCTCATGAGTTAAGGGTGAAAAATTAAAAAAAAAAAAATGCAGTTCTACCCTCCTACACTGTTGGTGGGAATGTAAGTTGGTACAGCCACTATGGAAAACAGTATGGAGGTTCCTCAGAAAACTAAAAATAGAATTACTGTATAAACCAGCAATCCCACTCCTGGGCATATATCCAGACAAAACTCTAATCCAAAAAGATACATGCAACCCAACGTTCATAGCAGCACTATTCACAGTAGCCAAGACATGGAAACAACCTAAGTCTCCATTGACAGAAGAATGGATAAAGAAGATGCAGTACATATACACAATGGAGTACTACTCAGCCATAAAAAAAATAAAATAGTGCCATCTGCAGCAACGTGGATGCAACTAGAGATTATCATATTAAGTAAAGTAAGTCAGAAAGAGAAAGACTACTACCATATGATATCACTTATGTGTGGAATCTAAAATATGACACAAATGAACCTATCTACAAAACAGAAACAGACTCACAGACAGAGAGAATGGACTTGTGGTTACCAGTGGGAGGGGGTTGTGGGAGGGATGGAGTGGGAGGTTGGGGGTAGCAGATGTAAGCTATTATATATGGAATAGATAAACAACAAGGTCCTACTGTATAGCACAGGGAACCGTATTCAGTATCCTGTGATAAACCATAATGGAAAATAATATTAAAAAAAGAATGAATCACTTTGCTGTACAGCAGAAATTAACACAACACTGTAAATCAACTATACTTCAAAAAAAGCAGTTCTAGTAAATTTGAAGATTGTGACAGTACTTCTAGTTCTTATAAGTTTTTAAAAACACCTTTATGGAAGTATAGTTTACATACCATAAAATTCACCCATTTAGAATGTACAACTCAATGGTTTTTAGTATAAGATGTTATGAAAAAACCCTAACGAACTTTTTGGCCAACCCAAATTATTTAGAGTTCTGCAACTGCCACCACAATCTTAGAACATTTTCATTACCCCAGAAGGAAACCCCATACCTATTAGCAGCTACTCCCCATCCCTGTCCCAACCTCGGGCAACCACTAATCTACTTTCTATCTCTGTGAATTTGCCTACTCTGGAAAGTTCACACAAATGGAATCAACAAAATACTAGCAAACAGAATCCAACAACACATTAAAAGGATCATACACCATGATCAAGTGGGATATATCCCAGAGATGCAAGGATTCTTCAATATACGCAAATCAATCAATGTGAAACACCATATTAACAAATTGAAGAAGAAAAACCATATGATCATCTCAATAGATGCAGAAAAAGCTTTTGACAAATTTCAACCCCCAGTTATGATAAAAACTCTCCAGAAAGTAGGAATAGAGGGAACCTACCTCAACATAATAAAGGTCATATATGACAAACCCACAGTTTGCTGTGGTTTCATCATTCTCAATGGTGAAAAACTGAAAGCATTTCCTCTAAGATCAGGAACAAGACAAGGATGTCCACTCTTGTCACTATTACTCAACATAGTTTTGGAAGTCCTAGCCACAGCAATAAGAGAAGCAAAATAAATAAAATGAGTCCAAACTGGAAAAAAAGAAGTAAAATTGTCACTGTTTGCAGATGATATGATACTCCACATAGAAAATCCTAACGATGCCACCAGAAAACTACTAGAGCTAATCAGTGAATTTGGTAAAGTTGCAGGATACAAAATAAATTGCACAGAAATCTCTTGCATTCCTATACACTAACAATGAAAGAGCAGAAAGAGAAATCAAGGAAACAATCCCATTCACCACTGCAACAATAAGAATGAAACACCTAGGAATAAATCTACATAAGGAGATAAAAGACCTGTATGCAGAAAACTATAAGACACTGATGAAAGAAATCAAAGATGACACAAACAGATGGAGAGATATACCCTGTCCTTAGACTGGAAGAATCAATATTGTGAAAATGACTATACTACCCAAAGCAATCTACAGATTCAATGCAATCCCTATCAAATTACCAATGGCATTTTTTACGGAAGTAGAACAAAAAATCTTAAAATTTGTATGGAGACACCAAAGACCCTGAATAGCCAAAGCAATCTTGAGGGAAAAAAACCGAGCTGGAGGAATCAGACTCCCTGACTTCAGACTATACTACAAAGCTACAGTAAGCAAGACAATATGGTACTGGCACAAAAACAGAAATATAGACCAATGGAACAAGACAGAAAGCCCAGAGATAAACTCACGCACAGCACGTATGGTCAACTAATCCATGACAAAGGAGGCAAGGATATACAATGGAGAAAAGACAGTCTCTTCAATAAGTGGTGCTGGGAAAACTGGACAGCTACATGTAAAAGAATGAAATTAGAACACTCCCTCACACCATACACAAAAATAAACTCAAAATGGATTAAAGACCTAAATGTAACACTTGACTATAAAACTCTCAGAGGAAACCATAGGCAGAACACTCTATGACATAAATCACAGCAAGATCCTTTTAGACCCACCTCCTAGAGAAATGGAAATAAAAACAAACAAATGGGACCTAATGAAACTTAAAAGCTTTGCCACAGCAAAGGAAACCATAAAGAAGACAAAAAGACAATACTCAGAATGGGAGAAAATATTTGCAAATGAATCAATGGACAAAGGATTAATCTCCAAAATATATAAACAGCTCATACAGCTCAATATTTAAAAAAAAAACAACAACCCAATCAAAATATGGGCAGAAGACCTAAATAGACATTTCTCCAAAAAAGACATATGGATGGCCAAGAGGCATATGAAAAGATGCTCAACATCACTAATTATTAGAGAAATGCAAATGTAAACCACAATGAGGTATCACCTCACACTGGTTAGAATGCGCATCATCAGAAAACCTACAAACAACAAATGATGAAGAGGGTGTGGAGAAAAGGGAACCCTCCTGCACTGTTGGTGGGAATGTAAATTGATACGGCCACGATGGAAAACAGTATGGATGTTCCTTAAAAAAGTAAAAATAGAACTACCATATGACCCAGCAATCCCACTACTGGGCATATACCCAGAGAAAACCATAATTCAAAGAGACACATGCACCCCACTGTTCATTGCAGCACTATTTACAATAGCCACGTCATGGAAGCAACCTAAATGCCCATCTTCAGACAAATGGGTAAAGAAGATGTGGTACATACATACAATGGAATATTACTCAGCCATAAAAAGGAACGAAATTGGGTCATTTGTAGAGACATGGATGGACCTAGAGTGTCATACAGAGTGAAGTAAGTCAGAACCAAGGGGGGAAAGTGGGGGTGGGGGCGGGGTGGTGGTGGTGGGATGAACTGGGAGATTGGGATTGACATATATACACTAATATGTATAAAA
Source organism: Leucopleurus acutus (assembly GCF_964270905.1). NCBI lineage: Eukaryota > Metazoa > Chordata > Mammalia > Artiodactyla > Delphinidae > Leucopleurus > Leucopleurus acutus. The sequence goes on along the minus strand of NC_139145.1, from coordinate 56,210,449 downwards.
TAGATAACTAATAAGAACCTGTTGTATAAAAATAAATTAAATTAAAACATTTATAATAATTCTTCTATGAATATCTGTATACAAGTTTTTATGTAGACATATGTTTTCATTTCTCTTCACTACAGTTGAATTGCTGAGTCACATGGTAGCCCTAAGCTTACCATTTTAAGGAACTGCCAAATTGTTTTCCAAAGTGGCTGCACCATTTTATATTCCCACCAGCAATGTACGTTCCAATGTCCACATCTTTGCCCAACATCTGTTATGTCTTTTTTATTTTGGCCATCCTTATGAATATGAAGTGGCATCTCACCGAGGTTTTGTTTTTCTAGTCCCTAGTGACTAATGATGTTGAGCATCTTTTCATGTGCTTTTGGCCACTTGTATATCTTCTTTGGAGAAATGTCTATTTAAATCCTTTGCCCATTTTAAAATTGGGCTATTTGATTTTTAATCATTGAGTTGTAAAAGTTCTTTATATATTCTGGATACAAGTCCCTTGTCAGATATATATGATTTGCAAACATTTTCTTCTATTCTCAGGGCTGTTTTTCCAACTTCTTGAGAGGGTCCTTTGAGGCATCACCATTTTAAATTTTGATGAAATTCAATTTGTGTTTTTTTGGATTGCTTGTGCTTTAGGTGCCATATGTAAGAAACTGTTGCTTATTCTAATGTCAAAAAGATTTATGTTTTATTCTAAAAGTTTCATGGTTTTAGCTCTTACATTTAAATCTATGATCCATTTTGAGTTAATTTTGTGTATAAGGCAAAGGAGGGGTCTGACTTTATTCTTTTGCATGTGGATATCCAGTTTTCCCACCATCATTAGTTGAAAAGACTATTCTTTCCTCATTAGTTCATATATAGTTGACCCTTGAACAATGCGGGGGGCGGTTAGGGGCACCGACCCTCTGCTCAGTCGAAAATTCTCATATAACTTTACAGTCAACTCTCTGTATCCATAGTTCTGTATCTGCAGATTCAACCAACCACAGATCATGCAGTACTGTAGTATCTATTTACTGAAAAAAATCTGCATGTAGGTGGACCTGCACAGTTCAAACCCATGTTGTTCAAGGGTCTGCTGTACTTTTAAAATTTATAGCTAAATATCAGAAAAATCAGCTACAAAACATATATGTGTGTGATATGAAAAACTGATTTTATGGATTTTTTTCCTCCCTAGCACAACTGTTTGACTTTGGAGCAAACAGTTTTCATGCACTCGTCCATTTGTTTCATTCATTTATCAGTGATGTGCTGAATGTGTACTTGGCAACAGTGGGCACACAGTGGAGAATGTGACAGTGGGTGGATTTAACTTGAGGCTATTCCCTCTCTTGGTAGAGAAAACGACACATGAAGGTATAAGAGAAGGGATGAGGACAGTACATTCTTGCATCTTCTGTCCTCTTCCCCTCCAACACACCACTATTTCTTAATATGTCAGGGTCTTCAACTATACTGTTCCCCTCTCTCTGAAATGCTTTTCCCTTTTCTCCTCTCCTGGTTAACTCCTCACGTCAGCTCTCAACTGAACCATCACTTTCTCAGGGAACATTTCCTAATCTTCCAGGTCAATTCCTCCCGTTCAACACATGCACAGGGTCCTCTACTTCAACCGTGTTAATAGTACTTTCCATAATGTTAGGAAGTAATTAATGGGGTAATTAGAGGCTGACTGTACATCTCCTCTGTTGTTGTGATAGATTCTACGGGGTGGGTATCATGTCTATCTTTTCATGCACACTATTCCATAGTACGTAAGAGAGCACACTCCAGAGTCAACAGACAGACCTGCTGAGACTCCCAGCTATAGTTAACAGCTATGGATTTCTCTTTTCCCATCTATAAAATGGGGATAATAGCGGCTCCTGCCTCTCAGGGCTTTTTTGAGAATTAAAGAATAATAGCACGTAAAATGCCCAGGTTGGTGCTTGGCATGTGGCTGTCAGTTGGTTAAGATATACTGAATGAATGAATGCATCAGCCCTGTGGGGCATCTGCCACGCCCAATGGACCTGTGTGGGAATGTGCACTTCCCATGGTGGCTGGGCAGAGAATGCTGAATGACAGAGCGGCCCAAGACTCCTTAACAACATCCTGGAATCACAGGTATTCCCTCAGCATCCTGGGTGGAGGTCAAACCACTCTAAGGGAGGGGGGGGGATGATGGCTTTCTGAAGCATTGTCTATAAAGCCATTAAAAACAATTAGCCAAACTATATACATTCTTATTTCCACAGAATTCCAGGCAACCAATTTGGCTAATTTAAAGAAAGAATTTTTATGTCAACATTATTATATCTTAGTGTTTAACCTAGTGCTTAAGAGGGGAAGCTCTGGAGTCCCATTGCATGGGTACCCATTCCAGCTCCTCGACTCAACATCTAGGCAAGTTACACACTCTTATCGAGCCTCAGTTACCTCCTCTGTAAAATGGAATCACGCATCATATCTTCACTGTGGGTTTGTTGAGCAGATTCGGTGGGACAGTGTACACATAGCACTTAGCTCAGTGCCTGGCACATTCCACGGGCTCAGAGAACTTGAGTTCCTTCCAGTTGTTAGTGTTGGAGAGGCTCTGGTTTCTTGTTATGAGAGATTTAAATCTCCAAGTATTAGCTTCATTAAATCCTTGACAATCTTCCAAGGAGAATGGGAAACAAAGGGCATATAAAACACCCATTTAGTGCTATTTTATTGTAAGCTACAGTTAATCGGATTGCCAAATTTTCCATTCATTCCCAAGATATGTGTGTGTGTGTGTGTGTGTGTGTGTGTGTGTGTGTGTGTGTGTATTTGGTGGTGGTTAAAATTCAGCCAACTTATTTTTGTCTGAGTTTATAGAACATGAAACAAGTTAATCTCTTGAGTATTTCCATTGTTCCAAATTAAGGTAAAATGTCAGTATCCACTCATATTATTCCTGTTCTTCAGGGAAACTTCTTTTGCTTTAGGTCTCCCACAGTCATTTTTCCTTCTATCCCTGAAGAAAGCTGAGAGCTCTGCCCCTTTTTTCCTCCCTCCCTTTCTTCCGTCCTTCTGTCCTTCTTTCCTTCGTCTGTTCCCACCCCCTCCTTTTCTTTCCTTTCTCTCTCTCCCTAATAATGAGATAATGGCATCTCGTTATTATTTTAATTATCCCCATCTGACATAAAGATGCAACGCAAAGTGACAGCGTTGCATCTTCATGTCAAATGGGGACAATTAAAATAATGATGACTTCACAGGACTGTTGTAGAATTAAACGAGGCTTGTTGGTTCCTAAAGCAGGGCCTGGCGTGTAGTAAGCCCTTCTACATTTTGATCACGGTTCTGATCACCGTTTGAAAAAAGGCAAGTTACCTACCTTATTCCTTTCCTCTTGGTTCTTCTGTTTTGTCTTTTCAAACTCCAAGTCTTGGGAACAATTTGCCTGTATTTCTTCCCCTAGTTCTTTCCCTTGAGGCCTGCTAGTGGCTGTCAGTAATATGAGAGAGTCAGAGCTGCTAGTAAAGATTTGTGTACGAGATGCCGTAGGAGCCGTGCATCGAGCCAGTGCCTCATACGAGCTGGGATATGCTCAGGGCACGGTCAGTGGCTGCTTAGGGCCTGGCTGCCACTGTCATGTTCAACCTGTCCCAAGGGTGCAGGGGCTGTGCAGCAGACGGGCAAGGGCAGGCTCACGAGCAACACCTGTTTCCATAGGAACGGGTCAATACCCTCAGGGTCAATTGTGAGTGCCTACAGCCTCGTGCACCATGTTAAGTAGCATCAGTGGATCTCTGAAGTTCAGTGTTTTAAATTAATGCATAGAGAGGGCCAAGTTCAATTCTTCATCTTCGGATTGTCAGTTGTTTAGCCTACTAGCCTACTGGAGATGTTTCTCTCTTGTCCTAAGGGCTGGGCCCATAAGAAAAGCAGGAAAGATGCTGGTGTTCTCCTTCTCTGATTCTTCCCCTGTGCCTTACCAGGGGGGACAGTGGTCCTTAACTTCAGCGAGCATCTAAATTCTCTTGTGAAAAGCATATTTCCAAGATTCCACCCCCCAAGACTCAGACTCAGTACGTCTTGGGGGAAGACCAGGAAACTGCATCTTGAGAAGAACCCCAGGTTTACCACTTTTGAAATCCTTTCGTTATCTGTGGCCCCTTTTGCCTCCCTTCACCAGTGTGGAAGCTGTTGGAAGACAGGACCTTGTCTATGTTGTTTACTGCTGTATCCTTATGGCCTGGCTTCCAGGAAGGGAGGGAAATGCAGTCCAGCATCTCCCAACCTTCAATCTGCACACGAATCACCTGTGAGCTTGTGAAAATGCAGATTCTCATTCATTCAGTCTGGAGGAGGGTCCAAGAGCCTGCATTTCTAACTCTCTCCTAGATGATGATGCAAGGTCGCCACTCTGAGTAGGCAGGGGGGCATCTCGAAGAGTACAACTGGCATCAGACCACCTGGATTTGAATCCTGCTTCCACCTCTTGCTAGTGGGGAGGCCCTGGGACATTCTCTTTTCTTGTAAAGTGGGGCAATTACAGCACCTCCCTCACAGGGTCCTTTTGGGGTATTCAGGAGGTAACATATTGGAAGCATTTAGCCCAATATATGGTGAGTGCTCAATTAGTTTTAACTGTTATAATTATTATGAAAAATACTAGGAAGTTAAATCTCGGTCACAATTTAAGAAACTGGCCTTGTGGTTAGCACACAAAGTTCAGCATCAGACTGCCTGGGTTTACATCCTGGCTCCACTACTTATTAGTTGTATGACCTTGGGCAAGCTTCTTAACCTCGCCATGCCACAGTTTCCTCATCTGTAAAATGGGGCAAATAGTGGCACCTACCTCCTATGGTTGCTGGGAAGTTTGGACAAGTTAATGCATCCAAACTCCTCACTCTGGTACCAGGCCTCTGGGAGCCCCTTTTACTCTTACTGTTACTATCGATCAGTTGTAGCTGGGGAATTTTGGTGTGAGGTTGTAAACTCCTGGGACGTCTGAGCTGGTTACTCCAAACTACTGGTCAGGTGCATCGAACATGCTTGTCTAGCCCTAAGATGTCAATGCAGGTACCACTCTTCAGCTATTCCTTTAGAATAATCACAGCTGCATTTATTAGCTGTATGCCTTTGAGAGTTATTTAACATCTGTGTACCTCACTTTCCTGATCTGTAAATAGGAAAAATAATAGTAGCTGACACACAGTATTATTCTATGCATATAAAGCAAAGAGTAATCAGTACAGAATTTGGCCCATGGTAAGTGCTCAATAGATGTTAGCTATAATAGCAGTTATTATTATTGTTAGATTATCATTACATTATAATATAGTGTATAAAGTAGATGTTAGCTATGACAATAATTATAGCAGAGTTGTATATTACACCAAGTATATATTATAATATAATAATATCATATGTTAATACTTATAATTAAACGGTAATAGTTTGCATTATTTATGTCTGGGAATATCTTTATTTTGCCTTCATTTAAAAAATGTTAAACTGTGGTAAAATACACATGACGTAAAGTTTACCATATGAGCCATTTTTAAGTGTAGAGTTCAGTGGTATGGAGTACGTTCACAATGCTATGCAATCATCCATCCATCCATCTCCAGGACTGTTTACATCTTGCAAAACTGAAACTCTGTACCCATTAGGCAATAAGTCCACATTATCCCCTGCTCCTTGGTGCCTGGCAACCACCATCCTGCTTCCTGTCTCTATGAATTGGTCTACTTCAGGTACCTCACATAAGTGGAATCATACAGCATTTGTTTTTTGTGGCTGGCTTATGTCACTTAGCATAAGGTCTTCAAGGTTCACCCATGTTGTAGCACGTATCAGAGTTTCCTTCTTTTTTAAGGCTAAACAATAGTCCACTGCATGCCTATACCACATTTTGTTTATCCATTCATCCATCAGTGGATACTTGGGTTGCTTCCACCTTTTGGCTACTGTGAATAATGCTGCTGTGAACGTGGCTGTGCAAAATCTCTTCAAGATGGTATTACTTTTGTGGTCATAGAAGTTGTACCTGTCCTTATAACTTCTGAACCTAGTCAGAGATGTTTCTCTTTTACACTATCATATACCACGTAAAGGAGAAAGCCAAGAAACAAATAAGCAACAGAAACCTCTTTCATTTATTTACTCATGCTCTTGTCTATCCATTCCCAATATTTCTTTGATCATCTCCTACGTAGCACATCTAGGTGCTGTAAGACCCGAAGAGTGGCCAGTATCCTAGTTGGCTATTGTATGGTGTGGAAGAGTTACATATACAGAGTGACTTTTCTTCTTTCTCACATGGCTACCTGGAAGCTCCTTCCTCTGGAAGAAGGAGAATTCCAGCCTCAGGCACACTCAGGAAATTTGCCTGAGTCCCAGACGGAACAGCCCTCTCAGATACGGCAGTTTTTTATTTTTTGTTTTCCCCCCAAAGGATTTCAAAATAGTCTCAATCAAGACTTTGCAGGAATTGGGAGTCTGCAGAGGTAAAACTTGTGTAAAAATTGGAGAGGTGTTTTTTGGGGGGCGGGGGGGAACATACAATTTCGATTTAACTTTAGGCAAGCCAAAGACATAAACTTCTACACAAAAGCACTTTCCAATCCCCTGTGTCTTAAAACCCTTGTGGCGAGGTGCCTGCAGTGGCAGGACCCCGTGCCTGTGGGGAGGCACAATGGCTAAGAGTGTGAGCGTGCACGCCAGACAGCCTGGGTAGAAATCTCAGTTCACTTCCAGGAGGTGACACCTTTGGTTCAGGTTTAATATCACGAATCCTAACCTTCCTGATTCACAGTTTCCCCTTCAGTAACACGAGGCGAACGACGGTCCCTACCTCAGAGGGTTGCTGTGCAGGTTTAGTGAGCTAATACTCATAATGGGTCTGCTTGTCAAAGGCCTGGCACAGAATAAGTACAAATTAATACTGGCCATCCGTCACCAAAATGAACGCACTCCCTACTCCCTGCTGCAGCTGCACAGACCATTTTTTAATCCCTCAAATATGCCACGCTGTTGCTCCACATCTGGCCCTTTGCCCATGCTCTTTCCTCTCTTCTCCTCCCCCACTCTGCTCCTACTGTCATTCTAACCCTATTCATTCTTCATGTCCCATCCAAGGTGTTTTCTCCAAGAAAACTGGTTACATGTGTCTTCCTTGAGCTCCACAAATACCCTGCATGTATCTCTGCCAGGGCACCCATCACCCCGTACTGTCACTCCAATCTGGTCCCACTCTCCCTGAGCTGTGAGCTCCATGAGGCCAGATGGAGGTCTCTGGGGGATCTCAAGTGAAAGGAGTTAATGAAACATAGACCTGTACGTGGAGTCAGCTTCCACCGGCAGGACTGCTACTCTGGACCTCCAATCTCAGTCACCCTGGAGACCCCCGGCGCAATGTACGTCATGACCCGCCCACACAGTGTGTCTTAGAAAGGGTGTTAGTCAGCTCCCAAGGCACCACTGGTTGGCTTCCAAAGTGCCAAGACTGACTTAGCTTCTCAGGACTCTAATTCAGCTCTTGGATGGAGCCGTGAAGATTTTCAGATAGATGCTCTTGTTCGGGACCACTGGCTAGAGGTTCTGTCCACAGCACACTAGACTGACTGGTGTTCTTTCTTCCTCAAATCACTGTCTCAGTCCTCATTAGCCATTCTCCATGCTGATTCTTACAATGGCATATTTGCCCCCCTTTCATTCCAAATGAATTGTAATTAGCTATTGGCCTTGCTGGGAGGCTGATTTCTCAGAAAGGCTATGTTCTCGGTGATAAGACACTTCTGTGCTATTTCTATTCAATCTATCAACCTTCCTGCCAAATTAATTCCTCTTGGATTAATGTAAGACCCATGGCTATAATAATAAACATTTATTAAGTGTTTCTTTGTGCCAGGCACTTTGCAAGGGCTTCACCTGTGTTCTTTCATTTAATTTTTACAACCACCTTGTTAAATAGAAACTGTAAATATCCCCTTTACAGCTGAGGAAATTGAGGCACAGAGAGATGAAATAATTAGTTCAAGGCACACAGGAAGAAAGTGACAAAACAGGAACTCAAACTCAGGTCTGCATAACCTCAAAGGCTGTGCTCTTAACCATGAGTTTCCATCACTGACCTATAATTTTCAGTTATTATAATGTCCTGATTTGAAAGCACCAGGTACACTCAAAAATATACACTTTGTACCCACAGTGACTTAGCTACTGTGATCTTACTGAACCTGGGCTTTTCGTATTACATCCTACCTTACATTTTGTCTTTTGTTTGAAAAGTAAATGGGACAGAAATATTTCATTTTCTCCTCTACTTCCTTTTGGAACCAGGCACTGTTTTGTTTGTTTTGGGTGAATGCAGAAGGTTATAGGATTGTCAATGGTTACCTGGTTAGCTGGTTACCTGGCTAAGTAAGATGAATCTGATGATTGTTTTTATGGGAGGCCCTTTGCTCCTCTTTGATTCCAGAGCTCTGGCATAACCCATACCACCCGTTTAGCAAAAAATATTCTTGTACATGAGAGGGAACGAAGGGACAGTCTGGATAGCTCTGTGTGCAAATCCCTTTCTGTTACTGAACAAAATAATACGCTCACTAAACTTCCTCCGTTGTTTGTGTGTGTGTATTCGCGTGTGTGTCTCAAGATGAAGAGAGATGGGGAGAGATGAGAGAGGTTGAAAATCAGTAACTCCCACCTTTGATTTCAAAGAAAATTCTTCTGATTCACCAAATTCAGAAAATTAAATTTGATACACATAGCAAATTGTTCGTTCTTATTCAAACTGCTTTTATATACAAACTATGACAGTGGAAGAACTTAATACTTCTTGGAAAAAACAATAAGAAATAGTGTTTAAATCTCACATTCATCATTCGTTAAACACTTATTGGCCTTCTAACATATACTAGGTACCACATTCAGCACGGGGCTTGTGGAGGCAAGTCAAAACTCCCACCTTCGCTAAATTTATCGTCTGCATACAAATACTTAAGAGGTGATGAACAAGATTAATTTGACAATGGAACATAGAAAACAAGAACCATCTCACAGGTATTGTTAACACAACGGATGAGACTCTTGGATGGAATAGAAAATGGAGGAAGTAGTACTCTCTTGCCTTTGGTCTATATAATCTTTTATTAGGAAAGTATTTTCCATATTTTTTTACCTAGCTTGGTATCAATAGAAATCATAGTTAATGTCTATTGCTTGTTATTTTTTCTATAGAATGTGACCAGTGCTTGACAAATCGAGAGAGTGGCATGGTCATATATACACTACCAAACGTAAAATAGCTAGCTAGTGGGAAGCAGCCGCATAGCACAGGGAGATCAGCTTCGTGCTTTGTGACCACCTAGAGGGGTGGGATAGGGAGGGTGGGAGGGAGGGAGATGCAAGAGGGAAGAGCTATGGGAACATATGTATATGTATAACTGATTCACTTTGTTATAAATCAGAAACTAACACACTATTGTAAAGCAATTATACTCCAATAAAGATGTAAAAAATAAAAAAATAAAAGTAATTTGGGTTCTGATTCCACACACACACACACACACACACAAACCCACAAGAGGTTGCTTCGGGTAAAAGTCCACTGATTAATGATGTGGAAAGGATGAGGACCTGGGAGAAGGTGACCCTGCCATTAAAGCTAGGCGATTCTAGGCACTCAGCTGTGTGTCCCAGGTTTTGGAGATAGCTTTCAAATGACCTGAGCACGATTATTATGGCAGAAATTCTAAAAGAGATCTAGATCAAGAGATGTAGGTACTAAAGATGGTAATTTTGACTGCCTATTTGTGAATAATTCCAATGAAGAGAAAAGGGAATATCTAAATCAGGCACAGTGAATAAATGTGATCTCAAATGTCAACCCAGAATAATTGGTAGCAGGGATTGAAACACTGTTTGAGAAGGATTCTGAATCTTATCTAGAATACCACTGATAACAGACTAAACACTAAATGCACTGACATTAGATTCAGATGTGCTTGTATACTGTAACTCCTCCTGAATGTCTGACTGAGTTAGGATTCAGAATAACTTTAATATACTAAAGCAGTGAATCAAAACCAACAAGATAAAGGCTAATGAGGATAACTATATGTTCCTGTATTTAAATTCAAAATTCAGTGATGGTTTCCATTGTGGGATTGGGGAAACTTGGCTTGATAGCAGTTCGGGAGAAAAGACTTGACCCTAAACTCCATATGAATCAATAGGATGGTGTGGCTAAAGAAAAGTACCAGAGCAATTGTGGGCTGCTAGAGTTGAACAGAGTAGCCCAACATCAGCCACTCCACTGGAAATGAATTTCAGTGTCTCTTTTTCCCAGCCTGCTGCTTTGCTTGTAGACTTGAGGGTGTGGATAAGCTCCTAGTTTCTGGAGCTGGACATTTTCCCTCTCTGAAGATGGTAAGGAAAGTGCTCATATAGAAACAAAGAGTAAAGGTGCCTAGAAAAGATCAGGAATTCTTTGTCCTTGAAATAGGCTAGATTTTGAATCAGTAAAAAAAAAAAAGTGCATCAAATGATTTTTGCAAATACATGGGTTTTTGAAAAGCTTGGAATATGTTTTGCCCCGAGTGCTCTACCCTTAAACATACCCACATGCATTTCAGGAAAAATTTCATCCATATGGTATATTCATTGGCAGTTAACTCATCAAAATCACTGTTGTGTCAGAACCAATTGATTTTGGACTTGCCATTTAAGTTGTTCCAAAAAAAACACAAACCACTCCCGAAAGCTTATTTTCTTGAACGAGGATATGGAGTTTGGTAAAAGGAATAAAGAGAATGTAACTTTCTCAGTTTGAATTTACTTATTTATCAAATAACTTTAATCAAGTTAACAGTAAGCAGTAAAAATACTATTACAGGAAAAGCCCCATATTTTCCATGTAAATTGTTTTTCATTGCCTTTACCTGTAAGGTGTTGAAGGTGGGACCCACTCCTGAATCTCCTTTCTAGTGGTAGAATAAGGTACATATTGTTGTGGAGTGCCACTCACGTTGAATTTATGGTTTGTCCACATGAATTTACTAGCAGTAGGTGGTTTTGTTGTTGGAGGATCATCAGTCATAGAGTGAAGCCAACGATGCCGTTCAGGGGGGCGCCATGCTTCCATCCACACCCCAGAATGTGTTTTTCAAAATTCATTCATTAATTAACATATTTATTTAGTTTTGGCTGCGTTGGATCTTTGTTGCTGCACGGGCTTTCTCTAGTTGCAGCGAGCGGGGGCTACTCTTGGTTGCGGTGCGCAGGCGTCTCACTGCGGTGGCTTCTCTTGTTGCAGAGCACGGGCTCTAGGTGCATGGGCTTCAGTAGTTGTGGCGTGTGGGCTCAGTAGTTGTGGCTCGTGGGGTCTAGAGCGCAGGCTCAATAGTTGTGGCGCACAGGCTTCGTTGCTCCACGGCATGTGGGATCTTCCGGGACCAGGGATTGAACCCACGTCCCCTGCATTGGCAGGCAGATTCTTAACCACTGTGCCACCAGGGAAGTCCCCCAGAATGTGTTTTTTCCATTCATTTCAGTAGTATATATAACCCATCGGTGACGGCCAAAAAACTGCTTGTTGTCTTCGCAGCATTTGTTTCCATATTTGTGTTTCCCCACTAATGCGCCCACCCTCACATCATTTGCCCTGAGAAAAACCTGTAGATAGCCGCAGAGGCCGCTGTGGCCACTGACCTGCTGCAGCCGGAGCTTCAGGACCTGTATCAACTCCATCTTGTCCCACAGGCCCCACCTCTCTGGCACACTGCCTCAGTTTGAATTTAACACAGAGAGAACATTCAAGAATTTTAAGCTTGCTGGAATCTGTTTTGTTGTTGTTGTTGTTTTTTATACCAGGTTAACCTTGCCACCTTCTTATAAGAATAATGATGATAATGATGATGACTGTGGTTATTCAACTGATTGGGTTTGGATTGTTTTGTGATTGTTCCTGGAACAAATTTTTTCCTAATAATTATGCTGTAAAAATAGAACAAGCATAAGAACTGGAAGGGAAAATTAGAAAACAGGGATAGTCGGGCTAAAAGCAATGGCACACCTAAAGGACATTAAGTTTAAAGGCAGAAAATCTAGTCTGTGAATTGACTTCCTAAGTAAAAGGTATCTAATCAGCTTTCACTTAGCCTCCTTGCAGGAAGGCAAGTTCCAAGGTTGGGAAGTTAACAGTTGGGTTGTTAATGCCTATGCAGGGGCCATCTGGTTGACATGCACCTCACAAGAGGGACTGGGGACCTGGCTTAAGCTAAGATAGTAAATGCAGATTGGAGCACAAGCTTCCAATGGCTGTTTAGTGGACATTTGCGGTTTTTTGATGAATTTTCACATTCTCCTCATCTAATTGTCTTTTCATCAAAGACGTGAAAAAAGACTAGAGGAATAGTCTCTGGTGTCTTGAAAAGTAAGTAAAAGTAACCCATGTGTAGACTTGAATCCACAATTTTGGTCTCATTAAGACTTGGTCTAATGATTGGTCAGAGGCCTGTTCTCAGGTCAGAGCCCCAGCTGCCTTCTGACTTAACAGATGACAATTGAGAGCGGTAAGCAATCTCACTTTGTAGTCTTTGAATTCACTTTTCTCAACTGATATTTGAAGAGAAGGCCATGAAGAATTTTACCTAAACTGAGATTCATGATAAAGGTTAGAGAATAGATACCAAATCAGAAGGAAAGGTATAGGTGGTTGTAAGTACAGTTGACTTGAACAACACAGATTTAAACTGGGTGGCTCCACTTACAAGCAGAATTTTTCAACAGTAAATACTAAAGGACTGTACGATCTGCAGTTGGTCGAATCTGTGGATGCTGAACCGTGGATACGGAGGGACCTCGAATACTGAGGGCCTATTCTGAACTATACACAGATTTTCTACAGTGCAGAGGGTCAGTACTCCTACCCCTCAAGTTGTTCAAGGGTCAACTGTAACATCAACTTGGGTATTTCGGTGAGTACATAATGAAAGGCCATGGAATAATAGGTAATTGTTGGATGGTAAGGAATCAACAGGATTTAGCGTCTCTCATTTTAATTCTAGCATCCTCTGGAAAGTATTATTTGCTACGCACTGTATGATTATTCTATAGGAACAGTTAACTTCAAACAGGCCATGCCTCATGTCCTATGCTTTTTCCAGCCAAGGAACTTCGAACATTTTTAGTGACAAGAAGTCATTACTGCAAGTTGTAAGTTATAACAGACACAAACAAGTTGCAGGTTTATGGCTGCTAGGTGTTCGTTTTGCCAAGGCTGTCATAATAAATACATATTTACCCTAGCAACTCTTCATAATATTCTAGTTCTGCGCTCCTTTGTGAGATTCCAATATTTTCTCTAAGGCCAGTGGAACTGTTAAATTGGCTCCAACACTTTATAAAACAGCCAGGGTGGTTTTGATTTTGAAAACAAAAATGTAAATATACTTGTCCAAGGGAAGAAAACTCACTGTCTTAGGAAGAAACTTCCCAGATAGCTGGCTAAACCAGACTTACTGCATGAACAATTTCTAAGAACAATTTAGACTCAAACTTTTAAAAAAGCCTGAGTTCTATTTACACATTATAGATTCTCTCATTCTTCCATTGGTTTGGTCATTGATTCCAACCTCTTTTGGGCAAAGAGTGTTAAGTAAGTAAGGGAGAGGGGAAGGCTTTGGTTTACCATTCTACCTAGCCATAGAGAATTGGATTTCAGGGAGCTGGCTTTTCCCGTATCATCTAATGAATTCTCTGACCAACATGGTGGTATTCTTTGAATAAATAAAAAGGACTATACTGTTTTTAGGAAACTGCAAATCATATCACAATGGTAGAATTCCATTTTGCAGTGACCAAAAACTATCACTCTCCTTGGCAGGCTTGTTTTTTGTTCTTTTTTAATGTTCAAAGAGTTTGTCTTACTTCCCGTTCTTTTATTTTTCCCTACTTCTGTCATTTCTAAGCCCAGTTAAAAAAAATCTCATCATGTGAATCTCCTGTTTATTACTTATTTTGACTTCTATTAGCATTAAATCACTCTTTGAAGCACACTTACAGCCACAGAATAGGAAATTATAACACATTCCCTGAGAACAGAGGAAGTTCTCAGTAAAAGTCTGTTATATCAAGTAGCCAAAAAATAAGGTCTAATGCAAGAATCTAATTGCCTAGGAATGCTTCATTCCTTCGTTCATTTGTTTATTAATTTAGCAAATGTACCACGTAGCAGACACTGTTGTGGGTGTTGAGGACTTCGCGGTGGATGAGACAGAGAGGGTCTTTGTGCACATGAAGTTTACTTTCTAGCTGAGGGAGGCACACAGCAAGCAAGCCAACCAAACAACTAAGGAAACCAGCAGAGTGCCATGCATCATTGAATTTTATTAAAGAAGGTGATGAGATAATTGGGTCACCACTTTAGATTGGGCGGTCAGGGAAAACCTCTCTGAGGTGTTCAAGCTGAGGTCTTATTTCTGCTACTGTGGCTGCGTACTGAAGTACCCAGGACCTTGGTGGCTTTAAAACAACAGCTTATAATGTTCACGGATTCTCTGGATCAGGGATTCTCAGAAGGCATAGTGGAGACAGCCTGTCTCTGCCTCATAATATCTGGGGCCAAGCTGAAGGGCTCAAAGTCTGGGGCTTGGAACCATTTCAGGGTTTGCTCAATCACATGTCTGGTGGTTGATACCGGCTGCCGGCTGAGTGCTTAAGTGGGACTGCTGGCCAGCACACCTCCACAGGGCCTCTCCATGTGTCCCGGTCTCCTCACAATGTGGTGGCCGGGTTCCAAAGGTCAGTGTCCTGAGAGAGAGAGTGAGTGAGCCAGGTGGAAGCACTATTATTTCTCGTGACCCAGCCTTGGAAGTCACTTCTGCTGTGCTCTGTTGGTTATGATGATGACACAGATCCACCGACTTTCCACAGGGAGCAACAGAGACCCCACCTCTTGGAGGAGTATCAACCTCACATCGCGGGATAATATAGGGTGTGGCCATCTTTGGAAAATCTCATCTGCCACAGGTCTGAATGAAAAGAAGGAGTTAGGAACGTGAAAATCAAGGGGAAGCACACTCCAGGCAGAGGGCCTAAGCGAAAGCTAACTTGGCATATATTTGAATCACAGCTGGAAGCCCAGTGTGGTAGGATAAAAAGAACAAGGGGAAGAGTGGTACAAGATAAGTTGGGAAGGTAGGTAGGACAAGATCATGAAAAACTAAGAAGTACTTCTATCTACTCCAGGCAAAAGGAGAAAGAAGACTGGGTTTGTCTTGGAACTCATTCATGCCTTCTTTGGGTCAGTGTCGATTTAGACCTATAACTCTTTAGATTCTCACAGTACTCTTCCTAGCAGTGCTCTCATTTGAAATTCTCCCAGCTCTAAATTTTTCCCCTTTCTAGATACTGGACATTGTGGAGTGGGGAATCGTAAAGAAGAGCATTTTATTCCTTCAGCCTTTCAAGTTGCTTCTAATTTAGTTGGAGAGATTAATATGGGCAACGCACATACACAGATGGTAACTAAAATATGAGTCAGTAAAAGTTAAGTATCAAATATGTGCTCAGAATCATGCGATTCAAGAATTATGAATTCTTGATTCTGATTCAAGAATCACAACATTCTGATTCAAGAATCAGAAGTCACAAAAAAAAGAAATCATCAAATGTCGAACTAAAATGAATATATTCCAGCAGTTATAAAGGAAAACCACAGAAATGAAATAATTCTGTATTGTAAAAAATGACATAGAGAAAGTAAAAAGATAAATAATAAACTAGGAAAATATATTTTTCTTGAATGCCTTTTTTCCCTTTTCAGTTCAAAACAACTTATATACTCCTTAAAAACAGATTTTTCAAACTTTGGTTTTTGACATACGACTTTTGTGAATCCATAGATAGTAAAATTGTACTAAAACAAAATGGTTAAGATAGTTCAATGACAACTACATCAGTTAAGACTGTCCTGATTTAAACAATGTTAACATGTGAAAATATCCTCAAATAAATAGCTGTGTACTAAAAAAAAAGAAAAAAAATATTTGCTGCACACATGACAAAGCCCATCTTTATATAGAGATAGCTTGTACCATTCACTGCACAAAATAGAAAAATTTTAAAATGAGCAAAGATTACAAAGAAGAGGCTCACAGAAAAAAAAAAGTGACCAATAATCATGAAAAGATGTTCAACCTCATCACAATGAAAGAAACACAAAGTAAAGCAACACACTTCACTAGATTGACAAAACAGTATCAAACAAAATCTTTTTACTAACTCGACAATAATTACTCTGCTTGATAAAACTCAGTATTGGCGAGGATGCAGGGGAATCTTGGCACTTTTGTACACCACTGGTATAAACTTTTTCCATGGAAACTTGGTAATATTTATCAGTTTAAAACGCATATTTTCTTTGCCCTAGCAATTCCACAGTTTGAAAACAATTTTATGAACATACTTCTATATGCAATTATATATATATTTGAGGATGTTGATTTCTGTATTATTTATAATAGCAAAATAATTAAAATTATTCAGATGCTTATAACTAGGGGACCAGATTTATAAATTATGGTGTATGGACCTCTGGAATACCATGCAGCTATTTAGAAGAATGTGGAAGATAAAAAAAATATTGACTTAGAAAGATGTCCAAGATGTATTAAGTGAAAAAGTGAGGTAAAGACAGTAGGAATAAGAGGATGTTATTTGTTTAAAGGGCTTTTATGCACTGACATTTATACATATATGTCTGTCTACCTTTCTATCTATCTATCTATCTATCGTACACTACCCGATTTCTGGAAGGATATATGGCTTATGAAATGTTAATAGTAGCTTAGTAGCTTTTGAAGTATACAACTCTAGGCTGAAGAAAGTGGAGAGAGAATTTTAGCTCTCATCGTATAGCCTCTGTAATGTTAAAAAAATTTTCTTTATAATCTTGTACATAGATATTAATTTAAAAGTAAAGACTAATACTAAAAACATCATGAGCATGTCTCTACCAGGCCCTTAGGTTGTGACGTTAATGGCGGGGATTTCAGGCACTGATATATTGTCATATTTTAGGCCCTTTGGTGCCCCTTAAATTATATCGTTTGCCATTCTTGCTGGCTGGGTGTGCCAAAGCATAGACCACAAACAGTACTCTGAGTTGAAAGTAAAAAAGTCATAAACCATTGTTCCTACCTCTTTGACTCCTATTACCAAGTCTTAAAAGTTTCCATCCTTGAGGAAATTATACTCCAGGGTATAATTGCAAAAGTACCCTGCTCTAATTTCAGTGGCAGATGCTTACGTCACTATTCGACTCCTTCATTTTAATTTAGAATCACTGTGGAGGTGTTGGGAGTATAAGGGGTGATATGGGTGGGGGGACGGGAAGAACTGTATTATGTAAGAGACGACAGTAGTCTTCCTTGGTCTCCTTGGGCCTTTAACACCTGTAGATGTCTATCTTTTGTTTTCCCGTTTTTAAAAGTTCCCTGATATGACACATCATCATAAGACCTCTGTGCCTAGATTTTGCAGGAAGCAAGTATCACGAGTAGTGTGCTTACAATTGTTATATCTAGATTTAAAATGTCTGGGGTTTTAAATGTTCTTGAGTTTAGAAAACCTAGTTGATTACAAATGGGTCGCTAATTTCTTGCTGATAAATACCCTATTGCTCTTCAGTGCAAGTCTGTCATCTTCTGTGAAAATTCATCATTGTGACACGTATATTCTTTTTTTCCTTTTACTTGGTTTAACAGTATGTGAACTGGCTGTCACTTCTTTCTCACTAAATAAGAGTTCTTTAGTTTCCCTCTTAAATATAATTCAAAGTCACGTTTCAAGCCAATAGTAAACATTCAATGATAATATACGCCTGTCTGATTCACCCACTTGTGTGCACACACAGTCTACAGCAGGTAGGATAGACCAGGATACCAACTTAAGCAGAATACCCAGCAGAGTCTGGAAGGAGAATAGAAGGCCCAGAAAGGCAGAAGGCAGTCTTTGGATTGAGAAAAGATCACCCTAACTTTAACCTTGACAGTGAATGGGTTTGGGGGGCTGTTGGCATGAAAATAAATCTTGGAGGTTTTTTTTTTTTGCGGTACGCGGGCCTCTCACTGTTGTGGCCTCTCCCATTGCAGAGCACAGGCTCCGGACGCGCAGGCTCTGCGACCACGGCTCACGGGCCCAGCCGCTCCGCGGCATGTGGGATCCTCCAGGACCAGGGCACGAATCCGTGTCGCCTGCATCGGCAGGCGGACTCTCAACCACTGCGCCACCAGGGAAGCCCTTGGAGGCTTTTTCAAAGCAGCTAATCACCCACCTTCTTCATCTCCTTTCTGACTTTCTTGAGTTCCTGTAGAGATCCCTTCCCTTGGCCCTCTTGCAAATGAGAGCTCTTTGCTCCAGCTTGGCAGCATCATTTAAAAATAAAAATGTGCCCCGTGACCCAGCAGTAACATCTCTAGGTATCTACCCTAGTAATCCCTTGATTGTGCCCAGGGTCCCACAGATAAGGATGTTCAGCGCTGGATGGCTTAGAATAGTCCCACAGTGGAAACAACCTCTAGGTCCAACAGAAAGGAAACAGAGAAACTACGGCGAAATCGTAAGAGGAGATGCCACACGGCACTGGAAAGAAATGACTGGATAGGTATCATTATGATAGATCTCCCAAACACATTTTGCACCGGAGAAAGGAAGTTGCAAGCAGTATGATACCATTACTGTCAAAAAAAAAGAACACCCAAAACCATATATTTTAGAAAAATTATGAATATGTGTGTGCACACATGTGCACGGGTATGCTGTATATGCAGAAGTAGGAGGCAAAACACTCTCATTACCTCTGAGACGTGGGGGATGGGACAGAATGTGAGGATATTGGTCAAAGGGGACCTCAGCTTTATTTGCAACGCTCTCACTTTTAAAAGGAGGATTGAGTCATGTGTATTACTTGGGGAACTAAAAATAAGTTTAAATATTTAAAGAATTCTTAACATTCTGCCTTTAAACAAGGCCTGGATAAGGTAAGATAACGTTCCCCAAACTGGGTTCTAGGGAACATCTGTGCTCTGTCGGGGTCAGTAGGTTTCTATTGGGATTTAATGTTATTAATCCAACAGAGGTCAGAGACCGAAACAGAATTAGCCGTGAACTCAGAGGGAGCAGAAAACTCTCAAACTTTCCTCCCATCTTTAATCCCTGCCAGGATGGTCCTGACGGGCTCCAGCAGCTTCCCTTTCTTTTAGCTGCATTAGAATATTTCTGTTAAACAAATACCTCTTTAGAGGTAAGGACTTAACTTCAGGCCTCTGTAAATAAGGGTGAGGGAGGTAAAAAAATGCATGTTGCCATCTACCTATAAATTGAGGTTTCTGAAACCTAGTAAAGGTTCAGATCAGCCTTGCCGTGGCCTGTGTGCAATATTCAAAGAAAGGGTGAGACCTAACAGGACAGGGGCTGCTGTCTCTCTTGGTAAGCTCTGTCTCCTCTTCCCCAACTTCATCATGACGTAGGAAATCACATCATCACGACAGCGTCGGCAAGGAGTGGTTTGGAACTGCTGGAGGAGATTGTGGGCAGTTGTTTTCATTTTGGATCGTTGTGAAAACCTTTCTGGGTCAGGATGTTCCGGGACTCTCAAGAAGGAGGTGGGGCACCATGAAGTCAATGCAGTTGCTTGATTCCCTGATTCCATTGGCCTTTGCATGCTGTATTTTTCATTTTCATGACCCCAGAATCCAGGGGGGGCCATGGCCACTTGGGAGAACGTGGCTTTAGAGCCACACGAACTCCCATCCTCAAAAAGCGTTGGGCAACACTGGGTAAAGCGAAGTTAATATGTGTCTATACTGCAGGACTCCTCAGAGCTTTTTTTTTTTTTTTTTTTTTTTTTTTTGTGGTACGCGGGCCTCTCAATGTTGTGGCCTCTCCCATTGCGGAGCACAGGCTCCGGACGCGCAGGCACAGTGGCCATGGCTCACGGGCCCAGCCGCTCCACGGCACATGGGATCTTCCCGGACTGGGGCACGAACCCGTGTGCCCTGCATCGGCAGGCAGACTCTCAACCACTGCGCCATCAGGGAAGCCCTCCTCAGAGCTTTTGATAGATCAACTCCTATCATGACTCTCCAAGGGGGGAGGAGCAAATGTAGTGGGTTTCCACCTGCTTTTGACCTTTTCTCTCCTGGTTCCTTGCCTAGCCCTGCAGCGGGGAGCGCCTCTGGAACACAGGTTGGGAAAAGGCAGAATCAGGAAGAACGGCCTCATCTCAGTGAAAGTAAAGTTCCCAAATGGCCAACCAAAAAGTGACGCTTCCTGGACTCAGTGGCTGGCTCTCACACTGATTCTAGCGAGGGAAGAGTTGAGACCGTGTGCCACTGTGCGAGTAAGAACTTACAATTCTCCTTGTATAAAAGCCTGCTGTCGAGGCCAGCAGAAACGCCATGCCTTTGGTATGCATAGCTGCTGCCAATGTGGCTGGCACATGGCGGGCGGGCATCACTGTACTCATGGCCTCTGACAGTGAGGTGAAGAGGCGCGCAAACAAGTGAGCAGCTCTGCCCCACTCGGGGGAGCGATTCAAGGGTAGATCTAAAATTCAGGTTCGGGAGTTTTGTAGGCTTTGAGCAGAATTCAGTTTCTGCTCTTTCTCCATTTCTTGGAGGACACAGTGTCATCTTAGCCATGACTGGTCTGTCTGAGCTGTACGGAAGTCCATGGTGACAAATGACCAAAAAGACTGAGGAAATTACCCCATTAATTTAGGCCGAGCACCTATATTATCTTCAACTCCATAAAAATGGCCTTCTGCTCGCAGTAGAGCTCATCTATTAACAGGATGGTTGTATAATCAAAAACGGTGATGCAAAGCAGAGGAGGACTGGGTCTTGAAATCTACATGTGCTTGCTGACAATGAACAGCCCAGATAAAGTGTGACAGGCCGTGATTAACTTAAAGTGTCTAAATACGTATGAACCCTGCAGAATAAAATACGTAAATCCCAGAATGGCCATCAGGGCAGTGGAAGCTTGTGGAGGATTTCCAATGTCTGTTTTCTTTTACGGGTACTCTATGTTAGATGAAGTGCAGAGATGTGGTTCTAAGCAGAGGCTCTGGAGTCAGGGGCCTGAGGCCATATCCCAGGCCTGCTGTGTCCTAGCTGTGCACGCCTGGATACTTGGGCAGGATTTTTGTGCGTATGTGCAATTTTGTGCGATTTTTGTGCCTTACAACACAAAACCCCTGGCTTGTTGTAAAAATGAAAAGGGTCAGTGTGAGAATCCAAGTACTTGGTACACAGTGCGTGCTCAGTAAATGAAAGATATCATTGCCACTGTCACCACCAACATCATCATCATCACCAAGCACGTCACCATATTCACAAGTAGATGCTTGGACAGGAGTACAAACCATAATGTTTGGTTTCTAGTCTGACAGAACCATTAAATAGGTGTTCCAAACCTATCTAATCCTAGTCACCTATGGGAAAGCAGCTTTTTCCTTAATATGTTCCAGAAATAGTTTTTTTTTTTTTTTTTAAACGTTATGGTTTGGTGGTTTAGTTGGGTATGTGGTGGGGAGGACACATTTTTTTATTCACATGAACTCAGGCTTGAATTCCAGCTCTGCTCCTAAGCAGGTACGTGACCTCAGGCAATTGGCTTCACTGCTCTCAGCCTCAGTGGCCTTATCTGCAAAATGGGGATAACGCTTCTGGGTTTCAGGGAGGATTAAGAGTCAGATAACATTTGAACGGCACCAGGCACATCCACTTTCCATCACTGTTAGTTCCCATTTCCAGGGGGACCTGGATGAGCTCATGGGAATTTTAAGGGAGCATTTTAAACTGCCTTACAACACAAACACATGGCTCACAGGTGGCTGGATCTAGTATTTCAGCAATGCCAATGACACAACTAAATCATAACTCAGTTGATCCGAGCTGTGGGTGTCCCTTAACCCAGCAGAAAAACCCATAAGGACACAACAGAAACTCTTCTGAGAACACGTAAGTCCTCTGCCCATACAAGGTATTATTATTAGCGGCTCATTCCTAAAACAGGCTAAATCTGGGACTGGGGTCCCTGCCAGAGTTGTTCTCCAGGTCATGGATGAAAACATCTGGGCTACATCCACAAACTGATTGCCTGGGTATTTTTTGCTTCCCTCATCACAGTCAAAATGCCTTCCTGGCACGTTTCCGCTGGTCTTGCCTTCATTCCCACTCCAGGCATCATGGCAGCAGCATAACTTCAGGATGACGGTGTCTCAGGGGCTCTGCCTACAGCATATCTGCTGCCAGCTGGTCTTCCTCGGGGCTCAGAGGGGCTTCTACTCCAGCCTGGCCAGCCTGACAGGGGAGGGATTGAGGAAGAGGGCAGCAAAGTGGAGGTGGCCTGTGGAGGTAACTCCTGTCTGAGGAGGGGTCTGGGGCAAGGGGCAGCTAATGTGCAAAAGGGGAAGGGCAGAACCAGCTGCCCTGAAGGACGGAGGGGGTCAAGGATGCTGCTGTAGCATTTGTAGTAGTAAAAATCTGGACCCAATCAGAATGCTTGTCAGTAGGGGAGTGGCTCACCAAGGAGGGATGCATCCCTGCTATTGTAGAATATTATCTAGCTCTTAGAGTTAGTGACAGCTCTATCTCTTTACCCTGAGGAATGTCAGTGCTGCAGGGAACACATGGCCCAGAGAAGTGTATGTAAAAACAACCTCTGTATATGCACAAATAATGATGGTTTACATTTAGTATCTATTGCATGCCAGGGACCATGCTCAGTGCTTCTCATGTGTTAACTAATTTAAATCTCACAACCGTCTCATACAAGTACTATTATTACTCTGATTCTACAGAAGAAAGATTCTAAGGCCTAGAGATGTCTGTGGACATAGAGTTGCTAAGAGCGGAGCCAGAATTTTAATCTGGATGGCAGCCAGAGCTCTTGACCTCTTCCTGTACTGTTTCTCATATATGCAAAGAAAAGGCTATGGAAGGATTTATATCAGGACCAGGCCATCCGCGGTTAACTGGAGGAGATAAGGAGAACATATTACCCAATAATATGGGAAAACTTTATGATTTTTTCCTACTTTTATCTATGATTACTGCAAATATGAAAAAAATGTATGTTCACATGGACAAAGTTCAGAAGGGAACATAAACAAATGAAAACTTCGATTTGATAGGAAATCAGGCTATATGGCGATTGAAACTTTGGATTTCATTGATTGTTTCAGTTTTGTTCTAGCAATAGAGTAATTTTTTTTTTTTTTTTTTGCAGTACGCGGGCCTCTCACTGATGTGGCCTCTCCCGTTGCGGCGGAGCACAGGCTCCGGACGTGCAGGCTCAGCAGCCATGGCTCACGGGCCCAGCCGCTCCGCGGCATGTGGGATCTTCCCGGACGGGGGCATGAACCCGCGTCCCCTGCATCGGCAGGCGGACTCTCAACCACTGCGCCACCAGGGAAGCCCTAGCAATAGAGTAATTTTTAAAGGGAATAATCCATATGGTTATATACATGGTATGTAGGCTGGTCATTCCTGTTCTCAAAGTGTGGTCTCTGGACCAGCAGCATCAGCATCAATCGGAAACTTGCGAGAAATGCAAATTCTCCGGGCTCACTCCAGAGCTATCAGAAACCTCAGGGGAGGGGCCCAGCAATCTGTGTTTTCACAAGTCTCCTAGGTGATTTTGATGCACCAAAATTTGTAAACCACTGGGTTAAACAAACAAATGAACCAGCATACCATTCCAAGGCAGAGGAGGTATTAATGAAGGTGGCGCTTGCAGAAAAGACAGAGGGCTCCTCCTTGCTAGTTTATCCACTTGGCAGAATGTAATTCATTCTTTGGTCATCTCTGAAGGCGTTCAAATCATTTTGGCCAAGTCTCGCCTTTGACCATGCATGGTCTCAAATGGTTCTGCCATTATTTTAGATGGGTCATTGCACCAAATGCACCGGGAGATTTCACAACATTCCCTTCACCCCCCTTCTGGGGCAGAGTCAACACTAATAGTCACTGGGACTTCCCTGGTGGTCCAGTGGTTAAGAATCCACCTTCCACCTTCCAGGGTATGAAGGTTCGATCCCTGGTCGGGGAACTAAGATCCCACACACAGCAGGGCAACTAAGCCGTAATGCCACAATTAGAGAAGCCCGCATGCCACAACGAAAACCCAGCGTGTCCAAAAAACCCCCCAAAAACAAAAAACCCAAAAAACTAATAACCACTAACTAGTGGTGACCGGTTGTTAGCTGCTGCTGTTTCAGGTCATAGAATTGACTCTGGAGTTTGAATTTTTTAATTTGGTTGACCTCAGTGGTCAAATTAACTAGACACTTTATCACTTGATTAATCTCCCTTTCTTACAACGTGGAAATGGCCTTTTGACTGCGTTCTGTCTCCTATTATGAAAGTAATAGATGCTTACTTTTAAAATTTCGGAAAAATACAAGTAACTATAAAGAAGAAAAGGAAAGTCACCTGTAATTTTATAACACAGAGGTAACCACACTAACATCAACTCAATACTTAAGATATAGGTTTCTAGGCTTTTATCAATGCGCACATATACTTTTAAAATAAAAATGTGACCATGCTATCAATTGTCCTCTAACATGATTTTTTTCACATAACACAACACAGACATCTTTCCATGTCAACAAATACTGATCATTTACAATGACTGCAAGGTTATTCCATTGTACAGACGAAGTGTTTTAACTAGTTCCCATACATATGCAAATTCTAACATTACTTACGTCCAAGATATGATTGTAATTTATATACATGTATTACAAAACACCAGTCTGATGATTTCTTCAGGCTAAATTATTAAAACTGGTGTTTCCAGGCCAAGGGACTTTTAAGGATATTGATATATATTGCTAAGCTGGCCTTCAGAAATGTCCTAATTTACACTCCTAACAGGTATATACAAAAGTGCCTGTTGCTCTAACCTCTTGGTAATATAGGGTGTTATTACTGTTTTCATTTTTGCCCTTCTAATAGTTCTAAATGTGTTTCTTCATTGTTTTAACTCCCATTCTTTAACAACTTGTTAGGAAGACAAATTCTTATATTTCCTGGACATTTATGATTGTATCTCCCATTCTTTTACTGATTTTTCTATTGTGTCAGTCTTTCCTTCACATAGTACCATACTGATGAGGTGATTTCTCTGAATGCCTTCCTTTAAAATTATAATCCACAATAGTATTTACTGACCAGTTATGTAAGAAATAGATGTGGTAGTAGTTGTGATAATATCTGCTAGCATTATTCTGAGTATGCTTAAAATATTAACAATTTAATCCTCACAACAACCTTACAAAAGTAGATGCTATTATTACACCCATCTTACAGCTGAGGAAAGTGAGATCCTGGTTGTAGTCCAGAGCGGGTGTTCCCAGGCATGCAGCCTGTTCCCAAAGCCTTTGCCCTGAACCACCACACTTCACTACCAGTCTTTTCCCATCCCCACCTCCGTCCACATCACCGCCATTGCCGCCTCAGCCGTGACCACCGCCACCGCCATTTCTACTGCCTGTCATCACTGTCATCCTGTACTATTCACTGGGCACTTATTGGTACATTCCAGTTTCTAAGTAAATGCTCTTTCTTTTGATTCAGCATTCTTTCAACTAATGTTGCCCTTGTTGAAGGCCTACTATATCCTTGGCACTATTTTAGTTGCTGGAGATGTAATAGTAAACAAAACCAACAAAGTTCCTTGCCCTGATGAAGCTAACTGTTTAGTGGGGAAGAAGACAACAAAAATTAACTGTATAAAATGTGGTGCCTTAATAGGTGGTCTCAGTCAATCCCTATGGCAACCACATGAGGCGCTGTTATCACCCCCATTTTGTAGATTAGGAAACCTAAGCTAGAGAGACTGAAGATCTTGCCTAAGGTCACCGAGCTAAAAGTTGACTGAGCCTATGCCTTCAGACTCTTTCTCCATTAACATTCCTGTATATCCATCTAATGGTGACAAGGGCACATCTGCCATGTGCCATGTTCCCAAACCATGCTCTCTGTTTGAAGATGAGGGCAGAGAGTTCTGTGAATGGAAATCATTTTTTGTGGTTTCTAGCCCCTCCCAAATTAATTCACTTCAAGATCATTTAGTCTCCTTTGTCAATCTCAAGAAAAAGTACTGAAGCACCCAGAATTATTTCAGTATGAATGAAAGACAAAGATGGGGGTACAGGAGGTATCACACACACACACACATATGTATGCATGTGTATATATACCTATATAGACATACATACATGTATATATACACATACATATTATATGTATTTAATCTTTACACATTTCCCTAGAGAACTGAAGACATTTAATTGAAAGGGGAGGATGGTCAAAATCCCTCCCTACACATATTCTCTCTACCTCTCTCTTTCGTTTATTTTAAAATGTATGTGAACTAGATGAACCTGTTTGGCTGTGTCTATTCAATTACTAGATTTAATTTGTGTTGTCCGACAGTTTTTCTTTTTTAAAATAATTAATTAATTAATTTGGCAGCATTGGGTCTTCATTGCTGCTTGTGGGCTTTCTCTAGTTGTGGTGAGTGAGGGATACTCTTCGTTGCAGCGCGTGGGCTTCTCATTGTGGTGGCTTCTTTTGTTGCAGAGCGCGGGCTCTAGGTACGAGGACTTCAGTAGTTGTGGCATGTGGGCTCAGTAGTTGTGGCTCGTGGGCTCTAGAGCACAGGCTCAGTAGTTGTGGCTTGCGAGCTCTAGAGCACAGGCTCAGTAGTTGTGGCGCACAGGCTTAGTTGCTCCATGGCATGTGGGATCTTCCTGGAGCAGGGCTCGAACCCGTGTCCCCTGCATTGGCAGGCAGATTCTTAACCACTGTACCACCAGGGAAGTCCTGACAGCTCTTCAAAAGAAAGTAGCTTCCCTGAATCCTCAGGACCCACACACAACACACATTAAAAACCAAATATAAATAAGGTACCACTCACCCCAAAATACTATCAAAGGTTTTTCCTCAAAAAGTATATTTTTGAGGCCTTAAGTGAAATATACACTGCTTAATAAAAGCCTTTACCCTCCACTCCATAATTGAGTGGAGAGTAAAGGCAGTAAAAAGACAAACAGAATCAACAGTTGTTGTTCCAAGAGTTCAACTGCAAATTTAAAAATAAGGTACCCATGTTGGCTATGTTAAAATGTCCTTTTATATAAAATAAACTGGTTTAAACCCAAGAAGGTGAAATAGTGCCTATTAATTGTCATTATTTATAAAATATTGGAAGTGCACAGGGATTCTCAGGGCCATGTAGAGGTTATGGTCTCCCCCTGGAAGTGTTCTACTTGTTTACAGATGAACTTAGTGCCTGAGAAAGCAAGTCTGCCTGAGGATTCAACAGTGGGGCATGGGTGTTTGAAAATATCAATATTTTCTGAAATTAGGTAAGTTTTATGGATTAATTTCAGTGCAAAGCAGAAATAGCCTAAGTTTTTTCTGATTATATAAAAGAAATATCCTATCCATGTAAAACATTCAGACTATAATGAAAAGAACATGGAACAAATTAAAACATAGAAACTATCTTTAATCCTACTCTTGGAGATAATTTCTCACATTTTGCTATATTTCTATCCATCATCATAGTATGTTTTATTATCAGTTATAGTCTAATAATTTTGATGACCTAGTTAAAATGGATAAATTCCTATATAAATGATGAACTGCCAAAACCGGTATAGAGAAGAACTATAGAATTTGACTACATCAGTGTGTACTGAATAATTTGAAACAATAAACAAAGACTTGTCTTTCTCAAAAAACTTCAGGCCCAGATGGTTTTTTTTTTTCCTTGATACTTCGCTATACTTTATTTTTATTTTTCCTCTTCAAGAAAAAAGAGCTAGTGAGAGCAGAAAGGAGACAGAGACATTCATTTGGTAATTCAGACTGAGTTGCTAATGTAAGCCTTATGGAGGACCCTGAAGAAAAGCATGAAACGAAGGGCACATAGCAGCTCTGCTCGCATGTGCTGTTATCCGCAGTCACTGTCCACTGAAGTGGACCGGCCGGTTAATTTACAGGGAAGGGACTTCCATGTGCAGGATTATAACAGAATTTCAGCTATCAACAGCACTGGATTTAGAATCACAAAACCTGAACTTGAACCCTACTCCTGTTATTTACTAGCTCTGTAAACTTATGCAAACTCTTTTACCTCTGAGTCTGCTTTCTTATCTGGAATGAGAATTTTCCAGGATCTTCTGACTGGAACAGGAATTTTCCTGGGCTTTTAGAGGGATTAGATTGAAATCACAAAAGAAGAAACACTCCAGACAATACCTGATACATGATAGACATAGAATAAATATTAGGCTATTTTCTTCCTTCCCATTTTAATTAATAAAGTATAGCTTTTGAAAAAATTTTCTGTGAGTTACACTTCTAACTACTTAGAGCATTGGCAGAGACAAAAATCTATGTAAATTACTTTATAACAATTTTCAATGCACTATCAATCACACACTATCCCAGTGAAAAGGGGTCTGACCTTTGCAATCTTCTAATCCAATTCCCTCATTTTGTAGACAAGAGAACTGACACAGAGGTGTTAAGTGAGACACACGGGTACATGGTAGCACAGTCAAGACTTGAAGCCAGGTCTATTGTCTCGAGTCCAGAGTCTTCCCTGTTCAGGCCCAGATGGTTTTAATGGAAAGTTCTACAAAAGTTTTAAGGAATATTAATTTCTATCTCATACAAGTCTTTAGAAAATAGAAAAAGGGAAAAATCTATGCAGATCACCTTACAAGGCTAGCCTAGCCTTATTCCAAAATTAGATAAGGACAACACATAAAAGAAAATAATAGGCCAATTTTACTTATTGACATGGATTAAAAAACCCTAAATAAAATATTAGCTAACATAACTGTAGTTTAAAAATAATACATTAAGATCAAGTAGAGTTTATCTCAGATATACCAGATGGTTCAACAGAGAAAATTTATTAATATGTGTTAGTGTAGTAACATATTAATGGAGAAAAAATTGTATGACGATATAAATCAAGATAAAAATACATTTGATAAGATACTATTCAAATTTATGATTAAAACTCTTAGCACTAGGAATAGCAGAGGATTTCCTTGACTTGATAAAGGTTATTTATACTAAGAACCTATAGTAAGTATTATAGTAAATGTAGGAAGTTAAGATTTATTCTCTTTAAAGAAAAAGTAAGATAAGGACGCTTACTATTATCATTAGAAGTCTTGGCTAAAGAAAAAGAAGCTAAAGACAAAGAAATAATAAGAATGAGGGTTAGAAAGGGTGGTAGATTATATTCTTGTTCACAATTATTTACTATCCTCTTCTCAGCCATATAGTTTGCAGAGCCTTCCTCTGGAGGAGGAAACTTTAAACCCTGTTGTCATCAGGCTTGACCATGGGATTTATTTTTGCCAATGAATATGAATGGATTTGGCACTATGCCAGTTCTAAGCGGACGCTTCAACAGTCATAAAGTGGATTAACTGGCTGCCCCGTGCTTTTCCTCTGCTATAAGAATGGCATGTTGCTGATTAGGGCAGAGCTGTAGCCAACAGCTATAGAAGTGAGAAATACATTTTTGCTGTTATAAGTCATTGAGATTTGGGATTGTTTGTTATCATAGCATAACTTAGTGAGAGCTGATTAACAGAGAATGTAAGAGATAGAATTATCTTCATTTGCATATGATACGATCATTTATCCAGAAAAACCAACAGATTCAGAAGACAGACTATTAGAACCAGTAAGAGAATTAAGTAAGATCAGTGGCTACGAGATCAATTTTTAGCACTAACAACAACCAATCAGAAAATATAATAAATAATAATATATCATTCCCACTATCAAGAAATCTATTAAACATCTAAGACTTAATTATATTAATGAAATAATGTACAAGGTATATACAGAGAAAACAGAAAACTTCAAAATATTAATGAAGTATGTAAAAGATGATCTGAATAAATGAAGAAAATCCTATGCTTTTGGATGAGACAACTTAATATTATACTATAATGACATCAATTCTCCCATTTAATTGATAAATTCAATACAACTCCAAAGAAATTCTACTTAGATTTTTTTGAGGAACATAACGACTTACTTTAAAATTTATTTGGAGGAATAAGAGTTTATGAATAGCTAAGTCAAGCCTGAAGAACATGAATAGAAAGGGAGCTTGCCCTACTAGATATAGAAATACACAAAAAAAGCCACAGAAACAGTGGTGCACTGGTAAAACAAACAAACAAACAAAAAACAGATAAATAGGCCTATAAAATAGGACAGAGAGTTCAGATACTGATATTATGTATATGTGGAAAACTAAATGTGATGAAAAGGATATCACAAGTCAGTACCTAGAAACTTACATTGGGAAAACTGGCTCACTGTAAAGACAGAAATAAAACTGGATCTTTGCCTCATATATCATACAAATGTGGACTCCACATGGATTAAAGATCTAAGAGAAAAAGGTACAACTATAAAGTTAGTGGAGCATAATGTAGAAGAATATCTTGGTGACCTAAGGGCAGGGAAAAGCTTTTCAAAAAATTTTTTCAAAAGCACAAATCATAAGGCAAAGTACTGATGACTTTGAGTTCGTTTACATTAAGGCTTTCTGTTCAAAGAAGACACCATGGACACATTTATTACACAGAAGGCAATATGAGAAAAATACTCAAAATGTCTACACCCCACTACATGAATAACACAAGTAACTTCTACAAATTAACAAAAGAAAGGCATCGACCCCAGTAGAAAAGTAAGTAAAGGATTCAAAAAGGCAATGTACAGAAGAGGAAATTTGAATTACTACTACACTTGGCTTGTTTGTTTTCTTGATATTGAGCTCCATGAGCTGTTTGTATCTTTCGGAGATTAATCATTTGTCTGTTGTTTCATTTGCAAATATTTTCTCCCATTCTGAGGGTTGTCTTTTTGTCTTGTTTATGGTTTCCTTTGCTGTGCAAAAGCTTTTAAGTTTAATTAAGTCCCAGTTGTTTATTTTTGTTTTTATTTCCGTTACTCTAGGAGGTGGGTCAAAAAAGATCTTGCTGTGGTTTATGTCAAAGAGTGTTTTTTCTGTTTTCCTCTAAGAGTTTTATAGTGTCTGAGAAATATACCATGTTCTTGGACTGGAAGAATCAATATTATGAAAATGACTATACCACCCAAAGCAATCTACGGATTCAGTGCAATCCCTATCAAACTACCAATGGCATTCTTCACAGAATTATTACAAAAAATTTTACAGTTCGTATGGAAACACAAAAGACCCTGAACAGCCAAAGCAATCTTGAGAAAGAAAAACAGAGTTGGAGTAATCAGGCTCCCTGACTTCAAACTATACCACAAAGCTACAGTAATCAAGACAGTATGGTACTGGCATAAAAACAGAAATATAGATCAATGGTACAGGACAGAATGCCCAGAGATAAACCCATGCACATATGGGCACCTAATTTATGACAAAGGAGGCAAGAACATACAATGGAGAAAAGACAGCCTCTTCAATAAGTGGTGCTGGGAAAACTGGACAGCTACATGTAAAAGAATGAAACTAGAACATTCTTTAACAACATACACAAAAATAAACTCCAAATGTGCATACTGATTTTATATTTCTATATTACACAGTGTCATATGTCAATTTAAAAATAAGATAGACTTTTGGATGATGCTGAAAGATACTGAAGGAAGATGATAAATTTCACTAATGTGGATTAATCTTAGCAGTCTAAAAACAACGATGTCCACAATGAATTTTCTGGGCGTGCCTCACAAGAGCTGATTCTACTCAAGAAGATAACAATAGCTTCAAAGGATATAAGCTCATGAGAAGGGAAATGTTTAACAGCTTGTGCTGGTTACTCTTCGTAATAATGATAGCACATGGCGTTGGAACAGAGCTTTACACTTCTTAAACTGCTAGCACAGCCACTGACCCATTTGATCCTCACAACAGCCAAATGACAGTGGTCAGAGAAGTGACATTATCACCTCCTTAAAAATGAGGAAACTGAGGCTCTTAAGATTTAAGAGATTTCCCCAATTTCACAGCAGTATCTTCCTGGGAACTCCAAGTTCAGTGTTCTTCCTACTACTCCATACTTGCATACTTCCTCTGAACGTGAAAGGGAATGGCATTACTTATGCTGAATTGTACAAACTAATTAACTTAAAAAAATGATGTACAGGATGTACAGTGGCAGGAAATATCAGAACTGATTTCAGTGCTTATTTAGATGAGCCTGCTTTGTAGTACATAGGTTTAGCAAGCTCACGTGCAAACAAGCATTTTAACCAACAGAATGCAGTCCAGTAGTTAATAACCTGTCTGTACTCTCACACAGTGGATTTTGGTTGGAGAGGAGAGTGAGGTGGGAGAGGGTGGGAATTCTATACTGTTCTGAAGCACACAGGATGGAGTTTATCTGAGAGGCCAAGTGTTAACAGATTTTTGTCTTGTGGTCCCCCTGGGGTTAGACAAAGGTCATTCACTGTGATGTCATGCAATAAAACAAACCTCAAAACAATGCAGAGTTCCTTCAGATCTACTGCAAGGAGCAGCTTTACAGAAGCCCTTATGCTGAGCAGTGACAGTCTATTTAAGACACTTATGTTGAGTATCTGTTCAATTACCAGTTTGATATTTTACAAAGGTAGTAGAAATACTTCAATTGCCATTTGGTAAACAGAAGAATGCAGCTGGGCTTCCACTAAAATTGGAGGTACAAAGTACTATCTAAACAGAGGGCAGAAATGGATCACAATGAGGGGCATGGGAGAGTAGGGAAAGCAATTTGAATTGGAATTTCAGGTCCAGAAAACTGTTAATAGGCAGAGATGGAGGGAAGAGGCAGGATGGGATGGTATGACAGCCCAAGAGGTCAGAGGTGGGGCACCTGAAGGCGTTTTCAGCAAAGCCCTGTTGAGCTGGTATCACTGTGGATAGTACGGTCCTTTGAATGTCACATACCTTTTCCTATTCCCACTTGGGTCCCCCTGCTTTGCAAACATGGCTTATTCCCTCTCCCTCCTTGCTATCCTGGAAAATCCCTATTCATCCTCAAGAGTAAGCACAGGTGTCTCCCACTTTGAATGCGCCCTTTTCTGATCCTTCCAAACATGATGCATCCTTGTCACTGTATCTAAACACCCCTCCACTGCACTTGTCCCGCAGTATGACATCCGTTTGCTTGGGTATCAGTTTCTTCCACCAGCCTGTTGGCAGAGTAGGAGCATCATGTCTTATTAGCCTTTTTATTTCCCAGCAGAGTGCCTAGCACACTGTAAGCACTTAATAAAATATCCTTAAATAGATTGCTAATTTTCTACATAAAGCTTTACACGTCCATTGTAGGATTTGTTCCTCAATACCTTATATTTTAGAACCTATTATAGTGGTATCTTTTTAAAAATATAAATTTTCTACCTGCTTATAGCTGGTAACTAGATTTGCAATTGACTTTGGTATATTGATCTTATATCCAGTAATACTGCTAAACTCTCCATTAATTTCAAGAATTTCTCTGTAGATGTTTTTGGGCTGTCTATGTAGATAATTATATCGGTAGTGAGTTTTATTTCTTATTTTCAGTGCTCATATGTTCTCTTTTTCTCTTCTTGCTCTTCTGGCTAGGATCTCCAATGTGTTGTTGAACACAAATGGCGATGGAGGGCATCTTGTCTTGATTCTGATATTAATAGGAATGTGTGCTGTGTTTCTCAACTGAATATGATGGTGGCTCTAAGTTTTCTATAGATACCATTTATCAGGTTAAGATTGCTCCTTCCCATTCCTAGTTTGCTAAGAGAGTTTATCATGTATGGTTGTTGAATTTTCTTAAATTTTTTTTTAATCTATTGCAATAATCACGTTTTTCCTCCTTTCACTGGATGGTGGTGGTGAGCTACATTCATAGATTTTTGTATATTGGAACTAAATTTGCATTTTGGGAAAAAAGCCCAAAACCCAAGTTATGAGTTATGTCTTTTTATACATTGCTTAATTTGGTATCCTAATATATTGCTTAGGATTTTTTGTATCTATGTTCATGAATGAGATTGGAAGGTAATTTTCCCTTCTATTTTTTATTGTCAGTTTTCCCTACCAAGGTTACATGAGCCTCTAAAATGAATTGGAGAGTGTCTCCCCTTCCATCATTTTCTTCCCCCCTACTTTCTGAATAGTTTGTTTATGGTTGAGATGATCCGTTCCTTGAATGTTTGATAGAACTTATCTGTAAAACTGTCTGGATCTTACGTAATCTTCAAGGAAGTTTTGTAACTACTGATTGATTTCGATTGATAGTGATAGCACCATTCAAGTTTTCTACTTTTTCTAGGACTGGTTTGGGCAATTTTCATAGTCCATTTTATATACATTTTCAAATTTGCTGACATAATGCAGTTTATGATATTTTCTCACCTTGTTTATTTTGAGCATCTTTACAGGTTTGTTACATAATTTAAATGCAATAAATTCATCCATTTTAAGTGTAAAAGTTCAACAAGTTTTTTTTTGTTTTGTTTTGCGGTACGCGGGCCTCTCACTGTTGTGGCCTCTCCCGTTGTGGAGCACAGGCTCCGGACGCGCAGGCTCAGTGGCCATGGCTCACAGGCCCAGCCACTCCGCGGCATGTGGGATCTTCCCGGACCAGGGCACAAACCCATGTCCCCTGCATCAGCAGGCGGACTCTCAACCACTGCACCACCAGGGAAGCCCAGTTCAACAAGTTTTGGTAAATATGTTCAATCATGCAAACGACGCTACAGTACGCTCTAGAATACTTTCATCACCTCAAAAAAATTCTCATACCCTACAGTGTTCAATCCCTGCCCCTATGCAACCATATATCTCTTCTGCCTCTATAGTTTTACCCTTTTCAGAATTTAATATAAATGGAATCATATGATATTTAGTCTTTTGTACATTACTTCCTTCAATTAACATGATGTGTTTGAGATTCATCCATGTTATTGTGTCAGTAGTTTATCTCTCTTTACTGTTAAGTAGTATTCCATTGTATGAACATACAACATTTTGTTAAATCCATTCTCCAATTGACAGGCATTTGGGTTGCTTCCACTTTTTGGCTGTTATGTATAATGACTGCTATGAACATTGTGTAGAAATCTTTGTGTGAACATACGATTTCATTTCTTTTAGGTAGATACTGAGCAGTGGAGTTCCTCAGTCATATAGAAAGTATATGCTTAATTTTTTTCAGAAACTTTCAAAGTGTTCTTCAAAGTATCTGTGCCATTTTGTATTTGCATTAGTAATATATCAGAGTTCCAGTTGCTCCACATACTTCTCAACACTAGGTATCATCAGTTTAGTTTTGTTTTTTTTAACAAACCTAAAGAATTTTAGCCACCCTAGTATATGTGTAGGCACATCTCATTGTGGTTTTGATGACCAATGATATTGAGTATAATTACCTATACTTGTTCATATATCTTCTTTTGCAAGTCTTGTTCAAATGATGTTCCTATTATTTATGCATGTGCCCATTTAAAT
This sequence comes from Leucopleurus acutus, assembly GCF_964270905.1. Classification (NCBI taxonomy): domain Eukaryota; kingdom Metazoa; phylum Chordata; class Mammalia; order Artiodactyla; family Delphinidae; genus Leucopleurus; species Leucopleurus acutus. The sequence goes on along the minus strand of NC_139145.1, from coordinate 56,174,890 downwards.
TTTTATTAGGTTGTTTGTTTTCTTGTTATTCAATTTAAGAGTCCTTTATATATGTTTCAGATCAAATCTTTTGCCAGACTCTATTATCTTTTTAATACCTGCACCATATGTTTTTTTGCATTTCTAATATTATTTATATATGCCTTCTTTCATTTTTACCTTGATCAAGCTTGCCAATTATTTATTGTATTGTAAATTTTATTAGTCCTTTCAAAGAGCTAACTTTTGGGGCTTCCCTGGTGGCGTAGTGGTTGAGAGAGTCTGCCTGCCGATGCAGGGGATGCGGGTTCATGCCCCGGCTGGGCCCGTGAGCCATGGCTGCTGAGCCTGCGCGTCCGGAGCCTGTGCTCCGCAACGGGAGAGGCCACAACGAGAGGCCCGCATACTGCCAAAAAAAAAAAAACAAAACAGAGCTAACTTTTGGTCTTGCTGATCTTCTCTATTGCATGTTTTTTACTTCATTGATTTCTACTCATATCGTTATTATTTCCTTCCTTCTACTATACTTTTCAAAATTTTCCTTACAATCAAAGTAGATACTTAGCTAGATCATTTACAACCTTTAAATTTTTCTAATCTAAGCATTACATTTCCCTTTGATTGCTACTTTAGCAGTAGCAGCACATATATTATTGCTGTAAAAGATTTTAATTCCATCCTGACTTAAAAACTCTGCAAATTAGACAATTTCTCTTTGCTTTCAGTTTTGCAGTGTCCACTATATGTCTAAGCATGCATTATTTCTTTTCATTTGTTCTTTTTCCTCCTCCTTCATCTTTCTCCCTCTAAATCGTGCTTAACTTTTTGAAGTTGAGTGTTTCATCGATTCTGGAAAATTCTAAGCCATTTTCCTCATCAAATATTTCCATTATGTCTATGATCTCCTTCTGTAACGCCAATGAAATGTATATATAGATTTTACCACTGTTTCCTTTGTCTCTTATCCTCTTTATATAGCCCTTTCTCTTTGTGCTTCTTTCTGGAATTATTCTTCTGTTCCATCTTCCAGTTCATTAGCTGTCTCTTTAGTTATGTCTAATCTGCCTTTTAATCCCTCCACTGAATTTCTAATTTTAATTTTTATATTTTCATTTATAGAAAATATGTTTGGTTCCTTTTTTGTATCTGCCTAATCAAATTTGATAGTTTATTATTTCTTTGTTATAACTTCAGTAGTATTTTTACTTAGATTTTTTTTGTGTGGTACGCGGGCCTCTCACTGTTGTGGCCTCTCCCGTTGTGGAGCACAGGCTCCAGACGCGCAGGCTCAGTGGCTATGGCTCACGGGCCCAGCCGCTCTGCGGCATGTGGGATCTTCCCGGACTGCGGCACGAACCCGTGTCCCCCGCATTGGCAGGCGGGCTCTCAACCACTGCGCCACCAGGGAAGCCCTGTTTAGATATTTATTCAAATATCTTTATGTTCTGTAGCTGATACATTGATTGTAAGTAGACTTTTTGATTTGTCTGATTCTGTAGTTTGTAGTTTTACTGTCTTTCACTAATGGTGGCTTACCTCCCATGTATTTATAAACTTTTGATGGGGCTCATTTTTTTTTTTTTTTGCAAACTTTACCTGTGAGATATTTTCAAGATCTGTTTTGAAAATGTATTATTTCCAAGAAGATTTCTGTTGGCAGAAGCTGGCTTCTGGGGAAACCCCGGACCCCATACCACTTTAAATTTTCTCCTTTTTTTTTTTGCCACAAAGGTTTTATGAATTATGGTTCCAAATCTGTGGGACTGCAGTACTATATTTAGGAATTCTCAGAGGGACTCTATTTTTTCATATGCCACCTAAGGCTTTAACCCAAATTGGCCCTAACTCCACAATTTCCTTCTGGATTCTGGAGATTCTTTTCTTTTTTTAAATAATGAAGCATCATCTATGAGTCTCATGAGCTAGGGTCCTACTCTGCTTATGTCTCGGAATTTGCCTCTATCTTCTAGATTCAAGTCCTTTTAAAATCCAAATTTGAATTTGCCAGGATTGGCAGATAATCCCATGGCAAATGCCACTCCAGTGCTTACTTTGTCTTCCAGGCTTATATTTTTAGCCTTCAAGGAATTCTTTTACATTTACGCCAGCTCAACATACATTTGTGGCTGTGTGTGTGTCCACCACCTTTAGATGTCCTGTTACAGGAAGGGGTTCCCTACATATCTAGGTCACCTTTGACTAGAAATGGAAGGTTTCAGTTGGATGGTTTTAAAGTTGTTTGGGGGTGTTTAATCCAGAGTTCCACCTGATCATGCCTTACTCAAAGGCCTCCAGTGACTTTCCAGCATATTTAGAATGGTATCCAAAGTCCTCACCATGGTCTGTGAGGCTTGGCAAAATCCAACTTCTTGCTGCTCCTCCAACCTCATATTCTCTCACTTCCTCCTCACTCATTCAAACATACTGGCTTCCTTACTGGTCCTTGAGTATGGCCAAGGATGCTCCTGCCACAGGGCCTTTGCCCTTGTTCTCCCATCCACCCGGAACTCTCTCTAGATATTCATACGCCTTGCATTCTCATTCCATTTTGGTCTCTTATCTAATTACACCTCTTCTGAGATGCCTTCTACTTCTGCGTCTCTTATCACTCATCATTCTTTATCCCCTTTCTCTACATTCTTTTTCTTCACAGTACACGCCATTATACATCTACTTATTTGTGCATTTGCTTTTGCTTTTTTGAATGTAATCACTATGAAAGTGTGTCTGTGTTGTTCACCACTGACTTCCCAGTGCCTAGAACAGTACTGCACACAAATAGGTACTCAAATATTTGCTGAATCAACAGATGAATATCACTATCATTTTAATAAAAAATTGAGTCATTCTCTTTTAGAAAGGGAGCTATATTCTGGGGCATGTGGCTTTGAAACTAACACTAAAAGAATATCATGTAACACATGGAATAACATTTTTTTTAAACAGGTCCGTTTGGTTCTTGCAAAATGCACAATTTCCAAGCAGCTGCTTAAAGACAAGGCAATTCATTTCCAAGCTGTTTCCTGCAAGTACATTTGATAGTGTTACATATTTATTAAGTGCCAGGGTGCTAAATTAGGTAATGGTGGAGAGTGACCACATTTCAGTCCAGCTAGTGTGGGTCTAGAGAACACAAGGAAGAGAGTTGTGGAGTTGGCCTGGCCCGCTACCTCAGAGTCCTCAGGATTCACTCCCCAGATGGGGAGAGGTAGTTTTAAAGAAAGTGGAATTATTGTGTGTTGAATGTTACCGTGGCCCCAAGCATTTCCCAATTCAGTTTCCCTTGTTGCAAAAGTAATTTAGACAAGAAGGTAGGTTGGGACTTTCTTCTGGGCCACCTTGTTGTTCTTGGAATGACTGGGTGCTTCTTAGTAGTAGGAAACTTAAGAATTTCATGGTATAAGCTTGCTATGTATTCCTGAAAATGGGAATTCTATCTGAATATGCTCAATAAGGAGCTGCTACATTATGTTCCTGGGACTGTGCTTTAACATGGGCTCTCCTGGTTCCTTTAAATCCTCTGAGTCCTGACTTACCATGGATCCTAGTTGCTTCCAGCTGCAGGTCATCCTCCCAGGCGACAGTGACATTTCCTACATTCTTGATATTGTTGCATAACTTCCGCAAATCCCCAATTACCTGCTGAACTTAGCTCTCTGTTTTGTCAACCATTTCCTTAAAAACACATTGAGCCTTCATAAACTGGCATTTTAGCATCATGTTCTACCCGCCTTAACTTCTTCCCGGTGAGTCCAGCTCCATTACCTGACGACCTTCATCAGCCACTGTGAGTCAGAACTGTCCACCAAGGCTGAAATGAACGGCAGGAGGAGGCCATTCGTATGCGGAAATAACCCACCTTGTTGGACCACACTCAGCTCAAGATGGTGCAGTGGGGGCCCCCTAGGCTGAGAGGGTGGGCTATGTGGGGCAGTGAAATTTAATGGCTGAAGTGGGGGAGAACTGTCTCCAGTCCTGGCTTGAGTCTAAAAGTGTACATTTTTGGATTGGGTTGTTTGTTTTTTTGTTATTGAGCTGCATGAGCTGCTTGTAAATCTTGGAGATTAATCCTTTGTCAGTTGCTTCATTTGCAAATATTTTCTCCCATTCTGAGGGTTGTCTTTTCATCTTGTTTATGGTTTCCTTTGCTGTGCAAAAGCTTTTAACTTTCATTAGGTCCCATTTGTTTATTTTTGTTTTTATTTCCATTTCTCTAGGAGGTGGGTCAAAAAGGATCTTGCTGTGATTTATGTCATAGGGTGTTCTGTCTATGTTTTCCTCTAAGAGTTTGATGGTGTCTGGCCTTACATTTAGGTCTTTAAATCCATTTTGAGTTTATTTTTGTGTACGGTGTTAGGGAGTGTTCTAATTTCATTCTTTTACATGTAGCTGTCCAGTTTTCCCAGCACCACTTATTGAAGAGGCTGTCTTTTCTCCACTGTATATTCTTGTCAGAAAGAGAAAAACAAATACTGTATGCTAACACATATATATGGAATCTAAGAAAAAAAAAAAAAAGGTCATGAAGAACCTAGGGGTAAGACGGGAATAAAGACACAGACCTACTAGAGAATGGACTTCAGGATATGGGGAGGGGGAAGGGTAAGCTGTGACAAAGTGAGAGAGTGGCATGGACATATATACACTACCAAATGTAAAATAGATAGCTAGCGGGAAGCAGCCACATAGCACGGGGAGATCAGCTCGGTGGTTTGTGACCACATAGAGGGGTGGGATAGGGAAGGTGGGAGGGAGGGAGACGCAAGAGGGAAGAGATATGGGAACATATGTATAACTTATTCACTTTGTTATAAAGCAGAAACTAACACACCATTGTAAAGCAATTATACTCCAATAAAGATGTTAAAAAGAAGTGTACATTAAGTATATACTGTAATAGATCATTTTACCTTTTCATTTAGGAAAACGTTCCAGAGATTTTATTAAAAAGAATTGGTACTATGGCAGCGTGGCTTTAACCAGAGAATGCATATCGTAGCTGGGATTCTACAACATAACTGACTTTAGCTGTGGTCACACACAGATGAGTACTATGGGCTTTTTATAGTTTTTATGTGGGAAGATCCAGGGCATAGCCTGCCCTTTTAGGATATCCACCCACACAGGATATTTATATAATATGTACATGTATCTAAACATATATTATAGATATGTATAAATTTTGCAGGAATCCAACTTAATTTAGTAAAATTTTACTGAGCACTCACTGTGTGCCAGACAATTTTCTAGAATACAAAGATGGAACAGGAATAACCCTGCCCTCAAGGAGTTCACTGTGGTTAAATAATATATGGACTTATTCCTTCACTCCTTCTTGGCAAGGGTGGGTATAGTTCCCAAGACCCAAGAGGGGTTAAACCATTCATTTATTTATTGTTTTAGCAACCACATGGCAAGTTGTTACTTGGCTTGAGTTGGATGGTAAGTTACAGTTGGGTTTTTTTGTATTTTTTTTTTTATAAGCTTTCAGCTAAAAAATATCCAAACCCTGCAGCTAATTTAAAAATTAAATTATTGCTTAAGGTCTCTTCTATTTTGACATATAACATGGATTTCTTTTTAACTTTTTATTTTATATTGGAGTATAGTCGATCAACAATATTGTGATAGTTTCAGGTGCACAGCAAAGGGACTCAGCCATGTATATACATGTATCCATTCTCCCCCAAACTCCACACCCAACCAGGCTGCCATATAACACTGAGCAGAGCTCCCTGTGCTATACAGTAGGACCTTGTTGGTTTATCCATTTAAATACAGCAGTGTGTACGTGTCAATCCGAAACTCCCTGTCTATCCCTTTCTCCCCATTCTTCCCCCCAGGTAACCGTAAGTTCATTCTCTAGGTCTGTGAGTCTGTTTCTGTTTTGTAAGTAAGTTCATTTGTATCATTTCTTTTTAGATTCTGCACATAAGGGGTATCATACGATATTTCTCTTTCTCTGTCTGACTTACTTCACTCAGTATGACAATCTCTAGGTCCATCTATGTTGCTGCAAATGGCATTATTTCATTCTTTTTAATCGCTGGGTAATATTCCATTGTATATATATATACCACATCTTCTTTATCCATTCCTCTGTCAATGAACATTTAGGTGGCTTCCCTGTCTTGGCTATTGTAAACAGTGCTGCAATGAACACTGGGGTGCATGTATCCTTTCGGACCATGTTTTTCTCCAGATATATGCCCAGGAGTGGGATTGCAGGGTCATATGGTAGCTCTATTTTTAGTTTTTTAAGGAACTTCCGTACTGTTCTCAATAGTGGCTGTACCAATTTACTTTCCCACCAACATTGTAGGAGGGATCCCTTCTCTCCACACCCTCGCCAGCATTTATTGTTTGTGGATTTTTTGATGATGGCCATTCTGACTGGTGTGAGGTGATATCTCATTGTAGTTTTGATTTGCATTTCTCTAATAGTTAGCGATGTTGAGCATCTTTTCGTGTGCCTCTTGGCCATCTGTGTGTCTTCTTTGGAGAACGTCTATTTAGGTCTTCTGCCCATTTTTTGACTGGGTTGTTTGTTTTGATGATATTAAGCCTCGTGAGCTGTTTGTAAATTTTGGAGACTAATCCCTTGTTGGTCACATCATTTGCAAATATTTTCTCCCAGTCTGTGGGTTGTCTTTTCATTTTGTTTATGGTTTTCGTTGCTGTGCAAAAGCTTTTGAGTTTAATTAGGACCCATTTGTTTATTTTTGTTTTTATTTCCGTTATTATGGGAGACAGGTTGAAAAAGATATTGCTGTGATTTATGTCAGAGAGTATTCTGCCTATGTTTTCCTCTAGGAGTTTTATAGTGTCCAGTCTCACAACTAGGTCTTTAATCCATTCTGAGCTTATTTTGTGTTAAAGAATGATCTAATTTCTTTTTTTTTTTTTTACATGTAGCTGTCCAGTTTCCCCAGCACCATTTATTGAAGAGACTGTCGTTCTACCATTGTGTAGTCTTGCCTCCTTTATTGTAGATTAATTGACCATAGGTGCGTGGGTTTATTTCTGGACTTTCTATCCTGTTCCACTGATCTATATTTCTATATTTTTGTGTCAGTACCATACTATTTTTATGACTATACCTTTGTAGTATAGTCTGAAGTCAGGGAGCCTGATTCCCTCAGCTCCATTTTTCTTTCTCAAGATTGCTTTGGTGATTCGGGGTCTTTTGTGTCTCCGTACAAATCTTAAGATTTTTTGTTCTAGTTCTGTGAAAAATGCCATTGGTAATTTGATAGGGATTGCAGTGAATCTGTAGATTGCCTTGGGTATTATAGTCATTTTGACAATATTGATTCTTCCAATCCACAAACATGGTATATCTTTCCATCTGTTAGTGTCTTCTTCAATTTCTTTCATCAGCATCTTATAGCTTTCAGAGTACAGGTCTTTTGTCTCCTTAGGTAGGTTTATTCCTAGGTATTTTATTCTCTATGATGCAATGGTAAATGGGATTGTGTCTTGAATTTCTTTTTCTGATCTTTTGTAACATGGAAAATTTTTGATTATGTAAAGTGAAAGACCACTTAGTGTTGAATGTTTAAACTAGACTCAACTCAGCTTGGTTCCACTTATCCCATATCACAGATAGTTAAATAAATGAGGAGAATGGGAAAGGAGGAATGAAAACAAAAAAATGGAGGAGAAACAAAGAATAAATATGTCAATGAGCTGATGATCTTTTTCATGTCCTAAAGATAATCTTTGAAGGTAGAACGTGAACTGAGGAACACATTTGGTAGAAGCTAATCTCTCTAATCTCTTTCTTTGTACAATGAACTTTCATTCACTCAACAGACAATGAGCGCTGACTATGCCAGGCACTTTGCTAGGCACCCAGGAAATGGAAATAAACCAGCTATAGTCCCTGTCTTCAAGGAATACATAATTTAATAGAGGGGACTAATCATATTCACAAATATGTACTAAATGAAAAAAAGAGACAGAGACAGATTTTTTAAAATTAAAAAATATACAAAAAAACCTTATGGTTACCAGAAGGTAAGTGGGGGCAAGGGATAAATTGGGAGATTGGGATTGACATATACACACTACTGTATATAAAATAGATAACTAATAAGGACGTACTGTGTAGCACAGGGAACTCTAATCAATACTCTGTAATGACCTATATGTGGAAAGAAACCAAAAAAAGAGTGGATATATGTGTATGTATGACTGATTCACTTTGCTGTACATCTGAAACACAACATTGTAAATCAACTATACTCCAATAAAAATTTTTAAAAAATGTATCTATATACAAGGGTAATCCTGATGATGGGTCAGAACTATTCATCTCTTCAGGGACATGAGGATTTTTTAAAACCTGGCTTGTGGCATTTCATATGAGTAATCTACTCCATTTGGTTAAAGAGAGTGCATGTCATAGACCTGGATTACGGCCAGAGTTCTTCCAGCTTATGGCTGAGTGGCCTTGGGCTAGTCACATCACCTCTCTGAGCATATTGCCTCATTTGACAAAAATGGAGTTAGCTTTCTACAGGAGGATGTTGACAGGAGAAAGCACTTTGCAAATGAGAAGTACTATAAGGTATGACTACAGTCTTCTTAAACAACCTTTTAGCAGTATGATCTCTAATTTTTCCAGTTGCCCATCTTGCTTATCCAGTAGACAAAGGGATCTTAACCTAGGTCCACTGATTAATCATTGGCTCCCAAGTTTGGGATACTTGCTAAGATCACTTGTAAAGTTTTGCATATATATTCACATGCACATTTTACTAGTTCTACAGTTTTCATCAGACTCTCAAAGGGGTCCATGGCTGAAAAAGAGGTTAAGAACTACTGGTCTAGATAGAGTGATCGCGGGGAAGGGATGTGGAGAGGGTGCCTTATTTATCTTTGTATTCCAATACCTATGTCACAATGCCTTGTACACAGCAGAGGCTCCTAAATTTGTTGCAAAAATACATATCAAAATGGATATGCGTTATGATGGCAAACATCCACTTTCAAAGTGAGTCTGGCTTTATCCTGGGGATGAAGTATTGATTTTGATGAAGCCTATCATTGGTTGTCAAGTAGGAAGAGGTGCTAAGTTTTAGAAGTCCTGGCAAAGGCACAGTTTTAAGCAATTTTTTTCAGAAATCTATGTTGCTTATATTCTCAACCAACTTTGAGAATTTTGAAACTCCATCTTTCCTCTTTGTTGAACTTGCAGGTGGTTTTGTTTGTTTGATTGTGCCAAGGTTGAAGGCTGCTCAGTCATGCAGGCGTCCTAAAGACTCTCCTCCAAACACATGAGAAGGACCTGGTGATCATGTGCTCCCTCCAGGAGAAACCACAGCCTAAAAGCAGAGGCAACTTCAGGGGAACTGTAAGGTTCAGGGGAGCTACACCAGAGACTGTAAAGTTTGAACATATGTCTCATACAGAAGAACAACCAAAATAGGTGAAGCACTTAGCCTGTCAAAATGTATCCCAGGTACAAGGCTGTTCATGGCATCATTGCTGTAATATTGAAAAACTGGAAAACAACCTAAATGTCTGGCAACAGGAGACTAGTTAAAATCAGTACCCTATACCCTAGTAATAAAATACTAGTAAAGCATTCAACAGAATGAGGTAATTATAATGTACTGAAGTGGCACTATAACTAGGATACAAGTTTTTAAAGTGAAAAGTTTATTGCTTTTTAGAAAACATTTTATTCTGAAATACTTATGGGCTCAAGAGAAGTTGCAAAAATAGGGCAGTAAGTCCCATGTACCCTTCACCCAGCCTCCCCCAATGGTACATTTAAAATAGGTTTTAAAGACAAAGTAGGTTGCAGAATGGTATATATGGTAGGATTCTATTTAAGTAAAAATAAAGGGAATAGATCAAATTGTTAGCACTGGATATCTCTGGGGAATGAGATATGATAGGCAGCAGCAGAAGAAGAAAATGAACTTTTAGTTTTTAATTGATAAATATCTGTGCTATTTAAGGTAGATATCTATACTATTTATCTATACAGATACCTATATATCTGTATATAGATAAATATTTCAATGAGCGTATATTGCTTTTAAAAACACCCAAAACAATAAACTTAGGAGAATGATTTCTATGATTCAAATCCATGCAAATTAATTCAAGCTTTAAGAACTTAGTTATTCTAAGGTTGCCAAATTTTAAAAGACAATGGAAGCTACAATTCAGAATTGTATTATAGGCATTTGTGTCTGTTGCCCCAGAACTCACCACAACATTTCTCATAAAATATGTCCTGGAAGAGGGCATTTTTCATGAAACACAAAACCTATTTTCCACAATTCCATGGATGTTGGACCCTTCAGGCATGACTAGATTACATATTTGGAAACCAAAGTATTGGGTTGGCCAAAAAGTTCTTTTGGGGGTTTTCCATCAGATATTCTAAAAGGCCTCAGTTTCTATATTTAAAGTAATTTTACCAGCAGAATTATACTACGACCATTTCTCCCTAAGCCAGCTTTTGGATGTGCACAAAGCTTTAGTAGCTAAAATTCAAACCTGGCCTTGGTATGCAATCTTGACTATTTTAAGCTCTCTGATTCCTCACGTGCTTTTTCTCAACCTTTCTCCATTCTACAACTATTTAAATTATCCGGTACACAATCAAAAATGCATTCCCAGCTGTACTGTACCAGTCAGTAGAGGGTGACGGGGCCTTCCCATATCATTTCTCTTTAAGCTTCAGCATACGTATTTGGACTCTTCATTCTATCTATTTGGAGCTCTCCCAAATTCCACAGGCTGCTCCACTGTGGGGAGGTGGGGAGGGAAGGGGGAAACGAAGGGAAGTGACCGCTGCTGAATGTGCAGGGTGTGTAACGTAACACTCAATTGGGCGCTGCTAATGTATTTAAACGTTTGTTTAGTGAGTAATTTATCTCTGGCATGTTAGGAGGTTGTTAATGGTGTTAGAGAGGAGTAATTGCTGTTTTTGTGATTAAGTGGAAATGAACACAGGCGCATAGTTAACAAGACGTGGTATTTATATGATATTTGTGAGTCATATAAATAGATTTTTCTTCCTTGAATGCTAACTAGAGGCACATGAATCATTCATGGTGTTTATGTGACTGAATGAATGCTGATTCCGCAAGCAGAATTAGCAAAGAAGTCGATTCATATGAAGAGCACTATCATTTCTACTTTTTGTTGATCAGAATAGCCTATATTAAAGAAACCAAAAATATACTTTGCAAGTTACATGAGCAATATCCCCGTTCCTTGACAGACAGACACACACACACACTCATGTGTATCCATCCATCCATCCATCCCATCCATCTAATAGGAATTGCAAGCCAACAATGTGCCAGGCTCTATTGTATGAGGTTGACAAGCCAATTCTGAGCAAAAATAGATCCAGTCTCTGTTCTCACAGGGCTTACAAATTCTGGGGTGGAGACTGCCACTGATAAAGAATTACCCGAATTGTTATATAATTAGCAACTGAGTTAAGTACTCTGAAGGAAAAAAATAGGTTCTCTAAGAATGTATAAGATAAGAACCTAATCTAACATGGGAGGGTCAGGTAGGCTTTCCTACAGAAATGGAGCTTGAATTAAGATATGAAGAATGACAAAGAGTTAACTAGGTAGAAGAGGATTAGTGATTGATGAGTGTATGTGGTTGGTAAGTGTACGTGTGTGTGTCCATGTGTATGTGGTGTGAGTTGTCCAGCACTGGGAACTATGGACAAAGGCTCTGGGATGGGAGGGAAGATGATGGTGTCAAAGAATTGAAAAAAAATGACAGGTGGCTGGACCACAGAAAAACTGGGTCAGGTGACTGAGCATGAAATGAGAAAAAGCAGGGTTTAGACCATGCATGGCACTGTAAGCTGTGGCAAGAAACAGGTGCAATGGGAAAACTTTGAAGAGCTCTAAGCATGATAAAAAATGCTTCCCTTCCCCCATCCCTAATACACATTACACACAAGATAAACGAAAAGAACATATGTGTCCAAAAGCCACTGGGTACTATGTTATATTTTAGACACCATCCCATTAAAACTGGCTCATATTCTTATTCAGGGTTCTGTGCACAACCATGGCAGAACAATTCCCAAAGAGATTTTTTTTTTTTTATAAATGAAACTTTCATCTATTGTTGTGATCTGTCCATCACAGAGTTCCTTTATGCAACTGAGAACATAAATGTATATGATCACCCTGCAGACATCAAGAAGGTACGCAATTCCCAGCTGGACCCATAAGGCTAGTTAAGTGCCTGTTTGGGGCTTTTGTTGTGTTTCTAGAGCTAGTGGAATCTCACCTTTATGGAGACAAATGAGAAAATCAATAGAAATCGGATGTGTTGCAAACTGATTTAGAACAATGGCAATGAGTGTGGGCATTTCTGAGACCCCAAACCAACATCTTTGGTGTCAGAGAGCCCACTCTGTGCTCATTCTATTATTTTACTCCCAAAGAGTTTTGATGATTAAGATGTGTTTTATGTGGCTGCCTCCTTGTAGAACCGTTAGGCCTGAGAAGATACCACAGTCTCTCAATTGTTTTCATAAGAATTGCCCACAATCTAGAGGTGTACACACCCAAGAAAAGTCAACATGCTACAGTCAAAAGAGGAAGGCTGAAGTGGTGGACTCCACATGCTGTTTATTTAGTTATCCTATAGCTTTATGACTTGGAAATATCAACAGAGATATGCATCCATCAGTCACAATGGCGGGGATTCAATAGCCCCCTGTGTTGCAGAAGGACACAGCTTGGATCTAGAGAATGAAGACCTCCTGAAACTTGTGAATAAACCCTCTGTGAGCTCATCCAGAACATTCATGTCAAAGAAATAGAAATAGCAACTAAAACCCATCACTGGGCAAAGCTCAGGAGGACTGTCTAGCCAAAAAATTCTGAACAAGGAGGTCAGGGGAAGAGGAAGATCTATGCTTCATATATATGTATGAAAATCATCTCTTCTACCAGCTTTGAAACCAAGGTAATAAAATAATAGCAGGTCTTGGAGGACAGTAAGATGAGGGGACTTTTATTCGTAATTTGTAAAACAACAGTGTCTGCCTTCCGCAACCAATCTCCAGGGAATCACTTTCAGAGTCCAGAGTGGAAGAACACTTAACTTGGAAATTGCTCGTTACAAACATTAAGCAGATGGTCCACAAAAGTCTATGAGATATGAAAGCTATTTTAACCCAAGTAGGCAAATCAATCGATAGTTGTTTAAATATCTGTGTACCTAGTTCTCTGATAGGAGCGATGGTGTGTGCGCATGCACGTGTGTGCGTGCGTGTGTGTGTGTGTGTGTGTGTGGGTGGGTGGGTGTGTGTGTGTATGTCTTGGGGGTGGAGAGTAGGTACATTCATTCAGGTACAGGAAAGGCTTTTTTTTTTTTTTCTGATCAGTTTTTTTTTTTTTTTTTGATAGAATGGGTAAAACTGTTATGGTGTCATGGAAACCAGCCATGGAAACCTTATAGAAATATCAGGAGATTAAGGGAGGGAGCAATGAAGAAAGCATCACAGAGACTGCTACCAACTGATTCCTGTAGATGCTACAAAAATAACCACTCTTATCTCCCTATTGTCGGTGAATCTCACTATTTAGAAAATCATGCTTGCTGTTCTGCAGCTTTTCTCTACAAATAGCTCATAAAACAACTCGGAAAACAGTCACTCATTCCTCTTGAATTGAACTGAATTGAATAGGATGTCTAGGTTGGAGGGCTGAGGAGATGAAGCTCACGTTCCAACCTGTGCCCTCCCTCAGCCTCCATATCAAGTACCTCAGCGAGTCCCTTCATCTTATGTCATCAGTATGCCTTGAACCCACTTCTCTTCTCTTCTGCCTCCAAGCTACAACCATTATCACCCTCCCCACCCCAATCACAGTGTCCTCCATGCTTTCATGGCCCTCTACGCTCTTCTCTCACAGCACCCACCGCCCTTTATGTTTATTTGTGTCAGACTTCATTCATTCACTTGTTCTTGTATTCATTCATTCATTTATTCACTCCACCAATATTTATCAGGAGCCTACTCTGGGCGAAATACTGTTCCAGCCACTAGTGACAGAGGAGTGAGAAGAGACAAGGTCCCTACTTCCAGAGAGCTGACACCTGACGGGCACAGACAGGGATAAGCGAACAAACAGCATAAAGAATAGTGCCTGCTGTCCAGGGAGGAAGACAGACATTCAATCCATGATTCCCTCAGCATACAGCATGAGCCGGGAACACAAACCAGCTCAGGTCAAGCGCCCACCCAAGAGCTTTCAATGGCTTCCCGTTGTACTTAGAATAAAACACCACTCCCCAGCATAACCTTACTGTGTTGAGCCCCAGAAGATGGTACTTTGGTCTTAATATACCATAAGGTGGACAGACAGGGTTTCAGTTCTACTTTATGAAAAGCAAATGAATGCTCAAAAGAATGGGTGTCCTCCCCAACCCCTTCATTTTCAGTATCTACATGGATGAGCCGGTGATGCCTTTTGTTTTGTACCATCACTTTTCTTACGTTTATCTATTTTTTAAAAGATTGGTCTTTTTTTTTTTTTTGATTATCAGATCATCTCCTAGAAAACCGCTATATAATGAGTTATTTATGAACCTTTCCAAGGTTCAGCTTCCTCATCTGTAAAATGGGGATGGTCGTATTTTACTTCATGCCTTTGCTTTGAGGATCAAATGATCTAAAGGGCAAAACAGCTGCCGCAACAGGAATGTCGAGTTATGTATCCTTTCCTCTGAGCAAATGAAACAGCACGCATCCTTGAGAAGTCACTGAAATACTAGTAACCGTTTAGTAATCGTTTACTTCGCAGCGGGGTAATGGCTGGAGCAAGGAGGCATCTGCAGTCCAGGTCACTGGTAACTTCTCTGAGAGACTGAGTTGACACCAAGCCTTACTCTGAAGCAGGTATTTTTGTGCAGTTAACCTTCTCTGGGCTTGTGATTATGCAACATGTTTGTTCCCAGAGCACACACTGTTCTCATGTGGCTGGCATGGTCACTAAAAATCCTACCTACTTTAGAATCTTCCTATTTGCAAATATCAGTCAATGTCACCAAAAAGGCTTACAGGCTGGGCAGAGGAGCTGAAAGAATCCTGAGGTCAAGATGCATCTGCTTCGTGTGCGGTACTTTCTGAGGGAAAGACGTCTTCACCCGTCAGACCTCAACCCAAACGCACGCTCCTGCCCCACCTCCCTGTCACCACCTCTACTACTTTGCTCTTACAAACCTGCTCTTCCAATGTTTTTATAATGCTATCCATTTTTTCTCATCATACAAGTAAAACAGAAACAGAGAGAGATGGGTGGGGGGGAGGGGAAAAGAGAGAGAGAGAGAGAGGGAGGGAGGGAGGGAGGGAGGGAGGGAGAGGGAGATAACAAATGAGAATACAAAATACATGGCAAGAATAAAGTACAGATTACTAGTCGTTCTACCCTCTCTCTATCTCCAAACAACAATATAACCTTTAAAAAAATTTATTTTATTGAAGTATAGTTGATTTACAATATTCTCTTAATTTCTACTGTATAGCAAAGTGATTCAGTTATACATAGGTTCCTTTTCATATTCTTTTCCATTGTGGTTTATTACAGGATATTGAATATAGTTCCCTGTGCTATAGAGTAGGACCTTGTTGTTTATCCATTCTTTATATAATAGTTTACATCTGCTAATCCCAAACTCCCAATCCCTCCCTCCCCGACCCCTGGCAACCACAAGTCTGTTCTCTATGTGAGTCTGTTTCTGTTTCGTAGATAAGTTCACTTGTGTCATATTTTAGATTCCACATATAAGTGATATCATATGGTATTTGTTTTTCTCTTTCTGACATAGTTCACTTAGTATGATAATCTCTAAGTCCATCCATGTTACTGCAAATGGCATTATTTCATTATCTTTTATGGCAGAGTAATATTCCATTGCATATATGTACCACATCTTCTTTATCCATTCATCTACTGATAGACATTTAGGTTGCTAAACAACAGTGTAACTTTGATTGACGTTTGGTTACAGACTTCCAGATATTTTTCTAGTCATCTACATAGATATATTAAGTTGGTAAGAATAAGGTGGTGGAATAAGACCTCCTGGCTTAGAACCCAGGTGTGTCACTTATTAGTGAGGAGGCCTAAAGGACATTATTTTTCATTCTTCTGTCTCAGCTTCCTCATCTATAAAGTTGAAATTTCTCCTGGAGTATTGTGAGGATTAATTAGATAATACATGTAAAATGGTTAGAACAGTACCTAGCACATAGTAGGTACTCAATAAATGCTATCTAGATATAAGGTAATGTATAAAAACTGAGTTAGGAATACTTAAGTGTGTGTCTCGGGAAAGAGAAGAAGAATGTCTCTTGCTCACAGCTGAGTCCCCAGAGCACACAGTAGGTGGTTGATAAATGTTTGTTAAATGAGAGAGTGAGGCAATGAATGGATTAATAAGAAGTATAAGAGTGGATCAATCATGAGAATGGGTCAATGGAGTATAAATGCAGAACCCAGAGGAACCCAGAGGAAAATTACTGGATGAAGGGAATCTTTGGGTGCTGGTGATTTTTCTAGAAATATTGGTAAAACTTACATTAGGCACTTGAGGCCTTCTTGGGAAGAATAGGATCGCATGGAATCACTCTAGAAGGCGGAGGGAGGAAGGCAGGTGACTGAGGCTGATGGGGGTCTCCTCATTTGTTACCACATTTCCTCCGGCTGCTCAAATGTCATGCCCACCTTCCTGAGGGGAGCTGAAGGTCTCCGCTCCTGAGTGTGGCTTCTGCTTCTCCACATGCTCAGAAGGAGGCTCCTGACCTGCAAATGCTGGAACCCTCCCCGGACTCAAGGCACCTCCTGCTACTGGGTTGTATTTACTGTCTTGAAGGAATGCAGACATCTAGTCCCTTGCCATGAAGCCTCCAGAAAACCGCTGCAGAATTTCTCCAAGCAGAGTGCCCCCATCTATCCTTCCAACTCAGACCAGGGAAGCCATTGCAGCTGAGGAGCCTCTCTGAGCTCTTGAGGAAAGGCAGTGCCTGGGAATGGCCCCAGCATTCGTCCTTTCAGTCATCGGGCTCTTAGAAGGGCCTGGTTTCAGGGAGGGCTTGGAGAGCGAGTGTGACGAGGTGCATGTGGCAGAGATGCACGGTGGAGCGGTGAGGGCCTGTCTGGGGCCTGGCAGGACAGAGGGGGCATTTCACACTGCTCACAGTGAGGCCTGTTTGCCACCCTGGTCCAATACCATGACATCACTCTTTTACAGTTACAGGAAATTCAGTGAGTGCCAGCCACAGCAATTCCCTGTGATCCAAAGCAAACACAGCCGCCCCTCCTCAGTCCTGGAGGCTGACGACGTGCAGAGAAAAAGCCAATTCACAGCATCCTGCTGTTGAGCCTGAGAGGCTGAGAGCAAATCCGCTGGGCGGGCGGGCGGGCGGGCGGGCAGACAGTGGGCAGCTTTCTGAGGGCATAAATGACCAGGTACTGGGGACACACACTCCTGTCTTTTTCTCTTTCTAAAGAAACATTATTTGAATTCCGTTTTACTATCTGACAGACTACCAGGGCTGGCACCCCAGGTCTGCTGTTTCTAATGGTGAGAACTTGGGCAAGTCCCTTGACCTTGCTAAGCCTGTTTCTTCATCTGTAAGCTGGGGCTAATAATAGGACCAATCTTCATGACACATGTGAGAATTAAATGAATAAAGTATGTAGCACAGTGCCTGGCATGCATTACACGCTCAATAAATGTTTTCTTTTACTGTTATCACCAATGAGGATGGTCAGACCATATTATTTAGGGCTTTTACTGCCTTCTCTCTCTCAAATACAGAAATTATTTTAAAGTAAAGTTTTACTGAGTTAAAAAATCTACACTCGAAGGACCAAAAACCATAAGTGACTAGTTTGATGAATGTTTACAAAGTGAATGGCCCCCATCTAGATCAAGGTATGTAACATCACCAGCTCCCAGAAGCTTTCTGTACCCCTTCAAACTCATTATATTCACTATTCTGACTTCTATTGCTATAGATTAGATTTTTTTTTTTTTCGGTACGCAGGCCTCTCACTGCCGTGGCCTCTCCTGCTGCGGAGCACAGGCCCCGGACGCGCAGGCTCAGCGGCCATGGCTCATGGGCCCAGCTGCTCCGCGGCACGCGGGATCCCCCCGGACCGGGGCACGAACCCGTGCCCCCTGCATCGGCAGGCGGACCCCCAACCACTGCGCCACCAGGGAAGCCCTAGATTAGCATTTTTAAAAGCAAAATCATTGTCCTAACCACCACCCAAATAAAAACATAGAACGTTTTCAGCCACCCAGATGGATCCCCACTCTACCCAAAGAGAATTTCTCTTTTGACTTCTATTACAATAAATTTTTTCCCTGAATTTATATAAATGGAATTATACAGATTGTGCAGTATGTGCTCTTGGATGTCTGGCTTCTTTTACTCAGCCATATGCTTACTTGAGAGACTTATCCATGTTGTAGCATGGAGCAGGCATTCACTTCTTCTCATTGCTGTACAGTGTTGCACTGAATGAATATTCTACAATATTTGTCCATTTTATGGTTGATGAGTATTTGTATTGTTCCCAGTTTTTTTCTATTACAAATAACGCAGCTGAGGATATTCCATTGTATACATACACCACATCTGCTTTATCCATTCATCTGTCAATGGACATGTGGGTTGCTTCCATACCTTGGCTATTGTAAATAAAGCCGCTATGAGCGCAGGGATGCAGGTATCTTTTCCAATTAATGCTTTCATTTCCCTTGGAAAACTATTCCAGAAGTGGAATTCCTGGGTTGTATAACAGTTCTCTTTTTAATTTTTTGAGGAATCTCCATACTGTTTTCCGTAGTGACTGCATTGATTTACATTCCCAACAACAATGCATGAGGGTTCCCTTTTGTCCACATCCTTATTGACACTTATTTGTCATCTTTTTTGACAGGTGTGAGGTGTTATCTCATTGTAGTTTTGATCCGCATTTCCCTGATTAGTGATGTTGAGCATCTTTTCATGTGTCTGTTGGACATCTGTACGTCTTCCTTGGGAAAATGTCTGTTTAGGTTCTCTGCCCATTTAAAAATAAGATTAAAAAAAATACCAAGATGTGTGATTTCTTTATATATTTTGGATACTAACCCCTTATCAGACATTATTTGAAAATATCTTTTCTCATTCAGCAGGTTGCTTTCTCATTTTGTTGATGGTTTCCTTCACTGTGCAAAGCTTTTTCATTTGATGTAGTCTCTTTTATTTTTGTTTTCGTTGCCCTTGCCTGTGGAGAAAGCTGCAGAAAGATATTGCTAAGACCAATGCTGAAGAACATATGGCCTATGTTTTCTTTTAGGAGTTTGGTGGTTTGGGGTCTTACATTTAAGCCATTAATCCATTTTGAGTTTATTTTTGTATATGGTGTAAGAAAGTGGCCCAGGTTTAGTCTTTTGCAGGTAGCCGTCCAGTTTTTCCAAACAATTTACTATAGAGACTATCTTGTTCCCACTGTATAGTCTAGGCTCCTTTGTTGTGAATTAGTTGCTTTATATAAGTGTGGGTTTATTTCTGGGCTCTCTATTCTGTTCCATTGATCTATGTGTCTGTTTTTTATTTTTTTTCTTTTTGTATCAGTACCATAGGGTTTAGATTACTACAGCTTTGTAGTATAGTTTAAAATCAAGGAAGCATGACACCTCCAGCTTTGCCTTTCTTTCTTGAGGTTGTTTTGGCTTTTCAGGGTCTTTTATGGTTCCACATAAATTTTAGAATTATTTGCTCCAGTGTTGTGAAAAATGCCATTGGTATTTTCACAGGGATTACATCGAATCTGTAGATTGCTTTGGGTAGTATGAACATTTCAACGATATTAATTCTTTCAAGCCATGACATGGAATAACTTTTCATTTATTTGTGTCATCTTCCAATTTCTTTCATTAATGTCTTATAGTGTTAAGAGTACAGGTCTTTCACCTCCTTGGTTAAATTTATTCCTAGGTATTTTATTCTTTTTGATGCAATTGTAAATGGGATTGTTTTCTTAATTTGTTTAGTTTATAGAAATGCAGGAGATTTTGTATCCTGCAACTGACTGATTCTGTATCCTGCAACTTTACTGAATTCATTTGTTAGTTCCGATAGTTTTTTGGTGGAATATTTTGGGTTTTCTATACACAGTATCATGTCATCTGCAAACAGTGACAGTTTTACTTTTTCCTTTCCATTTTGAATACACTTATCTCCATTATTTTTGTCTGACTGCTGTGGCTAGGACTTCTAGTGCTATGTTGAATAAAAGTGGTGAGAATGGGCATCCCTGTCTTGCTCCTGATCTTAGCGTGATGTTAGCTGTGGGTTTGTCATATATGGCCTTATTATGGTGAGGTATGTTCCCTCACTTTTTTCCACCCACTTTTCATTAAGAGTTTTTTTAAATCATAAATAGATGTTGGATTTTGTCAAATGATTTTTCTGAATCAATTGAGATGATATGATTTTTATCTTTTGTCTTCTTAATGTGATTGATTTACAAATGTTGGATCATCCTTGCATTCTGGGATAAATCCCACTTGGTCATAGTTCAAGTCAAGTTCAACCACTTGATATAGTTCTTTTAATGTATTGTTGTATTCAGTTTGCTAGTATTTTTTGAGGATATCTGCATCTGTGTTCATTAGGGATATTGGCCTGTAATTTTCTTTTTTTTTGTAGTGTCTTTGTCTGGTCTTGGAATCAGGGTAATGCTGACCTTGTAGAACAAATCTGGGAGTGTTCCTTCCTATTCAATTTTTTTGGAGTAGTTTGAAGAGGATAGGTACTAACTCTTCTTTAAATGCTTGGTAGAATTTCCCTGTGAAGCCATCTGATGCTGGACTTTTTGTTGGGAGTTTTAAAATTACCAATTCAATTTCAATGCCAGCAATCAGTCTATTCAGATTTTCTATTTCTTCTCAATTCAGTCTTGGGAGATTGTGTGTCTCTAGGAATTTACTCATTTCTTCTAGGTTGTCCAATTTGTTGGCATAAAATTGTTTATTGTAATCTCTTATGATCCTCTGTATTTCTGTGGTGTTGGTTGTATCTTCTTCTCTTTTATTTCTTTATTTATTTGGACCCTCTCTCTTTTTTTCTTAGTGAGTCTGGCTAATGGTTTATTAATTTGGTTTATCTTTTCAAAGAACCAGCTCTTAGTTGCAATGATCTTTTCTACTGTGTTTTTAGTCTCTATTTTATTGATTTCTGTTATGATCTTTATTATTTCTTTCCTTCCACTAACTTTGGGCTTTGTTTGTTCTTCTTTTTCTAGTTCCTTGAGGTATAATTTAGATTGTTCATCTGAGATTTTCCTTGTTTCTTGAGATAGGCCTGTGTCACTATAAACTTTCCTCTTAAAACTGCTTTTGCTCAATCCCACAGATTTTGGTGTGTTGTCTTTCCATTTTCATTTGTCTCAATGCAACTTTTTATTTTCTCTTTGATTTCTTCATTGACCACTGGTTGTTTACTAGCACGTTGTTTAGCCTCCGCATGTTTGTATTTTTTCCATTTTTCTTATTGTAATTGGTAGTATTGTAATTGGTAGTATCAAACCATCGTAGTTAGAAAAGATGTTTGATATGATTTTAGTTTTTTAAAATTTATGGTTTTGTGGCCTACCATGTGATCTATCTTGGAGAATGTTCCATGTGCATTTGGAAAGAACGTGTATTCTGTTGTTTTTGGATGAAATGTTCTGTACGTATCTATTAAGTTCATCTGGTCTAATGTGTCATTTAAGGCCAGTGTTTCCTTATTGATCGTCTGTCTGGATGAACTATCTACTGAACTATCTACTGATATCATGGAGTATTAAAGTCCTCTATTATTATTGTATTACTGTCTATTTCTCCCTTTATGTCTATTAATACTTGCTTTATATATTTAGGTGCTTCTATGTTGGATGCATAAATATTTAGGAATGCTATATCCTCTTTTTAGATTGACCCATTTATCATTATATAATGCCCTTCTTTGTCTTTTATTACAGACTTGGTTTTAAAGTCTATTTTGTCTGAAATAAGTGTTGCTACCCCAGCTTTCTTTTTGTTTCCATTTGCATGGAATACCTTTTTCCATCCTTTTACTTTCAGTCTATCTGTGTCTTTCGGTTTGATGTGAGTCTCTTATAGGCAGCATATAAAAGGGTCTTGTTTTTTATGCATTCAGCCACCCTATCAGCCACCCTATCATGTCCTGCTTAAGAAATCATTGCTCATCCCAAAGTGTTGGAAGTATTTTCCCATGTTATCTTCCAGAAGATTTTTGTTTATCCTTTCACATCTGAAATTGATTTTTGTAAGTGGTGTGTGGTAGAGGTCATGATTAATTTTGCCCCTATATGATAATTTAATTGACTCAGCATTATTTTTTGTAAAGGTCATCTTTTCCTCATTACAGAGCAATGACAACACTGTCAAAAATATCATGACTATATATGAGGGAGTCTTCTCTGGATTTTATTCCATTGGTTTTTTTGTCTGTTCTTATGCTATTACCGCACCTTTTTAATTACTGTAGTTTTATAATAAATTTTAAGATTTGGTAATGCAAATCTTCTAGGTTTCTTCTTTAAGGTTATCTTCACTAACAACTTGCCAAATTTTTTTTGTGTGTGTGTACACACACACACACACACACACACACACGCACACAAATCTACTGTTTTTCTGATTCAGACTTCATTGAATCTATAGACCAATTTGGACAGAAAAAGGTTGAGTCTTTTAGTCAATGAACATGGTAAAGCCCTTTGTTTATTTAGGTATTCTTTTTTTTTTTGCGGTACGCGGGCCCCTCACCACTGTGGCCTCTCCCGTTGCGGAGCACAGGCTCTGGACGCACAGGCCCAGCGGCCATGGTTCATGGGCCTAGGCGCTCCACGGCATGTGGTATCTTCCCGGACCGGGGCACGAACCCGTGTCCCCTGCATCGGCAGGCAGACTCCCAACCACTGCGCCACCAGGGAAGCCCTATTTAGGTATTCTTTAATTTATTTCAGTAATGTCTTGTAGTTTTCATTGTAGAAGTCTTATACATCTTTCACTAGATTTATCCTACTTATTTCATGTTCATTTGATGCTATTATATATGGTATTTAAAATTTTTCACTTCTAATTGTTGCTGGTGTATAGAAATACCATAGATATTTTGTGTACTGACACTATATGCACCAATCTTTCTAAATTCGATTATTAATTTTAGTAGCCTATCTGTTAATTTAAAAAATTATGTGTACACACTCATATCATCTACAAATAATGACAGTTCAAATGAAGTTTGGGGGACTTAAATTACTTTCCAATTTACAGAACAGACACATCTCCCATCACAGCATTTAAAATAAAAACCAAAGTGCTTTTTACCCTCTTAAAAGGTTTAACTTATGATTTCATAATTATGTTGAATAAATAGACCCATGTCCCCAAAATAACATCTACTTCTGTTCACAAGAAAGTTCAGCACTCAAATGAATTCCCAAATTTCTGAAACAATTTTTCTCTTACATTTTACCATGCTAAGGTGGAAACTAATTTCTGGGGACAGAAGTCCTAAAAAGTAAATATAAACTTGCACATATACCAGCAAGTATTCCCCCCATATGATTTCATACAAATGTGTTGTATAAAATGTATACAATTTATCGTTGGTATATAGTTTTCAAAATATGTTATTTTCTACCTAAATGTAATTGGATACTACATTCAAAGTAATTGTCAATATCCACTGAAATTGGAGGACCTAGGGAAGGGATGGTAAATATAAGACACATGGGCACCCATGCCCACATCCTATGATTATGGCAGACATAGCTAATCAATCATGACATTCTCTACTATTTAGCCCAGAAGTGGCCTCAGAATCCTTCTTAATGCAGGATCCCAGGGAATCACTCCCATCAGTTGATTGGAATTGTCAGGTAAAATGAAACCTATTTTCCACCTTTAATGTAGAATTTCTGGCAGCACTTAACTCCACTGTATCCTTGAAACTTGCTCTTTCCAACATAATCATCCTAAATTTTTCTCTGAGTTCTCTAATACTGTATAGTTGTGATTGAATTATACTGTATTTAAGGTGTTATGAAAGAAGATAACTCGCTGGCTGGCTAGCTGCCTCCAGCAGGCCTGCTCAGGTAGGCAGTTCCTTGGTAACGTAATCTCAGGACAAGACTTAGCCCTCACCTTTGTAGCTTTAGACACTTTATTCAATCAGCTGTCTCTGAGTTTATCAAGCTCCCAGGCACTGACTCATAAGGAAACTAAATGGAGACAGATTTATAAATCAGAAAGCCAACAGAGTGATACATAGTGGGAACATAAAACTTTTCAATGGGAAGAATACTGGTTTCACTCCCTCATATTGAGCTACTTGGGAAACTGAATTAGGAATTTGAAGGTTAGTGATTAAGAGCCAAGGCTCTGGAGTGGAATCCTGCATTTCAATCTAGGTCTTGGTGATCTCAGGCAAGTTGCCTTTAGCTTCTAAATCTCAGTTGTCTCATCTGTATATTGAGGGTCGCGGTGGGGAGGGTAATAGTAATTACTTCTGAGGATTCAATGCACCAATGCATATGCATCATTTAATAGTTTAGGACCAGGCACATAGTAAGAAGTCAGTAAATGATAAATTATTAGTACAGACTCAACACAAAAGGAATAGAATACTTTTAAGAGCTGTTTTGCCCGGGCTATAGAAAAGCTTTGAACTGCCCCCTTCTTCTCCTTTTTAGGGGCCAAAATCATTAGCTTCCTCTGATAAAGTACCTGTCACTTTCTTTTTGTTGGATAGTTCTGGCTGACTACTAACAATTCTTAAACACCGAATCTCCATGCTCTAGATTTCATGCCCACTACTATCCTCTTCTGATGATAGTCATCATAAGATTAGAGCAAATAAAAGAACTACAACATAACATTTATGTTGGTCACATTCTAACCCCGAGGATAGAAGCCAGGCATCTTGATTAGATGACAGACTGAGAGATACTTTAGTCTTTTGACAGCCCAAGAAGATACTTTGACCTCCTTGACAAAGCCTTGGGAGAGGCCAGGAGGAACAGCCAGGCGCAGACGTACCTATTTTGATTGTGATTTTATTGGTGATGGGGTGAAGAGGAAGAAGGAAATGTTTCCTGAGTGGTTGATGTGTGTTATAATCACTTCACATGCTCTGTCTCAGTTAGTCTTTATAATAACCCTATAACTTTGGTCTTTTATCCACGTTTTATGGACAGTGTACAGAAGATGTAAATAACTAGACTAAGACCCCCACAGCTAGCAGGTGGTGGATTTGAACATCTGGTGGACTTGAACCTGGAGCCATCTGATATCAGAGTCCATGTTCTCTCCATCACACCTTACTGACTAATTTTAGCTGAATTTTCGGAGGTTGACATTCCTTCTGACCTCATCTCAAAGATGATGGTTTGCAGACTCTGTAGCAGTTAGTGTGATCACAAAATCTTTGTCACTTATATCAGGATTAGAAGACAGAGAGCTGTGAGCAGATCCAGGAGAATGATACCGAGTGGGAGGAAGGAAATTATTTAAACCAGTGGCTCTCAGACTTGAGTGTGCATCAGATTCACCTGGAGGGCTGGCTAAACTATAAATTGCTGGGCCCTACCCAGAGAGAGTTAGTGGGTCTGGAGTGGGACCTGAGAATCTGCATTTCTGATAAATTCATAGGTAGAACTGATGCTGATGGTCCAGAAATTACACTTTGAGAAGCATTGGGTGATTTAAAAAATGAGAGAAAAGGTTAAAAGAATGGAAAAACACTGGGCCAGAGGGTTAATTACTACCCAAGGCAATCTACAGATTCAATGCAATCCCTACCAAATTACCAACGGCATTTTTCATAAAACTAGAACAAAAAATTTAAAAATGTGTATGGAAACACAAAAGGCCCTGAATAGTAAAAGCAATACTGAGGAAAACAAACAAACGGAGCTGGAAGAATCAGGCGCCCTGACTTCAGACTATACTACAAAGCTACAGTAATCAAAACAGTATGGTACTGGCACAAAAATAGAAATATAGGTCAATGGAATAGGAGAGAAAACCCAGAAATAAACTCATGCACCTATGGTCAATTAATCTATGACAAAGAAGGCAAGACTATACAATGGAGAAAAGACAGTCTCTTCAACAAGTGGTGCTGGGAAAACTGGACAGCTACATGTAAAAGAATGAAATTAGAACATTCTCTAATACCACACAAAAAAATAAACTCAAAATGGATTAAAGACCTAAATGTAAGACTGGATACTATACAACTCTCAGAGAAAAACATAGAACACTCTTTGACATAAATCACAGCAATATCTTTTTGGATCCACCTCCTAGAATAATGAAAATAAAAACAAAAATAAACATATGGGACCTGATGAAACTTAAAAGCTTTTGCATAGTAAACGGAACCATAAACAAAATGAAAAGACAACATAGGACTGGGAGAAAAGCGACTGACAAGGGATTAATCTCCAAAATATACAAACCGCTCATGCAGCTCAATATCAAAAAAACAAACAACCCAATCAAAAAATGGGCAGAAGATCTAAACAGCCATTTCTCCAAAAACAACATACAGACGGCCAAGAGGCACATGAAAAGATGCTCAACATCACTAATTACTAGAGAAATGCAAATCAAATTTACAATGAGGCATCACTTCAGACCAGTCAGAATGGCCATCATCAAAAAGTCTACAAACAATAAATGCTGGAGAAGATGTGGAGAAAAGGGAACCCTTCTATACTCTTGGTGGGAATGTAAATTGGTACAATCACTATGGAGAACGGTATGGAAGTTCCTTAAAAAACTAAACATAGAACGACCATATGATCCAGCAATCCCACTCCTGGGCATATATCCAGAGAAAAACCATAATTCAAAAAGATACATGTACCCCAATGTTCACTGCAGCACTATTTATAATGGCCAAGACATGGAAGCAACCATGACATTTAGCCAAGACATTTAGCAACCCTAAATGTCCATCAACAGAGGAATGGATAAAGAAGATGTGGTACATATATACAATGGAATGTTAGCCGTAAAAAGAATGAAATAATGCCATTTGCAGCAACATGGATGGACCTAGAGATTGTCATACTAAGTGAAGTAAGTCAGACAGAGAAAGACAAATATCATATGATATCACTTATACGTGGAATCTAAAAAAAATGATACAAGTGAACTTATTTACAAAACAGAAACAGACTCACAAGACTTCAAAAACAAACTTATGGTTACCAAAGGGAAAAGGTGGGTCACGGGAGGGATACATTAGAAGTTTGGGATTAACATATACACACTATTACATATAAAATAGATAATATACAAGGGCCTACTGTATAGCACAGGGAACTCTACTCAAAAGTCTGTAATCACCTATATGGGAAGAGAACATGAAAAAAATGGGTACATGTATATGTATAACTGAATCATTTTGCTGTACACCTGAAACTGACAGAACATTGTAAATCAACTATATTTCAATATAAAATAAAAATTAAATTAAAAAGTTTTATTCTCTTGCAGCACTCTCTGCTTTGTCTCACTGGATCCATACTCTTGTTGTCTATTCACTTCTATCACCAGTCCACATGCCTATCAGTTCTGAGAGTGGTGGAGAGGTGACTGAACAGGACAAAGGCAAGGAGGGCCAATTAGGAGAGAAGGAAGAGGAGGCCATGAACTTGGTGAATTAGACAGGAGCTCTGGTATGTGCCAGGGTCCAGGCTGCCCTTTCCAGAGAGAGAGAACTGGCTTTGGCCTGGCCTTCTGCAAGGAGGGCTGGACCAGATCAGACAATGCTATCAGGCAGCAGATCTTCTTGGACCAGCCAGGCCTCCAACACCGAAGGCTCAAAGCACAGAACTGGCTCTTGAATTGCTCACACATGCTTCTGTACTGATACATGAGCCAAACTAAGCCAAAGTTTTCCTATCAAACTGCTCTCCATGTGTCTCCCACCAAATTGCAAAAAAGAACAAAAACCAAGGAGGAGGCTTCCCCCCCCCCCGCCCACCCAACCGGAAGACGTGGAAACTCACCTGGGTGGGTGGAGCGGGGGAAGAACAGGAGGAGGTTAAACAATTCGCTCTACTACTTACTATTCAATATTGGACTTTGAGTCTGGAATGTGGTTTGAAGAAAAATATTTTCTTCTTAACAGATTGTCCTTGGGCAAAGAAGAATGTCAACAAACCTAAGCAAAAGCTTTATCTGCCATTATCTGCCTCAGCAGAGGTGTTTGTTTTTATATCTCTCTAGCTTCATATATTGCTTTAGGTGAAAATTATAGAGATTAATTTCAGGCGCTGTTGACTTTATCTGAACCGTAGGTTTGCAAGATTCCTGAGAGGCCTTGTTTTCTTGGCCATAAAAGAGAAATGTTGATGCTAGACGTTTTGAGTCACTTTGAGAGGGGATGTGATGTTAATTTATGTTGGGCGAGAATTTGTTGAGCACCTGGTGTGTGCTAGGCACTGTTAGGTGCTAGAGGTATCTGTAGTGGAAAGAGCACTGATCCCAAAGTGTTAAGACCTGGTTTTGAGTTCCAGCTCTACAGCTTACTAGCTGTATGTTACTGAGCTTTTCAGAGCCTTAATTCCATCTGTAAAATGGGTATACACTCGGCATACGGGATTGCTACAAAATGACTTCAGAAATCATAAAAAGCCATACAAGAGGATGGCTCAGATGCTCAATGCTCTTGTAGCATTTGAGCCATCCTCTCTTGGCATTATTCACATGGACTTTACTGTGTGGCCTGGGGTCAGCACAGAGCCTGGCACATTCGTGGAAAGAAGGAAAGAAGGGAGGAAGGGCACTATAACTCGCAGATCCTTGGTCTTGGCCTTTTGGTTTCAGTTCTCTGAGAGCAAAGGTCCACGATAAGGGTAAACTAACTGGCGAGGTGGGAGCTGAGTTATGTCTGTGCTGACTCACTCCAGGCCAGGCCTGAGCACTAATCCATGTTCTCTTGCCTACTGACCACTGACCCTTTGAGATGACCTCACTTCTGAGCTAAAGTCTCCCAAAAATGAACGTGTATTTCCCACTCTGCCCACCTCACGGGCTGCTTTGAAGATCAAACAAGATAGTAGCCGTGTCTGCGATACAAACAAGGTGTTTGCTTATCTCTATTTTTATTCACACCTGCCTCTTTTCAATGAAAGGCTTAAAAGGAGGTCTTATATTATTTTGTTGGCTTGCTAGGGTCCTTCTCTCTCATGAACTTGGGGAACTACTTGTGGAAAGATGAAAACAAGAGAAAAATAACCTTCTGAAAGGTTATTTTTTAAGGGAAAGACCACAGTAAAAATGATGGGTTGTAAGAGAGGTGAGAAAGAATACTGTTGTGAAAGGGAGAGAAAGGACCTAATGGTCAGTAGCCAGCAAGGAGGGCAGGAAGGACAGGCGATGGGTGATCAGGGGCTCTTGGTTGATGGTGGAGATGATCAGAGCAAACTCCGGTTGCTACAGCAACAGACCCATCTTCCCTGGGTGGAGACAGCTGGTCCATCAGAGGGCAGGTCCTCCTCTCTTTCTTCAGCTTTGGCATTTACCAGGCAAGGACCTCTGCTTTGCTAACTGCTACCTGAGCTGCTCCCTGGTCCTGTGTGTGAGCCTCAACAGCAGGGCACTCTTTGTACATCCACAGGGCCAGGCCAGGTGTGCAAACAAGGAAAGTTTGCAGGCAAAGGAAAGAGGGAGTTTTAGGCACCGGGCAAGCTCAAGAACAAATACCTGAGCTAAAAGTAGCAGCTGCTCCAGTTAAATGAAGCCAGTCTGGAATATGATCCAGTTTTTCTAGATCATCCAACTCATAAAGAAAAGCAAGAAGTCTGGATTTCAAAGGTGAGATCTACTGATTTTCAATGTTAGAAATACTGTGTAGGGCCAAGAAGATATCTCTCTGATTTGCCTGTTTGCTGTCTCTAGCTTAAACCCTCATACGTATCACAAACACGCTTTTAATTATTTGTATGAACGTCTCATAAGAACCAGCAGCAT
This sequence comes from Leucopleurus acutus, assembly GCF_964270905.1. Taxonomy (NCBI): domain Eukaryota; kingdom Metazoa; phylum Chordata; class Mammalia; order Artiodactyla; family Delphinidae; genus Leucopleurus; species Leucopleurus acutus. The sequence goes on along the minus strand of NC_139145.1, from coordinate 56,144,836 downwards.
ACGCTTTATGTACCCCCTACTACCTCAGAGCATGCTCACCTCTTCCCTCTTAGAAAAGCCACTGTACATCTGGTTGGGACACGAGCACTATGGTGCAGCGGTTATGAGCTTGGACTCTGGAACTGGACAGCCCTGGGCTTGAATTCCTGCTTTATCTCTTTCCGGCTGTGTGACCTCAGATTAGACACTTAACCTTTCTGAGCCTTGGGTTTCTAATCTGACACGGAGCTAATTATACTTTGTTCTCCAAAGGGGTATTGTCAGGATTAAATGAAATATATATAAACTACCTGGTGCCATGCCTGGCACATCAGTGAACACTGAATAAATGTTAAATATTCTATCAACACTGAATAAATGTTAAATATTCTATCAACACTGAATAAATGTTAAATATTCTATCAACACTGAATAAATGTTAAATATTCTATCAACACTGAATAAATGTTAAATATTCTATCAACAAGCTGTTGAGTAGTTAGTTTTTCCAAGCATTTTAAACTTAATCTAATCAAACATTCTTCTTTGAAGCAGCAATTCTCTCTCCAGCTTCTAGTTTATATCCTTCAGAGTCATGGGCCCAGCCCGGGTCCTCAAATGCTGGATGATGATGTTTACTACTACTACCATCATCATCATCATCACTATCACTTCATCATCATCACCTCCACCATCATAACTGTCACCATCACCATCACTACTATTACCACTGTCAACATCATCACCTCCACCATCATAACTGTCACCATCATTATCATTGTAACTGTCACAATCACTACCGTTATCACTATCAACATCATCACCTCCACCAGCATAACTGTCACTACTATTACTACAGTCAGCATCATCACCTCCATCATAACTGTCATCTTCATCATTACCACCGTAACTGCCACCATCGTCATCATCATCTCTAGAGCTATTATTTACCACGTACATCATGTCCCATCGCCCATATTGGTGCTTTCCATATCTATTTGGTTTGCAGTCTCACAGCAACCTTACTAACTGGGAATTATTCCTCCTCTCTCTCCACTTTATGAATGAGGATGACTGGGTGCTAAGGAACTAAACATCTAGCTCAAGGTCACCTCTACAGAACATCAGGACAAGATTCAGACCCAGGCCCACCTGACTCCCAAACCTGAGCTGTCTTCCTTACACCCAGCTCCTGATCAATTTGGGAAATGGAGGTGGTGGAAGCTACAGGTCACGCAACTGGTCTTGCCTCCCTCGGCATTCTGAGGTGCGTGTCCCTGTGCATTTTGGTACATTGAGATCATTTTGTCTTTTTCAGATGGCTGATAGCAGTTTATTTATAACTGAGGACTGACTGTCTGTTTATCCAAATTGCTCTCTGAAAGGTTCCAATTATGGTTCCGCCGCATCTCTGAAGACTAGTGGTGGAGATCCGGCTCGACACTATCTGCGCCTGCCTAGGTACAACACACAGCAAAATGCCGTTCTTTGAGAGGAGCCCCAGTTGGGGCTGGGATAGCTACATCCCAGGGGAGGTCAATACCAAACACAGCCTCTAGAATGGACGCTGGCCACCTTTCAGCTCACGTCCTCTGTTGTGATTAATTCTCCTGGACAAGGCATGGTATCACAGATCTAACTAGGAAGTCCTCTGTCTTGTGTGACTTCCAAAAGGTGGGTTTCTTCTCAGCCCTAATTGATAACCTCAGCCATGAGGATATGACCTCCATTCTCACCTCTGACTCATCATCAAGATAAGCTAATGAGGTCGCAGTGGACTTGCAGTTGGTCAGTCCACAGCAACAGAGCAGCCTCTGCAGCCCAGGTCCTACGCTGAGCACCAGAGAGACACTCAAGACACAGGATTCAGAACCGTGGCCGCTGCTGGGGGAGGAGATGAGGTCAGATGTGTCAGCTGGGGCTGGCCCGGGGGTGTGCTTCCTATCAGGATGCTCTGTGTTCAAGTGTGATTCTGCACTTCGAGGGACGGCGTGGAAGCAAAAAAACTTGATCAGCAGACGCGGCGTAGCCGAGCGAGCAGCTTATCAGACATCTTTGGCCACAAACTTGCTATGTCAGCTTGGGCTGGCTGCTTCGGCTGGAGTCAGACTGTCTGGGCTTGATTCCCAGCTTTGCCACAGGCTAGCTGTGTGACTTTGGCAGGCTGGTGAATTCCTCTGAGCCTCTGTTTTGTCTTCTGTACAAGAAGGACACTAGTCAATCTCGCACAGTGTCGTTAAGAGAATTAAACAGGATGATGCACGTGAAGTGCTTAGCATTGTACCTGGCACACAGTTAGAGCTGAAGGAGTGATAGCTAGAAGAATAAGAATTAAAATGAGTAACTAGTCTTATTAGTATGTTCCAGGGCTCAGTGCTAAGTTCTGTTCTCCTTTACAGCTCCACTCACTCTGCAGATGACATCATCCTCTCTTGACTTTAAATACTATCTCCAAATTTATACCTCAAGTCTCAGCCCTCTCCTGAGCTTCACCCTCATCACACACACACAGATGTATGCATATGTGTATATGTGTATATATTTGTATATATGTGTGTGTATGTGTATATACGTGTGTGTATACATATATATATATACACACATATATATATATATACATATATATATATATATATATATATATATATATATACTTTGCATAGACCAATAGACCTTTAAAACTCTGCAAGACCTTCACCTAATTCTCGATTACAGCCCTACTCCACCAAACCTTCTCCCAGCTCAGTAATATCAGCCCCACCTTTCTTGGTGCTTAAGCCAAAAAGCTTGGAGTCATCCTTGATTCCTCTCTCTCACTGCCACTTGTCTCCTACATCAGAAAATTCTGTGGACTCTACATTCAAACCTAGAATTTGATTACTTCTTCATCTCCGCCACATCCACTCCGGTCCCAGCCACCATCCTACCTCCCCTGGGTTATTGCAACAGCATCCTCACTGGTCCCCTTGCTTCTGCCCTTGCCCTCCTGCATTCTACTTTCACACAGCAGCCGGGGGGATCTTATTAAGACCCAAGTCGGGTCACGTCACTGCCCTGCTCAATGCTTTCCAATGGCTTCCCATCACCCTGAGAATGAAACAAAGTTCCATGCAGCCTGCAAAGTTCCCGTGAGCCCTGGCTCACAGCCTCATCTCCCATCACCCTACCCCTTCTCATTGAACTCTGCACCGAGCACACTCCCACTCAGGGCTCCATACTGTCTGTTCCTTCTTCCTGGAACGCTCTTGTCCCAGATATCCACATGCCTTGTCCCTTACCCGCTTCCAGTCCCTGCTTAAATGGTGTCAATCAAAGAGGTCTTCTACATCTACCCTATAAAGGAGAAACCCCATCCCTTGTCCTCCTTTACTCTCTCACTCTTTATGTTGCCTTATTTTTCTTTACAGCACATATCCCCTTCGGACATATCATATACTATGTTGCTGTCGTTTACTGCTTCTCTCCCCCAGTAGAACACAGTCTCCACGAGAATAGGATTTTGTTTTGTTCACTGTTGAAGAGTGTGTACACAGTAGGCATTCAAATAAATATTTGTCTTATTATGAAGGAAGGAAGGAAGGAAGGAACATTAGAAGCTTCATTTTTCCTGTCTCTAAAGAGCAGTGGTTGGGTTAGATACTCTCTAAAAGATCCCTCCAGCTCAAACGTTCTGTCACTCTATCAAGTCAGTAGAGGTCAAATCAATGGTTCTCAGCTCATGTATCTTAACAAGGCCAGCTTACTCAGAAGACCAGAGTCCTTCTTCACAACAAATTAAGACGTTTACCAACACCCCCAGACCCCAAGTCTCATGAACTGAATCAGATTACCCTTAAAAAGACAGTCTTGAGCAAACTTCAAACCCACTCACTCTTTTTTTTTTTTTAAATTCTCTGGTCTGCCTGTGAAGTTGGGTGACAAGCACTGACCAGGCATGTGAGATGGACTTTTTCTTTCTTTTAAATTAATTAATTTTTGCTGTGTTGGGTCTTCGTTTCTGTGCGAGGGCTTTCTCTAGTTGTGGCAAGCAGGGGCCACTCTTCATCGCGGTGCACAGGCCTCTCACTGTCGCGGCCTCTCTTGTTGCGGAGCACAGGCTCCGGACGCGCAGGCTCAGTAGCTGTGGTGCACAGGCTTAGTTGCTCCGCGGCATGTGGGATCCTCCCGGACCGGGGCACGAACCCGTGTCCCCTGCATCGGCAGGCGGACTCTCAACCACTGCGCCACCAGGGAAACCCAAACCCGCTCGCTCTTAACCCCAGTGCTGGTTATTTTCTGCTTGCCCACCACAGCCACCTCTCCTCTGACATCTGCTCCTCCTTCCTTCTCTGTGCCTCAGGAGGCTGGTGCATGGACCACTCCATCAGGGCTCCGTTGCCTGCTGGCTTGTCTGCTGGGGTTTGGTCCCTGGAAGCAGGAGACGAGGGGCAGGAAGCAAGAGAGGCTGGCATATTTTGTCCCTGCTCCTTATTTTCCCCTCACTGTCTTCTGGCCACGCTCCTCTGTGGCCCCAGCACCTGCTAGGCGGCCCTCCCCTGCCAGCCCCAGCTCTACTGGGCTCCCACGACACCCTTTCTTTTTTTTTTTTTTTAGCTTCAGGGGTGGAAATGAAGTCATTTCCTCTTGTTGGTCCCTGAAGCTTCAACCTTCTTTGTTGGTCCATTTACCCTACAAATAATGCCTTTATTAAAGTCTCTTCAATTAAAGCCTGTGAGAGGAATTCTGTTTTCTATCTGCCAGGACTTTGACAGCATTGAGTGGATCTAGTTCCTTTGTACTTTGAAAGGCATGTAAGTTGAGATACATGATGCTTTCTCAGTAAACACTTGAGATGGCGTATGTGTGAGCCATGCAGTGGTTTAGAACCGGACCTAGAGATCTTTCACAATCTGGGAAGCAATCCATGTGTTCTTTTTACTTGGTTCAATTCCCAGACCTGTGTGAAATGAAGATTTCTTGAAGAAATGTCCACGGATTGACACACAGTGGAAATTCCACTGATACATACTCCAGGGAGGGGGGAAGAAAAATCTGGCTGAGTATTAGTTAATTTTACATTCTTACTGTTCAAAGGAAAAGCTTGAGTCATCTGCTTTACTGTATAGGTATGAAAAATCACTCTGCATGCCTTTCTTGGGACAAGAGTTTTGAATTCCTCTCTTTATCTTTATTCAGAACCGTTCTGCACATTCCTGAAGAAACAAGCTTTAAATCCAGAGAGCTGGCTGACAGGACAGTGGCAGAATGCCAGGAAACATATTATCATGCGTGCTAACCCTGTTTAAGAAAACAGATCATTTTAAACTTAACCAGGTTACACAGAAAAACAAAGTGAGGCATAACCAAGGAGCCCTAGCTGGGAGAATGTAAAATGAGACCATAATACAAACTAAGATAAGAAAACGACAAAAAGGGGAAGATATATTGGGGAGGAGTTTAAGAAAAAGCCAGGTTAATAATTGAGTAAAATGTTCTATTCTTTTGCCTTTGTACTTTTGCTAGGGATAGGGGTATCTCTGAAAATACGTGTGTTTCAAAATAAGATATTCAAAATAATATTTCAAAATAAGATAGCTAATCTGAGCTATCTAGCCATCACCGCAATAAAGAATGAGCTAGATTTCCCCAACTGGTGAAAGGCACTACATTCACAAACATGGAGCTGTGCGTGGGAAGGTTTTATAAACTGGAAGGTAGCAGTGTTCTGTGTATGTTAATTTCACCTCTGCAGGCTGCTGAATACACGTATCCTTCAAAACAGAAAGGATATGAGTTCATTAAATAATCAGCCCTCTAATGCCCACTAGAGAGAGGACAAAGAGGAGAGGCTGAAAACTAGAATGAACACCTGATGAGGGGAGAATTGCTCCCTCCCCCAGACCCTGTGATTCACCAGATGCTACGGTACCAGAGCTCTTAAGTGGAGCTCAAAGCTGATCTGTGACTTGGGACACAGCCAGAACACACACACTTCCCTGTTTCGATAGAGCTCTGAAAGGACCCTGCATTCCCACATGAATCCCTTGTCTCCATCTAGTTCTATAAGCAAGGGCGTATGAGAATCTTTCTCAACCTTCTGAAACCTACTATTTATTCTATTGCTCACTGGGTCCTTCCTTGACAGGGTCCATGCGATACACTGCACCTAAGACTTAGTGCTAAGAGTTTCCCTTTCCAGGCTAATTGGTAGTCCTCTTTTCCCAGCAAAACAAAAGCTAACACATTACTTTTATTCTTTATTTTCTTTTACAAGTAATGCCACTCATTATCTTTCTCTTTTTGTCTCAGTGGACAGGAGTCTCAGAGCAAATACAACAATATTCAAAGTATAATTTTTTTAAACAGCAAGGCAACTCCTTCAATGCAAAGCTATAGGAGTCCAACTATAAAACAGACATATGAGGCACTATTCTGAGTGGAGCAGAGACAGAAACGCCCACAAATATGGCCTCTTCTCACCTCTCTCCTTCCTGGGTTGCCTCTAAGTCACCTCGAAGAATCCTCTCAGGGTAGAGAGGGCTTCTCAAACGCAACTCAGAAAGCACACACCACAAAAGAAAAGATCCACACACTTGACTGTGTTTAATCAGTTTCTGCACTTTTTGGAAAAGGCACCCCAAATGAAGTTACATAAGTAAGCAGTCAACTGGGAGAAGATATTTGCAATTCTTATAATGAGCAAACGTGTTTCTGGATTATATAATGAATTGCAAATGAACCAGAAAGAGATGAACCTTCCAATTAAAAAAATGGACAAAAGTTATAAATAAGTAATTTCTAGAAGGCAGAAACTGGCTGGTAATTAGGACATTATAATTAAAAGGACAGTTTCACACATATCAGATAGGGAAATGTTTTAAAAGTTTGACAGTCATTATTCCTGGGGAAAGTCTGAAATTCCTGGGGAAATTCTGTGCTGCTGGTGGGTGTGTAAATCGGTGTGAGCCCTTTGGCAATGTCAGGAGAAGATGACGCTGCACAGATGTGCATAGCTTAGACGGCATGAGTTCTCTCCTAGATGTAAGTTATTTATACACAAAGTCTCCACGTGCAAAAATACATGCACAGGAGAGCTCATTATAGAGGTTTTCGTAGTAGCTAAAATTTGGAAACACGCTCAGTGTCTATCCATGTGTAAATAAACTGTAGTTTATTCATTCAGTAGAATGCTATTCAGCAGTTACAACAAATAACTTAGATCTACACATATGAACATAAACACTGCAGACATAATATAGAATGGAAAAGGCACACTGCAGGATGAAAGGTACAGTACACTGCCACCTGAGTAAGGCTGACACTGACAACACACTGTTACATGGGTAGATGCACGTGTAGAATAAGTATAGAAATGTGGACATAGAGGATTCCCACCACTTAGGAAGAGTGGCTACCTCTAAGGAATAGGAGGGGATGAGAGCTGGCCAGGCACAGGGGGACTACAGCATATCTGGGACTTTTTTTTTTATCATAAAAAGAAAAGATCTGAGTAAAATATGGCAAAAGGGCTTACATTAGTGAAATCTGGATGACGGGTAGAATGATATTTGTCAGAGTCTCTGTTCTGTATCTCTGAATTTTTTATAATAAAAATACTACATTTCAATGAAAACTACTACAATTATGGAATCGAGTAACCCCAGCCATGATTTCTGGAACAATTTTCTTTTCCTTTCACGGTCCAACTCTTGACCTTCTGCCCTCGTTGTAGAGGTCTTGCAATGTATATGACCCAGTCTCTGTTTTATTTTTTATTTTTATTTTTTGCGGTATGCGGGCCTCTCACTGTTGTGGCCTCTCCCGTTGCGGAGCACAGGCTCCGGACGCGCAGGCTCAGCGGCCATGGCTCACGGGCCCAGCCGCTCCGCGGCATGTGGCATCTTCCCGGACCGGGGCACGAACCGGCGTCCCCTGCATCGGCAGGCAGACTCTCAACCACTGCGCCACCAGGGAAGCCCCCAGTCTCTGTTTTAAATGAGATGATGTATGTAAAGATCCTAGCATGGTGTGTAACACAAGGCAAGCATGTTGTTACAGTGTTACATATCCCAGTCATATAATCCCACTTGAAAGCCTTTCTGCAGCAGTAATATGGCGTATTTGCATAGTAGCTAGCTGGCTGTCCTCCATGTTCCGAGTCACTGGCACATCAATTTACTACCTCACAGTTCTATCAATCAGAAGTACAGTGGGCTTGGCCGTGGGTCACACAAGGTCAGAATCAAGGTGTTGGTCTCCCTGGGGTCTAGGGAAGAATGCACGTCCGGGCTCATTCAGTTTGTCGGCAGAGTTCAACTCCAGGCGGTTATAGGACTAAGGGCCCGTTTCCTTGCTGGTTTTCCGGCCAGGGTTGTTCTCAGCTCTTAGAGGCCTCCCACAGTCCTTGGCTCATTGCCCCTTCATTTTCAAGGCCAGCAACAGTGGGGTGAGTCCCTCTCATGCTTCGTGTCTTTCCTGCCTCTTCTGATTGATTCTTCCACCTCCTCTCCTTCTAAGGGCCCACGTGATTACGTTGGGCCCACCCAGATAATTGAGGATAATTTTTCCGCCTCAAGGTCTGTAACCTTAATCATAGCTGCAAAGTCCCTTTTTGCCATATGAAGTAACATATTCACAGGTTTGGGGATTAGGATGTGGACATCTCTGGAGAACCACTATGCTGTCCTCCGTATCTCCCATTCAACTATTATGGGACCAAAAACAACAACAACGATGAAAATAGTAATGCCAGTGTTATAGATGACAAAATATAGGCCCAGTAAATCCTGGTGCCATGATAAGAAATCAGGCAGTCTGACTCCAAAGCCTGTGCCCTTAACCACTATGCCACTGCAAAAGGGCTTGACGTAAAAATTTTGGAATGTGTAGAAATAACAGATTGCTGTTTTAGCTCTGATTTTCATTATGCCTTGCTAGTTTCCTTGCAGTACTCCGAAACAGAAATGATGCCTCAGGATGAGGCCTGGAGAGATGGGGCTTGAAAGTGCTTTCCATTTACAGAGAAAATCTGAATGCTTTTACTCACACGATAGTGACAGAGTCACGGAATTAGGGTCTTAAATATGTCACTTATACACGTAGGACTGGACATAGAATCAACTATAAAAGTGTTAATCATAGAAAATGCTCACAATGTAAAAAGTGAAAATAGTTGATAATGGACTAGGAATCAATGACTATTTATGGAGCACCTGGGAAATGCCAGGCACTGCACTAGGCACCTGGATATAAAGTGAATAAAACAGATAAGCTTCCCACCCCATCCTACAGGGACTTACATTCTATGGGCTGCTGGGAGACTGACAATAAATAATAGCATTGAAAATAATATATATATATATATATAAATTATATCTAATAGATATATAATATAGTATGTTAGAAAGTGATAAGTGCTTTGGAAAAAAACAGAACAAGGTGAGGAAGACCAGGAGTGGTGGGAGGTGGGCAGGTTTCAGTTTTTTTTTTTTTTTTTTTTTTTTTTTTGCTGTACGTGGGCCTCTCACTGTTGTGGCCTCTCCCGTTGCGGAGCACAGGCTCCGGACGCGCAGGCTCAGCGGCCATGGCTCACGGGCCCAGCCGCTCCGCGGCATGTGGGATCTTCCCGGACCGGGGCACGAACCCGCGTCCCCTGCATCGGCAGGCGGACTCTCAACCACTGCGCCACCAGGGAAGCCCAGGTTTCAGTTTTAAGTGGGGTGCTCGGATAGGATTCATCAAGAGAGTGATACTGCAGCAAGGACTTGCAGCAGGCGAAAGATTTGTCATGCAGATATTAGGGGGAAGAACATTTCAAGCAAAAGCGATCTCCAGTGCAAAGATCCTGAGGCAGAAGCATGCCTGGTGTGCTTGAGGAAGAGCAAGAAGGTCAGGGTGTCTGCAGTGGAATTAAGACGGGGAACGTAATAGGAGAAGAGTCAGGAAGTAGAGGGGCCAAATTATGTGGGACCATGGCTTTGACCCCAAGTAAGCCACTGGCGGACTATTATCTGATTTGCTCCACGTGGATTGGTGTGGCTGCTGTGTTGAGAGTAGACTACAGGGGGCAAAGTAGAAGCAGGGTGGCTAGTAAACCTGGCAGGTCTAGACCAGGTAGTCATAACTGGAGAGTCTGGACTCTGGATCTGTTTTCAAGATAATAATATGCTGCTAGATTGGTCAGAGTCTTGAGCAAAAGAGAACTGTGGGCTCCCATCAACTGAGGTGGGGAAGACTGAGGGCAGAACAGGTTTGGTAGGGATGGGAGTGACTGGAAGGGAAAAATGAGAGTTCATCTTGGACATGTTGAGTTAAAAAATGCTTATTAGACATTCAAGTTGGGTTGGCTATTGGTTATGAGTCTGAGGTCCAGGAGAGAGTTCTGGGCTGGAGATAGAATTCTTGGAGTTGCCAACAGAAGACTAAAGTCACAAGGTGAATGAGATCACCAAGGGAGTAAAATGAGAGTTGATGGGGTCCCTGGGGCACCCCAACTTGGTAGAGAAGAAGGGGAGGAACAAGCAAAGGAGACCAACGAGCAGAGCCTGGGAAGGCAGGAGGAAAACCAAGTGGCATAATGTGAACTGATGTCAGAGCTTAATACTGACCATTGGATTTAGTGACCAGTGGTCGCTGGTGACGTTGAAGAGAGCTCTTTCCATGGGGTGGGGGAGTTGGGGAAACTAGGCTGCACAGGGCCTAAGACTTCATGGGAGGGGAGGACTTAGAGTCTCTAAGTAAAGACAACGGTTTTGAGGAATTTTATTGTCAAGGAGAATAAAGAAATGGGGTATAGCCTTGGGGGACTTGGAGGTTATTAATATTATTATTAAAGATACGAGAAATAATGGCATGTTTGTTGGCTGATGGGAATGATTCAACAAAGAAAGGGAGGGAAGAATTGCTGAAGTATTGTCTTTGATTGGCCAGAGGGGACTAGGTCAAGGGCATAGAAAAGGAAGACTGGCTTAAGATAGGAGGACAGCATAAGAATGTTCATCACTGGGGCTGAGGGAACTAAACTCTTGAATGGCTTTTGTATTTCCTGGTCAAAGAGGGTACTTCTCTCCCCATGAGGTCACCACGCCAGCAATTGGAACGTTCAGGATCTGGGAGGCTAGATTCTTTTGGTGACCTCAATATTCCTTTTGCTAGAACCAAGCTGCCTTAAGGCTTTCTACCTGTTTAGTTTTTTGCTTTTGTTTTGCCAGGGTAAGTTCACTTAGCAGGTTAGTATAGCAAAACTTAACTGGGCAAAGGTAGCTACCTGACTCCTTTCTGGACCCAGGACTGGATTATTCAAAAGACAGAACACGCGTGTACTTAATGTCCCACCAGCAAATGAAGGGCACTAAAAGAGAGATGAAAGAGGGCAGAGGAGAGAAGAATTCAGATTAATTGCCTTTTCCCGACAGAATTTTGCCATCTCTGAAGCCAAAATGAAGTTATTCTGATCCCTGAGTGCATGTAAATCTTGTATTTTACAGTTAAGGACTGCTTTGTTTTCAACCTCAGAGGGCACCATAATTTGTCAGTGCTTATGGTTTCTAAATATTACGATCCAGCCCTGTTTAAACCATGTCCCTCTGAGTAGAGGAAGTCCTGATCTACGGTCAGAGACTATAACCCAGACTATACAAACAGATCTTTTACAAGTGCATGTCCCAAAGGGACATCTGCAGCTCGGCTTTAACTTACCACCTCTTAAGTGAAGAATAATTGGAAATGCACATCCTAAAACAGTGGGCCAGAGTACCATGTCTACATGTGACAAATGGCACATGGTTAGTCTAAATAAAGATTTTATTTTATGAAATCCAATCACATCAAAGCCGTAGGCAGCTCCAGGTCTGCCCCACATTGCTCCACAGCCAAAAGGCACTGACGTTATGGATGGGTGCCTTTTCTTACAGTGCAGAGGAGACACATCATTCTCTAGTTGACTTTCGCAGTGAGGTTACTTCACATGATCAAATAGTCAAGCATTTATGTTCCTTTTTCCCAAATTCTATTCTCCAGAGAAGAAGTGGAAAGGGCGGATGGTGGACCTGTCCCTCCCTAGTGGTGGACCTTTTGAAGAGATGGGAGGCAAGTTTATGGAAGAGGAGGGTAAACACCAGGATATTAACAAGAGAGAAAACAGAGAGGGGCAGTCGGGCAGTAAGGGAGAACAGGAGTAAATTCAGTTCCCACTTGTCACATGCTATAGCCACAAAGAGGAATAACCCACACTTCCTGCCCTGGGCAGCCGATGGGTTAGAACAGAGGTTCTCAATATCCTGAGTCATATCTATTAGATAGTATTTCACATGCCACGCCCACTCACATTACCAGTTAGGGCACTTCTGGACTGTGATAAGATACTCTGCAAAAGATGTAGAGTTCTGGGCTCAGTAGCCACACATCTTCCCTTTTCTCCACTGCCCTCTGTGTGTTCATTGCTGCCAGCCCTCCCGTCCCTACCTCTCACCTCTCCTAGTGCATAATACTCATGGGGTTAGGGTGATACTGCCCCATCCCCAGCTCTAGGACTGAAGCAAACCCTTCATCATTCTGTTTGGTTCAGGAGAAGGAGTGTGAGCTCTCTTTTCCTGGAGAGAAAGCCAGGACTGTGGGGTACTGGTTGGGGTAGGGGGGTAGGGTGAGGAAGGCAAGCTCTCCCTCCTACCTGCGGTGCAGTGTGGACGTGGGACCTAGAACTGCTGCTGTCATTTTGCCTCCATGAGTGATGTCAGCTGGAGAGGAAGCCAGCAGAGCTGAGAGCATTGCAGCTCAAAGGAGCTAGAGCCAGACACAGACAAGCCAAAAGTCTCTATAACGCATCTATGTGTGTGTGCGTGTACACATATCTATTTATTTCTGTATTTTAGTTATAGGAGCTAATACATTCCTTTTATTGTTTAACCCAGTCTGAATTGGGTGTTGGCAACTTGCCACCAAAAGCACTGCTACACGCAACAAGTCTCTCAACGCTGTAGCCAAGAACGTCTGGTCTAGAGTAAGTTCAAATATGTTACTAGTTTGACAAATAAAACAATTATATGCTCATAATAATAACTATTATTGTAATATTATATATGTTACAGAGGTTATAACATGTCATATGTAAGTATATATTATATATAGATATGTAAAATCCAAAAGCAAACAATAGCATTTAGAAAGATGTCCTGGGATGGAGGTGGTAATAGCAGTTGTGATATGCAGCATGAGAGACACAAGACAGAGGATGAAAATGAAAACTGCAGAGGAGGAAATACTTATAATTCTTCATTGGCTCTAAAATATATAGGGTTACCAGAGAGGTCTTCCCATCATGCAGCTCTAAATTCAGGAACAGTAATGGGAGAGGCGTTGCTGGACGAAGAGAAAGCCCCTGTGGAGAGCGGGCGGCAGGTCCAGACAGGAAACACTAAAGCATTACTGGACTAACCAGCAAAGCTAAGGCTCAATGTGGCTGACATATTACAACCGTCTCGGAGGCGCGGGGTATTCATGCCACTGGGGTGTTAATGGGTAAATATTTGGTCATTAACAGAGAAACAAGTGTCCCAGACACACAAGCAGCTAGTTTGCACAAATGGAGTGTATTTAAACTAGCGTGTTAGAGGGTCCTCCAGAGAACACAGTACCTGAGGACACCTGAGGATCCATCATTTTAGTTGGTTCAATGAGACGTGCCACCTTTGGCCACGTCCTTTAACGACAGTGTTCACGTCCTTCTTTTAAGATCTCTTCCCCTCTCTCCCTCTCAGCTCCCCTTTTATTTTTTCCTTCCTTTTCCTCGTGTGTGCTTGCTTGCCTTTAAGTAGAGCTTCTCCTCTGATACTTGAGATCATTACACGCTGGGGCCTTACATATTTGTGCACGTTCAGTCTGAGTGGCTCTAGGCAGTTTCTTGAACTTGACTGCATTCGGGAAATTTTTAATATTTCCTGGAAATCGCCTAAGTCAGCTCAAGAATCGATGATAAAACATATCCTGTAAGTCCTGTGTACAACATGTGGGCAGCGAAAAGACAAAGCAATTTTCCAGCTGTTGAAATCATAAGAAGAGGATTCCCTTCAGAGAGTTCCTTTGCATAGGGCAGACAGCTAAGGCAGGATGGAGTAGGCAGGAAGCTTGGATGAAGTCTGGAAAATGAAGTGGGAGAGAACCCAGTGTGGTCGTGGTCACGGTCGTGGGAAGGCCTCTGAGCACCAAGAGGACGGGTTACGACTGGACTCAAACCAGAAACTCCCCTGATTTTCACTGTTCCAAACACAACTTCGTTGGCATTTAAAGGGAGCCGCAGGAAAAGAAAAGAGCGAAGCGTGTTTGGAAAACTCAAAAGAACAAAACATACGTGGCTTTTCTGTCTCACAAATCCTGTACTTTACCTTGCAGTTCTTAGATTACAGATGGGCAGCGTCACTCAATCCACATACATGGCTGGGTAATGTTTTAGAAACAAAAGACATTTTCTCTTTGCTTCCAAGTGCTCAGATTTCTCGGGTACAGCAGAAATCTAGTAACCCTGAGTCTCTCCACTTCACACAGAGTTTTACTAAACCTCCCTGGGTTTGGGACCCTCAGGGAACTGACTACTTTCTTTGCCCTCCCTTCCTCCCTCCCTCCCTCCTTCCTACCATTCATTAAGACAACAGCTCAGAGACCACTGATCACTACCAGACAGTATGATAGGTGCTGGGCATACAAAAGCGACTAGGCATGGTTTCTGTGCCAGAGGAGGTTATTCTCCAGCTGAAGAGCCAAAATAGGACTAGATAAGTTACAATATAGAAAAAAGACTGTTACAGAGAACACCCAACAGTGGGAGCCCGAGCTGGCAGTGGGGTGCGTTTCTAGCTAAGGTAGGGTAGGGGGCAGCTCACCAAATACCTCCACAGAACCGGGCTCCCAAGAGAGCATTAGCCACCAAGAAGTTCTGACACCAAGAATAACATTTTAGCTGGCAGAGAAATACTCTCAGGCAGAGGTTTGAGGAGTTGGTGTTACAAAACTGTCACTTTTCCTTTCATAGACTCTTGGTTGGAGAGGAAACTGGCATTGTTTTTTATTTGTTCATTCATTTTTTTCGAGGAGAGAAGTAATCTGGCAGTTTTTCTATCAAAATAAAAATGGACATAAAAATACACATCTTTGGGCTTCCCTGGTGGCGCAGTGGTTGGGAGCCCGCCTGCCGATGCAGGGGACACGGGTTCGTGCCCCGGTCCGGGAAGATCCCACATGCCGCGGAGCGGCTGGGCCCGTGAGCCATGGCCGCTGAGCCTGCGCGTCCGGAGCCTGTGCTCCGCAACGGCAGAGGCCACAACAGTGAGAGGCCCGCGTACCGCAAAAAAACAAAAACAAACAAACAAACAAAAATACACGTCTTTGACCCTGCAATTCTATTCCTAGGAATCTGCCCTCAGATACATTCTGAAGAACGTAACAGGATAAATGTATAAGTAAGCTCACTGAAACATTGTTTGTAATAGTGAAAACTTATAAATGACCTAAATGTCTAATTATAGAGGAATGGTTAAATAAATTATGAAATGCTCTGCAGCACTTTAAAGGATAATGTAGAGATCTAAATGGAAAGAGATTGTTGAGTACAAAAAGCATGTTGCAGAATAATTTATATAGTCTAATACCAATTATGATTTTTAAAAACCCTACACACATACACATACATTCTATCTATTTATCTATATATCTACCTAGAAAGAAGCATGGAAAGATGTCCACGAGTTAATAGCTATTTCTAGGGAAGGGAATAAGGTTGAAAGTAGGGATGAGGGTGGGTGGAACGCATATTCACTTTTCTTTTATCTATTGCTATGTCATTTGAATTTCTTGTTTTACACTCAGCGTGCATTTGTGTGTTACTCTTACTAAAACATAAAAATGACATTTCAAATTCCAATGGCATCCAAAATACCACTCGGGGCATGAGGCAGGAACAGAATCTCTAGTGAAGTGGTGAATGGTTGGCAAATTTCAGCTGCACAGAAGTGGCCTCTGACATTCTGAACATGCCCGAAAGGGAGAAGGCCTCAGACTTGCTCTTTCACTGTCAAACCTAGGACTCTGAAGAGTCAGCCAAGCTTCTATGAATGTGTGAAACCTCTGAGCTGAGCTTCTGGTCCTGTCCATATGGTGCCACAGGGACAATCGGAAAAGTGGAAAGTTCAGTCAATTTAACTAGTTGCTTCAACTGCAAAACCGGGCCCGTCCCTCCCCAGTAGGGCTCATTGACAGCATCAGTCAAACCAGTTATACTTGTTGTCATGCAGACAATAAGCCCAGTTATTACACAGAAACGTTCCCTTTCCCACCAGCAGCGGTCCCTTCTTGCACAGACATAAACAAAAATGTGCACGGTGCTCTCCGGCTATTAACCTTAGTAGTCAGGTTCTCCTTTGTTCAGACAATCTTTGAAGCTGCTTCTTGGCAGGCGTGTGGAGGGGGCCCAAGGAGTTCTCAGCGCATGAGACGAAAGCAATCCAGCTTGCAGGTGGGCAGGGAGGCGCAGAGAAAGACTGGCTTTGGAGTCTGACAGATCTAGAGCTGCACCCTCGCTGCCCTCGCAGGCTCTGTGACTGTGGGCAAGTTCCTCTACCTCTCTGGGCCTTACTTTCCTCATCTGCAAATGAGCAGCACATTCTGCCATTCAGTTGCTTGCTCTAAGGATTAAATGCACCTTAGCAACGCACCAGCCGCGTCATCCCTGTGTTATTGTAAGCATATTGAAAAACATTTGCGTTTGTTTTCCAAGCAGAATATCCTTGAAATTATCATCTGGTCCACAGTTTTCCTTCTCGTTTGCCTTTTTCAATGCAGCAAAGGCCTCTTTTCTGGCTGGAGAAATGTCTTGGACTTCAGGTTCAAGGAAGTTTGGTGTTCAGGTGGGGAGGGTTCAGTGCAGTCTGGGGGCACCCTAGTGGGAGTCTGTTTCCTGCAGCTTGCCCGTGTCTTCAAAATATCTGGTAAATACTGAAAGCAAATTTCACCGAGCCGGTAATTCCAGGGGAAAGAGGATTTCAGACTGTTTACCAAGAAGACACCCAGGTAGGCACTAAACTATTTGGTCTGATTTTTACCACTGGGGACAATTTTACTTTTGAGCCCTCTCAGCTCTCCTGCGGCTGCAGCGAGAATCCTTTGGGGGTTAGAGGTCTGGCCGCTCTGTGGGCTGCAGCGAGCCCCACCCATCTCTTGGTCCTCTTCAGAAGGCCAGAATAACAGGGGCAGGTATAAAAAGTACATTCAGCTTCTTGTGTCTGGAAGCAGACCGACCTGAAGTATGGGGAACAGCGGACTGTATTAAAAGCCCAGTTGAGAACACTGCCTTTGTAAGTCCAGAGGGGGGAAATGAACGCTTTACGAACGTGGCTGCATTCCCGCTGAGCTGAGCTCCCTATCACTTAGCACCTGGTCACGTGGCTGGGGCCACCATCAGTTCGAGCAGGAAAGTCATCTCACGGAGCTGCTTGGCAAAGGCTGCGGAACGGGTGAGGGGGTCAGAGGAAGATCGCCCCGCGGGTCCACTGAGGAGCTTGGATTTTCATCTTTGCTGTTTGGCCCCCAAGTCTGAGCTCTGAACCTCTGGGGTGATGGAAAGTCCCATGGACCCTGTCACCGTGGACCGACCAGCCGGTGACTTTGAGCAAGTGGTTAAACCTTTCTGCAGCCTCAGTTTCCCCATCAGTAAGAATGGGAATAAGAAGAAGCTCTCTCTCTCAGAAGCCAGGTGTATGGATTCAGTGATGTAATACATCTAGAGTTTATTGCACAAGGTCTGCACACAGTAAGTGCTCACATGTTGTTATTTACGGTGTTTATTGTTATTTCTGAATCCTGGAGGCCTACAACAGCTCCATCAGATAGTCAGGATGGCCATTTCACGGTGAGGAAACTGAGGCTCAGAGCTTTTCAGTGACCTACTCAGATGAGTGAGTCAGTAAGTGGCAGAGCTAGGGCCCTCTGACTCGACGTGTGCCAATGCTACAGTTACCCATGCCTGTGTGGAGGTGGGAAGCTGGGCATTAGCAGATGGTGAGGGACGTGCCCTGGAAATTCAAAGCACTGAAGTAAAACCCAGGGGTGAGCTCTTTATTTCTCTGCTCAGGCTCCTGACTGGTGCCCTAACCTCTCTCCCAGGTTCCCAGGCAGTAGTAAGCCCTGTTACAGCCCCTGTCAGCAGCCTTCCCCTTCACCCCATTCTCAGCAGATGCCTGTGAAGAACCAGCCTGTCTCCTTCACACAGGGGAGAGGGCAACTTGGCAGCCAGGACTGAACCCTCAGAGGCAGGCGGGTTTGAGAGTCTGGACCTTGGCTTCTGCCTGAGGATCAGCAGAGGTGGCCTCCGGCCCTTCTAGACCGTTTGGCTGTGACAGAAAACTAATTCCAGAGGCCCCCACGTGACAGGAAGCTGCCCCTCTGGATCAGTCTGTGCTCATGGTGCAGCTGTGTGGACGCTCAGGGCGTGGGGAAAGCAGAAACCCCTGTCAGGCAGTTAAGCGAAAAAAATGAAAAGGACAGGAAGAAAAGGCCCTGCAGGAGATTTTAAGGACTTTTTGGTGTTTTATGCACAGTGATGATGTATGCTGCTTTCTGGAATGGACTTAGACAAACAGAATTTTCTAGGTAAAATCTTTTTTGTATAGCAACCTCTGTTAGTTATTTAACAATATTTACTATGTGCCTAATTGATGCTGGGTGCTTGCTGGGTGCCAGGTAGAGCAGGGAACATGATAGACCCCATCCTTGCCCTCAGGGAGCTCATGTTCTAGAAGGGGGATGGGCATGAAACATGTACTTAAAAGAATCATTATATGCACTGTAATAGGAATTAGCGTAATGAAGGAAAAGGCAAAGAATGAAGGAATCTGACATAATGGGGTGGATGGTGGACGGTCAGAGAAAACGATATTTAAGCTGAGGTTTGAAGTCTGCAGAGAAGTTTGCCAGGCAATCAGGGTGGAACAGATTCATCATTCATTCATTTATTCAACAATTATTTACTGAATACCTCCTACTGTCAGGCGCTATACTAGAATATTAGGAAACACTAGTGACCAAATCAGACTCAGACTGCTACGCTTACAGAGTTAAATTCCCAGTTGTTCTGATTATCTATGGCGATGTAACCAACCACCTAAAAACGCAGTGGCTTAAAACCACCGTTTTATCTGACTCACAATTCTGTGTGCCAGGAAATCAGGAAAGGCTTTGCAGGCTGGTTCATCTCCACGTGGCATCACTGGGGCTTCCTCACTCACGTGACTGGGTTCTGTCTGGGGTGGAGAGTGAGTGATGCTGGCTGATGGCTGGGAGCTCTGCAGGGAATGCCCACTGGCCTGCCCGTAAGGCTTGGGCTTTACAGAGTGAGCATTCCAAGAGGCCTGGGAAGAAGCTTCAAGGGTTCTTTTCCTTTGTTCTCCTTTTTGTAAATGATCCTGATTTATGCTTCAGGTCTTCTTATGATCTAGCCTCGGATGTCTCAGAATGTCACTCCTGCCACCGTCTATTGGTCAAGCAAATCACTAAGGCCAACCCAGGTTCAAGATAAAAGGAATTAGATTCCTTCTCTCAACAGGAGGAAGAAGAAAGGATGTAGGTCATTGTCAGCCTACCACGTGGAGAGAAATTAATATGTGATATTTTACAGGTCTCCAAGGTCAGTCAAGTGTGGGTAGGACCTCCGACCCTGATTTCAAAGCCAGGTGCAGATTACTGAAGAGTTTGGGAGACTCTTCAGTATTTGTTTAATCGCTTTGGCAACAGCAAACCAATGAACATGAATTGAGCACCTCTGACATATGCCTATATAGCAGGAGTCAACAAACTGGTCTGCAGACCGAATAGAGCCCTCTGCTTGCTTTTGTATATAAAGTTTTATTAGAACACAGCTATGCCCATTTATTTAGCTTTTGACTGTGGCTGCTTTCACACTATAATGAGTAGTTGAAGAGTTGAATGTTTGTGACAGAGACTCTCTGGCCCAACAAGCCTAAAATATTCACTATCTGGCTTTTTATAGAAAAAGTTTGCTGACCCTTGCTATATAGCTTCCATTAATTAAATACTTACGATGCCTCAGTTACTGGACTAGGACTGAAGATCCTCACAGCAGTTCTTTGAGAAAGGTATCACCCCCATTTTACAGATGGAACATAAAAGTTCAAGGAGGTTAAATAACATTTCCGAGATCATAATGAGTTGTGGAACCGAGATTTGAATCCAAGCTGTCTGATGTCAGAGACCTTCTTTTAGACTTTGGTGATGGGTTTTCAGGATACCAGCCATTTAAACTCACAATTGCAATAAGGGACAAGTGCTGCAGACAAGGTGTCCAGGAGGGCCAATCGTGGAGGCAGCGCCTTTCAGGCCATGATGAGGTGCTCATACTGTAGTCAGAAAGCAGGGGGAGGCAAGGAGGAGTTTTGAGTAGGGAAGGACAACAGGAGGGTGGGATCAGGGCAGATTGGTCCTTATACCCAAGGACTCCCCTGGGCCTCAGGCCCCTCGGCTTATGGTCTGGGACCCAGATCTGTCCCCTGGAGAACTCCTATGGGGCCCTCCATACTGGTATTGCTTCCACAGGTTGGGGACTAGAGGCAACGTTAGGGAAGTAATAGCAGGAATGCAAAGATGGAGATGGACGAGAGAAACTTAAGGAGAGGTGTGGTAGCGAGTACAGTGACTTCCCAAAGATGTCCCTGGACTAATTTCTGGAGTTGATGAACGTGTTAGGTTACATGGCAAAGGGGATTAAGGTTGCAGATGGAATGAAGGGTGCTAATCACCTAGCATTATAATAGGGAGATAAAAATCTTGGATTATCTAGGTGGGCCCAATGGAATCACAAGGGTCCTTCAGAATGAAGGAAGGAGGCAGAAGGGGAGCCAGAGAGAGATCTGAAGATGCTACACAGCTGGCTTTGAAGACGGAAGAAGGAGCCTCTAGAAGCTGGAAAGATCGAGGTAACAGATTCTCCCCTGAAGCCTCTAAAAGGAATGTAGCTCTGCTGACACCTTGATTTTAGCCCAATGAGGCCCATTTCAAACTTCTGAGCTCCAGAACTGTAAGATAATAAATTGATGTTGTGTTAAGCCACTTAGTTTGCAATAATTTGTTATAGCAGCAACAGAGAGCTAAGACAGGGCACAACCCACTGGGTCATCGTATGGCAAACCCAAGTACTTCAACAAGGGAGGTGGGCAAGGAAGTCCTGATTAAATGAGAGGAGATGCCCTTTGAGGCAAAAATCCCATCAGTTAAGCAAAGGCAAAGAGAATGGCCTAAGGCGAACATTCTGGGTACAGTCTTAGCTCTTGCTGCCCACAGTAACAGCAACATCATTGACCATGACTGAGAGCTTACCATGCTTTAGGCACTCTGCACACATCTCTACTCTATACAAGTTCATGACATAGGTTTTGGGCTCTATTTTTCTATATGAAGAAAGACTCAGAGAGCTTAAGTGACCTACAAGAGGTTACACATGTAGTAAGCGGTTTTGAACTCAAGTTTCACTCCATATGCAACATTGTTGGAACAACTCTACCACGGGTTTGTTTTATGCTTGCGAATCATTTGGGGGAGAGGACAGACAGAAGGTTATGTACCCCACCGGGGAGAGATGTTATCCATCCTGCTTATTACTTAATCCCTCTGCCTAGAACAATACCTAGGGCATAGGAGGTACTCCATGCATACACATTTTTCCCCAATGAATGAATACATAAATGGATGGATGGAAGGAAATTCTCATGTAGGAAAATGGAAACCTAAGTCACAATCAAAGAGCCTTAGAGCTGGAAGTGACCTCAGAAACGGTTTAACCCACTTTACTTTTGTGCATGGCAAACTGGGTCCCAGTGAGTAGAAGTGATCTCATGAGTGAGTTCGAAACATGCTCTGCTGAGGAGGGGTGCTTTTGGATGAATAAACATTTAAGAAGAGCGGGTTACTGGATTACAAACTGGACCTTCACATGTAAAGGATTCCACTCCAGATATTCTAAGCTGAGCTCTAGAAGATAAAGGCTAATGTGGGTCACTCTACTATCTCACTTTCAGGACTAGTCAGCATCTACAGACAGTGGGAGAACAGGGGATGCCCAAGCAGACGAGAGAGAAGGCAACAGAACAGAGAGACTGACTTTTAAAGCTGATCCTTTTCTTCAGCCCTTGGTAAAGTCGTAGGTACTACCTGACCTTGGAGAACTGTGGAGTTTTCACCGCAGTTCAACAGTATTGTACTTGTCGAAGCATGCAAAACTGAGGAGGAGGAGGTTATAGAAGCAGGTGGGCAGGGGAGTAGTTGAAAGTAATTTTTGTTAAAGGAGAAAAAGAACAGAGCAGGAATGTCTGTTCCCTTCAGGGAAGCTAAGACACCTGGGACACCTGAGACTGGTGAGTATGTAGCTTACTAGCTACATAAAGTAAAGTGAAGGCAGAACTCCCTGGGCTCCAGAGACCCTTGTGGGCTTTAGATCAGGTCTGTCCTTTAAAGGCTGGAGGTAATAACAGCAGAGATAGGACTGGGCTATAAAATGATTGTGTAACTTCACCTGTTATGTTAGGCAACATGTGAAGGTCAGTGTTTCAACGGGTTGAATGAAAAGTTCAAAGTTTTCTCTTTATTTGCTGTAAGGAAAATGTAGTCGACAATTCAAAGGTGTGCTTTACAGACTGTGGATTTAGGGTGGCATTAAGAGGCTTTTAATTTGGAGAACTGGTTCCTTGCAAAATAGAAAGGATTGATATGATAATATAGTCAGGTGCAGACAGATTGATTCATCTTCAAAGGGAGACAGCACAGTAGTGGGCTAAGAACTTGAACTTGGAGTCAAGATGGACTGCCTTTTACTTTCTGCGGACAGTGGCTCAAGCTGTTTCATCTATGAAAACAAAGTAACAACGGCAGCCCTTTCATAGGACTGTTTTGAGGATGAATTAACACAGATAATGCACGTGGCGCACAGTACGTGCTCACTAAACACATGTTATTTGTATCCATTTCTAAGCTTCCTGGTGATATTTTTCATCACTCGATATTTTAACGAAGCTACTGCGTGTATATGCATCTCTGCCTCTCTGATCTTTTAAAATGTTAGGTCACACGTGCGCAGAGCAAGAGATGAAAATAACACTCATCCTCCAGCTTTGCGGCCAGATGAGTCCTGGAGAAGAAAAGGACAAAGGAGTCTGCGTGTGGAATGCAGACCGAGCCACTGAGGGTGTGGGCAGGGATCTCAAGCCTGCTCCCCCAGCAATCTCGTGCTGAGGACTGGTGCCTCTCTCTGCCTTAACACCTTGTAAACCCGGGGCCATTTTCCTGTGGTCTTCCCTCAACTCAGGCCTCTTACTTACAGAGACAAACACATATACTTTTCATACAGGCACCATGTGGAGCAAGCCCTAGATCTTTCCTCACGTGGACTCCAGACAAATGTGGTTTCGTTCCTTGATTTGTTTACAAGTATCTGGCGAGCAAAACCAGGAGAGGTGCCCCATGGAGGCAGGCCTGTGTTGACCCCAGGAAAAGAATCCAAAAACCCCGCCTCCCTGGCACCTTCCACACCTTCCCGGTGTGCTGACTGATGTGTGTGCTGATTAAGTTCTTAACCCGTGCCTATTTGGGGCTTACGTCAGTTTTGCGTCTTTGATCCTTAATTTTGCAGTGCTTTGATTCTCAATTTATTGTTTTTTTCAGTAAACTGCATAAATGACTCATCAGCAGGAAATGTGAATAAATAGTCAACTTAACTGAAAATACAAATAAACGTCTTTCTTGCGTGGGGAGGATTTGCTTAAAGGGGAAAGAACCTTGGGAGGACAGACTGCAGTTCCCCGGGCTGGTGTTCCCAAATCTTCTGCTTTCTGTGGGATTTTAGCCCCTTTCTCTGGGACAGAGTTGGCCGGAGCCCAGCTGCTAAAGTGACACCTACCCATGTGGTGAGTTTGGGATTACTGGTTTGGAACTGGCTGTCTCTTCATCGGGAACTTAAGTGATTTTTTGAAGACTTATCTGATAGGCGTTTGTGCGCTCACACGTGTGCCCACGTGCACTTTCTGTAATCCTTATGAACAATCTTTCTGGTCACTCATACAACTAATAATATAGCCTCATATAAACGGAGGTCTATTATTTTATTTATTTGGTTTTTTTCACCGTGCTGTGCAGCTTGTGGGGTCTTAGTTCCCTGACCCGGGATAGAACAGCAGTGAAAGTGCCGAGTCCTAACCACTGGACCACCAGGGAATTCCCCAAATGCAGGTCTAATTCTATTAGTCACCAAACAGACAATGACCCTGAGCACTATTAAACATATCATGAAAAGACTGAATGAGAATTAGCAGCTAGATCGAATCATTCCCATATGGGAACAGTCTCCGCGGACCTAAAGGCAGTTTCTTGATTACAATGTCCACATGCCCTTTGATTCCGAAATCTTCTGAATTTCCATGTAAACAACTTTGTTAGCATGGCAATCACGGGGAGCAGTTACAAGAACCTGTCTTGTGAAAAAAAAAAAAGAACCTGTCTTGTATCTCTTGACCAAGATGAAAGAGAGGCAAAACAGCGGTGGTGATGAAAGCGTTGCATCACGAGTGCCTTTCCATATTTCATGTCTGGGCTAAAGCCAAGCTGCAAAGTTCAGGAGGCCCCATGAGCCTGCTGGAGAGACTTGACTCATGGGAGGTGGAAATATTTCTCTTCCTTTGTTCAGGCCTTGCCATCAACTCCCTCTGCTCTCCCACCCTTACCTCCTTGTGAGTCCTGAGGTGGGTAATTCCCCATCTTTCCCCTCTGTGATGTGCCTAAGAGCTTACTGGGACACCACGCTGGCGGGAAGGGGGGCACTCACAGGAAGTTTCTCTCCATTATGACTTTTTCTATTTAATATAGAAAACATGAACCTCCAATTAATTTTCTGATACTGAAGACCTAGAAACTTGGCAAATGCAAAATAAAATTCAAGGCAACATGTTATCTAGGCACAATGAAACTGAAACGGTTTTGTTGTGTTTTAAAGTAGTGATTAATACTAAAGTTAAAAAAAAGTTAAATTTACTTGAAAGGATAAAGAATAATTATGGTTCCCATCACTTCATAATAATACATCAAAAATTGGTAAAAGGTGGAGGGGAATTCAAGACTCCTCCTACAAAACCCCAAATAACTATATTAAACTCTGAAATATCAGGATGCAGTATCTAGACACCAGCTACACTCAATTAAGTTTCAGGGAAAAGCCAAAACAGACTCTTCTTTCTCTGACTCTGGGAATTCTGACTCAAGAGGAGCATGGAGAGATACAGGAACACTTGCAGGAGAGTCATTCTGGCAGGTCTTCTAGGTGCTTCAGCAAACCCCTTAGTGATATGACATGAAAATTCATCTTGGTTATGAGCTTAAAGTATTCCCTCATATTGATACTGCCTTCAATATCTTTCCAATTTTATTAGATGCAGATTTCTGGTTTTGATAGAATACTACACTACTACTCCTAGTAATCATAGCTGCTAATTCTTGTTTACTGCTGACCACCCTCTTGTAGTTGTAAGCACAGTTCTGAGTGCTATGCAATTATTTTCTCATTTACTACTCACAATACATTCATGAGATGAGCATTCATATTATTCACACTTGACAGGTGTGAAAATGGAGACACTAGAGAGACGCCAAGACCTACCCAAGGTCACGCATCTGGTGGGAGCAGGGGTGGGGCAGGATTTGATCAGAGAAGCACCTTCTCTGGCCATGGGGCACACACACGTAGAGGGCTGAGACAAAGGCTCCAGAGCTCCCTTCATTCTGAACTGCTCACCATGGCTTGCTTCTCCTTACTTGTAGCACCCTGATGTAATTTTTTTCCCTAACAGCTCTCGCAACAGTCATGAAAAAGTATCATTTGTTTAGCTTCTCTCCCCAGTTATGTTTCTTGAGGGCAGGGACTATGGGTCCTGCTGAATCACCAGTCCTGGCAGTGACTCAAACTTAGCAGATATAAAATAAAAATTTGCCGAGTCAATGAGTTCCCTTCTCGGGAGATGTATGATGTTTGGGAGGCATTCATCCACACAACCCTAGAAAGTCAGGACATTCAACCCTTTTCAAGACATATTTTTAACCTCAAAGATGAATAGCCCTTTCTTTAATATCATTAAAAAAATTGGAATAAAACTCCTCATGGGCCATGGGTAAGGATGAATTTGCTCTTTGAAACAACAGATGTCACAGTATGTGTGTGTATTTTCATTTAATTGAAAGTGGCTGGATCAGTGCAGTGGTTAAGAACTCACAGATATAAGCCAGATGCCCTGGGCTGTCACTTACCATTTGCAAGACAGTGGGCATGTTATGAACGCACTGTGCCTCAGTTGCCCTGTCTATAAAATGGGGACAATAAAAGAACCTATCTTAATAAGGATGGTTGTGAGAATTAAATAAGTTAACATATGCATAATTTCTGAAGTGGTGGCTGGCACAAATTAACTGTTATATAAATATTAACTACTATTCTACTCCTAATGTGCTACGGTATCGTGTCTATTTTCCTACCATCTTTATTAAGCTAGTTTATCATCGCTGAACATTATTTTTATTATTTCAGTATTTCATATTTTTTGGCCTCTTACACCTTGTTCAGTCACTGGCTCATTCATTCATTCTTTCAACAATTTTTTTTTTTTTTAGTATTTCTCATGAGCCAAGAACATAAGAACATTTGAATTACTTCTTTTGAGCACATTAAAAAAAATTGCTGGCCTTCCTTAGTTGACATTTTTTTTTTCTTTTTCCCGTAATTACAGACACATTTAATAGTCTGTCTCACTGGCAATGAACCTCACCTTAGCGAACCTCACCAACATTTCTGCCAGAAACTATTTCCTTGGAAATGTCTCTTTGTCAGTACTCAGAAACTATATACGTAGGTGCCTACATATTTAAAAAGGAATCAGTTTTGTCCTTCTTTCATTTCTTTTCTTTCCTATAATAAATCTTTATTGAGCATATGCTAAATGCCATCCACTTGGCCAGGCCACTTGGAAGGTACAAATGCGCCAGTGGGAAGACAGATGTTCAACAGAAAGCACACAAATATATTTGTGATTCCAAATTATTATTGTTATAAAGAAAAAATTAAAAACGTGCTGAGAGAATATCAACGGGTGACTGGATTTAGAATGGCAGGGTCAAGGAAGGGTCCCTGAGGAAGTGACATTCAAGGTGAAGAATGGATGAAGGGCCTTCGGGGCAGAGGGAAGGACTGTGTGAGGAGCCTGGGGCAGAAGAGCCCATGCAGCTGCTGCAGGGCCTGAAACGATCCCCTGGTGGAGAGAGGCAGTGGGGGCGGGTGAGAGGTGTGGCTGGCAGGGCAGGCTGGTTCAGGGTTCTGTGCTTTGCTGTCACGTGCAAGGACTGCCTCTGAAGGGCTGCAAGCCATGGAGTTCTGCAAGCAGGTTTACTTTTGGGAAAGATCATCATGTGCTCTGTGAGCTCAGTGGGCTAGAAGATCACTTGGGGACCTTAGCAGCTTTGGGGAGGTGCTAAGCCCACGACCCACCATCACTTGATTGGATCAATGAAGACCATCAAGTCCTGTTGATGCCAGCATCTGCTACTCTTACCACTGAGCCCACTACGACTTTAGGGGATGGTGGCTTAATCCAGTGGTCTCCACCACGATGTGACACACCGTAAAACGTGCAGGAGACAATGCACTATAGGGTGGCAGGGAAATATTAGGATTTCTATTTTAAAAAATAGCAAATACAAAAATTAAACATCTCATTCTTTTCAAATTATCCATTTCTTTATATATTTTATAATGTACAAAATGTAAATACATAAATATATATATACATATGTTCATATACACACATATGTGTGTATACATATATATATGTATATATAATTTACAAGCAAACACATATACAAATATGGGTGGTGCTAAAAAGCTTTTTACTGATTGGGTGGCTTTTCCTCCCATGCTGTGAATCTGCTGTCTGTGTCAAAGGCTACTCTGGCTCAACCCCTGAATTATTATTCTAGGATTTTTATTGAGATTTAGGGAAAACTTAGGTCAAAATTTACACCAATAAATGAAAACAAATAAAAACAACAAATTAAAACTGAACTTCTGCTCATCTCCCATGCTCAGCCTTTCCAAAATCTAGGACAGTGCCTGACACACAGAAGGTGTTCGATAAATGTTGAATGAATGCATGGATGAAGAAAGAACTAATTTATTGAATAAAACTAAAATTAATTCTGCGACCTAAAATGTACCTATGAATGATCTTAAATTGCTTAAGTGCACTAATAAATAGTACTGCTAAATCCTCACTTGTCTGGATACAAACATTTCAGACACCTTATTTTTCTGTATGACTCCCCTAGTTCCTTTGCGGGGCTGTTTCAACTTGCACCCTTTCCCCCACTTTGCCCCATCCAGGCTTTGACAGTTTCTGGAAGCTGGCTGGCTCCCCTGCCTGGCAGATCCTCAGCTGTGTGTCGTTCTTAATTTCATTCCCTCCCATCCTCACTGGCTCCCCTTCCTCAGGGCCATTCACAGTAAACGACTGGTTCCGGTAGCAGAAGCCCAAGTGAAATGGAAATCCCATCTCAAATGGATCTTATTTTCTCCAACTAGTCTGGGTATTGATTTAGGTTCTTTTCTTCCAAGGGATGGCTGACAGAGCGTGACAAGATAAACAGCACAGGTTCACATTCTTAGGAGCAGCTCAGTTTCCGGGGTGAGTAGGGAAGCTCAGAGAAGTGTCTGCATTGGCTCTGGTGGCCATAGCTGCTGAACTATCTAAAGCAGAGGCTGCAAAATACAGATGTCTCCGGAGGGCTAGCAGTTAACGTCAATGATGAGTAGGTTTCCACAGATGTGGTAGACAAGAATTTAGGCGGTGTCCAGAGCGAACAGGTGCTCTTCGATTCTACCCTAATGCTGCCAGGCAAAATCTTTTTATAGGAAATACTCTGATTTTTAAATGTTGGCAATTAATTCAATTTAAAAGACCTCACTGTCCTGGCTGAAGAAAACATGGCTGAGGGCCTGAATCAGCCCTGGAGCCACGTCTGCAAATTCTGGTTAGAGCTATTTTCTTCCACAATCTCTCTAGTTCGTTCTTGGGTTTTTGTCACGTTTGTTTCGTATCTTTCCATCCTCTCATCTAAATAGCCTTAAATTAGGCCAGGTTTTTTTTCTTCATTCCTTATGGAGGAGGAAACAATAGGGATTTAAAAATATATATATAAATAAATGTTGTTTGGAATTTAAAAATTAAAACAACCACAGATCTTCCTTTTACGATGGGACAACAGAGCCGCCTGGCGCAGACTCTGGAGCAAAGGAGCAGGTTAGAAGAAACTTTGGAATAAGAGCCAGGTAGTCTGCTTTCCCTCCTTAGAGCTTTACCTGAACCCCATGTCGATCCTTTGTTCCCCGGCAATGCCCTTCTTGCCTTACTGTTTCAAGGGATCTCTCTTCTGGCCGAACCTAGGGCTGGGGCCCCTTGCATCCAGGTTTGGAAGAACCTTAAGTTCTCCAGTCCCTTGTGGTGGATGTGGGTGGGTTTTGCTTAATGACAACTTCATTTTCCTTTGGGAAAACACTCCCCTCCATTGGGATGCACGGGTTGTATCTATCCACATGCCCTTCCCTCCTCTTCCTGGGGACTTGCACTTGGGCTCCCAAGGGAGCACAGGTCCCCACAGGAACATTGACAAGCAGGCACCAAAAGAAAAGAGCCCGTTGGCTGGGCAGGCAGAGCTAACTGGTGACCACCACACCCAACACTGGGTAATGCGATTTAGGGAAAAGGGCGGTTCCCAGAGAAGCCCTTGCCTAGTTCCCTCATGCTTTGGAAGAGGAAGCTGAAGCTTGGAGATGCTGGCTGACCAGAGGGAAGCACGAGAGATGGGACCTGCATTTTGTCATCCACTTCTGATACAGCTTAGGAGATGTGGGCCATATTGGTTTGTCGGTCCTCTACCTCAGTTGCCTTATCTGCAAAGTGCTCACAATTGTTTCCGACTCAGATAAATTTTTTGAGAATGAATGAGTTCTTATCTTCAAAGTACACCGTGCCTTGAAAGTACAGAAGTGACTAGTAAACAGATTTCCGTGGAGGGGTTCACATCCGGTAAAATTAAGTAACACAAAGTCTTGAAGAGAAGGCGTCTCCTTCCATCCCAAATTATCTCAGGGACTGGAGGACCCTAGTCGTACTGATTCTTGACCAAGTCAGGTTGCTCTGGAGAAGTTTCCAGTTGTTGATTTCTACCACAGAGAAGTGGCATAGTGTGGTGGCTAAGAGTGGGGCTGATAGACCTGGGCTCCAATTCCGGGTTTGTCACTTTCTCCTTTGACCTTGAGCAAGTGACCACAATTCTCTGTGTATCAGTTTTCTCACCTGTAAAGGGAATGAATGGTGGTAGCTACCACAATAGTGGTGAAGACGGAAGGCAGTCGGAGAGGAAGTGCTTAGGAGGCTAGGGGGTATACATGCAGCTCTCTAGTAGTCATGGTGGTGCTGGTTAGTGAGTATATGGAAGGATCAAGGGTGAGCATATCCCAGATAAGCTGGCTCGAGTGGCCGTCTGCTTTTCCCCTTACTGCCCCAGGCAAGTTCTCCGAAGCCAATTGTTAGAGGCAGTAGGGTCACGCAGCCTTGGGGGGCCTTTGCAGAGAAAATGTCCTCCTTTCTAATAGATGGAATGACTATGGAGGGAAAGAGAAGGGAAATGAGGCAGGATTGGCCTGGTGATGGTGGTTCTTTCTTGCCTCACTGTCAACCTAGCATGATGGTTTCTCAGAGAGTCCTTTTCCAAACATCCAGGGGGCATAGGTCTCCCTGTCATAACCTCCTGTGCTTTTTTCCTAGCCCCCATCACAAAATAACTAAATGTTTATTTGTGTAGTTAATTGTTAACCTTGTCTCCCCCACCAGACTATGAGCTCTAAGAAATCAGAGACTATTTCTGTCTCCTTCACCACTGAACTCTCGCTACCCCTGTCTTTCCATATAGTATGCTCTCAGCAAATATTTGCAGAGTAAATGAAAACGTGAATCTGTCACGACCTTCCTGGTTCTATTTGTATCAGAGAACATGAAACAGGATGAAGTTTGTGACAAAACTGCCTGAACTGATCAGGTAGCCCTGGCTGGAACCTTCATTTCTCCTCCAGAAGAAATTCCTACATGAGGTGGAGGCCAAGCCCACAGTGACACTTCTTACTGGGAGTAATGCAGCCTCACTCCATCTGGGTTAACACTCACACACTGGCTTTGACCATATCAACCAAGTCAGGCAAGCATTCATTCAACTTGGGCCAGGCCTTGGGAATTCAGTGAGAAGACAGAAAGACGAGGTCCCTGGTCCTCAAAGAATTCACCTTCTAATGGAAGAGACCAAAAATTAAAAAGTAGAAAAGATAATTTCCGGTAGTGATGGGAACCATGTTGAAAATAAAAGATGGCTGAGGGATGGGAGGAATCATAGAGATTTGGGTGCTCAGGGAAGGCCTGAGGAGGTGGTGGTTGAACTGAGACCCAAATGACAAAGGGAACCAACCCTATGAAGATCTGGGTGGAGACTATTCCAGGAAGAGGCAAAGGCCCTAAGGTAGGGGATAGGCTTGGTATGTTTGAGGAGCAGAAAGAATGACATGGGAGCACATTGAGTCTCTGTGGAGTAGAATGAGATCAGTCAGACAGGTAAGGAGGACCTGGATCCTGTAAGATAAAGCATCCGTACTTTATCCTAAGTGTGATGGGAAGACCTTAGGGGGTTTTACCAGGCGAAAGTGGGTTGTCAGGAATCGGCAGCAAAATCAGGCATGTTTTAGCAGTCCAGGGGGGAAAGAGAGAAGGCGTGGACTTAGAAGAGCAGTCGTAGACAGCGGAAGATGTAAATCACCTGCTGATGGACCTGATTCAAGGGAAAAAGTGGAATCGATGATTCCTAAGGGTGGGTTTGAGCAACTGGGTGAGCGATGGTACTATTTACTCATTTGGGGAAAAACAGGCAAGAAGTAGGTTCTTGGGGAAAAACTTCCACAAAGTTCTGTTTTGTTTAAGTTTGAGGCCCTAATGAGATGATCATTTGGAGATGTCAAGGGGCAAGTGACTAGTACACAAGCTTCGAGCTCAGTGGAGAGGTCTAGTCCTGGAGGAGCCATGGAGTTATCAGTGTGTGATGGTGCTCAACTCCATGGTTCTGAATAAGACCACTGATGCAAAGTACTGAGATCATGAATAAGGAGGGGAAGGTCAACACCTTGAATATTTAAGCCTATCAGCTATGCTGATTTATTTTATTTTAGGAATCAGCCTGAGAGTTTCTTCAGTTTGGCACCATAGTTTGCCTCTGAAGAGTCATATGTTTTTATTAGTGAGGTATTTGGTAGAGAAACTGTTACTGTAAGCTATCCGTAATCACATTCTATAAATCAGTTGGCGGTAACAGATGCACATATGACCAAAGGAAATGCCCAAACCCACTTCCCATGGTTGTTCCTCTTGCTTGTACACATCTATTTTTAACACTCATGATTGCAAGGCCAAGCCCTAGGCGCTTGAGGGAACTGTGTTTCCCAAGAGGGACCCACAGAAACCAGACACAGGGAGTGGTGTGCCCTTGTGTGCCAACATTTACTGCTGCTGATTTGGCAACAGAACTCAAACCGCAAGGAAATTTAAGAATGACCCTTGGTAGCTTTTGTGTGTGTGTGTGTGTGTGTGTGTGTGTGTGTGTGTGTGTCTGTGTAGGGAGATGGAGTGGTTGCAGAAAACCATTTCTATAGTTCTAAGTGTTTCCTAACATGTCAAAATTTCTCAGAAAACTTTGCTAATTTAGGACTTTTTGACTAATGGTCAGAAGTATTTACTCATCTCTTTCCTAAGAACTCATCCTCCACAAACCCTCAGCTGAACGGATTTTGTTCTTTTCTATCACGTGTTAGGTCTTGACCCAATAACCTGAGAGCAAAACCTTGAGATTCAAACCCTAACAGGTCCCTGCTGATTCCCTGGAGCTGTGTTTCCATGGCTCCCGAATACCCAATTGAAAAGCTAATTACTGCTTAACAAACTGCTTGAACTAGCTACAAATAAATCGTTTGTTTTGGGGGGTCAAAATCAGCTATTCCAGTTAAGTGGCTCCGCTTAAAGGTAGCCTGTTTTGTAACCATAAGCCCTTGGTTTGGTTTCAGACTCTAAAACTTACCAGTTCTATTACTGTGGGGAGGTCACCAAATATTTTTGGTCTATTGTTTCATTGTCTATAAAGTGTGTGTTACTGTCATAGCTACTCCAGAGTCCTAGAAGGACTGAACTGTGCTTTCTAAATCACTAAGTGCCACATAAACCTTGAGATAGTGGGAAAAGCCTTACTATTTCCCCTTTTGTTCAGAAGGATTTTTTGGAAGGGAGTGGAGGGTTAGAGGGAGAATTCCCATCCCCAAGGATCTGCTGAGTTCATGAATTCTCAACCACAGAGGGCCTGGCCTTTAGTTTCACATCTCAATCTAACAGGCAGGATATGGGTGAATATGAATATATATCGTGGTGACTCAACATGGTCAATTAAGAGCTCAGTGACCTTCGTTATAGCAAATGAGGAAGAATCGAACATCTTTTAGCCTCTGTCACACACAAAACCATATTCCCTTTCACACTTCAGTGTTTTGTGCTTCTTCTGACTGACTACTCCACACCCTCTCTGGCCCCACTTATAGGAGGTTTTAATGCCCCTTTCTTCAAAGTTAGACTCATGGAATGGGAGGCAATTAAATAATATTTATTGACCTGTAGAATGCCTAAATCATGGGCCCCAGCAATTATAATTTAAGAATTTATACTGCAAATAGACTCACAAAATTACTTAAAGATACATGGGTAAGATATTGCTGCATTAGTTATAGTACTAGAGAACTAAAAACAACCTAAATCCTAGGGGATTTATTAAATAAATTACAGAATTTCCATACAATGAGATATCCTATAGATATAGATAGATATTTATAGAAGATATTTATCCTTCTTATAAATAAGAAGATAGATCTACATTTTTGGACTTTGGAACATATCCTAGGTGTACTTTGGAATGTATCCTAGGTATACCACTCTATAAAAAACAAGATGCAGAGCATTTATAAAATGATTCCATTTATGTAAATAAGATATAACTATATCTGCCTCTATATTTATAATCACTTTCTTAGGAGATAGATAAGGTACTATTAGGGGTACTGATTTAGGGACTGAAGATAGAGGACAATTTTTACTTTTCATTTCGTATGCCTATGCCATAACCATGGATTAATTTTTACCATATATAAATCAAATTCAGTTAAAGCTATATTAGCCTAATGGAAGGTTTTGGAAGCCATTAATGCCCCTTCCAAGACAACAGAATGAAAACATATTGCTTAGGACATCCTGGTTTCAAGTTACAAAAAACCAACTCAAGCTACACATAAAGGAGTACCTTTTCATAAGAGAGTCTTATCTTATGTCAGGGAGCACAGCCAGGCCTCAGAAACACCTGGAGTAGAAAACCATTGTGAAGTCAGGCCACAACCTCTCCCTAGTTCTTGCCTCTGCTTCTCTCTGTATTTCTATCTCATTCTTACCCTCTGACACCTGCTTCTGCTGATCCCCAGTTCTCATGGCAGAACCTGGAGGGCCATGGTTCTCAAACCCAAATATTGGACTACGCATACCAAGTGAAGTAAGTCAGACAGAGAAAGACAAATATCATATGATATCACTCATATGTAGAATCTAATTTAAAAAAAATGAAAATGAAACAAGTGAACTTATTTACAAAACAGAATCAGACTTACATATTGAAAACAAACTTATGGTTGCCAAAGGGGAAAAGTAGGGGTGGGGGGAGGGATAAATAAGGAGCTTGGGATGAACATACACACACTGCTATATGTAAGCTACATAATCAACAAGGACCTACTGTATAACACGGGGAGCTATACTCAATATTCTGGGATAACCTATATGAGAAAATAATCTAAAAAGAATGAATATATGTATATGTATAACTGAATCACTTTCCTGTACACCTGAAACTAACAAAACATTGTAAATCAATTATACTTCAATAAAATTAAAATTAAAAAGAGAAGATGATCTTAAAACAAAACCAAACAAACAAAAAAAGAAGACTAGTCAAATGGAGAGACTAAGGAGAGGCTAAGTTTCTTTCCCATGATCCTAATTTAGAGTCTTTGATTAGCTCAGCTTGTGCCCAGTGTCCGGCCCTTGTCCAGTCAACAGTGGCCAGTGGATTGGGTCGTGTAGTAACAAATGATTGCTGAGGACCCATTCAGGCTGAGGGTAAGGAAAGTCATCGTGGGAAGGCGCTCCAAAAGGTATCTCCAACAAGACTATTTATTAGATGCTTTTGGCAAGCTTGAAAGACTGGGCTGCTACGTTACAGATGATGCTAGTTTTACTTGCCAAGACGCTAATTCACTCTTTTTTGTTGTGCCACTGATTTATTTTGCTAGGAAAGTTCACATTGAGGAACTTGTAGTACAGAAATACTGGTTATTTTTAGTGCTATAATGTACTCACTTTAGATACATTGATATTTAGTAGCTTGACTTTGCTAGTAGCTAACCAATTCACACAGGCTGGAGTCACTTGGTGTCTGAGACAACTCAACTATCATATTGGGCAGTGTCAAAATTATGAGAATGAACACTTTATATCACCAGAAAATATTCTGTCTTCTCAGCCTTTAATCAACTGACATACCAAGAACTGACTGAAGGATTGTTGTTCAAATATATTTTTAAGATACACCAAAAGTAAAATGAAAGAATAAAAGTATCCTACATAGAAGTTGTATATTCATATCCATCTATCCATCTAGCTAATATTTATGGAGTACCTACTATAGGTCAAGCACTTGCTAGGCATCAGGATTAAAGGGTGGTAATAGCTGCTCTCAAGAGATCCAGTCCAGTGGGGGAAACATTCATGCAAATAAAAAATAATGTACTATGTTAAAAGATATGGATATGGGTAGGAAGTTAGAGTTCAGAGGAGAGGTGGAGGGATGAGTCTTGTACAGGGTATGAATCCCTCTACCTTTGAGAATGGGTGAGGAGGAAATGGTGAATTCAGTTTTAGGGAAAGTGAAGGTTTAAAATCTCTTAAACACACCCAAATGAAGAAACAGTCACTACAATTTTGGTTTTCTGTACATCCATCTCGGAGCTTCAAGATGACCTGTCCTTTCTACACAAAGGAAAAAACAGCTAGCTCATTTAATCATTCACTGGACTGAGTCCCATGAGGTCAGAGCCCATGTTCCTCTTGTTTACCACCATGTTCCCTACACCTTCATCATGCCTGGTGCATCATAGGTGCTCAGTAGCTATGTCTAAAAGAAAGCTGTTTATTGAATGGAAATGTACATAGAGGAAAGTGCACAGATCATAAGTGCACAGCTTGATGAATTTTCATGACGTGAACACAACCACCAAGATCAGCAAATATTAGTGGCAACCCAGAAGACCCTCAAGCCACCTCCCAGTCACTACCCCTAAAAGGGTAAACACCATCCTGACTTCAATCACCATAGATGAGTTTTGCCAGATTTTGGACTTTAGAAAATCCAAAAATAGCATTACACAGTATGCATTCATTTGCCTCTGGCTTCTTTTGCTCAATATTATGCTTGAGAGGTTCATCTGTATCCTTGCATCTATTAAATCTGTTCATTCTCTTGCTAAATAGCATTGCATTATATGGATAGACCACAATTTATTCATTTTTCTGTTAATGGATATTTGGGTTTGGGGCTCTTAAGAATAATGTTCTTATTAATGTTCTTGATTATGTCTTTTGGTGTAAAAATTTCTGTTGGGAATATTCTTAGAAATGGAATTGTTGGGTTGTGAGTAAATCTCCAATGCGTGCGTTCAACATTTGTTCCCACCAAAGTTTTCAAAGTTTACCAATTTACATTCCTCTCACAAGTATGTGAGCTTGAGTTGCTCCTCATGCTTGCCAGCAACTTGGAATGATCAGTCTTTTAAATTGTAGCCATTCTGGTGGTTCTGTAGTGGTATTTCATTGTGGCTTTAATGTGCATTTCTCTGATAACTAATAATGCTGATCACCTATTCATATATTTGTGGTAATATGAATATCCTCTTGTGAAGTGCCCTTTAAATATTTTGCCCATTTTTTCTTTTAATTGAGTTATTGGTTCTTTTCCTCTTTGAAGGAGTTCCATATATATTTTGGATATAATATATACATCCTCTGTTCAGATATAGGTTATCACAAATATATTCTCCCAACCTGTGGCTTGCCTTTTCACTCTCTTAATGGTAGTTTTTGATAAATAAAACTTCTTACTTTAATGTGATCCAATTAATCAATTTTTAGGGCACTTTAATGCTTTTTGTATCTTGTTTAAAAATCTTTGACTACCTCAAAGTCACGAAGATATATTCTCCTATGTTTTCTTATAGGTATTTTATTGTTTTGCCTTTCACACTTAGATCTAAAAATATGATTGGATTGATTCTTGTGAATGGTGAGGTCAAAATTCAATATCTAGTTGTCCCAGCACCATGAAAAGGCCATCTTTTGTTATAATTCAAGTAATTGTACTCTCTATTCTGTTCCACTGTTTATTATAGTGCCAATACCATAGTGTTTTAATTATTGTAGTTTTACAATGAACTCTGATATCCAACTTTATTCATCTTCAATGATACCTCGGCATTCTTGACCTTCGCATTTTCATTTATGTTTTAGAATCTCCTTGTCAATTTCTATGAGAAAAACCTTCTGGAATTTTGGTTGGAATTGCCTACCTCAAAGCCAGCTATTTAATCAATAAATCAACTGATAATATTTATACATTTATATACTGTATCTTCCAATCACTGAACATGAAATATATTTTCATTTATTTAACATCATCTTTACTTTCTCCTAATAATGTTTTGTAGGTGATTTTGTGTAGGGTTTTGCCTATCTTTTGTTACACTTATACTTAGGTATTTGATGTTTTATTTGCTGCTATTGTAAATGTTATTACTGTTTGTTTTAATCTAAGACTATATTTATTGTATTTAGCTTAATAGAATGGTGCAGGGCATACCATATAGCAGTAGACCATCTTTAATTTATTGGAACGCCTGGCAGCTCCCCAGGTACACAGTTTCTTTTGTCCCTTCATCCACGTGGAGTGTATATGTATGCTACAGGTGATTTCTCTCTATTTTCCCCAGCTTTACTGGGGTACAATTGACAATTAAAAATTATATATATTTAGGATAGATGACCTGACAACCTGATATACGTATACATTTGTGACATACTCACAACATGTTTACAATAGCCGAGATATGAAAACAATCTAAGTGCTCATCTACAGATGAATGGATAAAGAAAATGTGAGATACACACATACACATACACAATGGAATATTATACAGCCTTAATAAAGGAAATCCTGCCATTTGTGACAACAGGAATGAATGAACCTGGAGGACATTATGCTAAGTGAAATAAGCCAGTAACGGAAGGTCAAATACTATATAGTCTCACTTAGGTGAGGACTCTAAAATAGTCAGACTCATAGCAATGGAGAGTAGAAAGGTGACTGTCAGGACCTGGGGAAAGAGAGAATTGGGGAGACATTGGTCAGGGTGTACAGAGTTCCAGCTATGCAAGATGAGTAAGTTCTGGAGAACTGGTGTGCAGCAAAGTGACCCCAGTTGATGATATTGTCTTGTGTACTTGAAATTTGCTAAGAGGGTAGATCTTGGTTGTTCTCACCACAGAAAAGGACAAAGAAGGTAAACATTATTGCTTTTTAAGTTCTCTTTTCTACTTCTTCTTGTTGGTTTAGTAAATAATAATATAAATGAAATAAATAATGAAGCAAAACAACTCATCAATTTAATTGAGAAAAGGTAAAACTAGTTATTTGGTATGACAGACAAAAATGAAATGGTTAAATTTTTTTCCACTTTAGAACAGAATATGGAAGAGCAAGTCTGTGAGGTGGATATTGCTCAGAAAGAGAACAGAGGTAGAACTGAGAGCAGAAGACAGGCAACCTTTCTCTTTCCCTCCCTGGTCTAATCACTAAAATCAGGGGTTTTCATCTGTTGAACCATCTGGCCTACAGATGTGATTTGTTGAGTCAACATGTACAACTGGGAGATTTTAAAAAATACAGCCTTCAAGATTTTCTTGAAAAGTTGGAGATCTGACACTCTGGGCTTCAATTTCTGTACAACTGAAGCTGAGCTGAGCAAAGGTGTGCTGGGTCTCCAGTTTCACCACTGTCTTTGTGACTTACTGTCTTCTGAAGTGGACTCCTTTAGTTCCCAGACTAGCTTTATTTTTAAATTTCCCTTTGTATCAAAACTCCTTAAAAGAGTTGTTTAGACACAGTGTTTCTGCTTTCTCACCTCCCAGTTCCCTCCTCACCTCCCAGTTCCCTCCTCACCCTTCTTTAGATGGCTTTTGTCCCCATCCACTCCACTGAATTGGCTCTTTCAATGTCTTTACTGACTGAAATCTTACCAAATCCAGTGGGCAATTCTTTGTCTTCATCGTACTGGGTCTCTTGCTATAGCCATGGCTCAGGCTGATCATGCTTTCCTTCCTGATGAAACCTTTAAAGCTTTATGCTGCCAAGCTCCTTTTTTTTTCCCTTCTATCCTACAACGGACTCCTGAGTCTCTTTGCCTTGTTTTACTACTGTCAGATTCTAAATGTGCTCCATAGCTCTGGCCTCAGCTTTCCTCTCTTCTTTATCTGTCTTCTCTCTAGATGAGCTTATCCAGGAGGGGAGAGTCTTCATCATGTTCACCCCTGTCTTCACTGTCTATAAAAATGCCTAACACAGGATAGGACCTTGACAAACGTTGGTTGAATGAACAAGTGTAAACATTGGGAATGAGGGTTCTCTAGGATTCTTGGTTTCCAGTATTGTTCACCCTTAGACTCCCAGAGTCTCCCTGCTGACAAATGGGCTCATTAAATGGGACTGAGGAAGCCTAGCATTAATTCAAAGCAATAATTAGTTTAACAAAAATTTATGGGAAATAAAGAAATGCAGACAGTGGAAATTATCTGTTGTTGAGTTTCATATATATGGTCATGCCGGTTTTTAAAATATAAGAAATATAATATTACAGTGCAAAAAAGGCAAATGGGGTCCTCTTCATTAAATATGACTCAATAACACTCCTAATGATGTTGGGCTGTCTTTAGAGGATCTATTTTTTTTTTTTTTATCTCAATCAGATGTCCTTTTCTCCTAACTTTTGAGAAAACACTCGTGATACCTTTGCTTCTCAAATGACCTGATTTTACTATTAATGAAAATTACCCTGAAAACCAAATTCAACTTATATTCTTTACCACTGCCAAAGTCTGGAGAAATATCTTTTGATCATTTTTGTAGTTTTAGCTTTACCGTTTATCATGCAGTTTGCTGTGGACTCCAGAATTTTATGCATTTCTGCACCAATGGTCATAGAACTAAATTTTATTTTTGCCAATTGTTCCAATGAGATTCCTTTCCAAAGACAAACTACTATATTAAGGACAAATGTCACAAGAAAGGTATTATCCCTATGTGCATATATTAAAACACAGAGCAAACTGTGTAGCCTTTATTTCAGGCACAAAGCTATACTTCATTGTGTATCTTTATTGGTGTTAAAGCTTAGAAGTCAGGGAAATTCTCTCCTTTCTGCTAGTCTTCCTAGCTGTACTTTCTTACTCATAGGTGGAGATTTTCCTTTCTATTAAATACTGTCTAGCGATTTGAGTACTCACTTGCTAACTACATTTAGATGAGCTGTTTTATCTCAGCCAAGACTTCTTCCCATGTGTGCATGGAGCTTTCTAAACAGGGTTCACATTAACCACTCGAGCATCTTTTTTTTTTTTTTTTTTTTTCTTTTTTGCGGTACACGGGCCTCTCACTGTTGTGGCCTCTCCCGTTGTGGAGCACAGGCTCCGGACGCGCAGGCTCAGCGGCCATGGCTCACGGACCCAGCCGCTCCACGGCACGTGGGATCTTCCCGGACCAGGGCACGAACCCGCTTCGCCTGCATCGGCAGGCGGACTCTCAACCACTGAGCCACCAGGGAAGCCCTTGAGCATCTTTTAGAGTTGCTCTTAATAAGACAAGGTCAGCTTAGTTTAGGGAGTAGACCACCACGTAAAGGAAAGGCTGTGAGGACCATAAGGAGGTCAGATGGCTACTTGCTGGATATAATCCTCTGATCTATTTTATAAAGATGATTATTACAGCACTGCCTAGTCACACGAGTATCAGAGCCCAGCTGTCTGCGAGTGAAAGTGAGAGGGCTGTTAGCTCTTGATGAAACCCGATATCCAGGTCAAGAAATAGTCTCCATCCTTTCCACTCTCATCCCTCCACCTGTGCTTTTGATCCTGGGCTCCTAATAATTCTTGCTCTCCTCTTTGTCAAGATTTCCCCCACCCCTGGACTCTTTCTCTCTGCTGACAAATGAGCTCAGGTCACCCTTAGGTGGGATTGAGGACATAAGGCATTCATTCAACAATTAACTAATTTAACAAATATATATTGAACAACAGTCAGGGACAATTCTAGGCTTTGCAGATACAGACTGTCTTGGACAAGACAACCAAGATGCTGTTCTCAGGGAATTTACATTCTAGGGTGGAAAGGGGTGATGGTGGGGAAGACAATAGACAAATAGATGGACAGGACAATGTTTGATAATGTCAAGCACTAAGTAAAAAATAAAGAAGAGCGGTGGGATAGATAGAGATTGAAGGGGCTATGGGGGAGACCACCCTAGAATAGCCTGGAGCTTGGGAGGGAAGTGTGATGGGATCCACTATGTCTGTTTCCTTTCCTACACCTTCATCTTCTGTAGCATCTCTGTTCATTCAGGACCAAATGTCCAGTAAGTGCACCTGGATCTGCTGGGACCTGAATCCCTGCTGCCCACTCATTCCTTTACCTTTAACATGCTGAAAGCACTGAAATAACTCCAAGGTGTCTTCACAACTGTTATTTAAGCATGTCCTTTGCACCTAGGCACTGTTCTAAGCCCTATTCTCCCTTAGTTGTCACAACAGCGGAATACCTTTATTTTTCCTCTTATAAATGAATCCCACAGACATTACATAACTGGCCCAAGACTCACAGCTAATACATGTCACAGCCATGGGGGCATACTGCCTTTCAAATCTCACCATTTCACAGACGGTGTAGCCCTGGCACTTACCCAAACTCCCACGGTACATAATAAACCTTGTCTTAAAGCTCTCTCATCCCCTTGACTTTCCTGCCACGACCCTCCTAGACTTCTTCCTACCTGTCTGCCTGACACTCGCCCCAGGGATCTGTCTCCTTCTCTGCACTCATCTCTAACCCTGGCATCTAAACCCTCCCATGCCCGGAGACTCTCAAACTTCTGTTCAAAGCCTTGGTTTTTCTGATTTGCTATGGTTGGGTAGGATTTCCAGAGACTGAGATTCCCAGGTCTTGTAATCAAAAGGATTTGTAAGAATGGTGATTTTTTTCTCAGAATCGCACAGGCCAGCTGTACTTCTGGAAGAACTTGGGTTAATGGGTGAAACA
Source organism: Leucopleurus acutus (assembly GCF_964270905.1). NCBI lineage: Eukaryota > Metazoa > Chordata > Mammalia > Artiodactyla > Delphinidae > Leucopleurus > Leucopleurus acutus. The sequence continues at coordinate 56,102,209 of NC_139145.1, read as the reverse complement.
TTCTTGGGTCTATAGGACACTGGAACAAACAGAATACACAGTCACAACATAACCAAATGTACTTAGTGTGCACTCTTCCAGCCCCTGGAATCAGGGACAGGGGATGGGGTGGTGGATGTATCGTCACTCTCCTTTCCCACAACAGCCACAGCTTATCACCCTTACCACCCTGTCCCCAACGATGACAGAGACTTCCTCAGAAGCACTGCCAATTGATCAGAATTAATACAGGAGAAGAAAAACATTTGCAGTGGGATAAGCACCTGGGTTATGCTAGGCACTGGGAACACAGCGATCAGGATGACAGGACCCCCGCCCCCAAGGACCGTCAGGGAGAGACCCAATACAGACAGGTAAGAGCAGTAAGGTGGGATGGATGCGAGGAAAGAGCTGTGTGTAGGGAACAGCAGAAGCACAGAGTTGCCAGTTTGACTAGACTGGGGGTCTGGGTGGGGAACACGGGTGGACGGCACCGGAAGAGACTCCATAGAGGGATTATTTTCCACTGTGGGCTCGTTACTTAGTCTCACAGGGCCTCAGCTTACTATTCGGTGATCTTGGGCAGGCTACTCAATGTCTCTGAGCCTCAGTTTCCTCATCTGTAAAACAGGGGTAATAATAATACCTACCGCAGAGGGTTGTTGTGAGGATTGAACGGATTAACCCACATAAAGTGTTTAGAAAGTATCTAGTTCACAAGACGTACTCAAGTGGCAGGTGATGTTACCTCTTAATTCCTTTCGGGGCTGAAAGCGGAAGGGTCTCTGATTTCGTGGGGCTGTCTAACTGTTCCAATGAGAAACAAAGATTAACTTGGGGACAAGTCACTTCTCAACCTGGGGGCAGGTGGCATCCCTCTGTGGCTCGCTTGAGTGTCCCTTGCTCTGCACACTGACAGCTTTCCTTTCCCTTCCTCTCTGGGGCAGCTGTTAGGTGGACACACTGGCTGTGAGTCACAGTGGGGCCGCAGAAGCTGTGTGTCGAAGGGTACATTCAACTTGTGCGGTTACTTGGGGGATCTGTGGCTGGACCTCAATGCTGGGCAGACTGGGAACAGGAGGCAGCCACGGAGAGCAAGGGACAGGCAACAGGGAAGGAGACAAGATGGAGATATAGATCTGACAGATAATTTTAATTATTCTATATGTCTTATAGCATAGTAAAAACAAGTCTCTATTTGGAAGGGATCAAAGGAGAGCCAAATCTCTTCATGTAAAAAAAAACAAAAAACAGTGTCGATTCAAATTAATGATTTCAAACTAGAGAATGACCCAGACTCCCACAACTCAGTTTCCCATTTTCCGGCTGTATTTATACAGAAGCCAGAGAAAATCTATCTTAATTAACTTTTCTTGCACCTAAATCTTCTTTCAGTGAGGGAGAGAAGAGCTAGGAAGGACTTTAAGTAACCAGCTAAAGGGCAGTCTTTGATTGTTTTTTCTGCCATTGGGTCTATGTCTTTGTTTTCCCGGGAATAAAATGTCTTTTGGGCACTGAACAGAGAACAACTTGGATACCTCTCTTCATGTTTATAGTCTCAGAGAGGCAGCTCTACCATAAAGTTGCGATTCCTAGGTCTGAACGCTTCAGGAGCAGCTATGTTTTCATTTTTATTTCTTTTGCTTGGAGGAGGTCCTAGAAAAGCTCACTCTCTCCATCAGTTTTTCATTTGACTTAAAGCTAGGCTCCACTTTGAGGTATCTCTTCTGCCTTTATTGTTCAGGCGTGGATGGGAATGCAGTCCCACCGATTCTGCTGTTAATCAACTGTCGCCCACAAGTAGGTACTCCAGGTGCCACATGTACCCTTCCTCCTCTAGCCAGAAAGCACGCACCTGCATATACTCCTCATCCAGCACACGGCAGGCACTTCGTAAATGTGCCTGAATGGGACCATTTACAAAGTGAGTCTCACTCTTTAAAAGCAGAGGAGAGCACAGCATGACTTTCAGTGCTGCGTGCCAAAGGAACTTTTAAGAAATTCTATTAGCTAAACCAACCGTGGTGACTTCCTGTCAGAGCAGGAGGCAAGAGGCATTTCCCAGCATTGACAACAGATTTGGTTTGGTCAGACTGCTTATACGGTGCCCTGCCGAAGTGAGCGATAAAACAGTGTGTAACATTTCTACCTCAACCAGAGCAGGATCCTAGCTGTCAGGTGTTGGAAACAGACTCTGTCAGTGAGAAGTCAGTAAGTTTAAGATGGTTCAAAAGGGTTTCTTCAAGGGCTTTAGCATGCCTTAGAAACACGCTGCCATTGACCAAGAGTCAGTCTCTCCTTTCTTCTTAATCCTTAGCCCTTAACAGTTAAACTCAAGACCTAAACACTCCATTAGCTTTCAGATGGTGATTTCAGATTTTATGAGTTTTTAAATCTCAGTTTCAGATTATCTTTGATGTTCAGGCCTTTCTTTTCATGCTTCATCTCCTAAGAAAATGGCCATTGAGGCTCTCAGATAGGCTGTGCCCTCTCATATGGTAACGGCAAGCCTGGACCACATGGGCTATGATCTCATCCCTCATCCATCTCTTGTGATCTCACTTGCTGTCAAAGTCCAGCTTTCTGGTCCACTCTTTTCTGGCTCCTCTCATCCACTATGCAAGGACTGGAACATGTATTTGCTTCTTCAAGTCTCCTGGGTTCCTCAACTCTTTTCAAGGAGCTGTTGGAACAAGTGCTCCATTGTGGACCTGATGATGGAAGTCCCTAGTGGATGTGCTCTGTCTCTTCAGTTATTATCATGGAAAGAGGGTTGTTTGGTTCAACATTTTCTGTTTCACTGCCAACTCAACGGACACTCAAATCAATGTGGTCTTCCAGTTCAGCTTTGACCTTCCTATCCATTTAGGAGGGAAAAATACTCTGACCAATCCAAAGTATTAACAATTAATGTAAGCGAGTATTAGCTGAGTGTGGTATGACTGCCTTATATGGGGAGATTTTGAGATGTGTGAGGATATATCTCATAAGATTGTTAAACAAACATGGTTCAGGTGCTTCTGTCACACTAAATATTTAATCGAATCATGCTTTTCCTTTGTTTAGAACCCATTAGTAGCCTCCCACTGTATTTAGAGTTTAAACTTTGTGCCAATGACCCCCAGCCCTGCAAGATATGGCCTTTTTTCCTAACAACTTCGAGGAAATGTTGAAGTATAATAATCTGCATATATTTATAATGATCTGCACATATTTAACACATACAACTCATTCAAATATTAGAGTAGAATATCAGTGCAGGGGAAACTCCATGAATTTTGAAGTCCCCCAAATTCTTTAGAATTTATTTCTTCCTATAAAGGCAAGACAAACACAACGGTGACCTAATGGGATAAGACGTGTTTAAAATATGTACAAGAACTCAAGGGACCTTTTTCAAAAGGCAAATAAATAAATAAAAGGAGCAGTCTGCCTAATTTGGATGGATGGTGGCCCTGACTTGGCTCACTGGAGTAAGGGAATAGACCCAGAGCTCTCGAAAAGTCTCAGGCAAAACTTGGAATGGAATTCAGAAGAAACTATGCCAGTTGGCAGGCGAAGGGCATACTTCCCCTCTTGCTTTGCTTTTGTATGGAAAGTCTGCCACTCTGACACAGCTGGTCAGACACTTCAGATAAACCATAAAATCCAACAGGATCAGGGAGAGCTGTCGGACTCGTTCGATGGCGGGACTTTACTGTAAGGCTTGGGGCCCTTCAGATTTGCTTAGAAATGTAACTGGGAGAGACTGATGAGTTTTGGAAAAGGGATCCGTTTTAGTTTGCTCTTCGCAAAGGATGCAGAAAACTGAACTTGACAGAAGGATGAGAAGCAGGAGAATGAGTAATCATCCCTACAACCACAACATCTAAGAAAAAGCGAAGCAAGCCACTGAAACTGACAATACCTTTTTATAGCCTCAATCCAGAATCAATACAAAAGGGCTGCATCTAATAACTTCAAGAGGCTGCATTGTACTTGATGGTAATCTACGTTGAATCCCTAAAGCCTCTGCTTCCCTGCTCTGTGACCTTGGGTGAGTTAGTCAACCTCTCTGAGATTTGACAGTCTCATTTGCAAAGGCAATAAAATACAAGTATAGATTGTGCATGGTAGCTGTGGGGATTACACAGGTCTATGTCACAATGCTAGCACGGTACTAGCCAGGTAGCAGGTACTCATAAGTTATAGCCATCATTATTATTTTATTTTTAGGAGAAATACAAGCAAGTAAAGTTACTAATTTAGCCTTATGGGGCTTTGGGTTTGAAAAATCGCTTCAACAAATTTGAGCACTTAGCATGATTTAGTGTGGGGAATATGGTGGGAAATAGCACACGAAAGTCCCCTTTTCCTTCACAGAGTGACAATCCAGAGAGAAGATACAGACAACAAATAAGTAAACAAATAAACATGGTACTTTTAGGTAAATATTAGAGCTTTGAAGAAATTAGAGAAAGAAAACAGGGGCTACGATATGCTTGCACTGTGCATGAAAACAATGGCTGAACCTGTGACATCTGGGGGAAGGATGTCAATCCTAAAGGCTGACGTGAGGTGTATAGATTTGGCCCAGTGAATTTATATCCCACAGTCATTCACTTACGGAGTCTTAATACATCAGGTTCCAAACAAATTGGTTCATTCATTTCAAAGGGATTTATTTCAGGACCCTCATACTTCTTTTGGTCTCAGGCAAGTTAGATTACTCACTAGGTATTTTGGCAGAACCCTCAACATATGTGTATTTTTAGTACTGGGTTTGTGTGTAAGAAAAATACATATGGAGGGGCTGAATGGATAATGGGAGAGGAGAATAAAATAGCAAACTGTGTTTCTCAAGTGTCAGCTCTGTAGTTATGGAATAGAAGTTATTGGGTGATTTATGGAGTATATGAGGCTAAAAAGCAAACATAAGCAAAATACCAAATTGCTCAAAGTCTCAAAAGTGAGGGTGTCAATTATCAAAGAGCTTGAGCTGACAAAGAAGAAGGGCCAGAATGGGGGATGTGGGGAGACAGAGACACTGACACAAAATGGTAAGATTTTAGGAGCATGCCCTATTTGAATGTAATGCCCCCACGTAGGTTTTGAAAAAGTTTGGAAGAACTTCCCTTCCTAGGCCCAGCTGAACAATGTAGCCTCTGAGTAAAGAAGGAAATCGTGGTCTATATCTTTGAATGTTTAGTGTGACCCTGAAAATGCGCACTATGATTTAAGAAGAGGTAAGAAGAGTTTTCAACAACAGAAATAGCTTTTAAACCTGATTGTAAAACACTTAGAGGGCTCCACATAAATGCTGGTGAAGAAGACGGCGACCTTTGATAACAGCTCCATCTCATGAAGTTCAAGTTGTTAACTGCATATACTTTACACGCAACATACTTTAATATAATTTATGTCACCACTCTGAAACCTAGTCTAGGGAATATATCCCAGATTTGGTTCAGATTCTTCTTTTCTGTTATCCATAGCTGAGCCCCTGATTCAAGCTAACATCATTTAGTTCTTCTGTAGACTCTTTAGCCTTAAATCTACCTTTTATTTTAGTTTACCATTTTTCCTTTCTCTGAAATGTCATCTTCCCAATCCCCTTCCTGGCTTCCTTCTACCCTTCAAGGTTTAGCTCAAACGTCTCTTCTTCAGCGAGCCACTTCTTAAGCAGAATCACCCGCTTCCTGGAGCATCTTATATATGTTTTTATGATCCTTTTGTTCATCATCGTCACGTCTATCACTTATCGTGTGCACGCTCTGTACTGGGTACTAGGTTAAACATATTACATAAATTCCTTAATTTAACACTTGCTGGAGCCTCATGAGATGAGTATTATCATTCCAATTTACTGATGAGGTTAAGTAACTTGCTTCATTTCATCCAGCTAATAAGAGATGGCAGCAAGATTTGAACTTAGTCTTCTTTTTCTAGAGTCCATGCTTTTGAGTACATGCTGTTGTGGCTTTCATCCCAAGTTCCTTGCTTTTGCTGGTGCTGTAGTTTCTGTTCATATCTGTTTCCCTACCTAGATGACAAGCATGTACAAGTCATACCTAATTTGGACGGATGGGTGAATTACAGGACTACCAAGTTCATTCTTTGGTTCTGTCCATGTTCCAGTAGACAGAAGTATCAGAGGAGTCAAGGTTGATTACTGAGAGGTCACTTGAAGGAAAAATGCCATAGACAGAGCTGGTAGCAAGAATTAAGGGTCAGAGATGAAGAAGCCATTTAGGGCAATGGAACTTACATAGAAAGCAATGAAAAAGCAAGCTCTTGTTCAGGGCAAAATTTAACTGGATACAAGGTTTAATTAAACACACAAAATAAAGGACATTCTTTTTTTTTTTTTTTTTGCGGTACGCGGGCCTCTCACTGCTGTGGCCTCTCCCGTCGCGGAGCACAGGCTCCAGACGCGCAGGCTCAGCGGCCATGGCTCACAGGCCCAGCCGCTCTGCAGCATGTGGGATCTTCCCGGACTGGGGCACGAACCCGCGTCCCCTGCACCGGCAGGCTGACTCTCAACCACTGCGCCACCAGGGAAGCCCAGGACATTCTTTTTTACTTGGTATCCATAGTGCCTGGCCAACTGTGATAAACTTTTTTGATTTCCTGATTATATAAACTTAAAAAAAGTCTATACTCTCCAATCATATCAATTTCTTCTCATTTAGGACTTGTACACATTTATAATTCTTATTGTTTTGTATTGTTTAAGAGTTCTTATTGTCTTGTATTGTTTAAGAGTTCACACTCCTTGCTGGGCTTAGATCTCTTCAAGAACAGTGCATGTATCTTACTCATCTTTGTGGTCCAATGTCTAGAATCACAATTAGCTGAACTACAAAAGGCAGGCCAGTGCACAAATAAAACTGAAGCAAGGAAGAACATTTCCTACAACATTTGTGAATTGATTTGACTATATACCCAAATCTTTGATTTCTACAGACAAAATACGCAGTACTTTACTAGAGAGATAAGGATTCATTCAACACCAGATAAATGCAGACAATCACAGAGAATTTCAGAGACAGTAGATCATAACTATGCTTCCCCTCTTCCTCCATTCTTCTGGAATGGTAGAAATACAAATCCTTTCACAGCTTACCATCAAGGCCTTGAAATATTTAGAAGGTAATATTTACTGGAGAAGTAGGCAAAATGGGCAAGTTTTCATCCCTGAAATAAGTTTTCTTACTACTAAAAACAGCATCTGGTGATTGAGAGAACAATCGATCATTTATTTGTGGATTGCTTCATTCATGCAATGAACATATATGAAATGACTTTTGCATGTGAAGCTTTAAGCTAGCTACTAGGGATCTAGCAATGAGCCCAAAGAGAGGTGGTCACCGCTCTCTTGCTGTTTATTTTCAAGTGAGGGAGACAGTCATCAAGCAATTTAAAAAGAACAAAAATTGCTCCTGTGATTACTGCTACAAAGAGAGATGTACGGGGCAATGAGAGAAAATAGGGGAACGAGAGGCATGGTCTAAGCCCAGTGTGGAGACGTGGGGACAGAGCTATCTTGTTGGGTGTAAGACCACATTAGGGATTCTGGTATTTATCCCAAGAGCAATGGGAGGGTTTTAAAGCACCAAGCTAATGTAATTAGTTTGTGCTTTCAATAGACCACTTTGCTTATAGTGTGGATAATAGGATGGAGCGGGCGAGAGAGGACGTAAAGACACCGATTACACGGTTATTACATTGGGCTTAGTGAGAGTAGATAGTAACATGGACCAGGCTTAGGGTCTCTGGACACTGAAAACAAATTAGTTTCACTGCTCTGACTTCAAAGAGAAACCAATGAGTTTAGCTAAACCTACTGAGGCTACTCGTTAGCAGGTGGAGGGAAACGATAGCTGCACCACTTGGAAGAAAAATATCACCTGTTTGCTTCTAGTTCAGATATTTAAACTTGAACATTTGACCTAATCAAGATTCTTTAGCTTGAGGAAAGAAATAGATATTTGAGATAATCGGGGACCAAAATACGTGATCACAAAGGTACAGGTTTAGAACTTGATTTCTTTCTACCTTCAGCTGTAGTTTATTCACAATTCTTCATTGAAAAGAGTAATACTCCCCACACACCCCCCAAAAAAGGGTTTTAAGACAGTTAACAGATTAAATTAATCCATTTACTCGTTCATTAAAAAAAATTTTTTTTACACCTAAACTTTGCACAAGGCACAGGATTAAACCATGATTTGACCAGGGGCAGGGTCTTATTTGATCTTTGCATCCCCAGTGCCTGCTTTTTTAAACTGAATGCATAAGGAGAAGAAAGAAGACCTCATTAACTGCAGAGGGACTTCAGATTAGTGGGGAAAAAAAAAAAAAAGAAAAGTAAAAGGACTTAATACCTTAATGCTACACGGGAATGGGAAACTTTAGGTGGATTTTGAATGTTTTCTATTTCAATTTCCAATCTGACTGTCTGATTTGTAATTTACATTTGTTTATAGTTGTCTTTATGCCAAGACTGGCTTCTTTCCATCTGTATGTACAAATGTAATAAATTAAATAGTTATTGGTGCTGTGGTTATCTATGGTATTTCCAGAGGTCTTTAGTGTAACCATGAAAATAAACACTGAACTTTTTCTAAAAATTCTTGCATATTGAGAATTGGATGGTGGATCCCAGGGAAACCTGATACACCAGACTTGTCTTTTCTCCTCTGTCGGTTTTGACTGCACAGGGCGGCACTGCTTGGGGGAAACAGTGGGAGTCCGGGTCATCAACACATATTTTCTGAGTCTAGAGAGCTGGGTGTGCAAGGAAATGAGGGCTCGTAAAGATGCCTATAAAGAGGAAGGGATGACACTGATTAATGTGTACTGGCCAGAATCAATGCTATGAGCCTAGTGGCTCTGGGGAGCTATTCACAAGGGCGGTGCATGTTTTCTTCTGCTTTATAGCTACTGGAAGGCCAAGGTAACTGACTGAAGGTCACAGAGAAAGTAAATCAAGGTTCAAGCTAGTCCTAGACCCATGAGCGCCAAACTACTCTTTTCTCTTTATTGGTAAAGCTCTATCCTGAATCATCTTCCTCCTGAAGATTTGCTCCTCTCCTGGGTTAGCTCCCTCAGTTAGAGGCACTATCATTCATCCTGCTGGCCAAGCCAAACCCCCTTGTGCTCGGTCTCAAAAGCTTTCAGCCTCAGGCAGGTGTCAAAGATACATGAAGTGGACAAAATAAGGCAAATGCGTATAGAGAGCCTTTGAACAACTGCAGGCCATCAAATATAAATTAAAAACCACATGCGAGTCTGAACTGCTAGCCTGGTCTTAGAGTCATCCTCAACTTCTCCTTTCTCCCTCAGCCATACATCTTAAAGTTTACTCTGCCCAAGTGAGCCTACCTTTAACATGACAATTACGTCTTGTTACTTTTCTCTCTTCCTAGAGTCACTGCTCTGGTTCAGTGTCTCATCTTCTCTCTCGTCCTACCTGACCTCCCTGACGCCAGTTTAGCTGCTCTACTCTCCCTGCATCTTTCCACTGCATTGTCAACAAAGTCATCCCTTTAAAGTCCAAATGTGACCGTGTTATCCCACTGCTTATGAACTTTGATAGTTTCCCACTACCCATGGGGTAAGGTGAACCTCAGCGTGGCTAAACCAACCTAATTTTGAGATGAGAGCAGCCTCATCTTTTCCCATTCCTCCCCTCTTGTCCTCCACTCCAAAATATCAGACTATGTGCTAGTCTCTAAATATGCCCCATAGAGCATCCCTCATGTAGGTGGGGTATGAACTCCTGGAAATGGAAATGCCTGAACCAACTGTATGTTTCAGCACATACATTTCAGCATGGTCTCCCCAGACAGGTATGTCTGGCAGCATACACTGGCAATGGCTCTTCAGATTTTCTCAAATCCTCTAAAGTCATGACAGCTTTCTGGTCATAGCTTCTTCTAGGTCACGGGTCACACAACTGTCAGTCAATCATTCCAAGCTGCAGCTATACTATGATTGGCCTCATGCCATTGAAGGGATGGACGATCTTTATTGTTTGTGCCGTTGACTACTTCATGAAGTGACTCAAGAAGCAAAGCTCACTTTTTTTCTTTTTTTAAACACTGAACACGGTACTCTTCCTTTGTCTTCGTGGGACTCATAATCCAGGACTGATACTGGCAAGTCTTTCACCAATCGTTATGGGTAAAACCTGTTTCCTAGAATACAACATCAATGGCAGAAGGAAAGGTCACAGAAGAGAAAACCCAACACACCAAATGAGAAGAGTGTGGTAAGGTGTTCACTGGCTGAGAATTACACTGGTCACAAGTTTATAGCACAGTTGACTGAATATATAATATCTGCTTATTGTATGTGTCTATCTACCTACCTGTCTGTCCATCCATCCATGCATGTGTATATATATATATTTTTGAAGAAAATTCTTTAGAAAGAGTGTTGCAAAGGACTGCATGAACGGGGATACGCACGTGCACTTGGGCGTGCCATTCCCCCAGCCTTGGGGGCACTCTTCTCTTCTCTCCACTTGGTGAATTCCTACTCCTGTTTTAGGCCCTGTTTAATTGGTACCTAGACCCTTACTATTCATGGACCAGCAGCACTGGCCTCTCCTTGGAGCCGGTTGTAAATGCAGAATTTCAGACCCTATCCCAGATCCACTGAATCAGTATTTGCATTTCAACGATATCCCAGTAAAGCTTGAGAAGCAATGGCCTAGTCTTCCCTGCCAAATACAGGGAAGTATTTATGCCAAATACACTTGGCATTTAGTATTTATAGCACTGAATCATGATTTGTTGCTTATATGAACCTGTAACAGGAGAAGGTCCTTGATGATGTTTCCCGAAACACGCCAAGACTAATTAATGCAGAGGTCTGCTATTTATTATGACATCTGTAATAATACACTCTAGATTAGCTGACCCAATTTCTTCTCCCCTTCAGAGGTTTAAAAGCTAAAATCCTGATTTTCTAGCTTCCCTTACAGCCAAATATGGCCATACAACAGGGCTGCTAATGAGATATAAGTAGAAGTTTGCTTTCTCTTCTTTTGCCTGAAACACGGATACAACATTGGAGGTACAGCTCTGTTGCTGCCATGAGACCAAACAGCTCAAGCCAAGGATGGTAGACCAAGAAGACAGAGAAGTCTGGATTCTTGAGGGCATCCTTCTGACCCCAAACTGCTTCTCTGTAGGCTCCTTATGTGAGAGGAGAATGCACCTTTATGTGTTTAAATGACTTCAGTCAGTTAGCTATTAATCGAGCTGAATGCATTTCTGACTAGTACACCGTCTAATCATTCTGAGAGGGAAAATTGAATCTGCTCTCTTTACTGGTCCTTGCTGAATGTTCTCAAGGTGGAATAGAATCAGGTGTTAGAGCAGTGGCTTTTTGTTGTTCCCTTTAAAAGAAAAAAACTATTTCCCTAAATAATCGATTTAGAATAACATTGACTCGCAATATTTCCCCAGTGGGAAACAGGGACACGGGGCAGCTAAAATTTACATGACTTGAAATTTTGGTGAAAACATACATCTTGGTCTATCCGAGAAGTTAGTTAAGGTCTCTGGTCAATACTGGAACAGAAACCTCTTCCCCTGTTCTCCTTGATACCTTGACTGTCACAAAAATGGGAGGGGGCACGCACAAGAGGACTTTTAAAAAATATGGCAATGATGATTGCTTTCACAGGAGCTTGTGAAAACATCTGTCTCTGACTTACGTTTATATCCAGCCGCCCTGCTCTACTCCCATGGCACGGGGACACTTTGGGTCATTACCGCCTCTCAATCTCTCTCCTATGTCAGTTAAGCACAGGCTACATTTCACTGGGAAACACTGTGATGGCCAAAGAGAAAAACACGGTGCTGATAGCCATAATAAATGTAGCGGGATTCTGCGGCATCAGCCTGTGTGGCATCTTGCTCCCCACGCTACCCCATAAATTCTGGGTGGTATTTTGCCCCCATTGCATGGCTCTATCTTTGTCGGAAGCTGGCAGCTGCTTCATGGCCCATGACTGTCAAAACTACCCTCAGGATCGAAATCACGCAAGCTGATTAGTCCTGGAAAAGTTATGTGTCTATTTCTTGGTACATCTGGCCTCTGACCCACAATCTGGTGTCTCCCGGAGTCTAGGAGATTATCCTTTGTTATCCTGTAGTTGGGCCCCACCCCACCTAGAAGAGCCACATTCTCAGACTGTCCGAGATGGGTGCTCTATTTACGAATACCGAGAAAGGACACGGGCACAGCAGCTCAAAGGCATGATAAACATGTCTGAGGTCATCGCCTGAAGCACATTCTTTTTGAACACCCTCAACACGGAAACCTTGGTCCTCTGAGGCTGAATTTGAGTTTGAGAACCTGACAAGAGACATTTAGAGATCGGCCTGGTAATCTAGCTGCGTGATGTGGCTTTTTGTAAAAACCATCCAAATAAGGAAACAGACACACAAGATGCACTCTGATCCTAGTCTCTGAAGGTACTTTCCAAAGAGAAGGGTTCATCTGCCTAAAGAATGAAATATGGCTGGAGCAAGTGCTCATGGGAAGCCAGAAGACCATGGTCCTGATATGGGACATTGTGCTGTCTTCCTTAGATCATCAGCTTCATTTCTTAGTCCGTTGGTTCTCAAACTTCGGTCTGCGTTGGACCCGCCTGAGGGGTTTTGTGAAGCTCAGGTAGCTGGGTCCTGCCCTCAGGGTTTCTAATGCAGCCGGGCTTGGTGGTGGGACTTGATAATTTGCATTTCTAATAAACGCCCCGGTGACGCCGATGCTGCTGTTCTAGGACCACACTCGGGGGACCACTGCTTTCGTCCAACCTCGCACTTGCATCCCACCAAGCCGTCTAACGGCTTGACTGTCAATCTCAAGATTCTTTTCTTTTAAAGCAGTGTGCCCCAGTCACATAGCTTTTCTTGTACCCCAATTCTCAATTATCCCAACCTCTCGTATTTTATGATGACGTGGTTCACGATGCTAGATCTCAGACAGCGCATAACCAGGCACGCCAAGTGCGAGATCAGGCTAGAGAGAGAGACTTGCCGTCAGAGACCTTAGGGGAGATGGAGTGAGCAGGATATGGAGGTGTAATAGCCATAAGCCATGATGACAACTACTGCACAGGACGATCACCCATTCTGAACCCCGTCAGTGAGTTCGTGAAACGATTTCATTTGCTTTCAGCATGTAAAATTGTAGTATTTCTAACTCGTGGAAGGAGCTGCTGTTCCTCTAGTCACAAGTTTGTCACCTTCTCCCGGTTTGTGTGCCCAGGTGTCCTAAATAGGTATTTCCCCCACTTTCACGTCGTCTCCTTCCTGCTCAGGTACACAGCAGCTGAGCGCCTGGTGCATGTTCGAGATTTCTACTCAAGGCTCCCTGGTGAGTTTTCAATTCCTTCCCCACTTCTCTTCGCCCAGAAAAGGAATCTCCCACTAACTCCAAAGTACCAGCTAGCTGTGTTAGCAATCCCTGTAGTTTTGGGCCATAGATTAGGATCTTATTTGTCCCTTCAGTAAAGGCTTAATTATTCAGACTTTTAATATTCTCTATTTCCTTTCAAAAAATCACGGTGGTGCTCAGAGGAAAAGCCAGTGACCTCCAGGAGGCCAGCTGTCCTTTCCCACAGAGCACGGCCACCTGGCCTCTCTTCCAACCCCACCAGGTGCCCGTCCCCACCTGACTCACATCTATCAGGCAGAGGGCCAGGCCCTATTGTCGAGCTGCAAAGGGGCTGAAGCACATCCTCTGCTCTTAGACAGTTACGCAGTGAAGAACATCCAGTTCTCATTTCGAATCCCTTTCCCTTCCTCTTCTTGTTCCTCCTCCAATCCCTTCTCATGGAAAGCCACGGGGAGAGTCACTGGAAGAGTAACTCTGCATATCCAAAGTCACCTGCCTCCATGAAGAGGACACTTAGGACCAGAAAACAATGCATGTTTGACAGAGATTTACAAGCACAAAATGGGGGGAAGATAACCCTTGTCTGACAGTTTGTTTCCTTTTATCCTTGCAGGTCAGGGAACTTCAGAAGCAGGGCTCATTCATCTTGGTTTGGTGACACACCGTGTGTGTTTAGTGCTCTGAAGAGCGCTAAACAACCACAGGATTTCTAAATATTTGCATTCCATAACTGTCCTTGGACAGGATCTGCTGGGTTGAGTCAACCTGGGGCCACTTTCCCCCCTTTTCTGGTGAGGAGCTGCTGACTGGGGAACCGCTTTCACTTCCTCCACTTGGGGGCTGATGGGCGCTCCTTCAGCCTGGCCGCATCTCTCCTTTAAAATGGTACTTCACAGGGTCCCTACCCGTCTGCCTGCCCCTACTGCTGAGACCCGAAGGGCCTGACTTGCCTGAATGAATAAGCCTTGTCATTCCCCACTGCCAGCCGCTTGGGTTCTCTCTGAGTCCTTCCTCTTTTCCTAACTTCTCCTCTCTTTCCCAGGCCAAGATAAACCTTAAACCAAATCCTCCGGATAGGGGAGTTTCCTGATGTGTCTGCTGACAGCCAGGGATTGGAGTATTAGGGGATGAGACAAAAAATATTGAGTGTGGCATTTTAATGGAGTTGTAACTCAGTTTGATGGGACAACTTGGGAACTATAAAGGCACCTGGCAATGAGGATACTTGAGACTAAGCATCGTGATATTTTTTTCTTCCCTTCACAAGCAAAGAAAACAAAGCCGACCATTTTTCACCTATGACACGAGAGGATGGGAGGGTGTTTCTACAGAAAGTTTCCTCTCATTCCAGCTCTGACATTGACTAGTGGGTTTGGCTTCATAAAATTCCAGATGCATAAATTTCCTGGGGGTAAGGAAGTGATTTTTTTTTTTTTAAAGGATGTATTTTGGCTCTCGGCACTACTGACCACATTGAAGGCCGACCCCAGGACCTCAGATGAAGATGTTTTGCCTTTGGGAGGTACTGTTTTTCCCCCTTCCTGGTTGGGGCCTTCTCTGATACAGCCTCTCACTGAAATGTTCACACGTACGGGGACCAGCTGTGGATGCTGGCGTGTGGTTATCAATGTCAGGGTACACTTCAGTGCACAGCTGTGTGTAGGCCTCAGGTCTTTACTGTGCTTTATTTCAACAGAAGTCGAATCTCAGTGCCCGTCCTACCAGCCAGCACGGCAGGAAGGCTAAACTCAGTCATGGCAGGAGCCATCCCCTTCCTGGGTAGCACAGGAGGCTAAGATCACGCCCAGTCTTCAGTTTGTCACGGTTGCTGCTGACATCCTCACCCTCGAGTTCTCTTCAAGCCCTGCAGTCTATTTCTGTGTCTCACTCATGGACGGTAACTTTGCCAAGGCTGGAGAACACCTGCCCAGGCTCAGCCCCGTCAGGTGTACCAGGCGGCCTTCCCCTTCCGAGTCCTGCCCCCTCCTTGGGGTGGGGATTATGAGCGGCACTGACATCTGGCTCTTCAATAGCTGTCTGGCTTTTCCCTTCCCAGGCACAGAGACTTGCGTCCTTACTCTCGCCTCACTCCTGAGGGCGTTCCTCTGTCTGCCTCCTCCTCCTTTCTGAGGGTATTTAGCACCATCTCCTCAGATAGGACGAGCCCTTGTCTTCAAAAGCCTTCTGTTTTTTCTGCCCTGGAAATCTCTCTGAGGCAAGGAAATAGCAAAAGCCCAGCAAGTTGCATAAAAAGGTGGGAGGAGGGGCTTTGGAAAACGTGCACAGGGCAAAACTGAAGTAAACTGAAGTAGATTCAAAGTAATGCTGGATATATCTAAGAAGATGTGGCCACAGACACACACATACACACACACACACACACACACACACACACACACACACACAAAATGGAATATTATTCAGCCATAAAAAAGAAAGAAATTTTGCCATCTGCAACAACATGGATGGACCTAGAGGGTATTACCCCTCAGTAATAGTTCACAGAGAAAGACAAATACTGTATGTTATCTCTTATATGTGGAATCTAAAAAAAAAAATGAAATGAAGGAACAAATATAACAAAAAAGAAACAGACTCACAGGCATAGAGAACAAACTAGTGGTTATCAGTGGGGAGAGGGAAGGAGGGAGGGGCAATAGAGGGGTAGGGGATCAAGAGGTCCAAACCACTACATATGAAATAAATAAGCTACAAGGATATATTGCACAGCTCAGGGAATAGAGCCAGTCTTTTATAATAACTATAAATGGAGTATAATCTATAAAAAAATTGAATCACTATGTTGTACACCTAAAACTAATATAATATTGTACATCAACTCTACTTCAGTAAAACAAAAACAAAAACATTTCAGTCAGGGAAGCGAGCATTGTACCTAACCATGGTTACACCTGCAAAATGATGCTATAATACAAAGGGAATATTTCGTCCTGAGGGTGGAGGCGCGTGAAAAGATGGAGAAATCGTCACAGTGGGCGGTGTGGTATTGTAAGCATGAAATGTCAGCAGAAGGTAAACTTCTTCCACGCCCCTCCTGCACGCAGCATCCAGAGCAGGAATGAGAAGGATTGGAAGAGAAATAAAAGCAAATTGGCTAGGGATTTGGTTGGTGGAGAGAGAGTAAAATGAGGAGATGCCGTTACTTTTATTTGGAAGGGAGGGGATGTTATAAAAGACATTTTGGGTAATAGATAAATGGAAAAATTAGGAAGGATCTAGTAGAGCTCAGCAATAAATTACCCTCACAGGTTCATAAATAATAGTTCCTATTTTGTAAAATGTATACTACTTGACAGGTGCTACCTTAAGTATAAATAGCATTATCCTTATTTATTTATTTATTTATTTATTTATTTATTTTTTTGTGTTACGCGGGCCTCTCACTATTGTGGCCTCTCCCATTGCGGAGCACAGGCTCCGGACACGCAGGCTCCGGACGCGCAGGCTCAGCGGCCACGGCTCACGGGCCCAGCCGCTCCGCAGCACGTGGGATCCTCCCGGACCGGGGCACGAACCCGTGTCCCCTGCATCAGCAGGCGGACTCTCAACCACTGCGCCACCAGGGAAGCCCACATTATCCCTATTTCTGGATGAAGAAACTGAGGCTCTAGAGATACCATATCAGAGAGCTAGAAAGGGATGGGCCTAGACTGGGGCCTGGGCAGCCCAGTGCTCACTGGCCCAAGTGGGTCGAGTGCCCTTTTCAGGATTGCCTTTGGGGTGAGATGGATCAGAGACCCTCGCTGATGAGGCCTGAGTCTCATACACACTCATTTCTGAGTTTGGCAGAGGACAGAGAGTGGTGGATTTCTAGAAGACAATCAGGGTACTCTTACCCAAAAAAGGTGGAGAAATAAAAGCCTTCTCCAGCAGAAACCCATTTCATAAAACACAGAAAGGAGAACCTGCTGGATGCATTGGTTGTAGCAGGGGCCTGCCTGGAGGCACCCAGGATGGTGCACCCCATCCCTGCAACCCTGACCCCCACCCCCCCGAAACCCTTTAAGCATCTCTCGAAAGCTTCTATGAACTGGGGAGCATATATGAATCCCCTGGTCTCAAACCAGTAAGGAGAATCCAGAAAGAAGCGCAAAATTCTTTAAGCAACGAAACAGAGGTCACTAAGTTCAGGCAGTGAATTTTGTACATGTGACTAAAAAGGGAGTTGCTTCGATCTCACCCAGAAACCATTTTTGGTTTTGTATCAAGTAATTTTAATAAGCTTGGTTATCTGGCTCCCCCATCCCAGCCAACAAAGTAACCAAGGGCATTCCCTGGCCCTTGGGAGCTCGTGTCACCTTTTGCTGCCCTACTCTCTCACCTCCAGCCAGCGGGGGCAGAAAGACTGGAACACAGATCTTAGTTATACAGCTCTGGGACCTTGAGGCCTCCTTCAATGAGTCAAGCACAAATGATTTCACAGTAACAGAGCCGGTGTTCCTGGGATAATTTTCATTCCACTTTAAACTTTAATGGTTTGTAAGAGCAATGAGTATGCTCAGTCATTGTGGCCACACAGTTTGGATATTGTGCTTGGCACCACTAAACTGGATCAGGGGAGTGCCTGCCAACTTGTGATTTGTAGATGGGTGGGGTAGAGAGCACAGTGTGTAAATCCCTCCCCTCATCTCTCTTTGTCATCGCTCCCAGTCTCACTCATCTCTGCTTCAGGGAAGGTATGGCCCAATGTGAACCTGCCCCCACCTTGGTTAATGCAAACAAGAGTGGGCTATCTCTCCACAAACTTACCTACAAAACAGACTCACAGACATAGAGAACAGACTTGTGGTTGCCAAGGGGGAGGGGGACTGGGGGAGGGAGAGAGTGGGAGTCTGGAATTAGCAGATGCAAACTGTTATATATAGGATGGATAAAAAAGAAAGTCCTACTGTAGAGCACAGGGAACTATATTCAGTCTCCTATGGTAAACCATAATGGAAAAGAATATGAAAAAGAATGTATATATATGTATAACTGAATCACTTTTCTGTTCAGCAGAAATTAACACATCATAAATCAACTATACTTGAATTAAAAAAAAAAAAAAGAGTGGGCTGCATCCTACCCATAGAGGTACTTTCTCTCTCTTCCAATATTGTGCCCGATGCCAAGGCAGATCCACATGGACGGAAGTATTCTTAAGAGAGAACCGGCTTTTCAATAGCAGAAAGAGCCAAAAGTCCTCCCACACTTCCTTAGGGAGACTTAAGGGACCCTGTGCATCTTCTGGTACCCAGCAGCAGTGAATGCCAAGGTTGAAAATTGGGGTTTGGGCTTGATTGACCGGGATGCTAATCCCAGCTCCCCATGTACTACCCTGTGCTCTGGGGCAATTTAGTTTTCCCCGGCTAGAAAATGGGTATAGGATCAGTACCTTACAGCCCAGCATGGCTGTGAGTCTCCAGTAAGATAATATATGCAAAGTGCTTAGCAGTGAGTCAACCCCCAGAATTCCTGGTTATCCCAGAAATGTTAACCTGCATGGTTATTACTACTATAATTGTTATGACTATTAGTAGCTATATAGGTAACTCAAAAGTGTTAAGAATGTTCCTTCTTTGAACAATGTCAAATTGTTTTGCCAGTGGTTTCTGTTTTCTTTTTTGATGTATAAAGCCAAAAAACCCAAAGACTATCTTTGGAGTTGGACAATCCTGGACTGAAATCTCCATTTGAATGCTTATTAACTGAGTAATTTAGGAATCATTACATTCAATCAGAAGCCTTATCAGGGTAGGCTGATCCCCATGGCTGGGGATCACCAGGAACAAGGAAACAACAATCCATTCAAGGATGGAGCAGCATTTGTGCCAGCGGTACCCATACTGAGGTCAGTAGGATAAGGCACTTTGTTTGGTTGCTAGGCAACAAGGGACCCGCTGTTCTGTAGTCCATCAATATCAACATGAAGCATTAACCAAACCACACTCCTGGTTCCACTTATATGATGGCTGCATTGAAATGCTGGGGAACAGAGAGGATTATGTAATGTGGAAAAAGTGAGAGTTGGCGCTGTGCAGCAAGGCTTCATTTCTGAAGCAGGAGTGACTCAATAGGGATCATCAGCTGGTTGTGGTTCCTGCTTAAATTGAAGATCTTAGAAGAAACATACTATGTAGTCCCATGCCAAGTCTGCCCCACAAAGTGAAGCAAAAATTTGGGAATTTTCAGCTAATGTGATCCACATCAACAAAGCAGGTAATTCTTGTTCAAAAGTATAGTTTGTTTTTTGTTTTTTTTTGCGGTACAAGTGCCTCTCACTGTTGTGGCCTCTCCCGTTGCGGAGCACAGGCTCCGGACGCGCAGGCTCAGCAGCCACTGCTCACGGGCCCAGCCGCTCCGTGGCATGTGGGATCTTCCCGGACCAGGGCACGAACCCATGTCCCCTGCATCGGCAGGCGGACTCTCAACCATTGCGCCACCAGGGAAGCCCCAAAAGTATAGTTTTAAAGAATGAGTAACTGTTTGGCTCTGAAATCACCAGTTTATCAGGATATTCCTTGTAAGGGTCATTATTTGTAGCTTTAATTATCCCAATATCCAACTCAATAATGCATCTCACTTTGACCTTATAGAGAAAGGCTTAGCCTCTGAAGTTCCCAAACAGATGTCAACACAGTTACACTTCAGAATATTCTAGATTATAAAGGTACTTGCCCTAGGGACTTCCCTGATGGTCCAGTGGTAAAGAATCTGCCTTCCAATGCAGGGGACGCAGGTTCGATCCCTGGTTGGCGAACTAAGATCCCACATATCACAGGGCAATTAAGCCCGTGCGCCACAACTATTGAGCTCGTGCGCCTCAATGAGAGAGCCAATGTGCCGCAAATTACAGAGCCCGTGCGCCCTGAAGCCCGTGCGCCACAACTAGAGAGAGAAAACCTGCATGCCACAGCTAGAGAGAAGCCCGCATGCCGCAACTAGGGAGAAACCTGAGCAGACTGTGTGCTGTAATGAAAAGATCCTGCATGCCTCAACAAAGATCCCGTGTGCCGCGACTAAGACCCGACGCAGCCAAAAAAAATAACGAAAACAAATAAATATCAAAAAAAATAAAGGTACTTGCCCTAGAATTTATGTGGTTTTCTACCTAGGAAGGAAATAAGCATTGCACTAGGCTATCAGATAACCTATCCATTTATTCATCAGTATGAATTGCCTCTACACTAGCTTTAAGTGAGTTGATGATGTGAAAGTCAATAACCTAGTATTTTGATCTGATTTCCTTAAGCATGCTCTTATTTATTAATTCAGGAATAACAAACAATAGGTTATATTTAATTGGAAACAGAATTTTCAACTGGACAGTCAGTGTAGTTTAAGTATTATATGTTTGGGTACAAGACCCCCAAGGGTATAGCCTGAAATCAAATAGATACAACTGGCTACGGGAAACACCAAAAGAGGCTAATTAGATAGAAATATGGAACACTGAAAAGGAAAAAAGGAGATATGTGGGAATTTTTGAGATTTTGAATCAATTTTGTGACTCTAAGAAAGAAGCTATGGGGAAAGGGTGGGGGAAAATGCAACAGTATACAAGAAACCAAGGGAGTACCAGAGTAACCACAGGTGAGCAGATTGGTCACAATTAGTCACTGCTCATTTGCAGCATCCCTCATCGCAGCTGTTTTGACACAAAGTAGCTGTTGGCCATATCTTTCTTCTACCCTGCTTGTTTCCACATGTGACTTTACTTAGAGAACTGGCCCCCACACCCAGGCCACAGAACTCTTCTGAGATAAATGGAGATGCTCGTGGAGCCACTAAAGGACAGGATTTCATTTGCCGTTGCTGAAAGCTAATGAGAAGAGTAAAAAAAAAGGCGCCTACAGGAATTATACTGGTGGGGCTCCTGGGAGGCTGCCTGGAACCCTGGCCAGGTAATAGCTCTGACAATTAAATTGTGGCCACTGAGCCAACACCAGCATCTGCCAGGTCAGGCTCAAGCTCTTCTCTTAGCTCCACATGGGTTTGGTCCAGATCAGACACCCTAGAAGTGCCTCATGCTAATACAAAACAGCTTGTTCTGAAAACTTAGTCTTGCCCGTGTCAGAGATGTCTTTGCTGATGTCTGGAAGATTGCACAAGGAGAAAAACATGTCTAGTCCAAACGGGTGAAAGGACCTAAAAAGGCTATGAGTAATCAAAAGATCAGGTGAACACACAAAGAAGTTTTCAAAGGACCTGGATGGATCCTCACGTGACCAACTCGCTGACCTTTAGGCTACTCTTAATCATGGATTCTCTTTCTAGAATAGATCAGAAGAGTTAAGAGAGAATCACATCAAATGACTCATGGAACCACCCTACTTTTCACAAATATTTACTGAGAATTTCCTCTGCTTCAGACACAGGGCTAGGTATTATGTGCTGGGTATAAAGCAGTAAATGAAACAGATATGGCTCTTGCTTGTTCTGAAAACTTGAGATGGCCCTCAACTAAAACATTAGCAAATAGGACCAAGCAGAACATTTACAGCATAATATATCCTAAGAGAATAGGATATATTCGAGTAATACAAGGATAGCTCAACAACAGTCAATCTATTAATATCACTAACCATAGTAACAGATCAAAGGAGAAAAGTCATTTGATCATCATAGGTGCCAAAAATCCATGTGACAGACTTCAGTATCCAGTAAAAACGTTAATAGATAGTAGATATAACCTGCCACAAGAAAAGCCATTTATAGTCTGATAAATATAAAAGGTTCAGACATATCCCATTTATAAAAATAATAAAAATATAAAATATTTGAAATAAATGTAGCAAAAAATGTATAAGATATATAAAGAAAACTTTAAAACACTACTCTCAAAAAGAAAACTTGAATAAATAGAAACCATACCATTATCTTGGGTAGAAATATTTAATATCTTAGAGATATTAATTCCCCCTAAATTGATCAATTAAAAGTGATTTTTTGGGCTTCCCTGGTGGCGCAGTGGTTGAGAGTCCACCTGCCGATGCAGGGGACACGGGTTCGTGCCCCGGTCCGGGAAGATCCCACATGCCGCGGAGCGGCTAGGCCCATGAGCCATGGCCGCTGAGCCTGCGCGTCCAGAGCCTGTGGTCCGCAACGGGAGAGGCCACAACAGTGAGAGGCCCGCGTACCGCAAAAAAAAAAAAAAAAAGTGATTTTTTTTTTTTAAGTGATATTCATCACAATAGTAAGGCTCCTCTCTGTCTCTGTCTCTTTCTTGCTTGCTTGTGCTCTTTTTTTTTCTTCCAGAACTTGACTAGCTGGTTTGAAAATACATAAGGAAAAGTAAACAAAATCAGATAAAAATTAAATTTAAAAGGGTAAACTATGAAAATCTGAAAAATAGGAGATTCAGTGACTAGACTACCTTATATAGGGATTAAACATAAAAACAATTAGCAATTAAACAGTTTTATTCTCGCATAGACAGACAAAACAATAAATATCAAGAGCCTAGAAATAAGCTTAAATATACATGTAGTCTCATATGTGCATATGATAAAGATTTTTCAAACTAGAGAGGAAAACACACATTATTCAAATGGTTTTGAAAAAACTGACTAACCATATTAAGAAAATATTAAGGCTGTATTACTCCTTCCATTGGACAGCTCAAAGATTTAAACATATGTATTGAAACAGTGAAACTGATAAAGTACTAGAAAAACAGAAAAAAGTCCAAAACGGTGAAGTTTTTCCTAAGCAAGATATTGAACACAAAAGCCAGACAGGAAATAAATGATAAATTTAAATCCATTTAAAGAAAAACAAAACAAAACAAAACTTTCACATGGCAGAAACGAGAACTGGGGAAAAAATGTCTCCAATACATATAATAAAAAGTAGCTATTTTTAAATGTTAAAAGAGCTCATATAAATCAAGAAGATGAATCAATCACGCAAAGGCAAATGGGACTGGGGAAAGATGAACTTTCAGTTTATAAAAAAAGAAACATAAACGGCTTGTAAACATGGAAAGATATTCAACTTACTCAAAGATAAGACAAAAGAATAAGATACCATTTCTCACTTATCAGATTGGCAAAGATGATAATATTTGATAATATACAATGCGGTCAAGAGTGTGGAGAAACAGGTTATCTTATAACCTGTTGGTAGAGCTAAAAGTAGGTACTAACTCTTCAGAAAGCAGCTTGGAAATAGGTGTCAAATTTTAAATGTACAAATTCCTTGACCCAGCAAAGTAAAATCTGTCTATCTAATACCTATACTTCACTTCAACATTCCGACCTAAACAGAAACAACCTAAACAGGCATCAGTAGGAGATAATAAATATAGCTAAACTTTAGATGTATTAACACAGAAAGATGCCCGAGGTATATTATTAAGTTTAAGAAGCAGTACTGTTCTATTTATTAAAAATTACGCTACCAAATTTATGCTTGTATATGCATTCACTATTACTATAAAAACATATAAGAAACTGTTAACTACAGTTATCACTGATTAAGGGGCTGGGAATTGGGAGTTATGGAAAGTAGCATTTTACTTTTTACTTTATATCTTTAAATATTATTTAACCTTTTTCTTTGCCATGCATACTTATTGCTTTCTTATAAAAAGACTTTCCTACTTTGCTGCACTGTGTTTTTAAACAAGGATTACACAGGTAGTAGTATTGTTTTGGATAAAGGCTGAACTTGCTAAAAACGTTGAATGTGCCATCTAAACTCTCAGTTATCTGAATGAAACAAACTCCAATCTTCGTGAAATATATTTAAGTGGCAAGCTGGTTTTTAAAGACTGAAGTAATCTCTCTTCAAAAGCATTCACTTCCAAAACTTACAACTGGATACATTCTGAAATACAGATTTTCCCCCATGACAAATGATAATTCTCCAAGCAATATGACTGACATACCTGTATAGATGTGTATGTTTTAAAAGTATATTTTATAATTAAAAAAACCCAGTAAAGATCTACAAATAATAAAGATGGTGTTGCTGTGATAAGCTGAAGCTGATAAAATTTCCATTATGGAATATTACCTGGAAGAGGTTAAGATGTTAAGAATTTATAGGAAACTGAAATAAAAACAAGCACCTGAATATGACATATCACAGATGGAATTTAATTTAAATAGTCCATATCTTTTTGTACACCCTAGCCACTTTCATTACCATTCAAATGAAAGCATTACCTAATTAGCATGTAATTACTCTGTAATCTTTGTTTAAAAATGGCTTGAAATTTTAGTATTTTTTCTGTACTTAAAATCCTAGCAAAGCAATTTAAAAGTTTAAATGCAAAATAAGTATAGCACCAAAATGCAGTCACCACATTGCTCGATATCTCATGATTTAGGAGGATTTTTGAGCTTTATTTCCCGGCATGGAACCTCAACGGAGTCATTATGCCTATAAGACCTAATAATGATCAGATGTTTCAACTTGGACTTAATGAATGAAGAGGGAGAACAGCCAGTCCTCTATTATGCTGTAAAGTCAGATGACAATTGGTAATCAAGAACAAAGATTAATAAGCGAACTTCAGTTTTTATCTAAAGTATAAAATTAGGAAGTCAAGTATGAAATCTGTAGATGTTGGTCAAATGTTTTTTTAATTCACTGAATTTTTCCTGGGTTAGACAGAGTAATCATTTATTACTGCTTCTAGCAGTATTGGACTTTGCACTCTAATACAAATTGAAGTTAGAGATGAACAAAACTAGGTCTGTGACAACTTGTTCAATCACTCTTTTCGTTCTTTTTTTTTTTTTTTTTTTTGGCAGTACACGGGCCTCTCACTGTTGTGGCCTCTCCCGTTGCGGAGCACAGGCTCCAGACGCGCAGGCTCTGCGGCCATGGCTCACGGGCCCAGCCGCTCCGCGGCACGTGGGATCTTCCCGGACGGGGGCACGAACCCGTGTCCCCTGCATCAGCAGGCGGACTCTCAACCACTGCTCCACCAGGGAAGCCCTGTTCAATCACTCTTAATGTCTTCAGTTAGAACAAGAAAC
The DNA here is from genome assembly GCF_964270905.1 of Leucopleurus acutus. Lineage (NCBI taxonomy): Eukaryota > Metazoa > Chordata > Mammalia > Artiodactyla > Delphinidae > Leucopleurus > Leucopleurus acutus. The sequence goes on along the minus strand of NC_139145.1, from coordinate 56,076,842 downwards.
AATAGCATGTCGAGTTGAATTCATCAATAATCTAGGCCTAACGAGAGAGAATGTATTCAAACCTTCTGAAAGGGAATAAATTAACTGTTTAACTTTTGCCTGCTTTGTTTATCAGTGCTAGTCCAGAGAGGATGTAGGTTTGGGTGAGAAAGCAGCCCACCGTATAACTGAGTAGAAAGCATCCCAGACCAGGAAAGAAGGGCTCTGGGTCCCAATTCTGGCTCTGCCAGGAGTGAGCTGGGTGATTTGGAGGAAACGACTGAATCTCTGGCTCACTCAATTTCTCATCTGAGAAAGGAAGGGATTGAATTAGGCTTCTAAGAGCCCTTTTAGCTCTTGATCCATAAATAACACTTGTGACTTTTGCCTGGAAAACAATGGTAGAGAATCTGAAGAAATAGGTGGACACTGTGTTGTCACCTATGACTATATCAGTACATCTGGATCAGTGACTTCTCCTAAAACATGTAGGATGATTGACTCATACATGTGTGAGTACTATAAGCACTGTGCTAGTTGCTACAAAATATACTGGTGAATAAAAGACACCTCCCTACCCTTGTGGAGTGTATGTAGTAGTGTTATTAGATGGGGTGAGAGGGAAGTGGAGTGAGACACAAGCAGTTAAAATAAATTAGATTGTTCATTGAATTACAGTTTCAAATACTTTGGTAAAGTCTTCTAAAAACCAGTATGCCAAGTATCCAAACTCTGAGACTGATACAATTCACGTTAACGTGACATGGCAAATTCAGTCTAGTACACATGAATAGCTTTTCAAACTAATCCATGTATGTTACTAATACTGCCTTTTCTCTCTTAAAACAAACAAACAAACAAACCAATTTTTGTATTCAGGAGTCATCAGTGGTAATATTGTAATCTTATTTTTTAGTTATTATAGGTATATTATAAAACAAATAATTATCTTAATGTTAAGGACCTAGAATTTCAGCATAAAAGGAAATACATGCAAGTATAAAATCAACCAAAAAAACATATTATTTGAAAATATCAGTAGGAAATCATGATTTTCTTTTCCACTTCATTTTTATGTCCTGGCTTTGCCTACTGAAAATACATAGAAACAATGATCATCCAGGAGTGATGAGCAATTCTAGCACCCAGATTGTGGTCTCTAAATGCTATGTCTCTCTAAAAGGAACCAGAGTTCTTAGAAAAGGCTGAGTGTAGGTCTGGAACAGGAAATGAACGAGATGAGCCTGGGAAATTGGCTTAAGCCTGGGCTAGTAAGCAAGGAAGCCATTAAAGACTAATAGGGAAAATGCCAAAAGACACAGAGCCCAACCATAAGGTGTTTCCACTGTACTAAATACAGGGCAACTTGAATATCAAAAAGAATAATTATAACAGATTGAAACCCATCTAACAATAATATTAAAACAACAACAACACTGTTTCCGGGGCACACCTTATTGCTCTGAAAACTGATAAATAAAGGAAAAGAATAAAGAATTTCTCTTGCCTTTCTTATATCTCAGGGCAACCAAATGGTTGATGAGGTAAATTTCTTCATAGAAGAATTCCAGCTAATTAGGAAGGACAGACAGAAATAATCACCATTTTGCAACCTTAATAAAATCATGGATGCAGGCAATGCTAAAATTATGTGAAATGTTGTTGGGCAAAGTTGATAAAGGAGGGATCAAGCTGAAAGCATATAAACCCACCCCTCACTCCCCAAAAGTGGGGCAAACAGACATTATATGCCTCAGAACACAATATAATAGAAAGTATACAGTGCCACCTGTGAAACATTCTTGCCTAAAATATGAACTAGAATCTAATGATGCCTCTAAATCTAGCCACCAATTATAAGAAATATGGATGACAGAAGAACAAGTTAAATAATACCACAGTGAAGCCATCAGACAAATCCTGAATATGTAACAGGACATAGGATGGCTGACTCAATTTCTCCAACAAATCAATGGTATAAAAAAAGGGGGGCTGTGATGAAAGAGATCTAGGAGACAAAAAAAAAAAAAACCAAATGCATCTTGTGGTCATGTTTTAATGCTGATTTAGACCAAACTTTTACAGAGACATCTTTGAAACAACTTGGGAAATTAGGTATTACGTGTTTTTAAGGAATCTGTCAATTTTTTATGAGTGATAATAGCATAGTAACTATATAAAATATTCCTTAACATTTAAAAATGCATACTGAAGTATTTGTGTCATTATGGTTGACACCATGTCTAAAACTGGCCTTAAATGCTCTAGCCCCGTTCCTCACCCAAGTCCTATGAGGCGAGATGAAACAAGACTGGCATAAAGTTGATTATTGTTGAAGGTTGGCGGGTGGGTCTACGAAGATTGTAAACTCACTCTCGCTTTTTTGTGTATACTGAACAATTTCCATAATAAAACATTTAAAAAAAAGTACACACTTCCAGGGGCTTCCCTGGTGGCGCAGTGGTTGAGAACCTGCCTGCCGACGCAGGGGACACGGGTTCGGGACCTGGTCTGGGAGGATCCCACATGCCGCGGAGCAGCTGGGCCCGTCGCGTCTGCAGCCTGTGCTCCACAGTAAGAGAGGCCGCGGCGGTAAGAGGCCCGCGCACTGCGATGAAGAGTGGCCCCCCGCTCGCCGCAACTGGAGAAGGCTCTTGCGCGGAAACAAGGACCCGACACAGCCAAGGGTAGATAAATAAATAAATAAACGTACACACTTCCAGAGAAATATTTGCTACTGTACACATATCTATATTCAGCCAGGCTTCACTTGCTCCTAGTAGTTTCTCACTTTTTCTCAGGGCCCTGGTCGCTGTCTTGTTAAATTTCCATTTTGTTGATTTCCCAGTTTTCTCTGAAGTCAGCACATGTCTAATTCCACTTGTCTCCTCTTGTTGTCTTCACAGGGCTCTTGAGATGGGACCTTGTAAATATAACGAGTTTCCTGTGCTCTTAGATAACATAAAACCCTGTGTCTATTTTCTCAATCATCTCAGGTTGCCCTTTATTTTTCTTCCTGAGAAACTTTTCAATTTGTGTTGGATTTGTGGTTGAATTTCCTGATATATACTTCTTTCTAGGAAAGAACTTCAGGAATTCAAGATACCGTTTCAACCTTTACATTTAGAACCTCAAACAAACAGATGATTAATATTTAACTCATTTCATACCAGTAAAAACAGAAGGAGAATGTGTTCTACATTATAGAAGGCTGCTTTCTGTTCACAGAACTTCTTCACTCCTCGTAGGCATGGCTGACATAGAAAGATTGTTCACGATTTATTTTTTTTAGAATTCGGTATGCCATGTTGATCATATACAACGTAGCCTTCAAGTGCACATCTCAAAATAGGCCACACAACATTCACACACTAGACTGGTATCAGCTAAAACCGGGTCATGAATCATCATCTATTTACAGGCCTACTGTGAAGAAAGCTGCTGATGAGGGAATGTCAGCCCATATTTGCTAAGCACGTACTGTACACGAGGCTCTGTATTAGCTACTCCACATACACCGTTGCATTAATGATAGTTAATAGTAATAAAAGCAGACGTTATCATTACAAAGATCATTTGCTGGCATCTGCTGTTTTCCACTTGATATATTTTCCATTTGAACAGATGAAAGCTCTGAGGTTACTGCAGCTATTCTTAAGTGAGGTTCGGTAACTTACTCAAGTTTACTCAGTTATTAAGTGGTGAACTCTGACTCCCAGACCTCTGTTGCCCCCGCTAGTTTTTTCCATCAGTCATTTGCATATGACTTGCATGATCTTTGCCGCCTCACATACCTTTTGTACAATTATTTACATAATATTTTAAACTTGACGTTTTTTTCCTTAAGTGTATTTACCCAAAAAGGAAATGAAATATCGCTGACATAAGTGGAAAATGAATATAATTTGCCATGAATAGAAGGTAACCATATAAATAAATACAATGAAATTTTGGCCTCTGCAGCTGGAGACTGGCTCTCACTCTGATGGAGCAGACTGATTCCTCTCCTCGTCTCTCACTACCCCATGGAGCATACCACCTAAGTCATCTTGTGTACCGTTCGTGGTGTGGGTACCCTATTCTAGGCAAACCTTTGTTTAATGTCATCCAGTGTGGCTTCAAATAGGTGAATCTATTATGGATCACGGGTCTCTTGTTATAAAACTGAAATCGAGTAAAAGCTCACTTATACTTTGGCAAACACACTACTGACATGAGGCATGAAAGCTTGAAAGAAAAGCTTAGTTCAAACAACTAGATTAGAAAACAGAGATATAAATAGAAACTTAATGAATAAACGGGAAATTGTATTTCTTGCCAACAAATTTTGACCATGTTCAGTTTTCTGGTGAGATAGAGTTATTTTATATGTAGCTATGCAAAAAATATGTGTATGCATATTTGTGGGTGTGTATATGTATGTGTATACATATATACATACATATATATATACACACACACACCCCTACACATGTATCTCAATATATGTATCATTCCATTTTTACTGGGCATGCTTATGCTGTGCATGGGCCTCCTGAGGATTACGTATGCCCAAACTAAAATGGTCCTGTAGTGATGCTTGTGTATAGGCTACAGTCCTGATTTATGCACAAGAAGCCAATTCAGAAGCACTGTAAGCAGAATGTCAATCATAGCCATTATCTGGCTGAACACTGCACATTCATTAACTAGCCGGAAGATCCCTCCTGACGGTTTTGGGTTGGCATGTGTGTGGACAGAGGGGTTAAGAATGTCAAATCTATTTAATAAGCAATGGAAAGCTCATTCTTTACCTTTTTTTTTTTTTTTTTTTTTTTAGTTCAAAGGTTAAGACCTAAGAACTTTGGTCTAAGATCACAAAGCTCTCTGTAGGCTGGAGTTGGATGTCTTTGGATATTAAAAAAGTTCAAAAACCTCTCTTTTGTGAGAAAAATTTCCTACTGGAAGGCAAAACAATTGGGTAGAAATAAAAGTGACTTTGGAGTCAGATAGATCTAAAGTGGAAATCCCCACTCTCTACCTACAAGCTGTAAGACTGTATCTATGCCTTAATTTCCTCGTTCACCAAGTGAGGAAAGTAGCTCCTTCAGAGGATTTTCATAAGTTTAAACAAGAAAATGTTTGTAAATTATTAAGCCCAGTGCTTGGCCCATTCTATCATCCATTTATTTATTCATCAAACACTGAGTATCGTTATATGCCAGACCCTGTGCTAGGTGGAGACACAGCAGCAAATGAGGCAGCCATGGTGCTCCAGCAGGGAAGCCAGATGAAGAAGATGATGAATGCGCTATAAAAGCAATTGGGAAATAAATTAAATGAGATAGACAGTAAATGGTGGGCATTGTAGTTAGCAAAATTCTCTCTGAGGAAATTTAGTCTGATTAAGCATTTAATCTGAGACCTGACAGTTGAGATTGAGCCAGCCATGGGAGGAAACTGGTGGTATTTGAGGGGGAGGGAGGGGCAGTGGGAAAACAGGAGGCCGTTACTATAGTCTGGGTGGAGATAATGGTGACTTGGGTGAGGGCAGTAGCAGTAAAGATGGATCTGAAAGTTGTAATTAATATTCATTCTCTTCTCCTAAAATTTCTTCCAAAAGAAAATTATATCATTGAATAATTTCCACCAGTAGAAATTCAAAGGAAGAAAGTAAAAATGCTTCTTACATGTAATGCAGGTTCTTAAGATCTCCAAGCCTAATGGCCTTCCTTTCTATGAATAATTTTTCTTCTGGACCAGACCTTGAGATTAGATATGTTACTATGACAAATAGGTCTGCTTTAGATTTGATTATTATTTTCATTTAGTATTGCCTGTTCAGGAAATACTACCAATTTATTCTTGGTAATAAAACTTTTCAGAGATAATATATATGAAAAAAGAATGAATGTTCTCTTTTCCCTTTATGGAAACTCACTCAGCTGACTCACTGGCAAAGAAATTTAATCATAGAAGTTAATTGTCGTGTTGTGGTCCCTCTGCCACCGGTAAGGGCAATTCTTGAGTGGCTTGTTGGGACAGCCACAAATACCCTAAGTGAAAGGCATGAGATAGGACATGTTCCACAGAGAAAAACAACTCTCAGTTCACATTCTTCCTTTCAGTGCTAATACTGGCTTGATTTGGAGAACAGGCAATGGAGACCCAATACTCGGTCTGTTTCCCCAGACAACTGGCTCAGGGAAGTGTTCTCTCCGTAGGAACTCTTGTTCTTGAACTCATGTACTTGAAAGCACAGACAACCTACATGCCTTCTACTTTTGCAGTTCCTGATTGGAGAACCCCTCCTTCCCTAGCTGCCTTTCTCTTGCCTTGAGGTATGGATCTCCAACACTGTGCTAGCCTCGACTTGTCTTGGATGGTTATTTAATTTAAGGAAACCAATTATCAGTGATGAGTGAGCAACGTCTTTAAACTTGCAGGTATGATCAGGGAAGGATTTCTTGCTACTTAACAATCCTAATTGCCTTGGAATGGATTTGGAAGCCACACTGGAGGATCATCACTGAAATGGTCTGAAACAGCTCACCCTTTGCCCTACTTTCCCCCCTCCTTTGGTCATTTTTATGTGGCTGTACATATAACTGCATTTGTGCACAACTTAGCACTGCCTTCATTTCTACAGCTGATGGGTGCTTCGAGACATGTACACATAAAGCAGTCAGCTACTTGTTAATGCCCTCCCATGGGTAAAATTAATTGGAGGTGTTCCTATTAAAAAAAAAATGATTCAACCGCTGATGCACATATCAGAGAAAACATCATCAGTAGAGTGAGGTGGGAACAGCATGGGCTTTGGAAGCAGGTTGAACCAGGTTGGGTCAGGGTTCCAGTACACACTAACTGTGTGATCTCAGGAGTAAAAATGGGGATATATTAATAGCACATACCTCACAGAAATCTTATGGGGATTCGATATCATAGTGTAGTGAAGCAGCTCAAAGTCTGGCGTGTAATAGACATTCAATAATCATTTTTGTTACCACTACAAGTTGCCACTATTCTTTTGGATTGAATAAAGAGTATAGAAGAATTGCCTCTGGCTGAAAATGAGTTTCCCATAAGGATCTACTAATGACTTTGGTAGAATATCTTCTCTTTTGTATAATTTCTGCCTTGGACCTGCTTCAATACACTGCTAGGTGTTCCTTTATCTCATTGTGGGGGCAGAGAGTGTGCCTCAGTCTTTGTGTATCCTCAGTGTCCTGCAAAGGGCCTGGTGCATGGTAGGCACACTCAATACATATGTGTTGAATAAAAGAATCAAGCTCAAATAACTTATTTTCTATAATCTTCTGAGCCTCAGATGCTGAAAGGGTTGAAAAATCAGACTTGTTTTAAAATGAAACTAAAAAAAAAGTTCACGAACTTTTACAGCTGTTCAATACAGTATTATTGGACAAATCCTAAGTATTAAAAATACTTTTAAAAATTTTGTAGATTTCAGGCAGCTGGATTTAAAAACAATTCCAAATAATCTCCATTTTCTTTAAGCCAATCCATTCTTGATCTGACTTAAAAAAAATTCAGAGACATAATTTTGTAAACAAAAGACTTCGCTAATTTTTCATAGTGAGATTCCCATAGATATAAAAACCAGAATTTTAAAAAATCTACTTAAAATACATTTTAAAACTATACTTAATAATACTGTATTGTACATTTGAAAGTTGCTACAAGAATAGATCTTAAAACGTTTTGATCACAAGAAAAAAACAGTTTGTAACTATGAATGGTGATGGATGTTAACTAGACTTACTGGGGTGATCATTTCACAATACATACAAATATGGAATCATTATGTTGTACACCTGAAACTAACATGTTATACATCAATTACGTCTTTAAAAATGTATTTTCAGTAAACATTTAACAGAGAAGCAACTAATTAACTTACTAAAGAGTAGGAGAGTGATATTACTTCAAGATGTACACATGTCGTTAGACTTGAAAGACAAAACTGTCCAAAAGGAAAGGTTGTGTTCTCTGTCAACAGATGCTTCTTTAGAGATTTTCAGGTAGAACTTTTAGGAGGGTGTTTTGAGTCAGTGATGGTGGCTGGGATTGGGGGTAAAAACATGACAACTGAAGACAAATGCAAGGTCTACTCTGGGGGGGGGGGGGGTCTTTGTAATATCATCCCAAATCAAGAAACAACCACACAGCTCTACCCACCACCAGTCCCTCCCGTCAGGAAACTTCCACAAGCCTCTTAGATAGCCTCATCCACCAGAGGGCAGACAGCAGAAGCAAGAAGAACTACAATCCGGCAGCCTGTGGAACAAAAACCGCATTCACAGAAAGACAGACAAGATGAAAAGGCAGAGGGCTATGGACCGGATGAAGGAACAAGATAAACCCCAGAAAAACAACTAAATGAAATGGAGATAGGCAACCTTCCAGAAAAAGAATTCAGAATGATGATAGTGAAGATGATCCAGGACCACGGAAAAAGAATGGAGACAAAGATCAAGAAGATGCAAGAAATGTTTAACAAAGATCTGGAAGAATTAAAGAACAAACAGAGATGAACAATACAATAACTGAAATGGAAAATACACTGGAAGGAATCAATAGCAGAATAACTGAGGCAGAAGAACGGATTAAGTGACCTGGAAGACGGAATGGTGGAATTAACTGCTGCAAAACAGAATAAAGAAAAAAGAGTGAAAAGAAATGAAGACAGCCTAAGAGACCTCTGGGACAACATTAAATGCAACAACATTCGCATTATAGGGGTCCCAGCAGGAGAAGAGAGAGAGAAAGGACCTGAGAAAATATTTGAAGAGATTACAGTCGAAAACTTCCCTAACACGGGAAAGGAAATAGTCACCGAAGTCCGGGAAGTGCAGAGAGTCCCAGACAGGATAAACCCAAGGAGAAACATGCCGAGACACATAGTAATCAAATTGGCAAAAATTAAAGACAAAGAAAAATTATTTAAAGCAGCAAGGGAAAAACAACAAATAACATACAAGGGAACTCCCATAAGGTTAACAGCTGATTTCTCAGCAGAAATTCTACAAGCCAGAAGGGAGTGCATGATATACTTAAAGTGATGAAAGGGGAGACCCTAAAACCAAGATTACTCTACCTGGCAAGGATCTCATTCAGATTCGATGGGGAAATCAAAAGCTTTACAGACAAGCAAAAGCTAACAGAATTCAGCACCACCAAACCAGCTCTACAACAAATACTAAAGGAACTTCTTTAAATGGGAAACACAAGAGAAGAAAAGGACCTACAAAAACAAACCCAAAACAATTAAGAAAATGGTAATAGGAACATACATATCGATAATTAACCTTAAATGTGAATGGATTAAATGCTCCAACCAAAAGACACAGGCTTGCTGAATGGATACATAAACGAGACCCATATATATGCTGTCTACAAGAGACCCACTTCAGACCTAGGGACACATACAGAGTGAAATGAGGGGATGGAAAAAGATATTCCATGCAAATGGAAATCTAAAGAAAGCTGGAGTAGCAATACTCATATCAAATAAAATAGACTTTAAAATAAAGAATGTTACAAGAGACAAGGAAGGACAGGACACAACATAACGATCAAGGGATCAATCCAAGAAGAAGATAGAACAATTATAAATAAATATGCTCCCAACATAGGAGCACCTCAATATATAAGGCAACTGCTAACAGCTGTAAAAGAGGAAGTGGACAGTAACACAATAATAGTGGGGGACTTTAACACCTCATTTACACCAATGGACAGATCATGCAAACAGAAAATTAATAAGGAAACACAAGCTTTAAATGACAAAATAGACCAGATAGATTTAACTGATATTTATAGAACATTCCATCCAAAAACAGCAGATTACACTTTCTTCTCAAGTGTGCACGGAACATTCCCCAAGATAGATCACATCTTGGGTCACAAATCAAGCCTCAGTAAATTTAAGAAAAGTGAAATCATATCAAGCATCGTTTCTAACCACAACGCTATGAGATTAGAAATGAATTATGGGGGAAAAAAACGTAAAAAACACAAACACATGGAGGTTAAACAATACGTTACTAAATAATCAAGAGATGACTGAAAAAGTCAAACAGGAAATCAAAAAATACCTAGAGACAAATGACAGTGAAAACAGTATGATCCAAAACCTATGGGATGCAGCAAAAGCAGTTCTAAGAGGGAAGTTTATAGCTATACAAGCCTACCTCAAAAAACAAGAAAAATCTCAAATAAACAATCTAAACTTACACCTAAAGGAACTAGAGAAAGAAGAACAAACAAAACCCAAAGTTAGCAGAAGGAAAGAAATCATGAAGATCAGAGCAGAAATAAATGAAATAGAAACAAAGAAAGCAATAGCAAATATCAATAAAACTAAAAGTTGGTTCTTTGAGAAGATAAACAAAATTGATAAACCATTAGCCAGACTCATCAAGAAAAAGAGGGAGAGGATTCAAATCATTAAAATTAGAAATGAAAAAGGAGAACTTACAGCAGACACCACAGAAATACAAAGCATCCTAAGAGACTACTACAAGCAACTCTATGCCAATAAAATGGACAACCTGGAAGAAATGGACAAATTCTTAGAAAGGTATAACCTTCCAATATTGAACCAGGAAGAAATAGAAAATATGAACAGACCAATCACAAGTAATGAAATTGAAACTGTGATTAAAAATCTTCCAGCAAACCAAAGCCCATGACCAGATGGCTTCACAAGAGAATTCTATCAAACATTTAGAGAAGAGCTAACACCCATCCTTCCCAAACTCTTCCAAAAAGTTGCAGAGGAAGAAACACTCCCAAGCTCATTCTGAGGCCACCATCACCCTGATACCAAAACCAGACAAAGATACTACAAAAAAAAGAAAATTACAGACCAATATCACTCATGAATATAGATGCAAAAATCCTCAACAAAATACTAGAAAACAGAATCCAACAACACAATAAAAGGATCATACACCACAATCAAGTGGGATTTATCCCAGAGACATAAGGATTCTTCAATATATGCAAATCAATCAATGTGATACACCATATTAACAAATTGAAGAATAAAAACCATATGATCAACTCAATAGATGCAGAAAAAGCTTTTGACAAAATTCAACACCCATTTTTGATAAAAACTCTCCAGAAAGTGGGCATAGAGGGAACCTACTTTAACACAATAAAGGCCATATACGACAAACCCACAGCAAACATCACTCTCAATGGTGAAAAACTGAAAGCGTTTCCTCTAAGATCAGGAACAAGACAAGGATGTCCACTCTCACCACTATTATTCAACATAGTTTTGGAAGTCCTAGCCACGGCAATCAGAGAAGAAAAAGAAATAAAAGGAATACAAATTGGAAAAGGAGAAGTAAAACTGTCACTGTCTGCAGATAACATGATATTATACATAGAGAATCCTAAAGATGCAACCAGAAAACTACTAGAGCTAACCAATGAATTTGGTAAAGTTGCAGGATACAAAATTAATGCACAGAAATCTCTTGCATTCCTACACACTGATGATGAAAAATCTGAAAGAGAAATTAAGGAAACACTCCCATTTACTATTACAACAAAAAGAATAAAATACCTAGGAATAAACCTACCTATGGAGACAAAAGACCTGTATGCAGAAAACTATAAGACACTGAGGAAAGAAATTAAAGATGATACCAATAGATGGAGAGATATACCATGTTCCTGGATTGGAAGAATCAATATTGTGAAAATGACTATACTACCCAAAGCAATCTACAGATCCAATGCAATCCCTATCAAATTACCAATGGCATTTTTTACAGAACTAAAACAAAAAATCTTAAAATTTGTATGGAGACACAAAAGACCCCGAATAGCCAAAGCAGTCTTGAGGGAAAAAAATGGAGCTGGAGGAATCAGACTCCCTGACTTCAGACTATACTACAAAGCTACAGTAATCAAGAAAATATAGTACTGGCACAAAAACAGAAATATAGATCAATGGAACAGGATAGAAAGCCCGGAGATAAACCCATGCACCTATGGTCAACTAATCTATGACAAAGGGGGCAAGGATATACAATGGAGAAAAGACAGCCTCTTCAATAAGTGGTGCTGGGAAAACTGGACAGCTACATGTAAAAGAATGAAATTAGAACACTCCCTAGCAGCAGACACAAAAATAAACTCAAAATGGATTACAGAACTAAATGTAAGACCAGGCACTATAAAACTCTTATAGGAAAACATAGGAAGAACACTCTTTGACATAAATCACAGCAAGATAGTTTTTGATCCATCTCCTAGAGTAATGGAAATAAAAACAAAAATAAACAAATGGGACCTAATGAAACTTCAAAGCTTTTGCATAGCAAAGGTAACCATAAACAAGACGGAAAGGGAACCCTCAGAATGGGACAAAATATTTGCAAACGAATCATTGGACAAAGGATTAATCTTCAAAATATATAAACAGCTCATGCAGCTCAATATTAAAAAACCAAACAACCCAATCAAAAAATGGGCAGAAGACCTAAACAGACATTTCTCCAAAGAAGACTTACAGATGCCCAAGAAGCACATGAAAAGCTGCTGAACATCACTAATTATTAGAGAGATGCAAATCAAAACTACAATGAGGTATCACCTCATACCAGTTAGAATGGGCATCATCAGAAAATCTACAAACAACAAATGCTGGAGAGGATGTGGAGAAAAGGGAACCCTCTTGCACTGTTGGTGGGAATGTAAATTGATACAGCCACTATGGAGAACAGTATGGAGGTTCCTTAAAAAACTAAAAATAGAATTACCATATGATCCAGCAATCCCACTACTGGGCATATACCGAGAGAAAACCACAATTCAAAAAGACACATGTACCCCAATGTTCATTGCAGCACTATTTATAGTAGCCAGGTCATGGAAGCAGCCTAAATGCCCATTGACAGATGAATGGATAAAGAAGAAGTGGTACATATATACAATGGAATATTACTCAGCCATAAAAAGGAATGAAATTGGGTCATTTGTAGAGACGTGGATGCATCTAGAGACTGTCATACAGAGTGAAGTAAGTCAGAAAGAGAAAAACAAATATCATATATTAATGTATATATGTGTAACCTAGAAAATTGTACAGATGAACTTGTTTGCAGAGCAGAAATTGAGGCACAGAAGTAAAGAAAAAAACGTATGGACACCAAGGGGGGAAAGCAGCGGGGGGGAAGGTGGTGCTGTGATGAATTGGGAGATTGGGATTGACATGTATACACTGAAGTGTATAAAATGGATGACTAATAAGAACCTGCTGTATAAAAAAGAAAGAAACAACCACAGAAGGTAATCAAATTCATGAGAAAATCAGCAAAACTACAAGAGTCCTTTCTCTTTGTAGCAATGAACTTTGGTCAATTCTCTAGAAAGACATGTTTTTCCTATTTGCTTATTCTTTAATAATTGTTCTTTCCTTCTCTTATCTGTCCCGTCTGGTGAACTCCTACTCACTCTGAAAAGCCCAGCTCCCGTGTTTCCTTCTCTCTGGAGCTGTTTCTAATCTTTCTCTTCTCACTGCCAGGCAGAATAGATACCTGCCTTCTCAGCACTGTGACATGTTGTATTGCAACAGCTTTGTCTTTGTCTTTTTCCCCACTAGACCAGGGGTCAGCAAACTATGATGCATGGGCCAAACCTGACCTGTTGCCTGTTTCTGTACAGTCTGTAAATTGAGAATGGCTTTTATTAATACATGGCCAAGTGATGGAAAGAAAATCATAAGGAGAATATTTCATGACATGTTAAAATGATAACGAGAGTCAATTTGTACTATCTGTGGTTACTTCCATGTTACAATGGCAGAACTGACAGAGACCATATGTTGGGACAGAGACCATATGTAGCCCACAAAGCATAAGATATTTATTACCCAGCCTTTTACTGAAAAAGTAACTGTTGCCACCAACTGCTCTGTGGGCAGGGACCATCATGTCACAGTCATGTAGCTGACATGTCCTGTTACCATATGCTGAGCACGATGCTTTACCTTCCTTGATCCAACAACCCTAAGACGGAACTGCTATATCATTTCCATTTTACAGATGAAGCGACTGAGGCACAGAGATGTTGAGAACTTCTCTGAGAGTTATATGAGTAGCAGCTTGTAAATATGGGATTCAAATCTAGGTCTGTCTGCCTCCAGCCGTCAGCAGGCACCCATGTGGTCATCATCACCCAGGCCCTGAGGGCGGTACTTGGCACTGTTTGGGGAATAAATCCGTTACATCTCTCCCTGTTGCCCTCAACTGTATTCCTCTATTTAGAGGAAGGAACTCCAAAACAACTTCCATGAGTTTTTCTGAGTACAGTGAGCCCATTACTAGTAGACGGGTTAATTAATCTATTAATGGTATGTGTTGAACATATCCCATGGGCCAGGCTCTGTTGCAGGGCTGAGATACAGAAAAGAAGGAGCGTGCTGTCTAGAGAGGAATCCTGGGCCCTGAATATTGGAATAAGGAGGCAGAAAGCTCTTTCTGGACCCTATCCAGCAGGGTAGATGAGTAGCAGATACAAGGTTTCATGGAAGCTTCATGGTAAATGTTCTTGTATTGTTTTCATAGGGAAGCCCTCACTGATTTTGTTTAAGTGTTTTCCCCTCATGGGGACGATCTGGTGATCAATTTAGATCGGACTGTGCTTGCTACCACAACAGTGAAGGTTTTCTACTTTGCTCACGACTTCGTCTCCCCATGCTTAGGAAGGAAACAGCTGTGTTTTCCATGTCCCTGTCACTACTTGGGTATTTACTGCAACCCTTGGAGTACAGTGATTCCTTTAATGACCACATACAGCCTGAGGGCCAAAGGGAAGGTGGAAGGGAGAGGACGGGGTGGGGAAGAGTGGGGGCATCCACTAATTAGTTGTGTGACCCTGTCACTTAAAATGCTTCCTGTGTTTTATTTTCTTTACTTGGAAAATGAGGATAATAACAGTAATTACCTTGTAGGGTTGTTGTGAGGATTAAATGAGACAAATACAAGGATCTTTTGCACCGTAAGTTCTCAAATATTAACTGCTGCCTTGACCATTACTCCTACCAGTGTTCTAACTACTGCTGTCATAGTATTACTAGGTTCTAGAAATCTAGCCTTGAAAAGAGCAGGCGGAGTCAGGCTAAGGGCATATGCCGAGTGTTGTGAAGTGTGCTAAGCAGTAATGGAATCATTATAACAGTTTCATAGTGTGCTATTTGCTGGAATGTTTTTCCAGGCAAAATATTATCTTGAGATCCCTACCTGAAGCCCCTCTGGTGTCCAGTTTAGGGGGTCTGATTGGAAGTCATGTCTTCATTCTTTAAGACCATGGGTCCAAGCTGGCACCTCTAACGCTATGTTGCTTATAGTCCCTCAACACCTCCTCACCAAAGCTCTCGTCCCCAGCTGGTCATAGGCACCGCCCAGCCATGCACCTGCCTCCAAGTTTCATCTTGCTCAGGGCTCTTCCTTCAATGCAGAGCCCTCACCTGTGGGCTCTGTAAACTCCCAATGGGATTTCAATTGTAAACTTTACTGCACGAAGTGTCTGTGGACCAGCAGCATTGGCATTACCTGGGAGCTTGTTTAAAATGCACAATCTAACAACAACAACAAAAAATGCAGCATCTCCAACTGTTATATCTTCATCTTGGATTGATCCCTTGATCATTATGTAGTGTCCTTCTTTGTCTCTTGTAACAGTCTTTATTTTAAAGTCTGTTTCGTAAATATATATGCACCCAACATAGGAGCACCTCAATGCATAAGGCAAATAAATGCTCTATGGCCATACCATTCCACCCTGAATGCACCCGATCTCGTCAATATATGAGGCAAAGGCTAACAGCCATAAAAGGAGAAATCAACAGTAACACAATAATAGTGGGTGACTTTAACACCCACTTTCATCAATGGACAGATCACTCATACAGAAAATCAATAAGGAAACACAGGCCTTAAGTGACACATTGGAACGGATGGACTTAATTGATATTTATAGAGAATTCCATCCAAAGGCGGCAGAATACATATTCTTTCAAGTGCACATGGAACATTCTCCAGGATTGATCATATGCTGGTCCACAAAGTAAGCATCAGTAAATTTAAGAAAATTGAAACACATCAAGTATCTTTCTGAACGCAATGCTATGAGATTAGAAATCAACTCAAGAAAACAACTGTAAAAAACACAAAGATGTGGAGGCTAAACCATATGCTACTAAACAACCAATGGATCACTGAAGAAATCAAGAGGAAATAACAAAATACCTAGAGACAAATGTAAATGAAAGCATCATGGTCCAAAACCTATGGGACGCAGAAAAAGCAGATCTAAGAGGGAAGTTTATAGCAATACAAGCATACCTCAGGAAACAAGAAAAATCCCAAATAAACAACCTAACCTTACACTGAAAGCAGCTGGAGAAATAAGAACAAATGAAACCCAAAAGTTAGTAAAAGGAAAGAAATCATAAAGATCAGAGGCAGAAATAAATGAAATAGAGATGAAGACGACAATAGAAAAGATCGATGAAACGAAAAGCTGGTTCTTTGAAAAGATAAACAAAATTGATAAAACTTTAGCCAGACTCATCAAGAAAAAAAGGGAGAAGGCTCAAATCAATAAAAATGCAGAATCTCCAGCCCCAAGCAGACCTATTGAATCAGAATCCATATTTTAAGATGATTCCTCAGTGATTTACATGTACCTTCATGTGTGAGAAGGACTGTTGCAAGGAATAACTCACTTAAGAAGGCAACATCTATCCTCAGGGAACACAGAATCCACGGTAGGATCGAGATGTGAGCATAGCAGAAGGCAGGTGATTCCTCCCATCGCTCATCTGACAGCCACGCTCATTGCAGTTCAGGTACCACACTTGGCACTGAGGAAACCTCAGGCAGTCCTGGATTCGAATCCGAGTTCTCATGATGCTCACTGTGCATCTGCTCTGAACACTTCCTCCTTCTAAAGATCTCTGCAAAAGCAGGAGACCATTTAACACTCGACATCAGGCTTTCTATAGATTGCTTTTTAGCTTAGTGCTCAAACACACTTTCCCTTGTTGCAATAAACACACAGAAGTAAATAGGACTTGGTCCCCACAACATCTTTGGATTCCCAGGAAGAGCAGAGATGAGTTAACAACATACCCTTCTCAGGTTCTTACCACCTTCATTCTGAAGACAGCAATATCAGTAACAAAACTTCCTCATGCTTTTTGAAGCTTCAACAATTTATGAAGTGCTTTGGGACAGTTCTTTGGGCTCAAACTTAGAGGTGGGCAGGAGGGATTGTTATTACTATGCCAGTTGTACAGTGAGGAAAGGGGCTCAGGGAAGTTATCTGCCAATACATATGATGGACTGATGATGGGCTAGAGCTACACACAGGTATGGACCCCCCGGAGCCCGTCACTGAGCTGTGGCCTCTTTCTTTTCATTGCCTCCACGGGAGAGGCAGACCTCATTTGATTGCACTTCACTTTATTGCCCTCCATCTCATGTTTTTTTTACAAATTGAAGGTTTGGGGCAACCCTACTTCGAGCAAGTCTGTTGGTGTCACTTTTCCAACAGACACTGCTCACTTCATGTCTCTGTCTCATTTTGGTAATTCTCGCAATATTGCAAACTTTTTCACTGTTATTACATTTGTTATGGTGATCTTTGATGTTACTACTATGACTCACTGAAGGCTCAGATGATGGTTCGAATTTTTTAGCAGAGACTTATATTTTAATTAAGGTATGTGCTTTTTGTAGACATACTGCTACCGCATGCTTAATAGACTACAGTATAGTGTAAACGTAACTTTTATATGTACTGGGAAAGCCAAAAAATTGTGACTCGGTTTACTGTGATATTTTCTTTACTGTGGTGGTCTGGAATCAACAATATCTTTGAGGTATGTCGGTACTATACATTGGTACTTTTCTGTATTTAAAGAAAGAGACTTCTAGCCCATCTGCAAGTGGCTTGTGATCACCAGGGCAAGATGGGCCCAGATGTGTCCAGGTCTAAAGCTCAGGCTCTTAGCTATCATGGAATCTTTTCTGTACATCATCCAGGCAAGGGGACTAGGCACTTCCTCATCTACTTTAGAATTGTAAGGTAAAATTATATATGAAGGCAGAACTTTTAGAAGAGAAAATGCCTAATCAAGAATAAGAAACATCCTGTTCTGTTTCTCATTCCCTCCCCTTTACTAGTAAAAGGAAAAGTTCTACCCTCTCCTGTGTTTCTTTTGTTTTACATCTCAACCTGATACACAGGGGGCAACGTGGAGAGAGTTAAGCGAGGGTGATGCCTCAGAGACTGGTCCAGGGTGAGGCTAATAGCACCAGCAATATACAACACAGATAATACTAATTGTTATTAATAATAATATAGATGCAACGCCTTTTCCTTGAGGGCTTACCATGTACCAGACACTCATTTAAATATTCTATCACACTATGAGGCTGGCATTAATATCCCCATTTCATAGCTGAGAAAACTGAGAATCAGAGAGGTGGCGAACCCTGCCCAAAGCTGCATGGCTGCATTAAGGTGAACACAGATGTGTCTGGCTCCACAGCAGAGGCTCACAAGCACCATGTGATGGACATTCAGAGGCTAGTTATGAAGGTGGTTGTGCTTTCAACTGCCTCTTGGATTAGTTAAAATAAGGCAGTCAGACAGGCCTGAAACTTCTGGGTAAATACAGCTGTAGGCTTCTCGAGCTTAAATGATTCAGACCAGTGGTTCTCAAACTTGCCCATGGTTCAGAATCACCTGGAGGCTTGTTAAAATACGTGCCGCTGTCCCCCTCCCTTCTCCCTCCTGGTGAGTTTCTGATTCTGTTGGTCTGGCATGGGTCCTGAGAATCTGCATTTCTAATAAGTTCCCAGGAAGGGCTGTTTAATTTGCAAGACCCAGAGCAAAGTGAAGAGACAGGACTCCTTATCCAAAAAGCAGGAAAAAACAGTGCCATTAATTAGAGTACTAAAAGATAAAACTGTTTCCTTTCTTCCATGGTCCCTTTCAACTAGTCATGGTGTTTTTTATTTGCCATTTAATGTTCTAAAGAGAAATTAAAATTATTAGCATGAAGTTTACTGTTCATCTGTAAGTTGCACAATGCCAGTTATAAAGAGTATTGAACTCCTCTGTGGAATCACCGAAATTATACAACTCATCTTTTGTAGCTCATATATATACATATATACATATGCATACATACATATACACACATATATTCCTTTCTAACCAGAAGAGTGGAACTGCTGCACAAAACTGAGTCTACTGTTTTAAATTGCATTTCTTGATATATATGCATTCTACCAACTTTTGCTACTTTTGAATTACTGATGGGTAAGGAAGTTCTGAAAAGATAAGGAACCATGTGTTGCCCTCTCTCCTTCTTTGCGTGTAAGTAGTTGGCTAGTTCACAAGTTAGAGAAGATATGATAGGGTTTCTTGGTGGACTGTTGTTCTTAGAATGCCATTGCTTTTTTTCTGGGTTCAAAGAAAGTTCTGAGTCAAATAGAAAGTGTGACCTCTGTGGGCTGTCAGTGCCCCCTCATCTCCCTAACTTCCCCTAGTTGATTCAGTTGCAGACCTAACATGCTTACCTTATACTTGCTTTGAATCTCAGGAACTCTCACACATATGCAGTACCCTGGAATTCTGTGCTCATGGGACGCTGTGAATGCTGTCTGTGAATGGGGAAATCTGCTCATACCAGCACTCTGCTGTCCTCTTTTCCCACTGGACTTTACTTACAAAACAAAGTTAAGAATTTCAAGATGGCAACAGCATCAAACCAAGTATGAGGCCCTTCTTAGTGAGAGGGGCCCTGCCCAGGTGATAATGATGGTGCTGGTCTGGGGCCCCCACTTTGAGAACCCCTGATTCAGAAATTTCTATAATGTTCCAGTTCACTTTGAATGTATACACCCAAGATCAGGCACAATTTTGCTTCTCATCCCAACAACAAAGGCTTCCAGAGATTTTCCAAAAGAATCAGATTGCTTCCCAAACAAATGAGTCCTACAACATAATGTTTTAATGAGCTAAAGGGCAAGAAAATAAGAAACATCCAAATTAAATTTGTTAAAAAATACATATGGTTTTCCAAAAGTAAAGGCTCGAGGCAAAATTTAAATCATATTTTACTGAACGCAAAAGTTTGGGAAAACACTGCAAGATACTCAGCTGGACTCAGGACGCCTGAAGCATTCCCTATTTCTAGAATTTCATTTTGGCAGGTTAGCTCCTGACCTAAGCTTATTCCACCAAAGGGTATAGGATTTCAATAGTGCAGAGGAGAGGCTATTTTCAGAGTTAACATTTTTCTTATTTGTTATTAATTTTCACATACTTTTTAAGGTTAATATAATTAGCTCAAGTTATTTCTGTCCTCTTAGCAAGGAAGAGTTTCCCTCTTCCTCACCCCACAATTTATCTTTTTCTTTGCGGGTATGATCCAAGGATAAAATCTGCAAGTTCCAAAGCCAATTCCCTCAATTCTGAAGCGTATCCCTTTCACCTTGACAGGATAATATTTTCACTCCCAGCAAATGTGAACATTTATAACAGATGTACAGAAGCAGATTTTGTTTGGGAATGAGCTCACAGGTGAAGCCGGCTCTACAGAAGTGCAAAGGATCCCCCAAATCCTCACCATTACCGTGTGGATACCTGGGTACACACACAGCTTTCTGACCCTGTCGTTTGGTCCAGCGAAGGACTGAAAATATCTAGTCAGGGGTTTTCACTTTTTTAAGCTTATGGGTCTGAACCATTAGCAAATTTAGGCTTGATCAAGTGGCTTCCTCTTTTCTGGGAAAATTGTTTTCCCTCTTCTCTTTCTGTCTTTTTGGTTTTTGTTCGAATTTGCAAGCATGCTGCTTTCGTCTGTTTTCCTACACAGTTCTTTCAACTCTTAGGGCCCCAGGAAAAGAAGAAGAATAGAAAAGATGGCTTCTCAGTATGATCTTGAATAAAGAGCATGACTTGCATTACGATGGGGTTTTTATACATCAGAGATTTGGAGCTGACCTGAACTAAGAAGCACAAGCAGCTCTGTCACTAAATTTGTGTGACCCTGCATAAATGGCACCATCTCCAGGCTTCAGTCTTATTATGAATAACATAGGACCACTTATCCTAGAACAAATGTTCTTGAACACCGAATATGTGTTAGAATACAGATTCCAGGCTCTACCTTCAGGGTTTGATCAAGTAGCTGTGCCAGAGACACTTCCTGTTCACTGAAGAGGCAAGGGCTGTTTGGCAAGGCCAAGAGCAGAAGTGACATGCATTTGCCAAAGCGTTTCAGAGCTGGTGCATGACCATCTAAGTGCCCTTTTCCCTTTTCCAGATGACCCTGCAAGCCATGTGTTCCAGTGGTACACCTCCAAGATGGAAACAGCCTGGAGCCCTGAATCATTGCTTGGAAGGGAGTCACTAGACCCATGGTAGACTCTGAGTAAAAAATAAACTTTTATATGTTGTGTGACAGGTATTTGGAGGTGGGTGTGTTTCTGCAGCATAAACTAACTTAAGACAAACGCAGAACTTGACACCAAAGGTGGAGTGCTGCTTTAGCAAGCCCTAAAATGTACAGCATTCACTCAGCAGTCAGGTGACAGGCAGTGAAGAAACTGATAACAAAGATTAGAAATGTGGAGACTGTTATTCAGTGACGAGGAAATTTTGTTAAAACTGTCATCTGTGATAACTTGGGAGGGAGACCACGTGAGTGCTGAGCTGGAGGCTGTAGGGGGAAGAGTTTTAGAAAACAGAACATCAATAGTGTATATTGGCCACCACTGGCTGCAGTCAGCACATGCTATAAAGAAGAGAAAGAAAAAAGAAAGGCATGCTCTAGAAAGAATTAGCAGAAATGAAAGGCAACAGAGCCCAGAAATGTGATGCCTTTAAAGATTGGAAAACCCACTGCAACTGGACCATGAACTGTGGGAAATAAGATATAAAAAGGCTGTGAATAACAAATGTCCAGAAACACACATGATCCAAATGACTCAGGGCAAAGATCAGATTTCATGTGTGGCTGTTCAGTTGGAAGGAACCAACAAAGAAATGAGGCAGTTTTGAAAGCCATGTCTCAAACAAGATGTGGATGGGGTTCCTGGCACATGGAACTGATTGCAAGCAAATGTACTGGAAGTCTTCTGAATCTTTGAGAAAGCTGTATTTGTCTAAAAATCAAGAGACTTAAAATGACCCTTAGCTCTCAAACTCCCTTGATTAGAAAGCCCTTAAGGAGGGCATATGCCACAATATCCATTTTATATGGAGCAAAGGAAAATCAGGGGAGATTAAGAACTTCCCAGATGGTGGAGCCAGGTGCTGCAGAAAGTAACAGACCGGGGACTTGCCCTCTCCTCCCAGAGAACAGAATCAGGGTCTCATTGAGGAACCTCCCCCCACATTTGGGTAGGTAGCCACCATAGCCATTGTCCAGGGACATCTCAGAGTGCAACAAACCAGTGACTGTGGTGCATCTCCCTTTTCCAAATGGGAGTATCAATTGCATTTACCAGGTCCCTGTTCCATCATTCTCCATTGGGGTTACCTGTTGGAGAGTGGCAGATAACTTGCCTTTTCAATTCATAGTTCTCTAGCCCAAAAGGAGTCACATCTGAACCAGGTAATGACTATTGCCACCACCCAGAAATCCTAGATTTTGAGCTCGGTGCCTCTACTGGATGGGACTTTGGGTTGTCTTTCTTAGGGAGGGATTCAGTATGTTCTCTGTGTAGGAAAAAGGGGCAAAGGATGGAAAGTGCCAGAGACATTTACTGCCCACTCTATGGACTTGTGTTTCCTTGTATGTCCCAGTACCTTGCAGCAGCGTGGGTCCCTGTACTAGTCATGGCAATGGGCTACCAAACCAAAGTGTAGTAGAGTGGTATGGATTCTCCATGCCCTTTTGTTGAGATAATAGAACCAGAAAATATCAGCAGACTGGATCCTGGGTCACTACGTGGAAAAGAGCATTGGGGAAAACCATCAAACCTGCAGCAAACTTTAAGGGAGGGGGAAATAAATCTTGGCTTTGTCTCGTCACTGAGATTTGGAGGTTAACCTAGCCTCCAAATCCTCAAAGACAGGAAACACTGTCTCTGAGGATGGCCGTTAGCTAAATTGTCGAAAAGGGCCTTAGAAGAGAGGAATAAAACTAAAATTTATTTTAATCATGGTTTCCAATAAATGAGTACATGCATTCTTAGAATACTCAGAACACTTCCTGCTTTAATGCATGATGATTGTATTGTCGTTTTTTTTCTTTTTTAAAATTTTTATTGGAGTATAGTTGCTTTATAACACTGTGTTAGTTTATACCGTATAGCAAAGTGGATTGTATTGTAGTTTAAGTGGAAACTGGATCTACTGCTCATGCTACTGGTGTAAACTACAGACCTGTCAAGCGAGCCAAATAGCAACATAATAAGCACTGGGGACAACACACAATGCATACCTCCTGGGCCATGTTTCCAGGGTGCAAAGTCTCAGGTCTCTTCCAGACTGAACAGGCCCAGGGAGTTCACATCTCTCCACTGCCTCCCAGCCAAATTCACGCTCTGAGAGAGGCCAGTCCTCTCTGTGAGCAGAAAGAGTTACTCTTATTCCTTGTCCCCTAATACCCACTCTTGCCGATTTGGAACCCACATACCCTCTGAAATGGGTGAAATTGTACCTCATCCAAGAACGCTTCTGAGATTTATTCCAGCTGGTTCTGATGGATCTCCTTACTTCTGGGTCTATTCCATCCATTGTTAAATATCATTCTTTTTGCGTCTCTTTCCTTAAGCTTAGCAGCTGAAAACTTAGGTTTGATTATTGCACTACTATATACTCACTGAGAAACGTTTGATGAGCTCTTTCTCTCTCCCCTCCCCCACCCCCTCCTGTTCACTCATCTGTGAGGGGAAAATAACAGTGCCTGCACTGGAGGGTCACCACGAGACTTACACGAGACAGTGCACATTAGCACAATGCATGACATACCATAAGTGGTTAATTAAATTTGGCTATTCACATCAGACTGTATTATTCTCAATCTAATCTTGCATTTTAGCCTTTTTCTGCCATGCTCCAAACTTTGGAGACCAGTAGGTGCCCAGTATGTAGTCACTGCCAGACCTCCTGCCTCTCTGGGATATAAAGGAAGGCCTTCCCAAACACTTTAAACCATCCCATAACCAAGTTCACTTACACTATACTTGAAAAAATCTTTTTCTTTTTTTTAAAACTTAAAGTAAACCTTAAATTATGAGTTTGGGATTAGCATATACACGCTACTACATATAAAATAGTCGCATGGCACATGGAGCTGTACTCAGTATTCTGTAATAACCTATATGGGAAAAAGAATCTGAAAGAGAATGGATATATGTATATGTATAACTGAAGCACTTTGCTGTACACCTGAAACCAACACAACATTGGAAATCAACTATACTCCAATATAAAATAAAATTTAAATTTAAAAAGTAAAGTAAACCTTGACACTGAGCTTGGTGGTAGTTGTAGGCCAACAAGTTAGAAGAGCCTTTTTGGCAAGTGGGGGGGAAATGGAACCTTGGAGAGTACATTCTACCCATCAGAACTGTTGAGAAACTAGCTTGAACACCAGCCAGCTTACCCTGGGTTTAGAGTTGTGAGCCGGTTGCGGGGGGGGGGGGGGGGGGGGAGGATTCTATCTTGGGTTTACATAAGAGTTGTGTATTTCTCCACTCAACCTGCATTTTGTATCTAAATTAGAGGCATTTCCCTGAAGGGGAGGACCTTCCATGTTAATTACCCTAACCATCTACCCAGGATGAGGTCTATTTCATTAATTCTGTCAACACTTTGATAGGGTACCCACTCCTTCATGAATTATTTCTACCTGTTAGAAAAATGTATTGAGCTTAAACATGCCTCCCTATAACTCATACCCATTAGCCAAGTCCTGTATCTGTCTCAGCTCCAGTGTCTACATTAATGAAATTCGAATCTGTCCTTGCTAAGGGGAAGGGCAGTCATGAGGAAAGACTACCTTCAGGAAGGGAGCAGTCAGTCCCTACCTGAGCCCTTTCCGAAGCTGTGTCCTGATTATTCAAACAGTCCAGCAGTCAAGACAGAATTTCCCAATAGCTCATCTCGGATTCAGGCATTAAAGAAATGTTGCTTAAAATTCTTCCTTTCCTCTATCCTCCTCCCTTGCCCATCACTGCTGCTTTGGTAACTTGCTCTTCCAAAAAGAAGACAGAAAGATAAACAGACAGACAAATGAACTCTTCTTGGGGGTGCTAAAGTGCGTATATCAACAAATAAGCAAAGTAAAAGTTTATTTAAAATGGTGTCCATAATTAGAAATTATGATGTGATCCTACTTATGCACAAGTGTAAGAATTACTGAAAGGGTGGCCCGTGAGTAAGAAAAAATAAAACAAAAATAATACCACTCATTCCTCAATCCTAGCCTGAGCATCTTTTCAACTTTCTTCCACTTCTGAATACAAAAGCCCTAAAAATCAGGGAGGGAAGCTCTTTGAAGTTTATCAAGGATGGAGAGAAAATGAGTGGGCAGAACAAGACTCCTTTAGAGTGGGCTGGGGAAGAGTGGGAACACAATTTATCCATCACATGCAGCACTTAAGAAGAGCGCCATAATCACACTGATGTGACCGCAGCCCTAGGGAGTCTGTGGCGGACATCTGATTCTGTTTCTCAAATGAACACACTGAGGCAGATGAATATTTCATTCATTCATCCAAATGTTTTCGAGTGCCTTTTATGTGCAAGGCACTGTTTCTGTAAGTTAGTCACCAATTACATGGCAGTTCTTCAGATGGTTAATAACACCTTTATCTCTACTGTAAAGATGAGCAGTATAGTCCTACAGGTGTTCAGTACTGTATTAGACATTCTACGTTTCAAATATATCTGTATCTCTGTATCTCTTCATCTATGTATCTATCTATGTATCTATCTATGTATCTATCTATCTATCCATCCATCCATCCATCCATCCATCCATCATGACTGGAGGCAATTCAAGAGAAAAAGCTTAAGAAACAGAAGCTGGGCCCTGGGGAGTGGTAGATGGATCTGTCATTTCAACAAGAAATAATTAAAAGTGTTTTAAGAATTCTGTTAAGTTTCTATAAAACATAACACAAACCTAGAGCTAAACTCTCTGAACCTGCACCAAATGTCCAATTTGTTGGACGGTCACTCTGTTGGGGATTCATATCTATATATCTTTTATTTTCTTCCTAATCAGCACCTAGCACAATGTCAAACACATAGCAGACTCTTAATTCTACAGAACTCAGAGCTGTAGGTGGCTTTGGAGACCAACAGAGACCAATCCCTGAATTTTTGTAGGTGAGGCAACAGGAACTTGCCTGGACCATTAGAACAGCTTCCTAACTGTTAAGCCTCTCGCTCCCCCAAAGTCTACATAGACATTACCTCTCTCTTAGCTTGGCCAATGGCTGCCTATCTGTCAAGTTCCAGCTGGGTGGCCTCATGTCACCCAATTCCCACTCAACCTCCAAACAAAATTCGTTCTCCCTTCTAATTCTCAAAGCATTTCTTCACCCTCTTCTATAGTTTTCCACTACTTATAATTAAACTTTAATTTCTGTGACTAATTTGAACACATCTATCTCCTAACCAAGCTGTGAGTGCCATAACAGCAAGAACTAGTTAATTCATCACTGTATTCCCAGCGCCTAGTATGGTTCTGGCACATCAGAGCCCAATGAATATTTGTTGAATAAATAAATGGTTGGAAGGCATGCACCAGAGCTCTTTTTTGAAGACACAAATCTGATTGTCTTTCTCCTGTCTAAATTCCTTCTTGAGTTCCCCAGTTTTTAACAGTGAAGAAAAAATGTCTTAGCATGCCTGAAAAGGGCCATCACAATTTAAAGAGCTTTCCTCCAAGCT
Organism: Leucopleurus acutus; assembly: GCF_964270905.1. Lineage (NCBI taxonomy): Eukaryota > Metazoa > Chordata > Mammalia > Artiodactyla > Delphinidae > Leucopleurus > Leucopleurus acutus. The sequence continues at coordinate 56,049,908 of NC_139145.1, read as the reverse complement.
GCTCAGGTCCTTTCAGACCCCCAAGTCTTTGCATACCCTGTTCCCTCTAAGGAATGCCCTGCCTGCAGTTCCTGAACAAGTGGTAAGCACCCACTCATCCTTCCCCTTGTTGGTAAGGTCCAGACTCCCAAAGTGAGGGCTGGTCAGTTGGTTCTTGTTGTTCCCATAGCACTTTTTCTCTTTTCCTATAGGAACAGAAGGGTGACATGGAAAGGGCATGCTTTCTTTCCTCAGACCTGTCCCTGGATTCCCTCTACTGCCCCTAAGGCTGTTGTGAATGATGAAAGGACAGAGGCAACACGCAGCCAGTGGTCCTTCCACCACTTGCCATTGTTTCTCCCACATCTCTGTCTCCTGTTACTTTCCTGGGCTTTCTCCTCATCTCCCTCTGGCTTTGCCAGGGTCCTCATTTTTAAATTTCACTCCTGGGACTTCCCTGGTGGTGCAGTGGTTAGGAATCCATCTGCCAATGCAGGGGACACAGGTTTGATCCCTGGTCCGGGAAGATCCTACATGCCGCGGAGGAACTGGGCCCGTGCGCCACACTACAGAGCCTGCGCTCTAGAGCCCGTGTGCCACAACTACTGAGCCCATGTGCCACAACTACTGAAGCCTGTGTGCCTAGAGCCTGTGCTCCACAACAAGAGAATCCACCGCAATGAGAAGCCCACGCACCGGGTTGAAGAATAGCCCTCACTCGCCACAACTAGAGAAAGCCCGCGCGCAGCAACGAAGACCCAACACAGCCAAAAATAAGTAAGTAAGTAAATAAATAAATAGATTTCACTCCTGTTATGTCAGGTGTGATGCTTTAGCTCCTCTTTTATTTCTTTGGAAATATGACCCCTGAGAAAGGGGGCAGGGGTTCCCATATCATACTCAAGGAATCCTAGCAAGGTATTTTCCAGAATGAAAAGCTCTCTCTTCTGAGGGAGATTCTGCCATTCCCTTCCCATGCAAAAAGAGGGCAGTCAAGTTTCTGGCTTTATATTGTAACTTTTCCTTCCTCCTGCAGGTAACTTAGAACCTAAGCAAAAACAAGGATCTTTTATAAAGCCACTTCACTTGGACATCTCAAATTCTCAGTGGGCTTTGTAACAGTGGCCACCCATTTCTCTGTCGGGGGCCCTTTTGAAGCTGACTCTATGAACTCCACGAAGCTCTATGAAGAAAGGCACTGTCAGGAAAGGGCTGTGCTTAGAAATGGCTCTGTAGGGTTTAAATTCCAATTCCTCCTTCTGTGTTCAGACCAACTGCTCTTCAAGTGTTCAGTAAAGATGATTGTTTTATGACGCCCGTACTTGACAACATAGAAAGAAAACAAGCCCCACTAAGACAAGGCAGCCAGACCTGATGCTACTCCCCTTTCACCTCCCTTGCGTGGTCTCCTCCGTGTGTGGAGAGGCCAGAAGCTCAATCAATTCTGTTCCTTAGAGAATAGGGTTTCCCATTTCCCCAACTGTTTACAGGCAAAAGTGAGACACAGGACTGAAGATCTCAGGGATTTGTTTCCTCCCAATCACCCCTCCAACCCCCAAAGCAGACAACTGGACTACGGCCTCTTTTTATCATCTCCATCCTTTTGTTTGTTAAGTCCAAAGGACATAAAGAAGAAGGAAGAGAGAATAGGAACAGAGAATAAGCATAGATAGATGTAATTCAGATAAATCCTACTAAACAAACAAAACCCAGATTTTAATTGACTCAATTACATTTAAATCTGGTGCTTTTTTACTGAAACAAAATCATTCAGAAAATATGACATGACATTTAGTAAAACTCCTGAACACACTGAAGGCATTAAAAAAAAAGATACATTTATGTATCACTCAGCATATTTGAAAAAAATTTTCAGTACCAATAAGGGACACTCTCACATTACTTGGGAAAAGAAGGCAGGAAGGGTATTTTTATCCCAGTTTATGGATAAGAAAACAGTGTCGGAGTCTGAGATTATATGATAAATCAAATAAAAAGATCCTCTCTGCAGCAACTGGGGTTATGGAAAAAATGGTCAAGAGATTCTAGAGGGTTGTTGTTTTTTTAAACTAGTCTATCTTCAATTCAACCCAGAAAAATAAACAAGGGTAAAGCAAGTCAGTGGAAGAAGATAAAAAGGATGCTTCTTTTTCCTTTGAAACGAATTAAATTTAACTGCAGTCATCAGAATTTGAATATGCAAAATATGAAATTAGTCGATACTATAAACTCCAAGTACCAGTTTGAATCTATAAGACAAACAGTAAAACACACTCTTTGTACTTTTAGATTAATATACCAATTTTGATCTGCATAAACAATAAACGTTTATGGTGCACTTGCACACACAATTTCACAAATATTATCATACAAAATCTCACTTTTTTTGTGGCTGACAAATCAGCCTTCATGAAAAGAGTCTTTGGGACAGGCAAAAGAAAGAAACGAAGAAACAAAAACCATAGGATCAGGAGGGGCTCAGATCACAATGGACTCTCATTGCCCAATTAAAGTCACAAAGTGTATAGGGCAAAGTGTATAGAAGGCATACTTAGCTATGAAGACCAAGTGTTCACTGCTATTATAGTCATCCATGATTAGCTAGCTGGTACAAGTCAGGCTCACTTGGTTATAGATAGATAAATGACATGTATCTTTCAACATTCTACACATGACACAGAGATCTATGAGAAATCAATTCCTCAAACATTTAGCATGAAAGAAAGTGACCAACAACTCTAGTTATGTCTGTATTACTCTCACACACATTCTACCCACCCCCAACCAAATTAAATTTTGATTTCTCCCCTCAACATGAACTCTACCTAAAATTCCAACCTACTGAAAGCCTCAGGTAGTCACCATCCTGACTAAAGAGAAGTTCTCTCTGTATACACAAATCGTGACAGTTGAAGTCCACTGTGGATCTCTGCTAATGGATCCCCAATTTAGACCCTGGGCAACTGCAGCCAGGCCTTGTTTAACAAGGGGCCCTCGGCTCTGGAATCCCTTGTCTGTCTAGGTCAATCAAAGCTCCACTTGCCAACATTCTGGGCTTCACGCCAACCTTGTATTTTTAGACTAATCAAGTGGCAATCTGGGGCTAGAGTTTTGATAATGTGATTTTTTTTTTCTTAAAGAATTGTTTCATTCAGAGCTGGTACTATGTGTTTTCAATCATTTGAATTAATCTATTTTATCAACATAAACCATCTGTTTAATGGATTTCTTGAATTTTAAAATTATGTTCACTGCAACACTCCTGGGCATAAGTACAGAAAATGAACACATCAATTATAATAAAACATTCAAGGACTGAAACAAATTAGGAGAAAAGACAGTAACACATGGGACTCAACATCTACCATACTTGTATATGCATAGAGTGCCTTTTTCTGTCTAAAATGCATCTCCATACCTTCTACTACCCGCCTGTTGGGCTGTGGCTCTGCTGATGACATTCTGGTGAGATCAGAAAAGGAAATGATGCTGTGTGGTCATCTACCCACGTTGCTCTCCTCCCAGCCCTGTGCCATGCTCTGAAATGCCCGCTCACCTCTGAGAACATTTGTAGTTTCATGCCACAGAGGAGACACACGTTAATTATAGGTTGGAAAGGGGGTCCTGGAATGCTGTGGTGGCACATTCCATCTCAATAGAGAGGATCTGAGTGCATGTGCCTGGAGTGCTTATCCTCATGCATGTCCTGACTCTCGACTGCTCCCTTTCTCCATGTTGTGATTTTGTTTTCTTTACTCTTGCTATTATATTTGATTTACACCACTCTAAGATCGGAAAATCACAATGAGAGAAAACAGTGATAGAACGTTGTGTGGAAAGAAAGATAGTTAATGAAGAAACTTTAAAATATGTATTTTGTGTGTTGGCGTCTTAATTGTAATCCAATTTGATGAAGCTAGGATCAAGCTACTTGATCCACGACTGGACCAGTCAGGGGAATTATCTGGGAAGTCTTGCTTTGGATACAAATGGTAAGCATTTCCCTCTTTCCTTATATCCCTTACTTTCCAGTTTGCTGTTTGATCTTGGATATTGCTCTCTGCTCTTTCACTTTGTCAAAAGCCTTCAAAACAAAATAGGTTCACTTTAAACATTATAGAACTCTCCTGTATATAAAATAGATAACCAACAAGGACCCACTGTATAGCACAAGGAACTATACTCAATACCTTGTAATGGACTATAATGGAAAGGAATCTAAAAAAGTATATGTATGTATGTATAACGGAATCACTTTGCTGTACATCTAAGTGCCATGAATTCTCTATGTAAAAGAGAGACAGGAGATCTGTAAATAATTTTTAATATGGATAGAAATGCAAATTTTATTTGTGTTCCATCACCACATTTGTAGTGGACAGAATGACCCATACGCAGATTGGTAATACAGCTTCAAACTTGTTTATGCAAATGCTTCGGTCAAGAATAATCAACATACCCCTGTATAAAAACATTTACAAAAAATGGATTAGAGATGATTAAAGACTGAAATGGTAAAATGTGAAGCGAGGTGAAAATACATAAAGAAGAACAGAAGTATAAAGTACTATGCAAAAGAACCGTTGCAGAACTGTAAATTTGACCTCTTACCACTTGTTCTCACAACATTAACAATACTGCAACATCTCACATTTTTCAATATGGCTCTTAAAACTTGTGTTCGTGATGTGCTGATGAGATGTTAAAGGCTCTAATTCATTACAGAGGATGTAGTCAAGGCTAATATGAGCAGAGCTTCCCTAGCAACCAAGCATCAGATTTTACCCCAGTATAAGAAGACCAGTCAATTTTCTACTCCACTGATGTTTGCTATTACAACAATGAAGTAGAGTATGTTTTCTCTGTAACCAGATGACTAATTTGGCTATTGGCTTTCTGTTTCAATTTCATCTTTTATTTAAATTAGTTGAAAATACACTTTCTGTATTCTTCTTCTACACATTCAGGGTCAGATATAAACGTAGTTTATTCCATTTGGCTCCAACATTAATTTGGAAAGGGATTTCTATCTTGTCATTTTTTCTCCCTACTTCTACAGGCTCATTATTACAGGTAAGATGATCAACTGGGATTCACAGCCTACAGTGCTGCCCAGTCCAAAGGGAAATTGTGGATATACCTCAAAACTTGCATTTGAATGTGAAATCACATAGATGGACTAAAGCTGAGAAAACTTGAGAGAAAAAAGTCATTTCTTATTGTGCGGGTCCCTTCCTCTTGAAGCCAGATGCTACATTTTAGAGACAGAATTTTCTCATGCCAGTTCACTTTGTGGTAGATGGGATAATGGAGAACTTCAAAACGCTTATGCAGATGACATTTTGATTATATGGACTTGAAAAGAGTTTTCTGAACATTGGCCTTGTTACTCCCATTAGTTGATGGCTCTTTGAGAACAGAAGCCATATCTTATACTTCTTTGTATGGTAACTAGCGAAGCGCCCTGCACAAAATAGATGCACAAGAAATGTCTCTGTTAAATAAAGCATCCAGAGAGGTATAGATGAGAGAAAGGTAGGAGATAAGAGGTTCCAAGGACGTATCTCTAAATAGGTACTTACATGTGTTGTGTGTTTTATTTTTGTCCCTCTCTGAACCCAAATGGCCATTTACCTGAGTCTACTGGGATGTAACCATTCCCGTTTCTTAGCGTAACAGCCCTGCCTTTGAAGTCACTAAAGTGCTAAGTCAGGAACGGTCAAGAGGATTCATCCCATAAGTCAATCAGTTCTGTTGAATTGGTGGTGATCCCTTAGACTAGTGTATAGGGAAGGGAATTCATACTATACCTGGGCTCAGTGGAAAAACCATATAAGATGGCCATCTCTGGATCTGACAGTTAAGACAGCCTTCTCTGCCTAGTAGCATGATCCTTCTCCCAGATTCAGCCCTCATTCATCTTTCAAAGCCCATATCAAATTCTACTTCTTCTAAGAGGGATTTTCAGATCTCCAGCCTTCAGCTGGAATTAGTCACCCTTCCATCCCTGCTCACATTATTCTGGCTTTTATTCTTGTACTTGTCACTGTCTCATCTATCTATGCATCTCTTTACTTACCTACTGACCTACCTAGTTAGTCATTTATGGCAATTTCACTAAAGCAGTTGCTCTTGGAGGACAGGGACAATCTTTTTCACTTGTCTGACTCCATATGCCCAGTATGGGTGGGCTTTACTTATAAGACATGCTCCATAAATGATGAGGAAGGAAAGTGAACAGTAGACTAATGGACAAAAGGCCACCCAACAGATCATTGTAGGGATTAAGGGACTGATGGTATGTAAGCGGGGTAGAACCTCAGTCACTGCAGAGTGATGCAGACCTATGGCTGTGGAGGCAAGCGTATGGGGTACCATAGCCCGTGTCAACGGCACAAGATCATCTTGACTTTTTGCCAGTTCAGGAGGAGATTAATAGCAATCTGAGTCATCCAGTGCTATAAACGTCACTCTACCTCATGCTCTGTCACCAAGAGGGGATGACCTCAACCGTCATTGAGAAAACAAAACAAGGAAAGCAGACATCATAAAAAGGGCAATGCTCTGCAATTCACAGCCTGTGACTTGGCCGAGTTACTTCATATCTATAAGCCTTAATTTCTTCTTCCCATACAAACAGAGATAACGGTGTCTATATTCTGGAATTAAGTGAGATAATATATGCAAAGAGCTTAGCATGGTAAGCTCAAATAACATTCACATAATAATGAAGATGATTGGATCCACTATTTTCTTTTACCTTCTTTGCCATTTCATTTCCACTCTCGTGATTTTGTTTTACTGTGTATGAGTGAAAAACTGTATACTGGTGGAAAATAATATGGCCTGAGTTTTTTTTCTTTAACTGTCTAAAGCTAAAACAATTTTCTTTTTAACATCATGGAGTATCACTGAAATAAAAACTGATGTCATGAGACTTATTTAGTTTTCCCAAAAGGACATGTTTACTGGTCTACACATAGCTAGAGCAGTTGGCCTTATTGTTATGAATCACGAATCCTTCAATTCATTGATGCGTGAGTCAGTAAAGTTGGGATAACTGCCTTTAATGTACGTTCCACAGGACCCCCAGACTTCTACGTTCCTTCCCACTCCCTAACTTAATCCTAAAATGTCAGGCATCTAGACAATAGCATAAACCAAAAACTCATTCTTTAGGACCCTTCCCAATCATTTTCACGTGTGAATATCTTTGTAGATAGAGCAGCCATCTCTGTCTACAACAAAGAAGTCCCAAAGGTTAAGTAACGTAACCATAGCAACCAAGCAAATCAATGGTCAAGTCAGTACAAAGAATCATTCCAGTTGCTCCAGAGATGAAGGAGATAGTTATTTTCCTCGGAGAGGCACAGGCCTAGCTGTGGTCACCTAGCTGGACTGATACCCACATAGTGGTAATGAACAGCCTATGGAAAAATAATAAATTGAATACTAAAATCCCAGGCACAGTGCCAAGCACTTTACGTGAATTATCTCTAATCCTCATAACAAATGGATAAGGTGGGACTCTTATTATCTCCACTTTCTAGATTCGGAAATAGGCTAAGAGGTATTAAACAATTTGTCCAAGGTCACCCAAACAACAAGTGGTAGAAGATAAGGCTCAAATGCAGGTCTTCCTGACTCCCAAGTCCAAACTCATAACCAATATGTACACCACTTCTTTAAGCCACTTAACACTGACTATGTCTATTCTATGACTAGATTTTATAGTGACTTTGACCCAGCTTTTCAGAGAAATGGGAGTGGGGTGGAGTGGGATGGGGGAGTCAGGGAGAGAAGGAGGTGGGAGGATGGAAGAATGGCTTGTCCACTCAGCCATTGTTTGCCTTCCATGTTTATTCATTTCTACTACATAGTCAGGTACAATGCTAGATGCTCAGTCACAGCTGTGAAGATAAATAACCTTCTGGCTCTTATGAGGCCGAGTGCCCCAGGAATCCTGCATCTACTTCTCCCAGCAAACCGAATGTATATGAACACTTGAGAAGATGTGAGTACCATGCTGTAACATCACCTACAGCTTTGTATAGGCAAGCTGATATGAGAGAACTGTCTGATGCCTGGAAACACCTAAGAGAATGTTCATGAGAAGATATGACTGTTTCTCTTAAAGCCAGTTCTGAAGCCCATGTTCTGACTTAGGGTAGGTATGATGTACCATATATTCCCCTTGATGTGAAGTGGATCATATTACAGCCCTGAAGTTATGTGTTACCATAGTGAAGCAGCAGGCATAACACTGCCGTTGGCCGATGACCGTTTCTAATAACAGATGGGCTGTCTCCATGCAGGGTTCTGAATGCATAGCAGGACACAGCTAGGGGTCTCCTTGTTTTCTGTGACCAAGGGTGGAGCTAGCCCCAAGGCAGCTCCCTAGAGCTCGTCTAATGAATCTCCAAGCTGCCCTGAAATTAGTCCTACCCTCTTCCTATCCACGCCAGGGCTGGCTTCCCTGATAGCCAACTCTGTCAGTCATTAAGAGCTTCAGGACAGGAAAGAATGGGCCACCTACAGATCCCCCAAATGTGTCCAGCAATCATGCCTCACTGCATCACCTGGCACCAAAGAGCAATTTTGCAAATATTTCTCCTCATCATCTCTTTCCATCAAACTAAAATGGCAGATTAAAAAAAGAAAAAGCCCCAAGTAAAGGATAAAAAGTTTCATAATGGGATTTGAAAGCCTGGGCAATCATGTCATTAAAAAAAAAAAAAAAATTGCTGGCTGCCAAACAGCTCTCTCAAATGACACCAGGCACATTGCCTAGTTAACTTCAGATGAATAGGTGTTGGAGTCTGTCTGGGCCTGATTTTTGGAGGCTTCTTAAAGAGGGGAATCTAAGGCAGGCATGCAAACTACAGTAAGACTGAGCCGTGTGTGGTTAGCTTGAAGGAGCGTGGACGGTGGTCTTTATTGGCTTGCCAGAATTTCTGTGTGGAGTCATGCCCACCATTCCTTCTCCCAAAGAGACAGAAAAACAGACACTCCCCTGGTCCGTGCAATATGGTGAACAGATGTCTGCCTCACACAGCCGAAGTGGGTTGGGTTTCCTGAGATGTAAAGGTAGCAGAGGGTGTCTTGCGAACAGTGACGGAAAGAAGCTAATAAACCATGCACCGCTACCATTCCAGGATGGGGACTCAAATATCCTTCTGGGTCATCCATCAGTAGCTCCGTCCAGTTCAAGATCCAGATGCAAGAGCATGTAACTCAGGAAGCAATATCTACCAGGTAGATCTCAGAGCCTTGGTCACCTTCACCTGGGCTGACAGTGACATCACTGCTACCCTTAACCCTACGTTTACATTTACACATTCAAACTCTACCCCTGACTCACATCCTCTGTTTCCTTCACAGACTTTTTGTCTCCTAGCGACTCTGGGCTAGGAGACATCCACCTCTCCCTGGGCTCACCTTTTTCCTGAGTTGACCCCAGGGACCTGTGAGACAGCCAGGGGGCCTTTGCCTAGCCCTTGAGTCAGATGAATATACAGATGCCTGTACCTGTGCCAGTGCATCTTTATAGTACTTGTGGCCCATCTGCTCTTTGTTTACCAGCTTCTGTACATATGTAAGTTAACTCTGAGCTCTCCCTTGGCAGACATCAGTGTGTAGTGTCTCACGTCATATCTAGGGTGAATCAAGAACGTTACTTACAGTGAATCAGGGACATTTTTGTTCATGCTACAGAAACCGGTTTGTCTTTTTAAAAAATGTACCTCATTTTTCGAAAGCTTAATATGTGAAAATGCAGGTCCAGGTAAGAAAATTAAATTTACACACAGCTTTTCAGGAACTCAGTGGGCTGCCCAAAGCAGTGGTTTTCAAGGAGGGGGATACCACCTCCCTAGAAATGTCTTGGCAATTTGTGGGGGCATTTTTTGCTAGCCCCAGTGATTGAGGTAATGTGGCTGGCATTTAGCGAATGGGGTCCAGGTAGACTAGATTAGACTGTCTTATACAACAAAGCATTGTCCCGACAGACATCGTGGAGCCTAAAACCAACTCTTTTAGACATAATCACGAAATGTTTTTATACAGTTGTAATGCAGTCTGAATTTTCCAGGAATGCAACTACTGTAAAAATCAAAGAAGGAGATTGGCTTTTGATTTCCTTGGAACTTTACCAAGAGGCTGTCATCATTGGGAAGGTGGGAGGGAAGAGCAAAAAAAAAAAAAAAAAATTCACACCACAGATAGCAATACACTAAGTAGTTTTTGAGTCACCAGTGTACACACCTGTATCAAGCTGCATTGTGGTTGCATTCATGGTACTACATACTATCAGTATTAGTAACAGCAATATCTATGGTAATACACTGTGTCTTTTAAAAAAATCTCTTCTATGGTTGTCACACCTGAGATTTTTACTGATTAAATGTTATGACTTTTATTTCCCTTTTTACATTATATATAGGGTATTGTATTCTTTTCTAAAATTTTATATGAGTTATCAAATCTATGAATTTCTATATAGGATGGTCAAGAAGATGTTATTTTGTTAGAAAAGTGAACTTTGGGTTTGATGGAGACAAGAATCATTGGCATAAAGCAACACCTGTCTGCAATTCAGACAAACAAAAGAGATTTCCTGCTGTACTAGATAAGAACAGTGGAGTGAAGATTTTCTATGTTAAGCGATGTGATAGTCTGAAAAAGGTGTTCTATTTGATTGTACTTTAATTTAGTCAGCCACCTATCAAACAATCCTGTTTATGCTTAGATCATTTTCATTCCAATATTTGAGACACTTCCTGATGACATCACTTTGCCAGATATCATGTGGATTAAGAAATTCAGGGACCTGACCATCTGGAAGCATAGACTGCCTCCTCTTGGAGGGCAATCTGCATTAAGATGAGAGCATTTAACAAATTGGCATTCATAACCTTGACACGCAGGGCATCAAATGATTTCTTTGAATTGAAATTCTGAAATACCCCTGATCCTTTCTTATAACATCACTGAGGTGGTTATAATGCAATGCTGGTGTCCTCAAAATCAATTTAGGTGTCTGGTGGCCCATAAGGAGTATGTATTATAAAAGAGAAGGAGAACAAATTGATTTAGAGGAGTGGGAGGAGAGATGGGCTTTAGAGTTAGGTAGATCTGGGTCCACACCTTGGTTCTACCACTTACTAGCTGTCCAACTTGGAAAAGCTCAATTTCCTCCTCTGTATAATGGGCATAATATCAACTGCCTCGCTGAGCTGATCTGAGGATGAAATGAAATGACAAGTGTAAATCCCTCTGTAGAATGCCTAGCATACAACAGGGACCAAACAAAATGCACAAATCACCATCATCCCATTTTCCTTGGGAACTCTTCAGTAAGTCCTAGGACCTAAGAATTGAAAGCAACCTAGTCAGCAAGTCAAATGTTCCATTAGACTATCTATATAAACCTCTTCTGTAGATGATGAACGAAAAATTCTAAGCCCATATTGTTCCCATATTGTTCCTGTCTTGATCAATGGTAACTAATTCTATTTTGGTGACCTGAATATCTTAAGAGTCAAAGCAAAATATGAAAGCATATGAAGTTTAATTTATTGAAACTTATAATCAGCTTCTCCCCCCCACAACCATCTCCCTCCCCCTGCCCAACCAAACTGCTGAGTCATAAAAACAGAATGGATGGCCAGCTTAGATATGATATCTATTTTCAAAGATGGCTTTTTAAAAATTTTAGTGCTCAGCATATTAAGGGCCAAACTGCTATACAGAACATCCCCCCATTCTCTATGTACTTGAGCTCAAGATAACAAAGAAATTTATTCTTTGCCATGAATACGAGACCATTTACGGTAAAATTCTGTTAAGATTACTCAAAGGCCGTCCCAAAGAGATGGGTATTTCATAGTCTCGACTATGTGGGCAGAAGAGGCTTTCAAGATTGAGGTCTTGATAGGGATAATTGTACCTCCTTCCTGAAAGAGGCCCTGCTTACAGATTACTTCCTCTTTTGTTACTAACAGTTGTGAATTTTGCCCTGTGAAAATAAAATTCATCATAATCAACTAGCGTCAGGGGTCTATGGCATTCTTCCACATAAACACATGACCCATAGGTATGTGCTCTGTTTCTGATGTCATTCTACCCATAACCTATCTATTCTCTCCCTGAAACTAGGTCTTCCTCAGTAGTCATCAGTGGAAGAGATTCTTTTAGTCCATTCTAGATAGGCAGCTGAGGTCCACAGACTGGTGTTGGGGCAAGATTCTTTGACCTAATGTTTCTTTGGGAATCATCAATTCATTACTCTCTGCATAGTTAGTTTTCTCCTTTCTAAAACGGTGGGGGGGGGTCTTACCTTGCCTTTACCATATGTATGTGAAAGTCCACACCACAGTATACCACGTAATGCTTTATACTGTAACATTTTTTAAACTGACAAATAATTGACGTATATGACATATAACACTCTTTTCACTTTAGGTGTACAACATAGGGATTTGATATATGCAAATATTGCAAATGATCACAATAAGTCTAGTTAACATCTGTCACCACACATAGTTACAAATTTCCTCTTGTGAGGAGAACGCTTAAGATCTCCTCTCTTAGCAACTACCAAATACAGAATACAGCCTTGCTAACTATAGTCACCATGCTGTACATGATATCCCCAGGACTTACTTATCTGATAACTGGAAGTCTGTGCCTTTGGACCCTCTTCACCCATTTCACCCATTCCCAACCTCTGGCAACCACCAATATGCTCTCAGTATCTGTAAGTTCAGTTTTTTGTTTTTTTGTTTTTTTAAAGACTCCACATGTGAGTGAGATCTTGTCTTTCTCTGTCTGACTCATTTCACTTAGCAAAATGCCCTCAAGGTCCATCCATATTGTCACAAATGGCAGGATTTCCTTTTTTTTTAATGGCTAATATTCCTTTGTGTGTATTTTTATGTATATGCATGTATATACACACACGCACACACATATACACATGCAATTTTCTGTGTACATCTATATATCTCCCTATATATCACATTATCTGTTCATCCATCAATGGTCACTTAAGTTGTTTTTATGTCTTGGCTATTGTAAATAATGCTGCAATGAACACGGGGATGCATATATCTTTTCAAGATAGTGATTTCATTTCTTTTGGTTAAATACCTAAAAGTGGAATCGCTGGATTATATGGGGGTCCTAGTTTTAATTTTTTGAGGAAACTTCATACTGTGCGCCATAGTGGCTGCACAAGTTTGCATTCCCACCAACAGTGTACAAGGGTCCCCTTTTCTCCAAATCCTCACCAACACTTGTTATTTTTTCCTTTTTGAGGATAGGCATTCTAACAGGTGTAAGGTGATTATCTCATTGCGGTTTTGATTTGCACTTCCCTGATGGTTAGTGATGTTGAGGACATTTCATGTATCTGGCCATCTGTATGTCTTCTCTGGAGAAATGTCTATTCAGATCCTCTGCCCAGTTTTTAATTGTGTTGTCTTTCTCTGTTGAATTGTATGAGTTCTTTATATATTTTGGATATTAGTCCTTTATTAGATACGATTCGCAAATATTTTCCGTCATTCTGTAGTTTGCCTTTTCATTTCATTGATGGCTTCCTTTGCTGTGCAGAAGCTTTTTAGTTTGATGTCGTCTCACTTGTTTATTTTTGCTTTTGTTGCCTTTACTTGTGGCATCTATAATGTAAAATATTAAAGATGACAGAACGAGGGTGCCATCCTTTGGTCATTCCATGAGTTAGGCTTCACTCATTATTATCATTAATAATAATAATAATTAGTCTAATTCAAGGAATGACTAGAGAATGTCATCAAGAACAGCATAGAGTTCTCATATTTTCCTAACATATGTGCCTTGAATCTATTAGCTTTTTAGCTATATTTCTTTGTATTATTATTTTTTGTGGCTGCCCTAGGGATTACAATATACATCCATAACTATTTACTGTCTATGTGCAGTTAACATTTTACCACTTCAGATAAATTGTAGAAGTGCTGTATCCAGATAGGTCCATATCTACACCCTTCTTTCCGTTATGCTAAAGGGTTATTTGTATTACATCTACATACATTATAAATCTCACAAGACAATGTTACAATTTTTGCTTTAAACTGTTACATGGTTTGTAAATAAATTGAGGAAAAAGGCAAATGTTTTAAAAGTCTTCTGTGTTTACTCATTTACCATTTTCAGTGCTTTTCATTCTTTTCTGGGGATTTGAGTTTCTATCTTATATCATTTCCTTTCATCCTGGAGAACGTCCTTTAGGGTATCCTGAAGTTCAGGTCTGCTGGTGATAATTTATTCTAGTTTCATTTTATGTGAAAATTTCATTACTTAGTCTTTATTTTGCGGGGTGATTGCTGGGTAATGCTCTGCCCTCTTTTGGTCTCCATAGTTTCTGCCATGAAACCATCCAGTAACCAGAGCACTCTCCCCTTGTATGTAATGTGTCACTTTTCTCTTGCTGCATTAAAGGTTTGCTTTTTATCTTGGGATTTCTTTAGTCTGACTACGATGAGCCTTGGTGAGGGCTGCTTTATGGTTATTCTGCTTGGTTTTCATTGACGATTGTGTATCTTTACATTTTTGTTTCACCAAATTTAGTAATTAGTCAAGAATTCTTCAAATATTTCACTCTTTCATTCTCTCCCCCTTCTCTTTATAGCATCCCATTTACACATATATTGGACTATTTGATATTATCTAACAGGTCTCTGCGGCTCATTTTTTGTTGTTTTTCAGTCTTTTTCTCCATTATTCACAGTGGATAATTTTTTACTAAGCTATCTTCAAATTCACTTGCTCTTTTACTCTACAACTCTATTCAACTCTGAAGTCTGTCCAGTTAATTTTTAATTTCGGATATTATATTTTTCAGTTCTAGATTTTCGTTTGGTCCTTTTTTTTCCATTTGATTCTTTTTTATTGTTTCTATTTCTCTGAGGAAATTTCTTATCTATTCATTCATCCTATGCATCATTTAGGTTATAATAACCATGTTCGAATCCTTGGCATTTAGTTCCAACATCTGGATCATTCTGGGGTCAGACTCAACTGATCTTCTTTTCACTTGAGAACATGTCCCATTTTCTTGATTCTTTGTATGTTGGATAATTTTGGAATGTATCCTAAACATTGTGAATATTAAGTAGGGGAGATTCTGGATGTTGTTATTTTCCTCCATCAAGTGTTATTTCTTTTGTTTTGGGTGGTAATTATCTTATGAACTTCAACACCAAACTGTTTCTTAGGTGGCAGCTGCAGTCTCTGTTCATCTCTTCTGTCTTCAGCTTAGTTGCCTTGAGTCTACACCATGCGTGATAGCTTAAGAGACAGTCACAGATATGGGTAGACAGAATTGGGGCATTCCCTACATCTCTCTCTCCAGAACTTTCCTTTTGGCTATTCCTCCACTCTTTTCAGCGTATCTTGGTTCTCCTGGCCAGAAAGACTTTGTTTTTTTCACAAGAACCCCTGCTGCCTTGAGTATGCTGTGTCATCTGTCCTTAGCCTAAGCTGTGAACATGGAACTTAATTTATACAGCTCCCCTTCTACCCTCCTGTAAGTGCGTCCTTCCTATTGGAGCGTCTCTTGTTCACTCTCCAATATCTCCAGCTTTTTACGTTATATCAAAGTTTAAAGTGGTTTTCTGCAGGGAAGTCATCCAAGAAGGTCTCATTCCATCATTTCCAGAAGGAGAAGACATATCACCAATTCATTATGAATGTGGAAAGCTGGGAAGCCCCACTATTGAAAAGATACTGAGCATGAACCTAAGAATTGCTTAAAATCTGAGCCATTCCCTTAAAAGAATATCAACTAACATTTTTTCCCTCTTCACTTAGAAATATCACAACCATTTAAAGATGACTTACTCCATCCTTAATTACCATATTCAAAGTTATAACAGAAGTATTTTAATTTGACAGGATTTGGTTTTCAGAAATTCATCTGGCTATAGATCCATTTCCCCAAATTATCCCTGACTCACTTCGAAGATTGTGGAATAGTTAGAACCTTCATTTTTGGTTCCCAACAGATGCCCAGCCTGTAGTTTCAGAGATGTGCATGAAAGAGGGTTTAAACCAGTTCACATTTATGGGGTCAGTTCACATTATGGGGTCAATGCCCTTTTTGATTTCTTCTAATGAGATTTGCAGCAACACTGGAACTTTGTGGCTTAGGTTCTGTCCCTGCTGGTTATTTTCCCTCTAAAGCCACAATCTTTCATGACATTATAATCATTTCCACAGTCACCAACTTTTGTGTCACAAGCTGAAAAGTTATACATTCAGATGAAAAATATGTAATAGGAGGAGAAGGGCTACTAGGAAATAACCTGTTTTTAATCACATAAATGTCATTTGTAATAAGACACAAAGAATAAGAAATATTAAAGATATAAATTAATAGGAACTTTTCTCTACCAGTTTCCCGTTTGGCTTCTGTATCTCTTTTAATATTATTGACGTGACTTTCCTTTTAAGTACACTATTTGGTGGATTTAAGAGGCGAAAGCGTGAAGTCTACCTTATTAGCTTGCCAGCAGCATCAGTATCTATTTAGATGAGTGCAATGTTAATTATGTAAAAACAGAAAGTATGGAAACAAGATTAGAAGTTTGCTCAAATGTTAACAACATGCATCTCTGAAAAGATGGGGCTAAAGGAATTGATTCTTTCATCTTTTTACTGGCAGAAAAACATATTTAAGCTCATGATCCTTAGACCAGATCCAGGATCAGCACGGGCTAGATGAAAGGATACTAAATCAGAGTTAGAGTGCACACTCTGGGAAGGTGTGCGTTCACCAGGACCCTGGAGGGCTGGTACAGGAACCCATCAGCACTTCCTTTTTCTAGCACCACCCCTCACCTCCACTACACTCTTTTTTCTTTTTTAAATGCGTATTACTTTATTATATTTACTTTTTATTTTTGGGCTGCACTGTGTGGCTTGTGGGCTCTTAGCTCCCTGACCAGGGACTGAACCTGAGCCCACAGCAGTGAGAGTGCAGAGTCCTAACCACTGGACCACCAGGGCAGTCCCTCCACTACACTTTTCTCCTCACTCCTGCTTCCTGTCCTTGCCAATCGATAACTCTTAAAAAATCCTTGTACTGTCATTTTAGCAGGGTTTGAGAAGAGAGAAGAGGCACTATTCTAGGCTCTGAGGACAGAGCAGTGAACAAGACAGAGAAGTTTCCTACTCTCCTGAGTTTATGTTCTAGTGAGGGTTGTTAATATATAAATGCAGATGAGTAGAGACACAGATGACTTCACACAGTATTGTCTTAAGAATACAACAATATAGCGGGATGTGACAGGGGGCAACAGGTGAGGGGATGATTACTTTAGAAAAGGTCATCAAGGAGGCTTATCTGAGGTGGTAACATCTGAGTTAAGAAGAGCTATGATAAGAAGGAGCCAGCCTCATTAAGTTCTAGGAGCACAAATTAAATCAATGGTGTGTTTTTACCATAAATGGGGTCATTGAAGCAAAACCAAAATTATATCTATGTTTAATGTCTTAAGGAACTAAACCAATATAGCCACAGTGGTTACATCTGGATATAAATTAGAACCTGAGAATCCATTTGCCACTGCATAGTTTTCCACATTTTTAAGAAAGAGAAGAATATTTAAAAGAAGAACTCAACGTATATCTAGAAGGAGATACAGGGCTCAAAACAAAGGCAAACTTAGATCCCTGTAAGCAACATTTAACCAGCTCAAAATAACTGTGCATTGGAGAGGGGTTACCCTGAGGATCTGAGGGAAGTCCCCAAACACAGAGTGTGACAGACAGAACTCTCTAGGGGTTGGAGCAAGGGCAGCAGAGTCAAGCGAGCACAGCGGGACTCCTCTTACATCCAGGCCTCAATTCGTGCCAGCAGGGACCACAGCACAGGGACCACCTCTGCAGGGAGTCCTTGGGGTCAGATGCTGCTTTCTGGAGGGAATTCCGTTCTCAACACAAAGAGGAGACCGAGGGAGGCACACAGAGCTGCTAGAGGGAAGCGAGGTAGAGGGAGAGGTTTACTGATAAAGAACTCGGTGGCACTTCTAGTTTCATGACATGCGCAGAAATAGTTTAACTAGAAGTCATTAGTTTAACAAAACTCATTTGTCTTTAACTTAAATCATAGGCTTTTGAAGGAAATTTAATTAATGAAAACACAAACTGTTAACTATCTGAAAGTATATGTTATGCCAACAAGAGATACTCTTGTGTCTTAATTTTTATTTTCTGGGAACCAGGGGCAAAACTGGAAACATAAAACTTTCATCAGTTTGAGGGTCATGTTTGGCTAGAGCCTGAGGAAAGAAAATGCAAGGGATTTGAGCTGAAGTCTAAGTTTAGACAAACTTAGACATTTCTTCAAACTTTAGACATTTCTATATAGAGGCAAAAAAATTCTTAACTCGTAAAAATCAGCTTTTTATCCCTCCCACTCCCAGCGTGTCAACCATGATAGAAAAGAGACTGAAAATCTCAAATAGTTAACCCCATTTTTTTTTTTTTTTTTTTTTTTTTTTTTTTTTGCGGTACACGGACTTCTCACTGCTGTGGCCTCCCCCTTTGCGGAGCACAGGCTCCGGACACGCAGGCTCAGAGGGCATGGCTCACGGGCCCAGCCTCTCCGCGACATGTGGGATCTTCCCGGACCGGGGCACGAACCCGCGTCCCCTGCATCGGCAGGCGGACTCCCAACCACTGTGCCACCAGGGAAGCCCTAACCCCATTTTTATACGCTGCTCTCATGTGCATCAAAGATGGGGAATGAGCAAAGCAGGGAACCTTCTTATAACACACACAACTCAATAACAACAACAAAAAAATCCATTAAAAATAGGCAGAGGACCACAGATGTTTTTTCCAAAGAAGATGTACAGACAGCCAATGGACACATGAAACGATACTCAACATCACTAATCATCAGGGAAACGAAAATCAAAACCACAATGAGGTATCACCTCACACTTGTCAGAATAGTCATCATCAATAAAAAAAGCATTGGTGAGGATGTGGAGAAAAGGGACCCTTTGTGCTCTGTTGGGAATATAAATTGGTGCAGCCACTATGGAAAACAGTATGGAGATTGGTTCCTCAAAAAATTAAAAATAGAACTACCATAGAATCCAGCAATTCCACTTCTGGGTATTTAACCAAAGAAAATGAAATCACTAACCCGAAAAAATATACACACCCTTATGTTCACTGCAGCATTATTTACAATAACCAAGATACGGAACAACCTAAGTGTCCATCGACAGATGAATGGATAAAGAAGACGTGGAACATGCATACAATGGAATATTACTCGGCCATAAAAAGAATGAAATCTGGCCACTCGTGACAACATGGATGGACCTAGGGCACTATGCCAAGTGAAATGTCAGAGAAAGACAGACACCATATAATTTCACTTACATGTGGAATCTAAACAACAAGACAAACGAAACAAAACAGAAAGAGGTTCAGAGATACAGAGAACAAACTGGTGGTTGCCAGAGAAGAGGGGAATGGGTTTGGGTAAGATAGGTGGAGGGGATTAAGAGGTACAAACTTCCAGTTATAAAATAAGTTACAGGGATGTAATGCACAGCACAGGGAATATAGTCAATGATATTGCAATAACTTTGTATGATGATAGTTATTAGACTTACCACAGTGATCAGTTTGTAAGGTATAAAATGCCAAATCACTGTGCTGTACCCCTGAAACTAATAACATATTGTAAGTCAATTAGGCTTCAATTTAAAAATTATGCTTTAATTTACATTTTCTTAAATTAAAAAAGAGAGTAGTTTCTTGGTCATGGTCAAGATGGGAGTAGCAACTCAGAAGCTTTGGACTCATACCTTAACATGCTACAAACCCCCCTTCCAACAGGGAGTTTGGATGATGCTCTCTGAGGACATCCCAGCTCATAGGTCTCTATATGGACTTATGAGACCGCTTCACCGTGGCCACGGACAGGCAACCCATAGGCCCAATCTAGCCTCGTGGACACACTTGGCTTGGGGCCCCCCTTTTTTTTTTATTGCTCTAACATTTAGAAATTGGAAGAATAATCCAAGTTTATGGATTTGGGGGAAAAAAATATCAGAAGATCTGGCAACTTTGGGCCTACATTCTTCTGTGGTCATACTTGGCTGGAATTAGCAGCGGCTGTCCCAGCTGCATGCAATACCCACCTTGTATTTATGTTATTTTGTACACACTTTTGTTTGCTCTCTCTGTTGCTGCTCGGGCTGGACCAAAACAGTCAGCCTTTTCCACTGTGGCTCACGATGCCTGCCACATAAACACGGGAGAGCTGGCTGTGGCCAGCTGAAACGGCCAGCACTCATGCATAGGTTGGCTCCGTCTCTACTCCCTGAGCAACAGAGACGGTTCTTGCTTCCACTGGAAACTGAGAGAGCTGACTTTCAAAACACTGGGGAGTGATCCTCAGGTGGGTGAATAAGTTTGAGATCAATGAAAAGCAAAGTACTAATGAGAGCTCTGTTCATTTTTTTCCCTTTCTCGAGGACATTTTTCTTCTCTATCGTATCCCTTGGGGGATTTTAAAAGGAGTATTTGGGAGCGAGTTTCATGGGAGAGTCACAGATTTTAATGAGAGGGCTTAGAAAAATTTAGTCAAGTGCCAGGGCTTGTAGTTTAACTCGATTTCCTGGTCTGAGAAGGGCCGGCAAGTGGCCCACAGCCAGGCAAGGCGATTGTTAAGGGTGGGGATGACTCACTCTGCGGGGTGTGGAGAAGATGACCCAAAACTTTGGAAAATCTAGTCTTAACTCACATTAGGAAACAGCCCCGAACAAATATACTTTCCACCCCTACTTTCCCCTTCCTCTTCCAACTGTGTTACATCCTATCTGTAAGTGTACTGGGGCTTTCTAAGTCCTTTATGGGTCAGCGGAGTAAGGCAGTCCTTTCATATGGTCAGAGCCCTGGTTGAAAATCATTGTGCAAGATTTTAAAAAGCAAAAGGATCCTTCACACAAGCTTGGACTCTCCTCTCCCTTATTTGTATTATTCAATGACGCAGATATTTCCTGGTTCCCAAAACACAGCTCAACCTTTGAGTATAATGTGGTCTCAGGTCTTAACCTGGATCTAGGCCACAGCTACCTGCTTTGATTCTTCCTGGAAAGCAAGCCCTAATAAGCTCACAATATGACAAACAGGCCATTTTAGTGTTTCCAGAATTATTTGGTAGGTGGAATAAGAAAGTACCCTCCTCCCAACTTTTCTTAACTTCTTGACCCAGAGTGTCAAGTGGTCAGTAATTATTAACATTTCTATTAGTCGTCCAGCTACATGTTTAGAGATAACATACTTTTGCTACTGATAGATAAAACTTTACAGGGAGTCATGTGTGAGCCATCTTGCAGAAAGCAGTATACTGTAAGATTAGGAAAGCACTGTTTTGTATTAAATATGTGAAAACGTTTAAAAACATTTCCTGGGCTTCCCTGGTGGCGCAGTGGTTGAGAATCTGCCTGCCAGTGCAGGGGACACGGGTTCGAGCCCTGGTCTGGAAAGATCCCACATGCCGCGGAGCAACTAGGCCCATGAGCCACAACTACTGAGCCTGCGCGTCTGGAGCCTGAGCTCCGCAACAAGAGAGGCCGCGACAGTGAGACGCCTGCCCACCGCGATGAAGAGCAGCCCCCGCTCGCCGCAACTAGAGAAAGCCCTCGCACAGAAACAAAGACCCAACACAGCCAAAAATAAATAAAATAAATAAATTTAAAAACAAACAAACAAAAACATTTCCTTAAGCCAACAATAGCCCACAAGAGTTTCATTCATGCAGTAATCAACAAATATTTACTTTCTACTTCATTTCTGGACGTGTGGAATTGAGTGGTGACCAAGATCATCACAGGCCTTGCCCTTCAGAAACTTGACTTCTAAGGGGTACAGGGGTTGATGGTGGGGAGATGGACACTGATACAGTCAAAGAAGATGAAGCAGATAATAGACAGGGAAGTGACTGGGAGAAAGTGGGATTCTTGGATTAAGTGCTGAGGAAAATCCTCTTTGAGAAAATGATATCAGTGTTTACTCCTGAATGATGAGAAAAAGGCTAGCAGAAACAGAGACACAGATGTAGAGAACAAACGTACGGACACCGGCGGGGGGGAGGAGGGGTGGGATGAATTGGGAGATTGGGATTGACCTATATACACTTATATGTATAAAATAGATAACTGATGAGAACCTGCTATATAGCACAGGGAAGTCCACTTTGTGGTACAGCAGAAACTAACACAACATTGTAAAACAACTATACCCCAATTAAAAAAAATAAAAGCTAGCCATGACAAGGGAAAAGCATTCTGGGAAAAAAAAACATCAAATGTAAAGGCCCTGAAATTGGGAGGGTGGTTGGCGGAAAGCTTGGCAGATTAACAAGAAGAAGACCAGAGTGGCTGGCATCAAGGCGAAGAGCGGTACCAAAGTCAGAAAGGTAGGCAATCCCCAGTCACAAAACGAAGCCATCAGGTGGTTTTTCATGGTGTCGCAATGCATCTTTTGGGAACTCTAAACCAGGGCTGGCAAACTACACCCTGTAAGCTAAGTCTGGCCCTCTGCATGTTTTGAAAATAAAGTTTTACTGAAGCATAGCCATGTCCAGTCATTTATGTAATGTCTATGGTTGCTTTTGCACTGAAATGGCAGAGTTGCGTAGTTGCAACAGAGACTAGATTGGCCCATAAAGATGAAAAATTTTAATGAGCTACCTGGCCTTTGACAGAGAAAGTATACCAACTTGTACTTTCAAGTCTGCATTCTTAATGGTTTTATTGGATGTTGCATTTGGTTTATGCAAAACTGACTACCGTGTTAGCTTCATTTTCTCAAAAGACGCTAGATAAAACTGCTAAAGCAGGAATATTTCAGAAAATAAAAATTTGCCTTGAAACAGGGATCAGGCTCACTTGTATCACTTTAACAAGTAAACTAGCTAGCCACAGTCTGTTTCATCACAGCAAGAAGCTATCTCACACTGCAAGAAGTCTGTAGGCAAGTTTGACGATTTCCGTGGGAAGACACTGTCCTCAAGGATCCAGGTGCTCGCCATCTTTCTGCCACCTTCAAGGTGTGGGAAAGCTCACTCCTCCTGGTAGCAAGATGGCTACCATGAGCCAAAGACGGTTTAACTATAGGAGTTACTGCAGACAAGATGTGAGCTATCTAGCAACAAAATAGGTTGGGTATTTCCTTTCACGTGCCTTTTTATTAGGGAAGAAAAATCCTCCCTGACCCACCGCTCATATCGTCTACTTATATCTCATCGGCTAGATCAGGCTGTGTGCACACCAGTGTCCGGTAGGGAGAATGGGCTTACCATGATTGGTTTAAGCTACCTAACACTCATCACCTGGGAGCCTACACACATACATGGAGAATGAATGCCAAAACAAGGTCAGGCTTCCACCAGTAAGGAAGGTAGGCAGGAAAGGCTGAGAGCTGGGCAGCCAAGGGTACCTGCCACAGGGTGGGATCTTCGTAAAACAATCCTGTGTCCCTGTCTATTCAGAGAATGAATGGGAAAGGTAGAGATCAGCAGAGAAACAGAAACTGAGCAAATCCTCCCATTGGGAGGTGGGTGAGCAGTGGTGGAATATGGTTGATTGCTCAGTTCCTCCATTTAATGTAAATATCATCTATTGTGTCCACAACAGGTTGAGTAATTCATTCTCTCATGTGGAAAACTTGCTCTCAAGGCAACATATACATTTAGCCTCTCTGGTGAGTCATCTTTCTGGACAGCTGTCTTCTGAGCGCAAAGAAACCACAATTGTTTGAATGTGGACTTGTTTCAATTGAGTTTTGCAAGTAGGGGCTTAATACCATATTGGGCTTCCCTCTGGTTCCCAAACAGGTTCTTCTCAAACACATCTCTCGTTATTTGCATTCTTCACCTCTCCAGCTGGCCGGAAACCACAGCCTCCTTTAATTGTCTACATCGGGGTTTATTTATTTATTTTTTTGGAAAAACTCCCCTCCTGGGAAAAGCTACATTCGCTTCTTCAGTCTCATGTCTATTCCCCATGTATTTAGAGTGCCTAGTACTTGGCCCTCGGGGAGCTTAAAGTCTGATTCTCAGGAGGCTGAATTAGTTGCTGTGTTAATGGCATTTTCTGTGACAGCTGAAAAGTTATTGTAGAGAAAAATGTTAAAGGTCAGGAGAGCTGAAACCCAGCAAAGACAAGACCAGAAAGAACTGCCCTGAGCTGTGCTTTATTAGATGAATTTCTATAATATCTGAGTCTTGGTTTTGTTTGATTTTGTTTTTAATAGGGGAAATTACAGCAACAGGGAAGTGACTGAAGTTCTGTGATATTTGTGGAGGACTGGCCAAGGCCAAGTCATTTCCATTGTAAGACTAACCCACTTGGATTAAACTGAGTTTTGCAAAGTACAGGCTATAGGTTCAACCTCTCAAGAGACTAATTATCTTATTACTATTCTATGGAGAAAGATTATTCTTTTTGGCCTCAGTAGCCATCACTCACACCCTCTTTCTTTCACTCATTTATACTTATTTCATAACAAGAACACCTATTATGTGTTAAGCACTATATCTGGCACTGAGAAAACAAATGGATAAGACATTTATTAAGCACCTGTTATGAGCCAGGTGGTGGTTAAGGCAGTATCCCTGCTCTTAAGGATCTCCCAGTCTGGTGGGCGAAAGCTGGCATCTAAACAAGTTAACTCCAGCTCAGCGGGATGAAGTGTAAAGGGCACAGGCAGGACTGGCTCATACGTGAGAGCATGAACTTGAGCACCAGATTCTGGACTCACACTGTGTGACTTTGAGTGAGTTACTGAGAGTTCGCAAGCCTCAGTTTCCACATTTGTAAAGTGGAGGTACTACTAGGGTGTGCATCACATGGTTACTGTGAATACTAAAGAGATGTCGGCTCGAAAGTTATTAGCATTAACAGTTGGCACGTGGTGAATGTTTCAGAGTTTGGTTAACTGTCAGCTATTGTTATGTGTCAGCAGAAGGGCAGCTTTGCCAGAAGCCTGCTGGTTAAGCACAAAAGTGGCTATCACTTAATGTTCTATGACCTTGGGCAAGTTATTACCCTCCCTATCCCTCAGGTTTCTGCTTTGCAAAATGGAGGTATTATCTAACGCGAATAATTGTTGTAAGACTTAAAGATGTGAAACATGTAAAGCTCTTAGCATGATGACTGGCCCATGTAAACTCAATAAATGTCAACCGCACTACTTCAGCTGCTGTGGCTACTGAAACAACAAAGGCAACCACCCACAGTGCCAGAACACATTTTGCAGAGAAGATGACACTCAAAAACGTGTGCTGTTGGTTGCAGTGCAGGGGTCAAAGCCATCTGCCTTCATGGCTGTGAAAACAACTCTGCACCTGTTTTCTGGATCACGGATCAGTGGCATCTTGTTTGTGCAGTTTGAACAGAACATTCAATTATGGAAAATTTGAGAGTTGCTGCCTCTGTATTTTCATAGGATAGTACAGGCTGTGACAAGTCCTGACTCTTGCCTACCACCTTCTTAAATGGCCAAACTTTCCTAGAAGTTTTCTTCTCAAGTTACAGAAAACACCTTCAAAAGCATCGAGGTGAGTATATACTATGCTACACTGACCCCTAATGTCCTCCCTTCCAACCCCCAAAGCTCTGCTTGGGCACAGGACTCTAATTTTAGTATGTGGACAGCTCTGTGCACTGGCAGAAGTTCTAGGAAATGAATGTGAAGGAAGCAAATGACTGGTAAGTAGGATGACGGGAGAAACCTACAGATGCTTCTGTGCTCTCCAGACCCTCAGTGGCTGGCAGGCAGCCAGTTTTTCTTACCGGCAGTGACATCACCAAGGTGGCGACATAATGTCCCTCCTCTTTACTAGTCTCCTTACAATAGTGTTTGGGTATTAAGTGTTCTTTTAGAAACAGTATCACTACCTTTTCCTGTTAGGGGATAACTCTTCCTCTACTCACAGTTCAAGTACTGCAGTAGAGTTAACTGTACTGCAAGCAGTTCCCTAGGGATACATGCCTGGCCCAGGCATAAGCCCACCAGAAAATTCCCTTCTGCCAGCCTTGGTTTAGGAAGGGGCACCAACTCAATTCAGGCCTACATCTTGCAGAAAGCACCACGGCACAGCCGAGAATGCCCCAGATCCCATGCAAGGCCTAGGAGAGAGAAGAAAAACAAGGCCTAGGGACGTTAGTTAAATCCCTGAAACCTCCCAAACCCTGGACTTTTCATTTATATGCACCTATAAGTTGACCTTTTTGTTTAAGCTGGCTTTATGTTCTGTTTTCTGCCTCTTGCAACCAGCAGAATCCTAATGTCCTCAAGACCAGTGTTTACATCTTGCACAAGGAAACTGGCAAGACGCACACAGTTGAGCTACCATAGCTTATACTTCTTGCCCGGCCAAACCCTGCAGAATACAGCAGAAGAATGTCCAAAACCACTTTGGCTCAAGGGGAGAGTACAAGAGAAGCACTAGCAAATACTCTGTTATCAGTTAAAAGCCTGGACCTGAGGCCTGGCAATGGCTTGCTTTTGTGTCCCTATTTCTATCCTCATCAATCAGAGTATACTCACAGCAGCCCTCCAGGGGAGGGGATGATTCAGAGAAAAGGCAATCCAGGGACTTGCACAGGGTTGGCTCGATCTAGACCCTGTCCCTGGAAAGTAAGTCTCTGTGTAAGACTTTTTACCCAGAAAGCAAACTGTTTTCAAGGATCATATTCTGACTTCCTTCGAAAAATGAACAATTAGCCTTAATTTTTATTCTTGAGGCCAAACTGGGTTATTATCCCCTATCGTGTTTTCTGAAAATGAGAAAACGTTGGCTGGCTGTAGGCTTGTTCCTAGGATTGGTATCAGGTTTTATTGTGTTGTTTATTCCAAGTTGTCTTAAACTCAGACTGTTACTCAATTTTTGAGGGTATTTTGTTTGCGGGTGAGGGAGGAACAGCAGCAATAAAACCAGCAGCAGGGGCTCCCCTGGTGGCACAGTGGTTGAGAATCTGCCTGCTGATGCAGGGGACACGGGTTCGAGCCCTGGTCCGGGAAGATCCCACATGCCACGGAGCAACTAGGCCCGTGAGCCACAATTACTGAGCCTGCGCGTCTGGAGCCTGTCCTCCGCTACAGGAGAGGCCGCAATAGTGAGAGGTCCGCGCACCGTGATGAAGAGTGGCCCCCGCTTGCCACAACTAGAGAAAACCCTCGCACAGAAACAAAGACCCAACACAGCCAAAAATAAATAAATAAATAATTTTTTAAAAAGGAATAAGGTCTTTGAATGCAGAGAATGTGCTTTAAAAAAAAAAACCAGCAGCAGCCATGAACTGAGCAGTTAGCTTTGTGCTTTGCTTCTGTCAAGCATGTCAAATGTAGTATGTACATTCACAAGCAAGGTCCTTAGAACAGGGGTAAGTGTGATTATTATCCCCACTGTATACATGAGAAAACTGAGCCCAAGATAAAAGCTATTATCTTTGAGACTCAGAGCTTTGACTCAAAGCCCTTAAACATGACCTTACCTGCTTGATATTACCCAAATAAAAATGACCACGATTTAGTTAGCCATAATACTAGCAAACACAAGAGTTACCTAAACCTGAATTCTCTACCCTGAGAAAAATGTACGTTCTAGGGGGATGCCAAGACTCATTGACTCAAGACTCAATTAGAAAAATGACAGAACAGTCTATTTTTTAACCCACGTTGTTAAGGGCTATAGAACATCAGAAAAGAGAGCTTTCCTGATGGAGTAGCTGTGGATATGCTGTGGAAGACACTGGGGGTTTTGGATGCTTAGATCACTTTGGCTTTTTAAAATTTCTCCAGTCCTTGAAAGCTAAGTAAAGAAAGACATAACTATTTATTTTGCTTTCTGTAGCCCTTGTTAGGAGCTTGTACAGCCTAATATACACAAACAAATAAATACTGTTTGGTCCACTTAGATAATTACACGCCAACTATGAACTCATGGATCTGAAAGGTTTTTGACTATCAGAAAAAGAGACAACTACAAGACCAAGCAGATAATGACTTCAAGATCCTGGCTTCGTTTTTCATCCTGTCTTTAAGCGTGAAGATCCCTGGGATAGATTTTAATCAGTCAGCTGGGAATTAACAAGAGCAGCTCATGCGTTTTGAATACTGTTCTTGGGACAGAAAATATCAGAAGAAAAACAATTTGGTTTAATGATCATGAGTTACTTCAAAAAAGGGAAACAACTTGCTAAATCCGATTTGCAGCACCAGCCCTGCCCAGCCATCACCCTCCCTTTGACTTTACACACAGTAGCAAACGAGTCTTTTGCAGATTTCAATCCCCAAATGACAGTCTTAACACAGAAAAGGCTATCTGGCACCAAAAAATTGAAGGTGGTGAAGTCAAGCTGCAAAAGCAAACGATATGGGGTGGGGCACAGTTAGGCAGTACATGGCTTCATCTCCTTCTCTGAGGGGACATCACAGCATTACTGGAAAACGGATGGCTGAGCCCTGTGCTGGGAGCAAACTCCCACTTCCTGTGTGGCTCAGTGTGCACATCTTTTTTCTGGTCCTTCTACCTGTTGAGGAGTAGCTTTATTTTCAACTGAAATTCAGAGTTTGAGAGAAGTTTACGTTGTGGTCCAAGATGTGGACTAGGCTTTAAGTGGCATGGCCTCTTGGGAAACATCTGTGGCTAAGCAATGTTTGCTTTGTATGTGCAGGAGCTCACTTATGTGTAGGTAGGATGACTTGGTTATATATGCATTATACACCCCACAGGATGATCTTTTAAAGGTAAGTCTTTGAAGGGACAATTTCCTGGTTAATGTTTTCTCTTTCCGTACTCAGCTCTTAAGAATCTGTGACCTGGTGCTCCTATGTTTTCATGCCATGACCTTCACCTAAACACTTGAAAATCATCATCATCAACAGCTACTCTTTGTGGCATACCCCCTGACCAATGATTCTGAGATTTGGGTAGATGGGTAGGTAACTCTGCACAAATAATTTTACTAATAGGCTCAGCTTCATTCAAATGACAAAGGGGATTGGGAGGGAAGGTTGGAAAAAGCAGCAATAGGTCATGTCACTTGGAATAAACTACATGCTCCATGAGGACAGAGACCAGAGCTGGGTACATTGGGGATAGGCAGACTATGGCCCATGGGCCATCTGTTTTCATATGGCCTGCAAGCTAAGAACGGTTTCACATTTTAAATGGGTACATTTTATGTGGGTATGTAAGTCCCTACATAATATCCATGATTTTATTTCTTGGCCTGCAAAGCCTAAATTTTACTTTTTGACTCTTGAATAAAGTTTTCTGAACCCCTGGTTTAAATCATTTTATCTTCAAAGACTAACAGAATGTCTGACATGGGCATTAGGTTAAACTGAATATGTGCTGGTTTGAATTATCTAGAATTCACAGTACTGACTGTGATTCAATACCATGGTCCATGTGCCTCAACTTGGCGAATGACCAACTTGGGCCACTGATACACAAGGAAGTTTTCTAGGGGATTCTGGACAAGAGCTTTCAGATGCAATCACTGTGCATGGATGAGAGGCCCAGAACTGCTATGGATGAAGCCAACTAGAGTTGCAGCCAAGAGGATCACAGGGAAATGGTGCTCCTCGGATGAAGCAACCTTACCTCTGGCCCTCCTGTCAAATGAACTGATAGGTCTCCATAACACAATAACTATTTATTACTTGCTTATGTGGCAGTCACTGGGTAATTGTTCTATAGACTTTATCGCATTTCATCTTTAAAACAACCTGTGAAGAAGGTATACTTCCACTGACATATGAGGAAAATGAGGCACAAAGATTTTTAAAAATAAGCTTGTAGCTAGTAAGTGGCAGAACTATGATCCACACTCTGGTTCTACTTCAAAGTTGATTCTCTACGCTTAATCACTATTCTATGCTGCAGCTTTCAGATCTATACAACTGTGTTACATGCAACACTATATAACATGCTTAGGAGAGGCCCTTTTTTGACAATTTGCACTTGTAAAAGATATAAGAAACCAAAACATTTTTCTCAGTGTTCTTACTTATGAGCCTATAATATTAAAATTATTTTCTCATCTATTCTACATAGGATCTTTTTTTTTTTTTTTTTTTTTTGCGGTACGCGGGCCTCTCACTGTTGTGGCCTCTCCCGTTGCGGAGCACAGGCTCCGGACGCGCAGGCTCAGCGGCCATGGCTCACGGGCCCAGCCGCTCCGCGGCATGTGGGATCTTCCCGGACCGGGGCATGAACCCGTGTCCCCTGCATCGGCAGGTGGACTCTCAACCACTGCGCCACCAGGGAAGCCCTTGTTTGGTTTTTAAACGTAAAGATAAAAGAGGTTTTTATTAATAGGTACAGGTGGAGTTATATAGCTCTTAAGGTGTTATGCGTCTTTATGCTTTTTTAGACTGTAAAACATTTTATTACCATATTAAATTGCTTGGACACACATGCTTTCCAAAGATGAAAAACAATGCTATTTTAAGACAATTTATTAAAAACAACTGTCCCTTTGAAAAGTCTGTTTCTGTGTATTTATTATATCGACTATTAAGGTTACTTTGTTTTCTTGGGCACACACAAATAAGAAATGTCACATCGTCAAGTTAATTCCTGGGAAACTCTTTGGTACTTTCATTCTGAATAAGCTCTTTCAAACCAGGAGGGCGGTGTTTGGTAATTTACTGTTGAAGTAGACACCAAGTGGCACTCTTGAATGGTGAAAAGGAGGGTTCTCTCCCTGGGAGAATCTAACTAAGCCAACACATTTTGTAAGCTACTGGAGAGAGGATGAAAAAAAATGTCACATCAGAGTGACTGTTCAGTGACACCCAACACCAAATACTTCGACTTTCTACAGACTAAATTCAGGTGGAACAGCTAGATCACAAGTCTGCTAACGAGAGAATTTGTCTTTTGTTTTTGCATTTGAGTGAAACTTCCATAGCCTAATGGTACTGAAATGTCACCTGGCGTCTCTCTAGATGGCTCTAGGGAGAGTTGGTGGTTTTCACCCAGTTCTCAGAACACAGTACTTCTCATCCCAGAAGTGTTCTGAGTTAGACTAAATTTTGCCAAACATAAAATAAGCACTCTTTAGAATACATTAACATGAAGAGCTGAATGAATCCGTCAATAGCATTTATTTGTTGCCCACTGTGTTCAGTCCCAAGGAGGGGATGGAAAGTCACAATTAAAAGAGAACACATGGGTTGTAGATAGGGAACATCTCACAAGCGAAAACGTCAACTATCAAACTTTAGAGTCTAAAGAGAATTTGGAAAACCATTTTCCAAATTATTTTCTAGGGAACAAAGCTCTGTAAGATATGACTAAGTGCTCTGGGGTCAGATAAGTTTAAAAAAGTGCTGTTAACAGGTTTCTTCATGCATGAACCCATGGTGCCTTTAACATGCTAATATACATGGCAAAGAATCTCCAAGTGTGGACCTATAAGGTGCAGCCTTCCCTATTTGGACCAGATTTAGGAAATATTGCCTAGAAATTATTAGTCAACTTTCATCACTTTTTATAAAAGAAGAAAATGAGGTAAAGTGATTTATCCAAGATCACACAGCTAATTATCGGCATAGCCAGGAGCGGGACTTAGTGTTTTCATTTTGAATCCAGTATTTTCCCGCAGAGGCTACTGTACAATCCCAGTTTCGTAAAATATGTATTTGCTCCTCATCTCACTAAATTGATTGGTTGTATTATTACATAATCACAGATTAGGAGAATGAAAGAAGATCAGGGACTTAGGGGATACTAGCTCTGGCCTTGAATCTCCCTCTGCTACCTGGGAAAAGTTTCCAAGCTTACTTATTCTCTTTGAGCCTCAGTTTCTGCATCCACCCGGTGGCAAT
The DNA here is from genome assembly GCF_964270905.1 of Leucopleurus acutus. Classification (NCBI taxonomy): domain Eukaryota; kingdom Metazoa; phylum Chordata; class Mammalia; order Artiodactyla; family Delphinidae; genus Leucopleurus; species Leucopleurus acutus. Next base: position 56,018,009 of record NC_139145.1, on the reverse strand, counting down.
AGTAACACCTGTCTGGTTGAACTGTTGAAGCATCTTATGTAGAAGCTGGTGGTAGCCAGATCATCTAGAATCTGAGCTCTGGCTAGGAGGTCAATCTCACTCCCAAGGCAATGGAACTCACTGGAGCAGTTAAGAAGGTCAAGGTCACGAGTTTGGTCAGACTGGAATCTTTCTGAGGAAAAAGGGTTTCCTCTCTTTTCTCACAGTGCCTGCTCTAACACATTGTACTAAACAGATGGTTAATCAACAATAAATGACAACACCACACGAAACATGAATAGAAGCACAAACAATAACAGCTTTACCATGCTACACATATAAAACTACACATATGTATATCGAGGAGATACCATTAATGGTTTTTGGATCTTATGAAAAATATGTTTTGAATAGTAAGACTCCTCTCTTTTGAGTTCTATTTGATATTGGAAAAGGAAACATCAGCATGTTGAAAAATAATGGGTGCTTAAATGGCTGGGCCCAGGAGGGTAATTTATAGTACTTAATAGTAAAGTTAAAACTAATTTCATTTTCCTAAGATGGATTGCTTTTCCAGTGCCCTGGCAGGTTACCCATGTCATGGACTTTTAGTCAGAGGCATCAACTTCCCCAGGACTGGATACAGAGTTGCCTTGTTACCTCATTTGAAGGATGGGAAAAATAAATTCATTTGTCAGGAATTTTGTAGGGTCATTAACTTCATTCTGCTTTTCCAAATAAATATGCCAGCTTTAATTTTTCATGCAGATGGTTCACCTACATCCAAAAATCCAGGTAGCCCTTCTCGGGAGACAAATGTCATAAAGCAGAAGGAGCTCGGCTCTGTATTATCCCACAGAGCTGGGTCCCCATCTCTGAGGGGTTGGAAATGCAGATAAAGAGGAAAGGTACAGAAGAGGGACTTTTATTTACTTTTGTTTGCCTTTAACACAATTTCCACAGGCAGTCATAACCACTGAAAGCTAGAAACGGTAATGACTCTACAACTTCTCTGAACCTTCCAAAATACTCTTACAAATAAAAACAAATGATGTAATAAGTACAATAAGCCTTTGGGGAAACTAACCATAAAGGACACCGGAGTGCATACAAACATATGTGGCTCTGCCCCACCAGGAACACATTCCTTCTGAAGACTAAACAAGGACCTTACACTTCAACAAGCCAACTGTGACCGACAGGCCTCTCAGTGTTGTGAGCGCTTTGTTGTTAAACCACAGCCTTTCATTGTCCCTTCAAGACATTCGGAACTATTCTCAACATCTGTAAGATGTGCCACGTTAAGCATAACAAAGGAAAAAAAAACATGCTCCCGGAAACAACATTATTAAAACTAAGTATGTTACACAGTGGCTTGCCTCGTTCTAATTAAAGGGAAAGACCAGGGACAGGAAATTTTGTTTTTGGTTTTTTTTTTTTAAGTTTCAGTGATTTGACCTAACTAGTATATTTGTGTAATTTTGTTAATGCTCTAATTAAAGTTATGCTAAATAGCCAAACACTGAAGTGATAAGGAAAATGCCACAGAATAATTTTATATGGAGAAGAGGAGCTTAATTAAAAGTGACTTAATTTATCCTTAGGGAGCCTAAATGCTAGAAGTAATGTCATTGGGAAAGAATATTTTCAGATTAAAAAAAAAAAAAAACACAAATTTTGTTAAGGAGCAGATTTGGGTATTTGATAATACAATAGTATAGTAGGGTTTTTTGTGTGTTTTTTTAAACTTGAGTGCTTTGTTGGAGTTGTAAAGGCTTGCATAAAACTGAATTTATGTCGGCTTAGGTGAGTCACTAACGTTTTTCATAAAACAACTAAATGTGTACTGATTTGATGACATCATATTTTGCACCCCCTTCGCCACCATGGCAGACAGACTCTAATGTGGGCCCCAGGACTCTTGTTTCCTAGTGTTCATGTCATGCTGTAATCCCTTCCAACTGAGTGTACACAGAAACTTTGACTTACTTCTAACCAATAAAATACGGCAAAGATTTCAGTATATAAGTGGTTACAATACTTATGATTATAATGTCTGTCTTGCAAGGAGCTCTCTCCCTTGCTGGCTTTGAAGAAGTAAGTTGCTCTATGTTGTGAGCTGCCTGTGGAGAGGGCCACTTGGCAAGGAACTGAGGAAAGCCTCCAGCTGACAGTCAGCAGAAAACTGAGGCCCTCATTCTGACAGTCTGTAAGCAAACTGGGTTCTGTCACCAACCATGCGAGCTTGGAAATGGATCCTTCCCCAGTTGAACCTCTGATGAAACCCCAGCCCTGGTCCACACCTTGACTGCAGCCTTGCAGATGATCCACTTAAGCCTTAGGTCTTTTCTAATGCTGTGGCATGGGGTGTCCACGGGAACCCACTCTGCACTCACAAATGCACAGACCCAAACTGTAGGGGACTTAATGCCTGTGGAACCACTGTTGAACATTGGGCAATGGAGGATATGGATACATACTTCTCCCCTTTCTCCTTAGGAAATGCATTTCATAAATGTCCTCCAGAGGTCTAATGGATTTGAGTACTCAAAGTCTATAGCAGGTGCCGACTTGACAAAGCTTCCTTGCGCTGGCCTTTCCTCTTGTTTCTATCTTATCCCGTATTCACAGAAACCATGAGATAGTAAATATGTATTGTTTCAAGCTGCAAAGTTTGTGGTAGTATTGCTAAACAACAATAGATAACTAATACTCTTAACTAATTCTAGATATTAAATGACCCACAGCTCTGGGGAAAAAAAAGAATGGACCAGTATCACTACTTTGGGCAGCCAACTGTACGCTATGGTTATGGGAAAACAGACTGGTCTATACCACATTCATTGGTGTTAATATGGATGTACGTGACCTGCCTTTCCACCGTTCAAAGCCCTTTGATTAAAAACGATCATCAGTCGAATTTTATAATTTCTCCAAACAAAAATATATTCTTGTATGATACAGCATAGTTCTGAAAATGTAAGTTTGAGTCAAAAATCAGAATGAAACATTTCTGACCTGACACATACATATTAATTTTATGTTTTAAAATAGCAGAAGCCATCAGGGCAGAGAGAGCATGCCCTTACTGTTGCCTTTTTATTTCCCTGGATTAAATTATATGTTAGCGTAAAACATCTAAATGGTTTATCTTATGCCATCTAATATGCCCTTGGGCTGATGGAGAGAGTCACTTTCTGTAAGTAGGGCACGGAATGCACAAGTGGCTGGACTTGCTGTTTACAGAGTACTTTCTGCACCAAATTCCACAGCATCTAATCCCACTGATCCCTGAAGACCCCTTACATATCTCGTTAGGTGGCGAATACCACCCAGGGGAATGGGGGCAGCAGGGGGCTGAGGAGCAGAAGGCCTCATGACAAGGTGGCCCAGTTCTTACTGCCTCTTCAAGTTGCACTGGTGGGAGGGGGATGACAACAGAGCCTGTTTGGGCATCTTCCCTTTGTCTGGTTGACTAGGCAGGAACAGATGCTTAAATGGCACAAACATATGAATGTGGGTGTTTAAATGAGGTTATAAGACACAAGAAAAAGAGCAATTGCAAGTTGTGGAGCTTGGACGCAGAAGCTGGTTAGATCCAGCACAAGATAAAGCTCTAAAAACTCCTACTCATTTGTTCATTAGTCATTTGCCCATTTAAATCTATAGGTCAACTACTATTTGCAAGGAATGAGGCTTGGTGTTGGGGATCAATGGTATACAAGGAAGACAGGGTCCCTGTTTGAAAAAGAACAGCATATGCAAAGGCCCACGGGAATATGGTGAGCTGTAGGACCAGGCCAGAGGCTCAGAGAGGTGGGAAAGAGAGAACAGGCAGAGCTTGGAAGCCAAGGCAAGGGTGTTTGAAGAAGTACAATTTGTAAACAGTTTCCCCGACTGACTCTTTTGTACTTCTCACTGCCATTCTATTGCTGGAACCCTTATATTTTGTTTCTGCCAAGTGACTCCATGCCCTTTGCCTTGGCACTCTGAAGAGGCCCAGCCTTTCTTGGCATTCTCTGGACCTCTTCTATCTCATTAAAGCATATTGGGGGTCACAGAGCATAGTAACAAGGGCATGCATGGGCCCTGGTGTCAGACAGCCCGGGCTTAACACTTCATTTCCACCACTTCAAGTCCAATGACCTTGGGTAAATTGTCCAACCTTTTTAAGAGCATAAGGTTGTTGAGAGCGTGTTGAGCTTCTTGCCTAGGAGGCAGTGTGTGCTCAAACAATGATAGTCATTATTAATATTTTCTGCTCCTGGAGCATTGGCTAATGCTGATAAATTAATATGCAGTAATGTGTTAAAGGAGTACTCTATAAATACCCTTGGGAGGAGCATTTTTAAATGCCTAAACCCACTGAATTGGTCCTCTAATGCTGGGAATGTCAAATAGCAGGGCAGGCTCATGTTAGAAAGAGCTCCCATTTTTCGTTGTGTACTGTGGACCAGATAACATGCCAAGTGCTTTGCATGTCTTTTCTAATTTAATCCCCACAACAAATTTATGAAGTAGAGCTACCACTACTTCCTTTCTAGAGATGAGATAAATGAGGTTTGGTAGATTACATTATTGGTCAAGTCACGTGACTGTCACTGTCAGTAGGGGCTTTTCTATACTCTTCCCAAATGAGGTTTCCAGGGTGAGAGATCCCCCTGAATTACGCTCATGGTATCTGCAAATGGGTGCACTATGGGGCAACCAAACAGGGTACATGGATCCAAATGGAAGTTTTGTTTTTGGAGAGTAGCTAGCTCAGCCCCACACCCCCCTTGAAATATAACGCAGTTTACAGTTTTCTGTGTCCACCGCATTACATGCTTTCCAGTATTCCAGGCCTCTGCTTCCTCACCACCCTGGCCTGACTGTCCCCAAGCCCCTACCCAAAGCCATCCTTTGGACCAAAATAATGTTTACCTGGTCAGTGCTTAAGAATTTAACTAGTCTTGAATTTAGCAAACAGAATTTGAAAAATGTTACCCATGGCTCCAAAGCAAAAACAAAGCTAAACTTAAAAAAAGCCTGGTTTCCTCCAGGCTCATTGCACCTGGGAAGGGGTACAGGAAGGTGAACAAACAAAGCCACTTTGTCTTGACTTCAGGCACAGAGGAGCAAAACTAACAAAAAAGAACAGAGGACCGAGGTGTCCCCCGGTTCATTGCGCTTGGATATGGTGCTGGTACAGAAATGACAGGCATATCTTAGAACCCAGATGAATTGCTGGGCATGAAATAATGATTCCACAACAACTGACAAGTCTGAAAGTAACTGAAGACTTCAAGTGGCAAACAAAAAGATGATTTCCCTGTACTCTTCCAAGCCAGCCAGTGAATTCAGAGGGAAAAAGGAAGACAGACAGCTGAGACTCATGGAGGAGACAGAGATAGCCAGGGGAGAGGATGAAGGAGAGAGGAAAAGAAAATATGAATTACAAAGACACTCATTCAGTCAACAAGCATTTGGAAGCAGTAGAGTGCCAACAGTTGAATGCGTGGGCTCCAATGCCTGTTGGCTGGGAGACTGGGCCTTGCCCTGTACTCCTCAGTCTGTAAAAGGGGAAAAACATAGGGATAGGACTAGTATTTACTTCTTAGGGGAGCTGGATAAAGCTCTTGGGGTACTATCTGAGACACAGAGCCCCCGAGCTGTTACTGTCATTATTTGTAATATTATTTACTTGTTCACCATTTGCAAGGCCCTTGGGGGGAAGGCATTATTAAGGTGACAGAGAGACAAGAACCCAGCTCTGACCTTATAATCTAGTGGAAGATTTAAGAGGAGTGCACTCTCCTGCCTTTGATTGCAGTTTTGAGTCTCACAAGTTACCAAGAATTATGGGATTCAATAAAGTTGCTCAAATGAACAGAGTGCCAAAGAGATACGCGCAGGCATTGTTGTTTTATGGCCAGAGAGCAATACTGGAAATAGAATGCTCAGATGGATTAATTGCCTTCCTGGGCCAGGAGATCAGAGAGAGGGTAGAAGGCCGCAGAAAGGAGTTTACATGCACAACTGTCTACCTTCTGGTCATCTTCCTGCATTATCTAGACTTGTATACAGGTGCTTGTTGTGTTTCTGGAGCTAATTTAAGGTGGAGATAATTAAGTGCATGGATTTAGAATGACAAAAGTTGTCTGTTGTGTGTCTCTAATGTTAGGTTTCTAAGCAACAACAAGATGTCTGGTCAGATAGGTCTTCACAATATATTAATTTCCCTGTATTATTGCTCAAAGAATTTACAAATGCTATTCAAATTATGTAAGAGGCTGGCCTAGAGATGATCCTTTTCTAGGCCAAAATTCTCAGCTTTTTACGACAGTAGCAGCAACCTGAACTTTTAAGGGGAATCACAGGTTGTTGGGAAGGTTGTTAAAAACCCAAATTTCCAACTGGAACGCTTGCTGAAAGCACCTGGTTAGCTCAGCAGTCAATATAAATTACAATTACGAGAGGCTTTTGTCCTTATCCCCTCCTGGGGCACGTGGAGCACAGCCCTAAGGGAACTCCTATTACTCTTTTTTCCAGTGCTCCAGGAGACGTGCACATCTGTTGTTGACACATGTGGAACCTCAGCTCTCCCACCACCTCTCACACTGTTGATGTGATCATGATATTTTCAAACCTAAGGAAGGACCTCCAGGCAGAAGGAAGACACACCTGACACAATTAAAACCAAAACAGTTGGCACGCTGGGATACAGATGAGGAATTTACTGCCTTTCTCTGTACACTCCGAGCTGCTGGATGTTAGTGAAGGGTTAAGCTAAGGACAAAATTAAAGAATTGTATCTGTTTTCTCATTACATGAAGAGGTTGCATCACTTGGTTTTTCCTTAAAATCTCTGACCATAAAATTGTGACACTTTCCTAATTTACCTGGGCTACTTCAAGTTTACTTTGGGGAACTCCTTTCCATAGACAGATTGACATTGCCTTTTAGGATCTTGCAATGAATGCTGGTTAAGAATCTTAGTCTGCGAACCACCCGGACCTGGGTTTGATACTTGACTCACCGCCTACTTACTAGCTGGGTGACCTCAGGTAAGTAGCTTCCCCTCCGCAAGCCCATCTCCGTATCTGTAAAGCAGGTGGGACACCCCACTGCCAGCCTGGGAGTATTCTTCTGAGGATTCAGAGAGACCTTGGTATCAAGTCTTCCTCTTGTGACCGACACATAGTTAAGTACTCAATAGTTTCTTTGTTTTTACCATTGTAATTGTTTTACAAAAGAGACTCGAACAAATAAAATGCACGAGCTGATCTGTAACATAATTGAAAAACTGAAGGCAATGCACATGTATTTTGGCAGTTTAGAATGTGACAACTGGACAAACGTTTCTTCCTTGTTGAGTGCCCAGCAGAGTCTGCATACTGTGCTATTAGAAATGCCTGTTATAAGAGGAACAGACCTCCACCAGGTTCATAGTATCGGTTGAATTTGAAGGCATTCCTTTCTCACAAAAGGAATTACCATTTGAAAGGACAAGTCCCTATGAGGAGTAGAACAGACAGCAGAGGGTCTTGGCTTTTAGCTGCCTGAGCCATCTCAAATAATTAATCCAGTCTTCTTGACCTCTGCTTCAACCTCTCTGTCCAGAAAAGCAAACAGGTATACTGCATGCAAGGAGGTTACTGATTCCTTCAAGTTTGATTTTGGGGTCAGACAGAACTAGCTTCAAATTCTAGCTGCACAGCATGCAAGCTGTGTGGCTAATGATTTTGAGCCCTAGTTTATGCCTCTGGGAGGAGATTAATGGGGAACCTTCCTGATAGGTTTGCTGGGAGGATTCAAAGAGAGCAAATTGCCCAAGCTTTGCAAATGGCAGCTAATAAAATAATGAAAACTTTTTGCTTTCAGAACTCTATCTTAAATTGAGGACACCAAAGAGCTTCTGTGACTATTATTACTTTTTAATTAAAAGTAAATTAAAATTTATTTTATTACTATGAGAAACCAAATGAGAAACTTTAAAAATATTTGTGTATTAATTTAAAAATCACAGCAAACTCTTTATATGCTAACATAAAAATACATTTTTAATGAAAAGTAACTTTTTTTTAAAAAAGGAACAAAAGAGAAGACTTCATTATTGTTTGTTTTTTTTTTCCAAGTCTCTTTAATATCTTAGTAGGAAGGAGTCGAATTCTCATATCTGCTTCCACTAAAATCTGTTGCAGTATCACACATCACATAACTTCTGGAAAACTCCACTTTACACCCAAGACGGAATGAAAGTAGAGAAAAGCAAATAATATCTTGGCATTATAAAAATAGTTTTGACCTCATGGACTCCTGAAAGGGACTCAGGGACCCCCACGCTTTGAAAACAACCGACTTGGGACAACTGTCTTTCAAACTCTCAAACTGTAAAAGGTGATCCAAAGGCTTATGTAGAAAAAGAATGATACAATGCATGAGGGAAAGAGAAACATCAAGGCCAAGAATATAGAATGTCTGAGTCCCACTGAAGAATTTACTTTTAGAAATAAGCTTGTACTTAAGTAGGGGGCAGGAGAACAGCAGGAGCCCGAACATATTTACAGAATCAGGCAAGTATCAGGCAAATATATTCTCCAAACAGACTGGACAAACTTCTGTGATGCCAGTAATCCAGACATCACAGATCACTGCTTCTATGTCTCTTCTCCATTCTCCACCACTCCACCCCAGCATTGCAGGAAAATACCCATTTGCTCTCTGGATTATCGAATGTTGTAGTTATACCCCACCAGGGCATGGCAACTCAAACTCAGAAAAACTCATGGGTTTTTCAAACACACAGACCTGGGTTCAAATGCTAGAATTGCCATGTAAGAGCTATGTAGTCTTGCAGAAGTTACTTAAATTTACTGAATCTCATGTATATGATGGGGATTGTGATGGACTAAAAATGACCATATTCTCTGCAACTCCTCCCATCAAAAGTGTGGAATGCAATGGAATACTACTCAGCCATAAAAAAGAAATCTTACCATTTGCAATAACATGGATGAATCTAGAGGGCATTATACTAAATAAGTCAGACAAAGACAAATACCATATGTGATCTCACTTACATGCAGAATCTAAAAAACTAAACAAAATGAAAACAGACTCATAGATATAGAGAATAAATGGATGGCTGCCAGAGGGGAGGGTGGGTGAAATAGCTGAAGAGGATTAAGAGGTATAAACCTCCAGTTATAAAATAAATAAGCACAATAATGGTCAATAATATTGTCATAACTTTGTATGTGGACAGATGGTTACTGTATTTCTCGTGTGATCATTTCATAATGTATGCATGTCAAATCTCTATGTAGTACACCTGAAACTAACATAATACTGTATGTCAACTATCTTTCAATAAGATTTTTTTTAATTAATTCAATTTATTTAACACACATAGAGCTAATTCAAGTAATCTTCTTGAGTGAGCTTTGGAGTTTTTGTCTTCAAGGAATTTGCCCATTTCAAGAAAGTAATCAAATTTTTTAGCAAAGTTGTTTATTATATTCTCTTAATCCTTCTAATGATGTAGATCTCTAGTGATATTCTTTTTTCACTCCTTATACATAATGTATATAGTCTACCTTTTTTTTTGAATTTTTGAAATTTATTTTTTTATACAGCAAATTCTTATTAGTTACTCATTTTATACATATTAGTGTATATATGTCAATCCCAATCTTCCAATTCATCAATAATGAATCTTTCAATAAGATTTTCTGAAAGTTGAAGTCTATTTTCCCATGCCTTGAATTGGGCTGGCGCTGTGTCTTCATCACTCTATGTGGTCGAAGTGGCAATATTTAACTTCTGAGCATGGTTTCAAGAGGCCCTGCAGCTTCCCCACTTAACCTGTGGAACCCTGAGGCCCCCACGCTGTGATGAAAGATTCCATGGAGGAAGAGGGCCAGCCATCTCTGCTGAGGCCCCAGACATCTCATCCCATCCAGCCTGAGCCAAGCAGCCATATGGAGAGTTCCGGTGAAAACAGCAGAACCGCCACCCATTCAGCCCACAGAACTGTGAGAAACGATCGTTCTGTTTTAGGCTACTAAATAGACGGGTAGTTTCTAGGGTGACCAATTTGTCCCAGTTTGCCTGGGACTTGCCCACTTTTAGCTGCCAGTCCCACATCCCAAGAAACCCCTCAGCCCTAGCTGGTCACCTATGTGTAGCACAATTGCAAATACCTTACACTGGAATAAGAGTGTTCAACTCAGTGTTTGAGAGAATTAAGTGAAATGATGAGGTAAAGGCAAAATATAGATAGAGCCCATAAAATGAAAGGTTTTGTTTTTCTTGTTTTCAATTTATAAAATAACTTTATAATAATTTATAATTATCTTTAACAAAATAACATTTCCATAGCTAATTAAAATTTGATCTTTTATCTTTGTCTATAACTGAACTTCTCATTCAGGGCCCTAATTGCTTTTTTTCTTTTTTTAAATTAGTTTATTTATTTTTGGCTGCGTTGGGTCTTCGTTGCTGCACGCGGCTTTCTCTAGTTGCGGTGAGCAGCGGCTACTCTTTGTTGCTATGCGCGGGCTTCTCATTGCGGTGGCTTCTCTTGTTGCGGAGCACGGGCTCTAGGCACGTAGGCTACAGTAGTTGTGGCACACGGGCTCAGTAATTCTGGCTCGCGGGCTCTAGAGCGCAGGCTCAGTAGCTGGGGCGCACGGGCTTAGCTGCTCTGCGGCATGTGGGATCTTCCCGGACCAGGGCTCGAACCCGTGTCCCCTGCATCGGCAGGCAGATTCTGAACCACTGCACCACCAGGGAAGTCCCAGGCCCTAATTTCTTTAAATATACCAGACAGCATTCTCTGCTGGAGAATGCTGCATTTCCAGCTAAGCATGAAGGTAGCAGGCCCCTGGGAAATTATGAACCAAAAAGAGAAAGAAAACATTGGACTTAACTAAATTCAAACTGGCTGTGAGTTCTATCACTGTTGAAGATGGAAAACACTTAATATTATGTCATTCTGGGTGGGTCCAGAACAGGACCTTTTTTTGGACAATATTTTTCCCCAGGGGCATGTCTAGTGAAAACATAATCCACGGAGATGATCTGCAGATAAGGTCAATGCCATGTGCCCACAAAAAGGCAGAATCTCGGGGGCCTACTGGGTAAGAGAGTTGAAACCTTTGAAACTCTATTTTAGAGCTGTTCCTTAGGAAGAAAAGTGGGAGGCTGGGGTGGTGGTGTGGGGTGGGTAGAATGCTTGTAAAAGTCTGAAATTCATTAAATGATGGTGTAATCTTTCCCTCATGTCATAATTATTTGACCTAAAAATGTATTTTAAATGACCAAGAGGTAACATATCTTTCTGCCTAACTGAAATTGCCTGTTATTCACACAATTAAAATGACTTCCCCACCCTAGTGGCCAAAAGAACTTCACACTGCCAAGAAAATAACTATTCTGTACATCGCTAAAGAATTCTGACTCTGCAAAAAATACATGTGAAATCATTCAGCAGGCTGAACAACAAAAAATGTCAGCCTCCGAGAATTTAATCAAGAAGGTATTTCCTCCTGCAGACTTCCCATAGGGAGCATGCTGAAAATGGTCCAGACGCATCTGTACCGCATGTGTCTTCCATGCACAGAAGGACACATATCAAGACACTAAGGAAAGCATTTCTGTTGCTCTGCAAACAAGCTAATGCCCAATTCTTGAACAAGATCAAACTAGGATTCGATCAGCCAAGTATTAACTGCCTTTGCTCCTTAGAGAGAACAAATACACAAAGAACATAGATCTTAACTTTTTAAAGAATGGAAGGTAGCAGGACTCTACATTGTTTCACAGCCTTTAAAAGCAAGAGACTGCTCTCCATGGCATGGATCTGTATATTTGATGAACTGATGGATATCTGCATGAACTGATGGATATCTGCATCAACCCCCATTTTCTGCATCTCTAATCCTATCTACATCCATCCACCAGGCATGAGTATAACTCACTGAACCTGAAGTGATACTGCAGATACTGAAGACTATAGTCCCTTCACTTCGGAACACTAGAGTATTTACCCCCAAATTTAACAAATTATTTATTGTGTTGGCAATCAGAAAGCCACTACAACTGTAATTGGAGGTAGACTTAAACACTGGAAAGCAGTGGGTTTAAATACTCATGATTTTCCTAATTAAAAAATCAGTCAGGAGCCAAGTTTTAGACACAGTGGGATAGATTTTCTAGCCATTTTCTAGATGTCTGTAGGAATTTCTAGAATTTCAACTTTCATCCTCTAAAATTAAATACCTCATAGTTTGCTAGTATAAAAATGTATACAAAGCTACATGAACAAAAACCACAAATCAAAAACCTGCTTTTCAAAGGATAAAGCTGTAACAAACACTAAATGAAATAAAAGTATGGCAAGAATTATGCATTCAAGAGAATAATAAAAGGAGACTGGGACACATTTGAAAGATACATGTTTCATTGTAAAAGTTTTTCTAAGTAGCCACAAATGCCACCAATATGGTAAAATATCAAAAAGCTTCATTCCTTTCCCACAGCCACCATCCTCGTTCATCTGAACGGGGATACAGGCTTCTAATCTGTACCCCTTTTACCTACAATCTATTCTTCACGTAGAAATGAGTAGGCTTAAATTAAAAAAAAGATAATTAGTTTCATCAGCTCCTCTGCTTAAGATTGAACAGCTTTGGACTTTTATTCTAAGAGCAATGCAAACTTCTTACCTTGGCTGACAAGGGATTAGGTGACCTGGCCCTTGTCTACCCTCTTGACTTGTTTACAAATTACTCTGTCCCTTGGTCACCGTGTGCCGGTTGCACCGGTCTCCTGTTCTGCTTCTTGAGAACATCTGAGTGCATCCTGCTTTCAGGTGTTTAATGTCCCTCTTCCTGTTGCTTGGAATGCCATTTCCCTGGTGCTCAACATGGCTGTCTCGTCTCATCCTTCAAATCTAACCCAACATTATCTTCCTAGAGAGATTTCCCTGACCACCTTAATTTAAGTAGCCTCCTCCCTGCTTCCCTTACTCCCAATCATCTCATTCTGTTGCACACCTCCGTGGCTCTTATCAAAGTCTGAAATCATCATTCACCAGTTTACTCGTTCATCATCTGTCTTGAATGTTAGAAGGTAAGTACCTTGGAAGCATGACCTTGACTTGCTAATCTACTTCTGGATTCCCTGTGCTTAGAATGATGCCTGATTTTGGTTTTAGGAAAATTGTTCTGTCTGATACCTAGAGAATTGATTGGAGGGGGGCAAGGCTGGAGTGGGGAGAACGTTTAGGAGGCTGCCATAATCTAGGGGAAGGATGATGGTGGCTGCAACCCAAGTGAGAATAATGCGGATAGAGAAATGAGGATGGATGAGAGAACTCTTCAGAAGATAGAATCAGCAAGGCTTGATAATTGGTCGGATAAGGGAGATATAGGGCCAGCATCCAGTTTTCCCCCTTTACACTGAATTTCCCAAACAGGTTTCTTCCTCCTTAAGTTTACATGACTAATAAGATTTTAGTGAAATCAGCCTGCTACTGACTGCAGCTGATTGGTACAGGGAGTGATGTATGGCACATGGTACCCATACGTAGGTCATAAGTAGGAGGGCAAGACATTTCAGTTTTCCCAGGGAAGTCCTGGGCTATTGTTCCTGGATATTATTTGCTCTTGTTTCTTTTCTTAATTTTTTTTGGCTGCACCGCACAGCATGTGGGATCTTATTTCCCTGACAAGGGATTGAACCTGTACCCCCTGCATTGGAAGCATGGAGTCTTAACCACTGGACTGCCAGAGAAGTCCCTCCTGGATATTAATACTGCCGCCTTTCCCTCTCTAAAGTGTCCTGGTTTGAATGATAACTTATATGGTCACACTAGGTGCTTAGGGAAGGTAGCTGCCCCTACAATTATCTGGTATTAACTCTGCCCAACAGGAGTGCCCAGTGTTGAATGGTGCCTATGCCAGTAGACTCTACCTTTTAGGAACACAAATGCTATTTGAACAAAGAGAGAGTCGGTCACAGAAGGTGGTGCCTCTATCTAGGCCGTTGGCTACATATTCCAGAGCTCTATTTCACTGTGAGTGACGGTAAGACTGAGAAACTCCCCCCTCCCTGATCCCTGGCACTCCCTGCAGGTTACTTCCATCACTGAGAATCATTTGAGCTAATCTCTTTCTCACCATTAATGAGCTGAAGTGACCAAATTACCACCCTAAGGCAGCAGGAACATCAAGTGGGTGGTACCTACATTTTGTAAGGACTTGCCTTTCATGGATAGAAAGTTGCACTAGGAGATCCATGAAGGCTTCTCAACCTGTAATGGTGAGTCATAGAAGCCAGAAAGACTAAAGACTTGACCTCATGCTAGGTCAAAGAGCTCGGAGCTGGCAACCTTGAAATGAGAAATAAGTTCTCCTAATGACTGTGAGAAGGAATGGAGACCCACCACCAACACATCTCTTTAACACATCCACAGATCCCAGGATTTGAAGAGGTTTTGAACTTAGAAAATAAAGAGTGATTTTATAAGTGATAATTTTAAGGCCTCATGGTTCAATAATGTCTTAGAAACCAATTTCCATGTTTCTTAATTGTTGGTCTGAGCTTTCAGTGGGCCATTGGTCTATAAATTGCAGCAGTTCCTGGACCTTCCCTCTAACCCTATTTTTTTGTTGGGAAAAAAATACTAGTTTTGACTCCACCAGGCATTTCCTTAAAACCAAAGACTAGGTGGTGCTGTGACCTGATTGATGTTCAAGAAAGCAGTCTAAAGTTTCAATGCTTTATACACGTCTATACTCCGGCTTGTGGAGAGTATTTCATATACTTACCCTCCTATAAAATGTTGTTGAGGCCCCCTTTTTTCTGTCCATTGGCTATTAGTCACCACCCAGAAAGAGAAACTCCAAGTTGGGATGGAAGGTTAGGTCTTAGATCGACTGAAAGTGTAGAAGCCTTGACCATAACTTGATTCACTGGGAGGCAGAAAACCTGAATGATAACCAGCAACTTAAAAAATTTACCAGCTCTGCAATGCAACGGTACAGCTTCAGAAATTGAGAAAAGCACTTATATAAATACATTCCAAGCACTGAAGACTTACACAAACTTCTATCCTCCAACATGTAATAGGTATATATAGAATAACGCAAAAGAAAACAAAAGGAAATAGGGCTACAATAAATGAAAAGGGCCCCCAGATATTTAAATCCAATATAAATATCATTACTGGCAAAGCTGACCAAAGCGTCAATGGAAAAAGCAGTACTGACATTTTCTGTTCTTTCTTACTCCTTGCATTTTTTTCCCTTAAATTAAAACTCACAGCAAAACAAAGCCTCCGGCTGGACTATGAGGAACGCTATTCACATCTTTTGAATGATTCGTTTTCAATTTGCACCACTGCCAGAGAGGAAGGCCTCCAAATTAATCGTTGCATAGATTGTTTATGCCTCTAAGAGGCACATTAAATAAAAAATTTCAGCAATGCTAAAAGAAATGCTGATCTTCGGAAAGGATTTTATTTAATGGATTTTTTAAAACTTAAGGGTCTTGGAAACTTGCCAAAACTTGTTTAACATTCCACTTGCAAGTTTGTCTGCCTAGAGAGTTGGAGTGGTGAGGGCTTTGTCATTTCTTAGTGTGCAAAGCTTTGTCCTTAAATTCTGGGAGCCTTGGACCCACCAGTGGAGACCTTGATAGAACTGCAATTCTGGCTCAGATGTAGGGCCCATTTATTAAGGGCTTTCCCTTAATAACAAATGCGGTCCCTCATCACTCCCTCAAGTGTCCCTCCTGGGTGGTTTCTCCTCTCTGCCTTAGCTTTTGGAGCCACACTTAGGAAAAGAAAGAGAAAAGACATTGGTCGTTTAGTTGGCACAGAGGGATGGGAATTTGCACAGAACTTTTGTTGGGCAAGTTTTCCTTAGCTCCCTGCCAACGAAGTTCTAATGCTGTGCCTCAAGTGGAGGAAAGTAACAATGGATTAGATGACTATTCCTTCCATCCTACGTTGACTCTAAAGAACTGCAACATGTATCTGCAGCAGGGCAAGGACCACACCAGAAGCAAGCTCACTTTCATTATCGACATCTCCCATTTTGAAATCAGCCAATATAATGATGGAGTGGCTTATTCATGACAGCAGCATGCACAAAGTAACAGCTCACGGAGGACTCATGAACAGTATTCAGGGGTGAGAAGTAGAATCATTTCTGTTCTTGCTGAGATCTGATGACTATGGTTTATGCCATGGCAAATGAGGGTTCATTACCTATTGAAGTAGTTCCCATTATTTAAAGTGGTACTCAACACTCATTTTTCTCAATCCCATCTTATCTCCTAATCCTTTTCATGTGTGTCTTAACCAAGCAGTCATACTCGCCCCTCAAATGCCCACATGCTTCTGGGTTAATGCTTTGATCTGGGTTGGCACAGAAGAGAGGTGTCAGTCTTAAATGTCACTTCATTTGAATGAGGTCCAGTGATGGGAAAAGAGATGGTCAAAACCAGGAGCTTGTGGAGCTCTGGTAAAAGGTAGAGGTCAAACTGATTGAGACTTGGAATCTAGCATTTGGAGCCCTACAGCCACCCCTGAAAGCATTCCTGGGCTCAGACCTGCTGTTGGCAGGTCAACAAAGTCATGACTGGTTCTCCACATTCCACCTGTATGAAACAACTACTGTTGAAAGTAGCAGGGCTCTGCAATCATTGCCTACAAACCCCACAACCTTAATACTACTGATCACGTGTTCCATATGAATCATGAGGGTACCTCCGATTTTCTCCCTACCCAAAACCACAGCACTACTTATTCATAGCTGAGTGGTGGTATTTCTATTATTGTTGCTTTGACCATGTGGTATGAATACTCATAGGGACCTGATAACTTCCTTCCAAACACAACAGAAAAGTTTGACACTCGTCATCTGAGTTTCATGCCTGCTACCCCAACATGCCTGCTACCCTGTCGTTTACTACATTCTACCTAAGGTCATCTCCCATTCTTGGTTCACTTACTTAGTTTGGGGGTTTGCCATCTTCTTTATCCAATGCACGGAATGGTTTTCTTCTTAATTATATTGTATTGCTCAGGTCCTTTTACAAATCTTAAGAACAAACTGTTGCATAAAGCTTTCCTGGAATCATTGGCTCCACTTTTCAGTCCAAAAATAATAGCCTATGTTTCAGTCAGAAATGCTGTGATTGTATTTCCTAGTAGGACACATCTCCTGGTATACTAAAAGCCTTGAAAACTATCCTTAAAAGATACTTAAGGAAGATGCTGAAAACCAGGGGAGATTGGTTCAAGATGGCAGAGTAGAAGGATGTGTGTTCATTCCCTCTTGCAAGAGCACCAGAATCACAACTAACTGCTGAACAATCATCGACAGGAACTCACCAAAATAGATATCCCACATCCAAAGACAAAGGAAAAGCCACAGTGAGATGGTAGGAGGGGCGCAATCACAATAAAATCAAATCCCGTAACTGCTGGGTGGGTGACTCACAAACTGGAGAACAATTATACCACAGAAGTCCACCCACTGGAGTGAAGGTTCTGAGCCCCACGTCAGGCTTCCCAACCTGTGGGTCCAGCAACGGGAGGAGGAATTCCTAGAGAATCAGACTTTGAAGGCTAGTGGGATTTGATTGCAGGATTTTGACAGGCCTGGGGGAAACAGAGACCCCACTCTTGCAGGGCACATACAAAATACTGTGCACATCAGGACCCAGGGGAAGGATCAGTGACCCCATAGGAGACTGAACCAGACCTACCAGCTAGTGTTGGAGGGTCTCCTGCAGAGGTGGGGGGTGCCTGTGGCTTACTGAGGGGACAAGGACACTGACAGCAAAAGTTTGGGGAAGTATTCCTTGGTGTGAGCCCACCCGGAGTCCGCCATTAGCCCCACCAAAAAGTTGGTAGGCTCCAGTGCTGGGTCACCTCAGGCCAAACAAGCAACAGGGAGGGAACTCAGCCCCACCAATCAGCAGACAAGCAGATTAAAGTTTTACTGAGCTCTACCCACCAGAGCAACACCAAACTCTACCCACCACCAGTCCCTCCCATCAGGAAGCTTGCACAAGCCCCTTAGATAGCGTTATCCACCAGAGGGCAGACAGCAGAAGCAAGAAGAACTACAATCCTGCAGCCTGTGGAACAAAAGCCACATTCACAGAAAGAAAGACAACACGAAAAGGCAGAGGACTGTCCAGGACCAGATGGCTTCACAGGTGAATTCTATCAAACACTTAGAGAAGAGCTAACACCCATCCTTCCCAAACTCTTCCAAAAAACTGCAGAGGAAGGAACACTTCCAAACTCATTTTACGAGGCCACCATCACCCTGATAACAAAACCAGACAAAGATACTACAAACAAAGAAAATTACAGACCAATATCACTGATGAATATAGATGCAAAAGTCCTCAACAAAATACTAGGAAGCAGAATCCAACAACACATTAAAAGGATCATACACCATGATCAAGTGGGATTTATCCCAGGGATGCAAGGATTCTTCAATATATGCAAATCAGTCAGTGTGATACAGCATATTAACAGATTGAAGAATAAAAACCATATGATCATCTCAATAGATGCAGATAAAGCTTTCGACAAAATTCAACACCCATTTATGATAAAAACTCTCCAGAAAGTGGGTATAGAGGGAACCTACCTCAACATAATAAAGGCCATATACAACAAACCTACAGCAAACATCATTCCAATGGTGAAAAACTGAAAGCATTTCCTCTAAGATCAGGAACAAGACAAGGATGTCCACTCTTGCCACTATTACTGAACGTAGTTTTGGAAGTCCTAGTCACGGCAATCAGAGAAGAAAAAGAAATAAAAGGAATACGAGCTGGAAAAGAAGAAGTAAAACTGTCACTGTTTGTAGATAACATGATACTATACATAGAGAATCCTAAAGATGCCACTAGAAAACTACTAGAGCTAATCAGTGAATCTGGTAAAGTTGCAGGACACAAAATTAATGCATAGAAATCTCTTGCATTCCAATACACTAACAATGAAAGATCAGAGAGAGAAATCAAGGAAACAGTCCAATTCACCATTGCAACAAAAAGAATAAAATACCTGGGAATAAACCTACCTAAGGAGGTAAAAGACCTGTACTCAGAAAACTATAAGATGCTGATGAAAGAAATCAAAGATGACACAGAGGGAGAGATATATCATGTTCTTGGAATGGAAGAATCAATATTGTGAAAATGACTATACTACCCAAAGCAATCTACAGATCCAATGCAATCCCTATCAAATTACCAATGGCATTTTTTACAGAACTAGAACAAAAAATCTTAAAATTTGTATGGAGACACAAAAGACCCCAAATAGCCAAAGCAATCTTGAGGGAAAAAAACGGAGCTGGAGAAATCAGACTCCCTGACGTCACACTATACTACAAAGCTACAGTAATCAAGACAATATGGTACTGGCACAAAAACAGAAATATAGATCAACAGAACAGGATTGAAAGCCCAGAGATAAACCCATGCACCTATGGTCAACTAATCTATGACAAAGGAGGCAAGGATATACAGTGGAGCAAAGACAGTCTCTTCAATAAGTGGTGCTGGGAAAACTGGACAGCTACATGTAAAAGAATGAAATTAGAACACTCTCTAACACCATACACAAAAATAAACTCAAAATGGATTAAAGACCTAAATGTAAGACTGGACACTAAAAAACTCTTAGAGGAAAACATAGGAAGAACACTCTTTGACATAAATCACAGCAAGATCTTTTTTGACCCACCTCCTAGAGTAATGGAAATAAAAACAAATGCGACCTAATGAAACTGAAAAACTTTTGCACAGCAAAGGAAACCATAAACAAGATGAAAAGACAACCCTCAGAATGGGAGAAAATATTTCCAAACAAATCAACAGACAAAGGATTAATCTCCAAAATATACAAACAGCTCATGCAGCTCAATATTAAAAAAAAAAGCAACCCAATCAAAAAATGGGGAGAAGACCTAAATAGACATTTCTCCAAAGAAGACATACAGATGGCCAAGAGTCACATGAAAAGATGCTCAACATCACTAATTATTAGAGAAATGCAAATCAAAACTACAATAAGGGACTTCCCTGGTGGCACAGTGGTTAAGAATCCGACTGCCAATGCAGGGGACACAGGTTCGAGCCCTGGTCCGGGAAAATCCCACATGCTGCAGAGCAACTAAGCCCATGTGCCACAACTACTGCAGCCCACGTGCCTAGAGCCTGTGCTCCGCAACAAAGAGAAGCCACTGCAATAAGAAGCCCACACACTGCAGCAAAGAGTAGCCCCTGCTTGCTGCAACTAGAGAAAGCCCGCATGCAGCAACGAAGACCCCCAAATAAATAAATTAATTAATTAAAAAAACACAAAACTACAATGAGTTATCACCTCACACTGGTTAAAATCGGCATCATCAGAAAATCTGCAAACAACAAATGCTGAAGAGGGTTGGAGAAAAGGGAACACTCTTGAACTGTTGGTGGGAATGTAAATTGATACAGCCACTATGGAGAATACTATGGAGGGTTTTAAAAGACTAAAAATAAAATTACCATATGACCCAGCAATACCACTACTGGGCCTATACCCTGAAAAAAACATAATTCAAAAAGACACATGCACCCCAGTATTCATTGCAGCACTATTTACAATAGCCAGGTCATGGAAGCAACCTAAATGCCCATCGACAGACAAACGGATAAAGAAGAAGTGGTACATATATACAATGGAATATTACTCCGCCATAAAAAGGAACGAAATTGGGTTATTTGTAGAGACATGAATGGACCTAGAGACTGTCATACAGAGTGAAGTACGTTGGAAATAAAAAAACAAATATCATATATTAATGCGTATATGTGGAATCTAGAAAAATGGTAGACATGAACCGGTTTGCAGGGCAGAAATTGAGACACAGATGTAGAGAACAATTGTATGGACACCAAGGGGGGAAAGTGGGAGTGATGGGGTGGTGGTGGGATGAAGTGCTAGACTGGGATTGACATATATACACTAATATGTATAAAATAGATCATTAATAAGAACCTGCTGTATAAAAAAATAGATAAAATAAAATTCAAAAAAAAAAAGATACTTAAGGTGCCTAGCAGTTTATCAAACTGGGTTGGGGGATAAACGTAGTGGGTTGTGTGGGCAGTTTGCTCTGGTAGCAAAAGTATTTTGTTACTGGCATTGCTTAGAATTACTGTTGCATAGCCATAGTGAAAAGTAGGCCAGTTTTTAGTTGGTTTTATTATTGTTCTAAAATTCTCTACAGACAAGGAACCCCCTTATCCTATGTTACCTTTGGCAGAGTGCTCCCACCCCATCTTTGTACGCCATTCTTCAAAGAAAGTCCAAAATGACCAACTTCTATTCAAAGACAAAGCAATTCTTTAAGATCCTCCTTACTGGAGCACCCGTTTTAACCAATAGCCAAAGATTTCAAAGACTATAGGAAAAAGAGCCACACACTTGTACAACAGGCAATTACTGTTATTCTTATGTAGATCTAAGATTGCAGAAGACACCTGTGTGGACTTTCATGCCCTAGCTTATTCCTTCTGTGTTAACACAAATAAAGTACACCACTTAGAGTCTATAAAATCTCACACTTCCCTTTAATTTGATAGTTTTGTCTCCACTATACCCAGCTGAACTTCTTTTGGGGTCTCCTCTTATTTAGGTAAAACTAGTAACTCTTAACAAGAAATGACCAAACCAAGTGTAAATATTTTTTTTTCTTATCTTTCTCTGGGGACTTTCCTGAGACCAAGGCTCCCCACATACAAGGTCATGTCCAATAGTTTACCTTCCTGTCACTGAAAACACTTTCAATAACTCTTTCAATGACTTTCTTCCCTAGTATACCCGTTACGAAGTTTAAAGTGCACATGAAATTATGTGCAGAGTTAGGTACATGGCAGGGTTTTTGGGCCAGGCCTGGAATGACACACCTCATTTTTGCTCATTCTCGGTACCACTCATTGCTAGAACTCAGCCATGTGTCACATGCAGCAGCAGTGGAAGCTACTAAATGTCCAGCCGGGAAGAAGGGGAAACAGACGTTAGTGGCTAATTAGTATTTGTATTATCCCACCAGATGGTTAGAGCCAGCAAGGCAAGGCATGCTCAGTCCTGTCACTGCCAAAGATCTGTGCTCGGTACAGTACCTCATACACGGTCGAGTTCTAGTCAACATTAGCCACCGATGGGAAGTAAGCATCTTATGAACAATAAGGAAAGAATTGGGCCTAGAATAAAATTCAAAGACTTTAACTTTAGAGGTAAGACGTAATCTGCTAAAATCCAAAAGGAGACTCACTAGACTCCATGAATGCTGATGAATTTCTAACATTTGCTTGCGAATTTCAAAAATCAAGGACAATTTACAGCAATTCACTTAAAATTGTTCAGTTTTTGTTAACCTTCTAAATAATCAGTTTATACACACACACTTATGATTTTATAAGCTACTTGCATGTGTAAATGTACAGAAGAAAATTTGATTTCATGTGGTTTTCTGAGACCAAAGAGAGAACATGTAAACACTACCATGAGCAAACAGAGCATAAATTCAGTATCTTGGTACAAGAAACTTTGGAATAAATGGGAAAAAATATTCTGTTTTGAGTTTCCCATGAAGGACTTATTGCATGTCACCCAGAAAGCCTAGCAACACTTTATAAGCTCTCACAAATCAATCGCTGCTAGGCAGTGGCCCACATTGTGTTCCAATTTTAAGAATTGCTACCTTGCGAGAAAGGAACACCGATATAGGAGCTCTGGAGATGTGCTTAATTCATTCAGGCACAATATGACAACAATGATGACTAATGGGCTACATTTTTAAGATCATAAGAGAACTGTAGGTTAATACGCAAAAAATGTTAATTATCCCCAAATAATAGGCATTAGCAAACCAGGATTCTGTGGAGATGGATTGCTCCTGCACACCAAAGAAACTCATGAAATCATTCCCCCTTCTATGCTCCAAAAAATTAAGTCGCAGATCCCTTTTATTTAGGAGTGTGCTGTTTTTTCCCTTGATAACTATCATAGGTAAGTCATACGGCATCAAGTCACTGCTTAAACAGGCTGTTTCTGAACCATTTAACCTGTTACTACAGAATGAAACATACCATCTACAGGCACCAAAACAAAGAATGAATAAATAAAAAACCAGAATCGTCCTCCACTTACCTGCAGAATGTACCTGGATTTTATTCAGTGACAGTTTTAGTCGATTGTACCTTCACCTTGATTGTGACATCTAGATCACCATAGTCCTAGTTGTTGGTCATGGGGCTCGTGATACTTGTAAGTGCTCTCATTTAATACCTATAAACATGAGGAATATAATGTAAGAACGTCAGGATTGAAGTACTGCTCAGACCCATTCCCTAGCTAGTGGCTCCAATTAACAGTAAATTTTAAATCAGAGACAGTCAAGCTTTAAGGGGGTCATCAGAATCACCTGGATTGTTTACTAAAACCCAGTCTGAGTTTCTGATTTAGGAGATCTGGGGTGGAGTCTGGGAATTTGCATTTCCAACAAGTTCCTAGGTGATACTGATGTTGTCGGCCTGGGGCCACACTTTGAGAACTAAAGTATTAAACTGATAAACACCTAATTGAAGTCCCTCCATATACCTGGAAATACAGAGTAGATTTTTGCCCTTAAAGAGCCAGAGATGTCACCCAAACCATTGTACTTTCATGTTAGTGTTTGTCATATCAATATTTAAAATCTTTTAAAATATTTTGTATAAAATAAAAATTTGAATAAAATGCTAGTATTAACAGTAATCTGTAAGAGTTCACAATATAAAATTTTAAAACAAGGGAAACTAATGATTTAATACCTTTTAAATACACATATTTATGAGAGTAAAAATCGAGTAAATAAATTATACAAATATGAACATTAAACAGTAAGTAAAATAAATTATACAAATATGAAATTATACAAATATGAACATTCTTTTCTTCCTTTTTTGCTGGAAAATAAAACTAGGGATACATTTATTTAAAATCTTCACCTTCTTTTCTCGCATCAAAAAAATAACAAGTGACCACCCTTTCCCATATCCTAGCATCACAAATTTCTTGGAAGTTTTACCAGAATAATAATGCATCTTCCTTAGAATCTTTTTTCAGCCGCATTACCTTCAGGAAAAATCTCAGTTCCTCGTTGGCCTGGTGTCCTCAGCTTGTCCTTGGGAAGCTCAGCAATTTGCCAGTCATCCTCAGTTGAAGTAACAGGACTGCTGAGATCATCAACTTCTATCGGGTCTCTTCCATCTCCTCCTGATTCTGGCTAGTTCCCAGCAGGCAGCGGACATGTTGATCCCCAATGGTCAACAAACTCTAAACGTTGTGACTATGCGCTGTAAGGCCCCCGAGAGATAGTCTATCTGGAGTCAAATTCAGCTGTAGCCGCGTTCTGTTTGGCTGGTACAGTGCATGGGGAGACCCGCACCGGCAAGCCCTCAGGAGAAGCTTGTCCACCGCAGCGCACTTCCTGCTGACTTGCTTCTGACCGCCCGTTTACATGACTTGCCTGGTCGCACGAGATGGCTGAAATGGAAACACCTGAACAAACGGGAAAACCATGGCTTGAATAAATTAAGCAACTTCCCAGGAGGCACCGTGGTAGCCTGTGCCACTTGCTCAGAATGACAACTCAAGGCTCAAGGTCACTTCCTTATGCTTTGCTGCGCCCCCCCACTTCTGGGGTTTCTGTGGTGTCAACAATAGAACTTAGACAAGAACTTGACCAGCACTGTTTACTGATCCTGCTGAGTCGTCCTTAAGGACACAAATATCAGTCATCAATCCATCTATCAGGTGTGCCATACAGGCCTGATCAACATGGTCCCTTCCTCAACTTGGTCCCTTCCTCAACTTGGTACCTTCCTCAACTTGGTACCTTCCTCTGGAGTGTTTTGAAACAGGTTGAGACTCCACTTTCCATTTATAGGTTTGTGGAGGAGGAAAATATTATGTAAATCACTGCAGTGTAAAGAAATAACCTCAGCACTGGCCTTGGAGTCAGAGACAGAAAAGGTATAGGTTTTCACAAAGGCATTCTTTAAAAACAAAACAAAAAAGAAATTGGACTTAAAATGTCCATGGCACAGTCTGGGTTGGAAAACATGAAAGTCAGGGGAGATAAAGTTTCTCCTTGGCTCTTCCTACTTTGGCTGCCTGAGCTATTCTCCCGGTTCTTTTTGTCATCATTGCACAGAGAGCATTCACCTGTTCCAATATGACCTTCTTGTTCTCTTAACTGGCAAGGCAGGAACAGAGGCAGAAGAACCAAAGGCAGTGATTCTCAAAATTAAGCATATATAGCAATCACCTGGGGAACTGTTGCAGCTGTAGCCTCTTTGACCTTAGCTTCAGAGACTTCTAGTGGGCCTGCAATCTGCATAGTTCACCAGCACCCACAGGTGTTTTTGATGTCGGTGGTACTTGAGTACACTTGCAGAAAACCCATTTGCTTTACAACACTCCTCAAACTTTACTGTACCCACAAATCTCTGTTAAAATGCAAAGTCTGCTTAAGTAGATCTGGGGTGTGGTCTGAGAATCTGTATTTCTCTTAAGCTCTTGGAGGATGCTGGTCCAGGAGCTGCTCTTTGAGTAGCAAGGGTTTAGGGCTCTGACATAGCAATGAGTCATACTGCCTGGGTTCAAAACTCAGCTCTGCACTTGACTAACTGTGGGTCTGGAAAAGTTACTTAAGCTCTCTGTGCCCAGTTCTGTCATCCTCGAATGGACCACACTGTTGGTAGTCACTGCTTATGACGGTAGTGAGGTTTCAATGAGATAATAAATGTAAAGCTACTAGTTTACAGGGAGGCCTAACAAACGTTAGCCAGTATTGTCATTTTGGGATATTATGCTTTGAGTTTTGCTTGACATATACATTCGTCAGTAAGGGGACTTACAGAATTGCAAACTGGTGGCTTGGCTGGGTCACTTGAATTCCAAGCCCCTCTCTCCCAGCCCCTCTTCCTTACGTTCCCCACAAGGAGCACATCCTGAACATACCCAGGTGGCCATTCCTTCCTCTGAAACCAGAGGTTTCTGGAGAATAGCTAATTAACTAGCAATCTTTGTTGGAGGAGGAGATAAAGAGATAGTACCCAGTTTTCGAGCTGTACCCAGGCTAACAGATTACAACCTCCTTAAAGAGGTACCACATCTTCCTGGAAAACCAAACTCCAGAATTTTCCACTTAATGCATCTTTTGCAATCACAGGCTCGCAAGAACTCAGTTCTCTTCTGCCACCTCCAGGGGCATTTTCCCTCAGAAATCACTAAAAATGACTCAGTTCCAGGTTGGCCAGCTGAGAGAAATCCAGACAGTAGCTCATCGGCCACCACAAGTAAGGGTGGTGAACAAGGGACCAGGTTCACTTCTTGGTTCTACTTCCTTGCATAATGTTGAGACCATGTGTCTGCTTCCTTCAGCCTCAGTCTGTAGGAGAGTGACTGCGATGCTTAAACCACAGCCAAGCTGAGTCTTATCTCTTCATTTGAATTGATGATTCTTGCACCTCCGTCTGCTGAAGCATCTTCTGGGAACAATTTTAAAGCTTGTAGATACCCAGACCACACTTCTCAAGATGCTGCTTCAGTAGGACTGAAATGAGCACTGATGTCTGTGTTTTTACACTGACACACCAGGTAATTCTGAAGCAGGTGGTCCATTCTCTGAGAAATGAAGCGTTTTAAGAGTAAGGAATGATGCTGAGATATGGTGCAGGCTTAAGAGGAACAGCTGCCTGAACCTTGGTTAGTGTGAAGTGATCTAACTGTGGTCTTCTGAATGACCCCATAGAAGCTACCGTTCACTGAGTGGGCAGGGGCCAAGTGTTAACTATTCCTGTTTATTATCCTTTACACCACCTTGTTATTACGACTCTTATCCTCACAGAGTAGAATAAAGTCATGACTCAGAGAGTTTAAGAACCTCGCCCAAAGTTTTACCATGAGTTAGTGTCCAAAGTGGACCCTATCCCATGTCTTTTGGACCCTGAGTCAGTCTTTTCTATTATGCTGAGCGTCTCACACTTTAGCATACATTAGAATCCCCCGGAGGGCCTGTTAAAACAGATTGTTGGGCCCCACCCCCCGAATTTCTGATTCAGTATGTCTGGGGTGGGACCTGAGAATCTGCATTTCTATCAAGCTCCCAGCTGCTGCTGCTGATGGTGGACTTCGAAAACTACGGCACTAGAGTCAGCTGTGGGGTCTTTTTCTAGAAGTCTGATGCTGTGTGTCTTCAGCAGTCCTAGCTACTCACCCAGGATAATTCAGAAAAGCTTTCCTTTTTCTTCCCCTGTTGCTCAGCCAATAAGTACATGACAAGGGGCCAATAAAGTCACTGTTAAGCCAGTCCTTAGGGACTTCAGGTGTTACTTCTGGGAGGGTGTGAAGTTGTAATATGTCATCCTCTCCCCTCAAGCAGAAAGAACAATGGTCCCTTTGTGGTGGGTCTTTCCTAAGAATTCTTCTGCTCTTTTATTTCTTGCTTGAAAAATGCTCAACTGTGTTTCTATTCTAAGTAAGCAATGGTCAGTGAAATGCCATCCTAACCACTTCTGTCCCACCTGGTACTAAGGAAATCATCCAGTCCCTGCATCTCCTTCCTCTCTCAGTTTGGTGATGGAATGCCAACTCGGGTCTGGATAGGCCTTCCCTTTCTGTTGATGGCCATGTGGTTCTCTTCCTGGGACTTCTGGGGTTCACTCACCCCCAAGGCCTTCACCCTAACCAAGAGCACAGACGTCTTTGTAAGGAGGGTACATTTCGTCTGCAGGACCTTTTGTTCTTCCCCAGGAATTGCATGTATGGCTTGCTAAGCTATCCCTCCAGCAAGGTGAGGGAATACCAGGCAGGGTCAAGCAAGCAGGATGACCCTGTGAAGTTTCTAAAGGGTGCGATGGCGATTCTCTTGGGACACCTAAGTTGGCAAGCTCAGAGTCAAACGTCTCCAGCGACTCTGTCTGTTCTCTCCTGCTGCTTTGTGCACATTGTACAGATCTCTGACCCCAGCAATAAAGCCACATCTCTGAGGTCCCTTCTTTTGTAGCATTCAAACTGCAGTTTGATTTGATGGATCTCATAACAGCAGTTCAGCTGGACCTCTGGATGACTCCCCTCCAACTCAAGCGTCTATCAGCCTGGCTCCTACTTGGGCAATGACTGGTGGAGTACAAGACCTGGGTGCCAGACCCCCTGTGCCACTGACCAAAGCACTGTGACTTGACCACTCTGAAGTCAGCATTTCCAATTGTCAACAGAGATATTTCTACCTACTGCCCTCAATGGAATGGGTTGAGAGGATGGAATGGGATTTTTTTCCCCAAGTGCTTGGAATGTTTAGACCCTCAGAAAATATAAGTAGGGCTTCCGGGAAGATGGCGGAAGAGTAAGACCCGGAGATCACCTTCCTCCCCACAGATACACCAGAAATACATCTACACGTGGAACAACTCCTACAGAACACCTACTGAACGCTGGCAGAAGACCTCAGACCTCCCAAAAGGCAAGAAATTCGCCACGTAGCTGGGTAGGGCCAAAGAAAAAAGAATAAACAGAGACAAAAGAAAAGGGACAGGACCTGCACCAGTGGGAGGGCGCTGTGAAGGAAGAAAAGTTTCCACACACTAGGAAGCCCCTTCGCGGGCGGAGACTGCGGGTGGCGGAGGGGGAAGCTTCAGAGCTGCGGTGGAGAGCGCAGCCACAGGGGTGCGGAGGGCAAAGCGGAGAGATTCCCGCACAGAGGATCGGTACCGACCGGCACTCACCAGCCCAAGAGGCTTGTCTGCTCACCCGCCGGGGCGGGCGGGGCTGGAGCTGAGGCTCGGGCTTCGGTCGGAGCACAGGGAGAGGACTGGGGTTGGTGGTGTGAACACAGCCTGTAGGGGGTTAGTGCATCACGGCTAGCCGGGAGGGAGTCCGGGGAAAAGTCTGGACCTGCCAAAGAGGCAAGAGACTTTGTCTTACCGCTTTGTTTCCTGGTGCTTGAGGAGAGGGGATTAAGAGCGCTGCTTAAAGGAGCTCCAGAGACAGGCGCGAGCCGCGGCTAAAAGCGCGGACCCCAGAGACGGGCATGAGACGCTAAGGCCGCTGCCACCGCCACCAAGAAGTCTGTGTGTGAGCACAGGTCACTATCCACACCCCACTTCCGGGGAGCCTGTGCAGTCCGCCACTGCCACGGTCCCGGAATCCAGGGTCAACTCCTCCGGGAGAACGCACGGCGCGCCTCAGGCTGGTGCAACGACACGCCGGCCTCTGCCGAAGCAGGCCCGCCCCGCACTCCGAGCCCCTCCCTCCCCACGGCCTTAGTGAGACAGAGCCCCCGAATCAGCGGCTCCTTTAACCCCGTCCTGTCTGAGCAAAGAACAGACGCCCTCCGGCGACCTACACGCAGAGGCGGGGCCAAATCCAAAGCTGAGCCCCTGGGGGCTGTGAGAACAAAGAAGAGAAAGGGAAATCTCTCCCAGCAGCCTCAGAAGCAGCGGATTAAAGCTCCACAATCAACTTGATGTACCCTGCATCTGTGGAATACGTGAATAGACACCGAATCATCCCAAATTGAGGAGGTGGACTTTGAGAGCAAGATTTATTATTTTTTCCCCTTTTCCTCTTTTTGTGAGTGTGTATGTGTATGCTTCTGTGTGAGATTTTGTCTGTATAGCTTTGCTTCCACCATTTGTCCTAGGGTTCTATCTGTCCGTTTTTTTGTTTTTTTTCTAATTTTTTTTCTTTTTTTACTCTTAATAATTATTATTTTATTTTAATAACTTTATTATATTTTATCTTACTTTATTTTATTTTACTTTATCTCCTTTTTCTCCTTCCTTCCCTCCTTCCTTCCTCCCTCCCTCCTTTCTTTCATTCTCTCTTTCTACTTCTATTAATTCTTTCTTTCTACTTTTTCTCCCTTTTATTCTGAGCCATGTGGATGAAAGGCTCTTGGTGCAGCAGCCAGGAGTCAGTGCTGTGCCTCTGAGGAGGGAGAGCCAATTTCAGGACACTGGTCCACAAGAGAACTCCCAGCTCCACGTAATATCAAATGGCGAAAATCTCCCAGAGATCTCCATCTCAACACCAGCACCCAGCTTCACTCAACGACCAGCAAGATACAGTGCCTGACACCCTATGCCAAACAACTAGCAAGACAGGAACACAACCCCACCCATTAGCAGAGAGGCTGCCTAAAATCATAGTAAGTCCACAGACACCCCAAAACACACCACCAGACATGGACCTGCCCACCAGAAAGACAAGATCCAGCGTCATCCACCAGAACACAGGCACTAGTCCCTTCCACCAGGAAGCCTACACAAACCACTGAACCAACCTTAGCCACTGGGGACAGACACCAAACAACGGGAACTACGAACCAGCAGCCTGCAAAAAGGAGACCCCAAAAATAGTAAGATAAGCAAAAGGAGAAGACAGAAAAACACACAGCAGATGAAGGAGCAAGATAAAAACCCACCAGACCTAAGAAATGAAGAGGAAATAGGAAATCTACCTGAAAAAGAATGCAGAATAATGATAGTAAAGATGAGCCAAAATCTTGGAAATAGAATAGACAAAATGCAAGAAACATTTAACAAGGACCTAGAAGAACTAAAGATGAAACAAGCAATGATGAACAACACAATAAATGAAATTAAAAATGCTCTAGATGGGATCAATAGCAGAATAACTGAGGCAGAAGAACGGATAACTGACCTGGAAGGTAAAATAGTGGAAATAACTACTGCAGAGCAGAATAAAGAGAAAAGAATGAAAAGAACTGAGGAGAGTCTCACAGACCTCTGGGACAACGTCAAACGCACCAACATTCGAATTATAGGGGTTCCAGAAGAAGAAGAGAAAAATAAAGGAACTGAGAAAATATTTGAAGAGATTATAGTTGAAAACTTCCCTAATATGGGAAAGGAAATAGTTAATGAAGTCCAGGAAGCACAGAGAGTCCCATACAGGATAAATCCAAGGAGAAATACACCAAGACACATATTAATCAAACTGTCAAAAAATAAATACAAAGAAAACATATTAAAAGCAGCAAGGGAAAAACAAATAACACACAAGGGAGTCCCCATAAGATTAACAGCTGATCTTTCAGCAGAAACTCTGCAAGCCAGAATGGACTGGAAGGACATATTTAAAGTGATGAAGGAGAAAAACCTGCAACCAAGATTACTCTACCCAGCAAGAATCTGATTCAGATTTGATGGAGAAATTAAAACCTTTACAGACAAGCAAAAGCTGAGAGAGTTCAGCACCACCAAACCAGCTATACAACAACTGCTAAAGGAACTTCTCTAGGCACGAAACACAGGAGAAGGAAAAGACCTACAATAAAGAACCCAAAACAATTAAGAAAATGGGAACAGGAACATACATATTGATAATTACCTTAAATGTAAATGGACTAAATACTCCCACTAAAAGACACAGATTGGCTGAATGGATACAAAAACAAGACCCATGTATTTGCTGTCTACAAGAGACCCACTTCAGACCTACAGACAGATACAGACAGAAAGTAAGGGGATGGAAAAATATATTCCATGCAAATGGAAACCAAAAGAAAGCTGGAGTAGCAATTCTCATATCAGAAAAAATAGACTTTAAGATAAAGACTATTAGAAGAGACAAAGAAGGACACTACATAATGATCAAGGGATCGATCCAAGAAGAAGATATAACAACTGTAAATATTTATGCACCCAACATAGGAGCACCTCAACACATAAGGCAAATACTAACAGCCATAAAAGGGGAAATCAACAGTAACACATTCATAGTAGGGGACTTTTAACACCCCACTTTCACCAATGGACAGATCATCCAAAATGAAAATAAATAAGGAGACACAAGCTTTAAATGATACATTAAAAAAGATGGACTTAATTTATATTTATAGGACATTCCATGCAAAAACAACAGAATACACATTCCTCTCAAGTGCTCATGGAACATTCTCCAGGATAGATCATATCTTGGGTCACAAATCAAGCCTTGGTAAATTTAAGAAAACTGAAATTGTATCAAGTATCTTTTCCGACCACAACGCTATGACACTAGATATCAATTACAGGAAAAGATCTGTAAAAAATACAAACACATGGAGGCTAAACAATACACTACTTAATAACGAAGTGATCACTGAAGAAATCAAAGAGGAAATTAAAAAATACCTAGAAACAAATGACAATGGAGACACGACGACCCAAAATCTATGGGATGCTGCAAAAGCAGTTCTAAGAGGGAAGTTTATAGCAATACAATCC
Organism: Leucopleurus acutus; assembly: GCF_964270905.1. Classification (NCBI taxonomy): domain Eukaryota; kingdom Metazoa; phylum Chordata; class Mammalia; order Artiodactyla; family Delphinidae; genus Leucopleurus; species Leucopleurus acutus. The sequence goes on along the minus strand of NC_139145.1, from coordinate 55,985,675 downwards.
TGCTTTACGAAACAGGAAACATCTCGAATAAACAACCTAACCTTGCACCTAAAGCAATTAGAGAAAGAAGAACAAAAAACCCCAAAGTTAGCAGAAGGAAAGAAATCATAAAAATCAGATCAGAAATAAATGAAAAAGAAATGAAGGAAATGATAGCAAACATTAATAAAACTAAAAGCTGGTTCTTTGAGAAGATAAACAAAATTTATAAACCATTAGCCAGATTCATCAAGAAAAAAAGGGAGAAGACTCAAATCAATAGAATTAGAAATGAAAAAGGAAAAGTAACAACTGACACTGCAGAAATACAAAAGATCATGAGAGATTACTACAAGCAACTCTATGCCAATAAAATGGACAACCTGGAAGAAATGGACAAATTCTTAGAAATGCACAACCTGCCAAGACTGAATCAGGAAGGAACAGAAAATATGAACAGACCAATCACAAACACTAAAGTTGAAACTGTGATTAAAAATCTTCCAACAAACAAAAGCCCAGGACCAGATGGCTTCACAGGGGAATTCTATCAAACATTTAGAGAAGAGCTAACACCTATCCTTCTCAAACTCTTCCAAAATATAGCACAGGCAGGAACACTCCCAAACTCATTCCACGAGTCCACCATCACCCTGATACCAAAACCAGACAAGGATGTCACAAAGAAAGAAAACTACAGGCCAATATCACTGATGAACATAGATGCAAAAATCCTCAACAAAATACTAACAAACAGAATCCAACAGCACATTAAATGGATCATACACCATGATCAAGTGGGATTTATCCCAGGAATGCAAGGATTCTTCAATATATGCAAATCAATCAACGTGATACACCATATTAACAAACTGAAGGAGAAAAACCATATGATCATCTCAATAGATGCAGAGAAAGCTTTCAACAAAATTCAACACCCATTTATGATAAAAAAAAACCCTGCAGAAAGTAGGCATAGAGGGAATTTTCCTCACCATAATAAAGGCCATATATGACAAACCCACAGCCAACATCATCCTCAATGGTGAAAAACTGAAAGCATTTCCAGTAAGATCAGGAACAAGACAAGGTTGCCCACTTTCACCACTCTTATTCAATGTAGTTTTAGAAGTTTTAGCCACAGCAATCAGAGAAGAAAAGGAAATAAAAGGAATCCAAATTGGAAAAGAAGAAGTAAAGCTGTCACTCTTTGCAGATGACATGATACTATACATAGAGAATCCTAAACATGCTACCAGAAAACTACTAGAGCTAATCAATGAACTTGGTAAAGTAGCAGGATACAAAATTAATGCACAGAAATCCCTGGCATTCCTATACACTAATGATGAAAAATCTGAAAGTGAAATCAAGAAAACACTCCCATTTACCACTGCAACAAAAAGAATAAACTATCTTGGAATAAACCTACCTAAGGAGACAAAATACCTGTATGCAGAAAATTATAAGACACTGATGAAAGAAATTAAAGATGATACAAATAGATGGAGAGATATACCATGTCCTTGGATTGGAAGAGTGAACACTGTGAAAATGACTGTACTACCCAAAGCGATCTACAGATTCAATGCAAACCCTATCAAACTACCAATGGCATTTTTCACAGAACTAGAACAAAAATTTTCACAATTTGTATGGAAACACAGAAGACCCCGAATACCCAAAGCAATCTTGAGAACGAAAAACGGAGCTGGAGGAATCAGACTCCCTGACTTCAGACTATACTACAAAGCTGCAGTAATCAAGACAGTATGGTAGTGGCACAAAAACAGGAATATAGATCAATGGAACAGGATAGAAAGCCCAGAGATAAACCCATGCACATATGGTCACCTTATCTTTGATAAAGGAGGCAGGAATGTACAGTGGAGAAAGGACAGCCTCTTCAATAAGTGGTGCTGGGAAAACTGGACAGGTACATGTAAAAGTATGATATTAGATCACTCCCTAACACCATACACAAAAATAAGCCCAAAATGGATTAAAGACGTAAATGTAAGGCCAGACACTATCAAACTCTTAGAGGAAAACATAGGCAGAACACTCTATGACATAAATCACAGCAAGATCCTTTTTGACCCCCCTCCTAGAGAAATGGAAATAAAAACAAAAATAAACACATGGGACCTAATGAAACTTCAAAGCTTTTGCATAGCAAAGGAAACCATAAACAAGACCAAAAGACAACCCTCAGTATGGGAGAAAATATTTGCAATTGAAGCAACTGACAAAGGATAAATCTCCAAAATTTATAAGCAGCTCATGCAGCTCAATAACAAAAAACCAAACAACCCAATCGAAAAATGGGCAGAAGACCTAAACAGACATTTCTCCAAAGAAGATATACAAACTGCCAACAAACACATGAAAGAATGCTGAACATCATTAATCATTAGAGAAATGCAAATCAAAACTACAATGAGATATCATCTCACACCAGTCAGAATGGCCATCATCAAAAAATCTAGAAACAGTAAATGCTGGAGGGGGTGTGGAGAAAAGGGAACCCTCTTGCACTGTTGGTGGGAATGTAAATTGATACAGCCACTGTGGAGAACAGTATGGAGTTTCCTTAAAAAACTACAAATAGAACTACCGTATGGCCCAGCAATCCCACTACTGGGCATATACCCTGAGAAAACCATAATTCAAAAAGAGTCATGTACCAAAATGTTCATTGCAGCTCTATTTACAATAGCTCGGAGATGGAAACAACCTAAGTGTCCAACATCGGATGAATGGATAAAGAAAATGTGGCACATGTATACAATGGAATAATACTCAGCCATAAAAAGAAACAAAATTGAGCTATTTGTAATGAGGTGGATAGACCTAGAGTCTGTCATACTGAGTGAAGTAAGTCAGAAAGAGAAAGACAAATACCATATGCTAACACATATATATGGAATTTAAGGAAAAAAATGTCATGAAGAACCTAGGGGTAAGACAGGAATAAAGACACAGACCTACTAGAGAATGAACTTGAGGATATGGGGAGGGGGAAGGGTAAGCTGTGACAAAGCGAGAGAGAGGCATGGACATATATACACTATCAAATGTAAGGCAGGTAGCTAGTGGGAAGCAGCCACATAGCACAGGGAGATCAGCTCGGTGCTTTGTGACCGCCTGGAGGGGTGGGATAGGGAGGGTGGGAGGGAGGGAGACGTAAGAGCGAAGAGATATGGGAACATATGTATAACTGATTCACTTTGTTATATAGCAGAAACTAACACACCATTGTAAAGCAATTATACTCCAATGAAGATGTAAAAAAAATATTTTGATGGAATAAAAAGGCAAATCTGATATTTCAAGGACAAAAAAAAAAAAAGAAAATATAAGTAGAATCTGAGCCCCACAAGGCACCTAAGTCCAATGCTCTAATCTTTTTCTCTGCGCAAAAACAACATGTGAAATGATCACAAAGTCTGACCTGGGATTCAGCAAAGTTCAGAGGGCACATCGGTGGAGGCAGTTAAGGCTGTAGGCTAATAACTGTGCCATGAGTCCAAGTCCTTGTTTGCCATGCATTAGTGGTGTGACCTGGAGAGGGTGACTCATGGTCTTCGATTTTCAGCTTTGTTTTTTATTGTTACAGGGTTGTAAACATGAAATAATTGTGTATGAAACTTTTCATAAATACATATTAAACACTCAATAGATGGTAGTTATTTTTACTGTGAGCTATTTTCATATGTATTTATATTTCATATATCTATTTCATGTATGTATAATTACATTTTGCATGTAATTTCAGGGAGATCATGGATTTCTTTGAAGCCTATCTATGCATACATGGACACTTGGGGCCATACAATTATATATGATATAAAGTGTATGATGTTATTGATTCACCATCCAGTGAGTTGGGCTTTGCAGTACATATTTTTCCTGTATTCTCAGATGATGGGTGTGTGGACTTTCAAATGTACTTCTGGGACTAACTGAATGTGAAACCCATAAGCCCATAAGCCCTCTGAATCTTGCAAATCTGGTCAAAATCAGCCTGACTCCAGTTACGTGGCCTGTGATGGGACAGAACTTCTCCTATGAGTCCTTATGGTGTCACTCTCACCTTTCTCTCTGGTTCCGCTCTGGTCTCTGCTGGCCCCTTGCATACTGTTTCTGTTGTGCTCTGCGACGTCCCATACATAGAACTCAGCCCCTTTACTGATTTTTCACGAGAAATCTACATTGAATACTTTGGGACTCTGGTGAAGGTTCACATTGTGAAGCCTGACTTTTCACCATATTAGTCGCTCCCTTCCACCTCCCCTCCTCCTCTCTGGTGCATCAAAAGCACTTTTCCCTTTGCCTCATTCATATGTAGTCCTCAGCCGTATCTAGGCTTGTCAGGGTATCACTTTCTATTCTACCCATTCATCAAGAATGGCTTTTACAAACTAATACCGTTTCTTTCCTGAGAGAAATTTGGTGAAAAAGTTTTCTCCTTTTTTTTTTTTTTTTTTTTTTTTTTTGCGGTACGCAGGCCTCTCACTGTTGTGGCCTCTCCCGTTGCGGAGCACAGGCTCCGGACGCGCAGGCTCAGCGGCCATGGCTCACGGGCCCAGCCGCTCCGCGGCACGTGGGATCTTCCCGGACAGGGGCACGAACCCGTGTCCCCTGCATCGGCAGGCGGACTCTCAACCACTGCGCCACCAGGGAAGCCCTCTCCCTCTTATTCTATGTCATTTGTTACTGGGCTGTCTTATTCTATGTTCCTAGTGCCTGGGAAGTACCCATCACAGAACAAGATGTTTACCCATTGGATGAGAGAGAGAGGGAGAGAGGGAGGAAGGGAGAAAGCAAGGAAAAGGCAGAAGAGGAAAGAAATCCCCAGACTTGTCCTGGACCCACATCATGATTCCATTCGCCAGCTGAGAGACCGCTGTCTAAGGTAGTTGTCCCCCTGCTTATTACTGCTGAGTAGGATTTTGCCCTCTGTTTCTTTTTCATTCCCAGTATCTCGGTGATTTTTTCTCAAGTCAATTTCTAGCCCACCCAATAGAGTTACATGGTAGTTCTTCCATTTTTCCCCCCATAAAGCAAGAGAAGTTCACAAATCACTTCATAATCTCCTCGTAGGTAATTAGTCAACTTAGGGGGCATCCTCAAGAAGCCAGAAGCATGTTGGCTTTAATTTTCCTTTCTGAGATTCTCTCTCCCCTATTAACTTCACCTTTCCTTAGCCAGGGCAAAAATTAATTTATGGGCGTCATTTGTCCCTCCAAAAGTTGTTGTTGTTTTTTTTTTGAATAGTCATCTCCCTGTAAATTGTAATCCTCCTAGTGTAGCTTTTCCCTTTTCAGAAAGAATATACCTGGGATTGAGTCTGCTTCAATTCAGAACTGAAACAGAAATGTGGAGATCTTTATTTCTTTGGAAGGCCTCCTTGTGGAATTCTGGGAGAGATTAGGGTTGATCCTTACAGACAGGGTTATCCCATTTCATATTGGGGGTGGCCCAGATTGAGGAAGGGCTGTGAATTAAACAGAGAAAAAGGAAGGCGAGGCTAGAAGAAGCCACGGCAACTTCCTGTTTTTTAGGACGACGGAACTTGATCTCAGCTTCACACAATTAAACTCCCTGCTTCAGCCCCAGGTGGCACAGGAAAACGGAAGGTGGGTCTTTCCCTCGTGAAGCTGGATTGACTTATTCAGAGAGGTAAGCCTGAATTGAGTGACCAGATGGTTAGCCTGTAATTTAATCACATATACAAGATCTACATCTGCACCCAGTTTGTGTGGTGTGGTGTGGCAGCAGGAGAGACAGTGACTTCTCATTTCTGTATATCAAGTACTTGGGCCAATGCATACTGCAAGTCAGAACGATTCTTGGAGTTGATTTGAACTGGTTAACTGGTTGCTTGAACATATATGGGGCTGAGGATATCACAGGAGCTCACTAAAGTAAGGAGGAAAGGCTGCCTCCCAAGGTTGAAATATTTGGAAGAGAGTCCTCCAAATCTCTGGAAGATACTGGCGGGAAGACTCCTGGTTTAGTTTCTATTTATATCAAGCTCTACACCAGATGACAAAGGTTAAGTGGAAAGGAAATTCAGTCCTTGACTTCATAGTCTGGATGGATATTCAGAGAGGTAAATGGATAATTAAAAATACATGATAAAATAATATGAATTTCCAGCTGTTGACGAATTAAGGAAAGTTTTCTTAGTGGACTAGCATTAAAATTACACTTGTAGGGCTTCCCTGGTGGCGCAGTGGTTGAGAGTCCGCCTGCCGATGCAGGGAACACAGGTTCGTGCCCCGGTCCGGGAAGATCCACATGCTGCGGAGCGGCTGGGCCCGTGAGCCATGGCCGCTGAGCCTGCGCGTCCGGAGCCTGTGCTCCACAACGGGAGAGGCCACAACAGTGAGAGGCCCGCGTACCGCAAAAAAAAAAAAAAAAAAAAATTACACTTGTAAATGTAAACTTGAAAAACACTTGTGAGATAATGTTATGTTGAAAAGCAAGATAATCATTGTATGTATATATGGAAAAAACTGTATTTTAAAAAATGTCACTCTTCTAATGAAAACCCTTCAATATTTTCCCACTACCTTCAGGACGAAACTGAACTCCAGGCTGAAGTCCATAAGGCTGGCTGTTACCTGTCCTTGCCGGCTACATTTCCTGAACCCTCTCCTTCCGTTTTTCTTCCACCACCTCTCCCCACATCAGACCCACTGCAAACTTCTACAGAGCCCCGAGAAACAACTCTGTCTCCCCATTAACATTGTTTCAGGGTAAATATGGAACAATGCTGCACCGAAGAGTCAAATTGTATTTGTATTTTCTCCAATTGTATAAATAATAAAGTCTTCAGGCTTTTTCATTACTTTACCCTGCCTTTGCCTCCTTCATTTACACCACCCTTGATCTAAAACATCCTTAAACTGGAAAATTTTGAGACTAAGTACTTGAAAGAAAATTTATCTTCCTTTTTTTCTTGAGCTTTGTTCTATAATGATATGTCTGTCTACAGCTTACATCCAGGTAGAATTAGAAACAGACATGGGTTTTCTCCTTGATTGGCTTCGAGATCAAAGACAAATGGACAAGCTCTGAGGACTGGAGTGAAGTTTGCACACATTTTAATCCACACTCTGCATCGTGAAGCCTTTTGCACAGACAGGTGTGAATGTGGTGAGGGGAACCATACTACAAACAGTAAAGAGAGCAGTGAGGTGAGTACCAATCGAGTTGCTAAAAAACAGACGTACTTTAAGCTCTAGATGCCACACCAGCTCTCCAGACCCTCTGTGAGCTATAACATGAAAGCATCACAAGGAACATGCCTCCTATGCCTTTCCTGATCGCTTGAATCCCTAAACCGTGCTGCATGAGCAGAGTTGACACTTGACCCATCACACTCCTGAACTTCCTAAAGTAACCCTGGAAAAGAATGGTTATACTACTGTCATTTTTTTTTTTTTAAGATTTTTTGATGTGGACCATTTTTAAAGTCTTTATTGAATTTGTTACACTATTCCTTCTGTTTTATGTTTTTGTTCCTTGGCCCCAAGGCATGTGGGATCTTAGCTCCCTGACCAGGGATCGAACCCTCACCCCCTACATTGGAAGGTGAAGTCTTAACCACTGGACAGCCAGGTAAGTACCACTACTGTCATTTTTAACATCAGGAATTCAGTCAAACCACAATGTCCAGTCAGTGATGAATCTAGAATGTGAGTCAGGGATGCTGATGTCCTCATCTTTCTGACACTAGCACCAAGCAAAGTATTCAACCTGAAAGAGGTTAATCACTCAGCAAGTCAGCTATATGATTCCCTTTTCAGAAGGAATTTGCTGGACTTTGGAAAGCAGCCTACTTTGATTCAGAATAGAAATGTTAATATGGTGTTCTTTATTTCTTTGGAAGCCCTCTTCATAAGATTCTAGGAGAGATTAGCGTTGATCCTTACAGACTGAATGTCAGTGTGGTGCCAGCTAATGGGGTCACCCAAATGGCACTGCAGTGTAACAATAGGAAGACAGTCATACTTTCCCGGATTCCTCTCTGAGAGTCAGGAGCCCACTGTATATATTTGGATGAATATTCTAATGAGCCAGTTGAGGATGGAGCGGGTAGGACTCTAAAGGGACATGGGCAGTCACATGATATAATCACCAAATGGCCTTCTAAAAAGTCGGTCCCATTTCTCTGCAGGGCCTCACTTTTTCAGTAGGGAGAGGGCAAGTTTGGGGGCTGGAGTTAAATAGCTCAGAATGTCAGTGGAGAGGTTGAGTGCTGCCACCAAGGTCTTTTTCCCTGCCCAGTCTCTGAGCAGTTTTCCACCTCTCTGATAAGTAAATGTGGAACAACTATTTGAAGGCTATTTAAGTGAACGCTAGTGATCAGTTCTTCTGTGGCACCCACATGGGTCTCGATGCCATCATGGATCTGGACTGTGATAAGGGGTGCCCTACAAGTGTGCCAGCCAGGTGCAAGCAGTGCTTCCCATGCCACTGAAGGAACTACGCTCATTAACTCATCCCTTTAGAGGGAGGGCAATCAATGAAAAGTTTGAGTTAGAAGAGCCTGGAAGAATTCGGTTTAGGATTTTCAAGTTCCCACCAGCAGGAACTGGTTGAGGGGTGTGAGGGGAAGGAAGGGAGAGAGAGGAGAAACCACATTCTCAGAGAACACTGCGAATGTCTTAATAAATAGATAAGAATCTTGTTCACTTGGCATTTTCAGTATTAGAACACAAATAGGACCAAAGCAGGGCCTGAGAACTGCACGCTCTTCCCTATCAAGAGAAGAGAGATTCTACAAAGCCATGCACCCTCAGACTTCATGATTGGTGTAGGAAAGCACTGAGACTGAGTTGGACAGTGTCACAGAGGAGACTATAAATGATTAAGCTGGTAAACAACAGAGGAGAATCGATTTTCCCTCCAGTGCCTTCTACAGTATTGTTTATCTCCAAAATGTTAGAGCTATTTTAATAATAGCCCACTGTCTTATGAATTCCTACTCATGCTTCAAAACCCACTTAGATACCTACATTACTAGCCAAGAAAGTGTTCCCTAATCTCTCCCTGCTTACAAAATTAGTCTACCTTTTCTGCATGCAGGTATTGTTACTCTTACCGTGGTGAACTGTCATGTGTTCATTTACATGTCCTCTACTGGACAGGAGCTACTGGAGTCCAGCCATCGGCTTCAGTTATCTCTGGGTCCTTGTTTTAACATAGAGTTTGGCTCACTGTAGTGAAGGAAGACACCTGATAAGTACAGTATTTATTCTGCAACTTTTGCTGGCCATGAATAAATATTCAGGTTTTCTTTCTGGATGCAGGTCATGGCTTAGTTACTCTAATCTAATTAAATTATTTCGTGGGTGAGATCATTGAAATTAAATAATTCTCCCAAGGTTGTGGGACTTGTTAAATGGCCCAGCCATTTTATTAGCAAGTTTGTGACAAACTCACTGAGTGATAAAAACTGACCTGCGCTGATATTAGGCTATTTATAGTTTTTAATTATCCCATTTACTATGAATAGTCATATATTACATGATAAAATAGTTGTGCATTTGATTATTGTGTACTGCCTCTTTCTAAAGTATGAAATTTCAAAATTATACATTATATCTTGCCCCAGGGATTTCAGATAAGATACTATGAACTTGTACAGTATGATTTCATCAAAAGAACCTGTATCATGTAGTAAGTGTCTTTATATTGTTAGTGTTTATTTCAGCAAAGCAACATCAATCATGTTAAATTGGTGTTAGACATCTGACTTGTGTTGTTTGTGTTATTTGGGTTGCATTATTTATTTGGCGATGTATTTTGGGTTTAAACGTATTGGAAGCTATATACATTTACTATTAATGTCTAATTTTATGTTTATAATATTTAGGTATATATTTAGGATTATATTTTATAACAAAAGTAATCTAAGTCAATAAAAAAAAATTAAGAAAATCAAGGGAAAAATTACATAGCTAAAATTAACTTTAAAACTGCCTTACATAGCCCTGAGGGACAGCATAAATGCTTTTGTGTATGCTCATATTCATATATATGTATATGTAAATAAATAATGTGTGCTGGAAAAAAACGATAGGCATTGTATACATTCAGATTAGTCTTCCTCTTCTGTTGACAACCCTACTTCTTTTCCTCTTTTGCCAAAGGCATATCAAGTCCACCCAAGTTAAATAGATTCTAGTGGGTTACTATGAGGCAGTCAGCTAGGAAACCCTGTCTATATCTACAGTCACAGAAATGACTGATTCTTTCACTCAGCTAGTCCTCTGGCTGAGCCCACTCCCACCTCTCCAGTGACCACATGTATACAGAGGTTTTGGAGAAACTACTACAATCAGCCAGTTGATTTGGAACCACAAAAGTAGAGCGACAAATCAGAATGCTTGCGCACTCACTCTCAGCGAGAAGGATGGAAATCTAACAACATTTGTGGGATAGTTTAGGACGGTAGTTGTACATAGGGCCCAGACAGATAAAATAAATAGGTGAGATAGGCAGACTCTAAGAAAGAAAACAATGCAAGATGAGGAATGGCAAACTGAAACTATTTTCGGTCTCAGTGTGAAAATAGGCAAGGCTGGGACGATGGTAGGGAAATAGGCAGTAATGGGAATTTGTACTTCAACACCAGCTAATTGTTGCCACATTTGGGATTGTAGGCCCAGTGTTGCCATAGCTTTTGTTTTTAATCTTTTTTCTCAAGGGGAAAAAAAAGAAAACCAGAGTTTTATGTGAATTCTCCTGCCTTTCCATATTGGCAGATAATTCAATGAAAAAAACAGCATAGATCAAATCAAATACACATGTGGGCCAGATTCGGTCCTTGGACCATCACTTTGCATCCTGTGACTTAGAATCTGACGGCAGTTATTAGCATCCTGAACAAACTTGTCCCACATGGCCCCCTATTCCTAACCCTGGATGAAAGGAGACAGAAACTCTTCTCCTGTGGTAAATCATTTTATTTTCATCCGAGGTGATAGCTTTGGCTGTGGCCCAAGGGCTCACTTCTGGAAACCAGAAATCTCTTCCTGCCCTTGTTAATGTTTTTGGCTAGTTGCATTAGAAATTAAACTGGATTGGAGCAAATGTAAATGGATACTCAAGGACCAATTTTAGGGCCTTATAAAACTCCTCCTTTCAAAGTGAATCCTCAACTGAAAATCATCCTCTTTCCATTCCCTTTACCTAGACTTCCCAGAGTTTATATAAGGTGCTGAATGTTCAACACTGCATATTTCACTGGGCCAACAGAACCTGTGAAATCAGTCTGTTCAGTTAACAAATGACAAATACTTGATGACGGAATGTTTTCCCTCATTTCCTTGAGAGCAAAACTGTTTGGCAACATGTTTGTAAAGTTGTTAAAGAAGAGAGTTTTCACATTTGAACCCTCGCTTGTGTTCTGTTCTTTTCTTCTTGCAAAAAATATGCCCTGCATGCCAGTAATGTACTGGGGGCTATTTTACAAACTGGGGATACAGCAGAGACTGAAACAAAGCCCCTAAATTCCTGTAAGTACAAATCAAATATGCAATAATACATTTCATGCCATGTCTAATACATATATTCAAAGCAGAAGTATAAAATATGTATTCTATAGAACCAAATCTAAAATCACAGACTACCCTCTTCTCAAAGGATAGAAGAAACAGTGGTAGCCATCCTGGGAAGAAGAGGAAATAAGGCATAGAGAAGGAAAGAAAAGACAATGAAAAAAGGATAATAGTGAAGATAGTGAAATTAAGACACATACAAAAGCAGGTGATCAGCTAGGAAAGAGTCTTGGGACTTCATTTATGTATCTCTGGTTCTCAGCTTTGTATTTCATGAATTAAAAATTGGTTAAAAGAAATGGCTACTTTTGTGAAGTTGAGGCTGTGGTTCACTGTAGCTGCATTAGTAACTGTATTTCCTAGGCAGAGTTTAAAGAAAATCCCTGTTGGAATAAATAAGTCAGTAAAAATGTCCAAATAATAATCACAGTTTAATTTTAAGAGGCAATAGGACAGAAAACAAGCCAGTACTGATATAAACAAATATTAAAGATGGTGCCTGCTTATCGAAATAGCTCAAGCAAAGAAACTCGACAAACCTGGGTTCTAATGTGTTTTGAGTAACTCTTGATCTGCTTGACTTTACCTTTTATATTACTTTTTTTTCTGAATAAAACTCTTGGAAAAAATATCAGTAGATTAGCTGAGATCATCCAAGCAAAATTGTTTTACAAGTCAAGTTTCCCTATCAGCTGGTTTTCCCAAGGCAGATTGTAGCATTTGTATCAATAGACGTCAAATTAAACACTTCCTGTGTATTTCTGGAGGCAAAGCCGGAAACTGTCAAAAGCCAATGAGCTAGGAAACCTTATTTTTTAAGAATTGAGAAACATTTCCCCCAGCTTATAAATACATAGATTTGACCATGGATTTTATTACTCCCCTAAAACGCTGTCTGCTAACAAGGAGAAATAAATGTTAAAAAACAAAAAACAAACCTTTATCAAGTGTAAGAATTTTTGTTTTTCTGTTTATACATATAATCAAATGAACAGAAACTGGAGGAATTATCCAGATAATCTTATAATATTCACAGATCAATTTCAATTTATAAGTAATTGAGAATGGGGTGCTTTGTATTGTTGGCACAATTCAGGTAATACATCTTTCTTTTTCATTTCATATGTGTGGACCTACTTTATAGATCCTAGAAAAAATAGAATAGGCTTGGGATTCAGGAGAAATGATGACTTCTGAAAATTAAGAAATGGCTTCCTAGTGGTCATTCATTCAGTCATTCAGTGAAATATTTACTGGACACTTACTCTAGGCGGGTGCTATACTCTCAATACTAAGATAACACTGATGAATAAAATGCGCATGGTCCTGCCCTCATCAAGCTCATAACCTATGGGGGAGATAGACAGCAAATGGGACAGGACAGCACGAAGTGTGATGAGGATTGTGAAGGAGAAGTTCAGCTATAAGGGAAGAGACACATTCCTGAAGTCAGGGCTATCTGCTTGAAGGAAGTAGCATTTCTGCTGAGACCTGGAGGTTCCATAGAACCTCCAGGAATGAAGGGAGAAGGGAAGAAGGGAGGGAGGGAGTGACGCCATCCTGGATGTTCTAGCCCAGCTCTAAGCTGACTACAGCGCATGAGAGAATCAAAGCAAGAAAGACACAAAAGCCATAAAGCCAAGGAAGCCCATGGAATCACGAGCAATAAGGTGGTTGTTCTTGTAAGCCGCTAAATTGGGGGCGTTTATTATGCAGCAAAATAAATAAACAAAACACGCTGCCTTCCCTTTCGTAAAGAAGAGTGATCTTTCTTTGTGGATTGTGGAGCCGGATGTTGAAGCCTAACCAGGAAACTCAGTGCATCAGTGTACGTGCCTCCCGGACTTCTAGTTCATGGGGAGAGAGAGAGAGTTGGAGAGAACAAGTTTTACGTGCAGGTGCTTGGATACTGGCAAATCCAGTGGTGAAGGGAAGGAACCCCGGTGCTGTTTTGTCTAAGGCCTCACAGCATAGGTCTGAGTCCTCACATCTGGGTGCGACCTAGGACAGGGCTGTGGAGCAGCGGGGACCAGAGGGAATGTGGCCATTCTTGGCAGTGTCTGGAAGGTTCTATGGCTTTCAGTGCTCCTGAATGTTGCTCTGTGGGAAGAGGAACCACTTCGGAGAAGGAAGAGTTGAGGTATCATGCTCCAGGCAGCCGAAATGGGGAGCAGGCCAGAGTGAAGGATCATGAGTGGGTTGTCCCTATGAGTGTGGGCTCCCTGAGGCAGCTGTGGCAGATGGGGCAGGAGGTCAGGGTGCTGTGGTTACAAGTCTGAGAAATGTGAGTCTCTGTGTTCCTGGGCTCTCCATCCCCAGAGCAGCTGTTTGCCTTTCTGTTGCTTTTTTGCCTCCTCACTCTTCATTATTCTTCCTTCTAGGAAAAGTAACCACATTTTCTTTATCTTTAAAATAGGGAGAATGACAATATCTACTGTAGGAATTAAGTAAGATGGTGCACGTACAGAACTTGGCATATAGTACAGGCTCAATAAGCATTAAATACATTATTATTCTACTCGGAAAACACTTCTAATCGATTTGAAAGCAATTAGCTAAAAGCTGGCTGTAGTCTGCTTTCAAAGGATAATGACCATTGGTTATGCGCAGGATTAAACTGATGGAGAAGTGTGTTGGTGGGCATATCAATGATTATTCTGTCCTTGTGTAAACCTCCTTAGAAGATGTCTCTGAGAAAGCTAACAGGAGAGACAGAGCACATTAGATAGTCAACAAATACTTCCTGAACATCTACTACGTGCTAAACACTGGAAATACAGTGATGGACAGAACAACCAACATCTTCCTCACAGAACTTGTAAGGAAAGGGGAAAGCAGATAACTGAAGAAATAATTACCCAAATAATTATCAATTGCACAACTGCTAGATACTACAAAACACCCACTGCCTACTTTACCCATTTAGGTACCATTTTGTATCTTCCCAGAAGACTACTGGCCCAGGAATCAGATTTTGTTTTTCTTTAAAAAAAAAAAAGAAACTCGGATCCAGGCCACTTATGATCAATATCAAGTAGGCATTTAGTTTCTCTGAGTCTCAGTTTCCCTATAAGTAAAATGGAGATGTTATAATAATTCCAATCTCAAAGGACTATTGGAGGGCTCATTAATTGAGAATGTATGTGAAAGCATCCTTAATGCCTAGCTTATAGTGGGTACCCAACAAATGTTAAGTTTCCTTTCTTCTACCATTTCAGGCACACATTAAACTTTTGAGTGGGCTACTGTGAGCAATAAACTTGAAGACAGGGATAAGATGAACAAGCATAATCTACATATGTGAGGTCTGTGTGCTTAATTGAGAGAATTAGGTGCATTAACTTTTTTTTTTTTTGGCGGTGTTACTGAAACTCCCTCTCCTTTTATATTGTTCTGTATTAATTATATTTTAAGCCAGGCACTGATAAGAACCAAACCCAAACCATTTCTTTTAAGCAGCAGCAGGTTAACATTTGTCTTAACATCATCCAAGAAGAGGCTAGCCCCTAGTGAGGAGGAAGTGTCCATGACGTGTGTGTATAGATGTGTGTGGTGAGTAGTGGGGAGCTTGGGGGCGGGGAACGGAAACATTCAGGCAGCAGCTTGTTCTCAAGGAAGAGCCAAATTGTTCCTTTGTTAAAGGGAAGCTCGATCATCAAATTATGAAATTGGCAATTTGGGACTTTTTTTCATAACCAGTGGTTTAGTGAGCCAGCATCTTATTGGGAAATGATTTGCTTACCTAATTGTGTAACGGTTCTAGTTGACAATTTCAGGACAAACTGGAAATTTGGTCAATAATGGCAAGGTACTGAATCATGATAGAATATTAGAATTGGAAGGATCCCAAGAAGTCAATTTTTCCAGCTCTTGTTAATACTGGTATTCTTATTTGTAAATATACACACTCACACACAATATTCTAATGTACTTTATTATACTTTACATCAACGTTATTTTAATAATTTGGATGGCTCTAGGGATCAACTTTTTGATATCTTAAAATATCCCCTTGCTGTTAATTGCAATGGGCAAGAACAAAAGAGGGAAAAAACATTTTTTTAAGTACCTCATTTGCCTTCAGCAATTTCACAGCTTCCACCTTTAATTGACTGAAATTGGCAACGGAATTCCCTCAAAATGTGTGTTTTTTGTCAATGTGCGTATTGATAGTTACTATAAAGTACCTATTTTAAGGAAATTTGCAGACAACTCCATGCTGCAATCATGGACTGTACTAATTTATAGCGCAGACTAGTGCAGGATAGTTGGCAGAGAAAGGAAGATATGGCTAACACACTGCATTGTTGGTCCCTGGGAAAATAATTTAAGATCATTTTAATAATTGGGCTCATTAATATAGCCTAATATCAAAATATTCAGTTGTGAAACCAAATAATGTGTGGATTTTATGTTTCTGTGTACTTTAGGAATATGGATCACAGATGTTGTTTGGAACCAACTGAAACTCAAAGGGGTGTTTTTTAATAGCTAACAGGCTCTAAATATTAGATAAAGTACTTGAGATTTCCTACTCTAATATCACAATGTTAAACTAAATTGTTAAATTATTAAGAAAAAAAACTGCCGTGTAGGCTAAAGTCAATTTTGCCAGCTGGTGGGATCTCAGATGTTTATAAATTCTCATGTGCAGATTTTCAATCTTCAGAAGAAGACCATTACTTTACCACTTGGCATTTGGAGAGACAGACTTCAAAACAGTAATTTGTTTTATTATTTTATGTTTCCTGCTCTATATCCATGGGTAAACTAAGGCCCAGATTGTTGAGAAAGATTAGTTAAGATTTTTAGTTTACTTGGATAGGACCAGATATTGGATATTTTACTGCAGTCTTAATCTTTTTAAGTATATTGAATCATATTTCCATAGGGAAAAGTTTTCACTGTAATGCAAATTGAAGAATTCATATTTTCACGGCCATTTAGTCCTTCTTAGAGACTCACTGTTTAATGGATAATAAAGTATAATATACTTGTAGCATAAAACAAAACAAAAAGTGAATTTCTTGCATTGAAACATCACCAAAAAATCCATGACACCAGGCTTGAAAGACTGTGACCTTTTATGCCTAGAAATTGGATTTGGAAACTTCCAACAGCTTGACACTAAGTTGAACCTTGAAACATTCTCAAGGTCTCTTAGGAAACAGCTGCAAAAAATATGTGAGCAGCTGAGTGCCTGAGCATTTGTTAATAACAAACAAATGGGTACATTAGGAAAGGCAAAATAATCTCCCAAGTGCTTCAATATGGAAGGCTCTAAAATTTCTTAAGTAGTTCTTTTTCTTTCTGTTTGTCAATAATAAGCATTATGGTGTGCCTGAAATTATAGTACATTTTTGCCGAAAAGCAGGACTAGTTAATTGATTCTAAAGATCATTTGGGTGTTTTGAATTTGAAATATTTAAATTTCCGACTACCATACCAACACACCAGCATGCTTAAAGTAAAGTCTTCCAAATTATAGAAAGATAGTTATATTTTTCTCAGTAGGAAATGCTGCATCATAACTGCGTTAAGTCTCTGGGTACTTCTTAATTAGAAGGGTTTCTGCCAATGTCACTACAGTTGGGATAACTCTATGCTATCACTTTCCAGAAATTAGGGTTTATTTCCCCATAAAGACAGAGCCACTGGGGTTCCCTGCATGGCCACGTAAAAGTGGACCACCTGTTTTAAAGCAGGAGGACATCTTAGGACAAAAATTACATTTGAATTAGGCAAGTTATGTGTCCTCAATTTAATACCAGTTAAATACCAATTAAATACTCTGGTTTTTAGTTCAAACCAGAGATCCCTTGTAGTTTGATGGCCACAGAAGAATGACTTTTCTCTCAGAATTTAGGTCTATGTTTCTTGGGGTGACACCAGTATCTGAGCACTCACTTGGATTCTGCATATAGAATATGTTGCACGGAATTCTCCTTTTTTGGGCACACAATCATACTGTTTAGATGCCAAGTCCCACATCTGCTATGAAAGCCATTTCATTTGGTTGCCCCAAACAACTCTAGGACTTGGCTTCTCTTCATGAGTTATCCTGTCTTTTCATCTGAATCGTTTTCTTCAAGTTTCAATTCGACAAACATTTATTGTGTATCGATCTACACCAGTGACTACATTAGACATATAAAGCTAAATAGTACCCTCCACTCTGTACTTACAGTCCGAGGGGAAATACCATAGATATGAATATCTGCACGACATCATGCATAACTGCTATGACAGCTGATTGAAAGAAGCAAAGTGAAGAACCAGACTTGCATCTTGGGCTCTGTCTCTTACTAGCCTTCTGCCTTACACAGGTTATGAAATTTCCCTGAGCTCAGTTACCTCCTCTATAAAACCAGGATAATCTCATCACATGCCTGATAGGATTACTGGGAGGACGAAGGGAGATAATGAAAGGAAGCCTCTTATCATGGTGCTTAGTGTGTAGGCATTTGTCATTAATGGTCAACTACTGGCGTTATATTTGTGTAATATTTGTGATTTACCGAAGTGCGTTTGTGTATTAGGAAATTTTAAAGCTGGTAGGACTGCAGAAACCATGTAGTTCAATAACAGACACCTATATCAGTTAGGGTCCAATGAGGAGACAGAAAACCCACCAGTTACTTGAACAAAAATAATCTAATACAAAGAATTGTTAACCAGGTATAAGGTTGTCAGCTTTGTAACCACAAAGATAAACTTGAAGGTAACAACTGCAGGAAGCAGCTATCACTCCCAAGGCTGGAGGAACAAAAGGAAGAGGATGGAATTATTAAAACTGAGGAGCTTGAAGGAGGGGCCCTAGAGCTTAAACCCAGACCTAGTTTCAGAGCCCTCAGTCCTCTCTGAGCTCAGAGGAGAGGAAGCCCCATGGGGCTGGTGTTAGACTCTGAAGAGGAGGTACTGGCTGGCTTGGGCTGGGGCTGATGTACTGATGGGGCACAATGAAGCTGGTTCTATCTAAGTTCAAACAGCTGCATGTTGGATTCAGCTACTACTATTGGAAGGCACCACCACCACCTCTGAGACAGGACAGAGAATGCTACCTGTCTTCCTAGTTCTGGTTCTTTCAAGAACTGGCTGCATCTTGACCTGAGTTTCAAGTCAACCCCATCCATGCCTTTAATATAAATCCTCCACTCTTATTTAAGCCAACTAGACTCTCTATTACTTGGGGGAAAAGTCTTACCTAAAACAAATATAGTGAATCAGAGAAGCAAAGTAACATCTTGCTTGAATGTGATGTACTTTTTGCCACACCACCAAACTCCACATGACCATGCATCTTAAAACCCCACGCTAAATGTTGCACTAAGCTCAGGGAATGGGGTTTTATACAAAGTTTTGCTTGTATAAATTCTGACATGACCCTAGATACTGTCTGTACACTTTACTGGGATTTATTGAAACACATCCATAATTTTGGAACTATTCCCACTGCTTCTTTGAGTGTACCATGCATGTAAAACTATGCAGAATGATCTCAGCAAGTTGCATCCTTTCATTGACAACCTTTAGTTCTGCCTCACCCTTACAAGGCTGATCAAAGGAAATATCTAATTTCTTAAAGAGCATGTCAGCCCCCTCTAAAGTGAGTGAGCTAACAAAATATGTTCATTTTGCATGCCAGGTTTCGTGGTGTGGTTCACTTCAGTCAACACTTTGGTGCATCTAACAGTCTCAGCATCATTATCGTCAACTCTCTGTGGTGCCAAAAATGCCTAGAAAAGGCTGTTGTAAACACTGTAGTGGTGTAAGTCATGAATGTTCATCTGGGAATTGTTTTGAACAGAAAAACACTGGTGTTCCCCTGTCTCATCAAGAACAATTATTTCAGATCTTGTATTAGGCAGGATTTACTGTTCAACACAAAATCCGGCAATAAAAGAGGTAATGGGAAGAGAAACCAGCAAACAATATTAGTGGGGGAAAAAAAATCAGCAAATTAGCAACACAGAGTATTAGCTGGACTTCTATTTTCCTTCAGTCAATGCTTTTCTGATAAATACTTGTCTAAATTGTAGGGTAAGCATGGTTGAGGGATGATGGGAGACGTAGAAAAGTAGCTTTAAGCTCAACTGAAATCAAACACTTGATCTGCACAACATCAGGATTTGATGACCGATATTTTCACCATCATCTATTGCTGTGTGTGTGTGTGTGTGTGTGTGTGTGTGTGTGTGTGTGTGTGTGTTTCAGTTTTGTGCCTCAGCCACATACACCCACTATCAGTTCGGAATATTCTGCAGGCACTTTGGGTTCATGTGGTAGGAAATGCACAGTTCACCATTATATTATGTGTGTGGTGCTGACTCATATCTTACATCTAGGCTCTTCTGAGATTTCATCTCACCTGGATATATCCTTGTAAAGTCTTAGTTCATCTGTATAGGCCAAAGTGTTTGTGACCAGTTCCTTTTCCTTCTGCGCCCTATTTCGTTGGGCTGTATGACAAGCATTTTAAAAAGTATTTAGAGGAGAATTCAGTGATGACAGTAAAAAGCCTTTAGTTGGATATTAAAGGAAGACTCCTGCCATATTGGAAGTTTAAGTTGTATAAGACTAGAAATCGAACAAACAGTATGTCTGGAAGTAAATAATTTGTGGTGTTGGTGTAGTTTGTACCCGAGCCCGTGTGCTACCAGAACTTCTCTGAGGACTTCACAGGTTCCCTTCTGTTTCTACCACCCTAAAAGCCTCAATCCCAGGTGTCAATTTGGTATGTGAGCTTAAAGTTAGGTTCTGAGAAGGTGGTTGCTTACAGCTCAGGGCTAATGAAGCAGGATTCCTAATTCTCCTTCATAGAGAGATAAAGCTAGGGCTTAAGTTATGGGCTGATTCCATTGATTTAGAAAACAATAATGGACCAGACAGAGACACTCAAAATAGAAATCAGTAGTTAATTTCTGTTGAGCATATACAATATGCCAGGCACTACTATAGCTATTTCATACGTATTAGCTCATTTATTCCATTCAAAAACTCTGTGAGGGGGTATTATTATGATGACTTCCTTTGGGTGAGGACACTGAGAGTCAGAGAGGTAAGAAAGTTGCTGGAGGTCATGCAATTAGTAAGAACCAGAGACAATTCAAATCAAGGCAGCTGGATCTAAAGCCCACCTTCCTAACCTTGGACTCTACTGCTGCCCAAAGGCGTCTTCAAAGCCCTGGACCATCAGTTGGGACTCTTAATTCCTTAGTGCTTAGAAGCCTTCTCCATTCTGCTAGAGCAGATCCGTTAATGCTATTATAGCCCAGTTGTCTTTGACCTTATCGACCTTATCATAATGGTAATTAGATAAATATTAGGGTAATTACTTGTTTAATGTGTTTCCCCGACAGACTATGAGTAGCATAAGAGGAGAGACCAGATCTGTAAGTTCACCCCTGCATCCCCAGTCCCTAGGTCCAAATCCAACACATTGAAGGCATTCAAGAAATTCTTGTTGAAATTAAAAAAAAAAAAAAAGAATGATTGACTATTGTATTAATTATCTAGGGCTGCATAAAACATTACCCTAAACCTTAGTGGCTTTAAACAACAAATACTTATCTTCTCACAGTTTTTGTGGGTTACGACTTCGGGAATGGCTTAGCTGGACACTTCTGGCTCAGGGTCTTTCATAAATTTGCAGTCAAGGTGTCAGCTGCGGCTGCGGTCATATAAGGGCCTGCTGGAGCTGGAGGATTCATTTCCAAGATGGAGTACTCACAGGGTAGCAAGCATCAGTTCCTTGTCTTCACACAGAATTGCTTCATAGAGTGTCCTCACTATACAGCAGTTAGCTTTCTCACAGGAAGCAAGGGGGTGGGGAGAAGCTGCAATGCTTTTCATGACATATAAAAAGTCACACTGTGTCACTTCTGCCATATTTTATTCTTCAGAAGCAAGTCTCTTGGTCTAACCCACATTCAAGAGGAAGGAAATTAGACTCCCCCTCTTGTAGAGAGACCTATTAAAGAATTTGTGGACTTATTTTACAATTACCATACCTTCTAACCTTATCTTACATGGGCAATATTTCAGCCAACAGGCATGGGGCTCCAGAAAGGAGAATTTTCTAGGCAGGGAACAAATACAGAGTAAGGACACACAGATAGAGAAACAGGGTTTGTTGGAGAACTGCAGGTATCCTAAATTAGAAGGTAGAGGAAGGACAGAAGAAGAAGAGAAGAGAGGGAAAACAAAATGGGAAGAGGGAGGAGACCTTGATGAGCTTTTTAACTTGCAATGGTGGACAAAGGAAATCAGTGGAATGACATGATTAGAAAGAGCATTTCTTTAGGAATATTTATCTGGGAAGATGGAGTCAAGCATTGGAGAGTGAAATCCAAAATCATTAGAAGACCGTTCTCTTTGCAATCAGGTTGCAGCGATCTTAACTTGAACAGAACGGTGGGAGTAGAAAGTCGGGGACAGATATTACAGTGCTTGGTAATTAAGTACATGAGATAGGAACTCAGAAGGAGTTGCCAAAGGTGAAACACCATTTTGGGTCTGGGCAATGGTATGTTATTAATCAAAAGGGAAATAAGGCGCACCGGGGAACAGAGGTATGGCTTTCCTAAGCAGACTCTATAGGATCAGAAATAACCACAGGGCATGACTGTATACTTTGCTAGGAAGATGATGAGACTGGAGTGGTTTGTTGACACGGGGTTATGGTAGGACATCCAAGTGGAGATGCTGAGCGGGCAATCAGATGTGAGTCCAGATGTCAGGGGAGAGGTCAAGTGTAAAGAGCAGCCCAACTGTCCACACAAGTGGACAAACAGGCCATAGACACCCTGGAGCCAACCATGTTACTGGAAAGTGTCAGGAAAGACATTTCTGTGACTTATTCATAACACGAATCCTGCAGATACAAGTGTTTCATGTTAACGCTATGACTTGTCTTTTAAAACTCATTTTTCTTTGAAGTGTTCTTCTGAAGAAAAAGTGCTCAGGTGGGGATTTCAGTTCTGCCTAGTGACTTGCTATATCCTATTTCTATTGCTGCTATAACAAACTACCACAAACCTAGTGGCTAAAAACAATGCCACTTTATTCTCATAGTTCCGGAGGTTAGAAGTTCAAAATCTGTTTCTTTGGGCTCAAGTCAAAGTGTCTTCAGGGCTGGCTCATTCTGGAGGTTCTGAGAAGAGAATCTGTTTCCTTGACATTTTCAACTTCTGGCAGCCACCTAATTTCCTTCATTTGTACCCTCTTTCTTCATCTTCAGCACATCGATCCAATCTCTCTTCCTTCCTCACATCGTCTTCTCCTCCGACTCTGACTCCTCTAGTGTCTCTCTGACAAGGATGTTGTGTTTACATTGCACCCACCAGGCTAATCCAGCATAACTCCCTATCTCAAAATCCTAAACTTACTCACACATGCAAAGTCCCTTTTGCCATATGAGGTAACATTCCCAGGTTCTGGGAAGAGGACATGGACCTATTTGGGAGGCCACTATTCAGCCTACCATGTTCACCCAAATCCAACTGCATACAAATCCACCCTATATGCTTCCAAGTCACTGCCCTCCCAGCTGAATACACAGAACCAATGTGAGTGTTTAAATATCACTTCCTCCACCCTCTCAGCTTCATGAGGTTATATGTTGGTTTTTAAAAATTCTTCATCAACATCATCATCACCATCATTCTGAAAAGGCCTTTGGTCTCATCACAGAAGTTCATGGTATAAAGGGACCTCAAGTTTCTTCCAGCCCAGCATCAGTTGAATATTTATTACTATTGGTCTTCAGGTTTGGAGATGGAAATTGAAGTACTTGAATTTACTTCTCCATTTCTCACTCAATTTGTCTTCAGCACTTACCACTGATTCCCTGGCAACTCACTCTACCCATGGTTTCTCTTTCTTCAGCAAAGAGTAATCCTAGAGAATTTACAACTTGATGTATTAACATCCTAATAGAGCAACAGACATAAATCTCCAACTATGATTAGACTATATGAAATTTGAAGTCCCTTCAGACCCTCAGCTTCTATGATTCTGTTAAACGTTTTCTTAAAGTGCTATTGGTGTTAGCTCCACTGTAATATAAACTTGCATCATTTTTCACTAGAAATAATTTTACTTTAAAGAAATGAGTGAACTGTAAATAGTTGCATTATTGCTCATGATTGAACTGAGGCTGCTAGAACTTTTTCAAACCTATGTATTACATAGCATGTGAGTAATTTTCAGTGATGCATATGTTTAGGTATGAGGAACATGGTAGAAAGAGCTGCGACTTAGAGTTGAATGAATTGGGATTCAAATTTTAGCAATGCAACCAACATGTAGGTTAATTTATCCAAACTTTTACTTCCTTATTGGAAAAATGGGAATCGTAATACACACAAGGACTGGGGGGATAGAATGTGACAATGATGTGAAGTACCGAGCACTGCTTGGCACCTAGTAGATACTCAATAGACACTAATCCTAGTCATTCAACTTGTGTTTATCTTCTACTATGTGTCAGGAACTGGGCTTGACTCCAACTCATTACTGCCTCATCTTCACACTCAACACCACGTAAAAAATAAAGTAACATGGCCCTAATTTGACAGTCAAGATCCTTAACAAACTGGGTTAAAAATCCAAGAAATAATGATTAACAAATATATTAATTATTAGCAGAGTTATAGTTATAATGTAAAAGATAGTCATTAACTTCAATAATGTTTACTAATGGTAGCTATTACCTAAAACTATAAGCTGTAAGAAAGAAAAGGGCAGTAATGGTCACAAGTGCCTGGCACATTTAGGCAGGCAATAACAACCATTATAATCAATGAGGTCTTAAGTCAAAGATATGATCATTGTTGAAAGAGCAAACCATTACATTAAAAATTTATTCAAAAATTAAAATCCAATCCTTCTATATAATTGTAAATAAATTTATTACCATTTTCAGCTACACTATCATCAAGTGTGCCTTCTTTTATTTCTTATGACTGGAGCAAATTAACCAAAAATAGACTTTAAAACATGAGTTTATCTTGTAAGTTTCTTATTTCTCTAAATGTGAAAAAAATATTTTGTGTTCTATATGGGGAGAGAAAGATGGTGTTGTTATGTGGCAAAAGGAGATTGTTGCCCTACACTGGGCCTGAACAATGTAGGTTTTTGGTGAGGAGGTGGGGTTTGAGGTCATCATGCCCCCCCAATACAAGAAGTATATACTGTTTAGATATTTCTCAAGTTTAGCTCTCTCTCCTTAAACTCCATCTTTGTAGTATCTTATATGGAACTGCCAACATAGGTTATAAATTCAGCAGTGATACAAAAGTTAACTTTCTGTCTACTCACTCCTTTGGGTTTTATTTATTTTTTCTCTATTTATCACATTGCTTTCCCCTTATACCAAAGATACATATATTTGGAAGACACTGTAAATTTCACTCACTGATTTAAAAAACAAAATAAAACGGTGCATTCAGCATCTCCATATATAGCAAAGTATCAATACACTGAATATATATTAACGGAGATGGAACCAAGGGTATGGAGAGTGAGTCTTCATTAATCTAGGATGTTAAAATTCATTCAACTTGAGTGCTCATTTATTATCCCTTCTGGAATTAATGATTCTGAATATCTAAATGAAATTTAAGCCCATGAGACTTATGGGGTAGTTTTATTAGTAAAGAAATTCTGGAAAAATAAAATTCAAAGCCAGGAGTTCAACAGGTTAACTACAGAAGGAATAAAAACTCATTGAAACGTTAGTGCAAGCCAAGGAAATTTGTAAGCATTAAATTCATCTCATTTCAGAAAAGAGCACTTAGAATAGTTTGCTACTTATACTGTGTTTGCTTGTCAAGACCAAAGTGTTTTTCTTAATCCAAACCATAGCTTGCTAGTGACTTCCTATGGCATGTATCTAGCGTGGCTATTAATTTGTTGTAAATCTTCTCATGAAGATGTTGTTAACCACGAACTACTACTGTAAAGTGTGGCTTAACGCTCTCGGTTACAGTAGGCTTTGGGACTGGCCCATGATAAGGATGGAGAGAAAGTATGATGTATTTTATCATTTTTCCTTTTGATAACTTGAATGGCGTGTATCTTGATTTAAATTTTCCTGGTTGTTATTCTTTCTTTTTTTTTTTTTTTTTTTTTGCGGTACGCGGGCCTCTCACTGTTGTGGCCTCTCCCGTTGCGGAGCAGAGGCTCCGGACACACAGGCCCAGCAGCCATGGCTCACGGACCCAGCCGCTCCGTGGCATGTGGGATCCTCCCAGACCGGGGCACGAACCTGTGTCCCCTACATCAGCAGGCGGACTCTCAAGCACTGCGCCACCAGGGAAGCCCTATTCTTTCTTTTTTTTTAATTGAAGTATAGTTGATTTACAATGTTGTGTTAGTTTCAGGTGTACGGCACAGTGATTCAGTTATATATATATGTACGTATATGTATATATATATACACACATATATTTTTTCAGATTCTTTTCTTGTATAGGTTATTAAAATATATTGCGTATAATCCCCTGTGCTATACAGTAGGTCCTTGTTAGTTATCTATTTCATATATAGTAGTATATATATGTTATCCCAAACTCCTAATTTATCCCTCCTTCACCCCCCTCCCCCTTGGCAACCACAAGTCTGTTCTCTATGTCTGAGTCTGTTTCTGTTTCATAGATAGGTTCATTTGTATCATATTTTGCATTCCATGTGTAAGCAATATCATATGATATTTGTCTTTCTCTGACTTACTTCACTTAGTATGATAATCTCTAGGTTCATCCATGTTGCTGCAATTGTATTGTTATTCTTAAATTTTAAAAAAGTATGGTTATCAACATTATGAATGAAATCTTATATATTGTATTCCCTCATAAAAATTCAGAAATCTACTTATTTCTCTAACTACCTCAATGTCCCTCTTTAATTCTTTGCATATTCTGGACTTTTGACACAAAAATTTATTATTGTTAATTATTATTTTTCTAGTATTACACATTTTCCTCTTTAAGAATTATTAAATTCTCATGCTGTTTTGTAATAATGTTTAAGACAATTACATGAACAGTTCTGTATTGAAACAGTATTAATCTTCCTTAGTAATCATTTTTAAAATAACTTAGTCATTCTTGGGTTCTTTGTTTTGATTCATGTCTTTTGCTCCTTAGGACTTTTGTCTTCAGAAGCTTGTGGATTTGTTTTATTATTATTTTAATTTATTATACTATCTTACATATATTATTTTAAATATATTTTTTCTTATTATTTGACTTTTAATATTGTATAGAAGGCCTCTGAGGGCAAGCTGATTTTTTTCCTTTACAAGTAATCCTTCTCCCTCCGTAGAACCCAACCCTCTCTCTTTGTAGGAAACAGTCTTTACTTTTGAAATTCAATGATTTAACCAGGACATGGGTAAGTGCCAAACTCACTTTAATAATTTTGCTTGCTACATGATAAATTCCTTTGACCTGCAAATTCAGATCTTCAGCTCAGGAAAGTATTTTTCTATTGTGTCTAACTTTTATTTCAATTTTCATGTGCTTCTCTCCCCTTTTCACTTGTCTTTTAAATCTGGGAAAGTGATTCAATCTTTTCCTTTACATGACTAATTCAGTTTTCTACAGTAGTAATTCTATTCTTTATTGATTATAATTTAGTTAAAAATTTTAGTTACGGTAATAGTTTCTTAATATTTTTTCACTATCTGCATAGTTCCCTTTCTTTCTTAGTTTGAGACTTTCATCTAATCTTTCTTCTTTGCCTCATAGACGATGTTTCATTGTATTTTATTGTGGAGCACAAAACAGGTGTTATGTGAATTTTATTTTTGCTTTGATGTAGTATTTTTTTCAGATGGGTGTTCTATTTCTTGATTTCAACTTATCTATGTTGAATTTCCAGAATGTTTTTTTTTGTTTGTTTTTTTGCAGTACGCGGGCCTCTCACTGCTGTGGCCTCTCCCGTTGCGGAGCACAGGCTCCGGACGCGCAGGCTCGGGACGCGCAGGCTCAGCGGCCATGGCTCACGGGCCTAGCCGCTCCGCGGCACGTGGGATCTTCCCGGACAGGGGCACGAACCCGTGTCCCCTGCATCGGCAGGCGGACTTTCAACCACTGCGCCACCAGGGAAGCCCCAGAATGTTTTTTATAGATTCTGTATTGTTTACCCATTCCCGAACATGAAGAGATTGATTTAGGCCTAGTATTAAGTCCAAAACAGGTGGGCAGGTTCTGTGCGGATCCTCATCATTTAGGATCCTCACCTAAACCATGTAAGTAAGTATATTCTCTGCAATGTTTAAGTTGCAGGCCCAACTGGTATAAGTTTCCATGATTAGTTCAGCGATTCCCCTAGCTCCTTGGGAACGCGGAAAGATTTAGGGCTGTGGGTAGATCCAAAGGAACCACTTTATCTCTGAACCATTTCTTCCCTGTTTTTGGTGAGGAAGTGGAACCAGCAGTCACCTTTCTATTTTACCACTTTGCCCACCTTGCACTCCCTATACTTGAGGTGTCTGTTTCTGGTCTCTTTACTGCTGCTCAGTGTCTTGGAAGAGCTCTGTCACATCCAGGAGATGCCAGCCACTCTGGGTTTTTCCTTTAATGGAGTCTTAATTATCCTTAACTTCCCCCAAACAGCTGCGTGGAAAGCTTTCCATCCACGGTGGTGCAGCAGTTGCTAATGGCGAGTTCCTTATTCTTCTGCTTTCTACGTTAGCCTTCAATACCCTCCCTCCTCTATTCAGGGGTATAGGGAGGGTCCTGTCTATTTATTTAATAAGTATTTGTTAAATTTAATTGTTGTTGAATTGCCTTCCTACAATTTTAAGTAGAAAGACCCCTCCTACCAATAAAAAAGACCATAGAAAATTCCTAGAAATACAGCTTTTGTAAAATGATACTTCTGATACTCAGTCTAACAACTTTAATGATGACGTTGCTTAGGAAAATCTGGCATTCTCATTGTACAGCAGCAAACTTCAGGTGGAATACCATTTACAGTGGTCACTGTGGCAGGTCAGTGGGTAGCCTCTCTGCCTTTAAGGGAGAAGTTACCAATGTAAATGTTAAAAATAGAATATCAGTATCTGGTTACAAAGCTTGAGCAATTCTAAGAGCATTAGAAATGTCTGGAGTGGTGATGATGCTAAAATTCTAATCATTTCCTGAGAAACCTCTTCTAGTTAGGTCATAACTGCGTACCCCTGAGATGACACAACTGTCTTCCAAAGCCTTTTCATCAAACCTCTAGGTTCTACCCTTTTCCCCATCATTTATTGGTTCTCCTGAGCACCTTATGCCCAGACCAAGAAACTTCTTATGATAACTATTGCACAAATTCTTTAGATTAACCTTTGGTGCTCCGAAAAAGGCCTGAGTAAATGAATGTCCATAATTAATCTAAATTAATTGTCAAGGCATGGCGGAGCTTCTAGATGTAACGTATGTTTTAAGAAGAAGGATTGGTAAGCAGCCTAGGTAAGAAACTCCTACAAATCAAAAGATAAAGACAAACAACCATACAGAATAATGGGCAGAAGATACAAGTAGAAATTTCACAGAAAAAGAAATCCAAATGGTCAATAAGCATATGAAGAGATGCCCAATCTTACTAATATTCAGGGAGTTAAAACAACCAGATGATATTTCATAATCATAAAATTGGCAGAATTTAAGAAGTTTGCTAACATCAAGTGTAAGTGGGGAAAAGGAAACTCATAATCAGTGGTAGGGGTGCCAACTGGTATAATTACTTTGGAAAGTGACTCGGCGATACTAAGCATAGTTGAAAATGCCCATGGCCTATTACCCTCCATTCCACTTCTGGGTTTATATCCTAGTGAAACTTTTACACATGTGCAACAGGGAGACATGCCAAAGAATGTTCTTTGCAGCAATGTTTTTAATAACAAAAAATTGGAATTGACTCAAATGTCCATCTGTAAGAGGATGGGGATTAATAAATTGTGATATATTGATAAAGATGGAATGTTGTGCAACAGCTAAAATAAATGAGGAATGTCTTCATATGTCAGCATGGACAGATCTTAAAAACACTGCTGAACGAGAAAAAGCAAGTTACATTTTGATGCTGTTTATTTAAATGAAAAATGGTGAGCATGGTAATGCTGTATAGCATTTTTGGATATGTGTAGACAGACACACAGTAAAAGTTAAAAAGGCTGGGTTAGACAAATTCCATATTTAGGATGAGAGTTGCTTCTGAGATTGGAACCAGGTAAATATTTGACACCTGCAGAGTAGGTGTCAGCTTTCTCTGTAATGTGTGTGTGTTTATTTCCTTAAATAAAAAAGATCTTGGGGCTTCCCTGGTGGCACAGTGGTTGAGAGTCTGCCTGCCGATGCAGGGGACACGGGTTCGTGCCCCGGTCCGGGAAGATCCCACATGCCGCAAAGCGGCTGAGCCTGTGCATCCGGAGCCTGTGCTCCGCAACAGGAGAGGCCACAACAGTGAGAGGCCCCCGTACCGCAAAAAAAAAAAAAAAAAAAAAAAAAATCTTAAACTAAAAATCTTAAACTAACTATGGCAAAACATCGCTCATTTTGAGTGGTGGGTGCATCAGTATTTGTTGTATTAACCTCTGTAAATGTTGTTTTTTTCATGAAAAATATTTCAGAGTTTACCCTCCAGGTACTTGTATCCTGTCACTGAATCCCTTGAGGGGCTTTGGGTACCAGAGCACCTGGAAGATGAGCTGGGGCTTCCCTCTCCTCTCTGTACCTTGGAAGCTGTTTGGTTAGACCTTGATTCAGTCTAGACATGGCTTTTCTGGTAGCATTCTGCTCAGTGGCACAGACCTTAAAAGACAGTGTCAATCCAGCTGCAACAGAAGAAACTATTTTAAAATTGCAATCCATCTGTGGTGATTTATTATTTTTCATACTTTAGGATAAATGTTAGAATACTCTCTAAACATAAAACAACTCGAGATTATTTCTGTACTCACACATTATTCCTATTTGTCTCACCTGCCACTTTAGCTGGAATTCTCAGGAGTGTGCAATTCTCAAAGTAGATTGTGATCTCCCTGTTTTAAAACTCAGTGACATGGGAGGTAGACACACATTTCTCTGACTTTCCACGTCTAACAATCCTCCTTTTGCACGGCTAAAGCAAGAGACTGAGCGTTATGAAAAATAAAAAAATCCAGGGGAAAGAATTGCACTTCTCTGGATTTCACAAGAATGATTTGGAGTGTTTTGAAATGTTTTAAAGGAAACTCTGTCTTGTCTAGGGCTGGAGTGAGGGCTGAGAGTGGAGTGGATCAATACGGGAGCCATCCCAGCTCTGCCTGAAGAGCTGTGGTAATTAGAGGAAATGGCTTATCAGGTTTTTTACAATCTGGAAAAGAAACCATTTGTAGAATCAATGGATGCCTGGCAGAGCCCATCAACTGTTGTTCAAAGATATATATCTTCATTACTCTCAGATACCTGAGTCAGATGGAACCTAAATTCCACAGCCCAGTGCATCATCCCTGGTTAAATGCATCCCACTGGTTATTAAGTATGGCTATTATACGCAATGGGAGGCTAGACATTAATTTGTCTCATAGGGAAACAAATGCTGGTTTTACTTTTATTATCTGGACCGCTTAATAGATTCCTTATAAGAAAATTTAAATCCATCACGACTCACTTGCAAGGACCAGCAGAAAAAGTGAAAGGATACAAAATACAGTCACTCTGGCAATGATGTGTGCCATTGCTTCAGCTGCTGGAATACTTTGGGACATTCAAACAAACTCTGGCATGTGAAGTCAAGAAGGAGAGAACTTTTTCCTGATTAGTGCTGTATAGGGAGTATGGAAAAGAGAGCAGAGAAAATGCTTGTCGCCATGTGCTACTGCCTAAGCAGAGCTGACATAAGACTCCCTTTCATTCTGCAAGTTATTTCTGGGCTAGAATGTTTAAATAAGAGCAAGATGGATAGTTCCTCAGGATTTCAGAGCTGGAACAGAGAACCTTTTAGAGGCAGGGTGGAACTGGAGAGGCAGTCACATTCCAAGGAAAAAGTCCTCAACCAGGGAGGTTTGGCTCAGAAGACAGTGGCCAGGCAGCTGGAGTCCTAAGACTTGCACCTTTTAACCAGGAAAGTCTGTATATAGGTCCTTGAAAATTTTGGATCCTTGTGGTCTGGCCTGGCTAGGGAATTGCATCGTCGTATAAATAAGGCATATTGAGCTTGAACATTTTTCTTCTAAGTAATTCAAATAGATCCCAAGATATTTATTGGAACTTTGGGGCCCACATAACTAACAGCTCACTTCCTTCTCTGGGTCCAGATCTCATTGAGAAATATATCACTGGAAATGAGATAGTTCGAGGTTAAAATGCCAGCTTGTACTGAAAGTTGAGCTGGAACAGAGCATGGATCTGCAACCACTAACACTTTTCTCTCTGAATGAAAGAAGCCCTGCCACCCGGCCAGGGTGGAGGCAGACAGCTGCCGGCCTCTTATCGGACAGTCCCCTCAGCACATGTGTGTGGAGGCGTAGCTGCTCCCTATAGAAAGAATGCTGAGCCCCAGGCCCCCACTCACTCAACTGCTCAGGCAGGAGGAGGGAAAGGGTAGGAGAGGGGGAGGGGGAGGGGGAGGGAGCGAATGGCCCAAGTGTTTCTCCCACATTTTTCCTGCCTAGGGAAATGTTTCCCTCTATTGAAATACAAAAAGTATTATATTGTCTGTAATTTTTGACTGTTAAATTCTCCATCCTAGACAATGTGATGGATCTATTCATTTTAATCCACGTCCTAGAGGTGTGGTTAGTTAATCTAAATAGAAATACACTCTTTAGCATTGCCAGGAGCTCTCAAATCTCACCTCTGGCAAGTTATAAGTTAGTTAGTAGTTGTTGAGAATCAACACCACCAGTTCAACCTACTCATTACTTACAGATGCAGAATCAGGGGCCTTGAAAGACTGACTTACTCAGGATCAGAGTTGGCTAACTGTGAGCTAGGAAGAGAAGGCAGGGCTCCTTCTCAATGAGCCAGTGGCCTCTTCATTTGGACCTGTGCTTACTTTAGTGTTGGGATATTATTAGTTAACATTTTTGGGGTGCTTATTACATAACAAACACGTTTCCAAGCACAGGTGTTATCCTTACACTCACATTTAATCCTTACACACACAGTGAGATTGGTCATATTATTATTCCCATTTAACAGATGAGAAAATTGATGCCTAAAGGACTTATCCAATGGCACTCAGCAAATGAAGGGTAGAGCAAGGACTCAAACCCAGACACTGGAGTCCAGAGTCCAGCCCACTTCACAGTGCTGGGAGGGGCGAGAAAAGTATTTTTAGAGAAGAACCTGCCTAACCCTCCCTTTCCACCACAAGGGAAACAGGTCCAGAAAACAAAGGAAGCACAACTGAATTTACTTTATCAAAGTAGCTGATCTTGCCCAAAGATTTTTTCCTGATGGTTTGTTGAGTACTTTCCAAAGAAGTGGATCAATTAGTCTCTTACTCATATTAGTATACAGAGTTGCACGTAAGTATTCAATGGTTAACACAACAGAGCCTGTGACTTCTCACACTGTTAATGATGAGTATCAGACTATTTGGTGGGTTCAGCTAACATACTGTAGTTTCACTCATTGAGATGATTTTCAGTTAAAATATTATTAACCAAGTACTGAGGTAATAAGATAGACCAAATGCCAAAATATGGCATTCTTCAATTACCTGAAGAAGTCTTTGGAACCAAAGGCTATGTAAAGTATTTTGATCTTTCTATAATGAACAATTAGTCCTATTGGATTCTACTTATTTACAGGAATGCTTGATACCTGAAACACTAGAGGTGGAAAATACATAGAATATTTTTTTCTTACATAGGATTACTGCAGCCGTAATAGTGAGCTACAGAGGGGCCTTCCAAAATTTTTGATACGTCTATATAGAGTCAATGAAATGGACAGTATAGTTCGTTTGATTCATGGCTTATCAGGATATGCTGAGCCTCATCTTCTGCCTACTCCCCTCATCCACACACATACAAAGGAGGCTTTGGGGGGCGTAACAGGATTACCTGCAAATAATTAAAGGAAAGAAAGACATCCAGGGCATGGGATTCTTGCCATACCAGTATCCCAGAGGACCATGGGGGAAATTCATCAATAGAGAACAAGAAAATTAGTCTAGAAAATAGGTACTTTTTACCATACTGACATTTTGGCCCAGATCCTAACGTTGAACTTGATCAATCCAGCTAGGCTGGGTCAAAGGAAGGATTCTTTTCACTGATCCTAGATTGGTTCAAGTGGTCTAAAACTCAGCAGGCTGAAGCTTCACCTTTTTCTCCAAAATTCAAGGCCTTATTTCCTCAATTTTACCATTTCCATGTGGAGCTGGCAGGTCTGAAGCACACCTACCAGTAAGAGAGACCTAGGGAAGCAAGGATTTGCCCACTGGAAGCCCATGGACTGTAGCTGGCTCAAAGATATGTTTTATTTAGCTTCAACAGTGTTTAAAATTTCAAGTAATTTTAATATAAAGAGATTTTTACATGAAACAATTAGACTTCTAGGTCTCTTAGAAAGTTAGCAGATCCAGCCCAGAATGGCCATCATCAAAAGTCTACAAATAATAAATGCTGGAGAGGATATGGAGAAAAGGGAACCCTCCTACACTGTTGGTAGGAGTGTAAGTTGGTGCAGCCACTATGGAAAACAATATGGAGGTTCCTTAAAAAACTAAAAATAGAGTTACCATATGATCCTGCAATCCCACTCCTGGGCATATATGTGGAAAAGATGAAAGCTCTAATTGGAAAACATACATGCACCCCAGTGTTCATAGTAGCGCTATTTATAATAGCTAAGACATGGAAATCTAAATGTCCCTCTAAATGTCCATCAGCAGATGAATGGATAAAGAAGTTGTGGTATATATACATATATATATATAGAGAGAGAGAGAGACAGAGACAGAGACAGAGAGACAGAGAGAGACAGAGAGAGAGACAGAGAGACAGAGAATGGAATACTATTCAGCCATTGAAAAGAATGAAATAGTGCCATTTGCAGCAACATGGATGGACCTAGAGATTATGAAGTATGTAAGTGAGGTAAGCCAGACAGACAAATATATGATATCACTTAAATGTGTAATCTAAAAAATGATACAAATGAACTTACTTACAAAACAGAAACAGACTCACAGACATAGAAAACAAACCTATGGTCATCAAAGGGGAAAGGGGGACGGGGAGGGATAAATTAGGAGTTTGGCATTAACAGATACGCACTACTATACATAAAATATATATAAGCAAGGTTCTACTGTATAGCACAGGGAACTATATTGAATATCTTGTAATAACCTATAATGGAAAAGAATCTGAAAAAGAATATATTCTTTCTCTCTCTCTCTCTCTCTCTCTCTCTCTCTCTCTCTCTCTCTCTCTATATATATATATATATATATATATATATATATATATATATATATATAATCACTGTGCTGTACACCTGAACCTAATACAACATTGTAAATCAACTCTACTCCAATAAAAGAATTAAGTTAGCAGATCTAGCTGACTGGGATGCCCACATGCCTCCAGGAGGCTGGAGCCACACCATGGCTGCCCCTCTGATGAATTACGGACTTTCCAGTTTATACGGAGTTCCCCAGCCCAGTCTGTCCACCTCACTACATATATTAACTGACTAGCTCTGTAGTATTTGACTTTGTCACTCCTGTCTGGTCTAGATTGCTGGAGAGTCCGGGGAAGTCAAACCAAGCAAAGAGGCAGACTCCTTCCTGTCTTCACTCTGGCAGTCTGTCCTCGAATCTTGGGCTTTGAGCAGCATTGTGTTTCCTTTGTGAAGGAAGAGAAGTAAAATCTGGCAACTATCTTCATAGGAGGCGGAGGAGGAGGGAAGATTGGAAAAGAGTATTGACCCCACTGGAGGCCAACGTGGTGTCTAGAATAGATGTGAAATAAACTTTCTTTGTCCTTGACTACCCAACACCATACCATCAGTCAATCTTGTCAATTCTGCCCAAAATGCAGTCAGTTGAGTCGGTGAAAAGTAGATCAGCCAATCCTACTTTTTTGACCTAACCGACCACTAACCTTCATGCTCACATCTAGTTTAGTGAAAAGGACATCTTTATTTCTGGGATAATTAAGGAAAAGACCTTGCTGGTCTGGTCAGTGACTGTAAAATGTAGCTTTCTTGCTACAGAATTGCATCAGGTAAGTGAGATGGGGATGCAGGAACTTCTGTGACACAGAAGAAAGCAGACCAGGGATAGCATGGCCCATCATCAGTATTCAGATAGTTAAAAAGCTTGCAGGTAAGTTAACTGCAATTTATTCAGTGTTCCCGGAGTAATTCATTCCCATTCCCTTCACTTCTGAATAATGAGCTTCATATCTTTTTGAGTGGTTACTATTTCTAAAACGACCTGATAATTTATTTCACATTGTCTTCTTATAATAATTCCTTTTTGTATTAGAGCTCTAGCTACAAGGGAATAAATAAATGGATAAAATCCTTTGCACCAAATTTCTGTGATGCAGGATGAGCTCATACATTAAGGAGACCTGGGTCATAGTCTCAACCTTGCCATCAACCACTGGATGATTCAGCAGTCACTTCCCGTCTCTGGGCCCCAATTTTCACAGCAGTAAAGAGAAGATGTGAACTAGATGACCCCTCATATATTTTGCCACTCTTATCTTTTGAGAGGCAAAGACTTGTGGGAAGGAGCCCTAAATTCAAGACAGGCCAGTACCACTGAGTACTAACACTTGATAAATTACAGTATGTGGTTCCCTCTTGGTTTCTATATACAAAGACCTCCTATTCAATTTGATCACTTAATTAAATTGAAAAAATATAGTTAAACCAAAAAATCATAATTAATGGTATACAGGAGACCCTCTGTATCTGTGGGGGAGGAGGTTGCAGATGCGGAACCCATGGATACCAGAGGGCCGACATTCTACGTTATTTTATGGGAGGGACTTGAGCATCTGCAGATTTTGTATCTGTGAGGGCGCCTGGAACCAATCGCCCGAGGACACCAAGGGACGACTGTATCCCTTAAGTATTTTAACTTAGCACACAAAAACGTTCATTGATTTCCCCATTTTTCATAGGGCCAAAGCCTTTTCTTTGATTTTCGGTCTGCTGATTGTATCACCCACTAGGAACTCTCTGTGATCTCCAGTTTTGATTTGCTTACATTGGAACAAGAACTTAAAATCGCTGAGAAGCAATGCAACTTAAAAGCTCCTAGAATTTTAAAATTTGGTACCATTTTCTGATTGTCTTCTCACACACACCTAATTTATAACAGCATTTTAAAGTTGCTTAATTTTATCAAGGCTCCAAAGAATTCAACCCATTTTTCACAAGAATAAACACCATTTTTGCCTTTTCATTTCATTAGTTAATGTACATTTAATTATGTTACCAAACTGTAACAATATGCGTAATTGCCATGAACAGGATGACGCTTGTTAAGTATAGAACTCAAATGCAGTATGTGGATATCCTGGAGTACGGCGTATTAGAGATCAGTGATCAGGATGCTGAGACGCTAGTTAATCCATGTGGTTAATAAAAAGTCAGTTAGGTGGAGGTTGATCAGTAAGACTGCCCACTGTATGTTTTATCAATTCGGGTTATTTGCAAGTAACCAAAGGCAAGTCTAACAAATGTAGGCAAAGAAAGGAGTTTACTGGAAGGATCTGAGATTGGAGGAAAAGCTAAATAGCCAGTTCTCAGAAAGACGGGAACTAGGGATGCACTGGGTGTCTTGGCAGCAGGCATGGATGGACAGTCTCTTCAGGGTGTGTCACTGGATGACGGGCTCCAACTGTTTCTTCATCTTTGTGTCATTCTGATTGAGATTCACATTGCCATGAGAGGGACTCTGTTTGGCCTATGGGTCACTTGGACTCTCCTCAACCAAGGAACGTCAGACCCAAGAAAGGACCACCCCCAAGACTGCACGCACTGGGGAGGGGTCATTCTGCAAAGGCCGCCAGAGGTGCTTACCAGAGGAGGGGGAATGTGCACGGTGAACCTAGGTCCATGAGTGTGAGCAAGAAGCGACGTTAGCCCTGGGGAGATTTAGAGCCCTGGAAGTGAGTCCTGATTCTGTCTAGAAGAAGGTGAAGGACAAGGAAGCCTTCAGCTGCTGACTGTTGCTTTATGCCTTGACGTCCACTTTCCCATCAGCTCTGAAGGCTTCTACCTTCTGCAACTCTCACTGGAACACTCCAGTTTCCTCAACTATCCACACTGTTCCAGCTGAAAGCAGGTGTGGTGTCTGGATCCGGGCCCCAGCTTGTCACTTATTAGCTGCATGATCTTGGGTACCCATTGCTTCTACAGACCCCAGATTGTCCATATATAGGATAAAGGTTCCTTCCAGATAGAACGTTTTGTCATTTCTCTATCTGGACACAACCCCTTCCTTCATACATTTGACTATAAGTCAGTAAAGCAGATATATCTCTATAATGTTTATTGAAATTATTTTGCAGGCCAGTAAAAATTAAAGTGAAAGTTTTATTTTAGGTTTGAATGGAGATATATACTATGTAAATATGGTGCTTAGAGATAAATTAAAATACCAGTTAAAAGCATTAAAACACATGCTACCATTCATTCACACTGCAAACTGGCTAGCTGGCTACTATACTAGATTCCTCATCTCCAGTTGCTTTTCTATTCTTTTATTAAGATAGGTGCACAAGAGATTTCCCCTTCTGCCATGAACTTTTTAAATGGTTCCCCACCCCTCCCATGACAGTGACTTCTAATTTTCCTATGTTACTTTGTTTGCTTGTTTGGTTTTCAGTACTGCTGGACTTGTTTTGTTTCCTTTCAAAGACTATTTTAATGAGATACTCAAGATGGTTTCCTGGAGTATTCTAAGGATAGGAGATGCTCTTGGCTTCTTTCAAAAAACCCCTCCGAGACAACCGCTGAGAATCTTATACCTACTTAAGGCTTTGGCATTGTGATACCCCTAAACTCTTAGAGGCTTTACCGCAGATAAAGGGGGGGGGGTGGATACTCTGAATGAAGGTTAAGCTTCTACTACCTGGCAGGATGGGAGCTCAACACTGAAGTTAAATTCAATCATAGACAGAAATATTACTTGTATACTTGAGTTTATGGACTGAAAGATTTATCTTACAGAGATTTGAATTTTATTCAGTAGATGACAGGAAGCTAAGTAAGGCAAATGACAAGTCAAATATTTATTTTAGAGAAGTCACTTGGGCAGCAGTGTAGAAGATAAATTGAAAGGGAGAGACAGAGGATGGGGAGACCAGTTAGGAAGTAGTTAGGAAGTTGAGTCAACAGGCTGGGTTGGAGGGAATGCAGGGGAGGCAAGCTAACTCACCCACTGCCTGTTCACCAGACCCATTTCCGTTTTGCTGGGACACACAACTAGACTACATTTACCAGCCTCCACTGCTGGGTGGGGCACTGTTACTGAATTTGGACCAGGGGAACGTAGGCAGAACCGAAGTACACAATGTGTAGCCTCCGATATGAACCTCCATCTGCTCTCCCTTCCTCAGTCTCCCGGCCAGACGTAGATACTAGGGTAACCCGGCAACCATATGTTGATGGCAGAACC
Organism: Leucopleurus acutus; assembly: GCF_964270905.1. Taxonomy (NCBI): domain Eukaryota; kingdom Metazoa; phylum Chordata; class Mammalia; order Artiodactyla; family Delphinidae; genus Leucopleurus; species Leucopleurus acutus. The sequence goes on along the minus strand of NC_139145.1, from coordinate 55,946,487 downwards.
TCCACGGGGCTGGGTCCCTGAATGGAGTACACACATGTGCACACACACACATACACATCCCCTTCAACGTGTGTGTAAGAAATACATTTCTGTTCTATTAAGATGCCCAAATTTCCAAGTTCATCTGTTAGCTGTTAGGACATCTTCACTAACATAATCCCTGAACCTCTCTGGTTAGAGCAGGGCTCAGTCCTTTGTATGCACTGCTGTGTGTCCACTCTGTCCCTACCTACGCCCTCATTATAAGAAAAACAGAGAAGTTGAAAGAAGAAAACACATTATCTATCATTTCAACCCTACAGGGATATGCACTCTTAACAATCGGGGGTATATTTCCTCTCATTCGTTTTGTTTTTTTTTTTTCCTATAGCATTAAAGGTTATACTTAGTATGTTCAGATCTTATATTTCTCACTTTGTGACGTATTTATTCATTCATATTCATTATGTGCCTGTGTGTCAGGCACTGTACTCAATGCTAGGGATAAAAGGACAGACATGACACAGTTCCTGTCCTCAGGAAACTGCAGTTTCATGAAGGAGAGATGTCTAAGCAGGTAATGACTAAGATAATGACACAGAAAATGTGTCAGCAGAGTGACAGAGAATAGAATTAAGGCAGCAGAAAGGAAGAGTCTCTAATATATTAAAAAAAAATGTTTATTGAGTGTTTGCTATGTGTCTTGGACTGTTCTAAGCACCTTTCATATATGAACTAATTTAATTCTCATGACAATCACATGAGATAAACATCACAGTATCTCAATGTTATAGGTGAGAAAACTAAACCATCGAAAGCTTGAGAACTTGCCCCTTGTCCAGGGTCTCACTGATACTTAGTATTTTAGGATTCAGCTGTGTGTCTCTGTGTGTGTGTGTGTGTGTGTGTGTGTGTGTGTGTGTGTGTGTGTGTGTGTGTGTGTGTGTGTGTGTGTATTCAGAGTTGGTTTCCTAGAAGAGTTTCAAAGAGGAGGGTAGGAAAGCACAGAGTTACAGGTGAGAAACTACAAATGGTTTCCTGGTTAAGCTGAGACGGAACATGTGACTCAGACCTTTGGATCACACTCCATTCCTATTGGAGTCCTGACATGGGAACTTGATGTGAAGATGTGTTTAGGCTCATTTGAGGAAGTGAGACCTTAAAGGGTGTCCGACTCAGCTTATACATTCTGCATAGAAGAAGGAAAGCTATTCATCTGTGTATAACTTTTGAAATCATATTGACCCCACTAGCTAATAAATGTGGCCCAAGTTCTGGAATCTGGAGAGATTTGGAACCCCTCCACCCTGGAGCCAGGGGCTGGTGGAAATTCAACAGGGAGTTAGAGGAGAGTGAAAGACCTCCTTCCTCTAACAATGATGACAGCTCAGAGCTCTACCACATCCAGAGGGGACATGCATTTTTCACAGACCCAGAGCCTAAATGTTGAGTAAGGAATAAGGTGCATATTTCACTGATGAATTAGGGAAAGTGGTGATACTGGGGAGGGGTGGATTTTCAGCACAGACCTGTGAGCAAACTTGGCCAGAATCCATCCTTAAATCAGCTGTAAGGCAGCCTCGCAACCTTGCTGTCCTCATCTAGAAATCATGGAGATAAAAGATCTTGAAAAAGCACGCTCGCCAAGGCAGCCTTCTCTTCCTTTTCTTTCTCATTGCTAAGTTCCACCCCTTGTTTCTTTCGTGATTTTCCTGCATAATTCAAATCTGAGCTCTCCCTATCAGCTCTCCCACTTGTCTGACATTCTTGCCCTGTTTTGTAGGACACCACAAAGGGACCTGCTTTCTGTTCCTGCGCCAAGAATCCTTCTCTAGAGTTAGAATCGCTCCTGTCCCCATACAGACAATGGTTTCCACACATATCAGTGACTCAATGCCTATGGTAGGATAAAGTGCACCCCCTCCCAAATATTCACCTCTTAATCCCAGAAACACGGGAATATATTACCTAACACAGCAAAAGGGACTTTGTGCTTGTGATTAAGGATCTTGAAATGGGGACATTTTTCTGGATTAGCCGGGTGGGCCCGATGTAATCACAAAGACCCTTAAGGAGGGTGGGGGAGGGATGGATTGGGAATTGGGAATAGCGCATGCAAACTATTATATATAGTGTGGCTAAACAACAACTATATAGCACAGTGAACTATATTCAATATCCTGTGATAAACCATAATGGAAATGAATATGAAAAAGAATGTGTATATGTATAACTGAATCACTTTGCTGTACAGCAGAAACTAACACAACATTATAAATCAACTATACTTCAATAAAATAAATTGAAAATGATCCTTAAAAGTGGAAGAGGGAGGCAGAAGAGAGAGGCAAAGGGAGACGTGACAACAGAAGAGAAGGTCAGAGTGATACAACACGAGGACTCAAGTTACCCTTGCTGGCTTTGAAGAGAAGAGGGCTGTGGGCCAAGGAACGCAGGCCATCTTTAGAAGCCAGAAAAGACAACTTCTGGAATCGAGGCCCTACCCTAGAGCCTCCAGAAGGGAACACAGCCCTACTGACATCCAGATTTTAGCCTACTGAGACCCATGTTAGATTTCTAACCTTAAAAATTGTGAGATAATAAATTTCTGTTGTTTTAAGCGACTAAGTTTGTGGTAAATTGTTACAGCAGTAACAGAAAACCAATACAATGACATATGAAATTTTCTCTCTTTATCAGGCAAGCATAGCTCAAATAAATCTTCTGTAGTACTTGCCTCATTTTACAGCTCTCAACCTTGGCTAATTTCCTCATTTATGCTGACCCGTGGTATCCCAAGAGTGTTACGACTCTTGCTTTCAAGTCATCTTTTGAAGAGGGCTAGCTTTCTATGCTTGGGGAGACCACTTCTTCTTATAGCTGGAATAAATCCCACTGGCTGACATCATGATTTGATTTTGAATCCATGCACAACATATATATTTGAAGGACGCCACAGACTGGGAGAAGATTTGGCCATTATAGTTTTGTTAGAGCACTGCTCACAGTAATCCCCTTCTCTTGACTCTCTTACTCATTCTCCATTGCTCTTGGAAACTTATTTTCACATTTTACTTTTGACTGTAGATCTTACATTGAAGACAGGCATTTCATCCACCTTGTTTGGGGGAGACCAATGGGCTGTTAATATCTGCAGAATTTGGGGGTATGAAGAAACTCTAAGTCATAATCACTCAGTGGCTTAATGGGAACCTGGAAGGGTATCCTGGTTCCTCACATAAGCAGGGTTGGTCTAGAGTCATTGTTGCATCAAGATTAAAAGCAAGTCTAGAGTTCCAGTTTCAGTTCAAAGTTTATTAAATAAAGTCACCTGATAATAGTTTCTATACTCCTACAATGTTTATCCTGGTCCAGTGTTTCCCAAAGCATAGGGTGGATGTTTACCACCTGCTGATATATGAGATGGTTTAAAGTGATCCATGGAAAGAGAATTTAATAACACTGAATGAATCACATGAGGCAAAAGTGATTCCCTTTTGAATTCTCGTTTTTAATCATTCTTTGTGCTTCAAGGTGAAAGTATCATCTGCTGGTGTGCCTTTAACACCACTCTAACCCGAGCTAATCTGCCTTATATTAAAGAAAGAACAGCCCTCAGGCAACAGAATATTTTTGACAGCTTTATTGAGAAATAATTGACATAAAACAAATTTATACTTAAAGGGTATAATTTGAAAAGATTTGACAAGCATGTACACTCATGAGACCATTACCACAGTCAAGATAATATTTCCCTCACCCCAAAAGTTTCCTTGTGACCAGCTGTGATCCCTTCCCTTCGAATCTTCTTGTCCACACCTGACCCCCAGGTAAGCACTGACCTTCTTTCTGTCACTAGAGATTAGTTTGCACTTTTGAGAGGTTTATATAAATGGAATAATACAGTGTGCACTCTTTTTGTTTGTTTGTTTCTGACTGCTTTCACTTAATATTTATTTTGAGATTCAGCCACATTGTTGTGTCAATAGTACATTCCTTTTTATAGCTGCATAGTATTCCATTATATGAATATATCACAGTTTGTTTATCTCTTCACCTTTGATGGACAGTTGACCTGTTTCCAGTTTTGGGCTATTACAAATAAAGCTACTATGAACACTGACGTTCAAGTTTTTGTATAGACATATGCTTTCTTTCTCTTCAGTAAATATCCTGGTGTGGTATCGCTAATCCCATGGCAGGTATATGTTTAAGGTTACTGTCAAAACATTTTTCAAAGTGGTTTTACCATTTTACATTCATACCAGAGAGTATGAGAGTGCTGGTTTTCTCATACCCCCATTAAGACTTCTTATAGCCAGTCTTTTAAATTTTAGCCATTCTGGTAGTATGTAGTCATATCGTACTGTATTTTAAATTGCATTTCTTTAATGACTAGTGATGTTGAACATATTTTAATATGCTTTAGTTGCCATCTGTTATCTTCTTTGGTGAGACATCTGTTCAAATATTTTGCTAATTTAAAAAATTTGCTTGTTTGTCTTATTATTGAGTTTTCAGAGTTCTTTATCCTGGATGTAAGTACTTTATTCGATAAACAACTTGCAAATATTTTCTCCCAGTCTGTGACTTCTCTTCTCATTACCTTATAGTATTTTTTTTTTTCCTTTTTTTGCGGTACACGGGCCTCTCACTGTTGTAGCCTCTCCCGTTGCGGAGCACAGGCTCCGGACGCGCAGGCTCAGCGGCCATGGCTCAGGGGCCCAGCCGCTCCGCAGCATGTGGGATATTCCCGGACCGGGGCACGAACCCGTGTCCCCTGCATCGGCAGGCGGACTCTCAACCACTGCACCACCAGGGAAGCCCGTTATAATATTTTTTAAGAGAGAAAGTTTTAACTTTGACAATGTCCAGTTTATCAACTGCTTTTTTTTTTATGTATTGTAATTTTTGTGTCTTATCTAAGAAATCTTTGCCTAAGTCAAATCACAAAGATTTTCTTCCATGTGTTTTCCTAGAAGTTTTATAACTTTAGGTTTTATATTTAGGTCTATGATCCATTTGGAGTTAATTTTTGTTTATGGTGTAAGGTATGAATTTAAGTGTTTCCCTCCTTTCCTTCCTTCCTCCTGTTCACCCTCCCTCCCTTCCTTCCTTTCCTTCTTGCATATGATGTCCAATTGACCCAGTACTATTGTTGAAAAGATTACACTTTCTCTACTGAAGCACCATTACACCTGTGTCAAAAATTCGTTGTCCATATATATGTGGGTCTATTTCTGGACCCTGTTCTATTCCAGTGATCTGTATGTCTATCTTTATACCACTACCACACTGTCTTGATTACTGTAGCCTTATGTTGGTTATTCTGGAGGTTCTTTTCCTTTCCATATACATTTTAGAATCAGCCTGTCAATTTCAATAAAAAGGCCTGCTGGGATTTTTTTTGGATGCATTGAATCCATAGATCTATTTGAGAAGAACTGACTTCTTTAAAAATATTGTCTTCCAACCCATGAGCAGCATATCTTTCTCAATTTGTTTAGGTCATCATTCCAGTTCCAATGCTCTTCATTCCTTTGCACACAGTTCACCTAGTATTTCTTTTCTTCCTGAAGGACTTCCAATAATATTTCTGGAAGGGCAGGTCTGCTGGTGATAAATTCTTTCAATTTTTGCCTTTATGTTTGAAAATTATTTCCCCTTGTATAGGTTTCTAGGTTAACAATATCTTCAGTACTTTAAAGCTGGTTCTCCATTGTCTTCTTGCTTGCAGGGTATACAACGAGAAAGCTGTTGACATTTCTATTTTGGCTCTTCTCCATGTATCATGTCTTTTTTTTTTCTTGGCTGCTTAGAATTTTCTTTTTCAATTATTGGTTTTTAGCAATTTGACTATGATGTCAAATGAGTATATTTTCCTTTGAGTTTTTTAGATCTGTGTATTTTTAGTTTTATCAAATTTGGAAAATTTTTGGCCATTATTTCTTTAAATATTTTTTGTCTGTCCTCCCCTGTTTCCTTTATGGACTCCAAACACACAAATATTAGGCTGCTTGCAGTTGTTCCACAGCTCACAGATGCTCTTTTCATTAAAAGAAAATTCTCTTTGCTTCATTTTGTATTGTTTCTATGCTGTGTCTTTAAGTTCATGAACCTTTTTTTATTCAAAGTCTAATCTGCTATTATGAGGTATTTTTCATCTAAAACATTGTGTTTTTCATTTCTAAAAGCTCAATTTTCAAAAAATTAGGGTATAGTCTTTTTTATATCTTCTTTGACTCCACTTACTTTTTTTGAAAATGTGGAATATAGTTATAGTAACTGTTTTAAAATCCTTGTTTGCTAATTCAGGGTTGGTTGTAACTGATTGTTTTTTCCTCATCATCACACGTAGTATTTTCCTGCTTCTTTGCTTGTCTAGTAATTTTTTTTATTCATTGCAAGACATTATGAATTTTAACTTGGGTGCTGAATATTTTTGTATTCCTATAAATATTGCTGAGTTTTGTTCTGAATCACAAATGTGGAAACAGTTTGATCCTATTGGGTTTTTGCTTTCAGGATTTGTTAGATGACAGGAGAGCAGTGATCAGTCTAGAGGTTCACCGTTTCTAAGGCAAGATCTTCTGAATGCTCTACCCAATGAATGATGAATCAGGAGGTTTTCCAATCTAGCTGAAAGGAACAGGCACTATACTTGGCCCTGTGTGAGTCCCAAATACTATTCCTCTAATCCTTTTGGGTGATTCTTTCTTCATGCTCAGGTAGATTCCTCACACACATGTGCCGGCCAGTCCTGTGCTGAGTACTTCTTAAGGGGGAACCTCTGCATATCTCCGGGGAACTCCTTCAGTGCAGCTCTCTCCTCTTCTGAATTCTAGCCACCTTGTTCTCCCCGGACTCTCAACAACATCTTGATTCAGGGAGACCCCTGGGCTTTATCTGGGTTCCTCTTCCTGTACTGCTGCTTGGAAACTCTAGACAGTAAGCTGGCAGAATTGCAGGACTCACTTCATGTGTTTCCTTCTCTCAGAGATCACTGTCCTTTGTTGTCTGATATTCACTGTCCACTGGCAACATGGTAACCTTCTCCATTCTCTGAGAAGCAACGCTGACTGAGCTAAGATCTGAAGGATGAGTAGGAATTGTCCAGGAGAAGAGTTAAGGGGCTCACCATGAATGCTCACCTCTGCCCCAGGGTTTTCTGGATTTTTACCATTTTATTCAACTATAGAGATTTCATAAAACTCAATATTGCCAAATCCAATATATCGTATTTGTAATTTTTTCTCATGTTGGAAGGGCTACCATCACTGTAGCACCAAGTCAAACAATATGTGTCTATAACTGTTTTATTTCTATGCTAATCTGTTACATTACTCAAAAGGAAGGGTCCTTTCTCTGTCAAATTTGATATGAAAACAAAACAAACAAAACTTCTAGAGTCATTTTCTTCATGAGAAAACCATCTACGAGAGTTGAGGTTCCTTCCAAAATTCAAGATGGAGTTTACTCCTGGTGTCCTGAAGTCCTTCTACACTAGAACTACCTGTGCTTTACTCTACAGAACACCACTTATTTCTGAGAAGACCCAAGGAAACATGAAGGAGCCAGTAGTGCCTCCTTAGTGTTCAGGGGAAGGAGAAGAAGTGGATAAAGGTACACATACCTGACTGAGTTGAAACATGCAAGGCTCCACATGATTTGGTGCCTGTCTACCTTCCTGAACTCAGCCCTCCCATTCTTTCTCACCTGTACCCCATGCCATCCTTGTACACTTGCTAACCGCCTGGCAGCTATTCCAGCCTCCTTTCTGCTCCTCAAACAAGCCAGCACCTCCTGCTTTGGGGCACTTGCTCCATCCTCTGCCTGGCAGGCTCTTCCCCGTGTCATCACATAGCCAGCTTCTCTTCATCCTTCAGTGCGGGATCAAATACTGCCTCTTCATAGAGGCCTTCCCTGAGCATTTAAGGACATGTTCTATTTTGCTAATTTACTTCTCTGTCTTCCTCTCTAGAATGTAAGCCCTATGAGGGCAGGGGGATCACCTCTACTATACTTAGCTGTATACCGAGTGCTAGCACAGTACTTACCATATAGTAGGTAAAACTCAATAGTTATTCTTAAATAAAGGAACTAATATCAGACACCATGCTAAGTAATGGTCAATCATTTATAGGTTAAATAATTCTAAAAAAACTGGGGGAGCTATCTGGTTTGCCATGACATAAAAAAAGAAACAGCTGATCGATTTTTAACTTTCTAGTATGATGACAGGTCTCACTAAATCAAACCAGGACCCTACGCTTTCATTTAAATGGGTGATTTTCATTTAAATGGGTGTGCCAGCTTTAGCTGGCACAAATGCTGTCACAGACATGGCAAACAAACCCCTTAGAGACTGCTTCCCCTAACTGATGGAAACAAAAATTGCCCTTCTGGTTCGACTGGGATTGAACATGTGGCTAAGACCTAAATTTACTTCTAGCCTTGATATAAACCCATCTGCCATTTGCTTGGTACAATTGAAAGTAACATTCTCACAGCCAGCCTGCCCTGTAATGATTTATCATCCTTGCTGTTCCCGAGGCTGTCAGAACTATGTCCCCAAAATAATATGCCAATACCAACTTCTGCAGAAGTCAATAATTATGCAGGTTTATCAGCCTAGAAGGTCAGCATATATTATAGAGTAGACACTTCTGGCTGATTAGAAATCTCAAACACTGATAGCAACTTGAATATCTATTATTGTTTAAAACAAAACAAAAAACCCCAGCAGCTCTCTCTCCTGTGATTTATTCCTTGAGGATACAGTCAGAAAGATGATTGCATCAGATTGTCCAGAATCACAGGCTTGCGGCATCGAGCACTTGCCTACTTGCACTTGGATCTTTCATCAGGAAGCGTAAAGGAACACAAAGACTGTGTGGCAAGACGGGAAAGGCAGAGAAAATAAAGCAGCCTTCCTTCGAGGTCTGAGAACTCATGATAAGGCCAAGGCAGAGAGGGCTGTGGAGACACAGAAACTGGGTTTGAATCCGGGCCTGATTACCACTTACTGGCTGTGGGACCCAAGGTGGGTTCCCTGACCCCTCCCAGCCTCAGTATTCTGTCTGTAAAATAAGAAAAAATAATATTTACCTTCCAGGTTATTCTGAGGATTAAATAGTATAATGAATGGGTAATTCTTTAAACTAAAATTTACTGTGGAAATACCAGGCATAAATTACATTCATAGGTATGCCTTTTTAATTTTTTAAATGGACTTTTGGAAAATGGTAGAAACTTCTGGACATCAAAGGCCTTTGTGCTCTTTGAAATGCCCTGAATTGGGAAGACAATACTGTGGCAGGAGAAGTTTAGGCATCCAAACGACTTGGGTTTGAATCCTGTCTCCACTACTTCCTACTGAGGTGACATCAGTAAAAGGATTATTGGAAAATTAAATGACATAAATGAGTTAAGCTACACAGTTACTGGAATTATCTGTTCTTAGCCAGAGAAAAGTAGTTTCGTGAATAATGTTAGTCTCTCAGGCATAGAATCACTAAGGATCTGAAATCATCTGAATTTTATGGAGGAAACTGAATGCTCACAAGTAAGGATAGTCTCATGGGAGAATTTCAAGTATAATTTAATGTCTCTCCATATTAAGGAAGTCTCACTGCCCACAGCCATCAAGCTTAAAACTAATTCTGTCCACCAGCCATAATCATTCAACTTATATTATCACCAAGCAAAAAACTTATTTATTGCCTTCATGGAGAAGCAGACCCTTCTGTGTCATCTGTCATCTGTGTGGTCTTTGCAGCCCACACATGTTGAACACAAGAGTAAAAACCTGGCTTGAGGTCCCTTTTCAGCGGGGATAACACAATCACCCATTTCCTAAGCTCACAACTGCTCAAATGGTTCAGCCCGTCTTTTCCTTACAACGTCAGGCAGCTATTAAATTTTCACCCTGCGATCAGTCTCCTGTCTCTTTTCCTGAGGACTGGTATGGGAAATTTTCTCCCTTCCCTGTGAATGGTGCTGGGCTCATTATTAAATTTTGTCTGGTGAATGAGGAAATCAAGGAGACATGAGGTGATTTCAAAAGTACATGTTCCCCATTCTTTTTGGCAGGGCCTAGGGGAAGAAAGAACAATGAGATTGTTTTAGGATTTTGTTTTATTAAGAGACAATTAGTGGTGTCTCTAGAAGTATACATATTTGAAAGAAATCAACTTATAGTAATTCAAGTGATTTAAGTAATTAGGAAGTCAGTTTTGTCAACAGTGAAAATATCAGCTGAGACCCTAAGGACCTGGAGTTCATAACAGGGGGTGAAAGGAGAGAACAGGATTAGGTACCAGGTAGATGGAGCTACCTGTCCCTGTAATATATGGCCGCTCTATGTCCAATCTCGCAGAAGCAGAAGCAGATTTTCTGCAGGGCCGTGATTCACTTTCAATCCCTCTTGCCCCTTGCAGCACAGAGCACACACTGTGCTCCTCCCTTGGCTATTTTCAGATCGAGTCCAGCATGGCAGCTTCCTATCACTATGCTTCAGGCACTGAGTGGAACATTTCACATTCAAAATTCACATAAGCCTCAAAATATCCTTGTGAGGATACACGATCGTTACCCTATTTTACAGAACAAAAATGGAAGAGAGGGACATAAAGTAGCATGCTCCCTGTCAGCTAGTAGGGAGTGGTGGGGCTGGAATTCAAACCAGGTCTATGCCCTTTAGCGTTACCACGTGAGGCCTCGCTAGAACCATCCTCTTCCTGCAACCCTACCCACCCTATGCGGTTCAGCCCGAGTGCTACCTTCTGCAGGAAATAAATATTTGTTAAACAAATCTCAGATAACTCTCCTTCTTTTAAATAATTGGTAATATGTTACCACCCAACATTCATCTCTATTTCCACAGAGAAATGATCTGTTTTGTATTTAGATCCCTAATCATCTTTTTGGCACTTTATCTTAATCAGTTTCATACTTTACTACATACATTTATCCATCCATACATCCTTTCATTCCTTCAACATCCCTTGCTAAATATATAGTGACCACCCATATTCTCTAGGCACTGAGTTACCTATTTGGAATAGGTAATCAACAAAATAGACATGGTTCCTGTCCTCATTAAGCTTACAGTCTAGCAGAAGAGAAGAGACATAAATTAATCAAATAATCATGTACATATATAACTACAAATGGAGACAAGTCCTATAAATATGGAAGGGCAGGAAGTTATGAATAACAGGTGGTTCTGACATCCTCTGAGGGAACTGGAGAAGGCCTCCCTGGGGAAGTGCTCTGTGAGCTGAGAGCTGGGGATGAATAACGGCCAGTAAATAATATCCATCACTTGTGGAGTGTTTAGTATGTGCCGGCTTTGTTCTAAGATTTTTCATGTAGGAACTCATTGACTCCTCAATACAACCCTACCTATTATTTCCCAGAACCAGTATTCTTAACCACTACCCTACCACTTTCTGTGTTGGAGAAGAAGAGGGGGAAGCATTCCAGACAGCAGGAGTAACAGTTGCACAGGAGTTGGACGCTGACGCACGGAAAGCAGAGGAGAACGCTCTGTGATGAAACCCCAGAGGCAGGGAGGGCTGATGCTGAGGTCTTTGGCCTTACTTCTACGAGTTTTGAGAATAATTTTTTCTTAAACTAGGAAAGTGACATAATTAGATTTGAGAGTTCAGAGATCACTTTGGCTGCTGAGTGGACCTTGGAATGCAGGAGGGCAGGGTGGTGTGAGGAGACCCATTGGGAGACCACTGCTGCCCTCTAGAGGAGGGCTTGGACTAGAGTGGCAGCCCTGGAGACGGAGACAAATGGATGGATTCAAGTGTATATGGTAGCTCTGTATTCAACTCCAGCTATATGTGCAAAATTCCCATAGATTCATATGATAAAATATAGTCTTTAAATGTATACACCCTGAGTTGCTCTAGTCTATGTCCCCAAGTCCTGGAGGTTTATGGAGTTCACTCTTAGTTATCCGTCCTCCCGGTGGGGATAGTTTGAGAGACGCTGTTTCTTTCTTTCTTTTTTTTTTTTTTTTTTACATCTTTATTGGAGTATAATTGCTTTACAATGGTGTGTTAGTTTCTGCTTTATAACAAAGTGAATCAGTTATACATATGTTCCCATATCTCTTCCCTCTTGCGTCTCCCTCCCTCCCAACCTCCCTATCCCACCCCTCTAGGTGGTCACAAAGCACTGAACTGATCTCCCTGTGCTATGCGGCTGCTTCCCACTAGCTGTCTATTTTACGTTTGGTAGTGTATATATGTCCATGCCTCTTTCTCGCTTTGTCACAGCTTACCCTTTCCCCCAGGGGCTTCAGGGCTTAGGAAGCATATAATTAACCTGCAGACAGCAGTACTAAGGCCCTTGGCAAATTGGTGGATGTTACCTGACATCGAAAATCAGAGTTGAGAAAACCTAAATTCAGCAAACCCATGACTTTTGTTGGTTCAGTGCTTTAGTTTGCAGATTAAAAACAAACTGTCATTAATTCCATAAGCTCTGAGTGAAGGTTCAAAGGGCATTTTCAAGAGATTATTCATAACTAGAAACTAGAAGTCCTATTGTGATAACTTGCCCATAAACATATGAGAACAACATAGACTTAATATTTATTAAGCTACTCCTGAGGTTTTAAAACTAAATGGAAAAGTGCTAAGGGTCAAACATTCTTGTTTGCAAGTATTACAGAAATTCAGGATTAAAAAAAAATCAGTATATAGGAGAAAAATCTCCATGGTTTATACTTATAACTATAGTGTGGGTACTCAAACACATATATAAGATGAAGTAGACAATCAAGACATTCATCTACCTAATTATTACCCTCCGAACTGTCAAATCAGATACTTGAGTTCAAACATGGTTTTGGTTTTTGGAAGTATGTCTTGTTTTGTTTAGTTTCAGGGAGGCCACGTCTGAATTTGAGTGATTGTATCTTAAATCTATTCAGAGTGACTGAATTGTTTGGGGGCTGAAAGAATATTATTAATACAACATGAAGCTGGAAATGGTGTTTCTGGATTTTTACAGTTGCAAATACAAGGCATGGAGAATTTACATAGGATTGAGTTTCTTGTTCAGTTCAATCCCTAAAGCCTTGCCAGGTATGACCATAGTTCCGAAGAGTCCTGCAGAGTTGCAGCTTCCCAGGAGGGAAGAGCTTCTGTTAGGTCTACAGGAAAGAGCAAAACCCCACGTGAAGCAATGTGTTTATGTGTATAAGTACCTCTGGGAACATGTCTCATTGGATCATCATACAGCCCTGTAAGGAGAATATGGCCAGCACCGTGAGCTCCATTTGGGGGCTAGAGGATAAAAAAAATTGAATGAGCTTTCTAAAGTGGTGAAAGAGATGGAAAATGGTGAGACTGATCTGCAGTCATTCGGCTTGGACCTCAACTCTGCTGGGTATTTCAAGTGGGTTTGCTTACAAAGACCCACCCTCCTTTTCCCTCTCTCTCTCCCTTTATCCCTTCCTTCCTCCCTCAACCTATATTTATGAAATGCTTCTGTGAACAATACTATGGTAGTCACTGCTGAGAAGCCAAGGCAATAAGCCAGATAACCCAAGCCAAAATCAAAACAAAACTGTTCCTGGAAAAACGAACAGTATCATTTCTGAGCCAGACTTTCATACCGTCAAGCCAAAATTCAGATAATTGGACTAATTATGATTTGTTTTGTCTATTTGACTTAATTAGCTGACTAATGTCCTTATTTCTAATTGTATCTGGAATACCCAAACTGTAAGATATTCATGCCCTGGGTGATTTGGGACAAGTTGCTTTACCTCTCTGATTCTCAATTATAACATTTTTCTCAATTAATAGATATTTTATATGTATTATAAAAGTTTCCTCAAGTAAAAAAATTATAAAAGTGCTTTGAAATGAAACCTGGAACTGCTTGGTATATACAGAGCCCTCAGGAAGGACCTGTTGTTGTTTGTATTAAGGTGAGACATGAAATGGAACTTACACGAATGCAAGGGAAGGTGGGAAAGGCTTCCAAGGAACTAACATTTGTTAAATGTCTTCTATTTGCCAGTTTATTCACCAAAAAGTGTGTCTTCTCACTCTGTATGTTGGCCATGACACATGTACTCTCCTTGGGCCCCAGAGAGTTGGTAGCTCCCTATAACCAGAGAAAAAGCGTTGCTTTTAGCACCCAATTGGAACATACTTTTCCTAGTTACTGACAGTCCTTAGATAAGGCATTAAATCTCCTTGAACAATAGAGTGAGGAAGTGATTCCTTTGAAAATTCTTTTCCAGTGCTGATCTCATCAAGCAGAAAGTCTCAGTTTGGAGTTGTTAAATCTTTAACACATCTTTTACACTTCATAATTTTCATCCTTAACGAGGTCACAAGCTCAGAACCTTAGTCAGACAACTGTCTAGTTACAGTTTAATTTTTAAAATTACTTTTTACAGTGATTTTATATAATTAAAATAATATGAAGTTTTCTTTTAAATAACTTTGACTAAAAAGGAGAGGTGATTTAAAAGAATAGTAAGTAAATATTAGCCAACTATGATAAAAACATATGAGGATAATATGAGTTGGTTTGCTGATACAGCAAAAATCAAATTCATTAAATTAAAATGACTGAACTTTGGGAACTACTGCTCTAGCTAAAAGGGAACAATGACTGTTCTGTTTGGCCTTATGATCTCTTAGCCTTATTTTAAACCATCTAAGGCTCTTTGCCCCAAGAGAATAAAGAGATGATACACTTGGTTGTCTGGATTCACCAAGAGCATGAGAATTGCAGTATTCTTGAATAGAACAGTAAAAGCACATCTACAGAGACCATACACAGTCAGCCAGAAAGAAATCTCTAGGCCGACGACACAGCAACCAGGGGGAAGAAGGGGCCTAACCCAACCAGATAAGACCTCTGTTGGGCCCCTTCCATCTATGTTCCAGAGGACTGTCATATCCAGATCTAGGGTGAATGTGATGGGGATGCAGAGATGGAATGTCCAAGGAAAACAAGAACAGTAGTCAGATAAGAAGAAACCTTTCCTTGGCATCAATGTACTTGCTATACTCCTATTGCGTGCTTCTGTGATCAACCTAATAAATTCCCAATTCTCCTGGAAAATAGTTTAAGCACAGTATTTTGTAAAAAAGGATCATTCGTGAACATGTTTCAAGAGGAAAGAAACTAAATAGAAAATTCCTATCAAATGAGAAGGACCCACAAGACCTTTACCTTCATGAACTCAGCTTAGTGTGTGTATATATATATATATATATATATATATATATATATATATATACACTAATTTAATACTCATACTTCCAAGTAAGTATGATGATGTCATTCCACAGATGGGGAAACAGGCTCAAAAGAGTGAAATAACATCCTAAATAAAAAGTTAGTAGAGATGAAGCCAGAGTCCACACTTAGATCAAACCTCATTTGTTTTTCACGATATGAACTGCATGGAACAGTGTTTTTGTTTTTTATTCAGGGTCTATATATATGACTTAAAGGTTCTGGGTCCTTTTCTTGCAATCGGAGACACCTTTATCTGCAAGCAGTTTTTTAGATGTTCAGTACAAATCTGGATTCATTTTACTGTTTCGTTTCTTGATGCAGTAGATTATTGATGATGCAATAAATCTATGACCTAGCAGAGAGCTTGGACCCCTTCTATAATGTTTTCCCTGTATACACACAGTTTTTCCACATACTTGTGGTTTATTGACTGTTCCCTTCATTTGACTGTATTTACCAAATGTTTGCTTTGTGCTTGGCATTGGCCTTCATCCTCTGCATCTACCTACAAATGAATTTGCAACCATCTGCAACTCACCGACATCATCAACTTTCCTGCATCAGGTGTGTTGCACACATCACCGTTATGTTAAATGTGTTCCCACCATGCTTGATCATTTATTATATCAACGTGGGCAAAAGTTCTCCCCAGGGAAGGTGAGTGAAGCTGAGGTAAGAAACAAATGCTTTGATTAGAGAAATGGTTTCTAGAAAACATTTCTTTCTTCCTTTTATCCCCGTTTAAAAGGGGAAAAAAGTGAGAGAGAAAAAAGCCCACAGGCAAAAGAAATCATTTCTTCAGCATACTGATGGCCTCCAAAAGATCTTCATAAATATCGAAGTGCATTCACATACTCTGTTTCTCAACTACTCCTTCCAGCACAGTGTTTAGAACACTCAGGATGTACAGATGGTGTGATGTAGTTCACCAAGGGTCTCACTAGAGTCTGAAGGAGAAGTTAGTAAAATGAGCTTCCTTCTATTTTGCTTCAGGACTCCTCAATATAACTTTTTTTTGTAGTTTCTATTTAGAAAGCCAATTCAACTTCCTGTCTTGTTTAACCTAAATGGGCTTTTCAACACCTCCATATTCTTGTCTTGTCAGGTCTTTCTCATTCTTGGTTTGAATGTAAACCTTCACCTGTACTCCTTTTTCTTTTCAAGAGTGGCTTGCAAGCCTCTCTGTTTTGATGAGCCTTGGATCCTCATTATTCTGTTCTTTCAAAAGCAAAGACTGATTTTTTTAGATAAAGTTTTTTTTTTTTTTTTTTTTCTGATGTCTCCTTGCTTTCTTTGTCCTGAAATACCAAACAGATCTCTGACGCTGTAACATAGGTTTTTATTTTAGATAAGTTTCAGGAGTAGATCATGCAAGATATTATAAATTGTGTGTGCCCTTTTACTTATTCCCTGGATGAATTTAATGCATTATTCACTGACTAATTTATTAATGTAACAGGTTTATTAAATGCCTACTATGTGCAAGACAGTATGCTAAGGTTTGGCGACAAAATGAACAAAGGTACACATTGCATCAGACTCTCTGTTTAACAGAAGAGGGTGATTGTACAACCAAATACCAGTTATCTTCAGGAATCATATATCATTGTTTTCCTCTGCTACAAAACCATGATTTGGTTATTGATACCAAGCAGGACCCTGTGGGCTTCTGGGCATAAAAGCCTTTCTGTGTCCCCTTGTCTGAGTTCCAAAGAGCAGGTTCAAACAATTGCTAATCAGGGAAGGAAGGAGATGAAGAGACAAGCGAGGAGCAGCAAAGAAACAATAGTATAGCCTTGAGGGCAGAGTCCTGGTTCTGCCTCAAGGGAACTTTTGCTCTTCTGCAGAATTAAAACCCCCAGCCAGTGGAAGACCCGATGAAGCATTCTTCATTCCAGAGATCACAGTTGCCTATCCTCACCTGACACCAGATGATCTCTGGATGGAAGGAATGCAGGCACTGCGCACCCTGACCCTTAATCAGCAACACATCCAACCCCCAGGCTATAAGACTCCTTATGGGCCACGCCCCCCCCCGGGGGACACACAGTTTTGAGGGCATTAGCCCACTGTGGCCCCCTTTGCCTGGCAAAGCAATAAAGCTATTCTTTTCTACTTCACCCAAAACTCTGTCTCTAAGATTTAATTCAGTGTTAGGGTACAGAGGCCGGATTCGGCTTCACTGTTACAAAAAGTTTGTAGCTGTGGATGTAATATAGCAATATTTAGTAAGTCTTTGTTGAATGAATGAATAAAGGAATACAGAGCTTGAGAAGAAAAGTTTCTGGATAAGGTCCAGAATTAGGGATTTGGGTAAATATATAAGTGAGAAAGTAAGCACTCAGTAAAGAAAGAGCAAGACTGAGAAGACCCAGGATTGATGTTTTCAAAAACCAAGGGGCCCAGAGGTGAAAAACAATGTATTTACAGTTGTGGACCTCTAGAACCAGGTCAATTAAATTGCTCAGTGGACAGAAAGTTATTTTCAGAAGAAAAAGAAATAGGAAATAATGCTTTATATACCACTTTGTGGATTGATAGCATTTACTCCCCAAGAAGTGATATAAGTTGAAAAACTATAAATTGGTCTATATATTTTAACAGGGAAGAACAAAATCTGACTCCACGCTGGATCTGTTTCTTCTACTTTGACCTTTGCTTTTCCATTGCTTTTGTTCTGTCTATAAGCTACAGGCATACATAACACCTGCCTCAGGGAACCCTGCCCCTGTGCCTGAATGTTAAAGTGCCTTTGTTCAGCTCACAGGGAAACACCCTGACCCTGCCCACCTGTGAATGGCGGCAGAAAAGAAGAAGTTAACACATACCCTCTCAGAGGCTGGCCAAAACCAGGAGAAATTTTGCAAGACCTACGGCCTTTTTACTTTACATCCTCACCTCCTCCCCCTCTCTATTCTATAAAAGAAACTAGCATCCAGACCCCAGTAAGATGGTACTCTAGGACACTAGCCCGTCATCTTCTCGGATGCCCTGCTTTCTGAATAAAGTCACTATTCCTTGCCTCAGCACCTCATCTCCCAATTATTGGCTGGTCATGAGGTGAACAGACTGAGCTTGGATTCAGTAACAATATAAGCCATGTTAAGAACGGACCCAAATCAATTTGGTCACTCACAATTATTAGCTTCTTTATAGAACTGGTACCCTTAACAAATGTAGAGCTAGTTTACAGTTAAAGATCTCCTCCTCTACAACTGTGCTACTAGGTTTAAATTTTTAAAAGTCTTAAACTAGAACCTTCCACACATATACAATGTATTAGAAAGCAGACACCAGACAGTCTAGAACCCATCACTTTAATCCCAATTCTGTCCTTTTAGCATCACAATTTACATGAAAGTCTCGCTGGACATACACTGATGATATAGTTCATGTATGGAGCAGGATATAGTTGACTCTTGGCTGGCGTTGTGCACATGGAGTCCTCCAAATCAGCAACCTAATGGACCCAGCATTTGCTGTCATCTCAAAAGGTACAGATAGGGCCTCCACTTAGAATGGAGTGGTTTGTGGCAGCTTAAAACTCCCATCTGAGTGTAACTTAACAAAGCTAGATAAAATTAAAAATAAAATCTGTTTCAAGGCATCAGAGAGCTGCAAAAACAATGAAGATGAGATGGGCTAAAATTCCAGGTGGGAACCTCCCTGAGGGGGGATCTAAAGAACTTCAGCAGCTTTCTCCCAGGGGGCATTTGCCAGGTCTGGGTGTGACCAAGAGGCTGAACAGCCTAATTGGGCTCCAGCAAAGGCCCCTGCTGGGAGGGAGAAAACAGCAAACTGTGGCAGTTGTGCCGCCCTGGGGTAACCAAAACTGGTGATCTGAATGGTCTCCACACACAGCTATTGTTCAGCGCAAGACATTTGCTTAATTCTTTGTTGTTCTTGTTGGCAGTGGCTTGCGTGATCCTAGTTCCCCACCAGGGATCGAACCCACACCCGCAGCAGTGAAAGTGCAGAGTCCTGACCACTGGACCACCAGGGAATTCACTAACATTTCCTGAATTTTGAAGCTGTGCAGCATGAGGCTTAGAAAACAAATTGAAAAATCTCTGAAAAGGAGAGTAGAATTTTCCTTAAGTTCATGGTTTTGAGAAGACTTAGACCTGCTAGGGGAGGAACACTGGTTAACAGGGCCCCGGAGGCAGTGGTGAGCTGACCTGTCCGGGAGCATTTGCCGATTCCAGGTGTGGCCAGAGCTGAGAATCCAGACCGGTCCAGCAGAGGACCACTGCGAGGGGATAGGAAACCAGAAATGTTGACTTTCATGTGAGACTGGAAGGACAAAACTGGAGAGTTGAGGGGCCTCAAATACACAGCTGGTTTCCTCTCAAGAAACGTGTAGAATTCTAAAGCTTCAAGATGCGGGAGACTGAAAATCAAAAGCCTCTGAAAAGCAGAGCAGAATTTTCTGTATTTTGTTAGTACTGAGAAGTCAAGGACTTACAGGGGAATGGAGTCCTGGTCAACACGGCAGGCTCTCACTTGAAAGGAGGGTCCCATACCGGTCAAAGAAGCAAACCCAAGAGAGACCCAGCCCAGTCACAGGTTTGAGGTACTTCCTTCAGCCCCAATCTATCCACCCAGCAGAAGAAAGGTTTGACTTTCTGGTGGAAGATAACATTATCTAGAGCTTCCGTAAGTTTCTGTACACAGCTTACATCATTCAATCAAAATGCAAAGACCACTGAGGTCAGAAGATGCTCAGATTCTGCCATGCATGGATGGTGTTATGTTTCTAGACTATTTTAGCCAACTGACATCCTGAACACCCTAATTTCACGAATGAATGCCTTTCTAGCATCCATTATGCTAATAAGCAAAAGCTATTGTAGCTTTTGCTACAATACAAAGATACAGAAGCAAGCAAAGATAAAGATACAAAGATACAAGCAAAGATAAAGAAGGCTGAAACTCTTGTAGCACCCCAGCTTCTGGGGTGTGGCCCTAATGGTTAGATGCTGGCTGACCACCCTGCAGTGTGCATTTCTGATTAGGATGTGGATGAACGCATATGCATCTACAATACATTGTCTATGATGAAGTGTTTTTAAAGTAAATTATAGACCACATAATAGACCAAAAACTCCTTGAAATCAGGGACTTGTTAAGTTCAGCTCTGCGTGCCCAGCTCATTTGGAGCTTAGCACATTATCAGGGATCAGTGATACTGGTTGAGTGGATTACTAACTTAAATATTTTGGTAAAGTTGTAAATGCTGGATGACTCTTGACAACTTTCCAGTGTTGAAGAGAGTCAGAGCAAGGGGTTGTTAGCTACTTTGCACCTCTTCTCCCTAAGTCATGACTTTGAAGCCCCTCTCACATTCTGTTGTCCCTCTTGCTTCTCATTTCCTGTCTTAGATTGTTGGGCTTTTATCCTGATCCTTTTCCATGCACTCCCAGGAAGACAGCTTAGCACAGGGGTTGGGAAACAGCCACTCAGGTGTCAGGCTGCCCTCATCAGGGGCCTTTGAGCTGCACTTTACCACCTGTCAGACCACTGGCAAGTTACTTAGCCTCTGGCTCCCAGTCCTCTACTATAAAATGGGTACAGCAGTAGTAGCTTTCGTACAAAGTTAATGTGAGGATTAAATAAGACAACACGTGTCAAATGTTAACGAGCGTGCCTTGCACATGGTTACAGTGCAATAAAATATTAGCAATTGTTGTTTTCCTATTCAAGCTTATGCAATACGCAGTTTGGCTTTTTCAATCAAATACCTCTGGCACTTATATGAAGACTGTGCTCCTCTTAACAAAACAAGGACTCGAGAAACATGAGACTTAAAAGTGATTTGGAATGTATACTTTCAAATTAATATTGCCTCGTTTAAGCAAGTCAACTTGAAAGAGTAACACGCTGGGCTGAGGATACTTAAAAGACAATTTCCCAGTTTGTTAACATTTTCCCAGTCTATATAATGGGCTTTCACCAGTTTGGGAGCCCTCCCAAAACCAGCTCGTTGCTTTGTAGCCACATCCTTTTTTTCCCAAAAAATTTCCCAATTTTTTCCCAATTTTTCCAAAATTGGTATTTCCAACAGGATTTTCTAACTTAAACACAAGATTTAGCTCAAAATGACATTTGCTTTCCTGGAAATGAAATCCATATTTAAGAGATGAAGACTTTGTAGACTCATAGAGAACAATGGAAAGAGTGTGTTCCAGATTCTAAATGCCACTCCCAAAGAGAAGTTCTTTTAGGTCAGGACTCATTTATTTGGGGAAGGGTAACACATTAGACTGTCTGGCCTCCATTAAATTGAAACAATGGGAGATGTGGACATTTGTTGTTGGATCTAACTATCTCTGCTGTCCACTACTGAAAACTATAATGGCTGATACATGCTCAAGGAACATGGCATAAGGGCGATAAGCAAATAGCCAATCCAATAGGTGTATATGACAGCCTGGATTAAACATCAGTTGGTTTTGTGATTTCTGAAAGACAAAGCTGATCTTAAATCATTTTCAGTGTGTATAGTAAAAGGTATATATAGCCCAAATTACCCTTGACAGTCCCTTAGGAAGACAACAAACTGGATACCTGTAAGCCCCAAACAGTCAGTTTTCCTCCACTGCCCAAAGCCATTCCTGCTTCTTTGGTTTACTTCCAGATGAAGCAGTTGGCTTGTGTTTGGCGGTTGTAGGTTAGGAAATATCTTTATTTTTAAACACTGGTAGCACATACAGGGTAGAGAGATGCCCATGCTAGGAGAGGTACATGTGGGAACTGGAGCCCAGTGAGAGAAGATCGTATTCATTCTTCCCATCTCTCCTGCTCTCCAAGCATATGCTAATTGAGAGAGGTGATCAGACAGAATCCCCTGCACTATTTACACAATTTATCGTATTTTCTTTTCTCTCATCTTTGACCTGGGCAAACCCTGTGAACTGTATCAGTTGACTCTATTAAATTAGACACATGGAGATGTACTCTATACTACAGTCTTTGAAACAACTAATAGCTAAAATCTACTATGTGCCAGGAACTATACTAAATATGCATTATTTCATATACTCTTGTGTAAAGTTTTATTTTTTAAATCATACAGTAAAATTGACTTTTTGGTATACAGTTCTATAAATTTTTTTTTTTTTTTTTTTTTTTTTTTGCGGTACGCGGGCCTCTCACCCCTGTGGCCTCTCCCGTTGCGGAGCACAGGCTCCGGACGCGCAGGCTCAGCGGCCATGGCCCACGGGCCCAGCCGCTCCGCGGCATGCAGGATCCTCCCGGACCAGGGCACGAAACCGTGTCCCCTGCATTGGCAGGCGGACTCCCAACCACTGCGCCACCAGGGAAGCCCCAGTTCTATAAATTTTAATGCAGGCATAAACTTATGAAATGCCATAAGCATGACACAAAACAGCTCCATCACCCCATAAACCTCTCCACTATCTCCTGTAGTCACACTTTTCCCCTACCCCTAACCCCGAGCAGATCCATTGTAACCACAGGTCTGTTCTAGGACACTAGAGTTTTGTCTTTTCAAGAATGTCAAATAAATGGAATCATACAATATATAACCTTTGAGACTGGTTTCTTTCACCCAACATAATTCTCTTGAGATTCCTCCAAATGGCTGCATGTATCGATAGTTCATTCCCTTCTATTGCTGAGTAGTATTCCATTGTACGGATATACCACAGCTTATTTATTCATTCACCCACTCTTCTGGGTTATTTCTAGTTTTTGGTGATTATAGATAAAACTTCTCTAAACATTTGCATGCATTTTTTTATGTGAAAATAAGTATTAATTTCACTTGGGTAAATATATCCAAAGATGAGATTGTTGGGTCATATGGTAACTTTATATATAAGAAACTACCAAACTATTTCCCAGAAAGTCTGCAACATTTTGCACTCCCACCAGCCACATATGAGAGTCTTAGTTGCTTCACATCCTCATCAGCCCTTGGCATTGTCAGTATTTTTAATTTTAGGTATTTAATAGGTATGTAGCATGTAATCTTTTAATGATACCATAAAGTAGGTACCATTACTACCTCAGTTTTATGGGTGAAAAAAACAAGGCTCAGAGAAACAAAGTAAATGACAGGAGGCCTCATATTTTATAAGAGTCAGAGACAAGATTTGAACCCAGGCTGTCTAACCCCAGAATTCTAGAAACTTTTCACACTGTGGTACAGAAGCAATGTTTTTGACCAGACATGTGTCTCCACATGTGACTTTTATTCACAAATCATGATGCTTTGTTACACCTTGTTGATGTTTTTCCAAGTTGGGTATATTTCATATAATTGTGACTTTTGTGAAGAAGCTTGAGTATGTCTTCTATTCAAATAGTCTTTCCTCTGGGGAGGTAGTAAGAGAGGGCCCAGGAGACAGATTAAAGACAGTGATTTGAATTTTCTCTTGAGTGAAAAAAAATATTCTGGGCAAAAACAGAAAGAACAACAAACAAGCAAAAAATACTCCCTGTGACCTTTACTTCCTTTCTGCTCTTTCCTCCCACAGGGTAATCAATTTTTTTTTCTTTTTTTTTTTCTCTGGACAAGAAGATGCCAGCTTTTAGAGCCACTTTTATAGATTTGAAAATGGACATTTTTTTCCTGCCCTCTTTTCCTTCCCCCAATTTTTTCTTTTTTCTTATACTTCTTGAACTGTGGTCTTAGGACAATTTCACAGCCTCCCAGCAGGTAGGATGGAAAGCCTCAGTAGGGGTAAAACTGCAGAGGAATGAAAGGCTGACCACTGGGTTACAAAGAAGAAAACTCAGAATAATACATTGAGTTTCTTACAATATATGTAGATCATAAGCCTGAAGATATTAACCATTTGCCTATAATTTGGTTAGATTACTTCCACAGGTTTTTCTTTGTTTGATAGGCACTTGAATTAACCACAGGCAGCCAACAGTACACTGGAAATAAAAGAATGCTCAAGACTCAGACACTGGACAGGAACTAGTTACCTTTCGTAAACAGGTGAATTTTCATCTCTGAGAGCAAGAAATGATTGACTTTTCTAACATCCGGGCCATCATGGGCACAATCAGTTCTCAACTCTCTGCTTCTGAATGTGCTGGCTTTTCTCCCTCTTGTAGCTTCCTCTCCCCCCACCCACCCAACTCTCCCTCTCACTTGGGAAAGTCCTTCTGTTGTGTACAGGGTATATAATATTTAAAGCCATGTACCGGAACGTCAATGCAGCTGGGGAATTCCTCCTGAAAGTGGCTTTATTTGTAAGAGAAGAGTATTTAATGCTGGCTTTTTCAGTATTTGATTACACACAACAGAGAGCAGGGTGCCTCCTAGGGCAGGTCGGACAGAATCTTTGAATTCTGCTTCTCTGTCCTTTCTGTATGGGTCCCAGATATCTTATTCCCTCCCTCTTTTCCATCTCTCCCACCCTGCATCTTCTGTTTCTTTCAGGCACATTGGGTCAAAGCTCTCTCTGTCTCTGGAGCAAAATAAAACTGGATCACTTTCTAACACCATATTTAGAGGTGGACTCCAGATGTATTTAAATGTAAAAGATAAAATGATAAATGTAAGAGAATAAGATGTAGAAGAATACCTTTGTTTCCTAGGTTGGGAAAATAATTTATTGAACAAAACATTAAAAGCATAAAGCCAAATTACTGGTGAATATGATTACTTCAAAAGTAAGAATTTCTGTTCAATGAAAGGCAAAGTTAATAGGGAGATGACAAAATTGGAAAATATACCAGTCACATTTAAAACTGACAAGGGATTTTTATTTACATGGTATAAGAAACTCTTACATACCATAAAGCAAAAGAAACCCCGCTAGGGCTTCCCTGGTGGCGCAGTAGTTGAGAGTCCGCCTGCTGATGCAGGGGACACGGGTTCGTGCCCCAGTCCGGGAAGATCCCACATGCCGCGGAGCGGCTGGGCCCGTGCGCCATGGCCGCTGAGCCTGCGCGTCCGGAGCCTGTGCTCCACAATAGGAGAGGCCACAACAGTGAGAGGCCCACGTAGCACAAAAAAAAAAAAAGAAAGAAACCCCACTATAAGAATGAACAATGAATATGAACAGGCAATCTGTAGAAAAGTACACTAAAAGGACTCACAAACATTGAGAAGATGCTCAAAATCATCTGTAAACAAATAAATGCAAATTGACATAATAATAATATAT
Organism: Leucopleurus acutus; assembly: GCF_964270905.1. Lineage (NCBI taxonomy): Eukaryota > Metazoa > Chordata > Mammalia > Artiodactyla > Delphinidae > Leucopleurus > Leucopleurus acutus. Next base: position 55,921,072 of record NC_139145.1, on the reverse strand, counting down.
CACTTGACTGGAAAAGATTAGACAGCAGGATAATGTCAGCAGCTGACGGGGATGTGGAGCTGAGAAACCCTTACGTGTTCTGCTGTTGCTGACGGGGGAGCTGTTTTGGGGGTGTAATTTTGGCACTACATTTTATGACCCAGCAATCCTGTTCCAAGTGTGTATACCAAATAAATTCTCACACGGACCCTTAGGGAGCTATGTAGGAGGATGTGAACTATAATCTGTGGTGGCTAGGTGCTGGAGGCAACCTGGCTGGCCGTCGTTGAGAAAGCAGGTGGGTACAGTGTGATGGATGAGACCACATGGCCTTGAGAGGCAAAGGACTAGAGGTACATGTAGCGACACAGAGGGACCGTAAATCGCAGTGACTGAGAAAGAAGAAATGGAATGAGTTATAATGCAGCATCATTTATGTAAATCTAAAGCACATACACAAAATATCATTATATTCATTTTGTAGCTAAAGAAGATTACACACTTTAAATGCATTCAACTAGACTGACTGGGGAGAGGGGTGTGGAAATGGAAAATGGAAGTGAATGAGAATAAATCAGTGCAACAAGAGAGGAGCCTCCCACGGATCCATGGTGACGCCATGCCATGAACCAAGAGTATTATTTATTTATTTATTTATTAGGCACGTGGGCTTCAGTAGTTGTGGCACATGGGCTTCAGTAGTTGTGGCTCGCGGGCTCTAGAGCGCAGGCTCAGTAGCTGTGGCGCACGGGCTTAGTTGCTCCGCGGCATGTGGGATCTTCCTAGACCAGGGCTCGAACCTGTGTCCCCTGCATTGGCAGGCGGATTCTTAACCACTGTGCCACCAGGGCAGTCCCCCAAAGAGTATTATTAATGCCAGCGAGCCTCTGTTTCTGAAAGCCACAGTAAACAAAAACAAAACAAATTTGCTTGGCTGCTATTTCCACACTTTCTCCAAATCAGGCTCTCGAACCTGGGGCATCCTCTCTATCCACAGTAACCATTCCTTTAGTCCTGAAAAACAGTGAACTTGTCTGAGACTGCTAGAAAATAGCTGACGGTGTCCAATTGTTCCCCTCAGTCCTGTTAGAGAATTGTCCATAATATTGTGATTCTCAGTATATTTGCCTCTATGTGATGTAAATCTTTTACTGCCTACTTACATTTGGGTTTCATGATTCTGAGTCCCACATATGGAGGTGTCCATGACAGAATGCCCATATTAAATGATATGTTTTTGCTGCTCCTCTTTTTGTTCATAACAGTAAATCATTTAGAAACAACCTAAATGTCCATCCATAAGCAACTTGTTAAGTGATTATGGTGAATCCTTCCAATAGATGGACTGTGCAACCACAAAAAGAAACAAAGAAGTTCTTAATGTACCAATATAGAATTATCTTCTAGACATATTTTTAATTGAAAACAGTAATAATATGGAAAATACTGTGAATAACATGCTACACTTTATGGTAAGAGGCAAAAGAATACGTAAACATATTTGCTTGTATGTATCAACTATCAGTGAAAGAATGTATAAGGATTGGATAACAGTGGTTGTCATCTGGGAGGACAACCAGTGACTGGTGGACAGAGGTAGAAGGAGATTTTCTGCCTTTTTATATCATTTGAATTTCTGAATCACATGGGTACATTAACTATTTTAAATTAATATTTGTAATCAATCAATAAAAATTATAAGTGCATAAGAGCCAAGGATTATGTTTTCAGATTTTCACTTTATAGGTATGTAGATAAGTACTGAGTAAATATATTAAAATTATGATAAATATGCTCTTTATCAATAGTTACAAAGTTGCTATGGGATGAAAAATGTGGAGCTAAATTTAGAAAATAACCATGTATGTCAGAACTTATGCACCAATGAAGAATAACCCCTTTAGTTGTCTCCTTCTGAGGTAATACACTCATTTAAATGTAGCTGCTATTGTTGAGTCTATTTTGAATTCCTCTAAAACAGGATTTTTAAATTTGGGGTCCATGGGGTCTACGGATAAAATTCAGGGGACCTATATACCTGCATGGGGGAAAATTATATCTTTTTTTTTTTTTTTTTTTTTTTGCAGTACGCAGGCCTCTCACTGTTGTGGCCTCTCCTGTTGCGGAGCACAGGCTCCGGACGCACAGGCTCAGCGGCCATGGCTCATGGGCCCAGCCACTCCGCGGCACGTGGGATCCTCCCAGACCGGGGCACGTACCCACATCCCCTGCATCGGCACGTGGACTCTCAACCACTGCGCCAACAGGGAAGCCCATATATTTTTATTTTTATTAACCTGTTTATGAAATTTAATATTTCTTTTCATTATGAAAGCGTTAGTAATTCCTATGACTTTGCTGCCAATAGAAATTAGATATTAGACCAATTTTTTAGATCTTGTTATTTAATGTGTCAATAAAGTAGCAAATAATATACCACAAGTTTTTATATTTTGATAACTGCATTCAATATTATTGGTTCCTTTGTAATCCCATGAATTTTATTTTATGCTCTTAAAAACTCTTCTCTGTGATGGAGTGCAAAGGCTTCACCACAGTGCCAAAGGTTCCAATTGCATAGAAAGTTAGGTCCTTGCAAACAGGTCTAACCTTAGGGCAAGAAAACAGCCATAATAATTTATGACCATATGTTCTTCTTCTTCAAAAAAAGTTCTTTAACATTTTGGCTAATTGCAAAAATCAAATGTACTCTCAAAGGATGAAGATATGCCACCACTGGAAATATTTTGAGAAAGTTTGTCGACAGAGATTGAGTTTTATATACAGAATTATCAGGCTTTCTATTATATCTCATCTTCTAACATACAAATAATTCATTCATTTAGCAAATATTTGTTGAGGGTCCATTAGGTACCAGGCACTATTGTAAGCACTTAGCAATGTGTAATAAGCCGGACAGGACACCCATGAAACTGATGTTACAGTGGAAGGAATCACCCACAAAACTGTCAGGAAATATCAACAAATCAGACAACATCTGATATTTATGAGTGCTCCGATGAAAATAAAGTGGGGTGATACTCTAAAGAGCAAAAAGAAATAACATGGTGACTAGGAGCTTGGTTCTGGCATCACACTCCCTTGGTTCAAACCCTGGCTTCATGTCTCACTGGCTCCGTGACCTTGATCTAGCTACACAACCTCTCTAATTCCCAATTTTTGTTATCTGTAAAATGGACATATTAACATTACCAATTTCAAAGTGGTTTTTTCTTTTTAAGAACCTGGCCATTCCTAACATCTCCCCAAGAACCAAGCACAGAATCTTGAAGGTTTTAATATTCTTAAATAAGTTTCTTCTTTGGCATTATATAAAAGAGTTATTTAGATTAGAACCTAAGGGTTATTCTGTAATTTTTATCCTAAATCACCCAACAACACTGACTGAAATGAAAATGAGAGAAGAATTAGTTTCAAAGTCACCGTTGTTTGCTACCATATCCTATGAGAACATGGACCTGGGTGGATGAGAAAAATGAATGAGGGTAATTATCCCAGAGCTGATGGAGAAGGATAGGTAGAATTTCTAGCCAGCAGAGATATTTCTAAGTAAAAAATTGTGTAGTTAGAAGATAATCTCAAGAAGAGGGGAGATGGGTCTTATGGCAGAGGGAGGTTCTTTATTCAGCATTTCTTGAAAGAATACTACATGCAATGAGGATACAGAGCGAATAAAACTGACAAGTTCCCTCTCTCACGGAGCCTCCGTTCCAGTAGGGAAGAAAAACAATAAACAAGTACCAACACAAAGAGCAATTGATGAGTAAATAAAGATCATTTCAGGCAGTACTGATTGCTCTGAAGAGAATACACAGGGTAATGAGATAGACAATGACGGTGAAGGAGTTTGGAGGAATTTAAGTAGAGGAGTGAACAATTGCATCCACATTTTTAAAGGTCGTTTTGGCTTCTGCCTGGGTAACATCTCGAGCAGGGATAAGAACAGAAGCAGGGACACTCTACCAGCAGGAGGCTACTTCTGTGGGTCTTGTGATGGTGGCTTGGACCAAAGTGGTGGGGATGCAGATGAGAGAGGCAGGTGGAGAGATGAGCCAGCTGAAACAGGAAAAGCAGGCACAAAGGCAAACAGAACAAAAGGTAACAGAATGGGAGCTTACAGTGGAAAGAACACTTGGAGATCATTCTGGTCCAACCCCTTATTTTCTGCACATGAGAAAACCACATCCCAAGAGGGTGAAGCCGATCTCAGAACCATGACCAGTCTCTGAGCCTCCTGACCTCACATCCAGCACTCCTTCTGTATACCATGCTGGCCAAACCAGACCTGGAGGAGGAGCAAGCATGCAGGGAGGAATAAGGACAAGAAAAGTGAAGGAGTGAGGAAGCGGGAGAAAAGAGAGGGAAAGGGGCAGCAAAGGGTCAGGATGGAAGGCGATCGTGATGGAGCGGGTGAATCAAAGGATGGGAAGAGGCAGGGGAGAGGAGTGAAGTGGAGGAGGGGACCCTGTTGCTGGGATTATTTAGGGCTGATGGTTTCCAGTTGGGGTTTGGTTTAATAGACCATTGCCTGGCTCACCGCAGCTGTCAGGGCACCAGTGGCAGCAGTTGGAGCAGCTGCCTGACACATCTGAGCCACAGGAACAGTGGCAAGGGAAGTACAGATGGGTAGGAAGTCGCCCTGGGTCAGAGCCAGGCTCGGCTGGATCACGGTGTTCTTACCCACCTCGTGGGATGTTCAGAGTCTTCCCAAGGCAGCCCAGAGACCAGACCATTCTACACCATCACCATCACCACCAGTCAATGCTGTCACCGTGCTACCATTCCTCTGGGTAAGACAACGTGCATAGGCTTTCCTTACATTTCTCTCTTTCATCCTCACAAAAACACTTGAGGGAGGGATTAGTTGCCTGGGTTTGCAGATAAAGAAACTAAGGCTTAAGTAACTTGTATGATGCCATCTCAGAGCCAGGAAGTGGCAGAAAGGCCCTGCTATCTTTTTTTTTTTTTTTGTAAGGAAACACGAAGTGTTGGACAGACTTTGCAAGAGGTGTTTGTGCTTTCTCTCTTCCCACAAATGGAGGACACTTGGCCTGGGAAGACAGGGCTGATGGGGCCAGATGAAACTTCGTTCCTCCAACCGTCTGTCTGGTCCTACAGCCACCCCCACCCTGGATGAATGTTGAGTTCCAGTGATACAGGCAGCTTACAAGATACAAACTGAACCTTCTTTTAGAGTTTTTATGCTGTTTCATTGTTTAAAATGTATAATTATTGACCTTCTCCTTTTCCTTCAAGGTCCTTTCAAATGTCGCCCTTTCTATGAAGGTTTAATCTCTCTCCAGGCAAGATAAATCACTCCCTCCTTGGCGCCCGCACAGTCTTGCATTTTGGTTTGAGGCACTTGTTTGCCTCCTTCTTCACAGCCTGGACTTCTTGAGGAAAGGAACTGTGTTTTAATCATTTCTGTATACTTGGCACCTAGCACAGTGCCTGGCATAGTGGAAGCAGTCAATACATTTTAACTAAACTGAAAAGCAAAGAATGGAAATGGAATTTGTTGAGGCCACTATAAATCAGCTGTTTCCAACTATGCTTCCTTAACTCAGAAACTCATATGCGCTCATTCCCATAAGCACATCCATATTTTTTCCAACGGTGAAAGGTTAAAGAGCATATGGGATTCTTTTGGGAGAATAACTAATGAAAGTATTTTATAAGGATGTGAGTTATAAAACTGACCATTTGTTATTTCCAAATTGCCAATTTGTAAGAAAAAATATAAGTATATGTATATATATACACATATATATGTATATATGTGTGTGTATATATATGTATGTGTATAAATATGTGTATATACATATATATACACATACATACGTGTATTCTTTTTCATTTTAAACTTTTTAATTTCAGACTTTTGCTCCACAGGCAATAGAAATAAGATGACCAATTATAATATTGAAGAATATGTACAGATACAACTCATTTTAGAGGCAAATGTCATATGACACGTGATACTGACACATTTTTACATGTTACTATGAGTAACATTATTGCAAATTCACTTTACTTCTGATTTGGTCTGTGTAGCTCCTGTTTTATTGTTAACTGAAACTTCATGGACAGTATCATTCTCACTGACATGCACTGAAGACAAAAATAACTATATTTTCCTCATCTATCCTTGCCTTGTTATTTACTAAAAATATAGACATGGACCAAAAAGGAAATGGCGGTAAGCATACTGAAATCACAACTTAGACACATGACAATAATCTATAATCACCACACCTGCCAAGGAATCCCCCACGGTGGGAGCTCACTCAGACTTACAGGCAGGCTGAGGGCTGAGTGTAATTCCCAGCCCAACCCCTCACATTCTACCCCCTTTTTCCCTGCTCAAGATATTGGAATACAAATATGCAAGGATGATCTCATTATAGGGGCAACTTTCAAGCTTCCCTAATTACATGTGAACACTTAAAACATTTAACAAACATTAGTGTAATTAACTATAATCATTAGTATAACCCAAGTCATTTGGTCTCATCTACAGGAGGCTACGTATAGGGTCACATACAATGTCTTTCAGACTCTTACTTTCTCAAAATAGGATCTGCCCTCACTAAAAGAAATCCTCTCAAGTGGTGCTTCGTCTATTCCTACAAATCCCTCTGGCTAGTGCTATTACCATGTGGCATCTACCAAGTTTTCTTCTCCTGATCTAGCTCCCATGTTGTTGATGTCTGTTATCTGCTTTCAAACCTTCCTGAAGCTCACTCAGCTTTGCAGCACAGATGGTGGCAAAAATGTGAATGTTGTTACTGTTTCCTCCTGACCCAAAGCTGGCAACTTGCAGGATGCCAGGATGGGGCGGGTTCCGTGAACAGAGGGTGACTCTGAACTATACTGCATTAGTTTTCTATGGCTGATATCACAAATTAGCACAAACTTAAAGGTTTAAGCCAACACTATCATCTTACAGTTCTGGAGGTTCAAAGTTCAACAGAGGCCTTACTGAGCCCAAACCAAGGTGTTGGCAGGACCACATTTCTTCTTCCTGGACAGCCTCGAGAAGACTCCATTTCCTCACCTTTTTCAGCTTCTAGATGTTTCGTGCATTTCTTGGCTCATAGCCCCATCCTTCATCTTTAAAGCCAACAACACTTCATCTCCCTAATCTTTCTTCTGTGGTTATGTATCCCTCTAGCTCTCCTAGTCCACTTAAAGGACTCCTGATTACATTAGACCTGCCCAAATAGTCCAAAATAATCCCCTTCTGTTAAAGTCAGTGGATTAGCAATCTTAATTCCATCTGCAAACTTAATCATCCTTTGCCATGTAACCTAACATAGTCACAGGTTCTGAGGATGACGTGGACATATTTGAGGGAGTGGAGTTATTCTGCCTACCAAGTATACTTTGTCAATTGAACCCCAAAGTGGGATTTTTCACGTCCAAAGTCTCCCATGTCATTAATCAACAAATTTCTAGTATAATAAGGTCACAGGAAAAAAAAGTTAATACATAAAAATCAATCATATTTCTGTATACTAGTAACACACAATTGGAAAATGAACTTAACATAATATTATTTGCAATAGCATCTAGGAACATCAAATACCCAGAAATATATTAATAAGTGACATACAAAAATTCTACACTGATAACTATGAAACAGTGCTAAGAGAAATTCAGGAAGACCTTTGAAAAAATGGAGAAGTATATTATGTTTATGGATTAGAAGACTCAGTATTTTTAAGATAGCAATATCCTCAAACTGATCTATAGATTCAATGCGATTCCAATAAAAACACTAGCGAGACTTTTATTAGAAATTGGCAAGCTAATTCTAAAATGTGCAAAGCACTCAAAATAGAACACATTAGTCATTTATGGTCAATACTAATGCAATTCAGTTGAAAAAAATATTGAGCTTCTTCTATGTTCTAATAGGTATAGTAGAAGAGAGGGCAGCAGCATAATGAAATTACAAGATAGATCTGGGTTCAAATCCCAACTCTGTTACCTACAACTTTCCCACACTCAGCAGAGCTTCTGGGGAGGGGAAAGGGATGAAAGATGTATATAATTTAAAAGGGCACCAAGGAGGCTTGGATATCACTCACCCTTGCCTCCAACCCCCACCAACCACCAGGATCGAGAAGCATGGTTCTAAATAAATCATTCAAATGATACTATGCTAATAGATTTGGAAAGGACCTTAGAGAATATTATATTAACCCAAGCTCCCCACGTTCAAAAAGGAAAACAAAGACACAAATGGGGTAAAGTGTCCTGCTCAAAATCGCACAAATATCAAGATAACTGTTATTTATCAAAGTTAGACCAGAGCCCAGCCCAAGCCACCCAAATCTGAATACACATCCCATATCTGCCACCAACTAGCCATGTAACTCAAGAATGAAGGTCTGAAATGCAGATCCTTTACCTGAAAACATGAGGGAAAATAACATCCATGTTTTTAGAGTTACTTCGAGGAGTAATAAGATAATTTTTAAGGTATCTAGCAAATTGCCTGACACATGGAGGGATCTCAATAAATTTTTTTCTTTCTTCTTTCCTCTTCTGTCCTCTATACCTAGCTGATCTCTCCTTAAATATATACTCTAACATGAGCATTAGTTAGAACTTTTGTTTCAAGTAACGGAATTCTATTCAGCTTAACGTAAGTAAAAGTGGGGTACCTGTTATAAGGATAGAGAGGATTATCATGAAGACCCAAAGTCAAGAACTCAGCCGGGCTTCAGGAAATCACCAGAACCAGAAACGATGAAGACCTCTCTCCTATCTCTTTTCTCTGCTCGCCTCTCTTCATCTGCTTCTCTGTCTGTCTGTCTGTCTCTCTCCTCTATATACACGGTAATAGAAGATGGGAATTTCACAATTCATAACAGATTTCTCCCATTTACCAGCCCAGACTCAATCATATTTTTTAGTCTAAATGCCAAACTTCCTTGGAAAGAGAAGCTGGCTGGCCAGTGGCAGAGAGGGCCAGGAGAGACACACAATATAAATTAGTTTCCAGGCACTCACCATTCAAGCTTAAAAGAACAGTTATGCGGGTCCCTGTAAGCTGAGCAGAGACAACATGAAAATCTACTACAATGTGCCGGCAACTGGTTGGTAGATAATCTGAGAGGAGTCCCCATCGTGTTTGAAATTTTCCAGCTTAACGTATAGTTTAGAGAGGTACTGCCACAATGGCAATACCCTATGTATCAGTGTGGGTACATTAAGAATTTAGATTTTATCTATTTCCAAAGCTCCGTGTTGATTTTTTAAATACCCAGAGTCATGACCACAGAACAGATTTTCTCAAATCTCTTTCCTTCACTTAGTCATGAGGAGGGTGGGATTGGATATTCTTGCTCTTAAAACCTGGGCTTATGGAAAAACTGCTCTTAAAAGAATCATCTCATTTTAGATAGGCTTGGCTCTAAAATAAAAGGCCCCTTTCACGCAGTTGCTATGGAAAGCTGCCATGAAATATACTATGTCAGGACAAATATTGGCTTCATGTTTTTCTGCTATTCAATAGTTATTCCCAGTGTCCAGTTATTAGAAACTCCCCAGCTCAGCAGTCTGGTTTTCTGCTTGTATACATAGCTGCCTTTCTAACGAATGAATTACAGGTGAGCTAATTATAGAAAAAAAATTTTTGGTAGGACTTAGCATGGTCTGTTATTGGCAAAGCCAATGGCCTCTTCAAGTTTTAGATTTCATCATTTTCTCCTTAATTAAAACCACTGATTTTAGTGGAAAATTAAATGAACAACATGCTTTTCTAATGGATGTAAGTTTATGCTATGCAAATACAGAAGAGTCATGCATTGCTCCAAGTATGGCCCCAGTTTATCACCGTATAAAACAAAAACAAAACCCAAAAAACCCTTAACACAAGTCTCCTTTACCCCAGATGATGTCAGCTCTGCTTTGGGGTTTTGCTAATAATAAGCAGAAAATACTGCTCAGAAGTTTGAAGCTCAATTCTCAAGTGGCCCATTCTTTCCATAGTCTCTCTTCATGTTTAGATACCTCTGAACTGATTAAATTGAAAATTATGTGTATCTATGGCACAGGTCTTCCCCCACTTATGAATGTTGACACTAGTGCGGTCTAGCTGGAAGCCTAGAATTTTCATGTGGATGCACGAGGGTGATGAGCTGATTGTGAAGGGGGTTAAATCAAGGAAGCAGGAAACATGCCCATCGCCTTTGCTCTGTAGAAAAGTCCACGTATGAGCTTGTGTGTCTCTCATTTTTACAAACTGGATCAACCCACTGTGCTCTATGGACTAGCAGCTTCCTTTCCTTTCTGTTAACTCCTCCTCTGAGAGCATCTAGAATCCTATCAAAAAGGGCAGTGACTTCAAGCAAATCCACACTAAGCCGGAGTTACTAACGGTTGGTAAGCACAGAGCCCTTCTTCCTAACATATTACTGGGAAACAAGCAGTTAAAGCATTTGTGTAGAGTGATGCGACAGTCAGTATACATCACCTTTTTTTCTCTCCTGTGCCAACCTTTATTTTTAGGAATACAACCTTTAGAAATGTGTCCTAAGGAATGTTTGCTTGAGTATATCAGAGTTTTTATTGTGACACTGTTTTTAAAAGGAAAAATACTTAAAAATAAAGTTAAGGGCCCATAATTGGGACAATAGTTAAATAAATTATGGTATGTCCACATGATGGAATACTAAGTGGCCAGCAAAAGGAATACCATACAGCCATATATTAGGAATAGGAAAATGTCCATAATACTAGGTTAAATGAAGAAAGCAAAAGAGCACATATATTATGATTTAATTTTGATAAAACAGTATATTTCTATGACCGTGTGTCTGTATGTAATGCACACACACACACAAAGATCCAAAGGGTACACAACAAACTGTTAACAGCAAGAAATGGGCCTGTAATGGATGGTGAAAGAACTTACACTTTTTACTCTATACATTGATATCATTGAATTTCCTACTATTAGAAGACATTACTTTATAATTAAAAAATAAATATGATAGGGTATAGAATTTCAGTTTACGATGATCAAAGAGTTCTAGAGATGATTGGTGTTGGTGGTTGCATGACAATGCGAACGTGCGAATGCCACTGAACTGGAGACTTAAAAATGGTTGAAATGGTAAATTTTATGTTATGTATTTACCAGAATAAAAAAATATGGTGTCCTTCACAGGAACACCTCCATTACATAAGAAATAGGCAGTGGGTGGCCTTAAAGATGAGCCACCTGTTCTCAGGTAAGCTCAGGTAAGTGAGCCTGGACCTACTTGTAAAGTAATGTGATGCCAGTGAATTGGATAGGGTCCCTGGAGTCACAGATTGCTTATCCTTGAGCAATTAGGATGAGATAAAAGTCACCTTCAGCTGTGAGCATCACAGGAGGGTTCCCTTTGGTAAAGTAGATATTTAGGGGCAGGTTCTTCATGATATCTCTTACGTATATCACCATAACCACAATCCCCTTCCCCACTTCAGTAATGGCTGTTTTTTCTCCTAAACCTGAGCCTGCCAATAATAATGTAATATGTTACACCTTCGTACACAGCTGCCTAAACTCATTTTATCTTATTAGACCTGTGCTGGAATTCTTCAGAAGTCCATATTACACTTCCTGACCATTTAACTGTATGGAATTATACCTTTCAAGCTTACACATGTCATATTTGACACAAGAAAGTTATCAGTATCTATAAGATAGACAGAAATGAGTGTCTTTAAATTTAAGTGAACCAGTCAATAAATATTTATTAATTACCTACTGTATGAGTTAAGTAGGACATACACAGAAGCATAATACAAATGTCTGAGCTTAAAGGGCTTACACCTTATAAAGGAAGTATCTAATATACAAGCGTTGGATTGAACTGAATTGAATCGAACTGAATTGGATTAGGCTGAATTGTGTTCTTTCTGATTTGCTATGACAAACATTTAATATCCATAAACATATTGCACTGAGCAAGGTAGTATGGATTTGAAGAGGAAAATAAAAACACTAATAAAACATGCACAGATTCACAACTCAGGAGAGAGCAGGAGTGGAGTAAGTGAAATGCAATTCATATTACACTAGTGATATAACAGAGTTATAAACCCAAATTGTGAAGAGTATCATCGTTCTCTGTGCGGTGATCAGAACAGATCACTAGAACAGACCCGAGGTGCAGGGTGGGTGGATTCAGGCTGAGAGAAGAGCTTGAGTAAAGGCCTGGAGGGGGGAATGTGGCAGAATGTTCAGAAAACAGTGGCTCATTTCTTCTACAGCATAGTGCACAGGATGGGGGACAAGACTCTCTGCATGACATAAATTAGGGGAGGGAGACTGGGACCAGAGCCTCGAGGCACTTGTGAAGAATCACACAGTCCAAGGGCCGCAGAGGTTGAAGAGAACTTAGTGTTCATCTAGAAGAGCTTTTATCCACAGGAAGCTGTCACCTCTCACCCAGGTTACTGCACCAGCTTTCAACCGTTCTTTCCATTCCCACTCTGGCACTCTCTAATCCGCTCCCCACACAGCAGTCAGTGTGGCCTTTTGGAGACTGCAAATCAAATCATGTTACACTTCTTCCCAGTATCTTTCCTTTGTCTCGCTCTCTCTCTAAGTTCAAAATGTTAACATGACCTCGAGGTCCTGCAGGGTAGAAGCCCAGCCGCCTTCATCTTAATAGCAAGACACCCCGTCTCTCTCATAATGCTTCAGTGCACCTGAGCTGCTCCTTCCTGATCCTAGACTGCTTTGTGGTGTCTCTGTGCCAATTGCAATGCTGGAAAAATAGCAAGTGGTCAATACACAGCCGCGGAATAAAGTAGAGCACGCAGGCAGGTATGAATGAATGAGTGATATTGACAAAATTCATCTCAAGTACCATTCACCCTCATCATGGAATGCATACAGGGGCAAGAGACTCTCTGTTCTGCCTAGAGAGCAAAAGACAAATGGGCACAGATAGAGAAAGATTCTGAGGAAGGTCAGGAGGATTTTAGAGCAGGAACAAGGCCATCGCTAAACTGACCTTCCATGGAGTCCAGATTGGGCAAGAGACGTCAGAAAGGGGATACAGCCTGAGAGCACAGCAAAGACTGACTAGGATCCAGGGGCGTGTGAGAGACACGTGCTCGTGACACTACCATCACAGAAGGATTTGGAAACAGGATCACAGCAGAGAAGACCTGCTCCAGGTGGCTGGAGTGGAGAAGAAGGTCATAAGAATCAAGGTCAAGAAATTGTTGGACAGAGCACTGAGGTCACCAGGGATAATAGCTCGCCACTGGACCCTATTTATGGTACATATAACTGCAAGTCCACATTTTTTGGTTGGTTTATTTGCTATCGTCTATTTTTTTTTTTTTTTTTACCACCCCAGCTAGATTACAATCCCCTCAAAGGCAAGGACCAGGTATGTTTCAGTGTGATATCTAGTGTCTATCGTAATCAGAGATACTTACTGACTATTTGGAGAATAAATGAATGATTGAAGGGTTAGGGTTACTGAGTGTACCTCACTCTCTCATTCATCCTTTTATATCTGAAGGTGACTGCTTATAGAAGTCATGTGGTATGAGAGAAAAACATTTGAGAGTTGTGTAGTCATAGTTTTACCAAGCTATCAAACTCTGTATTATAGATGTATTTGTATCATTCCTTAGTTGCTTAATTCATTCTTTCTACTCTGAAAGTGTATGCTCTTTGAGTCCTCCAAATCCTATATAACACTTCATTTCTATCCCTAGAGCACCCAGCCCAGTGCTAGGACATAGTACGGAGATGCACAGCAGCCTTGAAGGGAGGTTTTACAGTTAAACAGACTTTTGTAGTTACACAAAACTGCTTTTTCCACTGATTTTCATGTCTTCGTATCAGTTTCTGCATCAGCAAAACAGGGGCAAAACCCAGGATATGGGTCCCAGGGTTTATATAAAACTTAAATGAGATAGTGTATATAACCATTTATTAGTGCCGGCTATATAGCATTCCATGCATGGTAGCTAAAGATAATAATGATTTTTTATCTGTTGTTTAGACTCTGTGAGATGCAGTTGCAGTTAGGGTTTGTCATTTTTTCCAGCAATGATACTCTCATGCTCTTCTTGGTACCTTGGTTGAAAGGAACATTTCCTTTCCTGTTCTGCTTTAGCAGCAGTGATTCCACCCCAGCACCACTCTTTCCTAGGATGAGTTTGGTCTGCACGCTCTGGCAGAGGGGAGGGGAGGTGCTGATGACCTCAGGGGCTGTTCTGGGTGTGAACAGCTCCATGCTGCCCTCTGGTGGTGGTATTTCAGGCTGCCCCTTCCCTGCCTTTGGACTTTTCTCAGTGCTGTGCTGACAGAAAGGTCCAAAGATAAACTATAGAAAGAGCACCAATAAGGAGACTCCCTGAAGATTACAGGGTGGTGACGAGGGGTGCACTGCACCAACTGTTCTATTTGCCTCAGTTCCTGTTAATGCCATATTCCCATCTCTACTCAGGTTACTATGAGGATGTGCAGTCTACACCAATGAAAAAGTCAGTATCTTCAAGAGTTATAGGGTCTTGGAGCTCAGTGGAAGTGGTTCAGAGGCTCTGAGAGGGGCAGTGTCTAGCCTAAGATCACACACACTGCTAAACGATGACTCTGGCCTCAGGTCCTGAATGACAGCCCACCTGCAGACCACTTTCCTTCTGTAAGGAAAAGTCAAGGTGCTCAGCATAAAATAGAATGTCCTTCAGCATTGCCTCAGCTGAAATTAATCTAAATGACCATAGTAGACCCAGGAGCCATCTTTATTTCTTCCCTTTCCCTCATGCTTCACATCCAATAAACAAGCAGACTCTGTGTTTCCCATGTCATGTATCTGCTCACTGGGCACCACCTCATCTGCTACTAAGTAACACCATTCACTATTTCTTTTGTTTGGATGACTACAGTGTTCTCCTTATGACTCCCTCTGCTTTCTCTCTCCTCCTATCTCTTTCACAACTCTCCCTCCTCCTAGCAGCTGGAATGAGCTGCTATCAGATCACAGATCAGTCCTGAAAGTAGCATGGACATATATACACTACCAAACGTAAAACAGATAGCTAGTGGGAAGCAGCCGCATAGCACAGGGAGATCAGCTCGGTGCTTTGTGACCACCTAGAGGGGTGGGATAGGGAGGGTGGGAGGGAGGGAGAGGCAAGAGGGAGGAGATATGGGGATATATGCATACATACAGCTGATTCACTTTGTTATACAGCAGAAACTAACACACCATTGTAAAGCAATTATACTCCAGTAAAGATGTTAAACAAAACAAAAAACCCGTCTCATTGCATTTGAAAAAACCAACCCTCCACCACGTTCTACGCGTCCCTATGTGACTCCAATCTCATCACATACCTGTTCCTTCTCAGTTGTCCACCTTCCAACCAACATGACCCCTCTTCTCTGCCGTCAACAAGGCTAGCCTGTGCCTTTGTACTTGCTGTTCTCTCTTTGTGGAATATTCCTTCTCTTCTTATGACTGATTCTGCCTCTTCCTTCATCTCTTAGAGGGGCCTGCAATAACCAGCCGACCTGAAGTAGCCTCTCTCCTCACCACACTCTCATTATGCTTGATCATGTTTCCCTATTAATTTCCTTCACAGCAGTAATCACTTGTAATTATGTTCTTTCTTTGCTTAATGACTATCCTTGAGAAGAGGTCTCCCCTTCCCACTGCTGTTCCCACTGCTGTATTCTCAATGTCTGGTACATCATAGATGCTCCAAAAGGTGCTTGTTGGGAGGAGAAACAGCCCTGTAGATCTTGTGGAACTGGCTAACCTTCCACCACTTGCAGCTGCTCCCCCCGCCACGTCCAACAACACGAAACCATCTTAATCAGACTGTGCTCTTACGTTGGTTGACTGAGTGAATGAACACGTAGAAGGGATCTCATTTCCTCCATAGCAGGCCTTGTGTGCGTGTTTATACACGCACAGACCAAATTTTATATATTTACACAAATGACATTTCTGCCTTGCTGTAATTTACGATAGTGAAATTTGTATTCCTTCTCTTATTCTTCACTGTAAGTCACAGTAACAAGATGTTACACTAAATGCCATCCCAGTACATTAATACAAACTTGATATTATGTTTATTTGGTGATTGTTTCTCCCTGAAACTAGGCATCCAGGAATTACATCCAAGAAAAATAACTGAATGGGGAAAGAGACTGTAGTTGCCATTAAAATTAAAACCAGAAATCATTTTGCGTGTGTTTTCCTTCTCTGGTTCCACCTACAGCAATGACTGGAAACAGGACCTTAAGGGTGAGTAATATGAATAAAAGTCATAAGAGTCAGAAATAATGAGCCAGTGTCTTTAGACACGATAGCATGTGCCACCAAAGAAAGAAGACTGGGTAGGAAAGTATGCCCATGTTAAAAACATAAACATCCCAGTAAAGAAATATGCAGAAGCACATTGATACGTACACACAGCGTCATGTCTCCTTTTGAGTCAGCAAGAATAATACGGTTACACAAGAGTGATATTTCAGTCAGATCTGGTCCTCAGTGTAAAAGGTGCTGAATCACCTGCCGGGGGGGAAGCTGCAGACATTTAGCACTTTCACAGACAGCAGCGAGATAACAGAATTAGTCTGGCTCACTAAGCACACATCACTTGACTGTGCCAGCCTCTCTTCAGAGCAAACTGCTTTCTCAAATGCAGACCGCAATTTACTCTCCCTGCACCATTTCCCTTGGATCTGTACATCCTTCTCTACGGTATATGCAAAGTGAAAAGAAGGTAAGTTGAGAGGGGGAGGAATGGAATTAATGACAGTCTCCTAGACTTGTTTATCTCATCCACCTCGTTAGCCCAGTAATGACGCCAGGGTTTTACTTCCTGGGTCTTATCTTCTATTTAGAGTAAAAAAGCATTTATTTTGGCTTAGGTGATGGTCAAATACTCTTTTTTTTTTTTGCCTCCAAATAATTTTTACCCCTTCTTTTTTTCTTTTTTTTGCGGTACACGGGCCTCTCACTGTTGTGGTCTCTCCTGTTGCGGAGCACAGGCTCGGGACGCACAGGCTCAGCAGCCATGGCTCACGGGCCCAGCTGCTCCGCGGCATGTAGGATCTTCCCGGACCGGGGCACGAACCCGTGTCCCCTGCATCGGCAGGCGGATGTTCAACCACTGTGCCACCAGGGAAGCCCTTTTACATTTTCATTTAAATGTCTGCTATTCAATATGTGAGGAATACATGCTTTCTTTTTTTAAGTTTTTAAAATTATAGTTGATTTACAATATCATGTTAATTTCAGGTATACAGCACAATGATTCAGTTATATATATATATATATACACACACACAACTGAATATATATATATATTTTCTTTTTCAGGTTCTTTTCCCTTAGAGATTATTACAGAATATTGACTATAGTTCCCTGTGCTATACAGTAGATCCTTGCTGGTTATCTATTTTATATATAGTAGTGTGTATATGTTAATCCCAACCTCCTAATGAGAAATACATACTTTCTAATTCAAGATTTGAATGCTTTAGGAAAACTTGTTTCAAAGATACATTTGGGAAGGGACACCAGTGACAATGAAAAGTCAAGGTTAGTAACCTTGTGGAGAACAGGCAAGGGGCTTTGGCCACAGGTGTAATGCTTAGTAAGTACCCAAGCCCAAGCCCAAAGGAACAGGGTCATCTAAGTTTCAACACAGCCATGATGAAACGTTCAGAATGTGATACCAAGCAAATGACTTAGCCCTTCTGGGTACCTTGGGTTTAAAGTCTACTTCTGGCTAGTTGTGTGGCCTTGGACAGGCAGCTTCACCTTTAAGTTCTGATTTTAAATTATTTAAAATTAATATACAGTGAAATTGACATTTTGGGGGGTACGGTTCTACAAATTTTGACACGTGTATAGATTTATGAAGCCAACACTGCAATTAAGATGTAGAACAATTCTATCACCCCATAAAACTTCTACAAGTTTTCCCTTTGTAATCATATCCTTCCACCATCCATAATCCATGGTGACCACTGAGCTGTTCTCCATTACTAGAAGTTTGTCTTTTCGAAAGTCATATAAATGAATCAGACATTAAGTAGCATTTTGAAACTAGTTTATTTCAGTCAGCATAATGCCTTTCAGAGTCTCCAAGTTGTTGCCTATGTTAATAGCTTGCTTCTTTTAAATATAATTCCTTCCAAATATTCCCATTGTATGGTCATAACACAATTTGTTTAGCCATCTATCTGTTGAAGGGCATTTGGGTTGTTTCAAGTTTTGGGTGATTATGAATAGAGCTGCTGTAAAAACACTGTATACAGGTTTTTGGGTGGACATATGTTTTCATTTCTCTAGAGCAGGGGATGGTCTCCTTTATCTGTATAAGGCCAGAGAGTAAATACTTTAACTTTGTGGGCCATGTAGTCTCTGTTACAACTAGCGTAAAAGCAGCCATAGACAATACATAAAGGAATAAGGATGGCTGCATTCCAGTAAAACCTTATTTACAGAAATAAGCAGAGTACTGGACTTCATGCTCGTCACAATATGCCAATCCATGCTCTATTATAAATAACCAGGAGTGGGATTCCTGGGTCATATTATAGGTATACTTTTAACTTTGTGATAAGATGCCACCACTGTTGTTTCAGAGTGGCTGTACTATTTTGCGTTACCATCAGCATGTATAAGAGTTCTAGCTGTTACACAACCTTGCCAACACTTGGGATTGTCAGTGTCTTTAACTTTAGCCATTCTGATGGGTACTCACTCAGTGGTATTTCATAGCAGCACTAATTTGCATTTCCCTAATGGCTAATGATGTTCAACATCTTTTCTTGTGCTTATTGGCCATCCCTATATTATCTTTGCTGAAGTGTCTGATCAAGTCTTTTGTTCAGTCTTTAATTGGGTAGATTGTTTTCTTACTGTTAAATTTTGAAATTTCTTTACATGTTCTGGACATAAGTCCTTTCTGAATATATTATTTGGAAATATTTTTCCCAGTCTGCATCTTGTCTTTTCATTCTCTTGACAGTTTCTTTTGCAACTAAAAATTTCTAATTTTGTTGAACTCCAAATGTTTGCTTTTATAGATACTGTTTTTGGTGTTATTTCTAATATCTTTTGGCCTAATGCCAGTTCATGAGGATTTTCTCAAAAGTTCTCTTCTAAAAGTGTTGTGTGTCTACATTTCACATGTAGATCTATGTAAGTGGAGCTATGATTCATTTTAAGTTTTCATATACAGTGTAAGGTTTATTCTTTTATATATGTAAATGCAAATTGTTTAAGCACCATTTGTTGAAAAGACTATTCTCTTTCCATTTAAGTGCTTTTGCACTTTTGGCAAAAATGAACTGGCCATTTGAATGTTGTATCCTGGATTAGATCCTGGGACACCGAAAGGATCTTAATAGAAAAACGTTTGTGAAATCAAATACAGTCTAGAGTTTAGTTAATGGTATTGTACCAATGTCAATTTCTTAGTTTTGTAAAATGTACCATGGAAATGTAAGCTGTTAACATTAAGGGAAACTGGAAGAGGGGTATATGGGAATTCTGTATTATCTTTGCAACTTTTCTATAAATCTAAAATTATTCCAAAATAAAAAGTTTATTTTAAAAAATCAATTGGCTGTATTTGTGTGGGCCTATTTCTGGACTCTCCTTTCTGTTCCACTGATCTATGTGCCTGTCCCTTTACTAATACTACACTATCTTGATTACTGTGGTGGTTTCATTGTTACTGAACAACTTACAAACGTTATTTTGTTTGTGAATCTCCCCTACAGACTAGAAGCTCTGCAAGGACAGGCATATACGCAGAAGCTGAGTTCTGGTTTACTACTGAATCCCTAGTACCAGGACTGGTATATGGCAAGCAGTGAATCAATTCTTTTGTCAAATGAACTGAAAAATGAATCTTAGTAACTAAGATTTTCCCCTGTCATCAGTTCGTTCTGTCCTATGGGGCTTATAATCTTACTACCAAGGAGTTCCAGGTTGAATAAGGCCAAGAGCTTAACAGGCTCACCAGGGAGATGATACAGGTAAAGCTCTTAGCACAGAACACAAAACATGGCCCATGTTCAGCAAATGGTAGGCTTAACTACTATTTTTAATCATTAAAAAATAGATTTGAATAGTTTACTTGAACTTCAAATTATTTTATTCATTCATCCATAAAATACTCAACCATTTGACAGGATTTGTAGCCTTTGTACTGCAAGCCATGCATTTTGCTAGGAGCTGGAGACACAGCAGAGAGCAGTGAAGACATGACCCTGCCTGCAAGAGTAAATTATCTGAATAAGCATTCAAACCATTTACTCCATGTGTCCAAACCTAAGGCACTGTGAAGACCTTACTCCACATGGGTTATGCATTTGCTTTAGAAGTAAAACTCACCTTTATCCATTTTTTAAAAGAAACCCTGTCTGGATTCTGACAAGGTAGATCTGTGCTCATTTTCAATTAGCTTGTGATCTCCAGGTGTGTGGGAAATACGAAAGAGGAAAGGGCTAATTCTGGAAGACCTGTTGAGGGGACCAAGGAGAAACAGTAGCCTTCAGAGTTTTTTCAGCTCCAGTATGTGACTGCTGTTTTATTTCCTCCCACTTCAATGTAATATGCAGAGTGATTCAGTAATTCTCCCTCTCTCTCACACACACGCATCCCTACCAACCATACTTCCTTAATGTAATTAATGATTATGATTTTTATCATTGTCTTTAACTCTCAACCAAAACTGGAAGAAAAAAAAGAATATTCAGTGATTCTCTTACCATCTGGGGAAAATTATTTTCCGGTCCAACTTCAGGTAGCTTAAGGAGGTCCCCTTATTGAAAAATCCTTTCTCATTCTGCATCAAACAAACTCTTCCCTACCTGCATCCTTGCTTGCACATATACGTTCCTCAGCTTCTGTAACTGTCATTTAATAACCCAAAGAGGCTCTTCAGGCCCCTCCTTCTGATTGAATTAGGCAACAAGTAAGCACATCTGATTTCTGTCTTGTGTTGTCCCCGTTGGCTAGGAAGCAATGGAGTTATGTACTAGAGGAAGCTAATTAGACATTTTCCTCTATTAAATACGCTTTGCATCTTGAATACTTTGATCTCAGTTAAACCGCATCCTTAGCTAATTAACAGCAAAACAATTAAGAAACTATTGGCTGTTGAAAATAAACAGTTTCCCAGCAAAGCCAACTCCTTACACATGGGCAACTATGGTCTTAGAAACCAATTTCCTGCAAAGACTAAGACAAACAGTTTTTTTCTGAATAGCCGCCTCTAAGATGTAACTAATTCTGTTTACAGTGATAAAATCTTCCCTGTGGACTATTCGTCTGATCCTCTAACCTCACAATAAACATAGGAAGCTGACTGATCTACATCATTCCTGTGAACCAAATCAAAACATTTGGCTTCTCTCATCATCTTCAGGATCAGCATATCCAATAAAATTTGCCATTATCATGGATGTTATACTTCACATAATTCAGATAATTTGAAAAGACATTATGTGTTTTGGGAAGTTTTTTGGGAGCACAGCAATCTTGGCAGCATGGTGCTAATATTTAATGAAGATCTATAGGATAATACTACCAGTTTTGTAGACATTTATCTTCTTTACATTACCCCAGAGAAAAGCCTAACTTTAAGGTAGGTATATTTTTGATACCCATTTTGCAGGTGAGGAAACACAGCACAGTAAGTTGCCCAAGGTCACACTACTAGTGAGCGGTGGATCTAGGTTTGAACTTGAGCTGTTCTACAGCCCACCACACAAACTGTATTCTGGAGAAGGCGGAACGCCAAGTTCCTGTTCTAGAAGACCTTAACATTGATCTGGGAAGCCAACATTTACTAACACAAGACAAATAGAAGGTATTTTCAGAGTCATGTGTGCAGAACTGTGGTTTGTAGTTTAAAAGTAGTTCTAAAGGGATGCAGTATAAGGTGTGGTTGGGTGGGACAGGGCAGGTCCTGAAAAGTTCTGCAGCTTTACAATCAACAACAAGGGGTACAGGCTTTGGAATCATCTGGGTTCAAATGCTGCCCTACCACCCACCTCTGTCACCTTCACCTCTATGTCACATGTCCCCATCAATAATACAGATGCTGGTACACATCCACTGAGGGTTGTTTGGAAGACCAAACAGAATAATATATGTAAAGCCTGGTACACAGGAAGCACTAATTAGATGTTAGATCTTCTTGAGGTGAAAGGTTTTCATGTGGATCTTAGCAATTTTAATGTGTACAGATTGGCAAAGGAAGGGCAAGAGAGTGGGGACAGATGGGCAGTACATACAGAGGCACAGAATTAGAAATGAGTCAAACATTCTCAAATTCAGCCGACTAAGCTCTTCTCGCCTTCCTCATTCTTGGTTCCTCACAATCATTCTGGGTGTGCTGGACTCTAAGTCACAAAATTAGACACTTTGTGCTGATGACACACACAGAGAGAAACAGGAATACACCCAAACCTGTACTCGAAGGACTTAGAATTTAATACTGACTAAGGCAGATTGTGTTTTGCCTAAGCTCATCTCTAGCAGGTAGGTAAGCCCTCATGGAAGCTTGTATTGATATAAAGTGAATTCCGGCATCAGTAATATTTAGTAATTCACCGGCCCATTGTGCTAGTTGGCACCCTCATTTCCAGAAAGAATGGAAACAGATTCCAGTCCAATTAAGCAACCAAACTGAGAGTATTTGTGGAATGTTTACTCCGTGCTTAGTACTGTGCTTGGTTCTTTCCTGCTTCCTGGAGAATAGGCGGACATTGTAAGAATCTGGTTAATTGCCTGTGAATGTGCGATGTGGAATCGTTAATACAGCAAATCCTGTCTGGGACCAGTGAAACAGAACACTTGCTCTCTAAGCACTTATTACAACATAGTATAATAGGTGCGATAGTGCACATATTATAGTCATGCCTTATAAGCAAATGTTTCACCCATGAGCCCTGAGTATTTCAAATGGGTAGTATGAATATTTCTTTTTATTTTGTTTTTAAAATATCATTCACTGGTCTCCAATGCTTAACTTATGGTAGAAGTGGAGCTTATAATTGCTAGACAAAAAGGATGCAAATATCACCTAGCTTAAGAGTGGATATTTAGGAAATATTAATGAGAAACATTTGGGATCTACTTAGGTAGATCTACATGCTTTTGCTGGACTCAAGAGAATTGGGTCAGTTTTCTAATGTATTTTCTAGGATTTGGAGTACACTGTTAGGCTGATACCATGTCACACTAACTCAATCATTTCTCCAATTAACTCCAATTATATAAAAATTACAGTATTTGCTATAAGCAACTCGCACTTTTAAATCCAATTTTTAAAGTTGAGACCTCAAATGGAATCAGTTCATGGGGCATTTCAACAAAGCATCGTCATTGTGGGACACAATGAATAGAAGACAAATTTTAGGTGAAATGGAAAACAAAGCAGAGGCCCTAGGAGTTGGACGAAATTTTAGAGGGCATCCAGTCCAACCCTTTCCAGTAGCCCTTATGCAATGTCTCTTGTAGCACATTATTCAATTACTATTGTCCAAAAGAAGGGGGAAAGTTTGGGTCCTTTCATTTAGTCTCAGAAATTTTGTTTTCACTGAGATATACTGAAGAGTATCTTTGTAACAACTTCTGTCAAGTCTCTTTGGAGTCAGCTCTAGATGATGTTGGAGGCCTTCAGAATAAACATAATTACATTGATGTCAAGCGAAACACAAAATAGTGATGATAATAAATAGTGTTTGGTTACAAACACTATGTCAGATCTTGCACATGACGGAAGCCAGGCATGGTTCCTGTTTGGGAGCATCTAATAAAATGTTGTGAGTTCTGCCTCAAAGAGCTTGAGAGTGATGCTATACTGTCAACCCTGGAGTTTTCCAAATGCTTTTTTGATTCTGTGTTGCAAAATTTCAAGTAAATATGTTTGCCTTTGGTTAGTTGTTTACTTGAAGTGTTGAACATGGTTGATATTTTTGCCATGTATAAAACTGAGATGAAGCCACTACCCAGCTTGGTAGCTGTTAGAGTTGCAGTAGGAATGAATGAACACATTTATCTTCAGATTTAAAGTCAAATTACATTTGAACCATTCCTGTTCAAACACTCTTCAGGTGAAGAACCACTGTGCAGACTGAGGACCCTCCACATTTTCTGGAGAAACCTAAACTGGTTGGCTATAGCAAAGGGCACAGCTCAGAGATACCCACGAATGTCCAAGACAGAGCCATTCATAATGAGCAAAGCTTTGAGGTCAGACCCATCTGGGGTTAGGGTCCAGTCTCTGGGTGACCTCTCTGAGTCTCAGTTTCCTTATCATTGAGTCACATCTTAGGGAGCAGTGATATCTAAATGCATTCAGGTATGTGAAGGGTACATAGTAAGCCACAAAGTACAGTTGGGAGGCATGCAGATAGCTGAAGGCACCCAGACCAAGTTTCTATTCTCAGGTCTGCTGCTTACTAGGTTGTCACCCTAAACTCATTAATTAGGTTCTCTGAGGCTCAGTTTCCTCCTCTGGAAAAGGGGGTGGTCACACAATAGTAACTCAAAAGGCTATAGTGAGGATTGAATTGTATTAAGTGGAAAAAGCATGAAAAGTAGGTAAATACTATTTTGTGTGTGCCCAAAGTGCCTTGCCAAGTGCTCAGTACAGAAATACTTCTTCAGTGATGGACTGACATATTGAATATACCAAGATTCTGGGTTGAGAATTTTCATAGATTTCCATAGATTTCTCTTCCAAATATACTGGAGGAATGCCAGTGGAAAGACATGACAGAGGGTGGGGGAAGGGTGGGTGGAGAGATCCTCACTTCTGGGGTTCTCTCTTTTCTTCTGTGAGGGATGACCATAGGATGCTGGTGTTAGACGGTGGCTTTAGCATCAATGATAGCCCTTAATGTTATGAACATGTAAAACAAGAGACCTAGTGGCTCATTTTAATATCTGTGATTTTCCCAATTCCATTCAATAATTCCCTCAAGCATCATCCTCCATAGATAACAACATAGATTTTTAGGGACTTATTTATTTTCTCTGTATATTGGGGACAATACTTTAAAAAGGAAATGGGTGAAACTTAGTGATAAGCATCACCTTGTGGTCCCATGCTTCCATTTTCCAAAGTGATCACCTCACCTTGTGATTTCATCAGGAAAGATAAATGATTAATTTCCCAATAGTCAGGGACCAGGCATTATAAGGCAGCTTGTGCTCAAGCCTGCGGCTCTACAAATTAGCATGCTTGGGTTTCCAATCTTAGCCTTGCCACTTCCTAGTGTTTGACCGACCTTAGGCTGGTAGCCACTTAACCTCCTTAGCTTCAGTGTCCTAATCTCTAAAACGGGGATGCCAGGAGCCACCTCCTGGGATTGTTTTGCAGATTCTCTGAGTGGATGCACATAAGGCTTGACATCGTCAACAAATGTCAGTCATCATCATTATTGTAATAATTAGCTACTACCCCAAAGCCGCCTTTCTCCTGAGACTGATGAAGTCAAAGGTTGTTGAATATTATTGTAATAGGATTCTTGCAACCCGATATTTTCCAGTTCGTCTTTCTTGAGAATGATCGTCTGTCAGGTCCATCTGGAGATCATAGTGTATTCATGAGAACACAATAAGCCATTGCTTCCTGTTGTGCCTGAGCAAAAAAAAAAAAAAAAAAAACACCGACCCCATCCTTACCTGAAAAACTGCTCTGGACAAATGTTTCCCAAAGGAGACTCAGTGCAGAGCAGAGCAGAGCAGTAAGAAGCAAGGGTGTGCATTCAGGCAGAAACTCTGCCGTCCACCCCCTGCAGGACTGCACATGAAACTTGTCTTACGAGCCCCATCTGGTACTAATCAGCCCATTTCCTGTCTCTTGAGTGCTCATGTACACTACAAGCACTGTATGAATTTACGCTCACATAGTGTTCCTCGCATGAGTCTGCCTTTTTAAAAGAGGGCCTCTTTCTTCCTTATATCCTCACGGAGGTGGAGAGCAATGACTCTGGAGTCAACTAGATCTGGCTTCAAATACTCACTCTACCCCTTACCATCTAGGTTACCGAACTTCTTTGAACTTTGTTTTTCTCATCGGTGAAATAGAGAGTTAACATGTGTAAAGGGCTTAATAGAGAGTTGACACATAATAAACACTAAATAAACATTAACTCTGTCCTGAGATCCTGCTTCCTAAACAGTGGTGGTGGGCAAAGACGTGGTTATGAGAACGAATTCTCTTTGGGCTGAAAAAGCTACTGTCAGAGAACACTTCCCCCACTATCCTTAGATATGACTGCACTGTATTATCATCTATGTAGGATAATCCAATTCTAAAACCCCAAAGCCACTTGAGCTCTTTGGAACAATCTCATAATTTTGTGCAATAAGTTTAACTCTTACTTTTATACAAAACTGAGGAAAACAACTCCAAGTGGTCCCTCTAGGTAAAAGAATGAAGAAATGGGGTAAACACTCTTTACCACCAGCAAAAGAAACTCAAAAGAGATACTTTAAAACTTTTTCTGTCAGCCAAATAATTAAGTGAAATAGATGCCTGGCTATTAGATTCCACATTTTCATGTGTCCCTGCCAACACTCTTTTTTTCAGTCTAGAAAATGCATTCTTTCTAGACTGTGGGAGAAGTAATAAAATTTTGGTGATAGCCTTTCCTAGCTGCTGAGAAATTTAGTGCTTTGGAAGAAGGCTGGTTACGTTCTCCAACGGATGGCCGTATGGCTTTTCCAAAATGTTTAGAAGTCTTATGTGAGTATGAAGGACATACAATTGAAAGGAATTTCAATTAATGTTCAAATATTTCCTTATCCAGCCTCTTTCTCCTGGGTTCTTTACAGCCAGGCTCGGGTGAGAGAGCCAGCTTTGTGAGTAGAGGTTGTCTGGGAATCACAGAAGCTATGAGTTCCAAGAGATCTCAGAGTCATCTGGACAACGTCTAACAGCTCTAGTGATTGTTAACACTTGGGGTGTTAGGGATTTCTTCATGAGGCTGAAGGAAACTGTGAAACACCTCCCAGAAACATGCATACACGTGTAGGCTCAGACACAGTTTTGCACCAGGTTCCAGGAGAACTCACTGATGCATGTCCAGACTTCTAAGTCACAGAGTCTGCAGATGAGTTCCTGCCTAGGGCTTGGTCTTGTATTGTCCAAAGGCCTGACAATGAGGGCCCTGCCAGGCCTGTACTTTATAAACACCCACTCTGGCTCTTTTCTGGCTTTATTTCCACAATGGGATAAGGAGTCCACAGAGCAAGATGATGTGCTTGCCTGGAGCCCAGGTCGTGTATCCACTTCTAGGCCACTCTCTGGGGACCCAACTTTTAGAGCATGTTAGAGCCCTCTCCCCAGAGTTTGCCACCTTCAAGGCACACCACATCACAGAGTACATAACTCTGGGTGGCTGTTTGCCTTGTGACGAGTTAAAAGCCTGAATGTTTAGGCTGGGTGTCCACATATAAGCATAAATCCCCTCACAGTACAGAATGGAGGCAGAAAGGAAGAGGGTGGACTTTGGACCTGGACCCTCCATTTGCACTCTTGTCCTAGAGCCAGCCAAGGGGCAGGCCTGGTCTTAGCACATGCTCTTTACTCCCCTCTCTTGGCTAATTCCTACTCAATCTTTAAGCTACCACTTAGATGTTCTTTTCCTAGAGAGGCATTCCTGGACACTCAGTCTTAATTCCCTGGTTAATGGAGAGCACCTTCTACTTCCCCTTCATAGCACTTATTTAAAGGTTATTTGAGTGATTTTCTGAAGTGTCTGTCTTACTTAAAAATTATTTGTGGTTGTCTGTGCACACTCAAGCTTGTTCACTGCTATGTCCTCAGCACCTAGCATCATGCCTGGCACTTAGTTGAGCCTTAGCAAATGTCTGTAGAATGAATAAATACCACCTCTGGGACCTATATTCTCCATGTTCTAAGAAATAACCCTGTTTCAGTCTTTGAAAAGCAGGTT
Organism: Leucopleurus acutus; assembly: GCF_964270905.1. Lineage (NCBI taxonomy): Eukaryota > Metazoa > Chordata > Mammalia > Artiodactyla > Delphinidae > Leucopleurus > Leucopleurus acutus. The sequence continues at coordinate 55,893,090 of NC_139145.1, read as the reverse complement.
TCTTCCTCCCTACGAGGTTTCTTCTTAAACTTGTAGGACCTACAAGCCAAAATGAACATATAATGGCCCTATAATGTGAGTGAACTGGGGAACCGTCTGGCCTGTGGGGCTCTTGGGCCCTGGCTGTGGACTTTGGGGAACGCAGTAAACTACTGGAAAGTGCTGCAGACTAGTGCTTGCAGGGTGTGACAAGCCAGTAAGAGTCGAAGAACTCCCATGTAGCATTGTGTATCCTTTGATTCTTGTGATCACTGGCTAACACTGTGATGTAATAATCACAGGAATCCACTATGTGAGTGCAAGTAAAGGCAGTCCAAATCTGGCAGGAAGTGTGAATAACAAGTGGAAACTTCTTACTTCAATATTCCCCTTAAAATGACAGCTTGACCTCGATAAAGTGAATATTCTGATTTCAAGCCATTAGCAATTGGATTATCTACCAGCTCCCCTTGTTCAGATTGGGAAAATCATTGTCCGTGAGAACTAATATTGTCAATATAAGTAAATATTGGCTGGATGTTGTGGTACAAATTAGATTTTCTAAAGATATGGTATTAAGTTCAAAATTTTCTGCTGTGGGATCACGGAGAGAAGGTGAATCATCAAAGTGAATACAGTACATGCATATTAGTAGTCGTGGCTAGTATCTATTGAACATTTACTCTGTGCCTGGATCTCTGCTGGGTGCTTTATGCTCGTTGTCTCACTTAAGTTGTATAAAACCTTAAGAGGTAAGAATTATCCTATTTTACAAATGCGGGAATAGAAGCTCTGAAATGTTAGGCACTTTGTCTAAGGTCACATAGCTAATAAGTGGCAAAGTCACATTGTAAACCTACATTTTTAGGACGCCAAAGCTTTGTTCTTAACTATTTTACATTCTACCACACAGTATATTAAAATCTCTTTATAACAGAGATAACTCCCAGGTCAGTTTTAGGAACAGGAGAAAAGGGACAGTCTCAAGGGGGTACCTAATCCTGTTTTGCTTCCCACACCAGCCATCAAGGGAGATGTCATTGCAACACTGCCTTGTCCATCCTCCATTATGTCAACCTCAAGAGGCTAAGACCGTGCTCTATCATCTGTTACTACGTAATAAACTACCCCCCAAACACAGTGGCTTAAAACAACCAATTTATTTTGCTAATAGCTTTGTGGATCAGGAATTTGGGAAGAATTTGTTCGGGTGGTTTCTTTCTTTTTTAAAATTAAAAAAAGTTTTTATTTTCTAAATACATTTTTAATTTCCCCCCCAGCTTTATTGAGGTATAATTGACAAATAAAAATTGTATATATTTAAAGAGTAAAACATGATGATTTGATATATGTATACATTGTGAAATGATTATCACAATCAAGCTAACACCTCTGTTATCTCACATTGTTAGTATTTTTTCTTGTGTAATGAGGTCACTTAAAATTTATTCTCTTAAGCAACTTCAAACATACAATACAGTATCATTAACTATGATCACTGTACTGTACATTAGATACCCAGGACTTATTCAACTTATAACTGAAAGTTTGTATCCTTTGACCAACATCTCCCCATTTCCCCCAGCTGCTAGCAACCACAAATCTATGCACTGTTTCTGTGAGTTCGACTATTTTAGATACCACGTATAAGTGATATCAAATGGTATTTGTCTTTCTGTGTCTGGCTTATGTCACCTGGAAGCATAATGTCTTCCAAGTTGATTCAAGTCGTCACAAATGGTAGCATTTCCCTATTATGACTGCATAATATTCCATTGTGTATGTGTGAGTTTGGGTGTGTGTGTGCATGTATGTATACATATGCACACACACAATTTTCTTTATCCATTTATTTACTGACAGACATTTAGGTTGTCTCCATATCTTGGCTATTGTGAATAATGCTGCAGTGAATATGGCAGTGCAGATATCTCTTTGAAGTACTGATTTCATTTCTTTTGGATATAAACCCAGAAGTGGTATTGCTGGATCATATGGTACTTATATATATATATATATATATATATATATATATATATATATATATATATATTTTTTTTTTTTTTTTGCGGTGTGTGGGCCTCCCACTGTTGTGGCCTCTCCCATTGCGGAGCACAGGCTCCGGACGCGCAGGCTCAGCGGCCACAGCTCACAGGCCCAGCTGCTCCATGGCATGAGGGATCTTCCCGGACCGGGGCACGAACCCGTGTCCCCTGCATCGGCAGGCGGACTCTCAACCACCGCGCCACTGGGGAAGCCCTGGTACTTATATTTTTAAGGAACCTTCATACTGTTTTCCATAGTGGCCGCACCAATTTACTTTCCCACAAGAATGTACAAGGGTTTCCTTCTCTCCACATCCTCACCAACACTTTTTATCTCTTGTCTTTTTGATGACAGCCATCCTAATGGTGTGAGGCGATACCTCATTGTGGTTTTGATTTGCATTTCCCTGATGATTAGTGATTTTGAACACCTTTTCATACATCTGTTGGCCAACTGTATGTCTTCTTTGGGGAAAAAAATCTATTCAGATCCTTTGCCCATTTTTAATTTTTTTTTTTTTTTTGGTGTCGAGCTGTATGAGTTCCTTATATGTTTTGGATATTAACCCCTTATCAGATATGTGGTCTGCAAATATTTTCTCCATAGGTTGCTATGTCATTCTGTTGTTTCTTTTGCTGCACAGAAAATTTTTAGTTTGATGTAGTCCCACTTGTTTACTTTTGCTTTTGTTGTCTGTGCTTTTTGTGTCATATCCAAAAAAATCACTGCCAAATCCAATGTCAAGGAGACTTTCCCTTGTTTTCTCCCAGGAATTTCAAGGTCTCAGGTCTTACAGATTATCAGTTAGGGTAGCTGGGTATGGAGGAGCCACTTCCAAGATGAGTCTTTACTCACGTGAGTGGAGTCACCATGCTCCTTGATGTCTCTGCCTCTCTTCACATGTTTCATTTTGTTTCTTATTTTCCTGGGGTTCTCCATGTGACTTGGGTCTCTCACAACAGTTAATTTTGGAATAGATGAATTTATTACCTGGTGTCAACTTCTCCTAGAGGGATTGTTTCAGGAGACCTGGAGGAAGCTGCAAGTCTTCACAGAACCTCTTCTTGTAAGAAAATGTCACTTCTGCTACATTTTTTGGGTCAAATAAATCACTAAGGGCTAGCTAAGTTCAGAGGGTTGGGAGACGAATAGATTTTACATTTAGATGGTACAGCGGCATAAAAATATAGGAATATAGAAAAGGATGGATGGCAGCCCTCTTGGAGACAAGTTACCATAGACTGCCTCCTAAGACCATTCCCGCCTTATCAGCCCGAATAAATATTATGAGTCTTTCCCTTTCCCTTGAGAGTACAGCTTAGAATAAAGGGCTCTTAGTGGAAATCATAAGAGGTAAATAACATTTAATAATCACTTGCTACATGCCAGACCCTGAGCTAAGTGTTCTACATGTGTGATTTAATCTAATTCTTACAACTCCTGAGGAAGGTCTGATCAGTCACAATATTAGAGAAGTTCAATTTACTCAATGGCATACAGTAAGTAGAGGCTTTGAGATTTGAACTCAGGTCTTCTGAACGCCAAACTTTGTACCCTTAGTACACAAAACAGGTAAGAATTTGTGCAGAAGGTGAGATCACGGTTGCTGTTAGACGAAGTAGCAGGCAAATTTGAATAAGTGAGCAGGACAGAGACAAAAAGGCAACAACATGAGTGCAGGTATAGAAGTGGGGACTGGCCTGTTGGATCATCAAAAAGTATGAGGACTGGAATTGGACAGATTGGCAGGAGAAAAGTTCTGATGGCCATGAAACCCCAGCAGAGGAGCCTGATCCACTGAGACAGGAGTCAGGCAGCCCACTCATTCCAGAGGAAACCCTTTTGCCTAACTCAAGACCTCAATTGACAGCTTTGTTTTTCTTTTACTAACAAAGTGTCCACTCTTGGGCATATATCTGGAGAAAACCATAATTTGAAAAGATACATGTGCCCCAATGTTCATTGCAGCTCTACTTACAATAAATAGTCAAGACATGGAAGCAACCTAAATGTCCATCAACAGATGAATGGATAAAGAAGATGTGGTACACATATACAATGGAATACTACTCAGCCATGAAAAAGAATGAAATAATGCCATTTGTAGCAACATGGATGGACCTAGATATTATCATCCTAAGCGAAGTAAGCAAGACAGAGAAAGATAAATATCATATGATATCACTTATATATGGAATCTAAAAAAAATGATACAAATGAACTTATTTTCAAAACAGATATAGACCCACAGACCTAGAAAACAAACTTATGGTTACCAAAGGGGCAAGAGGAGGGGGGATAAATTAGGAGTTCAGGATTAACATATACACACTATCATATATAAAATAGATAACCAACAAGGACCTACTGTATAGAACAGGGAACTATACTCAATATTTTATAATAACCTATAAGGGAAAAGAATCTGAAAAAGAATATATATTTAATAACTGAATCACTCTGCCATACACCTGAAACTAACACAACATTGTAAATAACTATACTTCAATAAAAACAAAAGGAATGATAGCTGGGAAAAAACCCAAAGTTTCAGAATTTGCTTCAGTTATCTCAATTCCCAGCTATAACTCACATTAAGAGTGGAAGAAAAGTTCACACAAATCAATGAGCAGGGTCAAACAATGGCCCCATTTCCACTCCAGAGAAGGTTTCCCTTGTGTGTGAAAAACTCTGTTCCTCCTTTTTCTTAGTATTGACTATATTTGGGAGAGGAAAGGGAACTATTAACTGGTGAGGCAATTTCTAAATCAATACTTCAACTTTGATCCAACTGTAAGACTTCACAAGGCAGCACCTTAGGTAAACATTTGGTCAACTGAGTTTTTGTAAAAGTTCAAGATGAAGCAGTCTTGAAACATGACTTTACAACATAAAGTTTCACTCCTTTAGTAGAGTACAGTGGCGAAGAATACTACTGGCTTCAGAGCCAGACTGAACTGGGTTTGGTTCCAGCTCCACCACTTTACTAGCTGGGTAACTCTGGATGAATCACTTACCTCTTGGAGCCTTACTTGACATGTTAAAACTGGAAGAAGCACAATACCTAGAGGAGGCAGTGAAGATTTAATGGGATAATACGCAAGGCCTGGCTTGTAGAAAATGCTCAATGCACACTAGTTATCCATGTGAGGTCTTAGGTTCACTGACACTTAGCCTGACTTCAGGGTCTAGCGCTTGCTCCACTGCTTAAGGCTAGGAATGGGAGCGCTGCAGTGGATGCTATGATTATAGTCACGAGACTTAGAACTGTCCAAAAACTCAGTCTCCTCACTGACCAGAAATGGGGGTGAAGGAGGAAGTTGAGTTAAAATCTTCCCCTGTACTGTATTAACAGAATGATTGAAGGTATAACAGTACCTTCCTCATGCGGCTATTTTGAAGGTTAAGTTATATAAATCACACAACGCTTGGTAATATTGCCATAGAGTAAACAGCCCATGTATTAGCTATTATTATTATGCATTCAAATGTTCATTAAACGGCATCTGTGTGGCAAACACTATCCTTGGAGCTTCTTCAGGACAGACGGGCCTATGCATAGAAGACTGACTCTTGGCAGACATGTAAGACTTTCAGCACTTGAATACAATACTGATTAGCGCATATTGTCTACACTGCGGTCGAGGCAAACCCAGGGAGTGTGGTGTTTCTGAATACCAATGTCAATGTCTGAGCTTCCAGAGGCCACTCCAAGCCAGAGAGGATGCTCATTATACAGCATGTCCAAAACATGACATAGTCAGGGGAGAGTCTCATTGAGGCTGAAGGAAAAAGCAAAAAGATGAAGCCGGGTCAACAGCACCAGATGTTATGTAAAAGAGAGAAGTGAGAAGTGAGGACATATAGGAAGCAAAGCACAGGCTGGGTCAGGTCAGAATGAAGACCATGGTCAATGTGGATATTTGAGGATGACTCTTTTGTGATCATGGAAGCACTGTGCAAGAGTGGGTCTTGGACCTTAACGTGATGGTGCAGGACCATACTCAAAAGATATTTATACATTTCCATAAATGTTGGGCCTCCCGTTTTTTGGAATGAGGTCCAAGTTCAAGTCTTGGACATTGTAAAAGCAGAAGTTTCAAGAAGTAATTGATCACCAAGGTATTTTTATTTTCAACTGCTTCTGTAGAACAACCAGAGTCTAAACTTGCTGACCTTGAAAGCATACTAGTGGTTAGACATGATTTATGCTAAGAAGCAAATCATAGGACATTGGATGATTTAATTTAGATGCTAATCACAGGTGTGTTTTCATTGTCATGTCTCAAGCACTTTATGTGCTGACAGAGACTGTAAATGGACTAATGAGGTAGATATCTTAAATGATACTGAGGCTGTGTAAGAGCAACATGGCTGGTCTGTTGGTTCTGCACATTAAACACTAAGTGGAAAAGGTGAAAATGACTGACTTTGAAATGATCTTGAGTTAAATGCTTTTTGTAAGAAAGCAAAGAAAGGAATCTTACTTCAGAGGCATTACTAATATAACGAAAATGAAGGCTTCACCTCGAGGTGACTGGGGAAAACCAGTGCCAATTTTTAGTTAAACAAGTACTCATAGGATTAAGTAAGAAGATAAGTAAGTGTTCAAGCCAGTCACTGTAGAGAAAAGAAAAATCCAAACCAGGTGCATGACACTGAGCAGGCAAACCTACCATTTTGTGATCCAAGCTTTTGGCTTGTCAACTGATTAATGTCAGTCCCTTCATATCTGAGAGAATGTATAGGACATAACATGTTGCTCCTTTCCCCACCCGCTGCCCAAAGCCCCTTCTGGCTTCGTTTACCATCTTACTTAGTCTTGATTCCATCATCCATCATTATAATAACTCCCTTACAAATCCACTTAGCTTGACTGTCCATCATTCCCTTCTCCAGCTTCTGCTGGAAAAACCTCAGCCCACATGAACATCATCTGCCTTCTTTAAGATTACAGCTGAGCACATGAATGGTATGAGATAAATTCACAAACAGAGTTATTTTCATTTTAATTCCTGTTATACCTCCATGAGGTACTCAATGCACTCCAGTAATCCTACTGTTTCTCCAGTAGGTTGGATTCCCTATTTTCTCAGAAGACTATTTCATGCCTCCTCCTATTTCCTTGTATTTCCCACATTCTTTCCTCCACTAATGATGAGCTCCCCTCACGCTGCATCAAGAAATTAGAAGTCACCAGGGAAAACTTCCTCATCTTTCGACAAAGGACCAAACCAATCTATACTTACAATCTTGAACTCTCTCCTACTTCTCTCTAACCACATTGAAATCAAGACCTTCTTCCTCTCAAAGCCAGCTCCTCCTCTGTGCTCCAGATTTCATCCCCTTCCCTTCCATTTGTTTCTCTCTTTCCTCTGTACTGTTTCACTTTTCTCAGCAAACAAACATGCTCCAGGATCTCTCATCATAAAATCAACAAATCACAAAACCAAACTTTCCCTTAACCCCACATATTCTTCTAGACACAGCCCCATTTCTCTGTTCCCTTTTATATGAAACTTCTCAAAAGAGTTGTTTACATATGTGGAATCCACTTTCTAACCTTCAACTCACTCTTATTTATTCACAAGCTGGCTTCTTCCCAGTTACTCCACTGAAACTGCTCTTGTCAAGGTTCCCAGTAACTTCCATTTTGCCAATGCAATGTCCTCATCTTAGTGGCTCTTTAGGCAGGATTCAGCATAACAGTCTGTCCTTTTGAATACACTATCTCCTCTTAGCTTTCAAAGGATACAGCTCAGAAACAGCCAGATGGAAGAGATGCATAGGGCAAGATATGGGGAGGGAGGATGCAGCTCAGGATCACCCAAATGGAACAGAGGAGGCCAAAGTGCAGCGCTTCCATGCCCTCTCCTGGCATGTCGATGTGTTCACCAACCTAGAAGCTCACCAACCCTTTCATTCAAGAGTTTTGTCAAAGTTTCTTTATATAGGCAAGACTGATCAAATCATTAGCCACTGGTGACTGAACTCAATCTCTAGCCCCCACTCCTTCCCAGAGGTCAAGGTGTGGGGTTGAATGTTCCAGTCCTTTAATCACAAGCTTGGTCTTTCTGCTGACCAGCTCCTAACTTGAAGTTATTTAGGGGTCCTGCCTTTAGTCACCTCATTAGCATAAATTCAGGTATGGTCAGAAAGGGGGTTGTTATGAATAACAAAGGACTTCTACCACTTAGGAAATTCCAAGGGTTTTAGGAGCTCTGTGCCAGAAACCAGGGCCAAAGATCAAGTATTATGTTTTTATTACACCACAGTAGCAAAACACTTTTGGAATATACATAGAATATACTGCTGAAGATTGGAAGAAATAACTTCTAGAACAGATGATACATGACAGGAGTTTTATCCTACAGCTAACATGAAAGTACAGATATTTCTAAATGTCTTGATGTATGCCATTTGCTAGATTAGGTTTCAATAATAAACAACATGAAGAATTGCCTATTTTTGGTGTGTCACTAAATTAAAGGTAACTAGAGAAGATATATTTTCTAGAGCAGATAACTTCTATAATTAAAAAAATGTTTTATGAGGAAATATTTAAGTGTATTCACTGATAGAGTGGCTTCTCTTGAGACAGCAAGGAAGGAGGCAGGGCACAACCATTAAAAGAATGACATCATCATTGAGAAAAACAGGATACTGAAAAAATAGTAGAACCTACTAGGCCCAAGACGGCAGATGATTTGACTTCCATCAGCCTCATTATACGCTCATCGTGAATATTAGCATATGCTTCATGACACACCCGCAGGTGCCATGACAGTTTTGAGGCCCACCATAAAAGCAAAAAGTGCGTGGTGCCCCAGTTCATAGAAATATCCATCCCTTCTCCAAGACAGTTAGAATACTCCTCCCATTCATTAGCCTGTGAAATTACCCAGCCCGTAAAAAACTAACCACCTCCACACTTGGGGTCTACTCTCGCCTTTTGAGATGGACTGCATTCTGTTATGCAGTGTGTATCTCTCTAAATAAACCTGCTTTCACTCTACTATGGCTCACTCTTAAATTCTTTCCTTCGTGAAGTCAAGGACCCTCACGCAGCGTCCCATCCCAGGGACTCACTGGAACGTGACCGTCCTCTCATGCCCCATTTTTTCCTACAACACTCTGATTAGAAATTTTTTAAGAAGTTTCTGGGAAAACGTTACATACATAGTACTAAAGTTGAAATTCATTCATCATATCATTCATAAGTAAGCTAATACAGTCAAAAAGTCAAATTCACAAAAGCACACATGGCTACACCCACGTGATTAATTTTAAAAATTAAAAACTTTCAAAAAGCAAGACTTTTAAATTACAGTAGACTTTATACCTACTTTCGTCAGAGTAGACTTTTACAAAGGAAATTCTTGATTTGGATAGAGCATTTGGAAAATAGATATTTGGATATATTTCCATTGCTTTCTGATTCTGTAAACACGATCTGTGCCAACTATAAAAAATCTCCTATCTGTACACTTAGACAAATTAGAAGCAGGATGTGCTTCCCATTGTTGTACAACAAATTGCCAGAAATTTGGCAGCATAAAACAACACACACGTTTGTTATCTCACAGTTTCCCTGGGTCAGGAGTGTGGGCAGTGTTTAGGGTTTACTGCCTAAGGTTTCACATGCTGCAGTTAAGGTGGCAGCTGAACTGTGTTTTTATCTGGAGGCTCAACTGCAGAAGAATCTGCTTCCAAGTTTATTTAGGTTGTTGGCAGAATTCATTTCCTTCTGACTGTTACGACCCAAGATTTTTGCTGGCTGTTAACTAGAGACCGCCTGTAGGTCCTCGAAGCTGTGCACAGGACCTCAGGGTCACCACAGTTTCTTGCTATGTGGGCTTCTCCAGCATGTCCACTCATTTCCTCCAGACCACAAGGAGAGTCTCTCATTTCAGTCTGCTAAGCCAGAATCTAATATAACCAAACATAATCATGAGAGTGACATCAAATCACCATTGTCATATTCTATTGGCTGGAAGCCAGTCGCATGTCACACCCATACTCAAGGAAGGGGGATTCTACCAAGGCCTGGACTTCAGGAGGAGGAAACCATGAAGGTTTCTTAGCGCCTGACACACAGAATTTTCCAATGATTTTACAAATCTTCATAGTACAGAGTTTCAGTTGGCTTTGACTCCATTTATTAAAAATGCAAGAATGCAACTAAAGGAACCACTGACTGACATCAGGGAAGTGGAAACTGACATCAGGGAAGTGGAAACTTACATGTTAAATTACAGCAAACACTTCTGCATAATTGGTGGATGGGATGAAAACTTAGTATCATGATTTCAAGCACAACCAATAATGCAATTCTTTAATTTAGATCTATTTCTCTTTGGGAATATCATTTTTTTTTTCAGCTTTGACAGCCATTAAAATCAATCAAAATAAACTGAACATAGTGACAGATCTTTGGGTTGCTGAATTAAAAGTATTACAAATGGGCTTCCCAGGTGGCGCAGTGGTTGAGAGCCCGCCTGTCGATGCAGGGGACACGGGTTCGTGCCCTGGTCTGGGAAGATCCCACATGCCGTGGAGCAGCTGGGCCCGTGAGCCATGGCCGCTGAGCCTGCGCGTCCGGAGCCTGTGCTCCGCAACGGAAGAGGCCACAGCAGTGAGAGGCCCGCGTACCGCAAAAAAAAAAAAAAAAAGTATTACAAATGTTAAATCGAGATTTTCAAAGATAATGAGGCTTATTTTATCACATTGTATTTACTAATAACAGTCATATTAGTGAGATAAAATTTTGAAATTAACAGTAAGTGAAAAATTTTAAGATGTGCCTATGAGGGAAAAAAATGAATGTACATCCCAGCATATACGTATTTATTTCTTTAGAAATTGCACACATGGGTTATATTATAAATATATACATTCTAAAACATACAAAAATACAAATCAAATGAGATACAGATTTTTTTAAAAAAGATGTTTTTTATGTATTTAGAATATACTCCATGTGCACAACTTCTAAAGAAATACACATGCACATGTTGAGATGCATGTTCACTTTTTTCCTAATGGGCATGTATCCTAAAGCAAGTTTGGCAGCCACTGCTTTCCCCCTGTGCTGTGCAGTACAGTAGGCACTAGCCACGTGCAGCTATTAAGCACTTGCAATGAGGCTAGTGCCAGATTTCTAAGGCTCATACCAAAACAAAAACCTAAAATATCTTTGATTTTTTTATATTAATGACATTAAAATGATAATATTTTCGATATACTGGGTTAAATAAAATGTATTATCAAAATTAATTTCACCTGTTTCTTTTCTTTTTTTTAATTAAAATTACACATGTGGTTCACATTATCTATCAGATAACACTATCCTAGAGAACTTGAGAACTTGAAAGAGTGTTAGAAAAAAAACGGAAGGTTGCTTAGTTGTATTTTCTGCGCTAAGCAGCAATGGGATTAATCTAAGTGACTTGTAGGTTAAGTCCTGGCCTTTACCTGAAATAATTTGCTATGCTTCATGCTCTTGTAGCTATTTTTTCCCTCACTCATCAGTAGTGGTTAGTGTGATATTTTAATATCTTTAATGGTTGAAGCAGAGTCTTAAAGAAATGAACTGATTTCCCCTCTGGACTCTACCCTCCGCTCTGTTTGTCATTACCAGATGAACTGATACTATTTCCTCTGATAACACAGCAGTTTAGACTTTCATTTTAGGATTAACAGCTAAGTACCTTCAGGAAAATATCCCAACTGCATGTGTGTGTTTGTAGAAATGTATCCACATCAATGCAGTACAGTGAGTTCTCCTTATTAACTATTAAACTGTGCCAAATACAGAACAAGGCAATAGGAAGATTCTGCCAAGTACCTGAGGTATACTTTTTTAAAAACTTGCCTTGTAATACATTAAACCACAGTTTTAAATAGCCCAGTCTAATCTCTGATAATTTCCTTTGCAAACTGGCTATTCTGTTAAGAAATATACAATCTTCACTTTTCTTCCCTAAATTTCAGGAAGTATCCTTTCTCTAGAGCCTGAGCCTCTTGCAGTAACCATCCTGGAAGGAGAAAATCTTGCCCCCCATTTCCTTTCTCAGAAAGTCTCATGCTTTGAGGTTTCTTCTGACTGGTCTCTCCTCACAGGTATTTTCCCTGCAACTGGACTCCCTCTGAGCTGTTATTAATCTCTAGGAGCCTGTGATAATGTCCTCCCTGGAGGAATTATAATAAAGTCTGGCTGTTGAAAGTCTTTCTTATGTTGATGCAATGCCTACTTTCCTATAACTCCCAATTACTGCTGTTAGGTCTCCCCTGTAGGGATACACAGAACACACTCCTTCTTCCACAGTTAATTCTAATATTTCTTCTAAATCTTCTCTCCTCTGGGATACTCAGTTTCTCTAAGTATTCCTCTTACTCGCTAAATAGATATTTATCAGATGATATATTAGTCTACTAGGGTTGCCATAACAAAATATCACAGGCTGGGTATCTTAAACAACAGAATTAATTCTCACAATCCTGGAGGCGAGAAGTCCAAGTTCGAGGTGCTGGCGGGGGCGGGGGTGGCTCCTGAGGCCTCTCTTCGTGGCTTGCATATAGCTGCCTTCCTGCCGTGCCCTCACATGGCCTTTCTTTGTGTGTCCATGCTCCTGGTGTCTCTTCCTCTTCTTATAAGGACACCATTTCTTCTGGATTAAGGCCCTGTCTTTATGACTTCATTTAACTTTAATTACCTCCTTAAAGGCCCTATCACAAAATATAGTCACTTTGAGGGTTATGTCTTCAACATCTGAATTTGGGGGGAAACACCATTCAATCTATAAGAGATGCTTACACAAAACGGCAGAAAATAAAACAAATCTCTGCTACTTTGGACAGATGACATGGTTTCAAATCTTTGAAAAATGTCTTTAAGGGATATGGAAGTTAGAACATAATCCAATACTAGAGACGGAACCTGATCAACATGGAGGGGGACTATCTCCTCTCTCTTTTTGGAATTTATGCTCCTATTTATTTAGCCAAGATAACATTCACTCCTGTGATCTGTGGATTTTTTCACATAAAACAGAGCCCAGCTTTATGCATTTCTTTAAAACCATTGTATCTTTGTTGATGTCTGTGTAACTCTTCCATTTCCAGATAAGATTGAAAGCTGGGTGGAATAGAAGATAATGTCTTCTAAGTCTTTGCATGCCTATATTGTGACAAACACTGTGACTTGCATACAAGGAGTGGTGTTGGCTGGCTTCATGGGAGTGTGATCTGTGTACTTGGTTTAATGCCTGGCTGTGGCTGTCTTAAATTTCTTTTTTAAATTAATTAATTAATTAATTTGCTTTTGGCTGAGTTGGGTCTTCGTTGCTGAGCGCGAGCTTTCTCTAGTTGAGGTGATGGGGCTACTCTTCGTTGCGGTGTGCGGGCTTCTCATTGCGGTGGCTTCTCTTGTTGCAGAGCACCGTCTCTAGGCGCGCAGGCTTCAGTAGTTGTGGCTCGCGGGCTCTAGAGTGCAGGCTACATAGTTGTTGCGCATGGGTTTAGTTGCTCCACGGCATGTGGGATCTTCCCGGACAAGGGATCGAACCTGTGTCCCCTGCACTGGCAGATGGATTCTTAACCACTGCGCCCCCAGGGAAGCCCTGTCTTAAATGTTTGAACAAAGGGATTCACATTTTCCTTTTGCACTGAACCCCACAAATTGTGTGACTGACTTTGAAAAGGGAAACATTATGAAAGGTCAACTGGACTAGAAGTCAGAAGACCTGGGTTCTGTCCCAAGTTCTGCCACTAACTAGCTAAATACAAAAATCAATGCTCATTTATCTCCCCACCTAAAAGACTCTCTCTTCTGATTCAAAAGTTTTGCAACCCTGCTTTAGAAAAAGGTTTCTATAGAGGACATCTACTGTTTTTGCCTGCCAAGCATCCACCTCCCCAGTTTTCTTCCAGCGCTGTTCCTTCTCCCATTCTAAGTGATTTCTAGGTTCAGGGGGATGATCCCACTTCTCCTCCAACCCCTGGTCCAGAGTGACCTTGTGGCTCAGTCCTGGCCAATCAGCATGGAACAATCTGAAACTGGTCCAGAAATGGGCCTATGGCCCAACTAGGCCAATGGAATTTGATTATCGGACTTAGGGAGTAGTGGTTCTCTCCTCTGGCACTATCTCTCCAGGTAGGCCTGGAGATGCTGGTAATCATCTTGCTTCCATGAAGGAAACCTGCCCGAGGACAGAGCCAACCCAGAGGAAGGTCAACCGAGAGATGAAGAGAGACCTCGTCCTGAGCACATGGTGTGGGCCCCTGCATGAGCAGCTGTGCCTGCAACCTGACATAAATGTCATGAGAACCAATCAGGCCCTGAGCCTACTGATTTGGGTGTCTGTCTCTTGCAGTAATGGGGATTGTTAACCACTAGATCCCAGGTCCATGGCAGGGTGCTGCATGTAGACACTAAGTTAATGAATGCAAGAGTGCTTTGTCACAAAGTCACTACAAGATGCAAATCTAAGTGGTGCAAGATAAAGCATTTCTGAAAATATGCAAACGATTTTCTTTGTTTATAGATCTATTTCAGGTCCCAGGGGTCACTGAGAGCTAGGAAACACAGCTCACTGTAAAGTCATTATGCAGAAAATCACTTTTAACGACTGCCAAGTCATCCTAATTGAGCTAATGAAAGCAGAATCTATGACAAACTTCCAGAAAATAGCTTCTGAAATTCATAGTCTCTTTTAAGTCTGGGAATTTGGCTTTAATGTGAATATATGTCCTACTTACTAAATTAAACACACCCGTGTGTGATACATAATGAACAACGTAGTAGTCTTTGCGAAATGAACAGTCAGAGCTAAAGGATGCCTGAAAGAGTCTGCCTGTACCTTACCTACTACGTAATCGCAGATATTGATAGGTAATGGAGTAGTTTAATTAAGTTATTTATCTTTAAAATACTATTATTTCTTTGATATTGCACTGTTTTAAATTGTTTCTTTGGTCCCAGCAGAGAAGTAGGTCTGCGAGTCTTCCTCTGGGGCAAGAGCCAACAGCTTTCCCTATGAAGAGGCAGACAACTATATGAAAGAGGCAGGGTACCACCAAAAAAAAAAAAAAAAAAAAAAGGGCTTCCCTGGTGGCGCAGTGGTTGAGAGTCCGCCTGCCAATGCAGGGGACATGGGTTCGTGCCCCGGTCCGGGAAGATCCCACATGCTGTGGAGCGGCTGGGCCTGTGAGCCATGGCTGCTGAGCCTGCGCGTCCGGAGCCTGTGCTCCACAACGGGAGAGGCCACAACAGTGAGAGGCCCGTGTACCGCAAAAAAAAAAAAAAAAAAAAAAAGAGGCAGGGAGCAGAGTCTGTTTCAGTATGAAGGAAACAGGGTAACTGCTACAGCCATGTAATAGTGAAAATGGACATCTCAGAAAGGAACTCGTTATCCTTAGAGGCATTCTAATCGATGATGTGTGATCTCTGCACAGAACACTGGAGAAAGGTAATAGGTAGCTGATGATTGCTTACGTCTCTGATTCTGCAAATCTTGGGAGAAGTCACAGGAAATTCTTTTTTTTTAAATTAATTTTTAAAATTGAAGTATAGTTGATTTACAATGTCATGTAAGTTTCAGGTGTACAGCAAAGTGATTCAGTCAAATATATATTCTTTTTCAGATTCTTTTCCCTTACGTGATATTACAAAATATTGAGTATTGTTCCCTGTGCTATACAGCAGGTTCTTGTTGGTTATCTGTTTTATATATCGTAGTGTGTATATGTTAATCTCATCCTCCTAATTTATCCCTCCTCCACCTTCCCAATGAACGAAAATGAAAACATGACCATCCAAAACCTATGGAATGCAGCGAAAGCAGTTCTAAGAGGGAAGTTTATAGTGATACAAGCTTACCCCAGGAAACTAGAGAAATCTCAAGTAGACAACCTAATCTTACACCTAAAGCAACTAGAGAAAGAACAAACAAAACCCAAAGTTAGTAGAAGGAAAGAAATCATAAAGATCAGAGCAGAAATAAATGAAATAGAGACTAAAAAAAAAACCAACAGAAAAGATCAATGAAACTAAAAGCGGATTCTCTGAAAAGATAAAATTGATAAACCTTTAGCTGGACTCAACAAGAAAAAAAAGGGAGAGGACTCAAATCAATAAAATTAGAAATGAAAAAGGAGAAGTTACAATCAACACCACAGAAATACAAAGGACCATAATATACTACTATAGGCAACTATATGCCAATAAAATGGACAACCTGGAAGAAATGGACAAATTCTTAGAAAGGTACAATCTCCCAAGACTGAACCAGGAAGAAATAGAAAATATGAACAGACCAGTCACAAGTACTGAAATTGAAACTGTGATTTTAAAACTCCCAGCAATAAAAGTGCAGGACCAGATGGTTTCACAGGAAACTCTGATACCCTAAGTTCACAGTTAGATCTACGCACATCATCCTGGGGGCAAACAGAAGAGAGGAGAAATCTGACACATCAGCAGCTCTGAGTCCCTCCCAGAGATTCCAGTTATTGATCTATCTGTCCAACAACATGTCCATGTCAGCTCTCCTCTTCCCCTCCAGCACCCAGTGGAGCTCTTGGCACCAAGTGAGCACACAATAACTACTTGTTCGATGATTGAAAAAATTAGATAAATAAATGAATACATCCCTCAGAAGTTATCAGCTCAGTTTTTCCTGCATTTAGTTTGCTCTATACATTTTTCATTTAAAAATTAATCACATAAGTCCCTGTGGCATATCCCATTTTCACCTTGTACTGTATTATTTCACCGCTCATATGTTTATGTCTTACATTCTAAGATGGATCATGAGTCCTCTGAAGCAGACCTTATATTCCTTTATAAGCCGCTCAGTATTCAAACGCTCAAAGCAAGTTAACATTGTTCAGCAGACTACAAATAGCTGGTGCAAGTTTATCTGCCTCCCCTTCATGAAGGTCCCAAAGCCCCACTGGGGGAAATTACAGAGTTCCTCCTCTAAAGCCCAGGATAACAAAATTCCCAAATTCAGTTGCCCTCTATTCTGTTTCTCAATGTACAGGATCATTGCCAATATGGCAGACTAAAATCAACGCAAATACAGAGGAGTTAGCAGGTCATTGGAAGTAAAAGTGATGTTGAAGAACTCAGGGATGGTCTAAGTCAACTCCCTCATTTTGGCCATGTGTTCCATGGCCAACCCCCAAAGTGAAAATGTTTGCTTAAGATCACAGAGCAAAAAAAAAAAAAAAACAAAAAAAAAAAACACCACAGAGCAACTGCAGGAACTCAGAGATCTTAACTAATGGAACTCTGTTCCTTGTGGACCTTACAATCTCTTGGACGAAGGATATTGCTTCAGTAATGACTTTACTTTTTATTAACTAGATTTAAAATTGTCAAACACTCCTCTTTCAATGCCCCCATCAGGAAACACAAAAGAAGAGGGATTGCTTTGAGTACAAAATGGTCAGGGGATTATGCTTCCCCTTTTGCACAGATCAAAGAGATGAAAGATTGGGTGTCAGAACTTGCACCACACAAGCCTTTTCTGAAGGAACTGAAAGATTTTATTGTGCTCTATGAAAGTTAGTGATTGAATTTCAAAAAGAAAATAAAAGTGACGAATATTTCCCCTTGAATGCAGAGACTCCAGCTAAGTTTACTCTTTCATGCTAAACTCCTGATATTAGATGATAAACTCGGTACAGATCGGAACACCATTTACCAGCTGGATCCCAGAGGTTCCTGGAGCCTATGCTCAGCATTTGGAACTCATCCTTCAATTACTGCCTTGAATCATAATAACTAGTGCTGTAGTTTGTCAGCTCCTTGAGGGCAGCAGCTGTGCTTTATTCTTACTTGCTTCCTAAGCATGTAAATCCCTTCAGGTCTCTCTTGTACTAACAGCCCTCCAGTGACTTCAAAAGTGAACTTAAAATAAATTCAAGCTCCTTACCATGGCCTCCAAGGCACTAAAATAATCTAGCCCAGCCACCCCTGTGGCTTACGCTTACGCTGTTCTTTCCTTACTCAGCTCCAGTCACTGGGGCCTTCTCCCTGGTCCTTGAACATGCCAGGCTTGTCTGGTGTCCGCGGATGCTGCTCCCGTTCTGCGGATGCTGCATGCCAGGGATGCTCTGCTCCAAGATCTTCAGATAATGACCCTTTCTCACCACTAAGGTCTCAGTTCAAATATGTCCTCTGAGAGGTCTTCAAAGCACACTCTATCACCTCCACCCACATTTACTTCTTTTTTTTTTCCTTAAGGACAATTCACATTTGTTTGCTGATGACTCTTTAACTAAATGTACTTCAAATATACAAGAAGTTAAAGAGCCTGTCAGGTAAAGCCATCCCTTGCCAACAGTTAAATGTGGTCCCTGAAGCATAACTTGAACATCCTCTTCAAGCGGAGGTGGCTCTGACCCTCACTCTAAATTTAGCAGAAGTTAAGGAGTCTGTCAGGTGAAGCCATTTGCTGCTAATGGCTAGGGATGGTCTGTGAAGAGTAACAAACAGCTGCTGGTGGTTTATTTCTTCTACAGCAGATTTCAATAACTGAAGTTATCTTCTATATTTCTGGTTTTATTTGCTTATTGTCTGTCTTGATCCTCTGGAATGTAAGCTCTCTGAGAACAGAGATCTCATCTTGTTCACCACTACATTCCCAACTCCTAAAAGGAGGCCTGGCATTTAGTGGGTATTCAACAAGCAGTCAATTAACGCAGCTCCCACCTTGCCTTATCCCACAGTGTCATAGGCAGAGAAGCTGAAATCATATGGGAAAGAGAGAGGATGGCCATCTAGTTTACATTCAAGACTCTACAAACATGGTGGCATCCAATACATGGCCGATAGAAAGACAGGTTATTTAAACAGTTATCTGTGAAGCTCAGATAACTGTCTGAAGGACAGATATCTGGTCCTTAAGCACCACTGCCGTCTTGAAAATGATGGTCAAAAAATTGTATGCAGAACTTGAAGAAGTTCCTTTTCAAAAGGTTTTTTTCCCCTTTATATTTAGATGTTTCATTGGTTTGAAATAGAAAGAGCACTGGACTAGTTAGAAATAGCAACTAGGTTTATATCATGTGGGTCAATATGAACTGATAGATTATAGCTGTCTGGAGGACTAAAGGCAGAGGTATTCCAAGAATAAACCCAAATTCACAATGTCTGCTCTGCTGCTGGGGAAATGGCTGTGTGAATGACACTGAGTTTCAAGGTTTTCCTGTTCTGATGGACTGCCTTCTGTCACCAAAAAAAAAAAAAAAAAAGCAAAGTGCCGTAGACAGGGGCTCTGGGAAAGTGGTTTAATTGAATTATACAACTATCCGGGCAAATTAAATCCAACAGGATTTTCACTTTCTCCTTATAGTAAATAAATCATAAAGAAATGGACATGGGGGCTTCCCTGGTGGAGCAGTGGTTAAGAATCCACCTGCCAATGCAGGGGACACGGGTTTGAGCCCTGGTCCAGGAAGATCCCACATGCCGCGAAGCAACTAAGCCCGTGCGCCACAACCACTGAGCTTGCGCTCTGAAGCCCGTGAGCCACAACTACTGAGCCCATGTGTCACAACTACTGAAGCCTGCGTGCCTAGAGCCTGTGCTCTACAACAAGAGAAGCCACTGCAATGAGAAGCCCATGCACCACAATGAAAAGTAGCCCCTGCTCGCCGCAACTAGAGAAAGCCCGCACACAGCAACGAAGACCCAGTGCAGCCATAAATAAATAAATAAATAAATAAATAAAATTTATTTTAACAAAGAAGAAATTGACATGGCTCCACCATATTTAGCATGTGACTCTGGACAGCTCATAACCTCTCTAAGCTTCAGTTCTCTCTGCTCTAAATTAGCTCAAATAACTTCCACCTATGTAAGTCATTAAGGAAACTAATAAAAAATATCAAGTCAAAACCTACATAATTATCCTATATAAATGTATAGTTATCTGTGGGAATCTGGAAACCTCCAGGCCATACTTGCTTCCTCTGTGACACAAATTTTCTTAGCTTTACCCTCTGGCAAATTTGGGGTGCTGTCATATGGCCCCTTATCTCCCCCAGCAAGCACCAATGTCATTTCTTTAATAAATTTATTTATTTATGTTTGGCTGCATTGGGTCTTTGTTGCTGTGCGCGGGCTTTCTCTAGTTGCTGCGAGTGGGGGCTTCTCATTGCGGTGGCTTCTCTTGTTGCAGGGCACGGGCTCTAGGCACGCGGGCTCAGTAGTTGTGGCTCGTGGGCTCTAGAGTGCAGGCTCAGTAGTTGTGGCGCACGGGCTTAGTTGCTCTGCAGCATGTGGGATCTTCCCAGACCAGGGCTCGAACCCGTGTCCCCTGCACTGGCAGGCGGATTCTTAACCACTGAACCACCAGGGAAGTCCCACCCATGTCATTTTAAAGTGGGCTGTAAGCTTTGCTGTGCACATAAGCCAAAAGCTCTCAGATGCCTCTTGATACCACCCAGTCAGTAGATTCCAGGCCTTACCTGGCAAATATCTTGCCTCAACTAGGAATTTGTTTCGGACTACAAATTATTATCTGGGAAGCTGGTAGATTTATTAGCTTAATTAATTCTGGGCAAGTAAACAATAGTTTCTTAGGGATTAAAGTTTTAGGCTCGAGACTCTATTTTGGCGGTGGGTGGGGTGAGGGAGCGGGTCAGATGGGCACTGTGTGTATTTTTCTGTTCCCAAGTTTGTGTGCCTTTCATCTTCTGGCCAGTGTTCAGACTTGCTGCCAGTTTTTGATAAAACATTCAAAAGGAAAATGAGAAGGAAGGCATCAGGGAAACAGAAACAGAACAAAATGGTAAGAAATTCTTTAAGAAGTCCAGGAGCAGACAGGGAGCAGGAAGCAGAAGGCTGTGCTGACTGACAAGAGATGGAAAATCACCGAACCATATTAGACCTCACTTGTATTGACATGTGCTAACTGAAGTGAACAGCTGGGGTAAAGCTACTGAGCATCTTATTTTGGAGTTTGGCAGGGGACCGAACTCTTTGCAAAGCAGACAGCTATGACAGGATTTAACAGGTCTACTGCAAAGCAAAAATGGAGTCAGCTCAGCCCAGCGACTGAAGTATTGCAATGGGTCGTTACTTTGGTGAGACACTCTGCTTTTATGGAAGGGACACCCACGGGCTCTCCTTTAATATCACCGTATTTAAAGTAACGTGAGCCTGCCTCTCGATTCCCTTCGCTGGAGTCAGGACGGTAATTTCGCAGCATGTTTGTGCAGGTGATAGGCTACATCTGAGGCTCTGCCAGAAGAACCTGATCAACAACACAGAAAAGAAGAATTTACACAGCAATGCTCCTTCTAAAAACACACATGAACTGAAAACTTCTTCTGCATCAATCACTGTGCTAAATCCTTTTGTATGGCTTACCTCACAGTAACCCCATGTGGTTGGTACTATGATTATCTTAGTTTTGCAGGTGGGGCAGAGGTTTGGCGACATGAAGTCATCTGCCCCGAGGCAGAGTTAGTGGCAGAGGCAGAAGTACACCCAAATGTGTCTGACACTCAAGCCTGGGCTATTATTCCCCATGAGATCCTACCGTTACCATTATCTCCACACACCAGTGCCACATGTGGGAATCCCTGGGTCTGCTTCTGCTCTGGTTGCTTCACTCTTTGCCTCAGTGTTTAACATCTATCGCATTCACATTTGTCTCCAAACGTTTTCCTATGATCTTGATGCAGCCCACAGGTTTTTATGAGCTGGTGCTGGGTTTTTAAGTGATTCTCCCCTCGGTGGGGAGGAAAAAAAAAAACAACTGTTGGAAGTAGAGAAAGAGGGAGGGCTGATTTCCACTCCACGTCCTTAGGAGGACAAGTGGACCTGGGCACCCGAAGGAAAGGCTGGGTTGACGGGGGCTTTGTGCCACACTCCAGCTCTATAAGGAAGTCCCACTGTTTCTGGAGGGAGCATTGGCCTCTCTAATTCTGGAGTCCTGTGAATGCAGACAGAAAAAAGATTATACCTTGTTCTCATTTGCCTTCCTGCAGTTTAGCACGCCATTCAATTATAGATGCAGACGACAAGTTACAGTAGTATAAGCAGTACCTATGGCTCTGTCGCCCACAGAGTTTAGATATTTTCATAGCACACTGCAGATGCTGTAGATAGTGCAGAGTATCATCTGTGCTGAAAAGGTGAATCCGATATTTACTGAGCGCCCATTGTGTGAATTCTTTACTGCCAGCTCAGTATCATTCTCTTTCCTGTCTGTGCTCCCTGTATCCCATGGAAAAAGCAGGGGAATAATACATTCTCCCAAATCCCTTAAAAGGAGGATTCTAGGTAAGATCCTGCTAAAAGGAGGCACAGTATGAGATTTGGAAGGCGACCAAGAGGGGAAGCTACTGTCTCCTTGTGACGGCTGTTGGCTGACTTGAGGTCTGCATCAGCTTTGGGGCAGTCTGATGTGATTCATCCACTTAGATGCTGCTGGGGGTTTTGGCTGCTGTTTTGTGAAATTTCTGTAGCACCCTGACCTTAGGAAAGCTAGCAAGGATCTTTCCTGATCCTCCTTCCCAAGTTCTTCTAAAGATTCTGCAAATCACTAGGTTGAATCCCTTCTAGTTTGAAATACCCAGAGGGGTTTCTGTCCTGACTGACCTATACACGTGCTGTAGGCTGGGAAGAAATTAGTTAATAGCAGGAGAGAAATAATAGTATATCAGTTAAGATTCTAAAGAAACAGATGGGGTAAGGGAAGAGCGTTTAACAAAGGGACTGTTTACAAAGATATGAGGGCGTTTAAGGGAAACCAGGAATGAATAATAACAGGATGAGCAGAAGCAGGCGCTTATCACCTAACAGCCAGAAGGGGCAAGGGGAGGAAGCAGTTACCGGAGCATAGAGAGAGCTGTAGCTGTAGGGAAAGAGATGTTCCTTTCTGCAGGCGTTGTGGTCCATGCAGGGAAGGAACCAGGGGACAAAACACCCCAGCATTTTTCAGTCTTCCAACTCTTTTATCTTCTGCTAATACCCACTGTCTTAGCCAATTGCATCGGAGGGCAGGGGAGTCCGGCTGCTGCGGTGAACAGGGGTTTATTTTTCTGGGGGCACGGAGTGGGGAAAGGGTAGAAGGGGATGTGGAAGGGAAAGTAGAGACTGTCCTGCGAAGTGATGAGAACAGACATCACTATAGGGAAACCTTTTTCATGGTTCAGGTTAAAGAAAGAGGAGAAATAAACTCTGATTACATCATAATGTCATAAATAACTTTTCCTAGGGTGACCAAAGTTATTCAACTCTTAGTCATATTTCAATGTGTCAGTAAAGTAGCTTTATCAGTAAGAAATGAAGCAGAAGAACTTGATTTTGAAACAGCTTTTGAAACAAACAAGATTTTGAAACAGCTCATGAAACTCTGCTGGTTGCTTGATGTACATTTTCCCTCTGTTAAGTTCTCAATTTCACCCAAATAGACATTAGGGACATTGACTAGCTCTGTGGTCTGTGAAATAAGGAGTTGTCCAAAGATATTCTCAAAGGATGTTTCAGACTCAAACGTGCCATCACTCTATGTGTTCTAGAGCTGGTTGCACATGGCTTTATGTGAAGTTCATTGTGATGACCAGTAACCAGTTATTCATATTTTCCTATAGGAAATCAAACACTTTATCTGGTGGCTGTCCTGTTAATGACTGAGGTCCAAAACATTTGGATTTTCTGACTAAGACTGAATAGAATTAAACTACAGGGGCATTGGAAATAGTCAGGTACTGTATGTATTAAATGAAATATATATACATATATATATATTTTTTATTCTCTACCCCAGATTCATGAATTCTCTTTGTAGGAATATCTTTCCACTGACTTTATCTAGAAAAGAGCAGGGAATTATAACATCTTGCCAGTTCTTTTAAAGAAGTCATTGGATGCACTATAATTGACCCTCATCAATTTTTTTCCAAAACAATCCTACTTACTCTCCCACCCATCAATCTCATCCTTGTTTGCTTCCAAGAGCCCTAGTCCTTAATTTATACAATGCTATAAAGAGACAGGGCAAGAATGAGATAGAAATGAGGGCCAGTGGGGAAGAGAGCTAAACATCCAAACCTTACATTACATTTTAATGGAATGGAAACCTTATTATTTGGCACATGTGTGCGCATGTGTGTATTCACCTGGCATGCTGGTTTCACATATACATGTGGGAAGTGAAGCCTCTCTTTGTTGCTGGTACACTCAAAATTGTCTAATCACAGAAATTTTCTAATCGCAGCATTAACAGAAGGAGAAGGAAAAGTCAGTTCTGTGATAACTTTTTAACATTCATTACCACATTTTCTTTATTGTTATCATAATTTAATCTTTGGCCCATTGGCCCATTTGAAAACCTAATGAGAGCAATGGGAAGAGACGGATAGTTGTAAAGCCATGTACTTTACAAGGCCCCCGAACTTCAGAGGCACTCCCAGGTCTGATGACATCACAAGAGGTTTCTGGAGAGAAATTATATGTAGGAAAAACAGAACTATCAGTGCTACCTCCTTCAGCCCTCAGAGCGTGCTGTTTCCTGTCCACCAAAGACCCCAGATCCAGGACCTGTCTTATCCTTTAGGTCTCTGCTTAAAAGTCTTTTCCTCAGAGGGGCCATTTTTGACCACAGCTTAAAGTAACCCCCAGGCACTCTTTAACCCTAATCTTGTTCCATTTTCTTTATAACACTATTTCTTGTGTCACTGGGAATTTGAGTATTATTGCTGTCACCCTGCAGTAGAAAATATACACAATAAGAACAAACATATCACTTGACTTGTAGCCCCATAGCCTAGAATAGTGCCTGGCACAGTTGAATGGATAAATGAATGGTGGGGAAAATCAAGTCAAGGAGGGGAAATTTGCAAGCTAAAACAGTGTTATACTTGTTAATCTGCTTCTTCTAGAATGCTGAGTCTAAGCTCTTTGAGAAGATATCCTAAATCCAAAGGATATCTTAGTATATGCACATATCTCATTAAATCATGGAGCAACAATGTTCCTTGAGATACAACAGCTATTTTATGTGAAATCAAAATGCTCAGGAGACACAGGATTTGAGGTTTTGGTCTCACTCCCTGTTACACATCTCCAGAAACCAAGGAAAGAAATCAAGCCATTCTCCTTCTTCTGTGGTTTCACATATTTCCCTTCTTATCCTTTTTACTGGCCTTTAAATATGTAGATGATTTTCAAATAAATTTACTAAAATAAACTAAAACATTCTCAAATATATATAAAATCCCACATTCTGAATTTATTTTCCTGCTAACTCATACACTAAGATTCTTAAGTATTAATTTGGTTTCATTTCTCCCTTTGTTTCTTCCCTTTTTTATGACTCTTTGGTATGTATCCTGGTTATAAAACTGCAGCAGTGAAATTATACAGGCAGGAAGGACAATGAAGAGAGGGGATGCTATGATGGATGAGGATGTGAGTGAACACACCCCCAAACAAGAAGTTACCCATGAGCACTGTATTGACTTAGCAATTCTTAAAAGCCCAAGTCCAATAGATCTACACTTGAAATCCAAATCTACTATTACTAGCTATGCAAATTACTTAATCTCGTTGTGCCTCAGATAACTCGTTGTCAAATGGCAATAATAATACCTAGCAAGGTTGTTGTGAGGATTAAGTATTATGTCAAGCTCTTAGGACAGAGACTGATATATAATGAATGTTTAAAGAAAATCCTCAAATTTGAAAATAAGCACAACATAGAGCTTGGGGTCTCCATTCAGAAAAATGTGGGTGTATCTACAGGGTTGCATGTAGACTGGAAAGAGAGAGTGAAACCAAGGGAAGCCTCGATTAATCTGAGTAAGAAAAACACAGGGGAGGATATTTGTCTTTTCTCCTGAGATGGAGGCAGGTTGGAGTCCAAACTGGTGAAAATGAAGAATATTTTAAGAGCAACTGCTTATAGTTCTATAACATCAACATAGTTCACTTCCTGCCTTCATAACTTTGGCTACACACACAAAAGTCTTAGTGAACTTTTTGTGTACATGCATGTGCAAATCCAGGCATGGAGTCTAGCTCCATGTCTAGATTGTCTAGCTGGGGTCAGCACTGCGGGAAAATGAAAAGCTTTTGCACAGCAAAGGAAACAAAATGAAAAGACAACCCACAGAATGGGAGAAGATACTTGTAAATGATGGGACTGACAAGGGATTAATCCCGAAAATTTACAAACAGCTCATGAGACTCAATATCAAAAAAACAAACAACCCAATCAAAAAATGGGCAGAAGATCTAAACAGACATTTCTCCAAAGAAGACACGCAGATGGCCAAGAGGCACACGCAAAGATGCTCAGCATCACTAATTATCAGAGAAATGCAAATCAAAACTACAATGAGGCATCACCTCACACCAGTCAGAATGGCCATCACCAAAAAGTCTACAAACAATAAATGCTGGAGAGGGTGTGGAGAAAAGGGATCCCTCCTACACTGTTGGTGGGAATGTGAATTGGTAGAGCCACTATGGAAAATAGTATGGAGGTTCTTTAAAAAACTAAAAATAGAGCTACCATATGATCTAGCAATACCACCCCTGGGCATATACCCAGAGAAAACCATGGTTCGAAAGGATACATGCACCTCAATGTTCATTGCAGTGCTGTTTACAATAGCCAAGACATGGAAGCAACCTAATGTCCATCAACAGATGCATGGTTAAAGAAGATGTGGTCGTATATACAATGGAATATTACTCAACCATTAAAAGGAATGAAATAATGCCATTTGCAGCAACATGGATAGACATGGAGATTTTCATATTAAGTGAAGTAAGTCAGACAGAGACAGACAAATATCATATGATATCACTTATACGTGGCATCTAAAAAAAAATGGTATAAATGAACTTATTTACAAAACAGAAACAGACTTACAGACACAGAAAACAAATTTATGATAACCAAAGGGGAAAGGTGGGTGGCGGAGGGATAAATTGGGAGTTTGGGATTGACATATACACACTCTATATTTAAAACAGATAACCAGCAAGGACCTACTGTATAGCATAGGGAACTCTACTCAATAGTCTGTAATAACCTAAATGGGAAAAGAATTTGAAAAAGAATAGATATATGTATAACTGAATCACTTTGCTGTACACCTGAAACTAACAAAACATTGTAAATCAACTATAGTCCAATATAAAATAAAAATTAAAAAAAAAAAGAAATGAAAACGTTTTGGTTTGAATGTAGCTTTGTATGGTTCTAGAGCTCACGTTCTTAACTCCTAAACTCTGCTGCTTCACTTCCAGCCATGGCCCCTAAAGTCCTAGTGGTAAATTTGCCTCTTTGTAGGATATGATCCTTTGTGGTAAGTCAAAGTCATATGTGTAAGCCAAAGTCATCAGAGTTAACTTACTAACACCTGAGAATGTAGAGCCAGTTTATCTAAATAATGTTTCTGGCATCTTTGAATTTAAAGGAAAAGGATTATTTGCAAAGAAACCCAGCTCAGTACCAAAAAAGGTTAACATCAAAGCTCCCCCTCCCCCACCCCGCCTAAAGGAGTGAACAGTTTCATCCTTGTTCAGGGCCAACATCATGCAACAGGACTTGTCTGTTGCACAGGGTCCCACACTAAGAAGGAACCACTTGGTTTAAAACTCTGCTGTCAGTTTTGAAATTCTTAATAACTTAATCTTCGAATTTGTGTTTTGTAAGTGAAGGTCAAGGAGACAATGGAGTGTTATGGTGAGCAGAGGAGATAAGTGCAATATGCATGTCCACAATTCATTTTGCACTGGGTCCCGCAAGTTTTGTAGCTGGTTCTACACTTTCCCACAATGAAAGGTAGGCTTTCATAAAAATGAATGAAATCATGCCATTTGCAGCAACATGGATGGACCTAGAGATTATCATACTAACTGAAGTCAGAAAGAGAAAGACAAATACCATATGATATCACTTATATGTGGAATCTAAAATACGACACAAATGAACTTATCTACGAAACAGAAACAGACTCACAGACATAAAGAACAGACTTGTGGTTGCCAAGGATGGGGGTAGGTGGGGAAGGGATGGATTAGGAGTTTGGGATTAGCAAGTGCAAACTATTATATATAGAATAGATAAACAACAAGGTCCTACTGTACAGCATAGGGAACTATATTCAGTATCCTGGGATAAACCATATTAGAAAAGAATATGAAAAAGAATGTGTGTATATATATATATATATATATATATATATATATATATGTGTGTGTGTATATATATATATATAAAACTGAATCACTTTGCTGAACAGCAGAAATTTACACACCATTGTAAATCAACTATACTTCAATAAATTTTAAAAAAGGTAGGCTTTAACGCATAACTAGCAACTAAGCATTCTTCTATCCACCTACGCAACTGATTAAAATGGTTTTCCCCCAACCAGGAACCAGAGAACCCTCTTTTACCAGTATGTGACATGCTGTGGTTAACTGAATATAATGCAAGACCCTGTAGCCCACGTTCCCGAGGTTCTTTAAAACATGGATGATATGTCTTTGGCTCTGGGACAATGTCCTAATTTTTAATATTTGATACAGTTCAACTCAATAAATGTTTATGGTTTTGGCTTCCAAGCCTGTTGGGAAAAGAAAAAGAATTAGATTTGAATGACCCTTAGGCCAGTGGATGCTCCTACAAAGTTGCTGGCCCTCAGACCTCAAGGACAGGAATGGAAAAGACCACAGGTATCCTTCGCTAGTGATGATTTATACCTTGCTCTGGTTATGTGTGATTCCTTTCTAGTGCTTGTACCAACATTTGCATTTGTCTACAAGGGACAGTTTTAATGATCTGGACTGGACTGGATGTTTAAGGGCATGTTTTTTAATTCCTAGTATCTGCAATTAAAATGATAATCACTTAAAAGGAGAGAAAGCTGAGCTCAAAAATTGAACATATGTAGATGTTTGGGCTACAGGGAATCAATCTCCCATTAGGATGCTAATAAATGCAGAACATCCCCATCCTTAATTAATTAGTTAACTAAACAGAAAGGCTTGGGTGAAAGAGAAGCATGATTCTTTAACATGGAAAATCAAGAAGCCTGGATGAATAACAATTACATAATTAACGAATAATAAAGAACATTTGAGTTACAATTAATCCTTATTGGCAGCTCAGTGACATCCACCAGAATCTGTTTCATTTCATTGTGAACTGGGCCTTTCAAGTTTAAACAATTTTAACACTTGGTCTCTAATATAAATCTACTTATTAAAAATGTTCAAGATTAACATGATACATTTAGCTACAAGAGCAAGGCCAATTAAGAAACTAATTTGGTCAAGTAAAGATGTATTATTCTCCATGCTTGAATATAAAGGATTCTATTGCTTGAATTCAGTATGTTACTTTGTAAAAATAGTTATTCTACTCATAAGTTATAACGAGGAAGACAGATGCAGCTGAAGATTAGGGAGGCTGTAGTCCTGGTAAAAGTAGTTAAGAAGCTTGATAATGAGACTGTATTACTTAGGGTTCTTCAGAGAAACAGGACCGATAGGATGTACATATATATACATACGTACAGATAGAGAGTATATGAGTATAGGTGTGTGTGTGTGTGTGTGTGTGTGTGTGTATGGTGTGTCTATATGTATGTATCTCTCTATCTATATCTATCTATCTATCTATATATATAAAGAGCTTGGTTTTAAGGAATTGGCTCATACGATTATGGGGGCTGTCTGAATTCTGCAGGCCAGCAGGTTGGAGAGTCAGGGAAGAGCTGCTATTGCCACTGCAGTCTGGAGGCAGAATCCCTTCTTCCTTGAGGGACCTCAGCCTTTTTTTTTTAAAGGCCTCCAACTGATTGAATAAGGCCCACTCACATTATGGTGAGTAAGCTGCTTTACTTAAAGTCTACTGATTTACACGTTACTCACATCTAAAAACCACCTTCACAACAACTACACTAGTGTTTGACCAAAAACTGAATATCGTGGCCCAGACAAGTTGACACATAAAACTAACCTCACAGTGTGTATAGACTAAATTGAAATCCCCAATCCCTGGGGTTCCGATGTAATTGGCCTGGGATCAGACTAGGCATCAGAAACTCTCAACCACCCTCCCCAACTACTGTCCCCCACCTCCCTCTACACTCTATGCCTACCTGTGATTCTAATATATATCAAAGTTTGAAAACCAAGGATTGGAAGTCCGACAGAGATACTAAAATTAGGTTTCCTAAAATTAGGAGAGGGAAAAGGAAAGGCAATTATAGAGAATTTTGTAAAGTCAAAATAGAGAATTTTAGGGCAAAACTAAACAAAACCCTAGAATTGAAAACAAACAGGGACTTCCCTGGGGGTGCAGTGGTTAAGAAACCGCCTGCCAATGCAGGGAACATGGGTTCGAACTCTGGACCAGGAAGATCCCACATGCCGCAGAGCAACTAAGCCCATGTGCCACAACTACTGAGCCTGCGTTCTAGAGCCCACGAGCCACAACTACTGAGCCCACATGCCAAAAATACTGAAGCCTGTGCACCTAGAGCCCGTGCTCCGCAACAAGAGAAGCCACCACAATGAGAAGCCTGCACACCACAGCGAAGAATAGCCCCCGCTCACCACAACTACAGAAAGCCTGCATGCAGCAATGAAGACCCAATGCAGCCAAAAATAAATAAATAAATTTATTAAAAAAAAGAAAATGTCCTACCTGAGTCTGGAATTTAACTCCAAATCCAATGGTTTTTTCTCATAATCTTCCTAGATCTAGCTAGATTTTAAATTCTAACATGCCTGAACCCACAAAATTAAGTGTCTCTGTCCATCACATAGGGAGATCTAATTACTAGATTTTAAAGAAATTAAACTTTCAAAATGTCATTTGGTAAGATTCCACATTATGGTGATTGAAAAGAAATCTTATGACCTGTGTGTTGGTTCTCCACAAACTTGGAGGGAATGTTGCAGAAGCAATTCTGGAAGGCAACACTTTGGCCAACGTTTTCCAGAGTGGATTCTGTGGAACATCAGTCCTTGAAGAGTTGCACTTTGAAGGTGGCTTCTTGGCCAATTATGTTTGAAAACATTTCACATTACAGACTCCAATCCCTAGAGATTCATAATTTATTTTTGAAAATAAAATCTTCAATAAATCCTACTGGAGAGAAACCTGTTCAACTGTGTTTGATTTAGCGTTTCTCAAATCCAACATGTACTTCTATTTCACCCCAAGCAATGCATATTAATATCCCCAAAAGAACAATTTAGAAAGCGCATTTAAACAATTAAAGATGAAAACCAAAGATCTTTAGAATCAAGAAAAATAACTGCATGATTTGCACTGCATTTAGAGAATTGAATAAAACAGTCACGGTTGGATGATTCCTTAAAGAAGCCTGGGCACATTCCCAACTTGCTGGGTCACTGAGCTAAATCCCTAGTGCTGAGGTTATTACTGCTCCCTTCATCCCACCCCTGGAATGGCACAAATTGGTCATGTAGGTGAACCCACAAACCAAAAGACAAATTGTTCGCTGCCTTTGCTAAAGCAGAAATGGTTTCCTTGGTAAAACTATCACTGGAAAACAATGCTGAGAAAATAACACTTTAACCCTTACACAAAACACTTAACTGGGACTGATTTAAATGTGTTGAAAGAGTGAGGATTTGAATCCGTGCCCTTATGAGCCATCGTCGTGGAAGAGAGCACTTGGTTTCCCGAGGCACCCCTTTCCCCTTTGCAAGTGGAGCCTAGATACAGAATGTCACCATCATTTGCCTTGGATTCCATCAAACAAGCCTTCTGACAGGTCTCCCATCCTCTAGGTTTCTCCTGGCTTCAGTCCATCTTCTCCAGGTTGACCCAGCCCTGTGGCTGACAGCGTCTTGGTACTCCAGCCAGATGTCAGGCCTGAGCCTCCGAGGTGGGAGAGCTGAGTTTAGGACATTGGTCCACCAGAGACCTCCCAGCCCCTCGTAATATCAATCAGCGGGAGCTCTCCCAGAGATCTCCATCTCAGTGCTAAGACCTAGCTCCACTCAATGACCAGCAAGCTCCAGTACTGGACACCCCATGCCAAACAACTAGCAAGACAGGAACACAAACCCACCCATTAGCAGAGAAGCTGCCTAAAATCATACTAAGTTCACAGACATGTCAAAACACATGACCATATGTGGTCCTGCCACCAGAAAGACAAGATCCAGCTTCATCAACCACAACACAGGCACCAGTCTCCTCCACCAGGAAGCCTACGCAACCTACTGAACCAACCTTACCCACTGGGGGCATACACCAAAAACAATGGGAACTATGAATGTGCAGGCTGTGAAAAGGAGACCCCAAACACAGTAAGTTAAGCAAAATGAGAAGACAGAGAAACACACAGAAGATGAAGGAGCAAGGTAAAAACCCACCAGACCTAACAAATGAAGAGGAAATAGGCAGTCTACCTGAAAAAGAATTCAGAATAATTAGAGTAAAGATGATCCCAAACCTTGGAAATAGAATGGAGAAAATACAAAAAAGTTTTAACAAGGATCTAGAAGAACTAAAGAGCAAACAAACACTGATGAACAACACAATAAATGAAATTAAAAATTCTCTAGAAGGAATGAGCAGCAGAATAACTGAGGCAGAAGAACGGATAAGTGACCTGGAAGATAAAATAGTGGAAATAACTACTGCAGAGCAGAATAAAGAAAAAAGAATGAAAAGAATTGAGGAGAGTCTCAGAGACCTCTGGGACAACATTAAACACGATAACATTCGAATCATAGGGGTCCCAGAAGAAGAAGAGAAAAAGAAAGGGACTGAGAAAATATTTGAAGAGAGTATAATTGAAAACTTCCATAATATGGGAAAGGAAATAGTCAAGTCCAGGAAGCGCAGAGTCCCATACAGGATAAATCGAAGGAGAAACAACATGACAAGACACATATTGATCAAACAATCAAAAATTAAACACAAAGAAAAAATATTAAAAGCAGCAAGGGAAAAGCAACAAATAACATACAAGGGAACCCCATAATGTTAACAGCTGATCTTTCGGCAGAACCTTTGCAAGCCAGAAGGAACTGGCAGGACATATTTAAAGTGATGAAAGGGAAAAACCTACAACCAAGATTACTCTACCCAGCAAGGATCTCATTCAGATTCGACCAAGAAATTAAAACCTTTACAGACAAGCAAAAGCTAAGAGAACTCAGCACCACCAAACCAGCCTTACAACAAATGCTAAAGGAACTTTTCTCTAGGCAGAAAACACAAGAGAAGGAAAAGACATACAATGACAAACCCAAAACAATTAAGAAAATGGTAATAGGAACATACATATCAGTAATTACCTTAAATGTAAATGGATTAAATACTTGAGCCAAAAGACATAGACTGGCTGAATGGATACAAAAAAAGACCCATATATATGCTGTCAACAAGAGACCCAATTCAGACCTAGGACATGTACAGACTGAAAGTGAGGGGATGGAAAAATATTCTATGCAAGTGGAAATCAAAAGAAAACTGGAGTAGCAATTCTCATATAAGACAGAATAGACTTTAAAATAAAGACTATTACAAGAGACAAAGAAAGACACTACATAATGATCAAGGGATCAATCCAAGAAGAAGATATAACAATTGTAAATATTTATACACCCAACATAGGAGCACCTCAATACATAAGGCAAATGCTAACAGCCATAAAAGGGGAAATTGACAGTAACAAAATCATAGTAGGGGATTTAACACCACACTTTCACCAATGGACAGATCATCCAAAATGAAAATAAATAAGGAAACACAAGCTTTAAATGACACATTAAACAAGATGGACTTAACTGATATTTATAGGACATTCCATCCAAAAACAACAGGATACACTTTCTTCTCAAGTGCTCATGGAACATTCTCCAGGGTAGATCATATCTTGGGTCACAAATCAAGCCTTGGTAAATTTAAGAAAACTGAAATCATATCAAGTATCTTTTTCCACCACAGGCTATAAGACTAGATATCAATTACAGGAAAAAAAACTGTAAAATATACAAACACATGGAGGCTAAACAATACACTACTAAATAACCAAGAGATCACTGCAGAAATCAAAGAGGAAATCAAAAAATACCTAGAAACAAATGACAATGAAAACAAGATGACCCAAAACCAATGGAATGCATAAAAGCAGTTCTAAGAGGGAAGTTTATAGCAATACAATCCTACCTCAAGAAAAATCTCAAATAACCTTACACCTAAAGCAATTAGAGAAAGAACAACAACAACAAAAAAAAAACCCCAAAGTTAGCAGAAGGAAAGAAATCATAAAGATCAGATCAGAAACAAATGAAAAAGAAATGAAGAAAACGATAGCAAAGATCAATAAACCTAAAAGCTGGTTCTTTGAGAAGATAAACAAAATTGATAAACCATTAGCCAGACTCATTAAGAGAAAAAGGGAAAAGACTCAAATCAATAGAATTAGAAATAAAAAGGAAAAGTAACAACTGACACTGCAGAAATACAAAGGATCATGAGCGATTACTACAAGCAACTCCATGCCAATAAAATGGACAACCTGGAAGAAATGGACAAATTCTTAAAAAAACACAACCTTCCGAGACTGAACCAGGAAGAAATAGAAGATAAAAACAGATTAATCATAAGCACTGAAATTGAAACTGTGATTTAAAAACTTTCCAACAAACAAAAGTTTGTTGGTGAGCAGATGGCTTCACAGGCGAATTCTACCAAACATTTAGAGAAGAGCTCACACCCATCCTTCTCAAACTCTTCCAAAATATAGCAGAGGGAGGAACACTCCCAAACTCATTCTATGAGGCCACCATCACCTGGATACCAAAACCAGACAAAGATGTCACAAAAAAAGAAAACTACAGGCCAATATCAGTGATGAACACAGATGCAAAAATCCTCAACAAAATACTAGCAAACAGAATCCAACAGCACATTAAAAGGATCATACACCATGGTCAAGTGGGATTTATCCCAGGAATGTAAGGATTCTTCAATATATGCAAATCAATCAATGTGATACACCATATTAACAAATTGAAGGGTAAAAACCATATGATAATCTCAATAGATGCAGAAAAAGCTTTCGACAAAATTCAACACCCATTTATGATAAAAACTCTCCCGAAAGTGGGCAGAGAGGGAAACTACCTCAATATAATAAAATCCATATATGAGAAACCCACAGCCAACATCATTCTCAATGGTGAAAAACTGAAACCATTTCCTCTAAGGTCAGGAACAAGAAAAGGTTGCCCACTCTCACCACTATTATTCGACATAGTTTTGGAAGTTTTAGCCACAGCAATCAGAAAGAAAAAGAAATAAAAGGATTCCCATTGGAAAAGAAGAAGTAAAACTGTCACTGTATGCAGATGACATGATACTACACATAGAGAATCCAAAAGATGCTACCAGAAAACTACTAGAGCTAATCAAAGAATTTGGTAAAGTAGCAGGACACAATATTAATGCACAGAAATCTCTTGCATTCCTATACACTAATGATGAAATATCTGAGAGAGAAATTAAGGAAACACTCCCATTTACCACTGCACCAAAAAGAATAAAACACCTAGGAATAAACCTACCTAAGGAGACAAAAGACCTGTATGCAGAACATTGTAAGACACTGATGAAAGAAATGAAAGACAATACAAACAGAAGGAGAGTTATATCATGTTCTTGGATAGGAAGAATCAACATTGTGAAAATGACTATACTACCAAAGCAATCTACAGATTCAATGCAATCCCTATCAAACTACCAATGGCATTTTTCACAGCACTAGAATAAAAAATTTCACAGTTTGCATGGAAACACAAAAGACACCAAATAGCCAAAGCAATCTTGAGAAAGAAAAACAGAGCTGGAGGAATCAGGCTCCCTGACTTCAAACTACAGTAAAAAGCTACAGTAATCAAGACAGTATGCTACTGGTACAAAAACAGAAATTAGATTAATGGAACAGGATAGAAAGCCCAGAGATAAACCCACGTACATATGGGCACCTAATTTATGACAAAGGAGGCAAGACCATACAATGGAGAAAAGACAGCCTCTTCAATAAGTGGTGCTGGGAAAACTAGACAGCTACATGTAAAAGAATGAAATTAGAGCACTCCCTCACACCATACACAAAAATAAACTCAAAATGGATTAAAGAGCTAAATGCAAGGCCAGAGGCTACAAAACTCTTAGAGGAAAACACAGGCAGAACACTCTATGACATAAATCACAGCAAGATCCTTTTTGACCCACCTCCTAGAGAAATGGAAATAAAAACAAAAATAAACAAATGGGACCTAATGAAACTTCAAAGCTTTTGCACAGCAAAGGAAACCATAAACAAGACAAAAAGACAACCCTCAGAATGGGAGAAAATATTTGCAAATGAAGCAACTGACAAAGGATAATCTCCAAAATTTACAAGCAGCACATGCAGCTTAGTATCAACAAAACAAACAACCTAATCCAAAAATGGGCAGAAGCCCTAAATAGACATTTCTCCAAAGAAGATATACAGACTGCCAACAAACACATGAAAGGATGCTCAACATCACTAATCACTTGAGAAATGCAAATCAAAACGAAAATGAGGTACCACCTCACATCGGTCAGAATGGCCATCATCAAAAAGTCTACAAACAATAAATGCCGGAATGGGTGTGCAGAAAAGGGAGTCCTCTCACTGTTGGTGGGAATGTAAATTGATACAGCCACTATGGAGAACAGTATAGAGGTTCCTTAAAAAACTACAAATAGAACTACCATATGACCCAGCAATCCCACTACTGGGCATATACCCCGAAAAAACCGTAATTCAAAAATAGTCATGTACCACAATGTTCATTGCAGCACTATTTACAATAGCCAGGACATGGAAGCAACCTAAGTGTCCATCGACAGATGAATGGATAAAGAAGATGTGGAACATATATACAATGGAATATTAGTCGGCCATAAAATGAAACGAAACTGAGTTATTTGTAGTGAGGTGCACGGAGCTAGAGTAAGTCATACAGAGTGAAGTAAGTCACAAAGAGAAATACAAATACTGTATTCTAACACATATATATGGAATCTAAAAAAAAAAAGTGATTCTGAAGAACGTAGGGGCAGGACAGGAATAAAGACGCAGACGTAGAGAATAGACTTGAGGACACGGGGAGGGGGAAGGGTACGCTGGGACGAAGTGAGAGAGTGGCATGGACATATATACACTACCAAATGTTAAATAGATAGCTAGTGGGAAGCAGCCGCGTAGCACAGGGAGATCAGCTCGGTGCTTTGTGACCACCTAGAGGGGTGGGATAGGGAGTGTGGGAGGGAGATGCAAGAGGGAGGGGATATGGGGATATATGTATATGTATAACTGATTCACTTTGTGATACAGCAGAAACTAACACACCATTGTAAAGCAATTATACTCCAATAAAGATGTTAAAAAAAACACACACACAAACAGTGAGCTTCTTAGTGGTGAACTAGATCAATATTTTGGACTATCTGAATTAGAAACTGGAATAGAAAAGCCAGTTCAGAGATCACTGTTTTTGGCTATTTCCATGAATCAAGGTGAGCTTTGCAGTGGGAGTTCAAGAAATTAGGGGCAAGCTGGCACATTGCCATCTGTTAGCACTTTGGGTAGCCTTTGTGCAAACCGCAAAAATGTACTCCTTCTGAGAACACAAATTAGAAAAATGCATCCCTTCCTCTGGGTTCTCAGCAACCTTCTGCCAGACCTTGGGCTTGAGACCGATTTCCCTCTCACTGGCCCCCTGGCTGGGTGCCTTTGTGTGGAGCAGAGTAATGTACCAATATATGTGAGGGTTAGGGGGTGGGGGTGAGTCTAAGCAGAGAGATAAGATATTCAGGACAGAGAAGAAGAGTGTGAAATGTAGCTCAAGCTGGGACGTTCAAACTTGTTTCAGATCTCAAAGGCTTTTGTACAGTGTGGTATACACATGACTAGTAGCAGGTATGGAAACCTTATGGCACGTTTTTTTGAGCTTAAGATAATTCTGGACTTCAGTTCTCCCTGAAAATGAGAAAATATTTCTATTATTTTATTTTAGTAGCAGAATGACTAGGACCAAAAGCCACTGTTGCATTAG
The DNA here is from genome assembly GCF_964270905.1 of Leucopleurus acutus. Lineage (NCBI taxonomy): Eukaryota > Metazoa > Chordata > Mammalia > Artiodactyla > Delphinidae > Leucopleurus > Leucopleurus acutus. The sequence goes on along the minus strand of NC_139145.1, from coordinate 55,854,935 downwards.
CAAACAGATTTTAGGGCATTCATTTATTCATTCGTTTACCCAGTATTAAACAAACTGAGCAGCTTCAATGAACAGAATGCTGTTCCCGTCCCAGAAGATACTGTGGAAAACAAGTTAAATAGTTTTCTTGTCCTTTCTGAGCTTATACTCTAGCAGAGGAGATGAGAATTAAATAATGACCATAAATGTGGGAGAGTCATGGCAGAGGGAACACGTGGAGGTGAGTAGGGAGACATCTCTCGCCACCCTGATTTGACTTCCTACAGTGAACAGGAGGTGCCCTGAAAAAAGGGACCCCAAGGACCAGTCATAGGCAAAAAAAGTAGAGAGAAAAGCTATAGAGAGCTTAGAGAATCCCAGAACAGGGAGAACTACTACATCATGTGATTGTTGAATAGATATTTGGACAAAGTGAAACATTTTAAAGGGCTTTTAAAGTTACACTATGGGTTGCAGTGTGATGAATTAGCCAGGAGCAAGACTGGAAACAGAGAACTGTGATAGTGGTAAAAGGGGTGGAGAAAAGTGATTGGATTGGAGTTCTGTTTAGCAGGTAGAGGCAGCTGGGTTGAATGGACATCTATCTGTTAAGAAGGAAGAATTAGGATAGAAGAAGTTGAAGCGAAAGTTTTCAAGGGTGATTTTCAAGTTGCTGGACAGGGGAACTTGGGGAACAACGGTGCCATTCAATGAGATATGGAAGCAATTCTGGAAGAGAAGCTTCTTCAATTAGAGTTCAGTTTGGTCATATTGGGTCTAAACAGTCTATGAGACATTCCAGTGGATATGAACAGTAGGTAGGAACATCTATGTCTGGAGCCATTGGAATGGATGATGAGACCAGCCAGAGAGAGGGCACACAGAGAAAGAAGTCAAGGGGCTGCAATGGGCTTGAAAGAAGAGAAGTCTACATAGGAACTACGAGCTGTCAGAGGGAAAAGAGTCAAAACAGGGTTTTGATGGTGCAGAATCCAAAGAAGGGCAGTCTTTCAAGAGGGAATTATGATTGGAGTCTAAGGTCATAGAGATACTAATAAGGACTGAGAAATGTCCATCATATTTGGCAGTTAGGGGGTCATCGATGACTTGAGCAAATAGTGTGTTCAGTGAACTCGAACCCTTGTCCCCTGCACTGGCAGGCGGATTCTTAACCACTGCGCCACCAGGGAAGCCCCCGGTTGTTGCTTCAATGTGTCCTCACTTTGAAAGCTAGAAATTTCAGCCAAAGCATGTGTGGCCTTGATGATTGGAGGAAAGTTTTCTATGGGAAAGAGGTATTTTAGATGATGTGATGCACTGTTGTGACCAGAAAGGGCATTTTACCTCATGTTATACAGAATAAAATTTTAGAAAAAAATTTTTCAAGCATTTCACTAAAAGAATATGAGAAAATTCCACTGCTAAGTGACTGAGCTTTCCTCCCACCACCTCCCCACACCTTTGTCTTTGTCTCATTCTTTTCAAAGCTCCAGTAGTTGCCAAGTTTGCAATACTGTCTTTCATTCCTGAGCTCAAAAGGTTTTTCTATTTGTTTTTTCTCCTTTTTTTCCTCCAAATACACTTATACAGTAAAACGTGTTTTCCCAGTAGTCTTAGGATATTGACAAAATGCCAACTGTTTTTTTTTTAACTATGCAAAAAACCTTTTTAAAACATGGCTTAAGATAGTAGTTTCTTTCTGCTTATCTTTACATCTTCTTTCCCCAGTTAGGTTTATGGATGATGCCCAATATTGGTCCCAAGTGTGAGATCCCAGCTCATTCAGAGTTAAAGCTTTAAAGCTTCTTGAAGCTATAGAGGGCAGTTAGAAAGAGTGGCTAAGGAGAGGCTCCGGGCTTACCTCTGTACCACGCTCTTTGGAGGTGTCCTTCATTAAGATTACATGTAGGGGCTGCACGATAATACAAAACCAACTTAGATTAGAGCTCCAAATCCCACACCTGCAATGACACTTTGGCGTGGAGAAATCTGGAAGTAGTACAAATGCAGCCTCCAGAATGACTTTCGTCAATGGAAGGAGTTTATTATATATCAGGTGCTATTTTCTCTTTTCACCCTGCTCTTTCTTCTTTCGTCAGTGAAAAGACTTCTGGAGGAGAGCTACGGTTGTGGAATGGTAAAATTTGAGTCAAATGTGAATAATGAAAAGATTTTTTTCACTTTGGCTCCTTTTGTTTGACCACAAAAATCTTGTGTCAAACGTTTATACTCACTAGACAAACTTCTTGGAAGTAGAGCTTATAATTGCTGTCTTTACTTTTTCATTTCTCATTCATTCTTTGATCTGGACTTTTAAAAATTACAAAACTAATATAGGGTCAAGTAGTAAATAATTTTTTTAAAAAAACTTAATATTCTCTACTGCCTTCTTTTCTAGTACTCTCTTCCCGCCACCAAGGGAGCCGATAATAATATTTTGGGGTGTTTCTCTCTATACCTTTCTCTACTCTCACGTCTAATCACTCTTCAGACTACTTATTGGTCACTAAAGTCAAATATTCATTTCTTTTCAGTCCTTATATTATTTGACATCTAAAGAACATTGGACATGGCTCATTCATCTTTCTCAAGACCCTCTCTTTTCTTGTTTTTCATGACCTTATACTTTTCTCATTTCTCTCCTACCTTCCTGGTCATTCCTTCCCAACATTTGTTACTAGCTCTTATTCCTCTGCCTGCCTATCAATTTTAGTGTTCTATTCCATACAGGAATACCATTTCTCAGGAAACTCCATGCATGGAACTAAAGAAAATTTTGGACAAAACGAGAATTCGTCCTATGTCTTCATTTTTTTTTTTTTTTTTTGTGCGGTACGCGGGCCTCTCACTGTTGTGGCCTTTCCCGTTGCAGAGCCTGTGCTCCAGACGCGCAGGCTCAGCGGCCATGGCTCATGGGCCCAGCCGCTCCGCGGCATGTGGGATCTTCCCGGACCGGGGCACGAACCCGCGTCCCCTGCATCGGCAGGCGGACTCTCAACCACTGCGCCACCAGGGAAGCCCTATGTCTTCATTTTATTGATAAGGGAACGAAGGCAGAGAGAGGAAAGAAGTGACATATCTAAGGTCATTTCAGAGCCTGAAACTCAAATAATAGCTTGCTGACTTAAAATTCAGATCTTGACAAAGGTCGGCAACCTACCAGTTTCCTAGTATATTTCTTTTATTTCCTCTTCTTTCTTTCCCCTGCATGGTCACAGCAGAATTGCAAGGTAAACCTAACCTTGAAAGATGGCCTTTTATGATGGCAGCCATAGTATACTACATAGGAATTCATCTGGGGAAGCCAACAGAAAGAACTAAAGAAGACAGTTTGATTTGCTTTATTATCCTGAGAACAAAAAGGGTAAACATGCTCCTGTAAAGATTGGGATAAATTATAATTGGCACAGAAAGAGAGCTGACGTTACCTATAATGAGGCTCCTCTCAGAAGCGTTTAGGAAGCTATAGGCACTGCGAGCAGCCGTAAGTCAAACTCACCTAACAACTCAATTATAGCTTCTGGATTTAGGAAACAGAATGGACTCAGGACCCTCAGGCCAGAGAAAGCAAAGAACTAGAGGCAGCTAGTTATGCTAAGAGAGAGAAAGAGAGAAAGGGATAAAGAGATAGAGATAAAGAGAAAGAGACAGAGATAAAGAGAGAGAGAAAGGGATAAAGGAGGAGAGGGGCTGCTCTGGAATGAGCTGCCTTATGCTGAGGATAGGGCAAGTGTAAGAGGAAGACAGATATCAAATGGCATACAGAGCAATGAGGCCCTGCAAGCAACAGGCCAGGGGTGGAGAACAAGACTCAATTTGATGCCAACTCCAGGTAGTTGATAATGAACGCTTGAATATTAGGGTTGAGAGAAGAGGTTTAGTCTGCATCTGAATTTAGCGAGAAAGATATTAAAACTGATTAGCAATATCTCTCATGGCTTCAGGAAGAGGGGAAACTGTAGTGTATACATGCCATCTCTAGGATAAATTAATAAAGAAGAGAAGCTATATAAATTACTAATTATTTGACACAGAAAATAAGTATAATGTGACTTGCCATCCGTCATGCTAGAGCCAAAAGCAAATTTTCGGAAATACAGACCTGCTCAAATCACCTCTCTGATGGAAAGCCTTTAATGGCTCCACACTTACGAATGAATGATTCAGAGGCCCTACATGTTTTGCCTCCTATCAAGCTTGCCCTGTGCTCCCTGTACTAGGTCCTCTCCAGCCACTTGGAGCTCCCTTTTCACACTTCTTTTATATCTCAATGACTTCGCACATGGTGGTCCCTCTGTCTAGAATTCCTGACCCTCACCATTCCTACTTGTTCCTCAAATCCCAGGCTCAGGTATCTTCTCTTCTGAGAAGCCTTCCTGAAACACACCTCCCTGTTCAAAGTTGATCCCACTCCCATTTTGGGGTATTACTTTATCTTGACTTGCAAAGCACTATCACACTGTGTTGTAATACCCGTCTTTCATTTAAACTGCAAGTTCCTTGAAGGGAGGTATTCTTCATCTTTGTTTCCTTAGCTCTCAGCACTGTGGCTGGCACACAACATGCACCTGATGTTTTTGAATAAATGAAAGATGCATAGAATCATTAAGGGACCCTTCACGGAGTGGGTCAGAATTCAATACGATGCTGAAACTCTTGGGCCAAGTGACAGAGAGGAATGTCCATTGGTTCCCATGAAAACTCAGAATCCGAATACCCAGAGGATCCTGAATGGATTTCACGATAACTCAGCTTTTGCATAGCTGAGAACTCTTCTAGCTTAGACACTAATCCACCGCACTTGGAATTCTTGCTATTTGAAGAAGGAAATCTCACCTGACAGATGGATTAATGTTCAGGCAAACTGTATTTGCACAGCTGCAGGGTCTTTCTCAAATAAGATGTTTGAGCTCTCCTCTCTTTATGTAGGAAATTTGATGACCAGGTGAAAATATTAATCCATTTAGACAGAGCCTGGGGAACTGTGGGAAGCGCCATGTCCATTAAGGAACATTATTTATAAAAATTCCTTGAAAGGTTTCCCTCTTCTTTCTGGGGTGGGTGTGTGTGTGTGTGTGTGTGTGTGTGTGTGTGTGTGTGTGAAAGTTTCTTTGGGTTATAAATAAAGACCTTCAGAATTGACCATGAATCAGTGAAAAATGGCAGCTTGGATGGCCAGGCATCTAGACAACCCATGAGAAGCCTGACCACATGACGGACTCCGTGGCAGCTCTTAAGCTGTCAAAACACTGTCTGGTGGGGTTTGTCCTGGAGTTGTTACTTCAGTTCAGCTTCTCTTTGCCTGCAACCACTTTTCTGAGTGAAGAACTGCAGTAATGAAATTCAGGAGAAATACATTTTGGCCACAACCGCCTACAGTGCTTATTCAACACAGTGCTCACAGAGGAAATGAATTCACATGCGTAAGTCAGCCAGGGCCATGTGTGACCACAGGACAGACACCAGAAGTCTTCCCTATAAGTGGAAAGGAGCTGCATCATTTATAGAGGTTACCTTACATCCAAGTGAGATTTCTGGGGGCAGCCCTACTGGTTAAGCCTATGGCTTTGAGGCTTTGGCGCCGTAGATCTCTCCCTTTGTAGATTCACATGGGAAGGTTCTTAGCTCCTTCAATTACTAAATATGAACTCTTTGAGGTTCAGGATAGTGGGGGAGAGGTCTTGAATGGGCAGGAAAACAGGGCTTTGGGAACTGATGGCACATTAAATTCATACCATCAAACATGCAAGGAGAGTGGAGGCAGCTATGGTGACAGCTAAGGGGTTCCAGTCTTGGGGTTGAAGCTATTTTAAATAACAATTACAATGGAAGGGTAAGTGGGGAAAAAAAAGGTTAAGCTGTGCTGTACAGTTCTACTTTTAAGGCTTTCCATGGTGCCTAGCACCCTTCTTTGGAACAAGTGAGCTGGTTGAAAAATCAAAGTCAACTGTTCACAAGTAAAATGAAAAGGAGAAAAGGTTGGGCACATGGAGAAAAACTGAAAACACGTCCAAATATTCTGGACAAAAAGTCCATGTGTCCCAGGATCTTTGGGTCTGGTTAAGAGAACGATCTTTGCTTCTAGGTAAACATACTGTCACATCTGTATTCAGTGGCAGAGAGAGAGACAGAGAGAGAGACAGAGAGACAGAGAGACAGAGAGACAGAGAGACACAGAGAGAGAGAGAGAGAGAGAGAGAGAGAGAGAGAGAGATCAAAGTCCAGGTCAGAGACCCCAGTGCTCAACATCTGAATAATCCACTGCTGTTACCGTTCAGTAGAAATATCCCAAGAGTTCCAAATTGGTGCAGCTTTAAGAACCAAAAGCAGTACACTGAAGAGTCCGAATCACACACAGCCTCTGCTATTCCAGGTACAGAGGAAACCTCTTCCTAAAATATTTTTCTCCAAAGTATTTTTTCATTGTATCACTATAAAACTGTCTATGGAAATCAAGAACAAGAGGCAATATAAGAATGTAATAAAAGGCTTGGAATTCTAAAAAACGGGGAATGAAATAGCTTTAAAAGTCAAAAGAGTTCAATCCATAACGAGAGCGACTGCAGATCCACGACTGAGTCGATTGATCTGGAAATACTGGTTTTGCAGAAATAACCCCTTTCCCCTTCTATCTCCTTACCTTCTTCTCCCTATTTCCTTCTTCCTTTAGAAAGCACTGTAGTGGATAAAAGTTTTTCTTGGCTCATCGTTTTTTTGTGGAACCACCTCTTCGCAACTCTCAGTTCATTCAGTTTGAGTATCATGGATCTTACCCAATGGCTTTCAGGCTATGCCCGGCCAGACATGACCAGTCAGAACACTCCACCCCCCCAGTCAATGGTCATGTGCCCAAGCCAAGGCAATGAAAATACCCTGGCAACTTCTGCAGGAACTACTGGCAAAAAAGTAACTCTCTTCAGAGGGGAGACTGCTTGAGAACAAAGCCAACAGGGAGAAAAGCTGAACCGAACAATGAGGAGGGAGGGTGAGCATGTGGTTGTCTAGTTGGAGGCCCTATATCTCCCTTAAACAAGAAACATCCTCGGATTTCCAATTAAGTGGGACAATAAATTCCCTTTTTTGCTTAATGCAGTTTGAGTAGGGTTCTGCCATTTGCCAAAAAAAGTCTTACCTAATACAGAAGTACAGAACAGAGCTGGAAGTTCTCAGCTTGGAATTCAGACAACCCTAGCTCAGTTAAATGTCAGAAAACAAGGAATACCTGGGACACTGCAGTTACAGTTGACAAAAGGGAAGAACATGATATCAGTGATCTGATCAAAGCCCCTTCCAAAGAACCCTCAAACTTTTCACAGTGTCATCTTTCATGTCTGCAGGCCTCTGGGTTCTTTCAAGACAGCATGGTGTCTTGGCAGGTCGATAACCAGCATCTTTACCCAGTTTTCTCCTTTGCTTCCTCTGAGCCTCATGTCATTCCCTCAGGCACAGGCCACTGCTCCCATCTTTCTTACTTGGCTTCTCCTTTTCGTTTGCCTTTCTCTAGTGTAATACCCAGGACATTTTCATAGTTTGATGCTTCCTAACCCATCTATCCCACCAGACAGACTGCTCCCCCAGACAGCTGGGACTGCCCATATTCATGTGTAAATTCCTGGAACCCAGTACGGAGCCTGCCATACTAAATGTTGCATTGAACTGAATTTGAGGCTCAACTTAGACTTGCTCAGCACCCAGCCTCTGCCTCCTTAAAACCCTTAGAGACTTTCCTGCCTGTGATCTCAGTCTGATACTGTTTCCTGCTTGACCCTGTCAATTGTAAAAACTCATGTCTATAAACACGCTTATTTATGTATTGAACACTTACCAAATAAGCACTTTATGTACTTTAAGCTCTTCAATCTTCACCATGGCCAGGCCTGAGAGGTTAAGTGACTTACCCAAGGTCACCCAGCTAGTAAGTGGAGTGGCCGGGGATTCAAAACAAACAGCATGTTTTGAACTGGGGTATTACCAACTCCTTACAGGCCAAACGTGCTTCATTTATATTGTCAAATTAGCCTCACAACAACCCTATTAGCTATGAATATTAGCCCCATTTTCCAGAAAAGACAATTGAGGCTCAGTGACATTAAGTTATTTGCCCAAGGTCGCCTGCTGCTAAGTAGGAAAGCTGAGATTACATCGCAGGGTGTCCAGAACCCACATCCAATAAGCATTGTGCCCAACAACTGTCTATTAACTGATTGTTGATTGTATAAGAAGAAATTATCAGGTCATCTAACCTTTAATTAGCATTTATTGTTTAATAGGTATAACAATATCTACTTCATAAGATTGTCATACGCCCTTCAATCTGTTTGTAAAGTTCCGAGAGTGTTTGGCATATAGTAAGTGCTCAACAAATGGTAGTTATCATTATTGTTTACTGAGTGCTTCTTGCGCCAGACACGGTACTGAGCACCTTACTTGTAGTATTGTATTTAATGCTACATCAACCTCATGACGTAGGTACCAATATGATGCTCATTTTATAGATGTGGAAACTGAAATGGAAATTTCTCCTTGTGTTTCCTCACACTCAGCACAATGATCAAAAGATACGTAGCCTATTTCCCTAAATTTCACTTTAGAAAAATGTTAAGTTGCAAATTACCTCACTCGGTATTGGCTGGCAAGGATATTGAGGAGTATGTTTATTCATTTACAGCTAGTTATATAGGTACATTGTAGTCCTACAATTCAATTTAATTCTGACACTACTCAGAATTAGCACAAACCCCACAGGTTAAGGGCTTAGTCCACAAGACTCCTTTAGACTTCGGCCACAAATAGAGTCCCCAGGCTACCTGCATTCTGCTTGGCTGCCTACAAATTTGAAGGTTCCCATGACCCCCCTAAGATTTGATAATTCACTAGAATGGCTCACAGAACTCAGAAAAACATTTAACTTACACTTGCCATTTTTATCATAAAGGATACAACTCAGAAACAGCCAAATGAAAAGAGATGCATAAGGCAAGGTATGGGGTGGGTGGATAGAACTCAGGATCAACCAAATGGAAGAGATGGGGGCGGGATGCAGAGCTCCCAGGCCCTCTCCAGGCATGCCACCCTCCTAGCATGGGTGATGGGTTCACCAACCCAGAAGCTCTCAGCTTGTTGGTACCCGAGGCTGTACAATTAGTTAGTTGTTTGATAGAGTAGCATGGTACTAGCTGTGACTCTCTTACTTACAAAGTTTGGTGAAGAGATCGAGAGCCCAATGGTCACTGGGTGGACTGGCCTCTTCTTGGATTCCATTAGCTCCTGGTCTTTTGCTGGTTCCTGAGGCATGGGCCTCGGCTTTGTAAATGAAGAGCTTGCACCTCTACAGCTCTGTGGAGACAAAGGAGAAAGAAAACATATGCTTATCGAGCTTCTACAGTATCTGGGCACCAAGGGCTGGACACATGAAGCTGTCCCATCTGACACTGCTCTGCACCTGGCTGGCTGAACTGCTCAACAGCTACAGGCGCAAACCTCTTCCTTGTCCCTGTTCTTCCTGATGCTGCTCCCTGGGGTGAACTGGCACAAAATGAAGAAAGAGCTGGACATTTCCTGTTAATTTCAGCCTTGTAAATTATTCAGATTGCCAAAAAAAATCTATATTGGGTCTAAAAGTATATGGACCAGTTGTCTGCACAGATTAAATAATCTAGATGGCTATGTGAGTTACTATAGCAGAAAAGAAAGTGGTTTCATCATAGATAGAGCCAATCCAGAAAGTTCAGGGGACAATAGATTTCTTTACCTTGCATGACCCGATTTCTTTGCTTCTTCATTTGGCTGGCTTAATTTTACTGTGCAATTTGCCAAATCCTCACTTTCCTTGGGCTATTTAAATAGTCACAATGTTGCCTTTTTATATAAAAGATTAACAAATAGACAACCAAAATCTGATGGAGGAGAATGAGATGGGGAATAAAGGATTAATCAGTTCTGTCACTCTCACTTGGGCAGCAAAATCAAGCCTCTTGTTTGGGGAAACACTGCTGGATGGGATAATTTCCACATTGCCAGGCTGTTTTTCTTTTTAATATCACAGTTGATTTGCTGTGGCAGAGCCTGCTACAAACAGCTGGCACCATCACTGGTTACAAAATGTGTCTGCCAAACCACTCCGGGTAGAGGCAGCCACACTGTATTCTTTGATGGTGGGCTTCTTTGCCAGGGAAAAGACCTGCACAGAAAGAGCCTCATTCATCTCCCCTGCACCTCCTCATGGCCTGAACAAAGTGAATGTATCAGATCGTCTCTGCGGAAAACATTAGTAGGAATTTCTAGGCTCCTCTCCATCCAACACTGCTGTTGGACACTTTCAGCAGATGTTCCAGCCATCAGCTTCCTCTTATCCTTGTCCCTTGGTGCACGTGGCAGCAGAACCTCGGCAAAATGCAAATGGCTCACTTCTTCCACCAACGTGTTTCCGAAACACAAATGACAGCAGGTACCAAATGCTTTTGAATCCATCATTAATGGTCAAACACTCCTGCCAGTTCTCTTCTGAGTAGGAAAAATGTAAAATCAGAAGGACCTAGACAAAGTTATAAACTGTAATCCTAGCTCTCTCCTGAAAAGTCTCAGATCAGTTTACTGTACTCGGCGGGAGATGATTATACTATCTTTTTTTTTCCTGTCTCCATTCACAGATGTCAATACGTGGTGAGTGGTTTCCAGAAATTTACTTCATTTTCAACTGAAAACAAGAGGGGAAGGCGGCCCAAGCCGCATTCGCATACTGAGAGCTCAGCGCTCTCCACTAAGAGCACAGCTCCGTGCCAGTGGACTCCTGGGTGCCAAGGCAAGAAAGCAAGGGCACACGATCTAAGGACACATTTTAAAACAAGAATTAAACTGTCACAGTACTTACGTCCTGTCTCTTTCTAAATCCTACTTAAAAGAATCAACCTCTCCCGTTAGGTGAAACAGACAGTGATTCAGAGTTAAAGGTGAATGAAAATGGAATATTTTCATTCACTTCAGACTCGTTTGGGGACTGATATTTCATTGAGTGTAAAAAAAGAAGAATTTCCTTCTCAAAACTGGCTACTGACATTAGTGAATAACCAGATCAGAAAGAAGGAACTAAGAGTGGGCTGAGCGCTACGGCCCTCATACATTTGCACTCTCAGCCCTGCAAGTAATTTGGCTCCATTCATTTACATGTGCATTCAATGCTGAGAATTCACAGTGGCCTCAGAAATAAAAACCCTAGGCGATTTTTATTGTGTTCTTATCATGAACCAGATACTCTTCAAAATGCTTTGCTTGAATTAACGTATTAAATCCTCACGAAATGCTAGGAGATAGGTACTGTTCTTAACCCCATTTTACAGAGAGAAAATGGAACCACTGAGAGGTTAAGAAATTTGCCCTGGGTAACACAGCTGGTGAGTCTGGAGCAAGGGTATGGACTTAGTCTAATTTCAGAGCTGACATTCTAAACAGCTCTCTACTTGACGGCTGGTTGGTGGGCTAGTATTAGAACAGGACTTTAGAGCAGCCAGGAAGCTACCCAGTGAGCCATTTCTGCTTCTGAAGGGTTTATTTTTATACCCTACTGCCTTCTTTACAGGGAAGTTTTGGGGATGAACACGGGAAGTGTCCTACTGGCAAGAAGAAACAGATGACTCATGTTGAACAGGGAGCGGGGGTGGGGGGGGAACGCTTTTGAGCCACAAGGATACCATTTTTCACACTGGAGGAGGTCACTGAATGCATCACAGTAGAGAAATGGATTTTGAGAGGTCACATGGGTAACAGTCCCACCTTTGGGGAGGACACTCTGCTGCCAGAAAGATGATCTAAAAGAATTCTTGCTGCAGCAAGGGGACTGGGCTACTTGTGTTGAACTGTGCCCAGGAGCACATGCTTTATAAAGTTGATCAGATGTCCTGTTTGCTCAGGCCTTTCCAGGTATTTTAATGGCCCTGAAGAGTGTACTACAACTCACCTGGAGCAGGCAGATGTAGTTCCGGGTCCCCTGTCGACAAGTTGTAAATGGCTTTAGGTTACCTTGTGTGTTACCAGTTTGTAAACTGCCCAGGTTGCCAAATAAGTCAGAAGGCTTGACAGCCTCACAATAACTCAAAGTTCTATATTCTGTCTTACATTTATTTATTCCAACGATTTTTCTTGAGTGTTTCTTTGGGCCAGTCAGTAAGGGTACCCGCACAAACAAAGCATGATCGCTTGCCTCAAGGAGATCACACTGAGGAAACTGAAGCTCCATGAGCTCTGAGAGAGGGCTTCCTGTCCTCTGCTCCTTGCCACTCAGGCTGGGCATGATGTGGAGTAAATAGGTTTTCACTTTTCTCTTTCTCTGATGCTTTGTCTCCCAGGTCTCATCCCTCCCTCCTACTTGACTGGTTGATGACTTTATACTGATCCAGTGTTAGACAATTTCTAAATACTAATAAAAAATAATAATAGCTCACACTATAAAAGCTCTGCACGTAGCACACATTTCATCCTGTCGCAATCCTTTGAAGTAGTTTCTGTTATTCTCCTTATTTTCTACATAAGAGAATTGAGGCACAAGAAGTTAAAATATGAGCCCAAAGTTAAAATGTTAATCAGTAGTAGAACCGGGCAGTTTCCCTTCAAAGCACATTGTAACAACCACTGCTGTACACTGTCTGTTTGATAAATACTGCCATTAAAAAGAATCTTGCAAGAAGAGATAAGAAAGAAGCTGATGCAGAGACGGGGAAAAGAGGCTAGGCGAAAAATCATAGCAATCGTCAGCACTCAGTGAGTGTACAGAGATGATCTTGAATCCTCAGAGCCTCACTGCTGGATGGATATTATTTTACATATGAGGAAATGGATACGGCAGAACCAGGATTTGAATCCACATCAGCTTTCCCTCCTTGTGCTCCTTTTACTGCACCATCCTGCTTCCTGGTGACAAGCAGAATTGCACAGAGCATGAAGACAAATTCTGTCTCCAAATGAGAGACCACTGCTGAGATTCCTAAGATGAAACTACAATTTCCTGGAGAATATCAAAATTAGACAATCTTAGAGATCACTCAGCATAACCATTTGCCTGATAATTTATCCTTCGGCAACATTCCCATAAAGAAGGTGCAGACAAATTTGGGAATTAGAATGTCTGATGCCCTCCCTGCCCCATCAAGAAAACACAGCTAGAGAAAATTTGCTTGAAAGCCTAGATGTTGATCCAAGCATTGGAAAGACCCTAGAGTATAGAGATGTCATATGCTTCTTCACTCAATGAGGCCTCTGCCTAGGAAATCACTTGGCTGGCTCAACACTGGCATCTTGCATTGTTTGCCCATGTCAATCTGATCATAATTTGTTCCATCAGGGGAAATTTCTCAGACTCTTGGACCCAGAACTAGTATAGCTGGAGTCTTGCTGCCTCTTTGGTGATGCAAGCTTGTCAAAGTTGTCATTTATTGTCAGAGAGTTAGCTGTGGTTAGTAGAAAATAATTTTTCTGGTTATACAGACACACACAGAGACACAAACGCACATGCTGTGTGGGGAAACCACAACCCTCTGCTCTTATTCTGAGGGTGTTCTATCTGTTCTAAATCTTGCACGGACCTGCTGCCACCCTTACATATCATTATTTGAGTTGCTCAGTGTATCTCTTCACTTGTCAGTGAGTTTTGTCATCCATAATTTTCTTTTTCATTGCTTTTGTGAAAAGTCTTGCCTTAAGAGGATCTGAATGCCTCCAGCTCATTTTTTAAAGGCAAGGAAACAAAAGAATAAGAATAGATAATAATAACAATTGATTGCACACACTCCGGCAGACACTGAGCTAAATACTTTGCATGTATTAGCTCATTTAATCCACACAAAAACGCTAATGAGGTAGTTACTATTATTAACCCCATATTATAGATGATTAAAGGCCTAGGTTATGCAACTTGCCCAAAGCACAGGGACTCAGCTGCGATCAAACTGTAGCCTAATGGACCTCAGCTTGCATCCCTGTCTCCCTCTGCTTCTTTAAATTATGCCAGGCTCTGTTTAGTGGAGGGTAAATGCTTTTAATTCCCTTTGAGTTTAGTTATTTTGGAATGGATAAAGAAGGAAATATTTGGTATAATCCTTATTTCCCTATAATTGTAACATGAGGATTTTGCAATATGATTTAATTTTCCCAGTTACTTAAATATCAGGTTCATAACTTGCCACTCACATTGCTTTGTGTACTTAATGGGAATAGCTTCTTGAGAAAACTATATGTGTAAAAAGAAATGTAGGCTTGAACAGAAGCAAGAAGAACTGCAATCCTGCAGCCTGTGGAATAAAAACCACATTCATGGAAAGATAAGACAAAATGAAAAGGCAGAGGACTATGCACCAGATGAAGGAAAAAGATAAAACCCCAGAAAAACAACTAAATGAAGTGGAGATAGACAATCTTCCAGGAAAAGAATTCAGAATAGTGAGAGTGAAGATGATCCAGGACCTCGGAAAGAGAATGGAGGCAAAGATCGAGAAGATGCAAGAAATGTGTAACAAAGACCTAGAAGAATTAAAGAACAAACAGAGATGAACAATATAATAACTGAAATGAAAAATACACTAGAATGAATCAATAGCAGAATAACTGAGGCAGAAGAACGGATAAATGACCTGCAAGACAGAATGGTGGAATTCACTGCCACGGAACAGAATAAAGAAAAAAGAATGAAAAGAAATGAAGACAGCCTGAGACCTCTGGGACAACATTAAATGCAGCAATATTCACATTATAGGGGTCCCAGAAGAAGAGAGAGTAGGAAGGACCCAAGAAAATATTTGAAGAGATTATAGTCAAAAACTTCCCTAACACGGGAAAGGAAATAGCCATCCAAGTCCAGAAAGCGCAGCAAGTCCCACACAGGATAAATCCAAGGAGAAACACGCCGAGACACATAGTAATCAAATTGGCAAAATTAAAGACAAAGAAAAATTATTGAAAGCAGCAAGGGAAAAATGACAAATAACATACAAGGGAACTCCCATAAGGTTAACAGCTGATTTCTCAGCAGAAACTCAACAAGCCAGAAGAGAGTGGCATGATATACTTAAAGTCATGAAAGGAAAGATACTACAACCAAGATTACTCTACCTGGCAAGGCTCTCATTCAGATTTGATGAAGAAATCAAAAGCTTTACAGACAAGCAAAAGCTAAGAGAATTCAGCACCACCAAACCAGCTCTACAACAAATTCTAAGAACTTCTCTAAGTAGGAAACACAAGAGAAGAAAAGGACCTACAAAAACAAACCTAAAACAATTAAGAAAATGGTCATAGGAACATACATATCGATAATTACCTTAAAAGTGAATGGATTAAATGCCCCAACCAAAAGACACAGGCTTGCTGAATGGATGCAAAAACGAGACCCATATATATGCTGTCTACAAGAGACCCACTTCAGACCTAGGGACACGTACAGACTGAAAGTGATGGGATGGAAAAAGATATTCCATGCAAATGGAAACCAAAAGAAAGCTTGAGTAGCAATACTCATATCAGATAAAATAGACTTTAAAATAAAAACTGTTACAAGAGACAAGGAAGGTCACTACATAATGATCAAGGGATCAGTCCAAGAAGAAGATATAACAATTATAAATATATATGCACCCAACATAGGAGCACCTCAATACATAAGGCAAATGCTAATAGCTATAAAAGAGAAAACTGACAGTAATTCAATAATAGTGGGGGACTTTAACACCTCACTTACACCAATGGACAGATCATCCAGACAGAAAATTAATAAGGAAACACAAGCTTTAAATGACACAATAGACCAAATAGATTTAATTGATATTTATAGGACATTCCATCCAAAAACAGCAGACTACACTTTCTTCTCAAGTGCACACAGAACATTCTCCAGGATAGATCACATCTTGTGTCACAAATCAAGCCTCGGTAAATTTTTTTTTAAAAAGATATTTATTGGAGTATAATTGCTTCACAATACTGTGTTAGTTTCTGTTGTACAACAAAGTTAATCATTCATAAGCATACACATATCTCCATATCCCCTCACTCTTAAGCCTCACTCCCACCCTCCCTATCCCACCACTCTAGGTCATCACAAAGCACTGAGCTGATCTCCCTGTACTATGCTGCTGCTTTCCACTAGCTATCTATTGTACATTCAGTAGCGTATATGAGTCAATGCTACTCTCACTTCGCTCCAGCTCCCCATCCCCTCCCCTCCATGTCCTCAAGTCCATTCTCTACGTCTACTCCTTTATTCCTGCCCTGCCACTAGGTTCTTCAGTATCATTTTTTTTTAAGATTCCATATATATGTGTTAGCATACAGTATTTGTTTTTCTCTTTCTGACTTAATTCACTCTGTATGACAGAACCTAGGTCCATCCACCTCACTAAAAATAGTTCAATTTCATTTCTTTTTATGGCTGAGTAATATTCCATTGTATATATGTGCCACATCTTCTCTATCCATTCATCTGTCGATGGACATTTAGGTTGCTTCCATGTCCTGGCTATTGTAAATAGTGCTGCAATGAACATTGGGGTGCTGCGTGTGTCTTTTTGAATTATGGTTTTCTAAGGGTATATGCCCAGTAGTGGGATTCCTGGGTCATATGGTAGTTCTATTTTTAGTTCTTTAAGGCACCTCCATACTGTTCTCCATAGTGGCTGTATCAATTTACATTCCCACCAACAGTGAAGGAGGGTTCCTTTTTCACCACACCCTTTCCAGCATTTATTGTTTCTAGACTTTTTGATAATGGCCATTCTGACCAGTGTGAGGTGATACCTCATTGTAGTTTTGATTTGCATTTCTCTAATAATTAGTGATGTCCAGCATCTTTTCATGTGCCTCTATGTCTTCTTTGTTGAAATGTCTACTTAGGTCTTCTTTTTTGATTTGAGCTCCATGAGCTCTTTGTATATTTTGGAGATTAATCCTTTGTCTGTTGTTTCATTGGCAAATATTTTCTGCCATTCTGAGGGTTGTCTTTTCAACTTGTTTATGGTTTCATTTGCTGTGCAAAAGTTTTGAAGTTTAATTAGGTCCTATTTGTTTATTTTTGTTTTTATTTCCATTACTCTAGGAGGTGGGTCAAAAAAGATCTTGCTGTGGTTTATGCCAAAGAGTGTTTTTCCTATGTTTTCCTCTAAGGGTTTTATAGTGTCTGGTCTTACATTTAGATCTTTAATCCATTTTGAGTTTATTTTTGTGTATGGTGTTAGGGAGTGTTCTAATTTCATTCTTTTACATGTAGCTTTTCAGTTTTCCCAGCACCATTCATTGAAGAGGCTGTCTTTTCTCCATTATATGTTCTTGCCTCCGTTGTTGTAAATTAGGTGACCACATGGGTGTGGATTTATCTCTGGGCTTTCTATCCTGTTCCATTGATCTATATTTCTGTTTTTGTGCCAGTACCATGCTGTCTTGATTACTGTAGCTTTGTAGTATAGTTTGAAGTCAGGGAGCCTGATTCCTCCAGCTCTGTTTTTCTTTCTCAAGACTGCTTTGGCTATTCGGGGTTTTTTGTGTTTCCATATGAATTGTAAAATTTTTTGTTCTAATTCTGTAAAGAATGCCATGGGTAGTTTGATAGGGATTGTGTTGAATCTGCAGATTGCTTTGGGTAGTATAGTCATTTCCACAATATTGATTCTTCCAATCCAAGAACATGGTATATTTCTCCCTCTGTTTATGTCATCTTCGATTTCTTTCTTCCGTGTCTTATAGCTTTCTGAGTACAAGTCTTTTGCCCCATTAGGTAGGTTTATTCCTAGGTATTTTATGCTTTTTGTTGCAATGGTAAATGGGATTGTTTCCTTAATTTCTCTTTCAGATTTTTCACCATTAGTGAATAGGAATGTAAGAGATTTCTGTGCATTAATTTTGTATCCTGTTACTCTACCGAAGTCATTGATTAGTTCTAGTAGTTTTCTGGTGGCATCCTTAGGATTTTCTATGTATAGTATCATGTCATCTTCAATCAGTGACAGTTTTACTTCTTTTCTGATTTGGATTCCTTTAATTTCTTTTTCTTCTCTGATCGCTGTAGCTAGGACTTCCAAAACTATGTTGAATAACAGTGGTGAGAGTGGACATCCTTGTCATCTTCCTGATCTTAGGGGAAACGCTTTCAGTTTTTCACCACTGAGAATGAGGTCTGCTGTGAGTTCGTCACATATGGCCTTTATTATGTTGAGGCAGGTTCCCTCTATGCCCATTTTCTGTAGAGTTTTTATGATAAATTGGTGTTGAATTTTGTGAAAAGTTTTTTCTGCCTTTATTGAGATGATCATATGGTTTTTAGTCCTTAATTTGTTGGTATGGCGTATCACATTGATTTGCGTATATTGAAGAATCCTTGCATCCCTGGGATAAATCCCACTAGATCATGGTGTATGATCCTTTTTGTATGTTGTTGGATTCTGTTTGCTAGTATTTTGTTCAGGAGTTTTGCATCTTGCTCATCAGTGATATTAGTCTATTTTTTTCCTTTTTTTATGATATCTTTTTCTGGTTTTGGTATCAGGCTGATGGTGGCTTCATACCCTCTGCAATTTTTTGGAAGAGTTTGAGAAGGATGGGTGTTAACTCTTCTCTAAATATTTGAGAGAATTCACCTGTGAAGTCACCTGATCCTGGACTTTTGTTTGTTGAACTATTTTTAATGACAGTTTCAATTTCATTACTTGTGATAGGTCTGTTTATATTTTCTAATTCTTCCTGCTTCAGTCTTGGAAAATTGTACCTTTCCAAGAATTTGTCCATTTCTTTGTGGTTGTCCATTTTATTAGCATATAGTTGTTTGTAGTAGTCTCTTATAATCCTTTGTATTTCTGCAGTGTCAGTTGTGATTTCTCCTTTTTCATTTCTAATTTTATTGATTTGCATCCTCTCCCTTTTTTTCTTGATGAGTGTGGCTAAGGGTTTATCAATTTTGTTTATCTTCTCAAAGAACCAGCTTTTGGTTTTATTGATATGTGCTACTGTTTTCTTCATTTCTATTTCATATATTTCTGCTCTGATCTTTATGTTTTCTTTTCTTCTACTGACTTTGGGTTTTGTTTGTTCTGCTTTCTCTAGTTGCTTAAGTGTAGGGTTAGATGGTGCATTTGAGATTTTTCTTGTTTCTTGAGGTGAGATTGAATTGATATAAACTTCCCTCTTAGAACTGCTTTTGCTCTGTCCCATAGGGTTCGGGTTGTTGTGTTTCTGTTGTCATTTGTTTCTATGTATTTTTTAATTTCTTCTTTGATTTCTTCAGCGATCTCTTGGTTATTTAGTAGCACACTGTTTAGCTTCTATGTATTTTTGGTTTTTACAGTTTTTTTTTCCTGTAATTGATTTCCAATCTCATAGCATTTTGGTCAGAAAAGATGCTTGATACGATTTCAATTTTCTTAAATTTTCTGAGACTTGATTTGTGATCCAAGATGTGATATATCCTGGAGAATGTTCCGTGCGAACTTGAGAAGAAAGTGTATTTTGCCAGTTTGGGGTGGAATGATCTCTATCTGGTCTTTTGTGTCATTTAATGCTTGTGTTTCCTTATTTATTTTCTGTTTGGATGATCTGTCCATTGGTGTAAGTGGGGTGTTAAAGTTCCTTACTATTATTGTGTTACTGTCAATTTCCCCTTTCATGGTTGTTAGCATTTGCCTTATGTATTGAGGTGCTCCTATGCTGCATGCATAAACATTTATAATTGATATATTTTCTTCTTGGATTGATCCTTGATTGTTATGTAGTGTCCTTCCTTGTCTCTTGTAACATTTTTTATTTTAAAGTCTATATTATCTGATACAAGTATTGCTACTCTAGCTTTCTTTTGATTTCCATCTGCATGGAATATGTTTTTCCATCCCTTCATTTTCAGTCTGCATGTGTCACTAGGTCTTAAGTGGGTCTCTTGTAGACAGTACATATGTGGGTCTTGCTTTTGTATCCATTCAGCCAGTCTGTGTCTTTTGGTTGGGGCATTTAATCCATTTACATTCAAGGTTATTATTGATATGTATGTTCCTATACCATTTTCTTAATTGTTTTGGGTTTGTTTTTGTGGTTCTTTTTCTTTTCTTGTGTTTCCCACCTAGAGAAGTTCCTTTAGAATTTGTTGTAGAGCTGGTTTGGTGGTGCTGAATTCTCTTAGCTTTTGCTTGTCTGAAAAGCTTTAGATTTCTCCATCAAATCTGAATGAGATACGTGCTGGGTAGAATAATTTTGGTTGTAGGTTTCTCTCTTTCATCACTTTAAGTATATCCTGCCACTCACTTCTGGCCTGCAGGGTTTCTGCTGAAAAATCAGGTGATAACCTTATGGGGATTCCTTTTTATGTTATTTTTTGTTTTTCTCTTGCTGCTTTTAATATTTTTTCTTTGAATTTAATTTTTGTTAGTTTGATTAATATGTCTTGATGTGTTTCTCTTAGGGTTTATCTTGTATCGGACTGTCTGTGCTTCCTGGACTTGGGTGACTATTTCCCTTCCTATGTTGGGGAAGTTTTCCTCTATATACTCTTCAAATATTTTCTCAGACCCTTTCTTTTTCTCTTCTTCTTCTGGGACCCCTATAATTCGAATGTTCGTGTGTTTAGTGTTGTCCCAGAGGTCTCTGAGATTGTCTTCAATTCTTTCCATTCTTTTTTCTTTATTCTGCTCCTCGGCAGATATTTCCACCATTTTGTCTTCCAGCTCACTTATTCATTCTTCTGCCTCAGTTATTATGTTATCGATTCCTTCTAGTGTATTTTTCATTTCAGTTGTTGTGTTGTTCATCTCTGTTTTTCTGTTCTCTACTTCTTCTAGATCTTTGTTAAACACTTGTATTTTCTCAATCCGTGCCTCCACTGTATTTCCGAGATTCCGGATCATCTTTACTATCATTACTCTGAATTCTTTTTCAGGTAGACTGCCTATTTCCTCTTCATTTATTTGGTCTTGTAGGTTTTTACCTTGCTCCTTCAACTGTGACATATTTGTTTGCCATCTCATTTTCTTTTCTTTTTTTTTTATGAGTGGTATTGTGTACCTATCTTACTGGTTGTTTGGCGAGAGGTTTCCAACACTGCAGTTTGTAGGCTGTTGTGTAGAGCTGGGTCTTGGTGCTGAAATGAGGACCTCTGGGAGACCTCACTCTGATGAATATTCCTTGGGGTCTAAGGTTCTCTGTTAGTCCAGTGGTTTGGACTTGGAGCTCCCACTGTAGGAGCTTCAGCTCAACTCCCAGCTCATGAACCAAGATCCTGCAAGCCACACAGGGTGGCAAAAATTTAAAAAAGGAGTACAATAACAAAGTAAAAAATAAAATTAGACTAGGAAACTAAAAGCTATGTTAGAAGAAAATAGAAGTAAAAATATAGATGAAACAACAACTGGAAGGTAAAACAGAACCACAATAGAAAAAAAAAGGAAGAGAAAAAACAAAAACGTGGAAAAGGCCTTGGCTGTGGATGGCAGGGTGTAAGCAGGGGTAAGGTTTGGGCGGTGGGCAGGGCTTATGCTTAGTACCCACAGGGCTGGAAAAGGTGAGGGGATGGGGGGTGGGGGTGGAGTTTAGGCTCAACAGAACAGAAGGGGTCCAGGCATGCCTCCCATCTCTGGTCTCAGAGAGCAGGGCACACCACCTGGGAGCCCAGCAGGCTTCCCTTGGCTCAAGTGAGTGGGCAAACGCCCTCCAACCCTCTCCTGCTCCTCCTGTCCTAGAGGGCCCCTCCCGCTTGCCTCTCCTGATCTCCCTAGTCTCCATCCTATATCCCCAGGACCCATGCAGCCTGGAGTGGGCTATGGAGGGCGGGAGATCCACCTGGGAGCTCAGCAGGCTCCCTGGGCCCCAGTGGGCAGGGGAAATGCCCTCTGCTCCTTTCCAGCTCCTCTGGTCCTGAAGGGCCCCTCTGCCGGCCTCTCCTGTTCTCTCCCAGCCTCCCTTCTATGCCCCCAGGACAAATCCATCCTGGAGGGGACCTCTGAGGGCACAGCCCCTGGCCCGAGAGCCAGGCAGAATTCCCTGGCTAATTGGGCATGGGAAATGCTGGGCCCACTCCCCCCGATCTGAGCTCTTGAGGGTCCCTCAGGTGTGGGAAACCCTCCCCCCTCTCAGCCACCCCTCAGGGGTGCCTGTCCTGTCTGGCCTCCACTTCTCCTCCCACTCAGTCCCCCCACATCCTACTGGTTCACTTAGGGGTTCTTCCCATCTCCTTGGGCATTGGGGTCCCCAACCAGCATCCGGCAGGCACCCTAGTTGTGGAGAGATGCAAACTCTGCGTCTTCCCACATGGCCATCTTGACTCCTCCCAGAAGCCTTGGTAAATTTAAGAAAATTGAGATCGTATCAAGCATCTTTTCCAACCACAACGCTATGAGATCAGAAATCAGTTACAGGGAAAAAATGTAAAAAACACAAACACATGGAGGCTAAACAATATGCTACTAAATAACCAAGAGATCCCTGAAGAAATCAAAGAGGAAATCAAAAAATACCTAGAGAAAAATGACAATGAAAACACGATGATCCAAAACCTAAGGGATGTAGCAAAGGCAGTTCTAAGAGGGAAGTTTATAGCAATACAATCAATCCTACCTCAAGAAACAAGAAAAATCTCAAATAAACAATCTAATCTTACACCTAAAGGAACTAGAGAAAGAAGAACAAACAAAATCCAAAGTTAGTAGAAGGAAAGAAATCATGAAGATCAGAGCACAAATAAATGAAATAGAAATAAAGAAAACAATAGCAAATATCAATAACACTAAAAGCTGGTTCTTTGAGAAGATAAACAAAATTGATAAACCTTTAGCCAGCCTCATCAAGAAAAAGAGGGAGAGGACTCAAATCAATAAAATTAGAAATGAAAAAGAAGTTACAATGGACACTGCAGAAATACAAAGCATTATAAGTGACTACTACAAGCAACTCTATGCCAATAAAATGGACAACCTGGAAAGAAGGGACAAATTCTTAGAAAGGTATAACCTTCCAAGACTGAACCAGAAAGAAATAGAAAATATGAACAGACCAATCACAGGCACTGAAATTGAAACTGTGATTAAAAATTTCCAACAAACAGAAGTCCAGGACCAGATGGCTTCACGGGTGAATTTTATCAAACATTTAGGGAAGAGCTAACACCCGTCCTTCTCAAACTCTTCCAAAAATTGCAGAGGGAGGAACACTCCCAAACCCATTCTACAAGGCCACCAGTACCCTGATACCAAAACCAGATAAAGATACTACAAAAAAAGAAAATTACAGACCAATATCACTGATGAACATAGATGCAAGAATCCTCAACAAAATACTAGCAAACAGAACCCGAGAACACATTAAAAAGATCATACAGCATGATCAAGTGGGATTTATCTCAGGGATGCAAGGATTCTTCAATATATGCAAATAAATCAATGTGAGATACCATATTAACAAATTGAAGAATAAAATCCATATAATCATCTCAATAGATGCTGAAAAAGCTTTCGACAAAATTCAACACCCATTTATGATAAAAACTCTCCAGAAAGTGGGCATAGAGAGAACCTACCTCAACATAATAAAGGCCATATACAACAAACCCACAGCAGACTTCATTCTCAATGGTGAAAAACTGAAACCATTTCCTCTAAGATAAGGAACAAGACAAGGATGTCCACTCTCACCAGTCTTATTCAACATAGTTTTGGAACTCCTAGCTATGGCAATCAGAGAAGAAAAAGAAATAAAAGGAATCCAAATTGGAAAAGAAGAAGTATAATTGTCACTGTTTGCAGATGACATGATACTATACATAGATAATCCTAAAGATGCCACCAGAAAACTACTAGAGCCAATCAATGAATTTGGTAAAGTTGGATTGGAAGAATCAATGTTGTGAAAATGACTATTCCACCCGAAGCAATCTACAGATTCAATGCAATCCCTATAAAATTACCAATGGCATTTGTTTTAAAGGACTAGAACAAAAAAATCTTAAACTTTATATGGAGACACAAAAGACCTGGAATAGCCAAAGCAGTCTTGAGAAAAAAAAACAGAGCTGGAGGAATCAGGCTCCCTGACTTCAGACTATACTACAAAGCTACAGTAATCAAGACAGTATGGCAGTAGCACAAAAACAGAAATATAGATCAATGGAACAGGATAGAAAGCACAGAGGTAAACCCACACACCTATGATCAACTAATGTATGACAAAGGAGGCAAGGATATACAATGGAGAAAAGACAGTCTCTTCAATAAGTGGTGCTGGGAAAACTGGACAGCTACATGTAAAAGAATGAAATTAGAAGACTTCCTAACAGCATACGTAAGAATAAACTCAAAATGGATTAAAGACCTAAATGTAAGACTGGACACTATAAAACTCTTAGAGGAAAACATAGGAAGAACACTCTTTGACATAAATCACAGCAAGATCTTTTTTGACCCACCTCCTAGAGTAATGGAAATAAAAACAAAAATAAACAAATGGGACCTAGTTAAACAAAAACTTTTGCACAGCAAAGGAAACTATAAACACGTTGAAAAGAAAACCCTCAGAATGGGAGAAAATATTTGCAAATGAATCAACAGACAAAGGGCTAATCTCCCAAATATATAAACAGCTCATGCAGCTCAATATTAAAAAAACAAAAAACACAATCAAAAAATGGGCAGAGGGGCTTCCCTGGTGGCACAGTGGTTGAGAATCTGCCTGCTAATGCAGGGGACACAGGTTCGAGCCCTGGTCTGGGAGGATCCCACATGCCGCAGAGCAACTAGACCCGTGAGCCACAACTACTGAGCCTGCGCGTCTGGAGCCTGTGCTCCACAACAAGAGTGGCCGCGATAGTGAGAGGCCCGCGCACCGCGATGAAGAGTGGCCCCCGATTGCCACAACTAGAGAAAGCCCTCGCACAGAAACTAAGACCCAGCACAGACATAATAAATTAAAAAAATAATAATAATAATAATAAATGGGCAGAAGACCTAAATAGACATTTCTCCAAAGAAGACATACAGAGGGCCAAGAGGCATATGAAAAGCTGCTCAATGTCACTAATTATTAGAGAAATGCAAATCAAAACTACAATGAGGTATCACCTCCCACCAGTTAGAATGGGCATCATCAGAAAATCTACAAACACCAAATGCTGGAGAGGGTGTGGAGAAAAGGGAACCCTCTTGCACTGTTGGGAGGAATGTAAATTGATACAGCCACTATGGAGAACAGTATGGAGGTTCCTTAAAAAACTAAAAATAGAATTATCATATGACCCAGGAATTCCACTACTGGGCATATACCCTGAGAAAACCATAATTCGAAAAGACACATGCAGCACCCCAGTGTTTATTGCAGCACTATGTACAATAGCCAGGTCATGGAAGCAACCTAAATGCCCACTGACAGACGAATGGATAAAGAAGATGTGGTACATACATACAATGGAATATTACTCAGCCATAAAAAGGAAGGAAATTGGGTCATTTGTAGAGATGTGGATGGACCTAGAGACTGTCATACAGAGTGAAGTAAGTCAGAAAGAGAAAAACAAATAACATATATTAACGCATATATGTGGAATCTAGAAAAATGGTACAGATGAACCAGTTTGCAAGGCAGAAATAGAGACACAGATGTAGAGAACAAATGTATGGACACCAAGGGGGGACAGCTGGGGGGGGTGGGGGGGTGGGATGAATTGGGACATTGAGATTGATATATATACACTAATATGTATAAAATAGATAATAAGAACCTGCTGTATTAAGAAAAAAAAAAGAAAAAAGAAATGTAGGCTCTGTGAGAGAGGGGGATTAACTACTATATCCTCAGAACCAAGAACATGTGCCTGCTCCATGGTAAGTGGTCAGTAAATATTTATTGATTAAATGGATGAATAAGAGGTTTAAAGAGTCACAAAGGTGTCTGTCTCCCTAAAAAGATCACAATAAACTACTTGAGGTCACCACCACTGAAATCTGGGAATAGTGTTATATTTATTGAAAGGTCCCCTGACCTTCGGCTGAGAAAAAGTCGCATGTGTTTGTGCTTCTGTGTGAAGTATCTATGTCTCTTTGGAAGTAGAGGGCCTGATAGAGAGGAAAGGAGGGGTAGACAGGCAATATTATTTACAGTTGTAACCCTATTAAAGCCATGGTCCATGTGGTTCAGTCCATGAGAAACTTGAAATTCAAAGTGCTATCATTCAAATAGGAGTCCTAATAAGGTGTGCATCTTTCAAGCAACATAAATGGGACTAGTATTAAAATTCTCTGTTCTCTCCTATGGACTCAGAAATCTCTGGAACATCTCTTCCTCTCTCCAGAGCCATCTCCCTCATCACCTACTCCACTCAGCCTCTGTAATCCCTCTTGACTGACAACTCTTCCTCATCTCCATGCTTTGCCTTCCCACACAAAGGACTCCCAGTAGATTATTTCCCTACTGCTTAGGGTTCTCTACAGAATAAGATGTCCTCTGAGCTTTTTTGCTTTTTTCCTTCATCTAGTCTCCTAATTCAGCATCACCAGTGGAAAAGCCCTCTGTGGAGGATGAGGGAGGGGAAGAGTAGGCAAAGTCCAAACTGTTCTGCACCCAGAGAGGAGGGGAAAGGCTGTGGACATGTACAGAAAGATACTTTCATCCTTTCAGTCATAACTTGACTGTCGTGCCTAACTAGAGTGTTGCTCCCAATTCTACAGTAGTTTTAAGAGTCCACTAAAATCCTATTTTTCAAATAGCATACATCTATCTACAAAAGAACTTTTACCTTCCAGAGAGGAATGGCATTTATAAATCCATAGGCCAAGATTAGAGCAATGTTTCATCACAGCTCTTAGCTTTCTACATTATTTTTTAGCTTATTTTCTAATTCAAACCAGCATTTAGTCATTTTGTGCAAAATAGATTTAGGACCTAAATCCTTATCTGCAAATAGATTTAGGATCTATGGTCCTTTTTTCCCAGCACAGCCTAATTGGCTGATACTATATTAAACTGAAAATGCTCACTTGCTGTAGCCACCCTCCTTGTGCACATCAAAACTTCTCATTGTCACACTTCTGCCCAGATATTAATAACATGAGTGGGAAGGAGAATAAATGCATGAAGTGCTGCTGCTCAGTCTTTTTAAGCCTTTGGAGCTTTCCTCTTCTGCTTTGGCTGAAGATGAGGTGAAGATTAGGCACACTGGGAGCCCAGCTGTCTTAGGGAAAAACCCTAAAGGGAGAATCCATCAGTTGAAACAAGTTTTTGGATCCCAAGATGGAAACCTAGATGGAACCAATTTTTACGCTACAGCACTGCCATCAGGACTGGGCACATCAGGATAACAAGAGGCAGATGGTTTTCAGCAAAACGAAAAATTCGAGGGCACCACACATACAGTCACAGTTTCCAAACTTTGAAGGAATTCTGCCCCTGAAAGTATATCTGTTTAATCTCTCCCAAGGCAAAAGGCAAGGAACCCTCAAGGGCATCATATATTTCTTTTAATAAAAAGTTGGCCCTTGTACTTTGTAGATGCAAACATTTATCAGTCTTACGGCCAGAGCAGTGGAAGTTTGCTCCTGGGAAGAGAGAGTTCAGGGAATGATGTTCCATTTATTGAAGGAAGAGGAAGATGCAGATCTAAAAAATGATAGTCCTGGAAATAGATATTCGCAGAGATGACCTAAGGAGACATTGGAACTGCAATAGGCCGAGGGCTAAGGGCACGTGCTCTAGATCAGAGGTGGCATCAGAAAGGCTGCGACGACCCTCAGCCCACAGATATGATTATTGGGTACTTGAAATGTTTAAAGAAACACATTTGAAATAAATAGATGCTGACATTTTAAAATTAGGAGATTTCACATAAAAAATATTCAGATTACTGACTTGAAAAAAATCGGAAGGCGCACACTTCTGCACAGCCTCAAAATGGAACTGAGTAGCCACCCCTGCGTTTGCTCTGGCATTTGCCATGACCCCTTCATGGCTTGTTTTACTCATTTGTGTTACCTTCCTTGCTTACAAAGCCATGAACCCCTTTTTCCTGGCCCAGTTCTCGTTTGGTCACTTAAAGTTGTGAATCTCTGCTCATATCACTTAAGGCTTTTGAATCTTTATCTACTTATCTTTACAGTAGAGATAATACTTTACCACAGTGTTGGGAAAGTTAAATAAGATATTGTATGTAAAGTGCTTAGCTCAAGGCCTGGCACATATGTACTTCATATATATTAACCACTATTATCGTGAATGTTGTTCTTATTGAACAAGCCTGTCCAAACCCTTTTATTACTTCTCTTTTTAATATAAATGAGGAAATATGAAAGTGATGGCCATAGATATAAGCCTCCTATTGCTCAAATCTTTTGGGTCACTAGAAGTACTTTGAACAATTAGATTATGTAATTTGCCTAAAGCCATGTATAAACTGGGCAACTGTCTATTTCAATTAATCATCATAGGGAGACAGAGCTGAAAACTAAGGGTTCTATGGAGAAGTGTCATGGTGTGGGGCAGGCCAGAAGTGATGCAGAGGTCCATGGCCCCATCTGTTAGTTAGGTAAGGACACCCACTAATCACCCCTGAGAGTGTAGTATAGTGAAAGAACATCACAGCTGGGAGACATTCAAGTCACATCTCTATCACCACTAGGTCACTTTGGTCATAGAAATGCTCTGAGTTTTGAGTTTCATTTTATAATTTGTAAGATGGAGATGGTGACAACCTATCTTGTAGAATTATTGTGAATGTTAATTAAAATAATGAGCACTTAAATGCTTAGCATACAGTAGCTCAAAACATAGTAATTATAAATAAGAGCCAAAGTAAACTATAATAGGTCATCTATTGAAAATAGTTAAAATCTTTATTGAAAAATAATAATCTTCAAGAGTTTAAAATTAAGTGGTGAACTATTGCAAAATGTGATACACACAACCTCAAATTAGTGTCATGTACTTTTTGAGCCCATTATAATTACCATTATTTACTGATCACTACTTCCATTAAAGCCTCATTACTGCCAATGACATTCCTGATAACGCTTCAGGGGGTTTGTTTGTTTGGTTTGTATTTAAAATTTGTCTCTTCCTAGTATGTGTCGTATTATGCCTTCTTTTAATTTGAATTTGGATATAACAATTCTGCTTTAGCCCTCTTTTCTACTTCAGTCTAGTCTTAGCTGATTAGAACTGAGAGTTACGAATTCAATGTGTACATTCTATTAAAAATACTCTGGCAGTCTGATGTTTTGAAGTGACCTGGTCACTGCTTGCGAATGAGTGTGTCTTGGTCCTCAAAGTAGCCAGCATGTTTGCTCCATCCAGTCTCTTTTCTCTTGAGCAGTCTTATTTCTAAAGCCTCTCTCTCTTTTTAACTTTTGCTATAATGGAGGCTTAGGATAGCATTTTCTCCACCTGGAATACTACCTGTAGTAACATAATCAGACAGTGACTCTCCAGCATCACATGATGGCAGTGAGAAAGTGAATTAACTCATGCAAGGCTGACATGTATATATTTGTATAATGAAGGTGTCAGCGGCCAAACTGCAAGTATGATTCCCCACACAACCAATTATGTCTGTGACGATAACATTCTCCTCTAGTGATCTATGTCATGAGTGAGTTCCCTTTATCCTGGGAAGCTGGGTTGGCTATTTCTCTGCTCCTCAGAGAACAGCTCTGAGAATCCTGCTTGTGAGGCTGGTGACTCACCAGTGTTCTCTTTGTGTGCCGAGGCTCAGCTTTTCCTTTCCTGTACTATGCCCCAGTGTGACTAAGAACATTGTTTAAATGAAAACGATGTATTAAGACAAAGACAAAACTGCTTCAACATTGGGGGGAGGGGGGGTCGTGGAAATGGAAGTCTTTGAAAAAGAGAAAAGAAAAACTCAAGAAGGAAAATGTAAACCTTGGACACAAAATAATCATACTCTACTATTTCATGAACTGATTTCTTTGTTTTTTCTCCTTAAATGTAAGTTGGTCAAAGCTTAATAAGAAGGGGAAAACACGTAACATGTTCTCCTCTTGCCTTTCTGGGCTCCTGTAATTTTTATTAGGTTCCTAAAAGATTGAAGAGAATATATTTTAACTGCTTGTTAAAGCCAAAGTCCCTCTGACATTTCTTCCCATATCCATAAAGTTTTATGAGTTTCCTTATTTTGAAGCCCCGCAAAGTAAGAATACTCGTCTTAACACAAGACAGAGTTTTTTATTGCTCCTCTGCAGAGCAAGAACTCCCCAAGGACACTGCCCTACAGACCTCAGGCTTCATTCTCCAGCTTCCTGCGAGGCTGCCCATTGGTCAGACTTAGCCCTGGGCTCCTTTCTGTCGCCTCTTCTCCCCATCCTTTGTTTATTCATTTTCCTTCCTGCTTCCCCTCTCCCTTGCTCTTGGTGCATTCCCAAACCCTCTCTTCTTCAGGGGTAATAATACTTACAGCTGGACTGGGTATCTTTTGATTTTGCTTGTCTATCCTCTCTGTGCTCTGGTAGCAGAACCTCTTTTGTTGCATTTGGTGATCCATCCATGTGATTTTGGTACAGCTATCAATCACATGGAAGTGGAAAAATGGCCCAATCAGGATACCCATGCTTTGGACCCGATAACAGTCCCAGGAGTGGGCACTGATGGAGGCAGGACCAATAGGGACCTGGGGAAAGAGTTTCAAGCTATTTGGAATCACTAGCTATGGAGAGTCACGTGCTTGCTGGGCAAGCAGCTCACCTCCTTCACTGGAAACTCGCTGTGAGAATGGTAAAACCAAAGCTGCTATGACCATATTTACGGTCAGAGTCAAAGTTGCAAGAGGGAAACCTCACTTCATTTGAGTTCTGGACTCAGCCATGTCTGGGGCCAACTGCTCATCTTCAACTTCCATGTTCTGGGAACCAACAAAATATCTTTTAGGGCTTCCCTGGTGGCGCCGTGGTTGAGAGTCCGCCTGCCGATGCAGGGGACACGGGTTCGTGCCCCGGTCCGGGAAGATCCCACATGCCGCGGTGCGGCTGGGCCCGTGAGCCATGGCCGCTGAGCCTGCGCGTCCGGAGCCTGTGCCCCGCAACGGGAGAGGCCACAACGGTGAGAGGCCCGCGTACCGCAAAAACAAACAAACAAACAACAACAACAAAATATCTTTTAGTGTAAGCTTGTTTGAGTTTCTGTTACTTACAACCAGAAGAGCCCAGATTCTTTTACTGCTTTAAGAATTTAGCCGTCTAGTAAGGAAATGCATCAATACAGAGAAAGGCAGACTGTGAAAAGTGAATGGGAGGGACCTGCAGAAATCACGCAGGGGGCATACAACTCAGAGGATTAATTCTGACTGAGGACGCTGAGGAAAGCTGCAGTGAAGGAAGAGGTAGATTGCAGCTGGCCATTGTAGAGTACGTAGAATTTCCAATGGTGGCGAGGAGGTGAGAGTGGAAGGAAGTAGTAGTGAGAAAGGGCATCATGCTCAGAAGGGACAGTGTGGGTAAAGGCCTGGCATGTTAGAGGACTGATGAGTGGTTCAATGGGGCAGGACCTAGTGTATGTGGATGTATGTCTGGACAGGTAGTCAGTAGGCTGGAGTCAGATATTGGTGCCCTTTGGAAACCATTCTAAGGAGTAAAGCTATTATTCTATAAGCAGGGAGGAGCTGCTGCTGTTTTCCATAATAGGATTAACATGATCAGATCTATGTTTCAGGAAGAAAACTCTACCTCCTGCCCTGGGCTCAGTCATAATTTTCTGGAGGATGGCCTCCCTGGCCTCCCCAATTCAATGTATTGCCTCTGTTATCTATTCCTGGCATCCCCTCCCACTCCTGCAAAAGGGGCAAAACCTGAGCAATGAATTTCTGAAACAGTTCTGAGACTTAATCAGAGGATAAGGTTAGGGAAGGTGACATACCCTGGTCATCAAGTTTAAGGGCATTGGCACCAGTTGCGTGACTCAGGCACATCACTGGATGTAGGGGGCCCTGTTGATGCCTCACCCAGACTCCCTACCCCAGGTAGGTGCAAGCATTCCCCCGCTAATGTTGATGAGAATGATGTGCATGATGTTGGTGATACTGATGATGACTCTTGGCTGCTACAGCTCATAGCTGCCCTTTTACCAGAGAACTGCCTGAACCCCAACCCCTGCCTGCAACCAATGACTGACTGATGTAGAGTATAAATGTCAAGGCCCCATGCCTTATATCAGTTAAAACAGTGGTATTTATTATTCATGCTCTAGGACTCTCCCAAGATTCCTTGCTTCTATCACTTCCTCAGTAAATCACTTGCACAAGAAAACCCATCTCAGGCTCTGCTTCTAGGGAACCTGACCTAAGACATTTGACCTGATTTGAAAAATGGGGTTGTTGTAAGGCTTAAACGTTAATGTAAGTAACAAATAAGTAAAAATCAGCTGACATAATTAAGTAAAATTGAATACATGTTAATATAAGTGAAACACAATAGTGCCTGCCATATAGCAGGTGTTAAGTATTTGGTTTTATTAATGTTATAATATTACTTCTCTAAATATCTCATGAATCTCTTTGCTCCTCTTTGATCCCACCACTATTGCTCTAGGCTAAACTTTCGTTACTTGTTATTTTGATTAAATAGAGCTCTTACCAGATTTCTCCTCCCTCCCTCCCTCCCTCCCTCCCTCCCTCTTTTCTTCTCTTCTACAAATATTTGAGTGTTTATTATATACCAGGCACTGTTCTAGGGATAAATTTGGACAAGTTACTGAACTGAGCCTCAGTTTACTCATTTGTAAAACAGGGATACCGTAAATCTACTATACAGGGTAGCGGTGGAATTGAATGAGAAAATGTTCATCAAGCACTCAGCTCATGCCTAGTTAGCACTCTATAACCTTTCTCTTTTTGCTTCTTTCCTGCTTATCATTTTCTGGCATGCAGACAGCAGAGACACCCAAAGGGGTATTATTTACTGCTTGTGGACTCTACTGGACAGATATGTTATTCCTCTATTTAAAGGTCCAATAATAGAACTTCTCTAATAATGATAACCTTGCTTTTCCCAATTAAAGCACTGTGATCCCTGCATATATTATTGTAAGGTGCGTGCTGCAATACATGTCTTGTCAAACCACGAATTGATGTTAAGTGCCATGCTGTGAATTTCCATCAAGGTGTCATCTTGAGCAGGTTAGTGGTCTCCTGCATGTCAAAAGTCCACACCTGGCCCTCTGCAGGCACCGCTCACAGTAATGAGAACGTGGCTATGATGAAAGCCTGCATGCTGAAAGCAAGCCTAGATAGCAGGGATGAACTTGAGGGTAAAGCAGAATTTGAACCCTGTTATGTAAATGGTGCTTTCAGTTCCCTTGATCTTTGTGAAAAAATGTTTTTTTCATTCTGCCTCTTTCAGTGCAAGTTCAGGGTTTCACAGTCTCCTGGGCTCCTTTTGAGGTCTGCCATAACTTAAGTGAATAAAACAGAAAAGGAGCGAAATTTCTCCTGGATTCCGGCAGAAAGCAGACAGAAATTAGCACAGCACTGGGTGAATTTGACGTGTTGAGGTTGGGGATCGTATCTTACCCATGGTGAGAGCAGTGTGTGTGTGTGTGTGTGTGTGTGTGTGTGTGTGTGTGTGTGTGTGTGTGCGTGTGTGCGTGTGTGTGTGTGTGTGTGTGTGTGTGTGAACTCACACTGAATCACTTCTACACTTTCATTTTATTTTTGCATTTTTCCCCCTCCACATTTAGTTCATTTTAGTACTCTTCACTTTGGAAAATGACCATATAGGAGTTATGCCCTATTACATATGTCCTATGACACTTTTTTAAATGTCAAATACAAGATAGTCAATGGAGTCTAAAATGCACTGGTTTTTTTTTTTCTTTTTTAGCCATGACTTTTCACACTGATATGTTAAGACAGCATGTATTTCTTTTGATTTATACAATCCCAAGTAAATGCTGTCTATCATCACAGTTATTATAGTGTTTAAATAGTTGGGACATAAATATGTTTTAACCTGAATTTCTTTCTTAATATTAGAGCTTCTAGCAGTTTTTGATTCTTTCATGTAATTAGGTGGCTTAGTTGAGAACAAGATGCCACTAACTGAACTATAAAATAAAGATGAATACAAGATGGAATGGTTAGAAATTAATAAGGAATTGTCTTGAAATTGTAATAAGTTTTGAAATTTATATTTAATTACTTACAGTATTTGCTCTAAGAACCTACATCTGAGGAAAGTTGAAAGAAAGATCCTAATACTCATTACAATCATGTTTTTATATATTGTCCCTTTCTTCCCAAGCACTACATGTGCTTCGGAGACATTGTAGCTGAATCAATAGGAGGAAAGGAGTGGGTCTGTTTAATGCCTGACTTGAAAGGAAAAAGGGTTAACAGGTTAGTAATGGGAACACAAAAACATAAATAGCACAGGGCCAAGAGGGTCAATTTCTATTATAGCCTTTACAGAAAAACAACTGTCTGTGTATTTTATTACATATTCATTAAACATTTTATATATTCATTAAACATACTGTAGCATCTGATATGTGCAAATCTCTGAGCTAGGTGCAACGGAGTTAAAAAATCAGAATCTTTCATGGTCCTTGGTCTTGGGGAGATGAGGGTCTCGTGGTGCTCACACACATCAGACCACAGCCAAGGGCGTGTATGGGCTCTGTGAGAAAAGCTCTGAGGGTGTCTGAATGTGAAATTACCAGCTTCCAGGCTCCACCTGTAACTGCTGCATCACAATGCAAACTTAGCCCAGTAACCAAGTCCATGTAAGAGAGTCCTACCTGCTGAGTCTTGATCTGGGAGAGCAGACAGAGGCTCCTCTCAGTATGCATTGTTCATCCTTCCATCCCTTCACTAATCCACATGTCCACTTAGCAAATTCTTGTTGGGCATGGTGAGAAGTAGTGCATTGGGTGTTGAACCAAATGGGAGTTGTGTGAGGAGCTGAAAACAGAGCAGTGAACCAGAAAGAGTCATGACACTTACATTCTCATGGGGGAAATGGACACTTAGCAACTATCACACAACTCATAAGCTGTATCTGTGATAAGGAAGAACAAATCTGACTCCATATTAGATCTGTTCCTTTTACTTGAACCTTCTGTGCTTTGTTGCCTGTGCTTAGTCCTGCTGGCTCTGCACTTTTGTAAACGAACGTTACCTACAGCCTGAAATATACAGGATAGCCTATTCACAGGGCTCTGACCTTTAAGAGTCCATCATATAGAGATAAAAAGTTGCAGAACAGAGAATAACACTTGTCTTGTTGGAGGTTTACAGGAACATGGTGACCTGACCTACCTGGACAGCTACAAGAACAAAGAATTCCAAAACCAAGAAATTTGCAACAACTAACCATGACCCTACCTCACCTTGCCTTTAAAAATGCTTTGCTAAACCCTTCCGGGTGTTGGGGGTTTTTTGGCCATGAGCCACCTGTCTCCTTGCATGGCCCTGCAATAAACCTGTCTCTGCTCTAGACCCTGACATTTCGGTCTGTTGGCGCGTCGGGCACAGGAACTTGCATTCAGTAACGGTACCTGTGATAAGAGCTTCAGAGAAGAAGTACAGATTACAAAGGGGATGGGGGGAGGACACTGAATCTGGTCTGAGAGAATCATGAAAACTTTAAAAGGAAGTAAAAATGGCCAAACTGAGGCCTGTAGGAGCTAGCCAGCGAAGAAAAAAGTTGAGGTTCAGGGAAGTGGAGGGGATGGACTGTTGAATGCCCTGATGGGGTTTGAGGACCGAAAATATGGGCAGTGTGCCTGTGCCATGTGGTTGAGTGGAGACTCTAGGGGGGAAGGCCTCAGATGAGGAAGGGTCTGGAGGGCCACTTGTGGGAGTTTGAACTCGATCCTTAGCGTAATAAGAGGCCCCTGAGGGGTTTTAAGTCATGAAATGATCGGATACTATTTGCATTCTAAATGCTCCCATGGGCCGCAGTGTGGAGAATGGATAGAAGGGGTCTGGATCAGGGAGCTGATGGAGATGCAGAGAAGAGGCCTTAGGACACAGACCTGGGAGAGGTTTAGAAAGTAGGATTGCTGGCAGCAGTAAGCACTGCTTTCCCCTCCCTTCTCCCACTGTTAGGACAGAGTTCCTGTGCTGCTCTCAGGAACCACTGGCTCTAAGAGGGAGGCAGGGGAGAAGGCCGTTGTGCTTGGGTCCACCCAGCAAAGAAGGTACCCAAACCCCTGGACCAGTTTTGGGGATGCAGAAGCTGGTGTTATTATTACTTATATGTCCATGTAGTGTGTGACCCAGCCATTAAACCGACTTCCTCCCAGATACTCCAAACCAAGAGGCAGGAATAAGTTCATGCATTACACAGTGTGGTTACAACCCATGATGTAGGGATGGATGCAGTTTGATGGCGGTTTGCTATAGACCACAGAATTGATAAATCCCACAAAATTTGAGAATGGAATATAAACCCAGCGTATTTTACATACCCAGACTGGTCTGTCAAAAGCAGAGGCAGAGGGGAAATGATAGTCTAAGAAGGGAAGCAGAGCCTCTGCGTGTGGGCCCAAGGGGAAGAATGGAATGGGGAAGGGTTATGAGTCCCCGGGGCTGAGAAAATTGGAATCCACAAACAAACAAACAATCAGACCCTGGACAGAGGAGACCCACAAGCTCAGACCTGGCTCTGTCTGCACCAGGCATTATGCTATCTTGTAGTTCAAAGATGAAGACTCAAACCAGAGAAGTTATGACCTGCTCAGGATTAGATGACCTCCTCTGACTTATTTCTTTTCCCCACATCAATGCTCACTGTCTCAGACCTCTGTCAGGGTGTCTGGCTGGAATCCTGCAACCCTGGCCTCAGCTAGAAGGTCAGCTGGATTTTGGCTAATCTTGTCGGGATCAGTGGAACTTGGCTCCAGCCATGAGCTGAGTTCACATCTCTCATTCCTCCGTGACTGGTGGGCTGCCCAAGACATCATCTTCACAAGGTGGTAGCAGAAGCCCAAGAGAGCAGACCCAGCACTGAAATGGGTAAAGCCTCTGTACACATCACAACTACTAACATTTCATTGGCCAAATAAAGTCATACAGCCAAGCTGACATCAAGGGGGTGGAAAATATACTCCAGCTGTAATCTCAGGAACTACACATGGTACAGTGTAGGGAGTGATGAAGTACTGGGAAGAAGAATACAGTCTACAACAGTGCCTCACAAAAAGATTACATGGAAAAAACACATGCACAGGATATAAAATTGATTGTACAACTTGATCATAACTATGTAAAAATATTTTTTGCAAGTCAACAAAGAATAGAAATAAATAAGCAAAAATGAAAAAAAATCATGACTGGGAAAAAAAAAAGCAGAGGCAGAAAAGATGAGTTTCTACTTCAGGTATCAGATAAAATAAAATATTGTGTGGTCTTTTTCAGTCTAGGACTTCAGGGCTGCTGAGACAAAGTTTATTGTTTAAGTTCAGTTCCAAACTTGGTTTTGAAGTGAAATCACCATTTGCATGATCCAATTCACCAATCTGAGTAGCTGTTTTGGTGCTATATTGACACAAGTTCTCTAACATTTAAAGACTCATGGGGTTTTCTTTGTTTAAAGACAAGATTCAAATGGTACAGGGTAGAAGGGGAAAATCTGGGTAAATGATTAACTGACTGGTTTGGTGACCTTGAAATGTGCCCTTGGATCATGGAATTGCATCCCATATTCTGTAACTAAGGAGATTTTGGAAGGTTTGGAGTCTGTGGCATAATAAAAATAATAATAATAATAATAATAATAATAATAAAGGTTTGGAGTCTGTGGCATAATAAAAAAATAGTCATGTGGCTACCA
This sequence comes from Leucopleurus acutus, assembly GCF_964270905.1. Lineage (NCBI taxonomy): Eukaryota > Metazoa > Chordata > Mammalia > Artiodactyla > Delphinidae > Leucopleurus > Leucopleurus acutus. The sequence continues at coordinate 55,817,193 of NC_139145.1, read as the reverse complement.
TGGACTGAAGACAGACACTGTGCTATGTACTTTATAAGATCCAACTTATTTAATCTTTATATAAAATTTATAACATATATGCTTTTATTACACTAATTTTACCAAGACAAAATGAGAACTAGAAAGAATAATTGATTTGCCTAAGATCACAGCTAAAAATTGGCAGGGTCAGGATTTGGCCTCAGGTCTAGGTCCAGGGTCTGCATCTAAATCACTACCTTTGCCCTGTGCATCTGTGAAAGGCAAAACAAAAATCCCACAAATCATTCCGTAGTATTACTGCCAGAAGTTTTCCTCATTAGTAAAGTGGGGCCAGTTACAGGCAGCAGCTCATATTATTATTTAATTTTTTTCCTTTTATTATACCAGTGGATTTCTTAATGATTTTTTAATTTTAAAAATTTTATCTTTTTTAGTTTGTACACTCATCTTAGGTTAAATAAAAGGTATTTAAACGCACTTGGCTTAGTTAAGGACTAACATGTTCTCACAACCATTATGATACAAACAGAAGATACTTGGAGATAGCCTTAGTGAAACCCAGAGCCTTTGAGAGCCATTAACATGCATCATGTTAGTAGAAGAAATGGGGAGAATTAAAAATTCTGGAGAAATATGTCAATTTAGATGATGCTCTAAAAAGCTCAATTTTCCATTGAAAATTTTAATAAATTATTATTTTACCACAAATGTTTCTATTATGCCTGAAAAAAAAAGTGACAGGAATAAAAGGAAGAGGAAGCTGATTGACAGGTTCCCTGGAAACAAGTAGAAGGTGTATGTAGGGAGGGAGGGCGACGTGCTGAGGAGAGAGAGGTTGACATATCGGAAAAGGCATAGACTTTGGAAGCGACCTAGGTCCCAGATCAAATCTCAGCTCAGCCACTTAAGAACCTTGATCCTGGGCACGTTTCTTACACTCTCCAAGCTTTAATCTTCTATAAAATAGAAGATTATAAATCTTCTATAAAATCTTGTATAAAATGGGAAAACGATACCTATTTAATAGGACACATGTGAAGGCTTTATGAGATAGCAGTAACATTATTGCTATTTGGTGATATTTCATTATGCACCAGTTATTACTTATATCAATCATAAAATAAAATGAAAACCGTACAGTATCATTATCCCCATTCTATAGATGAGTGAAATGAGGCTTAAAGAGGCTACATTATTTGTTTAAGGTCACAGAGCTACTGAAGAAGGGGCCTGTGGTTCACCTGTGTCTGTTGTGACTGCCAAGGCCAGGCTCCTCAATACTGTGTGATAAATTGCTTCAGTGTCACAGTCTGAGCTACCATTTAACAAACGTTTTGTATGAGCCTGAGGTGAATGCTCTATGCACATTATTTCCATTAATGACAACTTGACAAGATAGGCTTTCTCATCCCCACTTCACAGATTAGTCAATTTTGAGGCTAGGGAACTTCAGTCATTTGCCCAAGGTCACAGTGGTAGGTGGTGAACCTGAGCCTGAATCCAGACTTGTCTGATTTTAAAACTATGCCATTCTGTCTTCCATGACATGTCATTTAGAGCTAGGTAACTGTGGCCATGTTGTAGGTGGTACTGGCGGTTTTTATTGAAATTCTTTTGTTATCTCATCCACTTCCAGCTCTACAGAATAGCTTGACACTAGTTGCAGTAGAACTGAGAAGGTGAGAAGATTCCTCTGGCTCTTCGAGGCCAAAATATCTCAGTTCTATCCTTCATTCTTTAGACCCAAAGATTTTCCTTCTGTATCCTTTAAAGGTAGCCCAGCATTAGGATTAGAATATCTGATTATAAAGAAGCATAAAATGCTGAAAAATCTGGTCAACATTTAGCATTCACAAAGTGTGGAATGAGTGTCAATTTATACATTTTATGATTCTAGGCCCTTGTGGTGGAACCCAAAGGGAAGGCCTGATCCTTGCCTTGAAGAAACTTACATGCAGTATATTTATCGTCTGCTTGGGCATTCTCCACAAGATCACCTACAGTGGTACAGGAAAACACTGTTTTCAATAGGATTGATGTGCTAAAGGCCAGGGAGTGATTGTTGTAGAGGTGTTTTGATACTTTATGTTATATCATAAAGATGATCTTCTGTTCTGCTGGCTCATTGTATGGGCCTTCATAGGCACCAGGGGGTTAGGAAAGAAAAGCTCCACAGTGTGTCATACGCTAAGGGCCACTGTCCTTACCAGGTCACTGTGAAGTGGAAGATGTGTTGGATTGAGAGAGTGGAGGAGTGGGTCTTAGTCCCAGCCTGTCTCTAACCAGCTATGGGAACCTGGACAAATCACTCCCCCTCCTTGGGCTTTCGTTTTGTAGACAGCAAAATGAACTGATGACCCATTTGACTTCTCAGGTCACTTCAGAACTAATAAGGAATATGAACTTGCTCCTTTCTTTTGTGAAGAGGCTCTTCCTGCCATTCATGTGAGGCTGGATCCCTGCAGAGAGCTGATAGTGAACATGTTCACATAACCTGAATCTCCTGGCTCTTCCCTCCTACCCAAGCACACCCTCAGTTATTGTCTGCACCAACGTCAATGTGAGTAGGACTCTGCCTGATGTACTTAGTCACATGGGCAGCCTGCTTCAAAAGCAAACTATATTTGTCTAAATTAAAGTTTATCGGAAATTATGTTCATCCTCTTTTTCACATAAGGGTCGTTGCTCATTTGTGACAAGCAGCAATTGCAAATAGAAGTGAATTTAAAAAGAGAATCGAAGTAGGAATAAGAACAGCAAAATAACAGAAGCTCTTCTGTATTCTCTCTCAAATGAAACTGATATCTTAGAGATGAGGTAATACAAGCTAATTTAAAATATTACTCGGAAAGAACAGGGAGTGTACAGCAAATCAAAAGCAAAATGAGAAGTTCTTTGGCATTCATAATGATCAAGCTTTGAGTAGGGGAAACAAACAACATTCAACAATTTTAAAAGAAGTGTTAAAAAACAGTTTCTTATCGCTGAAACATCTTTTTATAACTCAAAATAATTATAAATACTTTGTATTTTTGACAAATGATTTCCTAAAATCATTTTGATTATCGGTGCCTAACAGGTGGAGGTTCACTGCTGGTCAGGCTCTTTGTCCTGTCATCAGACCCAGGACTCCTTCCATGCAGTATTCCCCATGCTTAATTATTTCTCAAGGACTAATCTACAAAGAGGTCAGACTCCCAACACAAAGGCTCATTTTATTCCCCATTTCCTAGTACTTGTGTCTGGGTTTTGAAATTATGTCATTTCAGCATAGACAGTGTCTATAAGCACTATATGAGTGGAGTTTGAGTTGACCAGCCCACTTAATTGAGAGCATCTTAATAGCTGCTGATGACCACAGGCTTTGATAGATTCAATAATGGATGGATTGATTATACCATGTTAGAGTTTGTGCAAATTGCCCTAGATAAGAATATACCACCAATTCACGCAGCTGAGAGATGTTCCGCAGATCCTGGTGGGTGACTTGGTTCTGATTCTGCCAGTATTGTAAATGATTTGTGGAGAAGAATCGACATCTGTTTAAAAAGCCTACAGACACTGTATTGTTAAGATGTCATCTATACTACTGAAGTCAGAGAATAAAATAAAACATGATTTGGAGAGATTGAGAGTACTATTTAAACCAAATAAGATTCACCATAGAAAGAAAATTAAAGCTCATAAGCTTGTGGATAAGAATCACAAACATAAATATTATTGTTTGGAAAAGCTAAGATTCACTAGTATAAATACTACTTTTTAGGAAATATGAGAAGGACTGAATTAAACAAAGATGTTTGATGTACCAGGATAGGAAATAGAGAGATAGAGTCTTTTGGTGAGACCAATAGAAGAGAATTGGGCTTCCCTGGTGGCGCAGTGGTTAAGAATCCGCCTGCCAATGCAGGGGACATGGGTTCGAGCCCTGGTCCAGGAAGATCCCACATGCTGCGTAGCAACTAAGCCCATGTGCCACAACTACTGAGCCTGCACTCTAGAGCCCACGAGTCACAACTGCTGAACCCACATGCCACAACTACTGAAGCCCACGTGCCTAGAGCCCATGCTCTGCAACAAGAGAAGCCACCGCAATGAGAAGCCCACGCACCTCAACGAAGAGTAGCTCCCACTTGCTGCAACTAGAGAAAGCCCACACGTAGCAACGAAGACCCAACACAGCCAAAAATAAAAAAGAGAGAGAGAGAATCATATTACCGTAGCAAAGACCCTTTTCACACTTGTCTACCTTTAATTGCTAGTTACAATCAAATGAGGCATTTGCAAATAAATGCCTGGAATTCTCTGTCCTCTTTGAAGATTACTCTTTGAGACATAATTAAGCATGGGAAATACCACATGGAAAGACTTCTAGGTCCAATACTCTGTGTGTGTCAGTATGAAGTCTAAGAGAGTGAGTTCTACAGGTTGAGAGAGTATGTTAACATAGCATTTCCTAAAACCTAGATTCAAAGTGGCCATGCCACGTGGCTTGTGGGAACTTAGTTCCCTGACCAGGGATCGAACCTGCACCCTTGGCAGTGAAAGTGCTGAGTCCTAACCACTGGACTGCCAGGGAATTCCCAATAAAATTTTTTTGACCTGATCAACTTAGTTCAGTACAACCATGTGATAGTCAACAGATAGTAGGTAGACAAAACTTATCCTGAATCATGTACCAATGCAGGGATATCATTTCAGATTAAAACGTGAATCATTTAGACTAAAAACCTCACTTTACTGTGGCCAAAGACTCACTTGAATGCAAATATTTTCCTAGGAAATTTGTAAGGTGGATTTAATTTTTTCTTTAAGAAACTGACTTCTAAGTCATATGTGGTTCATTATTTATTCCCCAAGCATTTGTTTTAATCATGCGCATACTCTATGGTCACATCCACCATGAGAAGTTAATAGAAGAACTAAAACCATTGAGACCACATGAGAAGGAGTGGAGTACCCAGAGCCTTTCATAAATATTTATTGAGCATTCAACTGTGAGGCCTGCTTTCAATGATGATAGTGATGTGAAGATAAGTACCTCAGTACTCTGCATTAGTCAAATCACATCTGGAGAAATGTGTACAGTGTTATGTTTCTTGCTTTATGTGTCTGACCTGGGGGTAAGAGATAAATGTTACCTGGGGGAAATGAAAGCAATCAGTGATAGTGTGCCTGAAAAAGAAGAGGTGTGGTGAAAATAAGGTAGTGACCTCAAACCCCATGAGGTCAGGGACCATCTCTGTTTTATTCTCCTATGCATCCTAGCGTAAAATAAATATTCAGCAGTTATCTGTGGATTGGGGTTTTGGGGGGAAATCAAGTTAGAAAGGGGTTATCTATATTTAATACAGCTCAGAGAAGCAGAGGTAGGGGTAAAGACAGAATTATTTAGCTACAAATTCTGTCTTAATATAAGGGAGAATTTTCAACACTGGTTCATAAGAGTAGAGGCAGCTTATAAAGTTTATTAAAAGTAGAAATAAAAGTTCAAATAAATCCTGGTTAGTTATTATAATTTCGTTTTGGATGGAAGATTTAACTAAATAAGTGCCAATATTCTATAATAGTCTAATTTAGCTACCTGACAAGTTTTACATCAATTACCTTGACGGTTTATGAGAAAACATATCTGCACCTTTCTTTCAAATTTTCTTTTCAATGTATCTATGAAAATCAAGCCTGAGCACACACACAAAGAATCATGACTAAGACACTTGATTTGTATTTCAGCTGGTTCTCATTCTTAAGGGTGAAAATATATCTTTGACAAATTCACAACAGAAATCCAGCCTCTATACCTAGCCATAAATACATGGGGTTAGGATGCTTATGCCACGTGGGTAGAAATACCTCTCAAAATTTAGCTAGTGCAGGGAGCTGATTCCCCTCCAAATGTGATTCACTTTTCAATTTTAACCCTCATTCTGATTTTCCACTGCTATCCTGTGTAGACTGACATTCAGAAGGCAAGCCAGGCCACGATGCCTTTTCTGCAATGCCAAGCCAACAGCGAGTACCTTATGCTGCTCTCAGCCACTTCTGGAGAAGTAAAAAAGGTCCAGGGGTGCCACAAGTCAACAAACAAAGGTGCAACTGCCAGCTGGACCTTGAAGAGTGGTGGGTGCAAAACAAGGAAGGAATTTGGTGAAGTGACCAAATTCTACAGTCCTAAATCTGATTGGTTAAGATTATACAGAATCCACCTTATTTTCATGACAGAAAGAAAGAAAAACCAGACCAGTTAATAAACACAGTTTCAATACACAGCAATCGAACACCTGCATGTTAAGTTATAAAGGCTAAGAAAATCTTTCTTAGAATTATTTTATGATTGTTTTATATCATTAAAAAATTTAAACTAATGACCTAATTTTTTTTCCCATTATGTTTACCTTAATAACTTTAAACACCAGGAGTTCTTAGTTATATGCTTGGTTATTTTTCTGTTTGAACTTAACATACAGGAATACATACTGGTTCAACCCATATCAATTATTGATATATAAGTAAAAACTCTCTGACTCTAGCCTAAAATATTTTAAGTGGTCCACGTTTGAAGGAAACCTCTGACCCCACAAAGTGAGAATAGTAACAATGACAACAACCACCACTGCAAACATATGAGCAATTATTATGAGTTAATGTGTTTTAGTTACCTCAGCAGGGTTGGTTTTATTCTTATGCCTACTCTTAAAATAAGAGAATGAAGACATTGGGAAGTTAAGCAATTGACATAGGTCCCACAGCTACTAAGTGGTAGAGATGGGCTTTGAACCAACATCATCTGACTCTAGACTCCTTGCTCTTATCCTCTACCATCTCCCACCTGTCTATACTCATGAGAATGAAAGCACCAAGAAGATGATTTAGCATAGCCCTTGAATGACCAAAACAAGGACCAGACTAAGCCCCAGAGAAAGAATCAGATCACAAACACCCAATGACTACCAATAACAGATCACTTTCAACCTCCTCTAGGAGGAGGCTACTAAGGCCTGGCTACATGATGTCAAGTATTTAGATGTGTGGGTGCAATGATGGGTGCCTCTTTCCTGCTGCCTCTGACTCTCTGCTCACTAAGACTGGAAATCATCCACACAGTTTACTATCTATAATGATTAGCCTGACTTTACTATTCCACTGTCTTCATCAACATAGTTTTACTATTCCACAAGACTCTTTCCCAGAAGAAAAAGTTGCAACACACTTTGTTGTTCACACCAAGAATTGAAAGACTGATCCATTTTTGAATGGAAAGCATCAAACAACAATTTACATCCCAAAGACTCTTTGAAATCCTTGTCTCAAATTTTTCACCCTGCTGTTTCTTCCAAAGCGTGATACTCACCCAACCCTCCCTGTTTCGGAACACCTACCTTCACCCAGACTTGAAAATCTCAGTAAATATCTCATCTTGGTCCATCTCCCTCTGAGATGCTATTAAAGTTCTGTTGAGGGGTGTTTTCTCTCATTGCACCAAGCAATAAACTCCGCTTTGTCAACAAGTTGTGTTTTTTGTGTATTCAGTGGGGCCAGCATTCAACACCTTCAAGGAGAAGTTGGTCACTCATTCCAGGAAAATTTCTTTGACACCCCTTCCCCACTCCAAAAGAAACCAGAAGCACTTAGGACTTGTTCAGCTGCTGCATATTCACAACATTTTGACATTGTTAGAATATTCACCATTTATCTTGTCATTGCCTAAGTTCAACCAAAATTTAATACATAAATATCAGAGGATTCATGATGTGTCAACTCATTTTAATGTTAACTGTTTGCTTTCTGTTTAAAATTTCCAGGAGACTTCATTAAAAATCATGCTTTGTTTGCTTAAATGAATTATTGTGGGTAGAAATAGCATATTTGGTGGGGAAAAAAGGGAGAAAAAATTAACATTCTTACCCAGATGTCTTCAAGAAAGTTTGATACACAAAGTAAACTGGTATGTTACAGAAAGGTTAACTTCTCAAAGATAATTCACTTTTTTGTTGTTTCTTTTTTCATATGCATGATGCGACAAAGAATATTTGCAATGTGTATGCATAGTTTTAGAAATAATAATACAAGAAGCACCCATGTATTCACTACCCTGGTTAAAATACAGAATGTTACCAGGACAACAAATGGCCCTATTTTATGTTTCTTCAATTATCAAGGTTTCTAGATATATTTTTTAAAAGCATGTTTCTTAAACTTATTGTGTAATGACTATGTCAACTTTTTCTTCTAGTGGCATCCCTACAGTCTGACTTGGGGTAACATGTTATCTGCTCTGAAAGGAGGTTGACAATAAATCTTCCAGATAAAAAAATCCTAGTAAAAACTAGGAAGAGTCTTGGCAGTTTACTCAATATAGATTTCTCCTTCTTTTCTTCCTTCGCCCACAATGAAATTGTTCTTGAATGCTTCCTAGCTCCCGTGATAATGTGGACCAGTGCCCCCATGCCATTCAGAGCCCTATCTCCTCACTATCATTTACAGACTGGGGGGGAGGGAGGGGTGCTGTGTGTTTGTCCCCAGCACCCCATAGCGCCTTGTACCAAGTATGTGCTCAGCACATGTTAATTAAATGTAGGGCTGGCATTCTCAGCAGACAGTAAACCTTGGAGAAATCTTTATTGTTCTTTAACATTCTCTTTCACATCTTCCCTCTCCCCTCAGCTTTTCCTACCCTCTCACTGCCTGTGTCTTACGTATCTTCCCCTGGCATGCACCACAGGCTCTCCTTTCCCCTACTGATAGAGTGCAGAATAACAGATGGATAGCCCTGATATATTATGGCTTCTCTTCATTTTACTCTTCTTTTTTGATCATTTATTTTCTGTCAGGAATTTTTTTAGTTTAAAAAGAAATCATATTATTTGTAAGAAATGAAATGGTTTAAACATATATAAATATCCCTCCTCCAATCATACCTTCTGAATAACCAATGTTAATAGCTTAGGATATTCCAGTCTTTTATCAATGTCCTCAAAACTACATACACATCTCTCTCCCTCTCCCTCTCTGTCTCTCTCTCTCTCTCTCTCCATAGACACAGAAGAATTTCCCCCAACTTCCCATGCTGCCCTCAGAAGGAACTGTATTATACACATGATTCTGAAGAGTTATTTTTTCACTTAACAATAAATCATGAATTGTGGATATGAGTCGAACTTGATTTCTTTAATGGCTACTATTAATAGTCTATAGTATAGATGTGCTATAATATATTCAACTATTTTTAAGTGGACATTTGGTTTTCAGTTCTTTGCCATTTCAAATAATGCTGCAATAAATATTCTTGTGTGTGTGCACACTTGCACATGCATGCACATGTATCTGTAAATTTCCTATCATTTGCTCCATAAACTTCCAGAGATAACAGAAATAAGAAATTGTTGGGACTCCTTTTCATTGAAGTTCTTTACTCAGGACAAAATAAGATTCCTAATACGGAGATAAGGCATTTCAACTCATTTCTAAGAGAACATGAAATTTTGCTATAATATAAGCTGAAATGAGACTTTAAAGTTTCTAATTTCACCTTGTGGTACTGGGCACACCATCAAAGAAAACTAATCAAAATGAAAACAAAAGCTTTCTTTTCAAGGAAAATATAAATAGAGACACAGAATGAGTTGGATGGCAACTTTTCCTTGTTGAAAAATATTGTTTTACTACAAAATAAATGAAACATTTAATGTTCCAGTTCCATTGGGAATGATGTATGTTTTAAGGCACAATTCCTCTTGCTAATCACAAACTCAGACTCCTTGGATCTTCGTGACACAGGAGGAGAGATTTCAAACATCCAGCTGCCTAGCAGAAAGTCTATAACTGGAGTGGAAAGAGGGCAGATAATGTATAGCTCTTACTCCATAAAAGGAAAGCCCACAGGGAATGCAGAAATTGTTTGTCCTATATTCAAAACGTTTGTGTGACAGAAAGGATTCTTAAAACTTGTTTGGGAACTAAAATTTGAAGCATAATGTATGCTTATGAAAAATACTCATAATGGGAACATTTCCTTTTAGACTATTATAGAATTACACCATTCTGTACCCCCCATCTTATTTACTCACCATATAAAAATGACAACCTGCATATTTTAACAATTCGTTCCTTCAATTTTCAAAGATGAAGCCTTCTTATAACCCCCATGCTACGGTATATAGCATATGTGCAAATATAGTTTCTTCCTACCCTCCGCCTTACCCTGACTTCAGTGAGGAAATAAGGGAATATAATGCAGTGTGATGAGTGCTGTAATGGGGAAGTCCAGGGGCCCTGAAAAGAGCTATCTGGCCTTGACTTGGGGTCAGGGAAGACCTTGTGGGTCAGAGACGTCTAAGTGAGGGACAAGTTATAGTCGGATGAAAATTGTTCCAGGCAGAGGATACAGCCTCAAAAATCAAGGAGTAATAAAGAACACAAAGTCATTAAGGCATTAGAAGATGCTTAAATGATGGAGCATGGTAAATGAGGGGTGACGAGGATGAGAGAGATCAGGCTAGGAAGAAAGGACAGGATGGGATTGTTGCTTCTGTAAGACCATGCCAGGTGCAGTAAGAGCTGGGCAAGAACAGGAACCTGGAGAAAATGAGGAGGCTGTTGCCAATTTTTCAGGTGAGATGATAATGACCTGCACTAGGGAAATGGTAGTGGAGATGGGGAATAAGAGATGGAATCAATTTTCCAAGCTTAAGCTGGGAGTCTCATTTATTTGGAAGTAGATCATCTGATAGTCCTGGACTTGGTTTGATGACAATTTCTTTCTGAAAAAGTAGAGAAAGCAAGAAGGACACAATTAATCCAATTAATTGGATTTAATTTTAACCAATATGGAAGAAACATTTGATGCTATGCTGGCTACTCCTATGCAAAAGTCTAGTGGTTTAGCTGACTAACCAGCCAGCCAAAAAAGCTAGCTGAGACTTAATAAGCATGATTAGAAAACTAACCAGAAATATAGGATTTCCTCTATTATGAAGTAACTTCAGTTCCAGAAGTTTGTATATAAGTCTGTTTCTTTTTCTTATGTTCAAAATAAAACTATACATTGCTATTTGTTGTTGGAGCTCAGAAATGAAATTTTTTGTGTGACCTTTTTTCTATTCAGGAAGATTAATAAATGCCATTTTGAGGTGCCATTTTTTTAAAAAAAGGGAAATCGGCCAAATGAAGTGTGTCTGGAACACAGCAATCATGAATATAAAGCATGCCGTCCATTAAAATATTTTTGAGCATGGACTGTGACCAAGGCGCTGTTTTAGGAGATGAAGACATGATGGTAAACAGAGCCCGTTCTGTCGTCAAGGAACCATATGGGGATCAGTTAAAGAAAGTAGAGCCTGGAGAAGAGACAAGCATAGGAGCTGGCTTCATGGAGCTGAAATGCTGTCAGTAGGAACACGGACCCAATTTATTCTGTAGTACTTAAAAATTAAATTAAGGCCAATGAGTAGAGTCTGCGAGAGAAGGATTCCAAGAAATTCTGAGTGTCTGGTTGTGAGATAAATGGTCTGAGGTGATGTGGTAGTGGGCTCTCCCTTTTTAACTAGCTGGATGCTGCATTTGACCTGCATTGTTTCAATTAAACTTTAAACCGCTCTATAAGTATAAATATTAACCCCATTTTACATATAAGGCAGCTGAAGGTCAGAAATCCTGCAGTTCCAACACAGAAGAACAGCGATATGACTGACTATGCTCCTCTCTATTATGAAACCCACCACCTCCCCATTAATATAAAGGCTGAAGAGATGGCTGTCAAAAGATTTCTCTAAGAGAGGGTGAACTACAGGGATGTAAGGGTCCTCCTAAGCCTCACATTCAAGTATTCTAGATATTTCTAGAATATGAGATACAGGTACGAAAAATATGCTTCAAATGACAAAATTATCGAGAAAGAGAACAGATTAGTAGTTGCCATGGGTCAGGGGATGTGTGGTAGGTAGATGTGGTTACAAAAAGGATCCTTGTGGTGATGGAACACTTCCGTATCTTGATTGTAGTGGTGGTCACAAGCATCTACACATGTGATGAAACTACATAGAACTAAATACACACACACACACACACATGCATGTGAAACTGGCCAATCAAAATGAGGTTGATGGATGTTAATTTCCTAGTTGTGATATTGGGTAATTAAGCAAGAGTTACTATTGAGGGAGACTACACAAGGGGACAGGTGATCACTGTATTATTTCTTGCATGTGAATCTATAATTATCTCAAAATAAAAAGTTAAAAACATATGTGATTCAATCACATGAAAATGACTATGCCAACACTGACTGTTGTCCTTCCCCTCCACTCCCTCTCTACCCCATGCTCCTCCAGTGGGGGCAAACCTGGTGTTACTGCAGAATGCACTCCCTCTTTATTCCTGGGATCAAGTCTGACTTAAGACATTTACCCCCAAGTTTCTGTGTACTGAAGACATTAATAATTCCTCTTACTGCTTTTATTTGCATTCCTCCACAACATTCAGGAAAGTGTTCTCTGGAAAATGCATGCTGGAGGATGACAAAAGTTCCCATATTTGTTGATTTTAGTTCATAGAAACAGTGAGGGTAATGGAACTCAGGAGGAAAAATCTGCATGATCAAATGATTAAATTAGATCATTTCAGCATTTTATGAATACAGAATTTGGGTGCATCTTGAATATTATCTCCAAATAAGATTGACTCACTTGTCCAACTTTCCAAAAAGCATTTGGAGGAATGCTACCTTGTAATTTTAACCCTCTTATTGAAAAGCAATACATCTACATTATTTTAAAAAAAACAGAAAGTATAAAATCACCTATAATGCCACCACTCAAATATACATATCAACTTGCCTTCAGTGCTCTTGTTCTTCTTAATCAGGACACTTGATTATAAATGGCACTCACTGAGGCTTTGCAAGCTTCAGGTACAACCAGAAATGGGGACTGCAGTGCTGTACTTAGGACTCATCCTGAGGTTTTCCAACTCTTGGCTCTGTTTGCTTTTATGCTGCTTCCATCTTTAGGCAGGTTTTTCCCTCTTGGTGGCAAAAACGGCTGCAGCAGGTCCTGACTTCTATCTCATGTTTAGGCAATCTTAGATGGAAAGAGAACTTCTCCTTCCTCATGACTCTAATAAAGGTCCCCCAACGGGGTCTAATTAACTTGACTGGGCTAAGAGGCTATTTCTGAACCAATGGCTAACCAAAGAGGTAGATTGTGCTCGGCGCCAGGTCTGGGTCATGGGCATGAAATCAGGGCAGGTGATTAGGGTATGGGATTAGAGTGCATTTACCATTCTAATTCTGTTTTAGTAATCACTAAATCACAGTAATCACTAAATCACCTGTAGATCAGCAGGTTTACCCCGTTTTCTCGCCTTTTTTGCTCTGATTTCAGTGTGGTAAGAATATCACGTTAAATAAAAAGAAAAAAATGCAAATAAATCTAAGACAACTCTTGTCAAGCTAACATCTACTTAGTATAATCAATCATTACAGTTGTGGGGATAATATAGCTTCTCACATGCTGAGACTAAGAAACAGCACTACCTATTAGTTCTGAGAGTACATAAGACATTAACAAAAAAGGAGATTGAAAAAGACTATATATAAGAGATATGACTGTGCAGCTCCATGTTTTACAAACTCTGCGTCATGATTTATTTGTGGGTCATGAAATCAATTTCGAGCATCATGACAAATTTAAGAAAAGGAAAGAGCATAGAACATATGAAAGTGCAACACATATGATGCAGTTAACTGCTTCGTAAAACTTTGGTTACAATTTATGTGTGGGTGTGCACAGGCATGGACACACTCTGGGTCACAAGTCAAAATGTATTTCACCATAGGTCGAGTTAATTGAAATCACCTTGTGACTGGTATAATTGGAGCTGGTATCTAAAATGTTCAAGAGGAAAGTCCATTTAATATCTTCTGCACTGAGCATGAGTCACCACTGAACGAGCAGCTCTTCAACATTCAAATCCCATATAGCTTAAGAGGGTCAGTGATTTACATTGTGCTGGGATCACCTGGTTTAGATTAGAACAGTTCTCACCGGGCTTAGAATGAATCTCAACAGACCTACATGAGTCTTCATTGCCATTTTTGCTAACTGTCCTCGGTAAATATTAGAGTCTCCAAAGAACACTGGTCAAGGTATGTCACCTTTCCTTTAAAATAAACACATCTCTATTTCCCAACTAAGAGTAGTGTCAACATAACTGAAAAATTCAAGGAAATTTTGAACTGTTCTTATCGAATATTTTACATATTATCTAATATCGTTATGCTCTGATAATTTCTTTCAGTGACTTGTTAATTTTATGTTTTTACACAGAAATGTTTATAATTCTAGTGGAGCCTGAGTAGTTTGTTTAAAAGGACTTCCTTTCTACCCGATCAACGCATACAAAAGTGGCAGTTCCTTAGGAGCCCTCCCATAATCATTTCCCACTCCCACTCTAAAAATAAACATCTATTTTTTTCAATCTGTTGTAAACTTCTATATACACAAGCTTATGACATCACCTTACAACCAGATTCCCATTTGTAACTTGCCTCCCCTTCCTCATAAGGAAACGCTGTAGCAGCCACTCTCATATTTCTTCAGAATCCCAGTGACTCAGCACAGGGTCAGATCTGCCTTTTCTCAATTTCTGGCACCCTTCAGAAGATGTTTCAGGTAACAAATGAAGTTGAAATGGGTCAACATTTCTTCCCCCCACCTGCTCAAGGACAATGATTTCAAAATCCTTATCGCTAGGTTTTCAAAGGCCAGGCCTGTAACACCAAATTCTCACAAGAGGGTCTCCATTTGAAGTCCCTTAAGTCAAACAAATCTAAATATAAACTCTTTTTCTGTCCCCTAAAACTGCTATTTTCTCCTCCTGACTTCCTGTGTCTATTAGAATCCACTGTTTTCCCAATGTACCCGGACTCAAAACTTCAAGAGCACCTTGGATTCCTTCTTTGGTCCTCATCTTACATATGCAATCACCATGAAGGTTTAATATCATTCAACCATGTGTAAATCTGCCTTGCTGGGCTCTAACCCTACTCCACAGTTTCATTCTGTCCAGGAAGGCATCCAGAGAGTGTCACTTGATTGACCAATTGATGAGGCCAGAAATAAATGCAGCGTGGCATCATGTTAGGAATAGTTTTCTATTTCTAGCTTAAAATAAACCTAAAACATAATAGGAGCTTATTGGGAAAGGCAAATGGTTTTAGCATTTTCCGTTATTTTTTTAAACAAAGATAATCCTTCTTAGTACCCTAATCATTAAACAGCCATTCCCAAATTATATATATATATGTGTGTGGCTGTATGTATGTATGTGTGTATATATATATAAACTTGTGTACGATTACATTATTTCATTTCACATTTAAGCCCCTTCTGCAATCCTGAATGTTCAGGGGTACTGGATAAAACCAAAGCAAAACCCATAATTTCCCTTCTATTTCTTATCGGCCATGCCACGCAGCTTGTGGGGTCTTAGTTTCTTGATCAGGAATCGAACCCGGGCCCTTGGCAGTGAAAGCACGGAGTTCTAACCACTGGACCACCGAGGAATTCCCTATTTTTTTTTTTTTTCTAATTCTTCTTTAAATGAGCCACCTTTCATTTCCCTTTCCTACAACTGGAAAAACAACAAAACAACAAATGTATTTGATGTCAGTGAGGGCAAACAGGTTTCATTTTCCTCATCAGCTAAGATTGCTAATTGCTACCTGGAGTGATATGTCAGGAAGGGTTGTTGGTCACAACCAGGTTCTGCCAGAAAGAGTACTGTGGTCAATTAGTGAGGTCTGCTTTTGCCTTGAGAAGGACAGCTGATGACTTGCATGTCATCCTGGGTCGAAACAAGAATCAAGGTCAATCTTAAAGCAGACAGAAGAGTTTGGCATCTGCATGGCATCATTTGAATGGTGGGTTATTAGGGCTTTGGGCACAAAAGTAGCTACTTTGCCATCTTGTCACAATACTGAAAATCCAGGATTAGAAATTCATGAAGACTTTTTGAGAACTTTCACTATTAAAAAAATTGGGGGGAAGGTTGCACTTTCTACATACTATGTACATACTACAATTGTTTTCCTTATTCTGGGAAAGAGAATGAGCTTAAGCCATTATCAGTAAACATCTAAAAAGGGAACAGTCTATCAGACTGCTTTTCAATAGCAGTGAATGAAAGAAATGGTCTTTTGTATTGAAATATGGGATAAATTTATTAGAAGGAGAGAGTCAGGAGGATGAACTGAGTGGGCAGAGAGAAATGAAGGGGAAATCAATTGGTAACAATAGTCTTTTTTTGCTTCTTAAAACATAACCCCACCCCCAAAAAAAACTTTTAAAAAGTACAAGAAAAAAGGCAAACAAAGTAAAGAAAATTTTTTAAAGAGAAAGAAAAAATAACAATCCTGGTAAGACTCATCCCTAATATTCTCTGCAAAGACTACAACTCTCTTGCCTTTTTCCCTTATAGGCAGCAGCAGGCGTATCCAAGAAGCACAAACTTGTTGAATTCTATTCTAAGTAGAAATGGTTTTGCATCAGCTAAAAGGCAGCAGGGATTTAGGCCCTTTAGATTGTGGTGATGACAGCAATAAATATAACGGCACCCACCCGTCATGTGTGCCATGTCTCAGCTCTGCATGAACTGTGAGCACAGGATCTCATGTTAGTCCTCACCCAATCCTTGAGGGGTCGCTCTTATTATCCCAATGCACAGCTGGACTTCAGTAAGTCCACTTAAAGTCACACAAGGAGTGAATGACAGTGACAGAGCCAGACTTTGAACCCAAGTCTGTCTAAGGTCAAAGCTTACTCCTCCTCCTTCCCTTCCCCATGTCCTCTTCTAGCTCTTTGCAGGGTCTAGGTAACTGTCCATATCAGTTCTGGGGCTCAGACAAGACGATTTACACATGTCTGACATATGAGAAAGAGAGAGCGTTAAAACTCCACAGCATGAAAAGTGATTTTCTTATTGTTTATACTTGGATGAGACCCTCTGGACTAAAATTCTCTCATTTCCGCACTTTGTGTGGCTACATAAATTGTTCCAAAATGGAATTCATGTGACATTTACATAGCAACATTAACTCTGAATCTCTCAGTGGGAAAAAACCTGTAAACTGATGCTAATATTCACATTGGAAAACGAAAACATGGACAAACCAAAGAAAATGCTTTCTGGTTTGTAAACCTTGTATAAACAGATGTTTAAAACTTTAGTTTGCCTACATCTACCACGCATATAAGTGAGAATTAATTAAACTGAAATTCCATAGAAAGCTTCCCAAAGCTCCTAGTTTACTCATGAACTAGGATAAACACTGTAAATGAATAAAATACAGTGTATTAAACAATTTAAATATAGAGTCTTGGTTCCTTAAGTTCAAGAAATACAGTATTCCAGTTGTACCGAGTGACCAAAAGTGACGGAAGTTTTGTTTTTTTAATTGGAAAAGCAATTAATACAGAAAAGCACATGGTATAAAAACACCTCTGTGTCCTCAAACCAGAATTAACTAATAGTAACATTTAGCCATATGTGCTTCTAAAATTGTTTTTAATAAAGGAAAAATAAAGCAATACAGGGAAAGCTGAAGTATGTTGTATCCTTCCACGATTCCACACCCTTCCTTCCTTCTCTGCCTCTCCAGAAACAGCTTCTTTTTGAAACTTTGTGGGTATCCTTCTAATTCACGTTTTTATATTTTACTAGGGAGCCAGAAACCAAATATTATATTACTATTGTTTGTGATTTTGAATTTTACAAAAATGGTCTATTTTACATTGTGTATTCTATCACTTTCATTTTTTAACTTAATGTGGTATCTGTCCAGCTTAGTACAGGAAGATCTATTTATGCTAACTGCTATACTGTATTCCATCATTTAACTATACCAGAGTTTATGCACTGCTTTATCAATGACGTTTACTGCTCCCCACCCCTATTTTTTCTATTACAGACATGACTTCTTGTGTACATGTACGGGTGTTTTTCTAGGGTACACACCTAGAAGTGAAATTGCTGCATTGTAGGCGTTCGCATTTTCAACCTTACTGGGTAATTGCCGAATTGCTCTCCCAAGTGATTGTACCATTTTACACTCCCACCAGCGGTGCACTCCCACCAGCAGTGCACTAGAGTTCCCATTTCTAAGAGACTTACAAACACTTCAAATTGTCTGAGTTTTGAATTAGGAATCCTGATTTTAATTTCTTACTTTGCCAGTCTTTAGGTTGTGTATGGGGTATATCATAGCAGCTGTTGGCAGGCATTTTCATTATTATTAACAAAGAGCACAACATAAGAGCACAGCACTGATGTCTTAAACTCATATTTGTAGCCGATATGTATTAAATGCATTTGGTTATGACACCATATAATAGAACAAAACAAGTACTTCTTTTTGTGGAGTTTGACTGAATCAAGCAATCACTAGGCAATGCGCACAGACTTGGAAAAGTATAATTGGTGTTTTACATTACTTTCCTTTGCTTGCAATATCAACCACTTATTTTTTTATCAGCACTTGGCACCACACTGACATTGACTTATTCCCTTCTATTTGTATTCAGACCATCTTTGCTTGGTACAGAGGCATAGCAACTGTTTTATCTAACTACCCCTGAGGGATTGTATTAATGGTATAGTAGTTACTATGTACACAGTCTGGAGAAACTTTTTCACACAAAGATAAATTGTCAAGCCCACAGAAAGAAAAAGAGGGTAAAAGGATGGGATAGGAAAGGGATGCTATAAAATAGACCTTCCCTCTTTAAATGTAGCATTTCAAATTAATATTTTCCATTACATCTAGTTGTAATGATGAAATATGTAACAACTCAGCTGACAACCAGTGAGTGGCTGGTCCATACAAACATGCTTCTGTGGTTTGATACTGGTTCTACTATCCCTTCTCTTTTAGATCTATGAATGGGTCTACAAGTTCATAAAAAGGGGCAAAAACAACTACATAGTGTTTACAGATGTCATTTAAAAGATGAATGCAACACTTAGAAGCTTAAGAAGGAAAAAGAAATATGACTTTTGCTTCCTACCTTTTTCCTTTTTGTGGATATAAGAATGATGGTAGGCCAAAAAAACCCAAGAATTTATGCACAACAGAATTTTAGAGATTCATGGGCCATTTTCATTTTACAGTTGGAAAATTTGAGGCATTAAAATAGCTCATTTAAGGCACACTCTGCACTTCATTACTCTGTCTCTTCCTGTTTTCTCCATGGAAGGGAAGGTGTCCCTTCTCCTTTCCTAATGAAATGACTGACCTTTGTTAGCTTCGATTACCTGATCGTTGGAGCGTCACAGTCAAACTCACCACATCGTTAAATTTTCCTCTGAAATAGCATTAATGGCAGAGGAAAGCGAACATTCTCACGGAGAAGTTTTCAATTCTATCTTGAATTTTGCACTTCATTTCATGATACAACTATGCTTGTTTTAACTTAAAAACACATGAATTGGAATTTCATTTCATGATACGATTATGCCTGTTTTAATTTAAAAACACCCCAAATCATGGAGTACAACGTGTGTTCCAGAAAGACGCGCCATGTCTGTCCTGTTCTTTTATTTAACAAATATCTATTGAGAACCATTTATCTGCGGAGAAAACAACAGAGGTCACTGCTCCTCTTGGCACTTACAGTAGCATCACAAAGCACGTGACTATAAATAATTATACAAAGAATCAGCGGAAGGTGTTGTGGTGTGTCTAAAAAGGAGAACTAACCCAGTCCAGGGGATTAGGAAAAGTAATGTTTAAGGTGAAAATGGAGTAGGAGGTAGCTTTCAAGACTGCCTGCCACATAATCATTAAATTAAGAGAATCACCACATAATTTTTCACACTGATCTCTTCTAAAAGATGAGTTATAATGCTTTTGTAATACGTTAGGCTTTTGGGGGTTTTCTGCATATAATTTTAATTCAAACAAAGATCACATTTTAAAAATTATTTGCTCTTCTGGATTTTTTGTACCTTTTCCTCCTCATCAGCCTACCAGTTGCTTAAGTGTGAGCTCAGCAATCCTGGTGTATGTAAATGTTGAGGGTGATCCTGGATTCTAAGATGGTCAGGGAAATAATCCAGAAGAAAGAATTTCAAAGATGCCCTTGAAAAATTGAATTGAATTGACTAAACAACAAGCTCAAATCTTGGGAATACTGACCTCTGCTTCTAATTCCATTAGATCCTTTAAAATCCATACTCTGCCCCTGCCCCTTTTTTCCCTCTCTGTAAAATTGGAATGACACAATGAAGTTGACTAGCAATTAATTTTCTTAGGTACATATTTTGCTGGGCTCTTTTGTCCTGTTCTATTATATAGTTAAGGAGGTCAATCTTTCAACTAGTGGTGAAAATTTTTTGTTTACTAAAGGTCCTAGATTTTCATTATTTATAAGAAATGAGTTAAGCGTGATGAATAAACATGGGTGACAATTAGTTGATTCTGTGTTGGGTCCTCACATGGAACCAGATGGTCTAGCGATGCATGTAAATAGATCATTTATTTCATTTGGAAATCTGATAGTTGAATAAAAAATTAGACATTTGTTATTAAAGTACATTTACCAATGTTCTAATTTAATATATTGTTAAAACAAATGCAAAGTGAAGTTAAGGGACTTAAATTACTTTGGTCAACTGGGAATAAATTCAAAAGCTTCGTCAAAAGCTGGAATTTACAGCCTGCAATCTAGCTGCTATATACTGAACATTTGTGTCCCCCCAGAATTCATATGTTGAAGCCCTAATTCACATGTGATGGTATTTGGAGGTGGAGCTTTTGGGAAGGTTTAGATGAACTCATGAAAGTGGAGACTCTTTGATTGGATTAGTGTCATTATACGAACAGGAAGAGAGACCAGAGTCTCTCTCTCTCTGCCAGTTGAGGACACAGTGAGAAGGAAGCCCTCTGTAAGCCAAGAAGAGGGCTCTTACCAGGAACGAATCTGCTGACACCTTGATCTGGAATTTCCCAGCACCCAGAAATGTAAGAAAATAAATTTCTGTTGTGTTAAGCCACCCAGTCCATGGTATTTTGTTATAGCAGCCTGAGCTGATTAAAATGCTAGCTTATTTATTTTATTTAAAAGTTACATTTAAAATACTAATTATAATTAGTAAATATTGATTTGACTTGGCTTTCTGAAAATTTTTGCATGTACTACTAGGGGGAAGCAGCATATATTTTATAGGGTTACTTCATGCTTTATGAGAAGTTATAGATTGATTTTACCATTGAAAATGACAGATTTATGCCCCATTGAACACTAAACAGCACTTCCTGATTTTTATGCTAACATACTTTGACTTTCTGCATGCTTGGTAAATATGCATAATAATGGTAGAAAGATTTAAACAGGTAATAAAGAGGGAGGATTATCCAACCATGTTCTTCAAGAATGGATGATACGATGCCATGCCAGTGCATTCATTAGGTACAACAAAGAGAGTTAGAGTTCCTTATAAATGATTTTATTAAAAAAATCTCCCTGAAAACTCTAAGGGTGGGAGTAAACCTCTTATCTCATAGATAGAAGAAATATTTGCACATAAATTCTTTAATGTAATGAAGATGAAAATTACAATACCTCAGTGATCTCAGATAAATAATGAAGCACTTCAGCTTTAAATGAGTTGCTCAGAATGCTTTCATAATAACAATAATGCCATTAAAGAAATGATAAAAGGTTTGGAGACACTGTAGTTTTGCCATCTTGTTCCTAGGCAAAACCATGGCTCTGATAATATCACTTCCAGATCTGACTTCCTCTAAAGGACGTGAAAAGTCATTATTTAAATATATGAGTAATAATGAAACTCACTTTGCCCATAAGATTGGCAAAAATTTGAAAGATGCTATTTGTTGTTTTTTTTGTGACTCTATCACAGTTCTTAGTTGCACACAATAGAATCTACTATAGCTAATTTAAACAGAAATAAAACATTAAAAATTATTAGATGCTCAGAAAATTAGCATACTTGCAGAAACAGGCTCTAAGCTGTGTTACAGAATAGGTTTCACTGCAAGGCTTCAGAACCGTCCTAATGAAGGAGCTGCTGCCATCCTGGACCTTGAATCACAAGGTCTGCCACCTCCAGCACCAGCAAAAACAATGTCCTGTGCCTAACCACTTCTCTTATGTAATTCTTTTCTGATCCAAGTTTCATGTGACTGACTCTAATTGGTGGTTTCCTAACTGCAGAAGAAACTGGGAAATGTAGTTTTTAACTTCTTTGGAAAGGAAGGATTCAAATATATACATTATCAAAGCATAGAAAAGGTGTCCAAAATTTTTCAATAGCCCCAATTAACTAACGTCCTTCTTGATAAAGATACTGGAATCCTGAGAGTAGTATCAACTAGGAAAGGATTTTTGAAAGGCAATTTGGTGTTACCAAAGGCAACTTAAAATTCATATTCAGTATGATTAGCTGTTTCATTTCTAGTAATCTATCCTGCAAAAATAATTACATATGTATCAAAAATATGTATAAAGGCGTTTGCTAGAGCATTGTTTGTAACATTAAAAATAGTCAACATTTACTAAAGGTCCTGTAACCACTAAGGTTCTGAACTGTAGCCTGTCCTTTGTTGAGAATTGCCCATACTGCCATATAACATGGATGACCAGCAATGGTGACCACGGGGGGATTTCTGATTATACACAGGGTCACTATATTACATAGGGACCATGGCCTTGGCAAGGAGTGGAACCAGATGCTCACTCATTCCCTTTCATCACCACCTATTTTCATCAGCAAGCCAATGGAGCACATAAGAATCACCTAAGGGGCTTGTATATAAAACATATTCTTGGACACCCTGCTCTAGAGGCTCTAACTCAGTAAGTCTGGGGTGAAGCCCAGGATTTTGCATTATTGATAGGCTTCCACAATACTGTAGGCAGAATAATGTCCCCCAATCAAAAAGAGGTCTGCATTCTCATTGTAATTTCTTCCAATCTAATGATTGTAAGCACCATCTTTATGCCAAAAATCTGCAAATTTAAACTCTTTGCCAAACCTCTCTTCTGAACTCCAGCCTCACGTATCCAACTGCCTACTCTACATTTCCAATTGGAAGTCTAATATAAACACCTCAAGCTTGACGTGTCCAAAACCAAACTACTAATGTCTCCTCTGCCCCCAAAATCTTCTCTACTCACAAACTTCCCCATCTCAATTGAAGGCATCTAGGTTTTACTGTTTCAGGACAAAAACCATGGAATCATCCTTGGTGACTCTTCCCCCTTTTTTCTCATATCCCATATTTAATCCAACACCAAATTGTATTGATAAGATTTCCAAAATATCCTGAGAGTCCAACCATTTGAAATCACCCATCCACCACCCTAGCTGAGTCATAAATTGGAATACTGGACCACTGCAACAGCCTCTCCACTTGTCTCCCAGATTCCATTTCACTCTTCATATTCTATTCTCAACTACTCAGAAACCAGAGTAATATACCAAAAAACATCAGATTTCTCAACTCTGCTCAAAACTCACCAGTAGCTCCTCATTCCACCTGCAAGTCTACAAGTCCTAAATGATCTGCCCCCATCCTGCCATTACCTCACTGACCTCATCGCCTCCTACTCCCACCTTGTTCTCTTTGTATCAGCCACACTGCTCCTGACTTAGGACTGTCCCCTCTCCCCGGAATGCTCTTTCTACAGACATCTACACCTCTGTCATTCCCTGTGTTCAAAGGCCACCCTCTCCATAAAGCCTATCCCAATTAACCTATTGAAAATGCAGCCCTCACCCAGTGCCCATGGCACCCTTCATTCCCTTTTCCTGCTTTTTTTTTTTTTTTTTTTTTTTTTTGCGGTACGCAGGCCTCTCACTGTTGTAGCCTCTCCTGTTGTGGAGCACAGGCTCTGGATGCGCAGGCTCAGCGGCCATGACTCACGGGCCCAGCCGCTCTGCGGCATGTGGGATCTTCCCGGACCGGGGCACGAACCCGTGTCCCCTGCATCGGCAGGCGGACTCTCAACCACTGGGCCACCAGGGAAGCCCTCCGTTTCTAATAAATACTATTGTTTACTTATTTATTATCTCTACCCTTTATTAGTTATTTCTCCCCACTAGAGTATTAGCTCCACGAGGACAGGAGTTCTGTCTATTTGGCTTGTTGATGTATCTCATGTTCCTATTACAATGCCTACAAGGTTCTAAATAAATAGCTGTTACATTTGTTGAAATAGGACCACAGACCACACTCTGAGAAACAGAATTAAACATCTTCTGCAAGTTGTATTTATCACATCATCATGGTGGCATTAGAATAAAATTCATATTAACTTGTTTTATTGAATATCAGAATTGTATTTCTTGAATAATTTGTGACTTTGGGATCACAAAGTCTCCAACCCTTGTACCAGATATTCTTTCCTGCTGAAAGGTCTACTTACTTTTCATGGCTTAATGAAGCATTTTAATGTGTAGCCCGCGTGGAGCTCTCTCAAGAACTGTCATTAGAACATTTTGTTT
Source organism: Leucopleurus acutus (assembly GCF_964270905.1). Classification (NCBI taxonomy): domain Eukaryota; kingdom Metazoa; phylum Chordata; class Mammalia; order Artiodactyla; family Delphinidae; genus Leucopleurus; species Leucopleurus acutus. Next base: position 55,792,686 of record NC_139145.1, on the reverse strand, counting down.
CCTGGACCCTAAAACTAGGTTGTGAATATACGGAAATAAGATGGACTTTATTTTTTTTTTACATCGTTTGGAAGAACGGCAATGGTCTAGAGTTTTACATTGTTTGTTCTTCTACTCACTGAAAGGAACCAAGTGGCAAAGTAATTATTGATCACACAATATTTCTAGGCTTATGCTAAAGCTAAAGAAAAATGTCCAATTGAGGGAAACTTCCCAGAAAATAGTTTCGAGTATTTTGGTGTTCAGTCACATTGTGTTCCAAATATGTAACTGAATGTGTATCTTGATCAACAGAATAACCAAATTATTATTATTTACCAGTTGGGTTTTCTTTTCTAAATAGTCCAGCTCAGTTTTTTCTGACTGAGTAAACTAGCAAGATAAAAACAAACCTCCACTTACCCTTGTTCTAGATCTGATTCTTCCTGGGATATTTTAGAAAGTGGCAATTACCAGATAGCAGGAATATTCTGCAGAAAGGGTGATTGTACCTTGCATTCAAGCTTTGCAAAACTACTACTCTGGCATACACTTATTGGGGTCTGTCTTGCCTCAGTATCTTTTTGCACATTCCCTTTCTTTTCTTTTTGAGTCTGAGCTCAAGAGCCAACATCCTCTACCTTCATCCTCTTACTCTCATCTCTTCCTTATCATCCCATACTGTACTCATCTTGGCCTTTACCACTCTATGTTGTAATCCTATGTTGCAATCATCTGTTTTTCCTTGCCTGTTCTCTATTAGACCATATCGTTCCTCTCTCTGTCCCATTTCTACTAGGGTGTATGGCACATAGTCCTAAATGAGCACTTGGCAGTGAATTTTTTGGAAGGAATGTGAGCACTGGGAGTTGGGCCATCAGGAGGTAGAGAAATTTTTACAGATCCTGATACCTGGACATTAGGTAAGGGAGAACTATTCAGATCCTTGTAAAACTTTATAGTAACCAGTGTCTTTTCCATTTCCTTGTCTACCCTCAAATGAGAAATGAGAGAAAAATTAGGCTCAGTGAGATCTTTATTCAAACAATAATTCATTTTCGCTGGCTTCAAGATGATGGAGGAGTAAGACGTGGAGATCACCTTCCTCTCCACAAATACATCAAAAATACATCTACATGTGGAACAACTCCTACAGAACACCTACTGAATGCTGGCAGAAGACCTCAGACTCCCCAAAAGGCAAGAAACTCCCCACATACCTGGGTAGGGTAAAAGAAAAAAGAAAAAACAGAGACAAAAGAATAGGGACAGGACCTGCACCAGTGGGAGGGAGCTGTGAAGGGGGAAAGGTTTCCACACACTAGGAAGCCTCTTCACTGGAGGAGATAGGGGGTGGCGGGGGGAAGCTTCGGAGCCGTGGAGGAAAGCACAGCAACAGTGGTGTAGAGGGCAAACCAGAAAAACTCCCACACAGAGGATTGTGCTGACTAGCACTCACCAGCCCGAGAGGCTTGTCTGCTCACCCGCCGGGGCGGGTGGGGGCTGGGAGCTGAGGCTTGGGCTTTGGAGGTCAGATCCCAGGGAGAGGACTGGGGTTGGCTGCGTGAAGACAGCCCGAAGGGGGTAAGTGCACCACAGCTAGCCAGGAGAGAGACCAGGAAAATGTCTGGACATGCTGAAGAGGCAAGAACCCATTGTTTTGGGGTGCACGAGGAGAGGGGATTCCTTCCCTGTGTGCTCATATAAGGCAGAGTACTGCCTAAATGAGCTCCAGAGATGGGCGCGAGCCGTGACTATCAGCTTGGACCCCACAGACAGGCATGAAATGCTAACGCTTCTGCTGCTGCCAACAAGAATCCTGTATGCAAGCACAGATCACTACACATAGCCCCCGACTCACACCCCGGGAGTCTGTGCAGCATGCCACTGCCAGTGTCCCGTGATCCAGGGACAAATTCCCCAGGAGAACACATGGTGCACCTCAGCTGTTGCAAGGGACTCTGCTGCTGCAGGCTCACCCCACATTCCAGTTATGACCAGTGTACCCCTCCCTCCCCCCAGCCTGAGTAAGCAAGAGGCCCCTAATCAACTGCTGCTTTAACCCCTTCCTGTCTGGGCAGGGAACAGATGCCTGAGGGTGACCTATATGCAGAGGTGGGACCAAAACCAAAGCTGAACCCCAGGAGCTGTGCAAACAAAGAAGAGAAAGGGAAATCTCTCCCAGCAGCCTCAGGAGCAGCGGATTAAATCCCCACAATCAACTAGATGTACCCTGCATCTGTGGAATACCTGAAGAGACAACAAATCATCCCAAAATTGAGGTGATGGACTTTGGGAGAAACTGTAGACGTGGGGTTTGCTGTCGGCAACTGATTTGTTTCTGATTTTTATGTTTATCTTAGTATCGTTTTTAGCGCTTGTTATCATTGGTGGATTTGTTTATTGGTTTGGTTGCTCTCTTCTTTTTTTATTATTTATTTATTTTTTAATTTAAAAATTGTTTTCTTCATTTTTATTATTTTTTTTCTTTCTTTCTTTTTTTTTCTCCTTTTCTTCTGAGCCGTGTGGCTGACAGGGCCTTGGTGCCCTGGCCTGGTGTCAGGCATGAGCCTCCAAGGTGGAAGAGCCAAGTTCAGGACATTGGACCACCAGAGACCTCCTGGGCCCACATAATATCAATCAGTAAGAGCTCTCCCAGAGATCTCTGTCTCAATGCTAAGAACCAGTTCCACCCAACGGCCAGCAAGCTCTAGTGCTGGATGCTCCATGCCAAACAACTAGGAAGACAGGAACACAACCCCATGAGCAGAGAGGCTGCCTAAAATCATGCTAAGTTTACAGACACTCCAAAACACACCCGTGGATGCAGGCCTGCCCACCAGAAAGACAAGATTCAGCCCCACCCACCAGAGCACAGGCACCAGTCCCTTCCACCAGGAAGCCTACACAAGCCACTGAGCCAACCTCACCCACTGGGGGCAGACACCAAAAACAACAGGAATGACGAACCTGCAGCCAGCTAAAAGGAAACCCCAAACACAGTAAGTTAAAAAAAAAGAGAAGACACAGAAATATGCAGCAGATGAAGGAGCAAGGTAAAAACCCACCAGACCAAACAAATGAAGAGGAAATAGGCAGTCTACCTGAACATGAATTCAGAGTAATGACAGTAAAGATGATCCAAAATCTTGGAAAAATAATGGAGAAAATACAAGAAATGTTTAACACGGACCTAGAAGAACTAAGGAGCAAACGATGATGAACAACACAATAAATGAAATTAAAAATTTTCTAGAAGGAATCAACAGCAGAATAACTGAGGCAGAAGAACAGATAAGTGACCTGGAAGATAAAATACTGGAAATAACTACCGCAGAGCAGAATAAAGAAAAAAGAATGAAAAGAATTGAGGACAGTCTCAGAGAACTCGGGGACAACAATAAACGCACCAACATTCAAATTATAGGGGCCCCAGAAGAATAAGAGAAAAAGAAAGGGTCTGAGAAACTATCTGAAGAGATTACAGTTGAAAACTTCCCTAACATGGGAAAGGAAATAGTCAATCAAGTCCAGGAAATGCAGAGAGTCCCATACAGGATAAATCCAAGGAGAAACACACCAAGACACATATTAATCAAACTATCAAAAATTAAATACAAAGAAAAAATATTAAAAGCCGCAGGGAAAAGCAACAAATAACATACAAGGGAATTCCCATAAGGTTAACAGCAGGTCTTTCAGCAGAAACTCTGCAAGCTAGAAGAGAGTGGAAGGACGTATTTAAAGTGATGAAAGGGAAAAACCTACAACTAAGATTACTCTATGCAGCAGGAATCTCATTCAGATTCAACGGAGAAATTAAAACCTTTACGGACAGGCAAGTGTGAAGAGAAATCAGCACCACCAAATCAGCTCTGCAACAAATGCTAAAGGAACTTCTCTAGGCAAGAAACACAAGAGAAGGAAAATACCTTCAAAAACAAACCCAGGGGCTTCCCTGGTGGCGCAGTGGTTGAGAGTCTGCCTGCCGATGCAGGGGGCACGGGTTCGTGCCACAGTCTGGGAAGATCCAACATGCTGTGGAGCGGCTGGGCCCGTGAGCCATGGCCGCTGAGCCTGTGCGTCCAGAGCCTGTGCTCCGCAATGGGAGAGGCCACAGCAGTGAGAGGCCCGTGTACCAAAAAAAAAAATACCCAAAACAATTAAGAAAATGGTAATAGGAACATACATATCGATAATTATGTAACTGGATTAAATGCTCCAACCAAAAGACACAGATTGGCCGAATGGATACAAAAAAAGACTCACATATATGCTGTCTACAAGAGACCCACTTCAGACCTAGGGACACATGCACACTGAAACTGAAGGGATGGAAAAAGATATTCCATGCAAATGGAAATCAAAAGAAGGCTGGAGTAGCGATTCTCATATCCAATAAAATAGACTTTAAAATAAAGACTGTTACAAGAGACAAAGCAGGACAGTACATAATGATCAAGGGATCAATCCAAGAAGAAGATATAACAACTATAAATATTTATGCACCCAACATAGGAGCACCTCAATACATAAGGCAAATGCTAACAGCCATAATAGGGGAAATCAACAGTAACACAATCATAGTAGGGGACTTTAACAGCCCACTTTCACCAATGGACAGATCATCCAAAAAGAAAATAAATAAGGATATACAAGCTTTAAATGACACATTAAACGAGATGGACTTAATTGATATTTAAAGGACATTCCATCCAAAAACAACAGAATACACTTTCTTGTCAAGTATTCATGGAACATTCTCCAGGATAGATCATATCATGGGTCACAAATCAAGCCTTGGTAAATATAAGAACACTGAAATCATATCAAGTATCTTTTCCAACCACAACGCTATGAGACTAGATATCAATTACAGGAAAAAAACTGTAAAAAATACAAACACATGGAGGCTAAACAATACACTACTAAATAACCAAGAGATCACCGAAGAAATCAAAGAGGAAATCAAAAACTACCTAGAAACAAATGACAATGGAAACATGATGACTCAAAACCTATGGGATGCAGCAAATGCAGTTCGAAGAGGGAAGTTGATAGCAATACAATCCTACCTCAAGAAACAAGAAAGATCTCAAATAAACAACCTAAACTTAAACCTAAAGCAATTAGAGGAAGAAAAACAAAAACCCCCCAAAGTTAGCACAAGGAAAGAATTCATAAAGATCAGATCAGAAATAATAAAAAAGAAAGGAAGGAAATGATAACAAAGATCAATAAAACTAAAAGCTGGTTCTTTGAGAAGATAAACAAAATTGATAAACCATTAGCCAGACTCATCAGGAAAAATGAGAAAAGACTCAAATCAACACAATTAGAAATGTAAGAGGAGAAGTAACAACTGACACTGCAGAAATACAAAGGATCATGAGAGATTACTACAAGCAACTCTATGCCAATAAAATGGACAACTTGGAAGAAATGGACAAATTCTTAGAAAACACAACCTTCTGAGATGGAACCAAGAAGAAACAGAAAATATAAACAGACTAATCACAAGCACTGAAACTATAATTAAAAATCTTCCAACAAAAGCCCAGGACCACATGGCTTCACAGGCGATTTCTATCAAACATTTAGAGAAGAGGAAATACCTATCCTTCTCAAACTTACCCAAAATATAGCAGATGCAGGAAGACTGCCAAACTCATTCTATGAGGCCACCAGAACCCTGATACCAGAACCAGACAAAGATGTCACAAAGAAAGAAAACTACAGGCCAATAGCAGTGATGAACATAGATGCAAAAATTCTCAACAAAATACTAGCAAACAGAATCCAAAAGCACATCAAAAGGATCATACACCATGATCAAGGGGGATTTATCCCAGGAATGCAACGATTTTTCAATATATGCAAATCAATCAATGTGATATATCATATTAACAAACTGAAGGATAAAAATCATAAGATCATCTCAATATACGCAGAAAAAGCTTTCCACAAAATTCAACACCTGTTTATGAAAAAAACTCTCCAGAAAGTGGGCATAGAGGGAACCTACCTCAACATAATAAAATCCATATAAGACAAACCCACAGCTAACATTGTTCTCAATGGTGAACAACTGAAACCATTTCCACTAAGATCAGGAACAAGACAAGGTTGCCCACTCTCACCACTCTTATTCAACATAGTTTTGTAAGTTTTAGCCACAGCAATCAGAGAAGAAAAAAAAAATAAAAGGAATCCAAATTAGAAAAGAAGAAGTAAAACTGTCACTGTATGCAGATGACATGATACTCTACATAGAGAATCCTAAAGATGCTACCAGAAAACTACTAGAGCTAATCAGTGAATTTGGTAAAGTAGCAGGATACAAAATTAATGAACAGACATCTCTTGCATTCGTGTACACTAACAAAGAAAAATCTGAAAGAGAAATTAAGGAAACACTCCCATTTACCACTGTAACAAAAAGAATAAAATACCTAGGAATAAACCTACCTAAGGAGACAAAAGATCTGTATGCAGAAAATTTTGACACTGATGAAAGAAATTAAAGACAACACAAAAAGATGGAGAGATATACCATGTTCTTGGATTGGAAAAATCAACATTGTGAAAATGACTATACTACCCAAAGCAATCTACAGAGTCAATGCAACCCCTATCAAACTACCAATGGCAGTTTTCACAGAACTAGAACAAAAAGTTTCACAATTTGTATGGAAACACAAAGACCCCACATAGCCAAAGCAATCTTGAGAAAGAAAAACGAAGCTGGAGGAATAAGGCTCTCTGACTTCAGACTGTACTACAAAGCTACAGTAATCAAGACAGTATGGTACTGGCACAAAAACAGAAATATAGACTAATGGAACTGGATAGAATGCCCAGAGATAAACCCATGCACATATGGGCACCTAATTTATGACAAAGGAGGCAAAAACATACAATGGAGAAAAGACAGCCTCTTCAATAAGTGCTGCTGGGAAAACTGGACAACTACATGTAAAAGAATGAAATTAGAACACTCCTTAACACCATATACAAAAATAAACTCAAAATGGATTAAAGACCTAAATGTAAGGGCAGACACTATAAAACTCTTTGAGGAAACTGTAGGCAGAACACTCTGTGACATAAATCACAGCAAGATCCTTTTTGACCCACCTCCTAGAGAAATGGAAATAAAAACAAAATAAACAAATGGGACCTAACGAAATTTAAAAGCTTTTGCACAGCAAAGGAAACCATAAACAAGACAAAAAGACAACCCTCAGAATGGGAGAAAATATTTGCAAATGAAGCAACGGACAAAGGATTAATCTCCAAAGCATACAAGCAGCTCATGCAGCTCAATAACAAAAAAACAAACAACCCACTCCAAAAATGGGCAGAAGACCTAAATAGGCATTTCTCCAAAAAAGATATACAGATTGACAACAAACACATGAAAGGATACTCAACATCACTAATCATTAAAGAAATGCAAATCAAAACCACAATGAGGTATCACCTCACACCAGTCAGAATGGCCATCATCAAAAAATCTACAAACAGTAAATGCTGGAGTGGGTGTGGAGAAAAGGGAACCCCCTTGCACTGTTGGTGGGAATGTAAATTGATACAGCCACTATGGAGAACAGGATGGAGGTTCCTTAAAAAACTAAAAATAGAATTACCATACGACCCAGCACTCCCACTACTCATATACCCTGAGAAAACCATAATTCAAAAAGAGTCATGTACCACAATGTTCATTGCAGCTCTAATTACAATAGCCAGGACATGGAAACCACCTAAGTGTCCATCAACAGATGAATGGATAAAGAAGATATGGCACACATATACAATGGAATATTACTCAGCCATAAAAGGAAATGAAACTGAGTTATCTGTAGTGAGGTGGATGGACCTAGAGACTGTCATACAGAGTGAAGTAAGTCAGAAAGAGAAAAACAAATACTGTATGCTAACACATATATATGGAATCTAAAAAAAAAAAAAAAAAGGTTCTGAAGAACTTAGGGGCAGAACAGGAATAAAGACACAGACATAGAGAAAGGACTTGAGGACATGAGGAGGGGGAAGGGTAAGCTGGGACAAAGAGACAGCAGCAAATGACATATACATACTACCAAATGTAAAATAGATAGCTAGTGGGAAGCAGCTGCATAGCACAAGGAGATCAGCTCGGTGCTTTGTGACTACCTAAATGGGTGGGATAGGGAGGGTGGGAGGGAGACACAAGAGGGAGGGGATATGAGGATGTATGTATACATACATAACTGATTTACTTTGTTATACAGCAGAAACTAACACAACATTGTAAAGCAATTATACTCCAATAAAGATGTTATAAAAAAACTAAAACAATGAACAAATAAACAAAATAATAAGGACTGAAAAGAAAAAGCAAAGAATAATTCATTTTCTACAAGTAACAACAGAAGCTTAAAGAATTTAGAAATTTTTCGTCACGTACAACTATCAAAGCCCTGGTAAAAGGAGAACAAGACAAGTTTTGACCCAGCAGGCAAGTTTTGACTCCATGCAAGTTGTTCTGCCTTAGGCAGCATTTTTATGGGAAGGTGTACCCCAAGAGGGGAATTAGATAGCCCCCACTAATACCCTACCCCAATCATCTGCTATTGTATGCCAGCCACTCTATCTCCATCATTTCACCTCACTCTGCCAATCCCTTGAAGGAGACCAATGTTCAGAGAGGCAAAGAAATGTGCCCTAGGTCACACAGCTACCAACTGGTAGACTTTGAATTTGACCTCAGGTTTTTCTGACTCAAACCTGGGAGAATTCCATAATAACATGCTGCTTCCAATACATAGAGGAATCACCAAAGTCTTGGCCATAATGTGAATAGCCAGCCTTAAAACCTTAAGCCAGCCTTAAAAGCCTTAAGTAGTAGCCTTAAGTAGTAAAAGCCTTAAGTAAAAGCCTTAAGTAGTAGTTTTCTACTAGACGTGAAAAACAAGAGAGGTATGGCTATGATCATGCTAGAAAGCTCAGGATATGGTGACTGCAAAAACCATTGGTTACTTTAGGTTGTAACAATTCCAGCTTATCCATAGAAGTGCTTCTTGTTTCGGAGGGAAAAGTCTCTTTCAGCCTAGGAGGGAATTAATTGAATCTATTTGCCCCTTCACAACCTCATCACCACTCTTTGTCAATGATATGAAAAAGAGAACCTTCTAGAAGAATAATGATATAACTGAGCCCTTACTATGTGTCTGGCACAGATTGCTTCATAGCTAGTACCTCACTCAATCCATCCAAAAACTCTTTGAAGTAAATATCTCCATTTTATGAGTGAGGAAACTGAGGGTAAGTTTATTTGCCTAAGGTGGCACAGACAGGGAAGACCGATCCTGGGTTTGAATGACCTCACGTGATCTTGAAAAGTGCATCCTTTAAACCACTACACTTTATTGCCTCTACCCTGAAGTAGGCAGCTAAACACAGCCGAAAATGAGTGCTCCTTGTAGACAACTGCTATATTTAAACCAGAGTCTATTAATCTTTATATCATGTCTTTCTCGAGTGCTTCAGAGAAAAGGCGGACATGTTGTATGGAGTGTACAGTGGACTTTGTTTTGCACATTTTGGCAAGAGGAAAAAGTCTTAGCTTCTGTATGTATCTCTCCTGCAAGCCAGAAGTACTCTTCTAGGAAAAGCCAGCTTTTAAGGAGGGAAACACTTAAAAAGAGATCAATCCCCAAACGACAAGCAATTGATTTCAGGGTTAGACAAGGAGCAATGGATCATTTCTGGAATTAATGATTTCCCACCCCTCTGGGAACTCAGTGATTTCTCTGGGATGGCCTGGCTTGATTGAATAAACTGATGAGTTCAGTCTATAATCCCAATAGATGGCATCCACTGTTCTCACGCTCCATTGACTCAACCAGAATTTACTGAGCATGTACTTTGTGTCAGCACCCTATATTGGGTGCTTAAGAGAAAGGAAAAGAAACCAGTGAAATCCCATGGATCCTGCTCTCCTGAAGCTTATAGTCAAGTGAGGGGGTCCATTATTCATCAAAGAATCACAGTGGTAGGAGTATATTAATAAATTGTGTTGCAGAACTCTGAAGGAAAGGACCGGAGTGATATGATACCATGTAGGATCATAAATAGGCCTTGACTGGGGTTAGGAAGGCTTTGCAGAGGGAGTAAAATTGAGCTGAGATCTGAATGTGATGGAGGTGAGATAACTCCACGCAGAGAGAATGGCACAAAGACCACATGGCAGGCGGCAGCATGACACATCTAAGGAACACACAGTATGCCATAAGAGGGAGTCAGGCCACCTGGGAAGGCTTGAAGCCTCATCAGGAACCCTGGTCACTGTCCCCACAGCCCTGCATAGGCCTTGATTAAACACAGAGGTCAGGGAGGGATGATATATCTATATCTATATCCATACCTATATCCATCACTCTCTCTCTCTCTCTCTCTCTCTTTCTCTCTCTCTCTCTCTCTCTCTCTCTCTCTCTCTCTCTCTCTATATATATATATATATATATATATATATATATATATATATATATACACACACATACATACCCTTATTCTGCGGCCCTCTGGGACTTCATCTCTAAGATGATGGGTAACCTCTGGGTTTTAGCTTGGCCCACAGAGGGGGCCCTAGAGAAGCTCTCTTTCCATTTGATTTAGCTCCCCCTATCCTTTTAGATCTTTTGGGGGCCTAAAGCCAGGGATTTTTTTAAACCACATTCATCAAACCACTTGGGATTCCAGAAATAAAATCAGACAACAAAAATAAAAACTAACACTTATTGGGGCTTTATTATATTCTGACTACGTGCTGCTGAGCATTTTGCATGAATTATCTTATTGAATCTGCTCAATAAATTGTAATATAGGAACCCCCAAGGCAGTGTGGGTCTAGGATTCAGAAAGCTGGAACTGTGGCTTGTGGAAACTGACACAAGCAAATTTACATTGTGGGGATCTGAGAAGAGCCCTTAAAGCGTTTGACCAGTTACTGCAGGAATACTGAGCAGCAGTTGGCTGTTGATGTTAATTATGCTTGTGGAAAGGAATTTCTGAAGCCATTGGAACATCCACCCACAGACCTTTCTCTTTTTGATGTCAGGGGCAGATCCTATCCGATCTCTGGTCTGCACATCTGGGATAATCACAGTGCTCCACATTTGTACAGAACAGGTTGTTTCCAAATGGCTCTGCATTCAGGGCTGAGGTCACCCCCAGGGCCTTCCTCTCCTTGGAAGCATGATTTGCTGCCTCCCTACCATTAGTCAGGCCTTTTAATTTAAAGATAGAAACCCAGCTCAAACTGGCACCGGGAGAAGGGAATTTATTTGGCTATATAACTGAAAAGTTCAAGGGTAGTCAGGCTCCAGCTCACTCTCCAGTCTCATCCATAACCCTCCTCCTCTCTCGCTGTGCTCCAGCCCGGCTGAACTTCTCCCAGGTCCTTCAAAAAGTAATTGTACCTGCCTTTCTATCATCAAAGATGCTGCTTATGCCTCTCCCTCCACATTGATTCCTACTCATTTCTTCCCTCCTTACTAAATATAAAATTATTGAGCACCTAGAGGGACACCTAGACTCTAAAGATGACCTCCCGCAATGAACCACACCTCCAGAGAGTCATACCCTGTGTGATCCTCTCCCTCACTGAGTCTGGGCTGGCCCTGGGACTCACTCTGACCATCATGATACAGCAGTAGTGGCTCCATTCCAGCGTCACACCTAAGCTTTACAAAGTCATGGCAGCTTCTACTTTTGTACTTAGGGGATATCTTAGCTGTTATGTAAGAAGTCCAGTGACCCTGCTGGAAAAATTACATGGAGAGGCCATATGGAGTAGCAGAGCCCCTGGCACTGCATGGACAGAGAGGCCCAGTGGTTCCAGCCATCCCTGCTGAGCTCAAGCCTTCCAGCCATCTCTCCCAAGGTACCCAACATGAGAGTGAGCCACCTTGCACATGCCTGCCCATTTGAGCCCCTGGATGACTGCAGCCCAAGCCAATGGCATGTGGAGCAAAATAATCCTCAGTGGAGTCCCACCAACCCATAGAATTATGAAAGAAGAATAAGTTGTTGTCATTTTAGGCTACTAACTTTCAGAGTGGATTGTTACATAGCCATGATAACCCAAACTGAGTATCTGCCAGGCCCTGTGCTAGTTTTGGGTTTATAATTAAAAATACACTAGGCATGGTCCACAGCCTCCCACATCTTTCCAGGCTCATCCTTCTCAGAGGGATATCCTGACTCTGTTTACCAAATAAGCTTCCCCTCTAATAAGCTCTAACAAGACTCTTTACTTCTCCACCCATAGCCCTTTGTGTCCTCAAAAGTAACTCTTTATTTATTTCGTATCTGTTTCCCCTGGTAGGATGTAAGCCCTATGAGGGCAGGGTCCACAACGTTGAGCTCAGCACTACGTGCTCTGTATCCTGTGCTCCACAGGGAACATGACAGATGTTCAACAGGCATTTGGTGGTTCGCTGACTGGAAGCAGCCTCCCTCTAGTCTGCTTTTTTTTATGTTGGAGAAGACACTGGGGTGATGACTCCTTCACTTCCCACGGGGCAACCAAGAGAAGACAAGCCACTTTTTAATGGGTTTAGAAGCTCAAGTCCTACGAGAGCAGTTTGAACCTGAAAAGTATGTTCCCTTTACAATGAGGACCTTTTGCTTATTTTCATTTGGAAATTGTATGCACAGTAGTTGCCTGGGGTTTTTTTCTAAATGATTTTCTTCATCTATTTCCCTCAAAAGACATTAACCTGCTAGCATATTTTTCTTACCACCCCATGTCTCCAGAGGCCTAGCTGTCATGGAGGAGAAAGAAAGAGGAGAATAGAGTATTTCTGGTAGGTTTTAGAAGAGTAAGAAGGTAAAGTGTTTGATTTTCAGAGGAACGTGGTTCATGGCCCTCAGAGTTAGCTAGTGTGGCGCAAAACAAGGACTAGAGCCCTTGCTTTCCGTTGTGGGAACTGGGTCCCTCTCTGCCTTACATCAGCAAACTCCTCCAGGGTTGAAAGCACTTCCTGCTAGCTGGCTTTGAATCCGCCTTCCTCTAGCCCAGACTCCCATCTCTCATCTGACTGGAGACTTAAAAACAACTTTGCTGGAGCAGTTCTAGCAGTACGCTCAAGAAACAGCCTTATCAGTCAAGGCCATTTACATATGGTTTGGATTTAATGTACTTGCTAGATTTAAAATATATTCTCTTTACTAGTTGATGGATCAGTAAGCCTTCTACTGTATGCTAAAAGCTAAGGTACTTCTCTGTGGATATTTAACTACCGTGGCAACTGACTAATTCACCAACTATGTGACATAATCCAATATTATGGAACCATGATAAAATTAACAACTTTTCATTTAATAGCAATATGAAAGATATTACATAATTTAATGAAAAGAAAATGCAAGGTAGCGATGCAAACACAGCACATTCCAATCAGTACTGTCTTGTACCAGGTGCATGATCTTAGGCAAGTTACTTCTTTTTGACCCTTGATTTCCTTATTTGCAAAATGGAGACAATAATTCCTATCTCATGAATTTCTTGTGAGAATAAGGAAGAGAACACATTCATTATCTATCCATCAACAAATTTATCAATTGCCTACTATGTGATAGGTATTCTAGTCACAAAATCCCTACTCTTGAGGAATCATACATTTGTGTGTGTGTGTGTGTGTGTGTGTGTGTGTGTGTGTGTGTGTGTGTGTGTAGAGGCAGACACAGCCAACAAACAAGTAAACAAATTGAGAAATTGAGGTGTCCACAGGAAACACGTGGCTCAGTCAAGCAGGGTAATTAGATTGGGGAGAGTTTAAGGAAGGGACTGATTGTAAAGGTGCTACAGGATCAAGGGAAACCAACAAGACGTGGTGATGTACCCTGGGGCTAGCAATAGTAGACAGCTGCTAACCCTCTAGGCCTCAAGGGTTAGGAGAAGGGAGCAGTCAGTCACAAGAACCGAGACCTGTAGCTGTGGGAGACCACTGTTCTGTAGTAGCTGTGGCCATGGGAGAAGAAACAGACACTCCAAAAAGCAGTATGGTGGGAAGGGAGATGGGTGCTAACACTTCAACCTCACCCTCCTCCCATGGTGCAGTCTCTGCCAGTGTCCACCAGTGGTTGAACCTAACTGGAATCTAGAAGGCCGTGGGCCAGAATGCCCATGTGATGCAGTCCATACTGGTGAGCCTCCCAGTGAACAGAATGGGTGTGGAAGAGAAGAGAGTGAATCTGGAGGGGCAAAAAGAAAATCCAGGATAGACAGTTAGTATGTAAGGTCTCAGATGGTGAGAAGTAACATGGAGAAAAGGAAAGCAGGGTAAGAGGGATGGGGGACATGGAGCCGATAGGCATTAACTATGCTGTTTTATATAGCACAGTCAGGGAAGAGCTCCCTGAGGAGGTGGCATTTGATTGGAGGAAACCTATAGGAAGTGAGAGATTGAGCTGCTGAACAAGAGGAAGAACTTTTCAGGCTGAGGAGACAGCAGGTGCAAAGACCTTGAGATGGGAGCATACTCAACATTTTCAGGGAATTATAAAGAGGCCAGTATGACTGGAGTAGAGTAAGCGAGGGTGGAAGAGAATGTGATCAGAGTCAGATCATATGTGGCATTTTGGGCTTTTATGTGATTTTGATGGAAAATCACTGGAAGGATGATAGGGTAAGCATAGTGTCCCATGAGCCATTGTAAGGACTCTGGCTTTTAATCTGAATGATAATCGTGATCTTGAACAGAGGGATGACATGGTCTGACTTAGGTTCTCAGAGCATCACTCTGATGAACTGAGAATAGACCATGAAATTGGGGACAAGGCTGAAAACAGGAAGACCTGTTAAGTAGCTATTGTAACCCAGTAATCCAGATGATAATCGCTCAGACCTTAGTGGTAACAATGTAAATAATTAAAAGTGGTCAGCTTCTGGATGAATTTTTTTTTTTTTTTTTTTTTTTTTTTTGCGGTACGCGGGCCTCTCACTGTTGTGGCCTCTCCCGTTGTGGAGCACAGGCTCCGGACGCGCAGGCTCAGCGGCCATGGCTCACGGGCCCAGCCGCTCCGCGGCATGTGGGATCCTCCCGGACGGGGGCACGAACCCGTGTCCGCTGCATCGGCAGGTGGACTCTCAACCACTGCGCCACCAGGGAAGCCCCTGGATGAATTTTTAAGGTAAATCCAACAGGATTTATGACAAATTATTTGGGGAATCTGAAGAAAGAGTGGAATAAACAAAAACTCCAAACTTATTGGTCCTAGTAACTAGAAGGATGTAGTTACTGCTAACTAAGAGGGTGAGGTGCCCGTGGGATAGGATTTTATTGCGGGTGATGAGGATGGCTGAGTTGGGGGGGTGGAATTAGGGATTTAGTTATGACTAAAATCCATGTCAGACTTGAGAAATCTATTAGATCTCTTAATGAAGATCTGTAGAAGTCATCTGGGCATATGAATCTGCGGTTTAGGAGAGAGGTTTAGATGGAGATGTAAGTTTGGAAGTCATTGGCATATAGTTGGAATTTCAAGACATGAGACTAGATGAGCTCACCAAAGGTGTGAGTGTGGATAAAGAAGAAAAAAAAGCAAAACTAAAAGCTGAGCTCTGAGCGTTCCAATTGGTAAGAGGTCAGATTGAACAGGAGGAAGCAGCATGCCAAATATTTTCCTTCTATTCCCTCAAAGAATTTAGCAGGACACTCAACACACAGCAAGTGCCCAGTACTATGTGCTGCTTAATGGGAATTTACTACAGTAGAGATGAGTTCTCCAGTAGCCAGACAGAGGAGCTGTAGATTTCAAATGACTGACAAAGGGTTCAAATACCAAGCTCAACATGTATGTGTGGTGGGTGGTTTTCCCAAGCAATTCCCAGACACTAGCTGGGCGTCACACAATTCAACTCAATTCTGACACTATCTACGGGGAGAACGGCAGCAGATCCCGTAGGTTAAGGGCTCAGCCTCAAAAAACTCCTCTCCAGGCTTCAGATACCAGTCACAAATTGAGGTTGTTACCTGTACTTCTGACTGGATGTACATCAGTGGTTCCTACAATGCCCTCCTTAGGTTCGACTAATTTGACAGAGTGGCTCACAAAACTCAGAGAAACATTTAACTTACAACATAACCAGGAACAGCCAGATGGAAGAGATGCATAGGGCAAGGTATGGGGAAAGGGGCACAGAGCTTCCGTGCTCTCTCTGAGTGTGCCACTCTCCCCAGATCTCTTCACGTTCACCAACCCAAGAAGCTCTCTGAACCCAGTCCTTTTGAGTTTTTATGGAGGCTTCGTTACATAGACATGACTGCTTAAATCATTCACCACTGGAGACTGCTTCAACCTCCAGCCCCTCTCCCCACCCCAGAGGTCAGAGGGTGGGACTAACGCTTCCATCTCACTAATCTCATGGTTGGTTCTCTTGGCAACCAGCCCCCATCCTTAGGTGAGGTCCAAAAATCACCTCATTAACATAACAAAAGACACCTTATGGCTCTCACCGCAGGAAATTCCAAAAGTTTTTGGAGCTGTATGCCAGAAATGGAGACGAAGATCAAAAATATATTTCTTACTACAAATCACACTATCACAGCTGCCTGTCCCTTCATTGCCTTTCTCCACCCTTTCTGGCTCCACCTTAACAAAGAGCATGTTCTTTTAAGGGGTAAGTGAGGATGACACTGATTCCACACTCCTCTTAAACAATATGTACAGATGACGCTTGAACAACACAGTCTGAACTGTGTAGGTTCACTTATACACAGATTTTTTTTTCAATAAATACGTACTACAGTACTACGTGATCCATGGGTAGTTGAATCTTTACTTGAATGAGGACGCAGATACAGAGGACATGCTGTAAAGTTGCATGTGGATTTTTGACTGTGTGTGGGTTGATCCCCCTACCCCCCATGTTGCTCAAGGGTCAACTTTACTTCCTAATATTAAAAATATCATGTCTCCCATTCTACTTCCTATTCCCCATTGGTCATGGTAACACTTGGGGAAAATCCAAAGCAGTTCCACCTGCAAAAGATTTGGATGGCTTACTCTAAATCACTCCACTTAATTTCCCCACTGGAGGAAAAAGAGTAACGTGCAGAAGCTCAAATAATAACTCCAGCTATGATTTAATGAGCACTTATCCTATGTCCAGTACCATGCTAAATGCTTTACACATATTATCTCATTTAATCCTTTTCTCTATCAAATGAAGTAGGAAATATTAGAACACGAATAGACTTCAGGAATATCTAAAGGAAAATGACCTATCTAATATCACAATAAACACTTAGGAACAGGCTGTGGTTGCCTTACACCCATGATTTGCAACTAGCGGGCAGGCGGATACTATCAAAGCAGAAGAATCAAGTGGAAGACATAAACCTTCATGAGAATGGTAAGAGTATGTGTCATAATTTGCAAAATCTTTTCACTGTGGGGGTGAAATCTTTGGCAATTTTTACAACGTCATCAAGAGCTGAAGACCTGCAAAGAGTCAATATCTCCAACTGGGAGCCTATTGCCTCATCTCTAGCTTCATGTAATATATGTCCATAATTTTCTATTCCCTTATTCCATAAATAGAGTTTCCATCCTTTAAGTGTTTTTGTTAGTATTTGTCCATAAATCACATTCCCATTTTGTGACAATCATACAATTTCAATTCTCATTCCTCTATGACAAAATCGAGGTTACAGTACATTAAAAACACTTTCCTGAGATCACACTGGTAGTAAGTGGTAGAGCCAGCTTTGACTCATGTCTGCATGATTTCAGAAACCAAGCTCTGAACCTCAGCTTCATATTTGCCCTCTAAAAATGTTCAGTGAGCTGGTTATATGCTTGGAATTCTTCAGTTTCTCTCATTCAGTTACCAACTGAACAGAAGAATAACACTGAGCTATTTTCACCATCAAGACAGTGAATTCTCATTCTCTGCTCAAAGTACCAGCCATATACGTGCCATAAAGATGAACATGAGTAAGGAACCACTATACTTACTGTTAGGGAAATAAGATGTAGGAGTTGCTATGTCTGTAAGCTGAGATTCCACGAGTCTTTAAACTCAGAAAAGATGGAGGTAGAGTGAGATGGGGATTTCCCCCTTGCAGAATGAAGAACATATGCAGAGGCAGGAAGAATATGTAGTGCAGTCAAAGAAAACAAATGGTCCCATATTTATAGGTTATCCTCAAAGAAGCAGACATCTGGTTAGCATGATTGACCCCTTCTTCAAGTGAGGGCCTTGACGCCAATAACAAAAGCAGAAGAACAATGGCATATAGGGCTGAGAGATTGGGGCCATATACCACAGGACCTTGGATGTCAGGCTGAGGAGTATGGACTTTATGAGGCAGGTGACAGGCATTGCTAAGGGACAAAGCATCTGAGTGATATGGTCAATGTTGCCCTATAATAAAGCATAAAATGAATCGAGGTTGGGTGAGAGAAAGTGATCAGGAAGGCCAACCAGGAGGTTGCTGCAGTACATAGGGGGTTATAAGCTTCTGGGATAAAAAGATGCATAGTAGGTAGCTAGAAAATGTCTGTTAAGGGGATGAAGCACCTTCACACCTATAAACATAAATGTCCCAAATTGACTATGTTCTAAGAAGACTATGTGATATTCTACAAAGTAGATTATAATGTTATTTAATTAGAAAGCTATAGAATTATAACTTATTTTCTCCATGCCATAGACATAGTGGAATCCTGTCCCGTTTCATCTACTTCAGAATCATGCTGAACACATCACTGATCCTTCAGGCTGTCACTGTGAAAGTTTACTTTATAGGGCTCAGTGTTTCCTCTAAGGTTTAACACTCTTGTTGTAAATTAGTGTCAAATCTCTCCATGCTGTTTACACTAATTGCAGTTTGCCTCCAACATGAATCAATATTTAGAATGTCCCTTGTACTGGTTGAGCCACAAATTGAAATTAGCATGTTGCTGGGCATAATTTTTATTTACAAAGCGCTGAAGTTAAGTTTCTTTTATGGAAGATGTGGTAGAAAATTCACAGGTTAGGAAGGCTTTTGACCTGAAATTTAATCTATCATCTAGTTCTCTTTATGTTAAGTTACTGAAGAACACTGAATATGTTTTCCTGGGGAAAAGAAAAGAAAGAGAAGGAAGGGATAAAGGAAGAAAAATTAAATTTGTTTGAAAAGGAAGAGAAGAAAAACATGAACAAGGCCTGGTGCTTTCAGAAGTCTCAGATTTATTATTTTCCCATTATTGGCTTTGTATAGGCTAATTTCAAACAGCCGTCTTCCTGCCTATAGTACGAGGATGGTGCATTTGTAACATAGCAACAAAATAGACAGGCCTCCCACTATAGGGAGAGGCCAAATGTGCCCTTATTGAAGATCATTTTTTCAGCGACTCTGATGAGAATGACTGCAAAGATTGACTGCTTTGGAAATAGAATTCTGGATGTTTAGTTCATGGTTAAAAAAAAAAGCTTTCAAGCTTAAGAATTTTTAGTGAGTATAGAAGGAGGAAACAATATGTGCAATATTTATTTAGGGATCTTATATAAAAGAAAATTCAATTTTTCTGCCTTAAAAAGAATTTCTTTCTAAGCAGAATAATTTATTTTGCATTAATCCTGACATTCATAGTCATGTTTACTTTATTGACAAATGAGATCCAACCACTGGATATGCACATATTGTCCCCAAATGGGCTCAATTTAGGGCAACAGTTTGGCGAATATTCAGTTTTCATACAAAACAGAACTAATTCCATAGAGCAGTTAAGATAAACTCACATTTCAAGGCTTTTCTTTGTCCCTTAGGAACTTAAGGCACTGTAATACAGTCCTTCTTCTGAATCTAAACCTATTGAAACATGTCTATATAGATAATTATTAGACTTATTTGAGTGGCCTAAGACAGAAGGCTGGGAGTCATCTCTCCCTCCTTAGCTGTAACATGCCCTTGGACACTAAGGCCTATCTATTTGACTTCAGTGGCAGACCATACTGATTGTCTACTCAACAGGTGTTTCTGGCCTTCCTTTTTTCTTGCCGAGAAAATTCCATCTTTGTTCAAGTACTGATCAGCCATGTGCGCGTCAGGAAACACTGGGTGAATTTTGATTAGGCAAAGCCAATAACACATTCCCCTTGCAAGTGATTGGTTCAGGAATGGGCGTGTGATGCAATCGTGGCCAATCAAATGAGGAGACATCTGTTATTAATCTGTATAACTGAATCACTTTGCTGTACACCTGAAACTAACACAACAAAAAAAAGAAATACGTGGAATTAAACAGTTCCTTCTCCCCATTCCTGCCAGAGTGTTTATCCTAACATGTAGCAACCTATGTCATTTCCCTAAATTCCAAACTTCACATACTGTGCCAGTATCCCAGCCTCATGTCCCAATATTTCTCTGACTGCACTGTGTTACCTTCATGGAACTGCTCATAATTTCCCAAATGTACCACGTAGGATACCCAAAGCACTTTTATGCCTGCTTTTTTCTCTGCTGAAATGGCATTCTCAATCATCCTGGCAAACAATCATTCATCCTGGCCTCTAAACGTTCTCTCCTTATTAAGGTTATGCATCGCTTCCATCATGCTACACTATACACTGTGTGCCCACTACTGTAATTGTCACAATGCACTGTAATCACTTATTTATGTATCTCTCTTCTTTACTTGTCTATGACCTCCTGAGGAACAGATACTAAGTTTATCATTGCACCCCTAGCACCTAGCACAGATCTTGGCCAGATACTCAGTATATGAACACAGAAGAAAGGAAGGGAGGAAGGAAGGAAGAGGAAAAGGAGAGGATCCATTGAAGGAAAGCTGCCATAAATTTTTAAAAATCTGAGCACCTGAAGGCACTGTGTGGGTTGTTTTCTGTGATTATGGAATAGCAACAGAACGGTAGCAGCGGTATCGACACCAACAGTTAAGCGCAATGCTAAACATTTTATATAATTTATTTTTTTTAATTTCATGACAACACAGTGAAGAAGATACTATTATTATCATCCTCATATTATAAACAAAGCAACGGAGGCTTAAAAACATTCTTATTATAAAGTAAGTGATGGCAGAGGCAGGATTCAAACCCAAGTCTTACCCCAGAACTTTAATTAACTATCTGTAAATATGTTATTCTCCTATTTGTTCTAGATATATGTTATTCATACCAAACAGAGGGAAAATTGAGCCTGGGGCCTTTGACTAGTGGTTTTTATGTCACTGTCTCCACCAAAACCCCCTTCAGAGAGAACTGGGCTTCCTGAAGGACCAGGTACAGTGAAATAGTTTTGCATCCCGGCAATTTCTTCTGGCTCTCAACGTGAAATCCCTTTTCCAGTCCGATAGCTCATCAGAGTCAGCTTGGTTAATAACCCCATGAGTCTCTTATACCTCTGCCATCTACCATCCAGGTAACTAATACTATGGGTACAGGTGATTCAGACTGGCCAACCACCACTCTCTGCTAGAGCTTTCCTTAAAAAAGAGTCCAGGGCTTCCCTGGTGGCGCAGTGGTAGAGAGTCGGCCTGCCAGTGCAGGGGACACGGGTTTGTGCCCCGGTCCGGGAAGATCCCACATGCCGCGGAGCGGCTGGGCCCGTGAGCCATGGCCGCTGAGCCTGTGCGTCGGGAGCCTGTGCTCCGCAACGGGAGAGGCCACAGCAGTGAGAGGCCCGCGTACCGGAAAAAAAAAAAAAAAGAGTCTAGCAGTTCTGAAAGGCTCCCCCAGAAAGATACACCAGAAAGAATTCAACCTCCTTAGGGAAGGTTGGGCCATTACCCCTACACGGGGACTTCTCCAATACCCTCAGGCTTCTAATGGGCCTTCTACCAGAACCTACCCCCAGCCTGAGATAGAGATTAAAGTTCTGGTTACTCCACAACAAACAGAGAGTCTTCCTCAGAAACACTAGGGACTATTTATTTATCAATTCTGAGGCAAGTCGCTACCACAGGCAGGCATTGTATAGAGCTAATGCAGACATGGTCCCTATCCCTAAGGGTCTGCAGTCTAGAATACACTTGTAATCTTGATAAAAGTGGAGGAAGCCTCATTTAAAAATTGTCAGCAGTTCTTACTCAGACATGGACACACTATGGAACTCACTTTGCTTTGGGGAGGCCACCTTATTGGGTACTTAAGTTAACCCAGTGAAATTTTACAATTCTTGTAAAAACAAAAACAAAAACTATAAGGTCATTACTGACCTGAATGCAGATGTTTTAGACTGAGCTACTGACTCGTTTGTTTACTGAGGTAAAATGGATCTACTATAGAAATGTATACTCACATAGTTAAACAAATGTGCAAATTTCTCATAAGTACAGATTGTGATTAGTCTGTTCCAGATAGTTATTATTTACTCTTGGGAAATGTGAGGGTTAAAAAGTTAACTAGAAAAACGCCAAAAATACAGTGAGCACTTTATGAGAAAGGCATTTATAACTGTACGGAAATTTAGAGGAAAAAAATAGCTTTTAGCCGGTGGAATCAATTATAGAATAAATCACAGGGAGGCTGACACTCGGACAAGATGAGGTCTTTGACAGATGGAGAAAATCATGTGACAGATAGTAAAAGATCATACAACATGCAGGTATGAATGTTAGGTAATGTTATAAGAGGTCTACTTGGATTGAGCGTTAGAACCCTCAAGTTGAGGAAGTTTCTCCTAGGATATCTTTGGTCAGTAATCATTCACCACGCCTATAAATCCTCCCCATTCCATAAATCAGCAGCGGAAGAGAAAATAGCTGAAGTGGTAAAGTGCTCAGGTTTTATTTAGCACCATCTGGCTCTTTTCTGGGTCAGCATTGTACACAATTTGCTCAAGGTTTACGATTTTATAATATACTCGCACTATTGTCACTGTTAATGCATTTCCTCCGAACTCCAGTTATTCAACGCCTCTTTGATCTTAAAAATTCTCTTTAGCCTCACTCTTCAAATATACATGAGCTCCGAACACATAGTGTAATGTCTCACTCAATGGAAATCTGAATATACTGGGACTGAGAGGGTCTGGATAAGAGCAGGTGAAAGTCAAGATTCCTTTTATATGGTTCTTTTTTTTTTATGGTTCTTGAGTAATATGATCTTTCATAAAAAGAAATCACTCTACTCCACTCCTCTCTACTAGCCATTTTCCACTAGCCATTTTCTTTCTGTTGCAAGCATCAATGTTTCTCCCCTTGAAGTAGGTTTTTGCTGTTTTCAGGCCACTTAGAAATCCTTCCCCCTCTTCCTAACAATGCTTCAGTTTCCATTGGAGATTTGACTCTTCTCCATTGGGTACTGTGGTGAAGCTAAATCCACAGGCTTGCCACCAACAAAAGAAACACCAAGAGGTCCCTGGAAGCCCTTTCTCATGAATTCTTCCTCTCATTACTCTGGTTCAGCCAGGAGACGGCCAGGTGACCAGAGCCCAGCCAAACAGAGCTCCCTCCCAAAGCCAATCAGTGGTGCTTCCCTGGCCAGACTGCTATTCCCTGTTAGAAGACCATTCCTGTACTTCCTGCTCCCTTCCCATTTCCAGGTAAAGGTCTCCAACTTTCCATCAATAGTTGTTTTTTCCCTGTTTCTCGAGCATACTTAAGGACTTTGCACTTGTCCTTCCCTTTATCTGAAATTCTTGTCCCCCAAATCTTTGGGAGTGCATGGTTTAAATAGAAAGTGTTCTCATTTTCCCAGGCAATTACCTAGAATTAGTCTAAGAAGTTAAGTTATTGCAGGCACCAGAAGAATTTCAAAGGTGATAATATAGTGCCATTTAAAATATTAAATTATAATATTGCATTTTCTAAAAATGTGGAATATCATATACCCCGTTCTCTAGATGTTATTTTTCTGATTCAAACTCAATAATTCCCTGTCTACATAAAATGCTACGTATTCAAGGCCTAAATTATTTTTCTTGTCATATTTCATTCTTTGTTTTAAACCTAGTCAAGGTTTCATCTAACTGAACAACATACATAATATATCTTCTAGGCTTCTCTGTCCCTGTGCTTCAGCTTAGCTGTTTGCTTCATCCCACATACTTTCATCTTACTTGTCTTTCTCTCTCATATATATATATATATATTTTTTTTTCTAGATTAAAAACTACTTTTCCCACAAACTTTCCATGACCAGCCACTCAGAAACATTTTCTCTCTGAGTTCCCAATGCACTTTATGTGCACTATTCCTATAGGACTTAATACAAGGTAGGAAATCTTATTTATATGAATGTTTTATTTCCCCTACCAGACTATAAGCTTCTCATTAAGGGAGCAGAGGAGGGCTTTTGTCATTACATCACTGACATCTGAAATGCCTGACATTCAAATATTTACTGAGTACCTCTTCTATGCAAGGCTTACTCTAGAAGTTTCAATTACAAAAGTGAGTCAAGTAATGCTAGCTATTGTCATAATCCACATGTAAAATGAGGCGGGTCTGGGGTAGATAATATCTAACATCTTTGGTGTTCTTAAAAAATGTAGAACTCACAGTTCAGCCATAGAAAAATACACATACAGCAAACTAAACAAGAGAAATAGTGAGAGAAAATAAAGATTTAAGAATGGAGGGCTCTTACGTAAGAGAATTAATTCTCTAGAGGGGAAGGAGGTTGGGGTAGGCTTCACAGAAGAATCACCATAGTTTAGTCACCATATAATATTTCAGTATATATTTCAGGAGGAGAAAGATAGGCATGGACACATTTAACAAACTGTCTTATGTTGAGTTATGTGTTGGAGGAGAGAACAGTACCTTGGATGACGCATAGTCAAAAAATACCTCTCCCCAAGTTTACCTTTTGATTTTGAAGTGCAGTCCATGATTTACACACCTGACTGTTTCTGGCATAGAATTCTCTGAAATCAAGTCTAACAACTGAGGAATAGACCAAAGGAAGAAAGCAATTCTGGAATCTGGAACTAAAATGTACCATGGAAGATTCATTTAGTGGAATTGGCTACATTTAACTAAATAGAGAAAAAAAGAATATAGAAAATAAGGCTATAAGTAACTCTCAGAGCATTGATACTAGTAAGTGAAACCAAGAGCACCATTTCTTCAACTCCATTCTCCATGAAGACCTCTACTTGCCTTGTCCTTGCAGGTAGTCAGTGCTGAAGAAACATATACACTTTTGAGAACTCAGTTATCTACCAGGAAGCCAGTGGATCTGAGGTAGTAGCTCTTTAACCTGAAATGAAAAACTCATTCTCTTTTCCCTAATCAGAGATGGATCTATTCCTACCAGGTGAGTCTACCATGTTTCTTTCCAATGATCAATAGTGACACCTGCTGGCTCAGGAAGAAAGACACTTGTTCGTCTGAAATGACTATAAGACTGAATTAATTGTGGGAAATGGTGGCTACAGGCATCAACCCTAAACACCAAGATAAAAGAACTTCAAGACGAAGCTGATTATTATGGGAAATTCTCAAGATGGTGACAAAAATGAATCAACATTGGGATGTAAACTTGGTGGTCATGCAGAAACACGGCCCCAGACTCGCATGCTCCAAAGCTTGTGATTTACAAGGGCAAAGGGAGCTACGTACACAGTGGACAGTCTCACAGTCACACCTGCTCAGATGCAGTGGCAAGACTCAAACTCATGACCAGGTACGCTCTGACAGGCCGAGATGCAGGTGCCAAGGATCTGAGCTGACACCTTTCACCATGTGGTGCCTGTGGCGTGGCTTGGCAGGTCTGTGGAGCAGGGCTCTCTCTCAGGCCCTCCAGCCCCTGTTCCTGTCCTGCTCTCAGCTTTAGTCACTGCTCTGAGTGTCTCCTGCCTGTCTGATCTCCCAGGCTGTGCAGATCCCCTTCACTCCCATACCTCTGCCTCCATGGTCTGTTATTCCTAAGGAGGAGAAGCCCATGCTCTAAAACTACTCCCAGTTTCCATTCAATTTGGTACCTGCTTTTGGTTAGTCATCCCGGGGGAAAGAAAAACAATATCGAAGTTAAACTAAGTTAAGTAAATTTGCATTGTTAATGAGAAAACCTTGGTAGAGAATATACCTACACCAAAGTAATGTATCTTTAATGCCCTAGTGAGCATTGTGCCAACGAGCATGAAAGATACTTAGGGTGGTGGGAGGAAACTTTCCAGATGTGCTTGAAATGAATACATACAAATAAAAGCAATAATAACAAGTCATTCTTAATATTTATTAGGTACTCACGTATATGAGACATAGTGACATATGTTTGACTTCTCTTACCTTATAGAAGCATCACAAAAATCTCAATAGGTAGGAATCATTATACCTAGTTTATAGGTGTAGACACAAATGTTCAGGACATTTAAGGAACTTGTCTACGATCACAGAGCAAATACATGATGAATCTACAATTCCAATCAAAGTCTTTCTGATTCAGAATTCATCCACTTAACCAATTATGCTCTGCTGCATGTTTCTTCCAAGCCTGGCCCAGAACATCGATGACACGTGACTGCTTAGACTAAGAGAACAAAGGCATAGGCTCCACAAGTAACAGTCCAAAGGAACAATTTTACAAAAGAGCCATGTAAACTGTGAAGCAGTGCATACCTGCTAATTATTATTATAAGAGGAAGAATGTGGCGTAAAGTTTTAGCTTTTATGTAATTCTATAGGACACGGAGTGAAAGGGAGGCTCAGCCTGACAGGGAGCTGAGAAAAGATCATCTCAGTGAACACAATGAATTCTTGTTTTTGTGGAAGCATGTCCACATGGACATAGAGTAACGTGCTGGTTTAGCGCACTTAGCCACACCTGCCCTATTGCTTTACTTGCAATCAGTCAACCTCAGCTTCTGAGCATTTGGTGTCAGCAGCATTGCATTAGGTCCTGCGTATGTCTAACACCATAGTCCTTTCACAAAACAAAAAGCAAAAAAAAAAAAAAAAAAAAGAATAGGTAATATATTTACCTGCTTCAAATATCAAGGTGATATAAAAGGTATAACACTGAGAACCTTATTCCTATAGCATCCTCATTCTCTCTGTTCCCCCTCGCCTCTACAGATAACTCTTTCATTAATAGTTTCTTACACATCCTTCCAGTGCTTCTTGATGCAAGGATAAACAAATATATATATTCTTATTCTTCCCACTTGTATAGCACAAGAGATACCATACACAGTTCTTCAGACTAATTTTTTCATTTAAACTTACCCTAGAGATCTCTTCCTATCTACCTACCTACTATCTATCTGTCTCTGGCTGTCCATTTCTGTCTATCATCCATCTACTGCATAGTAAATTATTTTTAACTTTAACTTATCTAGGAAACATATGGAAAAATTTTTAAAAACTAGTACCTATTTCCTAGTGTTAGGAGTGATAATATAAATATGATAGGATTTCAGAGAATGGAGCGATCACAGATGAGATGGCCATTGGTAAAATGTCTTGGCGGTTGACAGGGAGAGGGGACATTATTCCTGGAAGAAAGAGGTAGCTAAGCTGTCACACAGCATCTTAATTCACCCACAGGTGAATTTCTTGCTAATGTCAATGATACTCTTAAAATTTTCTCAGTTAGCTTCCTCCAGTCTCCATTTAGATTCAAGCCAAGGAGTAAACACTGTGTTAATTGGAGCATTTTCCTGTAGAAACTAATTATAGCTCCATGCTGTCAAAACAAGGCAAATTGTTAATGATACTTTACCTGACAAAACAGAAATAAAACTATTTTGCCATGAAGGAGGATGCTGGGATTGTGCACAAAAGCCATTTTAATCACAATTATAAAAATGAAGAGGGCTGCTGGAGAGAACCCATCTGGGCCTATCACACTCAACTGGCTCTCCCTGGTGAAGGAAGAGGGGAGGGAGGGAGACGGGAGAGTGCGGAGTGGGGAGCATCTTCCCTTGGCCTAGGCTTCAACATTCCAGATGAGATGCTGATACAGATGACAGTTCCTGTAGTACGTGGGCTGCTCAGGACTCCTCTCTGACTGTTTCCACAGATGTACTTACAGCTATTCTGTAAGCTGTTTGAAAGCCTTTGTTCATTCATCTAACTAATGTTCACTCAGTTTTTATGACATGCCAGGCACTGTTCTAGGTGCTGGGATCACAGCAGATGATTAAACAGAACAAAAAATTCAAAGCAAAACAGAACAAACAAAACAAAACAACAAAACCTCTGTCCTGTGTGATTTATATTCTATTATATATAATAAGATAAATAAGCAAAAAATATATCTATATGTCAGATGGCAGTAAGTTACATAGAAAAATAGAAAGTCGAGGAGTTAGTTAAGGAGTGTAGGGGTATAATTTAAAATAGCGTGCTTGGAATAGGACTCTCAGAGAAGGTAGCATTTTAGCAAAGACCTGAAGGTGGTAAGAGATTAAACCTTGTAAGTTTCTAAAAAAAGCAGAAAATATAGCAGAGGTGAAGCTGACGTTCATCCAGGAAGGTTAGTAAGACTAAACAGGTTGTTAAAATACTGAAATATGTCTGCACTATATGGTATAGCCACCTCTCCAGGGAGGAGAAGACTAAAGGTGAACTCCTCACACAGCAGAGGGCTTCTAGGATTAAGCTCCAGCCCTCCGGCCAGCCTTCATTCTGATTGGTCCATGCCTGCATGGTGGTTATATATCAGACTATCACCTCTGGCACAGCAAGTGCAAATGACCTGAGGCAGAGCACCTGGGTGTTTGAAACAAGGAGGCAGGCAGCCAGGTGTGCTGGGATAGAATGAATAAAAAAGATGAGAAGGAGGGGGGCATGGAGGAAATGTCAGATTCTGTAGAGCCTCAAAGGCCACTGGAAGAACTCTGGGTTTTGCCCTGAGATAAGAAGTCAGTTTTGAACCGGGGAGGCACATGATCTTACTTATGCTTTGGAAAGGATTCTCTGGCTGTTGTGTTGAGAATGTATTTAGGAAATGCAGCTGGGAGCAGAGTCTAGTTAAGAGGCTATGGCATTTACCCAGGCATAGCGTGATAATGGCTCTCTTAGTTTCCTAGGGCTGCCATAACAAATTACCATAATCTTAGTGGCTTAAAACAATAGAAATTTATTCTTTCCTAGTTCTGAAGCCTACGATTCTGAAATGAAATCAGATTTGGGACAGGGCCAGGCTCCCTCTGAAGGCTCCAGGGAAGAATCCTTCCTTGCCTCTTCCAGCATCTGGTGGATCCAGGCACTCCGTGGTTTGTGGCTGCTTCACTCCAATCTCTGCCTCCATCTTCACATGGCTGTCCTCTCCCTGCGTGTCTCTCTGTATCCAAATCTCCCTTTCCTTTCTCTTATAAAGACATCAGTCATGAGGTTTAGGGCCTGCCCTAATCCAGAATGACCTCATCTTAACTTGACGACCTCTGCAAAGATCCTATCCAAGTAAGGTCACAGTTACAGGTACTGGGAGTTAGGACTCCCCAAAATGTATCTTTTGGGGAGACATAACCCAACCCACTCTAGTAGCTTTGGCCAGGGTAGCAGGAGTGGATATGGAAAGATGCATTCTGATTCTCAGTATATTTTGAAGACAGAGCTAATAATGTCCTCTGAAAGGTTGAATGTGGGATATGTGAGAAAAAGAGAAGTCACATTTGATTCCAAAGTTTTTGTTCTGGGCACCGAGAAGGATGAAGTTGCTATCAAATGGGATGGAGAAGAGTGAAAGGAGGCAGATTTGGGGTAGGGGTCAGGAGTTCAGTTTTGAATATGTTGAGAAGTCTACTAGGCATCAGAGTAGAGGATGAATAAGCAGTCAGATTCTGCCTTCTAATATTTATATATTCCTTATAACCTCCCATTGTGAGGCATGGCAGATGTCTTAACAAATGATGTATATAAAAATGAACGAATCAATGACTGTAAGTAGAAAAAACATAGTTAAAACAAGTATGACTTTTTTTAAACTTAGGATGAAAATGATACTTCTTAAGAATAGAAACTAACATTTGTATACCCTTTCCCATTTGCAAATTTCTTTTCACATGCCTTATTTTAACCATTCCTTAAGTAAGTGATCTATAAAAGACATAACTATATCTATAGTGAGAAAACTGAGAGCTAGAGAGGTTAGACCACCTCACCAAACTCAACACAGAGAGGAAAAGAAGACTGGGGCTTTAGTGCTAGACTCCTGACCCCAAATACCAAGCCCTTCTCACTGCACTGAGTTCTCAGGGATGTACGTGCTGATCGGGAGATCGGTAGTGCTATTCCCACTGATATTCAGAAATTTCTTATATCAGACTCAACACAAGAACATTAGCTTAGGTTGTAGCAAGTGGTCTTCAGACCACACTTTTTAACTGCTAATCGCTTTTAATTTGAAGTAGGTGACAAAGTTTGGAAGTAACTTTCCTAAATATAGATATTCCACATATTATCTGTAAAAATGCTAGAAATAGTGTGTTTCTGCTTTGACATTCAGCAAAACAGTACTGATTGGAGCACTTATCTACAACAAAGAAACGCTCCCCTTCACTCTTAGCAAGAGGCCTTCTGGAAATCAAGAAATCTGCATTTTTATTCCACCTCTCTCACCAACCCTTTGGAAGGCTTTCAGTGAGCTATAATTTCTCTGGGCCACAGATTTGGCAAAAGTAAAATGAGCGATTGAGACTTGATGGTCTCAAGACAGCACAGCATGGCTGCACATGGGCTCTGCAGTCAGACAGAAATCTCAAGTCTACCACGTACTAGCTATTAGCTGGGGCAATTACCATCTTTGAGCCTTCATTGTCTCACCACTGAAATGGACATAATTCCTACTTTGCAGCACTGTTGTACGGATTAAATGAGATAATGTATAAAAAGCACTTAGCACAGTGCCTGACATATCATAAGAGGTCAGTCTAGTTGGTTATTACTATCATCATTAGAATGTTGTGCATCCTTGCCCTTCAGAAAACGTGTGGTACCTATAACATAAAGGGAAAACCAGATAATGCAGTTGAACAAGTGTGAAATAGAAACCATGATGCTTCATTTCTCTAATTTACTGACTCACCCATGACCTGTACTTTTCCTGCTCTGTGCCCTGGTTTACAGATCTTTAAAATGGGCAATGTATCACTTCCTGCTTCCTTTACAAATATGCAAGGTGATTAAAAACGATTGTATTATTCATATGCCTTATTTTCCTGATACTATCAATCACTCCTTGCCTTCACATCATTAGCTAGAATTAGGCCTCTGGAAAAATCTTTCATCTTTTAATTAGGAAGAAGGAAATAGGAGAAATCAGCTAAATGCTAAATGTAGCAAATTGTGGCATCAGAAAAATAGGCAAAGCTGTTTCCAGCAACAAAACTTAGTTACAACTAAGAACTGCTTAAGAAAGCACAGGCTATTTCCAGTAACACATACCGATACCCTGAGTGGCACCTTAGTTTCTCCTGTAATGAACAGCACTGCTGCTAAAAAATGAAAAGGCTTTTCTTAACTGAGTGGGAAGCAAGAAGAGAACATCATACACAATAGATACGTTTAGGCCGACACCTGATTCCAGAGCTGTAGTTGTTTGCCTAACTATGAGTTGAGGATCCAGGGCAAAGGTTTCCCAACGACGGGTCACTACAAGGGAATATGGGTGCCATGGGTGCTCCTCTCCATTATCCAGGCAAATCAAATACAGTCTTTTGGCGCCTTCTCACAGAGTCTGCTACTCAGAATTAGGAGAAGGTTTCGTGCTTATTACCTTGCTTTAAGTTGTTCTTCAATAAATTTGTTGGGTGATCAAGTGGAAATAATCTAGTTCAGTGGAGTTCCATGCTTGATTTGAATCTCTAATAAAGCATGACTATGGTTTGCCCTCTATTAGAGTTACTCAGGCACGGGCTGTTTTCTATCCATGCTGGAAAAAGCAGCAGACGAGGCTTAGTCATCTTGGAATCCCAAATACCTTTCATGTAGTAGGAGCATAGTACATATTTTTGCAATTGTGTTAGCTCAAATTACTTTTAAAACCCCTGTAGTGTGGCCCTAGGGGGAGCTGATGCCCAACCTTTCCTTCTGTTGTCATAAGTGCACCCATGAAGAGTCTCCCTGTGCTCCCTTGTCTTTGCTCACACAGAGATTTCCAGAGCACTACTCTCTGCAAGGCAGGGCAACAGATATATACTGATGACCCAGGCAAGGTTGCTGCCCTCAAGAAGTTCACTGCTTGGTGGGAAGAAGATGACACACATATAGAGATAAACAGGAGATATAGCAAAATGTGGTCATGTGGTAGCAAAGAGGTAAAACTAAGAGCTAGAGGAGACTGCTATATCAAGGGGAGTTGTCATTTAGAAAAAGTATTTACATTAAACATTTTAAAGATAAACAGGTGAAACTTTCACTTATAAAAAGGGCACAGCCAGCAGTCCCTGATGCAACTTATCCTGATCTCCCACTTTGGTACCTAAGAAGAAAAGAAAAGATGAAGACTAGCCACATTGAAGACTAATACTAAAAGGAAGCCCATGGCTGGAATCTAGGATGACTTTCCACTATACCTAAGATCAATTGAGCTGGCTTAGGAAACTCAACCAGGAAGAATTATATCTGTATTTTACCTCTTGAAATAGCCTTTTCAAGTACAGAAAGATGGCAGAAAAAACTATCCTTCTACCACTGTCAGTTACCTGGTTCAAAGACCTGGAATCTCTAGCAAATGGAAAACTGGTCAGCTTTGAATGCATGGCTACAACTTTTGAAGGTCTTCCTTGCTCCCACTTTTCTGTATCCATTCGGAAACAACTTCTATAAAATAATGGGCTAGAAAGGAGTGGTTGGGACTTTTGTTTTACATTGCATCCTGGAATATGATTCCAATAAAGATAGGAAAACTGCATGCTAGGAATTTTGGTTTTCCAAATACCGTATTAGTTCAGAATATCAAAGAACCAGACAGTGTATGTGGGGGAAATCTTTGTCCCATACAACAGAGCCACACTAGATACACAGCTATTTGACACTGGGGACTGAAATGCAAATTAGAAACAACCACCAGAAGAATTTAGAAAAGAATTTGATGCATACCCAAGGGGAGGATGATAGGGTCAAGGGAGATCCAGAGAATCCGTCTATGGACAAATGCCAAGTTCCAAAAGATCTCTCTTTGTTTGAAGATGAATACAGAGGACACAAAACACACCCAAGGATCTTATGAAAACATACTGGAAAACAATGGAGAGAAAAACATCATTCTGAAGTTTTGGAAGAACAGACTTCTAAAAATGATCTGTACAGAGCTCAGAAGAAAATTTTAAAATATCACGTGACATTGTTAGTGGGTTACTACTTCTATCATACTACAAGATATGATCTAAATGAAACAGGAGAAGAAAGTTATTAGGAGAATAAGCTGAGAAGAAAACAGGGTACAGTGTAAAGAGAGCGAGCCAAGATAAAAAAGAAGCTGGATAATATCATTAGGAATTGCCAGGAGACTGTTCAATTGTAACAAGATCATCAAAATCCACACTGGAGGTAGTAAAGTCAGGCTTGTCAGGACAGAATACTGAATCAGTAACGTGGAGGACACACTTGGAAATGCTTTCTGAGGATACAGGAGAAAAATATAAAAAGATCAAGAGATGAAAAGAAGGGGGTAAGTAGGCAGAAGGAAGAAAGAATAGAGAGATATACCTGAGAATTAGAGGAATTCTAGAGGAGCAAGCTAGAGCAATTGCAGCCTACATGTTACAGTAAGAAAGGATGAGGGGTAGAGGAAAAAATTTCAGAGATGAGAGAAGAATGGATTAGCATAATAGAAAATAATGGATAATTTGGTAATAATAAAGATTTCTTGACCATTTGTCTAAAGACTTTATTCATATTAATTTAATTAACTCACAACTATAAAAAATTATGATCTCTACTTTATAGATAAGGCAGCTGACTCCCAGAGAGGTTGCTATCCTGCCTACGGTCACATAAGCATACTGCAAATCAGGGAACTCAGTGCCACCTGGTCTGCTTCTAGAGCCAAGGCTTCTAACCACTGCCCTGTAATCATGAAGAGAAGTCCATGTCTAGATAAATCTTGGCAAACATTGGTAGTTACCCAGGTACAGAAAAAAAAATCTGACAAAAATACTCAAGCAAAAGTAAACAAAAACAAACAAAAGCAAGTCATCTACCAAGAACAAAAATCCATCTGACCCAGTATTGCTGGTTCCATATATTTAGATACTACAAATATCTATAACCTATAATAATCTATCTATAAATCTATTTTTATATATTTATATTTACATATAAGATTTATGTAAAAATGACATTTATCAGTGTTATTTATTTATTTATTTTTTGCGGTACGTGGGCCTCTCACTGTTGTGGCCTCTCCCTTTGCGGAGCACAGGCCCCGGACGCGCAGGCTCAGCGGTCATGGCTCACGGGCCCAGCCGCTCCACGGCATGTGGGATCTTCCCGGACCGGGGCACGAACCTGTGTCCCCTGCATCGGCAGGCAGACCCTCAACCACTGCGCCACCAGGGAAGCCCCCAGTGTTATTTATAATAGCAAAACTGCAGTGATGTGTCTGACAACTAAGATATAGTTAAGTAAATTATGTTTGGTATGTACAATGAAATTATATGGTCATTTAAATTATGTTTTGGAAGACTTTTAATGATGTGGAGAAAGGTCCCTGATATAATGTTAAGAGGAAGAGTAAGAAACGGAACCCTACATAACACTTGATCCCCATTTTTATGATAAAAATATGTGTTATCTCTGGGTGGTGAGATTTCAGGTGAACTTTTGTTTTACTTCTAAATTCTTCTGCTTTTTGTAAATCAATAGCAAGTCCCATCCTAAGTAAGTAGAAGACCAATGACAATAAATAAAGGACCATTGACCCAGAGGGCTTAGTTTACGCACTGGCTCTGCCCTCATTAACTAGAGGAATTTATGTCTAGTCCTTAACCTTTGTAGACTTTCCACACCCCAAAAATGGTTTCTCCTTTTAGGAAAATGGGGACTCCTGTCTTTCTTTCTCAGTATTACTCCTTTCCAAAGGATTAAGTGAAAGTAACATGAAAGTATTTGTAATTTGTCAGCTTCACGAATGTGAAGCACTGTATTTGGGAGCCGTCTGTTATTATTTTGGGGATTCCAGCACACTTTGAAGTTTCTCTCTCTGTTTAAAGAATTTCCCACCTTTTGAGTCAGCACCTCTCCACTGGAAGGTAGACACAGGAAATTCACTTTCTCAGTCTGTTCTCTTGCCGTTAGGCTTTGTCAGTCAGATGCATCCACACAACACTTGAACTGGAAGCTAGGGGTACAAAGAACCAGCACTGAGAGGAATTCCTTCTGGTATAATAAAGGAGAACAGCTTCCAGGGACATCAGAGGAGGAGGGTCAAGGAGGGGTCCATGGGCAAAACTGGTTGCTAGGAATGTGCCTGGCAGCTACAGCAGTGGGGAGTCCACTGGGGCAGTCAGGGGTTTAATTGAGACTGTTTTCCCCTTCTGTGTAGTCTCCATGCCTGTGAGTTACCTAACAGTCAACTAAATAAATTGCTTTTCTATTTAAACTAGTTAGGATGGATTCTGCGTTGGCTCCAGCAAGCTGCTTGGATTTGAGTTCTGCTAGTTATCAAAAGAAGTCCTATACTCTCTCTCAGCCTCAGTTTCTGCATATCATATCTTATTTGATGACCACAATAACCTTATGAGATTGAGTCTGCCTACTTCAAAGACCCCATTCATATTCCACTAAGGCAATACAAATGCTTTCCTCATTCTCAGTTGAAAGTCACACTCACTAGACTATGTCTGCCCCTAACCCTCCTATTTGCAAAGATGTGCTAATTTGGGTGAAGAGGATGCAGTGAATCAGAATCCTAGAATCTGGGGGCAGTGTAGGGTTTTAAAGAATTTCTAGCTCAGCCACTCATCTGATATATGGCAAGTCAACACTGGGAACTCGTATGTTGATGTTATATTTCCAATCCATCCAAAGCTGAACTTATCCTGAGCCTGCTTTCTGCCACAAATGTGCAGCAAAACCTGAAATTATTTGTATTTGTCTACATGTCACCTAGTTTGAGTACCCTTGATAAACGGACTGCAGTCATTAGTAGTAGTTCATGTACTGGAAGAGCTCATCCCAAACGCCCATTCCAGAATATGGTAGACAACAATCTCATGGGGCATTTCCCTGAGAAAAGCTTGCCTGGTGCTTCACTTCTGCCAATCACTGTCACCTTCACTGACAAGGGGTTATCTAACAGCTCAAACAGAACCGGTAAAAGATCCAAGCTTGGTAATAATACAAACTGTATAACCCAAATTGTTCCTAATGGAACCTTAGGCAATTTCTCCAAAATGAATTACTGACTAACTTGCCTGGAGAAAGCTTCTACGTAAAATTTCCTTTGTATTTATAATTACACACTTCTCTCTGAATTGTTGTCCTTTGCCCTGGGTAGCATTTCCCACTAAATGTAACACAGAGGCCATGTCCCTTTTCTTACCTAAGATTTTTTTACTGTGGGCTCTAATTTCCTAGTTGAAGGCTCCCAGTCAGCGACCACAGTTGCTTTCCGAGCACCAAGTTATCTTCTTATTTTATGAACGTGGGCTGACACAGATGCCACTTGGCACCATGAGAAGATGCTGAGGGCAAAGAAGGGCTTTGCAGATGAAGACCACAAGCTGAGCTCAGACTCAGAAACCCTCCAGTACCCAGCTTTCAGTAGCTAGGGATGGCCATCCCATCTATTCTTAGAATCAACATCTCAGAGGATGTCTACACCATTGTTTTGAGGCAGACGTTCTGGGGATGAGATTTAAGAGTGGACTCTCACTACCCAGTGAACTATTTGGTCCCATCACAGGTGCTCTGCCATCCCCAGAGAGTGCCTTTTTGTGCATACACACACACACACGCACACACACACAGGATTAAACTGTGCCAGTCTGCTGGTCCACATGTAGAGAAATTCGTCCTCAGCGACTCCTCCCCCTGCCTCCTGCATTCTGACTTGGCCCTCAATTTTAAGTAACACGCTTTAAGTAACTTCTCAAGCTCCCCTTTCACTGACCAAACTGAAACTTCCTCTCAGTACTGAAAAATCATCCACACTAAAACTTTGAGACTTGATGCCCCCTGCCCCTTCTGTTATCTTCTGAACTTCTTGTAACTCTTTCCCATTCATCAGTGATGGGCACCTAACGCGCCTCTCCTTCAGGATTACTTCTGTCGTCGTGACTGGTGGCCCCAGCATACACACCATGGCCCGTCCACCGTGCTGGCTTCTCAGTTCCTCAGCTCAAGTGATTGTTTCTCCGCCTCACCTCAGCCGCCCATTCATGTGGTCACTTCTCAGATTTTTGTTAATCATCAGAAACTGTGCCACTTGGAGAATCTCTACTTCAAACCTTGACCTTGCTGCTCGCCCTTCCAGTAATTTCAAGCTAATATTCCGTCTCCAACAGCTCTTTAACCCCACTGAGTGCTCTATCACATTACTATCATTTTTATGAACTGCCACTGCTTTATGGCCTAACTTTCCTCCTTATCCAGCCCAAATCCCATGGTGCGCCACTCAAATAATTGCCTTTATTATTTTC
This sequence comes from Leucopleurus acutus, assembly GCF_964270905.1. Lineage (NCBI taxonomy): Eukaryota > Metazoa > Chordata > Mammalia > Artiodactyla > Delphinidae > Leucopleurus > Leucopleurus acutus. The sequence goes on along the minus strand of NC_139145.1, from coordinate 55,755,166 downwards.
TATTTTAGTTTTCATAATTTCTTCACACTTGTGTGCCCACCCAAATCCATCGCAACATGTCAGAATTCATTGTGAATGCTGTGTTACGGATCACTCCATGTTTAAGAATGTTAGGACTTCAGAGCTGAATGAATGATAAATTCTTTTTTTTTAACATCTTTATTGGACCATAATTGCTTTACAAAAATAACTGCCTTTAAAACACCTTAACTTCTTTGCCCCACTCTTTCTGTTACACTAGCCTGGCAAACACCAACCCTAATTACACTCAAATATACTTTAAATGTAAATGGTCTCCTATGCAGATAAATTTTACTGGAGAAAATTAGGCAACTGGACTAACTGGACTCACTTAAAATTTATGACCACAAAACTTAGATGGGCACTCAATACTACAAGACCATCCTATACACTTCTTCAGTAGATTAACTTTCCCACTCTTCAAAACAGCTATTTCATACTTTCTTTTCTCCTCAAATCTCCACCACACCCTTCTCTCTACTCTCCGTTGATAACTTTGCCTCAGACTTAAAGAGGAAGAAGATGCATTAAGATCAGAACAGTCTCATCTTCCCACTATCAATTCTACCAGTTTACCCACATCATATGTTCTAAATCTCTGCCTGTGAAAATGAAAGCAGTATCCCTTCTCCTATCAAAGAAAACACTTCTCCTTGTGCATTGGATCCCATCCTATCTCACCTCCTCAAGTACTTTGAGGCAAATGTCCTCTAATTTGATACAGCTAGGAACCACACTTGATCCATAAATCAAAAATGCTAACTAAAACTGGGTATCATTAAAATAATTATAACTAACGTATACCTATTCGTTTATTTGCCAATCTTTTGCAGGACAAAAATTGCAGTTTTGGTTCTGCTTTTGCATACATTGTGTCATCTATGAATATTAGTTTTGTTTCTTTACAGTACAGTGAGAACAGAAAGACACTTAAAGATGATCTAAGGTCAATATCCTTGATTGTTACGATTTCCTGCAATCTTTTACAGCTGTGTTGCTCATAACAATAGAACAACGTTTTTAGTAACTTACTAAAAAGTCTTTCCAAAGCATTCAGCTAATTTTTCATACAATTTTTTTGCATGCTTTCTTCATTTTATATAGTATTTCATTAAATTACATAATTACAGTAATGAGTACAATAGGCTGTACTGGTTGACTAGGGCTGCCATACCAAAATACCACAGACCGGGTGGCTTAAAAAACAAATTTATTTCTCACACTTCTGGAGGCTAGAAGTCCGTGATTAAGATATTGACAGATATGGCTTCCCTTGAGGCCATATGATAGGATGGGATGATGTCCTCTGGCTTGCAGATGGCCATCTTCTGGCTGTTTTCACACAAGGTCTTTTCCCTCAGTGTGCATGCTCCCAGCATCTCTTCCTCTTCTTATAAGAACACCACTCCTAGTGGAAGGGCCCCACCCTTAGGACCTCATTTAAAATTTTAGAACATCCTTAAAGGCCCTATCTCCAAATATAATCACATGAGAGGGGGACAGACTCTGGGAGGGCTCACGCCAAGGATTACTTCCCAGAACTTCTGCTGCCAGTGTCCTTGTCCCTATGATGAGCCACAGCCACCCCCCACCTCCGCAGGAGACCCTCCAACACTAGCAGTTTAATATCATTCTGTGTAAAGAGTTAAAATCTTGAGAGAGGGGGAAGATGGCAGAAGAGTAAGACCCGGAGATCACCTTCCTCCCCACAGATACATCAGAAATACATGTACACGTGGAACAACTCCTACAGAACACCTACTGAACGCTGGCAGAAGACCTCAGACCTCCCAAAAGGCAAGAAACTCCCCACGTACCTGGAGAGGGGATTAAGAGCGCTGCTTAAAGGGGCTCCAGAGACGGGCGCGAGCCGCGGCTAACAGCGCGGACCCGAAAGACGGGCATGAGACGATAAGGCTGCTGCTGCCGCCACCAAGAAGCCTGTGTGCGAGCACAGGTCACTATCCACACCTCGCCTCCCGGGAGCCTGTGCAGCCCGCCACTGCCCGGGTCCGGGGATCCAGGCACAACTTCCCCGGGAGAACACACGGCGCGCCTCAGGCTGGGGCAAGGTCACGCCAGCCTCTGCCTCCGCAGGCTCGCCCTGCACTCCGTGCCCCTCCCTCCCACCCGGCCTGAGTAAGCCAGAGCCCCCGAAGGAGCTGCTCCTTTAACCCCATCCTGTCTGAGCAAAGAACAGACGCCCTCTGGCGACCTACACGCAGAGGCGGGGCCAAATCCAAAGCTGAACCCCGGGAGCTGTGCGAACAAAGAAGAGAAAGGGAAATCTCTCCCAGCAGCCTCAGAAGCAGCGGATTAAAGCTCCACAATCAACTTGATGTACCCTGCATCTGTGGAATACCTGAATAGACAACCAATCATCCCAAATTGAGGAGGTGGACTTTGAGAGCAAGATTTATTATTTTTTCCCCTTTTCCTCTTTTTGTGAGTGTGTATGCTTCTGTGTGAGATTTTGTCTGTATAGCTTGGCTTTCACCATTTGTCCTAGGGTTCTATCTGTCCGGTTTTTTGTTGTTTTTTTTTTTTACTTTTTAAAAATTTTTTTTCTTAATAATTATTTCTTATTTTAATAACTTTATTTTATCTTTATTTATTTTCTTTTAACCTCTTTCTTCCTTCCTTTCTTCCTTCCTTTCTTTCTTTCTTTTTTCTTTCTTTCTTTCTTTTTTCTTTCTTTCTTTCCTTCTTTCTTTCTTTCTTTTTCTTTCTTTCTACTTTTTCTCCCTTTTATTCTGAGCCATGTGGATGAAAGGCTCTTGGTGCTGCAGCCAGGAGTCAGTGCTATGCCTCTGAGGTGGGAGAGCCAACTTCAGGACCCTGGTCCACAAGAGACCTCCCAGCTCCATGTAATATCAAAGGGGGAAAATCTCCCAGGGATCTCATCTCAACACCAACACCCAGCTTCACTCAACGACCAGCAAGCTACAGTGCTGGTAACCCTATGCCAAACAACTAGCAAGAACAGGAACACAACCCCACCCATTAGCAGAAAGGCTGCCTAAAATCATAATAAGTCCACAGACACCCCAAAACACACCACCAGACGTGGACCTGCCCAGCAGAAAGACAAGATCCAGCCTCAACCACCAAGAACACAGGCACTAGTCCCCTCCAGCAGGAAGCCTACACAACCCACTGAAACAACTTTAGCCACTGGGGACAGACACCAAAAACAACGGGAACTATGAACCTGCAGCCTGCAAAAAGGAGACCCCAAACACAGCAAGATAAGCAAAATGAGAAGACAGAAAAACACATCAGCAGAGGAAGGCGCAAGGTAAAAACCCACCAGACCTAACAAATTTAGAGGAAATAGGCAGTCTACCTGAAAAAGAATTCAGAATAATGATAGTAAAGATGATCCAAAATCTTGGAAATAGAATAGAGAAAATGCAAGAAACATTTAACAAGGACGAAGAAGAACTAAAGATGAAACAAGCAACAATGAACAACACAATAAATGAAATTTAAAATACTCTAGAAGAGATCAATAGCAGAATAACTGAGGCAGAAGAACGGATAAGTGACCTGGAAGATAAAATAGTGGAAATAACTACTGCAGAGCAGAATAAAGAAAAAAGAATGAAAAGAACTGAGGACACTCTCAGAGACCTCTGGGACAACATTAAACGCACCAACATTCGAATTATAGGGGTTCCAGAAGAAGAAGAGAAAAAGAAAGGGACTGAGAAAATATTTGAAGAGATTATAGTTGAAAACTTCCCTATTATGGGAAAGGAAATAGTTAATCAAGTCCAGGAAGCACAGAGAGTCCCATACAGGATAAATCCAAGGAGAAACATGCCAAGACACATATTAATCAAACAGTCAAAAAGTAAATACAAAGAAAACATATTAAAAGCAGCAAGGGAAAAACAACAAATAACACACAAGGGGGCTTCCCTGGTGGCACAGTGGTTGAGAGTCCGCCTGCTGATGCAGGGGACACGGGTTCGTGCCCCAGTCCAGGAGGATCCCACATGCCGCGGAGCAGCTGGGCCATGAGCCATGGTTGCTCAGCCTGTGCATCTGGAGCCTGTGCTCCGCAACAGGAGAGGCCACAACAGTGAAAGGCCCACGTACCGCAAAAAAAAAAAAAAAAAAACACACGCACACACACACACACACACAAGGGAATCCCCATAAGGTTAACAGCTGATCTTTCAGCAGAAACTCTGCAAGCCAGAAGGGACTAGCAGGACATATTTAAAGTGATGAAGGAGAAAAACCTGCAACCAACATTACTCTACCCAGCAAGGATCTCATTCAGATTTGATGGAGAAATTAAAACCTTTACAGGCAAGCAAAAGCTGAGAGAGTCCAGCACCACCAAACCAGCTTTACAACAAATGCTAAAGGATCTTCTCTAGGCAAGAAACACAAGAGAAGGAAAAGACCTACAATAACAAACCCAAAACAATTAAGAAAATGGGAATAGGAACATACATATCGATAATTACCTTAAATGTAAATGCATTAAATGCACCCACCAAAAGACACAGACTGGCTGAATGGATACAAAAACAAGACCCATATATATGCTGTCTACAAGAGACGCACTTCAGACCTAGAAACACATACAGACTGAAAGTGAGGGAATGGAAAAAGATATTCCATGAAAATGGAAACCAAAAGAAAGCTGAAATAGCAATTCTCATATCAGAAAAAATAGACTCTAAAATAAAGACCATTAGAAGAGACAAATAAGGACACTACATAATGATCAAGGGATCGATCCAAGAAGAAGATATAACAATTCTAAATATTTATACACCCAACATAGGAGCACCTCAATACATAAGGCAAATACTAACAGCCATAAAGGAGGAAATCGACAATAACACATTCATAGTAGGGGACTTTAACACCCCACTTTCACCAATGGACAGATCATCCAAAATGAAAATAAATAAGGAAAAACAAGCTTTAAATGATACATTAAACAAGATAGACTTAATTGATATTTATAGGACATTCCATCCAAAAACAACAGAATATACATTTTTCTCAAGTGCTCATGAAACATTCTCCAGGATAGATCATATCTTGGGTCATAAATCAAGCCTTGGTAAATTTAAGAAAATTGAAATTGTATCAAGTATCATTTCTGACCATAATGCTATGAGACTAGATATCAATTACAGGAAAAGATCTGTAAAAAATACAAACACATGGAGGCTAAACAATACACTACTTAATAACGAAGTGATCACTGAAGAAATCAAGGAGGAAATCAATAAATACCTAGAAACAAATGACAATGGAGACACGATGACCCAAAACCTATGGGATACAGCAAAAGCAGTTCTAGGAGGGAAGTTTATAGCAATACAATCCTACCTTAAGAAACAGGAAACATCTCGAATAAACAACCTAACCTTGCACCTAAAGCAATTAGAGAAAGAAGAACAAAAGAACCCCAAATTTAGCAGAAGGAAAGAAATCATAAAGATCAAATCAGAAATAAATGAAAAAGAAATGAAGGAAACGATAGCAAAAATCAATAAAACGAAAAGCTAGTTCTTTGAGAAGATAAAATTGATAAACCATTAGCCAGACTCATCAAGAAAAAATGGGAGAAGAATCAAATCAACAGAATTAGAAATGAAAAAGGGGAAGTAACAACTTACACTGCAGAAATACAAAGGATCATGAGAGATTACTACAAGCAACTCTATGCCAATAAAATGGACAACCTGGAAGAAATGGACAAATTCTTAGAAATGCACAACTTGCCAAGACTGAATCAGGAAGAAGTAGAAAATATGAACAGACCAATCACAAGCACTGAAATTGAAACTGTGATTTAAAATCTTCCAACAAACAAAAGCCCAGGACCAGATGGTTTCACAGGCAAATTCTATCAAACATTTAGAGAAGAGCTAACACCCATCCTTCTCAAACTCTTCCAAAATATAGCAGAGGGAGGAACACTCCCAAACTCATTCTACGAGTCCACCATGACCCTGATACCAAAACCAGACAAGGATGTCATAAAGAAAGAAAACTACAGGCCAATATCACTGATGAACATAGATGCAAAAATCCTCAACAAAATACTAGCAAACAGAATCCAACAGCACATTAAAAGGATCATACACCATGATCAAGTGAGGTTTATTCCAGGAATGCAAGGATTCTTCAATATATGCAAATCAATCAATGTGATACACCATATTAACTAATTGAAGGAGAAAAACCATATGGTCATCTCAATAGATGCAGAGAAAGCTTTCGACAAAATTCAACACCCATTTATGATAAAAACCCTCCAGAAAGTAGGTATAGAGGGAACTTTCCTCAACATAATAAAAGCCATATATGACAAACTCACAGCCAACATCGTCCTCAATGGTGAAAAACTGAAAGCATTTCCAGTAAGATCAGGAACAAGACAAGGTTGCCCACTCTCACCATGCTTGTTCAACATAGTTTTGGAAGTTTTAGCCACAGCAATCAGAGAAGAAAAGGAAATAAAAGGAATCCTAATGGGAAAAGAAGAAGTAAAGCTGTCACTGTTTACAGATGACATGATATTTATACATAGAGAATCCTAAAGATGCTACCAGAAAAATACTAGAGCTAATCATTGAATTTGGTAAAGTAGAAGGATACAAAATTTATGCACAGAAATCTCTGGCATTCCTATACACTAATGATGAAAACTCTGAAAGTGAAATCAAGAAAACACTCCTATTTACCACTGCAACAAAAAGAATAAAATATCTAGGAATAAACCTACCTAAGGAGACAAAAGACCTGTATGCAGAAAATTATAAGACACTGACGAAAGAAATTAAAGATGATACAAATAGATGGAGAGATATACCATGTTCTTGGATTGGAAGAATCAACATTGTGAAAATGACTCTACTACCCAAAGCAATCTACAGATTCAATGCAATCCCTATCAAACTACCACTGGCATTTTTCACAGAACTAGAACAAAAATTTTCACAATTTGTATGGAAACACAAAAGTCCCCGAAGAGCCAAAGCAATCTTGAGAACGAAAAACGGAGCTGGAGGAATCAGGCTCCCTGAATTCAGACTATACTACAAAGCTACAGTAATCAAGACAGTATGGTACTGGCACAAAAACAGAAATATAGATCAATGGAACAGGATAGAAAGCCCAGAGATAAACCCATGCACATATGGTCACCTTATCTTTGATAGAGGAGGCAGGAATGTTACAGTGGAGAAAGGACAGCCTCTTCAGTAAGTGGTGCTGGGAAAACTGGACAGGTACATGTAAAAGTATGCAATTAGAACACTCCCTAACACCATACACAAAAATAAGCTCAAAATGGATTAAAGACCTAAATGTAAGGCCAGAAGCTATCAAACTCTTAGAGGAAAACATAGGCAGAACACTCTATGACATAAATCACAGCAAGATCCTTTTTGACTCACCTCCTAGAGAAATGGAAATAAAAACAAAAATAAACAAATGGGACCTAATGAAACTTCAAAGCTTTTGCACAGCAAAGGAAACCATAAACAAGACCAAAAGACAACCCTTAGAATGGGAGAAAATATTTGCAAATGAAACAACTGACAAAGGATTAATCTCCAAAATTTACAAGCAGCTCATGCAGCTCAATAACAAGAAAACAAACAACCCAATCCAAAAATGGGCAGAAGACCTAAATAGACATTTCTCCGAAGAAGATATATAGATTGCCAACAAACACATGAAAGAATGCTCAACATCATTAGTCATTAGAGAAATGCAAATCAAAACTACAATGAGATACCATCTCACACCAGTCAGAATGGCCATCATCAAAAAATCTAGAAATAATAAATGCTGGAGAGGGTGTGGAGAAAAGGGAACCCTCTTGCACTGCCAGTGGGAATGTGAACTGGTACAGCCACTATGGAGAACAGTATGGAGGTTCCTTAAAAAACTACAAATAGAACTACCATATGACCCAGCAATCCCACTACTGGGCATATACCCTGAGAAAACCATAATTCAAAAGGAGTCATGTACCAAAATGTTCACTGCAGCTCTATTTACAATAGCCAGGAGATGGAAACCACCTAAGTGTCCATCTTTGGATGAATGGATAAAGAAGATGTGGCACATATATACAATGGAATATTACTCAGCCATAAAAAGAAACGAAATTGAGTTATTTGAAGTGAGGTGGATGGACCTAGAGTCTGTCATACAGAGTGAAGTAAGTCAGAAAGAGAAAGACAAATACCGTATGCTAACACATATATATGGAATCTAAGAAAAAAAAGTATCATGAAGAATCTAGGGGTAAGACAGAGATAAAGACAGAGACCTACTAGAGAATGGACTTGAGGATATGGGGAGGGGGAAGGATAAGCTGTGACAAAGTGAAAGAGTGTCATGGACATATATACACTACCAAACGTAGAATAGATAGCTAGTGGGAAGCAGCCGCATAGCACAGGGAGATCAGCTCAGTGTTTTATGACCACCTAGAGGGGTGGGATAAGGAGGGTGGGAGGGAGGGAGATGCAAGAGGGAAGAGATATGGGAACATATGTATATGTATAACTGATTCACTTTGTTATAAAGCAGAAACTAACACACCATTGTAAAGCAATTATACTCCAATAAAGATGTAAAAAAAAAAAAGAGTTAAAATCTTAAGCTACTAATATAAATTTTACTGTTCATTGTTGTATTGTGCAATGCCAGGTTTAAATGCAAGTATAAGAGCATTTAAATCATATATGAAATCACAGAAATTATACAATTTGCTTTAGTTCATGCATACATATGAATTTCATTACCACAATTGTGAAAACGCTGCACAAAAGTAACTAAACTGTTTTTTGTTTTACTTATTGATATGTGCACATGCTATAGATACTCTGGCTTACTGTTGAGTGAGAAGGACTGAACAGAAAAGAGATTTTAGTTTCCTTTACTTTTTTGAAAAAAATTATTTTCAATGTTAAGTAGTTGGCTAATTAGGGATATAACATAAGTATGACAGGATATGGTAGGATTCCTTGATTGTTCCAGTTTTTTTAAATGTCATTGTCTTTCTTCTGCATTTGGAGTTAAGTTTTGGTCTTTGGGAGCTGTCAGCTTCCTTGCTTGCTTACTTAACAGATAAAACACACCTACCTTGTACTCAGTGTCTTGCTGAACTGCCACATATCATGAGTCTACTGAAATTCTATACTCATGGATCACCCACAAATGCTATATGCACGTGATGTGGTAAGGAACAGCAGGGAGCATGCATACTGCACCAGTCTCCTTTGCTCATGTATGTGCTCCATTGTCTCATGGTGTTTTATTCATAATACCCAAATTGAAAGGTATAATTACTAAGAACTTCAAGACAGCAACAACAGAGCTTTAAACCAAGGCGGAGCTATTTTGAGCACAAGGCCATACATATACATGAAACCTGTTTGCATTGGTCTTTTCAAGTAAATAATTCAGAAAATTATTTGTTTTCTGATTCATTAATTTCTGCTTTTCTTCTGTCATTTCCTTCCTTCTATTTTCCTTACATTTTTTTTTTGTTTTCTAACTTTTCCATTTGAATGTCCAGTTTAATTATTTTCATTCTTGCTTATTTAATAAAAATATATTTGAGGTTATGAATTTCATTTGAGTATAACTGTAACCGAACTCTATAAATTTTGATATTTAGTGATATAATTGCTCATTTTTTGTAAATACTCTATAATTTTGACTTACTATTTCATATGAAAGTCACTTAGCAGCATAACTTTTAGTTCCTGTAATATGTCTTAGTCTACAAACACAGGTGTTTTTGAAAATGTCACATAATTTCCAGTAAATAAAATTTGAACCCAAAATAAAAATTAAAAATCACATCAGAGGTTAGGACTCCAACATAATGGATTGGGGTGGAGGGCAACATTCAGTCTATAAATTAGGTTTAGCAGGTTTGAAGGTGAACACAATTGCTTCTTTATAAACAATAGATCAAACTGGAAAACACAGTTATTCATGGGTTTCAGAGTGTAAAATACCACCATGGGGGTCATTGCTTTATTAAAAAAAAAAAAAAAAAGGAGAAAGACAGCTAATCCAGTCGGAAGTAGAGGTTAATTAAGAGAATTTCGATTGTACCTAGTTTATTTGCATTATCAGTTTCCTTCTCTCTACTAAATGAGCTGCAATTCTGTACAAATATGACTTAAAATAATATTTTTTTAGAGATTTAAAAAATGAACCCTTCCTTGGCCCTGTGTCCTACTACTACTCTATTTCTGTTCTCCCTCCTTCTCTCCCAATCCCTCCCATCCCATCTACTCTCTCTCTCTCTCTCTCTCTGTCAAGTCACAAAAAAGCTGTCCACACTCGCTGTCTGCACACCCATTTGCATTTCTCATTCTATGCTATACATTCTAATTGGGCATTTTTTCCCCACTTCTAACTCCACTATACATAAATGGTCCTTTTCAAGGTCACTGATTATTTTCATCTTGCCAAAGTCAATGGCTAATCTTTTGTTCTATCTTGAATTCTCTTTGGATGTCTACAAAGTCAATTGTTCCCCTCTTTTAAAAATGTTTTAATCTCTGGTTCTGTGACAACCCTTCTCCTGTTTTTATCCCCTGCTATCACATTAGACCTCCAATCTTGAAGTGCCCATGGTTCTGTCCTTGGCTCTCTCATCATCTTTGCTTACATTCAGTCCTCAATATATTAATAATTCTCATCCCATCTTGACTTCAAAAACCACTTCAAGGGGACTTCCCAGGTGGTCCAGTGGTTAAGGCTCCGCACTTCCAGTGCAGGGGGTGTGGGTTCAATCTCTGGTGGGGAATTAAGATCCCACATGCTGGGTGGCGTGGCCAAAACAAACAAATGAACAAACAAAAAACCACTTTAACATTAATAATTCTCCTATATCTCTGGGCCAGATCTCTTCTCTCATGACCACACTCGTATATCTAACTGCCTATCTAGCATCTCCACTTAGATGCCTAGTAGCTTCTCAAATGTAAAAGGACCAAATGAGAATTCTTGCTCCCCACTCCCACCTTCAGTACAGCAAAACTCTCTTCTTTGCAATCATTCCGTGTTCAGTAATGGGGCCACAATATCACCAGTTACTCAAGCCAACGATGTAGGAGTCACCCAGATTTCCTCCTTGCTCCTAACATTCTACATCCAGTTCATCAGGAAGTCCTACCAGTCCTTCTCCAGAATCTATCCTGAATCCCATCTCTTCTTACCATCTCCACACCACCTCTCTTTTTGCAGCCACCTATCTCTCCCCTTGGTCAGTTCCATGGCTCTAAGTCATCTTCCTGTCCCCGTTCTTGCCAGTATACCTCTTATAGTCCATCCTCTACACAGCAGGCTTTCTAAAATGTAAATTGGATCATGCCACTCCCCTACAATAAAATTCTCTAATGGTTTCCATTATTTTTGCATAAAATCTAAATTCCTCCTCTGGACTACAAGGTGATCTGACCTCGACTGACTTTTTGATCTCATGTTTCTTTATTCTCTCCATCATCTACTAGCTTTCAGCCAAACTGGCCTTCTGTCTGCCCCTCAAACACACCAAACTAGTTCTCTTCTGAGAGCCTTCACATGTGTGGCTTCTTCTTCTTGGAGCATTCTTTCTCCAGATCCTTGCAGAGTGGGCTTCTATTTACTCAGCTGTCAAACACATGCTACCTCCTCAGAGAGGCCACTATAGATCACTCTAAAGCCCGTTTCTACCTATCACTTTATCTTTTATGTAGTATTTTTCAGTATCACCTATTATCATTTTTGTGTATTTATTTATATGTTTTATTTTCTGTCTCCCAACTAGAATGTAATCTCCTTGAGTGCAAGTCTTCTGTACTGCCTTACTCACCCCTATATCCATAGTACCTAGAAGAATGGCTTGCTATAGGAAATACACAGTAAATATTTCTTCTCTGATTGAATAAATGTAAATGACTACTATTACTATCAATAATTGCATCATGTAGTGTTTTTTCTCAGAGCAGGCAAAATCTTAAGCCCAATGAATTTAACTTTACGCATGGAATTGAGGGTGCTGGAATGCTGGATGGAGGAGAAGGAGAAGGATCGTAGCTTTCTCGGCAGGACCAACCAGACCACATGCACTTTCCTGGTTTTCTTGTTTCTTGCCTTCACTTTCTTGCTTGTGGGAGTTCAGTCCCGCTGAGTAGACGACTGGGACCTCCCATGTCAGCCCAGTTCTCCATAATCTTCTGGGAAACCTTTCTACTTGCTATCTTCCTGCCACTCCTCAGGACATCTCCTTGGGAATTCTTCTCCCACCAGCCCTCAGAGCCAGCTATATCATTTGTGGGGCCCAATGCAAAATGAAAATGTGAGGCTCCTTGTTCAAAATTATTAAGAACTTCAAGATGGTGACAGCAGAGCATTAAACCAAGGGTGGGTCCCTTCTAAGCAGAGGGCCCTGGTCACCGCATAGGTAACGTGCCCTTGAAGTTAGTCCTTTAGGTCCATCTTCTCTGCCTACAGGCCCTCCGATGCATCTTCTAACACACCCCCATCCTCCCTCCATCCTGACTTTTCTTTCTTGATTCCTGTCCCAAATACAACACTAATCCTATGTGTGAAAGGTAAAACATTGAAGTGGAGAGAATAATGAGCAGAGAGAGTTGGAGCTTGAAAAATCAGAGAATGGGGGTGAAACAAAGTCTGGCAGGTAGGAAAATAAAACGCTTGCTCACATTGTGGCAGGGAACAATCACCCACAGCTTAAAAATCTCTGGATTCTGACATTTTGATGTCTTTACAATCCTCCCAATTAGCTTTCTCATAAAAGGGATTAGACCCATAGTAAGAATGGTGCTTTGTAGTAGTTAATTAGCTTGACATTTATTGTGGTCACGAATTTCACCTTTTTTATGTTGCCTAGAGGAAAAAAAAATCCATCTTGTTATTCCAAATTCACTGAGTCCATTTTCCTTAATCCGTACCCAAACTGAGCTGTACAAATTTCCACTGTTTCTTTGCCTGTTTCTTTCCACTGGGAGAGATTCATTTTGAAACTGAGTTCACACATGAGGAATGAAGCCGAGCTCATTGCCAGCAGGCCAGGAATTCGGCTCTTTTCAGTGCATCTAGGACTTGAGTAAAGCTTAGATAAAAAGTAAAATATTGGGGCAATCAGAACAAACTGTGTGGACTCAGAGACTTTTGTGTCAGTGTTTTCCCTTCAACGGCTACCTATATTTGATGGGTCAAATGTAATTTTCTCCTCTTCCTCTCTGGCATTTCTTCAAATGACATGTGTCATCACTGAGAGGCAGTCAGGTCACTGGAGGTAATATTTTCAATGCTTTAAAGCTTTCAGTGAATCTCATTTTCATATGAAAAAGAAAAAGGCTGCTTCTTCTTTCTTTCTTTTTGGGACATCACAGCTGTCTCTCTCCTTTTCCCCTAACTTCCCAGTAACTTTTTTTTAAAACATAGCTGCCTCTGACCTATTTTGGTGACTTGGATCTCCATGGAGATGCCTGAATTCCTAATTTAAAATATCTTCTGTCCAATTTCAACTATTTATTTACTTGAACAGTGAAAGCTGTCACTGAGAGAATATTTTTGAGAAGCCAAAAGGCTAGAATGCAAATGATCTGAGGTGACACTGCGAGGGAGCTACTGCCTCTTGGCACCATCTGTTCTTCAATAAACCTTAGTTCTAACCTGGAGGGAACTATGTCATCCTGCTTTCAGCAATAACCCGTGCCTCTCGTTCCTTCTGCGGCTGGAGGAATCCTGAACCTAACTTTAAACTGATACCAGGCATCTGAGTTCTTCCTCCAGCCTTCTATGCTGGAGGGTTGGTTCACAGTCTTCAGGTGCCTCCAGGGCCATAAAGAACAATTTGCTGCATGAGTAAGTATGGTGTCCCCTTGGTCAGTGTAGACTCCATTTGTCCCTAAGCAGAAGTAAGTCAGAGCCACGAATCAGCAAATAAGAATAAGCCATTCAGGGCTTCCCTGGTGGCACAGTGGTTGAGAGTCCGCCTGCCGATGCAGGGGACACGGGTTCGTGCCCCGGTCCGGGAAGATCCCACATGCCGCGGAGCGGCTAGGCCCGTGAGCCATGGCCGCTGAGCCTGCGCGTCCAGAGCCTGTGCACCACAACGGGAGAGGCCACAGCAGTGAGAGGCCCGTGTACCGCAAAAAAAATAAATAAAAAAAAAAAAAAAAAAAAGAATAAGCCATTCAAACCAGATAGAGCAGAACACTGCTTTTTTTTTTTTTTTTTTTTTTTTGGCTGGAGTATTGTTGATTTACACTGTTGTGTTAGTTTCTGCTGTACAGAATATTTCTTGAAATGTTGTAATAGTAACTCACTGAATCCACGAGTAGGAACTGGGCCTTAGGAGACATGGGGCCAGGCATGGGCTTTCCCCTTCCCCTTTCTCTATCCCTCCCTCTCTTCACCTCTCTCACTCACTTGCTCAGGTACACAACATCAATATATGTAGTAGGTAAGAGTGTGGACTCTGGAACTAGACTTCCTGGGTTTGAAACTTAAATAATCTGTGCTTCAGTGTTCTCTTCTGTAAAATGGTACATAATAACAGTACCTACCCCTCGTGGTGTTGTAAGGGTTAAATGAGTTACTACACATAAAGTATTTTGCTCAACACTTTGTATCTATTAAGCTCCCCTCAAACTAAGCTTTCTCTGTTTATCAGTACTCATGACTCAAGGATGGTGATGCCCATTCTGTTTTTTATAAGGTCTAGAGCTCTCTGCTAACTGACTCTGCTATACTAAGTGACCAAAAAAAAAAAAACCCAAAAGCCTGTGCAGCATTAAATCACAATTACATTTTTTTTACCCATTGAAACTACTCAGAATATACATTTTTTTAAAGGAAAAAAATACTACCAAACTGAATGCTGAAATGACATTATGACTTAAATACTATGAATTCCATATTCCCAGGGAGGTAGCCACTCCTGGTCCAATTATCAGTGGTTAAAGGGGATGGCGTTGGGGTCATATTAGCAGACGCTAACACATCACTGCAAGACAGGTACTGTTCTAAGAACTAACACTTAATAATTCATACCAACTCCAAAGCAGTCACTATGAATAACCTCATTTATAAAATGAGGGCCTAGGGACTCCCTGGTGGTGCAGTGGATAAGACTCCACACTTCCAGTGCAGGGGCCCAGGTTCAGTCCCTAGTCAGGGAACTAGATCCCACATGCATGCCACAACTAAGAGTTCGCACACCACAACTAAGGAGACCACATGCCGCAACTAACGAGCCCACCTGCCTCAACTAAGGAGCCCACGTGCTGCAACTAAGGACCTGGTGCAACCAAATAAATAAATATTTTTTTAAAAATGAGGGCCTATTAGGATGAAGAAATGAAAGTCATGGAAATAATAATGGCAGAACCAAAATTTGAGCACAAGACCCATGGCCTGAACTAGGTCCTCATAGTTTCACTCATAGTTTCAGTATCAGGAAGGATGCTGACTCTCAGAAAGGAAGCAAAGACAGGTTTAATAAGAAGGGGACTGTAGACAGGGAGGAATGACTAGCCTTGCTTATTCAGAAGAACCTTGAACGAGTACGTCTTTGAAGAAAGCAGAGTCTCTGTCTATGTGAACAGATGTTAAGTTCTGATGTGACCTGAAACCCCAAGAAGCAGAATTATCTGACTCTTATGTCACTGTGGACATTGAGTGAGTTGCTAGAATCACAGAGAGTTTCAATACTACTGAGTCACAATGATGAAATTTGCATTTTGTTAAGTTCTTAAATACAATTATCTGTAGGCAGTTGTTCTGAATACATATACATGTATTTAGATAAATGCATTTATATGAATAGATATATATAGTCCTATGCATATATGTTTATAATTTATATGCATAAATGCCTTATGCTGTGAGCTGTGTGGCTGTGTATAGTTCCATGGGAATTCTTGAATCCAAATATCACATAAGGTTAAATTTAAAGGTATTAAGATCTGACACATTTAAATTCTAGTAAAGATAAAAAATAAAATACCCCTCCAGTCATGGGGTTACAGTCTCTGAGTTTCAGCTTCAGAATCATCTACTGAGCTGATAAGAATAGAAAGAGAGATCTTTGACTTTTTATAAAGTGACGTATTTCTCTTTTCCTCCCTGGATCTCTAGCCATCTTTATTTTCCCTCTCTCCAAAAAAAGAAATCTTATTATAATTCCTTTACCTAACACTTCTCACCCCCACTGGCATCAAACAAATCTGCCACTTCTGAAATGCTTCTTTGTTGCAGACACAAACCTTCTCTGCACACTAAGAATCAAAGACTGGAAATTCATCTGTACCTTTTCCAGTTCCCAGCAGATAACTCGAACCCCTCCAAATGTGATCCAGCTATCTCAAAACATCCGGAGAATTTAATGTCTGAAAAGAACCCATATTCAGTGAAGAGTTTTAAACTCCTTCAAATTCTATTCGTAAAATGATAAGTAAAATGACTATGCCCTAAAAGGGTTCAGATCAATTTGTTCCAAAAATATTAAACTGCCACCCATGTTCAAACTGACTTTGGTGTGGAAGGAGAACCTAAGATAAGTAAGACTTACGTCTGCCCCTAAGAGTCTTAAAATTAAGAAGAGGAAGTAAGGTCTATACACAAAGGGAGAAAGCATTAAGCGTCAGGGCAATTATTCTATATCCTTTAATTGTCACATCACACGTTTGAAAACTAGCATTTTTAATGGCTTGATGAAAAGATTCAAAGTAAAACTAGTGAGCGGTAATTACAATGACACAGCACAGGAAAAAATATGTCTACCAGTGTACGGGAACCCATTCACAGAAGAGCATTACCATTCCTTGTCAACCCTTCAGTTTTTGCTGATTGATCGGAAAGGTTTACTGCCTGACCCTGTCCTTTCTGGCTACTCAGAGGCAAAGTCCTCAGAGGTTCCAGTGAAGAGGAATCCCTCTTTCATGCCTTGACTTTGTCCTACCCTCTTTGACTTTGTTCTACCACCTTATTTCTTACGTCAAATTGTGCCAAACACTGCCCGTGTCACACGAGGCATTAGTTCAATGTCCCGTCAGTGCACAGCACAGTAAGGTGATGTCGTCCCAACTGTAAGGAACTGTATCGTATACATTTGCGTCAGCTTGGGCTGTTTTGTGGGCAATGTATAGAGTAACCATCATCCCGGTTTGCCCAGAACTGAGAGGTTTCCTGGGATGCAGGACTTTAAATGACAAAACAGGGAAGTCCCTCACAATAGATAGGAAACTCAATGCAAACTGGCTCCATTTAAAAGGAAAATCATGAGCTGGCTTTAATCTCAAATCCCACATGGTAGCATGTAAGCTCCAGGCCGAAAACCTCCCAGATTTGAATGTAGCAAAAAAAGGAATGCTTCTCTCTTCTATCCCCAACAGTTTGAACAAGGGCCTAATGTTTACTGGTCCGAGTTGAGTCATGTGCCCATTCTTGAACCAAATCCTGAGCCAAAGGGAAAGAAATGCTGGTTTGCTCAGGCCTAGGTCACATGCCCACTTATACATCTAAGACTGGGGTCAGGCCCACCCAAACCATGGGAACTAAGAAGGAATACATGGCAGGTCCTCCAAAGGAAACCCCAAAGTAGAAAAAAGTAGATTCTGGGAAGCCAAAAATATATTAACAATTCATGCAACAAAATTTGGTGGCATTCTTGAATCACTATTACGGAGAACAGATCCACTGAGAACTATTGGTTTAAGAAGGCCTTGTAGTTGGGAGAGGGAATGTTGATTGGGAGGGACAGTTGACTTAAGGGAGATGGATAGCACAGCTGGGCAGAAAGGGTAGGTGCACATCGATTATTCATTAACACTGATGCTATTGATTTTAGGATAGCTTTTTAGAGATCTTCTATTGCTTCTACTAGGAAAGTGAAATTTTCTGAATTCTGTAATTGCTCACTCTTGTTCCTAGGCAAAGGTATTGTACTCAGCTCAGCCACAGACGTGGAGAAGGCAGATGCTATGTGGTTGTTAGGGGAGGTTTCAATTTGGTTAGTTCTGGGCCAATATCTACATTGGAATTTGCTCAGATTGCCTCATCTGTTTTTGACTGAAGTTATAATAATAAATGCTTGGCTTTGTCATGAAGTCATAAAATTCATTTCACTCTGATCTTAAAAGAAGCCAACCGAGGCCAGAAATTTAGGAACTGTTAATAAGAATAAAGTCTTGATTAAAAATAAGAGAAATAATTTCAAATCACACTCTCTAGCTGACTTCATGGATTCTTTGGACGCTTTAATTGCTCAATTTTATAAAAACAGGTGCCATTAAGACTGTACCTTATCTAAATCGTAGGCAGGGAAGAAAAATGAAATAATCTCTTAAAATGCCTTGGTCCTCCTGGGTATGAAACAACAGCCAAGCCTCAGCGTTCCACAGGTGGCCTATTCATCTTAAGGTTTCTTGGGAATGCAGCATTTCATATTTCTAGCGTTTTTCTGCTTTCCCATACAATGTTCTCATTCAGTTCTCACAATCAACCTGTGAGGCTGGCAGATAATCTGTTCCGTTCTGCACACAGAGGCAGCTGACGTGCAGAGGGGCTAAATAGCTTGGCCAGGGTTACACAACTTGTTCAGAGACTTAGGACTGCCCACCAGGGATTGTGATTTTTTTGTTATAACCGCCAAATACCATCTCCAGTAAGCTGGGTAAGTTGATAGTTTTGCTTCTCCAAAACTGGACCATGGTATGTCCACATATGGAGTAATTTGTTAATTCTCTCATTTATTGAATGCTAACTCTATTCTAAGGACTCTGCTGGGTGATGGAGATATGGAGATGAATAAGGTACACCTCCTGCCTGCAATGAGCTCTCAGCCTTATGTGGTTTCCTTTCCTTATGTGTTACCAGGAAAAGTTAAATATAAATGATTTTTGGACTGTGCATCATTTTTTTTTGCTATGCATACTTCCATTGTAATTATTATAAATTCAGACAGCAAACATAATAATTTTAACTATTGACTATGTTCCCAAAACTGTGCTAGGTACAAATTTAATTCCGTTTTCAAACCAGATGTGCAGAGCAAATATAGCTTATTCAATTTGTCTCCAACTTATCTGGTGTCCCTTCCAAGGCCCAATGCTCTGCTTAAGAAGAAAAAAATA
Organism: Leucopleurus acutus; assembly: GCF_964270905.1. Classification (NCBI taxonomy): domain Eukaryota; kingdom Metazoa; phylum Chordata; class Mammalia; order Artiodactyla; family Delphinidae; genus Leucopleurus; species Leucopleurus acutus. Next base: position 55,735,982 of record NC_139145.1, on the reverse strand, counting down.
ACAATTCTTGTTCCAATTCCATTTCAAGCTTAATAATTATAGTTTAAATGGTCCCTTAGGTAGTGTTCAGGCAACATCCAGGAAGCAAGTCAAACCTTTCTGGAAAATCGTATTTTGAATGTCAGAGGTTAAATATCACCCCTTCTCTCTTTTTCTAAAACAAATGCTAATACATTCTTCCTCACACCTACACCCCCTTACAAGTACTTCCCAAGATAGATGTCCCATGCAACTAAGGAGAAGACCTTGCACTCTGAAAGGCTGAAAGGAAAAACTTATTAATCATTTAAAAATATAACTCCTGTGAAGCATACAGTATCCCCCAAATTTTCACAGAAGCTCTAAGGGAGGGGTGGTATTTACAGATGAGCTAGCTGAGAGGTGGAGAGGCTTAATGCCATGTTTAAGACCACAAAGCTGTTTATTTTGCTGTGTGCTTAGTGATTTTGCCAAACTGCTACAGCTTCAGGTGTGACCACATAGGCATGGTAGGAAGAATGGTGCTCTATGTGGCTTCCCCTCCAGCGAAGGGCAGCTTGCTGTCTACTGTGCAGAGAAGGCCTCACTTATGTTTGGATTTCTAGAGCCCAACATGGTGCCTGGACATACAGTCGGTGCTCAGCAAATGTCTGCTAAGAGTTAGTTGCTTGCAATCACTCTGGGAGGGTTGTGTCTGTTTTTTCTCGATGTCCATTTCACAGATGGGGAAACTGGGGCACAAGGACACAGAGCTGGTAGTAGCCAAGCTGGAGTTAGCCCTGGCTCCTGACTCCCAGGCTGACCCTCTTCCCCTGCCCCTCACCTTGCACAAGGCTCTGAAGCATGCCTGAATCCCACAGGAAGCCGCACTGAATCAGCATCAGATGGGCTGTTTTTGGCATTTCTGGCAACATCCCTGGGAACGTGCAGGAGTCCTCTCGCTGAACCAGAAGAGAGGCTCAGAGATTAGTCAGCAAAATTGTGGACACTACAAGTTCTTCAATGTCTCCCTTCAGAGGAGATATTAACACCCAAACGCAGGCCAAATTCTGGATTTCCAGTCTCGTACACTATCTGGTAGCAAGATAAATTAACCCTGATTTGCCATGTTCTGCAGTGTGTGCCTCAGAAATGCTGGTAACACTAGGCATAAGCACTTTACTCATGTTATACTATTGGATGACTACAGCAACTCCTTAGGATAGGTATTATTATCCACATTCTATAGCTGAGACGCTGGGGCTCAGTATACTTCACTTTTGCAGTGTCACAGGCATCTCAGGGCTGTCTGCTTCTGGAACTCTTTTGAGAACTGTGCACTTCTGCCTTCTAATAGAATGACTATTGTTCTATAACCCCAGAGCGCCTTAGTCATTAATCAGCTCAAGCAGCTACTTTGGTTCTCGGCAAGGCTTAGACATTTTGTTTTTCTGCTTCTAAGAGGCTGCCAGCCACACTGGGGAATGAGCAGAAAATACCGCTACTGAAATTTGGGCTGGGAGAGGCCAGCTTGATGGCCCCAACAGGGTCACAAGCGCCGTAGGAAGGTGGAATGGAAGGCAGTATGGCCTTATGACAAGGAGTTGCTGGGAACAGGGTTCTACTCCAGGCTTTATTTTTTCTTAGCTCTGTGGCCTTGTGCCTCTCATTCATAAACTGTGGTCATCATACAGAGATATGGGGAGGATTAAATGAGACAGTCCTTGTAAAGTATGGAGTCCCCCTGCCTGGTATGTGGTAAACACTCAAAATATGTCACCTAAATGGACAAAAAGGAGAGAGAAGAGCTGGCAAAGAGCAGGAGCAGCCACGAGTTGTGCTGGGTTAAGCCCCAGAGGCTGGAGAAAGCTGGGATCCCTGGGAAATGATCTTAATGCCCTTTTGATTTTTCATGGTTTGATATTCATCTTTCCCCAGCCCTGTTAACTCTGAGTCTTTGTTAACACTGACCTTTCAATAATAATAGCCAAAATGTATTGAATACTTACATGGGCCAAGCACTGTGTGAGCTAAAGATGAGTTATGTTAATCTTCTAAACATTTCTGTTCAGTAGGCAGTATTTGATGCCTGTTTTACAGATGAGGAAATGGATCACAGAGACATGGAGCATCTTGTTTACTCTAACAGGGGGTGGACCAGGATTTGAACTCAGCTGGATATCTCCTGAGTCTTTGCTCTTTTTTTTTTTTTTTTTGCGGTACGCGGGCCTCTCACTGTTGTTGCCTCTCCCGTTGCGGAGCACAGGCTCCGGACGCGCAGGCTCAGCGGCCATGGCTCACGGGCCTACCCGCTCCGCGGCACATGGGATCTTCCCAGACCGGGGCACGAACCCGTGTCCCCTGCATCGGCAGGCGGACTCTCAACCACTACGCCACCAGGGAAGCCCGAGTCTTTGCTCTTAACAACTCAGTGCCTCTTGCTGCTGCTGCTTCTGCTGACCATCACCACCATCATTATCCCCCTCATCATTATCATCATCATCACACCTACATTTTATTGAGCTAAACACTTACAGTCTTTCAGGATTGTTTTAAGAGCTTTATGTCTATGAACGTGTTTAATTCTCACAGTCTTAAGAAGTACGTACACTTAGCATGCTCATTTTACAGACAAAGGAAGGGAGTGCCTTACTCAAGGTCAGGCTGCTGAGTGGTCCAGCCACAATTTAGATCCAGGCAGTCTGGCTCTAGAGCCCATCAACTCAATACTGTGCCAGTATAACGCCTCATGACAGCTTCATGTGCTACCATCTATAAACATTTCTCATATTTTGTGTTTTGAGCCTCACTGCCATCCTTTCAAGTAGGATGCTTCTTCTTATTTAATGAAGGAGGAAGTTGAGCCTCAAAGATGGGACGTGCTCAAGGTCACCCAGCTGATCAGTAGCAAAGCCAAGACCAAGCAGGTCTGTCTGCCTTCAAGTCCAGTGCTCTTCCTACGATACCACAGCTGCCTGTAACTACCCTGATCCCACCCCATCCTTCTTCTCCTCCCCACTCTACCAGAGACACCCCATAGATGCCCTCTGTCACTTATTTCTCTTTGTACTGTCCTTATCCTAGTGAAACATTTTGAGTGTGTTCTGAGTCTCACACTGGTCTTTAGTTAGAAATCAACCTGCAAAACCAATTCATGTGAAGAGTTAAGTGTTAACCTGTCCAGAAAAACAGAATTTAACATGGGATTTAAGCTGAAGAAATAACACTTGAAAGGTAAAACCTTAAGCCAAGTGCCAGGCCAGCGGAACAGGTTGGACAAAGTTCTTCCAAAATCTCTATCACCACACCCCATGCCTGTCCGACCACAAAGGAAAACCGTCCTCTCCCCTCCCTAGCAGGTGCTTGGCTTCAGGAGGAATTTCAAGCCTGATCTCGGTCTATGCCTCCCGTACTTCCAAACATCTTCAACCCAAGGAGGAAGTGGCAGGCGTGGAACCCAGGCACCATGAAAGAGGAGCAGCTTTTCTTCCCTGTCCCATAGCTTCACAGAAGAGAGTAGAACAGTGGAGCTGGATGAGACAGCATCTTAGGCTGAGGCAATAAAGGCCAGTAAGGACCAATTACTCCTTAAAATGGAGAGAAAACACAGATCCCAAAAGAGAAGTCTGAGAACCCAACATCCTAAGTCTTCATATAAACCGTAGTCATGATGAAACCAACAAGGGAGAAAAAAGAATGGAAAATAATCACTCATCCAGTCATTAATATTACTGTATGCCTATAGGCTAAATTTGCAAAAGTTATATACTGTTATAGTGGTCATCCTCTAGCAAGTATTTTAACTAGATACATTCTTTGGCCAAAGAGACTATATACTACTATTTTTGTATCTCTCATAGTACCTGGCAAATAGGAGAAATATTCAAGAAAATATTTGTTGATACTGAATCATTGATTCAATTGAAGCATTGATTCAATATTGTCATATTATTACATTGATCCTAAACTTGCCAAGTTAAACCTCTACTTTCATTTTCATTCACTAATTGGCAAATATTTGTGAGTGCCGCTATGTGCCAGATACTGGGATATGCACTTAAAAACACACACAGTTGCTGACCCTTAGGATAATACAGTCCAGAGGAAAGTGTCAAGAAATAATTACAGACAAGGTGGGATATATAAAGGGAAACTAGGATTCTTCAGGGGTGTAGATAAGGCACACTGACATTGCTTGGTGTTTTCTGGACATATTCTCTAAGCAAAGGAGGTTTCGTCTCAGATCTAAGTGAAATTTACTGAGTCAGAGAGAGAGGGAAGCTGGGATCCATGAATGTGTGAAGCTTTAGATGACAGAGGAAAAGTGCTGCTTTAGAAGTAAAGAAAGAAGAAAAGAAAGCAAGTGTGACAAAAGTTTAAAAAGAGACCAAGGATAGGACCTTGGATGACTTCTAAGCCATGGTAAAGATTTCAGGCTTTTTCCTAAGGGGAATATTTAAAAGATCTCTGGCTGTCCAGAGGAGGACAGACAAACCAGAGTGGATAACAGGAAAAGCCACCATATTGCATGTGAGCAACAGTGTGACAGGTGACCTCACTCTCCAGCAAACAGAAATTGCTCAGATGGGTCAAATACAAATTCAGGCAGCCTCCACGGCATGTTTGCGGCATCCCCTCCAGAGGTCTTCAAAATTTGAAAGGGGCAATAATAAAAGCCTAGGGAATAGACAGAAAGATCAGACGTTGAAGGGTAGGTGGGAGAAATTAAACTATTAGTCAGCGCGTGAGTGCCAAGTGCCTTCTAAGTGACCATGAATATTCAGGTAAATGTGTCTGGCTGGAAGATTACTGAAACAGCAGGCTCCCAGTAGACAAAATGTACCCAAGTAAATCTCTAATCACCAGACAACGTGGTATTGACTGATGCCCTGTTAGGTTCTAAGCCTGGGTGTACAGATGGCAGCCAACATCCAGGCAAAGGATTATATATTCAGTGACCATCTGGATAGGCCTTGCCATCACACCAGACATCTGGATCACTGGAAACATCTGGAATATTGACCTGCCTTTCTGCTTTTCCTATGAAAATCTATAGTGTTGCAAGTCCAGCCACAGGGACATGGAGAGGTTACAATTATCCACTGGCCATGGTAGGAGTTCAGAGAAATGTGTGTTCAGGTAATTTGAGAGGATTTCAATGTCTAGGTTAGCTGCTTCAATGCCCAAGAATCTAGTTTTTCCTTCTTTATTAGGAAAACTTGATCCTAGAGTGTTATGGTAAAATACTAATGCCTCTAAGTCAGTTGTCACTCCAAAATACATTTAAACCTCCACTTCCTAAAACATGGTCAGCAAACCTGCTATCTCACAAGGTGAAAATGTTAGTGATTCCTGAAATCATCCCTCTTCAGACTGAGATGTCTAAGACAGTGACACCTGTCTCAGTTGAAGGCAGGGACTTCCAGTGTTCTGCAGAGTTAGCTTTGCCTAATTAATTCCTCTTAGATACCATAAACTAGTACTTCCCTACCTGGTCTCCTCCAGTTTGAAGACAGAATTAGAACTAGAATTGTTAGGGCAGTCGCTGAGTCCTGATCAAGAATCTTCCTAGGGACAATGAAAGCTGACTTGGACATGAGCTGTGAAGACTATAGAAATCCCAGGACACTCAGAGTCTCACCATCAAGACTGCATCTGTCTATCCACTGACTATATCTACAGGGTAGTGTAGGTCTGTTTTTGAAGGGAAGTGAGAAAACGAATCAGAGCAACTAACAAAGAGAACCCATTTACTTTATTTTCTTTCTTGATTTTTAAAAATTTATTTTTGGCTGCGTTGGGTCTTCGTTGCTGCGCGCAGGCTTTCTCTAGTTGTGGAGAGCGGGGGCTACTCTTCGTGGCGGTGTGCGGGCTTCTCATTGTGGTGGCTTCTCTTGTTGTGCAGCACAGGTTCTAGGCACGCAGGCTTCAGTAGTTGTGGCATGTGGGCTCAGTAGTTGTGGCTCGCAGGCTGTAGAGCGCAGGCTCAGTATTGTGGCACCCGGGCTTCGTTGCTCCGTGACATGTGGGATCTTCCCGGACCAGGGCTCGAACCCTTGTCCCTTGCACTGGCAGGCGGATTCTTAACCACTGCACCACCAGGGGAGACGCCCATTTACTTTTTTCCCAAGCATTTTTTTCCAGGTAAACTATGTCACTCCTCAGTTTATTGAATACTGAAATGTTTTAACTTAAAGTATGACATCCTCATCGAAATGTCTGGGGATGGCACTCTGTATTGTGTTGCCTTTGGATTGTTAGAGACATGAGTTTATGTCCTAACTGCCACTTCCTAGCTCTTGGGTCTTTTTAAGACTAAATGTTCTCATTTGTAAAATGTGGCTAATAGAACATGTATCTCATAGGATATGTTTTTGAGGATTATATATGACAATTAGCATAATGACTGACATACTATTTAGCACTCAAGGAAAATCAATTGGTAAATTTTAAATAAAGGGGAACCTATGTTGGATCCTTTTGAAAAACAACATATTACCTCTAAGTTATTATTTACATGAATTTTTTATATTCTTGTATAAAGTATACTTAAGGTCATATACTTCTCTGTCATCTATATAACATTGCTCTTGAGTTCATTTGTGATTTAGTTTGTCTTGTTACCCATGGTCTAGAGTGTTGATATCTTTCCTTGCCTTTAAGAAGTTTCCTCAAAGAGATAAATATTTGCTAAATAATTTGAGAAAGTTGATTTAATCAAAATAAGATTTAAAAATCTGATAATGTAAATATCAACTACTACAATTTTTGTCCCTGAGTAGTACTACTGAATTATTGTAAAGAATGGGAAGAATATAGAAGGCATAAATAATAAGTTTACACATAATCACTCCACTGAAAGAGAAATTTCATTAACGTTTCCCATCCCTCCCATCCCTCCTCCTGTCTACTTCTGCTGTGACTTTAGTTCAGGCTCTATCCCTTCCAGTATCATCCCACAACCTCTCCCCCCTGTCCTCTGTGTCCCAGAACAGCTGAGCACAAGGTAGAAGGGAAAACAGAGCAGGATGTATGCAGGTCTTGTATTTTCACCTTCAGCACATCTGTGGAGGTTCTGAACATGTATCTCAGCTGAGATACATGTTTACAATATATATTCTTAGTTTCTTGTATCCAGAAATCCTGACTCAGTGAGTCTGGTGGAGATCCTGGGAATCTGAATTTTAGCAGCTCTTTAGGTGTACTTGAGATCGAAAAATCACAGAAGTAGAATTTGAGAGAGCAAAACCAGAGGAGTAGAATTACATGGCCACATAATTTTAAAAAAAATTCTCCATTTCCTAAAAATCTTGGAAATCAAAACCTAAATACAGTCCCAAATTGCTGATTCCATTACCTGGTTCTTTTAGTTTAGTTTAGTTTTCAGGTCTTTGAGGTCAGGAATGGGCAGGGCAATTTTAAGAAAAGGTGAATAAGACTTTGGGGACACTGACTCAAAAGCTTATTTCTCATATTTAAAGCAAAATTTCTAAGAAAGTTTTTCTGGAACCTCCATGTTTCCTAAATAGGTAATATCGCCCTCTGTACCCAAAGCTCTAGCCACACTGGATAATTCCCAGCTTGCTCTTTCAGGACAGGTTATCTTTCCCCACAATTGTTGTTTTCTCCTTTCTCCACTTGGAGATTCCCTCTTTACCCTACAAACCAGTTTCAAACGCAGCCCTGGGACACCTTCTGTACACCCTGCAGAATTAATGACTCGTTCATTCATTCAGTCATTCACTGACTTGAGTGATGTACTGAGAACTTACTACGTGCCTGGCATTTGGGAGAGCTTGAGAAACAAAACTTTGTTCCCGCCATCAATCTTAAGTTACTCTTCTTCACAACATTTTGTTATAGCTAATTGTTGGAGCTAAGTTTGCCAAATACCTCGCTTGCTCCAGGCTCTATGCTAAGCATTCTACAGGCATTGAAACCTACATGTTTCATTAGTCCCATTTCATATTTGAGTGAACCCAGAGAGAGGCTAAATACTTTGCCTAAAATCTCACTGCAAGGTGAAATCACAGAAATGAGATTTGAATGCAGTTAGAATGAGTTCAGAGGCTTTGCCTTAATCACTCCATAACAGTCCTCCTATATCTTTACCACACTTTCACTGTAGAGTATTACAATTAGCTGTTCACCTGGCTGTTTCTCTCATTACATATTGAATAGTTCCAGAGAAAGCACAAAGGGAAAATCAATTTTATATCACATAGCACCTGGAATATAAAAATCATTGGATCCTAGAAACTGAGATGTTTATTTCCAATGGCAAGTATGCTTTGGTAAGTGAAGCATGACAAGACTGAATTGTTGTGTATTTTTGGAACTGGAGATATAATTTAGAATTTGGATGGTGTTCAGTTTTAATCTTGTACTACTTGGCTGGATTCGTGTAGTCTGGTTAAAATAGTTTCTTTTACTTTAAGTTTTTTTATTTTTTTTTTTTAAGAAATGTACTGTAGTAAAATACTTAGTTTTTGTTGCATGTTAATAGGAATACAATTGTAAATCTTCTCTGATATGATAATAAAAGCTAAAATTTACTAAACATTTACTCTGTGCTTGAAACTATGCCAAGCAGTTTACATGCACAATCTCACTGGATCTTCCCCCAAAGAACTCTGACACACAAACTATTTTTATTCCCAACTTGGACTTCTGATTCATCTCCAGTGTGCAAAGAGTTTTGTAAGTTATCACTCCTGTCCTTAGAACAACAACAAAAATCTGGGCAATCTAAAGATCAATCATTTTCCAGAGAACCAAGGTTGAAGGACAAACAGCTGCCCTGAAGTACAGAGAGATAGGCACACAGAGAGAGTCACTGCCAGAACTGCTTACCTGGAGCAGAAACTACTGGAACCATAAATTGGTAGGAACACTTCAAAAAAACAAAACAATCATCAGAACCAGACTCTAGTGTGACACAGATGTTGGGATTACTTAAAATAACTACGATTAATGTGTCAAGGGCTCTAATGGAAAAAGTAAACAACATTCAAAAACAGATGGGTAATGCAGGCAGGGAGATGAAACCTCTAAGAAAAAATCAAAAGGAAATGTTAAGAGATCAAAACCACTGTAACATAAATGAAGACTGCCTTTGATGGGCTCGTCAGTAGACCGAACACAGCTGAGGAAAGAATCAGTGGGCTTTAAGCTAGGTCAGTAGAAACTTCCCAAAGAGAAATGCAAAGAGAAAAAGAATGGGGAAAGAAAAAAAAAAACAGAACATCCAAGAACTAACAGATAGTTTCAACATACACATTATTGGAATACAAGAAGGAGAATAGAAGACATGAACAATTTGAAGTAATAATGTTTGACAGCTTTCAAAATTAATGGCAGACACCACATAACATATATAGAAAGCTCAGAGAACACCAAGCAGGAAAAATAAAAAACAAAAAGTACCTTGGCATATCATACTCAAACTGCAGAAAACTAACGACAAAGAGAAAACTTTGGGAAAAGCTGGGGGATGGAATGGGAAGACCACCTTATATAGAGAGAAGAAAGGATAAGAATTACAGCAAACTTCTCATGAAAAACTATGTAAGGAAGAAGACAATGGAGTGAATTGTTTAAAGTGGTGAAAGAAAAAAACCCACCAACCTAGAATCTTAGGCCCAGCAAAATTATCCCTCGAAAGTGAAGAGTTGATGGTGTGGTATGCTCTGCATATATGGGCATATTAGTATATGGGAGTCTCTGTACCTTCTGCTCAATTTTGCTAAGGATCTAGAGCTGCTCTAAAGAAGTCTACTAATTTTTTTAAGTGAAGAAGTGTTCCCAACTTGAAGATGAATAAATGAAGCTTACATGGAGCTCTAACTTTTCTGAGGACACAAGGACAGTAGGCAGTGGAAGCAGGATTCAAATGTTAGTCTACCTCAACACTTTTTAGACACTCAATAGTTCTGTAACCATAAGAAAGAGTTTCTCATCCTAACTACAGAGTTTGTTAAAAAGGCATTAATGCCCCTCAAATAACTTATGATGACAATTGTTTTGTTTAAGAAAGAAAATGTTAAGCTGTAAGTATGAAGAATGAAGTTAAAACAAAAACCAAAATCCCAGATCATTCAAGCTAGAGAAATTTTCACATGAAATATTCCAAACACAGAGGCAAGGGTAGGTTTTGGGTAGGTTTTGCCTTGTAATTTTTGTTGAAAGCCAGATGTATTGTATTGGGTAGTAGAAACTTTAGGTGGGGATTTATATTAATTTACCACGGGTAGGTTTTTTTAAGAGAGTTGCCTGAAATATTTATTATCTTTACCAATATCTGAGAATACAAGCAATCCCAATGAAAGCCTGCCCATTTGCTTGTTGAACTGCTACTAGTTAGGGCTAATGAATTACTAAATTTGGATTATGCCATTTAGCTGACAGTCTTAGTACAGATAAGACAGCCCAGAAAGTTCCATAAGTGCCTACTGGAGGAAGGAAATACACCAAGACTGTCTCTTCTAGGCTGTCACACTTCCAAACCACACCCTACCCATAGGCACACCAAGCTCAAGGTTAGTGCCAAGCTGACTCAAGTTGCCCAAACACAGCAAGAAAGAGTCTTTTACCTTTAGATAAATTCTCCATTGCCTGAAATTTTTTCCTTCTCCCCTTATTATTCTTCCTTCAATAGCCAGATCACATGTCCCGCCTTTGTGAAAACTTCCGGAATCTCTATCTCTAGACTTCCTCAAGACTCTCATGACAGTGTATTTTTTTCCTCTGTTAAAACACCACTTTGTCCTGTAACTTACTCTTCACATATCTGTTTTCTTCACTGAACTGAGAGTTCCTTGAGAGTAGAATGTCTGTTTTATTCATCTTCCCTCCCCAGTACCCAGTAATGCATGGAAAGTGCTCATAGGATACTACAGTGAGACATAATGATGATAATAATAATAGAAACTACTTATTGTACATTTTATTCTATGCCAGGTTCTCTGCTAAGAATATGCATTATCTCATGGAATCCTCACAATAATCTTGTAAGATGAATATTCCTCTAATTGCTATAATTTGCATGAGTGAGGAAATTGAGGCTTAGAGAGGTAAAGTAATTGCCCTTGGCTCCCAGTAGGGTACAGTTTGAATCCGGATGGCTTTCTTCCAAAGTCCAAGTTCTATGGCACTAAGAAACACTGCCTTATTGTGAATATCCCACTATGAAAAGGCAGACGTAACTTCTGAAATGGAAGAATGGTTTTATCCTTATTTAGTATGGACTGATGCCCTGCCAGAGTTCTGTTTTCCTATCCACAAGCTATATCTCAGAAAGTTTCTTTGGAAGCATTTACCGCCTTTAGGAGAGTAACTTTCCTTTGAGTCATTGAGGGCAGAACTCAAAAAACTGGGTGTATCAGGAGGATGGGAAAACGGCTCCACTGCCAAGGAAAGGCAGCAGCATCAGAGCTTTTGTGTTTGAGGATGGAAAAGGAGACTCTGCCCAGTCCCCTGGGAAGGGATTGGGAGAAAGGAAAATTGGTAGAGCTCTTGGTCCATGAGATGCAGGAATCCTGACCTGGTCCGTCTGAGCCCAGCATCTATCAGCAGGCTGGTGGCTCGGTTAACAAGGGTTATTCTGAAGGCTAGAAATGAGCATGCACTAGCACCTGTGGCAGAAGCCAGAATAGAAGATACACAGTGCTACCATGTTCCTCTAGAGTGGCTGGAGGTCCCCTCAGCTCCCCTACTGCTTTCCTCTGGGCCAGCTGCCACCCGGCTGCCAGCACCTCTCCTCATGGTCACAGCTGAAGATGACATGTTCTTATTCCATTTCCAGCTACCTAAACTGAGGGGATGCTCTGATGACAGCAGAAATGAAAATACTGCTGATGCAATCATATTAAAATGGCTTGCTGTATAATCAGCTATTTGGCTGTGTCTATATTTGGTTTTTCTTTCAACCGATCTGACTGATTGCATCTAACAACAGACATGCATAATTTGGGGTATAATTTAGATATATTCAGAGTCATCTGTGAGGGACCATTGAAGTAAATCTAGTAACTGTTGGTGCATGCCGTCTATATACCATCTATATGCTTAAGGCAACAGGAGATCAAGGTGTAGTGGGAAGAGCTTTTTCTCCAAGAAAATTTAGGCAAAGATTTGGAAATCCTCATTTTCCATGCTCATGCTGAAAAGATGTGAGCTCTAGAATTCTGCCATTAGCTCAATTCAAGCTTGAAATATAGTGCAGTCTCTCTCTCTCTCTCTCTCTCTCATACACACACACACACACACACACACACACACACACACACACACACACACTAACAAAAGGGAGGGAGCATAATTGAATGGGAAAAGAAAAACAGAAAATCTTCAAAGAATAGAGTCAGGCAGTCTTTGAGCTCTTCTAGGAGCTTCTTACCCCATTCCCCCACTGGCTGATGGTCCATTTCTGGTCATATTGGACTTCAGGGCTGCTTTAACGCCCTACCTTGAACCTTTACTTCTACCATCAGATGATTTGCTTCTTACAGGCATGACCTCTGCCTCTGAATATATACTCTTCAAATTGCATCAGAATCAAAATGCTGTTAAAGAGAATCTGTATTTCTGAGCTGGACCAGGGAGGAAACAAGTTGTGTTCACTATCTTCTTCCTCTGACCAAGACATCTAAAACACAGTTATTCATCTTGCAAATGCATTTTGGTAATTTCAATACCACTGAGGAAGCTGAAAAGCCTCCAGCATACATTCAGATTCTGAATTTGTACTGTGAATACAAGAAGGACTAAACTGAAAGTATGCAATTTGCCCAGGAGTGCCTCATTCCTTTGAAGCTCTACCTCACTAAACATCAGTCAGTGTTCCTAAGGTGGCCTGGACCTGAATGCAATATGGAAATGAAGGGAAATGGACCACAGATTCTTTTTATCTACCTACTTCTGGGATACTTGACTTCACACAGGGTAGGCTAATGGAAATTTCCAAAGGGAAGTTATAAGAGAACTGGATGGCTCCTGGGGTTTTCAGCAATGGCTCCAGAAATAATGTTGAACTCAGGGTTTTTCACATCATCCATAGGCACTGACAGATAATCTTGAAAGAGCAGAGATCTGCCTGGTTCATTTCAGCCTCCATAGAGTCAACAACAATACAAAAAGGTGGCTTTCAATTCAGTAAAGACTAGTTTCCTAGCAACAAAGGCCACAGGAAGTTGAGACCCATTAAGAAAGAGAAGGAAACACAATGCTGTGATTGCTCTGAGACACTGAAATACCTCTTTAGAATGCTGAACTTTCAATTCATCTGTCTTACAAATTAATGACTGCTTTCACTGCAATTGTCTGCATATACGTATAAAAAAAGAAACAAGAAAGAAATCATAGTGCTTTGTCAAAAAGCAGCAGCACTGAAAACTGAATTACACTTTTCATCTGCATTGAAGATTTTGAGAAAGATCTGCATGCATTTAAATATCTGTTTCAAATGGCAGCCCTCGTTTTGAGTTGAGAATTTAGAAGATTCTTTGCTCTAAAAAGGAGAAATTTTAGCATGTCTAATTTTCTCATGAATGGTGAATTAGCAAATAAGATATTTGGGTGTTTAATCTCTAATCTGCATAATAATAACTGCTCTCAAAACAAAATCATCTATTTTATATTCTTAGCGGGAAACCACTTCACACAAATTTTAGAGGAAATGTAATGCTTTGCATCCAGAAGGCCAATATTTACCTTCTAGTTTTTACAGAGCTGTGAATAATAATGAGTCATCCTCCTCCAGATCTAAGCTTTCCCTCTAAATGAATTTAGGCAGAGACTGTGAAACTCTCATTTTTCATGCTCATGCTGAAAAGATGTGGGCTCTAGACCTTTGACATTAGCTCAATTCAAATCATGTTGGAAGGAGGAGCAGAAGGAGGAGGGAAAAGATCAGAAGAAGAAAGACAGAAAGGAAGAGGAGGAGGAAGAGGAGAGAACGGTTGCTGCCAGAGCTTAATTCAAAGTACTTGTAGACTCCTGGGTGCAACTAACAGCAGTTGTTGTGGAATAATTCTTCCTAAAACGGCAACCATTTATTGTGTGCTTAACACGTGGAAACCTCAGGCTAAAAGCTTACACCCATCATCTCATTTAATCCTCACATCAACCCATGAGGTATATTCTGTTACGACACCTATTTTCTGGAAGATAAAGCAGATGCTCAGGAGGGAGACCTTCAAGATGGCAGAGGAGTAAGATGTGTAGATCACCTTCCTCCCCGCAAATATATCAAAAATACATCTACATGTGGAACAACTCCTACAGAACGCCTACTGAACACTGGCAGAAGACCTCAGACCTCCCAAAAGGAACAGATGCCTGAGGGCGACCTACACGCAGAGGTGGGGCCAAATCCAAAGCTGAACCCCAGGAGCTGTGCGAACAGAGAATGGGAGATCTCTCCCAGCAGCCTCAGGAGCAGCGGATTAAAGCTCCACAATCAACTTGATGTACCCTGCATCTGTGGAATATCTGAATAGACAATCAATCACCCCAACTGAGGCGGTGGACTTTGGGAGCAACTGCAGACTTGGGGTTTGCTCTCTGTGATGATTTGTTTCCGATTTTTATGTTTATCTTAGTATAGTTTTAGCGCTTGTTATCATTGGTGGATTTGTTTATTGGTTTGGTTGCTCTCTTCTTTTTTTACTTTTTTTTTTATATTTTAATAATTTTTATTTATTTATTAAAAAGAATTATTTTTCTTTCTTTTTTCTCCCTTTTCTTCTCAGCCGTGTGGCTGACAGGGTCTTGGTGCTCCGGCCTGCTGTCAGGCCTGAGCCTCTGAGGTGGGAGAGCCGAGTTCAGGACATTGGACAACCAGAGGTGCCCTGGCCCCATGCAGTATCGTTCAGCTGTAGCTCTCCCAGAGATCTCTCTCTCTCTCAATACTAAGACCCAGCTCCAACCAAGGGCCAGCAAGCTCCAGTGCTAGACACCCCAGGCCAGTCAATGAGCAGGACAGGAACACAACCCCATCCATTAGCAGAGAGGCTGCCTAAAATCATACTAAGTTTCCAGACACTCCAAAACACACCACCAGAAGTGGTCCTGCCCACTGGAAAGACAAGATCCAGCCCCACCCACCAGAACACAGGCACCAGTTCCCTTCACCAGGAAGCCTACAAAAGCCACCGAACCACCTCACCCACTGGCAGCAGACAACAAAAACAACAGGATCCATGAACCTGCAGCCTGCTAAAAGGAGACACCAAACACAGTAAGTTAAACAAAATGAGAAGACAGAGAAGCACACAGCAGATGAAGGAGCAAGGTAAAAACCCATCAGACCAAACAAATGAAGAGGAAATAGGCAGTCTACCTGAAAAAGAATTCAGAAAAATGATAGTAAAGGTGATCCAGAATCTTGGAAATAGAATGGAGAAAATACAAGAAACGTTTACAAGGCCTTAGAAGAATTAAAGAGCAAACAAACAATGATGAACAACACAGTAAATGAAATTAAAAGTTCTCCAGAAGGAATCAGCAGCAGAATAACTGAGGCAGAAGAATGGATAAGTGACCTGGAAGATAAAATAGTGGAAATAACTACCGCAGAGCAGAATAAAGAAAAAAGAATGAAAAGAATTGAGGACAGTCTCAGAGAACTCGGGGACAACATTAAATGCACCAACATTCAAATTATAGGGGTCCCAGAAGAAGAAGAGAAAAAGAAAGGGTCTGAGAAAATATTTGAAGAGATTATAGTTGAAAACTTCCCTAACATGGTAAAGGAAATAGTCGATCAAGTCCAGGAAGCACAGAGAGTCCCATACAGGATAAATCCAAGGAGAAACATGCCAAGACACATATTAAACTATCAAAAATTAAATACAAAGAAAAAATATTAAAAGCAACAAAGTAAAAGCAACCAATAACATACAAGGAAATCCCCCAAAGGTTAACAGCTGATCTTTCAGCAGAAACTCTGCAAGCCAGAAGGGAGTGATAGGACATATATAAAGTGATGAAAGGGAAAAACCTACAACCAAGATTACTCTACCCAGCAAGGATCTCATTCAGATTCAAAGGATAAATTAAAACCTTTACAGACAAGCAAAAGTTAAGAGGATTCAGCATCACCAAACCAGCTTTACAACAAATGCTAAAGGAACTTCTCTAGGCAGGAAAAACAAAAGAAGGAAAAGACCTACAAAAACAAACCCCAAGCAATTAAGAAAATGATAATAGGAACATACATATAGATAATTTCCTTAAATGTAAATGGACTAAATGCTCCAACAAAAAGACATAGACTGGCTGAATGGATACAAAAACAAGCTTTAAGTGACACATTAAACAGGATGGACTTAATTGATATTTATAGGACATTCCATCTAAAAACAACAGAATACACTTTCTTCTCAAGTGCTCATGGAACTTTCTCCAGGATAGAACACATCTTGGGTCACAAATCAAGCCTTGGTAAATTTAAGAATGTTGAAATCATATCAGGTATCTTTTCTGAGCACAACACTATGAGACTAGATATCAATTACAGTAAAAAAAAAAAAAAAGAAAAACCTTGTAAAAAATACAAACACATGGAGTCTAAACAATAAACTACTAAATAGCCAAGAGATCACTGAAGAAATCAAAGAGGAAATCAAAAAATACGTAGAACCAAATGACAATGAAAACACAATGACCCAAAACCGAAGGGATGCAGCAAAAGCAGTTCTAAGAGGGAAGTTTATAGCAATACAATCCTACCTCAAGAAACAAGGAAAATCTCAAGTAAATAACCTAACCTTACACCTAAAGCAATTAGAGAAATAAGAAAAAAAAACCCAAAGTTAGCAGAAGGAAAGAAATCATAAAGATCAGATCAGAAATAAATGAAAAAGAAATGAAGGAAACAATAGCAGAGATCAATAAAACTAAAAGCTGGTTCTTTGAGAAGAAAAACAAAATTGATAAACCATTAGCCAGACTCCTCAAGAAAAAAAGGGAAAAGACTCAACTCAACACAATTAGAAATTACAAAGGAGAAGTAACAACTGACACTGAAGAAATACATAGGATCATGAGAGATTACTACAAGCAACTATACACCAATAAAATGGACAACCTGGAAGAAATGGACAAATTCTTAGAAAAGCACAACCTTCTGAGACTGAACCAGGAAGAAATAGAAAATATAAACAGACCAATCACAAGCACTGAAATTGAAACTGTGATTTAAAATCTTCCAACAAACAAAAGCCCAGGACCAGATGGCTTCACAGGCGAATTCTATCAAACATATAGAGAAGAGCTAACACCTATCTTTCTCAAACTCTTCCAAAATATAGCAGAGGGAGAAACACTCCCAAACTCATTCTCAGAGGCCACCATCACCCTGATACCAACACCAGACAAAGATGTCACGAAAAAAGAAAACTACAGGCCAATATCACTGATGAACATAGATGGAAAAATCCTCAACGAGGGCTTCCCTGGTGGTTAAGTGGTTGAGAGTCCACCTGCCAATGCTGGGGACACGGGTTCGTGCCCCGGTGCAGGAAGATCCAACCTGCCACGGAGCGGCTAGGCCCATGAGCCATGGCCGCTGAGCCTGCGCGTCCGGAGCCTGTGCTCCGCAACAGGAGAGGCCACAACAGTGAGAGGCCCGCATACTGCAAAAAAAAAAAAATCCTCAACGAAATACTAGCAAACAAATCAAACAGCACATTAAAAGGACCATACACCATGATCAAGAGGGGTTTATCCCAGGAATGCAAGGATTCGGCAATATATGCAAATCAATGAATATGATACACCATATTAACAAATTGAAGGATAAAAACCATATGATAAACTCAATAGATGCAGAAAAAACTTTCCACAAAATTCAACACCCATTTCTGATAAAAACTCTCCAGAAAGTAGGCATAGAGGGAACCTACCTCAACATAATAAAAGCCATATATCACTAACGCACAGCCAAAATTATTCTCAATGTGAAAAACTGAAACCATTTCCTCTAAGATCAGGAACAAGACAAGGTTGCCCACTCTCACCACTATTATTCAACATAGTTTTGGAAGTTTTTGCCACAGCAATCAGAGAAGAAACATAAATAAAAGGATTCCAAATCAGAAAAGAAGTAAAACTGTCACTGTTTGCAGATGACATGATACTATGCATAGAAAATCCTAAAGATGCTACCAGAAAACTACTAGAGGTAATCAATGAATTTGGTAAAGTAGCAGGATACAAAATTATTGTACAGAAATCTCTGGCATTCCTGTACACTAATGACAAAATAATCTGAAAGAGAAATTAAGGAAATACTCCCATTTACCACTGCAACAAAAAGAATAAAATACCTAGGAATAAACTTACCTAAGGAGACAAAAGACCTATATGCAGAAAACTATAAGACACTGATAAAAGAGATTAAAGACAATACAAACAGATGGAGAGATATACCATGTTCTTGGATTGGAAAAATCAACAGTGTGAAAATGACTCTACTACCCAAAGCAATCTACAGATTCAATGCAATCCCTATCTAACGATCAATGGCATGTTTCACAGAACTGGAACAAAAAATTTCACAATTTGTATGGAAACACAAAAGACCCCACACAGCCAAAGCAATCTTGAGAAAGAAAAACGGAGCTGGAGGAATCAGGCTCTCTGACTTCAGACTATACTACAAAGCTACAGTAATCAAAATAGTATATACTGGCACAAAAACAGAAATATAGATCAATGGAACAGGATAGAAAGCCCACAGATAAACCCACGCACATATGGTCACCTTATCTTTGATAAAGGAGGCAAGAATATACAATGGAGAAAGGACAGCCTCTTCAATAAGTGGTGCTGGGATAACTGGACAGCTACATGTAAAAGAATGAAATTAGAACACTCCCTCACACCATCTACAAAAATAAACTCAAAATGGATTAAAGACCTAAATGTAAGGCCAGACACTATAAAACTCTTAGAGGAAAACATAGGCAGAACACTCTGTGACATAAATCACAGCAAGATCCTTTTTGACCCACCTCCTAGAGAAATGGAAATAAAAACAAAAATAAACAAATGGGAGATAATGAAACTTAACAGCTTTTGCACAGCAAAGGAAACCATAAACAAGACGAAAAGACAACCCTCAGAATGGGAGAAATTATTTGCAACGAAGCAACTGACAAAGGATTAATCTCCAAAATATGCAAGCAGCTCAATATCAACAAAACAAACAACCCAATCCAAAAATGGGCAGAAGACCTAAATAGACATTTCTCCAAAGAAGATATACAGATTGACAACAAACACATGAAAGGATGCTCAACCTTACTAATCATCAGAGAAATGCAAATCAAAACCACAATGAGGTATCACCTCACACCGGTCAGAATGGCCATCATCAAAAAATCTACAAACAATAAATGCTGGAGAAGGTGTGGAGAAAAGGGAACCCTCTTGCACTGTTGGTGGGAATGTAAATTGATACAGCCACTATGGAGAACAAAATGGAGGTTCCTTAAAAATCTAAAAATAGAATTACCATATGACCCAGCAATCCCACTACTGGGCATATACCTTGAGAAAACGATAATTCACAAAGAGACATGTATCACAATGTTCGTTGCAGCACTATTTACAATAGCCAGCATATGGAAGCAACCGAAGTGTCCATCGACATAAATGGATAGAGAAAATGTGGCACATATATACAATGGAATATTACTCAGCCATAAAAAGTAATGAAATTGAACTATTTGTAGTGAGGTGGATGGACCTAGAGTCTGTCATACAGAGTGAAGTAAGTTAGAAAGAGAAAAACAAATACCGTATGCTAATACGTATATACGGAATCTAAAAAAAAAACATTCTGTTGAACCTAGGGGCAGGACAGGAATAAAGACATAGATGTAGAGAATGGACTTGAGGACACAGGGAGGGGGAAGGGTAAGCTGGGACGAAGTGAGAGAGTGGCATGGACATATATACACTACCAAACATAAAATAGATAGCTAGTGGGAAGCGGCTACATAGCACAGGGAGATCAGCTTGGTGCTTTGTGACCACCTAGAGGGGTGGGATAGGGAGGGTGGGAGGGAGGGGATATGAGGATATACGTATACATATATAGCTGATTCACTTTGTTGTACAGCAGAAACTAACACAACATTGTAAAGCAATTATATTCCCGTAAAGATGTTAAAAAAAAAAAAAAAGCTGATGCTCAGAGGTTAAATGATGCGCCATAAGTTAACCAGCTGCTAAGTGGAAGAGACTAATTTAGACTCCTAAGCCTGTGTTCAGCCTTCCCGAACAGTTTTAAAAAATGGGTTGCCATCTGTTAGCACTTTGCTGAGTTCATGCTAATTATCACTATCCTACTGTCCTTCTACTAGGGTCCTCCTCCCAAAAATAGTTTTCAGCTTTGCTTAGGATGCCCTCAGAGCTCCGAGGAAGATGCCTCATAGATTGCATAAACAATGGTATATTTTCAGCCTCTGTCAAAATTTAAACTGCCTGAGGATCCCATTCATTTTTGTTCTTTTTAAATATTGAGGTTCCATCTTAGATTTCACTTGAATAGAAAAAGAATAAACACAGAGCAGGACACTATACCACAATTTAAATGAATGTCTTTCATCTTTCTCCCATGCTGACTCTGCCTACAGGGCTCTTAATCCTCCAGATGAAGCTGAATGTTTCCTTTTATTTATTTATTTTTTGTTTACTTTGTATCCAGATATTTGGGGGATAATTAAGAATATTTCCTCAAATCTGGCTTCATTTCCTGAATGACTCAACACCCTTAAAACGAAAGCAATGAGAAAGCATACCTTTAAAGAATGACTAGACAAGCAAGTAATTGTCAAGTAGGGAATTAAATAATTCTGCCAGGAAATAAGGTATCCTTGTTATGCCTTTTAGTACACATATGTTCTACATTGATGGCCTTACTCTGAAAAGTTGGGCAAATCTCTTCTTTCTGAGACTCTAAGATCTCAATGGGAAAATGGCTATAACACTAACCTTTCAGATGCTGTGATGCAGAATGGGATAAAATATGTCATGATATAAATTTGCAAGACCAAATTTTGCTGTGCAGGAAATGTATTTTTTTTTAGATCAACTTAAATCTTCTCCAAGCGTCCACCTAGCAGGCTGGTGTGAAATTCAAGTACAGCCACCTCTAGAGATCTTCCTCCTCTCCTTTCATTATGCTGCACCTGTCAAAGCACCAAAGACCCCTCCAGACATCTGCCCACCCTGGGTGCCAAGAAGACATTCACTGTCTCTGCAGGTCTGGTGGCTGTGCTCTGTCTTGGCACTCTTGGGGCACAGACTGTCAAAGAAACAAAATATTCTGACGTTTGTTATGATGGTAAGGCAGACTTCATTCAGGACTGTCGGGACTGGTGTAGCAATTACTGCAATGGGGTTTTGCAGTAGGGGTGAGAGATTGGGCTCAGCTCCAAATATGATAAAGAAAAGTGGGGATTTATAGCCAAGCAGCAGAGTGGGGAGAGGGGGTGGTGGATGGAAGGTTACTAAGACAGACGGGTAATTCTTGCTAAACTGACCTAACTGGATTCTTACTGAAGGCCAGCCAGGGTGCTTAGATGTTACCAGCGGGATGATGGCAGATGAGGAACTGGGGCAGATACTGAAGGTGCTCAGATTTCAAAAGTGGAGGATTCTGGCTAAACTGCCGTAGCAGGATTCTTGCTAAAACTGGACTCTACAAGGACAGAGACAGTAGCCCAAGTTTGGGCCTAGTCGAGCAGAGGGTTCAGAGGAGCCTGACTAAAATGTGGTCCAGGAGAGAGTCTTTGTCAAGATTACTACAGAGAATTAGAGTCCTGTAAGTGGGGTCCACCTTCCTATATGTATTTGGAAGCCATCTCCTGAGACCACCTTCACAGAGGGGGCCACAGTGCTGGGCTCATACCTACACCCTTCCCCAGGGTGGAGGCGGGGAGTTGGAGGACAGCCAGCATCATCTTTTAAGGACTGAACTGTTTATAAGAACCAGGAAGAGGTGTTCTTGTTTCTGGCCCTGCCACGAACCTCCCGGGGGTAAAGAGAACGAAACGTGGCTAGATATGGAGGAAGAGCGGTAAAATTGTACACAACAAAGCACAAAGTAGTACCTCAATAAAATCCCCTGCTCCATATGTACCGTATCTAGTTCTGGGTCCATCCCACAGCAGGAGCTCAAGAAGAGCTATGTTCACTCTGCTGTGGGTAGTCAATCTCTCTGGTTACTAATTTTCAAAATTCTGTTTTGTTTTAGGTAGCAACACAGCCTGTCTTCTAAGGAAAGCTTGTAGAGAAGTCCCATTTGTTTGGAAAGAAAGAAAGAACAAAAGGACAGAGTTTCTGCAAGGGTGAGCCCAAGCTCCCTCCTCACAAGAAGCCCTAGAGCTCCTAGGGCACATGTGGAAGCTGCTGCCTTCAGTCAGGGGCTGTTGCATTTCTCCAGCACCTAGTACCGTATAGAATACCCAGAAAACAGTGCTTTATAAACATCTCCATCATATTTCACTGGATTTAAGACATATCAATTATAACATATGCCATTATTTTCTATTTTCAGATAATAAAAAACAGTCAAATAAACCATGACATGCCACTGATTATGAAACATGTATGTATTTCAGCTCTGTTAAAAAGATACGTGCTTTAGAATGGTTAAAATCCAGTAACGCAATGACTTTTTAATCAGTGAAGGAAAACGCAATCCAAAGCAAGTAAAGTATTTAAGGAATATTGTTTAGATTTTCCTGGGTTTTTTTTTTTGTTTTTTTGCTGTACGTGGGCCTCTCACTGTTGTGGCCTCTACCGTTGCGGAGCAGAGGCTCCAGACGCACAGGCTCAGCGGCCATGGCTCACGGGCCCAGCCGCTCCGCGGCATGTGGGATCTTCCCGGACCAGGGCACGAACCCGTGTCCCCTGCATCGGCAGGCGGACTCTCAACCACTGCGCCACCAGGGAAGCCCCAGATTTTCCTGTTTTAATTGACAATCTTCTCCATGCTTTGATGATCAAATGACACCTTTTTTTTTTATAACTGTGTAGAAGAGGGATAAAGTGTGAAGTGTAAAGAGTATATGAGACTGCAGAAAATCTGAAAAATTAATTTGGAAAAATAGGTGGTCCATTTAAACTGCTAACTCCAACAATTCAAGATGAAAACAATGGAGTTATTGTACTAAATTCTTCATAATACATCTAATAATACCCAGATGACTAGAGAACTATACAAATGCAACTCTAGAAAATTAACTATACATTGTTCATTTAATACCTTATGGGAACCTATGTACATTTGAGGAGCAAAATAGTTTGAGAATAGATATTAGAAAAGCCTCCTCTTTATGAATTAATTTCAAAAACGGAAACATTATTGCATGCATTTACAAAGCTCCATTAAACACAGCCTTAAAATAATAACATTTATTGTGACTATGTTTTTATATTATTCTGCTTTACATTATGCTTAAGCTCTATGACCTGAAAATATAGCTTTTTTTTTTTCTTTAGAATCAGATTTAGGGACTATGAAAACAGCACAAGGAAAAGAATAAATGTTAGGGTCAACTGCTTCTCCCTGAGCATCCCCTACAGGCAGAAATGTCCACAAATATAGGATGGGTGTTCAAAGAGCACAGAGAAATCACAAAAACAAAATAAATGCCCACTACTGAGCAAGACCCAACACTCTGACCCTCCAGCTACACCTCGGGGACCTACAGGCTAACAAAGGCATCGTAAAGGTCCTTCTGAGGCCTCTTAGACGCTTAAAGGTGTCATCTGCCCATCCTTTAAAGAAGCATGTAATTAACCTTTTGTAGGAGGCTTTGCCATAAGTCATGGATAATCTCCTGAGTTAGGGAAACAGACTCAAAACCTTTGATGCCCTTCTTTCTCTGTTCCAGATTTAGTTTCTCTGGGTTTAAGAACAACTGAAATGCATTAGATACCAGATGTTTAAGACTCTATTACAAATTTTTCTCTGTCATGTACTATACATTTCAATTTTCTTACCTTGATTTTCCTCTTGAAATTTATTTTCCACATCTCATTTTATATCTTGCTGCATGATATACAGTCTCTTCGGGGTGCTTCAAATCCTTTTTAGAATAAGAAGTTGCTATGGAATAAACAAACAAATATGTAATTTGGTTCAGCTCAAAACTCCCTTTCTTAAACATGGCTTGAAACTTCAGTGCATACTAATAATGTGCAGAAGGTTCTAGATAGCTCAGATATCTGATCATTCTCATCATACCTCAGGGGTGATGTGTTCATCAAATTCTTAATTTTATCTTCCCCAGTTGGGAAGGCAGTGACACTGACTGCCAATTGTGGAACACATCACGCCAGGTGCTGTGCTGAGTGCTTCAGGGAGATTATCTTATTTAATCTTTACAGCAACCCTAAAAGGTAGGTACTAGCAATATGCCTACTTGGATAATAAGGATGCCAACTGAGGCTCAAAGAGGTGAATAACTTCTCCATAGGTTCAGAGACATTAAGCGGCAGTGTGGTGCTTAACCAAGCAATAACTGATAATCACAGCAAAACCACCATGATGAGAAGGCCGATGTGAGGGGGAGGGGGAGGAAGAATCAGGGCCTGTGGCGTTTCTGTACATCTGAGCAATTCTCTTCAGCTGCATGGGAACTTTGCACAGAGCACTGAGACAGTCCATGACACAGAGCTCTCCTGGCTGTTCTCTGTGGTCAAAACACTGCTTCAGGCAGTAAAGGAACATGCTTGATTCTTCGAGGGGAATGTGAAAGGAAATAGGAAATCCTCATCCCCATCCAAAAGACAGCATGACTAACACCGTCCCAAACATGAGTAGGATGTCCATACACCACTCCTCGGCCTATGTAGGCGAAGAGCCCAGAAAACGTCAAGGCTGAGTCAGCAACTCCGTACCTTCCTTCTGAAAACCTCAACCTCGCCCTCTCATGTGGCTGTGCATTTCCAGCAACTCTTTTCTGTTTCACAGTTTAGTGTTTTAGGTGTCTGAACTGCGGAGATCAAAGGGACCTCAAGGGTCATCGAGCCCAGGCTCTTTTTTTTTTTTTTTTTTTTTTTTTTTTTGCAGTACGTGGGCCTCTCACTGTTGTGGCCTCTCCCATTGCAGAGCATAGGCTCAGCGAGCCCGCTCCGCTGACCGGGGCATGAACCCATGTCCCCTGCATCGGCAGGCAGACTCTCAACCACTGCGCCACCAGGGAAGCCCCCAGGCTCTTTATTTTGAAAATTCACTTAGGAAACACTACTATTGGAGTACTCAGTAGGCTACTGTGCTTCTGGCTATGACAGTGTACCTAGATGCTATCATGTATTTCAATGTTTTTGTGTATGTGCCGATGTGCATTAAAGTTTTTGGAATTTTATCTGTGGGAAGTGTTGGAGACCAAGGTTGAGGTTAGTTTCTCTAGATATGACTTCCATTTGCTTCTTCCAGGCAGCCGGATATTCTTCCAATCTAGGACCACTTAAACAAACTTCTTGGCCTGAGGTTTTGGGGGGATGCAAATACATTGTGAATTCCAGCCCCACCTTTCTTTGAGGTCAGTGTTAATACTATGAATCCTCAAGAGAGATCATTAACCATTTCCCCTTCCCAACCCCAAACCAAGACTATCTCGGTTTGTGGGCTGTAGCCTTTTCTAGTTCATCCACCAAGGTCAACACTTTTGAGGGGTCCCTGTTTTACGAGAGTAACTCCCCACCTTGTGCAATGTCTAGGCTTTGCCTTCTGCTTCCCATGTAAAGCCAACTAAAACTGAAGCTCTAGGCACCAGAGGTTAGTGAATACCCCCAGGAGGCATTCCAGCCATCAACTTGGTTACCTGTCTGGAGCTGTACTTTTCATCAATGTGGCTTTTCTTTATTAGCTAGTGAACTAGCTTTGCATTTTAAAGTATGTTTTTATGTTTCATTCAGCGTTTTTATGATTTGTACCTGGAGGTTGATTTGGAAGAAATCTAGTCTGCCATAACACAGGAAGCATTTATATCACCAGGCTGTGCTTTAAAATATAAGTTTTATTACGGTCACTGAAAAGATAGTTTGTATGCTCACAGATCCCAAGAGGAAGGGGCACACCATGCCATAGGGCGGAAGTGCCAGGATTGCTCAGGAGGCAGAGAGGGAGGGGAATATTGTGTCAGGAGCCTTTATTGTGGTTGCTTCAGGAAGTAATTGGTGAGACTAGGACAGGCTAGTTTGAATAATTCAGCAGGCTCTGTGGTGGAGGGGGTATTCCTGGTGGTTTGGGAGTCAGACCCTGGGATGATTAAGTTAGGGAAATAGGGGCTTGGAGAGGAAGAGCTCAGTAAAGTTGGTGGTTAGAAGTATAAGCTCTGTATTGGTTGGTCTGCATAAGAAAGGCACATTCACAGGCAGGTTATTTGCTATCTCTAGGAATTAGCTGACTCTGAGACAGGCAGTCCCTCCAGGGTTAGCAAGGCTCCAAGATGGCAAAAGCATCAAAAATACAGAATAAAAAGACATGAAAAATAAGGCTAATAAAAATACATTAGTAAATAAGTTGTCATTTATTTTTTACTAGTTATCTATATTCATTTCCATTTCATCTTCTGATAGAAAGTTACATATATATATATATATATATATATATATATTCCCTGAGAAATTGAGCTTCATTTACGTTCAATTCAATTTATTGAATATTATTTGAGTATAGATTCTACCTCCACTGGAATCATGAGCTACAATTTTAAGAAACAGCATTGGGACAGTAAAACATTTATGAATCAAATTCACTGCATACTTTCAAATATCTTATTTACCTGTTTCTTAGATGTTCATTTTTTCCCATTAATCTCTCCTGTTCCTTCTCACTATTTTTAAAAGACTCAAATTTAAAATTAAAAAATGAAGTCACAATTAAGACGTCTAATAACATATGGTCTTTGTTGGGAATTTGTAGGTATAGGTGATTGTAACTTCAAAAGATTCAAGTAGTACAACAAACCAACTTCCTCCTCGGTTTTCTACTTCAATCGAATGACAACTGCTTTTGATTATGAAGTTGAGAAGTTACCTAACATATTCCAGCCACATGTCAGATTTCCCTTCAATTGTATTTCTCCCCAGCAATGTTTTAGAAAAGCATTCTTGGAAGGCATGCTCCTTCTCATGTCTTGATTTGATCCATGCTGAAGATAAAAGCAGTCTCTCCTACAGTTCCATTGATTTTGCAGGGCATTGTGCCAAATTATCTGACAACACTTAAGCGATCATTATCCACATTTACATGTGGTCTAAGTGTGAGTCCTATTTGAGGAAGGCTTCCATGGAAAGGATGGAGACAATGTTTGTGAATCAATATATATAGAAAGACATACCTTTAGAAGTGACAAATCAAGACCACCATCCCTATGTTTGCCCACAGGCTCAATCCCAGTAGGATGGGATTTAGCACAAATACCAGGACTGCCAATGTAGTTGAAGTATTCTCTTTCCCTGCAGTGACCCAGTGTCTCTTCAAAGTTACAAACATTAATGTGGATAACGGTGGCGCTGGACTTCATGTATGAGATAAATTCTTGGCACTTGAGGCTTTAAATCATTTGTAACTGATGTGAGCAATCAGCCACTTTTCCACCAGCAAATGAATATTTCCCAAAGAGAACATCTAACCCTCCCAGATTTCAGACAATACTACAAAGCTACAGTAATCAAAACAGAATGGTATGGCATGAAAAAACAGATATATGGATCAATGGAACAGAATAGAGAGCCTAGAAATAAACCCACACACTTATGATCAATTAATCTTTGACAAAGGAGGCAAGAATATACAATGGAGAAAAGACAGTCTCTTTAACAAGTGGTGTTGGGAAACCTGGACAGCTACACGTAAATCAGTGAAGTTAGAACATTCCCTCACACCATACGTAAACTCAAAATGGCTTAAAGACTTAAATATAAGACATGACACCATAAAACTCCTAGAAGAGAATAGAGGCAAAACATTCTCTGACATAAATCATAGCAAAGTTTTCTTAGGTCAGTCTCCCAAGGCAATAGAAATGAAAGCAAAAATAAACAAATGGGACCTAATCAAACTCACAAGCTTTTGCACAGCAAAGAAAACCATAAACAAAATGAAAAGACAACTTACAAACAAAAAAGTTTGCAAATGATTCAACCGACAAGGGCTTAAGTTCCAAAATATACAAACAGCTCCTACAATTCAACAACAAACCCAATCAAAAAATGGGCAGAAGACCTAAATAGACATTTTTCCAAAGAAGACATACAGATGGTCAAAAGATAGATGAAAAGATGCTCAACATCGCTAATTATTAGAGAAATGCAAATTAAAACCACAGTGAGGTATCACCTCATACCAGTCTGAATGGCCATCATCAAAAAGTCTACAAATAATAAATACTGGAAAGGGTGTGGTGAAAAGGGAACCCTCCTGCACTATCGGTGGGAATGTAAATTGGTACAGCCACTATGGAGAACAGTATGGAGGTTCCTTAAAAAACTAAACAAAGAGTTACCATATGATCCAGCAATCCTACTCCTGGGCATATATCCAGAAAAGACAAAAACTCGAATTTGAAAAGATAATGCACTCCAGTGTTCATAGCAGCATTATTTACAATAGCCAAGACATGGAAGCAACCTAAATGTCCACTGACAGAAGAATGGATAAAGAAGATATGGTGTATGCATGCATGTATGTGTGTGTGTGTGTGTATATATATATATATAAAATGGAAAATTAGTCAGCCATAAAAAAGAATGAAATAATGCCATTTGCAGCAACATGGATGGACCTAGAGATTGTCATACTAAGTGAAGTAAGTCAAAGAAAGACAAATATCATATGATATCACTTATTGTGGAATCTAAAAAATCATACTAATGAAGTTATTTACAAAACAGAAACAGACTCACAGGCATAGAAAACGAACTTACGGTTACCGAAGGCAGGAGGGGGAGGGATAAATTAGGAGTCTGGGATTAGCAGATACAAACTACTATATATAAAATAGATAAAGGGCTTCCCTGGTGGCGTAGTGGTTGAGAGTCCGCCTGCTGATGCAGGGGACACGGGTTCGTGCCCCAGTCTGGGAAGATCCCACATGCTGCAGAGCAGCTGGGCCCATGAGCCATGGACGCTAAGCCTGCGTGTCCAGAGCCTGTGCTCCACAACGGGAGAGGCCACAACAGTGAGAGGCCTGCGTACCGCAAAAAAAAAAAAAAAAAAAAAAAAAAGATAAAAAACAAGGTCCTACTGTAGAGCACAGAGAACTATATTCAACACCTTGTAATAAACTATAATGGAAAAGAATCTGAAAAAGAATCTATATATCTATATCTATATTTGTATCTATATATCTATATCTAACTGAATCACTTTTCTGTACACCAGAAACTAATGCAACATTGTAAATCAACTATACTTCAATTTAAAAAAATGTTTTACAAAAAAAATCCTCTATTCTTTAGGAACACAGGCTCGTTCTGTTTCTTTGTTTAAGGCAACACAGAGAAATGCATGTTTGGAATGACTCTATTTGCTCTCTGGTAGGTTTATTGCTTGCACCCTGTGACAGAGGGAAGATTTCAGCTAAATGGCCTCATACACCAGACACTCAGGTAAGGCTATTCAGATACATACAGTTGAAACATCTCCTGAACAAAAGTCAAGGAATATTTTCTCATTTTCCCCTTCCAGTAATGACAAGTATGCTACAAGATGCCATGGAAAATGGAAGCAATCAAATGACTTTCCTTGGGTCTGTCTAGTATTATGGGGAGTAGTGGGGCAGGAGCAGATCGTTTTTAAGGTGGAGAAAGCATGGCTTGGACTAACTGTGATAAATTTAGGAGCCCCAGAAATCTTTCCAAAATAGTTTTTATATCGTCAGATGGTTTTCATTGTTTTTACTTGCTGAATGCTAGCTTTTCTTTAAAAAATCCCCAGACAACATAAATATGTTATCGTTTTGTAGAGTTAACAGTCTCTAAGCTTTTTGCGCTGTGCTTCCCATTGGTAAAAACTTACTGAACACCCACCTTCAATATATGAATCTATTTATACATTTTCTGAATGGACTATTAATATATTGCTTTCATTATAAAACATTAAAAACTTGAAACTTTCAAAGGATGAGACAAAGTTAAAATACCCAGTATTTTAAAATCTCCCTAATTGTGACAGTTTCACACTTTTATTAACCAACTCCTCAAAGTACAAAAATATCAAAATGACAATAAAGCATTTTGGTACACATTTTGTATATTATAAAAGCATGGATATTCACTTAGATATGTTCTTAATTTACATGTTCAAAATTCATAATATAAAAAGTCAGTAAAGCTAAATATTCACCATATTGCAAACAAAAACATAAATATATTAAAAAGCAACAAGTTAAAGCAAATCTATAAAAAGATAAATAAAAACATATATTATTCAAACAAAAATTTACAGGTAAAATAAAGCATTATCCAAAACTAACCCAAATATTAAATATAAACCAATACAGTATACATTAAGAACATTGAAAGTGGAATATATTTGATTTTTTAGAAGGCAATCCTAAAGTGTTATAATTGTTAGCACAAATTTGTTCCAGCTTCTGGAAAAGTTTTATGATTCTAATTGACAAATACTGAGAAGACAGATATAACTCTAAATGTTTTCCTTTGACTCTTTCCTCTCCAACTATCCCCTCTACTGTTTTATTATTTTGAGAACATATTAATCGTTTTTTTCAAGAACTGTAATTTTTTAAATGATGGTAAACCATACTTGTTGTTTTAAAGAAAGCTCTACTGATTCCTCTTCTGCTAGTTTGATCATATATAGACTGAGATTCCAATGGAGATTAAGTTCCCTGTATCAGTTTTAGTACTGTCAATTTATTTCCCTTTTGTTCAGGAAGTCTTTGAACTAGAAAAAGAATGATTCTTTTAATAGAAACTTTGCTTTTATTCCTCCTCTTGAGGGTTTTGAAGGTACTGAAGAACATTTCCTAAACAGATGTATCTTTATTTGATTTGAAATTTTAATATACTTTGTTACTCTCCAGGAATTTCTTAGGACAGAAATAATTCAGATTTTAGATATAAAATAATTATATTGGACCCCTCCCCCAAAATACTGACATTTCAACACTTGAGAAAAATACTGTTTACCAGAATATCAGAACACCAAAAACTTGTGTGACAATATACTTAAGGAAAAATTACCATTAATGTCAGTGAAATATATATTTATAGATGTTTTATCAATAGCATTCAATCATCAATGAATGTGGCTATAAAAGGATTCAGATCAAGAGTAGAAATTGAGAGATATAGATTTCTTATTTTTGTCTAGACTTTTCATAATATCTTTAATCAAGGGATTCTTTTTTTCTTCCAGTTTTAGTGAGATATAATTGACATACATCACTGTACAAGTTTAAGGTGTACAGCATAATGATTTGATTTGTATAAATCATGAAATGATTATCACAATAAGTTCACTGAACATCCATCATCTCATATACCCACAAAAGAAAAAGAAATAGAAAAAGAAAAAAATAGAAAGAAAAGAAATAGAAAAAAATGTTTCCTTGTGATGGGAACTCTTAGGATTTGCTCTCTTAACAACTTTCATATATAACACATATTAGTGTCAATTATATTTATCATGTTGTACATTGCATCGCTAATACTTGTTTATCTTATAACTGGAAGTTTGTACCTTTTGACTGCCTTCATCCAATTCCCCCTCCCCCCACTCCTGT
The DNA here is from genome assembly GCF_964270905.1 of Leucopleurus acutus. Taxonomy (NCBI): domain Eukaryota; kingdom Metazoa; phylum Chordata; class Mammalia; order Artiodactyla; family Delphinidae; genus Leucopleurus; species Leucopleurus acutus. The sequence continues at coordinate 55,704,243 of NC_139145.1, read as the reverse complement.
CTCTGGTAACCACAAATCTAATCTCTTTCTTTATGAGTTTGTTTATTTTTGAAGTATAATTGACCTACAATACTATGTTAGTTCCTGTTACACAACATAGTGATTTGATATTTCTATACATTTCAATATGATAGATCATAGTCTAATTATATCACCATACTAAGACATTACATAGCTGTTGACTATATTCCCCACACTGTACATTTCATACCTGTGGCTCATTTATTTTGCAACTGGAAGCTTGTACCTCTTAATCTCCCTCACCTCCTTCTTTTCCTCCCCCCACCCACTTCACCTATGGCAACCACCTGTTTGTTCTCTGTATCCACAACTCTGTTTCTGTTTTGTTATGTTTGTTCATTTGTTTTGTTTCTTAGATTCCACATATAAGTGAAATCATAGAGTATTTGTCTTTCTTTGTCTGACTTATTTCACTTGCTATAATATGATACCCTCTGAGTCCATTCATGTTACCACAAATGGCAAGATTTCATTCTTTTTATGGCTGAGTAATATTCCACTGTATATACATCTATGTATATATACACCACATCTTTATCCATTCACCTATCTATGGACTCTTATGGACACTTAGGTTGCTTCCATATCTTGGCTGTTGTAAACAATGCTGCAATGAACATAGAGGTGTATATATCTTTTCTAATTAGTGTTTTCATTTTCTTCGGGTAATTGACAAATACTGTCTAGCATTCAGGAACGGAACTGCTGGATCATATGGTAGTTTTATTTATTTTTATTTTTATTATTATTTTTTTTTTCCTTGGCCGCACTGCGTGGAGTGTGGGATCTTAGTTCCCCGATCAGGGATTGAACCTGTGCTCCCGGCAGTGTAAATGCAGAGTCTTAACCACTGATCCGCAAGGGAAGTCCCATGTAGTTTTATTTTTAATTTTTTTACGAATCTCCATACTGTTTTCCATAGTGACTGCACCGACTAACATTCCCACCAACAGGGTACGAGGGTTCCCTTTTCTCCACATCCTGCCAATACTTACTATTTGTTGTCTTTTTGATAACAGACATTCTGACAGGTGTAAGGTGATATCTCATTGTGTTTTTTTTTTTAAGATTTTTCTGATGTGGACCATTTTTAAAGTCTTTACTGAATTCGTTACAATATTGCTTGTGTTTTATGTTTTGCTTTTTGGGCGGCAAGACATGTGCGATCTTAGCTCCCCGACCAGGGATCGAACCCGCAGCCCCTGCATTGGAAGGTGAAGTCTTAACCACTGGACCGCCAGGGAAGTCCCTCTCACTGTGGTTTTGATTTGCATTTCCATGATGATTAGTGATGTTGAGCTTCTTTTCATGTGCCTGTTGGTCATCTGTATGTCTTCTTGGGGAACATATCTATGCAGATCCATTGTCCATTTTTTAATTTGCATGTTTATTCTTTAGATGTTGAGTTGTATGAGTTCTTTGTATTTTGGGGGTATTAACTCCTTATCAGACATATAATTTGCAAATATCATCTTTCATTCAGTAGGCAGGGTTTTCATTTTATTGATAGATTCCTTTGCTGTACAAAAAGCTTTTTAGTTTGACATAGTCTCACTTGCTTATTTTTGCTTTTGTTTCTCTTGTCTGAGGAAACATACAAAAAAAATATTATTAAGACCATGTCAAAGAGCTTATTGCCTATGTTTTCTTCTAGAAGTTTTATGGTTTCAGGTCTTACAATTAAGTCTTGCCTCCATTTCAAATTTATTTTTGTACATGGTGTGAGAAACTAGTCCAGTTGGATTCTTTTGCATATAGCTGTCCAGTTTTCCCAACACTATTTATTGAAGAGGTTGTCTTTTCCCCATTGTATATTCTTGCCTCCTATATCATAGATGAATTGCCCACTTAAGTGTGGGTTCATTTCTGGGCTCTCTGTTCTCTTCCATTGATCTATGTGTCTGTTTTTGTGTCAGTATCATACTGTTTTGATTATTTTGTAGTATAGTTTGAAATCAGGGATCATGATACTTCCAGCTTTGTACTTCTTTCTCAAGATTGTTTTGGCTATTTGGGGTCTTTTGTGTCTCCATACAAAATTTAGAATTATTTGCTCTAGTCCTGTGAAAAATGTCATTAGTATTCTGGTAGGGATTGCACTGAATATTGCCTTGGGTAGTATGGTCATTTTTACAATATTAATTCTTTCAACCCATGAGCACAGTATATCTTTCCATCCATTTGTGTTGTCTTCAGTTTCCTTCATCACTGTCTTGTAGTTTTCCAAGTATGAGTTGTTTACATCCTTAGTTAGATTTATTTCTAGGCATTTTATTTTTTTGATGCAATTATAAATGGGATTCTTAATTTCTTTTTTCTGATAGTCTGGTGTTAGTGTATAGTAATGCTACAGATTTCTGTATATTAATTTTTCAACTTTACCAAATTCACTGATGAGTTCCAGCAGTTTTCTTGGTAGCATCCTGAGGATTTTCTATGTATAGTATCATGTCATCTGCTAACAGTGACAGTTTTACTTCTTCCTATCCAGTTTGGATTCCTTTTATTTCTTTTTCTTGTCTGATTTCTGAGGCTAGGTCTTATACTACAATGTTGAATAAATGATGAGGATTAGCATCCTTGTCATGTTTCTGATCTTAGAGGAAATGCTTTCAACTCTTTGCCATTGAGCATGATGCTTGCTGTGGGTTTGTCATATATGGCCTTTATATGTTGAGGTATGCTTCCTCTATACCCACTTTGTTGAGAGTTTTTATCATAAATGGATGTTGAATTTTGTCAAAAGCTTTTTCTGTATCTACTGAGATGGTCATATGATCATATGCTTTGTGAGAGGGATTCTTTATATCGATAACTTTTCTGAGGCAGTATTCTATTTTGTGAGGGATACTCTATACAGAGCCAGATAATATAATCTCAAATTCACCAAACTAAATTGTGAAAACTGAAAGCCAATGCACTGAGGGTATTGTTTATGTGTTCCTAAATTTCACATGTTGAAGCTCTAACCACCAATGTAATGGTATTTGAAGGTGGAACGTTTGAGAGCTAATTAGGTTTAGATAAGGTCATGAAGGTGAGGCCCCATGATGGAATTAGTGTCCCTTTAAGAAGAGGGAGAGTTACCAGAGCTCTCTCTTTCCATTATATGAGGATATAGTGAGAAGGCAGCTGTCTGCAAGCCAGGAAGGGGGCCTTCACCAGAACTCAACCATGCTGGCACCCTGACATCACACTTCCAGACTCCAGAACTGTGAGAAATCAATTCCTGTTGTGTAAGCCACCCGCTCTATGATATTTCGTTATAGAAGCCTGTGCTGACTAATTCAGAGGGCATCAGTCAACTTCTTCGTGGGCCAAAAATCATCCTCTTCCCTTAGTATTCCTTGAACACGACAAGTGATAACCCCTGTAGAACAGACAGAATTAACCTACTGAAAAGGATAGGCAACAGACAGCATAGGGACCTAGATCTGGAAAGAGGTTAGGAATCATGTAGATGGGGGTGGAGTGGGACAGGAGCTGGGAACACCAAGGTGGATTAAATGAGGAAGGTGGGATCATACTTTAATGTACTTCAGGCACTCCTGCTGGGCCCATTAACTACACTTTGTATATACACAGGGCCATGGCCCAGCATAGCACTTGGACATTTAATCAAATGTTATTAAATTTAATTGAATGAAAAGAGTTGGAACCATTACATGACTAATTTAAGGCCCCAGGCTGGGTACTTTCAACAGACAGCCAGCATTTGGTGAGGGCTCAGTGCCTGCAGAGGTGGTGGTGCGGCCCCAGTTCAGAGGGTTGAAAGCTCCTTATTATTTGAGGGGCGGAGTAGGTGGAGGAAAAGCTAGAAATATCTTCACTGAGGAGCTAGAGTCTCAAATGAACTTAATAATGGTTAGAGATTTTCTTGTGTCTTTCTTTTCTTTTAAATTGGCCTTTTTTAATATAATGACAAATCAAATTAATTATAGCAAATTTAGAAAACTCAGCCCGTGTGCCACAACTACTCAGCCTGCGCTTTAAAGCCCACGAGCCACAACTACTGAGCCCACGCACCTAGAGTCTGTGCTCCACAACAAGAGAAGTCATCACAATGAGAAACCTGTGCACTGCAACAAAGAGTGGCCCCTGCTCGCTCGCTCGTCACAACTAGAGAAAGCCCGCACAGCAACAAAGGCCCAATGCAGACATAAATAAATAAATAAATTTAAATTAAAAAAAAAAAAAAAAGAATGACAGGAATCTGCAACCACACATGAGAAAAGGTAGAGTGGGAACAGAGTCTGGCTAACTGGGTCCTGAACTCATGCTCTGTGGTGTCAGGAGCCATGTTGAAGGTTCCAGGAGCCCGGATAGGTACTGAAGGCATAGATGCCATGAACACAGGAGCTGTTCACTTTGGAATGGCCCATGTGAACAATGAAAATCTCATGGGCACCACAGTGGACTGAAGAACAGAGCCCCTTCCCCATGCTTCAGGACTGCATTAACTCAGCTGGACTGCTGAATGCTGCCCATGCCACTATCCAGTAACAACTGATATTGGATTTCTTGTCAATCCTGACAAAGGGGATTCATTTAGATTGAGAAAAATAATATAGGTGAACTTCCTCACATTCTAATAATATGGAGGAAAGTTTTGAAAGGAATGATTGGTGGAAGAGTCTCCTCTTTTACTTCATACCCACTTTACAGATGAAGCCCAGAGAGGTCAAGTACCTTGCTCAAAGGCACACAGCCAGTAGTTGTTTTGAAAACAAAGCCTGTTCCCCATCTCCTCTGTGAGTTCTTCATTAATAAGCTCCCAGCAGGTAGGTCACACGTAGCAGATAATTAAGGTCACTGATGACCTCCTCTTTGCCCTTCTTTTTGTTCCAGAGAGCAGAGTGGCTTGTCTTCCCTAATCAGGGAACACGTGCCCTTTCAAACAGGTCTCCAAGGATCTTTGCTGAATAAATATGAACACCAGCAGTCATTCAGAACTGGACAGCAGCATAAGTGGTCCCAAATGCCAATGCTTTCATCTACGAAGTGTTTTCCCCAGTGTTAGGGTTGGCATTGTTCATCACTGTGCTTTAGCTGAAATGATACCTGGTAAGGCTTCCTGAGTGCTGAAAATTGCAAAAAGATAGATTTCATAATATATGAAGGAGCGTACCAGCAACAAGATGGAGATGTTAATAATAATCTTGCCCTAATTCCCTTCTAATTCTGGAAGTCATTATTACTGTGTACAGATTAAGAAGAAGCTAGCTAACTTGATGAATATTTGGCACATCCTGGAAGAGCAGTCTTTTTGATAGATGAATTACTCTGCCATTCACCAAGGTTTTCTTCAGCTCTCCAAACCCTTAAGAAGTACGAGAAAATGGGAAGGAAATGACCACCTGGGAAAACAGAGAAGCCTCCATTCTCTACTCTGGATCTCACCCCTCTGCCAGCTTTCAAAATGCGTACACACAGTTGTTTCCCTAGAGCAGGCAGCACCTTTTTTATATCTTTCATTTAGAACATTTCCAGAGGGAGAGTAAGGAGGATCCTGGGGACTTTACAAAGCCTGCATTCATTTTATAGATAAGAAAAACGAAGCCTAGAAAAATGGAAGGGTATTCCCAAGATGCTTTGGCTATTTACAGGACTGGAAACAGGAACCCAAGTTTTATCCCTTCTCCAAGTATGGAGTTTTCATCCTACAGTAAGTTGGCAGTGCAGGGTCTTAGGGTCTCTGTGGCCCAAAAGATCTCATAATAGGCAAACAGTGACAAAGTATTTCAATCAACAGTTTTGGTCTCTGTGACGACATGCCAGCACTTTACTATTTTCTCCAATTGGTTTGTTTGCTTTATAAGAATTTTCAAAAATTCCGTTTTTACTGAAGATGCCAGGAAATTGAAAGGTTTATTTAAAGGGAGCTAATACTTATTGAACACTTATTGTGTGCCAGGCTAGGTCTACACTGTGTTAGCTCAGTTAATCCTCACAACAACTTTATGAGGTGGGTTGTATTTGTATCCCCAGTTTGCTGATGAGGAAAGAAACTTAAGGAACTTTCCCTGGGTCATACAGATAGCAAGCGGCAGATCCAGAGTAAAACCCCTATTTGCCTGATCCCAAAGCCCATGCATTCATTTTCTATTGCTGCATAACAAATTATCACAAATTTAGTGATATACACAAATCCATTTTTGGATTACAGATCTTACAGTTCTATAGGCCAAGAATCTGGGTGAGTTTGGCTGGGCTGTGCTCAAGGTATTTATCACAAGGCCAAAATCAAGGTATAGGCTGGCTGGGCTCTTATCTGCGAGCTCTGGGGAGGCATCCACTTCCAAGATCATTCAGATTGTTGGCAGAAACCAGCTGCTTATGATGGTAGCACTGGGGTCCCTGTTTTCCCACTGGCTGTCAGCCAGAGTCTGATCTTTGCTTCTAGAGACCACCTGCATTCCCTTTCACTTGTCCCCTCTATCCTTAAAGCAGCAAGGGCATATCCTGTCCTTCCCATGCTTGTGCAATTACATCAGGCAGCCTAGGTAACCTCTGTATCTTAAGATCAAGTGACATGGAACTTCACTTACACCTGAAAAATCCCTTCACAGCAGTACCTCGATTGTGTTTTACTGAAACTAAACAAAAGGGACAGGAATCTTAAGGAGTGAGGGATGACATAGGCTCAGGGTTAGGTGATAAATAGGGTGAGAGAGGAGGAAGTAGTGAGGCCTAGGGAGAACCAGCTCCTATGATGTTCCAGCCACAGGGAGCCGTCACTATACACCTCACTCCATTGCTACCACTTTGGAAAATTAAAGCAGTATTAATAGATCTGCCAATTTTTCAAGGTCAGAAATCTGGATTGTTATGTGAAATCATTCAATTAGAAAAAGTTTACACTGCTTTAAAAATAAAACCCACCTAAGGACTTACTGTATAGCACAGGGAGCTATACTCAATATTTTGTAATAAGCTATAAGGGAAAAGAATCTGAAGAAGAGTGTGTGTGTATATATATATGCATATATATATATATGTATTTATATATAGAGTATATATACTATATATTTTTATATATAGTATATATATTTATATATACTATATATAAATATATATAGTATATATACTCTATATATAAATACATATATACTATATTTATATATAGTATATATATTTATATATACTATATATTTTTTTATATATAGTATATTTAATATATATATACTATATATATATAACTGAATCACTTTGCTCTACATCTGAAACCAATACATTGTAAATCAACTCTACTTCAATAAAAAAACAGATTATATATGTATAACTGAATTACTTTGCTGTATACCTGAAACTAACACAACACTGTAAATCAACTATACTTCAATTAAAAAAACTCATCAATTAAAAAAAAAAAAAACCATCTATCCTCAGCTAGGTAGGAGCTTCAGGCCAACAGTTAGAAACTAAACAAATTCTGTGACCATGACTGTTTTCTCCCTGATTCCTTAATCCAGTCACCTGAAGTGTCCTCACATCTATAGCCCTGTTTTTGCTCACCAGTCCTGGGCTCGCCATCTTGGTACCATCCACACAGCTACTCACCACACTCCGAAGGGTTTTCCAAAGACAGATGATCTTCAGAGTTTAACAAAGTCTTTCTTAAGCACCTGGGGTAGGGCTTCTCCAGATGGTCCCGAAGACAAATTCTCTGTTCTCTTACAGATAATCTGCACAGACTGACCCCAGAATACCCCTTTCCAGGTTGTTGCTTGTCTGCCTGCCCCACTAGACTGTAAGCTCAAAGAAAGCAGGACCCAACCATGCCTTATTTGAGTTGACATCCCCTTACTTGAAGTAATTGTCTAGACTCACTTAGTAATTATGTCTTGAATGAATAAAAGGCAGTCTGCAACGCTGAGCACTATCTATATGCTGCTAAAAGTTTACTGGATATCCTGGGTCTACATTCAGAACTGAAATCACAGGGCAACAGTGTTTACTTGAGAGTCTAAATACAGAAATTAATCAAACAATGGAGCTACTGTTTAAATGTCTTTTGAATGGACATTCATTTTTAAAAGTTATTATTGATATGATAATTGGAAAGGAATCTTCTGTGGGTAGGACACAGTGGAGGTGTGCTCTATTGAGCTACGAGGGAGCAGCTAGAGTTGTCACCCAGCCTAGTACGTGGTACAGCCAGGGTGGACAGAGTAGGATGGATCGTAAAAGACGAATGCTAGTAATGTGGTAACTCCAACAGTCCCTGGTTATTTTATATCTCAACAGGTAAAAAAAGAGTTTAAAGGCATTGATTTACAATTATGTATATAGACATTCTATACCCTATTCCTTCATCCTTATAGTAGAAGAAAACCCTAAGGGGACGTCTAGAACATAGTGAGGCCTAGACCACCTGTTTTCTATCACCTTGTTCCTTTGGAGCTAACTCCAGTAATATCGTTAATCCAAAGCAGATCAGACCCTGGACGTTCCAGGAAACCAAAATGCTACGGTTCCTTGTCCATGTTTCTGGGACGTCATCTCGTGCCGTGTACATGAAGTAGTCTCTCTCCAGTCATGGTCACTGCTATGGAAACTCTTCCTAGTACAACAAGAAGGCAGTTTACAGCTGCCCCAGTCTTGGCCCTGCCAGAGATACTCCATTTCACTCTAAGTAAATACCTGTTCATGCTACCTCCAAATATAGTTGATGTCTATACTTCCCTGTAAAAACAAACACCAGTAGAGCATTCTAGTAGAAAGCTCACCTACCTGGAGTCAAAAGACATTGTCCAGTTCCATCTCCTATTAGCAAACTCTGTGATCCTGAGGAAATTACCTAATCCCTCTGGGTCTCATTTTATTCATCTGTAAGATAGGGTTCCTTTCAACTATAAACATGTATGTCACCTACTTTTATACTGATAAGAAATGGTCTTATTTATATCAGTACTTCCTTACTTAGACTGTAGGCATGGACACTTTCTACATGGAGTAATTTTCTTTGTAAAGAACCCAGACTAGTACACATAGAGTCCGCACATCTCTGAAGACCAAATAAACCATAGGTGAAACATAAAACTACACGGTTGCTCTATTATTCTACACTGCAAAGGATAGTTTATTTGGTTATATGGGATTTGCCTTCCATGTTTCTCCTGATTTAAGAAAAAAAGAGCTACATAATTATGTAAAGAAGAAATCGATTGCTTCTAAAACCTTCAGCCATAAAGAGTGTTTTGTTTTGTTTACAAACATGCAAAAACCCTTTAATGTTTAAGCTTAGGGAGCAAGAAGACAGAATTTCACTGCGAAAAAAATACTAGATAAATTCATCAAACAACACACACACACACACACACACACACACACACTATCCATCCATCCATCTGCCAAACTCCATCAATTTCATTCACTCCTCTGATCTCTCCCAGGACACGCTGGAACTCAACTCTCTCCTTTGCTGAGCTTTTCATGTGATATGGATAACAAAGAAATTAGACTACATTGTAAACATGATCTTACAAAACCAGAATCTTGACATGTAACCAAAAGTTTACGAAGGGTGAAGAGGAATGTTCTTAATGGAAGGGGCCAACAGTAGGGGTGTAGCCAAGCTGGGACAGGGAAATCTGTATTTGAGAAATGAAGTGCCTTCCTCTTTCCCAGGAGAGTAACAGTCTGCCCTAGTGGTCTCCAAACAGGGGAGTGAATGGCTCCAGGGGGTGTGCCATGATGATCCTCAGAGTGTGAGAAGAAAATTCTAGAAAATATTAGAACTTCCATTTGCACTTATTTGTATATAAAAATAAAAAGGAATCAAGACCTACTGATATTTATAACACAGATTGACATAAGCATCTTCATTTGGTCAGTCCAATGTCTCACATACAGTGACACTGATCTGGTTAAGGGAATTTTTGAAGCTTACTATTAAGTACTTAAACTAAACTGACCTTTACAAAATGGACAAATGACAATTTTGTAAAGAGAATTTGGAAGATCACATCAATAATTCAAGTATATTAATGGCAGAACTGACATTTCTCCTACTTCTGGCATGAGTTCTTTTTTAAAAAATTAATTAATTAATTTATTTATTTATTTATTTTGGCTGCATTGGGTCTTCGTTGCTGCGAAGCAACCTACATGGGCTTTTTCTAGTTGTGGCGAGCGAAGCAACCTACATGGGCTTTTTCTAGTTGTGGCGAGCGGCACGGGGCTACTCTTTGTTGTGGTGCATGGGCTTCTCATTGCGGTGGCTTCTCTTGTTGTGGAGCACGGGCTCTAGGAGCATGGGATTCAGTAGTTGCAGCTCAAGGGCTTAGTTGCTCTGCGGCATGTGGGATCTTCCCAGACCAGGGCTCGAACGCGTGTCCCCTGCGCTGGCAGGCAGATTCTTAACCACTGCGCCACCAGGGAAGTCTCTAGCATGAGTTCTTAATGAGCCACATATTTAATTTGTTCTTTCGATGCACAATTTGATATTTTAATAACAAGTGAGAAAATAACTGCTTCTCAAAAGACACTCATGCTAAGGAAAGAGCATTTTGAAAATAAATATTTGGAAATGTTTTTGTCATGATGTGATTTCTTGCTGAAAATATGTGTGAACATGTCTCCTTTAAAAATTCTCATATCTGTACACTTAAACCTGTTTACTGTTGATATGTGCATGGCCAGTTCTGCCCTGCCCTCTAAACAGAATTTATCTACTATATTTAAATCTACCCAATACTTTCCCCAAATTCTCTACTCCTAATCTAAGCATTCTATTTCATTCTTGCCCTGTTTTTCTAACCTGTTGTAAAAATCTTCCAACTAAAGAATTGATTTCAACAAAACCTTTTTTTATTTAAAAGAATAAATTATTAGCATCAGAGGAGATGGAAATTTGTCAGATTTCAATAAAAATTTTTACATAATTAGTGGGTAGATATGAAAAAATGTGTATCACAGTTCAATAATGCCAGTCAATAATATCCTTCCTCCATTTGGTTCTACAAATCTTTTGGTGCTATCATTTTCAACTATGATAGGAACTATAGAAAATAGAATTAAATTAAAATCACTCTAGTGGTTCACTTTATCACAGATAATTAAACCGAGATCTTAAAAAATAAAATAAATAATGAAGCTTGGTCAATGACACTTCTCTCTCTAAAAGTATTATTAATGATATGTTTAGGAAGAGCAAGATGGCTGCTTTTACACTGCTGTATTAATATTAAATAGTATTTATTTCCTTTTTATCTTGTCCTTTTTAATAGGTACTTTGTGTACATTTTCTAAATACATAATATATTAGTGCCAATATATTAGAGGTATATACTGTACTATTCTATAACAGTACCTTAAATAATTTTAATTTATTAGTAAATAAATTTATAGTGAGTATGACCTATTTTTTAAAAATTGGTAGATGTGTTATCAAAAGAATTTAGAGACCAAAGATCTAGATGACAAGAGTTATATGCATGCTCTTAGCCTCTTTCCTGCAATTAAAGCAGAAAAACCGCCTTACAGTTGACCCTGGAACAATACAGATTTGAACTGCAAGGTCCACTTACAAGTGGATTTCTTTCAGTAAATACAAACTACATGATCCCTGGTTGGTTGAATCTGCAGATGTGGAACTGCAGGTACAGAGGGATGAGTAAAAACTTACATGTGGATTTTCAACTGAGAAGAGAGGTGGTGCTCCTAACTCCCTCATTGTTCAAGGGTCAACTATGTATTACAGGCCAAGTCCTACCATTGTAACAATGATACCTTCTGTGATGAGGATGTGTATCTACTTTTAGACCAGTTCAAAAACACAGTGGATTTATGACCTTTGAAATATCCTTAGATATTAGTGGAAGTCCAGGCAAAAATGGTTAATAAAGACAGTTCCTTAGAGGTTCTTGCAATGAATTCCAAAATACTTCTTGCTCATGTATTCAAGTTTGAGCAGAGCACATGGTGTTGGGTAAGTTCAAAACTAGGCTCTCAAAAAAATAATGCTCTTTCTGTAGATTCTAGAATAAACTGTTAACAAAGAAGACATCTTTCTTTTGTAGGCTTCAGCAGCACCTCTGCTTCCCCTGCTCCAAAAATTTTATTTGAAACATCATTTGACATATCCAACTGAGCATGCCAATACCAGCGTAGTGCTTGATCTATCCTTAAGAGCTGCCTCAAGATCCTCCCCTCCCACCCTGAGTGCCACCAACTTCACATCACTGTCATTCTATAATATTGATATTTCTCTACACTTTTTGGAGGCCAGAAGCAGGAAAATGTAGCTCAAAGATCTCACCTTAAGGTCAGATGTTGCCCAGAGCTCCAGAGACAGTCTCTCTAATGACAGGCTTAGTATTTAACCTGAATTCATTTCAGGTGTGTCTCCAATGGTTTGTAATTATAAGAACCGGAAGCATTTCTTAAGCATTAACTATATGACTGCTAAGCACTTTCCATGTATTTTCTCATTTAACCTTATTATTATGATACTATTATTATCCTCATGATAAAATGAGGAGATTGAGGCCTGGAGAGGTTAAATAACTGGCTCAAGTTACACATCTCGTAAGTGGAAGATCCAAGGCTCAAATCCAGGTTAGACCTGAGAGCCGGATTCTTGGTAACAATGCTCTTCAGTCTTTTCTAAGATTTGTTTTTCTCCTTGGCTGATAGTTTACATGACAAGTGTTAAATTAAGGCCAACTACTTTTCTTCCTCCTGGACTCTTTCTACTTTCAAACTGTCAATTTTTTTAAAAAACCTATAGATAATTTTTTTATCAACATACTTTCTATTAAAAAAAGATAATTAAAAATCCATTAAAAATCAATTTCTGCTTAGAATCTGTAAGATATTATACGTTTCAAAAGGGAGCTGTGAATCTGAACAGGCAACCTACTGTGTGATTCCGACCATATGACATTCTGGAAAAGGCAAAACTATGGATACAGTAAAAGATCAGTGGTTACAATGGTTTTGGGAGGAGAAAGGGAAGAGCAGGTGAAACATAGGAGATTTTTAGAGCAGTGAAACTATTCTGTATGACACTATCATGATGGATACCTGTTATTAAACATTTATCAAAATCCATGGCATGTACAATGCAAAGAATGAACCCTAATATAAACTGTGGACTTTGGTTAATTAAAAAAAAGTGGAGGGATTTGTGGCCTCAAAACACTCTTGAGAAAATAGACAAGTCACATACTGGAAGAAAATGTTCACAACAAGTATATCTGCCAAAGTCTGCTGTCTAGAATATATGAAGAACTTCCACAACTTAATAATAAGACAAACAATGCAATTGAAAAATGGACAGAAGATTCAAGAGACAATCCACATATTTGTTTTCACATTTTTGCGTAAAGAAGACATGCAAATGGCCAACAGGCATATGAAAAAGTGTTCACATCCTTCATCCAGGAAAAGCAAATTCAAACCGTAATGAAATACCACTACACACCTACTAGAATGGCTAAAATGTAAAATACTGACAATATCAAATACTAGAGCAATTGGAATTCTCATATATTGCTGGTGGGAGTGTTCAATGGAATGACCATTTCAGAAACCTCACAGTTTCTTCAAAAGTTGAGCATACATATACTCTATGACCCAGCAATTCTACTCCTATTTATCCAAGAAAAATAAAAACATATGTACAGCAAAAGCCAAATAAAACTGTTCATAGCATCTTTTTTCATAACAGTCCCAAGCTGGAAACATCCCAGATGTCCATCAATAGAATGGATTAGTAAACTATATATTTTCCTATAATGAAATCTTACTGTGCAATAAAAAGGAATCGGCTACTGATACTTGAAATAACATGAGTCATTTTCAAAAATATTATGCTAAAGAAAGAAGCAAGATGCAAAAGATGACATACTATAGGATTCAGTTTATATGAAACTTTGGAATATACAAAAATATCATATAGTGATAAGTAATAGGATTAGTGGTTGTTTCTGTTAGGGGGATTGTCTGGGCAGGTACACATGTGACTTCTGGGTTGATGGAAATGTTCTGTGTCTTGATAGGAGCACAGTCTTCAAAAGAGTATGTGTTTATCAAAACTGATTGGACACGGGCTTCCCTGGTGGCGCAGTGGTTGAGAATCTGCCTGCTAATGCAGGGGACACGGGTTCGAGCCCTGGTCTCGGAGGACCCCACATGCCGCGGAGCGACTAGGCCCGTGAGCCACAACTACTGAGCCTGCGCGTCTGGAGCCTGTGCTCCACAGCGGGAGAGGCCGCAACAGTGAGAGGCCCGTGCGCCGCAATGAAGAGTGGCCCCCGCTTGCCACAACTAGAGAAAGCCCTTGCACAGAAACGAAAACCCAACACAGCAAAAATAAATTAATTAATTAACTCCTACCCCCAACATCTTCTTTAAAAAAAAAAAAACTGATTGGACAGCACACCTAAGATATGAACATTTCACGTGTAAATTACACTCCAATAAATAAAATTGTGAGGGCTTATTCTTTAATCTGTGATCAGAAGATACACTGGGGTAGTTATGGTGGTGGTGTTGTGGGATGCTTTACAAATGGAGATACATGTGTGTTAATCACTCTTTGCTGTATCCTTTTCATTGATTTCTCAGTGAGGGAGGAGTAATTGCCTCCAGGGTCCTGTGAATTACAGACCAGAACAGAAAGAGTAGCGAGGCTCAGCCTGTGCCAACAAGACATCAGCAGTACTTAACGTGGTTTTCAATTTCATTTCCTGCCCTGATTTAATGCTGCATATTGTAATTTCATAGAGTTTAATAAACAGCAGCAGGAGAGGCTGACATTACCATCAAGGCACAAGCCTCCAAATATAAATGGTGGTGATAAAAATAAATTAAAAGTAAATTAATGCCTAAATAAAGGTTCCAAGTACCAGGCTTCTGAGGAATTCGTGGATATAGATTGTTACATCATGAGAATACTTGGAAAGTGACGTAATCTGTGGCCTTTGGTCAAGGGAGAAAATGAAACTAGAACAGTATCATTAATTTATTCTTCAGACATAAGAATTGCCCCGTAAAGAGAGACCAAGTCTGTTTTATGCCATGTAACCAACTGAAAAATAAAATCAATTATACTGAATACAAATGAGTTATTCTTGTATTTAACAGTATCATATAAAGGGGTGGTAAAGTTTTCCTAACTGAGAACGTATTGTACTGGTGAGATAGAGTGAATAGGGCAGTATTATCCACATTTTTGTAGACACAGTCAGTTGCATACATGGTATTTCTTCCCTTTCCTCAACTTCTTCCTTCCTACTGCATCCCTAATTTTGCTTGGATATCCACCCTCCTTAATAGTGTCACCTGCTTCAAGGGAGAACGGATGCTGACTGGTCAAGTTACTCATGCAGTTGATTTAGATCAGCATGTGAGGCAGGCCAATGAGCCAAGAGCAGAAGTCAGTTAGGGACTTTCTGGGAAATGGTCTTTCTTATTTGAAAATTTTATAAGGACAAGTTCATTATTAGACATTTTCAGTGTCTGCGTGGGACAGCTGAAACTGTGCCAATCGTACTGAGACCACAGGCAAGGAATTAGCAGAGGACAAATCAGACAAGCTGAGGAAGAAGAACAGGAGAAGGAGGGGCTCCTAATGACGTCATGAGCCACAGGACTAATGAACTCTGGAGTTAAGCTCCTTGAGAATTCTTGTTAGCAGAAACCATGCCTTCATTAGTATTCAAGCCAATTGAAATTGAGGTTTTCTGTAACTTGCAGCCTGACTGCACCTGATAGTCAAACTACTATTTAGCTATTTTAGGGGTTGCCCCCCAAATAATAACATCAACCCAAAGGGAGAAGGAAGATGCTATGCTCATTTTAGTACACCACCACCAACCATCTAGTGAATATCTATTAATTTCCATTTTCTTGGCATCTTAGGAGAACTTATTGTGTTCTGAGTTCCACTCTCTTGAAGTTGATTGTCCAAGGAGAAGATATTCCTCCACTGTGACAAGTTCTCCTGTCTCTTAATTAATTAAAAGACATTTAAGGAAAGAGTGGCAAGAGTAGCAAGCCTTTACACTAGTGTTCAAACTTGATAAAGAAACTAGAGAATACTGACAATTATTTACCAGATAATGAAGGGAAGTCAGAGAAATTCACTATTTTGTTAAATCTTTTATAAAACATTAATGAGGAAATGAGAGAATCCATACTGTGAAGGTCTATTTTTAATCATTAGGCACCTGACAATGTGAAAGTTTCTTACTTGAACTAGCATATATTTTTCTTAACATGTAATATATATATACACACACACACATACACATACAAGCTCCAAATTATATGAAAATGTGAATGCTTAGTGTATATTATGCACTTGTACATGCATGTATTCTCTTACACATGTATACAGAAACATTAAACAGACATGTAGACACATGTATGTAAACACATGTAGAAAGGTCTGGAAGGATATACAAACTATGACTTCTTCTCTGACTGTTACAGCAGTAGAGATAGATTGAGGAAGACAGATTGATGATCTCTAGTAGTTTGACTGTATACTTTATATAAAAAAACACAGATTTTGTTTGATATATATATAAAATGCTTGTAAGTACAAAGAGCCTTAAAAATGTTCATACTTTTTGACTTAATTTCTCCTTTGTGAAGTCATCCTATGAAAATAATCTTAAATGTGGAAAAGACTTACAAAGTTATTTTCTACAGAATTATTTATAATAGAAAAGTATGTAAAACATCTTTATAATCATAGTAGATTCTTATTATGGAATATTTAGCTATTAAAATGGTAGTTATGAAGAATTATTTGACATGCAGAAATACAGAAGCTAAAAAAGGAAAAAATTCAGGATGCAACTGTATATGTACAGCATTATCTTAACCATGTAAGAAGGCTAAAAGTTTTGAAAATATATGCCAAAATTATATTAATATTTATCTCTAGGTTAATAGGGCTTGGATTTTTTCTTCTTATTTATAATTTTCTGTGTTTTCTACAGTGGATCTAATATTAAATTTTAAAAATGTATTGTAAGAAATATAAGAACTTATATTTGAATTAAACACTACCAAGCTTAAACTAATTAAAAAGTACATATATTAAAATGGGGCCATTCAAAATGAATGTAGAGCATTTTAAAATATAGATGAAACACGTTTCAAAAACTGATTGTACAATATATGAAACCACAGTAACAACCTCAAAAAATTTTAAATACTGAAATATATTTTCCCTGAATATAACACAATAAAATTAGAAATTAATAACAAAGGATGACAAAAATAATAATCACTTGAAAATTAAAACCAACGTTCAAAATAAGTCTTAAAGATGTAATCTAAATTAAAATTATAAGCTCTTTGGAAATGATTTATAATAAGAACACTTCATGTTAAAACTTGTGGGCTATGGTCTAAGTGGTATTCAGTGGAAAATTTATAGCTTTTTATGCATTTATTAGAAAATGAGGAAGAATGAAAATAAATCAGAATTTAGTGCAAGAAAGTAGCAAAAGAACATAGACTCAAAGAAATAAAAGATAAGTTACAAGGGCAGAAGTAAATAATTTTTTTAAAACCTTGAATTTACGAAGTTAGAAGAATTATTCGATAAAATAAAATCTTATCTGACATCAAAATTTTGGCAAATCCAGTTAAGGAAAATTCAAAGACACAAATAAACCACTTTGGAAATGAGATAAAGGACATAATTTCAGATACAGAGATTTTAAAAATTGTATCATCGCATATAAAACTTTTTAAAACATATTTAAAAATTGGGATGAAATGAATATTTTCCAGGAAAAGAAAATGACCCAAATTGGCCACAAAAGAAGTAAAAAACTTGAATAGACAAATAATCACAGAAGAAATCATAGACGAAACTATGTATGTATGTATGTATTCTGATAACTTCCTTTTAAAACAAATTCACCAAACTCAAATGGTTTTACAAGAGATTTCTTTCATAACAGATAATTTTCCTTCCTTGAAAAAATTGTTCTGAAGCTTAGAAAAATATGGAAAACTTTCTACATCAGTTTATGGAACTAGCATAGCCGTGAAACCAAAATTTATTTATGAATATCACATACATAAAAACATTCTATGCCCTTGTCACTTATGAATATACATTTTTTAAAAAGCTAAATAAGCTACTAGCAACTGATATCAAGAAGTGCATTTAAAGAAAAAGACAGCACCATCTTGCTGAGTTTATACCAAGATAAACAATCCCAAGTATGATTCAATCTAGGAAATGTAAATGTAATATAATAAAATATAAAAATGTAAATGTAAAGATTTGCTGTACCGTATCTACCAGAAACCTACAAGTGTAAGTATCTTATTTAGTAGTCAGGTGGTAGAATTATGTTCTTTAAAGCAAATGAAATATAAGGACGATTATTATCATCACTGCATTCGGTATTGGACTGGAGTCAGTAACCAATGTAATAAGATATTTATTTGTAAAAGAAAAGGGGATCCTATAATTATTTCCAGATCTTTTGATCATTTACCTAGAAATGATCAATTGATCTGAATCCCCTTTTCAGAGAGAAACATCTCCATTCCACCACAGCAAAATCTATAAACTTATCTGTAGAGGTACTCATATTTTCTGTTTTCTCGCAAATTCTGACAGAAGGTATGCCTCTCCTCTTATCAAAGATCACTCCCATTCCACTCAAGCCCTGGGTCTCCTCCCTTCTCTTCTCGCAAAGACTCTGCTCATGCATTTTTCTCCTCCTCCCTCTCCTGCATCTTTGATTTTTTTCCTTCCTTCTGGATTACTTACTCATTTCAGCAGATAAAGAAGCTCTGATAGCTAAAATCTTTTGAACAAGCAAACCATTCTTTGCCTCCCTATGCCCTTCCTGCAACAACTTCATCTATTCACTCCTTTTGCAGGAAAACTTCTTTAAGGAGTTAACTGTCCACTCCAGCTGCCTCCACTCCTCATCTTCCATTATTATTCAAATCATTCCAACCCGGCTTTCACCCCAACCTGGCTTTTACCCTCTGGCTTTCACTGAAGTTGTTTTTATTTTTTTATTTTTTTTTTTAAGAATAAATTTATTTATTTATTTGTTTGTTTTTGGCTGCGTTGGGTCTTGGTTGCTGCGTGCGGGCTTTCTCTAGTTGCGGCGAGCGGGGGCTACTCTTCGTTGCGGTGCACGGTCTTCTCATTGCGGTGGCTTCTCTTGTTGCAGAGCACGGGCTCTAGGCGAACGGGCTTCAGTAGCTGTGGCCCACAGGCTTAGGTGCTCCACAGCATGTGGGATCTTCCCAGACCAGGGCTTGAACCCATGTCCGGCATTGGCCGGTGGATTCTTAACCACTGTGCCACCAGGGAAGTCCCTGAAGTTGTTTTTATGGTCATCAACTCTGCTGCTTCTTTCGCAACTTCTTAGCAGCGCTTGATGGCATTCTTGGAGCTCTCTCCTTAAAACTCCATCCTCTCTTGGCCTCTGTGACATCACTCTTTTCTGCAATTCCTCCTTCCTCACTTTCTCAGGCTCCTTTGCTATCTCCTACTCCTATAGTTTTCTATGGGTTGCTGTCTCTTCCTCTCGTAACTGACATCTAAATGCCACATTGACTGAAAGCTTGTTCTTCTTTCTTCTCTCCCTACATTATCTCATCTGGTCCTACGTCTTTAAATTCTATCTACATGCTTCCAAATTCCAAGTTTATGTCTCTAGGACTGACTGTTCCCTTGAGCTCCAGACGAATCCATGCAACCATCTATTTGACGTATTCATTTGGATGTCAACTCCATGTTTCAAAGTAAACATTTCCCAAACAGAATCCTTGATCCTCCCTCTACCTTGACAAAACACTATTCCCCAGTGTTCGTTACCTCAGAAAATGGCACCACAATCCACCCAGTTACTCAAGCCAAAAACCTAATAATCCTCTCCATTAAATGCACCAGTGAGTCTGATTCATTCTACTTCATAGTATATCTTGAATGCAACCATTTCTCTCCATCCACTGCCGGCAAACTAGTCAAGCCACCATCACCTTGTTACCGAAACACAAGTCCATGTGCCCGATGCACAGTGAGGCCAAACAATACCAGAACACCGGAGACTGGAACAGAGAAAGGTTCTAGTGCAGGGCCATGCAAGAAGGTGGGTGCTCCTGCCTTATAAAAACAACCCAACCTCCCTGAAAGCTTTCAGCAAAGCCCTTCTATAGGTAAGGTGAGGGAGGGGTGTGGTTAGTTGCTGCAAACTTCTTGGTGTCAGATCCTTTGTTCTCGAGGTCAGGTCAAAGTCAGGTAACGGTGTTGTGCAAATCTCCACCAAACAAATATTACTCTCTGTTCTGACAAGACAGGGGAAGGTCCCAAGGCACAACTTTCACCCTTCGAGGTCCAGGCCTGGCTGAGAGAAGGGGGTCCCTGCGGGCGCTGGTGGGGGTGGTGGCAGTTACCCTGCCCCGGAGCGTTCATCCAGCACCCAGTCTGGGTCCTCCTGCCAGTGTCCAGGCCTGGCTGAAGAGGCAGAGCTCAGTTGGCTCCTTCAGGGCCAGGTCCCCAGATCCTGCCCAGCTGTCAACGCTGAGGGAGCCAGGTCCCCAGGACCCAACGGACCCTCAGGCTCCTCAGGCCCCCCAAACAGTGGGGGCCAGGGCCCCAACACTGTGTCCCATGCAGGCTGCCGCTGCCATTAGGTTGCACAGGCAGGGCTGGGGGAGAGGGTCACCGCTGCCCTAGGGCCTGGGCCTGGGCCTGGCCAGTGGGCGGTCTTGGCGAGGGCTCTGGAGCCCTGCAGGACACAGCCCCAGCCTGTTCCCTGGGCCCCCCTCACACCCCCCTCACCCGAGGGCGGGTGAGCTGGAGGGCCCTGGGAGAAGGCCGGGATCTGCCTCTTACCTCACTCCCTACCTGATGACCCGACCCCTGGCTCAGTGCCCCTCTAATGACTGCTCATTGACAGCTGCTCACTTGGGGGCGGGGTCCACTGCACCATCGACCAATGGCTGAGTGGCCCACTAACGGTTGGGCCATTTACAACCTCCTCCTACTTTTACTCCTGCTCACTGGAAGCTCTTCCTCCACATAGTCTGAGCAATTGTTTTAAAACATAAATCAGCTGGCTGCACTATTCTGACCTTTTAATAGCTCCAAACTACACTTACATTTGGACTCCTTGTCCCAGCCTAAAACACCTCATATTATATGGGTTCCTATCTACCTCTCCCAACTCCCACTTTGTCCACTCCCACTCCAGCCACTTGGATTTACTTTCTGTTCCTTGGACTGCCAAGCTCTTTCCAGCTTCAGGGCTTTTGCATTTGCTGTTTACTCTGCCTGGAAAGCTCCTGACATGGCTGAGTCTCCGGTCTCCAGCACCATCTCAGAGAAGCGTTCCTTGGTAATACTTAGAGTGTGCTACTCCCTCTCTGTTACATCATTCTCTTTTATTTCCTTCACAGCATTACAGTTCTTGTGCTTGTATATTTGTTTCCCTGTTTGTGACTCATAATCCTCCACTAGAATGCAATCTCTCTGGGCTTAGACCAGCCATATCTCCAACACATAATAGGTGCTCAATAATTATTTTTTTAATAAAACTTAAGGTGTTAACTGTCCAATTATTAGAACTAATAGATGAGTTCAAAAAGGTAACCAGATACTACAGCAATAGGTAAACTTTAGTAGTGTTCCTTTTCCCAAGTAATAGCAATTAGAAAATACAATAGATTTTTTAAAACTCTCATTCACAATGGCAACAAAACCTTATTGAACCCCTATCAATAAACCTAACAAGAAATACACAAGAATCTATCTGAAGAAAACTATACAGCCTAACTGAAGTATATAAGAGAAAATCTGAGTAAGTAGACTAACATATTATATTCCTGGGTGGGATTAAAGAAACCAAGTTCTCAAAATAAATTTACAAATTCAAGTCAGACTCAATAATAATCTTAAAAGGATTAAAAAGCCCTTAACAAGTTGTTTCTGAAATTTATCTGGAGAAGAAAAATTGGAATATCTAAGAAAACTTTTTTAAAGAAAAGAATATTGAGAGGGAAGTCTCACTTTTTCTGATATTTTTAAAAGCTAGAATTCACTTAAAAATTAAAAGTTAAAATAGTGTAGAACTAGCATGAGAATAGACAAAATAAATAAAACAGAATCCATGTATGCAAGAGAATTTGTATTAAAATAAATGTAATAGTTCAGGGACTTCCCTGGTGGTCCAGTGGTTAAGAATCTGCCTTCCAATGCAGGGGACATGGGTTTGATCCCTGGTCAGGGAACTAAGATCCCACTTGCAGCGGGGCAACTAAGCCTGTGCGCTACAACTACTGAGCCCCCGCACTCTAGAGCCCGCACCACAGCTAGAGAGCCTGCGTGCCGCAACTACTGAGCCTGTGCACTCTGGAGCCCGCGCATCACAGCTAGAGAGAAGCCCGAGCACCGCAACAAAAGATCCCACATGCTACGATGAAGATCCCACGTGCCACAACTAACACCTGACTCAGCCAATTAAATAAATAAATAAATAGTTTTTTTAAAATGTAATATTTCAAATCATGGGTAAGGAAATTCTGTTTAATAAATGGTGCTGAGAAAATTAGCTATTGATTTTTTTAAATAAAATAAAATTAAATCTCTACCAAGCATTATACACAAATTCTTTATGGATTCAAGAGCTAAGCATATAATATAGAACAAGAGAAATATTAGAAAAATGTATAGTAATTTTAAAATTTAGGGTTTAGAAAAATATAAGACGTCAGAAACTATTGAATGGCCTGATAGTTTAAATTCTCTAAATGAAAAATAAGTCATAAGAAAAGTTTAATAAGAAGTGAAAGACCTGAAGAAATAATTTGCAACATATACAATATACAGAGTATTAATATCCAGAATACATAAAGAGTATCCATAAATCAGTAAAAGACAACACAGTAGACAAATGGACAGAGATTATGAACAGACAAGTCACAGAAAAAATACATCAGGCCAATAAAAACATTAATAGACGCTGAATCTCACAAGAAATTATAGAAATGCAAATTTAAAACACTGATTTTTTTTTTTTCACCATCATCGTTCTGGCAAGAGACTGAGAAAATGAGCCCATATAACTCAACAGCAATAAAACAAGCAATCCAATTTAAAAAAGGGCAGAGGAACTAAATAGACACTTTTCCAAAGAAGACAAACAGATAGCCAACAGGTACATGAAAAAGTGCTTAACATTACTAATCAACTGGGAAATGCAAACCAAAACCACACATGAGATATCAACTCACAGCTGTTAAAAAGACTCTTATGAAAAAGACCAGAGATAACAAGCATTGGTGAGGATGTGGAAAAAGGCAATCCTTGTACACTGTTGGTGGGAATATAAATTGGTAAAGCCATTGTGCAACAAGTATGGAGGTTCCCCAAAAAACTTAAAATGAGAACTACCATATAATCCAGTGATCCCACTTCTGGTAGTTCTAGTTGTAATTTTTTGTGGAACCACCAGTTGCACCATTTCACATCCCTACCAAAAGCCAATGCACCATTTCACATCCCCACCAAAAGACGAGTTATGATTCTTCTCAGTCTCATCAGGGTGATGGGGGTCAGGCTACATAACCTCTGCTTATTCATATGTCAAATGGGAAGAATAATCTGTCCCTTACATTTATTTTGACAATAAAATAAAAATAAAATAAAATAACCACTAGCTTACTGCCTTGGCACACAGCATGTTCTCAATAAATGGACAAATTATTGCTGATGATGATAGTCATGGTGATGATGATGGAGTGGAAACAATGATAGTAGCAACTCACATTTCTTTGGCCAAGGACTCTGCTAAATCCCTTCCATGCATCATCTCATTTTATCTGTGGAATCACCTGAAGTGGCATGTACTATAGTATATATTATAATATCCTGAATTTATAGATGAGGAAACTGAGGTTCAATGAGGTTAACTAACTACTGGAGATCATCATCAGCAAGTAACAGACTCCAGGAGTGGAGCTTAAATTTGACTCCCAAGCTCCCACTCTTAAACACCTATTGGTTCTTTTTCCTTTGAGCTAGGAGTCAGTAAGTGTGACTTACCTGATACCCAAGGATGCAAATTACCCAAACACCTTCTAAATATTGTTTCTTGAAGGGTGCTTGCACCAGATTTACCTTCACAACCAGAACCCGAGAATGGAGCCCTGAATCAGTGTTCTCTTTGCTTTTTTAAAATGTTTTTCCCCAGGTGATTCTAATGTACTCTGACTTTTAAGAACCACAGATTCATCAATCAAATTATATGGCAGGAATAGGGAATATACCTTGGCCAAATCTCACCTTCATATGCTTTTTCTTTCTATAAGAATTGCTAACGATCCATTTTCAGGTGTTTGTTTTTTTTTTTTCTTACTCTTCCACTGCCAAACATAAATCGTAACTTTATATCATCCTCACTGACGACCAGGACACATTCCTGTGGTGACTTGGGGTTACTCTTCCCCCTGACCTTTATACTCCACTGGAAATTTCATCCAGTTGGATTCAGTTTTTCCTTAGTCTGGGTCATTAAGAAGTCACAGAGGGCCAGGTCCTCTGGATGAGTTATATAACCCCGTAGGCACATCAATTGTGAGGAGCATGCAAGCTGGCTATGGGCCAAGGAAGAGGGCTGTGTGTCTCCAGCTCTGCCTCCCAGGCTCCACCCCTCCCTCCCTCCCCCGCTCCCTGCTCCATCTGTTCCTCATCATCCTCCTTTCTTTCCGGGAAAAGATGGAGAGTAAATTTCTTACCTGCTTCCCTTCTCTAGCCACGTCCTTTCAATTTGGGGCACCTCATAGTTTCTAGGCTACTAGACATTCATTCCTAAATATTTTCTCAACCTACTAGCCCAGGGGAAAGCAGAAGTCTGAAAGTCATTCTCAGAGCCAATACACACGAAGCTCAAACACTTCCTCTGTGGGAAACTGGTCAGGTCTGCTCTTTTGCTGGCTTTCCTCTAGTTGCAGCAATTCAGGATGGTATATGTTTGGAAGCTCCAATGAAAACAGACCACTTGTAATTTGCAACAGCATCCCTGTCCTGTAGCTGTACTTGCATATGGGGCATCAGAGCAAGATAATTTTGGCAGCTGCCACCATCCCTGGAGAACCAGACCTAGCAGAAGCTAGACCTCTCTTCAGTGCAGCCAGCTTAGATAAAAAGGGAAACACAGGACAAAGCCTGCTCAGTGCCACTCAGTCTTTGTCATGCTCTGGTCCTAGCTTATACCTATACTTGAGGGTTGTTGGTTTAACTTAGGTTCTTCCTTTGCAAAAATGCATATAGCAGGGTCAGCAGACAATATGAGATTTCTCCCCCTTTCCCCTCCAGAGTTTCCTGTTTGTGGGCTCTCCACAGATGTTTTTTGTTTGCAGCAGCAAGGCACCAATAACTTACTTCTAACAAAAAAGCACACCGCTTGCCTAATGGCAATGCAGCTCTGATGGAAACTCCCCAGCTAGTCAAGGAGGGAATGTGGTTATTGTAAACATTTATTCATCAGGCACTAGGCCTCTTTAATCCCCTGCCCTGCCAAACCCCCCTATTGGCCTCTGACCAACCAGCCAGGATTTCAAAAGGAGCATGCTGGGAGAATCATGAGGGCTTTGGAGGGTGCAGCCCCTTTCCCTTGTTGGACAGGCTGTCTGCCACTGCGGTGTGGAGAAGCTTGAGTTCATGCTTAAAGGGTGTGGAGTGAGCCCTTGGACCAAAAACTGGGCTGAAGTTCAATTCAAGGGCAGATAGAAAGGGGGCACACCTCCATGAGGGAGGCAGCTTGAGGATAGGTTTGCCAATCTAGCAAATAAAAGAAAGAACACCCCATTAAATTTGAATTACAAATAATTTTTTTTAATTATAAGTATGTCCCACGCAACATTCGAGACATGCTAAAAAGTTATTTGTGCTTTATCAGAAATTCATTTAACTGGGTGTCCTGTATTTTATCTGACTCACTCTCTTGGGGGGTCTTCTCTTTGACGTATCTTGGGCCTTTTCTGGCTTATTGCTTTCAGGGATCATTGTTTCTCCTTGCAGCCTGGCCTGTTGGGATATGTTGCTAGAAACTCTAGAAATGAAATATCCCTTCCCTCTCTCCTTTCTCCTGGGGGTATCCAGGTGCACAGATCCAGTGAAGGCTTTCATTTCACTTTCTGGCAGTGAATTCTCAGCATGGAGCCAGATTCTCCCTGTGGGCAAGTTCTTCTGTGGGAAAGGGAGAGGTAATTCTGAAGTTGTGTTAACTCCTTCAAGCCCCCAGGATTCCACTGAGGAAGAGATATCCTCGAGACAGGAACTCTAAGCAGTGAACAGCTTCGTTCAAGGGCCTCATTTAAGTAATGTGGATGTCTGTGTGGATAAACTCTCAGCTCAGCTCATCACTGATGAACTGTGAACCACTGTTTTGTTTTATGTATATATCAGATCAGCACTGATGGGCAAACCTGACATTGGTGTTGCCATATTGCCAGAAACAAAAGCCGTGTGCCTGATGATGGACTAACAAGTTGGCCTGGGAATGGGCCTGGAAACACCCTGTTCTCCAGGCTCAGACCTCTCATTTGTAGGATGATTTTAAGTTGTGTTGCATAGAGTCCTCAGTGAAGGCTGAGCAGCGTGGATCCCGAGCCCTTTCCACCCCTTGCCAAGGGGGTGGCTTCATTCTTAATGGTTTACTATTTAGGGTTTTATCTCAGACTGTGTTTGAAAGAAAGGTCCTGTAGAGAAAAGCAAGTTTGAAAATGACTGATCTAGGATAAACTCTAATTCCTAGCAATACCTCTGCTGGTAAAGTATCCACCTTTCATCAATGCTTGTCCAAAACTCTTCAAGTAGCACTCCAGGCCTTTGAAGCATTGGCACCATGCCCCTCGGAGTTCCCATTACCCACCTCCATGTGCCCCCTTCCATTCATAACAGATTGTTCCCTAAATAGCCCACATTCTTTCACTCCTCTACTTCTCAATTTTGAAAAACTCTTCTCATCTTTCCAAGCCCGATTCACATTGGTCCTCCATGGAGAAGCCCCCAGCTTCCCCCTCCGTCTCCCAGAGCTAGGAATAGCTCTCCTTCCCGTATACTTCCACAGAGGTTTGTCTGGATCTGCGCTATGAACGCACTCTTCGTTGGTTATTTGTCAATGCAACTCTCACATTCGACTTTAGCTCTTGGAGAGTAGAAACTGGTCTGTGTCCCTCCCAAAAGCCAGTGCAGGACCCTGCATGCAGCAGTGCATAATGGACCTTCTTCTTGCCTGGGCTGCTTGTTTCCTCCATCTTCGGCGCCTAACTCCTCACCTTCAGGACCCGGATGGAAAACAGTTTCCTCCAGGATGCCTTCCCTAACTCTCTCTGTGTCCTCACCAAACACATTGTAAGCGCTTTTACTATGTTATCACACTCCATTCATAATCATTTTTTTAGATGCATGTCTTCCTCCCACAAAGTGAGATTATTGAGGGCAAAAACTGTCCTATTCATGTCTGTGACAGAGCTTCATATCGCATATTGAGATGATACTTAAATAATGCTTACTGAATAAATGAATGAATGACAACGGAAAGAAAGGCCACCACTATTTCTTATACACTAATAGTACAATTAGGGAAGCTGTATGGTATAGGAGATTAAGAACATGGGCTCTGGACTCTGCTTGAGTTTGATTCCCAACTTCTCCACTTACTAGATGTGTAATTTACTGGAAGTAAATTAACCATTTTGTGCCTCACATTTTTCTTGTGTAAAATGAGGATAATTATTCCATTTTCCTCATAGGATGGTTATGAGGCTCAAATGAGACAATCAAAGTCAAGTACTTCTGATACCTAGGAGTGCTAAATAAATGTCTACTATCATGGTGATGATGATAACTGTAGTTAATCTAATTAAGACGGGGAAGGCTACTGTTCTTCACCAAATGAACAGACAGAAACTCCTCAGTAATCAGTATGATATCTTAGCAACATGAATCCATTTCCAGCATTTCTACAATATAAACAATTAGCATAGCATGGCTTATCATTAAATGTGTTAGGATAGGAGTTCAGCTCCATCCTGGAACAAAAACAACTGCCTTTACACAAAGGCTATACCAATCCCCAAACCAGGAGCAAGTTAAAAATACCTTTCTTCCCTGACTCCATCACATCCCTGTCCCTGTGGACATGTACTGATCGCCCACAGAAAGGGGCCTGTAGATGGAGCTCCTCCAAGCCCTGAGCTGCCCCAGCCCTGCGGTAGGTACTTCAAATCTGTTCAGGGGGGTTCTTAGAGTCAATACCTCACATGGCTCACAAAAAGGCAGAGTTGTGAAGGGTCTGTCTTAGTAACAAGACATGGAATCAGTGACAGCTGGGGCAGCTGAATCTCAAGACCCATCTTTCTCCACTGGGGTACCATTTTTTCTCTTTATAGCAATCCTTGTCTGATTTATGAAGTGCCTTAGCTCTGCTGATTCTTATATAGTTGATTCTTATACAGTGTATCCATGGGTTCTGCATCCATGGAGTCAACCAATGGAAGATTGAAAATATTTGGGAAAAAAAATCACAGAGTTGCAAAAAGCAAAGCAAAACTTGAATGTGCCACAGTCCAGCAACTATTTATATAGCATTTCCTTTGTATTAGGTACTATAAGTAATCTAGAGATGATTGAAAGCATACAAGAAGATGTATACACAAATACTATGCCATCTTATATAAGGGACTTGAGCATCCACGGATGTTTGGTACCCAAAGGGGTCCTGGAATCAATCCCCCACTGATACCAAGGGATGCCTGTAATTACCCAAGCTTCAGTAGCTCTTGTATCCTTTAGGCATAAGCTTCTGTTTCTTAATAGCTCAGTTCCTGGCCAGTACCTGTGTCTATGAGGCATGGAAATGGGCCTGAGGAAGGAAATACATCAGCTTTGGCCACCAACTGTTTCCTCTCCAAGCACATTCATGCGCTTGTGAATACGTGGTTTGGGCTGGGGTGGATAGAAACAAGAGAAGACAGGAGAAACTATAATCTACATGGGAAGTCCTCACAATCCCAGAATATGTATAGATTTCACAGAAACCTGGCCAGTCCCTGGCCCATCAACCACCCATCGCCAGCAGCTTCCTATGTGGGTTAGAGCAGGGCCAGATCAGATCTCCTTCCAGGTTCCAGTGTAGAGACTGGTAAAGATCTGGAGCACAGGGCGGCCACTTGTCTAGGAAGGAAATATATGGAATTTAAATTTCATATGTGCTTCATCAGGGAAAAATATTTGGCACATGCTAGGAAGAAAGGATAAAATTCCTCTTATCCTTTATAATCACTGATTATTCTACCTCAAGACACAAGAGAGAAAGGGGACTTAGGGGAAGGAGAGGAACTTGGTTTGTTTTACTTCGGCATTTCACTGCCACGTGACGTAGCACTAGGAGAAAGACTTAGGCTGGAATCCAGCCTCTGGTTCCGGTGTAGCCTCTAAAACTAACTTGCTGGGTCCTTAGACCTCGCTGTAGCACTCCCACCCACAAAGTGAAGGTGCGCTAAAGAACGACCAGGAGCATCTTAAAAGTGCCAATTCTTGGGAATGGGTGCCTGTACCTGCATCTTTAACAAGCCTCCCAGATGATCAGGATGTAGGTGATCCTCAGACCACTCCTTGACCTCCCTATGACCTTCAAGATCCCTCCAACGGTAAAGTTGCCTTTTCAAGGTTTGGTCACAAGGACACTGGTATTCATTTTTCCTGAAGTTTGTTATCACCACTGAGGATTATTTCTGATTTAAAGCCATCCCCCTTCAAATCCTTTTCGTCCCGGTGGGTTTTCGGTTGCCAATAAAAGGTGGACAGTGAGACTGAGAGATGAATATCTGATAATGTAAAAATATATCACTTTTCAAGTCAGAAAGTGTAAAACTGAGGCGGGGGAGAGATCTGGGGGAGACCTCGACTTGAGGTTGAGCCAGATTAAAAGACATGCTTGGGAATAGTTGTAGACCTACCTCCTCCCAGTTCTTAATAGGGTTACCTCAAAAGACTCAGCATGTAGATCAATACAATAGGTGGAAGTCCACACGACCTGGGGACTGGTCATCCATTTTTTGAATCATTGTTATAAAGGAAATGTAAAGACAGGTTATTACATCCTACACCAAATATTCACTGGACTACAGCCTCCATGAGGAAAACAGGGACTTCGTCAGCATTTTTCATCTCATATTCTCAAAGCCTAATATAATACCTGGCACTTAATAGATGTTCATTAAAAATTTATGGAAGGGAAGAATGATATTCCTCTTTAAACAACTTGGTATGAAAAGAAGAATAAAAAAAATAAAATGTAAAGTTCCACCTTAAATTGTCCCTTGGTTAGCAATTTCAGAAAGTGTACTTTGTCCTTTAATTGCCAAATTAATGGGCTCCCCATGTTTGCAATGTCTGGAGGTAAATTTGTTCATTAGTTTCTGTATTCAACAAATTGTATTCAGCTAATAAGGGTGCTACAAAGATGAATCAGACATTGCACTCAGGGAGCTGACAATCTGGTATATAATTGCAACCTGTATAAGATCTGAGAGCTTTCAGAAAGCATTTGGTAAAGGTAACATTTAGTTTTATTTAGCAATACATAACAGAACCTCTTAGACCTGAACTTCATTCTCTGCAAA
This sequence comes from Leucopleurus acutus, assembly GCF_964270905.1. Taxonomy (NCBI): domain Eukaryota; kingdom Metazoa; phylum Chordata; class Mammalia; order Artiodactyla; family Delphinidae; genus Leucopleurus; species Leucopleurus acutus. The sequence continues at coordinate 55,673,586 of NC_139145.1, read as the reverse complement.
GGAAGAAAAAGCAAAATTTCTTCAAAGCATTTATAAGCCAACAGAGAAACCTTGGATCTCAAAAATAAACCAGCTAACATGCTAGAAAATAACTCAGTTTCCTTTCCTATCTGCATTCCTCCTGCCCTCCTCCACACCACCATCGCCAAATGGCAAAACTTTCCAGGACCTACTCTCCTTCAAATCAAGCATATTTCTAACTACCGTTTATCGTAGGCAGAGACAGCAAATTCCAACTCAGCGTACCTGAGAAATAAATAACAAACTTCCCAGATGATTAAACAGTGATAGACACTGATAACATTTCTTATGAGAAATGTTAAAAGTCCTACCTGGGAGCTACCGGTCAGAACGAGAACCCATCCTGTTTCACCAGTCCCTTGCCCATTATAAGCCTCAGAAGTCCTGTAAGGAGGCAGGACTTCCTGTCCACTCGTAGGTGGATGTTGGTTAGCTCCAAAAACAGCTGCCTCCAAAAAAAAAAAGTGAGAAACAACTGGGTCTCTGACAAGAAGGTCAGAAAAGCGGAAGTCCGATCAGGCAGCGGATGGTTGGAGAGGGCATTAGATGGGCTCTGTCATTTCTCTTAGCTCCCCAAAACAATGGTTTTGACTTTGCCTGCTGCTCTGTACCATCTATGTCTCCCTTTCGCCTCTCTTTTGGGCATCACGAAAGTTGAAAGACGAAGTGAGAGTTGAATTTCTCTAAGTTAACTCTAGGCTACCAGATAAAGCTCCAGATGGCCGTTTCCTTCATAATGGATCTGCGTGTATTTTGCTGCCGTTCAATGAAATTTTTAAGAAATGCAATAAAATAAAGCTACTGACAAAAATTTAGGACTCTAGTTCTATGGCAACTCTGGCTACTCTAACAGTTTCACAAGGTCAAAGATTTGGGCTAGTAGTTCTAAGCGGAGATGGTATAGCTCTTTAAAGGGTGTTCTGGAAATTTCTAGTGGTGTCTCGGTTACACAATGATTGGAGGGCACCGCTTGCATTCAGGGAAGCTGGAGGTTCCAGACATCCTGCTGATTTTGGCAAGTCAGCATAAGGGAGAACTGTCCCAAAATTTGCAAGATTTTTCATCTTCTAAAAGGACAATCCTGTAGTTGAGAAATCTATTTATAACTACCTTAGCACAGAATCTTTGTTTTCACATAAATTTAAAGCGGGTTTTTCGGTACAGTTTTGATATAAAGCAATTTTCCAGCAATGCAAATTGAGGGAAGGGCTTTTGTTTTCTTTTTTACTTTCTCCTGAACATTACCAAGAGCTGTTCACCCATTTCAGAAAAATCTCATGGTATTTGAATCAGCAGTACAACTTCCCTGTCACATTCATGATGATTCAATATACAGAGGTAAGCACACAACTACTTCCTTATGTCTTCAAGTGAAGATAGGACTGAGCATGTGGCAGATTAAAATACATAGTGTTTCATAGTAAATTACGTTTATTTCTTCTCTATATTGTCGTTAAGACATTTTAATTTTTTGCTATTGTTAATATTATGTGTATAAATAAATTATACTATCTATGAATTTCATTTCAGGATAGAAGAGAAAGAGAATTACAAAGCACTTATTACAAGAAGAGGTAGTAGGAGAATGTATTATATTCTTACTCCTTTTTAAAATCTGCCTGAAGTGAAATGTAACACACAAAGCAAACACCTGGGTAACCACCATCCAGATCAAACAATAGAATTTTGCCAGCACTACAGAAACCAGCTTCAGGCCCCTCTCAGATATGATCTCCTTCTTCTGTGTAAAGGTAACCACTATCTTGGCTTTCACGAAAATCTCTTTATAATTTACCACCTACACATATCTTCCTAAACACCAGTTTAGTTTGTCTTTTTCTCTCTCTCTCTCTCATTTTTATTTTTTTTTGAACTGACTACAAATGTAATTACAGTAGGGATGATTGTGGTCTCTGGTTTCTTTTTCTAGACATCATTACATTACTGAGATTTATTTACGTTGTCAAGTCTAGCTAGTGTTCATCTCTTTTCATTGTTGCATAATGTTCCATTGTATGAACATACCACAATTTACTTTTCCATTCTACTGTTGATGGATGTTGGGCTGTTTCCAGCTTTTGGTGATTACAAATAATGTCATGAACATTCCTGTCCTGCTTCCTGGTGTGTCTGTGCACACATTTCTGAGGAGTATATTTAGGACTGATAGATAAAATGAAGGACATCTAGTTAAATTTTAATTTCAGATAAACAATAAACATTTTTTTTTTACTATAAGTATGTCCAAAATAATGTATGGAGTCTACCTAAAGATTTATTTATTCTTTATCTGAAATCCAAACTTAACTGGCATCCTGCATTTTTATTTGCTAAATCTGGCAACCCTAAGTATAAACCTATGAGTGGGAATTGCCAAATTATAGAATACATGTAACTTTGGCTTCACTAGATAATGCTAAACTGTTTTACTAAGAAGCTAAACTAAATTACACCTTCTTTAGGAGTGTATAAGAATTTCGTTGTCATAAATCTCATGTCCACATGTATGTGGGTCTTTTTCTGGACTCTATTCTATTGGACTATTGGTTCATTCTGGTGCCCATACCACATTGTAATAATTACATAACAAAAATAAGTCTTGATTTCTGATAAAGTAAGTTCTCCCAACTGTCTTATTCTTTAAAAGTGTCTGAAATATTTTTGGTCCCTTGAATTTCTATACAAATTTCAAAATCAGCCCGGAAAGTTTTAACAAAAACTTGCTGGGATTTTAATTTTTCATTGAATATATAGAACAATTATAAAAGACATCTTTATAATATTTTGTCATCTAACCTATGAATACTGTGTATAACTCTACTTAGCCCTCTTTTTTTAATAGTTTTTTTCCTTTAACATATGTATCAGTTATTTTAAAGTTCCAGTTGAGAATTCCAATAACGTAACTATTTCTGGGTCTGATTCTATTGTCTTTTTTCCCTTTTGACCATGGATTACATTTTATTGTTCCATTATGTGTGTCAAATTTTTATATGTTAAAAGACAGTAGAAACAGAAGTTAATGCTATTAATTCCTAGAAAAGGCCATATCACTTCTGAGAGGCTGACAGTAAGGGGGATTGATCTGTAGGTAAACTGGGTCTGGTTTATTGCCACTTTAAATTCTGCTCACCATTGATTAAACAGCTGTAAGGGAGGGATTAGGACTTTCCATCCAGCAAGGTTTAAGGGCAGACCCTTAGCAGATACCAAAGGTTCTTTTATACTTTAGAGCTGAACCACCATTTTTCTGAACCATGGGGGAGATCTCACTTTGCTTTACAGCCTGGCTGCCAGCTTTTGGGGTCACTCAGGAGTTCTCTTTACTTTCCAGTCAGAGTTTCAGCTTTCTACATACCTCAGAATCTCTCTTGACCCCTGTCCTGCTTCCATTCTTTGGAGAATAGTAGCAACGGACTCAGTGAAGGCCCAATATACTTCAACAGGATTTTTCTTAGCTACTTTGCCCCTCCCCCGGACTTCAGGAGGCAGCTGTGCAACACTCGATAATAGTATTTTGTTTACTTTTACCTTCTTGCTGCTCAAAAGAAATACGACTGATTCTGTATATTGAGCTTGTATCCAGTAACATTTTTCAATTTCCTTATTAATTCTAATAGTTCTCTAGATGCTTCTGAGAATCGCATACAAGGAAGCTCTCAAGAACCTGGACAGTTAACCTCAGCTCCACTGGTTAAGAGTGTGACTTTTTTTTTTTTTTTTTTTTTTTTTGCGGTACGCGAGCCTCTCACTGTTGCGGCCTCTCCCGTTGCGGAGCACAGGCTCCGGACGCGCAGGCGCAGTGGCCATGGCTCACGGGCCCAGCCGCTCCACGGCATGTGGGATCCTCCCGGACCGGGGCACGAACCCGTGTCCCCTGCACTGGCAGGCGGACTCTCAATCACTGCGCCACCAGGGAAGCCCAAGAGTGTGACTTCTTGAGCCTGATTCCTGAGTTTAAATTCCAACTCTGCCACTTGCTAACTATAGGACACCGGGCAAGTTTTTTTTTTTTCAGGTGTTTTTTTTCACCATTTCTTCACCTATAAAATAAGGATAATAATAGCACTTCCCTCACAGGTATGTTGTGTGGGTGAAATGAGTTAATACATGCACAGTACTTACAACAGTGCCTGGCACTTAATAAGCACTCTATAGATATCAGCTCCCCCGTCTCCCAGCATCTTCCCAGGTCTCTCTCCCCCTTGCTCCCTGTGCTCCAGCCTTAGCAAAGACTTCCCCCATTGCCCTGAACACACTGCTGCCTTCCTTTAAGTAGCTAACTCCTTCTTATTCCTTAACTCTCAAGTTATATATTGCTGCCTTGAAACATGGAACACTCACCACCACCACCACCATCACCACAGGACCATAGCAAGTTCTACAGCCCTCCTACCGCCTCCAAACAGCAAGCAGCAGCAAATATTACATATGCCAGAAAGACAGAATTCTTTATGTAAAGGAGCATTTCAATGTACTCCAACATTTGTACTGCATTAAGCTATTAGACTCTATGAGACTGTATCTTTGGTGAATTCTAAATAGTGTAAGAGAAAGATTTTTTTCCATATAAAAAGGATTTTAAATTTTTTATAAAAATTGCATGTGCTGTCATAAAATGCAGCTGGAGTTTATTTGCATAATATCAGGTTTCTCAAAGTTTAGTGCAATAATTAGATACTGCTGTCATGATGAGAGTTTGGAGCTCAGCCGGGTGTGTTTTTGCAATGCTGTTGCCATCTCAAACTTCACCCTCCCCTTTGGAAGCTCACTATATTTTCCTTTGGTGCCAGTATTTAAAAAAAAAAAAAAAAAAAAAAACCTATGGAAAAATATAATCATCATCCAAACTCAGAGAAAAGAGATTTGTACTGAGATATGTTGAAACGGTACAGACATTCATCTGTTTGAGAGTTGAGATGTTTTGCCTGGAGGAGGGGGATGGTTGGTGCCTTCCTCATCTTCTTGGGTCTTAGGATGTTATACTTCAGTGCCCTGAGACCCATTTCCTCTTCCCTGTCACCACCAATTTATTTAGCGATGCTGAAGAAATTCTTCAATTTTCTGAGCTTTAAATTAGTACATTTCCACGATGATTTTATAGATCAGAGGTCGGAAAAGTTTTGCCTTTTTCTTTTACTATAAAAGGCCAGGTAGTCAATCTTTTCAGCTTTACAGGCCATATGATCTTTGTTGTAATTACTCAACTTTGCTGCTGCAGTGTAAAAGCCACCATAGCAATTCATCAATGAATTGGCATGACTATGTTCCAATAAAATTTTATTTTTAAAATTAGGCAGCACTATTTACAATAGCCAGGACATGGAAGCAACCTAAATGTCCATCAACAGAAGAATGGATAAAGAAGATGTGGCACATATATACAGTGGAATATTACTCAGCCATAAGAAGGAATGAAATTGTGCCATTTGCAGAGATGTGGATGGACCTAGAGACTGTCATACAGTGTGTCGTAAGTCAGAAAGAGAAAAACAAATATCGTACATTAACACATATATGTGGAATTTGGAAAAATGGTACAGATGAACCTATTTGCAGAGCAGAAATAGAGACACAGACATAGAGAACAAACGTATAGACACCAAGGGGGGAAAGGGGCAGGGGGATGAATTGGAAAATTGGGATTGACATATAAACGCTATTATGTATAAAATAGATAACTAATGAGAACCTACTGTATAGCACAGGGAGCTCTACTCAGTGCTCTGTGGTGACCTAAATGGGAAGGAAATCCAAAAAGGAGTGGATATATGTATATGTATAGCTGATCCACTTTGCTGCACAGCAGAAACTAACACAACATTGTAAAGCAACTATACTCCAATAAAAAAAAAAATAGGTGGCAGGCTGGATTTGGTCTGTGGGATGTAGTTTCTGAGCAATGCTATAGACCATCACCTAATAAATAATAATATCATTTATTTATTTGTTTTTTCATTTACTTATTCAAAGAATATTTATCAAGAGTTACTATGTGTATCAGGCACCATTCAAGGCACTGGAGACAGAGCAGCAAAGCAGACAGGTAAGGACCCTGGTCTCTGAAACTTACTTTCTTGACAAAAGACAAACAATAAATAAGTAAACAAATAATTCTGGATAATTGTAACTGCTTTGAATATATTAAAGCCGAATGTGTGATGGGCAGTATCTGAGGCCTGCAGGAAAACGTGCCTGGTATTTGTGATATGAGTCCAAGAAAGTGACTTTGCACAGAGGCTATGTGTCTGTGCACTGGTGCCTTATATAACGTTATCTTTACCCCTCATGACAACACCACAAGTTGTATTATTACGCTTTTTTTATAGAAGAGGAAAAAAATTCCTAGAGGCTTTGAGAAGAAAGATCACATGCCTATAGTTCATAGCTGCTAATGACAGAGCTGGGAGTCAAATCCAGATTCACTTGTCTCCAAGGGCCAAGGACTTCCAGTTTCTCCTAGGACCTAGAATCTTCGCAAAGGGAGTCCCGTGCAATGCCCATACTAGCTTTCAGTAAATTATAGGAAATAAGGATGGGAAAGAAACCGAGAGACACCTTCACTCACTCACCCTTTCATTCAAGTATCATTCACTCCTCTAACAAACGTTTACTCAGTACCTACTATGGACCAGGCACAACTGAGGATGTGGTGATGGACCAAACAAATAAGGTCTCTGACCACAGGGATGGTGGAAAATGTTGAAAACTGGCTCTGTGGAGGTAGAGGAAGCTCTGATTTGTACCATGTGCCGATTTGCATGGTGTAAATACTTCCCCCATGGAGGATTTCAAGCTGCTAGCTTGTTGTGAAATGGCTTGCAAAATTCCTGACAATCTGACAATTGTTTTTCGTGACCAGCTCTGCACAACCCTGGGCTGCGGGCCCTCCATGCTTACCATCTAGGGGGGACACAGACAAATAAACAGACTATTTTAACACAGGGTAAGAAGTACGGTTATAGGGGGGTGAAGGTAGGATGTTTTTGGTGCTGGATTAATGCAAAGAATAGTCACTTAACCCCGACATGAAAACAGAAAGAAAGAATAGAATTGCTGTGATATATTTGACACCAAAGATGGAGATACTTGGAAACATATGTATTTTGATAGAAATCCTCACTTTCTGCAGAAATATTTATCTTGTTGACACACTCCAAATGGTCCTTGGGCCAAAGTATTTAGATGGTTGTTTTACTTCTCCACTTTACTTGGTAAAAGAGAGCCTGATTTAACTAAAGGTTTGGGGTTCTAGTGTCATTCCTGCTGCTAACTGGTCCTGGGACCATGGGCAAGTGACTTGATTCTCTGTGTACTGGTGTCTAAATGACCCAAGGAATGTCAATGTCAGTACTTCACTACTAAACCCCTCCAGTCACAAGAGTTTTATTTAGGTAAAGTGCCTCTTTTCTGTCCCCCTCAGTGGGGCCTCTCAGACAACAGGCACAAATGACAAGATGGAATTCCGTTCAGGCCTACCATACACTACTCCCATTTTCCAAACCCTAGAACCATTTAGAGAAGGCCCATCTTAGAACTAAAAATCTAGCAAGGCCCACATAAAAAAATTTTTAAAAAATACCTATAAAATCCACGTTATTCTAAAACCAAGATAGGACAGGAACGCGAATGCCATGTGGATGGCCTTTTGAAAATGTCAGCAGCTCTAAAATAGCTCACAAACGAAGACAAATCCTGGGACTTACAGGACTTGAGAGATTTTTCAGTCACATCTGCAGGCATCTGCTCGTTTCTAACGCCCACTGTCTTTGTAAAGGAGACAACGACTAGGACCTGTTAACTGGGACCTGTTCACACACTAGCTAAAAACATCAGGAAACAGTTGTTGCAAGAACACAGATGACCAATGCATGGGTCATCATCCTCACACCCTGGAGTTGTAATTGCCTTTCTAATGGGACCCACGGCCAGGATCTGTGTTTTCAGGTTGTGTCCCTGGGTTCCCTGATTCTGACGGAGGAGGCTGAGGTCTGCAGCTGACTCTGCTGAGGCTCTCTTTCCACAGTCATCCTGATTCCATTCGCCTCTTCTGATATGATCTGTGTGGGCAGGCTGCTCGGACTGCGCCAGCACAAACCACAGCAATTCCAAGTCTTGCCTCACTTCATTTTCAAGTGAGCCTTACCTCCCAGGGATTGGAGATGTGATTAATGAAAGGACCACAGCTGAAACCTGAAAATCTATTTTTTGCGGTTGTTCCAAACATATGCACTGGCTTCATTTGGAATTCATTCCTCTGACTTTAGTTCAAAAGCAACACTTAGTGGTCTTCAGACCATATGGATGGTGGGCTGTGATGAAGACTTTGTCTGTGTCTACAGAGCCCAAATTGGACAGATCGATCGAGAGACTCAGATTCTCCACTCAGACTAACTTCCTAGAGGTTAATCATACAATGACCAGATCCATACTTCACTGTGTCCTTTGTAAACCAAACCTCACTCCACATCAAAAAGCTACCAGGTATCTGGGTCTGTGAGGCCCACTGTAATTTTCCATCAGAATATCAGTAATTGCACATTCAACTAGATTGGCTAACAGGCAATAGAGGTCACATAGTTAGTCAGAGGGACCACAGGGAGTGGTGAAGACTGTGACGAAGTGGAAAGCACAGGCCTTGTGTACCGGAGGCAGCTTCTACTTTGTTCCCCCAGATTGTTGCCATGTGACAATGTAAGCCAAGTGCTATAAGATCTGCTAACTTTTCAAAGGAATCCTGCAATCTACATTTTGATGTAAAGTCTCTCAATTTTTAATGGTTCACAATTAATTTTTGTTTAAGCCCATAGGCCACACACATCTGTGGGTTTGAACCTGGCATGCAGACCACAAGTTTGTAATCTCTGGAATTGACAGAACTACTTTCTACAATCATCTGTAATTTTGGAGATTTTGCCACAACTCAGAAATGTAGCCAAATTGAATCTTCCACCCTTGCCATGCACCTTTCTTTTTTAATATATTTTATTTAATTATAGCATGCATTCAGGAAAGTGCATATGTCATAAGTGCACAGGCTCACAAACTGAACATATATGTAAAACTAATACTCAGTTCTGGAAATAGAATATGATCTGCCTTCTGGGAGCCCCCCTCCAGTCATTACCCACCCCTACAAGATTAACACAGTTGCAGACATTTTTCTGTTACCTTTTTTCTAAGTAAAGTCAAATTAATGCATCAAATGAATACTGGCTGCTCATGAATTAGTTATAGTAATGCAAACTACGATTGCCAAAAGGCAAAGTACATGTATATAATCGCCATGCTAGGAACCTTGGTCTGATATTTCAAACAATGTATCAGCAGGGTTTAAAATAACAGCCTCCACCAACTTTTCCATTTACTTTGTCCGTACAAGAAAATCCAAGGTAAAGGCTTTGAATTCATAGTCTTTTTGTTACCTAATCCAGGTTATTTGAGCCAAATGCTTCCCTAGCTACATGTGTAGATAAAATCCAAATCTATGTGTAGTCTTCTAGTCTCTGAAATGAGTATCACCATTTTTTTCATGAAATCAGCTCTATGTATAAAATACAGGACTTTGCTGCAATGCATGTATTTATCTTACCAAGTTTATGTCAGACCATCAAAAGCCCTGCTCTGCTTTGCCTTCTCAGTATGTTTGTCTTTTCTTTCTTCAGCAGTCATACTGCAGTTTAAATTCTCTGGTCCTCACATCCTTTGTTTGGAAAGCAACCTGAATCTGGCATCAATTTTTTTTTAAGTGAGAAATAAATAGTCTGTGAAGTATGTTATGGCACATTGGGCACAAGATGCTAAAACAAAAAGACAGGGGTTTGCGGGCTTTGTGTCAAAACACACACCAGCACTTGGCTAAAGCAGTCCTGGTGAACTTACCATCGATTGCGATGGCTTCTTGATAGCTTCAGCTGCTGCCCATCTGCTCAGGCTGCCCGCTGCCATTCCAAGCTGCACCTCCTACACGCCCAGCTGCGGGGCAGAGAATCACCGCGTTACACTCCCACTGCATAGCTGCCAGCCCCACTGTCTGTCTGCATCTCTGCATTACAGCATATTGACCATTTCACGAAGTGGGATTTAAAATCCCACTTCATTAATAGTCTATGAAACACAATTCAAGCAACACTGAGATGGCTTTTCACCTATCATATGTAAAGTTTTTTTGCAATTTTCATTGCTGGACTGAGACGACCTATGCTTGAGGAGAATGAGGAAATGGAAATTCTTATACAATGCTGGCGTCAGCATAAACGCATTCTAACATCCTAGAAGGTAACACATACCAAGTCTGGTAGGCAGGACTTTGGTCTCCATGGCTTTTGCTCCGAACATGACGAAAAGGACTTTGCAATGGAATTAAGGCTACTAATAAGTTGGCCTTCCCATAGAGAGATTCTTCTGTGTTATCAGATGGGCCCAATGTGATTACAGGAGCCCTGAAAATCAGAAGAGGAGACAGAGAGATGCGGACAGTGTGAGAAGGCTTTGCCGCCATCGCTGGTTCTGAGATATGGCAGGTTCCGTGCAGGTACTGGTGAGTGAGCTCTAGGAGCTAAGAGAGGCCCCAGCTGACAGCCATCAAGAATGCAAGGACCTAGTCCTGCAGCTGTGAGGGACTGAATTCTCTCAACAGCACAAAGGAGCCTGGAAACAGATTCTCCTCTGGAGTCTCCAAGAGGGAACATACCCTGCTGACACCTGGTTCTGGCCTTTTGAGACTCAAAACAGAGAAACCAGCCAAACCCATTGGATTTTTTACCTACAGAACTCTGAAATAATAAATGAGTGTTGTTTCAATTCACTAGATTTGCCTTACTTTATAATGGCAGTGTGTTCGTCAGGATTCTCCAGAGAAACAGAACCAACAGGATAGAGGTGTATTCAAGAGGAGACTTATAGGGCTTCCCTGGTGGCGCAGTGGTTGAGAGTTCACCTGCCGATGCAGGGGACACGGGTTCGTGCCCTGGTCCAGGAAGATCCCACGCGCCGCGGAGCGGCTGGGCCCGTGAGCCATGGCTGCTGAGCCTGCGCGTCCGGAGCCTGTGCTCCGCAACGGGTGAGGTCACGGCAGTGAGAGGCCCGCGTACCGCAAAAAAAAAAATAAGAGTAGACTTATTATCGGAATTGGTTCAAGTGTTATGAATGAAGGCTGAGAAGCCCCACGATCTGCCACATGCAACCAGGAGAGCCAGTGGTATAATCCAGGCTGAGTCTCAGACCCTGAGAATCGAGGGACCTCTGGTGTAATTTTCTGAGTCCAAGGCCCGAGAACCAGAAGCTCTGATGTCCTAGGGCAGGAGAAGAAGGAAGTCCCAGATGGAGAAGAAAGAGAGATTCTGGTTCAAGATGGCGACACAGGAGGAGCCTGGGTTCACCTCCTCCCATGGAAACTGCGAATCTGCAGCTACATCAAATCAAACAGGACAGGCTGGGACACAATCTCGCCAAAAACCCCGTCCGCGGCACGGCCACCCACAATCAGGAGGGAACTGAAAACCCAGAGCTTCTCCATGTGGAACAGAGTTTGAACCCCACATAGAGCAACCCAGCTTTCAAGACCTGATCCTGAGAGACAGTCCCCCAAAACATCTAGCTTAGAAAACCAACAGGGCTTCTGTCCACGAGACCGCAAGGCTATACCCATCTGGGAAACTGTTAGGGGAAACACTGACCAAATCCTCCCGCCCTGGCCAGGCCCGACAGTAACCACTTGCAGGAGTTACCTTACAACAGGAGGTCCTGGTAAGGAACGCGGAACTTACAAGCTACCGCCCACCGAAAGAATTCAGGAAAGGTCAAAAGGAGAGACGAGACGCCAGTCCGTATGTCCTACAACCTCCCAAAATCCTTCTCGCTGGAATCCATCTTAGCTGAGCGACGCACGCACCACCAGGAAGGATCCTGCGTCAGAAATGATTGGCCAGAGACAACCCGGAAACTACCCTCATTACCATAAAACCCGAGACTGCGAGTCACGTGGCAGAGCAGTTCTCCTGGGTTCCCTGACCCCGCTTCTTTCCGTCCCGCGCGCCTTTTCCCAATAAAGTCTCTTGCTTTGTCAGCACATGTGTCTCCTCGGACAGTTCATTTCTCAGTGTTAGACTAGAGCCCACTCTGGGCCCTGGAAGGGGGTTCCGCTTCCTGCAACAAAACAGCTCTTAAAGGGCTCACGCTCAAACTCACCCAGTTAGGGCTCAGCGAAGAGGCAGCCTATGGAGAGCAGCCCAGACTTCATGGGAAGGAGGCTCATTTGCTCATCGTAAGGTGTCGGTCTGAGGAACATGAATCTAATTCAGCACACACGTAGGGGCCTGCTGGCTGGCAGGCACCATCTTCAAGCTCTAGGCAGTGGAGGCATCTTTTTAAAAAACGTCTTTTTTTAAAAACGTTACGCTTTTTAACCTTTATTTTCTTTTCTTTTCTTTTTTCCTGTGGGCACTATCTATATGCTTTCCTTCTGCCTCATCCCAGCTGACAGGTACCATCTTTGAGCTCTAGCTGGCAGGAGCCACTTTTTCTTTCTTTTTTTCTTTGGTTTTCTCTTTCTTTTTCCTCTCTATGTGTGCATTTTCTTCTGTATGTGTGAATGTGTTGAAGTATACGTAACACCATGTTGATAGAATGTTCTATCTGGGTTCTGGTTGGGGCCCCCCAAGGCCAAGAATAAAACCCTATGTACTAGGTACTCCACAGGACTGGCAAGGGCAGCCACTGAAAGTTAGCCCTTCATCCCCTCCAGGGTATAAAGGATGTGAGGTTGAAAAGATTTAGGGAACTTGTTGCTGCTGCAGGGAACATGGGGCCTCTTCTCTTGGCCATTTGTGGAAGAACTGGGGAGGAAGTTGACCTCCATCTTACAACAAGTGAAAGAGGGGGACTCCAAGAGGACAGCACAGAGAACTTGTTACCTCCCCTGGAGTTTGGAGGTACAACATGTGTTGGGGTGGGACACATTTTTTAGTAACTCATTGATTCATTCATTCATTCAACCAAAACTGACTGAGCCAACCAGCATATGTTATGCATTGTGCTGGGTGCTGGATTCTAGGCCTCTTGTTTTTTATTAAACCTGTTAGTAATCTAATTATTAGAATAAAGGAGTAGACCGCTGTTGTTTGCCTTCCCCAAATCCATCCCTGCTTATTCTGGATAAAGCCCCTAATTTGAACTAGGGAATTTCCCTTGCGCCCACCTCACAGGACATGCACTTCACTTCTCCTTCAACTGAAGCCCATCAGTGGCTCTTATTCCCATGATCATTGTGATTGATTCAGGAATGAGCACATGAACCTAACAGACCCATGAGATACAATAAAATGTTGGCTGGCAGTCCTTGAGCAGAGACAGTTTCTCTTTTTCACTAGATGTGACTTGAGAATAAGCAGGAGCTGGAGCAGATGCAGCCATATTGCTACTATGAGAAACCTGGGAATTGAGTCACTATAAGAAAGAAAGAAAGAATGAACGAAAGAAAGAAAGAAAGGCTGGTGATATTGCTTGAACCCAGGATGAAACCATAACTGAAGCTAGCCTTACCCTTGTATTATTTATATCTATAAACTAATCATTCTCATTTTGCTTAAGTCACCGAATTTATGGGATACCACTTGCAAGAAAAAAATGCCCTCATATTGATACATCCTCTGTTCTACTTCCTGTTCTCAACTCTAAAATGTTGAAAGCTTGAATTTAAATTCTCAAAATAGAATTTGAGACTCAAAGAGGAAAGATAATACGATCATCTAATACATTTAATACTATACATACATTTGATTTCAAATATGACAAATACGAGTTTACATCTTCAAATATGCCTAAACTAGAAGTGTCAATCAAAACACCCTTGCGACAAGGAAAGTGTGATAAGGCAATTAAGAATGATGAGAATGCTTTCCGTTCTCTTTTAAGCGTCTTTAATTAACCCTCTTGTTACTTTCCAGCTATTCACCTAATCTGACAATCGGGGTCTAGAGTGGACATGCTTGAAGGGTAACAGAAGAGAAAAAAGTCAGCACTTATTCTGACACTTAAACATCTGTCAGATGCCTCTGATCTGATGAAGGAACTTTGATTTTAGCTAGGATTTTTCATTTTTGCATTCTCTTCAGAGTCTTTGCCTTCAATAACACAGTAGAACACATCTTGTCTTATACTTAACATCTGGAATGAGGAAAGATTTCCCAAAGGACCCTCGACTGCCTTATGCTCCCCTGGAGGAAATTCCCTGAGAGTTAGGCTGACAGTGTGTTAAACAGGCATCACTCATCTGTGTGACAGTTCAGCGTCTCACCACATTTGAGAATAAAAGAATGAGGACCAAAAAGAAGGAAACAAAGCTTGAATCAAAATCCTACTATCTCATTTCAAACTTCGGTTCAGGATTCGGCAACCAAGGTGGAAATGGCCTAACTTGTAGGCATTCTCTGTGCAATCCCATCCTAAGTAACTCTCTCATTGATTTGGTCTTCCCTCAGTATGCCAAAAAAAGTGACCCAAATAATCTTTCTTAATTCCAGCCCTTATCAAACATGGCTGGGCTTGATTCCTCAATCCCAAAACATACTAGCAATGTGCCTATTTGGTCACAAAAGGGAGAATTTTCTTCTACAACATTTTCTTTTCCCTTTATAATTAATACCGGTCATATTTAACCTTTTGTCTCAGCCAGCTCTTTGAGACTGATGAAACCCAGACCCTCTTTCCAGAAAAATGCACATAATACAAGAAATTTTTTTCAAATTTCAGTGTTTCATGGGTCCTCTGAAGCCTACGCATAGTCTTTTTAGGTTAAGATTCCTGGATTATTGGGAATTCCCTGGTGGTCCAGTGGTTAGGACTCTGTGCTTTCATTGTCAAGGGCCTGGGTTCAATCCGTCTGGGGAACTAAGATCCCGCAAACCGCATGGCTAAAAAAAAAAAAAAAAAACATATATATATATGTGTGTGTGTATATATATATATGTGTGTGTGTGTGTGTGTATATACATATATATATTCCTAGATTATAGACTCATACATTTTTTCCCATTTTATTCATCCATTCATTCATTCACTCACTCATTTATTCACCCAGCCAAATATGTAGCTCATGATACACCAAACACTGTCCTAAGTCCTTTGCAGTCATGTGAACTTCTTTTGCACCCAGGTGATTTTGTGGGGACCCACAGGCTCTGGAGGGGTGAGTGTCACTCCCTGTGCTCTGACACAGTGCCATTCTGTGCACTGGGAAAGAGGTTCTCCTTGCTCTGCAGAAAGGTAAGTTACCTTATTTGATGCACTCCTGTAACATTGTTTCCCTCTGGGTGGATAGTCCCGTGTAGCTCTGTAAGAGCATTTTTCCTAGCAACACAGGGTTTTGGAGAAAACACCAGACCCCAGGTCAGAAGGTTTGAATTTGGCCCCAGCAGTACTGTTCAGCCACACTGACCTGGGCAAGTCACTTCATCTCTCTAACTCAATTTCCTGCTCCGTGAGATGGAGCTAATAACGACTGCCTCACATCACCTCTTTCTGGGAGGGTGAGTAGAAAATAACGGAACAAGAAAACGTATGTGAAAGCATTTCGTAAGCCACAAAACAAATGATTATTAGTATTATTATTGTCATTGTTATGCTACTGTTGTTGAAAAGCAGACCCGTATCTTCACTTTGGGCTCTATAAAGTGACACTGAGGGGCAAGAGATCACTCTTAATCTGAATTCCAGGTTTCTATTTTGAATGCAAATCAAGTTGTTGAAACAGAGCAGGTAGCACATTTCCAAAACTGCGGGACCTCTCATGAGGCAATTCTCAGCCTCTTAGTTGTAGCGTACTACATTGGAGTGAAGTACATGCACACACCAACATTTGCCCCACGGAAATTTAGATAACTTCTAGGCATTTCAACAATGCAAGTACACTTTAACTGCCTTTCTTGAGAGTATCTTGAAAGACATTTGCCGGCAGTATTAGGATTCTTTTGGTGGCAAGTAACAGAAATCAACTCTGCTTGCCTTACCTTCCAGATGAGGATTTATTTTCCAGTTACAACAGGGTCTTGTGGATGGCACAAGATGGCCTGAGTTGCTTGGTGGTCAGTAGGGGTTGAAGCTATGAGCCAGAACCCTCAGAACTCCACCTCTCTGTGTGAGTCGCTTCCGTGGATCCTGGCTCTTTCTTATCAGATCAGCTTCCTTGGAACCTCTGGTCCCATGGCAGGCAGAATGTGGCTGTACCCAACTCCTGATTTGACATGTATGCATCCAGCACCCCAGGCAGACCTAAGCTAGCTCTCTGTCCCAATTCCACATCCCCAGAAAAGAGGCTCTGATTGGCCTGAGTTGTATCCTCTAAACAGGAACTAGATGACGGTGAGCTTGCAAGCCTGTAGTCACCTTTTCCCAAATTGAAGGGCAATATTAACACAGTTCATCACTCAAGGTTCACCTTCTTATCACACATATTCCTCCCATGTGCTTCTTCAGAAAGTAAGGTGGATTCATTGAGAGATACAGTTGGTTTATCTTCAGCTTAGCTTCTCACTCATTAAATTGGTTTGCTTTCTTCATTGTGGTCCCTTCTGGGCCACAGGAGGAACTAGAAATGCTGTCTTCTTGTTACCTGATAGACTCTCCAAACTTCTTTTCAATATTCTTTTTTTCCTAAGTGACAATCATGTGACTAGCCTTGACATGTTTCCTGTTCTAAAGGAATTTACCATTGATTTAGCCTTGGGTTGGAATAATTTATGGCACTCACGTGACCTTGCAAGGCCACTGTAGAACCTAAGAAGCGGGTGAATCTGTGTCTCAGCTGGAACTGGGATCATACACCGTTGAATGTTTTCTCTTCAATTTCCATTTCTGTTCTTTCTTTTTATATTTTGCTTGTCTTACTGCCTGCAGGCTTTTTCACATAGTAGAAGCATGGCTGTTGATATTCCTCAAGCTCTATGGCTAAGAGCTTCACTTACCTCCAGGAGAAAATGACTTTATTATATAGAACTCAAGTCCAAAATACCCAAGGCTGTTCTGATTGGCTAATGCAAGTCACATGTCTCCTCTGGACAAATCAACTGTGACAGGTGGAATACTTTGAACAATGTATAGGGATGTAATGTGGAAATGAGGGGCAGACAAAACAATGTATCTAGCCAATGTATACACATACCACCTCTTCCTTCATGTTTCTGCCATGGTCCCTACCATCTCAATCCTCCATACAGTAGAGAGAAAACACTGACAAAGTAAAACGAGGAAAGTCAGACCCTGCACGTCTGCTAGGAGGTACATCAAAGGCATCTGTGTGAAGTACCCAAATTCTCAGCTTCTTACCCCTGTGTGATTAAAGCTCATTCATGGTATCAGATTCACAACATTTGGAGAGTTCCAGCTGGTTCTTTCTTCTCCCCTCCCTTCTCTAAATCTCTGGAGGAAAAAGATACTGCTCACTGTAAGGAAATGAGGAAAAGCTAAGTCTCTGCTGGAATCATGGTCAGAGAAGAGCTATATTTAAACAACTGCTGTCTTAGTCCTCACAAACATTCCCTTTCAGGGTATTTTCCATTGAAAAAAAGAAGAAAGACTTTAGACAAAAAGTAAGGGCTTTAGGAAATGAATCTCAAATGGTAGGATTTCAGGTGTCATCAGCAGGCAGCGGCGTGGTGATGATTTGAATGAGCAAAAGGCAGAACCCTCCAGTCACTCCTCAGATCACAGCAGGATAGGAAAACTAAGGAGATATTGCATCAGAGCAGGACGACTAGAGAATATTTCACAGTAACTTTTTTTTCATTTTGATTTTTATCTCTTTATTTTTTAAATTGAGGTAATATTGGTTTATTTTTTAAATTTTTATTGGAGTATAGTTGATTTACAATGTTGTGCTAGTTTCAAGTGTACAGTAAAGTGAATCAGGTATACACATACATATACCCACTCTGTTTTAGATTCTTTTCCCATATAGGTCATTACAGAGTGTTGAATAGCATTCCCTGTGCTCATACAGTAGGTCTTTATTAGTTATCTATTTTATATATAGCAGTGTGTATATGTCCATCCCAGTCTCCCAATTACCCCTCCCCACTCCCCTTCCCTGCCTCCCCATAACCATTAAGTTTGTTCTCTACATCTGTGACTCTATTTCTGTTTTGTAAATAAGTTCATTTGTACCATTCTCTTACTTCCACATAGATAACATTATATAAGTTTCGTGTGGACGTTATACAGTTGACCCTTGAACAACACAGGTTTGAACTGTGCAGGCCCACTTGTATGTGGATAATTTTCAAAAAACATGTAATACAATACTACATGATCCATGGTGGGTTAGCACCCCTAGGCCCCGCTTTATCCAAGGGTGAACTGTATTTAGACTTCTGTATACACTACAGGGTACTCACCACCAAAAGTTTTGTTTCCATCTGTCACCATACGCTTGGCCTCCCTTACCCATTTTGCCCTCCACCCATAGTAACTATTTCTGAGGGGGTGGCACAAGGAGTAATTGTCACTTCATTTCCCAGTACCAAAATATGACATCACATACAAATCGTGGCCTGTATTTTATACCTGAGTATATGTAAGTACTTTAGACTTTCAAGGTGAAGGAAATCAGTCGGGTGGATGTGTTCGTTTTGCAGATGCAATTAAGGGGCCCACAATGACCTTTTACTTGAGAATCAATTTTTTTTTTTGAGTTTCTATTTACTGTTGATTAAGAACCAGTCATTTTACAACTCTGTTGAGTTAGAGGTTAACTTACAGAAAAATGATCAAGTACAATGTTTTTCTCTTCCATCTGGTAGAAAAAAATAATCCAGAAATCTATGGCTTTATTATCCTAAAGGACAATCACCGGTTTTGTAACCAATTGAGCATTCTTATTCTCAGCCTTACTTATTTTTTTCTACTCCCTATAAAATCCCAGGTTTTCCTATCATCTGTGGAACTTGCTGTGTCATTCTTGTAGTGCTCTCATGGATACATTAAATGTATTCTTGTATTCTCCCACGAATACGTGAAACCTTGACAAGTGCTCACTGTTTGCGTTAAAATAATGTTTTAATATGTTGACAATAATAACTTGGTTTCCCTCTGGGCTCCAATTTCCTATTCCTTACTTCCTTTCCAAATCCCTGGCCAGCTTTTTCAAAAGGTAGATTCTGGGTCCCTCCCCAGAAATGCTGATTCAGTGAGATATTGGGGAAGAAGTATTTTTAAATGTTCTTCTTGTGATTCCAATACATTACTAAATTGGACTCAATACCTTGATATTATTAACAGTAATATTAACAGTAATAATAAAACTACATTTACTACATCAGATCATAGTAACAATACCAACTATTGTGCATTTACGGATTATACAGCCTCTGTGCTATTTGCTTCATGCTCATTGTGCCATTTATTTTTACCTAATCCCTATCCAAACCCTAGAGATAAAGAAGCCCCTTGGAAAGCTACATTCGTTTTTTTAAGGCTACAAGGCTAGATACCAGGATACAGAAAGAATGCCTTATAAAGAAAAATAACACTAGCTGACTTTAATCAAGCCCTTTCCCTTTGCCAAGGTTGCTGCTAAGGAAATGACACTTGGGTGCTCATCACTTTGCCCAGACCGAAATTCAATGTTTTTGCCTGATCCATCAGTGAATTAATTCATCCAAACAGCATTCGTCAACTACTGCCATTTTCTAGTTACTGCCCTAGGGACACTGGGGAACAAAGTATCTTATCTTTAAGAAACTTATCCCGCTTACAAGGCCAGGGGATTAGTTTTTATCTAAAACTCAGCCCCTGGCCAACTGGGATATTTTTGTCTATACTCCCAACACTCACCTAGGATTATGATCTCCTCAATTTATGATCTTGGGTGATAATGAATGCAGAAGGGTTTGTGAGACCTGACTACCTACCCCTAAATCTCTTGGACACTTTGTTAAGAGGAAATTATTTTAGGTGATATTGTCTCTGCAACGCACCCCCCCCCGGACCTTTTTCTCTCACATGGAGTCTGGTGGGGTTTTTTGAAAGGTTCAGATGAAATCTTTGGTCAATAAAGAAAGTTAGATGGTACAGGGGTCTGAAGATTTCAAGAGTTCATGGGTAGAATCCAGGAGATCTTTGAACTTGGATGGGAAAAATTATCTTTATTTTCATTAACCTTTAACTAAAATGAATCTTTCTTTAATTATGCATGTAGGTAATAAGCCACAGTACTATAAACAACCTGTTTCTTGTCATCAGTACAAATCAGACTTTTTCGTATTACTTGCTATAGGCGTCTGTTAATATTGTATATACTTATCACCACTTTGATATTATATTTATTAGACTGCTAGATCGTGTTATTTAGTGCATGAGTAAAGAATCACATAATTACTACATCAGAAATTTGTTTTCTAAATATTTTGCTAACTTTATTTTCCTATTTGATTTCCTTTGTAAGCCTGTATTTTTATACATTTAAAAACATTATTCTAAGAAGAGAATCCAAGGCTGTACTCCCCCACCAACCCACACACATTAAGCTATGCAATATAGAGCAATACCAGACACCTGACATCCACAGAAGAGATTCCAAAGCTATTGTAATTATCTAAATTTATAAATGCCGCTGAGTACAGCAGGTAGGAATCTCAGTACACAAACTCCAGTGAGCAAGAAGTTTAACTATTTTTCCATAACGTGATTCCTCCTAAGAGCCTCTTTCCATCATGAGACCCAGGATCAGTCAATTCCGGGTGCACCCCTCCTTTCGAGAGTGGTATCTGTGTTCCTGGGGGAGGGGTAGCGTAGCACCCAGGCTTTGTGGAACAGGCTTACCTGCTCCGTTTTCCTCTCCTCTGATACCCTCAGCCCCACCTGATCCCAGTCCCTCGGGCCCCAAGGGGCTGCTGGGTGGGCTTGTTCTTGGCCCGGGGCTTCTTTGATGTTGTCTCTATCTGATTGCTGAGCCCTGCCAGGTGTGTGGGGAATGTCCTGCTCTTCTCAAGCCACGCATAGAAGCCCTGCCCTTTTCTGTCCTGGGTCCATCTTCCTACAAGTACCATGTAGCTATTTCTTCTCGGGGGTCTCATCCTTTCCCGGAGCAAAACCAGAAGCAGGGCACAGCTCCTCTCTTCTCTTAGATCTCCCAAACCAAGCTGGATTTTTGTCAGCCACTCCTAGAATTTCATCCACCTGGGCATAGGTTGGCAGGGTGGGGTCGAAGGGGAAGAAAGATTAAAGGGCCATTTTTTTTTTTTCAGATATATCCTTGAGTCTAAGCTTCCCTACTTCACTCTCTTCCTCACCTGCTCTTAATTGGAGCAACTTTCTAGTCTGGAAGGCTAGGAAGCTTTGCTCCTAACTTCTCTACGCCCCCTCAGATCCTACAATCTGAAATGCAAACACACAGTTTTAAAAACTCAAAAGCCTTTGCTGTGTCTCCTCCTTCCTGAGGCAATCTCTCAGCTTGGTGGCCCAATTTAGGGAAGAGTCAAGGGATTCACAGGAAATACCAGTGAAAACACAGCAGGCAGTTCCAAATATTTTCCCACCACAAAAATATACAAATCTGCATCTCAAATACATGAACTACAGTGGAAAAAAATTAACGTATCCATTCTCACCGTCAATGCGAAATTCTGTTAGCGAGCAGGAACTAACAACGACGTGATGAGACATGGGCGCTGGGTGCTTGGACAGGCTCACTGATTGGCTAAATGACTTACTTCTGTGCAACGTGCTCTCAAGTTACGGGGGAGTCAAAATGGCGACTCCATCAAACAAAACTTGTTCCCTGTCATCCGGTACTAGGTGCTCTCTAAGCCTCAGGTTGTACGAGTTCGTCTCCCCTATAATGCTCTGGGTAAACATCCATCTTAACTCGGGGAAAATTATACAGAGTAAGGCGCTTAAGACTGAGCAGTGAGTAGGAAGGTTTTCCTGCCAAGCAGAGTCTAGGCTCTGTGGGGATGAGGGAGGAGTGGGTCTTCTACAGAAAAAGACAACAAACCTCCTCTGTCAGTGGCAGGAAAGCAGAGTCCCTGTGGTGCTGACTAGCTGCTTCCACCCCGGCTGTGGGCTGGGTCCACACTGGACTGGCTGCAGATGGGCAGCGTCTGTCTCAGGAGTAGCGTCCAGCTGCCCCTGCTGCAGACCTGAGGGGCCAGGTTGGGGTTATGGCCCCCAGTCAGGCCTGCATTTCCAGTGGGGATGACACAACTTACCACGTGACTATCTGGTAGTCTTTTCACCTCACGTGGCTGAGCTTGTAGAGGGCAGAAACCATGGCCTTTCAGCCTGTGCAGGGACCAACCCACAGGAAATGCCCTGCAGTACTCGCTCCCCAGGGTTTGCTGAGCCCGCCCTTTGTGTGAGTTTCTGGGCTTACATTTGAAACGCCCTATCCTATTTCACCCTCACAAAGAGCCTCTGAGGTACAGACAGCAGCACCTCAGAGAAAACAAGCTTGTCACCTTGGGTCACACACCTGGTAAGTGACAGGGCCAAGGTCTGAATTGGGAGTGGCTGACCTCCAAGGCCTGGCCCCTAAACATCTACAACACTGAAGAGACAGCTGGAGAAGCATTCTACAACATCCCCGTGCGTCAGGAGATGCTGTAAACGCAGGACCCTTTGGGGCCTTCCCGGGACAGGCCCCTCCCCCATATCCTCTGCTTTAGCTCCTCTCTTGAGTACCTAGATAACGGAATCTGATACACACTTCCTGAGTTGTAACAGTGACCTCCGTGCATTGTTGCTTGGGGGTATCGACCACTGCAGCTTCTGAGGGAGAAATTTGGCCCAACTCAGTTAACTTAGTTTTACACAAACCGCACTCCCAGTGACTCAGTGTATACATGCCAGTGGATTTTTCTCCCAGGTCTACAAAAGGACTCATTTGGTGTTTTCACAGAAATACTGTTTCTAGTGGCAGGAATTTGGAGGTACCCATCACTGGGAGAGGGAAGGAGGAAAAGGTCTAAGTCCACAGTCATTACGAGGAGGAGGGAAAACACTTTCCATGTCAACCTTGAAGTTTTGCAGTAACCGGAGTACATTTGGAAGATATAGGTCTGCAGTTTTAATGCGAGGTCCCGTGTGGAATTTATACAGTAAACTGCTCCTGGGGTACTGCTTTAAATGCTTCACAAATCAGTAGTCTGAACAGATGGAGGCTGGGTGGGTAAGTAGTAAGAGATCAAACTTTGGGATCTGATAAGCCTTGTCTTACTCACAGTGCAGCCTCAGTCTGGTGCCTGCTGCCCAATAGCTACTCAATTACACCTGTGGGACAGATAAATGAATATGACACTTCTTTTAAAAACAGTTTTGAGGGCTTCCCTGGTGGCGCAGTGGTTAAGAATCCGCCTGCCAATGCAGGGGACACAGGTTCAAGCCCTGGTCCGGGAAGATCCCACATGTCACGGAGCAACGAAGCCTGTGCGCCGCGACTACTGAGCGGGCGCTCTAGAGCCCGTGAGCCACAACTACTGAGCCCACGCACCACAACTACTGAAGCCCATGCGCCTAGAGCCCTTGCTCTGCAACAAGAGAAGCCACCGCAATGAGAAGCCCGCACACCACAACAAAGAGTAGCCCCTGCTCGCTGCAACTAGAGAAAGCCTACACGAAGCAATGAAGACCCAACGCAGCCATAAATAAATAAATGTTTAAAAAAAAAAAACAGTTTTGAATGAAAAGGGCATGGTGCAATATGGCTGGTTATACCTCTGCTGTCTCTCTCTCTCTCTCTCTCTCTGTCTCTCTCTGTCTCTCTCTCATGCACACATACACACATGCACAGAAGCCGGAGCTGTCAAGAGAAGCAAAGTCTGGAAGTAAACAGAGGAAACATACCAAAACATTGACAGTGATTATATACATTATGTGGTGGGTCTGTGGGTGTATTTAAACTATATTTTTCTTTCTAATTTTCTGTATCTTCTAATACATAATATAGATATATATTTTCTAATATATATTTCTGTTATTTCTAATCTTCTGTCTTTTCATGTAATTTTCTTTAACATAAACGTTTTTTAAATCAAAAGAAGTCATGTACAAAGGGAAGAAAGGAATGCTTTTGATGGCTAATATATATATGACACATGGTTTTATATATTATATATAAATATAATGGTTATATAATATAGATATAGATAATCTCCTCAAAAGGCCTGCTTTTGGATCTGCAAAGAAAGACTGGGAGCATAGTCTAAGGTGGAGTTGAAAGCTGAAATTGTCCTACATAAGTAAACAATAAGATGTGTGAGTCTGCACCTGCATCTGGTGGAGAGAGACAAAGAAGAGAAGGGGAGGGGGGGAGGGGGAGGGGTGGGGGAGGGGGGGAGGGGGAGGGGTGGGAGAGGGGTGGGGGAGGGGAGGGGAGGGGAAGGCCTGAATAAAGTGGCAGAGGCAGACCCAAGAAAATAAAATGACACTGAAAAATTTCTCATGATGGGGATTTTAGAAATCATTGAGAAAAGCAATGTTCGGGTTTCCATGTTAACTGCTAGTAACAGAGCATCTCCTGTGGGCCAGGCCACGTGCTTGGGGTGGGGCTCTGAAAATGAGAGAGACAAGACCTCTGTTCTTGTGCCTTTCATGTCCTAGAGAGGGGGCTGATCACAATAGCTAGTGTTTATGTAGCACTTAATATGTGCCCAGCACCATGCTCAGTACTTTACACGTATTAACTCCTTCAATCCTCACAGCAATTCTCTGAGTTCCTTATTTTACTGATGCAAAACTTTTTTGAAAACAAAGTTACATAACTTGCATTAAGACCCCTTAGCCAGCACATGATGGGGTTGGGATTAGAACTCATGCAGGCTGCCCCTAAGATTTGCAAATAAAGGCAATGACAGGTTATAGTGAATGGTAGGAAAGGCGTATGCAGAGGATTTTGGTGAGTAACTGGGAAGAATCCACTTTTGACAGATTGGTCCTGGAAGGCCTTAGGTGGTAATATTTAAATTGAAATTTAAATGAAGAATAGGAGACATTTCTAAATTGAGAAGAATTTTTCTTCATTATCCCCACACACGACAAGTTGGCCATACACAACAGCCTCGACAGTAATGGGGCTTTGAGGTTATGGCCAAAAGATCCTCCATAAAAAAGGGTGAGTAAAGTTGCTAGGGATAGAGAGAAAGCCTACCAGGACTAGACACCAGGCATGCTCGCTTTCCTCAAAAGCATTCTAGGGGAAAGTAATTTTCAAACCAGGAGACCAGGGATGGTATTCACAAGGACAAAATAGACAAGGGCAAACCAGGCAGTGGACACTCAATTACACAGTAGAGACAGGAGCTGAAAGAAAAAGGAAGAAGTTGCAATTCCTCCCTCCCCACCGTCCTCAAAGTATCTTTTGCATTATATCTTCAGGTCAGTTTCCTAAGAGGCATTATTAAAAACTGGCACAGTATAAAGTAGTACAGAATTAACCAGGTTTTGCTGTGTTCCAAATCCATGCTCACAGTATACAATTCACTTTTAGAAAGCAAGAAAATAGGCCTGTTTTTAACAGAGAAGCATGAATAGTAACACTGGCCATTCATGAATAGTTGTTGCTAAGTGGAAAATGATTCTAACACATTTTATTATTCATAAGGAATCAGGACTAAATAGCTGGTGAGATGAAGCTTCGGCTATTCAAATGAGATCCATTCCAAACTATTGCCTTGGACTTTGTGACTGCGAAAAAGGCTTTTGGTGGATTTGATGTGTTTGCAGATGCATTTCCCTTGCCACCATCCACGCTGCTTCTGAATGAGTCCCTAAACTTGGTGAGTCATGCCTGGTGAAATCTTCTGCTGTCCTTTGCTGCTAGGGAGAAGATGCTCTTAGAGACCTCTGTCCTGCAGCCTACAGTCTCCTTCTCTTTCATGCCTCTCCTCTCCCCCTTCTTTATTCCTTCCCTTTGAGCATTCATAGCTCTTTGATGGCTTGAATTAGATTATACCAATGTGGCTATATGCTTTCAATTAAAATATTTTCTCGAATCTTTGCGATGATTCACTTGTATTCGCTATCTCTTGCGGCATTACAAACTACCCTGAGGCAGAGAGCCTTCAAACAACAAATATTTATCATCTCAGACTTTCTTTGGCCTTGGGGTCAGGAGTTCGGGGGTGGCGTGGCTGAGCGGTTCTGGCTCAGGGTCTTTCATGAGGTTGCAGTCAAGATGTTGCCAGGGGCTTCAGTCATCTGAAGGCTTGGCTGTGGCTGAAGGATCTACGTGCCACATGGCTCACTCACGTGGCCGGTGGGTAAAAAGCTCAGTTCCTCACTGACTGACAGGAGACTTCAGTTCTTCATCACAGGGGCCTCCCCATGGAGCTGCCTGAGTGTCCTCATGAGGAATCCAAGAGAACGCATGGCAGAAGCTACAATGTCTTTTAGGACCTAGCCTCAGAAGTCATACAGCATTTCCACAATATCTCAGTGGTTACACAAGTCACCCCATTTCAACATGGGAGGGACTACGAAAGGCATGGAGAATCATGGAGAACATCTTGGAGACCAACTACCACACCAGGGAAGAGTATGTTATTAGTCTCTGACTTAAAGATACAGAAGCATAGAGAAACCCAACTGTCCGCCTGAAATGAAAAGCAGATAGCACACTCATTTCTATACAGTGGTATAATTCATTCAGTCTTACTTATCTGTGGATGAATTATCCACTTTGAAAATCATCAGGGTGGTTCTCAAGATTATTATGGTTAATAGTGTATTTATTTATGATGCCATCTATTGTATTCTTACCATGTCTCAGACCTTGGCTAGGACTTTACCTACATTTTATCTTCACAATAATCCTATGAAGTTGGTATTATTAGCCCTACTTTACAGATAAAGAAACAGACCTAGAAAGAGTCTCCAGCTTACAAATGATCTTAGACATCATGGAGTGTAAACACTTCATAGAAGGAACCTGCAGCCTGGAGAGTTTAATAGACTCTTCTGAAGTCCACAGTGAACCAGGGGCTGTGTTGAGACCAAAGCCCTGGCCTCCAGAGTCTGGACAAAGCTTTCTTTCAACTACATGGGGCAGCTTTCTTGTGATCTTTTCTCTTAAACAAAAGGTCAGAACTCCCACAAGACATTTAGCCTCTGTGAGCCTATTAAAATGGGCGTAACAATCAAACTTATCTCACAGAGGGTTGTAAAGATTACATAAGCAAAGGAAGGTAAAGTACCAAGTGCAGTGCTTGACACACACAAGGACTGATCCTATGGTAGCTGCTACTATTGTTGTTGTTGTTTGTCTTAGTCTATTTGGGCTGCTATAACAAAATACCACAGACTGGGTGGCTCATAAACAACAGAAATTTATTTCTCACAGTTCTGGAGGCTAGAAGTCTGAGGGTGCTGGCATGGTCTGGTTTGGGCCCTCTTCAGGTTGCAGACTTCTTACTGTGTCCTCACATGGTGAAAGGGGTGAACTCTTTTATAAGGTCACTAATTCCTTTCATGAGGGTTCTACCCTCATGCCCTAAGCACCTCCCAAAGGTCCCACATCCTAATACCATCACACTGGGCATTAGGATTTCAGCACATGAATTTTGAGGGAACAAAAACATTCAGACCATAGCAATGTAATTAATTTATGAACAGGAAAACTAAACCAAGCTGTCACTGAGCACCTGGATGGTAGGAATCATGCCTTAAACTCAGCATTGTGCTGAACTCCCTATTGCCCTCCTTAATCAAATCAATCCAATGAGCTGGACTCATGGACTAGCCAGCCTCTTCTTTACTCCAATCTTTTAACCAAAAAGATTGCTTAAAACATCTTTTAACCAAAAGATCCAATCTTTTAACCAAGGTGATGTGTGTATGCCCCTGGTTATATTTAAGATGATTCCAGAAGGAACACATTTTTATATTTTAATAGTTATGTACTTATTTTTAGTAAGTATTAGAAAAATATAACTAAGATAAAATCACTGATTTAATGGATAATCTTGCTTAGGATGAAGCTAAAATAGGTTGATTTAAAAGAACCTTAAGCTAATAATAGCAATGGCAGCATGCAATCAATTACAAGGAGAACTGTGAAGATGGAATGCAAATCAGTTTGGGGGAGCCCTAATTTAATATACCTTGAAGATTACAGGGGCTTGACAGTTCAGAATAGCTTTGCTTATTATTATTACCCTCTTTATTTTACCAGTATATTCTCTTCTGAGATAGCTCAGCCTGTCTCCTTTACATGAAACAATCCATGCCCCTCTTCTCACTCTAACTCTGGCTTAGAGATCCTTTTCCACTGTCTTTACTTGGGTAACTCCTGCCCATGCTTTAAATTTTGGATCACACAAGGCTTCATCTGAGAAAAAGTAATCTCTGTAATCTTTCCTCCAGCCTCGAAAAGCATCCTCTTTACACCTCTGTTCCTGTACTTAGCACTTTGTATGGGAATTAAAGGATTGTGTGTCTCTCTCCCCTACTTTTCTGGGGCTCCTCAAGGGCAGGGACCATGCCTTATTCATCTTTGCAACCCCAGCACTGACCACAGTGGTTGGCATAAAGAAGGCACTCAATTGTTTACCTGAAATAAGATCTTACTATAGGCTGCATAAGAAATTAAACCAATGTTTCTTCTTGTTGGACCCTTAAAATCGGCTGCCTGTCCAATCGATGGGGGCAGGCATGAAGAACTTTGTAGCTATCCTGTTTTACTTAAGAAGGCCATCACTATTAAATATTTCTTAGCTTGTCAAATGTGGGAAAGGAAAAAGGGAATATATTGAAGAAAGAGTAGCATGTCTTCAGGCTCTGAAATGTGGAAACTTCTTTTGGTTGGAACTGGTAACCTGGTTTGAACTTGTAACTTTTAATTGGGACAAAACCCTGGAAAAAAATATCTCCTGTATGCAAATGACTCCATCTGTGATCCTGTTAAACATTCGTTAGTTCAGTAGAACCTTGCCAAACTGCCACATTGTCTCTTCTTCATGACAATTAACATTTGACAATTAACTGAGAAATGGGGAAATAAACATAGACTGTGGACTCATTTTAAATAAAGTGAATATTAAATAAAACACAAACCTGCGAGTTCATTAAGGTCCTGAAGAACTTGCCAGGAATTGCTATTCCCTCCAGTGTGATGAATCACTAGACTATGAACTTTCCATCAGGACAGGGGGAAAAAAAAGTACAGAGAAAGTGAAGAAATGTGCGTTCTAGCGCTAATTTTGCTTTGGGGTTGGGCTTTGGACAAGACAGCAAATTTCCTGAGATTTTAGTTTCTTCCTCTATAAATCAGGTTTTTGGACTAGGCTCTCCAAGAATCTTTCCAGATCAAATAAACTACCTTTAATTCATTCATCCACTTAATAAATATTTATTGAGTATCTACTATGTGCTAGGCACTGTGTTAGGTCTTTATAGGTAATCGTTAACAAGATTAAATCTTTGTTCCATTGGAACTTTTAGTCTGGTGGCAGAGGTAAGCATAACACAAATGATTATGCAAATAATGATTCAAGTGTGCTTACACTAAGTGTGATGAGGAAGGGCAGGGTAGTGTGAGTATATCTACTTGGAAGGCATTAGAATAGTCCCAGAGATCAGGGAAGGCTTCCCAGAGGAAGTGATATATATATATATATATATATATATATATATATATTTTTTTTTTTTTTTTTTTTTTTTTTTTTCGGTACGCGGGCCTCTCACTGCTGTGGCCTCTCCCACTGCAGAGCATAGGCTCCGGACGCGCAGGCTCAGCGGCCATGGCTCACGGGCCCAGCCGCTCCACGGCACGTGGGATCCTCCCGGACTGGGGCACGAACCCGCGTCCCCTGCATTGGCAGGCGGACCCCCCCCAACCACTGCGCCACCAGGGAAGCCCCGGAAGTGATATTTGATAGCTGGTATCTGAAAGATGAGTAGGAGTGGCCCAGGGGAAGAACTGTAGAAAGGCTGATCCAAGTACAGGAAAGAAGCCGAGTGCTTGAGAACTAAGAGTAACCGAGGGGCTGGGCAGTCACGTGAGCTGAGGTTAGAGAGGCCGGCTGCAGCCAGTCAAGCGGTACATCATAGGCCACGGAGAGGTCAGCCTCCTTCAGTGGCAAAGGGAAGCCATCCATGGGAGCAATCTAATTGGAGGTAAAAGATTCACAGTAATTCTTTTTTTTTTTTTTTTTGTGGTACTCGGGCCTCTCAATGTTGTGGCCTCTCGCGTTGCAGAGCACAGGCTCCGGACGCGCAGGCTCAGCGGCCATGGCTCACGGGCCCAGCCGCTCCACGGCACGTGGGATCTCCCGCACCGGGGCACAAACCCGTGTCCCCTGCATCGGCAGGCGGACTCTCAACCACTGCGCCACCAGGGAAGCCCAATTCACAGTAATTCTGATTAAGGGAACTTTCTTTTCTCTATCCTTACCTCCAAATTGTGACAGGCCCTAGTTGGCAAGGTCTTAACTTGGATCCTTCTGGATTAACAATTACAAAAGCAGTATTATCATCTGAGGCTTCTCTAGGGTTCTTGACTAATTCCACATGGGCCCGTGAACGTCTCACACCTTGCAAAAGTTTTTTGCACATTATTGTGCTATTTCAGCAAAGAACATGCTGCCGGAACCTTTTGCAAACCTCACTAATGTAGTTACAACTCCAATGCTCTCAGGCAGTATCATCTTTTATAAGAAGAGCAGTAGACAATGATTTGAAGGAAGTCAGCACCTAGCCTACGATTTGGACTCCATATAGCCCAACTTCCCTATTTCTCTCCTTTTCTTTGTAAAGGATTAATAGATACCATTTAGAATTTGAGGTGAATTTAAATTGTGTGCTCCTTCTTCCAGGGGTATGGCATTCTAGATTTAACTCCTATTGTAGACTGAAAGGCTTCATAGTCTAAGAGTCTCAGAAAGCAGTCAATAGGTGGGGAAGAAATTGTGGATGTTTTGCGGGGTGGAAGGTTGGGTTGGGTTGAGAATCTTTTCCAGTACGCTTGTGTATACTTTGACCATGTGTCACACTAACCATGAAGGATGTAGGAGCCACTTGGATAATGGCTATGGCTATGATTCCCTAACAACAATCTAGGCATTTTTTTTTTTCTCTTCGACTCTAAACGAAAATGTTATGTTATTTTTTTCTGTGTTAAAAAAATGCAGTCCTTCCACAGTACACTGAAAAATGCTATGTACTGTTGGTGTTCTTGATGACTGGCCATAATAAGCCAAAGCAATTTTTGGACCTGAACTTTTCTCTGGGAGTGATTAGGGGTTCACAATCAACATTATTTGTCACTACACTGTTACTTTAACCATCTGATTTATAGCCAACTAAACAGCTCACATAAAAGAGACTGGGAGAAAAATAGGCAATAGGAAGCCTAGGCCCCTTATGTCATAGAAGAGTCGTGGAGTTACAGAACTGGGTTACTAACTGATACTGCAGCAAAAAGTCCAGTGTGTCTGATGATCTGCTTCACCGTGGAGGTCACCCAGCTAGTGATCAGTCAGGAAGCTCTGCTGGAGATGATGGTAGTGAAAAGCTGCATATTCAGGTAAACCAGTGAGAGTAGAGGTAACA
Source organism: Leucopleurus acutus (assembly GCF_964270905.1). Taxonomy (NCBI): domain Eukaryota; kingdom Metazoa; phylum Chordata; class Mammalia; order Artiodactyla; family Delphinidae; genus Leucopleurus; species Leucopleurus acutus. Next base: position 55,642,029 of record NC_139145.1, on the reverse strand, counting down.
GAATCACCAAATTCTGCTGTCTGGGGCCATATTGAAATAGTCTTTAAGAATTATCAGTATAAGGAAGAGATGGTATAGTATAGTATAGCGTTAGTACATAGATTTTGGATTCTGGCTTGACCACATCATTGCTGCCTGGCCCTGCATTACCTGTCTATGCTTGAGTTCCCTTACCTGTCAAATAGGGATAATAACACTAGGGCTGTGGTGAGCTGTGCCAGGACATGGGCGAGGTGAGTGAGGCACTCGCCTTGGGCAAAATGGAATGGGGGGGGCCACAAAACTCAGTAATAGAGATAAATGATATTTCAATGTGATACTTTCTTAAAAATCCAAATTAAAAAAAAATCAAATTTAATGTCAAAAATGCACGATGAACAAACTAGCAAAAGGGCTGTTTTATGATTAAATACTCCGATCTTTTTGTCTTTCTGAGGTTTTTAACAAAAGGTACAGTCACACATTCAGCCTTTTCTCTATACCGCTGTTTGGGCAGCTGTTTCTGACTTTTAGTATCTTTTGCCATTTAGAGTGTCTGAGAGTTTTCAAAATCATCCAGTCTTGATATTGACTTACAATTTACTCACTGTATTTTGTTTTCCTTCTCCCACGAGAATTTAATCTCTGTGAAGGCATGGATTTTCTAAAAATGTTTATGTTGAAATAATTTTAGATTCATAGAAAAGCTGCTAAGCTAGGATAGAGAATTCACGTATACCCTTTACCCAACTTCCCCTAATCTTAACATCTTATGCAAAACCGTGGTACATTTATCAAAACTAAGAAACTAACATCAGCATAATACTATTAACTAAACTACAGACTTTATTTAGATTTCCCCAGTTTTTCCATTAATGTCCTTTTTCTGTTTCAGAATCCACATTGCACTTAGTCATAATGGTTCTTAATCTCCCCCAGTTTGTGACAGTTTCTGTGTCTTTCCTTGTTTCTCATGACCTTAATAGGTTTGAAGGATACTGATAAGATATTTTGTAGAATGTCCCTCAGTTGAGGTTTATCAGATATTTTCTCATGATTAAACTGAAGTTATGAATTTTGTGGAAGAATACCAGAGTTAATGAAAGCACTTTAAAAATTGTATTTTGATCATTAATGTTTCCTCAGCATCTAGAACAGCACCTGGCACACAGAGACAATAAAATATCTGTCAAATATTTGAGGTGGAATTTACTTGCATCTACCTGATGATGTGGCTAAATACAGACATACAAAGTTTTTCTAAAGAAAGTATTTGTAAAATACTGATGGCTTCTAAAGAAAATTAACTCCCCTGAGAAATCCACTTATCTCCCAAGGTAAGGTGGGAAATCCTGTTTCTAATCAGCTCTAGGTCATTGACTGGCAGAAAACAAACAGGTGACTCAAAAATGTAAGAAAGCCAGCTTTAAGTGCAAGGTACGACATTTGAAAAATACTAGTTTCTTTCCTAAATCATGTAATGTCTTAACCAAGAACTTGTAGAAAGGAAGCAGTTGGGTCCTGTTTTTGCTCTGTATCACTAGCATCCAGCATCTTACTTATAAAGTGGGTGCTTTATAAATGTTTGCTTAAACCCAGTCTACATGATCAACAAACTATATAAGGAGATGCCTACTGGCCCTTGGTAGCTGCTCCTCCAAATGACAGAGCACCAATTTCACAGATTAATTTTGACTCAGACAAATATGCATTCAAATTCTAGCTCTAGTATATGGCAAATCTCGGGGGCTCTCTAAGCTCCATTTTCTTCTTGTAGAAAAATGGAAAAAGCCTTTTCACCTTTGTTGTCAAGCACTAAACAAAGTGACTTTTTTAAAGCGCCTAATGGGAGTCCTGACATGTAAGAGTCCTTCTTATCTTTCCTCCTGTATCCTGTCAGCATCTCACCTGCTCTGCTGGTGGCCACCGGAGGCTTCTATCACAATAGATCACTGCTCCTCAAAAGGCAGACACTACTGATGGACAGAGCAGTAAAATATACTTGTTAATTTGCCACGTAGAAGCTGCATGATCTTGGATAGGTTATTAACCAAACTGTGCCTTCATTTTTTTTATTGTATGATTAAGATACCAGTAACTACCTCAAAGGGTCAGGATGAGGATTAAGTAGGAACATGTACGTAAAGTGCTTGGGACTCTGCCTGAAACATATAATAAATACCACTTGTTATAATGGGTTGTTGCATTTGGTGCACAGGGCAGGTGATGGTAAGACATAAGTGAGGGAGAAGAGGGAAAATAAAACCTGATTTATTATGAAGGAAATAAAATGCAATGAATATATATATCATCAGAGAAATTTTGCCTGACTCAATAGCTAACCCTAAACCTTCCATGATTTTACCTAAATAGTTAAGGAATAGAGGGAGGGAAGACGACAGTGCTCAATTATAGCATTTCCAAAGGTTTAGAACATGGCTGTTATCCACACCTTTCCTGTAAAGGGCCACCAAGTAAATATTTCAGGCTTTATGGATCACATGCAGTGTCTGTCCATGTTCTTCTGCTTTTGTTTTATTTTGTCTTTTACAATTCTTTAAAAAATGTAAAAACCATTCTTTGGTCCAATGGCCAAGATTTGCTGACCCATGGTAAAATCAGTTACTATATTTTAGAGAAATTTGAAGATAGATGTGACAAATAGCTGAAGTTAAAGGTGAGAGCATAACATATTTGCTGATAAGTGAGAGAGAGAATTGTGGAATGGGTGGTTAGACTCATCAAAACCACAGAAAAGTGGAAAACCCAGAGTCTAAATCCAAGACCCGGTGAAACCTTTCCACACATAGATGTCTTGGGACTTATTTATCATGAAAGCAGTAGGAAATTTGTTTGGCCAAAGCTGCTTATGACTATTGGAAGATAATTCCCTGTGGGCCTCTTGGGTTTCTGCACATCTTGCAAGCAAGGCCCTCACTGCCCCTTTGTTCCAGGCTGTCTTTTGAAGGATATTTGTATAGTGAACAGCCTTGTAAGACAGAGATAGTGTCTCCCTCAAGAGCAAAGAACATGCATGATTACCTCATATTATAAAAGATCTGGCTTCCCTAAACTCAAGGTTCTTCTCCTGTAACACACCCCACTGCATGAGCAGGTATCACTGACCCTCTTCTTGATGCGAACAAAGGCCATGAGTAAAAAGCTGTCCTTCATCTCTTACCCGGCAGTCTCAAGTCACCTGTCAACATCCATGAAACTCTGGCAGGTTTACTTCTTAGCTTGCACATAGGGAAACATTTCAGAGTTTTTACAGTTTTTGACAGTGACAGAAATGGAATGCAAATGAGGAACAACAAACTAATCAAAGGAATCATTAAGTAAAAGTTACCCTTAAAAAAAGCATTTAACAAAATCTTAAAATGGTGTGATGCACTGAAATGGGAAAGAAGGTGGAAAGAGATGGTAAACAGTGACTTAGTCTGTTTGGGTGATGTGGGGGAATGTGGCACATCTACCCTGGCTGTCTCTACTGAAATTCTACCATTCTTCAAAGTGTTTGCAAATACCACACTACCTGGAAGTGACCTCTTCGTCAAAGACCGGAAATGTACACTATCTCCATTAATACTAGTGATTTCACAGGCATAGTGTCTTATCTGAAATGACAAATCCACAGCTTCTAGCAGTGTGCTCAATAAATGTGTATGTTTCACTTATTTAGCTATGTATTATGGTTATTTTTGCAGTCTTATGTAGATTGTATGCTCAATGATAGCAATAATCCTTTTTTATTTGTCTTTGCATCCAAATTAGGTGCTTGTTATGGGCGGAATCGTATCCCCTTCAAATCCGTGTGTTGAAGCCCTAACTCCCAGTACCTCAGAATGTGACTGTATTTGAAGATAGGATTTTTAAAGCATGAATTATGAGGTCATTTGGGTGGGCCCCAATCCAATATATCTGGTGTCCCTATAAAAAGAAGAAAAGTAGACACAGATAGGTACAGAGGGGAGACCACATGAAGACACAAGGAGAGGATGGCTGTCTACAAGCCAAGGAGAGAGGCCTCAGAAGAAACCAACCCTGCCAACACCTTTATCTCAGGCTTCTAGCCTCCAGACTGAGAGAAAATAAGCAAATAAAAAAGAGCCAAAGTCTGTGGTACTTTGTTATGGCAGCTCCAGGAAATTAATATAGTGCTCAATTCTTAGTTTCTAAACAAATGAACTTCTTAAGGAAGCCATCCCTGCTTCTGGGTTAGCTATCTCTCCGATTTATTGCCGTAACAGCTTGTACTAACTTCTATCAGATCACTCACCTACCACATGGCATTGTAGTTATCTCTTTATTATTTATATTATTACATATATTATATATCATTTATTACATCTGGTGCAAGTGACAGAAAATGTGATACAAACAAGATGAAGCAAAGTGGAAATCTACTGACACTTCAGTAGATCTAGCTTCAGGCATATTTTGATTCAAGGGCTCAAATGACATCATCAGGGCCCAAGCTCTTTCTATCTCTTAACTCTGCTTTCTTCCACACTAGCTTTATTCTCAGAGTTCATGTGATGGAAAGGTGGCTGCCAACAGATTCAGGCTTACATACTCCCAGGTTCAAGACCAGGATAAAAGGAGATAAAGCTTGTTTCTCAATAGTCCCAGCAAAATTCCCCAGTTTGCATCTCTTTGGATCAGGTGATATGCTTGTCCCTGAATCGGGGGGGGGGGGGGGGGGGGGGGGGGGGGGGGGATGCAGTGCTCAGGCCAGGAGGGAGTCAGATGCCCCACCAGGAAGTCAGAGGTGGAGTCAGATACCTGATACCCATGGGTGGAGGGAGGGAAGAGAGATGCTCCCAGGGGAAAATTGAGATCCAAGCGAAGGGAGGATGGGTGTTGGGCAAGCAACTTGCCTGTTGCTCCTATATGACTGTTAAACACTCAAGGACTAGATACCCCAGTATCTCTCTAGCTTCTGGACCCAGCAAGGTTCCCTGCATATAATAATAGGCACCAGTAAGTGTGTGTTAAATAAATGAATGCAGCAGATGTGGAGCCATCAGGTAAGGGAGATTTCCATTCCTGCTGCAACCAGGACAGAGTGCCTGGGAGTCCCACTCATCTTCACATGTAGAAAACAGCCTGCAGCCTCACAGCCCGAACCTGGCCTGGTGGAGGAAATGGCCCTCTTCTCTTCCCCAACAGAGCAGCCTAGTGAGATTGTGCATGCTGGCTTTGTGGTCAGATTCTCTTTGGACACAGAGGGGTGGGTGAAAATTAAGACAGAAACAAATGCGGAAGGCGTGGGGACAGGATTCTACCCTAATGTTTCCGTTCTTCACTTCAGCCAGCAAGTGGGAATCGCATCCGATAGGTTACAGAACCACCTAGTGGTCAAAGAGCATCGACACCAGTAGTGTAGACCTCAGATGGTGTGTGTTGCAGTGTAATGACCGGCATCCAGGCCTGGGAGTGGTGGTGAACTCTGTGGTCACTGAAGGGTCTCCTGAGTACCCTCCGTGGCTTCCACTTTTCTCCTACTTTTGGGAATGCCACTGAGAGCAGAAATTTGGGATAAAATGAGCCAGCTATATCGGCTTTTCATTTCTACTTTTGTCCCGGATGTATTTGGGAAAGGAAAGGTGTCACAATGACCAGGAAGACTGCAAAGCTGAGTGAAAATAGCAGTGCAGCACTCTCTCCTCACACCTGGTAATCTGTGGGCGCAGAGGTCACACGAGGGACTTTCCATTTCTACCTCATATACTTTCGTACTGCTTGCTTTATAACATCTACTGCTTCTGTAATAATCATCATAAAAGAGGACATATTTAACATAAAGAAATGGATGTCATTTCATCAGGGAGGTTCTCCCTGACGTTCTAAGAGCAGAGTGTGGTCTACCTGCATTAATCTGTTTACGAATCTTCCAAACACGTTTTTCAGAAATACAGCTGGCGTTATGGGCACTGACAGTGGCTTCGGCACTAACTGGGGCTAACTTGTTCAACTGGGAAGTTGACGCATGGGCTTCGTTACCCTTGAGCACTCCAGTCTTCCCCAGAGTGTCTTGCTTCCGGCAGTATGAGGCTCTAAGCGCCTGCCCTCATCCCCTGCAGTGTCTGGGAGAAGTAAGGCTGGCAGATAAAGGCGAGATGGTCTTCCATTTTGCTAATGGACATGCAGCCATGATTCTAAATGCAGCTGGGTGGCTTATGATGCTCTACATGAAGACTCCTAAAGGTTTTAGGTCATAAAATATATAGAACAGACTTACTGATAGTTAACTCCATGATATTTAGAAAAATATTATCCAAGTTATATTTGGGAAGGTGGATTGAGGACAAGTGGATTGGAGAGGAAGAGACACTGGCTTCCAAGATACCAAGTAGGAGAGTGTTGTAAGGGGATAATTGCTGTAATTATTGCCATGGCAGTTTCTCTCCTAACATCAAATCCTCAGTGTGCCTATTATAGTGCCTGGCAAGGCATAGGTGACTAATAACCACTGGTTGAGTAAATGCTTGTGTAAACCTGCATGATCAGTTACAGAATTGTAGTGAAAGGGGGCAGAGGAGAGGCATGAAAGAATGCAGAAGACTTATCTAGTACATAGATGTAAGAAGCTGGGGAGAGAGGAGATCAAATAATGACCGCAGTTTTGATCATTACTGGAACTGCTGTGAGAAAGAGAGGGATAGGTGAGGCAGAGACTGAGAGAGAGACAGAAAGAATTGTGGACTGTGGAGAGGCTGCCTATCGGAGCAGAGGGGAGAGGAAGGAAGATGAGTTCCATTCATTGTGTATATGTTCAGTTTGAGTTGACAATGGGACATCTTAAAGAAATGTCCAGGGCTTCCCTGGTGGCGCAGTGGTTGAGAGTCCGCCTGCCGATGCAGGGAACACGGGCTCGTGCCCCGGTCCGGGAGGATCCCGCATGCCGTGGAGCGGCTGGGCCCGTGAGCCATGGCCGCTGAGCCTGCGCGTCCGGAGCCTGTGCTCCGCAATGGGAGAGGCCACAGCAGTGACAGGCCCGCGTACCGCAAAAAAAAAAAAAAAAAGAAATGTCCAGCAGGCAGCTGATGATAGGGATTTGAGCATGGGTGAGAGGTTAGTGTTTGGGATAAAGATCTGGGTAAGTCTAACATGGAGGCAAGAGCTGACTCTGTAAGAGCAAATGAACTGCCTTGGAGGGCATGATGTAAAGATAGAAAATCAAGGGCCCAGATTTGAGTTCTGAGGAATGTTCCCTCTTTCAAAAAGTGTTGGGAATATTGAAGAAACTTGCAGATGATAAGCTTCTCCCATTGCCAACTGAATCCTTATTTACTAAAGGCCTGGTGAAATTACTTGACATTTTAAATGTAGACTACAGAGAGAGTCATTCAGAGTCGGATATGAAGCAGAAAATCCTTCTGAGACATACAGAGGGAAGAAACGATTTCCATTTCTCAGTTGTTCTCTGTTTTAAAATTCTCGAAAGCAACAAAAATCAAGGTACTTCAGTTAAAAACTTTGAGCTAAAGTTTTCTCTCATTCTAGCTCATTTGAGTGTACTTTTCCCCCTTCTATTTTTGCTTTGTCTCCACTTTATAAAGAGGTTGTTTAAACCTGTGCATCAAATTCTCACCAAGCAACCCAGCCACTGAGGGAAAACCAAAAAGCAAGTACAGTGCATTTATAAGAGCTTTGCTAGGAATCAATGGGAGGGGAAACCGAAGGATGCTGTCCAGATCAGTGACCCCTGCACACTGGGAAAAGTTAATTGGCAAACAGCACAGGAACATAATGGGAGGACCAAGAGTGGCTCAGGCAACCTTTTTAGGATGAAAGGAGTATACCTTTGGCAGTGACCATTTTTCACTTCCTTGCTTCCCAGAGGCCTTCTTCTTATACATTAAAAGAAACAGTACCTTTCCCGATATAATCAAACATGTAGCAACAAGAGAGAGATGGGATGGGGGAGCAGCTGAGGACAATCTTTGCCTTGGGTAAAGCTGAGGCAACAAATAGCTTGTTGGAGGACATGTTGAAATAAATATATGTTCTTTTACTGATGCCAGAGGGAACGGTTTCTCTATCAAGGATGCGTGTTTGTGTGTGTGCAGGCGTGTGTGCGTTATGTGTGTTACCAGCATCGATTTGGGTGTGTAAATGGAAACACGTGATTATCCCATGGTGCTGCAAGAATGACGGAAACAATACACTTTTTAAATAAGCAGACATCGCATGGAGGCAGGACCCAGATGCTTCCTTTCTGAAGGAAACTCCCAACAATACACTGAAATCCACTATCAACAATGAAAACACATTGACAGAAGAGCCTAGAGATTCTCAAATCAAATTCTTTAAGGTTTATAACACTAGATTCAGCTTATTAAACTACTGAAAAGGGGAGATATTAAGAAGTAATCATTTTAATTATCGTGTTTGTATCAAGTTTAGCCAACTGCTACATTAATATCACTTAGCTTGTTCTACTGTAATTAATCCAATAAGTGTACAAGGCAAACAAATTAGAATTATTTATAGCACTGAAGCTAAGTGGAAATGAGATATTGCCCAAGTGCTATTACAATAAATATGGGTTGTTTCACACTCCTTCAAATTATGCTTTAGGACTGTCAACCATTCATGTTATTCTTCAACTGTATAAACCTCCACAACAAAAAGAAAATTCCAATAGTGAACCTCATCAAACTTATGTTCAGATGTGCATATCGAGTTGAGTAACCAGGCACTTGTTTTACTTAAGCCAAATTAAATATATCTCATTAAGGAAATGTTAACTAGTATGCAAACACTGAATGCATTTTTGAAAAAACAGTCTCTGTAATGAGGTACAAACATTATGTGACTTTGTGAATCTGTGCCACAGAGCAAAAACCATGGTCAAGATTCATATCATTTAAATGTCATAGATTCTCCCCAGGTCCAGTTAATAGTGAATTATATGTAAATGAAAGGAAATACAGATATGGCACAAAAGGAGAAAAATCTGTATTAGAGATGACTGGTTTTTTTTTTTAAGTAATAACCCCTCACTCAGAAAAAAAAAAAAAAAAGAAAATTGTATGCAAGACCACTGTTCAGGCATAATACAAGCAAATTAGGTCCCAAGTAATTCCATTCACAAGTGTAAGAAAAAAATTGTCCAAGTCCCCTCCTCATATTTCTGCATTACTGTTGCTGAGACTACTACTGACCATGGTAAAATACACTACCTACTACCTACTGCCTGCTTTCAGTTTACAAGGCACCAGATTAAGTCCTTAGCATTCTTTTGCCCAGTTAATCCACAGAATTTCATGAGCAGATGCTGTAGTTATCCCTGTCCTGCAGATGAGAAGACCGAGGCCGAGAGGGGACATTTCCACAAGATTCTCAGATTACAAAGCCTGAGCTCTTATCCAATATATTTTCCCCTGACAAATAGGTTTTCAAATGTGGAGAAGAGTTTGTGAGGGATTTTGGATACAGCTGAACTAGCCTACTCTTTGAATTAGTGTGAACGAGGCCCTACCCCTGCTTCAGTCGATCTGGCCTGGGCTCTGGTTTTCCCCCCGCCCACAGGATAACCAGCTCCTGAGCATACATCTACGTTTGTTCTCTAAAAAATAGCGCCCTGCATGTGCATACCCCTTTGAACTCTGTAAAGCCATTTCACATAAACGGTCTCTTTTGATCTGCCAGTGAAGTGAGAAGAGAAACCATTTTTTAATCCCCATTTTAAAGGCAGTATAAAACAACTTTATTCAAAGTCATATCATGGGTTAGGAGTGGAGCCAGAGGTCGAATCTGATTTTTTGCCCTTCCCGCAAGTAGCTTCCTCTTCTGCTTGGCCCTCCATGTGAGGGAACATATATATGTAACTGCATATACAACCTAACTGCCAAGCCCAGAGGAATCCTCCGGGAGCCTGCTAAACAAAGTAACACGTAGTAGGGACAGAGCTTCATGTTCTCATATAATCTAGAATTTAGAACTAGAGGCAGACATCTCTAGCTCATTTCAGACCAAACCAAAAGTCACTAATCCAAACCTCAGAGAGAGAGCTCAGCTTCTGATTTGTTGCCAAAAAAAACCCCTTTGGGAGAAGAGGCAAAACTTTAATTTAGTTATCAGTTCATACAATGCTGTGTATGTGATATATTTTTTCTAGTTTGTCCGTAGGATTGAATATTAATTATAAGGCAGCATGGATCTTTTTCAAATGTCACCATGTTTTCAAGTTTTCCTAACTACTCTCTAAGTCAAATCAGGACTATGCTCACTATTAGCTGTATAACAATTGGGCAAATACTTTGAAATTTTAAAATAATCTAAAACAGTGACAATAATAACACCTGCCTCATTGAATTGTTGTAATCTTTAAATGAGATATGCATGTGAAACATCTGGTGTGGTGCTTGGCAAGTACATTTTATGCATGTGACAAGTACATTTTAGTTGTTTTTTTCACTATGCAAAGCATTTTAAAATGCATCTTTGAAGCCAAATACACAAAGAGTAATTATGCTTTTGTCAAGTTGTCTTATCTTGAAGTTAATAAGACTTATCGCCTAATCAAATGCATCATTTAACTGACAATTTATATCATTGATTAATTTGCATCTTAATGAAGGATGTGAGGTGACAGCGACAGAGCTTACCAAGTCTCTCCCCTGCATGAGTTTACTTCGGCTTTCTCTTTACTCTTCAAGTTCGCTTTGATCGTTAGAACTTCACTGGCTTGTGAGATCCTTGAAGGCAGAGGTAGGTGTTTTCATCTGCATTCTCTCACAGAATCCACCACATGGTTGCCACGCAGTAAACAACACTTGTTGAACGTTGATTTGATGCCAGGAAACTAGAAAATTCATCCATTAACAGAATTTATGTTTGCTTTGAGATTCCCACTGTGTTTGGTCAACAAGAGTACCCTGAGTTCTCTGGGATCTTAATTCTACTCTTGGGCAGGCAGGGTTCTCTTCTATTCTGAGCAGCTCTTACAGCACACACAAAAAAAGGGGAGGGAGACAAAAAGAGAAAAAATAAAGAAAGAAAAATGAAAGGGGGCTAGAAATTTATGTTATGTGCAGTGGTTAAGAATCCGCCTGCTAATGCAGGGGACACGGGTTCAAGCCCTGGTCCGGGAAGATCCCACATGCCGTGGAGCAACTAAGCCCGTGCGCCACAATTACTGAGCCTGCGCTCTAGAGCCCACAAGCCACAACAACTGAGCCCGTGTGCCACAACTACTGTAGCCCACGTGCCTAGAGCCCGTGCTCTGCAACAACAGAAGCCACCACAATGAGAACCCTGCACACCGCAACGAAGAGTAGCCCACCCACACCGCAACTAGAGAAAGCCTGCGTGCAGCAACAAAGACCCAATGCAGTCAAAAATAAATAAAATAAATACATTTATTTAATAAAAAGAAAAATGAAAGGGAAATAAGGAGAGAGCAAATAGGGGAGGAGAGGAAAAAAATGAATTAATGAATTTTACTTTTTACCTTTCCCCAAATACCCTTCTGTATTATATGATCTTTCCTTTTTAATCTCAATTTATCTTTTTTTAAAATTTAGGTATAGTTTATTTACAATATTGTGTTGTCTATTTATCTTTTATAATGAAAAAGAAAAATGTATACAGCTGTTAATTTCTATATTAAAATATTTCAATCAAAATGGTAACATAAATTGAGACCTGATTTGCTAATTACAGCTATTATCCATGTTTTGGAGGTTCCTGGAAGTTTTGAAGTTGCAGAGTAGACGGGAAGGAACATGATTTTGAAATTAGACAGACACAGCCCTACAGCAATGTGTATACCTTGTCCAAGTTACTCAACCCCTTTGCACTTCTATTTCTTCATATTTAAAATTAATATGTAAATTACTTAATATTAATATAAATTCTTAATTAATATTAATACTTAATATTAATCCCCCTCTCAAAATTATATGAGGGTCAAGAGTACAAGCACTGGAGTTAGGCTCAAATGATGGCTCCAACATGTGCTAACAGGGTAACCTGATATGAACTTCATTTTCCTTATAAATATAATACAGGTATTAATAATATCTACCTCATCAGGTTGTGAGGAGGAATAAATGAGATAATCAGGAATTCTACTCTGCACATTAGTAGACTCGCATAATCAAAATATATACTCAATAATTTTTATAATTTTGTTAATACAAATATTGTGGAATTTTATTTTCCCTCTTGGTGTGTATGTACATACCTATAATATATGTGTATATATATATACACACACACATACATATATGTGTATATATATACACATACATATATACATATATATATACACATACATATATATGTGTGTGTGTATATATATATATATATATATACACACACACACACACACACATATATATATATAATATCCTTGATTTTGCCTGTCTCTTGGCCCACAAAGCCTAAATATCTATTAACCAGCACTTCACAGAAAAAGTAGTTTACTGACCTCTGGCTTAGAAGATAGGAAGTCATACCATCCCAAGGTACTGCTTCCACTAAGTCACATATTTTCTATTAATGAAGCCGATTCCATGTGGGTAAGAGCAGGGAGACATGAGGCTAGAGGAAGGAGGGAAATGTAGACAAATTTTAAAGAGAGATTCTTTTCTTTATTGGGAAAAAAAGGAGGTTCTTTTTTCCCTTCCATTCTTTTTAAGTCTAAGTGAGAAGAATGCCTTATGGTTAGCTTACCAGTACCCTTCCTGGACACCTATTAAATAAACGGTGATGGAACAACTGGTGATGCATATGGAAAAAAAAAAATCGGATCCCGACTTCATATACCAGGTGGATAAAAAAAAAAAGTTTTAATGTGAAAAGCAAAACTTTAAACTCCTTAAAATATTGACGATGCTGTTTGGCTTTGGGATAAGACAGACACAAACCGTCATGAAGATGCGGCACTTAAGCCTTATGTAGTCCTAGGAAGACCCTTGCACACACGTATACAAGGAGACACACACAGGATCGTTCACAGACTATTGTTTGTAAAAGCAGGAAACTGGACACAAACTTAATGTCATCAGTAGAAAAAGGGATCAATACATTGTGATATGTTAATGGACTACTACATGCTAGTAAACAGAGCTTCACAAAGTATTCACACAGGTGAATCTCACAAACTTATGAGTGAAAAAAGCAAGTTGAAGAATAAGTCAGTATTATGTCATTTATATAAAAGTCAAAAACATGCTGAACAATACTACATTGTTTTAGAATAGGCACACATGTAGTAAAAATATAAAGGAATGCTGAGAATGATAAGCCTAAAATTCAGAATATTAGTAACTTCTGCTGGGAAGACATGGGCTACCATTAGAATATACACAGGGTATTTCAACTATACTTAATGTTTTTACATTTCAACCTAGAAGTACAGTACATAGGTATTTATTATATTATACTTTTAAGTCTTGCTACATATATCATGCATCTTATAGCTTATTGCATTATAGTAAGTATAAAAATCAAATTATTAAGAAAGAAGCCCTAAAACACCCTTTCCTCCATAGGCATTACCTTTTTAGAGAGCCATGCTGGATTTTCCCTGTATTTCCTACGTTGCTGAAATGGACATAATTGCTTTCCTCAAGAGTACCACAGCTTATATTTTGTCCAAGACATATTACTTATTGAACTAAGGAAATGGCCACTGGACTTTTTGAGAAGAGTCATGTAATACCCCGGGAGGCCAGTAATAATACAGATAAAAGTCCTTGGTACCTTGAATTAGGTTATTTTTATAAGATTGAGAGGAGCCCTGATGAACCAAAAAAAAAAAAAAAGGAACTACTGTAATGTTAGAATATCAAACGTGCCTGCTTAATAATATTTTCCAATGCAATTAGATTAGAAGGACAAAATATTTAAAAGCCAAGATTACATTAGGAGTTATTGGGGCAAAATCATATTTTCTTTCTAAGGTATAGTTAAAAATTCCAAGCAATTCAAGAGGTCTGGAAAAGAGCATCTAGTTATCAATTCTCTCAGTTAAATGAAATATTTGTGCCAGGTGACAAATGTGTGTGTGTGCTATGCTTATTTTTTAACAAAGAAATCACTCCATATATACTTTCACATAGCCTGATAAAACTAGAATATATATAGGGAACACTTTCATATATATATGTATACACATATATAGATGACTATATATATTCTTCTGAGATAATTGAGATTTTATTACTTCAAAAACTACATGTATATTTATATATTTTATATATTAATACATAACATTATATATAATATATACAATATAAATTGTTGTGTGTAAAAGTTATATATATATTTCAGAATTGAAATGTGTCAAAGAATCTAATACAACTTTATTTTATAGAGAGAAAACTAAAGCTCAAAAATGACAATCAAGGTCTCATCAAATTATTAGCAAGGCTAATGCTAAGATATGTATTTTTCATTCTTAGTTCTCAGTTCAAAATTGTGCAAGAAACATGTCATTCTTAGCCACACAAAAAGTAGTAAATGTGGGTCACTGTTATTTACTTGTCATCAGATACATGAAACATGAACGTCCCGATCCGGGCTACACAATGAAAGAAAGATGTGAAGAATCTGGAAGGGATCTAGAGAAGAGTGCAAGGGCAATCAGAAAATCAGTTGAGAGAAAAGCATTACGGCAGAGAAAACTCAGCTTGTAAGGAGGAAGCCAAAGAAGGATTTTGCTCACAGTAGGCACTTAATGGCTTGGGACTGCATTCAGTGGGGAAAGCTCATTGAACAAGGGTGGGAAACATTCCCCCAGTTATTGAACCAGAAAAACCTCAAAGCAAGGGCCTATTCCTCCCCACATCCCTTGCAAAAAGATATCCAAAATATTTTCCCCGTCACTTAGAGATGAAATATTCAGTTCATTTATTTTGTTAAAGAACTGAGAATAGGCAACATAAAACTTTGATATGCACAAAATGCTAAATGCATCTCATTTCCATTTCTATATTAGAGTCAGTTAAAGTTTGAATAAACATAAACTGAAGACTGGGTGAGACGACAAAAGGATAGAGGCAGAGTGGTAAGGATAGAAGCTATACCCTGGGCAGTAGCTATATTGTTCCTTTTAAAATGCTGATAAAACTGTTTACTTTCTATCGCTTTTTAATTGTCCAGATTCATAGGTTCTGCTCTGAATCAGAATATTATAAGTGCCAACGTGGAAAAAATGATTTTTGGAGCAGTACCAGCAGCCAGAGCATGCTCAGCCCGGGGAAGAGAGGAAATGAAGCCCATTAGAATGGTCTCTCTTCCACAGATACTCTCTTCCAGATCTTGATCAGGGGACCACAGCTCCCCAGCTCTAGTCTTAAAGGATGGTGACCTGATCCCATCTCCCATAAAGAGACAATAAGAAGACCCAAGCTCTAATTGCAGCATGAGCAATTTAAATCAGTGGCTAGAAAAATTCCCTAACCTTAAGGTTGAAATGGATTTCTGAGAGGTTTTGCAAACTATTGAATATCACCAGAATTACCTTGTGTTCCGTGAATATTTAAAAACTGCTTTAGAATTGAGTTTCATTATAAAATTGATTTAAAGAATTAACATACCTTTCCACTGTTTACCTTTTTTGGTACTCACTTTTTTTTTTTGCTTTTATTATTTTGGTTTACTGATATATATATATATTTAACATCCTTATTGCAGTATAATTACTTTACAATGGTGTGTTAGTTTCTGCTTTAGAACAAAGTGAATCAGCTATACATATACATTTATCCCCACATACCCTCCCTCTTGCATCTCCCTCCCTCCCACCCTCCCTATCTCACCCCTCTAGGTGGTCACAAAGCACAAAGCTGATCTCCCTGTGCCATGCGGCTGCTTCCCACTAGCTATCTATCTTACATGTTGGTAGTACTCACTGCTTTTTACACCATGTAAGTAAGCTTTATTTTGATACACTAAAAATTTCATATTGATGTCTATATGACATAGTATAAGTATTAAAACAAATTCCCTAGCACAAACTCTCCAACCTTTCCCCTGCTGATTCTCTTAAGGCTCCAGACTCCCCTCTATCAACTTCAGTTCAGTCTTGACTTTAATACTCTCAATTCCCATTCTGCCTCTAGCTGGGTCCTGGTTAAGACAGAGGTTCCGTGGTTTGTTCATAAATGATTATCTCTTATTTTTGTGATATAATAAAATATAAAACAGGAAATCAGTGTGACTCAGGTCAAATATTAAATTCTCAGCTCGGTGCTTTGTGACCACATGGAGGGGTGGGATAGGGAGGGTGGGAGGGAGGGAGATGCAAGAGGGAAGAGATATGGGAACATATGTATATGTATAACTGATTCACTTTGTTATAAAGCAGAAACTAACACACCATTGAAAGCAATTATACTCTAATAAAGATGTAAAAAATAAATAAATAAATTCTAATTTTGGTTCAAAGTAGATGATCAAAGATAGCCACATTTAAATGCCATTCACCTCATTGGAGATGCAGTTCAATCTTTTATTAAACCATAGAAATGACTGAATCTTTTACAGAAAAAGCCAAAGCCATGTTATCCCTAGGAAGACTGTGACCTAGACCAGTATCAGAATAGAATATGATCTGAAGAGATGATATAAATTGAGTCTGGTTAAGCATGACCTTGTGACAGACTTAAACATCCAAGGAGTATCTGAACTGGCGTTTAAGCTAGGGTATGTTGGTCAATATGAATGCTCATGTAGTGATTAAAATGTACCACATTTAAACAGGACAGAAACAGTGTTTTTTAAAAAGTGCATTATTACAGGCATAGAACATTATAAATAGAATGCCAAAGCAAACAAATGCCCTCAAACACAAAGACAAAAAAAAAAAACAGAAGGAATGCATTTTAAATCATTTTATTAAGAAATTCAACACTTAAAGCTCAATAAAAATTTATGTAACTGATTTCTGCAGATATCTGAATTGGAGATGTTGATTTCAGGCTTCTTTTTAACTGCTGCTGTGATAAAATTTAATTCTTGAGAATTTAAATAGGAACACATTAGGTAACAAGGCCTAATTTGAGCCACTGTCAGATCATACTATACATTTGCTCTTATCTCAAGGGATGAATATTGAAAAAATTTAAAGCACAGCAGAGTTAAATGTTCAAGGATGTCCTGAAATGACTAAATTTTATAGGCATACAGACCCACTCAAGGTGAAATTTTAAATGGGCACATTTCAAACATTTTTTTTAAAGCTATATAAAAACACTGACCTAAAAATGCTGTTGGAATGACTCTTCTAAATGGGCAAGAAAAAAAAAGCATCTCACTTTGAATGAAGTCTTCCATTTTAATGCAGAAATAATTTGAGGTGTGGGTATGACATCATACTTTTAGCAGTATTCATATTCCACTGCTTAAGAGCAGAATAAAAATGTTGAGATAACTGAGAACCAAAGAGCAATGCCTGTACAAACGACTTGCATGTTTCAACAAATCACAGAAAACTATATTCACATTAAACAAAACTGTTAGGGAATAAAATTACTGAAATTCTCAGAATTTAAACTCTGAGTTTAAATAATGATCAACCTCTGCACTGTTAAAAGCAAATGTGACACTCCAATGATGAAAGATGCCAATACAAATGCAACACTACTTACAATTTTTAAAAGAAGGTACAAAGATCCCAATTGTTCAACAGTAGGGAACTGGTGAAGTAAATTTAACCACTCAAATAATGATATTCAGCTATTAAAAAGAATGAAATTTCAATGTTCAACATACATAATGATGCCTATAATAGATTGCTTAAAAAAAAGAAGTTGACTTTGAAAACAATATGCAAAGTGAAAGATGCCAGAAGCAAAAGGCCACATTTTATGCTTCTCCTTGTATGAAATGTCCAGAATAAGCAAATCGAGAGACGGAAAATAGATAGCAGTTGCCAGGGTCTGGGAGGTGGGGAATGGAGAAGTATAGGGTTTCTTCTAGGAGTGATGGAAATATTCTGAAATTAGATGGTAATGACACTTGTACAACATTGTGAATATACTAAAGCAACTGAACTGTACACTTTATAAATTTGTTAAAATAAATTTTATGTTTTATGAATTTTAATTCTAAAACAAGGCACATGTATGTGTGTATTCGTATGTATAGGAGCCACTGGGGGAAAGGGGGAGGGGAAGAGGGAACCTGTGTGTATGGTCTGATAAAATGCACACCAATCTATTTGAAGGGAGTTATGTGGGGAGTGAAATCTGAGGCGTGGGCAGTTTTACTTCATTTTGTTTTCTCTGGGCAAAAGTACTATATTGTTTTTCCCTCTATTAAAGTCCATCCTAAAACTCTTCTCTTGAACTCTAAAAATACAGATGTTCCAGCAGTTTGTTCTTCCTCCCATTCTCTCCCCATGCTTTAAAAAGAATTTATTGACATAATTTACGTATTATGAAATCTACTCATTTTAAGTGTACACTTTAATGATTTTAATAAACGTACAGTTGCACGACCATCATCACTCAAGAAGTTCCATCCTGCCCATTTGCAGTGAATCCCCACTTCACCTCCAGGCAATTACTGATTTCTCTCTAGAGATTTGTCTTTCCCAGAAATTCATATAAATGGAATCATATATGTGGTCTTTCACAACTGGCTTTTTTACTTAGCATATTTTCAAGGGTCATCCACGTTGAAACACCTTATCAATAATACATTCCTATTTACTGCTGAAGAGAAATACTACTTTTTACTATAATGATATGTAATCATAAAAGGAAATAAAAACATTCCCATTTTGAAAATTAAAATATATAAAATAGGGCTTTTATATTTTTTAACATCTTTATTGGAGTATAATTGCTTTACAGTGGTGTGTTAGTTTCTGCGGTATAACAAAATGAGTCAGCTATACATATGCATATATCCCCATATCTCCTCCCTCTTGCATCTGCCTCCCACCCTCCCTATCCCACCCCTCTAGGTGGACACAAAGCACTGAGCTGATCTCCCTGTGCTATGTGGCTGCTTCCCACTAGCTATCTATTTTACATTTGGTAGTGTATGTATGTCCATGCCACTCTCTCACTTCATCCCAGCTTACCCTTCCCCCTCCCTGTGTCCTCAAGTCCATTCTCTATGTCTGCATCTTCATTCCTGTCCTGCCCCTAGGTTCTTCAAAACCATTTTTTTTTCAGATTCCATATATATGTGTTAGTATACAGTATTTGCTTTTCTTTTTCTTACTTCACTCTGTATAACAGACTCTAGGTCCATCCACCTCACTTCAAATAACTCAATTTTGTTTCTTTTTATGACTGAGTAATATTCCATTGTATATATGTGCCACATCTTCTTTATCCATTCATCTGTCGATGGACACTTAGGTTACTTCCAGGTGCTAGCTATTGTAAATATAGCTGCAATGAACATTGTGGTATATGACTCTTTTTGAATTATGGTTTTCTCAGGGTATATGCCCAGTAGTGGGATTGCTGGGTCGTATGGTAGTTCTATTTTTAGTTTTTTAAGGAACCTCCATACTGTTCTCCATACTGGCTGTATCAATTTACATTCCCACCAACAGTGCAAGAGGGTTCCCTTTTCTCCACACCCTCTCCAGCATTTATTGTTTGTAGATTTTTTGATGATGGCCATTCTGACCGGTGTGAGGTGATACCTCATTGTAGTTTTGATTTGCATTTCTCTAATGACTAGTGGTATTGAGCATCCTTTCATGTGTTTGTTGGCAATCTGTATATCTTCTTTGGAGAAATATCTATTTAGGTCTTCTGCCCAGTTTTGGAGTGGGTTGTTTGTTTTTTTGATACTGAGCTGCATGAGCTGCTTGTAAATTTTGGAGATTAATCCTTTGTCAGTTGCTTCATTTGCAAATATTTTCTCCCATTCTGAGGGTTGTCTTTGGTCTTGTTAATGGTTTCCTTTGCTGTGCAAAGGCTTTTAAGTTTCATTAGGTCCCATTTGTTTATTTTGTTTTTATTTCCATTTCTCTAGGAGGTGGGTCAAAAAGGATCTTGCTGTGATTTATGTCACAGAGTGTTCTGCCTATGTTTTCCTCTAAGAGTTTTGTAGCGTCTGGCCTTACAGTTAGCTCTTAAAAATATGGAACGCTTCACGAATTTGTGTGTCATCCTTGTGCAGGGGCCACGGTAATCTCTGTATCGCTCCAATTTTAGTATATGTGCTGCCGAAGCAAGCACTAAAATAATAGGGCTTTTAGGATCATTGACTGCCTAGAGAAAAGACGCTACCAAGTCCTATAATATCAAAAATCACAAAACTGAAACCTACAAGCAAATGTGTCATTAAATTTTACAAAGACATTCGTTTGAACTGTAATTACCTGGGGAAAAAAATGAAATAACCATGTTGTTTTCTCTATTTTTAAGAGAATCAGAGTAGGCCAACTAGGTATAAATTTACAAGCATCTTAAATGTTTATGAGTACTTCCTTTGTTTTCTCATATTTAAAATTTCTTTTGTGCTGCAAGTGTTGAAAAGCGATTATAACGCCTTAATACGTAATTCATCACCCTACAAGCTATCACCATATTTAGTGGTAGTTTCAGAAAAAAAAAAAAATTATATATGCAAGGTAAGCCTAATAAAACTCATGAAAAATGTAATATCCGATTTTTAGAACCTAATGTGCTCAAGGAAGTATTTGTGCTTTTAAATTAGGAGAACTCTGTATTTAATTAGTCCTCATTTGCATACGTAATGTTTTTAATTTATTTGCACAAACACAGGACATTGTGCTCCATCAGCAGGTAATGTTCTTTATTAACTAGACAAGGAACTTCATGCACAGGAAGAAATATTCCTATCTGTGATGCAAAAGTCAGAACTACACACTGTCTTGACTTCATTCTTCAGGTTTTATGGTCACCATTCCAAGATAATAGAATAGAATAATATAAAACACTTGACTAGGTAATCTGCCAATCTCTAGAAATCAGTAATTTAATATTTAATGTTTGTTTTTACGTACTGCCCAGTTACAAACTGGGTATTTATTCATGAACAAAGTAACTTATTGAAATTCAAGTACTACTACTAATGCACTAAAATTCAAACTTCAATAATTTGGATGGTGGCAGAAGTAGAACTGATTAAAAGTCAGTGATTTCTTCATTGGTGGTGTCAACTAATAACAGCCTAGATTGTGGAGAAAGTGGTGAGGACAGGTTTTAAGATGTTTGAAAGTCAACACTGTATGCTTGACAAGCTAATGACAGATCATACTTATCTACTCATTAAAGCACATGAACCAATTTTTCCTTACGGCATTTCCAACAGACCCTGATCATCTTGTTATTGCCACTCCTTCCCCCAAATCCTAAATACATCCTAAAAAGAAAACAAGAAACTCTCATTAACTACTGTGACTAAAAAAGTACTTGTGTTTTTGCCTACTACTAAATGCTTCATTCTTAAAGTTACTTTGAAAACAAGCATATTATTAAGATACAAATACATTGCTTGAGGAATAACTTTAGCTTTCATTTCCAAATAAATTGAGATCTACAATAATTGAGTTCATTTGGTGATTTGGAATTTGACACTACAGAATGAATCAGTGGATACTTTGTGAGGACAGATTTCACTTGGGGCTACTGTTTGGGTAGGAAGCTTGCTCTAGCTAAAGTCTTGAAGGAAGGCCCAGTGCTGTTCTTTGGTAAGTACTCTTCATGTGATGATCTACACCGAGTTACGTTTTTTTGGAAAACTTTTGGCACAACTTTACAACAGGCTAAGCACTGTGTCATATATAATTTTTTCTCCCACACGGCAAGTTAAGCAAATTGTTCAAGTCATTACATTAGATATGCTCTATATGACAACAGGCAGATCTCCAAATATCATCTTGATTTCCCATAATTCTTCATGACTGGGTCTGAGTATCCTATAACATTACAGAGATAACTGTCCTCACTTAGTTTTGGAATATATGAGTTGAGCAATGCCTATTATAGTTGCAAAATGTCATATGCATAGTACTTAGATCCCACCCCAAGTCAAATCATTAGATACATTTTAAAAAATTCTCTTTGATTGGATGACCAGTATGTAAGGACAGTGTTTAAAGATTTACAGAATTTTTCATTATCTGCATAACTTTATCTGGCAAAAGAA
Source organism: Leucopleurus acutus (assembly GCF_964270905.1). NCBI lineage: Eukaryota > Metazoa > Chordata > Mammalia > Artiodactyla > Delphinidae > Leucopleurus > Leucopleurus acutus. The sequence goes on along the minus strand of NC_139145.1, from coordinate 55,619,943 downwards.
TGCCTATTTCTATAAGCTTTCTTATACAGCTCTTGAAAACACCCATTGGTAAACATATTACAGCAAAGTTGTAAAATATATGTTTATACTATATGTAAAATCAACTGCATGTCTTTGGCATACATGCTTGCATAAACACACTCGCTTGAGTGAGTGAACCTGAAAAATCCACTCACAAAGAGTTTTACTCAGAGACAGTCACTGGGTTAAGCTTTTAGTGATGCTGAGAGCATCTCCAGTACTTAAAGGTACATCCATGGTTTGGGTATAAAATGGACCTAAAAGCAAACCATATGCTCTTCCTGGTACTTAGCTGAAGCAGCAGAAAGCTATTCCGATGCTAGAGAAAAACATTACCACATCGTATTTCTGAGACACAGTTATGTCCGTTTTTAAAGTATGCACAAATATGGCTACATATACTGTATTTTTGATGAGAGAGTTTTATAAAAGGGAAATTTTGGTCACGCATGACTCTTCATGTAAACAAGCAAACTTGAGAACTCTTATATCAAAGGCAATTCCACTGTATACCTATTCTGACAGAATATAAAATAGTTTTGCAACTAATCATTTTGGGGTTAAATAAAAGACAACTAACAACAAAAATCTCTACATTATTGATTTAAACTAAAAATTATTTTGTTGGGGGTGGAGGCAAAACAATAAGAAAACAGTTTGATCCATTTGGGGAATTTAGCTGAAGATTAATGGTCTTAAGTCTAACTAACCGAGGGAGATTTTAATTCCCAAAGCATTATCTACCCTTTTCATTAGGAAGAACTGGATATTAACAGAAGGCACCCATTACATTTACCTTAGGAAGAACTGTTTACACTTATAAAATGAATTGAAAAAGGCAAAAAAGATACTATCCAAGGATTATAATAAAAAATATTCTAAAACAAGTTGGTAAGTTTAAAAACCCAGCCAATAGTTAATTACTAGTGAGTACGTTCCTCCAGAAGATTAAATATTAATGAAGGAAAACCAATTTATGTAATTCCAGAGATCAGAAATCATGATCTTCTTGTAAGAAGTATGTTTTATTATTTTAACCTTTTATGGTTGAACACTAGCTCTAAAAAAGAACCATGAATATGTCAGCGTGGCATTTCTTTTTATTTAGTCTGAAAGCCTCCTCTTAAAAAAAAAAAAAAAAAAAAAGAGCAACATTTTCCCTCCCAGTATGGCATCTTTCTCATAACTGAGCTTTGTCCAAAATCAGAATCTGGCTCCAGAAAAAGCCAATCATCAAGATATGGTATTTTCTTACAGACTTTCTGACAAGAGAACATGACAATATTAACCAAATAAATTCAACACAAGGAAATAATGTAACTCAAAGCAAACTACTTTTTGTTTAATCTCATTTTTTGATTCTATACTAGATGACCACTATTCTTAAAGCTTAAAATAAATTGGGAATACAAGTCAAAACCAGACCCTAGTTAAAGAAAATGGAACACCGAGAACAGTGGGTTAGCAAAAGTAAACTCAACAACACACTTTCAATCAACTGGGAAAATTTTAATTAATAAGCATCAAATGTACTTTACATTGAAACTGCAATACTGAAACTGTGACATTTTAAATATTCTTCCCAAAAAAGGTTAGTGATTTTCTTTTTCCTGGGAAACATGGAGATCAAATTATGAGCATTAATGCAGAGTCTAGGTCACTGTGGTTTAGTTAATGCTAGTATCTGAAGAGATGTTCACATTTCACATCTACAATAAGGTAGACTGTGAACTACTTGTATCGCTGAATTTAGCTAAAATTCCATGAGATAATTTAGAGGACTGTCAAACTTTTGAAGTGCAAACTCATAAAACTTTACATTGGGATCACTTTTTTGCTTCAACTGCACCTGACTTGAGAATACAGGTAATTTTTATTTCCTAACTCCTTGGAAAATATTTCTCCAATAAGTCTTAGTTTCCCACAGTTGATAAAAATCCATCAAAAACATTATGTTAGCAAGGAGAAGAGCTGTTTTTCTAAGGCTGCAGGAACACGAAAGAAATAGCACTTCTTATTTGTATTAGCACAAACATTTAAACCTAGTCATACTGCAGGTAAATCCAATATAGTATTCAAAAGTTCTATAAAAATGAACAAAAGATACGTATTTACTTCCATTGCTCCAAGAGTCAAACATCAGATCTGCACGAGAGTTGTACTGTAGCACTTTGCTGGTCCAACTTAAGAGTTCAAAGTCCTTTTTGCTATTTGGCCCAATGATGTCCACATCCGAGATAAATTCAGTTCAAAAAACAGAAATTAGGGCAAAGATTCCGTATAGCAAAGCACAAGGATATGCTACTAGAAGTTGCTGTCCTTCCATGGCTAATGCAGAAATAAAAATTTTGGAAGCAGAAAAACTACACCATCCAATAATTCCAGCAGTGAGAATGATTCCTACCATTCCTCTGTAGCCGACAAGGAAAAACAGGGCGAGGGGAGAGAAACAGTAGATGAGATTAGTTACATAAGTTTTAAAAAAGCACTTAAAAATCCACATGTAGATATCCGCAGAAATAATCAAGATGTTTTTCAAATACTGAAATGTACCTCACAGTGAATTCCATTATTTCATGTGATAAAAAGCTCATCTATAACACATCTTGCTCCTTAATCAAGCACAATTTCTCAGCCTTGGCAGCACTGACATTTGGGGTGGATGCGCTTTTGCTGTGGGGGTGTATCTGTCCATCGTTAGGAAGTTACGCAGCATCCTGGCCTCCAGCCATAAAATACCAGGAGCATCCATGCCTCCCACAGTTTTTCACAACTGAAATTGTCTCCAGACATTGCCAAGTGTCCCCCGGTTGCAAAACTAACTCCGGTGGGAAAACGCTGTTTCAGTAGAAAATACTGTGTGTAAAATTTGAACGTAAATGTATCGATCTTAACAAATGAGAAGAGTGAAGCAGGGACACTGTGAGGCCATCATCCTGCCAAATCTCTACTACCAAATAGGTGATATATACTCTTCTCCTAAACTTTCATTTTCAAAGTGTAACAAAGCTCAATTTTGGTTGTCCAGCACTAGCCACAAGGAGGAGCTTGAACTGTTGAGAGAGCATCTGTGCACTGGCCATGAGTAGTAATTTTATTAGCTGTACTTATACCTTTATTTTTAATTTTATTTTTAAGTTTTTTTTATTTTTTTCGGTACGCAGGCCTCCCACCGTTGTGGCCTCTCCCACTGCGAAGCACAGGCTCCGGACGCGCAGGCTCAGCGGCCATGGCTCACGGGCCCAGCTGCTCCGCGGCATGTGAGATCTTCCTGGACTGGGGCACGAACCCGCGTCCCCTGCGTCGGCAGGCGGACTCCCAACCATGGCGCCACCAGGGAAGCCCTATACCTTTATTTTTAACCTTACCTAAAATATTATTTTAAAATAACACATATTTAAAGCTGTGTACATCTGAGAACACGGTAGGCTTGTAACAGTCTCTTCCATAAAAAGAATGCTCCATTTTTAGTTAAAAAGCTGCTAAAGAGAGAATATGTGTTTATTATTCATCCACTTAGCATATGCCCGATATCTTTTTTTTTTTTTTTTTTTTGTGGTACACAGGCCTCTCACTGTTTGTGGCCTCTCCCTTTGCGGAGCACAGGCTCTGGATGCACAGGCTCAGCGGCCATGGCTCACAGGCCCAGCCGCTCCGCTGCATGTGGCATCTTCCCGGACTGGGGCACGAACCCGTGTCCCCTGCATCGGCAGGCGGACTCTCAACCACTGCGCCACCAGGGAAGCCCTGCGCCACCAGGGAAGAAGTCAGATATGGTATAAAAAATATCAAAGAGAGGGTAAGTATAATTCTAAACAACTTGACCTTTTCCATGCAGTATTTAAGTTAACAATCACCACTGTTCAATTTGTTTATGGACACTGCTAAGTACACAAAAAACTAAATTCTTTATCATAGGTAAAAGAGAGATGGTATAAAAGATTTTTAAACTTATTCTCACTTCCATTATTCATCACTGAGAAATATAAAACACAGTCCTCACATATAAGAGGCACTATCTAATATGCTGTTGAATCAGTGATTTATCTCAAACTGATGGTGAGGTAAATCCTATTACACAGAATTAGTCAATCAACCCCCAAAATAAAGACCAGCACTTACTGCAAAGAAAATATCACTGCAAAGCTGGAAAGCAGGATCATGGGAAGAAGACAATATCCAAGGACACTTGCCACACAACCGAAGGAAACACCAGTCATACTCATTAAGTTTAATAAACAAAACATTCCTAGGCATCCAATTGCACTGATCCCATATACATAGCCAAACTGGATTTTGCCAGCCTATGGGTAAAGAAAAGATTACAGGTTAAGGGCAAAATAGTTATTTTTGGCTTCTTTCACCTGAAATGGCACTCACAGAAGATATACAACTTGTGAGCATTAAAATCCACAAAGGTACCTATCTTTATACGGAGAAGTAAAACAGTGAGCAGACTGGCTTTTATATCCTTCTTAAGAAGTTTAAAATATCCACCTCCCAACACACAGATATTGTTTTTCATTTTCTAGTTACCATTTGAGCTTGGCATAGAATTCAGCAAAGATATAAAATCATGGTATAATCACCTAAAGTAGTAGATTTCTAAAAATAAATCTGGCTGATTTTAAGCAAATAAACTACAGAGACAAGATGGAAAGCCATTCAGATGTTTGGATAGTAACTAGTATCACTTGAAAGTACCCAAATTCCATCAAAATTGCCCTGAAGCAATTTATTCTCATTGGCAGATGTAGCTATAATCTTTTTAACAGCAGAAATAATCTCATTATTCACTTTACATGGGTGTTAGAGGAATTAGGAGAAAGGAAGCCAAGATAAGCAGGAAGCCAGGGTTCTGTGAGGAGGGGAGGAGAAAAGAAAAGTGGTTAATAACTGGGCAAGAGGAATATAATGGAATATATTTTCTTCTTTGTTTTTCCAAATTGTTGGTTGCTTTATACAGTTCTCTGACAAACAAACAAACAAACACAAACCTTAAAGAGTCTGCTCTTATAAAAGACAGCACTGAACAGTCTTAGGGCAGTGAATGTTAGCTTAATTGTAGTTAGTATTCTTAGTCCAGCTATGTGAACAAACATTGTATTCAGGGTATGCTATCACTAAAATCAGTCCACAGAGAAGCCTTTAAAAAGTTCCTGGTTTGTCAGATGTTTGACATATAAAACTCAATTGGGAGAATGTCTCCACAGATTACATTAAATAGCAAAATCCTTGGAATTTTTGTTAGAATCAATATTTGTTTGTAAATACTTGAGTAAGAGTGTAGAAGTTTAAAAGGGTTCAGCTGAGTTCACTAATGCACTCATATAGTAATAATAAAACCTTATACTTATACAGTGCTTTAAACTTTTCAAAGTGTCCTCACATAACCTGTCTTGCTTAATCTCCAAAACAAACTTGTTAGGTGGGAAGCATAGTATTATCTATGAGAGGGAGGTGAAGGATGAAATGACTTTGCTCAAGGGTAGAGTAGGAGCACTGAGTTCACGCCCAGTTTTTCTGACTAAAAAGTCCATCTTCGATCCATTATGTCATTTACCTCTTCTAATTCAGAAACGACATAAAATAAAACAAACAGTAATAATTATCTTTACAACTTTTCATTTTCAATATGCTTTAACATTCTTAGGGAGATGGGAGATAGGGACTAAAACCTGTTGCCTTTAATGTTTCAATTCATTAAATGTTAAAATAATATATAGAAGACCAGCATTGCTACAACAAAACACCACCCAATGATGAAATTTTAAAAAAATAGCAATAAGCTTAAAGTTTTGTCAGTTTTTGAAAGGAAGGAATTTTGATGAGAGACTAAAGCCATACGATATTTATTAATATTTTTTCCCTAATAACTGAAGCACTTAGTGAAACAAGAAATGATTTCTAAATACACTATATCTATTATCAGTGGAGAAGTAATTAACAGGTACAAATTCAAACAACTCAATACTATTTAAGACACATCAAAGACTTGACTGTATAAGCAGAGTCTCAATAAAGGCTCTTGGTGGAACATTTAATCTCACACTGAGAGTTGCAACTAACATCTTACCAGTAACAATGTGGCTCCAAAAGCAAGGCAAAAAACCATTGGTCCTGCCAAATCAGTCTCATTCATGATGCTGCCATCTGCTACTTTTAATGGGTGTAACACTGTGAGTGTTTTTTGCCAGATGTGATCAAAATTGATGCCTAATTCTAAAGAAAAAGAAAATAAGGAAGTCAATCAGGATTTGTGATATACTTTTAGTTTACCAGAATCTATGTTGTAACAGGAGAAAAAATGAAACCACCAATATCAAAAGAGTGATCTAGCAATATCAGATGATATTATTTTGGTGAGTCCTCAATATCAGTGTTTACTGATTATGGTGTTTATTCCACAAATATCCAATTTCTGGTCTGATGTTAGAAACAGGTATGGACATGATGAAACAGGCACTCTGCTATGTCTGCATAGCAAAGTATATGGACAGTGTTAACAGTAAGGGACTCTATACCTGAGGCTTCAGGAACACTGGAGTCCCTGTGAAAATGTATACAAAACTACGTCTCTCTGCATGTGTGTGCCTTTTTCTGAGGAGAGTATGCATAGCTTTCACTAGACTTTCAAAGCGTATCTGATCAAAAAACAAGAAACACTTCAGAACTACTGCTTTTTGTGTTTCGGGATACAATTTGAAAAACACCATACTTTTCAGTGATGTTACTAGCTCTGCCAGCTTATTTCCATGCAGAATAATCAATACCACGCTATTTCCTCTCATTTCTTCCACTGATAGAATTTCAATAATAATCTGAAGTAAAAGTTACTCTGCTCATATAGTGATATACTTTATTATCACTTTATAAAGATCTATTAAAAATCTGGTCCTCCTGGCTCAATGTGGTTTCATATACACTCTGTTCAAAATGAGTCACTTTAGTAGAAAACTGTTTTCTACAGTATTATTCTTTTAAAGAAAAGGGTAACTTCTCCAAACTAAGATTTATTTTCACTGACCAGCTGGGTACTATAGAGTACTATCAAGTGTTGCAACCAATCGTACCTTCTAATAAAGGTGGCTCATCCTCAAAGTTGTTTCCATATAATGGCTGAGGCGTAGTTGGAGTATACGCCTGAGCTGGCTGGAAAATTTGCCCGGTGTACGGCTGTTGTGGCTGCACCATGTCTGGAGGGACAAACCGGCCTTGGTGCGAGTAGTCATAGCCAGCATACTGTCTACAATAAAAGTAAGTTACATTTCTCAGAATTATGTCAACGCCCCAAACTGATATTCCCAACAGGCAGAAAATCTTAGTCATGCAATTCCCAGGATATCTCTTTGCCAGTTTTTATAAACGGTGGTTGAAATTAATTACTAAGATCAAGCTGATTATCTACAATAAGTTGTCTGTATTTTATAGAGAATTTTCCTGATGATGTTAAAACCCACTTATGCAGTGCTTAAGCATTTCACAAACTATTAAGTTTTTAAACATCAGAAGGTCAACAAATGAAAACGTAAACATTTTCTTGTACTTTCCCCTTTAGTGAGCATACATAAAGATAGCTGTGAAATAAAATTTATGCCCAAGACTATGAATAAAAACTCAGGATGACAGACTTTGTACTGCATGTTACGTTAATTTTCCACTGTAACTCAGATCTCTCCATGAGAATGAATGAGTATAAAATCATTCTTCTTTCTTCTCTGTAGTATGTTATTTTTTGCAAGTGGGTAAATCTCTTTAAGAACAACCATCAATTTCAAAAAGTGGAAAAAAATCAAGCTTCTTTTTTGTGAAAGCTTTCTGAATATACAAACATTATTAGCACACCTTGCATCTAAATAGTGCTTTTAATTTTTCAAAGTAATTGTATACCTATTGTCTCCTTTGCTATGTACTATAACAAATCTTGCATTTTAGAAGGAAACCTTACCATGGCTTTTTTAGTGATGAAAACAACAGGGAACAGAAGGATATTGAAGCAGTATCTTTTAAAGACCTGTTTTACTATGTTCCAGAAAAATATGACTTAGCTATCAATGGTAAGAAATAAAGAAGTAAAGTAACTATTGTAAAAGTAAGTTACTTTAAAAATGAGAGCTGAGAAGCCTTAGAGATCTTTTAGTCTAATTATCTTTAAAAATTTTTAATTCCCTTTTGAAAAATATAAAAAATCTAATGACCTCATTATTGAGATTTTAAAATTAAATCTAATTTTTAAATTAACTGAACATCTTGATTAAAAGCAAATCAAAAGTGAAGGTTCAACTACACATAGCTCTCATTCTCATGACTTACCACGCTAGTCCAATACATGCTTAAAAAAATACTATTTATTTTTCTAGCTATAAAATATAGAATTCGCTACAGCATTATTTTAATAGCAAAAAGTAGAAACCAAAACAAAATATAAACAGCTATCAGTAACTACACTGTGATATAGGCACAGACTACTCTGCACCTTTTTAAAGGTGTGAGGCAGTTTTGTCTGTACTCGTAAGAAATGATAATCAAGAAATATTCAGTGGGGAAGAAAAAATCTAATATTCAGAATAGTATATAACATATGCACCCACCGTGACTATGCTTTTTAGAATATGTATGCATATCTATGTGCATGTGTGTATATATATATACATGTACATTATATACACCATTATATAGGTAAAGGGACCCAGAGACAGGAGAAGTAAAAGACTTAATTTTCAGGTTATAAACTTTTGTACCTTTGCACCTTTAAAAATCCTGTATATTTATTATTTGTTGAAATTCATTAATTCTAAAATGTCATATGTAATACATGGGTATATATTAACTACTGAAAATTTCCAAAAACATAAATAATAGCCTTTTGAATATTACTGTGTAAAACACTGTTTTAAGTCTTTAATGTGAATTATCTCACATTATTCTCTCTACAGTTCTTTAGGAGGTCAATTTTATCATCCTCTCCATTACAAAAACGTGGAAACATATTTGGGTTAAAATTATTTGTCCATGGTGGTGCCAGTATTCAAAACTACACTTTTTAATTCCAATAGCCAGCTCTTATAACAACTGTAGTAAAAAATTACCCTCAAATCCTACCTGACAGAGACAGCCATAATATCTTTTTCTATACATGCATTTCCCCAGTCATTCTGGTATGCAAGGATCTTGATTACTATTCTCTCTCTCTCTCTCTCTCTCTCTCTCACTCACACACACACACACACACACACACACAGAGTTTCCACAGGGCTAGCTGGTTGAATTAGGACAAGAACTCACATTTTCTGATTTAGTAAAATATGCTATTGTGTTGATCTCTGTTAGGATGCATCATAAACCCACCTTGGAGTTTATGAAAGAGCTAGAAAAGCTCCATATGGAGGTTTCTACAATCTGCATAAACAAATTGCATTTTATACTCTCTCTCCAAAGAGAGCAAGAGAGAGAATATCAATGTATATGCAATAGAAAAAACAAGAATGACATAAACCTGTGGTTCTCAAAGTCTTTGATCTTAGAACCCATTATACTCTTAAAATTTATTATTGAGAACTCCTAAAATTTTTTATGTGGGTTATATCTATCAATATTTATTATTTTAGAAATTAAAACAGAAATGTTTAAATACTTATTAATTCATTTAAAGTAACAATAAATCCATTACATGTTAGCATAAACATTTTTATGAAAAAATTATTTTAAAAAATTACTGAGAAAAGTGGCACTGTATTCTATTTTTGACAATCTCATTAATGTCTGGCTTCATATAAGACAGCTGCAAATTCTTATATCTGCTTCTGCACTCATTCTGCTGTGATATACTGTTTTAGTTGAAGTATTTGAAGAAAATCTAGTGTTGCAGACCTGTAGTTGGAAAAGAGTATTTTAATAACCTTTCCAGATTATCATGAATATTCTTTTTTTTACCTTAGTTGTATTTTTGTAATTTCCCCAGTTTATTTGAAAACAATCTTTTCTGACATATATTCATGTGAATTTTAGATCAGCTATCTCCAAGTGCACAGAAATTACCTATATTTGCCTATAAACTAAGCACTGATAAAAGAATACTTAACATATCAATATTTAAGCATTCCAACATAAAAGGACTTTTTCCCACTTATTATTTTTTCCCCACCTAAGCTGATCTAAATTTGACATTCAGGTTAATTACATGCATGTAAAAGCAGACGCCATCCCCAAACTGACCCTAAGGTAAACCAGCACACGTGTCCTTCTTCCCGGACATAATTACATTTCCAGAGGCAAAGTGGTTCAAACGGGAACACTTAAGCTGACTTCCGTATGAAATCAACTAGACAGACACAAACTAAGGAGTGAAGGTGCTGAAGATTAATCCCACAAATCTTCTTCCTTCCTGTCCTGTAAATGCACAAGTGTGCACCCTGCGCATATATGAACACTTCTTGCCAACATCACTGGACAACAGGCCCTGACATCAAGAGGGAGTGCAGGGCAGGGGCCCCATCCACACAGAGGGAAGAGGTAGTGCAGATTCTTGAAGTGCCAATGGGCTCAGATGCTGATAGGCCTTACAGTGATGTTTTACTTCATTATGCTCTATTTTGCTGCTCTACTATTTTGTTTGTTCCACTATTTCTGTAACTGGGGCAAAGTGGGAGGTTCAACTAGTCTAAGAACACTTACCCCAAACTGTCTAAATCAAAAATTTTTATTTATTCTTCCGCCAAATACAACAACCGATTTCCATCTACAATTATTTTTTAAGGTAAGAAACAGTGAGTTAACTGAAGAAAGGGCTGCAGCCTTGGCTAGGGATTGGTGACACTGTGACACCTGACTGAGAATGAGGGCCTGTGGGATGAGCCTGGGCCACAGCAGGACTGGACCCAGGTCAGCAAACCTTCTCCAGGAAGGCTCTGCAGCACCGCACACACTGCTGGTAGACAGTCTCAAAGTCAGTGTCATTACCATAATAAGGATCTTCAATCATGAGTTGTTTCTGTGGATTGTAGCTCCCAAGTAGTTCAATTTTCACTCTGCAGTTTTCAACTTGATTACTTTTCCTATTCAAATCTCTCAGGTTGTTTTCATCCATACATAGTATATAATCAAAAGGGGCAAAGTCTTCTTTGGTAACCTGTCTTGCTTTATGCGCTGTGTTAATGCCATGATTTGTTAGGCAGCTCACAGCTCTTGGATCTGGTGACCAGCCCATGTTCCAGTCAGAAACAGCGCCACTGTCAATGACCCAAGTATCTGAAATGTTTTGATCTGTTACAAGTTTCCTGAAAACTGCTTCTGCAATGGGTGATTGACAGATGTTACCCAGACACATGAACAGCACTGACTTGGTCACCTGTTCGGCCATCTTCATCTTCCCGCGTGCATAGAGCGAATATTCTTTTTGATACATCAAAATGCAAAGCAAAGTGATAGTTTTTTAAATTTAACTTGCAACATGGAGATAGAAACAATGCTAATGAACTCTGTTGTATTAGAATAAACTGATGTCTTATACTTTAATTGGATCCTTTATTATTCATGTATGATTTTGTAACACCATGCATTGGCCATTTAGAAAATATTAGTATGAATTATGCAGCTCTTCCAAATATTGACACACTTAATATAAAATATATATATAAATTTTTAAAAATCAGCTTTGTTAATATCACCACTGATCTCATCAGAAAATGGTTAATTATTGGGAAGCTGACAAGTTCACAATGATGGATACAAGTTTTCCAAAATCCTCATTTTTGCCTGAAAACTTGAAATTGATCTTTGGCCACACATACTGTCAATTGTTTTCCTTGAAGTAACAGGTCACTTCACTCATTTTTGAGAAATTTTTCAAGTCTGAATAACCATAGTTTGTCTGTCAGATGTTCTTTCCAATAAAAATGGTTTCCACAAAAAAGTGGCTGAATCAACTTGTGACTCAAATTGTACACGGGCTTTTCCTAGAGATAATCATTGTACTTCAGTATGAAGCAGAAGTGCTTGAGGACTGTTTCCCACTTTGTCACACAGACTTTTCTAAAAATGTGTGTTGTCAAGATCAGCATTTAATAAAACAATAATTCTTGCAGCTTCATCAAGGGCACCCTTAAGTGAAAATGATTCCCCTCACCCCCCCCCCAACAAGTGTATGATGAAGAATACAACGATTACTAGAAAAATTTGATGCCATTGTCTTGCCTCATATTTGGGTAACAGCAGTTCTACCAGTCATTACTTCTGCAACATCAGTGCAAATCTCAACACACCTAAAAAGGTATATAACATCTTAGAATTTTTACAAAAATAGTTTTGACCTTAACGTCTTCCTGAAAGGTCTCAAGAACCCTCTGGGTCTGCAGGCCACACTTCAGAAACACTGATGCAGACCCATAAATTTCATGTAAGGAAAAGAAACACTGCCAAACAAATAAGAGCTTTAAAGGTAGCACCATCATTCCTTCTCCAGGATATAAGGTGACAAAGACAACACCGTGGAATTTTACAATTTTTCTTTTCTGGCAGGATCTGCTCAGGAAAATTCCTGACTCACTCCTGTTGGTTTTAAACTAAAACACCGCATGGTAGACATGACCTTTATAGTCTAAATCAACACTTTTACAGCAGGAAAAGCAGCAGATGTAAACCAATACTCTCAGAAGCACTCAGTATCAACAACAAAGACAAAAAGCGTCTTAATATACTGGGTTGACTACTTAAGTTCATCAAAATCCTTACATAGTCCATAAAGCTGTTATTAGCTATTTCGGAAGATGAAAAAATACTAGCTTTCAAGACTTTAAAAAATATGTAATTGGTATTACTAAATATTTTATAGGCATATCTAGAATACAATGTGGAACCTGTCCAATATGACAGATTGAGATCAAACGACCTTTTACTATTTGGGTTTATTTTTTGTTGTATGAATGTATAAATGTACAGTACCCAGAGTGGAAATTATGCAAAATGTTAAAGCTGACTTCATAGGGCAAATGTAGAACTAGGGACTAATAATAAGTCAAGTCAAATCTGAAGACAATCCAAGTCAGATGCTATGTGAACCTAGATTTTCATCAATAGAGAGATAAAAGTTAGCTGATCCTTGTTACCAAGTTGGCGTAACAAACAAAACGTTATTTGATAAACTGACACAGACATAAAAATGTCATTAGGGTGCAGAAACAATACATATAAGTACATATAGAGGAGTTCAATTTTTTTTTTTTTATAAAGTTCAGAAACCCAGTCATTACTGCTAACACATTAGGCTTCTTATTTTCCTAAGCATCATCTATAAACTCACATTCATTAACTGGCAGTAATGTTTATATAAGCACCTGGAATGAAACTTTTTCACTAGTACAGAAGCAATGCTTAGTGGTACATGATTTGGTTGGAACGGAATTGTGAGAATAGTTAGCAAGAGAATATCTTTAGATATTCTGCTCTGTGGAGAACTGAAGTGAGATGCTAAGTGTAAAGAAAAGATAAGTCACACCTTTAAGAGATGCAAACATGGACAGAAAGAAAGAAACATAGGAAAGAAAGGCAGAGAAAGATAAAGCTAGGAGGCTGCAATCTAAATGGAATAATTCTGTTGAGTCCAAACATCAATATCATTTGGTTAAAAACAGGCCCACATACAGAGACAGGTTTTCCAAACCCCTGTTGCAGCACCCTGACCAATCTTATATTCATCTGCCCTGTCATACACTGAACAATCACAAGAAACACATATTTAGGTAAATAAATGAGTGGAAATTTCTCAACATGACTTTTCCAATTCTGCCCGATTAACTGATAAAAGAGATAAATCTTCAATGGCATGTAATGGAGAATTTAAAAGAAAGAAAAAAAGTGGTTCACAGACAGCATTATTTACATGTTCACTCCCATTGTCCAACGTGTTGAATTTTAGAGGGGGGGGAAGCTTTAGAATGTATCAAAAAATAAGCAGATTCAAGGAGTTTTGTTTTGTAAAAAGTATAGCCTATACAAGACAAATGATACTGTGGGGCTGAATTTGATTTTTGCTTTTTTAAATTCTTGGGCACTTTCATTCAGATTTATAAATTCAAACATATTCTAGTACTAATGTTTCTCTCAGATTGGAAACGCACCCTTTCCATGCCCTCAACCTGGGACAATCTTCATTAGGTTTTTAATTCAGAGTCCATAGATGGACATCTAACACACGAACTGTCTGGACATTATATGCACATTACTGTGGGTGTTTGCATGCATATATTTCTCAGAAATAGGCCCACGGTTTTCCTAAGATTCTCAAAGTGGTCCTGGACTATCTAAAAAAGGTTAAGTAGGCCTGGTATAGGAAACGCCTTCACTGGATGGCAGGCTGAAAAGATTAACTTTTAAGGACCTAAGAAACTAAGAATATGATGTCCTAGAGGAGATTGGTAAAAAGCTTTAAGTGTTTTGCCACAAACACCATGGACTATAAAAAGAACAGAGTTTTGGTTTTGTTTTTTCAACAGTTTGGGGATGAAAGGTTTTGAGTCCCCCTCACTTCAGTCTGTAACCGGCAATTTGTGTGTACTGACTGATCATAAAGTTTTGGTGTGTAGAGTAATAAAAGTGATTATCAGCTGCTTTATGAAAACCACCTGATGATTCATAGTATGGAGCTTACACTGTTCAATAGTGTCACTCAGTGCTTTCAGTTTACAGTTGATAAAGTCTGAAAGTTGGACTGATTTAGCTACTAAACAAGCTGTCAAAAGACTTCAATTTTTAACTCGTCTTGTGGCCTAAACAGCCTATCTCCTAGGTACTTAAAACTTCTATCCATATCTTAAATGATGTACAAATACTGTCACTAGAAAAAGATTCTTCAAGAATCTATTTTTCCACTCATGGCACACCTGAAAATTGTGCATAAGATACCAAACCTTAAATAGGGCAATCCCTTCCAACCCAAACAAGTGTCACAGATCTCTCCGGAGGTATAAAGATTATGAAAAGTCACGTTCCTGATACGGAACATGTTCGCACATTCACTCTTAGGCAGAACCAAACATTCGGGGTACATGCTTTCAATGCAATCTCAACTAAGTAAACGGGCAAAGTTGAAAAGTTACTTGCTATAAGGTCCTCCACTTCCTCCATAATCATAGGACTGCTGTGATTGGTCATCGATGCTGTAACTTGTCTGGTAGAAATCCGTGTTTAAGTTGTCAAAGCCTGACATTGCAAATGATCTGCAATAAAAAGAAACAGCAAAGACTGCTTATGCCCAAGGTCCTCCCTGAATTCGGTCCTGATACTTTACTTAAGCAAATACCCTCAGAAGGCAGTAAATAACTTCTAAAATTTTGGGGGGCAGCATTTGGAAGATGGGTCGGGAGTGGGGTGTGCTAAAGAAATGTCTAGACTCTAAGTCGAGGCCCGAGAAGACACCTCCACTTCAAGGAGCTGATATGCCTTGGGTTCGGGGCAGGGACGTGGGAGGAGGGATTTCGTGGGGTCTAAAATATCAACAACAATAAAGATGATTCCTCACCTCTGGACAGCTGACAACACGACAGCCTCCTGCAAAATAAGGCCTGGGCCGGCCAGAAAAGCGCAGACTCCTGCAGGGGCCTCGTCAAAGCAAGGCCCGAAAGGGAGGGACGGTCTGAGCGAGAGGACCGGGGCGCGGCGCCGAGAGGCGGCAACAAGCCGCGCTGCCCAGGTGCGGGGAGAAACCAAACAGTGAGCCACGGAACTGGGCACTCACCAAACGCGGAGGCGGAGGCGGCAGCGGCGGCGGCGGCGGCGGCGGCAGAGGCGGAGGCGGAGGCGGCTCCGGCAGCCTCCAGTAACCCCCCAAACTCAACTAAGGACCCTGTACTAGCCCCGTTGCTACGTGTCAGCAGGTTAAAGAACTGCTTCCGGGGCACGCCCGCTCGCGCAGGCGTGTTAGCGACTTTGCGCCCGGGGCGTACAATGAAGAGAGTTGGGGGGCGGGGAAAAAAGGGTACGATATGGAGCATGCGCAGTATCGACGAACTGGTCCAGCAGCGGGCCAATGGGAAGAGGGAAAAGCTTCCGGCGGTTTAGTTAGCGGTGGAGGCAGAAAGGCGCAGGCGCAGCAATTGTTAGTTGCTGTTTGAGAGCGAGAGTTACTTAGTAGACGGAGTGCCTGGGTGAAAGCGTGCAAGAGCGTCTCAACACACACACACATACAAACACCCCCCCCCAGTGAAACAAACAAGTAAAAATAAAATAAACAGATAACAAGAACCACACTTGCCTTCAAACAAAAATAACAGTAGCAAAAGGACATAAACCAGAAAACCAAGGAGTGTACGCTAGAGAGGAACAGGCAGCTACCCTTTGAGGTTTTCTACTCCATCAAAGAATTCCTAAAATTACTCATGCAACTATCTAACTTACCACCTTTTACAAATAATTTTAGAATTTATTGATGTAGGTACAATCTGCAGAATTCTAGGTGGAATGACTATATCCTGATTTGGTGGGGACAGCCCCATTGTCCTATGTTATGCCTGTTTTTTCCAACATAATTACTAATTTTGTCCCCTTTTCATTTTCAAAAATATTCCAGTTTGGCTGATAAATTATATGGTTGTACTTTCTTTAAGCTTCATTATCTAGGAAGCGGAGTTTCTAGTTACCAAAAATATGCAATAACCTATCGCTTCATCTACTTAGTGATCTTACTGAAAAAATTCTAGTCTCTCTTGTTTCTTCTGATGTTTCCCTTTTTTCCTGTCCAAAAGAGATATTACTCTCAAATTTGAATAGAATACAAGAATATGAGCATTAAAAATTACTTGCTTAGGAATGAATTGTTAGATAAAGATATTACTCAAATTCTGCTTCTATCCCTGAAAGCAATTACTGTGTTTACTGGATTTTCTTTCCTCTCCAACCCCTGCCCCAAATGAGAAGCCAAGCAAGAAAATTGTTACATGATTAAATTTTCCTTATTGTTTGTCTGGTATCCTGCAGAAGCCGCTTGGGGATTTTGAGAATATCAGTCAATTTCATGGCTAGTCAGGTAGGCTTTTCTTTTTGGAAACTTTTTTTTTTTTTGGTGTCATACCCGCCACCACGCCCCCGCCCCCCCACCCCATGATAGGCTCCAGAGAAGTATATTAAAGGAAATTGAGTACTTGTTAAATGTGCTGACCTCTGTTAAAGTCATTGAGCTGGCTTTATTAGGAGTAGAAAGCCTCAACCAGGTCAAGGGATAATAGAACATAAAGTGGGTTTGGAGCAGCTGCCCAGTCCTTCCCTGGGACCTAGTATGTCCGTCACTAAACTTGGAACAAAAAAGGGAAGAACATTCTAATCATGAGCAATATCTCTTAATAGTTAATCTCTTAATCACGCTAGTCTACACACTAACACTTTTACATTCTTCACAAAGGTACAAGAAAACTCTCCTTTTATGATGGCAGTGAAATTGTGCTTTGATATCTTGGAGCTGTCTTCTTTCCCTTCTGTTCTATGCTAAAATATGTCATAGGGAATTGTGCCAGGAAATTATGGTTTGAGCATAGGTACTTTTCCCCTACTTTCAGCTATATCCACAAGCACCAAATGAGTGGGGGTTTGGCAGTGGTGTGCTTATCGTGTCAAGTTACGCATAATAACTATGAAACCTGATAACTATGGTAAAAATGTAAGTGCCCAAGATCTGTTTTCACTATCCCTGAATATTAATTATATAACCCAAATATGACAATTATATTTCCCCCAAATTATCCTTTATCCCTTAGAGAAGAGTTTCCTCATCAAATTCTGCAACTGTTATTTCAATTATTTTACTTTGAACAATAAATTATTGTTTTGTGAAGACATTTACCTGTAACAACACTGGATGCTTTTGGAAAGAACTGATTTTCAAAAGGCAATGAAATTGAACCCTAATGTAATATTTATTCTTGGGACTTTGACTTCAATATGCAAGTGCCTCATGGTGCTTTATTAAAAAAAAGTCTTTTAAAGATAATTTTTAAAGCAACACTGTAAGTATTTCCATCGTAGAGCTCACACATACCCTCTTTCTTTAAAAAAATTATTTATTTATTTTGGCTGCGTCGGGTCTTTTTTGTTGCTGCGCACAGGCTTTCCCTAGTTGCGGTGAGCAGGGCCTACTCTTCACTGCGGTGCACGGGCTTCTCATTGCGATGGCTTCTCTTGTTGTGGAGCACAGGCTCTAGGCACACGGGCTTCAGTAGTTGTGGCATGTGGGCTCAGTAGTGGTGGCACGCGGGCTTCAGTAGTTGTGGCACGTGGGCTCGGTAATTGTGGCTCGTGGGCTCTAGAGCGCAGGCTCGGTAGTTGTGGCGCACGGGCTTAGTTGCTACGCGGCATGTGGGATCTTCCTGGACCAGGGCTTGAATCTGTGTCCCCTGCATTGGCAGGCGGATTCTTAACTACTGCACCACCAGGGAAGCCCCCACACATACTCCCTTAAATATCATTTCTAATGTTAGGTGAATGGATGTTGTGGTCTGGAATAAGAATTTCAGTGATAATAGTAGAAGTTCTATATCTCAATTACCTTAGACGGAAGGGGAAATAATGTAAAAAACAGCATCAGAGGACTGGGCTCTAGTGATGGCAGAGCCCCTCCTGCCAAAGGTGCATTTGAAAAATGTAACAGCTACCACCTAGGTATAGTTACTATGTGCCAGGCACTGCTCCAAGCACTTCATACCTTTGAACTCAATTGCTTTTCCTAACAACCTGATGAGATAGCTACTCTCTATTTTTCCCTTGGTAAAACTGAGAACAGGTTGGTAAATAACTTGCAGACCTGAGATTTGAACCCAGACTGTCTGGGTCCTGAGTCCTTGTGCTAAACCACTAGACTGTATTGTCATTGTGTTACAAGTATGAATAGGGAGAAAGGCAATATTTCTAATGAATATACTACTTTGCCTAATGTGTGATTTTATATATATATATATAAAATATGCTAAAATTGCAGTTAGACAGTTGATAATTATATCTATATCCCCAAATGTGTATATGTTCAAATTGATAAAAAAAAAATTTTTGTAGTCTTATTGGGCACATGACAAATCACCTAGTGTTCAAGTTTACCTTATGTTAGTCATGTAATTTAGTTAATAATGTATAGTGGTTAACGATGCATTTTCTGGAGGCAGACTGCCTAGATTTACATCCTCTACCACTTACTAGCTATGAACCTTTAGTAAGTTAAAGGCTTTGTGCCTCATATTTCTCATGCATAAAAGCAAGATAATAAGAGTATTTGTTGTATGTGGTTGCTAGGAGGATTGTACGAGATAATGCACGTAAGTATCAATGCCTAAGAACTAAATACTCAGTAAATGTTTGCAGTTATTAACATTGCTGAAACTATATAGCTACAGAAGCAATAAGACTTTGTCAGCAACCAAAATGGACTTTTTTAAAAGCTATAATGATTAGGCTTGAACCAACTATGTATCTCTGAGATCAGTTACACACATTCATTCTGATGCCTCCCTACAGATTCTGTATTATTTTATAATTGGCCTTTTGATATTGCGGAATGTATTTAAAATATGCTTTCTTCACCTTCTGCCTCGGATTCTCCAAATTAGGCTTGTCTGCATTGTAAATTTTAGTCTCACAAATATCTTTTGAGGTCAGACACTGTTGGTTTAAGAACCACTCATACATTAGAGCAGTTGTGCTTGAAAATTATACTGTGCTATCCATATTTGATTTTCTTGATGTGTTTCATGGTATTTCAAACACTAAAGAAAATGTGTTCATCTTTCTGCTTTATATGCCTTTTTCTCTTCTCTTTCCTCAATACATGGAATTTAATTTATAAGGAGGCAGTGCATAAGATGGCTAATGCTGCAGAAAATATGTTTATTTACCAAGAAAGAAAATGGCAGTGTCCTAGCCAAGTAAAACAACTGCCATGAAAATTTTAATATATGTTTTTTAAAAACATGAAGGGATCAGGTTTTGTTATACTCAATGAGAGAAAAGTCCAGAAATTACTGCAAGTGTAATATATTACATTTCCTTAGGCAGTCCACTTTTTATATTTTTCTGTTACGATTCTTCCTGACCCTCTCAGTTATAGACATTTCAAGCTACCATGCTTATCATTACAGTTTAACTCTGCTGTTATAACGAATGTCGTATTCAACTCTATTTTATTATAGGACGGTATTTCCAGGGCTAGATATTGGTGCTCTGTAATGCTTTAAGCCAGATAAATTTAAATATAAATTTAAAATATTCTTGTTTTAACTTTGTACCTTGCCTTTTGGAGTATACATGCCCAAGCTACAAAATACTGATTTTTCATTTTTATCTGATTTTCACCTTAATGTCTTGATAATAGCAGTCTCTCGCCTGAGTATGAGATAAATCACTGGGCACTAGACAGGTAGCCAGGTGGGAGAGCCTCCTATCTTGAAGCCTGTGTGAAGCAGCATACGCTTTTTACCATTATTCTTACTTTCTTCAATTTTTTTCTAAATGTCAGAGAATGCATATTCCTTGAGCAAAGAATGGTTACTATTATGGTCGCTAGAGAGAGCAGTTTACTGTATCTTAACCATATTGTTTTCATGTACTTAGGTACGATGTTTTGTTCTTAAGACTTCTAATTATAATGCTAATTAAACTCTTTTCCTTAAATGAAGATAATTTCATTTTAAAACAATCAGAGGCATGTGAAATCAAACTTATGATTTTCATTAAATTCTGCAAGTTTAGATCTGGAAGTCAAACACATTTTTGTCTTTTGATTTTACATTAAGCCATCAAGATGTTTTGACTCTTCCCCTGCAGTCCTAAATCTGCAGAAATTAATGAATACCACAAAACCCCTCCTGTCTGAGATAATGAATTTTTCCCTCTGGAAGAAAATATAAATAGTTATTGTCTCTTGCTAAGATTTTATTTTAGAAAGATAAACATCATTTAAAAGAATTTTTGATTTTAGGTTTATAAATATCTTTTCTTTCCTGGACTGTCTAAAAGCTCTTCCTGTCAATTCCAAAACTGACTTCTGTACTAAATGTTGTAATATACCCCTCTTCCCATTCCCTGGAAATTAAATGTCTCAGCTTCACATGAAAATTTTGAGAGGAGCCTGGGAGATTAGCCTGAATTCACTGAGATATCCCTAAAATGAACGAAAATAGACTGGTCTTTGCAGACAATCAGGACAGCAAGTGCCCCAGAAAATGACCAAAACACCTCTGGTTTGACTGGCTTCCCATAATGAGAATTAAAACGAACAGGAACCTTGGTATCATTTGTTCTCTACCCTCTGATTTTACAAGTGAGAATCTGAGGCCAAGAGAAGTGAAGAGATGTATTGTAAGACCTAAGTTTCACCTGATGCCTTGACATTTCTGTCCCTGATTGGGCTCCAAAAGCCTGGCCATGAGTTCCTCTGGCCTTGCTAGTTGTGCCTCCTACCCAGCAGGAAAGGTTTCACACCTGGCTAGTTCTTCTACCAGCCACACCAGCTAAACCCCACCTGGTCCTCAACCTAATTGGTCTTACCTTCCTACAAGTTGATGAAATTATTCAAACAAACCAAGCATATCCCCCCATGGGAACCAGGGATCACCTCACCCTCTTAATACTACAAAGTCTGCCTCCTACAGCCCCTGTGGGCTCACTCTATTCTGAGTGCAATGTCCACACGGACCTGCATGGGTTGTGATGTCCCTACAGCGACTGTGAGTGTATGTGATTAATAAACTGATCTTGTCTGTCCAGTGTCAATCGTCAAAGGGGGGATTACTCCTTTGCCAACAGGGTGAATAGAAGGTGATAAGAACAAGGGATTTGATCAATTCTGGTAACATGGTTAGTGTCAGGTTCATCATTGTATCCTTTCTGTGACTTTCAGATGATAGATGACAAATAAAGATGAGATGGTAAATAAGTGAGTAATTGTAACCATCTAATTACATCAGAAGCTCTGTTAGGGTAGAGGTCATATTAAATTTACTTTGGATCCCAACACTAGGGCATAGAATCGTGCTGTGTTTTGGCTATGTATATATTTATTTGCCAAGTATGTATTGAGACTCTACCATGTACCAGTCACTATAAACAACAGACCCTGTGTTTGCCTCTTGGTGTTTTAAGCTTGAAAGAGTCCTGTCCTCCCATCTCGCCTGCAGGTTAGCTGCAAGCTAGGCCTCCTCAGTCGTCTGCCTTCAGAAATGCTACTGTTCCCCAGTACTTCCGGCTTGATGAAGTCACTACTGAGTTTCCATCCAGCTGAGCTTGCCATTCCTTATTTGTGAACTGGAAGGTCCATGCCAGGAAAAGTCTCTCATCTGTAGACCTGCTGCCTGGGGGAAAGTTTATAGGAACCTGCCGATGGATGTCAGTGAGAATGACACCCCTAACTGAGAAGTCTTTATCTCCAAGACTCTCTAGTTCTGAGCATTAGTGCGCATGGGGTTAGAAACCAAGGGATTGCATATCTTGAGAACCTTTTTCTGTTTTTTTCTTTCCAGGTCAGGGTTGAGTAGATCCATACCAATGGGAATCCATAGAAGCACTAATCTAATCCCTTGGCAATTTATTTCCTTAAATTCTGTCATATTCCCAAAGACAATTGTCCTGTGTTCTGGTTATCTATTGTTTTATATATATATTAGACTCCAACTTTTGGTAGAAGACTGTCAAAGATTTTTTTATATGTTTTAAAACTACCACTTCCGGGCTTCCCTGGTGGCGCAGTGGTTGGGAGTCCGCCTGCCGATGCAGCGGACGTCGGTTCGTGCCCCGGTCCGGGAGGATCCCGCATGCCGCGGAGCGGCTGGGCCCGTGAGCCATGGCCGCTGGGCTTGCGCGTTCGGAGCCTGTGCTCCGCAACGGGAGAGGCCACAACAGTGAGAGGCCCGCGTACCGCAAAAAAAACAAACAAACAAAAAAAAAACTACCACTTCCAATGGCAGGCAAGTGGAAAAAACAATAGCATATGTTTTCTTTTTTAATCAGAGGGACTGGTACATATGAGTAGCAATGAAGAAATGACGTGAAAGAGAATGCAAGAATTCTAAACATGTATTAGGTCCTGACATGTGATTAAAGGGCTGCTTCAAGACTGAATCTATGGGTTGGTGTCTTGGTTCTGTAGACATGGTCTCATTATGTGCATTTAGCAATGCCGTTCAGTTACTAATGAAGTATTCTGCTTCCATGTCATTATTCCTCAGAAAAACAGGGTCTCTAAATCAAATACTATATTCATAGAATAAAGCACATTTGGATAACTATTCTTTAGAGCTCTTTCTCTGCCTACAATGATATACAACATTTGCTGTTTATTTTTTTCATGATGCAAACAGGGATGTTTCCTTTTTGTTTCTAGAATTTCACATCAGCAGTATTTATGCTATGCTCATTTTGCCCCCTAGTGGCTTCTTATGTCCTCATTCCATATTTCTGTTTAATTTTCACATCTTTTGAAGCGTAAGAAGGGGAAGTATCCGTCTGTCCCCTCCGCCACATGCATCTCATTTTACAGATGAGGAAATTAAGACCCAGACAACTTGTGGGACTTGTCTGGTGTCACACATCCAGCTAGAACTGGAATTCAATATTGCTGTCTCATCCAAGTAGGAATAAGACCCATGAGGGCATAGCAGTCTTGTTCATTAAGGAACAGGAATGGTGCCAGGCAAATGGGAGGTGCCCAGTAAAAACCTGATAAACGATAAAAATAAATTAATTAATCAGTCAAAATTAGGACCAATATCTTTCGATTCCATGCTTTATACTGTTTACTATGTGGTCTGTCTTTTCATCCTCATCATAAATCCTTCTCATAGCACTTGATACTTGATTTTATTTTACTCCACAAACATTTCAACTCCTTGAACTACCTTACCCATCATGCATTTTGTCATTAGGTTCATTACATTATCATTCACTTATTCATTCAATTTCAGTGAGTACCAGCTGCATCAGGCACTGTGCTACCGATAGGACTGCAACAAATTACTTACATTTTTTCATTTAAAAATTTAAAATTATAGTAAAATATATGTAACATAAAATTCATCATCTTAACCATTTTTTTTTTTTTTTTTTTTTGCATTGCGCGGGCCTCTCACTGCTGTGGCCTCTCCCATTGCGGAGCGCAGGCTCCAGACGCGCAGGCTCAGCAGCCATGGCTCATGGGCCCAGCCGCTCCGCGGCATGTGGGATCTTCTCAGACCGGGGCACGAACCCGTGTCCCCTGCATCGGCAGGCGGACTCTCAACCACTGCGCCACCAGGGAAGCCCATCTTAACCATTTTTAAGTATGCAGTTCAATTGTGTTAAATATATTCACGTTGTGTGCAACCAATCTCCAGAACTTTTTTACCTTGAAAAACTGAAACTCTGCGTCCATTAAAAAACTCCCCACTCCCCCTTCCACCAGCCCCAGCCGGCACCATTCTACTTTCTATTTCTGTACATTTGACTACTTTAGATGCCTCATATAAGTGGGATCATACACTATTTACTTTTGTGTGACTAGTTCATATCACTTGGCATAACATCGTCCATGTTGTAAAATACGTCAGAATTTCCTTCCTTTTTAAGGCTGAGTAATATTCCATTACATGTATATACCACATTTTGTTTAACCAGTCACCCATTGGCGGACACTTGAGTTGTTTCCACCTTTTAGCTATTGTGAATAATGCTGCTATGACCACGTATCTGTCTGAGACCCTGATTTTATTTTTTCGGATATATACAAAGACATGGAATTGTTGGATCTTATAGTAATTCTATTTTTAATTTTTTGAGAAAGGGCCATACCTTTTTCCACAGTGGATACATTTTATATTCCCACCAACAGTGTACAAGTGTTCCAATTTCTCCACAACCTTGCCAATGCTTGTTATTTTGTTTATTTGATGGTAGCAGTTGTCATAGGTGTGATGATATCTCATTGTGGTTTTGATTTGGATTTCCCTAGTGATTAGTGCTATTCAGCATGTTTTAATATACTTGCTGGCCATTAGTATAATTAAAAGAGGCTCTTTTAATTCATTAGTTGCTTCTTCTGTATACAGAAAAATCTCCTGATAACAGCCATTTCCACCCCTTTTTTTCTTTGAAATACTATATCACCATTTACTTAAGATCTGAAGAATAATGATAAAATAATAACTAAAACTTGCATTACATCTGCACCTGTTACATGCTAGGCATTGCTCTAAGTGCCTTACATATATTAATTTATTTAATCCTCAAAACAGCTCTATAAGGTAGAAACTATTACTATTCTCAGTTTACAGAGGATGACATAGAGGCACAAGGAGGTATATGCCTTGTCCAAAGTCACACGGGTGCTAAACAGTAAAAACAGGATTTGTACCCGGGAAGTTGGCTTCAGAGCCTGTGCACTTAACCTGAACATTATTTTGCCTCTCTGATACCCACTCAATCCCTTTTATATCACCTTTTTAAATATCACCTACATCTTTTTTGTGGTATCTTCCTGGACACCTCTTCTGTATAAGTTTGTATGAGTTTGGCTTGCAGATTTTAAAAATTAAGTGCAAACTAGTTGCACTGTAAGAAAGAATTCATTACCTCCATGGGCGGCAAGTCTAGAATACAGCTAGCTTCAGATATGTTTGAATCCAGGGGCTCAAACAATTTTATATCTCCCAATCATATAAAATCCTCAACCAACATCTCTTTGGCTCTGATTAAGCCCCATGCTTGTCGCTGAAATAACCATGGTGGCAGGGAGCACAAAATGCTCTGAGTGATCTGCCCAAGTGAGTCATATGCCCACACTTGGAACAAAGTTGGTATCAATACCGCCGAAACCATAGAAATTTGGAGCTGTGGTGAGGGGTGGTCCCCATGCCCATTCACATTTATTTATTTTTTTTTGAAGGGAGAGTGGGAGGCTGTGTTTCTCCCTCTAGGAACAAATATGTAAGTGAAATTATTATTTTTGAAAACCTTTTGCTTATAATGGTTTGAATAATTTAAAAAGCTAACATTAATTTAGTGACTGTACAAAACACTGTGCTGAGAATTTTACATATATGCTCAATGAATCCTTACAATTGCTGATGAAAAATCTGAGGTGCAGAAGTGCTTGGGTGTACATGGAACAGAACGCAATAACTGGTCTTCAGAGACTCAGTTTGTAAGTAGTGTAGCCAAGATTCTCACCCAGCTGGGCCAGCTCCAGAACCTCTTCTCCAATTGCATCATAAGGGAGAGTGCTTGTCATATATAGAAACTGAAACCCACAAAAGAAACAGAAGAATTCATCCCTATGTCAATGCCTGATGCTCACTCTCAGGAAAGACATCTTTGGCCAACCTAGCTTATGCTTAATAATTAGGACTTACACTAGCACCTAAGTTTATAGATATATAAGAAAAAATATAAATATGTAGTTTATTGTATCAAGTTTGTGTTAGACACTGATTTTTTTAAAAAAAGAATGGCCAATGGTCCCTGTTCAGAGTCTAAGAGAATACGATTAAAAATTTAGAAAAGATTATCCATGCTGTCAGAGCTATTCATCATCATAAGCATTGACTATTTGTAAGAACTTTAGTAACATTCTAGTTTTGCAGTGGAAAAAAAACACAGCTGCTAAGTCTCTCTGAAAATGTTTTATCTCAAAAAACAGCAAAAGAGGTTTTTAACCAGTTTGCTTAAGCAAGTACCAAGCTCTCTTCCAAGTGTCCACATTTTCTCTTCAAGGCACTCCCAATAAACGGCCAAAGCGTCAAAGGCAATATACCAAGCATACGTTAAATTTTTAGTATCTTGGAAAAAGTGATTAAGGTAAGAGTTTTTTTATATTTTCTTTTAGAACTGCCATACTTTATGAAAAAAAATTGCACAAACTGGCAGCTCTCATTAATGAGTTGGAAAGAGGAAGAATCATTCCAGAGCCAATTTTTCCACTAGATGTGTGATATTCAGCTTTTTTTTTGGCCCCAATTTCCTCAACTGAAAAATACAGGAAAAAAACTGTAATGGTGAGACATCAGTTCATCCATTCATTCTGTGAGTCTTTACTGGACACCTCTTATGTGCCAGGTACTGTGCCAATGCTGGGGATGTGCTATAGTGCTGATCAAAAGCAGATGTGATTACTGCCCTTGTGGAGCATACAGTGTCATTGGGCAAGACAAACCTGGTTCAAATAATCACTCATCAAATAGGCAAAGGACTCCTTAAGACTTTTCAGTTCCTAAGTTCCATGTACACATAAACATGAAAGAATAAAACACAAATCATCATATGTATTTATTGCAGAAATCTGATGAAACTTCTTTTGTTTTAAACTCATTTTCCCCCCAGACTGTCAGCTACTGATAATACAAATCATTCATGACAATTTTCTACCTGTCAATGACATAATGCATTGACCTGGCTTATTATTGTAATAATAGTTATATGCATATTGAATGCATAATTTCAGATAATATTTCAGTCTTCATTTTCATCTCATTCTTGGAACTAACTTTTTTTCCTAACAGGGAGAGATTGAAAAATAGTAGATCTTAATCCTGAAGTCTGTTGTGATATCATTTTTTTTCTTCAAATAAAATGTTGAGTTTCAAAGTAAGAACTAAAGAAAGAGACAGGTGGGTTGTTTATTCTTATAGCTATAATAAAACATTCCTTGGGTTCCCCCTTTCTTTCAGATCTCAGTTTTGTTGATAGAACACAGATAAAGATGTGAAATGAGATGTGTTTACTGAATCATGAATGACCGGAGGCTAGTGAGAGGTAGACTTTTTAATTACTTATTTGTTTATTACAATTCCTCTTTGGCAGCTCTTCTCTGACTTACTTCATAATTAACAACCTCAGGTCAGGTTGTCAATTAAATCTTTCGTAAAGGTTTTGGTTTTACATGTAAAAACTATCCTTTAGGTTCCATATATCTGTAAGTTGGGCTAAATGGGTGAGAGAAGGAGGGTATATATTGAGCACCAACCAGTAGCCCTGTTTATAATATATTTGCCAGCAGTTCTTCTACCTCAGGCTGTGATTTCATGAAAAGATATATGTACGAGTCATTGCTTCCGTAACCACCCCTCCGGTCCCACCGGAAGGGGCTGTGGTTGGCTTAGTAAATGGCACTTTTCCCTCTGAGTCTAGCTTATGCATGTAGCTGGGCTGAAAGCTGATGTATCTGGAGTTGTTTTTCACTAGGGTAGACAAGAGGCTCTGATAATCAGCAGTCATTATAAGTTGCTGGCTCCTTGTCACAGCAGCGAGGCTGCTTTGATGTAGAAGTTAGGCATATGTTTTGATTGATAATGAACATGTCCAAATATTAAGATTTCTTCTGGGTTTCACTGTTGATGTGATCCTTCTCTGCAAATTTTCATTTGGTACTTCCAAAAGAAAAGCTAATAAATATTTGCCTTGTGTCACTCTTAGATTTACTGTTACTAGCAGTAGGGAATCATCGAGGTCAAATTCTCATGTTAGATTTTCTTTTTTCTTGTGCCTCTCAATAGAAGGTCCATGAGAATAGCATTAAAGCTGGTTTTAATGATTCATTTTTCTGGTAGAGTTATGCATCTGGAGGTGAGCTTTTTAACCTGAAACTTTCTTAACCCCTAAAGGAGACTTAACCAAAAGTGGCTGGGCTGATGGTTAGTAGGTAGGACATTTCCACCTCTGACAATTTTGTCATTGGGCAGCATCAGTAAAGGATGGAATAGGGGTAAGCAGTGGAGAAGGGGCAGGTGGGAGATCATGTAGCTTGAAAACATCAGATGAGTGATGTGATACTGTTCTTTTCTATCAAATATTCTTCCCCCCTCCCGCCCCCCGGTCATACACACAAAGGTTGAAGATCAGTACTGAATTAAAACCTCGAAGAGCTAATCCTCCTACACAGAAATGCCAAAAGGAAGGTAAAAGGGCAGCTATGTACAACATAATCAAAGGTGAGTTCTGAGGTCTTGTTAAAGCCTTATACTCATATGTGGTGATCTGATGGCAGCACACTTTTGCAAGCATTTCTATAAATATAACGAATACCAATGGCCTAAAAGCATTCACTTAGACTTTTAGGAGACTTTCAATGATGCCAGACACTAGTTATACTTGAAACTATTGGAGTAACAGTTCTGAAAGTATTTAATGCATGGTTCTTAACCTGCTTGGGGAACACATACTATTTTGAAATTTGCATGAGCTCTCTGGCATCTCTAGAAAATGCGCAACAGATATATAGAGTTTTATACACAACCTCATGGGATTCATGAAATTTGTGAAGTCTATGCATGGACCTAGGTTAAGAACTCAGTGTTTGAAAGCAAATTGTGCTAGGTAAAGAGGACTTCATGGAATAAAGTTTTCCTGTCTGAGTGATGACGCTGTCAGCCACCTGCACGATGCCCAGTGGGCTTTGGGGTTTTCTTGTGGGCTGCCAGCATTCTCTCCTGTTTTTCTTCCATTCTAATATGGCACTGGTCTTCTCATTTTTATTCACCTGCTTGTCAAGTTCCTCACTCTTTTTTGAGGTTAAATAGATTGCTATCTTATTTGTCTTCCTTCTCCAGAATGGGTCTAAAGACTGTATATGGCCCTGTGTCAGAGCTACTTACTGCACGCAGGATGAGGCTGAGAAACCACAACCCGTGAAGAGAGAGGGGGAAATCCACCGGAAAGAGGCTTTGGAAGGAACTGCAGGTTCGTTGCGGGTAACCAGGCCCACAGAGCGCCATGAATTACATAAACACAAATGAATATGTACACATTTGGATGACCCCCACCCACCCACAGTCACACACTTAGTCACTCTTTCCCCTGCGTCTCCTTAACTCTATAATACCTTGATTACAACTGCTACCATTGCACTGGAATTATTTGTTTATGAGTTTGTCTCTCTTACTAGACTATGAGCAATTCCAAGACAGAGTCCCTGACTTATTTATTTCTGTATCCCAATCCAGTGTCTGGGTTAAGAGTACAGGCTTTGGAGTCAGACTGTCTGCATTCAAATCCATGCTCTGTACATAGGAGGAGGAACATCTGGGCAAGCTACTTAACTTGTCTGAGCCTTGGTTTCTTTTTCTTTCTTTCTTTCTTTCTTTCTTTCTTTCTTGCTTTCTTGCCTTCATTCCTTCTTCTTTCCTCAATTCCTTTGCACCTAAGACTATCACATTAATAAGTTGTACTGGTTTATTGTGAAGAGTAAAAGAAATATTGCTTATTACAGTGACAGTCACTATAGACAATAATAGATGGTATCTATTATTACATACATTATTATTACTATTGATTATTGAGTCAATAATCAATTCCCTACTATAGTTCACCTGCCAGGAAAAAGGCTTTTAAGCTTAAACTACTAAAGAACACACTTTTCTCTCACCTCTTTCCTCGTCCCCTCTGCCCCCTTTGCTACTAACACCCCTCCTCTGCAACACGGTAGTTGGTATCTTCCTCACCCTACTTTATTTTTCACCATCCATTATACTTCTCATCATCTGAAATCTGATATGCTTATTGTCTAAAATGCTAGCTCCATGAAGGAAGGGGCTTTGGCTATTTGGGGTCGACTTCCATATTCCTAATGTCTAGAGTGGTGCCTGGTGCATAGAATATGCTCAACCGTATTTTTTTTAGCTAATTTTTATTGGCGTATAGTTGCTTTACAACGTTGTGTTAGTTTCTACTGTACAGCAAAATGAATCAGCTCTACATATACATATATCTCCTCCTTTTTGGATATTTCCTTCCCATTTAGGTCACCACAGAGCATCGAGTAGAGTTCCCTGTGCTATACAGTAGGTTCTCATTAGTTATCTATTTTATACATAGTACCAACAGTGTATATATGTCAATCCCAATCTCCTAATTCCTCCCACCCACCCCCCTTTCCCCCTTGGTATCTATACATTTGTTCTCTACGTCTCTGTCTCTACTTCTGCTTTGAAAATAAGATCAACCATATTTGTTGAAGGAATGAAGGAGTAGACACACACGCACACTCCACAACACACAGAAAGCATCTTTACTCTCTGCTGTAGGTGAGCCTCACTGATTGTCTCTCAATGGGTACATTAAACATGTGCATTTCCTCACTTTTGCCAAATAATCATAGAACACCTTTTCCCTTAATTTCTTTCTTCCATAGTTGGTGTAGGGAGGGAAATATTTTCTAAAAGTATTGTAAAAACTGAATGATTAAAAACAAAACAAAACAAACAAAAAAAAACTGAATGATTAGAACTTCAATGTCAAAGCCATACCCTACAGTGGGGCTATTGATGGGGATCATTGAGTGGTAGGTCCCAGCTAAGAGAGGTGAGAAAGGTGACAGTGGGGAGGAGGGTAGATGAGCTCTTTAGAACCTTGTAGAAGTTGCTGTTGTTGAGAACCTTGTTTCTGTCATTCCTGCTCAAAAAGTCTCAATGATGATGCATTGCTTACAGATTTATATCCTAACTCCTCAGAGACTTTCCCACTCTGCTTCTTCACAGGTGTCTTTTGCTCCAGCCAAATTGGATCATTCACTGTTCTTTTCCCAATGCCTACACGCCTCCTTACCCACACACACACACACACATATATACTTTGTGAACTGATTTTTTCCTTCTGCCTAGCACCTTCAGCTTCTGTTTTTCTAGATCTACTGTCCTTTAAGGTGCGATGACAACATTGTCTAGTCAGGATATTTCCTCTAATTCCTCTCCTGTTCCCTCGCCTTAAACTCGATGACAGCCAGCTGAATTCTTCCTCAGTTTCCTTTAAGAATTTTTACCTCTCTTTTGGGGGGCCCTTGCCAGCCTTTCCCTGCGTAGAGCTGTCTCTAGACTTGTCTGCTAAATTATCTCAAAGTTTGGAACCCTCTCCTTTCTGGTTTTCTACCTACACCAGGCATTCAGTGAATGTTTTTGAGTAAGTCTCTGGGTATATAGCTGCAAGTTGCATATCTCTATTTTCCTAGAAGTGCAAAAAATCTTCTGGGTCTGTCTGATGCTAGCATGTTAAATGCAGAGTATTTTTCTCCTATGGTCAATGCAGATGAAGTTCTTTTACCATCCATTCTGTAAAAGGCAAAATCATTCAAAACTACTGTAAAGATAGAGCTGGGCTCGTATTTCTTGAGACCTCAGAGAGAAGTGGTCATTTTCTGCCAAGAAGATTTGGCAGGACATGGAGAAGTGGTAGACCAAGGTGTGGGCCTCATTGCTAACTTTGTTTGGGGCCTTGAGACTTAGCAAGTGGAAAGAAACAAGCAACTGAAACTGAGACTCTTTGGGATTCTGGGTATGAGCAGGGTTACTCAGAGCAACTTTCATTTTCTCTTCTTCAAGGCCTCACGTTGGTACAGGCATCTGGTAACACTGCCCCCTTCTGTTTCTCTGAATTGTCAGTACTGTGACTTCTCAACTCTGGTTTGAAGATCCTGACGTGAATTTTCAATTTCCAAGAAATACTTGCTTAAGGCAGAGAGGAAAGGAAATCATATGTTTAACATGAAGCGTGATAACTTGACCGTTCGATTTTGTTGTGAGGTATTCCTTCAATCGATTGTAGTTGGGTACTATATTTCAGGGGAATGGGTGAAGTCAAGGTTCATAACAAAATCAATTAATTACTTTATTTATTTGTGTTCTAAGGGGCTACTACATTTCTTCTAGTTCTTAAAATTTCTCTATTTCTTCCCTTGGAAGCTAAATCACAACCACTGGTTGACTCATTGTGGCCCTTCCATTTAGGACAGATCCTCTCAAATTAAGAGAAGTTAAAGAGTTGTGAATGCTGGTTCTTCACACATCAAAAGCTAGCACCACTCTCTGTGAATAGCACTGTTTGTGAAGGACTTTTGAACTGCTCTGGGACTGTTTTATCCTTTCCTTCCAAGTCCCCCTGTATATCTCTCTAAAGTAGTTAGGGCCGAATAGCATAGATCTTTGAATCTATACCAACGACTTTGGACTTAATTTTATAAACAGTGGGGAGCCAATTGAGATATCTCGGCAAAGGATGGTATCTTTAGAAGCATGACACTGTCAGCTTTGTGTTGAATGAACTGAGATGAAAAAGCTTGGAAGGAGGGAGAACATTAGCAGATGCGTGTAATAGTACTGCCTCCAGCATCTCGATGATGTGTCCAAAATCCTCACCAGTTTTTCCTCCTTTATCCTCCCTCCACCCTAGTTCAGGCCACTATATCTATTGCTTGGATTCCTGCAATACTGTCTTTATTCTGCCCTATAGCCAATCTTGCTTCCCTACAATTCATTATCTCCAGAGCAGCCAACCGTCAACTCTAAAAAACAAGTAAACTAGAACACATGGCTTCTAACTTTAAACCTATCAATGACTTCCCATCCTACTTAAAATGAAATCTACATGCTTACTGTAGTACATGATCCCCAGGACGGTTTGACCCCTGTGTGCTTCTCAGACCTACGCTCTCACTTCTGCTGCAACTCACTGGCTTTCTTGGTTCCTCGAACATGCCAAGCTTAGTCTGACTTCAGACATGTGAGCCTTTGTTCTTGCTATTCCATCCATCTAGAATATGCTATTCCGAGAATTTCACACGGCTGGCTTCTTGCCCTAGCTCACATATCATCTACGCAGAGTCCCATCCTCTTCTCTTTGTCTTCCCAGCCCCACCCCGACCCAAGACATTTTTTTCATATCACCACATTCTAATTTATTCATAACACATCACTATTTGAAATGATTTTGCTTATTTATTTACTTGTTTAAGGTGTGAACTGCTTGCGTAGAATGAAGGTTCCATGAGGGCAAGGGCCATGTTTACCTGTTCATCTCTGGGTCCCAAATACATAGAGCTTACAGCTGAATGCTGCATCTGGCCAACGGTAAATCTCAGTAATTATTTGTTGAACAAATGAATTTGGGTAAAAGGTAAAGAACAAGGGTCGAACAGATGGGGATGGAAAAGAAAAGATACCTGGAAGATTTATAGTAGAGATACAGTGGATAGATTTGCCTATTGGGTATCAGGAGCTAATGGAAAGGGAGGAATCAGGTAATGGGTTTTCACTTAGAAAGTAGAGGAAGGCCATTGATGCCATTAACTCAGAGAATGTGGTAGAATGTAACGAATGGGAGTGGCAAACAGATATTTGGCTTTGGACTTGAATGTGAGGTTCTGGTAGGTCTATGTGAAGATGCCCATTCGGTATATAGAAGCTGGAAACCAAACGTTCAGATTTTGAATCATTTGCACAGTGGTGACAGTCCACTGAGACTGAATCAAGTCAACAAGCGGGAGGATATAGGGGGGAAAAAAGAGAACTTAAAAAATGTGCAGATTTCTGCCCAAACATCCTGTATACAGGAAACCATGCTGGGACAACTGACCCGTAATAAATGAGGAGTAAGGGCTAGAGCTTCAAGGGGCCAGGGATGGTGAAACTGATAATTTGGCAAGTAGAGAGTTATTATTCAGGCAAATAACATTATGACACTGACATATGGTGCCTTTTGACCCACCCCAATCATCTCTGAGTGAGGCTCTGCACCCCCAGAGGAGATCTGTGTAACTGCCCTGATTCCTTCCCTCCCAATCTGTAAGGGGCACAGAATGAGGACTGGCCAACGTTAACGATGTGCCTCTACCGTCTGCTCTAGGGAGATAATCTAAAACAGTTTTGGGGAAAAAATGCATGAAAAAGCTCCAAAGTTACATTTGTTGAACACTAACTATGAGCTGGTGATGTACTAAGTACTCAATAGGCTTTCTCTTACTTGGTTCTCACAAAATCTCCATAAGGAACTACAATTATTTCCCATTTTACAGATGTGAAAATCATGACTAGAAAATTAATGTAACTTTCTCAGCTGGTAAATGATGGAGCTGGGAGTTGGTTCCCAGAACTGCCTGACCCCAAAGCCCCCACTTTTAACCATAATGCATGAATGCTTCCCTCTGTAGGAAAAAATCATTTTTAGTACTTAAGTTTTGTTTTAGTATTTCTTTGTAGGTTTCTTTCCCTTCCCATCCCCAAATTGTGAATGTTAGGTTAATAAACCAGGCAACTTTTATTTGCAGTAATGCAAGGTGACCAAAATTACTCATAAGGTTGTCCTTTTGTGCTGAACAAAAGTTACTCATGTTCTTGGGCTTCCCTGGTGGCACAGTGGTTGAGAATCTGCCTGCCGATGCAGGGGACGCGGGTTCGTGCCCCGGTCCGGGAGGATCCCGCGTGCCGCGGAGCGGCTGGACCCGTGATGGCCGCAGGGCCTGTGCGTCCGGAGCCTGTGCTCCGCGGCGGGAGGGGCCGCAGCAGTGAGAGGCCCGCACCACAAAAAAAAAAAAAAAAAAGGTAACTCATGTTCTTTTATTAGATCTCCTCTGTATTACACAATTGCCTTAAAGAATTGCTATTGTTTACAGAAAGTCAACCTCCCCAAGCCCTCAGGATATCCTTAATTACAGGGCTCCTGGGGTATCTGAAATAGAAATAGTGTTTTGTATTGTCCTCCACTTCCACCCCCCCAGCCTGAAACTATAGGCATACCCCATTTATTGTGGGAATCTGTTCCCGGATATAATTATGTTAACTAAATGGGAGCTCTATGGGATTATTGCAACGTCCTTGGGGATGTGCTACTGATGTCATACTTTGGCAATTGTTCTTCTTTCCCCTGAAGTCTCCTGAATTTGTGATATGCCCCTGGCCATAGATTTCTTCTACTTATGCTTCATACTGTTATTGGGCAATCTTTCTAGGCTGCATTGCGGCTTATACTGCCCTTCAAAATGTCAAAGGGTTTCTACCAGGCAACAATTGTGTGTTGATCTGGGTTTCTTAGACTATCTCCTTGAAGGCATTTGGAGCTGTTGGCGGTGAAGCCTGCTTTCTACCATCCGGTCTCTTTCTTGGTCTTTGGTGGAATCCTCAGCACCATCACTTGTATTCCTTTGGTCAGCCATCTTGAACCCACGTGTTCACTGCCACACAAGTAACGGCAGAAAGAGGGATCTGGTGGAATAAATAAATGACTGTGGAGGACCACACAAATGGCTCTTAGCCCTTGTTGGCTGAGAACCAAATACAAATTAGCTGTACAGACTAGTGCTGTCCTGGGCTTACAAAAATATTCCTGAGAGCATCAGGACTCTAATGAATCAGCACAGTTTGGGGCAGTTCTAAATGAATTCTAAACGAGTGCCTCCGACTTCATGCCCAGTAAATGTGTAGGGATGCAAGGTAGCACTTTCTTTAGCCCATCAATAATTTATTAGTGGGCACTTTGTGCTAACATGATGTTCCTCAGAGTTTCAAAAAATGACTTCCTTTTGGTTAGCTCTGTGCCTGTCTCAGAACTTTCTCCATTTCTTTTAAGAGCAACCGTCACTCTCTGTGCATCAGTTATCTATCTCCAATTTGAACACAGAATAAGTTGTTCTGTCCTACTGTATTATCAGCTTATTGAGGGCAACTCTCTTGTCTGATTAATAGTTGCATCCTCTACAGTGTCTAACATAGTTCTTTGTACAAATAGACGTGTAAAAATTTCAGTAAATGAATGATGATAAGCAGAAGTGGGATTTCAAAAGCTTTTTTTTGTTGGACTTCAACAAACTTAGTTGTCATTAACTAATGGGGTTTCTGGGGAAGGACTCTATCTGGACTCTGATTAGCCAGTGCCTCTGCAGGTGAACTTTTTTGGGAATGGGGGGTTATTATTGTGAAGCCCAAAGTGGATGTTCTCAAAGTGGACTCCATCCCATCGGTCGCTTTCATTGGACAGTTACTTTCTCTTTCTTTCTTTAGACTCATAGGCACAAATGTCCTTGGGCAAAATGGCAATAAGAGAAATGCATTTGCTTACAGTCTTTGGTGCAAATTAGAAATCCACTCCTTTTCCATACTTAGCCCTTTCTCTAATTTTCCATCTTAATTTAAGATTTTATTTAATATCCTATCTAGGGGTAACGTTAGCCTCTGTGTGCAATATGATGGTACTTCAACAACATAGCTGTATGAACTACTCTCAAAATCTCATTTACATATATGAAAAATTCAAGGGGTTGGTCAAGAGACATCAGATTGAATCCGGTTTCTATCAGATCCATAAATCTTTTCTCGTGTCACTCCATTTTTCACAGGCATTCTTTTTCCTGATGAATGGGAACCAGATTTATCAGGAAGATATACAGCACTGGCTGTATTTCAAACAATTGCCCCATATCCTCTGGCAGCCATTGGAACCATACATTGCAAACCAGCCTGTCATTTGGATACAATACATACATTGCAAACCAGCCTGTCATTTGGATACAATACATACATTGCAAACCAGCCTGTCATTTGGATACAATACATACATTGCAAACCAGCCTGTCATTTGGATAGACCCTAGGATAACTGGCAGATGTACTTGAGGCTCAGATCACTCTCCATAAAGGTAACATGCGATTTCCTTGGCAGCAGCTGTGCACATCTGCATTTTACAGCAAAAGAGCGATGTCTCCCAACTCACATTTGAACTGTGTGCTTTGGCTTCTTAAATCTTGTGCCCAGTGTGTGTGTCTGTATAGGTCAATCATTATCAGGACTTCCAACTCCACACTCCACTCCACACATATTTTTGGAAAGGATGCAGAGTGACTGATGCATAAAATGATGGGATTAGAATTGCCTGGTACCTTGTCAAGATTTTTTTTTAAGTAAATCACGGTTTTTTTTCACCATCTAAGCACTTAAAAAAAACACCTGGGATTTTTAGCTTTATCTCCAAAGGAGTTTCTTATTTCTAAAAGCTTCTAAATTCTGGAACATAAACATATAAATCTATAGTACTCAGCCTTGTGGATTCATGAAGGGCCAATTCTTTGATGCTGTTATGAAAAACTTTTAGTTTTTCCTCTTTGGAACCCTTTTTCATGGTTGGAATCAGTCTTCCATTTGGAACCAAAATTTCAGGAGTAAAGACAATTAGACACACCACATGAGATCAGAACCTTGTTGTTTCCAGCTAAAATTTCTGGACACCATTTGTCCCAGTTGATAGTTTGTTCATTTATTCTCTTATATATATATATATATATATATTTTTATATATATATATATATATAAATATATATATATATATATATATATATAGTCTCCGTTGGGTCTGCGAGCGTTGCTGCTGCTCGCGGGCTTTTCTCTAGCTGTGGTGAGCGGGGGCTACTCTTCGTTGAGGTGCACGGGCTTCTCATTGTGGTGGCTTCTCTTGTTGCGGAGCACGGGCTCTAGGCATGCGGGCTACAGTAGTTGTGGCTCGCAGGCTCTAGAGCACAGGCTCAGTAGTTGTGGCACACGGGCTTAGTTGCTCTGCAGCATGTGGGATCTTCCTGGACCAGGGCTCGAACCCATGTCCCCTGCATTGGCAGGCGGATTCTTTTTTTGTGTGTGTGTGGTACGCGGGCCTCTCACTGTTGTGGCCTCTCCCGCTGCGGAGCACAGGCTCCGGACGTGGAGGCTCAGCGGCCATGGCTCACGGGCCCAGCCGCTTGGCGGCATGTGGGATCTTCCCGGACCGGGGCACGAACCCGTCTCCCCTGCATCGACAGGCGGACTTTCAACCACTGAGCCACCAGGGAAGCCCGGCAGGCGGATTCTTAACCACTGCGTCACCAGGGAAGTCCCTCACACGTTGATTTATTCATTCACTTGTTCATTCTAACAAACTTTTGACAAATCCTTACAGAGTGCTTTTTCTGTGCCAGGCACAGAACTAGGATTGGGGATACAGTGGTGATCTATGCTAGGAATGTATGCTGCTCTGTGTGAGCAAATCCAAATATTAGACACAGACTGAGGATATTCAATACAAGGAATTATGCCTAAGTAATTTGGTGTCGTTAAAAGGGGGCTTTGGCATCAGACAAGCTTGGTGTGACCTCTAGCTAATTATTTAACCTCTTGGAAGCTCTTTTATTCTCCCCACAATACCAAAAGTTCAGGATTATTGTAGGAATTAAAAGAGATAACGTAGGTGAATATGTCTGGCAGTCAGCGTGTTTTATGTGTTAGTTTGGCCACAAACACAGACATGAATATTTTAATAAACTGGTGTCAGTGCAATTTTGAAACTAAAAACTTTGTGGTGTCTTCCTCTTCCAAGGGTGTAAATGCTCTTCCTTTTTTCACTCCATTTGGACTGGGCACTGGGTTCTTGGATGACCTCTTTGCAGGGGTGAGTTAAGAACGGCCGTTTTTGCAGTTAGTTGATTTCTCTGGGTCCTGACCAAATGCAAAAGTCCCTAGTAGCATCGTGAATGAAAAATGTCGCCTGCCATATCGGTAGACAAAGGATGTTGCAGCCATCAAGCCACTACAGCCGCCCCCATGTGGTGCAGCAGCCCCCAGCTGTGCACCTGGAGGGATTCAGGATGGAGAAAAGCAGGATTCTGGCCCCAGATAGCTAAGGTGCATATCAAAGGAATGATTTCAAGGAGCAGATTTTTGCATCTTCCCATACATAAAAGAAAAGTGCTAAATTCATTAACTTGAGATGTCTGGTTTTCTTTAATTAACAGTAATCTTTTGAAGTTCCACTACCTGGTCTTTGTTGCAAAAACTCCAGTGTATCCTGGCTCCCCCCCTTACCTCTTCAGAGCAGTCCCTCAGAACTATCTAAGAGGCTGCGTCCCAGGCTGAAGTGCTCAGTTTTGTCCAGAAAACAAAACGTAATTCTCAAGTTTTTGGCTGTGTATTTCTTTTTTAGTTGACAGCATGGAGAACTCAATGTTTTGAGAGCTAAACTGAAATCAACTACCAAGGAACAGCTCATTCTGACACGACCCTGTCAGTTTCTTAATATACCACTTTTTGTGCCATTCTGAGAAAACACTCTCACTCCTGCAATTAAATTCAACAAACATTAATTGAGTACCTTCCAGACGCCAGATCCTGTGCTAACTGCTGGGGGCTATGAAGATGAATGAAAAATGATCCCTGGATTTCTTGTAGATAACTCAAAGGCAAGGGAAAAAGTGTGCTGGCTATCAAAGTGGTATTTCAGAGCATGCCTGAAATTCCCAGCTTTGATTTCTCAAGTCCTCTAATAAAACAGTTCAATTTTGTTCCTTGAGATAAATTTTTCCATTTGTTATTTGGTCTTTGCCCTTCTCTCTTCCTGCTTTCCCTGTGTGCAGATGCTATTGGTAAGATTCATTTCAACCTACGAGTATGACATGTTTGGATTTAGTTGTGAAAAATGCCTTCTACAAACAATGGCTACACCAGAGTGACTGCTGTATCAACGTAAAATGATGTGAGATGTCCTGAATGAGCTTTGCTCTATTCATCATTCTTTGAAAAGTATAGCTACTTTCTAAGGCAGGTGACTATGTTTTTTTTTTGTTGTTGTTGTTTTAGATGTTGGGGGTAGGAGTTTATTAATT
The DNA here is from genome assembly GCF_964270905.1 of Leucopleurus acutus. NCBI lineage: Eukaryota > Metazoa > Chordata > Mammalia > Artiodactyla > Delphinidae > Leucopleurus > Leucopleurus acutus. Next base: position 55,579,550 of record NC_139145.1, on the reverse strand, counting down.
AATTTATTTATTTTTGCTGTGTTGGGTCTTTGTTTCTGTGCGAGGGCTTTCTCTAGTTGTGGCAAGCGGGGGCCACTCTTCATTGCGGTGCGCTGGCCTCTCACTATCGCGGCCTCTCTTGTTGCGGAGCACAGGCTCCAGACGCGCAGGCTCAGTAGTTGTGGCTCACGGGCCTAGTTGCTCCGCGCCATGTGGGGTCCTCCCAGACCAGGGCTCGAACCCGTGTCCCCTGCATTAGCAGGCAGATTCTCAACCACTGCGCCACCAGGGAAGCCCTAAATGAACAAATTATCCATCTCCTAGGACAATTGTGCTTAGAGTTCCCAGTATCCCTTTCCTTTATCCTATCCCACTCCTTGCAGGGAGAAGCAGACTTTTAGAAAAGGGATCAGTCACATCACCAGTATGAATAAGTAATGTGGTACCCTCCCACCCACTCATTCACACAGACGCATCGCGTGCAGGCAGAAAGTGGAGGAAGAGGGAGAGGAGGTGATGGAGCGAAGCATAAATATAATCACATTGCCCTTCACCTATGGAACAGTTGCTATGTGCCAAGCACTTGCAGAATATTATCGCTAATCTTTACATCAATTCCACAAAGTGGATTCTTCTATCTTTATTATATACAAGAGGCGAATATCCTCAGAGAGGTAAAGTGATTAGCTCATGATCATACAGCTGGTAGGTACCTCTTTCAAACCTTGCTCTGCCTGATTCTAAACCTGTTCCTTTTCATTATAACTAGGCTTTTCAGACTCCATTTCCCGCAAGTTGTTTCAGGGAGTTCAATAAATTCCATGTATGCATATATAAAACTATTTAGAAAAACATTAAAATGCACTCTAGAGACCACTGACATGTTATTGCAATTTCTGACTGATTGCTTTTTAAATAAATAAGTGTGTTTGAACTTAACACCTAAGCGTTTGTGGATTTGATATTGCTACTGTCTGTTGCATATTTTGGAAAGGTGACCAAGATGTCGTTTGAAAGATGGGTTTCGTGGTAGAAGATAAAAGATTGACAATTACTGGCTTACAAATTACACTACTCCTTTACCAAGAGATATGTTGCCTAATGTGTAGCAAACATAGTAAGGATGGTGCCAATCTGCATGACACAACATATACAATGAGCATCACACTGTGAATGATACAGCACGGTTAAGCAGGTTTCTTGGAGTAGGACTGTACGGGCGGCCAGGGTAGACCCCTTTTGTTTTTTTCTGGTTATGCCTAAAATACTGTCTATGTATTTGCTGGAACCAATTGTTTGATAGCTGGGCAGCTATATTCTCCCCCCCCCACACCCATTCTCCAATCCATTTTAAGGACGAGTATTATTTCTGTTGGTTAGGTTTCATGCCGATGAGATCACAGTTTCAAAACACATATGTGGAGTTGGCTTCACTCAACTTCATGATCAAATGGTGCACTCCTAACTTGGACCATTTGTTCCAGAAAACCTTCTTTGTTTTGAAGACAAAGAAAAGATGTCACCTTCATATGTGAAGAGCAGTCTATACTTGCTTTTCAGATCAGCATAAAATTTTAAAAAAACCTCAGATCTCAAAATGAGTCCACTTGGAAGAACTTTTTTCGGCAGACTTTCCTTTCAGAGTCTCCATGGTGGTACAAACAGCTTTAGCTATTATATATGTTCTGGGAGTCAAGTTCAAGAGTATTTTCGGGGAGATGTCCTGAGATAAGTGATTTGACTGAATGTTTGCTATTACCTCAAACTTTTAGGTGGAGCTGTGGGTACAGTGGATGATATTGAAGGGTCTCCTGTTCCAACTTTAAAATTACACAAGTCTAATCCCAATTCTTTCTTGTGAGGCTTTATTTTAACAAGAGAGATTGCTGTTTGCTGCCATCTTCCTCTGTTACTTCCCAGTATGTCTCTGAAGATGTGGCAGCGTATTTTATCTTTCTTTTGCCATCAGTCATAATATCTCTCTAAGGGGGGACAGCTTCATTTTATAGATATGGAAGCAGAGGCCACCTGAGGTTAAGTGGTTTGTCCAAGTCATATGTGAACTATGTAGGACCCAAAGCTGAATACAGCAGCAGGCATCGTTTTCTGCAAATAAGAGGCAGTACTCAAGGATCTAGAACCTTTTAATCTTTGTCTTCCATTGCTATGATTTTGAGTGTGAGTGTGTTCGTGAGTGTCTGAGTTCAGAGATTGTACTGAATTCAGCTTTGTATCTTAAGTACCTAGCACTGTGCTGCATACAACATAGGGACTTCGTAAATCTGTGCGGAATGGATGAAAGGGTACCAGGAATACAACCCTGTCTGGCAGAAGATAGTGGAATTTCTATTTTTAACCATCGTGGTATTGATTATTCTCAGTTCCCCATTCTGCCACCCATCCCCCTCACCAAAGCCTGAAATTCCCCCCATTATTAAGAAATACATTTATACCAAGCAATGATCTTTACCTAAAACTTCACAGTGGGAAGATGAATGATTTTGGAAGTAGAAGTGAATTTCAATCTTCGGGCATCTTCTGTAACTTCTTTGGGCCCCAGCTTGAGTCTAACAACGAATATGGCGCTTCTACCACTATCACGGATTCTGCGGTCATTTATTAAGCATCAGCTAGAGCTAGGGAACGTGCTAGGGGTCCAACATGCAGATCATAGTATTTTATCAGCCCAGCACACCTGGGAGGCAGGTCTTCTCATTTTCTCCATTTTACCCTGGCGCAGAGACATTGAGTCTCCCGTCTGCTGTTACACCACCAGTCAGGGAGAGAGGTAATGACTGTGGCTGGCCCTCCATAAACGGTAGCTATTAAGATGATGGTGCTAATTCAGGAGTCCTTGGGGGCATGTAACACAATGAGTGCACTGCATCTTAGTATGAGTAAGTTTATGAGATCAATTCCCTCCCTTATATCAAAGACAGTCAGCATAAAAGCTATCAGTGCTTGACGGGAGAGGAAACTTAAGGATGTGTTAGGGGGTGAGGCTATGGGAAGTGATTCCATTATTCCAAAATTAAAATTGTCCTTTTGAGACTGTACTCTTCAACATTCAGCTCTGCGGGTGTGTGAAAGTGGGGAACAGGAAACAGAAGCTGACACGTTTTATCAATACCACAAATTACCCATGGTGTGTCTTCATGTGCTGTGGGCTTGAATATTACAAGGAACAGGATGGAACATTCTTCCTCGCTCTTCCCTTAAGAGAAATCTGTTGCTGGATGTTCAGCCTTCGGGCTGAGTGTGGCATCCCACAGTGTTTCAGCGGAAAGCTGCCAGAAAAGAATAATCACACTAGCAGCGTTATCTGCTGACACGAAGGACAGGAACACACTAACTGCTTAGACTTGGCTTCTTGCCTCTTGTTCAGGCACCAGACAGCTGGGATTACTGACAGCCTTCCTGAGACACCCTGGGACATACTCGATTACTCTAGCACTATTTAAATCTCTCTATATGGTGTATTGCTTTGTTTCCTCAAAGCCCACTTCTCAAGCCTTTGTATCCCAGAGACTAAAGGAATAAGAAAGAGTACGGATCAGATGTTAACCTGTGCTCTACAGAACCCGACATGAATAGGCTTAGGGCCAATGTTGACTCAAACCCCTGACCTCTCAAAAGATGAGAGGTCCAGAACCTCTCAATTTCTTGAGGCTCCAGGTAGATTAAAAAAGTAAATATGCCTAAAGAGGGCTGGCAAAACAGTTGTTTATTTTTAACAGTTTATTATAATAAATGAACTTTTTTTTAGCACAAAACAACATACAGCAATACAAGTGTGTAAAGCCTGGGATAGTTACAGTGTTCATTAAAATATATTAAGAAATACAAATTCAGAGTGCATTTCAGGTGGTGTGGTCACAAGGTTAAGGTCGTGTGGTGAATGTTTTATGTTTTATTTTTTTCAATCCTCAGAATGTGTCTCTGTGTGTGTAATCTCATTTCAAAAAGAAGGTTCAGAGTCAAAATTTGAGGATTGCTGGGAATGTGAGTCCCTGGCCACGTGATTTCCCTGGTTCCTCTCTTTACTCAGACCTTTCTGAGAAGCTCTGCCCCGACACTGAATGTGAACTTTTATGCGTGTGTATTCATTTCCTAGATTTCCTAAGATTCTCCAAGCAGTCCATTCTCCAAAAACATTAAAAACTACTTGTCTCAAAAATAGCCTACCCTGGGCTTCCCTGGTGGCGCAGTGGTTGAGAGTCCGCCTGCTGATGCAGGGACACGGGGTCGTGCCCCGGTCCGGGAAGATCCCACATGCCGCGGAGCGGCTGGGCCCGTGAGCCATGGCGGCTGAGCATGCGCGTCCGGGGCCTGTGCTCCGCAGCGGGAGAGGCCCGCGTACCGCAAAAAAAAAAAAAAAAAAAAAAAAAGTTGCCTACCCTATGGAACCCAGACAAATAAACAGAGCTCCTCATTTTTGAAATTCAGATTACTCTACTTTTAAATGGTAAAAATATTTTAGCCTTTCAACTCAACGCTAAAAGCTCTTTTAAATGACTTGTTCTTTTGTTTTCAAATGTGTAATAATCTTGAAATTCTTCTTGTTTTCTTTGCTTGCCACTTCTCCATCCCTATTCTAGAATCCATAAGGTTAAAAACAGCACATTGATCATTCTGAATAGGCAGTGGTCTAACCCCTACCCTGCTACTCCACAGCTGTGTGACCCTGTGGAAGTGCTTTCCCTCTCTGGTACTCAGTTTCCGTATCTTTAAGACAAGATGGTGATTCCATTTCACAAGTTCCTTTTATCTTTAAAAGACTATGATTTTTCTTCCTCCCATTCTTCACTTCCTGTCAGACTGCCCCCCAAATATTTTAATATCTAATCTCCAAAGCTATTGTCATGGCGTACTGGCCTACTCTCTTAGACAAAATAATTTGCTCTTAACTACAACCAAAACCAGTACTTAATAGGTATAGATTTAGACTTATTTTTTTCCCTTAACCAGATGGCAACTAAATGTTTACTTTGTCATCTTGGTGAACAGAACATTTCTGGAAATACTCAAACCACTATAAAAACCTTAAAATAAAGGAAAAAAAATCTAACTTTTGGCTCAGGTAAGTTGCCAGATACAGATTGCACTGATAGTTTGAAAACACTAGATGGCGATATGAGTGCATCAAATAACAGACACATCCTTGATTGGTCCAGTATTAAAATCCCAATGATTGAGGGCAGAACAGGTTAATACATTCGTTAAAGAAACAAAGTCAAATATAATCAGGCGTTGGAGTGTTAGCTAACACTCTGAATATGCTCAGTAATCCGGTTCTTAGTGAAAGAAAAGAGCATTAAATTAGAAATTATTTTATGCTACCGCTGAGTCTATCTTCAAGCTAATTCTTGGGGCAAGAGTTGGCCATAAACACGGGTATCCCATAAAATCTATCTAATTCATACTTTCTTCTCCAGTTTTGGCTTTCATTTTTTAAAAATAGCAATTGTTTGGAATGCAGTGTGCCTCACATATATTATTCATAGATGAAGTACTATATTCTCATTAGGAATGTGAGTCCTAAGACGTTGGTGTTTGAAAGGGGAAATGGCTGACTTACTGTAAGCTGTTGGCTGGGCCATTATTGACTGGCAGGATCAACTGGAAGCACTTTGTTAGTGGATTAGGTTGCCCTGGAAATGCCTTCCTGAAACTCTAATGATGCACTTAAGGGAACCCTGTGGGACAGGAGTAAAATGTCTCTTTGCAGGCGAATCTTCCACCAGAGTCCTCTTGGGATGAGATGGGAGGGGGCGGGGCACATCCAAAGAGATGCTCTGTATGGAAACAGCCCCAGAAAAAAGGTTGCAGGTCACAATTTACATGGAAGCTAAGCTCATGACTTACTGATATAAACCCTGGGTTTTCTGAGGGTACCAGTGCTTCGTGGATTCTTTTGAAGGAGCATCATTAATTCCAGAGAGACTGTACCTATGCATGTATGTATTTATTATTTATTTATTTATTTCCTGTGGTGGGGTGGCAGAGGGATGGAGAAGGGAAAAAACAGGTGAAGGCATCTGAGAGAACATGGTTTCATCCTCTTTGGTTGGAAAAAAGAACTACTTTGTAGCTTGAATATTGGGGGTCGTTGGGTGTGCTTTCCTTCCTTCCTTTTTTTAAAATTTTTATAAAAACAAGCTTTAGAGGGGCAATTTGCCCTTCCACAGAAATTCAGTGCACGTGCGACGGGCATGTTTGTTTATTTTTTTTAATGAAAAATCTCTGTGTTCGTCTCACCACTGGGTTGGGGGCTTGTTTCTGGGGGATGGTGGTGGCGGTGGAAGTCTGAAGACAGGAGGAAAGGGCAAAGCAAAGGGCCTTGGAAACTCCAGACTTCCGGACAGGACGGGGAGGGGGGGAGTGGCTGCGCAGCGCTGCGTCCCCGCCCCGCGCCCGGAGCGCCCAGGAGTCGCGTGCTCACGGCCGGAGCGCGGCGTCCTCGTGCAGTCCTGGCGACCTGTCAGCGAGGCGGACGTGACTCGGAGCTGCCTCCGCTTTCTCCAAGCCATATTCCTTTAAGATGATGTAATAGTCATTTCCCTGGATGGTTTCTTCCCTGCACCGCTGAAACAACAGCATCCGAACTGCACTAGGAACTGTGGAACCACCCAGCTCCGCCGCCGGAGAAGCCCGAGCCCGAGCCCCCTGCCGTCATTTCGGCGCTGCGGCGGCCATCGGCTCCCACTTGGCTGGGAACATGGGAGCCCGCTTGCCCTTGCCGGCAGGTGGGGTGGCTACCTGGGACCCCAGCAGGGCACATCTGTCTTTCTTTCTGCTTCTGGGCTTTCTGAAAAGCTTCTAGGTCCCAGTACCTCTTGCAACTCTCTTCTGTTTTAAGGATTCTTTCCAAAGGTTTGATTTTTTTTTTTCCTGGAGAAGCTTTGGATGAATATTTTTCTCTGCTTTGCTTCTTCAATCCAACCTCTCGTCACGGTTTAACTTTTTTGTGACTTGTTTTAACTTGAGATTGGAAGTGAATATATACATATATATACACAAATGTACATTTATATAAATCTTTAAATATATATATATACACACACACATATATATATGATTATTTTCTAAGAGCACATCTCTGGCACCCTTCATTGATACCTCTATCCTTTACCTCTTTGGGATTTGACAAGCTCCAGACTCTGTGTGGTTGTGGATTCCGACTGCTTTGCAAATGGGTATTTCTGCGCAAGAGCTGTTTCCAGCACTCACTAAGGTAAGTTCCGAGGCTTATTACTTTTCCTGTCCAGCCAGAAAAAAAAAAAAAAAAAATCCCCTTTTAGAAGTTGAAAATTGCATATTCCTTTTTAATGCACAAATCAAATAGAAATGTTTTTAATACTAAATGCTGGAGACAGAGGAATATGGATAAATATGTAGACAAAAAATAGCTTGAGAGAAGCTACGATTTAGTTGAAGAATGGATGAAATCAGTAGTTCCAGGGCTGCTTATGTAAAATAATCTCTCCCTCCCTCCCTCCCTTCCTTCCTCCCTTCCTGCTTCTCTCCTTCCCTCTTCTCTCTCCTCTCTCCAGTGGTCTCTTTTTTTCTGACTCATGCTGGGATTGAGGAAATAATTTTCTCTCTTTTCCTTCACACAGACCTCTCAGTAACTGGAGACCTGGCCTGCCTTGCCTACTGAGCTTGGGGGAAGATTGGATGCAGCTGAGTTAATTATATTCCATGAAGTAATAGCTTACCACCTGCCAGGGTTTAAACTATTTTTACAGCATCACTTCACCTGTGGAGTCTTTGAAATTTTGCTTTCTTGGGGAAAAAACTAGGTAAGAGAAGGCCGTTTTCTTAACAAGTTAGCGTCCTCTCCCTCCCTTACAAGTTGGTGCAAAAGATCGGGCTCTGACTCCATTGAACTGCACCTTCACGTCAAAATAGAAGAAGAAGAAAGGGACAATGGCTCTGAGTGGAAACTGTAGTCGTTATTATCCTCGAGAACAAGGGGCTGCGGTTCCCAACTCCTTCCCTGAGGTTGTGGAGCTGAATGTTGGGGGTCAAGTTTATTTCACTCGCCATTCCACATTAATAAGCATCCCTCATTCCCTCCTGTGGAAAATGTTTTCCCCAAAGAGAGACACAGCTAACGATCTAGCCAAGGACTCCAAGGGAAGGTTTTTCATTGACAGAGATGGATTCCTGTTCCGTTATATTCTGGACTATCTCAGGGACAGGCAGGTGGTCCTGCCTGATCACTTTCCAGAAAGGGGAAGACTGAAAAGGGAAGCTGAGTACTTCCAGCTCCCAGACTTGGTCAAACTCCTGACCCCTGATGAAATCAAGCAAAGCCCAGATGAATTCTGCCATAGTGACTTTGAAGATGCCTCCCAAGGAAGTGACACAAGAATATGCCCCCCTTCCTCGCTACTCCCTGCTGACCGCAAGTGGGGTTTTATTACTGTGGGATACAGGGGGTCCTGCACCATGGGCAGAGAGGGGCAGGCGGATGCCAAGTTTCGGAGAGTTCCCCGGATTTTGGTTTGTGGAAGGATTTCCTTGGCAAAGGAGGTCTTTGGAGAAACTTTGAATGAGAGCAGAGACCCTGACAGAGCCCCAGAAAGATACACCTCCAGATTTTATCTCAAATTCAGGCATCTGGAAAGGGCTTTTGATATGTTGTCAGAATGTGGATTCCACATGGTGGCCTGTAACTCCTCAGTGACAGCATCTTTCGTCAACCAATACACAGATGACAAGGTCTGGTCAAGTTACACTGAGTACGTCTTCTATCGTAAGTACCACGAGTTCTTTTTGTTTTTTCGTGTGTATGGATCCTCTTAACAGAAATATATGTCTGCATGTTCAGTCTATGTCTAAGGAATACTGTTTGGGTTCTTTTTTTTAACCCTTGAGGTACAGCTAGAAGATTAGAGGTTATAGTCAGCTTTCATGTCTTACCTAAGACAACATTTGTTTTTCCAGTCACAGAATATTTAAAGAATATTTATGAAATATTTATTTTATAATATTTATATAAATATTTATATAAATATTTAAAGAATCACAGAATATTTAAAGGCCTCAAAAATCATAAGATGCAAATGATATTGGTATAGGTAATATGTGGAATGAAAACAGGCATGTATGTCTCTGTCAGATACTGAATTGTGAACATAAGAACATTAGAACTTAGCTGTTGGTCCACAGGAGGTTGATAGACTCAGAGTGGCTGAAGTGCTGCTCTCTATTCTTTTATCTAACTTTGGGGTCTCTGAAGCTGGTTGCTGAAGACTGGCTTTCATGGGGGCGTTGAAAACACAAATGGATGTTGCACTGAACGACATGATCTTGGCTAGATGGCAGCATAGACTGACGAAAGACCCCCTTCCCCCCCCACCCCCGACCCCAAGTCTGAAATTTGCTTTTCTAGGCTTTACAGTTTTGTGATTTGATTCCGTAGCAGTTTGTACTGAGATGTGAGTTGCAGTGCAGACGTAATTAAGTCGGGCTTCATTTAGGCGTCATCTAAAAGGAATGAATCCTTGAGAATTGTCAGTCACGTGCAGTCGTCTTCAGATAGCTGAGGTGATAGAGTCACTGACATAAAAGGAAAGCAGAAGGGACAAAAGAAGGGAAACAATTGTACCTTTAAATTGTGCCTTTAAAGTAAGAGTTTGTTAGAGGTCAGTCCATTTGTTTAAATGACTGTACAGAATGCCTTATTTTAAGAAATGGCATTATTCTAAAGATAAGCCATTGATCTCTGAAAGAACAATCAATCAATCTGTAAACTGTAGTGCTTGATGAACTGCTGATTTTCAACAGGTCTGGGAGTTGGGTGAAGTGAATGCCATGAGAAATATGTTTCCAGTTTTTCTCTGTTCTTATTTTAAGGCAAATCCATAAATTTTGAGGATTAAAATATCTAAATGTCTTTACACATAAAGATACGACTGAATTTCCTGGACTGGTTTTTGCCTACAGTTGTGTTTATTCATTTGGAGATGGTGCTGGGAACCTTGGTGACAAGGCCTGTGGGAAGCCGAGTTGCTCTCTACTGGGTTATCACACGTTTGGTTTTTGGAAGTGAAGACAAATGGATTGTGTAGAAAGAAGAGCCTGTGTAGAAAAATGAAATCAGCCAGCAGTTCAGTAGTGTTCTCATGTGTTGGAACAAGCATTATTTGGTCCAGTATCCCTACCTATGGCCTTTATCTGTACCTTCCTCTATGTTGGAACTTAGTTGCCAGATTCTGCTTTCTTCCTTCTGGTGAATTTTCCACTAGTATAGAGATAAGGCTTTAGCTTTTTAGCTTTCTACAAAGGAGTGTGACATTATCTGTGATTCTGTAGAATAAATATCTTCTAACTTTTTGGGGAAAACATGCATCATAGAGTTTAAATCTAGGTATGTGATATTTACTTTGTTCTCCAATTTCTAATATTTGAAAACAGCCTCTTAAGAAGCTTCAGTCAAATAAAAGAAAACCTACCAACCATAGCCCCTCAAAAAGACTACACTTGATTCTAATCACTTGCTCATCTAAATGATACCCAGAACCTGAGCGTATTTGCCTACTAGCTCAGTGACATTTCTGTGTTCATCAAAGACTCATCCATATAACACTATGTCCTTTTTAGATTGCTCTCAACAGACTCTGTTCTTTGATCATATAATCGCTTCTTTCTTTTTTGGGTTGCTGAGAGGTTGCCAAGGTTTGCTCTCCGTCACTCCATGGACAGGCTAGCACAAACGTACAGCAACTTCATATTGCACAGCACATGTACTGCATACGATATACTTGCCCTTTGTACGTAACAACCAGAGCTAAGTGTTAACTCTTCCTCTGTCTTAGGATTAATAAAACTGGCTACTGTCTTTCTAAGGTGCATGACAGCTTCCGTGCAGCTGCTTAGGCATAATTATTTAATTAGAAGCTGCCAACTGTGCCTCTATAACCAAATTCGTCAACCTGCTGTGCTCAGGTTAATGGGACAAAACGACAGGAGGTGCTCTAAAGCAGGGAGTTGCTTGTACGCAAAGACGCCCTGAGCCCTGCCAACAACCAACTGTGAGCACCAAGCCACCGCTCGCTTTGCAGAGGGTGTGGAGCCCAGAAGCCACCACCTGCCAGCCAGGTCCGAAGGGGCAGTGTGTGTCTCTGGTGAGCACCTCCCCCAACCTCAAAGAAACCAACCAACCAACCAACTAACAGAAAAGATGCCCTTTGCCGGGGGACTCAACTTCCTCCTATGTTATAAAAATATCTGTAGATAAAGATATAGATATGTAGTGACAAACTTCTTAGGTCCAAGTAATTAACTCCAAGCAATTAGACTCTTCTAATAACCAAGGGATAATGCAGAGTCACTTTGTCCGGATCCAGATCACCGTAAAAAATGAACAGCAAGAAATTAATACATTGCATATGGTGGTTGACAGTCATGGGGAAAGACCCCTTCTTCCTCTGTTTGCCTAATTTTCTTCCAGATTTTCCAAGGGGACATTGGGAAATCTGTCAATTATTAACGGGTTAGATTCTTGCCTCATTCAGTCTTCATGTGGACCTAGAATTGATGGTCAACATCAGGCAGTTCTGACTGAGTGTTTCGTTGTTGCAGAACTATGAACAGTTAAAGTCAACCCATGTTTGTGTGTGTTCAAAAGGGCAGCAAGAAAGGTGTTTGTCTACATTGCTTACTCACCAAAATATGTGAGATACTGTGGATTATGATTCACTTATCAGCAACTGAAAAAATGTGAGTGATATAGGAAGTAAAGAAATGTCTGTCCTAGGATTGCCTCACAAAGTATTTTAATTAAAAAAAACGAGAAGGTACTTTTCCACCTTTCTCACCCAACTAGGTAAATAATTCCCTCTGTTTTCTCTCCAAGTGTTATGTGGAAGGCAATATCATAAACATCAGAGGATGCCTTCTTGATTCACCTCTAGATGAAATGAGAGCTAAGTAATTTGGCAACGAGAAGTCCTGATATTGAACTTAATAGCCATTCACACCGCTTAGGAACAAAATCACAGGTGCGTGGAAATAAATGAACCTCTTATTAGCCCTCTTCCAGTGCCCTAGGGAAGCTTGCTCTTGGTTGGAGAAAATTAAGTACATTTCCTTAATCCTACTCGTGAGTGAGTTACTTCAGACAAATGCCTGAAACCATTCAGATTCAAAGGCATTTGCCTTTAGTAGAACTGTGATAACATGACCACAAATAGGGAGTTTAATTCGTAAGATCCAAAAACATAAAACTATGAGTTCTGTGAATTACGGAGGTACCAATTCATTGCCTTTTCAACAGATTACTGCTTGTAGGTGCATTTTAACCTTTTTTCTCTTTACTTGGTTTTCTTAAATGTAAAGGGTTGTTTGCACAAAAGTTTCTAATTTGCTTTATATACGCAGCATATATCTTCAGGGTGGTTGATTGAGATGGAGTGTTGGAGAAAAGTAGATCAGGAAATGACTTCTCACTTAGAATTCGGCTGCATGACCTTGTATTGGGAAGAAATGGTGGTTCTGGCCATTGTGAATAACTTACCCAGTTGATTTTAAAAGCTTCCATAAGAGGGTGTGTTTTTAAAGGAAAACAGGTGGAAAAGCATCTATCTTGAAATGATTCTAGCTCTTTTTTTCCTGTTTCCTCAAAAGTTACCAATGATAACTTCAATTTTTACTGTCCATGGAAATATGATATTGGCACATTCAAAATGAAGCCACGGAACAATGAAGTCCAAACTGGGAGGGTCTGGTCTTTACCACACCTGCCTCTCCTCTTTCTGTGATGTTTTTCTGTCTTTTCCATCTAAGATGTTCTCTGTTCCTCTTCCTTTAGTCATTCCTGCTTTCAAGTTCTCTCTCTATGCCATAATCATGACGTTAGTAAAAATTCTGTTCTGTCATTTTATTTAGAATATTTTCAAGGCACGGTGTTACTTTTTTCAGAGGATTTTATACATAAGAAACCTTTTAATAACTGTGGATCCAGTGACTTTGTATCCCAAAGGGAGTGTTCTTAAGACTTGAGCCTTGTTAATTTATAATTTAAATATATAGCATAATCTAAGTATAAGACTTCATCATGAAGTTGATTTAGACCCTGCTTGGGCAGGTATTGGATGGTGATGATGATGATAGAAGAAAGGGGTAGTGGGTATCATTTTTTCTTACCTCTTTAAGATGCTGTTCTCCGACCGTTGGGCTCAACGTAACAGGGATATAAGCGTGTTAGTAACATATCCTATTATGCCGTTTTCACTTTCATGCCAAACAAGGTATATTACCTGAGCCCAGTTCCTTGTAGGAGATGATTTGAATCATTTCTTCCTAGGTCTCTGGCATCCTGAATGAATTTGGCAGCAAGAAAAGTGTCCATATGTAGGCAGAAAGGGGGAGATCTCTGTGATTGCCCCCAAGTACCTCAATATATTAAAAACGTGTGTATACAATTGGAAAGAGAAGACTAAATGATTTTGATAGTCTAAGGAGGTTTAGATCTTACCAGAGGAATTTGAGATAGAAATAGCTGAGAATGTGCCACAGAGGTCCATTTGGAACACCTCCAAACACAAACCATGGAGAGGAGTGACTGGGCATAGAAGAGCGTGCCAGTCGGATGCACAGAAAACAGTTCTTCAGAAGTGTAGAGGTGATGCTCAGTCTCTGCATCATAGCTGACTATTGCTCTTTTTCTTTGGTCTTTGCTCTAGCTTTCCTCAAATACTGTGTTTCTTGGCAAGTCAGCTAAAACATGTTAGTATGGAAATTTTCAAACACATCCAAATGTAGAGAAACCCAGCTCCAAAAATTACAGAGATCATTACAAGACCCATCGTGGTTCATATATATTCCTACCTACTTTCTCCTCTGTCTACACTGGATTCTTTTGAAACAAATTATAGAAGTCAGTCATTTCATTCATCCACAAACACTATACTATATGTTTCTAAAATAAAATGAATTTTAAGATACGTAACAATACCATTATCACATACAAAATTAATAATTCTTTAATATCTTCTAATATCTAGTTGGTGTTCAAACTTCTTTGATTTTCTCACAATATTATTTTTAAAGTTGTCAAACTCTTGTTTGAATCAAGAGTCAAATGAGGTCCATCCATTATCTTTTATTGCTACTTATTTTCTCTTTCAAAATTAAAAAAATAGGGCTTCCCTGGTGGCGCAGTGGTTGAGAGTCCGCCTGCCGATGCGGGGGACACGGGTTTGTGCCCCGGTCCGGGAGGATCCCACATGCCGCGGAGCGGCTGGGCCCGTGGGCCATGGCCGCTGAGGCTGCGCATCCGGAGCCTGTGCTCTGCAGCGGGAGAGGCCACAACAGTGAGAGGCCCGCATACCGCAAAAAAATAAAAAAATATTGCATATGGCATATATGACAAAGTGGCAAAAATCTTAAATCTCTTTTAATTTCTCCCTCCCTCCCTCCTTTTCCCTTTCTCCCTTCTTCTCTCTCTCCCTCTTTCTTTCTTTTCTTTTTCAGTCTGTTTGTTTGAAGAAACCAAGTTATTTGTCATGGCGAATGTCTGGCACTCTGGATTTCGCTCATCCATCTCTGTGATCTCTGTGATTTTATTGACACATTTTTTTTCTTACCCCTGTATTTTCTGTAAATTTGTTAGAGCTAAACACCAGATTCTAAGGCTTGATCAGATTCAGGTTCAGAATTTCTTGCAAGAAAACTTCACAAGCGTTGGCAGGTCCATTTTTAATTTGCTTTGACAGATTGAAATGCTATCTGCTTTGGAGGCAAGGGAGGGACCTCTCCTTATTGTTTGTTTTTCTTTTTTTTTTTTTAATAAAATTTTCCATTTAAAAAAATTTTATTTGTTTTATTTATTTATTTTTGGCTGTGTTGGGGTCTTTGTTGCTGCGTGTGGGCTTTCTCTAGTTGCGGTGACTGGGGGCTACTCTTCGTTGCAGTGCGCAGGCTTCTCATTGCGGTGGCTTCTCTTGTTGTGGAGCACGGGCTCTAGGTGCACAGGCTTCAGTAGTTGTGGTGCGTGGGCTCAGTAGTTGTGGCTCACGGGCTCTAGAGCGCAGGCTCAGTAGTTGTGGCACACGGGCTTAGTTGTTCCGCGGCATGTGGGATCTTCCCAGATCAGGACTTGAACCCGTGTCCCCTGCATTGGCAGGCGGATTCTTAACCACTGCGCCACCAAGGAAGCCCTGTTAGTTTTTTCATGATCATCATATGGACAAATAGCAATTTGTCCATTGCAATGTCCATAGCAATATGCCCATCAGGGGTGCAGTGAACCTACCAAGATGTGCACTGGCTCCTGCTGACTGGGAGGAAGAATCATTCTGAGTGGGAAAGTTTGCCTCCTGGCTATTCTGATTTTGTATTCTGGGATTCTTTCAACTGTGCGGAATCTCCACTGAACTCATCGTGCACATTCTCAAACCTCTTCTCTCCTAGTGTTCCTTATCTCAGTAAAGGGATTCATCAGTTGCCCAGTTCCCCAGGGAAGAATAAAACCTGAGTGGCTCTTCTTTCTCCCTAACCATTTCTCCAGTCTCCAAGTCCTATTGGTTCTTTTCCTTCATCCATCTCTAATCCGTCCATTTCTTCCTGTCTCCACTGATGCTACCAAGCCCACTGGCATTGCTTTTCTAGATTATTGCAAAGAAACTGAAACTGTCCTTCCCACCCACATCTGGTGTTGTCCCCTTTGGGTCTCTTCTTCCAGCTGCAAAAATGGTGAGATTTCTAAAATGTGAGCCTGACCATGTCACTCCTTAACATGAATCACAGCTCTTGGTGGAATGACCTCTGCTTCTGTCCTTAGCCTCTTCTGTTGCCCTCCCACCCGTTACCTTTTTAACCTCAGCTCTACCCCATTTCTTTTAGCTCTTCAATGCTGTTATACACTTACTTCTTCAGTTTTGTACATAATGTTCCCTCTGCCTGGAACTGTGCCTTCACCTGCTTTGATTACATACTTCAGGTCCCAATCTAGAGGTTCCTTTTATGGGAAGCCCTTCTAGCCCACCATATCTAGATTAGGCACCTCTTATCTTTGCTCCATAGGATCCTACTTTCCATTACTGTGGCACAAATAATACTGTATTATACTTTCTTATTTAACTTTCTGTAACATTAGACTGCAAGCTCCGTGAAGGTAGGAACTGTGTCGGTCACTTTCATCATGATATACCTGGCACAGACCCTGGCAAAAATGTAGGCACTCCATAAATATTTCTCAAAGAAGGAAACTAAATGCCCACTGCAGACTTCTGTTATGGTCATAGGTACCACTGTCTTGCATGTACCATTACATTATCTCTTAACAGAACTAGAGAGCAATGATGGTGTGATTGCTCTGGTGTGATTGGTAATAATGATGGCATTTCCTAACTTCCACTGAGTTCTTCAGGTGCTTGGCTAAGCACTTTAATTTTTATTTTTAGAATTTTTGAATTTTATTTTATGTATTTTTTTATACAGCAGGTTCTTATTAGTTATCCATTTTATGCACATCAGTGTATACATGTCAATCCCAATCTCCCAATTCATCCCCCCCACGCCACCCCCAGACACTCTCCCCTCTTGGTGTCCATACATTTGTTCTCTACATCTGTGTCTCAATTTCTGCCCTGCAAACCGGTTCATCTGTACCATTATGCTAGGTTCCACATATATGCGTTAATATACGATATTTGTTTTTCTCTTTCTGACTTGCTTCACTCTGTATGACAGTCTCTAGATCCACGTCTCTACAAATGACACAATTTCGTTCCTTTTTATGGCTGAGTAATATTCCATTCTGTATATGTGCCACATCTTCTTTATCCATTCATCTGTCAATGGGCATTTAGGTTGCTTCCATGACCAGGCTATTGTAAATAGTGCTGCAATGAACATTGGGGTGCATGTGTCTTTTTGAATTATGGTTTTCTCTGGGTATATGCCCAGTAGTGGGATTGCTGGGTCATATAGTAATTCTGTTTTTAGTTTTTTAAGGAATCTCCATACTGATCTCCATAGTGGCTGTATCAATTTACATTTCCACCAGCAGTGCAAGAGGGTTCCCTTTTCTCCACACCCTCTCCAGCATTTGTTGTTTGTAGATTTTCTGATGATGCCTATTCTAACTGGCGTGAGGTGATACCTCATTGTAGTTCTGATTTGCATTTCTCTAATAATTAGTGATGTTCAGTAGCTTTTCATGTGCTTCTTGGCCATCTGTATGTCTTCTTTGGAGCAATGTTTATTTAAGTCTTCTGCCCATTTTTGGATTGGGTTCTTTGTTTTTTTAATATTGAGCTGCATGAGCTGTGTATATATTTTGGAAATTAATCCTTTGTCCGTTGATTCAGTTGCAAATATTTTCTCCCATTCTGAGGGTTGTCTTTTCATCTTGTTTGTAGTTTCCTTTGCTTTACAAAGCTTTTAAGTTTCATTAGGTCCCATTTGTTTATTCTTGTTTTTATTTCCATTACTCTAGGAGGTGGATCAAAAAAGATTTTGCTGTGATTTATGTCAAAGAGTGTTCTTCCTCCATTTTCCTCTAAGAGTTTTACAATGTCTGGTCTTACATTTAGGTCTCTAATGCATCTGGAGTTTATTCTTTTGTATAGTGATAGGGAGTGTTCTAATTTCATTCTTTTACATGTAGTTGTCCAGTTTTCCCAGCACCACTAAATGAAGAGACTGTCTTTTCTCCATTGTATATCCTTGCCTCCTTTGTCATAGATTAGTTGACCGTAGGTGTGTGGGTTTATCTGTGGGCTTTCTATCCTGTTCCATTGATCTATATTTCTGTTTTTGTGCCAGTACCATATTGTCTTGATTACTGTAGCTTTGTAGTATAGTCTGAAGTCAGGGAGCCTGATTCCTCCAGCTCGGTTTTTTTCCCTCAAGACTGCTTTGGCTGTTTGGGTCTTTTGTGTCTCCATACAAATTTTAAGATTTTTTTGTTCTAGTTCTGTAAAAAATGCCATTGGTAATTTGATAGGGATTGCATTGAATCTGTAGATTGCTTTGGGTAGTATAGTCATTTTCATAATATTGATTCTTCCAATCCAAGAAAATGGTATATCTCTCCATCTGTTTGTGTCATCTTTGATTTCTTTTATCAGTGTCTTATAGTTTTCTGAGTGCAGGTATTTTACCTTCTTATGCAGGTTTATTCCTAGGTATTTTATTCTTTTTGTTGCAGTGGTAAATGGGAGTGTTTCCTTAATTTCTCTTTCTGATCTCTCTTTGTTAGTGTATAGGAATGCAAAAGACTTCTGTGCATTAATTTTGTACCCTGCAACTTTACCAAACTCATTGATTAGCTCTAGTAGTTTTCTGGTGGCATCTTTAGGATTCTATATGTATAGTATCATGTCATCTGAAAACAATGACAGTTTTACTTCTTCTTTTCCAATTTGTTTTCCTTTTATTTCTTTTTCTTCTCTCTTTGCTGTGGCTAGGACTTCCAAAACTATGTTGAATGATAGTGGTGAGAGTGGATGTCCTTGTCTTGTTCCTGATCTTAGAGGAAATGGTTTCAGTTTTTCACCATTGAGAATGATGTTTGCTGTGGGTTTGTCATATATGGCCTTTATTATGTTGAGGTAGGTTCCCTCTCTGGTCACTTTCTGGAGAGTTTTTATCATAAATGGGTGTTGAATTTTGTCAAAAGCTTTTTCTGCATCTATTGATATGATCATATGGTTTTTCTTCTTCAGTTTGTTAATATGGTGTATCACATTGATTGATTTGCATATATTGAAGAATCCTTGCATCCCTGGGATAAATTCCACTTTATCATGGTGTATAATCCTTTTAATGTATTGTTGGATTCTGTTTGCTAGTATTTTGTTGAGGATTTTTGCATCTATATTCATCAGTGCTATTGGTCTGTAATTTTCTTTTTTTGTAGTATCTCTTTCTGGTTTTTGTATCAGGGTGATGGTGGCCTTGTAGAATGAGTTTGGGAGTGTTCCTTCTTCTGCAATTTTTTGGAAGAGTTTGAAAAGGATGGGTGTTAACTCTTCTCTAAATGTTTGATAAAATTCACCTGTGAAGCCATCTGCTCCTGGACTTCTGTTGGTTGGAAGATTTTTAATCACAGTTTCAATTTCATTACTTGTGAATGGTCTGTTCATATTTTCTATTTCTTCCTGGTTCAGTCATGGAAGGTTATACCTTTCTAAGAATTTGTCCATTTTTCCAGGTTGTCCATTTTATTGGCATAGAGTTGCTTGTAGTAGTCTCTTATGATGCTTTGTATTTCTGCGGTGTCTGTTGTAACTTCTTTTTCATTTCTAATTTTATTGATTTGAGTCCTCTCCCTCTTTTTCTTGATGAGTCTGGCTAATGGTTTATCAATTTCATTTATCATCTCAAAGAACCGGTATTGATCTTTGTTACTGTTTTCTTTGTTTCTATTTCATTTTTTTCTGCTCTGATCTTTATGATTTCTTTCTTTCTGCTGACTTTGGGTTTTGTTTGTTCTCCTTTCTCTAGTTCCTTTAGGTGTAAAGTTAGATTGTTATTTGAGATTTTTCTTGTTTCTTGAGGTAGGCTTGTATTGCTATAAACTTACCTCTTGGAACTGCTTTTGCCGCATCCCATTGGTTTTGGATTGTCGTGTTTTCATTCTAACTTGTCTCTAGGTGTTTTTTGATTTCCTCTTTGATTTCTTCAGTGATCTCTTGGTTATTTAGTAACATATTGTTTAACCTTCATATGTTTGTGTTTTTTATGTTTTTTTCCCCTCTAATTGATTTCTAATTTCATAGCGTTGTGGTCAGAAAAGATGCTTGATATGATTTCAATTTTCTTAAATTTACCAAGGCTTGATTTGTGACCCAAGATGTGATCTATCCTGGAGAATGTTCCGTGTACACTTGAGAAGAAAGAGTAATCTGCTATTTTTGGTTGGAATGTCCTATAAATATCAATTAAATCTATCTGGTCTATTGTGTCATTTAAAGCTTGTGTTTCCTTATTAATTTTCTGTCTGGATGATCTGTCCATTGGTGTAAGTGAGGTGTTAAAGTCCCCTGTTATTATTGTGTTAGTGTTGATTTCCTCTTTTATAGCTGTTAGCAGTTGCCTTATGTATTGAGGTGCCCCTATGTTGGGTGCGTATTTATTTATAATTGTTATATCTTCTTCTTGGATTGATCCCTTGATCATTATGTAGTGTCCTTCCTTGTCTCTTGTAACATTCTTAGTTTAAAGTCTATTTTATCTGATATGAGTATTGCTACTCCAGGTTTCTTTTGATTTTCATTTTCATAGAATATCTTTTTCCATCCCCTCACTTTCAGTCTGTATGTGTCCCTAGGTCTGAGATGGGTCTCTTGTAGACAGCATATATATGGGTCTTGTTTTTGTATCCATTCTGCGAGCTTGTGTCTTTTGGTTGGAGCATTTAATCCATTCATGTTTAAGGTAATTATTTATATGTATGTTCCTCTTACCATTTTCTTAATTGTTATGTGTTTGTTTTTGTAGGTCCTTTTCTTCTCTTGTGTTTCCCACTTAGAGAAATTCCTTTAGCATTTGTTGTAGAGCTGGTTTCGTGGTGCTGAATTCTCTTAGCTTTTGCTTGTCTGTAAAGCTTTTGATTTCTCCATTGAATCCGAATGAGATCCTTGCTGGGTAGAGTAATCTTTGTTTTAAGTTTTTTCCTTTCATCACTTTAAGTATATCATGCCACTCCTTTCTGGCTTGTAGAGTTTCTGCTGAGAAATCAGCTGTTAACCTTATGGGAGTTCCCTTGTATGTTATTTGTCATTATTCCCTTGTTGCTTTTAATAATTTTTCTTTGTATTTAATTTTTGTCAGTTTGATTACTATGTGTCTCGCCATGTTTCTCCTTGGGTTTATCCTGCCTGGGACTCTCTGCACTTCCTGGACTTGGGTGGCTATTTCTCTTCCCATGTTAGGGAAGTTTTTGACTATAATCTCTTCAAATATTTTCTCGGGTCCTTTGTCTCTCTCTTCTCCTTCTGGGACCCCTATAATGTGAATGTCATTGCATTTAATGTTGTCCCAGAGGTCTCTTAGGCTGTCTTCATTT
This sequence comes from Leucopleurus acutus, assembly GCF_964270905.1. Taxonomy (NCBI): domain Eukaryota; kingdom Metazoa; phylum Chordata; class Mammalia; order Artiodactyla; family Delphinidae; genus Leucopleurus; species Leucopleurus acutus. Next base: position 55,558,543 of record NC_139145.1, on the reverse strand, counting down.
CTTTTCATTCTTTTTTCTTTATTCTGTTCTGTAGCAGTGAATTCCACCATTCTGTCTTCCAGGTCACTTCTCTGTTCTGCCTCAGTCATTCTGCTATTTATTCCTTCTCATGTATTTTTAATTTCAGTTATTGTATTGTTCATCTCTGTTTGTTTGTTCTTTAATTCTTCTAGGTGTTTGTTCTGTAATTCTTCTAAGTCTTTGTTAAACATTCCTTGCATCTTCTCGATCTTTGCCTCCATTCTTTTTCTGAGGTCCTGGATCATCTTCACTATCATTATTCTGAATTCTTTTTCTGGAAGTTTGCCTATCTCCACTTCATTTAGTTGTGTTTCTGAGGTTTTATCTTATTCCTTCATGTGGTACAAAGTCCTCTGCCTTTTCATTTTGTCTGTCTTTCTGTGAATGTGGTTTTCCTTTCACAGGCTGCAGAATTGTAGTTCTTCTTGCTTCTACTGTCTGCCCTCTCAGGGTTAAGCACTTTACATACAAACTGGAATTCTCCCTGAAAGATGCTCTGCTCTTAACACCTGCACAAAGATTCTAGCTCTGGGGAACTGAGAAAAACACTTTATCAGCAGCGAAGTCTCCTGTGCTTTCCTTTTAGTTGATTCACCTAAGCAGGAGCAAATTGAAGCTGGGAGGGGGTGGGTGGGCAGCCTTTAAGGAACAACCCTAGGAGGGACTTGGGATTCAGAAAAGTGCTGCAAAATTGAGAGAATAACTTCAATAGGAGAAGAGCTCTGCTAGAATGCAAAGTGTGCTGTGAGGCTGACCAGGTTGCCTTCTTAATCTTTTTACTGCTAAAGGATTCTATCGATATTTCCTCCTTCGCTTCCTTCTTACCACGTTAGCAATCATTCCTTAATGCCAGAGGCAACATAACATGGTGGTTTAGAGCCTGGGTGTTGGAGCCCACACTGCTTGAGTTTGAATTTCTAGCTGTTTGATCACCTGCAAATCACTTGACTTCCGTGCCTCAGTTTCCTCACCTGGAAAATGGAGATGGTAACAGTGGTACTTGCCTCATAGGGTTGTTACGAGAATCGAATAGGTTGCTACATATAAAGTGCTGATGACAGCACCTGGCACCCAGGCAATGCTATGGAAATGTTAATAAATAATTTCAAGGACCTCTGAGAATACTGACATGACAAGATACAGGTCCTTCCTATAAAAAACTTACCTGATTCTTTATACTAGTCCTCTTGGATACTTTGTTCATTCTGTTGATTCTATGCATGTTAAAATAACAAACAAAAACATCTAGAAGTAACTTTTAAAGAGGAAATTCAAGCTATTGATTTTAATTGAATCTGAATAAACATAAAAGTAAACCCTTCAGAAAGCTTCCAATTGCAGTAACTCTTTTCTTCCCCCTGGCTATTCCGTAATGCAAGTCATTAATAATGGCTTTTCTCCCTACCTTATTTTCAACTTGTGGTTTTTCAGAACCTGGGAGAATATGTGGTAGCATTGAAAATTAAGAATATAATTTAAATTATATATTCAGTCACTGCAGAATTAGAATAACCTTTTAGGAATCTCAGCCTAGAGAGAATTCTCCTTCATGGTGACAGAAAATGGTTACTGAGTACACCTCCGACAATAAGATCATTTAAATTGCTCCAGAAATGAAAACAAGACATGTTTCTTCACACCATGAGTAGCTGTTCTGTGTGGCTTTGAATGGAAACAAGACTGCTAATGGGGGCTGTTGCTGCGTGACCCGGTCAAAAGCTGCCCCATGTGAAGAAATTCATACTTTTCTACTTTCATTCATCTATCCCATTCTGAAGCAGAAAGTTCTAATAATTTCCACACCCCCGTTTACAGTGACCTTTTATTCTGAGTGTATCTGATATAATGTGATGGTGAACTAGTTACATTGATGAAAATAGGAGGTGACCCATTCTTTATATGTAACTTGGTGCACAAGAGACTTTGGGGCTGCTGGATGTTGTGTTTTAGACAATATTGTAGACTGTGGATTGACACTGCTAGGCCACTACATAGAGGAAAGGAGAGCTAGGCTCTGGTAACGGTGATTTTTCTGTGAAGGGAGCTTTCTGTGTGTGGAGCAGCAGAGAAATTCTAGTGACTGGGATAAGGGAAATGGGGTGTATGACTGTTAGAGTGTGGCAGAGGCATGAAATCAAAACCAAGGGAGTACTCCAGACTTGGGGAAATGTTGCAGAGCCCTTGACAGAGGAAGAGCTGGCCAACAATGAGAAGCGCATCGAGCACTGGCCAGGCATCGCGGCTCATTTTCTTACAGTGTTAAGCATTCAGTTATGTCAGGCGGAGAAATTTTCCTATGGGCACGTGCTTGCACATTTACACTGAAAATGCAAATGGAAAATAAGATTCCGTTTGCACTGATTTGCTTTCTAGCCAACTAGGTGAAATCTCTTTTTTTCATTAAACAGAGGGATAACCTGTGTGGAGTTGTACATCTTGGGAAGCTGCCGTGAAATAGCACGATGTTCATTCCTATTTGCGTGAGAAAAGCATGCCTTAGAAAACAGCAGAGTTGCTTGGCTTTTCTGGATAAATCCTCCTGTGGTCTGGAGCAGTAATGACTAATGCTATAATGTGTGATGCTTTAAAATTTTAAAGGCCATTTTCAGGTCTTTGGATGCTCAGTAATGTAAAATATTTATTTGGGAAGATCTGATTGCTTCATACTCACTGAGGACCTGTCTTATATAAAGTACCTTTTCTGTTTTTTGTAGGGTTGTCCAGATGAGTTAGGTAGCAAATATCCTATCTGTATGCAGAGAATTGAGATCCTGATTCACAAGGTCCTCGTGCTCACGATTTTCTAGTACTTCTCCACAATCTGCCAGGGAAGTGATTCACAATGTGCACAGGCCTCATGGATTGGAAGCTGAAGGCCCTTCCAGCCTTTCATCATCGGCATCCTTTTACACAGACAAAAAAGAAAACATAGCATGATGTGTTATCTAGTTTTACACCAAGACGGTGCCTCCTTTCATCAGAATGACCTCCTTTAACAGGCAGAGTCTACCCCACCTCTGTTGCTTGTACAGAATTCTGATCGCTACCTTCTGGCCATGCAAATACATGCCAGGCCCTGGGATGTTGCTATGCCTTTGCTTTTGTGTGTGTTAGGTTCCTAAACATCTCTGCAATGGTTGGCTTATACATTCCTTCTAGAATATATTTTGAACACCTACTGTGCACCTGAGGCTGCCCGCAGTTCCAGGGATTCAGCTGTGAATGAGAAGCATATGGTCAGTGTTCTCATGGAGCACATTGTTTAGGGAGAGATTAGACTAGTAAATGGGTAATTTCAATCTTGTGTGATGGGTAAGTGTAAATTGATTTGAGGATAGAGAGGGGACTTTTTTTTTTTTTTGCGATACGCGGGCTTCTCACTGTTGTGGCCTCTCCCGTTGCGGAGCACAGGCTCTGGACGCACAGGCTTAGAGGCCATGGCTCACGGGCCCAGCCGCTCCGCGGCATGTGGGATCCTCCCGGACCGGGGCATGAACCCGTGTCCCCTGCATCGGCAGGCGGACTCTCAACCACTGCGCCACCAGGGAAGCCCTGTAGTCCCTTTTTATAATGATTCTCAAAATGGTGTCATGATTATTATTTTAACGTTAAGGATTACTGATTTGCCTTGCCAATCTCATGCATAACTCTTTTTCAGTAACTACCCCAGTGCCGAACACACAGGAGGTGCTCATTAAGCATTTGTGGAATGAATAAATAAATTCATAACACCACATTTTATTTTTTCATTTCTTTGCCACACAACACGGCTCGAGGGATCTTAGCTCCCCAACCAGGGATTGAACCCAGGCCTCGGCAACGAAAGCTCAGAGTCCTAACCACTAGACTGCAAGGGAATTCCCCATAACACCACATTTTAAAGAATATTAATTTTATTTTAAAGAAATAAAATTTAAAGAAATAAAATGTGAAATGTAAAATGAATGAAATGTGAAGTGAATGAAAATATCAGGTTTACTTGATACTTACTTTTTTTTTTTTTTTTGCGGTACACGGGCCTCTCACTGTTGTGGCCTCTTCCGTTGCGGAGCACAGGCTCCGGACGTGCAGACTCAGCGGCCATGGCTCACGGTCCCAGGCGCTCCGTGGCATGTGGGATCTTCCCGGACCGGGGCACGAACCCGTGTCCCCTGCATCGGCAGGCGGATTCTCAACCACTGCGCCACCAGGGAAGCCTGATACTTACTTTTAACCATGGATGTGCACCCTATGAGCAACAGTGAAAATATGGTCGACTACAGTAACAGCATCAGACCTATCTGGATAAAAACCTTAGTTCCGTCCGTTCCTACCAGGACACTCTTGGGAGAGTGTCTTAACCTCCTGATACCTCAGAACACTCATCTCTAAAAGGGGAACATGGAAGCTTCTCTCATGGCGATACTGTAAGGATTAAGCCAAGGTCATGCCATCTTGTTTGCTTGTCTCGTTAATATCCAGGCATTTCGTCACTAGGCTCTTTTGGTTCATCTTACAAGTAGGTATGTTTGGATTCAGAAGACGAAACTGAGAGAATATGGATCTCATGGAGCTGATCTTGCCCACTCACAAACAAAAGTCAAGCTGCTTCTCGCTGGTTTCCCTATGGACTAATACTATATGTGACCTTAGAGAAAGGGAAAACGCATCACGTGACACATTCCTGTAGTCCCCTTGGTGTGCTTACTTCTCCTGCCCCTTCTGCAGGCACTGGTCTATCCACAGCGCTGTCATACTGCCTTTTGACAGTTATTACAATAGGCCGGTCTGTTTCCCACCTTGAGACACTGCATGTGTGAACTCTTCCTTCTACTCCTTGCCTTTCTGGGTCAGGCTTTAATGGGTTTTCCTTGGAAAGGCCTTCTGTCACCATCCCAGCTGAAGTAGCCAATGTCTTTGTCATTCTTCGTTGAGCTCTGTGCTTCCACCATAGCACTGTTTACATGTGTAAATATTTGCTTGCTTTACTTGTTTATTTTCTCTCTCTGTAGACTGTAAGCTTCATGGGGGCAGGAGCTAGGAACTCTGTTTGTCCTGTTCTTATGTATGCGTAGCACCTAGCACAGTGTCTGGAGCATAGGAGGCACTAACTTATTTTTTCTTTATCCTCCCTACCCCACCATGTAAAATTATAATAGTAGGATTCCCTCTCATGGTGAAGGCAACTGATGATATAGATATATAGACATATAGATATTGATACACACACACATAAAATATTATATAATCTGTCTCTGGCTAGTGTACTGGAAACAAACATGAGAAATGGAAAAGGGCAAATTAAATCCTGAAAGAATACAAGATGTGGACAGAAGTGGGGAAACTGGCTTCGATACATCACTTACCCTCTCCAACCCTCAGGTACCTCAGTTGTATAACAGGTATAGTGGAACTCATAGGACACGAACTAGCAAATAATATGACATATGTAAAGTGACTGTTGCTTGATTAGATGTCTGCTGTTAAGGCAGATTTTATCCTAGCTTGAGTGAACACCTAGAGAATGTCTTAAGGAAAGGAAACTGCATCCACAAAGAGAGAGATTAAATCTGCTCATTCAGAAAGTTGTTAAAGCATTTGGATACTCATGGTCAAAATAAGTAGATGGGCAGGACGTCCCTGGTAGTGCAGTGGTTAAGAATCCGCCTGCTAATGCAGGGGACACGGGTTCGAGCCCTGGTCCAGGAAGACCCACATGCCATGGAGCAGCTAAGCCCGTGCGCCACAGCTACTGAGCCTGCACTCTGGAGCCCGCGATCCACAAGTACTGAACCCCGTGTGCCACAACTACTGAAGCCTGTGCGATTAGAGCCCGTGCTCCGCAACAAAGAGAAGCCACCGCAGTGAGAAGCCCGCACATCACAATGAAGAGTAGCCCCCACTCACTGCAACTAGAGAAAGCCTGCGCACAGCAATGAAGACCCAACACAGCCAAAAATAAATAAATAAATTTGTAAAAAAAAAAAAAAAAGACAGGCTTTAATGAGACTGCAGCACCAGCACTATTATTACATAACACTGAGTAGCATAGAATCAAAGATATGTTGGGTCTATTTTGGTCTCCTTTACTTGTGTAATGATCATGCCACCTATGGTCTGAAGGTACTGGTTAAAAGGATAAAAATAAATTCCTTATTGAGCCCTGTAAACTGTAACGCTGGATGGGAGCTTGAAGCGTATCTTTTACACTAGGAAAAGTACCAACTTGGTTTAGAAAACCAGAGCATCCTGGGAGGTAGGGGGATCTCATGGTTTCATGATTCAGTTTCCTCTCACAGCCTCCAGGCTTTAAATGAAGTTCTAGGTAGAAGCCACCACACAGAATCTTTCAAAGTGACACTCTTTTGATTGAAGTAGGAATTGGGTGTGAGTAAGATGTTCCTCCCTATTCCCCCCTTTTTATTTTGCGGTGGCCCTTGGGGCAATTCAAGAAACCTAGGGCCCAGTGTAGATGTTTGAAAACTCTAACCTGGACATTCTAAACATATGGTGAATTTCTGTCTTTTGAAAAATTAGCTTTTTATCTTTTTGGCCAGGTTCTTAGCTGTGTATTCCTTTCAACTTTTTAAATTTTCATTGACTTATGTGTAGTTCTCAGGACAACTCAAAATGAAGGATGGACTGGAGAAAGGCAATTATTAAAAAAGGTAAAGAGCAAAATAAATTAATTTTACCCCTGTCTTTGGTATGTTACAGAGAAAGTTGCCTTAATTATCTACTTTACATTTTTTTCTCTGTAACAACACAAGCAATGGGAGTTATTGCTATTGAAGGAAAGCATGGAAAATGGTCAATACAACAGATTTTTTATGTTTGCACCTGGTAGTCTGGAGTTGTTTTATATATTGTGAATAAAGGCTGAGGTTAGTATATTATTTTATTAATGTATATTTCCTCCAAAGAGCTTAAGGGACTGTGGTAAAATCTCTGGTTGAGATGGTGCTTTCTATCCTAACATGAAGAATTAATTGTAAACAAAAAACAATCTGTTTTGGGGGTGTTTGCAAATAATCCCTCATACCAGTGATATTCTCCTGTATAAAAACAGCAGGAACACTTTCTTTTTATCATAGCTGTATTTTCATATTGTTTATACTCTGTGATTTGCCTTGGGAGTTTGCTTTCTTTTACGGGAAAACAAGTTTTCTTCCCAACAACCAGATGCAATGTAATCAAATAATTACTGTCTTAATTTGCTGCTGAAGTCCTCCTGAGCAGAAAGAAACAAAATACAGGTATGCAGTGGCATATATTTAAATTCTGAGATTCTAACCACAATCATAGCTCTTTTATATGTGAACTTGATGTCAGGTATCATGTCAAGTGTTTCTCATGTAGTCCTCATGAAGCCTCTACAGTAGGAAACTGAGGCTTAGAGAGATTTACCTTGCTCAAGGTCACTGTTAGTGGATGCTTTAGAATTTCTGTAGCATTAAGTTTGAGCAAAGTTCATTCACTCATCTCAAGCATGAAGGTGAGGGTGGACTGATGGAGATCAAGGCTGGGTGATGGGGCTGAACTTGAAAGTAATTTCTCCCTACACCACAGACCCAAGTTACTGCTATGTGATCTCATAATTGCTATGAGCAGAATTCAAATCCCAGCTGCCCTGACCCCAATTCCAGCACTCTTGACTGTCATGCAATACCACCGAAATACCAGATGGCAGTCCTGTCTTTTTTGAACTGCCAGAAGCAGCTCTTCAAGGAAACTGACTCCCAAGATTAAGTGAGAAGCCCACATACAGCCTCCCCCAGGGGGTGGCATGGCAGAAGGTGCTGGACAGGACTGATTTCTCTTTCTCTCTCCCCTTCAAACTTCAAGCCTTATGAACACGATTTTCCCATGATACAGCTTAAAAAAAAAAGTTAAACCAGATTGGGCTGAAATCTGCAAATCTGTCCTCAGTTACCCACACAAAACTTCTGGGATATGATCTCTTCTCCCAGAGACTCCTACACAGCATTATTTTTAAGAATTTGATTTCTTAGGTACCACGGATATGAAAAGGCACAAGATTTCACAGTACAAAAAGACATCAAAAAACATTTGAAATGGAATAGGAAAGACTAATCCTTGTCTTCCTCCACAGCACGAAATACCTAAGCTAAATTAATAAAGTCTTTAAAAATTAAAAAAAAATTTTTTTTAATTTGCGAGTTCTGTTTCTTGAATCTAGCAAAACGGAAATGAGTGAGGTAGTCTGATGGAAGAGGAATCCAGATGCTCTGACAGGCATTCTTAGTCTCCAGAGAAAAGGCACGTTTAAGCATGAACCTATGACTAACCTGAAACTCTGTTTAAATCATGAAGTATACTGAAAATGAGCTCTTCTCTTACAGGCTCGCCTAGTTTTGAATTTGAGGAGAGTTCCTTAAGAATATAATATTGGTATAACTATTTTATGTTACTAGCAGCTTTCTATACCTTAGAGGTCTAGACATATATAACAGCAAGATTACAAACAAAAACTAAAAAGAAAAATTGATTCTTGATACTGAAACTGGTTGACCCTCACAACCGCTTTTCCTTCTGAATCTGGATGAAAATCCTAAAACCCTAGATATGGGGAAGTGTAGCCTCTTGCTTTTCCCCATATCTTTTGGGTTTTGTTTTTCTTCATTTAACTGTTCTCAAATTATAGATGCCACTGATTGAGCACAAATCACACGGCAGACACTGTGATAAGTGCTGTATAGATATTACAGTGTTCTCTTTTTAGAACAACCTTAGGAGGTGTGGATTATTATTATTTTAATATCTTTATTGGAGTATAATTGCTTTACAATGGTGTGTTAGTTTCTGCTTTATAACAAAGTGAATCAGCTGTACATATACATATATCCCCATATCTCCTCCCTCTTGCGTCTCCCTATCCCACCCCTCTAGGTGGACACAATGCACTGAGCTGATCTCCCTGTGCCATGAGGCTGCTTCCCACTAGCTATCTATTTCACATTTGGTAGTGTATATATGTCCATGCCGCTCTCTCACTTCATCCCAGTTTACCCTTCCCCCTCCCTGTGTCCTCAAGTTCATTCTCTATGTCTGCATCTTTATTCCTGTCCTGCCCCTAGGTTCTTCAGAACCAATTTTTTTTTTTTAGATTCCCTATATATGTGTTAGCATACAGTATTTGTTTTTCTCTTTCTGACTTACTTCACTCTATATGACAGACTCTAGGTCCATCCACCTCACTACAAATAACTCAGTTTTGTTTCTTTTTATGGCTGAGTAATATTCCATTGTATATATCTGCCACATCTTCTTTATCCATTCATCTGTCGATGGACACTTAGGTGGCTTCCGTGTCCTGGCTATTGTAAATAGAGCTGTAATGAACATTGTGGTACATGACTCTTTTTGAATTATGGTTTTCTCAGGCTATATGCCCAGTAGTGAGATTGCTGGGTCATATGGTAATTCTATTTTTAGTTTTGTAAGGAACCTCCATACTGTTCTCCATAGTGGCTGTATCAATTTACATTCCCACCAACAGTGCAAGAGGGTTCCCTTTTCTAGGAGGTGTGGATTATTTTTTCCATATCACAGATGAGAAAACTGAGACCTTGGGAGATCCTTAACCAAGTTCACAACTAGTAAAAAGTAAAATGAAGATTCAGACTCAGTCAAGTCTGTCTGACTCTTAAGACTGTAAATTCTTTTTAATTGCTGAGATATATTGGTTGTCCATAGAGTACAGATCTTTTCTATAAAATGAAATATAAAAATTAGATGGTAGAACAGAAACTGAGATCAAAAGATTTTTTTAAGATGGTAGAAGAAACAACGTATTTGTCTACTGGTCGGAAGCATTCAGGGGTTAGGGAAAAATCAACAGTACAGGAGAGAGAGGAGAGAGAGCTAGAGTGATATCCTTGGATAAGTAAAAAGGAATGGAATTGAGTACATATAGGGTTTATTCTTTGTTATGTGCCTTGTCAGTTCATTCATGGTAATAAGATGTATGAATACAGACTAGATATATAATAGATATAGTAATAGTACATGTAAATACAATCACATATATTTATGTGTGTGTATATATGTATATGTATATATATAACAAATAGTAATAGAGTATATGGGTACAGACACAGTTGGTATGCTTTGGTGGGAGCGTGTTGATGTTCTCTTTGGATTGCTTCTGTCTGCTCAGTAGAATAAGAAGCTGAAAGACTGAGGATGGGGAAGGAAGGAAGTGAGGTTTGAAGATAGAATAGATGGTTTAAATAGTTCTTTAGTACTGTGGGGGGGCGGTGAGTGAAATAGGGAAAGTTATTGACCAGCAGCATTAAGGACTCACTTGAAGTAAGTGGCCATGAATTTAAAGTGAGATCATTCAGCATGGTTGTACATTTTTCTCCAGCCATGTTCAGCTGTATGGTTGCAGGTGGGGAGCAGACTCAGATTTGATCCTAACCAGGAAGTATGAGGTTTTGCAAAATGGGGGCAAAAGAGTTGAAGATGTAAACAAGAGAGTTATTGAAATGATTGACTACTGAATTTGAGTTGGGTAAGAAATGCAGTAAGGACATGAAAGAGATGAAGGACAATAAAGAGGTGTAGGATCAATGGATTGAAGGTCTCTGTGGACTCAAAGGTTGTTAGAATCTAGTACTGAAGAAAATCAGCCAGAAAGCTAGGAGGAGATGGTGAGATGTTTGTAATTGAACTTACAGAGGGTCAAGCAATTAATAATGACATAATTCAGGATATGGCCCTGGAAGAACCTGGCTGAGGGAGGGTGGAAAATGTGACTACTGGAAGAGAGGAGTTGGGAGTTTTCAGAGATCGTCTGTTTGGGTATTGATAGCACCAAGAATTAAGTTATTTCAACTTCATAACAAATCTGTGATCATCTTTTTAGAAAGAAAAATTGAGGCCAAGAGTTGGTAAATAAGTCCAAGATCCCAAACCTAGGAGGCATCAGTACTGGGATTTTAATCTGGCTTGCAAGACTCATCTCTTTTACCCACATAATGTACATAATGGCTTATGTTTGGTATGTTTCCCTGCCTCTATACTATGGTTAATTAAAAGGGACTGAGGCATGTCAAATGCTTTGTGTCATTTGCCTACCAAATCTGTCATTCACCAACACAGATTTATTAAGCACCTACTAAACACCAGTGCACTGCACTGTTCCATGTCCCGGGGCTACAAAGGTGAAAGGTATTGCAAGGAATTGCAGAATTCAGTTTCAGCTGCATTGTCATCTTTGCCAGTATGAAAGTGTTTGGATAATTATTTGAATATTTTCTTGCATCTTGCTCTTATTATCTTATAAAAAATGAGTAGAAAATAGCGAGTGAGAGTGCTAATATTGGTGCTAAGACGCATGTATCTCATAAACTTAATGTAGTTGAGACAAAGATGGAAATCTTTAGGCATGCTGAAAGAGGCAAATCTTTAGCCTCATGTGGATATCATTGGATTTAAGCCAGTTGAGTGAATTTTCAATTCGGAAGGAAAAAGAAATCATAATTTTAAAAAAAGTATTAACTATAAGAACTATATTTCAAAGATACTATCTAAAATGAAAGGTGTAATTAGGAATTTATTTTTTTTCTAATTTTGGTATACCTATCATGTAACGTGTAAATCTATGGTTTGATTTTTGCAACCAGATCTTTATACATGACTTAAGAGGTATGTTATGTATGAACATAGGGATTGCTTTTATAATATAGAAGTGGTACAGGTATTGGGAAAAAGTAAAAGAGGAAATAAATACTTAATCTGTGTGGAATGATCAGGAATGTCTTCCCTGCGGTGGCAGTTCTTAAGCAAAGTCATAAAGAATGAGGAATTTATTAAGCAGACAATACAAGGAATAGCATTATGGGCAGAAGGACAAGCAGGCGCTGAGGCATGGAAATGAGATTCATCATGGCTTGTTTCCTGAACCTCATGGTTAGAATGTAAGGGCAGGGAGCAGACAAAGGCTCCGTATAGAGAGCTAAATAGAAAGTAGATAGTGAATGCCCTTATGTGACATGCTAAGCTGCTGGACTTCATCCTACGTGGTGGGGAGACTTGTAGGCACCTAGTAACCACAATTCATTCTTATCAGTGTCTTCCTTCTGTTTTCATTGCTGATTTAGTGTTACCTAAATTCACATCACTGTTGTTTGATGCTTGTATAACACTTTGTGGTATCTGACTGTATTATTTGGTGTACATGTTTATGGGCCCATTCTCATAAATTTCTTCCTTTCAGCTACATGGTTTACTGAGTCTTTATCTTCATTCATTTATTTGATAAATATTTATTGAGCATCTACTATCTACCAGATATTTTCTAAGCATTAGGGATTCAGAGTGAACATAATTTATGCTCTTGTGAAGCTTATATTCTAGTGGAGGACATAGACTGATAAGCAAATTCATATATAAATCACTAGCCATGAATACTGCCTGTAAGGTTAGCATTAGGCTGAATTATGAGGTTGACAAGGTCCTCCCCATCCTTGGCTGTACCTTTGCTCCCTACAAGTGTCAAGGGTGTTCCAGAAATGGAAGTACCACAAAAAGAAAAGATAAAAGGTTTCCAACTATATCATGAAATCTACATTAAGAAGAGGGAGCTATTCTCAGGTTTGAATGTTCTTGATACTTGATGGTTTGCCAAAGGATAGACTATTATTCTGTTACAGATTCGTATATATGGTCCGTAAGATCACAGTTTTTCTTAAATTCATGTTTGGATTTTAGATAATTCCTAATAGAGTTCAAGTAACAAAGCTTCTACTAATGAGAACAACAATAGTAATAGCTAATATATTTTGGGCACTTACTTGCCAAATATATTAGATCCACTGTCTGAACACTCAAAATGATGGGCTCAAAGTGGCTAAGCATGTTGCCCCAGGTCATAAAGCTAGTAAAAAGTAGAGCTGGGATTCCCATCTAAGACATGGGTTTCTAGAACCTGGGCTCTCATCCTCCATGTGATATGTGACTGTGCTGCCAGAAGACCAAGCTTCTAGTCTTTTTCTTTCTGGCAAATAAACACCTTTTGGTGGAATTTCAAGTAGATTCCTCCATTAGGTCTAAGGTAGATTCTATCCCTAAGGTAGATTCTGCAGTCTTTAGAGCAATACTCTTCAATAGAAACATTAAGTGAGCGATGTATGTAATTTAAAATTTTCTAGTAGCCACGTGACAAAAAGTAAAAAGAAGAGTAAAATTAATTTGAATAAAACGCTTTATGTAACCCAATATATCAAAAATATCATTTCAGGATATTTCTGAATATTTTTCAAGACTTCAGGTTTTAAACTTTTAAAATCATTTAAACTAAATAAAATGTAAAATTCGAGATCTTTAGTTGCACTTGCTATATTTCAAGTACTCAACAGCCACATGTGACTGGTGGCTACTATCTTGGGAAGTGAAGCTTTAGCAGGTTACGTTTAAAGGAACCCCAGGTTGCTCAGTGATATCACATATAGATTCATGTGTATACCCTGAGATTTTGTAGCTATTTTTTCATGCCAGATTGAAAGCACGGAACCTTTGTTTCAGGCAGAGCAATTGTTTTTCAATCATTGTAGAACTGTGTCTTCCCAATTTGGATAAGTGCTTTGCAGGTACCCGCCATATTTCTTGAGCTTGAGTGGGCCTCCAGTCTCATAATGGAAGCCATATCAACCATTAAATAAAACACAGTGACATCAGTTGTGAAAGTTAACTTTGCTCTTGTTGTTCTTGTAGGCATAGGTGGAGACGAAGGTTGTGATCTTTGTCACTTTTCTAAAATGCCAGGAGAAATTCCGATTCTATCATTTTTAAATTCATTCTCTTAGTATGTTGAAATCTACATTGTGAGGGCTTGATACCATCAAGGTCAACTCTGTTTCCAGCTGAATTTTATAGCCAGCAGGGAGTCTTATCTATCAGAGCTTTCTCCCTAAGCCTGGGAAAGAGAAAAAGCAGAAGAAAGCAAAGAGATGTGTGAAGTTTGCATGTCAGCCCTCCTTAAAGTTTTTTTTCTTTTCCCCATCCCACCCCGTTTTTATTTTATTTTATCGTAAAAAACAAAGAGTTTAGTGATAATGGCTTCAGGTTCTGTCTTAGTCCCATCCCTAAAGGACTGTGCTATTACATTATTTGCACTTTAAATGGAATCCATTGTTCCAGTAGGTTTTTCTTGTTTTACACCCTGTAGATCTTCCATAAACAAGACAGATAATGAACATAAAAGAAACCCAGCTTACCTAGGAAGATAAGGCAAAATTGCCCAGGTGTTTGAATTGTGCTGGCTGGTTTTATCTGGTTGTGATAAATCCTTTCCTGTCCTGGCAGTCAATCCTAGGGAAGGGGAGAGAGAAGGGGAAGAATTTAAAAATGCTAATTAGGGGCTTCCCTGGTGGCGCAGTGGTTGAGAGTCCGCCTGCTGATGCAGGGGATGCAGGGGACACGGGTTCGTGCCCCGGTCCGGGAGGATCCCACATGCCGCGGAGCAGTTGGGCCTGTGTGTCCAGAGCCTGTGCTCCGCAACGGAAGAGGCCACAACAGTGAGAGGCCCGCTAGTACTCATCATTTAATCTCTGCAGTATCTGCTTTGCAACTAGGAAACCATAGTATTTATTAGACAAAAGTCTTCAAGGATTAAAACAGAATCGTAATATTTTCTGGTTATGCAAAAACAGATTTAAATAAATAAATAACAGCAGGAGGATATGATCTATTCTAAAGAATATAATCTTCAATTATTGTAGGTTGATTTTGTACAGAAGCATTCGCCCTCCCAGTTATCTGATGTCAAGCAGGTACCATATTATAGCCAAGTCTCAGTAATGGGGAGGAAATGAGTTATTTTTGTTTTTGATGTTTCCTTTGGATGTTCCAAATTCAAAAGTCAAGATGAATTGTTCAGACCTCCCTGTTTGGTAGACACTGTGGCCATCTCTTAAGTTGTTGCTCCGTAACCTCACCCCACAAGAGAAAGTTCAGGATTTCACTCTCTTGTGAGAAATGTAATATATAAAAGCTTCACTCATTTTTTTCCCCACTCTGTCTGTCTTGGCTCAAATAGCTCCTATTTACCGTGATACCTTCTCTATCCCAGGGATCACAAGCTATTTAGGTAGCATGAGAGATGCTGAACCAATGAGGTAGGTTGTAAGCAGCTTCACTCAAACCACAAAGATAAATGGCTCTTCCATGGAAGATCCAGGACTTGGAATCAGGCCACAGTGACTCTTATATCCTATTTGTGCTACTGACCCGTTTTGTGAGCCAAAGCGTACAACTGAGTCAGGCTTTCCTGTGAAAAATGGGAACACATCCACTGACCCTACTAGGTTGTTATATGGCTCAAAGAAGATGATGTCTACAGGAAAACATTTGGCCATCTATAAAGCAGTGTACAAAGAAGTTAATACATATATAAACCGTATGCATCAGAATCCATCCCTTTTCCAAAGATAAAAGTTATTATGATCAAAAATGAGTTACTGAGATGGGCAAGAAACCAGTCTCTCCCTAAAGGGACCTCAGCCTTTTCCTTTCTCTCCTGATGAAAACAGGAGTACATCACTAACTCTGTCTCCTCTGGATAAAAGCTGAAAGCTTTTATCTAGCCTCACTAGCCTCACTGAAGCCCAGCTCGATTTCTATCCCATGAAAGTACACAAGGACACCCAGTTGATGGAATAAAATGTTCTCAGTGTATGCTTTTAGGGGGAATCATTTTGCATGGGTGATCATGTTGTTTTATGCACAAATCTTAGTCTCCTGACTCAGGGATCTCAACCTTTTAACAATCCATTATTCCTCGGGGTTAAAAGTCTCATGCTTCCCCTTTCTCTGGAGGTTCTAGTGCCTCTCCCGAGCGTGGGGGAGGAAAAGTCAGTTTCCTTGTACCTTTCTAGGTTCTTGGCGGAGACCCCTCTGTAATAAAAGATAGATTAACAGGAGGGAAACAAACAAAAGTTTAATAATATGTATACCTTCTGTATACATGGGAGATACCCAGGAAAACTGAGTAACTCCTTAAATGGCCCAACCCATCACCTTAAATACCATCTTCAGCTAAAGACAAAAGAAGATGGGGGGGGGGTGGAGCCAGTTATGGGCAGTTATCAGGCAAAGCACAATATACAATGATAAGATTTTATGCAGATTTAAGTCCTTGCTTTCTCCTTCGACAAGAGTTTCAAGAGATTTGATAATCCTCTTCCTGGTAAAGAGCGAGAGAGACACCCTTACAAAGGGAGATTTCCCTTATGTAAATGTATCTTTCAAAAAGGTAATTTCTAAGTTTTTAGAGCTTTTCCTGTGTCTGCTGTTTCTTGAAGATAATCGGCCTAAAATAATCCTTTTGCCAAAGAGACTTATTTTGGGGGCAAATTCTACTCCCTTTCACAAGGGTGTAGTTTCTCTGACCACAGCTAAGAGAGGATAAAGTCCTCTGTTTCCTCATTGGCCCAAGGTTCTTCAGTAAATTTGCTGAGCTCTTTGTTTCCATGGTTTATGTTTAGAGCAGGAGCCATAGAGTCAGTCTGACTGGGTCAAACCTTTACTACTTATTTCTTGTTTGACCTTGTGTACACAGATACTTAAACCCTTGATGCCTCAGTTTCCTCGTCTATAAAATGGGAATGATGGTAGTACGTACCTTATAGAGTTGCTGAGAAAGTTAAATGAAATGATGAATATAAAATATTTAGCAAAGTACCTGGCTCATGGTAAGCCCTCAATAAATATTAGCTTTTATTATTGTTATTATTGTTATTATTGTTACAGAAGGGAGAGATTATTATTATTATTTAGTTTTTGGATAGAAAATTATAGTATAATAGACTATTTCTTATCAAACTTCAGAGAGGTCTTTTGAGATTCACTATTGAAAATTTATACCTAAGGGAATAAATACCTTTCCAAACACCTTCAGGCCTTTGAAACATTAAAATGTCTGATTCTCATTTTAAAAGGCACAAAACCCACCATAAAAGTTTAAATAACTTGATATTGTGAACACCCTCATTCTTTCTCTGTATCCCCAAATTTCATCAAAGTACTGCATGCTTTGGGGTAGTACTGACCCAGTACTTACTGACCATGAAAATTTTTATACCAAAAGGTCATTGTTAATGTATGGATTCTAGAAAAAGGAAAATGGCATAGATCTTAGCAATGACTCTGTTATAGGATTGATATCATTTGACAATAAAACATTTAATTAGGTCCTCCTGCATGCCAGGCACCATTAGATGCTGAAGATACAGAAAACCCTGTCTCTGCCCATGAGGTGCTGTTAGTCTAGTAAAGACACAAACACAAATACAACTAATTATCAGATAATGAATAAATGCTGTATCTGAGGCACAATTAAAATGTAGAGGGAGAGATCAATTTTGCCTTTTGGGTGAAGTCAGGGATAGCTCTGAAGAAGAGGGAACATTTGAGTTGGGTCTTTGGAGTAGAACATGATTTGGGCTGGTAGATGGGGGTCTGGAATGGAGGGAGGGCAATCCAGGCAGAGGGAACCACCTGTGCAAAGGCATGAAACTTTGTAGGGAATTTTATGAAACTGGTGGGTGGTCTGGTATGTCCAGAACAAAGCGTGATAGAGATCATGTTATTAATTACATTTATCTAAAGATCATGGATGTACCTCTCCCATAGTGATGTAGAGATCATATAAAATATGAACACCTCATATTTTGTGAAACAGAGCTAAAGATTATGCAAGATACCGTCTTAGAGAGACTTGCTTGTAGGATAGTAAGGTAGCCGGGAAATTTAGAAAAGCCATCAGGGTGAGCAGCTTGAAAAGCCCATGACTTTTTTTTGGTGAGGAAGGGAGGGTATATGCAAAGGGTTTTAGCTGCCAGGAGGCATCATCGGAGGAAGGAGATTTGTTCTGCTACTAACTGGGTGTTGACCTGGGAAAGTTGCTTAACCTGGTGGGCCTCAGTTCCCTCATTTGTAAAGTAAGGGCTTTAGGTGACCTTAAAAGTCTCAAACTTTAAGGATTTATCATATTGGCAGTGGCTCTCTCACTACTGAACTTTGTTTTAGTGGCTTGCCTGTTCCCCACTGAAAAATGCCCCATGACTAAGTAGGTCAGGTGGCCAGGTACCAGTGACTAGCCCTAGATGGATGGAAATACTATTGAATCTCTACTTTGATCCTCCACCTTCATTGTTTCTTCTCATCCATCCAAGGTTCTTGGGTGTTCTGGGCCCCTACTCTGAACGTTTCTTCTATGAAAGTCTGGTTGCTTGGCTCTGCCAGTCACGTGCCTCTATTGGGTCTTAACTGGGGTGAATGTAGAACACTAAAATAATTTCTAACCACGGTGGTTTGGCTCTGTTTTCTCATCCCATTCAAGAATGGTCGCTATTTAGATCCTACACCACGAGGCTGCTGTCCTTGCTATCATAATTGTAATTTGGTATATTGATACAGTACTAAATTTCAGTTGAGCAGATGGTGTCAGGATTTAGACTTATGCTTTTCAGATACAGATGGTCCAAACAGTGAACTTATCTGTTGGTTATTTTTATTTAGAGCAGGTTAAACATAAGTGTGACTTCATATCATTTTTCTTGCGTGATTTTTGTTTTACTAGTGATTACAAATGGTTTCTCTTATTCTTTACCCTTTTCTAGACAAGGTCTTTGATTTTAATTAATACCTATTTTCCCTCAGTGTTGACCCAGATCGTCTCCCCTAATCCTGTTGCTTTGGTTTTCCAAGTTTTCTGGAAGAGGAGAAAAATAATAATTAAAAAAAAAAAACCAAAAACAAGCCACACCGTTAATTAGTCTGGAAGAAAAGGCTCTGTGGTTGTCAAGCGTTCTTAATCATGCACCCCCATCCTCATCCACCCCCAGTGACAGTTGTCAGTAGCAGAGCAGAACTTAATATACAGGCTCTGGGAGGGCCGATGCTTGCTTTAGAGGTAACAAAACAAAACAGAGCTTCAGAGAAACTGAGTGATTTGTCTGAGGTCACATGGAAGTGTTTGGAAGGGTCAAGCCCAGAACCGTGTCTTCAGATTCCTGTTTGGTACTCTTTTCAGATACTGAAGTGCCTTCCGGAACCACTCCGGTTGCTTAGCATCAGATACTGTTACTAGCAACTGGCGTTTTTCCCACATGGGGAAATTGATACCATCACTATGGAGAACGAATTTTCTGCCAGCTTTCTGAAAAACCACAAGTTCTGCAAGTGTTTCGTGGTTCTGATTCCGAAGGTGGGGATTGTGCAGCCAGATGGCTGTGGATTGCTAAAAGGAGGCAGTAGCAGTAATCTTGGTTTAGAATGCAGGATAATGAGAGAAGTAGGTCAGAGGATGCTACAGCTGAGAAGGACTCAGGAAGGCACATAGTTCACATGGATTTCCGTTGTCTTCTTGAAGATTTTCAGGGGCTGACTTGTCAGCGACCCTGGGGAATCCATTTCAGTATTTCACCACCCCAGAGTCCATGAGCTCCTCTTCTTTTCATTTATGAGCTTTAGTTCCCTTTAGTTTGGTAACTTGAAGTCAGAGGTTGTTACTTCTGTCCTTTTCTTTGGAGGAAGTGAGAGTTGCCTAAGGAGTGTGACATAGTCAGGATTGAACCTCGTCCAGGTAGACAGCTTTATTTGGAGAGTGGAACAATAACCAGGCTTCATCTCATGCTTCTCCGTGATCACCTGGTCTTGTTGACTTATCTCAGTGATAGGCTTTGCTTCTTCCTCAGGAGTGCAGTGTTTTAATCTCCCAACAGCCTTGCTGTCTGTTGAGAAGAATTGGGTTTTAAGATGCTGAGATCTGGAAAAGGATGATAGAAGTTGCATTCATCCAAAACAAGTAATTGGAGCCCCTTTAGCACTTCCTTCATTATCATTTTTCAAGTTATCCCCACTCATCTATTCCATAAGTGTTTACTGAGTGCCTTTTGGGGGCTAGGTACTAGGGATACATCTAGGGCAAGGCAGATGCTTGCCTGAAAGGGGCTTATGGTTCAGGGGAAGATTCAGACAAGTAGGTAGACAATTGCAGTCCTTCATGATAAGCGCAATGCTATGATAGGAGCAAGCATGTGGGGCTGAGGGAGCACACAGGGCAGAGGAAACCTATGGGAGACACTCAATAAATGCTTGTTGAATGAGACAAGAATCTTAAATTGTGGCTTACTAATTGTGTGATTTCGGGCTGAACCTCAGTTGCCTTATCTGCAAACTGGGGATAATACTTTTCTAGACAGCTCCTAAAAGTTTTTATGAGAATCAATTAAAACAATGCACTTAAAAGCACTTAGGAAACCACGATGCTGGATAAGGGAAGTGTTAAAAGAAATGATGTGCTTTTCCTGGCGTGTTTGGTCATGGTAACAATGTGGAAGTTATTAAGAATTTTGGGTAAATTTCCTAAGAGAATGGATTACAGCCAAAGAATTGTGTCTATCGATGCCCCTGAGAGACTTTATTTTAAAGTGTCTTCTTTACAAGACAAAAACACATGACAGACCCCAGAAACAGTAATGAAGAATCTAATTTAGTTTTGCATTTGGAGTGAAGAGAATTCTGAAAGACATTTATTTCTTTTTAAAAGAGCTTTTAAGGATATGTTTACCTCTTCAAATCCTGTTTTGACAGGTCTCTAAATTCCCAGTGATTAAATCCACGTTGTCACCAGATTCCCCTAGAAACCTTTAAAAATAGCGTAATCATGAGCTACCATGCCTTTTTGAATGCCTAGTCAACACTGATGCCAAGGAAGATATAAGAAGAAACAAGATGGTCTTTACCATCAAGGATCTTATAGTCTAAATGATGGAACGTGACTACCACATAAAACGATAGTGAATAATAACTACACAATACATAAATCATAAGCAAGATTGGGGGTTGAGAACTTACCAGAGGTTTATGAAGGCATTGAGATCACATTGGCACTTGAAGGATGGATAAGATTTAGATAAGGCTGAATGGAATGGGGAAATTATTAATCTTTCCAGGTGAAAGGAAAGGCTTAAACTTTGGAGATGAATAGAGTTAATAGTGCCAGTTTCTGGGATAACCTTAGTGGCTTCTACTTAGTAAGTGCCTTCTGTATGTTAGACATAGGCTAAGAACATTACGTATATTAATCTTCATAACAATCCTATGAAGTTGGTACTATTCACGCCCCAATTTTACATAAGAAAAAACTGAGTTTCAGAGACATTAGGTAATGTGTCGTTAGACGCATAGCTAATAAGTGGTAAAATGAGGTTTTAAACTAAGATATATCTGATCTTAAAGTCCATGTTATTAACCATCATATTATGCCATCTTCTGACTCTGTGCATCAGAAAGGTTTCAAATGAATAATTCATATTTTCTGAGGAATTAGTAGTTTTGAAACTTCCTAAGTGTCTCTTTAAATTAGAATCTCTTTCCTTCATCACAGTATATGGTGCTTTTAACTTTTTTTTTCTTGTTTTCTTTTCTTTTAACTTTTTTGCATTGTATTTTTAACAGTTAATTTTTAAAATTTTGAGATAATTTAAGTCTGAAAGAAGAGTTGAGAAAATAGTACAAAGCCCTGTCTACCCTTCATTCAGCACCTCCTTATGTTAACATTTTATACAACCATAGAACATTTACCAAAACTATGACATTAACGTTAGTACAATACTATTAGCTAGAGTACAGAACTTATTTGGATTTCACCATTTTTTCCAATAATGTCCTTTTTCTTTTAGAAGATCCCATCCAGGATCCTATGTTGCATTTAGTAATGTCTCTATGGTATCTTCCAGTCTGTCACAATGCCTCAGTCTTTGCCTACCTTTTATAACCTTGACACTTTTGAAGAGTATTGATCAGTTACTTTGACTGATGCCTCTCAATGTCTGATGTCTGATGATAATGAGATTGAGATTACACATTATTGAGAAGGATACCAGAGAGGTGATGTGTCCTTCTCAGTGTTTCATATCAAGGGGTACTTGATGACAGTACATGGTTTTAAAATGTCCCTCAATGCTACTAGATTGTTTAGGCTAGTGAGGAGATAAAAGAGGAAATGTATCTCTGAAGAGAACAGTTGGGTTGGTGTATACAGGGGTTGGAAGTGGGAGGTGATGAGCTCTCATCCTTGTATCTTATTCTTCATACTTTGAAACTACTACAATGTAGAACAAGACAGATTCCTCTCTCAAGTCATGCATGGTACCTGTGGTCCTCTTCTTAACTCTGAAATTCACTCTGAACGGTCTTAAGCTTTTGTCTGAACCTGATTTTCTACTTTGATAGCCTGGGGATAGTGAGAGTAGAAAGGAGAGAACTAAATGAGTAAAAAACATTCCAAATAATGCAGTTCCTCTCTGACCTTACTTATGCTCTCAAAACACTTTTCGGGAGCATTAAAGGGTGGCGTTGGCTTCCCTGGTGGCGCAGTGGTTGAGAGTCCGCCTGTCGATGCAGGGGACGCGGGTTCGTGCCCCAGTCCGGGAAGATCCCACATGCCGCGGAGCGGCTGGGCCCGTGAGCCATGGTCGCTGAGCCTGCGCGTCCGGAGCCTGTGCTCCGCAACGGGAGAGGCCACAACAGTGAGAGGCCTGTATACCGCAAAAACAAAAACAAAAACAAAACACAAAAAAGGGTGGGGTTGAAAACTCAACATACAATTTTCATTATGGTTGGTGTGGAGACTTTATGTTGAAGGACTCATGTCTGAGAATAACAGGATATTACATTAGAATCACTCCTTACAAGCGCCTTTGAATTACTGTACGTAATGTAGATTGGAAATTGCAATCAGATCAATTAAACTCACTTTTTTTTATACTAATCCCTTCCTTAATCACTGACGTTGGTGGATATTTTAATTTTATTCAAGGAGGCAGATGAGGCTTGTGTATGAATAAAAATGAAAGGATTGTGAATATAAAGAGTTTATTGCTAGTGTTCCCCTGCTGAATACAGTGATTTTCTGGTTACCTGATGTGAAATGAATCGTAAGTCAGTGACATAAGACAGTACAATACAATAATTCAGGGTGCCATGTTTTGCCTGCGAAGCATAAATATTTGAACATTTGCATTACCGTTTCTGAATGAGTGGATTAAGTAGCTATGAAATATTAACTTACGTTCTTTTGGGTATGATTGAAATATTACATTCAATCTTTACCCCTCCAAAGGGAAAAAAACCCCCACAAATCCCTATGTTCTATGAAACGTGAAAAGAATCTCATTTCAATGTCTTGCTTCATTGAACTGTGCCACATCTGTGATATAGTATGGTGACCATGTTGCAGTTGAGAATTTAAGGTTCCCATTCTGTTCTTCAGAGGAACAGTACATGAGTGTACCATACTTTACCCACTTTCTCTAAAAGTTGTAAGTTGGAATTTATAAATTCAGAAGCAGAGCTGGCAATCTAAAGAGTTTGTGTTGTTTTGAAAAGGAAGGTGGTTTTTGAAATGTGTTTTATGTTTTGTAGACTTCTTGTAAGTATTAAGAGATACTAAAGCAAGATCCATTCCTTGGACTTCCAAAACCAGGAACTCCTTATTTATCTAGAGACCATGTACGGGCATTCTAGTTTACAGACAGGGGTCATGGAAGTCTTGTCTATAAAAAATATATAGTTCTTAGCAGGTGTGTTTTGTAGAAAGTAATAAGCATTTCACCATAATACAATTTTATTATCATTATCATTATTATTATTGAATAAATAATACAAACCATAGACAATTATATACTTCCCCCCACCTCAGTAACGCATTTGCCAACTTCCCAGCTAATGTGCTACTATTGTCGCATCTTTTAATTATACATGTATTTTAAATCTCACCAGACATTATAATAATTTTATACAGTCAGTATTTATTAATAAACCAATATTGACACATCTTTATTAACTAAAGTCCATAATTTATTTAGATTCACTTAGTTTTTACCTAGTGTCCTTTTTCTGTTCTAGGATTCCATCCAAGTTACCATTACACTTAGTTGTCTTATTTCCTTAGGTTCCTCTTGGCTGATGTTTCTCTGATGATTAGGCTAGGGTTGTGGGCTTGTGGGAGGAAGACAACAGAGGTAAAGTGCTATTTTTATCATGTCATATCAAGGGTTCACACTATCAACATGACATCACTTTTAATGTTGACCTTAGTCCTTTGGCTGAGTTAGTGGTTGTCAAGTTTCTCCACTATATATTTACTCTTTTTTATTTTTTCCCTTTCAACCCTGTGCTCTTTGGAAAGAAGTCCTGTGCCCACTCACACTTAAGTTGTGGAGAGTTATACTCCTCCTCAAGGGCACAATATCTATTTAAATTATTTGGAACTCTCCTGCGTGGAAGATTTGTCTCTTCTTTCCCATTTGTTTCTTTATTCAATCATTTATTTATGTTGTGGACGTTTCCTTTATACTTTGAGTTATAATGCAACTTTGTATTAAAACTTAATTTTGTTGCTCAAGATGTTTTGGCTTTGACCATTTGGAACTCTTTCAGTGGCTCCTGTGTTCCTTTGATGTAACTCCGTCATTGTGGGGTTTTTGTTTTTGTGGGTTTTTTTGGAGCACTTCATTATTGTCAAGTGTTATAAGATCCTCCAGACTTATTTTGAATATTTCCTACCCCAGTCCTGGGATCAACCATCTCCCTGAGGAGCCCTGGTTTCTTTTATTGGATAATGGTATTAGAAATCAAAATCTGGTTGCTAGGTGAGCTCATTGCTACTACAGTGACATTGCTTCTAGTCTCTCTTATCTGACATAGCAAGAACATAAATGTGTGTTTACTAACCATGTATGTGTATCTGTCTATCTATCTATCTATCCATCTATCTATCTATTATACAGATAGTATAACCATCTATATCTGTATTAAGCTAAATATGGGTTCATACTGACATCTCAACTCTAATTTGTTAACATATGGGTTGTTCTTGCTTCCTTCCCTCGTTTATCTGTAAACACCCTTTCCAACAGTGAGAAATTTGCTCCTACTATCTGCTATCCATTTACATGATTGTTCAATTCCAGTGTGCATGTATAGCAAATTCAGAGTTGGTAACCTGTACCGTGTGGGGCACAACTTTACCAACTAGAGAAAAGTGCTTATGTACAATTTCTTTTGCTTTTAGTTTTACAGACTCCATGTATTTCTGGTGTTACTTAGGTCAGCACCTTTTCCCTCCATCCTCTTCAGTGAGATTATTTCATACATTTACAGTACAGTCAGATTGATTTGGTTCCCCCCCCACAATCCTTTTGTTTCTTCACATTTTATTTTGTATATTTTCTTCTGATCTATATTTTAGTTCACTAACTCACTCTTCAACTGGATTTACTGTACTATGAAAAACCTTCATTGGGTTCTTAATTTTGATGATTATAATTTTCAGTTATATATTTTTCCATTGATTCTTTTTAATAGTTTCCAGTTCCCTGTCAAAATTCCTAATTATGTCTATCAATTCTTTGAACATGTTAAATATATTCTGTGTCTCATGACTTTATTACTTGGATCCCATGTGAGTATATTTACATTGTTTGTTTTCTTCCTCTTGGTCTGTGATCCTTTTGTCTTATTTCTTCTTCTGCCTGGTTGATCTTTTTATTGAATTCCAGACATTGTATTTGAAAAAATGTCAGGGTAAAGTGAGGTCTAAGATGGTCTTCCTCCAGAGAGAATTTATTTTTGGTTCTAGCAGGAGGCTAGGGCCACTAGGAGTCCTGGATTACATCTCAATTCAAAGATTGAGATCATTTGAAACAGGACTTCCGCTGTGAAGATTGATCTATTGATCTATTTATTTATTTTGGGTACCTTTTGAGGTACCCAAATCAAAGCATGGGGAATTTCCAGGTCTCCCCCTTCTTGGTGGACTCAGGGCTTCAATTTTTGTCTTTCTAATACAACACTCTCAAAATCTCTGCTAAGCTTCTTAGTCATTTTTTTTTTTTTTTTGGATTGACCTGTGCCCAGTGACTTCCTTAGAAAGAGGTGGTTGGGTCAAATGATCTGTAAGACCCTTGAGTATGGGGCACCAAACTGTGTTTAGACATAGTTCCTACCTATTTCTATTTTACTTGTGAGAGTGAAAGTATATAAAGGAAACATTGAGAGCCAGTTGAGTAATAGAATGCTAAACTGCATTGTATAGACAAATAGAGGATAGGAGAGTCTCTGTTAAGTTGATAATTGCACAATATAAAGAATAAGCTCAAAACAGGTACATGAAGGAGAAAGTGGTGAGGGTTGCTGTCCAAGCCATGGAATTGGACTAATTGGCTTCTTTTCCATTTTTACGCTTCCATATCAAACACACTTTCCGGTCAGGTGGGTATGTGACCCAGTCTATCTCAATTTTAACAAAATAACCCCTTTAATAAATTAAATCTGTGTTTTTGTTTGGGGTTGGAGAGATAACTCTATTTTTAGATATCTTTCCCAATGAGCCTGCAGAATTGGACCCAATTCATATTTCTTCACCTTCCCTTTTCAGATTTGCCAGTAGCCTTAGTGTGGTTCGAATTGTAGCTTTAACTTTGTGTCTTGTTAAGTATGTGGCATTTTGAATTTCATATTCTTTATCAGTAAATCAAATGAAATGTAATAGTGCAAGAGAAGCTCCTTGAAAGCAGAATCATGTGTAAATTATGCCTTATTAATGCAGTAAGTCCCCTACATACAAACCTTCAAGTTGTGAACTTTCAAAGATGTGTATGTGAGTTTGCATGTCCAATCACATAAGTTAGTTCACGTGTCTGGCGTACATTGTCATGTGAATGCATCCTCTACAAATGGTTGTGCTTTTGTGTACTTTACTGTACATACTGTATAGAGTACAGTAGTACAGAATCTTTATTTCAATCCCAGGATGTCTGGAAGCAAGCATAAAAGCAGTGGTGATATAGCTGGGTACTGCTAAGAAGCACCAGCTGTGGTACTGTACTACTTTACTTTTCAAGGTACTGTACTGCACTATTAAAAATGTTTTCTTGGGCTTCCCTGGTGGCGCAGTGGTTGAGAGTCTGCCTGCCGATGCAGGGGACATGGGTTCGTGCCCCGGTCCGGGAAGATCCCACATGCCGCGGAGCGGCTGGGCCTGTGAGCCATGGCCGCTGAACCTGCGCTTCCAGAGCCTGTGCTCCGCAACGGGAGAGCCACAACAGCGAGGGGCCCGCGTACCGCAAAAAAAAAAAAAGAAAAAAAGTTTTCTTTATTTTCTGTGTTTGTTTTTTGTGTATTATTTGTGTGAAAAGTATTATAAACCTATTACTGTACAGTACTATATAGCTGATTGTGTTAGTTGGGTACCTAGGCTACCTTTGTTGGACTTACAGACAAATTGGACTTAAGAATGTGCTCTCGGATTGGAACTGAACTCGTTCGCATGTAGGGGACTTACTGTATTATTGGATTGGAACTGAACTCGTTCGCATGTAGGGGACTTACTGTATTATTTTGGCACGTCATCAGATTGTGAACTATGGGGATAATGATAAGATTAGAAAAGCTCTGGATATGGGGAGAGAATGATGATTATTCTGTTAAAAGGTGATTGAGACCCTCAAAAACCTGAATTGTGATTTTTTTGCTTATTTATTCATCTTAACATGTATTCATCCATTTACTTATTTAGTAAATAATTACCGAGTGTCTTAAATGGGCCTGGTACTGAAGCTGAAAACTTGGCCTCTGTGCACCAGTGCCGAATCAGATCTCAGACACAGAGTTTTGGGTAAAGTAGAAAAGCATAGTTTTATTGCTTCACCAGGCAAAGGGAGACACAGCAGGCTCACGCCCTTCGAAAACTGTGTCCCTACCCTGGAGAATTTGGTGAGTTTTATAGCATTGGTTCAAGGGCAGGATTGCTGATAAAAGGGCTGTACTCCTTCAATCTGGCCTCAGGTGATCTCCTGATGAGCTTCTGTGGTTCCTTTAATCTGGCCTCCGGTGGTCTCCTGATCTCTGAAGAATGCTTCATCAAGTAGTTAGTATCTTCCATTTGTTGTGGGCTTTAGTTCTATAAACGAGCTCAAAGATATTGTTATGTATATTCCTTGAGGTGAACCAGGATCCTGTCCCAAGGCTGCTCTATTGTTTCTTGACTGCCCCTCCCTTGTCTCTGCATCCCCTCCCTTCCCTGATTAGCAGCTGTTTGAACCTGCCCTTTGGAACTCAGGGAAGGTCATGGAGGCTGAAATCTATTTCCAAGAAATGGGGGACACAGGCTTCCATGGCCAGAAGCCCCTGCTTGGTTTTAGTACTGTGCTGGATGCTGGGAATTTCAGAGCAAATATACCTACAAGCTTTGTCCTTGAGGAGCTCACAGCCTAGTGAGGGAGATAAAAATTAATCAAAGAATCAAACCAATCAATGTGATGTCACAACTGTGATAGATACTTTCATGGAGAGGACTATGTTTCTACAGGAATATATAATGAGAGGATGGAAGATTTGACCTGGTCAGAGAGGTTAGGGAAAACATGCTCAAGGAAGTGGCAGTTGCCATGAGACTTGAAGTATAGGGGTTGGCAAGATACATGGAGGAAGTGAGAGTATTCCAGGCCAAAGGACTACCATCTGCAAAAGTTCTGAGGTGAAAGGGAGAATGACATGTTCAAAAACCTTAAAGAAGTCCAGAAGGTCTAGAAGGTAGAAGCAAGGAAGAAGTGGCCCATCAGATGGGGTTGGGAGGTATGCAAGGTCCGGACCTTGCAGTGCTTTGTGGCCACATTAAAGATTCTGGTCTTCGTCCCAAGGACAGTGAGGGAGCCATTGAAGTGTTCAGGGGAATGATGTGGTAATGAGGATGCTATATTCCAGAGGTCAGGTGATGTTTGGGCAGAGAGATGACCCTCATTGGGCTTCGTATCATTGAGTTGAGTACTCCATTTTCTGTCATTATGTTCACAGAGAAGACTAATTTAATGTGAAATCTTCAATACAAATCAGGATTTGTAAGTTTATGCCTTGGAGTGCATTATTGAAAAGGCACTGAATATAATTCCAGGTAGCATTAAAAAATCATCAGACTATGTCCATTTGTTCAATGAATAAATGGCGACTGTTTTGCAGAAGTCATTAGGATAAAAATAAGCCAAATTTGGCTTTGAGTTACATCCACTAGACATTCATTTAAAGAGCAAAATATTGGGAATATTCAAACAAATTCTTTCTTCAAAATGTTTAAAATATAATGGAATAAAATGGATAATATAGAACTTTGATCATGTTTGATTTTTTATTAAAGTCTTAAATACTTGGTTTGTGTTAACTTAGGAAGAATTGGATGTAGGATATATTCTATGCTACCTTCATATCCACTCAAATAAAACAAAGTCACAAAATGGTAATTGAACCTTGACCAGATCCCATCATAGTGCTCTAGCTCCTACCAAGTTTCTTTTTCTTTTCCTACTCATGTCCCCTTTTCACACCCTCTGACTTATGTGTTATTCCCCCAACCCCACCTCACTTTGTTTATTGAACTTGCCCAATATCGGATATGACTTGGGCCTTGGTAGTAGCAATGGAGAAGGTGAGAAAAATGGCTTCTGGCTTTGCTGATGAACTGGATGAGTCAAAGATGACTTTCTGATTTTTGTTCTGAAAATGGGAAGCATATAGTGACCATTCCTGAAAGCGGGAAGATTGCTGGAGAGTTCCCAATTTTGGAATATTGAGTTTGAGATGTCTATTACTCTCCACAGTGGAAGAACCTTTTTAAAGCTAAATATTGCCTGCTTCTCTTAACAAAAAATTCAGTGTTATAATGTTAATAGGCTCTGCCTCTTTATTTGGTCTTATCAAAGGTCCTGACCATGCAAATCAGATTAAGTTGCTCTCCTAATTAAAACTTTCCAATGGCTACTTACCGCCTTTAGACTAAAATCTAAATTTTTTTTTTACCACAGTCTCCAAGACCCTTCCTATAGGTATTGCCTGACCAACCTACCTCGTGATACCTTCCTCTTCACTCATTATGCTGCTTCTGTAAGGGCCTTATTTCTGTCTCTTGAACATGCCAAGAGACATACTTCAATTTTAGGACTTGCAGTTGCTGTTCTCTTTTTCTGGATTATTCTTCCCACTTTTTCTTTTATACTAGAGACTCTTTTTGACTATTTTGATTTCAGACCATGTTTTATTGCCTCAAAAAGTTCTTTTGTAATTATTATCATTTTCTTCACAGTACTTCTCATCCTCTGAATTTTTTTTTTTTTTTTTTTTTTTTTTGCAGTACATGGGCCTCTCACTGTTGTGGCCTCTCCCGTTGCGGAGCACAGGCTCCGGACGCGCAGGCCCAGCGGCCATGGCTCACGGGCCCAGCCACTCCGCGGCATGTGGGATCCTCCCAGACCGGGGCACGAACCCATGTCCCCTGCATCGGCAGGTGGACTCTCAACCACTGTGCCACCAGGGAAGCCCTCCTCTGAAATTATTTATTTATATATTTACACATTCACTTGTTGTCCTCCCCCACCCCTGCCCCACAAGGTATCTCATCTGATTAGTTTGTCCCTATATTCCCAACACCTAATACAACATCTGGCACATTTGAAGCACTCAGTAAATATTTGTGACTATAAAAATATTAAATAAGTGAATGGAAGTGTGAAGAAAAGGAGGAGGTAGAGAGAAGAAAGCCTATTCTCTCTTATAATCAAATAAAAAATGTATATCACATAATGTCTTTATGTTGGCTACAATATTGCCCCCATTTATTAATACACTTCATGTTATAGACCTTACAAATGGCAAAGTATTCCTTGTGGGTTTTGTGCTAAGAATACAAATTCAGTACGTCAGGCCATCTCCATTTTACATAGGAAAATAAGGCTCACAGGAAGCAGATAACTTCCTCGCGCTTACTCTGCTTTTAAGTGACAGTCTGACCTGACCTTGAATCCACATCTCTTGAGTTTGAGTCTGGTGGTCTTTTCGTACACTGTGCTAGTTCTCTATGATACCATAGGGACTGATGTTGTCACGTAATGACGATATCATTGTCAAGAAGCAGCACATAACCAAATGGATCAGATAAAATTAGAAGTGGTCCTGCATTTTGATAACTCGAGTCTTTGCCCATTTTTAGAATCACAATCAGATTTATTAATATCTTCTGGCTCTGATATGTTTTAAGTAACTTTCTTTAATTTACATACCTATTTATCAGACTGACCACTGGCTGTGTAACTGGGAATACAAGCAATCTCACTGGGAACACGCTCCTTTAAAAATTTTTAACTAATTGTACAGTCTCTGGGGCTTTATAATCTCTGAGAAGCCTGAATTAACAGTGGGTTCCAATATGTTCACAACCACAGCACTTTCCACAGCATTCACAGCAAGGTGAGGGGTTGTGAGCCATTTCCACCTGGGTATATTTCTGGCACAGCCGTATCTTCCTACTAAACTGTATACTTCTTGGAACCAAGGCTAGATTTTGCATCGAGGAGATGTTTCTGGCATAGCTGTACGGAAGAGGACCCATGGTGCACCGGCTCTTTCTGCAATAGTCTGCTGCCATGTCAGTCTACCCGTGGCAACAGTAATGCACACTTAGCAGAGGTGGTGCTTCAAGGGGTGGGGGTGATGAACTCCTCTCAGGGACTCTGTATCCCGGAAGTCGCACAATTGACATTTTGCTTTGGAATTCTTTGCCTTTACTTACTTCACTTTCTTACTTTGCCTCTACTTACTTCATTGTACTGTGTGTGTGTTGGGAGTGGGGCAGAGATACAATATCTAGTCTTAGTTCTAAGAAGTATACAGTTTATAGGAAGATATCGAACTTATTTTCAAACAACTATAATGGAAATTAGAATTTGGGATAGATGTAGCCTAGAATGTATGGTTTAAACCTTGCTCCCTGGAGTCAGGCAGGCTTGGAGTTAGGCTGAGATTATTACTTATTAGGTAGGTTGTTTTAGACAGCATACTTAAGCTCCGTGAGACTTGATTTCCTCATCTGGAACATTGGGGTAACAATAACCATACGTGTCATTTCACCCAATTGCATTCATGATACATTTCTGTAAATGGACTCACACAGTTCTTGGCACGTAGTAAGTGCTTGATAAATGTTAGCCTTTATATAATTGTTATATAATTTGTATATGAAATGTAAAATGGTTTCAGTTCCTTCTGCTCTTCATAAGTGACTGCATTTTGCATTAAGGAAATACCATTAGTAAAGTTGGAAAGGGGGAAAGTTCAGGGTGTGTGGGGAAGTGGCCATTCCCAGTTTGGCCAGATTCTGTGATCTGTGTGGAGAAGTCTTGAAATATAAGAGATAAATCAGGGAGGGTTAATTAAGGTGAAGCTTGAAGAGTTTTGAGTGACAAATCTATATTTAAATCAACACTTGTGGGTAGGTAGTGAAGGAGCATACTGTTTAAAAGGGAGTTCTGGAGCCAAACTACCGAAGTTCACACCCCAGCTCCACTGTTCACTGCTACATGATGTTGGACAAATTATATAATTTCTATTTGCCTCAGTTTGCTCATGTGTAATAATTTTACCAACATCATAGGCTTCTTGTGAACATTATGAGATATTACAAGTTCATTATTACCTGAGAGCCTGGTAAAACACTAAATAAATGATAGCTATTATTGTATTATTATTGTTATTATTATTTGAACAGAACTGAATAGTTGATTTGCAAGTAGCAGAAACAAAAGACAGCCCTTTCGGTGTTATTTTATAACTAAAATGGGCATGGTGATAAATTTTGAGTAAGACAGCCGTGAAAAGTGACATTTTAAACCTCTTCTCCAACCCCCAAAGATTTGGTTTTTCTCCAAGAGTTTCCTGACCACTTATGCAGTCAGTTTCTAGCTGGAGGTGACTTTAAGAATTTCTATGCAAAGTGGCATGTACATATGCAATTTACATATACTGACATGCCATTGGCTGCTTGTAGTTTATGGATCTATCAGTATAGTATAGGTAGTAAATCTATGCCTGAAAAGCTAATCTATTCAATTAGTTTTTGCAAATTGAATATTTTAAGCAAAAAAAAAGGAGAAGTCTTTGTTTAGAAAAATGCTGTCGTTAATTTATTTTTAAAATGTAAGAGACCACTACCCCATTTGTCATCTTTCTATTTTATTTTATTTTTTTATTTTATTTTTATTTTTTTGTCATCTTTCTAAATCCAAGTGTCCATTTATTTGGGTGGGCAAAAGTCTGCGTAAATAGTTTCTAGTAAATAACATTATGCAGAGAGCTACCGAAAGCCAAATCAGAGTTCATCTTGATTTTCTTTTTCTTTTCTGCCTTTTTAGAAAATCTACAAATATTTCAACCTGCCATTATTAATTTTCAGTGTGTCAGTTTTCTTTAGGTGCAAACATTGGACAGGTGGCCTAATGCTTTTCATGAAAACTTAAAGTGGATGAATAATAAATAGGAAATGTCACTTCCCTAGAAAAACTAAAAGAGCCAAGAGCGTTCACCTTTGATTGGTACAGGCTAGGGTGACGATTGGCATCTGCAGTCTCAGAGGTGAATTTTTCTCTCAGTGGGGTTCAACCAGATCACAAAGAATCATTCTACTGAGTTCTTTGGATTTCAGGGTGTTAGTGAGGCTCACGTCAGAAAACCATGATGGAACATTTTGCTGGAAAAGACATGCAACTAGATCATGCTACATTACGCAAGTCTCAGAGCGAAGGCTGAGTGTCCGGGAAGTTTCATCCATCTGGAGCTATCTCTAACTCTGATTACAGAATGGCTGTCACAGCCTAGAGCAGGTTCTTTTTTCTCATCTTCTTTTGTCTTGTTTTACTCCTCCCCCATCTCCCCCCACCCCCTTGTTCTCCCTCTTTTCCGTCCTCACTTGGAGTTGATGTCTCTACTGTTAGGAACTCATTTGGCCAATGACCAATTGGAGCTCAATAGGTCATTTTTATGACCTATTGTTTAAAGCCAGACCTGCTTGGAGCCATTTCTAATTCTCTTAATAAAGAGAATGGAGTTAAGAGTATTGTAATTTAGATGTATCCATTTGGGAAGGGTTCACAGCTCCATCCAGGATATCTTATGCTTGAAGATCCATGGTCATCTCGCCATGTCCCCCTCTGAACCCCCTTTCATTGTTATCCCCA
Source organism: Leucopleurus acutus (assembly GCF_964270905.1). Taxonomy (NCBI): domain Eukaryota; kingdom Metazoa; phylum Chordata; class Mammalia; order Artiodactyla; family Delphinidae; genus Leucopleurus; species Leucopleurus acutus. The sequence continues at coordinate 55,524,452 of NC_139145.1, read as the reverse complement.
AGTCAGCATATTATCTCCTTGTACCCTACCACTTACAGGTATTACATATTTACACAATATATAATTATATATTACAGAAAGATGTCATATATCACTTCTCTTCTAGTCATGTAATATTGGAATCTGGGGATCAATATACTTTTTTTTATTATAATAATCCTCAAACCTCTATAAAAATAGTGAGAGTAGTGTAATGAACCCCATTTCAGGGACTAGGATATTTTCTGTGCTCATAATCCCCGGCATTGTCACTCGCACAAAACTGGTGTTTTATACAAATTTCTTCATCAAGATGGTTGTCTATTTATCAAATTTATTTCCTTTTTCAAAAATAGGGAAAAACTTTGTATAATTTCAGTACTTGGAATCCCTCTTCCCTTTTTTTTTTTTTTTTTTGGTTCAAAAATGAACTTGTTGCACACATGTGGCTATAGAAAATAATAGAATCTTTTTTTTTTTTTTTTTTTTTAAAGAGGACCATTTGGGCATCTTTTTGTAGTTTTCTCAAGATGTTATACCTGTTGAGTGGAGAGGAACTTATAACAGGCTTTTTCCTCCCCTAAAAATCTGTCTTTTATTACATGTTGAGATGGTGGCTCTTTGAAGGTACTTGACCCTGAGAGATTAAATGCCTCTCAAAGAGGGGGAAAATACATCTACTGATACCAAATTAAATGCTAATGAAATCTGGAAGCATGTTTTATACTTAGAGCTTTAAAAAACTGTTGTTTCATGTAAAGGTCTCTGGGGTTTTTATTCAGAGATTAAAAAAAGGATTGTTGTCGGCTGTGTTTTAACTAAATCACCATTGATCTCACCTGTGACTCAGGGACCACGTAGGCAGTTGATTGTGGGCATCTCTAGGGTAACGATTTGTTCCCTATGGACCTGTGTATCTAAGGCCTGGGTAGGTCTCTGCACAAAACCTATATGGTTGGCAAATGCATATACTAACACTCACCACATTATCTGGAAAGTGCTTTCCTTGAGAGTAAGAGGGCAACCCAACCAGAAGAACTTTTTCCTCTTTGAATGTGTTGACTCTTGCTGCAACTAATTTCTGATGTTGAAGGAACAGACCAAATAACTTTTGACTTTGGAAAAAGTGTAGCTCCTGGAGCTCAGTGAATTCAATTCTAAAATCACTTCATTTTGCTTCAGACAATGGAGGGACATATAAATCTATCAACATTTAGCAAAGAGGACACCCTACACAAATCATAGGTCTCTGAGCAAATAAAAACCTTAGAGAATGTCTGACTCTTTCACAGATGATAGAGATTTGGAGAAATTAAGTGATTTACCTGAGGTCATCCAGATAATTATTGGCAGAAGTAGATCTCTAGAATTGAGTTCCTGGCTCATTTACAATCACCCAGGGAGATAATAATGCTGTATATGCCAGGCCTGTACTTCATCCATTTTTTGCTTCCACAAGTTGTACTGGGATGCTTTCAAACCTCCACTGGATAAAATGAGATTACGGTCATTATGTTGCTATTGTCTGGGTTTGAATCCAGGCATTTCAGACCTAGATGCCCCCTTTCTCAAACTCTGTGCTTCACTGACCAGGAATTATCTGTGGGAATAGGTACAGCCTTATTTAGACAGAAGAAAAAAGTGCAATGGTGGTTCTTTGCAGAGATATGAACATCGCATTCTACATTCTGTGTATCTGTTCTATCACATTCTTCCTACGATTTGCAGTCTAAAAGCAAAGAAACTCTTCAGTTACTCTAAGTGCTATGATCTCGATCAAAACAGCTGACTTCTGTGGACCTCTTTTTTCCCACTTGAAAAAAAAACACAAATGATCAGGGAGATTGCAAAGTCTTGTGCTAAGAGAAAGATTGTCAGAGTATCAGTTGGCGGTAAATCTCTTCAGGGTTCTGTGCGAGGGCTTTCTCTAGTTGTGGCAAGCGGGGGACACTCTTCATCACGGTGTGCAGGCCTCTCACTATCGCGGCCTCTGTTGTTGCGGAGCACGGGCTCCAGACGCGCAGGCTCAGCAGCCATGGCTCACGGGCCCAGTTGCTCCGCAGCATGTGGGATCTTCCCAGACCAGGGCTCGAACCCATGTCCCCTGCATTGGCAGGCAGATTCTGAACCACTGCGCCACCAGGGAAGCCCAGGAACCCCTTCTTAATGACACTACAAAAGCAACAAGAAGTCCTGAGAGGTATAATGACCAAAATGGGAAGTTTTGGGGTCATTCATCATGCTGCTAAAGGAAAATCATTATTTACTAGAATTTTAGGACTTTAACGCTACTGCGTGTGAAGAATATGAGCCATCAATGGGATTATATATATTAGGTGAAACAAAAGCTCAGGGAATGGGTGTGATCAGCATCTTCCATACAGAACTTGAGAAGGTGTTTATTGACATCTTAAAATCTCTAAGCTATTAACAGTCTTTTTGACTGGGGAGTAGTGAGAGATCAGAATATGCAAGGTGACCAGTGTGGCAAAAATTTTGCCTTTTGTAAAGGAATATGTAGATCATAATCACTAAGATTTTTTTGTATCTTGTTATCATTCTACTTTTGTTTGAGTTATTTATATATGTATCTGCATCCCTCCCAAATCGTAAGTTCTTAGAGGGCAGAGGTGTGTGTATTATTTACCCATATCCCCCAAAGTACAATATTGAACAATTGAATTCAAGGAATTGTTTTTATTCTAAAACATTCCTGCCATCACCACAGCAGAGGAGCCTCAATTTCAGAGAACTATAGGAAAAACTTTTTTATAAATTTGCATGAATCATAAGACTAAGCATTTTTTATCTGCCAGGTAAGACCAGTGCAACTGAGGACGCCTATGGCTAGTGAATCACTAAGACAAATATATTTGTTTCAAGTTTGCAAATCCTAAAATTGTTTCAAAAAACCATTTCTCTTCTCTTCGTCCCATGGAGTAATCAGCAGAAGTTGAGGCATAGTTTCTTGTTAGACTCTTGGAAATCAGCTTATCATGATGAATTGTGCAGTATTTGAGGCCACCAATTTCACCTGGGATGCCACAGCATCATCTGTCAGCCCCCCCAAGCTGGAAGAGCTCTGTAAGACCTAGATTTCTTGGGGATGTTTAGATAATCTGTAACCACGTTTTCGCTTTGACTGTATGTACATCTCTGTTAATTCATTGAGCTATACTCCAATGTTTCAATTTCACCAACATTTATACTATTTAAGACTATTCATTCTTTTATGTATCAAACAGAATATTTTCTTTTTTTTTAAACATCTTTATTGGAGTTTAATTGCTTTACAATGGTGTCTTAGTTTCTGCTGTATAATAGAGTGAATCAGCTCTACGTATACAGATATCCCCATATACCTTCCCTCTTGTGTCTCCCTCCCACCCTCCCTATCCCACCCCTCTAGGTGGACACAAAGCCCCGAGCTGATCTCCCTGTGCTATGTGGCTGCTTCCCACTAGCTATCTATTTTACGTTTGGAAGTGTATATATGTCCATGCTACTCTCTCACTTGGTCTCAGCTTACCCTTCCCCCTCCCCATGTCCTCAAGTCCATTCTCTACGGCTGCGTCTTTATTCCTGTCCTGCCTCTAGTTTCTTCAGAACCATTTTTTTTTTTAGATTCCATATATATGTGTTAGCATACGGTACTTGTTTTTCTCTTTCTGACTTACTTCACTCGGTATGACAATCTCTAGGTCAATCCACCTTGCTACAAATAATTCAGTTTCGTTCCTTTTTATGGCTGAGTAATATTCCATTGTATATATGTAACACATCTTCTTTATCCATTCAGCTGTCGATGGACACTTAGGTTACTTCCATGTCCTGGCTATTGTAAATAGAGCTGCAATGAACATTGTGGTACATGACTCTTTTTTATTTTTGAATTTTATTTACTTTTTTATGCAGCAGGGTCTTATTAGTTATCCATTTTATACACATCAGTGTATACATGTCAATCCCAATCTCCCAATTCATCCCACCACCACCGCCACCCCTCTGCCACTTTCCTCCCTTGTTGTCCATATGTTTGTTCTCTACATCTGTGTCTCTGCTTCTGCCCTGCAAACCGATTCATCTGTACCATTTTGCTAGGTTCCACATATATGCGTTAATATACAATATTTGTTTTTCTCTTTCTGACTTACTTTACTCTGTATGACAGTCTCTAGATCCATCCACATCTCTACAAATGACCCAGATTCTTTCCTTTTTATGGCTGAGTAATATTCCATTGTATATATGTGCCACATCTTCTTTATCCATTCGTCTGTCGATGGGCATTTAGGTTGCTTCCATGACTTGGCTTTGTAAATAGTGCTGCGATGAACATTGGGGTGCATGCGTCTTTTTGAATTATGGTTTTCTCTGGGTATATGCCCAGTAGTGGGATTGCTGGGTCATATGGTAGTTCTATTTTTAGTTTTTTAAGGAACCTCCATACTGTTCTCCATAGTGGCTGTATCAATTTACATTCCCACCAACAGTGCAAGAGGGTTCCCTTTTCTCCACACCCTCTCCAGCATTTGTTGTTTGTACATTTTCTGATGATGCCCATTCTGACTGGTGTGAGGTGATACCTCATTATAGTTTTGATTTGCATTTCTCTAATAATTAGTGATGTTGAGCAGCTTTTCATGTGCTTTTTGGCCATCTGTATGTCTTCTTTGGAGAAATGTCTATTTAACTCTTCTGCCCATTTTTTGATTGGGTTGTTTGTTTTTTTAATATTGAGCTGCATGAGCTGTGTATATATTTTGGAGATTAATCCTTTGTCCCTTGATTCATTTGCAAATATTTTCTCCCATTCTGAGGGTTGTCTTTTCATCTTGTTTGTAGTTTCCTTTGCTTTGCAAAACCTTCTAAGTTTCATTAGGTCCCATTTGTTTATTTTTGTTTTTATTTCCATTACTCTAGGAGGTGGATCAAAAAAGATCTTGCTGTGATTTATGTCAAAGAGTGTTCTTCCTCCGTTTTCCTCTAAGAGTTTTATAATGTCCAGTCTTACATTTAGGTCTCTAATCTATTTTGAGTTTATTTTTGTGCAAGGTGTTAGGGAGTGTTCTAATTTTATTCTTTTGCATGTAGCTGTCCAGTTTTCCAGCACCACTTATTGAAGAGACTGTCTTTTCTCCATTGTATATCCTTGCCTCCTTTATCATAGATTAGTTGACCATAGGTGCGTGGGTTTATTTGTGGGCTTTCTGTCCTGTTCCATTGATCTATATTTCTGTTTCTGTGCCACTACCATATTGTCTTGATTACTGTAGCTTTGTAGTATAGTCTGAAGTCAGGGAGCCTGATTCCTCCAGCTCTGTTTCTTTCCCTCAAGACTGCTTTGGCTATTCGGGGTCTTTTGTGTCTCCATATAAATTTTAAGACTTTTTGTTCTAGTTCTGTAAAAACTGCCATTCGTAATTTGATAAGGATTGCATTGAATCTGTAGATTGCTTTGGGTAGTATAGTCATTTTCACAATATTGATTCTTCCAATCCAAGAACATTGTGTATCTCCCCATCTGTTTGTATCATCTTTAATTTCTTTCAACAGTGTCTTATAGTTTTCTGCATACAGGCCTTTTGTCTCCCTAGGTATGTTTATTCCTAGGTATTTTATTCTTTTTGTTGCAATGGTAAACGGGAGTGTTTCCTTAATTTCTCTTTCAGAGTTTTCATTATTAGTGTATAGGAATGCAAGACATTTCTGTGCATTCATTTTGTAAATGGTAAAGTTTCCAGCAACTTTACCAAATTCATTGATTAGCTCTAGTAGTTTTCTGCTAGCATCTTTAGGATTCTCTATGTATAGTATCATGTCATCTGCAAACAGTGACAGTTTTACTTCTTCTTTTCCAATTTGTATTCCTTTTATTTCTTTTTTTTTTTTTTTTTTTGCAGTACGCGGGCCTCTCACTGTTGTGGCCTCTCCCGTTGCGGAGCACAGGCTCCGGACGCTCAGGTTCAGCAGCCATGGCGCACGGGCCAAGCCGCTCCGCGGCATGTGGGATCTTCCCAGACCGGGGCACGAACCCTTGTCCCCTGCATCGGCAGGCGGACTCGCAACCACTGCGCCACCAGGGAAGCCCCTTTTATTTCTTTTTCTTCTCTGTTTGCTGTGGCTAGACCTTCCAAAACTATGTTGAATAATAGTGATGAGAGGAGACATCCTTGTCTTGTTCCTGATCTTAGAGGAAATGCTTTCAGTTTTTCACCATTGAGAATGATGTTTGCTGTGGCTTTGTCATATATGGACTTTATTATGGTGCAGTAGGTTCCCTCTATGGCCACTTTCTGGAGAGTTTTTTTTATCATAAATGGGTGTTGAATTTTGTCAAAAGCTTTTTCTGCATTTATTGAGATGATCTTATGGTTTTTATCCTTCAATTTGTTAGTATTGTTTATTACATTTATTGATTTGCATATATTGAAGAATCCTTGCATTTCTTGGATAAACTCCACTTGGTCATGGTGTATGATCCTTTTAATGTATTGTTGGATTCTGTTTGCTAGTATTTTGTTGAAGATTTTTGCATCTGTGTTCATCACTGATATTGGCCTGTAGTTTTCGTTTTGTGACATCTTTGTCTGGTTTTGGTATCAGGGTGATTGTGGCCTTGTAGAATGAGTTTGGGTGTCTTCCTCCCTCTGTTATATTTTGGAAGAGTTTGAGAAGGATAGGTGTTAGCTCTTCTCTAAACGTTTGATAGAAGTCGCCTGTGAAGCCATCTGCACATGCGCTTTTGAGTGTTGGAAGATTTTTAATCACAGTCTCTATTTCAGTGCTTGTGATTGGTCTGTTCATATTTTCTATTTCTTCCTGGTTCAGTCTTGGCAGACTGTGCTTTTCTTAGTATTGTCCATTTCTTCCAGGTTGTCCATTTTTTTGGCATATAGTTGCTTGTAGTAATCTCTCATGATCCTTTGTATTTCGGCAGTGTCAGTTGTTTCTTCTCCTTTTTCATTTCTAATTCTATTGATTTGTGTTTTCCTTTTTTCCTGAGGAGTCTGGGTCATGGTTTATCAATTTTGTTTATCTTCTCAAAGAACCAGCGTTTAGTTTTATTGATCTTTGCTATCTTTTCCTTCATTTCTTTGTCATTTATTTCTGATCTGCTCTTTATGATTTCTTTCCTTCTGCTAATTTTGGGGTGTTTTTTGTTCTTCTTTCTCTAATTGCTTTAGGTGTAAGGTTAGGTTGTTTATTTAAGATGTTTCTTGAAGTAGGATTGTATTGCTATAAACTTCCCTCTTAGAACTTCTTTTGCTGCATCCCATAAGTTTGGGGTTGTCGTGTTTTCATTGTCATTTGTTTGTAGGTATTTTTTGATTTCCTCTCTGATTTCCTCAGTGATCTCTTGGTTATTTAGTAGCCTATTATTTAGCCTCCATGTGTTTGTACTTTTTACAGATATTTTCCTGTAATTGATGGTATCTAGTTGCATAGCATTGTGGTCAGAAAAGATAGTTGATACAATTTCAATTTTCTTAAATTTACCAAGGCTTGATTTATGACCCAAGGTGTGATCTATCCTGGAGAATATTCCATGAGCACTTGAGAAGAAAGTGTATTCTGTTGTTTTTGGATGGAATGTCCTATAAATATCAATTAAGTCCATCTTGTTTAATGTGTCACTTAAAGCTTGTGTTTTTTTATTTATTTTCATTTTGTATGATCTGTCCAGTGGTGAAAGTGGGGTGTTAAAATCCCTACTTTTTTGTGTTACTGTTCATATCCCCTTTTATGGGTGTTAGCATTTGCCTTATGTATTGAGGTGCTCCTATGTTGGGTGCATAAATATTTACAATTGTATATCTTCTTCTTGGATTGATCTGTTGATCATTATGTCGTGTCCTTCTTTATCTGTTTTAATAGTCTTTATTTAAAGTCTGTTTTGTCAGATATGAGACTTGCTACTCCAGCTTACTTTTGATTTCCATTTGTATGGAATATCTCTTTCCATCCCCCCACTTTCAGTCTGTATGTGTCCCTAGGTCTGAAGTGGGTCCCTTGTAGACAGCATATGTATGGGTCTTGTTTTTGTATCCATTTAGCCAGTCTGTGTCTTTTGGTTGGAGCATTTAATCCATTTACATTTAAGGTAATTATCGATATGTATGTTCCTATTACCATTTTCCTAATTGTTTTGCGTTTGTTGTTGTACGTCTTCTCTTTCTCTTGTGTTTCCTGCCTAGAGAATTTCCTGTAGCATTTGTTGTAAAGCTGGTTTGGTGGTGCTGAATTGTCTTAGCTTTTCTGTAAAGGTTTTAATTTCTCTGTTGAATCTGAATGAGATCCTTGCTGGGTAGAGTTATCTTGGTTGTAGGTTTTTCCCTTTCATCACTTTAAATATGTCCTGCCACGCCCTCCTGGCTTGCAGAGTTTCTGCTGAAAAATCAGGTGTTAACCTTATGGGGATTCCCTTATATGTTATGTGTTGCTCTTCCCTTGCTGCTTTTAATATTTTTTCTTTGTATTTAATTTTTGATAGTTTGATTTATATGTGTCTTGGCGTGTTTCTCCTTGGATTTTTCCTGTATGGGACTCTCTGAGCTTCCTGGACTTGTCTATTTCCTTTCCAATATTAGCGAAGTTTTCAACTATAATCTCTTCAAATATTTTGTCAGACTCTTTCTTTTCCTCTTCTTTTGGGAACCCTATAATTTGAATGATGGTGCATTTAATGTTGACCCAGATGTCTCTGAGACTGTCCTAAATTCTTTTTTCTTTATTCTGCTCTGCAGTAGTTATTTCCACCATTTTATCTTCCAGGTCACTTATCTGTTCTTCTGCCTTAGTTATTCTGCTATTGATTCCTTCTAGAGAATTTTTGATTCCATTTATTGTGTTGTTCATCATCGTTTGTTTGCTCTTTAGTTCTTCTAGGTCCTTGCTATACGTTTCTTGTATTTTCTCCATTCTATTTCCAAGATTTTGGATCATCTTTACTATCATTACTCTGAATTCTTTTTCAGGTAGACTGCCTATTTCCTCTTCATTTGGTCTGGTGGATTTTTACCTTGCTTCTTCATCTGCTGTGTATCTCTCTGTCTTTTGTCTTGACAGTTTCACAATTCATGTCTTATCTTTGAGTCTGTATTTACCTTGCTGAAAGAGATCATTACCCTCAGAAAATGTACTATCCTATTGGTATTATTTCTTAAGTAACTATTAATACCATTTTTATAAACGGATATAATTAACTCATAGACTGGCAGCTTTCTTTGAAATTCTCTCTCTTTTCTCTTTCCTAAACTTACTCTCGTCTCTGACTGTACCTTGTAAACATCTGTCAAGAATTGATGAAATGACCTCATTTGCGTCCCAGTCAGCTCAGCAACAAAGACTGTCATGCTTAGGACCTGACATCACTGAAGGGTAAAAATGAACAAACTAAAGAAACATTCTAGAAGGAAAACGTCACAAGCAAATCCCCCTAAAGATTCCCTTTACACAAAGCTGGGATTTTAGGACAGAAATGGTGAAGGAAAATAATTGCTAGAATAATAACTTATATGTGTGATTAAAACACTTGATGTCTTGAAAGGAGGGAGTTTTCTTAGAAGATTAATTTGAAAAATAATATGCTGGAGGCTGCCCTTAGGTGTCCTCAAGCCTGCCTACTCCCTCTCTGCTTCTGTAAAAGGGTAAAATTTGACCCAACATACTACCTCATCCTTTGTACCTCTCTGCAGAAATTCTTTCATCCAGAGATTTCAAAGTGTTTTACAAATGTAAATTAACAGGCCTCCTCACTTCTCTCCATAGAGATGGTTCATTTAAGTAACACAGAAACTTACCTAAATGGCTTACTCAAGCTCACCTGGGAAGTCCTTTGTATAATCTGGAAATGGATATTCAAAGTGTAAAAATACCTTGCAGCCTCACTGCAGATGCAGACTCATTTCATCCCTTGGCAGGTACTACTGAAGGGATGAATCATCTTCTTCTTCCGTCTTTACGGGGAGGCTTCTACTAGTTGGCCTTTTCTCAGCCTCACCGAAACCCCACATGTCTGGAAATCCAGACTTCAGCCCTCCTCTTTCCTAGCTCTTCTGTTCCCAAAGCTGAGTGAGGACAGAACATGACTATTTTTTAAGATCTAAAATGAATTACTTTGATTCAATAAGTACTTGACCCTGTTATGCCCCCAAACTTGTCTATTAATCAAGCTAACAAATGTTTATTTATTAAACACTTATTTCGTTACTGCTCACTGTGCTAGACACAGGGAACACTAGAGTCATGTTTCTCCCTTCGTGAGAAAGAAACAATAAACAAGAAACAGATACACTGAGTCAGTGCTACGAAGATGGCAAACAGGGTGAGCTGGATGAAGTGGGTAGGAATGGATGGATCACGGAAGGCCTCTGTAAGTGGTTGACATTTGAACTGAGGCCTGAAGCATGAGAATGAGTCAGACTTTTAAAGTACAGGAGGAAGAGTGCTCCAGGTAGTGGGAGCAGCTAAAGTGAAGACAAGAGCTCAGGTGGGAAAGAATTTGGCATATGGGAAGGTGGCCAAAGTTTAGTGAACAAGAGTGAGAAGAGCAGGCTATGTGGCTGCAGAGGAAGGGCAGAGCTTGTGGGCCCTGGGAAGCAGAGCGGATTTTATTCTGAGAGCAGTGATCAAACCGTGAAGGGTTTTAAGCAAGGCGGTAACATGATCCGGTTCATGTTTTGAAACTAGGGAATGTTGGAGAATATCCTTCCTCAGCGAACATTTTTATCTGTCTTTACATAAGATTCAACCAGGCAGCGCAGGTTTTCTCATGCCTTACACCCACTGAAAGAATATAAGTAGGAAACTGTATGTGTTCTTCCCACTTTAATCCTTACCACACCAGTTCCCTGAACACTCAGGAACACAAAGTAAAACATTGTTTTATAAAGGAAAGACCTACTTGCCTCTCTGGAGCTGATTCATCCATGGTTTCATTACTAATTAGCTCATCTTCTTGCCCTTGACACTGAGGAAACTGCAGTGTCCCTTTGATTTATCTATCATCCTCCCCTGTGATCCCAAAGCACACGGCACAGACCTTTTCACTTTGTATTGACATTATAAGTCATCCTTTGCCTCCATCTTCTGTTTGTGAGCTCTTTGACGGCTGCGAACTATGTTACTCACCTTTGTATTTCCAGCGTTATCACAGAGGAAGTTCCAGAGTAGGTGCTCAAAAAAGGATGGGCAGTTGAATGAACAATAATGGATCGTCCCACATCATGACACATTGGAGTGTCAAAGGGAATGCAATTAATGATTATGCTGGGGCAACAGTGTAAAGTTGGACTGGACACCCTCTGAACTGGGATGTATGGCCACCTTGATAATCATTGTAATGAATGTGAGAAGAACTGTGAACTCTCATTCTAGAGGTCTTTTATAAGGCACTGCTACTTCTTTTGCCCAAGCTGGCTTAGACCAATGGTTCTCAAAGCATGAGAGACATAATCATGCAGGAGATGTTTGTAGGTGGCAAGGGAATCAAGATTAAATAATATAGATTCACACTTTCATAGCAATTCGCTTTTCAATTTTACTTTAGCATTTCTACATAACAAATAGTAATAGAATACATGAATACTTTACCATTTCTAATTATTACAAAGAGAAACTCTCCGTTAGGTGTCAGATTATCTTTAACCCCCTCAAACCCCTGCTTATCTTCCTTTTTTTTAAAAATGGAAAGGAACAAACCTCAAGATCAGAGCCTTTGAACAAGAAATGATATTTGGCTGGAATTTAATGTTATGTTAGTTATATTTCCTTCTATGCTTTCCTTTCTTCATGGCAAATTATGCTCATTTACCAGTTAGGATTGGGATATAAAATTTTGTTTTCAATTAAACTTTTGAAGTAAAAAGTATAAGATTTAAAATATATATGCTGAAAGTCGTACATAGATTTTGACAAAAACCCATGAAACTAATGTACAAATGACTGACATTTAAGAAGCTGGATCAGACCAGTGATTCCCAACCTTGTTTCTGAGCCTACCTTGAAGATTCACACTTATTAGAAAATATTCAAGTGAAATTAATTTAAATTAAAGTAATTTAGAAAAATAAATGTGTATATATTACTTTTATTTATAATCTTTTTCTCATTATAAAAATTATGCATGCTTATTGTTGGAATATGATCCTGGAGAATACTTAAGTTAAAGATGAAAATTAAAAACAGAATATCACAATTTAGGAACAAATGCATGTAATATGTGAGGGGTTTTTTTTTAACTTTTATAAATATGATGATTTTGACTCTCAAAATGTTAATACATATGTAAATCTAAATTTACATAAAAGAAAAGGGTTATGGTTTTATTTATTAAAAACAATTAAAAATAGAATGGCTTTAAATATCATACCTTTCCTTATGTACTTAAAAGTTTAATTTGCTCAAAATTCATATACATTTAATATTGAGGACCATATTTACCAAGTAACTTAAGACACATCTTTACTAAATACAATTTCATACAATTTCAGTCACTTACAGTGAGATGAGTGAAGTTTCCTTTTGGAAATCGTGTATTTAAATCCCTGCTTTTCTTACTTGCCAGAGATGTACAATTTCCAGCTCTTTGCAAACTTACCTTCCTACTATGGAGGAATAAAAACATAGCAGACTGAATTGTGTTCTGATTTTCAGTGAGAGGAGATGGCTTGGAATCTATTGCTATACCAAACCAACAGGTATAGGGAGATAATTATCTACTTATAAGAATGCTATAGGTGTCAGAAGTGTCTGTTTACATTTTTTTTCCAAAGCAGAACATCAGCACGGAGTAACATTATTACCTTAATCACAAGCAGGCAAGATGGTTTCAACAACAACAACAAGCAGAACAATAACCACGCCACACCAATGTGATAACCTGCTGTTCCACTGATAGTTTCCTTCCCCCCCACCCTAAGGAGTTCTCTATTCAGATAGACAATGCCTGTACCACCACTTGATTTTGATGTTATGAGGTGAGAGTATGGGACTATACGAGCTTGTTATAGCACTTTGTCAGGAAACAGTGCAACTAAGAAGGTAACCCTTGATCTTGAAACAAACTCTTGTCCATTGCCACCAGCTCCACTCAAGATTAGTATAAATACTAATCATTTAAAGGCTATATATAGTCTCCACAAAGACTGGGAATCCATGAAGTTATCCTCTGTGCTGGAAACAGTTGTTGGTTCCTAGAAAACTCTTTAATATTGTTGAATGAATGTACCATCACCATAATAGCTACCGTTCCTAAATAGCTAAGATGTATTAGGTGCTGTGATTTACTATAATAGTTCCAGTTCTCACAAAGACTCTAAATTGTAGTTGTTGTTATCTGTATTGTCACATTGAAGAAACGAGTTCAGAAGTGTTAAGTCCACCCAGTGATGGGAGTAGAATTCAAAGCTAGATTTATCGGATGCCAGTGCTTCAAGTGTTTCTCCTACAGAATGCAAAAGAGTTACATGACCTCAAAAAGGGCTTCATATATGAAAAAGGAAAACTACAATGGTGTAGATTCAAATTCTTTTGTATGGTCTGACGACAGTGACATTGTTTTAAAAAAAGAAAAGAAAAAAGAATCCATGTACGTTCCTGGGACTGTGAAATAGATTTTTTTTTAATGAGTTGACTCTAAAGGGTTGGGAGGAACCTTTGGGGACCGACAGACATACGGTTTAGGCTCCATTTGGAAAACAACTGTATATGTATACGTATATGTATAGGGGTCCATTGTCTTACTCTTCTTTTGCTACTGTCTAATCTCTCCTCACCAGTCTGTCAGACCGGGCAGGGCTCAACCACTGCGCCACCAGGGAAGCCCCAGAGGGACATCTTGATTGGATACCTTCTTCCCATCCTTTGCTTCTTTCTCTTTGGAAGCTGGGCTGCCTTTTGAGGCAAATGGGTAGCCATAACCAAAGAGAGCCCAGAATATCTTCAGAAGGGAACAGAGGGTGGCACCAAAACAGCCCTGCGGGAGATGAGGACATCAAGAAGATTTGTTCACCAGAGTCTGCAGTTTCCTGCAGCTTTATAAATAATTCACTTGGGTAATGTTTTACCAAAAACTGCACAATCGCTTCAAAGGCCTGAGAATCCAACGGGCTTTAAAAAAAATCTTAATAAAAGAATATCAAGGCTTTGACCTGACACCGTTCCCCACCTCAGTAAGTTTTTTTTTTCCCTCTTGGGGAAAAAAATCTGTAACAGAAAAATGAATGTATTGTAATTGCCCACCTAGTGTGTAAAATTTCAGCTTCTGTGTCATGCTTAACAGGCAGTGTGCACAAAGCATAATCCCAGCTGAGGACTCAAGGTTTCTAGTTGTTGTTTCTTTTTAACAGCCAGCGGTTGGATGCTGTGCTTATCTCTGGGAAGAAGTGATTGAATCAATTCTTTATTTAATCTCTCTGCTGACTTATATTCCCTGTTCTACAACAATGATATTTTAGTCCATCTCCTCCTTATTAAGTATGAATTTCCCCCATAGAATTTTAATCCACTGATTTGTGTTTCTTGACATACGTACTTGGCATGCACTCATCGTAAAATCTGTTTCTCTGGTCACAAGGTGAGCCATGCAAGAAAATGTGGATGATTCATGAAACTCGTCATCACTCCCAAGGAGAGATTTTAAGCATTTGCCAAAGATGGTGGATCCTCAGAGAAGGATAAGATTGACTTAGTGGCAAAAGTGTGGGCTCTGGTCAGGCGGCCTGGTTTGAATCGAAGCTACACCACATATGAGCTGCATGACATTGAATACCTTCTTTAAATCTTCTGTGTCCCAGCTTCCTTGCTTATTAACTGTAGACAATTGCTCCTGCCTAAGAAGGTTACTGTGAGGGTTAAGTAAGTTAATAAATGGAAGGCGTTTAGGGCAGGGCTGGTCCACAGGAAGCACTTTAAAATGCTAGCTGCTCTCAGTTATCCTGTCTTGTCTTAACACATGTGCTGTATGAGGCTCTTCTACCTGACATGCAGAAGGCATGCAACAAATACTAATTGAACAAATGAATGGGTGCTTCCTAGAGTTTCCATCCCGAAGCTATGGCTGTATCTGTTTCTGTGTATTTCATCCTGCTTTCCATCACTGTACATTGTTTTTAATGGGTCATTGCTGTCCTTCTCACATACCCTTGATTCTCCACACAAGATTCCCACGGGCAATGAGCCTGGCCAGTGGAGAGGCAGTTTGTCAAAGTAGATGCCATTCTTTCCCTCAAGTGACAAATCTGTAGTGATCCATTTAAGCTAACATGACTCCGAGTGTTTACTTTTCTACTTGTTAACAGGTATCTCTCTGAACTGTTAAAATGTTAAAAGATAAACGGAGGCATATTTTAAGAGTTTATCTGAGCAGAAATCAATGTGAATCAGGCACTATCCGATCTAGCAGATAGAAAGGAGTTCTGAGGAGCGATACAAAATGAAAGACTTTTATAGCCAAAAGGAAGCAGGAAAAAAGAAGTTACACTAGACAAAAAAGTGGGTTGGTTATTGCAAGGTCACTTTTCTTCAGGGGATGGCAGGGGTCTGTCAAGCAGATGACTTAACGAGTGCTGATCCAGCAATTTCTGACTGACGGGTTTAAGATTCCATTTCTGGGAGAGCTAAAACTGTAATTAAGTCTTAGCTTGGTAACATGGGGCTTAGCTTAAGCAGCTCCATTTGCGGCCTGTTGTCTTGTTTTTAACAATTCCCCCTTTAGATCAGACTCTCAGCCTAACTGAGAGAGACTCTATCAGAAATTTAAGGCATTAGCTCTACTCCCAGCTACCACTCTGGAGTTCTTGCAGTTTTTGCCAAATCTCTGTGTGGTGTTCACAGATCATGACTTTAGGTTCACATTCTTTACATTGGTCATTCCTCTTCCAAAGTTCTCTTCTTGAGGAGACTGATTATGTGCTTGGTGGCTAGTGGCTATGAACATGCATTTAAGTCTTTTCAGAAAATACAGCACAGCAGGGAGACTACTATGATTATTATAACCAGGATAATTCCCAATGTCTGGAGTGCACTTTGGAGCCATGGTCCCCAAGGTCCAAACCAGTCAGTATCAAAATAAGTCAAAAAAAGACCTGGTTGAAGGAGTAACTTTCTCAAGCCAACTGGCTTGTTCAGTGAGCTCATGTAATGAAGTCTCAACTTCCTTGGAAGTGTTAATCCAAGTGCAGCAAGTGAAATTGGCCACAGCATAAACACCTCTATTCTCAGTTGAAAAATCATCAAGGGCTATCCTATTATCAAGAACTTTGGTCGGAGAGTCTAGGGATTTTTGCTGGGCAGCTAATTGCTTTTGCAGAAGATATTTGCCAGAGTTAAGGAACAGTGTCTTCCTGTGCATTAACAGAGAAAAAAAACGTAAGTAGCAAAAAAGAAAAGGAATGAAGGTTTCATTTTGGAAATGAAGATTTTTGGTCTGTGATCTTGGGAAAGCTGTTTATTTTGAGATGTTAACTGCTTTGGGGGAGGAACCTCCCTAATCAATTTTAATTTTAGATCTTTAGCTGTTGTGCAGTTCTAAGAGTCTGATGGAACCCTTTTTAATTGGGAGATATGGACCCAAGATTCAAGTATATGAAGTTTGGCTGCCGCCTGAATAGTGAGAAGGACGTGGTATGGTCCCTTCCAAGGAAGTTCAAAGTAGTTTTTGTTCTTAGTGATTTCAAATCAGAAGGGTGGGAGAAAATTGGAAACTTTGGTTTGGAGAATTAGCTAGGTATTTGAGGCAACAAGAAGAATTTAGGATTCAGTCCACTTTACAGGTATAGAGCAAAACCTTTAGGTGTATAATAAAACCTCAAAGATAATTAACAGGATTAGAATCAAATATCTGTGAAGATGCAAACATAATTTTTCCTCTGTAATCACCCCCATTTTTACCAAAGATCATCACAGTAAAACTCATAGGTTTGCATTAAATTTGGCCTGATTATTTACATAAGTGCAGCAAGAATAATGATGGACTATATAGGCTCTTTTTAAGTCTGTTTTGTTGGTGCTTTTCATTATGAATCTAAGATTGAACTCTTAAAAGCCTCTCAAAGCTAGGAAGTCAGGCCAAGGACTTGGCATCAGACTTGCCAGCAGACTTCACCTGCAATACCTGTAGATTTGGATGAATTCCTCTCTTCCCAAGGTCCCCTAAATATATTGAGGTTCCTGAGCCTGCCAGGAAGTGACCTTCCTTACTCACCTATGAAGGCTGCTAATAACCCTGTAAGCAAGGTACCAGGCCTGTTTTTTCAAGGGGCTTTTTTGACTCCATAAAGCCAACCTTAGTTCTTTAAAGCTGTCTGGTCATATCTGATTCTACACATATTCTCAAATATGGCATTCCACCTAAAGCCTTGGCAATATAACCAATGTTTCCAGTGGTGTCTCATTACAAGGAGAACAGATTCTTATTGAACTTATGCAGATACCTAACTATATTGCCATGAAAAAAAATACTCAAGAGTTTCTGAATTCTGGTGGATCAGGTAGTGCAAAAAGTAACTGTTTCATCTTTGTTTACAAAGGTATACTTTATCCAATTGCTGTAAGTCATAGATAGCTTAAGAAAAAAGGTTTCCTTAAATCTGGAAATATTAACCATTAAAGAACTATCAGTGTTTCAAATGAAAAGTTATAAAACTTATAATCATCCTCATCAGTTCATTCAATTACATGTGATTAATTATTTCAAAGTAGATTTAATTATATATATTGATTAGAATTCTTAACCTGCAGAATCCTAAATTCCTAGTGAAAACTGAGAGGTAAGCAATTGTGGATTGATTGTTACAATCGAATTCTGTGGATTGACAAATTTACAAATGCATTTCATAATTTCTATAAGTACATTCTTCTTCATAGTAAATTTTCCAGTGTTTCACAAGCCATGTTTACTAATATACCTAAATCTCTTTAGTTCCTCTGTAAAAGGAAGACAAAGTGGATAAACCTATGTTCAGTAGTTAATATTTCAGAATTTTATCTAAAATCATATAGATATTTAATGAATATCAATTATTTAATTTAGCTAAATATAACTTTAAGGTTTCAAGTTACCCAGAAGACTTTGGAACCTACTTAAAGTAGACATACTGTAAAGCATAATTGTTGAAAAGTTTATTTACAAGCTTTCACTTACATCTATTTAATTCATTTGTTCTTTTTTTATATAAATTTATTTGTTCATTTATTTGTTTGTTTTTTATTTTTGGCTGCGTTGGGTCCTCTCTGTTGCACACGGGCTTTCTCTAGTTTTGGCGAGGGGTGACCACTCTTCCTTGAAGTGCATGGGCTTCTCATTGTTGTGGCTTCTCTTATTGCAGAGCATGGGCTCTAGAGCACAGGCTCAGTAGTTGTGGTGCACAGGCCCAGCTGCTCCGTGGCATGTGGGATCCTCCCGGGCCAGGGATCAAACCCATGTTCCCACACTGGCAGGTTGATTCTTAACCACTGTGCCACCAGGGAAGCCCCAATTCATTTGTTCTTAACAATTACGTTTAGATTAGTCATGAAAATCTCACAAGACATTAAACAGCTAATTATCATCTTAAGTTATCTTTCTTGCTGACAGATTCTGTAATAGAGATAACATAAGCTTATTTAACTTTTAGTAAACTTAGGTAGAATAAAAGTATTATATTTAATGTTGATAACTCTAAAGACATGCCTGCTTTAATTAAATCAACAAACCTAAACTGGCTTTTATTTACTGAAGATTATCCTAGATCACATGGACTTGGAAAAAGTTTGGGTTAATTTCTATATTTCTGTGAGTAGACTTGATTTATATAATGCTTGTTTGCCTTTAAGCCAATTAAATAAAACTCTTTGCAAACTAGTTTTGGTAATACCATCTGAAGATAGAAAAACATCACACATCTATAACATATATACATAGATATACATAAACATAGAGCTAGACACAAAAAGAGATCTTACAGCTTTCATTTTAAGATTTTAGCCACGAGATGAGTATGATAATGCAAAGCCCACTAGTTTGTAAAAGAACAGTTGGATTCAAATTGTGTTTCTGACAGATGGAGTAAGTTGAGGTTACTTGCTCAGAGGGCTAAAGCTTTTTACTAATATTTGTGAAAGAAACTTTTAAGATGTTTCATAGGCCTAGTTTGCAAAATAGCCTTTCCTTTTCTTTTCCCTTGATAAAAATTACCTTGGTTCCTAGAGAAGACCAGGTAGACTACTTAACATCTCAAAAGGCACAGAGAAAGAATGCAGGTTTCACCAAGAAGGACTTTGTTCCATAAGTCAAGATGCTTTACAATATCTGCAAGCCTTGTGAGATGAACAGGGGAGGTGTGAGGACTCACAAAAGGGTAGGTGGGCTTTGGATCATTTCTAGAGCCACGTTTCTGGTCTTGTAAAAGTTTGATTTGTAAACAAATTCAGTTTAAAATTTTTCAAAGAATAGTTTTGCAATCTGAATGATATGGAGGCTGACCCTCCCATCCCACTACATTATCCTCAATTTGCTTTTTTATATCAGGAAGAGGATCTTTAAGATGGAAATCAAGAAATTCCTATGTTCTAGATTTAGAGCTCTGTGTCTTTGGAATGGCTTGTGACCACTGTAATTCACCATTGTCTTTGGTGAGCCTGACCTGCTTGTTCAGCTTTCAGACAAAATTCTATTCACCTAGGGCCTCACTCTGGGCACAGTCCAGCTTAAGTTAGACCTACCCTGTTTCTAATTCAGACCCAGTCTGTCACTGGAAACAGTCTGATTTCTACGTCAGATCCAGCCCAACTCCTGCCAGTTTGGGGACCCAGGTAGGTAAAGAAATGCTCAAAGTCTGAAAGCTCCCAACACATTAGCTGTGGATGGAGCATCTGAGGGACCTTACCTAAGAGGAGGCAAGAAAGCTGTGACTCCAGGGGCTCTGCAGGTACCTTTGCTGTTGTTGCTTATCGCTTCTGAGGGCTGTCGAGGGTCTCCTTGGGTTCCCTCTTTTGTCCCCAGACCTGTGAAAAGATAAACTGAGGCATATTAAAAATTTTTAAGTTTGAGCAAAAATCAGTCCAATTGGAAACATCCAATCTAGCCAATAGGAAGGAGCTCTGAGGGGCAGTGCAAAATGACTTTGGAGCCAGAAAGGAGCAGGAAATTACACTAGACAAAAAAGCAGGTTGTTTATGGCAAGGTGACTTTCTTTTAGGGGATGGCAGGGGTCTGACAGGTAGATGACCTAACTAGTACTCATCGGCTGTCTCCTGATTGGCTGGTTTGAGATTCCATTTCTGGCAGAGCCAAAAACTCAATTAAGTCTCCATTTGATGCGGGGCTTAGCGTAAGCAATCCCATTATTGGGCCGGTTGTCTTATTTTTTAACAACACAAAAGCACCATTTGCAAAATAAACTCATCTGGGGGCTTCTAAAGGGAATTTCATTCAATAAAAGGAGACATTAGTTATTTAAAACCACGTGGGCATTTTCAGGAGAAAGGTTAAAAGGTTTTCCAGAAGACAGACTTTCTGAATTTTTTCCTTCTTTTTTTTTTTTTTTAAATTTTTCCTTCTTTTTCTCCTTCTTTTCTCTTTCTCCTTATCTTTCTCATCATCCTCATTTTACTTCTTTTTCTCCTCTGTCCCTTCCTCCTTCTCCTCCCCCTTTTCTCCTTCTTCATTCCAGCTCAGAGTGTGTGGCATTTATGGTAAGAAGTCTTCAGGGAGCAAGAATGTGTAGGAGACAGGTAGCTTGGGAAGGTTAAAGGTCACTATAACAGTGCAGCAATTAACAGTTGCAAAAGTGTGTAGAGGTTGCTAAGACAAGGTAACCCAGAGTCATTGTGCATGAGGAGGCAGAAGGAATAGGATGTATAATATTTTTTATTATTCTGAATGTGAGGTCGTGACCTCATCAGTATTTCTCCACAGTCGAGGATAATGATTGTGCTTATGAAATAGTAAATGAGAAGGGTGGGCAGAAACATTTGCTCTACATGTTGTTGGGACTTGACCTGTCTGAATTCAGCCTTTGGACTTCAGCCGAGAAGAAAGGGTCGGGTGAGGCACTGGCAAGGGACAGCAAGGAAAATGCTATCTTCCAGTTTCCTCTTTCAGACGACCTTCCTTTCTTTTAACTAACCTACCTCAACGCTTGTGTACTCACTTCTCTGCTTGGATTTCTGTACTTTTGAAGGTATCAGTTCTACCTTTAAAGTCTCATCAATCAGAAGGTTTCCTTTTTCTTTCCGACTCTCTGTTTTACAAGGAACTTTTAGCAAAGTCCAACAAAACCACAGGGCTTCTGAAAGCCAGCTCTGTTTAAATTGTACCCAGGTAATTATAATTTCTTTAAGTGTGGCCATTCCTCTGGTAATACGTATTCACACTAAAAAAAGATATTTTCAAATTCTTTAGCAGCATATTAAAATGCAAATCGGTCTTCCTATTAAAGATTTCTGGAAGTTCTCTGACAACACATTTAAATGCAAATTGCCAAAGTGTAGATGCTAAAATTAAAATTGGGAAACATAATACACTTCCGTGGAGGGGCTGATACTCTTAACAGCAGAAAGGAAAGCGGAGCTCCGGACCCCCTGCGTTGTAATCACACAGTTGGTCAGTGACAGGTTTGGGCAACTGCAGAGAATAACAGTCCCACCCCCCAGTCCCTCCTTCTCCCTCTGCATGTAATTCTGCAAAATGGACCTGAGCAGAGTGGACTCAGTGCAATCTGATAACCGGTTCAGATTCTCTGTCTTCCTTCCTCTCATGTCACGTTGCCGGGACAGACAGGGGAAGGCAAAGCTTCTGACCCACTGGTATTATTTACTTGGTGACTCTGCCTTGCCCTATTTACAGCCCTTACGAGATTTCTCCCGTCTCCTGCTCTTTCTAGAACTGGATGGTTGTAGAAGGCATATTCCCATGGCAACGATACAAGCCAATGCTTTCCCAGTTCTGCTTTTGTGACACCGCAGGGTCCTCCTAATTATCCCAAAGGGTATCATGGTATTCTCAAACAAAATTAGTTTTCATTCACTCTAAATTTAAAAATAAATGTGTCATTTTGTGCTTTGGGGCCATTAGGTGGTGAAGGATGTATGCTGCGAGTCAGGTGGGTGGTGGGAGTGAAATTAAATCATGATGTGCTCAAAAGACTTGAAAATGTAATGTTGGAGATCATTTCAGGACTGTGTGGTTGAACAATGTAGCATGGACTCCTAATTCCTAAAATGCAGCTCCCAGATTAAAATAGGCTGGGTGGTGAGCAAAGCCTTTCTTGCAAGGCTGAGCATGCTATCCTCTGACATTGGTTCGCTAGGTGATGTGTCTTTAGGATCTTTCTAAGTTGACCTTGGGTGAATGTCCTGATGAACTAGCTCTCTTTGGTAGTGTTCACTGCATCCTTGGTTTGAAAGTAATTTTTAATTATACAAAAAAATACGTGAATACATTTTTTCTTACAAGCTCTTTTGTTTTAAACCCAATACCAGCCTCTTCTCCGAGAGTCAACTTTGTTATGAATTTGGTGTGTACTCTTCAAAATAATTCTAATATATATCTATAGATGATGTACAGAACTGTTGTGTGTGTCTTTTTGAAAAAGGAAATGACATTGTTCTACAATATTATTTCTCTCGATATTTCTTAGGGAATTATCAATTTGATGTATGTATCTTTAATTCATTTATTTGCTTTTAGAATTATATGATTATATCACAGATTATTTAGCCAGCCTCTTAATGGTAGACAAATTACTTATAATTTTCCACTATTATAAATAATGCTGCAGGGAATATTGTTGCATGTGGTTTATTTAGGATAGGTGCTTAGAAATGGAATTACTATGATCCTCATTTTTCAAGGAATTTGCCCCTTTCTCTTAGCCTTCTGTATCTGGCAGAGACCTGGAAATGTTCCTTTTTGATTAATAGGTTCTGGTTTCCTGGAAGGAGAGGTCTTGTTTCCTATTTATATTCTGTTCCATAATCTGTGTAATTAAAACATAGCAATGTTGCAAGAAATTACATAATGATGACAGTCGTATCCTGTGTTTAATCCACAGTGCAAATGACAGGGTGTGAAGCAGAGCTCTGAATGATGGAGTTAATATCATTTATTCAGTGTTGTTATATATCCATAGATTCTATATCCTTCCCTGAGGCTGAAAAACTCACTCTGTGTTTTTCCCCTAAGGGTTCTACTTCTCTTTGGAAAGTTTGCTGTAGGACAGAAATAATAATTTGCAATTGTATAGTTCTTTGCGTTATTTGGTGGGCTTCCTAGTCTGGAATTATTGAATTATCTTGTGAGTTCAGGCAGTGTACATAGCTCAAAGTTGATGCTGCTGCTGCTGAGGATGGCTGTGATAAGGCTCCTTTGGGCTGAGTGGAAGCCTTACTGAGAAAAAAACCACAAAACCTCATAAACTGCAGAATGACTTCCCTTTGTAGAGTGCATACTAAGCTTAATTAGAGAGTAGACAGGTATTTGCATTGTATAATTTCAATCACAGGTGGCTAAACTTGGAAAAGAATTTAGACCAACACCCTCCTATTCCATCTAAGAAACTTGCATCTCAAAGAGATGATGTGAGTATCTGCGATCACTTAGCAAGATAATGGCAGAGCCAGCATGATAAACCAGATTTTTAAAAATTTTACTTTTCAAAATTTACGTACAGTAAAATTTAATTTTTTTCCTTTTTGGTATATTGTTCTGTGAATTTTGACAAATTCACCAACACGGGATACAGAACGGTTCCATCACTCCAAAAAATTACGTGCTGCCCGTTTGTGGTCCAGGCCTTGCTCCATCACTAACCTCTAGCAACTTCTGACCTCTGAATTGGTCATGCTGTTTCCAGGGTATCATATAAATGGAAGCATACAGTATTTCATCTTTAAGCCTGGCTACTTTCATTTACATAGTATGTTTAGGATTCATTCGTGTTGCCGACTGCATTAGAAGTCCGTATCTTTTTATTTCTGAATATCATTCCATTGCATGACTACACCCCTGTTTGTTTATCCATTCACCCCCTGAAGGACAAGTGGGTTGTTTCTAACTTTCAGTGATTAAAAATAATGCTGCTATAAATAATTTGTTTACAAGTTTTGTGTGAACATAAGATGGTGTTTCTCTAGGGTAGATAACTAGAAGTACATGGCTAAACAACCAGAAGTAAGAATTGCTGGGTATACGTATGTACTTAACATTACAAGAAACTGCTGAACTATTTACCAGTGTAATTATACCAGTTTGCAGTTCCACCAGAGTAAAAGTTCCAGTTATCTGCAACTTTGCCAGTACCTGTAATGGTTAGTGTTTAGATTTTAGCCATTTTAGTACGTTTGTAGTGATATCTCATTGTGTTTTTAATTTGCGTTTACCTAATGGCTAAAGAGGTTGAGCATCGTTTCATGTGCTTATTTGCCATATATATATCTTTTTTGGGGAAATATCTGTTAAAATATTTAATCTAGTTTTTAATTGAGTTATTTGTTGCCTTTCTGTTGAGTTCTGAGGTTTATGTGTGCATGTGTGTGAATACTATATATGTGTGTGTGTGTGTGTGTGTATATATATATATATATATATATATATGTACGTATTCAGGATATTAGTACTTTGTTGGATATATGATTTGTGGCTCTATTTTCCCAGTATGTAGTTAGTCTTTTCATTTGTTGTTTTTTTTACAGAAGTTTTTTGCAAAAGTTTTTAATTTTGATAAAGTCAAATTTATCAATTTTTAATTTTATGGGTTGTGATTTGATGTATCTAAAAACTCTTTGCCTAACCCAAGGTTTCAAAGATCTTCTGAGTTTAATAGTTTCATATTTTCCATTTAAGTGTAGGATCCATTTTGAGTTAAATTTTATTTAACGTATGAGATATAAGTAGAGATGACCATTATCTTTTTTTTGTTTGTTTATGGATGTTCCATCGTCTGGCACCATTTGTTGAAAAGGCTGTTCTTTCTCCATTGACTTGCTTTTGCACTGTTGTCAAAAACCAATTTCTATTGTCTGCATCTGAAGTCTCTCTTCTGTTCCATTGATCTATTTAACTGTCCTTTCAGCAATACCACACTGTCTTGTTTTGTAACTTTATAATAAGTGTTTGAAAAATTAAATGAGTCCTCCAATTTTGTTCTTATTTTTCAAAATTGTTTTGGCCACTTTAGTTCCTTTGCATTTCATTAAAATTTAGAACCGCTTTGTCAATATCTCTAACAGCAACAACAAAAATCCTGCTAGAATTTTTATTGCAGTTGTGTTATATTCATAGATCAATTTGGGGGAGATTTGAGGAAAATTAAACTCTTAAAATATTGAGGTTTCCAATCAACACACATGGTATATCTCTCACTTATTTGCATTCTTCTTTACTTTCCTACATCTGTGTTTTTGAGTTTTCAGCAACAGATGTAGCACATAATATTTTGTTACATTTATCCCTAAGTATGTCATGTTTTGGAGTATTTTACACAATTTTTGGTTTTCTTTTTCTTTCTTTTTGTTTTGAATTATCTGGCAGGCTTGCCCACCTATGTGCTTGCTTTCCCTTCCTTCCTCCTTCCCTCCCTCCTTCCCTCCCTCCCTCCCTCCCTCCCTCCCTCCCTCCCTTCCTTCCTTCCTTCCTTCCTTCCTTCCTTCCTTCCTTCCTTCCTTCCTTCCTTCCTTCCCTCCTTCTCTCCCTCTTTCCAAGCATGCCCAATGTATGTGCATAACAGAACCCTGTAAGTATGATTATTGCAATGTCAATAGTGTTTAAATTCTAATAGTTTTCTTATGAGCATTTATGAACATCATTGTTAAAAACTTTTTGATCCATTTCTGCTACCCCTCACCCCCTGCCTCTAGCAGCCACCAATCCTCTGTATCTATAAGCTTTTTGAAAAACAGAGACCACATATAAGAGAGCTCATCTGGTATTTGTCTTTCTCTAGCTGACTTAGCATAATTCCCTCAAGGTCCATCCATGTTGTCACAAATGGCACTATTTTGTTCTTTTTTTATGGCTGAGTAGTATTCCATTGCATATGGCTACCGTATCTTCTTCATCTATTCATCCATCAGTGGGTACTTAGGTTGCTTCCATATCTTGGCTATTATAAATAATTCTGCAATGAACATGGGGATGCATATATTTTTTCAATTTAGTGTTTTTGTTTTCTTGAGATAAATACCCAGAAGTGGAATTGCTGAATCATATGGTATTTCATTTTTAATTTTTTGAGGAACTTCCATACTTCTTTCCATAGTGGCTACACCAATTTACATTCCCACCAGCAGTGCACAAGGGTTCCTTTTTCTTCACATCCTTGCCAACATTTGTTATTTGTTGTCTTTTTGCTAATAGCCATTTTGGCAGGTATGAGGTGGTATCTTACTGTGGTTTTGATTTTCATTTCCCTGATTATTACTGATGCATCTTTTCATGTACCTGTTGGCCATCTGTGTGTCTTCTTTGGAAAAATGTCTATTTGCAACTTTTGAAATATCTGTTGAAATTTTGATTTTCAATTGTTCGTTGCTTACTGTAAAGAAATGTGATTTATTTTAATGTATTGACCTTGAATCCTGCAAACATGTTGAACTCACTTATTAGGTCCAGGAGCTTTCTGTAGATGCCCTGAAATTTTCTATACAGACAAGTGATGTTGCTTGTGAGTAGAGACAGCTTCACTTATTTTTCAATTTGTATGTATTTTATTTCTTCTATTGTGCCTTATTTCAATGACTAGGGCTTTTATACAGTGTTGGATAGGAATGGTGAAAGTGGATATTCTTACCTTGGTGCCCAGTTTAGCGGCAAAGCATTAATTCTTTGATCATTAATTATGATGTTAGCTTCATGTTTTTATACAGATCCTTAATCAGGTTAAGGAAGATCCCTTTTATTTCTAGTTTGCTAAGAGTTTTTACTGCTGTGAATTAATATTGAATTCCACCAAAAAATTTTCTTTATCTATTGGCATGATTAATGTCATTTTCTTCCTTAGTCTGTTAATATGATGGATTACATTGATTTATTTTCTCATAATGAATCAGCCTTGCATTTCTGAGATAAACCCTACTTTGTCTTAGTCTGAGTTTCATTTTATATATTGCTGGATCTGACTTCTGATATTTCGTTGAGATCTTTTATATCTGTATTTATGAAGGATATTGGTCTGTAGTTTTCATTTCTTATATTGTCCTTGTCTGGCTTTGTTGTCAGAGTCCTGCTGGCATCATAAAATGAGTTGAGTGGTATTCCCTTCTTTTCTGTTTTTTGGAAGAAATTGTGAGGAATTGGTATTATTATTATTTTCTTACCTGCTTGGTAAAATTCACCAGAGAAACCATCTGGGCCTGGAGTTTTCTTTGTTAGAAGTTTAAAATTATGAATTAAAGTTTTTATAGAGCTATTCAAATTATTTCTTTCTTCTCGAGTGAGTTTGGTAGTGTGTCTTTCTTGGTCCACATCATCTAAGTTGTTGAATTTATGGCCATAAAGTCATTCTTAGAATTCCCCTATAATTATTTTAATGTCTGTGGAATTTGTAGTGATATATTCTGGTATTGATAGTTTGTGCATTCCTGCTTTTTTCTTTGTCAATGTGGACAGAATTCTACCAATTTTTTTGATCTTTTCAAAGAAGCTGCTTTTGGTTTTATTGATTTTTTTTGTTTTCTGTTTTTCCTTTTTCTATTTTAAATTTATTTTATTTTATTTATTTTTGGCTGCGTTGGGTCTTCGTTGCTGCATGTGTGGGCTTTCTCTAGTTGCAGCAAGCGGGGGCTACTCTTTGTTGTGGTGCTCGGGCTTCTCATTGCGGTGGCTTCTCTTGTTGTGGAGCATGGGCTCTAGGTGCGCGGGCTTCAGTAGTTGTGGCTCGCGGGCTCTAGAGCATAGGCTCAGTAGTTGTGGCACATGGGCTTAGATGCTCCATGGCATGTGGGATCTTCCCGGACCAGGACTCGAACCCTTGTCCCCTGCATCGGCAGGCAGATTCCTAACCACTGTGCCACCAGGGAAGCCCCTCTTTTTCTATTTTATTTTCATTATTTACTTCATTCTACTTGCTTAAGTTCCACATGTTCTTTTTCTAGTGTCTTAGGCTAGAAACTTCAATTATCCATTTGAGAGTGTTCTTCATTTCTAATAGAAACATTAAATGATATAAGTTGTCTTCTAGCACCATTTTAGATTCATCCCATAACTTCTAATATGATATATGTTTATTTTTATTCAATTCAAAATATTTTCTGGTAGGTTCCAGTCCTTTTCATTGATGGTTGTTCTACAGATAGTTGTGATTTTGGTGTGGTCATGAGAAGAGGTGAGCTCAGGGTCTTTCTACTCTGTCATCTTGGCCACCTGCAAAGAGAATCCAATTCAGAATATTTTCTAACTTCCTTGAGACTTACTCTTTGACGCATAGATTATTTGGAAGTGTGTTTTTAACTTTCAAATATTTGGAGATTTTTCAGATACCTTTCTGTTATTGATTTTTGGTTCGATTTTGTTATGATCAGAGAATAATACCTCGCATTTTTTCAATTAAAAAAGTTATTAAAGTTTGTTTTTATGACCCAGTATATTGTCTCTCTCATTGAATATTCCATGTGGACTTGAAAAGAACATGTATTATGCTATTGTTAAGTGAAGTGCTTTATGAATGTTAATTAGGTCAAGTTGATTGATATTGTGGTTCAGGACTTCTTTATCCTTCTTGACTTTCTTTCTATTTGATCTTTGATTACTGAGAGCTGAGTGTTGAAGTCTCCAAGTATAATTATGGATTTGCCTACTTGTCCTTTTAGTTGCATTCATTTTTTTTTTTAAACAATCATGATATCTGGTTTTTGTTTGTTTGTTTGTTTTGCGGTACACGGGCCTCACACTGCTGTGGCCTCTCCCGTTGTGGAGCACAGGCTCCGCACGCGCAGGCTCAGCGGCCATGGCTCACAGGCCCAGCCGCTCCGCAGCATGTGGGATCTTCCCAGACCGGGGCACGAACCCGTGCCCCCTGCATCAGCAGGCGGACTCTCAACCACTGCGCCACCAGGGAAGCCCCAGTTGCATTCATTTTTGCTTCACATATTTTGAATATGTTATTAGGTGCAGATACATTTAGGATTTTTATATTTTCTTCATGAATTAACCCTTTTTTGATCATTTTGTAATGTCCCTCATTATCGCTGGTAATTTTTCTTATTCGGAACTCTGCTTATCTTATCTTTATGTAGCCAGTCCTGTGACTGACTTGGTGACAGAGGAAGGAGAGGGAAGGAAGAAAGACACTTGAGATCACAGAGACCCCATTTCCCAGTTCCTCTGGTCATAGAGAAATATATCCTTTCCAATTATCCAAAAATCTGCACAGGAGTATTGTCTCATGACTGAGCCTTGCCTGGGACCAGCACAGGAGAGTAAAAAATATTAAATTAAACCAGTCTTCCCCCCACATATCCATCCCACATGGGGGCATCTTCCTGGTTTTCTGGCCATGAAGAGAGAAGAAGGAAATTTCTCTTGAAGTGTCTCCTGATTGCATCTGCTGCATAGTCTTGGGATTCAGGACTTTGTGGAGTTCAAGCTTGGAGGTATGGGAGGGAAAAACACAGGAATGTCTGTACCATGTTGGTCACGCTCCTAGTTCTATTATTTACTTTTAGTGTTATCAGATAGGGGCCTTATGCATGCTATCCAGGAATTTTAATTGTAGTTAGAGAAAGTATGGAATGAGCTTACAGCATTGTAGCTGGAGCCGTCACCTCGTAAACCATATTTTACTCCACACTGAACAACTCAGAAGATTCCTTCCCGTACTTCCTCTGTCATTTTGGTCAAAAATACCTTCTTAATCAGTTCCATTATTATGCCTGAAGTTCTGTATTACATACTGCTTTCAACACATGTGACTGATGCAAGTGCAACAGCCAACTATTTTCAGCCAATTATGCCGTAACTCTAATCAGTTCAATAGATAATCATTAGCATAGATCATAACTAAGAGAAAACAAAAACAAAAATGGAGAACTATATTTCCTTGATGGAAATGGAAAGGAGGCTGGCTTTATGAACACCGTGTCTTTGTAGGGCATGAAAATATATGTCCCTCAACAAATGAAGGATAAATAAGAGCTTTGTTCACATGGGAGACAAATCAGTAGGTATTAGATTTTATCAGGAAGTACTCTTTTGGTTGTGATCACAGAAATCCAACTCTATTTGACTTAAACTAGGAAAGAAATGTATTTAAAATTCTAGGAGTAATATGGCTTCATAAATGGCTACATTCACTTACTCAAATTATGTAGCCAGGGATCTGTCTTCCTCATTTTCATGGCTTGTATAGCTTTTTGTTTGTTTGTTTCTGGGGCTGCTCCCTACGTGACATGTGGAATCTTAGTTCCCTAACCAGGCATTGAACCTGTGCCCCCTGCAGTGGAAGCATGGAGTCTTAAGCAGTGGACCACCAGGGAAGTCCCAGTTTCCGTTGGCTTCATTCTCGGGCAGATTCTTCCCATGATGTGGCCAGTAACTAGTAACTAGGTCACTAGTGACTTCAGACTTATCATTTTTCCTCAAAGTAACTCTGTCAAATAGAGTATCTTTTTCAAAATCGTAATTGGAAGTTGGAGGTTCTCATCGATTGGCCTGGGTTGGGCTTTATTCCTGTCTCTGAACCATCGACTGTTATTCTGGTTGTCCAGACCTAGGAAGTAGGCTTAGCCCTTGATAGAACAGGGACTACAAGTGAGGAAAGAGTAAGTCCCCCAGGAAATTTGAGGTTCTATGAACATAAGAAGAAGGCATTGATTATAAAAAGGCAAAACAAGAGCTATCCATTCTGTAGGCGATGTTGAAAGAAGGATGGAAAGCTATGAAAAGAAACGTTTCCCACTTCACAGTGTGGCTTAGTAGCCTATTTTGTGTGAGAAGGATAGCTCAAAGGCTGGTTTTCTAAATCTCTAGCAGTGACAGTTCCCTTGAATCCAGGGGAGTAAGTGAATTATGCTGAGTTTTTATTGTCCCTGATTTTAGCACTGACAGGTATAGCAAGTGCAATTCTCCAGTAATATTGAATGGCATATACAAAAGACAGGCCATGTTTCTTTTTTTTACTAATTACTACCTGCTATATTTTGTTACTTATTAAAAAAATAAGAAACAGATTTCAAGTTAAAAAAAGATTGCTTTTTAAGTTAAAAAGTATATCAGGTACACTTTTTGATGTCAACATCTTTATAGCTAAGGAAAAACATTGCTAAGAATTAAAAACAACATTGCTTGAAGAAAAGAATTTAGGAGAAGAGGAGAGGCATTTCTTAAGTTATGAATGCTCCTCTCGCCTCTTCCATAGCTCTCACTATAAACTGGTTTGCTCAGGATTCAGGGTTGAGTGTCAGGGCCAGAATCCCTGAGGAATCGTCTGAAATATGCCATCACAGAAGCACCTCACATAAACCACCACTGTTCAGCTGCCACCAGAGGCGTGGAGGTGATAGATACACTTGGAGACAAAATTGCTTCCCAAAACACTGAGTCTCTCCCCACCGGAGGGGAGTTTGTAGGATGGTGTGAAGAAGGTCTCCACAAGGAGTCATGTGTAATTGCTACTGCAGCTGTATCACAAAAGAAACATTTCCTGAGAACCAAGAAAGATCAGAGATTTAGGCAAGTCTCTCGGCCTATTGCAAACGGCAGGGTGACTGTTCAGCACTTGAGAAAATCTGAGAGCCTAAAATTAGTCCTCAACACCTTTGGGATAAGAAGAAAAAGGAAGATAAGGGAACAAATACTTTAACATTTTATTCAAAGTCTGACATGTAAAGTAGTTGGCATAGCCGTCTTTAACTGGCTGAAAGCATCTCAAAGTGAAACTTTTGCTTACAACTTTCTTAGTGTTCTCTCCTTCCATGTCTTCTCCTACCCTTCCCACTTCCTCTTTGGCAGCCTCCTGTTACAGTCCTTTTTTCCCCCTATCTGGCTTCTCTAGAGCCCAGGGGCCTTAATATGCTGTGTACCCTCTAAATATGTATGTTGGAACTCAGTGGCTTTTTGTTTTTCTGAGCATAGCACAGATATACCATGGAGTTTTCACTGGAGCTACCCAAAACACTTTCATGGCGTATATGTTCTCATGTGCTACCAGGAACCCCACAAATACAAAACTACTGGAGTATGAAAAACTACACTGCTGTCTATCTTGCAAACATAGGGCTTTGGATTCCAGTAGTAGTATTTTGTAGTTGGTATTTGGTTGATCTAACATGGCAGCAAACCTTTTATTAAAGGACCAATCCCTTTGTAAGTTTTTATCCATTTCTTCAAAACTCAGAATACCAGATAGAACAATTTTTAGATGTACCGAATTTTTATGTTTCAACCACAGGCCTAAGTGGAAAGCATATGATTGTCGTGGCTGTCCTACTAGTCTTTTTTTTTTTTTTTTCCTTCAAGCCGTCTGCTAATGGTGATAATAAATGACTGTTTTTTCTGATAAAGGATATAAATCACTGACATGATCACTTGATGTTTTGGACAGGAATGTTTTCTTTTTTGTTTTGAGTCATCGCCAATTGTCAGGCCCAATTTGATATGAAACCTGAAGGTTTGGGGATTTTTGTTTTGTTTTATTTTTAGATAGCTCTATTTCTTTATGTTTCTGGTTGCTTTGTTTGGGATCATGGTCAAATATCATATACATCACAAGTGTGTGAGGAAAGATATCTTCTTTCTTTCACCCCAATAAAATATTATATTTAGATTTTATTCCCAATTTAGTGAGTTTCAGTACATACATAGGTCTGGACTGGCCTAGAGATTCTCTAGCAGAGACATCATTGTAATTTCCGCTATCATTTTTGGGAACATTGTCCCTAAGGATGAGGGTTGGGTGTGCAGAAACAGATGTTATAACTAATGCACATCTGCATTGTGCTTTAGAGTTTGTCATTTAATTTTAACTCTATAGCTTTACACAGAAGAATTATGCTTCTTTTTCAATTCTTAATTTTAAGAATATCTGCAAAGTCCTTTTATATAAACTGAGTTCCGCAGAATCAAATCAATGATATCGTGGTGGTGATTTCACTTAGTGGTAAGGAAAAAAATCTACTTCCTCTGATAATTGCAATAATGACAGTAGTAATAGCAGAAGTAAGAGTAATGATGATAGTATGTCGACTGTTTACTGAGCACTCGTTATGTATCAGGTATTAGTCTAAATACATTTTACGATTTACCTCCCTTTATCCTTATGTATTAGTTTAAGTCCTTCCAGAAGCAAATGCCAAGGCAGGGTTGTACAGACAAGCATTTTATTAGGGAAAATGCCTGTGAGGGAAAATGGGGAGTGAGTTGGAAGAGGCTAGAAGGCCTGCTAGGCTTTTTCTTTTTTAAATTTTATTATTATTATTTTTATACAGCAGGTTCTTATTAGTTATCTATTTTATACATATTGGTGTATATATGTCAATCCCAATCTCCCAGTTCATTCTCCCCTCCCCCCTGGCTTTCCCCCCTTGGTGTCCATACGTTTGTTCCCTACATCTGTGTCTCTATTTCCAAGTTTCACCTCAAGTGAGAGAGAAAGGGAAGGAAGTTTAGGTGGAAGGATCTGATGAGATTGCCATCAGTTTGGGGGAAGCTAGGCAAGACTATGGGGGAGTCTTTGAGTCCAATTTAGCCATTAAGGAGTCTTGTGTCTTCCAGAAAAAGGCCTGCCTTAATACCTTTCCTGTGCTCTGTCACTGGCAGGGAGAAGCCTGTGTGAAGTGGGGCACTGGTACAAATACTGCTGTGGATTTCAGAGCACAGGGACCAGGGCCCTTGGTCGATTGATCCGTTATACTCCCTGTGGCTGGAAGTCTGTAGGTGTCTTCTCATGGCCACCACACCTTACCTCAACCCTGTTTTACAGTTGAGAAAAACTAAGGCAACAGAGAGATTAAGTAATCTGCCCAAAGTTAACAACTCATAAGTGACAGAGCCAGGATTCCAATCTATGAAGCTTGATGTCAGATTCCATGCTTTCAATTGCTAGATCAACTCTTAAGGTTATACTTTAATAATCTTTGATACTATTAAGACAAAAGCACCATATGAAGATCTAGAGCAGACTTCTTAAACTTTAGCCGGTATAAAATCACTCCAGGGACTTACTGAATGTACAGATGAATAGCTCCTTACTATACGGATTCTGGTACAGGCAGCCTGGGGTGAGGTTTCAGGATTTACCCTTTTAAGGCTAATATCCTAGTGATCCTTTGCAAATGATTCTTGAATCAGACTTTCATAAACATTGCTCTGGAGAAAGAATACTGGGCTTGGAGATAGAAAAGGGTGCTTTAAATTCTGATGGTGCCAATTTCTAGTTGTGAAAAGTTGGACACGTTACTTAAACTTGTTAAACCCAGTTTACGAATTTGCAAATGGAGATAACAGCAAAAATTAACTAAATAGGGCTCACCAGGTTGCTGTGAGGTCCCGCCTGACCAGATGTGAAAACATGGTTTGATAGTCTGGACGGCATTGTGCACGTGGTGGTTACGATGATGCCTGATTGGTTCTCAGATGGTCAGCGGACCCTGGTTATTTGTGGGTATGTCATGTGCTTCGGATTTGAACATGTTTGCTATCTGCCTTTGAATCCAGGTGAAGAAAAAAGGAATGTCTTTAAAGTAGTCAATAAATCAAATAATTAATTTCTCCTTTACTTCTCCAGTGAGTCACATCATGCCTTTAGAGAGTGTCTTTGTTGAAAATGGAGTCTTCGAAAAGGCATTTCATTGATGCATTTTTTCCCCTTTATTCATGGCATCACTACTGGTTACTTTAAAAAATTAACAGTGATAGTAAATCAGAGTGCTGTAGAAGATGAAGAAAATTTTCATTTATTGCTTGTCCCTTCCTCCAGTTTCCTATGGGAACTAGAATGTGCCCGCACCTGCATCTTGCTGCATTTCACCCTAGGATAGCTAATGTTCCTACATCCCATGAGAGCAAATCTCAGGGATCAGCTCCAGTGCCTATCTGCTAAGGATTTAAGAGGACTGAGTTTTAAGGCTGTGAGGTGCCTGTCATTAATTTTTTTTTACCTGTCTGTGGAGATTACTTATCACTGGTCTCACATCACCCTTCCCTTGTCTGCCTAGGAAACACTCTCTGATAGGAGAGGGATCCCTATGGTCCAAGAC
This sequence comes from Leucopleurus acutus, assembly GCF_964270905.1. Classification (NCBI taxonomy): domain Eukaryota; kingdom Metazoa; phylum Chordata; class Mammalia; order Artiodactyla; family Delphinidae; genus Leucopleurus; species Leucopleurus acutus. The sequence continues at coordinate 55,489,301 of NC_139145.1, read as the reverse complement.
TGGACAATGCCACACACATTCCCTCTACTGATTCTATCTTGGTGCTTTACTCCTCTACATTATGTTCTTGAGCCAAAGATGTTAGGAAAGGAAAAATCCACTTAGCTACCTGGAGTGTCAGTCTCTTTGTAACTTGAGGGTAATAATACATGTTTCAGTGAGGGTCAGATAAGATGAGGGAACCCCTTTATTAAGACCTAACTGGTTACCAGATTTTGGTGACACATTAAAATATCCTTAATATTGAGCACTATTTCCAATTGGCAAAAAATTGTAAATTGTACTTTTGTTTCTACAAATGCATTTTGTACCATAAAATTAAGAGAGCTATCAAAAATAAATGAAATGAAAAGAAAATCCAGGGCTTCCCTGGTGGCGCAGTGGTTGAGAGTCCGCCTGCTGGTGCAGGGGACACGGGTTTGTGCCCCAGTCCGGGAAGATCCCGCATGCCGCGGAGCGGCTGGGCGCGTGAGCCATGCCCGCTGAGCCTGCACATCCGGAGCCTGTGCTCCGCAACGGGAGAGGCCACAACAGTGAGAGGCCCGCGTACTGCAAAAAAAAAAAAAAAAAAAAAAGAAAATCCAAATGGAAACTTTCAGTGAACATTTATTATGCATATAAAACCAAACAATAAAAACCTTTACCACAAATTTTCCTTTTGGAAACATTTTCTGTGTGAACTGTATGGATGAAATATACTAAAATATATCCATTAAGATTATTGTTATTTTTTGTACTGAAATTTTCCTCTTATAATCATAAGTATTCTTTACCTTATCCATCTTAAACATGTTTATCATCAAGTCAGTGTGCCTGAATGCTGCTCAATTACTGGAATAGTAAATGTCCACGGAAAAGCGGTTTCCATAATTACTTCTTTTTCAAGGCTCTCTTGCTCTTTTATATCAGTAAGATCTTTCCTTCTGAGCATCCATCAATGGTATTCTTTATCGACGGATGTGAAATCTTCTCTTTTGGTTATGTACATTACCAAGACACTTGCTTCCAAAAAAGTTCTGTTTTTATTTTCTCTTGATGTCTGCTAAGAAGAGTAGTTTTCACCTTCAGTAATTTCAGCTAATGTCCCTGGAAGTCATCCTTGAGTGTTCGAATTATTGCACGCAGTTTCCCTTGAACTGTGACCTCATGTCAAGCAATTGTCTATCTGTTCAGACAGAACCACAATTATTATTATTTTTTATTTTTTATTTTTTGCGGTACGCGGGCCTCTCACTGTTGCGGCCTCTCCCGTTATGGAGCACAGGCTCCGGACGCGCAGGCTCAGTGGCCATGGCTCCCGGGCCCAGCCGCTCTGCGGCATGTGGGATCTTCCCAGACTGGGGCATGAACCCGTGTCCCCTGCATCGGCAGGCGGACTCTCAACCACTGTGCCACCAGGGAAGCCCATTATAAATATTTTTGTATCATATCAGTTATTTCAGATTCTTGAAATTGTGTAAGATCACTTATTCAAACTTAGGGAAATTATTAGGCTGCTGCTAAATCTGGCTATTTGACCCATCAGTGAAGGAGCTCATATGTTTCCATATAGATTTAAAGGAATATCTTAACTATTTTTAATATAATTGGTTTCCTTTATAATCTTACGTATTTTATTTTATGAATTTGAAAACCTTATTATGCGAAAGAGTTCATGGGCTCTTCATTAGATTGCTGACAGGATATTTGACACAACAGTGGTTAGGAGCACTTGCATTGTAAGCTCATTGAGGACAGGGTTTATGAGGGATGTTGGCAGCGTCTTTCAAGCCCAATTCAGGGTAATGGTATTTTGGGATATGGTAAAGTTGTCCTTGCTGCGGTAATGAATTAGAATTGGAAGCCTGGATAATCCAGAATACTACTGAGCAGAGCTTGGTTGAATTGGGTCTGGTTGTTCTATATAGGATGGGTTAGAGGGTCAAACTCATTTAGAAATCTTGTTATAGCCCAGCTATGAGATGGGGAGGCCTCGTCAAAGGTGGCTGGCCGTTAGGATTTAAGATGAAGACTTGGCCTGGACCTCACAAGGGTGAAATAGAAGAAATAGATAGAGGTGAGCCCTGGAAGTGCTGTTTTGGGTGGAAAAGAGCAAGAATTCGATTTTGATGACACTATGCTTGAGGTAACATAAAAATCTTGTTAAATTTAGATGCTGGTTTGGCGTTTCAGTGTGAAGCTAGGGATTTGAAAGCTACCATTACAGAGGAAAGAGGTGAAATAAAAAGAACAAAGTAAGGCTTCCCTGGTGGCGCAGTGGTTGAGAGTCCGCCTGCCGATGCAGGGGACATGGGTTCGTGCCCCGGTCTGGGAAGATCCTACATGCCGCGGAGCGGCTGCGCCCGTGAGCCATGGCCGCTAAGCCTGCAAGTCCGGAGCCTGTGCTCCGCAACGGGAGAGGCCGCAATAGTGAGAGGCCCGCGTACTGCAAAAAAAAAAAAAAAAAAAAAAAAAGAACAAAGTAGTTCATCAATGGAAAGAGCAGAATGAGAGAAGAGGCTGAGAGTTAGGCAGGAAGATTCAGATTCAATAGAAAGTTCTCAGCTTTCCACTCCTCAGGAGTAACCAGTGATCTCTGCCCAATGTTTACCCTCTGTGGAGTCTGGATCCAAAGGGCAAACTGGACTCCTAGGCGGCACATATTTTAGAAGAGACCATGCTGCCCAGGAAGGGCCAGTGTTCAGCAGTGACCAGGGGCCCAGGTTGGCCTCAGATTGTGAAGCTCAGGTCATAAAATGCCTTTGCCTATTTGAACAGAAGCTTGGTGACAGTGAAGGCCAAGTTCCATGCACGGTGTTACTGAACTCATTAGGAGCTTGGCTATCTCTCTTTACTGGCCTCACTTCCTACAGCTCTCACAGCATTCAAATCCGACTCTTGTTTCTGCTAAGGTTACTCTCTGATCACTTGAGTTCCTTTTTTTCTTTCATTGCGTGGCCTTTTCTCCAAGGTTTTCCTCTCTCTATGAGATAGTCTGTGGCTTTCTTCCAGAGTGTCTAATTTTATAGTCTTATACTAATTCTTTCAAGCTTTTAAAAATTGTTACCATGATACAGTAATGCTCAAATCTCCACAACTAGCCGCTCCCCTAATTTGTTCCCTTTATGAACTAAGGAGCCATGCTGATGTCTGCTCTTTAACATTTCTCCAATGGTCCATGTTTATTGTTTCCGTAACTTTTTATTGTGGCTTTTCTAGAAATTTAAATCTTTGTTTGTAAAGGTCTGCTCTTATAAAAATGCACTGATGCTTTATTCTTGTCATGTCTGACCCCAACCATTGCTGAAATTTTATTTTGAAGTATCTTAAAATTTTGACTGAAGCTTGATCCATCTGTAAAGACTTTCAAAAACATTCATATGCAGCAAGAAAGATGGTAGCCTACTCAGTAGTCTGCATCTGGAATACTGATTACCTTTAGGTCCATGCCTATTTCGATGATGAACTTACCACAAAAGCATATTTTAATAAAACAAACTATCCATTTCATTAGTCAGTTTTTATGTAATTAAATGAGAAGCCAATTACATTTTGCATATAATGTTGAATGTTTCTTAGGAGATTGTCTAGTAATTTAACTAGAATATAAACCCTATATCCTCTTAAATTAAAACTGCTGTGTTTTTTGAATGAATACCAATATGTCATATCTATTTTTCTTTTGCTGACACTAAAAGGAAAGTAATGACAGCATAACCTGGAACAGATTATCATGAATTTTTAAATAGCTATTGACTTATTTTCAATTGATAACCGTCGAAGATAGGCTGATAACTCTGTAATTCCGTGCAACTTGCTTTTTTAAAATTAAGACTTTATTATTTTAGATCAGTTTAAGGTCCATAGCAAAACTGAGCTGAAGTACAGAGACTTCCCATATATCCCCTGCCCTTACACATGTATAACTTTCCTATTATCAACATCCCCCACTGGAGTGTTACATTTGTTACAACTGATGAATCTATATCGTGATCACCCAAAGTCCATACTTTATATCAGGGTTCAGTCTTTGGTGTTTTACATTCTGTGGACTGGACAAATATATAATGAGATGTATCCATTATTATGGTATCATACAGAGCACTTTCAGTGCCCTAAAATCCTCTGTGCTACACCTATTCATCCCTCCCCATAACCTCTGACAACTAGTGATCTTTTTACTATCTCCATAATTTTGCCTTTTCTAGAATGTTGTATAGTTGGGATCCTACAGTATGTAGCCTTTTCAGATTGACATCTTACACTTAGAAATAGGTATTTAATTTTCTTCCATGTTTTTTCGTGCTTTGATAGCTCATGACTTTTTAGTGCTGAATAATATTCCATTGTCTCAATGTACCACAGTTTACTTATCTTTTCACCTACTGAAGGACATCTTGGTTGTTTCTAAGTTTTGGCAGTTATGAATAAAGCTTCTCTGAACATCTGTGTGCAAGTTTTTGTGTGGACGTAAGTTTTCAACTTCTTTGGATAAATACGAAGGAGCATAATTGCAGGCTCATTTGGTAAGAATATGTTTAGTTTTGTAAGAAACCACTAAACTGTCTTCCAAAGTGGCTACCATTTTGCATTCCCACCAGCCATGAATGAGGGTTCCTGTGGGTCCATGTCCTTGTCAGCATGTAGTATTGTCAGTGTTCTGGATTTTAGCCATTCTAATAGGTGTGTAGTGGTGTCTCATTATGGTTTTAATTTGCATATCCCTGATAACATGACTTGGAGCATCTTTTCATATCCTTACTTGCCATCTGTATATCTTCTTTTGTGAAGTGTCTGTTAGGGTCTTTGGACCATTTTTTAAATTGAATTGCTTGTTTTCTTATTGTTGAGTTTTACAAGTTCTTTGTATATTTTGGATAAGAGTTCTTCATCAGACGTGTCTTTTACAGATATTTTCTCCCAGTCCGTGGCTTGTCTTCTCATTTTGTAACATTGTCTTTTGCAGAGTAGAAGTTGTTAATTTTAATGAAGTCCAGTTTATCAATTATTGGATAATTGGATGCAGCTTGCTTTTTATCTAAACGTCTAAGGTGTATCTTTTCTAAGATGCGTAGAGATGTTTAATGACACTCACAATCCCAGATACTTAATTCTCTGGGTATGTGTGGGCATGTTTGCACATGAACATTATTTTTTCTTATGGGGGAGATTTTTCTTTACATGCTATGTTATCAGATTATCTGACTCAAATTTTGCACATCTATTTACAATTCATAGAATTTCTCACAAATATGCTTTTTCCTCATCAGAGTCTTAAGGCCATTAGTTGTGGAGGAATCCTTTTATAAATACTTTCACTTCAGGGTAGGAACTTAGAGAGAACAAAGGAAACCTTTCCTAATTTGTCCTATGTAGTGTCTTCAGCCCTGTGTTCTTTTTGGATTGAACAGGTAGATTTAGGTGGCAAAAGAGCACAGTTAGAGTGTGGGCTTTGGAGTTGGCAGAACTGGGTTCTAATCACTGCTTCATTATTTACAGTGTACATATACTAACTTAACCTCTCCACACCTCGGTTTCTTTATCTGTACTGTTCAGTCCCTCATTCAACTACCATTTGTTGAGCATTTGCTGTGTGGGAGGGGCTATGTAAATTCTTACGGATAGGCATGGTGCTTGACCATTTGTTGAGCATTTGCTATATGGGTGGGGCTATGTAAATTCTTACGGATAGGCATGGTGCTTGACCATTTGTTGAGCATTTGCTATGTGGGAGGGGCTATGTAAATTCTTACGGATAGGCATGGTGCTTGACCATTTGTTGAGCATTTGCTATATGGGAGGGGCTATGTAAATTCTTACGGATAGGCATGGTGCTTGACCATTTGTTGAGCATTTGCTATGTGGGAGGGGCTATGTAAACTCTCACGGATAGGCATGGTGCTTGACTTGATGGAGCCTACATATAAGTGGAGCATAATGGAGAATGGCACATATCATATAAATTTATGCAAATGAACTGATATTATCCAAGGAAGTGATAAAGTGACAGACATATAGTAAGGGTTCAATAAATGATCGATTTAAAAATATTATTGTTATTATTGTTAGTTTATAAGTCTCCTGACCAGCCCCTGTTGTGTTGTTCCAGTGCCTGGCATGCTTCTTAGCACATATCAGGCTCTTGTCTTAGGTAGAGTTCTTTAGAAGCAAACTCCAAGATGATAATTTGTGCTCAAATAATTAATTAGGGAAGTTCTCCCAGGAGAAACTGGTAAAGGATTAGGGAAAGCAGAACAAGAACGTAGGAGAAGCCAAGGAAGGGTAGGATGAGGCAAACTCCAGCAGAGGTGACCTGATGCTTCAGGGGACTCTGGAGAGTAAATCATCCCTCAGTGCATTCCCAATCTGAGATAGGAGAGGTGTCAATCGTCGTACCTGCCCCTCATTGACTAAGTGAGCCATGGGGCACTATGGTGGGCAGAATAATGGTCCCCAAAGGTTTTCATGCCCTAATCCCTGGAACCTGTGACTATATTACCTTCCATGGCAAAGGGAATTCTGCAGATGTGATTAGGGCTATGGACTCTTAGATAGGAAGATAGATTATCCTGGGTTATCCAGAGAGGCCCAATCTTAGTCACAGGAATCCTTAAAAATCCTTTCCCAGCTAAGATCAGAGAGAGATGTAGGACAGAAGAAGGGACAGAGAAAAGTGATATTATTGACTTTGAAAATGGAAGAAGAAGGGCTATGAGCCAATTAATGTGGGAGGCTTCAAGAATCTGGAAAAGGCAAGGGAATGGATTCTCCCCACAAGGAAAACACAACCTGGCAACACCCAGTGAGAACTGTGTCCTGGCTACTAACCTACAAAACTGTAAGGTAATAAATATGCATTGTTTTAAACCACTAAGTTTGTGGTAATTTGTTATAGCAGCCATAGGAAACTAATACGGCTACGAAAACTCATAGACACTTGAGTCCCTCTGCTCTTATGTGCAGGGCAGCTCCAGCTGTCTATGGGAAATTCTCCAAAGAACCTTTGCAGCTAAGGAATTGGAGGCAAAAGTATACCAAAGTAGAATGAACTTAGAAATGGCAAAAGGGACCCCAGGAGATCTGGAGAGCCACCAAAAGTGTTTGGTACAGTGCTGGATGAGCGTTTGTTACCTGAATGGATGAATGAATAAGTAATTGAACAAACAAATTTATGTGAACTACTAGAGCAGAGAGATTGTGTAAGAAATGGCTTCTTGTCACAGGTAGACATGTTGGCAGTTCCCATTCAAAGAGAGTATTTGGCAATCAAAACATTCTTCTACACGTAATGCCTTCCCCTTGATTTTAAGTTCTCCAAGGGACCAGTGGATTAGAAATGTAAAAGTGTTCTATAGACATAATAAAAACAAGCAAACTTTAAAGCTATGTCTTTGCTGTAGAAATCCTTCAGAAAATTCAACAGTTCTTTGGAGAATTTCATTGCATTCTAAGTGCTTGACTTGTAAACTGCTGTAACTAACCAGCTGGAGAATTCACCATCCTCTGGAGCATTTGGATTGCTTGGCAGAAAAACAAAACAAATCTACCTAGAAATGGAAAAGGAACGGCCTTTGGAAGCAAATGTTTTGAGAAGTCAAGATCAAGAAAAATAAGCTAATGGAATATTTTCCACTTTTCTATGGTTGTCCTCCCTCCCTACTCCCTTTCCCACCTTTTGTGCCAGGGCAAGAACTCTAAGTGAATTGTCTTCCTTATAGTTAAATTAGAATAAAATCTGTGTACGTGAATGATTGATTCTATATCCATGTATTCAAGAGTCAGAGAAAGACAGATGATTGGGGACATGATTTCTGTAATTTTACATCGCTTCAGATCACCTGAACTCAAGAGATGCTTTAAATCTGATAAGATATAAGATGAGGTTGTGGGAATTTGCCTGGGAGATGCTGGTGGAAGTGTCAGATCAGTATTCCCTTTCATTCTAGTTCCCCCTCGTATCACTTTTAAGTGACATTCTCTTCTTTTTCTCCTCCACTAAAACATTTTAGTAATACTTGTATTGATGCATGAGGTGTAGAACCATAAGTGTACACCTTTTAGATTTAAATGCTACATTAGTAAGAATGCTTTTAGCTGCAAGAAAGAGAAAAATGCAACCAAAAGAGGCTTAAACAATAAGGGGTTTATTACCTCTGCGAGGAAGTTGAGAAACCTGGGAAGTTCAGGACTGGTTTAGTGGTGCAATTCCCAGGTGCTTTCCATATTTCAACTGCTCACATCAGAGATGACTCTGGTCATGGTCCCAACTTGACTGCAGAGATTCAGATATATCCAGTTATACCACGTATGTTTGTGTTTTTTCTAACATCTTTATTGGAGTATAATTGCTTTACAATGGTGTGTTAGTTTCTGCTTTATAACAAAGTGAATCAGCTGTACATATACATATATCCCCATATCCCCTCCCTCTTGCGTCTCTCTCCCACCCTCCCTATCCCACCCCTCTAGGTGGTCACAAAGCACCAAGCTGATCTCCCTGTGCTGTGTGACTGCATCCCAGTAGCTATCTGTTTTACATTTGGTAGTGTATATATGTCCATGCCACTCTCTCACTTCGTCCCAGCTTACCCTTCCTCCTCCCTGCGTCCTCAAGTCCATTCTCTACATCTGCGTCTTTATTCCTGTCCTGCCCCTAGGTTCTTCAGAACCTTTTTTTTTTTTTAGATTCCACATACGTGTGTTAGTATAGGTATACCATGTATGTTGAAGAAGAATTTTATGTTAGTGAGTCTCCTTTAATATGGAGTAAAACCTTTTCAAGATCTCCCCATTCCATCCTAGCTTACTTTTCTTTGGTTCACATTGGTCAGGTTTAGATCACTTACCATGTCGAGAAGCAAAGAATGCTTGGGAATTGTGTGTCTGTAAAAGCTACGTTCAGCCTCTAGAGTGGGAGGCCAGCTCTGCCAGTAAGGAGGAAAGTGAAGGGATGGTGATGACTATTGGACATACAGCCCTGGGTATAGGTACCCAGTTGTTGTGATGGTGAAATGAGATCATGTTGATAAGTGCTTAGTATGGTGCCTACAAGTGCATACAGTCTCAAGATGCCTTCTGGGACATAATTCCTTGAAAGTTTGTTTGCTACTGTGTTAGCTTTTCTTTGCGGTACGCAGGCCTCTCACTGCTGTGGCCTCTCCCGTTGCGGAGCACAGGCTCCGGACGCGCAGGCTCAGCGGCCATGGCTCACGGACCCAGCTGCTCTGCGGCATGTGGGATCTTCCCAGACCGGGGCACGAACCCGCGTCCCCTGCAACGGCAGGTGGACTCTCAACCACTGCGCCACCAGGGAAGCCCTGTGTTAGCATTTTTAACGCCCAGCTGTAATACCAGTCTAATATCCAAACAAGCATAAAAATTTTATTTGATGAGTCTCTCAAAGCAGACACAGGGCAGTTGTTTTGTATGACACTGAAAAATATCTAAAAATTCTTCTTCCCTTTTCTAATATTCTCTCATTGTCACGAATGCTCCCCATTGTACTTCGGTCTCTCCCCAACTCTGGCCCTTCTCTTAAGTCCTTTTTCCTGACCTTCCTCTTTATTATGTAGATCAGTTTAGTCTCTCCAGTGTTCTTTTAGTTTTCCTTTTTACCCAATATTCTGATCAGCACAATGAAGTCTCAGGAATGGAGCGGGTTAAGGCAGAATTCTCTTGAGAAGCAAGGCATAAAAGAGAATGTTATGCATACATAAAATGGAGTAATGCATTTTTCTTTCCCTGGTCACTGAGCTATTTGGTGTTGCCTAGAGATCCTACGCAATGGATCACTAATACTTCGGCAGAAACCTTCAACCTTTTTTAGTCCCTTCCCCAAAGAGGGCCAAGAATGGAAGCAAGACCACTTTGCCATTCATCAGGAGGTTCCACCCCTGCTTTGCTGACAGCCTTGTTCTGTTAAAATGACACATTATGATCCACATGAAAATAGTTTGGCCAAACTTCAGATAAGGAAGAGGTCCCACTGATCTTAAGTGTACTGTCTGTTTTCTGTCTTTCTCACCCTGGTTTTAGTTTCCTCTGCCCATGGGTGATGGGTGATCACGCAGACCTAAATTCATCTTTGCTTTCAGAAGTATATGCTGTATTTTAATGTTGCACGTATAAATGGGTACTCCATTCGGTTTTCATTTTTCTTTTGCCACTTGCCTAACTACCAGCTGCCCTCTAGGTTTGAAAGGAGAATTAGTTACATCCACCATTAGTTTTATCACTTTATTTTTTGTGCTTTGTCTGAAAGAAAGTGCTCAGACAGACACAACTGCAGAAACAAGTCAGCTAGTGCCCTGTACTTTGGGGACAATATTGCTGATTATGCCTTTGAAGGGTATTTCTATCAATGAAACTAGAGGCTGGGTAGAAAATCCAGGTGCATTTATGTCAGGTACATTATATTACCTTGTTTAAAAGGTAATATCAGATCTTTTACTGCTTTGGTACAGTTAGACCTTAACAGAGAGAAGTTTACCTGAGTGAGTCTCCTTGGGACCTCTTCTGGCTTCCTTTGAAAGCCAAGCTCTGTCCTTTGAAGCTAGATCTTGGTTCATTGGAAAGCAGTGGGCATGTGAGGGTAAGGCGAGTGGCTTTTATTTGTTTCCTATATAACAGGTAGAAGGAGAATACCATTTCTGCCTGTGGTTTAGCAAGAAGATTACCTGGAGGAGAGGTCTGGGCCCATTTCTCTTGATAGCATTTATGAGACCAAGGACTCCAGAGTACAGGAAACAGAAGGCACAGGAGGTGTGGGGAAGGAGTACCAGGCAAACAGAGGAGAGTTTTCATATTTTTATTCATCCAAGACTGTGCCCGCTTGAAAGTACTTTTTTTACGAGAGGGATTGGGGCAGTTCTGTCTACATATTGGAATGAAAAAGGTTCATTTTGTTTTATATTGAGTTCAGAGAAAGGTGATAAAAATAATAGCAAAAATTTGGTATGCTAAGCATTTCACATAAATTATATCACACAATTCTCATATAAGCCTCTGACGCTGATGTTTTTATTACACTATTATTCTCATTTCATTGATTAGGTACGAGGTTTAGAGAGGCTAGTCGCTTGTGTAAAGTCACATAGCTGGTCCTAACAACTACATTATATGGCCTCCTTAACATGCTGTTAGAGCTATATCAATATCTTTACGGAGAGGTATGTTGTAATAAAATATGAATGTCCTCATTCCAACGAATTCATTTTCTAAGACCAAAGCATTCACATGTCAGTTGTGGGTTATCTGATTCACTAGAATCCTCTGCTGAAAAATAAAAGTGCCCCATTTGTTTCTCCACCTTACAAATATTGAGAAGAGGTAAACTTTTATTTTTTACAGCCATGTCCCTTGGCCTACTGTTTTGAATCATGTGCATATGCTGGGATTAGGATAATAAAAAGAAAGAGACAGAGGTTTTGGGAAAAAGAAATTACATGGAAAGGAAAGGTATTTACAACTAAGCATAATACAAAAATTAAAATTTGATTTTTAACAATAACAAAAAATACAAGGACAGGTATTTATGCGTCTCACAGAGAAATAAGAAATCTATAATGCTGGTATTGTCAGCACAAAATTAAGTTGCATTGTACATGGATACATAAAGGGATTTCAGCCTAGAAAAACTGGTCGGTAACCATTCATGGCTGGCTATCCTAGAAATCAACGTAGAATCTTTCATGATCAATATAACTGCAGTGTTCTAAACCAGTCAGGCCTACTGGCTGTGGTCGACTATAATGAAACCACTCGGCCACACTCAGATATGACCCGAGCGTGTGCTTGTATCAGTGCCAAAACAGTTTTTTCAGCCCCTCAAATGGAAGAGCATTGAATCAAAGAAGATATGGACTGACTTGGAAAGTGTAGGGAAGTAAGTCTCTTGGGCTCCTGATAATTGTCAGTTACTCCTTCACCAAATAGATCTGGTTATTTTATGTCTGGCATCACAGAATATCTCTGCTTCACTGTCACCCTTCCAGTCCTTACTCTGTATCTCTTTTCTCAAATCATTGCATCCTATCCTGAATGCTGCTGCTGATTTTGAATACCCACCTTTTACAACTTGTACTGTTAAATAGGGCACAAATATCTTTGTAATATTTCACTCAGATAATGTAGCAGGAAGCATGTTGTAATCCACAAGGTATTTTGCAGTGTAGTGTATTATATATATGTAATATGTAAGTAATAATTGACTTTCTATATTCAATCCTGCAATAAATACTTACTGATCTTTTAACCCATGGCAGACATCATGGTTATTATAGGGGATATGAGATGAAGGAGATATATCCCACTAGTGAGGACCCAACACTGGTGAATAGTACGGCCATCTAAGCTCGTAATTAATACGCCATGCGGCTGGGTGAAACGGGAGAATTCTCCCAAAGGATTTCATACTATTAGATACTGCATCTTAAATACTAAGCAGAAGTTTGCTAGGAAACAGAAGAAAGATAGGCCAAGTGGAATACACAGCAGCCACAGAGTAAGGACAAATCATAGTCAGAAAATGGTGGGGAATTTGACCAGAGTATACGGTAAAGGAGGATGAGCAAGGAAGATAGAATCACTTAGATGGTGAAGGACCTTGAAAGTGATGTAGAGGAGGTGTGTTTTTTTCTGAAGGAAGCATTTTAGGTAGAGAAATAATTCCATCAAAGCTCCATGGAGATTGAACTGAAAGGGAGTAAGGCCAGAGGTAAGATCAGTTGTGGGCTGTTTAAGTAGGTAAGAAAAGAGATGATGAATTCTTAAGCCATACAAGAGTATATGTCTTGACTCCTCAGCAAAACTCTAAGTTCCTTGGGGAGATATTAAGCATAAGTTATGTTTTGCTTGTCTTTCTTTGTTTCCAGAATAATTCTGTATATACATAGTAGATGCTTGGAAAATACTCACCGTATTAGTAGATTAGGAATCCATCTTTACTTAGGAAAATGTGCTTGCACAGTGTAGGCCTGACCCAGTGACAAGGGTGTTTTTAATAAAGCTCTCTCATTATTAACAGCATGGAAATCACCACTTTATAAATTACTCCATGAATGAAAATTATCTTGAAGTGTCCCTTGATAGCCAAATGTCCAGAAGTTTGCCCATCAAAAACTCTCTTTTCTGGATCTTCAACATAGTAGCTTTTTTTTTTTTTTTTTTCAGTACGCGGGCCTCTCACCGCTGTGGCCTCTCCCGCTGCGGAGCACAGGCTCCAGACGCGCAGGCTCAGCGGCCATGGCTCACGGGCCCAGCCGCTCCACGGCACGTGGGATCCTCCCGGACCGGGGCACGAACGCATGTCCCCTGCATCGGCAGGCGGAGTCCCAACCACTGCGCCACCAGGGAAGCCCCAACATAGGAGCTTTTGAAGATTTAGATATTTTTAGGATTCATGGAGATGAAAACATAAATCTCAAAATCATTATTTTATTTCATCTTTCATTTTATTTTATTTTATTATTGTTGTCTCTAATAATAATCACAGGTTTCATTATTGAATACTTACTCTGTGGTTGTCACTCCTCCAAGTACTCTGAGGACGTTTTCTCATTTAATTTTTACACATTCAGTCTGAGGTAGATTCTATTACTATCCCATATAAAAATGAGGAAATTGGGACACATATAGTTTAAATAACCTGTCCAAGAGCTAGTAGCTAAAGACAGAAGAGCTTCCAACCCAGGTTTTCTGACCCGAAAGCACACTCATCACTATAAACAGTGAAGAGAGAGGCAGATTAGGGTAGCGCAGAGGTCACGTGCTGGGACCCTTAATAGTATCATTGCAGTGACATGATTTTGAGAGACTCTGGGCAGGCTTCAGGGAAAAAAAAAAGTGAAAAAGGGAAAAAAGGAATAAAAGAAAGAGAAATGAGTTCAAAACAAGAATGTATGCTGTCACAGTGAGTGCATAATAAATATGTTTGAATGAAATGGAAGATGAAAGACAGAAACAAAGGAGGATTTCATGGCAGGGAGTAGAAGATGGCCCTCAACCATGGCTTTGGGTTCCGTCCTTGGTAGAGAAGAACTGTGTACTTAAGAGTATAAACGTTTTGGTGGATTGCAGCTTCACTTACTCCCAGGCTATTTCTGGACCTGTTAACAAATGCATAAATCTTCACCCACTATTTTTTCTTTCTGGTTAGGATCAGCCCAAATGATTCTAGCTTTCGGAATACTTATTATCATACTTCAAATACAGTATCAAGGAAAGAAAAACTTAATTGTAAAAGCTGTTTTTCTGATTTTGGGTCTGAGATTCTCATATTCAGTGAAAGCGGTTGCTCTGGTGCATAGAACATGTCCTCAAATAACATGAGAGATTATGCCACAGTTGTATATGAAGGTCAGAATGTTTTTCATAATTTGATACAGACAGAATGATTAAAAAGTCCACTTACCTCTTCCTTCTTCATTGTTCTGTCTCTTTTAATTTGGATCCCTTTGGGTTGGTTATAACCAGTGGAAAAGAAGTGCAGTCTATAGAATGAACAGTGGGATGTTGTGGAGTATGGAAATCATTTCTATATATGCAGAGGGGAAACCTAATTACCTCTCTCGATCGTTCATCTGGTTGTTCCTCTCCGCTGTTTTGTTTAGTGTTGTTATATACGTGGCCTAATTAGAGCATTAGTGCCTCCTCTCACAGGGCCTGTGTTTGCTGGTCATTAGCAACCTTGACTGACATGTCAAAAAGAACAGACCTAAGAAGAAAAGCAAACTTTCTTTCCGCAGAAGGGTAGCTGGCTTTCTCTAGTTAACCCTTTTTTTTTTTCTTCTGCAAATGTCGTTGGAATTATATTTCAGGTGCAAGCCCCCTAAGCTTCAACTGACTGTTAGTTACCTAGTCTTGGAAGTGATTGTTCCTGTAGAGTAGTAGCAAAGCAGTGCTCTATAGGCCCCTGAGATGTCTGTTAAATCCCTTACGATATGTTAAAAACCCAGTTAGCATTTTAAGATTCTCTAGGGCCTCCAGGTGGGGAGGGATTATTCAGAGATGGAAATAGAAGTCTGGGCCTTTGTGTGGCAAGGGTAATGGGAATGGTCCAAGGTTCAGCCTCTTGTCAAAAATAAGTTTCAAACGTGATCGAGCTTTTTATGCTCATTATTTCAGAGTGATCTGCACCTGTTTGGTTGGCATCAACAATACCAGTTGAAATACCTAAAACTCTTCATCACTTAATTTTTTTCCCTGGCCATTATAATGAGCCAAAAAGACAAACATGCTGATGGAAGGACTAGGCTGAGTGATAAAAATGAAGCTCCAGGTTGAGGTTCAGGCTTTCCACTAAATAGCTCTGTGACAATGGGAAGTAATTTCTCCACTCCACGTTCTTTTCATACGAGTTGGTTGGTTTTGGGAGTTTAAATTCAAACACCATTAGAGGCCTGGGCAAAGAACATAATACAAATGGCAGAGATAAGGTCTGTGGCAATTGGAGAGAGCATGTCCACCTGGCCTAAAGGCATTGCAGCCTTAACACGCTTAAAAATATCCTCTCACAGAAAATTCATCTGTGGGAAATATTTGGCCAATAGTTATCAGTTTACCACTGCTAGGCTGTATAATCTAAACCCTCTCTCTCTCTCTTTTTTTTTTTTTTTTTGGTCTAAATTTTCTGTTTTCACAAAAGAAAAATAAAAGAGCAAATGAAAGACCTAAATGAAATGCCTTCTAGTAAAAACTTTTTTAAAGGAACAAAGCAAATTATGTGAGGATAAAAACTGACTTGGTTTAGGTAGGAAAAAAAAAGGCCAGGGTGTCAGTTAGATAGAAGGTGAATGTGAATAGCTAGTGTATTATTGTTGTGGGGGAAGGAAAAGGGCTGCATAATCCTGAAATGCAACATGAAAAACCTGTCACATGGTGTCTCGAAGTCATTTTTTCACTGTCCTCAGCTTTGGTCTGACCCTCATTATAGGGGAGTCCAGATGTGGTCAGGGACCCTTAAAAGGGATATGAAAAAGCCAAGAAGTACCCAGAGCTTAAAACAACAGACATTGTTTCTTTTGAGGAAAGGCTAAAGGAATTTGAATTGATTACAGAGAAGAGGATGGGATGTATTTTCATGTTGAGAATGTAAAGCAGTTTCCTCTGTATCTGTGAGTAAAGACATTACCTGGAATAAGTGAGCCTAAATGAAAGCAATGGAGATGCTGTTGACTACTAGGAAGGACAGGATCTTGCGTAATAGGGTGGCGAAATGCTAGAAGGGTCTACATAGAGATGTTTTGATATCTTCATCCCAGGGGATCATCAAATAGGGAAAAGGCAAGTGATTAATCTGGTTACCCTGGTGTTAAAGAGCCGCCGTTCAGCACTTTTATCTGATATAGTCTTGTTTGACATCACCATCATCCCCGTCACCCCCAATCTTTTTTTTTTAATATAAATTTATTTATTTATTTATGGCTGCCTTGGGTCTTCATTGCTGCACACAGGCTTTCTCTAGCTGCAGCCAGCGGAGGGCTACTCTTTGTTGCAGTGTGTGGGCTTCTCATTGCGGTGGCTTCTCTTGTTGTGGAGCACAGGCTCTAGGCGTGCGGGCTTCAGTAGTTATGGCTCATGGGCTCTAGGCGCGCAGGCTCAGTAGTTCTGGCACACAGGCTTAGTTGCTCCACGGCATGTGGGATCTTCCCGGACCAGGGATTGAACCTGTGTCCCCTGCATTGCCAGGCGGATTGTTTACCACTGCGCCACCAGGGAAGTCCCACCCCCAATCTTATGGTTACTTCCTTTAACCATAATGAATGGATTTCAAATAAAGATGGCCAAAGATCCTCTTGAAGTACTGGAACAGAACCTCAAAGCCACTGAGAATATCAAATTTATTATTATTTTTTTTCCCTGAGTTCTTTTCTGAGCTAGTAGACCTCATTGTTAATTCCTGGTCACCTGCTCTGTCTAGTTCACCCAGTATGTAGGCAACTCTGCATTTAGAGCTCTGTAGAGCAAGAGATCAAACTGACCAAGATTAAGGTGTCAGTTAATTTAGCTTCCCCTGAGGCCTCATTGTTTAGCTTGCAGGTGGTCACTTTCTCACTATGTCCTCACATGGTCTTTCCCAGATGCTCATATGTACCTGGCTTCTCTCTGTAGGAGCAAATCTCCTTTTCTTGTACGGACAACAGTCGGATCAGATGAAGGCAAACCCAAATTCCTAGGAGGAAGATTCTGTTGTATCTGGTTTGGGGCAAGTGTTTGCCTGGTTTTAATAAACTATACCCTGAGATAGGGTGAGAGTTGTTTGGTAGGTGGACCTACCAGCATAGGTGGTGTTATGGGATAAATGGTGTTGTTGCAGGAGAACGGAGAGTGGGGGAATGGTCATGTCCCAGGTCTCAGGCGAGTTCCTGGAATGGTCCACCAAGTGAGGGTCCTTGGCTTCATGCAGGAAAGAATGCAAGAGCAAGCCAAAGAAAAGCAAAAGCAAGTTTACTCAGAGGTATACACTCTATAGGCAGAATTTGGATCCTCTCAGAAAGTGAGAGCAGCCCCGGGGTATGGGGGTGGTTTGTTTTTATGGGCTGAATAATTTAATATGCTAGCAAGTGGGAGGAATATTCTTACCTTATTGGGGAAGGGGCAGGGACTTCCAGGAATTGGGCCACTGCCCACTTTGTGGCCCTTCATGGTTGGCCCTAGAACTGTCATGGCGCCTGTCATGGTGCTGGTGGGTGTGGCATTTCTCTGATGTATTACAGTGAGCATATAATGAGGCTCAAGGTCTCCTGGAAGTCAAATTTTCCACTATCTTGGGCCTAGTTTGTCCAGACCAGTTTTTGTCATATCCTGTTTTTCTCAATGGCTGTGTCCCCCTCTTCATTCTTTTAATCGTTGTGCCCTGCTCCCTTCCTTCCTGTCTCAGCGTCCTCCCCAAAATCCATATGTTGAAGCCCTAAGCCCCAGAACCTCAGAATGTGACTCTACCTGGAGACAGTCCCTTTAAAGAGGTAAATAAGGTAAAACAAGGTTGGTAGGGTGTGCCTTCATTTGATCCTACTGGTGTCCGTACAAGCAAAGGAGATTTGCTCCTACAGAGAGAAGCCAGGTACATATGAGCATCAACGAAAGACCATGTGAGGACATAGTGAGAAAGTGACCACGTGCAAGCTAAAGAATGAGGCCTCAGGGGAAACTCAATTAACTGACACCTTAATCTTGGACTTCTAGCCTCCAGAACTGTGAGACAATAAGTTTCTGTTGTTTAAGCCATCTAGTCTGTGGTGGTATTTGGTTATGGCGGCCCTAACAAATGAATACAGGTGGTCAGTGTAAGTTCTTTGACAAATGGACCTCAGCAGATTCCCCAAGAAATCTGTTGTCATCACTATATTATCATTGCCTATATGAACAGCAGGTGACGATTCTACGGAGATTCCCATAACTATAACCACACCCCCCTTGCTAGGAGTTTATAAGTATTGCACTTTTCTAGGGCTGGATCAGAGAATGCAGCAGCTCAGCTCGATCCTAAATCATTCTGAATATTCTCTAGCCTGTACGTGGTTGGAGCAAAAATTGTAGGGAAGGGGGAAGTCATAGCAGTTTGTGTTTTTGCAGCTGTGGCTGCTGTGATAGGAGATCCAACCAGAGCCATCCTGACAGTCCCCAACCAGCAGCCCAGCCGTGGCAAGCCTTATCCTGCCCTGTTTCCCCACAGTTGACCGCCACGGCTGGAGCTATGTTCAGAGTGGATCCACTTCACAGCCCACTTTATGCCAGTGATTGCTACTGGGACTGGCTTTACCGGGCAGTGGCCTTTACAAACTCCTCAGCAGATATAAACCTGTTAGGACTAAGTGACTTTCCCTTGGCCCAAACTACTCACATTCCACCCTCAATTCTCTGTTTGACTTGAGCTGCAGGGACCTGCCTTGGGATTGATTGCCTGGTGGTGTAGGGACAACTGTTAGCATTAATGAAGCTCATCTGCAACTCCTCTTTCCCTCAAGGTCTCACCTGTTTGCTAACCAACCTTTCTAAAGGCCCCCAGATAGCACTGGATGCTCCAGCTGTTACGTATGGAGGTCAGAGTTCCTCCCTTCTAGGAATTTCCTTGCTGTGTTGTAGGCAAACCTTTTCAGTTACACAGTTATTCTTAACACATACCAGAGCCAAAGACAAATTCTGTCCCCTCTGATCTCATCTAGGCAGATCATTTCTTTACCGTGAAATGGTTGATGCCTTTCTACTGCTTGCAGAATAAAGCCCGGTTCCTTAGTGTGGTATCCAGAGGTTTCTAACTAGACAACAGCCCACCTCTCGGGCCTTATCCGTAACCGCACTCCAGCCTCACAGGTCTGCTTGCTATAGTTCCGTCATTACGTCTCATGTTTTGCTTGCGCAGTTTTCTCTGTCTAAGATCCTTTTCCTCTCATAACCATCTCTTTAAATTCTATTCACCTTTGAAATCCTAGATCAAGTGTGATCTTCTCCATAGAAACCTGCTCAGTCTCCTGAGTTGGAATGAATCCCTTCTTGAGTTACCATCACCCAGTCTTCATAACTCCATTAGGGCCTGGCCTTGCTCTCAGCTGCATTATTATAGTTTTAAGTGTTTATTTCAGCATCATTCTCCACTAAACTCCTTAAGGACTAGGTCAGTGTCTTGTCTTCCTGTAGATCTGCCCCCAGTATCCATTCAGTGACTTTAGAGTAATAATTGTCACTTATTAAACATTTACTATGAGCCAAGCTGTGTGCTCAGTATACGTTATTTCATTTAATTGGCAACATTTTTAAAATGCAGCCTGGAAAGCTTAGAGAGGTTGAATAGCTTCCCCAAGATTCTGCTGTTTGCAAATGGTAGAGGCAGCGTTGGAACCCATTTCTCTGTGATGTCTCAACACTAATGTATAATGCTGCTTTCAGCACTCAGTATATGCAGGCTGAATTGATTTGGATGAAATAGCCTTTCCGTTTTAAGAACTAATTTATGTTAAGGTGAGCTCATGGAACGGCCCCCAGTCATGATGGCTGTTGCTGCCAAGAGCCCCCGAGTGTTGTTAAGGATGGAGGTGCATTGCCAATCCTGGCCCAGCCATACGGTAGCTGAACCAAGGTGATGTGTCGGATGCAACTGCCACGCTCTGAAAGAACAGCGGAATGTTAACCAGCGCGTTAATCGTGCCAACAGATGGTCCGCCTGGCTCAGGTTCTTCAGCAGACTCTTCCTACCTCTCAAGCTCACTGCTGTGTACCTGTTAGTCTGAAGGGAATAATAGAAGATACAGGTTTAGGTGGGGAAGCAGGGCAGCAGTAGTAATAGAAGAATAGGTTAGGCTCTCTGATATTTTAATTGCCTTTATTCTGCTTGCCCGGGACACGGACCTTTATCTTTCTATCATAGCAACCCACCCCCCTGTCAGTACACTTAAAATATATGCTCACATTCTGGTCCCACACCCAAGATGGTCCCCAGTGACACTTTCACACACAGCACTGAAAATGGCTACCGCCAACCAGTCAGGTAAGCATATATCCTGAGGAAATTTGCTATCCCTTGGCTTTATTTTTGTTGGCTCAGTGGGCAGATTCTAATTTGAACAAGCAAAATTTAGCCCGCCAGAGGCTGGTGGGCAGGTGTTGCTTTTTATGACTGAGCTGCTTCAATTGCTGGAGCGCCCAGATATTCCAGGCTGACATCACCTCTATAGGAAACCCAAGTTCCATTTGGTGGGGGTCTGGGGTCTTGGCAAATCCCATCTTCCACTGGTCTCACTGACAATGCCTTGACTTATCATTTGTGGAGGTACATATCTTAATGTTGATATTCATATACGTATACCCTCTCTATCATCTACATATCTGTCATACTGAGGTCCACTCAAATCAATAGAAAAACCTAATGAGACACAAAGAGATATAAACCTGTCTCCATCCTCAAATTGTGGGATGGAGTTGGATGGGAGAAAGAAACTTACGATAAAGAAAAAAGATAGTGAAAGCAAAAAAGGACAAAGTGTGACGAAGAAATAAAGAAAAAGATAGTGAAAGCAAATGATAAAGAAGAAAGATAGTGAAAGCAAAAAAGGACAAAGTGTGACAGCTCCCCTTCCCTTGCCGCCCCTTTTATTTTTTCACATGGAAGAGAATTAGCCGATATCGAGCACTACTTAGCATTGGGCAGTTTTCACATGGGGTCTCAGTGAATTCCCATGGGGTCTCATTGAATTCTCATCCTAGGCCTTTGAGATAGGTTTCATTGTCCCTTTTCCACAGAAGAGAAGACTGGGAACCAGAGGGAGTAATAACTTATAATAAGTTATAACTTATAATGGAAAGAGGGAGTACGATCACAGGGATTGTAAATGCTGGGATTGGGGTCACATGCTGGCTTATCTCATCCTGGTGCTGACCTCTAGCTGCTGTGATGAACTGCCACATCTCTCAGCACATTTCACACTGCCTCTTCTCTGAAACAAGCCACTTATTCGTGAGAGGAGGTGAAATGTTAGGAGGAATCGATACCTTCTCCTTCACTGCTGTGTTTAATGGGCAGTTCTGTGCCAAACTGCCCAAAGCACTTTATGTATTCTTCGAATACCTACATTTGAAACTCTTGATCAATGCATCCTACAACTCCAGGAGGATAGATACCCACCCAGATAACATCCTCTTGACTGGAGACCTACGACATTCATAATCTCCCCAGATTCTTTTTTTTCCAGGCAGAAAAGATAGCAGTGGTTCATAGTCAAGCCAACTGCTTGTAAAACCCAGGACGTGTGATGTGGGTTGACACGTTCTTGGCATATTTTGAATGAAGCCTTTATTGGTAATCTTTGAGTCTTCCAAGCCTTGTTAGATTGGGAAATGGGCCAGGTCAATTTGTAATCCTGATGACGGAGTCCTGAGACCAGACAAACTTCTGTTACTGTTTTGGGTCAAAATATTGGTTCTTAATCCTCTGAGGTCTGGATCCAGATGGCAGAAGAGACCTCAGAGGTACGTCCTGGAGGCGACACATCTGCTTAGCCAATCCACAAAGTGTGGCTTGTGGAAGAACTCACACACTGGCTCTAAGTTTGAGAAACTCCAAAGGAAATCTTAAAAGAAATGGACCATTTGGGGATATGATTAGTGGGAAAATGCAGCGACAGTGTTATTTGGGAGAATTTATTTCCTTGGGAACTTACTGAGTAGCATGGAAGCAGAAGAAGGGTGGGAGGAGAGAGGAGGACAGGAAAATTTGTATACAGTGCAGTTTAATTTATTTTGAGTTCTGCATGGTGTCATCATGTATATTTAAGAAATAATTTGTGAAATCTTTTTTTGGTCTTTTATGAAATTTTTTTCTTCTTTCCCAAATGTGCTTTGTCTTAAGCCAGCAGAAATGAAAGTTTTGTCTTTTAAAAACTTGTCATCCTAATGGTTAAAACTGGATGTTCAAGTCTGTTCCAGGCTGATATCTTTAACATACAGAGCAGTTCCAGAAACTTAGTGCTGTAGAGTTAGAATTGGCTGTATTTTTTTCTGTTTCCCACTGTATGTGGCTGTGAAGGTACATACTAAATTGCTTGGTAAAAAATTGCAAATTACCAAAACTTAAATGCACTAAAAGACCTCTGGGTTTTTTTTTTTTTTTTTCTCCTACTCTTGCTCTTACCTCTACCTAATGCTTATTCCCATGGGGCAGCTCTGGGAAGTGGGAGAATACACTCCCCACAGTGCCACTGCACATTCTTCCTCACAAGGCTGCAGCAGTGGCATCTTGGTCTTTTAAATGTATATGTATAATTGATTCACTTTGTTATAGAGCAGAAACTAACACACCACTGTAAAGCAATTATACTCCAATAAAGATGTTAATAATAATAATAATAATAATAGTGTAGGATGCATTGTGATTGATTTCCTCATGTCCAGTGGAGGTTCATCTTTCCCACCCCAAGTCAGTCACGGTAATTCTACCTCCCTTACCATTGATTGGTTTAGATGTGGGCATGCCAGGTCTTCTGAGATTTGCCTAAGGCTCTTGAAATGCCAGTTCTTTCTGAGACTCGGTCTCCCCACGTGTAAAGTGGAGACAATAGTAGTTTCCAAGTCAAGGATTGTCATAAAGATTACATGAGTTCCTACTTAGTCAATACTACCTGGCACATAGTACACGCTCAGAAAAAGAGTTTGGGATTAACAGATACACACTACTATATGTAAAACAGATAAACAACAAGGGCCCACTGTATAGCACAGGGAACTATATTCAATATCTTATAATAACTTATAATGGAAAAGAATCTGAAAAAGTGTATATAAAAGTATATATATGTATACATATATATATGATGAGTCACTTTGCTGTATACATGAAACTAACATAACATTGTAAATCAACTACACTCCAATAAAAAAGTTGTTTCAAAAAAAAATTAACATACATATTGTTAAAGCCACTTGCCACAGATTTCTGCCAAGACTCTCTGATTCAACTCCATTCAACAAATATTTATAAAGAGTCTATTAGATGCCAGGCACTTTACTAGATGGTTCACAAAAACATATTCAGTCTGCTCCCTTATAGTTAAGACTGTACCAAATCATCCCAAAGCACAGGAGAGGGAAATGCATTGCACTTGGTTGTCTCTGTTAACAGGGGTGGGAACTGGGACTTCTGCTTCCCTATGTCTTTCTGCTGTGTGCACAGGGGCTGAGCCAAGGGCTGCTGGACTATGTCAGCCCCACTTGTGATGTCCACCATCCTTAGTACTCATCACCCTGATTAAGCATATTCACCTGAAGTAGAAATGAAAGTGACCTCCAGTGTAGCTTCAACATAAGTCTCCTAACCCTTTCGATCAGATTGCTGTCCTAAACCCCTTTCACATAGAAAATCCAGAGCCACTTCTACCTGCGGAAGGAAGCCAAGGCTCTTTTAGGTGCTTAGTTCAGTTTGTTCACTGTACTGATATGTCCTCAAAATGGAATACCGTTTACAATCTGATTTTTTTCAGAATGAGCACATAGAAGAGAAGAAGAAAAAATTCTGTCTTGATTTTGTTCTCCTTCAAATGAGGTGTCTTCCACAAAGGGAGAGTGTAAGACAGTGCTTGAGGGCAAAGTGATGGAGGAACCTCCATTGGAAAAGGGAGTGAAGGCTTCCTGTTTAACTCTTTCCCTAGGACTTCTCATGGAGTGTGAAATGCTGTTGAAGCTCACTGTAAAACACGATGGCGAAACTCTGTAATGGGAAGTGACAAGGCAGAAGAAACTCCTTTGGATTCTTAAGAAAAGCTGTCCCATTTATATCCCTTAAATAGCCTTTAAAGAAAGTTTTTAATAACTATACTTCCACCCATGGTCTTAAGTCAAAAACTGTAGGTAGTTACGAGGCCACCATCACCCTGATACCAAAACCAGACAAAGATGTCACAAAGACAGAAAACTACAGGCCAATATCACTGATGAACATAGATGCAAAAATCCTCAGTGAAATACTAGCAAACAGAATCCAACAGCACATTAAAAGGATCATACACCATGATCAAGTGGGGTTTATTCCAGGAATGCAAGGATTCTTCAATATACGCAAATCAATCAACGTGATACACCATATTAACAAATTGAAGGGAAAAAACCATATGATCATCTCAATAGATGCAGAGATAGTTTTCAACAAAAGTCAACACCCATTTATGATAAAAACCCTGCAGAAAGTAGGCATAGAGGGAACTTTCCTCAACATAATAAAGGCCATATATGACAAACCCACAGCCAACATTGTTCTCAATGGTGAAAAACTGAAACCATTTTCTCTAAGATCAGGAACAAGACAAGGTTGTCCACACTCACCACTATTATTCAACATGGTTTTGGAAGTTTTAGCCCAAGCAATCAGAGAAGAAAAAGAAATAAAAGGAATCGAGGGCTTCCCTGGTGCTGCAGTCGTTGAGAGTCCGCCTGCTGATGCAGGGGACATGGGTTTGTGCCCCCGTCCGGGAGGATCCCACATGCCGCGGAGTGGCTGGGCCCATGAGCCATGGCCGCTGAGCCTGCACGTGCGGAGCGTGTGCTCCGCAACAGGAGAGGCCACAGCAGTGAGAGGCCCGCGTACCGCAAAAAAAAGGAATTGAAATCGGAAAAGAAGAAGTAAAGTTGTCACTCTCTGCAGATGACATGATACTATACATAGAGAATCCTAAAGATGCTACCAGAAAACTACTAGAGCTAATCAATGAATTTGGTAAAGTAGCAGGATACAAAATTATTGCACAGAAATCTTTTGCATTCCTATACACTAATGGTGAAAAGACTGAAAGAGAAATTAAGGAAACACTCCCATTTACCACTGCAACAAAAAGAGCAAAATACCTAGGCAAAAATCTACCTAAGGAGACAAAAGACCTGTATGCAGAAAACTATAAGATACCGATGAAAGAAATTAAAGATCATACAAACAGATGGAGAGATATACCATGTTCTTGGATTGGAAGAATCAACATTGTGAAAAGGACTATACTACACAAAGCAATCTACAGACTCAGTGCAATCCCTATCAAATTACCAATGTCATTTTTCACAGAACTAGAGCAAAAAAATTCACAATTTGTGTGGACACACAAAAGACCCTGAATAGCCAAAGCAATCTTGGGAAAGAAAAACGGAGCTGGAGGAATCAGGCTCCCTGACTTTGGACTATACTACAAAGCTACAGTAATCAAGACAGTATGGTACTGGCACAAAAACAGAAATATAGATCGATGGAACAGGATAGAAAGCCCAGAGATAAACCCACACACATATGGTCACATTATTTTTGATAAAGGAGGCAAGAATATACAGTGGAGAAAAGACAGCCTCTTCAATAAGTGGTGCTGGGAAAACTGGACAGCTACATGTAAAAGAATGAAATTAGAACACTCCATAACACCATACACAAAAATAAACTCAAAATGGATTAAAGACCTAAATGTAAGGCCACTCTAAAACTCTTAGAGGAAAACATAGGCAGAACACTCTATGACATAAATCACAGCAAGATCCTTTTTTGACCCACCTCCTAGAGAAATGGAAATAAAAACAAAAATAAACAAATGGAACCCAATGAAACTTAAAAGCTTTTGCACAGCAAAGGAAAACATAAACAAGACAAAAAACCGTCAGAATGGGAGAAGATATTTGCAAGTGAAGCAACTGACAAAGAATTAATCTCCAAAATATACAGGCAGCTCATGCAGCTCAATATCAAAAAAACAAACAGCCCAATCCAAACTGGGCAGAAGGCCTAAACAGACATTTCTCCAAAGAAGATATACAGACTGCCAGCAAACACGTGAAAGGATGCTCAACATCACTTATCATTAGAGAAATGCAAATCAAAACCACAATGAGGTATCACCTCACACCAGTTAGAATGGCCATCATCAAAAATCTACAAACAATAAATGCTGGAGAGGGTGTGGAGAAGAGGGAACCCTTCTGCACTGCTGGTGGGAATGTAAATTGATATAGCCACTATGGAGAACAGTATGGAGGTTCCTTACAAAACTAAAAACAGAACTACCATACGACCCAGCCATCCCACTACTGGGCATATACCCTGAGAAAACCATAATTCAAAAAGAGTCATGTACCACAGTGTTCATTGCAGCTGTATTTACAATAGCCAGGACATGGAAGCAACCTAAGTGTCCATCGACAGGTGAATGGATAAAGAAGATGTGGCACATATATACAATGGAACATTACTCAGCCATAAAAAGAAACAAAATTGAGTTATTTGTGGTGAGGTGGATGGACCTAGAGTCTGTCATACAGAGTGAAGTAAGTCAGAAAGAGAAAAACAAATACCGTATGCCAACGCATATATGTGGAATCTAAAAAAAAAAAAATAGTTCTGAAGAACCTAGGGACAGGACAGGAATAAAGACACAGATGTAGAGAATGGACTTGAGGACATGGGGAGGGGGAAGGGTAAGCTGGGACCAAGTGAGAGAGCAGCATGGACATATATACACTACCAAATGTAAGATATATAGCTAATGAGAAGCAGCCACATGGCACAGGGAGATTAGCTCAGTGCTTTGTGTCCACCTAGAGGGGTGGGATAGGGAGGGTGGGAGGGAGACACAACAGGGAGGAGATATGGGGATATATGTATATGTATAGCTGATTCACTTTGTTATAAAGCAGAAACTAACACACCACTAACATACTAACATACTCCAATAAAGATGTTAAATAAATAAATAATACAAATAAAACAAGTATATACAGGTTCAAGCTTTAGCCCAGGATATTGCTATTCACTAACGTTAAGATAAAATTTCATAATGGAAATGAAAAGAAAGATCTAGCCCTTTGTGTACAGTTTAGTATATAAGACTATCTCAAATAGTGACACATAATGCCATATTAATGTAAATGTTTATAATAGAGGAAACTGGGTAGAGGGCATATGGGAACTCTCTGTACTATCTAAATTTTTCTGTAAATCTGAAACTCTTCTAAAGTGTATTAAATAATTTTAATAAAAAGAAAGCATTTCCAATTCAAAAAAAAGACTATCTCATGTTTTTTGAGGTAGAAAACGAAAATTGGGCATTTCTAATCTGATATTTTAATTTTTTACGCAAAAATATCCTAAATATTGTTTTACAGAAGTGTGGCAACTAAGAAAAATACATCAAAGTCTAGATAATCCCAGACTATTTAATCTCATATTATGTGGTATAGATGAAATAATGCAAATGCCCTCAATCTATTTGCTAATTTTTCGTGAAGTATTTTATAAATGTACTGTTTCAGTGGGGATAGTCCAGTGATCAAAATACTTCATGTAGTAACAATAGGTAATTGCCAGTAGAAATAAATTTGGTTTAAATTTCAGAAATCTCAGTAGTTGGTGATAGTCACGTAATCTGAGCAGTACCCTATGGGGCCTTCCTGGGACAGATCCCTCCCCCATATCCTCTGCTGTAGCTCTTCTCTGAAGTACCAAGATAATAGTATCGCATGCATATTTCCTGAGTTTTTCTGTTGCTAAAAACACTACCAAATGCAAGAAATTAACTACTTGATGTCATGAGCAGTAGCCCCCCAGACCTTCTGGCGCTGGTGGATTGATAATGTTAACTGCCCTATTACCTCACCATCAACCAGAGAATTATGCACGAGATGATCACATACCCTGTGAACCCCTTCCCTCTCCTGGCCTTTAAAAATGCTTTTCTGAAACCTTTTGAGGAGTTTGGGGTTTTCTGAGGGCATGAGCCACCTGTTCTCCTTGCATGACCCTGTAATAAAACTTTCTCTACTAAAAAAGAACAAAACAAAAAAAACCAAAAACAAACAAACAAACAAAAACCCTGTAGGTAGCAAAGGTAAGAGTGGTAATGATAGTGGAAGGTTGGAGAAATGAAAGAGGAGTTCAGAAAAAAAGGTATGAAAATAATGGCAGTATAGTTATAGCCCGTATACCGGGTATTTTTAAGGCACTGGGAAAAGCTGACCAAACCATTTTGAATTGATGGTGAAAGTGAGTGGGAATGTTTAGCGTTTTGTTTCATATGGCTGTGATGAGATGAGAGATCAGTAGAAAACAAAAAGCAGGAATATCAAATATACTGAAATTAAACAGCACATGAGCATTAATGGGTCAGTTTCATATAGCATCCATCTGCTGCTAGACGTAACCATTCATAAAATCTCAACTTTTGCCAACAGAGATTTTCTGCCAAACACAGCCTGTTTGCAGTGTCTTAAGCTGTAGATGAGCTAACGTTTTACTGGGATGGTCTTGGGGCCCTCGTTGCATGAATGAGCCTTAGAGTGTCACCTGTGATGGGAGATGAAAAACACTAAACCCACCATAAGGTTTTGTTATCAGAGGGTAGATCAGAATTTAGACACTGCAGTACTGTTTTGTTTTTTTTTAATTATGTAAACAGGAGTAACTGCTTCACATTTATGAATGCTTTTACTTTAATGGTGCCCAAGATGTAGTTAAATTTTATAAACAGTACTAACCTCCCCTGTTTGGGAACCAGGGAATGATGGCTGCTTTCTTTATGATTACGACATCCTTATAGTGGCAAGATGAAAATGTATGTGATAAAACGGATCCATGCAGGTAGTCAGTCTGGAATATTCCGAGCCTCCAGAAGTATTTTTGTCTCTCAGTAGTGATTGTAGTAATAGTAATAGTAGTAATAAACGTTGATTAAGCCCACACTATGCCTGGCATTGTCAATTATGGTCCTGTTGAAAGGGCTCTGGAATTAGTGTTTGGTATGTAGTATCTTACTTTGTCATCACAGTAACCCATTGAGATAGATGCTATTACTATTTCTGCATTTTACAGATCAGTTAATTTGCTTAAGATTATACAGAGGTAAATAGTGGATTTTGACTTAGAAAGTCTAATATCAGGCACCATGTAGTTAAACCCCATTTATAAGAAGCTCACAGAGACTGGAATTGTTTCAATAATTTCCCTTTCAATTTCATTTCACTGGGAACAAAAGAGATTTGGCATTTAGCAGGTTTGTTAATCAACGCAGATGGTTCATACAGATATTATAGTTGGACCCCAAAGTATTTGGGTGGTAATGGAAGTACTTTGTTGTTCTTCTTCTTTTTTTGTGACTGGGAGACATGAATTCTTTGGAATGTCAGGGAGCGCTCAACCCCAGCGAATTGAGACAAAGCATAACTGTCTTGGGAGTAATGAAAGCCCAGGCACAGGAAATTTCTAGCACATGTTTTTGACAGTGTCATCTGCTGTTATTGGAGTCTACGTGTTTGGTAACGAGCTACAAAAGTGTACCTTCTACTCTGGTTTAGGAGAGGTAGGTCAGGCAGCCCAATAACAAAACTGTTGTGAAAGATGGGACCACAGACTCAGAGGTGCCCTGTGCCCAGATCTCGGTCTGCAATCCAGCTAGTGGGTTAGACACTTAGGCCTTGTTCTCTGGGGACAAGAGGGTAGAGACAGGAAGGACTAGAGGATGGAATTACGATGAAAGGCATCTGGCTTTGTTCTTCACTTAGTTGCCCTTCTCTTAAAAATAGAGAAGCTATTTTTTAAATACACATAGGTTTTTTGTTATATTTATTTGCCAAACTGTTCTTAACACATATGCATGAGTGCCCACACACACACACACACACACACACACACACACACACACACACACACACACACACACAGAAAAATAGAACATTTAAACCTTGGAAACTTCATGCTGAAATGCTGGTGGGCTAATTAAAAGGACCAAACTATACCTCTTTGTCTGTATCCTTCATCCTTCACCCTAGATTTCTGTGCTACTAAAGCTTCAGTAGGTTTGTGGTAAACTGCAGAGGTGTGCCAGCAGGGGTGTGTTCTAAAGACCGTGATGGGCTTTGTGACTAATGGAAAGGTCTAATCATTATCATTTATTGGACTAGTTGTTCTGCATTTTGCATTGTCCTTCTGGGTTTCTAATATTCACAGGTATTTTCAAGACACAAGCACTTCCACACTGTGATATTCCACGGTGTCCTGACAAATGTTGCGTGAAGGCCGGTGTGCTGCCCCTACCGTCCTGTGGTTGATTTGGGGGCATTAGGGTCTCATCGACACATCCTCCCCTGAACGTTTCTTCCAGTCCGTTCCGCTGTGGACCATCATCCGTGAACGAATCCAACTGTGTGAAAACAGCAAATCTGTTATATCTCCCTATTGTTCCTCCTTTTGAAACAATTTTCCTAATGGACTCTGAAGGTTTTTATTCATCTATGTTAGAAAGACCTTTTTTCCTGACTTATTTCCAAAGTATAAATATCTTTCTTTTTACTAAGCATAAATTATATACTGCTGTTGTAAAATTTTAAACAGTGGAGAAGTACATAAAGTAGAAATGGAAGTTCCCTGCAACCTCATCCCAAATATAATGATGATAATTAAAGCCAAAATAATACATGTATTAAGTGCTATGTGCCAATCTAAGCTTTTAGACTCATTAGCAGATGTATCTCTCAGAATAGTTTTGTGAGGTCGGTAATATTATTTCCCAGTTTAGTACATAAGGAAGCTGAGGAATGAAAGGTTAAAGGTCTGTACACCACCACACAGGTAGTCAGTAGCAAAGCTAGAACCTAATTATTATATTAAAAGTGTGAATTTGTACTCCAGTTACTGTATTAAACCTGATGGGTCAGGGTTGGTCATTTATTTAACTTTTTAAATCATAAAAGATGAACTATGCACACCTTAATATTTTATTTTAACTTAAAGTGTACGTCATTTATACATTAATTCCCTAACCATTGATTTAACACTAAGGCCGTTTCTTAAGGATGGCTACACCATTTGCTTTTCTTAATTAAACCACACCCATAATTGTTGTGACTTTGTAGTGGGTGGTAAATTCTTCCCAGGCTATTTTTTTTTTTAATTTAAAGAGATTCTCCCTTATGGAGCCTTCCCAAAACAATTAATTTAGTTTTCATACAAGCAGTTCCTTTTGTTCTTATATTTTACTAACTTGTGTAATTTTAAACGAAACTAGGTCATTACAGCAAGTATAAAACTGGCTTTAACCAGTCTGGGGACAAAAGCCACTGATTCTTGGTAAGCGAACAGTACAATCAATGTGTGAGGCCAGAAATGCCTGGGGCTTATAGCTTTAAGCCCTCAGCACTTTCCTGGGCATCACCTGAACATTTTGCAGAGGAAAATAGAGCCTGTAGGTACATTGGGAAAGTCAAGTTCAGTTAGGAGAACTTCTTTACAGTGGAGTTATCAGGCATGCTGAGAGCTGCAGAAGTTCCTCATTGAGGGGAATCTTGTTTTTTTTCCATGCCCCACACCTGTAAGGGTGCGTGCTTACCAAAGCCTGTTGGCCCACTTCTTTTTCTTTTCTTGCATCTTCTGTATGTAAGTTCATATACCTCTCCAATTTCAATTAGTCTTGGCAACCAAGACGTCAAAAACACGAACGTGAAAGAGTCCAGTGAATTCCCCAGGAAGGAAGAATTCTAGAGCCACCCCCATGAGACTGGGCCAACACTAGAAAAGTGAAACAGAACTGAAGAAATCAACAGCATAAATCTAGTATTCAGAACTGCCTTTTTATTTTCTTTCCAGAGAATGCCCAAACTGATTAGCATGGCTATAAGGTGGTATATGACCCAGCCCCCGACTCGCCATTTAGCCAAACCACCTGTCATGCTTGATCCTGCCATGCTATTTCTGGAGTCAGTTCCTCTGCTCTTATACCTTCTTGGAGTGTACACTCTCACCTTTTCCTTCCCTTTCCCACTAAGAAAATCCCTTCGAATCCCCACGAGTGCCTTCTTCTCTCTGATCCCTTCCTGGACTTCTTAGCTGCTAGGGCAGAACCGAGGGGCTCCTTCGCCTGACTCCATTACCCTGTCCCCACTGTACATGGCATTTCTATTTTAGCGCGCGCCACCCAGATTTACAACTACGTTTTGGCTTGTGTGTTGTTCCTACTACAGCATGAAATCCAGGAGGGCAGAGGTGGGGTTTCATTCATCTGTATGTCCCCAGAGTCTACCTCCATGCTTGGCAAATAATAGTGCTCCACAACTATTGGCTGAATGAGTGAACACACAGTCTGGGGGAAGTCTTGGTCTCCCAGCATGCTGAGGTGGGAAGGCATGGATGCCCTTTGGCTGTGACCCATTCTCCTGACTGCAATGCTTTCCTTCAACCCTGGGTTGGGGAGGTGGAAGAAGGAGGCTCCTTGCGTGGCCATTCCTGCAAATCTCTTTCCAGCCTCGAAAGAGAGATCAAAGGCACAGCCCTGAGTTGCCTGCTCCGAGCTTTTGTTAGTACTTTCCCTTTGCAGCGAGGGACTAAGAGGAAGATATTCTGTATATATTTTGCTTCAGACTTTGATCTCACTTGGTTGATGTTGATGGCACCTTGTTCACAGTACGTTGCCAGTGGGACTATCGTATAATGCAATAAGGGGAAGTCTGTGTGACAGCCAGGTGATGCTGAAAGAATGTATGGGTTTATTTCATTAGGGCTAATGTATTCTCAGCAGAGACCGGTCTGCGTGCATAATGTGATTTTCAGGGTGCCACAGAAGATACTGTCTGTTAGAGGAAGGTAATTGTATTACCCTGCCACTTTCAGATTCATTAAGGGGAATCTTGGGCTGGCCCATCAGTTTTGTGAGTCCCACTCACATTCAGAACTATTTCCCTGCGGTCACCTTTCCATCAGGCCGTGCGTCTCATTGGCCCTGCCTGACAGCCAGCTCCTAAATGCTTCTTAGCAAGTGCGTACGCCTGTCCTATACGTAGTTGCAGAATTGCTTGGCAAAGGAAAAAAGCTCTTAGAGGACAGAGACGCTGTCTTGATCATCTCCAAAGTGAGCTGTGCCCACCACTGATGATTTTAGATGGTTCATGGGTAAACATTGACAAATTTTTAATTGTGATATGTTTATGTTAATGTTGACTAGAAAAAATAAAACTAGCACATAAAACCTGTGATTTCACAGAGGTGATGTTTAGAGGGAGGCAAAGTGGGTGCTGAAGTAAGTCAATTTAACAGAAAATCTAAGCTAATAGCAATGACTAAAATAAAATGATATTCTGGTAATTAAAGTGTAGAAATATTGTGATATAGGACAGTTCCTGATATGTGGTGGGTGCTTAATCAATGTTTATTGGAATGAATAAATGAATATTTAAAATAATAATAATAGCTACTTTTAATTACACACTTGTCTTGTGCCCAGTCACTGGGCTATAAGTGTTGCATACAATACGCCCTTTGATTCTGACTCGTAAGTTGATAATTTGTCTTCATTTTAGAGATGAAGGAACCAAGGCATAGAAAATAACTTACGCAGCTTCACACCGCTAGCGGTGGTAGGTCTCTTCTCTGTCACCAAACCCCAAGTGTGCTTCTGCGCGTCCCTGAGTCATAGATACTACAAGTTAAGATTGAATTTTTATTTCCAGTTCCACCTGGGTTCCCTAAGGTGGTAAAACTGTTCCAATACGTTAAAGGTTAGCTCAGATAGCTCTGTTGTGACGAGCGTTCCGCCAAGACTGTGCATTTCATACGTTTGGCCGGAGCTGGCCTGCTTAAACAGCGTGCACTTCACGAAGTCTTCCAAGTCCCTGAACAAGCCTGACTTCCAGACTCTTCTTGTACCCTCTCCTCTGGAACACCTCTTCAGCTTCACTGCCAGTGTTGTGAGAATGTCATGTCACGGCTTAAGCGAAGACTCCCAGGGACTTCATCCTATGCTGACCCAAACAGAACTCCGTCTCAAACAGCTCCTATGGCAGTGACAACACTGCTTTGGACAACTGTGTTGCTTGACTCAAGAAGCGGCTCTGATGGTCCCTAAGACATCAGTGTCAAAGGTGCAGGTGTGACTTGATAAGAGTGAAATAGTTTTTCAAAATTACTATTTTTTTGTTGGTGATTTTACATATGAATGTATAAGTAAATTTATAAATGTTTTATGATGATATTTGTCTATTTCACTGGTAGAACTAAACAATTATACCTTTCAATTGACCAAGA
Source organism: Leucopleurus acutus (assembly GCF_964270905.1). Lineage (NCBI taxonomy): Eukaryota > Metazoa > Chordata > Mammalia > Artiodactyla > Delphinidae > Leucopleurus > Leucopleurus acutus. The sequence goes on along the minus strand of NC_139145.1, from coordinate 55,454,809 downwards.
GCTTCTCTCCCCACCCTTTGCTTTGTATTTATACTGTGTCTATGCTGCACTGAGCGCAGTGACCTATTAGCCTGGGCAGTACAGATGAGCTAAATATTGATTAAGTCTCACAATCTGATAAATAAAACCTGGGTACATTCTTGAAAGCCATTTTCAGATCTTCAGTAAATCTTGGGATACCAGTAGCTTCTAATTTAAAGTAAATGTAAACTTTTAAAGTTTAAGACCATGTGCATTCTCTCTGAGTAGTTCCCCACTCTGTGCAATCAGAGGGCTAAAGGGAAAAGGCATTTGGAGGAAAATACATTTGGAGGAAGAGTTTTCTTAGTTTCATTAAAATTATAAATTGTTCCTCATGTTTATGGTTTCTTCTGTGGGGCTCATTTACTATCTAGGATAGGACATAAGTATTATGGTTTGGAATAATTTCAGAGCTGAGTGACAGTTCTTAAAAGTTGAAAATGGCTCTTTTTCTCTTCATCTGCTTTTTACTTTTTTTCTAGTTTCAAGGAAGAGAAGGGTCAGATCATAAGCAGATAATGGGGATCATGGGCATTCCATATGTAAACGAATGTCAATTCCTGACAAAACCTCTCTACCATGTCTGGGAAAGCCAATGATCTCATGACTGATCATTAAGATTGGAAGGGGCTTCTGAAAATCTTTTTTTTCTAGAATCCCTCAAAATGTGAGTTGTGGATCACCGACTTTAAAATCACCTGGGGGTAAGACTGTATATATTCCAGGTCTCCACTCTAGACCGTGTGAATTAATGTCTTCAAGGGAGACCAGGGAAGATAGATTTTTCAGAAGCTCCCTAAGTAATTCATATGAACACTAGAGGTTGGTAATGACTTTGTTCTGATCTCCTCATGATACATAGAAATGGAGGCACGACACAGTGAAGTGACTTAGCAATGGTAAACTAGACAGTAAATAAGAAATCACCACGCTTAGCTATTCAGAACTGCCTAGGTGAGCTACCTGCATCTTTCTGCCTCAGCTGTGTAGTTATGTAACTTAATTACTTCTTAGTTTGATTTGATGGCCTTTTTCTATTAGATAAGATGTGTTAATTACTCTGTTGGCAATATGTGGTAATAATGGCTCAGTGTTGACATTAATAATTTCAAGATCATGAATAGCATGCAACACCTCTGTGTCTGAGCCATCATTAATTTGTTTCACCATTGCTGAAGTGTTTAAAATTCAGTTTCAAGCATGTCTTCTCAGAGGAAGAAAGAATAATACATGTATTGAAAAACCTCCCCTTTATTCTGCTCTTAACTCTGTCCTTGCTACACAATTAGCTGCGTATTGTACCTAATTAGTGGGGTAAAAATCCAATCTCATTTTATTTTTTAAAAATACAGGTAAATCAAAACAAATTCTTTGCTGATAAAGAAGGAGGAAGAGTAAGAGCAATATAAATCTTACTTGGAGGATTTGCAGTTGTATCACTTACAATGAATCTCAAGGGATAAGAATAATTCTGTAAGTTGAATTTTTTATTAGCCGAGTTTTTGAGTAAACTTAAAGTCATGCTTCCTTAGCGAAGGAAAAAAGTCTGCTACTCGCTTTCATGATGATTAAGCAGTTGATACCTAGGAAGAAAAGAAGGTACTTGGTGGACACCTGTTCTGTCTCCTGCCCAGCATCCATTTCTCTTTTCTGATAAGTGCATCCTGATGTGGAATAATCATTTCCCTTAGTCTTTGTGGGAACAACCGTCAACATCCATAGTTGGACAGTCAACCCAGGACTGACTAATCAGCATATTCCATTCTCCTGGGAATTGTGATTGGCTTAAAGATGGTGTGTGATATAAGTTGGTCCAATCAGAGCTCATCCTAGGATTTCTAGAGCAATTGAGAAAGATGTGTACTGAGGACATGGGGCATCAACTTGGAGAAACTGACACTCATCTTGCCACCATGAAAGGCAAGTCTACCATCATAGGAAAAAAGAGGGGAGGGGGTCATGAGACCAGTTCCTGGTGACAGAATTTAAGTCCCTGAATCCACCCAAGCCTAAAGTTACCTACTATTTTTTTTAACATTATGCAGCCAAAGTGTTCTATTTTTTGCTTAAGCCATTGTGAGTTGAATTTCTATCACTTGCAGCAACAACAAAAAACATGAAAATGTTTAAAAACCTTCTGAACTCCTGAGTTTCCAAGAATGGGAATGGGTTTGCACTGAATCTTGCATGTGTTCTTGAGTCTTCTTTGTGACCAGAGGAGCAGATTGGTAGCTGGCCTGGGTTAGAGGTAGGGTGATGATATAATGTATTATATGAAGCAGAATAGTCCTCCCCCTTATCATTTAATTATGGAGAATTCTGAACCTACATAAAAGTAAACAGAATGATATAATAAATTCCTTTGAACCTGTCAGCAAGCTCCAGCACCATCAATCCATTGGCCAATCCTGCCTCACTCACATCCCATCAACTTCTCCCACCTCTACTATTATTTTGAAGTGAATCCCAGACATCATCATTTCATTGGAGAACATTTTGAGAGGAAAGGAAGGGACTATTATGTCAACAACAGGTGCAAACTAAGACTGTCCCAGAGAGACTGAGATAGATAGTACAGAATAGATTGAAAATAAGTGGATTAAAACCTGTAACCTTTGTACTGTGCTCTAACCAACTGTAATGGTAGACCAATCGGAGTGCTGAAAAGCCTTGAGACCTTTTGCTTTCTAGTAGCCTTTTTTGGTTGTATAAATGTTTTATTGAATACCATCTTAGTCAGGATCCTCCAAGTAACAGATGCCAGAAAAGGCAAGAATGTACAGGAAGTTCATTAGGGAAACATCCCCCAGAAAGGAAACGGGGAGGAGGCTGGAAAAGGCTGGGAGAACAATTAGAGGAAGAAAGAGTAGGTTAGACGTGTCCTAGGTTTTGCAAGGCTGTCAGGGAGTCCTCGAGCTAAAGCCCGATGTGCCCTAGAAATTGGCCTGCCCTAATATGCCTGCTGCTCTCAGTCCTGGGCTGGGGACAGCCTATGAAGTGTTGACTCAGTGCACAAACACAGCATCTTAGTCTGTTTGGGCTGCTATAACAAATTACCATAGCCTAGATGGCAATTAATCACAGTTCTGGAGGCTGGCAAGTCCCAAGATCAAGGTGCTGACAGATTTGGTGTTTGGTGAGGACCCACTTCCTGGTCCATAGATGGCCATCTTCTTGCTGTGTCCTAACCTGGGAGAAGTGAGAGAGCTCTCCAGGGTCTCTCTTATAAGGGCACTAATCCTATTCATGAGAGCACCACCCTCATGACCTAATTACCTCCCAAAGGTCCCACTCCATATACCATCATACTGGGGATTAGGTTTCAAAATATGAATTTGGGGGGTACACAAGCCTTCAGTCTGTAGTGCACAGTGATGGATTTCAGAGTGTGGCCGCTGAGACCCTTGGTCAGTTTTGCTCCCTGTGTTTGAAGTTCTGTGAGGTACATTTTCATGGCCACCACACATACTGTAAAGCATGGACTTGGGAATCAGAGCAACTCTGTTAAAATCTTAGCTGTATTGCTTAGTAGTTATGTGGATGTGGGCAAATCACTTAACTTCAATGTACCTTACACATGAAATGAGGATAACAGCAGCCCTTACCTCATGGATCATTGTGAAGATTAAATGAGATAAGCTATAGATACTGCTTAGCAGAGTGTCTGGCCTATAGTGAGTGCTCAAAAATTGTTAATGATGATGATGACAACGATGATGATAATGATGGTAACAAACATGAAGGCTTTAGGAATAGGCTTATCTATAGACGCCTAGCCATAGGTTCCTATTTTTAGAGACTATATCTGAGCAGTGGATCTGAAATGACTAATGTATTTCACTTAGGAGTTTTGGCCCAGTCTTTCAGGTCTGCCTCATCTTCTTTTGGTACATCAAAGGATCCTTTTCCGTCCTATTCCTGAGCGTTTGCACTCAGCACTCTCTCTATCTGCATTACTTTCCCCACTTTTCTCCTTTAACCACTTGCTATTTGCTCATCCTTCTGGTTTCAGTTTAAGAATAAATTAATCAGGTAGGACTTCTCTGACCCCACAGTCTAGTACAGCTTCTTTTTAAAATATAGCCTCCAAGAATTGAGCTCCTAAAATTGTATTCCTTTTATAGCTAGGACTTATGTTAGTGTGTAATTATGTATTTATTCATATGGTTGTCTTTCCAGTGTGAGAGCAAGGATGATGTCTGATTTTGCTTATAATTTAAATCCAAAGCCTAGCACAGTGTTAGCTCACAACCCGCTTAATAGCATTTATTAACTAAATGAATGAAGTATCTTTACTCCTCAGAAATAATCAGGTCCTTGTCAGTTATATTCTTTGTAGCCCATTCATAGGAAGCTGAGCCATAGAACTAGCTTGGCAATAGACAGAAAGGAGGTGTCTGACTAGTTCTCTGGGCAAAGCACTCCTTGTCCTACTTTTATTTTGTTTTCATTTTTGTTGTTAAAAGATGTTTATTTTTAGTTATTCTGGTAAGAACACTACAGGAGATCAATCCTCTTAACAAATTTTAAATGCATAGTGCAATATTGTTAACTACAGGCACAATGTTGTACAGCTGATCTCTAGAACTTATTCATCTTGTGTAACTGAAACTATATACCTGTTGAACAACAACTCTGCATTTCCCTCGGCCCCCAGTCCCTGGCAACCACCATTCTACTCTCTCTATATATATAGTTTGACTATTTTAGATACCTCATATAAGTAGAATCATGCAGTGTTTGTCCTTTTGTGACTGGTTTATTTCACTTAGCATAATGTCCTCCAGGTTTATCCATGATGTCACAGGGTTTCTGTCTTAAAGCCAAATAATATTTCATTGTATGTATACACAGTTTCTTTATCCATTCATTCATTGATGGGACATTGAGATCGTTTCCATATCTTGGCTACTGTGAATGACACTGCAGTGAATATGAGAGGGCAGGTATCTCTTTGAGATCCTAATTTCAATTCTTTTGAATAAATACCCAAAAGTGGGATTTCTGGACCATATGGCAGTTATTTTAAAAAATATTTTGAGGAACCTCCTTACTGCTTTCCACAGTAGCTGCACGAATTTACATTCCTACCAACAGTGCACAAAAGTTCCCTTTTCTCCACATCCTTGACAACACCTGTTAATTGTTTTGTTTTTGATAACAGCCATTAAGATAGGTGTGAGGAGATATCTCATTGTGGTTTTGATTTGCATTTTCCTGATGATTAGCAATGTGGAACATCTTTTCATTTGCCTATTGGCCATTTGTATGCCTTCTTTGGGGAAATGTCTGTTCAAGTCCTTTGTCCACTTTTTAAATCATATTATTTGTTTTTGTTTTATTTTGTTGCTAGAGTTATAGGAGTTTCATATATATTTGGATGTTGACCCTTTATCAAATACATGGTTTGGAAATATTTTTTTCCCATTCTATAGGTTACCTTTTCACTGTGTTGTTTCTTGTGCTGTGCAGAAGCTTTTTAGCTTGATGTAGTCCCGTGTCTATTTTTGTTTTAGTTGCCTGTGTTTTCAGTGTCATATCCAAGGAATCATTGCCAAGACAAAATTCATGAATTTTTCCCCTGTTTTCTTCTAGAAGTTTTACACTTTCAGATTCTATATTTAAGTCTTTAATATAATTAAGTTGATTTGTGTGTGTGTGTGGTATAAGGTAAGGGAACAATTTTTTTTCTTTCACCTGTGGATATCCAGTTTCCCCAACAGTATCATATGTAGAAAACCCTAAAAACTTCGCAAAAAAACTGTTAGAACTAATAAATGAATTAAATAAATTTACAGGATACAAAAATCAGATGTGTTTTTGCATATTAACAATGAACTATTCAAAAAGGAAACAATCTCATTTAGAATAGCATCAAAAAGAATAAAATACTTAGGAATAAACTTAACAAAGATGAAATACTTGTATACTGAAAATTATAAAACATTGATGAAAAAAATAAGACAAATAAATGGAGAGACATCCCATGTTCATGGATTGGAAGACAATACTGTTAAAATGTTTCTACTACCCAAAACAAGCTACAGATTTAATGCATTTCTTATCAGAAATCCCAGTGCCAATTTTTTACAGAAATAGAAAAAAAGTAAAGTTCCTAAAGATCATATGGAACCACAAAAGACCCCAAATAGCCAAAGCAATCTTGAGCAAGAACATAGCTGGAGGCATTACACGTCCTGTTTTCAAACTATGTTACAAAGCTGAAGTAATTAAAACAGTATTGAACGGTATAAGAACAGAAATATAGACCAATGGAACAGAATAGAGAGCCCAGAAGTAAACCATGCATGTTCAATCAGTTAATGTTCAGCAAGGGTACCTAGAATACACAGTGGAGAAAGTATAATTTCTTCATTTAGTAGTGTCAAGAAAATTGGATATCCACACGCGAAAGAATGAAGTTGGGTCCTTATCTTACATCATTCACAAAAATTAACTTACACGGATTAGAGGCTTAAGACCTGAAACTATAAAACTTTTAGAATATGGATAAAAAGCACAAGCAACAAAAGCAGAAATTAGGGCTCTGTGTCTATTTTAGCATGACTAGAGAACTAAGTTTGGTATCAGAGCAGTCTTGCATCAGCATCATGAGGGGAGATGAGAGACTGGTGAGCAAAACATTATTGTTAGATACACTTAGGGATTGAAAATACTCATATATTTTCTCTAACCATGGTGAGTTTTCTCCCAGTGCTTCTCAAAATTTAATGTTGATAAGTACCTGAGTAGTTCGTTAAATATAGGTATTCCCAGAAACTCTGCCAAGAGATTCAGACTTAGTAGGTTTATGGCAGCGCCCCTGAATTTGAATGTTTATAAAGGGGCCCATGGATTCTGATGGTCAGGCAGTTTTAGGAATCACTGTCCTGCATTCCACTGATGGCTCAGGACTACCGAACATGACACATCTATGGCCAGAACCTATCATGATCAACTTAGATAACACTGATGTACTCTCCCAACAGATCATATACTCTAGGAAGGCAGAGACTATGCCATTCTTGCTTACTGTTATATCACCGAGCTAAGCACTGCAGTTGGCACATAGTAAGCACTCAGTAAATATTTTAGCATACTGACAGTGCAGTGTTTTACTTTCAAGTTGTGGCAGTTCCAGCTCTCTGTAGGTACACGTGCAGAACAGGGGCTTTGCAATTTGCAATGTAATTTGTAACCTCCAGCCCCTAAATACTAATCGTGGGTTAATTTTATTAATCCCTAATTATTTCCCACAGTAGATTATTAGTAGGTTATTCTTTAGTTATACGTAAAAACAAAAGTATTTGGAAGAGTGTGCCATTTGCTGATGAAATGAAGAAAGGGTTCACATTTTGGAGCACTTTGAGCACTTTTCTGGGACCCTGCTTTGAGAACCACTGGTCCAGGCTATGGGTCAGTGTGGTAAATTGTGTCTCAACCATAAAGCTGATTAGCATCTACCATAGTCACTGGGGTGACCAAGAACCTTTCTGTCACCTTTTTCTCAGGCTCTGTTGTGGGCAAAGCAGCCATGTTGGTTGGATTTTCACATCATGATTACTTCTTCTTTGGTTTCTGAGCTTATGTCCATTTAGTTTCTTCTTTGGGCTTTGTATGACTGCCATTTTGCCTTTTTTTTGTTGTTTTTTTGTTTTTTTGCGGTACGCGGGCCTCTCACTGTTGTGGCCTCTCCCGTTGCGGAGCACAGGCTCCGGACGCGCAGGCTCAGCGGCCATGGCTCACGGGCCTAGCCGCTCCGCGGCATGTGGGATCCTCCCGGACCGGGGCACGAACCCGTGTCCCCTGCATCGGCAGGCGGACTCTCAACCACTGCGCCACCAGGGAAGCCCTTGCCTATTTTTTTAAGTAACTAAAAGCCTCTTTATTTGACATTCCTTGTCTTCCAGATGACCAGGGCAGACAGAGCCTCAGCATGTCTGCATTTTGCCTTATTCTTTACTTTCTGTTGCTAATAAATTTTGTTTTCTCCTGAGTAGAGTTTAGAACAGTGAGAATTGTCATCTGTCTCTAGACCTCACACTCCACACAAAGCTTTTAGTAACCAGACATTTATTCTTTTACCTACAGCGCAGTCCTTCAATCTGTCCTGTACCTGCTAATAGATCCTATAGGAGTTACACCTGCAACTGCAAGTTGTAGAGATGCTTCACTCACAGCTTATAATTATGTCCTCATGTAAAATAGTATGTAAGGCCTCACCACTGTTGAAACGAAAGTGCTGTGTTTAGGGGTTCACGATATTAGGTTAATGCTCTAATTTGCTTCTCCACATTAGTGACAAACAAGGTCTGTGTGACTTTTGTTTCTTACCTCCTTCCAAAGTCAGTCTCTTCCCATGGGTTGAAGTTTGGGAATGCTTTATACAGAAGAGGTCCCATGAGACAGGACTGTCTTCTCTCTCAACTGCCCTCCGTCTCCTACATTTGCCACTATGTAACTAAATAGGACGCCAGACTCCAGCTGGTATTCCCCGAGCAGCCTGAGAGTCAATGTGTTTGTTTAATTTCCACCTATGAAGCTATCCAGTGATTGCATTTCCCAGCAGTGACCAGTTAATTGGACTTTCAATGCACTGGCCCAAAAAACTGCTTTTGTGTGCTATCCATGGGTGTATTTGCAGCATTTATAGACCAGATTGCTTCCCTTTGACTACTTGGGTGAAAAATGATGATGATTATGTTAGATGCGTGCACGCGCGCACACACACCCACACACACAAACGCACGCGCGCGCGCGCGCACACACACACAGACAGACAGTTCTTTTCACACCTCCCATTACAGTGGTCCAGACTTCCACCATCTCCTGTTGAGATGTCTCTGGTGGACTCCTCTAGCCTCTTTGGTCCCAGGTGAACCTCCCTGTGTGCAGTGGGAGATCTAGGTTCTGCACTCACTCCTCATTGCCCTCAGGATATGGTCTAAGCCCTTCAACAGCATTCAAAGGCCTTTCGTGCCCTCTGTTTCCATCTCCTCATGTTCCTTCCCCACGTCCTCTTCTCCCATCTTAGACTCCATGCTACAGCCCACTGAATTGCATGTCGTTTGCTCTCCCACTTTTGGACCCTGGAATAAACTCTTCACTTTGACTGGAGCACTCTTCTCTTCCTTCTTTTCTCATTCTCTCTTCCCTTTCAGCCTAGCTCTTTGTTGTTCTCCTTCAAGTCTCAGCTTGAACATGCCAGCCTTCAGGAGGCATTCATGGGCAATGCATCCTGAAGAAGGTCCTTGCCCAGGAGCTTCCAGAGCACCAAGTACCTTCCCTATGGAAACCCTTGGCACACTGTGTCATAGCTGCCTCTTGACTTGCCTGTTTCCCCTCTCCCCTCTGCTGTAAAGACCATGAACTTAGGAACTATGACTTGTTCATTGTCACAGCTCCAATGTGTAGAACAAGGCTTGGCACACAGTAGGCATTCAATAAATGCTTGTTCGATAAGAAAAGAATTTGTGTAGAGGCTTCACGGTGTACAAATGATTTTATGTGTATTCCATTTCATTTTTATAGACAGACCTTTCAGAATGGTATTTAATGACAATAATAAGAGACTCAACAAAATTTGTTTTTCATATGGTTATTTTAATGATATGCTTAAATGTCCTGTTCTGTCGTAGACCTAAGGCCATCCATAAAGTCAATTCTGTTTTGTAAAATGTTTTGCACTTGTTAAAAGAAAGACACCAAGTGGTATAAATATGTGACTATTTTATCCCATCAGTTACCACGGGATACCTTCCTTCAAAAACCTCCTCTCTAAGATGGATGCCCACATCTATGATGATAAAGTCTATAAAGTAATCAACTTTGAGAGAGTAACAGTAAATAAATATAGAATGTCAATGTGATCAGAGATTATGGGTGTCAGAGACTGGCAGGAGAAAAACAGAAAATAATTATCCAGTAGAAGAGCAAATACATCTTGAGTGTTTTGAATGCTTATTGTCTTTTCTGTCAAGTGTAAATTTGTGATGAGTTGAGGTATTTTACCATCTAGCTTATGAAACTGCACTCAATAAGTATGACTCGAAATATTAAAATTGAAATGGGAACACTTGTGTCACGGATCAAATTGGACCTTATAACTAATTGTGCTTCCTAACTTCAGTACCTCCACTGTTCTCTTTTTTTTTTTTTATGAAGAGTGATAACTTCCTACCCAACTATTTTATTTATTTATTTTTTAGATGTTGGGGGTAGGAGTTTATTAATTTTGCTGTGTTGCGTCTTCGTTTCTGTGTGAGGGTTTTCTCTAGTTGTGGCAAGCGGGGCCCACTCTTCATCGCGGTGCACGGGCCTCTCACTATTGCGGCCTCTCTTGTTGCGGAGCGCAGGCTCAGTAGTTGTGGCTCACGGGCCTAGTTGCTCCGTGGCACGTGGGATCTTCCCAGACCAGGGCTCGAACCCATGTCCCCTGCATAAGCAGGCAGATTCTCAACCACTGCGCCACCAGGGAAGCCCCACTGTTCTCTTCTTGACAGTAGATGATGGCTAGGAGATTTCTATAGATGTTTCTAAGCCAGACTTTTACCTAGTTTGAAAATCAGTTTAGATTCACTCAAAAGAAGAAAGAAAAAAATCCAGTTCTGTTCATCTGCCTCCAGGGCCTAACTCGTTATCTTTTGGAAAATATATTATCCCAAGAAAGAATTTCAGAAAACAGGCTTTAATAAAATATTTTTTTAAATCTTTAACTTTGAAAAGTGGTACAAATGGACTTATTTACAAAACAGAGAGTCACAGATGTAAAAAACAAACTTACGGTTACCAGGGAAGCGGAGGAAGGAGAAATTGGAGATTGGGAATGACATATACACACTACTGTATATAAAATAGATGACTAATAAGGACCTACTGTGTAGCACAGGGAACTCTACTCAGCACGCTGTAATGACCTATATGGGAAAAGAATCTAAAAAAGAGTGGATATATGTAGTATAACTGATTCACTGTGCTGTACAGCAGCAACTTAACACAACATTGTAAATCAACTATACTCCAATAAAAAATTTTCAAAGAATCTTTAACCTCAGTAATAGATTCTATAAAATAGATAAATTGTACTTAGAATCAAAAGCTTTCCTGTCCCCATAGTTTCAATATATTGTTATGGTCAGCCCTGACATTTTTGAAGTGTTTAGGGTATGCTTAAATTCAGTATCGTTTAGGAGTTCACAGGAAGTTTTGAGGAAGTTTAGGAGTTTTGAGGGAAGAGGGAATTAAACCATCCATTTTGAGCTTATTTATGGAAGCGAAACTATTTAGAGCAGGAAGCTTGGCGGCAGTTTTGGCCTTTGGGTCTGTGCGTGATAGTGTTTCCTCTGACAGAAGTATGTCATGGTTTCTAAAACTGTGTAACATTGGTGACCTGACCTAAGAGCACATGTTCTAGTGATTTATGGAATTTGGAAATTGTTTCCAATTGAGCCGTTCTGCTTGCTCTGAGAGATGTACACCTACTTGCTTTGAAAGTTCGGTGGTTCTCCAAAGATCCTCTTCTAGAATACCTTTGTGCCTTTCTGCCTGCTCCTCCAAGCATAACGCTGGCCCTCTCTCCCACTTTTACCTTTTTCAGAGAGCTTTATTGGGTGTCCCTGACTCTTTCCCATTAGAATTCAAGAACCCTTCCTTGTGTTTTCATGGTATCCACTATAGAGCTGTGTACAGTTGCCACACTGTATTTTGAAATAATTTTTTGTTGTTTTATATACATACCTCAGTCCCTCTTTCTGCAGATAATCAGTTAACAGTTTTTTGGGTTTCTTTCCCTAAAACATAAATTTTGCATATTACTGATGCACATGAAACTAAACATAAACATGGATTTTAAAGAAATCACATAAAAGACCATATTTTAGGCAATCTTTTTCACTCTGCTTTTTATTTACTCTGTTTTGGATATATTTCTATGAATGCATGCAGGCCTGCCTCGTTCTTTTAAACAGCTGCTGAGTAATTCTCTTTTATGGATGTTTTATAAATTATAATTACCCAGGCTCCCAGTTACGAATACTTTGATTGTTTGCCGCTTCTTGTCTTTACAAACACTGCAGTGACGATCCCTAGTGAACTTCTGCGAGTATTTCTTCAGGATACATCCCAGACACTGAGATTTCAGGGTCACAGGGCATGTGCTATTTAATATTGGTGGATTAACTCTACAAAAAATTAGTTTCACACTTTATCAGGACAGCACTGTCTGAAAAAATGAGTTTACTTTTCTCTCTCCCCACCTAGAAGGTGAGAAAATTGAAAGTAGGATGGTGCTTTTTATCTCTTCATCCCCAAAGCACCTAGCCCAGCGCTCAGTAAATATTTGCAGAAGGAAGAAATGAGGAATGGAAAGTTCTACTCATATTTTAGCCTGTGTTAACACTGTCAGAGTTATGCCAGTGGTAATATTAAAGTCACACGTTAATGTGACACTCAGACAAGTTTGATAATTCATGGAAAGGTGTGGATGCAGTTGTGAATTCACCAGGCAATTACACACCATCTCTTCATTCGTCTTATTTAGAGGCCCAGGAAGAGGAAGAAAGGATAGTTCTTTCCATCTATCCATCTATGTCCATCTATGTCCCATTTCTTTCAGGGGGCACCATCTATGTCCCATTTCTTTCAGGGGGCACCATCCCCTGGGGCCAGCAGACTTGCTGACTGGTGATTTGAGTGTGTGGATGGGGAAAAAGAGGGAAGGGGAGAATCTTCTGTTCTTTGCCCCAGGCAGGGAGCGTGCACTCCTGCCAGACTAAGTGACGCAACATCCATTTCTTCCTGTCATCCCATGATGAACGTGAAAACTGATTGTGGATCCTAAGAGCCTAACAGAGAGACTCTAAACTCTCCAGCCTGAGCAGCAAGGCCCTCCCTCATCCAGCCTCAAGTGTGTGTCCTGCTATTCCCGGCTACTCCGGACAGCTGAAGACCTACCGTGGGTTTTGCCAGCCTGTTTTTTTAGGATCATTCTGTCTTGTTTCATTGTGAGAAGAATTTTCATCTTCCTGAGTCTTCTGACTGGGAGGACCTTTGCTGTTGCCCCCATTTTTTCCTTTCCTTCTTTTTTGAACCAGCATCTCATTTCTTACTGTCTGATTCATGGATGCCAATCATTCTTAGTTCAGATTGGTTGCCATAGTGATTTTAATCCGCACCTAGTTTGTTCAGTGAATGAACTGTAACTATGCCACCCATCTCTATTCCAGCCTGGAGACTCCGAAAAGTTTTTTCAGACCTCCAGTGCTCTCCAAGGCACATTTACTGGAAATATTGTGTGCACTCTACAATGCTGACACCCTGGGGGGAGGGGAGGGGAATCTGAGAGGTATTTACTTTCTCCTGGCTGTTCATCGGACTGACATCCATTTGGCAGATCGGCCCTAACTGGCTCAGGGCGGGTGTAATGCATGTCTTAGATTACCCAGTGACTTTGAACTTGAATTTTTATTAGCTTGGTTCTCGCAGAGAGCACCTCTGTGCCACTGTAATCTTTAGGATGCCTCCTCTCTGCAAGCTGATAGGATTTATGGCTCCAGGGTTGGAAAAGCATAAAGACAAAATGGTCCTCTTGAGTGGTTTGTCTCTTCAGGTTAGTGTTAATGCAGAGGCCATACTTACCCCCTAGATCCCAGGACCATAAAAAGTAAATCCACAACAGAGTGCTAAGAGATGACTCTTGTTTGGAACCATTGCAGCGTCTAAAACTGACACTGCAGTCAACGAAAACATTTTATTGGCCCTCTTGGGTTTTACCACGGAAAATCGCAAAGCTCTCTTACGCACGAAAAACAGGAACAGATTTTGTTGGTGGCCTTGAGTCAATCTGTTAGATATATTTGGAGGAATGTGGATATTAGTGAAGTTGGAGAGGAATTTTCAGGTGGTGCCAAGAAATAAGCTTCTACAAATAAACCATCAATGAAATAAACAAACACACAGACAGACGTATTTGCATAGGTCTCACCAGTTGGCAAAATACTTTCACATATATCATATGTTCAATCCACCAGCCCTCGGAAGGGCTAGGTGTAATTCGTAGTCATTCCATTTTAGAGATGAGGGCATTTGAAGTCCAAAGAAATTGAACGATGTGAGGTTGAAATTTTCATGAGTGGCTTTAGTGTCTCTCCTGTGTGTTATACTACGTGGCTTCAAAACTACCAGCAAAGCTAGAGTTGCTTCCATTCTAAACCCACCAAGGCCACAGAAGTAGGCTGAACATCAAGAGTGAAAAATAAAGTCACCATTTGTAAGATACTCAGCTTATTAGAATAACATGGAAAATCCACACAGATAGTTCCATCACTTTTTAAAAAGACATCTACAACTTATTTACTTGGATTATAAAAACATTCTGATTCTTACAGGATTGCTCATTTATCCCTTCATTTATTCATTTAAAATTTACTTAGAGTTTCTGCGCACCAGGCATTGTATATGCTATAGTAGCTGCACGAATGACTAACACGTTATCCCTGCTTTTAAGAACAAAATAACAATATTAGATAATGTTTCCTGATGCTAGCTTATGGTATTTTGGGCAAAGTGCTAAACACTTAAAATACTTGGTGACACTTATCTATAACCAGCCCCTTATATATGTTATTATCCTTATTTTGCAGATGAGGTAATTGAGGCTCACATCCCAAGTAAGCAGTAAGAGGCCGACCTGGATTCCATTCAAGGGCTGGTGTGATCCAGAAGCCTATACTTTTTAGCCTCTCTGTGACCCTTCCTTTCCGTGTTCTGCTCCCTGGCTCGTGATCTGGGATAGACAGACACAGGAACAGAAAATGTAGCAATAAACTAGGGGAAGTTCAATAACAGAGGAATGAATGAAGTGTTGGAGGAACACAAAGTGAGGAAAATTAGAGAGGATTTGCCTTGGTAGGTGGAACTTAAGTAAGGTATTAAAATAGCCAGAGAACTTTTCCGTGCAAAGAAGAGTAAAAGGCATTCTAGGAAGAAAGGAAAACATAAGCAAAAGCATGGAGTCACATCTAAGGGTTTCAACTTTGGATACTGCATAGAGAGGACTCACTGTTTGTACAATGAATATTGCATAGAGAGTCTTCATGGGTTACCAAAAGTTTATTGAATCCTCATGGAGTTCATGGGGCTGTTTCAGTTGCTTGAGGTATTGATTATAACCCTGGCACGGTCCTGTCATTACTCTTGCTTTAAACTGAAAAAAGCTCCTCAAACTTTTACAGTAATCAGACCACAGAGAACAGCACCATGGCTGGACTAGTTGTTTTGGTAACACACAGCAGTATCCTTTCGATGCGTTGGTCTTTATCAGCCCTCTATAATGTGCCGACTGCTACTTAAATATGCAAAAAGACTTCAAGTCTTCGTCTAATTCACACAGGAGAATGTAGCATAGGTTGGAAAGCAGGGAGAATATAATCACCCAGGAGCAGAATGAATGAGAGCTGTCACCTGGCAAACAATGGATTACCCTAGATGGGATATATCCTTTCAGGTAGGGGGAGGAGTGGAGGGTCTGTCCATTTCTTTACAGACTTGAAGACTTTGAGGTCTCTAATTGAAGGTACGATGTTACTGTCACTCACCAATAGTGATACCGTATCATTAGGAGTCTG
Source organism: Leucopleurus acutus (assembly GCF_964270905.1). NCBI lineage: Eukaryota > Metazoa > Chordata > Mammalia > Artiodactyla > Delphinidae > Leucopleurus > Leucopleurus acutus. The sequence goes on along the minus strand of NC_139145.1, from coordinate 55,439,165 downwards.
AGAATTTTATATCATTAAGAGACTGAGGGGGCTTCCCTGGTGGTACAGTGATTGAGGGTCCGCCTGCCGATGCAGGGGACACGGGTTCGTGCCCCGGTCCGGGAGGATCCCGCATGCCGCGGAGTGGCTGGGCCAGTGAGCCGTGGCCTCTGGGCCTGCGCGTCCGGAGCCTGTGCTCCGCAACGGGAGAGGCCACAACAGTGAGAGGCCTGCGTACCACAAAAAAAAAAAAAAAGGAAAAGAAAAAGCGTCTGAGAAAATCCTAACAACATCCTAGGAGTAGTCTATCCTTAGGGAGCAGTAGGAGAGTCCCAGAGCTTACTGGAAAAAAGAAGAGGAATGCTTTGGTGTAGTTGAATTCAACTTTTATTTTCAAACTGAAATTTTCCTGCCCCTTATGTTCTATTTAGGAAGCAAGAAAGAAAGCTCCTCTGTGCCTTTTGAGGTTAAAGAATAATTCCTATCCTCAGAGCATATGTAATTGTGACCTACGGACCACCACGACTAGAAGAAGATGCTTGAATTCTTAGAGGAAGCTCGTGCATATTAAACAAATAAAGGAGAAGGCCTTTTGGTAAAAGACAGCAGATTGAATACACAGGTTTTCCCCCCTTCTGATCCCTATTAACACCCCTAACATGACAAAAGAGGAATAAAATGCATAAAACTACAAGGACAAAGAGAGTGGCCCGGAAGATGGTACCGGATGAGAAATGTCAACAACGTGTTGGAAGTTAGAAGGTGGATGGGCAAGAGATAACTGACATAGTGGAGAGGAGGCAGCTGAAGCTACGTGGAGGGAAAGACAAGAAGAGGCTGAGTCTGTGACTCTGGCAAGGCCCAGGGGGACTGAGGATTCCGGGTTGCTAAGGACATCCAAAGGGAAAGGGCTGGAAACAGAGGCATCCTCTGAAAGCCTGCGTAGGGTTAGGCTACCCAGTAAATCACCCACCTTGTGCAGCCAGGTAACCTACCCTCCTCACCCTGCTAGGCACAGGGAGGGTGTTCATCAGATAAATGAGAGGCTTTGGACTCAGAGACAACAAACCCAGCAGAGGGCAATGCTGAAATACTATACTGAAAATAGGGAGTTAAGTTAAAAGCTACTCATTGACTCACAAGACCCTTAATGTCTGTCCTGTGTGCATCTCTCAGAATTCTAAATAGTTGGGCAAGAAATCGGAGAATTCCTTTCGAGATAAACTCATATGCCCAGCAAGCAGTGGGGGACACTAAAAGACCAACGCTTGACATTCCTCAAAGAAAGGGCCAGATCTCTGTTTGCTCATGTTACTGGAAAACCTGTCAGTAAATGTGTTATAATGCTATTTGCACTTTTTTCCTAACCAGTGCAGTTTTTTAAAATAATTGCCTTATGTACTTTCGGACGTCCAGGATAATGTCATTAATATTAGAAGATTTCAGTGACTATTCCATAGTGTTGAAATCACTGGGCAGTTGTGCCGAAGGAGCGTCTACTTACGAGTTCCCCTGTCAAAAAATCTTGAAAAATAAACAGATATTTGCTACTGTAATGCAGCTTTTCTTCTTCTCTTCTGTTCTACACTTGGTCCCTGGTGTATTGGTTAGGTATTGCCATAATAATGCTGCAAAAGAAGCTACTCTAAATCTCAGTGGCTTAAAACTATAAGGCTTTATTTCATGTAAGAGTGTGCAGGTCGGCTAGGTGGTTGTTCTGGTGTTGGCTGGGCTCACTCATCTCGTTTGCGTGTGGGCAGCTGCAGGTGACCTGATGGCTCTGCATTTCTCGGCTGCATTCTTTCTGTGAGCCTCTGGGTGTCTGTGGGGTCAGCAGAATGTTGGCTGGTCTCCGATTGTTCAGGCTGGGATGATGACTGGGGGCGACTCAGTTCTGCTTCAGTGTCTCATCTTCCTGCAGTCTCCTCTGGATGCATTCCAGAGGAATGGAGGAGGAGCAAAAGGGAAACACACCCCAATGTGCATGTGATTTTCATGCCTCTGCTCACACCATGTTTGCTAATGTCCCAGTGGCCCAAGCATGTCACGTGGCGGAGTCCAGACTCACGGGAGGTGAAGCATTGGGTCCATCAATGCCATCAGTCTGCCACATCTGGCTCCACCTTATTCCTCCATCTCCCCTTTGTATTATATATGGACTCCACTCTGCAATTTAGAGAGTGTAAAGTTGGGGGGTTATCTTCACCCAACAGTCTGCTCTTGGCTTCAGGGACCTCAAGCTATACACTTTTTAGCAGTTTACTGAAATATACAATTCAGCACGAAACAAGAATCTATTTGCCTTAGAAAACCACTGGCATAAAAAGGAATCCCTTAGAGGTTGAAGGAAACTAGTTTAGACAGCAGACTTCCTGTTCTTTGAAGTGTGGTTATGAAGGGTTTATCCAAAATGGGACTGGGTTTACAAATCCCCTTTCAGAGTTGAATTGATAGAGTCGCTTTAAAGCTTCCTCTGATCCATCTTCAAAGTCCAAACTCTTGGACCATGTTTAGGGTGGTGTCCCGGTGGAGGAGACATGTCAGCACTTGGTTTCAGGGCTCAAGCTGGGTGACCTTGACAAAGCACTTGACTCTGTTTCCTTTTCTGAGAAAGTGCGGTGATAATGCTTTTTAAAGAAAACCTACCTTAGAGCAGACTTAATGATTAAATGACAAATGGGTGATGACACCTAATCTAAATATATACAATTATAGATCATTAAAATTTTCAATATTATCATTATGGCAAAAACTATTTTATTATTAACTTACCCTGTGACAGCATTAACAACAACAATAATAGCTTTCATTTGCCAAGTGTGTATCACGTTGATAAATGTTTTACCTCCTTAATTTTATTTAATCTTAATGGGAATGCTGTGGAAATTAATATTATCCCTGTTTTATAGAAAACCAAGTTTTAGAAAGGTCAGATAACTTACCGAATTTCACATGGTATTGAAGGGAATGTAACAAAAGGAATCTGGCAGTACAATTCCGGAAACTGTCTTCTGAATTACTCTTCTCGTGCAGTACATTTTGCCAGTCTTGTGCAATTGTAAATCTTCTGCATTCTCCAGAGTGTTCACCCCAGAACTAATTCCCATGATGGAGCAGGTCGCATTCAACAGAAGTTATTATACTACCACTAATCTTTATTAAGCCCTTAGTGTGTCCATGATACTGCTAAAGACTTTGAAAAAATGTGGTCCAGACCTATAGAAAGCATTTCCTATAGAAAGCATTATAGCCAGCATGGGTGGAAGGCAGGGGAGTGATGCCATTGAGAGGACCCTGGAGGGCTCTACATAGGAAAATTACTTTTATTTGTTTGTCCAACAATCATTTATTGGAAAACTACTCTTAAGAAAGGTCTAGAGGTTAGAGAAATGAGTAAGGCAGGTCTGGCCCTGAAGGAGCTCAGGTTCTAGTGAAGAAGACACACACACACACACACACACACACACACACACACACACACACACACACACAGGATGATGATATGGGGCATGGGAAAGGGCTGAAGCAAAGATCTCTAGGATGAGACTGGCTTTGGTTTGGATGTGAGGGTGAGGAACAAGGGCCGAGTCCAGGGAAGGCTTCATGGAAGAAGTGGCAATCTGGCTGAGTCATGAAGAATGAGAAGAATCTCCTCAGAAAGAAAACCAATACATAAACACAAAAGTCGGAACGGCTCTTTGATATGATCAACCACAGTAGGTGCGTGACAGAGTGGGAGGAAATGGTGGGAAATGAATGTTGAGAGGGTCCAGATCAGGAAGGGTCATGCTGAGAAAATGGAGATGTTTCTTAGAAAATGGGAGTCATCGATTTTTAAGAACCTGAAAATCCATCATTAAGTAAAAGCTGCAATGGTGAAATGCTTCAGTACCTGTGTCGGGCAGGGTTTGCCCTTGTTTTCCAATAGGACCAGCAGAGGCACAGAGCGGAGGTGCCACTTGTCCGATGCCATCCGTCTAGCTGAAAGGACCTTCCTGTGAGACCACGTGGCATCCCCACACTGACAGAATCTGGGAAGACAGGCTATCTTGTGCACTGGCCCTTGCAAAAGCAGAGCTGCTACAAAATCTGTTTCTGAGAAGTTCTAATTCTTCTTCCCTTTTGCTGGTGCTGGAGAAGCTGGGATGCTGACAGAGCAGGCTCCTAGCACAGCCGCTGACCTCATCCTCTGACACCTGTAACAGCAGTATGGATGTGAGCAAATCATGAAGGTGTATGCAGGCCTGCACCTCAGTCCACAAAGTCGGCTATTCCATGACTGGAACATGATGTGAAAGAACGAGGCAACTTGGAAGCCAAGAAGAGCATCTGCATTTTCATGCTGTGAATTAGTAAGCAAGCTGTCACTGTGGATTCCCCTAATGCCATCTTTTGCTTCTATCAGCCTGAAAATACTTCAGAAGTCTCTTTGCCTCTGGCCCCACGCTTGACTGGTCATCACAGCTAGGCTCTGGTTCCATCCAGGGCATTCATTTAAAGCTCTGGGAATTTCCCGCTTGTTTAAATTAAAGGCGTTGCCAGGTTTTTGGTAAGCCTGTTTCTATGATTTCTTCTAGATGAAAAGGACAAACTGTTCTGCAAGAGTTACGAGAAAGAAAGTGCTTGTTCGCATGTTATGAATCCTCTTTCATTCATATGCTCCCTTCTTCCCTTTGAAACCTGCTTCACTTACCCCGATACACACATTGACCGACACACAGTCACGCATGTCCCTTATATTTGGAAAACCGTGGAAGGTTACTGAGATCTGGGGAATTCAAAGTTATGTGAAACTCAAGAAGGGAAAGAAGTCCGTGTGGGTGGCTGTCGATATTCATATTAATACGTGATGGTAATCATTATTGTGTATATACCTTTACATTTTGCTTTATTCAGATAATGTTTACAACCATGTTCCCAAGTTACTTCATTGTCTTCATAATTACTGTCTTAGTGACTACTACATAATATTGCATAGATTGATGTATCGTAATTCAATTACTTGTCGTCTAATTTTGGACATTTCAATTTCAAGTATTTGTGATTATAACCAAAGCTGTAATGAACATCTTTGCATTGTTAGCTGTAGGCACACTTCTCCAGGATAAGGGTCATAGAGTGGAATTATTGGGGCAAAGGCTATAAAAAAATTTAGAGCTTCTAATTATTTTCATGTTGTTTTCTAAAACAGGTAGTACACACTTTTTATGTCACAAGGGGTGTGAACATACCAATTTCACCAGAATTTTCCCAGTAGTATGCTATGATTTTAAGAATTTTTTGTCGTTTTATTAATCCATTAGCTGTAAAATAGTACAGTAAAGTTGCCTTAATTTGAAATTCCATGATTAGTAGGAAACATGAACTATTTCTTTCAGCACTTACTTAATATTTACAGTTTCTTTTATGTACATTGTTTATATCTTGCATATATTTGGTGTCTGGATTTTTCTCATGAAGTTTTTAACTACTTGTATGCCATATTAGACATTTGTAGACATTAACGATTTGCTTCCTAGAAATGTCCTTCCCCCAAATCTTGGCAAGACTTGCTCCTTCTCTTCATCATTCAGCTCTCTGCTCAAATGCCATCTTCTTAGAGACAGCAATCCTGACCTCCCCATGTGAAGTTAAGGCAGTTGGGGTAGCATGACATTAACCCCAACTTCTTCATTGGAATATGCAGGCATACGGGGAAACATAGGATGAAAACTACCTACTTCAAGTGAAGTTGGTGGCTCAGGTATGGGAGTGATAGAAAATGAGCTGAAAAGGCAGGCCTGGGTTCTGATGGTGGAAGGCCCAAAGGTTGCTCTCTGAGATGCATTGAGATGAGTCTCCTTCCCCTCACTTTTTTTAGGGCCCCTGGAATCTGGGCAAAGAGGCGCTTAAAACGTGTAGACCAATTTCCTGGTGGTTAGCAAGAGTGATGCTAGCACAGTGCTCTACATTGAAGAGAGATCATCTCCATTTATCCATCCCCTGGGTCTTCCGGTGAGAATTGTTCCAGAGGAATACTTGGACACATCCACAGAAGAAGGGTGAGCCACCTAGATTAGCATCACTTAGGCTTCACTTCATCATCTACCATTTATGGAGCACTTCCTCAGGACTAGGTTCTCTGCATAGTACATTATGTGCCTTACCTCATTGACTCCTCTCAAGAACCCTAAAAGCATGTGCTATTTTTATTCTCATTTTACAAACGAGGAAGCTGAAGCTTGGAGAGCTCACACAGCTAATAAGTGCTGAGGTCAAAGTGAAATCCAGGACTGCCTGTCTCCAAAGCCACTGCTCTTTGCAGTCTCTGACGTTAGCTTTACAAGATCTCTCTGCACAGTTATTGTTCAGTTGCTACCTTCTCTCCTTTCCCCCTACTTCCCCAGCGTATTGCATTTCCTTCCTCACCACCTCTCCCCTCCTACTCTTGTCCTCGCCCAAGCTCTTGGTGGCGCGCTCAATCTCTCAACGTTTATGGAATACATATAGCGTGCCAAGCTTTCTGCAGAGTGATCCTATTTCTCTGTGTTTTTGTTTCTCTATAATGCCTGATGTGGTACTGGCAGAAAGTACTTCATGACTATATGGTGTTGTTAGGTGTGGTCCAGCGCCCTCGAGAACTTCGATAAATGCCATATTTTAGCTGACACTCGCAAAGATGGGAAGCACTTTTGCCTGCTTCCTTTCTCTCCCTCCCCTTCTCCCTCCTTCCCTTCCTTCCTTCCACAGATATTTGTCCTATGAGTGTTCTATACCAAATACTGTGCTAGGTGTTTGAGGTACAGATAAAGTGCGGAGTGAGATGAATATAATTAAAACATGTTTCTGATCCACTGTGAGGATGCAATGCATGTCTCCTGGGCCTCTGGTAAATGCTTATCCCCCACTCAACAGTTAGTAAGATAATGCTTTCACTGATGCCTTTTATAAAAATCCCAAAAAAGACTAAACTATTGGGCAAGAAGGGCAGCACCAAAGATTAAATGAAGGAGGAGGGGGCTTTGGGTAATTCTCATGCATTCTGTTCATCTACTAGAAGCAAGGCGGGTGGGATACATGCTTGCAAATCAGGATCTGCAAGGCAGAACTAGAGAGAGGAGTTTGACGGGAGCCCTGGGAGATGGATGAGGCCGCCCTGGGGCATGAATCGCCCAGCTGGATGTGTCCAAATTTCTCTAGCTATGCGACTAGCTGGCTTCTTAAGTGGCTAACAGGAACAGGGAACTCTCTATTTTTCCTCTGGCTGAGGGGTAGAGATGGAGATAGAGTGATAACAGGACACGATCACACCTTGCTCACTTGGGGAGAAATCGTATTTTCCAAATCAGACACACACTTCAAGGGACATTCTGTTAGGGATTGAAGCCAAATCTGGCCTCTGTAGCCCGACACCAAATTAATTCTTGGAGACAGAGTTTTGGTGAAATAGAAAAGAATAGCTTTATTGCTTGGCCAGGCAAAGGGGGCCACAGCGGGCTAATGCCCTCAAAACTGTGTCTCCTGACCTGGAGGGGGTAGTAAGGAGTTTTCTAGTAATGGTTCAAAGAGGGCATGATCAGCTCATGGACATTCTTCTGACTGCTTGGTGGTGAGGTAAGTAGGAGTCAGCATCATCAACCTCCTGGTTCCAGCTGGTCTGGGATCTACGTGCTTGTGGGCAGCATACCATTAACTTCTCCTACCTGGTGGCGGTTTCAGTATCTGCAATACAGCTCAAAGATATTGTTATGTGTATCCCTTGAGGGGTGAACCAGGACCCTGCCCCAAGGCTGCACTATTGTTTCTATTGACTGCTCCTCCCTTGTCTCCGCATCCCCTCCCTTCCCTAATTAGCAACTGTTTGAACCTGCCCCTTGGAACTCAGGGAAGGTCTGGAGGCTGAATGAAGCCTATTTCCTATAATCAAGAAATGGGGGACACAGAAAGGCTTTTGTGCCCAGGAGCTCCACAGGTTCCTGCTTGGTATCAGGATTAGGCGATAGACTCTAAAATGGCATTCCTTCTCATGCCTGCCCTTAGCCCATCTCATGGACCCCTCTCTGTTCTGAATGGAGAGCATAGCAAAAGATCTGTTTCCTCGACAGAGATTTGAATATCTGCAATGAACAAGACTCCATGTTAGACAGAGTGGATTCATTTCATTACAAGCAAAAAAACACCTTCAGAAGAGTGAGACTGTCATACAGAGTGAAGTAAGTCAGAAAGAGAAAAACGAATATTGTATATTAATGCATATATGTGGAATCTGAAAAAATTGGTATAGACGATCTTATTTACAAAGCAGAAATAGAGACACGTAGAGAACAAGCGTATGGATGCCAAGGGGGAAAGGGGTGGGGTGGGATGAATTGGGAGATTGGGATTGACATATATACACTACTGATACTATGTATAAAATAGATAACTAATGAGAACCTGCTGTACAGCACAGGGAACTCTACTCAGTGCTCTGTGGTGACCTAAATGGGAAGGAAATCCAGAAAAGGGGGGATATATGTATACGTATAGCTGATTCACTTTGCTGTACAGTAGAAACTAACACGACGTTGTAAAGCAACTATACTCCAATAAAAAATTTTTTTAAATAAATAAATAAAATTGGTAAAAAAACTGTTAAAAAAAAGAGTATTCATATTGTTGATCTTTAACTTCATGAAGCAGAACAGCTTGCGTCAGTTCACCCACTAGTAACTGGTTGATTCAGTGCCTTGTGAGGAGGCACCCCTGCAGCTCTGAGCTCGTTTTTCTCAGCCACAGTAGGACATAGAGTTTGGATTTTAGGGAACAGGCTATTCTCACTTTCCTGTAGCATATGCTCATGTATTTGTTAAAGAAACAAGCTGAGCTTGCCTAGCCCCATAGGAAATGTAAGTACCTTTCTCTCATTCTTTGTCACCCATTAACAGCACACATTTCTGTAACCATGGGATTCGTAAATTGGTTTTATGCCGTTTCTTATGTTAAGTCATTTCATAGAAAATTTTCAGTAGTATGTTATTACCTCACCTTCCTTTCAGAGAGTTCCTGGGAATATCTGCAGTATGGGACTGGCCGCAAAGTTATATTATGTTAAGAAATTTAATTAGCAGAAAATGCAATATAACACACATGTCACACATTAATTTTTGTAGGCTGCATGCAAATTAGATGTTGAAAATTCCTGGGTGATTTCAGTCTGCAAGCCCATTTTCCTCAACTATATTATTTATGTTTTATTCTTACCTAGGACTGATGTAAGACTTTGGGGCTCTCATTCTTTTTTTTTTTTTTTGTCCACACTGAGTGGCTCACAGGATCTTAGTTCCCCAACCAGGGATCGAACCCATGCCCCCTGTAATGGAAGCATGGAGTCCTAACCACTGAACTGCCAGGGGATTACCTCATTCTTTCACTCATTTGTTTGGAAGATATTTCCTGAGCCTCTATATATGCTGGGCACTGTCTTGAGCAAGGAGAACACAGCAGTGAACAAAATAGGTAAGGGCGCTGCTCCTATGAAGCTTACCTTCTGGATCAGCGCTCTCCAACAGAAGTTTCTGTGATGATGGACATGTAGTGTGATCAGATTAGATTAGGGGCTGATTTGCTGTCCACTGGAGTAGCCACTAACCTCATGTGGCCACTGAGCATTTAATACGTGGATAGTGCAACTGAGGAGCTGAAGTTTTAGAATTATTGAACGTGTTATATTTAAATGTAAATAGCCACACAGGGCTAGTGGCTGTCATATTAGAAAGCATGGTTCTAGTGCAAGAGACTGACTGTAAACAAGTAAATGCAGAACCGATGTCTATTCAGATTGTGAGAAGTGCTGGGAGGGAATACACAGGTGATGCGATGGGCCGAACTTCAGAGAGAGGGACTAGAGAGGGATGGGTGACAAGGAGCCAGACTTGCGAGGAGCTGCAGGAAAAGGATGGCGGGCAGAGGGAACGGCAGGCTTACAGATCTGGCATGAGTTTTCTCAGGAGTGCCCTGAATGTGCTGAATGAATGTGTCTCTTCCTGCTGAATGTCTGCCCCTTCCCAGACCCACACCTGGGCTGGAGGCGTCTACTTTCGATGAGCCTCTCCTCCGGGAGGACCGGTTCTGCCTGGGAGCATGGCTAGGCTTTAGACTGGCCAGGAAGATCCCATTCCGCTCTTTCCCAGTAGAGCCATGTCTTCCCTGCCATACAGCTGATGGTGGAGCTGACCCATGGCCCAGTGGTTCTGGCCATGCCCTTTCAGCTTCTCACACTCCAGGTGTCCACAGGTGACACAGGAGATATTTGCTGCCTAACCTACTTTCCGCATCTAAATCTTTTCTGATTTCTCTGGGAAGAGAAGAAAATTCCTTTCCCTGAAGTCATTTCTTTATCCGTGTTCCAATGCCTGTAACTCTTTGTCTCTCCACCATCTGCATTTGTCCCCTTCCCACCCCTCCCTTGCTAATCTGTTCACTGACTCTTCTCCCTGCAGCATCTCCCAGGGGCCTATCTATGTTTCTGTTTCTAGTGTTCTCTTTTCATAGCACTTCAAAGCACTTGCAGGTGCAGGAACACATTTGACACTTGAGGTGTGGCTGGTACTATCAGTATTACTATGACTATCATAGTCTTTATCATCACCATTCCCATCCCCATTTTTACAGAGGTGAAGAAAAAATGATGCTAGGAAGTTGCAATGCCCTGACCCAAATCACCAAGATGCTCCATGGCCCAGCCCAAATATTTGACTTCCAATTCAGTGTTTTTTCCCCAATACTCTACTCATCTTGTTACTTCAACCTATTATCCTTCATTGAACTGCCTCTCAAATTTGGCACATTGAAGAAGCCAAATAAATTGCCTTTTTCCCCAGTGTGAGAAGCTCTGTAGCATCTGCTTTTTCCATGATCGCTCACGTGGCCCAGGATAGTTGCAAAGGGCTGGTATTCTAAATAATTTAGAACCTGCTTTATTATTTCAAAAAACTTAACTGATGTTAAAAAACTGAATTAAAAAATTTTCCTAGAGAATTCTTGGATCTCAAAGTACATTTTTTGTAGATTCCTAGAGCTTGAAAAATGCTGATTTGTGGGTATTTTTGATGTTTATTTTGGTTGGCAACCCTATTCGGAGAAGGCAGACTCTTTCTCTAGCAGCCCTGACCAATATCTATCAGCCCCACTATTTCCTTTTATAATTGCACTGTCCGGAGAATAGAAGGGAGAGTAGCCCGGACGCAGGCGGCTGATAGAAGTCCCGTGGGAGAGGTGAAGACGGGTCTGCGGGCTTCTCAGTTTTATAACGCGCTGACATACTAATTTTTTGCAGAACTCTGTGTTATACGAAGTTAGTGACGTTCCCCAAATTCCTTGGTAAGGAGTACAGTGTTTAGTCCCATGCTGTCCCTCATTGCTGCAGTAAACTCCCAGTAAATGAGGACTTCTGAATTGCAGCCACTTGATGGGGGGGCTGTTGAATCTTGGTACTCAGAGCTGTGGGTAAGCATGTCCAGAAAAGGAAACATTACTTGCAGCATTAAGCAATTAATATCTTAATGAGATTATGCTATTTCTCTTTTAAGGTAAACCAGCATGGATGGTTCAGTTTTCTTTCTTTTTCTTTTCTTTAAAACCCTCTTGATGTTTCCACAGACTGCAGTTGTTATTGGTCCCCTCTGTTACACGTGGCTGCTTTTGTGCTAAGACCCTCAGATATTTTGTTTGCTTATTGGAGTGGCATGGAGCTTGTATAAGTGTTCCATGCTAAATAAGACTACCCCTAGATCCAAGAAAAACTTATTGAGGGCTTCCCTGGTGGCGCAGTGGTTGAGAGTCTGCCTGCCGATGCGGGGGACACGGGTTTGTGCCCTGGTCCGGGAAGATCCCACATGCCGCAGAGCGGCTGGGCCCGTGAGCCATGGCCGCTGAGCCTGTGCGTCCAGAGCCTGTGCTCCAAAATAGGAGAGGCCACAACAGTGAGCGGCCCGTGTACCGAAGAAAAAAAAAAAAAAGAAAAACTTATTGATAAGAAGCAAGGCAATGTATTTCACTAAAAAAATAGAGTCTGGACACCGCTGAAGTAAAATACACTTTAAAAATAGGTTACAAAGTGGAATAGAGTGTTCGCGTCTGGTGGATCGTGGGCGGGAATGCTTATGATCAGCAACTCACGTTACTGCCATTCAGAATGTTTTATGGGGCTTCCCTGGTGGCGCAGTGGTTGAGAGTCCGCCTGCCGATGCAGGGGACGCGGGTTTGTGCCCTGGTCCGGGAGGATCCCACATACCGCGGAGCGGCTGGGCCCGTGAGCCATGGCCGCTGCGCCTGCGCGTCCGGAGCCTGTGCTCCGCAACGGGAGAGGCCACAACAGTGAGAGGCCCGCGTACCGCAAAAAAAAAAAAAAAAAAAAAAAAAGTTTTATGGAGATTTGTGATCCTTGTCTTTGTTCTCTGTCTCTGTCCTCCTCTCTCCCTCTTTGACTCTTTTATAAGCACGTCTTGATCATCCTGTGCAAGGTGCAGTGCTGTATATTGTTGGATCAGACATGGGTCCCCGCCTTCAAGGCGTCTACTCTTTAGTGATCAGAGGCACTGCTCAGCTTGGCTGACAAACAGTACAGTATGATGTAACAAACACAGTAGCTGTGATATGATTAATGTACTATTTGGATAAAGAAAGGGACTATGTAATTCTTCCCCAGGAAGCTTTTCCAGGGAGTTGACATTGGACTTGGGCCTCGGACAATGAGCCTTCACCAGACACAGAAGGAGAGGTTGGGAAAAGAACATTCTAGGCTACAAGAATAACACGAAGAATGATCTGAAGACATGAAAGTGCAAATCCTGTTTGGAGAATGGGGAGGTATTCCTTGTACCGAGAGAGAAGGAAGTGTTTTGATAAAGGGTGGTGAGCCATGACTCTGGAAAGGGAGGGTAAGGCCAAATGCAAAGGTAGGTCTATGCCAGCCTAATGGATTTGAACTTGATTTTGCCGGTAATGAGGAGCCAAATGTTTGAAAGCAGGAGCATAATATAATCACGTCTGCTCTTAAAAATACAATAATGTCAATAACCTTGATTCCATCTAGCTTAGGGACTGATATCAAGGAGAGGAGGCAGGTCATCAGGATAAAAATGTGAAGGGAGTGCAGATGATAGCGAACTTGAACGTTCACACTGGGTACCAGGAGGAGAAATACAGGCAGAGGATGACAGCTAAACAAATATAAGGGAATCAGTGGTGTCAGCTGATAACCTCACACCCAAAACACCTGTGACACACATAGACTCTCTTACTCTCGCCCCTGAAATTGAGCTACTTGAAAAATTCTTTTGATTGTCCTTTCTGTCCTTAAGGCTTTCATTCCAGGTTTTCTGTCCTACAGCTAATTGCTCTTCAGTTTCCATGGTAGCAAAACCTAACAAATTGAGCACAGTCCCCACAAAGCACTGACTTGTGGATGTTAAAATTTACGATAGAGCAATTTGGTTGTGCCCTGTTCTGAAGAAATGGAGACCCTTAATTTTTCATCTGCTTCAATGGCAGCACTCGCTATGATTTCAGATCAAAAGGTGGTGCAAAATTATTTTTGAATTATTTTAACACATGAAATCTGAACGTTGGAATGATTTATGGAAATAAATCATCTTACTTGGCACTAATGGGTTTTTGTTTCATCTTCCAGCCATTTATTTTTAACCTCTCTGAATATCTTCTGCTCTGCTGATACCAGCAACTCACTTCTGAAGCCAGTGCATTGTCTGCTTATAAATACTGAGTCAACCAGCAAATCACATTTAATTAGACTTTGTTCATTCCACTTAGCTTTTAAGATGGTAACATGTCTTTTAAACTGTACAAACCTTGGTAATCTAAGTAAGAACAGACCTGATAAGATCTTAATTAAATGTTGACCAGGGCTAATGTTTGCCACCTGCTTCTGCCAAATGTGAAGGAACCCTTGAAAATAGTGTCTGCCCCAGTGGGCCGTATTTAGACCCTGATACATTCTGGGGGAAGTATAGAGCCCAGTAAGCACTTTGCTTTTGAGAAATCTTTGAATGAACTCCTGATGCTGGTCTGCCCTGTGTTATTGCTCATGCCCCCTGTTTGGGGAACACTCTGGCTTAATCACAGTTGACCACAAACAATAATTTCCAGGTACATTTATACTGTTTCTTTGGTCAAGAGGGTGAAGCTAGAAGAAGTGTAAATGAAGCAGTGCAATAGATAAAAATGAAGCTGTAGAGGCAGGCAGAGATCTGTAGCATTTCTGCCCCTGTTTCACACTAGCTATGCAACTCAGCATAATTTGCAATCTCTAAGCCTTGGTTTCTTCACTTGAAATTGGGTTTAGTATACTGAGCTTATTTTGTGTCATTATTGTAAAAATTAAATAAGATCGTGCATGTAAAGGGCACACACCAGTGCCTCACAGATGGTTAGAACTCTATAAATATGTACATATTATTATGTATTACATGAGAGGGCAGAGCAAGAGTCCTCTAGCTACAGCATTTCTTGGTAGTGCTATTTTACCACTGGAGCGCCTTCCTAGGTTTAAGGAGCTAACATTTAATGATACTGAGCAGTATGCAAATATATGCAAATACTGAATTTCTATCGGCAGATAAACATTCCTGTGACCTAGTTTATTTGAATAGTAACATGGAATAAAAGTAAGGGGCTTAAAACTTATGTATTCTGGTAGTTTATTTTGTTTTATTTTATTTCATTTCATTTTTTGGAGCAGAGAAAGGTTTATTTCAGGGCCAAGCAAGGAGAACAGGTGGTTTGTGCTCAAAAAAACGTAAACTCCCAGTAGTTGTTTTAGAGAAAAAAGTCATAAAACAGATATTTGCCTCTTGAAAAGAATCTAATTAATTCAGAAATATATATACATGCTGTATCTTCTTGAACTCTCCCGCAATTACAAGACTTATCCTATATTAATAAGAGGTTTCCTTTTTTTGGCAAGAGGGAGCAAAGAAATACTTAATTAGATACATATTTTGATTATATAGTGAATTCTGATTTCATAAATATTAAAATATGGAGAAAAACAACTTATAATTGAGAAAATATAGGAAAGATGAATACCTCATATATTATTTTCACTACCTAAAGATAACCATTATTAACCATTGGAATATATTTTCTAAGCTCTTTAAATTACGTACATAGTACACACGCACATGCACACACATATATACACAATTTAAGTTTATTTTATAAAAACATGTACTACAGGATGTCTGCTTAGAAATACTAAATTTATTTAGTATATATAAAGATATGTACCATGAACACCATCCTGCAACTAAAAGAAATAATTCTATAACTTGCTTTTATCACAATATATCATAGACTTTTTTTTAATTAATTAATTAATTATTTTATTTATTTATTTTTGGCTGTGTTGGGTCTTCGTTTCTGTGTGAGGGCTTTCTCTAGTTGTGGCGAGCGGGGGCCACTCTTCATCGCGGTGCGCGGGCCTCTCACTGTCGCGGCCTCTCTTGTTGTGGAGCACAAGCTGCAGATGCGAAGGCTCAGTAGTTGTGGCTCACGGGCCTAGTTGCTCCGTGGCATGTGGGATCTTCCCAGACCAGGACTCGAACCTGTGTCCCCTGCATTGGCAGGCAGATTCTCAACCACTGTGCTACCAGGGAAGCCCTATCATAGACTTTTTATCAGTGTCTTTTACGTTGAAAAACAGAAGCTAACCAGTGTTTGAGAGGCCTTTGCAACCTTCTTTTGGGTTGGCCAAAAAGTTCGTTTGGGTTTTTAAACCCAAACGAACTTTTTGGCCAACCCAGTAGAAAGCTATGCCATGGCTCCTTGGAATCGGTACTAAAAAGAGGAGGATTTAGGTCAGCATCACTCACTAACTACTGCACCCTGTACCACACCCAAATGTAAGAACTGCTATTGATTAGTCTATTATATATGTGTGAAATGATTGGTTTTATCATTCTCTCATTGATATTGTTCAGTAGATCGTAAGCTTTTATTATCATGAACTCTTTTGAGAATCTGATAATAGCTCTGGACCCTTGCAAGCATCCAAGATGTGCATACACTTTCAGGGACTTTATGATCCCCCTAGAGTTCACTCTTAGCCCCTCTCTACCCCGCCACCTATATGACCAGTTAAAACCCTTAGAGCCCCTAAACTATGTAAAAATTACCTGCCATATTTAATCACACATAAAACAATAATAAACTGTAAAACACAAAGCTTTAATATATGTTGAAATTAAAATATCTTAGTTCTAGATATTATGATTGCAAAATTTGGAATACACTCACTGAAATAGAATGAAGTCATTTATGAGGATTCCTTCTCTGCTGGGTGTGAAATATGTGCTCAGTCTATCTCTTGGTTAATATAAAAATTAACTTCACCTGTGAACCAGAAAGCACAGTGAATTACATTAAGTGAATTTAATATAAGGCTTACAAATCAGTGCATACTCTGCTACTCTAAGGTATAACTTCCAAATTTTCTTTTAAAGCACCATGTATTTGAAAGTATTATAGCCAATAATACCTAATATTTACTGAGGACTCAACATGCTCTTGGATCTTTATTAAGTACTTTGCCTGCCTTATCCTGTTTGGTCCCCACAACATTCCCAGGATTTTATCAACCTAATTTTATAGAGGAGGGAACCTAATTTTGTAGAGATAAAGTGAGTTGCCCAGTGTTACACATGTAGAAAGTTCTGGAGTCAGAAAACAAACCTATGACTGCCACGTTTATGGCCTGCCCTCTGCCCATTCTATAGATTGGCACTTTCAGATGATAACAGTATTGAACATATTATTTGAGATATAGTTGTCTGGTTAGCTCCTGTCCACGTGACCTTAACTTTGCAGATCAAAACAAATATATATACAACATTGAAATAGAAAAATAAATCCCCCAAGTTCTTGCTGTTCAGTTCAGAGGCTTACAGAAGCAATTTTCAGAAGATGGCCATTTACATGTAAGGAATATCAAATCTCCAAACTAACTCTCAAACTCAGTTTTTATGTTAGGAAATGTGAAGCTTCTGGAGGAGTGTTACCCATTGGGAAGAGACAGGTAGTGAAAGCATGGCGGGCTAGCCAGAAGACCCACTGACATGGTGTTTCTCTCACCTTTTGTGGTCCTTGGTTTCCTTCCATAAAATGGTGAGTGGTGATACAATCCAATATCGCTTACATTTCTCATATTAATGTGTCCTCCTACATGTCATTTCTTTTTCTTTCTTTTTTAACCTACTGTTTTTCTGTAGTTTCTGACAGTTGGTCCTTTATAATCACTCTCTACTCTGCTCCTTCCTTTCTCTTACCCCAGATTTGTTCAGACCAGTCTCAGGCATGTATTAGTAACACACCATGCTGATTTTTGCCTTTCCCCCCCCCCCCCCCCCAGCTATTTCCCCTTGCCCAGAGTGCCCTTCCTGTTCTGTTCTCTCTATTAAAATCCCTTCTATTTTTCTAAATCAGCTTAAGTCTAGTAAGGTCAGTCCATTTGGGAGAAATATCTCTGTAGCTTCTGAGACATTGAAAGGAGAAATTTTAGCCTTTGTTGGCCTCCCTCTCAGGAGCTTGTAGAACACAATTAAATTCTCAGTTTTTCTGAGTTTATTGCTCTCTTGTTTCATACATGAATGTACTTTTCCTAAGAAGACTGCAAAAATTTTAAGGCAGGCACTATGTCTTATACTTCTGTAATTCCCGCATAACTTAACATGGTTAGAATCTCCCACAGTTTTACTCAGTGAAACATGCATTGATATGGTCTGAATGTTTATGTCCCCGAAAGTTCACATGCTGAAACCCTAACCTCTGAAGGTGATAGGTGGGGCCTTTGGAAAGTGATTAGGTTATGAGGGTATAACCCCCAGGAACGGGATTAGTGCTTTTATGAGTCTTCAGAGAAACTCTTAGTTCTTCTGCCATGTGAGGATACAAAAGAAGTCTGCAACCCG
This sequence comes from Leucopleurus acutus, assembly GCF_964270905.1. Lineage (NCBI taxonomy): Eukaryota > Metazoa > Chordata > Mammalia > Artiodactyla > Delphinidae > Leucopleurus > Leucopleurus acutus. The sequence continues at coordinate 55,421,241 of NC_139145.1, read as the reverse complement.
GAAGAGGGCCCTCACCTGACCATGCTGGCAATTCCCTCTCATTTCAGGTTTTGCTCCAGAATGTAATTATGCTCATTGTAGGATCAGAAGCTATGGCCTTCTCTTGAAATTTGAAATCTTCTGGGACAAATTATAATAGGGAGAAAATGATGAAATAAAATACTATAGCCATCAAATGTATTAAATATGTCTGGTGCCAGGCACTGTATAAATAAGATAGAACCAAGGTGTTCTCTGTCTCTCTGGAAGCTTACAACTCAATGGATGTTGCAATAACTAATGGAACAGGGGATTGTCTTAAAGATTTCACAGAGGAGGTGGTATTTGACTTGGGCCTTGAAGACTAAGCAGCAGGTGGTTGATAAGAAGAATAAGAAGGAAGCAAAGGAAAATGTTTTAGCTTTAACTTCTCAGGTCACCCATAATTCTGTGCATTCCTCTTTGTCTAATATCCTGGGAAAGATACGTGTTTCCTTTTCCTCTCTTTAGCTAAATCCCTGCTTAAAGTTAAAGTCTGCTGCCACCCAGGAGCTCAGAATCACCCAGGGTACTTGTTGAGATGCAGATTCCCAGGATCCACCACAGAGCTACGGAGATAGAACCTATAGGGGATGGACACGGGCATTTATTTTCATAATAAGCAGAGACTCATAGGTAGCGAGGGATTTAAGCTGCTTCTACTTTTTGAAGCTCCTGGTATATTCAAATTGAAGAAATTCCACAAGAGGGGGCCCAATTTGTGGCTTTTAATGTTTCTATTAAGCAAATTGATTTTAACCCATGTTCAAAATAGAATGATTGTATATATAAGCTTGATTGGTGATAGCACAAAAAGTTAACACTTGAGGCCTTTTTAAAATATGGGGCCTTGAGGCAAATGACACTTCAAGCCCCTGCCCCCTCCCCTTTAGCCCTATTAACAGATTTCTCAGGGGCGTCTTATGTGGGTACCAAGTGCTCATCTGTAGACCCACATTTGGGACTTGCTGTGTGGTTATCCACCCTCAGTATACAGAGGAAACGGAGACTCAGAAGGTTCAGAAAGTGACATATATATCATATATATGATATATACGTAGATCTAGATATATATTTTATATATGTGTGTGTGTGTATATATAGCATCTCTCTCTCTCTCTCTCACACACACACACACACACACACACACTAATAGAATCACAAAACTTTATGGCTAAATGGATCTTTGAGATCCCGTGTCTCCAAATGAGAGAAGATGCTGAGGATGCAGTGCATGCCTAATAAATAGGCATAAATAAACCTACTGAATTGGAAACTACTCTTCTCCAGGTGCTTAATATGCCCTGTCTCTGTAGGACTGATTATAATTGGAACAGCCTCCCAGAATGTTTCTCACAGTTTGGGTTACAAGTTCTCCTCATTACAAACACTTCAGAATGTTTCCTGCAGAATCATTTCCGCTCGACACCTGTCAGGCAGTGGCGTGAGGCGGTAGGGCCCAGGAGCTCTTCTGAGGAGCCAGATTCTCCTAAGTAGGTGTCGTTAGCTCTCCTCTGTAAAGAGAATGGTTATCTCGGTTGTGAATTAAGAGCACAGGCAGATTCAAAGGGGAGTTATGTTATGCCTAATTTTTATCCTTTATGTGAGGCTTTCACGGTCATACCTCTAGAAGAGTGAGCTCAACTAGGGGCAGTATTGCACCCCAGGGGACACTTGGCAATGCCTGGAGACATTTTTCATTGTCATATTTGGGGGTGGGGTGCTAACAGCATCTAGAGGGTAGAGGCTGGGGATCCTGCTATGTGACCTTCATTGCATAGGACAGCCCCCAATGACAAAGCATTATTCAGCACAAAATGTCAATAGTGCCAAGTTTTAGAAATCCTGTTCTGGAGCCAGGGTTCTTAATCTGAAGGTCTTATTCCACAGTCCAGGAAACTATGGATGGACTTCAAGGAATTTATGAACCTTCCAAAATTTGGGCAAAAGTTTGTGTGTACATACACTGTCTACAGGAAGTCTATGATTTCTATCACATTCTCATATCCCTCAAAGGTGACAGATTAAAAACCTTCTGTCTCTGTCATTTCCCATACCAAGAATGTTTTCCGCATGACTTGTTTTCCGACCATGCCTGTCACCTTCATTGAAAACTTATTTAACATTGCTCTGTAAATGTGTTCGGATGATGACAGGTAGGGTGACTGTCTGTCCTAAGATGCTTGGGCCATGACAGACCTAATAATTATTATTTTATTGAAGTATGGTTGATTTACAATATTGTGTTAGTTTCAGGTATACAGCAAAGTGATTCATATATATATATATTCAGATTATTTTCCATTATTGTTTATTATAATATATTGATATAGTTCCCTGTGCTGTACAGTAAATCCTTGTTGCTTATTTATTTTACGTATAGTAGTTTGTTTCTGTTAATCCCATACTCCTAATTTATCCCTACCCACCTCCCTCTACAGTTTGGTAACCATAAGTTTGTTTTCTATGTCTGTGACCCTGTTTCTGTTTTGTATATGGATTCATTTGTATTATATTTTAGACTCTACATATAAGTGATATATTTGTCTTTGTCTGATTTACTTAACTAAGTATAATATTCTCTAGGTCCATCCATGTTGCTGCACGTAGCAATATTTCATTCTTCTTTATGGCTGAGTAGTATTCCATTGTGTGTGTCTATATCTTCTTTACCTGTTCATCTGTCAATAGACATTTAGGTTGCTTCCATGTCCTGGCTATTGTAAATAGTGCTGCTATGAACATTGGGGTGTACGTATTTTTTGAATTAAAGTTTTCTCTGGATATATGCCCAGGAGTGGGATTGCTGGGTCATATGGTAGTTCTATTTTTAGTGTTTTGAGGAACCTCCATACTGTTCTCCATAGTGGCTGCACCAATTCACATTCCCACCAACAGTGTAGGAGGGCTCCCTTTTCTCCACATCCTCTCTGGTATTCATTATTTATAGACTTTTTGATGACGGCCATCCTGGCTGGTGTGAGGTGGTACCTCATTGTGGTTTTGACTTGCATTTCTCTAGTAATTAGCAATGTTGAGCATCTTCTCATGTGCCTGTTGGCCATCTGTATCAGACCTAATTATTAATGACATCCCCTTTCATTTTCATCCGGTCCTGGGTTGACCTGGTGAGTTACCAGGTCGCTAATCAGATGTACTGTGTCCATTTCAACTCTTTTTCAATTTCAGGAATTCCTCACTGCTGAGGCATAAATTGTATGCTTAAAAGGTGCTTTCAGGAAAAATACACAAATATACAGAACCTCTTCCTTGCTGACTTCCACCTCAGGTTATGTAATCCTTTGGGGTATAGAAGGAGGAAAGTCTGTGTGACAAGTGCCACAATTACATTAAATATTTTACTTAGGATATCTTTATATACTAAAAACAGATAACATTTAGAAATCTCATTATGGATACAAAACACTTGCCAAATTAGGGTGTGTTCTTATCACAATCTGTGGCCTATATAGCTAAAAAATCTGTAAGAAATTCAAAATACGCATAAAGATTGGTCCCAAGAGAGCTACATTTTATACACTTTACTCTTGGTTGTGGTGTGTGTGTGTACGTGTATGTATGTTAACATATTTATATAGAAATTACTCTTGGTCAAGTCACTTAACACTTTTCTGAATCCAGAAGAATTCTGTAAAATCAGGTAGCTGGAATAAATTTTCCCAAAGGCCCTTCCAGTCTAGAATTCTATGTCTGTTCATTCATTCATTCATTTACTCATTCATCACTCCAAAGCAGTTGAACACCTGCTCCCAGCCAGGTCCTGTAGGTACAGAAATAAGAGTTACACCTTTAGACCTAAAAATCTATCAGGACCCAGTAGGGAAAGAAGACAAGCCCATATTCAGGGTGCTATGGGAGCGTGGAGGTGAATCCCCTAGTATGGCAGCGGGGGGAAAATAAAGGTGATCCAGACAAGGAAAGAAAAATGTGTTCATTTACCACTTGCATGTAATTCGGTAATGAATTCCTATGACAAGGTATGATTCCTGTGGGACGGCCAGAGCCATGCTAGATTATAAACCTCCTTGGGGCAGAACACCACCTCTTCTTTTTGGTTCTGTGGAATAAGAGTAGTAGAGGGTGGTGATTAAGAGCACACGCTTTGCTATTTGATCTGGGTTTGATGCCAGCTTTAGTACTTACTATATCATAGTAAGTACTAAATGCTGATGATATAGTACTTGTATCATCATCATACATTATATCATGATGATACAGTACTTACTATATCATCTTGGGAAAGAGAGTTCACTTCCTTAAGGTACTTCCTTAAGTTTCCTCATCTGTGGATTGGGAATGAAAATAGAGTTATCACTGATTCTTTAACAGATTTACTTCATAGAATTGAATAAAATGATGTGTGTAAGGCACCTGGCACTGGTAAGTACTTATTAAATTTGGTTCTTAGTACTCTCAGGTGTTATTAGATGTGGGCATCACAGTTGAGTGAGCATGGGATATTTGAGTCCGGCAGACTCGAGTACAAATCCAAGCCCTGCCACTCACTCAGCGTGGGATACTGGGAGTTCATCAGTCCTGGCCTCAGCTTCCTTATCAGTTAAACAAGAATAATAATATCCACCACACAGAGTTCTTGCAAAGATTAAAGAAGAGTGTGTATGATTTGTAGCAACATGAATGGACCTAGAGATTATCATACTAAGTGAAGTAAATCAGAAAGAAAAAGACAAATACCGTATGATCTCACTTATATGTGCAATTTAAAACATAACACAAATGAATCTATCTACAAAACAGAAACAGACTCACAGACATAGAGAACAGACTTGTGGTTGCCAAAGGGGAGGGGGTTGGGAAAGGGATGGAGTGGGAGCTGGGATTAGCAGATGCAAACTCTTATACAAAGAATGGGTGAACAACAAGGTCTTACTGTATAGCACAGGGAATTATATTCAATATCCTGTGATAAATCATAATGGAAAGGAATATGGAAAAGAATATGTATACCTGAATCACTTTGCTGTACAGCAGAAACTAACACATCGTAAATCAACTATACTTCAATAAAAATTAATTTTAAAGAAGAGGGTTGGGTGCTGAGTAATAGTTTCTTTAGAAGTCTTCTCTCTTTCCTTAATTCCTTTCAGTGTCTTTGATTTACGTTGCTCCCAACTGAAAACTTCTATAGAGCTCCTCATTCACTCATTTACTTATTATTCAGTTAAAAACTGTTTATTGTGGACTAACCTGAATCCAGACCTCAAGGCCATTGTTCAAGGAGGATAGGTCTAATACTTATCATAGCCTGTCTTCTGTGGTGACCCAAGTAGTAGTGGCGTCGGCTGTCTATCTGGGGATGTGTGTTTGTTCTCTGCCCTTGTCTCTTCCTCCTCCTTTGTGACAGGCTCTTCCCTATGAGAGGAATAATCGGCAAGTCAGCATGATCTCTGCTCCAGGAACATCAGGGGCACACAGGAAAGGAGCAATTTTTCAGAGAACGATGGCTGCAGGAGAGGGTGTGTGGCCAAGGGCAGGAGGGCATGTTGCTAAGTTGTCTATCCTCATTTTGTTCACACCTCACCTGTGCATGTCAGGATCCGTCCCTCAGCATGACAATGGCTGGGAGAGCTGTTTCTTTTTTCTTTTGGCCGCTCTGTGCCTGTGGGGATCTTAGTTCCTGGACTAGGGATCAAACCCAGGCTTCCTGCAGTGGAAGTGCAGAGTCTTAACCATTGGACAACCAGGGAGGTCCCTGGGAGAGCTCTTTCTTGTCTTTTCTCTTCTGCTTCCCTGAAGCTCTTCCTTGCTATCCGTTCCCTTCCATTGTTTGTACAATTGAATTTTGTATTGTAGCCCAGATGTAATGCAGTTTGATTAGCTTTATTTAGTTTGGGGGTAACATGCTTATTTCAAAACTTTTTTTGAAATTTGGTTTCATGATTAAACAGAAAAAAATTTTTAAATGTTCATTAGAGGATTGCCCTTCTAAACCCTTTGGTTTCAGATACATGATTCCCTACAGTCACTTTTGGAACCAACACTATAGCCTAAGAACCAAAATAATATCCTAAGACTATAAACAACACATTCATGGCTCAAAAGCACGTTTTCAAGCCTCTTCCCTGCTTTTGAATTGGGGCATTTTTGCATGCGGTGATCATGTGTAGGTAAGGCTGCGGTGGCACTCTCAAGCTGCTCCACCTGCAATTCTTGAATCTAAGCCACAGCTGCTGAGTTTCCATCAAAAAGGACACATGCTGAAAAGGAGGGTTAGAAACAGATTTTTACTTCTCATTTTTTCAATTTTCTCTCTGCCCTGGTGGATGTACTTGGATGAGGTTGAGGACCGGTGGTAAGGGCTAAATGCACATGGTAGTCCGTCGGCTTCCAGAAAGCGAAGCAGAACGACGTGCTTGACTCCAGAGGTAACCTCATGGAAGTAGATCAAATGGCCTTTTATCGTCCTAGGCTCTGAAAAATAAAGAGGGACTTATTAATATGTAACTACACAGTCATTACATATTTATGCTCTATAGGATACATAATTAGAGCTACACTGACTGTATAATTTATCCTTGGTAGGCACAGTTAAGACTGCTCAGATAACCATGTACTGTAATTATGTAGTAATTGCTAGTCTTTGAGTAAAAGTAGTAACCAATAAAGTGAAAACAGGCGAGTAATTGCTTTATAATTATTTGGGGAAAGGAATTGTTCCAAGTAAAACAGTGAGATAAACAGATGAATCTTGCCTTTGATAGGTGATGCGAGCTAGCTATCAGCAGCCCTGCAGTCATATCAAGACAAATTCCATACTATTTTTATTCATTCATTTATTTATTTTACTTGAAGCAATATGGACAAGAGAATGATTTCCAAAGAACAAATCCTACGTATGGCTCTTTTAGTGGTTATCGTTAGTGGTTGCTTTCAAACTGCGGTGCACGTTAATTCAAAACAGAGCTAAACCTCTTTTTTTTTTTTTAATGTCTCTGTTAGTTGTTTCGTTGATGACAAGTTGTCATGACCACAAACTCAGCAGTGAGCTCATCAGTCCTAAGAGCATTTCTGTTTGCTATTTTTAATAATTGGTAGGACGACTCTTTTTTATACCTACACTTCCTTGTAGGGAGACGTTCTTTCTAGCAAAGGAAATCTTTAAAAGATTACCATTGGAGAGCATTCTGATTTGCTCTAGCCACTAATTTATTTGCTACTGGAGGGGGTGGGTTAGAGAAAGATCATTCATTTACTCAAGCCAGGCTTCTAAACTGTCTTGTGTTCTACAAATATCCAATTTATTTATTTAGTACTTATTTATTCATTTAATTACTACTTCTCATTAGATCAATAGGGAGCTTTTTTTGTTCTCAAGTTAGTTTAGGAAAAAAAGACAGTTGGAAACCAATTAAGCCCATGTTGCCAGAATGTTTCTTTTTGTACTTGTTTCCTATTCCCATTTGAAATTCAGGTAACATAATTGCATGCATCTTTAGGAACAAAACCAATAAGGATCAGTACTCTTTATTAGTTGCTTGAGGTTAGTCTGTTATTTTCCTGAAAAATCCTTGTGTTGCAGGTAATGTAAAAAGCAGTGGGATATGAATAGCAATTAGACAGAACAGTGGAGTTTCTCAGTGTACCGAGAAACTGGTGACAGAGTTTGCCTTTGGGATGGGCTTATGGGATTAGGATGGGAGGAGGTACACTTTTTACTGCTTAATTAGTATATTTATTTTTACGTATGCATGTTTTGCCTACTTGGAACATACACAGACAAACACGTATACCCGATACTAAAAATGCTCAGTGAAGATTAGCTATTATTACTGTTGTACTTAGTCATGGAAAGCTGGCTCATGACTGAAATAATGCTAACATCTATAATTCCAAGTACCCTGTCAAAGACTTGCCTGCTTGAAATCACCAGTGCTCAGAAAACTCACTGTCGGAGTCTTGTTGAGCTGCAGATCCCAAAGAGGAGTGTAAGGATATTAAATGACCAGACCACTGGTTTTTGTGCCAGACATTACTTAAGCAATGTAAGTATGTCCCCTGACATCCTTTACTATCATTATTTGCTTTAAATGGATCATGTGGTTGTGAGATGTTTCCATGAATTCCCATAACTTTTCTAAGAGAGTGAATTGGAGGAATAAGGAATTTGGAGTTCTAACACCTGGGGTAAAGGTCCAGCTCTATTCGTCGGCAGTCTATGGAGCTTCAAGATGCAGCTGTGCCTGTAGACCAGAAGGAGGTCTCTCAGGAGCCTACGCTGTGTCTGGAAGGAAACCAAACCTGCTGCCCTACTCAAAACAGACTGAGCAGGGCTTCCCTGGTGGCGCAGTGGTTGGGAGTCCACCTGCCGATGCAGGGGACACGGGTTCGTGTCCCGGTCCGGGAAGATCCCACATGCCGCGGAGCGGCTGGGCCCGTGAGCCATGGCCGCTGAGCCTGTGCGTCCAGAGCCTGTGCTCCGCAATAGGAGAGGCCACAACAGTGAGAGGCACGGGTACCGCAAAAAAAAAAAAAAAAAAGACTGAGCAGAGGTGCAAACCAATCATATGTGGGCTGGCTATGAAGGAGGCCTGTCACCCAAAGCTACTCAGCACAAGTTTCTAGCCTGATCACATGGATGGTGACAATCAGATCCAGTCAGATCCTCACTGTAGGAAATGAGATTGCTCAGAAAAATACATAGAACAAGTGGATCCTTTGAGTTCTGGCTGTATTGAGAAGAATGCTGAGAAATGCCCTTTGGCATTATCTACCCAGCTCGTGGTCTCTGCCTCTCTGAGAGGTGCCCTCTGCTGCACACATTCACACACATATTTGGGCCTGGCAGCCATGTTCGTCCTGCATGACTGGCCCTCTGGTTGTAGCTGATTAGAACAGAGATGGACAACTGGCTTAAACGACCCCCCCTGAATTTAGAATTCGAACTTAGAAGCCCTCATCAAGTTGGTCACTTGAACTGCAGACGCGTAAACTCTGGATCTGGGGGAAGGGTGGGTGTGGGACGATGCAAGGAGGCAGCTTTGCCAAAAGTAAAGAATGAAGCATCTATGTAAAGATGAGTGACATCGCAGGAGTGGCTGCTTGTGTTTCGGAGGCTTTCTTGTGCCTGGTTCTAGTCTTTGGTTATGGGTTATGTGAGAGTCCTTTGTATTCTAATAGTAAGTCTGCAAACCCTTTTTTTCCTTTTTTGTTTAAGTTGTGTCAAGGGGATTTCCATTACTCACAACCAGGAGAGCTGGCTTTCTACATTGGCCACTGCCATGCTTCTCAGTCTCAGAAGGTACTCTGAGACCCAGAGTAACCTTGTGTGCCCCTAAGGAGGCCACAACTTATGGCCCCAATGTTCCTTGCCATAAATTCCCGCTGAGGAAAGTAATCTGTTTGGTTTTTTTTTTCACCGTACCCCCGGAATCTTTTCAAATCTCCAGCTATTAAACCCTTCGAATACATTCTAACATCTGTAGAATGGGAATAACAATGCTACCTCCCCTACTCAGGAGCTATTGCAAAGATTAAAGTGAGGGATTGTGATTATGGTTTTTAATCTCTATGCATTGTAGGCACTCATGGTACATAAACTGTGCTGCTTTGTAGAGCTGGCCTATGAACAATAATTAATATAGAATGATGATGGTAGGCAGATTTTTGGCCCCCATAACATTTGCCCCTGGTGTTACACTCACAAATATGTTAGTTACATGGCAAAGGGAAGTTGCAGGTGGCATTAAAATGAATCAGTTGACCTTAAAATAGGGAGATTATTCTGGATTATCTGGGAGGGCCCAATTACATGAGCCCTTAAAAATAGAGGAGAAAGGCAGGGGGGCGCGGTACTGGGAAGGGCTGATTTCTAGATGCTCTAGATGGAGCAGAGGGTGGCCCCAGCTGACAGGCAGCAAGGAAATGGGGACCTCAGACCTACAGTCACAAGGACATGAATTCTACAACCACCTGAATGAGCTTGGGAGTGAATTCTCTCCCAGCGCCTCCAGGTAAGAACTCAGTGCAGACAGCACTTTGATTTTGGCTTTGTGAGACCCTCAGTAGAGAACCTAGTTGAGCCTCACTGTGCCTGGACTTCTGACCCTGGACTTCTGACCTGTGCAAACTGTGAGATGATACATGGCTGTCGTTTTCAGTCACTATGTTTCTGGTAGGTAGTTACAACAGTCATAGGAAACCAAGTCACTATGCAATAGGCACCGTGCTTTACAGTCACTCCACCAGAATCATCAAGGGGTCCTAGGAAGTAGAGACTCTTGCATGTCTCAGTTACAAATGAGGAAATTAAGGCTTAGAGAGTCTGGTTCAAAATAGTACCAATCAGTCATCAGCAGAGCCAGGATTTGAACCCTGGTCTGTTTGAAAGAGGCCTAAACCCAAGCTGTTCATCAAATGAGATGTTAAACTTCAGCCAGCTGGAACTGAGAACTGCCCCGTCATCCTGGAAGATACAGTGAGTCCCAGGAACCATTGTGCTGGATACGTAGCTCATATTACCCCCTCTCTGCTTGCTCCTCTGAGAAACAGAAGGAGCCAGACAGCAGCTCTGCACCTGCAGGAAGTGGCCGTGCTGCCCACAGGGCCCATTTAGCGGCAGTCAGTCTGTGGCGGGAGCTCATCTGGGGCCCAGCTCCCACCCTGCTTGGCAACCTGAGTGCCGTGTCATAGTCAAGGCTCTGAAGCATGAAATGGGGTTTTGCGCTGAAGCCTGAGAGACACGGTGCATCAAGCTTGGTTTGGCTATTTTCCCCCCTACTGTTTGTTTTTAAAGATGAAATAAGGGCAGGCATGAAAAAGGTCTCCCAGATCCAGTGATGCAGGCGGGCATACAAATAAAGGGAAGACAGGGCAGCTCTCTGAAGCCCGGCAACAGTCAGTATGTAGCAGTCATTCCTGTTATTATTACCACGCTATTATTGTATGATTATTTCAGGGCCATGGAGAAATTCTCCCAGCCTCCAAGATGTATGGAATTACAATTAAGGGATCTTCCCATTCCTTTGGTTTAAGATTAATGTCCTGTGAAATGTTTTCTTACCTTTGGCATCCGTTCCCTGACACTTCTGAAATGCACGTTGTTATAAGAAAATAGCAAGTAGCTTAAAAGATGTCAGGGATTTTTCATTCAATCTCAACCTAATACCCCGGGTAAAAGGCATTTGTCATTCATACTCTAATAAAGCATTTTTCAGGTGTCAAAGGCATACCACTGGGGGTACGTGAAATGATTTTAGGTGATTCACAGATGAACATACGGTTTGAATAATTATATATTTTAATATGAACTGTAAGAAAACATACATGGCATGTTAAGTGCATGATTTCTAACAAGGCTAAAGTTAGTAGTAAGTAAAAATAGTGTGTCTGTCGAAAGGAAAATATTATTATTATATGTAGGGAGTACAAAGAAGGGAGGCAATAGGAAGGCAGTTTGTGGGTGATGGATATTTGGGGATGTCTGCCGTAGTGTGACTTCTCTTCAGTTCATCAGATTAGTTCCAAAGCAGACATTAGGAGAAGAAAAGAGAGAAAAAGATCCTGGTCCCCCGCGGAATAAAATGAGGACAGAGGAGAGGTTAGTGCTAAGGCTGCCAGGAGCCCCGGCAGAGGGGATAGAGCCCCTGACAGTGACGTTTTAGGCCATTCCTGTCAAATATAGCTGCCTGCAAATTTTTTTTCCTAGTTCTACCCAGACTGATGGAAAAATGAATGCAATTCCTGTTGGCCTAAGAGAGTGACTATGGCTTCCAAATTGCTTTACCTGCAAGCGGGCTGTGCGCCGAGAGAGTCTTTTATTTCTTTTGTGATGGCAGAATTTACTGTGGCTCCATTGGATAGATTATGGAGTCTACGTAGTCTTCATGGAATTTTGGAGCCCAAAGGACCATGATCATCCCCATCATTTTACAGACAAGAAACCTCTGACACAGAGAAGGTAAATGACTTCTCCAAGGTCTCGCAGACACCATCCTTGACTCCTGACTCCCTCTCAGATGGTACTCATCCTGATGCAGAGTGTCAGAGGCAGACAAGGAATTAAACCCCAGGCCCCGTGTGGATATTTGATAGAGAGCAAATCCAGAGAAGGGTGCCAATCCTGGACTTCTTTTCTGCCAGTCTTGTGCTTTTGCTTTTATACTACTCCCTCGTATGCTTTATCACCATAATCTTAAAAGCCATTATAACCTTACATATTTAAATTCTTTTAATAGTTGAAAAGCCACTTGTGGAGGATGTGCTCAGGGTAGGCAGTTGCTCCTCCTGCAACCCCCTTAGTTACAATTCTACATATCCACCCTAGTAAAACTTTGTTTAAAGGGTGTTTGATATATGTGTTGTAGGGAGTTTTAAAAACTCCCTAAGCTGGGGAACCTGCATGCATGTGCCTGAGTCCTATTAGAAATAATACTCTTTCTGCTGCCTTTTCCCCGTATTTGCCTTTCCCGTATTTCAAAGGCTTGGAATTCTGTAGCTTGTAGGAACAGTTGTTTAGAAAGGAAAGAATCTGCTGCTAATCCTCAGGCATCTATTTGGAGACAATGTATTCCACAGTTTCTTATTCGTGTGAATATAAATTGTATTTATTAGGCAATAAAGATGGAAGGTGAGTTGGCTAATGTCTCGGATCGGCTCCCTTGGTTACTGACATTACCTCTGTTAAACTTCAGATACAAACATCTTTTCAAGAAAATACAAATGTTGCTGAAAAGCTATAGAGGACTCCATTATTCCGTCAGCCATCCATCACAGTCCTAATCATGGGGCCAGTCCATTTCCTCATGAATGCTATCATTTGAGAAACAAAGATGCAAAGGTCCTACTGGAGTTGAGTCTCAGGTTCTGACCAGCCCTGCCCTTTCTCTCCCTTTTGTTTAGTGATAGGAACTTCTAAGTTGTCCCTTTGGGATCTAAGACAGTTTGGAGTGGTTTTTGCCAGTAGCAAATGAAAGTTTCTGCCTTGTTTTGCTTTGACAAGATGGGCATGCTAACGTCATATTTACTCTTCCCTTTACCTGAATTCTCTATATTGTACAGTGATTTTAGGCTTTTGAGATATTTCTGGAAATACACTTTTTTTCAACCATAAGTCTGAAATAATGATTTCAGTGATACGGCATAATGGAAATTGTCCCTGTTTGGTCATTTCTGCTGTGACTGAGAGGCATGTAGTTCAGGACTGTTTGGAGATTTGAGAGTCAAACACTAAATTGCCGTGTAACTTTGCCCAAATGACAGCCTCTCAAGCCCTTTGTTTCTCTCTCTCTCATAAGATGAAGATCTATTATCTGCGTCTCCCGCATATGTATCGGGGAAGGGTTCTGAATGTTCCTCATTCCTAGACACTAAGCACAGCAACCAGAAACTGCTGATTCTATATATGTCACCAAGTCCAAATGGTTACTGAACTCTGCTGCAATTAAAAACATTCTCTTTAGTTTAGCTTCCATAGCATTGATGTTCATGGACTCCAGGGAAGCTTACAATGTGGTGACGAATTAAATTCACCTTGAAGGCTGTCTTCTTAATTTAGACCTAAGAAATATTTGATCAAAACCATTGCTGTTTTTTCTCCTGTCTTGCCATTTATGGGAGAGCTGCTAGGCAAGAGCCACAACTTACTACTAATGAATAATTAACACTCTACTTAATAACTCCAAACCTCCCCTTCCTCTCTTCCCTCTAGCTGTCATGGGTTCTCACCTATGTTCTGTTTAATAACATCCCTCCTCACTTTCTCACCCCATTATCAAAGCAAGAGGGAATAAAGGACGATGGATTGGATATGTCTGTCTCACTGACAGGTTAAGGGTTAGGCTGGAGACTTACATGTTGGATACTAACAGGAAGAGTCAGGAGGTTGCTAGCGCTCTCATTCATTCATTCATTCATTCCAGCGTAGAAGCTAATGTCCTACAGTCAGATTGCCTCAGTTTCTCTGCAATTTCTAAATGGGTAAATTTGGGAAATTTATTTAACCCCTGTGTGCTTTAGTTTCCTTATCTATGACATGCAAACAATAGTATTACCTATCTTATAGGATTTTTGTTGAGATTCAGTTGGAAAATATTCACACTATGCCTACTATAGAGTAAGGCTCCAATAAAAGTTAACTATTCATTCATTTGTGAAGTTATTTGACAACCATGTACTAATTACCTATTTGTGCCAGTCACTGTGCCATGTGCTGGGGGATACAGAAATACATAGAATGTGGTATTTTCTAGGAGTCCACAGATTGCGTAGAAGTGGGGCTGCAGATTCCATAGCGGTTAAATACATTCTAATGGCAAATGCTGTAGCCTACAGCTGTACCCTTGGTATGTTATAAAGTACCATGAGAGTTTAGGGACTGAGACATCGAACTCAGGTGACCCAGGAGGCAACCTCTGTGACAAATCCTGAAGGGTGAAGAGGTATTGCTGGATAGATAGGTGGGCATGCCAGGTGAAGGAACTGCATCTTTAAAGGTTTGGTGATAGGATGGGAAAAGAAGTTCTGTGTTATTGTCCTCATTGGATCCAAGGGGTCTGGTCGGAGAACAGTAAGTAAAAGAAGACAGAAAGATTGGAAGTACTAGATCATAAAAACCTGTTTCAGGCCCTTTGGAGGGCTCATGGCCCAGAATGCAGAGCCTGTGAAGATCTGTAAGAAGGAGGGCGATGACTTTATTTTTGTTTGCCTCTCGTGAGGGGAATTGTGTGAACACAGTTTAAAGTCACTCAACCCAGCTAGAAGGGTATTGCATTAGTCTGGGGAAGAAATGACCAGGCAGCCTGTTCTAAATTTACTACTAATAATGGGAGTAGAGAATAGAGATTTAAGAGAAATTGAGGGTACGTTCATGTGTTTGTTGGCAATCTGTATATCTTCTTTGGAGAAATGTCTATTTAGGTCTTCTGCCCATTTTTGGATTGGGTTGTTTGTTTTGTTGATATTGAGCTGCATGAGCTGCTTGTAAATTTTGGAGATTATTCCTTTGTCAGTTGCTTCATTTGCAAATGTTTTCTCCCATTCTGAGGGTTGTTTTTTCGTCTTGTTTATGGTTTCCTTTGCTGTGCAAAAGCTTTTAAGTTTCATTACGTCCTATTTGTTTATTTTTGGTTTTATTTCCATTTCTCTAGTAGGTGGGTCAAAAAGGATCTTGCTGTGATTTATGCCATAGAATGTTCTGCCTATGTTTTCTTCTAAGAGTTTGATAGTGTCTGGCCTTACATTTAGGTCTTTAATGAATTTTGAGTTTATTTTTCTGTATGGTGTTAGGGAGTGTTCTGATTTCATTCTTTTACAAGTAGCTGTCCAGTTTTTTCAGCACCACTTATTGAAGAGGCTGTCTTTTCTCCATTGTATACTCTTGCCTCCTTTATCAAAGATAAGGTAACCATATGTGCATGGGCTTATCTCTGGGCTTTCTATCCTGTTCCATTGATCTATATTTCTATTTTTGTGCCAGTACCATACTGTCTTGATTACTGTAGCTTTGTCATATAGTCTAAAGTCAAGGAGCCTGATTCCTCCAGCTTCACTTTTCTTTCTCAAGAATGCTTTGGCTATTTGGGGTCTTTTGTGTGTCCATACAAATTGTGAAATTTTTTTGTTCTAGTTCTGTGAAAAATGCCATTGGTAATTTGATAGGGATTGCATTGAATCTGTAGATTGCTTTAGGTAGTGTAGTCCTTTTCACAGTGTTGATTCTTCCAATCGAAGAACATGGTATATCTCTCCATCTATTTGTATCATCTTTAATTTCTTTCATCAGTGTCTTATAGTTTTCTGCATACAGGTCTTTTGTCTCCTTAGGTAGGTTTATACCTAGGTGTTTTATTCTTTTTGTTGCAATGGTAAATGGGAGTGTTTCCTTAATTTCTCTTTCAGATTATTCATCATTAGTGTATAGGAATGCAAGAGATTTCTGTGCAGTAATTTTGTATCCTGCTACGTTACCAAATTCATTGATTAGCTCTAGTAGTTTTCTTGTAGCATCTTTAGGATTCTCTGTGTATAGTATCATGTCATCTGCAAACAGTGACAGTTTTACTTCTTCTTTTCCAATTTGGATTCCTTTTATTTCTTTTCCTTCTCTGATTGCTGTGGCTAAAACTTCCAAAACTATGTTGAATAATAGTGGTGAGAGTGAGCACCCTTGTCTTGTTCCTGATCTTAGAAGAAGTGCTTTCAGTTTTACACCATTGAGAATGATGTTGTCTGTGGGTTTATCATATATGGCGTTTATTATGCTGAGGTAGGTTCCCTCTATCCCCACTTTCTGGAGAGTTTTATCATAAATCGATGTTGAATTTTGTCAAGTTTTTTCTGCATCTATTGAGATTATTGTATGGTTTTTCTCCTTCAATTTGTTAATATGGTGTATCACATTGATTGATTTGTGTATATTAAATAATGCTTGTATTCTTGGGATAAACCCCACTTGATCACAGTGTATGATCCTTTTAATATGCTGTTAGGGGCTTCCCTGGTGGCGCAGTGGTTGAGAGTCCACCTGCCGATGCAGGGGACACGGGTTCGTGCCCCGGTCCGCGAGGATCCCACATGCCGCGGAGCGGCTGGGCCCGTGAGCCATAGCCGCTGAGCCTGTGCGTCCAGAGCCTGTGCTCTGCAATGGGAGAGGCCACAAGAGTGAGACGCCCACGTACCCCCCCCCCCCAAAAAAAATGCTGTTGGATTCTGTTTCCTAGTATTTTGTTGAGGATTTTTGCATCTATGTTCATCAGCTTTATTGACCTGTAATTTTCTTTTTTTTGTGACATCTTTGTCTGATTTTGGTATCAGGGTGATGGTGGCCTCGTAGAATGAGTTTGAGAGTGTTCCTCCCTCTGCTATATTTTGGAAGAGTTTGAGAAGGATAGGTGTTAGCTCTTCTCTAAATGTTTGATAAATTTCACCTGTGAAGTCATCTGGCCCTGGGCTTTTGTGTGTTGGAAGAGTTTTAATCACATTTTAAATTTCAGTGCTTATGATTGGTCTGTTCATATTTTCTATTTCTTCCTGGTTCAGTCTTGGAAGCTTGTACTCTTCTAAGAATTTGTCCATTTCTTCCAGGTTGTCCATTTTATTGGCATATAGTTGCTTGTAGTAGCCTCTCATGATCCTTTGTATTTCTGCAGTGTCCGTTGTTACTTCTTTTTCGTTTCTAATTCTGTTGATTTAAGTCTTCTCTCTTTTTTTTCCTGATGAGTCTGGCTAATGGTTTATCAGTTTTGTTTATCTTCTCAAAGAACCAGATTTTAGTTTTATTGATTTTTGCTGTTGTTTCCTTCATTTATTTTTCATTTTTTTCTTTATGACATTTTTTTCTTTCTTTTCTTTATGACTTATTTCCTTCTGATAACTTTGGGGTTTTTTTTCCTTCTTTCTCTGATTGCTTTAGGTGTAAGTTTAGGTTGTTTATTTGAGATGTTTCTTGTTTCATGAGGTAGGATTGTAGTGCTATAAACTTTTCTCTTATAACTGCTTTTGCTGCATCCCATAGGTTTGGGGCCGTTGTGTTTTCATTGTCATTTGTTTCTATGTATTTTTTAATTTCCACTTTGATTTCTTCAGTGATCTCTTGGTTGTTTAGAAGCATACTGTTTAGCCTCCATGTGTTTGTATTTTGTACAGTTTTTTTTTTCCTGTAATTGGTATCTAGTCTCGTAGCATTGTAGTCAGAAAAGACACTTGATACTATTTCAGTTTTCTTAAATGTACCGAGGCTTGATTTATGACCCAAGATGCAATCTATCCTGGAGAATGTTCTGTGTGCACTTGAGAAGAAAGTTTATTCTGTTGTTTTTGGATGGAATGTCCTATAAATATCAGTTAAGTCCATCTGGTCTAATGTGTCATTTAAAGCTTACGTTTCCTTATTTATTTTCATTTTGGATGATCTGTCCATTGGTGAAAGTGGGGTGTTAAAGTCCCCTACAATTATTGTGTTACTGTCAATTTCCCCTTTTATGGCTATTAGTATTTGCATTATGTATTGAGGTGCTCCTATGTTGGGTGCATAGATATTTACAATTGTTATATCTTCTTGGATTGATCCCTTGATCATTATGTACTGTCCTTCCTTGTCTGTTGTTATAGTCTTTATTTTAAAGTCTGTTTTGTCTGATATGAGTATTGCTACTCCAGCTTTCCTTTGATGTTTATTTGCATGGAATATCTTTTTCCATCCCATCACTTTCAGTCTGTATGTGTCCCTAGGTCTGAAGTGGGTCTCTTGTAGACAGCATATATATGGGTCTTGTTTTTGTATGTATTCAGCCAGTCTGTGTCTTTTGGTTGGGGCATTTAATGCATTTACATTTAAGGTGATTATATGTATGTTCCTATTACTATTTTCTTAATTGTTTTGGGTTTGTTTTTGTAGGTCTTTTCCTTCTCTTGTGTTTCCTCCTAGAGAAATTCCTTTAGCATTTGCTGTAAAGTTGGTTTGGTGGTGCTGAATTCTCTTAACTTTTGCTTGTCTGTAAAGCTTTTGATCCCTCCATCAAATCTGAATGAGATCCTTTCTGGGTAAAGTAATCTTGGTTGTAGGTTTTTCCCTTTCATCACTTTAAATGTATCTTGCCACTCCCTTCTGGCCTGTAGAGTTTCTGCTGAAAGATCAGCTGTTCACCTTATGGGGATTCCCTTTCATGTTATTTGTTGCTTTTCCCTTGCTGCTTTTAATATTTTTTCTTTGTGTTTAATTTTTGTTAGTTTGATTAATACATGTCTTGGCGTGTTTCTTCTTGGATTTATCCTGTATGGGACTCTCTGTGCTTCCTGGACTTGATTGACTATTTCCTTTCCCACGTTGAGGAAGTTTTCGACTATAATCTCTTCAAATATTTTCTCAGACTCTTTTCTTTTTTTCTTCTTCTTCTGGGACACCTGTAATTCAAATGTTGGTGCAGTTAATGTTGTCCCAGAGGTCTCTGAGACTGTCCTCCATTCTGTTCATTCTTTTTTCTTTATTCTGCCCTGCGGCATTTATTTCCACCATTCTATCTTCCAGCTCACTTATCTGTTCTTCTGCCTCAGTTATTCTGCTATTGATTCCTTCTAGAGTGTTTTTAATTTCAGTTATTGTGTTGTTCATTACAGTTTGTTTACTCTTTAGTTCTTCTAGGTCCTTGTTAAACGTTTCTTGTATTTTCTGTATTCTATTTCTGAGACTTTGGATCATCTTTACTATCATTACTCTGAATTCTTTTTCAGGTAGTTTGCCTATTTCCTCTTCATTTATTTGTTCTTGTGGGTTTTTATCTTGCTCCTTTGCCTGCAAGGTGTTTCTCTGTCTTCTTGTTTTGTCTAATTTACAGTATTTGAGGTCTTCTTTCCCTAGGCTTCAGGGTTTTAGTTCCTCTTGCTTCTGCTCTCTGAGAATGGTCCTGTGGCTTGCGTAGGCTTCCTGATTGGGGGGACTGGTGCCTGCGTTGTGGTGGGTGGAGCTGAGTCATTTCCTTCTGATGAGCAGGGCCCTGTCAGGTGGTGTGTTTGGGGGTGTCTGTTAGCTTAGTATGACTTTAGGTAGTCTGTGTGCTGATGGGTGGGTTTGAGTTCCTGTCTTGTTTGTTGTTTGGTGTGAGATGTCCAGTGTGAGACGTCCAGCTCCCAGCTCCAGCTGGGAGCTGCTGGCAGTTGGGTGGAGCCAGGTCTTGGATTCAGATAGAGGTCTCTGTGAGAGCAATTAATCTTCCCTTGGGCCAGGAATTATGTAGTGGTCCAGCGTCCTGGCCTTGGTGCTCCCACCCAGACCCTCAGGCCTGACTTCCGGTCAAGGAACCAAGACCCCGCCAGTTGCTCATCCCGGTAACAGAGGGGATTAAAAAAAAAAAAGCGAAAAGAAAAAGAAAAGACTAACAAAACGCCAGACAAATGGTAAAAAGTAAATCAAACAAAAACAGAAACAAGGATACACACACACACACACACACACACACACACACACAAGAAACAAAAACAGAACCCAATAAATGAAAAAGCAAGAGAACAACCAGACAAACAAAGGAACCCAAGAATGAAATCAAACAGTTAAAAAGAAAACTGTCAAAAACACAGAACCAAAAAACAAAATGAAAGCAGAGTGCCAACTGAAGAAAGAAGCAAAGAAACAAAACAAACCAACAAAAATGATAAAAAAGAAAAAAGAGAAAGGGGAAAGAAGACAGAACGAAAGAAATGCAACGTAGAAATAGAAATATAAAAAAGTATATAGAAGATAAATTAAGGAAAAAGAGAACAAAACAAAGCAAAAAAGACAAAACTCCAGAGGAATGTGAAAAACAAAATCAAACAAACAGAAACAGAACCAAATAAAACAGAAACGAGAACAACCAGAGAAACAGAAGGACTCCAAAACGAAATCAAACAATTAGGGTCCAGACTAAGAAAAGCACAAAACCTAAAAGCAAACCAAAGCAGTGTGCCACCTGAGGAATAAAGCAAGAAAAAAGAACAAACTGATCAAAATGATTAAAAAAACAAAATAACATATAAAGGGAAAAAACACAGGACAACAGAAAAGCAAAGTAGAAATGGAAATATAAAAAATATTAAAAATATATCAAAGAAGAGGAAAAAAAGTAACGGAAAAGAACAAACAACAGAAAAGCAAAGTAAAAATAGAAATATATAAAAAAATAAAAAATATGTTATAGAACATGAAGATCTCAAAAGACTAAATAATAAAATACTAAAACAACAACAAACCAAAAAAAAAGAAAGAAAAAAGGACTAGGAAAAAAAAAGCCAGAACCAACAACAGAATGCATTAAAACATAATAAAATTAATAGTAATAATTATGTTTCCCTGGGGTCTCAGCTGTAAGTGTCCTTGCATATGCCATGAGACACAGCCCACCTCCAGCTCCCCAAGAGCCTCTCCTCTGCCTCTGGGCTGATCTCTGGACCTGCTGTGGGCCCTGTGGGGACCACTTAGACTCTGATCTGGTCTAATTCCTGCATGTGCTGCCCCCAAAGTCCACAGCTGCCAGAGCTAGACCATTTTCATTTGTGGGAACACTCATTGTCTACTCACATATTCCATAAACACAAGGTCTACCTAGCTGATTGCGGGGATTTAATCTGCAGCTCGTACAGCTAACGGAAAGACTTTCAGTGTTCTTCCTTAGTCACCCCATACCTGGGGTTCAGCTTTGGTTTTATCCCCACCCCTGCATATGGTCCACCCACAGGAGTCTGGTCCTGCGGCTGCCTTGGAGCTCTTGGGTCTGCCCCAGTGAGGACAGGGTACAGAAGTAGCATGACTGCTTGGAACGCGGGAGCCCCAGCGGCACCAAATGCACAGGGAAGCTGGCAGCCACAGGCGCAAGAAATATGGCCCTAGTGAGGGCCTTTTCTGGTGCCCGGTAGCAGGTGCATGAGGGCCAGGCCTGAGAGGGTTTTTTTTTTTTTTGCCCTGCAGTCGGCACTTGAGGGCCAGTCCTGAGGGGGCTTCTTTTATTGTTCATTGGCAGGCACCAGCGTGTGGGGAGGGAGGGGCTACAATAGTGGCTCCTCGCCCTGCATGTGACTCAGCAATGGTGCCCTGCTTCCATGGCAGTCCAGTCTTCTTCCATAGGCATTCCCTGCTGCAGATTTCCTCCCTCCTGTCCCCCCAGTCCGTCTCCCCACAGCCAACAGCAGTTCTCACTCTGGGCCTGTTCTCTAGTCCCCACGCACCAGCTCCCAGCCCCCTTGCACACCTGTGAACACACGTCTCAGTCCAGGGCATGTTGGAGCATGGTATGGGCCATCTGTATATTTCTCACTCTGTCCTGTCTGCCACCCATTGGTCGCTTCACCCTCTTCCGACAGCCTCAAATGCTTCCCTTCTGTCCCAATTGATTTCCCAGTCAGAGAGGGGTTTCCCTAATTCGGGAATCTCTCCTCTGCTTCAGCTCCCCTGCCCCAGGGTGCAGGTCCTGTCCCACTTCCTCTCCTCCTCCTTCTCCCTTTTTTTTTCTGTCCTACCCAGTTATGCAGGGATCTTTGTAGTCCTTCCAGTGTCCAAGGTCTTCTGCTAGTTTTCAGCTGGTGTTCTGTGAGAATTGTTGCATCTATAGATGCATTCCTGATACATCTGTGGAGAGAGATGAACTCCATGTCCTCCTACTCCTCCGCCATCTTGAATCCCCCTTCAGTCTCTATTTTAGTCATTACATTGTGTTCTCCCTCCTTCTTCCTTCATATATGGACCTTTATGATTACATTTAGGGCCCACATGTATAATCTAGGAGAATCTCCCCATCTCAAGATCTTTACTTAATCATATGGGAAAAGTGTCTTTTGCCACATAAAGTAACATATTCACAGGTTTTGGAGATTGGGATGTGGACATCTTGCGGGGAGGAGCATTATTCAGCCTATAACATGACAATTATTTCAAAACCAAAATGCTAGAATTCCAGTAAGAAATGATTGAGATTGGAAGCATCATCTCAATTAGGACCTGTATCATCCATCATGATGATGATTGGAAGAGACAGCAATGAATGATATCTGATGCATTCTTCTAAGTACTCTGGAATGTAGTAGAGATTATAACTTCAACCTCTGAAGACATTAAAATCTAACATTTTTAGCAATTTAGGAGAGTGAGATTGGCTAGCAAGGTTAATATTTGAAATGGTAGGAAGAGTCACAAGATAAAATAGCATCACCTCATAATGTTGCAGTGTAGACTAAGTGGAAGAGAGAAGGTAAACGAATTCCGATTTCTTTATAGATCTAACTGCTTTTGCTGAAATGAGATCTCACACTAGACCCTTTAGTTTTTCATTTCTTTTTAATGAAAATGGAATTTGCCTGTGTGTGGTAGAAAGGCAAGCAGAGGAGTCTGGGCTGACAATCCCTTTGACTCTTAATTTCTTTCAATAGCCTGTGGCCAGTCTTGTGGTCTTTATGCTCTACCAAGAAACAAAAATAGCTATTTTCTTTCCTTATAAAGTTCTACTCAGCTAATGTGAATGAAATGCCTGTAGCCTTTGTCACCACAATCTCTTTTCTGTGCTATGATTTTCCTGGAGACAGGTTTATTTTGATTCTGCTGTCTTGGTTTCTACCCAACACAAAATATGGGAAGCCTCCTTCTCAGGGGTTTTCGCTTTGGGACTGCTCTTGTCTCCTGGTCCACACTGCGCTATGTGATGCGCCCCAGCAGTAATGCATTTAACTGCAATACCTCTTAAGTCAGTTGTGCAGCAAAACTCAGCACTGCTTTGTTCTTGACAAGAGCATTGTCTACGTTCAGATGGGCCAGCTATGGTCTTCTCAGGAATGGCCTTCATTTAGAATCTCTTCATTCACTTCCTGAAGTCTCATTTCTTCCCAGTTCGTAGGATTCTTTGCCTTGCTCTTTGAGAAGAGAGATATCACAGAGAAGACTGCCATAACCCTTGGTTTGGACCCTAGACTAGTTGGAATATTACAGGACCTCTGGCAAGTATCTTACATTCTTGATATCTATACCAGTCGGCTCAGTCTCTCCAAAAGCATAGTTCCTTCTTTTCCTATTAGAATAGAATTCCAGTTGAATGACTGGGTCCTACAATTGCACATCTCTCTGCAGATATATATAGGAAGATGTCCTATTTCTCACCCATGAAATGTAAGCAGATGTAACAAAAAGTTACTTGCTTAAAAGGAAAACGCTTGACCTGAACTTCCTGTTTTTCTCCTCTCCCATGATCAAGGACGTATAGATGACATGTCATGCCATGCTGACCTTGCAGAAGAGAACAACGTCCTAAGTGATGGTGGAACCATGAGATGGGTGAAACCTGAGTACAAGAAGGGCTTATGGGGTAGCCCCTACTGTTGTGTGAGAGAAAGAAAATTCTTTTTTCAGCAATTGTATTGGTGTTTTTTACTACAGAGAACTTCACCTCAGTGTTCCCATCTGGAAATGGAGAAGTCAATCCCCAAGAGTCTCTTTCTAGGGCGAGTTCTCTAGGACCGCCACATTAAACCTTTTCTGTTGGCTAAATCTTCTTCATTCTGACTCATTTCTACTTTTTTCTTCTCTTATTATAAATTCTTTTCCCTTCTCTTGGGACGTCTGGACCCCCACACCCTTCTTTTCATTTACGATTTAGCTTTCTGCTGGTTGACAGCTAACTCATTATAGATACATGTTTTCAAGCATATTCATTTTACACTGTATATATAGAAGATACACTCTTTATCGAAAAGGAATATACTGAATACATGTGCAATGATAGTCATAAAATGTTGTAATTTTGGTAGTTGGTTTAGTGATTCTCTTATAGTGAGAGATTGGTTTTGCAGAGAAAATGATTTGATAAGACCTCCACAGAGGAGAAATGAGCCTCTGGGTTCCAGACGTGAAACTGGCACCCGAGTTCATGCAGAAAAGGAGGGTTATTCTGTGTAATAAAGGAGTGAGAGGAAAAAGGAGAGGGTTCTGGTTTATACAGGGAAAAGGACAGGGGGAGATGAGTTAAGGGCCCTGATCTACAGAGCAGCCAGGGATTCTTGAGAGAAGAATCATGTATCATAGTTATATTTTTAAGTGAAATGCATTATACAGTAGAATATGAACCCCTCTTGTGAGCCGTACTTTTTCCGTTAAAAAAATCCTACAATATTCTTGGTCTGTTTAGCGTTCTAATAGAAGCTTATTAAAAGGCTGAGTTGTGTGTTAAGGTGAGATATTGACATTTATAAACTGGAAATCATCATCTCATTGGCTTTTGTCACTAACAAAGTAAAAATGAGAGGTGATCAGTGCTTTGGTGTGACCACGGTGCTATCTATGCTCCTTATGCCATCCGTAATGGAGCAGTATTTCTGTTAACCACTTAAGCTCACAGAATAAATCCAGCAGAGTATCCTTTATTGGAGGCTTGGATGCCTGTACCTGCCCATTCAGATTTGGGATGACATTGGATGAGGTGGTGGAGTTTGGGGAGTGGTTGCTCTTTTATTCAACTCATTTCCTACCTCACCTTCCTCTCCCATGAGATGCTTTGGCCATCCTTCATGGAGCCTTTCTCTGTTAAAGGAGAAAGAGCCCCTGTGGAACTTTCTTTCCCTTGGGGTTCCTTGATCATGTTAACCATAACATCCTCAAATTAAGTGTTATTGGAGATCCTGTATATACTACACATGAGTGAAGTGGCTGGATGTCAGACTATAAGGAATGGTGAGGCCTGTGGTAAACTGGTGAATTTCTATCCTGGCTAAAGGGCACAACTTACGCTCACCTCTAGCTGATTGCTACCAGGCAGCAATTGTATATATTTTAACTATGCTATAAACCCAGATCTAGTGTAGCCAGATCTGATTTTCAACAGAATATTCAGTTAGGAACTGTATGTGATATTACTGATTTTACAGCATTGGGGCCAGAGCCAATCTACATTTCATCAATTTATGACCTTTGGTTTAATACTTTCTTCCCAAGCTGCCACACACATTTAAGTTGCTGCAAGTTGAAGAAGGGAGAGGAGAAGCCTCCCCTAGGTTTAGGCATCTAGGAAGATTATCCAGAAATCACTCAGACCTTTCATAGCTAATAAAACATCCTACTGACGAGTCTTTTGCAGGCTATTGTGCTAAGAGTGTTATCTCAGGTCCAGTAAGTCCCCAGACTCAGGAATGAGTAGGAGCATAGGGATTAGAAAAATAATTACACAAACCTCCGTCTCTCGTTCCACAATGCCACGGTTTTGTGCAGCTCACTGCGTAAGTATCTTTCCCATCTCTTTCTGTACAGACTTTGTTTTTCTTACTTACTTTCATTACGTGCAGGGGAGTATGTGATGTGTGTGTTGTGTTGTGCGTGTGTGTGTGTGTATGGTGTGTTTGTATGGCGTGTATGGTGTGTTGTGTGTGTGGTGTGTATGGTGTGTGGTGTGTGTGGTGTGTGTATGTGTGGTGTGCATGTGTGTTGTGTGTGTGGTGTGTATCCTCTCCCATACATACATATCATTGACAAGAATCTGTTTGGGGGGGGCATTAAACTTAAAAAAAATAAAAAGAACTTGAACACTCCGCAGCTCTCCAGATTTCCAAGTATAGTTTGGACTTTTACATGGGCCTCTCACCGTTGTGGCCTCTCCCGTTACGGAGCACAGGCTCTGGACGTGCAGGCTCAGCGGCCATGGCTCACGGGCCCAGCTGCTCCGCGGCATGTGGGATCTTCCCGGACCGGGGCACGAACCCGTGTCCCCTGCATCGGCAGGCGGACTCTCAACCACTGCGCCACCAGGGAAGCCCTAGTTTGGACTTTTAAGAATGTTTTCATGAATTTCAAAGGACACGCCCTTCCCTCCTCTCTTGCCCTCTCTCTTTTTCTCCAGAGAAGGGGATTCTACTAGCCATGAGGCTGGTGTGGAGGTGGGGGAGAGGTATGTTAGAGCTGTAGGAAAAACCTGTAGTGAAAAGTAATACAAGAACTTAACAGCTAAGAATTCCAGACGCAGGACTGAAATGAGACTGTTGTGTATGTGGATAAATCAGTATGCCGTCAAGTAAAAAATACATACACCAAATCTAGTTCTTCGCTTTGTCAGATCATTAAGTGGTTTATAGGATTTAAGTCAATCTTCTTTTAAAAATTTCTTTGATAACACATCTGAGCCTTTATAAGCTCTTCTTCTGCTGAAAATTTGTATCTAGCTCATCACAGAGTGGTTTTAATTTCTGTAGTGAAGTTAGAGAAATAGTTATTTCGTTTCAGATGTGTGCAGATATGCTACAGTTGATTTGCAGTGTTTTTTTTCTTTTTAACAGCTTCAGAATCCGACTTTATTGGCTGTGTCATTTCTATGCCTTTGTTGCTTTCATGTATAAATTAAATAAGATGTTTTAAGTGCATTAGAAAGAATCGTCCCACATGTGTCATAGATGGCAGCTTAACTTCATGAAGTTTAGCACTGGTCAAGGCCACGGAACAGACTTGTGTTTTTAAATTATGCAAGGAAACAGCTAATGTCTCAGGCATAGATTGAGCTGGACCAAGGTATTATTTGGCCTGTTCTCTCCACTTCACTGCGTATAGACACATGATTGCTTTGTCTTAAATGACTTTTTACAGTGCATTGATCCTAAACTAAAATTCATCGTAGGAAAAGATGCAAGCGTCTATGAAATGGGATTTTGCTATATTAATTGCGGGCTTTCTCTTAGGTGCCTGGCTTCAGAGTGAATATTCATTTACCACCCACACTTTGGGTATTGCCAGAAGAACTTTCTGCCCTTACTATGTTTTGTCCTCTAAGGTAGATTCGGTTTAACATGAAATGTTCAAGACAGTTATATGACTTTTACCCCTACCTAACCATGCTTTCTCTCCTGCCCATTAGTTTTTCCCACTTTTATGATTACTCTGTGGCTGCACTCCACAGGCATTTCCACTGATGACAAGACAGTCACAGGAAGGAGGCTCTTTTTTTCTTTTAGGCTGTGTTTACACATTGGGTTGGACTTCAGATGAGAACTGGGGAATTAAAAAATAAAGAGATTTTTCATGTCTTGGAAGAAGATGGACTTAATCTGAGGTGGGTTTGGAATTGTAATGAGAGGAATTTAGGTGTTCGGTAAGTAATCTTTGTGACCATAAAGACCATGAGCGAACAGAGCACGTTGCTGAGGGAGGCTTTGGAAGATACTGTTGGAGGATATCTTTAAGGACATGATCATGAGAGATTAGAGACCAGGAGTCCATTAGGGGGACTTGGGACATGCTACAGTCCTAAATACTGTTATTTTATTTTCAAAGATAATACTGTTGACAATTTTTCAGATAGATTTCTTTGTAGAGGCATGACAGAAAATACCAATGTGGGATTATTCACTCTTCCTTTTAAAGTTCCACAAAGATAGCGCCTACAAACTGCGCCAAATAAGATTACCCATGCTTTTTCCCCTATGGTTAGTGTCTGATACTGAGAATTTTAGCTAGAGTGAATCAGGGGTTGTAGCTTCAGATCCTCATCACTGCATCACTGCCTTCAGAAATATGCCAGGGAAGTTGTGTTCAAATCAAACAGAGTGTAGCTAAAAGAGTAAACCAACTATCCAAGTGTTTTCAACACTTATATGTACTATGTCATATAAGTGGTCTATATATTTAATTTCTCTTGTTTTCTTCACATATAAATTCTATGCCCCAACAGTGTGCCAGTTTCATGCATACATGCATTTGTGAGTGTGGTGTCCTCTGCCTACAATCTCGTTCACCATAATACAGAATCCACCTTTAAAACCCAGCGCAGACATCAGCACCTCCGGGAAGGCTCCCTGTATCCCATGCCCGTCTCCTTTGACGTCATATTTAGACTCCTTTTACTGAGCTTACTGTAGGTGGTTGCTCAATACACATGTATTGAATGAATGAATATTGAGTAGATAGGTAGCCTTTCTCCCATATTATACTATGAGCTCCAAGAAAACTGGAAATTTATTTTATTCATATCCACATATCCAGCCGCTAACACCATGCCCAACGTATAGCAGATACGTGATAGCCAAGTGGTGAATGGATACATATGTATTCATGGGGAGACAAAGCATCTCTGTGTCCAGTGCAAGACCCTCCATGTTCATGTTGTCCAAGGTGAAGTCTACTTGGTTCAAGAAAATAAGACTCTGATGATAAAATCACCGCTCGGTTCTCACATGGCTCTGTCCAACTCGTGCATATCTTGCACACTATTCTTTTCTACCATAAGCACCCCAAATTCTCTGGTTAGCAGCATCAGATTGTCTTCCCACCATACTCTGATAAAATGGCCTTGCCCATTTACTGCTACCCTCACCCTTCCTTCCTATTACCTCTGCAGAGAAGCACAACCCTTCAAATTCACTTTCCGTATGTCAGTGGAGCCATTTCACCTTCCCTGGTGTCTCACAAATAAGTTTGCGAAAAGCAGAAGAAATCACAGTTGATGAGAACCTGGGGACTCTCCTAAATGATAAATGAGGATTTAGAAAATTGCCCACCTTAACCGTAAACTGCACTTGCTGCGCAAGTTGAGGAATTAAACTGCCGTCTTCCATCTCATAGAGCTGAGATTTCTCTGCAGTCAGAGCTGCTGTCATGACCTTTCGTCTCACATTTTGTTGAGTTATTCACTCCCCAGCTCAGCTTCTTTTATTTGAAATATTCAGATCTACATTTTTCATGGGATGGATTACTTGTTTTCTCCCTAGCTTTTTCTCATGCCGTTGAACTGCATCATGTGTTAATAAACTTTTTTACTGTGCTAAATTGCTTTGTTTCTGTAGCCGATTTGAAGGCAAAAAGGCCCTAGGGGGGTGAAGGGGAAAAAAAAAGAAACATTCTAAAGTAATTAGAATGATTACAGCAGCTGAAAACACTGTTTTCCTGAAACTGCAATATTTTTTCAGGAGATTTTGGTTTTGGTTTTGTTTTACAATAGCCCATGAGGCTCCAGGATCAGTGCTTTGCCGAGCAAATGGTGGCTGGTAGTTTTTCATCACAGAGCTGAATGAGAGTCACACATCAGAAATTTCCAGATGTGTTATGGTGACCACCCTAGGGTTGTCTTGCTAATCTTATATTTGGTTCCAGTTATATCATCTGCCTTCAAGACCAACTGAGCCGGAAGCCTTTGCAGCAGTTCTCAAGGGTGTGAAACACTGGGTTACGAACCAGTATTATGATAACTATGTAAAAATCCATTCATGAAAAATGGTAAGTTGTAGACATCTCTTTGATCAGAAAAACGAAAATAGTAAATGTGGCAGCTATGAATTGACAGTTATGAAAAGGTGATTTCTCCTAGTGAAGTATTAGTCCTTCTGCAATGGAAGAAATAACACTCTTTCCTCCCAGGGTTTGATTTTTCAAGCAGAGTAGTAGCCAATAAAATGGGAGAGGGATTAGGATGGAGAGTTTAGACGGTTCACAGCCTTCTCTCATGATCCCCCATGAATAGGTGGCATCTGCTGGCTCATTTCAAACCTTTGCACAATGGGTATCCATCATTTCCTTGTAATGGACATACAAATTTTAGGCCCTTTTCAGCATCCTTGCAGGCATGAAAAGCTGGTAAGGAGGCAAAGGTAAGGCTTCAGAACTGGAGGCTGAGGAAGAGGGTGGGAAAGGAGATGGGCCAGCCCATGGTTGAAATCCTTCCTCTCTTGTCTCCATCAAACATCTGTTGGAAACAGCAGCACTAGCTGCATTACTTCTGAACATACTAATACCTCACAATGACGTTTTCAACATAGGTCTATTTTCCAAGTAACTTTAAAATAAAATTCCACTCAGAATGTACATCTTCCAATGTATATTTCCCACTTTGCTATCATCTTAACACAAAATATATTGAACATAACTTATCCTTTTTCTGATGCCTGAAGTTGGATTTTATAAACATCCAGTAATTCTGTGGGCATTACTGTTATTTGCAGTGTTATTTATTTAGTGTGGAGACTGAATGCTACTAAACTAATGGAGTTTTATAGTAACTGTGGCCAATGTTTCAAAGGGTTGTATTTCTGGCTTCCAGTTTACGCTTTCTAATGATGGTCACTTGACTACCCTTTAAAGCCTTTGGACAGATAAATAATCAGATGTGTAAAATAAGGTGACATTTTAAGTGAGAGTCAATATAGCTGTTGGATGGACTCTTTCATGGAACAAAGTGCAGACATTTTGGTGTCTATGTCGGCTATTTAAAAGCTCATTCCATTTTGAATTCGTTGCTGAAAGCCTGGCATTCCAATAAGTGGGGCATTATAGTTTGTGTTTTGGCTAAAGGGGATGTTGTCTGCAGCTGGGAACAAACAAGCAGCAAGCTCATGAATCATGACTCCCTTCACAGTTCATTGTGAAATAATAATACACGGGCTTAAAAACCATTTGCCTTGGGACTTCCCTGGTGGCGCGGTGGTTAAGAATCCGCCTGCCAATGCAGGGGACACAGGTTTGAGCCCTGGTCCGGGAAGATCCCACATGCCACGGAGCAACTAAGCCTGTGCGCCACAACTACTGAGCCCACGTGCCACAACTACTGAAGCCTGTGCGCCTAGAGCCTGTGCTCCACAAGAGAAACAACCGCAATGAGAAGCCCGTGCACCCCAACAAAGAGTAGCCCCCGCTCACCACAACTAGAGAAAGCCTGTGCGCAGCAACGAAGACCCAATGCAGCCAAAAATAAATAAATATATTAAATAAATAAAAAACCATTTGCCTTGATTATAGCTGTCACTAAAGGGAAATGTTGATTGAGGCCATAACCTTTCAATAAAATACAAGGCACACAAATTCAGAAAAATATTTTCATTTACTCATAGGTACTAATGACTTTAGTGAAGAAAATATATTGCATTATATCAACAAATCATTGAAACATAAATGTAATGAGGTACATGACATATGTATCTGTTACTTTTCTATATTTAGTTTTGAATAGTCTTCATTAATATGCTTGGAGTTAAGCCATACGGATTTAGTTTTTTTGTTTGTTTGTTTCCTTTACAACCACTTCCGCTTCTTCTGTGTGCAGCTCCCTGTTCTTGTTTGGGATATTATTCCACCTTCACTGACAATGGGTGGAATGGACCAAATATAATCCTCTTTCTTCTATATTAAATCTCTTATTTTTTCCTCCAGATATCTGCTTCATGCCACTCCATCACTATAAAATGATTTCCACTGCTTCCCATTCTCACAATACAAAATACGACCACCATAAGGTCTCAGGTTCATGTATTAATTGTCCAGCCACCCAGAAGAGACTGAATCAACTCCTGACCCCAGTCCCAAATTTTCAAGCATATAAATCTCTGGACCATTCAGCTGTTCCATGAGTAGTACTTATATTGCACTGAAATGTTGCTTCCACTCAAATCATGTAAGGGTATGTGTGGTGCATTTGGGGGGGTGGTTAGGGACAGGTTTCCCCAAAGGGGAAGTGGTTTCCCCAAAGTGGGATGTCCACCACTTCCTATGTGGGTCTAGTAGGGACTCATCGTGACATTTATTTTAAAAAGGCATCCAGGTTGCCTTTAAAAATTTTCACATGCCATCTGCTCTTCATTAAAAATATTATTGGTGGGGAGTGAGGCTGAGCTACCTAGTAATCACTGTTTGGGATTCTAAATATTGTTCTGATAAGGTTTTCACATCATCTAGCTGCCACTGAGAGATAGAACCCTAGAAATGTGTACAGACAGAAAATGATAAAATGGGTATGTCTCCTGGATTGGCAGAAAAGCTCAGTTAAGAGCAAGGCAAATATTTTTTAATCTCTTCTCTTCTGCAGAGCTGAATAACTGTTGACTTTCCCTCTCAGCTGATTTTAAAAGGCCCTCTGAATTGAGAGTGTGTAGGATGGGCACCGCACATATTCTGAATGGCAGTTCCACCGCTGAAGCACTCCAGCTACATTGTAACCAATCCCAGTCAACCCCAAATACCCTCATGAAGTTAGTGGCAAGAGGAATTTCTTGAGCATTTCTTTATTTCTGGAGATTTCTAGGCATTGTAAAAAGACTAGTGATTGGTGATTTGAGATTGATGTAGTACTTCTTATTGTTCTTAGGTAGTTATTGACCCCTCTGTGGTAGGGCTGTGGTACTGTGGTCACATTTGTTCTCTTTCATTTACATGAGTTCTTACTTTGACTCTGTATTTGCTTATATGACTCTGTAGTCCGTTGGAAATGCTCAATACACATTTACTAAATGAATGAATATGTGTGTTTACAAAAGGAAGATATCTCCATTTTTAATATCTTCCAGAGTTTTAGCTTAATACAGTGCTTGTAAGAATGTTCAGTTATTACATAGTGGATGAAGGAAGAAAGGAATAAAAGTAGACACTTTCAAAGTGCTTTTGAAGCTTTATTTGGGGGAAAAACAAACAAACAAACAAAAAACTGCCATTCCTCAAAGAATTAGAACTAATCACAGGAACTCAGACTACATTGATTTGAATGAATTAATGCACAGGGGAGTACTTGATAAGCTGTAAAGGGGTATGATTGTTATCACAAAAGACAACACCAGGCTCATCTCAACTAATATAGCTTACATTTGTAGAGTCCTTTACTGTTGCAAAGCACTTTGACATGTAGTATCCCTATCAGTTTTCTCAACAACCTCATGAGGGTGCTGTTTTGTTATCTCCATGCTACAGGTGAAGCAACAGGTTCATTGAGAGAAAATCGTTGGTTTGAGGTCACATACTTAATAGTGAAGTCAATGTTCAAGCTCTGTTTTTCTGAATCTCAGTCTGAACTCCTTCCTCTATTGTAGAACAAATATCCCAGGGTAATCTACTGTTTTAATGAGTAATGATGTTTCTTTTTTTTTTTTTTTTTTTGCGTACATGGGCCTCTCACTGTTGTGGCCTCTCCTGTTGTGGAGCACAGGCTCCGGACGCACAGGCTCAGCGGCCATGGCTCACGGGCCCAGCCGCTCCGCGGCATGTGGGATCTTCCCGGACCGGGGCATGAACCCACGTCCCCTGCATCGGCAGGCGGACTCTCA
The DNA here is from genome assembly GCF_964270905.1 of Leucopleurus acutus. Classification (NCBI taxonomy): domain Eukaryota; kingdom Metazoa; phylum Chordata; class Mammalia; order Artiodactyla; family Delphinidae; genus Leucopleurus; species Leucopleurus acutus. The sequence continues at coordinate 55,387,743 of NC_139145.1, read as the reverse complement.
ACCACTGCGCCACCAGGGAAGCCCGGTGTTTCTTATTTATTCAAAGTTTAAGGAAGAATTGGGTACCCCTTTGCTTTATCAGAAAGGAAATCATCCAACCCACAGGTTTTGGAATTACGTCTGAGCCCTGGGCTAGGCATGGAGGTCTGTGGTGAGAGCTGAGGTATTGAAGAGTTTAGGAGTGTGAGAATTTCTGTCAATCACATGAATGCCTATGTAGGTGTAGCTTAAAAGGAGATTTCTTTACTTCTTGAAACATGACCCAGCAATAGCTTTGCCACCAGGTGGACACAACTCTTCAGCCCAAGAGTCTGTCATACAGAGTGAAGTAAATCAGAAAGAGAAAAACAAATATTGTATATTAACGCATATATGTGGAATCTAGAAAAATGGTATAGATGATCTTATTGGCAAAGCAGAAATAGAGATGCAGACATAGAGAACAAATGTATGGATGCCAAGGGGGGAAAGGGGGTGGGATGAATTGGGAGATGGGGATTGACATATATATACTATTGATAGTAAAATAGATAACTAATGAGAACCTACTGTATAGCACAGGGAACTCTACTCAGTGCTCTGTGGGGACCTAAACGGGAAGGAAATAGAAAAACAAGGGGATATATGTATACGTTTAGCTGATTCGTTTTGCTCTACAGTAGAAACTAACACAACATTGCAAAGCATCTATACCCCAATAAAAATTAAACAAACAACTCTTCGGCCCAGCCTATAAGCAATAGGTGCTTTAGCAATGACCCTGTACATTAGGAATTCATTAGTGACCCCTCTCCCTTTATTTAACCAATCAGCAATCCTGGTGTCAGAGAGGTTTAATAACTCACCTGAGGACGCAATGCTAGTAAGCAGCAAAGCTAGCATTTCTGTTCTCCATTAATTGTTATCACTTTTTTAAGGTCAAATGTTACATAGAACACATTATTTATTATTAATCAGGAAAAGAAAATAAGCCACATTTCAACTCTAGAGCAAGCCTTTAAAATAAATGAACTTCTTATGTATCATTGCTTTCTTCTCATTACTAATCTTTACCTCTTCCTTTATTAATTCACTCTGAATATTATCTTGGATTTAATTTAATACCCTTTCTTGAGATTGTTATCCTCAACTTTAGTCTTATTTGAGAGTTGGATACCATAGAATATCCAGCATTTAGTGCAGAAGAAAACTTTCATTTTAACCCTAGCACTGTAATGTATGCAGTCTCAGCTCTCCGTGAAAACCTCAGGTAGGTTTACATTTTCAGCCTTCATGATTTGGAGTAGAATGGAATTGTTTCTCAGCTATTTATTGAGGCTCTTACTCCATCTCTTCTTCCCAGCCACACTGAGAAGCAGCAGCATGGGGAAAGTATTTATTTATTCAACAAATAATTATTGAATACCCACAATGTTTGGGGTGTACTATTCAAGACACAGTGACCTAAACAAAGACCTTGTTCTCATGAAATTTTCATTCTGGTAAATAAAATAGATAAGAGTATATGCATATATATGTGTGTGAATGTGTGTGTTTATACATGAGTGTTTGAAGGATAGTAAATGCTGTACAGATGAAGACAGCTAGGTAAGAGTGATAAGGAATAGTAGATGTAGGTGGGTATTCCACACAGGAAGTCATGGAGGACCTCTGAGAGCTATGGGAGGTTAGCCTCTGAGGGTAGCTTCCTTTCCTCCTTCCCAACAGGCACGTTACCTCTGGAGTTGCCTATCGCAGCAGACTAAGAGGGTCCCAGGGTAAATGGACATTTCTGCTCTGCGAACAAGTCATTAGAAATAAATGATTGCCAAAGGCAGAAATCATCAAGTAAGAAACAACCAGAAAAATTGTAAGAAATAGGTACAGGGTGTGATGTATAGATATGCTTATAAAAATCTCTTGATTGTATCGAGCTGCCCTTTCTGTTGGTTATGAAAGTTTTAAGTTCAGAAGTAATTTGATCTTTTCCCTGCATGAGAGAAAGAAAAGTTAGTTTCTCTGTCTTCTAAAGGTCTTGGTGATTGCTGGAACAGTGACCTAATTAAAATTGGATTCCAGAATGTAGATTATCTGTGAATGTGTGTCATCTTCTATAGAACCTCTTGAGGATATTCATACATAATCTCATATTTTAAAAATTCTTTTGTCATGACTAATGAGTCTTATCATTTATCTCTGAAGCAAGTGGCTACACACATTTAATATTTTATGTGGCTCTTTCATATAGATGTGAATGGAATCATAGCCAATCTAACTATTTAGTACGTTTTTCTGTGTGTGTTAAGTTATCGTGGCTATCTGCCCAGCCAGGTGGATTTCCTTGTTTCTAACGCAGCACTACCTAACACTGATTATTAAATCTCCTTTTTGAGAACAAGGAGAAGCATGTATTTGGGACCCCATGTGGCAGAAGCTGGAAATGGTGACATGTTCAAAAGAAAAAGGGAAAGGTTGGAGTCGGAACCCACAGGGGGAAGGGAGAGGGGACAAGAGAGTCTAGCTCCAATTAGTGTTGGAAGGGTCTGTGCACGGCAGTTGGAAGTGCAGCTCATTTTACAGTGGCTAAAAATTAGGTCATTAAATCATTAAATCAACTCACAAGAAAAGCTCAAACAGGCTGTAAGAGTGTTTTTCTCAAACCAGGATTGAGTTGATCCGTCACGACTAGGACGTAATTGTGACATTTATCTTCTGTGTTTCTAGTTCTCTGTTTTTCCTCTTCTTTCTCTCCTTTGGTGTTTTCTCCTTTTGTTCCAAGGTGGCTGGTGCCTTTATGAGCTTCCTCTTACCCTCTACGCTCAACAATTACTGCTCATTTTCTCCCTCCATCTTCTCCCATGGGATTCCACCCAGACCTGCCCTGTACTTGTACTATAATCCTTCCGCTCATTAAAGCATAAGCCTTCCGACTCCATTCCCAGCTGATCTGGTGTATTGTATCATGCATAACCTCTGGGATATAGTAGGTGCTCCAAATATACTTCTTGAGTAAATGTGGCCATAGCTTAATAGGTGACCCCTACCAACTACCACAGGTACTTTGGAAAGACTCCTTAGAGTCTTTGTTGGAGTTGGAGCTTTCAAGGTCCTTAGTGGTATCAGGGAGAAATGTATTATAAAGCTGAACCCTCATTTAAGTTCTTCATTTGCCCAGTCATTTCCTTTGGGCAGAGATTCTGAAATGCATAGTGAGACTGAACATCATCCTCTGCATATCTATTCAGAATCTGGCCCAGGTGTTATGTTAATAATTTACCTTTCATTCACACTATCCTGACATGAATACTTCTAAGGTTGACCTTCTTGAATGAAGAGACAGGTTGGCATGTGGAAAGTGAAGCAGATGTACAGTCAGAAGTGTCTCATTCACCTTCTGGCTCTGCCCCTTGCTAGCAGTATGATACTGGGCGAGTCTCTTCATTTCTCCCAGCTTCTATTTTCTCATTGGAAAATGGTCACTCCGCTAACTGACCTACCTAGGGTAGCTCGGAAGGATCATTGTCATACTGGAGGTACATCTTCTTTACAAACTCCGAAGTGTAGACAAGACGTAAAGGCATGTTCAGTTCTGACATTTGGATTTCACTTTGAGTCCCAGATTAATGGCTTTCTGCTGCACATGTTTCAACTGACTTGTTGATCTTTATTAGTCGTTAGGGGTAAAATTGTGCGGAAGTTACTTATTCGTGCGGCGTTTGAGTGCCTAGTGAATGGCAGGTAGTGTACTAAGTGCTATGCATAGTCAGTGACAACAAAACCACATCATCTTTTCCTTTACGGAATTTATAGATGGAGGAAGATATTAAATAAACACATAAATATATAATTATAAATTTATAGTTAGAAGCATGTGAGTTGCTAGGGAGTAAAAACTATAAGGTCTGTGAGAGGGAGAGGCTGGAGAGTGAAAGCTTGATGTTGAAGTAATGAGTAGGAGTAAAGCCAAGTCATGAATGGCAGAAGGATGCAGAGGGAATGACACATAGACCAAGCTTCATAAATTCAGAAAAGGTAAAGAAAACCAATGTGCCTATGAGTGAGGTGGGTGGTGAAAGTGCTTTGACTGGGTCAAATAGTGGATAGAAGGGTGAGGTCATAGATGCGGGTAGGGGTTAGATCAGGCAAAGCCTTATAACCTGTGGTGGAGATGCTCAATCTTATTGTAAGTTCACTGAGAGCCACTAAAAAGGGTATTAAAGCGTGAAACTGATAGGGCTACTAGATTTATGTTTTTTTAAAAAGGCTTCAGTCTCTGGATGTTGTGTGAATAGATTAAAGGTGAATCTATGTGGAAACAGATAGACTGGCAAAGAGTTCATTGCAGTATCCGGGCAGGAAATGGGGATGAATGTGGTTGTCCTGGTGCTGCTTATCACGTGTTCCTGGTTCTACTTTTTCTGAGAACACAGGAAATTTCACTCCTCAACTCCTTTTAAAGTTAGGTTATGAACTTTTTTAAAACTTTGGTCAATGAGACTGAAAAGTAACTTGTCACGTCTGGACAGAAAATTTAAGAACAGACTGTGGTTTTCTGTGTTCCCTCTCTTCCTCCTTGATGTTCCTGGAAACACATTCATAAAGAGCTTCCATCCGTGTGGGCCCCTGAATCACTATGATTAACAGAGCGCCCCCTGCTGAGAAACACTGGATATAGTATGAGGAAAGAGTATGCCTTTGCTGGGTAGGAGCCACTGAGTTTTGGGGGTTGTTTGTTACTGCAGCAGCAAGTGTCTTGACCGGTCCTATGCTTACACTTAAGCATACTAATTAATGTTCAGATAAACTTTGCATTTTTACAAATACGTTGATACTATAACGAATGACCCTTTTGAATTCTGTTGACAGAATTATAGCTCATCTTTGTTGTATTTGCTTTATATTCTGATTCGGAGCAATATTCTTATAACATTAATTAGTGAACTATATCAATAGCCTAGCCTTTTAAGAAGTACATTTTCAATACTTTTGTAGTTGTTTTAGCTACCTCCTTTTATGTGTTATCATTTGTAGATCATTAAAAACAGAGATAGAGTTGAACAGCAAAGCATACAGGTGGTTTGAATTGGTATAGTCTCTAATTTGTTTTTTAAAGTGGTGAATTTGTATGTTTCTCTATGTGACTATTATTAAGACTCTTGTGAGATGCTTTCTTATTCCTGTGTCATTCCTACTCAACCTAGGCAACACATATAATGTTGAGGATTCAAGTATCTGTTCTTAGTCTCATGTGATTGATGTGTGTGTGTATACGTACATATATACATACATGTACGTATAGACATACACATTTATGTATGTATATGTGTGTATATATAAACTATATCTATATATAAAATAGATAGATGTATTTAGGTATGTAGATATAAAAGCCAAGTTGATTCTTCCTTGCCACCTGTGTGCCTATTTTTCACCCACATACCCACCCATGCTATAGGAGAGAGTAGGCTGCATATTTAAAGCACCGGCCCATTCCCTAGCAACCTGCATTCTACAGTTTAAATGGCTTGGAGGCTGCAGCAGGAACAGGAAGAGTTAATTGCCTGCTTTATTTGTTGGGAGAGGCAGCTTTCATTTCACATTGATTTTCTGCATTCTCTGTGCCAATTTGTGACAGCTTGTTTCACAGCCCCACATTTGTTTAAAGCTTTCTAACAGACTGATTCTATTTTTTTTCCCCCATGAGTTTTTTTGTTTTTTTTTTAACTTAGGAGAACATGGCTTTGCACGTGGTCAGGAACCCAGATAAGCCTCTCTCTCTCTCTGGAGACTGTGATTGGCAGCTCCCCCTGTTGTGCAGATGTGAAATGAGGAAAGCTAATTTTCCCATCGACTTTCTAGTTTCTGTTACTACCTGTCATTTCACATTGGTGTTCCTTACAGCCATCTACTTGCCAGATGGAAATCTGCCTACTTACCGGGTGTCTATTTTCTGCCACTCATGGATCATGACAATGTCAGACAATATGTCAGTAAACTCCCTTCAATATCCTTTTTTGCACTGGATAGATTGGTGACATTATGTAAAAGGCTTGCTATTGGTAGGTAACTACCTTCATGTCATATGTGAGCAAAGAAGAGGCAAGGCCAGAAAATCCAGGTTCCTTGAGAAAAGTTGCCCATGGTAACAGAAGAGATGGATGGTGTTGGCAACACAAACGAATCATTTTGTAGCCATAGCTGTTCTCCGAAAACTGAACGGGGTTGACTAATGGCCCATGTGAACAAGTAGAGTGTTGGGCTAACACTAGAACTTCCTGTTCTTCATGGGAGGACGACTCAGAGCTGGAAACCAGGCTTGGCTTGAACCACTAGTTCTCCAAGTGTGGTCCTGGACCAGAAACATCAGCATCACCTGGGGATTCATTAGAAATGCACATTCTCAGGCCCCACCCAGTCCTACTGACTCAGAATATCTGGGTATGGGGCCCAGAAATCTGCGTTTTAAGAAGCCTCCTGGCTGATTCTGATGTTTGCTAAAGTTTGAGAACCAGTGAGTTAAACTAAAGTGGGTATGGGAATATTATTTAACTGGGTTGAAAACCCAGATAGTTGCTTCAATTATCTATTTATTTTTTCATGTATGGGATGGGGAGAGGAAGTTTCTGGAGCTGATATATTGAATCAGATAACATGGAATGAAATCAAAATGCAAGTTTATTTTCATTTTCCAAGCTTCCTTTAAAATGTATTCACTGAAAGAGGGTCTTCCCTGCCTTGAGTGGAAAGCTCCTAGAGGCCTTTTCCAGGCATTCTGAGGCAATAAAAGTCTCATGGACACTTTAAGGGCAAATAGGCCTCAATGCAGTCCTCTCTCCACCCCAGCTGGGTGGCTGCAGAGGGAACCCCTTGCAGGCTTCTTTGTTCTTCCTCATTCACACCCTCCCTACTCAGTACTTCTTTTCCCTGCTTACAACCTCATATTCTGGCAACTCCCTTCACAGTAATCTCCCTGGTGGAGTCTTAGTGCCCTCCTGGGTAGTCCATTTGGGCAGAATTCAAGCAGTTCTAGGCTGCCTTTCTCTTCCCAACATGGTGCTAATCTAGCTGTGGTCAAGTAGACTGACCTCAACGCAGCAGCCACTCTCCAGGCTCTGCCACCTGAGATGTCTGTCAGCATCTAGACCGGGTGGCAGTAAACTATGGCCCATGAGCCAGCTCTGGCCTGCTGCCCTTTTTTTTAAATAAAGTTTTATTGGAACACAGTCACATCCATTCTTTTATGTATAGTCCATGATTGCTTTTGCACTACAGCATAGTACAGATTATATGGATCTCAAAACCTAAAATATTGGGCTTCCCTGGTGGCGCAGTGGTTGAGAGTCCACCTGCCGATGCAGGGGACACGGGTTCGTGCCCCGGTCCGGGAAGATCCCACATGCCGCAGAGCGGCTGGGCCCATAAGCCATGGCCGCTGAGCCAGCAGGTCCGGAGCCTGTGCTCCGCAACGAGAGAGGCCACGACAGTGAGAGGCCCACATAACGCAGAAAAAAAAAAAAAAAAAAACCTAAAATATTTACAGTCTCTGCAAAAAATGTTTGCCAACCCTGTTCTAGATTTCTGGGGGTGGGAGAGGGGAGAAAGGGGAAGGAAACCGGAGGAGGTAATGGGAAGTCAGTCCCCTTTGCCTCTCAAACTCCAGGGAGTGTTAAGAACTCTAGGTAGTCTCCTTGCAGCACCCCTACTCCTCCTTTACCTTTAAGGGAAGGAGGTAGCCACATGGAAGCTGCTCTATCCAAGAAATCCCAGTGTAAGTCCTGTCTTTATTTTTCAGCTCTCAACACCTTTGTTCCCCGAAGGAAGTGAGTAGTCTAAGAGTCATAAAGCCGGTCTCAGCCTCACCTTTTGAAAACACACAGTTTGATTCAGTACCTTGTTTTGGTGTCTGATACTTACCACCTGAGCTCCTTGGCCAAAATTCATGATTTACCTCCAATGACATTTGTGTTTAGGTAGTTAAATAAAATGCAGATGACATACCTAGATCTTGATTTTGAAGAGATGCGGTAGAGTTCTTTGTGGACTAAATGAACACTTAACTGGTATTTTCTTGCACCATTGATAATTGAGGGTCAGAGGCTCCATTAAAGAGATAAGCACAGAGGTTTTCTGAGCTTGTTTACTGATGACTTGCCCAAATAATATATTTTAGTCACTTCTCAGATCCCCATCAGGCCTTCTGATCAAACCTAACATTGCAAATCAAAAGATCCAGCCGTTGCTCTGTTTCTTTCCAACGGGCTCAAGATAGTTTTCATGCTGATCAATGATCGTATGTGTCAGAGAAAAATCAGCCTGCTTTCCAGTTTCTGAGATGGAAACTGACTTCTAGCATCTCCCAGTCCAGTACTTTGTTTGTTATTTATGTACTTTTATTTTTAGCATTGTTGGATTCGCTTTACAGAATTATTTGTCTTATATTATTTTGGAATTGATGGAAACAGAGAAAACAGTTTATGAAAAAGAATCTATCCTCATGGTAGTAGGGAGAACATGTCTCAGATTCCCACTGTGACGGTTCAAGAAGGTAAAATGACCATGTGGCTAGAACATGTTACACGAGGCCTTAAAGCCTGGTGCTCACTCTCGCAACTGGTTACAAAACCCCGTAGGTAAGCTCGTTTGATGAAAATGTAATCAAAATGGCTGAACCATGAAACCATGGTTTTGATTATTTTGTGCTCTTAATACCCGAATCCAAAGAGCTCTGTGGTGAACTTACTGACTGGGTGTCATGCTTGAAATGGAAATCCCACCGCAAAACGCATCAGCTGGATTTTGCTCAGCGGTTTTTCTTTTTCCAGTAATGAGTAGGTATTTTGCTAATCGATAGTTTTACGAAGTATTAGGTAATATATTTACTACTGTTTTTGGTATTTACATTGGAACATATCAGATAATAAAGAGAAGAGCTGCCTGCACCTATTATTATTATATACACTTTAACATTTTTATGAAATCCTGGTTTTCCTCAGTCTTCTTATGTTTATGTCCAGTCTGAGTTTTTTAGCCCGACATGATTTTGAGCTCATGCTAATTTACATAGCCAGAGTACCAGGCAGATTGTTAAGAGAAAGTGAGAATTTTCTTTACTTCATGGCTAATTCCCCACTAAGTCCTTTCAGCAGAAGCTCTAAAAATATTAGTTATCTTATATCTTCAAGTTGTTTTTAAAATGCGTTCACAAGTTTTGAAGCTTGACCCGATGTGAAAATGCCTCCTTCTGTAAAAAGGTTTAGAGTAGTTAATACAAGTAAGCTTCTGGTATACATACTTTTGAATACATTATACACACACACACACACACACACACACACACACACACACACACACACAATGCACATGTTTATAGAGATTCACCCCAAAGAGAGACTCCAGTACAGTTTCCTTGTTTTAGCTATGTATTTGTACTATTTTTTTCAAAATATTTTTATTTCTTCAAGATTTAGGAAAGGGCTGCAATAAAAAACCATGCTGTTTCTGGTGGTGTATTTCAGTAGTTCCTTGCATTTATATCCTATATAGCATAACTTTTTTAAAAACCTTTGCTGGACGAGTAAAATATGAGATTCTCACTCGGTTCCTGTGGTTTAAAGTCTCCAGCCTGCATCTCTACTGTAGGTACCCGAGAGAAATGGCAGCAAGTCTGCTTATGTAGAGGAGCAGTGTGCTGATGAACATTCTCTTGAAGCAGCACTGACTGAATTCCTACTGTGTGTGGAGTGTGATACCTGGCGCTAGGGAGAATCTGAAGATTAAAGCGACACCGGTGCTGTGCATATGGAGCCTTAGGGACACTCACGACCTAGATGTACTGCTTTATCAGAGTTATCTAACTTAGAAGATGATTCACATAAAATTATGTTGTGCCCTCAAGTTATCTAAGTTACTGCTATTTTCTCCCTTCCCTCAGTTATAAGCAGCTCACCATTAACTGGGAATTTTTTCTCCTGGAGTTTGTGTGTGTGTGTGTGTGTGTGTGTGTGTGTGTGGAATCTAGTATTAGTGCAAAATCAGAACATCCCTTTTTTGTTTTATAAAAAGACAGTAACTAGGCTTCTCTGGCTTTTGTAATTTGTTCTTTCTGATCATTTGTAAATAGAATGAGTTTTCAGTGAGCTAAGTGGGCATGTTTTACCTTTTGGGGGGCTGCCGTGTCAATTACTAGGGTACAGTTGTTGAAGTGCAATCATTTGAATAGATAATGAAAATATATGAACATTTTCCTCATGCTAGAAATTTTATCGAAATGTGGAAGATAGATTTCACTGATAGCCAGTCCAGTCCATGAAATACATTCATTGTAGTCTTCACCAGTCTGATTGATAAATCAGATAAACAAACAGCACTTCATACATAGAAATGAGTTTCTCATGAATATAGCAACAGTTATTATGACATTCTTATACTCATTTTGTTTTCTCATCCTCTGCCTTTCTTCTAGTACCAAAAGTATACTGCAGTTGCATATTTTCTGAATCTCCACATGAGAAAAGATCTAAAGATTGATTCTACCTTGGTGGTAGAGACAGGAACCAAGGAATTTGGGATGCTAGAACGTCTCCTCTGAGGATCTGTAAATTTGAGGCCAAATCCTTTTCCTTTCACTTGCGCTGCTCCCATCTTTCCCGTGAAGGCCATAGCCGTAAACTAGACATAGCTATGACGTCAGCACCTCTTCATCTTCAATATTTCTACTTTCTAAATGCTGTGATTGTTTTCTGTGCATGATACAACTTCAGCCTTGGCTTTTACCAGGAAGAGTGTCTCTGAGTTCTGTTTCAAGTGGGGAAAGATAGTTTGGCTAAATTGGGATAGAATTCTTGGGGGGTAGGTGCCAGCTAGACGGGGCAAGGGCCTTGCAGTGAAGAAGGGAGAGGGCCTTTGAGAGGTGTTCACACAGTTGACTCACATACGTGTGATATCCCTACTGGTTTGGAACAAGGAAGGGATCTAAAGCCCAAGAGGGAGGAAGGCGGTAGCCAACTAGAACACTCTAGCAGCCAGTGAGGTAGAGGTCTAAACCACAGTACCTGTATCAGAACCTCTTGTCCAGGGCACCCACCATGTGAACCCTTGTGTAACACATCAGCATGCTTGTCTAGTTTTACTACTTGGAATAGCAATGTGGGATGAATAGCAGTATAATATAACATGATATGGAACAGTACACCTGGAGGGAACCTTGGAAATCATTCATTCAACACCCTCTATATTGCCAAGCATTGTTTTGGGTGCTGGAGATTCAGTGATGGGCAAGGCAGATAAGGTCCCTCCCTAGGCGGATATTACTGTCTAAAGAAAGGACAAATAAATAACTATCAAGAAAATATGAGATATTCACAAATACTATAAAGAAAACAAAACACAATCATATGACAGTAATTGGATGACAACTTTAGATTGAACAATCAGAAAAGACTTAGCCAGGTGGAGGCACTTGAGCTGAGACCTGTGGAAGAGAAGGAGCCAGTGGGATGAACATTTGCAGGGAGAGTTTTTCCAGGTGGAGGGAACAACCAGTGCAAAGGCCATGAGCTGTGGGGAAAGCTTTATGTATTGGGGATCAGAGAAAAGAGCGGTGTGATTGGAGCAGAGTAAGAGAAGAGAATGGTTGGCCAAAGTTTGGAAAGGTAGGTAGGAGCCATATCATGACACCTTGTAGGCCAAGGCAAAGATCAATGTGCATCCCTCCTTCTAAAGATGAAAGAGCTCAACTTCAGAGAGGCAAAATGCCTTGACCAGGGTGCTTAGTGGCAGCCTGGGCTCTGATGGCTGCCCTGACCTCCACATCACACTCACACTCCCGCCAAAAGAGGGGTTCACTTAAACTCTTATGTCATATATCGATTTTCATGTCATAATGGGGGGTTATAGCACCACTCACATGAAATTCTTAACAGCAATATTGATAAGAAACAAAAGAAGAGAGACCATGCCCAGAGGCGAGGGAAACACTGCAAACCAGCATTGTCTCCTTAGTTCTTCGTGGTGTATGAAACATGTACAGACTGCATGGACACAAAAGCAGACACACAAAGCAATGCATGTGAAGAGGAGGTAAACTCATTCCAAGTGTACTTCTAATTTGGTTCCACAGAACTCTGACCTAGCTGGTGGCCACCTTGAGTCTACCACCAGCACTGAAAAATGGGGCTTCCTGGGCACTTGCAAACAGATGGTTGTCTGCAATATTAGCGTCACTTTGGGGCAACAAAGATGTGTTTAGCTTGCTTTTACCATCTGCCTATCCTTTCATATATTGACTCAATCATGGGCACTTACTAAGAAATAACTTCTATGCTGCACATCTTGCGGAGTTCCGGACCGCTCCATAAGACAAAGTCATTGCTGCCTAGAGTTTACATCTGTATCTCACAGATGTGGACACAAGCTCAGAGAAGTGAAGCGAATGACTCAAGTTAACACAGCTGATAGATGATAGAACTGATGTTTGGATCCAAACATATCTGACTCCCCTCTTCTTCGTTTATCAAGTATTTGTGGAGCACGTCTATCCCAGGGACTGTGTTAAGGCCCAGAGAGCAGAAGTGAGACATCAGGCATGGTGCCCTCATGGAGTTTGCAGTCTATGCTGGACAACCTTCCAGTGTCTCAGAAATAGCCCACGGAAATGGAGAGGAGCGGATGATTTTCTCATATTCAGTTTTCAAAAGAGCAGGACAGGTCAGCTTGTGCACAAGCCAGAATCTGCTGGCATGTGCAATGCCCAAGGCTGTTCTTCTCTGGCCAATTGGATACTGACATTGACTTTAGACGAGGCTTTGCTGCATTGATTATCTCACAATAGCATTTGAGGCAGGAAGATGTTTACTTGGCCTCTCTTTTGCTACCTCCCCGTAGGTGGACAGGTAAAGAGTGGCTGTTATTTTTGCATGAAGACAAATGACAATGTGATACTTTTGCCATATTTGTAGACCAAGGTTTATGTCCTGTGCCCAATTAGGTCATCCATCTGACTACATATGGGTGGGAGAAGAGTATGACTTAGCGATAAAGAAAAATATGTCTTAGAGAACCCTTTGGTCTGAGTTCAAAATCTGACTCCTGGGACTTCCCTGGTGGCACGGTGGTTGAGAGTCCGCCTGCCGATGCAGGGGACGTGGGTTCGTGCCCCGGTCCGGGAGGATCCCACATGCTGCAGAGCGGCTGGGCCCGTGGGCCACGGCCGCTGGGTCTGTGCATCCGGAGCCTGTGCTCCGCAACGGGAGAGGCCGCGACGGTGAGAGGCCCGCGTACCGCAAAGGGAAAAAAAAAAATCTGGCTCCACTACTTACCATCTCTAAGTTAGTTAATGTTCCTTGACTTCAATTTTCTCAGCCTTTTTTTATTAGGAATTATCATAGTACCTACTGCAAAAGGTTGTTTTGAAGAGTTCATGAGATAATCCCTCAAGAGAGTTTAGCTGAATGGTGTAACCAAGTTGTTACAGGTTGGTGGCATAAGTTTGGTGTTCAAATTCTACCAGTAACTCATTTTTGCTTTTTTAAGGCAACTAGGGCCCAAAGTATTAATGGAAAACTAATTTTTAAAATCACCTGGTATATTTAGTTCCTATTCCTGCTGCAACAAATTACCACCAATGTAGTGGCTTAAAACAGAATAAATTTATTCTATTACAGTTCTGGAGGTCAGAGTCTGAAATGAGTCTTAAGGGGTTAAAATTAAGGTATCCCAGAGCTAATTCTTTCAGGAGACTCCAGGGGAGAATACTTTCTTTGCCTCTTCCAGATTTGGGGGCTGCCAGCATTCTTTGGCTTGTGGCTATATCACTCTAATCTCTGCCTTTGTGGTCAAATAGCCTTCTCCTCTCTGACCTCTGACCCTCCTGTTTTCCTTTGTTATGGACTCTTGTGATTACATTGGGCACACCTGGATAATCCAGGATACTCTGCCCATTTCAATATCCTTAATCTCATCTGCAACGTCTTTCTTTACCATGTACTATAGATTAAATTGTGTCTCTTAAAAAGATACGTTGGGCTTCCCTGGGGGTGCAGTGGTTAAGAATCTGCCTGCCAGTGCAGAGGACAGAGGTTCGAGCCCTGGTCTGGGAAGATCTCACATGCCACGGAGCAACTAAGCCCATGCTCCACAACCACTGAGCCTGTGCTCTAGAGCCCGCAAGCCACAACTATTGAGTCCGCAAGCTACGACTACTGAAGCCCACGCGCCTAGAGCCCGTGCTCTGCAACAAGAGAAGCCACAGCAATGAGAAGCCCACGCACTGCAACAGAGTAGCCCCCACTCGCTGCAACTTGAGAAGGCCCGCGTGCAGCAACAAAGACCCAATGCAGCCAAAAATAAATAAATTAAAAAAAAAAAAAGATATGTTGAAGTTCTAATCCTTGGTATAACCAAATGTGCCCTTATTTGGAAATAGTGTCTTTGCAAGTTAAAATGAGGTCATGCTGGATGAAGGTGGACCCTAATCCAAAGACTCTTGTCTTCATATGACAAGGAGAATTTGGACACAGACTCACAGAACAGAACACCATGTGCAGACACAGAGACTGAAATGACATACAAGGAGAACACCATATGACAACAGAGACAGAGTCTGGAGTGATGTGTGTATAAGCCAATGAAGGGCTAAGGATTGTATTGTCAGCAACCACTGGAAGCTAAGAGAGGGAGGCAGAGAACAGGTTCTCCCTCTGAGTCTCCAAGAAGGAATCACCCTGCTGACACCTTGATTTTGTACTTCTGGCCTCCAGAACTGTGAGAGAATAAATTACCAGTTTGTGGTCACTTGTTACAGTAACCTTAGGAACTATACTGTGTAAGAGAACACATTCTTAGATTCTGGGAATTCGAATGTAGACATCTTTGGGGACCATTATTCAGCCCACCTCCCACACATATTGCTCCATCCTCCCTCCGCCACTCCCTTAATACAGGACTCTCTGATAAGTGGTACCAAAGTACAAGCTGTAGTTCTGGAAACGAGGGTAGATTAGGCTTCCTTAAACTGCACACTGATTCTGAGTTGGTAAACTCAGGGCCACTGACTTCATCCTGTGCACATGCTGTGATCTCACAGTATGTGAGGCAGTCGGCTAGGCCTGGGAGATAGACCTTGTGCATCCCCCCCAAGGACCTTACTGCATGGGGTGTACCCCGAAGGGGCAGAGAGTAGAACCCAATCTTTAACACACAGCACTCTCACTCGCCACTAAAAATCGGAGCCTGAAACTTGTCTTAGCCTTTTCTGGATCTGTTTAATAACAACACTTCTTTCTGGGGAAAGAAAGAGGATGGAAAAAAGAATTTAGAAAATTTCAATGTAACAACCACCCCACCCACTGGAAGAAGGGAAAAAATGCTACTCCTTATGGAAATGGAGAGCAAAATGGGCAGAAGCCCCCCATCCCAACCCCACCAGTAGTCATAAGCATACAATAAGTAGCAATGCATATTGGTATGATTTTCATCGTGTTCACAGCTGTGTTCTGCCTTTCCCCATAATCTGGATTGTCAGCTATCTGACTACCCTTCATAGTCAATGAATACTTCCCCCTGTCAATCTGGAGAAGCTGTATATGATCTGGTTGGTCAATCTTCTGATAATGGGGGATATCCCTCAACCATCATTTGTGCATGGTCTCTTATTTCCTCTTTGTGTCACAAGAACACTAAGACTGTGATCTATCTGAGTTGGCAGAGCTGGACCTGTTTTGGAAAGAAAAAAGCAGAAATGTATAATTATAGAGGAAAATTGAGTAGGCAAACCCATTGGATCTTATTCTTTGTTGAGAAGCCAGAACAGGGAATTTGGCTTCATGACATATTGGGAGTGTTCTGTTATGAATCTTGCTGTGGTAGAGAGGTGACAGGTTTACTGGGTTGTCTTTATGTTGGTGGGGAAACTTTCACTTGAGACAGGGGTAGGGGTATCTTTCCAGTCCCTGGATCCCATCTGCACAGCTGGATGCAGGGTGTTTTGAGGCTGCACTGCGGCCAGAGCACAGAGCACTATCGTGGAATGCAGGCGTTTAGCTCCCATTCTATAACAGGAACACATTAAGCCAGATCTTTCCTGGGTCATGAATAGAGTTCAGAAATGAATAGTAATAATAATACTTAGTTGATATTGATTAAGTACTTTGGGGTAACAGGTGCTCTCTTAAGTACTTTACACTATTATTTTCCTCTGAGGAAACTGAGGTTTAGTCATTTGTCCACTATCACAGATATAAAATACCAAAGTCAGGATTTAAACCTAGGACTTTCTAACTCCAAAGGCTAAGCTTTAAACCATCTTACTATAATTGTCTCTGGAAATTCATATTCCATGTTAAATAAAACCCACTTGGTTTTGGTACTTTTTCTGTAACATGCAGTATGGAAATTACGGTAAAAAGCAACAGAAAGTTTAAGCATGGTTTCCTACAGACCCCATTTTGCTGGATATTGGGGTGAATTCAGGCCAATGAGAATGTCATGAGCTGAAAAGACTTTGCTAGGACCCTGTGATGTTTAGAAAATTACTTTCCAGGATGCCTTAATCCCTGCTGTCACAGTATGAACCTCATTCCTCTCGTCTGTCTTAAGCAGAGATGGAGATCTGCCAGTAACTATTTCCTCAAAATAAGCCTTCATTGTGCCTGAAGATTCTTCTTTGGACTCCTGTCTTAGTTTCCTTTCTATGTAACGCACGCAAAGCGTCATCCTGCTAAGGTGGGAACTTAGATACTCTCCTTTTCATAGCTCACCAGGTAGCTCTGAATTTGTAGCTCCTGGGCTAAGCATTCTAGCAAGCATCTCATCTGCTGGGAGCTGCTTCCCTGATGACGGTGGTTTCGCTGGGCTGTTGTAGGCAAACAGCTCTGTTTTTTCCCACCATTGATTGGGATGGCAGAGGGAACAGTGGGCATCTCCAGCCAAATGACTGGAAAGACCCAGGACAGTAGGGCTGTCTGCTCCTGCTGTGAGCCTTCTCTCTCCTCAGTAGCCACGTGGAAGCCATTGGTGGCCCTAAGCACCATTGGCAACCCCAGTTAATTTTGAGTTTCCAAGGGAGTGGATGAAAAACAAAGCTGATCTTAATTCTATTTATAGGATGGATTTGCTGAAAAGTAGGAAAATGGTTGATACTTTGTTTTATTCTGGTGAAATATTGGAGCTGGTTGCTCATAACAATATTGTAAGTACCCTACAAACAAGGCGACTTGCATTAACAAATGATGTGACTATAGTAGCCCTTGTGCCTGACCACAGTGGGAATTACTTAGATAACTAGGTAGTACCCTAAGAATTCCCAAAGCTATTTCAGGCTAGTAAAAGGAAACCCACACCAAGTACACAGTGTTTTAGTTTGGCCAAAGTTATTTTAGCCCTAAGCAGTGGCTGGGAGGCAGTGATTGATGTGTTCCCATCATGAAGCACAGTTGGTTAGCTCCTTACTTCATCTCAAATTTATTGTCACGGAAGGACATTTGTTTGTTACAATATGCCAAGAAGGGGAAAAAAAGTCATTAAAGGTCAGATAGTTATTAATCATTTTAACTGAGGAAAGGATTTAAAAATCAACTCCATGGTAGGGCCTCGTTAAGTGCCTTACCAATGATCCGTTCTAAAAACATCTTCATTTATAAGTGACCGTTTTCTCCCCTAGTTGTCAAAAGGCAAGAATTTTTCCCCTCCTTTTTATCCTGTGGTCCAGATGCACTAGTTATGGTTCATCTCATTCCATAATAACACATACATCACATGGGTGCAAATAATTAAGCAGCACCTGTTTCACAAAGCCTGGCCAGCAGCGCTCATTAGGCAACAACCATTAGAGGGCAAGTATGGTTGGATGGGGATGGAGGGTGAAAGCTATTAGAAATAGAAAAAGACAAAGGGTTTAGATAGGGGAGATTCCAGCTAAGCCAGCAATGTGCCAATCCGTGCAGGCGTCTCCTAGGATCTTTTCTTTCTCTGCCACCTACCTCTCTATGCAGTTATATGGCAGAGAAACTCATGGGTCATTCTGCAGTTTGATACTTCCTAGGATTTGGAGGCTGACATGATCTCATTCCTTATCCACTTCCAAGTGACCAATTACTCTTTATCATCAAACACTATTTAACTGTTTCATGCAGGGCACAAAAGTTGGACTTTTAGATGATCTTTAAAGGAAAAACTTGGTTCCCTTGGCCCTGCAGTTAGGTGAGTCAACAGGAGGAAGGCCTTTGACAAAGGCAACCAAGGGCCCTCCAATAGACATTTCACTGTAAAGTTCGTGCCTTTGATGGGAGCGGCTGGGAAGAAGAAAGACAGCTGGAAAAATGCCATGTGCAGGGCTCTCAGAGTTTCCAAACTCTTCACCCTGTTTTTCCTAATGTTGTTCTTTTTTTTTTTTTCTATTCCACCAACCGAATTTTGAGCTGAAAACCCTAGAATAGATAAGGCAGAAAGCAGTTTCGCTTAGGGCTTGTTTAGAAATTCATTACAAACTCATTAAATTCATGTTTAATGTAAAGTAGAAGTTTGGGGCCTTGAGTAATCAGGTATGTTTAAGGGAAGATATTAAGATCTCAGCTACATTTTCTTACCATTGCTGTTCCGCACATTGACCAGCTGGGATAAAGCCCAAAGCCAGGAGCAGAAGGGCTAGTGTTTGAAAAACCTTTGTAAACAGTCCCCGGCTCTGCACCCCACCGGTGGAGAGAGTCCTCCCTGGAACACCATCTCGGCTACCATAACTTGGTGGAATTTGCAAGGAAGGCCTAGCTCCACTGTGCGGTTTCAGCACCCTGCCTTAGTCAGATTGCTCTTGGAATGAATAAACACAAATATATTTATGGACAACTACAAAAGCTTCCTCTTGTTTCTGAATAATACATTAGAAACAAATCCTTGGCTCTTTTGCTACATTATTTTTCAAATTTTTCACCCTGGTTCACATCAGTTCAACAATGATGACTGGGTAAAGCAAAGACACTGTTTTGGTGAAGAAGACCTTGGAGGTGGAGATATATCTATGCATCACTCCCTCTCAGAGCGTTCCATGCACTCAGAATTAATCCACACTGTTTATCCTGGTGTCCCAGGCCTACATGCTGTGGCCCCTGCCTGCGCTTCCAACCTGATCTTACGTGATTATCCTCACTGCTCCTTATACTTCCACCATCTCAGCCTCCTTTCTTTTCTTCCAGTGTTCCAGCCTTCGTCCCATTTTTTTGCATCCCCAGATCTTCACATGGCTGACACTTTCCTGAACTTCAAGTCAAATGCCACCTCTTCCGAGAGACCTTCCCTGACCACTTCATATAGCATCAAGCTCTCTATTATGTCATTTCTCTGTAATTCCTTTTTTAACGGTCTATGGTCTGTCTTCCTTCAGCAGAATATATGCTTTACGAGCGTGAGGTCCTTCTCTCATTCACCTGTATATCTCCAATGACTGTCACATAGACATGCTTAATCAGCACTACTGAGTAGCTGAATGAACTGGAAGTCAAAAGATCTATGTTCTGTTCCGTCTTTCCCATTATTAAGCTATGTTCATTCCTAAAACTCTCTAGGTCTCAACTTCACCTTTCGTATAATGAAAACATTTGAGCCAGATTTCCAAGGTTAGTTTCACATCTGATTTTAAGTTTTTACATTGGCTGTGCTTCATTGAATCCTGTTTCACTTTATGGGCCTAAAAGACTGTTTCCACAAGACCATTGCACATTTACAGCTGCGAACAGCTCCCACTGACTGAGCCTTTGACATAGTTCTTGGGACAACGATGTTATTATCTCTCATTCATTCAACAAGCATTCTTTGAGAAACAGGCACAAATTAGGCTTTTGGGAATACAGCAATGAGCCAGACCTCTGCTCTCAAGGTTCTTACATTCTCAAGAAGAGAACAGCTACAATCAGCAATATCAATACGATGGTAAGTACCATGATAGGGGAGTGTTCTCTGATGGCCCATTAGCAGAACACCTAACATAAATAGGAGGTATCAGGGATACTTCCGTGATACTGTGACAGTTCAAACATGACCAGAAAGCTCGTGTTACCCTGGTGAGGATGAGGAGGGGAAGGGTATTCCAGGAAGAGGCTCTAACATGTGTGAAGGCCTCTGAGGGAGAGAGAGCATGACATGTTTCCATTAAACTTTGCAGTTAGACTGGATGGAGCAGAGGCTGCAGGGAGATGACTGATAAATGTAGCTGAGCCCGGCTGTGGCAAAGCCAAGGTTATCTTACGTTGTTTGGTTCTCTGGTTCCTAAAGGAAGAGGCCTTCGTAAGTGTCTTCTGAGGCACAAGATCTAGAAAAGGACAAATTGTTTGGTTTGGGCACCTGTTAAATGACGTATTCTCCACGACACTAGCATATTAAATCCATTTCTATAGAAGATACAAGATTGGTACCACCTCGCGATTTCATTTGACTTTCATCATAATACCCTACACATAATCTCATATTTAACTGGGATGATTTCAGAGAACTATTTGCAGAGAAGTTCCATTTTTTTTTCCCTTACGGAATATAGAAAATAGCGCTAGATAATACAGTGGATTTTCGAACTTTGCCAATTCCCACTAACAGCCTTATGTGCTTATTCATCAGTTTTGTGACATTCAGTTTTTATTCTGCTTAATATGATGTGTCGAGTTCCCCAGGTTCTCAGCGCATGTTGTCATGGTACTAGGGATTGGGTACTAGGCAATATGCTGTTGGGAAAAATGGCATTTCTGATATTTTTTCCCTTTCAATATGTTGGTCATGCCTGTGAACACCCAAGAAGTTATCTTGTGCTAATTTGTAAAAGTCTGATGATTTGAAACTTTGTTCTAAGGACACATGAATACAGTTTCGCTATAGACTGAGTTTTAGGGCTCTTCGTCCCCCCCTCCCCCAAATTCATACGTCAAGCGACCTCAGAATGTGACTGTATTTAGAGATACCCTTTAAAGAGGTGATTAAGGTTAAATGAGGTCATATGAGTTTGCCTTTATCCAATTTAGCTAGTGTCTTTATAGGAAGAGGAGATTGGGACACAGACATGCACAGAAGAAAGTTTATGAAAAGACGGAGGGAAAAGACAGCCACCCACAAGCCAAGGAGAGAGACCTCAGAAGAAACAATCGTGTTGACATCTTGATCTTGGACTTTAGCCTCTAGAATTGTGAGGAACTAGATTTCTGTTGTTTAAGCCGCCCAGTCTGCGGTACTTCGTTATGACCGTCCTCACAAACTAATACAAACTCTGTCCCCTTTTTTATATGGAGAAGTTGAAGATTACACATAATTCATTCATTTATGAACTAGCCTACTATATCTTTGATTGATTTGAGGAGGAATGTTTACATGTATTTTTTTAGGAGTGTATTATCAGGGTTTGCTGTCCAGAGTGTTATCAGCTTCCCCTGACAAGTCTACAAGACCCCCTTGAAGGGGAGGAAATAAGGGAATATAAGAAGGATTAAAGCAAATGCATCAGTTATCAGGAATTGTGGTATTTATGATAATGAGACTGGTGAGTCATCCCACCTTCGGAGCACGGTCAGGATAGAGAACTGGGAGCTGAAATGATATCATAGGCTTTGGAATGAATATACAGTGTATAATTTACAAAATGTATAGGTACTCTTTTGAATGGACAGGTCTTCAGTGGTTTAAGTAGTTGGTGTTGTAGAATGAGCATCGATGGAGAAATCTGGAGAGCTGGGTTTTAGATCTGTCACTGGGTCTGTGGAACCTTGGGCCCTCTACTTTTCCTCTGTGGATCTCACAGTTATCATCCTTGAGCTAAAGGGACTGTAGATGATCTTGTAGGCCCATTCTATCCTTAACATTTATTGAGTGTCCCCAGTGGGTAAATGTGGTTGAAAAACATTTCACACCTCTTTGACTCTTTGGTGGGTTTAAAAGCAATCCATCCAGTTACTAGTTATAGAAGTCAAACTGTAGAAAACTTAGCTCTGCTTCCAAATTTTTAAGGTGTTAATAGAAGCATTATAAACCATTGTTCCTTCAATGTCCGTCTAGTTATTTCATCCACATTTTCCTTTCCGTGGGGTCAATGCTGTGTAGTATTGTAAAATAAATCTGTCTTCTGGTTGATAGTATGAAAAATGCTACATAGCCTCAGAGCCCAAATGGGTTGTCATGACGACTGATGACATTTCTATCCTGCATAGTGTACTGGGAATACATGGCCTGTGTGTCCCTGCAAACTGTTTCATGTTATTTTTGCAGTGGGAAAGCTGGAGCCAGGAATGGTGTGAAGATAGAAAGTTATCCCACTCAAATCTTCAGATTATGGGCTTAACTTGGGCAGAGATGATATTTTCTTTTGTTTGTTTTTTTTTTGTTTTTGTTCTTTTTTGCGGTACGCGGGCCTCTTACTATTGCGGCCTCTCCCGTTGCGGAGCACAGGCTCCGGACGCGCAGGCTCAGCGGCCATGGCTCACGGGCCTAGCTGCTCCGCGGCATGTGAGATCTTCCCGGACCGGGGCATGAACCCGTGTCCCCTGCACCGGCAGGTGGACTCTCAACCACTGCGTCACCAGGGAAGTCCGAGATGATATTTTATAATCATTAAATCTCTAGGCATTGTATTAAAGTAAGCACGTAGTACATGATTTTTACATAAATAAATGAATAAATATCAGAATTTTGCTGGTACATAACCCCCAACATAAAAGACTTGAGAGAGTGGCATGGACATATATACACTACCAAACGTAAAATAGATAGCTAGTGGGAAGCAGCCGCATAGCACAGGGAGATCAGCTCGGTGCTTTGTGACCACCTATAGGGGTAGGATAGGGAGGGTGGGAGGGAGGGAGACGCAAGAGGGAAGAGATGTGGGAACGTATGTATATGTATAACTGATTCACTTTGTTATAAAGCAGAAACTAACACACCATTGTAAAGCAATTATACTCCGGTAAAGATGTTAAAAAAAAAAAAGACTTTTACAAAGTCAATTAACTTTGGAAAGTCATATTTATCACAGTGAAGTCGACATTTATGGGTTTTGCTGACCAGCATTTACTTACACTCCAATTTTCTTCTGGGATGTCATTCCCTCTCCAACTCTTTGTCAGTGGGTTTTGGGTTAAAGTCACTTTGCCACCAGCCACAAGAGTGGGAAAATGACTTGGGCCTTGCCAATCAAAGCATTATATCCTTGTGTCCGTAGTAACTGATTCAGGGATAGACATGTGACCCAGTTATACTGAGATACACTGCTGAGAGACAGAGGCACACATTGCTCTTTAGCTGGTCTTACCTGAGTGTTGATTGGTCTCAAGCTGTTGGCAACCGTATTGCCATCAATGGAGCTTGAGGATGCAGTCATTGGAAGCAAAGCAGAGTCAAAAGATAGGCAGGGACCTGAACCTGGTGACATTGTTTGAGCCACTCCTAAAGTTAGACCTTCCTTTGCACTTATCAATTTTATGAGCCAATAAATTCCATTGTTGTTTAAGATACTTGGGGTTGCACTTTCTGTCACTTTCAACAGAAACCATGCCTATAGACATAGGCCTACGGTGAGCTTTGAGGGAGAGTGGAAAAAATCCTGATCCGTGGACAAAACTCTTGACTGTTTAATTTTGGGCAAGTACCTCTTCGAAAATGGGACCAAGTATTCTAGACGGTCCTATTCCTTATGTTCTTCAGGGGATCAGACTTGAAAACACGTTTTTGAAATGTTTTGTAAAATGTAAAACTTCTTTACTGCTGTTCGCTATTAAATTTTTGACAGTGGGGACTGTAAAGGTTGCTGCAGAACAGTGTTTTGACTGGCAGCTGCTATGTCCGTGATACCTAAATACGCATCTCTGTTATTTCATGCCTTAGGCCTAAATGAAACCATGGGATGCAAAACGATTTTGGTTCAGATAAACCTTTGTTGTGAGGGGCTGTCCCATGCATTGTAGGATGATTGACAGCATCCCTGGCCTCTACTCACCAGATGCCAGTACACCCCCTGCCCCAGTTGTGACAATCAAAAGTGTCTGCAGATAGTGCTAAATGTTCTTTGTGGGAGCGAAGTTGTCCCCCTCCTCCAAAAGAGAATCACTGGTCTAGTGGATGGGTAGATAATTGTACCTAATCGTCTGAAAGAAATGGACACATGAAGTCAAAGATTTCATTTGTTAACTCAATTATGACGTTTTATGGAATGCTAATTTTTTCTCTGTTGTGGACTAAATGTTTGTGCCTCCTGAAATTCATATGTGGAACCTCTAACCTCCAATTTGATTTGGAAGTGGGGCTTTGGGGAGGTCATTAGGGTTAGATGAGGTCATGGGGGGGGCTCTCATGATAGGATTGGTGCCCTTGTAAGAAGAGACACCAGGGAGCTTCCTCTTTCTCTCCCCTTGTATGAAGAAGAGGTCATGTGACCACAAAGCAAACTGGCAGGTACCTACAAGCCAAGGGAGGAGGCCTTGGGATGAAACCTAGCTTGTTGGCACCTTGATCTTGGACTTCTCAACCTCCAGAACTGTAAGAAGTAAGTCTCTGCTTTTTTAGCTACCCAGGCTATGGTATTTTGTTATAGTAGCCCGAGCTATCTAGTATAATCTCCCAGGCCCTGACCTAAGCTCTGGAGATGCAGTATTCAATATAACACAGTCCTCGCCTTAGGAGTTCACAGTCTAGTGGGGAAGACATACATACATGTCAACATGAAACTGAAATAGAGTCTGCCTAATGCTACACTCAGTACCCAGCCACCCCAGGGTGGGCAAGTGGGGAAGCAGTTGGGGAATGGACTGAGTTCAAGCTGAGTTATAAATAGGACTAAGTGAAGTGAAACAGGTGACAAGGCCATTGCAGTCAAAAGGCACCATATATGCCTGGTGGACTTGGTGGTGGCAGAGAACATGGTGTTTCTGGGAATTATAGTACCTGGTCTGGCTGAAGTGAGCAGGAAGAGATGGGAAGTGGTCAGAACTGTGGCTGGGGTGGAGGATAGAGGCCAGATCATGATCTGGTATGCTATTCTAAGCAGCTCAGACCTATCCTATAGGTTTTGAGGAGCCTCTGAAGGGTTTTAAGTAGAACTGTATCTTGCTAGATGTGTTCTTCAATATCTGACTTCAAAGTGGAGGATGGGCTGGAGAGGGCATGGTTGGTTAAGAGGCTGCTGCAGTAATTTAGTGAAAGTTAACATAGCTTAAACTAAAGCAATAGTTATGGACATAGAGAGGAAAGAGGCAGATTATGGTGATATTTAGGAAGTGGTCTTGACAAGACTTGGTGACTGATTAGATCTGGGGGTAAGGGAGAAGGGAATCAGAGATGGCTCTGAAGTTCTTCTTAGTGTGTGTGTGTGTGTGTGTGTGTGTGTGTGTGTCTGTGTCTCTGTTCCTTTTCCAGATACCATGGTTAAAACAGGGCAGCTGCGGTTTTCTCGTGGGGACTGAGAACTCAGTCCATATTTGGGTGTTCTCAGGAAGGGGAATAAACTTTAATTTCCACCTTGGGAAGGGGCTGCACTTTAAGAACCTGATGTATCCTATAAAGATGCATATATGTGGCTGATGTCTCTGCCTGAAGGCTGATAAAAATACAAAGAGAAAACACCTTGCTTATAGCAGCCTTAATATATCCTGGAGGGCTATGTTCTTGGGGACCCTATCAAAGGAGAGAGACTGGGGGAAATAGCTTTCTTGTGCTCACTGATAACCCTCACAATAACTTCACTCGTCGCGTTGATTTGGATTGCCCCCTGAATGTGAATTTCATGCTTGATGTAAGTCATCTCAAAACCCATGGAAAGAATTTGGGCAGAGGAAATGAGATTTGTGTAATCTGCTTTGGCTTCTGTTCTCTTCTAGCATCTCCAGCAACTCTCCCTGCTTCTTTTCCTTGGTGGTTTTAAGCTCTACTTTGTTATTCTGGTTTCTCAGACCTTTTCCCAGCTGTGGTGTGGCAGGCCACAAGGGCAAGTCTAAGCTTGCGTTAGCCACTTATTTTTAGTTGGAAAATCTTGTTCCGAATATACATGAAGAAATTATTTGTCCTTTAACTCTGAATGACTTAATGTGGATGTTTCCTGACTGGTTCTTAAAATCAGACAAATCATTTGATCTCAAAGTGAAATCAAATGATTCTCCCAAGCCCCGCTTCTCCCTGCAAGGAGATGACTTATGATATGTTTCAAGAGGGTGTTCATCTGAGCCCACACTTGTGTTCATACCTGGGCTGTGTTTGAGTCTGTTGGCCTGGGGAGGCAGGCAGGCATCTATTTGCATGGGTTGACTTATAAGGGGGCTTCTGTATGTTAGCTAAAGGAGTAGGAAGTATTTTTGCATGGGTGCCTAGGGTCTGGAACAAGATAGAATGACATGTCATGAGTACTCCAGCTTACTCCTTGGACTGGGTTGGAATGCCAGTAGGGTAAGAGAGTGAGCCAGGGCTGAAGGAATTTGTTTTCAAAGGCTTAAGTGAGAGGGTGTGGCAGAGAGACAGAGAGAAGGTCACTATCACTGCATGGACGTTACACTTACTTTTGCAGATCTAGGACTGGCAACTTAGGGAACATCCATACGGAGCATGGACATTGGTTGCAGAAATGATAAACATGAGAAACGTAAGTAGACTTGAGCACATCAGAGTCAACTCTGGGGATCCCCAGGACGAAACTGTGGGAGACTCTGATGAGGAGGGTCTGAAGCCTTCCAGAATAAGTTTGAGTAGGGTTTGAGTCATCTTACCTCATTTGTACTTAAAGGCATCTGAGATACTAGGTTCGCCATAAAAGCCCTGGGCAGGAAAACATTTATCTATATGTGCGGTGGAACTTTAATCAAAAACCTGGAGTGAGTCCCCTGGTAGAATTTCAGTCAATGTCCCCCATCTACTTATCACATTCTCTGACTCTTAAATGTCATCGAAAATCTCTGCTTTCTGAGTGACAAAGCAAAGAATGTGAGATTAGAAACAAATTGCCTGGCTAAACTCTGGGCTGCTTATTATGTAAACTCTGAAAGTGCCATTAGCTCTGCTGAGCTGATAATCATCAAGGCTGTCTAGCGTTTGTGGAAGAGAAGCCAAGACCAGACTCTCTGAGCTGTTGATTTCCATCTAAATGTTCTGTTTGATTGTGTGTTGATTTGGGAATCTGACTGGTGTGCCATGCACTCATCCTCCCACTTTACTTAGGAAGCTTGAAAGTTAGAAATCCACATTTTAAAAATTTCAAACAGATCCACAAATGGAAGTACTTACGCTCCCCTATTTCCGTGAAAAATAGAACAGGCTGTACTGAAAATTTTCAGCAAGTGCTATTTGTGCTTATCGCGTGGCACAGGTCCGTCTCAGCTCTGTGTCCAAGTAGTACAGCCCTGTGTGTCTGATTTGGATGTCTGGTTGGAGAAATGAATGATGCTACTGAACAACATCAAAAGTCAAATTCACCCATCATCGTTGTCTATGAAGTGAATGATAAAGAAGCTTATCTAACGGGGCGGGAGGAAGAAAACAATCTAATACCCAACAATAGGAGATTTATTAAGTAGGCTATGGTATTCTATAGAAGAATATGTTGCTATTTAAAATGATGCCATGTGTAAGAAGAATAGCTAATAACATGGGAAGATACCTGTAGTGTAATGCTAAGTCAAAACAGTAGGTTACAAAGATGAATATATACCTCCATATGGGATATTCCTAGCCCTTGATATGTGGCAGCATTAAGGCTGTGCTTGCTCCTTTTATAGATGCAATAGGTCTTTTCTTTTCCTTAGACTACCTGGAAGGATGCTGAGTTAATTGGCAGTATCCTCCCAAGCTCATTAGTCCACGTACAACTTCCTCAGAGCTTGCATTTCCACCGGTTCTGACTCAGGACCGTTTGAAATAGATAAAATGGTGGTCAGCCATCCTCTCCTGTGTCACTTATCTGTTACTCAGAATTTTGGAAACAATGGTAGGCACCAATATCCTGCTTATCGTCCGCATGCCAGCACTTGTATAAAAGCCAATTACAAGGCATTTGTCATTGTTTTTATACCATAACTTGATAATTTTATTTAGACAGGGGCATTTTGTGTTGATAAATCTAGGTAGATTACCAAGTCGGAATACATTTATTAAAATACCAATTAGATCTTGCTCCCTCATCCATCATAAGCCCTTTAATTCTTGTGTGGTTTTGGCGGGGTGTTCCAGGAACCATGTTCACCTGAGTAAATGACTTAAATCAAATTGGCGTTTTGCAAGGATTACCTTTCTTGAAATTTCAAGGCAAGCCATTCTTCATGTATTCTGTGAACAATAGGCAATATTGTTTTCAAGCCTTACTACTTCATTGTTGGGATACAGCATGGGAAATAGCAAGTCTGGGAGGCTGAAGCTGAAAGTGGTTGCTTTCCAAAGGGAGATAACCTCCCAAGGTGCTTACGGACTTGGAAAGAGCACAACCAGTGACACGAGCACAGCGGAAAGTGGAATTAGCAACAGTTAGGGTCTGGAGGAAGAGAAGGAGCCAGTGAGAAGAGCAGATGCTGTTCCCTAAGTGATCGTTTTGGATGTACTTAAGATGAACACCATGTCTTTTCCCTCCCCTCTCCCAACTTTTACTTTCTGCCAAAACTAGTTGACAAGAATAATATTTCTTTTTTCCTGAAATGCCTTTTCAGGATTGGGTATTCTGCTGCTTGCTACCTGCCACTGACACCTTGCATGAAAACATCTGCAGCAGGTGGCAGTAAAAGAGCTTCTCCTGAAGGAGAAAACAGAGAAGAAGACAGGAGTTGGGCAGGAAGGAAGGTAAAATAGGAGGAAGCAGAGATGAGAAAAATGGAATAGACTGATTTGGAAGAAAAATTCTTTAGTAAATCTTTATTGAGCACTTATTTGGGGCAAGGCATTATGAGTGTATTTGGTTGACAGTGTCAAAAATGAAACGTGAGAAGCTCACGTAAGAGGTGGAGTGTATTGGAAGGATACTGGTGTAGCTTACAGAATACAGAGAAGAGAAGAAAGCCGGGTTCCCTATGGCTTCTGTTTCCCTCTGTAAGTTGCTTTTATTCTCTTTAGCAACAGGAGGTTCCTCCCTGAGCACAAGGGAACATGGCCTCAGGCAGTGAACTAACACCACTTTATTTGAGTGACCCAAGATTTGACAGCTCAGCTTAAACAATCTTGTGATGGACTCTGGCCCAGCGTGAGTCACATACCTCCCTTTAACCAATCATGTTGCATTGGGGGGGATGGTAGGCTATGATTGGCCAGATCTGAGTCATGCACCCATCTTTGGCTGGTGGCAGGATACCATGATTGACAGTTACCATGAGAACCATGTTTTGAGTTGGAGAGAAGATATTCCTCAAGGAAAGAAGTATTATAAGGAAAGGTGGGAGTGGGGATGGGAAGTGATAGCAAACTCTCCCTGAACAACAACTGAAGGGAAAATGAGGAATACAAAGATGGGTAAGGTAGACAGAGATACAGAGATAGACACTGTCCTCAACGAATATATGTACTGCCAGGGAACTAAGACATATTCACAAATACCTTTAACATCCAGAGATGAAAGCAAAAAGTGAAAGAAAAGAGAAAAATGAGGAGAAATAGACAAGAGAAAAGAAGGAAATGTGTTGAGGAGAGAGCCGATAGGCGTAGCTTTTATAGAATAACGAATGCATGAGGTTGTAAGATGACTAAAATGATAGCAGTGGGAAAAGAAAAAAAAAACAGTAAATATAATATGAAATGTACAAGCTCAGCTGGTCTACACAATATCTCAGAGGACATGGTCCCTGTGCAAGTTCCTTGTGTGGTCATCTTTTTAAAACGAAGCAAAGCAGCAACACAAGAGACCTCATTTTCCCTTCTTACTTTGCGAATAAGCTTATCTTCCAGTCACTAGTTGGCTTTATTTTATATTCCATGGACATAACTCACTGTTTCCTTAAAATAAAAAGATGAAACATTTGGAATAGGAATTGCTGACAAACCAAAATGGCGGAGAACACCCAGGATGCAATGCTTAGGAAAGGGGTGGGGCTAGGTCAGGCAGAGTGAGAGACAGCGAGGTCTCTGTGTTTGTCAGTTTGGCTGTGGCAGGTGCATTTTACTAGGAGCCATAGGCTTGGCTACGATGCCAGGCTGTGATACCAGCTTGCTATGTGGCCTCAGGGAAGTTATTTCACTTCTCTGGACCTCAAATTTCTCATCTCTGAAATGAGAGAGATTGAATTAAATCATGGATGGCAAACTGTTTCCTCGTAAGTGCCAGTTCTGATCAATTAACTATGGGAAGGATTATGTCTGGGTTCAGTGAGAAAGATTTCAAGCAACGAGACAGGTAACATGTTAAACCATCAGCTGTCATTAGTGCTTCAGTGGGAGTTGGTTTGCTGGGATTTTTCCATGTGAGAGATGAGGCATTTCCCTCCTGGGGAAGAGTATGAGGAAGCTGGTCCAGGCTCCCATCCATGCAGCCAAGCTGAGGGTCTCTCCATCTTTACGGGCGACATCTCTGGAGTGAGATTTTCGTATATTGCTTTCCCAGTTAACACTCTATAGTGGTTTGAAGCTGTGTTTTGATACATAGCTCCTTGAGAATCTAACTGTAGTCATGGATCTCCTACCAAAATGCATGAATATCCCCTTTTTTTGCAAAGAATTTCAGGGGTTTCATAGCCCTCCTAAAGACCAAACATATAGCCCCAAAGTAGCCTTCCAGGACCACTGATATTAAATGAAATAAAACTTTAACATCACGTCAAAACATTTGTAATTATAAATTGTGAAATTAGAAAAAAATATTATGTATTTTAATCAAGTTACCTCTGTCAAAACTAAGTAGCAGCCCACTGCCTATACATGCTACGTGTTTAGCTCCTTCAGTAGGAAAAATTCAAGGATTTCTCTTTTAAATGACTGGTTGTTTCACTTAAGTAGGATAGCAATTGGTAGTCAGTCACTTTATTTTTATTTATTTATTTACAGCTGTGTTGGGTCTTTGTTTCTGTGCGAGGGCCCTCCCTCCCTAGTTGTGGCAAGCGGGGGCCACTCTTCATCGCGGTGTGCAGACCTCTCACTATTGTGGCCTCCCTTGTTGCAGAGCACAGGCTCCAGATGCGCAGGCTCAGTAGTTGTGGCCCATGGGCCCAGTTGCTCCGCGGCACGTGGGATCTTCCCAGACCAGGGCTCGAACCCGTGTCCCCTGCATTGGCAGGCAGATTCTCAACCACTGCGCCACCAGGGAAGCCCAGTCATTCAGTTTAGAGGTGAAGAGACTTGCTTTAGTTTTTTCACAAGTACAAGGAGGTGGTTAGCCTAATGGCCCCTTAAGGTTGGTGTCGGTTATAATGCACTTCACGTTCTAGTGTACAGTTAACTAATTCACCGGCACACCGTTTACTAATGGAATCAAGTTCAACTCTTTAGCTCAGTTTGTGCAAGTAGATGAGTGGCTCTTCAACCTAGTGGGCATACAGATCACCTGGTGTGTTAAAATGCACATTGCCAGGTCCAGATCACAAAATTTGGGATCTCTGAGTATGTGAGAGGGGCCAAAAAATATGCATTTTTAAAACATTCTCCTGGTGATTCTCACGCAAGTGGTCCCGAGGTCCCACTTTGAGAAACATGGCACTCGTGTGAGGCAAAGATCGTGTTTTGTTCTGACAATACCTTGTATAAAGTGGATCATAAGTGCTCATTAACTTGAATTATTCCTGCTTTAGTGAATCATGGGAAAATTGCCTGGGCTCAGAAACGTTTGGCAGAGTGTTGCATACCATAACATACGAAGCAATGGAAAATGTTAGCACCAAACCATATGTCTTCGGAATCCCAACTAAATTTCCTACACGATGTTTTTTCAGTATGTTGATCATTTTGAACTGCTCATTTTCTAATCCTGAAAAAGGAGCCGTGAACGTTCTATAATTCAGTAAAAATGCAATAGATGATGTGGTGACTTCCTTTTTTTTCTGTTATTCTAACTCACCTTGCAAATAGATGCTTTTTGATGTTATGGACATGTAGGTCACCTTAGTGCCATTTCATCAATGTTTGAAACTGGCCTGGTTTTCTTTTAAAAATAAAACCAAAATCGTCTCTTTTTTTCTTTTTAAACTGTGAGTAGGATGCTTTTCAAATGAATCACTAGACTAAAGGTAAATGGAATCACATGTGTTCACTCCTTTTATGTGCTAGGAATGTTGATAAGTGCTTTATAGCCGTTGTGCTGACTAAGCCACACGGACAACCCCTTTAAGAAGCAATTGTTATACCCATTTTATGGCTGAAGTTATGGATTCAGATAAGTAAATTGCTCAAAGTCGCCCAGCCAGTAGCCAGTGGAATTGGAAACTGTCTTTATTTAACATTTTAATGACCCTTTTCCAGCGGACTTGTGTTATCAGGACTTACTGAAGTGATTCCTTGGAACAAACTTTGTGTATCGTGACTATAATTTGTCAGTGGTCCACCTGGGCCAGAGAGAATGTTTTGTATTGGATCAGA
This sequence comes from Leucopleurus acutus, assembly GCF_964270905.1. Classification (NCBI taxonomy): domain Eukaryota; kingdom Metazoa; phylum Chordata; class Mammalia; order Artiodactyla; family Delphinidae; genus Leucopleurus; species Leucopleurus acutus. The sequence goes on along the minus strand of NC_139145.1, from coordinate 55,355,289 downwards.
TTCATACTCCAGTGGCAAAGACTAAAACAAAGCCTGATTGTGCGTGTGTGTGTGTGTGTGTGTGTGTGTGTGTATAAATCTCCTTGATATTAGGGGAAAAAATAGGTTACTGATAAGACTTCAGTTTATCCAAATTGCTTTCATCTGCTAGTCTAATTTTATTATTATATGTATTATCTTCTAAGTCAAGCCCAATTTTTCTTGAATTCCCTCAGTTTTCTTTTCCTATCACTTCTTATGTTCTCATTATGTGCTAGCCACCAATATATGTATATACATACACACACATACATACATACAGTTAGTCTTCATAGTTGACATAGGAGGTAGACATTATTGCCATAATTATTCCCATTTTACTCCTGGAAGAACAGATTTGTAGCAAGATCAGATGATTTATTCAAGGCCAAACATATTCAGTGGCAGAACCAGGGTTTGTTCTCGAGTCTGCCTGACTTTGAAAGCCTGTTCTCATAGCTTCTTACGAGCTCTAGCAGGTATCGCAAACTCGAATGCCAGACTAGTCATGAAAATGAGTGTACCTGGCAGGAGTAAAAAGAAGAAATTACTTGGCTCTTTTGGTCACTTGCCTGTTTTTACAGTTTAAATAGAGACCTGGGAACAGAGAAGTGTTTCTCTGCTATTAGAAAATTACAGGTCAAGTGCAGTAATAAAGGACAAGCGATGTCCATCCTTGGCATTGAGAAACGATGGGGAGTCTGCACTGCTCTGAAATTGGCCATTTAGAGGAGCAGCCATTACTCCTCCCAAGCCAACTGCTGCATGAGAACATAATGATCTAGGGGGACCAGATTCTCTGAGTTTTTAAGAAAAGTTGGGACTGTAGATTTTTATGTAACATCTCTTAATTTTTTTTAATTGTCTCAGTTTTTTTTTTAAATTTTAAAATGTCAGCTAAGTAAAATAAGTCTGCCAGCCAAATCCAATTTCTAGACCACTTATTTTCTACCTCTGTAATTATTACTTATTTGACATTTAAAAATAAATAGAAAACCAGTGTATGACATAGCAGTCAGCTTTTTTGACTTTCCAAGTAGATCATGATAAGTTCCCCATCCTTCTGCTTTATTAAATTCCCCCATTCTTTCGTTATGTGCCTGGTAGAGTTAACATGTTTACAGTAATGATGATGTTTGAAGTCCTTAAAACTTGATCTTTCTTGTTCTAAATATGATGTCACGCCCTTTTGCTTATGAAAAACAATGTGGCAGTGTAAATTATTTCTTTGTCGTTGTAGTCGCTGTCATCAGGTTTTTCAAATAATGCCTTCTCTTGGTTAAGAACCTGTCACCCGAAGCCGCTGCCCCTGTGTGCCGCGTTATCATCTGCTGATGATGCTGGCCCAGAAAGCGTGTGGGAAGTGGTTCTTGCCACCCACGGATATCACCAGTAGACAGAGCCCTCAGCTCTACTAACCTGTGAAATTGTTTCCCACTTTCCAGCATACTAAAAGCACTAATTGCTTTCTTCAATGAAACAAAACTATCCGCTGAGCCAGTTTGTTGAGCTGGGAAATTACTCACCTGTGACAGTTGGCTTATCTCTGGGGTTTTTAAAGAAATGTTAACTGTTGGGACATAATTAACCCTGAAGAGTGAGCTGACCATGTGGGCAACTTTACCTTTCTGAGTGATCTTTGTCTCTTATTTTCAAACCCGAAATCCACTCTCCGTGTGAGAGGTGATTTCCCTTTACTTGATGTTAGTAGTCATGTTTTTATGGTTGATGCAGGGATTAATAGTTAAATTAATTACATTTCACAGAGGAAACAACAATATTCATAAACATAATATTCAGTACATGGATGTTAAATGAGGGAGGAATGTGTAGCTCATGAAACACTATTGCTGATGCGAATTATGGTAATCCTCTTAAAAGGCCAGAGGGAGGGAAGATTAAGGTCTCTTGGCCTCACGCTTCATCTCATTTACTTACACCCCTGTTTTTCAATCAGTTTTCATGTAATGCTCTACATGACACCCTTTTGGATTTGGTACAAGGAGCTGATAATGTTTTGCAGGCATCACCCAAAGCCGATTCCTTCATTCTAGTTGAAGTGATTAGAATACTGGCCTAATTAGTATCTGAAATACATGTCATAACACGGTTGGATATAGTGGTAGTTACTATTCAGTAGGTCACATAAAACACTTCATTCTGCATTTTTAATATAGCACATGCTGTGAGAGGCAACAAAGCAAAGGTGCCTTTAGTCGGAGTATCAACGCATATTCCCTAAAGATGTCTCTGGGGAAATAAGAAGAGCAGAGTTCGTTGTGTCATTTCAAAGTGGAAAAGGGAAGCACGTGAGGAGGGGAGCTGAGAAATGTGCTGTGGGGTTTAGGTGGGGAGGGGGCCAGAGGTGAGCAACAGAGAATCTGTGGGTTCACAGTTTTTTGCCTCTCTTAAAAAGATGTTCACGCTATTGTTTTTCTTTCATTCTTACTTTTTTTAGCTTCATAAAAATGGTAGTTTATTGAAGAAAAATAACACCGTATGAAATTGTATAAAGGAAAAACTGATAATTGGTCTTCTACCCTCTTCATTCTGCCAAACAGACAAGACCTTGGTTAACGTACTTTACCTCTCTGTAATTTGCTATGTATCCTTGTCTGTAAATCAGATATAACAGTAGTATAACCTTCATAGGTTTGTTGTGAGGTTTAAATGAATTAATGTATGGAAACAGCTTATAGAAATGTCATTTCAGATCAGTGTATCTCTCTGTCTGTTGATCTAATTTATCTGCTATCTTATTCCTCCGCTCGCTTTTCACCAGACCAATGTATCAGGAATAACATTTCACGTTCTCACATAGAGACTATCTCATTCTTTTAACATCTGCTTTATATTTCAAAATGTGAACACACTGTAGTTACCAGTCCTCTTTTAACGAATATTTACATGATTACCCTTATTAGGCTATTACAAACAAAATTCTGCAATAAACCTCCTTGCACATATACCCTTTCTACACTACCAGAAATGGGATTACTAGGACAAGGGATCTATGTATTTAAGTTTGATAAATATTACCAATTGTCTTTTAAACCAGCTGAGTTGACTTACACTCCTGTTAATAGTATCTGAGACTTCCCTTTTCTCTACACTTTTGCCAGCATCAAGGGAAGTGATTTTGTTGTGCGGTACTCATGAGTACCTTGTCGTGTGTGTGTGTGTGTAGTTTTATTTTGACTCCACTCTCTGGCACACTGCTTTCAGCCATCCACACACCCAAAGGGCAGAGAGCAGCTGTATTTGTAGGAGCATATTTATAGAGCTGCTCTATCTAGTTTTCCAGGGAAACAACTTTGGTTTTAACTTAGTGACCTGTTGTACGGATGTGACTCCAAGGTAGAAGCAGTCCACTTCTTGACTCTTCTCTTCCTCTCTGCTGTTCTAAAGCTAAAGTCCTATGGGACTTTAATGAGTGTTTACTCTTTAGAAGAGGCAGACCTAGTGTGGTGGCAAATGGAGTTGACTGCCAACCACCAATTACCATTATCTGGTTCCTTAAATGTCTCCTGCACTGCTCTGCCGTAGTGTGGAACATTCTCCCCTTAGGATTTAATTTTCAGGGACTGTATGAAAAACTGCACTTTATCTCTTTGTCGTCCCTTTAAAAGGCTATTGTTTTGGGCCTAGGGAACCGGTATCATGGAAAGAAAACTGATCTTGGGGTCAGGAGACCTCGATTCTAGTCCCAGGATAGCAAGTAGTTAAGAGACTAGAGGTCTGGGTCCAAATTCCACTCTGCCCATTACTTCCTAGGAAATACTGGGGAAAATATTTAACTTTTTGAAGATTTAGGCTCTTCCTGCATAAAATGGTTATAATAACATTTCCTACTGCTATCGATCAACATTCTTGATTATAAGTAATAAAAATGGAGTCTGGCCGTTTTAAGCAGAAGGACTTTTTCTGTAAATGTATCAGGACTTCTCAGATTAATAGGAGGCTATAGATTCAGTTCTAGAAAACAGGCAAGAATTGGGCTCCTTGGAATGCTGGCCACAGGCACAATCTGGCTAGGGTGCCCTTGGTCTCCACTGTGAATACTTATACATTATTCGTATTTACACCATTTCACCAAGGTTCGAATTTCTGAGGGTAGTAATCAGTTGGCCCAGGCTGAATTAAGTACTGTGATACCCAGGCTGCCAGGGACAAGGAAAAGGAGTAACTGCCTAATTTGTCCTCTATGACGGAAAACATGATGCTGCCTCCAACAAGACTGTGAAGGAAGAATAACGGAGTGATTAATAGCATGGATTTGGGATCTAGATGCCCTGGGTTCAAGTCCTAGCCCCAATCCTTAATCCATTTGTGCTTCCTGGGTACAGTGAAGATGGTTAAGATACGTACCTCATTAGAATCATCCTGAGGATTGAATGCATTGATAGGTGTAAAATTCTTAGAACAATATCTGACATAGAGTAAGCTCACCAGAGTTGTCTCTTAATATTATTAATTTTCTCAGATAGGAAGGAGTTAATACCGGATAGCCAAACACAAACACAAAAACTGACAAACCTACCCCACCGATATCAACACTTACACGTAATAAACATTCAATACTGATAGCAGTTTTTCTTATTGCAATTTGTGAATTCCAGCTCTGCAACTAGCTTGTTTTCAACAGCCTGGGCTATTATTACCTTCTTCAGCTGTAAAATAACATTTAAGGTATCTTGACAATTGTAAAATACTATGAATGGGACTCAGGAAAAGGCAGAGAGACTGTTGGGAAAAGATGGGGAATGTGGTGCAGTTTTGTTGCCAGTTAAGATAGGCACCAGCCACCTGTGGCTGTCGAGCATTTGAAATGAGACCAGTCTCTACTGAAATGTGATGTAAGAGGAGAATACACAGTAGACTTCAAAGACTTCATGCAAAAAGAAAGAATGTAAGTCATTATAATAGGAATTTTTGAACTATTGGTTACATGTGGAAATGATATCATATATATATATACATATATATATATGGTTAAATAAAACATACTCTTAAAATTAAATCCCCCCATTTCTTTTTACCTTTTTTTTAATGTGGCTACTAGAAAATTTAAAATGACTTATGTGGTGCACATGATATATCTATTGGCCAGTGCTGGGCTAGAGCAGTTACATAATTGAATACTCTGGAAACAGTTTAATGTTTGAGCCCTATATTTGCCAAGATATTTTCATTTTCAACTGACAGAAATCCAACTCAATTTGCTCTAAAACATAGGAGTATTTGGAATATAATGGCTCATCCATAACTGGAAAGTACAGGAATAGCCTATCTTCAGACTTGACTAGAATCTAAGAACTAAATCTATGTCATTAACACCCTGTGTGAGCATATATGTGAACTCTGTGTGTCCATCTCTTTGCTCTGTTTTCCACTGTGCTGGCCTCACTCCTAGGCAGGTTCTCATTTCACGGTAACCACAGCACTAATACATCTAAAGCTTTATACCTCCTAGTCTAGGAGAACAAGAGATGGTCTCATCCCCTCAGTTCCAACAAATCTAGCGTGGGTCATGTGCCCATGCTTGCACGAATCACTGTGGGATGGCATATTATGCTTTGATTAGCCAGACCTGGGTCACCGGGCACTCTGGATCACAGTTGGAGACAGTCATTTGAACCCCATGGTCCGAGAATGCGGATCACCAAGAAAATATGGTTTCTGTTCCTAGAACTAGTCAGAATGGCTTGCTGGGCAGGGAAAATCAATCATCAGAGGCTGTCAGGGGGAGAAAGAGGGTTCCTCTTCCTCTGTTCTTTATCTCATGCTTACCTCTAAGTCATCATCTTCCACTCTTCCTCACATACTTCATCCAGTCAGTCACCAAATCCTGTTAATTTGCCTCTTAGACAGCTTCATACGTAACCCAACATCCCCTGCTCCTGCATTAGCTTCCTATCTGTTCTCTTTAGTTTTAATCTCATTTTGCTGAAATACAAAATCTACTTTCCACACTACTTACAGAGTTATTTATTTAATTAATGAAACATATTTTTTTAAAAAAATGGGTGTAGAAAACTATACAAAACAAAACGGATGACAATGAATTATTCTAAAGCAAACATTTTTGTAACCACAACCAGGTGAGAGAAATTGAACACTGCCAGACACTCTAGAAGCCCCTTCCATGAGCCCCAGTCCAAACACAATCCCTTTGCTCCCCCCTGTAACTTTTATACTAAAGTTAAAACCACCCTAACTTTTATACTAAACATTTCCTTGACATTTTTATAGTTATTTCTCCATCTTTCTTTGCATTACAATTAAACTATTAAAAACTCAGGCTTCCTTTTCTTAAATTTTTTATTGGGGTATAGGTGTTTTACAGTGTTGTGTTAGTTTCTACTGTACAATGAAGTAGAGTTCCCAGTGCTATACAGCAGGTTCTCATTAGTTATCTATTTTATACATATTAGCACATATATGTCAATCCCAGTCTCCCAAAACATCCCCTTCCCCTTTCCCCCCTTGGTGTCTATATGTTTGTTCTCTACGTCTGTGTCTCTATTTCTGCCTTGCAGGCAGGTTCATCTGTACCATTTTTCTAGATTCCACATATAGGCATTAATATATGATACTTGTTTTTCTCTTTCTGACTTACTTCACTCTGTATGACAGTCTCTGGGTCCATCCACGTCTCTACAAATGACCCAATTTCGTTCCTTTTTATGGCTGAGTAATATTCCATTGGATATATGTACTACCACACCTTCTTTATCCAGTCATCTGTTGATGGACATTTAGGTTGCTTCCATGACCTGTCTATCGTAAATAGTGCTGCAATGAACATTGGGGTGCATGTGTCTTTTTGAGATACGGTTTTCTCTGGGTATATGAATAATATTCTGTAATGGCCTACAATGGAAAAGAAGCTAAAAAGAAAAAAAAAGTGGATATATGTATAACTGATTCACTTTGTTGTACATCTGAGACTAGCACAACGTTGTAAATCAACTATACTCCAATGAAAATTTTTTAAAAATTAAAAAGAGAAAAAGAAAATGAAGGGTACAAAAAAAAAAACAAACTCAGGCTGTTTGAACTATGGAGTTTCTCAGAGCTTAGATTTGGCTGAATGTAAACACATCAAATAATTCAATACGCTCCTCTGCCCTTTGTATTTTCTGCAAAATAGTAGCTGCGTCTAGAGACTGGATCTGACTCAGTGTAGATTCCTCGGTTGTCTTTCATTTTGTGATTAGTAGCCATTGATATTTAATACCTGTTTCTATTAAGTCATTGTGATTTGTAAAATGGTGACATGCTGATTCTATTATTTAATTTTTAGTTATTTATTTTTAACCCTTTATTTATATAAAACTTACATGTCATAAAAGTCATCCATTTAAAATATACAATACAAAGTTTTAAAAATATATTCATGTGGTTATGAAAGCATCACCATAATCTAATTTTAGAATATTTTGTCTCCTCTCAAAAGAAACCCTGTACTTATTAGGAGTTATTTCATATCCCACCCCAGCCCATCCTCAAGCCTTAGGCAACCACTAATCTATAGATTTGCCTATTCTGAACATTTCATATAAATGGAATCATACAACATATGTTATCTTGTACTTGATTTCTTTCACTTAGCCTAATGTTTTTAAGGTTCTTTCATGTTGGTGCATGTGTCAGTACTTCATTTTTTATTTATTTATTTTTTTGCGGTATGCGGGCCTCTCACTATTGTGGCCTCTCCCGTTGAGGAGCACAGGCTCTGGAGGCGCAGGCTCAGCGGCCATGGCTCACGGGCCCAGCCGCTCCACAGCATGTGGGATCTTCCCAGACCGGGGTACAAACCCGTGTCCCCTGCATCGGCAGGTGGACTCTCAACCACTGCACCACCAGGGAAGCCCTTTTTCTTCCTTTAAGTTCGCAAGCCGTGCACTTCTGTTGTTAAATGTGTACCTTACTGTTTTGTTCTTATTGATGCTATTGTAGAGGAAATTATTTTCTTACTTTCATTATTGGATTACTCATTGCTACTATATGAGAATTTGATAGATTTTTTGCTGTATTGATCTTGTATTCTGACACATTGCTGAACTTGTTTATTAGGTCTAATAGTTTTTTTTTCCCTAAATTTCTTTGAATGTTTTTTATATAAGATCATGTCATCTTCAAATAAATATATTTTTACAATACTTTTTCCTCTCTAATCTGGATGGCTTTTATTTCTTTTTCTTGTCTTATTGCTCTGGCTAGAAACTCTAGTACATGTTGAATAAAGTAGTGGGGGTTGACATCTTGTCATTTTCCTAATCTTAGGGAGAAAGCATGTATTCTTTCATCATTAAGGATGATGCTAGCTGTGGGTTTTCTGTAGATGTCCTTTATCAGATTGAGAAAGCTCTGTTCTTTTCTAATTTGTTAAACATCCTAATCAAAAAAGGTATTAGATTTTGTCAAATGCTTTTTCTGTATCTACTGAGATGGTGATATGGTTTTTAGCCTTCATTCTATTAAGTAATTTATTACATTAATTGGTGTTTGAATATTAAATCATTCTTACATTCCTGAGATATATCTGCATTGGTTGCTATGTATAATGCTCCTTTACATGTTGCTGGATTGGGTTTGCTAGTAATTTGTTGAGGTTTTTGTGTCTATATTCATAAAAGATATTTTTATGTTATTTTCTTTCTTGTGATATCTTTGTCTGATATCAGGGTAATATTGACCTCCTAGGTTGTATTAGGCAGTGTTCTCTCCTCTTCTATTTTTTGGAAGAGTTTTCAAAGGATTGGTATTACTTCTGTGAATGTGTGGTAGAATTTATCAGTAAAGGCATCTTAGCCTGGACTGTTCTTTGTGGGAAATTTTTAAACTGATGATTACATCTCTTTACTTGGTATAAAACTATTCAGATTTTCTCTTGCCTCTTGACTCAGTTTCAGTAATTAGTGTCTTTCTAGGAATTTATTCATTTCATGTAAATTATCTAATTTTTTGACATATAGTTGTTCATGGTAATTTCTTATAATCCTTTTTTATTTCTGTAATGTTGGTAGTGACATTTCTTCTTTCATTCCTGATTTTAATAATTTGAATCTTCTCTACTTCTCTACTGTTTTTGTTTAGTAGAGCTAAATATTTGTTAATGTTCTTGATCTTTTCAAAGAACAACCTCTTGGTTTTGTTGATTTTTCTCTATTCTTTCTATTCTGTATTTTATTTATTTTTGCTGTAGTCTTTGTTATTTCCTTTTTTTGAATTATCCTGGGCATTGTTTGCTTTTCTTTTTCTAGTTTCTTAAGTAAAATCTTAGGTTACTGATTTGTGATCTTCTTTTTTTAATGTAGTCATTTACATATAAATTTCTGTCTCTGAGGAGTGATATAACTAAATCCCATAAGTTCTGTTATGTTGTATTTTCATTTTCACTCATCCAAAAGTATTTTCGAATTTACCTTGTGATTTCTTTTCTTTAACCAATTGCTTTCTTAAGAATGTTTTGTTTAATATTCACAGACTGATTTCTAATTAAATTCCATTATGATTGAAAACAAGCTTTGCATGATTTCAATCCTTTTATATTTTTCAAGACATTTTATGGCCTAGCATATGTTTATCCTGGAGAATGTTCCTTCTGCAATTGAGAATAATGTACATTCTGCTGTTGTTGAATGAAGTATTCTATAGATTTTTAGATGTAAGCTACTGAGTGGTTTAAGTTTTCTATTTATTTATTCTTCCTAGTTTGTTTTAACAATTTTTGAAAGTGGATATTGAAGTCTCCAACTACTATGTTGAGTTTTCTTCTATTTTTTTTTTTTCCATTTCTAGTCTGTCAAGTTTTGCTTCATATGTTTTGGGGATATGCTGTTCATTGCATATACAGTCCTCCACTGGTATCCATGGGGGAATTGGTTCCAGAACCCTCACGTGGATACCAAAGTCTGAGGATGCTCAAGTCCCTTATATAAAATGGTGATGATTTGCATATAACCTATGTACATCCTCCTAAATACTTTAAATCATCTCTACACTATTTATTAACATTTTTATTGGAGTATAATTGCTTTAACGGTGTGTTACTTTCTGCTTTATAACAAAGTGAATCAGTTATACATATATCCCCATATCTCTTCCCTCTTGCATCTCCCTCCCTCCCACCATCCCTATCCCACCCTTTTAGCTGTTCACAAAGCACCGAGCTGATCTCCCTGTGCTATGCGACTGCCTCTCACTACCTATCTATTTTACATTTGGTAGTATATATATGTCCATATATACACTACCACTCTCTCACTGAAGGAGAAAACTTACCTCAACGTAATTCCCACTTCATCTCTCACTCTTTGTACCAGCTTACCCTTACCCCTCCCTGTGTCATCAAGGCCATTCTCTACTAGGTCTGTGTCCTTATTCCTGTCTTGCCCCTAGGTTCTTCTTAACTTTTTTTTTTTTTTTTTTAGATTCCATGTATATGTGTTAGCATACGGTATTTGTTTTTCTCTTTCTGACTTACTTCACTCTGTATGACAGACTCTAGGTCCATCCACCTCTCTAAAAATAACTCAATTTTGTTTCTTTTTATGGCTGAGTAATATTCCATTATATATGTGCCACATATTCTTTATCCATTCATCTGTCGATGGACACTTAGATTGCTTCCATCCGGGCTATTGTATATAGAGCTGCAATGAACATTGTGGTACATGACTGTTTTTCAATGATGGTTTTCTCAGGGTATATGCCCAGTAGTGAGATTGCTGGGTCGTATGATAGTTCTATTTTCAGTTTTTTAAGGAACCTCCGTACTGTTCTCCATAGTGGCTGTATCAATTTACATTCCCACCAACAGTGTATGAGGGTTCCCTTTTCTCCACACCCTCTCAGGCATTTATGGTCTGTAGTTTTGTTTTTTTTTTTTGCGGTACGTGGGCCTCTCACTGTTGTGGCCTCTCCCGTTGCGGAGCACGGGCTCCGGACGCGCAGGCTCAGCAGCCATGGCTCACGGGCCCAGCCGCTCCGCGGCATGTGGGATCTTGCCGAACCCGTGTCCCCCGATTCGGCAGGCGGACTCTCAACTACTGCGCCACCAGGGAAGCCCCATGTTTGTAGATTTTTTGATGCTGGCCATTCTGACCGGTGTGAGGTGATAACCTCATTGTAGTTTTGATTTGCATTTCTCTAATGATTAATGATGTTGAGCATTCTTTCATGTGTTTTTTGGCACTCCGTATATCTTCTTTGGAGAAATGTCTATTTAGGTCTTCTGCCCATTTTTGGATTGGGTTGTTTGTTTTTTTGATATTGAGCTGCATGAGCTGCTTGTATATTTTGGAGATTAATCCTTTGTCAGTTGCTTCATTTGCAAATATTTTCTCCCATTCTGAGGGTTGTCTTTTGGTCTTCTTTATGGTTTCCTTTGCTGCGCAAAAGCTTTTACGTTTCACTAGGCCCCATTTGTTTACTTTTGTTTTTATTTCCATTTCTCTAGGAGGTGGGTCAAAAAGGACCTTGCTGTGATTTATGTCATAGAGTGTCATGCCTATGTTTTCCTCTAAGAGTTTGATAGTTTCTGGCCTTACATTTAGGTCTTTAATCCATTTTGAGCTTATTTTTGTGTATGGTGTTAGGGAGTGATCTAATCTCATACTTTACATGTACCTGTCCAGTTTTCCCAGCACCACTTATTGAATAGGCTGTCCTTTCTCCACTGTACATTCCTGCCTCCTTTGTCAAAGATAAGGTGACCATATGTGCGTGGGTTTATCTCTGGGCTTTCTATCCTGTTCCATTGATCTATCTTTCTGTTTTTGTGCCAGTACCATACTGTCTTGATTACTGTAGCTTTGTAGTGTAGTCTGAAGTCAGGAAGCCTGATTCCTCCAGCTCCGTTTTTCGTTCTCAAGATTGCTTTGGCTATTCGGGGTCTTTTCTGTTTCTATACAAATTGTGAAATTTTTTGTTCTAGTTCTGTGAAAAATGCCAGTGGTAGTTTGATAGGGATTGCATTGAATCTGTAGATTGCTTTGGGTAGTAGAGTCATTTTCACAATGTTGGTTCTTCCAATCCAAGAACATGGTATATCTCTCCATCTATTTGTATCATCTTTAATTTCTTTCATCAGTGTCTTATAATTTTCTGCATACAGGTCTTTTGTCTCCTTAGGTAGGTTTATTCCTAGATATTTTATTCTTTTTGTTGCAATGGTAAGTGGGAGTGTTTTCTTGATTTCACTTTCAGATTTTTCATCCTTAGTGTATAGGAATGCCAGAGATTTCTGTGCCTTAATTTTGTATCCTGCTCTTTTACCAAATTCATTGATTAGCTCTAGTAGTTTTCTGGTAGCGTCTTTAGGATTCTCTATGTGTAGCATCATGTCATCTGCAAACATTGACAGCTTTACTTCTTCTTTTCCAATTTGGATTCCTTTTATTTCTTTTTCTTCTCTGATTGCTGTGGCTAAAACTTCCAAAAATGTGTGAATAATAGTAGTGAGAGTGGGCAGCTGTGTCTTGTTCCTGATTTTAGTGGAAATGGTTTCAGTTTTTCACCATTGAGGATGATGTTGGCTGTGGATTTGTCATATATAGCATTTATTATGTTGAGGTAAGTTCCCTCTATGCCTACGTTCTGGAGGGTTTTTATCATAAATGGGTGTTGAATTTTTTCGAAAGCTTTCTCTGCATCTATTGAGATGATCATATGGTTTTCTCCTGCAATTTGTTAACATGGTGTATCTCATTGATTGATTTGCGTATATTGAAGAATCCTTGCATTCCTGGGATAAACCCCACTTGATCATGGTGTATGATCCTTTTAATGTGCTGTTGGATTCTGTTTGCTAGTATTTTGTTGAGGATTTTTGCATCTATGTTCATCAGTGTTATTGGCCTGTAGTTTTCTGTCTTTGTGACATCTTTATCTGGTTTTGGTATCAGGGTGATGGTGGCCTTGTAGAATGAGTTTGGGAGTGTTCCTTCCTCTGCTATATTTTGGAAGAGTTTGAGAAGGATAGGTGTTAGCTCTTCTCTAAATGTTTGATAGAGTTCTCCTGTGAAGCCACCTGGTCCTGGGCTTTTGTTTGTTGGAAGACTTTTTTTTTTTTTTTTTTTTTTGTGGTACGCGGGCCTCTCACTGCTGTGACCTCTCCCATTGTGGAGCACAGCCTCCGGACGCGCAGGCTCAGTGGCCATGGCTCGCGGGCCCAGCCGCTCTGCGGCATGTGGGATTCTCCCAGACCGGGGCACGAACCCGTGTCCCCTGCATTGGCAGGCGGACTCTCAACCACTGCGCCACCAGGGAAGCCCTGCTGGAAGATTTTTAATCACAGTCTCAATTTCAGTGCTTGTGATTGGTCTATTTATATTTTCTATTTCTCCCTGGTTCAGTCTCGGAAGGTTGTGCCTTTCTAAGAATTTGTCCATTTCTTCAAGGTTGTCCATTTTATTGGCATATAGTTGCTTATAGTAATCTCTCATGATCCTTTGTATTTCTGCAGGGTCAGTTGTTACTTCCCCTTTTTCATTACTAATTTTATTGATTTGAGTCTTCCTTTTTTTCTTGATGAGTCTGGCTAATGGTTTATCAATTTTGTTTATCTTCTCAAAGAACCAGCTTTTAGTTTTATTGATCTTTGCTATCGTTTCCTTCATTTCTGTTTCATTTATTTCTGATCTGATCTTTATGATTTCTTTCCTTCTGCTAACTTTGGGGTTTTTTGTTCTTCTTTCTCTAATTGCTTTAGGTGTGAAGTTAGATTGTTTAGTTGAGATGTTTCTTGTTTCTTAATGTAGGATTGTATTATTATAAACTTCCCTCTTAGAACTGCTTTTGCTGCGTCCCATAGGTTTTGGGTAGTTGTGTTTTCATTGTCATTTGTTTCTAGGTATGTTTTGATTTCCTCTTTGGTTTCTTCAGTGATCTCTTGCTTATTTAATAGTGTATTGTTTAGCCTCCATGTGTTTGTATTTTTTACAGATTGTTTCCTGTAATTGACATCTAGTCTCATAGCATTGTGGTCAGAAATGATACTTGATATGATTTCAATTTTCTTAAATTTACCAAGGCTTGATTTGTGACCCAAGATATGATCTATCCTGGAGAATGTTCCATGAGCACTTGAGAAGAAAGTGTATTCTGTTGTTTTTGTGGAATGTCCTATAAATATCAATTAAATCCATCTTGTTTAATGTATCATTTAAAGCTTGTGTTTCCTTATTTATTTATTTTTTGGATGATCTGTCTATTGGTGAAAGTGGGGTGTTAAAGTCCCCTACTATGATTGTGTTACTGTCAATCTCCCCTTTTATGGCTGTTAGTATTTGCCTTACGTATTGAGATGCTCCTATGTTGGGTGCATAAATATTTACAATTGTTATATCTTCTTCTTGGCTTGATCCCTTGATCATTATGTAGTGTCCTTCTTTGTCTCTTGTAATAGTCTTTATTTTAAAGTCTGTTTTGCCTGATATGAGAATTGCTACTCCAGCCTTCTTCTGATTACCATTTGTATGGAATATGTTTTCCATCCCCTCACTTTCAGCCTGTATGTGTCCCTAGGTCTGAAGTGAGTCTCTTGAAGACAGCATATATACAGGTCTTGTTTTTATATCCATTTAGCCAGTCTGTGTCTTTTGGCTGGAGCATTTAATCCATTTACATTTAAGGTAATTTTGATATGTATGTTTCTTTTCCCATTTTCTTAATTGTTTTGTGTTTGTTATTGTAGGTCTTTTCCTTCTCTTGTGTTTCCTGCCTGGAGAAGTTCCTTTAGCATTTGTTGTAAAGCTGGTTTGGTGGTGCTGAATTGTCTTAGCTTTGCTTGTCTGTAAAGGTTTTAATTTCTCTGTCAAATCTGAATGAGATCCTTGCTGGTTAGAGTCATCTTGGTTGAAGGTTTTTCCCTTTCATCACTTTAAATATGTCCTGCCACACCCTTCTGGCTTGCAGAGTTTCTGCTAAAAGATTATCTGTTAACCTTGTGGAGATTCCCTTGTGTGTTATTTGTTGTTTTTCCCTTGCTGCTTTTAATATTTTTTCTTTGGATTTAATTTTTGACAGTTTGATTAATATGTGTCTTGGCGTATTTCTCCTTGGTTTTATTCTCTATGGGACTCTCTGTGCTTCCTTGACTTCATTAACTATTTCCTTTCCCATATTAGGGAAGTTTTCAACTATAATCTTTTCAAATATTTTCTCAGTCCCTTTCTTTTTCTCTTCTTCTCTGGGACCCCTATAATTCAAATGTTGGTGCATTTAACATTGTCCCAGAGGTCTCTGAGACTGTCCTCAATATATTTCATTCTTTTTTCTTTATTCTGCTCTGCAGTAGTTATTTCCACTATTTTATCTTCCAGGTCACTTACCTGTTCTTCTGCCTCAGTTATTCTGCTATTGATCTCTTCTAGAGAATTTTTAATTTCATTTATTGTGTTGTTCATGATTTTTTGTTGCTCTTAGTTCTTCTAGGTCCTTGTTAAACATTTCTTGTATTTTCTCCATTCTATTTCCAAGATTTTGGATCATCTTTACTATCATTATTCTGAATTCTTTTTCAGGTAGACTGCCTATTTCCTCTTCATTTGTTAGGTCTGGTGGGTTTTTACCTTGCTCCTTCATCAGCTCTGTGTTTCTTTGTCTTCTCATTTTGCTTATCTTACTGTGTTTTGGGTCTTCTTTTCGCAGACTGCAGTTTGTAGTTCCCATTGTTTTTAGTGTCTGCCCAGTAGCCTAGGTTGGTTCAGTGGGTGGTGTAGGCTTCCTGGTGGAGGGGACTAGTGCCTGTGTTCTGGTGGATGAGGCTGGATCTTGTCTTTCTGGTGGGCGGGTCCACGTATGGTGGTGTGTTTTGGGGTGTCTGTGACCTTATTATGATTTTAGGCAGCCTCTCTGCTAATGGGTGCAGTTGTGTTCCTGTCTTGCTAGTTGTTTGGCATAGGGTGTCCAGCCCTGTAGCTTGCTGGTCGTTGAGTGGAGCTGGGTCTTGGCATTGAGATGGACATCTCTCGGAGATTTTCACCATTTCATATTATGTGGAGCTGGGAGGTCTCTGGTGGACCAATGTCCTGAACTTGGCTCTCCTACCTCAGAGGCACAGTCCTGATGCCTGGCTGGAGCACCAAGAGCCTGTCATCCACATGGCTCAGAATAAAAGGGAGAAAAGGAAGAACAAAAGAAAGAAAAATATAAGATAAAGTAAAATAAAAGTTATTAAAATAAAAAACAAAAAATAATTATTAAATAACTTTTAAGTAATTAAAAAAGAAAGAAGAGAACAATGAAACCAAAAACAAGTTCACCAATGATAACAAGTGCTGAAAACTATAGTGAAAAAAAAAACAAAACAGACAGAGCCCAGGACAAATGGTATAATCAAAGCTATACAGACAAAATGACACACAGAAGCATACGCATACACACTCACAAAAAGAGAAAGAGGGAAAAAATATATACGTATTGTTGCTCCCAAAGTCCATCTCCTCAATTTGGGATGATTTGTTGTCTACTCAGGTATTCCACAGATGCAGGGTACATCAAGTTGATTGTGGACATTTAATCCGCTGCTCCTGAGGCTGCTGGAAGAGATTTCCCTTTCTCTTCTTTGTTCGCACAGCTCCTGGGGTTCAGCTTTGGATTTGGCCCCGCCTCTGTGTGTAGGTCGCCTGAGGGTGTCTCTTCTTCGCTCAGACAGGAAGGGATTAAAGGAGCAGCTGCTTCTGGGGCTCTGGCTCACTCAGGCTGCGGGGAGAGAGGGGTACGGATGTGGGGCAAGCCTGCAGCAACAGAGGCCAGCATGACGTTGCACCAGCCTGAGGCGTGCAGTGTGTTCTCCTTGGGAAGTTGTCCCTGGATCACGGGACCCTGGCAGTGGCGGGCTGCATAGGCTCCCGGGAGGGGAGGTATGGCTAGTGACCTGTGCTTGCACACAGGCTTCTTGGTGGCGGCAGGAGCAGCCTTAGCGTCTCATGCCCGTCTCTGGGGTCTGCGCTGATAGCCACGGCTCATGCCCGTCTCTGGAGTTCCTTTAAGCGGCCGTCTTAATCCCCTCTGCGTGGCGCACCAGGAAACAAAGAGGCAAGAAAAAGTCTCTTGCCTCTTCGGCAGGTCCAGACTTTTCCCCGGATTCCCTCTCGGCTAGCTCTGGTGCACTAACCCCCTGCAGGCTGTGTTCACGCCGCCAACCCCAGTCCTCTCCGTGGGATCTGACCGAAGCCCAAGCCTCAGCTCCCAGCCCCCACCTGCCCCAGCGGGTGAGCAGACAAGCCTCTCGGGCTGGTGAGTCCTGTTCAGCACCGATCCTCTGTGCGGGAATCTCTCCGCTTTGCCCTCCGCACCCCTGTTGCTGTGCTCTCCTCTGTGGCTCTGAACCTTCCCCCACCCCCGTCTCCGCCCGCGAAGGGGCTTCCTAGTGTGTGGAAACCTTTCCTCCGTCACAGCTCCCTCCCAGAGGTGCAGGTCCCGTCCCTATTCTTTTGTCTCTGGTTTTTCTTTTTTCTTTTGCCTACCCAGGTACGTGGGGAGTTTCTTGCCTTTTGGGAAGTCTGAGGTCTTCTGCCAGTGTTCAGTAGGTGTTCTGTAGGAATTGTTTCACGTGTAGATATATTTCTGATATATTTGTGGG
The DNA here is from genome assembly GCF_964270905.1 of Leucopleurus acutus. Taxonomy (NCBI): domain Eukaryota; kingdom Metazoa; phylum Chordata; class Mammalia; order Artiodactyla; family Delphinidae; genus Leucopleurus; species Leucopleurus acutus. The sequence goes on along the minus strand of NC_139145.1, from coordinate 55,337,675 downwards.
GTGGAAGGTGATCTCCATGTCTTACTCTTCTGCCATCTTGAAGCTCCCCCCTTCTAGATTATTTATACCTGATGCAATGTTAATGCTATATAAATAGGTGTAAATACAATGTAAATGCTATGTAAATAGTTGCCAGTATGTTAGATTCAAGTTTAGCTTTTTGGATCTTCCTGAAAACTGTTTTTTGTTTGATATATTTTATCTGCATTTGGTTGAATCAGTAGATGCAGAACCATGAATATGGAGGGCCAACTGTATGTTTATAGTAGTTATATTCTCCTGACGGACTTATCCTTTTGTCATTATGTCTCTCTTCATTTCCAATAATTTTTGTTTCTTTTAAAGTCTATTTTCATATTATTATTTGAGAATAATATTTTTAAAGAATTCTCGTATTATATATTAATTATATAAAATTAATATACAATCTCATTATATATTGTACGTGAGAATAATATTCTCATATTATTATAAAATTTATTTTCTTACATTAGTCTAGCCAGCTCAGGTCTTTTACGGTTGTTGCTTACTTGGCATATCTTTTATAAACTTTTACTATTTGCATCTTTGCATCTAAAGTATGTTTCCTACACAAAGCATATAGTTGGATCTTATTTTATATCCCATTTCACAATCCTTGCGTTTTGATTGCATTGTGTAAACCATTAACATATAACATTAACATATAACATAAAACATTAATATATAACATTAACATATAACATATAACATTAACATATAACATTATTGATATGTTTGGATTTATATCTGTGATTTTGCTTTTTGTTTTCTATATGTCTAGAGTATTTTTAAAAATATATTATTCTCCTTTATTACCGTCTTTTGTAGTAAGTGTAATTTTTAGTGTACCGTTTTAATTCCTTTTTGTATTTCTTTTCATAGTGGTTGCTCTAAGCCTTATTTCAAATTTATTCATAGCTTCAGGGAAATATAGAAGTGTTACTTTTATATGGCTCCATTTCCTCCCATCTTTCCAACATTTTTGTGCATTTACTATTATACATTTTATGTTTATATATGTTGCAAACCAAAAATACGTTGTTATAATTTTCACTTTGCATAATTTTATATCTTTAAAAGAAGCTAAGAGAAGAAAAGAAAGTGAGTATATATTTATTGAGTTTGTTATGTTAACTTTTTTATTTGCCCTTTCTAGTTCTCTTTATTCCTTCCTTTGGATTTGAGTTGCCATCTGGTTTCATTTTCTTACTCCAATACAGCTTTGTTCTGACCGGTCTTCTTTGTGTGCTATTGTCAAATATATTAATTTTGTATGATATAGGCTCCATGTTACAATTATATCACATTGTTTTATGTAATTGTTTGTAAATCAGTCAAGAGAACAAACAAAATGAAATATGTAATTATACTATCTTTTGAAATTGCCTATATAATTACCTTTAATGGTGCTCTTTGTTTTATCATGCGGATTCCAGTTACCATCTGGTATCACTTGCTTTTTAGCATGAAGAATTTTCTTTAGTTTTTCTGGTAAGGAAGATCTGTTAGCAACAAATTCTCTCAGGTTTTGTTTGCCTGGGAATGTCTTTAATTTGCCTTCATTTTTAAAATATAGTTTTGCTGGATATAGTATTCTTGGTTGATAGTTTTTTACTTTCCATACTTTGACTATGCCACCGCACTGCATTCTGACCTCCATTGTTTCTGATGAGAAGTCAGTTGTTAACCGTATTGGAGTTTTTGTACATGGTGAGTTATTTTTCTCATGCTGCTTTTAACATTCTGTCATTGTCTTTCAACACTTTTATTATGATGTGCCTTGATGTGAATCTCTGTATTTATCCTATTTGGAGTTTACTGAAGTTCTTGGATGTGTAAATTAATGTTTTAAATTAAATTTGGAAACATTTTAGACATTACTTCTTCAAGTATTTTTTCTCTCTTCTTTCCTACTGGTACACCTATTCTGGTGACAAGATAATGAATTGGTTCCCTGTCATCCTCCATATGTGATGTTACTATATATATATATTTATTTATTTATTTATTTATTTATTTATTGTGTGTGTGGGGGGGGTACGCGGGCCTCTCACTGTTGTGGGCTCTCCCGTTGCAGAGCACAGGCTCCAGACGCGCAGGCTCTGGACACGCAGGCTCAACGGTCATGGCTCACGGGCCCAGCCGCTCCGTGGCATGTGGGATCTTCCCGTACCGGGGCACAAACCTGTGTCCCCTGCATCAGCAGGCAGGCTCCCAACCACTGCGCCACCAGGGAAGCCCGACTATATTTTTATTATCATCATCAATTCATGGGTTTAAAGTTATATAATCAGTTTAAATTTATTGCATTTATTATCATTATGAAGCTCAAATTGTTCTATCTTTGGCCTGTGGGAGTTTCTTCAGTTTGTCTTCTGAGTCTTTTTGACATGACTTTAGTAGTCATTGATGACTTCCTTGCTATCAGGTATGATGAGCTATTCCAGGCTCATCTGCTATATTTTCTGCCTCTGACCTGGAATTAATTTTCTCCAGGAAGGTTTGGTTTATTTTAGTGAGAAATGGTATTTCAAAATCACAATCTGGGTGTTAAAAGTGCTCATTGGTACTGGAGTAGTCATGTACACATATCTTATAGATTCATATTGATACTTACAATTCAGATTAAAAACTTCAGGGTTTTTACTTAAGCTCTTCTCTAGTATATCTGTTTTCCTTTCCTCCACATCAGAAATTATAGTATATAATCAATGCACACTATTCTCTCTTTCTCCTAGACTTCATTTAATCTTAGTTCTACAAGTATATCAGTTTGATCAGGGAAGCAGACCATTTTGAATGATATGGAGTAAGGGATGGGTCTTGGGGGTTAGGTTTTACAGAATTGTGAGAGCTAGTGAAGAAGTCTGTTGAAGGCCATTTCCTCTGAGTCTGGTGTTGGGTCTGAAGCTGATGTAGGTAAGCAGGGAAGAAACACTGCACATGAAGCAGAAAAAAGCAAGCAAAAAGTGGAACCCACAAAGAGAATCTGTGTCTAATGTTTGTTTCTCACTACCTACAACCCCAGCAGTGTAGTGATTGCAGAAGAAATTGGTGCCCTTTGCCATAGAGTTGCACACATGCTTGACTGAGGACTCAGAGAAGCTGAAGAAAGATATTTGATAGGAATTGAAGGGGGTTAGGACCTAGCTGATGCCAGATACCAACAAGGTGAACTAGTAGATAGCAACTACATGGGCAAGCTGTAGTAGTACCTGGAGTCCCATACTGACATTCACAGAATAATGGCTACAGTTCTACTTCTGCTTTCCAAATTTTATGCAAATTTCTGTTATAGACAACTCTAATCTAGGAATATACAGGGAAAGGAATTCTGGAAAACACAACTCTAGCTTGGTTAAATTGACTTAGCAGTAAACTACTACTTCAAATAGATATGTATTTAATGTTAACCACAAGTCCTTATCTTGGCACCTCTTTAGTCATTTCGGTTAGCTAAAGCTTGTTGTATTATAGATTTTCCAGAAAATTCTCAAGAGAATATTCCCTTAGTAATTACAGTTGATGATAGTTTGTGCCACTTATACCTGTAAGATAGTTTTGCTAGATATAAAATCTCAGCTTATACCTTCTTTCTTTGAACACCCTAAATATGATATTCCATTTTCTTTTGGTGTGAAGTATTTCTATCAAAAAGTCTGATGATAATTTAATATTCTTTCCCTAATAAATCAGATGTTTCTTTTATTTTCCTTAAAGTCAAATATACATATATGAAATAATTGAATTTTCATGATTTATAGTCCTTAACATATTCTCTGTTCCCTTGCTTCAGTTTTCTTCTTTAGCAATGTCTATCATCTATTTGTTGAAAAAATTTTGTGCTTATGTTCAGTATTTGTCACTTCATTTAGAACCCTCTTGATCTCTTATTTTTTATTTTTATAAGTATCCTTTTTTCACCTTTTATTTCTGTTAAGACATGTGTTGTGTTTTTGCACTCTTGTGTTCCTTCTAGCTGTCTTTATTTCTTAAAGTATTCTTTATTATTATTCTTTTATAAACACTGTCATCTAAATTGTGTCTTTTCTGATTCCAGTTTGTGTTATTCTTCAATATTTTGTATTAATCTCTTAAAGTATTTGAGCTTATTTTGAAATAATGGATTGTAGTTTTAATCTTCTTTACATGCATGTTTTTCTGACAGGTATTCATTGTCTGTAGGTATGTTATTTTGCTATTTTTTTTCTACTTCTTATAATTTTTTTTTTTTTGGAAATTGTTACTCTGCCACCTGTTCTCACTTTTCTTATTTTGTATAGAATTTGAGCTCAACAATTTTATGTTGCTTATTTTTGTGGGAAATGATCTTTCCTGACCTTTTAGAATGAGGTGAGGTTCAGGGATGTTCTAATTTTACAGAGCTCTCCCTTCTGTTGTTTTAATATAATGTTAAAAACATGGCTGCCGCTTTCTCAGATTTCCTGGCTACATTCTTCTCATTTTGGCCTACACTGTATTTTTCATTTATTTCTGTTCTATCTTGTTCAATTTTTATTCTACTCCTAGCAAATTTCAGTTACACAATACAGCATTATCAACCATAGTCACTATCTTATGTTAGATCCTCAGACCTTGTTCATCTTACAGCTGAAAGTATGTACCCTTTTACCAACCACTCCCTACTTACCTCACCCCCAGCCCCAGGCAACCATTTTTCTACTCTGTTTCTTGAGTTTGAGTTTCTTTTAGGTTCCACATATAAGTGATACCATGCACTATTTGTCTTTGGCTGTCTGACTTATTTCACTTAGCATAATGTCTTCAAGGTCCATCCATGTTTTTGCAAGGGACAAAATTTCCTTCTTTTTCATGGCTGAATAATATTCCATTATATATATATGTTATATATCATATATAACATTTTTTTCATGCACTTATGTATTGGTGGATACATAGGTTGTTTCCATATCTTTTTTTTTTTTTAACATCTTTATTGGGGTATAATTGCTTTACATATCTTAACTATTGTGAGTAGTGCTACAGTGAACATGGGAGTGTAGATATTTATTTGAGATCCTGATTTTATTTCCTTTTGCTAATATCCAAAAATGGGATTGCTAGATCTATGGTACTTATATTTTTAATGTGTTTTTGGAAAGTCTATACTGTTTTCTCTAGTAGCTGTTCCAATGTACAGTCCCATCAATAGTGCACAGGTGTTCCCTTTTCTCCACATCTTCACCAACACTTGTTATCTCTTGTCTCTTATCTTTTGATAGCCATTCTAACAAATGTAAAGTAATAATATCTCATTGTTGATTTGCATTTCCCTGATTATTAGTGGTGTTGAGCTCCTTTTCATGTACCTGTTGGCTATTTATATATCTTCTCTGGAAAAATGTCTATTCAGATCCTTTGTCCATTTTTAAATCAGTTTTTTTGCTATTAAGTTGTATGAGTTCTTTATATATTTTGGATATTAACCCCTTATCAAATATATGATTTGTAAATATTTTATTCCATTACATAGGTTGCCTTTTCATTTTGTTGATGGTTTCTTTTGCTATTCAGAAGCTTTTTAGTTTGGTGTAGTCCCACTTATTTATTTTTGCTTTGGTTGCCTTTGCTTTTGGTGTCAAATCCAAAAAATCATTGTCAAAACGTATGTGAAAAAATTTACCCCGTGAGTTTTATTCTAGAAGTTTTATGGTTTCTGGTTTTAAATTTAAGTCTTTAATCCATTTTGAGTTGAATTTTGTATATGGTGTAAGATAGGGATCCAGTTTCATTCTTTTACCTGTGGCTGTCCAGTTTTCCTAACACCTTTTATTAAAGAGACTATCTTTTCCCCATTGTATATTCTTGATGTCTTTGTTATAAATTAATTGCCTATGTATGCTGAGTTTTCAATTCCTCTTTTTATGTGGGTAGTCAAGTGTTTTAAAGCAATGCTGCCACCTCTTCCATTTCTCCCAAATCCTGCAGAACAATCTTTTGGAAACTTAAATCTAAATATGATACTTCTGTGCTTTAAAAATAATGATTTTATATATTTTTATTATCCTTAGATAAAGCCCATGCTTCTTAAAATGGCCTAGAAGAGTGGTTCTCAAACTTTGCTTGGTACTGGAATTACCTAGGGTGTTTTTTTGTTTTTTTTTTTTTGCAGTACGCGGGTCTCTCACTGTTGTGGCCTCTCCCGTTGCGGAGCACAGGCTCCGGACGCGCAGGCTCAGCGGCCATGGCTCACGGGCCCAGCCGCTCTGCAGCATGTGGGATCTTCCCGGACCGGGGCACAAACCCGTGTCCCCTGCATCAGCAGGCAGACTCTCAACCACTGCGCCACCAGGGAAGCCCCCTAGGGTGTTTTTAATAATCCTGATGCCCAGACTGTACTCAAGACCAATTAAATTAGAAGCTCTGCAGATGGAATCAGGCATTTATATTTTTTAAAGCTCCCCCAGATGATCCCAATATTTAAGAACCATTGACTAGAAGGCCCTTGACCATCTGATCCAGCATTTTTCTATTTCTCTGTCTCTCCATGTTGATGTTTCCCGACAAGCCCACATATATCCACACATCAGTCATATCAAATTACTTATAGTACTAAAATTCATTACCCTGTCTCTTTGCATATACTGTTCTCTTTGCCTCAAATTACCCTTTCCCTCTAAAATAACTATTCACCTGATGATCACCGTATAGCTTGATGGTAGCAGATCTAAAGATTATTACAGGTACCTGGTTTTAACAAAAAGTAAGGGAGATGGCTGATTCTTGTAAATTTAGGTTTTCTTTCTTAATACTATGCTCAGTGTGGGATCTGACTGCGTGTTTTATGAACCATTTCTTGCTCGGAGGTGAGCCTTCAGCTCTCTCTGGTGATCTCCAGATCACCAGAGTTCTGGTCTTTGAGAAATTTTTTGAGAAGGATGAGTTACTGACCAGGACCTCTATAGGGTGTTTACTTTTCTGAGTGATGATTTATATTTATAATACTGGGGCTGAAGTTGGAAATTAGACCTGCCACTTTAAAATATGCTTGGTCTGGCTCTGGTATTGTGAAGAGTGGATTCTTATCAGCAGTTGCATTAAAACAGCAGCAGAGACAAGAGCAAGCATATTTTTTAAATGACAGTTCTAAGGAGCCTTCCTGTTTTAGGCTAAATCATGATTCCAAAATGCTAAGCCCTGGATTAAAGATTTTGATTTGTCTCCATATTCTCTTAATCAAATCTCCTTTCCTTAATGCTTGTACCCTTAGGAAAAATGAGAAACCACTTCTTCCTAATGGCTTTTATTGTATCATGTTAGGTCCCAGTAGATACCAAATAACTCACCTTTGTTTGGAATAAGATAAACTTTTGGTACAACCAATGAACCATCTTGAAGCAGTTGAAAAGAATGTCATAGATTCATCTTTACAGTTGTGGAAAGATGATATAAAGTCTGAAAGGATTCAAACCAACATAGTAAAAATAGTTACCTCTTTTTGATGAAATTGCACACAGGTGGTTTTGTGTTTGTTTCAGTGTTTTTATCAGATCTTTCCAATTTTCTAATGGTGAGTATCTTCATACATATACATTTAAAGGTTAGGTGTAGCTAGAAAGTTTTCTTCTATGGTAGGAGAGATTGCCTTTTTCAAGACTATTGAGGGATTTGTAGAATCCATCACTTTTCATATTTTTCATACTTTTCATATATCTTTCATCTGAACAGAGAAGCTAAAGAGTGTCTCAAAGCAACTTAACCTACTTCCTTTCACTTCTCAATGCTGCAGAGGTCTCAAGTTATGATTCCCAATTAAAGGAGAGAGAGAATATTTTTTTGACTGGATAGTTAATTTGTTAAAATTATTTTTACTCTCCAATCCTGTACTTGGGATAAATGGCACATGAGGACACAGGAAAGGCCAACTGGTGATTCTGTGTCTTTTTCATGTTGCATGGATTGGTTGCCCCATAGGGCTCAGCTTTGTCTGTGCTGGTTCTGCCTCACCAGGAGATAATGGCTAAGAGGGAGACATTAATTACATGTTAGAAAGGACAAACCAGTGCAGTAACAAGGCATTGAAACACAAATCTCGCTCTTTTTGGAAGCTCTATTAAAATCAAACTTTAATCATGAATTGTGGAATAGAACAGAGGCAGTTAGGAGCTGCTAAAATATTAACACATCTATTGAAACAGAAATCCAGGCACTTTATTATCCTCATGACCAGCTCTGGGATTTCATAATTAAGTCTTTCAATTTGATTTATTTAGACTCTAAGCAAACTTTCAAAGTGAGTTTGAGGGGCTTTGTACTTTGAACATGAATGCATTGCACTTCCCGAGGCAATTTAGAACTAGGGTTTTATCACTTCAACACCCTGGCTTAGAAGCAGGTATTCTGAGAAACTTCTCCTGAGCACACTTAACTCATTAACTGTGAGAAGGACCTCAGACATCTCCCTTAACAATGAGAATCTTCAGGAGGGAGGGAGAGAGGGAAAGATATAATATTCAGGAGGGAAACTGGTATTAGTCGCAGCATCTTAATTTCTCTTGGTCTGTTCTCTTTGGTACTGCAAATGGACACCTCTGTCATCTCCCATCTAAGCCTTTAGCTGATTCTAAATATTTCCCCATTGGCCAGAGTGCATGGAAAGCTGCATCCCTTCCACATTTAGACACATTAGTCCTTTTACCCTCCAAGAGGTACTTTGGTATTGAGGAACATTGGATCTAACATAACCCTGAGATTGATCACATGGTGAATTCTGAGATCATCTGAGCTTGAATATACCCTGTAAAATTACCCATCTCAAGGAATAAGGTTGGTGAATCAAGGAAAAGAATGAGACCTAAATACAGTACAGACTTAAGGGTGGCATTTTATCCAGTGACACATAATAATCTTTGTTCCAAAGGAATCAAGGAAGGGAGAAAGGGAGTGAATCACCCAGAAGATGTATGTAATAAGTGTTAATACAATGAGAGAGAGAGAGAGAAGGAGAGAGAAGAAGAGAAATAAAGAGAAAAACAGAAAGAGAAAGAAGAGAGCATTGCTACAGGAAAGCAGAGTATCCGCGTTTAAAAATGTGAGGTTTACTTCAGGATGTCCACTTTGAGCATTTTAAAGTGACCAGTTGACCTTAGTCATTTGCCAAATCAGGTGACAAAACTAGACCTAAATGAAATATCATCTCCCATCACTGTGACGATAAAGCTGAAGAGTGAGGGGAAAAAACCAAGAAAAGCAAGCAACACCCCAAGAGAATAGGAAAGAAAACTGGACCTTCTTTAAGTGCCTACGTTAGTGGAGAATCTGGCTGCTTTCCTCGCAAGTTCCAAGCTTCAGAGTCTATTATTTGAGAATGGTACAGGCTACCCTCAATGTATCTCACTGATCCTACCTGAGATGGGGGAATTGGCTCTTAAAAATCATTCAGTCCAGTGCTGCCAGAGATGGACACCAAGGCAAAGGTACCTGGGAGGAAGCGGAGAAGGATCTAAAGGGATGAATTTGGTCCTGTATCTTCCCTGAAGATAGAGCTAGCTGTACCTTTTTGCATCATTGGGAAGATGAGCCACAATTAGAACTCACCCTAGACAGATTGTTCAGGGACAGCTATTTCTCTCTGTATCCTCACACTTTCTGCCCTGTGGGGCTCATGTCCCTCCTCCTCTAAGTTGATGTTCGGGCTCCAGGTGCCCAGGGCAGCCTAAGATGCTTCAGAGTCTCTCTCTGAAGTCCCCCAGCCAGCATGCTTTGACTTCCTAGACTGACCACATTTCCCCCTCACCATCAAAAGGGACTTGAGGGCTTCCCTGGTGGCGCAGTGGTTGAGAGTCCGCCTGCCGATGCAGGGGACACGGGTTCGTGCCCCGGTCCGGGGAGATCCCACATGCCGCGGAGCGGCTGGGCCCGTGGGCCATGGCCGCTGAGCCTGCGCGTCCGGAGCCTGTGCTCCGCAATGGGAGAGGCCACGGCGGTGAGAGGCCCGCGTACCGCAAAAAAAAAAAAAAAAAGGGACTTGAAATATATCCCACTTCTCTAGTTTTCCTCTCACCTTGATGTTGGAAAGAAGCTGTTTCACCCTAAGTTGTCAGTCTCTCCTCCCCACTTCACTACGTCTTTACTGTGTGTGTGGATTTTCATAGGAGACTCTTGAAGCAAAAATGCCTTAAGAGAAACAATGATAGAATTTAGTGTCAGAAGCACCCAATTTGAGGCCACACTAAATGTGGAACCTTGGGAAAGGCCCTTAATTAATGTGAATCACAATTTATTAATTTGGCAAATGGAAGAAAGAATCCTTTCTTTCACAGGTTAAAGATTAAAGTGTGATTATATCTGTATGAAATCCACTAACAAACTATTAAGCCTTGAGTAATTGTTGTTAGTGTTATCATTTTCATCATGGTAGAATTCTTTACGGGCCAGTGAAAGAGGTATTTTGGGCAGAAGAGGAGGGGTGCTTACATCAAAATTCTAATATCATACCCTATAGGAGCTACCTACTCTACTGGTTTTAGGCTGGCCTTAAACTAGGACTGAGATTTTTAAATGTACCAACCCTTTGCAAGAGTTCATTTCTCTAAGGTCTCAGAGGTGGCCCCTCTGACTTCAGTATGACCTCATGGAAAAGATATTCAGTGTACTATAGAACCCAGACTCAGTAAACTTAGCAGACGGGGATAAGACATGGAGGATTGAACGCTCAGATTTCTTTTGATAAGAAATTGACACACCATTGTTCTAACTGGTATTCTAGCCATGCTGGGGAAATCAATGGTGAATCAGTAGACCCTAAGCACATACATGTATATGTCAACTCTATGCTTGTCTTAAATCCTTATGCTATGCATTATTTTGCTGCATAAGTTAGAATTGAGGAAGTTACCCATCCAACCAGTCTCTACCTCATTTTCTTTCAGTATAAATTACCTTTTTAGGGCTTCCCTGGTGGCGCAGTGGTTGAGAGTCCGCCTGCCGATGCGGGGGGTGCGGGTTCGTGCCCCGGTCCGGGAAGATCCCACATGCCGCGGAGCGGCTGGGCCCATGAGCCATGGCCACTGAGCCTGCGCGTCCGGAGCCTGTGCTCCACAACGGGAGAGGCCACAACAGTGAGAGGCCCGCGTACCGCAAAGGAAAAAAAAAAAAAAAATCTTTACCCTTATCTTCCATAAAATCAAAGCATTCATAAAACTAGAAGTACCCATACCAACTTTATATTTTGTTTCCATCATGTGGACATGGTGCAAATCAACTTTGTGTTTTCTAAGAGAGTGTGTCCTTGTTATTATTATTAATTATTATTAATACTACTCCATCTTCTGCCCCTGATAATATTCAGGGAATGTTGATTCTTCTCTCAGCCAACTTTTTCAGGAGGTGCCCAAATTATGAATAGGTCACATTTCTGCAATTATATAAACATTGAATCTATATGATATTTCCTCATAGAAATAATGCTAAAGTTTGTGGTTAGGTCCCTAATTAGATGTCAGAAGCTTTTTAAAGTCATTACAATTTCTATGGGAAGTCTTGGAATTTCATATATAAAGATCCCTCGTTGATAGATCAACTCTGAGAAGGAAGCTCCTCTCAAAGCTCATTCTCTTTTCGTGAACCTGGTGGTGTGAGATGCCTTCTTCCCCTTACCAGGGGTTTCTTTGCCTGGGTCATATCTTTTTTCTGGGTTAAGCCATGTTTTAATTCCTTTTAAGAGAGTATTGGGCTTGGGCTTTTATGGTCTTGATGGAGAGATGTTCATAATAGCAAGTAAATTAACAAACAAACAATAGACTTGAAGTTTCAAGCTACCAAAAATGGTCCATCCGGGGAGTGATTGTGCTCCCATTTTCTTATAGACCTCAACACCATGACACCATGTTTTGAAGTAACCACATTCTGAAGGCACTGCAGCAGTTTCCACCTTCTGCTTGAGATTTCCTCCTTTTTCTTGTCAAATATCTGAGATGATGGGGACCCTGCACCTCATCATCTGAGGGATTTTGTTGACAACCAGGCATCTGCGTCCAAGATGGGGGTGAAGTGTTCTCATTCTCTTTCATAGTGCACCTGGGCAAATATAATCTGTAATAAAATCATGCACTCAGAGCTCTGTCACCTCATTTGAGGCATGCTTGGTGTTCAGGACCACTGTCTCTGTTCTTCAGGAGCACGGGTACCTGGCTGGCAGGCAGGCAGAACGTTTGAACATATTTCTCATGCAACCTTTAAAAGTGTTGTATAAAAAAAAAAAAAAAAGTGTTGTATATTTCTTTGGTGCAGTAATACAGAATCTGTCATTCTGAGAGAGGTACACACAGATCTTTGTTTGTCCTCACTAAGGACTCTAGGTAAAAGTTATTATTTTTTCTTGACATTTTTTTCTAATAAGGAAGAAGGTAATGATACTAATAAAGTATCATTAAATATCTGGTAACATCTTTGAGGAAATTTAGAGCCGTAAAAGACTACTCCACCTAAGCTTTCCTGGAATAGGAATATGGTGAAATAAATATAATGGCCAAAGGCAGTGCAACACGTTGATTCACTCAATTGAAATTTGGGGGGTTGGTATCTAGCACGTGCAAATATTCTTGTAGGCATTGCAGATACAGTGGTAGATAAAAGAGACAACAACCTCTTGGTCTCAGGGGACTTAGGTTCTTGAGCATATCAGGAGCCTTAGGTTTTGAGATGACTGCTACAAGCATTGATCATACGAGGTCACAGACTGCCTGCTGTCTGAGTGGCCCCGCCTCCAGCATTTCCCTGTGACTCATAGCAGGCCCTTCCTCCTTTCCGTCAACATGGCAGCATTGAGGAGGGGCACAGCCCTGAGTCTGGAGCAGATGGGAGAGATACAAGTGGGAGAGTCTCACTCAACTTTCTTTTGCTTCTACATGGCCCCCTCCCTTCCAAAGCAGGAGACTCCTTCCCCTTAACCAGAATTTATCTCCATGTCTCCTGGGTTACTGAGTATGGTACCTCAGCAACATATGAGAAGAAGGAGGTACATTCATCTTCTGCAACCGTACCTATCTTTACTGGAGAATAGAGCATTCTCCTGCTGTGGTAGAGATTGTGGTGGCAGGTAATTTGGGGACCAGGGCAATGTAGAGGGGAAGAGTCAGAGAAGGAAGTCCAATGAGGACTCCAGTGATGGAATTTGGTGTGGGGCTGTGGGACAAGACTGGGATCCCTCTGACTAAGCAGTGGGGTGAGGGCAGGATGAGCTGAGCCAGTAGTGGAATGGAGAGAGTTAGGTTTGGAGGATGGGTTGACCTTGATGGTTGAACGAGGGAGCCAGGGATTGTAGCAGCTTAAACGATTTGTAGTGGGGTGAAGGAAGGGGAAGGGATGTTTCTAGGTAGGACTGGCAATATTCAGAGAGTATTTAAGTATTGGAGTAGAATCTTTGATAGCTTTTGCTTTTTAATAAAGGGACTTGCACAAATGGGAGTGCATCAGTCTGGGGATGTCTGAACATAGGTGCAGTTCTCGAGGCATCATTGTCTTGGTGCCCTGTGTCAGTGGCTGATTCTCCTGCTACAATGTCAAAGAAGGGAAATTTGTGTGCAGCATTAGAAATACTATAAATACAAACTTGATTCACAGATAATCTGCAAGCCATTGCCATGTCTCATAGTATGCCATTTTAAAATTGTGCCAAACTTCCATGATCCTCTACTCATAGAAATAAATATTTGGTATATACACATTATCTTCAAATTATAGGAACAAGAAGATTCTTTTGGAATTTAACCGTTTTCTTTAGGTATATCTAAAAAGGCATGTATAATTCTTTATGTGCATAGGCTATTTTAAATTCTTTATATATTTTCACGATTTTTAATTCTTTATATACTTCTGTCGTATGCACAAACAAAAAAGTATAACTGTGCTGCGGTTTAGAACAATAGGGAGAGCATCAGAGTAGTGTATGACTTTTTGACCTTTAACGCTTACATTTTAACTTAAAATACACGTATGCTTTTCTTTTAACTAAAATTTACTACGACTGAAAACGTAACCTGCCTCTCAATTCAGTGTGTACTTCTGTTTTCTCTCTGACTTGCTCTATCGCTTGTTTTTACGGTCCATTCGTTCCCTTCCCCCGCCCCTCACACACACAAACACGCACATATACACGCACACCCCCAGTGTATCCCAGGCTAGACTCATTAGGGGCACGTTACAGTACAATTTGACTCTCAAACTTCTCTTGCCTATTTCTCATTCAACTGAGGAAGACACACTGCCGTGGTCTTCATTTTCCTTAATGCACGATTCAGTGACTTATTTGACTAGTGAATGTATTTTTTTTTTTTTTTGTGAATGTATTTTTGATGGATCCATCGAGAGTTGGGTAGATCTCGGCTTTTGAATTTATTTTGGCAACACTTTCTGTGATACTATACCACATTTCTTTTTTCCTGGTGAATGGAAAAAGAAACAAATAACCTCTTGTAATGACTGTACAGATGAGTATTTGAAAAGATAGACACTTAGAAATTGTCTTTCCCACAATATTCTTTTACACCTTATGCTATACAGACTTTTTATTCAAAAGTGGTGTTTGAAGATCTGAGAGGAGGGGGAATGCAGAAATTTTCTAAACAAAGTATGCATATAGCCATAGATCAAAAGTAGTTTAAGCTTCAAGTGAGGTAGTTAAGGAAATAATGAAGCTTGCTCAGATGAAGTACAAACTTGTGATGGAAAGGCAGTAATCACTGGGATATGTGTATTTAAATGTAATGAGTACTTAGTGAATCTGTCATCAGATAGCCTAGTTGATTAAAAGATGATTCGTCTATTTGTTCACTCCATTGACCGGAGTGAAGTGAAGTGGCCCTTATGTGCCAAATACTCTGCTTTTCTATGGGGTTAGAAAATGAATAAGCATGGTCCCTGCTGGTAAGGGACCCAGAATCTGATGTGGGAGCCACTCACAGAGTACAACACGGCACTGTAAGTGCAGGAGAGAGGTGCCCCAGGTGAAAGGGCAGATGAGGGGTCAATAACTCGACCTCTAAGGGCATTGGGTTGGGCTTGGTGTAAATCAGGAGACTTTCTGGAAAAGGTGCAACTAAGCTGACTCTTCCTTGATTAGTTACTCAGACAAAGGGAAGAGGAGACAGGAAAGATATTTAGGCAGAAGGGACAATCTGAGTAAAGTCAATGAGGCAAGAAGCGTCATACACAAACACTAAGGAATGAGTAAAGAGCATGGAAGGAGACCAGTTTAAAGAGAGAATCAAATACCAGATCAAGAGTCCCTTTTGTCCTGTGAAGGAGAGTAATCCAGTGTCAATGAGACCAAACTGAAGGCTGAAAATAAGAATGATAACAATACCAAAGGTACAAATTCTACCTCAAAGTTAAATGCCGTGATATTATTATTATTTTGCAAAATATCTTCATGAATATTCTTATTTGACAGAGAGAACCTAGCAAGCTGTAAGTAGGGTAATAATACTATCAGAATTAGGGATGAGAGAAATATAGGGATTTTAATAATTTGGCCAAGGCCTTATAAATTGTTGGAACCATATCAGGGCTGGGGCATGGGTCTCGTACCATGACTGGTGCAGCATACCGCCTGCCCGTGCAACCAAGGCATCTTAGCTCAAGGGCTGCTATTGGTCCCACTTTACAGGCGAGCGAAACAAGGTTCAGCCACTTGCTTAAGTCACACAAGCGACACGTAGAAGTGCAGTGACACTGAGATTTGTTGACGTCACAGCCCAAGCTCATCACCACCGTGTGAAACTGCCTCTCTCATGTACTGCTCCTTGATGTATATAACACCTGTACTGTACCATATGTGAATTGTTGGTATTAAATAAACCATATGGAGATTTCTTTCTCTGTTCCAAGACTTCTGCTGCAGAGGCTGCTGTTCTATAGCTAAAGAAACCCCATCCTAGAATGTTTACTAACTAGTCCTTGGTCCTGCTGTCAAAACAGAAAGAAAGAGAGAAAGAGAGAATAACAAAAAGCCGAATGTGTCGGATCCTAATGGAACTTGGTTTACTGTTTAATTCAGCTTCAGGTGTGGGGCTGTCATGGAAATCTATTTGAAACTGCCCCTTGAATAAAAACCTAATGTACAAACCAAAGGGATGCTATAAAGCTAAACACGCTGAAAACCTGTTAATTTTCAGCAGTGTTTGAACTTCAGGGTTGGCTTCTGTTCCCAAGAACCTGACAGGATGCAGGGCTGTCTTCTTGCATTTCAATGTGTTTGCAGCTATTTTCTCTCTCCCTGTTGCAGAGGATGCACAATCAGGTATTAAGATGTGACAGGATGATGGAAATGAGAAAGTGAAGAAGGCACATGGGAAGGCAGTAATTAACTGGAATGCATATTTATCATAGTCTGTCATTGTTTACAAACAATATAATGATTCCTGACGGTGAAATTAAACTCCAGGCTTCCAGTTTGTGAAGTCAACCAAACAACCCCGGCAGGTGCAGATCAGCAGAAGGACTAACCAAGTAAGTGTTCTGATGTACAGGATAAAGCTGGAGACATCTCTCAAAAGCTGATTGATTGTTGAAGATTTGAATAATCTGTATATTGGGATGCCTTAAGCATTGATACAACCATGGCATAATGGGGGAAGAACTGGACTTAGAAACAGAAAAATTCTCCATCTAATACCCAGCCTAGACAAATCCTTTGCTTTCTGAGCCTCATTTTCCTCATCCGTAAGACAGGAATAAGGACATCTGTCTCATAGAGTCCCTGCTCTCCATCTCCGTTCCTAGAAGTCACCCCCATGAGTCATGTCTGGACTCTGTAATAACATCCTAACGGGCTTTCCTACCTCCATTCTTACTCACCTATAATCTCTTCTCTAGAGAGCAGCATGAGTAAGCTTGTAACAAAGATAAATTAGATCATGTAATTCCTCTGTTTAAACCATCCTTCTCATTGCCCTACACAACTCCCGAGTGTAGCCTTTGTAGTTCTTTACATTTTGGCCACTGTCTCTCTCTTCAACCTCGTTTTCTGCAGTTCTTCCTCTCTCACCATATTCAAGCCATGCATGTCTTCTTTCTGTTCCTTGCGTATTCTTATTCCTACTTCAAGACCTTTGCATCTGATGTTTCTTTTGCTTATAATGACTTCTACATGATCTTCACAGACTGGCTTCTTTTGGACAATAGGTTCCCGCTCAAACATCAACTTCTCTGGAGATGCCATCTGACCATTCTATCTGTTGATTACAACTCTCTCACCCAACTCACTCCATCATATTATCCTGTTTTATTTTCTTCAAAGCCCTCATCACTACCTGAAATTTTATCTTTTACTTGTTTAGTGTTTATCTTCCTTACTAGAATGTAAAATACCAGTGACCAGCTGTGTACCCATTGCCTAAGAGTGCAGTCAAATATTAGTTGAGTGTTGAGTGAATAAGTGCGAGGATCAAATGAGGTATAAAAAATGGAAATGGTTCTATAATCTATCAAGTGTTATACAAATACTAGGTTTCTTCATTTCTTCTCGCCTGTTAAGTCATGACTCTTCTCAAATCTTTGTCAAAATGGAACAAGCATAATTTTCAGCCAGGAACTCTTCCAAATGGGAACTTACTTTCCAGGAACTTACAATTTAA
The DNA here is from genome assembly GCF_964270905.1 of Leucopleurus acutus. Classification (NCBI taxonomy): domain Eukaryota; kingdom Metazoa; phylum Chordata; class Mammalia; order Artiodactyla; family Delphinidae; genus Leucopleurus; species Leucopleurus acutus. The sequence goes on along the minus strand of NC_139145.1, from coordinate 55,320,057 downwards.
TGAAAGACAAAATTAGCATGAAGAGTAAAATAAATTATTTTTATGAAAAAAATTGAAGATAGCCTATATTCATTTGCTAAGGTCAGTTTTTTTCTTTTGTACCATACCACCCCATGTAACTATATGGTTGCATATATGTCACATAGAATTATTGTATAGAATTAGAGGAGAAGCATGGAAAAAGGAAATTTGAAATAGTGTTGATGTGGGGAGAGAGCAAGATTTATCAATTTGGAATTTCTACAGGCCCATAAGAATTCTCAAATTTAACTAATTATCTTCATCCCACTGCCCTCTGCCCTTAGTCTCTTCCTTTTCCTGGCACCTTTTCATATATCTGTTGGCCATTTGTATGTCTTCTTTGGGGAAAAAATATCTACTCAGTTCCTCTGCCCATTTTAAAATCAGAGTGTTTGGTTGTTGTTCATTTTGTTTGTTTGTTTTACCTGTTAAGTTATATGAGTTTTTTAATAGTTTTTTGGATATTAACCCCTTATCAGATATATGATTTTCAGATATTTTCTCCCATTCTGTAGGTTGCTGTTTAATTTTGTTGGTTGGTTGTTTTGCTGTACAAAGTCTTTTTAGTTTGATGTAGTCCCACTTACTTTTTTGCTTTTGTTGCTTGAGCTTCTGGTTACACAACCCAGAAAAGTCATTGACAAGACCAATTGTCAAGGAACTTTTACCCTATGTTTTCTTCTAGGAGATTTACAGTTTCAGACCCTATGCTTAATACTTTAATCCATTTTGATTTAATGCAGCCTCTATCAAAATCCCAATGGCATTTTTCACAGAAATAGAAAAAAAAATCATAAAATTTATACAGAACCACAAAAGACCCTGAATAACCAAAGCAATCCTGGTTTTAAAAATAAATAAATAAACAAAGCTGGAGGCATCAAGACATCACAGTCCCTGAACTCAAATTATATTAAAAAGTAATAGTAATCAAAACAGTATGACAGGTATGGCACTTGCATAAAAATAGACACAGACCAATGCAACAGAATCAAGAGCCCAAAAATGAACCCTCATATGTATGGTCAACTAATTTGACAAGGGAGCCAAAAAAAAAAACCACAAAAACACAATGGGGAACGGATAGTCTCTTCAATAAATGGTGTTAAGAAAACTTTATAACCACTTGCAGGAGAATGAAATTGGACCTTTTTCTTCTACCACTCTTTTAGTTATCTTTTTTAAAAGCTCTTTCCTTTCTACAGTATTTTCCAAATGTTAACAATCGAGTGTGTTACTAAGGGTCTAATTATTAATGCAAAGGGAATAATATATTTAATAACCAGGGGCCAAGCAATGTAATATTCAAGAATCTCACAATCTAACTTCCCCGTGGTTATCACAGGGATCATATTTTCCATCCCCTTTGGTCTGGAAATCATTAGTGCTAATTTATGTTGCTAGCACTCCATTGCATTCATTGCTTATTGGATACATCTGTCAAACCACTTGAATATCTGTTTTAAGTGAATTAACCATAAAAGTAATGGTGGGATCCTCAATGAAAGATATTTCTCCCTATAAGAAGGGTGAGTTGGGCAATCTTATGAAGTTGTGCATTTGTTTGTCATTAATATGATTTAACAAAAAAGGCAAATCATATATAAAGGAGTAATAGTGAACTATCATCACAGTACATAATTTACCCCCTCTTTTAGGAATTCTTGTTGCCCTTAGAGCAACAAGACATGACCTGCTGGTCATGTATGGCAATCTTTGCTCCAGAGCCAAGAGGAGGAAAACTTCTCTTCATCATTCTGTTCATCAGCAGTGCTTTCCTAAATATTATAAGTTATGCGAATGGAATCAATTCTTTGGTAAATAGCCCATGAGAGTAGAAAGTAGAGACGTTGGTTAGGTAATATGAAGTTGGGCTGTGGGTAGACTGTCTATTGAAAGAAAAGCAGAAAAACGGGAGATTACCTATAAAGTATCTTTATTAAAAGTACCCTTTAAATATTTTACAACTGTGATTGATATGAACATTGTCAATTTGGGTATCAAAGTAATTATCTTTTTAAAAAAATATTCAGTGTGTATTGAATATATTCTAGGCACTGTTATCATGCTAGAGACAAATTCTCACCCTCCTACTGGAGCAGTATTGTTACTTCCAACATTTTCAGATGACAAAAACTGCTAGTCACCAGCAGAGTTGTGGCCTATTCCTGTTTCTTTGATGCCAAAGCCCAGTTTCTGAACCACTAGGCTTTACTACCTGCCTCACCATGGAAACTGTGGGATCAGACTGCCCGAGTCTGCATCACAGCTCGTCTCTTAAAGCCTTTTAGTTGCTTAACCTCTGTGTGCCTCAGTTCACTCTTCTGTAAAATGTGAATGACAGTAGAGCTCACTTCATAAGGATGCTGTAAATCTCAAATGAGATTCTGCAGGGAAAGTGCAGAATAGCACCTGGCATGTAGTAAACACTCAATTTAATGTTGTCTATTATTATTACATGATAGGAATATAGGCTCTGGCTATATGGGAAAATCCTAGATTAAAGCCATCTTTGTCCCATTTTGAAATCCTAATTAAAAGAAGAGTAATTAATCAGTGGCCAATTGGCAGAGATCCATGTTCAGTTGGAGTTGCTAAATTCTGTTAATCTTTCTTTTCTGTTTTCATCTGAAGACAGCCTGGTGAGAATAAGGTGCTCTTTTCATTTTATGAAAAGTGAAAGGGCAACTCCATTTCCTTCATTTCCTTTCATTGGCCTTCTTTTGGAACTTATAGTGAATGGAATGGTTAGGTCTCTGCCCAATAAGCTCCTTTCAAAAAGATATCATTTCACTGAAGCATCACGATATACTGATGAAACAGAAGTTAGTCTTGGAGTCATATCTACCAAATATCAAATCCTGGTGTCATCTTTTATTAGCTTTGTGACTCATGGGCAAATGAGTCAACAGTTATGAAATTCGGTTTCCTCATTAATGAAATGGGAATCCTATTAACCACAGAGCAGTGGTTCTCAACTAAAGGTGATTGTAGTTGTCGTGCCTGAGTGGCAGAGGTGCTACTGACAACTAGAGGGGAGAAACCAGGGATGCTGCTTCACAGCCTACAATGCACAGGACGGCCCCCGCAACAAAGAATTATTCAGCCCCAAACATCAGTCATACCGAGGTTGAGAAACTCTGCCTTCGTGTTGTTGCTAGAATAAAATAAAAATATTTGTAAAGCACTTAGACCACCTCTGACATGTGGTTGGAGCTCATAATTCATTAATGTCATTTGCAGGGAGTTACTAATGTGAGTTCCCAGGCTTCCTCTGTCAGGTCCAAGCATTGTGATAAACTCATTCACACGGAAGTGTCAGACTCATTCTTCCATCGAGGGTGTATGCAGTTTAAAAGCAGCCCTTTTAGATGCTGATTCTGAGTAAATCTCTATGATGAAACGTCAGCCTCCCTAGCGCCTGGGGAAGTTTGATCCCCATGCACCTCCTCTTTCCCCCAAGGAGGTGGGAATTCATCACCGTAACTATTTACCTCTTTTCACTGGTTTTGAAGATTCAATGAGATGATACAGGTAAAGTGTCCGGCACTGTGTACGGCATAGGGTAGGTGCAAGCGTAGGTCAGTGTTAGCATCACGTAGTGTCTGTCTGACTTTCTGTCTGTCTCTCTCCATTAGGCGTGTGGTCATATTAGAGGAATCTGCTTTCTCCGAATTGCTCTGCCCTGTGTTTATCTTCACTGTACTCAATAATGGACTCTTCCTGAGAGCTTTTTTCCCCCAGGTGATAGACTCTTCAGATACGAAAACCTCTCCACTTGGGTCTGATTTTGCCTGCATGGCTCTACACCCTCCCAGCTCTGTCCCTGGCAAGGTCTCAGACAGGCTCCAGACCTGGAGCTGGGCTTTGACACTATTGTTAGGACTCTTTCTCTCTCCTCATTGTAAACAAGCGTGCTCAGTGGCCTCTAAGGTCCCTTCCAGGTCTCGCACTCTGTGATTCTGTCTACGGTGAGTTCTGCGCTACATCCTGATTCGCTTTCTCACGGCTTTCTCACCCTCTGAAGTTTTCTGGTTAACTCCGACTTCAAAGCAGTTTATGACTTGTAAGTGTTCTAAGACAGTTATTTTATCTGTGATTCTCAACAAATTCCCAGGGTACTCTGGCTCGTGGACAACTGATCTGGGTTAATTTGGCTTTTTTTTCTTTTACCAGGAGAATCAATAGAAATTTATGTTTGCATTTACCCATAAGCCATATATTATTGTGTTTTGATTTTCCCCACTTTGAGGAGGTATCCTATATTGCTTGGTTGTTGAAAATTCATTAACAGTATTAGCAAATATTAAATCTTAATTAAATGGCAAAGGGCTTTTTTTCCTGTGCTAATTAAATGCATACTTCAAACACTGTTGATTGCTACCAGGGCAGCCTGGGTAGAACAGAAGACGGGTGGAGGGGCGTGACATACCCCACACATCAGGAATGTACCAGAGCTCTTCATCCTTCATTTAGTCATTTTCAGTTCTTTCCAGTGAACTCGGGGAAGGGAGCTGAGATTTCTTATATAAATATAATGATTTTTTAAAAACCTATGAAAACCCGGATTTTCAAGTTGTTCGATCAGGTGGTTACTTTGAAAAGTTACCAAAGGGATGGAAAAGTTACCACGGGGACTATCATGTCTTAAAGTCCACACTTTAACCCTTTTGGCCTATTAGTATTTTTAAATATCTCTAGTAGAAAATTCTCGTGATATTGAATAATATGTCCACCAAAAAGAGCAGAGGCTTTGCATTAAAAGAGACCTCGACTTGAATTCTTTTTTTTCTTATCAAAACCAGAAATTTATTTCTTAAGTTCTGGGGAATGGAAGTCTAAGATCAGGGTTCTTAATCTGCCACATGTAAACTCTGCAACTTTGGGTCAGATAATTGACCACTCTGAGCTACAGTTTTGTCTTCCACAAAAAGGAAAGAGAGTAACAACCCACCTGTAGAGTTACTGTGAAGGTTAGATTATGTAAAGTGCTAAGCACAATGCTAGGCACATAGGAGTCCTCAATAAATGATATCTATTATTATGCTAAGTTTCTGGTTTTGGAGGTACAACTATTGTTTTATTTATCGTTGGAATAACTATGTACAACAGGTGGCAGTATTGCCTTAGTATGTCTCTTGAGAGTGTTAGTCAAATTTGTTGGGACTAGTGTAGCAAAGAGGCTATGATTCCAGAAAAGAAACAAGTCACCAACAAAATAGCTTAGAAAACTAACAGTACTTGTTCTCTAAAGCACTGGCCAATATTAGTGGTAGAATTGTACAGGTGTTCAGAAGATGACAGAGGTAAACTAGACAGAAATTAAAGGTGTTAATATGAATTTGATTTAGTGTTCAAGACTTTTATTGTAAGTAACACAAAATTACCTTTCACTAGATTAAGTCAACAGAGAATTTCTTGGCTTGTAAAATTATAATGCCGGGAACGGGGCCAACTTGTGATACCACTAGATGTGGGGCTCTGTCTCTTTGTCAGCTTTGCCTGTCCTGCTTGGCTTCTTCATGTGTGAATATTCTCTCGAACTGGTAAGGAAAATAGCCAGTGAACTCACATCCTCCTGGTTTGGTACATCCCACATCATAAGGCAGATACTACCCATAAGTTCAAGTAAAACAGTCACAGTGGGGACTCCGATTCACCCAGCTTGGCTCACTTGACTGTGCCTGAATCGTCCACTACAGTTGGGAGATGGGAAGTTCACATTTGGTCCATGTGTCCTCCCCTTATGGCCAGACGTGGCACCATGGTTGACAGCCCCTTCAGGATGTGATAGGGAAGAGGCAGTTCCCTAAAGGAAAAGAAGGGTGGTTTTACTGGAAAAGGGGGACATGCAAACCCTGTAATAATTTCATATACATTTCATTCTAAGAGAGAAAACACTCTGAGATATTGATTGAGAGGAGTTGTAGCAGAACTTATTATTTGGGGGACTTGTTCAAGTTTATGAAAATTGGTGAAGAAAAATATAAAAGCATGTCCCAAGACTGGGTGGGAAGAGAGATCAGATGGGCCACAGAACTCCCTATGAAATAGGCAAATAAGGACTTTGGGGACAGGAGTAATTCAGAATGATCTTAGCTGAAAAATGCTGAGACTTAAAAGGAGGAAATACAGTAAAGAGGAGGAAAGCAAGAGAAGGACAAAAGGCCCTGGAGAATGTGAAATAAATGTGTCATCAAGGAGCACTTGAAAGAGCAAGGCAGTAGACCAGAAAGTTAAAGTTCAGGATTACAGCCTTATGCACATGATCGCATTGCTTTATTTAGAGAGACACCTCACAGGTGAAAAGCCTGAGCTAGGAGGGTGTCTGAGCATCACCAAAGTGGAAAATTATGTGACTAGAGACCATAGTTGAGTGGTTAAGAAAGTTCATTTTTACTGAAGTTGTATAATGCCTTTGGGAATTTTTGGATATTAATAAATAATTATGAGTGATGATCAATTAGAAAATCTGTATATACAGTTATTCAGTTCTGGATGGATTTTGCCGTTATCTCTATTGATCAGCATGTTTTATGTTTTTGCCACATGCATATAAATGTCCAGTGATATGCCTAAATGTTTTCCGTTTTGCAGGTCAGTTTTTTCTATCTTTCTTTTTTTCTTTTGGTGGAAGGTTTACTGCCTCTCACAAACACTGTAAACCAAAAATTACTTTCTGTACACATCATCCATTTCCTCTCCCGTTCATTTTCATGCAGATATTTCCTGCTGCCCTGATAGCCTAGCGTTTATGTACCCTGGAGTGTGCATTAGAATTCAGAAGAGGACAAACCCAGGCTTTAACACAGGAAAACGGACATTAAACCAACCTAGAAACACATCCATAGTTACACATTGTGGTGGTGTGATAGAAACAGGTTGGAAGTTAGGACTGGCTTAAATTGGGTTGGGGGATGAATAGGTAAGGCGCTCTGAGAAAGGGATGGACAAAAAAGTGCTGAACAGGTGAAAGTCAGAAGAATAAGTTGCTGGTAGAGGGATGATCAGATGCAAAACACTTAATAAGGTAAAAGAAAGGGCAGCTGGGCAGAAACTGAACTGAGATGATGTTTTTTATATTTATTCATTATTTATTTATTTATTTTTGGCTGTGTTGGGTCTTCATTTCTGTGCGAGGGCTTTCTCCAGTTGCGGCGAGCGGGGTGCCACTCTTCATCGTGGTGCGCAGGCCTCTCACTGTCGCGGCCTCTCTTCTTGCGGAGCACAGGCTCCAGACACGCAGGCTCAGTAGTTGTGGCTCACGGGCCCAGTTGCTCCTCAGCATGTGGGATCCTCCCAGACCAGGGCTCAAACCCGTGTCCCCTGCATCAGCAGGCAGACTCTCAACCACTGCGCCACCAGGGAAGCCCAAGATGGTGGTTCTTACTTCCATTCCCTAACTCCTCCATTTGCAGTCATGGTCCAGCAGGTCGAGAGCTGTGTCTTTCTTTTCTGTTGCATCCCTGGTGGGGTCTGTGTGCTGTTATTAAGCTGTTGTCTCTCGGCTTCAAACCCACCCCTCTCTACTGTGCTGTCTGACGCTGAGGCTGGGATTCAGCTAACCACCCTCTTCATTGGCCAAGCTGGCTTCCTGTTAGATTCTGTCTGTAGGGGCCGCTAGAGGAAGACCGTAATAACAGGGGGAGAGGAAGGACTCCTTATTTGCTTCCTGCTCATCAGAATCAACTCAGCTTTTATCTACCCCAGAAACAGTTGGTTCCACTTCTCTTTTTTTTTTTCTGTAATCCCCAGAGCCAGTCTCCTTCAGAGATACCAGGACCAGCAGTCATGGTGCCCTCCTCACGTGCCTGGGTCTCACCTCCCATAGGATGCCTTTTGCCAGCATCTAGGTTCTAGTAACCCCCTCTCTTTTATTTGTCTCCCCAGCCCTAAGGGTGGTATCTGCCTCTTGCAGTCACTCTCTTTGACTCCTCCAACATCTGTTTAACCAATTCCTTATATTAAATTCTCCCTGTTCAGATAACAGGTAGAACGTCTGTTTTCCTGACTGGCCCTGGTAGATGCATGGGTGGTTTAACTGTCTGCTATTGCCCAAACTTGCCATGTCTTAATGAGGATCCCCAGCTGGGTCCCTTCAAGGCCAAATGTCCCTGAGTGGAAAAGGTCAACCACAAGCAAGAAATGATGATTGTCAAGCTGGAAGATGTATTTTTCTCAGATGGAAAAGGCACGGTCTGCCTATTCCCAACCTCCACTATGCAATATCTTTTCCAAGGTTAGCAGAATTATAAAAACATCAATTTGGGCATTATTGCCTTTTCATCTGGGACACCGAGAAAGTGTGTCAGCAGCCTTGATAAATTAAATCTGACCACCTAGCTCCCAGACTGGCAGGTTCCTACATCATTGACAGAGAAGACAGGGGAAAGCAGTGTTCCCAGTTGTTGCTGTAAATGATGTGCATTGTGTTCACAACCGTTATTAGCAGGTGGAGAATTTGAAGTGTGGGTAGATTGCAGAGCTGCCTCTTTTAAAAATGCGTAAGCACTTTGTGAGTTTTCTAAGTCGTGCTTCCCTCAGTCTGGTTTGAATTTTTCATAGGGGAGAAAGATTCTGTTGTCTTTCCTCTTTTATTCGTTCTTTGTCAGTATGGACTTAGGGCTACAGTGGAAAGGGACCGAGTGTAATCATATAATTTTCTTGACTGGTCCTCAATTTTTCCAAGTTGTAAAATGTTGGAAGATTCAGTGTTTAAGGACTTGAGGCTATTGAGTTTCCTGCTGCTTACCATTTAATCCAAACTACAAATTTCCCTGGGCTCTGGGTTTAAATTTATTTGATGTGTACTAAAGTACATTTTTATCCTGGAAGACTCATCCATTTGTGAAATTCTAAGCACTGCACTTTGAAGGAACCTTCCTTCCAAAATGATCCCCTGGTCATATACTGTGTTCCTCTCCAGTCCCAAATAGAGTCAGACATTATGAAATGCTCGGTGTACATTTTCCTGACGAGTCCAATTATAGCATAAGTGTTCTTCCCAACATGATGCTCCAGCCAGACCTAAGAATTGGTTTTATAGCGTGTTAGTGGAAACCTAATCATCATATCTAACAAGCTCCTGATCTTTTTCGTTTATGTAGATCACTGTCTGGCTTCTGGTAGAACAAATGTGGAACGTGTACACTGATTGAAATGCGTATTGGATGCCACAAACCGTGAAACATCTTTACCTTCATTAACTATCTCATTTAATTTTCCTAAAACCCTTATGAGGAAGATACTATTACTAGCCTTATTTTTCAGATGAGGAAACTGAGGCTCAGAGAGGTAAAGTAATTGATCCAAGCTGACATATTTCGGGGCCTGACTCTGGAGCCTGACATCTGTCTGCTACATTATCAACTTGATATAATTCAACACATGTGTCTGGCTCATTCATTTAATCGTCAAACATTTATCAAACCTCTATTATGTGCCAGGCAGCAAAAATGAAATCCAGCAAATTCAGCAATGGTTTATTTAAAAATAAGGAAGAGCTATTAGGCTCTTTGACCAGCAACTAGTTAATACACCCCTCGAAAGGCAGTGGAGGTTTTGCTTTTTTAATATCAATAAATCAGACTTTTCTGGCAATGAAATGGCTTTCTCCCTCTATCTGACTAATCAATTGTAACCTATTTTCTCCTCAAATGGAGAGATTTATTCCAGCCAGCATTGAAACCTCAGCAAATTGAGAGCAAAAGTATGTTGCAACCTGAAGTACCAGAGTATTTAGGAGATCATATTTTGCTGTAATTGGGCGGATTCTAGAATACCTAGAGTTACAGAACATACCTTTCATAGATGTATTTACACTTTCCAGAACAGGTGAGTACATGTCAGTGGGACTGCAAGGACGAAAGGGTTTTCTGTGTTCTGGTTTGTAACCTACGTCCGCTGTGGTTAAATTCTCGGGAAGGGGGTGATCCGCCAGACAGTGCTACCAAAAAAGAAACAGCGTGGTTCTCTTCTCACGTTTGATTATTTTTCTTTTCTTTTTTTTTTTTTTTTGCGGTACACGGGCCTCTCACTGTTGTGGCATCTCCCCTTGTGGAGCACAGGCTCCGGATGCGCAGGCTCAGTGGCCATGGCTCACGGGTCCAGCCGCTCCATGGCATGTGGGATCTTCCCGGACTGGGGCACGAACCCGTGTCCCCTGCATCGGCAGGTGGACTCTCAACCACTGCGCCACCAGGGAAGCCCTGATTATTTTTTAAATTTCATAATGACTCTTCACGAAGCACCTCCAGCTAGACTGTGTTATTCTTCCTTGATTTCAACCTAAGATGTAGACTTCAGAAGCCATCTTACGAATTATCTTTCCAAAATAGTAAAACATTCAGACGTGCTCATTAAATATTGAAACGTGGTAGTATGACAAGCTCCACTAAAATTAATTTGTTTCATTTCCCTTTAATAGTGATAGCGCCTAGAATAAGTGGAAAGTAATACTTCTGTTTGCCTAGAAGCTGGTGGATCCCAGCTGACATTTAAATCCGTGATCATCCTGGCAGTCCAGGGAGGAAATAATGCATCTGTGCCAGGTTCTTGGCTTGGACAGATCTTGGAGGGCTGCGTGCAGTTTTCCACATGAATACACAGGACTCCCTCGCATGATGGTGTTTGCGTTGTTAAAATGCCTTTTAGAAAAGCCTCAGGTTTCCCTCCAAGTCCACTGAATGGAATGACTTTCAGGGGAAGGTAACTGCTGGGCAGAGAAACACAGGCTTGTATTTCGACCGGTACAGCAGGTTTTATGGCCAAAATATTTTGTCGTCTTGTTTTAAGGTAATAGGAGTACTCCAGCACATCTCCTTCTTCTTCTCCTTTCTGTCTTTCTCCTGTTCCCCTTCTTTCTTTTTTTTAAGGCTAAGTTCAATTTCTGAACTTTTCTCAAAAAATAAAAAATAAAACTAGATCAACTCTGGGTTGAGGTGATTACTTTTCCTTGGTCCAATTAGCTGGAGCCATTTTTCCATCGAGTCATATTAGTATAGGGATGGTCAGGTTTGGAGAGGCAGAGACAAAGTCTGCCTTCTGAAGGAGAAAAAACATTCACCTCAGAGCCTGGGCTGGCAGACAGAAAGCATTTTCTGTTGCTGCTATTTTCTGTTACCAGCTGGCACGTGTTGAACAGTTTCTCTGTTGCACGGAAGAGATTTGTTTGTAATAGCCTGAGATAACTAGGACATTACTGCTGTGGTGATTCCTTTTAGCTAATGGGATTGTTGCCTTTCGTTTAATGGGTATGTAAGTACATGAATACTCAGTCACATTTTAAAAAGTGGTTCAGAAGAGCAGGTATACGTGAGAGAGACTTTTGAAATTGTGCTTTACAGGGACTTTTTTTTTTTTTTACTATCTCAGGGGAAAAATGTATAAATTGCTATAAATATTTAAATCATTTAGCTATGTAGAAGGCAGGCATTGTAAAAGACGGCAGGATATAACTTTCCTAATGGTTTCCATTCTAGGGTTCCTCTACTTTGACCACATTAGAAATGACAATAAAGTGAGATCTTATTATCATGTGACTTATTATTTATGAGTATAAGATATAGTGCAAATCAAAACTAGGTCTCCTTTAAAACGTATAAACGTACCACATTATCCTTGTCCTCAATATTAGCATTATAAAGGGGATTGATTTCCTTTTTTTTTTTTTTTTTCTGCGGTACACAGGCCTCTCACTGTTGTGGCCTCTCCTGTTGCAGAGCACAGGCTCCGGACGTGCAGGCTCAGCAGCCATGGCTCACGGGCCCAGCCGCTCCGCGGCATGCGGGACGCGGGATCCTCCCGGACCGGGGCACGAACCCGTGTCCCCTGCATTGGCAGGCAGACTCTCAACCACTGCGCCACCAGGGAAGCCCTGATTTCCCTTTTTTTTTTATGGCTTAAGTGCAATGAACTATATGAAGTACCCAGTGTATAACATATGATCAGTAAACAATATTAAGTTCATGACTCCTTTGAACACTGTTCAAAGGGTGGAAGGCTGGGAGCAGTGACTTATGTTTAGGAAATTGCTTTGTGCCATAATTGTGGATTTCCTAGTTTAGGGAGCCACCAACTGAGTATCTGAAAAGTGGCTCTGCCTCCAAATAGCTCAACGCAATGCTATGAATCAAGACTTAGGGAAATAGGGAGAGAGGAATTCACACTGGCTTAAATATATTGTAGTGGGTCATATAAGTGAAGGCTCATTGACAGGTCTGGCTTCAGGTATGGCTGGATCCAGGTATTTAAATGTTATTATTAGGATAGTATTTTAATGAATTTCTACACTGTGACTTGAGCTATTTTCTGGGAGGACAACAAGGAACATTTCACCTTGTCCACCTCAGGGTGCTCACGGTATAGTAGCTGAGATGCCTAAGGTAGAAAAGAACTATAACAAAATATGATATGTGCAATAATAGATGCATTTACAAAAGTAGACCATAACTCAGAGGAAAAATTTAACAACTACTTCTGAGGATAGGTAAACAAGGATTCAGAGAAAATTGAAAATCAAAACAATTGAAAATTGTTTTGAAAGAGAAGCAGGAATTTTACAGACAGCCTTGGTTATAGTATTTGGGAGACCTGTATTCAAATCCCAGCCCTGCCATTTACAGATAGTGCAAACTACAACAAGTTTCTTAAATTCCCAGGGTCTTAGTTTCCTTGTATGGAAACTGGGAGTGGAGCTACTGATTTCTTCGAATTATCATGAGGACCCGGTGAATTGATGCATGCACAGAGCTTACATGGGGGCCAGCACAAAGTAAGCCCTCCCTGACTGGTAGCTGTCATTCCACTCTTCTAGACTCCCCCTATTTACCTGACTGCAATAACATGGGGCATTGGATTAGGGTTTAACATCAGCCACAGTAAAATCAGCGAGCATTTATTGAGCGCTTACTGCATGCCACACATTGCATTAAGAATTTCACTTGCCTTGTCTAAATCCACCCTACAACTCTTGGAAGTGGGGAAATTATTATCCTCATCTCACATATAAGGAAACTGAAGCTTTGAGAATTTAAGGGATATGCCAACGTAGCAAGGTTAGTGATGGTATAGCTGAGTAACTGTCTGACTCCAGTGCCCATGGGCTGAAGCATTATACTATATTTCTTGTCATGCACACGCCATCATTAACTTGCTTCGCTCGATGAACTTGGCTGCTGGGTACTGCTGTTGCAGCCCATTCCGTGTGCCATCCCATTTCTTCTAAAGACATGGTTGTGGATGCTCGTGTGTGTGTGTGTGTGTGTGTGTGTTCACATGCTGTGTTGTTACTCCGCACTGAGCTGCCTGGCATTCATCCCTTGGGTCCTGTGCTTCCTTGCAGGTGAGCCATCTAGGTGGTCATCCTCGCACTGTGATTGCTGCTGCAAGAACGGCAAGGGTGACAAAGAAGGAGAGAGTGGCACCTCTTGCAATGACCTCTCCAGCTCCAGCTGCGACAGCCAGTCTGAGGCCAGCTCTCCCCAGGAGACAGTCATCTGTGGGCCTGTGACGCGCCAGACCAACATCCAGACTCTGGACCGTCCCATCAAGAAGGGCCCCGTCCAACTGATCCAGCAGTCAGAGATGCGACGGAAAAGTGATCTGCTCCGGACTCTGACTTCGGGCTCCAGGGAGTCGAACGTGAGCAGCAAAAAAAAACCTGTTAAGGAAAAGCTCTCAATTGAGGAAGAGCTGGAGAAATGCATCCAGGATTTCCTGAAGATCAAAATCCCAGAGAGGTTCCCTGAGCGAAAACATCCGTGGCAATCTGAACTTTTGCGGAAGTATCATCTATAGTGGAGGGCGGGGGAGGTGGGAGAAGAAACAGATCGTGTCACCATTTTGAAGTAAACCTCCTAAAAGAAATTCATATCTGAAAAGAAAAACAATAACTAACAATACACGTTTGTTAGAATACAGTAGCCCATTGATATACTACTGCCTGTTTACCTAGTTCACCTTAACATGTCAATCCACAGGGTAGATTTCTTTCCAGATGTGGAAGTATAAGAATCTCTCTCTCTTCTTTTTGTTCTTTATTTGTTTGTTAACTGGGTCCCGTGTGCTGAGTATCCTACGTATAATGAGAGCCAGCTACATAAGTATAGCTGAGAGGCCTTGGGAATCATTTATCCCAAACTGGGTTTTGCTCTCCTCTTCTACCTCCCTCCTTTGAATGAGAATATGGTAGAGATCTGACCCATTGCCATAGGTCTGAATTTTTAAATTTTCCTTTTCCCTTTTGTTTATGGGGTAAGGGAGGAATGGCAGATTTATATGACTTTTCACTCAAATCGATTATGTGCCAGTTTATATTGACTCCGTATGCATGAGTATTTGTGCAACACAAGCCCAACAAAGTGTGTATATACACACAGTGCACATGAGCCCAGGGCCTGGGCATCCTAAGAGGTGTGCTTCCGCTCCCAGCAGCACCCTCTTAGAGTCCTTCAGACACAGGAGCCTCTGCTCTTATCTTAAAACCCTTCTGGGAAGATTTCCCAACCTCTCTTGGCAACACTTCCTAACATCAGAGAACCTTCATCATCAACAAATTACCTTCCTTATTTCAAAATTAACACCCTCAGGCTCCATTTTACTGCGTTGCTCTTTCTCCGCACTAGGAGAAGGTGAGAAGAGCTAGTCACATATTCTTTGTGTTTTTTTTAAAAAAACAAAACATCCCTAATCCACAAAAATGACTGCAAAACGACCCCATGTGCAGCCTTCTCTACCCTGAGCTGAATTACCTTCCTTCTCGCAGTGTTTTCAGAGTCCTTACTGCCCACATTTTCATCGTGTGGCCTTTTCACGTAATCCACATTGAGTTCTCTGCATTCCCGTGTAGCTGTGGAAGTAAGAAAAACACACAGCACCTGGATGAGTGTCCAGCCTTTTGTTTTAAGAGGAAATTGTATTCCACACCCCTCCTAGTAATGTCTCATAACTTGTTCAAATGGCAGTGCTTCACTGTTACTTCCTTATATCCAGTTTCTTTTTTTTGCCTTTGGGATCTGGGATTTGGCTGTGTCCATACTAGGATTTGGCTGTCGTTTCTGTGATGTCTGTGAACAACGCAGCTAGATAACTGAAGCTCTGAAATTAAGACTTTGGCTTTCTGAACTGTCTTTCTTGATTATATCCTTCACCTATATAGACACAGCCAAAAAGATACTGTTAACAGCCATCCATCCACGTGACTCTGTATTCTATTAACGTACCAATAGTTTTCTCATAGACTTGTGGTAAGTGAAGATTAAAGGGCAAGGTTTTACTTTCAGCATTCCTTGTGCATTTCAGTGGGAACTGAAAATATAATTTGTCCATCATTAATTGTGTGCCAAGCAGTACTAATTTTTTTTTTTTAGTGTGTGTGTGTGTGTGTGTGTGTGTGTGTGTGTGTGTATGTGTATCACAGGTAATAAAGGCAACTGGATGATGTTTGTAGGAGGGAAACATAATGACCAATTGCTCCTTTTTGAAATCTTTCACTGATGCACATTTATCATATAAGAGGTCTGTCTTGATCCTGTTACTATTGCCCATTAGTATATGGATATCTTTCTGAATTTTTATTAATTCTTACACCTGGGCAACAGACTCAGCCAATGTTTTCTTGTCCTAATGGTTCGAATGGACTTTACAGTTTTGCTGAAGTGGAAAAGAAAGGTCATTTGGGGAGCTGAGTTGTCAAGAGAATTATAATTATGAGTTTAAGTGGTGTTCTTTTTTGCAGTAGTATATTAGCAGACGTTTAATCTTAACTACAACCTAGCTTTGTACAGCCTACCCGTATGTCTTCATTCTTTTCAGTGTTTCTTTATACCACATCAAAATATCATATTAATAATAGAAGATTCTGCAAAGGATCATAGAACTTAATGGGCCAAGAAGTTGAATTTGGTGAAAATATCCCCAAACTCACTTTGGTCAAATGATTCTTATGGTCCTACTGGAAGTTCTGTCAAAGAGTTGGGGGTCTAACTAAAATGGCCAAAGTCCCAACTTTCTTAAATTCCAGACCTGATTGTCATGCCTTCAAGATAGAAACACACTAATAAGAATTAGAGAACTAGTAAGATGACAGTCAACACACTACTCCTACTACGTACTTTAAATAGGAAATTAAACACTGCAAAAGAAAATGTTCATGGCATTATTTCTCTGTTCTTTGACCTGTCATGAATTTGTTTCTGTTTAGGCTGTCCTTATACCCCCAGTGAACAAAACCAGTGGTGGCAAGTCTGTTTAAAACAACAGTAACATTTTAAATCTGAGTCAGCTCTAGACTGACACTCACACCAAATAGTCCAAGTAGCTGAAACAACAACATGGTGTTCATTTGTGTGGTTGTTGGTGTGGAGATGACGGTAGACCTGATCAGTAAAAGGCTCTGCAGAGGCACCGAGTCCATGGACATCTTCAGTCCTAGTTCAGGTGGAGTTCAAGTGAGGTCTGTGTGGCCTGCAACGTTGGAGATGAGTTCTGGGTAAGTGAGTTAGAAGATGAAATGCTGTAGTGGCCCTGCACCATGAATCAGGCCCATTTTCCTGAACTAAAAATAGTTAGAAGAACTTTTAGTTCCTTTCCGGACAGAACAATATATATGGCTCGCTTCTTGAATATTGGTTATGACAAGGGCTGATATGAAGAGACTAGTAGCATCAAATAGGTCAAATGAATAACGAATCATATGTGCAGAGCCCCTACTCAGGTAGCCTCCTAGAAAATTCTGCAATGCTGAAATCCATTGAGCTTGGGGAGGTCATTCTCTATGGTACATGGGTCTTCTGAAGGCAGAACTATATTTAAAATAATGTCCCCCTACCCACTGTCAAAAAGGGAGTGATCTGTGTTTAGCAGGAAAGGGGGAAGACAGGAAAATAAAACTGTTGAGTCATTGTGGTGGTGTGCTCTCCCTCCCCCTGCTAAGAAAAAAATTGCCCTGAGATATGGCTATAAAACATCAAAGTGAAGTGGTTTCCAAAAGTTGCAGTGATGTTATCCTTTGTAATTGTAGGCACAGTTACCTTCCTGGAAATACATGCATGATGAATTATATTAAAAGGGGAACAATTCACAAACCGTAAGTGTTCCCTTTGTTCTTTATTCCTCCATAGCTATGTCTACCCCCAACCAATTCATTTGCAGGAGTTACATCTATCAAAGGGGAGCTAACAAGGATTTTTTCACTTTTCCATTGGCCTTGTTTGGGGCACCTTTATCCATAGGCACAGACCAGATGTGTATTGTTCATTTGGGGTCCTCTTAGTTCCCACTGTTTGTGCTTCTGGATTACTTTTGCTTCTCTGATTATCCTTTCTGATTCCTTTAGATTTAGATTCCTTTCTGATTATCCTTTGTCTGTGCCAAGCAAAACATGCTCCAGTGAGACAAAGAAAAGGCATATATGGTGTTTTGCAAAATTGCTTGACCCTAACTCCCAAAATGGGAAACAAACTTTGATTCTCATATATTTTTCTCTGTTACAGTTTCAAAGTTCCAACTTTGTATTTATAGTGTCTCAATCCAGAACACTTAAGTGCTGGTATTTTCTGCCATGAGCTATCATAACGTGCAACTTGACTTGTCTTGGTCTTCTGGAGGATATTTCCTAGATTTAAAACTCTGTGAGCTTTTAGGAAGAATCGTTTGTCACCTTCATGTGACATGGCAATTTTCAAAGGAAAAATGATGGGAGTTATTTTTTCCCCCATGACTCTGTGGCAGATGAATGTTTTTGCCAATCTGCATGCTGGGTTATACGTTTAGCGTGGGCCGTTTCTCTCTTAATGTCTTGGTACTGTTGGCATCTTGCAATCTTGATGGCCCACTGTTCCAATTTATTTATTTTCTTTTATATTGTCAAAATAACACAAGAGAGAAAGAATCAGAGTGAGCCTTCTGTATTCTGAGGTAATATGGAGTTAGATGTCGTTTGAACAGGACTGTACAATGATTAATATCTGCAGAGAAATTAGACCAAATGAAACCTGCTGAAATGGGTTTGATTTATATTACCTTCATCATTCTGATTTTAGAAGAAATGGTTATTGCTCTCCACCCCTGATGAAAGAAAAGAGTGTTTGTTAAACTTTAATAATCACAGCTTTGTGATGCAAGCACAAAGCTTATTTGTTTGGAATGTCTGTTTTTCTCATCTTGCCATATACATTGGAATGGAGATTCTTCCCCTAGTGACCTCCACTGCAGAAGTTTTGGCAGTGTTTCCAATACTCAGCGTGCATAAAATCATTTGCAGCACTTGCGTAAAAATGCAGATTCCTTGACCCTAACCCCAGAAAGTCTGACTCAGAAACTTCAAGCGGGGCCAAGGAATCTGCATTTTGGGCTATCATCCTTAATGGTTTTGATGAGATGGTCTGTGGACCTTCCTTTAAGAAACTCTGCTCTTTAAGGACTCTGCAGAGGTGAACATTTCTCTCACTTCCTAGTGACGCTTCCTCTCACTTTCTTTCCACTACAAATGAGTCAAAGCATGCATGATTCATTATCTTAAGAAAAAAGACCCAAAGAACATTCTAGGACTAGGGCAGAGCAGATCTCCATAATTTGTTTGCCCTTTCATCTGCCTGTCAATCATAACATTTTCTTCCTTTCGTGTATGTTTGATGTTTGTGCCTTTGTTTTTTTTTTCCAAACTGAAAACCTACACCAATATAGTTTTATGACTGGGTAGATGGGAGCACATCTCTAAGTGAGATGTGTCCTAATGATACCCAACAAGGAACAAAAATAATGACCTTTTCCAAAGTAAGTTGTTCATTTCTAGGCCCTTTTACAGTTTGAGTCAGAGGAACCTTCGAGTGATCCATAATGTAATGATGTGTGTGGCCCCAAAGGGGGTTCCAGTAACTGCACATACAAGCCATCAAAATGAATATGGAATGTTTAGTGAATTTAGCTCTACTTCACGGATGAAATCCTGAGTCATTGTATTGCTAAGTGTGTCCAGTTTGATTCAAGCAGGACTAGGAAGTTCTCAGAGTTGAAGACCCTGAACCCCAACATTAACTAAAAACTTCAAGCCAAATCCATGGGGGAGAATAAATTTTTTAAAAAGAAATAAGGAGTGTTTTCAAAATTCCATTTGTAAGGACATGAAATTCTCTGATTTTCCAGTCGCTCTGACTAGGAGAGGTGGCCGTACTATGATTATTCAGAAAGAAAAAAAATTTGGAGGTTTCAACGACCCAGTTGGTTCTATCCATGTAACACAGTAACTGGAGATGTACCAGATTCCCACATGCAACGGGAAATAGAGAATAGATGGCTTAAATTCATGCTTGTCATGATATTAGTTAATATTTAAGTAAAAACTACTATGAAAGGAAAGTGAAGAGTGCTTAATGAAACGAATGCACTTTTTGCCACTAATTAAGATTATTTGGCCAAGAATTTTTTTTAAATCTTAAATTTGATTCAGTTTCTTTTCCCTCCTTTACTTCCCAAGGGAAGTTTACTTCTCTTTATTCCCTAGCTTCCTAACCTTTAAAAAAATGTTCTTCTTGTTTGTGAACAAATTGTGTTGTTTATTCGATAAAGAATTTTTAGTTCCTAGACTGTCATCTTTGCTTTATTTAGGGAATTTACTTTGAAAAGCCTGAAGAAAAATGTGTCCCAGTCCAGTGACTATCAAGGGGTTTTTCCTGGGGGAGGGAGGAGGTGATTTTCCTGTTAATCAGCCTTCTAAAAGCGCTTACACGCCAACTGGAGGATTAAGTCTCCTCTCTCCAGCGACCTCTTCCATCTTGTCAGTTTATTCTTAGAATTGACCTTTAGCTAATTTACCTGCACTTGCACAATAAAAATCAACATAACTGCAGGCTCTCTTATTGCTGTTGTTGGCTGCATCCACCACAAATGGAAGAGGATTGATGCGCAACTAAGTAGTGGAGGAGAACTGCTTTATAATTGTGTGTGTGTGTGTATGTGTCTCTGCATACACATACATGTGCAATTTTTAGGTCAGTGTTGGGTCGGTGGCTAGTGCCCATGGTAACGCTATCCAAGTTCAGGGAAAAAGTCTTTGGTCACAAAGTTTAACAGCTTTTCATTCAGCACAGTTGTTTGTCAATACTTGAGAAGGTTGAGTAAAGCTGGTCTCCTGATACAAAATTCAAACGTTACAGATTTCTGGATGAAAATCAAACTCATTTTCATTTATATAGTCACTAGTGACATCATACTGAAAGAAAAGAAAAAAAAAGGAAAGAAAAAGGAAGCCTTGAAAGCTAAACTATGCATAGAATTCACATTGATCACTAGCAGTTTTTCTCAACTACAGCCAGTGGTCAGTGGTTTTTCTTACATGTGAGAGACAGAAACACTTTCAGGAAAGGCTCTGATTTGCGTGCGTTATGTGCATGTAAGGCAGTGACTCTCATCCAGGCGTGATTTTGCACCCCAGGGGGCTTTTGGCAATGCCTGGGAATATTTTTGATTGTTGTGGCTTGAGAGGTGCTACTGGCGTCCAGTGAGTAAAAACCAGGGATGCCGCGAAACATCCCACCATGTGCAAGACAGCCCTCGCAACAAAGAGTCATCCAACCCCAAATGTCAACAGTGCTGAGGTTGTGAAACCCTGAGTTAAGGGTTGGCTCGGATTTTCCAAGGCATTCTTAACCACGTAGAGAAAGACTTCTGGGCCAAGGGATAGGATGAAATGAATGATAATAATTTGTACCACCTGAAATCTGCGTAGGGTTTATTTATTACCCCTTTATACAGATGTGACTGCTGAGATTTAGAGACAAATAGGTCATTTTTTCCCAGGGTTCCAGTAGTGATGAAGCAGGCCTATGGTCTAACTCTGTCTTCTACTTAAATCTTTTTCTGCCTCAGAAAAATGATACTTCAGTGAAGTTATCAACCTTCAAACAGCTAAATGCGTTTGTTGTGAAGCACTTTGGGAGCATTCTGAGTTTGTGTGACCCGATTAAGGATGCTTTTCAACAGTAGAGAGCGAGGTGCTCTCAGAAAGGAAACAGGAAAGCGGGGGCAAGAGTGCTTAGAACAGGCCAACAATTCCACCTTTAACTGCTCGTTGTGTACTTTGTTTCTTTGGGTCGAACATCCTCACTAAAGATGATATCTAGGTCTTGGAAAATATGATCCTCAGACCCACACAGATGACCCCCATGCGCACATTTTCAGAGCTATGACAAGTCTAAGCAAGGCCCTGGCTACCGAGCCTCATTATTTCATTTACTTGTACTGACCTCATTAGAACACAAAACAGGTTTGTATCTTAAATAATTTGGCATTTTTCTTTTCATTTATCACACCAACATCACAGTGATAGAGTAAAGGTCCAATCATTCTACCTCCATTTCGTACAAGGGAAACTGAAGACCCAGAGAGTTGAAGTCAGACATTCATCTATTCATTTGTTCATGCATTCACTCAGCAGGTATTTGTTTAGTGCATACCGTGTACAGGTCACCGTGATGAGCATTATAATCTACTAGGGAATCGAACTTGGGATACAGAACTTGAATTCAGATCAAGTTCGCATCCTAGGCTAACAGTATTTTTGTATGTAACTCTGATCAACGTTCTAGATTTATGGTTTAAATTTTTTTTAATTTATTTATTTTATTTATTTATATTTGGCTGTGTTGGGTCTTTGTTGCGGTGAGTGGGCTTCTCATTGTGGTGGCTTCTCCTGTTGCAGAGCATGGGCTCTAGGCATGTGGGCTTCAGTAGTTGTGTCATGCAGGCTCAGTAGTTGTGGCTCACAGACTCAGTAGTTGTGGCTCACTGGCTCTAGAACATAGGCTCAGTAATTGTGGCACACGGGCTTAGTTGCTCCACGGCATGTGGGATCCTCCCGGACCAGGGCCCGAACCCGTGTCCCCTGCATTGGCAGGCGGACTCTCAACCACTGCGCCACCAGGGAAGCCCTATGGTTTAAATTTTAAGTTATAAACAATGTAGACTATGAACTCGTTATGCGCTAGAAACTCTACTAGGTGTTTTCTATGCCTTATTTAATCCTAGAATAACGTAATGAGGTAGATCTTGTTACTCTCCTCTTTTTCACAGATGAGGTCAGTGAGACTCAGAAAGGTAAGGTAGCACCTAGCCTGACGACGGCAGAGACAGATTTTCATCTGGGTTTATTAGACTCCCAAGGCTGACAGCTTCACCACCTCGTGACATAAGCTCTTCTCTGTTTTCTGGATTTCACCTTTTTATAGTTTCTTCTGCTCTAAACAAAAGGTAGCCAGGATGATTCCGGCCTGACATCCTTCCTGCAAGTTGTTCGCTATTTTGAGTTGCAAGTTCCACTGGACATGCATATCCCTAGGAGATCAAGGAAAAAAAGATTTGGGGGGTACCACAGACTGTACTTAATGGTAAAAGCCCTATCAGGGGGCTTTGTTGTAGAACAGGTATCTAGTGCGTACTGAGCCCTATGAAACCCACAGTGGTAAGATAGCTTCCACGTCAGGAGGATAGCGCCCACAGCTGCTGGCTGTGCTGTTCACAGGTGACCGGGGCAAATTTCACGAAAAGTAAAATGTGTCTGTATATGTGTGTGTGTGCATGTACATGCACGTATTTGCCATTTTTACTTGTTGGCTTTTTAAACAATTTCAGTTTTTGTTCATGACAGGTCAGAAATCCAAATATGATTGACTGCCCCTAGCATCTCATCATTACTATTCTAAGTTGGAAAAAAGAGAGTCATCTAGAGAAAAGAAACTGCACTGAAATATGTGAGTGTGTGTGTGTGAGGAGTGTGTGTATACTTGTGTGTTGTGTATGTATGTTTATGTATAAATTTTGTGTATATATGTATATATGAGTGTACATCTATCTAAATGTATATATATCTATATCTATACATTTGTATACACACATAAATCTTAGTTTGAAACTGTTTGGAATTTTGGGTTTGAGGGACTTATAATTTATTTTTGATTTCCTAGATAGTCTAAAATAGTTCTAATTTCCAAAAGTCTCTTCCACTATGAGTATATGTATATATCTATGGTACAGAGAATATGGTTAGAATACCTAGGTTTAACATCTGTGGATGCAAAACCAAATAAAAGTGCATTTAAGGAAAAGCCAAACTTGGAAAAACTGGCTTTCTAATTTGAACCATTTGTTGGAATTTCAAACTACTGTATGTGTTTTCAAACTTGCTCATTAAACACACACACACACACACACACACACACACACACACACACACACACACACACACACACACACACACACACACACACACACACACACACACACCCAACCAAATGAACATGATGATGTTTAGGAAGAAAAGAATAAGAAAATGTAGGTCTATGATAGCACAAATCCAATGATTACCATACCAATGGTACTTCACCTACCTGTTGGTTAATTTACTATCTTCTCATTGATTTTACTTCATCATTCATGGGGGGGTGCCCCCCGTGGCCTTATGTATTTGTAGGTGGAGCTAGTTATCTGTTTAATTATTTTAAAACGATAGTAAATAATTAATATGCATATTGTAAACATATACTAAAGCTCAAGGGCACATTGTAATAATAACCAAACATTTCCTAGACTCCTGCAAGTAACCCTTTAAGCCTGTTTATACAGATACCAAAATAGTTGCTCAAAGAAGGAACAACATAAAGTTAAATGAAAGAAAATGTTACTTATCTGTTTTGGCATCCTATATGCATATGACCAAATGACTGAAATTTGGGCACTCTTAAGGATACAGTAAGTTATGTTTTCATTCATAGGCATGTGCTTTGCATATTTTGGAGAATATGAAAAGTGTTTTAAGTCAACCTATGCAAACAGGGCTTCCCTGGTGCTCCTTGGGATCAGTTTGTATGCATACAGCCCATACCTTCAGAAACTCAGCCTGGCTCCCAGGCCAGGTCTTAGCTGATGGTCCAAGCACAGACTCCTCCTCCCAGGGACCTGTCAGGTTTGCTCAGACAGTCAGAAACATTTGCAAACCTATTGAGTATGGTCATTCCTTTTTTTTATTCCCCAAATCTCCCTGCAAATGTGGTCTTAAAAGCATAAGAAAGAAAACCAATTTTGTAGCAATTTCATGTTCTAATTAGGTTTGGACACTTAAAGAAGGAATGTTTGTTTTTCCCCAAAATTTTAGAGCAGAAGAGGAGGTTTAACATCAACCTTGGCTTCAAGTTCTCCTATCATTTTCTTTCATTCATTTTTATTCTAAAGGAGAATGTTGAATCAGGATAATTTTGCTTAAAATATTTTGCTTAGTTTAGAAAAGGACAGATTAATTTTTGTGTGTGTGTATAACATGAGGGGTGGAGAAGTGGGTGTGCCAGACCCCTCATTACCCTGTTTCTGATCTAAGGAAATGGATTCAGGAATTATTGGAGTGGTACCCTACTTAAAACACAAAAACAGAAACGTAGGGGGCCCTATTTCAGAGTCCCATTGAAAGCTGTTAATGGGATCTCCTGTAAGTGGGTCACCACTTATATTAGTGATGGCATCTCACTTGTTTCTCTGATAAGAACTTAGTCTGTAACATCAAGAATCTTTGTGTTGGCTGAAGGAATTGAATGAATGATCTCAGTTGAATTCCTGTTCCCCACATCTTTCAGAACCAGCAGAGCACGGGGTAGAATCTAACAAACAAAATAATTTGTCCAAACTAAATCAACATGTTTAAATAGTATCGGCATCGCTCTCGATCGGCACTTATAAAGACCCTGTTAATTATGCTACCTGTGATCTCAGTTTGCCAGGGATCCTCAGCTCCTCTTATATCCATCTTGGATGCTTTGAATGTGATGTCACTATAGATAAAGGAGTCTGAATTTCACTGGTACTAACCCTGAGTGGTGTTCTACTGGGGCCTTGCTCATGTTACTTTTTCCTGACCTCACTCAAGTGCTTGATGACTTGGGTCAGTTTGTTGCACACTGATGCGTACCAAGTGACACCCGCTGAAATTACCTCTTCTCCTTTCCAATGCAGTTCGCTTGTACATAAGTGTAATGTCAAATTGTTTACAGGTTCTTTTTGTGTGTAATTGTGATAGCAGATTTAGCTCAAACTTTAATCTGTTTACTGAATGGTGTTAAAATGAATGTGCTTATTACAGTATAAACATCATTAATCATGGACTCACATGAATGCATGTCTACATGTCGTCAATTCCCAGCAGCTCGGTTATCCAGCAAAAAGTCTGCGGTCTGTGAATAGCAAATATACATAAACTACTGTGACTCTAATAACTCAGTAACTGTTTTTACCTTGGTATGTAACACTGTAAATTTTGGCTTGTTGTATTTCTTTCTTACCTATTTGTTTTGCAAGAGAAACATGATAAAAGATAGTACGACTAATTGTCCCAGTGGAATTGCACATCATTTTGGCAATCACTGGTCCATCCCAAAGGCAACTGCCTATGATAGAACAATGGCCCTGAGCAACGTATAAATATATACATACATATTTATGTATGCAATATCTACAATGCTAATTACTACCATCTATTCTCACTGCCAGTGGAAACAAACTATTTTCTTTGGAATCATTGATGGATATAAAAATTTTAATTTGCTATTAATTGCTTTCATATTCTGTTTAGTTCTTATAGTATGGTAAATGATACAGGTGCGGTATCAGTATTGTAAAATTGTGTGGTGAAAACTACAAAAGTCATTCTGTGGATATATTTTAAAAGGCAGACCAGAAACTATATTTCAGATTCTTGTGTGAATATAATTACAGAAATAGGTAACTATTTTTTATGTGTTTCCATAAATGACTCCATTTCATATACATTGTAATTTAGCACCAATCATAATAAATCATTTGGTAACATTTAGTTGTTAGAGATATCTATTTTCAGTATTCATGAGAGACTGATGATTCAACATTATTTCATGCTAACTCAAGAATTTTAGATGGAAGGTAATTACCATTGCAATTAGTTTATTTCTGGTTTGTTATGGCAGCTTGCTGGATTGGGGTACAAAAAAGGAGACTTAATAAGTTGGTTATTTAAAATTCTTAGAATGAGATTGCAGTGATCCTTGCCACTGCCTCTTCTTAGTTGGGTGGCCTCACACGGTTTATCAAGCCTCTTTGAACTGCAGTTTCCTCATCTGAAAATAGGGCATAAAAGTAATAGACATCTCATGAGGTTCCTGTGAGAATTAAATTAGATAATCCAATTAAAGCATTTAGCACAGTATCTAGTACACTAAATAAATGCTTAATAATCCCTACCCATTTGCATTACTATTATCCAAAGTGCAGATCTTAAAGAGGAGCTTGGCTTCAACAGTCTGAATATGTTTCTTCTTTTTCCTCTTTAGCCTTTTACAGTATTACCTATAGAGCTAAACATTCAGTATGTTTTTTAATCAAGAGGGAAAAATTATACAGGGAAAAGGAATTCTACAGCTTGGGTTGGTGCTTTAGTAATAATTTAGCCTTTTGTTGCCGTGAAGTATATTCCGCAGAACACTTGTCCCATGATCTGGGCTGAAAAAATGAAGGGAATTGGATGAAGTAGAGTTTGGGAAATATAACCTTTTTATACACCCCTCTTTGTAGTTTTTAAGTGCTTTTTTTATTACACTTAAAGCCCTGAGAGTTATGCAGTAAAGGAACTTCCAAACTCTATTTAACCCAGAATCTCCCAGACTTCTCTCACTAAGGATGCTTCTAGTTCTAAGGTGTGCATTTTCAGAAAAGCTAATTTAGCCCAGTCTCCTCCTTGTACAGAAGAGAAAGCTGAGCCCCGGAGAGGGGAAGGGATGTGTTGAAGGTGTGATGATCTTGGGCCTAGAACCCCATCTATGGACGCAGGCTAGGACACTTCCTACTAAACAAGTCTTATCTGGATGACTGGCAAGAGTAATGGCATTGATCTGAAAAACCCTTCTAAATCCATAACATCCTACTAGCACAGACCCAAAGTAAACAGTCGCATGAGATACTGAAGCCCAAGCAAGAGAAAAGCAAGGATGCAGCGAACAGGAATCCTTCCTTAGGCTCAGTCACCCCTGAAATTGCTGAGGGACAGACATTGAGCCTGCTTGGGCCTCCCAAATCTATCTTTAGAGATAGTCACTACCGTGACACAGACCCTGGGCCGGGCTATCCCTCCGCCCACCACAGGGGTAAGAGCTTAAATGGACCAAAGTGGTGGAGGGGTTTGAGGGGAGTTTTCCTATGAATTCTTATGTGGGAGGCTGGGAGCTTCCTCCAAGAAAATTAGCGAGAAGACCCCTGTGTTGAGAAACTGTGAAGTCATTGACTTCTGCAGCCCCAGAAACTGCTTTTGTAGAGCTGAAACTTCATCAGGTGCAGGTCACAGAGAAAGACATTGCCTCCAGTGTTCCAGAATAATACAGACAGTAAAGGAGCCACAGCAAGAGGAAAACGTGGCTGCAACTTTAAAGGATGAGTTCTGCCTCGTACAGCAGCTAGGTTCTCCCCAAATCAAGCGTCCCGAGTACACTCCCAAGAGCCTCTGTGATGAGGACACGAGGAGGCTGCCCTCTCTACTTAGCTTGGAGCCTGCGTGGAAAAGAAGGTGTGTCAGGGGGCCCAGCCAGGAGTATAGTGGTGGTGAGTCAGGAGAAAGACTCCACCTTGAGCTCTCTGAGGAGACCTGGGGAGTCTCTGGGAGGCTTCATCCATCTCAGCTTTGAAGTTACAAAGAGCCAGCAAAGGCTTCCAGTTGCTGTCCAAAAACTTGTCCGTCTGACAAACTGAGTCGAACAGGACTTCATCAGAAGGGTCATAGCTTTTGGAATGAGGTCAGGGAAATAGGGAAAAACACCACCTTCTCAGACAACACTTCTCCTCCCGTCTAAGTTCAACCCAAAGGCAGCGTTCCTTCCCAGGCCTGCCAAACACCCAGAGCCACGTCAATCTCGGCCCTGATGGCAGCTACCACTGAGACAAGTCACTTTAGGTGTTTATCCCAGTAGTGGGGCTGGTGACAGCCCCTAGCCAGGGCTCACAAATAACAATGTGTCAGTAGCAGAAACCCAGAAGGGCAGGTTTTCCGAATGCTCAGAATCCCAGAGAGCACCCCACATTGCTTAGTCTCAGAAATCTTGTCATGAAAGCGCCAGAAAGAAAGTCTGGGCACCAAACTCCAGCTTGTTTTCTCCTTCCTTCTTGCTCACTGTATCCCCCCGGCCCCCATACGGTACCAAGAGACAAAACATCCCATGTACTTGAAGATCACCATGGAAACGGGTTTACTGTTCGTCTGTGACTTAGGTCTGGGCTCAAATGTGCGGTCCGAGCCTAGGAAATCCCTGGTGGATGTAAAGCAATGAAATCTACCGCCTCCAAGACAGAAAAATCACAAACTCCATGCACCCTTCACACAAATAAAGCTTTTCTTCTCTCCATCTCTCCTGGCCTCTCCACTTCCATACCTCTGCATTTCTGTTTTTCTCTTTTTATTCTGTTTGCTCTTTGGATGTCTGATACACAGAACAAACATGTTGAATAAACCACAGTACCCCTTATTCAACACCCTCACCCGACTCCCACACTTCTCTCCAGGCCTCAGCTTCCTCATCTGAACTGTAAATGAAGAACTTGGAGGAAACACTTCTAGGTACCATTTGCCATTCCTTCTCTCTACTGATTTTTACCTAGGCCCTAGCTGGTCTCTGATGTGAGGGCATGGGTAAGAGGGGGGTGAGGAGGCTTTGGTGGTGCCCACAAGTTGACCATTTCAGCTTGTCTTTGAATGAAAACAGCTGGCCTACCTAAGAGAGAACAAAGGATAAGGAGGTAAGTTGGATGCTGGTCTATCCTTTCAAGTTTTGTTGTTCCAAAAATTTCACAATTTGTGTGGAAACACAGAAGACCCCCAAATAGCCAAAGCAATCTTGAGAAAGAAAAAAGGAGCTGGGGGAATCAGGCTCCCTAGCTTCAGGCTATACTACAAAGCTACAGTAATCAAGACAG
This sequence comes from Leucopleurus acutus, assembly GCF_964270905.1. Taxonomy (NCBI): domain Eukaryota; kingdom Metazoa; phylum Chordata; class Mammalia; order Artiodactyla; family Delphinidae; genus Leucopleurus; species Leucopleurus acutus. The sequence goes on along the minus strand of NC_139145.1, from coordinate 55,291,068 downwards.
TATGGTACTGGAACAAAAACAGAAATATAGATCAATGGAACAGGATAGAAAGCCCAGAGATAAACCCACACACATATGGTCACCTTATCTTTGATAAAAGAGGCAAGAATATAAAATGGAAAAAAAAAGCAGCGTCTTCAAAAAGTGGTTCTGGGAAAACTGGACAACTACATGTAAAAGAATGAAATTAGAACCCTCCATAACACCATACACAAAAATAAACTCAAAATGGATTAAAGACCTAAATGTAAGGCCACTCTAAAACTCTTAGAGGAAAACATAGGCAGAACACTCTATGACACTCTATAAATCACAGCAAGATCCTTTTTGACCCACCTCCTAGAGAAATGGAAATAAAAACAAAAATAAACAAATGGGACCTAATGAAACTTCAAAGCTTTTGCACAGCAAAGGAAACCATAAACACGATGAGAAAACAACCCTCCGAACGGGAGAAAATATTTGCAAATGAAGCAACTGACAAAAGATTAATCTCCAAAATATACAAGCAGCTCAATATCAAAAAAACAAACAACCCAATCCAAAAATGGGCAGACGACCTAAATAGACATTTCTCCAAAGAAGATATACAGATTGCCAACAAACACATAAAAGGATGCTCAACATTACTAATCATTAGAGAACTGCAAATCAAAACTACAATGAGGTATCACCTCACACTGGTCAGAATGGCCATCATCAAAAAATCTACAAACAGTAAATGCTGGAGAGGGTGTGAGAAAAGGGAACCCTCTTGCACTGTTGGTGGGAATGTAAATTGATACAGCCACTATGGAGAACTGTATGCAGGTTCCTTAAAAAACTACAAATAGAACTACCATACAACCCAGCAATCCCACTACTGGGCACATACCCTGAGAAAACCATAATTCAAAAAGAGTCATGTACCACAATGTTCATTGCAGCACTATTTACAATAGCCAGGACATGGAAGCAACCTAAGCGTCCGTCGACAGGTGAATGGATAAAGAAGATGTGGCAGATATATACAATGGAATATTACTCAGCCATAAAAAGAAACGAAATTGAGTTACTTGTAGTGAGATGGATGGATGTAGAGTCTGTCATACAGAGTGAAGTAAATCAGAAAGAGAAAGACAAATACTGTATGCTAACACATATATATGGAATCTAAGGGAAAAAAAAGAAAAATGGTTCTGACAAACCTTGGGGCAGGACAGGAATAAAGATGCAGACGTAGAGAATGGACTTGAGGACATGGGGAGGGGGAAGGGTAAGCTGGGATGAAGTGAGAGAGTGGCATGGACATATATACACTACCAAATGTAAAATAGCTAGTGGGAAGCAGCCACATAGCACAGGGAGATCAGCTGGGTGCTTTGTGACCACCTAGATGGGTGGGATAGGGAGGGTGAGAGGGAGACGCAAGAGGGAGGGGATATGGGGATATATGTATACATATAGCTGATTCACTCTGTGATACAGCAGAAACTAACACAAGATTGTAAAGCAATTATACTCCAATAAAGATGTTAAAACAAAAAATTTGTTGTTCCAAAGTTCTTGTGAATGGATGAGCTGTCCTCACCCTTCCCTCTGACAGTGGGCCTCCCAGGGGGTGAAGTGGACACCCAGTGACTCACCTCCTGCATTACCCAGGGCTGCAGCTTTTGTTTCAGCAAGCCCAGTGTGAATTTCCATTTTCTCTTCACTGTGGATAGATGGGAAGGGATTGGCAAGCGGGACAAATAGTCAACTAACTGGAGTTGGAGATGGGGGTGACACAGTTGACAGCAAATTGTTCTTCCTCCCCTTTGTCCCTGGGAAAATGTGTCCCTTAGTACCTAGAAATAATAAACTGTCAGATGTTTTTAAAAATAAGGAGCTAGACTCTACTATCTCTGCCACCTGACACTGACAAATGTGACAGCATACGAGGAGGGAAACAGAGATGTTAATAACTACCAGGTCTGTGTACCTGAGGCATAAGGGAGGGTTTTTTTCTGCCGAAGTCAATGAGTAGCATGGTAAGTATCTTGATCTACTCTTCAGGGAGCTGCTACCTGCAGGTCCCTTTCCAAAGCCCAGTTTCTATGTTCATAATGGGATTAAGTGCACACTGTCTGTCATCTGGCACCTTGAAGTTTTTAGTGAATATGCTTGTTCATCTGAAGTTTCCAAAAGCAGGAGCAAAAGGTCAGGATTCTCCTCTCGTTTTCCTCTTAAATCTGTCACATGGGTCTATATAGCTATTGAGTACCTTGTATTGATATTTATGAGTCTTTGAGGAGATGCTGGAAATATAGCAGAATAAAAGTTAACAAGATAACATAGAAATATGTTCAGTGCAGTTGTTTCCCATATTTTGTAGTCCTCTTTTATTAATAAGTAAATGTCAACCAAAGACAAACATAAACAAGGGGTGTCTTCTTGTTTGAATGGGGAAATTGATTATTTTCTGGTTTATGACATTTAGGCAATATAGATCCCATTTTCTTAGTTCTAAGATAGTGAAATCATCCAAACAAAAGAGGCCTCTGAAACACACAGATCCAGATGCAAGGAACCCTAAGGGAGGCACTGAAAGACATCTCCGCAAGTGCTGAGCTCTGAGGTGTTTCTGCAAAAACCATGGGAAATAGAACAAAATGACAAGAGGTCAAACAATTGTATCTCCCATAGCTACAAAACCTCAGGATGTTTCTCATGGACCAACTTCCTTAACCTAACTTCATGAACTTTTCCTTCCTTAAGATCGTTCCCTCCCTCTGACACTACTGCTGTTTCTGCTCTGGTTATCTTATTGGAATTTCTCAGAGTAGCCTAGAAAAGAGGCAGAAAATAGGCAGTAAGGACTTGGAATGAAACAGGGTCTGGGAAGGGAAGGGAAGGGAGGTCTGGAAGCTTGCTTCTCAAAGTCTGTCCTGAGGATAAGCAGCAGTGGCATCACCTGGGGACATGTTAGAACTAAAGAATCTCAGGACCACCCCCCACACCCCTACTGGATCAGAATCTGAATTTCAGCAGAACCCAGGTGTCACAGGCACACTACAGTTTGAGAAGCGTTGGTCTATAAGGTATGGTAGACTGTGTGGAGATAGCCTCAGAGGTAAGAAGGAGATGTTGAGGGTGAAGGGATGTATGAGAGGTGGATTGTTCCAAGTGCAGCCATGAAATTAGGTGATGTGGAGGTTGCCATGTGGGCAATAAAAATACCACCAGTAAGTGCTTAAATGAAGAAATGTTTATTATTAAATTTAACAAATTTCTTACACTGTATAAAAATTTTTCAATGTAAAAGTTTAGCATCTAAATATAAACAGAAAGAACAAGTTAACCATAACTGTAACCATCAACTATAATCATAGTTAACATTTTACCCTGTCTTCCGCTTTCTTTGTATATATGTATGTACTGTGTGTATATATATATATATATATAATTCATTTAGGTAAATATATATAGTTATATATATAATTCATATAGGTAAAATATTATATATAATTCATATAGGTAAAATATTATTATTAAGAATATAAATTAGTTACAAAATATGAATAAATGCCAAACTATATAATAATATATTAATACATTGATATACAATTATTTAGGTGTAATATATTAACTTTATAGGGATGGGAATGTAAGTGCCAACTGTAACTTTCATTTCTGGTTTATAACATATTCTGATACTTTATGCAAATGAATTTTAGGAAAGATTTTTTTCATTAATAATATTAGTTTTTTTAATGTTAATACTGAAAAGACTGACTATACTAAATGTTGGCAAGAATGTAGAGCAGTGGGTACCCTCATACATTACTGGTAAGAGAATAGAGTAGTACAGCTACTTTGGAAATCTTTTTAGCATTGTTTCCAAGCAAGGGTTTGCTGCCCAACGCCCCTAGAAGTCAATACTATCGAACCCGAGTTTTAGAAAAGAAAGAGCTTTATTGTGAGGTCAACCAGAAAGGAGATAGAAGGCACAGCTCAAATCTGTTTCCCAGTGCAGGGCTGGGGTGAAATTTAAGGGGTTGGGGAAATTTCAAACTTGGAAGCTGATTGGCTAGTCTCAAATCAGTCCATAATAAGCTACATGTGCTGCTGGAAGCCAGCTTTTCCTTGATAGACTTCCCGCTTCATAATGCTCTTTGGGGGCAAAATATGTATTCTGTAAGCGCTGCAGACTGAAGATTCTCCGTTCCCGGGTCACCTGTCGACAAGGGCTCCTGTCCTGAACACGGGCAATGGTAGTGCTGTCTCCGTAAAATAATTCCAGGTTTGATTAATCAACAACCTATTTGAAGAGGCTAAACCGGTTTAAGCTGGTCGATGTGTTATGTGCTGTTTCAGCATTATCTGTTAAATATCAGCAAAAATTCCACACTGGAAGTAGCCTAAATACCTTTCCATAATAGATTGGATACAAACAAAAATACTGAATGAAATCACTTATGCAATATTTCAAACAAAACTACGCTCTGTTGTTAGAAATCATGGTAGTGGTTCCCATCAAGGAGGAACAGGTGGGTAGTGATAGGGACTGCAGGACAAGGGCTTCTGGAAGGTCAATAATGTTCTATTTCTTGACTTGGATGATCAAGAAATATGCTTCAATAAAGTAGTTTAATAAACATTATAAAGTGATGCTGTATATTTTAGAACATTTGGAAAACAAAGTGACAGTTTCTATTATCATGTTGATATATGTTCCCCTGATCTTTTTGTTTGTTTTAAAATGTCTCTTTTTCCTCCTAAACCCACGTAATGCATATTTATTAAAATTAACTGCCCTCCCCACCCCCGGAGATCAAAATGTGTAAACCAGAAAGGGAAAGACCACTGCAACTCCATCCTACACAGGTAAGTTCTGGTAAAATGTAGTGCTTATTCAGGAGGGGTTAGTTTTTAAAGTGGATCTTATATTTTAGTTAAATCAATGGGCTTTTGCTAACTTCACATTTCTTTGGAGCAGGGGTTGGTTGGTTTGTCTTACTAATTTTCCTTTCCAGCCTTCCCATATACTAAACTCTATTCAGTAAATGAAAGGGAGTCACCTTCATTTAAGCTCATAGTCTCCATCATCTCCCTTCTTTTGCTATAGTGTTAGTCTGAGAAAAGGGATATAGGAAAAGGGAGGTGAGCTTTGACTGGGACCCACAGGTCATCCTATAAGGAAGCTGTGTTTGGAAGTTTCACACCCCTGGCCCCCGGGGACTTGCTCATCTCATATAAAAGCCAAGAACCATCTTTTGAATACTCAGAGCCATCCCAGGTCTCAGGGCAGAAATCTGGGAGAGAAGGAACAATTGGCGACCTGAAGTCTCATCCGTCTTCTGCTCCAAGTACCCCTCTGCTCTGGGTGATAGTGGGGAGGGGGTGGACATTGAGAAAAACTAGTGGGCTAGTTTTTCTAGAAGGCTCTTTGAAATCATGTAAGCCAGTGGTTCTCACTTGAGGCCAATTTCACCCCCGCCCCCCAGAGGACATTCACAATGTCTGGAGACAGTTGTGGTTGTTGGACGGGGGACTAGAGGCGGGGGATACTGCTTAACAGCCTACAATGCATGAGACAGCCCCCATGACAAAGAATTAACCAGTCTGAAATGTCAATAGTGCCAAGGTTGAGATGCTGATACGAGAGGATAAGTGTGTGTGTGTGGTGGTGGTGGTGGTGGGGCGGCGGGGGGGGTGGGGGCGGGGGAGGTGTTAGTTTCAGCTCAGGCCTCCCAACAGGTATATAGATGAACAGCCCTTGACAAATTTTCTTCCTCCCTAGGGAAGTTTTCTTGATTGAAGTTCAGACAATGGTTTAGTTCGTTCCATAATGATTTTAGGCACAAAACTCACATTATTCAGATGGATTTGTTCTGTCTCATAGTGTGGGAGCACACACATACACTTAATGTACACCAAAATTAGTAGAATAAATATCAGCTGAGGAAGTCTTGTGGGAAACCAGCAAGTTCATTATTCCTAAGAGACACTTTGGCAGTTACTTTGTGAGACCACATGGAAGAATCTGGAGAAAGAGCCACTTAGCTGAAACCACGCTAAGCAGACAGTGAGAAGCCTGGAAAGGGAACAGTGTGAAGGCTCAGGGAACCTAGATTCTCTTTGAGACACACAGAACTTACTCAGGGACAAGTTATTTAGTAGCCTTAGAACTCTTTTCCCCTTATCTGTAAAGCAAAGGAGAGGAAAAGAATGAACATTTATGGTGAATATATTATTTATTAGATACCTTTGTAACTTTCTTTCATTTAGTCCCCTTCTTAGCTCAATGAAGTAAATATTGGTATCTCCATATTACTTATGAGACTCAGAGAGGTTACCTGCTCGATGTCACACAGCAGAAAGTAGTAGGGCCAGGATTTCAACTTAAGTGTCCTGGTCACTTTCATTTTTCACCTTTCCTCAGATCCTGTTTCCTTAACCTGTAAAACAGAGATGATTCATGGGTTTTTGTGTGATGATTTATTGATTTAATGCACACAGCCTCAGAAGAGCAGTAGACATTTAATAAATGCTGAGCCTTATTTTTAATCATTATTATTATTTTGACACTTCCCTGTTCAAAAACTGCCCTTTTATTTGTAAGAAACAGCTGCTTAGAAATGAAATTCACTCATCAGTATTAGATACCAATTATGAAGCGAACTTACAAAGCTCCTTTGGAATAACCCCCCCTCCCCACCCCAATTTCTCTTTTCTGGCAGAATCAAGGGAGGCTCAGGACCTGATATTCTGACCTGGAGACGGAAATCAGGCTTGCCCCGGCTTGAGTGCCCCATTTACCAAGCAGGGAGCTCTCCTGTCCTCGGGGCAGGCGGGTCGGGGGCAAATGGAGCCACTAATAATGCCGCTGAGCTAAGCACCTCCACCAGGAGCTCCACAGTTGCCTTTCTGCTTGGTTATCAGGCTCTCGAAATGCTCTCCAGGGATTCTCAACTTTTAGAGTAAATGATCCCAGTCTGGGAGGATGAATAATTCAGTGTTAGCGGTAAATTTTGGAGAAACACAAGTGTGGGAGACACTCTGGGACTCTGGGGCATTAGTTGTGCTTAGAGGCAACCCCTTGTAACAGGGGGTTTAAGATTCCTGTAATCTACTAGCACCCCATCCTGCCAGGACCCCCGCTTCCACCAACACCTGTCAGGCCCGAATCACACCTCCTGTCAAGGCATCCAAGGGTCTTGCTAAAATGCAAATATTACTTGGGAGCAATAAATGCATGAATATATTAGCACATATTAACACTGTGTTTGTTTATCAGATTAGCTGTCCCTCAGAGAGCAGATCCCTAGGGGAATGGAAGCTAATTTGCATTTGTATCCGTGTAGAAAAGAATCTCTCAGGGAGGTCTGATCTGGATTTAGATAGAATTTAAGAGGGATGTATTATCACATCCTTTGGTTTTTACAGACTTGCTCCAGGCTTGGCCAGAAGCCTGGCCCTACAGTTTGGGAACTGGTCTTAGGTCAAAGGACTAGGAAGCAGCTGGGCCTCCACGGAAAGCTGGGAGTTCTAAATCTAAATCCAGGCTAGCAGCTCAGTGGTTGTTAGTAGGAAGACAGAGGGTCCAATGGCAATGGTAGAGAAAAATGTTGACTTGAGTTTGAAGATTGGGGTTTGACAAGGTTTGAATTTAAGAGAACAAGCGACATTATTTGGTTTAAAGGAAGACAGAGAATAAGGTGCAAATGTATGATTCAGAGGGCGAGGTGCGTGTGTGTGTGTGTGTGTGTGTGTGCGTGTGTGTGTGTGTGTGTGTGTGTGTGTGTGGTTGGGGGGGGTGGTCCTTTTGCCAGAACCTTCAGTGACTTTAGTTACTGCACCTGAAGGAAGCAGCATGCCCTGGGTCTGGGCTCTTGGTCCTTTACAAAGGAGGGACCCCTTGCTTTGCCCCCCAGGTGAGACTGGCCTTGGGAGAAATCTGTCACTCCTCGGATCCCTGCCTAGACTCTAAAGTGGCTGTGACGTGTGGATGTGTAACGATGTAAAAAGCACCTAGCGTAAGCGGGCCTGGCACGTGGGAGGTACCTGTGTCTAGTGGTGAATGCTAGAAATATGACCTGGACTTGGATTCACATACGAGGGCTTGAGCCTCCTTCAGGTAGCTAGTAACTGTGCACTCAGGCCCTAAAAATGTAGAGCCTGGGGCAAGAGTGCCCTTGGACGGCAGCACCCGTATGTCTAAATGTTCAAAGACAGTAAATCAAGCTTAAAAACCGTTAAATAAAATATATTCTATCACTTCACTTTCATAATGACAAAATCAAAATGTGGAAAGCTTTGGCTTTTATATGACCGAAAGTCTGCAAAATATCAAACACGACTGAATTTAGTTCTTATTGCATATATCTGGGTGTTTTTTATTAACAGGCCTGCAATAACAATAAAGACAAGCATAACTAATAAATTATTAATACCCATTCCCTCAATTTTTTTTCTTGATTTATTTCAGCCAAAGCACTAAAGGCTGTTAAGATCAAGATCTTTCCAAATAATTTGGTTTTTCAAGAGTAACTATTTAAAGGTTAAAAATATAATTGTATTCAAAATGTCCACAATTTGACTATATTTTCTCAAAAAAGCAAATCGTAGAAAATGTATCAGTAATAAGTTACAAAACACAAAAAATATTTTCCATGTGTTTTCAGAATTCTGCAAATTTGTAAAAAGTAAAAGCTCAAATTATTAATAATGAACATCAACACTTAAAAATATAGTTTTTTAAATTTAAAAACTTGTAATTTAATTTTAATTCCATTATGAAAATGTAATTACCTCATTAAATAATTTTATGTTAAACTGTTTGTAATACTAATATTTGGGAAAACTACCCCCCTTCTTTTCTTGTTCTTTTGGCTGGTCAAATAACTAAAATGACATAAGACAGATTAAGAGGAGAAAATCAAATTTAATTACGTACATACTGGAAATCCACATTAACGTGAGAAATTGCAAAGACAGGTAAAATGAGGTATATACGTCATTCTGGACTCAGGAGAAAGCGTTAGGGGCCTGTACTTAAAAGGAAAGGAAGGCAATTCAGAGGAAGAATAAAAGAGTAAATGCTTGATAAACAAATGTTTTCTGGGCCATCCCTAAGCAACACAGGGAGGATTTTGATCAAACAGGCCGTGCTAGGTCTCTCCCCGGCTACCACACCTAGTTTGTACAATATTATGCTCTAGCTGTCTATGGTGATAGTTCCCTTCCCGGACCAGGTCCTCCATCAGAATTCTTTTAGGCAGTTAGGGGGAAGGTCAAAGGTTCTTCCTGAGTGGCACATCGTGGGGAGACTCATTCCGAACCCCTACACATTCAATCACCTAATTACATGGGAAGAATCGGCAGCATGCTGTGGGAATTTCAGGGTAATATGCATTGTTTAATATTGCAAATACTCCCAGCCACCACAAAGAGCACGCTGCACTAATTCCTAAATGCCTCTGGAACTCTGAATTGTGAAACAAATAGAAGTGAGAAAACAGAGGCACTCTGGGAGAGGCTACTTTGTTGTGCAGGAATCTATTGCTTTCATACTATTTGAAAGAAAGGATTTGACAAGTTAATTAATTTGCCTCTCCTGTTACCTGAGCACTTCTGCAGCTCACATCCTACACTACTCTCTCTGAAGCCCTGTCTCCAATGTCAACCTCAGACAACCACAAAGGTTCACTGCTTTTTGACATAATTGCCTTTTTAGGGGGAATAAGGAAAGACAGGTGGAGAAATGTTTCATTGGCCTGAACAGTATTAATCAGGAGGGTGGATGTTTAGGATTTAGGGTCACAGGGTCCTGGTCTGTGTGCTGGATTCTGAGTGCTGAGGTATCAACGCATCCTTACATTTATTTTGTGTGTGTGTTTGTTACGTAGGTCCCTCCAAGGCTTGGAACCTGGAGCAGCAGCTGCCCTTGCCTGGGTGTTAGGGCGTTATCATGTACATGATTTCAGGCAAGTCACTTTGCTAAGAACTGCTCCTCTCACCTGAGAAATGGGAACATGACCCCCTGATCTACTTATCTCACAGTGTTCTTGAGAAAAGTAAGACTACATTTGCATGCCCTTCTAAGAATATATTTATAGTTTTGGTAAAAGTGTGGTATTAAAGGAACATAAACCTTTGCAAAAATAGAGTTTATTGTTTGCCTGGATTTCTTTTTCTTTCGTGTATTTATTAACAAAAAATCAGAGTGAATTAAGTAGACATTATTACCATGTATCAAGTGACAATCAGCTAGGAATTTCTACTAAGACAGGCCTTCATGCATAGGACTCTGGAAGGGTTTTATTCTTTGTCTTATCCTCAAGCACATTAAAACTTCTCACATCTGTGTAAAGTAAAGTGGGGGTGGCATTTATCCCATAACGTCAAGTCATATAAATGGTTGGCTGTTCATTTCCATGTCAGGGCAGCACCATCCGCTGCATCTTGCAATGAGGCAGACTATTCATTGAAATCTTGCCTACTCATTTCTTTATCTTGCTCATTTTTTAAAACTAATGATTTCTAGGTTTTGAGAACATATTTAGTGCCAGGCCCTAGGCTAAGCACATAGTATCTCATTAAGCTTTCTTAACAACCAGGTTACATTATTATGATTCTCACTCTAAAATAAGGACACAGAGCCTGAGTGATTTGCTCAGGGTCATAAATAGGGAATGAAAGGACTAGAAACAAGGTTAGTCTAACTGCAAAGCCCAATACTGTCCAATATAGAGATTGTTGAAGACATCAATCAAGGTTTCAGGTTGGACTCACCTGCTGTTGATGTCTCTGTTTGGATTGATGATGTCATCCTGATACCTCTGGGATTGGGAGCCCTTTAGAGAAAATCTGTTCGACCCAGAAGTCTGAGCCGGGGACATCGTGGCCTGACTCACATGTTACCAGTTGTGTTGGGATATATACGGAGTGCTGATTCGGAGGGCTGTGGGTTCAGGACACTGCATAGCTCCGAGGTGAACGAAAACATCAGAGCGTTGTTTTGGGCACAGCTGTGTAATCAAAGCCACACAGCCTAGATGGATTTCAGCTGATCGGTTCAATGGAAACTTACAGCTGCAATGGGATGGACCAGAGCTGTCTGCTGTTGTCCATGCAGACCAGCCCCGGTCATGTTCCCCGGCCACCACTGAAACAAATGCTCTACATTGTAAAGAAGCACGGAGCGTGGCACACAAATAGCTAAGCTGTTTCACATCGGCAGACACTCAGGGTAATATATCTGCTGTCAATACGCCACACACACATTAGGGAGGATTATGACAGCATTGCCGACACAGTATTGATTCATGGCAGAGGCTGTTTATCTGTGACAAGAAAACATCAGTTGATATTGACAAATCGTCTGAAAATACCCACCTACTTGCACTCTATCAAGTTGAGTGAAATATACAGTAAACTGGCTGCTGGGAGTCAAAATGGATCCACAGGGAGAAAGTGTCCATAAGACATTAGATATCCTGTATAAATACACAGCCCAGGTTTACTGATGGGAGAGGAATTGTTTTTTCCCTGTAAGGCCAAAGACTGAAATCCAGTTGTGTTAGTAGTAGGAAAGAACAATGAGCGAATTTGGAGTAGGACTTGTTTATATAATTCTGTCCTGTTTATTGACCTTGAAAAAGGAATATGAAAAACTGCCTGGTGTGCAGTGTTAGATGGGCAATAAAGTCTAACATACTAGAGAGAGGAAAGCATGCCCTTATTTTTAAAGAGCCAGGGTCAAGGCGGAGCATTTTTACTTAAACTGAAAGTTACAGACTTTCCCCATTGCCTTTCTTGTTGGTGGTAGACGTCAACAGAGCTGTTTAAATTGAGGATGCACATTCTGTCAAGCTAGAGCGTTGCACGTAGGTTACCTGGAAAAAGGATGGCCATCGGTCTACAAATGCTCTTGCAAAAATGCATTCACCCCTTCAACCAAGAGTTAGTTATTAAGCACCTACTGTGTGTCATGTACTGTGCTAGGTGGTGGGGGTGTGGATGAGAGCAAGAGACAAGTCTCTGCCCTCATGGAGCTTATATTTTACTTTGGGAGGAAGACAGAAAAAGTAAATATAAAATGAAATAAGCCAATATAAATATAACAGAGTTTTAAGAAGTAACACATCAGAGACAAAGGTAGCTTGAAATGGAGTCTACCACATGCAGCAAGAACGTCCCGACTAGTAACAGTGAGCTGGTTGGGCATATCTGGATGTCCCCCAAGTCCTCCATGGGGCTGCAGAGCGAAGGTAATATAGGCTTAGAGAAGAGGGATTGTATTTATTTGGTAACTGCTTTGAGCAAGCTCTGTACCTAGACACTCTTACGTACCTTAAGGATTGTGAGTAGAAGCTTGGGGGAAAGAATTTGGGGTTTGAAGTCAGATTACCTACCACACCCTACTACTGTGACCCTAGGAAAATCACTTAACCTCTCTGACCCTCAGTTTCCTTGTTCATAAAGTAGAGATAATATTATATCTTGCAGGATCATAGTAAGGATTAAATTAGATAATACATTTAAAATATGTAGCATATAATAGGCAACCAGTAAGTTAATTAAGGGAATTCCCTGGGGGTTCAGTGGTTAGGTCTTGGTGCTTTCACTGCTGGGGCCCAGGTTCAATCCCTGGTTGGGGAATTAAGATCCCACAAGCCACATGGCATGGCCCCCAAAAAAGTAAGTTAATTGAGCCTTCATAATCTTCCAAGAGGAGTACTAAGGACCACTATGCTAAGTCTGAGGCTATCGAAGGCTTAGAATGCTTAGTGGGGTTTTTTGTTTGTTTTTTGTTGTTGTTTTTGTTTTGTTTTGTTGTGGGTTTTCTTTTTTTTTGCCATATCACAGCATGTGGGATCTTAGTTCCCTGACCAGGGATCGAACCTGTGCCCCCTGCAGTGGAAGCACAGAGTCTTAACCACCAGACCGCCAGGGAAGTCCCAATGCTTAGTGTTTTTAAAAGGTTGAATGAATGGGGCTTTGGATCCTCATCTAACTGACTAGATCACTACTCTTTTCATTGCAGTTAATGCTACATCACAGCACTTCAATAATGTATTCCTACCAACTGTTCCTACCATCATCACGATTACTGTTGTCATGACCTCCAGCATGAGCACCACTTCCACCACCATCACCATCACCACCAACCACTACGACTACTTCTATAAGCATCTTAACCTTGCTGATCCCTTACAATGTACCAGGCGCTAAGCCATAGAAAATATCATCTCATCTAATTCTCACAACCCATGTGATAGTGTTATAACCTCTCATTTTATAGATGAGAAAATGGAGGCATGCTCTAGGTTACAAAATTATATTCAACTTCAAGCAGCTAAAAAGGAGTAGAATTGGGATCCAAACCCAGGCAGCCTAACTCTAGAAATTTCTCACATGAGCTGTGTACACAGTGCATTACCCATCTGAGCTTTACTAAGGCATTCTGTAGTTCTGACTGAGCTGTTAAGGCAGCCACAGGAATCCCAGGCAGTCTGGTTGGTTACTGTGATCATCAGTAGCCTGGAATCAGCTGGACCACCTGGCTGCCTGCTTGGCAGCATCCCAGGCTGCTCTTTTCTCTTCAGTGAGTAGCTTAGGTCCAAGGGGAATCTGGCTCAACAAGGGCTAACTGATAGTGTATGATAAGGAAAAGACAGCAGGAAGATCTGTCAGTAAGACAAAGACTTGGAAGTGATATGTTCTATTAAAGAGCTTTCCTGTGAGTTACTAATGAAAGTCAAGAAACTGATATTTCCTTATTTGATCAGGTCTCCTGTTAAGGATTGACTGAACTCACACATTTGCCGATTTACTGAAAATAACTCGAAGCGTCATTAAATGAATTTCTCCGGAGTCCAATTTCAATCTGCCCTATTTCTTTGTTTATAGCCACTGTTTTCTGGGATACTGCAGGGAACACTCTTTCTCTCCAATAGATCTAATAGAAGCGGGAAGATGTGTTGCTAAATTTATAGGAATCCTTTTCCCTAGCTTGTCTAAATGTCCTTAGGTCAGTTGCCTATTGTTTTTGATGATTATTTTGTATATGATGTTAGTGGTGTGGCTGTATGCCTTGGGAATCAATTCTGTTTTCAGTAATAAGCCTATAATATCTCTGGAAGCTGTCTCTGCTGTGGGACTATTTTCTAGGTGAAAAAAAATTTACTTTATAAGTTCCTTCTGGAATTTTAACAATAAAATTACATTGGATAAGTTCTAAGACCCAGGTCATGCCAAACTTCAGGTTGGAATGGGATCTGCTTTAATGAGACATTGTTGTATTGGGGATGCTTGTGATGAGAAATAAACTGAAATGACCTACAAACTACTACTCAGTGCAACTAGAAAAAGTGGCTTTTTTATCATTTATGTCATTTATATTTTCAAAGCCAAGTGGCTTCTGCTTGGTTATTGGTATGACAGCCACAAAGTGATATAGTATGTTTTGCCTAATTTTAATCAAACTTAATTTCCAGGAATAATGAAGTAGTCCTGTGTAATTGCTTTTCCAAAAAATTAAGCCCATGGGTTTCCTAGGGCAGGAAACACGATTCTTAGATATGGAGGGTGCCAGTGCTGGGTGGTCATATTTTCTCATTTTACACATGATGAAGTAAAGACATAGTAACTTGTTTAAAATCTTACATATAGTAAGTGGTGGTGCTAGGATTTGAATCCAGGTCTTTAAGACTCCAAAGTTTAAATCTCTTTTTTACCCAACATGGTATCCTGCCTTCTGATGACCCAAATAAGGAACTGAGATATGTCTAATGCTCTACTTAATTTATATGGTGAAATGTAGTTTTTGAACCTTAAATGTCTCCCCATCTCCCATATGTCACAACCTCTTTATCTTTATAAATCCCATTTATTTTCTTTTTCAAATATTTATAAAATATTAACCATACATCTGGGGATACAGAGGTAAGACATAATGGTTGCAGTCAAAAATCTCATAGTTGGGCTTCCCTGGTGGCGCAGTGGTTGAGAGTCCGCCTGCCGATGCAGGGGGTACGGGTTTGTGCCCCGGTCCGGGAAGATCCCACATGCCGTGGAGCGGCTGGGCCCGTGAGCCATGGCCGCTGAGCCTGTGCGTCCGGAGCCTGTGCTCTGCAACGGGAGAGGCCACAGCAGTGAGAGGTCCGCGTACCGCAAAAAAAAAAAAAAAAAAAAAAAACTCGTAGTTCACTGACCTGTTACAAATTCTCTATTTCAAAGCTCTTCATCATTATACTTTTTTACAGAATGCTGCAAGGTTTATTCTGTGCTTTTTATTTTATTGTTGATATACGACTAATAACTTCTTCTATGTTATACTTTTCCAAGTCCCTGATCAGATATTTAAATGATAGAAAATATTGTTTCACCACATTGAAGTTAAATGATCTTCATTTTCTCCATATTTTGTTTTATAAAATTTCTATCTTATATCTCCATGAGAATTTTATTATTTGTCTGAGGGAATATTTACATAGTTATTAACATATAATCTAGTGCAGTGGTTTTCATGATTTTCACTGGAGCAGCTAATCTAAATGGGATGGTTAACCGTAGTGGACCATACCAGGCAATTAAGGAAGGGACTTTTGAAAAGCAAAGAAAACATGATATTGTTTGCATAGATAATTCCTTAATATGTTTATTATTGTTGTAGAGTTTGTGTGTTTAAACTTGTGTCTAACTATTTTCTTTTAGGGATTTCTTAAGCTAAACAGCTATCCTTTTCTCTTGGCTTTGAATGTTAGATTCATCAACAGGACATAAGATATTAATTGAAGCTGACAACAATTTGAAAATTTTAGTTTTCAAATAATGTGTCTTATCTGATGCCTAAGTATTTGAGAACCCAAATTAATAAGAGCATTTCTAAATACACAGGAGAGAAGTATGGAAAGAGTGTAGAATATGTAGTCAGAGAAGCAGGCCCTTAGACAAATCTCTGTTCCTGAGCTTTGGTGCCCTGAGAGATAGAAAGGTAAATGTCTCTGAGCGTCAGTATCAGTTTCCTCATCTGTAAAGTGGAGAAAATAACCATGGCAATGTCTATCTTCTGGGATGGTCACATCCTTGTTGGAAGGAGGTGATGGGAAAATATTCTTACGGCTATTTTGTTAAGCTGAGCACGTATCCATTTTTCAAGTTTTTCAATACTCAAGCCGTATACAATTCTAATTTACAGCACCCAGCTTAGTGTCTGCCAATGACTGGAAACTCCATCAGTGATAGTTGTTGTTATGATTTAAAACATGAAATTTCCAGTGATGGACCTTAAAGGTCTCTCTTAACGCCTAGAGCAGCAAGCTTTACACTAATTGCTCTTGTCCAGGTCCCCTAGATTGGCTTTATGTTATGGATGCAAAAATTCTATCCACCAGTTGTTCATTTGGATGATTCTGACTATATATAGCTGGCCAGACATCCTCAACAAAAGAACTCAGACCCTAGGAAGATGAGTGAGGGTCCAAAAACTTCTCAAATCAAAATATTTCCAGATTTAAACAAGTGTTTGACTGAATGCTATCATGCATCATATCCCCAGTGCTTTTTCTTGGTTTTTATTATATATTTCCTCTAATAACACCTATGCTTGAGTGAAGAGGTAGTACAGTTTGCTATTTCTGTCTTTTTTTAACAAATAATGTTTATGGCTTTGATATTTTTAGGGATGAAGAAAATTACCAAAAATGTGTGCTTAAGAACACAATTGCCAGGCAGGGTATATTCCTGGATCATAAAGAGCTATCCTTAAGTAAAGATGCAGTGAACCGTGAGCCAGGGCAGCCTAGATTTGACCCTTCTTACATTGATTCCATTCTTAGTTTTCATTTACACACCACAGCCAGAAGAGACAGATGAAGACCTCTCTTAAGATTTTTTTTTTTTTTTTCTTTTTTTGCGGTACGCGGACCTCTCACTGTTGTGGCCTCTCCTGTTGCGGAGCAACAGGCTCCGGACGCGTAGGCTCAGCGGCCATGGCTCACGGGCCCAGCCGCTCCGCGGCATGTGGGATCTTCCCGGACCGGGGCATGAACCCGTGTCCCCTGCATCGGCAGGCGGACTCTCAACCACTGCGCCACCAGGGAAGCCCTCTCTTAAGATTTAAGTAGTAATTCACCTTCTCTTAGAAATCTTCTTGACCATCACACCTTGCCATATTTCCAATCTCCGTTCCTTCCCCCACGTCCCCAGTCTGAGTTGATAGAATTCTAATTTATTTTGTGTAATAGTTAATATTATGTGTCAACTTGACCGGGCTGGGTGCATCCATGAGGGTGTTTCTGGAAGAGTTTAGCATTTGAATCTGTGAACTGAGTGAATCAGATGGCGCTCGCCAAAGTGAGTGGGCTTCATCCAATCCAATGAGGGTTCAAATAGAACAAAAAGGTGGAGAAAGGGTTGATGACCTCTCTGGGCTTGAGCTGAGATGCATCTTCTGCCCTTGGGCATGGGTGTTCCTGGTTCAAGGGATTCTGGACTGAGATGGGGACTTAACCATTATTCCCCTGATTCTCAGGCCATTGGACTCAGACTGAATTACACCTCTGGCTTTCCTGGTTCTCCAGCTGGCAGATAGCAGATCATGGGACTTCTTGGCCTCTATAATTGCATGAGCCAATCCCCATGATAAATCTTCTCTTATATATATCCTATGGGTTCTGTTTCTCCAGAGAACCCTGAGTAATACACTTTTAATTTTTTCAGTTCTTGTATATGGATCCTACTATCTTTACAGGGCCTGCTTATATTTTTTCACATAATGTCTAACTCTTTCGTATTTGTTATAATGTCCAGTGCAAAGATTATAGCTCTACAGATTGACTATTTTGTAGACTACTCTAGTATAAGGATTACCGCTCTATATATCAACTGTATTCTAATCTATCACATTGCAAGGTCTATAGCTTCATAGGTCAGCTGTATCGTAATCTACTGCAGTAGGAGAATTAGATCCTCCTTCTGTACCTGTATTATTGTTCATTCCAGTGTAACAACTGCATGTCTATTATATGGACAACTTTAGGCTCCAAGAACCTGGAGCCTAAAATTGTTAATGAAATTGTTACTATCACTTGGCATGCCATGAGACACTTCATAAATAAAAGATTCAAAATCTGAATGCAGACTTGCAGAAGGTAACACTATAATGACAGCAATATATAAAAAAAAAACAACGCAATTGATAATTAGATTTCTTGTTTGCCTTTCTCTAGAAAAATCTGTTCTTTCACTAGTTCTTTTAGTTAATGGGCTTAAAGTAGCATCTCTGATTACTTACAATTAGCCCTGCATTGTTTAATCTGAACTTTTAGTCCTCATTTGTTTGATTATATGCATAGAAGGAGCAAAGATGTTAAAGTGAAGGTGGATGTGTATACTGATATCCAACATGTAGATAAAAAGTAAAAAGGGTCTATCAATCAATTAGATGTTTCTGGAACCAGCTGTACACACAATGCCAAGTAGCTGAACATTTGGAAACATCTGGCTAACTGACAGAATGTTCTTTTAAACATCTAGATGTTTGAAATCACACTAACTTGATGAACACAGAAGTCACTCTCAAGATGTGGGGCTTGGAAAATCATCCTCATTCAATAGGACCAATTCTGTGAATCAGTACGATCTATATGAAAACTTGAAAGTTTGGAATTAAAAAAGAATTTGTCCTTTAGTCAAAATCACATTCTAGGTTCTTTAAAATATTTTCAGGAAAATAGAGGATTTCTCTTATGAACACCTGACCTAAGGTTTCAGTAACATAGGAGATAACCTAGATGGCCTTTGGTATGGCAATGACCCTCGATACAACACCGAAGGCTGGATCCATGAAAGAAATAATTGATAAGCTGGACTTCTTTAAAATTAAAACTTCTGCTCTGCAAAAGACAATCTCAAGAGTATGAGAAGACAAGCCACAGACTGGGAGACAATATTTGCAATGTTTGCAAAAGACATCTTATAAAGGACTATCATCTAAAATATATGATGAACTCTTAAAATTCCACAATAAGAAAATAAACAACCTGCTTAAACAAGAGCAAAAGACCTGAATAATCACCTCACCGAAGACGATATATAGATGGCAAATAAACATATGAAATGTGCTTCAATATCGTATGTCATTACAGAATTACAAATCAAAACAATGAGGTACGACTACACACCTATTCCAATGGCCAAAATCTGGAATGCTGATGACACTGAAAGCTGCTGAAGATGAAAAAAGAAAAGAGAAACTAACCTTAGAAACTTTTCCCCCCTCTAATCCAGGTTCATCATCAACAGGAGTGAAAATCCTGCTGGGAGAAGTTTTCACAAAGAGAATGGATGGTTGTGTAATCGTTACAGAATTATCAGTTCATAGAGTACAAATCGCTTTGCTTCCCAACTCTTCCTCCCCTCTACTGTTAGGAAGCAGTGCTGTTCTCTCGGGCATCAAGCTGCCAAGCACCCATGTCATCTTTAATTTCTTCCTCTTCTTTGCCTTTAGTTTCCATTCAGTGGGTAAGTGTTTTCTCTTGAGTCAATTTAGAGATATTTTTATGTATCCTTTTGTCTTCCACTGAAGTTCAAGTTCAGATCATATAATCTTTTTTCTTCAAAGTAAGTGTTCAACTTCTTTTTAATTATAAGAATAATGCATGCTTTTTAGGTAACAAATCAAATAAGACAAAAGTGAATAAAGTAAAAATTGAAAGTTTCTTTTTCTCTAACCTTACTGCCCAACTGTTAACAATGGTTATTTCGTGATTTTATTATGCCCATAAAATATATGTATATATACCTTTATCTATCAATATAATACATCCATATCAACATATGCATCACAAACACAAATTAGGTAATATTTATTGAGGAATTATTATGAGCCAGTGGTGTGTTATGCACTTTACATACATTTTCTCATGTAGCCCCGTTGTACTATCTGATAACCGATTAAACCACAATTCTAACCTTGCCTAGCTAACTCCAGAACCTCACACTTTACTGTATTCTTTGTTGCTTTTTAAAAATAAAATTATGATGACTTTATACATGTTGTTTTGCAACTTCCTTTTTTTTACTTCACATATTAAAGACACCTGTACTTATATCAAAATAACTCATTCTTTTCTCTATTATAGAAATACAATAAATACTTTGTACACTTGAGTTTGTTTCTGTTGGATAAGTTCCTTAGAAGTAAATTTGCAGTAAGTTCTTAACTTGTTTGCTCACCTCCACTTTCTGCCCTCTCAAATCTGTCTTTCTCATTCCTTCCAGGTTTATCACCATGCAACTGATCCCACCACTTCCAGGTTCTGGCGTCCCCTGGACTTTTGGATAAGGTATAAAACCTTGCCTCTTCTGCCTTTCAAAATTGCAAATACTTTCAATCCAAACTCATTTTACCAGGTCTCTTTTACTCACCCAGTGCCCCAGTATTAACTGTTCTATTACTGCCTTAGCCTGGAATCTCTTCCTTCTCCTCTTTGTCTAGTATGGTTCTCCCCAGCTGGAAATCATACCTCCCTAGTCCCAATGTCCCAAAGCATCTCTCTCTCTGTTTTCACAGCTATCGGTCCTATTTTGTTTTAGTGTTGATCTCTAATACACACTTTGTCATTCTCTGAAAATTCTGAAAATGAAAGAATATAAAAGAAAAGAAAATCCTTGTGGGCATGTTCCATGTCTAATATAGCCTATATCCCCTGCAGCATCTAGTGTTGGCTTGCTAATTAAGTAGTTATTTCCTAAGTTACTTTGTTTATAAGTGTGAAGACCATTTTACTGTTTCCCTGAGCTTCTTCCTCTTTGTAGATGCTAATGCCATGGAACCCCTGAACATGATGATTTGAGCTGCTTGTCTTTCTGTGAAGTAAACATTCACTTACCTTTTTTTTTTTTTTTTTTCGGTACACGGTCCTCTCACTGCTGTGGCCTCTCCCGTTGCGGAGCACAGGCTCCGGACGCGCAGGCCCAGTGGCCATGGCTTATGGGCCCAGCCTCTCCGCGGCATGTGGGAGCCTTCCGAACTGGGGCACGAACCCGCGTCCCCTGCATCGGCAGGTGGACTCTCAACCACTGCGCCACCAGGGAAGCCCTCACTTACCTTTAAAAGTAATCTTATTGCTACTTTATTGGGGAGGATTATGAAAAACTTCTAAAAACTAAAATATTTTAGCTGATGATATCATATGTGCCTTTTCATACAGGTTTTTATAGAAAATTGTCCTGTCTACAATTCCTGATATCAGGCAGCCATATCCATGAGGCTCTGTGCTCCAGGAAAATGGACTGGAGATAAACATGTGATCTATGGACAAGCAATCTTGATGCTGGTCAGTAAAACTTGAATGATTTTCTGAAATAAAAAGTGAGGTAAGACAATCAGATTCTCCTTCAGAATTTGGAAATGAGAACGGTGAGGCTGAGATGTTATTTGGAAGGCAAAAATGTGTGGAAGTGCATTAGGGCTCAGCGTTACAAGAATGCATAAAAGATGTACGGTGCAGTCATGGATTGGAGCCCGGTACCTAAAGGCAGTTGGTGTTACAGGCGGTCAAATTTACCCTTGAAATCCCTTACAGAGGTGCCACTTTGGGACCAGTATACTGTTTCTTGATAAGTTCAATATAATATGATTTTTCTATCGTTTTGGAATAGACTGTTGCTTCTTCAGTAGAGTACCAGATGAAGCAGTTGGCTTGCATTAGAGGCCATGTTTTACTGAAAATACGTATCTCCAAATACTAGAATTACACTTGGTGTCATGAGACGATCATGGTACAGGAGGCACCTGGAAACTGAAAGTGATGAAGAGAACAGCAGTTTTAGGACACCCACCTTATGCTCACTTCTGTGTGTATGTGGGAAGAACTGAAAGATGAATATGCATAAGGTAAATCTACTTATAATTTGGCTCCAGGGTAGAGAACAGAGGAGGGATCCAGTAGAGGGAGAAGGTGGAGGCATCATACAGGGATAAGGTGGGTTATCGTGAGGTAGAGGCTATGGAGCCATAGAGGAGGAGACAGGACAGGAGGCAGCCCTTCAAGCTGGCTTGGATTTGGACCAGTCCACTCTTCTGCTCCAGTCTGTGCGTATCCTTACAGTAACCCCCCTTCCTCAACATAGCCTATAAAAACCTTTGTTCATTACAACTGAAATTGTCCAGGCTAGTCAGTGAAATGGTAAAGATACTGCTTCTTGAATTCTTCTGAAGTTTGTCTTGTATCCATGAAAATGCTTTGGGTGGGAAGTGAGAGGACATCCATGGAAAATATTCTCCACTGTATGCCTTCCAGAGAAATTATATATTGGCATTTCTGGAGCTAGTATATCAGCAAAAAAATCAGAAGGCAACACAGAAAAAGAACATCCAGCTAGTATTTGGATAAAGTAGTGACATTTACCTTTTTTTTTTACCATTTACATAGCATAGCTAGTGTGTTTTACAGGCACTCAAAGTCACCTTTAAATGTAGTTCAGACCAACTTCAGTATTTTCAGCCATAGGTAAATCATATTTTGTGCCCCTTCTTGTATATCATAGTTGAA
This sequence comes from Leucopleurus acutus, assembly GCF_964270905.1. Classification (NCBI taxonomy): domain Eukaryota; kingdom Metazoa; phylum Chordata; class Mammalia; order Artiodactyla; family Delphinidae; genus Leucopleurus; species Leucopleurus acutus. The sequence goes on along the minus strand of NC_139145.1, from coordinate 55,268,542 downwards.
CAACTTTCGGTGTGAAATAAAATACTTTTATTATTTCTTTCCAGGGAAGGCAAATGCATAATTTCAAATTGTCAGATGTTAGACAGCTTTGAATAAGTTCTGTTCCCTCCTCTTGGTGAGAAGCCTCTACAGAGAACATTCTGGGATTTAATCGGCAAACAGTAGAGGGGAGTTAGCTTAGAAAAATAGCCCTCTCTAACACATCCGCTCTGCAGATACTGTGTACTGCAAGGAAGCATCAGACCTCAGAAGACCAAACAGGAAAGCTGCCAGGGAAAGGATGGCCAATCTGGACTGCCTTTTGCAACATCTGTTGGGAGTCGACAAACTGCCTGGTGATATGCAACCTGGATTACACTGATCAACTTCAGTGCCAGCCCCTAGCCCCAGGGAAATTGGTTTCCAGGTCTACTGTGCCGGTGCTGAGAAGAACACAGAAGATTCTTGGAGCAGGAGAAGGCAAATAGTTTTGGATGTACTTAGCAATACAAAAGAGCTTTGTGGAAACTTTAGCTTTCTCTTCCCTCCTTGGAGAACGTTGGTCTTGTGATCTGTGCTGAAACTTTTTCTTCGTTTGCCAAAACCTTGGACTGGAACGTACACACACACTCAGACGTCTACAGAGAATTCCAACTAGCACATGGTGCTTCGTTTTTGAGGAATAAAAGTGAGAGCCTACTCTCTGCAGTACTTTACAGTAGAAGCATGTCAGCCATAATGATCCCTTTTGTTGTAATACCTCTTTCCTCCAAACCACTAACTTCTGTTTCTCACGAATGCCCTTGTCCCTACTTGCCTGAAATGAAAGCCTACCCGTCTTTGCTCTCCGCTGATCAGTCATCACTCGGGCTTCTCGTCTCCATTCAGGCAGATTCTCCCGATGATTCTGGCGAGGCTACTTCTGTTTATGGAACTAGAATCCAAATGTATCAGCTGAATATTCACAGAAGGGGTTCGACCAATGAATGATGGAGCCGGATTTATTGAGGGGCTACTTTGAATTCATTTACATGATTTCTAATAAGAAACCTGGTCAGAAGACAGAAACAGGCAATGAAATGAAACTTCTGTTGACAGGTGGCAATCGTGAAGTCTCATCATGTGCCAACTCTGGGGTTTTGTGTAGGTTTTCTCATTAGTCCTCAAGAGGAAGAATTGCTATGTTTGTTTTCTTAGGTCAGAGACATCTTGTAATCTGCCTAAAATTAATTTACTTGGTAAGTGTAAAGTTTGTGTGACTCCACGTTTCAAGATTTCCCAATATATTTTACTCCTTCCACAGAGTGTTATTAATTGTGTGTTCCATAAAAAGTTATTGAGTGCCCATTCTGTGCCGGGCATTTGTCCCGCTCTGGGGACACAGCAGTGAAAATGAAAAGACAGAAAGAAGACAAAATCTGCCCTTGTGGAGTTTACGTTCTGATGTCAAAGTCAGAAAGACCCCGAGAAGGAATCTAATCTAACCTAACCTAATGTAGATGAGGAACAGAACATACAAGTTTTCTCCTAAACTCTGAAGGCACATTAACCAAATGGTTAGAGCAAAGCCTCTGAAACTGCGTTTGAATCAGGGTCCTGTTATTTCCTGGTGGTATCCTTGTTTTCTCCCTCTGCAAAAAATGGGGTTAATAATAGGAGTACTTGCCCCATAGGAACATTTTTTTAAGACTGAAGGAGATAATGCAGATAGACTGACTAGTATAACATCTCACACAGAGCAGAAGCTTGGTAAAATATTGCTGTGATTAATTGTGGTGGTGGTGATGATGAAGATGATGATGATGATGATGAGATTGTAGACAAAAATTACAACGAAAAAGAGGGCAACATTTTAACCATAGAGGAGAAGACCCAAGCCAGAACAGACAATGTTTAATTTTAGAACTCAGGGCTCTTTCATTTAGGAAGTGTACCTGGTCTCAAAAGAGATTTTTAAAAATAGATTAAACTGGAGTGCCAGCTAACCTGAAGAGTTTTCAAAGCTGGTGACCACCATTGCATGAGCCCTTTTGCTTGGCATCATCTCTGCAAGTCCTTGCCAAGGAGGTGCCTTCTGGAGAGGTATAGGGACAAGGTGGAGATCCGGCACTGGTTTGTGGAGCAGCAGAATTGATACTCACCACATTAGAGGGAGCTTTCCTGCCACCTGTGCACTACCCTTCTCCCTCCTCCCAAAGAGGTGTATCACACTTGTGAGAGATCCCAACAGCCTACTGGTGAGATACTCAGTACGAAAGAAGACGGTAAAATTAACGCTTGAGTTTGAGTTGTGATCTAGAGAAGGTTTAGGAATTTTGGCTCAGCGGATGGTTGTAAGTCTGGGCATTCAGATTGTTTTGTTAGGTAATTCTATTCACATTTATTCAATTTGTTAACGAATTTCCAAACTTCAAAAGCCAGATTGGTTTAACACTCTGCTAACGTTAACGCATAGATCCTGCCCATTGTCATTTAGAGCAACACAATCTGGCAGCTTCTACACTTGCTAATTAATAAATCCTTAGGTGTTAGGGATGGGAGATTGTATGTCATTTATGTTTCATCAGTAAGTTGTGGGCCTAGAACAAATTTACCTTCATTGCCGTCTGCTCACATCTTTCTTCAAGGACACAAGAAGACATCCAGTAAAGCATTTAACCTTCCTGTGTCTGAGTCTCCTCAACTCTGAAATAGAAATACTCACATCTGTCCAGATACTCTTGTGAGACTGTATTAAGATAATGGATCTGAACCCTCCAGTTAGAATAAACGTCTCTCAATTTTCACAGAGAACTGACGGCACAATTCACTTTCTCTCTGTGGTATAGTTTTTTATCCTTCCATCTTATCTTCTCAGTGACATCAGTTTAAGACTGTCTATTCCAACTCTACACCTTCTTTCCACAACTCTTTGCACGATCTTTAATTCTGTTTTATTTTTTTTTTCTTTAATAAAAATTTGAGTAACTTTTATGTGCCAGGCTCTGTGTAACTGTAAAACTTGTTCTCCTTTTGGGTCCATCTCCTCCCATATTTATTAGCTGCTTCAGGGTCAGAGTCCAGGTGGGGAGGAAGCTAATTAAGGTGAAGAGTGTTGTCCCTGACATGGCTGGTATTTTCTTAAAGAAGGAAACGTTGAATTTTAAAATAGTTTTAGATTTAAAGAAAAGTTGCAAAGATGGTACAGATAGTTCCCATATACCCCTCACCCAGTTTTCCCTAACGTTAACACCTTACATTATCATACAGGACATTTGTCACAGCTAAGACAGCAACATGGTTACACTGCTATTGACCAAACTCACACTTTATTCAGATTTCACATGTTTTCCCACTAATGTCCATTTTCTGTTTTCGGTTCCCATCCAAGACACCCACTTGCATATAGCCTTAATCTCCTCTGGTCTGTGAAGGTTTCTCAGTCTTTGCTTGTTATTAATGACCTTCACAGTTTTAAGGACTACTGGTCAGGTATTTTGTACAGTGTCTTTCCTTCTGACAAACCCAAACCCTCAGTTTGGGTTTGTCGGATATTTTTCTCCTGGTTAGACTGAAGTTGTGAGTTTTTGAGAAGACCACAGAGATGAAGTGCCTTTCTCATTACATCACCTCAGGGTAAGTGCTGTGAACATGACTTATTTTTACTGAACCAGAATTGGGTTTCCTCACCTGCATGTAGTAAAGCCAATCTACTGACACCAAGTGTGGTGAAGGAAAGTGCAGCGTTTATTGCAGGCCGCCAAGCAAGGAGTCCAGGTAGCTGGTGCTTAAGAGGCCCAAACTCCCGGAAGACTTTCAGGGAAAGGTTTTTAAAGACAGGTTGAGGGAGGGGGTTGTGCGGTGTGTGATCAGCTCATGGACATTTTTCTGATTGGTTGGTGGTGGGGTAACTGGGAGTCAACATCATCAACTTTCTAGTTTCAACCCATCTGGGGTCTACATGCTTGTAGGCAGCATACAGTTAACTTCTTCCACCTGGTGGGGGTTTCAGTATCTGCAAAACAGCTCAAAGGACATGGCTCAGAATATTCTCTATAGCCCTTGAGGAGGAACTAAAAGTTCTTGAATTTGTTTAATAGCTAAACTATTATTATTTTGTTTTGCTTGACTGTTTTCATTTCTTTCTGCATTTTCTCACTTCTCTAATTAAATTTATTCTTTGACTAAATTTCTTCTACAGACAAAAGGCAGGTGGAGGACATGGGGAGGCAGGGGTATGTCCTGGGAAGGCCTCATAGGGTCCTGCTTGGTTACAATATTACTGGTGGTGTTAATCTTGATTCTCTGGCCAAGATAATGTTCTCCAGGTTCTGCATTGTAAAGTTGCTTTTTCCCATCTTATAGTCTGTTCTTCAGAAGCAAGTCACTAAGGCCAGCCATACTCAAAGAGGTGGGAAAGAGGTGATAAGCTTCACTTCCTGGTATTTATACATAAATTATTTGGAACTCTTCTGTAAGGAAGATTTGCTTCTTCTCCAATTGTATCTTCCTATCTATCTATCCATCCATCCATTCATTTATATCAGCATGAATGCAGGTATATTTATTTTATATTTTGTGTTGTAATATGATACTGTGTTCATGATTTATTTTGTTGCTCAATTGTTCCACCTCTGGCCATTGGCGGCTTTTAGATTGGCTCTTGGGGCCCTTTGACAAGCTCCCATCCTTTGATTTTTGAGTACTTCTTTACTTTTGCACACTAAGAGATGCTAAGAGATGCTCTAGGCTCATCTTGCATTTTCCCTGCCCTGGCCTGAGAATTAGCCATTTCTTAGGAGACGTAATTTATTTCACTGGAGAATAGTATTAGAAACCAGGATCTGGGTGGTCATTGTGCTTGTTCCTACTGGGGTTTCTCAGTAGCCGGTATAGTTTTAATCCAACATTGAGTCCTCTGTGCATCGGAAGCTTAGTAGCTGGTTACGCTCTTAGAGCATGCTTGTGGGTTTCTCAGAGGTTCATCCACTGGAGTCATCCAACAATGATTACTTTACTTGCAGTGGGGACCATTAATGATTTCTAAATATGGCATGATAATGAAAGCTGTCTTCTAGTAACATTACTTGCATAGAAATTTGGGGTATGAAATGGAGTAGAGAAGAGAATGGAATAGGGAGGCCAATTAGGAAATTGATAGAGTAGTCTTAGGATTTAAAACAAAAGAAGTCTGGACAAGGATGATTAGTGTGAAAATCAAAATAGGGAGATAATTACAAGAAATATCTACTAAGAGTATTGAAGAGCTGGCTGTTCTCAGCTACTTCCCACCATGGTTATATACTTTAAGGATTTTCTGACACCGAATTCTGCTGTTACTACAATATATGAGTTGGGACAGCTTCTAAGCTCAGTCAGACTCTCAGGCCATTTACAAGGGGAGACTCACAGCGTGGTTCCTATAGTCTGCAGCTCTTGGGGCTCAAGTCTCTAGACTGGGTTGCTCATAGCTTCCACATTTTAGTGACATAGAACATTTTGCTATTTCCCTCTAGGGAAATGGTGGATGGATCCAGGCAGGATGTATGACTGGACACCAAATGATGGCTTCAAATTGCTCTTGTAATAGTCATCCTTCATTTTCCCATTTTCTGTATCTTCTAAGAGGAAGGATGTAGAAAAGTACATGGGAATGTGCTAAGTAAGAGCTTATAGGTCTTAGATAGCTCTTCATGAGATACAAATTTGTAGCTCTCTAGGCCAAGCATGTAATTTTATTTTTCTGATGAATACAGGGGGCTTTAAATGGATACGTAAGTAGTTTGCATTTATTCCTCTAGGATCTCTCTTGCTACCCAAAATGCAGTCCTCAGAGGAGCAACAGAAGCATCACTTGGGAGTTTGCTGGAAGTGCAGCTTCCATGTACTGTATAGGAATCTATATAAAAATAAGATCCCTGAATCATCCATATGCACAATAAAGGTTGAGATGCAGTGGTCTCGACCACTGGTCCACTAATTTGGCTGTACATGAGAATCGTTTGGGGAGCTTTACAAAACACTATGCTTGGGTTTATCCCCACAGATTGTGATGTAATTGGCGTTGAATGTGACCAGAGGATTTGGATTTTAAAACTTCCCAGTACTTCAGGATTGCCATGGTGAATATCACCATTCCAGGCAGGAGATTAGAAGGCCATAAAACAATACACTAAGGAAGAAAAACTTAAGACTAGTACTCTTAATTCATCTGATATTACCAACATTGCTCCAAAAACCTGGCCTGTGGCACACAATATCAATAACACTGGGCATGGGTATTCTTTTTCTGTCAGTGAAACTACACGGGCAGCCCATCAAACTGCTGACTAGAAGGGTCCTAAAAATATCACCTTCAGAGCCACAGGTAGTTACACTCAGATTTGAGATGGGTTCATGTGGCTCACTCCATGTTATGGACATTCTAGCATGTGGCACCCCTGAGTTGGGAAGAAAAAAAATCACTCTAAACAGAACAAACCCAGTTGCACTAGGGATGTGGCATGATGGATACCACTGGAACTGTGTAGTCATTCTGTCCCACTAAAGGCTAGTGGCTGTTTTGGCACTGGCTGGTTGTGTCGCCCAGGTATTTACTGGGTAGTCCTACATGGGACCCAATGGTTGTGTGGCACAGATCTCTGGTCCTGGCTTCTACCTGAGTGGTTGAACAGCTTGCACTCTGGGTTTCCCTGGCCACAGGGGAGAATCCACCCCACCATAGCTAAAATTACCAGCCTTCCTCTCATCAACGCTAGGTGGGCACCTTCTCTTTTCCACTGGTGTGATCATGTGGCCGCTTTGTCCTCTACACTGGCCTGCAGGACATTACAACACACATAGAAGCCCTTACTACATTCACCCAACAAGCCTTAAATGATAGCTGGCAAACCTGTCTTTACTGAGCACCGAAATGTCTCTAATAAGAAAAGCTGTCTTCCAAAATAGGATGATCCAACAAGAGTAAGGGATATGCAACACTAATAAACAGTGCTCAGACACCAGCGGGCTCTCCTCCAATTCAACTCAATTCTGTTACTATCTACCCAGAGACAGCATCAGATTCCACAGGCTGAGGGTTCAGTCTTACAAGACTGCCACCCCCAACCCCCCCAACCTCAGGCTGCAGATGACAGTCACAAGCCCACGTTGTTACCTGTGCTTGTGCTTCTGACAGACCAGCTATAGATGGGAGATTCCCAGCCTCCTCCTTGGACTTCAGATGCCAGTTGCAAGTGCAGGTTGTTACCTGTACTTCTGACCACTGGCTATAGATGAGAGGCTCCCAAGACCCCCTCCTTAAGTTCAATTAATTTGCTAGAGCAGCTCACAGAACTCAGGAAAACACTACTTACGGGATTTACCGGTTTATTATAAAAGGTTACAACACAAAAACAGCCAGATGGAAGAGATGCCTAGGGCAAGGTATGTGGGAAGAATACAGGGCTTCCATGCTCTCTCCAGGTCTGTCACTCTCCCCAAATCTCCATGTGTTCACTAACCTCTCCAAACCCCATTCTTTTTGGCTGTTATAAAAGCTTCATTACATAGGCATGATTGACGAAATCCTTGCCCATTAGTGATTAAATCAACCTCAATCCCCTCTTCCCCTCCCTGGAGGTCAAGAGGGTGGAACTGAAACTTCCAGACCTTTCATCCAGTGGTTGGTTCCCCTGGCAACCAGCACCTCACCCTTAAGTAGGGTCCAATAGTCATCTCATTAACATAATGAAAGACACCTTCCTTCCCCCATCCCCCCCATCAATTAGGAAATTCCAAGAATTTTAGGAGCTCTGTGCCGGAAACTGGGATGAAGACAAATTTGTATTTCTTACTATAAATTACAATATCATAGTTGGCCTTAGACATTATTACTTCCTTGCAGGGATTCACCCGTGCCGTTATCCAGAGTGTTGTGTGTTTATACTTGATAAGGCTGCTAACGTATCATCTTTATTAAATCACATGAGGACACAAGTGAATACCTTCAGTGATCAGACTTCCAGCTTAGGGGACTTCGTAAGTCAATGGATGGGATCACGGGGCTCTTGGTGGAAAAAAAAATGTTACTTATTTTGGGAATTAATGTCATAATCTGTATTTTCTCTTACATGTGCCTATACTCCTGCTGTGGCATCTGCGTCCGATGCAGCCAAACAACCAGCAAAGGAGCCACCACTGTGCTAATGAAACCCCTTGCTGACCGTTCAGGGCGGGGGAGTAAAATGGTAAGAGCTGGTCCCCAGGGGTGAAATGTTGGGGGAGGCCCTAGAGAGGTTGGGACTGCTGGTGGCCCCTTGAGGCTGACCCCAGCGATCAGAGGCTACTCACCCCCACCCCCCACCCCCGTCCTTGGAATGTAAGCCCCGCCCACCGTTCCCACAGCTGAAGCCTTTTTCAAGGAGGCAGCCTAGAGAGAGCATTGAGGTATTGAAATCACCTGGAGGGTATCCAGGCCTGAAACCACTTAAGCAGTCTTTATAAACTTTGAAGACGCTGGTGGGTAGGTGTGGAGATCCAGTCGTCTCGCGGCGTCCACAAGAAGTCTCGAATGTAAGTTGCTTTTCTTCTTAAAACTGCCACCTACCACAGTCTGGAGTTGTCTGCCTCTTTCTTAGGTCTCTTCTTGTCCTTTGTGTATTGGGGGCCGGTTTGGGAACCAGCACCACCAGAAAGTATTTAGCTAGCTTTGGGGTGCGTTTTAGTGCTTCCTTTTTAAAGCTTCCCAAGTAATTTTAATATGCTGCCAGCACTGAGAAACTTTGTTTTTCCGCTCCTGGAGGCCACGCCGGAAAACAGTTTTCCCAAAAGTGGAATAAAGGCCTTGGTGGAATTAAAGGACGGGCCAAGTAGAAACACGGACTGAGCTGTAGGACTTGCAGATTGCTGCTCTCACTGTGAAAAGCGCTTCCCGCCCCATTTTCAAGATGAATAGCATAATATTGTGTAAGCACTAAATATTATCATTCCTCATACAAGACTTTTGTTTCTTGTTTGACTCCTGGGTAACCTGAATTCTGGGACATTTGAAAGTTTGAAAAGCCCTGAATTATCGATGCATTTCCACTGTCTTGTTGGAAGCCAGGTGTTAATCACTGTACTGTGTTAACTCCTTCAACTCTGCACTTTACAAGTTTTAGCAAGTCTCCAGAAGGGTCCTTCCCTCTACTCGAGAGCACTCTGCAAGCTCACCTTCTCCTGTTGCCTGCAGTGAAATGGCCCCTAAACAGGCTCTTCTTAATTTTTACAATCAGCCGGTGTTCTCCTTGTAAAACACGAGTTTCAGCTTTTATTTTTAGAGTCTTCTAATACATCCTGATAAATGTTCTCCTCCTAAGGGTTTGTCAGGAGCAAGCGTGATTGATAAACTGTTGCAAAGGAAAGAGAAAAATGTTCTCGCTGATATCTGCCACTGTGACAGATTACATAATGTTCTAAGGCTAATCGGTGCTAAATGGATTTTGTATTTTAAATGTTCTCTGCAGCCATCCAGGTATGAATCACATTGTTTTATCAAAATCGTTATGAGGGCCGCCTTGACTTGTAAAACCTGACAAATAGACGCGGGAAGGCAAATGGTGCTAGGCTTGTGCGGCGGCATTATCAGGGCGTTGTTTATTCTGCGAGCTCATAAATCATCACTCCATGTGTAAAGACTTGCCAGGGAAAAGTAAAAGCTTTGTCCTTGGTTATCAGTGTTGGCTCCTGGGACCGGTGTTGCTTTCTTAGTGTCAGATGACTGGGGCTTCAGCTGTTTGCTCCTTGTTTGTGTTTGATTCTCTTTTTCCCTGTATTTCAGGACAGAATTCTTTATGGCAGAGGTTTCTGAAATGTGTCAGGCAGGATAATTTTAGGTGGCACATGAGCAAATATTTTGATTTTTAGCAATTGAAATATTTGTCTGTTTTTGCATTAAGCCTGCTGATGGAGTCTACTTCCTACTTTCCTTGCCTCCAGAGGTTCAGAAATAGAAACAACTAAAGAGGAACAAAAGAGGGAGTAAAGAAGAGAGGAGCTAAAGGAAGTGAAAAGAGAAGGGACCCAATGCTAAGAGAGGTATTGGACCCTGGGGTCATGCCAGAGATATAAAGAGTTACAGATGTAGGAGAGAGAGAGAGAGAGAGAGAGAGTTAGAAGCTTCTTCTGAAACTTCTCCATTGGGGGCCTGTCTCCCATGACCGTAGAAACTCCATTTAGAGAACTCTGCTTCTCATCCAGTTCACCCACCCTTAAGAGCAGAGGGAAGGGCTTCCCTGGTGGCGCAGTGGTTGAGGGTCCGCCTGCCATGCAGGGGACACAGGTTCGTGCCCCGGTCCGGGAAGATCCCACATGGCGCGGAGCGGCTGGGCCCGTGAGCCATGGCCGCTGAGCCTGCGCGTCCCGAGCCTGTGCTCCGCAACGGGAGAGGCCACAGCAGTGAGAGGCCCGCGTACCGCAAAAAAAAAAAAAAAAAAAAAAAAAAAAAGAGGGAAAAAGGACTTTGGAAAGGTGAGAGGAAAGAGAGATGGGCAACAATAAAGAAAGGTTCAAAGATGGGAAACCAAGTGGTGAGACTGGAGCTACAAGATTTTTAGAATCATTGGAGGTTCAAGGCTACACAACTCGGTGAGGGTGTATGCTAGAGGCATATGATAGGGCAACCATAAGTATATTAGAGAAATCTCTCTTTGTTAAAGAGCATAAATTCCCAGCTGTGTGTTTAAGCCACCCCGAGACCTTGGGACACATCCCTTTCTCTTCTGTAAAATGCAACGGTTAGATTTTTAAAATGTTTCATTGCTATTTTATGAAAGAATAAGTCCAGTATGATTGGTTGTTGTTGCTGCTGCTGTATTTAGTTTTTAAATTACCTTCTATTCATGGTAAGCAAAATCGGTTTTCCATTTATTTTAGGTAAGTTTATCTAAGTTAAAATGATTCTGCTTGTAGAAGAAAAAGTCAATTAATACAGCAAGAGTTGATGCTTTCATGGCATTTCTTCCTGTGTCAGACTTTACTTGTATTTGATTGTCATTTGGTCATAATTTGCAAAAAGGGCTATTATGTTCCCACTTCGCACACCCTGGGATATACAGGTTGAATGTCATGGTCAGGGTTGCACAGTTCATGCCTGGAGAAAGCCAAAGGCTGAATCCAGGTGCTCTGGCTCCACAGTCAGTGTTACTCCCCTCCACAGTCGCTCGGTTACCTCTTCAGTATCAATATAGGTGGAATTACTTGGCAAAAACAGGGAGATTGCTGCTCAAGAGACATTGCTCTAAGTTTCACCTGGTATCACGAAAGTGTGTTGTTTTATCTAAAGCTTTGTCTAGTATATAAGGTAGCTGCTCAAAAATACTGTCATAGATTAAAAAAAAATGAAATTTGTTTTCTGTATCACACTCAGTGGTATCTTCCTAAGGCTCAGATTATATCACGTCACTCCCCTGGTTAAACTTTTAGTGGCTTCCTATTAAGTTTGCCGGAGTAAGCAAATAAAAATACAGGACACCCAGTTAAATTTGGATTTCAGATAAACAATGATTTTCTTTTTTTTTTTAGTGTGACATATTCTAGGCAATATTTGAGACACACCATAGTTATTCATTGTTTATTTTAAATTCAAATTTAGCTGGGCCTCTTTTTATCTGGCTACTGTGGTGCTCCAAGGACAAGGGTGCCTCAAGGACAAAGGGCAACCCTGCCTGAAAAAGGGTCATGTTACACCCCTACTGGACTCTTAATCGCCCTCCCCACCCTGTTGCGATGGTTACGAAATTTCTGAGCCCACCTGGGCAACACCCACCTGGGCAAGGGGACCTGTCCCAAATAAGGAAAGGCATCTGGCCTGTCCCACTCCCGCCCTATAGAAGGAAGGTGTATGTGCCTCGACCAATCAGTAAAGGAAATTTCCACCTTGGACCATTCCTTTTGTTTTCTGGCTATAAAAACTGATCAGTAGCACACGTTTGGGCTCAACTCTCCCAGACTACTAGGAAGTCGGCCTGCTGTTCTGGCAGCAGCCCTTCCCTCTAATAAATTCTATCTTCTTTCCATTTTGCTTTGTGTCGAAATTCTTTTCCAACCCGCGTTCGGACCATGACAGCTACCCCACCCTCCATTGCACTCAGAATAAAGTTCAAATTCTTTAATTTGTGTAGGGTTTGCAATCTGTTTACAGCTTAATTCTCCAACCTCTTATTACACCATTTCCCATGTAGACTGTGTTTTAGCTACGTCTGGATATTTGTAGTTCCCTGAACGTATACCTTCTCTAACCACCTGACCTTTTCACATACTGTTCTCCCTACAGATCACCCGTCACCTAAGTCTTTTGTCAGATCAGATTAGATGTTACTCCTCCTAAGTCTAGGTTAGGGGCCACCATGCTTGCTGTTCTCCAACCAGCCTTCCTATTACAATGTGTAGTAATTGCCTTTTTACCTGTTTATCTCTCTCTCTCGACTTCATGCTCTTTGAAGGCAGAGGCCATATACATCCTGCTCACTGTTGCATCCTTGTTGTATGCCCAGGGTATGACCTAAAGCAATATCTGTGGAAGAAAATGACCTTAAGAGTTTAATAATGGAACAAGTTCAGATCTGGACTGTTTTGTTGATTCAGAAAACAAGTGGCTAACTATATACAGGATAAAATGAGTATCGACGCATGTCTGTTCTGCATGTTTTGCTCATCTAAGATCTATTTTTCAAATGAATGTATTTAACATTGGAGGCAAAGCTCTGATTTTTTTCGGGTGGGATGTATATGATGGGCTCCTTTCAGAAGCAGCATCTATTTTGTTCAAACCAATGATGCATAAAATTATATTTTAATCATCCCAATAACTTACTACAACTTCCTAGTTTATTAATCAGTTTCTACAGAATTTAACATCAAGATGTCATTGACCCAGTTGATTCTATGTCTGTATATTGGCAACCTTTCTGTAGTCTGATTGTGTAAGAATGATAAGCCCTACAAAAGAACCAAGCTATAGTACATGGTGCTGAGCTATATATGCATCTTGGGGACATTCTTGGCAAATATTTTCCCAGAACTTAGACTGGTCAGCGGGTAATCATAAGGTAACCGTTTTTCATAGAGATCTGTCTTGGCAATCGGTTGCGATGGTTCCCTACTAACGTGGATATTGCACCTTCCCACTGAATATGGAGAACTTACCTGGTTTATAAAGATCAAGTTTCATCTACATCAAAATGCTTTTTTGTTTTTACACCATACACTCCTAAATTGGCATGTAAGCAGACTATGCTACTAGTTTATTTCTGGAGGGTAGTGCTGGCTTAAGGAAAGGAACATGAGATTTTGAGACAGTGATTGCTTTGAAAACTTGCTGGTTTTGTTATTCTGAGCCTCATTTATCTTTTGTTGTAAAATGGGGCTAGTAATGCCTACTTTTGGAAGGATGTTTCTTTCGGTTTCTAACTTAATCTTTTTCAACTTCAGCCAAGTTCCTTAGAAAATGTGGCTTACCTGTCTTTTTTGTCTGCTCACCTGTCTGTTTTTCTCTTCCTCTCGCACATCTACATGCAAAACACACACAGAGCAATGGGAAATATAAATGAACCCCCCTCTAGTACCTTGGATCAAATACGGGCTCAAAGCAACCATATTGGAGCTGAACATTAGGGAAGCCAGCTTCCTTTGTCTTAGTTTGACAATAGCTCTATTTTAGGATGTATAAATCCCAGTAAGCCCAGTGAAACAGGTCCCTTCCGTTCTAATTGTTACCCCAAGTGGTGTCAAATGAACTTGACTGTTGTTTGTGACGCTTGCTGCACTGAGAATTTCATAGGCCTAGGAAGGAAGGAAATGCAGCTGGTCGAGATACAACCACTATTTCTCTACATTTCCACATATCTCTGCAATAAAACTCTATGCATGTCTTTTTCTTGCAGCCTTTAAAAACCTGCTGAAAATACAAGGGTCTAAATTTCTATTATCAGATCCCTCAGCTGAGAAGATATATGTGCTTAACAGTGTTTATAATGATTTGCTTCTAATAATGAACGTTTGGAAAGAGCATAACTATCTAAAAAGAGTGGAAGTTAATGGCTGTCTTCACAAAGCTTAAGCCTGAGGAGTGCCATCAGAAAATGACTCTTATACAGCTGTATTTTGAGCAGCCCCTGGTTCTACCTGGCTGCCCTGAGGACCAAGGAGATCAATATCTGAAGGCATATCTGAAGCCCATTCATGGCATACAGATTGGAAGGTTCTGAATTATGATACACACATACAATTGAATATTTGCAGCGGCAAAAATGATTATATCGATTTAAATGTGTTAGCATTAAAAAATGTCTACAGCAGGGCTTCCCTGGTGGCGCAGTGGTTGAGAGTCTGCCTGCCGTTGCAGGGGACGGGGTTTTGTGCCCCGGTCCGGGAACACCGCCGTGGTGCGGAGCGGCTGGGCCCGTGAGCCATGGCTGCTGAGCCTGTGCGTCTGGAGCCTGTGCTCTGCAGTGGGAGAGGCTGCAACAGTGAGAGGCCTGCGTACAGCAAAAAAAAAAAAAAAAAAAGTGTCTACAGCAGATTGTATTGGAGGGAAAACGTTCATACCTATGCCCTCAGCTTCACTAAGCTATACAGCTGGGCTGTGGCAAATGGGAGGTACAGTCCGTTGTTGTTCATGCCAACAACTGCATGAACATAGGCCTGGGCAGAGCTGATTCAGAAGTGGCAGAGACTCTTCACACTGTGTAGGCCTGGTGCTAGTCCTGAGGTGGATACCATGGGCCTTATAGTAATAGAGAAGGTTGATTGTAAACCCCATGTGAATGGGACAGCAGTAACGTGTTGATGTCTTTGTCGTCATCAACAGATTTACTTATACGGGCTTGTTCTGCATCAGAAATATCTGATATGGGATTGTTGGGAAAACATTTACAGATCTTCAAATTATCTTCTGGAAGGATGGGCTGGAAATTGAATTGAACCATATAAGGTCTTCATTAGGCTCTTGTCACATGCCAGGTTTCTATGCATTTGCTTTGGTTTGATTCCTGTCTCTTTTGCATTTTTCCGCCATGATAAACTGTATCAGCTCATTAGGTAATAATTCCCCATTCAGTGGAGTGGGGAGACCCATGGATTTTCAGAGAAAGCAGAGCTAGTCTTGCTTTTCACAATGGGCGTAAACCTGGGTGCATTTGTCTACTCCATAGTTATTTTTCTATTCATCCCAAACCTTATCAGAACCGATAATAAACTACTTTATGAGCAGATGTGCCACTTATTCGTCTAGTTCTATAATGGTAATGAAGAAAGTTTAATCTGGAGTGTCTATGGAAGATGAACTAAAGCCAGATTGGTATGAATAATAAAGGCTCTGTTGAAATGTTGGGCCCCACATGCAAAGCCAGTCATTCATTACCTATGTGACAATGCCGTCTTTGATATAGTCCAATAGTGCATAGAAACAACCACCTCTTGAGTGCTGGACTCCACCTGGAGCTACTGTTGCTACAGATGTAAACATTCTAAATTGCTTCGAGCATAAAGGAGCATAAAGGATACATTTTCTTGCAGCTGGAAGCGACATCTGACGTTGCAAAATGCTGGAAATATGTTGGAGGGATTGCTTTATTCAGACAAATTTAAGATAAACTCCAACATGTGCAGCTTGACATTTTTGTTTAAAAAAAATAACAAATTGAGGCCAATTTCCCTCTAAAAACTGTACAAAATGATCTCTTGGGAGATAATGATTAGCATGAAATCTGCACATGTGACCTTGGTTTTATACATGATGCATAGCTGCTCGTGACACACAGGAACATGTGGTCTCTAGCTAGGAGGCAGTGTGTCTTCATTGAACTCCAAACAAAGCTTTATCATATGGGTTGCGTAACTTTTTCCTTTCTTATTGAATTCAATGCACCAAAACTACAATAATAGCAACACCTTATAAACTCTGAGAATGTGGGTTTTGTCCCACATTCTCAACATGTCACATGGTTTCAAAACAATTACCTTTCCTCTCTGCTTTTGTGTCTCTGGGAAATGTAGAGAAGAATATCAGTTTCCCTTGTGGATCTATTGGCCTGAAGGACTCTTTTTCATTTAAAAGTTGTAGTTCCTTGGTAGATCCCCATTGCAGTAATAGACACCTAAATAATTCTGTCCTGTCCAAGCAATGGAAATCAGTGTGTATTGTGCATAGAAAATCCTGCTTTTGACCTTTGTGTGCAGCACCACTCAATAATTCAATTAACAAACCCCATGAGGAACAGTTCATAATTATTTCTTAAGAGTCAACATGGTTGTAAAACAGCTTGCCAATATAAGCAGAACAGGAGATTTACAATAACAAGTCCATGCTGTACTTACACTTTTCAGTGAATTTAATACTTTTATGAAGTCGAAACCAATAGCCCCAAGGAAATTAAAAAGTTGTTTCTCTATAGAACAAATTGAATATTAAGTTTAGCCTCAGGAAAGACGTTTTATATTCAGATCGTTTTGTTAAATGATGTCTCTGGATACTGAACTCTTCATAATCACTACAACGTCGATCTTCCTCCCAACTTGCTCCTTCTCTCATATCCCCTCCCTCCATAAATGGCTCCATTACCTCCCAGGCTTTTTGTCTTCCAGCCCTCTGTTTGCAGTTACAATGTAGCCTTTCAGAACTCCCACATCTTCCAAAATGCAGGAGGTTCACCATCGCCACCTGCACTTTCACATGCTGTCTCTTCTGCCTGATTTAGTTCTTCCTCCCTTTTCTCTCCATCTTTCTTTGGCTACCTTACCTACTCAGCTCGGATATCCCTCCCTTCTCCACATCTTCATTGTTTCACGCTTTCCTCCTGGTCCGGCTTGTCTGTGCTCTCAAGTCACCCACTGAAATGGAGGCCCTTCCCATTCTGCTTCCTAGCCCAGCACCGACTTACTTGTCTCCCGTGCTACACGGTAAGCTGTTTGAAGACAGACAGTGAGCCCTATCAGCCTTCGTATCTGAAATCCCCAGCAGGGTTCTTACTGTTTAGGAAGGGCTTAGGAGGTGCTCCTTCAGGATACATGAGTTAACCTGTGTTGAGGTAGTAGAGGCTTTGATGATAACACAGAATGAAGTAAACCACATAGGTAAGGTAACGCCTTGGAGGATTCTCTCCCAACTTATCTGTCATCTTGAGGGGTTTGAAAATTACTTGAAGGACTAATAAGGTGAATGCCCAGACATATAACTTATAAACCTTCCTTTTGTTCATTTCATTACTGCTGCTAATTGTTTTAAGGCCTTCTGGCTAATCCTCCTTATCTTTGCTGCCTAAAGCTTTTCATGGCCCTGAAGGGAACCTGGACTCTGTAATGTTCTGTGGAAATTAGACAGCTCAGAGTCTTCAAAGGCAGGAATTTCGCTATTCTCTCACCAAAAATCTGAGTGTCAGGAAATGATTAGAGATGTTTTCCATGAATATCATTACAGAATATAGAACTCTGGAAAAGATTGACACCAAAAGCCATCCTTCTTGATGTGCATGGGAGGATGAGGTAGTTGGTGATTTGCTGTTAATGTACAACCCTTTGTAAGGAGCTTGAGATGACACACAGCATTTCCCCCTGCAGTCTCTGGACTTTATTAGGAGGGTGACGTTTCCCAAGTTATTGTAGGTCAGCTTTATCTGTTTATTCTAGGAAATCCCCAGGACTTGTAAGATGCTAAGACTGCAGTGCAGAAGGTTCTAGGGTTCTTGGACTTTTTTTATAAGGCTTACTTTTATGGGGGCTGCCTCCTCTGTGAGTGAGAATTCTGAGGATGACTGTAATACCCAGGGTTCCAGAATAGAGGGGATGGCTAAGGGGAAAGGACCAGGAGTGGCTTCCTAGCCTGCCTCTAGTTGCATCTTAAGAAGGGCTGAGTCCTGAAGGCTCATATGTTCTTCTACTCAAGGCCAACTTGAGGCATCTCTTGTTGTATTGTGAAAAGAGTTTAAGTCGCTGTTGCACCCTGACCATGCAATGCCAATGCCGCAGTGGGTATTGGTTCACGTTATCCCTCTCTCTTCTTTATTTCTATTTACCTGTTTCAAGAGCCTGAGTTCTTCAAGATCAGCATGAATCCCACTTGTACTGGATAAGCTTTTCTGGTCTAACTCAAATTCCTGTATTAAAAAATGTATATATCTTATATCATTGACTTATATATACATACATTTACATACTTATATATACATACATACTTATATCATTGACTTATATATACATACATTTATCATTGACTTATATATACATCTTTATATATATACACATTTATATATATGTCTTATCTCATTGACTGGATTTAATTCCATTCATTAGACATTTGGTGACTGCCAAGCGTGTACTGGATATTTTGTATGTGTTTGCTGTCTATTTCTAACTCTACTCTACTTGCAATTACCACACCCTTTACAGTCATTGTGGCATAAATATTGATTAATTCGCACCTGGTTTTACTAATGATGATAGCATAAGCACCCAGGCATAGTTCTGTACTCTGCAATTTTATTAAAATATTGTACAATCAACATTGCTTTGGCGCTAGAATACAGTTCAGCGTTGCCCTTGCTCACCTGGCCATTTTCTATGAATAGTATCCAACAACCTCACTGACAAAATAGTTTAATGAATTGGCTAAATATTTTGATGTTGCAAACACATGTTTTCCTTTGTAAATTTGCAGTAAATCCTTTATAATCCATAGTGTCAGTATTTTTCAAAAGATTAATATGTCTCTCTTAAGAGCACGTGATTTTGACCAACTCCAGTTTAGCTGAAAACAGGTTTTTCTTAGGACAATGAATATTTTTAGTCTTCCTTTATTAAATCTTCGGTATACTAAGAGAGCACTTTTTTCACTATTTATGCATCTTTAACAATTTTCCCTCCCTTTTTTCAGAATATTTTTTTCTTTCTGACTTTGAAATATAGAATCCATTTGATTCTGCATTAACATAAGCTTTATCCATCCATCAGTCAATGTAGCAAACATTTAGTTGGCTTCCACGTCTTGGCTATTTTGAAGAGAGATACGCGTGTACTACCATGTTCATTGTAACATTATTCACAGTAGCCAAGATGTCTCTGTCTTCCTTCCTTTCTTCCCCTCCCTCCCAGCCTCCCTCCCTTCCTATTTTTTTCTTTTATTGAAGTATAGTTGATTTACAATATTATATTAATTTCATATGTAAAACATAATTAAATATTTTTATAGATTGTACTCCATTTATAGTTATTACAAAATATTGGCTATATTTCCCTGTGCTGTACAATATATCCCTGTTGCTTATCTTTTTATACATAGTAATTTGTATCTCTTAATCTCCTACCCCATCTGACCCCTTCCCTCTCCCCACTGATAACCACTAGTTTGTTCTCTATATCTGTGAGTCTGTTTCTGTTGTGTTGAATACATTCATGTTTTATTTTTTAGGTTCCACATATAAGTGATAATGTAGAATATTTATATTTCTCTGACTTACTTCACTAAGCCTAATACTCTCTAGGTCCATCCACGTGGTAGCAAATGGCAAAATTTCATTCTTTTTTTAATGGCTGAGTAACATTCCATTGTGTGTGTGTGTGTGTATATATATATATATATATATATATATATATATATATATACACACACACACAAACACACCATATCATCTTCAATTTCCTTCATTAATGTTTTATAGTTTTCAGAGCATAGGTCTTTTACCTCCTTGGTTAACTTTATTCCTAGGTATTTTATTCTTTTTAATGTGATTTTAAACAGGATTGTTTTCTTGCTTTATCTTCCTGATAGTTCATTATTAGTGTATAGAAAAGCAACAGATTTCTGTATATTAATCTTGTATCCTCCAATTTTACTGAATTCATTCTAATTTTTTTTTTTTTTTGGAGACTAGGGTTTTCTATACAGTGTCACGTGGAGATGTCACATTTTTTAATGTGTTTTTTTACAGCTATAAATTTCTCTCTGAGCATTGCTTCATTAGAATCATTTAAGTTTTGATTGGCATTCATATAAAAGTACTTTCTAATTTCCTTTTTAATTTTTTTTGGTACACTGGTTGTTTAGGAATATATTATTTACGTATCATTTGGTTGTGAATTTTCCAAATATTCTTCTGTTATTGGTGGCCAGTTTTATTCCATTGTGGCTGGAGAGCATACTTTCTATGATTTCAAACTTATTGAGACTTTTTAACTTAGTTTATGGCCTAATGTGGTCTATACTGTAGACTGTTCCATGTGCACTTAAGAATGTGTATTTCATTTTTGTTGGGTGGTGTGCTCTATAGCTGTCTAGTTAGTAGTGTTATTCAATTCTTCTGTTTCCTTGCTGATCTTCTGTCTAGTAGTTCTGTTACTGAAAATGGGCTATTGAAATCTCTAGCAATCATTGTTGAATTGTCTATTTCTTCTAGAACCTCTATTTTAAAAGGCAATTACTTATGCCCGTGCCAAATAACAACACCTAACATTTGTTTGCAAACATCATATCATTCACAAAACATTTGCATACAGTGTATCAGTGAATTTTTTTCCGCTACCTGAAGAGCTAGTGTTCTTTACCCTGTCATTCAATAGTTGAAGAAAATGCTATTAAAAGAAATAAAATACCCTCACCAAGCTGAAGCTGGTCAAGGTGATGCTTGCATTCAGGTTTGTTAAAGTCCTGTGTGCTTTCCAGTGTGCCATGATGTAATCTCCCCACTTCCCCACTCATCAAGATAATACCCCCATAAATGCTCTTCATGGGTAGAGTTCTGCCCACGTTTCTTTCCAGACCACCTGGACCTGTTCCACAGCCTACTGACTTTGGTGGAGTCCACGTCTGGCTCCCACACAAGTATCTATGTCTCTGTTTCACATCTTGGATTGGCATTTTCTGGTATTAAAAATTCCACCCACTTTTTTGGCCAAGAGCCAACAAGCCCTGGCGACGACAGCCAGACCTACCCACCTTTCCATTCAAACGCAGCCAGCTGGGTAGCATCACTCTCTGCCAACCACCTGCCTACGTGTATCTTCTTCTGCCAAAGCAGCTCTTTCCAAACCCCAGCCCCAGCTCCAGTTCAGCCCTTCTCTTGGCACACCTGAGAGGAACATACAGGTCAGAATTAAATAGCAAGGCATTTTTCAAAATCATTGCATAGCAAATAAATGATCAAAGGCTGGGTCTACGTACTCAGGGAGAAACCAGCTGAATAGAAAGTGAAGAGTCAGTCAGCTGTTTGTTGATAACCTACATTAAGCCAACAAAAGAAAAAGGTTTTGGCCGATTTTCTCAGTGAATTAGCCCGGTGTGTCTATGTCACGTAAATACGTGGTGGTTCAGTGAGGTAGGAGGGGGTGGAAAGGGGATATTTGATCTGCAGTGGAATCCACAATAAGTTGTCTCTGAGGAAGTCCGAGGTTTGCATTTGGTGATTTGGAAATCTCCAGGATTTGGGCCTATGGATGTAGCAAGAGAAAGATAAGGAGTTAACCTGGGCAGTACAGTGGGGTGCCAGAGGTGAGTCAAAGGAGAATATATTGAAAAGATGTGTAAACATTTTGCCAGGACCTGGTCCTCATTTTTGTATAGATCTCTTTAGTAAGCAACCTCTTTGACCGGTAACTAAATCTTAGGGTTATATATGTGACAGAATACACAACCCAAACCCGAAGTATCAATTAGGGAGCAGGAAATCCAAGGTCCTAAAATCAGGCCCAAGGACATGACAACTGGAAAGTCAGGGTAGATTATTGAAGTCAGGCGGGATATGTTTGGGGAGTATGTTTTTTTTATGTCTGGGAATCTTTCTCTGGTGGGGAGATATTTTTGAAGAGCTTTTGGAATATACACAAAAAACTACTTCAGGATCCAGTAATTTAGTGCCTTGGTTTTATCACAAGGTGTTGAATATAGTTCCCTGTGCTATACATAAGGACCTAGTTGTTTATCCATTCTAAATGTAATAGTTTGCATCTACCATCCTCAAACTCCCGGTCCATTCCTCTCCCTCCGCCCCTTCCCCTTGGCAACCACAAGTCTGTTCTCTATGAGTCTGTTTCTGTTTCTAACCTGCCCTTTGGACTGGTGTGAGAGACTGGGTGAATTTGTACTGTGGGAATTTACACATTTTGCTTAGTAAAGGTTCCCCCTTCTTTAATGGACTGTTATTTTTCCTTTTTTTTTTTTTTTTTTTTTTTTTGCGGTACACGGGCCTCTCACTGCTGTGGCTCTCCCGTTGCGGAGCACAGGCTCCGGATGCGCGGGCCCGGCGGTCATAGCTCACGGGCCCAGCCGCGCTCCGCAGCACATGGGATCCTCCCGGACCGGGGCACGAACCCGTGTCCCCTGCATCGGCAGGCGGACTCAACCGCTGCGCCCCCAGGGAAGCCCTTTAATGGACTGTTGATAAATTATTTGATTTTAATGAGAAATGATGAGAATATTAATCAAATCTAGCCATGGACAACTGAGGACAGTTTTGGAAGAGTAGATCTATTCATCTTTTATGTAATCGTAGACATTTAGACACTTATTCGGCACCAATAATGCATCAAAAATTATATTGGGGGTTCTAGTGTACTGTTCATCCCCTCAGGAGGTCCATTAATTGAAATAGGCAGAATGTAAAACAATAATTGTTAAACAGTGTGATAAATACTGTAATAAAGATAGGAATATAATATTTTAGGAGTGTCCTGCTCTGGCAATGATTCAGTAAGTGGTATATTTCCACTTTTACTATGAATAGCTGGAACACAGGATAAAATATAAGTAGTTGATGGGAAGGATTGCCTGCAAAGGAAACTTTTGGGATAATGGAAATGTTCTTTATCTTGATTATAATGGTATTTACATCAGCACAAGATAATCAGAACTCATCAGTCAGTATCCTTAAAATGGGTATCTTTTTGGTTATAAATTTTACCTCATATACTGATCAAAATAAGTGAAACCAAACTTTTACTCCATAATTGAAAAATATACAATTAAAAAAAACTGAGGTGGATCAGAGACCTAAATGTCCAAGCTAAAACTTTAAAATTTCTAGGAGAAAACAGAATATTTTTGTAAACTTGAGTGGGCAAAGCTTTTTCACAAGGAAACCAAAAGCATTTTTTTCGTTTTTTTTAAATTGAAGTATAGTTGATTTACAGTGTTGTGCCAGTCTCTGCTGTGCAGCACAGTGACTCAGTTATACACATACTGACATTCTTTTATATTATTTTTCATTATGGTTTACCACAGGATATTGAATACAATTCCCTGTGCTTGTTGTTTATCCATCCTATATATAATAGTGTGAATCTGCTAATCCCAAACTCCCGATCCATCCCTCCCCCACACCCCTCCCCCTTGGCAGCCACAAGTCTGTTCTTTATGTCTGTGTGTCTGTTTCTCTTTTGTAGATAGGTTCAGTTGTGCCATATTTTAGATTCCACATATAAGTGATATGTTATTTGTCTTTCTCTTTCTCACTTATTTCACTTAGTATGATAATCTCTAGTTGCATCCATGTTGCTACAAATGGCATTATTTTGTTCTTTTGTTCTTCTTTTATGGCTGAGTAGTATTGTTGTATATATGTAGCATATCTTTTTTATCCATTCATCTGTTGATGGACATTTAGATTGTTTCCATGTGTGGGCTATTGTGAATAGTGCCGCTATGAACATAAGGGTGCATGAATTTTTTTTTCTTTTCGGCTGCACCTCACGGAAGGCGGAACTTCCCTGACCAGGGATCGAACTCCTGCCCCCTGAAGTGGAAGCATGGAGTCTTAACCATTGGACCACCAGGGAAGTCCCCATGTATCTTTCTGAATTACAGTTTTGTCCTGGTATATGCCCAGGAGTGGGATTGCTAGATCATAGGGTAATTCTACTTTCAGTTTTCTGAGGAACCTCCACATTGTTTTTTCATAGTGGCTGCACCAACTTACATTCCCACCAACAGTGTAGGCGGGTTCCCTTTTTTCCACACCCTCTCCAGTATTTATTTGTAGACTTTTTAACGTTGGCCATTCTGACTGGTGTAAGGTGGTACTTCATTGCAGTTTTGATTTGCATTTCTCTAATAATTAGTGATGTTGAGCATCTTTTCATGCGCCTAATGGCCATCTGTATGTCTTCTTTGGAGAAATGTATATTAACGTCTTCTGCCCATTTTTCAATTGGGTTTTTTTGTTGTTGAGTTGTATGAGCTGTTTGTATATTTTGGAGATTAAGCCCTTGTCTATTGCAGCATTTTCAAATATTTTCTCCCATTCTGTAGGTTGTCTTTTTTTTTTATGGTTTACTTTGTTTTGCAAAAACTTGTACGTTTAAGTCCCATTTGTTTAGTTTTGTTTTTATTTCTATTGTCCTGGAAGACTGACCTAAGAAAACATTGGTATGATTTATGTCAGAGAATGTTTTGCCTATGCTCTCTTCTAGGAGTTTCATGGTGTCATGTCTTATGTTTAAGTCTTTAAGCCATTTTGAGTTTATTTTTGTGCATGGTGTGAGGGTGTATTCTAACTTCATTTATTTTATATGCAGCTATCCAGCTTTCCTAGTACCACTTGCTGAAGAGACTGTCTTTTCCCCATTTTATATTCTTGCCTCCTTTGTTGAAGATTAATTGACCGTGTGGGTTTATTTCTGGGCTCTCTATTCTGTGCCATTGATCTGTATGTCTGTTTTTGTACCCATACCACACTGTTTGGATTACTGTAGCTTTGTAGTATTTTCTGAAGTCTGGGAGAGTTATTCCTCCTGCTTCTTCCCCCGCCCCCCCCTCAGGATTGCTTTGGCAATTGTCATTCTTTTAAGATTCCATATACATTTTTGGATTGTTTGCTCTAGTTCTGTGAAAAATGTCATGGGTATTTTGATAGGGATCACATTAAATCTGTAGATTGATTTGGGTAGTATTGCCATTTTAACAATATTCTACCAACACAAGAGCATGGGATACCTTTCCATTCCTTTGAATTCTCTTTAATTTCCTTTATTAATGTTTTATAGTTCTCAGCATATGTCTTTCACCTACTTAGTCAGGTTTATTCCTAGGTATTTTATTTTATTTTTTTGGTGCTATTTTAAAAGGTCAAAAAACATTTTAAAAGTGTTTCAGGAGCACAAAGAAACAATCACATTTGCCCGGGAAAGACTTTACGGAAGAGGTGAGTCTTGATGGAAGTATATAGTAACAGAATTCTGGTGGTGTGTGAAGGATGTGCAGAATGGGGGAACTACTGCAGATGGGAGATTATTTAGAGATTGTGGCAATGAGGAAGAAACAGAAGAAAATCAGTACATTTTGACAGGGGCCTCAAGCTCAAATGCCTACACTGTCCAGGTAGACAATATAAATGTATGAAGCAGTTTAGGTATGAGATCACAGGGGGACGAGGGAGCTGTGAAAAATGGCACATTCTTGTCTTATCTAGAGAGGGCCGCCATGCTCACCTGCAGCTAAATATTCTCCCATGGAAGTGCAGACCCAGTGCTGTCAAATCTGAATTTTCTTCAAGAGAAGTCAGACACCCAGGTTTCTATGCAAAATCTCTTGGATTTTAAACTGCAGAAGACTGTGTGGGCTAACACCCTGTGAATCAAAAACAAAAACAAAACACCCCCCCCCACATTTCTAGGAAAATGTGGATCATGGGCTAACAGTTCAACACCCTGAATTTGAATCTGTGTGGCTTAGTCAGTCTTTGAATGAGGGTGGTGAAAGATGAGGCGAAGTTTTCTGGCTGGGGCAAGCATTTGGATAGTGATTTCAATAACTGAAATAGGAAATTAGGAGTCAGAAGTATATTAATGTGCATATAATAATACTCTGTTTGGGATGTTGAATCTGAAGATTTAAAGTGCTTGTATGAGTAAACAAACCTTTCTATCCCAGAAGATATTGAAATATGGGCCCCTGAACTCTTGTCAAAGGACCAGATCTGGGAAAATTGTATGTGGTAACTGTGATTGTGGTCCTTTGATATTTTGCTTGTAGCGTCTATCCAAACCATATCAAACCTAATTTCCTTATGCCACCACTTACATTGATTGTTTCAACAGCTACTTAATAATACTTTCAGTGGTTTACTTAACAGTATAATATTTCATTTATATTAATATATTCGTATTATTTTATCCCCTAGTTATCTGACTCAAGTTCAGTTTTTTCCTTGATTCCAAAATGAGAGAAAACAGTTGAATGCATTATGTGGTATTTCATTAACAAATGTGTGAAAGATATCAGTGTGTATACATGCTGATAGAGATATTTTAAAGCATTTTCTCCCTAGGTTATTGAAAAAAAGTTACTTAAAAATCTTTTGCCTTTTATTGGGGAAAAAAAGGCAGGAAAAATTAATATTTTTCCTGCTAAAAGATAAATGTTTACATATTAGTAGCCTTCTCTTTCTTTTAACCACCTTAAGATACAGGGTTTTAGAAATATAAATGATATGTTGACCCTTAGCTCTTTCTGCATTCAAGAGAAACCTCTTATGCTGCTTTTTAAAAGGTGAGGTATTTAATTAGTGTGCTTTTTCATAATAGAAATGGTTTGGCCAAACATTCCCATGACCTGAGTTCAGCAAGTTTTTGATTGGCTGGCTGTAACAAAGTTGATTTTCTTCATACCGCTCTGTTTTGGAGATACTCATCTTGATGTAGTAATGACAGTTTCATTCTTCTAGAGTTTGGGGAAATCAAAAAGCCTCTCATTATAGGTAACGGATACACAATACATTATTTAAAAGTAATTAAAGCCTCAAGATAGTGAAGTTATCAGTTCTCCCCAAATTTATCTATTGGTTTAATCCAATTCCTATCATTCTCAGCAAAGTTTTCTGTAGAAATAGACCATCTTATTCAAAAATATATATGGAAAGAAATAGGACCTAGAATAGCTAAATTAATTATGATAAAGAATAAAGTGGGAGAACCACTCTACCCTGTGGTAGGTCTTGCTACACAGAGTAATCGAAACAGTGTGGCACTGGCAGAGGGATAGACACATAGGTCAGTGGAGTGACCTGGAAATAGCCCTGCACAAATATGCCAAACTGAGTTTTGACAAAGGTGCAAAACCAGTTCAATGGAGAAAGGATAGTCTTTTCAACAAATGGTGTTGGAGCAATTGGATACCCAGAGAAAGGGAAGTAAAAAAAAAAAAAAAAAGAAGGAAAAAGAACCTCTGACTAAACCTCAAAACTCATACAAAGACTGAAAATGGACCATGGACATAAATGTGAAACTAAAACTTTTAGAAGAAGCATAGAGAAAATCTTCAGGATTTAGGACTAGTTCTTAGACATACAAAAATTCAATAAAAAAGAAACGTTGATAAATCGGTCTCCATCAAAATTAAAAACTTTTGCTCCACAAAAAGCCCTGTTAAGAGACTGAAAAGAACATTTATAGACTGGGAGAAAATACTTACGAATCACCTATCTAACAGAGGACTTATATCTAGATTACGTAAAGAACTCTCAAACTAAACAATTAAAAAAATCCAATTAGAAAACAGGCAAAGGACACTAATGGACATTTCACTGAAGAAGATATGCAGCTGGCAAATAAGCAATTAAAGACATTTAACATCATTAGTCATTAGGGAAATACAAATAAAACCCACAATGAGATGATACTACATATCTATCAGAATGGATAAAATAAAAAAATATATATTAGTAACACCAAATGCTGGTGAAGGTATGGATAAATTTTAACACATGTACACTGCTACTTGAAATGTACAGTGGTATAGCCACTCTGAAAGAATATGGTAGTTTCTTACAAAACTAAACATTTGCTTGTCATATGACCCAGCAAGTACATTCTTAGGCATTTATTTCAGAGAAGTGAAAACTTAGTTCCTGCAGAAACCTGTACATGAATCTTCATAGCAGTTTTATTTGTAATAGACAAAAACTGAAAACAACTCAAATGTTTTTCAGTGGATGAATAGTTAAACAGTGGTATATCTACATCATGGAACACAGCAAAAAACCAGAAACGAAAAAACTGTGTTACAACTTGGATTAATCTCAAGGGAATTATGCTGAGAGAAAAGTCAATCTCAAAAAATTATCTACTGCATGATCTACCATTTGTATAGCATACTTTAAATAATAAAATTGTAGAAATGAAGAACATAGTAGTGGCAGCCAGGAATTGGGCACAGTGATAGAATGGGGGAGGAGAAAGTATCTGTAAAAAGGTAGGACCAAGGATCCTTTTGATAGGATGGTCTGTCTCTTGAGTGAAGTAATGGCCACATGAATCTATATGTAAGATAAAGTTACATTGAACTAAATACACACACATACACACAATGAGACATGAAGCTGGAAAAATCTGAATAAACTTGATGGATTTTGTAAACATCAATTTCCTGGTTGCAGTGTTGTACAATAGTTATGTAAGATGTTACCATTGGGAGGGAAACTGAATGAAAGTTATATGAGATCTTTTTGTATTCTTTCTTCCAACTGTATATGAATCTAAAAGGAATTCAAATTGGGAAGGAAGAAAAACTGTCACTGTTGCAGGTGACATGATACTATACATAGAAAATTCTAAAGATACCACCAGAAAACTACTGGAGCTCACCAGTAGATTCAGTAAAGTTGCAGGATACAAAATTAATATTCTGAAATCTGTTGCATTTCTATACACTAACAGTGAACCATTAGAAAGAGAAATTAAGGAAACAATCCCATTTACCCACACCATCAAAAGGAATGAAATACCTAGAAATAAACCTACCTAAGAAGGTAAAAGACCTATACTCGGAAAACTGTAAGACTCTGATAAAAGAAATTGAAGATGACACAAACAGATGGAAAGAAACGCTGTGTTCTTGAATTGAAAGAATATTGTTAAAATGACCATACTACCCAAAATGACCATAGTATATACAGATTCAATGCAATCCCTATCAAAATACCATAGGCATTTTCCACAGAACTAGAAAAAATAATTTTAAAATTTGTATGGAAACACAAAAGACCCCAAATAGCCAAAACAATCTTAAGAAAGAAGAACAGAGCTGGAGGAATCACACTCCCTGACTTCAGACTGTACTATACAGCTACAGTAATCAAAACAGTATGGTACTGGCCAAAAAACAGACACATGGATTAATGGAACAAAATAGGGAGCCCATAAATAAACCCACACACTTAGGGTCAATTAATCTATGACAAAGGAGGCAAGAATGTAGAGTGGGGAAAAGACAATCTCTTCAATAAGTGGTGCTGAGGAAACTGAACAGCTGGGAAAACTGAAAGAATGAGATTAGACCGTTTGAATTAAAGACCTAAATGTAAGACCAGAAACCAAAAACTCCTAGAGGAAGGCATAGGTAGAACACTCTTTGACGTAAATCATAACAATAGTTTTTTAGGTCTGTCCCATAAAGCAAAGTAACAAGCAAAAACAAACAAATGGGATCTAATTAAAAGCTTTTGCACAGCAAAAATGATATAACCAATAAGGGGTTAATATCCAAAATATATAAATAGCTCATACAACTCAACGTCAAAAAAGCCAACAACCCAATTTAAAAATGGTCAGAAGACCTGAATAAACATTTTTCCAAAGAGGAAATGCAGATGGCCAACAGTCACATAAAAAGATCCTCAACATTGCTAATCATCAGAGAAATGCAAATCAAAACCACAATGAGGTACCATCTCACACCTATCAGAATGACTATCATCAAAAAGAGCACAGATAATGAATGTGGTGAGGATGTGGAGAAAAGGGAACCCTCCTACACTGTTTGTAGGAATGCAAATTGGTGCAGCCACTATGGAAAACAGTATGGAGTTTCCTCAAAAAACTAAAAATAGAATTACTGTATGACCTATCAATTTCACTCATGGGTATATATCTGAAAAAAACCCATAATGCTAATTTGAAAAGATACATGCACCTCAATATTTATAGCAGCATTATTTATAATAGCCAAGATATAGAAGTAACCTGTCCATTAATAGATGAATGGATAAAGAAAATGTGGTATGTGTGTGTATGTGTATATATATGTGTGTGTATACACACACACACAATGGAATACTACTGAGCCACAAAAAATAAGTAAATTTTGTCATTTGCAATAACATGGATGGACTTGGAGTGTATTATGCTGAGATAAGTCAGACAGAGGAAGACAAATACTGTATGATATCACTTATATGTGAATCTAAAAAATACAAAGTAGTAAATATAATAAAGAAGCAGAGTCACAGATACAGAGAACAAACTAGTGGTTACCAGTGGGGAGAGGAAAGGGAGGAGGGGCAATATAAAGATAGGGGATTAAGAGGTACAAACTATTATGTATAAAAGAAGCTCCAAGGATATATTGTACAGCACAGGGAACATAGCCAATATTTTATAATAACTATAAATGGAATATAATCTTTAAAAATTGTGAATCACTATATTGTACACTTGTAACTCATAATATTGTACATCAACTACTTCAAAAAAAATCTTTAAAAAGCTAAAAATAGCAATTAATGGATATTTCAGTGTGTTTTTATTCTCTGAAATTGACAAAGAAAGCAAATAGCACAAACTGTCTCTTAATGGCCATATCAGAGAAAGGATGATTTGGCTGGACAGCTCATGGCTATCATTAGTGTGATATCAGTTAGTCTTTTTTTCCTTCGTATACATAGTGAGTGACTCCTCTGCGCCAGCTACTGTCGTAGCCACTGTTACAGTGGTGAATGTGATCCATGCTATCAGGGATCACAGTATCTAGCAATACAGTGCCTATATTGAAAAGAAAGGACAATTAATAATGGAAAAAATGAGAGTTCTTAATTGTCATATACTATTTGGGATATTTTCTTGCCAGATTTACATAGCACATTTATTTTATGGCCTAACCTATTGTAACTGAAGTAGGGGATAAAAAACAGAGTAAACAAATTATAGGAGTTGCTGAACTAGGCAAATAGTTTTAGGTGGCTCTTTTAGATTCATGATATAGGATGACTCAGCAATTGTGAGAATTCTGATCTTAGATTTGTGTGTTTAATGATCTAATTTTTCCAGCACCACCAACAAAACACAATTCATTAAGCTGTTAGTGGTCAGGCTAAACTGGACGATTGGACTCAAAGATACCCACGTTGCCTTTTCTCTTTTTCCTTTTCATAGTCCCTTATTTCTTTAAATGGAGTCTTTTTTAAAGCAGTCATAATCACTCATAATGGATTGATTAAAATATTTAAAATTAAAGGCAAGAGGGAACGGAAGGAATGTGGTAGTTATTATTATTATTTTTTAATAAAGGGGCTCTCAGTGTCATCTGATTGCTCAGAAATAGAAAGATTAAGAGGCAGTGGATATTTCTCTTCTGCAATGGCCACAAACAATTACAGAGAAACTTGAATTACATTGCCTGAGTTCATAGTCAGGCTCTAGCACTTCCTTTCTCTGTAAGTTTTAGCAAGTTTTTCAACTTCTGAGCCTCAGATTCCCCACTTTCCAAGTGGGGACATCCCTAATATTGTATAGGGTTACAAGACAATGATGTAAGGGGGCTGGCTTGATGCCTGGCATATAATATGAGATCAAGAAGTATTAGTTATTTTTAAAAAAATATTTATTTATTTGGCTGTGCCAGGTCTTCATTGCGGCATGCAGCATCTAGTTCCCTGACCAGGGATAAAGCCTGGGCCCCCTGCATTGGGAGCACGGAGTCTTAACCACTGGACCACCAGGGAAGTCCAAGAAGTATTAGTTATTTTTATTACTGTTATTTTTATTGCGAATAGGCTAGGGTTTGGGTTTTCATGCTTTGGAAAGCCTGTGTTTTCCAAATTGTTTTCATCTCAAGGTTCAAATTCAAGTCAATAAAGATCACTGTATTAGGAGTCTTTTGGTACTTATGAAATAAATCCAATTAGAATTAATTAATAAACCATGAAAAAAGTTGTTTGGCTCACTTAACTGGGTAGATCAAGGATCTAGCATCAGACAATCTAGGGTTTAGGTAGTATGGTCATGACACTGCTTTGCTTCATCTCTTTACTTTCCCATAAAAACTTCCTTCTCAAGCAGGTAAGGAATATTTAAGAAATAAATCCTTAATTTCAGGGTGCCTTTGTGGGGGAAAAAAAAAAAAAGCCAATGACAGCTCTAGGCTTACATGGGCGTTACAAATAGTACTTCTGTGAGAAGTGTGTGTCTTTTTTCCCAAAGCTTCCAACAGAAGACTCTGGGGAAGAAAAAGCATCCAAATTGGAAGAGAAGAGGTAGAACTGTCACTATTTGCAGATGGTATGATACTATATATAGAAAACCCTGAAGTCTCCACCCAAAAAATATTAGAACTAATAAATGAATTCAGTAAATTTGCAGGATATAAGATTAACACACAGAAATCTGTTGCTTTTCTACACACTAATAACAAACTATCAGAGAAAGCAAGAAAAAAAAATCCCATTTAAAAATTACATCATGAACTTCCCTGGAGGTCCATGGGT
The DNA here is from genome assembly GCF_964270905.1 of Leucopleurus acutus. NCBI lineage: Eukaryota > Metazoa > Chordata > Mammalia > Artiodactyla > Delphinidae > Leucopleurus > Leucopleurus acutus. The sequence continues at coordinate 55,236,107 of NC_139145.1, read as the reverse complement.
TAGGACTCCGTGTTCCCAATGCAAGGGGCACAGGTTTGATCCCTGGTCAGGGAACTTAAATCCCACATGCCACATGGCATGGCCAAAAAAAATTTTTTTTTTTAAATTAATTAATTTATTTATTTTTGGTTGTGTTGGGTCCTAATTGCTGCGCATGGTCTTTCTTTAGTTGCGATGAGCGGGGGCCACTCTTTGTTGCAGTGCGCGGGCTTATCATTGCGGTGGCTTCTCTTGCTGCGGAGCACAGGCTCCAGGTGCGTGGGCTTCCGTAGTTGGGGCACGCAGGCTCTAGAGCACAGGCTCAGGAGACGTGGCACACGGGCCCAGCTGCTCCGCGGCATGTGGGATCCTCCCAGACCAGGGCTCGAACCCGTGTCCCCTGCATTGGCAGGCGGATTCTTAAGCACTGCGCCACTAGGGAAGCCCCCCCAAAATTTTTTTACATTAAAAAAAATTACATCAAAAAGAGTAAAATACCTAGGAATAAAGTTGACCAAGGAGGTAAAAGACCTATACTCTGAAAACTATAAAATGTTGTTGAAGGAAATTGCAGATGATACAAAGAAATGGAAAGATACCCCATGCTTATGGATTGGAAGAATTAATAGTGTTAAAATGTCCATACTACTCAGAGCAATGTATAGAACTAATGCAATCCCTATCAGAATACCCATGACATTTTTAACAGAATTAGAACAAATAATCTTAAAATTTGTATGGAACCACAAAAGACCCCAATTGTCAAAGCAATGTTGAGAAAAAAGAACAAAGCTGGAAGTATCACATCCCCTGACTTCAGACTGTACTACCAAGCTATAGTAATCAAAACAACATGATACTGGCACAAAAACAGACTCATGGACCAATGGAACAGAAATAAACCCAGACACCTATGGTCAATTTGCCTGTGACAAAGGAGCAAAAACATACAATGGAGAAAAGACAGTCTCTTCAGTAAGCGGTGCTGGGAAAACTGGACAGCTGCATATAAGAGAATGAGATTAGAACATTTTTTCTCACATCTAGCATAAAAATAAACTCAAAATGGACAAAAGACCTAAATATAAGACCTGAAACCAGAAGAGAACATAGGCAGAACACTCTTTGACATAAATTGTAACATTGTTTTTTAGGATCTGTCTCCTAAGACAAACAAAAGCAAAAATAAACAAATGTGACCTAATTAAACTTAAAAACCTTTGCACAACAAAGGAAACCATCAACAAAACAATAAGACAACCTGCTGAATGGGAGAAACTATTTGCAAATGACATGACCAGTAAGGTGTTAATATCCAAAATATATAAACAGCTCACACAACCCAATATAAAAAAAAAAAAAAAACCTAAATAAAAATGGGCAGAAGACCTAAATAGACATTTCTCCAAAAAAGATATACAGTTGGCCAACAGGCACATGAAAAGATGTTCAACATCACTAATCATCAGGGAAAGCCAAATCAAAACCATTATGAGGTATCACCTCACACCTGTCAGAATGGCCATCATCAAAAAGTACACAAATAACAAATGTTGATGAGAATATGGAGAAAAGGGAACCTTAGTACACTGTTGGTGGGAATGTAAATTGGTGCAGCCACTATGGAAAACAATATGAAGATTCCTCAGAAAACTAAAAATAGAACTGCTAAATGATCTAGCAGTTTCATTCCTGGGTATATATTAAAAAAAAAACCCAGAACACTAATTTGAAAAGATATATGCACCCCGATGTTCATAGCAGCAGTATTTAAAAGAGCCAAGGTATGGAAGTAAACTGTGTTCATCAACAGATGAATGGATAAAGAAGATGTGAGATATATATATATATATATGTATACATATATATGTGTGTGTGTATATATATATATATATATATATAATGAAATATTACTCAGACATAAAAAAGAATGAAATTCTACCATTTGCAACAACATGAATGGGCCTAGAGAGTATTATGCTTAATGCAATAAGTCAGACAAAGAAGGACAAATCCTCTGTGGTATCACTTATGTGGAATCTAAAAAATGAAACAAATGAATATATTTAACAAAACAGAAACAGACTCACAGATATAAAGAACAAACTAGTGATTACCAGACAGGAGAGGAAAGGAGGTAGGGGCAAGAGAGGGGTAGGGGATTAAGAGATACTATGTATCTCTTAAGGATACAATAAGGATATATTGTACAGCACAGGGAAATATAGTCATAATTTTATAATAAGTATAAATGGAGTATAATGTATAAAAATATTGAATCACTATGCTGTACACCTGTAACTAATATAATATTGTAAGTCAACTGTACCTCAAAAAAAAAAAGTTCCTGCAAAGGTCCTTCATGGGTCACTGAACCAATGCTTATTGCTAGGAAGAAGGTGTTCTGTGATTGGCCAGGCCTGGGTCACTTGTTTACTCACGGAGCTGGTGGAGTAGAGACCTCCAAGGTGTCAGGAACTGGCATAGGCAGAAGCAATAGCGTGCTCCAAGACTATGTGCACAGAAAGGAATGGCAGCTGACAGTAGAGGAGTGAACAGCTGTCTGGTAAATGGTGCCTAGGGATCAACTAGAAGAGTAATGAGAGATGGCTCTCTCTCCTGTAATTAGAGGGCAGTATGGCTCGAGATAATGAAAAATTGCTAGGACAGTGATTTAAAAAATATTTTTATATAGGTAGTAGAAACTCTTTATTGTTTTAAGCTGGAGAAATTGGGTATGTACTTGAGGGAGATTAATTTAGTCAGAACTTCTCAGATAAATTGGAGAAGGGAGGCATTTGTGACATAGATTCTAATTTGAGACTCTTGCTAGCCTCAAGGTAAGAAGTAATGAATAGATTTACAGCTTTCACTTGTTCTTCTTAATAGTGATTACAAAACAAAGGTAGTAAACAATTCAGTAACCATTTATATTTGGCTTTACAGTTTGTAGAGTCATTCTTTCAGCTTCTGTTTTTGTTTCTGTCTTGTACGTGTGTGTGCCTATTTTTTTTGAAGGGAATGTAGGCATTTCTTACAAATTAGTTTTGACTTTAAATCAACTTAAGAATTACTTTTTTCAGCTTTACTGAGGTATAATTGACAAATAAAATTGTAAGATATTTAAAATATACATTGTGATGATTTGATATATGTCTACATTGTGAAAGCATTCCTCTCCCATCTAGTTAATTAACACATCCATCACTATATATATATATATATATATATATGATGTGAGAACATTTAAGCTTTACTTATCAGTTTTCAGTTACACAATACGCTGTTATCAACTATAGCCACCATATTACACATGAGATTCTTGCACTTTATTCAACTTGGAGCTGAAAGTTTGTACCCTTTTACCAACATTTCCCTTTTTCCACCATCCCCCTAGAAACATTCCTTAACTCTTTTGTGATAAGTGATGCCCTGTGTTCTCTGGGATAAAAAAAATGAGTATAGCGCCCTTTCTTAAAAAGCTTTAAGTATAGTTGGTGAGATAAAACACAGAATCACTAAATAATGAGAGAAAAATACGAGAGGGACTTTGTCCTGTGTTGTTCGCTCACCTCCTGTTGTAGCATAATACTGGGGAGATGGCACGTGGTCCAAAAGTATGTGAATGAAGGTGGCCAGAGTGCCACTATGTTTCACATGGAAATGACCCATTTGCAGCTCCACTTGAAGATTAATGAGGAAATGGGTGTACACAGAAAACATCTAAATGACTATAGTTTTACACTTGGAAGCTGCTGGTGACACACGCTCACACCATCTGTTGGCTTGGCAGCTGCAACAGTTGACAACATTGCTCAACGGCGAAGCCAGGATTCACTTCTGGGAGGATAAATGCACAATTAAGCATGGCTGGGAGAGCTGGGGAACAGTGGTTAGAGTGGCAAACCTAGAATCAACTTCCTTGATTTTTACACCCAGCCAAGGCTTGGAACTCTGAAAATCCCCCCTCAGCACGATCTTATTTCTCTTCACCCCCAATTAACTTGGTTTCAGCCTTAAGGCCATCAAGTCTTTCTTATCAAGGGTCTAATTCCTCCCTCTCAGCTGTGTTCCCTTTATCACCTGCTATATTTTTCACCTCCAAGTTTTGCCCAATCTACTTGCCAACTTCCAATTCTGAAAGAAACTCTATTTTCAATTTTATTGAAACATCTAGGTCTCTAGCTAGATACATTTATGTAAAAATACCGAGTTCTGTTCTAATTTCACAGGGACAAGACAATAAGATTATGTCTCATTTGCTTATCTAATACCAAAAAATGTTGTGAAAATCAAATGGTTTTGTAATTTACTTGGTGGCAAAACTTGATGTAGCTTGAAATAATTTGTCAACAACACCTTAACCTGAATTGACCTGGGACTACTTACATACTTTGTCTCTTAGTGAGAAGATTAATATTTTACTGAAGAAAAACATAATTACAAGATGGTTCCCTCGACCCTACTTGGGATGGCATGTAACATATATTTCTACACTATTATGTCTTTAGAACAGAAAAATTCTGAATTCTGAAGCATGTCCAGTCCCAGGTATTTCAGGTAAAGAATTGTGGACCTGTACACCCTTAGATTTTGGGGATATAAATAGTTGCACTTGTGCTACCTTGTATAATCCTTAAAACAATCCTGAGGTGTAATGAATACATTGCTGCACCCATTTTTCAGATACGAAGACTGAGGTTTAAAAATGTAAGTCCCTGATCACAGAGCTAATAGACTAGAGAGCTAGGATTTGAAATGAGGCATTCTTTTCTGTTCACTTTTTGCTCATTCATGGTTTGTTTTGTTTTGTTTTTCTTTTCCTTAACAGTTACTGTTTATTTTCATTATAAAAGTAATCAAGGGTTTTAAGTAGACAGCGAAAAATCTGAAAAGTAGAAAGAAAAAAAGAATGAAAAGTACTCACAACTCAGTTATCATTGTTGTAAACATTCTGTTACTCTTTTGTTCTGTTCATTCTTAATATATTTTAAACAAAAGTGAGATAATCTATATATAGTGTTTTGTATTTTGATTTTTAAAATTATATTATACACATGTTCTAATGGCATTAAATCATCTTCTGCATCATGACTTCTCCAATTTTGTTTAAGCCTCTGGTGCAGAGAATTCAGGGCACATCATCATTTTCAGAATTTGCAAGGCCTGTCATTACTGATCTACATTCACATTCTTTTATTTTTTTTTATTATTTTTTATTTTTGGCTGTGTTGGGTCTTCATTGCTGCATGCAGGCTTTCTCTAGTTGCGACGAGTGGGGGGCTGCTCTTCGTTGCAGTGTGAGGGCTTCTGATTGCAGTGGCTCCTCTTGTTGCAGAGCATAGGCTCTAGGTGCATGGGCTTCGGTAGTTGTGGCTCGCGGGCTCTAGGGTGCAGGCTCAGTAGTTGTGGCTTGTGGGCTTAGTTGCTCTGTGGCATGTGGGATCTTCCTGGACCAGGGCTCGAACCCATGTCCCCTGCATTGGCAGGTGGATTCTTAACCACTGTGCCACCAGGGAAGCCCTGCATTCACATTATATCCCACTCCTCCCTCAATTTATATAGACACTCTCTCTTTATATGTCTAATATATGGCCCTAGACATGTAAATAGTCTTATAAAACAAATGTTATAAAATAAAATAAAAATTTTGTATGTTTTCCAAACTTTTGAAATTATAATTTACTTAAGACCAGGCTCCTTTCTAGTTTTTTTTCATCCACTATACTTTAAGATTTCTCTCTCTCTCTGCATGTTTATTTCTAACTGCCTTTAACTGCTTTATATTATCCATAATGATCATCCAACACACTTTATTTTTCCATTCCTCAGTTGGTAGACCTTTTATAGTTATAAACAATGCTGTGAGGAGTACCCTTGAACATGTTCCCTTATGGAATTGAGCAAAAATATCTCTGGGCTCTGTTCCTGGAGTGTCATTTCTCAGTCAAAAGGCATATGCAGATTGAATTTCTACAAGTGATATCAGATAATGTTTTTGAACACCTGTATCAGTTAAGCCTCCCATAAGTAGTGCTTGAGGATATCGTTTCCCCATGTTAAATCTAGATGTAATTCAAATTTTGAAACTTTTTGAAATCTGATGGATGTAATCTGACATATTCTAAAGGCAGTAAATTTGAGAAAGTCTTTATGTTTTGGTTATCCATATGCAGTTTCCTACCTACAGATTGCTTGTTCATTTTTTTGCACATTTTCAACTGAATTTCTATCTTTTTATTTTTCATATTCAGTAGCTTACACAAATATGACTACAGAATAATCTATTTTATGTAAGTATTAGAATTTATTTTACCTATTTCCTATTGTTGATTATTTTGATTGGATCAGCCTGTCACCATTTTAAATAATGGTGTGATGAGTGTTCTAGTACATTTGAGTACATCTCTATTTAGTTCTTAAACACTGGTTTTTTTTTTGGTTTTGTTTTTACAAATAGAAGTACAAGAGATTCAACTGTATACATTTATTTAAAGTGTTAGGTAATAATTAGTTTGTATCAATTTTACATAGCATATGAGATTTCCTGTTTCTCTAAACCCTTGCCAACTTTGCGCATTAACTTTATCTGAATAATTACTAATTGTTCAAATAGTATCTGGGAATTTCAGTGAACATTTCTTCAGTAACGAATACCTTGAACATAGAGTGTTATAAAACTTTCTCTCTCTAGTCATTTACCAGTACTATAGTGCTTTGATTATTTTACTATTAAGATTTGATTTTATATACTGTAGAGCTGGTCTCCCTTATTACTTTTCTTTTTCAAAATTTTCCTGTGTATTCTTGCCTCTTTATTGTTCCATTTGAATTTTAGAATTATTTTTTTCTAGTTTCCCCTCACCAAATTCAGTGAATTTTGCTCTGTTTTACGGTTTGGTTAAATTTATAGTTTACTTTAGAAAGGATTGAATCTTTATGGGTTGAAACTTCGTATCCAAGAACATGACATTCCTTTAAACGTTTTTAAGTCCTCTTTTATATCTTTTAAGACTCTTTAAATTTGCTTCATATAGATCCTGCACACTTCTTACATAGTTCATTCCTAGGTATTATGTTGTTGTTGTTTTTAAAGGGAGGGAAGAGTTGCAATCTGAAATCGGATTTATTTCTCTATTATAACTTCTAACTTGTTGTTTGTATAGTATATGAAGACTATCGATTCCTTGTATTACTTGTATATATTGTCTCTTTATTCAATTCTCTTAGTTTGTAATTGTTTTCCAGTTAATTTGCTTATAGCCTCATTGTTTGCAATAGTATCCTCTACAAATAATGGTAATTTTAACTCCTTTCTGTTTTTGTTTTTTGTATCTCTAGTTTTTGTGTTTCCTAATTGCAGTTTTAATCCTCCAGAACAATGTTAAATAATAATGGTGGCTATGGACACCTTTGTCTTATTCCTGATTTTAATTGAGAATGCCTGAAGTAATTTCTCATCATGTGAGTTGCTGACTTTGGGGTTGAGAGGCACATGTTTTATGATGTTAGGAAGTAGCAATTTGTTCCTATTTTTTTAAAAAAATCTTTCTATTTTGAATTTTATAAAAAATATTTCAGCCTCTATGAATATAAACATAAATTTTCTTTTTAGATATGTTGCATATTTTAATAAATGCCTTGAGGTTTAACTACACCTGCATTTCTGGAGTAAAGTCCACTTACTGATGGTGCATAATTATTTTAATATATTGCAGAATTCTGTCAGCTAATATATTAAGGTTTTAAGATGACATTTATAAATAGATTGGTTTATAGACTGACCCTGTCTATTTTTTTTTTTTAATTTTCTGGAGGAATTCTTTTTTTTTTTTAACATCTTTATTGGAGTATAATTGCTTTACAATGTTCTGTTAGTTTCTGCTGTATAACAAAGTGAATCAGCTATATGTATACATATATCCCCATATCTCCTCCCTCTTGAGTCTCCCTCCCACCCTCCCTATCCCACCCCTCTAGGTGGCACAAGCACCGAGCTGATCTCCCTGTGCTATGTGGCTGCTTCCCACTAGCTATCTATTTTACATCCGGTAGTATATAGATGTCAATGCTACTCTCTCACTTCGTCCCATCTTACCCTTCCCCCTCCTTGTGTCCTCAAGTCCATCCCCTATGTCTGCATCTTTATTCCTGTCCTGCCCCTAGGTTCTTCAGAACCGTTTTTTTTTTAGATTCCACATACATATGTGTTAGCGTATGGTATTTGTTTTTCTCTTTCTGACTTACTTCACTCTGTATGACAGTCTCTAGGTCCATCCATCTCATGACAAATAACTCAATTTCGTTTCTTTTTAGGGCTGAGTAATATTCCATTGTATATATGTGCCACATGTTCTTTATCCATTCATCTGTTGATGGACACTTAGGTTGCTTCCATGTCCTGGCTATTGTAAATAGTGCTGCAATGAACATTGTGGTACATAACTCTTTTTGAATTATGGTTTTCTCAGAGTATATGCCTAGTAGTGGGATTGCTGGATCATATGGTAGTTCTATTTTTAGTTTTTTAAGGAAGCTCCATACTGTTCTCCATAGTGGCCGTATCAATTTACATTCCCACCAACAGTGCAAGAGGGTTCCTTTTCTCCATACCCTCTCCAGCATTTATTGTTTGTAGATTTTTTGATGATGGCCATTCTGACTGGTGTGAGGTGATACCTCATTGTAGTTTTTATTTGCATTTCTCTAACGATTGTCTATTTTTGAACTTTTGGTATCAAAGTATGTTCACTTAATTAAAATTATTTAGAGACTTGTCTTATTTTTCTACGTTCTGTATTATTTTAAACACCATTGTAATTATTTTTTTCCAAATATTTGGTAGAACTTCCCTCTAAAATTTGGGTCTGGTGCTTTGGGGGCCAATAGTGTTTGGTCACTTAGCTCTCTATATCTCTCTAGCAATGATTCACAATTGAGAGTAGTTTAATTTGGACCAAGGAGAGGGGAGGTGGCTCAGAATGAAACATCTACCTTCTCTGCTTCCAAAGACGTAGACTAGTTTCTGAACATGTCGTTTGTTCATGTGATGAGTTTCTATGTATGTGCTGCTTCCTCTGGCTGGTTGATTTGAGGCTCAATTGGGGAAACCTCTGATACCAGACCATGTGCCCCTTTGGACAGGTGTAGACCAAGGATTCAGGCACTACATAATGTGTGTCTCCTCTTACCTTCAGGAGTGTTCTTCAAACCATTGGCTATTGGAGGCCAGGAACTTATTCCACATATTCCCTGCATGATTTCCTGCTTTCTCTCCATGGCTTTAGCTGTCCTTTGACACATCTTGAGATTTGAGGCTTAGCTGTCACTATATTTAGCTGAGAATTGAATGTACACATTCTCTTTGTTGCTTTTAGATGATTTCTTAGAAGTATTGGAATGCTCACTTAATGACTTTATTTTCAAGCAAAAGGTAGTTAAGAAGCCTTTTCCTTTTTCTATTTCATGAATAAAATTTCAATTTATAAAATGCCTCTTGTACATCTCTCATTTTGGGGACCAAGTGTTTTATGAAGAACACTTTAAATTTTATCAGTGCTGTTTTAGAATATATCAAGATGGTCGCATAATTTTTATTCTTTGACTTATTAATGTGATGAAATGTATTAGTACACATTTAGTACTAAATCTTTTTTGTATTCTTCAGGTAAATATGTTTGAAAAGCTAACAATAAGAAAAGATTATATTTATTGAGTGTTTACCCACATACACTCAATAAATATTAGTAAATTCTTTGCACATATGTATTATCTTTTTAAATCCTCACTACAATTCTATTAATTCAGTACTGTTAATATTTTACATTTGAGGAAATGGAGACTCCTTAAGGTTAAGTCATAAGTTCACAAAGCTAGTGTTAATGGTGAACTCAAGTTTTAACTAGGCTGACTGACCTTGTATCTTATTGTTTTCTTATTTTAATGTAGTAGTAGTTTTAATTTACTAACATTTTATTAAATATTTTTAATCTAGTTCAATATATCAGTAAGATTTTGTTGTCATATATTTTATGAATGAAATAAAAAAGTGAAATGTTTTATATTTGCCCCCATGGTGTATCGGAGAGGTGATGGAAGTGAGAGTTATCCCTGTCTTAAATATTCAATTGTTGTCACTTATAAAGCCATTTAAGCAAGTTACTAATTTTACAAGCAATTATTCAACATCTTTTTCTGTTATTCCCAATGTTGTCATTCTTTTCAGTTCATCTGCTTTTTTTCTTTTTAGGCAGGTTTTGGTACTTTTGTTTTAGGACTTGTCCTATTTTCTTTAAATTTTTCATGTTTTTTTTTTTAATCCTATATACTTTATATGTATATGCCTCTGTACAGAATAAGTACCTATGTAATAGATATCTAGATAAATAGAAAAAGATCCAAATACTCAATATGTGTTGCCACATTTTCCTCCGTTTTCTTCATGCTCTTTTATTGATTTCACCAGACCTGAGATCCTGCACCCACCCAAAACCACATCTTAGACTCATGTATCAATTCTATGCTTTTGTTTGTTCGAATGTACTTTTCTGATTAGTTAATTTTAATTAACAGTTTTCTTATAGTTTTCCTCAAATGAGTTTTAGTGTTCCTTTTCTAAATCTTGAGGTTAAAAGTTTAGTTTATTTCCTGTCATTTCTTTTAAAATATTGATCTGATTCAAAGGTATGAATTTTTCTTTTAGCCATTTCCTATATTATAGTAATCTTATTCTCATTATTTTATAAATAGCTCATAATTATAGTTTTGATTTTTCTTTTTAAAAAAGTTTTCTTTGATACATTTCAAAACTATACTTTATTGTTTAATTCTACCTTTATTGGGTTGTTATTAGAGAAAGTGGTATACAATTTATACCTTTGGGAATTTATGCAGTTCTTATTATGCCACAGAATGTAACCAATTTTGGTAAATGTTCCATAATCCTTGGAAAATAAGGTGGATTCTTGGTCTGTAAAAAGCTGTTGTATGCATAATCATGTATTATGTTTGAAACTTCTATATATTGTTTACACATATTATTTTTTCTTCTTGTTCTGTCAAAAGCTGACTGTGGTATATTAAAATTTTCCACTTTGTGTTTCTGACAATTTTTTTCTATAATTCTGACAGTTTTGATTACTGTATTTCAATTCTGTATTCCCTACTTGAAGGTTCATGACTCACAGCTTTAATTTCTTTACCCTATATTTAACTTTTGTCAATATAAATGACTTCTTTTTAAAATTTTACCTTGATTTAAATCCTACTTCGATTATTTTGCCAGCCCACGTTTTTCCCCTTGATATGTCTTTGTAAGTTCTTTTATTTGGGTCCTAGTCCCCCTACCTGTAAGCCCTTTACTTTTAGTAGGGGATTTAATTCATTTATATTCAGTCAGATAGCAGATAACTATAGCCTTATTACAGTCATCTTACTTTAAGATTTTTCTTTTTTCTTTTTTGATGATGCCTTTTCTCCTTCCATATCTTTTGTTCTGTGACACTCAAATGCACACACGCACACTTTTTTCTTTTATTATATTAATTTGAGAGGCATATACATCTAAAGTAGGACTATATCAAATGTACATATATGTGTTTCTTTCTTTGAAGGGTGGAACAAAGCATCATCTCAGGTCACTTGGAGAGTTACCCTTAGAAGTACACCAACATTGAGTCTTTCAAGGTGGCCCCCTCAGATTTTTAAGGCTCCCTGGAGTTGCTGAGGGGATCTTCCATAGGAGGTTACTTGAGAAGCTCATTTGTCCAAGGAAACTAGATGTTAAAAGGACCTTTAAAACAGTTAAAATAATTTTCTCCAGGAAGAGGGATGTGTTTTTGAGTCCAGGAGGAGGTGGCCTGGAAAATTCTGTATCATTACTCCCAAGGAGGGTGGGTATGGTTTCCTGGGAGGTGGTTATAAAAGCCCAGAGAGCTGAGTGCTAAGAGCTATAACACTAGGAGCCCAAGCCAGGAGTACTCCTGCCCAGTCCTGCCTTGATCATACTCATTGAAGAATCAGGACAGCTGGTACAGTGATCAGAATCCATAAATAATTCTCCCAGTGGTGGCCCAGAGTACTTTTCAGATTGTGAACAACCACTCCTCAATAGCAACGCCTTGTGGAAGTGAGGAGGAATAGCTGTGGTCAACACATCTCACCCCAGGGCATTCTCTATTAGGTATGTCCTTCAGACTCGTCCTCTTGGGTGTGAGTAAGTCCCTAGGCTCTGTAGATTACTGGAGAGAGAAGAAAGTCTCAAAAGGGAGCTACCAAACCTCCTGACAGTGGGACATTTGTTGGCTAGAGCAATTAACTGGATAAACAAGGCATGTGACTATATTTTAAACCCCAAATTTGTGGAATAGGTTATATCGTATTTTATTCTAATTGTGGTTACTTCTAAATTAAAAAATACATTTGAATTTTTTAATTTACCAAAATCTATACTGAAATAAAATATTGCTGACTGTGTAAGATTACTTCTCCCTTCCACCTGCTGTCTTCTCAGTGTTCATATAACCCCAATGTTTGTTTGGATTTTAACCCCAAATTATTGTTAGTTATAAGCTGTTAAATGATGTGCCAAGGCCTAAAATTACTTTAGATTGACAAAAATTATTTCAATGTTATCTTGTTTAATTTAGTTTTATTACACACAGTGCAGTCTCATATAATAACCATTCCTTTTGGAGATATTCATTTTGATTTATCTCTGGAAGGCTGCTATACATCTTTAAGTAATTTATTTTTCAAGAAGAGTGTTTTGGGGCTGTATGAGTTGCTGCTTTTTCTTCTTGGCTACTTATATGTGAGTTTTTTTTTTTTTTTTGTCCTTGTAATTAAGTGATCACAAAAGATTTTTTGATCTATATGCATTTTATATAATACTCATGATAGTTTATACTTATAGTACTTTATGGTACATAAAGAGCTTATTCATTTTACAAATTTGTGTCCTTCCTCAACTCAGCAAAGTTTTCTTTTATTATTTTTTATTATCTTTATCTTATCCTTCTATTCTCCATCTCCTTTTTGGGATTCTTGTTTTACATTTACCTTTTCTCTCATCTCTCCTATCATATTAATATTTTGTGGCATCATTTATCATCATCTCAAATTTATTGTGTAAATCGTTAATTTATGGGAAATATCTAACCTGCTGTTTTTTATCTCGATATTTTTAAAAACTTTATATAATATTTACGGATTTTAGAAGATTTAAAAAAAAAGAAATGCTTAGCTCTAGTTTCACAGATAAAGTGTCCTCTTGAATCTTTTTGGGAACACACATCAGAATTCTTTACAATGCTCTTCTGTTTGTTTGCTATGTCAGAGAGGAATCCCTGTGATTTCTGTTTTCAAGGTGATTCTCTTTTTCTAACCTGCAATTTATATTTAGGAGTATTTCCTCTATTTGCTTCACTGGGAGAAACTCAGCTGATTTTTTTTTTTTTTTTGTCCTGTTGAAGTCCTGTGCTCTGGGAGGAAATCCTGCATCTTAACCATCCCATCATTGTTGTGCAATCCTACCTTTCCTCATCTCTCATTTAGAAAGTGGAAGTGGAATTTAGTGTAGAAGTCCTTCAGTTCTTCTCCAGAAAGCCTTCTCTATCGTGAGATAAGTCATCAGTAGTTTTTCTTTCTACCTTCATTCCATTTCTTCCTGAAGATTTCTTAGCAAACATTCCTTGATTCCTTCTATTTTTCATATTTCAATTCCTAATGGGAAATTTTCCCTATTAAAAATTTCAAATGAAATATTCATAGAAGTGGGGAACAAGGTACTAGTGCTTGTCTGTGATGTGTTTTAAGGTACTTTATAATATGTTGTAATATACATACACATTTGTTATATTAATTATATTTTATATTATATACTATACACACCACACATGCTACATACACAACATGTTTTTACAAAAATCTGTAATCCTTTGTTAATCTGTAGCTGTGATAGTATACATAGCATGTGTTCCAGACCATTCCTAATCACTCTCTTCCCTCTTTCTTCCTATATCCATCAGCAAACATACTGTCATCATTTTTTTTTGAAATTGGTTTTATGTGTTTTTTTTTTTTATCGTTTTACTCATCTTGTCATCTCCACCTTGAGTCTCTTCCCTCCCTGCTAAATGCCATCCCATATAGTACTCTTGTATCATATACAGTAAGGACTTGAGCTTGTTGACATTGCCTTCTCATAAGTAGAAATATGCACAAGCCCATCCAAGACCAGTTCCTACTTTGAGCAAATATTCTGAAAGCTCTCTTCATAGCCACATGTCATGTAAAAGTTTCATGATGCAAAAATACCTGCTTGCAAAATAACAGTATATTCCTTTCAAGTCCCATTCCTTTCTATTCCAGGACAGCAATGTTGCGAGTTTACATCTTTATAGTACAAAGATGTAAACTTAAAATATTCTTATTTTTCATCACTCTCAGGGAACCACATTCTGGGATTTACTTTTCTCTTATGACTGATCACAAATAAAAAACTAGACTTGCCGTCTCTCAAGTGACTCACTTGATGATGTCACTCAGTGATGTTTCTCGTAACATCCCCTTCTACATAGCAAATTATCCAACTTGGAGCTTAGATTAAATCTCTGGTCTGTGACAGAAGAGAGACATAGTTTGTAAATATTTAGCTAAAAAACATTTTTAACTAATAAACATACTGAACTATGGGATTTTAAATGTTGCCATGCTATAGATCCTCTTATGTGAAATTAGTTTGGGGACAGGATATGGGAGCCCCTCTGCAGAACTGTTCCCTTGGTGATTAAATCCCAACGTGTAGGGTTCAGCATTCATTGCCTGGTCAATGATGGTGACTTATATTATAGTCTGTGAAGCACTTTTATAATTCTATTTCACTAATCTGTATGATATCCTACGAGATGGGTTGAAAATGCTGTACTCCTCTGACTTGATAGATAAGAAAAGATAAGGGTGGGAAAAGTTTAGTGGATTAAGAAGTTGACACAGCTAGAAAGTGAAAGTGTCAGATTCTGGTCAAGAATTCTAGTCACTGGGGGCTTCCCTGGTGGCGCAGTGCTTGAGAGTCCGCCTGCCGATGCAGGGGACACGGGTTTGTGCCCCGGTCCGGGAAGATCCCTCATGCCGCGGAGCGGTGGGGCCCGTGAGCCATGGCCGCAGAGCCTGCGCGTCTGGAGCCTGTGCTCCGCAACGGGAGAGGCCACAACAGTAAGAGGCCCGCGTACTGCCAAAAAAAAAAAGAATTCTAGTCTCTGACTCCACAATCAATGTTTCCCCCTTACACAATATTATTTTGGATGTATGCATATCAGATGTTTCTGTATTTTTTTAATGAGTCCCCTCTCTAATTTGAGTATGAGCTCATGAGTATCAGGGATCTATTATTCATGTTTGTATCCCTAGATACTGTCACAGCCACAGTGGGAAGGGTTGTCCACTATGCTGATATTCGATAAGTGAATCCATGCATAATAATCGCTAATATTTACTGAGAGTTTCTTTGTTTCAGACGCTAATAGCTTTATTGACTCATTTGATCCTTGCAACCATCTCATGAATTAGGTATAGTAATTATTACCTCTACTCTATAGAGGAAAAAAACTGAGGCAGAGAAAGGTGAAATAATGCACCCACAACCAAGAAGTGAGAGAGTCGGTGTTTGAACCCAGCACTCATTTAGCCACCATGTTCTGCTGTCTTTTAGTATTTGAGTCCATTTTATAAAAATCAGATAATAATAATGGATGTAGTTGTTTTAAAACATGGCTACAAGTTCTTTGACAGTCCTCCTATGGAAAGGTGTGGGTTTATATCTTCTCCCGTTGAATCTGGGGAGTTTGGTGAAAGTGATATTATGTGGCTTCCAAGACTGAGCCATAAATGGCCATGCGGCTTCTACCCTGTTACCTGGAATGTCTGTTAACAGACCACTGAACTGAGAGGAAAGTTATCTAACTGACTTGACGACGTCAAACTGTGAGGAAACCCAAGCCATCTAGAGAAGCCATGTGGAGGTGCCTCTAGTTAATTGTCCCACCTGATGCTAGTTTTTTTGTTTTTGATTTTTGGAATTGAACACTTTTCTCTTTATTACCATTGTTCACGTCTTTAAGTGTCTAGATTTTCAGCTACCATTAACTGGGCATCCATTTATGCCATACATTATATATTTTTTTAACATACACATACAAACACAACTTCCCTTTTTTTTTCTTTTTTTAAACTGAAGTATAGTTGCTGTATAATATATTTTTTAAATTTTTTATTGGAGTATAGTTGCTTTACAATCTTGTGTTAGTTTCAGGTGTACAGCAAAGTGAATCAGTTATACGTATACATATATCCACTCTTTTTTAGATTCTTTTCCCATATAGGTCATTACAGAGTATTGAGTAGAGTTCCCTGTGCTATACAGTAGGTCCTTATTAGTTATCTATTTTATATATGATAGTGTGTATATGTCAATCCCAATCCCCCAATTTATCCCTTCTCCCCCTTATCCTCTGGTAACCAGCATGTCCCAGTTTTGCTGTCAGACACGTAAATGATGAATCCTTCAGAAGATTCCTGTCCTGAGTGTTTGTGTCACTCCCAGCCATTCTAGTGTCCCCAACTAAGGGCCTGGACACTGTGGAGCAGAGATTAGGCAACCCCATTGTGCCTTGCCTGTATCCTTGATTCACAGAGCCTGTGAGCATAACACATGCTTGTTGTACGTATGCCACTAAAATAACCATAATAATGAGATTTAATCATTATTAAACACTCCCATATCCCGAGGCCACTTGCTTTCTGATAATAATACTCCAGAACTATTTAGTTGAAGCAATTAAGTGTGTCATGTGTTACATACCCCACACCAGACGGTGCTGCGTGTTAAGCTGATGGAAGTATTTAAAGAGATTGGCCTGTTGGACAGCTCCTTGTTTCTAGGAAAGCCACAGGAATATGGAATCTCTTGTTCCATATTCTGCTGAGCTCAGTGGGTTGAGTGTTTGTTCTTGGCTTCTTGCCCAACAAGTCTTGGCAATCTTGTCACTCCTTCCCTGATTATTTTGCAACTGGTTATGAATCGCTGCTGCTGATGTACTGAGGTTTTGGTCTCCGCATAACTGGGCGCATTGGCTAGCTTTCTCAACTGTAAGTTTACTCTACCCTTAGATTTGCTGAGGAGTGGCCAGACCTTCAGAAAGTGAAGGATGATTAATGATAGCTCAGACTTTTCTCCTGAGTGAGGATAGATTTACTTGGTTGTGTTCTTTGTGTATCATATTACGGACTAAGAATACGAGTTTGCTCTTCCAGGTCCCAGGCATCACTAAAAACTTAACAGATTTACAAAGCTTGGACACATAAAAGACATAAAGGACCCTATTCCTCATGCATATGAGTTACTGCAGTTGTGATACATTCTCTGAGCCCAAACTGCTATTTGAACCGTTCATTCATTGAAAAGTTAATTGAGGACTATGTGCAAAGCATTTTGCTGGATGTTAATGAATCTGAACCTAAAGCAGAAACACACTGCATTCATTTCCATTTCTTTTATGGTACCTGTACCCTGGAATGCTATGTCCTCCATCCACATGGTACCTGACACAATTTAGGGGCTCAGTTCATATTTGTTGAATTAATATAAAACAAAAGTGATTTTTCCTTTCCTGGGAGAGTCTTTATTGATGAAGCCTTTCCCTATTCTTTCATCCTGCATTGAATCCTTCTTTCCTCTAGGCTCCTAGAAGGACCCAATTTGTACTTTATGTATAATGGAGTTTGGATTTTCTGCTATAGTTTTATGTGTTCTGAGTTAATAAGGACCTTAGCACCCACTAAACAATATTTGGTTGAAGAACCACTAAGCGTTTGATATTGGACAAGGCTTTTCTTCTCTCTAGGTCTCAGTTTCCTCTTTTGTAAACTTAGGCATTTGAACTAGGTAAGTGGATTTCAGTCTGTGTGCCAAGAACCTCCCAGGCAGGATGGGAGAGCAGCTAAAGTTTCTAAGACCTTCACAATCATATTTAAAATATAAATTTCAAGAAACGTAATGTAAAACACACAGATTATTTTGTAGTAGGCTGGCTGTTAAAAATATTTTTTTAAAAATAAAAAGGGGGGGCTTCCCTGGTGGCACACTGGTTGAGAGTCCGCCTGCCGATGCAGGGGACGCGGGTTCGCGCCCCGGTCCGGGAAGATCCCACATGCCACAGAGCGGCGGGGCCTGTGAGCCATGGCCGCTGAGCCTGCGCGTCCGGAGCCTGTGCTCCGCAATGGGAGAGGCCACAACAGTGAGAGGCCCGCGTACCGCCAAAAAAAATAAAAATAAAATAAAAAAAAAAAAGGGTCCTCATACAGGAGAAGTTTAGAAATTATTAATCTGTAGGTAGAAGGTTGGCAAACTATGACCTCCGGGACAAATCCAGCCAGCAGCCTGTTTGTATAGCGCACAAGCCAAGAAAGGCTTTAACATTTTAAAAGAATTGTTAAACAAACACACACACACAACTAACAAAGACAGTGTGTGACAGAGACTGTACGTGTGACCTGCAATGCCTAAAATATTTACTGACGTATTACTTTGGTCCCTTACAGAAAAAGTTCACTGACTCCTAATGTAGATCAAGGATGGAACATGCATGGCTTATGTGCTGATTCTCTCTTCTACCTTGCCCATGGCAGGCATCTTTAGTGGGTTATAGTATCCTTATCCATCTGCCTTAGGATCCCCCTCCACTTAGTACTCCTGGAAGTTATTACCAATTTAGTGGAGTTGGCATTTTAGCCTCCAAGTTTTCATTGTATGGAATAGCCATACTTAAAAGAATGTTGAGGCTGTCTCTGTTAGTGCCCCCAATCCTCTCTTTCTAAGCTTCTAGTACATTTTAGCTGACTTCCATTGCCAATATCTGTGTGTTCTCTTGCCCATGGGCTTTCTCCAAAGTCACTGAAGCTGGTACCACTTCTACACATGGCAGGACAGGAATGCCAATGAATCAATACCCCTGGGAGCAGACTCAGGAGTCGTTGTATCAATACCCCAGCTCCCTTGCCGTTTGGGTCGAATAGTTATGAAGCATCTTTAACGAAATCTCCCAGAGTTTTCCCATGAGGTTAAGCTCCATTTGCTCATCGTGGTAACTGGCTAAATGATGGCCCTTTATTCTCTGTCTTGTCTTCCCTTTGACACCATTGTCTTTGCTGCTGGCGTTCTCTGTCTTCCAAATAAACTACTTATACTCAGATTCTTATCTCAGCGTGTTCTTCTGGGGAAACTCAAACCAAGACTGATTTCATACCCACTCCTTTATAGAAGTCATGCTTTTACAAAGACCTCTGACTTAAAGCATCATGACCTTCAATTGCAAGTCCTGGAATTTGCTGCCTGCAGTTATTCATTTAGAGGACCACCCAATTTTGTGTGGTCTGATGTCTCTGTTTTTGACTCTGACATTATGGATGGGTCAAACAATTAATTTTCTTCTTGGATACTGGGAACTTTCCAGCCCATTTTTCCAGACCCTTATTAGAGAAAACACTTCCTAGGTGCCCTTACAATGGAAAATTCACAACCAATAAACAATTGAATCTTAAGATTTACATTGGGCAGGCAGGTTGCTATAACAAGCTCTAATAATAACTCCATTTTTTCTCAAACCCTGGCAGAAAATGCAGACAGCTGTGTCCAATTATGCTGAGCACAGCAAACTCACACTTATTAAAGGTAGGAAACAGGCTGTTTCAGGATGTGAAAATCTCCACATAATGTGAAGATAATTTCTCAAGTGTATGGTTTAGTTGCCGTTTTTGCTTTATTTTATTTTTCTCTCAAGCACTAAGTTTTTAGTTCCCAGTATAGGGCACGGAATACAATCTTGGCTAATACTTACAAATCAGAGTTCAAATATGTAAGCTCAGTTTCTGGACCAGCCAACAACTATATTGAGTGACCCCCACAAATCATTTGTTTCATTTATTGTTCAAAAAATGCAATTAATAATACCTCCTCGTAAGAGAGGAATTTTGGTTAAAGTTTATTTGGGGCTTTGAGATCTAAAACCAAGATATGGAAAAAAGCAAGGTGGCAGAGCAATTTAATTAATTGGCTCATGGGTCTGCCTGGCATTTTGGGGCGGTATTTCAGGACAGGACTTTCATGGTCCTGAGACAAAAAATAGATTTTTTATGATGTGAGAAAAAAGTATTTCTTCAAGTAACTTTTCCTCCTTTCACTACCTCTGGCTTCCCCAGGGAAGTTGCTTCCATCAACAGCTTGTTCCATTGCCAAATGATTCTGACGATGTTTTCCAAGTATTCAAGTAGAGTTTTCCATGCTGCAACAGAGACCTGGTATAACTTTTCTCCTTCCTCTAATAGAAATAATTGATCCCTCAGCTTGCTTTCTCTAATGAGGCCCAGTCAGGGAGCAGCCTGTCTTCTCACTCTTCTACTAATTGAATATCTTTTTCTGCACCTTGAGATATTTTACAACTGTTTTCAAAACAATGCACACAATTGTTTTTCATGCTGTCAAAGCTAGTTCCTTATTTTTCTAGACAACTTTCCTATCCCCCCACCTAAATTAGATCCCTTGTCATACTTATTCATGTTACTGTGTGTTTTCACTTCATTGAACTTAGAGCTGTTTGTAGTTATGTATTCATTTCTTTGGTTATGTGACTAATATCTTTGTTTCCCCACCAGACTATATGCCCCAAGAGGACAAGGATTATATTTGTCCATGTATTACCATATTGTCAGTGCCAAGTTTTTTCCAGAAACATGGTATTATTGAATGATATGGATTTTACATTAAATATACTTATTAATCCATTCATATTTATTAATATATAATTATGTGATTATTATTTAATAATACTTTGTTTCATGAACACAGTCCTGGGGATGTACATATATACTATGCATATACATGCACATATACTATGTAATGTGTAATAGAATACTATTTTATATTATATAATAATGTATAAAATAAAATGTATGATATATAGCATAATTATATGCATTACTATATACTATATAATATACGTGTGCTATATATATACGTATGTATACATATATATGTATATATGTATGTATATATTTAGACAAACTAAATCTAAATAGCTCTTTCTCTTTCAAAATGCCCGTTTTGCACACATTTTCGGCAGAGGGAATAAGAAGCTTGTTGAAGTCTGTTGTCCAAGTTACATTTATTTTTAACTTTTTAAAAAAAACAGATTAAGTTTGTTTTTTATTGTTTCAGACTGAGAATGCACAATGCACTGGCTACATTTATATTGGTTACCATGGTTTCCGATACTTCCCAAGAAAAGAGTGGAATTTTTCTCACCATGCAAAGATGTTTTTCCCTAACTTGTTTGTGCCCACATAATGTACCAGTTTGAATCATCTGCTTCTCTCCTCCCCATCTGTGCTGTTTGCAAGGGGCGGGGAGAAAAGGGAAAAAAAAAGCAGGTGAAAGAGTTAGACACAGCCTTCATTACAGCCGTGATTAGCTCAAATGTAGACTCTCTTTCCTGTATCCTAAGGGCCTCTTACTTGCACAGTATAGATGTAGCATCCAGAGTACGTTTCCTTTCATCCAATCACTCCTCCATGAACATGTAACAGTTTTTGTGGAGAAGGTAAGGCAGAGACCACTGGTTCTCTAGAGGTGGCACTGTCAGAAGAGAGTTTTATGCTAATGGTTTTATTGATATTGCTGCTTTTGCTACTGTTGCTTTTAGTTAATTTGTGTGTGTGTGTGTGACCAATTGGAAGGATCTGCTTTTGCAGGGATGACTACCTTTCGTTCTGCTCTAATTACTTATCTGTATTATTGTCTCAATTCACCAAAAAAGGAAAATGTGTTTTTCCCTCGGAATGTATGATTACTCTGCATCTATGGTTCATTTTCATTGCAGAAGCCATCGCCAAGTAAGCTTTCTTTTTTCTCAGTAGCCATTATTGTGTCCTGGCCTGACTTTCTGTTAATAATAGCCCTCATTTACTGAACAGTTGCTATGTGCTTGGAGCTGTGGTCAATGCAATGACGTCAATATTTGCTTCACCCTCAAAATAACCCTGTAAGATAGGTGGTATTATTATCCCTATTTCATAGACAAGAAAACGGAGCCAGAATTCAATGCACAGACCTAGGACAGTAAAACAGATCTGTCTAACATCAGGCTTTTCTTAACTTGTTCGCTTAAGAAATTTACTGACAACTTACTATGACCTAGGTAATTTTATATGTGCTGGGAAAATAAAAAATTCTTTCTCTCAGGAAGCTTCCGTTCTACTGGTCTTTACAATGCTGTGCTATCTCTCACATGTCTTGTTGAAGTTTGGAGTGCCTGCTTAACCTATCATTCTCTTCTCTTGGTAAGTTCCTGCCACTTGCAAGAGTAAGTTGAGGTGTCACGTTACCCTCTCAATCTCCCATGGCCATAGCTGATTGGCTCTTAACCATGGCTAGGTAAATCAGATTTTTTCTCAGTCTAGAATTTGAAATTAGAAATTAGAGATACTTAAAAGACCACTTGTTATTTGAAGAGAAGAGGTTTAAACTTTTTTTTTTTGTCATTCTTGGCTATGTGCACACAGGAATAGAGAAAGTTTGCCTTGAGATTGAGAGAGAGAATAAGAAGAGAATGGTAGAGAAGGAGGCAATTAAGTAGATAAGTACAGAGAAGCAACAACACAAAGTTGTGTGATCTCAAAAAGAAGGAAACCCAATGGGTACTCTCTTAATATGGCCCCTGAATTCCTATTTCAGTTTCTGCTTCTGGGGAACCTGCCTATGAGAGTTGATAGCAGGAGTGGTCCTAGGAAGCAGCTTGCTGGGAGTGAGTTTGGAGTTGGATCACTCACCACCAGTTAGAGATGAGGACACTGTCACTGGTGGCAGGTAGAGTAGCAGCAACCCCTACACGAAGCTACAGTGCACTTGTTAAGCTAAGACTTTGACTCTCCGCGGACTAGTACAATATAAGAGGAGGGAGCATACCATCTCATGCAGTATCTCAAGCATTTGAAAGATGCAGGAAGATACTAATTATAATGATCCTATTGTGTGGACCATCACTGATACCTCAAGAGGGAAAAAGGTAAGCCCAGGAGCATCAATACCCATTTTCAAGTAACGCATGAGGGTCGGAAGTCCTCCTTGGCAGCATTTGAAGAGACCTTTATCACCTGCAGCTGGAGGGCAGCAGAGCTGAGGGCTATGCAGATAACGTGACTGGGAGATCAACAGAACTTTGTAGAGAGATGAAGTTCTCAGCTTGGGCAGGTCTCCTATGACAAGTCAGGGCCCATAGAGGAGTGTGGTCCTGAGATTGGAATAAAGATACCTCGGTAGACATTCTTGAGCACCTTGCACTTCCAGATGCCCTCGATCCCTCTGTGCCTGCAGAAGTGTCCCACTTCCCCTTGTTGGAAGATAGAACTCACCCTGCCTGCCAACCCCTGCCTGAAGCTTGAGGCTATAGAGAAATCTCAAATGAGACAAGTGCCTTCCGAGATAATGCTGGTCTTTACGATCTGCCTTGTCTTCCGTCTCTCCTGGTTACCAGGCCAATTACCAGAGGCAGATGGTAACAAATGCTGAATCTGCTAAGGTGTGGAAGGAATTATATGCCAAAGGGGCCACACGACTTGGCTGTCATGTATTGACTGAAAGTACAGAGGCGGCCTAGTTGGATTCTGAGGGTGCAGAATTAAGGTGGGGAGAACATTGAACTGGATTATGGAGAGCTTGTTGATGCAGGAACACTCTCCCATGTCACAGGATTTTCCACCCTCTTAGGATGCTCAGAGCTGGTCCTAATACATTTCCAGGATAAGCCTTAGAAGCTTGGTTAAAGTGACATCCCACAGTAAATGGCATAGAGATGCAGAACTGCCATGCAGACAGTGCAGAAACATGTCGGAAGAGATGAGAGCATGGCATGCTAGAATGAGTCTTCTGTATGAGAACAGAAAACCCACCAGACAGTCGTATCCTGGGGATGACCCTGAGCACACTCCACTTAGCAGAGTGTTGCAGAACACATTGGGGAAGACAGTGCCTGCAGCATGTGGTCCTTCAGAATCTCAGTGGGGGCTCTCTGTATAGGCGGGGACTGACAGTACAAGATTCTGGTACAGAACCGAGATTCCTGGTAGCAGTGGGGATAATAGGATTCCAGAGTATCAGAGGCTGACAGTCATCAGGAACAAGCTGGGCTTAATTATTCTAAAGGGCGGCAAGGTTGGAATGGCATCTAAGGGTCCTGAACTATGGGAATCAATGAGATCTCTAATAAAGCCCTCTGTCCATAAACCATGACCTTCCAAATCCTTATTTCAAGCTTGCATCTAAGGGATCTAACGTAAGATAACCCCTTCCCCAGCCCCCATCCACAGAGCTGTCCTTTCTAGGTTTTAGCAGTTTCGAAAGGATAGGAGAGAAACCTTCTTGTTCCAAAGTTTATATCTGGACCTCCTAGGAAGTTGCCAGGCAGGAATAGCAGCAGTTGGTATGTATCCTGTCATCAGAGCCAAAACAGACATCTTTTCTCAACCCAACATGATGGCCCTGAAAATGCAACTTGAGTAGGTTGTTGAGGGAGCAGGAAGCACTGTCCTGTGGCTGTCAGATGGTGTGAACAGACACAGGCAAGGCTTGTGGCCTCCACTGGGTAGACGAGGCGGAGACCGGGTGCGTCAGATAGCAAGTGAGGGTCCAATGTGGTCACAAAAACGAGTCCCAGTAAAATAAGTATGTACATTCATAAATGACTTGGTGTTTTTGGTCTGTTTTCTCATTGGGTATTGTATTAGGTTAAGTTATTTTTGATTGTGTGTGAGAGGAATGAAACTTGAATTAAATTCAGTCCAAGAAGGAAATTTATTAATTCACAGAATTGAAGAAAGGGTTGAATAAATACACGAGAAAAAGGCAGATAGACAACTGAGCTACCAGAACAAATGGATCCCGGAACTCAAATGCTGCCAAGTCTTTCCCCCTGACTCCCAGCACTGCTTCTTTCCAAAGTCAGTTTCATTCTCTCTTACTGCAGCCTGGCTGTCTCCTTAAGGAGCAAAGAATAGTGTCTGTAGCTTTTGAGTTTTCTACCTGTATGTCTTCAATCTCCAGAAAGAAAAGAGTCTGACTCCATCTGGTTCCAGGTACAGACATTTTAGGAAATGGACTGGTTAGTTTGACTTGAGTTAGTTGCTTACCTACAGATGAATCAACGCAGGGTCCGTCCCTTAGGAAGGGACACTTCCTAAGGAGAAGGATGGATACTTGGTCTTCACCTCCGTGGGTTTCCATTATAAAGCCTCAGGGCAATCCTGAGTGGAAGGCAGAGCAGGGTTGCAGGGTTACTCACTTTTGGAGGCACTGAACATAGAATCCAGAGTCTGGGATTCAGTGGGAGCATGTTGGTGGAGGAAGGAGCTGTAAACTTAGAATCAAAAGGAACAAAAGTTCAAGTAGCTACCCCCTTAACTTTGTGAACAGGACTGTATCACTTACCCTCTCAGAGCCTTTGTTTCTTCACTGTAAAATGGGAGGGATTATGTTTGATGTATGTTTTTGTATTACTGTAAAGTAATCCCAGCATAGTACTTGCCATGTTATCCAAACTTAACATGTGTTTTCTGAATTGTAATATCGTAATAGCCCACCATCCATTTTTAAACCCAGTAAACGTTCATTCAGAAAAATAAGTATGGACTTTGGATACACACACACCCAGACACACAAAGGGTCTTTATTATTATTCTACCCCTGGCATGGCCGTATTAGAATTTCTCCATTTATCTGATCTATAGCTCACATAAGATCGTTATGACTGTGGAGAACTCTGGTGAATTTACACATGCTATCAGATGCGGTAAGTGTAGGAACATGCAATAGAAACTGCACTTATCTAGTGCTCTCATATCTAAATACTTATTCCAGGTCAATATTTCTGGAGCTTGTATTATTTAGACATGTTTCAGCTCTACATTTCACTCAGCATATATAGATGCAAGCTTTCTAAGGATTTCTGAAATAGCTATTCTCCTTTCCTTTATCTGTTCTGTTTTTCTGGGTCTGTTGGACAGATTTTCCTAGGATAGAGAAGAAAGGAAACACATGTTAATTTTGTTTGCCTGGAGAAGGTTCTGGGAACCTGTCTCTTGCAGCACACCTGCTCATTTCTCGCTCTGGACCTGAGCCACACCTTCCCCAGACTGCTTCATTTCTGGGGAAATAGCCATGGTTTTTAAATTCCACCTGGAGTGAGGTCTGGAAGGGTCATTTTAGTTCCGAGGTTGGTTTCAAGAGGCTCATGTTCCTCTTTTCATTGGCAGGCGTTTACAAGGGATAGCCTCAATAGACTGGATTCTCAGGACAGTGAGTTCTATTCAGGCCTGGAGGCAGACCAAGAGGGAGAACTTCCCTATAAGAAAAACCAGGCCATTCAGTATTTGCCTGTTTCCACCTGTGCCCCTCCTTGTTTACAAAGCTGTGGCAATGTTTGTGTTGAACGGTTTAGAGCACAGGAGGGCTTTTGCTGGAAATAGTTGTAAAGAAGTCAAAACAAAATCCTCTAGTTATTCCATTTCTTAGCTTTCTTCTTCTCCTTTTGCTCCACCCCCTACAGGAGCTAAAAGCAGCACTGCCCTTTGTATGTACCTTGGAGCTAGGAAGTTCCATATTGTCTCAGCCTGAGTTTTCAGAAAGCAGAGCCTGAGAAAAGGCTTTTGTGGTACTATTTTACGAAGGGGATGCAACTCCAGGGAGCCTGACTGAAGGAGAAGGGGTGTGAGGCAGGGAAGGTGTGGGAACCAATGAGCCAATATAAGCCATGTGACCAAGTTAGCAACCACTTGGTTTGAAGTGGGACTGAGCTCCATCTTGGAAGGGCTGTCTTCAGAGAAGCTCACAGATTGCTTCTCAGGACAGTTCATGCAAGGCAAGAAGGAAGACATTGATGTGCTCCCCCCAGGCTCCCACTGGTCCATGGTTCTCCCCATGGGGCAGTAAATCCCTCATGATTCCCAGCAGCGTCCACCACCCCAGCATCCAAGGGACACACCTGAGGAAAGAGGTGAGCAGTGCACAGAGCACACCTGAGGTGTGACGTGGTGGGCTGTGTGTGCAGGGAGTTAGGTCTATATAAAGACACCTAGGAACACAGAGTTTCAGCTGTGGGGTGGAGGGGAAGGAATCTGTATTTTGTTTAGGTTCTCAGGTTATTCTGATTCAGCCTCTCCACAATCTAAAGTTCAGAAATCACTTTTATAGATTATGACTACCTCTCACCATAAACGTTGACATGCCTATCAGTTGTAGCAATGCGATTTATGAGCTTTTGAGAAGTATTTTTCTTTTATGACCTCCTAAGGGCAAAATCATAAACATATACACTCACACGGGTGTGTGTGTGTGTGCGCACGTGCGTGTGTGTACGGGTTGAACACAGGGTACAAGGGAAATAGTTTGAATTCCATAAGCTACCTGAGTTTAATCTGTATAGAAAGAAGAACTGATGAGTTTTCCCCAAATCTTCCCAAACTTCATGCATATTTTTAGGAACTATGAGTTTTAAAATTCTTATATGGACTCAGCTCTCAGTTATCTTTTGTCTGCTTTGTGAATTAATGAGTGTCAAGTTTGTCTCCATGGCCAGCACGCCAGGCTGGCTGGCTTGCCTTCCCCACTGCAGAAAGCACGTGTTTACCGAGGAAACAGTCACTCAGTTTTAACATTGGCCTCAGCAAAAAACCTATTTATGAGGGCAAATCCAGTGCTCTTGCAAAATTAAAATCTGACTTGAACACCTTCCAAAACCAAGCTGAAATGGCTTTTGGATTACCCATGGTAGTGGATTATTCACACTACTGCTCTCGTATTAACAAACAGTTATTCAGAGTTCACCATCCAAACAGCCTCAAAACTATGAACGGGCTATGTTGCAATTCAGTTGCATGTAACTCACAACATGTTATCATGTAAGCTGAGTGAGGAATTGTGAGACCCCTACCTAGGTCAGTTGTTCTCAAAGTGTGGCCCCTGAGCAGCAACACCAGTATCACTTGGGAACTCGTTAGAAATTCAGAAAGATCATTAGCTTTTTGTTTAATTACATGTGCACATTGAAAAAACTGTAATGCATAAAATGAACTGCCGTATCAGGTGTTGTATGTCCAACTGCTAGAAGTATTTAAGTAGAGACTGGATAAATTGTCAGAGGTTTTGGGAAGAGATTCTAGCTTTAGATGAGGTGTTGGATAAAAGCGCTGCTAAAGTTTCTTCAGACATGAATTTTTTTTTACCATATCAGCAGGAAGTAAGTGATCAAGAGTATCTTTTTTTTTTTTTTTTCCGGTATGCGGGCCTATCACTGTTGTGGCCTCTCCCGTTGCGGAGCACAGGTTCCGGACACGCAGGCTCAGCGGCCATGGCTCACGGGCCCAGCCGCTCCGCGGCATGTGGGATCTTCCCGGACCGGGGCACGAACCCGTGTCCCCTGCATCGGCAGGCGGACTCTCAACCACTGCGCCACCAGGGAAGCCCCAGAGTATCTTATCTTTGTGTTTTAGTTTGGATCTCATAGATGGTTCATGCAGCCACACTAGTACATGACTTTCAGATCATCGTGAGTCTCTTCCTGAGTTTTGCTGCAATATCCATACGCACTCCAGAATAATTATGTACGAACCGTTTTCCAGATTGGTCTTACCTGTAATCAGAATTTCTGAGGTTTCTAAAGACTTTAAAAAATAATGAAAACCAATCAAATAGACCTGTGCTAGGGATGAGATAAAAATGTTTTGCATTATGATTTAGCTGATCCATGTTTTCGTTTTTTATCACAGAAAGGTAATTGTTATTAACATGATTTGTCACATTTTAGTACAAAGTGTTATTGTCACGAGTAATGGTAAGGAAATAACGTTTGTATAGCGCTTTGGAGGGTACGAAGTGCCTCCTCATATATGCGTACACTTTATCCTTATAGTGACCCTATCGGCATTTATGATTATCATTACTCTTATTTTATGCAAGAAGCACCTGGCATTGGAGAGCTCAGTTACTTATCTAGGCGCACACTGTTAATTACTGATGCAGGAGAAGGGGAGTCCAGGCCATTGACTTTATCAAGTCCATTTTCTTTCCCTTATATCAGTGGTTCTAAAATGTTTTGCCTTAGGATCCCAATTATTGAGGACCCCAAAGATCTTTTTGTTCATGGGGTTTATATCGGTGGTTTACCATATTAGAATTTAAAACTGAGGAAATTTTTTTAAACATCTTTATTAAAACTGAGGAAATTTTAAAATACAATTTACCACTTCATTTAAAATAACATTAATAAACAAATTATATCATAATATCAATATATATTTTAATTAAAAAAATCATTTTTCAAAACAAAAAAATTAGTGAGAACAGTTGTATTCTTAAACACTTTAAAATATCTCTTTAGTGTTTGGATTAATAGAAGAGAACTGGATTCTCATATTTTCTTTTGCATTTAATTTTGTACAAGGTGACGTTTTGGTTGAAGAGTGTGAAAAAAATTTGACCACCCAGAGATACATGGTTGGAAAAGAAGACATATTTTAATCATCTTTGTAGATAATTGTGGATATTTTGATGCTATACCAACACTCAATGAGTGATAGTTTCTCAGAGATCTGTTGTGATATGCAACCTGAACGCTTTTCAGTGCAATTTTGTACTCTGTTACATTGTGATACAATGGCATTCCTGCATTCTGAATGAATATTTTACAACTGTAAGATTTTATGACTTCATGCCATGGTTACTTGAAAAATATTGATTCACTGTTATGAGGATTTTTCAAATATTGTCACATTTTATTATATAGTACCAAAAAAATCACATCTGTTAATGGCACTATAATGCCATAGGAAGAGTTCTTATGTATTGGGAAGCTGTCAGGTTTATGGCTGCAGACACAAGGTTTTCAGAACTCTCATTTTCCATTCAGATCTTATCTTTAACAACAAATATTAGTTGTTTTCCTTAAAGTGCCAGGCTTACTTCATTTTTCTCAAGAAATTCTCAAGAAAATATTTTTATGTCAGATTTCCGAGTCTGAATAACCAGAGTTTACATTTCATGGAAAAAAGTCTAACTAGTTCAACTTAGAGTTAAACACTCACACAAACATTATTCCTCAAGACAATCATCATACGTTGTTATGCGGCAGTAATGTCTCATGCATACTTCCCATTTCATCATTTAATCACATACAGTATTGACAAGATGTGTACTCAAGATTAAAATATAAAAATTTAATAATTTATACTGCTTCCACAAGAATGTTCTTTGCTGGAAATTGGCTTTTTTTTTGAGTGTGTGATGGTAACACATATAACAGTTAACTAGTAGGACAGTCTGGTGCCAGTGACTTGATTTGTAAAAAGGCACGAGTAATTTTCTCACCATTGTTTTTGCACCTTCAGTACAAATGTCAATCCAGTGAGAAAGGCAAATAATGTCTTAGTATTATCAGGAACACAGTTTTGAGCTCATGGGTGTCTTAGCAGGGTCTTGGGGACTTTCGTGTTCATGGAAGAATTGCTACCTCACATCAAGCTGCCCTTCATTTAAGTAGCTGGATTTTGAAGAAGTTGATATTTCACTCCGTTATAAAGGAAACACTTCCAATGCCAAACTGCTTAATGTTGCTGACACCGACAGTTTTGATTTTTTTGCTGCTATGGCCCATTTTGAACTGTTCTCCTTGCATACTCAGTGCAGTCGCTCTAAACTTTCCGTTCCTTTATCTCACTTTGTTCTCCCTAGTTCCTGGACTTCACAAACATTGGTCATCTGCTGGGAATACCACTTCCTTCTAAACTGTGAGGCTAGCTCATCCTCAGGTATGAGCTTAAATATCATTTTCTCAAGGACATGCTCACTGACACCTACAGTCAAAGATATTTCTTCTAAACACCTATTTATATGGCAGGGCATAGACTAGGTATTAGGCACACATTTGTACATATTGGGTATCCATTGTTCTTACCTGTCAGCAGAAAAAGATAATTCTGATTAATCTAGGTAATTCCATTACTTTTATATTTATAGGTAAAGTCAGTCAAATTCAGGGTCTCTTTCCCCTGTCCTTCTTCCTGATGTAGATTGTATCATCTAGGGTTTATTCAAGATTGTTATTGATGGGGATGGGTCTTCCAAGGCTTGGTCAGGATCCATCTAGCCTGGTGCCCACCAAGACATGCAGTAATACTGTGGTGCTCTCTGATAGTGAGGCTCCATCCATTTTGGCATCTGCAGATGAGAGACTGCACTTCCAGCACAAAACCTGCTAGAAATGGCTGCAATATACAGTCTATCCTCATTATCCATAGATTCCATATTTATGAATTTGCCTACTTAATTTGTTTGAAATCCTAAAATCAATTCATTTATTTTGGCATCTGCAGCTGATTTGTGTACTTCCTACATGAAAGCTACTGGGACTGGCTGTAGTAAACAGTCAATCCTCATTATTTGCAGGTTCCATATTTGTAAATTTTCCTATTTGCTATAATTTACTTATAATCTAAAATCAATAGCCATGGTGCTTTCACAGTCACACGCAGACATACGAAGAGCAGCAAAAGATTTAAATTGCTTGACATACACATTCCCAATTGGGGCTGAACACAGTTATACTCTGCCTTTTTGTTTCACTCTCAAACTGTAAGTCAGTCTCCTTTTGAGTCTATTGAGTTCTTTGTTTTTCACTTTTTTGAGCTTTCCATTGGTGACTTTGCTGTTTAAAATGGACTCCAAGCGTTGTGCTGTCTAGTGTCCCTAAGTACAAGTAGGTTGTGAGGTGACTTATGGACAAAATGTGTGCGTTAGAAAAGCTTTGTTCAGATATGAGATATAGTGCTGCTGGCTGTGAGTTCAAAGCTAATGAATTAACATTACACATGAAATAAGGTATCTCTAAACACAAACACACAAAAAACAAGACTATGTATTCATCAGTTGACAAAATGTTGTGATCAGAAGCTCACAGGAACCTAACCCTGTATTTCTTCTAGGAGCAGTGGTTTTAATATTTGCAAATTCTGTATTGTGACTACTTTATAGAACTTAACTACCATGAATAACGAAAATTGACTGTACCATTTTCCTATAACTTTCTCTGGTCACAGAGTAGATAGCATGACTCTGAATTCTGGCTCTAGCTCCACCACATACTCATTGTATGGAAGACCAGGAAACATTTCAAAGAAACTTGTCTAAGTACGGAAGAGAACTCTGGCTATTCCTTCATCCTACCCTGTTGTGGGTTGAATGGTTTCCCCCAAAACAAACTGTTGAAGTCGTAACCCTGGTACCTGTGAATATGACTTTATTTCGAAATAGGGTCTTTGCAGATGTAAGGTGAGGTCATACTTGATTAGGGTGGGTCCTAAATCCAATAACGGGTATCCTCATAAGGAGAGAGAGATTTGGAGGCAAAGAGAGAGGAAACACACAGAGAAGTCCCTGTAAAGTTGGAGGCAGAGATTGGACTTATGATGCCACAAGCCAAGTAACACCAAGGATTTCTGGGAACTACAGAAGCCAGGGCAGAGGCATGAAACACATTCTCCCCATAGCCCCCAGAAGAAACCGACCCTGTGGACACCTTGATTTTGGACTTCTAGCTTCCAGGCCTGTGAAAGAATACATTTCCCCTGGTTTTTTTTGTTTTGCGGTACGCAGGCCTCTCACTGCTGTGGCCTCTCCCGTTGCGGAGCACAGGCTCTGGACGCGCAGGCTCAGCGGCCATGGCTCACGGGCCCAGCCGCTCCGCGGCATGTGGGATCCTCCCGGATCGGGGCACGAACCCACATCCCCTGCATCGGCAGTCAGACCCTCAACCACTGTGCCACCAGGGAAGCCCTTCCCCTGTTTTAA
This sequence comes from Leucopleurus acutus, assembly GCF_964270905.1. Classification (NCBI taxonomy): domain Eukaryota; kingdom Metazoa; phylum Chordata; class Mammalia; order Artiodactyla; family Delphinidae; genus Leucopleurus; species Leucopleurus acutus. The sequence continues at coordinate 55,203,187 of NC_139145.1, read as the reverse complement.
GCCTCCTAGTTTGTGGTACTTTGTTACAGCATTCCTAGGAAACTAATACACACTCTTTAAAGTTTAAGGTAGTATCCTTGATAAGAACCAGCAGAAAATAACTCCAAATAGACCTATCAGAAAATGGGCATTTCATCACTCTCACTGTGATGGTTCAGAATGGGCAAGTCCTGAACTAATTAACTGGAAATTCTAGGCTCCAGATTTCAGGTAGCGGGAGTCATGGAGAGAAGTAGGACGCCAGAGACCTGGCTCGTGGGAAAGTTTCTGTGCCTGGTATTTCACACTCTCAGATCAAATGCTGTTTAAAGGAGGAATGATAAATATTAATGTAGCACCTGCTCCAATTCCTTTCAAGTAGCAGGAGCTGACAGAGTGTGGTACATGCAGTGAGACCCTGCGGAAGCGGCCCCTGACACTCCTGCAGGCTTACCGCAGCGATCCTTCCCAAACCAGACCTGGTGGCTTTGCTAATTGGCCCTCTGAGGTGGCCTGTCACACCCCAGCACAAGGGCCCTAGACAACCAGAGGGCTGGCAGCACAGGGGTTCCATTCCCAGCCTCTTTGGTAGGCTGGTGGGGAAGGGTGCTGCTGACCACATTTCCCTTTTCCATCCAAGTTCTTGGAGATTTGCTGGTGGAAAGTTAGCTGCTTCCTCTGGAAGTGGAGCAGCCATGTTTCCTTAGCAAGTTTCCCTGAGGTGGAATTTGCCTCGTTTGCCACCACTCCCAGCTGCTGCAGGGGCCACGCACCCCCATGAAGCTGGCAGGAACGTTTGAGGGGGATATACCTTCCCCACGCATTGAGTCATTCATGGGGGCACCAGGGCCTGAGAATCGTGCATAGGAATGAACTGAAATCAAGCAGCCTGCAATAAGTACCTGAACCTGTGTCTGGGCCTGTCTCTAGCCATCTGAAATATTTAGAAATTGCTGAGTAGCCCTCAGTGACAAGCTTCATGGTAAAAAGAGCATCTCCAAGTGAAAATTTTAAGCCATAATTTATAGAGGATTCTAGGTGTGTCAGCTTACATGGAGTGATTTAAAAATTCATTAAATTCTAGCAACCCTAAGATGGAGCAACTGTTATTATCCTCATTGTACATATAAAGTAAGAAAAATCAATAAGAGCAGGGACGATTTCTGTTTTTCCCAGCAATGTATACCCAGAGAGTAGTGCAATATCTAACACAAATGTATACTCAGTAAATATTTGAAGGAACAAATAAAAAGGAAAATGAGTGGATGAAATTATTTTGCTGATTGAAAAGTTCTGCATTCACTATGACCTTTCTATTCTCAGGAAGTAGGCAGAGAACGAGAAAACTCTCGTTTTCACCTTACAGACATGGAGCTGGAACTTGCGTTCTCCAATGGCTCCACTTCATTTTTCTGATATGACCAAGTAAGGTAGGGGTCTGTCAACCTTAGTTTCCGCTATTACTCCTTATGTTCTTGTTTTTAAATTTTATTTATTTATTTATTTATTTTTTGCCGCGTTGGTTCTTTGTTGCTGCATCCAGGCTTTCCTCTAGTTGCGGCAAGCGGGGGCTACTGTTTGTGGCGGTGCGCGAGCTTCTCATTGCGGTGGCTTCTCTTGTTGCGGAGCATGGGCTCTAGGCACACGGCTTCAGTAGTTGTGGCACGTGGGCTCAGTAGTTGTGGCTCATGGTCTCTTGGGGGCAGGCTCAGTGCCTGTGGTGCACAGGCTTAGTTGCTCCGCAGCATGTGGGATCTTCTTGGACCAAGGCTTGAACCCATGTTCCCTGCATTGGCAGGTGGATTCTTAACCACTGTGCCACCAGGGAAACCCTGTTCTTGTTTTTATAGACATAAGTTGAGACACAAGACAAATGTTGCTGATTGCCAAAGAACAGGCCAAGAATGACAGGAAAATTTCCAAAGTTTCTATTTATATACTTCAAATAAACTGTAAGCATGCTGAAATCTCTTTTTAACTTGATGAAGGGTAGCTGCTCCCATTTGAACAGTTAAGCTTTGAGCTGAGAACCCAGCACCACAAGTATCATTTTATTTCTGGAACTAGAAATCCTGAGGTGAATCCTAAAATACAATCTAGATATATTTCTTTTATTCTGTCCTTGGTGATGCTGGAACTATTCTATATTTTGACATATTCAAATGAGTCAAACATTCTGGGGAATAAATTCCTGTTCAGTATTTTGGGAAAAGAATAATATATATAGGTATAAACATAGCTATAGATATAAATATAGTTTGAGAATTGCCTCTGTCTATTTCACATTGTCCACAGGCAGGATGGGGAATTCTCAACTCATCTTATAGGGAGCATCTCCCGTAGCCACATATAAAAGGCCAAAATTGTGTATAACCTGAAGGCAACCAGATACCAAGAAGTCAAACGTGGTCTGTGTATATCTGCCAAACATTATAATGAAGGGCCCAGAAATGGTAAAGACCTATTGGGTACCCCAAAGATTAATTCGGCTCTATTACCACCTATTATCCTTCTGGGGAAAGAGCATAATTAACTGATCTCTTCATTTTCTGGAACAGAGATCCATCTCTTGAAAGATGCTATTTGGGACCATTACAAATTTGTGAAACTCACTCTCTGGGGTGGGCTCCCCAGATTCTAGCTAGTCCTTTTATTTATGCATCTGATCCTCCAGACTCTTGTCATATTCCCTTTAGCTTCTGTTCCAAAGCATCACCAAGCTCCTATTTGTCTTAATGGTGGTAACATTTCCTTTGTCTTCCTGATGTCAATTTGGAGCTCTTAAATCATTATATCAATAGTCAATTCCTCTTTCTCTTTATCTACAATGTCTGATCCGCTACCAAGATTGATGGATTTGGCTTTATATTTTCTCTTGATTCTCTTCTTTTTGTTCTCACTCCATCCCTACCCTTTCATTCTCTTAGAATGTTTTCACTCCCCACCTATAGCTATTGAAAATAAAGACATCTTTTCAGAGAAATCTGAGAAGCCTTCAACTTTAAGAATCTTTTCTGAAAGTGCGTCTTGCCCAATAAATTTGATAGTGCCTTATCCTGAAATTCTACAGCACATGTATTTCTCGTTGCACATGTATTCTCCATTGTACCATAGTTGTCTGTACCCTGTGTTATTCTTTTCATTGGAATATAAGAAATGTCAGTCTCAGTTCCATCCCTCGAGGGCTGGCAGTATACTGCACCTATTAGCTTTGCACCTAATACAGTCTGATAGAGAAAGTTGAGTGTTCCGAGTCAGACTGCCTAGATTGGAATCCCAGCTTAGACATTTCGAACCTCAGTTCGTTTATCTAACAAAGAACAATAACTATCTTTGAGGTGTGTATTTTAACACAAAGCTTGTATCAGTGTTGTCTGGCATATAGTAAATGTTTCGTCATTTAATTCATTCAGCTGAATTTACTGAGCAGGTACTCTGTGACAGATATTGTTTTTGGCTCTAAGGATTCACAGTGGTGAACAAGACAGACAAGTGCCTTGTTTCCGTAGGGTGTAGATCCTAGTGGGAAGAGACAGAGAGGGCTGATGTTAATCTGTTATAAAATAGTACGGCTGTACCAGTTGTTTTCAGCTAGTTTCCATGCTGATTTGTAGGTTCCCATGCCATAGTCTTTTTTTTTTTTTTTTTTTTTTTTTTTTTTTGCGGTACGCGGGCCTCTCACCGCTGTGGCCTGTCCCGTTGCGGAGCACAGGCTCCGGACGTGCAGGCTCAGCGGCCATGGCTCACGGGCCCAGCCGCTCCGCGGTATGTGGGATCCTCCCGGACCAGGGCACAAACCCGCGTCCCCTGCATCGGCAGGCGGACTCTCAACCACTGCACCACCAGGGAAGCCCCCATAGTCATTTTTAAAGATGATGAATGCAACTCTGGATACAGATACTTCATAAACATGTTGAAATGAAATCTTTTGGATGAAGCACCATGACAGTAAATACCATACTCCAAAGTGACATGCAAGTCATTATATATATGTATACGTTTCAAAAGTGGTATTGAAATCCACTTCCATATCTATGAAAATCCTCACCTGCAATGAGCATAACTAAAAGTCAACAGTTGAAGATAAAAGCAGAGGATTTTTGTTGAGAGCATTGGGGATTCTCTGAGTGTCCCTCCTTCCCGAAGGATGGAAAGGATAGGCTTATTACTTCCTTCTTCATCTTAAGAGAGAGATACTTTAAGGAGACCAGTCAGGGTTTAACATGATATTTCTTCAGTTTGGGAAACACAGTACCCTTGAGTCTGAGTCTTCTAGAAAATCCAACAAGTGAAAAGTTGGCTAGCTGCTTTGATAGTGGATTGAAGGGACATTGAGTGGCCTGTAGTCCTTGAATTTGTTGAGGAACATAGTATATAAATATGCTCCATGGAAAAATTGTGCATGAAAACATGGGGGAGGGGCTGATGATTTAACTTCTGTCTAGAAGGGCTGCAGGGAATATTGAAGAGACCTCAGAAGAAAGAACTTGAAGTACCAATAGATGCTTATGTTCGAAGAAGGAGTAAGTGGCCAGGTGCAATAGAAATGCATTCATACTTCTCAGTAATGAAGACCAGCTGGTTAGGTACTTATTAGAGTATCCATTTATACTTACATAAGTAAACAAGATATCTTGAGAGAGTGGTAAGAGCCATGGAGAAGATAAATGAGGATAATTTAATAGAGATTGACAAGGGTGAGACAGAAGTAACTTGAAAGTGGATGCCCAGGGACGATCTCTCAGAGCAGGTAATTGTAGTCTGGCAGGAAGTAGCCAGGCAGGTAATGTTCTTTTTTTTTGTTGTTGCGGTACGTGGGTCTCTCACTGTTGCGGCCTCTCCCGTTGCGGAGCGCGGGCTCAGCGGCCATGGCTCACGGGCCCAGCTGCTCCGTGGCATGTGGGATCTTCCCGGACCGGGGCATGAACCCGTGTCCCCTTCATCGGCAGGCGGACTCTCAACCACTGTGCCACCGGGGAAGCCCAGGTAATGTTCTTGAATATCAAGAAGGTTCTGCAGGAAAGGGAATAGCAAGCTCCAGGGCTGTTGGGTGGGAATGAGGTTGACATGTTTTAGGAACTCGAAGAAAGCCAGTGTGCAGGTGATCAGTAAGTGGGGGTGATGAACAAATACTGAGTGTCATCAGAGAGGACTGTACGGGCAGTTCGAGCAGGGCCTTGCAGGGCATAGTGAGGTGTTTGGGTTTTATTTTCAGTAGAAAAGGAAGCTTACTAGAGAGTTTTGAGCAGGAAGTGGCATGAAGTGATTTACTTTTACTTCTGAGTAAAGTAACAGAAAACTGCAAAGTACAGAGATAATGGAATATCAGAAACCTCCTCAAGGACGTCAGACTTGAAATAGAGCTGAAGCATTTGGGTTGGATTTGGAGAAGCTGGAAAGAATGGGTGGAAGGTGGGTGGAAGAGCATATACAGGTACAGAGGCAGGGAAGTACATGACACAAGGCACAATTCCCCTACAGCACAAACAAAAACCAGGGGATTGGGATTTTAAGCTACAAATTGGTTGCTGGGATGGATTAATACTGGAGGAGGTACCTAGATGTAGGGTGCGAGCAAACCAAGCTAACTGTCCAAATGTGATACCTATGCAAAGGGACCAGATGAAGAGGTAGATTACAGGAGTGAGGGAGCATGATACCAGTCAGGAAGAAAGGTTCCAAAGGAGGGTGGGCTGTAGGGCCTGAAAAGAGTGTCTCACTGGCTGAGATGTGCTAACAGGTTCTATGTTGCCTGTGGCCACGGACAGAGAGGAAGCTATTAACAGTAATGGAGCAAATCAAAGCTATACTTACCTGACTGTGGTCAATTGTCCTTACTTTTCTCTTGGCAGTCCCTCGCTTAGAGCTCCTAAAATCTAAATGAATCACTATACAGCAACTTCATGGCGTTTGTGTGAGTTCTATTTTTCCATTTTGTGTGATTATTTGACTAGCATCTGGATCCACAACCAGAAATTCAGCTCAGTAAAACTGAAGACTTTTCCTGATTTTACTCAATAATCTATCCCCAGCATAATGCCAGTCACGTAATGGTTATTCAAATATTGGCTGAATGAGTGAATACTGCCTCACCTCCTAAGCATTTCATGAGTTGATGTCTTGCCTCTCCCAAATCCAAACAGACTAGTACCCTTCTAGCTTGTGAATACACTTTAATTAATTTCTTTATTTATATATACAAGAAGATTTGATTGGCACTTATTATGGGTTACCCACTGTGAAAGATGCTTAATACAATGGTGCACAGGACAAACCTGCCCCCTATTCCCTGAAGAACTTAACATTTAGTGCAGAATATTAAATAATTATGCACAAGGATATTATATTACAATTAACATACATGCTAAAGAGGAGAAATAGAGGTTGCTGTGAATAGCCATGAATATGAAGCCCATTCTCTACCCTCAGAGAAGAAAAATATAATCTTGAAGGAAAAAAGGAACCATAAGTTTAGTTTTGATCCGTAAATCTGTGTGGTACCTAGAACAGGCCCATACATTTACTACTGTAAATGCCTGTCGGAGTGAAAAATCAAAGCTGACATACTGACAATACACACTAACTATGATAATCAGTGTGTTCTGTCAACACAGCACAGGTATCACGAAGTGCTTATTCTTGTTGTCACATGGGTATGGTGGTCAGGGAATTACTGAGGAGACTCTCTGTTGGGTAGGATATTAGACATTTATTTTCCATCTGTCTACGCACACATAGATATTGGCTGTTTGCCTCTGTCAGAAATCAGATTGATCAGTATAGAAGTACTGAAATTAGATGTTTACAGAGGATATCTCTGGTGATTATTAAAAGATTAGAGTCTCCTTAGAGGTTTTAAGTTGGACCAGATGGTCATCTATATAAAAGCCCTAAAGAAATTCAGGGGGAAAAAAGAAAATTTAGAAACGTAAGCAGATAATGGTAGGGAAATTGAAAGACCGGGGTGAGGATGGCAGAATTTGCTGAGTCCAGGGGAAAACCATTTTCTTGCTTAGCTGCCCCTGAAACCATATTGTTTATGGATACAAGTTGCCTCTGCTTGCAGCTGCTGTTCCTTCTAGCTGGAATCCTTTGCTCTGACTCTTTCCCTAGTTGTCATGTTTATGTCTTTGAGAGAGAGACTTTCCTTGAAGACCCTTTATATATTGGACCCTCCCCATGTACTTTCCCATTGCCTTATTTTGTCCTTCATAACATCACAGTGTGCATTTATCTTGTTGATTTGTGTACTTTTAAAGAACCCTTCTCCCCTATTAAAATGTTTCATGAGGACAGGTATCTGTTCTGTGTTGTTTGCTTCTTTAAACAGAAAAGCAATTAGGGAGGTCAAGAGCATTACATAAATATTTATGAAGAAAGGAATGAATGTTGGTTGACTATGGAGGGGATTATAAAGATGTCATTTTACGTTGGTGAAAACCACTTGAATTTCTTAGGCTTATAGAGAAGGAAACTCTAACTTTTTTCCTTATCTATTTCTTTATTTAACTACTTCTGGTAGAAGGGTTTTTGTGTATGTCTCACTGTACTTCTATTTTCTTTTTTCCTCTGGGCTTTGTTGAGATATACCTAATATATAAAAATCGTATATATTTAACATATACAACATGATTTTTTTGTTTTGTTTTTTGAATTGATGAAGTTGTATAGTTTTATTTATTATTTTTTAACTGAAGTATAGTTGATGTACAGAGTTGTGCTAATTACTGCTGTACGGCAAAGTGACTCAGTCATATATATATATGTATATTCTTTTTCATATTCTCTTCCATGATGGTTTATCAGATATTGAATATAGTTCCCTGTGCTATACAGTAGGACCTTGTTGTCTATCCATTCTCTATGTAACAGTCTGCATCTGCTAATCCCAAACTCCCAGTTCATCCCTCCCCCACCCCCCTCCCCCTTGGCAACCGCCAATCTATTCTCTATGTCCGTGTTTCTGTTTCATAGATAGGTTCATTTGTGTCATATTTTAGATTCCACATGTAAGTGATAGCGTATGGTATTTGTCTTTCTCTTTCTGACTTACTTCACTTAGTATGATAATCTCTAGTAACATGATGTTTTGATGTATGTGTACATTATGAAATTATTACCACAGTCAAGCTAATTAACATATCCATCACCTCACATAGTTACAATTTTGTGTGTGTGTGTGTGATGAGAACACTTAAGATCAACTCTTAGCAAATTTCAAGTATACAATACAGTATTATTAAATATATTCACCATGCTATACATGACATCTCCAGAATATTTTTACCCTGAATAACTGGAGTGTTTTTTTCCTAATTGAACTCCTCCAATGCTTAAACTGAAGCTTACTACCTATTGTTCAGTCCTCTGATAAGAATGACCTCATATAGATAATCACCTTCTTACCTTGCCTTCTTTAAACAGTCCATCTCCACATCCCTCCCTTATGATGAGGTAGAAAGAGCACTGCACTGTGTTTCAGAAAAAAAAAAATGTTAATTTGCCATTGAGATTTTGGTCACAAATTTCCTCCTCTCAGATTTGTCATTTGTGAAATGAAAGAGTTAGACTAGATGATAATGTACAGTGTTTTCTAAGTTTAAGATGCTGTGATTCATAGGTATTATATTTAAGTCTTTTATTCCTGCCTCCAACTGATCTTTCTAAAGGTCAGAATTGGACAACAGATGCTGAAGAAAGGTTTTGGCCAAAGCTCAAGTTGATTGGGAAGGTACTGTCAGTGTTTATATAGGTCTTGGTCTTGCTGAGCTAATTGTAAGAGGAGCCCCAAATTCTCTATATCATATGGGAACCTTAATTATTAAAATTTGCTCATCTCCATTGAGATGTTTCTGGAAACCCAGACATAGTTTTCAGAATTTTTAGAAGAAGCCATGAATTTGGCCAAAGAGGAAATGCCAAGGACGGACTTTTTCAGAAAAAGATAACTTTCTAAAAATGAAAAAATCAAGAACTTTCATGGTTTTTACCAGAATCCAACTTCTACCAGAAATCTTTCTCTTTTTAACAAAACATTTTGCCATTGATTTAGATGGCAGAGAGAAGCAGGAAGGACACCTGTGAAGACAGAGTGTATAGTAGTTAAGAACTTGAAATCTGGACTTAGATCAGTGTTTAGACCACTTACATCATCTGTCATTTAACCTCCCTGAGACTCATGTTCCTCATCTATAAAATGTGGATGACAGTAGTACTGTTATCATAGCTCTACTTGGCTTTTAAATGAGGTAGTATGTGAAAACCTTGCCTGGTTCATTATAAAATGTTCCATAAATATTAGCCATGACTCTCTTACTATAATACCTGTAATACTCAACAAATATTTGTAAGCAGCATAAGTAATAAGATTCCCAATTCCCTTTTCACCTTCACACACATATTGCTTGTTTAAACTATAAGCCCTTTAAGAGCAAGGTATACTTGGCAATGTAGTAGTACACCAGCAACTTCCAACATGTTACAAATGATTTTAAAATATGGAAGAGAGAAAACTTGTTATTAGTGGAATTCCCTCACCCAATCTATTTCCTCAAATTGTCCTCTTCACTTCCTGCATCAGAATGTATTTATTCATTGTATTCAACTCATGCTGAATAAAATGTGGACTTACTATTTTTTACCGAGTTCACTGGAGGATACAGTAAAAATATAAGGTCCCATATCTACCCTCAGAGTCTACAGTACAGTGGTTTAGAGCCCAGGCTTCAAATTATACAGACTTCGTTTGAAATTCTGGCTTCCTTGTCTCTTAGCTACATGGTCATGGGAAAATTATTTATTAACTTTGAACCTCAATTTTCTTGTGTGTAAAATGCAAAACCCTCCTTTTAGGTTTTTTATGAATGTAATTCATGTAGTGAATACAACATAATCTTTGAAAACACTAAGAATTCCTAACACATAAAAGTACCAATAAATGGCTGTTATTATTATCAGTAAAAATGTAGTGTACAATTTTTAAACACCGCATTTTTGATCATCTCATATATAAAATTATTGACATTTCTACCCCCTTAGTGAGTTAGTCTGGGCTTAAAGGCAGGTCAATAATAACAACAGATCCTTCAAATATCAGAGATTTAATACAACAAAATACTATTTCTTGTTGATCCAAAGTCTTCTGTGGTTCCAGAGAACTCCTCAGGTCAGCTGTCCTCTGTACAGTCACTCAGAAATACAAGTTGCAATTTATTTCTCCACCAGCTCAACACAAGAGGTATCTGTGGGTCCAAAGTGTGAAATGAGTATCAGGGAGCTCTAGTCCTATCTTCCACAACCTTCTCCTCTCCTGTAGACTCTTAGGTGCTCATACTAAACACTTCATGGAAAAATCAGAGAAAATGCTGGTTCTTAGAGAGAGAAAGAGAAAAAATAAAATGGAATGAAGGGACATTTGCAGGGATGTTTTATCGTTCATGCTAGCGTCAATCCATTGTTTTCTAGCTGTCCAGAGGGCTTGGCTGAGAAAGCTAACCTTGCTTATTAGGAAAAGTGTCTTCATCATTTCACAGTGTCTTCCATAGACACAGAACGCAGGAGTAGTGACATACATACTACACTTTTTCCATTCCTGGCTTAAGTAAACGTCTTGAATCCACTCTTATGCAGATATTGTTTTATGTTTAATAAATAATGTCAAGGATACCTAAAACAGTAATACAATAAATAAAAAAATAACAAAAACTTTATCATAAAATATCAAACTTTTTTTCAATTCTGTTTCATGTTTCTACTCCCTGTTAAATTTTAAAACATATTTCAGATGTGATATCATTTTACTACTAAATATTTCAGGACACATTTCTGAGAAAGTTTTGCCAACATTACCACGGTGCCATTGTTACACAGAAAGATAACAATAATTTACTAATATCATCTAATTCCCAGTCAACGTTCAAATTTCTCTAATTATCTCAAAAATGTTCTTTTATAGTACTTTTAAAAATCAGACTATAAAACCAGGACCAGTTATAACATTTGGTTGTTATGGGTTTTTGGTCTCTTTTATATTGTAAGCCCTCATTCCATTTTTTTTTTTTTTGTGATTAGGAACAATTTTTTCTTGTTATTGGTCATTTATTTATTTAACAACTTTATTGGAGTATAATTGGTTCACAATGTAGTGTTAATTTCTGCTGAATAACAGTGAATCAGCTATACATATACATATATCCCCATATCTCCTCCCTCTTGATTCTTCCTCCCACCCTCCCTGTCCCACTCCTCTAGGTGCTCGCAAAGCACCGAGCTGATCTCCCTGTGCCATGCGGCTGCTCCCCACTAGCTATCTATTTTACATTTGGTAGTGTATACATGTCCATGACACTCTCTCACTACGACCCACCTTACCTTTCCCCCTCCCCGTGTCCTCAAGTCCATTCTACGTCTGCATCTTTATTCCTGTCCTGCCCCTAGGTTCGTTAGAACCATTTTCTTTTTTTTTAGATTCTATATATATGTGTTAGCATATGGTATTTGTTTTTCTCTTTCTGACTTACTTCACCCTGTATGACAGCCTCTAGGTCCATCCACCTCACTACAAATAATTCAATTTCGTTTCCTTTTATGGCTGAGTAATATTCCATTGTATATATGTGCCACATCTTCTTTATCCATTCATCTGTTGATAGACACCTAGGTTGCTTCCATGTCCTGGCTACGGTAAATAGAGTTGCAATGAACATTGTGGTACATGACTCTTTTTGAATGATGGTTTTCTTAGGGTGTATACCCAGTAGGGGGATTGCTGGGTGCCCATGGTAGTTCTATTCTTAGGTTTTTAAGGAACCTCCATACTGTTCTCCATAGTGGCTGTATCAATTTACATTCCCACCAACAGTGCAAGAGGGTTCCCTTTTCTCCACACCCTCTTCAGCATTTATTGTTTGTAGATTTTTTGATGTTGGCCATGCTAACCGGTGTGAGGTGATACCTCACTGTAGTTTTGATTTGTATTTCTCAATGATTAGTGATGTTGAGCATCCTTTCATGTGTCTGTTGCCAATCTTTATATCTTCCTGGGAGAAATGTCGATTCAGGTCTTCTGCCCAGTTTTGGATTAGGTTGTTTCTTTTTTTGATATTGAGCTGCATGAGCTGCTTGTATATTTTGGAGATTAATCCTTTGTCAATTGCTTTGTTTGAAAATATATTCTCCCAATCAAGGGTTGTCTTTTCAACTTGTTTATGGTTTACTTTGCTGTGCAAAATCTTTTATGTTTCATTAGGTCCCATTTTATTTTTGTTTTTATTTCCATTTCTCTAGGAGGTGGGTCAAAAAGGATCTTGCTGTGATTTGTGTCATAGAGTGTTCTGCCTATGTCTTCCTCTAAGAGTTTTATAGTGTCTGGCCTTACATCTAGGTCTTTAATCCATTTTGAGTTTATTTTTGTGGTCTTTTCTCCACTGTATATTCTTGCCTCCTTTATCAAAGATAAGGTGACCATAGGTGCGTGGGTTTATCTCTGGGCTTTCTATCCTGTTCCATTGATCTATATTTCTGTTTTTGTGCGACTACCATATTGTCTTGACTACTGTAGCTTTGTAGTGTAGTCTGAAGTTAGGGAGCCTGATTCCGCCAACTCCGTTTTTCTTTTTGAAGATTTCTTTGGCTATTCGGTGTCTTTTGTGTTTCCATACAAATTGTGAAATTTTTTGTTCTAGTTCTGTGAAAAACGCCAGTGGTAGTTTGATAGGGATTGCATTGAATCTGTAGATTGCTTTGGGTAGTAGAGTCATTTTCACAGTGTTGATTCTTCCAATCCAAGAACATGGTATATCTCTCCATCTTTTGTATCATCTTTAATTTCTTTCATCAGTGTCTTATAGTTTTCTGCATGCAGATCTTTTGGCTCCTTAGATAGGTTTATTCCTAGGTATTTTATTCTTTTTGTTGCAGTGGTAAATGAGAATGTTTCCTTAATTTCTCTTTCAGATTTCCCATCATTAGTGTATAGGAATGCAAGAGAGTTCTGTGCAGTAAGTTTGTATCTTGCTACTTTACCAGATTTATTGATTACCTCTAGTAGTTTTCTGGTAGCATCTTTAGGATTCTCTATGTATAGTATCATGTCATCTGCAAACAGTGACATCTTTACTTCCTCTTTTCCGATTTGTATTCCTTTTATTTCTTTTTCTACTCTGATTGCTGTGGCTGAAACTTCCAAAGCTATGTTGAATAATAGTGATGAGAGTGGGCAACCTTGTCTTGTTCCTTATCTTAGTGGAAATGACTTCAGTTCTTCACCATTGAGGACGATGTTGGCTGTGGTTTTGTCATATATGGCCTTTATTATGTTGAGGTAAGTTCCCTCTATGCTTACTTTCTGGAGGGTTTTTATCATAAATGGGTGTTGAATTTTGTGAAAGCCTTTTCTGCATCTATTGAGATGATTGTATGGTTTTTATCCTTCAATTTGTTAATACCATATTGTATCACATTGTTTGATTTGTGTATATTGAAGAATCCTTTCATTCCTGGGATAAACCCCAATTGATCATGGTGTATGATCCTTTTAATGTGCTGTTGGATTCTGTTTACTAGAATTTTGTTGAGGATTTTTGCACCTGTGTTCATCATTGATACTGGTCTGTAGTTTTCTTTTTTTGTGATATCTTTCTCTGATTTTGGTATCAGGGTGATGGTGGCCTCATTGAATGAGTTTGGGAGTGTTCCTCCTTCCACTATATTTTGGAAGAGTTTGAGAAGGATAGGTGTTAGCTCTTCTCTGAATGTTTCATAGAATTTGCCTGTGAAGCCATCTGGTCCTGTTCTTTTGTTTGATGGAAGATTTTTAATCACAGTTTCAATTTGAGTGCTTGTGATTGGTATTTTCATATTTTCTATTTCTTCCTGGTTCAGTCTCGGAAGGTTATACTTTTCTAAGAATTTGTCCATTTCTTCCAGGTTGCCCATTTTATTTGCATAGAGTTGCTTGTAATAATCCCTCATCATTCTTTGTATATCTGCAGGGTCAGTTGTTACTTCTTCTGTTTCATTTCCAATTCTATTGATTTGAATCTTGCTTTTTTTCTTGATAATCTGGCTAGTGGTTTATCAATTTTGTTTATCTTCTCAAAGAACCAGCTTTTAGTTTTATTGACCTTTGCTATCGTTTCCTTCATTTCCTTTTCATTTATTTCTGACCTGATCTTTATGATTTCCTTCCTTCTGCTAACTTTGGGGTTTTTTTGTTCATCTTTCTCTAATTTATGTAGGTGTAAAGTTAGGTTGTTTATTTGAGATGTTTCTTGTTTCTTGAGGTAGGATTGTATTGCTATAAACTTTCCTCTTGGAACTGCTTTTGCTGCATCCCATACATTTTGGGTCTTTGTGTTTTCATTGTCATTTTTTGTAGGTATTTTTTGATTCCCTCTTTGATTTCTTCAGTGATCTCTTGGCTAGCTAGTAGTGTACTGTTTAGATTCCATGTGTTTGTATTTTTAACCGTTTTTTTCCTGTAATTGATATCTAGTCTCATAGCATTGTGGTCAGAAAAGATACTTGATATGATTTCAGTTTTCTTAAATTTACTAAGTCTTGATTTGTGACCCAAGATAGGGAACATTCTCCAGGATAGATCATCAGCACTTGAAAAGAAAGTGTATGTTGTTGTTTTTTGATGGAATATCCTATAAATATAAATTAAATCTATCTGGTGTATTGTGTCACTTAAAGCTTATGTTTCCGTATTTATTTTCATTTTTGATGATCTGTCCATTGGCAAAAATGAGGTGTTAAAGTCCCCTACTATTATTGTGTTACTGTTGATTTCCCCTTTTATGGCTGTTAGTATTTACCTTATGTATTGCGGTGCTCCTATGTTGGGTGTATAAATATTTACAGTTGTTATATCTTTTTCTTGGATTGATCCCTTGATCATTATGTAGTGTCCTTCTCTGTCTCTCGTAATAGTCTTTATTGTAAAGTCTATTTTGTCTGATATGAGAATGACTACTGCAGCTTTCTTTGATTTCCATTTGCATGGAATATCTTTTTCCATCCCCTAACTTTCAGTCTGTATGTGTCCCTAGGTCTGAAGCGCGTCTCTTGTAGATGGCACATATACAGCTCTTGTTTTTGTATCCATTCAGCCAGTCTCTGTCTTTTGGTTGGAGCATTTAATCCATTTATCGTTAAGGGAGTTATCGATATGTATGTTCCTATTACCATTTTCTTAATTGTTTTGGGTTTGTTATTGTAGATCTTTTCCTTCTCTTGTGTTTCCTGCCTAGAGTTGTTTCCTGCCTAGAGAAGTTCCGTTAGCATTTGTTGTAAAGCTGGTTTTGTGGTGGTGAATTCTCTTACCTTTTTCTTGTCTGTAAAGGTTTTAATTTCTCTGTTGAATCTGAATGAGATCCTTGCTGGGTAGAGTAATCAGGTTTGTAGTTTTTTTCGTTTCATCACTTTAAATATGTCCTGCCACACCCTTCTGGCTTGCAGAGTTTCTGCTGAAAGATCAGCTGTTAACCTCTGGGGGATTTCCTTGTATGTTATTTGTTGCTTTTCCCTTGCTGCTTTTAATACTTTTTCTTTGTATTTAATTTTTGATAGTTTGATTAATATGTCTCTTGGTGTGTTTCTCCTTGGATTTATCCTGTATGGGACTCTCTGTGCTTCCTGGGCTTGATTGACTATTTTCTTTCCCATATTGGGGAAGTTTTCAACTATAGTCTTTTCATATATTTTCTCAGACCGTTCTTTTTCCATTCTTCTTCTGTGACCCCTATAATTTGAATGTTTGGTGTGTTTAATTTTGTCCCTGAGGTCTCTGAGACTGTCCTCAATTCTTTTAATTCTTTTTTCTTTATTCTGCTCTGTGGTACTTATTTCCACTGTTTTATCTTCCATATCACTTATCTGTTCTTCTGCCTCAATTATTCTGCTGTTGATTCCTTCTAGGGAATTTTTAATTTCATTTATTGTGTTGTTCATCATTATTTGTTTGCTCTTCAGTTATTCTAGGTCCTTGTTAAACGTTTCTTGTATTTTCTCCATTCTATTTCAAGATTTTGGATCATCTTTACTATCATTACTCTGAATTCTTTTTCAGGTAGATTGCCTGTTTCCTCTTCATTTGTTTGGTCTGGTGGGTTTTCTTAGTGTGTTTAGTGTCTCCTTTCCACAGACTGCAGGTTCGTCTTTCCCATTGTTTTGCATGTCTGCCCCCAGTGGATAAAGCTGCTTCAGTGGCTTCTGTAGGCTCTCTGGTGGAGGGGACTGGGTACTGGTGCCTGTGTTCTGGTAGGTGGGACTGGATCTTGTCTTTCTGGTGGGCAGGGGGGCATCCGGTGGTGTGTTTTGCGTTGTCTGTGAACTCACTATGATTTTAGGTAGCCTGTCTGCTAATGGGTGGCTTTGTGTTCCTGTTTTGCTAGTTGTTTGGCATGGGGCCTCCAGCACTGGAGCTTGCTGGCCATTGGGTGGAGCTGGGTGTTAGTGTTGAGACAGAGATCTCTGGGAGAGCTCTCATCAGTTGATATTATGTGGGGCTGGGAGGTCTCTGGTGGTGCAATTTCCTGAACTTGTCTCTCCCACCTCAGGCTCAGGCCTGACACCTGATTGGAGTACGAAGACCCTGTGAGCCACATGACTCAGAAGAAAAGGGAGAAATATAGAAGAAAAAAAATGTTTTTAATAAAATAATTAAAATAAAAAAATATTATAATAAAAAAATTAAAAAGTTATTAAAAAAAGAGAGCAACGAAACCAATAAACAAATCCACCAATGATAACAAGCACTAAAAACTGTGGTAAGATAAACATAAAAATCAGAAACAAATTAGTCGCAGACAGCAAACCCCAAGTCTACATTTGCTTCCAAATTCCACCACCTCAATTTTGGGTTGATTCATTGTCTGTTCAGGTATTCCACAGATGCAGGGTACCTCAGGCTGACTGTGGGGATTTAATCTGCTGCTGCTGAGGCTGCTGGGAGAAATTTCCCTTCCTCTTCCTTGTTCCCACAGCTCCTGGGGTTCAGCTTTGGTTTTGGCCCCACCTCTGCGTGTAGGTCACCCTAAAGCTTCTGTTCCCACTGAGACAGGGTTTAAAGCAGCAGCTGATGAGTGGTCCCTGGCTCACTCAGGCTGGGGGGAGGAAGGGGTAAGGTACTTTTAATTGGAATGCGGGGGGAGCCTGTGGCTGCAGAGGCCAGCATGACGTTGCAATAGCCTGAGGCACGCTGTGTGTTCTCCCGGGGAAGTTGTCCCTGGATCTCGGGACCCTGGCAGTGGCGGGCTGCACAGGCTTCCGGGAGGGGAGGTGTGGATAGTGACCTGTGCTCGCACACAGGCTTCTTGGTGGCTTCCGTAGCATCGTTAGCGGTTCATGTCTGTCTCTGCTGTCCAAGCAGCCACAGCTAGCGCCCATCTTTGGAGCTCATTTAGGCAGTTCTCTGCCTTCTGTGGGCAGACAGGGAAGGAATCCCCTCTCCTCACACACCCTGAAACAATGGTCTCTTGCCTCTTAGGCAGGTTCAGAGTTTTTCCCAGAGTCCCTCGCGGCTAGCTGTGGCGCACTAGCCCCCTTCAGGCTGTGTTCACGCAGCCAACCCCAGTCCTCTCCCTGGGATCTGACCTCCGAAGCCCGAGCCTCAGCTCCCAGCCCCCACCTGCCCTGCTGGATGAGCAGACAAGCCTCTCAGGCTGGTGAGTGCTGGTCGGCACTGATCCTCTGTGCAGGAATCTCTCCGCTTTGCCCTCTGCACCCCTGTTGCTGTGCTCTCCTCCATGTCTCCAAAGATCCCCCTCACCACCCCCGTCTTCGCCAGTGAAGGGGCTTCCTAGTGTGTGGAAACTTTTCCTGCTTCACTGCTCCCTCCCAGAGGTGCAGGTCTCGTCCCTATTCTTTTGTCTGTTTTTTCTTTTTTCTTTTGCACTAGCCGGGTACGTGGGGAGTTTCTTGCCTTTTGGTAAGTCTGAGGTCTTCTGCTAGCATTCGTTCAGTAGCTGTTCTGTAGGAGTTGTTCCACATGGAGATGTATTTTTGATGTATTTGTAGGGAGGAAGGTGATCTCCACGTCTTACTCCTTTGCCATCTGGAAGGTCCCCCCCATTCCATTTTTATGCAGTTGATCTGTTGGAGAAATCATGTCACTCGTACTGTAGAATGTTGTACATTATGAATTTACCAGTTCCCTCATGGTTTGGCTTATCTTACTTTTCTTTTTCCTGTAAGCTTGTAGGTGGATAGAAAGACTTGATTAGATTCAGAATCTATTCATTTGTGGTGTGTCTCTTTTATTTTTACGTATTTTTGCTTCAGTTTTATATTTCAGGTATTTCTTTTAAAAGTTTCCCTAAGGACTTCTTACTTTGAATAATCGTCATGTAGTCTTCATTAAACTAATATTTCTGCTATTAACAATTATAAATGTTAAACAAGATATATATGATAGTTATTTGAAAGCACAGAAGAATGATAAAACATTGGCAGAAATTTTAGGGAATAAAATGTTTGAAAAAAAGAAAATATGACAGTTTCAATCCACATTTAAATTATTTTTTTCCCTAGTTGTGAGAATGGCTAGAAATTGAAACAGGAATCCAGTAAAAGAGGAGAGTCACAGGGGGTGGAGGCTTCAACAATCTGCATATATATTTTCCCCCCAATATTAATATACTCCTAAAGTGTACATGCATGGGGTGAGGCTCCCAGAAAATTAAAAGCCGGAAGGCTAAAAAAAATTAGACTTTAACAGTTTTCTGGTGTTGGGAAGAGTTGGGGGTTCACTCCTTATCAAGCTTTAATAGCTTAGTGAACAGTTGGGGGTTTTGAGTAAAATCCCAATAGCATCATGCCGTAGGTATAAGAACCACATGACAGAACTAAGGTCTGTGCCCTAGGATTAAGGGAAAATCCAAAATAGACCTTCAGTGACCAATCTGCCATGGATAAAGGTGATTCATCATTTAACTATGTATCTGTGGTAACAAAATTCCACACTCTTCAGAGGAGCACAAATAATCCAGAGTATCTACAGTGTATCATTTATAATGTTCAGTGTCAAATACTACCAGACACAATAAAAGTCAACAAAATATAATTATAAGGAGAAATAGGCAATAGAAGCAAACCCACAGATTGCCTACTAATTCCAATATCTGGGCTAAGACATTAAAATAGCAATTAAAATACGTAAAAGGAATCCCTGTGAAAGTAAGACACGTGAATTTCAAAAGAGATATGAAAATTCTAAAAGCGAACCAAGCAGGCATCCTAGAACTAAAAAATCTAAACATGAAATTAAAGAATACAGTGATTGGATTTAAATATAGATTATATAATAAAATGCAGAAGGAAGGGTCATTGAACTTGAAGGTAGGTCAATAGAAATTATTAAACAAAATATATAAGGACCTATACAACTTAATAACAAAGAAAAAACAAATAACCCTATTAAAAAATAGGCAGAAGAACTAAATAGACATATTCCCAAAGAGGACATCAAAATAGCTAGTAGGCATATGAGAAGATGCTCAACTTTACTAATCATCAGGGAAATGCAAACAAAAACTACAATAAGATATCACCTCATACCTGTTAGAATGGCTATCATCAAGAAGACAAGAGAGTACAGGTGCTGGTTAGGATACGGTGAAAAGGGAAACACTATTGGTGGGAATATAAATTAGTCCAACCACTATGGAAAAAAAATTAAAAATAGATCTACCATAGAATCTAGCAATTCCACTTCTGTGTATATATCCAAAGGAAATAAAAACAATTTTTAAAGAATTTAAAAAAAATATTTTATCATATTGGAGTATAGTTGATTAACAATGTTGTGTTAGTTCTGGGTGTACAGCAAAGTGATTCAGTTATACATATACATGTATCTATTCTTTTTCAAACTCTTTTCTCATTTAGGTTATTACAGAATATTGAGCAGAGTTCCCTGTGCTATGCAGTAGGTCCTTGTTGGTTATCTATTTTAAATATAGCAGTGTGTACATGTCAATCCCAAACTCCCAGTCTATCCCTACACCCCACGCTTCCCTTGGTAACCATAAGTTCATTCTCTAAGTCTGTGAGTCTGTTTCTGTTTTGTAAATAAGTTCATTTTACAAATGTATCATTTTTTAAAAAAGATTCCGCATATAAGCTATATCATATGATATTTGTCTTTCTCTGTCTGACTTACTTCACTTAGTATGATAATCTCCAGGTCCATCCGCATTGCTGCAAATGGCATTATTTAATTCTTTTTAATGGCTGGGCAATATTCCATTGTATATATGTATCACATCTTCTTTATCCATTCATCTGTCGATGGACATTTAGGTTGCTTCCATGTCTTGGCTACTGTAAACAGTGCTGCAATGATCATTGGGGTGAATGTATCCTTTCTTTTTTTTAAATTAATTTTTATTAGAGTATGGTTGATTTACAATGTTGTGGTAGTTTCAGGTGTACAGCAAAGTGAATCAGTTATGCATATACATATATCCACTCTTTTTAAGATTATTTTCCCATATAGGCTATTACAGAGTATTGAGTAGGGTTCCCTGTGCTATATAGTAGGTTCTTATTAGTTACCTATTTTATATACAGTAGTGTGTATATGTCAATCCCAATCTTCCAATTTAATCCTCCTCCTCCCCTTACCCCCTGGTAACCATAAGTTTGTTTTCTACATCTGTAACTCTATTCCTGTTCTGTAGGTAAGTTCATTTGTACCTGTTTTTAATCTTCCTCATATGAGCAATATCATGTGATACTTGTCTTTCTCTGTCTGACTTACTTCACTCAGTATGACAATCTCTAGGTCCATCCATGTTGCTGCAAATGGCATTATTTCATTTATTTTTATGGCTGGGTAATATTCCATTGTATATGTGTATCACATTTTCTTTATCCATTCATCTGTTGATGGACATTTAGGCTGTTTCCATGTCTTGGCTATTGTGAATAGTGCTGCTATGAACATAGGGGTGCATGTATCTTTTTGAATTACAGTTTTGTCTGGATATATGCCCAGGAGTGGGATTGCTGGATTGTATGCTAATTCTATTTTCAGTTTTCTGGGGAGCTTCCATACTATTTTCCATAGTGGCTGCACCAACTTACATTCCCACCAACAGTGTTGGAGGGTTCCCTTTTCTCCACACCCTCTCCAGCATTTGTTATTTGCAGACTTTTTAATGATGGCCATTCTAACCAGTGTGAAGTGGTACCTCATTGTAGTTTTGATTTGCATTTCTCTAATAATTAGTGATGTTAAGCATCTTTTCACATGCCTCTTGGCCATTTCTATGTCTTCTTTGGAGAAGTACCTAGGTCTTCTGCCCATTTTTTGATTGGGTTGTTTGTTTTTATGATATTGAGCTGCATGGGCTGTTTTAAAACAGAATTTTGACAAGCTATATACACTGCTGTGTTTATCACAGCATTTTTAAAATAGCCAAGATATGGACCCAACCCCAATGCCTATCAGTGGATGACACACACAAAAAAGATGTGGCATATATTCAAAATGGAACATTATTCAGCTATGAAAAAGGAGGATATCCTGCCATTTTCAACAACATGGATGGGGCTTGAGCACATTATGAAAGTCAGAGAGACAAGTACTGTATAGTACCACTTATATGTGGAATATAAAAAAAATCAAATTTGTTAAAAACCAAACAAAACCAGAGAGTAAAATGGTGGTTACCAGGGGATGAGGGAATAGGATAAGACTGATCATATTTAAGGTTACAAATTTGTAATGAGTAATAAATAAGCCATAGAGATCTACTGTACAGTATCATGAATATAGGTAATCTTGTACTAAAAGTTATGTAACATTAATAATGGAAATTATATTACAACTTATAAATGTGTCAGGTAACATGCTGTATGCCTTAAGGTTACACAATGTTACATCTCAAATTTATCTAGTAAATTAAAAAAAAATTTTCTTCAAGTGTCTGCTGATGGGAATGTAAAATGGAACAGCTAATTGGAATCAGTTTAGTAGTTTCTTACGAAGTTAAATACTCTCCTATGTTATGCCCAGCAATTTAACTTCTAGGCTAGTTATGTATCCAAGAGAAATGTAAGCATGTACCTACACACACATGTGCCTACACACAAAAAAACCTTCTGTGAGACTGCTTTTTTAGCAGCTTTATTGATAGTAGCTAAATACCCCAAACAACGAAATCGCTTACCAAAAGGTGAATGGAGAAACAAATTGATATATTTATATAATACAGAACTTCTAAGAAAAAAAAATCCAAACTGCTTATGTGGATGGATCTCAAAATAATTTTGTTGAATGAAAAATATCAGACAGAAAAGAATATGATTTCATTTATATAAAAACATATACAAAACAGGGAAAATAATCTAAAATGACAAAAACATCTTAAGTAGCTGGGGAGATTAACTGTGAAGAATCACAAGGAAAATTTCTGGGGTGATGGAAATGTGTATCCTAACAGGAATATTATACAATTCTATACTTTTGTTAAAACTCATCAAATTTTATTCTTATAATCTTTTTATATCATGTAAATTATGTATCATTAAGGAAAAAGTATTGGAAAATTTGTCCTAAAATGATTATGTTATACTGGCTAATGTTAAGTTCAATAATTTTTTCCAGCTTTACAATCTGACAATTTTTAAATCTCTAACAATCTGAAATAGTAGTTGTAACCACTACTGCAGCTATAACAAATTAATGAAATTTGTTAATGGCGTAACAGGTTTATTACCTTAAAGTTCTGGAGTACAGAAATCAAACGTAAGTCAATAGAGCTGCGTTCCACTGAGATACTCTAGGAGATAATCTGTTTTCTTGGCTTTTTTCAACTTTTAAAGACCACCTTCATTCTTTGGCTCATGGCCTCCTCCATCTTCCAAGACATCCATGTGGCTTCTCTCTCTGGCACCGACTCTTGATTCTGTTGTCATATCTCCTTCTCTGATTCTTTTGCCTTACTTGTTACCTCATAAGGGTGCTTGTGATTACATTGGACTGACGTGGATAAACGACGATCATTTCCTCACTTCACGATCCTTAACTTAATCACATCTGCAAAGTCCTTTTGCTGTTTACTCACAGGTCCTGGGGATCCGGGCATGGCCATCTTTAGGACCCATTATTCTGACTACTATAGTATAGTGGTACACCGAACATCTAAAACACCCACTCTTCACCCAGATTCATTGACTGTCAGCGATCTTTGTCACTCTTTCTCTCCCTGTCTCTCCTTCTCCCTCTCCCTTTGTCTCTCTCGCTCTCTCTTTTCTCTCATTGCAACTTCAGCAATAAGGAAGAAATAATTTTAAAAAAGGCATGAAGGCATAAATAACTCAAGATATGTAGATAAATCTGGATTTTCTGTTATCATTTATGATGGCTTTTAGTTTATATCATAGTCTTTCCGGGGGTGTGTAACATGATTCTTATTCAAATTTTTATTATTTTAAAAAATGGTACTACTTTTGGAAAATGGGGCCAGGATGCCATAAAATCAAACTAATGGCAGTAGATCTCCAACTCAGAGAGAGAACTGAATTTATATGTTAATTCATCTTTTTAATTCATTTAAAACAATTGAGCACTGCTATGTGTGTTTATAGTGGTTTTGTGCAAATAATCAATTAAGGGGAGTTAAGATGGGCTAGTGTATAATGTTTTGTTGAATACCTACTGTGTACAACACTAAGCTGAGTCCTGGAGATAACAGCAGTGGGTGATGCAGGTGTGTTCCCTATGCTCATGAAGCCACAGCCCATAGTCTCCCAAAGTGACATCTTATGCAAGAAACTCCAGAAGAGCATTTAAGGAAAATTTATCCAGTTTTTACAATGAAGGGACCTTTTCCTAGAGACTTCATGGAGATAGGAGGAAATCCTGGTTATAGTAATATAAATGTGTCTTATGAGAGTTAATCTAATCCTTTTAAAAACATGTTATGATATGATGAATTTTGTACTTGAAATCTTGCAGGAAGACTACAGTGGTAAATGATTAGGAGTGAAAAAATTATAGAGCAAATACCTCAGAAAACAGCTGAAAAAGAACACTGTTCACAACAGAGTAATCTCCTGGGATGACAGATGGGCAGTTAGTTTCCTGGGACATTCAGAGTCATATTAAAAAGCACAGAAAAAAAAAAAAACAAAATAAAACATTGTGGCGAGTCAATCATCATTCTACAGCAAATGGATGAAATTCACTTTTTCATCTGATTCCAATTTCTATTCTAAATAACAACCAATTTAGTCTAGCTTTTTTTTTTTTTTAGTATCTCTCTCCCAGTGCCCTGAACTGTTTTGAAAAAAATGTAAGAATTCTTATAATTCTTACCTTGTGATATTCAGGACAGGAGAGAATGTATTGAGAGGGAAATTGTGACCAGTGACTGATAGGAATAAGAATCTGACTTTGCTTACTTTGGTTCGATATATGTGTGTCTGTGTATCACACACTGAAATTAAAATGGTGCGTGCTGTTGAGAGGGAATAAATCCTAAATATAGCTGAAAAAAACTTTTAAATGCTCATAAGCTATGTTTATATGGGAAAATTATAGTATTTAAAAAGATTTATAGTCAAATGCGTTATCTAACAGGACAGTGTATTAGGATAGACAATGAAAATCAACTATAAAATCTCAGCGGTCAAACATAATAAAGCTTGTTTCTTTCTCATGCAAAGTGCACTGAGGGTCTGACTCTAGGACAGCTGTCCTCTATGAGGTGACTTTGAAATCCAGACCACTTGTGTTGCCTCCATCTCAATACATATTTCTTCAAGCATGGAAGACATGGGAACAGAGTGTCTCTTGCCCTGAAAGTGAAATGTTTTCATTCAAAAGGAGTGTCAGTTCTGCTCACGAGACATTAGCCAGACCTTGATCAGAACCTGTCACACGGCCCTTCCTGCTAAGAGTTGCAGTAAATGGCCAGAAAGAGGAGAATGGTGTATGGGCGAGCTCTAGAAATCCAAACCGTGCATGATCGTCTTCCCCTACTAGAATGTAAATTCCATAAGGCAAGGATGTTTTCCTGTTCAGTTCACTGTTGCTGTATCCTCAAAGCCTAGAATAGTTCCCGGCATGTAACACATGCTCAATGTTCATTGAATGAATGCAGGAAAAAAATCACCTGGAGGTTATTTTCTCCACAGGGGGCTTTGGGTATTGCAGGCACTTGGACTTTCTGGGATGTGCCTCAGTAAATAAATTATACAATAATCATGCTGAATAGTGAGAAAGTTGGATTGGCCAGATCACAGGCTCTGATTAATCACTATGTTGGCCAGGGTCTAGGTTGCTTTCAGCTACAAAGTGACGGACTAATCAAGAAAAAAGAGACAGACAACTGGTATTTAATATTACACGATAAACATTCTGCAGAACAATGATCCTGGAGTGCTTTATGACTCAATAATCATCAAAGACCCAGCACGTCCCGATCTTTCTACTCCATCATCCTCTACGTTCTGGTAAGGATCACATTAACAGTGACCATCACATCCTTATCCAGCAATGTTAAAGAAAGAATGAGGTGGGCTAGAAAGTTGTCTTCATACATCTCTCTCTTTTTATCAGAGTGGAAATTACTTTTCAGAAACCCCCCTGAAAGATTCTGCCCTATATCTCAGTGGCTACACCTACATTAAATGCCGTCACCTAGCTATGATGGAAGGGTCTGAGCTGGAGAGAAGAGTGTGAAGTCGTCACTCTACAGATGGCATTTAAAGTCAGGAGACTGGGTGAGATCCCCAAGGACCTGGATGTTGACTGAAAATGCAAACCATCAGAGTTCTTCAATATTAAGAATTCGGGGAAATGAGGTGCAACTTGGTAACTTGGGGCTAGTCGCTTAATCTTCCCGAGCCTCCATTCTTTCAACTTTAAAGTGAAGATGCTATTTAAATGGCCATATAGCTAAATAATCAACATGTAATTAAAGTTACCTAGGCTTTTCTTTTCAATGTAACATCAAGATTATGAGGCTTAAATTAAAAAAAACGCATGTGCTGTACATTGTAATTTGGTGATAAATGTAAATTTCCTTTATAGCAAATATTGTATCTGTATAAATAGATAACTCTTTGTCCTGCTCAATACCTTCAGTGGCTTCCGGCCGCACTCGGAGTAGTTTATGTCTCTCCCACCACCGTGGTGCTCAGCAGTGCCCCTGCCTGTCTGCATAACCTCATCCCATTCCTCTCTTCCCCTTGCTCTCTACTGACCAAGACCGCCTTAAATTCCCCTCAGCTTGACTAAACTTTTCACAGGCTTTTTCTTGAGTCTTGGGTGGGCCTGACCTCCTTTTTCTTAGAGCGTTGCCTTTAGGAACCTTGTCATTTTAAATTCTTTCTCTGATCCTTTGACATGTAAATCTTTTTAAAAGCCTCTTGCCCACTTGGCAACCCAGGATTGTCTTTCTCGTGGATGTTGGAGGCTGAGCTTCAGCAAACTAGCTTAGATGGTATTAATTTGGCAGTTGGTGACCATTTCTTTCAATGCAGATGCACGAATGATATTAGCAAGTGGCTGATGAGTGTGCAAGTGATTCCAGGCTGAAGCTTTCTTGCTGGGGACCTCGGGTCTAACTATTAAGAAAGCGTTGTGTACAGTCGTCTGCACAGGTCTGCTCTTTGCTGAAGCAGAATGCTGGCTGCGATCTAGCCTTAGCACTGGTTATTTCTAGTCCCAGGAAGTAGAGAAAGCAAACTATTCCAGGCCCCCAAAACACTTTTTCTGGAATAGCTAGATAACCCAGGTTAGAATTGTTCCACGTTTTCTCTTGTTACTTTACTTTTTTGGGACTTATCTGTATACATGGAGCTTAAGAAAATACCCAAGATAAGGCAGGCTAGACACATGGCTGTCATTTGACTTTACAATTATTAGAGAAATGAATTGCTCCATGTGATAGATCACCACTGTTCTATTCAGAGGCTGAAATCCAAAAGCAACTTCAATTGATTTAAGTCCCCAGGTTAACTCTTCTCTGTTCCCAACTCTAGTGTCCTATGTACTGTCTTTTTCCACTGAGGTCAAGTAGAGAGTCAGGAACTTATCTAGGAAA
Source organism: Leucopleurus acutus (assembly GCF_964270905.1). Lineage (NCBI taxonomy): Eukaryota > Metazoa > Chordata > Mammalia > Artiodactyla > Delphinidae > Leucopleurus > Leucopleurus acutus. The sequence continues at coordinate 55,176,146 of NC_139145.1, read as the reverse complement.
TATCATTAGTGGTGACATCATTTGGAACAAAATCCTACTTCATTATTGGAAGCAGCTGTTCCTCCTAAGGTCTGGAGTTGCTGCATAATTGTTTCAACTCATTCCATTTGTCCTTTGAAGGCACAAGTGAAGAAATTTGATAAGAAATTTGTTCCCCAGGGGACATATGTATATTAGCCAAGGGAACATCGATGGAATGTCTTCATCTTTCACATCTTGGACATCTGATAATCTCAATGATATTCACAAAAATCTCCTGGAGTAGGAGGCTGCAGAAGACAAAATGATGTTTCCTGCAGAAAAAAAAGCAGAGAATAGAGTAGTAACCTTAGCAGGAAGAAGAAACTGGAATATAGTAAATATCAGGGAGCAGAGACGAGAAAGCCAATAAAATAGCTGCAGCTCTATCTTTCCTGAGCTGGTAGGCCTTGAAAGGGAGAAAACATGTTAAGTGGCGAGTGGCAAGGCAAATGGTGCCAGGGAAAAGAGTTTTCTCTTCTTCTTTATTTTTCTAGAAGGGGAGAGAGAGGAGGAGAAAATTATTTGAATCACAAAAGTCTAAAGGTGATGCAGATTGGATATAGGTGGTATGAGGAGTTAAGAACCATAAACAGGACACTTTTTACTTCGTGCTAAAGTGCAAGAGAGAAAAATCCAAAATGATCATCAAACAGTACAAAGGAGTATTGCCCAAACCTTGGTTTTGTTATGGATGTAGCCCTCAGCATATCCTCTCCAGTTGTGCCCATGGGTCTAAGATAATGCAAATTAAAATAACACCACTTTGTAAATTTAAAATTTGTAATGTAGAAAGCAAGCGTCTTTGCAAAGTTTACTCATGTCTGATGTCCTCCATACCACACAAGCAGGTGAATCAGTGACAGGAGCCACCCCTGATTCAGACAGACAGGTTTGCACAAACATCTTGCAAGTTACAAGATGATGCTAAAATCCCAAGCCCTTTCCCACTAATTCCATGCCCTGCATACAACCTAATGATAAAACCACTTGCATCCATAACAGTTCCAGCAAGGAGAAGGGAATGTTATTTACACAAAGTTTATTAAACACAAACTTACTAATGCCAACTCTGCCTGGCACTGTTCCATGTGTTGGGAAATAGCAGTGAACACAGTCCCTGACCTCAAGTGGGGAGGTCATTCTAGTGGGGAGACACAAACAAATGTACAGGCTGCCTGGTATTAACAGCTGTTGTGAAGAAAAAACAGAGTCAGGGAGATGATGTTGCCTGGGGAGAACTAGTGCTCCTTTATTTAGTGTCCTTAGGGGAAGCCTGTCTGATCAGATGACTTTGCTTGGAGATTTGAAGGAAGGGAGCAGACTACTGATGACTGATGGAAGACGTAACCAGGTTGAGGAAACAGCAAATGCAAAGACCCTGAGGTGGGAATGCATCTTCAGGGATTTATAGAATGGGCACGGTGGTTAGAAGAGAATAAGCAAGGAGACTGGGGTAAGATGAAGCCAGAGAGACACAGAAAGAAAAGGGTGGGAGAGGAGGTAAGGGAGGGAAGAAGAAAGAGAAGAGAGAGGCAGGATCATGATATAGGGACTTCTGAGCAGGATAAAAGCAGCCTTCTGATACAGATGTCACGTTTAGATGTTCTCTCATCTTGCTATTTCAAATAGACCAAATAACAATCAGCTTTCTTGCCAGACCATACTAAACTTCAAAAATCTTCTAAAATTTATATATCAAATAGAGGAAAATGACATTCTTCACCTTTCTGACCTTTCCAGCCTGTTTACAGAGGACTGTAACTGCATCTAGCATCTGTGGGTCTGTTTGTTGCACAGATGTATTATTACTCAAATAACTGGGAGCAGAAAAATCAAAAGAAAGCCACTATCCATGCTGCCATTCAGGATCATCTTGCTTTGCAGAGCTTAGGAGAGATTGGGACAAAAGCAGCATATTTGAAAATTCCCATATGAGTTCATTTCAATTCTACTTTAATCATGGGCCTTGCATCAACTTTTTAAATTGACATTTTTATTTAGATACTTGCAGATTGACATGCAGTTTTTTAAAAATACACAATAAATTTTATTTTATGAAAATAAATTGATGGTCATTTTGACTACTGTAATGAATTTAACAAATGAGTGTATTTAATTCCCTCCTGAAACACCACTAGAATGACAGTAAAGGGACATTTTGGGGGGGAATTCCACATTCCTGATTTCGTAATGTTGCCTTTTTAAAGTCTTTTTTTGTATCTTTTTTCTCAGATTCCATGTATAAGTGATATCATATGATATTTGGCTTACTTAGTATGATATTCTCTACTCCATCCACATTGCTGCAAATGGCATTATCGCATCCTTTTTTATGACTAATATTCCATTGTATATATATACTACATCTTTATCCATTTGTCTGTCGGTGGACATTTAGGTTGCTTCCATGTCTTGGCCATTGTAAATAGTGGTGCTGTGACCATAGAGGTGCGTGTATTTTTTTGAATTATGGTTTTCTCTGGATATATGCTCACGAGTGGGATTGCAGGATCATATGGTAACTCTGTTTTTAGTTTTTAAAGGAACCTCCATACTGTTCTCTGTAGCGGCTATACCAATTTACATTCCCACCAACAGTGTAGGAGGGTTTCTTTTTCTTCACACCCTCTCCAGCATTATTTGTAGACTTTTTGGTGATGGCCATTCTGACTGGAGTGAGGTGATACCTCATCGTAGTTTTGATTTGTATTTCTCTAATAATTAGCAATGTTGAGCATCTTTTCATGGGTTTGTTGGCCATCTGTATGTCTTCCTTGGAGATACGTCTCTTTAGGTCTTCTGCCATTTTTTGATTGGGTTGTTTGTTTCTTTTCTTTTTTGATATTGAGTTGTATGAGTTGTTTGTATATTTTAGAAATTCAGTCCTTGTTGTTTGCATCATTTGCAAATATTTTCTCCCATCCCGTAGGTTGTCTTTTTCTTTTGTTGATGGTTTCCTTTGCTGTTCAAAAGCTTATAAGTTTGATTAGGTCCCATTTGTTTATTTTTGCTTTATTTCTATCACCTTGGGAGAAAACACACTATGATTTATGTCAGAGAATGTTTTACCTATGTTCTCTTCTAAGAGTTTTATGGTGTCTGTTTTATATTTAGGTCTTTAAAACATTTTGAGTTTATCTTTGTGTATGGTGTGAGGGAGTGTTCTAACTTTATTTGTTTACATGTGGCTATCCAGCTTTCCCAACACCACTCGCTGAAGAGACTGTCTTTTTTGCACTGTATATTTTTGCCTCCTTTGTCAAAGATTATTGACCATAGGTGTGTGGGTTTATTTCTGGGCTCTCTGTTCTGTTCCACTGATCTATATGTCTGTTTTTGTGCTTTTCCTTTTCCTTTCTGGTATTTCATTGATAGCGTAAAGGAATGCAACGGATTTCTGAATGTTAATCTTGTATCCTGCTACCTTGCTGAATTTATCAGTTCTAGTAGATCTTGTGTGGAGTGTTTAGGGTTTTCTGTATATAGAATCAGGTTATCTACATATAATGACAATTTTACCTCTTCCTGTCCAATTTGCATACCTTTTATTTCTTTTTCTTAGATGATTGCTGTGGCTTGGGTATACCATAATTTAACTGTTGATCTGTTGAAGGATATATGGACTGATTACAGTTTGTGGCTATTATGAATAAAGCTGCATTCATGTTTACCTTTTCTGCAAATATAAGTTTTATTTCTCTTTATTTCTCTTGGATAAGCCTAAAAGGTAAATATAGATTTACCTTTTCTGAAAATATAGGTTTTATTTCTTTTGGCATGCAATTGCTAGATCCTATGGTAGTTGTATGCTCTGTTTTATAAGAACCTAACAAACTGTTTTCCAGAGTGGTTGCACCATTTTACCTTCTACCAGCAGTGTATAAGTGACTGTTTCCCTATAGCCTTGTCAGCTTTTGGTATTGTCACTTTTTTTTTTTAATTTAGCCATTCTGATAGCTGCACATTTATATCTCATTAGGGTTTGATATGCATGTCCCTGATAGCTAATGTTGCTGCGCATCTTTTCACGTGCTTATTTGCCATCTCTATGTCCTCTTCAGTTAAATAGCTGTTCATTTCTTTTCCCCATTTTCTAATTGTATTATTGTATTGTTTTTGTTATTGTTACTTTTGTTGTTTTGGGTGGGGTGTTTCTTTTGTTTGTCTGTTTTTTCTGTTTTGCTTTGTCTGTTTTTGTTTTTGTTTTACTATTGAGGCTTCCCAGATTTGGAGACTTGATGTACTTGGATCCTGCTTTCAGCTCTGACCATTGCCCCCACATCTCTGGTAGGGGCATGAAAGCCTTGGCCACAGAACAAAGCAGCTTCCTGGGCCAGGCTTCTTGCTGTGACTGGTCCTTGTTTCCTGTCCCATCTGCCTACTCGGCTGTCTCTGGGAGGTGGAGGAGCATTTTGGGACGACACGGGCAAGTTGGCTCCTCAGCCTGAGCTGCTGTATCTCTCTTGCTCATTCCTCTTGCCACTTGGGTATCTTTTGGCAAAAGAGGGAGTCTTGGACCAGGCAGAGAAAGAGAGTGCTTTCCCTTCATGCTTATTTTTGGTGAGACTCCTAATGGCTTCTTCACGCCATTTGTGTTAGGCTTGCCTGATGTTGTCAAGGGAATGTCTTCCACCCAGGGGAGGAATGAGCTTACATGAGCTGCCTTCGGTTGCTAAGTCAGGGACTGAGAAACACCAGGTCTATGTGGCTTTCAGCTGGGTGGGGGAGCCGGGAAGCCCTGCCACTGTGCTGTTTCTCCAGTCCTGAGGTCCCAAACCAGCTCCCCTTCTTAACACTGTTCAGACTTCTACCTCCCTTGTCTCTTAATCCATTTTCAGCGTTTGTAGTGGTACTTAGTGGGGAGGAGCACGGTAAAAATGGGTCTATACCATCATGTCTGGACTGAAACTTCCAATCTACTTTAAACAAATAACTCTTTATTTTGAAATAATTATGGATTCGCAGGAAGTTTCAAAGAAATACAGGGAGTTTCTGTGACCCTTTACCGAATCTCCCCAGTGTTAGCATCATGTATGACCATAGTACAATATGAAAGCCAGGAATTTGACCTTGGTACAAGTCATAGAGCTTATTCAGATTTTTATCAGTTACATATGCACTCCAGTGTGGTATGTGTATTTATAGCTCTGTGCAGTTTTACTTCATGAGTAGCTTTATGTAACCACCACTATAATAGGTACTTAAGATACTTAACTTTACCATCAACATGAGACTCTTATTCTACCCCTTTTTGGACACAATCACCCGGCCTCCCCCATTAACTCTTGGCAATAACTAATCTGTTGTCTATCTCTATAATTGTGTTATTTCACAAATGTTATATAAATGGAATCATGACGTATATATATCCTTTTCAAGTTGACTTTTTTCACTCACTATAATTTCTTGAGGTTCATTTAGGTAGTTTCTAGGTTTTCATCACAAATAAAGCTGGTACAAATATTTGTGTAAAAGTTTCTGTGTGAAAATATATTTTCATTCCTTGGGGATATACATCCAAAAGTTAGGTTGTATGATACATTCATTTTTAGTTTCAAAAGGAACTTAAACAATTTTCCAGAGTGGCTTTACATTTCATCCTCTCACCAGTAATGTATGAGTGATTCAGTTTCTCTGCATCCTTGCTAGCATTTGGTATTATCACTATTTTTTATTTTAGTTTTTCTGACAGGTGTGCATTAACATACCACTTTAGTTTTAATTTGCATTTCTCTAATGACTAATAATGGTTGAACATTTTGTCATGTGTTTATTTGCCATCTGTATATCTTCTTCAGTGAAACATCTCTTCCTGTATTTTGCCTATTTTCTGAGAGAACTTTTTTTCCCCCCCCCCCGATACGCGGGCCCCTCACTGTTGTGGCCTTTCCCGTTGCGGAGCACAGGCTCCGGACACGCAGGCTCAGCGGCCATGGCTCACGGGCCCAGCCGCTCCGTGGCATGTGGGATCTTCCTGGACCTGCACACAAACCCATGTCCCCTGCATCGGCAGGCGGACTCTCAACCGCTGTGCCACCAGGGAAGCCCTGAGGGGATTTTTTTAATGTTGGCTTTTGAGAGTTCTTTATATCTTCTAAATAAAAGAACTTTGTGAGATATATAATTAAAAATATTTTCTCCCGGTTTGTAATTTGCATTTTCTTGACAAGCTCTTTCACAGAACAAAAGGTTTCAATTTTGATCAGGTCCAATTTTTTGATTTTTTTCTTTATGCATTGTGCTTCTGGTGTCAAATCTAACTTTTTAGTTTTAGATATAGAAGACTCTCTCTTATGCTTTTTTTCTGGAAGCTTCATAGTTTCATTTCTACATTTACATTTACGATCTATTTTGAGTTAACTCAATATTTTGTATAAGGTGTGATGTTTAGTTAAAAGTTTTTGTTTCTTGGTTTTGTTTTGTCTATGGATGTCTAATTGCTCCAACATCATTATTGAAAATGCAGTTATCCTCCTTTGAATTTCTTTTGCTAATTTGCCGATTTATTTTTAGTACCATTCTTCAACTGCGACTACAGATTATCCAGCCATTTGATGATTGCTCTGGACAGAATTTGACTGATTGAGGCCCTTGATACTTCTTTCCTTGCTTGTAAATATTGGGATGTTGAAAGGGATTTAACCCTGGACTCTCACTGGATTTTTTTCTGTCTCAATCTAACCAACATTCCTGTCAGATTCTTGGTATTAAGCTATGTTCATAGTATTCAGAATATTTAATTTTGGGGCTCTCTTTATTCTTAATTTATTTTATATTCTTATGGCTGTTGGGGCAAGTGACGTAGGTATTGTTTGCCTCTTCATATATTCTTTTAGTTCTGATCCATGGTATGTGTGGGGGCGTTGGGGAGGGAAGTAAGAGGGAACTGTGTTCGACTATTTTTTTTTTTAACATCTTTATTGGAGTATAATTGCTTTACAATGGTGTGTTAGTTTCTGCTTTATAACAAAGTGAATCAGTTATACATATACATATGTCCCCATATCTCTTCCTTCTTGTGTCTCCCTCCCTGCCACCCTCCCTACCCACCCCTCTAGGTGGTCAAAAAGCAGTGAGCTGATCTCCCTGTGCTATGCGGCTGCTTCCCACTAGCTATCTATTTTACCTTTGGTAGTGTATATAAGTCCATGCCACTCTCTCACTTTGTCCCAGCTTACCGCCCCCCTCCCCGACCGCTGTATCCTCAAGTCCATTCTCTAGTAGGTCTGTGTCTTTATTCCTTTCTTACCCCTAGGTTCTTCATGACCCTTTTTTGTTTTTAGATTCCATATATATGTGTTAGCATACGGTACTTGTTTTTCTCTTTCTGACTTACTTCACTCTGTATGACAGCCTCTATGTCCATCCACCTCACTACAAATAACTCAATTTTGTTTCCTTTTATGCCTGAGTAATATTCCATTGTATACATGTGCCACATCTTCTTTATCCATTCATCTGTCGATGGACACTTAGGTTGCTTCCATGCCCCAGCTATTGTAAATAGTGCTGCAATGACGTTGTGGTACATGACTCTTTTTGAATGATGGTTTTCTCAGGGTATATGCCTAGTAGTGGGAATGCTAGATCATATGATAGATCTATTTTTAGCTTTTTAAAGAACCTCCATACTGTTCTCCATAGTGGCTGTATCAATTTACATTCCCACAAACAGTGCAAGAGAGTTCCCTTTTCTCCACACCCTCTCCAGCATTTATTGTTTGTAGATTATTTCTTTTTCTTTTTTTGCGGTACGCGGGCCTCTCACTGTTGTGGCCTCTCCCGTTGCAGAGCACAGGCTCTGGACGCGCAGGCTCAGCTGCCACGGCTCACGGGCCTAGCTGCTCCGTGGCATGTGGGATCTTCCCGGACCGGGGCACAAACCCGTGTCCCCTGCATCGGTAGGCGGACTCTCAACGACTGTGCCAAAAGGGAAGCCCCTGTTTGTAGATTTTTTGATGATGGCCATTCTGACTGGTGTGAGATGATATCTCATTGTAGCTTTGATTTGCATTTCTCTAATGATTAACGATGTTGAGCATTCTTTCATGTGTTTGTTGGCAATCTGTATATCTTCTTTGCAGAAATGTCTATTTAGGTATTCTTCCCATTTTTGGATTGCATTGTTTATTTTTTTGATACTGAGCTACATGAGCTGCTTGTGAATTTTGGAGATTAATCCTTTGTCAGCTGCTTCATTTGCAAATATTTTTTCCCATAGTGAGCATTGTATTTTCATCTTGTTTATGGTTTCCATTGCTGTGCAAAATCTTTTAAGTTTCATTAGGTCCCATTTGTTTATTTTTGTTTTTATTTCCATTTCTCTAGGAGGTGGGTCGAAAACGATCTTGCTGTGATTTATGCCATAGAGTGTTCTGCCTGTTTACCTCTAAGAGTTTGACAGTGTCTGGCCTTACATCTAGGTCTTTAATCCATTTTCAGTTAATTTTTGTGTATGGTGTTAGGAAGTGTTCTAATAGCATTCTTTTACATGTAGCTGTACAGTTTTCCCAGCACCACTTATTGAAGAGCCTGTCTTTTCTCCACTGTGTATTCTTGCCTCCTTTATCAAAGATAAGTTGACCATATGTGCGTGGGTTTATCTCTGGGCTTTCTATCCTGTTGCGTTGATCTATATTTCTGTTTTTGTGCCAGTACCATACTGTCTTGATTACTGTAGCTTTGTAGTATAGTCTGAAGTCAGGGAGCCTGATGCCTCCAGCTCCATTTTTTGTTCTCAAGATTGCTTTGGCTATTCGGGGTCTTTTCTGTTTCCATACAAATTGTGAAATTTTTTGTTCTAGTTCTGTGAAAAATGCCATTGGTGATTTGATAGAGATTGCATTGAATCTGTAGATTGCTTTGGGTAGTATAGTCATTTTCACAGTGTTGATTCTTCCAATCCAAGAACATGGTATACCTCTCCATCTGTTTGTATCATCTTTCATTTCTTTCATCAATGTCTTTAGTTTTCTGCGTACAGGTCTTTTGTCTCCTTAGGTAGGTATATTCCTAGGTATTTTATTCTTTTTGTTGCAATGGTAAATGGGAGTGTTTTCTTAATTTCACTTTCAGATTATTCATCATTAGTGTATAGGAATGCCAGAGATTTCTGTGCATTAATTTTTTATCCTGCTGCGTTACCAAATTCATTGATTAGCTCTAGTAGTTTTCTGGTAGCATCTTTAGGATTCTCTATGTATATTACCATGTCATCTGCAAACAGTGACAGCTTTACTTCTTCTTTTCTGATTTGGATTCCTTTTATTTCTTTTTCTTCTCTGATTGCTGTGGCTAAAACTTTCAAAACTATATTGAATAAGAGTGGTGAGAGTGGGCAACCTTGTCTTGTTCCTGATCTTAGTGGAAATGGTTTCAGTTTTTCATGATTGAGGATGATGTTGGCTGTGGGTTTGTCATATATGACCTTTACTATGTTGAGGAAAGTTCCCTCTATGCCTACTTTCTGCAGGGTTTTTATCATAAATGGGTGTTGAATTTTGTCAAAAGTTTTCTCTGCATCTATTGAGATAATCATATGGTTTTTCTCCTTCAATTTGTTAATATGGTGTATCACATTGATTGATTTGCATATATTTAAGAATTCTTGCATTCCTGGATAAACCCCACTTGATCATGGTGTATGATCCTTTTAATGTGCTGTTGGATTCTGTTTGCTAGTATTTTGTTAAGGATTTTTGCGTCTATCTTCATCAGTGATATTGGCCTGTAGTTTTCTTTCTTTGTGCCATCTTTGTCTGGTTTTCATAGCTGGGTGATGGTGGCCTCGTAGAATGAGTTTGGAAGTGTTCCTCACTCTGCTATATTTTGGAAGAGTTTGAGAAGGATAGGTGTTAGCTCTTCTCTAAGTTTGATAGAATTCGCCTGTGAAGCCATCTGGTCCTGGGCTTTTGTTTTTTGGACGATTTTTATTCACAGTTTAAATTTCAGTGCGTGTGATTGGTCTGTTCATATTTTCTATTTCTTCCTGGTTCCGTCTTGGCAGGTTGTGCATTTCTAAGAATTTGTCCATTTCTTCCAGGTTGTCCATTTTTTGGCATAGAGTTGCTTGTAGTAATCTCTCATGATCCTTTGTATTTCTGCAGTGTCAGTGTTACTTCTCCTTTTTCATTTCTAATTCTATTGATTTGAGTCTTTTCCGTTTTTTTCTTGATGAGTGTGGCTAATGGTTTATCAACTTTATCTTCTCAAAGAACCAACTCTTAGTTTTATTGATCTTTGCTATCATTTCCTTCATTTCTTTTTCATTTATTTCTGATCTGATCTTTATGATTTCTTTCCATGGGCTAACTTTGGGATTTTTTGGTTCTTCTTTCTCTAATTGCTTTAGGTTTAAGGTTAGGTTGTTTATTTGAGATGTTTCTTGTTTCTTATGGTAGGTTGTATCGCTATAAACTTTTCTCTTAGACCTGCTTTTGCTGCATCCCATAGGTTTTGGGTCGTCATGTTTTTATCATTTATTTCCAGGTATGTTTTGATTTTGTTTTTGGTTTCTTCAGTGATCTCTTGGTTATTAAGTATCATATTGTTTAGCCTCCATTTGTTTGTATTTTTTACAGATTTTTTTTCCTGTAGTTGATATCTAGTCTCATAGTGTTTTCGTCAGAAAAGATACTTGATACGATTTCAATTTTCTTAACTTTACCAAGGCTTGCTTTGTGACCCAAGATATGATCTATCCTGGAGAATGTTCCATGAGCACTTGAGAAGAATGTGTATTGTGTTGTTTTTGGATAGAATGTCCTATAAATATCAATTAAGTCCATCCTGTTTAATGTATCATTTAAAGCTTGTGTTTCCTTATTTATTTTCATTTAGGATGATCTGTCCATTGGTGAAAGTGGATTGTTAAAGTCCCTACCATGATTGTGTTACTGTCATTTTCCCATTTATATCTGTTAGTATTTGCCTTATGTATTGAGGTGCTCCTATGTTGGGTGCATAAATATTTCCAATTGTTATATCTTCTTCTTAGATTGATCCCTTGATCATTATGTAGTGTCCTTCTTTGTCTCTTGTAATAGTCTTTATTTTAAAGTCTATTTTGTCTGATATAAGAATTGCTACTCCAGCTTTCTTTTGATTTCCATTTGTATGCAATATCTTTTTCCATCCCCTAACTTTCAGTCTGTATGTGTCCCTAGGTCTGAAGTGGGTCTCTTGTAGACAGAATATATACGGGTCTTTTGTTTGTATCCATTCAGCCAAGATTTTGTATTTTTTAGTAATACATGATTGTTTGGTAAGATTATCAAGTGGTTAGTGAGCAGAATCCTGAAATTATGATCAGCAACCATCTCTGAACCTGAAAGAGTTTAGATCACAGTAGTGGGAAATTTTTAGAGTATTTCAGAACTGGTTTTCTTTTTATCACCTTTATAGTAAAAGAACACTTGAGTGAATTGGAGAACAGGTACAAACACACATACAGATGTTAGAGTTTCAGTTTTAGAGGTTCTAAGAGAGAGCATTTAAAATGCCTGTTATATTGAAGGATATTTCCAATAAGGTAGTAGTTATTCCATAAGCAGAGGATGTGGCTGTTGTCAGGGTACTAATGTGCCCTTACATAACATTTTGGTTACAGAGAGTGAAAGATTAAACTTTCATTTTGCGTATTCTTAGATGTAGCTCTGTCCGAGGAGCTCAAAGGGGGTTTTTGGTGAGGGGTGGCCCAAGTGGACAGAGTGACCAGTGGGCTCAGTAGACATATCTTTCCCTACAAAAGCCAGCCCGTGTCATGAATATGGAGTCTCTGCTTGATTCTCTTCTCAGTTGTTCCCTTTCTTTAATCAGTAACTCAACCAGGCTTCCATACACCAACTTCATACTATTGCCCCAGTGCTTATTATACAGGTCCTTATTATTGTCATAGAATGTATGTTGTTGTATTACAGTTATTTATGTATTTTTTAGTCCACCACTGGACTTCAGAAGGAAACCTGTGCCACATATTAACTTTCTATCCATCATGCTTGGCACAGGGCTTGACTCAATAGACCTTTTTGGAATAAATGCATCTGACTCATGTTATTTTCTCCGGTACCTCTCCTAATGATTTCAGGTCATGGAGAGTATTAACTTCTTTGAATTCTTGCAAGAGTTATTATCTAAACAGTGCCTTGTGATTTCTTCTTTGGCACTCCTGTGTATTAATCTATAGTGGGTTGTCTTCATGGTCACCTGCAGAGGCAGATGGACTCCACCCAGGGTTTGGGGTGAATGTCAAGTTTGCTTGGTAGTTGTATATTTGCTATGTTAGTTTCTGACTTGCTACCGGGGCACACACGCTGAGACATCTCCTCCTCTTGTTCTCTGAAGCCATTTTGCATCTGCTTGAGAGGCCTTCCCTGCTCACTCCAGAGACTTAATTTATGTTAAGTAACAAACATTTGCTTACCCTCTTGTGTGTGTGTGTGTGTGTGTGTGTGTGTGTGTGTGTTTCTGTGTGGCATCGTGTCTTGATATGGGAACCATGTTTTTGGGTAGGGGTCCATCTGCCTTTGAAGAAGACAGTAACAGTTATTCTTGTTGTGTTTTAAGTGTTCTTCTGTCATTACATTATCACTTCATTGGACCCTGGGTCCATCCTGTCTGCTACATTTTTTTATTTCTTCCTGCCTGTTTTTCAATCTTCTCTTCTTTTGTCATTTATTGATCATTGGTCATGTTGGTTATCTTCACTCAGTGTTGGAGACACAAAGACAAATAAGACAGGCACTAGTTCAAGAGTGTTTAAGGTTTAGTAAATTTCACTGTGTTTAAAGAAAAAAAGAAAAGAATTTCCCTTCTTGTCATTTGGAGGAGTTGCAGAGTTGGCAACTGACCCATTATCCTCTTCAGCATCTTCAAGAAGCAAGGAGTGGAATAGAGTCAGGGCAGATTTTTTTTATAACTGTAGTGAGGCATCAGCTATTCCTCAGAGCTTCCTGGTACTCAAAATCTGAATTCACTTTTACATGCACTGACTGCAAGGAAGGGTGAAGTAGCCAATGGTTCCCTTCAAGCCCATTCCTTACGGGAACCTTTCCTTAGGCCAGGGATTACTGTTGGGAGGATCTCTTTAAAAATTTCTGATAATGTGTTTTACCCATGGTGGATAGAAAAAAAAATCAATTAACTTCTAGAGCCCAGGGTGGTCAATCATGAAAGTTTAATAAGGAATCCTTAAAAATTAGGGCCTGAGCAAGTTTTTTGACCTTCATAAGATACGTCATTTTCTATACAGAGTCTACCATTTTCACAAAAGCTGTGGCTGCTTTGGACAATCAATTCAACAACAACCACAATGCCCCCATGCCAGTAAAAGCACAGGCTTTTTAGTTCTAAGAAATATGCTCCATTCAATTCTCCTTAGGTTCCAAAGTCTGTCTATTAGAAGCCATTCTTTCCTTAAGAACAGAAGTCCCTTTGGCCCAAGGTGCCATTAATAGGATGTGGAAACTATACAGTAATCTACTCACAAATCCTCTAAACCCCAAAATTAATCCCTTTTGCTAACAGTGAAATAAAGCAGTGTCTTTAACATATTAAGGCATTTTTTGCACATGCATAATTAACTGATTAAGCTACCAAATGTGCAATTATCCAATTATGAGGAAGGAGGGAAAATTAAGATTAGACACTGTTTTTTTCTAGAAAGAGTAATTAAATTGTTACATCAAGGAGACATGAATAATATTTAAATCAAAGAAGCAGAAGAGACAGGAAATGTTTTATCACAAATACAGAAGCAGAGAAGGGAACAAAATGGGTCCATATAACTGGGATTGGAGAAGAAAGAAGGAGCAAAAAAATTAAGGGAAAGAAGACAGGAAAGAGGATGGAGAAACTTGTTTGAAGATACCAAGGAATATAATTGGATCACTCAGTGAGATATATTTATTTCCCTAAGATTATCTTCTGGACAGTATAGTGATATATTAAAGAAATAAACCACCTCGTGGGTGAAATCCTGGGGAAGATGCTATGGAGCACAGTTGTTTTAAAACAAATAATGAAAAATAATAATTAATCTTGCACGTCTGCTTTTTATTTCCTTTTGAGTTATAAGCAAAATAAGAAAGTGTTCTGGAAGAGCTGTAGTTTTCCAGAGGAAGTACCTCATGATGGCTTGAAGCTCAGCTTGTGGGGAAATGATGAATCATGTACATAGGGATTTTCTTCCAAAAATCTTCAGCCTACCATATTTTTCTTCTGTTCATGCGTTCATTCAAGCAACATGTATTAAATACCTACTCTTTGTTAAGCACCATGCCTGGCAATGGTGATAGATACGTTAGTCAAGAAGAACAGCATTTTCTCAACCCTAACAGCGTCCTACTTTTCTCCTTATATAAATGACTTCTTTCTCCCCTCTCCTAATTTCTAATGGGACTCAGGTCATAGGTTTTAAGAACTGTTTGGATACTACAGAAAGACATAAATGAAACATTTGATGTTATGTTTACCTTAAGGATTTTGTCCAAATCTCTTTTTAACAGTTACCTATGATTTCAAAAGCTCGTGCTCTTTAGCAACTGGGAAGAATTCCCTGATACCTGAAACTTATATTCATTTTTAACCTTACAAGATTTAGCTTGGGTATTCTGAGTGTTTTGTTTATTTTGTATTTCCCTTCTAGCTAAGAAGCCATCCTTTTTTCACTCTTGGCACATCTGAGAGTTGTCATGGATTATCTGAAAGGACATGTGCTTTCAGAGACATTCCCAATGATTCCAGGCTCCATTCCTAGTGAACTTACTGGAAATCAAGGCTTCACCAGAAAGTAAGTCATCTGTTCTGAGCCCCTTAGACTCACGTGGGAAGACTGAGGCAGCAATACCCTGAGACAGAGTCCTCTAGGAAAAAGGAGGTCAGGAAGGGAAAAGTCTTCACTGATCCCAAATATTAGTTGAAGAAGTCATTTATCCACTGTCGATTTGGAAACCAAGAGGAGAATAAAATAGTATCTAATTGCTATTTGGTATCAGAGGAAATGTGCTAAGAAATGTCCGTGGGCAAAAGAAGGAAATAGTGATTAGCTCTAGATTATGGATAAGATTCTACAAATTTGGGTGGGTCACCTATGTAATATTGATAGATCTTGAATATCAGAGTTCCTAGGTCTCTCATTGGGTGGAATGAAAAAATTCTGTAGAATTAGATTGTGTCAGTTAATCTGTCTAAAATTATTGTTCTCCTTAGGTTTTCTATTTACTATTAAAAACTTAATTGGATCAGGGGAAGGATGATCCATTTAGGGAAGGTCTTTCTGTGATGGTTGCTGGGCTAAGCATTGCAAGGGGAGTATTGCTTTATTGACTGTGGTCACAGATGAGTTCATATTCTTTGAACACATATTAGAAATAGATTTTTTTAAGCCTCCCTCCTTTCACTCCACAATATAAGCTTCTATTCAATTGGATGATTTCATTTCCTTTCTATATTGACCCCAGTTATGGCTCCTAGGTGATAGGTGAAAATGCCACATCAATTACATAATTGTTACTGTTGCTATGATTTTAATGGTGTGATATCTGCACATGCTTGTAAATTTAAATATTATCTTATTAGAATTAGCTCTGGCCAAATATGTGGATTAAATGCAGATGAGGTAGTGATACCCACCTCTGCATTCACCATCTCTGATGGTGAACCAAATCTCCTGCCTGCAACCCCCACCCCGACCATGGATAAAAGTATATCAGTGTACATTGGAGTGGGGAACATTTCCGGGGGCTTCCACTGAGTCCTTCTTAACGTGATAGCTCTCAGTGGGTCAAAGAACAAAATTGGGAGTTCTGTTCCATCTCTTTCCACTATATGTTCTAAGATTAGAGGAAGAAACAACATGGGTCAGTTGTCCCACTGGACCTACTGGGAGATGGTCTTGGGTCAAGAATTCATCTATCACCTGACTGATGTTATGAGTGGTAGATCACAGTAGTGTTTTAGGTCTCAGGGAGCTAACTTCAGTATGAAGTCAGTACCTAATAGCTCTCATAAAGTTTGCAAATGTCCACAGATTCCCTCAAGGAATGCTTGGATGAATATTTGTAATATACACCAAAGGCCACTTGTTGAGATTGTCCTCAGATGGAAGGGGGTTTGGACTTATAAATTAGCCTAGGTCTGAACACTATGTAAGAGGTCATAATCAGCCCCAAAATTTGAATTGGATTTCTCACCACACCACCAATACCTGGGATTTGCTTACTCATGTTTGTCAAGTGGAACTCAAAGCTGTCTGTTTAATGCCTGATGACAAATAGCCCACTAACCACTGTCATTTTATTCCTGGACATCAAAACCCTCCACGACTCTGTTCTCTGTGTAGCTTATAATAGTTATTATTCCCCCTACCCTGTACTACTCCAGAATCCCATTATTTCCACTGAGGTCAGGAAAGCAATTTTCTTTTTAACTCCTCTAGTCATCTCTAGCATGGAAGAATGGCCAACGTACTGTTTTCAGAGAAAGCCAATGCCCGTTCATGGATGCATTAAGACTTTGGTGAAGGGAGTGTCCTGTGGGTCTCCTGGAGCTGTGATGGTTAGGACATGGCTGAAGAGGGTATATGTATGAGGCCTGGTCTACCGTTCCCATCTCCCTGAGCCTTCTGACTCCTCCCCCTATAGGTTTGCCAGGAAAGTTCTGACATAACAACTTCGTTGGCCTTAGGCCATTCCTGAATCCTAGTTTAATTAGACAACCAAGAAGACTTTTCATTCCATTCCCAGTGAGGTGAGTGTATCAAAAAATGTGGCCTAAATGCAGTTTTATATTTTGGCATCTTTGGGCTAATACCATTAGTGTCTACTCTCATGCATCCTACCCCCACTTACTCCTCTGGATATAAATTGGCAATGTTTTGACAGCTCTTTTGGCATATAAGCTATTTCCTCCCAGATGGGGCCTTGAATTCTCTGCCTTGGATATGCTAGGGTTTACCTTTTATTGTTTTGTACAGAGAGGTACCTGCCTCTGTCAGGGAGATTTAGGGACACAGAGTTCTCAGCCTCATCTGTGTTCTGTCCACATTTAGCCTTCTCGTTGTCAGGGTCTCACCTTTCTCCATCAGAGCCATTGCATAAAAGATCTGGTGGAGCTGAGCATCTAATTGGTATCCCAACTCAGCATTACTTACCGTCAGACTCTGGTTTCCATCACAGACATATTAGCCCTATGGCTATAGGAGACAAAGCGCTACTGCAAAGTTATCAGAAAGGCTTTCTGATTTTCCACTTGAGTTATGAGCTGGGCAGTTAAAGACTCCAATTGACTCTTTCTCTGGGGGTCCGTCAGCTCTCTAGGCTGTCAGAAGCAACTAACTAGCTCCCCAAACATCCTGATCAACAATTGTTACCATAGAAACTAAATGCCACAGTTATATAATCTCTTCATCCCTTGTCTTCCATTTGCACTTCAGGCCAAGCCATCTTCAGTGATTACTCATTTAATTATAATGCCACTGTATCCCATGGAATACTGCTGTTTCGTTTACCTCTTAGAAGGAAGGTATCTGTGCCCTCCTCAGATATGTGGGCAACCTCATCTTAGAATTGCGTCAGCAGGGCTGGTTTCCACAGGCTCTTCCTATTGTATCAGCTGTGGTTTTGGTCTTGGAAGGAAACAAATAAGACATTTATGTGGGCTAAAGAAATTTTAATAAAGTGACTATAAAGTTGTGATCATAATTAAGAGAGGATAACAGGGGATGGTGAAGCACCCTAGCTATTGCGGACACTGCTATGTGTTGCCGCCTCTAGGTCTGGAGAGGGAACAAGGGAAAGGAATAGTTAGCAGAGTTCAGACAGTAGCTGTGGTTACAGGAGAGGACCACTTAACAGACTTGATGGCTTGGGTAGAGCAGCAGGCAAGCCATCGAGACAGAATAGGAAGGGATCCAGAGTTATAAACACCAATATCTCACTTTCCCTGAATCTTCTGCTCATCTGTGCTTCCTGTTAGCCGCATCCAGCTGGAAATTAGATGCAAGGCAGCCTACTGATCTGCTCCACAGAGATCATCTCCCAGGGCTGAGAGCAGCCTGGGCAAGTACGGAGAGTGACTGCAAGGTAGCAGTAGAAAACAGCTGGCTCACAGGGGTACTGTTATACTCCCATTTGACAGATGAGAAAACTAAGGTTCCGAGAGCAAGAGTCAGTTGCCTGAAGTCTTTCAGCTCACAGGCTGGGGTTTCAGTGAAAATGGATCAATTCCAGTGACTTTCCAGTGCCTTGGAAACTGCTTCAAAGAGCACTTGTTTGACATTTTATTCTACAAAGAACTTTCTTCCTAAATAGTGTGTTTTGATCATCACTAGAAATGCTTCTGAGATAGGAATTGTTATTATTTCACTTTACAGGGGTGAAATCAGGGACCAAGAGAGTTTAAACTATGCTGCTAAGCCTCACAGTTCATAAGTGGCAGAGAGCATCCCGACGGCAGGTCTGCTGACCTCCCAATACCAAACACAAGGCACCGTGTCAGTGGACGAGGGTTTGCTTTTTTTCTTGCGGTTTTTTTCTGGCCACCCCCTTTCATTTTTAATGTGGTTCATTCATAGATCTAGCCCAGAAGCACTTTTCCCCCATCTGTTTTCCGAAAGCTAAATTTGAGAAAATTGTAAAACGGAGAGTTTCTCTTCCCGCATTCCCTTGAGCACTCAACCTTGGTGTTCATCCCATCCTGTGAGCTTTGCCATCTCTAGGCACTTAGGAGTGGTCTGCCCCTGCTCACAGCACAGGAATATGAAAGCAGGGAATTCACTTTTGCTTTGTTGGGACAGGCATTTCAGTATCCGCTCTGGGTTATTAGATTTACTGGGCTATAAATAACACTGATTGAAAAACACAACAACAGTTTTTTTAACGGCTCAGGGCTTACCATGACATCAGCAGGGAAGAAATAATTAGCAAAAAAATGGGACAAATGTTGCTGGAGTATTCCCCTAACCCATTTAAAGAATTGTGAAAATGATACTACTCTCTAACATTATTCTTATTTTATTTTTGGTTACTTTTCTCCTGGGAATTATGCTATAAGAATGATTTACCCCTGTGGTCGTATTCTGGCAATCCTATTTAAAGTAATAAAGACATTATTTGACTTTTTTTCTGAGGCAGCTGTAAGTTTGCATCATGTTGAATTAGAGGATTTCTTACTTGCAGATCTATTTCTTACTGATTTTAGGTCAGTATTATCACTTTCTTTGCTGTCACATTACGCAAAAAATGAGTTCTCATTTAGAGTGTTCGGTGACAATCTCTACTTTAGTCACTGAGCAAATTTTGCACCTGGCTTTGTCTTTCAATTAATTTCTATGCCCTAGATGTGGTGTTCAAGTAAGAATGAAAATAAAGATCTAAAAACTGTGTTTTCATATATATGGAATCTAAAAAAAAAGTTTCTGATGAACCTAGGGCCAGGACGGGAATAAAGACACAGACCTACTAGAGAATGGGCTTGAGGATATGGGGAGGGGGAAGGGTAAGCTGGAACGAAGTGAGAGAGTGGCATGGACATATATCCACTAGCAAATGTAAAATAGCTAGTGGGAAGCAGCCGCACAGCACAGGGAGATCAGCTCAGGTGCATTGTGACCACCTAGAGGGGTGGGATAGGGAAGGTGGGAGAGAGACGCAAGAGGGGAGAGGGTTTTGGGGATATATGTATGCATATAGCTGATTCACTTTGTTATAAAGCAGAAACTGACACAACATTGTAAAGCAATTATACTCCAATAAAGATGTTTAAAAAAAAAGGACAGTAAACAGCACAAAATAATTTTTTAAAAAAACACTGTGTTTTAATTAGAGGACGAAAAGTAACATCCCAGGTTAATGTTTCCCACTCTAGGATTGAATAATGCATGTAACATGATTTTACTGAGTACCCGCTATGTGCTAGCACTGTAACACATGCTGGAGACAGAGTCCACGGTGGCTGGAGCTAGCTGCATGGAGAGGAATGTTTCAGGAAATGTGTTCCAAGAGGTAGCCATGGACTAGATCATGTGGGATCTGGGTAGGGAGCACCCAGGACAGTGATGTGTTTCTTCTCTCGATGGTAAACTTTCCAGTAAAGTAGATTTGAGTGAAACAAGAAAGGCTGGATGCAAAGCTGGTGCAGAGCTGGGAATGAAGCTGAAAATGTTGGCATGTGTTCTCACTGTTGTTGAAACCTTGAAATAGCACTACCCTTGACTTCAAGCCATGACCGAGAGCCAGCCGAGGCTGGTGCCTGTACTCACACCTAGCATCTCAACTGGGGAGGCCTCAGAGGCATGGTGGCTCTCCCCCAGTTAGAGGTTTGGAAACATCCAATCCCTCATTTGCAAAATGAGAGCAATAGTTCCTTCCTCATGAGAATGTCATGAGTATTCTCTGAGGCAATTTATTTAAAATGCTCATCTCAGAGCCTTGCACATATTAAGAGCTTAATAAATATTTGCTGTTAGAATGATTATATAATAATGGTTATAAAGGATTATTTTAAGCATGGCTTTGGGCTCTCTGGGAAATGACATACAGACATATGGGGTCATTTTCCGAGAAAAGCTAATCAGCTGTAGTGATGATGGTAATTTAAGTAGAGAATTTCCCTTTTGAATAATAACCTTGATCTTATTCCAAGGTATTCTTCAAAAGTGCCTTTTCTTGACCCCCCAAACATTAAACTACATTAGCTAATGAAGTGAATAACGCTACTGATGGGCTTGACATTTTCTGGCCAGTTGAAAAAATTAACCCTGCTGACTATATACAGCCAGGAAATTGGTAACCTTTCAGCCACTAGCATCATTATGAAGCATAACAAAGGTAAAGAGAAAATGATTTATGCCTTGAAAATGTACTGTGGAGTCATGCATGGCCATGAACACAAGGTTGGATTTCTAGGAAGGCGGTTCCCCAGCTGCTGCGTAAATGCAGAAACTAAAATACAGATTAACACCACATTGTCCCAGAAATGCACCTTTTAAGAGTCTAGCTGCCTTTTACACAGCTTTATTGAGGTATAACTGATATACAAAGAACTCCAAATATTTAATGTACACAATTTGATGAGTTTGGACATATGCAAACAGTCACGATACCATCACCATTATCAAGGTAATAAAGATAGGCATCAATTCTCAGAGTTTCCTTGTGTCCTTGTGGTAAGAGCACTTTACATGAGAACTACCCGCTTCACAAATATTGACATGCTCGATACTATATTGGTAAGTATAGATAGACACTATGTTGTATGGCGGATCTCTCCAGAACACATTCATCTAGCATAACTGAAACTTTATACCCATTGAACAACTCCCCATTTCACCCACCTCCCACCTTCCGGCAACCACTGTTGTATTCTCTACTTCTCTGAATTTGACTACATTAGTTTTCTCATATAAGTGGAACCATTGCAGTATTTGTCCTTCTGGGACTGGCTTATTTCGCTCAGCATAGTGTCCTCCAGGTTCATCCATGTTGTTGCATATGGCAGAATTTCCTTCTTTTTGAAGGCTGAATAATATTCCATTGTATGTATATACCACTTTTTTTCTTTATTCATTCCTCTGTCATTGGACACTTGGCTTCCCCCATATCTTGTCGATCGTGAATGAGGCTGCAGTGAATACGGGAGTGCAGATATCTCTTTGGTTTTCATGTGTTTTAATGTTGCAGCTTGGTGCTGTGGATATCATGTGCTTGTATTGATTTGCTATTATTATTAGCTCCGTTTTGCAGATGAGGAACCCAAGGCTTATAAGGACTCCATTTTAGTGTAAGTTTCCTGTATCCTGCCTTTGAGGATTACAGTGTGAGACCGCGAGCGTGGACTCCAATCTAGACTGATCTATGCTTGTGTCATATAGTCACAGAAAGTGGTACTGCATTTTCTAGGACACACATGTACCCTCACTGTTGTAGCTGTCCTCCCTCTCACCTCCCACTACTTTTCTATTGACAGAAACAAGACACCATGAACCAGAGTTCCTTCCAAGCTCTGAGTAAGCAGCACTACTGGCCTGCTTCTCTGATTTCCTATCCTTCCCATTGCTTCCCACCCCTATGCTCCAGCTGCACAGTTCTTTTTGTGCCTTAATATGCCAGATTTATTTCCACCTCAAGGATGTTTCACTTCCCACTTTCTCTGGGCTCATTCCCTCTGGACTTTACTGTGTCTTTCTAGCATCCAAATCTTAGTATAGCTCAGGTATTACCTCTGCCGAGAGGTCTTTCCTGGTATTTCTCTCCTGCAAACTTCAACGCTGTTCACTCCCTATAGATTTTAATTTTCAGGATAGCATTTTCACATTTATTTGTGTATTTGTGAGTTGTCAGTATCCCCCACTGAAATGTGCAATCATTCAGGTAAGAACTCACCTGTCTTGGTCAATGCTGAATGCCTAATGCAGTGTACGTAGTAGGCACTCAGGAAACCTTGTTAAAAGTGCAGATGAATATTGTAGTGAGAAGAAAATATCATGAGAGCCAGTGTGTCTAATTACTCCATGTAAAATTCACTTCTCTAGCATATCAGTTGCATCCGTACTTGAGAATCAGTGCCTGAATGTGGGGTTTATGAAAAAGGCAAAACAAGGGGTAGACTTTGCTCAATTATCAGAGACTCTCTGACACTCTAAGGGAAAATGCCTTCCTGGCATAATAGGACAGCGAAGAAAGCAACAGTCCAGGCTGAGAATTACTGGCAAAATGGCTCATGCGTTTAGTGTAACATGGTGTTAAGGGGACTTCTGAAAAGCAACACATTAAATCTCATGGCAAAACTCATTTCTTGTCTTATTTTGTATAATAGTTCCAGATAATCAAAAGAGGAAAATAATTCTGATACTATAATATACTCAGAGAAATTTTTAAATGGTATGACAATAGAAAGCACAATGTAAGGAAAGTCTGTAAGCAGAAAGATACACTCTCAGACTACAAGGCTAATCCATTTCTTTAACATATGTGTGTGCGCGCGCGCACACACACACACACACACACACACACACACACACACTATTCTCATGCCTTAACTTCTTGTTTTAGCCTTACTTATAGTAAGCGCCTCACCTGACAGCAAATGAGATTTTTCTCCTGACCACAGGAGGTTTCAGTGAATTAAAGGCCAGAGGCCCTGATGTCCCCTTAAGAGGACCAGCTTGGAGAAGTGGGTGGGAAAGTACCTTTCTAATATGTTCCGTGATTATAACTTTAATCATAGTTACATTTTGTTGGATCGTACCATATGCTAAGCTCAGTGCTCAGTCCTTTTTTCATATTATTTTCAAAACAATATCCAAGAGTAGGTACTGTTAAAGTCCACATTTTTAAGGTTGAGAAAAATAAATTTAGGGGAATGTTCAGTATCACCCAGGCAGTGAGTGGTAAGGCCCATATGATGCCAAGATGTGCTCATCTCCTGTGCTCATAATGTCAAGGTGTATGTCCAATGCCCTGGGTCCCGGGGCATCATGTAATGATGCGATAGCAATAACACTTACAAAGCACTTACCGCGTACCTGGCCCTGTTCAGAGTTCTCCACGTTTGAACTCATTCAGTGCTCACAATGACCTGTGAGATAAGTATTATTACAATATTATTGTTCTTGTTGTTCTTCCCATTTCATAAATAGGAAAAAATCAAGGCCGAGAATACTTGAAGAGCTTGCCCAAGCCCTCTCGTACAGTAACTGGTGAAAGTTTTGAACCCAGGTTCTCTGACTCCAGAATTCATGCTCTGAGGCGGTGTGTAATATACCATGACAGTACAGGCTATTGTGTTTTCCTGTCTTTCGATCCAAAAGTCTCATGACCATTGATTTGGAAGAAAGCCTTTCATGATAGGTGCTCCGTTGGGGGTGAATATTATTAGTCACTATCATGCCCTCGGTGAAAGAGTTAAGGATCTTTCTGGAAGAAAGCCCCCAAATCTGAACTGACCTAATGCCTAGTGTTTCTAGGACACAGCCCTTTGACTCAGAGACCCTGTCTAGAAAAGCCCAAACTGTGGACCTCATTTTCTGTGGGAGTATTTTGGTGGAAGGGCCTGTTGGTTAGTGTTAGTTATTTATTTGTTTACTTGTCCATTTCTTGTCTTCCTCTCTGGCACATCAGCTTCACCAGAGAGAGACTTTTTCTGGCTAGTTTAGCTTTGCATGCACAGTTCTTAACCCAGTGACTGAAAGATAGTAAGCATTCAATAGGTATTTGTCCAAAAGAAGAAGTGAACTTTGTAAAGAAATTCCAGGAGGCAGTGGTAAAGTGGAAATAGCATGACAGTTTCGGAATCGACATAATTGAGTTTGCGTCCCGGTTCTCCTATTCTGTAGGAAGGTGATGGGCGTCAGGCACAGCAAGTTTTGTCCTGGCCCCTATTTTATAGCAACACAACCTTGGGTAAGGCACATAATCTTTCAGGGTCTCAATTTCTTCACATGGCAAATGGAGAATAAACATTCCTGCCTCCAGGGGTGATGACTGGGATGAGTTCGTGAATGTAAGGTACTTAGTAAGAGGTCTTGTTAATAATAAACATCAGGTTCCTTCTTGTTCCCTTCTCATCCCTAACTGTTTTTAGTGGCAATCGGAACATCAGCGCACACCAGCAGCATTAAAGGTTCTTGCTTTCTTGCTCTCTTCACTTGAGAACCCTTAGCTTTTCTTTTTTACCAACAAATTCACATGAGGGTGGTAAATATCCTGCAATGATAGGCAAAGATATTTATGTTGTTTCAGTAAGTGTAAAAGCCTTATAGCACAGGATGCAGGGTGTGATTTCATGGATATAAAAAAGGTGTGAGCTTCCCTGGTGGCGCAGTGGTTGAGAGTCCACCTGCCGATGCAGGGGACGCGGGTTCGTGACCCGGTCCGGGAGGATCCCACATGCCGCGGAGCGGCTGGGCCCGTGAGCTGTGGCCGCTGGGCCTGCGCGTCCGGAGCCTGTGCTCCGCGACGGGAGAGGCCACAGCAGTGAGAGGCCCGCATACCGCAAAAAAAAAAAAAAAAAAAAAAAGTGTATATTTCCATAGGAAAATTCTAGAAATGTATACACAAAATGTTACAAGTGGTATTGATACTACTAGTGGTAGGATTTTGGATTATTTTCTC
Source organism: Leucopleurus acutus (assembly GCF_964270905.1). NCBI lineage: Eukaryota > Metazoa > Chordata > Mammalia > Artiodactyla > Delphinidae > Leucopleurus > Leucopleurus acutus. The sequence goes on along the minus strand of NC_139145.1, from coordinate 55,151,016 downwards.
TTCTTCCATTTTTAAAAGTTTGTCTTATTTTTTACATATTCTAAGATGAACATGGTGTTACTTTGTATCCAAAAATACAGTGCTTCAAGTTGTATGGCTTGACTAGTACAAAGCAGAGGGAAAAAGTCTCCTTGAATATGGTTGAGACTTTATTTTTCAACTAAATTCAGTGAGAAATGGAGGAATATCTCATGGGAGTGAAGACAGAAGTCATTTACTTTAGGCCTCCACATGTCTTTTTCTGAAAGGACACGAGACGAGGAAGCTGTGAAGACCTAATGGAGATTTTCTCTCACACACACCTGCTGAATCAAGGTAGAGAATGGATGTTCCTTTATCACTGATGCTCTTTCCACTAGAGCATAACACAAGCTGATAAATCATGGCCGTTGCCAAGGTGGGGGGCAGGCACCGAGAGCCCTCACTTAGTTCAGGTATGCTTACCCTCTGTCCTAGAAATGTTCTAGAGAGATTTGTAGGCATCACGTTTCTCTGAATTGAATTCTTAAGGGAGTCTGCTGTGTAAATTAATTCTGCTGAGAATCTGTAGGAGGGTTAGTGAGCCCCTTGGAAATTCTCTGGAGAGACATTCCAATTTCTCTCAATTTACTTTTCTTTTTTTTTTAAGCTCATTCAGTGAACTAAAATAAGCATATTTGTGTATTATTAATTATTGTATATCAGCATTTTAATTTTGTTTTTTTTTTAAGGGCATTAACATTTTTTCCAGCTTTTATTGAGACCTAATTGACTGTAACATTGTGGAAGTTTAAGTTATACAGTGTGATGATTTGATACACGTATATATTGGAAAATGATTGCTGCAATTAGGCTAGTTTAACATGTGCAAGACCTCACATAACTACCTTTTTCTGCATGTGTGTTGAAATCCTTTAAGATCTATTCTCTTGGCAACTTTTAACCATATGATATTGTTAACTATAGTCACCATTGCTGTACCTTACATCCCCAGAACTTATTCATCTTATAAGTGGAAGTTTATATTTTTTGACCAACATGTCCCCATTTCCCACATCCCCCAGTCCTTGGCAACCACCATTCTACTCTCTGTTTCTATGAGTTTGGCTTTTTTAGATTCCATATATAAATGAGATCATACATTATTTGTCTTTCTTCGTCTGACTTATTTCACTTGGCATAATGCCCTCAAGATTTATCCATGTTGTTGCAAATAACAGGCTTTCTTGTTTTTATGGCTGAATAACATTCCATTGTATATAGATATAGATGTATATCACATTTTCTTTATCTCTTCTTCTGTTGACATTTAGGTTGTTTCCATGTTGTCTTGGCTATTGTAAATAATGCTGCAATGAACATGGGAGTGCAGATATCTCTTCAAGATAGTGATTTTATCTCCTTCAGATATATACCAAGAAGAGGAATGTAGTTGTATTTAAATTTTTTAAGGAACTTCCATGCCATTTTCCATAGTGGCTACACCAGTTTACATTCCCACTAACAGTGCCTGAGTGTTCCCTTTTCTCCACATCCTTGCCATCAGTTGGTATCTCTTGTCTTTTTGATAATGGCCATTCTAACAGGTGTGGGGTAATTGCTCATTGTGGTTTTGATTTGCATTTCCCTGATGATTAATGATGTTGAGCATCGTTTATGTATCTGTTGGCCATTTGGATGTTTTCCTTGGAAAAATGTCTATTCAGGTCCTTTGTCTATTTTAAAAAATTTTATTCAAGTGTACTAGATTTACGATGTTGTGTTAGTTTCAGGTATACAGCAAAGTGTGTCAACATTTTTAATGGTTGCTTTGTATTCCATAGGGTGGATGTCTCAAAATTTAATCAGTTTCTAAGTGTTCAATGTTTAGATTGTTTCTGATATTTGTTTTTTTTCATAGCATTTAACATTATTGCAGTTATAGATTTGAATACATCCATAGGCTATGTGTTTCCAAAGAATATATGTTTCTGAGACTCTGGTTACATAACACCAAATTATTTTGCAGAATTCTTACACAACTTCCACCAGCAGCAGAAGAGAGTTTGCATTTCTTGCTGACTAATTTTGGATATTATTTTTATTGAAACATGCCAGTTTGACAGCTGAAAGTGGTCTCATATTGGAAGAATTTTTATTTCTTTGCTTACTAGTGTGGTTGAAAAAATTTCCCTTGGGGGTTTATATACCATTACAGTGCCTTCTGAGTTTTTAGTGGATCATAGTACAAACTTGGGATGCAAAATTACTTGTACATATTCTATTTTATTAGCTGAATAACCTAGGGCCAGTTAACCTCTCTGTGCCTCATAAGATAACAATAATAACAGTATCAGATGATATTATCTGAGCCCCCAGATCCACCTTTGCATGAACGCCATGCTTGAAATTCCGGTTATGTCAATGGTCAGACTTGGATTTCAATCTCTTGCAACTTAAGGAGTCTTGTCTGATTCAGGGATAAGCGAGTTCTTTATCATTTCAGATGCTCAAACCGGGGATGGATGAGACCACTGTTTGGGGGTATTGTTAGCAGTGACTCATGCTTCAGAAAAGGTGTAAAACTAGACCTCTAAGCATATTCCTATATTAAAATTCTATACAGTATTTTTCATTATTTCAGAGTCTTACCCAGTAAAATGTAAGTTGCTTAATGGTTTGCCCTGATTTATGTTTGAAAAGATGTCTGTCAGCCTGAAAACCCTAGTCATTTCCACCAGGATTTGTGTGTTGAATTTCTTCCTCCACTCCAGATATACTCTCTGCCCTTTTCCACCTTGTGTGTGCCTTAGGAGAGCTGACTTGTTAGATTACATCAGTGGGTTCTCTGGCCCGTGCCAAGAACTGGTAGGAGAATGGAGGGCTGAAGAAGAGTGTGGTGATGGTGTTTATTTCCCTGGGTCCATTCTTATAACATCACCAATGCTGACTGCTTCCTTTAACCAAAGCTATAGTGCTTCAGGTGACTGTTTCCACAGAGCTCTCTCCATCTCCAGGTTCTGGTAACTGCTTCCTTACTTTGCTGTTTTATCTTAGGAATGGTAATGATGCCTCATGGTTTCCTAGTGTTCTGCCTACATGGAAGACTCTCCTTAGATTACCCATTTGTGTGTACTCTCTGCTTCTTCCTAAGATCCCAAGTGATACAGAGAAATGTATTTTCCCACTCTCTGGCTAGTTGTCTAAACATGTAGTGTTCAAAGACTCAGCCGTTGGTGTCTGGCCCAAGAAATCCTACCACATATCAAGTTATCAAGTTATATCCCAGAACCAATAGCCCTGGAAAACGCCATTTAGAATTCAGGTCGATGTTGTTGACAGCCCACTCAAACACACACGAATTAACCAAACCAGTAAATAATCATGCAAAAGAGTTAATATTGGAAACTTGTTGAGCGTTTATTTCTTACGTTTTATGTTTTTCATGTATGCTGATCTTGGATGACTATCACTCTCAATGCTCATGTAGAAATCTTACTGAGAGGAGTCCTAGGAATCATTAATATAAAATTATAAAGAGAACTAGTCTCCAGCTTAAGTCAAACACTTTATATTTTATGGAGCTAGTACTGTATACATATTTGTTCAGAGTATGGCCTTGGATATCAAAAAATCCTGGTTTAGATTCCTAACTCCACTACTAACTAGTTGTAAGCGTCCTTGAGAAATTACATAACATTTCTAACCTCTATTTACCTCACTTGTAAAATGAAGGTTATAATAGTATTTATTACACGTTGTATATAAAGCACTTAGTAGGAGTGAGTGCTCTATTAAATGTTATCTATTATCAGTATCATTGTGACTCCTATACTATTTTTTCCATGAATAGGCATCATTTTACCATCCATAACTAAGGCTCATAAACTCTATAGTCCATAGGGGCCAACAGGTAACGTATGAGTAAAGTAAGGTAGGCATAAGAAGTCATTTTGCCATCTTAATCTTTCCTTTGTAGTCCTACTTTTAAGAGACACAGAGAGGATGAGAGAGAGGGGGACAGAGATATTTCTCTACTCTGTGAAAAAAAAATCCTTATAAGCTCGATGACAAAGGGCAAGTGACTCTGAGCCTAGTTTCCCAAGGACTGCTAGGCTTTATCAAGAGAAAAATGATTGATTTTTGAAGAGAATTAGAAGGTTGTATGTGAAACTTCCCAGTTCTTTTTATTAAGATAATTTTTCAGAGCAGTTTTAGTTCACACAAAAAATTGAGGGTTGCAGTGATTTCTCTTATACCTCCTGCCCCTATACCCATAGCTCTCCCATTATTGACATCACCTACCAGATTGGTGTATTTGTTACAACTGATGAATCTACATAGATACATCAAAATCACCCAGAGTCCACAGTTTACATTATAGTTCACTCTTGGTGTTGTACATTCTATTTTGGACAAATGTATAATGGCCTTTATCCATCATTATGGTATCCTATAGAGTATTTTCACTGCCCTAAAAATACTCCATGCTCTGCCTGTTCATTACTCCGCCCTCCCTAACCCCTGGCAACCACTAATCTTTTTACTGACTGCACGATTTTGCCTTTTCCAGAATGTTATATACTTGAAATCATATAGTATGTAGCCTTTTGAGATTGGTTCTTTCACTTAGTAATATGCAGTTAAGTTTCTTCCATGTCTTTTCATGGCTTGATAACTCAAAATATTTAGTACTGAATAATATTCCATTGTTTGGATGTACTGCAGTTGATTAACTTCCTGAAGGACATCTTTACTGCTTCCAAATTTTGGCACTTGTGAATACAGTTTCTGTAAAATCGTGTACAGGTTTTTATGTGGATAGAAGTTTTCAAAGTCTTTGGGTAAATACCAAGGACTGCAGTGATGTTGGGTTGTATGGGCATGGTATGTTTACTTTTGTGAGAAACTACCAAATTGTCTTCCAAAGTGGCTGTATCATTATGCATTTCCACCAGCAATGAATGAAAATTCCTTTTGCTCCGTACCCTCCCTAGCATTTGGTGTTGTGCGTTGGTTTTTGGACATCCTAATAGGTATACAGTGGTATCTCATTGTTTTAATTTTCATTTTCCTGATGACATGTATGTGGAGCATCTTCTTACACACTTATTCGCCATCTGTATTTCTGCTTTGGTGAGACGTGTCTGTTAAGATCTTTGGCTCATTTTTTAATTGAGTTGTTTGCTAAGTTTTATGAGTATTTCGTGTATCTTGGGTAAGAGTCCTTTATCAGATGTGTCTTTTGCAAATATTTTTTTCAAGTCTGACGTGTCTTCACATTCTCTTGACGTTGTCTTTTTCAGAGTAAAAGTTTTTTATTTTAATGACATCCATCTTATTAATCACTTCTCTCATAGATTGTGTCTTTCACGTTATATTTAAAAAGCCATTGCCATATTCAAGATCATTTAGGTTGTCTCCTATGTTATTGTCTAGGGTGTTTTTGTTTGTTTGCTTTAGTTATGTAGTTTTAGGTCTGCAATCAATTTTGACTTCATTTTTATAAAGGATATAAGGTCTGTATCTAGATTTTTTTTTTGCATGTAGATATCTAGTTGTTTCAGCACCATTTGATAAAAAGAATATCTTTGCTACATTTTATTGCCTTTACATTTTTGTCAAAGATTAGTTGACTATATTTATGAAGGTCTATTTCTGGACTCTGTATTCTGTTTCACTGATCTATTTGTCTCTCATTTCCACGTTGTCTTGATTACTATCGCTTATAGTAAGTCTTGAAGTTAGGTAGTGTTAGTCTTCCAACTTCCTTCTTCTCCTTCAATGTATTGTTGGCTATTCTGGGCCTTTTGCCTCTCCATATAAAGTTTAGAATTGGTTTGTCAATGTCCACCAAGTAATTTCCTGGGATTTTGATTGGAATTTCATTGAATCTTCAGATCAAGTTGGGAAGACTAACATCTTGGCAATATTGAGTCTTCCTATCCATTAACATGGAATCTCTCTCCATTTATTTAGTTATTCTTTGATTTAATTCATCCATTTTGTAGTTTTTCTCATATAGATCTTGTACATATTTTGTTACATCTATACCTAAGCATTTCATTTTTTTGGATGCTAAGGTAAATGGCATTGTGTGTTTCAAATTCTACTTGTTCAGTACTGGTGTATTGAAAAGTGATTAACTTTTGTATATTAACCACGTATCCTGCAACCTTGCTATAACTGCTTATTAGTTACAGGAGTTTTTGTTGTTGATTCCTTCAAATTTTCTACATAGACATCATCTGCAAAGACAGTTTTATTTCTTCCTTCTCAATCTGTTTTTATTTCCTTTTATTTTCTGATTGCAATAGCTAAAACGTTGAGTGTGATGTTTAAAAGGAGTGGTAAGGGGACATTTTTACTGTGTATCTGATCTTAGTGGGGAAAAAACCTTTCAGTTTAAAAATGTTGACAATATTTTTAAAGACAATACCAGGAAAACAAAACACATATGCAGACTAGATTGAGAGCAGAGAGCACCAATGTGTCATCTGACCTAGGAGGTTAAAATCACTTGTTTTAATAGAACAGTCTCCAGAAAGCAGAGGAGTCAATGGTTAATTCAGCTTACACATAATTCCCTTCTGTGTTAAAATTCGGAATAAGTAAGCACTTGAGAAATTAGTGATGGACTAGATAGAGTTTCTCTGCTTTTCCCACCCCCTTCCAACCCCAAATACTCTGTCCCCAGTTCCTACAATGACAAGTGAAGAAGAGGAGAGAAGTCCAGCAATGAACAGATCCTCAGTGTAACACTCATGTGTTCTTGGCAAAGTAGCTAAAGAAGGGACATAGAAAAGGACCCTGCACTTTAAGGTTTTACTCATCGCTTAGCTATCACAGTTAAAGCACACTGCTAAACGGGAAAAAAAGATGGATCTTGGTCTGACCTCCTTTCTATGCTGTTTTTCCACTTGCCTGTGGGCTTTATTAAATGTGCAAGAAACAAGCAGGTCTTCAGAAGCCTGTAGCTGGAAAGCCAGAGAACGATGTCTAAAATAGGCACACTACGTCTACATAGTCATTCCTAGCTAAGGAAGTGCTGGGGGCAAAAGAGGAGGGGGAGGTAGGAATAAGATATCCTTGAACTCTTCAATATTCCAAAGAGGAGGGAAAATAGGATAGTGGCCTTGTGGTGGGGGCGGGGGATGGAGTACAATCTGATTCTGAGTTCTTTTGGAGGGATTTAATTTTCTGCAATGCCCTTCGCAGATTTCACAGATCCTTTAATTCATTTTTCATTACACACTTCTTGTTCTCCACTCTCGTTTCCCCCTAGATTATCGATTCATTCATTTAATGACTCTACTCTTTCATACATGTAGTTTTTATTAAATGAGGACTGTGTCCTAAACTCTATGCCAGGCACTAGGGATACTATGAAAACTAAGAAGCTGTGTAGGGGATGAGAGAGATTTTAAACAAAAGCCCACAACATCACTTTGACAATTCTGGTGGGGATGGGAGCACAGCCTGGACATGATGATAGTGAACTGCCTTTATTCTTCTCGCTACCTCATTTGATACAAATAGAATTTTCCACTATTTTGTGACTTCAGAACTCATCAGTCTTGGAAACACTGCTTTAGGTTTGAATATACCCTCTTTAAAGGAGGTAAATTTCCTGGGTTTTAACCCCAGCTCTTTTACATTTACTAGCTGTGCAACTTTGAGTACATTTTCTATGCCTCAATTTATTTATAATATGGGATTTTAATAACTGACTTATAAGAGTATTGAGGCAATCAAAACAGAGCATAGTGTCTGGCTTATAGTTAATATTTGTTATATGAGCTGCTAATAATGGTATAATATAATTAATTTGTCATATCATTATTAATTGTCTAATCACTTAAGTATATAGATCAGAGTAAACAAAAGTAAAAAGACCTTGATTACATGGAGGATTGAGATGATTAGTGTACCAAAAATCAAAAATACATAGATAATAATGGAAGTTATAGTTTGAATTTTTAAAATCAGCCGTGATGGTAGATTTCCCTGTGACTTTAATGGCTATTGACAATGAATCAAATTCCAGGTTTTCATGAAAAAAAAAAAAAAATCTGTTTAAACGCTTCAAACCTACACTTGATTTAGCCAGTGTTGACAGACAGTTCTAAACTGCTGAGCATATTAGGATGCTATCATTTGGAAGTGATAGAAGTCAACCATGAATTCGTGTAGGTTTGTAGAGGAGAGAACTGACATCAAAGATAAGAGGAATTGATCAACATCTCCCCATTCCCGACCTCTCTCCTTTCTTTGCTGATCTCTGAACTTTAGCTTTTTTATCTCTTCTACTGTAGATGGGGGTTCACCCAGCAATGTCCATGGCTTCATGTTCCCATCTCTTTAGGGAGAATCTCCTTAATCCAGCTAGATTTTGAAAAATTCTGGGCAGTGTCCAATTGGCTTTGCTTAGGCCACATGCCCACACATTGGACCAATAACTGTGATGGAGGAAGGAAGAGCGTACTGTGAATCTATCAGTTTGGGTTAGCACCTTCCCCTATAACCAGTTTGAGTGTATTCCTGGAAATAGCTGTGAGGGATAGGGTTGTGACACAGTGTTGGACATTTTGTCAGTCAGCCATCCCAATTTGTGTCCACTTCATGGGAGGTGGAAAGTATTTTTCATAGTATGTGAAATTTACTTACATGTATTTCTTCATAGTGTATGATGATTGTTAGATTTATTCCAAAGATAGCTAGACTATAATGAACCTTTAAAAGTTTTTCTCTAAATTCATTTTTTGATGGTATGATATTGGACTTCACCATTTCTCAAACACATATCCTAGTCCAGTTTCCCACAGTATCTTGTTAGTTCCTTGGACTCTATTCAGGAAATTCTACCAACTTGAAAAGGAATCATAAGTATTACTAATAGTTTTAAAAAATGTATTTTTTGCTAAGAATAAGACCCTGAGGGAAGAAAGGAAAATGCAATGTTATTTATCCTTATAATTCCATATATAAGATATGCACAGAACTGTTTTGTAAACGGGACAGGGGTAAAACAGAGTCAACTGTGTGGCATGTAGTAAGATTTCAATGGAATCATGTTCCTTTCCTCTGATGAAGGCTAAGACATTTATGACCCAGTTTGCATGCAAAGCTTGTATTTGCCAGAGCAGGTGTTTCACTCTGGTTTTATACTGTGCGATTATTACAGAAGGTTACTGAGGATTCCTAGACACAGACAACTCAGAAATATTTTTTTTACTTGAGGAAGAGCTTTTTCATATTTGTATACCAATTTTCCTCCCCCCAAATCTCCCCACACCTTGAACATTCTCTCTCTTAATTGGAAAAAGAAAACCTCCAATTTCTTCAAAACATTTTCTACAAGTATAATATTCATAAAAATTCATGCAGGTTAGATGCATATGATTCAGATGTTTAGGGCATGACTACCTGATGTACACTGTATTGTAATGAAAATTAAATTGTTTGATGATGAGTTTCTACATTCCAACATTACAAGAAACATTTGGCTGATGAGAAGCTATTTATCTTGAAACCAATTATGATTTTGTTTTACAACCAGCTTTTACTATCATCTTTTAACTCCAGGATGAAGCTTTTAAATTTCAATTAAAAATCAAGAATCCTCTCTCTTCAGTGAAACGCTTCATTCAGAGAGAATTCATTAAGTAGCTACTGTAAGTGGAATTCTGCACCAATAGAATTAGACTGAATGCAGAATAACTCTCTTATCCTAATATCTTTATTGTGAGACCAATGGAAGATTTAGACTATTGTAGCAAATGTCTCTACAGAAAATGCAGTTGAACTGCAATTTTTATCAATATAATTTTAGATTTTTATCAATTTTATGATAGAACTAAAAAATACAGAGAGAGGAAGTGACTTCTCTGAAGTGACATATAAGGGTTTACCTAAAGTGTTTTTAAATTATTGAGATATAGTTGATGTACAATTCACAATTCTTAAATGTTATACTCCACAAACGGAGTATAACTATAAATACTTATTATAAAATATTGGCTATATTCCCCATGTTATATAATATATACTTATAGTTTATTTTATACCTATTAGTCTGTACCTCTTAATTCCCTACCTCTACATTGCCCCTCCCCCATTCCCTCTCCCCACTGGTAACCACTAGTTTGTTCTCTATATACCCATCTGCTTTTTTGCTGTATTCATGATGAATGGATAAAGACGATGTGGTATATATATACTCAATAGAATACTACTCTGCCATAAAAAAGAATGAAATTTTGCCATTTGCAGCAACATAGATGGACTTGAAGGTTATTATGCTAAGTGAAATAAGTCAGACAGAGAAAGACAAATACTGTATGATATTGTTTATATGTGGAATCTAAAAAATTGCCTAAGTTTTTTAATCCCTAAATTTCTGTTCCCAATCTTCCCCATAGCCTATGTCATATATCAGTGGAAAAATGCTATTTAATGTTAGGGAAGACTTAAAAGTAACTCTTTCCCTCTTCTTTTTTGAGCTATGAGGTATTATGCCTTGTTGGTTGAAAGCAAATGGATTCAAGGATTTATTTTTTGAGCTTGGAATTCAGCGAGGAGATACATTTTCCTTTTTTTTTTTTTTTTGTTAATCAGTACATTTAGGATGTGTATCACATGTTGTGAAAATGCTCATAAATTTGGGTGGAAAAACTCCCAGACCCAGTTATACAAACATTAAACAAAGTACCTGCTCATTAAAAAACACCAACAATAACAAGACTAGAATGAATCATTCTGCTAGGATAATTAACTATTGATTATACTTCAATATTAAAGTCATTTCTTGGAATGAGTTTAGATTTTCTTTTTTTCTTTGTATGCATTTCTAACTGTTAGCCTAATGCATTCATGTATAGTGGGAGAGGAAAAATGACATTTAAATTAAAATTACACTTATAGGGAATCAATTGGACAAAAATAACTTCATTGCAAACTTCTTCAGGGCAAGGAGGGTGAATAGTGCATCTTTTTAACCTCTGTCAGAACTGTTAGCATAGTGTCTTTCTCATGATGGATATTCAGATAAAGAGTGAAAAATGAATGAATAAATACATGTATGTATAAAATAAGCATTAATGAAGGAAATGAAGCTGGTTTGGTTATTGCATTCCTTAAAAATAAGAGCATGGAAACAATCTAAATGCTCATCAGTGGAAGAATGTGTGGTTTATGCGCACAATGGAATATTATTCTGCCATGAAAGAGAAGGAAATTCTGCCATTTGCAGCCACATAGCTGAACCTGGACGATGTTATGTCAGTGAAATAAGCCAGTTACAGAAGTGCAAATACTGCATGATTCCACTTATAGGAGTTATCTAAAATAGTCAAACACATAGAAGTAGAGAGTAGAATGATTGTTTCCCGGGGCTAGAGGAAGAGGAAAATGGGAAGTTTTTGTTTAGTGGGTATAAAGTTTCAGTTAAGCTAGATGAATAAGTTGTAGAGATCCGCCCTACAACATTGTGTCTGTAGTTAACAATACAGTATTGTGCACGTCAAAATTTGTTAAAAGGGTAGATCTCATGATATGTATTTTTAACACAATTTAAAAAAACAAAACAAAAGCAATGAGAGTGGCAGTATAGACACTTCTGTGGATCCAAGTTCAGAGCTGATCTTGGAAAACAGTTAGTGGATGCTAGGAGCTAAAGATACCAGAGCTCTGTAGGTAATGAACATCCAGAAAATGAAACCCTCAGAAATTCTCATTCACAGCTGACTCTATATTCCTCATGCAGATGCTCACATTGATCCATTTCCCAAACAGGTGTTCACAGAACACTTTCCTCCATAATATTAATAAGTGAGCAGCATGCAAAGAGTTCAATGCTTCCTAAGTTTAAAAACACTGATTTAAATGCAGATAAACACAAATGCACAGGTTTCTTTATTACAGACTTCTAAGAGCTTCTAATATACTACCGTGAAATATGAATCTCAGAGAAGGGCTAGAGATAATATTTTCCCATATTATTTGAGCATAGAATTTTTTGTTTGTGATCTCTATTTGTTTGCAGTAGAATTGTTTTGATCTGTGATGCATCTGTCAACACTAATATCTCCTAAAATTAGGTTTATGCAGAATATAAACACTGAGAAACACTGGCCTAGAGAATTAGAGCTAAATTTAGCTATTTGGCAAATTCATCCACCTTTGCAAATGTCAGCAGGATTAATTTATATATTTGATATGTAAAATAGTATATCTAATGGAATAAGGTACAGTTGGCAGAATCATGATGATGATAATGATTATAGCTAAAATTAATTGAATGCTTGCCATCTGCTAAGCACATAGTATTATCTCATTTAATCCTAATGGATTATATGAAGAGGTTTCAAAACTGAGAAACTATATATCAGAAATTTTACTTAATTTGTCTAAGCTCATAGAGCTAGGGTTAAACTAAATCTTATTCCATACCATTAAACTATAGTAGGACCTCCTTAGAAGTAAAATTTTATAACTAGCACGGGACATCATGGGATTAGTGCTAGATGACAACCTTCTTATTTTTTCCCCACTCATTATTACCGATTTGCTATATATATATATATCTTTATTATAAACATTGTTAAATGTTAGGGAAATAGAAGAACAAATTTATTACCATATATTTGTCTACTAGATTTAACAATTTTTTCATATATGCGTATGGATATGCGTGAACATGTATATATGTATATAAATATATACTTACTGAAGTTTTAAGATAATTTATAGAATTTACAACATTTGATATCTAAATTCATCATATGCATCTTGAAAAATAAAGATTTTTCCTATAGAATCTAAATACATTATTCTTAATAAGCTCATATTTTCAAAATTATCTCAAAAATGACTTCTTCAGCTGAATTGTTCCAACCAGGATGTAATCATTGATGACACATTTCATTTGGTTGATAATACACCTCTTAAAATTTCGATCTGGAACACTCTCTCCAAGCCTCTTCCTCCCCACCAACTCCTGACAGCTCTCTCACCCTGCCCCACCAGCCACATTGACTTCTTGAAGAATTTGAGCCTGTTATCCTTTAGAAATGTCCCAGTTGCTGGATTTGTCTGATTATTTCCTTGTTGTCTCATTATCTTGTTTTCCTTTTTCCTGTAAATGTTAGATCTAAAGGTTTGACTAAATTCAGATAAAAAAATTTTTGGCAAGAATACTATAGGCGACACTATTTATTTCATAATGCATCATGTTAGGCATGTAACACATGGTTTTCCTACTAATTAATAGTGATTATGTGATTGATCACTGGGTTCAGGTTGAGAAGGCTAGATTCCTCCATTGTAAACTCCCATTCCCCACACTTTGTGCCTGGAAAGATTATGGTTGATACTTTACATCTTGTGAGTATGCAATTTTCCAGTAACATTTTATTTAATTCTTTCAATACTCATCAATGCTTTCTTCTTAATTTGATTATTTTATTAGGCATTGATTTTCTAAGTCTGTAATTCTTTATACATTTATTCACTATAATTCATCTGTGAAAAAGATCTCTTTCTCAAAACACTAGGACTGTTTTTGTTACCCTGAATTCTTGTACCCTTTGTAAAGGCAGGATAAACAATTGTTTCCCTTTAAGCATAATTTTTTAGAGTAATGGTTGGTGGCAAACGAGGATTTTTGTGTGTTTGTTTTGGTTTTGGCTCCTCTTTTTAGGTATAATTATAGAATCAAGAATTTTAACATATTAATGTGTTCCAATAAGTTAGAGTTTTATTTTTAACACCCAAATTGTCTCAGTTGAGTTACCGCCTTCCAGGTATCAACTTTATCCTTTTAATACAATCCAATTAGTCTCTGAAAATTTTCTTGCTTTCAGGCAAAAGATGTCCCAGGTACATCTAGGTCCTTCCCTTCTTCAGACCTGGAAATAACTATTTCTCCAAGGAACTCAAATTCTAATAGGAATGGTGCTTAGAAACCAAAATCCGGTCCTAGAATGACTTTGCCTTTAGGCTCTTTTAATTAACCCAGTTAAATATGTATAAATAAATATATTTAACATAAAAACATATATTTGTGTTTGTGAAAAAGTCATATTTTGTTTTTAATTTCTTTGATTTTACACTTCTGTCTCAGTCTCCTTTTTCTTATTTTGAAAATCCGTGATTTCTAATTACATTAACATAATCATTGATTCACATTTTCCAACCATGTCTGTAAAACATTTCCAGATTACATTTAAAAGTACTAAATGAATTTTATCTTTTTGCAAATTTTTTTGGTCCTTAGTGTATATCTCACTTTGTACATTCAGTTCAAGAATTGCATTTTGAAGGGACCCAAAATGATTTTTCTATTGTGTTACTAGGGTATTTTTGTTATTGACTATTTTGGTTCCTTTTTTAATATATAAAATATTTTCATAGTTTAAGAGTAAACTCTATATGAAATGATACTCTCAGGCAATCTCACTTCCTTCTCTGTTGCTATCATATCAGCTCTCCTACCCGCTATAGGTAACATTTTTAAGAGTTTTTGATTTATCTTTTCACCGATTCTTTTTTCCAGCAGAAGCCTATATACATACATATTATTTCCTCTCTTTTCCTAAACAAAATGCAGCCTACTAAATAATCTTCTTTTATGCATAATTCATATTATACTTTTGCAAGTATACCTTTAGTATAGATTTCTAGAAATGGTATTGCTGGTCAAAGGGTAAATGCATGTGTAATTTTGTTAGATAGTGCCAGAGTTCCTTTCCTAGGGAAGATTTATACTCTTACCAGCTATGTCTGAGCACGCCTGTTTCCTTGTATCAGTTTGTGCTGCATAAAATACTACCCCAAAGCCACTAGTTTAAGAGAATCACCATTTAATTTAATTAGTTCGTAATTATGCAGGTGGGTAATTTAGGCTAGGCACAACTAAATAGACCTTCTGTTCTCTAGACTGGGCTCTGTCATGTTTCTGAGATCAACTGCAGGTCAGCTTTTGAGATTGGTAGGCTCTTGTTTGGGTTGAAGGGAGATGACAAAACCAAGTGTCTCTCATGCAGAAAGTTAACCCAGGCACGTTCACGTGGTTACAGGGCAGTGGACAAAGAGAGCAAGTGAAATCTACTTGAGGCCTGGGAGAGACCTGACTTGATGCTCTTTCTCCTGTATTCTATTTGTCAAACTCAGTCACTGTCACAAGGGCAGCCCACAAATGAAACAATATCTTGATGGGAGGAGTTGCAGAGTCACATAGCAAAGAGGTGTAGCTATAGGGAGGGGAATCATTGTGGTCATCTTTACAAACGGTCTAAACATTTTTCATACACTTGTCAATAACAGTATATTGTTATGATTATTGATTTATGCCACTCTTTTTGGTTAAAATAAGGTATTTTAGTGGATTTTATTTTATTTTTTAAAATGTTTATTGGAGTATAATTGTCTTACAATGGTGTGTTAGTTTCTGCTTTATAACAAAGTGAATCTGTTATACGTATGTCCCCATATCTCTTCCCTCTTGCATCTCTCTGCCTCCACCCTCCCTATCCCACCCCTCTAGGTGGTCACAAAGCACCGATCTGCTCTCCCTGTGCTATGCGGCTGCTTCCCACTAGCTATCTATTTTACGTTTGGTAGTATATATAAGTCCATGCCACTATCTCACTTTGTCCCAGCTTACCCTTCCCCCACCCCGTATCCTCAAGTCCATTCTCTAGTAGGTCTGTGTCTTTATTCCTGTCCTGCCCCTAGGTTCTTCATGACCCTTTTTTTTTCTTAGCTTCCATATATATGTGTTAGCATACAGTATTTGTTTTTCTCTTTCTGACTTACTTCACTCTGTATGACAGACTCTAGGTCCATCCACCTCATTACAAATAACTCAGTTTCGTTTCTTTTTATGGCTGAGTAATATTCCATTGTAGATATGTGCCACATCTTCTTTATCCATTCATCTCTCGATGGACACTTAGGTTACTTCCATGTCCTGGTGATTGTAAATAGAGCTGCAATGAACATTTTGGTAGATGACTCTTTTTGAATTATGGTTTTCTCAGGGTATATGCCCAGTAGTGGGATTGGTGGGTCGTATGGTAGATCTATTTTTAGTTTTTTAAGGAAGCTACGTACTGTTCTCTGTAGGGGCTGTATCAATTTACATTCCCACAAACAATGCAAGAGGGTTCCCTTTTCTCCACACCCTCTGCAGCATTTATTGTTTGTAGATTTTTTGATGATGGCCATTCTGACCGGTGTGAGATGATATCTCATTGTAATTTTCATTTGCATTTCTCTAATGATTAATGATGTTGAGCATTCTTTCATGTGTCTGCTGGCAATCTGTATATCTTCTTTGGAGAAATGTCTATTTAGGGCTTCTGCCCATTTTTGGATTGGGTTGTTTGTTTTTTCGATATTGAGCTGCATGAGCTGCTTGTGAATTTTGGAGATTAATCCTTTGTCAGTTGCTTCATTTGCAAATATTTTCACCCATTATGAGTGTTGTCTTTTGGTCTTGTTTATGGTTTCCATTGCTGTGCAAAAGTTTTTAAGTTTCATTAGGTCCCATTTATTTTTGTTTTTTTTTCCCATTTCTCTAGGAGGTGGGTCAAAAAGGATCTTGTTGTGATTTATGTCCTAGAGTGTTCTGCCTATATTTTCCTCTAAGACTTTGATAGTCTCTGGCCTTACATTTAGGTCTTTAATCCATTTTGAGTTTATTTATGTGTATGGTGTTACGGAGTGTTCTAATTTCATTCTTTTATATGTAGCTGTCCAGTTGTCCCAGCACCACTTATTGAAGAGGCTGTCTTTTCTCCAGTGTATATTCTTTCCTCCTTTATCAAAGATAAGATGACCATAGGTGCGTGGGTTTATCTCTGGGCTTTCTCTTCTGTTCCATTGATCTGTATCTCTGTTTTTGTGCCAATACCATACTGTCTTGATTACTGTAGCTTTGTAGTATAGTCTGACATCAGGGAGCCTGATATCTACAGCTCCGTTTTTCTTTCTCAAGATTGCTTTGGCTATTCGGGGTCTTTTCTGTTTCCATACAAATTGTGAAATTTTTTGTTCTAGTTCTGTGAAAAATGCCAGTGGTAGTTTGATAGAGATTGCATTGAATCTGTAGATTGCTTTGGGTAGTAGAGTCATTTTCACAGTGTTGATTCTTCCAATCCAAGAACATGGTATATCTCTCCGTCTGTTTGTATCATCTTTAATTTCTTTCATCAGTGTCTTATAGTTTTCTGCATACAGGTCTTTTGTCTCCTTAGGTAGGTTTATTCCTAGGTATTTTATTCTTTTTGTTGGAGTGGTAAATGGGAGCGTTTCCTTAATTTCTCTTTCAGATTTCTCATTAGTGTATAGGAATGCAAGAGACTTCTGTGCATTAATTTTGTATCCTGCTACTTTACCAAATGTATTGATTACCTCTAGTAGTTTTAAGGTAGCGTTTTTAGGATTCTCTATGTATAATATCATGTCATCTGCAACCAGTGACAGCTTTACTTCTTCTTTTCCAATTTGGATTCCTTTTATTTCTTTTTCTTCTCTGATTACTGTGGCTAAAACTTCCACAACTATGTTGAATAAGAGTGGTGAGAGTGGGCAACCTTGTCTTGCTCCTGATCTTAGTGGAAATCGTTTCAGTTTTTCACCGTTGAGGATGATGTTGGCTGTGGGTTTGTCATATATTTCCTTTATTATGTTGAGGAAAGTTCCCTCTCTGCCTGCTCTCTGCAGGGTTCTTATGATAAATGGGTGTTGAATTTTGTCGAAAGCTTTCTCTGCATCTGTTGAGGTTTTTCTCCTTCAATTTGTTAATATGGTGTATCTTGTTGATTGATTTGCATATATTGAAGAATCCTTGCATTCCTGGGATAAACCCTACTTGATCATGGTCTATCATCCTTTTAATGTGCTGTTGGATGCTCTTTGCTAGTATTTTGTTGAGGGTTTTTGCATCTATGTTCATCAGTGTTATTGGCCTGTAGTTTTCTTTCTTTGTGACATTTTTGTCTGGTTTTGGTATCTGGGTGATGGTGGCCTCGTAGAATGAGTTGGGGACTGTTCCTTCCTCTGCTATATTTTGGACGAGTTTGAGAAGGATAGGTGTTAGCTCTTCTCTAAATGTTTGATAGAATTCGCCTGTGAAGCCATCTGGTCCTGGGCTTTTGTTTTTGGAAGATTTTTAATCACAGTTTCAATTTCAGTGCTTGTGATTCGTCTATTCATATTTTTCTATTTCTTCCTGGTTCCGTCTTGGCAGGTTGTGCATTTCTAAGAATTTGTCCATTTCTTCCAGGTTGTCCATTTTATTGGCATAGAGTTGCTTGTAGTAATCTCTCATGATCCTTTGTATTTCTGCAGTGTCAGTTGTTACTTCTCCTTTTTCATTTCTAATTCTATTGATTTGAGTCTTCTCCATTTTTTTCTTGATGAGTCTGGCTGATGGTTTATCAATTTTGTTTATCTTCTCAAAGAACCAAGTTTTAGTTTTATTGATCTCTTCTATCGTTTCCTTCTTTCCTTTTTCATTTGTTCCGGATCTGATCTTTATGATTTCTTTGCTTCTGCTAACTTTGGGATATTTTTGTTCTTCTGCCTCTAATTGCTTTAGGTGTAAGGTTAGGTTGTTTATTTGAGATGTTTCTTGTTTCTAAAGGTAGGATTGTATTGGTATAAACTTTCCTCTTAGAACTGCTTTTGCTGCATCCCATAGGTTTTGGGCCGTTGTGTTTTCATTGTCATTTGTTTCTAAGTGTTGTTTTGATTTTCTCTTTGATTTCTTCAGTGATCTGTTGGTTATTAAGTAGTGTATTGTTTAGCCCCCATGTGTTTATATTTTTTACTGATTTTTCCCTGTAATTGATATCTAGTCTCATAACGTTGTGGTTGGAAAAGATACTTGATACAATTTCTATTTTCTTAAATTCACCAAGGCTTGATTTTTGACCCACGTTATGGTCTTTCCTGGAGAATGTTCCATGAGCACTTGAGAAGAATGTGTATTGTGTTGTTTTTGGATGGAATGTCCTATAAATATCAGTTAAGTCCATCTTGTTTATTGTCTCACTGAGAGCTTGTGTTTCCTTATTTATTTTCATTTTGGATGATCTGTCCATTGGTGAAAGTGGAGTGTTAAAGTCCCCTACTATGATTGTGTTACTGTCGATTTCCCATTTTATATCTGTTAGTATTTCCGTTATGTATGGAGGTGCTCCTATGTTGGGTGCGTAAATATTTACAATTTTTATATCTTCTTCTTGGATTGATCCCTTGATCATTATATAGTGTCCTTCTTTGTCTGTTGTAATAGTCTTTGTTTTAAAGTCTATTTTGTTTGATATGAGAATTGCTACTCCAGCTTTCTTTTGATTTCCATTTGCATGGAATATCTTTTTCCATTCCCTCACTTTCAGTCTGTATGTGTCCCTAGGTCTGAAGTGGGTCTCTTGTAGACAGCATATATATGGGTCTTGTTTTTGGATCCATTCAGCCAGCCTATGTCTTTTGGTGGGAGCATTTAATCCATTTACATTTAAGGTAATTATCACTATGTATGTTCCTATTACCATTTTCTTAATTGTTTTGGGTTTGTTATTGTAGGTCCTTTCCTTCTCTTGTGTTTCCTGCCTAGAGAATTTCCTTTAGCATTTGTTGTAAAGCTGTTTTGGTGGTGCTGAATTCTCTTAACTTTTGCTTGTCTGTAAAAGTTTTAATTTCTCCGATGAATCTGAATGAGATACTTGCTGGGTAGAGTAATCTTGGTTGTGGGTATTCCTGTTTCATCACTTTAAATATACCCTGCCACTCCCTTCTGGCTTGCAGAGTTTCTGCTGAAAGATCAGCTGTTAAGCTTATGGGGATCCCATTGTGTGTTATTGGTTGCATTTCCCTTGTTGCTTTTAATATTTTTTCTTTTTATTTAATTTTTGATAGTTTGATTAATATGTGTCTTGGCGTGTTTCTCCTTGGATTTATCCTGTATGGGACTATCTGTGCTTCCTGGACTTGACTATTTCCTTTCCCATATTATGGAAGTTTTTAACTATAATCTCTTCAAATATTTTCCCAGTCCCTTTCTTTTTCTCTTCTTCTTCTGGAACCCCTGTAGTTTGAATGTTGGTATGTTTAATGTTGTCCCAGGTGTCTCTGAGACTATCCTCAGTTCTTTTCATTCTTTTTTCTTTATTCTGCTCTGCAATAGTTATTTCCACTATTTTATCTTCCAGGTCACTTACCCGTTCTTCTGCCTCAGTTATTCTGCTATTGATCCCTTATAGAGAATTTTTAATTTCATTTATTGTGTTGTTCATCACTGTTTGTTTGCTCTTTAGTTCTTCTAGGTCCTTGTTAAACATTTTTTGTATTTTCTCCATTCTATTTCCAAGATTTTGGATCATCTTTACTATCATTACTCTGAATTCTTTTTCAGGTAGACTGCCTATTTCCTCTTTATTTGTTAGGTCTGGTGGGTTTTTGCCTTGCTTGTTCATCTGCTGTGTGTTTCTCTGTCTTCTTATTTTGCTTAACTTACTGTGTTTGGGGTCTCCTTTTCACAGGCTGCAGGTTCGTAGTTCCCGTGGTTTTTGGTGTCTGTCGCCATTGGCTAAGGTTGGTGCAGTGCGTTGTGTAGGCTTCTTGGTGGAGGGGACTAGTGCCTGTGTTCCAGTGGATGAGGCTGGATCTTGTTTTTCTGGTGGTCAGGTCCACGTCTAGTGGTGTGTTTTGGGGTGTCTGTGGCCTTAGTATGATTTTAGTCAGCCTCTCTGCTAATGTATGGTGTTGTGTTCCTGTCTTGCTAGTTGTTTGGCATAGGGTGTTCAGCACTGTAGCTTGCTGTTTATTGAGTGGAGCTGTGTCTTGGCATTGAGATGGAGATCTCTGGGAGATTTTTGCCATTTGATATTATGTGGAGCTGGGCAGTGTCTTGTGGACCAGTGTCTTGAACTGGGCTCTCCAACCTCAGAGGCACAGCCCTGATGCCTGGCTGGAGCACCAAAAGCCTGTCATCCACACAGCTCAGAATAAAAGGGAGAATAAAAAGAAAGAAAGAAAGGAGAAAATAAAATAAAATTAAAGTGAAAAAAATATTGTTAAAAAAATTTGTAAAAAGTAATAAAAAAAATTAAAGAAAGAAAGAAGAGAAAAACCAAACCAAAAAACAAATCCACCAATGATAAGAAGTGCTAAAAACTATACTTTAAAAAAAAAAAAAAAAGGAGAGACAACCCTAGGACAAATGGTAAAAGCAAAGCTGTACACACAAAATCACACACAGAAGCATACAGATACACACTCACAAAAAGAGAAAAAGGGAAAAAAAGTATATATATCGTTGCTCCCAAAGTCCACCTCCTCAATTTGGGATGATTCGTTGTCTATTCAGGTATTCCACAGATGCAGGGCTCATCAAGATGATTGTGGAGATTTACTCCGTTGCTCCTGAGGCTGCTGGGAGAGATTTCCCTTTCTTTTCTTTGTTTGCACAGTTCCTGGGGTTCAGCTTTGGATTTGGCCCCGCCTCTGCGTGTAGGTCGCCGGAGGGCGTCTGTTCTTTGCTCAGACAGGATGGGGTTAAAGGAGCAGCTCCTTCGGGGGCTCTGGCTCACTCAGGCCGTGGGGAGAAATGGGCATGGAGTGCAGGGTAAGCCTGCGGTGGCAGAGGCCAGCGTGACATTGCACCAGCCTGAGGAGCGCTGTGTGTTCTCCTGGAGAAGTTGTCCCTGGATCCCGGGACCCGGGCAGTGGCAGGCTGCACAGGCTCCCCAGAAGGGGGGTGTGGAGAGTGACCTGTGCTCGCACACAGGCTTCTTGGTGGTGGCAGCAGCAGCCTTAGCATCTCATGCCTATCTCTGGGGTCCGCGCTGTTAGCCGTGGCTCGGGCCTGTCTCTGGAGCTCCTTTAAGCAGCGCTCTTAATCCCCTCTCCTTGCGCACCGGGAAACAAAGAAGCCAGAAAAAGTCTCTTGCGTCTTCGGCAGCTCCAGACTTTCTCCCGGACTCCCTCCCAGCTAGCTGTGGCTTACTAGCCCCCTTCAGGGTGTGTTTATGCATCCAACCCCGGTCCTCTCTCTGGGATCCGACCTCCTAAGCTGAAGCCGGAGCCTCAGCTCCCAGCCCCCACCCGTCTCAGCGGGGAAGCAGACAAGCCTCTCGGGCTGGTGAGTGCCGATGGGCACCAACCCTCTGTGCGGGAATCTCTCAGCTTTGCCTTCTGCACCCCTGTTGCTGTGCTCTCCTCCAGGGCTCCAAAGCTTCCCCCTCCGCCACCCGCAGTCTCCGCCCGCGAAGGGGCTTCCTAGTGTGTGGAAACCTTTCGTCCTTCACAGCTCCCTCCCACTGGTGCCAGTTCCATCCCTATTCTTTTGTGTCTGTGTTTTCTTTTATTTTCGCCCTATCCAGGTACGTGGGGCGTTTCTTGCCTTTTGCGAGGTCTGAGGTCTTCTGCCAGCATTCAGTAGGTGTTCTGGAGGAGTTGTTCCACGTGTAGATGTATTTCTGATTTATTTGTGGGGAGGAAGGTGATCTCCATGTCTGAGTCTTCCGCCATCTTCACTACTTCTCCGTTTTAGTGGATTTTAAGTCGCATTTCTGTTGTTATAAATAGGTGGAACATCTTTTTCTACGAACAGTCTTTACATGTCTGTTTCTGTTTTTTTTTAAATCAGGTTGTTATTCTTTCTTGATTTTCAGCTAGGATTTTTAATATATTAGAGATTGATCATTTATCTGTACTATAAATTTCAGTTTTCCCCTCCCTGGTTTGTCATATATTTTTCTCCTTTGTTTGTGATATTTTATTTTCTGTTCTATATTTATATGGCTTATTATTTTTTCCTTTATGTCTTTTGGATTTTTGATTCATAGTTATAAAGGTTTTCTCTATTCCCATATTTTAGTGGTGTTTATCATGTTTCCTTCTAGGTCTATTAATTTTAGAATCAGCTAATATCCCAAAGTTAACAGCTGTGCTTGAAATTTTTCTAACTCCATAAAATAGTGACATATTTTAAGCTCATTCTCTGAAGGCAACTTCTTGTGGGAGAAGGTGCAGTGTATACTTTTCTGCAGGTTGCAGAGAGAAGGAAAAGCAGAGAGGCAGATAATAGAGGAACCTTGATCCAACAAACAGATTTATTTCCAAAAGCTCACTTGCAATGTTTGTTATTTGAGATCCAGAACATCAGTACCCATAGAAACAATGAGAGAAACAACGGTTTGGTTTTCTCGCATCTCACCAACTTCGTTTTACCTGCATCATAGGATAAACCACACGGTGCTCTTTATTACCCTTTCCCATCTCTAGACCTGAAGAGGCAGGGGCAGGAAATAACATTATCAGTGCCTATGAGAGCTGGAGTGTGGACCACAGGCCACCCAAAGGAGCTGAGGTCATAAAGAGGTGTGGCCACTGCCTTAACATAGTGCTGGAGCAAGAAGAGAACACAGGGGAAATAATATCCCAGTCCTGACCTCTGATATTCTGTCAAACCCAAGTGGAATCGAAAGGGCAAAAGATCCCAGGTGATTTGGTTCATAAAGGTCATCTCTCAGGTCATAAAGAAGAGAAAGAAGGATGGATAATGATTAAAGGGTACGAACAGAGAACTCCCATGCAATTAGAGACTGCAGGGAACAGGTCCAGGGTGAGAATTTCAGAGTACCAGGATCTATATCATTATAAATGCTAGAATATATCTTGGATTTCTTCTTTCCCTGACCTTTACTTCTAGACTAGGAAGTTCTCCAGGCCATCTGTGTATTCTTATTGCTTAGTTCAGTATTTAAAACATGAAGGGAGCACAGAACACATTGAAGAGTGAGCAGTAACTGACGAAAAATCGATTTTCCTCTCCAGTGTTTCCCCTTTCAAATTGTTTTGGAAAGGCTGTGGAGTTAAACAGCTTTACTTCAACTACTGTCTCCTACTTACTAGCTCTGTGAGCTTGGGCACATTTCGTTCTTTTGTTTTTTTTAAAAAAATTTATTGGAGTATAGTTGACTTACAATGTTGTGTTAGTTTCAGGTGTACAGCAAAGTGATTCAGTTATTCATATACATGTATTCTTTTTCAGATTCTTTTCCCATACAGCTTATTACAGAATATTTAGCAGAGTTCCCTGTGCTTATTAGTTATCTAGTTTATGTATAGTGTGTATATGTTAATTCTAATCTCCTAATTTATCACTTCCCCTCATGATTCCCCTTTGGTAACCTTAAGTTTGATCTCGAGATCTGTGAGTCTGTTTCTGTTTTGTAAATAAGATCATTTGTATCATTTTTTTGTTAGATTCCACATATAAGTGATATCATATTTGTCTTTCTCTGTCTGACTTACTTCACTTGAGTCTAGGTCTATCCACGTTGCTGCAAATGGCATTATTTCGTTGTTTGTTTGGTTTTTTTTTGGCTAAGTAATATTCCATTGTGTATATGTAACACATCTTCTTTATCCATTCCTCTGTTGATGGACATTTAGGTTACTTCCATGTCTTGGTTATTGTAAATAGTGCTACAGTTCTTAAACTCTGTAAGCCGTAGTTGCTTTGTCTATAAAATAGAGATAATAAAAGAACTTAAAGGTACTTTGAGGATTCTTGTGAGGATTAATGAGATAATTCATGTGAAGTTCCTGCTACCTAAGTGCTCAAAATGGTAACTGCAAAATGCATCAATGACCTAAATGTAAGAGCTAACAC
The DNA here is from genome assembly GCF_964270905.1 of Leucopleurus acutus. NCBI lineage: Eukaryota > Metazoa > Chordata > Mammalia > Artiodactyla > Delphinidae > Leucopleurus > Leucopleurus acutus. Next base: position 55,126,370 of record NC_139145.1, on the reverse strand, counting down.
CATAAGACTATTAGAAGAAAACATAGGGATAAATCATCGTGAACTTGGACTTGGCAACAGATTCTTATATATGTCATGAAAAGCATGAGGAACAAAAGAATTTTGGAGTACTTGGATCATACCATCATAAATGTGAGAATATTACATAAAATATTGTATAAAATATAATTAAAATAGTGATATTGGGCTTTATTAAAATTTAAAAACATTTGCAGTAAAGGACATTATCAAGAAAGTGAAAAGACAACCTACAGAATGGGTGAAAGTATTTGCAAATCATCTATCTGATAAGTTTTTAGGATCCAGACTATGTAAAGAACACTTAAAATTCAATAACAGACAATCCAATTAAAAATAGACAAAGAACTTGAATAGATATTTCTTCAAAGAAGATGTAAAAATGGCAAACTAACACATGAAAAGATGTTCAACATCATTAATCATTAGGAAAGTACAAATCAAAATCACCATGAGTTACCACTTTTCACCCACTAGGACAGCTATAATACACACACACAAACACACACACGCACACACACACACACACACACACAGAAAATAACAAGTGTTGGTTGAGGATGTAAAGAAATTGGATCCTTAATACATTGCTGATGGAATTGTAAAATGGTTCATCCACTATGGAAAACAGTTTAGTAGTTCTTCAAAAAGTTAAACATAGAATTACCATGCACTCAGGAATCCCACTCCTGGCTTTATACTCCAAAAAATTAAAAACAGGTGTTCAAAGAATTGCATGTACACACATGTTCACAGCAATATTCACAATAGTCAAAAGGTGGAAACAGTTCAAATGTCCATAAATGATGAATGAATAGACAAATTGTGGTAAATCCACAGAACAGAATATTATTCAGGTATAAAAATGAATGAAGTACTGATACATGGTACAGTATGGTGAACTTTAAAAACATTATGCTAAGTGAAAAAAGTCAGACATAAAGGAATACGTATTGTGTGATTCCATTTTAATGAAATATCTAGAATAGGTAAATCCAAAGAGACAGAACACAAATTGGTGGTTGTCAGTGGTTGGGAGGAGTGGGAAACAGGATCAACTACTCAGTGGGCACATAATTCCTTTTGGGCTGATGAAAATGTTTCAGAACTAGATAGAGGTGGTGGTTGAACAATGTGGTCAATGTACTAAATGCCACTGAATTGTTCACTTTCAGATGGTCAATTTTGGGCTATGTGAATTTCACCTCAATTACGAAATAAAGAATAAAAAACAGGAGGAAGGAAGTTGGTGGTGGTATAGGGGAAAAAATATTGTCCATGATTTAAATACTAGGTATATGAGGGTTCATATACTATTGTCTATTTTGTATGTGTTAGTTGTTTTCCATAAAAATTAAATGAAAGCAAGAATAACAGAAATTAATACTGCACCTGATATAGGTTTTACATATTTTAATCGGCCCATTGCAGAACAGGTTGCAATCTCAGAGCTTTCTCTCTGTTTTTCTATCTTTGACTCAAGTATACAGCTCTGATAGATTTTGTAAAAGGCATTAACCACACCCACCCTCCAAACAATTCATCTCATCTTAACCAATCTAACACCAAATAATTAAGGAATAATTATCTCACTCAAAAGCTATATTATGCTATTTTCTTTTCTCCTCATACTTACAGCAGTAAGGTTCTGCATCTGGGTTTCCAGGCAGTCCTGAACAACATGAAAATATTTGCAACGTTTGTGTTTCTGTATTATATACCTTTTGAGTGAAGGAGGGATTCATAGCTTCCATTAGATTCTCAAAGAGGCCTATTAGGACCTCATAAAAACGTAAATATCACAGCAAACAGAGAAAGAGGAATTATACAGAGTTGGAGAATTAAGGTACACTTGAAAATGACAGAAATCATGGATTAATTTATCAAGGAACATATTGGTGGATATAATTAACAAACGGGTGGTTCAGCTTCAGGTATGGCTTCATCTAGGGACTCAAACAATGTCTTGGACACGATCCCTCAGCTCTATCTCCATCTGCTTTGCACTCTTCTCAAGCTTTTTCATGTGGATATTCAAGCAGTCACATATTCTCTCTTGACACAGGTGGTGTGGAAATGTCCACCCACATCACAAGTGTAACAGTGGAAGAAATGTGGATCCTTGAAAGAAAACTGGTATGCTAGCGTCTCATTACCAAAATAAAAGGAAATGGATGCTGGGAGGGTAAACATAACAAATGTTAGCTGGGAATACTAATGATGAATCTTCATATGGGCATAAAAGTAAAGTAGATCCAGTTCTACCTATGCTTCCTGATATTTAGGATTTCTCTGATTAGGTATACTTGTAAGTAGGAGCAGAAATGCCCTCTGAGTGGACCATGAAGTGAAAACTGGAGTTAGGGCAAAAGCTGCGGGATCTGCCAGCAGTGTTGGCATTGGTGAAAGAAGCGAGAAGAAAGGCAGAGTGTTCTGGCTAAAACTCTTGACCAGCAAAGAGAGAAGTGCTGACAGCAAATCAGAACCAGTAGAGGCTCAGCAACAACTCACAAAAGTGAAAGCAATGAAGACAGGAGATCTATATGTAGAAACAGGTGGGAAGGGAGTCACAGGATATAGTCCTTCAGTGGACATAATTATAATAATAAAAATAAACACCATTTATTAAGCACCTCTTGTATACTAAGCACTACCGCTGTGTGTATTATCTGCACTATAAACTCCTGTGAGGTGGATGTTATTATCCCCATTTAATTTGGAAGAGATCAATCTGATTATTTTTATACAGCTTGCCCCCGGCCACAGTGTCTGATTACTAAGCGCATTCCCCTTGCCACTTGCTTTGCAGAATGGCTCCTTGAGACCAAGGAATGCACTGCTCTGACAGCATATTGCTTAAGACTCTGAGCCTTGCCTTTACAAAACGTGAGAGAGTATTGCACATGCTAGAACTGAAAATTTGCTGCGTAAGCACTGTGTTAAGAGCTTCGTGAACATTACCTAATTTTATCTTTGCAAGAACTCTATCCCCATACGACCAATAAGGAAACTGAAAAGTGTGATTTCCTAAAGTCACACAGGGAATCTGATCCAAGAACTACGCTGGTCATCACTCTTTTGATCACAAGATCATTAGAAACAAAACTTTTGGATAATTCTCATCTCAGTGACATTTCAGGGCCCGAATTTATCTTTGCCCCCAAGATCTTTGCACAATGGTCTTTCTCCATCAAGCATGCATGTTATCAGATATCAGCGTCTATAGAAAGAAATACTATAAAATATTTTTTAACTTGGAGAAAAAAAAAATTAGAGTTGTTCTGCTTTTTGCCCTGAAGTTTTCACTGGTTTTTCTTTATTAGATTTCTCCCCTGATGCCAAAAGTTTGATGTTTTCCTCCTTGTTTTTTCTTTTCCTGGAGATGATTTTGATACTGATATGTGATTTGATTCCATTAGCTGGATTCTTCCTGGCTTATTGTTTGGTGCTGTGTTTTTAAATCCCCACAGATATGCGTCAGAAGACAACTGCTTTATTCTCACATGCCAGGAAGGAGAAAATCAATCTCCATTCCCTATGGGTGCCAAAATTTTTCCCGTACCCTAAGCACTTTCTTTCTGTCATTGTTATCCTTTAGCAAGATAGAGAGCGGGAGACCATTGTGTATGAGTACTATGTGATAGTATTAATAATAATAATAATTAGTATTCATTCAACAGTTATTGAGCACTGCTTATATTCTAGGCTCTTGGAATGCATCAAATAAACCCTCAGAGAGCTTGCGTTCTAGCAGGGGGAAGTGGACAACAAACAATAAACATAATATAAATAAGCAAAATAGTATATTGCTTAGTGCTCAGGCTATTAAAAAGGGTAAAAACAAGTTAAGCAGAAAAATTTGGGGTAGAAGATGGCTGCAACATTGGCAGTATGGTCAGTGCGAGCGTCACTGAAAAGGTGAGATATTAACAAAGACTTTGAAAGAGTGGTGATGAGGGAGCTGTAAGCATAAAGATAGCGAAGAACATTCCATGCAGAGGGACAGCCAGTGCCAAGACCCTGAGGCAGAAGCATGCCCAGCAAGTTCTTGCATCAGCAAAGTGGCCTCTGTTCCAGAAGCCAAGTGAGGAGGGGGTCAGATCAGGAGGAGATAAAAGACGTAACAGGGAGCGTATGTAGGGTTTGTAAGAATTTAGTTCTTTTATTTTGATTGAAATAGGGTTTTAAACAGAGGAGGGACTTAGTTTATCTTTTATTTTAAACAAATCACTCTGAGATTAGACTATAGGATTACGAAGGTGTTAACAGGAAAATCTATTAGTAGATTATTACCGAAATCCAAGAGGTGGCTCAGACTAGGTGACAGCAATGAAGATGATGAAAGAGGTCAAGTTCTGGTAGATCCTCGTGTTTACTGACAGATCTGTTGTGAAGTGTGATGTACAGTGTGGTTATCAACTGAGATGGGGAAGGTTATGGGTGGAGTAGTTTTGGGAGGAAGACCTTGATATCTAAATGCATTCTTTTATTTATTCATTCATTTTTCATTCAGTCATTCAATAACTATTAAGTGCCTCTTACTGATTTTCAGAAGAAATATTACAGATGAGGAAACATAGGCTCAGACAGTTTAAGCCATTGGCCAAAGTTCGTTCTGCCAGTGATCAGTAACCAGTAAGTCCAGTCGGAGTCTTTGTGATTTTCTCTTGCAAGCCTATCCCATGTGACTTGACTAAACTGACAAAACCAGAGAAAGATGATACTGATACGGTTTGACGTATACGTTGTTAAATATCAGATAATACTTTTTTGCAAGCAAACATTTCTTGTCTGATATGTCCTATTTTATCTTTCTGTGATGAGACACAAGGAAGTCTCCCCCTTCCCATTACATTTTAAGGCCTTTATAATATCCCATTCATAACTTCAACCAAAAATGACTAGGTGTTCTGCTTTTTGGAAGATGTAACAAAGATATAGTCGAAGCTTCTAAGTATTGAGCACTGTGTAACAAGTGCTATATCTAGATATTTGGGCAGTAATGTAAATTTCATGACGTCGTTATAATGCCTGTCATTTCTTTATCAGGGATGTAAAACAGCAGTAAGAAAGCCACGTAAATAATTAGCGTAAAGATTTTCCGTGAATCAAGGTTCATTGCAGCTCTATTTACAATAGCCAGGACATGGAAGTAACCTAAGTGTCCATTGACAGATGAATGGATAAAGAAGATGTGGCACATATATACAATGGAATATTACTCAGCCATAAAAAGAAACGAAATTCAGTTATTTGTAGTGAGGTGGATAGACCTAGAGTCTGTCATACAGTGAAGTAAGTCAGAAAGAGAAAAACAAATACCATATGCTAACACATATATATGGAATCTAAAAAAAAAAAAAACAAAAAAAACTGGTTCTGAAGAACCTAGGGGCAGGACAGGAATAAAGAGGCAGACGTAGAGAATGGACTTGAGGCCATGGGGAGGGGGAAGGGTAAGCTGGGACGAAGTGAGAGAGTGGCATGGACATATATACACTACCTAATGTAAAATAGATAGCTAGTGGGAAGCAGCCGCATAGCACAGGGAGATCAGCTCAGTGCTTTGTGACCACCTAGAGGGGTGGGATAGGGAGGGTGGGAGGCAGGGAGACGCAAGAGGGAACAGATATGGGAACAAATGTATGTGTATAACTGCTTCACTTCGTTATACAGCAGAAACTAACACACCATTGTAAAGCAATTATACTCCAATAAGGACGTTAAAAAAAAAAAAGATTTTCCTTGAATACTTTTGGCAAAATCAAAGAAACAAACAAAACATCAAAAAGTTTCAATAGCTGGAAGTGTATGTCTTTGGATGTGAACTGTAAGATCAAAAGAGGATGATTTTTCTTCTGAAAGTATCTTTTAACAGCTCTGTGGGATGCTTCTCTGGCCCTCAGGCCCTCTTATTCCTTCCCGCCTCCCAGAAGGGAATGCAGCTTCCCTGATGCTTTCCCCTGTGCTGCCCTGAGTTCTGGTTTGGGGCTACATTAATGTTTCTGTTATTCTTGATTGGCTCTGTTGGTGGTTAAAAGGACTCTTTTAGCCATGTTGGAGGAAAAAGTAATCTCATTCTCTTCTATCCATTTCTTTTATTTTAAATTTTAGGAATCTATTTAATAACTTTTTTTTTGGACATAGCCTCCAGTTATGATTTTGAGGCTATTCTGGGTTTTTTTTAAAAGATGTTTCTGTAAAGATGCCATTTTACCAGTGTGCATGCTTCGTGGACTTTATTTTCTATTACATTTGAAGAAAGCAGCACCTCCTTCATCCATCAATGATGCCGCCTTTGTTCCCCTAGGTACAATTTCGAATTTAATAAAAAGGATACAGCTCATAGCTATGAGAAAAGAAAGATGTGCTCATAGCATGATCCTCCTTCTACCCTCACCTCCAATGCCATCTGGAGGGGAAACAGGAGGAGCTGTGGATTGAGAGGTGAGGGAGGGAGAATTTATCACTAATATGAGGCCAGTAGAACCCACGAACACACAGAGCCCATCAGAAAATAACAGCAGCATTCATAATGTGTTGGCACAGTCCAGAGTTGTAAATAAAATGCAGAGGTTATCAAAAGAATGGCAGGGTTGGCTGAATGGTAACCACATGCCATTCTCATTCTGAAAGCTGGATACAGGAAGCAGAGGCTGAGTCCCCACACATGGATTTCTTCCATCAACAGAGGAGCAGTTATGACATGATAGAGATGATGATGTTTTCATCTTCCCAGTGTCCCTCAAATGATGTTTGGTCCTTGTTCTTGCAGGCCACTCTGACAGAATGCCTCTAGTTTTCAGTTGCTCCAGATGACTTGACTTGGTAGTACAAGAAAATCTCATTATTTTCTACCACGCCAGTTCTGAAATAGTGTTAAAAGAATAGGAATAAGTCTTAAATTTACTTTTCCACAATTGTCTAAGAAATGAATTAATTGCTGAGAAACTATCTCATCTGCCTAAGAATTTGAAAGACTTTAAACTCTTTAATTTTTTTGTTTTTATGATAAAAAGTTAACACTGTAATGTTCAACCTCTGCTTTCTAATGATTAAAGTAGGTGAATCTATGTTTTATGGGCACTGTAACAAGTTGCTACGAACTTAGTGGATTAAAACAGCAAGAATCTATACTATTACAGTTCTGTAAGTCAGAATTCTGATGTGCATCACAGTGGGATGAAAACAGGGTATTTATGGGGGATGAATTCCTTTCTGGAGGCTCTAGGGAACCCATTTTCTAGCCTTTTCCAGCTCCTAGAGGCTGCCACATTCCCTAGCCCATGATCTCTTACATCTTCAAAGTCAGGAATGTCCAGTCAAGTTTTTCCCACATGCCACCAAACTGACACTGACCCTTTTGCTTTCCTCTTCCACATTTAAGGACCCAGGTGGGCCATATCAGTAATCCAGAATAATCCCCCTATTTCAGGTTCAGATTAGCAATCTTAATTCCATCCTCAATTTTTATTCCCCCTTGCCATATAACAGAACATGTTCACAGACCCTGGGGTAAAGATACGGACATCTTTAGAGGCTGTTATTCTACCTTCCACAGTACGTTGTTCGGGAGGGCCTTCATTAGATAGCAGAGAGTTAGTCCAGACCTTAGAAACAAAATGTTTTTCTTTGTACTCCCGTGCCTTGTCTGCTTCTAACATAGGCGTTGCTAATTGCTCGCCGTGTTCTTTTTCACTGAGACCCAATATAGTCTCGGAATCCTTCTTAATGGGAAGCTCCAAGCATTCCTCCAGCAATTGATCAAAGTCATCACATGAGGTGAACCATTTTGTCATTTCTCTCCTAAATGGTTTTACTTCCTCTTAATGAGATCTAATTTCTTAAAACATTTGTAAGGCACGTTTCCTGACACTAATTTAGACTGGCCTTTTCCTAACTTATCCTAGTCAATACAGCTTACTTAAATCAGAGTCGCGGAATTCTATTTGCTCATGTTTGCTGTATGCAGATCCCTATATTGGATAACAAAGACTAAAAAACAGACAATACCGGGCTTCCCTGGCGGCGCAGTGGTTGAGAGTCCACCTGCCGATGCAGGGGACACGGGTTCGTGCCCCGGTCCGGGAAGATCCCACATGCCGCGGAGCGGCTGGGCCCGTGAGCCATGGCCGCTGAGCCTGCGCGTCCAGGGCCTGTGCTCTGCAATGGGAGAGGCCACAACAGTGAGAGGCCCATGTACCGAAAAAGAAAAAAAAAAAAAGACAATACTAAACACTGGTGAAAATATAGGAATTCTAATATATTGCTGGTTGGAATGCAAAATGGTACAGTCACTTTGAAAGATAGTTTGCAATTTTCTTTTAAAGAAAATGTTCTTACTAGATGACTCAGAAACCACATGCCTAGATATTTACCCATTTGAACTGTAAATTTTGTTCATGCAGATACCAGGTGTATATGTTTATAGGAGATTTATTCATAATTCTCAAATTCATAATTTATTCATAATTTGGTTGCTCCAAGCTGGAGGCAACCAAAATGTCCTTCAGTAGGTGAATGGATACGTATCATACAATGGAATTCTATTTAGCATTAAAAAGGAATGAACTACTGGTTCATACACAAACATAGATGAATCTTAAGTACATTTTGCTAAGTGAAAGAACCAAAGGCCACATATCAAATGAGTGCCTTCGTAAGATATTCTAGAAAAGGAAAACTACGAGAACAGAAAATAAATCTGTGGTTGCCAAGAGTTGGTGGAGGGGAAAGTGGTTGATGACAAAAGGAAAACAGAGAAGAATTTTTAGGGTGGTGGATCTATTCTGTATGGTAAGGTGAATACATGACTGACTTTGTCAAAACCCACTGAAATTTACATTCCAGAGAGTAGACTTTAATGTATGCAAATTAAATTAAAAATCAACCAGGAGGTTAGAGAAAATCCCAGGATGAAATGTTGACTGTGACAAAAGAATAGTCTATATTGCATATGTATGACATGACTTCATGGAAAGGGATGAGGAAATAGGGGTTGACTTAGGTAACTTTGGAAAATAGATTTTTAACTAGAAACCATAAGGCTAAATAGTAAATGTACTGAACATGAACACTGTACTCTAGTCAGTAAAGTTGTTTATCATGGGAATACAGGTTAAACAATTCTGAAAATGCCTTATTTGTATACTGAGGTCAAAAAACAATTAAATGGATATGGATGGTGGTGAAAGACAGACTTCTCATTGTTAGAGAGAAAAGTTACAGACGAGCAAGAGGGGAGGTGAGAATGAATTATATGGTACTGGATTTAGAGTAGGAGATATTAGTGTTAACATATAGTTAATTTATCTTAATACAGATGGAGAGAACCAGAAACAATTATAGATAGGTATATATACATGCGTTAGTATACATACGTAAATGTCTTAGTCCTGTCGACCAAGAAAGCCTAAAATTAGTGACATTACAAGTAGCAATGAAGATATTCAGTGCCCAAATCTTTGATTCTAGACACCATTCTCCAATAATAGGTACCTGGGTCTCTTGGAGAAATTGTTGATTCTAGGGCTGAAGAAAAGAAAATACACGATGAACCTGGTGCTTCTCGTAGTGCTTCAGTGTAAGAACGTGCTCAAAAGTCAAAAGGATGGGAGCTTGTTGAAGATACACAAGAGCAAATCTGACAAAGATCCTAATGGCCAAAGCTGGAACAATTTAGTAATAAAACCAGTACACAAAATAAAAAATAAATAAATAAGTTTTTCATACAGAAGAATTCCAAATAATTTATGTAGACACTTCCCCCTCCAGTTGGTAGAGCTTAATCTCCTCCCTGCCCTTGAACAATGGGCTGGACTTGGTGATTTGCTTCCAATGAAGAGTGTAGAATGGAGAAACAGCGCTGGAAAAGCCTGGCAATACTGCCTTGGCCAGGTGATCAAAGTTAATATTATAGGTGATGTTATGTTGATAGCATGTACCCCAGATATGATGACATGAGAAAAGTACTTTACATATGATATACCTTCAAAACAACAGACAAACCCACATTGAGGGACGTTGTACAGCATATTTGACCAGTACTCTTCCAAAATATCAAGGTCATCAATTACAAAATGGAGAAACTGTCACAAACCAGAGGAATCTAAGGAGACATGATTACTAAACACAATTTGGCTTCCTGACCTGGATCCTGGAACTACAAAATAAAGGACAGTAGTGTAAAAACAAATGAAATCTGAAGAAAGATTTGAGTTCAGTTAATAATAATTGCAAATGTTTTTTTACCTTTATTTTTAAATTTTGACAGATGTGCCACGGTTATATAAGATGTTAACAATAGGGGCAACCAAGTAAGGAATATATATGAATTCTTCGCACTGTCTTTGTAACTTTTCTGTAAATTTAAAATTATTCAGAGCAAAAGCAAACAAATTTTGACTTGGCACCTTGTTAGAGAATCTTTTGACCATACAATGTCTCTCTACTTATAAAATATTCCATTCATGGATTTGTCTGTCTTTAGGCCAGTCAACACTGTTTATTGCTAAAGCTTTGTAGTAAGTCATTAAATAAAATAATGTTAAGTTCTCCATCTGTCTCTCTCTTGTTTTTTTTTTTTTTTTGGGGTGTGTGTGTGTGTGTTTTTAGTGTTTTAGCTCATCGAGATCCTTTGCATTTCCGTATACATTTTAAAATCAACCTGTCAATTTCTTCTTCAAAGGGCTGTTGGAATTTAGATACTAATTTTACGTAGTTCAATTTAGAAAGAATAGGTATCTTAATAATACTGAGTCTTCCGATTCAGGAATATTCTATGTGTCATCATTTATTTAGGTCTTATTTGAGTTTTTGCAGGAATTTTGAATAATTTTTACCAGTCTTATACATTTGTTGTTACGTTTGTTCCTCGGAATTTTATGTTTTATATGCTATGGTAAATGGTACTTTTTAAAAATTTTGAATTATTTTTTGCTAATACATAAAAATACATGTGATTTTTGTATATTGACTATGTATATTCTGTTTTTGCTGAACTCATTTATTAGTTTTATTTTTTCTTAGAAATTCCATTCAGTCTTTCTACATATTCAATCATGTTATCTACAAACAAAGATTTGTTTCTTTCTAACCTTATTAGACTTATTGCACTGGGCAAGACCACCTGTAAAATATGCCTAGAAATCATTAGAACAGTCATTCTAGCCTTGTTCCTATTTTAGAAGAAAAGTGTTCAGTATTTTACTGTTATATATGATGTTAAGTTTCAGGATTTTTTTAGATGCCCTCTTTCAGGTGAGCAAGTTTCCTTTGACTTTTAACTTACTGAGAATTTTTATGTGTCTGCTGAATTTTATCAAAAATTTTTGCATGATTTGTATCCTTTATTCTTTATTGTAGTAAAATACATTGAGTGATTTTCAAATGTTGAACTAAACTTGCATTCATGGGATAAACATCATTTAATTATTTTGGATTTAATTTGCTGACCTTAAAATTTTTTTTTATCTTATTTTTCCTCTTTCTGCCTTTATGACTTGCTCATTGTCTTTGGTTTCTGTCAGTTGGCCATGGTAATTTGAGATGTGAGATTCTTTGCATTTATTCCGCTTCATTCTCACTGAGCTTCTTGTGTCTGTAAGTTGATGTCTCTTGTCCATTTTAGAAAGTCCTTGGCCATTATCTGTACAAACAGTTTACCCCTTTCTCTCTCTTCTGGAACTCTAAATATATAGACCTATATATATATATATATATATATATATATATATAGGTCTATATATACCAAAAATATATATATTGTGTAAATATATAGGTGTTAGACCAACTGATATTGTCCCATAAACATCTGATTTTTAACCCCCTCTTCCCTAGTTTTTGGTATTTCCATTTGGATATTTCTGTTGACCAATCTTCAAGTTCTGCCTTTTTTCCTGCTGTGTTCAGCCTGCTCTTAGGCCTACCAAATGAATTATCCATTTCTGATATCAAATTTTTCAGTTCTAGTGTTTATTTTTTCATATTTTTTAATAGTTTCTATCCATCTCTTCTCAATGAAGGAATTGTTACATTCTGGAATTAGTTTCTTTAGAGTTCTTTGCATCCTGAACTCTCTGATGGATTTTTTTGTTGTTTGCTAACTGTGATTTTATAAATTATTGGGTTTGTTTGCATTGTTAGAGTGAGGATGAAAGTCTCTTGTGATTTTTTTTTTTTCTTGTGATTTTTTAAACTATCTAACTGTAATTGAAATTTGTATATTATTTTCAAGGAAAGGTTTGTGGAAATATTACTCTTTCCCTCTGTGGGATATTATAAACGGTGGAACTGTTTTAAGCACATACAAACAGCAAGGAATTAGGAAACTTTTCTCAAGTGATGATCTGGGCACAGATTGCAAATAATACCTCACAAATAAACTGTATCTGTACTTGACCCTTATGTGGGGTACATCACCAGAGGTTTTATAGGTGATGGGTCCTGGTGTTTGACCTCCTTAAATTCAACAAAATTCTCTTTGCTCATCTAAGTAGAGATGAGCATATCTGAGCTTGGGTGACTGGAAAGCTAACTCTAACCATGCTTGTAATATAATGTGTGGCTTTGGAAATGACTTCTCTTCCTATGACTGAAGAACTTCTTGCTAAACAGGAAAACATAATTAATTTATAACACATAATGTATTTGTAATTACAGTAATGGAATGGTAAATCAGTTGTCAGGGCCAATACCAGCACATATGAATAATAACTTTGAGAAAGCTTTGATAATAAAACACAATTCTTTATCCTTTATGCATATGTTCGTAATCCCATTAGGTAGATACCATTTTAATAATAGTTATTAATATTTTTACAAAATACAAACTGAACCATTTATGAGTTGAAGCATTTGCAATAGTGAGCATCTGTTGTAATTTCCTTTCTAGCTTCAACTCATTTTTATTTCCTTAGGGTAATAACAACATGCTGATTTTCCCTGGGGGAATGAAATCACCAGCATTTTTTGTTGCTGTAGTTTAGGTGAAGATGACTGCATCCTGTCCTCAGTGTTGCACCCATGACCCAGGCCTGGCCAATCAGCTTTATAACAACATGGCCCACTGTGATTGGTTCATATTGGGCATGTGATTCAATTCTAAGGATGCTTTCAAGCTGTTAAGAAAGAAAGAATCTCTTTTTCTTCTGGGACTGCTAGCACTAAAGATGATGTACAGAAAGGAAAGCAGAACTGAGAGAGAGAGACCAGTTGCTTATTCCATGCTTTGGGCTCTTGGATCCCAGTCAGGCCTGCAGTCCTTTGATCCCTCAACTTTTTCTTTTCTTTTCTTCTTTTTTTTTTTTTTTTACATCTTTATTGGAGTATAATTGCTTTACAATGGTGTGTTAGTTTCTGCTTTATAACAAAGTGAGTTGGTTATACATATACATATATTCCCATATCTCTTCCTCAACTTTTTCTTTAAGTGTGCCAATATATTTGCTTAACCGGTTTGGATCAGGTGTCTCTCCCTTCCTTGCATACAAGATTGTTATGGCTAAATTTTTCCAGTGCAAGAAGTTAGTGAGAATTGAGATTGAAGTCGGATATCTATTTCAGATGACTATATATGTGAAACCGTGAATGTCCCAACTTTCTTACTGAAGCTGCTTTGCTGCAATTTCAACGAGCATTTCTTGAGTAAGGAAATTATCTTGCCCCACTTGCCTGGGTTAAGAGGAGAGGTAAATATTAAGAGATTTATTTGTTTAGTTCTCTGTTCCCTTGGGTTGACTCTAGATTGTGATTAACTGCAGCTTTGGGCTAATTTGTTGTCTAATATTCTTGTGCAAAATTGTGGATGTCATACTAGATTTAACTAGGAGAAGCAGGGGACTGTTTTCTGCAAGCCTAGAGTGGCATGAACTATGTAAACGCACATTCACATAAGAGTGCATGTTTGTCTTCCTCACTGCTGTTCCCCTGCAGGTTAACTCTAGCTAATCTAGTAATTAGTGGTAGGGAGCTTGCAGATTTGCAAGCTAATTTACACACAAGAAAACCATGTTTCAAATGACATTAACTCACGTGGTTTCTGTGTGGAGCTTGGCACACAGTTGTTCTATCCCTTTGGCTATATAACCCCTGTGGTGCTTTGAAATGGGAAAAGGCATTAGGGTCTGCCTTGCAATAAGATATGCATAATGGGGAAGGAAGTCAAGACCGAAAGAAAGTGTTTTCTTTTTGGGCCACTGAAATCCTAATAGGCCCTATTACTGATTGTAGAAGGGATTAATGGTCAAGCACGAAGTAGAAATAATGACAACTCTTCTCAGTTACTGAGTGCTTACTGTGTCTCAGGAACCGTGATAGATGCCATATATGTATAATTATATTTTCTCCTCCTCAAATAAAGTATTATCATCCTTATGATGTGGATGAGGAAATAATGCCTCAGAGACCTTCACTAGCTAGTCTAAGTTCATACATTTACCAATAGCAGGGTCATAATTCCTGTTTAGGCTCAACATTTTAATTACAATGTGTGCTGCCTACTATAATAATAGACTTTGAAGAAAAACGTTATCCAAAATGTTACCAACATTTGTAGTAGAGTCAACCCCATTATAATACAGCTTCTTATCAGAAACCTCGCAGGCATGCAAACATCGTAATATCAGTTAAAAATAGACACACTTGAACCTATGTGCACTGTCACCTACTACTTAATTTTTATTCCCTTTCACAGGCAGACTCCTTGAAAGAGTAGGCCATATCTTCACCTCCTCTTTTCTCCTAAGCCTCTCCAATAGGGCTTTTGTCCTGATAAGAGAGTGGCTCCTATGAAGGTGAACAATGAACTCTAAGCTCGTCTTCCTTGTTGTATCAGCCTCCTTTGACAGGACAGATCCCTCTCTTTTGCTTTAAATGCTTTCTTCACCTGGCTTCTGGGACACCACAGTCTCTTACTCTTTTGGTTACCTTACTGTCTTTCTTACTAATCTCCTCTGCAGACTTTTTCCTTAGGTCCGAAGTTTTAAGCCACCCTGGAGTGCCACCCTAGGCTCCATCCTCAGACCTTTTATCTTCTGTCTTTACACTCCATTCCTTAAGACCCGTCACTTCAATCCTCAACATGTCTTATTGGGGAGCAAAATTTGCCACCCCAAAACGTGTGTCTTTGGCATGCCGATTATTTCAAGTTGAAAACAATCAAGGCCCAAAAGACTCAGGAAGAACCTTTGACCTTCTCCCAACTGCCTAAAAGAATTTATAGAGAGGGCTCCTGGAATAGAGCTACCACCAGAGATACCTGCCACGAATATGGGCTAGGTGTGGTGAGGGAAAACACAGGCAGGGCCTGGAGATGAGAGTCCACTCTGTGTCCTATTGTCTCTGTATGATCCAGCAAACATTTGTTTACCAAATTTTGCTTTTCCATGTGAATTGCCTTCCTTCCCTTTGAAATCCCAAACCACTATCCCCAACATCTTTTTATGTCTTTAACCGATGATGGTATTTAAGGTGAGCATTTTGGCAAGTTAACTCAGTTTTCCTGGGTTCCTCCCGTGTACACGTTATTAAACGTTTGCGTGATTTTCTCCTGTTAACCATCTTATGTCAATTTAGTTCTTAGACCTGTTATAAAAATCTAGAAGGGCAGAAGAAATTTTTTTTTGCCTCTCCAGCAGTCTCAAATCCAGTTATTTCTAACCACAGTTCTTTCCCCTTTCCTTGTCTCAGCCACCCTTCTCTCTTGCCTGGACTCTTGCTATAGCCTCTACTGTGGTCTCTTTGTCCTTTCTTGCATCCCTAAAATCCATTCCCTTCATGCAGACAAGGTGAGTTTATTAAAACACAAATCGGATTGCAAATTTCTTGATTAAAATCCTCCAGTGTTTTCCTGTTGCACTTAGGATACAATTCAAATTCCATTTCACGATGAACAAGGCCATTTTAGATTTGTGCTTCCTTCCTTCCCTTATTTCAGTTTTTACTGCTTTCTCCTTGTTTTCTCTGTTCCAGCCACATTGTCCTGTTTTCTCTTTCTCAAATACACTAAGTTTCTTTCCAAAACATGACTTACACGGCTCTGCCTTTGAATTTTCTCCCCTAAGGTTTTCATGTAGTGGGGTGTTTCTTATCATTCAGATCTGATCCTAAAGTCACTTCTTCAGAGATTGTTCCTATAACCCAATCTTAAGAGCTTCCTACCGAAACCCCTGCTCGCTAACCCCTTACCCTGCTTTATTTTCTTCATTGCAATAAGTCTATCTAAAATTGTATATTTAAAAAACAGTTTTACTTGTTCATTGTCTATTTGTCCACTAGACTGTAGATGCGTTGAGGATAAGAATTTTGTCTGTTTTTACACTGCTGTTTCCTAGAAACATGGACTGATAGTAAATATTCTAAAATATTTGAATTAATGAATGAATACATTTTAATAAAAGGTATTTTAATGTGTCTCATCATCAAGACTTCCTCTAATATAGAAAGCCCTGCCAGTCTCCTTGATGGTGTATCTATTTCTCTCCCACTTTTCAAATTCCTTCCAAATAACTTTTTATTAAATTTCCCTAGTCTATATTTTCATATCTTTCTGCCCTTCATAGTACCTGATATAGTGCAGGCATAAATGAAAGATGATAAAGCAAGCATTTCATGCCACGAATGTTCATTAAATATTTAAGGTCAGTCAGAATGTGGGATGGGTGGGAGAAGAAAAAAGTGAAACAAAAGTTAATACACCATGGTTTAAATTAGGTCATTTTATGAAAGTCTGGACTTAATTTAAAGACTTTAAGAGTCATCAAATGCTTTTTGTTAGGAAATTTGCAGCATTAGGTGATTACATGATTATTAGTAAAAGACAAACACTATTAGCAGTGGGAAGAGTGGCTGGGAAAAGAAATAAGATACAGGCAGGGAATCCAGGTTGGAGGCTATTGTAGTGCAGGTAAAAAGGAATTAAAACTCTAAACTAGGATATTGGCCAAAAAAAAAAAAAAAAAGTTTAGTGACTCCATTTTAGGGATAAATTGTGCAGGATTTAGTGAATAACTGGATATTATGTATGCTACGAAGAGAAGACATTAAAGAAAGTTCTGGGTTTATAAGCTAGGAATTTCATTGCCACTAATTTTGACAAAAAATACAAGAGAGTTCATGGAGGGGACTCTTTTTATTATAGAAATTCAGGCCGACCTAGTTTCCACACACAAGGGAATTTGTTTCAAGGACATTGACTGTGGTAGAAAAAATAATGGTCCGTCAAAGATGTCTATGTCCTTACCCCCAGAACCTGTGAATATGTTCCCTTTCCTGGCACAAGGGACTTTGCAGATGTGATTAAGATTAAGGACCTTGAATGGGACCATTTCGGATTATCCAGATGAACCCTGCCTAATCCCTTGAATACTTAAGAGCAGAGATCCTTTCTCAGCTGAGTTTAGAGAGAGATGTGACATTCTGCCTTTGAAGATAGAGGAAATGGCCATGAGTCAAGGAATGTGGACAGCCCCTAGAAGCTAGAAAGAGCAAGAATTGGATTCTCTCATAGGGCCAGCAGAAAGGAATGCAGCCCTGCAGACACTTTGATTTTTGCCTGTCGAGACCCATGTCAGACTTGGATCTACGTAACTATCTCAGAAGGCTCAAAGACAGGAAAGTGGTTGGGCCTCAGGCATAATCACAGCCTAGAATGTAAACAGGATTATCTGCCCACGTACCTCTCTGCATGTGTACTTCATCCTTCTCTCTCTAGAGACTGGCTTTCTATACTTCTCCAATGGCTATATCTGTACAGTGGCTCCTGAGAGCTCCTGAATGCTTTATATAATAGTTTCATCACCCAGAGAGACTCTTGGGATAGAAACGGAGGTCTCTGCATTTTAGCATCATCACCTTATGATTCTTATGCACTTTAAATTGGAATAGCTACTCTTCAAAGGGAAATGACAGTGGTACATTTTACAGTATTATTATTAGAGAATTCAAGGTGGGTTTCATGTATCTCTTAAGAACTGACAGAGGAAGAATAGTGAATTATGTGTTCCCCAAATGCAAAAGATAAAAGAGTTAGTTACAAAATTGTCCGACTTCACTGACGTTCACATAAGCATACTCGTTTCAATTAACCTACTCACCTTGATCTCAATATCAAAATGAAGAATGCTTGTAGTGGAATACACTGCTAATGGGTGTTGCCCAGCTTCTGCCCCTAGGGAACTCTTGATACTTTGTTTATACTTATTTTAAAATATGAGAAAGGCCCTTATACAGGGAAGAATGCAGGATGTGTGTGTTCACCTGTGCTGTAATTGCTGGGTGCACTGTTTGTTCATACCCCTCTAAATTGGCTATAGTGTAAATTGATGAGCTCTGAAAACTGTTAACTTTTTATCTACTAACTTTTTTTTAGTTCTAATTACATTAGCACTCAACTGAAATAAACAAAGATCTGCAGAATGTCTACTGATCACAAAGCACCTAGTATGTTAGATGTTAAAAAATCTTTGGGCATGACTTTGGAAAGTCTGAAATGTCTTTCTTATTTCCATTTGTCCATAATGGGAAGACATAGAAACTGAAAAAAGAGAAAAAATCTCTAGTCAACTGCCTAGACTCACTAAAATGTTCTCTGCTGAATTCTCTCCTCTTTCTTTTGAGGGGGTTTAAAGATGACCCTTCAAGGCACTCTACTCCTTCATCATGTGCAATGTAGTTGTTGCTAAAGGCCAAGGACAGAACAAGAATGTGGAGACAGGTTTTTCTGAGGTTCCTAAATCTGGGGGTGGGGTGAGATGGCAGATAGGCTGTTATGTGTGAAGATTTCTGAAGAATCATTGTCACTTAGCATCTCAAGCCCTGCTAAAGGGAAAATCCTGATTCTTCCTGAATAAACGTTTGAAGCCAAGGGTGAACTGAATCTTAGTAAAGCTGCAATAAAAATCACACTCAGGTCAATCACAGATTAGCAACATCAAAAGAAGAACCATGCCTTTTTGTCTAGGTGTAATATTGCTTACTTCGCTTTCTATTGTTCTTCTACACATGGTATCCAGCATTAGTTTTTTTTTTTTTAAAGCATAACACACATAAAGAAGCAAGAAAATATGAAATGTGATCGAGAAAGGAAAGTGTCAATAGATGGAAAAATGATTCAGATAATTGGAATTAGAGACAGATGAGGACTTTAAAATAACTAGGATAACTGTGTTAAAAAGTAGAGTGGAAAATGTGGACAAATTGTGTGAACAGATTGAGAATTTCAGCAGAGTAATAATCTATTAAAAAGTACCAAATGGAAACAGTAGAAAGAAAGTAATTGTTAGAAAAAATAAATATGAAGATCCTAACAGAAGACTGGACATAACTGAAAAGGATAAAGAAGCTCAAAGATTATCCAAGTGGAATTATTTGGAGAAAAAAAGAGTGAAAAAAATGAACCAGAGCAGTCGAGGCCAGTGGAGCAGCATGAATCAGTCTAACGCTATCAATAATTACACCTATTTGATACTTATAAACATGGCCCCCAAACTGCAGAATACAATTTTTTTTCAAGTGTATATGGAAGAGTCACCAAGACAGATTATATGGTGGGCCACAAATCAGGTCTCAACAAATTGTAAATGATTGAAGTTGTACAGAATATGTCTTTGGTCACAACAATAATAAATTAGAAATCAATAATAATAAGATATATAGAAAACTCAATTATTTAGAAATTCAACAAGATCCTTGAAATAACTCATTAATCACAAAATAAATCAGAAGAAAACACAATCAAAATATATCCTATGCAGTTAGATGGAAATTTATTGCTTTATATGCTTATATTATACAGATAATGAAAGGATAGGGGGATATTATGAAGAAATTCATGAAAGTAACTGAAAATTTAGATGACATGGAAAAATTCTTTGAAAAACACAATTTTTAAAAATAGATGCAAGGAGATACAGAAAAACACCAGTAGACCTTTATCTATTAAAGATATTGAATTCATAAATAACAAAAATCAAACCTTCCTACCAAGAAAATTTGAGGCCCAGATGACTTCACTAGTGAATTCTTTTGAACTTTTAAGAAAAAGTAATAGCAGTCTTACTCATTTTTCTTTTTTTTTAGAAAACAGGAGAAGAAACATTTCTCTGTTTTATGAGTTCAGCATAATTCTGACACCCCCCCAGAAAAACCCACCCCAATCCAAGTCTAATAACCCTCATGAGAAAGGGCCAAAAGTCCTTAGCAAAATATTAGCAAATCAAGTGCAGCAATTTATTACAAGATCCTCAAATTTGTGCACATGTTCTTGCCTCAGCCTGGCTCAGTCCTAAACCCCTTCCTGCTTTATTTGCATATCCGGATATCCGGTGCTTTGTCATTCTTGAGGTCCCTGCTGAAATGTAGCCACTTCAGATCCCCTAAAGAACATCTTGGATCAGTCAACCTAACATAGCCTCTCTTCATTCCATGTTTCATAGTACCTCATACCCTATGTGTTCTCTTTATAGCACTTATAATAATGTAAAAGAATCGGATTTGTACATTTCCTTCCTTTCCCAGAATATAAGCTTATGAGCAGAGATTTTGTCCTTTTGATACCCACTGCATTGCCAGAGTGTCTGACAAAATGAATAGCACTAGTAATGGGCACTCTAAAATATTTATTAATGGAATGAATGAATGAATGAATGAAGTGCAAGTGGTCAGTGAAACTAAGCAACTTAGTACCTACATCTGTGAATTTTGGACACTTCTAAAGTTTCTACTTCATTTCTGCAAAGCTCTATTAGTCAGAACAGCCCTCTTCCCAAACTGAATTTTTGCTTTAGATTATAAAACTGCTCTGTGGGGATCTGTACTGTATCAGGCAGGTGCCTTCCCTAGGGAATTATGTGTCCTCACACCAGATGCCCAAGCATGAAAAGCCACTTCTTCCATACATGAGTCAGGCAGTTTCTGATGAAAGCAGCCACTTACACTTGAAGGGCTTCCAGGAAATCCAAAATGTTGGGAAAGTTTTGTTAATAAAGACTTTTAAAGAGATGGGCATATGTTCTTGAAGTGGTCTGAATCAAGCTACTGCAGCTCAGTCCCTGCACCTGAGACATAGCTGACTACTTATTTAAGTGGGAGGAACTGTGTCCAAAAGACAAGAGTCCAGAAAGGTATCTGTGTTAGCTGATTCCTAAGTCTAATACTTCTTATATTTTACTGACACAGTGACTGCATCTCATTTTGAAACAAAAATGTCACGTGATTGCAATTCAACTTTGGTTCAGTAGAACCAGACATTTAAAATTTTATTGGCTGTCACTCTGGAAAAAGAAGCTGTGTGTGTGTGTGAGAGAGAGAGACAGAGACAGAGACAAATTGAGACTCAAGTATTCACTCAAGTAGTCACTTCTCTCTTTTGTAATGAAGGAGAGTATTCACCTCTCCTTTGTCTTTGGAGTATTTTTACATGGCATTAAACAAACTAACAAAACAGCAAAAGCCCACTGAAGACTATGGTCAGAAGCTATCTGCATAGAAGTATTTTTTTTCTTTAGCCTAAAATAATATAGGCAAATGTTCCCCTAAGCAGGTTTCCCCGAAGCAGGTTAATATCTAATGAAGGTTAATATCTTTGACTATCTAATGTTTGTGCCATAGCTAACTCAGGTAGCACAAGTACACAAAGTGACAAATCATGTATTTGGGACGTTCACCTCATTTCTCAGTCTCTTTCTGCCACCACAACAATCATTTCAGGGCTGTACAAGTGTGTGTTGATGCTCCTTTGCTAAATCACCTTGTTTAAATCTCCATAAAACATTGCTGCCATCAGCAACTAGAAACTTTGAGAAGCAATTTAGGGTTGATATAATTTGCAAGTAATTTATCACTGCAAGGGGATGCTTTTATTAAATAGCTGCAGGGTGCCTTCATAAGAAACAAAAGAAAGGTTATATTACCTGCGTTCATCCTCCTTCTCATCCTTCCTTGCTTCCACCCCTTTTGTTTTCTGATGTGGTTATTTAAACTTCTTCTCCTAGGTTGGAGAATAAAGAAGAAGACAAACCCTAGCATGTTTTGAACTGAAAAGATCCATAAGTATATGATGACCCTCCCTGCTTTTGTGAAAAAAGATTCCTGCAGGGCTTCTTTGGTGGCGCAGTGGTTGAGAGTCCGCCTGCCGATGCAGGGGACACGGGTTTGTGCCCCGGTCACGGAGGATCCCACACGCCGCGGAGCGGCTGGGCCCGTGAGCCATGGCCGCTGAGCCTGCGCGTCTGGAGCCTGTGCTCCGCAATGGGAGAGGCCACAACAGTGAGAGGCCCGCGTAACGCAAAAAAAAAAAAAAAAAAAAGATTCTTACAAAGAAAAGGCACAACAAAAGCTAGACCAAGCAGAGAAAATGTTGTGGAAGAGGTGGGCTTTGAGTCAGATCATAGATGACTGGAGGAGGAGGAAACTCCTTTAAGACAAAGCAAGAGTATGTGGCAAGGTCCTGGGGCTGCGAGTGTAGAGGTAGTGAGGAGACCACCTAGTAGAATTTTATTTATCATTTTTGCTTTGTACTTAACATACTAAATTGCTATATCTATATATTAAATTGGTGATTTAATGTGTCTATAGCTTAATTTTGAATAAATCTATATGTGATGTATACAAATTACTCAAAATTCCGAAGGCTAACGTTTTTTCTTCCGTTCAACCAACAGAGCTTAAACTTCTGGTATATGTCACCCAGTGTGTTAAAAATTAGGGGTACAAAGAAGATTGAATCAAATTGTGTGATAGATCAACCTATGAAAATTAAGTGTTTTAGTGGAACTTAGTGTTTTAGTGGCATTTCTGACTGAAGTTCTGTGTGACATGGGACAGAATGAGGCATTTTGACAGACAGGCACCAGCTTAGGGTGAGTAAGTTAAGTCTTTGCATCATCATGTTTTTAATAATTCTTCAAACATTGAAATTCCAAGGAAAATTGCTGTGAGAATGCAGAGGGAGTGGGTACAGCTTGAGCGAGACAAAGAAGGCTTTCAACAGCAGGTAAAGGCTTCAGTAACACATGAGTTAGTGAACTTAGAATAATTAATGTGTATGGATGGCATGTTCTCCATGGTTTGTATTAATTCAAGGGTGTTTGTGTATGGTTGTATGCATATATTTTATGGAAGTACGTTTATATCCTAGATGATTACTTGGACTAGAAATGGATAAACCATAAATTTTTAAATGAGTTATTTGGCCCATAAAAAAGCAGCCACTGGAGTGTAAGCAGCTAACAGAATTAATCTGGCTTTGAAGAGAAAGAATTGTCACTACTCAAAACTTGGTGTTGATTTGCAAGCAAGACCCCTATCCCCTTGCCCTCATCACGGTCATCTGGTCTCCCTATCTGTCACTCGTGCCTTTGGATTTCAATCACATTTCCGTGTAGTATTTTGGTTCTGGAAGTGGAGATGGAGATTTTGTGGCCACACCGTTGGAGAACCCAAAGATGTTCTCATGTTTACATATGTAAATATGGCCCAGTCACTAACCTCTTTCTAATTCATTGGCTCTACTAAACTCAGTACAGGCTGCAAAACCAGATAGTGCTCCCTGTTTCAATGGAGATAACACTGTTGGCTCATCTTTTTTGAAAGAAAAGTAATGATTAAAAGAAAGGAACATGAATTTTTTGAATTGAATTATTTGAGACATTTAAGGAAAGCTGATTTAAAATGCTTTACTATTTTTTTCCAGTTTGTTTTCCCATGGGCTATGCCTGTAGGGAGATTTTTTTATTTTCCTCTTCCCCAAATAAGATCTTATTAAGATTTGTTCTAAGTTATTTTTTTTAAATAAAGAAATGCATACAACTGAATAGTTTATCTTCTAATACCACTGAAAGAAAAAAATATTATCAAGTTCTTATCCCCTAAGGAAACAATATACAAATTCTTACTGGGTGGTTTATGAATAAGCTATACCCATGGAAAAACACTGGAGAGTCTAGGAATCTTGATGCTCAAATTTGCCTCCATCCCTTATGAATGACTCACTAGTCGAGGAGCTGCTGGCAACAGTATGTAGATCTTAGATTTGGCCATTTATCCCTCAACAACATTGGGTGCGTGTGAGTTTCCTCGCTCCTCAATGCCAAGAATGGATGAATTAATTAGTGAATTGTTCACAGCCCAAGGAAAAGAGCTCTCTTTGGTCTGGGTCTCTGATTTTGTCCTCTAGTCAGATTTGTGCCTCAACCACAGGAGATAGGAGCAAGGAGACTAAATCTTACAGCGGAAGCCACTATGGTGGATAAAGGAGGGATTAGAGTCTGCCAGGAAAAGACCTACATTTATTGGGCCCTCAACTTTCTTTCCTCCTACCCTAAATGGTTCATGTGGACTAACTCCAGGGTCAGAGATGATGGAAATTTTACCGTAATGATTCATTCTGAGGTTATTCTTGGCTGTGTCCTCAAAGTGTATTACTATTTATTAAGTGCCTATTTCATGAACAACACTGTACTTTCATGATCTTTAATTTAAAAAAATTTTTCATTAAAATTAAAAAAAAACCCTTCAGCAATAGGTGTAAATTGTATGTATGTATGTATGTATTTAAACTGGAAGAAGAAACTGAGGGCCAAAGTGAATAGCCAACCTGCTCTAGGACATACAGATGGTACAAGGCAGGGCCACCATTGAACCAAGGTCTGTGTAAGGCTGATGTTCTTGAGCTTTCTACTGCATACAAATGGCCTCTTTAACAAACAGGTTTGAGCTCAAAGCTAGATCAGTTGGATATTATTGATCTCACTATCACTTTAAGTCATTATTTGTATGAAGTATCACCAGAGCCTGGGAGGAGGGCAAACGAGAGAAAGTATTAAGTGGGTTAACAAAACGCTTTCACCTTATCTGTGAGGATGCATTCACAGCTAGAAGAAAACATACCACACTATCTGATAACTCACTCATGACATAATATGAGTAGGATAGCACCTGCTGGTTAAGAAAAGTCATCAAGAGAAGAGTTGTGAGTAGGACTTCTGATCTTTAATTGCTTTGAGGTACAATCAGGGCTCTTTGGTGTCTGTCATTTTCATGTTCACTGTGTCTTCAGAGCTCCCCGCAGGAGCCTCAAAAATGAGAGTGAGATTCCAGCTCAATAGCAAATGAATTTAGAATTGATTCTTCATACACTTAAATCTATGATAAAGTAGATAAACAGACAGGCTGCTAGTAATAACAAAAATTAACATGAATTATAAAGCAACTAGGTAAGACTTAGATGAGTAGATTTTTCATTTGAAAAGAAAAATGCAAGTATGTTAGGTGTTAGTATCCAGAAACTATAGCTTTGTGATGGAATATTTACAGGTCCTGACACTTGATAGCTCCATGACTTTTCAGGACAAAATTCTCTATGCCTCAGTCTTCTCACAACAAAACGGAGATAATGGTAGCACCTACGCACCAATGAAGCAGTGATGAGGATAATAGGAATGCTCCCTATACACAGGGCCTGACCTGCTGTGAGCCTTGATACATTTTAATCATCAACTATGATTTATCGCTAAGATTACCACTGAAATAGTGTGTAGGAAGATGGTAACATCTTTGGACAATTGAAAACTGAATATTGTTTCACTGGGGTTCAAATCCGTTCCTGTACCATGAGGCAGGTCTACAAATGGAAAAGCTTCTTAATTTTATTGGGTCTTCCAAAAAGATGTAGATTTGTTTTATGAAAGCCCTTAAATCATGTTGTAATTATTCTTTTACCTAAAAGTTTGAACATAATAACTCCTCAACAAAACTGAGCTAGTTTTCTTTGTATTATCTGTTCTAATATAAGATAGGTAAGCATATAAGATGTGTCTCTATGTATAAAACTCATCAATTGGGACTTATGATATTTGCACAGGATTCATTGATTGCTATCATAAGACTATTTAACACAGCGACAGTGATTCTATTTTGTCAAATACTCGCACTGCAATAAAGTTCTAATGTGAATGAGATATCACCTCACACCAGTCAGAATGGCCATCATCACAAAATCTAGAAACAGTAAATGCTGGAGAAGGTGTGGAGAAAAGGGAACACTCTTGCACTGCTGGTGGGACTGTGAATTGGTACAGCCACTATGGAGAACAGTATTTAGGTTCCTTAAAAAACTACAAATAAAACTACCATATGACCCAGTAATCCCACTACTGGGCATATACCCTGAGAAAACCGTAATTCAAAAAGAGTCATGTACCAAAATGTTCATTGCAGCTCTATTTACAATAGCCAGGAGATGGAAATAACCTAAGTGTCCATCATCGGATGAATGGATAAAGAAGATGTGGCACATATATACAATGGAATATTACTCAGCCATAAAAAGAAACAAAATTGAGCTATTTGTAATGAGGTGGATGGACCTAGAGTCTGTCATACAGAGTGAAGTAAGTCAGAAAGAGAAAGACAAATACCGTATGCTAACACATATATATGGAATTTAAGAGGAAAAAATGTCATGAAGAACTTAGGGGTAAGACAGGAATAAAGACACATACCTACTAGAGAATAGACTTGAGGATATGTGGAAGGGGAAGGGTAAGCTGTGACAAAGCGAGAGAGAGGCATGGACATATATACACTACCAAACGTAAAATAGATAGCTAGTGGGAAGCAGCCGCATAGCACAGGGAGATCAGCTTGGTGCTTTGTGACCGCCTAGAGGGGTGGGATAGGGAGGGTGGGAGGGAGGGAGACGCAAGAGGGAAGAGATATGGGAACATATGTATATGTATAACTGATTCACTTTGCTATAAAGCAGAAACTAGCACACCATTGTAAAGCAATTATACTCCAATAAAGATGTAAAAAAAAAAGTTCTAATGTGACAGAATAGATAATTTGATGTTGCTTTAAGACTCAGTTTTCCCTAAAATCAAGAAATGTGGTCTATTTATATGCTGCTAGAAATGCCAAGGCACAAGTACACCAGATGCTCTAAACCTTTGTTCCGGTTGGTGCAGAGGGCAGCCATTCATTCATCTGACCAGCATCTATTGAGCAACTTCTATATGACCAGGACTGTTCCAGACACTGCAATTAGAGGGGTGAACAAGTTATGCAAGGTCCTTGCTCCCTTGGACTTGAGTTCAAGTGGATGTAGTTAGACAGTAAATAGCTAAAGGACCTACAGAAAGTGATATGAGCTGTAAAGAAAATTAAATGGGAAAGGTTAATAGAAGGTGACTCTGATGGAGGTATGTTTCCTTTAAATTGGGTAGTAAGGAGATCCTCTTTGTGTGACACAAGTATTTTTAGGAGCATGCTTGAATTCTCTTGAAGGTCGGGGAACTGAAAGCCATCAAAATGAGCATCGTTTTTAGAGTTTAGAAAGCCTTCGCATAGCTGGGTTTATTTTGTTCCAGGATATCAATAGTTATCAAAATTGGGAAGCTCCTTCTATCTTGCATGACTCTCCCCAGTTCTTTAATCACTTTGGTTGGACTCAGACTGAATTTCATCTCTTCTGGGAAGCATCCCTGATCTCCTGTATGTTATGTTATATCCTTTCTGTGTGCTCCTCTAGCACGTACCTCTATATAATAGCAAGTTAAAGAGATTTATTTATTGTCCATTCCACAACTTGCTATCCGTACATAAAACCATAAGCCCCTTGAAAGAAATGACTTTTCTTATTTGAGTTTGTATATCCAGTACTTAGCACACCTGCAACTTTCTCTCATGAAAGGTGATAGATGATACACACAGGACATTTAAATTCTGTTAAGTGTCAGACTCATTTATTAAGCATTTTAATATTCTCTACATGTTGTGCATTTTCTCACCTGATCTTTGGCCCATGTAAAACTAACTCCTGTAACCTTGGAAAGGCCATTGTGTTGTAGAACCAGCTTTTTGATGTCTTCCAAATAACAGGTCACGGAGGCCCTGGAAGTAATATATAAGCATTAAGTGTTCACATCTGGAGCATAGTTAATAAATAAAATGCATAGTTACTAAAAAGAAAATTTCCTTTTTTGTGCCATTTTTCTGTTGTTCTCCTCTCTAATCAAACCCAGTGACTCACTTCTTCCCATACCCAGTCCAACCCCTTATCTTTCATCTAAGACACCTGTTCTTTTAGAACTTAGTTCACATTTGAATTTTCTACTTGAAATGCATCTTGCTTTCTACACTTTCAGTCCTTAGAAAACGTTGTGGAAGGGAGAAGTTGTACTACGCTGGAAAGAGCTGGTACTGGGGATCTTGTGGGCAACAGAAACCATCAGAGGAGAATTTAGCTTAATTTCTAGAGACTGACTGACATTGTGCCAGCATTTCTAGTAAATTAGGATCAACCCTAAAATGGAAATAGTAAATGAAATCTTCTAATATGTTCAGCTCAGTGAGCTTCAAAAATCTTTTACATCAAAGTTATTCATGAAGTTTTGGAATTTTGAACATTTTGTTCAAAGCCCCCATGCTGCAAAATTCATGTGCAGATCCAAGCAAAAAGGATCTCTTTGAGGGAATTTGAGGTGAGCTCTGAAGTTTTATATAGATATCCTCGTGGAGCTATATACATTATTAAATATATATATATATATATATATATATATATCTCACAATAAATATGTGCTACTTGCCACTTTCTGAGTATTTTATTAGAAGAGATATACAGCAGGTTTAGCGCTATACACATTGTGAATTCCCAATAAATGCTGTTTACTGATTGATGAAATATAAGCTGTAGTCCTAGGCTGTGATTGAAGCAGACCGAGCCTGGCCAAGGCTGACCCACAACACTAGTTTCATTTCATGACAGCTTTTGTCAGCAATAGGGCTGATTAGTTCACAGCACGGTGTCCTGTTTCCCCAGTGCCTTTGAATCTTGCCGCTATCACCCTTTCTTCATGTTATAGGTAAGAGAAATGAGCTACTGCAAATCTGTTTGAGAAGTTTCTGGGTGTCAAATGCTGATTCTCATTGCTAATCCTGCTGATTTTACTTACTGTATATTCTGTATGCTTGTCCACTTAGCCTGAATCCCACTGCTTTTGCTCCATGCCAGGCCCTTATATCTTTCATTAAATTAGATAGCATGTGCCGGGCACTTAAAAGGTGCTCAATAAATGGTAGATTTCATACTTTTTTTTGAATATCTCTTCTTTCTCCCTTCAGTGTATTCTGTATACTGTACTCACATTAATCCTTTTAGAGCATCAGTCTAATGATGTCACATCTTTGCCGAATACCTTCAGTGATTCCCAAATGCTTGGACAATAAAACACCCACTCCTTATTTTGGTATTCAAAGCCATCTTGGTCCCAAGTAGTGACTTGAAAAAACTTTTCTTGATCATGAAGCCTATGTTCCTGCATAGTGTTTAAGGACTTGGACAGTGGAATCAAATTCAGATCCTGGCTCCACAGCTTATGACCTGGATGGCCTAGTGTACTCATGTAAAATGGGGAAAATAATATTAACTACCTCCTTTGGTTACATAATGATGGTCAAGGTCACAAATATGATGAAATATAAGCTATAATCCTATGTTGTGACTGAAGCAAATTTCTTAGAATTTCTGATGTGGGTCTTACAGCTCTTGACATGTTCAATTTTTTTTTTAGTATTAATTTTTAGCAGCTACTTTGTACAGAGTGCTACATTATGTTTTTATAATGGGAAAATCTGAAAGACATACCTGAAAGGCATACCCTCCCTTCAAAGAGTAATGTACTTTCCATCTATTAGCAGATTATTTTGTGCCAAAAAAGGAAGATGTCTGTCTAATGGCCAAGGAGAATTGAGCAGCTTCAGTTTAGCTGATGGTATTCTTTCTGTAACTCTTCTGTTAGTCACGCTCAATGAATGGACAAAAATAACTCCCCCAAGGAGAGTAATTTTCCCCCATAATAATAATGTTTGTAGAGTGCCGAGAGTAATGGCATTATCAGGAGATTCCTGTGGATTTCCTGTGTCCTAGATGCAGACAGCAGGTACAGGAGATGGAAGGCTACCCCAGGGAACAGCCTTTACCTCCTTCCTCTTTCCATTTCTTCTCCCACATTATTAATGCAATGCCTCCCTGTCCTCTTCCTGCTCCCAAGGAGGCGCTGGAACAGAATGCCATTAATAATATCTCAGTTATTCTTTCTACATTGATAAGCACCCATTTGGGAAAGGGTACAAGAATATACACAGAGAGCGAAAAATTTTGAAACTAAGAAATGACTGATGTTCCTAACTAGCATTATAAATGTTACTTATTTTGCAATTTCTGCCATCTTTTTTTGTTTTTTTTTTTACCTACGTTCTTTCCATTCTCACCGAATAGCTTGTGTGCATCCTTGCCCTTATCTCCTTAGACATCAGTCTTTTCATTAATGTGAGGCCTATCACATTGGGTATCAATCTGTTAATTAAAACTACAAGGAGAGTCATCCAAGAGTTGCACGATGTCATCCAGGGCTTCTCAGTCAGAAGGGATATTATGAGTAACCTGTTAAACTTTGTTCAGCTTTAGGACAGGGACTATCAGAAAACTCTGAGTTTTAATTTACGACAGTTGAGTATTAAACATGTGAAATAGGCATGGTGCCCTGAGAGCTATTATAGCGTATAGTCCCTGACCAACAAAGCCCCAGGGGATCCCTTATACCTAAATCTATACGCTTTGAATCATGAGACCCCCTCTCTCCTGACCACAGACTGTTGACATCTGATCTAAAGGCAGCCAGTAAAGCTACTGACCTAACATGGGTCCTCTATATTAGATGGTTACTAACAGATGTACTCAGATTTTGTTGAAGCCCTTTGAATACGAGTAGATGTTTGCTCATCAAATGATCCCTTATTGAGTATGCACTGTGGATTTGCTCACCTTTTTATTTCTGTATCTGATTTGCCCCATTTGAGAATTTTCAGCCATTATTTCTATGAATATTTTTTCAGCCCACCCTCTTTCTCCTCTCTTTCTGAGGTCTCCAGTGACACAAACGTTAGATCTTTTGTTATAGGTCTGTAGGTCTCTGAGGTTCTTTTCATAGATTTTCAGCCTGTTATTGTTTTAATTGGATAATTTCTATTGTTTCCTCTTGAAGTGTACTGATTTTTCCTTCTGTCCTCTCTGTCTTCTGCTGTTGAACTCATATATAAGTTTTATATTTTGGTTATTTTATTTTTAAGTTCTAAAATTTTTATTTCATTCTTTTTAGTATGTTCTGCATCTTTTCTGAGACTTTCTGTTTCTCCATTACTTTGAAGCATATTCATAATTGCCCTCCGGGGCATTTTTCAGTTAGCTGCTTTAAAATCCATGTCACTCAATTCTAACATTCTTGTCATCTCAGTGTTGGCATGTTTTATGGTCTTTGGGATTTTTCTAGTTCTTTGTAGTATATGTGATTTTTCATTGAATTCCAGACATTTGGGTATTATGTTATGAGACTATTAATTTAGTTTAAACCTTCTGCTTTAGCACTGACACTATGCAGTGGGCCAAGTAGATAACGACCTGGTTGGCTTGGTGGTTATCCAACCACCAGATAGGGTTGGAAGCCCGAGTTCCACACTCAAGGTCCTAGACACTCCTGAGTAGGGTCATGTCTCAGTACTGCTGGGTGGTGGGTGCGAGTTCAGACTCCTCATTAGGCTTCTTTTCTGATACCACCAATGCTGGGAGGGTTAAACATGTCTTGTTACTATTCCCATATCACCTTCACTGATACCACAAAGGGTGTCCTTGTCATGTATGTTATATGCCACTCTGCACTGTAAAGAACCAAAAAATTTTCTTGGAGAAATGGCTGATTCCAGGACTGGGACAAGAAGAGTCAGGAATGTCTTATTTTATCAAAAAGTAAGGAAGACATATGTTAGAAGGACACAGGAACCAGCTTGAATGGGCTCCCAGTGATCAAATCTTGAATACTTTAAATGTCAAGATAAATAATGATAGCAGTGAATTATAACCCATTAATTAAAGTAAGAATTCCCCGATTTTGTGCAAAAATAAATAAATAAATAAAGCTCTTTCTTATAGTGGAATTACAGCTAATATGTATGGAAGTTGAAAAATCATCAATGGCAACTAAAATTTGTAGGTGTAAGTTTGATGAGGAACAGGCTATTTGCGTAGTGTCAAAATAGTTCTCACAAATTACGTTTTTGATTACAAAGGGAAAAAGTTGTAACCTTACAGTGAAGACACCTGGCAGACACCACCTTAAATGACAAAGATAACATTTAATACTCCTAATGTTGAGATAAACTGACATCAAGTGCCTTCTGTCATAAGGCACTGGGAATGCTTCTTCAGTGGCATTCCTATAAAAAATGCATATGCTTCATCTAATTGTGAAGAAACGTTAGAGAAATCCAAATTGAGGGATACTCAACAAAGTAACTGACATGTACTTTTAAAAAATATGAAGGTTAAAAAAAAAAAAGAAACCTGTGGTGCTGTTTATTTTAAAAGAAACATGACAGCTAAATGCATGCAATACATTATCCTGAATTATTTATGACAACTAAATACAACAAATTATCCTGAATTGGGTTCTATGCATGGGGGAAAAAAAGGTTATAAAGGATACTGTTGTAATAATTAACAAAATTTTGAATATGGACTATGAATTATTAAGGATAGGCAAACTACAGGATGTGAGCCAGGTTCATCCCAGGGTCTGTTTTTGTATGACTTATGAGCTCAAAATGGTTTTTACATTTTAAAGTGTTGTTAAAAAGAAACCAACCAAAAAAACCGCCAAAATATGCAAGGGAGACCTGATGAGGCTCTCAATACCTAAAATGTTTATTATCTGAATCTTTACGGAAAACAGTTTGCTAACTCCTAGACTAGAGTACTGGTAAATGTCAAGATATGTTTTAGTTAAGCTTCTATTATGGCAAGATGTCCCCCTTGCCTTTTCATGTGCATGAACCAACAAATCCCCTTCATTCTTCCAAAGCCTCTTGAGTTAGAGTTCTAGCGCTTGTAACCGAAGGGGTCTTGAATGATACAAACAACCTGCACGACCAAGGCAATGTGCCCTTGCTTTCCTCTATTTTATTTTCTAGTGTTGACCACATTTAAGGTGATGAGGTTCTTCAGAGACCTTATCAAATCTCCAATCCTGGCTGGCGTAACTGTACAGGTATAGAGTTTTCCATTTAGGCTGGTTTATGTGTCTCTGGAAGTGCCATTATACATTCTGCCGCTCTCAGAAGAAATATTGATGAAATGTGTCCAATGTAATTAAAAATGGATTCATAATGGAAGTGCCAATTCAATGAACATAACTAATAACACTGTGAGTTCATATAATTACTTTTTAAATGGTCTAAAAATCTGATAGGAAAAAAAAAACTTCGCTATCATACTATGCTATTGCATAAATTTTTACATCCCAGAAAACACATAAAGCAATTCTTAAGGGAGAGGGGAGTTGAAGGGAAAGAAAGAAGTGTCAAAATGATTTAGAGAAATAAGAACTTTTGCTTCACAGAGTTAGTTCAGAATCTTCTGTTCAGTCTCCTTTCCATTCATCTCAGCAAACGTGTGTTGAGCAAGTATCTGGGCTGGGCTCTGTGGCAGGTACTGAGGCTACGCTAATTAATATGATGCTCCTTACCATTGAGGTGATCAAAAGGTGTTAGGGAGGGAAATATTATCCCATAATGGCAATGCCATATGATAAGTGAAATGAGAGTTGTACATGTATACCTTATTGCTTAGGTCATTCAGAAAAGCCTTGTCTTCTGTTCTTTACAACAGAAGTTTGATCTGGGTGTTGAAGGTGAAGAGGAGGTTGCTAGGATAATCTTGATAATGAAGCAGGCATGTGCCTTTGGCGGGGAGAGTAATGGAAGTTTTTATAGTCATTTAAAAGTCCAAGAAGGTAGTACATTCAGGACAAAATACCAAAAGCTAGTAAAGGAAAAAAAGTTGAGTTTTTCTTATAAGGTTTTTAGGAGGAAACCTTGGCTTCAAGAGGATCCACCTTGGACAGATAAATGCAGGATAGAAAGCTGGAAAACATAAACAAAAGCAAGAGAAAAGGGGATAAGGCGGAGAAGGAAAGAGGGAAAGAAAGGAAGGAAGGAGCCAGCTGAATGTGGGTTTCCAAAAGTCACAGGTCACTATATATCAGGAGATGGCCAAATGCAGACCTTCCAGGACTAACAAAGAGTAAGTTGTGCTGTCTCCCTTGAATTTGCATCTGAGACATGATTTGAGGCTCCCAGGCTTAACAGACCCATCAAGCCTTTCTAGAGCTGCTGATTTACACAAGAGAAAGTATGGAGCCCTAGAGGAATCTGTGAATGTGTCACAAGTCAGGAGCATGGTCCCTTACTTTCTTTGCTTTTCTACCATTCCCGAGTCTGTGAATAACAGAACTCCTGTTTCATTTGGAGCATCATATCTTCTGTGTGATTTGGGTGAGCCAGCTTGACTCACTCCTAGCTAGATGTTCTGTGTGACCAAGGTCTACACAATCATAACCGGGACTCCTGGGATTTAGTGATTTGTTAAAAAGTGACCCAATTCTAGTTTGAACTTCTGGAAGAGATCCCTTTTTATTCACTCAACTGATAATTATAAAAATATAAGCTTGAATCTACTTGGGGTCACTACCAGCAATGAACCACCAAAAAAAGAAGTCAACAAAAAGGATGATGGAAGCACAGCATGACGTCATTGTGTGTGCATCTGGGTCTGCTAGTGACAGATTTCCTCAGTTATAGGTTTTTCTGGAAATGTCTTTATTCAACCCTTGTTTTTGAAGCACGTTTTACCGGGCACAGAATTCCAAGTCAGTGATTTTGTTGTTGTTGTTGTTCATTTATTTCCCTTTAGCAGGTTAAAAATGCCATTCCATTATCTTATTGTTTGCATTATTTCTGTTAAATAAAAAGCAGTTAGTTTTATTGTTGACACTTTGAAGCTAATGTTCTTTTTCCTCTCTGTACTTCAAATTTCCGTTTTGTTTTGTTTTCTACAGTTGGACTATAATGAGCTTAGGTAAGTCTTTAGTGTATTTACCCTGTCTATTTGCTGAGCTTCTTAAGGCTGTTGGGTTGATTTTTCTTTTTAATCATTTTAGAAAATTCTCATCCATTTGACTTCAAATATGTGGTATCTCATTCTTTATCCTCTCTGAGACTCCAGTTACACCTATGTTAGACCTTTTCCATATATGTCTTAAGCACTTTTATATATACATACACACACACACACACACACACACACACACACACACACATATGTCTGTGCATCTACTAATTTTTTCCTGAACTACTTTCTGGGTCACTAATAATGTCTATTATATTTTTCAGTTTTGGAATATTCATTTGATTTTTTTAAGAGTACGGTTAGTTCTCTGGTGAAATTCTCCATCTTGTTACCTATTTTCTTGTACAGAGTAATCATAGTTATTTTAAAGTCTATGCCTGATATCTCAAATATCTGGGTTACCTTTAGGCTTGTTTTATTGCCTTTTTGTCTTAGTCACTTTTCTTGAGACGCTTGGTAATTTTTGATTAAATATTCATAGGCGAAATTGTAGAGGTTTTGGATGATAGTATACTCTTCAAGAAATTTATTTACCCTCTTCTTTGGCAGTTAGCTAGAATAGGGCTTATACAGTCAGTACAATCAGGGAGAGAGTTTCTTTAAATATCAGTGTAAAAATAAATGTTCCTAGGGTATTCTCCAGGGGTTCCAACTGAAAGCCTGGAGTTCTTATCATGACCCCTCCTCCTCAACTCCAATTTTGTTTACTCAGAACTGCTTAAAAAATGTGTACTATTTTGAACATACAGAATTCTTGTTCCTAAAAAGCAAAAATTGTTTGGTGCTCAGTGACTGCCTGCTTTAGATGCAGCATGCACTTTCCAGCTCACCGCAAACCCCACCACTCCCTATTGTCTTGCACACAAGTAGCTTCATTCATTTTCTTTTTTTTTTTTTTTTTTGTGGCAGCGGTGGGATAGCTTCATTCATTTTCATCAGCTGCATGGTCTCTGTCTGTAACCATCTGATTTCTTTCTCCTGAAATCAAGTAGGAGCATAGGATATTCTCTGTTCTTCAGACTTAGTAGAGGAAAGAAGCTTCAGTGGTAGTAAAATGGTTTTGTGTTAGACATAAAGTAAGACACAGCTTAAGGACTGGCAAACGTTTCAAAGGAAAAATATATGCGTTTTAGGCTTATGTCTCTACACTTCCTCCTCTCAGGAATCTTATTTCCTCTCATACTTATAGCCTTGACAGCCTTAAACTTCAATTTTTGTTTTCCCAGTCCTGCCCAAACACTGATGACTTGTCTACCTGTGTGCATTTGCTGCCTCCTGCTTTTTGGCTTTTCAGACTCTCACTTTCTGCAAAAATGGTAAATTCTCCGAGCAGAAAAGTGATTTTCAGGATTTACACCTCACCTCAATGAGCTTCCTTTTTCTGAAATATTGATCTCACAAATCCTGGTTGTCTTTGCAGTTTTTACTGTACCTTCAAACAGATTGTTGTGTCTATGTTTGTTTGTGTGTGTGTGTTTGGATTTTTAGTTGCTGTTAATGAGATGTGCTATTCCTTAATAGCTTGAAGCAGAAGAATTCTTACCTGCACATTATTTTAGGCATCAGTACGTCTCACATGAAAATTCGGATTTTTTTCACTTTGAAAAGTAACAAGTTACAGTAACACTGAATCCTTCTCCTTTCAACTCAGCATGCATTTTATAGAACACACAGTCTTCACCACTCTATATTATCTTTCACCCTTCTACCCTCACTCATTTCTTTCACCTGTACATCCCTCTGTAACCATTTGATTTTGCACCTCTTGAAGTGTATTGAGAGAACAGTATGTTCTCTGTTCTTCAAAGCCACAGTAGAAGAAAGCAGTTTTAGTGGCAATAAAAGAGATTTTTGTTAGACATGAAACATTTCTCCATTATAGGCACTTTCCAAGAAAGGCGAGGCACTTCTAGAATACAATACGAATAGACTATAAGCCCCATCCATTTAGTATAGATGAGACTATGTCAGAGGTTTGGAATTATTGAAAATTAGACTAACTGGGTAGCCTTGATAAGTATAAGTATTATATGTAATAAAAGCGCATACATAAAATAAAATGATAATCATTCAGGAATTTGGTATGAAAGTCCATCATTCTTTTAATCTTTATTCACTCAATATTTATTGCATAGCTACTATATGCTAGCCTAGTTTCCAGGCACTCAGTATTTGGGATGAGTTTTAGTTTTAGCAAGATAATACAGTAAGTGCATAAAGAAACAAATAAGGTAATTTCAGATAGTGTTTAAGTATTTGTGGTAGGCAGAATAACGGCCGCCGACAATATCCATGTCCTAAAGCCTAGGATCTGTCAATATGTTACCCTACGTGGCAAAGTGGACTTTAATGATGTCATTAAGCTAAGGAACTTAAAATGGAGAGATTATCCTGCATTAACCTGGTGGTCCCAATATAATATGAGTCTTTTAAAGCTGAGAACCTTTCCTGGCTACAGTCAGAGGGGGCTCTGAGCACAGAAGAAGGCTTAGAGAGCTATAACATTGCTGGCTTTGAAGATGAAGGAAAGGGGCCATGAACCAAGGATTGTGGATGATGTCTGGGAACTGGAAAAAGGAAGAAACTGGATTTTCTCCTAATGCCTTCAGAAAGAAATGCAACCTAGCTTGCACACTAATCTTAGCCCAGAAAGACATGTATTGGACTTCTGACCTACAGAATTGTAAAATAATCCCTTTGTGATGTTTTAAGCCACTAGGTTTGTGGTAACTTGTTACCACAGCAATAGAAAACTAACACAATACTTTAAAGAAAATGATATGTCTATGGAATACAGAGCATACAATGTGGTGAGGTGACTGCACTAGCTAAGGTGATGATAGAAAACTTTCCAAAGAGGAAACAAGATGAGTAAGTCAGAGGACAATGTAGGGAAGGTTTGTTATTTGAGGACTGGAAAGAATACCAGTATAACTGGCAACTAATGAGAGAGTGAGATGTGTGCCTTTAGGAAAGAGGAGGGGGCACAGAGGACAGGGTAGGAGGTGAGGTAGGAGAAGCATGCAGGTGACAGATCGCGTAGGACTTGGTGGGTCTTGATAAAGTGTTTGGATTTTATTCTCATTTTGTTTGGAGGGATTTTATCAGGAGACTGACAGAATGTTAGTTGCATTCTTGGCGCCATCCCCAGAGAATCTGATTTATGAGGTTCATGAAGCTACGTGTGTTCAAGCGCCCCTACTGATTCTCATGCAGGTGGTCTTTGGATCACACTCTGACAAACACTGCTTCAATTTCTGTATCTCTTTTGGGGCTCTTTCTCTGGCTCATGTACATCTGCTCCTTCCCCTCTTTCTTGCAGACACTTTCGCAAAATATACCATAATCTCAAGACCACAGAACATTTTTTAGTTTCCTGCCATGTTCCTCAGGGAGGCTAGCCTTATGCAAGGCATGCAAAAGGCATCTTAGTATACACTTATTTAATTGAATTGAATGATATTTATATACTATCACAATTCTAGATCACATTTTTTAGGTTGAAAAAACATATATATAAAATAAATATATATATTAAATAAATATATATATATCAGTATGCACTTTTAATGATGCTTAAACCATGGAAATTCTATTTCTCTTGCTTTCCCCTCATCCCTTAGGAATATGCTACTTTTTAAAGGAAAAGTGTTCCTGATGAAGTAGATAGGCTTTTAGCTATGTTTGAGGAAATTATATATCGTCTCTTTTGTTGAAGGGCAGTGTGTAAGGAATATAAGAGTGGAGAGATTGGACTAGGGAAAGAATGTGTCTTTAAAATAGCTCAAATCTATAAATTGGATTTAGGGAAATAGACCATGATTTGGGACACCATAATATGAGGAGACGTTTACAAACCACCACAGTGATAGACGTTTACTTCCTGTGTAAATAGCCATCACACTTGATTTGACCTTCTTGCTTCTTTAGAGATAACCCTGCAGAGCTCTCAGTAATTCTCCTTTGCCCAGGCAACTCCTCATTACTCTTCATAAGCATCCAGGACCAGTGGGTGGCATAGAGAGCAGTCTTTGATTTTAAAGAGGTAGCCAACTTTGTCTTAATTCGTGCTTTCTGGTACTATTGAAAGTCAGCAATATTTTTTAAATTGTTCATCTTTCTTGCCTCATAACTATGTTTATTTCTGGGGACTGATGATTGCCAGGCAAGCTTCCTGTTTAAGGCACCCCTATTTCAGGTGTTGCAAAATGATCTTTGATCTTGTTCAGAACTCAGCAGCTACACGTGGAATTCTTTCCTGGCTTCTCAGCTAATCTTTTCTTCCATCTCTGGTTTGGCTGCGGGATTGTGCTTGCATTTTCTTCAGAGGAATTATCTTTAAGTGACGGCATTGAATAGAAGTGAGTGAATGTTCTTACATAATTGTTCTGAGGATGTGCCTACAGAGAGGAGAGCGGAGACAACTACTTAGGTCATCCAGGCACCCCAACACTTTCTATTTTGTATTGGTGTGGCCTGAATGTTTGGTGTTCTCCTCTGTCCCTGGTAGCAGCTACACTCATATGCTATTTCAAACTCCTCAGTATGTCTTTTCACAAACCTATCCAGGAACTCCTGCTCAAGTACACGAAGGGCACCAGAATAGAACAGAAACCAATACCATGTCAGACCAAAAAAGCCCAGTTATCCATAGTTTCTGCTTCCTAATATATAATTTGTATTCTTTACTACAATTATGTTTCAGAAATATAGAGCTTATCTTGACACTTCTCAGCTCAAAACCTTCAGTGGTTTCTCCTTGTGTTAGGAAGAAAATATGAATTCTTACCTCCTGGTAGGAAATTATAGGGTGACTATATAATTCATTGTCCTAGATGGGGCATCTTGAGAGTAAAAGGAATGCTATGAATAATTATGTTTGGGCAACAGGCACAAACTCAGACAATTCTGGACAAATGGGAGCAGATAGTTACCCTAACTAAAAGCTGTTTGCAAACTCACCCTCCATCCCCCTCAGTCACTCTGCTCCAATCACACTGGTCTCTTTCTTGTCCTTAAAAGTGCCAAGCTTCCCCCCTTGTGGCCTTTGCAGATGCTATCCACTTTATGTAAAATACTTTTCACCTAGCTCCTGGCATGGCTGGCTCCGCATCCATTAGGTCTCAGGTTATAAATCACCACCTCAGAGACGCTGTCTCTGGTCATCCACTCTTGTGACAATCCTCACTCCATTATGCTCTATCACATGATATTGTGTATTTTTCTTACAACACTGATTGCAGTCAGAAACTCTGTTTGTCTGTACCTTGCCAGCTTCTCAGTCAACCAGCTCTCTCTGCTGCTCAGTCTACATGGAGTCTATATCGTCTTTTGTTACCCTTTAGGGTTTCACTCACACAGCGAGACTGACTCTTCTTGTCCCAATTCCAAACTCCTAGCGGATGGTACTGGTTGTCCCAGCTTGGTTCAGGTGACCTGCTCTGGTAGAGTCAACTATCATTAGAGGAGTGGGTCGAGTTATATAAGCATCCATGCTAAGAGCCCACATTTTTGGATAGGGACAATGAAGGGGGTGTGGGCAAAGGTGTGCGCTCTAAAAAGTGTCAAAACACATCTCCAGATGGTTTGCTTTCCTTTCTATATCTATGGTTTCCTAGGGTAGGACTCTGATATTATGTGCCCATTTCTCCTTTGCTCTTTTAATTTCTGGCAATGTATAGTTACACATAATATTCAGTTCTTTTGAATAGAGCAATTTGGAATTGTCTTCTCACTGATTTGTTCAGTTTTACTGAATTGAGTGGTTGTTTTTGGCATCATGTAGATAACAAACTCTGACTGAATCTAATGAATCATTGAATTGATCAAAACATGTGGGCCACACCAATATTCTGAACCTGACCCATGACATTAGGCCAAGGGATTTATTCTGACATGAGCTGCTTTTCTTTGGAAATTAGAGGGTTTATTCATTCTTGATTGTATGTGTTTATTTTGTTTGCATTGCGGATTAAAATCAGATGCACATTATGATTCTACTGATTTAGTAGTTCAATAAAACAGTTTTCTCCCCTTTGGCACAAAACCCTAATTAAACATGTACTCTCTGCTCTGAGTTAGGAGGTTCAAGTTCTAGACTGAGTCCTGCCACTAACTAATGGTATGGTAGTGGGAAAGCCCTCTAGCCTGTCAAATTGGCCTTCCTCAGGTTTGAAAGGAAATAATTGACGAAGGTTATTTCTGAGTTGCCCTCAGCCCTAAAATTCTGAGATGCTGTAACTTCCTGAAAAGGGATCATATTATCTTTTGGCTAGCAATTAGTTTTGGAAAAGCCTCTGGATAAAATACTTACTTTTAAGATAAACTCTTTAGGAAAAGTTTGTGGGGGAAAAAGTTTATTATATTTCAAAGAATTAAACATCATAAGAGGACCTACCCAGGTCCAGAAGTCGACGAGTCTTTCAGAATCTGTTTTCTCTGTAGGAATGGAATTCAGTGTCATCTTGCTGCATTTTGTCTGGGGGTAAAGACAAAGAGGCGAAGTGGCCGAAATGGCTGCTGACCTGATTCTTGTTCAGAACACTCAGTTAGAGGACAGTGCCAAGGTGCAGACCAAAGTAAGAGTCATTATTTCTCATAGCAGATTCATGAGAGTGAAGTAGAGAAAGCTTTCTGCTTTGTAAAGGTGCCACTTCACAGTCATATAACATATGGCTCATCACAGAATAAGGGCAATTAAAATGGTCATTGAATGACAAAGGCCAGAAACTGCCATGATGTCATCTCAAGGAGCATGAGGGACACCCTGACCCACTTCCTTCCCTGCCTGGCATTTCCAGTAATGAGAATGAGGACTCTTCGCGAGTTGCTGAGCGACTTCCCTGTGAGCCTCTCAAAGAGGGTTCACAGCATCTGCTCACCACACACTAATGACTTGAGCAGTACTGCTCCTGGCGTAGTCCCTCCCAGGAGAGACCTGACTGCACAGTGCTTCTTTCTGAAAGACTTCTGGCAGCTCTTAGCAATTCGCAGATGTCTAATAAATACATCTTGGTGAAATGATAGTTATTAGGACAACTGCTGGCAGCTCAGTTCGTGTGTTTTTGGGTATCCAGATCTTCCTGGTGTATTTAAAGTATTGCTTTGGTTGCCTTTAGTTTTCAATGATCTCTAATAATGGAAGGAAGTGGTTAATTTAAAACAGCAGAGTTTTCAAGAATAATCTTGGCATTGGTGCAAATTTTGATAGCGATTTTAACAAGTATCTGCCTGATACTCTATCAGTTCAGATCAAGACTTACCACACCAAAAAGAAACTGCGAAAAGTAGGATGCTTACCATTGCCCCTGAAAGTTTCCCAAATCAGAATGCTTTCATGCTTTAAATTCATTGCTGAGAATATAGAGAATCACATCACAGAGAGGCAAAGTGCTGGTCTAAAGCATGACTAGCTTATCTCTATCAGAGTCTCTGTACCTTTCTAGTCCCTTTCAATTCAATAAACATTCATTGAGTACTTACTGTATATGAGGCATGGAACGTAAAGGGACACACCTTGCTCTCACAGAGCTGACAGTCTAGTGAAGCACACATGCACCCAAAGAAATAACTAAAAGGCACTGTGACGAGGTTACACAGAACTTCAGAGCAGAGACAAGAGTGCAAGGTAAGGACGTCAAGGAGAGTTACAGAGAAGATGCAACGTTTGAGCTGAGTTTGAAGGCTCATTAAAAATCTTTCAGGCAGACGAGGAGAGAGGAGGGCAGTTTCTATGCTGAGGGAACACCATGAACATAGACATGGAGGTGTGCAAGCCAACA
This sequence comes from Leucopleurus acutus, assembly GCF_964270905.1. NCBI lineage: Eukaryota > Metazoa > Chordata > Mammalia > Artiodactyla > Delphinidae > Leucopleurus > Leucopleurus acutus. The sequence goes on along the minus strand of NC_139145.1, from coordinate 55,083,554 downwards.
ACTAATTAAAGAACAGAGAATAATCCGATGTGAATTAAAACAAGTATCGCGTGAGTAGAATGAATATTATTGAAAATCTCTAAGCAACTGAGTAAATCTCGTGCCAGACATGAATACCTATCCTCAAAGAACTTACAGACTAGTTTAATAAGCACAACAGGCATATAAGAGAGAGTTAAGAACTCAAGATAACAGATGGTAACAGATAGTGTTTATGAGACATAAAAACATTAAATGCTACAGATATTCTGAGGACAGAGAGGTTCAGGACCCCCAGAGATTCAGGGGTCACTGGAGGGCATCTGTGGAGGCAGAGGGGAGTGGGAGTTCCAGCTGAAAACTAGAATGCAAGGCAGGATTCCAAGGAGGTTTTCATAATATCCCTCTTCCATTTTATAGGCTTTCAAGTTGTGATCATCTTACTCACCTGAGACCACAACTATTAATTTACACAGCATTATTGTGTCCCTCTTCCACACACACATGCAAACCCAGTTTCATATATATATATATATATATATATATATATATATATATATAATATGTTTTATCTTCCCTATGAATTGACCCTTTTGTCATTATATACTAACCTTCCTCATTTGTTTGAATTTTAGACTTAAAGTCTATTTTGGCTAGTATAATCATGGCCACCCCTGCTCTCTTAAGGTTACCCTTTGCATCGAATACGTTTTTTGCATTCTTTGTGTGCCCTTAGGTCTAAAGTGAGACTTTTGTAAACAGCATACAGTTGGAACCTTTTTTTGTTTTTGTTTGTATAATCGATGCAGCCACTCTGTGTTTTCTGATTGGGAAATTAAAACCATTCACACGTAAAGTAATTACTGCTAGGCAAGGAGTTACTGTTGCCATTTTGTTTATTGTTTTCTGTCTAATAACCTTTTTGCCCTTTTTTCCATTCTTGCTGTCTTTGTGTTTTATTGATTTATTTTTAGTGTCATGTTTTAATTCTTTCTCATGACCTTTTATGTATCTTCTATAGGTATTTTCTTTGTGGTTACCATGAGGCTCGCCTAAAACATCTTATAGTTACAGCAATTTATTTTAAGCTAATAATAACTTCAGTAGCATACAGAAACTCTGCTGTTTTTCCTTCCCCTCCCTAATTTATGTTATTGATATCACAAATAACATTTTTATATTTTGTATTCTTTTAACATATTTTTATAATTATAGTTAGTTTTTTATACTTTTTTTTCAACTTCTATCTTAGATGCTAGAATTAAAAGTGGTTTTCCCACCTCCATTACTGTAGTACATTATTTTGTGTTTGTCTGTATATTTCCATTTATATTTGAGCTTTATTCTTTCATATGCTTCTGTGTTGCTTTCTCTAGCATCCTTGAAGGAATTCCTGTAGCCTTTTGTATAAGGCAAATCTAATAGTGATAAATTCACTCAGCTTTTTATCTGGGAAAGTCTTTCATTTTTTTTTTTTTTCAATTTTGAAAGACAGTTTTGCCAGATACAGTATCCTTGGTTGACAGTCCTTTTCTTTCAGCACTTTTAATATATCATCCCATTCCCTTCTGGCCTGCAAGGTTTCTGCTGAAACATCTATTGATAGTCTTATGGGGCTCTTTTGTGATGCTGCTTTCATAATTCTCGCTTTCACTTTTGACAATTTGATTATAATATGTCTCTAAGTAGACTTCTTTGGGGACATTCTAGTTGTATTTTTTTGGGTTTCTTGAATCTGACTGTTCGTTTCCTTCCCCAGATTTGGGAAGTTTTCAGCTATTTCTTCAAATAATTTTTTTCCTGTTTCTCTGTTCTCCACGTGTAATTCTCATAATGCATATATTAGTCTTTTTAATGGTGTCCCGTAAGTCCCTTAGGGTTTCTCATTCCTTTTCATTGTTTTTTTTTTCTTTTTTTTCTTTTTTTTGTTCCTCTAGTGGATAATATAAATGACCTGTCTGAGTTTGTTGAGTCTTTCTTTTGGTTGATCAATTCTTTTGTTGAACCCCTCTAGTGAATTTTTCAACTCAGTTATTGTATTCTCGGCCCCAATATTTCTGTATTTTTTAAGTACATTTCTCTTTGTTGATATTCTCATTTTGTTCGTGTATTGTTTTTCTGAGCTCACTGAGCATCTCTGTAGTTACTTTGAAATTATTTGTCAGATAATTCATATACTGCCATTTCTTTAGGGCTGCTTTCTGGAGATTTATTTTATTCCTTTGACTGTGTCATGTTTTCCTATTTCTTCATATGCTTCTTAACATTTTGTTGGGGTCCACACTTTTGAAAAAACAGCCACCTCTCAAAGTCATTACCGACTGGCTTTTTATAGGGAAAGACCTTCACCATTCAGCCTGGCTAGAGATTTTGAGGACCTGCAAACCTTTTCTGTTGATATATTTTCTCTAGATTCGTGTATGTTAATTCTCAGAGAGATTTGCCAGTTTCTTTTTTGAGGAGCTCATAATTTCTTGTTCTCTGTGGTGTCTGTCTGTGGTATTGCATTTTCCCTGGAGGTCTCTTTTTTCCCCAGCTCTCTTTTTTCTCAGTGGCCCCCATGATTCATGATTATGCCAGGCCCCATCAGTGTTCTAACAGGTGAGAAAGAAACCTGTCTGTCTGTAGCCTCCTGAAAACCCAGAACACTGGATGCAGCCTCCGTGCTTTTTTTTTTTTTTTTTTTTTAAAACCTCAGGAAGAGTCCACTGGTCTCTATCTGTATCATCCTCTGATATTCCATGGGTTTCTTGCAGCAGCACCAGGGGTCTTTTGGAGTAGCCATAAGGTGTCCTGCTCTGTTTTGTTCTCAGAAGCCTCCAGGCAACCAGAGTATACCCGGTCAAGTCAGCACTCCAAAACAGGTGAGATAAAAGCCAGTCCTTTGGGAAATCCTCTGAAAAGCTGGAATGTTGGGTGTATGTTTCAACGCTTTCCCTCCCCAGGGAAAAGCTGGGAGTTGGAGGTTTTTCCCATCTTATTCCACATTTAGCCATGGATACGAAGTGTGGTGAGTGAGGGTGTTCTAGTCAAAAGTTTCTCCCCTGTCTTCTGCAGCCCCCAATCTGGCATCTTTTCCTGTCAGTGTTTAGATTTAGGTAAGATACAGACTAGTCCTTCAGGAACCCCCCCTGAAAAGCCAGACCATTGCACGTATGTTTCAGTCTTCTCTTCCCCTCCCTGGAGAGAACCAAAGATCTGGGTTTTTGTTTGTTTGTTTTCAATTATGCTGGCAGATCTGGGTGGGGTGTCTGTGGTGAGTGGGTACCACAGATTTTCCTCCTGGCTACAGTAAGGCTGGTTTCACACTCACCTTGGGTACAGGAGCCTCTTAGCTATTCTCTGCACTTCTCACAAAAGGAATTGTTCTCTGAATGGTTAATTGAATTGATGTCTCTGTAGGGGAAAAGGTGGGTCTGGGACTTCCTGTTTCACCATCTTGCTTTTGTCCACCTGTCCATCTTATCTTAAATCCCTGGCATTGTGGATTCATAAGGGCTTGGACTATGTGAGACTTATTTCTGTATCCTATGGGTGCTGCATAGTGAGTGTTCATCAAATGTTCAATGAAGGGATATAAATGTGAATCAAGCTAGACATAAAATGGTTGAGTACAAACCCTTGGCATCCTTTTCTTATTTGGATAACATGAGGCTTTGTTTGGATAAGTATTTAAGGTGACATTTGCCATTGTTATGCTATTTTTTCCAAGTTCATCCATAACTGAAAGAAAAATGTGTTGAACTTTCCAGGTTGGTTTAAGAACAACTCAATGAGGTTTCTTTTTAAAAAATACTCACATTATTAACTCTCTTTACAGAGCTAGGATCACAGGCTTATTGGGCCAGCAACATAGAGAGCATCCTGCCAACTCCTCCCACCCTTAATTTTACAAATGAGCAGACCAAGTCCTGGGGATTTTAAAGGCTGTTCAGAAATCTCCCTGCTAATTGGAGAGGGAGCAGTTACTAGGACTTAGGCCACCTTGAGTGTGGCTGTTTCTAATGTACCAAAACCATGTCTCAATTCTGGAATAATTAAGACGTGTCAGAAATGCCTTAAATTGGTTGAGTACAACATGCACTTCAAAGGTGAACTTAGTATTCAGAGATCATTCTTTCAGATCTCCAGCTGTTACAGAACAAGCTGCCTAAAACTCCAACATCAACAGATGTCTGCTGACACTTACTACTAATAATTGAAATAGTAAAGACAGTATTACAATTAGTCTACAAGAACAACAACAGAAAAACCCCACTGTTTTTATACTTGCTTTTTTTTAATAGGTATTAATGCATCTGTGTAGCACCTTGAGTGAATATTCTGATTGAGGAAATTAAGGAAAAAACCTTCAAGGTAGAGTATGTGTTGGAGATAATAATTTAAACTGTTTAAAAATCATTACCTAGATAGTACATTTGGGTCAGTGATTGGGGGGAAAATATATTCTGAGTGCAAAAAAATAAAACAAAAATGATCTGAGTAGGCTGCTTGTTTACATGAAAAGGTTAGATGAGAGCCCTGGTACTAGGGGGCTAGTATGATATAAATGTTATAAATGATATAAAGATTAAATGACTGAGCACTTTCAGTTTTTTCCCTTTAATTTTTCAGCACAATTTGACACAAAGTAGTTCATCACTGATTTTGACCGAGGTTAATTTACTGGCCTAGTCAAAAGCCTTCATTCATTCCAAAAATATTTATTGAACTCTATTATTTTCTACTTACATATTAGAAAGGTAAACACATGATCTGATCTGTATGGACATTTTATTTTAAAACATAAAAAAAGTAGCATCAAATATTTTGCTTACATCATCTCACATAAGTCTTAAAAGGAATCTTATAAGGAATGTTCTATTATTATCCTTTGTTATTGATGAGAGACTTAAGAATAAATTAAGTAACTTGTGCACGGTCAGAAAATTAGTATTTTGAGAGTAGGAATGAAATCTAGGAGTTTCAATCCAGAATATGTTTTCTTAACCACTATAAAATATCGACTCTCATAGGTAGAGCTACAGAGCAGACTGTGGCTCTTAAAATTGGAACAGGGAAGTTGTTCACAGGCTCTTTTTGGAATCCAATGAAATAAAACCTTTGCATCTTAACCAAGGGAAAAAAATTATAATGCACATACATGTGGATTTGGAATATATTTCAGTGTTTTCCTGACCTTTTGAATAGCATTCACAGACCTTGCATGGGATGAGAACCTTAGGTTCAAGGTTAAGGCTACCTGAGGGAGAATGTCATTTCTGAGATCATTATTTCAATGTCTGTGTTCTTATACATGAGGAAATAGAGGCACCACAAACTTTAACATCTCTTGCAGGGTCACCTGGGAAGACTGTAACTAGTGCCCTCCTCTCTACTACATGGCCATCCTTCCTTCACCTAATTCAACGGGAAACTCTCTTCCTAATAGATAGATTAGAACAGATAGATTAGGACAAGTTTAAATGGATTCAGGCAAATATACTATCAACAGGAAGTCCCAAATGAATTATTTTGGAATAAGAATGAAAAGGTATTATGGGAAAATAATAACTGTTCAGTTCTCTTTAAGAACTAAGGAAATGGAGTGTGTTTAGGGATGCCATCTGAGATGTTTAGGCTCTTTGAAACAGGAAGCTAAGATATTAAAAACATTTGACATTCATGTATTCCTCTTATTTTTTATTATTAGTTATTTATTTTATACATATTAGTGTATATATGTCAATCCCAATCTCCCAATTCATCCCACCATTCTCTTATTTGTTTTTAAACACTATAAAAAACCCAACAAAGTTTGAAATCAATGGCAATATAAATATTTATAATAATCCTTGTTGCTCTAGTTCAATTACAAATAACACTGGACTCAATGGAGTCCCACTTTTCCCACTTCAGTCTCGGAGAAGATGAATATTTCTATTTTTTAAACATTGTGCAACCCTGAAAATAATCAACAAGTCCATTGTTCAAAAAGGAGCTTAAAGAGAAATTCTCTCTCTTTTTCTCTAAATTAAATAATCTATTTAAGTCTATTATTTATTGTGACATTTAGGAACTTTTGAGCACCTTGAAAGAAAATCTGTAAATTCTGACGTTAACACACAGAAAAATCAATTTGATGAATGCAGGGTTTGGATTAATTTTATTTTAGGGTGAAAATATACTTGAAATATGGGTTGTGAGTTTTATTAATCTTTTTATCCTTGGGGCCCAAATGCTGATACTTCTCCATTAGGCGCTTGAGAAGTTACAGTGATGGACAATCTATCAGTCAGCCTCAGGCCATAGACCTTTCCAACAGCCTAGTGGTCCAGTGATCAATATGATATGACCTAGTGAAATCTCTTGCCGATGTTGTCATCACATTGTAGCTTGCAAAGAATACAAATCTAGCTGGTCTGATTTGCTGATATTTATTTGTCCTCGGGTTTGCTTTTCTTAGAGGATTTCTTTCCCCCCCAATGCCCAATAAATTATTAAAATGTACACACATAACATAGCAAAAAATTATGATATTGTGTTTGAAATCATTAAAAAAACCCAGCTGTGTGAACAAGGGCATATAACTTAGATCCGTCTGAGTCTCTATTTCCATTTCTCTCTCTCTCTCTCTCTCTCTCTCTCTCTCTCTCTCTCTCTAAATCTAAGAATAAGACTTACTAGCCTAAAGTTATTACAAACATTAAATGTGCTAAAGCATATAAAACACTTAGTGCTTAACACCTAAATGGTGTTCAATCAGTGTTAACTATCATATTGTTGTTAACATTTATAAAATTTCAAAAATATTTAAATGCCTTGAAGAGGACTCTTTCAGATGAGATAGAAAAAAGTAATGTGTGAGATACAAAGGATTCTTGACTTCAAATGAAAACATTGGGGTTCTTGCCTCAGCATGATCATTGGTTAGTGGGACACATGCTCCCAAACTATAAATTGGAGGAGATATGCTAGATCTACTTATTCAAAAATATTTGTGGAGCCCATGGAGCTTCCATTGTGGTGGGAGAGACAGGGGACAATATGTTTAAAAATACATAAATAAGGTAACTTTATACTACAAGGTGATAGCTACTGTAAAGTAAGAAAATGGGTTAGAGAGCAAATAAGGGGAGAAAGGATCTCCATTAGACATGGTGGGCAGGGAACGTCTTTGAGAAGGTGACGTTCACATCAGTTCCTTAATGGTGAAAATAGTCTAGCCATGCAAAGCTCTAGGGAAAGAGCATGCCAGGCAGAGGGAACAGTGATTTAGGAAAAAACTTGCCCTGCTCAAGAAACAATAAAGATCAATGTAACTGGAATATGGTTAGGGCAGAAGAGAAAGTCAAGGGTGAAGTTAGGAACATAGGGTTCTTTCAGTGATCCCTAAGCTCTTTTCCGGATGTAATTTTTGAAGTTTCTAAGACTGGACAGTAATCCCTGATTTTTTCATAGCTTAGAAGGAAATGAGATGGCATATTCACTAATAGGTATGCATCCTGGGCTTATTCACAGAAAAGATTTCTTAATTCCTTCATGTTCCATGAATAACAGAGACGGGAAAATGTTCAGTATTCTGGAAACTTTTTTTTTTGTATTATGCTAAATTTTAATTATTAAAATGCTCACATATTTCTATTATCATAAAGACAAAGAAGAGGACTGTGTCCTAGACTTGTTAGAGCCAAAGGGAAGCACAGAACCAGAGTAATTCTATACTTTCTACAGAATGAAAATATATTCCTTTCAAATAAATTAAAAGTAAAAACACCTCATAATATGTCTTGCTGCTTTTATAAGAGGAGATTAATCTAGTGATGCCTGTAGATACAGCAATAACTTGTTAATGAGATATTGATTTCTAAAATTAAAATCTTACTAGTATAATATTTGCAATCTAAATTAATGCTTCATTAATCTAATTAATAGAATAACAATAACTAGAACGTTTAGAGATTGTAATTAATCATAATCACATAGTATTCCTTTACCAATCCATAGGTGTAATGTGATCTTTTGGAAATCAGATAATTTTTACATGTAAGTAAAGTAAGCTAATATGCTATTTTATTTTATGGGGCGCTAATGTTGCAATATAATTCAATGTCTAGGGTAGTATAAAGATGTTTGACTGTATTTGGGAGAAATGAATTTTGACACTCCACCCCTTTTCTTTCCCATCTCTCTCTCCCTCTCCACCCGCCCCCAACTTTGCACTACATGGTCCTTACAAATCACTTTCTCTCTCTGGATAGACCATTTGAGAAATAGAGTTGACCTAAAAGACTTCTAAGATCTCTTATATTTCTAAAAATGTTCGTTTGGGACAGTGGCATTCCTTAGGAGGAAGGTGAGCTCAGACACTCCCACTGTTTCTTTTAACAGCTCTATGCTGATGGCCCCAAATCTGTATCTCTGATTCTCTCCTGACATTCAGCCTTTTTACCCAACAATTAACTGGACGTTTCAACTTAGATGTGTTGCAGGTGCCTAAACTGCTGCTTAAGTAAAGCTGAACTCTTCATCTTCCCCATTGCATTCACTCCTTTTGAGCTCCCTCTTTGAGTCAGTAGTACCAACAACCGCACAGTCATTCAAGTCAGACTATCTGGTCATTATAACCCGCGGTTAATTTGTCACCCAGTCTTACAGATTACAGCTCCCAGATGTCTCTCTAGACCACCCATAGTTCCCATCCTCATGCCCTACGTTAGGCTGCGGCATAATCTTCTCTGAGCCGGACGTCTAAGAGCCATTTGACTGCTCTCGCTGCCCTCTGTTACGGCTCTCCTACATTCCTTTCTCTTCACTGCCTCCAAAGCAATCTCTTTGAAAGGTGAAATCAATGATGTTGCTTCTCACTCTGCCAAGGACCCAAATATTATACATGTCCTTCAAGGCACCACATCTTGGTCCCTGTACTGGTTGAGCTTTATGGTTTGCCACTTTCTTCTTCGCTGCTGTGATTCATCCACCCCTGTCTTTGATCCGCGGCTTTGCATATCATGCCTATTCTTTTGATTTTGAATATCATGATATTCTTTGACTATCATGGCTATTCTTTTGCCTTATCCTTTTCAACAAGTTCTTCTTTTGCGTGGCCTTACTACAACTTAACTTTAAAATTAGGTAAATTATATCCCATTTTAAACCCTCCAGTGGCTTCCCATTGCAATTAGAATAAAATATATACTCCTTTATTTTATAGGATAAAATCCATACTGCTATAAAAATCTGCATGATCTGTCCCCAGCTTCGTTCTATGTTCTCAGGGTTGCCAAAGTCCTTACCTTTACAGAAAGATTCTTATCCAAGATCTTTACTTGATTGGCTCCTTTACTCAGTTGAAGTTGAAATTACCTCTCCACCACTAGTCAATCTCTTCATTGGCTTAAAAGTGTTGATCACTATCTGAACTTACTTTATCTTTTATTTTCTCACTGTTTATTACTTTTCTCTCCAACTAAATTGTAAGCTTTCTGAGAGGACTTATCTGTCTTGTTCAGTATAATTCCTTAGTTTCAGGCATGTAATAGGTACTGAAAAAATATTTGTTAAGTAGTTAATGAAACCTACCACTTACACTTCACATCCTGGAGGAAGACTTCCTCGATTTCCTGGACCAAAAACATTATTCAATATGTTCCTAAAATACTATATCTGTGTTTATCTATCTTTTGATATAATAAACCACAACTATAATTTCAATGGCTTTATTAAGGTGTAGTTAATTGATATACAGAGAACTACACATATTTATGTGTACAACTTGACAAGTTTGGACATACGCAAACATCTGTGATACTATCACCACAATCAAGGTAACAGACACCTCCCAGTGTTTCCTTGTGTGTCCCTTTTTTTTGGTTGGGATTTTTTTGTTGTTCTTATTTGTTGTGGTATTGTTGTTTTTGGATGTTGTTTTGTAAGGGTACTTAACATGAGATCTACTCTCTTAATTTTGAAGTGTACAATACCATAGGGTTAACTATTATGTACAGCAGATCACTAGAATTTATTTATCCATCATAAGTGAAACTTTGCATCCATTGAATAACAGCTCCCCATTCCCCACACATCCGAGACCCTGGAAACCACTGTTGTATTTTCTGCTTCTCTGTCTGAGTATTTTAGCAATCATGCAGCATACGTCCTTCTGTAACTGGCTTATTTCACTTAGTCTAATGTCCTCCAGGTTCATCCATGTTGTCAGAATTTCCTTATCTTTTAAGGCTGAATAATATTCCATTACATCACACACAGACACACACACACATTTTAAAAATATCACATTTTAAAAATTCTTCTATTGATAGACACTTGGGTTCTTCCCATATCCTGGCCATTGTAAATACTACTGCAATGAGCAGATATCTCTTTGAGATCTTAATTTCAATTCTTTTGGATTTACACTCAGAAGGTGGAATGCTGAATCATAATGTAAGTCAACTTTTAATTTTTTGAGGAACCTCCTTACTCTTTGCAGCACTGTTTTACGTTCCCACCAGTAGTGCACACGGGTTCCAATTTCTCCACAACCTTGCCAACACTTGTCTTTAGGTTTTTAATAATAGCCACCCTAACAGATGTGAAGTGATATTTCATTTTGGTTTTGATTTAGACACATATGTGATGGAATGTGGAGATACAATATTCTATCTATTAGAAGTTTTGGAAGAAAACAATGAAAATAATAGGAAATATTAAGATTAAGGAGATGTTGGTTAGCAGAGGCAAATGTATGTATCTAATGTATGTAGAGAGGCAGAACATTTGAGAGTATGAGATCCAGCCCTAATTTCCTTTTCTTCTTGTCAGCTTTCTACTTCCAGTAATGTTTTGTTGGATGGTGGTTCCTGTCTGGTGGTCTTTGTATGAGGTCTTATTCCTTATAATACACCTCTTTTCATAGAGTATCTGAGTAAGCCTCTGTTCTTTGCAGTGAATCAGGCTTTAGCCAAATGAAAGATTTGGTGTGTTCAAGTGGTTCTGGGTGATAGAAAGAGAAACAGGACTTGAATTCATCAATGTGCTAATTAATTCCCTGCTTTGGAAGTTAATGTTTAGTAGCTGACATTTGTTTTCTCTTTAATATTTGTAGAGGACATCTAAGGATATCTTTGCTATTTCAATACCTTACCACTGAAACAACTGGGTTCAGATATTACTGGCTTTTGTGAGTTCGCAGCTCATCCAGCTGAGTTGAATATATCTACCTTCCTCCAGTTTGGTACCATGGTTGTCTCTCAGAAAGCACTGGCTGCACCACCCTCCTGCTCTGGATCCCTCCACTTTGAACTCTGTTTCCCACTGAGTTAATAGTTTGTGACTTTCTATGAGCTGTTTTTCTGCTAACTGCTATCCAGTCTTCCCACAGCACCAGGTTATTCATAGCCCAGAGTAATATTTTCCTTAGAAACGTGGAGGAGGCTTTTTGTAGGCATCCCATGATTTTTGCAGGCAAATGTTCGTTCTTGATTGATTGGCGGTCGGCTTTCTTAGCATGGGCAACAATGATTAGTATTAGGTAGTCCTACCCAGCATTAGGTAGGAAAACCTAGGCAAGAGAGGGAGAAAGTGAATCACTCAACATCAAGTCGAACCAGAATTAGAAACTTTCTTCCAACTTGGTACTCTTAAACTACCTTCCCAAATCCATACTTTATCCATATACTGGTTAAATCCTGGGCCTATGAGGTCAGACGGCCTCAAAGCAACCCACATTTTGTCACTTACTAGCTATATTGACTTAGGAGAAATGATGTAGCCCCTTTATCCTTACTCTCCTCCTTTGTGGGAATGGCGATAATAAGCATTACTGTCTCATAGAGTTTTTGTGAGGATTAAATGAGATGATGTCTGTAAATCATTTGGCATGGTGCCTAGTACACATTAAGTGCTGAAACATATTTCCTCTTACTGCGGTAGCAGTGCACAGCATGACAAATGGTTTATTAAAGTTAAGTCAAATCAATTATTAATGTTTGGTGAAGTGCCTCTTCCCAGTGCTTTGACTTGTGTCTCAGGAAAATACAAAAGAAATACAAAACAGCCTTCAATTTCATGATGCTAATATAGCAGTCGGGTGGAAAAGGTTACCTGTGAAAAGTTGTTCATTTAACAAATACTAATGGAGTATTTCTCCTCTATGATGATACAAAGATTCCTACCCTAGTAGAGTTCACATTTTAGCTTGGGGATGCTGGTAGTTACCAATACTCTTAATAAAGAAGTTAGTTGTACAGTATGAGGGAATTCGATTTTAAAAAGAGTAGACAGGGCTTCCCTGGTGGCGCAGTGGTTGAGAGTCCGCCTGCCAGCGCAGGGGACACGGGTTCGAGCCCTGGTCTGGGAGGATCCCGCATGCCGCGGAGCAACTAGGCCCGTGAGCCACAACTACTGAGCCTGTGTGTCTGGAGCCTGTACCCCGCAACAAGAGAGGCCACGACAGTGAGAGGCCCCCGCTTGCCGCAACTAGAGAAAGCCCTCGCACAGAAACGAAGACCCAACACAGCCAAAAATAAATAAATAAACTTATTAAAAAAAAAAAGAGTAGACTGAATGATGCAACTTGAAATAGGGAAGTCAGGTAGGCCTCCGTGGGAAGATGGTGTTTGAGAAACACTTGAGTTTAGTGAAGTAGTCAGACCATCATAGAATCAGAGGCTCATTGTTTGGTGGAACACACAATCTGCTTACTGTGGACCCTGGAAGGACTCAAGTAAGTGAAGACTCAGAGGCGAATAGGGAAAAGACACTTCAGGTGGGAGAGAATAACAGGGTACAGTTCTTGGTTTATACGTTCGTTAAACCCTGAGTGGTTATTGAGTATCAGCTAATAGAGAAAGTTTTAATGAAGGACAAGTATTCAGAACAAAATTTGATAATGTGGCTTATAGGACACTCTATCTTCTTCCCCTTTCCACATCTGTAACAAAAATTATTAATACTAGATTATATCAAGCCTATAAACAGCCCCAGAATCTCTTTCAATATATCACTTCAGAAAGCTAAATCAGTGTATCATAGTTGACTTATGGGATGAGGTCTGTTTTCAAGCTCAGTGCTATGATCTTGCAAGACTTCATTCACATTTAGGACAGATCTGAAATCAAGAACCTTCTGGCATTCATTTTTATCCTTCTTTCCTTAACATTTATTCCTGTTTTATTTCCCAAATCCTCTCCTATCAACCACTAACCAAAGCAATGGTAGATAATGAGATATTTTTGTTCAGTGCAAATTAGAGCCTTGTACATAAATGTAGTGAGTGGCTGCCTACATAATGTGATGGAGGATACCCACATCAAATGATCTGTATCATGGGTTTTTATGATAACCAACAATTCCACAATTACAGTTCTATTTATTTGTGTTGACACATTTTAACATGGTTCAGTGCTGCATGGTTTGACATTCTGTCTATTAATATACCTGAACTTATAATATTGTGCTTTCTATACATATGCTCCAAACCTAGAAACTTCTTCTGGTTCCTAAAGCAATGATGTTGAGACTACTGGTACCTTATGAGCTGATTTTTCTCTTGTCCACAGTGACTTCTTTCATCCCCATTCTACTGAGTTAAAAGGCAAGCAGCTCAACTCCTGTACTGCCTAAGTGGCATGTTAAATTACAAGTGTTCCCACACTCTGTAAAAAATTGTTTAGGACAGAAAATGTAGGCCTGTATTATTGATTCAGCAGCTTGGGTTTTTTAAGCAAGATATAAAAAATCAGAAGGAAATCAAAGCCAATTGCTTTGGAAAGGAAAAAAAAATAGAGTTGCCTCATCATTGCAGAACATTTTGAAGGAATTGTAAAAGCTTTTTCTAGGCTCAGATAAGGCATTTGGTTCAAGAGAATAAATATGTTTACCACCAAAAAGCAAATTTCATTAACTGAACATCAAATTTGTGGAGGGCAACCAAGTCTCTACTGAAGCTGTCGTGCTGCTTCCTGAAAGTTGAACAATGGTATTCTGAAAGTAGATGCTTATAGACCATAAGCCACGTGGCCTCTCTATGTGGCAACAAGCTCAGAAGTCATGCTTTGTAGGAGCTGAGGTGTGGTGGAGAGCAGTGCTTTGAAAAGCATTTTGGAAGAGCCTGCACAATTCCACTTGTATCAAGTCTACCTGGCAAGGCCACTGGAGACTTAATCATATCTTAGTGGTAGCTGTGGTACTCCCGTGTTCAGTGTGTGCATAACTACAATATGAACTGAACTAAAATAATACACACACAAATACACATGCGGGTTGAAAGGGAGGGAGGGAAGGAGAGGGGAGGATTCTATAGGCAGAACACAAAACAGAGGAGTAATGGTTACATTTAAGAGAAATCTGAAAAACAGGAAGTCTGTGATGGCGAAGCAGAAAAATGAGTTTTAAGACTAACTTACATGGGTATGAGAATGTGAGTGTGTATGCATAAGTGAGTCTGTGGATTTCCAACCTACAACTGGTACTTAGGAGGATGTTTGGTTGATGTCCTAGGCTCTGGAGGAAAGGCCTCCAGTTCAGTGGAGTGCTCATTATATTGGGAATTAAAAGACTGAACCCTGCCCTACTTTTCTGCCATCATCAGGTGGTACTATCTTGGGCCGTGGCCTTTTTTACCCTGAGTCTCAGCTTCACTGTTAGTGAACTGAGAACTTACGGTTTTCGCTATCCTCTGTAGCTCTCAGTAGGCCCTAATTCAAAACCATGTGCATGTACATATTTATATACTCAGGCACTTAAGGAGACGTGAGTGTCCTAGCAAAAGGCCTTTCTAGCATTTTCTCATGTAATTCTCACAACCACCCTTTGGGTGAGATGCTATTATCATCCTCATTCTACAGGTTAGGAACCAAGCTTGGGTGGGCTCTGTTACCTTACTCGTGGTTAATCTGTTACCAGGGAGTGTAGACAAATCTTAAACCCAGGTTCCTAACATATGAGCAGTGCTTCTAACCACTACATATTTCTGCCCCTGCAGTATTTTATGCTGCTATAAAGATGATCATTCTTATATGGCCTACGCCTCTAAAATATTTTTCGCACTGCCTCGAGGTACATATATAATTGAGTATAGACTGGGCCTATGTAGCTATGGTGAGACAGATAACATACATATTCTGTACTGCTGGTTTGAATCTCTTAATTAACAGGAAGAGTCAGAAAATAATGGTCTTGCCATTCTGTTGTGGTAAGATTTGGGGTACGGAAGGTCTTTAATGATCAGGGAGGATTGATTTTTAATCATTAAGCCACATTACAAGCAACTGACTCTATCTGGATACACTGGACATGCCTCTAAACAAGAGTATTAAAAGAAAACCTCTCCTCTAAACAAGTATATTAAAAGAAAATATCTCCACTAGAAAATCTCTCTGCATACATGAACCCAACAATTTTTTTTTTTTTTTGTAATTACACTAGCAACACAAGAAAATTATGGATAAGGACTTAGAGGAAGAGCTTAGCACCTGAAGACAGGCTCTTCCAACATTGCTAATGAATTCTTCATCCTCAAAACTTTGATGTCACCATCATTGCATCTGGTCACCATCACCACCATTATCCTCATCCTCATGGTTGGCTCTTTCCACATTCTTTTTAGTATACTGCTCTTGATTTAGAACTGCTATTAGCTTAAATTCAACAGATGGTTATTAAGCACCAATTAAGTGCAGCTTAATAGGAAGCTCTAAAAGATAAGAAGAAGATAAGTTTCACAGGGATGTGGTATTGATCATAACCAATTGGCGACAGAAACCCAACTCTTACTGGCTGAAGCAAAAAAAGGGAATAACTGGCTCGTACACCTAGAAGATCCAGGAAAATAGTTTTAGGCCCTTCTGAATCTTTTGAGTGCAAAAACTTTGGTCTTGGTTCCTTCTCTTTCTTCTATCACTCAGCTCTGCTTCCCTAAGCTTCATTCTCTGGTAGTATCTTTCTATGTTGCGGGGAAGGGATCACCTGTAGCCTATACGATTACAACTCATGATCTTAAAGAGAGACTTTCCTCCAGTGCTTTTGCCTATGTCAACTCACCCTTGGGCTAATCTCTTTGCCGTAAGTATGGGGCACTGATTAACTACCACAGTCACGTGTTCCTTCCTATGGCTGGAAGTTGATCCAATACCTGTGGTTGAGAGCATTACTGAGAGTTCTCAAATAAAAGTTGGTTGGCCAGACAAACAGCATATGTCCACCACATATGCAGTTATTTATGAATAATTTACATATTTTCCCAAAGTGTTTGAAGAACGTGGAAATAATGGTGAAACTAAGTAAACTGTGGTAAAGAGAGAAGCATAAATCAAAGCACAAATATAAAAAAGAATAGGCTTATTTGCAGAAAACTAGGGGAATAGCAGTGGAAGCTGGAAAGGTGAAACAAAGCTATTCACAGTTTCACTTGTTGATTCAACTGGATGGATACTGTTAACTCTTCAGGAAGAAGTATTATCAAAATAATTTGAATCGGTCAAATAGTAAAAAGTCACACTTTCTCTTTTTAGTCAGCTAACTCACTTTGTTTCTTTAACTCTCCCTTTTCCCTCTGTTTCAATTATTTTTTTTGAACATACGTGAATATTTGCATGGAAATACTGATGATAGAAACTAGTTTAGGTCTCCTGTAAGCCGTAAGGAAGCACAAAACCTAAATAGTTCTTCATTAGGATCACAGTTATGATTGCAGTATTATCACAACTTTGCTCTTCTAATAGTAGCCGACCAATTACTGCAGAACTAATTTCCTCCTGGATGATGAGGGTGGTAGCTGTGGTTTGAGGTGATGAAGATCCACACGCTTGTGAGATCTGGAAAGCCAAGTGAGCAAAAAATAGTTCTGGTCCGGTCAGTCTCATTTAAAAATCAGCTTTAAAAGCCCTCGGCCTTAAACAAGTTGACTTTGTTAATGTTGTTATCTCCTTCTCAGAAACGTTGTTTCTCCTAATTTGAAACAAGTGCTTCCTTTAGGGCCAATTAAGCTGATGAAAGACATTTCGGAGGACCACACGGTTAACATGTTCAGTCTTACAGCAAAGCCAGGGATGGTGGTTACAATGAGTTAGAATTTGCACTTCCAGAAATAACTACTCTCTTTACTCTGGGAAGACACTGATTGGGTGAGAGAAAAAACAAAAACAAAAATTACTTCATTAATGTTTTTATTTTCTTTTAGCATATGCTCCTTCTCTACCAAAAAAAAAAAAAAAAAAAAAAAGGAAAAGAAAGAAATAGAAGATAGATTTATAGAGGGCATTTGTTTGTTGCAACACTGGCATCTGTTAATTTCTCCAGCCGAATAGTATTTGTTTCTCTCTTAAGAAATTTACCCCACTCTTAGAATAGTTTTTGTGATATTGACCTCACTCTAAGCTTTGGGATTGGGTCTTGACTTGCTTAAGGCACTCCAAGTGTCTCAGGCCATTGTGATTATATCAGGGATGGACACATGACCTAATTGGTGCCTATGAGCTCATAAGAAACTGAGGGTTCCAGGAAAATGAAAGTTTACTTCTTTAGAAGGAACTATGACAGCACTCCACTTGCTGGATCCAGACAGTATCTTTTCACCCTAAGGTATGATTGTATCTGTGAATGAAGCAGAAGAAGCAGAGTGACTAAATGCCAAGTCCAAGGAGGAAAAAGCCAAAAATACCAACTTGGTTCTGATCACAATGAGTCCTGAATCATTTTCTCCTGAAGAGGAACTACCCCTGAACTCACCAGATCCAGAGCCAGTAAATTTCCTTTCTTTATGTAGGTGGTTTAGACAGAGTTAAAGAGGTAGGAAGAGTACTGATATAGTTAAACCACAACAATCTGAAGAAGAAAGTGAAAAATGACCCACACCCCACTCACCCAGACATATCAATCATTCCAATGTTGATGAGATGTTAAGCTCTTCTGGATTTTTCCAGATGGATTAGAGAAAAAGTTAGATAATTACTTCTGTACTCTTGAGATAAAGGAGGACTTTTTAAGTATTCTACCAGGACTAGAAACTATAATGAAAAAGATCAATCTCACCTCATAAAAGCTTAAAGCCTTTATATGTAGAAAAATAGTAACAAAGTTAAAAGACATGACAAACTGGAAAAAAAATACATGAAACAGTAAATTGGATAAAGAATTAATGCTATTAATATATAAACAGCTTTCTCCAATTAGTAATTGAAAGTTGAATACCAATAAAAGGTAGGCATGGAAAAGAAATAGATAATTCACAGAAGAAGAAACTATATATACAATTGTATATATATATATATGTATATCTCCAAATATTCAGCTCTACTCCGGCTAGTTTGGGGACTTTGAGCAATGGATCTTACTTTTCTACTCTGCAGTCTTCTTATTGGTTAAAACAGGGATAATGTTATCTGCTTCACAGCATTTTTATAAAATCAAAATGAAGAAAGACCATGTACAATATTTTGTGAATATGAAGAATTAGATTTAGGAAATGGCCTCTAAATTTACTCATATGGTTGTCTTACCTCTGTCATTTTGCCTGTGGAAGAAGATTAATAACAAAAAAGTCCCTGTGATTCAGAAAGTTCATTTGCAACTTTGGAATGCTAAGTTATTGATCACAGTACCATACTCCATTTGGGTCAATGGATTCCATAACCAAAACAATTGAACTACAACTAAAGCAATAAGTTTAATGTGAAAGTTATTGATATATTGCTATAAAGTACTCATGGCCAAGGCTAGGGAGGAAAATAATTACTACTATCAAGAACCAAGTGAGAGAGTGGCATGGACATATATACACTACCAAATGTAAAACGGATGGCTAATGGGAAGCTGCTGCATGGCACAGGGAGATCAGCTTGATGCTTTGTGACCCCCTAGAGGGGTGGGATAGGGAGGGTGGGAGGGAGGGAGACGCAAGAGGGAGGAGATATGGGGATATATGTATACATATAGCTGATTCACTTTGTTGTATAGCAGAAACTAACACAACATTGTAAAGCAATTATACTCCAGTAAAGGTATAAACAAAAATAGAGGCAATTCTAGTTAGATGATATTTTAAATACCTTTTAAGCATTATCTCATTCAGTCTTTACAAAGACCCCAAAAGGGTAGTATACAACTCGTTTTTTGGAAACTGGGGCTCCCAGAGATTAAGTAACTTGCTCAGCTAATAAAGAAGAGAACCAAAATGTGAGTTCAGGCCAAATTCACATGCTCAAGCTACTCATTCTTTTACCTCTTATGTTATAGCCAGGTAGTCATTTTGAATTTGTTTAGAAATACTAGAATAATATCGGGATAATATACACAACATTTTTCTTTTATTTTCTCTACTTTACATATATATTGGTGCCCCAACCTCAGTTCAAGACTTGGATGTTAAATCTTTCAGAAGCCAGTGAGCGCCAAGCATTATGCTTGATGTTGGGGAGTTTAAAAAATGAGATTAGGCAGGGTTTCTGCCCGTAAGAGCACATTTATTTCTTTTTTCTCAGCTCGTAGCACATGCTGCTCTATTGTTAGGTACCCCTTGCATGGATCCCTGTTTGCAGCTGCATTATTAACCTTTCTAAACTCAGGGCTATGAAATTTAACATTCTTAGGTTCACATGCTCGCTTCACTACTTGCTAACTGTATAACTTTGTGCAAGTTTCCTCCTTATCAAACGGGGACAATAAAAACTATTGGATAGCGGTGGTATGAGATTAATTGAGATACTTCGTATAAAACTTATCAGACTACCTAGAACATAGCACCCACCAAATGATCCATTTTATAACAATTATTATGGCAGATTTCTGTATTCAAGTCTAAAAAGGTGATGCATTTGGATGAAAAATTTTAGTCTACTTTGGTTTCATCAAAATCAGCAATGAGTTGAATTAATATAACTCTATACAGGAAAAAGATAATTTTACTTTGAGGACGCTGGGGCCTTCAGTTGTCATTACAGTTCTAAAAAGAGCAACACATTTAACTGAGATCTTCTATCACAGAGTTAGGCATTATCAGGAAATCTTGGTGGAGCTAAAGTGCCCATGGATTTCTTTATCTCAGGGCAAAGTTAGCAGCAGCGAACAGCCACAGTTGGAATACTACTAAGTCATAGTATTTTAAAAGATGTCTCATGGTCCATTACGTTCCAAATTATATACATTTTTATTTTAATATTGAGACCCCTGACAACCCAACTGGTTCCCAGAGGATTCCATCAAGGATAGGAGAGAATCACATTGTATCTCTCCCCAAAATGAAAATGCTATCTGTTATTTTATCAACATGACGTTGTGTGCACTAGCATATTTCAAATACACACCAATTTACATAATGCTTAAAAAACCACCTTTCTATGATGCATAAAGTTTTCCATCTATTCCCCTTACTTATTGCTGTTGTTGGAGGCTGACACACCTATGCAGAGGAGAGTCGGTGCACAAGTTAAATGTGGCTGTGAGCAGTGGTAATCCTTAGTGTGGCCTTTGGCTCTGGCGGGAGAGAAGCAGCTAGGTGCTCTGTTCTGCCTAAAAGGACATTAGGAAACCATTCATTAATTACAATCTGTCTCATTCTATGCATTTTCTGTTTACTTCCACTATTCCATAAATCCTATACACGTTTGGCAGGGCTTAGAAGTATTTAAATTATTTTCTATTGTTTTTATTGGTGGTAGATTTTCCTTGTAAATAATTTTTTTTAAGAACTTTGGCTTAGATATCTGTTCTATCTGTCCCAGGGTTTTCTTTCCCGGATGGAAGTCGTTTCCAGATATGTCTTTGAGACTCCTGGGAAATAAAATCTGAGACTGAGTTAGGAGTGCAAAAAATGTGTTCAGGAGAAAAACCTGTGAAAGGGAAGGGGAGAAGATGGGATTGGGGAGGGAGACCTGAGAGTGGAAGGGGATGCTTCAGAGGAAGGCTACCCAGTAGAGGATTCCTATGTTGGACAGAAATGGCTTGGCACTTGAACCATGGCTTTGCCAGTCACCAGCTTAGGTCATACGTGGCTGAAAACCTGAAGCAGACCCAGAGGAATTAACAACTGGAAGCCAGCAGCTAACTAGAGTCCCCAGAGCTGGGTAGCAAGTCCTTTCTTGAAGAGCAATCTGGGTGTGCATCTTTGTCTGCTATCCCCCTAGTGCAAAGCAATATTTAATTGTTTTTCTTTAAAGTTGGAGGTTTGGAAGACATAAAAAAATGTAGGGAAACATATAACTCTCTTCTTGTTCCAAAATACCCTTATAACTGTGAAATTCTGATCGCCTATTTGTCGGCTGTTGGGGAAAAGACTGATTTCCACTGTCAGCTTACAAGTTTTTTGGAGGTATCGTATGGCACAGATGTCAGTGCTGAATTTTCCTTTTAGATTTTCAAAGCCAAGTGGAAGCAAAAGTGGGTACCTCCTGTTGTTCCAAATAAGCCAGTCTCCAAACTATGTTCATAGTTCTTTGAGAATTTACTGCAGAGTAATACTCATAAGTTATCAAAGATATCGAAACTACTACCATTGGCTGTGCGTTTCAGGAAACCATTTAGCTACACTATTAGTCAATCAACAATGTCTGTTTTAGTGGTGTAATTGAGTACACGGAAAAAGCCACCGTCATTCAGAGGATAAATGTGCATGTTTCTGTGAATGCTTGTAACATATGATACGTTCCCAGAACGCATCTCCTTTCCATCTCAATCCCTTGCTCTAAACAAGAAGTTTGTTATGTGTGTGTTTATTACTCAGTGGATCACACCGTGGGTCTAGCATTCTGTGTATTCAGGTGGTATTTTGCCTCTGCCAGTTGTACTGTCTGTTTATAGATGCTTCCCATCATATTTCATTAGGTAAGTTGAGCTGACTCACTTGCTGGTTCCTTTACAAATTAAAATATTTTATTGCTTAACTATAGGCATATTTAGAAATGCTGAAAATCCCGACGTTGAACTCAGAGTAGTTTTAATCATAAAGCCCTTTTCTCCTGGCCCACCTTCTTTTCTTTTCTATATTGGTCTGCTAAGACCCTTGAAAAAAATATGTACTTCCATATTCCTTTTCCACCCAAGAGACTCATTCTTCATCCGTAAGATAATGGAATTGGACTAAGGGATCTTTAATGTCTCATTTAGGTCTGTGACCATGTGTTTCAGGGGAAATACCTTTCCTCCCTGAGGAATAATAAAAAGTAAGGACTGGACTAATTCTGCTAGACTCATTCCACTCACTGACACTGGTGGAATATGGTACTGGACTCTGTGTGGGAAAGAGAGGGCCCTTATATCCAGAGACCTCAGGAGAGGTTGGACAGTGTGACCTCTGTAAAGGAGCCTGGAAATAATAGCCTCATTTAGTGCCTAGAATGTACCCCTAGCTATGACAAGTGTTTGCATTTATTGCATTTATAGCAACCCTATGAGAACAGCATCACTGACTCCATTTTATAGATGCTGAGAATGAGTCTAACAAAAGTAAGCAACATGGCCGTTGCCACTGGACTTTCAGGGGGCTGAGCAAGGTACAGACACGGGTTCCACCTGACTCTACTTCTCTGGTCATTTTATTGGTTCATTCGTTCCACGCCTAGGTATCAAGACCCTGCATCATACCAGGATTGATCAAAGAATGGGTGAATGTTTGGTGGGAATGAGTCTGTGCCGGAGATGAGGAAGTTCTCTGTGTCCTTTGTGAATGAGAGAATGTTGTCTTTGTACTGTGGGTTTCCCCCGAGGGTGACACCATGAAACGCTTCCCTTCTGACAGCCCTGAAGCCTGGGTCTCATCAAGAGCAGCCATGGAGTCTTTGGTTGCCAGTATCTTAATCACAGCTTTTAATTCCCTACTTCATTCACTGGAGAGAAGTACTGGAGATTGTTAGGAGGTATGGCGAGAGCATCACTTTTTCTCCCTGTAACATCCTTAAGACTGTGAGTGTGCAGTGCAGGGTGAGAGAGGACTCTTTAAGGAGGCACAGTAGGGTGGAAGGTGCGAGCGTGTGGGGAAGAAAATCATAAGGTCACATTTTCTCCCAATTTTGCAGCATTACTTTCAAGTTACCATTTCAAAAAGCAGAACTTTCTTGTGCTTACCTCTGTCTTTGAACTTATCGTACGCTAATTTAATTGCTGACTGTTCAGTCCTCCCCACAAAACTAGCCTCATGCGTGTTGTTTACTTTGAGTCATCAGCACCTAATGTCTCCTGGACCCCAATTTTTTTGTATTTATTCAACAAATACTTAATGAGTACTACTATGTGTCAGGCACTGATATAGGCGTTGAAAATGAGATGGTGAACGAGACAAATTTCTCCCAGCATGAGCTCACATTCAAGTGAAAAGACAGTAAATAAACGGAGAGCCAGGCAAAGATGTAGGTAAGAAGCAGTTTCATGCAGTGACAAAGTGTAAAAAGAGAAATAAAGCCAGGTAAGAGGTCAGATATTCTCTTGCGATAACATGCTCAGGAAGTAGTTTCCAGAAATATAAAAATAACAGAGTCAGATCTAAGGGTAAGAATATTCCAGGTAGTAGAAGAAGCAAATAAAGGCTTGAGACAAGGAGGACTTGACCCATTTAAGGAATATAAAGCTAGCGCAGTGGGATATTCAAAAAGAAAATGGTAGGTAAGAATTCACAGTGGTGAGGTAAGCATAACTGAGTTTATAGAGGGCCTTGAGGCTATAGTAGGAAGTTGGAACAAATCCTCCCTCAGCAAGTATTTATTGAATATTAACTATGCAGCAGGCACTGTTCAGACTGTTCTGGATTGTGAAAGTACAGTTATAAACAAATTAGATGCATTTTCCAGCCTTGGAAGAGCTTACATTGTCGGGGGTAGAGACATACAAGAAGTCAGATGAAATACACACACACACACACACACACACACACACACACACACACACACAATGTTAATTAGTTATAAGTGGCAAAGAGAAAAAGTAGGCAGGAATGAATAATTGATATATTCTAAAACAATAATTTGGGAATAGAGCGAAGGAGGCTTTGAAAAGATAGAGAGATACTGAAGGAAGTGAGACAGCAAGCCATGTAATTCTCTGGGGAAAGAACATTTCAGACGGAGGCAATAGACATGAAATTCAGCGACGAGCCAAAAGACCAAAGTTGCTTGGAATGATGGGAAGCAGAAGAAGAGAAGTGGGAGATGAGGTCAGAGAGGAAACGGGAGTCAGATTACACAGAGCCCTGTAGCGAATGGTGAAGGCTTTGTCTTTTATTCTTAGTAAGAGGTAGATCCGTCTCTGAGAATAGGAGTGCCACAATTTAAATAACATTTCAGTAGGTTTCCTGTTTGAAAATAGAATAAAAGGAAGCAAGGGTGGAAGCAGGAGAAATTCCAATAGAAATGTAAGGCAAACAACAAAATCAAGCCACGTGTGTAATTCTAAGTTTTCTAGTATCCACATAAAAGGTCAAAAGAACTATGTGAATTTAATATTACTAACATACTTTACTTAACCTGGTGAGCTATTTTACATTATTTTCACATTAGGTCTTTGAAGTCCAGTGTGTATTTTTTTTTTTTAACATCTTTATTGGAGTATAATTGCTTTACAATGGTATGTTAGTTTCAGCTTCACAACAAAATGAATCAGTTATATATATACATATATTCCCATATCTCTTCCCGCTTGCGTCTCCCTCCCTCCCACCCTCCCTATCCCACCCCTCCAGGCGGTCACAAAGCACCGAGCTGATCTCCCTGTGCTATGCGGCTGCTTCCCACTAGCTATCTACCTTACGTTTGGTAGTGTATATATGTCCATGCCTCTTTATCGCTTTGTCACCGTTTACCCTTCCCCCTCCCCATAGCCTCAAGTCCATTCTCTAGTAAGTCTGTGTCTTTATTCCTGTTTCACCCCTAGGTTTTTCATGACATTTTTTTTTGTTAAATTCCATATATATGTGTTAGCATACGGTATTTGTCTCTCTCTTTCTGACTTACTTCACTCTGTATGACAGACTCTAGGTCTATCCACCTCATTACAAATAGCTCAATTTCGTCTCTTTTTATGGCTGAGTAATATTCCATTGTATATATGTGCCACATCTTCTTTATCCATTCATCCGATGATGGACACTTAGGTTGTTTCCATCTCCGGGCTATTGTAAATAGAGCTGCAATGAACATTTTGGTACATGACTCTTTTTGAATTATGGTTTTCTCAGGGTATATGCCCAGTAGTGGGATTGCTGGGTCATATGGTAGTTCTATTTGTAGCTTTTTAAGGAACCTCCATACTGTTCTCCACAGTGGCTGTATCAATTTACATTCCCACCAACAGTGTAAGAGGGTTCCCTTTTCTCCACACCCTCTCCAGCATTTATTGTTTCTAGATTTTTTGATGATGGCCATTCTGACTGGTGTGAGATGATATCTCATTGTAGTTTTGATTTGCATTTCTCTCATGATTAGTGATGTTGAGCATTCTTTCATGTGTTTGTTGGCACTCTGTATATCTTCTTTGGAGAAATGTCTATTTAGGTCTTCTGCCCATTTTTGGATTGGGTTGTTTGTTTTTTTGTTATTAAGCTGCATGAGCTGCTTATAAATTTTGGAGATCAATCCTTTGTCCGTTGCTTCATTTGCAAATATTTTCTCCCATTCTGAGGGTTGTCTTTTGGTCTTCTTCATGGTTTCCTTTGCTGCGCAAAAGCTTTTAAGTTTCATTAGGTCCCATTTGTTTACTCTTGTTTTTATTTCCATTTCTCTAGGAGGTGGGTCAAAAAGGACCTTGCTGTGATTTATGTCATAGAGTGTTCTGCCTATGTTTTCCTCTAAGAGTTTGATAGTTTCTGGCCTTACATTTAGGTCTTTAATCCATTTTGAGCTTATTTTTGTGTACGGTGTTAGGGAGTGATCTAATTTCATACTTTTACATGTAGCTGTCCAGTTTTCCCAGCACCACTTATTGAATAGGCTGTCCTTTCTCCACTGTACATTTCTGCCTCCTTTGTCAAAGATAAGGTGACCATATGTGCGTGGGTTTATCTCTGGGCTTTCTATCCTGTTCCATTGATCTATCTTTCTGTTTTTGTGCCAGTACCATACCGTCTTGATAACTGTAGCTTTGTAGTATAGTCTGAAGCCAGGGAGCCTGATTCCTCCAGTTCCTTCTTTCGTTCTCAAGATTGCTTTGGCTATTCGGGGTCTTTTGTGTTTCCATATAAATTGCAAAATTTTTTGTTCTAGTTCTGTGAAAAATGCCAGTGGTAGTTTGATAGGGATTGAATTGAATCTATAGATTGCTTTGGGTAGTAGAGTCATTTTCACAATGTTGATTCTTCCAATCCAAGAACATGGTATATCTCTCCATCTATTTGTATCATCTTTAATTTCTTTCATCAGTGTCTTATAATTTTCTGCATACAGATCTTTTGTCTCCTTAGGTAGGTTTATTCCTAGATATTTTATTCTTTTTGTTGCAATGGTAAATGGGAGTGTTTTCTTGATTTCACTTTCAGATTTTTCATCATTAGTATATAGGAATGCCAGAGATTTCTGTGCATTAATTTTGTATCCTGCCACTTTACCAAATTCATTGATTAGCTCTAGTAGTTTTCTGGTAGCATCTTTAGGGTTCTCTATGTATAGGATCATGTCATCTGCAAACAGTGACAGCTTTACTTCTTCTTTTCCAATTTGGATTCCTTTTATTTCCTTTTCTTCTCTGATTGCTGTGGCTAAAACTTCCAAAACTATGTTGAATAAGAGTGGTGAGAGTGGGCAACCTTGTCTTGTTCCTGATCTTAGTGGAAATGCTTTCAGTTTTTCACCATTGAGGATGATGTTTGCTGTGGGCTTGTCATATATGGCCTTTATTATGTTGAGGAAAGTTCCCTCTATGCCTACTTTCTGCAGGGTTTTTATCATAAATGGGTGTTGAATTTTGTCAAAAGCTTTCTCTGCATCTATTGAGATGATCATATGGTTTTTCTCCTTCAGTTTGTTAATATGGTTTATCACATTGATAGATTTGCGTATATTGAAGAATCCTTGCATTCCTGGAATAAACCCCACTTGATCATGGTGTATGATCTTTTTAATGTGCTGTTGGATTCTGTTTGCTAGTATTTTGTTGAGGATTTTTGCATCTATGTTCATCAGTGATATTGGCCTGTAGTTTTCTTTCTTTGTGACATCCTTGTCTGGTTTTGGTATCAAGGTGATGGTGGCCTCGTAGAAGGAGTTTGGGAGTGTTCCTCCCTCTGCTATATTTTGGAAGAGTTTGAGAAGGATAGGTGTTAGCTCTTCTCTAAATGTTTGATAGAATTCGCCTGTGAAGCCATCTGGTCCTGGGCTTTTCTTTGTTGGAAGATTTTTAATCACAGTTTCAATTTCAGTGCTTGTGATTGGTCTGTTCATATTTTCTATTTCTTCCTGATTCAGCCTTGGCAGGTTGTGCCTTTCTAAGAATTTGTCCATTTCTTCCAGATTGTCCATTTTATTGGCATAGAGTTGCTTGTAGTAATCTCTCATGATCTCTTTTATTTCTGCAGTGTCAGTTGTTACCTCTCCTTTTTCATTTCTAATTCTATTGATTTGGGTCTTCTCCCTTTTTTTCTTGATGAGTCTGGCTAGTGGTTTATCTATTTTGTTTATCTTCTCAAAGAACCAGCTTTTAGTTTTATTGATCTTTGCTATTGTTTCCTTCATTTCTTTTTCATTTATTTCTGATCTGATTTTTATGATTTCTTTCCTTCTGCTAGCTTTGGGGTTTTTTTGTTCTTCTTTCTCTAATTGCTTGAGGTGCAAGGTTAGGTTGTTTATTCGAGATGCTTCCTGCTTCTTAAGGTGGGCTTGTATTGCTATAAACTTCCCCCTTAGAACTGCTTTTGCTGCATCCCACAGGTTTTGGGTCGTTGTGTCTCCATTGTCATTTGTTTCTAGGTATTTTTTGATTTCCTCTTTGATTTCTTCAGTGATCACTTCATTATTAAGTAGTGTATTGTTTAGCCTCCATGTGTTTGTATTTTTTACAGATCTTTTCCTGTAATTGATATCTAGTCTCATGGCGTTGTGGTCAGAAAAGATACTTGATACAATTTCAATTTTCTTAAATTTACCAAGGCTTGATTTGTGACCCAAGATATGATCTATCCTGGAGAATGTTCCATGAGCACTTGAGAAAAATGTGTATTCTGTTGTTTTTGGATGGAATGTCCTATAAATATCAATTAACTCCATCTCGTTTAATGTATCATTTAAAGCTTGTGTTTCCTTATTTATTTTCATTTTGGATGATCTGTCCATTGGTGAAAGTGGGGTGTTAAAGTCCCCTACTGTGAATGTGTTACTGTCGATTTCCCCTTTTATGGTTGTCAGTATTTGCCTTATGTATTGAGGTGCTCCTATGTTGGGTGCATAAATATTTACAATTGTTATATCTTCCTCTTGGATCGATCCCTTGATCATTATGTAGTGTCCTTCTTTGTCTCTTCTAATAGTCTTTGTTTTAAAGTCTATTTTGTCTGATATGAGAATTGCTACTCCAGCTTTCTTTTGGTTTCCACTTGCATGAAATACCTTTTTCCATCCCCTTACTTTCAGTCTGTATATGTCTCTAGGTCTGAAGTGGGTCTCTTGTAGACAGCAAATGTATGGGTCTTGTTTTTGTATCCATTCAGCCAATCTGTGTCTTTTGGTGGGAGCATTTAGTCCATTTACATTTAAGGTAATTATCGATATGTGTGTTCCTATTCCCATTTTCTTCATTGTTTTGGGTTTGTTATTGTAGGTCCTTTCCTTCTTTTGTGTTTCTTGCCTAGAGAAGTTCCTTTAGCAGTTGTTGTAGAGCTGGTTTGGTGGTGCTGAACTCTCTCAGCTTTTGCTTGTCTGTAAAGGTTTTAATTTCTCCATCAAATCTGAATGAGATCCTTGCTGGGTAGAGTAATCTTGGTTGCAGGTTTTTCTCCTTCAACACTTTCAATATGTCCTGCCACTCCCTTCTGGCTTGCAGAGTTTCTGCTGAAAGATCAGCTGTTAACCTTATGGGGATTCCCTTGTGTGTTATTTGTTGTTTTTCCCTTGCTGCTTTTAATATGTTTTCTTTGTATTTAATTTTTGACAGTTTGATTAATATGTGTCTTGGCGTATTTCTCCTTGGATTTATCCTGTATGGGACTCTCTGTGCTTCCTGGACTTGATTAACTATTTCCTTTCCCATGTTAGGGAAGTTTTCAACTATAATCTCTTCAAATATTTTCTCAGTCCCTTTCTTTTTCTCTTCTTCTTCTGGAACCCCTATAATTCGAATGTTGGTGCGTTTAATGTTGTCCCAGAGGTCTCTGAGACTGTCCTCAGTTCTTTTCATTCTTTTTTCTTTATTCTGCTCTGCAGTAGTTATTTCCACTATTTTATCTTCCAGGTCACTTATCCGTTCTTCTGCCTCAGTTATTCTGCTATTGATCCCATCTAGAGTACTTTTAATTTCATTTATTGTGTTGTTCATCGTTGCTTGTTTCATCTTTAGTTCTTCTAGGTCCTTGTTAACTGATTCTTGCAATTTGTCCATTCTATTGTCCATTCTATCTCCAAGATTTCGGATCAACCTTACTATCATTATTCTGAATTCTTTTTCAGGTAGACTGCCTATTTCCTCTTCATTTGTTAGGTCTGGTGGGTTTTTATCTTGCTCCTTCATCTGCTGTGTGTTTTTCTGTCTTTTCATTTTGCTTATCTTACTGTGTTTGGGGTCTCCTTTTTTTTTTTTTTTGCAGGCTGAAGGTTCGTAGTTCCTGTTGTTTTTTGTGTCTGTCCCCAGTGGCTAAGGTTGGTCCAGTGGGTTGTGTAGGCTTCCTGGTGGAGGGTACTAGTGCCTGTGTTCTGGTGGATGAGGCTGGATCTTGTCTTTCTGGTGGGCAGGTCCACGTCTGGTGGTGTGTTTTGGGGTGTCTGTAGACTTATTATGATTTTGGGCAGCCTCTCTGCTAATGGGTGGGGTTGTGTTCCTGTCTTGCTAGTTGTTTGGCATAGGATGTCCAGCACTGTAGCTTGCTGGTCGTTGAGTGAAGCTGGGTGCTGGCGTTGAGATGGAGATCTCTCGGAGATTTTTGCTGTTTGATATTATGTGCAGCTGGGAGGCCTCTTGTGGACCAGTGTCCTGAAGTTGGCTCTCCCACCTCAGAGGCACAGCACTGAGTCCTGGCTGCAGCACCAAGAGCCTTTCATCCACAGGGCTCCTTAATTTGGGATGATTCGTTGTCTATTCAGGTATTCCACAGATGCAGGGTATATCAAGTTGATTGTGGAGCTTTAACCCGCT
Source organism: Leucopleurus acutus (assembly GCF_964270905.1). NCBI lineage: Eukaryota > Metazoa > Chordata > Mammalia > Artiodactyla > Delphinidae > Leucopleurus > Leucopleurus acutus. The sequence continues at coordinate 55,053,341 of NC_139145.1, read as the reverse complement.
GCTTCTGAGGCTGCTGGAAGAGATTTCCCTTTCTCTTCTTTGTTCTCACAGTTCCCAGGGGCTCAGCTTTGGATTTGGCCCCGCCTGTGCGTGTAGGTCGCCGGAGGGCGTCTGTTCTTTGCTCAGACAGGACGGGGTTAAAGGAGCCGCTGATTCGGAGGCTCTGGCTCACCCAGGCCGGGGGGTAGGGAGGGTCACGGAGTGCAGGGCGGGCCTGCAGCGGCAGAGGCCGGCGTGACGCTGCAGCCTGAGGCGCGCCGTGCGCTCTCCCGGGGGAGCCGTCCCCCGATCCCGGGACCCCGGCAGCGGCGGGCTGCACAGGCTCCCCGGAAGGGCGTGTGGCTAGTGACCTGCGCTCGCACACAGGCCTCCTGGCGGCGGCAGCAGCGGCCTTAGCGTCCCATGTCCGTCTCTGGGCTCCGCACTCTTAGCCGCGGCTCGCGCCTGTCTCCGGAGCTCTCCCAAGCAGCGTTCCCAATCCCCCCTCCTCGTGCACCAGGAAACAAAGAGGGACGTAAAAGTCTCTTGCCTCTTCGGCAGGTCCAGACCCCTCCCCAGACTCTCTCCCGGCCAGCCGCGGCGCACCAACGCCCTGCAGGCTGTGTTCACGCCGCCAACCTCAGTCCTCTCCCGGCGCTCCGACAAAAGCCGGAGCCTCAGCTCCCAGTCCCGCCCGCCCCGGCGGGCGAGCAGACAAGGCTCTCGGCTGGTGAGTGCCGGTCGGCCCGATCCTCTGCGCTGGAATCTGTCCGCTTTGCCGTCCGCACCCCTGTTGCTGTGCTCTCCTCCGCGGCTCCCAAGCTCCCCCACTCCGCCTCCCGAAGTCTCCACCCGCGAAGGGGCTTCCTAGTGTGTGGACACTTTTCCTCCTTCACAGCTCTCTCCCGCTGGTACAGGACCCGTCCCTATCCTTTTGTCTCTGTTTAGTTTTTTCTTTTGCCCTAACCAGGTACGTGGGGGGGTTCCTTGCCTTTTGGGAGGTCTGAGGTCTTCTGCCAGCGTTCAGTAGGTGCTCTGTAGGAGTTGTTCCACGCGTAGATGTATTTCTGGTGTATCTGTGGAGAGGAAGGTGATCTCCGCGTCTTACTCTTCCGCCATCTTCCCGGAACTCCCAGTGTGTATTTTATACTTGCAGAATATCTCACTTTGGAGTAGCTTTATTTCAAGTGTGCAGTAACCACATGTGGCTAGTGGCTACTATATAGGATGCCACAGTTAGAAGACTTGTAGGTGATAGAAGATGATGAATGAAGGTGATGAAAAGGAGTCAAATTCTGGATATGTTCACAAGGTACAGCCAGTAAGGTTTGCTGAAAATATGAATGTATGAATGGATGAGATAAGGACTTAATTGAAATAGAGGAACTTCTAAAAAGGAAATTAAATTGTAGGCCAGTTAGGATATTCAATACATGTTAAATATTTCTCAAAGCCATCTTACACTTAAGCTATTGATACATACTGCACTCAGCTACCCTACCCTGGGTTAGGAGGCCCATTAAGAGCGCTTTTCAGATTGCTAAGTACCGGGGCTCACGAGCCAGAGAATGCCTTTGTCGTAGGAAAAGCTAAGTGAGGAGGGCCGAAGAAGACCAGGATGTAGTTCTTATGGTGAGTTTCTTCTCTGATTTACAGAACAGCCACAACACTTACACACCTTCTAAGGTCCTGGGATATGAGACCATGTCAGGTAGCCATTTATCCTCTTCTGGGGCTTTCCAAATAACAATCTAATCCCAGGGAGAGTTCATTGATCCAAATGGGTTCATGTTTATAATCACACAAATGTACAAATTCACACTCCCATTCACAAAAGGCATGGTATATACCAGGGTAGCCCAGAATCTGACCTGAATTTTCTTTTAGTTGGCCATCCTGTGTTGAGAACTTTTTAATTTAGGTGCTTTTAGTTAGGACATACAATCTTCATCAAGTGTTTCCCAATCTCCACTATCTCCTATGGCATTATGCCTGGACCTTGGGTATATTGGGAATACTTTACCAATAATCCTAGAAAACGCTGTGAGATTTATACATATTGGGACAGTCCAGACCTGAGGTGATAACCATAGCCACTGGATTATTTTAGATGATTGGTTCACTACTGAAGTGAAAAATTGTGAGAGGGTACCCAAGATCATATTATTTCTCAGGTAATCCCCAAGCAAAAAACATGTCTTACATAGAAAGGAAAGACAGAATGAATGCTTAGAGGACAATAAAACAAATGACATATATAATTATATATATACTATATGTATACACACCAATATATACATATGTTTATTAATGTATACAACAATAGATTCTATTTATGGAGTACTGACTATTTTGCTCCTTAAATCTGTACCACAACCCTATGAAGTAGGTACAATTGTTCTTACTGTACAAATAAGAACCTACACAGAAACTGAGCCTCAGAGAAGGCAAATAATTTCCCCAAGGCCATAAAGCTGGTAACAGAAATGGCTCGGGTTCTGGTTTTGAGACCCTGCTCTTACTCACTGCACTGCAACTACCTTGATACCATAGATGGTATCGCCTATAACACCTATAGATAGAATGGGCCTATTTTGCACTGTAGAAATTACTTTCAGCTACATACCAGTGTTCTCCAAAACTCTCTTTAACTTGGCTCTTAAGAATGTGTCAGCATTTATTGGATACTTCTTGCCAAACATTTTGAGAGAATATTTCTTTCGCTTGATGCCAATGGTTCTAATGGGCCGGCTATTCCTACAGGAGACACCAGACTCAGTTCCCAAGCAAGAACTATCAGTAGATGTTAAGCGGAATGAGAGAAAGAATACAGCTCTCGAAGAAAATTTAGAGACACAAAAAGGGAAAAAAAAGTAAACAAACTGTAAGCTAGCTTATCAAAGCAAAAGTAAAGAACAACAACAACAACAAAGATCACACACTCCTCTTATCACTCACTTGAAGCCAGACATTAAGAAGAAAGTGAGAGATGTACCTGTCCAAACCAAATCAATGACGAAAGGTCTGAAAAGAAATGCACGAAGGGAAAGGAAAGATGAAGATAAGGACTCCACGCTTGGACAGGAATATTACTCAGCCATAAAAAGAAACGAAATTGAGTTATTTGTAGTGAGGTGGATGGACCTAGAGTCTCTCATACAGAGTGAAGTAAGTCAGAAAGAGAAAAACAAATACCGTATGCTAACACATATATATGGAATCCAAAAAAAAAAGTTCTGATGAACCTAGGGGCAGGACAGGAATAAAGATGCAGACGTAGAGAATGGACTTGAGGACACAGGGGAAGGGAAGGGTAAGCTGGGACGAAGTGAGAGAGTGGCATGGACGTATATACACTACCAAATGTAAAATAGATCGCTAGTGGGAAGCAGCCGCATAGCACAGGGAGATCAGCTCGGTGCTTTGTGACCACCTAGAGGGGTGGGATCAGGAGGGTGGGAGGCAGACGCAAGAGGGAGGAGATATGGGGATATATGTATGCGTATAGCTGATTCACTTTGTTATAAAGCAGAAACTAACACACCATTGTGAAGCATTTATACTCAAATAAAGACGTTAAAGAAACAAAAGACTCCATGCTCTGAAAGACATCACTGAGTGTGATTGTTTTTTTTGGGGGGGCGGATGGCGCCATCCTTTTAATGTTTTGGTAGCGTCTCCAATTATTATATACATGAGCTCCTGAACCACGATTAGGGGTCATTTTGGTCACAAGGATGGAATCCAAAGCCCTTAGTAGATCTGTGTAGGAGCTAAATAGTGAAGGGCTTGGGGGGGGGGGTGTGGGATGGCAAAATAGTCACTAGCCATTGTACATGGTGTTAAACACTGTTTTCTGTAAAAATACAGACAGTTTCATCTCTGGGTCAGCCTATGCCTATTCTCTGAAGACTTTAATTTATCAACCGCAGCTCTTGTTTCTCTTTTCTTCTCAAAATTATCCAATTTGACTCTTAAAGATAACATGTTTTAGCACATTGATTCATTCACTTGACAAATATTGAGTATATGCTGTGGGCTAGGCATTCTCGTCTAGGCAGTGGTGAACAGACAGACAAAGATAATCAAGTAAATGACTAAGTGAACAAGATGACCACAGAGAGTAATAACCGCTGTGAGGAAATTCTGCAGTCGCGATAGAGAGTGACTGGGTGTTAGGAGTGGGCTCATTTAGATGTCGTGGTCAGAAATCCCTCTCTGAACAGGACACACCTGAATAATTTGTATTTCATAAGTATTTTTTTCTCCTTAAGTAGACTAAAATTAGGTCTGAGGGAGAAGAAACAAGCTAGGGTTCAAATCACGCCCTGCCCTTATTTCATTCTTTGATTCACTCTTTCATTCACCCAAAAAGCATGTATTGAAATATACCTTTTGTACCAGTAACTGTGCTAGGCAGTATTTATTCTTTAATTCATTCACACAATACATTTATTGAATGTCTACTAAGTGCTCTATCCTAAGTGTTTGTGACAATCAGTGAACCAAAGAAAGGTCATGACTGATCGTGGCCGGGGATGTGGTTTTGATTGTGTTAAATTGAAATGTTTATTAGACACCCAAGTGCAGGTGGTGAGTAGGTAGTTGGATTTGCCAGTCCAGAATTTGTGACAGAGGCATGCATGGCCAGGAAATCCAAATTTGAGATTCATCAGCAGAGAGATTCTATGTGAAGTCATAATATCATTTGGGTTCACCAAGGGAGTGAGTGTAAAGAAATGATCAATGACCAAACTCGGGGACACTTTAATATTATGAAGAGAGGGAACCCTCAGATGAATCTATGAAGGAAGGATCAGTAGAATAAGAGGAAAACCAAGGAACTGTGTTGCTCTGGAATCCAAAGGAAGAAAATGTATCAAGGACATAGAATAACTGTGTAAAATGCTGCTACTAGGTCAAGTAAGGTGAGGACTGAGAATAGATTATAAAATTTAGCAACATGGAGATCACTATGACCTTGATATGAGCAGTTTCAATAAAGCCTGACTGGAATTGTTTTAAGAGAGAATGGGTAGAGAATAATCAGGAATAATGCATAGAGACATGTTTTTAGAAGAGTTTTGCAAAAGAAGACAGCAAAGAAATGGGCTGGAAGCTGGTAAGAGAAACATGATAAAAAGAAGGGTTGCTAGGTGGGGGGGGGGGGAATAATAGCATGTGTGCGCACTGATGAGAATGATGCAGTAGTGAGCAAAACATTGATGACGTAAGGATGGTCAATTTCTAGAGAGTTGCTCTGTAGTAGGTGAGAGGAAGTAGGATTTAGTGTGCAAGTGGAGGATTAGCTTTAGAGAGGACTGTGGATATTTTGTCTATAGACAGGAAGGCAGCGTATGTAGGTTCAGATGCTTGGTGCTCTCGTGAAGGGCATCTGCAGAAGTTTTCTTATTGCTGCTTAAATTTTTCCAGTGATGTAGGACACAAGAGGAAATGTTCAGTTCCCATACTGTTTATAGCTATATAATTTCAAGCAAGTAAATCAATGTGTCTGAATCTCAGTTTTCTCATCTGTGAAATTGGAATAAAAATAGTCATCTCTAAGTACAGTAATAATGGTTAAATGTGGCATTATATAGAAAAAACACCAGCCTGGGGATCTGTACCATCAATTAGTTTTGGCCAAACTTGACCTCAGTATGAGCAAAAAAGAATTAGCATCTTAAATAGCATACGTCACCTAGATTTCAGTTAGGGGGACTTGCTTCAGTACAGGGAAGCAGCCAATAGCTAACAAGAGCATGAAATGAAGTGGGATTGGCTTAATTATTAAGAAGTACATTTATAAAAGACTCACTACGTCTGTCATCTGGTCTCTGACCAAGCTGAACTCACTAAAACGTTTTAGCCATAATTCTTCCCCACACACCTATTGGTACCCACCAGCTTGGAGTGACAGTGATGCACTGAACATGGGGAGAAAGCAAATGTCAATGTTCAGTCTCCTGTCCCAGGCTAAGTGTTCCAGGCATGTGAGATATCACCATGATTAAAGTGTCGAATGGCCTGTAATCACATTAAAATGAAATGTGACTGGAGCGTACCAAGAAATGAGGCATCCCTGTCACCTTTTCTCTTTTCCCCGTAACAGAAATATCTATCTGCTATATACCAGATAATATGAATGTCTTTTCACATTGTGGGGACAATGAGATGACTTGCACTTGACAGATCTTATTATGCTGGAAATCAACCACTCTAAAATTAACGTAGGCTCTTATTAAAAGCGATTATGCAACACTTCTCTGGTGCCTGAGATTTTCACCAGGCAAATCCCTTCCTCTTATCCTTCCTTACTCATTTTCCTCTCAGGTATTTTTATAAGTGGGAATAATACAGGGATCTTGTATAGACATAACTAATACCAGAAAGGCTAAAATGTTTATCCACTGCAGATATTTACCATCACACATCGGGTACCCATGATACTAGAGGAGACATCATTGAAACTATAGCTTGAGGGTCTCTGGTGTGTTATGAAAAGAACATTTTTCTTAGTTTTGAGCCTATGAAGTCAACACTATGAGAGGAGGGAGTTTACATTGTTCAGTGGTTCTTCTTCAGTCACCCAGAATAATTCCTAATATATAGTGAGTACCCAACAAGTGTCTGTTTGCTTAATTAATGTTAATTGATAGTTCTCTGGTGAAATTAAGCCTATCATTAAGAACTGTTTATTCAGAATCATGGGAAAATGATAACCCCTTAGATTAGAATTTTTTTCGAACCTATCTCCAACGAATACCCCGAAGTTACAATAAATGGCCCAGACTCTGTACAACAAATATCTTTCTCCCTCTTGAAATTATAATTTAGGAATCACTTCCCTTATTTTTTGACTGATTAAATTCTGAAAAGGGTAAATGTGAAGAAGATAAAATATGTCCAAGACACACCTAAAATCATGGGTATGTCTTTAAAGGGCTGATGGCTCAGTCAACAGCTTATATATGAACCTTGATTTTTTTAGTGTGGAAGATTAGGTTTGTCCCAACTTGGAATATAGCATAAGTTTGAAATAGCCAAAGTGAAATAAGGAAACATAATATTATCCAGTGACTTCAATTTTGACCCTTAAAATTGCCATTTCTCAACTTAAGTCAAGCAAGACTCTCAGATGATTGCCAAAAGGACAATGGGGTATATGATTTAAGCTAGAGATCATAAAATCAGATGTCTACAAAGAGGAGACCAATGAATATGTGTATGAGGCTGTGAGGGTAGGAAAATAGTTTGAGTTGAAAATGTGGTGAACAGGCACACACCTTTTTTAAAAGCATTAAAATCAATCTGTTTTTTAAAAATATTGTACCGTGCATCAGTGGCGTAGAATGGGCAAATCCTACTGCATGTCAGAATCACATTTTAAAACTACATACTCCTTACCTACCCCCATATTCACACATACTTCCACAGTCCCTCTCCTCCCTTCCCCCACCCCAAGATTTTGGTCTGCTAGGTCTGTAGTGGGATCTCTGTTTTTAAAATACTGCCCAAGTAAGTCTAACGCAAGTGGTTTATGGACTATTATTTGGAAGACTTTGTTTGAAGGTGTATCATCCTTTCAGATACTTAAAATTCATCTGCAACAAAACAGTTTGGAAGTGAAAAAAAAAAAAAAACAACCCAGTGTGGGGGGAAGGATGACTCCAATAGTAATAATGGGGTGTCCAGTGAAGAAAGAGGTAAAATAAGAGTGAGAATTATTCATTGAAATTTCGATAAATAATGTTTACACTAATGCAAACATTATAGTGTGTAAATATTTGGAGGCAGTGGAATTTTGAATTCATGTATTTATCAAACAAACATACATGTAGTGTTTAATCAGACTGACTATTAAAGGATTTAGAACGTCTCTATTACATGGTATTTGGAAAATATACAGTCTCACTGTAAGGATGGGAAATAGGCTTTATCTCCTACACTAACACTGTTTAATTGGCAGTGGTTGCCTTGAGCTCTCTGTTGACAGACTGACCTAGGCTCAACCTAGGCTCAGAAGTGTGCAGTAATCAATTAGTGATGTCTGACCTGGAAATAGAGATGAACGTGGATGCACTCAATGACATATGTTCTCTTTTCCTAAGATAGTCTTATTTTTGTATTTGTAAACTATATCAAGAAGATTTTCTTTAATGTTCCCCTTCTACCTCTCGAGTGTACATATTGTAAATTGCACTGGCACCCAGAGAAATTCTAGGCGTTGATGCTGAATAATCTGTATATAGTTGAATTGATGTCTTCCATTTAATTCTTAATGGCAACCCAACAAATTCTACAATCTCACATCTCCTTGGAGAGAGCCACAGTTCTTTATTTCTCTATGTCTTAGCGAATATATGGTTGAGAGTGCTTGTTAAGCAGTAAATATTTACAAGCTGGAGAAGTTAGAATTGTTAAATGGTTAGTTGAACATCACTGAACAGCATGGCAGTTTGGGGAAGGATAGCTGAGGCAGAGGTCCCTGCTAGAGACCTGTTTTTTTAAAACAATCACAAAGTGATGACAGAATTGCCAACTGAATGCAGGGAGAAAGGAATAAATGTGCACTGCTGTAAGGCAGCTTCACCTGAGACTGAGAGATTCAAGTTAGACTCAAGATTGAGGACGTGTTGGATCAGAGACCTCAAAAAAAAGCAAATGGGCCTTGCTGACTTGTAGTATTATCTGCTCCCTTGCCTGACAACAAAAGCCTCAGAGTCTAGAATACCTGGCGTTTTCTCAGACCCTTTTGACCTCTTATTATCTTTCTAACATACATTTTAACACTTTGGGTAACTCAGACTTGAGAGTGTGACTGATTTTGAAATACCAATTTTGTTGCTTGGGGAAAGCCAGAGAAATATTACACCAATGTAGAAGATATTTCACCCTTGACTAGATTTTAATGTTGTATTTTTTATCTCCAGGGAGGAGATTGTGCCATTCACCCACGTGTGGCGTCTTGCATGCCTGTTGACTTGTAGCTGGCAATGTTACGGTAAGTACATGTATATGTTTATATACCTGATTAACTTGTGTCTTACTGAATAACATGGTGAATGGGATTTGATCATTCTCTCCAGGCTGTCGAAAAGGGTTTAGTTGATTAAAACTTGATTGCCTTCCCTCCAACCACCCCCTTTCTTTTTCTCTCATGTTAACGTTGTTGTTTCAGGTTAGCAATAAAGTTGAATTACTGAGAAATACCCTGATCACATTTTCCAAAGGACAGAAAAACTAAACATAATAAAGAAGGACGTATTTCAAGCAGGACATGCTTAGTACAGCTCTGTTAAGAGCAGCCTCTGTGCTGGATGGTCTCTCCCAGTCTAGCTCAGGGTTTGAGGCTCAGTTGAGGAAAGTGCAAAATCAGGCTACCCAGTATGTTTTTTCCAGCTAATGAGATCTTTAATTATAGACGTAAGAATAGAAGCCTGTGAGAAATAAGGCAGGAGAACGAGGTCTCTGGAGGGGCGCAAGTTTGTAGTAGGGTAGTTGCAGTTCATTTCCTCCAGATGGTGGCCCTGCTCTGAAAGCCCCTCTTGAACTAAGAGTCAGTAGTTGAAGACTAGGTAGGCCACTTTATGTCCATTAGGAAATTGGTGGTATCTCTTACTGACCAGAGACAAATGGCCCAAAGACAGAGTCTAGGGACTATATAAAATAGAGAATTCATAAAGATATTTCACTGGAGGCAGATAAATTCAAAGGCCGAAGAATCAAGTAGCAATTTTTTGGATGGCCAAAAAATTTGAAACTGTTTGTCAAAATATAAGTGGACCAGGGGCAAGCCATAAAGATCTAGATGCAAAGGTTATAAATGAATCATTGTCATGACATCTGGAAAATTGCCTCTGACCAGAAGCCGTCAAATACAACAAGATTTGGCAATATTTCCAGGCTGGACCTGGGGGTAACCCAGGGACCACTTGCAGTCAGTGAGCTGATTTGGAGGGGTGGTGAAAACAAACGTCTTTTCTGACTCTGAGAGCTCACAACGGGAAGCTGAAGAGTGATCGAAAGACTTAGTAAATTCAGAGTTCGTTAGTAGACTTGGATTATGTGACACCAGGAAAGGCAGTTAACGTCTGTGGATGCCATCTATTAATTATAAGTTTTAATGCTTATTCTGTACCCCTCTCAGGGGGTTTATGAGAATCAAATTGAAAAACATAAGTATATGATTAAATTCTATTCATATCTCCAGTTTTATCTTTTGAAATATTGTAATGAAATGCAGCTTGAATTATAACTTATATTTAGACATTACCACACCACTCCTCCTTTTGCTTGGCTGTCTCCTCAAAATACCTGAGAAATTCAGGAAATTCCCTGGAGGTCCAGTGGCTAGGACTCTGAGCTCTCACTGCCAAGGGCTCAGGTTCAATCCCTGGTCCGGGAACTAAAATCCCACAAGCTGCACGGCACAACAGGAAAAGAAACAAAAACAAAAAAGACCTGGGAAATTCAATGAGCTTCGGATTTGATTGTCAGCTTATGTCTTGACCACTTGTAAGATGGTCTTTGCTCGCCTCTTCTTTTACAAAGCCATCAAATCTTTGAAAATATTAGGGTTGGAATAGTCTGCAGCATTTAGGTCTAACTAATGCATAAATCTAGAGTAAAAAAGGAAATATATTTTTGAGACAGAAACAAGAGTAGCGTAAGCCCTTCCTCTTGGATTTCAGGGCCCGTCACAGTCTAGCCCCAAATGTAAAAGGTGATCTTTCTCATTTATTTGTTGTAGAACTCTTTCTGTTAGGAGATAACCTATTTACCCTGTTAGTCATGTACTTATTTCTCTGGTTGCATTCATTCTCCTATTCATTTATTTATTTATTTGAGAATCATTTATTAATTCTCAAATTAATGACATGGATTTATTCAAAATCACTTACTAAAATAATATTATCTAAGATATACTTTTCAGTGCAATAAACTTTGTAGTATATTCTTCAAAACATATTTAGTTGATAATCTAAAGAAACTTTCTCCATGTTTTAATCCTGTCAGACAATTGTATGGGGCTTGACACCTGAGGAGAGTTCTACAAATTTTAACTTTTATTTTAAACAGAAATACTCATATTCAATTGTCCCCAATGGATCTTTTATTCTTAAGGACATTTACATAAATATTTCTGGCATTTTATATTTTACTATGGTACCTACTTCATATGTACTTATTAGGATTCTACTATTAATAAATTGCTATTTTTTTCAAAAGCATTTTAAGTTTCTTTCATTTTTTCTGTCTTCTTCCAAAGCAATTTTCATCTTACCCTTACCTCTGATTATCAGGTATAACCTTGACTATGATGGTCAAATACAATATCTTATTAATTAACATGTGATGTATTATTTGTGTGAGGTTCATAGTATCCTCTCATAGAACTAGTTTATTATCTTTTCTCTCTCTATCACCTATAGCCATTTATGCAAATTAGAAGAATGCGATATTAGTTTTTCAAAAAAAGCTTAACTTATTGTATAATCAGAATTAGTCTTCTGGTTATAAAATCTTATTAAAAATGATAGATACTCAGACATTTTAGTATTCAAAAATAATGAATGCTCAAGTGTTTTAGATTAGTTAACACTAAAAAATGTTTTTAATAAGTGATATTTCCTTTCCCTGTATGTGAATATGATATTATTTTATGTATTCCTGATAGAATATCTCAAGCTGCCATAATCTACCTTAACTTTCTTGTTTGATTCCTCATGGTTTTATCATTTGAACTCTGAATATTCAGAAAAGCTGCAGCCCCATCTGCTAAGGGATTGTGTCTGTGATTGAAAGAAGACATATAAATAATACATAATAATAGCACATCAATACTGTCTTCTATGTCTCTGGCCACTAACTGGTGATAAATCATCCAAACCCACTCTTATTTGTTTGACATACAACATATGACAAAAATACTTATTTTAGGTAGCTTTGATTTATAGAGTGGCATACACACACACACACACCAGTACAATTCATATTTCCCTTCTTTACTGCCGTGCAACCCAATTTTTGAATGCATCTAGAAAGACTTCTCTTTCCTTCCCCTTGGGTTTCTTTAGTCCAAAGTCTTGCCTAATTAGTAACTCAAGAAAACTCTACCGTCCTTTCTCCTCTTCTTGGTAAAGTTTCAATTGTTTCATTTCATACAGAAACCCACCAGAAGGATTACCTAAATTCATGCTCCTTTTAGTACTATGAAAACCCCAAGTGGCATACAGAATTGACAGATACCTTTAATACTAAAATCAATTAACCCAGAAGTCTTTATTGATTTCATTGGCTGGTAAGTGCTGTGTGGGATCCCTCAGAAAGACAGTGCATCATCTCTGACACTCAGAAAGCCGTTGGGGTACTAAGACCAGCACGTATGAAAGAAATTAGAGAGGTATTTTTTTTCCCTGACACCACCTCCCTATACCTCTAGGCTGGTGGACCAATAGTGAATCTTAGTCTGCAAATAAGTATATTATAAATATGCATTTCTTCACATAATTCAGTTTATTTTCTATTTGTAGTCTGCAGTCTGAAATGGAAGTAAAAAATTAGTTTCAGCCAATGTGGACCCTCCCCCTTTATTTGAAGGGGTTTTCTTCTTCTTTTTCATCATCATCATCATCACTGAACACATCTTTAAGCCTCATAACAACCTTGGGAGTAAATATTAGTATTGAAATATAAATTACAGAGAGTTAAATAGTTTTCATTTGCTTAGGTTGCAAACCCAAACACTCTGAATTTAGAGCTTGTGCATTAAATCACTCTGTGACACTGTATATTGCCAAGGCATCAGTGTGGCAGGGCAGTGTTCAACTGATATGTTGATGTTATCTGTCTACACAGATATTCATTGAGTAATCCATCATGCCATCTGGCCCTGGACCAATCATCTTTATATGTAACCAAGGAGATGTCTCTCATTATCATCTAAATGTTCCCTTTTGGTTCAGCTCCTCTTTTCTTTATTTCCATGCTATTCTTGGGCATAAGAATCTGTCTGTCAGCATCACAGTGAAATTCAGGGAGTCACTGTGACTCTTTCTAACATTATGGCTGTCTAGAGCCAATGAAGAGTCATGTCCTCTCTCTTGGATCTAGTTGAGCTCTACTTAGGAAGCAAGAAACTGCTCTCAGATCCAACACATCCACCAGGGATTTTGTCCTATGAATTAGTTTATGGGGTATCTTTCTCTGGGACTCAGATTCATACATCTAAGGAATCATTTTCTCATCCGGCAGGAGGAGGCCTTTGCTCCTATAGCTCTCTCCCATGAAGATTTCTTTTGAATCTTTTTTTATGGACCATGAGTCCTTTCTCTTTCCTCAGGGTATGAATATTTGACACTCAAAAGGCAGGAAAATTTACCTCTTCCTCTGCTTTCTGTAGCATCATCCTGTCCTTAAGGAAATGAGAACGGATCTGCCTAGCTGCCTGCATGTGAGGAAAAGTAACATGGAAAGGGAACTCTACCGCATCCAAGATATTATCCTCCATTGAATTGCGTTTCTCTAGTATTAGATTCCAGAGCAGCCTGCACCTGCCCTGTCACAGGTTTCATGCTTTATTTTACATAATATGCTGACTATATTCTTTACCATATTTTAAGCTCTGTGAAGGCAGAAACTATACCTTTATTTTCACTACTTGTGGTAAGCTCTTAATAAATAACTGTGGGATAAGTAAATCAATCAATCAGCTAAGCAGAAACCATTGAAGTCTTTTAGCCCAGCTTAATATAAGATCACTATATAATTTAGAAAAACGAAGTGCCTATTTTGAATTGAATGGACTAATTCAACTTGTAGTCATAGTCTTGGTCTCTGGTTCCTGTTTTCATTTGGGTCCAAAATGATGTCTTCTCATTCTAAGTGACATCCACTGGAATGGAGTGAGAAGCCCTATATACCAGGGTGGTTGTGAGAACTGAGAAATCTCTTGGCATGAACATTCTATTCAACTCCAGACTTAACATAGCTTTCAGCAGTCTAAGACCATGTCCCCGGGACAACCAGCCTCCTCGTGAGTTTCTGTCTGGAAAAGCTTACGGCTGGAAGAAGAATTTACCTTTTGTTCTAGCCAATGCCTGATGGTAGGACCCTGACCTCCCTTTCTTAGAGCATTTACTGAAAAGGGCTTATAATTGGGAGTCCTTTTTCTCTCCCTTTGAGACATGTATGTATCCTCTACCACTCAGAAGTGTCTTTCTAGAAGACCTGAAATCCATTCCTTTGAAATTAATCAGCAGGAAGGATAGGACCTCTGTCTCCCAATCTCTGTGGAAGGATAGCATCCTACCCTCCGTAATTGCCAGCAAGCAGACCCACTGGCCTAATCACATGTATACTTACTAAGCCTTTGCAATTTTTCACTTGAGTCCCCACTCACTTCCCCTCCCTACATCTTCATTCTCCCTTTAAAATGCCCAGTCACCTGAGAGCAAATCAAATCAAATCATGCGCAGCTCTTTCCCTACTGCCAGTAGTTATTGAATAAAATCTGTTTTCAAGGCTTTAACTAATATCTGGCTTTGTTTATCTTGGACAGTTGTCATATCCATACCTATCTATTATGTAGATGAGTAGATGGACTTGATTTTCGAGAGGACTACAGAGAAGTTAGAAAAAAGGGTTCACACAGTGATAGAGCATCAGTTTTAAAGAAGAGTTGGGAAACCTACCGTATTGGAAATATTCCTATAGCTCCTGCCCTATGTGGCTATGTGGTGTATGTGCCCCATGAAATGCAGAATATACACAGATAAATAACTTGCTGAGCACATGCTAGGATGATTATTTTTACATAAAGTCCCGATTTCACAGTAATGCCAAGAATAGCTAACATTTACCGATTGCTTACCCTGTATATCCCAGGTACTGCGCTAAAACATTTGACATGCACGATTTCATTTAATCTCCCTACAAATCCTACAGTGTAGGTGCTGTTGTCATCCCCACTTTATAGGAAGGAGACTGGAGATCAGGGAAGGCAAGTGACTTTTCCCAAAATCGTATAGTTAGTAAGAGACTAAGTCAGTACTTAAACCAACTCTGACCTCAAAGCCCGTATACTTAACCACCAAGACTTGCTGGCTCACTTTATTACTGAGAAATAGACAAGTCCGCAAATGACAATTATCCAAAGTAGTATATTTTGTGTATCATAGATATAGGAGGGGAAGATAGCACTTGTTCAGGGAACTTTTAATAATCATAATGAGATTAAGGAAGAGGAATTAATTAACACTGTTTCTGGTATCCTTCTCATGAATCTAGAAAACTGCCACTTTTTCTGGAGAATCTGAACTTTCAGTTTAGGAATGGACTTAATTATGCTTGTGCTCAATCAGTTATTGGCTAACATTCTATGTACATAATTTCCTCTCTTTTCTGTTCCTTCACAATTTCTTCCTCTGAATCATTTTCATATACTTCAGTAAATCCGAAAGCTGACTTTTGGCAAAGCCCACCACGTCAGGAGAGAAATAGAGGTAGGTAATAAAGTAGGCCTGAGTCTGGGTGTTACAGCGATGCAGTCAGCCTCAGTTGTGGCTTTGATGCTGGATTTATCACTCTGAGTGAGCCCTGAGCACTGGGAATCATTATCTTGACTCTCTCTCGACATTAACTGAAGAAATCCGAGTCAGACACTGTCTCTTAATCAGTCAGTGTCAAGAAGTGTTACAATCACTAAACATTCCTGTTGTTACTAGTCTCATTGCAAAACAAACAAACAAACAAAAACTCCCAAAAACCTCAGGGAGGCTTTGTCTCTTCACATCTGGCATATTTGAAAAGAGTGATTTTTAAAAGCACTTTTCAAGTCACATGGCCTTCAGACCTGGACAAAGATGTACCAGGCCCTATTTCCTTAAAGATTCAGTGGCTTTTTGCATGCAAGTAAGTCCATTAACTGGTTCATTCTGCTTCAGAGATCATAAAAAAGTTCAGCTTACCATTTACTAAAATCAGCATCAGCAAACGAAGGTTCTGGAATTTGAGATGTATTCCCCATGTGGGGCTCTATACATTTGTAAAGGCTCTCACAGCCTCAGTAATGATGACGGAGTGACATAATAGGGTAAGCACTTACTAAAGTAAGGATCAAGGGATTATTTCCTATAAACTCATTTCTGCAGTAATTGTCAAAGAATGACATATTATTGAATCTGGAAAGGGTCTTAGGACCCTTCTTTAGTCAGTAAGGAGGGAAGAAGAAGAGAAAAATACTTCAATCAGATACATTCTAGCTGGAAGACATTGGGGAAGGTATTTGACTTTCTGAGGCTTAGTTTTCCTATCTATAAAATGTCAATAAATATTGCTGTCTTATAACATTATTAAATTAAATAATATTCAGTACAACACCTGGCATGTGGTAAATGCCCAAAAGTTTTAGTTAACTGCTTCAGTATCATCACAATCATCCTTGTTACCATCATCTACATCAAACTATAGGCAGCAGGTCAAATCTGTAAATAAAATTTTACTTGAGCAGAGTCACACCCAGTAGATAACATATTGTCTATGGCTGTTTCTGTCCTACAGGAGAGGGGATGCATAGTAGCAGCAGAAACTTTTACAGAAAAAGTCTACTCCCCTTCATCAGTGGTTCTAAATCTCCTAGGAAATGATAGAAAAGCCAAGAAGAAAACTCTGGATTCTACCCCTGCCCGTTGTATATACTGGAGTTTTGAATATGATTTTATTATACAAAAACTTAGGAAAGGGAAAGTAGAAGGAGTAAAGTTGAGCCAAGTAGGCTGGTGAAGTTTTTTGTTTTTTGTTTTTTTCCCTGAAGAGAAAGACTAACCCCTTTGAGTTAGTACGTATGGGGCAGGAAGAAGGAAGAGAAGGATGCATTGGGTAGGTAGGACTGCCTCAGTAAAGACATACTAGTGCAAAAGCTTTTAAGTTTCATTAGGTCCCATTTGTTTATTTTTGTTTTTATTTCCATTTTTCTAGGAGGTGGGTCAAAAAGGATCTTGCTGTGATTTACATCATAGAGTGTTCTGCCTCTGTTTTTCTCTAAGAGTTTTTACAGTATCTGGCCTTACATTTAAGTCTTTAATCCATTTTAAGTTTACTTTTCTGCATGGTGTTAGAGAAGGTGTTCTAATTTCATTCTTTTACATGTAGCTGTCCAGTTTTTGAAGCACCACTTACTGAAGAGGCTGTTTTTTATCCATTATGTATTCTTGTCTCCTTTATCAAAAATAAGGTGACCATATATGTGTGGGTTCATCTCTGGGCTTTCTATCCTGTTCCATTGTTCTATATTTCTGTTTTTGTGCCAGTACCATACTGTCTTGATTACTGTAGCTTTGTAGTATAGTCTGAATTCAGGGAGCCTGATTCCTCCAGCTCCGTTTTTCTTTCTCAAGATTGCCTTGGCTATTCAGTGTCTTTTGTGTTTCCATACAAATTGTGAATTTTTTTGTTCTAGTTCTGTGAAAAATGCCAGTGGTTGTTTGATAGGGATGGCATTGAATCTGTAGATTGCTTTGGGTAGTATAGTCGTTTTCACAGTGTTGATTCTTGGAATCCAAGCACATGGTATATCTCTCCATCTGTTTGTGTCATCTTTCATTTCTTTCATCAGTGCCTTATAGTTTTCTGCAAATAGGTCTTTTGTCTCCTTAGGTAGGTTTATTCCTAGGTATTTTATTCTTTTCATTGCAATGGTAAATGGGAGTGTTTTCTTAATTTCTCTTTCAGATTTTTCATCATTAGTGTATAGGAATGCCAGAGATTTCTGTGCATTAATTTTGTATCCTGCTACGTTACCAAATTCATTGATTAGCTCTAGTAGTTTTCTGGTAGCATCTTTAGGATTCTCTCTGTATAGTATCATGTCATCTGCAACCAGTGACAGCTTTACTTCTTCTTTTCCGATTTGGGTTCCTTTTATTTCTTTTTCTTCTCTGATTGCTGTGGCTAAAACTTCCAAAACTATGTTGAATAACAGTGGTTAGAGTGGACAAAGGAAAAGATAAGCAAGATGAAAAGACAACCCTCAGAATGGGAGAAATATTTGCAAATGAAGCAACTGACAAAGGATTAATCTCCAAAATTTACAAGCAGCTCATGAAGCTCAATATCAAAAAATCAAACAACCCAATCCAAAAATAGGCAGAAGACCTAAATAGACATTTCTGCAAAGGAGATATACAGATTGCCAACAAACACATGAAAGGATTCTCAACATCACTAATCATTTGAGAAATGCAAATCAAAACTACTATGAGGTATCACCTCACACCGGTCAGAATGGCCATCATCAAAAAGTCTACAAACAATAAATGCTGGAATGGGTGTGCAGAAAAGGAAACCCTTTTGCACTGTTGGTGGGAATGTAAATTGATACACACTATGGAGAACAGTATGGAGTTCTTTAAAAAACTAAAAATCGAACTACCATACGACCCAGCAATCCCACTACTGGGCATACACCCTGAGAAAACCATAATTCAAAAAGAGTCATGTACCACAATGTTCATTGCAGCTCTGTTTACGATAGCCAGGACATGGAAGCAACCTAAACATCCATCAACAGATGAATGGATAAAGGAGATGTGGCACATATATACAATGGAGTATTACTCAGCCATGAAAAGAAACAAAATTGAGTTATTTGTAGTGAGGTGGATGGACCTAGAGCCTGTCATATAGGGTGAAGTAACTCAGAAAGAGAAAAATAAATAACATATGCTAACGCATATATATGGAATTTTAAAAAACGGTGCTGATGAACCTTGGGGCAGGAATAAAGATGCAGGACAGGAATGAAGATGCAGGACAGGAATAAAGATGCAGACATAGAAAACAGACTTGAGGGCAGAGGGGGGAAGGGGAAGCTGGGATGAAGTGAGAGAGTAGCAGTGACATATGTACACTACCAAATGTAAAATAGATAGCTACTGGGAAGCTGCTGCATAGCACAGGAAGATCAGCTTGATGCTTTGTGATCACCTAGAGGGGTGGGATAGGGAGGGTGGCATTGGGGCTGAAGAGGGAGGGGATATGGGCATATATGTATACATATAGCTGATTCACTTTGTTGAACAGCAGAAACTAGCACAACATTGTAGAGCAATTATACTCCAATAAAGATGCAAAAAAAAAAATAACTAGACATAAATAAAAATTTAAATTAAAGAAAACCCTGCTTTTTATGTAGATGACAAAAACTTGGAGCTGTAAGGGATGCAAAATAAGTTTTTGAATTATATACGTGAGTGTGTATATATTTATAATCTCTCCCTCTAGGGTAAAATATTCTGTCTTTTAATAAGATAGATCGACTTTTTTCTGTTTTGTAGTTTATATAATGGAAACAAATAGTAGTATGTAGTCTTTTGTGTCTGAGTACTTTTACTCAATATTATGTTCAAGACTTTCAATAATATTGTGTGTAATTATCATTTGTTTATCCTCATGGCTTTAGCATATTTTACTATTTAAATATATCATCATTGTTTAAAAACATATATTCCACTGTTGAATGTCATTTGGGTAGTTTCCAGTTTGAAATTTGAAAAGTATTTGATTCCACATAATGGTGTTATGAAGATTTTTGCACAGTGTCTTTTGGTGAACATACTTATGCATTTCTGTTAAGTGTATAATTAGCAATAGAATTTCGGGGTCAAAAAGATATGATTTTGCTACAGAGATTTATGCAATTATCCTCTTCATTCCATTTATTATTTTTCTACATTCTTATTCATTAATTTGGGCTTGATTATGTTCAGTAGAATTAGGAATGATGTAAGCACATTTGGGGGGCGGTGTGGGAGCTTGGGCTGGTTAACTGTCACATACTCTAAGAGGTGGTCGTGATGTCCCATTTAATACTTACTTATTATTGGATCCCCAGAACAGTGGTATATCTTCCTCCTGAAGACCTCTTTCATTCTCCTCTGGTCTTCCGCACATCAGTCAGCCTCTGTTCTTGCTGTTGAACTGTTGAAAGGCTCTCGCTCTAGAGAATTACAGCATCTCATGAGGAATCATGTAGTCAACCATCCAGCATCTTGATAGTAATCACTGAGTTTTCTCCCTTTTATATTAGTAAAACAAAAAGGGGAAAAAAAACACTCAGAGAAACAGGAAAAACACTGTTTGCCCTTCCCCCTTTAAGGGACATTATCTCGTCCTCTGTGTGGATATATATTTTCATAATTACTTTGCATTTCTGTGTTCTCAATTGTCTTAGGTATTAGAATCCTTTTCTTAAGGGCTGGTACAATCTTAGCTGAAGTCTAGTCTTAAGCCTCCAAGGATATGCATATAGACTGGGATAGAGAATTATCATTAGCATTTTATACCTAAACATCTAGATAATTTAAGATTTTTAAGGCACACCAAGGGTTATCAAATGTCTGGTCTTGGCTTATTTGGAAATCTAAGATGAAACAAGACACTTGCACAACAATAAGTTTATTCCTTTGTTCCACACATTAATAGGTGAAAGATTGAAATATTAGGGACTAGGAGACATTTCTGTAAAATACTGAGATACTAGCATTTATAAAATAGGGAGAATTTTTCTAGCTGAGTCAGGGCTGGGGAAAAAAAAACCCTATCTCATTGCAATATTCTAGACATATTGTATACCCTATAGAATCAGCTAAGATTTACTGAATAAATTTTATCTGTGATAACATTTGAAAAAGAGACGGAAAGCAGTTAAACTATGTTTTTTAAAAATGGTAGATGAAGGCAAGGCTGTCTTCTCTCTCTTTCTATTACCTAAAATTTTGAGACCATGACTACTAAGTTGGGCTCCTTTAAAAATGAGAAAATGATGGGGAAAAATCGTATTGTTATTTGTTCTCTGCAATGAGTCCATGTCATTTTAAAAAGAAGGAAAAAAGGATTTGTACTTGATTGGAAGAATGGTTGGAGACAAAACAACTAGATGCAAGGTATTGTCTTGGATTAGACACGGGTGTAGATAAGCTATAAAGATTATTTGGGATCAGTTGGGAAATGTACAATGTGATCTAGATATCAAAGCTGTAAAAATTTACTAAAATGGAAAAGTTGAAATTAATTAATAAAAAAGGAGGTTGTAGAACAGTATGTACAATATGATGTTACTTCAGAGTATAAAAGTTACATGTGTATGTGAGCATGCTCCTGTAAGAAACCCAGAAAGATATGAGCTGAAGATGTTATCAACAGAGATCTTGGCGTGGTATAAATGTAAGTTTGTATTATGATTGTTATTATTTTTAACAATTTTTCTTGTGTTTATTTTCAACATTTCTATAGTGTACAAGTTCTTATTTTGTTAATAAAAGGATGATTTTACGTATAAATAAATAGATAAGTAAACAGTTAAGGCGTTCAGCACCACAAATTACGTTATAGTTGATAATGCAAAAGGCTAATGTAGTAATACAGTAGCAGTTAAAAACTATGTTAATTAGCATTGATTAAGTGTACCAGGTGCTGTGATAAGTTTTGTACAAACATCACGTCAATTGATTCTCATTAAAACCCTATGAAGTAGGTACTGTTATCATTTACATTTTATAGATGAGGAAACTGAAGATCACAGAGATTTACCAACTTTCCCAGAAACACAGCTAGTAAGTGATGAGAGGTGAGATTTAAGCCCAAATCTGTTGGAATCGAAGTCATTCTCACTTAATTACCACTTACATTGCCTCCGATCATCTTATGACCGGCAGCATCATCTCATTAGCAGTCCCAATGAGAGTTTCTCTATTCTATTAGCTATAAAGACTACTTCACAAGTTACCAAATATAGCGTGTTAGATTTAAAAACTGCTAGGTCCTTGAATATAAAAATTTGGAAATTTGGAACAAAATTTTTTGTAAGAAGTGGTTGGCCCCTGTGTTCATAAAGCTTATAATCTAGAGAGATCATCGTGACTATAGAGAAAGAATTTGAATGTATTTATTTTTTGAAAAGTCAATTTTAATACAGTGAAAAATAGAAATAAATTGGAAACAGTTTTCTAGAGTATACGAATAGTCTAATAAATTAAGGTTAAACACTCAGCATCATTTTATATAGATGTTTATATAATTGGTGATAGATACTTACTGAAGAATGAATGTGTTGACAAACATTTATTAATGTTTTCAGTAGATAAGAAAAAGTGTGAACTGACAAACATTTATTAATGTTTTCAGTAGATAAGAAAAAGTGTGAACTGAATCTTTGTTCAATACCTTCATAAATGTGCATTAAATACGCTTAAGAAGATTTCACATATTCCCCTCTGGTTGAAAAGAATCATTCTGGGAAATGCATTTTGCTGGATCATATATATTTCATACATGTTCACTGGGATTTATATTGCAATTAAACTAAATTGAATAATATAAAAGGATACAAAAAATGAGCAGATGTAAAAAGTTAAGGAAAAGAACAATTCGTGTTAATTTTTTTTTAAATGACACTAAAATGTCAGGTTTTTCCACTGAAATAAAGGGGATTTTCCTAATATTACTGCAATTTTTGGTGTAAGAACAACTCAGAAATAACAGGGATGAAAAGTATTTCAACAGTGCGGCAGAACTTCTCAAGAGATGGGCTGCCTTCACTCTGGAGGTTTTAGGGAGGCAAAGAATACTTTTAGAAATCCATGGAACCATTTTGAACCATTGGGATTTCGGGTTGGGGACATTTATTGATAATGTGGGAACAGGGAGGAAAAGAGACAAATATTTACATTTAAGATCAAATTTATTACATGATATTACTACTTTAATCTCTTTCAACTGTCACTTTAAAGAAAACACTACTTCTAATTAAATGAAAAGTATAGTTTCACACATTTTCCATTACACTATTTGGTAGCTGTACTGTGAATTGACTGGTTATAGTGATTTTCTGAAAGGATAAGGACAGTTCCAACAAAGAAAACAGCTCACCTTCTCTGCAGACATTCATTGTACATTCAACGAAGGAAAGGTAGTTAGAAAGATTTAGAGGCCAGAGGTTTTTTGTTTGTTTGTTTGTTTAAAGGAACCAAATATTTGTCTTGCTGTTGAACAGAGGTATCTTCCCCACTCACTCCTTCTCAGACTGAATTAATTCATCAAAGAAGTTTCTGACACCATTGTGCTAAAATAGTAAGCATTCTAGAGTTACAGGTATCTTATAGCAGGTGTGTGCCTTAGGAATGAGTAGAAGAGATACTTAATCTACTCATTTTTTATATGTAGATAGCACTCCAGAAGCTAGGCATGCCTTCAGTTCTTACTGATATGGAAGAGATATCAGAATATCTCCAACATGTTTGGATTCTACCTTCTAGGCTATTTAGTTGTTGTTATTGTTTTCTTAATTTAAAGGCATTCCCTATTCTATAGAAAATCATGTTTATAGCAAAGCAAAAGACTTAATCCTGTTCATTTGCTTCTAGAGATTCCTAGAAATAGTCCTTCTGCCACCATGATGCGTGTTATGAGCAAATGCAATGCTCTGGTTTGTATTACACAGACATTTTCTGTGATAAAACATGAACAATGAGAATATAAGAGTGCAAACTTGGGAGTCACATTTTCTGGGTTCAGCACCTGTCTCCACACATTTACCTGTTGTGAGATTTGGACAAGTTTATTAATCTCTCTTTCAGTATCCTAATCTATAAAATTGGGATAAGAATAGTATCTACTTCATAGGTTTATTTAATTAATTAATTTTTATTTGTTATTATTTTTAATAGATTACAAATCCCTCGTAGGCATAGACTTATACACCCTTATACACCCTTTTATCTTCGTTTTAGTATAATACCTTCTACTTAGAAGATAATTTTAAAATTTATTTAATGAAATATAGGACTTCATAAAAATGAGTATATATTAAAACAATATGATTTTCTTTTTTTAAACATCTTTATTGGAGTATAATTGCTTTACGATGGTGTGTTAGTTTCTGCTGTACAACAAAGTGAATCAGCTATACATATACATATATCCCCATATCTCCTCCCTCTTGCGTCTCCCTCCCACTCTCCCTATCCCACCCCTCTAGGTGGTCACAAACCACTGAGCTGATCTCCCTGTGCTGTGCAGCTGCTTCCCATTAGCTATCTGTTCTACATTTGGTAGTGTATATATGTCCATGCCACTCTCTCACTTTGTCCCAGCTTACCCTTCCCCCTCCCCATGTCCTCAAGTCCATTCTCTACGTCTGCCTCTTTATTCCTGTCCTGCCCCTAGGTTCTTCAGAACCTTTTTTTTTTTTGGTTTATATTAAGGATTAAATGAGTTTAAAAACACTTAGAGTAGTAAATGATACATAGTCTGTGTGTTTAAAACATTCAGGTCCATCAATACATAGTGTTCTAATAAGTAAATATACTGTCATTGACTTGGCCGTTCAGTTGTCCTATTTGATGGATTTGCTTGTAACTGGGTTAGTCAATTTGATATATCAGTTATATTAGCCTTTTGGTGTATCAAAATTAACCAGAAAAAAAATGCTCAGATTACCAAAATGGTCATATATTTTAGACCTTTTCTCAATTGTGAATAAAAATTCTTGGGTTATTTTCAAGCAGAGGAACAGAAATAAAGTAATAAAGGTAGCCATCTAGACAGTCTATCTGAAGAATATTACTCTTGTCCAAAATAAACAAACAGTACCTTGATAATAAAATATGACCTTGATAACAGTAACTAATCAAAGTAATATTTTCAGTGAGTGACTTTAAGCTTGTGGAATGATATAAATTCTAATTACAGCAAGTCAAAAGTTTCTCTCTGTTGAAGGTAGGAAACTTTTCTAAAAATAAAACCCCTAAAAAAGCATTGATTAGACATGTAGTACTAGGTAGGTGGATTAACTTAACCTATTTGGAACATGAATATATCAACATCTGTTCTACAGGCACATCGCTTTAGCAAAATTCTTATAAGTTCATTTACAAAAACTGTAGATTTAGTCATTTGTCCACATTTAAAAAATTTGTTAGCTTTGCGCATCGTCTTAGAACATGCCGAGTATAGTAGACTTTTAAGGAGGAAGTCTCAATAGGGTTTTTGTGTTAAAATACTCCAGTTGAGTCACTAAAACCTCATGTTTTCTCTGTAAATCAGTTATATACAGAGGGAATATGAAGTGGAGGACTAGGCAAGTTTTATTAAGTTTGAGAAATGTAGATGTCAAATAATATCAGGTTTTCTTTACCTGGAAGCTTTGTCTGTGAATTATTAAAACTACTGCCTTCAATGTTTGGATCCCTTTGTCTGTGTTTACCTAGTCTATATGAATTACATTAAACGGACGGGCATAGATACAGCCAGTTCCCACTAACCCTATTAATTGGATTATAATGAGTACCAACAACTATACTGACTTGCATCAGATATTTCAAGTGGATCACGTGCTATTATTCTAACCTGGAATGAAAGTAGTAAGATCCAAAGACAATAGAGAATGTTCTCCTTTCCCACATATGATGTAAAGGAGAAAGTGTGGGCAAATATTTTTTAAAAGCCACAGTCGCCACGGGCAGACATAATATTTGGAAGACATATAGGACAGGTCCCTAAATAGAATCTGAGACTTTCCTGGGATGATCTTTCCCCCTCACAGGAAGAGATGGTACTAACAGATTGTGCCTGTTGTTCAAAGCCAAATATAACAGGTCTTTGTGCCTCATCGAAAAGATGAACTGTTTTCCTGCACAATGGAGGAGAACATACACTATATGGAGTTGCCGAAAGACTTTTTGATGAGAAATTGTACTTTCTTTCTTACACTTTCTGCTTTGTAGGCAGTCATATGGTCACATGTGTATACGGAAAAGTGTAACTTTTATATACTGAAAAAAGGTTTTTAAAAAAGCAGTAAATAGATGTAATTAAGGACCAACAAACTCTGCTGGGGAAAGTAAAACAAAGGATAAGAACTTTTCTCCGTTTTTTTTTTTCCGGTACGCGGGCCTCTCGCTGTTGTGGCCTCTCCCGCTGCGGAGCACAGGCTCCGGGCGCGCAGGCTCAGCGGCCATGGCTCACGGGCCCAGCCGCTCCGCGGCATGTGGGATCCTCCGTGACCGGGGCACAAACCCGCGTCCCCTGCATCGGCAGGCGGACTCTCAACCCCTGCGCCACCAGGGAAGCCCCTTTTCTCCGTTTTCCTTGAACACTCTCTCTTTAGTACATACATGGAGTTTGGCTAGTGCCTGTGCTAATTACCCCTTAATTGGCCATCCCCACTCGCCATGTCTAGAGCTCACAATAGCTCATATAATTGAAAATTCCATCCTTTAGGTAGACAGCTAAGAGTGATTCTGAGAGCTTGTTATTACTTGGTCCAAATGTAATCAGTGCTTGTAAGAGTGTTTTATCTGGAGACTTCGAAGACAGGGAAATTATACTTGGGTTTACTTATAGACTGTGATTGGAAAATGCCTATGTGACACACTAAACCTGTCCATTTATCTTTCAAGATATGTGAAAGCAATGCCTACACCCACTGCCAGAGTTACATTATGTACATGCAAAATCTGGACCAGACTGAGGACCTGAAACCACTCATCCAAAGGCAAATTAAATGAAAGGTATAAAATTAGTTGCCAAGAGATGCTTGGGTCATTGGGAATAAGTCCAAATCCTATCACATACCAAATAGTTCACACATAAACTTGGAACCTAGACAGATGGGGGATGGGTGCCCTTAATTCCTGAGAAATGAGTACTGACAACTCATAATGGTGGGATGCTTGCCATTAAATTCTGAAGACTTCTCCAATACTACTTCTAATAAGCCAGAGTTCTTTGATTATAAGCAACAGAAAGGAAGTCAGCACTACATAAGAAAATTGTTTTGTTTTATTGAACACAAATTTATTATACAGATTCAGCGTATCTTTTTTTTTTTACATCTTTATTGTAGTATAATTGCTTTACAGTGGTGTGTTAGTTTCTGCTTTATAACAAAGTGAATCAGCTATACATATACATATATCCCTGTATCTCTTCCCTCTTGCATCTCCCTCCAATCCTCCCTATCCCACCCCTCTAGGTGGTCACAAGGCCCCGAACTGATCTCCCTGTACTGCTTCCCGCTAGCTGTCTATTTTACATTTGGTAGTGTGGCTGCTTCCCCCTAGCGAGCTATTTTACATTTGGTAGTGTATGTATATACATACCACTATATCTCATTGGCCCAGCTTACCCTTCCCCCTTCCTGTGTCCTCAAGTCCATTCTCTACAGCTACGTCTTTATTTCTGTCCTGCTCCTAGGTTCTTCAGAACCTTTTTTTTTTTTTTTTTTTGTAGATTCCATATATACGTGTTAGCATACGGTATTTGCTTTTCTCTTTCTGACTTACTTCACTCTGTATGACAGCCTCTAGGTCCATCCATCTCACTACAAATAACTCACTTTCATTTCTTTTTATGGCTGAGTAATATTCCATTGTATATATGTGCCACATCTTCTTTATCCATTCATCTGTTGATGGACAATTAGGTTGCTTCCATGTCCTAGCTATTGTAAATAGAGCTGCAATGAACATTGTGGTACATGACTCTTTTTCAATTATGGTTTTCTCAGGGTATATACCCAGTAATGGGATTGATGGGTCATATGGTAGTTCTATTTTTAGTTTTCTAAGGAACCTCCATACTGTTTTCCATAGTGGCTGTATCAACTTATATTCCCACCAACACTGCAAGAGGGTTCCCTTTCCTTCATACCCTCTCCAGCATTTATTGTTTGTAGATTTTTTGATGATGGTCATTCTGACCGGTGTGAGTGATACCTCACTGTAGTTTTGATTTGAATTTCTCTTATGATCAGCGATGTTGAGCACCCTTTCATGTGTTTGTTGGCAAACTGTGTATCTTCTTTGGAGAAATGTCTATTTAGGTCTTCTGCCCATTTTTGTATTAGGTTGTTTGTTTTTTTAATATTGAGCTTCATGAGCTGCTTGTAAATTTTGGAGATTAACCCTTTGTCAGTTGCTTCATTTGCAAATATTTTCTCCCATTCTGAGGGTTGTCTTTTTGTCCTGTTTATGGTTTCCTTTGCTGTGCAAAAGCTTTTAAGTTTCATTAGGTCCCATTTGTTTATCTTTGTTTTTATTTCCATTTCTATAGGAAGGGGGTCAAAAAGGATCTTGCTGTGATTTATGTCATAGAGCGTTCTGCCTATGTTTTCCTGTAACAGTTTTATAGTGTCTGGCCTTATGTTTCGGTCTTTAATCCATTTTGAGTTTATTTTTGTGTATGGTGTTAGGAAGTGTTCTAATTTCCTTCTTTTACATATAGCTGTCCAGTTTTCCCAGCACCACTTATTGAAGAGGCTGTCTTTTCTCCATTGTATATTCTTGTCTCCTTTATCAAAAATAAGGTGACCATATGTGTGTGGGTTTATCTCTGGGCTTTCTTTCCTGTTCTATATTTCTGTTTTTATGCCAGTATCATACTGTCTTGATTACTGTAGCTTTGTGGTATAGTCTGAAGTCCAGGAGCCTGATTCCTCCAGCTCCATTTTTCTTTCTCAAGATTGCTTTGGGTACTCAGGGTCTTTTGTGCTTCCATACAAATTGTGAAATTTTTTGTTCTAATTCTGTGAAAACTGCCATTGGTAGTTTGATAGGGGTTGCATTGAATCTGTAGATTGCTTTGGGTAGTATGGTCCTTTTCACAGTGTTGATTCTTCTAATCCAAGAACATGGTATATCTCTCCATCTGTTTATATCATCTTTAATTTCCTTCATCAGTGTCTTATAGTTTTCTGCATACAGGGCTTTTGTCTCCCTAGGTAGGTTAATTCTTAGGTATTTTATTCTTTGTTGCAGTGGTAAATGGGAGTGTTTCCTTAATTTCTCTTTCAGATTTTTCATCATTAGTGTGTAGGAATGCAAGAGATTTCTGTGCATTAATTTTGTATCCTGCTATATTACCAAATTCATTGATTAGCTCTAGTAGTTTTCTGGTAGAATCTTTAGGATTCTCCATGTATAGTATCATGTCATCTGCAAACAGTGACAGCTTTAATTCTTCTTTTCTGATTTGGATTTCTTTTATTTCTTATTCTTCTCTGATTGCTGTGCCTAAAACTTCCAAAACTATGTTAAATAACAGTGGTGAGAATGGACAACCTTGTCTTGTTCCTGATCTTAGAGGAAATGGTTTCAGTTATTCAGCATTGAGAATGATGTTGGCTGTGGGTTTGTCATATATCGCCTTTTTATGTTGAGTTAAGTTCCCTCTATACCTACTTTCTGGAGGGTTTTTACCATAAATGGATATTGTATTTTGTCTACAGCTTTTTCCGTATCTATTTAGATGATCATATGGTTTTTCTCCTTCAATTTGTTAATATGAATTATCACATTGATTGATTTGCGTATATTGAAGGATCCTGGCATTCCTGATATAAACCCCACTTGATCATGGTGTATGATCCTTTTAATGTGCCCTTGGATTCTGTTTGCTAGAACCTTGTTGAGGATTTTTGCATCTATGTTCATCAGTGATATTGGCCTGTAGTTTTCTTTTTTTGTGACATCTTTGTCCGATTTTGGTATCAGCGTGATTTTGGCCTTTTAGAATGACTTCGGAAGTGTTCCTCCGTCTGCTATATTTTGGAAGAGTTTGAGAAGGATAGGTGTGAGCTCTTCTCTAAATGTTTGATAGAATTCACCTGTGAAGCCATCTGATCCTGGGCTTTTGTTTTGTTGGAAGATTTTTAATCACAGTCTCAATTTCAGTGCTTGTGATTGGTCTATTTATATTTTCTGTTTCTTCGTGGTTCAGTCTCTGAAGGTTGTGCTTTTCTAAGAATTTGTCCATTTCTTCCAGGTTGTCCATTTTATTGGCATAAATTGCTTGTAGTAATCTCTCCTGATCCTTTGTATTTCTGCAGTATCAGTTGTTACTTGTCCTTTTTCATTTCTAATTCTATTGATTTGAGTCTTCTCCCTTTTATTCCTGATGGGTCTGACCTAATGCTTTATCAATTTTGTCTATCTTCTCAATGAACCAGTGTTTAGTTTTATTGATCTTTGCTATCGTTTCCTTCATTTCTTTTTCATTTATTTCTGATGGGATCTTTATGATTTCTTTCCTTCTGCTAACTTTGGGGTTTTTTTTGTTCTTCTTTCTCTAATTGCTTTAGGTGTAGGGTTATGTTGTTTATTTGATGTGTTTCTTGTGTCTTGAGGTATGATTGTATTGCTGTAAGCTTCCCTCTTAGAACTGCTTTTGCATCCCATAGGTTTTGGGTTGTCGTGTTTTCATTGTCATTTGTGTCTAGGAATTTTTTGATTTCCTCTTTGATTTCTTCAGTGATCTCTTGGGTATTACGTAGTGTATTATTTAGTGTCCATGTGTTTGTATTTTTTACAGATTTTTTCCTGTAATTGATATGTAGTCTCATAGCATTGTTGTTGAAAAAGATGCTTGATACAATTTCAATTTTCTTAAATTTACCAAGGCTTGTTTTGTGACCCAGGATATGATCTATCCTGGAGAATGTTCTGTGAGCACTGGAGAAGAAAGGGTATTCTGTTGTTTTTGGATGGTATGTCCTATAACTATCAATTAAGTCCATCTTGTTTAATGTATCATTTAAAGCTTGTGTTTCCTTATTTATTTCCATTTTGGATGATCTGTCCATTGGTGAAAGTGGGGTGTTAAAGTCCCCTACTATGATTGTGTTCCTGTTGATTTCCACTTTTATGGCTGTTAGCATTTGCCTATGTATTGAGGTGCTCCTATGTTGGGTACATAAATATTTACAATTGTTATATCTTCTTATTGGCTTGATCCCTTGATCATTGTGTAGTGTCATTCTTTGGCTCTTGCAGTAGTCTTTATTTTAAAATCTATTTTCTCTGATATGAGTATTGCTACCCCAGCTTTCTTTTGATTTCCGCTTGCATGGAGTATCTTTATCCATCCCCTCCCTTTCAGTCTGTATGTGTCCCTAGGTCTGATAGACAGTATATATCTTTTAGATAGCATATGTATGGGTCTTGTTTTTGTATCCATTCAGCCAGTCTTCGTCTTTTGGTTGGAGCATTTAATCCATTTACATTTAAGGTAGTTATCCATATGTGTGTTCCTAGTTACCTTTTCTTAATTGTTTTGGGTTTGTTATTGTAGTTGTTTTCCTTCTCGTGCTTTCTTCCTAGAGAAGTTCCTTTATCATGTGTTGTAAAGCTGGTTTGATGGTGCTGAATTCTCTTAGCTTTTGCTTGTCTGTAAAAGTTTTAATTTCTCCATCAGATCTGAATGAGATCCTTGCTGGGTAGAGTAATTTTGGTTGTAGATTTTTCCCTTTCTTCACTTTAAATATATCCTGCCACACCTGTCTGGCTTGCAGAGTTTCTGCTGAAAGAACAGCTGTTAACCTTATGGGGATTCCCTTGTATGTTATTTGTTGTTTTTCCCTTGCTGCTTTTAATATTTTTTCTTTGTATTTAATATTTCATAGTTTGATTAATATGTGTCTTGGCATGTTTCTCCTTGGATTTATCCTATATGGGACTCTCTGTGCTCCCTGGAGTTGATTGACTATATCCTTTCCCATGTTAGGGATGTTTTCAACTACAGTTTCTTCAAATATTTTCTCAGTCCCTTTCTTTTTCTCTTCTTCTTCTGGGACCCCTATAATTCGAATTTTGGTGCGTTTAATGTTGTCCCAGAGGTCTCTGAGACTGTCCTCAATTCTTTTTTTCTTTTTTCTGCTCTGCGGTAGTTATTTCCACTATTTTATCTTCCAGGTCATTTAGCAGTTATTCTGCTATTGATTCCTTCTAGAAAACTTTTAATTTTATTTATTGTGTTGTTCATCATTGTTTGTTTGCTCTTTAGTTCTTCTAGGTCCTTGTTAAACGTTTCTTTATTTTCTCCATACTGTTTCCAAGATTTTGGATCATCCTTACTTGCATTTGTTTGAATTCTTTTTCAGGTAGACTGCCTATTTCCTTTTCATTTATTAGGTCTGGTGGGTTTTTACGTTGCTCCTTCCTCTGCTCTGTGTTTCTCTGTCTTCTCATTTTGCTTAACTACTTTGTTTGGGGTCTTTTTGTAGGCTGCATGTTCGTAGTTCCTGTTGTTTTTGGTGTCTGCCCCCAGTGGTTGGTTCTGTGGGTTGTGTAGGCTTCCTGGTGGAGGGGACTGGTGCCTGTGTTGTGATGGATGAGGCTGGATCTTTTCTTCTGGTGGGCAGCACCGTATCTGGTGGTGTGTTTCAGGGTGTCTGTGACTGTATTATGATTTTAGGCAGCCTCTCTGCTAATGGTTGGGGTGGTGTTCCTGTCTTGCTAGTTGTTTGACATAGGGTGTCCAGCAGTGTAGCTTGCTAGTCGTTGAGTGGAGCTGGGTCTTAGCATTGAGATGGAGATCTCTGGAAGAGCTCTTGCCGTTTGATAGTACATGGAGCTGAGAGGTTTCTGGTGGACCAATGTTCTGAACTCGGCTCTCCCATCGTAGAGGCACAGGCGTGACACCTGGCCAGAGCACAAAGACCCTGTCAGCCAGACGGATCAGAATAAAAGGGAGGAAAAAAAGAAGGAATGAATAAAATAAAATAAAGCAAAATAAAGTTATTAAAATAAAAAAGTTATTAAATGTAAACATAATTTAAAAGTCATAAAAAGAAATAAAGAAAGAAGAGAGCAACCAAACCAAAAAACAAATCCAACAATGATAACAGGTGCTAAAAACTATACTAAGAAACAACAAAACCAGACTGGCAGAATCCTAGGACAAATGATAAAAGCAAAGCTATACAGGCAAAATCACACAAAGAAGTCTACAGATACTCACAAAAAGAGAAAAAGGAAAAAAAATTGTATATCTATATATATATAAAAAAGCAAGAGAGCAGCCAAATCAATAAACAAATCTACCAATGACAATAAACTCTAATTAGTAAACTAAGATGAACCTAAAACCAGAAACAAATTAGATGCAGAAAGCAAACCCAAAGTCTACAGTTGCTCTCAATATCCACCACATCAATTTTAGGATGATTCGTTGTCTATTCAGGTATTTCAGAGATGCAGGTTATATGAAGTTGATTGTGGAGATTTAATCCGCTGCTCCTGAGGCTCCTGGGAGAGATTTCCCTTTCTCTTCTTTGTTCGCACAGCTCCTGGGGTGCAGCTTTGGATTTGGCCCCGCCTCTGCATGTAGGTTGCCATCTGGCGTCTGTTCTTTGACCAGACAGGACGGGGTTAAAGGAGCAGCTGATTAGGTGGCTCTCGGTCAGTCAGGCCAGGGGGAGGGAGGGGTATAGAATGCAGGGCGAGCCTGTGGCAGCAGAGGCCAGCAAGACATTGCAACAGCCTGAGGCATGCTGTGTGTTCTTCCGGGGAAGTTGTCCCTGGATCATGTGACCCTGGCAGTGGTGTTCTGCACAGGCTCCAAGGAGGGGTGGTATAGATAGTTATCTGTGCTTGCACACAGGTTCTTGTTCACTGCAGCAGCAGCAGCCTTAGCATATCATGCCCGTCTCTGGTGTCTGCGCTGATAGCCAAGGCTCGCATCCATCTCTGGAGCTCGTTTAGGCAGTGCTCTGCATCCCCTCTTCTCACACATCCCGAAATAATGGTCTCTTTCCTCTTAGGCAGTTCCATACTTTTTCCAGGACTCCATCCCGGCTAGCTGTGGTGCACTAGACCCCTTCAGGCTATGTTCATGCATCCAACCTCAGTCCTCTTCCTGGGATCTGACCTCCAAAGCTAGAGCCTCAGCTCCCTGCTCCCCCCTGCCCCGGCTGGTGAGCAGACAGCCTCTCAGGTTGGTGAGTGCTGGTCAGCACTGATCCTTTGTGTGAGAATCTCTCAGCTTTGCCCTCTGCACCCCTATTGCTGCGCTCTCCTCTGTTGCTTTGAAGATTCCCCCCACCCCCACCCCCCACCGCCACCTCCCATCTCTGCCAGTAAAGGGGCTTCCTAGTGTGTGGAAACCTTTCCTCCTTCATAGCTCCGTCCCAGAGGTGCAGGTCCTGTTCCTATTATTTTGTCTCTGTTTTTTCTTTTTTCTTTTGCCTTACCCAGGTGTGGGGGGAGTTTCTTGCCTTTTGGGAAGTCTGAGGTCTTCTGCCCATGTTCAGTAGGTGTTCTATAGGAGTTGTTCTACATGTAGATGTATTTCTGCTGTTTTGGTGGGCAGGAAGGTGATCTCCATATCTTACTCCTCGGCCATCTTGAAGGTCTCTCCAGATTCAGTGTATCTTAAGGCAAAACAAAAAATTAAATAACCAGACTCAGAAAGAACAAAACAATGGGAGAATTATGTCACTTTTTTGAGAATATGCTATTAGAATTATTGGACTATTCTTGGTGCCTCAATGTTGACATAATTATCTGTGATTTTTCTGTACTTCTGTCACTTCACTTGGGATTCATGGTCTTAGGAGGCAGAGAATCCAACTAAACTGACTTAGATGATAATCACTTATCCAGGGTTGAGGCAGATGTCTTATGCATTAATTTGATTAAAATTGCAGCCAACAAATTTAAATTGATTCAAAAGAACATCAGGGTAGTATTACTAAAATAATATTAATGGATAATGGAAAATGAGGCAATGAATATCCATTAGATCAACCATCTACTCAATGTATCCCTAAATTAGCCAATGTATATATAAGGGATTCTAAGGCCACCATATAATTTGTTTACTACAGGTTTAAGTATCTTTTATATATGTGTGTGTGTGTGTATGTGTGTGTGTTATATAAATGAAATACTTATGCTGATGGTCCAAGTTTCCCTCCAGATGTCTCAAACTTGGCAAGACTCAACTCCAAACTCTGTCTCTCATGCTATTTTTTTTGAGGCTTCTTTTGGTCTGTGTTCGGCATGGTCCTTATTCCTAATGCATGGTCTCTTTGGTGTCTCAGCTAGATGGCTAGGATATTAACAGGATTTATTTACTCTGGTTGGTCCAGATTTGCAATATCTTCTAACCTATTTTATCTCTTATCTCCATTCTCCCCTTAACCGTATAGCAGTTACTTCCTGGTAAGCTTCAAAAAGTCTAGTCCTGTACATATGCAGCCCAATCTCAGCCAGATAATTTCCTGGAAACTCTTCCCCTCAAACTTCTCGATTCTTTCCTCTCTGTAATTCTCTCCTAAGTTCCCTACCCCTACAGTTTTCAGACATTTCAGAACTCTGCTCTCTGCCCTCTCAGGTCAGTGGGACTGCCATTGTGTGCTTATAATTCACCCCCCTCTGCAACATTCAGGAAATATTCCCTGAACAGAAAGCTGGAAAAAATGAGGAATTTACTGGTGAGCTTCTCTTCTCTCAGGGATTATGGTCATGTATTGTTGCTGTTCAGTCTGAAAACAGTTACCTTAAATATTTTGACTAGTATGTAGGTATGTATGTGTGTATATATTTATTTTTTTTATTGAGGCATAGTTGATTTACAATATTATATCAGTTTTAGGGTGTACAGTATAGTTCAAAATTTTTATAGATTTTACCCCATTTATAGTTACTATAAAATATTAGCTGTATTCCTTGTGCTGTACACTATATCCTTGTTGATTATATTTTATACACAGTAGTTTGTACCCCTTAATCCCCTATATTGCTCTCCCCATTTCCCTCTCCCCACTGGTAACCACTAGTTTGTTCTCTATGTCTATGAGTCTGCTTCTTTTTTGTTATATTTACTAGTTTGTTGTATTTTAAAAATTCTGCATATGTGTTATCATGTAGTATTTGTCTTTGTCTGACTTATTTCACTAAGTATAAAACTCTCCAGCTGTATCTGTGCTATTGCAAATGGCAAAATTTCATTATTTTTTTATGGCTGAGTAGTATTGTATTGTGTACTTTATTTATCTCTTGATGAACACTTATTTTCCTTCCATATCTTGCCTATTGTAAATAATACTGCTATGAACATTGGGGTGCATATAATTTTTTGAATTAGTGTTTTCATATTCTTTAGATATACACCTATGAGTGGAATTGTTGTATTATATAGTGGTTCTATTTTTAGCTTTCTGAGGAGCCTCCATTCTGTTTTCCATAGTGGCTGCATCAATTTCCATTACAACCAATAGTGTACAAGGGTTCTCTTTTTTTCACATCCTCACCAACATTTATTATTTGTACTGTTTTTGATGATAGCCATTCTGATAGCTGTGAGGTGATACCCCATTGTGTTTTGATTTGCATTTCTCTGATTATTAGTGATGTTGAGCATCTTCTCATGTGCCTGTTAGCCATCTATATGCCTTCTTTGGAAAAATATCTATTCATATCCTTTGCCCATTTTTAATAGGGTTTTTTTTTTTGATATTGAGTTATATGAGCTATTTATGTATTTTGGATATTAACCCCTTATCAGTCATATCCTTTGCAAATATTTTCTCCCATTCAGTAGGTTGTCTTTTCATTTTGTAGATGATTTCCTTTGCCATGCAAAAGCTTTTAAGTTTAATTAGGTTCCGTTTAGTTTTGGTTTTGTTTGCTTTGCCTTAAGAGAGAGATCCAAAAAAATATTGCTGTGATTTATGTCAGAGAATGTTCTGTTTATGTTTTCTTCTAGGAGTTTTATGGTTTCCAGTCTTACGTTTAATTATTTAATCCATTTTGAGTTTATGAATATATGGTGCGAGATAATGTTCTTCTACATGTAGCTGTCCAGGTTTCCTAGCATCACTTATTGAAGAGACTGTCTTTTCTCCATTGTATACCCTTGCCTCCTTGTGATAGAGTAAATGAAGATTAAATGACCATAAGTGTGTGTGGTTATCTATGGACTCTGTATTCTGTTCCATTGATCTATGTGTCCGTAATTGTGCTGGTGCCATGCTGTTTTGGTTACTGTATTTTTGTAGTATTGTCTGAAGTCAGGGAGTGTGATACCTTCAGCTTTGTTTTTCTTACTCAAGATTGTTTTGGCTATTCGGGATCTTTTGTGTTTCTATATAAAGTTTAAAATTATTTATTCTGGTGCTGTGAAAAATTCCACTGATATTTAGATATTTACAGCAAAAGGGCTGGCCCAACACCAGTTATTACATCATGGCCTTAAGTAGAAGTCCATGAAAATAATATTTAATGAAACTGTAAGTTCTGAAACATCAATACACCCTGTACATTTTTATAAAAATTTAGAAGCATCTTTTTAAAAACATACTTTTGGAGACCATGCATAGATGAAAAGGTAATCACGGTGAAAACACAGTATTTAGGATACTTGGTAGCTCAGGTAGGGAGGGTTTCAGTCTTCCTGGGGTAGAACTTATAGTTAGATATAAGTTATTGCCAGTATTCTACCTTTTGTAATGGATGTTAGTTTCATAGTAGGTGCTTGCTATATTATTAAAGTAGAGAGCTATGGATAAGTAAAATAATTAATTAATTTAAAAGGGGCTTGTATTGATGACTGATGAGATTTTATCATGAACAAGGTAGTATGATTTCTCTAATTCTCTCCTTGTGAGGCCAGATTTCTCTAATTGCTTATAAACTGAACCATCAGGATCACTTAATTTTTTTTTGCTAACAAATTAAAAAGTAATGTCAAAAATTACTACACAGAAACTCCTTTATTTGAAGCTAATGGAGTTTCTGAGGGACCCTGAGATGGAAACTGTTGTATTCTTACATGAATTGAGACCTTCAAAATACTTTACATGACTTAAAATATTTTCAGCTCTGATCAGCATTCAGAAACTTAATTTTTAGCTGTTTAGGACCAGGATAGTATTTATAATGGCCCTAAATTAGATACAAAACATTTTCCCATAAACATTAAAGCAGATAAATAACATGTAATATATTTATACAGTGGAATACTTAAAACAATTTAAAAAATGAACTACTCCTAAATGGAACAACATAGTTAAGTCAGAATATTAACAGAATATTTAGCAAAGAAGTCAAACATAAAGAACATATACTGTATGAGTCTCCTTATGGTCAAACTAATCTTTAGTACTAAAAGTAGAGATAATAGTTACTTTTAAGGGAGTTGGTGGGTGGTGGATGGGAAGGAAGATGAGGGAAGCTTTCAGATCCTTGTAACATTTTATGTTTTGATTTGGATGGCAGTTAAACTGATGTTTCATTTTGTGATAATTGAAATCTGTAAAGTTATGTCTGTTATACTTTTATATATACATTATATTTTTAAGACCACGTTTATTTGTTTTAGTATTAAGTAGTGTTGAGAAATTAAGCACACTGTTTTTCTTAACTGGTTAAAAAATATTTCTTTAAATTGTCACGAAATTGTGAGCAATGGGATTCTTTCTATCTTAGGAAAGATGGACAAAAATTGTTGTATTTTACCGCTAAGTTCTGTGGACATGATCTGCTCACTATATTTTAGTGAAGACTGCCTTTTCATTTTTTTTTAAATCCAAGAGGATTCCATAATGACATTCAAATTCAAATTTCCTTCTCTAGTTTGGGGTACTCAGAAACAGGCTACCTCTGTTTTCTAACAGCAGCATTAATAAGCAGCAATAGTAATATTACTAATTGTAAAAAAATTAAGATATAAAGATACCTCATATTTTCTTCCCATTCCCTTGTTATAGTGTATTAACTTATTGTGTGGCAATCAAATGGTGCAACTCTTGCAATGTCCTGCCATCCAAGGAACAACTCATTGAGATCACCTGTAGATAAGTGGAGGAAGCACTGCCCTGTGACAAATATTAAAGGCCTTACCTGCTGAGGAAGAACTTTCCAGGGTCCCTTGATATATTTTACCGATTGGTCCAATTGATGATTTGCTTTCTGGGTCTGAGCTCTCCTCCTTTTGCGTCAACTTGTCTTGAATAAAATAAATGAACACAAACTTTTCTCATGCTCCAAAGTGATTTGTCACAGAAGAGAAACTTCAATTTGACAAATCTTCAGCCGTCACCCAAAGTGTCTGCTTTCTCTGTAGATGACATTCCATTATAATCATGCACAAAAATCATATTGTCAGGAAGAGGGAGGATTGAAGTCAAATCATGACTTTCTTTAATGATTTGGCCTCTAATAGAAAAGAAAGCCATTTTTAGTGTGTGATTTTGTATCTTATTGAATAAAGTAAGAAGTTCTTAGGACAGATTTAAGGCAAGATATATTTATTCATAAACATGTGATTTGGAAATGGTAAAAATTAACACTGCTACAGTGTCCACTATGTTTTACATACTACATCACTCTGAACTTGATAAGCCAAAAGATACACTACAAGTTTTATGTGACTAAGGGGTTTAATATGCGAATTAAGACTCATACAAATGAAGAAAGGTCTGGGGGAGTGAAGACCTGAAAGACTACATCTGAAGGATTGAACATATGTTCATTACACAGGCTGAAGCCCTGGATTTGGGGAACGAAGTGACCAATCATGAATCAGTCTGTATAGCACCATGACATGAAGGGGAGCTTGTGAAGAGATCTGGAAGCCTACTGCTTCTGGCTCTCTTAGCCTTCCAAAGAATGCTGGCTTCTGCTTCACTTTGCCTTGCAAAGAGCATGTGAATTCCTCTCATTGGAGGGAAATCTGCTTTACCCAAAATTCACTGATTTAAATGTTAGTCTCTTCCAAAAATGCTCTCCACGTTGACTCATGAAATTAACCATCACAGGTGTGTCCACTACTCCTAAAAAAATCTTATGAGACTAATACCCTTTTATCCTTCCTTTACAAATGAGGAACTAAGGTGCAGAGAAATTAAGTAATATGACAAAGGTCACCTATGAGTAAAAAAAAGAGCCAGGATTTGAATCCAGAGTCTCTTATCTACTACACTCCTTTGGTAGAAATATAGTGCCCACTGGGGTATCCCTTTCCTGCTTGTTTGAAAGGGATGTATCTTCAGGTAGTAACAAAGGGAAAGTAAAAATGTAATAGACAAATCAGAGAAATTTAAAATAGCAGTTAAAGATAGATTTGTGACATCAAATTCCTGCTGATTTTTCTGAGGGAATATCAAAGAGACTGAGATGTATTGAGACTCTTCTCCATGGCAGGCATGGAGACATTTTGTAAAGGCTTTTTATCTGTATGTCCAAATTTTAATCCTCTTGAACACCCAGTAGGCTAGCAAGTATTATTCTTCATTTACTCATGAGGAAAAAGGCTGAAAAAGTGACTTGTGTAGTCATGCAGTTGGAAGGTGACGAAGTCAAAACTCAGAGTCGGATTGTCCTCTCTTCATGGCCTTAGAGGGAACCAACTCATCCTTGACCAACAGCCCATTTCCACACACTTTAGTATATGGAAGGCAATAACTTGTCAGTAAATAAGCACAATGAAGATAAAGATATTGAATAATGGTGTCATTAATTTTTATCATGTTTCTTTATTCAAAATATTTTCTATCATGACTATAATTTCAAACACTCATGATACATCTATTCCCAAATATTATGTGTTTGCTTTTGTTGTTAAAATTTGGTTTCAAATATTTACTTGGCTAGTAACTGTCTAGAAAGTGTCTAGGTGTTAGACTTAAGCATTTAAACGTTTGTTTGCCTAAGACACAACTTTACATGTTATTTTTAATGATAAGATATTTTTGACAAAAACTATAGAACTTTTTTGTAAGGTTCTAAGAGCCCTCATTTTCTTAGTTGAAATATAATTGACTTACAATATTATATCAGTTTCAGGTGTACAAAATAGTGATTTGACATATACATTATGAAATGATCGCTGTCCTAAATCTAGTTAATCTGTCACCACATGAATTTATTACAATATTATTATTTTCTCTATGATGTATATTACATCCATGTGGATTATTTGTAGCAGGAAGTTTATACCTTTTACTCCCCTTCCCTTATTTATCTCATTCTCCCACCCCTCTCCCCTCTGACAACCACTAGTTTGTTCTCTGTATGAGTCTGTTTCTGTTTTACTATGTTTGTTCATTTGTTTTGTTTTTTTAGATTCCATACATAAGTGAAATTGTACAGTACTTCTCATTTCCTGTCTGATTTATTTAACTTAGCATAATACCCTCTAGGTCCATCTATGTTGTCACAAATGGCAAGATTTCATTCTTTTTTATGGCCGAGTAATGTTCCATTGTGTCAGTAGTAAAATCTCTTCTTTCATTTCTGATTTTAATTAGTTGGGCCCTCTCTCTTTTTTCTTTCAGTCTGGTTAACAGTTTATCAACCTTGTTTATCTTTTCAAAGAGCCAGGTTTTGTTGATCTTCTGTCATTTTAGTCTTTTTTCATTTATTTCTACTGTGATCTCTGTTATTTCCTTTCTTTTGCTAACTTCGGGTTTTGTTTGTTAACCTTTTTCCAACTTCTCTAGGCTTAAAGTTAGGTTGTTTATTTGACATTCTTCTTGTTTTTTGAGTTAGGCTGCTATCGGTGTGAACTTCCCACTTAGAATTGCTTTTGTCGTGTTCCATAGATTTTGGAAAGTTATGTTTCCATTTTCATTTGTCTTTAGGTCACTTGATATTTGCTTTATATATTTGGCGCTCCTATGTTGTGTGTGTAAATATTTACAGATGTTATGTCCTCTTCTTAGATTTACCCCTTTATCATTATGTAATGCCCTTCTTTGTCTTTTGTTACAGTCTTTGTTTTATAGTCCATTTTGTCTGATATGAGTATTGCCACCCAGCTTCTTTTTCATTTCCATTTTTATGGAATATGTTTTCCATCTCTTCACTTTCAATCTCTCACATCTAGTTCTGAAGTAAGTCTCCTGTAAGGCAGCATATAGATGGGTCTTGCTTTTTTATCCATTCAGCCAACCTTTTGATTGTCTTTTGACTGAAGCACCTATTTGGT
The DNA here is from genome assembly GCF_964270905.1 of Leucopleurus acutus. NCBI lineage: Eukaryota > Metazoa > Chordata > Mammalia > Artiodactyla > Delphinidae > Leucopleurus > Leucopleurus acutus. Next base: position 55,011,593 of record NC_139145.1, on the reverse strand, counting down.
TGACATTTGAAGTGATTATTGATAAGTATGCATTTACTGACTTTATAAAAAATTGTTTACTTGTTCCTTTTGTAGTTCTTTCATCCTTTCTTCTTTTCTTGTTCTTTTGCCTTGTGGTTTGATGATTTTCTTTGATGTTATATTCGGGTTACTTTTTCTTTATTTTTTTGTACACTTATTTTAAATTTTAGTTTGTACTACTGTGAGGTGTGTGTGTGTGTGTGTGTGTGTGTGTGTGTGTGTGTATCAGTTATTTTAAGCTGATAGTCACTTAAGTTCAAAGACACTCTAAATCATTACATTTTTACACCCCCTCTCCCAACAGTTTAAGTTGTTGACATCATATTTTTGTCATTTTATTTTGTGTGTCCCTTAACTATTTATTGTAGTTACAGTTGATTTTACTACTTTTGTATTTTAATCTTATTCTAAGTTTTTAAATGACTGTCCCACTGCCTTTAGTATATATTTACTTTTACTAGTGAGATATTTTTCATATATATATATATTTTTTTCTTATTTCTAGTTATCACCTTTTTATTTCTGCTTAAAGAAGACCCTTTAACATTTCTTGTAAGGATGGTTTATTTAGTGGTGAGAACTCCTTTAGTTTTTGCTTGTCTGGGAAACTCTTTCTCTCTCCTTCAATTCTTATTGATAACTTGTTCAGCTAGAGTATTCTTGGTTGTAATTGTTTTGTTTTCCAGCACTGTGAATATATCATGCTACTCCCTTCTTGCCTGCATAGTTTCTGCTGATAGTCTTATGGGGGTTCCCTTGTATGTAACTCTTCATTTTTCTCTTGATATCTTTAAAATTATCTCTATCTTTTGCCATTTTAATTTTTATTTATCTTCTTGTGGATCTCTTTAGGTTCATCTTGTTTGGGACACTTCTCTGCTTTCTGGACCAGGATATCTGTTTCTTTCCCTAGGTTAGGGACAACAATTATTTGTTCAATTAAGTTATTGCCTGCTTTATCTCTCTTTTTCTTTCTGGTACCTCTATAATGCAGATGTTAGTATGCTTGATGTTGTCTCAGAGGTCCCTTAGACTATCCTAATTTTTTAAAATTCTTTTTTCTTGGGCTTCCCTGGTGGCGCAGTGGTTGGGAGTCCGCCTGCCGATGCAGGGGACACGGGTTCGTGCCCCGGTCCAAGAAGATCCCACATGCCGCGGAGCGGCTGGGCCCATGAGCCATCCATGGTCGCTGAGCCTGCGCGTCCGGGGCCTGTGCTCCACAACGGGAGAGGCCACAACAGTGAGAGGCCCGCGTACCACAAAAAAAAAAAAAAAAAAAAAAAAATTCTTTTTTCTTATTGCTGTTCTTACTGGGTGAATTCCATTTTTCTGTCTTCCAGAACATTGACCTGTTCTTCTCTATTATCTAATTTGCTCTTGATTCCTTCTAGTGTATTTTTCCTTTCAGTTATTGTATTCTTCAGCTCTTACTGGTTCTTTCTTATATTTTCTAACTCTTCGTTGAAGTTCTCGCTGTGTTTATCCATTCTTTTCTAGAGTTTGTTGAACATTTTAATGACCATTGTTTTTTAAACATTTTATCAAGTACATTACTTGTGTCTGTTTCATTCCTCTGGGGTTTTATCTTATTCTTTCATTTGGAACAAAATATACTGCCTTCTCATTTGTTTGACATTCTGTGTTTATTTCTATGGATTAGTCAAAAGAGTTACCTCTCCCAGTCTTAAATGTGTGGCCTTATGTAGGAGCATCACCTGTGTAGATTGCTTGTGTTGGCTGGCTTTGGCAAGCCAGCTGGACCTGGAGTGGGAACAGGCTGGGCCAGGGGGATGTCCTGGGGGCAGGCTATGTCAGAGCCACCAAAACAATGAAATTCTTAAATCCACAAATCAAAGAGTATTTCCACTGGAAATGGTCACATAAACACTCAATCTAAGTCAACCAAAAATTATTTTAATGTGTGTTTTTATTTGTTACATTACTGTTGGTGTAGCAAGTTATTTTGTAAACAAGTTAGGCAAGATTCTTTCTGGATTGAGTTTCATCTTTATGACCTTTCAGTTTCTTGATCAGTTTCTCAGAGTCAGTGTCCATGTATCAATGGGAGCCCATTTGCAGGACTCTACATATTGTAATCCCAGCTTCCAAAGCTGACTTTGGAGCTCATCTCTGTAAATAAATTCCCAGGACACAGGACAGTTGAAATGTTCACTATTGCTTGAATGTGCTGCTACAAATCAGAACATTGTCTTTACTTGAGTTAAATAGAATTGCCATGCATTGCATTCAGTGCTTTTGAAATAAAAACTTAACATTGAATGAATACTGATGACACTTTCACCATCAGGTTAATTCATATTTCAGGACTTCTTAACTCCTCTGTGTGAGCACAGTGGGCAGGTGTGATTCACCAACCTGACATCCATTCCCAAACCCATTCTTTTGGCCACCTCTAACATAAAAGCTTAGAGAGTTGAAAAAGCACCCTCCCGGCCTACCTTGGAGGCCATGCGCTGTAGTTTCATCGAGGAAACATAGTGGATGCCTTTTTGGAGTGCAGGGATGGCCTTTGAGAAAAAGTTCACTTTTTTTTTTTTAAAGTTAAAAGTACCTTATGATTTTCTAAAAGCAATGTCAGATTATATTTGAACAATTTCATTGTAAAATTGAATGTTCTCAAAGGGACAGACTCAGAGTTTTAGAGTTAAACCAATTGTTTTTCAAAGAATATATCCTTAAAAAAAAGAGTCAGTGAATGATTTAGGCACAAAATTACATTGTGTAATCACACCCAATTTTTTTCACTGTTTACATTTTAATGTCTTTTCTTCAGGGCTTTTTTTAATGCATATTTTTACATAATTATGTCCATTCTTTATATGCAATTTTTATCTTTTTTTTCAGTGACTATTATATCACAAGCATTTTCCGTATTATACAGACTTTGTGAACATCGCATTTTGCAAATCCATGTTCCATGCTAGGATTATTGTCATGGATTATTTAACCATTTAAATTTAAAAAAAGTTTATCTCACTATTACTTATGCTGTTGTGATGATAATCCTGTTATATAAACTCACCCCCTCCCAGCCGCCAGCCCCCAGCCCCCAGCCCATCACCACTATTTCAAGTCACTCAAAAAAATTCACTTTTCTGGTGAAAGGGGTAAGTCATTGCTTTCACTACTTCTTTGGTCCCTTTCTCTTTTCTTTCTGAATTGAATGTAAGCATGCATCTTGGATCTCTGGCAACTATTCTGAGGCTATGAGAATAAAAAAGCAATATACTAAGCATAGGGGAGGAAAAAGAAAGAACTCTGTCCTCTGTGGGTATCATTGGGCCACAGAACCACGGCCCAGAGCTGCCCATATCCAGGCCCCTAATTACATGAGGAAGAACTATATCACTATTTGCTGAAGTCACTTAAAGTTGGATATCTGTCGCTCATTATATGCTTTAAGTAATAATAATACTAATAATAACAACAAAACACTAATAAGAATAAATTTATGTATATAGTGCTTGCTTACTATATGACAGTTAGGTTCTAAGTATTGAATACTTTAGGCTTATTAACTTATTTAATCCTTTTAACCTTATAGAACAGTTATTAGTGTTATCATGATGCCCATTTCACATTTGAGGAAGCAGAATTTAAGTATGCCCAAGGTCACATGGTTAGCATTTGACGATAGAATGTGCTTACCTTAAGCAAATGTGCCAGGTTATGAAGCAAATACATAGATAGGACTTTTAATTTATTGTAAGAGATTTACTCACTTTCCCAGTACAAGTGGGACCATGGCGTAAGTATGGCAGATCAATCAAGAACGTGGGCTAGAAAGTCAGAGTATAAATCTATACTCTGGGTATAAATCTCTGTACTCTGGGTATAAATCTGAGATCTTTCTTTTACTTATAAGATGTCTGATCTTGGGTAATACGGTACAAATCTCTAAGTCTTAGCTTATACATAGGCTGATGTGTGCCTTCTTATTTAGGATACAGAAAATATAAACATATCCTGTAGCATTCACAAGTGTATTCAGTCCCTTTTGCAACTGTGGAAAATTGCAATCACACGGCTATTAAGTAGTATAGCCAGGGTTCATATCCAAGTGTGTCTGATTCCAAAGTTCATGTTTTTAATCACTATGCCTTTCTGTCCCCAGGAGACACTAGAAACATAAGTAATAACCAAAGTTCCTATTCCCTGAGGAAAGTCTACAGAGGGAGACTAACATGGAAATAATATTTTCAACACTGTAATTGGACAATACAAGATTAAGGTGCCAATTTGATGTTTCATATGTCCTCTGATCTCATGTTTTGCCAAAAGGATATTGTAAAAATGACTAATGTGTGTGTATGCACTCCTGCGTGTGTGTGCCTGTGCAAGAGAGAGAGAGAGAATGCTTTTTATCTTCTGCTGTTGCTTCTCATAGCATGCTGCTGTATGATTGTCCTAGATCATGTAGATCACCTTTGTCATAGACTACTGGGTGTACTGGGTACTACATTTTGGAGAAGAATAGCATGAAGGGGGACAGGCGGGCTGGTGTGGGGAGGAGGGGGATGAAGACCTCCTCTCCAGTTTGGTTCCTCCCTACCCTTTGAGTTCTGGAATCACACTGGTTGTGTCCTTGAAGAAAACAAAGGAAGAAATGAAGCCATTAATATTAAAATTTTTACTAGGGACATATGCTATCCTTTCTAGAAACTCTGGAATGAGAATTGTTCAAGTGATTTAAATTCCCTAAAACATCATTCTACTGTGTTATTTCAAGACTAATGAGCTGAATATGAATAGTATGGCAGTGGAAAGAAAATAATCTTTTGAAGTTTTCTTTCTGGATTTCAATCTCAACTCCTTCAACTGTAAAGTGACAATTGTCATCTCTGTCTTACTGTGGCATCCTAACTCAGATCACTATGTTTTCATATATTTCGACTGTGCAATTCAGTCATAGAATAGCAGATTCTACTTGCAAAATTTAACACTTACTTTAAAAATTGCTTGGGAATTTGGAACATTTTAGACAATTAAAAGTGAACATTATGCCCAGGCAAAATATTAATAGGAGACTGTGGAACAATCAGTCTTTGCACAGCAATTTGGGAACATATGGCGATACATTCAAACAAAAGGCCACATTCAAGGTTGAAACAGCTCTTGTGTAATGGGGCCAGGCAGTAACTTATGCCATTGATTACATAAAATCCAGCTCCAGTCTTTTCTCCTGGCTCACTGTTTTGTAGGTACACACTGGGTAGGTAGTAAGGAAAGCTGGATGTGTGCTTATGATTTACAAGGCAAATTGTCCATCTCTTGGTCATTTATTTACTCCCCTTGTCAATTCCTTTTCGTGATCCTGTCCTATAAGAGGTAACATGTAGTGGCTTAATGGTCCACCCTAGGTATGAGAGTTAGAAACAGTCGTCTTTTTCATCACCCCATTTCAAATGAAGAAAAACATTGATTTGGAGTCATTACATCCTCTAGTATTGAGAATAATAATTGTTTCTGTGTAGGCCTTTTAACAATTATTGTTAAAGAAAAGAAATTGTCATGAAACTGTATCATTTTATAAAAACATGTCCCACAATTTAATCAGAAAACAAGACTTAAATAAGTCCACCAGCAAAGATATAACCGAACAACTACCCCTGTGCCAAGAACTGTTAAAATTAACCAAAAAAATACAGAGCTTAACCACAATAACCTCATAGTTTAATTAGGTAGAAAATTTTTTTCGGTTATCATTTTTGGTTGTTGGAAACTTTCCAAAATACACTAGGTTATTCTCAGCTTTATTAGGTGGAATATACTAAAAATAATTCTGTTCTTCTTGGATAAGTGGCCTTGTGCTGACTTATATTTATTATTCATATTTGATCATTTATTTATTTAATTATCCAACAAGTATTTACCAAGTGTCAACTGTTTTTCAGGCGTTATAACAGAGTCCAGGGCTGAAATAATGAATGAGTTACTACAGCTGCTGCTTTCATGTAGCTTACAGTTCTTGTGAGTAATGTATTGATATAGTGTATGAAGGGGTATGTTAATGGGACTACAGGATACCATGAGACCTTGTAGGAGAGGCATCAAATCCAAATTTGGATGGTCAGGGAAGGCTTTGTGAGAGACGTTTGTTATGGGATTAGAATTCGTTATGCAGAGCAAGAGATGTGAAAGAACGTTTTTGACAGAGAGAATAATGAGCATCTCGGGAGGTAAAAGGAAAAGAGAGAAAGTATCATATTTCCAAGTATTGAAATACATTTAGTATAAATGGATCATTGATTTTCAGGTGCGCGTAAGAATCCAGAAGGATAGAGAGGTAGCATGAGGCCAGAGTGTGTGGGGCTTTATAAACCATGTAAAAAGTTTACACATTATCCTAAGGTAAGGCAAAGTCCTTTGAAGGATTTTGTAAAGAAGAGTGACATGAATAAGTTTATGTTATTGTTCCTGCTGTGGACATACAAGGGTGAGGATTTGAGAGGAAATATAGACCTATCATAGAATATACTCAAGGATGTTGAATATTTGACTTAAAAATTGATTTCTACTTGTTTTTTTAATGCTTCTTCTCCCTTTATTCACAATCTAAAACTAGAGTATCATATTAATTTAAGAAAAATAAGACTCATTTCTTGTCATTTTAAAACAAAAACTATAGCCAATTAGAGGGAGAAAGATTTCACCTCCATCACGATAAATAATGATCTCATGATTATAACTGTTTGAGAATGGAATAGGTAATCTCGAGAAGAAAGTCTCCATTCCTGGAAATATGTTTACAGAGGTAAATGGCCACCGATAAAAGGATATTGAAGAAGAGATTACTGTGTTTCCAGGAGGTTGGACTAAATGGCCCCTAGAGTTTCTTCTAGTTCTTAGCTTATTTTAAGGTTCTATTTGCTTGAATTCTAGTTAACCAAGTTTCTAATGTAATTTTAGATTGCTGTAGTGTCTTAAGTTTTTGAATAAATTTTAGTCTTCCTCTCTAGGCATAGAGGGTAAGTTTGTTTTTCAGATGTTAAGACTCTCTGTAGTCTTTATTGCAGGATGTGCAATGAAATGAGTTAGGAAATGAATCGTTTGTGTGCTGCCCTGAATTTTTATAGACCTTGATACCTGGCACAGGATTATTGTCTTGGCTGTAGGTAGTTACATCTTTCAAAATTCCTGTTCCATTTTGAAAACATCTTGAAGAAGTAAAACGAGCAACCATGACTCAAAGATACAATCCAGGACATAATTTTTCCAAAGGCCTTATTATATACATTTGGGCACAGTAGTGCTTATCCAATTAACAACATTGATAACCAAGACACTCTCTCCTCTTTTGTTCTCTCATGCCTCCAAATGTATTCACATATGAATAAATGAACAAATACATTGGAGATTCATGGTTGATATAACAGATAATGTTGGAAGATTTACCATGTGCCAAAAGGAAGATATAGGGAACAGAAGTTTAGCAGTCTCTGAATTGCTACTGATACTTAGGACTTCAGTCTTGGTTTAATTCTGTACCTTTCAGTACTTTCAAATTAAGCATGCAAACTAGAGGTACTATTTGCTATAAATTAGACTCAAGGTTAAGTGAGTTAGGGTAACTTCACTTGTATCTGTATCATGCTACATAATTTTATTTTAAATGGTTTTTATATCCTTAAGATGTTTCTAGCATAGTTTGCTGTGCTTTTATTCCCTTTGGGGCTTTAGAACAATAAACACAGAGGTTATTAAGCAAATTGATGAAGATTTTAGTATAAGACTTTTAGAATCAACTACACAGTTACTTTCTCCCCATGTAACTCATTCTAATGTTGAAACATGGGATGAGTTAATATATATTATGCTCAAAGGACCAAATAGTTCCATTATATTTTATTCTAAAGGAAGTTTTTGATTTTGAAGTAATCTTTTGTGTGTCGGAAATATGTTCTGTTTCAGTTGTTAGGAAATGTTTGGGAGGATGACTGTATGAGACAGATTATAATTTAAAATGTATAAAGAGTAATTGCAGAGATGACCCCCATAGTTTGCTGATATTCTGCACTAAGTATACTACTAGTGAATCCAGTAAAGCCAATTGAACTTTCTCAGTTACTCGGAATTAATTATGTGGATATTTCTTACCTATGCGGGGTATAGATAAAAAAGTAAGTTAGATAAAAGCATGTGAATAAAAAGTGAATTTACCATTACTCTTTTTTCCTTTCTACCCTATCTCTTGTTCCAAAAGAGAAAGAGGGAATCATTTAAACACACTGTTTGTGATATTGGTTTTCTATTGTAAATGGTCCAGCTGAGATTCTAGGAAATGTGCAGGAAGAGGTTTCTACTGTCTATTCTTAAGAAGACATACTACTAAGCACCCTCTGAAACCCAGTGAAGGAAGCAAAAATTACATTGACTTGTGGATAGAAATGTTTTTCATCTTACCTAAAGAAACCCTCTTTTGTTCAGGATTTTATATACCCCATACATTCCAGGAGGCTCAAGGGAATTTGAATTTGGGATCCAAGATCTAGGGATTGCTTTACAGCAGTGATCTCCCTTGATGAAGATTGACTCGGAAATGGGAATTGACACCAATGTGTTATAAGGAGGGAATCTGGGGGATTCATATTAAGGTCTTTCTTGTTTTTTTTCTGGGAGACCATCCAGGAATGGCTTTCCCTTTATATTGGTCTGGATAGGTTGGGTTATTGGTGGGTTACAATAACAAAAGTTTATCTACTTTTTATATTAATTTCCATCATAACTGGCATGGGGGTTCTCCTCTGCTCCATCGTAAGTGGGATGGGGGTTCTCCTCTGCTCCATCCTCTCCCATGGACATGGGCTGGCAGAGTAGCCACTCTCCAGAACATTGCTCATCGCTGTAGCAGAGGAGATTGGCCTTTAGAGCCCACAGTCAGTAGTGACTTAAATAGCTTCCATTCACACTTCACTAGCAAGAGTTGCATGACCATATCGAACGTCAAGGGAGCAGGGGTGTGCAATCTACAGGCACCAGGGAAGAAACCAGAGATATCTGTTGGTGAATACTAATGAATACCACATTTTTCCTTTGAGTATCATTCTTTGTCTTGCTCATGGGCAGAGTAGGACACTATGACACAGAAGGAGGCATTGCCAGGAGACTAGCAGGAGAAGTGGTCCAGAGACCATAGATTAAGTCAGTCTCGAAGCCCATCTTACCTCTGGATTTCTAGCCCTTTGAACCAATCAGTTTTAAGCCCGTCTTAGTTTTCTCTAATTTTCAGCCCAAATTACTGAACTAATAAATATTTATTATCAAATTCTTTTTGAGTCCATATCATCAGTCAGGACCCATTCTAAAGAGAGGAGACACAGACTCCCTTTGGAATCTTACATTCCAGTGAGATTTATATTGGAAACTCTGTGTAATAAAACGTAAACTGAGGCTCTGCACACAGGTAGTGTACCACTCTGTTATGCTTCAGTAGAACAATTTCTTCCTTTATATCATATATCAAATCCATAGAAATAAGCAAAGGAGAACTTGCTATATCTCATTGCAGAAACTGCAGAGAAAGGCAGATTCCTGCTTTTTATTTCCTGGCTCTGGACTCTGATATGATTGGCAATTGTACACTGGAGAACTGGCCATCTCATCAGAGTCTACTATTTTTGAAATGTCACAGAGCAGCAACAAAGTTTTAGTGGGAGCTTGTGCAGTCTTATAAGCTCTATCTAGTATATATTTTTGATCCATTTTGAATTACGTCTTACAACTGTAGAGGCCAAATAAAACCCAAATTAGAGGCTACTGTTTTCTTTATTTTTTAAAGACATAAAAATTCAGTACTGTGAGTTTTAGAGGGGGTAAGGAGAAAGTGAGTCAAAAGTGGACCAAGTGGGCCTCTGAGGAGAACCAATGAATGCCTTGCATTTTTCTCAGCTCTACCATGCCAGTCTCTATTGATTCTTACTTTCCTTGACCTGCTTTATGAGTGCCATCCTGTCCTCATCTTGCCCTGGATATATCAACATGCTCAGAAAAAGGAATTACTAATCCATCTATACATAAAGACTGACTAGCCCTGGACTTCCAACACTGCCTGAAGAACTAGGTTGAGAAGGCTTCTGAGTCCACATTTCATGGGAACTAGTGCCCTGTTTGATTAGTGGTATCTGCAATGGAGTCAGAAAGGAGGATTAATTACACGGAATTTGCCATAATTTGCTAACCTTGATCAATATATTTGCTTACAGGTGAATGAAAAATTTGGATCTAAGCTTTTAGCAAAAGAGAGAAAGGTTATTAGTTAATGCAAATTTAAGAGCCCACAGTATAAAAATATACATACTGTTTAGGGGTAGCCCAATTTTCTTGCTAGTCAATGAGGCAGAATCCTTCCTGACAATTATTGTAAAGTGGACAGTTCGGTATAAGGAGCATCATATCTGACAACATTCTAAAAGGGGATACAATGACAAATTTATAATTATTGCTATGGTATTATTTTTTACAATGACCCTAGATAGAGGTAAGGGGGTTTTATATGGCGCAATTCATCGAAAATCACCGTTGGTATAGCTAGTATGTTGATGTAGCCTAGGTATACTGTCCTTTATCCATCTGGGTAGATTCAAGAAATATACGGAGGAATTGACAAACTGAATGTATTTCAAGCAACCTTCCATGAAGATTCTTTCTCCAAGATAATCTTTTGATTCATAAGTTTAGAATTTTGGTACTACAAGCTTAATATTATATTTAGTGATGAGGACAAGAGCCTGAAGTGTAGATATTCTATGTGGCTGGGTAATTATGGAAAATAATACATATAATAAAATTGCAATAATATCTTAAATCCATTTCAGGTACAAATATCAAGGATCTGATTTTTCTCTTCACTTAACACTGAGGCACATACTCAGAACTAATGCTAGTGTTAAATGAGGGAATATTATTTTTTAATGTAGTCATTGGATGCAAGCAATTCAGTATGATCCAAAATGAGTTAATTTTTATCTGATCACTAGGTTTTTAACCAGAGAGTCTAACAAAGATTCTAGAAAGAGGAAAATTATATTTCATTTCAAATAAGTGCAATGGTGAGAAATTACTTACATATGGTTGAAGTCAATCAAAATCTGAACAATTGATTGAAAGTTGATTAGAGTGAAGGTAGGGGACCACCCCTGATCCGTGAAGAAAACATTGCGATTAGCATTCACTCGTCCCAACTGTATCACTTTGTGTCATCTTCAGAGACAAAAATCCTGATTTTCCCCACTTTGGATTGACCCAGAGCGATAGTTTTTATTTCCTCATACTTGACTTGAATTTCCACATGAGTGTTCTGATGGGCATTTGATGTTTGTCTCTTTAATATTCATTTCATCTTTCCCTCTTCTTAGCAGTACACCAAATTTCCCACTCATGTTCATGAATGGAATTGATCTCACTCCCGGTTCTGCTACTTGGCCCCAATTTTCTTAAGTCATTCAACATATGTTATCTTCCTGGCCACAGCAATAGACTCTGGCGTAGGAACAAGACCCAAAATAGGAGATACAATTAAAGGTGTTTAGTTAAGCTATGAAAAAGCAGGTTGATTCTTTCCCAGCTGAACATGGACAAGGAAGTATGGGACTGCTGATATGCTGCTACCCGTCTTGAAATCATATGGAAAAAGCCTTACTGAAAAAGGAGCTGATTCTGAGAAAGCATTGCTTAGAAATGGCATGGCTGTGGTGGTGGGGGGGGTGGGGGGCGCAGCAGGGAGAGAATGAAAGAGAGTGGGAGTTAACCTGTGAAAATAGGAAATCTTGCTAAGAGGAGATTAAAAGAAGAAGAAAATGAGTCTGAGGTCACATAATTTGAGTCCTTGGTAAAGCCACATTGGAGCTATTTTAACCCCTAAAACCATCTGTAATTTATACCAGTTGCATGTAAGTGTGTGTATGTTTTGTATACATACATACACACACTTCCAAGTCTGGAAGCTTCAGCCCAAAACCTTACTTAAAGGAAGTCTGTGAGTTTTATTTTAAACTCTCAGGTTTTGCATCAGAAAAAAAAAGTCAACATAGGGGATAGAGCTTTAGTCCTGTTTACACATTAATAAGAAACCGAAATAACTATTTATTTTGAACTGTATCTTCAGCATGCTGCAATCTTTTGCCTTTTTTTCCCCTAGTGTTTCCAGCAAATCATTTGAAGTCTTATTAATATTCATTGGTATCTCAGAAATAGAACTTCAGGGTGTTTGAAGAGTCAACTGTATCAAATTGTTCCCAAAATTTTCCACTAAGTAAAATGATAAAAATGAGACTTTTAAGGGTCTCATTCTCTTTCTTGTGTGATCCCTTTAGCAAAAAGATACTCATAAAGGATAAAATGGAATTGTATGCATGAATACAAAAATTAGTCCAATTTGAAATGCACTGAAAGGGCCTAGGAAAGGAAGTTGCGAATGAGATGCAGGAAAGTTGCCACCATGGGAGTGTTCCCTCGGGACTTTGCAATCATTTTGGCCTCATCTGCATATCAACAAGAAATTATAGACATTAATTTAACTTATTAAATGTACTCCTATCTCAGTTTTACAAATTTTTGCTTAAATGGCAGAAAAAAATCTTGTCGAAAATAAATAAAGGCCATGGCCTGATGGAGTTCATTATTTGTACATTTTGTACACCAGCCAGCTGTACCTAAGGGGGCACATCTGGAATGTGGGAACTAAAATAGTCACTAGGGGTAAATTCTGCATATGGATCAGTAGTTTTATCTATGAAGAGGCAGGAATACAAATAAAATTAGTCTTCGGATTTTTAAAAGGCAATACCTGGCTATTCTCAGAAACATTTATTTTGGAGACAGATGCAGCAGAGCTTGAATCCTGATTCCTGTATTTCTCATTGGTGTGACTGCTCCAGTCTTTTATCATCTGTAAATTGGAAATAAAAATGGTATTTCCCACATAAGTTTGTAGTGAGGATTGAGAGGCCATTCATTCAAAGTGTTTAACTGTGTCAAACACTGAACTAAGAAGTGGAAGCATACCTTGGTGACTGTGCACTAGTAGGTTCAAAATCATTCTTAGCACAAAACAAAAACAAGGGACACAGGGGAGCTCTGGGAGGTGATGGATATGTCTGTTACCTTGATGGTGGTGATGCTGTCACAGGTGTTTGCATATGTACAAGCTCATCAAACTACACATTAAATGTGTGTATGCAGTTCTTTGTATATCAGCTGTACTGCAATAAACTTGTTTTAAAAGGACATAAAGAAAGTAAAAAAAAAAAACTTTGAAAGGAAAGTAAATGTTAGCAAAAATTCCATCTATTTAATACTTCATCTATTTACTAATCTATTTACTAATATATATGACTATATATTTATTAAGACCATGGGCTCTAGGGTAATTCTCCCTAGATTTGAATCTCAATTCTTCCACTGAATTCTCTTATTATAAGATGTATCGTACATATAGAAATCTATAAAATGCATTAAAATATGTATATTTGTATGTAAATGAATATTTATCAGATGAGCATTTGTGATCATCAACAAGATTACGAATTAGAGCATACCAGTAAATAATCTCTTTCTGTGTCCCTCTTTAATCTTATAACTTGCCTTCCGCCTTCACAGGTAATGAATAGATGGCCTGAATTTTGAACATTTTCTTGCTTTCCTTTACAGTTTTCTTTCTGATATATATATATATATATATATATATAAAATATGCATATGTTTCCAGTCATATGGGCAAGAGTTTCTCTAAGGTATACTTAGTGGTAGAATTACTAAGTCATATTCGCTACTTAATGCCAAAACTATTGCCAAAGTAGTTGTAGCAAATGACATTCCCCACCTGCAGTGTATGAGAATCTTAATTTCTCTCACCTTACCAACACCTGATGTTATTTGATTTGATTTTTGGGGGGTGCGGTGGGCAAGTGGCACAGCAGGAGGGGAATTAGATGAGTGTAAAATAATACCTCACTGCATTTTCCCCAGATTTATGGAAGTATAATTGATAATTTAAGACTGTATATATTAAAGTATGCCACTTGACAATTTGATATACATATACATATGAAATAATCATCACAATCAAGTTAATTAATATATCCATCATCTCAGTCAGATTTTCTTTTCCTTCTTTTACTTTCTTTCCCTTTACTCCTTTTTTCTTTTCTTTTATTTATTTTTTAAATTTTTTTATTGATGTAGAGTTGATTTACAATGTGTTAATTTCAGATGTACAGCAAAATGATTCAGTTATATATACATATATATCTTTTTTTTAGATTATTTTCTCTTACAGGTTATTACAAAATATTGAGTATAGTTCCCTGTGCTATACTGTAGGTCCTTGTTGGTTATCTATTTTATATACAGTAGTGTGTGTATGTTAATCCCAACCTCCTAATTTATCCCTCCCCCCCCCCGCCTTTCTCCTTTGGTAACTATAAGTTTGTTTTTTATGTCTGTCTATTTATGTTTTATATATAAATTTATTTGCATCTTTTTTCTTAGATTCCACATATAAGCAATATCATATGACATTTATCTTTCTCTGTCTGGCTTACGTCACTTAGTATGGTAATCTCTAGATTCTTCCTTCCTTCCTTCCTTCCTTCCTTCCATCCATCCATCCATCCATCTACCCGCTTAGCAAATTTCAGTTATTAGTACAGTATTGTTCTTACTCATCATGCATAACTGAAACTTTGTCTCCCTTGACCAACATTTCCTCATATTTTCCTGCTCGCAGTTTCTGGCATCCACCATTCTACTCTCTGCTTCTATGAATTTGATGATTTTCGATAACACGTATAAGTGAGATTCTGCAGTATTTGTCTTTCAGTGTCTGACTTATTTCACTTAGTGTAATGCCCTCCAGGTTCGTCCATGTTCTGGCAAATGGCAGGATTTCCTTTCTCTTGGATGCATAATATTCCATAGTATATATACTACATTTTCTTTATCCATTCATTGGTGACAAACATTTAGGTTGTTTCCATACCTTGGCTATTGTGAATACTGTTTAAATGAACATGGGGTGAGGGTGTGTCTTCAAGATTCTGATTTTATTTTCTGCAGATTAATGTCCAGAAGTGGGATTCCTGTATCATAAAGTAGTCATTGGCCATCGCACCCTGAATGCAGCTGATCCATCTGATTATGGAAGATAAGGAGGGTCTATTGTCCTTTGCTGATTTGTGATTGTCTTATCACAAAACTTGTACATTTACTTTCTGCCTCTGATATCTTCAACACGGTAGGGTCTGCTGGATATTACGGGTCAAGCAGCAAGACTATTTGACTGCAGCCTGGACTGATGCCCAGTTTTTTCCTGCTGTGGGTCTCATTCCTAGTTTAAAGCCATTCACGTTGTCTGGTATAGGAGCCAAGAAAGCATCCTCAGGTGTAAGGGGAATGAGCTGCCCACAGAATCTGAAGAGGCCCACCAGGCAGTGTGCTTTGATAAGAGATAAGAGACGCAGTGATGTATTTTTGACTTAGGAGATAATGCCCCTCCACCATCATGACCACTTGAACTCTAAATGTTATAGATGTGGTTGGCCTGTAAACCAGAATTGACTTTATCTTTCCCACTCTAGGCAGCATGTGTTTTACCAAGGCCTTCAGCATACTAGCCACTTCTTGCTTCTGCAGCCTCATCAACTTACTCTTATTGAGGTAGTAAATCAATGTGATGCACTCTGGTGCCCATACTGTCCAGATTTCTTTATCCTATATTAAGACAGAAAGCAGGAGAGTTAGAAAAATGATAATTATATTGGTATCTGTTATAAACTGTTTATTATTCTGTATATAATTATTAGGCTAGAAAAGAATTAATTTACCAAATCATTGGTTATATCCTACCAACTGGAGGCAATACTGATCTTCTCTAGCAAAGGAAAAATATCTGGCGTAGCAGCTGAGATCTCGGTTACTACCTTGATTGAACTTGTTGCATTTTTCCTAGGGGCACTGTAACAAAACTGTTACAGTTTTCCTAGGGGTACTGTAACAAAATAGCACTAACTGTGTAGCTTAAAACAATGGAAAGTTATTCTCTCATAGTTCTGAAGGCTAAAAGAAACCAAGGTGTCTGCAGAACCATGTTTCTCTGTAACCTGTTAGGGAGAATCATTTCTTGCCTCTTCCTAACTTCTGGTGATTTGCCAGCAATCTTTGACATTCCTTGGCTTCAAGGCTGCAGTTATATCTCTGCCTCAACCATCACATGAAGTTCTCTCTTTATGTGTCTCTGTGTCTTCACAGGATTATTTTTTCTCTGTGTCTCTTCTCTTCTTATAAGAAGATCAGTTATATTGGATTAAGGACATACCCTACATGACTTCAGTCACCTCGTATTAATTTATCCTGTTGCTATGAATGAGCTAGATTCTGTAATAGCTTCTCCTACAGTCAATCCTACAATCTAGAGGAGAACCACTGCTAAAAATGTTAGCAATGCTCATTCTCCTCTCATCAGCACGTTTGTTATGGCTTTGGTGACTGGTATGTCCTCTGGGTCTTCCTGTGTAACAGAATCATTTGGTGAGTCTTCTGATTATACATAGATTACCTATTTCAGCATGTCCATATCATTAATCCCCTTAATCCATTCCTCCTTCATCTGCCACACAGTGATTTTAGCTGTTTAACTTAACACAGTACAGAGCATCAATTTTTCCATGCAACTGGGAGCATCCTAGTAGTGAGTTCATACACCAGGGTGTTGAATCCCTCTCCAGTTTTATCTCCATTGTTCTTGATCAAGCATATTCATGTTTACTTTGCCATGGGTAGGTCTTGCAGCTCCTTTGATTGATCGCTCTCTCTCCCATATATATATATGGGAGAGAAAGATATATATATATCTTTCTCTCAGTCTCAGCACATCCTCAGCTGAGCTGTGCTATGACTTAACCTTATTAATAGGTCCTGACCAGGAGGCAAAGTGGGAGCAGGTACTGAGGGTGATACATGTTGCCTTGAGTGTGTGTGAGAGAGAGATCTCCAGCACCTTCAAGTAATAATAGGAAAGGCGCTGGCTGTTTTTGAAGACTCAGAAAGTTCAGCAGATTCTGAGTAGTCAAAATCTTCAGACCTTTCTATTAAATGTCCTGTCCCTTTATATTGCCCTTTACAACCATACCTACTTTCCTCCCGTGTCTGTGCTCCCATTTCTAACCATAGGCAACCACTAATCTGATCTTCATACTCAAAATTTCCTCATTCCAAGAATGTTATATCAATGTAGTCATGCAGTATAAATGTTTTGGAATTGACTTTTTTCGCATAGTACAATTCCCTGGGGACTCATCCAGGTTGTTGCATATATCAGTAGTTCTTTCCTATATATTGCTGATTAGTATTCCATCATATGGTTGTACCATAGTTTGATCAAACAATTCGCCCATTGAAGGATATCTAAGTTATTTCCAGTTTTTTACCATTATGAATAAAGCTACTCAAAATATCAGTGTACAAGCTTTTATATGAAATACACAGGCATTATTGTGGAATAAATACCCAGGAGTGCAATTGCTGGGTCCTATGGTAAGTATATTTTTACGTTTTATAAGACAGAGCAAACTGTATTCCACAGTGATACACCCTTTTACATTGCCACCAGCAATGTATGATCAAGCCAGTGTCTCAGCATCCTTACCAACATTTGGTGTCTGTTTATTTTTTATGTCACCTATTTTGATAGGTTGGCTCATTGTGATAACCCATTATGGTGGGTTTTTTTTTTTAATTGGGGTAGAGTTGCTTTACAATGTTGTGTTAGTTTGTGCTGTATAACAAAGTGAATCAGCTATATGTATACATATATCCCCACCCTCTTGGGCCTCCCTGACACCCACCCATCCCACACATCTAGGTCATCACAGAGCACTGAGCTGAGCTCTCTGTGCTCTACAGCAAGTTCCCACTAGCTATCTGTTTTACACATGGTAGTATGTATATGTAAATCCCAATCTCCCGATTCATCACCCCCAACCCCCCATGTCCACACGTCCGTTCTCTACATCTGCGTCTCTATTCCTGCCCTGCAAATAGGTTCATCTGTACCATTTTTCTAGATTCTATATATATGCGTTAATATATGATATTTAGTTTTCTCTTTCTGACTTCACTCTGTATGACAGACGAGGTGCATCCACATCTCTACAAATAACTCGATTTTGCTCCTTTTTATGGCGGAGTAATATTCCAATGTATATATGTGCCACATCTTCTTTATTCATTCATCTGTCAAAGGACATTTAGGTTGCTTCTGTGTCCTGGCTATTGTAAATAGTGCTGCAGTGAACATTGGGGTGCATGTGTCTTCTTGAATTATGGTTTTCTCAGGGTATATGCCCAGTAGTGGGATTGCTGGGTCATGGTAGTTCTAGTTATAGTTTTTTAAGAAACCTCCATACTGTTCTCCATTGTGGCTGTATCACTTTACATTCCAAACCACAGTACAAAAGGTTTCCCTTTTCTCCACACCCTCTCCAGCAATTATTGTTTACAGAATTTTTGATGATGTCCATTCTAACTGGTGTGATGTGATACCTTATTGTAGTTTTTATCTGCATTTCTCTAATAATTACTGATGTAGAGCAGGCCCTCATGTGCCTCTTGGCCAGCTGTATGTCTTCTTAAAGAAATGTCTATTTAGGTCTTCCGCCTATTTTTCCGATTGCATTGTTTGTTTTTTTGTTATTGAGCTGCATGAGCTGTTTGTATATTGTGGAGATTAATCCCTTGTTAGTTGCTTCATTTGCAAATATCTTCTCCCATTCAGAGTGTTGTCTTTTCATTTCATTTATGGTTTTCTTTGCTGTGCAAAAGCTCTTAAGTTTCATTAGGTCACATTTGTTGATTTTTGTTTTTATTTCCATTTCTCTAGGATGTGGGTCTAAAAGGATCTTACTGTGATTTATGCCAAAGAGTGTTCTTCCTATGTTTTCCTCTAAGAGTTTGACAGTGTCTGGCCTTACATTTAGGTCTTTAATCCATTTTGAGTTTATTTTTGTGTATAGTGTTAGGGAGTGTTCTTATTTCATTCTTTCACATGTAGCTGTCCAGTTTTCCCAGCACCATTTATTGAAGAGGCTGTTTTCTCCATTGTATAGTCTTGCCTCCTTTGTCATAGATTAGGTGGCCATAGTTGCATGGGCTTATCTGTGGGCTTTCTATCCTGGTCCATTGATCTATATATCTGTTTTTGTGCCAGTACCATATTGTCTTGATTACTGTAGCTTTGTAGTATAGACTGAAGTCAGAGAGCCTGATTCCTCCAGCTCCATTTCTCTTTCTCAAGGTTGCTTTGGCTTTCGGGGTCTTTTGTGTTTCCAAACAAATTGTGAAATTTTTTGTTCTAATTCTGTGAAAAATGCCAGTGGTAGTTTGATAGGGATTGCATTGAATCTGTAGATTGCTTTGTGTAGTAGAGTCCTTTTCACAATGTTGATTCTTCCAATCCAAGAACATGGTATATCTCTCCATCTATTTGTATCATCTTTAATTTCTTTCATCAGTGTCTTATAATTTTCTGCATACAGGTCTTTTGTCTCCTTAGGTAGGTTTATTCCTAGATATTTTATTCTTTTTGTGGCAGTGGTAAGTGGGAGTGTTTTCTTAATTTCACTTTCAGATTTTTCATCGTAAGTGTATAGGAATGCAAGAAATTTGTGTGCATTAATTTTGTATCCTGCTACTTTACCAAATTCATTCATTAGCTCTAGTAGTTTTCTGGTGGCATCTTTAGGATTCTCTATGTATAGTATCATGTCGTCTGCAAACAGTGACAGCTTTACTTCTTCTTTTCCGATTTGGATTCCTTTTATTTCTTTTTCTTCTCTGATTGCTGTGGATAAAACTTCCAAAATTATGTTGAATAATGCTGGTGAGAGTGGGCAACCTTGTCTTGTTCCTGATCTTAGTGGAAATGGTTTCGGTTTTTCACTCTTAAGGACAATGTTGGTTGCTTGTTTTTCGTATATGGCCTTTATTATATTGAGGAAAGTTCCTTGTATGCCTACTTTCTGGAGGGTTTTTATCATAAATGGGTGTTGAATTTTGTCGAAAGCTTTCTCTGCATCTATTGAGATGATCATATAGTTTTCTCCTTCACTTTGTTAATATGGTTTATCTCATTGATTGATTTGCATATATTGAAGAATCCTTGCATTCCTGGGATAAACCCCACTTGATCATGGTATGTGCTGTTGGATTCTGTTTGCTAGTATTTTGTTGAGGATTTTTGCATCTATGTTCATCAGTGTTATTGGCTTGTAGTTTTCTTTCTTTGTGACATCCTTGTCTGGTTTTGGTATCAGGGTGATCGTGGCCTCGTAGAATGAGTTTGGGAGTGTCCTTCCCTCTGCTATATTTTGGAAGAATTTGTGAAGGATAAGTGTTATCTCTTCTCTAAATGTTTGATAGAATTCACCTGTGAAGCCATCTGGTCCTGGGCTTTTGTTTGTTAGAAGATTTTTAATCACAGTTTCAATTTCAATGCTTGTGATTGGTCTGTTCATATTTTCTATTTCTTCCTGATTCAGTCTCGGAAGATTGTGCATTTCTAAGAATTTGTCCATTTCTTCCAGGTTGTCCACTTTATTAGCATAGAGTTGCTTGTAGTAATCTCTCATGATCCTTTGTACTTCTGCAGTGTCAGTTGTTACTTCTCCTTTTTCATTTGTAATTCTATTGATTTGAGTCTTTTCCCTTTCTTTCTTGATGAGTCTGGCTAATGGTTTATCAATTCTATCTATCTTCTCAATGAACCAGATTTTAGTTTTGTTGATCTTTGCTATCATTTTGTTCATTTCTTTTTCATTTATTTTTGATCTGATCTTTATGATTTCTTCTGCTAACTTTGGGGGTTTTTGGTTCTTCTTTCTCTAATTGCTTTAGGTGTAAGGTTAGATTGTTTATTTGAGATATTTCTTGTTTCTTAAAAGAAGGTAGGATTGTATTGCTATAAACTTCCCTCTTGGAACGGCTTTTGCTGCATCCCATTGGTTTTGGGTAGCTGTGTTTTCATTGTCATTTGTTTCTAGGTATTTTTTGATTTCCTCTTTGATTTCTTCAGTGATCCCTTGGTTATTACGTAGTGTGTTGTTTATCCTCCATGTGTTTGTATTTCTTACAGATTTTTTCCTGTAATTGATATCTATTTTCATAGTGGTGAGGTTAGAAAAGATACTTGATATGATTTCAATTTTCTTAAATTTACCACAGCTTGATTTGTGACCCAAGATATGATGTATCCTGGAGAATGTTCCATGAGTGCTTGAGAAGAATATGTATTCTGTTGTTTTTGGATGGAATGTCCCATAAATATCAATTAAGTCCATTTTGTTTAATGTCTCATTTAAAGCTTGGGTTTCCTTATTTATTTTCATTTTGGATGATCTGTCCATTGGTGAAAGTGGGGTGTTAAAGTCCCCTACTATGATTGTGTTCCTGTTGATTTCCCCTTTTATGGCTGTTAGTATTTGCCTTATGTATTTAGGTGCTTCTATGTTGGGTGCATAAATATTTACAATTGTTATATCTTCTTCTTGGCTTGATCCCTTGATCATTATGTAGTGTCCTTCTTTGTCTCTTGTAATAGTCTTTGTTTTAAAGTCTATTTTGTCTGATATGAGTATTGCTACTCCAGCTTTCTTTTGATTTCCATTTGCATGGAATATCTTTTTCCATCCCCTCGCTTTCAGTCTGTAGTGTCCCTAGGTCTGAAGTGGGTTTCTTGTAGACAGCATATATATGGGTCTTGTTTTTGTATCCATTGAGCTAGTCTATGTCTTTTGGTTGGAGCGTTTAATCCATTTACATTTAAGGTAATTATCAATATTTATGTTCCTATTCCCATTTTCTTAATTGTTTTGGGTTTGTTATTGTAGGTCTTTTCCTTCTCTTGTGTTTCCTGCCTAGAGAATTTCTTTTAGCATTTGTTGTAAACCTGGTTTGGTGGTGCTGAATTCTCTTAGCTTTTGCTTGTCTGTAAAGTTTTTGATTTCTCCATTGTGTCTGAATGAGATCCTTGCTGGGTATTCTTGGTTGTAGGTTTTTCTCCTTCATCACTTTAAATATGTCATGCCACTCCCTTCTGGCTTGCATAGTGTCTGCTGAGAGATCAGCTGTTAACCTTATGGGGATTCCCTTGTGTGTTATTTGTTGTTTTTCCCTTGCTGCCTTTAATATTTGTTCTTTGTATTTAATTTTTGATAGTTTGATTAATATGTGTTGGCGTGTGTCTCCTTGGATATATTCTGAATGGGACTCTCTGTGCTTCCTGGACTTGATTAACTATTTCCTTTCCCATATTAGGGAAGTTCTCAACTATAATGTCTTCAAATATTTTCTCAGTCCCTTTCTTTTTCTCTTCTTCTGGGATGTGTATAATTCAAATATTGGTGCATTTCATGTTGTCCCAGAGGTCTCTGAGAATATTCTCAATTCTTTTCATTCATTTTTCTTTATTCTGCTCTGCAGTATTTATTTCCAGTATTTTATCCTACAGGTCACTTATCCGTTCTTCTGCCTCAGTTATTCTGCTATTGATCCCTTCTTGAGAATTTTTAATTTCATTTATTATGTTGTTCACGCTGTTTGTTTGCTCTTTAGTTCTTCTGGTTCCTTGATAAACGTTTCTTGTATTTTCTCCATTCTATTTCCAAAATTTTGAATCCTCTTTACTATGATTATTCTGAATTGTTTTTCAGGTAGGCTGCCTATTTCCTCTTCATTTGTTAGGTCTGATGGGTTTTTTCCTTGCTCCTTCATCTGCTTTGTGTTTCTCTGTCTTCTCATTTTGCTAAACTTACTGTGTTTGGGGTCTCCTTTTCGCAGGCTGCAAGTTCATAGTTTGCATTGTTTTTGGTGTCTGTCCCCAGTGGCTAAGGTTGGTTCAGTGGGTTGTGTGGCTTCCTGGTGGAGGGGGCTAGTGCCTGTGTCCTGGTGGATGAGGCTGGATCTTGTCTTTCTGGTGGGCAGGTCCATATCTGGTGGTGTGTTTTGGGGTGGTTGTGGCCTTACTATGATTTTATGCAGCCTCTCTTCTAATGCATGGGTTTGTTTTTCTGTCTTGCTGTTTGTTTGGCATAGGGTGTCCAGCACTGTAGCTGCTGGTCGTTGAGTGGAGCTGGGTTGTGGTGTTGAAATGGAGATCTCTTGGAGATTTTCACCTTTTGATATTATGTGGAGGTGGGAGGTGTCTTGTGGAGCAGTGTCCTGCACTTGGCTCTCCCACCTCAGAGGCACAGGTCTGATAACTGGCTGGAGGACCAAGAGCCTCATCCAAACGGCTCAGAATAAAACGGAGAGAAAAAAAGAAAGAAAGCAGAAGCTAAAATAAAATAAAGTTATTAAAATAAAAAATAATTATTAGAACAATTTGTTTTTAAGTAAGAAAACCCGAAAGATAGAAACCTAGGACAAACGGTAAAAGCAAAGCTATACAGACAAAGTCACACACAGAAGCATACACATACACCAAAATAGTAAAAGGGAAAAAAAAAGTATATATATATAATTGCTCCGAAATCCACCTCCTCAATTTGGGATGATTCATTGTCTATTCAGGTATTCCACAGATGCTGGGTACAGCAAGTTGATTGTGTAGATTTAATCCGCTGCTTCTGAGGCTGCTGGGTTAAATTTCCACTTCTCTTCTTTTTTTGCACAGCTCCCAGGGTTCAAGTTTGGATTTGCATGCCCTTCTGTGTGTAGGTCTCCTGAGGGCCCAGATATGATGGGGTTAAAGGAGTAGATAATTCGGGGGCTCTTGCTCGCTCAGGCTTGGGGGCGGTTGGGGTATGGAGTGCCGCGGGAGCCTGCGGCAGCAGAGCAAGGCATTACACTGCCCCAGCCTGAGGATGCTGTGTGTTCTCCTGGGGAAGTTTTCCCTGGATCATAGGACCCTGGCAGTGGCGTGCTGCACAGGCTCCCGGGAGGGGAGGTGTGGAGAGTGAGCTGTGCTTGCACACAGGCTTCTTGTTGGCGGCAGCAGCAGCCTTAGCATCTCATACCCGTCTCTGTGGTCTGTGCTGATACCCGTGGCTCACACCCATATCTGGAGCTCGTTTAAGCAGCACTCTTAATCCCCTCTCCTCGTGCACCAGGAAACAAAGAGGCAAGAAAAAGTCTCCTGTCTCTTTGGCAGCTCCAGATTTTTTTCCAGGACTCCATCCCTGCTAGCTGTGGCTCACTGGCCCCCTTCAGGCTGTGTTCACACAGCCAACCCCAGTCCTCTCCTTGGGATGTGACCGAATCCATTGCCTCAGCTCCCAGCCCCCACCCGGCCCAGCAGGTGAGCAGACAAGCCTCTCGGCTGGTGAGTGCTGGTTGGCACCGATCCTCTGTGCAGGAATCTCTCCGCTTTGCCCTCTGCACCCCTGTTGCTGTGCTCTCCTCCATGGCTCCGAAGCTTCCCTGCTCTGCCACCCAAAGTCTCTGCCCGCGAAGGGGCTTCTAGTGTGTGGAAACCTTTCCTTCTTCACAGCTCCCTCCCACTGGTGCAGGTCCCGTCCCTATTCTTTTGTCTCTGTTTTTTCTTTTGTCCTACCCAGGTACGAGGGGGAGATTTTTGCCTTTTGGGAGGTCTGAGGTCTTCTGCCAGCGTTCAGTAGGTGTTCTGTAGGCGTTGTTCCACGTGTAGATGTATTTCTGATGTATTTGTGGGGAGGGAGGTGATCTCTGCGTCTTACTCTTCTGCCATCTTGATTGTGCCTAAAATTACTTTTTGAGTGTTCCCTCCCCTTCAACTTTTTGGAATAGTTTAAGAAGGATAGGTATTAACTCTTCTTCAGAATTCCTCTGTGTTTTGTAGAATTCCCCTGTGAAACTGTCCAGTCTTGGACTTTTGTTAGTTGGGAGTTTTGTTGAGTACCAGTTAAATTTCAATAGTAGTAATTGTTCTGTTCAGATTATCTGTTTCTTCCTGGTTCAGTCTTGAATGATTTTATATTTCTAGAAATTTTCCATTCCTTTAGATTTTTCAGTTTGTTGGCATATAACTGTAATATTCTCTTATAATTTTAAAAATTTCTGTGAACTCTTTTTTTTATTTTGTTTACTTGAGTCCTTTATTTATTTTCTTAATGAGCCTGGCTAAAGTCTTATCAATTTTTAAAATCTTTTCAAAAGACCAGTTCTTGATTTTATTGATATTTTCTATTTTTTTCGCCCCTATTTTGTTCATTTCCACTGTGATTTGTTTTTAAATTTGCTTTATTGTGCTGACTGGGCCTTTGTTTTTCTTTATATAATTCCTTTAGTTGGTACATTAGGTTGTTTATTTGAGATGTTTCTTGTTTCTTGAGGTAAGCCTGTCTCACTATAAACTTCCCTCTTAGAACTCCTTTTTCTGCAACCCACAGATTTTGGAAAGTTGTATTTTTATTTTCATTTGTCTGAGTTTTTTCTGATTTCCACTTTGATTTTTTGTTGATCCATTGATTTTTTAGTAGCATGTTATTTAATCTCCACCTGTTTGTGTTTTTCCCATGTTCCTTTCTGTAATTGACTTCTACTTTTATACCTTTGTGGCTGGAAAAGATGCTTGATATAATTTCTATCCTCTTAAAGTGTTTAAAGCAAGATTTTTGGTCTGTCACGTGATCTATCTTGGAGAATGTTCCATGTGCCCTTGAAAAGAGTGTATATTCTGCTGTTTTTAGATGGAATATCCTGTAGATATCTATTAAGTCCAACTGGTCTAATGTTTCATTTAAAGCCACTGTTTCCTTCTTGCTTTTCTTCTCGTTGATATGTCTGTTGATGGAAGTTGATTGTTGAAGTCTTCTCCTATTTTTGTATTACTGGCAATTTCTCCCTCTGTTTCTATTGATACTGCTTTATATATTAGGTGTCCCTATAGTAGGTGCATATATGTTTACAAGCATTATATCTTTTTCTTGTATTGAGCCCTTTATCATTATATAGTGCTCTTTTTTGTCAAAGTATACTTTAAAACAAAGTCTGATATGAGTATTGCTATCCCAGCTTCTTTTCCTTCCACTTGCATAGAATATCTTTTTTCATCCTCTTACTTTCAGTCGTATGTGTCTTTAGCTCAGAAGTGTCTCTTGTAGGTAGCATATAGTTGGGTCTTATTTTTTTATCCAATCAGTCACCCTGTTTCTTTGGATTGGAGCATTTAGCTCATCGACATTTAAAGTGATTATTTATAGCTATGTACTTATTACCATTTTATTAATTGCTTTGTAGTTGTTTTTGTAGTTCATCTCTGTTCTTTGCTTCTTTTAGTCTCTCCCCTTGTGGTTTGAAAGTTTGCTTGAGTGTTATGTTGGTGTTCATTTCTCTCTAGTTTTTGTGTATCTATTGTAGTCTTTTGATTTGTGGCTATCATGGAGATCATGTATGTTGACTTATAACTATATCTACTTCTTTTCAACTGATAGTCATTTAAATTCAAACACATTTTAAAAACTCCACATTTTTTACTGCCCTCCCCACATTGTTTGAAGTTATATTTTACATCTTCATGGATATCCCTTAACTGTTTATTATAGTTATAGTTGATCTTCCAACTTTTGTCATTTAAGCTTCATACTAGCCTAGTTAAGTGGTTGATCCACAGAGTTTACTATATATTTGCCTTTACCTGTGGGATTTTTTTCCTTCCTATAATTTCTTATTTCTTGTTGTAGCCTTTTGTTTTTCACTTAAAGCAGACCCTTTACCACTTCTTGTAAGCTTAGTTTAGTATCAGTGAACTCGTTTAGTTTTTGCTTGTCTGAGAAATTCTTTATCTTGGAATTCTGAATAAGCTTGCTGGGTAGAATATCCTTGGTGGTAGGTTTTTTTTCCTTTCAGTAATTAAACGTATCATGCCAGTCACTTCTTATCTGCAAAGTTTCTACTGAAAAATCAGCTGATAGCAATATGGGGGTTCTCTTGTATGTCACTCTTCATTTTTATTTTGCTGCCTTTAAAATTCTCTCTTTATATTTAACTTCTGCCATTTTAATTAACTTCTGTCTTGGTGTGGGTCTCTTTGGGTTTATTTGTTTTGAACTCTTTGTGCTTCCTGTACCTGGACATCTGTTTTCTTTTTCAGGCTTGGGACGTTTTCAGCCATAATGTCATCGAATACATTTTCTACTCTTTTCTCTTTTGTCCATCTGAGAACACTTTGATAAGAATGTCAGTATGCTTGATGTTATCCTAGAGGTCCCCTTAACTAATCTCATTTTTTAAACATTTGTTTTTATTGTTGCTGTTCGGATTGGGCAATTTCCATTATTATATCTTCAAGATCATTTATGCATTCTCCTGTATCACCTAACTTGCTGTTAATTCTCTCTAGTGTGTTTTTCATTTCAGTTGTATTCTTCAGCTCTGACTAGTTCTTTTTTATATTTTCTAGTACTTTGTTAAAATTCTTACTGTGTTCATCTATTCTTTTCCCAAGTCCAATTAGCATTCTTGTTACTATTGCTTTGAGTTCTTGGTCAGGTAAATTATTTTTCTATGTCATTAGGGTTCAGGGTTTTTTTTTTTTTCCTGTTCTTTCATTTGAAACATATTCCTCTGTCTTCTCATTTTGTTTAACTTTCTCTGTGTCTATGAAGTTTGGTGTAACAGTTACCTTTCTAAGTCTTGATGGTATGTCCCTGTGTGGGAGCATCCCTGTGCAGGCTGACTTTGCTCAGAGCCAGATCTGAAGTAAGCATGTGCCACATTTGTGCTGGCAGCCACCACCTTGATTGGAGCTGCTGGCAGCCACCACCTTGACAGGAAGTAGGGCTGGAGCTAGAGGGGCTAGAGCCAAAGCTAGGTGCAGGCTGGGACCTCTCCTATGCTCAGTGGCCTTTACTGCTTTTTCAGGAGTGGGGTTGGGGCCATAGGTGCTGGAGCAGGAGCCCTGAGCAGTTGGGTTTCTTCCAGGTGTGATGGCAGTCTCCAGCTTGGTTGGGGGTTGGGGACATGGCTGGGGTCTGAGGGCTTGGGCCTGTGTTTCTGTGCTGGTTTCACTTTTTCCCCTGATGTGTGTGCCTTGGCTAGCACGTGGGTTGGGACTAGAGGGATGGGTGCCAAACTACTGCGGTAGTTTTGCTCCCTCCCACGTGTGTGCAGGTATGCATGCTTGCAATGGTGGTTATGCCCTGGAGCTAGTTTTGCTCCCTCCTGAGTGTGTATACTGACGTGAGCACTGGCAATGGCTGCCCCCAGCTGGTCAGAGACAGGACTGGCATTGGAGCTGGCTCCAGTCCCTCCAAGCGCTCACTCTTGTTGGCAGTGGCAGCCTCTGCCTTAGTGGGGAGCAGTGCAGGAGCAAGAAAGGCTGAAGCAGGATCCCAGTGAGGGCTTGGGGTTGGGCTGGGGGGGCCCTTGCAAGCTCAGCAGCGCACCAGGCAGTTCTCAGTCTGCTGCCTCTGAACTCTGACTGGGAGTAAGCAAGCTTGTTCTGTGCAAGCATTTCAGGAGTGGAGTTTGGTTTTCTTACAGCCCTTCTGTAAGCTCCATTGGTTTTCAAACCAGCTAAGGGATTGTCTTCCTGGTGTCAGACCCCAGGGCCAGAGTGCCTGATATGTGGCTTGAACCCTTTGCTCCCCAGAAAGGATCCCCACATCTGTGATGTACCCCTCCTCTTCTGTGACTTCTGCTGGGGGTGTGGGTCCTCAATGTATTGCTTCTCCTTCCTTCCTACCATGCTCCATGTGGATCTTTTTTTTTTGTTTTTTTTTTTTTTTTGCGGTACGCGGGCCTCTCACTGTTGTGGCCTCTCCCGTTGCGGAGCACAGGCTCCGGATGCACAGGCTCAGCGGCCATGGCTCACGGGCCCAGCCGCTCCGCGGGACGTGGAATCCTCCCGGACCGGGGCACGAACCCGCGTCTCCTGCATTGGCAGGCGGACTCTCAACCACTGCGCCACCAGGGAAGCCCCATGTGGATCTTTCTTGACAGCCTTGGTTGTAGAACAGCAGTCCTGCTAGTCCCCAGGTCAATTTCAGCAGAGCTGCTCTATATGTAGTTGTGTTTTTGATACATTTATGAGAAGAGGTGGGTCCAGAGTCCTCCCACTCTCGTCTTGTTCTCCATCCTGTTGAGTATCTTTAAACTGTGTCTTTTGCCCTGCAACTTTTTGTTGAAAGGTAGACATGATATTCTGTGTAAAGAGAAAAACAAAATCAAAAACAAAATCACTGTAGTAACTAGGCTTTTAGGCATAAAGTGGTAATGTGGAGGGGTAGCATTCTATGATCCTATGATTAGGTCTTAGTCTTTTGGTGAGCCTGGAACCCTGAACTGTGAACTTCCCCAGTGCTTCTCAGTAGTCTAGGTTTTTCCTCTCTTAGGTGGGACCAGATAGCTAAAGAAGGCTGCTTGGGTAGTTCTCTTCTCCCAAGTCGATGAGACTCTGAAGAAAATACCCTATTAGTCTCCGGTAAAATAGTTTCTCCTTAGGGCAGGTTTTGTTGGGGACAGAGTGCTCTTATGTATTGCAAAAAAGCTATTTTTCCCTCCCCCTCCTGGAAGCAGAAGGGACTTTTCTCCATTCACTGTGAGAAACTGGTAGAGCTCCCTGAGGTAAAAACTCGAAAAAGGTGACTAGATCCCCCTGAAGTTTTTATCTCTCAGATTTGTGCACACTGAGCCTGCAGCAATTCATTGATCACAGCTTAAGTTTTCCTACCCAGGCACTGATTCCTGCAGAGGTTTTTGCTTGTGTTTTTTCTTCTCTGGTAACTTGTGATTCTATGTATCTTTTTGTCTCTCCAACTTTTAGGGCCACACTTTGCCCTGTGACCTCACTTCTCTGATGTATCTAAAAAGCTTGTTGGTTTTCCAGGTCATTTAACTTCTTACTTCTGCTTATTTGTTCTTGTTCGTTATTATTTCTCTTTCACTTGGTTTGTTATCTTACAGACTGTAGGCACTTGATAAATATATGTTGAATGAGAGTATATGAAAGAATGAATAAATGAGTGTATAAGAGAAAAATTACATATGACCCTTGACTGACTTTGCTGCCATGCAGTTCAATGTAGCCCACAGCTACCAGAGGACACAGATTGATTTCATGCTGGGGTGGCAGGTTTCTGGTCTGGACTACTTTCTTGGGATGCCCCCACCCGCAGCTTCATATACTTCACACTGATTGCAACTCCAAGAGTTAGGGCATATGAGGTAGGAGAGAAATCTCTGTCCCTAGTCCTCTTTAATCCTTCTTTTCCCTTTTGGAAGAGAGTAATTCATTCATTATGTAAGAGTGAGAGGCAGTCATTTCTAGCAAGAGAAGAATTTGTGTGTCTTGGAGATGCTCTGCTCTGAAGAGTGGGAGGGCTCAATGTTAATGGGATTTTGAGCCTCGTCTGTACCTGGCCAGGACTGCAAAGGAGGAGCCGGCTGAGAGCATGAGTTTCTGTCTCTTCCTAGAGATGGAGGATGACCCTGGGGACAAGCTACCATCCAGATACATGGACAGAAAGACAGACAGGTAGGAGGCAGGTGGGTAGAGAGATGGGTAGGTGATGGACAGGTTAGGGTTAGGGTAGGAAGTTTAAAATAAGATGCTGGAAGAAATGGCAGAGGGTAAAAAATGAGGGTGAAAGGAAGACCAGGGGGTGGGGGATCCTCCATATGTCACTTAATGTGAACTTCGCCTACACTGACATATGATCCAGTGGGAAGAGTCACCTTTTGGTATGACTCAACAGACACAGCATATTGTTTAATCAAGGATAAGTACAATTGGGCTGTCTCTAGTAAGAGTTCAGATCCTTTCAGACATTATAGGACATGATGACAAGGTTACGGAGGCCCAGGCATTCATACCTTTTTTTCCACAAGTTCTGACTATTGAAGGGAAAACACACTCATGCATTGAGATGAAGCAACCTGCTGCTCCATTGGTAACAACCCCTTGGATTTGGTAGGCATCAAGAAAGCTACAGGATGCTTTTGACCATGCCTCTTGTTTAAGATTCTTTTGGAAAAGCAAAGCAGGTTTTGTTTCTTGGACAAACAAGACAACTAAAACATTAAAAATAAAAGGCCACTCAAATGCTGGCACGTCCAACTGTGGTGCCTATAAGTAAAGAACAGATTTTCCCTCCCACTTGTTTTCATCAGAAACAGATAAAGGAGAAAAAACCAAAACAGTGTAGTTGAGATAAGTTACATTGTCAGTGTGGCATTTTTAGATAGCATTATAATACTGAAGTTGTATTCTTTCTTCGATTCCTAAGAACATACGCTAGCATCCTATTCTTATAGGCAGCTTTGAGATGAACATTAAACAATGCTGCGTGCAAACACACACTGCAGTGTATTCAGACTTTTGGTATGTGAAGACCACCCTCCCTGCTTCTGCTTCCTCCTGTTGGATAGCCTGCAGAAGGTATGGGCCCAGGAGAAAGAGTGGGGACTAGCATCATATAGAGCCACTCAGTTAGGATTAGACTGGTGTCAAAGGTCGTCTTGCCTGTTTCTCTCTGCTACTTTGAGGCTAATTTCCTGGCAGTCTCTGATCCGGTTTCAACCTGACTTGACAACTTGCCCCATGTCTAGACTACTCCTAGGGTGTAGTAGCTTAGGGCATGTATTTCAACCTTGGGTTGTCTGTATTCCACTTTGATTGACTCGCTCTGCTTATACCTTTCAATTGGAAACTCCTGAGATTCACACTTTCAAAGGCATAGGGCACAGGACTCCTTTTTGTTTGCTACCAAGCATCGTGATGAATGGATTGTTCTGTAACGGTGGTGTAAAAACCATCTATTTTGTAATCAAACAGATGTGGAGAAAACTAGTAAGCTCTGGGGTGTCAGTTTCCTCATTTGCAAATGGAAAGGCTAATGAGAACTGTACCATTGAGCAGTTAGGAAGATTGACAGATTGACGTGAAGTATCTGTTACAGTGTCAGGCTTATAGTAGGTGCCCAGAGTGGCTTTTAAAAGTAAATAGATTCAAATAGAAAGCCAGATATTGCCAAAACTTTAGGGTATGGAGGAAGCGTAACAGAACCGTATAAAGCTGATGTTTTAAAGGACATAATTGGTTAGCAAGATGTTTGTACCTGAATCGGAATCTTACCATGAAGCATAATGTACCCAATCATTCAGAACAGATTAAATATCATGCTTATTGATGATATTTCAGTTCTGTGCCAGATATTTGAAATAGTGTTTACGTCAACATAGGTCCAGCATAATTTTAAAACTACTCATGAAAGTGTTTTCTGTTTTGGAGACAGCAAGAGATTTTCTTGGTCATTTTAAATGGAATAGGTTGGTCTGATCAACAATTTGGCAAAATAATGCCATAAGAAAACCATTGAGTTGACTTTTGTTTTCCGACTGGTATTTTTCTCAGAGTAAACAGTCATAGCAATCACAGTGTTTTGTTTTGTTGTTATTGCTTTTGCTTTTTCCTTTCTTTTCCACTTTTCCTTTTTCCCAAGAGGCCACCTTTCTCTTAGGGTATGTTCTGACACTCTCTGCACTGTCTGTTCACGTCTCTCTTTGTTTCCACTGAAGCTAATAGAATTGGAAAATTGACTTTCCCCTAGCGGGCTGGCAGAGTGATGCTCTGACCATTTTTAGCTTAGGAAATCCGTTTTGGAAGGATTCGTCTTAGCTCAATCTTCTGAGGCTGAAAAACCATGCTGTACATTTCTTACACTTTTGGAAAATCACCTGCAAAGGCAGCCCTGTGCTAAATTTTCTAACTGACAGGAAACTGACCCATCAGGTCACGTGGCTGTTGATGACATACCCCAAAGAAGACATCATTCTAAACATGTTTGTCTGTGTGTGAGATGCTTCCTGGAGGAGTTTGCTCTTGGATGTGTTTCTGGATTGGAAGATGATTTTCAGCCTGTTTTCAGAATTTGGGCAAGCTCTTTCTTTCCTTTCCTTCCCTTCCTTCCCTTCCTTTCCTTCCTTCCTTCCTTTCTTCCTTTCTTTCTTTTATTCATTCATTCATTCACCAGGTCCATCATCAGAGACTTAATCATAGCCGACCTGTGAATACAACTACAGTGTTTCTAAGCAGCCTCACGAATAAAAAAAGCAACGATCTTTGCCTGTGATCGTGGGGGCGAAATTTGATAAGGAAACAGATGGCACTTTGCTGCTTCCAGGAATTTTCAGTAAACAAGCTGATATTGAAAGAGGTTTGCAAAAAAAAAAAAAAATCAAATAATACTAGTAGTATATATTTTTGTAATTGAGTGCACGCATCAAGTGCTGAACAATATCAGAGTAAAAACTTACAAACCGCAGGATTTAATCCTTCTGGATACAAACTCCACGGCATACAGGGCTCATTATAAACATTAGCCTTCCACTGAGTTGACAGACCCCCCTCCCCATGTTGGAAGCCTGAACACCACATTAATTCCACAACGGGTGGCAAACCTCCTACTACCCAGTGGGTCAAGAGTGAAGCACATTTTAAGCAAATATTTTACAGGCTGTCTCCCCTCAGAAGAAACGTGTTTTAGGGGACACCAGTATTTTCAAATGGGAGTACATTAAATGTGAGTATTTTGAGTTTTCAGAAGGCACACCGTAAATAAGTACAGGAGTATCATCAGAGGAACAGTTAACATACATTAAACCAATGCATGCAGACCTCTGTCTCATGGTATGGAAATATTATAAAATTATACTTTTATATGCATACTATTATATCTTATGTTACTCTGTAGTCTATATACACTTGATTCTGTAGGGTTGAATGTACTCAACTGCATACATGTACATACATATATGGAGGATTTTTAAGAATTTTCAAAGATAAATGTGATCCCCAGTGAATTTGCCTGTGCACTGAGTTTAGAGCCCAAACACCTACTTTATTTTTATTGAAAAGGAGAGGTGAGACTTTATTTCTTATTTGTCAACATGAATAAAAGTATATCTTCCTTATTAATTATAGTAAAAATACTAAATAAAACACTTATAAATTTAGCACTGTAATACACTAAGTGAACAATATATTACATGGAGGTTGGCATTCCAGCAGTGCAAGTTCCCTTAGTATTGGTTATTTTCATATTCTTTTCCATTTTGGTTTATTACAGGATATTGAATATAGTTCACTGTGCTATACAATAGGACCTTGTTGTTTATCCATTCTATATATAATAGTTTGCATCTGCTAATCCCAAACTCCCAGTCCTTCCCTCCTCCCCCCACCCCCTTGGCAACCACAAGCCTGTTCTCTATATTTGTGACTCTGGTTTTGTTTCATAGATATGTTCATTTGTTTCATATTTTAGATTCCACATATAAGTGATATTATAAGGGATTTGTCTTTCTCTTTCTGACTTCCTTTGCTTAGTATGATAATCTCTGGGTCCACCCATGGAGCTGCAAATGACATTATTTCATTCTTTTTCATGGCTGAGTAATATTCCACTGTATACATATATACCACCTCTTCTTTATCCATTCATCTGTTGATAGACATTTAGGTTGCTTCCATGTCTTAGCTATTGTAAATAGTGCTGCTATAAACATTGGGCTGCCTGAATCTTTTTGAATTAGAGTTTTCTGCCAATGTATGCCCAGGAGTGGGATTGCTGACTCTATTTTGGTTTTTTGAGGAACCTCCATACTATTCTCCATAGTGGTTGTACCACTTTACATTCCCACCAACCGTGTAGGAGGGTTCCCTTTTCCCCACACCCTCTCCAGCATTTGTTATTTGTAGACTTTTTAATGACAGCCATTCTGACCAGTGTGAGGTGGTACCTCATTGTAGATTTGGTTCACATTTCTTGAATAATTAGTGACGTTGAGCATCTTTTCATTTGTTTATTGGCCATCTCCAAACACCTACTTTACATTCCTATAATCTACAAACACTGGCCCTCACTTTATTCTCACTCTCCCAGACTGTGTCTTTCCATGTTCCTCTTTTTTTTTTTTTTTTTTTCCTGGCTTATAAGCAACAGACATTTATTGCTCACAGTTCTGGAAGCTGGAAGACCAAGATCAAGGTGCCAACCTGGCCAGGTGAGGGCCCTCCTCCTGGTTCGTAGCTGGTGCCTTTTTGCTATGACCTTACATGGTGGAAGGAGTCCCCTGTTCCTCTTTTCTCAGTTCAGACTCCTGCCTCTCGCATGAGTCTCTGCTCCTTCAATCTCTTCCTCTGTGATCACTGACAACTTTAGCTATTAGAATTTTATACTCTGCTCATCCTCCCACATGTAAATATTACTTGTATTAGTTGCTTTTGTTCTTATTGTTTCTGTGCTTTTCAAACTCCTTCCTGTTTCACTCTCCCTTCTTCTTTTCTAGCCTGTGATAAGTAGCAAGAATCTAAAATACCCTCACAGAGGCGACTGTCCTCCTGCTGTCCTCCTGATCCTAAAGACCTTGGCTTCTCTACATGGGGCCAGGTTATGTGGCCTCCACCATGCCAGCTTCCATTCTCTGAGGCTGATACTGTCCCAAAGCTGTGGATGCTCTTGTGGGACACCTGCTCCAATCATCATAGGCCCATCCTCTGTGCTAAAAAAAGAGGTGGAACTCTTTTAGGTACCGAGCTGTTCTTCATTCACCATGCTGGTAGTTTTTAGGAATGTAGACTCTGGAAACAATCTGCCTTGGCTGAAATTCAAGTTCCACACTATGTGAACTGTGTTACGTGAGTGATATAAGTTACTTAAACTCTCTAAGTTTCCTAATCCTCACTTGATTTATGGTTGTGAAGATTTCTTGGAGCCAATGCATGTAAATTGCTTAGGGTAAAGCCCGCTATGTAGTAAGAACTCCCGAAAAGTTAGCTATTATAACAGATAGATTAACAGTGATGTTATTCTGTCATTCATTAATCCTTCCAACAGTCCTTTATCAAATGCAAGTGTCAGACTATATGCCAGTCACTGGGGAAATAAGGATAAATTAAGCAAGTCACCTGCCATCAAGAAGCTTAGAGTCAAGACTTAGAGACAAATAGGCAAATAAATAAAGCCCAAGTTTCACAAGGGTTGCTGCCCCCTCCCTGCTGCACCTGGCCAGCCTGGCTTTCCCTGGGGATACAGTTTCAGGGGATGTTTGCAGACTGAGCAAGAAATCAGCAGAAGATGCCTCAGAGGGGAGGGTGCAGAGGGTAGACACTAGAGATCTGGGATGTTTACTCAAGAGTTAGAGGTCATGGAGAGAGAGGCTCCACACCCTGGCCCTAAGGTGTGAGGTTTGTGAGGGATTGAGCAGTACCTCCTGAGAAGTTCTCCTCAGACACCACATATACTGTATCTCCAGTGGAAATCCAGGGTTTTGTTATGAAGAATGTAGAAGGAAAGTTCTCTGAACAGATATAGATAGAGAGGAGTTTTCATTTTTTCCATGTTCCTGAGATTTCAGAGAGTCCCAAAGAAGGATTACAGAGAAAGGAGCCATGGGAGATTGTGTCAGGAGACAGAAAGAGGTGCCAAGTATGAACATCAGAATATCAGGTTGTAGAGACGGCTGACAGTGCTTATAATTTAGAAAGTGACCAGGGCTGACAAAGGTGTGACATATGGTAGGATTAATTGCCTGTAAATTTTCACACAGAGCTCTCCACTTAAGCTTTCTGAGTCTTGTTTTCTAGTACTATTTCATGGATGCAATATATTTTCCAAACAATCTATAGGAGTGAAACTGTTGAGGTCAAGGCCAAGTCTTTCAAACAAAAGAGCAAATTCTTTCAGCTACTCATTAGGCCAGATAAATTTTTGTACAATTTACCCACGTGAGAACAAAGAACAGATTTTTATATTATTAAAGGAAACACTCTGAAACTTGAAACAAAATTGTTCTTACTGATTCACACAATCCTATTGGAACATTCACAAATGCTCAGGCTGCCTACACTGTCCTTAATTAAAATGGCTTGTTTTCCACCATGAACTCAACATTTTACTCATTTCAGAATACTTCCTGGAAACTGATAATTTTATTTTGTCAAGTAAACTATTATCATATGATATTACTATGTAATGATGCATGTGCCCTTATAGCCACTTCAAAAGCAAAGAATTATTTCATTGGTAGTTGTGCCTATAAAATAGACCAAATTATATTTTTCTAATTTGTTAGCTTACTATTGTTTATCTTAGAATCTTATGAGTGGTGGACAGCCAGAAAGAGTATGCTTACTGTTCATAGAATGCCAACAAATCAGATAAATATAATTGTTAGAACCAATCAAAGTAGCTGAGCCTTGGAATCATTGTCCAACTGTTGCCAGAGATATGAGGCTTTGGCAACAATGGAAAACAAGGGGCAACTTTTCGAGCTCTTGGAGGGAGCTGTTGAAAAGTCTGGGAATGTAAGATATCACTCATTCTAATAAATACCTCAGCTAATGCTCTATGGAATAAAATCCCCAAAGCAAAATGCTAGGCAGGTTTGCTCCCCCTAGACAATATATATGAAGACATTCAGATGTTGTTTTGTATACCCAAGTATCACATTTTCATCTCTGGGATATGTCAGAAGTGTAAAGGTATATTTAAATAAGTCAAGTCACTTCTTGAGACAGTTGCCCCTAGACAAATGGTAGACCCTGGTAGATGCAATTTAAAATATTTAAATGTAGATAATCACCTGTAAAACACATGACATATTCATTTGGGCGTGATTTATTTAAAACTATGGCTAAGTGCCAAAGACCCAGCCACTCGATACTGAAGACTTTAATAACAGTATTGTTGGTAGTGGTGGTTGGGGTAAGGGGAGGCAGGATTATATTAATAATATCTCCAGAGTTTGATCTCCTTCAACACTGACTTTATAATTGCCAATATTTAGACATTTGACTTGATGAATTCATCAAAAAGTGATCAAGTTCTAGGGCAATACATTAACTAAACTCACAATTTAATGATTTATTAACTAAAAATTATGCTGGGAGTTGTTTATCTCGCAAGTTTAATATTGTTATTTATTTGAATGGTAGACCTCCTTCTTGTGTACTCTGGAAAGTAAAAGAAGATCAGGAGGTGAGTTAGTATGTGTAAAATTAAAAGCAATTAAACCAAATCAAAACAAAAAACATTGCATTTAAAAAAGCAAGCTGCAGTATTCTAAAATACTTTTATGTATTCCTACTATTTCTGATAGATAATCTAATACCAATTATTAGAACAAATGCACCAACACCTAAAAAGAGTGAAGAAGAGGATGTCTGGTTCCCCATGCAAGGAGCTTAGAAGTTGCCACTCAGTCTTAACAACAATAAAATCTGAACAGACTGAAAAATCAACAATTCTTCTTGAATCCATAAGAGAGGGGAGGACACAGGGCCAAACTCTGTCTCCAAGATTGGAGAGATAGTCGAATACAGGGAGTCATGGTTCACTAGAGCAGAGACTCATGAACAGAAACCATCACAGGAACTGCTTCATCCAAGAAGGGAAGAATGCACATTTTGCTTAAGTTCATATGTAACATTCACAAGGATAGACTACATTCTTGGTCATAAAACTCACCTTAAAAGATTTAGAATAATAGAAATCATACAATGTCTGCTCTTATACCACAATGGAATTAAATTGGAGATCAATAACAGATAACTGGAAAAAATCACAAACTAGGTGGGGATTAAACAGTACGCTTGTAAATAGCACATGGGTCAATGGAAAAAAAAACTCGAGATAAATTTTAAAATATTTTGAACTAAATGAAAATGAAAACACCACTCATCAGAATTTGTGGGGGCTTCCCTGGTGGTGCAGTGGTTGAGAGTCTGCCTGCTAATGCAGGGGGCGCGGGGTCGAACCTTGGTCTGGGAGGATCCCACATGCCGCGGAGCGACTGGGCCCGTGAGCCACAACTCCTGAGCCTGTGCATCTGGAGCCTGTGCTCCGCAACAAGAGAGGCCGCAGTAGTGAGAGGCCTGCGCACCGCGATGAAGAGCGGCCCCCGCTTGCCACAACTAGAGAAAGCCCTCGCACAGAAACGAAGACCCAACACAGCATAAATAAATTAATAAAACTCCTATCCCAACATCTTCTAAAAAAACAAACAAACAAACAAAAAAATTTCTGGAATACAGTGAAAGCAGTGCTTAGAAGGAAATTTATGGCATTGAATGCATATATTAGAAAAGAAGAAAGATTGCAAATCAATAATTTAAGTTTCCAATTTAGGAAACTAGAAAAAAAAGGGTAAATTAAATCCTAATAAATCAGAAGAAAGGAAATAATAAGAATTAAAGCATAAATCAGTGAAATAGAAAACAGGATATCAATGGAGAAAATCAACAAAACCAAAAGCTTGTTCTGTAAAATTATCAATAAAGTCAAAAGCCTCTAGCCAGGCTAACTAAGAGAAAAAGAGAGAGAATACAAATTACTAATGTCCAGAATGAAAGATGGGACATCCTACAGATCCCAGGATAATACAAGGATAATAAAAGAATACTATGAAAACTCTATGTCTGCAAATTTGATACCTAGATTAAATGAACCAATTCTTTTAAAGACACATTATGCCAAAACTCACACAAGAAAATATAGGTGATCGAAATAGGCCTATATCTATTAAATAAATTGGATCAGTAATTAATAACCTTCCAAAACAGAGAGCACCGAGCCCAGGTGGGTTCACTGGTGAATTCTATCAAACATTAAAGAAGAAATTATACCAATTTTCTACAGTCTCTTCCAGAGGATAGAAGCAGTGGAAACACACCCTAACTTAGTCTGTG
Organism: Leucopleurus acutus; assembly: GCF_964270905.1. Lineage (NCBI taxonomy): Eukaryota > Metazoa > Chordata > Mammalia > Artiodactyla > Delphinidae > Leucopleurus > Leucopleurus acutus. Next base: position 54,971,896 of record NC_139145.1, on the reverse strand, counting down.
TTGTCAGTATCACCCTGATACCAAAACCAGACAAAGACATTACAAGAAAAGAAAACTATAGGCCAATATCTCTCATGAACATAGATGAAAAAATCCTCAACAAAATATTAGCAAATCAATCCAATGATGGATAAATATAACTATAAATCATAAACAAGTGGAACTTATCCCATATATGCAAGCCTGGTTCAACATTTGAAAACTAATTAATGTAATCCATCAAAAAACATACTAAAAAAGAAAAAGCAGATGATTGTATCAATAGGTGCAGAAATAGCATTTGTCAAAATTCAATGCTCATTCATGATAAAATATCTCAGTAAATTAGGAATGGAGGAGAACTTTCTCAACTTGATAAAGAATATCTACAAAATATGTACAGCTAATATCATATTTAATAATGAGGAAATTAAAATTTCATACTAAGATCAAGTATAAGGAAAGGGTTACTCCTTCTCACTCCTTCGCCACATTGTAATGGGAGCTCTTGGTAATGCACTAAGCCAAGAAAAGGAAAGAAAAGGTATATAGAGTGAGAGAGAAGACCTAAAATTACCTTTGTTGCGTATGACATGATCGTCTATGTAGAAAATCCAAAAAAATCAACAAAAAAATTCCTGGAACTAATAAACAGCTATAGCAGGTTGAAAGATATTTGGTTGGCCAAAAAGTTCGTCTGGGTTTTCCATAACATCTTATGAAAATCCCAAATGGACTTTTTGGCCAACCCAATACAATGTTAATATAGAAAAGTCCATTGATTCCCTATGTACCAACAGTAAACAAGCAAACTAAAAATTAAACACATAATATCATTTACATTTGTACCCCAAAATATAGAATCCTCAGATATAAATCTAACAAAATATGTGCAAGGTCTATATGAGGAAAACTATAAAACTATGTTAAATGAAATCAAAGAAGAACTGAATAAGTGGAGAGATATTCCATGTTCATGGATAGGAACACTCAATATTTTCAAGATGCCAGTTCTTCCTAATTGGATCTGTAAGTTAAATGTAATCCTAGTCAAAATCCCAGCAATAAACTGTTTCTAAAGTTTAACAAACTTCTTTTTCTTTAAAAAAAAAAAAAAGAGTGGAGAAGACTCTTGGCATGTTATTCTTCCATATCTCCTGTGGTAACATTGTCTTGAGATATATACATACATATATCTGTAATTCGTTATATCACCTCCTTTGTCATAAAAGTCCTACCCTATTCTCTCAGGTGAAATCTAAAAGATACCCTCATCTCCAGTAACCAAGTGAGTTTGGCAAGTGATGGGATAAACAAATTTTTACTTAAGAGCTTCTCAGAGCCTTTGTCATTGATAGATCTGTGTGAATCTTGGGAGGAATTGAAAACATACAAGCACCTGAGTTTGTTTTAAAACCTAAGGCTTTCTACGTTTTTGCTCTTATTCTGTTTCCAAAATTCTTATGAAATGTATACTCTTCTTTAGAGTAGACATATAAAAAATCAACACTAGATTCCTGACAATGGTGAAAATCACTTCTTAAAGTTATGCTTCCATGGTTCACTAAGCTTAGTTTTTTCACATCAATTGTAATTAGTTCTAATTTCAGAGAGTAATATTGTTCTTTGATCACTTCCCAATGGAGGTGACATTTGAGCTTGAGATGAAGTTTTCTTAACTTGTCCAAAACATCTTCAGGGTCTCTTTGGAGCCTCATATGCAGTGAATGCCAGTTGAGTCAAGGAGCCTTGCACCTTTTTAAAAAAATTATGGAATAATAATAGAATTAGAGGAGATTTTAAAAGTTCATGGAGATTTTGTGTACCCCTCACTCACTTTTCCCAGTGTAACATACTGTATAACTACAGTATAATATCAAAACCAGGAAATTTACATTGGTAAAATCCACACACTTTATTCAGATTTCACCAGTTTTACATGCATTTATTTGTGTGTATGTGTATGGGTGTTTGTAGTTCCCTGATGTCTTGCATGTTTTAAGAATCTGAACTTGGAAAGTTCTGATAAGACAGTACTCGGACAAATGTGTGAAGCTTAATTTTTTAAGAACAAATTTTTTAAAGTATAATTCCAGAAGTGCCTGAGAGACCCCACATTTCCTTTAAATAACTTCCTTATACTGTTTTATGATGCCTGATATGCTTTTGGTTAATGGATAAGGCAACAAAAATGTAATAATAATTTTTTTATTTATCTATTTAACAAATATTTATTAGCCAGACACTGTATTAGGCACTGGGGACATTATAGTGAACACAACTATAAGTCTTTCTCTCATGAATTTTCTACCTTAGTAGAGGAAATCAGAAAATAAACAACCAATTATAAACCACCAGGTAGCAATAATTGCTATGAAGAGAACTAGAGTGGGACTAGTGGAGATGGGGGCGAGTTCATATAAAGTGATGAGAGAAGGCCTTTCTGGTGGCATTTAGGGTGTGGCTAAAGGAAAATGTGAAGAGCATTGTTAAAAGCATACTAGGTCAAAGGAAGAGCAAGTGCAAAAGCCTAAATCAGGAGCATGCTTGGTGTGTTTTCAGACACGGAGGCCAGCGTGACTACAGTATAGTGAGAGAGGGGGACTGTAGCAGGATTTGAGGGCCAGTAAGTGACAAGACCAAGTTATGTGAGGTTTTGCGAGCCATAGTGGCAAGTTGGGGTTTCACTCTGAGTGATCTAAGAAGCCATTGGGTGGATTTAAGAAAATATTTTATGCAATTTAACTCATATATTAGACATATCACAATGCTGTCTCCATGGAGAATTGGCTAGAGCGGACAAGGGTGAAAACAGGAAATCAATTAAGAGACACTTGGTGATAATGCAAGGAAAAGTTGATGGAGGCTTTCACAGTAGTTCATAGCAGTGAAGATGGAGAAGAGTAGTCAAATTCTGTGTATATTTCAGAGTAAGAATCAACAGACTTGCCTATCAAATGTACACAGGAGAGAGATGGGGGGAATCAAGGATGAATGCACAGTTTTTGGCCTGAGCAATTCAAAAGTTGAAATTGCCATTCATTGAGTTGAAGAGGACAGTGAGGATTGGTAATGTATGGGGAAAGTGTGGGACAATCAATAGCTCATTTTTGAATGTGTTTAGGTTGGGATGGCTGTTATGTGCCCTACCAGGTGGGCATGCAAATTTGGAGTCCAGGAGAGCATTCTGGGCATCTGACAGAATGCTGACAATTAAGGGCCATGGGACTAGATTAGAAGAGCCAGGGAGAGGGTCTAGATAAAGAGGAGAGTGTTTACCAAGAACCAAGTTGTGTTCTAAATTATTTGTTGCTCATTTAATCCTCACAAAAACCCTGTAAAGTAGGAAGTGTTCTTTGATCCCAGTTTCAAATATGAAAATTGGAAGTCAGAATTTACATAACTTGCCCAAAGTGACACAGCCAAGATTGACTCCGAAGACATTCTGGCCTTAGAGGGCTTGCTTTTAATCACTGTACTTTATTGATCAAACTTGAAATTCAAATCCTGGAAGAGATAAGGGACTATCTTAAATGGCTACCTAGCTGAAAATGACTGAAGCAGTTTTAAGGACAGCAAGCTTTGCCAGGGCAAGAGAATAGAAGAGTTTATCTCCTGAGAAGAAAACCCTATAGTATATAATCCTACTCCTCACGTCATTATTAGTCATCCTCAGTGAAGCAGAGCAGAGGTCACATGGGCTGTCCCCATAGGGTAGTACTGGGGTCTCATAGGTAGTATTGGGGGCTGGGCATAGAGTAGCGCTCCAGTCAGATCAGTTCTGCATCTGAGTATGGAGCTGCACACCCTGCATATAACTTATTCAAAAGTAACTCTTTTTTGTGTTGGTGTCACTTTGTGGCCAATCCTTCATACAGATAGTTTTACACTGAGACCCACTAAGAAGACTCAGACCCTATCTTTTCTACAGGATTCAGTCTCAGTTTCCTGTTTTGGTTGGGATAGGATCATTCGTTCATTAGATGCATATTTCTGGTGCGTCTATTATGAAGCAAGAATCGGAGATAGAATGAGGCATAACATAGAAATGGTCTCTGCTCTTCTAGACAAGCTTTCCTTCTAGCAGAAAGTAAAAGATCATGGACAGGTATGCGAACAAATGATAGACGAATTATAAATTGTGACAAGTTCTATAAAGAAAAGAATGAGGCAGCTAAAGTAGATAACAGGGAGATCTAATTAGGATAGACAGGAAAGTCTTTCAAAAGAGGTGGTATTTGAGTCAATACCTACCTGAGGGATGAGCAGAACACATCAATGAAAAAAGTAGAGGAAGGACATTGCATACAGTGAAGTCTACAAGAGGTCAGAGATTCCAGCAAGCTTTGGTATGCTGGAATAGCTAGGTCAGTGTGTTTGGAGATGAGTTAATAAATAAGGGGTTGCAGCTTTTTTTATAGTACAGTATAAGAGTATGAAAGGAACTAATGTAAAATGACTTGGATATTGCTTTCCTTCCATAATTCCATTTAGACAAAACTATATTACTGCTAATTCAACAAATCCAATATTTTTCTGACAGAGAAAAATGTATTAGTTTTGAAAAGGCCACCAAGACCCAGACTACGTGTGGTCACTTGAAGTTAATATATATTCAGTCTAATTGTTTTAGAAAATGTTCTTCTGGAAATCTCAATAACCAGTTGCTGCATAATAAGCTGAATTTAGCCTGTAGTTATTGGCCAGGATGAGCAGGTTTTAACTAATTTTCCATTCCTCATCACACAGAATAACTCAGGGCTGGGTTTTCTCTACTACTTTGGCTAAGTCCTTTCTAATGATGTGCAATAATAATTTCTATTAATCACTTTCCAAGATGTGTAAGGACCCCAAGAAATTTTCCCACGTAAGAAGGAACCAATTTAGGTTCATGGCGAAAATGTTCACATGGATAAGTAGTTATGTCAGTCTTAACTTCCTGTTGTAAGAGATATAGGAACCCAGTTCAAACTAAATCATGTCTTTTTTGTTTGTTTGCTTTTTTTTTTTTTTTTTTTTACTGGTTTACATGGCCAACCTATGGAAAGGGGAAGAATAGAAAAGGTCTTGTGTAGGACGGATCCAAGAGGTTGAACACCATCAAGTTTCTCTCTTACCCTCTGTCTGCATACAGACTTGATTCTCCCTGCTGCATTTGAGTTTGTCCCACATGGATTTTTAAATTATTAAACATTTAGTGGGTGCCTACCTGTGTGTGCCATGTTGTGTTAAGGGCCAGAGTAGTACTCAGATCAGCTCTGTGTATGAGAATACAGAGCTCCATGACTTATATACTCTTAACAGAGGGTGAAGACAGAATTTAAATTAAAAATAAATCCATAAAAAAGTCTTACTTCAAATAGTAATAAATTCTATAAAAGGAATCAATGCACAGGGTAAAGTAATGGCCTATGACTGGGAGAAGAGAGTGGTTTACTTTAAATAGGGGAGGCTTCTGTGAAGAGGTGATGACCTCTTCAGAGGTTGAGTTGAGACCTGGAGGATTAGACAGAACCAGTCATTGAGAGCTCTAGGGCAAGGAAATTCCAGGAAGAAGGCTCAGCAGATGTAAAGCCACTAAAATGAAAATGGTCTTAGAATGTGTAAGAAGTGGAGGCAAGGCTGATATGAGTGGAACAGAGAGATCGGTGGGGAAAGTAGGTAAATGTTGAATAGACAAGGCCTAGTAGTCCATGGTAAAGAGTATGGATTTTATTTTAGCTTTAGTAGAAAGTCATTGGAAGATTTTAAGCAGAAACTGAAAGAATCAGGTTTAATTTTTTTAAATATATCTTTTTAGTGGAGAACAGCCTTTAAGAGGTCAAGAGTGGAAGCAGAGAAACCAGCTAGTAGGTAGACACTTCAGTTCTAGTAAAAAGTTAGGGTGGTTTGGATTAAGGTGAAAGCTTTTTTTTTTTTTTTTTTTTTTTAGCAGCAAGAAATTACTCAATTCAGGCTACATTTTTAAAGATAGAGTTAAAAAAAGGCTTGCTGGTGGATTGCATGTGGGAACTCAGAGAGAAATAAACTATGCAATTCAGAAGATCTTTCCCTAAGCAGGTGGCTGATTAGAAGGGTGGTTAGTTGTGCCATTAACTGGAATGGGAAAAAGAGGGAGGGGCATGTTTAAGGAACATGGTTGGGAGAAATTAAGAACATAGTTTTGAACGTGTTAAGTTCAAGATGTCCATAAAGGGAGGGATGGTGACTGGATTGTAGCCAAGTCTAACGTTCAGTGAAGGAGTGGGAAGCAGCCACATAGCACAGGGAGATCAGCTCGGTGCTTGTGACCACCTAGAGGCATGGAATAGGGAGAGTGGGAGGGAGGGAGACACAAGAGGGAAGAGATATGGGGACATATGTATATGTATAGCTTATTCACTTTGTTATAAAGTAGAAACTAACACACCATTGTAAAGCAATTATACTCCAATAAAGATGTTTAAAAAAATAAATTAAGAAAGAAGAAAGAGTCTGCACTGGAGAATAGAGATTTGGAAACATCAACGTTTTACAAAAAATCCTCATAACAAAGAACATGACTAAGGGCAATTCTTAACTTATATCCCTTTAGCTCAGGAAATAGAGCTTCTCCGTTTGCAGTTTCCATTAGGAGAATCCTAGGTAGGGATTCTTATTGGTCTGGCTTGGATAACTAACAGAAGGTGGGGTAGAACAGACATTGCAACTGTTTCTATACTACAGTGCAAAGTGTAAAAACTACCTAGAAGCAAAATATACTTTGCCTCACCTTTTTATTTGCTATTTACATAAGAACACCCCCTTCAAAAATATTGTATTCCTTGTGTTTTAAAATAATGGATGATTTATTAAATAAGAATCTGCACTTGTGGCACAGACCAAGTAATTTGAAAGATTATCTAGATTAGATGGTATCAAATTCAAGCCCACATTAGAATCACCTGGAGGACTTTGTGAACCACTGGGAACACGGGCAGAGTTTCTAATTCAGGATACCTGAGGTCGCCCAAGAATTTGCTTTTCTAACAAGTTCCAAGATGATGATTGATGCTGCAGGGGCAGATCCCACACTTTGAGAGTGATTGATCTAGATAATATAAGCTAAAGAACATTAGTCATCAAATAACTGAGGCAAAGGTTCTCTGTCCTGTGTCCTGAAATTTACTTTCTGTTTTAACCTCATGCTATACATGTCTTTAATACCAAATTTCCAGGTAATGGAAAAGTGCATACTCCAGCCTATTACTAATATTTTCTCTGCATGATTTGGAACAGCTGAATAATCGATTGAGTCAAATGTCCATTTTTTTGTTGTTGTTGTTCTGCATTGTGTGTGTGTGTTATTAATGTATCAGTCAGGGTTCTCCAGAGAAACAAAAGCAGTAACAGTGAGACATAGATATATAGAGGTAGATAGAGATATATGCTAATATCTCCCCATATATAATATTTCTCTATTATAGTTATTATAGTATATCTCTAGTAATGGCATTATATATCTGCTATCTACCTGTATATAATTATGTCTCTATCTGTATATAGGTATCTCTCTCTCTCTCCCTCTCCCCGCCCCCATATATATCTCTGGAGAGGGATTGAGAGAGAGATTGAGAGACTTATTTTTAAAAATTGGCTTATACAATTATGGATGCTAAGATCCATGATCTCAGCCATCTGCAAGCTCGAGACCCAGGAAAGCAGGTGTTGTAATTCTAGCTCAAGTCTGAAGGCCTGAGAATCAGGAGAGCCAATGGTGTAGACCCCAGTCTGAGGGAAGAGATAAATGTCCCAGCTCAAGCAGACAAGCAGTAAGAAAACAAGGGGCACATTCTTAATTCAGGCCCTCAGTGGATTCAGTGGTGCTCTCCCACATTGGGTAGGGCAACTACTTTACTGAACCCAGTGACTCAAATACTCATCTCATCTGGAAACACCTTCATAGACACGTGCATAAATCATGTTTAATCTGGACACACCATTACCAATTAAGCTGACACATGAAATTAACCATTACAGTTACTATTGCCTAATTTTTTTTTGACCTTTTATTTTTTTTACATCTTTATTGGAGTATAATTGCTTTACAATGGTGTGTTAGTTTCTGCTTTATAGCAAAGTGAATCAGTTATACATATACATATGTTCCCATATCTCTTCCCTCTTGCGTCTCCCTCCCTCCCACCTTCCATATCCCACCCCTCTAGGTGGTCACAAAACACCTAGCTGATCTCCCTGTGCTATGCAGCTGCTTCCCACTAGCTGTCTATTTTACGTTTAGTAGTGTATATTTGTCCATGCCTCTCTCTCGCTTTGTCACAGCTCACCCTTCTCCCTCCCCATATCCTCAAGTCCATTCTCTAGTAGGTCTGTGTCTTTATTCCTGTCTTACCCCTAGGTTCTTCATGACATTTTTTTTTCTTAAATTCCACATATATGTGTTAGCATACGGTATTTGTCTTTCTCTTTCTGACTTACTTCACTCTGTATGACAGACTCTAGGTCTATCCACCTCATTACAAATAGCTAAATTTCGTTTCTTTTATGGCTGAGTAATATTCCATTGTATATATGTGCCACATCTTCTTTATCCATTCATGCGATGATGGACAATTAGGTTGTTTCCATCTCCTGCCTATTGTAAATAGAGCTGCAATGAACATTTTGGTACATGACTCTTTGAATTATGGTTTTCTCAGGGTATATGCCCAGTAGTGGGATTGTTGGGTCATATGGTAGTTCTATTTGTAGATTTTTAAGGGACCTCCATACTGTTCTGCATAGTGGCTGTACCAATTCACATTGCCACCAGCAGTGCAAGAGTGTCCCCTTTTCTCCACGCCCTCTCCAGCATTCATTTTTTCTAGATTTTTTGATGATGGCCATTCTGACTGGTGTGAGATGATATCTCATTGTGGTTTTGATTTTCATTTCTCTAATGATTAATGATGTTGAGCATTCTTTCACGTGTTTGTTGGCAGTCTGTATATCTTCTTTGGAGAAATGTCTATTTAGGTCTTCAGCCCATTTTTGGATTGGGTTGTTTGTTATTGAACTGTATGAGCTGCTTATAAATTTTGGAGATTAATCCCTTTGTCAGTTGCTTCATTTGCAAATATTTTCTTCCATTCTGAGGGTTGTCTTTTGGTCTTGTTTATGGTTTCACTTGCTGTGCAAAAGCTTTGAAGTTTCATTAGGTCCCATTTCTTTATTTTTGTTTTTATTTCCATCTCTCTAGGAGGTGGGTCAAAAAGGATCTTGTTGTGATTTACGTCATAGAGTGTTCTGCCTATGTTTTCCTCTAAGAGTTTGATAGTTCCTGGCCTTAAATTTAGGTCTTTAATCCATTTTGAGCTTATTTTTGTGTATGGTGTTAGGGAGTGATCTAATCTCATACTTTTACATGTACCTGTCCAGTTTTCCCAGCATCATTTAGTGAAGAGGCTGTCCTTCCTCCACTGTACATTCCTGCCTCCTTTATCAAAGATAAGGTGACCATATGTGTGTGGGTTTATCTCTGGGCTTTCTATCCTGTTCCATTCATCTATCTTTCTGTTTTTGTGCCAGTATCATACTGTCTTGATTACTGTAGCTTTGTAGTATAGTCTGAAGCCAGGGAGCCTGATTCCTCCAGCTCCGTTTTTCATTCTCAAGATTGCTTTGGCTATTCGGGGTCTTTTGTGTTTCCATACAAATTGTGAAATTTTTGGTTCTAGTTCTGTGAAAAATGCCAATGGTAGTTTGATAGGGATTGCATTGAATCTGTAGATTGCTTTGGGTAGTAGAGTCATTTTCACAATGTTGATTCTACCAATCCAAGAACATGGTATATCTCTCCATCTATTTGTATCATCTTTAATTTCTTTCATCAGTGTCTTATAATTTTCTGCATACAGGTCTTTTGTCTCCTTAGGTAGGTTTATTCCTAGATATTTTATTCTTTTTGTTGCAATGGTAAATGAGAGTGTTTTCTTGATTTCACTTTTAGATTTTTCATCATTAGTGTATAGGAATGCCAGAAATTTCTGTACATTAATTTTGTATCCTGCTACTTTACCAAATTCATTGATTAGCTCTAGTAGGTTTCTGGTAGCATCTTTAGGATTCTCTATGTATAGTATCATGTCATCTGCAAACAGTGACAGCTTTACTTCTTCTTTTCCGATTTGGATTCCGTTTATTTCCTTTTCTTCTCTGATTGCTGTGGCTAAAACTTTCAAAACAATGTTGAATAAGAGTGGTGAGAGTGGGCAACCTTGTCTTGTTCCTGATCTTAGTGGAAATGATTTCAGTTTTTCACCATTGAGGACGATGTTGGTTGTGCGTTTGTCATGTATGGCCTTTATTATTATGTTGAGGAAAGTTCCCTCTGTGCCTACTTTCTGCAGGGTTTTTATCATAAGATCAGTGTTTAATTTTGTCGAAAGCTTTCTCTGCATCTATTGAGATGATCATATGGTTTTTCTCCTTCAATTTGTCAGTATGGTGTATCACGCTGATTGATTTGCATATATTGAAGAATCCTTGCATTCCTGGGATAAACCCCACTTGAACATGGTGTATGATCTTTTTAATGTGCTCTTGGATTCTGTTTGCTGGTATTTTGTTGAGGATTTTTGCATCTATGTTCATGAGTGATATTGGCCTGTAGTTTTCTTTCTTTGTGACATCTTTATCTGGTTTTGGTATCAAGGTGATGGTGGCGTCATAGAATGAGTTTGGGAGTGTTCCTCCCTCTGCTGTATTTTGGAAGAGTTTAACAAGGATAGGTGTTAGCTCTTCTCTAAAGGTTTGATAGAATTCGCCTGTGAAGCCATCTGGTCCTGGGCTTTTGTTTGTTGGAAGATTTTTAATCACAGTTTCAATTTCAGTGCTTGTGATTGGTCTGTTCATATTTTCTAAATCTTCCTGATTTAGATTGTGCATTTCTAATAATTTGTGCATTTCTTCCAGGTTGTGCATTTCTAATAATTTGTGCATTTCTTCCAGGTTGTTCATTTTATTGGCATAGAGTTGCTTGTAGTAATCTCTCATGATCTTTTGTATTTCTGCAGTGTCAGTTGTTACTTTTCCTTTTTCATTTGTAATTCTATTGATTTGAGTCTTTTCCCTTTTTTTCTTGATGAGTCTGGCTAATGGTTTATCAATTTTATTTATCTTCTCAAAGAACCAGCTTTTAGTTTTATTGATCTTTGCTATCGTTTCCTTCATTTCTTTTTCATGTATTTCTGATCTGATTTTTATGATTTCTTTCCTTCTGCTAACTTTGGTGTGTTTTTTTTGTTGTTGTTCTTCTTTCTCTAATTGCTTTAGGTGCAAGCTTAGGTTGTTTATTCGAGATGTTTCCTGTTTCTTAAGGTAGGATTGTATCGCTATAAACTTACCTCTTAGAACTCCTTTTGCTGCATCCCATAGGTTTTGGGTCGTCATGTCTCTTTGTCATTTGTTTCTAGGTTTTTTTTTTATTTCTTCCTTGATTTCTTCAGTGATCACTTCGTTTTTAAGTAGTGTATTGTTTAGCCTCCATGTGTTTGTATTTTTCACAGATCGTTTCCTGTTATTGATATCTAGTCTCATAGCATTGTGGTCGGAAAAGATACTTGATACAATTTCAGTTTTCTTAAATTTACCAAGGCATGATTTGTGACCCAAGATATGATCTATCCTGGAGAGTGTTCCATGAGCACTTGAGAAAAATGTGTATTCTGTTGTTTTTGGATGGAATGTCCTATAAATATCAATTAAGTCCATCTTGTTTAATGTATCATTTAAAGCTTGTGTTTCCTTATTTATTTTCATTTTGGATGATCTGTCCATTGGTGAAAGTGGGGTGTTAAAGTCCCCTACTATGAATGTGTTACTGTCGATTTCCCCTTTTATGGCTGTTAGTGTTTGCCTTATGTATTGAGGTGCTCCTATGTTGGGTGCATAAATACTTACAATTGTTATATCTTCTTCTTGGCTTGATCCCTTGATCATTATGTAGTGTCCTTCTTTGTCTCTTCTAATAGTCTTTATTTTAAAGTCTATTTTGTCAGGTATGAGAATTGCTACTCCTGCTTTCTTTTGGTTTCTATTTGCATGGAATATCTTTTTCCATCCCCTTACTTTCAGTCTGTATGTGTCTCTAGGTCTGAAGTGGGTCTCTTGTAGAGAGCATATATATGGGTCTTGTTTTTGTATCCATTCAGGCAATCTGTGTCTTTTGGTGGGAGCATTTAACCATTTACATTTAAGGTAATTATCGATATGTATGTTCCTATTCCCATTTTTTAAACTGCATTGGGTTTTTTATTGGAGGTCTTTTCCTTCTCTTGTGTTTCTTGCCTAGAGAAGTTTCTTTAGCATTTGTTGTAAAGCTGGTTTGGTGGTGCTGAACTCTCTCAGCTTTTGCTTGTCTGTAAAGGTTTTAATTTCTCCATCAAATCTGAATGAGATCCTTGCTGGGTAGAGTAATCTTGGTTGTAGGTTTTTCCCTTCATCACTTTAAATATGTCCTGCCAGTCCCTTCTGGCTTGCAGAGTTTCTGCTGAGAGATCAGCTGTTAACCTTATGGGGATTCCCTTGTGTGTTATTTTCCCCTTGCTGCTTTTAATATGTTTTCTTTGTATTTAATTTTTGCCAGTTTGATTAATATGTGTCTTGGCGTATTTCTCCCTGGATTTATCCTGTATGGGACTCTCTGTGCTTCCTGGACTTGATTATCTATTTCCTTTCCCATATTAGGGAAGTTTTCAACTATAATCTCTTCAAATATTTTCTCAGTTCCTTTCTTTTTCTCTTCTTTTTCTGGAACCCCTATAATTCGAATGTTGGTGCGTTTAATGTTGTCCCAGAGGTCTCTGAGACTGTCCTCAGTTCTTTTCATTCTTTTTTCTTTATTCTGCTCTGCAGTAGTTATTTCTACTATTTTATCTTCCAGGTCACTTATCTGTTCTTCTGCTTCAGTTATTCTGCTATTGATCCCATCTAGAGTATTTTTAATTTGATATATTGTGTTGTTCATCATTGTTTGTTTCATCTTTAGTTCTTTTAGATCCTTGTTAAATGTTTCTTGCATTTTGTCTATTCTATTTTCAAGATTTTGGATCATCTTTACTATCATTATTCTGAATTCTTTTTCAGGTAGACTGCCTATTTCCTCTTTACTTGTTAGGTCTGGTGTGTTTTTATCTTGCTCCTTCGTCTGCTGTGTGTTTTTCTGTCTTCTCATTTTGCTTATCTTACTGTGTTTGGGGTCTCCTTTTTGCAGGCTGCAGGTTTGTAGTTCCCGTTGTTTTTGGTGTCTTTCCCCAGTGTCTAAAGTTGGTTCAGTGGGTTGTGTAGGCTTCCTGGTGGAGGGGACTAGTGCCTGTGTTCTGGTGGATGAGGCTGGATCTTGTCTTTCTTGTGGGCAGTTCCACGTCTGGTGGTGTGTTTTGGGGTGTCTGTGTACTCATTATGATTTTAGGCAGCGTCTCTGCTAATGGGTGGGGTTGTGTTCCTCTCTTGCTAGTTGTTTGGCATAGGGTGTCAGGCACTGTAGCTTGCTGGTCGTTGAGTGAAGCTGGGTTCTGGTGTTGAGATGGAGATCTCTGGAAGATTTTCGCCGTTTGATATTATGTGGAGCTGGGAGGTCTCTTGTGGACCAGTGTCCTGAAGTTGGCTCTCCCACCTCAGAGGCACAGCACTGACTCCTGGCTGCAGCACCAAGAGCCTTTTGTCCACACGGCTCAGAATAAAAGGGAGAAAAAGTAGAAAGAAAGAATTAGTAGAAGTAGAAAGAAAGAAAGAAAGAAAGGAGGGAGGGAGGGAGGAAGGGAGGAAAAAAAGAAAGAAAGAAGATAAAGTAAAATAAAATAAAGTAAGGTAAACTCAAGTAAAGTTATTAAAATAAAAAATAATTATTAAGAAAAAAATGTAAAACAAAACAAAAAAAAAACGGACGAATAGAACCGTAGGACAAATGGTGGAAGCAAAGGTATACAGACAAAATCTTACACAGAACCATATACATACACACTCACAAAAAGAGGAAAAGGGGAAAAAATAATAAATCTTGCTCTCAAAGTCCACCTCCTCAATTTGGGATGATTCGGTGTCTATTCAGGTATTCCACAGATGCAGGGTACATCAAGTTGATTGTGGAGATTTAATCCGCTGCTTCTGAGGCTGCTGGGAGAGATTTCCCTTTCTCTTCTTTGTTCTCACAGCTCCCAGGGGCTCAGCTTTGGATTTGGCCCCGCCTCTGCGTGTAGGTCGCTGGAGGGCGTCTGTTCTGCGCTCAGACAGGACGGGGTTAAAGGAGCCGCTGATTCGGGGGCTCTGGCTCACTCAGGCCGAGGGGAGGGAGGGGCTCGGAGTGCGGGGCGGGCCTGCGGCGGCAGAGGGCGGCGTGACGTTGAACCAGCCTGAGGCCTGCCGTGCGTTCTCCCGGGGAAGCTGTCCCTGGATCCCGGGACCCTGGCAGTGGCGGGCTGCACAGGCTCCCTGGAAGGGGGGTGTGGATAGTGACCTGTGCTCGCACACAGGCTTCTTGGTGGCGGCAGCAGCAGCCTTAGCGTCTCACACCTCTCTCTGGGGTCCGTGCTTTTACCCGCGGCTCGTGCCCGTCTCTGGAGCTCCTTTAAGCAGCGCTCTTAATCCCCTCTCCTCGCGCAACAGGAAACAAAGAGGGAAGGAAAAGTCTCTTGCCTCTTCGGCAGGTCCAGACTTTTCCCCGGACTCCCTCCCGGCTATCCGTGGCACACTAACCCCCTGCAGGCTGTATTCACGCCGCCAACCCCAGTCCTCTCCCTGCGCTCCGACCGAAGCCTGAGCCTCATCTCGCAGCCCCGCCGGGTAAGCAGACAAGCCTCTCGGGCTGGTGCTTGCCGTCGGCACCGATCCTCTGTGCGGGAATCTCTCCTCTTTGCCCTCTGCATCCCTGTGGCTGTGCTCTCCTCCGCGGCTCCGAAGCTTTCCCCCTCCGCCACCGCATTCTCTGCCCGCGAAGGGGCTCCTAGTGTGTGGAAACCGTTACTCCTTCACAGCTCCCTCCCAGTGGTGCAGGTCCCGTCCCTATTCTTTTGTCTCTGTTTATTCTTTTTTCTTTTGCCCTACCCAGGTACGTGGGGAGTTTCTTGCCTTTTGGGAGGTCTGAGTTCTTCTGCCAACGTTCAGTAGGTGTTCTGTAGGAGTTGTTCCACGTGTAGATGTATTTCTGGTGTATCTGTGGGAAGGAAGGTGATCTCTGCGTCTTACTCTTCCGCCATCTTACCTCCGTTCCTCTGCCTAATTTTTTTAAATTTGTTAATCTGCTCCTCAGAAATTCAGGTTATGCCACAGGACAATATATCCATGCAGCTGACCAGTTTTACAATAAGGATTAAAAAATATGGCATTAGGATACAGGATCCAGAAGGGAAGAATAAAACATATTATCTCTGAATGCTGTCAGAGAGTTGATACCATTATCTTTCATTTTTCATAAAACAGTTATCCATGAGTGCCAAGTCCTGTGCT
Organism: Leucopleurus acutus; assembly: GCF_964270905.1. Classification (NCBI taxonomy): domain Eukaryota; kingdom Metazoa; phylum Chordata; class Mammalia; order Artiodactyla; family Delphinidae; genus Leucopleurus; species Leucopleurus acutus. The sequence continues at coordinate 54,956,455 of NC_139145.1, read as the reverse complement.
AGACCCTAAGGAGACATAACTGAATTGCAAATTTTGCCTTATTTTTTTAATTAAAAAATTCTTATAATCAGTCATATTGGCATAATTACGGTATAGCCAAAATAATAGTTTTCAGCATAAGACATTAAAGAAAGTGAATGAAAATAAAATATTTTACTCTTTTTTTTTTAGGCTAAGGAAGGATTTTCACAGCTGAATAGTTTCCTCTGTTCTCTCTTCATTTCACGTATAGCCATGGGCAAGGAACTCCCAATAAAGAATTTCTATTCTCACAACAGGTTGTAACTTCCTCTGGCACGGCATAAAATTTCATTTCATGTGCGCCAGGCAACACTGTTTTCTAAAGCTCGAGCTAATTGTATGGGATTTATCTATGTGGAAACACAGCGATTAAGCAAGCAGGAAAAATAGGGAAAATGTATTTAGTGGCTGTCTCTAACACCGGATAATGAAAACAAGGGTTGTAGAAAACAAAATCTTTGCTGAAATAAATGCCTAACGAGTGAAGGAAGTCATGAGCATTGTGTTGGTACTTTTATCCTGGCCTAACAGAAACTGCTACCAATAATACAGAAATGCTAAACAGACATTTTTGCTTTTAAGCCAGTACTGGGAACTCCATTAAACTTATCTCTTTGATATACTTGTTACTAAGCTTCCTGAGTCTTATTTTTGGATTATTCTGTAGCAGAGCTGTTGCTAAAATACCTTATCATTGTGGTACGCTAATTTTTTTGTGGAAAGCATATTATTTAAAAAATACTTTTAACCTGCAAATGGTTACTTATAATTGTTTTGTCTGTAAGCCTTAATTTGTATTTGTCCAGCTCCACTGTGCCACCCCCTCCCTACCCAGAATTACTTGTTTTCCTCCTATTGCTTAATTGCTTATAATACCCCGTTCCAGTGTTCCTATCACACAGTTAATTTATCTGTGTGTGCTGGCGGGGAGAGACTCCAGTGTTTTATTTCCCTTAATACAGAGTTTTAATTTTCTCAATTTGCAATCTTAATATTTCTCTTTTTCTTCATAGGCTTGTCTGTAATATTTATTATCTGTGATGACCCTAATCTTTCAAACATGAGACAATAATCTTGAAAGTGTTGCATCATAGTCATCTATTATTTATTTGGATGATAGGCCTTTTGTAATAAATCAGGATAAAAAGTGCCTTTTATTTGTTCAGGTTAAGGAAAATTACCATATTTTCAGAATTTAATTAGCACCAACCTCTTCATCTTTATTTACCATTCTTCTCCCAGAATAGCCAGTTCCTCAAAGTAAAGACATTATTTCCACTTGTAGAGGACCCTGGGTGTCCTCTTGAGAGTTAGGGTTAAATCAGATCATACAGACCCCAGAATACTTTTCTTCCCCTGCAAGGCAGCTGCTCTGAATTGCCAGTTATGGTGCAGTAGAAATATGACTATCGCTCTTTTGGGGTCTGAAGACCTGGGGTATGTTCCTGGCCCTAAGATCACAGTGAGTGGCATTTCCAAGTCCCTTAACCTCTCTTTGGTTTCCTGTAACTCTCCTCCGTAGCTTCTTTTTTTCTTACAGTTTCCTCATCTGTAAAATGTTTAAAAAAATATCTAAGAGAGTAGATTAGTAAGAAGTAAGAATGCAAGGAGAAGAATGCAATAAGAAGAAAGATGGCAAGTTATATGTTATATAAAAATTGACTAAGCATATGTTTAGTGAACTCTTTCAGTGTTGAATGTTGGGACTACCAACAGTGCTGGATCCAGAATTTCTATAGAGACAGGTGCTCAGAAGATGGAATCTGACTGGAAGGAAAGCAGGATATGGTCTTGAGTTGCATTTGTATTATAAACACAGTTTTTACTTACATTATGATATGTTTGTGGGGGAAAGAACTCTGAGCACCTCCAGACCCACTCTCCACTCTCCTCCCCCCTGCCTGTGCCTCCCAGGCCAAGGCTGATCCCGGTAGATCACATCAAGAAGCTCCTTTGCAGTTTGAGATTGACATGTACACACTGCTATATTTAGAAAGGATAACCAACAAGGGCCTACTATATAACACAGGGAACTCTTCTCAACATTATGTAACAACCTAAATGGGAAAAGAATTTGAAAAAGAATAGATACACATAAAAAAAAAACAAAAAAAAACCCTTTGCATTTCTAAAATAAACCCTGTTTGGTTGTGGGGGGAAAAAAAAAGAAGAAGATGAAGCTCCTTTGTATTCTAGCCTCCTATTGGGTTTGACAGTAGTAGGCGCTGGCAGAGTATTGGGGGGAGGGAGAAGAGTGAAATTGGGATATTCTTCTCCTGGATCCCTTCTTGCAGAGCCCCTCTAGCTTGGCGTATTTCTTGACCAAAGTCCCAACTCCTAAAAGGCAGCCTCTCCACTCAGCTCTCCGTCTCTCTCTGAGTTCCATTACACTTCCTCTTGCTCCTTCAGGACTTCTAGTACGTATTGTCCTGACGTTGCTCATCCCAAGATACTGTTCTGTCATTTACAGGTTCCTTTTTACTGCATTAGATTTCTCAAATTACCTCCTTGTGGTTTTGGGGTTTTGTTTTTGCCTTTGCTGCCTGGACAGGGAGGATAAATGAAGGTAATTGGAGAAGGGAGTTTAATGTTATAAGTTAGGTCCAAAAATAGTTCAGGTATTTTTCTGTCTTCTAGACACTTCTTTGGGGAAAAATACAGGTATACAAATAAATATTTCCAAAAATTCTGAAAGGCTCTGAAGTTGGGGCTGCACAGAGGCCCTAGCAGCCTGTCAGTCCCTAGTGTAAACTGTGATAATAATGATTTTTGTAACCTTGCAGAGAGGGGTCAGAGCCCTGTTGTCAGTTACCTGCACTATTGCAACAGCCTCCCAATTACTCTCTCTGCTGCCCTTCTGATAAAAACCATCCTTCTGTTTACATCACACAGTGAGGTTTCTCATTGGCCTTGGGATAAAATATGATGTCCTTGTCATGATAAATATCGTGTTCTTCTACATTTGCCTCTTGCTTACTGCCCTGGTCTCACCTTGAAACCTCACTTATATTTTTAGCAATGCAGCAACACTGAAAGGTTAGTGATGCCCCAGGAATACTTTCTGCTGATTATCATCTGTATGTCTTTGCTGCTGCTGTTTCCTCTGCTTGTTATTGAACTCCAGCCTGTCCGATGAATTTTTCCTCATCTCATAATCACCCAAAACATCTACTTCAGGAAGACTTGTCTGAAAATTCCTTCCACTTCCCTCCTACCTCACCTAACATAAATGCCCCTCTACTATGATCCGTAACATCCAGTGTACTCACTCTTTACATCTGACATACTGATTTGTATTTACTCTGTTAGGTCTATCTTAAACTGCAAGTCAGTGAGTGCAAGTACCAGCCAGGTACATTAAAACATCATCAGGACTGATCATTAATTACTCTTTAATTGAATCAGTTGATTAATGGAATTTTTCAGTGGACCATTTGTTATTAGATAACTGATTGATCAATTGAGTTAATTAATTGAATTCTTTGCTTTTGATTGTCCAATCTCACCAAACACAAAACAGCCTGAGTATAGGACAAAAAGTCAGGTACTAGAATGGAAAGTATTATGCAACAGCTGTATTGTGAAGCAGGGAGTTTCATTTTTTTGATGTTCTTTCAGTCCATACTCAGCTTCTATTTCCTTTGTTGTGGAAATCCTGGCCCAGACACATGCTATTCCATTGTGCATGGGCCCCGGAGTCAGACTCCCTGGGTGTACATCTTGTCCGCAACATTTACTAACTGGGGACACTGGCTGGGCTACTGAACCTCTAGGTTTGTTTCTGTACCAATTAATTCGGAATTATATTAGTATTTACCTCGTAAGTGTGCTCTGAGGATAGTGGTGTGTAAACTGGTGATATAACAGTTTTAAACTCATATGAAAATAAATAATATAGGATTAATAACTCATATTCTATCCCCAAATGATTTCTTTGTAGACAAAAGACTTAAGTATGAAAATCATACTTAAGTATTTTTAGAAAGAAAATATGGGAGATAATCTTTATGACGTCTAGACAGGAAATGACTTTAAAATAGACATAATAAGCACAAACCATAAAGTACGTTTATAAATGTGAATGTTTTCATCAAAAAGTATATTCAACAATTATTTTTTAAAAATCCAAAGACTGGGAGAAGATATTAACAATACAAATAATTAACAAAAGATAAATGTCCAGAATAAAAACAACCCCAACATATTTATAAGAAAAATGTGGTAGCCTGATTACAAGAAGAACAAATGTAAGAACAGATATGTAAAGGAGGAAACAACTTGGATGTCAAATAAATATGAGAAAATGTACTCCATCTCACTAGTAATAAGTGAAATGACATTTAAATACAATTAAATTCTATTGTACACTCAACAGTTTTGCAAAAATGTCAAAGTTTGATAATGTCAATCAAAGAGTATGTAGCATGAGAGAAACCCTTATACATTAGTGTACCTATTTTGGAGAACAATTTGGCAATACCTAGAAAAGTTGAAGAAGTGAAACATTTGGCAACAATAAGAGTGGTTAAAAACAAACATTACCTACATAGCAATTCAATTCCTAGGTATAGGTTCTAGAGAACATTCTGTACATTTTTACATGGGCCCTTGTGTAATATACAGAAAACAGAAAACTTATATGTAGTAGTGGGGATAAAAGTCTTAACAGGGAAAAAAATAGATAAACTGTGGTGTTTTCTTAAAATTGAATAGATAAATAAAATGTGATGTTTTATGAAAATTGAGTAATATACAGTAGTGAAATTGAAGGAATTAGAGCTATGCATATCAAAATGGATAAATATTATAGTATATATTTCAGTGAAAAAAATGTTTGGAGAACACATGAAGTTCAATGCCATATATGGAAGTGAAATACACTAGATATTGCTTTATATTTTTCGGGATAAATACATGTAAAAGTATTAAAAATGATGGAGATATTAAGCATTCGATTCTGAGTATTAGTTACTTGTGACAGTGGGTAGAGGAAAGGGAACTATATGGAGTTTTCAGCAGATCTTAATTCTGTTATCAGTTCATTTTTTCTTGAAGTGGATGTGTATACTGTCTTATTTAAAATAGGTGTAATGACTTCCTAAGAATTTAGCGAGAATTAATTGGACTGTACAGGCAAAACAATTAGCACCATGTTAAACACATGTAGGATAGTAATTAAGTTTCAGTTTCCTTCTCTTTCCTGTTTGTCTTATAGGTAGAACTTATTTTTCTTCTGCATTTTTTCCTGTTCTTTCTATTTTGATAAGTGGGGAGCATGGAGATGAATGTACAGGCTGTAACATGTAGTGTTTGATGTCAGTCAAACCTGATCCTTCACCTGGGTTCGATTACTTGACCTCTTTGAGCCTTGATTTTTCTCCATCTGAACAAAGAATTGTGTGTTAATATCACAAATTTAATTTTATGTTAATTTAATCTAGATAAAATTTTTAGTATAGACTCTGGCCCCAAATAAGAATTCATTAATCTATTATTGTTATCAACCAGCAGAAATCACATTGCTGGTTAATGACATAGTTAAGTCTACTAAAATTAAGAAGTAGCATTTATGAGTGTTCATTATGTATCATGCACTACGTGAAATTACATTTTTTGTATATTATCTCTTTTAATACTCACAACTTAGGAGTTAGATAATATCACTATCCAGTTTACAGATACAAAAATGGAGGTCTAGGGTCTAAATGAACCCAGAGATGAAGCAGAAGACTTCAGATACAAATTTGTCTGGTTGATTTCACAGCCCAGTATTTTAATCATTAACTCCCCTGTCTGCTAGTTTTATGCTCTTTCTTGGATGTCATCTTGCTGCCTTACAAATATATGTTAATTGTGGGAAATGAAATGCTGGCTCTATTAACGGACCAATGAAGTCATTGTCTTTTGAAAGAAATGGGCCCTTTCCTTCTTTCCTCCTTCTATGAGCTAATGCTCATTTTGTCCCAAATTAGTACTACCTGTAGGAATTATTACTAATGTATTCTTTGTCCACTGGAGTTTGAGTCAACCAGTTAATTCCAGCAGTATTTTTACATAGTGGTCTGTTTGGAACAAAAATCTGATGGAAGCCCTTTCAGAAGATACAGGTTATTTGGACAGTTGAATCTGTTGCACATGGTCTGACTGGCAGATTGTTTGGATTTAACTGTTTGATTTTTTTTTTATATATATAAAATACTGTTTGGGGTTTGTATAAATACCTCAGCAAAGAAAAAAAAATCAATGAAACCAGTCTCTCGACATTGTGTCAGTAAATGGCTAGCTGATGTTTTAAAATTTTCAACCAGAGACTGTTCCATATAGACTATATATTTATTTTATGAAAAGGGCACCTTAGTTTGAAAAACAGAACACAGTTTTGCAGGAGACATGTGTATATTTGTGTGTTGGAAGGAGGGTATATTGTGATTGCATTCATCCAGAATTGCTGCAGTCAGCATTTCCAAAGTCATATTTCATCAGAGTTTGTAGAGATACTTGAAGCCACTGTCTGGAAGGTAAGCAGACTATCAATCTCTCCATCATCCCAGATTACACAGGTTCTATATCAAAAAAACCCAAAACCATTCTATATTTGGTTGCTTGGATTTGCTTTGAAATTCTGAAGGTCAGAGTTAAATAATGCCATGAATATTAATAGAAAAAGACTGTATATATTAATAATCTCTTTTTATTTTCAAGGAGCAAAGGACTGGTATTCAGTTTATAGTAACTGTGAACTTAGTGCAGGGTGACTAGTTATGTTCAGGTAATTGCCAGTCTTTAGCTATGTGTAATGTTTTTAGTCAGCTGGGCTTCAACCAGAGTTTTTCCCCCCTTGGGTGTTCAAAGATATGTCGTGTGACAACATTCTTTGTTTTTGCCGTAGGCTGAAATACACTAAGTTGTTCTAGTCATCAATACCTGTTTTATAGTTGCAGTCATTCTCTAACGATGCGTGCCAATGGCATGAGTGCAGTTCTGCCAGCACATAAATCTCTGCCCCATCCCTGCACCATGTGGAGGTTTAAACATTTCATGATTTGATACATTGCCATGCATCTTACTTATCTTCTTACATTTGTACTGTCATAGTCTCTGAATAATGTTTTTACTCTGTCTACAGATATAAATCTTTGAGAACATGTATTTTTTTTTAACATCTTTACTGGAGTATAATTGCTTTACAATGGTGTGTTAGTTTCTGCTTTATAACAAAATGAATCAGTTTTACATATACATATGTTCCCATATCTCTTCCCCCTTGCATCTCCCTCCTTCCCACCCTCCCTATCCCACCCTCTAGGTGGTCACAAAGCACCGAGCTGATCTCCCTGTGCTATGCAGCTGCTTCCCACTAGCTATCTATTTTATGTTTGGTAGTGTATATATGTCCATGCCACTCTTTCACTTTGTCCCAGCTTACCCTTCCCCCTCCCCATATCCTCAAGTCCATGCTCTAGTAGGTCTGTGTCTTTACTCCTGTCTTACCCCTAGGTACTTCATGACCTTTTTTTTTTTTCTTAGATTCCATTTATATGTGTTAGCATACAGTATTTGTTTTTCTCTTTCTGACTTACTTCACTCTGTATGACAGACTCTAGGTCCATCCACCTCACTACAAATAACTCAATTTTGTTGCTTTTTACGGCTGAGTAATATGCCATTTTATATATGTGCCACATCTTCTTTATCCATTCATCTGCTGATGGACACTTAGGTTGCTTCCATGTCCTGGCTATTGTAAATAGAGCGGCGATGAACATTTTGGTACATGACTCTTTTTTTTTTTTTTTTTAAGATTACTGTGTAGGATTTAAATGTTATCTTTTTTCTTTTTTAGATGTTGGGGGTAGGAGTTTATTAATTTAGTTTTGCTGTGTTACATCTTCGTTTCTGTGCGAGGGCTTTCTCTATTTGAGGTAAGCGGGGACCACTCTTCATCACAGTGCGCGGGCCTCTCACTATCGCGGCCTCTCTTGTTGCAGAGCACAGGCTCCAGACGCGCAGGCTCAGTAGTTGTGGCTCACAGGCCTAGTTGCTCCGCGGCATGTGGAATCCTCCCAGACCAGGGCTCGAACCCGTGTCCCCTGCATTAGCAGGCAGATTCTCAACCACTGCACCACCAGGGAAGCCCCATGACTCTTTTTGAATTATGGTTTTCTCGGTATATGCCCAGTAGTGAGATTGCTGGGTTGTATGGTAGTTCTATTTGTAGTTTTGTAAGGAACCTCCATACTGTTCTCCATAGTGGCTGTACCAATTCACATTCCCACCAGCAGTGCAAAAGTGTTCCCTTTTCTCCACACCCTCTCCAGCATTTATCGTTTCTAGATTTTTTGATGATGGCCATTCTGACTGGTGTGAGATGATATCTTATTGTAGTTTTGATTTGCATTTCTCTAACGATTAGTGATGTTGAGCATCCTTTCATGTGTTTGTTGGCAATCTGTATATCTTCTTTGGAGAAATGTCTATTTAGGTCTTCTGCCCATTTTTGGATTGGGTTGTTTGTTTTTTTGTTATTGAGCTGCATGAGCTGCTTGTAAATTTTGGAGATTAATCCTTTGTCAGTTGCTTCATTTGCAAATATTTTCTCCCATTCTGAGGGTTGTCTTTCGGTCTTGTTTATGGTTTCCTTTGTGCAAAAGCTTTTAAGTTTCATTAGGTCCCATTTGTTTATTTTTGTTTTTATTTCCATTTCTCTAGGAGGTGGGTCAAAAAGGATCTTGCTGTGATTTATGTCATAGAGCGTTCTTCCTATGTTTTCCTCTAAGAGTTTGACAGTGTCTGGCCTTACATTTAGGTCTTTAGTCCATTTTGAGTTTATTTCTGTGTATGGTGTTAGGGAGGAGAACATGTATTTTTAATGGTGTTCTTTTTTAGAAACATTTTAGTTACACAAAATGGTTTCACTGAATTTATGAATTGAGAGCACAGTAGATTGTTGGTTATGTAGAATTTATGAGCCCTTTGTTGAACTTTAATTTGACTGAATCTGGCTACACAGTCATCACTTTTCCAAGTCCCATTACTGGCTTTCTTATGAACAAATCTTAACAACGTATTTGTTGTTGTTGGTTTGTTGTTGCAGTGCCTAATAATGAGAGTTTTACCATAGAGTCACCACATGGATCACTTATTCAACAACATGTTATGTCCCAGACTATTGGCTGAGCAATGAAGATACAGCAACAGACATGATAAAGTCCTTGCAATTGTGAAACATATATCTGTAGAGGAAAAAAAGACATCTGGCAAGTAATGACATATATTTTTACTTAGCGGTGAGCCCACTGCTTTCCAAACATCAGAAGTTGCAGTGCCTTTTATAATATGAATATGGAGTTTCCTTTCAGTGTATGTAAAAAGAGAAGATAAGCTTTACATTTTCACAGCTAGTTGGTAGCATGCTAAAGTCATAATTAAGAAAGACTGGACTGTGTGTTGTCCATGGTCCTGAATGCATCCTGTAGCTACAGAATAGATGGGGACATTGCTATTTATTTGACTGCTGGACTAAAGTTAATAAAACTTCCTGAGTTATTAACTGGATTCCGGAAATGTATGCCACAGTCATGGCCCTCAAAAAGTTCACAGTTTTGGTGAGAAAACTGCCATACCTCATTGTTAATTTTCAAATTTTTTTTTTTTAGTTCTGACCTAAGTATATGCTGCTTGAGAAGCTCAAGTGATACAATAAAACAAGCTATTGATTATGGGCTAAAACCATCCTGATTGATTTTATTCACCTAACATTTTCACTATAAGTGAAAAGGCATAAATGACTTAATGATAGGTAAGCTTACTTTCTTAACTGTTGAAGTGCAGTGGTATTGGATACCTATGTTACTTCAGGACTTTATGGGTAGGTAAGCTGCAACTTCATAGTGATATGAATTTTGTTTACTGCCATGGAATCAAGTATTAAATGTATTAGGAATCTGGACGCTAATATAATTTGAAAGTGATACTTTATAAATCTAAATTTAAATAACCATTTTCAATGCAGTATTATTTTATATTTGACACATCACAAGAGTTATTAAGATAGTCAAAACTAGTGTAATGAACACATAAAATGATATAAGACAAGTAATAATGTAGAAATAATGAACACGTATGCAAGTCCAGGATGAAATTTTCACATTGGAGGAGATTTTCACAAGTCCCTGGGTCATAAAATCTTGATGTGACCTTTGAAATATTAATAGAGACAACTATAAAATTTTCTTAAAAGGAAGCAAATTTCCTGATTATATCAGAGGTTAATTTATTGACTATTTACAGATTTCTGATAGATGAATATTGATAAAAAGTAAATATTGATGAAAGGCAAAGTCACAACGTGCTTCCCTTTTGTTAGCACAGTATCAGCAATGTGTGAATGACTTATTTAATGGCAGACTATAGTTTTAATGTAGGAAATTGAAAGGAGCATTACTCTTCACTGTGTTGGTTGTGATTTTATGATAACAAAAGCATCTCAGAGAATATTAATACTCTTTATTGCAACATTCTCACAGTGGAAACTTCAGGACCACAATTCCACAAACCCAGTGATTATCATCCTCATCGTTTCTTACTTAAATGAACAGAAATGAGTTTGAGCATCTGCACTAGGAAGGATGTACGTTGTGCCTTTCTATTTCTTTATGTAAAAGAGAAAACTGGGGCAGCATATTTCTCTTCATTCCTGTCCTCTTTCCTGATTCTCTTTCTATTCATGCTTCAAGTATAAATACCTCCAAATCTTTGGATTGGAAGAAAAGAGAGCTTGAACTAATAGTGTTGTCTTTAAATATATTTGTTGAGATTTTATTCCCCAGATTCTTCTTCAGTGCCCCTCACAACCAAAATCACTAACATTGTGCTCATAAAAACTTCAATTATCAGGGATATAAGTATATTAAAGATATGTTTACTATGTAAATTAGAAACCATCAAAATGTTTAATGTTGATTTTCAACTATATAGACAATGCAGTTTAAAACATATGGCATAATATATGTGAAAAGTTTCTCAATTTACTTTTCCACTTTTTATATAATGATAGTTTTAAATTTTATTTGGCATCTTGAGTACTATTTTTATGACTGTAGGGTATTCTATTTATTATATGTATGTAGCATAATTTCCCTAACCAATATCCTATTCCTGGGGATTTAGATATTTTCCAGTACTTTGTTACCATAAATTATCCTGCAGTGAAACAAAGTATGTAGTTAGTATACATTTTTATTCCTTCTCTGAGTCCATTTTTATCTCTGATATCATAGAAATCTCACACGACAGTACAGAAGGATAAGATGTCCACATCTCAGAACAATAGGTATAAAACTTAGATGTCTTTCTTACGTTTAACCAGTTTAGCTACATTTGTTCTTCTAAAAAGAAAATTTATTCTTGCATCCATTCATTCACTTAAAAAATTATTTAGTGCTTGTGATGTTACAGCTACTCTTTTAGGCACTTCGGATATATCAGTGAAGAAAAACAGATAAAGGTCCTTCCTGTCATGGAGGTGTTTTCTTTTCAGAGACTCTGGCCTTATAGGGTTTCCTGATGGCTAAATACGACATATGACCTCTGAACACACTCTAGGCCATATCACATAGTTTTGTCAGGAGATGGTGTAATTCCGTTGCATTATGTTGTGGTAGGAAGAAGGTAGTTGAAGAGATCTTCTTTGGCAGGTCACCAACAACTTGGAAGGAGATAATAGCAATTTAAAGGTTCTGCATACTCCATGTTTTAAAATTACTTTATACTCAGGATTGTAATTAAATATGGTCCTCCTATTCTATACGCAGGATGTCAGTGGGAATTTGCCTCCAAATGTAAAAAATTTGGGTCTTGCCATTTTACACTGAGCCAGTGCTTCGTGTAAATGGATTTTGTCCTGGAATGGCCACATAATACAAATTTAGATTTCAAGTCCAAAGGTAAACAACCATCTATAAAGATGAGTCCTGTTTTCTAGTGCGAGATCCTAGCTATAAAATCAGTATTGTTGCATTTGCTCTCTTTTTTTCATAATCCTAGACATGCAAAATCCTTTCAATGACTGAGTAATGTTTTGCAAATACTCTTTTAGATTCATTAGATGCCATTTTAAATCCTAACTGACCTAATATTTATTTCATGGGGGCGATACGAGTAAAAATCAGAAACCTATTGTTTCAGGAATGACAATGTGTTAATCATAATAGAGAGGAAATATAATCTATAGGTATTTATTTGAAACCCAAGTACTATATGGCTGGAAAAATACACAGAAATATTAGTTCCTGTCTTCAAAACAACATTCACAGAGAATTGGCAAGGTATATTATAATGATATAAGAACTAAATAAAAATATAAAGATTAGATAATCATCTAACAGTTTCAGAAAATATTAAAGATATGTGATAAGTACACACTTACTATAGTAAGTAGTTTATGCAGGGTACTAACCAACAGTTTTTCACTGGCTAAGGAGATAAATTATATTCAAATTTGTTCACAGGCCAAGGAAACCCGGAGATGCATCCACCTTTAAGCATGGGTGGACCCACACGTTCAATCAGTGTCTTAAAGAAACTGTGTCTTTCCGTTTTTGGCTCAGTGTTTTGCCATTTTTTAACTCCGCCTCAGGCAAACTCTTTCCACACTGTGGTAAATGGCTACTAGTAACTTATGGTTTATATTCCACCACATTTACGGTAACAATGAGCAACTTCAGGAAAAAAGAGAGCTCCTTTTCCCAGTAGTTCCAGCAGAAGTTCTAGAGTTTCACTTATTGCTCCATCTTGGTGGTATATTTAACCTTGACCCATTTAATGTGAATGATTTGCCTGGTTTCAAGCAAAGGCTTAATCACTTTTATATGAACCACAGTTGGATGCTGGGGGAGGGCTGTCCATGATGGAACAAATTACTTTTAACCGCCGGAAAGAGGGAATAGATATTAAGCAGGGAAATACAGAAGCCTTCTACCGTATATTATCTCATTTAATCCTTATAACCACCCACTGAGCTAGTAATTATTTTTGCTACTTCGAGATAGATGGATGGTCAAAAGATGGTAACTTTCACAAAGCTGTAACACCAATAGGTGGTGAATATGAGATTCAAATTCTGATTTCATAAGCCTGTGCCTTAGCTGCTATATGACACTTCTTCCATTACATTTATTTATACTTATGTTTTAGATACATCTTATTTGTTAGCATAGTACTAGGTTCATAGCAAAACAGAGCATGAGGTACAGAGATTTTATATATACCCCTTGCTCCCACATATGTATAGCTTCCCCCATTAACAACATCCTCCAGTACAGTGGTACATGTGTTACAATGGATGAACTTACATTGACACTTTATTATCACTGAAGGTCCCTTGTTTACATTAGGATTCATTCCTGATGTTGTGCCTTCTATGGGTTTTAACAAATGTATAATGACATGTATCCACCATTATAGCATCATACCAAGTAGTTTCACTGCCCTAAAACTCCTATGTGCTCCACATGTTCACCCCTCCCTCCCTCCTAAACCTTGGCAACCACTGATCTTTTCACTGTCTCTGTAGTTTTGTCCTTTTCAGAATGTCATATTGTTGGTATCGTACAGCATATACCTTTTTAGATTGGCTTCTTTCATTTAGTAATAGGCATTGAAGTTTCCTCCATGTCTTTTCTTGGGTTAATAGCTCATTTCTTTTTAGTACTAAATAAGTTCCATTGTCTGGATGTATCACAGTTTATTTATCCTTTCACCTACTGAAGGACATCTTGGTTACTTCCAATTTTTGGCAATAATGAGTAAAGCTGCTATAAACATCCATGTGCAGGTTTTGTGTGGACATGAGTTTTCAACTCCTTTGGGTAAATACCAAGAAGTGTGATTGCTGAATCATATGGTAAAAGTATGTTTAGTTTTGTAAGAAACTGTCAAACTGTCTTACAAAGTGACTGTACCATTTTGCATTCCCACCAGAAATGAGCGTTTCTGTAGCTCTCCATCTTTGCCAGCATTTAGTACTGTTAAGTGTTTTGGATTTGGCCATTCGAATAGGTGTGTAGTGATATCTCTTTGTTGTTCTACTTTTTATATTGGTAACTGGTGAATAGAGGTGCACGAAATCTCCTATTCAGCCTCAACTCTTCTGCAAAGGTTCGGGTCGGAGCACCTTTCCCTTATGTTCCTTCATTCTGCTCATTTTTTCCTGCCTCAGGGCTTTTCAGGTTCCGTTTAGAAGTGTGGTGTCCTGCAGTAAAATCCAAGGCAATAGCATTCCAGTGTCAAGCAGCTTCCCTTATTCTTGTGTTTGTCCTCCAAGTTAGCTCCTTGACCATGGGTTTCCTGAGCACAAAAATGTGCTTTGTTTGACTCTGCATTCCTAATGCCTAGGACAGTGCCTTGTATTTGGTAGGCATCCCTCACTAGGCTTAGAAAAAATAAAATTAAAACAGTTCTGATTCCATGAGAGTAAAAGTTCTATTTCAAACCTGTGCATATCACACAGATAGACCTGATAAAAGTCTCACATCTACCTTTTGTTCCAGTATGTCCTTGGTCAGGTGGCTAAAACTCTTTGGGGCCTTAATTCCTTATCTATAAAAGGGAGATAGATGTATCTACTTTTGAGGACTATTTAGGAGAACTTGAGATGATAGGTGTAGAGTCAAAGCAGGATTTCTGGCACACGAGAAGCATGCAGTAAGTGGTGACTGTTATTAGTATAAATGGCCCCATGGCTCATGTAATAGTGCTGGAAAAATATTTATATGTATTCCACAAAAACTTAAGTAGAATGGGTTATTTAGCACTGCGGATACATATGCACGCAGCACACACGAGATCTACCTGTTTGCGAGTCTTAATGCTGAAGTCAGCTAAATTTCCCCACAATTCAATCAATCTGTATATATAACACAAACTGATTTGATAAGGATAAAATCCTGAATCTATTTTGTAAGTAAATTCTGTTTGTCAGTTCCCCTACAAAAAATTTTACTTGACTAAAAAACTTTGTATTTTAAAAGCCATTGCTTTGCATAGACCACTCATATAATTCTCACTGTTATATTAAGAAAAGCTGCTTTTGTTTCACAAATCACCTTTCACCATTACTATGATTCCTTCTCAAAAAATATTTCTCCATCGTGTATTAACGTTAGATTTTTTTTTAATGTTACTGAATTACTGTGGTAAAAATGTTTATCAAAATTTTATTCAACTATTATGTTAGGAGATTTTCAATTGCAGGTGACAGAAACTCAGTTGAAACTGGCTTGGTGAGGGGAGTGGGGAGAGAGAGAGAGAGAGAATTTGGCTTATGTAATTGAAAAGTTCAAGCTTTTTGGCAAGGCTAGATCAAGGGATACAATCAGTTCCATCTCTCAGTTTTGCTTTCTTTCATATTTGCTTATTTTCAGGCAGGTTTTCCCTTTTGGGATGGCAAAACAAATAGCATCATCTCCAGGTCTGCATTCTACCAGTTCAGTAATCCCAGTGGAAAGTGAGCTTCACTTAAACTTCCATAAGAAGTCCAGGGATAGAATGCCATTGGCCTACGTTGATCACTTGCCTGCCTAGAGCTAGTCTTGGGGGCTGGGGTTGGTACAATGTTCTGATAGGCCACACCTGGATCATTTTTCTCTTCTAGGAATAAGAGATACAGTCAACCTGAACTGAACCACATGGACCCAGCGTAGAGAATTGGTGGTCCCCAAACTGATAACACAGGTGCTGTGAGCTTAAGAAAACCGAATGGATGTTGGAGTAGCAAAACATACATATATATTATACACACTCTTAAATTTCTTCTCTCTACTTGCATGCAAAAGAAAAAATTAAAATAGTGTTTAGATGTAATACTAGCAAGAAGATTTAAAATCATTATCATTTCTGATATAACTCAGAACAGGATGCTTATATTATACTTATTTTTCCTTCATCCTAGGATGTAGGAAAGAACCTAAAGCAAGAATTTTATATACAAATTTCAAATTCAGATATCATTGTAAAGTAATTTGAAGGTGAAAATTCAATCAAACTTTTATGACGTGTCACGTACCCTTAGATTGTAAATACATTGCAATTTACTACAGATAATCGATCATCGTTTCTGAAGCTTTTGAAAAGGAGTCAGGTTGGTGACATTCCCCACTGAGATTAATATGACCTCTTTGCCAAACTCCCCACAAACCACCTTGTTCTTCAACAGATGACAGGAGGTCACAAGCCAGAGACATTAAAACAGATTTATTTAATATGCAACATGGAAGAGGCTGGAAATGACAAATGGCAGGAAGGTTTTTCCATCCTGTTCACCTGAAAAGAATGTAGCCTGTGATAGATTTGATTCCTTTTCACTGAGAGGCAAGAGACTTTGAAACTATTGTCAGGTCACAGACCACCTGGGGAGCTCAGCTTTGGTCCGAAACTCCACTGTGTAGCATGAACACACAGGCAGTGGGGGGGTGACTTGAGATCACAGAACACAGATATTCATAAATAATAGAAGATAAAGTTAGATCAAGCATGCTCTCAGAGCTGAAGTTCAACCGATTTAACCAGGGAGAGGAGGAATGTATTTATAGTTTCATAGCTAATTCATATTTTTCTCAACAACGGTTACACTGTAGAGACGTGGCTGGGAATGATAGTGGCTTCTAATACAAAAGGTAGCATGAATAACTCAACTGACCAGGTTACATTGAAAGAATTATATGTCATAACAGAAGACACATGAGGAAGTTCTGTACCAATTTCCATGTGCTGGAAAAAAGGGAAGATTTCTCCCAACTCCCAAGAAATAATACCTAAACTTTGTTTTTTCTAAGTTGAATCTCAGACAAGAAATGCATCTTTCATGATCATGGTCATTAGGGCATCATCATAATATTGTCTCTTCAAGTTTTAAAACAATATGAAGTGTAAATTATGCATTTATTTTCAGATTTTTAATGTAATGGGAACTAATTTTCTAAAAAATATAATCATAACCCTTGTATATGGATCAGATGAAAGAACAAATGCTTTGAGTGAAGATACCACTGAACTTAGAGATGCAAGATTTGGATTTGAATCCAGACTGTGGCTCTTTATAGCTGAGTAAAGTGGGGGCAGGCAACCTGTATTTCTCAATATCCATTTTCTCTGTAGCGGTAATTTCAATGTACTTACCTATTGCAAGGTAGATACATTGAAAAACAAATAAGGTAACATGTGACAGCATCACAAAAAAATGTCTGCTCTAGAATTATAGGAAATTATTCTTACTGGAAATTGTCCTGATAATCTGATCCATGCTCAGTGAATGAGGTAGGCAACCTTCAGCTTAGTTTAAGACTATCTTTTTATAAGTCTTTTAATAGAGGAGAGATCCAAAATTAACTAAAATATTGGATAGCCCCACTGAATTTTTGGAAAAACGAATTTTGATTGTGGAGGAAGGGAAACATCTCAAATGTCTGTATGGAAGGAAGTAAGTGATGAAGAGATGGGTCAATTAGGTAAGAGAAGATACTGAAGACTTTCATGATAAGAATTCAAAAGACATCAATTTTAATCATTAAAGAGTATGATTATGCCATATGGCAACAAATAGATATTAGGAACGTGCTTCTAAATGACTGAGTTTTTCTTTATTTTCCCCAGTGTTTAGGGGTCTTATAAAAATAAAATGTGTTTGTGTGTATAGGTAGATAATACAATAGATAAATATTATAAACTGTGTTGACATTATAAGGAAAAAAACAATATGCTTAAAAATTCTCAATATATATTCTAGTTTATAGGCATGCAAGATTTACCAGGACTTTTTCATTTACAGGTTACAAAAGTCCAGTTCAAACTTCTTTATGCAAAAAAGGATAAAGGGAGGGAGGTGGGGGAACTAATGGACATGATAGGGAAATCAAGGTAGTAGTTCTGGCTTTAGGCAATGTAGGATATGGAGGGTCAAATGATGCCATCGGTTTCTGCTCCTTTCTCTACTTCTGCCTAGGTTACTCTCTTCTTTAGATCTCATATCACCATGGCATGGACATTATAAACTGCTCCAGATTTATAGTCTAACATGTCATAATCTTAAGAACCCTCTCCTTCCTGGTGGCTGCAACAATTATTTTAAAACGAACATTGATTGGACCTGTTTGGAGGATGAGTCTGTTTTTTTTTTTTTTTTCCACTAACTGTTCTGGATTGGGTGTTCTAATTGGCCAGTCTGGATTAGATGCCCATCTCTGTGGCTGGGAAGTAGGACCCTGGCTTGATAGCCTTATCAGTAGCACATGAAGTGGAGGCGGGGGTGGTTCTTGAAAGCACACAAGGCCATTAAAGTAATAATAAGAGCTCTTTATTTTATACTGTCTCAGTATTTATGCCTCTAAAAATATATCTTCTATAAACCGGTTTATAGAAGATATATTTTTAGAGGCATAAATACTGAGAGAGAGAACAACATCTTTACAGTGATGGTATTGGTAAATTTGCCTTCTTGATTCAGGTTGGCCTCTCTTGAACTGTGATATTCCAGTTGGGATGTCAGAGTATTCCGACAGCAGCCCCTGAACTGATGAGATGTGTGCTTCTGCTGGGATTATATAACAAAGTCAAAGCTGAAACAAACTCACAGTTTTGAAGTTAGGAAAATCAAACAATCCCTTTGACCCAGAAAGGCATTCATGGAGAGAAGTTCTTTTGCAGAGCTCTGACCCTGCCCTGAATAGCAGGACTTCATACACCAGGAATGCACACAGGCTCACCCCATTATATACAGAGCCCACTGCGAGACAGCAGTACAGCCTGTAGTACCCTTTAAAATAGATTTTAGAAAACAAACGTGTTTTTGGATCTTCACAGCAATATCCTCTTGGAAGAGTCAAATGCAGATAGAAACTATGAGAAAACAGTGTTAAGATTCATTAATATCAAGAAACAAGAACTGATTCCAGATATCTTAATAAAAAGTCAACTTAGAAGGCTATGGTACAGTCATACAAATGAAGAATATCAGAAGATAAATTAAACCCAGGTAGCCCCAGAGATCCTGGTAGCAGGAAAGAATAAACTATTTCATCAGGAAGTTGCTGCTGAGGCAAATCAGCTGTAACCGATGTTTTGTTCTTGAGTACAGAGGAGCTGTACAGCCTAATGCTGAAGCGTATTTGTTCTCAGTTCATATCTGGGTTTGAATTCTGTCTCCACTTAACGACTGGCTTCTTGGTCTTGGAATATTTGCTTCAATTGTAAGGTGGGAATAATAATAACATATAGTTTATTGACTTGTTGTGGGGCACCTGAAGGGCTTAGGTTGATGCCTGTACACACTCAAAATTCTTAGGTAGTAGTATTATTATATGTAAGATCTGAAGTCCCAGAAGGTAAAGTCCAAGTGGTTGAGCATTGCATCTTGAATAATGAAGCTGTAACTGAGCAGGACCCTATGGGGCCTTCCTGGAACAGACACCTCTCCAATTCCTCCACCTGCCTCTTATCTGTAGAAGAACTTTTGCCTCCCAGGCCTTCCCCAAGCTCCAAAGAGTAAAGTTAATCGGAGAAGTGAGAAAATGCAGAAAGAAAGGAAAACTGTCAAGCGAGATAAAATAATAATGGTTTAGCCACTAAACAAAGTCAAGAACCTTTAGTTCCTCCTCAAGGACTATAGATAATATTCTGAACCACGCCCTTTGAGCTGTTTTGCAGATACTGAAACCCCCACTAGGTGGAAGAAGTTAACTGTATGCTGCCCACAAGCACGTAGACCCCAGACCGGTTGGAACTAGAAGGTTGATAATGTTGACTCCCAGTTACCTCATCATCAACCAATCATAAGAATGTCTAGGAGCTGATCACACAACCCACAAACCCCCTCCGTCACCCTGTCTTTGAAAACCTTTCCCTGAAAGCCTTTGGGGAGTTTGGGCCATTTAAGCACTAGCTGCATGGACTCCTTGTTTGGTGCCCTGCAATAAATGCTGCAACTTTCTTCAACACAACATAGCGTCAGTAGATTGGCTTTACTGCACACGGGCAAGCGAACCCAAGTTTGGTTCGGTAACAAAGTTATCAAGACCACACTGAAGGAGAAGCTAAGTTTCCCCAAAGAGTATTAGAGTACATCAGCAGAAGAAGGGGGTAATGGAAGCTGGGAGGCAAAGCACAACAAATGTCCATGAGTGTTACCAACCCAGGGAATTTACAATTCCATTTGATTTCCTCATGTATTTCATTGGATGTGGGCTGCAGAAGGACAGTGACTGTGTTTCTTAAAGGAAATACTGAGAGTTTGGTGACCTGATGGTGTATTGATATGGAAAAGGTCATCCCGGTATTCACAGCTACAAAAAGTACCAATTTACACAAATCCGTTCTGATGCATGTAAGAAAACCAAACGGCACTTGTAGTGTGATGCAAGAGAACTTCTGTTAATTCATTCAAACTTCATTATATCTGTCAAAGATGGGGCCTTGTTCGTCACTGGTCTCTGGTCCCAGCCAACATAGAAAAAGCTAAAAGGCACTGTGGGATACATTGCTTTGTGTCTAAACTTTACTTGTTCTCTGCTGATGTCTTGACTTTTTTGACATGTTAGTGAACGAAAACAGTTGATTTTTCAGGGCTTACAAAGTTTGGTAAATACTTATTTAACTTTTTGGCAGCTATGAGTAATAAATAAAGAAGCATCCTGAAACAAGATTTGTACAAAGTTTGCTTTGGTTTTGCTTACACAAAATCCCTAGGAAGAAGGAATTGAAATGTGTTTTTCTACCCTGAATTTTTTTTTCTTTTATCATTGACCACATTTATTTACACTTTTTTCTAGGGTTGTTCTGGACTGTTAGGTTGCGGCTTTGATTTATTTTAGTTTTCATTTCATGCTGGGAGAAAAAATGAGCCATTAAGCACTTGGCTTTCGACAAAAGATCTCCCATGATGCAATGAATGACATGCCTTTCCAAAACAGACTTGAGAAAGAAAGTTTAGTAGTTAGATTTCAGCTATATTCTCTGAAGATATTGTGGCGTCACGGATCTTTGGAGATATGGAGTAAGGAGAAAGAGTTGTTCTAGTCCTTCTTTCTGTTCTGTCTAAACCAAGAAGATATGCGGATCAGTGTCTTGCACTGCTTTCAGGGCTCGGCATGTATTATCTCACTTATCATTTACTCATTCATTTGACAAGTGTTTTAGTTCAGGTGCTGTTCTAGGGGCCAAGGAATGCAATTAACAACGACAACAAAAATATCCCTGCCCTCATGGAGCTTATTGAAGGGCACAGATAATAAATAAGACAAGTAAGTAAAATACTTTTGTGAAATAGTGAGAAGAGTTTAGGAGAAAAATCAAGCAGGGGTGTGGAATATGAACTGTTGGGGGTAGCGTGGTTGATGGTTTAGAAAGATAGCTAAGTAAGGCTTCTCAGAGAGGTTTTGTTTGTGTGTGTGTGTGTGTGTGTGTGTGTGTGTGTGTGTGTGTGTGTGTGTGTTTGTTGCAGTAAAATGCTAAATGAAGTGAGAGGGACACCATTTATATATATAATAGGGGAGAGTTCATGGTGGAGGAAATGTCAAGTTCAGAGGCCCTGCAGCAGCTCCAGGCCAAGTGCATGGGAACAGCTAGGGAGCCAGTGTGCCTGGGTGGGTGAACAAATAGAAGAGTTGGGGGGGGGGGAATGAAGTCAGAGAGGTAAAGTGGGGGCAGGAGGGTGATTATGTTGGCCTTTATAGGTCATAACAAGGGTTTAATTTTTACTATGAGTAAGATAATATTTCATTAGAGGGTTTCCAAGGGACGATTGACATAATCTGAAAAATTAATCTAAAACTCTTATGTTTTATCAAGATCACCCTGCTTAGAATAGACAAGTAGGGTGCAAGAGCAGAACCAGAATAACAGCTGGAAGGATATTGCAATAATCCTGATGAAAGATGTTCATGGCCTGAACCATCATGGAGGTGATAGTAGTGAAGAAAGTGGCTGAATTCTGAATATATTTTGAAAGAAGAACAATGAGATTTGCCGATTGACCAAGGGATGATTTTTGTTTTTAGAGTGGGCACATAAACATCTTCCCATCTTCTCTCTCAGAATGGGACTTCTTGCTTAATATTATTTCTATCTATTGATCAGTCTGTCATCTATTTATAACTCTTATCTATGTCTGTCCATCCATTCATCATCTCTTTTGCTGATATAGCTAGGGACTGCATAAGGGGGAAAACAAAATATTTATTATTGCCATATAGGTGTAAGTTGAGAATACTAATTAGAAATGGAAATTCAGAAGTGGACTTGAATATCATGGAGGAAGAAATAGCATCAAAGATAGCTAGAAATATAAAGGATTTAAATTAGTGCATTTGAGGAAAAATAAGGAGATTAACCTGACTCTGTTAGGAAAGAGAGAGAGAGAGAACAAAGAAAGAAAACAGGCAGAACATCGGAGTGGCTTGCTTTCTTTTCATACAAAATCGGGGAGAGCCAGGGACATCGAAGTAATCTGGTGGAGTTTGAGATTTGAAAGGTCTGTCAAAACCGCATCTAGAATAATGCCATTATAATGAGAAAAATTGATTCAAACAAAAGAAACAATAATGACAGGTCCAGCTGTATTTTGGGTGAGGTCTAGGGAAGCGTTTGGAGAAGATCGGGTTTTAGACAATAAGTTAATTCATAAAGCTTGCAGTTTATGTATAAAATAATTAACTTATACTTCCATGCTCAGGAGAACCTCCAGGTTCTGCTGTGTTCCTTCTCCTGACAGATAATGTTAAGTTGTCAAGTCGATATAGGTGGAAAATAGTTTATTTGCATATCCATATTGTTTTACCCACTCTATTTCTGGCATTAGTGCTAGTAAGGAACCGTGGACTGAGAAAATGAGAAGACACGTTGTCCCAGTGCCTTGTGTAATTTCTGCTGAGACGGCACAACCCAGGCAGCCCAGTCTTAGACTGTACTCCCTGAGGTTTCCCTCCCCCAGGAGAGTTGGATCCATCCAAACAATGGATTAAAGCAGTGAGACAGCAATGTCCATGGGGAAGTGCATTTTACTTTTTTACCTTTTAAAAAATATTTATTTAAAAGAATTTAATTTTATATTGGAATATAGTTGATTTACAGCATTGTGTTTCAGGTGTACAGCAAAATGATTCAGTTATACATATACATGTATCTATGCTTTTTCAGATTCTTTTTCCTTATAAGTTATTACAGAGTACTGAGGAGAGCTCCTTGTGCTATACAGTAGGTCCTTGTTGATTATATTTTTTATTAGAGTATAGTTGCTTTACAATGTTAATTTCTGCCATACAGCAAAGTGAATCAGTTATATGTATACATATATACACTCTTCTTTAGATTTCCTTCCCATGTAGGTCACCTTAGATCATTGAGTAGAGTTGCCCTGTGCTGTATGGTAGGTTCTCATTAGTTACCTATTTTATACGTAAAAGGGTATATATGTCAATCCCAATCTCCCAATTCATCCCACCCCCCTTCCCCCCTTGGTAACCATAAGTTTGTTCTCTACATCTGTGACTATTTCTGCTTTGCAGATAAGTTCGTCTGTACCATTTTTCTAGATTCCACATATAAGCGATATTATTTGTTTTTCCCTTTCTGACTTACTTCACTCTGTATGACAGTCCACGTCTCTGCAAATGGCACTATTTCTTTCCTTTTTATGGCTGAGGAATAGTTCATGGTATATATGTACCACATCTTCTGTATCCATTCCTCTGTTGATGGACATTTAGGTTGCTTCCATGTCCTGGCTATTGTAAGTAGTGCTGCAATGAACATTGGCTTGCATGAATCCTTTCGAATTAGGGTTTTCTCTAGATATATTCTGAGGAGTGGGATTGCTACGTCATACGATAGCTCTATTTTTAGTTTTTTAAGGAACCTCTATATTGTTCTCCATAGTGGCTGTACCAGTTTACATTCCCACCAATAGTGTAGAAGGGTTCCCTTTACTACACACCCTCTCCAGTATTTATTGTTTGTAGATTTCGTGATGATGGCCATTCTGACCAGTGTGAGGTGAGATACCTCATTGTAGTTTTGATTTGCATTTCTCTAATAATCAGTGACGTTGAACATCTTTTCATGTGCTTTTTAGCCATCTGTATGTCTTCTTTGGTGAAATGTCTATTTAGGTCTTCTGCCCATTTTTTGATTGGGTTGTTTGCTTTTTTGATATTGAGCTGCATGAGCTGTTTGTATGTTTTGGAGATTTATCCCTTGTCAGTTGTTTTGTTTGCAAACATTTTCTCCCATTCTGAGGGCTGTCTTTTCATTTTGTTTGTGGTTTCCTGCTGTGCAAAAGCTTTTAAGTTTAATTTGGTCCCATTCGTTTATTTTTGTTTTTATTTTCATTACCCTAGGCAGTGGGTCAAAAAAGATCTTGCTGTGATCTATGTCAAAGAATGTACTGCCATACTGCCTATATTTTCCTCTAAGAGTTTGTACAGTATCCAGCCTTACATTTAGGTCTTTAATCCATTTTGAGTTTATTTTTGTGTATGGTGTTAGGGAGTGTTCTAATTTCATTCTTTTACATGCAGCTGTCCAGTTTTCCCAGCACCACTTATTGAAGAGACTGTCTTTTCTCCATTGTATATCCTTGCCTCCTTTGTCATAGATTAAGTGGCCATAGGTGCGTGGGTTTATCTCTGGACTTTCTGTCCTGTTCCATTGATCTGTTATTTCTCTTTTAGGGGACAGTGCATTTTAATATTTCTGTGTGAACCAGAATTACAACATACCATGAGAGACTGAGTAGGGCAATATATGAGTATTTAATCAATAAATGAAATAATGATAATTAATCTTTTCTCTTATTGAAATGCAGGTGATGCCTGTAGTGTCCCTGGTTTAATATTTATTCAGTATGCATAAGGTTAAGATTGTTCTGATAGACTAAGAAAATAATACACATTATATACCTTACATATCCTCAAGTGAGGTATAAATGTTACATGACAGCGGAGGCCAAGCAGATGATGGAAGGAAGTGAAGCAATACGGAGTGATAAGAACTTGAGATGTATGTCTAGTTGCAAGTCACAGTGACAATGAGTTTTAGATAATTGTCTCCAAATAGGACTGTAACCCAAAGAGGCTAGATGTTCTGATTTTTTCCTAAGTTTTCAATGTGAGACTATTAAAAAAAATCCATATCAGACCAACAAAACATATCCATGGACTACCCTTTTGATGCATGTTTAAATTGTCAAACTGAAGAAGTTAGTGATTAGGAACCCAAACTGTTAAGAGAACCTAGTTTAAATCTCCCCTCACCTATTAACTGAGCAATCTTGGGAAGTTACTAAAATTCTCTGAGCCTTAATTACCTCAATTGTAAAAAGGATGTAATTCTAACTTTTAGAGTTGTTGCGAAAATTGAGATGATATATGTAAAGTGTAGAAATAGGTGATAGTGATGATAATAATGATTAAAAAAAGTAACTAGGATTCCTAGAGTCCTATCACATGTTAACCCCATTGGTCTAAGTGTTTTAGTCTTTTAAAAAATTACTAGTGAAGATTACTCCATGAAGGGCATTGTACAGAGTCTTTTTACATGCATTTCGTATGCATCATTTAATCCTCATAACCTTACAAGTAGGTATGATTATTATAGTTCCATTTCACAGATAAGGAAACTGAAGCCAGACTAAGCCATTTGCACAAGGTCACAAGGTAAATGGAGGAACTGAAATTCGAACTAGGTCTGTCTAAATGTAAAACCGAACTCCTCATCATGACTTTGTCCATAAAGTGTCGACATACTTCAGTCTGTATCAAGGGCGAACAAGAAGAAATGTGAAATTAGACAATTTATAAATGAGAGAAGGGTAAAAAGAGAAAGTAGCAGACACAAGCTATCAGAGTTATAGAACTTTCTGAAATGGCTATAAATACTCTCGACAAGCAGAGTGTTATGGGCACAATACAAATGAGTAAGTTGTTTTTAATATCCAAACTAAAAGTTTTAACTTCTTTTGGAGGCATCTTTTAAAATCCCTATGGAAATTTATCTTTCCGTGTATCATAAAACTCAAGGATTTTTTTCTGTAAAGAAATCCCTCTATAGCCAGCTTATCCAACAGAAATATTTGGCAAACAAGGAAATACCGACATGAACTAAAACCACAAGTCAGAGCATCCTTGTGGAAATGGAGGATAGCAAAGCAACTGAAGAAGAAGCAATCAAATGGAATATACTGTAAAATTGTGCACACTGTATCTGGTTGCATGTAGCATTATGATGTACAGAGATTAGAGAGCTAAATTCACGGAGCTCTGAATTCCTTGAAGAACTTGGCAGGATTAGGCTTAGCCATGGGTGTAAGTTAATTCACCAGAACAAGAACAGCAAACAGACTTTGGAGACAGTGACAGTCACTGAAAAGAGATTTTGATGGATGTCTCAGCTCTGGGTGTGCAGTGCTCTGCAGTACCCATGTGCCTCAGAAACAAAGTAGGGCCAGAAACTGTTGTTATGTTGCAGGCACTACATGGGCATTCCCTGAAGAGAATATTTATTAGGAGTGGAAAAAGAAACAGAGCTTGGAAAATCTGAAGGGAGAGGTTAAAAATGTGTTTTTTTTCTGTAACTATTGGATGAGGAGAAAAACACAACACACTGGTGTCTTCCTGTTGTAGTAGTGAATTCCTGTTCAGAGAGTGACCATCGCATTGGTGGCACTTGGGGACAACCAACAGGACTTCCTGTCCTGTCTTCTCCTTGAGCCTGTTAAGATACCTAGACCTTTTCCCATTGTTTTTATTATTATCATTTGCTAATATTTAGCAAGATTTCTTAAAGTGGCAAATGCTGTTCTAAGGACATTATATGCTTTACTTCAAATTTTTACACAAGCTCCATGAGCTACACGTGATTACCCACAAATTTAGATGAGAAAACAAAGGGTCACAAAGGTTGTGCTTTGGTCAGGGCACCCAGGTGGCAAACCTTAGAGTCAAACAGAGAACTCTCTGACTCCAAAGCTCATAATCTTTTTACTGCTTTATGCTGTACTTAATTTTCTCAAGACAAGAGAATTATTTCTTTCAAATATGTGACATTGCCAGAAATAATATGTATTATAGAATGAGCACTGGACTGGGAAACAGGAGACGGGGAATGCATTATTTTCTCTCGTTTAGTGCTTCCCTTAGCTGTGAGAACTTGGGCTTCAATTTTCTCCTCTATAAAGAAGAGACTTAAAGTAAGTAATTTCTTAATTTATCCAGCTGTCTCTAGTCCTCTCCAAAGCATATAAGTGTTAATAGATGGAGTTGAAATAAGGGGACACATTAATAAAAGGAAATTTACTATTTTTCATCACTTAATATTAAAGGTGTTAAATACCATTCTAGGCATGGTAAAATACTATTTCTTTTTAAGCCCATATATTTCCTGTGCAACAAGTTTTTTTTCTTTTTTTTTTTAACATCTTCATTGGAGTATAATTGCTTTACAATGGTGTATAACAAAGTGTATAACGAAGTGAACCAGCTATACATATACACATATCCCCATATCCCCTCCCTCTTGTGTCTCCCTCCCACCCTCCCTATCCCACCCCTCTAGGTGGTCACAAAGCACCTAGCCGATCTCCCTGTGCGGCTGCTTCCCACTAGCTATCTATTTTACATTTGGTAGTGTATATATGTCCATGCCCCTCTTAGCCAATAAGGAAGCAGAGTCATAGGTTACCTGTCCCCAAGGCCCTACTGGACAAAGCTGGAGCTCTCAGTCTTTCTGATTCTAAACTCCATTACCTTCAATTCCAAATGATAGCTTTCCGTGACTACCTTTAGGCATAAGCACTGAAGATCCTTTCAACTAATGATTCTACTCTAGCAACAGTGCAAAATAGGTGCTGATGAATGTCCTCAATAATGCGAACAAATACATTGTTTTCAGAACTTAAAGAATAAATCCCAATAAAAGGGAAAACTCAGTGTGGCATAATAGTGCACAGCCTTTTCACCGATAATTTGTAATTGTTTTGATTTTGTTGATTCCACTGTGTGGGACCAGAAAAGCAAAATGCTGGCCAATCATTGGGAAATCAGTCGTTTCACAGCGTGGTCAGTATGTTACTCTAAAACTTGCTCAGAATCAACCAGAACACAGTCAGTTTGATTGGTAAAACGACAGCCAGAACTTGATTATGGCCTTCTGTCTGTGGCAAAATAAATGGAGGGTCAGGCCATGGATACAATGTTGGAAGCTTTTCCTAGCATCTGGTTGGATCAATTGCTTATTACTAATTATTCCTAAATTATTACTTACCTTAATCTCTCTACAATCTCAAATTGTTCTTCAATGGTGTTTGATATATTGGGTTGCAGAGACTACATTAACTCGTGAAGCAGCTCATTCCCTTTTTGGATAGAAAATTGTGATGAATGTGGAGTTTTCCTGAAATTGAACTGAAAGCTATTTCTTTGTATCTACCTCTCGTGGAGACCATATAGAGTCTTTTCTTTTAAATTAAATTAAATTAAATTTTTTTTATACAGCAGGTTCTTATTAGTTATCTATTTTATCACACAGAGTCTTTACTTCACCTTTTCTTCTTCAGAAATCAGTTACAATTGTTCAGTGATTGTTAAAAATTATATTGGAAATTGAGGATATGCTGAATTGTAATTTTTATATTAGTATGGACTACCATTATTCCTTTTAGACCTAGGGCCTACACACATATAAATTAGGAAAATGACTATTTAACTTTCTCAGCTAAAATATATGTGTTTTCACTTTCAGCCAGGCATTTCCGAGCACAGGAATTTTCTTATGGAATCTTCACAACAACTTTGTGATTTACTATTATTTGCTTTCTACAGGCAAATGAATGAAGATCGAGGGAGCTTAACTAGCCCAAGTCACATAGCTAATAACTTGACACGGCATCCAAATTCAAGTCCATAGAACTCGATAATGTGGGCTTTGTACTGTTGTGCTTCCTTCTAGACTGGACCTCTTAGAGGCAGGATCTATGTTTTATTGACTATGGTATCCCAATGGTTAATAAAGTATCTGCTGTGTAATTGACACAAATGTCTATTTAATTACATCAGACTATAAATTTCAAAAAATATCCATTTGAATCCTATTTTTCTGATTCACTTTGTTATACGGCAGAAACTAACACAAGATTTTAAAGCAATTATACTCCAATAAAGATGTTAAAAAAAAATGTTTGTCAGTAAACTCAATTTAACCCTTCGGTATTATCAGTGTTCATCTTACCAATCTTTCTCTTCTTTAATTTCCCTTTCCCTTTTTTGTTTTCCATGGAATATATTGGAATACTTTGGAATGTTTGGAATACATATTTATTTTGGAATATTTTGGAATAAATAAATATTTTGTAGTACTTGGGATTTTTTTAACATCTTTATTGACTATAATTGCTTTACAATGGTGTGTTAGCTTTCTGCTTTATAACAAAGTGAATCAGCTATGCATATACATATATACACCTGGGATATTTTTGCAAACCTGATATCATACAAGGTTATAGCTTCTTCTTACACATCACCTTCATATATTTGTTCCTTCCTAGTCCTTTTCTAAAACTGGAGTATATTGCACTTATGAACTGAAAAAGGCAATAAATTTACCTGAGTTTCCATAAAAGGATTTTAAGCATTGGCATTTTTCACCTGGAATTATTGTCCTTTCACCAAAAGGTTTCATAAAGTGATGAAAAATAATCAAGAATAAATTTATTAAAATGGGAAACCAAAATCCATAGCACCAAGTAGGCCACGTTAAAAGGAATGATCTATTTTATTAAAAAATAATTTTGTGTTGTATAGGTATCATAAGAATTCTGATTGTGCTTCTTGCATTTTGAGGTATATTTTTTTAACAGTGTGGTTTCCCTAACCAGCATGTATGGGATATTACGATAGGCAAGTCCATTTTTGCTAACCACAATCTCACCTCTCTTATTGATGCTTCAGAGCCATGACATGAATTCCTTTGTACTAATATTGATGATTCTTATTGGAAACCATTATAACATGTCTTTCCTTTTAATTAAGGCAAGTAGCACTCAGTACATTTTATTTATATTCATTCATCACAATTTAATCAATACCTACACTATGTCAGGCAGTCTTGTAGGCCTTGAAGACACCTGAGAGGAAGAACTTTGTCCTCAAGGAACCTGCAGCTTCGTGGAAAGACAGACATGTGAAGAAACACATTACAGTTCAAAATGACACTTGCTAAAATATAGCTGCTTATAAGATTAATGAAAATATAAGGATGATATACCTAAGTTTGGACAAGCTGAAAGGAGCTTCACAGACATAGTAGGGTTTGAATTAAGACATGAAGGTTCAAAAAACACAATCAGTTGCTTAGAGGCGTAAAGGAGTTTAGGGTCCTTGAAAATCAGTAAATGAACTTGGTAACATTAGAATGTAAGAAAAAGCAATGAGGTGAGAAAACTAGACAAGGGCCAAATCATGGAGGACCTGAACATCTCTCAGAGGAAAGTATATTTATTCCAGTGAGCAATGGGGAACAGGGGCAGAATTGTGAGCAGAAGAATGACATAATTGGATATGAATGCTCAATGCCACATTTATTTCAGAGGAGTGACAGTTGTGCAATTGACAATAAGTCAATCCTAGATGAACTCCAGTGATTTGTATGGCTTACTGTTTGGTTTTCCTTGGTTCCGTGTCTTATTTGCTGTAACCAGCACTAGACTGATGAAAAGTCTTTTCTAGAGGTAATCATGACTGTCATCGTAGCTGTTACACCATATTGTATGTGTTACGTCTTTTGACCTTCCATGAGCACTTTCTACTTACATTGTCATGCATTATGATTCAGTTAGACTTTCCCTGAGCCTCAATTCTCAGCTAATGCCTGTACATGGAGTCACAGAGTCCTACATATCGTATATTCCATAGCAGAGTGCTGACAGTTACAGATAAATAGAGAAGTAGACAGCTAATTCTCATCTTGCTCTGCCCAGAATCTTGATTACAGTTTGCTTTTAAGACGACTGTCACCAATGACTGGGGGAGATTTTGTCACATGTGAAGCACCACTAATAAATTAAGGCAATATAACACTCCACATGTCAAAAGAACACACTGGATAAGTTTAAGAATGTCAAGACATATCTATAGTTTTATTTATACCCACGAACTTGAAGTGTCAATTTCAAGCTGATAGCCAGTGGTCATTTCCCAAATGCTCTTTTTAAAAATGTTTTATTTTGAAATCATTTTAGACTCACAAGAGGTTGAAAAAATAGTATAGAAGGTTCCCACGAACGCTTCCCCAGGTCCTTTAATGATAACATATTTCATAATTATAAGACTTTATCAAAACCAGAAAACTGATGTTGCTACAACACTCCTAACCATACTGCAGATCTTATTCAGATTTCTTCAGGATTCCAATCATCAAAATTCATCCACATTTTTTTTTTTAACTTTTCAGCTGCTTACTGATCCGTTCTGCTCTAAACATGCTGTTCCCTCTGCCTTGGGCACTTATCCCTGTTTCAACGACTCAACTGTCACGCATATTGAATGCACGTTCTAATTTAGCTATCTGTCTCCTCTTTCAGTTCTAGCTCGTATATCATTTCCTAAGGGAGGCTTTCCCATGCGCCTCCCAAATAGGGTATATCTGCCTGCTATGTACTGTCATAGCCCTCAGCCTTTGTACTTCTTACCATTTATTATATCTCAAACTATATAATTATCTAATTAGTTTCATGGCAGTATATGAGGATTGTAATGGTTAATTTTAGGTGTCAACTTGTCTGAGCTAAGGGGTGCCCAAATAGCTGGGAAAACATTTCTGTGTGTATCCGTGAGGCTACCTTTGAAGAGATTAGCATTTGAATCAGTAAACTGAGTAAAGAAGGTCATCCCCATCAATGTGGGTGGGCATCATACCATCAATTGAGGGCCTGAATAGAACAGAACGTCAGAGGAAGGGTTCATTTGCCTTTTCTGCTTAAACTGAGACATTCATCTTCTTCTGTCTTTAGACATCAGTGCTCCTGGCTCTCTGGCCTTTGGACTTGGACCTATACCACCAACTCTCCTGGTTTTTAGGATTCAGACCCAGAGTAAATTACACCACCAGCTTACCTAGTTCTTCAGGTTGCAGACGGCAGATCATTGGACTTCTCAGCCTCCATAAAAAAAAATCAGGTGAGCCAATCTCTATAATAAATCTCCTCTTAAATATGTTTATATAAATATTCTATTGGTTCTGTTTCTTTGGAGAATCTTGACTAATACAGAGATGGAGAAATTAACTGCGAATTATTTTAGGGTCTTTCACTTTATCACAAGAGAATAAGAAGTATTGTTTCCTTTCTCTCAAAGTAAGGTAGGCAGAACCTCCCTGGTACTTTCTGGTTTCAAGTCAGCACTTCCTTAAAAATCCATAAATGACATTGGGACACCATTGGATGAGCTATAGAGGTTGACTCAGAGTGTTTAATGTGTTTAGTAAAGGAAACATTTTATTACTTTCTTTGACCTGGGAGCCCCTTAAATACAGAGAAATTTCTCTTCATTCATCATTCAGAATTTCTGTAGCATTACTGGAGAATATGGAGTAAATGCACATGGAAGGGTATTTGTTCGCATTCAATTTTTGCTGATGAAGAGAAGGCAAGTGACTGTAATTAGCAAATGCATCATTCATTCTTCTATTCACTTATCTATCTGTGTTCAACAAATCCTATTATAGCAAAAGTTCTGGTTTAGGTCCTCCAAGAAATAGATGGGTAAAGTTAAACACCTGGCCAGATAGAATTTATAGCATATAAGGGATGTGAAAAATCCTGTGGGGTGCTGAGGAGGAGGTGGGTAGAATAGAGACCAGTAGGAATTAAAAAGTACATGTTTAAAAGTTCTCATTACAAGAGAAAATAACTATGTGTGGTGACAATGTTAACTAGGCTTGCTGTGGTGGTCATTTCACAACATATACAAATACCTAATCAGTATGTTGTACACCTGAAACTAATACATGTCAATTATAACTAAGTAAAAACCAAACAAAGAACGAGATGATGGATACAGAGAACAGATTGGTAATTGCCAGAGGTGGGAGGTGGGAGGTGGGAGAAATGAGTGAAGAGCATTAAAAAGTATAAACTTCCAGCTATAAAGTAAGGTACAACATTGCAACTATAGTTAATAATACTGTATTGTATATCTGAACGTCCAAAGAGTAGTTGTTAAAAGTTGTTATCACAAGAAAAAACTTGTGTATCTATGTATAGTGATGGGTGTTAACTAGACTTATTGTAGTGATCATTTTGAAAAACATACAAATGTCAAATCATTATTTTGTACACCTGAAACTAATATAATGTTGTATATGAATTATATCTAATTTTTTTTAAAAAGGAGAAAAAAAGTACATGTTTAGGAGTTGAGCACAACATATATACTTATCTCGACTCTGCCTATGTGACTTTAAACCAAACCCTCTAAGCTTCATTTTCTTCTGCAGAAGGGATTTGACAATATAACTAAACTGCGGGGTTGTGAGGACCTGAAGAGATCATGAATATAACGCTATTTTTAATGTGCCAGGCACATAGTAAGCACCCAGTATTCCTCTTGTTATTATCTTTTCTAAATCTCACTTCTATCAAACATTTTCTACAAACAGGCTTATATCACCAATTAATTACTATCTTATTTTTCACTAAAATATTCGTAGTTGTTTCAACAAAGATATAAATTTTGATCTCCTACAAATGGCAAACAAGGGCTATATTAAGGGGAGATGCTGGGCGATTATCCAGAGTAATGCACTGGCTGAGTCATTCAGTGTTTTACACCACCTCAAAGTGAGTGTTATTTAAATTCATACCACAACAATATGACAAAGTATTCAAATTATGGCCCCCTCAGGGTCCAATACGAAGAGCTGAAATTGGAAAGGTTAAATTCACAAGGATGACAAGGATCTGCTTGTATATAATAACTCAAGAACACAAGTGATAAATGCCAGTCAAGGGGACTGATCAGGTGCTTTGGGAAGTTATGGGGGAAAGAGTTCATTTTAAGGAGCTCTTCAAGGTGTAGCAAGACTGTCCTTTTCACAAAGCACATATTTGTCAATTGTTTGATACCCAAACTCAATTATAATGGAACTGGTTTAAATCCTCAGAACTGTATAAAATGGAAGCTGGGTATGTGAGGGGTGGTTATCCTTTTCTGAAATTAATAGTAAATAGTCATTGTGGATTACTGGCAAAACAATAAGGATTGAGAGTTAACATGTTCTGAATACTTTCTATCACAGAGTATGGTATCCCCAGACTTGGATTACACAAACCAGTACCACTAAAATTACATAAATGAATGAGTCTCTCACAAAGAGCATTACCAACATTTTTTAATTTTATCATATAAATGTATAATTTTTAGAGCTAGAATCGTTATTACTGTCACTTAAAAACAGAATATGTTGAAGCTGAAACAAGCGGGAGGAACATAATCTATGTAAATAAAATTAAGTTGTTCTTAGATATATCTATCTCTTAATGCAGTTCAGCTAAGTTATCATATGGCTTTTCAGAGTATTAAGAGTATATGTCTAGACCATCTGATTTGAAGTATAGGCTGAGTGTCAACACGTGAAATTCATGTTGGGAAACCTGGGTGGACCCCTAAAGCAGTAGACATCCTTCTTCCAGACCAGCTGAAACAGACTGGAAGAGACAACCTCTTGATGGTTGACCAAGAGATACAGGCCATGCCTACTTAGATTGTCACATGCCTGTGTTAAAAACAAGAAAGAGCACTGATTTCAAATGTGAGCCCAGATGGAAGCCATAAGGGCAGATAGTCTAATTTACAGACTTCGATTACAATCTTGCTTCCTCTCAGGATATATAGCCTGCTCCAAGCTGAGCTGTAGCGGCATTTTATTTACCTAATGACGGTTAATGATTTTCTTAAGTACTGCAAAGGAGAATGGCTGCTTTCAGAATAAAGGACAGTCCTAATTAAAGGATCAAATTTAGGTTATGAAAATCCTGCTACTTTGACTTTACTTTTTTCACGGTGTTGAGGATCCATGAAATACTTCTGAGACACTCTGCTCTGGTCCTTGAAGGGAATTAGGTAACCAGTGAGGTTTTCCCAACTGCAGATGCCTGTAACCCAACCCTTAGAGAGTCTGATGTGAACAGTTGTGAAAGGTG
Source organism: Leucopleurus acutus (assembly GCF_964270905.1). Taxonomy (NCBI): domain Eukaryota; kingdom Metazoa; phylum Chordata; class Mammalia; order Artiodactyla; family Delphinidae; genus Leucopleurus; species Leucopleurus acutus. The sequence goes on along the minus strand of NC_139145.1, from coordinate 54,921,198 downwards.
TCTGTGCCTCAGGGTTTTTAATATGCTCTCCTAATGAATCTGCAATGCAGCCAGGGTCTGTAGCTAGCAAGACATTTTTCTCACTCTTTCACTGTTTTCACTGCGTCCAAAAACTGTTCACTGCTCAAAGCGATATCTTACATCAGTGCACACGGATGCTTCCTTTCACAAGTATCGTGGACGCTAATGCCAGGCCATCTTAGGCACAAAGGATGTACTACAGAATAAATTCGGCAAAGTCTCTTTCCTGTTTGCCTGACTGTTTACTGAGGCAAGAGAGAACTCCATATGGGACAACGGGGGATGCACTTCCAACACTGCCGCCGAAGATGTTGCACTGTTATCTAAAGGGTTAAAATATGTCCCAAATGACCAATGGTCATCCTCCCTTCAAAGCTGACAGTTGGAAGAGATTTAAAAGACAGTCAAGGCAGAATGTTTACAGGAATTTAGAGCTCTCCATTTGAAAAAAGGGTATCGGTGACAATGGGGTGAATTTGCTGAAAGAGTAACAACAACAAAAAAATTAACATCTGGCCTGTTTTTCAGAAGCCATAAAATAGAAACATCATTACCAGAAAATATGATGGAGCTTGGCACAGGTAAAGAGGACGTAAAAAAAAATCTGAAAGGGAGAAAATACGATAGAAGTGAATCAGAAAAGTGTAAATTGGCGTTAGTGGTGATGGTGGTGGTGGTGATGATATTAAAACAGCGATAAAGCCACCATTTATTCATTTCTGACAATGTACCAAGTATTTATTTTTATTTATTCAAGAATTTTTATAAATAACTAATTTATGTGAGACAGTGTTTCCGGATGTAGGAATGTAGCAGGAAATAAAGATAAGCAAAATACTCAACTTCATGAAGCTTATACTTCAGTAGGGGAAATTTCTATTATATCCAATCCTTATGACAGAGCTGCAAAGCAGGAATTAGCTACCCCAAATTTACAGGAATTTAAAAATCAAGAAAATTAATTAACTTTAATTCATGAATACCTGGCAACTTAGTGAATCAGGATATGTCAGAGGAGTTATTATTTGCAACTTTATGTCTCTTTATTGCAAATATAACTGGGAGAGAGCACACGTGCTTCCTCACAGTTAAGGGGTCATTTGCTTGGGTACAGAAGACCTAGATTCAAATTTTTCCTTGGCCATTAATCCATGTTGTGATCTTGATCAGGTCCTTTCCTTCTCTGAATTTTGTTTCTACAACTCTAAAGTGAAGCAGTTGAACTAGATCGACAGTTCTCAAAGCCTGGAACTCAGGCAACCTCAGCTCCACCTGGGAACTTGTTTGAAATGCAGATGATCACCGCATACCCCACATCTACTGCATCAGAAACTCTGGTGGGGCCCAGCAATTTGTGTTTTAACAGCCCCTTTAGGTGTTTCTGATTTGCACTAAATTTTGAGAATCACTGGACTAGATGATCAAGTATAATAATTAAGAGTTTAAGGGTCAGGGGACTGTCCAAGATAGCAGTGTAAAAGACCCTGAACTAGCCACCTCCAATGGACACACCAAATCTACAGCTACGTATGGAAGAGTTACCACTCGGAAAGAACTGATAACTAGCTGCTGAACAGCTCCTCCACACAAAGGATAAAATGGCCACACCAAGACAGGGAGGAGGGGCAGAGATGCAGTCTCACCAAAAACCCCACCCCCATAATGGCAGCCCACAATAGAAAGGGATCTCACAGGTCTTGAGGTACTCCCCGAGACTGACAGGTTTGGGCCCCACATTGTGCACCCCAACCCTTGTGACCTGCACTGGAGAGCTGAGGCCCCCAAAATGTCTGGCTTTGGAAACCAATGGGGCTTTTATCTAGGGGACCCAGGGGCTGTGGGAATCTGAGATACTCCTTCTGAGGGGCTTACAGATGATCTCACTCATCCTGGGATTCAGTGCAAAGGCAGCAGCTAGGGAAGTGCCTGTACTCTATGGGAAGGACATTCATTTACTCATCTTAAAGCATTTGCCAGAGGGTCAGGGGCAAGTTGGGACTTTCTTCAGGGATGGAGGTGCTGGTGAGCACCATTTTTGTACTCTACCTATACCTTGCTAATGCTGGTGGGTACGTGTGGACACAGCCTGGATAAAGCATTGCGCTAAAGCCACCACCCGTGATTTTCTCATATGTCACTCAAGCCACAGATGCACCCTGTCCCCAGTGCTCTTTCCTGGCTTCCTTAAAGCCATGGGTGTGTCTCATTCCCACTGCTTATCCCATGCCTCCTCACTAAAGTGGTGGGCATGTCCCAACCCTAGCACTCTTCCCCAGCCTTGCTAATGCCACAGACGTGTTCCACCCCCACTTTTTTTTTTAATAAAGGAAAACTTTAAATTTATTTATTATTTTTATAAGTTTTATTTTATGTTGGAGTATAGTTGATTAACAATGCTGTGTTAGTTTCAGGTGTACAGCAAAGTGATTCAGTTATACATATACCTGTATCTATTCTTTTTAAAATTCTTTTCCCAGTTAGGTTATTACAGAATATTGAGCCTGTGCTATACAGTAGGTCCTTGTTGGTTATCTATTTTATTTTATTTTTTTAACATCTTTATTGGAGTATAATTGCTTTACAATGGTGTGTTAATGAAGTTGAGTTATTTGTAGTGAGGTGCATGGACCTAGAGACTGTCATACACAGTGAAGTCAGAAAGAAAAACAAATACCATATGCTAACACATATATATGGAATCTAAAAAAAAATAAGGTTCTGAAGAACCTAGGGGCAGGACAGAAATAAAGACGCAGACGTAGAGAATGGACTTGAGAAAATGGGGAGGAGGAAGGGTAAGCTGGGATGAAGTGAGAGAGAGGCACGGACATATATACACTACCAAACGTAAAATAGATAGCTAGTGGGAAGCAGCCGCATAGCACAGGGAGATCAGCTCGGTGCTTTGTGACCACCTAGAGGGGTGGGATATGGAGGGTGGGAGGGAGACGCAAGAGGGAGGAGATATGGCGATATATGTATATGTATAGCTGATTCACTTTGTTATACAGCAGAAACCAACCTACTGTTTTTTTACCTGCATTGCTAGAGCTGTGGACACGCCTTGCCCTCAGCACTTTCTTGCAGCATCACTAAAGCTGGCATGTGAGTGCAGCCCACACAAGGGACAACGCTTAATCACCTGGCCCTAGTGGCCAGAGGAGCATGTGTTCCTGGGCTCCACAGGAGTGTAACAATTGGAAAGACAGTCCCGGGAAGGCTACCATACCCAGGGTACTGAACAGACAGCAGACTAAAACACACGCTCTGTCCTCAGTCTGCCTGTGAAAAAGGCCCATTTACTTGTCCTGGAGCTTCAGCCTGAGGGACAGACTTCAGGTTCATAGCACATCTAGAGGCTACAGAGGCACTCTCAGGATGTAAGCAGGAGACACCATCCTTCCACAATCCCTTGGCCTCATCACAGCTCTCTGCTACTTCCCACAAAGGAACTTATACACTCAACAGAAACCCTGATTTTTGCACCTGAAACCTAGCAAACACTTCCAGATCTCCTGGTCTGGTGGTCAGCAGGGTTTACACTTGCAGTCCCCAGGACCATATGTGTTTGCATCCTTTAAAAGTTGCTGCCTGAGAAGCTGGCTTCCAGTCAACTTGAAACTAGGCGCTGACTGAGATCCCTTACACTGGAACACTGACGGGGCTTGACACACTCTTAACAACAGGGACCTATCAAGAAAAAATGATGCTACTTATACAATGGCAAGGGTTGGAGAGACAGCTGAGAGCTAGGGCAAGGTTGAACAATAAAGTTCACCTCCTACGCAAGGTTACTCCTTCAAGACTGGGAGAGGCTAGCTGTCCCACCTATTAGAAACAAACTATTATATATATTATAATATAAACAAACTCTATTATTATATAACTTCTATTATATAGAGTCAAGCAAAATGAGGAAACAGGAATATGTTCCACACAAAAGAACAAGACAAATACCTCAGAAAAAGACCTTAATGAAACAGAGATAAGTAATGTAGTGATAAAGAGTTCAAAGTCATGGTCATAAAAATGCTCAGCGAACTCAGGAGAAGGATGGATGAACACAATGAGAACTTCAACAAAGAGAGAAAATCTAAGAAAATACCAAACAGAAGTCACAGAACTGAAGAATACAGTAACTGAACTGAAAAATACACTAGAGAGGTTCAACAGCAGACTAGATGAAACAGAAGAATGGATCAGCAACCTGGAACCCTGGGCAGTGGACCTTACCCAAACAGCAGCGAAAAGAAAAAAGAAATTTAAAGAGTGAAGATAGCAAAGGGACTAATAAATAAACTCAGTAAAGTTACAGGATACAAAATCAATGTACAGAAATCTGTTGTGTTGCTATACAATAATAATGAATTATTAGAAAAAAAAATAACATTCACATTTGCAAACTGCATTTAAAAGAAAAAATACCTAAGTATAAATTTAATCAATGAGGGGAAAGAACTATATTCTGAAAACTGTAAGACACTGATGAATGAAGCTGACAATGACACAAATAAATGGAAAGATATTATGCTTGTGGATTAAAATAATTAAAATTGATAAAATGTCTGTACTACACAAATAGATCTACAGATTCAAGGCAATCCGTATCATAATTCCAGTGGCATTTTCCAGAAAAGTAGAAAAAATAATTCTAAAATTTATATGGAACCACAAAAGACCATGAATAGCCAAAGCAATCTTGAGAAAGAAGAACAAAACCAGATGTATTCCACTCCCTGATTACAAATTATACTACAAAGCTAGAGTAATCAAAACAGTGTGGTATTGGCATTAAAATAGACACATAAATCAATGGAACAGAATAGAGAGCCCAGATATAAACCTACATATATAGTCAATTAATATTCAACAAATGAGCTAAGAATACACAATGGGGTAAGGAGAATATCTTCAATAAATGGTGTTGAGAAAACTGGACCACTATCTTGTGTATCACCATACACAACTCAAAGTGAAAATGAATGAACGAATAAATAAATAAATATTAAAATGGATGACATACTTGAATGTAAGACCTGATTCCATAAAAATTTCCTAGGAGAAAAGATAGGCTGTAAGCTCCTCAACATTGGTCTTGGCATTGAATTTTTGGATCTAACTTCAAAAGCAAAGACAAGAAAAGCAAAAATAAATAAGTGGAACTACATCAAACTAAAAAGCCACTGTGCAGCAAAGGAAACCATCAAAAATAAAAAAAGCAACCTACTGAATGTGAGAAAATACTTCCAATCATACATCCCTAAGGAGTTAATGTCCAAAATATACAAGGGACTCAAACGTTTAACTCAATAGCAAAAACACAAACAATCCAAACAAAAAAATGGGCAAAGTATCTGAACAGATATTTTTCCAAAGAAGATATACAGATGTCCAGCAGGTACATGAAACGGTTCTCAGCATCACTAATCATCAGGGGAACGAAAATCAAACCACAGTAAGTTATCACCTCACACACCTGTTAGAATGGCTATTATTAAAAAGACAGAAATAAATCTTGGAGAGGATGTGAAGAAAAGAGAACCATCATACCCTGTTGGTGGGATTGTAAATTGATGCAGCTACTATGGAAAATGTATGGAGGTTTCTCAAAAAATTGAAAATAGAACTACCATATGACCCAGCTATTCTACTTCTAAGTATATACCTGAGGGAAATGAAATTACTGTCTTGATATGGTATCTGCATCCCATGTTTATTGCAGCGTTATTTATAATAGCCAAGGTATGGAAACAACCTAAGTGTAATTGATAGATGAATGGATAAAGAAGATGTGGTATATATATTTACAAGGGACTACTACTCAGTCTTAAAAGAAGAAGAAAATCTTCCCATTTGCAACAATGTGAATGGACCTTAACGGTATTATGCTAAATGAAATGTCAGACAGAAAGAGGCAAATACCACTTGATCACTTACATGTGGAATCTAAAAAACAAAACAATTGAACAAATAAAACAAAACAAAACTCATAGATACAGAGAACAGATTGGTGGTTAGCAGAGGAGAAGGGTACTAGGGGATAGGTGAAATGAGTGAAGGGGGTCAACTGTATAGTGATTGGTGGTAACTAGACTTGCTGTAGTGCTCACTTTGTAGTGTATACAAGTATTAAATTATTGCATTGTATACCTGAAACTAATATAATGTTATATATCAATTTTACCTCAGTTAATAAATAAATAAAATGATACAGACCACTTTGGGGGAAAAAGAGTTTAAGAGTCAAACAGACATGTATTTGATGCAAGCTTCACAACTCACTGGGTCTATGAGTATTGGCAAATCACTAAACCACTCTGAGCCTCTATTTCCTGAACCATCAAACGGGAGCAGTAATAGTATCTTTCCTGTTGGTCTGTTATAAATGAGATAATACATGTAAAATATACAAGCAAATGCTTGCCATTTAAGTATTTACCATCATCCTTACTTTCATGATCTAAAACATTTGAACACTCATTCTAAGGTTCTGTCGTATTTGAAGATGACATTAAGAATGCTGATTAGTCCAAAACAATTCCCAGGTGATTTAGAAAAAGAGTACCCTTTTTAACAACCTAAATGCAGACTAAAACTAGCAGAGTGTAGCAAGTTTTAGTAGCAAGTGATTCTGCTGCAAGAAGTAGGAAGCATTATCACAAACAGTTGTTGCATTATGCGCCCAGAGAATCAGCAAGCCATGTCCCTCTGTATCAGATCAGCCTGCCCTAATCATGAGATCTGTTGGCTTGCAAGTTTGCTGTCTAGTTGAATGGAGTTTTTGATGTAAATCCAAACATGTACTCGGCTGGTGATAACAAAGGAATCGAACAAAAGAAGGAAGAGCATCAATTCAGTCAGCAAACAGAAGCTGAAGGGTTGATGCTATTTGAAATGTGTAGATTAGGCATTCCCTTTCTCCCCACTACCATTCTCTTGCATCCCCTCCACTCTGCAGGCAACAGGATCCAAAAGAAAACTCTAGGTTTCTCACAAAACATGTTAAACCACTAGAAAACAGCAAGAAACAGATATGAATGACCTGCCAATCACAAGTAATTGAAAGGTGGGTTTAATGTAGTATAAAGGAGTGAAGTTTAATTCCAGAAAAGTGAATTCCTCAAGGTACTTTATTTTCTGAGCATATTTTTATATGCAAAATTGGGGTAATACTAGTGTCTACCATGGAAAGTGGCTCTGAGGATCAAATGGTGTAGTGCTTAGCATAATGTCTAATATAGTAAGTATTCAGGAAGTTACAATCATAATTTTTAAAAAAATTCTGAATTACTATGAGCATTTTGTAAGACCTAGGAAGGCACTTTTAAGGCAATTTTAGGAGGTCTCTTTAAAAGTTGCCACCCGGTGAATTTCTGTCTGTCCTGTCCAAAACTTTTGTGAAAATCATCTGTGTTTCTATGGGTTGCAAGGAAAACTGTCTCAAATCAAACTGTGAATTTACTAGCTCACAAGACTCAGAAGTCCTGAGGTGATTGTAGCTTCAGCCATGGCTGGCTTCAGAACGCAACGATTATCTTCAGGGCTTGAATCCTGCCTGTTAGTTTTATCTGAGTTTCTAAGAAGCGGCATGATATCTGTAGTACCTTAAGACTCTCACTGCAGCGGGAGACAAACCTTTTTTTCCTCTTGTGTTGGTAGTTCTGTACATTTGTCTGAGTGGACCTGCTTCGACCAGCTTGAACCAATCATAGCAAACAGCAGTATTCTGGTGCACTGATTGGTTTGGACTTAAAACACATGATCACTCTGGAGGTGCGGTGGGGTGGAGTGCTCTGCAGAATCATGAACCGAGAGTGAGGGAATCATGGATTCTCGCTAGAAAAACGTATGCTGTTGCTGTGGAGGCACACAATAAGTAGACCCTCCACCCCTTTCTTTTTATTTTTTTTCCTTCCAGTCAGTCCTTTTGTTATGCATGCATGTATAGGCCCTGACTTCAAGGGGTTATGGAGCTCCAGATCAAGCTTTCATAAAAATGTGTCTAGTGCACAGCTTAAGTCAGAATTTATAGCAGTGCCGGTTAAAATGGACTTGGACCTCTCTCCAGTGCAGAATCCCTGAGGATTAGGCCCCGTGGTCTGTATTTTTAACAAGTTATTCAGGTAATTCTTGGAAATGTGTACTAAAATTTGAGAATCACTGAGAAAGGTAATGATTAAAGATAATTTATCCTGTAATAAACCATTGATTTAGTATAATGCATTTCACTGTCACTTGCCTATACCTGTCTGTAAAAAACAATAATATTTGACCTCAGCTACTTCAGAGAGCTCTCAGAGGACCAGTGATTTTATTTTAGTGTAAAATCTTTCCTGTTTCCTTAGAAATAATGGTAAAATAAGTTTTATTAATTTGGCAAGCTAGTGGATCTCTTAAATAGAGAAATAATATATATCATGTGGGTTTTTAAAAATAATATATATCATGTGGGTTTTAAATAATATATATCATGTGGGTTTAAAATAGTATAGGGTAAGTTGATAAAATCTCTTTTTGTCTGAGTTTATTCATCTGTATAGAAGGAAAAACCTCTATTGGGTTCTAATGAGAATTAATTCTTATAACATCCTTAGGATTTTGGCCATTAGTAATTGCCCAAATGATAGTGACTCCTGCTAGGCACTTAACTATATGTAGTTCTTGCTTAATTCTTATAAACCCTAATAGGCAGTTATTATTGCACCTGTTTTGCAAATGAGGGACCCAAGGCTCAGAGAGGTTAATTCACTTGCTCAGGGTCACAGAGCTAGTATGATAGTTGTGTCAAAATATAAATGAAATCCACAAGTGTTCATTGGGTGCCTTTTACACACTGTCCAATAATAATTCATGATTTTTGAATGCTGTATAGCTATTGTAATTTAAGTATGTGACATGGCCAGTTAACAGTGCACTCCGATTAGAATGACGACCATAAGAGTTTATCATGTCTGAGCATGTAATGCTATTACTATTTTTCTACTCTCCATCCTACCAGATTAAGAAAACAATACTGAAACTTCTGATTTACAATTTTGACAGGGTGTAAATGAGAATTATTTTATTAAGAATTTAGCTCTCTGGGTTAGGGAGTGAAAGTTACCTAGGTAACTCCTGAGGACTAATTTACACAACAGGAGGGTTAAGCTCAATGTGGTGTTTATTTTTTGCAAGGGAGTTTATTCTCAGTTTTATTTTCTGCCAAGATTTATATTAGACTGTTTCCATGTTTCACCAAACCAAAATTGCGGGCATGGATATATTTTGAAATCCAAGAAGTTTAAGTACTTGATAAGCTTGAGATAACATTACTCTTAATAGCAATTTTTATTTGCATACTGCTGCACATTTTCATCTTGTGTTCTAAGATATTCATTGATTCCATCTCACCATAAGCTCTCAACTTTATCCATACCGATCTCCTCACAGTCCTCTACACAAGTGCACTTCAAGTATAAACTAGCTCACGCTGTTTCCCCTTTCTGGGATGTTCGTTCTCCTCCATACACATCCACCCCATCTCTCATGGCTCAAGTCTGCCCTCCTATAGGATACTTTCTTTAACTGTTCCACCCTAAAGTGATGTCTCCTCTCTTTTAACCTCCACTTTTAGATTTTATAACTTATGGTTCTCCTGAGCAATTCTTTGGAATTCCACTGTGAATTGGGTAAACAGGCTGTTTCCTATGAATTAAATGCTAGGAAGTTTATAACAAATTTCTAGGCTACGCAGAGCAAGGGTAAAGACTTCACAGTAGGCATTTTTGTCTGAGCTTCATTTCTTTTTTTTGTTTGTTTGTTTTTGTTTTTTTGGCGGTACGCGGGCCTCGCACTGTTGTGGCCTCTCCGGTTGCGGAGCACAGGCTCCGGACGCGCGGGCCCATCGGCCATGGCTCACGGGCCCAGCCGCTCCGCGGCATGCGGGATCCTCCCGGACCGGGGCACGAACCCGTGTCCCCTGCATCGGCAGGCGGACTCTCAACCACCGCTCCACCAGGGAAGCCCTGAGCTTCATTTCTTTTTTGTTCTTGTATCAACTTTTTTTTTTATTGGGGTATAGTTGATTTACAATGTTGTATTAGTTTCTGAGCTTCATTTCTGGCTCCATTTTATATCCAAATATTTCTACTTCTATACACACACACACACACACACACACACACACACACACACCCCTTTTCTTTATCATGCAGTTCTAATATAGGTTTCATTTTTGTATTCTGTGTAGACCTTTTAGTAGACCTTCTTGTGCATTTTATAGAGTGTGCAAGTTGAAACGCAAATAAATGGATACAAGATATATCTGTCAGGGCTTCCCTGGTGGTGCAGTGGTTGAGAGTCTGCCTGTCAATGCAGGGCACACGGGTTCGAGCCCTGGTCTGGGAGGATCCCACATGCCGCGGAGCAATTGGGCCCATGAACCATAACTACTGAGCCTGCGTGTCTGGAGCCTGTGCTCCGCAACGAGAGGCCGCGATAGTGAGAGGCCCACGCACCGCGTTGAAGAGTGGCCCCCGCTCGCCGCAACTGGAGAAAGCCCTCGCACAGAAACGAAGACCCAACACAGCCAAAAATAAATTAATTAATTAAAAAAATATATATATATATAGAAAAAAAGATATATCTGTCAGAGTCTTCGTTTTGCAAGTGACAAAATATACCCCACCTTAAACTGGTTTAACCAACAAAGAAAATGTGTTGACTCATGTAGGAAAAAAAAATCTAGAGGCTTTGGCTGGAGCTTGATCTGCAAGTTCAAATTATACCACCCAAAGCCTGGCTACACTGTAAGTGACTCTTCTCTGTCTTCTGCAGTCTCAGCTTTATTCTCAGACCTCACAAAAATGGCCCCTGGAGGTTCCAGCCTCTTTCCTTATGGTAGCAAAATGGAACCACACATTCAAAGCACCCACACCCCTAAATTCACAGAAGAAGGAAGATTTCTTATTATTGTTTCTGTAGGAGAGGCCAGATCATTTTCTCTCCGGAAATATATGTCTCTTATCTCATTGTTTCTAATAGGGTCATGTGTCTTTCTTAGAGCAAATCATTTAGCTGCAAGAGCATGAGTTTTACCACCATTGATTTTTTTAAAAAAATATCTGGTTTAATATGGAGATTGGGTGATTTTCAAAACAACTTTGGGGTACTTTTAGTAAGTTGGAGTTAGAAGCTTGGTGGCTCAAAACTTAATCATTCTCTGTGTAAGGAGTTTTGTACTTAATTGCTTTAACTTATTTCTAGGTGTTAGCAATTTCGCCGCAAGTAGATGGCAGGCTCTTCAAGTGAAGAATCAATCTTGGGCTTTCTTTGTAGGTTTCACAGTAGCCGGATACACTAGGCTCCCAACTGGTTCCCATCCTACCTACTTGTGGCTATTGCTGTAATTTATATGGTAGTTCACTTGTACAACTGGACTTTAGACTATACCTCATCACCATAAAAAGAGAACTCAAGAACTCCTCTCAGGGATTAATCTGTTCAGTGGCAGAACAGGTTTGATATAGGGTTGACTGCTCAAGGGACATTTGGGTACTTACTGGCTGAAATCAGATAATTCACACCACGAGATCTGGGATGGAAGATAAACAATACCCTCCTTGTACTTTGTCATAATTGCACTAGGAATATTTTCTATGTCCACATATACCCAGGACCCTGGAATCAGGGATGGGATGTAGAACAACTGGGTTGTGAACTGCACTAGGGCTTCTTCATGCTGTCCTAGTACAGAGAGCCTACGTAGCAAGCATAGCAGATAATGTTGCCAGATTTAGCAAATACAAATACAGCACACCCTGTTAAACTTGAATTTCAGATGAAAAACAATTTTTTTAAAATATAAGTATGGTATATGCAATATTTGTAGTAGTGATACTGGTACTGTTGTATCAAGCAGTTTAGTCAAGGCTGTCATTGAATTTTTATAAATCTATGTTGTACTCTGGTTAACAGCTTTCATAATATTTCAGTCTTCATGGGAATCTAAAGTGAAATGGAATCCTGCTTCCATTGCTTACTAGCTATGTTGCGTTATGTAAATTCCCTAAATTCTTTGAGCTGTAGCTTTATTTTCCACAAAATAGAGGAAATAATAGCTCCTACCTCATAGGGTGATTGTGAGAATTAAGTCCTATACAGTATATAAAAGTTTAATTTAGGGCCTGGCATATAGTATGCTCTGAATAAATAATTGGTGTAAAGTATGAAGACAAATATTTGCAGCTATTCATAGAAGGCTTTTAAATTCTGTGTGATAATTCACTTCCCTTTCTCAGTGTAAGGTGGGAACAAAACAAAAATCGAAGCTTAATGAGGAAACCTTTGACTAGTACTGAGTTATTCATTCCACAAGTATTTATTTAGGGCTCACTTAGCACACAGCAAGCATGACTAGATGCTGGTGATGGGGGTAAAACTGTGTACCCTAGCTTTGGTTCATGTGGAACACGTAACAGTGGAGGGACTCCATGAATCGACAGCTGGTGCCTATGGAATTTAAAGATTTCAGTCAGAGGATAAGTTCCTATAAACCTTCACAGACAATCTCTCTCAAAATGAAAACTTCTGATGGGGCATTTTGTCTTTTAATGTCTTCCACAGTACAGGGTATATATTAGGTACTCAATAAATGTTTGTTAAAATAGAGGGAATATTAAATGGGAATTGCCTTCTATCTCTTATTGGAGGGAATTTTGTAGCTTCCAAAGAAATTAGAAATCTATAGAATTGGGGTTTATCTTCTGTCAAGAGGGTGGCCATGTAATTTTTCATCCAAACTGGGACACTTTTGGAAGAGTGAAAGAGAGTGCTAATAATAATTAAACAGACACAATGGGCATACGCTGGAGCCTTCACAGGCAAACAGGACATCTTAGCTGCAATCATCACCTGCCAGCCAGGGGCTGAAACGTATGAAGCATTCCAGGTACAAATATGTATTTTCCCCTTGAACACACATAATTCTGATTTGAGCAGAGAATGAAGGGCTACAGGCATAGTTTTGCCATGGTCTAGCCATGCCCACCGCACCTGGAATTAGTATTTAATTGTTTTCGTTTTTTTCTGGTTGACAGTCACTAAATCATCTTCAGGTTATACACTGGGACTGTACCAAATAATCTTAGACCATCAGTTCTAGAAACAGCCTAGAGATCATAGGGTCTCATTCCCTCATTGTTCTCAATGATACAGTAGGCCAGAGGGAGGCAGCTGGGAAAGAGTGAAAAGAATGCTGGACTTCCTCAAAAGACTGCATTCACTGTTTGTCCACTACACCTCAGTAAAGCCGAAAACACACAAAAAAGACTGCATTCAAATTTGATTCTCGGATCCAGATGCCAAACTATGGCCCGGGAGACAAATCCAGCCCAACACGTTTTATAAGTAAAATTTTATTGGGACATGCCGATTCATTTATGTATTTTGTGTGGCTGCTTTCTAGCTACAATGGTGGAATTGAGTACTTGACACAGAATGTATATTCTGTAAAACCTAAAATACTTATCTGACCCTCTACAGTAAAAATTTTATAAACCACTGCCTTAATCTAGTTATAGCGGCAATCTCTTCCACCTCCATTTCTTCTAACCCCTGCCCCTCCTCCTAGCTACTGGTCATTGAATACTGCACTGCAAACGGTAGACTAAGTGCCCCACGTGCATGGTTTTGCTAAATTATCACAAAACCCTGAAAAGGGAGAGTAGCGGTCTGTGTGGCGGTTATAATGTAGACTCTAGAAGCCAACTGCGTGTTTTGCATCCTGATTCCATCACCAGCCAGCTCCAAGAACCTTATCTAAACTTCCACAGCCCTAAGAAGTAGGCCCTTTAATTAGCCCACACTTCACAGCTGATAAAATTGAGGCTTACAGAGGTTATATTTGAGTCAGCACTAGAACTCAAAGCATTCTGCCCCCGGAGCATAAGCTCTTAAACAATATTATACTGTCAATGTGAAGGTAAAATGATACACTAGATATTAAATGCAGTGTGAAAAAGATATCAAACACGGTGCCAATATAAGGAGCCCACTCTGGTCCTTCTTACATGATTATTATTTTTCTACTCTGTGCAGTCAAGGAAGTCCCACATCTTGGGACTGATTCCAAACCAATTAACTAGTAATCTTGGGTTATTGTTTACTGTTGCTCAATATTAAGTATTGGTGACAATAATGATCATTAGAGACTTGCCTCCAGATTATACTCTTCTTCCTGTCACCCTAATTTGGTTTTAGAATTTTCAAGTTGGCTTGCTATCTGCATCTCTGTTGCTTTGCTGTGAGCCCCTTACTTGCCCGACTTGGATTTATTTCACTGAGTATAAAGAATAATCTTATTTACATTGCTTTAAATTGCATCTTTACCCAAGCCTTCGCACAGCGTTTGGACAACGCTAATGGGAACAATTATTTATAATAAGAATGAATGTGGGGAAGCCACTGAGTGTGTTTCCTTGTTGAAGAATAATTATGTCATTCACATTTCCTTAGACCACAGTTTGTGAATAATATGTGTCAGGGTTTTAATGATACCCCCTTTTTACTAAATAAATTGTAGTATTTTGGGCAGCAAATTGTAGTTTACATTGGAAGTAAATCATTTGACACTTTGATCAATCACATTCCCCCTGGGTGACGAAGAGCAGCTTTCTTTAATTGCAATATGCTTGCACACCTGAGGTGGAGGCTACATATTGCTTGCCTTCTGCTAGCAATCATCACTGAAATTAAAAATGGAAAAGTACCATACCATGCCTAATCACTTCATCTTTCCACTGGCTGAAACAACATGTTTTTGGAGGCTAATCTTCTGTTGCTTCCAGAACAAAGGAAACCACCAATTCAGTGGAAAAATAAACTCGCTGACCATATATGAAAACAGTCAACAAATTGAAATGATTTTATACTCTTCAACTCATCATTTTGGGTCAAGTAGTTATAACTCAGGGTTGAATCACCATTATGCCAAACACTTATTTAAGCAGAGGAATGCAGAGCGTATCCATAAAACAATTTTTCAGCTGGACTTTAGACTTGCATGTCTTAGTATTCAGAAAAAGACACAAGGGTATTCATTCCTATGCCGAGTTATGCAGTTCTTTCCTTTTATAGTTATCTCCTCCTTGGAGCCTCAGCCTCTCTGAAGTTTTGCCTTTTTGTCCTTCACTCAGCAAGATATCCCTGCTCTGCTTAAGATTCCTCTCCCTACGCAAGGGTCAGGAAAGTGCTTCCAAGCAGAAATCTGACTTGCTCAAAGGGTGTCCTTTACGTGCTTGCCTTCTTTCAGGGAGTTTCTGATACATAATTTTTTAGCACAGTTATTTCATATATGTTGTCCATTTTTCTAGTTGTTTATGGTGGGAGGATAAAAAACTTAAGATCAATATCACTCATAAACATAGATGCAGAAATACTTTAAAAAATATTAGCAAATCAAGTTCATCAGTACATGCAGAGGATATTATACCATGACCAAGAAACATTATCCCCAAAATGCAGGGTTGGTTTAACATACAAATATCAATCAATGTAATTGACTATGTTAAGAGGATAATAGAGAAAAGGCTTTGAAGAAAATTTAAGCCATTCTTATTTTTTGAAAACCTCAGATAATTAGGTATAGAAAGAACTTCCACAATTTGAAAAGGACAATGCAAAAAAACAGACTTTAATATTATACTTGGTGAAAACAAGCAAGGTGGCCAATACTCATTGCTTATATCCACGTTTTATTGGATGCCTCACACAAAACAATAAGTCAAGAGGAAAATTTATAAAAATATAAAAGAGAGTGGGGGAAGGGAAGGGGGAAAGAGAGAGAATAAATGTGTAGCTATATATGTAGAGATGATGATGATCTTGTCTGAGTGTAGAGTTAGTGAGGTAGAACTGACTCACTTAGAGACAGGGATGTTAAAGGAGAAAATGCATAGAGAAACAAAGTGATAACCAAGGAGAGGACGTTGAAGAATTCCTTAGAGTTGTAGAATTTGCCCAAATTAAAAAACTAGGAGTAATCCGTGCTGCTTTGTTTCAGTCGTATAACTACTTAGAATAGCAATGTCCTGACAATACCAATTTAAATCTCCCTAGTTGGAATTTCCATCTTATTTTGTCTTGAACATGGTAATAACAGCCTTCAGTATTAAATCATCTCCAGATTCATTAGGGAAATGAACCCTAATCCATTATCTATTATCTATAATTCATCCTGATCACTGTTTCTAAAAAGCAAATATAATCATACTATTCTACTTTTAAAACTTTTAATAGTTTCCGCTTCCCTTTAATAGGAAACAAACACCCTACATAATCTTTAGAGCTCTTCAGAACTTGGTCTCGTTCTCACACTCAACACATATCTCTTGCCAGTTTTCTGCAAGCATGTGAACTTCTATTCACTCTGACTTCTTAAATTCCTTAATACTGCCACGTACTCTAAAGAACACTCTCCCTCAAATCCCACAGTTCAGTATACTTCCCAAATTTATCCTAATAATTGAAGTATCAACTTAATGTTACTTCCTCTGGGACACCATCCCTAATGTCTCAAGTGTAGGGCAGGCTTTCCTACCGTGTGTTCCCGTAACACTCTGTATACCCTTCCCTGAAGGTACTTTTCATACCACGATTGATTGTTTCATTGCTGTTTTCTCCACTCATTTCCTGTGAAGGCAGGTATTGTCCTTCTTGTTCAGTACTGTGCTTGGCACAGAGAATGTACTAATTACGTAAATGTTAAATATTGAGGGAATAAACATGAAGAGAAGTCAGTAAAGGACTGTTTGGGAAAATAGAACCTGAATCAGCAAAGTAAGAGAAGTTGCACTTTATAAAACTTGCATTTGTGAAATTCTTTAAAAATATATAAATTATTTTCCATGCTGCTTTTTTGATTTGTAGAGCACTTTCATCCTATGAAGTGGTTCGTGTTCACTATCCTCACTGTACAAGTTCTGGAACTAGTTTCCTAGCATAAATTAGGGCCAGGTATAGCAAACCTCAGATTAGAAAGATCTTTTGATCCTAAATTCATATGTTTTAGTCAGAGTAAGTAACAATAGCTGCTGTACCAAACAACTCAAAAGCATGGTGGATTTATACAATAAAGGGTTATCTCTCATTAGTGTTAGAGTCTGGTGTGCGTGGAGGGAATGAGGGTGGTTCTGCTACATAGTCTTCAGTGACGTGGATTCTTTCCATGCTGTGCTTCTTCCACCTTCAGTAAGTGGCTTCACAAATTTGACATCACGTAGGTTATCATCCATTTGGCAGGGAGAGGGAAAAGGGAAGGAAGAGATCAAAGGGAAGGTAAATTGATCATAGCTTCTTGGACCAAACAGCAAAGTATCTCTTCCCTTTACATTCCATTGATGAAAGCTAGTCATTTTATCTCTATATGAAAGGAAGTTTGGGAAATGAGGATTAGCTGTGCGCTCAGGAAGAGAAAATGGGTTTTATGAGCATCTTAGCCAGTATCTGCCAAAACATATATGTTGATTAATTAGTTCCTTTATTTTTTTGTTTATTAACACTTACTAAAACTGGGAACTATCTAAAATATGGAGAAACAGGGCTTCCCTGGTGGCGTAGTAGTTGAGCGTCCGCCTGCCGATGCAGGGGAAACGGGTTTGTGTCCCGGTCCGGGAAGATCCCACATGCCGCGGAGCGGCTGGGCCCGTGAGCCGTGGCCGCTGAGCCTGCGCGTCCGGAGCCTGTGCTCCGCAACGGGAGAGGCCACAGCAGCGAGAGGCCCGCGTACCGAAAAAAAAAAAAAAAAATGGAGAAACAATAGTGAATAAAACATAATCCCTGCTGTACACCAGAAACTAACACAACATGGTAAATCAACTATACTTCAATTTAAAAAAAAATCGTAATCTCAAACTTGATGAAACATATCCTAATGATGGCATGCAGATTAAAAAAGTAAAATAGGGCTTCCCTGGTGGCGCAGTGGTTGAGAGTCCGCCTGCCGATGCAGGGGACACGGGTTTGTGCCCCGGTCCGGGAAGATCCCACAAGCCGCGGAGCGGCTGGGCCCGTGAGCCATGGCCGCTGAGCCTGTGCTCCACAACCGGAGAGGCCACAACCGTGAGAGGCCCGCGTACCGTAAAAAAAAAAAAAAAGTAAAATAAAATTTTCTGTAGAGAAAAGAAAAGCAGTAGAGAAGGGTGGAGGTACTACGTCTATAGAAAGGCCAAGGAAAACATCTCTGATCAGATGCTTTTGCAGAGAGAGCTGAAGGAAGTAAAGGAACAAGGCAGGTGAATATGGGGGGCTTGGGTAAACATCCTGGCAGAGAATAACAGCTTCAGAGGCCTCATGCGCTTGATGTGTCTGAAGATCAGTAGGGTGGCTTCTCTAGCTGCAGCAGAGTGAGAGAGGAAGAGGCGGGTAGAAGATGAGGTCAGCAAAGTGATGGGTTAGCATTTCAGGTAGAGCCTTGTAGATCACTGTGAAAACTGAGCTGGGAAGAGGTTGGAGGAGTAAAGTGATATGACATTTTCACAGTGTCACTCAGAGGAAAACAGCTAGACATCTGTAGAACAGCTCACTAATTCTTTGACGTATAGTGGATGATAATGTCTCATGTATTTTACTTTTTAAAAAATTGAGGTATACTTTGCATAAAGCAGTATTCACTGTTTTTGGAGTAGAGTTCTGTGAGTTTGGACAGGCACATACGGTCATGTGGCCACTAATACAAGCATGATGTGAAACTTCCATCACTCCTTAAAATTGCCTTATACTGCTGCTGGTATATAAACCAGCGGCATACCAGAGGTATGTAAACCTCTCCCCCATCCCCGTGGCTTCATCTGTTTTGTCTTTCTAGGGTTACCTTTTCCAGAATGTCATATCAAAGGAATCATAGAGTATGTAGCCTTTTGAGTCTGACTTCTTTCACTTAGCATTATGAATTTAAGATTCATCTGTGTTGTTGTGTGTTTTTGTATCTGTTCCTTTTCGTTGATGAATAGTATGCTGTTGAATGGATGTGCCACATTTTCTTTTTCCATTCACCAGAATTTTTTTTTTTCCAGTGTTCATCTCTTTTGAGTAAAGCCTCTAAAAACATTCGTTTGTGTGTGTGTGTGAATGTAAGTTTTTATTTGTCTTGGATAAATATCAGGAATGGGGAATTTTATTGATACTTTAAAAAATCTGATGCGGTCAGGCATTAAACTGCAGAGGAAAGCCATTTATGCATTAACTGACTACAAATGAAGGCCATACCATGTGCAAGGAGTTAAAGCTACCACAGTGAACACAAGGCCCTGTTCTCTGAGTAATATGGAGACGTGCGTATGCCAACTATATTCCAGGCACTCTTCTAGGCACTAGAGGCAAAACACAGGATAAAATAGAATTAGCTCTTTCTAGTATATAAGCAAATTAATAATCAAGAAGATATCAAGCCTTGATAAGTACAAAAAATAATAAAATCGGTGCTGTGAAAGAGGAAGAGGGTAACTCTAGAGGCAGTGACCAGAGGAAATTTCTCTGAGAAAGGCACAAGTAGGCTGATGCTAGAGCCCTGACCTTAATATCTTGGACAACGGTGTTTAGGACAAATGTCTTATTTTGGGAACAGGCAATGAATGTTCAATGAGGTGAAGTGATTGACAGTTACTGAGCAACTCTATACCAGTCAACATGCTAAGGGGTTAACCTGTGTTCCAGGTTACAGCATATTCTTCATTTGAATAGAATACCTAAATTCCCAGTAAAACTGTTGACCTGTAAGATATGGAGTAATAATTAGACTTATAAGGAAGAACGTTCATGTATCTAAGTATCAAGTGTATAATATCATGGTGATCACCACTGCTCTCCTAAGCTAGACATAAATTAAAGCTGAACGAGTAAGTAGGAGTGAGCTCACTCCATGGCTGTCGGCACATACAGTGGGTGTAATTTAACAGTGATGCCTCAGTGCCTCTCAAAATGGCATCTCACTTACTCTAAAAATATGGAATAGATAACACGCCAGAGGTCTTAGGCAGTATGTCAAGATACTTTATAGAGACAAAGAAAGCTATAAAACAAAGCAAACCAACTACCAAGTATTCACTGACATATAAAAGAAATAGTCTGCTTGGAGCTGAATTTTCTCTGCTTCTCCGATTCCGTGTTCTTCTTTCCCAAATGTATACTCTTCTTGAGATACTAAAGCCTCATGGAGAGATGATGGCATTTTCATCTCAGTACTTTATTCCAGTCTTCGTGATCTTTCATTATGTCTAATTTGTGCTTTACATAGATGTGGCAACTGTGGATGTAACTTTGCAATAGTAGGTTAGAAGACTCCAGGTAGAACGAGAACAATTGAGTTTTGATCAATCACATTATCTAAGTGCTTGAAAACATAGGTGACAACAGTTAAAAATACTAATCTAAACATCGCCATGTTTCCTGCCATCTTAACTGCAATGTCATCAGAATACAAATTCTGTTTGATAATAGTGATACTTCAGAGTTGGAACCAACCTAAAAACAGGATTATCAGATAAATGGGGGGGTAGGACTTAGACCAAGGAATGTGTTCAAATATATGGGTGTTCTTAGGGTTTGAAATATGGCAAAAGTTGGGTAGGAGAGGATTTCTTGAAATTGAGAGGTTGGACTTTAGAGTATTGACAGGGATATAATAGCATGCTTAACATTATCATTTATTACACATGTAAATAGATGATATAGAAATGGATGATGAAAAGACCTCTGGTCCAATGAAGTAGACTGAATTACTTGTTCTTTGACAAATCCTAGTTGTATGATTTGGGGAAAATTCTTAGTCATTCATAAATCCACTCTACTTAAATTTTTGCTTTGATCATTATAATGAAAATTCTCTTGTCAAGGTCACTAATGTCAACCACATTGATATATTCAATGCGCGATTCCCATCCCTCATCTACTTGACTTACCTGCACCGTTTGACAAATCTGATGACCTCCTCCTCATTGAAAGGCTTTTTTTTACTTGGCTTCTAGGACTCCACAGTCACCTGGTTTTCCTCTGGCCTCACTGGCCATTCCACCTCAGTTTCTTTCATGGTAACTCCTCATCTTTTGGCTCTAAGTGTTGGAGGGCTTAGTTCTTGGACCACTTTTTCATCTTCGTTTCCTCCTTTGGTGTTCTCTGTGCATCTCATGGACGTAAGTGCCTCCATAAACCTGACCATACCCACGTTCATTATCTCTTCTGAACCTAGGCTTGGTTACCTAACTGGCTATTTGACGTCTCCTCTTGAAAATCTAATAAACTTCTCAAACTTAACCTATTCAAAACTGAACTCCTAATTGTCCCACCAAAACTGTAGCACCCAAATCTTCCCCATGTTAGATAAGAGCTATTCTTCCAGTTATCAGGCACAAATACTTGAAGTCATCCCACACTCCTTTCTCTCTCACATAAGCACACCCATGCCTCAGGGTCCTTGTACTTGCTGTCCCCTCTGCCTGGAATGCCATTTCCTAAGATATCTGCATGCTTCACTTTTTTACATCATTTAAGTTTTCGTTCAAAAGTCAGTTTCTCAATATGGTCTTCCCTGACCAATATGGTCTTCCCTGACCATGATATTTAAAATGTGTGTCTCTAAAGCTGGACAGCCCAGATTTAAATGGTGGTTCTGCCATTCCTTAGCCAACTCTCACCAGTAAGTTATTTAATACATCTTGGATTAATTTATTTATCTTTAACGTAAGGCTAATAATTCTACTCATATCATGGGGTTTTATGAGGACTAAATGAATTCACACATGTATAGTGTTTAGAATGTAACTTATTATTGCTTTCCACGTAAAGTTAACAGGAAAATGATGTTATTAGAAAAGGAAACACAGTGTCTAGCAACATATATACCACAGGGTATAAGCAGAGGGATATGCATTATTATGTAAAGCAAAAATTCTTCTCAAACCATGAGACCATCACACTCATTGGCTCTGCTCATAGGTAAATTTCTGATCAGTAGGGTGCCTGATCTACCTTTCTAATTCAGAGTTAGGAGTGCTCCTATAGGAAAGGGATAAAATCAAAATTATCTTGTGATGTGATATGCAGCAAAGGTGACAACAGGTTCTTTTTCATCTTCCTGAAATAGATGCTGTAATACAGAAAACTTCTGACATAAAAGTGAACTACTCAAGAAGATCAGGTTATTTATTTAAAGTGTAATTTTCTATCTGTTCCACAAGGCAACATACTGTGTTGCTTCTCACCAACATAGAAGCTGTATATTTAAAACTCCAAAGCAAACATTGATAAAAGAAACAAAACCACTGGATTTTATTTCCAATTCAAGCAACAGCTTAGACAATTTCTCTTCACAAAATTGATTAAACTAGGTTATATTTCGTTTTATTTTTGTTTTTGACATTATAGAAACAAAAGAAAGGAGGGAAGGGGAAGACATCAAAATAACTCTTAATTTCTATTTATTTTTTAAAATAATTTAAACTGTTAATACACACACGTGCATGCACACGCACACACACACACACACATTTTGGAAAACTGTGTGAGAAGTTCACCATGAATGTATACTTAATTGTGAAAACTGAATTGTGTGGTCATATTGTTTTTATTATCTATTGACTACATAAAAGAAGTTAGGGGCAATGTTGATGAAAAAAGGAAATTCACATCAGAGCAGAAGCCAATTTTTTAAATTTCAATGTTGAAATAAGGGGAGATCAGAGCCATGAGGAAAGAGCAGGGGCTAACTCCAGTCACTGACCTAGATCATTTATACTGTCCATCTATTTGACACAATTTGATTTATTTTATTTAGGATATGCATATGGTATCATGCTGGGGAGAAATTAGTCGCTTCTCTAGGTTCTTTCTAAACCAGGAAGCCCATGTCCTTCTACTAACTGAGTTGTTTACCCAGGACCTCTCCAACCCACAGGTTCCAAAACCATTGTCTCCTTAGAACTACCAGAGAGCCATGTCCTCTGCCTGCTGAATGCTATAATCTGGGGGGGAACAGAAACCCTCACATACTTAATGGCTTTAGTTTATTATTTAAAATATAGATGAAAAATGTCCTACGTAAGAAGAAAATAGCTCTTCCTAAAAGCTTATTTACACACGAGGCTTTATTTTACCCTTCTTTGTCCCTTAGCATTTATTTCACTTGTGGGAACTGTGTAGGTATTGCTCTCCCATCTAAAGATTAAGCAACAGAGGCATTAAGTGATCAAATAGCAATTATGTCTTAAAGCCAACCTATGAAGTGTGTACTGCTGTCTCTCGACTTGTGTCCTTGTGAAAATTTTAATTTAAAAATTCTTAAAGAGGGGGGTTTGAACTGCTTTTTACAGTTCCTAAGAAAGGTCCCCTTGCCTATATGGCCTTGGTGAATGCTTTAGGATGTAGTGAGTTTTGATGCCTAGTTTTCATTCCTTCAGTTGTTTGATAAATACTATGTGAGCATCAACTTTGCGTAAGACACTGCTCAACAGAGAGAGGGAAGTTGGGACTGCGTTATAAAGCAATAGCACAAAAGCCCACATTAGCTGTTCTCCTTTTGGTGGTTTTATAATGTATGTGTGTGCTCATGTGTTTGTGCATATGTATGTGTTCAAATAGGGAGACCCTGTTTGGCTCAGGTTAGATTTAAATCCCTTATTATAGTAAGCTGTGATCACGGGTTTTATAGACCTAGAAGGCAGGATACACTCCATAAATCCTTTCACTTAACACATATTTATTAAGTACCTCCTACGTACCAGAATTCTAGACACAGATTTCAGCAGTAAAGAAACAAATAAAATGTCTAGCTTTTTGGATCTCACATCACAGTTCATGTTAGCTTTTACTCCAAACAAATCTAACCTGGAGTTTACACATGTAAGAGCCAGAGATGAACATTTACAAACCAAGAAGATCAATAAAGCTCAGCCACTTTTTTTTCCTACGGTCACTCACTTGTTCCTTTATTTAATACATCATTTAAACATATTATATGCCCAGGGATTACGCTAGCCACTGGGGAAACTGAGATGCATAAAACACAGCCCTTTCCCTTAAGGTGTTTACTGTAGAGTTTGTGAGACAGACCCTCAAATCGGCCAATTACATAAAAAATATAAGTTTTTTAAACATAAGAAAAAATTTCAACCTCGTACACAATGAGATAAAATTGAAACTTAAAACTACAATGAGATATCTATCATTCCTTAACTTTCATATTTACAAAGGCCCAAAAGTTCCAAAACACACTTTATAGAAGACGCTATGATGAAATACCCTTTCATCCACTGAAGCTCAGCCACTTTTTTTTTTTAACATCTTTATTGGAGTATAATTGCCTTACAATGGTGTGTTAATTTCTGCTTTATAACAAAGTGAATCAGCTATACATATACATATATCCCCATATCTCCTCCCTCTTGCGTCTCCCTCCCACCCTCCCTATCCCATCCCTCTAGGTGGACACACAGCACCGAGCTGATCTCCCTGTGCTATGTGGCTGCTTCCCACTAGCTATTGATTTTACATTTGGTAGTGGATATATGTCCATGCCACTCTCTCACTTCATCCCAGCTTCCCCTTCCCCCTCCCCGTGTCCTCAAGTCCATTCTCTATGTCTGTGTCTTTATTCCTGTCTTGCCCCTAGGTTCTTCAGAACTTTTTTTGTTTTTTAGATTCCATATATATGTGTTAGCATACCGTATTTGTTTTTCTCTTTTTGATTTACTTCACTCTGTATAACAGTCTCTAGGTCCATCCACCTCACTACAAATAACTCAATTTCGTTTCTTTTCATGGCTGAGTAATATTCCATTTTATATAGTGCCACATGTTCTTGATCCATTCATCTGTCAATGGACACTTACTTTGCTATTGGCTATTGTAAATGTCTTGACTATTGTAAATAGAAGCTCAGCCACTTTTAACTCCAGTGTATGAACCCAAAATGTGCCTAAAAACCAAAATCTTCAGGCTTACTAGCTTCAAAAGTAATGGTAAAAAAAAAAGAAAAATTGGGGTCTCAACTAGAACTTAATAAATCATTTATGCCTGAGTATTGAATTTTAAAACACTTCCACTTCTACCTTAAATATCATTTAATATGATAGTGTACTGGATTCATTTCATAATCTAATTTTTCATTTTGCTTGCAGAATTCCTCAAATATTTTGTAAAAGAGATTATAGTAGCTGAACTTGTTAATGTTGCTCTTTCACTAGTAACATTTTAATTCCTTTCATTAAACTCACAAACTGAGCTTTGTTTAAGCAATGAAATGTGGAAGACCATACTGATAGTGGTAAAACCTTGCCATGTTCCAGTATGATGTCATTTTAGTCATCACAACAGCCCTATTAGGTGGATTCTCTTTTCAAATTCTATTTTTAAAATAAAGAAAAAAGAATGATCAGGTAATGTTTTCAATGTCTGACTGCTCCTAAGTGCGAAAGCTAGACACAGCCCCACACCTTTCTGAAATTAGTAAAGAGGTGTATGTACTGAATACTTAGTATGTGCTCAGCACAGAGGTAAGATGCTTTATATGAATTGACTTATTTAGTTATCACTATGATAACTCAAGAAAAGTCACATTATTCTCCCAGTTTTATATTCTTACAAACTGAAACTCAAAGAGATTAACTAGCTTGCCTAATCTTATATGTCTGATAAGCAGTAGTGGGTATTTGAACTTGGGCAGTCAGATGACAAAGTCCCTGCTTTCTTTCTTTTTAATTTTATTGAGGTATAGTTAATTTACAATGTTGTGTTAATTTTTGCTGTACAGCAGAGTGACTCAATTATACATGTATATTTTCTTTTTCATATTCTTTTCCATTATGGTTTGCACAGGATATTGATTATAGTTCCTGTGCTATACAATAGGACCTTGTTGTTTATCTGTCCTAATATATATATTATATTATATAATATATGTATATAATAGTTTGTATCTGCTAATCTCAAACTCCCAATACTTCCCTCCCCAACTGTCCCTCCCCCTTGGCGACCACAAGTCTGTTATCTATGTCTGTGAGTCTGTTTCTGTTTTGTAGATATGTTCATTTGTGTCGTATTTTACATTCCACATATAAGTGATCTCATATGGTGTTTGTATTTTTCTTTCTGACTTCACTTAGTATGATAACCTCTAGGTCCAGCCATGTTGCTGCAAATAGCATTATTTAATTCTTTTTAATTGCTTAGTAATATTCCATTGTATAAATATACCATGTTTTCTTTATCCATTCATCTGCCAATGGACATTTAAGTTGTTTCCATGTCATGGTATCTTTCCAAATTAGAGTTTTGTCTGGGTATATGCTCAGGAGTGGAATTGCTGGATCATATGGCAACTTTATTTTTAGTTTTTTGAAAACCTTCATACTGTTTTCCATAGTGCCTGAACCAATTTACATTCCCACCAACAGTGTGTAAGAGGGTTCCCTTTTCGCCACACCCTCTCCAACATTTATTATTTGTAGAATTTTTAATAATGGTCATCCTGACCACTGTGATGTGGTACCTCATTGTAGATTTGATTTGCATTTCTCTAATAATTAGTGGTGATGGGCACCTTTTCATGTGCCTCTTGCCATCTGTATGTTTTTTTTGGTGAAATGTTTATTTGGGTCTTCTGCCCATTTTTCAATTTGGTTATTTGTTTTTTTGTTACTGAATTGTATAAGCTATTTGTATATTTTGGAAATTAAGCCCTTATCAGTCACATCATTTGCAAGTATTTTCTCCCAGTCTGTAGGTTGTTTTTTCGATTTGTTTATGGTTTCCTTTGCTGTGCAAATGCTTGATTAGGTCCCATTTGTTTATTTTTGCTTTTATTTCTATTGCTTTGGGAGACTGACCTAAGAAAACATTGGTACAATTTATGTCAGAGAATGTTTTGCGTATGTTCTGTTGTAGGAGTTTTATAGTGTCTTGTCTTATATTTGTCTTTAAGCCATTTTGAGTTTATTTTTGTGTATGGTGTGAGGGTGTATTCTAACTTTGTTGATTTACGTGTGGCTGTCCAGCTTTCCCAACACTACTTGTTGAAGAGACTGTCTTTTCTCCATTGTACATTCTTGCCTCCTTTGTCAAAGATTAATTGACTGTAGGTGTGTGGGTTTATTTCTGGGCTCTCTATTCTGTTCCATTGATCTGTATATCTGTTTTTGTGCCAGTACCATGCTGTTTTGATTACTGTAGCTTTGTAGAATTTTCTGAAGTCTGAGAGGATTTTGCCTCCTGCTTTGTTCTTTTTCCTCAGGACTCTTTTGTCAATTCTGGGTCTTTTATGGTTCCATAGAAATTTAGGATTATATGTTCTAGTTCTGTGAAAAATGTCATGGATAATTTGATAGGGATTGCATTAAATCTTAGATTGCTTTGTGTAGTATGGCCATTTTAACAGTATTAATTCTTCCAATTCAAAAGCATGGGATATTTTTCCATTTCCCAAAGTCCCTGCTTTCAAACATTATAATATGCTGAATCTAGTAGCTACTGAGAAATATATCTGGGCCCAGAAATAAAATGTGGTCCCAGTCAGCTATAAATATTGGTATTACAAATGAGAGCAGATTTTTTTTTTTTTAATACAGAGTAGTACTCATGAGTTAGGAAAGGAGGGGAGCCAATTTTGTGGGGGACGATCATGAAGTCAAGTTGAGATGTGATGGATGAGAAGTAACTGGCTGACACCCAGTGCTGATGGTGGATAGGAAGTTGGATGGATGGGATGTAACCCATAGAAAGGGACTCTTCTGGAGACATCTATGTGAGAAATGTCCTTAGAAATGAAGCCAAGCTCATGAGTGGTAACACCTAGGAAAAGAGTTAGGCGTAATAAGAGGAGAAATTCAGGAGAAAGCATTAAAGACAGTCCACTTTTTTTTTTTAATTGAAGTATAGTTGGCTTACAATGTTGTGTTAGTTTCAGGTGTACAGCAAAGGGATTCAATTATGCATTTATATATATATATTTTTCAGATTCTTTTCTCTTATAGGTTATTACAAAATACTGAGTATAGTTCCCTGTGCTATACAGTAGGTCCTTATTGGTTATCTATTTTATATACAGTAGTATGTATATGTTACTCCCAATCTCCTAATTTATCCCTCCCTGCCCCTTCCCCCTTTTGTAACCATAAGTTTGTTTTCTATGTCTGTGGACCTATTTCTGTTTTGTATATAAGTTCATTTGTATTTTTTTTAGATTCCACATATGATAGCATATGACATTTGTCTTTCTCTGACTGGCTTACATCACTTAGTATGATAATCTCTAGGTCCATCCATGTTGCTGCAAATGGAATTATTTCATTCTTTTTTTATGGCTAATATTTTATTGTATAAATGTACCACATCTTCTTTATCCATTCATCATGGATATTTAGGTTGTTTCCATGTCTTGGCTATTGTAAATAGTGCTGCAATGAACATTGAGGTGCATCTATCTTGTTGAATTATGGTTTTCTCCAGTTATATGCCCAGGAGTGGGGTTGCTGGATCATATGGTAGTTCTATTTTTAGTTTTTTAAGGAACCTCCATACTGTTCTCCACAGTGGCTGCTCCAACTTAAATTCCTACCAGAAGTATGGGGGGGGGGTCTCTTTTTCCACACCCTTTCCATCATTTATTATTTGTAGACTTCTTGATAATGGCCATTCTGACTGGTGTGAAGTGATACCTCATTGTTGTTTTGATTTGCATTTCTCTAATAATTAGCAGTGTTGTGCATTTTTTCATGTGCCTTTTGATCAGATGGCCAAAAGACAGTTCACATTTAAAGCCCTGGGAGAGAAGGCTGAACCAGCAGTGTCTGTGAGCCCTGTCATGAAAATTGGTTCCCCATGATGAATAAAACAGGAAAGAAGGAAGGAGGGAGGGAGGGAGGGAGGGAGGAGGGAGAGAGGGAGGGGAAGAGAAGGAAGAGTTTGCCAAACCAAATACATCCTACCTACTTCTGATATTTATATTCTCAGTAACATTTTCACCCTATTTTAATTCTGCAAAGTAGTCATTTAAAACAATCCAGAGCAAAAAGTTGGATACAGAAAGCTATCTTTTCATATGTATAGACCTGGAAACAGATTTTTCCATTACAGTCTTGGGTAAGTGACTTAACCTTTTCAAATCTTGACTTCTTTTCACTTTTAGAAAAATTAGACCAGAAAAGAGAAGTCTCATATAACTTACTCTGGAATCTTCTCTATTGCCCTGTAAATATCAAGTGGTTTAGAAATACTGAATTATAAATGAGCAATTTTTATGTTCATGGTAAAATAACATGTTCATTATGCTTTTTTGTTTGTTTGTTTGTTTGTGATAGTACTGCTAATTCTCTGCAAAAGGGAGAAGAGTTGAAGAGTTTCAGTAATTAATAAAATCCCATTTGTCAAATAGTTTTCCTTGTGCGTATATTCAAGAGTAGTGTAGAACGAGGAGCCAAGGGCTACTAAAAGAGGAATGAACAAGAATTCCAGCATCAGCTCTCCAATTAATCGACTGCGTGACCTCAGACTCTTAAGGCTAGGTAGCCCTGGAAAATTAGTTACAGGAAGGATATTAGCTGATTATATTTATTTAGCACTTTATTATGAGCCAGGTTCTGGCTCATACGTTTTCCATATTTTATTTCTATTTCCATCTCACAATATCCCTGCAAGATTTGAATTATTATCCTCACTTCAAAGGTAAGGCAACTGAGGTTCAGAGAGTTGAAGCTGTTTTCCTGTTGTGGGAGCTAGTAGGTGTTTAAGATAGAATTGTGATCCAGCACTTTTATGTTTAAAGCATAGACTACTTCTAATAAATCACTCAAAAATAGGTAGCATGTAAAAGTGCTTTATAAGCTGCCAAAAGCTATAGAAATACAGGTTGTGATTGCAATAAATTAGTTATTTTCACCAAAGCCTATAAAGGTGATGTTGTCTTTACCTCCCTACTATAATGTTACAATGGAAGTGTAATATAACGTTGAGGTAAAATCAACTGCAGACAGTAGTTTAGCAAACAGATCCTGTTTTCTGCATTCTGGGTTCATTTGTTACCATAACCCACTGAGACACTTCGCTCCTTGCCAACTAATAGGCTTTTGATGAGACCGTTTTAGATCCATCTAGAGATACATTATAAATCTTAATTTGCTCTATTTATTTAATGAAAGTTGTTGAGACGAATCCTCGTTTTCTTGCAAGTGTAAAAAAATGATTTCCATTTAATTAAAATTAACGACCTTCACACTGACAAAGATTTTTTTAGTTCATAGAATGAAATTTAAGACAGTGCAAAAAGGGGAGCCTGGCACAAATGTAATAAATTGGAAGAAGCCTTCTTTGGCACATGTGATGACAATTTCCTTTGCAACGTTCAATTCCCTCGTCTCCAGAATCAGTGAGGATAAATTGCAATGTGCTAATAGAATGTTGGAGTCTGGAACAGGTGACACTGCTTTGGTTTTGGTCTCTTGTCTCATTTATGCCTAATATTGTATTTTACTTAATTTGAAAATTTTTCCTTAATATGAATGGGCAAAAGAGGAGTGTAAATGGAATTTAAATACCGTAAAAGTCACCCTTAATACTGTTATTTTGTGCCCAGTTGAGCTTTGGATATTAATGGGAAAATTAAATTAAAGGTTTTAACATAAAACCAGAAGATTAGGCAAACAGCAAAATACATTTTGTTGTGCATGCCTATTGAGTATACTCCTCATGTAAAGCCTCCCTAGCATACTTTAAGCTGTATGTGTAATTTATTAGAAAAGTAAAAGTAAAATTCCCTCATGCTAAATTGCAGAAATTACTTTTCCTTAAAGTCAATGGACGTAGTAAGATATTTTTAAATAGCTGAGATTCAAGGACAAATCTATTTAAGCCTCTTTTTTAATCTAAAGTCAAATTTCACTTAGCAGATATTGTGAAAATTAAAGGGCAAAAAAAATGAGAGCAGCCATGATTTCTTCCTAAAACCACAGGTTGTCTCATTTGCAGATTGCGCCTCAGTCAGCAGTTCTGGTTCACGTCCAGTGTGGCTATTTTCTTTACTCTTCTTGCAAAGGAGAGACTGGGGAAAATATCCACAACATGTCACAGACCATATTCCTAAGACGTTTATTCAGTGGGCCCTTAGGTGCTTTGAAAAAAAGTTGAGTTGTCCCGGGAATGCAGGGAGAATGGTTAGAAATGGTCTGTTGATAAAACATTATACCTGTTAAATCATGAAATACTGCTCTAAGTGGACTGTCTGTGGCAATCACCTGGGATGAGTAGATGATTTATTGCTCCCGAGGGAAGAAAGAAGAAAAAGGGCAGTTTCTGTTCAGACTTGTCTATCAGTAGCAGTATTTGAGAGTCGTTCTTTTGGAACCAGTGGTGGCATTTGACCAGAACAGTGAGGGATAGGTTAGCCAAAGACTGACTGGATTTATTCATAATGAAAGGCAAGGAAGACAAGGGCTGAAGCCAGCAAGTTTTATTTAAAAGAATTTGTTTTTAAAATAACATCTGAGATAATGCTTCCTCGGGGGTTGTGTGAAAGTAATCAAATGCCAAAGCTGCCAGCATTTAGGAAGCTCTGCAATGGGGCCTGACAAGCTGACAACAGTATCCCGGTTTGTTTTGATCTTCCAGGACTCATCAGGCTTTGCAGCTGTTCTTTCTAAAAGTGCTCGGACAGGAGGAGAATAATTCATTTACCCTGAGCACATTAGTCAGCTTCAGGAAGCAACAGCAGAAAGGCCAAGGGCAGGGCTCATGGGTTGGTAGATCCTCCCATTCTGCCCCAGCAGCCTCTTTCAGAGCTCTGCAGGCTGGGTAGCCAGAATGCAAGTGGAAAAAAGTGAGGCTGCTGGGTGTACCCAGAATGTCTGTGAAAAGTGTGCACTCAATGGCTATTAAAACTCTAGTTGATATTCACATTGTTCTTAATCCTGCCTTCCTCTAGAGTATGTAAGGAATATAGAGAGAGTTATTTCATATATTTCAGAATATAGGAAATATGTAGTCATTTCATTGAAAACCAGTCTTTTACTCAATGTCTACTAAGTGCCAGGCACCATGCTAAGCACTGGGGACATAAAAATAAATAAATATATGAAGCTCTTGCCCTTGATAAGCTTATTTTAGTGTCATAGGCAAGGCATCACACAATTATATCTGTGTATGTATAAATAAACACAAAATATGATATGGCTTCTGAATAGAAAGTATAGGGTGCAATGATTGATTATTGTGGGGATAGCTGATCTAGCTGAGGATATGTCATTTTAATGCAGACAAAAAGAAATAAGGAAGATTTAACAAGGTATGGAATGTAGAGAATAGTCCAGGTATTATGAAGAGTCTAAGGAGAGGGAAATCCTTTTGAGCTCTAGAACTAAGCAAAAGCAGAGGCTACATAAGAGCAAGAAGTTAAAAGGAAAGGTGAGAAGACATTAGGGTGGTTCATGGGTACAAGTGATGAACTACAGGTCAGAAAGGGGGTTTCCTTGGAAGGAATCAATATGAACACATCTCCTCAAATCCCCCTTTTCTGTGACGTGTGAACAAAGGAGAGGACTCATACTCCCTGGTGCAGTTAGCAGGCCAGGGAAA
Organism: Leucopleurus acutus; assembly: GCF_964270905.1. Lineage (NCBI taxonomy): Eukaryota > Metazoa > Chordata > Mammalia > Artiodactyla > Delphinidae > Leucopleurus > Leucopleurus acutus. The sequence continues at coordinate 54,888,591 of NC_139145.1, read as the reverse complement.
ACACAGACCACATCCATTGATGCCAAAGGAGCTCCGATTTTTAAAAAGGACAGTTGAGCTGATTCCCCATGAGAATTTACCTGGTATGGCAGTTCTATGTCTTTGTGAGCTGAGTTGACATTTAGGCAACACAGTTAAACAATCAGGAAAAGTATTTTGAATCTGTGTGCCTTCATCTTGGACCTACGTATCCTGAATCACTTGAGTGCATCTCACAGTTGAGTGCTTTAGACCCTGGTTCCAAATGATCCCTCTGATACACAAATCAAATAGAACTTACGGTTTATGGTGATAACTTAAGACGACGCATTCTCACCAGAGCGTGGCATAGAACATCAGGGCAACGAGTAGGAAAGGTTTTTGGAGTTTCCCAGTTCCTCATGGAAGATGCTCTTGATATTCTTCCAGTCTAGGGTGAAGTGTTGCCAGGTCCAAGGAGGCTCTAAGAGGGACTTACCAAGCCTCTTAAACTCATGGTCACACATCCCTGAAATTCAGGCATGATTACCTTATTTTGTAACTCACCTTTTGCACGATATTAATTAGATGTAACAGTTGGGTTCTTGGTAAAGTTTTGTTCGGAGCCACAAGCATATTTTTGACATTGATTCAATTACGTTGTAACAGACCATAAACAGATGCCGTAAGTTTCTCACAAGGCCTCGGAAGGGCTGAATATGGCAGACCAGGCTGGGGCCTACCATGGTCACTTACCATGGCAAAAGACAGAAAAATGTACCCCATGAGCCTTTTAAAAAGTCTTTATTTGCACACCTAATTGAAACACTTACAAGCTGGTTTTAGGTATTGCTTGATTCCAAACTCAAACTTTACTACCATATCTCAACTATGTTCTCTCTAACATGGCTTTATCAGTGTGTTAGGAAAAGAACAGTAGCAGTGTCAAACCTTCCATTATTCTTCCACTAAGCCCTGAGGAATATAGAGAAGCTTGTCTTTTGTAATCCCTAAGTGACAGAGAAGAAATTTTCCTTTCCCAGAATTCTCAGTGTTTCTTCTTTATTCTTCTTCTTCAGCTTTATTGAGATATATCTGAAGTATAACACTGTATAAGTTTAAGATGTGCAATGTGATATCTAGAGATATAGATATATTTACCATAATAAGGTTTGTTAACACATCTGTCATCTCATATAATTACCTTTTGTGTGTGTGTGTTGAGAAATTTTAAGATCTACTCTCCTGGGAACTTTCAAGTAGTCAAGTAACTGTAGTCACCATGCTGTACCTTATAAGAATTTATTCATCTTATAACTAATAATTTGTATGCTTTGACCACATTTACCCATTTTCCTTCTCTACCCCATCCTCACCTCCCATCCCTAGCAGTCACCAATCTACTCTGTTTCTATAAGTTCAGTTTCTTTGATGCCACATATAAGTGAGATTATAATGTCCTCCATGTTTATTCATATTGTCACAAATAGCAGGAATTTCTTCTTTTTTATGGCTGAATATTTCTGTTTGTGTATGTATGTGTGTGTATCACATACCCATTCATGTGTTGATGGACACTTAGGTTGTTTCCATATCTTGCTATTGTAAATGATACTTCAGTGAACATGAGGGTAAAGCTATCTCTTTGAGAGAGTGATTTCATTTCCTTTGGATATATACTTAGAATTGGAATTGTTGGATCATATGGTAGTTCTGTTTATAATTTTTGAGGAAACTCCATCCTATTTCCATAATGGTTGTACCAATTTACACCCCCACCAACAGTGCACAAGGATTTTCTTTTCTCCACATCCTCACCAACATTTATTAGATCTTATTTTTTGATAATAATCATTCTGCTATGTGTGATGTGTATCTCATTGTAGTTTTGACTTGCATTTCCCTGATGATTAGTGATGTTGAGCACCTTCTCATGTGCCTGTTGGCCAGTTGTATACTTTGGGAAAATGTCTATTCAGATTCTTTGCCCATTTTTTAATTAGATTAGTTGGTTTTTCAGTATTGAGTTGTATAAGTTCCTTGTATATTTTGGATATTGAAACCTTATCAGAGATATGATTAGCAAATATTTTCGCTCATTCTGTAGATTGCCTTTTCATTTTATCGATTAGTTCTTTTGCTGCTGGAAGCTTTTTAGTTCAATGCAGTCCCACTTTATTTTTGCTTTTGTTGCTTTTGGTGTCATATCCAAAAAGTTATCACAAAGACCAAAGTCAAAAGGGTTTTTCCTATGTTTTCTTCTAGAAATTAGTGTTTCTTTGGTAATTGTTTTGAGGGTGTTCCATACTAATCCATTAAACAATTAGTGTGACCAGTGGATTGCCATAGAACGATTGCCTTAAGAATGATGTCAGTTTCATTCAAGCCCCATGGCTGAAAACAGGAAAAGAGTAAACAACTATAAAACTGGTGTGAGAAGGACAAGGGGAGGTGGAAGCAGGAGAAAAGTAGAGAGAGAAGAGGTGAGGAGAGGACAGGAGAGGAGAGAGATCTATTTAAAAGAAAAAAAAATTGGCAGTGGAATTGCAGAGTCTTGGTAATCCAAATTCAGCAAGGCCGGCTGGGAAGCTGGAGAACCAGGGATGAGCTGCATTTAGAGTCCAAAAACTGTCTGCTGGCAGACGTTCATCTTGCTTAGAGGAGGATTTACATGAGGAAAAAATGAAAACACATTGACCTGTAAAGCCATGTGGGTGACAGGGTTTTGGTGCTCTGACTGGGTGTCAGGCCTGTGCCTCTGAGGTGGGAGAGCTCAGTTCAGGACATTGGTCCACCAGAGACCTCTCGGCTCCACGTAATATCAAACAGGGAAAGCGCTCCCAGATATCACCATCTCGATGCCAAGAACAAGCTCCACTCAACAATCAGCAAGCCACAGTGCTGGACACCCTATGCCAAACAATGAGCAAGATAGGAACACAACCCCACTCATTAGCAGAGAGGCTGCCTAAAATCAAACTAAGGTCACAGACACCCCAAAACACAACACGGGACGTGGTCGAGCCCACCAGAAAGACAAGATCCAGCCTCATCCACCAGAACACAGGAATGAATCCCCTCCACCAGGAAGCCTACACAACCCACTGAACCAAACTTAGCCACTGGGGGCAGACACCAAAACAGCCAGAACTACGAACCTGCAATGTGCGAAAAGGATACCCCCAAACACAGTAAGTTAAGCAAAATGAGAAGACAGAGAAACACACAGCAGATGAAGGAGCAAGGTAAAAACCCACCAAACCAAACAAATGAAGAGGAAATAGGCAGTCTACCTGAAACAGAATTCAGAGTAATGATAATAAAGTTAATCCAAAATCGTGGAAATAGAATGGAGAAAATATGAGAAACATTTAACAAGGACCTAGAAGAAATAAAGAGCAAACAAACAATGATGAACAACAAAATAAATGAAATTAAAAATTCTCTAGAAGGAATCAATAGCAGAATAACTGAGGCAGAAAAACGGATAAGTGACCTGGAAGATAAAATAGTGGATATAATTACCACAGAGCAGAATAAAGAGAAAAGAATTGAGGACAGTCTTAGAGACCTCTGGGACAACATGAAACGCACCAACAGTCGAATTATAGGGGTCCCAGAAGAGCAAGAGAAAAAGAAATGGACTGAGAAAATATTTGAAGACAGTATAGTTGAAAACTTCCCTAATATGGGAAAGGAAATAGTCAATCAAGTCCAGGAAGCTCAGAGTCCCATACAGGATAAATACAAGGAGAAACACACCGAGACACATATTAAACTCTCAAAAATTAAATACAAACAAAAAATATTAAATACAGCAAGGGAAAGACAACAAATAACGTACAAGGGAATCCCCATAAGGTTAACAACTGAACTTTCAGTAGAAACTCTGCAAGCCAGAAGGGAGTGGCAGGACATATTTAAAGTGGTGAAAGCGAAAAGCTTACAAACAAGATTATTCTACCCAGCAAGGCCCTCTTTCAGATTTGACAGAGAAATTAAAAGCTTTACAGGCAAGCAAAAGCTAAGAGAATTCCACACCACCAAACAAGCTTTACAACAAATGCCAAAGGAACTTCTCTAGGCAGGAAACACAAGAGAAGGAAAAGAAGGAAAAGACTTACAAAAACAAACCCAAAACAATTAAGAAAATGGTAATAGGAGCATACATATCGATAACTACCTTTAATGTAAATGGATTAAATGCTCCAACCAAAAAACATAGACTGCCTGAATGGATACAAAAAAAGACCCATATATATGCTGTCTACAAGATACCCACTTCAGACCTAGGGACACATACAGACTGAAAGTGAGGGGATGGAAAAAGATATTCCTTGCAAACGGAAATCAAGAGAAAGCTGGAGTAGCAATTCTCATATCAGAGAAAATAGACTTTAAAATAAAGTCTATTACAAGAGACAAAGAAGGACACTACATAATGATCAAGGGATTGATCCAAGAAGAAGATATAACAATTGTAAATATTTATGCACCCAACATAGGAGCACCTCAGTACATAAGGCAAATGCTAACAGCCATAAAAGGGGAAATTGACAGTAACACAATCATAGAGGGGACATTAACACCACACTTTCACCAATGGACAGATCATCCAAAATGAAAATAAATAAGGAAACACAAGCTTTAAGTGATACACTAAACAAGATGGACTTAATATTTATCGGACATTCCATCCAAAAACAACAGAATACGCTTTCTTCTCCAGCACTCATGGAACATTCTCCAGGATAGATCATATCTTGGGTCACAAATCAAGCCTTGGTAAATTTAAGAAAATTGAAATCGTGTCAAGTACCTTTTCCAACCACAACACTGTGAGATTAGTTATCGGTTACAGGAAAAAATCTGTAAAAAATACAAACACATGGAGGCTAAACAGTACATTACTGAATAAAAAAAGAGATCACTGAAGAAATCAAAGAGGAAATCAAAAAATTCGTAGAAACAAATGACAATGAAAACATGACAACCCAAAACCTGTGGGATGCAGCAAAAGCAGTTTTAAGAGGGAAGTTCATAGCAATACAATCCTACCTCAAGAAACAAAAAACATCTCAAATAAACAACCTAACCTAACACTCAAAGCAATTAGAGAGAGAAGAACAAAAAAAAGCCTAAGTTAGCAGAAGGAAAGACCTTATAAAGATCAGATTAGAAATAAATGAAAAAGAAATGAAGGAAATGACAGCAAAGAAAAATAAAACTAAAGCTGGTTCTTTGAGAACATAAACAAAATTGATAAACCATTAGCCACACTCATCAAGAAAAAGAGGGAGATGATTCCAATCAATAGAATTAGAATGAAAAAGGAGAAGTAGCAACTGACAGTGCAGAAATACAAAGGATCATGAGAGATTACTACAAGCAACTATACGCCAATAAAACAGACAACCTGGGAGAAATGGACAAATTCTTAGAAAAGCACAACATTCCGAGACTGAACTGGGAAGAAACAGAAAATATAAATAGACCAATCACAAGCACTGAATTTGAGACTGTGATTAAAATTCTTCCAACAAACAAAAACCCGGGACCAGATGGCTTCACAGTTGAATTCTATCAAGCATTTAGAGAAGAGCTAACCTATCATTCTCAAACTCTTCCAAAATATAGCAGAGGGAGGAACACTCCCAAACTCATTCTACGAGGCCACCATCACCCTGATAACAAAACCAGACAAAGATGTCACAGGCCAATATCACTGATGAACATAGATGCAAAAATCCTCAACAAAATACTAGCAAACAGAATCCAATGGCACATTAAGAGGATCGTACACCATGATCAAGAGAGGTTTATCCCAGAAGGCAGGACTTCTTCAATATGCAAATCAATCAATGTGATAAACCATATTAACAAATTGAAGGAGAAAAACCATATGATTATCTCAGTAGATGTAGAAAAAGCTTTTGACAAAATTCAGCACCCATTTATGATAAAAACCCTGCCGAAAGTAGGCATAGAGGGAACTTACCTCAACATAATAAAGGCCATATAGGACAAACCCAGAGCCAACATCATTCTCAATGGTGAAAAACAGAAAACATTTCCTCTAGGATCAGGAACCAGACAAGGTTGTCCACTCTCACCACTATTATTCAACATAGTTTTGAAAGTTTTAGCCACAGCAATCAGAGAAGAAAAGAAATGAAAGGCATCCAAATCGGAAAGGAAGAAGTAAAGCTGTCACTGTTTGCAGATGGCATGATACTATACATAGAGAATCCTAAAGATGCTACCAGAAAACTACTAGAACTAATCAATAAAATTGGTAAAGTAGTACGATACAAAACTAATGCACAGAAATCTCTTGCATTCCTATACACTAATGATGGAAAATCTGAAAGAGAAATTAAGGAAACACTTCCATTTTCCATTGCAACAAATAGAATAAAATACCTAGGAATAAACCTACCTAAGGAGAAAAAAGACCTGCATGCAGAAAACTATAAGATACTGATAAAAGAAATTAAAGATGATACAAACAGATGGAGAGATATAACATGTTCTTGGATTGGAAGAATCATCATTTTCATAATTACTATACGACCCAAAGCACTCTACAGATTCAATGCAATCCCTATCAAACAACCACTGGCATTTTTCAGAGAACTAGAACAAAAAATTCCACAATTTGTATGGAAACGCAAAAGACCGCGAATAGCCAAAACACTCTTGAGAAAGAAAAACGGAGCTGGAGGAATCAGGCTCCTGGACTTCAGAGTGTACTACAAAGCTATAGTAATCAAGACAGTATGGTACTGGCACAAAAACAGAAATATAGATCAATGGAACAGTATAGAAAGCCCAGAGATAAACCCACGCACCTATGGTAACCTTATTTTTAATGAAGGAAGCAAGAATATACAATTGAGAAAAGACAGCCTCTTCAATAAGTGGTGCTGGGAAAACTGGACAGTTACATGTAAAAGAATGAAATTGGAACACTCCCTAACACCATACACAAAAATAAACTCAAAATGGGTTAAGGACATAAATGTGAAGGCCAGACACTATAAAACTCTTACAGGAAAACATAGGCGGAACACTGTATCACATAAATCACAGCAAGATCCTTTTTTACCCACCTCCTAGAGAAATGGAAATAAAGAGAAAAATAAACAAATGGGACGTAATGAAACTTAAAAGCCTTGCACAGCAAAGGAAACCATATACAAGATGAAAACACAACCCACAGAATAGGAGAAAATGTTTGCAAATGAAGCAACTGACAAAGGATTACTCTCCAGAACTTACAAGCAGCTCAATATCAAAAAACAAACAACCCAATCCAAAAATGGGCAGAAGGTCTAAATAGACACTTGTCCAAAAAGATATACTGATTGACAACAAAGACATGAAAGGATGCTCAACATCACTAATCATTAGAGAAATGCAAATCAAAACTACAATGTGGTATCACATCACACCAGTCAGAATGGCCATCATCAAAAAATCTACAAAGCATAAATGCTGGAGGGGGTGTGGAGAAAAGGGAACCGTCTTGCACTGTTGGTGGGAATGTAAATTGATACAGCTACTATGGGCAACAGTATGGAGGTTCCTTAAAAAACTAAAAATAGAACTACCATACGACCCAGCACTCCCACTACTCATATACCCTGAGAAAACCATAATTCAAAAAGAGTCATGTACCACAATGTTCATTGCAGCACTAGTTACAGTAGCCAGGACACGGAAGCAACCTAAGTGTCCATTGACAGATGAATGGATAAAGAAGATATGGCACATGTATACAATGGAATATTACTCGGCCATAAAAAGAAACGAAATTGAGTTATTTGTAGTGAGATCGAGGAGTCTGTCATACAGAGTGAAGTTAGTCAGAAAAAGAAAAACAAATACCGTATGCTAACATATATTTATGGAATTAAAAACAAAAAACAGAAAGCAAAAGTGGTTCTGAAGAACCTAGGGGCAGGGCAGGAATAAAGACACAGACAGATAATGGACTTGAGGACACGGGGAGGGGTGAGGGTAAGCTGGGACAAAGTGAGAGAGTGGCATGGACATATATACACTACCAAATGTAAAATAGATAGCTAGTGGGAGGCAGCCGCATAGCACAGGGAGATCAGCTCGGTGCTTTGTGACCACCTAGAGGGGTGGGATAGGGAGGGTGGGAGGGAGACACAAGAGGGAGGAGATATTGGAATATATGTATGTGTATAGCTGATGCACTTTGTTATAAAGCAGAAACTAACACATCATTGTAAAGGAATTATACTCCAATAAAGATGTTAAAATAAAACAAGAACTGGTGCTGTTGGGGAGATAAATGATGGAGAAGTACCAAAAAAATGTCTTTTTCACTTCTCCTCTAAGTTGCTCTTTGTGGTTTGTTGAGAACCATTTTAACTGTTAGAGAGACAGAGGGCATTAGACTTGATTATTTTGTATTTTTTCTGAGGATATAAAGTATAGCAGAGGCTCTGTATGGAGTAAAATTCATTCTGCTACTTTCTAGTCTGAATTTTGAGCTCCCTCAAATGTTCCCTCTTCTCTCTCCCTGTTGCATGGTCTGTTCTATGGATATGTGATCCTCCAGAAGTCAGCTCAGAAAGGAAATCATAAGGCAGATCTTGGGATTTCCCTGGCAGTCCAGTGGTTAGGACTGAGTGCTTTCACTGCTGGGGCCGGGTTCAATCCCTTATGGGGAACTAGGATCACACAAGCTGTGGGGCATGGCCCCCCCCCAGAAAAAATAGTTAGGTCTCCACTAGCAGAATGATATACTGATCTACTTCCTGACCCTGGTCAAGACTCCAAAAGTCCCTTTGTATGACTCAGGCTAGCTAGTTACCCCCACTCAAAATGACCCCCAGCCTTTTTTATCCATTGTATGCTTTGGGTGGGTAATTAAGTCAGAGATTGGCTAGGGTGATAGAGAAACTGCTTCCTGACTCTGCAGAGTGGCACCAGCATGCCTGAGAATAATTTGGGAGATTCAGGTGAGGAGAGATAACCTTATGGATTAGTAATTTCTCAGGGAATAATTTACCTTATTTCTTATCTCCTCTGAAACAACTCTTCTCTTAGGGACATGCTTAAGGGCTACAAGCCAAGTGCTTTTCTCCGGTTAGAAAATCCAGTAACTAAACAAAGGGAAAGGTGACTATCTTAAGCTTGAATAATTTGCTCTAACCTATCTTCTACTAATTCCTGATACAGTATCATCTTGTGTTCTCCAAAGATGTCCTACAATATTCTGAATCTGTATCTTTGTACAAACATTTCTCCCTCCATAAAACTACCATTTTTAACTCCCTAATTCCAACTAATTCTTCAAGGACAAAATCAATTTCTCCTTCTTCCTGGATTCTATTAGTAATAATGAATCTCTCCTTGTAGGCTAGACAATAGACAGCAGAATGATTTAAAGTTCAAACTCTGCAGTCAAATTGTCTATGCTTCTGATCTTTTTTTACCAGCTTACAGACTCATACCCTTGGGCACATTACTTAATGTTCCTGAACTTCACCTTTTTCATCCATAAATGGAAATAATAGTAAGCTCCTCATCAAAGGACTGTGGTGAGTGTTTAAAGAGATTTATGTAAAGTCTGGTTTATAGGAAATGCTCAAAATATGTTAGCTGTCTTGAATAGTGAATCTTGTATCCTCACCTGCTTCAAGGATAAGACTAGAACAATAAATGTATGCTGGGTTGTCCAGAACCAACTAAGGGACCCTGTAGGTATACAGATATTTGAAGTAGTATGGAAGGAAAGCAGTAAGAAGCAACTAAGCCACTGTACTAAAACAACATGTTTTAAAGAAGCTGTGTCCCTAGAGAAAACTCCACATCATCCTTACCTCTTCATGGTGAAGTGTCTTCACTTCTTGCTGCCCCCTTGACTGGCTCTGTCTCCTCTGCAGTACTTTCTTTGAACTCTTATGAAATCTCTGGGTGTTTGCCTTTTCTATATAAATTCGCTGACTTTCTTTGAATAAAGCCCATTCTCATTTGCTTGTTTCCCATTCATTTGACAGAGTAATCCATAGAACTTTGTGGCTCAAGTATGATATCTTTTTAACATTTTAAAATATTTTTATCATGGGTTATTAGAATAATGAAAGAATGGTAAGTGTGGATTGTACAATCTTTATTCTCTAGTTACTAGAGAGAAGACAACTAGGAACAAATAGAAAATTTCCTTAGAGTCACCCAGCTGCCACTCAGAGTCCACACTGGCTACATGCCCTTGTGTTCACTGTTCTTGGGGGTGAGGAGATTTCTCAGCCCTTGCCAATTGCCCTATCCTGTTCTGGCAGCCACCAGCTTTATAAAATTGTATGAAATTCTAAAGCCAAATAAAAGGGAGAGGGGGAGAGAGAGAGAGAGATCCAACAAATTTTTATTTCCACATTTCTTCTACTCTTGAAGCTTATTTTATTTGGACTTCAGTTGCAGCAGTTTTCATTTTTTAATTGCTTTGTTGAATAGAGTCATTTTTTTTTCATGGTCCAGCTGATAAATCTTCACAGCATGTTAGGTTTTGCAAAGTTGTAAATGGCTAATTTATTTTACATTTATTTTTCTGCCAAGGTTGAAAGGACATACCTGACTCTTAAGATGAATTTTTAGTACCTTTTCAACTACAGCATTTATTCTCCTCAATGATGTTGACTCCATCAGAAAGCTCATGAATCATCTAAGGTAGACAGCGTTTGGTAGTTGAGTTTATCTTCCTGTTTTGTAGTACGTGCAGGGGTTCATGTCCCCAGCCCTCTCTCAGAACTAAAGAGCTTCCCGCAGCTGCTGAGAATACTGGTGGCTAACAGCACTTAGCAGAACCCCTCTCTGGGTAATGCTGTCAGCCAAAGAGTTTCTTCAAAGCCCAAGGATAAGCCCTCTGTCTAGGGTCTGGATACACCCTACCCTGATCAATACACGGTTATGAAAGCTGGGCCCCTTGACTCAAAGGGAATCACATGGAAGGGTCATCACACTTCTTCCCATTTCTGTGGGGTTGATTGAGGCCTTTCTTGAGACTAAATCTTAGGTAAATCTTCTCTCTTCCCAACTCTATTTCCATCTCTTCTTCAAATGTGTTTATCTTGAGAGCATTCCTCAAAGAACTGCTGTTTTGTTGTTGTTTGTGTGTGTGTGTGTTTTGTCACACCGTGCGACTTGCGGAATCTCAGTTCCCCAACCAGGGATTGAACCCAGGGCCACGGCAGTGAAAGCCTGGAAACTTAACCACTAGGCCACCAAGGAACTCCCAAAGAACTGCTGTTTTAAGATAGGTTTTATTATGATTTATGTATGGTAAGGCCAACAATCAGGAATTGATTGCCATTGGAAAGATAGTTCGTTACCTACAGGCTTAGTATTGGCTATCTTGTGATAATTCCACTGGGCTCTGGGGCCTAGAGGCTGACCTTAGTTGTCTGATGCCTGACCCTGGGGTGGTTAAGACACGTGGCTGGGGGTATGGGTTCTGGATCGTTAGGTTTGCATTTAAAAGCATACTGGTGAGCAAATTGTTTACTCTCTTTAAGAATTGGGTGGCCCCTCCAGTGTTGGCAAGGCTCCAGATGTCAAAGCACCAAAATACAAAAAATTAAAGACATGGTTAATAGAACGTCCACAAAAAAATCTTCATCTCAGTCTGTCTCCCTGGGACCCAAACCAAATTCTATCTCACCATCCACAGTGCATAGTGTTTTAGACTCATAATCCTCCAGATGTTGTACTGGTAAATCTTTAACAGCTGATTTTCCAAAAGAAAAAAATACCTGATCTATAGCATTTGCCAGTTTCCATGGTGTCATGCCCGCATCATGACTGATTTCAAGCTATCAATATGATGTCACTGAAAGTGAAGTTGGGAAGAATGCACACGCATCAGCACATCACTGCCTCCTCCTTAGGGAGAATAAATGGAATCAAACTGGCAATAATCATCTATACTCCAATACTCTTGTAAATACTTCCTCGGGATATTTAGAACATTGCATAGTTTCCTTAAGTATTTTTAGAGACTCTATGTAGTGAATTAGACCTGCTTAAGAGCTAGTTGGCTCTTGCAGGATGATGTCAGCTAGATGGCAGAATAGTAAGAAGCTTTGGACTCCCTTTCACCCATAAACATACTGATTCAACAACAATTCAGAGAAAAATTCCCTTGGTGAGACATCCAGAAGCTAGTTGAGAGGCTCCTGCACTTTGGGCAGGTGTGAAACCAGACACATTGAAACCAGTAGGGAAATTCAAGACACCTTCTTGCCAGAATCCCCACCTCTGGTATAGTGCCGTACGATCAGAAGGAAACACTGCTGCTCCTAGCTTCTCACTGGAGAAGGAAAGAGTTAGACTGCAGTCCATTGCTCCAACTTTTCCAGGAGCTCCCCAAAGGACTAGCTTCTGTTTTGCTGGTCATGTGACACTTCTGGGACCTGAGGTCCTCTAGACACCAGAAGGAAACCAAGATGGTGGTTTGGGCTGGCACTCTGCATAACCCCTCTTCCTGGCTTAACACAAAGTGAAGGCATGAAAAACTCCAGCTCTCAGCTTCTCCCTGGGCAGGGAGAGAGAGTTGGGCCACATGGCAAATGCACCAACTTGTAGAAGAGCTGCTCAAGGACTGGCTTTTGTCTTGTGTGTCTCAGTGTGCTAACAGAACCCAGCATATTCTAGCCACCTGAGGATTAGTAAGAACAAAGACAGTGGTTTGATCTAGTATGTAGCTCATCACTGCAGCCCTTCTCCTGGTTTAGCACAGAGAAAATACGTGAAAGGCCTCAGTTCCCAGCTTCTCCCTGGAGAGGTAAAGAATTGGAGAGAGGGCTTCCCTGGGGGCGCAGTGGTTGAGAGTCCGCCTGCCGATGCAGGGGACGCGGGTTCGTGCCCCGGTCCGGGAGGATCCCACGTGCCGCGGAGCGGCTGGGCCCGTGAGCCATGGCCGCTGAGCCTGCGCGTCCGGAGCCTGTGCTCCGCAACGGGAGAGGCCACAGCAGTGAGAGGCCCGCGTACCGCAAAAAACAACAACAAAAAGAATTGGAGAGAACATCCAAGGGTCCAACTTTCCTGGGGGCTGCCTGAAGAACCATCTTTGGTCTCACTTGTTTCAGATCTCTTGTTACAGGATCTCTCATACTCTAAATGCCTGGAGGCTATTAAGAATGAAGAGGCGTCAGCAAGGCCATGCTCGCCCTGAAACACGTAGGAGAATCCTTCCGTGCCCTTCCTACCTTTGGATGGTTTTCTGGCCGTCTTTGACAATCCTTGGCTTATAGATGCGCCACTCCAATCCTCTGTATCGCATGGTGTTCTCCCTGTATGTCTTCACATTGTCTTCCCTCTGTGCATACTTGTCTCTGTGTCCAGATTTCTCCTCTTTACAAAGATGTCAGTCATATTGGATTAGGGCCCACCTCATTTTAATTATTACCTCTGTAAAGGTCTTATTTCCAAATAAGGTCACAGTCTGAATTACTGAGGGTTAGGACTTCAAAGTGTCTATTCTGGGGGGACAAAATTTTACCTATAACAATCACAATAAAAACTAATTATGTGAAATACTTATAACAAACAAGAAATATAAAAGAACCTAAACCAAGGTACATTTTAATCAAATTGCTTGAAACTAGTGAAGAAAGAAAATCTTCAAATCAGCCAATGCAAATAGACATGGTATATACAGGGGAACAAAGACAGGTTCTTTCATGTTTCTCATGCTTGGGGTTTGTTGAGCTTTTCGAATCTGTGGGTGTATACTTGTCATGAACTTTACAAGATTTTCAGCCAATTTTTTAAAATATATGTATATTTTCCCCTTTCTTCTCTGGGGAGAGTAATTCTTCATTATAGATGAAGCCACATCAAGTTGTCTCACTGCTCACTGATGCTTTCATTTTTTTCCCAGTACTTTTTCTCTATTTTATTTTGAATAATTTCTATTGCTACACCTTCAAGCTCACTAATCTTTTTTTTTTTTTTTTTACAATTTTGTATCTAATTTAACTTTTTTTAAACTTAATGAAAAGTATAACAGGATCAAAACATTTAAATTAAGTACACTAACTAATCATTCCGGTAATTCATTTAGTCATATCAAATATAGGATATGAAAAATAAATTCAGAAGTACAATTACTTTAGAATGCACTCCTTCCACTTTTGTCAAAGTTTATACTTATGTACCTAATCTATAGTGGAAGCAGAGTTTCTCTCTAAAAAACATTATCTCCTTAAACTCGCAAGGTGCATATTAGAGCCACGAGTAGTTTCTTTCATGTAAAATTGTAGTACAGGCCTTTCAAATTTGACATTTCACTGCTATGATACCACAACTAACATATATAATCACTGTATAGTGCCTTGGCATTCCATTAACAACCATTATTTTCTTTAATGTAGAATGATTAATATATACTCTACAAGGGGCCTTGAGGTTAGTAATTCTGTAGGGTATAACGTGACATAATTTTCAAACTCTATAGTGACACAAACAACTTTGTTAAGGCCATATTTTATTTGCTGGTTAATGGAGAAAAGGGAGTGTAATTTCATTTTCTTAAAAGTCTGCATTCCAAAAAATCATGAAAAGTTGGAAAGATTGTTAAATCATTAAAACTTTAAATATATCTTACACAATCTTTTTTTTCTTGCGGTACGCAGGCCTCTCACTGTTGTGGCCTCTCCCGTTGCGGAGCGCAGGCTCACCAGCCATGGCTACGGGCCCAGCCGCTCCGCGGCATGTGGGATCTTCCTGGACTGGGGCATGAACCCGTGTCCCCTGCATCGGCAGGCGGACTCTCAACCACTGCGCCACCAGGGAAGCCCTACACAATCTTGTTTATACAAAACTATAAGTTAAATATAAACATGAAGCAATCATGATAATTTTATGCAAATCTATTTTATGATCTTCAGTTATATATAAAATTTCTCAGTTCTGTTACTCGTGAAAAGATCAATACCAGGCTGAATTACTATCTACTGGCAAAAGGCCCAAAAAGCTTATTTTAGCATTAATCTTTTGCATGATTAAATGTATTTCCTACTTTGAGATCACCTAAACATTGGGGAAAAAAAAATGAAAGGGCAGTATATTCATAAACCAGCAAATAATTTCATTGAAATGTACCATAAAACACAAAGAACCACCATATGCCTGTATGAAAAACATGGTGCATTACATATTCACACAGAGATCTATGCATGCATGCATATGTATACAGAGATATGCATGCATGTATATACTCACACACACACATCCAGTCATAAAACAAAGCCTATTGAGATTCTGCCATATCCAGCTGGAGACGTTCCATATCCAGTTTTGCATTTTTTCGTACTACATCAAATAAATAGCTTTTTGTCATCATCCCATTCTTTTTTTTTTTTTGCGGTACGCGGGCCTCTCACTGTTGTGGCCTCTCCCATTGCGGAGCACAGGTTCCGGACGCGCAGGCTCAGCGGCCATGGCTCACGGGCCCAGCCGCTCTGCGGCATGTGGGATCTTCCCGGACCGGCGCACGAACCCGTGTCCCCTGCATAGGCAGGCGGACTCTCAACCACTGCGCCACCAGGGAAGCCCTGTCATCCCATTCTTGAACACTGTCTGGAGAAAATCATGACCTTATTCTTCAAAGTATTTTTCAAATGCAACAAAATTCCCTGCTGGTATCCTATGTAAAGGTAATCAGCCCTACCTGGGCCTTTTGTTGGGATCAGCAACAAAGTCCTTAAAGACATTAATCCCAAGGCCAGTAATTACCACATGACTATACTTGACGGAAACGTTCAAGAGATGCCTTGTTAATTGCTGTAGCAAAGCTTCCACCAGAACCAAAAGAAACATTTTCAACGCTCCATTTTTGTTTTTTCTCTTCACACCTTCCACAGTCTCTTTAAAGGTGTTACATCTGCAACATCCCCTTGACTAACTCTAGGGTAAGGGGGCAGCAACTTGCAGCTCATTGAGTTCTCAGTAGCAGGGAAATTCGTACCTAAAATATCATAGTCTTTAATACAGTATTAAGAAGATTTCAAGAAACAGCTATGATTATTAGTGGTGCCTCTGCACACTTTGGAAACATTAAATGTCTTAGATCCTTACCCTGTATTATCTCTCACACATTATAAATGTTATAGTTATTGCAGACTACAAATCCAGGCGCTGATAAAAAACTGTTTCTTTATGTTCAAAAACATCTTTTTTATGGTCTTCACCTCAAGCTGTTATGGTACTGTGTTCTGCCACTAGAACAGAATAGACTAGAACAGGATCTTTTGTTCCATAGCATTTTGTTTTTAAACATCTTTATTGGAGAATAATTACTTTACAATGCTGTGTTAGTTTCTGCTTTATAACAAAGTGAATCAGATATACATATACATATATCCCCATATCTCCTCCCTCTTGCCTCTCCCTCCCACCCTCCATATCCCATCCCTCTAGGTGGACACAAAGCAATGAGCTGAGCTCCCTGTGCTGTGCAGCTGCTTCCCATTAGCTGACTATTTTACATTTGGTGGTGTATATATGTCCATGCCACTCTCTCACTTCATCCCAGCTTACCCTTCCCCCTCCCCATGTCTTCAAGTCCATTCTCTACGTCTGTGTCCTTATTCCTGTCCTGCCCCTAGGTTCTTCAGAACCTTTTTTTTTAGATTCAATATATATGTGTTAGCATACGGTTTCGTTTTTTTTTTCTTTCTGACTTAACTTCACTCTGTATGACAGTCTCTAGGTCCATTCACCTCAAAACAAATAACTCAATTTCATTTCTTTTTATGGCTGAGTAATATTCCATTGTACATACATGCCACATCTTCTTTACCCATTCATATGTCAGTGGACACTTAGGTTGCTTCCATGTCCTGGCTATTGTAAATAGAGCTGCAATGAACATTGTGGTACATGACTCTTTTTGAATTATGGTTTTCTCAGAGTATATGCCTAGTAGTGGGATTGCTGGGTCATATGGTAGTTCTATTTTTAGTTTTTAAAGGAATCTCCATACTGTTCTCCATAGTGGCTGTATCAATTTACATTCCCACCAACAGTGCAAGAGTGTTCCCTTTTCTCCACACCCTCTCCAGCATTTATTGTTTGTATATTTTTTGATGATGGCCATTCTGACCGGTGTGAGATGATACCTTATTGTAGTTTTGATTTGCATTTCTCTAATGATTAGTGATGTTGAGCATTCTTTTATGTGTTTGTTGGCAATCTGTATATCTTCTTTGGAGAAATGTCTATTTAGGTCATCTGCCCATTTTTGGATTGGGTTGTTTGTTTTTTTGTTATTGAGCTGCATAAGCTGCTTATAAATTTGGAGATTAATCCTTTGTCAGTTGCTTCATTTGCAAATATTTTCTCCCATTATGAGGGTTGTCTTTTCGTCTTGTTTATGGTTTCCTTTGCGGTGCAGAAGCTTTGAAGTTTCATGAGGTCCCATTTGTTTATTTTTGTTTTTATTTCCATTTCTCTTGGAGGTGGGTCAAAAAGGATCTTGCTGTGATTTATGTCATAGAGCGTTCTCCCTATGTTTTCCTCTAAGAGTTTGATAGTGTTTCGCCTTACGTTTAGGTCTTTAATCCATTTTGAGTTTATTTTTGTTTATGGTGTTAGGGAGTGTTCTAATTTCATAGTTTTACATGTACCTGTCCAGTTTTCCCAGCACCACTTATTGAAGAGGCTGTCTTTTCTCCACTGTATATTCTTGCCTCCTTTATCAAAGATAAGGTGACCATATGTGCGTGAGTTTATCTCTGGGCTTTCTACCCTTATCCACTGATCAATATTTCTGTTTCTGTGCCAGTATAATACTGTCCTGATTACTGTAGCTTTGTAGTATAGTCTGAAGTCAGGGAGCCTGATTCCTATAGCTCCATTTTTCTTTCTCAAGTTTGCTTTCGCTATTCAGGGTCTTTTGTGTTTCCATACAAATTGTGAAATTTTTTGTTCTATTTCTGTGAAAAATGCCAGTGGTTGTTTGATAGGGATCGCATTGAATCTGTAGATCGCTTTGGGTAGTAGAGTCATTTTCACAATGTTGATTCTTCCAATCCAAGAACATGGTATATCTTTCCATCTATTTGTATCATCTTTAATTTCTTTAATCAGTGTCTTATAATTTTCTGCATACAGGTCTTTTGTCTCCTTAGGTAGGTTTATTCCTCGGTTTTATTCTTTTTGTTACAATGGTAACTGGGAATGTTTTCTTAATTTCACTTTCAGATTTTTCATCATTAGTGTATAGGAATGAAAGAGATTTCTGTGCATTAATTTTGTATCCTGCTACTTTACCACATTCATTGATTAGCTCTAGTAGTTTTCTGTTAGCATCTTTAGGATTCTCTATGTAGAGTATCATGTCATCTGCAAACAGTGACAGCTTATCTTCTTCTTTTCTGATTTGGATTCCTTTTATTTCTTTTTCTTCTCTGATTGCTGTGGCTAAAACTTCCAAAACTATGTTGAATACTAGTGGTGAGAGTTGGCAACCTTGCCTTGTTCCTTATCTTAGTGAAAATGGTTACACTTTTTCACCATTGAGGATGATAATGGCTGTGGGTTTGTCATATATTTCCTTTATTATGTTGAGGTAAGTTCCCTCTATGTCTACTTCTGCAGGGTTTTTATCATAAATGGGTGTTGAATTTTGTCGAAAGCTTTCTCTGCATCTATTGAGATGATCATAGGTTTTTCTCCTTTAATTTGTTAATATGGTGTATCATGTTGATTAGTTTGCATATATTGAAGAATCCTTGCATTCCTGGAATAAACCCCACTTGATCATGGTGAATGATCCTTTAATGTGTTGTTGGATTCTGTTTGCTAGTATTTTCTTGAGGATTTTTGCATCTATGTTCATCAGTGATATTGGTCTGTAGTTTGCTTTCTTTGTGACATCTTTGTTTGGTTTTGGTATCAAGGTGATGGTGGCCTTGTAGAATGAGTTTGGGAGTGTTCCTCCCTCTGCTATATTTTGGAAGAGTTTAAGAAGGATAGGTGTTAACTCTTCTCTAAGTGTTTGATAGAATTCGCCTGTGAAGCCATCCGGCCCTGGGCTTTTGTTTGTTGGAAGACTTTTAATCACAGTTTCAATTTCAGTGCTTGTGATTGGTCTTTTCATATTTTCTGTTTCTTCCTGGTTCAGTCTCGGAAGATTGTGCATTTCTAAGAATTTGTCCCTTTCGTCCAGGTTGTCCATTTTATTGGCATAGAGTTGCTTATAGTAATCTCTCATGGTCCTTTGTATTTCTGCAGTGTCAGTTATTACTTCTCCTTTTTCATTTCTAATTCTGTTGATTTGGGTCTTCTCCCTTTTTTTCCTCATGAGTCTGGCTAATGGTTTATCAATTTTGTTTATCTTCTCAAAGAACCAGCTTTTAGTTTTATTGATATTTGCTATCATTTCCTTCCTTTCTTTTTCATTTGTTTGTGATCTGATCTTTATGATTTCTTTCCTTCTGTTAATTTTGGTTTTTTTTTAATTCTTCTTTCTCTAATTACTTTAGGTGCAAAGTTACATTGTTTATGTGAGATGTTTCCTGTTTCTTCAGGTAGGATTTATTGCTATAAACTTCCCTCTTAGAACTGCTTGCTGTATCCCATAGGGTTTTGGGTCGTTGTGTCTCCATTGTCATTTGTTTCTAGGTATTTTTGATTTCCTCTTTGATTTCTTCAGTGATCACTTGGTTATTAAGTAATGTATTGTTTAGCCTCCATGTGTTTGTATTTTTTACAGATCTTTTCCTGTAATTGATATCTATTCTCATAGCTTTGTGGTCGGAAAAGATACTTGATACGATTTCAGTTTTCTTAAATTTACCAAGGCTTGATTTGTGACCCAAGATATGATCTATCCTGGAGAATGTTCCATGAGCACTTGAGAAAAATGTGTATTCTGTTCTTTTTGGATGGAATGTCCTATAAATATCAATGAAGTCCATCTTGTTTAATGTATCATTTAAAGCTTGTGTTTCCTTATTTAGTTTCATTTCGGATGATCTGTCCATTGGTG
Source organism: Leucopleurus acutus (assembly GCF_964270905.1). Classification (NCBI taxonomy): domain Eukaryota; kingdom Metazoa; phylum Chordata; class Mammalia; order Artiodactyla; family Delphinidae; genus Leucopleurus; species Leucopleurus acutus. Next base: position 54,868,604 of record NC_139145.1, on the reverse strand, counting down.
AAGGTGAGGTGTTAAAGTCCCCTACTACGTTTGTGTTACTGTCGATTCCCCTTTTATGGCTGTTAGTATTTGCCTTACGTATTGAGGTGCTCCTATGTTGGGTGCATAAATATTTACAATTGTTATATCTTCTTTTTGGATTGATCCCATGATCATTATGTAATATCTTTCTTTATCTCTTGTAATAGTCTTTTTTTAAAGTCTATTTTGTCTGATATGAGGATTGCTACACCAGCTTACTTTTGATTCCCATTTGCATGGAATATCTTTTTGCATCCCCTCACTTTCACTCTGTATGTGTCCCTAGGTCTGAAGTCAGTCTCTTGTAGACAGCATATATATGGGTCTTATTTTTATATCCATTCAGCCAGTCTGTGTCTTTTGGTGGGAGCATTTAAACCATTTACATTTAAGATAATTATCGATATGTATGTTCCTATTCCCATTTTGTTAATTGTTTGGGGTTTGTCATTGTATGTCTTTTCCTTCTCTTGTGTTTCTTGCCTACAGAAGTTCCTTTAGCATTTGTTGTAAAGCGGGTTTGGTGGTGCTGAACTCTCTCAGCTTTTGCTTGTCTGTAAAGGTTTTAATTTCTCCATCAAATCTGAATGAGATCCTTGCTGGGTAGAGTAATCTTGGTTGCAGGTTTTTCTCCTTCGTCACTTTAAATATGTCCTGCCAGTCCCTTCTGGCTTGCAGAGTTTCTGCTGTCAGATTAGCTGTTAACTTTATGGGAATTCCCTTGTGTGTTATTTGTTGTTTTTCCCTTGCTGCTTTTAATATGTTTTCTTTGAATTTAATTTTTGATAGTTCAATTAATATGTGTCTTGGCATGTTTCTCCTTGGATTTATCCTGTATAGGACTCTCTGTGCTTCCTGTACTTGATTGACTATTTCGTTTCCCATATTAGGGAAGTTTTCAACTATAATGTCTTCAAATATTTTCTCAGTCCCTTTCTTTTTCTCCTCTTCTTCTGAGATCACTATAATTCAAATATCGGTGCATTTAATGTTGTCCCAGAGGGTCTGAGACTGTCCTCCGTTCTTTTCTTTCGTTTTTCTTTATTCTGCTCTGCAGTAGTTATTTCCACTATTTTATCTTCCCGGTCACTTATCCGTTCTTCTGCCTTAGTTATTCTGTTATTGATCCCTTCTAGAGTATTTTTGTTTTCATTTGTTGTGTTGTTCATTGTTGCTTGTTTCCTCTTTAGTTCTTCTAGGTCCTTGTTAAATGTTTCTTGCGTTTTCTGTATTCTGTTTCCAAGATTTTGGATTTTCTTTTCTCTCATTATTCTGAATTCTTTTTCAGGTAGACTGCCTATTTCCTCTTCATTTGTTAGGTCTGGTGGGTTTTTACCTTGATCCTTCATCTGTTGTGTGTTTTTCCGTCTTCTCATTTTGCTTATCTTACTGTGTTTGGGGTCTCCTTTTTGCATGCTGCAGGTTCATAGTTCCCGTTGTTTTTGGTGTCTGTAACCAGTGGCTAAGGTTGGTTCACTGGGTTGTGTAGGCTTCCTGGTGAATGGGACTAGTGCCTGTGTTCTGGTGGATGAGGCTGGATCATGTCTTTCTGGTGGGCTGGTTCACGTCTGGTGGTGTGTCTTGGGGTGTCTGTGGCCTTATTATGATTTTAGGCAGCCTCTCTCCTAATGGGTTGGGTTGTGTTCCTGTCTTGCTAGTTGTTTGGCATAGGGTGTCCAGCACTGTAGCTTGCTGGTCGTTGAGTGAAGCAGGGTCTTGGTGTTGTGTGGTGATCTCCGGGAGGTTTTCACCGTTTGATATTACGTTGAGCTTGGAGGTCTCTTGTCGAACAGTGTCCTGATGTTGGCTCTCCCACCTCAGAGGCACAGCACTGGCTCCTGGCTGGAGCACCAGGAGCCTTTCATGTGCACAGCTCAGAATAAAAGGGAGAAAAAATAGAAGGAAAGAAAGAAAGAGGATAAAATAAAATAAAGTTACTAAAATAAAAAATAATTATTAAGAAAAAAAAATTTTTTTGAGTAAAAAAAAAGACATGGACGGACAGAACCCTAGGACAAATGGTGAATGCAAAGCTATACAGACAGAATCTCTCACAGAAGCATACACATACACACTCACGAAAAGAGGAAAAGGGGAAAAAGTAATATGTCTTTCTCCCAAAGTCCATCTCCTCTATTTGGGATGATTCATTGTCTATTCAGGTATTCCACAGATGCAGGGTACATCAAGTTGATTGTGGAGATTTAATCTGCTGCTCCTGAGGCTGCTGGGAGGGATTTCCCTTTCTCTTCTTTGTTCGCATAGCTCCTGGGGTTCAGCTTTGGATTTGGCCCCGCCTCTGCATGTAGGTCACCCTCTGGGGTCTGTTCTTTGCTCAGACAGGAGGGGGTTAAAGGAGCAGCTCCTTAGGGGGCTCTGCCTCACTCAGGCCGTGGGGAGGGAGGAGTACAGATGTGGGGCGAGAGTGTGGCGGCAGAGGCCCGCATGACGTTGCAGCAGCCTGAGGCGCTCTGTGCGTTTTCCCTGGGAAGTTGTCCCTGGATCATGGGACCCTGGCAGTGGTGGGCTGCACAGGCTCCTGGGAGGGGAGGTGTGGATAGTGACCTGTGTTTGCACACATGCTTCTTGGTGGCTGCAGGAGCAGCCTTAGCGTCTCATGCCCGTCTCTGGGGTCTGCGCTGATAGCCGCAGCTTGCACCCATCTCTGGAGCTCCTTTAAGCGGCGGTCTTAATCCCTTCTCCTTGTGCACCAGGAAACAAAGAGGGAACAAAAAGTCTCTTGCCTCTTCGTCGGGTCCAGACCTTTTCCCAGACTCCCTCCCGGCTAGCCGTGGCGCACTAAACCCTTCAGGCTGTGTTCACGCCACCAACCCCAGTCCTCTCCCTGTGATCTGACCTCTGAAGCCTGAGCCTCAGTTCCCAGCCCCCACCCACCCCGGAGGGTTAGCAGACAAACCTCTCGAGCTGGTGAGTGCTGGTCGGCAGCGATCCTCTGTGCGGGAATCTCTCTGCTTTGACCTCTGCACCCCTGTTGCTGCGCTCTCCTCTGTGGCTCCGAAGCTTCCCCCTTTTGCCACCTGCCGTCTCTGCCCATGAAGGGGCTTCCTAGTGTGTGGAAACCTTTCCTCCTTCACAGCTCCCTCCCACTGGTGCAGGTCCCGTCCCTATTCTTTTGTCTCTATTTATTGTTTTTTCTTTTGCCCTACCCAGGTACGTTGGGAGTTTCTTGCCTTTTGGGAGGTCTGAGGTCTTCTGCCAGTGTTCAGTAGGTGTTCTGTAGGAGTTGTTCCACGTGTAGATGTATTTCTGATGTATCTGTGGGGAGGATGGTGATCTCCGCGTCTTACTCTTCTGCCATCTTCCTGAACCTCAGCTTTTCCAGTTGTTTTTGGTGTCTGCCCCCAGTGGCTAAGTCTGGCTCAGTGGGTTGTGTTGGCTTCCTGGTGGAGGGGACTAGTGCCTGTGTTCTGGTCAATGAGGGTGGATCTTGGGCTTGTGGTGGGCAGGTCTGCGTCCGGTGGTGTGTTTTGGGGTGTCTGTGGCCTTATTATGATTTTGGGCAGCCTCTCTGCTAGTGGGTGGGGTTGTGCTCCTGTCTTGCTAGTTGTTTGACCCACGGTGTCCAGCCCTGTAGCTTGCTGCTTATTGAGTGGAGCTGGGTCTTTTCCCTGAGATGGAGATCTTGGGAGAGCTTTTGCCGTTTGATACTACATGGGGCCAGGAAGTCTCTGGTGGAGCAATGTCCTGAACTCAGCTCTCCCACCTCAGAGGCTCAGGCCTGACACCTGGCTGGTGCACCAAGACCTTGTCAGCCACACAGCTGAGAATGAAAGGGAAAAAAAAAGAAAGAAAGAAAAAAGAAGAAAACTAAAATGAAATAAAATAAAAGTTATTAAAATTAAGAATATTAAAAATAAAAAAATTAAAAAGTAATAGAAAAAAAGGAAAGAAAGAAGAGAGCAACCAATCCAAAAAACAAATTCACCAGTGAAACAAGCACTAAAAACTATACAAAAAAAAAAAAAGAAAGAAAAGATGGACAGACAGAACCCTAGGTAATTGGTAAAAGCAAAGGTATACAGACAAAATCACACAAAGAAGCATACACATACACACACAAAAGGTGAAAAATGAAAGAAAAAGATATATAGATATATTTAAAAAAAGAAAGAGAGCAACAAAATCAATAAATGTACCAGTGATAATAAGCTCTAAATACTAAACTAAGATAAACATAAAAGCAGAAACAAATTAGATGGAGAAAGCAAACCCCAAGTCTACAGTTGCTCAGAAGTCCACCGCCTCAATTTTGGGACGATTCCTTGTCTATTCGGTTATTCTAGAGATGCAGGGTACATCAGGTTGGTTGTGGAGATTTAATCTGCTGCTCCTGAGGCTGCTGGGAGAGATTTCCCTTTCTCTTCTCTTTGTTCGCACAGCTCCTGGGGTTCAGCTTTGCATTTGGCCCCGCCTCTGCATGTAGGTCACCCTCTGGGGTCTCTTCTTTGTCCAGACAGGAGGGAGTTAAAGGAGCAGCTCCTTAGGGGGCTCTGGCTCACTCAGGCTTGGGGAAGGAGGGATACAGAATGCAGGGTGAGCCTGCAGTGGCAGAGGCCGACGTGATATTGCAACAGCCTGAGGCGTGCCTTGTGTTCTCCCAGGGAAGTTGTCCATGGATCACGGGACCCTGGCAGTGGTGGGCTGCACAGGCTCCCCGGTCGGGAGGTGTTGATAGAGACCTGTGCTCGCACACAGGCTTCTTGGTGGCTGCAGCAGCAGCCTTAGCTGTTCATGCCCGTCTCTGGTGTCTGTGCTGATAGCCGCGGCTCACACCCGTTTCTGGAGCTCATTTAGGGGGTCCTCTGAATCCCCTCTCCTCTAGCACTCCGGAACAATATTCTCTTGTCTCTTAGGCAGTTCCAGACTTTTTCCTGGACTCCCTCCTGGCTATCCGTGGCACACTAGCCCCCTTCAGACTGTGCTCATGCAGCCAACCCCAGACCTTTCCCTGGAATCCGACCTCTGAAACCTGAACCTCAGCTCCCAGCCCCCGCCCGCCCTGGCGGGTGAGCAGACAAGCCCCTTGGGCTGGTGAGTGCTGGTTGGCACTGATTCTCTTTGTGAGAATCTCTCCGCTTTGCCCTCCGCACCCCTGTTGCTGCGCTTTCCTCCGTGCCTCTGAAGCTTCCCCTCCCCACCCAGCCCCATCTCTGCCAGTGAAGGGGCTTCCTAGTGTGTGGAAACTTTTCCTCCTTCACAGCTCCCTCCCAGAGATGCAGGTCCCATCCCTATTCTTTTGTCTCTGTGTTTCCTTTTGCCCTACCCAGGTATGTGGGGAGTTTGTTTCTTTTTTGGGAAATCTGAGGTCTTCTGCCAGCATTCAGTAGGTGTTCTGTAGGAGTTGTTCCCCATGTAGATGTAATTTTGATATATTTGTGGGGAAGATAGTGATCTCCACGTCTTACTCCTGTGCCATCTTGAAGGTCCCCCCTCCATAGTATTTGTAATTAAACCAATCCCTGCTACTCTATCTTTTCCTTTGAAATTAACCAAGTGCGCAGAGGCTCCAATGCCAGCAGTCTCTTAAAAAGAGACTCCTCTGTAGCCAAAGTCATGTAACTTACATACAGGACCATCTAGGTTATTGGAAATTTCTAATAAATATTTGGCCAATATTTTCTTCTGCTCTCTAGCATTTGTGACCACTGTTATTGGATATTAGGACTGAACAAGAATAGTCTCAATCCAGTTTGTTAGCAAGTAACACTGTGAATCTGAGTTTTCTACTGTGAAGAGAAACTTTCTCTGAGAATGACAGAGCCTGCAGGAGCAGCTTTTATTTCTATTGGAAGATGTCCATCATATTTCTCAAGAACGTAGTTCTATCCCTTTTCATGAAAGACATCATCTGGAAAGTTCATTAATCTTTTATTCTGCAATGTCTATTCTGCTGTTCATCCTATCTAGTGAATTTTTTATTTAAGCTCTTGTAATTTTCATCTTTATAAGTTTGATTTGGGTCTTTTTTTTTTTATCTTCCATGCTTCTACTTAGCACATCCAGTCTTTCTTCCAGTGTGCTAACTCTATGGAGTATCTGGAGTGCTGGCAACGTTCTATTTCTTAACCTGGCTGGGGGATACTTGGTGTTTGCAGTACATTATTTGGTAAATTTTACATTGATGTTTTTCATACTTTTATCCATGTATATGATATTTCAAAATGAAAATTAGATGGTCCAAGGAATCATATTAGCTCCACAGACATTCAAAATCCAGCCGGTTACCACAAACTTCACCACTACTACCCTGATCCGTGCCTCCATCATTCATAAACTTGTTAATAGCAAAACCCAACCCACCAGACTTCCTTCTTCTGCTCTTGTCTGCTATAGTCTACTTTCAGCTCAATGGCTAATGTCTTTCTTTTAAAATACAAGTTCAGTGATGTCATCCTCTGCTCAAATCCCAATGGCTTCCTATCTCAATCAGAGTCAAAGTCAAACTTTTTATGGTTTACAAAGGCTTAGATGATCGGGCATCCTCTTACCTCTCTGACTCCTTTCTTTACATTTGTTTCCTCTATGTTAGCCATCCATTCTTCTAACTTACTGGGCATTCACCTGCTTCAGAAATAACTGCACTTAAAATTTTCTCTGCCTACAGCGCTCTTTGCACTGATACCCCCATGGCTCACTTCTTTATCTTCATCAAATCTACATTCAGATTGTATCTTCTCGGTTGGACTTTCCTGACCTTATTTAAGTCAATCACATTTCACTAGTACCTCTGTTCCCTTCTCCCTTCCTTTCTTTCTTTCTCTCTTTCTTTCATTTTCTCTCTCTCTTTTTTTCTTTCATAGTATTCATCACCGTCTATCATACTTCATATTTATTTAATCTTTGTCTTCCTCAGACTAAACATGAACTCTGCAAGAGAAATAATTTTTAACAGTTTTTAAAAAAAATTCATTGCTTGAAGCTTCAGTGCCTCTATCAGTATCTCATACACATGAAGTATGTACTCAATAAATATTTATTGACTAAACACTCTTAAACCATTATTCTCTACTTTCGGGTAATTTTTCCTCCTTGAAATTAAAAAAAAAGCCTCCATTGTTTATTTCAGCAGTGCATACGTAATGTGCAATGATAGCTGTTTGTTGAATGAATGATTCTGTGCCTTGCTAGGGGCAGTGTAGTCCTGTTATCCTAATTGTTACAGGTGGGGTGTAGGAGTATGCACTCTGACAGTCTCCTGGCTCTTTCTCTGATTGCATTCAACATACATCAATATTCATTAACTGTTTATTTTGGGACCTAAATATCAAACACCGATCTAGTAAACATGTTTGTATGGAAAACACTGGACAAGCCATTGCAGATTAAAATAAAGACCACGTTTTCTTCCAGGCTCCCAAAATATGCATGCAAAATGAAATGTGTCCCTGCATTCTACGGTGTGCTGCTAAACGTGCATTTGCATATGCAGAAGCCAGATTCTGGCAGCAGATCAGTTAATTGCCAATACAAAGCAGCCACTGAGGACATATTTACTTCTCTTTTAAAGGCCAGTACATTTGTGTGAGCCACAAATGACATGCATGCTGTTGGATTTGCAGGAATGGTTTTGGAGGTTGGAAATGATTACCTCTTAGCTCAAAGAGATTAGGGAGCTGTTGCTGTCAGTTCTAAAAGTCCCTGCTTTCTCAAATAGAAAATATCACTTGTTTTCCATGAAAATATGCTGCTGGTCAGAAGAAATCTACTTCTGTGCCTCAACCCTGGCATGTTTGGAATGGCAGCCCTCACTCACCCATCTTTAATTAAACCTAGAAGAGTGTTGAGGGCCAGGGAAGGACCCACATGCTCTTGCCTGGCTGTGGTGCTGGCCAGTCTTGACTCTACTCCAGAGAGTGAAAGTCTCTCTGAAATACAGTGGCCGGCCCTGCAAACAGGACTTATGAGTAGACTGATCAATGCAGAGCCTAACAGAACTAATATTTCCCATATTGTGGGGGTCTGTTTAAAGTATTTGCAAAATGTTATAGTAGGCATCTGATCTAATATCACCGCTTTACAGATGGGATAATACAGGCCCAGAAAGGTGAAGTAACTTGTCCAGAGTCACAGAACTTATTACTTGCAGGGTGGAATTAAGACCCAGGTCATCTGACTTCTGATACCACGGTCTTTCTACTGTATTATTCTCACAGTCATGAGCCTCCTGTTAGCCACACTTGATCTCAAATACTGGCATTTTTGAAAAGTCACGCTTGGAGCAAATAAAAAATGTAGATCTTTGGGACCTGCTTTCCAGAGATTCTAATTTGGAAAGTGAATAAAAGAGCAAAGAAATTGTGTTTTAGCACATACCAGGTAAATCTGATAGAGATAGCATCAGGCCACAACTTGAGAAATTCTGGTATCTATCAGGGATCATTAGGGAGAATGTGTAGTATATAGATTAGCATCATCACTGCAGAGCCAAAAGACCTGTATGTATAATCTCGGCTTTCCACTTACTAACAATGTACATTTGAATGAGTTCATTATTTAACCCTCTCTGAGTGTCAGTTATCCTACCTGTGAAATGGGAACTCACTGGGCTATTGTGAGAGTTATACACATATAATTGTGTGCATCTGTGTAGCACAGTGTGTCTGGTACATAGTAAGTGCTTAATAAATGTTGGCTGTGGTTATTAATAAAGTGCTGGTCATATACTTTATGCTTTTAAATAGTGCTTAAGCAGTGCATGGTATTATTGGTATTTTGAGAGAGCAACTAAGTCATTTCCCAATTTCATATATACATACATATATATATACACACACACATACGTACAAAAATATAATATGTATATGTAAATATATACATGCTATATGTAAAATACTGTGCATAAAACTATATTTTTTCTTTGGCTATACCCTAGTCTCCTTATTGCTTCTTTCTCAGTCCCACCAAATCTATAATAGAGAATGCCTGTCTGAGGGAACAGGTATGATATCAATGAGATTATTCATCTATTCTTTAAAATGTTATTTTCCCTTTCCTTCCAATGGACCTTAACTAAAATGGCCAATTGCATTCAACAAGCCTGGTGAGAACTCAAATTTCTGATGGAGAGGAAATATGTTTAAGTAATTTAGACCTTTCAGCATGCTTATTCCCACCTGGGCTAGAGGTCTTTCGGTCCAGTGAGCTTGTCAAGTGCAGTGAAAATATACTCAACCCAGGTTGTCATTTATATGTATCAACTTACAGGCTGCTGAAAAAGTCTACCAAGAGATAAAATAAATGAGTGCCTCAACTCATCCAAAATGGTGACTTGAGTGGTAGTTTGTCATCAATTGTCTAAAATAACTTGATTGCAAAGATTCTGAGGATAGATAGTGGAAATAAACTCAAGTGTGACGTGACAGCTATGTCAAGAAACGTGGAGATGGCTGTCAGAGAATTCCAAATGGCTTTTGGGCTACGTGAGTGCTTTAGAGAGCACAGATCGTCTAGGAACCTCACACTCTGTGACTGACTTTAAGCTGTTGTCATTAAAATGTATTGAGAGTGGCAAACAGTTAGCTTGGCTACAGTGATGCGTCCTATTATTGAAAATGGCCCTCAACATCACATTCTAGTTGGTGGTGATAGTGGTTGTGATTCCAATGTTAGTAGTGGTGTGGAGGGTCGCTGTTTTTTTTCTTCTAAAAATCTAGATAGTTAGCATAGCACACTGGATGAAAGTGGAAACTTAGAGTTGAATGAGACCAAGGTTTGAATCCAGTTTGGTACTTCCTAGCTGTGTGATGTTGGACAAGTTGTTTGGAATCTTTAAATTTCAGTTTTCTCATCTATCACACAAGAATAAATCACTGACCTTAAAGGGTTGCTTATATAATTACATTAATTTATATAAATATATGTGAACTATTTAATATGTAATCTAATTAGGTAAAGTACCTGAATCATAGAAGATCAATAAATGCTTTCTCTTTCATAGTAACATTAGTGGTAATAAAAGTATTAGAAGGAATAGGGTGTTTTTGAATGATGTAGCCTAATTCTAGTTTAATCTGCTGTCTAAACCTAACATTTAGGTTGTTTGAATGACATCCTACGCAAAAATGAATTTTCCCAATGGAAATGAATAAATGGTGAAAAACTCTAAGAAGAAGGAAGAGATTCAGAATAGTCCAAGTTATTTTAAACATATAATGAAGACAAACAGAATTAACATGCCAGAGCCTAGGCAATATAGGAATGGATCTTAGATCTGTATTTATTATTACACATTTAGGGTAGTAGGTGATAAAGCGTCCATCTGAATCTGATTAAAAACAAATAATAAACTGCAAACATTTTTATCCATTGTTAAAAGTGTTAAATGCCAAGACCTTGAGCAGAGTTCTAAGATTACTAAATTACATCAACTTCTCCTTAGATTGGTAAAATGTGAAAAGGCACAGGTTCCCACAGGTAGGGTAAGCCTTCGGGAGTGAACTCACCTTCCTCTTGGGGGTCCTATTGTCCTGTGATGCAGCCTCATTTGTACCCATAAAACTTAGGTTTCTGGAAGGAGCCAATGAGCTTATTTAAACTGAAATGTAAATGACTATTATTGCTTTGTAAATTCTCTTCTCAAGGAAATATTTTTGCAGGATTGCAGAGAAATAAATCCCTAGTTTTAGGATGCCACATATTAGCAAGTAGATGAGGGACAAAGGAATAGGTATCTCTTTGGTTACTGTAATCATATTTTTAAATTAGTTCTTTGCTATATCTATGGAAAAGTCACATTCATTGAGAAAAAATTGGAATATACAAAAAAGCCACAAAAATGAAAATGTATCACCTGTATATTTAACACTCAGACTTAAGAATTGTCTTATTAAGTATTCAGTGCATACAATTTCAAACTTTTTTAATAGTCATTTTCACATGCATGCACAGAAGTGGTATTCCATATATGTATTTACAAAATGTTCTTATATAGTGACTATTTCCATTTCATTATATTTTGACATCCTGATTTTAATAGCCGCAAGTTATTTCATCATATAGATGGGACCTTACCATTTTTAACCTGTGTTCTATGGTTCTAAGTTTTTGCTTCTCAGAGCCAAATAGAGATTAATATTCTTGTGGATTAAACGTTTCAGAGTTTCATGATTAATTTCTTAAAGTTCTAGAAATAAAATTGCTGGATCAAACTGTATGCAAATGTTGAGCTATAATGATATATTAATAAAGTTACAGAGAGTTATTATCAAATTTAAGGAGAATCAGCACTCTCCCCTACTCTCACTATCACTGGTATCATTATTAAAAGCAATGGAGTACATATACAGAATTGCAGCACATATTTCACTTAAATGTATGAACAACCCACCCCAATGATGGGATATCATTGCTTACTCTTTTGAAAAATTATTCTAGTCCCCTATTTTGTTTCCAGCTATGCCCATTTCATAGCTAGAGTTAACAGCTATGAACATCTGAAAGCTTGATAAGAGAACCATAAGAGCGTGGTGAAGTAAGCATGCTTATATATTTTCTCTCCACACTAACAAAGACATAATTTAACAATTTCTAAGGGCCAACGCAATGACACAACCCAGTGGGTTTCCTTTATAAAGGAAACAGCACATGCATGTATCTTTCTATTTTAACAGAGGCAATAAACACGTACAAATTATGTGATGGTGCTAGAATTGGAATGATTCAAAGATAGTGCCTGTACCAAATGTCAGTATGTACAAAAAAATCCAATCATTGTCATAATCAGATAAGGCCTCTTTCTCCCTATGGACAGTAGGTTGTTTTTAAAGATACAAAACAACCTGCTTTTTTTTTTTTTAAGCTATGAAAAGCAAGATCAATTCTTGCTTTCTTCTTATCTAAAATACTTAAGAAAAAAATTTTCCCCTTCTGTAATCTGAAGTGAAAAAACCAGACTGCAATTGCTTTTTTTTTTTTTTTTTATTTAATGAAAACACATATGATTAACAATTGCCCAAGGTTGTACTGTAACTTGGAGATGTGTGGTTTGTTTCAGAGGCCTCAATGTTTTCAAAAAGTGATTTGTCAGGAGAAATTGGATACAAACTCTAGTATCATTTCCTTATAAAAATAATAGGAACATTTAAAAAATCAAATAAATGTAGTTAATTAGCTCTCCATTCCAGGCCTTTGTCTCTCCCTACTTCGTACCCTTTTTTGTAGCAATCTCAACCACATGCAAAGCTCTAATCACCATTTATTTGCTAATGAACCTCAAATTTATGTCTCAGACTTCACTTTTTGAGCTCCCTATACATTCAATTGCCTTCTTGATTTCTCAGCTTGCAGCTCCCCAATGCCCATAAAACATGAGCAGTCTGAAATCCATAAACATCTCCCTCAAAATGGATCTTCTTCTAGCTACCCTAACTGAGTGAAGGCAAAAAGAAGTAGCCACGGTCGCCTCTAATCCTCCCATCAGCAAATCTTTTTTTTTTTTATTGTTCTACTTTTTTATTATATTTTCTGATTTTCTCATCATAATCATGTATATTGATTTTTTTTTACATCTTCATTGGAGTATAATTGCTTTACATTGGTGTGTTAGTTTCTGCTTTATAATAAAGTGCATCAGTTATACATATACATATGTTCCCATATCTCTTCCATCAGTAAATCTCATCCTCTTCTCTTCCTAAATATGTCTCACAGGTATCCTTTTCTACTTCCCTGACCCTTTTCTGGATTCAGCTGGCCTTCTCTCCCACCTATCTGAGCCTGCTCCCTACACGCCGTTGCACTCAGTCTCCTTGAGTCCAGATCTTCCTCCCCTGCCCCTGGTCTGAGCACTTTCCCACATGTTCTCCCAAAAAGAGTGAGAGTAGTCTTTTTACAACTCAAATATGATTATCTCACCTGCAGCTTATAACTCTTTAAGGGGTTCTCAGTGATCGTGATACTGAAAGATGTCTTGAAGAAGGCCTGCAAAGGTGTGGTGTTCTGCCTAGTTTACCAGCCTCATTTTGCACTACTGCCCCTCCCATTCCCTGTGCTAAAAGCGCACTTCCTTTGTTTCGGTTTCTCAGTTGCATTTCGTGTCGGCTGACAAAGGCCTTTGCACATGCTGTCCCCACCCCACAGCCTCCCCCCGACTTGGGACGTGCTTGTCTTCCTTTTCATCCTCTTTACTCATCATCACTCTTCATTGCTCACCTCAAGCATCATTTTCTTATGGACACTTTCTGTGACCCACCAGCCTAGGAAAGATTCCTTTAGTCTCTGCTCTCACAGAACTGAATTGCTTTGCTTCATATTCCTTAGTTCAATTTTATAATTATATCCCTCTTATTTGGAATTAATGTCTGGCTGATAAGCTCTATGAATAGGGACTATGTTAATTTACTAGGGGTACCACAAAATCAGTGGCTTAAACAACAGAAATGTACTGTCTCACCGTTCTGGAGGCTAGAAGTCTGAAATCCAGGTGTTGGCAGGGTTGGTTCCTTTTGAGGACTGTGAAGGAAGAATCTGTTCCAGGCCTTGCTCTTTGGCCTGTAGTCGGCCGTCTTCTCCGTGTCTCTTCACATCATCTTCCCTCTGTCCATATCTGTCTGTGTCCACATTTCTCCTCTTTATAGTATAGGGATACCTGTCATTTTGGGTTAAGGCTCATCCTTATGACCTCATCTTAACTAACTACATATGCAATGATGCTATTTCCAGATAAGGTCACATTCTGATGGACTGAGGATTAGGACTTCACCATATAAATTGGGGGGGGGAAGTAACTCAACCTATCACATGTACCATATCTGTTTTGTCCTCCAGTGTGTTTCCAGTCCTAAGCAGTATCAGAGCCATTAATAAATAAATAGACCAATGGTTGCTTCTTAGCATTCATGTAGCCAACATTACCAGGAGCAGCGACTAGCTCCTTAACATGGCTGGGTTATTCCTGTATTATTTATTCTCTTCCATATTCACCATAATGTTTTCTCCTTTTCCTAAAAAAAAAAGAGTAGGGATACATTAAAAGAGAATTTTTTAGTACAACAAAGTGTGACTGAGACCATTATCTGAACTCAAGGATGTGACTGTAACAGAGAGACTGTCCCTTTTGTGGAAACTCAATACATTTTGATGGAAGAGAAACAGGGAGGGGAAATGGCAGAAACAGAGAAGAAACACCATTCCCAAAGGCTTGAAGGATTTGAAAACACAATCTGGAATATGAATAGAGTAGAACTGTTGTTCTCCATGCCTGAGACATCAAATGTGGCATATTGCATTTTCCAAAGATAATTGCAATAGCTCCCATCCCAACACTCTTTGGCAGTGTGGTTTTGTCACTCCCCCACAAAAAAACAGAGTCTACCACTCTGCACCCTTGAATCTGAGCAGACTCTGGGACTCCTTTTAATGATAGAATACAGCCAAATCGACACTGTGCCAGTTTTGAGGGGAACTTTCAACTGGCCCAGCAGTTTTCATTCTTTTCTCTTGGAAGTCAAACACCGTGGAAGAAGTGTGACTATCCTAAGATCACCATGGTGTCAGAAGACCAAGCCATGTGGAGAGGCCCATAGAAGAGGTGAGACCATGTGGAGAGAAGGAAGGAGGACAAGGAACCCTGGGGGGACAGATCTGTGAGGGAAGAATCCTTCTTGGATCCCAGCCTAGATGAGCCTCGCGGTGGCTCCAGCCCCCGCTGCTATCTGACTGCAACCTTGTGAGAAACCTTTGGTGAGAACTGCCCAGCTGAGCTTAGTCAGCTCTCAGGACTGTGAGAGATAATAATACATTGTTGTTTTCAGACATTCAGTTTTAGGGTTGTTTGCTACGCAGCAGAGTAACCAGAACCACCCAGTAAATGTTCTATAAATGCCAAGCATATAGCAGGTGTGAAATGTCTTGCTGCTGTAGAACGGATAAATTTATCTCCAGGGTCCAAAGGGAACGAACATAAAGAATTCAGTGAAATTGATCTTAGGTGCAAGATGTGAAAAGTCCCCTCTTTCATGTTTCTGTCAGAATGCTTTTTCTTGAAAGCCTCCACGGGAAGGCTTTCAAGGTACCATAGAGCTGACCTTAAATGTCAGGTCAGGCAACCAGCTCAGACCCCAGGAACCACGGAGGCTTTGGGGAGGGAGTTCCTGATGCTGAGAACTAGAGGTGTGAAATAACTCCTTGGTGGGCAGCTGTGAGCTGAGAATTTTATTCCTAGAAAGTGTTAAGATTTAAAGAGAAGACATTTAGCCACTTCAGTTCAATAGCTTGTTAAAGTGTAACCTACTTCATTTCCCTGCACCTCCCGCCCCAAACCAAACCCCAGTCTGAATTATTTGACTAAATACAGTGTTTTTATACAACTATTCTGAGTGGTGAAGAAACTTGAGTTGGAAATTGACTACTGGCAAATTAATCAACTTCTAATTGCCTTAATTTTCACTTGTTTAAGAGACTAGGGTGATAAGAGAGATAGTTATTTCTTTATTGATCAACTTTGCATGGGATTAAAAGAGCTTTATGCATCGCAACAAACTCTTACTTGCAAAATAAGCAAATCTCAGATCTTTAAAAATATTAAAAAACACTTCTCACACTTTAACGCATAGCTGTCCAAGTACAGGAAAAGTCTTTATGTTGAAGTTCTCAAAAGCATAATTCTGATGCTTACATGTGTAGAGGCACATATACACCTACACTTTTGTTGTACACCCATACCCTTACTCATATGCTGTGCATGCACACACAAACACACACAAAGAAATACACACATACACATCTTCTCAGAGGTTAGACAGCTTTTCCAGTGATACATTATCCAATTTCAATCTCTTTTATTTGTTTTAAAAATTAAACCAACGTGCTTATTTGCATTCAAGAGCCAAGTAAGTTATACTATTTATTTCCACTCTGGGTAGTTTTCAAAGAAGTGCACCAAGCGTGTATTTGTAAGATTATCTCCTGAGAAGTGTAGAATAGCTTATAACTTCCCACGCGTGCATTTTTGCTTTTTCAAAATTGTTAGACTGAGAATAAGCTAGACAACTTAAACAATAGTTATTTATAATCAAAGTCTCATTGTCAGCCAGTTTTATTTTTGTTGTTTGCATCTTAGAAATCATCAATGTGCAAGTGTCTAATCTAGGAAAATATTTAGAATTGTCTTGTGTTTCTTCAGTACAAACATGTAACCCTTTAGTCTTTTTTAGACCAGTTGGAGGACTGAGGCCCAATAGAAGGAATTTTGTCATACCATACTTGAAAAACAAACACTAAGCTTATTTCAAAGAAATGATGAATATTAGTGGACAGAGGAATACAGCTTTCATAAGCAGATATTCTGCAAATTTCCATGTACATGTTTTTATGACTGAATACCTTTCTAACTAGACAACTTAAAGAAGTTCTTAAACCATTTTCTATTTTAACCCATCATCCTTGGGATATAGTCAGTAAAATGACCAAAGGAGAGTTACAAAGAGACCAGTAAAGTCTGACTTTGAATCTGAACTAACCAGTCTATGTAGACTACACTTATATACGGAATGCTCAGTTGGTAACAAAGATACTCAATATTTCAGAGAGCAAACCCCAAAGTGACCAATCATAGGAGCTTAAAATTCTGATGTAAAGCTTTATGTGATACTAAATTTCTCATTTCTCTCTCTGCTGAAGGCATTCAGAAGAGTAGCAAGGAATGTGGTTTTTAGAGAGGAACTATACAGGGGAAATATTTTTTGGACCACTTGTATAGAGAAGATATTCTCTTTACTATAAACAATATATTGGCAAAAGAATAGTACTATCAGTCAGAATGCAATTGTCATTGCAGCTCATTCTTGGCACTTTTAGACACTGTGTCTCATTTTGCCAAGCTTTAGAAAGACTCTGTCTTCATACCTGACAAATATTGTGATTCCCAACTCAAAGGAGTATAAGGAGTAACCGAGAAGAACTACTATAGAAATACTAGACATTAAAATAGACCAATCTGGGAGAGCTGCATTCGAAGGTTGTCAGGTGGTACTCATCCACATTTCCTTACATTCCAGAGCCCTGTAAACTAACCTGGGCTCCACCATTCACTCTAAATGGCTGTATGCCTAGGCAGACTCCTTTTCAACTTGGCATTGTCTACATAAATAAGCTATATTGGAATTGGGGGTCAAGGAGAAGACTCATGACTTAGCTGCTTAAAATCAAACCTTTCTTTAGAGGCTCCCAACCGGTTACAGAAAATGGACTTCCTTAAGGACTTCGGTATTCCTAAAGAGAGTGAAAGTCAAAGGGTGGTCTGGTCTGAGAATGTGACAGTGCAGTACAGTTCAGCCTCCCCAGGCCCCTGGGAGGAGAATGGGATGCCTTGTGCAGATATGATGCTCTGTAGCTTCATCATTTCCATCAAGAAAACAGATCCGACGGCTGCAGACCTGAACAAACAGGAATTCTTATCCCTTCTCTATTAAGCATGCTTCTCATTCTGACTATTTGGTAACTCTACCAAGTTTATCCAAAAGAAGTAAAAGAAATTTACTTGAATTCTGGAAAATTTTTCTTGGTTTGGCACTTGTTAACTTTATACTGGACTTGGTTTAATAGGATAGTAGAGGTGAGGCCATGAGCTTTGACATCAGATAGATTAAGGTTTGAATCTCAGCTGTGCCCTATTTGTAAAATATGGATAATAACATTTTCCCTAAAGTAACATGCTTTGCATTGAATGTGATAATTTACAGAGGGCTTAGCATATACTAAGTCAATCAAGTATTACAATTGTTGATTTTCTTTGCCATTATCATTATTGTAGGCTTGTAAAGTTCTTCTGTGAGAAGAAAATAATTCTGCGGTGTCAACAATACCAAATTATCTATGAAAACATAAAACAGTTTCAGTAGGAAGTGAAATTATTCAAAAATAATCTATAACATTTTCCCAAAGTAGAAAAAGTCAATTATATTGTTTTCTAATTATAAGGTTAATATATGCTTGTGGTAAAATGTAGAATGACAAAAAGTTAATATGGTAGAAAGCAAACCCTTCTCGTAATTTTATACCCCCATGATTTGGGGTTATTCTTTCAGATATATTTAAATGTATACTCACATATATACATACAGGCATGTAAATATGTATTTTTAATCTTCACCTGATTCAATTTGGTTCAACAATATGAGCTAGAGATTTTTATACAGAGAACTCATTATTCTTACATTCTACACAGTGTTCCACTACTTTAATAAACTATAATTTTAAACATTATAGTGCTGGACATTAAGACTGTTTCAAATTTCTAGCAATCACAAATAAATAGATGCTACGTGCTAGAGAATGGTTGCCAATGTTTCTAATCTTTAAACAGAATTAGTAAAGGATTTTTAGCTGGGTTGGTATTATAATTCTTTTTATATTAATAATGAACAGATAGATAGCATTTAAAACATCTTAAAGCCACTTAAATGCTAGTACATATCTTAAAGGCCAGAGTGTTCTTTGCCCACATCACAGCAAAAGTTTAAGCACATATTTGCAGGATATATCTTGAAAGAGAGAAATGTGTCAAAATGAGATATTTCAATGACATTTACCATCAGATGAAGTAGACATGACAGTGGATGTAGGAAAAATGGAAGCGTTCAAGGCATATATTTTTGGAATTTAAGGCAAAAACGTGACTCTAGTCAGTCTTTATGATACTCATAAGATGAATATGGTATGAGAAGGTTGCAAGGAAAAATGAATTCTATTTTGATAGGTGGCTTTGTTTTCTTTTAATTCTCACAAATACTGAAATACATTTCAGAATGCATGAGAAATATTACAAAATAGACAAGTTATCAGAATTTGAATGTAGATTAATATTGTGCCAGTTTTCTTTTAAAAAAAAATTTCAAAATTTATAAACAAACAAACCTGATTCCGATCACAAAGAAAAAGTCACAAGTAGCTTATTTACTGCTAGGCTTGTGAGTGTACAGAAAAGACACCAGTACCCACTAGATACCCATGGAGATCTGCTCTGAACCAATCATACCTTATTAACAGTCTGATTTTCAAGTTGCTTTTCCAAACTTGCAAATGATATGAATTTCATCAACATGGTCTGGCAGAAAAATCAGCTAAAAATTTTGACAAAGTCATTCTTGCTCTGGCTGTGGGTAAGATGGTGTGTGAATTACCAGTGTTTTAAAATTCTTTAGAAGAATGTCTCTAAGGTCATTCCTTAATGGTTTTTCCTTATAAAGTTTTTATCAGTTACTTGGGCGAACTCTGTGTTTTTCAGATGACTCAGCACTAGGGAGGACAAATGAGTAGAGAATCAAAACTTTTTCAGATTAATATGAAACATTAATAGAAATTAAAAAAATCATAAACTTGAAATCTTACAGAGTTTTCTATTGTGATCGGAGTCATTTTGCTGCCATCATGCAGTCACATTCAATGAATGAAACAGTTCCTTCCAGATATTGTACATAATTTGAAATAACGGGACTAAAGTTTTAAACCCATCAAAAATAAACTGTTCAACTCTGGGCAAATTAACTAATTGTTTATCTTGGAAAAAAGATTAAATTTTTACTGATACTGTTTATATAAAGGTAAAGTAAGATACTCTCTGCTCTTCTTCATTTTTCCTCTCCCTCATTCCTATCAAGAAGTATGTATTCATGAAAAGCCATCTAGATGCTATAGGAATTTTTAAAAAATAAGTTTTAAAAGTGCCCTATTGGGGCTTCCCTGGTGGCGCAGTGGTTGAGAGTCCGCCCGCCGATGCAGGGGACACGGGTTCGTGCCCCGGTCCGGGAGGATCCCACATGCCGCAGAGCAGCTAGGCCCGTGAGCCATGGCCACCGAGCCTGCGCATCCGGAGCCTGTGCTCCGCAACGGGAGAGGCCACAACAGTGAGAGGCCCGCGTACCGCAAAAAAAAAAAAAAAAAGTGCCCTACCATCGAAAGGTTTATAATTCCATAATTGTGGTCATGTGGTATAGTATACAGAGTGAAGACTTCAGGATAAAAAAAAAAATTCAGGCTCAAATTTCTATTTTTCCATTCCTAACTGAGGCCTTTTAGGCAAGTTCCTGAAACTTTTGAGCCCCCTTTCCATCGTCTGTGAAATGGAGACAGTAATATGTATTCCATAATGTTGTTATGAGAATTTAATACAATAATATATGGAATCATTAGTAGTAAGTATTTAATAAAGAGTAACTATTTACACAAGAGATTTGGATAATAAAAATATTCATAATAAAAAGGAGTGAACAATGAGAAAGTTGAGCTTGAAGTATCGTTGGTGCTAAGAGTGATAATTTTTAGTTGATTAATCTCTGCTCTTTTATTTACAACTTTATATCATGGAAACTTTCAAATAGATACATAAATAGACAAGCAGCACAATAAACCCTTATGTACCCCTTATATGCCTTCAAGAATTATCAACATGTTTTGCTCGTAAGTAATTATTCTTGCTTTTCTTACTTTGCTTATATTATCATTTATTTTCTCCTCTAAATACTATTGTGGCCTAAATTCCTTCTTTAATCCCAAAGCTACTTTGGAGAGACAGAATAGCAAAGTGGTTACACACACACACACACACACACACACACACACACACACACACACACACACACACATATATTGTAATTAGGCTGCTAGGTTTAAATCCCTCACATATAAGTTACTAGCTGAGTAACTGGGCTCATGTTACATAATCTCTCTCTTGTTGTAAACTTATTCACTTGTGAAATGGTAACAATAGCAATATCTATAAAGATTTTGTGCAGATTAAATGAGCTGGTTAAGGCAAATCTCAGCACTCTGAAGGTATGTAGTAAACATTCAGTAAATGTGAGCTATTATTATTCTAATTTCCAAGTTATTTGAACTGATTTGTTTATGCTGGTGTTACCGGTTTATAGCTTTATGACATTGATTATGGAGAATGTTGACTGTAACATTACTTGGTTCTTGATTTATTGCCTGAAAGTATGGTTCTGGAATAATACAAGGCAATGTTTTGCAAATATTCAGTGGATCCTTAAAAGAGGGTCTATTCTGAGTTTGTAGCTAGAGAAATTCAATATATAACTATAAATTGACCTAATTAATTGTTTTATTTCTCTATTTTCAAATTATTTATGGACTCTTTGATCTTTTAGAAATTGAAAGGCCTTTTGAAGTGTCCTCCTAATATCATGCTTCATATGCCTCTTGACATCTGTCTTCTTTTTTCACGGAATCAACTAACGTACATCAAGGGTGAAAACGGTATCCCCAGTTGTATCCCCAGTTCTTATCTCCTGCCTGGAACTAGGTAAATGCCTCAGGGATTTCCCAGTGCCATTCCACTCATCTGTAGTCTGCCTTTTCACTTTCTTTCCCCTGCCTGAAAGCTACTCACCCTTAAAGTCTTAAATTCCCTGACTCCCTCATAGATTAGGTCTTGTTTTTATGTGTTCCTCACTGAATCCTGTGCTTTTCCTTCCCCCACTTATTATCCAATTGCAATTTTATAGTTATTTGTTGGATTACTTGTTGACGTCTAGATACCTCCAGACTGCAAGCTCCTGAATGACGGGGCATCGTCTGCTTTGTTCACCCCTCTATGCTAAGCACTCTGCACAGAGTCTGGCCACAGACATTTAGGACCCTGGCTTCGAAGCTGAGGGCCAGAGTCAGAATTCCCCAGTTCAAATATTAGCTTTGGCACTTACTAGCTGTGTGACTTAGGGCAAGGCACTTAGCTTTCTGGCTTTAGTTTTCTCTTCTATAAAGTTGGGATGGTTAATAGTACCTACCTTATAGAATCATTATGAGGGTTAAAAGAGATGCATTTGTAAAACAGAGTGTTGGCAGCTACGTGCCAAGCATGTTTCTAGGTACCAGGGATATGGCTGTAAACAAGACAGATGAGATCCTTGCTCTCATGAATTTATATTACAAGGAGAGAGTGAACAAAGGGGAAAAAAAGAACCAAGTTCACAAGAGAAGTTAAGAAGTGGTAAGTGAAACTGAAAAGAAAAAGGGGAGGAAGAAGAAGAAAGAGGTTAATGTGTGAAGAGTAAGTGGGTTCAAGTAGGTGATAATGTACACTGAGTGTTCAGCATGGCCTCTCTGTAGACCTAATCCTCGAGCCGATATTTGAACGGCAAAAAGGAACTGTGTATCCATGTGAAAAACTGAGGGGAGAATGCTCTGGTGAGAGGGTTCAGTAAGCCTCTGCCATGGGAATGAGCTTTGGTTGCCTGGGGACAACAAGAAAGCCAGCGTAGCAAGAGGATAAAAGCAAGAGGGAAATTATAGGCAATTTTGTATTATAGGCAATAAAGTGGGAGAGAGAAGAGGGGCTAGTAGTATAGGCAATAAAGTGGGAGAGAGAAGAGGGGCTAGAAGGTAATTCAAATCCTGACTGACACATAGTAAACGCTCAATAAATGTTAGTTGCTAGTAGTGTCATGGTTGTAGTTTTAGTTATTGGAAATAATAAATAGTTTTGAATGAATAAAGCAATATTTGAATAGAAATGAATATGATTGCTCTCAGGGAGGATGAAAATATTGGGGCTTAGGAAGATTGAGAAACTTATCAAGGTCCATTTACCCTTTGCCTACTGCAAACATGTAGCAGGAGTTAGGGATAAAAAGATAAAACTTATTTTGCTTTGAGGAAGCCACAATGAGTTGTAATATGAAGCCACATGTTTTGAAGGAAGTACAGTTAAAATATCATGTTCATTGAGTGGAAGCAGAACATTTTGTTCATCAGTGGAGCTGACTGTAACCATCTGCAGTGGAAATTTGTTGGTGTAACCTGATTAGTATAGTTTACATTTCTTTTTTGTTGGGCAAAATACCCTGCTTTTCTTCTGGAAGAATTCTCTTCCTCACTTTTTTAATTTTAATTTTATTTTATTATTATTTTTTAACATCTTTATTGGAGTATAATTGCTTTACAATAGTGTGTTAGTTTCTGCTTTATAACAAAGTGAATCAGCTATACATCTACATATATCCCCATAGCCCCTCCGTCTTGCCTCTCCCTCCCTCCCACCCTCCCTATCCCACCCCTCTAGGTGGTCACAAAGCACCGAGCTGATCTCCCTGTGCTCTGCGGCTGCTTCCCACTAGCTATCTATTTTACATTTGGTAGTGTATATATGTCCATGCCACTCTCTCACTTTGTCACATCCTACCCTTCCCCCTCCCCGTGTCCTCAAGTCCATTCTCTAGTAGGTCTGCGTCTTTATTCCAGGAATTTATTCCTGGAATAAAGACGCAGACCTACTCTTCCTCACTTTTAATGCTTGTGACTTTAGTGGAGTAGCATTTGACTCAGGTCAGGCCATTTCCAACATTTGTATTCTTCATTGACAAGGTCAGAGAAGATCAAATGATACCAGGTTGTTTAATTATAAGCCAATTCTAAATCTTTGGATGGAACTACATGAGAAGCGTCCTCTTCTTCCACTGGATATGCTATAACCCTGAAGTTGGCATGTACTTTGTAGCCTCAAAGGGAGCTGCAGCTTAAAAATGGAGGCAGGAAGGAAGTCAGGGCCTAAACAGAGAGAACAACCACTGAAGATATCGTTGAGCACCTAGATCCCAGCAGCCTGAATACTCCTACACTTTTAAATTATTGATACAACAAACTCCGTTTATGCTTAAGCCCATTTGAGTTAGCTCTTCTGTCACTTTCAAAGAACACGTCTTAACTGGAAGAGAGATTTTATAAAATGGGTGATACTTGGACAGTCAAACAAAGACCAGCGTAATGCAAAAGTACCTAAGTAATATTAAATGCTAAATAAATGTAAGGTGGCTTTTGATATAACCTGCCAGACTTGGCTTTAATATATGTTTCGGGAAGTTTGTTTGTTTTCTTGACACAAGAGGTACGAGGGGCTGCTGCCTTCTGTATATTGAATAAATTCTTCTATCCTTTTCCCTTAAGCGCTTTTCCTTGATACGTCCCTCAGCTCTCCCCAGTCACTTGAAAAATACAAAATAGATCATGTGGAAGAAAATACTGCACCAAATTTAAACAGGCAAGGGCAGCTTTTTTTTTTTTAATTTATTGATTTATTTTTGGCTGTGTTGGGTCTTGTTTCTGTGCGAGGGCTTTCTCCAGTTGCGCCGAGCATGGCCCGTCTTCATCGCAGTGCGCGGGCCTCTCACTGTTGCGGCTCCTCCCGTTGCGGAGCACAGGCTCCAGATGCACAAGCTCAGTAGTTGTGGCTCATGGGCCTAGTTGCTCCGCGGCATGTGGGATCCTCCCAGACCAGGGCTCGAACCCGTGTCCCCTACATTGGCAGGCAGATTCTCAACCACTGCGCCACCAGGGAAGCCCTCAAGGGCAGCTTTTTGGAAGGAGATTACAGTAGGGGAGAGAGGCCAGAAATGAGTCTGAAATCAACTTTACTGAAGCAAATGACCAGAGAGTTTTTAAGAGCTGGGGAAGGCGGTGGGTGAGGGAGAGATGGGGGCTAGTTATAGGCCATCTGGTTTTGCTAACTGGTCTCACCAGGAGGAAAAGTAAACTTTCTTGTATCTGCGTGACAAGAGGTCGTTTTACAACTTGGAACAAGTGGTACACCAAAGTTAGGCTCCTGCCCTACCATGCAAACTAGGAGACAGGGGTGCTATCTCCCTTAAAGTTTACATCTCAAAGCCTCTCGAGTCTTTGAGAAAGACAGTCTCCAGTGGCAAGAGGCTTTTAGAAAGACTTGTATCTGGAAGGAGCAGAGAAAGAATTTCTAATTACAACTTTTCTTTAAAAAAATTATTCAAGAAAAGGGAGGTCAGTGCCTAGAGTCAGGAAAAGAAAAAGCCTGTCCGAGTTTGATGAAGCTGAGGGGAATGTTAAGGCCATCTTTGTCAACCAATAAGAGATGCGCCTTACATTTCCCCCAGGCACAGTCTTCGTGTGCGCAACGAAAGAAGCCACATACATGGCTTTAGCATCTTTCTGGATTTGCTCAGTTGTAAAGCTATTTAAAGTGGATCCTGTTCTCTGGGGGCATAAACTCAGCCCCACTCTGGCTGAGACTATTTCAAGATTAGACTGGTGACAAAGCTTGTCCTTTGTGAATGGAAATTCCCAAACAATCCCCAACTGTACCATTGGAAAAGTAGCTGTTGTGCATGGTTTCTGCAAGGAAAAGAAAATATATTTATAAAACACTAGACATAGTAACTTACACCTAATAGATACTCAAAAAATTTATATTACTTAGTATTACTCGCTTTAGAAGGTGCATTTTGAATTAAAGAGTATAAAAGATCTGAATGATTATTGAAGCAGAGGTTGTATATTGGGGGTCCTTGGGCTGAATTTTGCCTAGAGCCACATTTTGTTTGATCTGTATGGTGATTTGCTTATTATATGCATGCATGTTTGTTGGTTGTTATACATTTAAATTAGTTTAAAATATTTTTAAATTGGAGATTACATACAGGTATCCAAATTGAACTGTTCCCTTATTGATGGATATTTAAGTTGTTTCCAAATTTTTGCTAATATAAAGTGCTTGATCATGCTGCTATTAAGGGCCAATCAGTGTCTCTAGAGTAGATTCTGGGATGTCAAATTGTTAGATCCTGGGAGATAGGCATTTAACATTATAATAGAGCGACCAAATTGCCTCCAAAGTGGTGAACTAATCTACGGTCTACCAGCATGTGTGGTAGGACTTATTTCCTCCCAGCTCCTCATATGCTTCATAGTGTTTTCTCCAATTAGCTAAATTAAAATTGTGTTTTGTTATTTTGTTCTTTCTGGAAGATTTGTGAGGTGTACCTCTTTTCTTACACTTTTTGGTGGTTTGTGTCTCCTTTTTCTATGAATTCCCTGGACTGATTCTTTGATAACCTTTCTGTAGAGAAGACTTGAAACTTCGGAAGTACTCTCCGCCTGTGAAATAGTCCTCTTCCTCCCACCTGGATTCTCTCCATTATAGTCCTCATTAATGAGTCACATCATTGTTTTCATCAGTTCCTTCTCTAGATCCACAAGGTGGAATTTGTTTAATCCTTAACACATTTATCAGATAACTTTCATGAATGTCAGATGATTACCTGGCAGCACAAAAATGCCAGAGGAGTTAGTGCATTTAAAGTGCTAGAAACGGACTGGGAGAGGTGGGGGTGCATAGAAAACAACCTTTGCTATCTTTTCAGTTTTTAGGAGAGTAACTCTGATGCATAGTAAATGTTTGTTCAATAAATGAATATGGTACAGCTTTGGATAACGGATTATTATAAATGTAATCAGGTCACATTCTTGTATGCCTCTAATCAAATTTGCCCTTTATGACAATGAGCTGATTCCAGGGTCCTGCTTGCTCTCATTATGTTAATCCTCCAGGAGAGCATGTATTTGCGATAGCGCTTCAAAGTGTTTCTGTAAGCTTTTTCCTTGGTCACCCTTAACACTTCGGCTGATGAGATGGGCAGGGGTGGTGGCGATGGGGGGCTTTGCTTCCTGCTTTTAGTTTGTTTGTTTGTTTTCTTCACCCATTCCCAAGCCAAGCCAGTTATTTCCCTTTACCCATTTTGCGCTTTCCTATTCAAAGAGAAGAGAGGGAAAAAATAGAATATTGAGTTGTCAGCAAACACTGTGTCTTAAATAATTGAATAACAAGCACTATTATCCCAAAATACCTCCAAAAAATATGTGCAGCAGATAAGGAAAAAAACAAAAATTTCTGCCTTCTATAGGGGAAACTGGGTGACAGCCTGAGACCTTACATTCATAACAATGTACAAAACAGTATGTCTACATTCATGCTTTGTACATGTGCATTTAACACACATTGCTGGTGCAAAATAGATCATCATTTTGGAGATGTCTTAACCATCTGCATTAAACTAATAGGTCTGAAGAATGTATGTGAGTGTAGAATGGATTTATCAGTCTCCCAGCCCCATCCCAGGATGTGATCTTTTTCATTATTTCTTCAATTTTAGCCTAAATCAACTTACAAAATGACTGAAAGAAACAACCTATCCTTGAGTCAATAACCCTGGTTTAAGTGAGAATTTTGTTTACAGTGGGTTATTGAAATGCTTTGTTCAGCCCTATTTTAAAGAACTTTCTGCCACTTCTCCTGGGAAAGCATGCCAGTTTAAAGACTTGCCTATTAGGAAAACCTTGCTGATATTCAGCCCAACTCAACAATTTCTGTTTTTCTCTAATTTGCCCTTCTGTCTCTTGGGCTCCTTTGAGACCCACAGTGAAAGCACCACTCCTGATTGCCCTGCTGGCTTTCAATTTCCAGAACTCGGTCTGCATATCTTCGTTCGAAAAGCCACTCAGTCACTTCTAGAAATAAATCATTTTCCTTTCCTCATGACATATCTTCACATATATTATAGTCTTTGACTAGTAGAGCAGGAAAGCCCCTACTTTAAGTCTTACTTCCAGAATTCCCCTTCTCTATTTGCAAATGAGAAAAATATAATCCAGGTATGTTAAATGACTTATCTAGGCATGTGAGTAGCTGGTGATAGAAGGAGAGCAAGAGCTCAAACTTGAAATCCTGAGATAGAAACACAAAATGACCATAGGGTTAGAGCAAGTAATATAAATAAGAGACGATGGAGTGTGTCTGTAGAGGACAGGTTGGGGGGCAGTGATGATCTGGAGAGGCATGCCCTTTGGAAAGGAGGCAGCTGTTAGTCAGTATCACCATTGCCAAATATTATAGGCCTACAAGAAACATCTCAATTCTGGATTTTTGTGTGAAATACGCTGGTTTTAAAAATAATTTCAACCAATTAAGATTATTTTAAAATTGTCTGCAAACAAGCTGAACCATGTTTGAATCCAGCCTGCAGGGCAGTAGTTTATCAATAGTACTGTAGAATCTCATGGAATTGCTTCTACATTTGCAGAATGATGTTAAGAACTGTAAGTGTCCTGATAGTTATGAAATCCACCCTTCTTGGTTTATGGATATGGAAGCTCAAGAAAAGGGGAAGAATATGACAGCTTGAGTTATTGGTCATCCACACCTAGTCATGGCCTCATAGTGATGAAGTAGACTTCCCTCCCCCTTCAATTTAAGCTTGGTTTATACTTTGCTTTGGCCAGTTATTTGGCAGATAGACATGACACCAGGACTTGAAATGTACTGGCATGGTTGAACTTGCCCTTTTGCATTCCTGCCTTTAGCCATGGGTAGGACATGCCTTAGGTAATGCCTGCCCAAGGAGGATGAGTGACATGTGGAGCAGACCTGGACTCAGATGATAGCTTGGAGCCAAGCCCAGGTGAGGTCAGCCAAGATCAGCCAAACCCCAGCCAACCTGCAGGTTCTTAAGGAAGAAATAAATGGTTGTTGTTTTAATACATTGAAAGTGTGTGGCTTTTTTTTATCACACAGTAATAGCTAACTAATAGAAAGAGACTTTCTCAAGATTACACAGTAAGTAGATGGCAGAATCAGAATTAAGTCAGAGCTATAAACTCCTGGTCCAGTGCATTTTCTTTTCTATGGTACCCTTGAATGCTGCTCATCTTCAATCTGTCACTTTCTAATTTCATTCAGCCTGCCTATTTGTCACGTTAAGTCAACAAAATGGGCTTGATCTTTGAGTCTTCTTTATAAGATTTTCTTGCAGGGATGATACTGGTCTCTGTGTACTCCTACCACAGCTTTGAATGCAGCTTTCAGATTTCCACAAAGATAATTGAAAATAATCTAGCTTGATTTGTTGTTAGACAATTAGGATTTGCACAGCCAGAATTTGAATTTACATAAAAATTAAACCAATCTCTATGCAAGATGAAGTAGTTTAGAATTACCACTAATTTAATTGAGGTTGCCTAAATGGCTTGTAATCGGTATGATTGTTGCCAATTGCTTGCATCTTCAGAAAGCTAATCAGAACCCACTCAGCAATTTCCACCTTCAAATCAATTAAACTGTAAAACAAACTCCCTTTCTTTCAAGAAAGTTTTATGGTTTGGATTTTACTTTATTTACAGTTAAGTCTTTATTGCATTCTAATCTACTTGTCCAGAAAAAATTAGAATACTTTAGTTCCTTTTTTTGTTTAACTATTTTTTTCCTCGGTAATGGATTCTATGAAAATTATTCCTGAGAGGACCTTCAAGATGGCAGAGGAGTAAGACGAGTAGATCACCTTCCTTCCTACAAATACATCAAAAGTACATCTACATATGGAACAACGCCCACAGAACACTTACTGAAGGCTGGCAGAAGACCTCAGACTTCCCCAAAAGCAAGAAACTCCCCACATACCTGGGTAGGCCAAAAGAAAAAACAGAGACAAAAGAATAAGGATGGGACCTGCACCTCTGGGAGGTAGCTGTGAAGGAGGAAAAGTTTCCACACACGAGGAAGCCCCTTCATGGAGGGACGGGGAAGCTTCGGAGCCACAGAGGAGAGAAGAGCAACAGGGGTGCAGAGGGCAAAGGGGAGAGATTCCCGCGCAGAGGATCAGTGCCGACCAGCACTCACCAGCCTGAGAGGCATGTCTGCTCACCTGCTGGGGCGGATGGGGGCTGGGAGCGGAGAATCAACGATTCGGAGGTCAGATCCCAGGGAGAGGACTGGGGTTGGCTGCGTGAACACAGCCTGAAGGCGGGTAGTGTGACGCAGCTAGCTGGGAGGGAGTCCAGGAAAAAGTCTGGAGCTGCCTAAGAGTCAAGAGACCATTGTTTCAGGCTATGTGAGGAGAGGAGGTTCAGAGCACCACCTAAATGAGCTCCCGAGACGGGCGTGAGCTGCAACTATCAGCGCGGACACCAGAGACGGGCATGAAACCTAAGGCTGATGCTGCAGCCACCAAGAATCCTGTGTGCAAGCACAGCTCACTATCCACTCCTCCCCACTCGGGAGCCTGTGCAGCCCGCCACTGCCAGGGTCCTGTGATCCAGGGACAACTTCCCCGGGAGAACACACGGCGTGCCTTGGGCTGTTGTAATGTCACGCTGGCCTCTGCCACCACAGGCTCACTCCGCACTCTGTACCCCTCCCTTCCTCTGGCCTGAGTGAGCCAGAGCCCCCTAATCAGCTGCTCCTTTAACCCCCTCCTGTCTGGGTGAAGAGCAGGCGCACTCCAGCGACCTACATGCAGAGGCGGGGCCAAATCCAAAGCTGAATAGCAGGAGCTATGCGAAAAAGGAAGAGAAAGGGAAATTTCTCCTTGCAGCCTGAGAAGCAGCGGATTAAATCTCCACAATGAACTTGATGTACCATGCATCTGTGGAATGCCTGAATAGACAACGAATCATCCCAAAATTCAGGTGGCGGACTTTGGGAGCATCTGTAGACTTGGGGTTTGTAGTATGTGACTGACTAGTTTCTGATTTATATGTTTATCTTAGTTTAGTTTTTAGCACTTATCGTTGGTGGATTTGTTTACTGCTTTGGTTGCTCTCTTCTTTTTTTTTTTTACTTTTTAAGGTTGATATTTTGATAATTAAAAAAAATTTATTTTAATAAATTTATTTTATTAGCGTTTTTCTTTAATTTTTTCTCTCCCTTTTCTTCTGAGCAGTGTGGCTGACAGGGTCTTAGGGCTCCAGCCACATGTCAGGCCTGAGCCCCTGAGGTGGGAGAGCTGAGATCAGGACATTTGACTACCAGAGAAGTCCCGGCCCCATGTAATATCAATTGGTGAGAGCTCTCCCAGAGATCTCCATCTCAGCATTAAAACCCAGCTCCACTCAGGAACCAGCAAGCTACAGTGCTGGATGCCCCATGCCAAACAACTAGCAAGACAGGAACACAACCCCACCCATTAGCAGAGAGGCTGCCTCAAATCATACTAAGTTCACAGACACCCCAAAACACATGACCGGACAAGGTTCTGCCCACCAGAAAGACAAGATCCAGCCTCATCCACCAGAATACAGGCACAAGTCCCTTACACGAGGAAGCCTACACAACCCACTGAACAAACCTAACCCACTGGGGGCAGACACCAAAAACAATGGGAGCTATGAACCAGCAGCCTCTGAAAAGGAGACCCCAAACACAATTTGTCAAGTAGAATGAGAAGACAGAGAAATACACAGCAGATAAAAGAGCAGTATAAAAACCACCAGACCAAAAAAGTGAAGGGGAAATAGGCAGTCTACCTGAAAAAGAATTCAGAGTAATGATAGTAAAGATGATCCAAAATCTTGGAAATAGAATGGAGAAATTACAAGAAACGTTTAACAAGGATCTAGAAGAACTAAAGAGCAAACAAAGAATGAAGAACAACACACTAAATGAAATTAAAAATTCTCTAGGAGGAATCAATAGCAGAATAACTGAGGCAGAAGAACAGATAAGTGACCTGGAAGATAAAATGGTGGAGATAACTACCGCAGAGCAGAACAAAGAAAAAAGAATGAAAAGAATTGAGGACAGTCTCAGAGACCTCGGGGACAACATTAAATGCAACAACATTCAAATTATAGGGGTCCCAGAAGAAGAGGATAACAAAAAGGGACTGAGAAAATATTTGACGACATTATAGTTGAAAACTTCCCTAACATGGGACAAGAAATAGTCAATCAAACCCAGGAAGCACAGAGAGTCCCATACAGGATAAATCCAAGGAGAAACATGCCAAGACAACATATTAATCAAACTATCAAAAATTAAATACAAAGCAAAAATATTAAAAGCAGCAAGGGAAAAGCAGCAAATAACATACAAGGGAATTCCCATAAGGTTTACAACTGATCTTTCAGCAGAAACTCTGCAAGCCAGAGGGAGTGGCAGGATATATTTAAAGTGATGAAAGGGTAAAACCTACAAACGAGATTACTCTACCCAGCAAGGATCTCTTTCAGATTTGATGGAAAATTGAAACCTTTACAGACAAGCAAAAGCTAAGAGAATTCAGCACCACCAAACCAGCTTTACAACAAATGCTAAAGGAACTTCCCTAGGCAGGAAACACAAGAGAAGGAAAAGACCTACAATAACAAACCAAAAACAATTAAGAAAATGACAATAGGAATATACATATCGATAATTACCTTAAATGTATATGGATTAAATGCTCCAACCAAAAGACAGACTGGCTGAATGGATACAGAAACAAGACCTGTATATATGCTGTCTACAAGATACCCACTTCAGACCTAGCGACACATACAGACTGAAAGTGAGGGGATGGAAAAAGATATTCCATGCAAATGGAAATCAAAAGAAAGTGGAGAAGCAATTCTCATATCAGACAAAATAGACTTTAAAATACAGACTATTACAAAAGACAAAGAAGGACACTACATAATGATCAAGGGATCAATCCAAGAAGAAGATATAACAATTGAAAATATTTATGCACCCAACAGAGGAGCACCTCAATACATAAGGCAAATGCTAACAGCAATAAAAGAGGAAATCAACAGTAACACAATAATAGTAGAGGACTTTAACACCCCACTTTCACCAATGGACAGGTCATCCAAAATGAAAAAAAATAAGGAAACACAAGCTCTAAATGAGACATTAAACAAGATGGACTTAATTGATATTTATCGGACATTCCATACAAAAAGAACAGAATACACTTTCTTCCGAAGCACTCATGGAACATTCTCCAGGACAGATCATATCTTATGTCACAAATGAAGCCTTGGTAAATTTAAGAAAATTGAAATGTATCAAGTATCTTTTCATACCACAATCCTATGAGATTAGATATCAATTACAGGAAAAAAAATGTAAAAAATACAAACACATGTAGGCTAAACAATACATTACTAAATAACCTAGAGATCACTGAGGAAATCAAAGAGGAACTCAAAAAATACCTAGAAGAAAATGACAGTGAAAATATTATGACAGAAAACCTATGGGATGCAGCAAAAGCAGTTCCAAGTTGGAAGTTTTTAGCAATACAAGCCTACCTCAAGAAACAAGAAAAATTTCAAATAAACTACCTAACCTTACACCTAAAGCAGTTAGAGAAAGAAGAACCAACAGAACCCCAAAGTTAGCAAAAGGAAAGAAATCATTAAAATCAGAGCAGAAATAAATGAAAAAGAAATGAAGGAAATGATAGCAAAGATAAATAAAACTAAAAGCTGGTGCTTTGAGAAGATAAACAAAATTGATAAACATTAGCCACACTCATCAAGAAAAAAAGGGAGAAGACTCAAATCAATAGAATTAGAAATGAAAAAGGAGAAGTAACAACTGACCCTGCAGAAATACAAAGGATCATGAGAGGTTACTACAAACCACTATATGCTAATAAAGTGGACAACCTGCAAGAAATGGGCAAATTCTTAGAAATGCACAACCTTCCGAGACTGAAACAGGAAGACATAGAAAATATGAACTGACCAATCACAAGCACTGAAATTGAAACTGTGATTAAAAATCTTACAGCGAACAAAACTCCAGGACCAGATGGCTTCACAGGCGAATTCTATCAAACATTGAGAGAAGAGCTAACTCCTATCCTTCTCAAACTTTTCTAAAATATAGCAGAGGGAGGAACACTCCCAAACTCATTCTACAAGGCCACCATCGCCCTGATACCAAAACCAGACAAAGATGTCACAAAGAAAGAAAACTACAGGCCAATAACACTGATGAACATGGATGCAAAAACCCTCAACAAAATACTAGCAAACAGAATCCAACAGCACATTAAAAGGATCACACACCATGATCAAGTGGGGTTTATCCCAGGAACGCAAGGATTCTTCAATATACGCACATCAATCAATGTGATACACCATATTAACAAATTGAAGGAGAAAAACCATATGATCATCTCAATAGAACAGAGAAAGCTTCTGACAAAATTAAACACCCATTTATGATAAAAAACCCTGCAGAAAGTAGGCATAGAGGGAACTTACCTCAACATAAGAAAGGCCATATATGACAAACCCACAGCCAACATCATTCTCAATGGTGAAAAACCGAAACCATTTCCACTAAGATCAGGAACAAGACAAGGTTGTCCACTCTCACCACTATTATTCAGCACATTTTTGGAAGTTTTAGCCACAGCAATCATAGAAGAAAAAGAAATAAAAGGAATCCAAATCGTAAAAGAAGAAGTAAAACTGTCAATGTTTGCAGATGACATGATACTATACATAGAGAATCCTAAAGATGCTACCAGAAAACTACTAGAGGTAATCAATGAATTTGGTAAAGTAGCACGATACAAAATTAATGCACAGAAATCTCTTGCATTCCTATACACTGATGATGAAAAATCTGAAAGAGAAATTAAGGAAACACTCACTTTTGCCATTGCAACAGAAAGAATAATATACCTAGGAATAAACCAACCTAAGGAGACAAAAGACCTGTATGCAGAAAACTATAAGACACTGGTGATAGAAATTAAAGATGATACAAATAGATGGAGAGATATACCATGTTCTTGGTTTGGAAAAATCAACATTGTGAAAATGACTACGCAAAGCAATCTACAGATTCAATGCAATCACTATCAAACTTCCAATGGTATTTTTCACAGTGCAAGAACAAAAAATTTCACAATTTGTATGGAAACACAAAAGACCCCTAATAGCCAAAGCAATCTTGAGAAAGAAAAGTGGAGCTGGAGGAATCAGGCTCCCAGACTTCAGACTGCACTACAAAGCTACAGTAATCAAGACAGTATGGTACGGGCACAAAAACAGAAATATAGATCAATGGAACAGGATAGAAAGCCCAGAGATCACCCCATGCACCTATGGTCACCTAATCTTTGACAAAGGAGGGAAGACTATACAATGGAGAAAAAACAGTCTCTTCAATAAGTGGTGCTGGGATAACTGGACAGCTGCATGTAAAAGAATGAAGTAAGAATACTCCCTAACACCATACACAAAAATAAACTCTAGATGGATTAAAGACCTAAACGTAAGACTGGATACTAGAAATCT
Source organism: Leucopleurus acutus (assembly GCF_964270905.1). Classification (NCBI taxonomy): domain Eukaryota; kingdom Metazoa; phylum Chordata; class Mammalia; order Artiodactyla; family Delphinidae; genus Leucopleurus; species Leucopleurus acutus. The sequence goes on along the minus strand of NC_139145.1, from coordinate 54,833,729 downwards.
CTTCGAGAAAAACATAGGGAAAACTCTGTTTGACATAAATCATAGCAAGATCTTTTATGACCCACCTCTTAGAGTAATTAAAATAAAAACAAAAGTAAACAAATTGGACCTAATTAAACTTAAAAGCTTTTGCACAGCAGAGAAAACCATAAATGAAATGAAAAGACAACCGTCAGAATGGGAAAAAATATTTGCAAATGAAACAACTGACAAGGGATTAATTTCCAAAATATACAAACAGCTCATGCAGCTCAATATCAAAAAAACAAACAACCCAATCCAAAAATGGGCAGAAGACCTAAATAGACATTTCTCCAAAGAAGATATACAGATTGCCAGCAAACACATGAAAGGATGCTCAACGACACTAATCATTACAGAAATGCAAATCAAAATTACAATGAGGTATCACCTCACACCAGTCAGAATGGTCATCATCAAAAAATCTACAAACAGTAAATGCTGGAGAGGGTGTGGAGAAAAGGAAACCCTCTTGCACTGTTGGTTAGAGTGTAAATTGATACAGCCACTATGGAGAACATTATGGAAGTTCCATAAAAAACTATAAATAGAACTACCATATGACCCAGCAATCCCACTACTGGGAATATAACCCTGAGAAAACCATAATTCATGTACCACAATGTTCATTGCAGCACTGTTTACAATAGCCAGGACGTGGAAGCAACCTGAGTGTCCATCAACAGATGAATGTATAAAGAAGATGTGGCACATATATACAAGGGAATATTACTCAGCCATAGAAAGAAACAAAATTGAGTTTTCTGTAGTGAGGGGGATAGACCTAGTGTCTGTCATCCAGAGAGAAGTAAGTCAGAAAGAGAAAAACAAACACCGTATGCTAAAACACAGATATGGAATCTGAAAAAAAAAAAAAAAGTTCTGCAAAACATAGGGACAGGACGGGAATAAAGACGCAGACAGTGGGAATGGACTTGTGGACACGGGGAGGGGAAGGGTAAGCTGGGATGAAGTCAGTTTGTGGCATGGATATATATACACTCCCAAATGTAAAATAGATAGCTAGTGGGAAGCAACCGCATAGCATAGGGAGGTCAGCTTAGTGCTTTTTGACCACCTAAAAGGGTGGGATAGGGAGGGTAGGAGGGAGATGCAAGAGGGAGGGGATATGGAGATATATGTATATATATACATATCGCTGATTCAGTTTGTTATATAGCAGCAACTAACACAACAATGTAAAGCAATTATACTCCAATAAAGATGTTAAAAAAAAACTAATCATTAAAAAAAGAAAATTATTCCGTCTTTCAGGCTACTGAGAATAATAATAATACTGACCTCCTAGGGGATGTGGTCAGATATAAATTGTTACATGTGTTCTTATACACTCATACACTTACAACAGTGCCAGGCTGATAGAAAATGCTATTAGCAATTGTAAAACTTCTTATTGTTATTATAATCTGCTATTAGGCTTACCACCATTGCTATATATATGTCTTGATAGTATTCTGCTCATGAGTTTGGGTACCTGACAATGGAGTAAATTTCCTTCTATCAACCCTCAAAATGACATGGGATTGAAAAGATTTCTGGCTGTGATTCTAAATGACATCCATGGCCCGCTAGTTTAAGTTATGTCATTTACCTATCAGAGGTGATTTGAGTGACTGAAACATGAAAATTTGAGAATTCTTACTTGAAGAATGTGAAAGAAATATCTCCCCCTGAGAGAGCCTAATACCCTTCAGGACAGTACTTCTCAAACTGTAATGTGCACACAAACTCCATAATGATGTTTTAAAAGTGTATCTTTGGATTCCCTCAGTCTGGGATGGTGCATGAGATTCTCCATTCCTAACAAGCTCCCAATCATACCAATGTACAGATACATTTGCATTTCTCTTCTGGAAATGTCACGTATTAAAATGCTAGTTCATATGACAGGTTCATATTTACCTTTGTTAAAAACAAAGTGATGAGACCACTTTACATTTCTACCAGCTATGTATGAGAATTCCAGTTGCTCTAAATCTTCACCTTCACTCAGTATTATCACTTGTCATTTATTATCACTGTCATTTAGCTCATTTAGCTACTCTAATGGTGTGCAGTGGTATCTCATTGAGGTTTTAATTTGCATTCCTTTCCTGGGTAAGGATGTTGAACATCTTTCCATGTGCTTAATTGGCATTCATGTATCTTCTGTCACGGAGTGTCTATTCAAATCCTTTGTCCATTTTTTAAAATCGGGTTGTTTGTCTTATTGAGTTGTAAGAGCTATTTATAAATTCTGCATGCAAGTCTTCTATCATATATATATATATATATATATATATATGCATCAGATATATATATATATGAGATACACACACACACACACATATATATATATATATATATATATATAGTCAATATTTTTCTCCTAGGAAGGACTTAGGGAGATAACCCAGGCTAGGATGGAATTAAGGAAACATAAGTTTATTATCTTAAACTAAAGCCATATGATCTTGAAGGCCTTCCTTGAGTGTCGAGTTTTAAAATTCAGTATTTTATTCCTTGGCAGAACACGTTTGTTCATTTGTTTTCTTGTTTTCAGCCACTTTGATTCCGTTAGTCAGCAAGCCAGTTCATAATTGTAACAGTGTTAAGCCTGGCAGTGATGTGAGAGAAGAGCAGAGCTCCACCTCCTTCAAGTCAACCCAGCCTAATCTCCTGCCCTTACAAAGGCTCTTCATTACAGAGTATGTTATCTCAGAGATGAAGAAGGTACCTCCCCGGGGACTGGAACATTGTCCTTCTTTTACTTTCACAAGATTGTAAAATATGGAAGAATTCTTCAGGAAACTGAATTCAATTCATAAAAACGGCTCCCATGTTATCCTCCTTTTTAGAGACCCTGGTAATGTTGTCACCATATGAAGGCTCCAGGTCACTGACAGTGTCCCACTACGACATGATTCTCAGCCAAGTGAACATGGATATAGACTGTGGTCAAACCATACTGAATTTGTTTCCAACTAGAGTAGCACAGCCGATTTGCTCTATAAATTCAACTTCTTGAGTTGGATTGAATTGTCAGGGTGGAAAAGGAAAGCAAAGATAAAAGTCAGAGGTTAATGAGAAGCTTGTACCTGCTCATAATGACACTGATAACAGTAATAAATTCAGGGGACATGCCTGTTCTGTATCACTGTATATGCAGAATTAAAGATAGTGCCAAGTATTTAGTAGATACACATCTCGTATTTGTTGAATGTCAGAAAACTGAATATTCACTAGGCACCAGTCACTCTAAGGGCTTAACAGATATTATCCCACTTAGTCCTTACTGTCTGCCCCCTCCATAAAACATCCAGTAACTGATGTTATTTCAGTTTTACAAATAATAAATATGAAGTTCAGAAAGGTCAAGTTACCTGCCCTAGTTCACACAGCTGTCGAGCTAGGATAGAAACCTAGACTTTCTATCAATATTTTTTTAATTGAAGTAGTTGATTTAATTGAAGTAGTTGATTTACAGCACTGTGTTAATTTCTGCTGTACAGCAAAGTGATTCAGTTACACATATACATATACATTCTAAAACCCAGACTTTGTAATGCTTAACCACCATGCAAAACTATCCAAAAAGTGAAAGAGTGAAATTAAAACTCCTTTTTTTTTTTACTACACTTAATGTAGGAATTCTGCGTACTTACATTTACACACACACACACACACACACACACACACACACACACACACACACACACACACACACACAGACTCCCCTATCCCTTTAAGGTTTTTTCTATATAAAACCTAGAGTGATTACTTTCTGAGTTTCCTTGTGTATAGTCCAATTCAAAAAATAGTAAAAGCATATTTTGAGTCATAGGTCAGTCAGAAAGGTTTATCAAGCACCTATTTTACTATGTGCTGTTAGAATGAATGTATATACATACACAGAGACACATTAAAGTCTGTTACATCAAGAGTGATGACATTCGGGCTTCCCTCGTGGTGCAGCGGTTGAGAGTCCGCCTGCCGATGCAGGGGACATGGGTTCGTGCCCTGGTCCGGGAGGATCCCACGTGCCGCGGAGCGGCTGGGCCCGCGAGCCATGGCCGCTGAGCCTGCGCGTCCGGAGCCTGTGCTCCGCAACGGGAGAGGCCACGGCAGTGAGAGGCCCGCGTACCGCAAAAAAAGAGTGATGACATTCATCCTTACGTCTTGAGGGTCTGGCTTCTTTCTTGGCACACTGTAGTGCTCAGTAATTTATAACTACCACAGTTTTATTATTTTGGTATTCATTTTGTTGCAGATTATTAATGAACAGTGCTCACCTAATAACACTACTATGCATGTTTGTGTGCCTCAGTATGTGTCTGTATGTGTGTCTGTATGTGCAAAATAGTTAAAAATTCCTTACCTCCAGGAACGTACATTATAGGTGGGGGAAGATGACAATAAACAAAATAAATAAGTATATCATATAGTATTTCAGAAGGTAATAAATTACATGGGTCAAAATAAAAGCAGTGAAAATATAGGGAGTAATGAAGAGGAGGTTTCCATTTTAATCTGAGAAATCAGAGAAAACCTCACCAAGAAAGCGGCATTTAAACCAAGATTTTAAAAAGATGAGACAAGAAATTATATGAACTTACTGGAAGGAACATTCCAGACAGAGGAACAGCTAATGTGAAATCCATAAGGTAAATCTAGGATTCAAAGAAGAGGTCCCTCTGGTGATAAATATTTGGAATTGTCAGCATATAAATCATGTTTAAAACCAAGGGATGAAATGAGGTAAACTAGGTAAGAAGTGAGATGGAGAAGTCCAACACCATCCAAGGCAGGGGGTGGGAGGGTTCCAAAGTTAACAGGACCAGGGGGAGAAAGCAGTGGGAGTTGTAACTCAGGAGCAAAATCAGGTGATAATGGTGGCCTGGAATACAAAGAACAGTGTGTTTCATGGAGGAAGCAAGGATGTAAAACAGTTATTCTGTCTATACTCTTCCCATACCAACCCATTTTCCGTAATATAGTCAGAGTGGTCTTTCTAACATAGCCCGGAAGGAATGTATCTGGAAGACGTATTCTTCCTTAAAATATCCACATTGCATATAAAATAAAATTCAGTCTTCCTACCATGGCTTATCAGGAGCTTCACATGCTGAATTCCAGTCACTTCTCCAAACTCATCTCTCACTACACCCTTCATAATTAATTCATTCAGAAAACATTTAAACACTTGCATTCTCAGCACTGTCCTACATACTGAGCTGAGAATAATACAGAAGACATGGAAGGTCCCTGCCTTCACAGAATGGACAGTTTATTGGATCTGAGGGAAAAAGATGACTAGATAAATGAGTAAATAAAGTGGATGCTAAGCTCCATGTGAGCAGAATATGATCTGTCCTGTTCCCTGCTCTATCCCCAACAAAAAAAAATGGGGCCTTACATATACACACTACCATATATAAAATAGATAACTAATAAGGACCTACTGTATAGCACAGGGAACTCTACTCAGTACTCTGTAATGACCTATATGGGAAAAGAATCTAAAAAAAGAGTGGATATATGTATATGTACAACTGATTCACTTTGCGATACAGCAGAAAGTAACCCAACATTATAAATCAACTATACTCCAATAAAAATTAAAAAAAAAAAGAATGGGACCTAAATATAGGAGGTGCTCAGTTGATATTTGTTGAATGAATGACTGAATAAAGGAATTTCAGATGGCAACACATGATACAAAGGAATTTGACATGAAAATTCACTGGTGATCGAGGGTGGGCTACTTGGACAGTGTGATCATAGAAGGCCTGAGACCTACCATTCTAATTTCCAGCCATTTGGAACTTCTTTCTGTTTGTCAAAGATAACATGTCCTGTGTGGTCCCTGGGCTTTGGAATATCCTATTCTTTTTTGCCAGGGAATATTCTTCCTCCCTAGCTGTAACATCTATTCTTTGCCTAGCCAGTTCTGATCCTACAGTTGAGCATGACACTTAGATTTCAACTCCTCTGAAAAGCCTTCCCACATCCATCCACTCCTTAAACTAGGTTAGGTGCTTCTCGTAACTGCTTGAAGCATTCTGTGCTTAGCCTGATAGAAGCTCTTATCTTGCTGTATTTTCAGTGATATCTGTACATAAAAGGAAATAGTAGAGAAGGAAGGAAACTGCTATGATTAATTATGGCAAAAGCTTTTGCAGGTGGTGCTTTTGCATGGCCTTTGACAGCATAAAATGTAGATGCGGGCTGCCCTTTTGCTTTCATAATACTTTGTGAATTGCAGGATTTTTTTTCCCCTTAATTGCCCATCACAAGCACCTAATTTATCTATTTGTTTGCTTTTCTGTTTATTTGTGTATTTACTTATTTATATATAGCCTCTTTTATATCGTTTCTGACATGAACAAGCACCAATATGCATCCGTACCTGTCAAAGCAGAACTGCAACATCAGCTCATTAGAATTAACATTTCGATTTTAGAGAAAGAAAAGACTTTATCAATCCTCTTCCCAGGTTGTTTTTAAGCTATTAGGGGTCAGAGGACTTTTTGTCTGTTTTCTTTATTTTGGTTCGGTTTTGTCTCAGCTTTTCAAATCTGCTGAATTCTTCTCCCTGAAAAATGCATATTTCCCCCTTATACACATAAAATTTTGCATATAATTTCTGGAGAGCCCTGAAGCTGTTTACAGTTAGGGCCCCCTGATAGATCTCAACCTTTAAGTATAAAAGGCAAGGAAACTTGGTTGTGTAAATCAGGGTCTTTAAAGGAGAAATGAACTTTTGGAGTAAAAGGTCATGCTGTCATTCTGGTTTAGGGGCGGAAATGGACACCTAGCCCCTCCCTACCTGGATGGTAGAACCAGTGAAGTAGACATGTGCAGTCTTAGCCAATCCTCACACCCTCCAGTGGTAAAATAAGTTTTAAAAGATAAAATGATTTTTCTATGGAGGAAGAGAAGGGGTCCCATCAGTCTAGCAGTTGGGGAAACAAGTAAGGTGATGCAGGCTGAAACTGGGAGTCCAGCCTCCAAGACGCTCTTGGGAGTTCAGACATTCATGACAAGTTGGTTTCACTGCTGACCCACTTCCTATATCAAACCACCAGGATTCATTCAAGCATAGCATGAAATAATGGGGTGTGGATTTAAAATAGACTGAAATATATGAGAACCTGACACTACATTTACTAATGGAGATGATTCATGGTGTCACATTTAGCAATGTTTTGGTCCTGACAGCACCGTTAATATTCATCAGCCTAGCATAGAAAGATCAGAGATCAGGTGTGTAACCAAAACCAAGTATTCTGGATTGTTGCATTTGACTTTGCTTGGGATTTTTAAAGTGGCTTGCCTGTGAAAAGCATGAGGAAAAGAAATGTACTATTTTATTAAGATTTTTGGCAAATAATTGCATTATTGGAGCACAATCTTTTAGGGTCAGCACTTTGTATCCAATTACCAGTGAACGTAACGGATAGTTCCTCTGACTTGTCATTTCTGCTCTGCAGGCACTTAAGATAATCCTCTGTACTTTTCCCAGTTAAAGTGAATTTATTGCTGGCAAAAATATTCCCGGAATTGGATGCTCTCTCCAAATGAAGAACATGCCGACTGGAAATTGGCTTTTCCCAACTCCTTGTTCTCCCAGGCAGAAGAGAAAAAAAGAAAAATCTTTCTTTAAAAAAAAAGCTTAATCAGCATAATCTCAATCTTTTTTGCCTGATTAGTGACAAAATGACTGGATTGAATTTGATACTTGTGAATTCCAGATGTGTTTCTGCTACTGTCTTTCTGAATTCCCAACGGAAAGTCACTTAAACCTCTCAGGCTTTCCTGTTTCAATTCAAATGCCCACTCTGTCTCTTATTATGGTAGGCAAGTCACTCTAAACTTCAATTCTATTATTTGTAAGAAGGGAATAACACCTCTCTCAAAATGCCATGTGAACTTAAATGCATCATACATTGAAACACTTAAAACTGAGCTTGGCACAGACCAGGCACTCAGCTAATTATTGTCATTACGTCTATCTAAATAACTGAATATATGGAGAAGCAGACAAATTGATCAAAGAAGAAGTCAGGTCATATATTACTCATTTTTCTACATTAACGTTACCCTGAAAAGTTGATTTTGGAAGACATTTCATCTCAAAATAATGTTTTTTCCTTTGACTTGATTTTTTTTTTTTTAATGAAGGCACATTCCCATGAAAGACTATATGGCTTAAACGTCAGTATTCTGTTTATGATAAAATATTCTCTTTTGTTGTTTTATTTTATAAATATATAATGTCCAGTGTTAGCTCTAATTAAATTAAATTGGAGCAGTCAAGCAATACGTATCAATACTTCAGTGCTGGCCTAGAAAAACTCTGATTAGTGTGGTAAGGATGCATATGGAGTTAAGATTGCTAATCAGTTGATAAGGAATTTTTCCTGGGTCATCTAGGTGGGCCCAGTGTAATCACAAGGGTCCTGAAAAGTAGAGAAAGGAAGTAGAAGTCGAGGTCAGAGTAATGGGATGTGTGAAAGACTAGACTCGCTGCTGCTGGCTTTGAAAATGGAGGAAGGAAACCACAGACGGAGGAATGGAGAATGCCTCCAGAATCTGGAAAAGGACAGGCAACAAATTCTCCCTTAGAGCCTCCAAAAAGGGATACAGCTCTGTGGACACCTTGATTTTAGTCCAGTGAGGTCTGTGTTGGACTTCTGACCTATAGAGTTATAAGAAAGTAAATTCGTGTTGTGTAAGCCACTCAGTTTGTGCGAATTTGTTATACCAGCTATTGACTGAAGTAAAATGTGCAACCTAAAATTGTCATTCAAGTTTTATTCGGAGACCTTTCTGAGGACTGTAGCCCAAGAGGCAGCTTTTCAGATAGCTCTGAGGAACTGTTCCAAAAAGGTAAGGAAGAAGCCAGGATATATAAGCTTTTTGCTGGAAAAAAAAGTGTACTTGAACATCAAAAGATTACTCCTAATCACAGAAACAGACATCTCAAGTTAATGACTTTAGTGCTTTTCTATGTACGGGAAGATAAGAGTCTAGGTTCATTGAAATTATTCTTTAGATATGCATCTTAGCTAACTCCAGCCAGCATCCAAAGCACACAATGCTTCCTATTTTTCTCTAGCCTGAATTTTCCCGAAGGCTCAGGATCCGGGGTGAGGGTGGGATTGCAGCTGAGTGGCTGATGGCTTGATCCTTGTTTACTGGAATGGCATGCAACGTTTTTTATTTACTGCAATGGCAGGCAGCATTCCTTGCCCACACAGTAAAAGAAAACTAATATAATTAGCAATAGTAATTGTGTCTTATTTGTATAAAACATATTTGTATGTGACTTACTTGTGTAAGTTCACAAACATGCTTTCATGCATTTTTGAACACTGAGAGATATTTAGCCCTCCTGATCTCAGTAGACAAGCCAGTGTTTCAAAGCCAGTGTTTCAGTAAGCCTGGTACCACATGAGGGGGGCTTGAACCTGGGTGTTGTGAACTAAATGTTTATGTTTCATCCAAATCCACATCTTGAAATCCTGCATCTCAGTGTGATAGTGTTAGAAGATGGGTCCTTTGCGAGGTGATTATATCATGAGGTAGCTCCCTCATGAATGGAATTCGTGCTTCATGAAGGAGATACCACAGAGCTCCCTAGCCCCTCCCACCATGTGAGGATGCAGTGAAAAGTGTGCAACCCAGAAGAGGGGACTCACCTGACCAGACTGGAACCCTGATCTCACAATTCTTGCTTCCAGAACCGAGAGGAATAAATTCCTGTTTCTTGTTAGCTACCCAGTCTGCAGTGTCTTGTTATAGCAGCTCAAATGTACTAAGACAATGGGTCAGTGGAAATAACAGGAATTGATCAGATTCTAGATATATTTTGAAGTTGAAGCCATCAATTTTTGTTGGCAGATGGAATGTGGACATGAGAAAAGGAAAGATAAAATATGACTGCAATATTTTCGACCTGACCATTAACTGAGTGACAGTGGGTGGAGCAGATTTGGGAAGTAGGAGAGAATTAGAAGTTTAATTTTATGCATATTAGGTTTGAAATATCTGATAGGCATATGATAGAGAAGTCAAGTGGGCAGTTGGATATACAAGTCTGAAGTTCTAGATCTGGAATGGTGTGAATTTAGGAATTGTTAACATGTCAGTGCTGTTTAAAGTCAGAGACTGGATGAGGTCAACTAGAGAGTGAGTATGCAGAGCAAAAAGATTCAGAATTGAGCCCTGAGGCGTGGCAACTTGAAGAGGGCTGGAAGGTAAGGAGAAACAGCCAAGAAGCCTCATAAAGTTTGCTGAAAGAGGAAAAAGAACAAGCAGGAAGTGAAAGCAAGTGAAGATAGTGGCGATTCTTATTCTTTTATGTTGCTTTTAAGTCACATGATATGAGTAATACTTGTAGCCCTAAGATATTATTCTTCTACATCAGCATTTCTCAACCGAGCCACAACTGATATTTTGGACCAGATAATTTTTTGTTGTGGAGTTTTATCCTGGGCATTGTAGGATGTTTAGCAATAGCCCTGGTCACCATGCACTAGATGCCGGTAACATGGTCCCAGTTGCAACAACCAAAAATTCTCCAGACGTTGGCAAATTTACTTTTGGAGACAAAAATGGCCCCAGTTGAGAACCACTATTCTACACATACTCTAAAGTACATTTTTCTCGTTTATTAGCTCCTGCCAAGATGAAAGCCCAGAAGACTGGGAGAAGAAAATCCTTGGGGTTAAGGCAGAGCTGGTCCTCTATAAGGAAGGTAGGGAATCATCAACAGAATGTTAGCAGCCTTCACTAGACAAAAGGGCGGAACATCCATTTCATGGCTGAATTGCCTTTCAGTGATAGCTTGATTAGCATCATTTTCTACTAGGGCATCTTTGAATCACTTCTCACAGAAACAGGCTCTACCCACCTTCAGGGTAAAATGGAAATCCTCTGGCTTGATTTTGTCAGGGAATCATCTAGACTGAAATGCCTAATTAAGTTTGTTTTCTTGATGTCTCTGTGCCTGGAGGACCAGAAACAGAAGCAGTTCTGCACACTAAAGAAATAATTTTCTAGTGAGGTAATTAGAGCTACTGCCATCGTACCACTGACCACTGAGGGTAGAAAAAACTGAGGATACAGAAGCACTTAAGGATTTTTTGTCAATCTGTTCATGAAAAGGATAAAATGGAAAATAAAGAAGAAGCAGATATATAAATAAGGAGGGAGGCACCGCACAGCTAGAAATCAAAGGAAATACCCACATGCATGGAAGACATTGAAGACGATAATGATGATGATGACACTTATGGCTCATTTACTCGACAACGGATTATTGAATTGTTGAGTGGTTCTGTTCTTAGTGCTTGAGAATATGGTAGTAAATAAAACAGACAAATTCTACCCTCATGATGCTTTCATTCTAGTGGGAGCAATAATAAACAAGATAAGTTATTGTCTTAGTCTGTTTGGGCTGCTATAAAAGCATACCATAGACTGGTGGCTCATAAACAACAGAAACTTATATCTCACTGTTCTGGAGGATGCAAAGTTTCCGAACAAGGCACTGGCGAATTTAGTGTCTGGTGAGATACTGGTTCACAAATGGCTGTCTTCTCGCTGTATCTTCACATGGCAAAAGGATCAAGGGATCTCGCTGACGTCTCTTTTATAAGGGCACTAATCCCATCATGAAGACTCCACCCTCATGACCTGAGCATCTCCCAAGGGCCCCACCTTCTAATACCATCACATTGGGCATTAGGTTTCAACATATGAATTTCAGGACACAAATATTCAGTCTAAAGCAGTTATAGAGTGATAATGCTAAAGAGACAAAAAAATCAGTCAGTGAAGGGAGATATGAAATACTGAAGAGGTTGATATTTTAGTGAGGATTACCAGTAAAGGAGCTGAGAAATAGCATTCTAGGAATAGGGAATAGCAAGTTCACGAGGGAACCTGCCCGGTATGTTGAAGGAACAGCAAGAAAAGCAGAGTAGCTCAAGAAATAAAATAGACAAAAGGCAATAGAACATGATATAAGGTCAGAAAGTTAATGGGATGCCAGATAACATAAGACTTGTAGTTCTTAGTACTTCATAGTAAAAACATTGGCTTTTATGTTGAATGAGATGAGAAGCTAATGCAGGGTGTTGAGCAGAGTGACCTGATTAGATTTTAACAAGATAATTCTTATAGCTGTGTTGAGACTAGAACTTGGGGGAAAGGGCAGAAGCAAGAAGACCAGCTGAGACTATTCCAGTAATCCAGGAGATAAAGGGTGACGGTTTGAATCACACTGATGGCAGTGGGGCTGGAATGATGTGCGCAAATTCTGTATAGATCTGAAGGTGGAATAAACAGGTTTTGTTTCAGGAAAATATGTAGGGTTTGGGTGAAAGAGAGTAGTCAAGGATGACTGTAAGGTTTTGGCCAGAAAGACTGGGAAGATGGAGTTGCATTTACTGAATAGGGGAACTTTGCAATATGAGCTTTCAAAGAGAAAGTGAAAAATCAGGCTCCGCTTTGGACATGTAAAAGAGGGGAAGATTTCAGTAATCAGTAGAATACAGGGGTCTGAAGTTCAGTGGAGAGGTCTGAGCGGGAGATAAGATTTGTGAATCAACATACAATGATGATTAGAAACAATTTGATTTCCCAACTTCACATTTTGACCTCTTTAGGTGGACTCAGGCTACATCATGCCAGGCAGGTGCCACAATAGCTAATAACCCAGGCCAAATGCAGTATATGAAACATACTACAGGACAAAAAACAGTTTCTCCAACAAATCAATGGCTTTAGAAAAGGGAGAGGTAGGCATTATAAAATGAGAAAGACTTAAGGGACATAACAATAAGATACAGTATATCAGTTGTTTAGAACCTGAATCGAATAAGCCAATGACTAAAAAAGCATTTTTGAGAACACTTGTGGAATTTTGAAAATGAACTGAATATATCATGATTTATGGAATTATTGTATATTTGGTTATACTTTGTATATGTATATATATATAGCATATATATACATATATATAATATATATATAGTGTATTTGGGCAACTGAAAAATTTACAGATGAAATGAATGATGCCTGAGATTAGTTTTAAAATATTTCAGTAAAAAAATCCCATGAGGAATATGGGAATTAAGATTAGCAAGCACTGATAAATATTGAAGATGAGTACTTAGTACATCAGAGATCATTGTGCTATTTCTTTTACTTTAGTGTATTTTTTTTAATTGGCACAATAATAAAAACTTCGCTAGAGTGCAATCCCCATGTAAACAGGTATCTTAGTTTGTTTTGTTCATGGATGTATACCAAGTACAATGACATTGCATATGCTTAATAAATTTTTGTAAATGGCAAAATAAGTTAAAGCACTATTTAGGGGAACAAAAGATTGCTGAATGCCAACCACCTTGAGTGTTATCAGAATTAACTTGCAAAATGACCAGGAGTAACTATAGACTCTCCTATTCCAGGTGACAAGTTTCTATTGAAGTTTGGTTGATTTACAATATTATGTTGGTTTCAGATGTACAGCATAGTGATTCAGTATTTTTTACAGATTATACTCCATTAAAAGTTATTACAAGATAATGGTTATAATTCCCTGTGCTGTACAATATATCCTTGTTGCTTATCTGTTTTACACAGAGTAGTTTGTATTTCTTAATCCCATACCCTTAATATACCAACCCATTTCCTCTTCCTTTTGGTAACCACTAGTTTGTTTCGTGTATCTATGAATCTGTTTCTGTTTTGCATATGTACTCATTTGTGTTATTTTTTAGATGACACATACAAGTATGTGTCTTTGTCTACTTATGTCACTAAGCATAACATTCTGTAGGTTCCTCCACATTGCTGTAAATGGCAGAATTCCTTTTTTTTTTTTACGTCTGAGTAATATTCCATTGTGCATATATACCATAGCTTCTTTATCCATTTGTCTGTTGATGGGCGTTTGGGTTGCTTCTATATCTTAGCTATTGTAAATAGTCCTGCTAATTGGAGTACGTGTACCTTTTCAAATTAGTGTTTTCATTTTTTCCGGATACATACTCAGGAGTGGAATTCCTGGATGATGTGGTACCTCTATTTTTAGTTGCTTGAGGCACCTCCATATTGTTTTCCATAGTCAGTGCACAAATTCCTGCAAACAGCTACTTGTAGACTTTCTGATGACAGCCATTCTGAATACAGGTGTGAGGTGATATCTCATGATTATTTTGATTTGCACTCCTCTAATAATTAGTGAGGTTGAACATCTTTATATGTGCCTGTTAGCCATCTGTATGTCTTCTTTGGAAAAATATCTATTTAGAACTTCTTCCCACTTTTATTTTTGTGTGTGTGTGGTACGCGGGCCTCTCACTGTTGTGGCCTCTCCCGTTGCGGAGCACAGGCTCTGGACACACAGGCTAAGCAGCCATGGCTCACGGGCCCAACCGCTCCGCAGCATGTGGGATCTTCCCGGACCAGGGCACGAACCCGTGTCCCCTGCATCGGCAGGTGGATTCTCAACCACTTACGCCACCAGGGAAGCCCCTTCCTACTTTTTGTTTGGTTTGTTTGTTTTGTTTTGTTGGTATGGAGTTGTATGAGATGTTTATAACCCCTGGTTATAAACCCCTTGTTGGACATATCATTTGCAAATATTTTATCCCACTCCATAGGTTGTCTTTTTGTTTTCCTGATGGTTTCCTTTGCTGTGCAAAAGCTCTTAAGTTTAATTAGGACCCATTTGTGTGTTTTTGCTTTTATTTCTTTTGCCTTAAGAAAGATATCTAAAAAAAAAACATTGCTACAATTTATGTGAAAAAGTGCTCTGCATATGTTCTCTTCCAGTTTTATAATTTCATGTCTTACATTAGGTATTTAAGTCATTTTGAGTTTATTTTTATATATGGTATGAGGTAATGTTCTAATCTCATTGTTTTACATGTAGTTGCCCAGTTTTCCCAACACCACTTAATGAAGAAGACTGTCTTTTCTCCATTGAATATTCTTGTCTCTTTTGTGGTATATTAATTAACCATAGATGTGCAGGTTTATTTCTGGGCTCTCTATTCTGTTCCATTGAACTGTGTGTCTGTTTTTGTGCCAATACCATGCTGTTTGGATTACTGTAGCCTTGTAGTATTGTCTGAATCTGGGAGCATGCTACCTCCAGCTTTGTTCTTTTTTCTCAAGATTGCTTTGGTAATTCTGGGTGTTTTGTGGTTCCATGTGAATTTTAGGATTATTTGTTCTAGTTCTGTTAAAAATATCATGAGTATTTTGATAGGGATTGCATTGAATCTGTAGATTGCTTTGCGTAGGATGGCCATTTTAACTATATTAATTCTTCTAATCTAAGAGCATGGGCTATCCTTCCATTTCATTGAATCCTTATCAGTTTCCTTCATCAGTGTATTATAGTTTCCAGAGTATAGGTTTTTCAAATCCTTGGATAAGTTTATTCATGGGCATTTTATTTTTTTGATATGATTTTAAATGGAAATGATTTTTAATTTCTTTTTATGATAATTCATTATTAGTGTATAGGAACACGACAGGTTTCTATATATTAATCTTGTATCCTGCAACCTTGCTGAATTCATTTATTAGTTCTAATAGTTTTTCAGTTACGACTTGAGGATATATAGAGTGTCATGTCATCTGCAAATAGAGGCAGTTTTAACAACTTCTTTCCAGTTTGGATACATTTTATTTCTTTTCCTTGTCTAATTATTGTGGTTCTGACTTTCAATACTGTGTGAAATAGAAGCAGTAAGACTGGGCATTCTTGCCTTTTTCCTGAGTTTAGTGGGAAGGCTTTCAGCTTGTCACCATTGAGTATTATTTTGGCTGTGCATTTGTTGTAAATGGCCTTTATTATGTTAGATATGTTCCATCTATACCCACTTTGATGAGAGAGTTTGTCATTAATGGATTTTGAATTTTGTCAAATGTTTTTTGTGCATTTATTGAAATAATCATGTGACTTTTATCCTTCTTTTTGTTAATGTGCTGTATCACATTGATTGATTTGTGTATGTTGAACAATCCTTGTGACACTGAAATAAATCCAACTTGATCGTGGTGCATGATCCTTTATTAGTATTGTTGGATTTGGTTTGATAATATTTTGTTGAGGATTTTTATATCTATATTCATCAAAGATATTAGCCTATAATTTTCTTTTTTTGTAATGTGTTTGTCTGCTTTTGTTATCAAGGTAATGGGGTTTAGTCAATTTAATTTGGGAGTATTCTCTCTTCTTTAATTTTTTGGAATAGTTTGAAAAGAATTGGTATTCATTCTTTTTTGTATGTTTGGTAGAATTCTTCTGTGAAGCCATCCAGTCCTGGACTTTTGCTTGGTGGGGATTTTTAATTGTACATTCAGCTTCACTACTAGTGATCAGTCTTTTTAGATTCTCTGTTTCTTTCTCATTCAGTTTGGAAGATTGTATGTTACTAGAAATTTGCCCATTTCTTCTAAGTTATCTACTTTTTTGGCACATAACTGTTCACAGGATTCTCTTATGATTTTTTGGTATCTCTATGGGATCTGTTGTTATTTCTCCTCTTTCTTCTCCTATTTTGTTTATTTGGATCCTGTCTTTGTCCTTCTTGGTGAGCCTGGCTAAAATTTTATCAATTTTGTTTATCTTTTCAAGAAAAACAGCTCTTAGTTTCATTGACCTTTTCTATTGTTTTTCTTTAATCTCTATTTTTATTTATTTCCTCTCTGATCTTGGGCTTTGCTGAACTTGGGCTTTGTTCATTCTTCTTTTTCTAATTCATTTAGATGGTGGGTTAAGTTGTTTATTTGAAAATTTCTTTATTTCTTGAGGAAGGCCTGTATTGCTATGAACTTCCCTCTTAGAACTGCTTTTGCTGCATTCCATAGATTTTTTTTGGGAAATTTGTGTTTCCATTTTGATTTGTCTTGGTATATTTTCAGATTTCCTCTTTGATTTCATCATTGACCCATTTTTTTGGTGTGTTTTTTAGCATGTTATTTAGTCTCCACGTGTTTGTGCTTTTCCCATTTTTCTTCCTGTAGTTGATTTGTAGTTTCATACCCTTGTTGTTGGACAAAATGCTTGATATGATTTCTATCCTCTTGAATTTGTTGAGGTTTGTTTTGTGACCTAGATGTGATCTGTGCTGGAGAATGTTACATGTGCACTTGAAAAGAATGTGTATTCTGATGTTTTGGGATGTAATGTCCTGTAGATATCAGTTAAGTCCAACCAGTCTATTGCATCATTTAAGACTACTGTTACCTTATTGATATTCTGTCTAGATGGTATTTCCATTGTTGCCAGTGGAGTGTTAAAATCTTCTACTATTATTGTATTATTGTCAATTTCTCCCATTATGTCTGTTAGTATTTGCTTTATCTATTTAGATGTTCCTGTGTTGGGTGTATATATGTTAACAAGTATGGATCCCTTTATCATTATATAATGCCCTTCTTTGTCTTTTTTTAAAATTAATTAATTAATTAATTTTATTTTTGGCTGCGTGGGGTCTTCGTTGCTGCACACAGGCTTTCTCTAGTTGTGGCGAGCAGGGGCTACTCTTCGTTGTGGTGGCTTCTTTTGTTGTGGAACATGGGCTCTAGGCAAGTGGGCTTCAGTAGTTGCGGCACACGGACTCTAGAGTGCAGGCTCAGTAGTTGTGGTGCATGGGGTTAGTTGCTCCGTGGCATGTGGGATCTTCCTGGACCAGGGCTTGAACCTGTGTCCCCTGCATTGGCAGGCGGATTCTTAACCACTGCACCACCAGCAAAGTCCCCCTTCTTTGTCTTTTGTTACAGCCTTTGTGTTAAAGTCTATTACATCTAATATAAGTATCCCCATCCCAGCTTTCTTGTCTTTTCTGTTTGAATAATATATCTTTTTCCATCCTCTCACTTTCAGTCTTAGTGTGTTTAGCACTGAAGTGAGTCTCTTGCAGGCAGCATATTTAAGGGTCTGGGTTTTTTTGTTTGTTTTTTTGTTTTTGTCTAATCAGCTACCCTGTGTCTTTTGATCAGAGCATTTAGTCCATTGACATTTAAAGTAATTATTGCTAGGTATGTACTTATTGCCATTCTATTACTTGTTTCCAGCTGTTTTTGAAGCTCTCCTCCGTTCATTTCTTCTTTTTGTTTCTCCCATTGAGTTTTGATGATTTTCTTTAGTAGTATGCATGGGTTCCTTTCTTTTTGATTTTTGTGTATCCATTATAGTTTTTTGATTTGTGGCTACCATGGGGTTCATATATGTTGACGCATAATTATATCTACGTGATTTAAGCTGATAGTCATTTTAAGTTCAAAGACATTCTAAGTGATCTACTTTTTTCTCCCCTACCCCACATTTTGTAGTTTTGATGTCATGTTTTACATCTTTATGCCTATCCCTTTACTGTTTATTGTGCTTATAGTTACTTCTATAATTTTTTGTTTTATAATCTACGTACTGGCTTATTTAAGTGGTTTATCCTCAATTTTTAATATATATTTGCCTTTCCTAGTTGTATTTTTCTTTTCCTGTAGATTCTTCTTTTCCATTTAATGAATATCCTGCAAAATTTATTTTTGGGTAGGTTTAGTATTGATGAGTTATTTTAGTTTTTTGCTTGCCTGAGGAGTTCTTTACCTCTCCTTCTCTTCTGAATGACAATCTGCTGGGTAGAGTATCCTAGCTTGTTTTTTTTTCCCTTTAAGCACTTTGAATATATCATGTCACTCCTTTCTGGGATGCAATGTTTCTGTAGAGAAATCAACTGATAGCCTTATGGGGATTCCCTTGCATATGACTCTTTGTTTTTCTCTTGCAACCTTTAAAATTCTCTCTTTATATATAATGTTTGCTATTTAATTATGATATGTCTTGTTATAGGTGTGTTTGGGTTCATCTTTGGGATCCCTCTGTGCTTCCCCTACCTGGATATCTGTTTTTTTCTTTAGGTTTGGGAAGTTTTCAGCCATAATTTCTTCAGATACATTTTCAATACCCTTCTCTCTTTCTTCTCCTTCTGGAACTCCTGTAATGCAAATATTGGCACATTTAATGTTGTTCCATAGATCTTGTATGTTACTTTCTTTTTTTTTCTTAATTTGTCTTTCAGTCTGCTATTCTGATGGATGGTTTCCATTATTCTATCTCCAGATCACTTACGCATTCTTCTGTATCACTTAGTCTGCTCTCCATCCCTTCTAGTATATTTTTCTTTTAATTTTAGATATTGAATTTTTAATTTTTTATTGGGTCTAGTATATTTTTCTTTTAATTTTAGATATTGAATTTTTTATTTTTTATTGGGTATATTTTATTTAGTATATTTTTCTTTTAATTTTAGATATTTAATTTTTTATTTTTTATTTGGTCTTTGAATATCTTCTAGTTCCTTGTTAAAATATTCAGTTTTTAGATCAATTCTTTCCCCTAGTTCAATTACCATTTTTGTTACCAATTTTAAAAAATTCTTTATCTGGCAGTTGTTTATTTCTGTTTCATTATTTATTCTTTCATGTATTTTCTCTTGCTCTTTCAATTGGGAGTAGTTCCTTTGCCTTTCCACTTAACTTTCTCTGCGTCAATGGATTTAGGTGCAACAATTACGTATTACAGTCTCAGAGCATCCTTAAGCGTCCCTCCTTAAGAGGGAGCATTTCTATGCACACAGCCTTTGGTGGGAGGGCTGGATTTGATGTAGTCACTAGCCACATCTTTCCTCAGGTTGTGTTAGCAATTATCACCTTGGCAAGAAGTGGGGCTGGAGATGGAGAGGCTAGAGCTAGTAATGGGTGTGAGATAGGACTTCCTTACTGCTCAGTGGCTATCACTGCCCTTTCAGGGTTGGGGTCTGATCCCAAGTGGTTAGAGCAGAAGCCCTGAGGGTTGCACTCAAGCTGGCTCTGTTCCCTTTAAGTGTTTGTTTTTTTGCTTCTCACACCAGGACTTTACCCCAGAGGAGTGGAGTGATGAAGCAAGTGGGCCCATGTGCATACAGAAATCAGATGTGCTGCCTGTGTAGGCATCTGTAGCTCTACTCAGACACAGCCCACTGTTGAGTCTTTTCAATGATCATGGCTGCCCCAGATCTAGTGCTGCACTGCAGTGTGGACTGAGCAGGCTGGAGCATTCGCTCAGCTTGGGCTAGATCATGCAGTGGCGGTCGTGGGAAACCCAGCAGCTGCTAGGGCAGACCTCTCTGTCCTGCCTTGGGGGCAAGACCCCTTTGTCTCTTACAGCTAATTGCTGCCCCCAGCCTCTGCCAGCTCCTGCCCTGTTGTGGAACTGTTCCTCAGGGAAGGTGGGTCCTGTGTGGTTTCTCTGTGTGTATAGGGAGGGGTGTGACCTGTGGCCAGTAGCTGCCATCAGAAATCTGGGCTGCCTCTGGGGCGCTGCTTGAATTACTGACAACAATGGCCACTGCTGCTCCAGCTGGGCTCTGCCCTGGAACTGAGTCACCTCTGCATCCCAAGGTCAAGCCTTTTCCCTGGACCTGGCTGGCCTGGATCTATTGCTATACTACGGCATGGAGTGAGCCTATCCAGAGCATTTGCTCAAGTTTAGCTGGGGCGCATGGTGAGCCAGTCTCAGGAGACCGGGCAGCCGCTAGAGACGACCTCTCTCAGCCCTGCCTCAGGAGCAAGACCCCTTTGTCTCTCACAGCTCATGACTATCATGACAGCCTCTGCCAACTCCCACTCTGTTGTGAAACTGTTCTGCAGGGGATGGAGGGCTTCCTCCCCTGCAGAACAGTTTCTATTCGTGTATCGGGGATGAGCTATGGCAGAATGTGTATCGTCAGAAATCTAGGTAGCCTCTAGGGCACTGCTTGGCAAAGCACCAGCAACGGCCACCACTGCCCCACTCGGACTCCGCCCCAGGATCGGGTCACCTCTGCATCTCCAGTCAAGTCTTTTCCCAGGTCGTGGCTGCCCCAGGTCCAGTGCTGCACTGTGGTATGGAGTGAGCAAGGTCAGAGCATTCGCTCAGCTCAGTCTAGGGTGCAGGGGAAGGTGGCTGTGGGAAACCTGGCAGCCGCTGGAGCAGACCTCTCTCCTCCCTGCCTGGGGGCAAGCCAGTACACATGTGCTCGTCCTGAGTGGAGTCCAGGCTTCTCCAGACTTTCTATCTCTCCCAGTGGTCTTCCAACCAGCCAAGGGGACTTGTCTCCTGCACATAGGACCCCACGACTAGGATGGCCACTCTGTGGCTCACCCCCCTCTTTCCCCAGTGTGGGTGTCCACCCCTGCAATCTCCCTTTTCCTCTGAGTCCTCTCTCAGGCACAGGTCCTGACCTGGTCCCTCTTCTTCCTGTCCTACCCAATTAGTGTGTATCTTTCTTATTGCCTTTGTTGTACAGAAGTCTTTCTGCCAGTTTCCAGTTAGTTTTCAGTGAGATTTGCCTCTCATATACATGTACTTTTGAAGTGTTTGTGGGGGTAAGTAAGCTCCAGGTTCTCTTACTCCATCATCTTGATCTCCTCCCAGATGACAAAACTTTCACTTAGATAAGTGATTTAACCAAACTATTATATCCAAAGATTGATGGAGCAAGCCCATATGATTCTGACACCTAGGTTGATTGCATTGTTGCCTCTTCCATAATTCTGATGTTGTATTACACTCATTAGCCAACACAACGTAGGAAAAAAAAAAAAACTTTTTAAGAGAAACGCCCATAATTCTGATGTTGTATTACACTCATTAGCCAACACAACGTAGGGAAAAAAAAAAACTTTTTAAGAGAAACGCTTAGTGGTCTGGCTGATTCTAAAGAAATCCTTAATAATCACCTCACAATATCACTTCCTACAAATTCCTCATGTATTCATTAACCCTTTATTGAGCCTCTCCTGCATTTCATGCAACTATACGTGGAAGGCAAAATTAATAAAATACTTTTAGCATTTATAGAGCAGCCTCTAAATTACACGACAATTTAGCCAATAACCTGAGAGTACCAAAATAGCAAGAGGATGATTGCACCACCTTTAGTCTCGTTGTGATATTCTAAGACAGATCCTTGTTCAGGTAAATTTTCTCTTTATAACATAGTGTGTTAAATCAGCCCTTGATCTATGTGGGACAGAGAGAAGGGGCATTGAAGCCAGAAGTCTCTTAACTAGGAGACCCTGCTGGCTGGAATGGCAATTTGATCACCAAGCAGGAGTCTTGGGCAAGACTGACTACATAATTGGCAGGACCCAGTGCAAAATATACAACACGAGGGCCCTTGTTCTAAAAGCAGGAAAAGTTTCTGTTAAAGGTACTAAAATATGAAGCTTTTTACCTGTCATTGGCAACTTCTTTCTCAACTTGCCATGGTGTTTTTATTTACTTTTCAAGGTTGTTTTAAGTAAAGAAAAATTAAAATGTTAGCATGAGTTTCCCTGTTTATATTGTGGAATACCAACTTTATTTTTATTTTTTTTGCGGTACGCGGGCCTCTCACTGTTGTGGAGCACAGGCTCCGGACGCACAGGCTCAGTGGGCATGGCTCACGGGCCCAGCCGCTCCGCGGCATGGGGGATCTTCCCGGACCGGGGCACAAACCCGTGTGCCCTGCATCGGTAGGCAGACTCTCAACCACTGCGCCACCAGGGAAGCCCTTAACATTTTCTTTTAAGACCTATTTTCTATCTCTTAAATATCTTTTGTTCATCAATGGTTCTGTATATTTGGAATACTGATTTGTCTTTTTCTGTAGTTTCGTATTACTCAGATTATGGTGTCAGCAGTCCTTAGTCCCAGTGTGTGATCTTGGACGAATTTGCCTCACTTTCTTCCCTTTAGAATGGACTTAATAAAATCTTCCCTACAGGATTGGAAGCATTAAATGTGATGAATGCAAAGCATTTAGCATAGTGCCCAGAACTCATTGAAAATTATGGCTTATTGTTACAGGAGTTTTAGAGTAGAGATTCATCCAATCTTCAGTAGTATCTGAGACCCTAAATGACTATAAATAACAACCATTTAACTTGAGAGTATTTTTCAACTTCTAAAATGCCTCACTTTTTTTTTTTGCGGTACGCGGGCCTCTCACTGCTGTGGCCTCTCCCGTTGCGGAGCACAGGCTCCGGACGCGCAGGGTCAGCGGCCATGGGTCACGGGCCCAGCCGCTGCGCAGCATGTGGGATCTTCCCGGACCGGGGCACGAACCTGTGTCCCCTGCATCGGCAGGCGGACTCTCAACCACTGCGCCACCAGGGAAGCCCCTCACTTATTTTTTTAACCCCATCTACCAACTCTTTTTTTTTTTTTAATCACCTCTTAGATTTGAGATTATTTTTAACATCTTTATTGGAGTATAATTGCTTTACAATGATGTGTTAGTTTCTGCTTTATAACAAAGTGAATCAGCTATACATATATCCCCATATGTCTTCCCTCTTGCATCTCCCTCCCTCCAACCCTCCCTATCCCACCCCTCTAGGTGGTCACAAAGCACCAAGCTGATCTCCTTGTGCTATGCGGCTGCTTCCCACTAGCTATCGGTTTTACATTTGGTAGTGTATATAAGAGAAAAACAAATACCGTATGCTAACACATATATATGGAATCTAAAAGACAAAAAAATGGTCATGAAGAACCTAGGGGCAGGATGGGAATAAAGGCGCAGACCTACTAGAGAATGGACTTGAGGACATGGGGAGGGGGAAGGGTAAGCTGGGACAAAGTGAGATTTTCTTAACATTATCTCACAATACATCTATCAGACTCATTGTTCATGCATTTCCTCTTCTTTTTACAAATAATAGGGCATTCATAATATGTAAAGAGCTTGTACAAATCAATTAGCAAGACAGACAACCCAACAGAAAATTAGGTAAAAAAAATCTCATACAGATAATTCACAAAGAGAACAATTCAAATTTTCAATGAAAATATGAAGATGCGATCAACTTTGTTAGTCATCAGAGGAGTATAAATTAAAGCCACAGTGTGATACTTGACTACAAACACACTAAATTGAATAGACAAAAATAGCAAAACAATAAAAAGTATGAATGACGACAGGAAGCATCCAGAGTTTTCCGAAACTTCTGGTAGGAGTGCAAACTGGTGTAAGGACTCTGGAAAACTATTCAGCAGTATATGCTAATGCTAAACGTGCACATAACGTAAGACAAGCAATTCCACTTCTCTGTAAATATCCAACAGAAATGTGTCTGTGCTTTCACCAAGAGACATGAGTACACTGTAACAGCAGTGTTTACAATACCATAGATGGGAAGCTTACCTAAATGTCTATCAACATACAGTGCATAAATAAATTTTCTACAAATACCCAGTGGAATAACAAGTTACTATATAACACTGAGTAAACAACAGTGGGTATAAGCAAACTATAGAGGACAGGGATAGAGCAGGAATTTCAGAATGATGAAGGAGATGGATGGGCCCTCTCCCAACAAAACAACAATTTTATTGATAAAACTTATTTTTAAAAAATCATTTATGTTCTCAGTAAAATATACTAAGGGCACACAGCAAATGAAAAATAAAATTCACTCATGGAAATCTACTAAATCTCAGAACAATTATTCCATGGCATTTGAGCCATTTCCTTATGTTCCCCAGGTAGTGTTTTGGAAACCTCACCCCAGATACTCTATTCCAGGCAGGTCAAGCCAAGAAGGCCTGAGCTCACGCTCCTCCCTGTCACACTCACTGTAGTGTGAGGCTACAGTTTCAACCCGGGAGGGGAAGGCAGGCTGCCACCCTTCCTGATCCCCACCCAGTGCTATGTTGCAGAAGGTTTATTTCCAGAAGGCATGGCAGAGGTGATCAGGTCTGCTCTCCCCAACCCAGCTCTCACTTGTAAGACAGAAGCTCTGTCCTGGTACATTAGGCCAAGAATAATGGGCCCTGATTGCCCCGTCCCGACTTGCTTGCAGGATAAAAGTTCCACAGTGGGAGGTAAAGCTGAGACATCCAGGCGCTTCCATCACCCACGGTGTTCACCTCCAGGAAAAGTGGGTGTCACTCCCGGAAAGCAAGTCTCCGCTCCCAGCTCTGTTGCAGGGGTACTGGGTTTATTCCCAGAATAAAAGTTGGGCCATAAGGAATAAGAGCTCCCCGTTTCTACCTGAGAGGGCTGACTCGACCTATAGTGGAGTGTTGAGAACTCTGTGACTAAACGTGTCGTCCAAAAACATTGTAGTCTTGGCAGAAAGTCATTAAGAGGAGGATGTGGGCTCCTTGACACAAGAAAACAGCAGGGCATCTAGAAGTTTAACAGACAGTACCAGGGAAATATAAAGCTAAGAATAACTCTCATGGGATCGCAGCAAACTTCAGGGGTCAGGGAGGCTATCGGGGCTGCACTCACACAGGAACAGGGAGAGCAGGAAGAGGCCAGAACTGAAAGCTTCACAGAGAATCAGAGGCCTCACTGTCAGGTTAGGCTTATATCTCTGAGCAAACACTGAACAATAAGCTACTCTGAATCAGGGGCACCTCCTAGAAAGCCAGGCTTAAAAGTAAAATTACACTCCCCCCTAGGGGTCTGAAAGACTGTGTCCATGTTGAAGGCTATACCCTCTCAAGAGAGATCAGAGAGGGAACTTTCAACCAGCCCCTGGCTGAACATGGGGAAAAACAACACAAACTTCGTGAACTCTTATAGCAGACCCCCAAGCCACACAGACCTCCAATGGTAAACGGTGAAAATCTACCTGTTTAAGAAAACTTGACTTGTTTGACCAACCCAGGGGTATCCCCTAGGTACTTAGACTAAAAGGAAAAACAAGGAAAAATAATCAGAGCATGGACACTATAAAGAAAGTGAAAAGACAGTCCTCAGGATTGGAGACAGTATTGGCGAATGGTAGATTTCATAAGAGATTTGAATATCTTCTTACAACTCAATAATAAAAAGGCCAAGAAATTCCAGTTCAAAAGCAGACAGTACACTTAATAGACATTTCTTCAAAAAAAGATACACAATTGGCGGATAAGCACCTAAAAAGATGTTTAACATTATTAGTCATTAAGGAAATGCAAGGCAAAACTATAATGAGATACCACTTTATACCCACTAGGATGACTAAAATAAAAATTTTAAAAAACCAGATAAATATTGCCAAAGATGAAGAAAAATGAGAACTCTCATCCGTTTTTGGTGGGAATGTAAAATGCTGCAGTCACTTTGTAAAACAGTCTATCAGTCCCTCAAGATATTTAACATAAAATTATCACATGATCCAGCAATTCTATCTCTAGTTATATACCCAAGAAAATTGGAAGCTTACATCCACACAAAATCTTGTATAAGAATGTACATAGTAGCATTATTCAGAACAGCCAAAATGTGGAAACAACCCAGATGTTCACCAAATAATGAACAGATAAATCGTGGAATTTCCACACAGTAGAATATTTGGCAATAAAAAGGGATGCTAAAGCAGACAGTTACAAAGGACCATATAGTGTTGACTCCATTTATATGAAAGTCCATAACGGGCAAAGAACTTGTTTCTATAGAGGCATAAAGTATATTAGTGATTGCCTGGAACCAGAGTGGGATTTGGGAGCAACTGCTAATGGAGTTTCGTCTTGAAGGGACAAGTATGTTCGAAAAGTAGATTGTGATGACGGCTACACAATCCTGTGAACTTATTAAAATCATTGAATTGTAGAGTGTGTGAATTATGCCTCAGTAAGGTTTTTAAAAATGTAAAATAAACTATGGTTGTGTGGTTAAATTGCAAAATAATGATGTTGGGGGAAAAACAGCCAGACATATTAAAAAATACAGAGAGAATAATTCCTTTTACAGGAAAAAAGGGAAAGAAAAAAACAGGCAAAGCTAAGGTATATTGTTAAAAGTCAGGATAGTGGTTGCTCTTGTAGGTGTAGGGTAGTGACAAAATGGAAGTAGGAAGGACGTATCAGGAAGGCTGAAAATATTCTTAATTTTTTAATTTAAATGCTGGTTACCTAAGTCTATTCAATTTACAAAATTCCAATCAGGAGACACTTTTATGATATGTGCATTTTATGTTTGCACATTGTACTTTACTAAACATTTTAAAATTGTAATTTAATAATTTTAACAGTAGAAGCCACACATTACTTTATTATGCTTCAAATTTCATAATTTTAACTGAAGCAATATTGGTCTGTGGTCCAGTGTGTTCCATTTCATTCACTGATTTTTTAAATTCTTTATTTATTCCACAAATACTTTTGGGGCGCATATGGAGTGTAAGGCACTTATTTAGGCCCTGGAAATTGCCACATCAACAAGACTTCGCTCACCTTGACCTCATGTGATTTTCAGTCTGTGAGGCTGAAAGACAATAAAAATTAATTGCAAGTGTAATAACTATCACAGAGAAGAGGTGCCAGACATTACGGGAGTAGATAACGGAAGACCTCCCTGTATTTGGGAGTTCCCCGTGGACTTATCTGAAAGAGTGATTTCTAAGAATGAGCCTCAAGGATCCGTTAAGTTGCCCACGTTAAGAGAGGGAGAAAACTATTCTAAGCAGAGGGAAGAACTTGCGTGAGGGCCCTGAAGCAGGAAAGATGTTGGCACTGTACAGAAAGAAAGAAAGTCATGTGAATGTTGAGTAGGAGAGTGGTTCAAGATAGAACTGGAGAAATAATCTAAAAACTAATTTGCAGACATTTACAGGAAGTAGTTTATTCCAGCAAGAAAGTCTCTTGAATTTGCTTTCTGTCCTCCTCCAATCTTGTTTTGTTTCTACAATATGTTTTCCCATACTGTAACCAGAATATTCTTCATAAAGTAAAAACTAGTTACACAGGGCCTCCCTTTAACCTCTTAATGGCCCCCATTGCTGGCCACTGGCTACCCCGTATCCATCTCTCCTCTCACTCCCTCCCTCACTAGCTACATTCCAGAACCAGCTGTGCATCTTCAAAGGCACTCTGCTCTCTCTTGCCTCTATATGTCTGCCCATGCTGTGCCCTCTGCCTGGAATGCTTCCCACAATCCCCCTTTTGTACTTATCGTTCAGGTTTCCACCTTGATGGCACCTCTTCCATGCAGGCTTCCCTGGTTTCTTAAGTCTGTGTCAGGCATCTGTCCTTGTCGATCCGAAAGGGTGTAGTAAACTATGACACAATTGCCTGTTTACTTGGGTCTTTTTCTCAAAATACTATAAACCTCCTTGAGAGCATGGATCTGTCTGCCATATTCATCACAGTGTCTCCCACACTTAGCACAGTGTTTATCACATATGAGTGCCAATATGATTTTGTTTAATGAATGGATCACTCTGGCAAGGCAGTATTGATATTGCCCAGAAGATACTAAAACTAAATGAAGGAATATTTGAGCAGATTTTTCCAAGTAAAAGGAAAGTGAAAACAAAACAAATGGATATCTCGAATTTACCTATGGTAGGCTGAATAATCCCTCTACCCCCAATATGTCCATATCCTAATCCCCAGAAGCTGTGAATATGTTATCTTCTATAGCCAATGGGACTTTGCAGCTGTGATTAAATTAATGATCTTCATATGGGGAAATGATCCCGGATTATTCTGGTGGGCCCGAGAATATTTATAAGAGAGGCAGGAGGGTCAAAGGCAAAGAAGACAATATGATGACAGGGAAGAGTCAGAGAAGATGTGCCAATGGAAGCAGGAGAGAGGGGGAGGGGGAGGGGGAGGGAGAGGGAGATTGGAAGATACTATGCTACTGGGTTTGGAAGATGCAGGAAGGGGATGAGCCGAGGAATTCAGGCAGCCTCTAGAAGCTGGAGAAGGCAAGGTAATGCCTTTTCCCCTGGAGCCTCCAGATATAATGAAGCCCTGCCTTACACCTTGATTTTAGGACTTCTGACTTCTGGAATTATGAGATAATAAGTGTGTGTCTTTTTAAGCCACTAAATGTGTGATAATCTGTTAACAGCAATAAGAAACATACAATATGCATCAGCTTTTCTCATATAATAGGTACAAATTTGAGAAGAAGAGAGAAGTGGATATGGATGAATGGAACTCTTATTTGTGACCTGGTATACTTAGAACAGAGTCAATTTAAATACCTTCTTTCTCTGGGCTCATCGGGAGTGGTATTTAAAACAAGAGCTTGGGGCTTCCCTGGTGGCGCAGTGGTTGAGAGTTCGCCTGCCGATGCAGGGGACACGGGTTCGTGCCCCGGTCCGGGAAGACACCACATGCCGCGGAGTGGCTGGGCCCGTGAGCCATGGCCGCTGAGCCTGCGCGTCCGGAGCCTGTGCTCCGCAATGGGAGAGGCCACAACAGTGAGAGGCCGGCGTACCGCAAAAAAAAAAAAAACAAAAAAAAAAAACCAAGAGCTTGCATCAGAGTATGTCTTTCTGGAGCAAGACATGAAACTAAAATAACTACCTGCCATTTAACATACAAACTTATGTATGTTGTAATTCTTACCTCCCATAGTGTCAGTAGTATTGCCTAGTTAATTCAGATCTCCATAAGTGCATCAAAGGCACTAGATAGTTGTAAGAATAGCATTGTGAGATGAGGAATTCATAGTTTTCATTTTGGTTATATGAACAGTTTTTTTTTTTTTATGTGTATTTCTTTTTTTTTTTTCAATATCTTTATTGGGGTATAATTACTTTACAATGGTGTGTTAGTTTCTGCTTTATAACAAAGTGAATCAGTCATACATAAACATATGTTCCCATATGTCTTCCCTCTTGCGTTTCCCTCCCTCCCACCCTCCCTATCCCACCCCTCCAGGCTGTCACAAAGCACCGAGCCAATATCCCTGTGCCATGCGGCTGCTTGCCACTAGCTATCTACCTTACTACGTTTGTTAGTGTGTATGTCCATGACTCTCTCTCGCCCTGTCACAGCTCACCCTTCCCCCTCCCCATAACCTCAAGTCCGTTCTCTAGGAGGTCTGCGTCTTTATTCCTGCCTTACCCCTAGGTTATATGAACAGTTTTAAAAGAGAAATCTGAATTAGGTTCATTCTAGGGAGATCAGGAGGAGAGTTGAAGCAAACAGTAGCATTGTCAGAATTTCTTATCAATTGTACTTGAGGTCAGTGCACTTTTTGTTTGTAAATTAATTGTATAGTTCAATGAATTCATCTGGCATCAGGGTTACATTAATAGAAAAAATAAAATGTCACTGCTAGATTTCTCCAACTCACTAAAATTTTAAATCAGTTATTCATTTAGCAGTAACATTTGACCATTTGCAAAAAAAGGAAAAAAAATAAAAACCTTGATAATTATTTCTGTTTGTTTCTAATTGTCTAGCTGTATATTCCCAGCATCAATATAGCATATATTTTTCCAGTCGCAACCTCTTCTCTTTTTCATATTATTTTTAAAGTCAACATGTAGCATGCCTGACTATTTTAATAAAATGTATTAGATCACCATTGGAATTTTTTAATGTCTGCTACACTTTTCTTGCCATCAGCTATTCACTGAATGTACCATTAAATCTCGTGTTAACTTTCATTATTAAAACCCCTAATAATGCATTTTGTTAAAAATCAAAATGTGTTGTACTCTGCCCAAAAGTAACCCAGTATTGTTTCCAATCACAATTCCATCATAAATTTTATTGGGTTTAATTACAAATCAATATGTATTTGTTGAGAAGTGGTAGTTTGATATTTTCCAGTGACAACTACATTTTATTCAAAGAAAAAATGTATTAGAATAAAAATTGCAAGAGACTAACCCATTGTATAAGATGATTAATTGAATTCCAGATTTATATGCATTTGTGGTGAATGATTTCCTATAGTAAAATTACCTGAATGATGTATCAGGGCACCATTATTCATTTTAATGGGTTTGCGCAACGTGCATATCAGCATTATTATAAATAACTTTGAAGATGTGGATTTCATTCCACCTTCATCCATTTTTAGGACTGACAAATTTTATTCTATGTCTATGGAGAAAGAGAAAAATTATCCTGAGACTATTAAGTCCTGAGATTAAGTTCACCTCCTATACAGAAGGAAAAAAATTTTTTTTGATCTATAATTCTCAAAAATCTTTTGCTCTGTCAGTATTAGAGACCTGTTTGTTTAGATCTAGCTAATTATGACTTTTTAAAATTAAGGTATAGTTGATTTGCAATATTATATTAATTTCAGGTGTACAAAATAGTGATTCAATATTTTAGAGATTGTACTCCATTAAAAGTTATTACAAGATAATGGCTATAATTCTCTGTGCAGTAAAATATATTCTTATTGCTTCTCTTTTTTTTACACAGTAGTTTGTATCTCTTAATCCCATAGTCCTATCTTGGCCCTCCCCACTTCCCTCTCCCCTCTGATAATCAATAGTTTGTTCTCTATTTCTATAAGAAATAGACAATGTTTGTGTTCTGTTATATACACTCATTTGTTTTATTTTCAGATTCCACATATAAGTGATAACGTACAGTATTTGTCTTTCCCTGTCTAATTTATTTCACTAAGCATAATACCCTCTAGGTCCATCGACACTGTTGTGAATGGCAGAATATTTCCATTGTATTCAATATATATTATATCTTCTGTATCCATTCATCTGTTAATGGACAAGTATGTCCGTTTCACATCTTGGCTATTGTAAATAGTGGTGCTATGAATATTGGAATGCATGTATCTTTTCAAAGTAGTGTTTTCCTTTTCTTCAGATATATACCCAGGAGTAGAATTGCTGGATCATATGGTAGTTCTATTTTTAGTTTTTTGGGGAACCTCCATAATATTTTTCATAGTGGCTCCACCAGTTTACAGTCATACCAACAGTGTACATGGATTCCCTTTTATCCACATCCTCACCAACATTTCTTATTCATAGACATTTTCTGATAGGTGTTAGGTGATATCTCACTGTGGTTTTGATTTTCATTTCTCTGATGATGAATGATGTTGAGTACCTTTTCATGTGCCTGTTGGCCATCTATATGTCTTCTTTGGAAAAATGTCTATTCAGATCTTCTACTCATTTTTAATCAGGTTGTTGTTTTTTGTTTGTTTTTAATATTGAGCTGTATGGGCTGTTTATATATTTTGGATATTAACCTCTTATTGGTCATCATTTGCAAATATTTTTTCCCATTCAATAGGTTGTCTTTTTGTTTTGCTGCTGGATTTCCTTTGCCAGGCAAAAGCTTTTAAGTGTAATTAAGTCCTATTTGTTTATTTTTGCTTTAGTTTGTTTCAGTTTTTGTTTTGGTTTGCCTTAGGGGACACATCCAAATAATTATTGCTACGATTTATGTCAAAGACTGTTCTGCGTATGTTCTCTGCCAGGAGTTTTATGGTTTCAGGTCTTACATTTAGGATTTTAATCCATTTTGAGTTTGTTGTTGTATATGGTCTGAGGGAATGTGATAATCTCATTGTTTTACATGTGGCCATTTGGTTTTCCCAGCACCACTTATTGAAGAGACTCTTTTTTCCACTGCATATTCTTGCCTCCTTTGTGGTAAATTAATTGACCATAAGTGTGTGGGTTTACTTCTGGGCTCTCTATTTTGTTCCTTCATTCATGTGTCTGTTTTTGTGCCAATACCATGCTGTTTTGATTAATGTATCTTTGTAGTATAGTCTTAAATCTGGGAGGGTGATACCTCCAGCTTTGTTCTTTTTTCTCAAGATTGCTTTGGTAGTTTGAGGTCTTATGTAGTTCTATATACATTTTAGGCTTACTTGTTTTAATTTTGTGAAAAATGCCATGGGTACTTTGGTAGGGATTGCATTAAATCTGCAGATTGCTTGGGATAATATGGCCATATTACCAATATTAATTCTTCCAATTCATGAACATGGGATATCTTTCTGCTTCTTTGAATGAACTGCAGTTTCCTTTATCAATGTCTTATAGTTTTCAGAATATAGGTCTTCATTCACCTCCTTGGTTAAGTTTATTCCTAGGGGATTTTTTAATGCAATTTTAAATGGGAGAATCACATTTTTTCTTCTGTTGTAGCAACCCTGGATCTGGTGCTAGGCTGTGGTGTGGAGCATGTGGGGCCAGAATATTTGCTTAGCTGGGGTGCTCACCAAGGCGGTGGTGGGACTTGCGGATGTCAGAAGTCTAGGTTGCTCCTGGGGCACTGTTTGAGTAAGCACCAACAGTGGCTGCCACTGCCCCACCTGGGTTTCACCCTGAATCCCCAGGTTACCTCTGCATCCCTAGATCAATTTTTTCCCACATCCTGGCCACCCTAGATCCAGTTCCAATCTGTGGCATGGAGTAAGCATGACTGGGGCGTTCACCTGGCTCAGACTTGGAATGCGATGAGGTAGCAGCTGCTTAGGCAGACCACTCTTCACCCTTCCTGGGATCATTCCAGTACCCACACACTCCTCGTGAGTGGATTCTAGGCTTCTCCAGCCTTTCTATCCAAGCAGCCAAGCGTTCTTGTCTCCTAGGCAGAGCACTCCAGGATTGGGAAACCCAGTCTGTGGCTTGACCCGCTCACTCCCCAGGGCAAGTGTCCACCCTTGCAATCTTCATTTTCCTCCTAGACCCCTCCCATTGGCACAGGTCCTGACCCAATGTTTTTCATATTGTGCTACCCAATTATGTGCCTCTTTTCTTACAGACTTTGTTGTATCGGAGTCCTTTTGCCAGTTTCCAGTTAGATTTCCATGAGGATTATTCCAAATCTATCTGTATTTTTGACGTGTTTATGGGGGAATGTGAGTTCCACATTCTCTTACTCTGTCATCTTGAATTCCCTTTTGCTGTTTTTTTTTTTAACTAAAAAATCAATTTCACTACTAGGGAGTAGTCTGTTCACATGGTCTATTCCGTCCTGATTCAGACTTGAAAGTTTGTATGTTTCTAGAAATTTGTCATATTCTTCTAGGTTGTCCAATTTGTTGCATATAACAGTTTACAGTATTCTCTGATGTATTTTTTCATATCTCTGTGATATCAGTTATTTCTCCTCTTTCATTTCTTACTTTGTTTATTTGGGTCCTCTCTATTTCCTTCTTGGTGAGCCTGGATAAAGGTTTATCAATTTTGTTTATCTTTTTAAAAAAGCAACTCTTGGTGTCATTGATCTTTTCTTTTGTTTTTATTGATTTCTATTTTATTTATTTCTTCTCTGATCTGTATTAATTCCCTTCCTTCTGCTCACTTTGGGTTTTGTTTGTTCTTTGTCTAATTCCTTTAGGTGGTAAATTAAGTTGTTTACTTGAGATTTGTCTTGTTTCTTGAGTTAGGCCTGTATTGCCATAAACTTCCCTCTTAGAACTACTTTTGCTGTGTCCCAAAGATTTTAGAAAGTTGTGTTTCCACTTCCATTGGTCTTGAGATATTTTCTAATTTTCTCTTTGATTTCATCATTGACTTTTTGGTAGCATGTTGTTTAGTTTCAACATGCTTGTGCTCTTCCCATTTTTCTTCCTGCAATTGATATCTTGTTCCATGCTGTTGTGGTCTGAAATATTGCTTCGTATAATTTCTATCCTTTTAAATTTGTTGAGACTAGTTCTGTGTCCTCCATATCCTGGAGAACATTCAATGTGTACTTGAAAAGAATGTGTATGCTGCTGTTTTCAGATGAAAAGTTCTCTTGATATCTATTAAGTCCAACTGGTCTAATATGTCATTTAAGAACACTGTTGCCTTATATGTCATTTAAGAACACTGTTGCCTTTCTGTCTGGATGATCTGTTCATTGATGGAAGCAGGGTGTTAAGTCCCCTACTATTGTATTATTTTCAGTTTCTCCCTTTATGTCTATTAATATTTGCTTTATATATTTAGGTGTTCCTATATTAGGTGTATATATGTTAACGAATGTAATATCCTCTTCTTGTATTGATCCCTTTTTCATAATATAATGTCCTTATCTGTCTTTTCTAATAGAGTTTGTTTTAAAGTCTATTTTGTCTGATATGAGTATTTCTACCCCATTTTCTTGTCATTTTCATTTGCACAAAATATCTTTTTCCATCCTGTAACTTTTGGTCTGTGTATGTCTTTAGCTCTGAAGTGAGTTTCTTCTAAGCAGCATATAGATGGGTCTGGTTTTTTTTTTAATCCAATCAGCCACCCTATGTCTTTTGACCTAGGCACTTAGTACATTGACATTTAAAGTAATTATTGATAGGTATGTACTTATTTTGCCATTTTGTTACTTGTTCTCTGTTTGTTTTTGTAGTACTTCTTGTTCTTCCTCTTTAATTCCTTCCCCTGTGTTTTGATGATTTTGTATTGGTTGTGTTCCTTGCTTTTTAGTTTTTGATATCTATTGTAGATTTTTTTATTTGTGGTTACTTGGGGTTCATGTATTGACCTATAACTATATCTATTTATTTTGAACAGGTAGTCCTTTAAGTTCAAACACATTTTTTACGGTCTGCATTTTTTACTCACCCACCTTGTTTTGTGGCTTTTATGTAACATTTTACATTTTTATGTTTCTCCCTTTACTTATTATAGTTATACTTGATTTTGCAATTTTTTGTATTTTAATCTTTATACTAGTTTATTTAAGTGGTTGATCCCAACCTTTGCTGGTGGGATTGTTCCCTTCCTATAATTTCTTATGTTTGTTTTAATCTTTTCTTTTTCACTTAAAGTTAAGACCCTTCTTATAGTGTTGGTTTAGTATTGATGAATGCTTTGAGTTTTTGCTTTTCTCAGAAATGCTTTCTCTCTCCTTCAGTTCTGAAAGATCACTTTGCTGGGTAGAGTATCCTAGGTTATAGGTTTTCTCCTTTCAGTACTTTAAATATATTATGCTGCTGTCTTCTGGCCTGCAAAGTTTATGCTGAAAAATCAGCTGATGTCATTATGAGGGTTCCCTTGTATGTGACTTTTTGTTTTTCTCTTGCTGCCTTTAAAATTCTCTATCTTTAACTTTTGTCATTTAAATTATAATTATGTCTTGATGTGGGTCTCTTTGGATTCAACTGGTTTAGATCCCTCTGTGCTTCCTGTACCTGTATATCTGTTTACTTCTTCAGGTTTGGGAAATTTTCAGCCATAATTATATTGAATATATTTTTGATACCCTTCTCTCTCTTATTGCATTCTGGGGCCCTCCATAATGCGAATGTTGGTACACTTGGTGTTGTCCCAAAGATCCCTTAACCTGTTTCCATTTTTTCAATTTGTTTTTCTTTTTGCTGTTCTGATTAGGTGATTTTTATTATTCTGTATTCCAGATCACTTATGTACTCATCTGTATCACCTTGTCTGCTGTTAATTACTTCAAATGTGTTTTTCATTTCATGTATTGTTTTCTTCAGTTACGACTGGTTCTTTTTCATATTTTCTAATTCCTTGTTAAAATTCTTACTCTTCATCTATTCTTTTTCCTAATTCATTTAGTATTTTTATTACTAATGCTTTGAATTCTTTATCTGTTAATTTGTTTATTCCTGTTTTATTAGTCGTTTTTCAGTGGTTTTCTATTGCTCTTTCAATTGGAACAAATTCCTTGGTCTTCTCATTTTGCTTAACTTTCCCTGTCTCTGTGAAATTAGATGAAATAGTTTCCTATTGCAGTCTTGAAAGGGTGTCCTTGTGTTGGAGCATGCCCAGTGGTTTTGGTGGGAGAGCTGGATTTAACATGAACACAAGTCACATTTTTCCTCGGTATGCTGGCAGCTATCATGTGGTGTGAGGTGTGCCTGGTGATGGAGGGGCTACAGCCGGAGCCAAGTGTGAGCCAGGGCTTCTCCTCTGCTCAGAGGATGTCACCACCCTATGGGGGCTGAGGCAGGTCCCAAGTTACTGGAGCAGAAGCCCTGAGGGCCTGGTCTGAGCTGGCTTCTTTTCCTTTCAATATGTTCTCTCTCCTCTCCCAGTACTGGCTCCCTTGCTGCAAAGATGAACAGTGCTGGGGAAATTGGACTGTTGTGGGCACTCAGCACGGCTTGGGGCACAGGCTGTGGTGGTCCAGCTGAGGTCAGAGACCTGAACTGCTTACAGTGTGCTGCCTATGTAAGCACCAGTAATGCTGCTTCTGCCCCACTTAGAGTCTGAGCCACCTCTGTGGCTAACAGCCCAGCTCTCTCCTTTGTCACAGTGTGGAGCTGTGTCATGAAGTGAGCAGGGCTAGAGTAGTCACTCAACTCAGGCTGAAACACACACCAGGGCAATTGGGGGAAACTGGCCAGTTACCAGTTCAGTCTCAATCTATCATCTCCACCCTTTTTCAGGAGCAAGCAAGCATGGCTTCCTACAGCCCTGCTATTAGTCCCATCAGTCCTCCAGCCAGCTAAGAGGATTTGTCTTCTGGGTGTCTGACCCCATGGTTGGGACACTCCATGTGTGGCTTGAGCCCCTCACTCCCCAAGTAGGGTGTCCACCCCTGTAATCTCCCTTGTTCTCTGAGTCCCCTCCCCAGGGCACAGGTACTGACCCATTTGCTTTTCTTCCCTTCCTTCCTGATTCTTTGTAGCTCTTTCTTACATCCTTGGTTGTATAGAGTCTTTATGCCAGTCTCCAATTAGTTTTTAGTGACAATGGTTCCATATGTAATGTATTTTTGTTGTGTTCATGGGGGGAGGAGAGTTCTGCGTTCTCCTACTCTGCCATCTTGATTTCCTCCTCTAATGATGACTGTTGTTGGTTATTGAAAGCTACGGTGAGTTGCCTCTCCTCCACTCTCTACCCTAAATTAGAAATAAAGTGACTTTCTTTATTTTAAAGTCATAAAATTATCATATTAGGTCTGTCATCCATTTGTGGGAGCAAATTAGCAGAATGTTTCTACCAGTTTGAATAAAAATTTTGCAGTATTCCAAATTCAGGACTAGGAGGTGTTTGATAAAAGCAAAAAAAAAAAAAAAAAATTAAATGCATATGTAACCTGTTTGGAAAAAAATAAATGAGATCAAAGAGATGATCAGCCAGACATGAGAGAATATAGAGAAATCTTGTGTCAATACCCATATAAGCCCTGTCTATGAAAATATTAGTCTAGGGCAGATAACTTTATATATGCAGCTGTTTTTTGAAGGTTGTTCTTATAGTAATTGTACTGAATGAGCGGGCCACTAGATGCTGTAACTATAAGATACTTTAACATTAAGCTCTTCTGACTCCATCCTCCCCAATGAATCTTTTGATCATTTGGCTTCCCATGTAACTTGCCAATAGGGGAAAAATTGAGCTATTTAAGCTAACTCAAGCATTCTGGTCCACTTGTGGAAGTGGGGCTTTGAAAATAATATAATCTACCACATAATCCCTCACCCAATTCTCAGACCCAAGCCAGTTCACAAATTCAGAATCCCTTGAATAAAAGGGAGTCCAAATCCCTTTGAAGGACTCAGTATCCCAAATCTTTCATCCATCCTTCCTCAAAGGCACCTGCTGCCATTTCCAAGGGGAAGGGGAATACTCAAACATTTAAAGGACGATTACATGTAGGCTTGGAGACTACACTAATCTTTCAGGAATTAAAACTCCACTGTGGTTCACCAGGGAGAGTCCTATCAAGGTTGATAATAAAGATTTTTTTAATATCCATCTCACAGTAGACCAGATGAGTTTAAGAACCCACACAGTGGTCATTCTCACTTTCTGAATGTATAATAAGAACAGATATACTTATTTGTTGGATGAATCCTTATTTCACGTCCTGACCTATGGGGCGAAACCTATTATGGGAAGAAGGACAAATTGAAAGACTTTATTACTGTCCTCACCACCTCCCCAAACACGCAAACATATAATCACCAAATAGTAAGCCCAAAATACCACTGTGTTCCAGGAGAAATTGCAGAGATTATTGGCAGTATCAAAGATGTGAAATATGGAGTAGCAGTGCCTACAACATAAAACTTACTTCTTTGGACTATGCAGAAGACATGTCTTAGAGAATTAGACTGGATTCTCATGTATTTAATTAGGTAGTGACTCCAACTGTAGCTGCTCTTCCAAATATTGTCTTTTTATTAGAGCAGATCAGCAGAGGCTATAGCATCTAGTTTGCAGCTATTGATCTGGCAAATTTCTTTTTTTTATACCAATTAGCAAAGTCCACCAGATACAGTTTTCTTCCACCTTACAGAGAAGGCAGTTTACTTCACTGTCTTACCTCAGTCTTGACAATTTTCTGGTTCTCTGTCAAAATCTGGCATTGCAGTAATCTTCATCACCTTGCCATCCCAAATGGCATCATACTGATCTATAAATGGATGCTATAATGCCAGTCAGATCTGTTCAGCAGAGTGATGTGGTAAGATACATGTGTGCCAGAGAGTAAGAGATAAAAATCTAAAAATATCCAGGGGCTATGACATCATTGAGATTTTTAGAGATCTACTGCATCTAGGGCATAGCTATGTATTCCCTCCTACCTGAAAGACAAGCTGTTGCATTTTTTACTTCCTTTAGTAGAAAAGAGTCACAGTACTTGGAGGGCATCTTGAGAGTCTAGCTTAATAGATACCATATTTGAAAGTGTTTCTTCAGCCCATTTACAAAATGATCTATGTGATTGGCTGTTTTCAGTGAAGTCCAGAGAAAGAAAAAGGTCTGCAATTGGTCCAGGCTGGATTTCAAGCTGTTTTTCTTTCTGGGCCAGTGGCCTGACTTACGATGCTCAAGTGTCTACTTATCAAGATGCCTGGCTGAGCTTCTGGTAAACTCTGATAGGAAAATCACAACACAGATACCTGGCAGTTGAAGGAAAACAGCACAATGCTATTATTCTATAGAGAAATATTTTCTGTTTAGTCATTGGCACTGGTAGAAACAAATCTTTTATCGCCAGATAATGCTTGCAACCAGTTCTGCAACCTAAACTTCCAATCGTTAACTGAGTGTTTACAGGTCATAAATTCAGGCTTGCAGAGAAGCTGTTTCCCATGAGATAGAAGCAGTATGTTTGAGGAGAGGCTCCAGTATGTCCTTAAGGTGTAAGCGAGTTACATGAGCTATTGACTCTGACTTTCACGAAAGCATTAACTCCTACTGCACTGCTACCTCTCCATCCATCCACATTCCTCAGAGATTTTCCTTAACTACATTAATGATAAAGAAAAGATTGGGGCCTCAATGCTGAATGTATTATGTAATATGCTGACATTAGCTAAGCTGTCAGCTGAAGCATTAAAACCCCTCTCAGAGGTCGCCCTAAATTACAGTATGGAAGGAAACCTCCCAGCAAGCAGAATATGGAGCAGTGCATCTTGTTGAGTACTTTTTCTAGGAGGATAGAGGGCCAGAAATGCATTCTATAATGATACACGGTCAGTGGATAACAGTTTGATGAGATTGTCATGGACTTGTGAGAAACAAGATTGGAGAGTAGTTTGTGAATAGACCTCTTGGAATGGGCATAGAGGGTGAGAATATTTACATCTCCCCTGAATGTGCATCAAAGGCCATGCCCTTCATGGAAGAATCTCAATAATCAGATGTTCAAGGTGGCCCATTCTGTGGCCGTGATGCACAGTTTTCCCAACCACTTAGTGCTTAATCAAAGGGTTTATGAATAAAGTAGCCAGGTCTATGCAAACAGAAACATTGCCTGGGATTTCCTTCACCAAGAATGATCTGGCTACCACAAGTGCTGAGAACAAGAGAGACCAGTCCTGATATATCACCATTTATCTGGTGTCAGATTGCTCATATAGGACCCTTTCATCATGATTTGTCCCAACTGAAAAGAATACGTAGGGCATGAATTCCCCTTCACTGCTCAACAGTGCTTCTCCCAGCACCCCATCTATGGATTTATTAATGCTTTATTCACCATCATGATCTCACTCACATATTGCTTCTGACAAAGGAACTCACTTTAGAGCAAACAGAAATCCGGCAAAGCGCTTAACCCTTTGTGATGTACTTCTCAGTGTACTCCATCATCCAGAAGCAACAGACCCGAAGGAGATGCGGAAAGGCTACTAAGGGCTGAGTCATAGTGCTGCCTGGATGACAACACTTAGGAGCATTGGGAAGCTGACCCTTTAAATTGTGACGACACAGTGACCAGTGTCTACTGTCTTTTCCATCTAACTAGGGGTGGGAATAAGAGTAACTACTCTCACTATTTTGCCTAATGGCCCATTCACAAAAGTTTGCATTTCATTCCTGCATGTTTCTACACCTTTGGGCTCTGTAAGGTCTTGCTTCCTAAGGTCAAAACAAAACAAAACAAAACAAAAAAACAACAAAACAAAAAGGTCGCTTTTCACCAGGAAATACAAAGTGGTTCCAATAAACCAGGAATTGAGAATGCGACCTGGATATTTTGGGTTCACTATGCCACTAAATCAATAGGCAAGGAATAGGCTGTACTGAAGAATCCCAATTAACAAGGGAAAATTGATTCTTGCCACACAAGGAGTTACGCTTGAATATATCCAGAATCTAAAGGATTATCAACGTCTACTTCCATGTAGAGTGGTAACTGTTAATAGAAGATCATGATTTTTACCAGAACCTGATTTCTATGGGGTGAGACCCTTGAGGAATAAAGATTCTGATCACCCCATATAAAACAGTCATGATCAGCTGAGATGCTGGTCTAGGTAAAGATAACATGAAATAGGAAGTGAGAAAAGGAACTTTTTAATTAATAGTTATTTTTTTCTTGATTAAACCATTATTATCAAAATAACCCATTTTCATTTTTTGACTTGAAATTTTATAAAATAGGACAATTCCAGACATGTTGGAATGTGCAATAGTGCCATATATACCTGTTTTTGAGTCTTTCACTTACTAGCCATGTGAACTGTGTGAAATGAGAACAATAATGGTGCTACAGCATATCCATGAACTCAAATCCTGTTTTACTCTCTGTCAAATGAGGTGTTTAGATTAGATTTCTTTTCCAGCTTTAAGAATTTATAATATTTAAAGAATATAAGGACAAAATCCAGTAAAGAAAAGACAAATGCATTTACTTTTACTTATCATTGAATCCCCTTGATATGATTTTTTTTCCTTAGTTCTTGGAGGAACTTTTGGCTTTTACCTGAGTTAGAATTCTCACAGAGGTAGAATGTCAACCAACTCCCTGAAACTCTAATTAGGATAAAACTGTATGGTTGACCTTTGAGGCTAATACAAAGTGAGTGAAATTCAACACCTATGTTCTAATCTAACAACTTGTCTGACAAAGAAAGGTAAAGATTGGAAGCTCGGTAATGCAGTTAAAACAACTGCCTTGGAGAGAGACCTTCAAGATGGCAAACGACTAAGACATGGAGATCACCTTCCTCCCCACAAATACATCAGAAATACATTTACATGTGGAACAACCCCTACAGAACACCTACCAAATGCTAGCAGAAGACCTCAGACTTCCCAAAAGGCAAGAAACTCCCCACGTTCCTGGGTAGGGAAATAGAAAAAAAAAAAAAAAACAGAGACAAAAGAATAAGGAGGGGACCTGCATCTCGGGGAGGGAGCTGTGAAGGAGGAAAAGTTTCCACACACTAGGAAGCCTCTTTACTGGCAGAGACGGGGGGGTGGGTAGCTTCTGAGCCACAGAGGAGAGTGCAGCAATAGGGGAGGAGAGGGCAAAGCAGAGAGATTCCCACACAGAGGATCGGTGCCAACCAGCACTCACCAGCCTGAGAGGCTTGTCTGCTCACCCGCCAGGGTGGGTACGGGCTGGGAGCTGAGACTCCGGCTTCAGATGTCAGATCCCAGGGAGAGGACTGGGGTTGACGGCGTGAACACAGCCTGAAGGGGGTTAGTGTGCCACAGCTAGCCAAGAGGGAGTCCAGAAAAATGTCTGGAACTGCCTAAGAGGCAAGGGACCATTGTTTTGGGGTGTGCAAGGAGAGGGGATTCAGAGCACTGCCTAAACGAGCTCCAGAGATGGGTGCGAGCTGCAGCTATCAGCGTGGACACCAGAGATGGGCATGAAATGCTAAGGCTGCTGCTGCAGCCACCAAGAATCCTGTGTGCAAGCACAGGTCAGTATCTACACCTCCCCTCCCAAGAGCCTGTGCAGCCCACCACTGCCAGGGTGCCGTGATCCAGGGACAACTTCCCCGGGAGAACACACGGCACGCCTCAGGCTGTTGAAACGTCATGCCGGCCTTTGCCACTGCAGGTGATACAATACAAAGAGAATCCTAAAGATGCCATCAGAAAACTACTAGAGCTAATTAATGAATTTGGTAAAGTAGCACCATACAGAATTACTGTACAGAAATCTCTTGCATTCCTATACACTAATGATAAAAATTCTGAAAGAGAAATTAAGAAAACACTCCCATTTACCATTGCAATGAAAAGAATAAAATACCTAGGAATAAACCTACCTAAGGAGAAAAGAGACCTGTATGCAGAAAACTATAAGACACTGATGAAAGAAATTAAAGATGATACAAAGAGATGGAGAGAGATACCATGTTCTTGGATTGGAAGAATCAACATGTGAAAATGACTCTACTGCCCAAAGCAATTTACAGATGCAGTGCAATCCCTATCAAACTACCAATGGCATTTTTCACAGAATTAGAACAAAAAATTTTGCAGTTTGTATGGAAACACAAATGACCCCGAATAGCCAAAGCAATATTAAGAAAGAAAACCAGAGCTGGAGGAATCAGGCTCCCTAGCTTCAGACTATACTACAAAGCTACAGTAATCAAGACAGTATGGTAGTGGCACAAAAACAGAAATATAGATCAACGGAACAGGATAGAAAGCCCAGACATAAACCCATGCACATATGGCCACCTTATTTTTGATAAAGGAGGCAAGAATATACAATGGAGAAAAGACGGCCTCATCAATAAGTGGTGCTGGGAAAACTGACAGCTACATGTAAAAGAATGGAATTAGAACACTCCCTAACACCAAACACAAAAATAAACTGAAAATGGATTAAAGACCTAAATATAAGGCCAGACACTATAAAACTCTTAGAGGAAAATCTAGGCAGAACAGTGTATGACATAAATCACAGTAAAATCCTTTTGACCCACCTCCTAGAGAAATGGAAGTAAAAACAAAAATAAACAATTGGGACCTAATAAAAGTTAAAACTTTTGCACAGCAAAGGAAACCATAAACAAGACCAAAAGACAACCCTCAGAATGGGAGAAAATATTTGCAAATGAAGCAACTGACAAAGGATTAA
The DNA here is from genome assembly GCF_964270905.1 of Leucopleurus acutus. Lineage (NCBI taxonomy): Eukaryota > Metazoa > Chordata > Mammalia > Artiodactyla > Delphinidae > Leucopleurus > Leucopleurus acutus. Next base: position 54,789,685 of record NC_139145.1, on the reverse strand, counting down.
TCTCCAAAATATACAAGCAGCTCATGTAGCTCAATATCAAAAAAACAAACAACCCAATCCAAAAATGGGCAGACGACCTAAATAGACATTTCTCCAAAGAAGATATACAGATTGCCAACGAACACATGAAAGGATGCTCAGCATCACTAATCATTAGAGAAATGCAAATGAAAAAACTACAATGAGGTATCACCTCACGCCAGTCAGAATGTCCATCATCAAAAAATCTAGAAACGATAAATGCTGGAGAGGGTGTGGAGAAAAGGGCACCCTCTTGCACTGTTGGTGGGAATGTAAATTGATATAACCACTATGGAGAACATTATCAAGGTTCCTTAAAAAACTAAAAATAGAACTACCATACAACTCAGCAATCCCACTGCTGGGCATATACCCTGAGAAAATCATAATTTAAAAAGAGTCATGTACCACAATGTTCATTGCAGCTCTATTTACAATAGCCAGGACATGGAGACACCCTAACTGTCCATTGATAGATGAATGGTAAAGAAGATATGGCACATGTATACAATGGAATATTAGCCATAAAAAGAAATGAAATTGAGTTATTTGTAGTGAGGTCGATGAACCTAGAGTCTGTCATACAAAGTGAAGTAAGTCAGAAAGAGAAAACCAAATACCGTATGCTAACACATATATATGGAATCTAAAATAAAAAACTAGAAGATGGTTCTGAAGAACCTAGGGGCAGGACAGGAATGAAGATGCAGATGTAGAGAGTGGACTTGAGGATACGTGGAGGGGGAAGGGTAAGCTGGGACGAAGTGTGAGAGTGTCAGGTATATATATCCACTACCAAATGTAAAATAGATAGCTAGTGGGAAGCAGCTGCATAGCACAGGGAGATGAGCTTGGTGCTTTGTGATCACTTAGAGGTGGGATATATCCCACTTAGAGGTGGGATAGGGGTGGTGGGAGGGAGAAGCAAGAGATAGGAGATATGGGGAGATATATATATATATATATATATATATATATATATATATATATATATGTATAGGTGATTCACTTTGTTATAAAGCAGAGACTAACACACCATTGTAAATCAATTATACTCCAATAAAGATGTTTAAAAAAAAACCCAAACAACCGCCTTTCATTTCTTCAACATTATTAACAGCCAATCCTGTCGGCTTCATGGCTTGATAGCTTTTTGAATAGTTTTTATTAACCATGGGTGAGCATGTGAATAAAAATGGAATTAGGCAGAATTGAATGAATTCAAAGAGCCAGTCCTTCAAAATTTTTACTTAAACCAGAGACTGGAATACCTTAAGTACTGGTTCATTAGTTTGTTGATTGACTTGAGATTTGGCATTATCAAGGCATGATATGAAGGGAGGAAATGCTTTGGGAAGAAGTGCATTTGAATCCTTTCTCTGTTTCTCTTTGGCTATATTATCCTGAAAATACTGCAACTCTCTAATGCTCAGTTTTCCTATTTTCAAATAATTTCCACTCTGCAGTGTTAAGATTAAATGAGATATTGGCTGTAAAGTGATTACCATAGTGCCTGGCATATAAAAGAGGTCAATTAATTTTTAAAAAATCTCCCCTACAGGAATTTCAAAGCAGGCACAAAGAGGAAATAAGGTTGGTTTGAATTAGGACAGAATCTGACCTGGACTGAAAGGTGTACATGGTTTTGGTTCCACTAACCAAGGTGGTAGATGTGCAGATAAGAACAATGATAAAGCAAGTTTAAACTTACTACTCCCCAGTGAAAAGACTCAGATTGGATAACACCCAGAAGCTCAAGTAGCCCTCAGTTATCAAGAAATGGTATGTGCATCTACCATCTGTCATAAAAAATAAAGGATATTTCGGATGCACTTTTCTGGTTTTGTTCAGATGTTTGGCATCAAGCACACTATAACCCTATTTAGAAATGAATACGTTCCTGGCTGGAGCAATGAATAAATATTAGAAAGAAATGAAGTCAGTTTTTCTCCTTTTTCTCCCCTTGATCCTAAGGGGATGCCTGGAAATCTAAAACCCTGCCAGTTAATTGGATGTTAGGTAAGCACTGAGTTTGGAAATAACACTTTTCTGCAACTACTCATGGAATTATTTTTATTCTCTAGTGTCCTAGGGATTCTCCCAGGAGTTAATTGAGCTCAACCAACTACCCCCACCCCTTTTTTCTCCTCCCAGATTGAAAGAAAGGGGCAGAGCACCAATGCCCAATTATTGTCTTCATCCTCAATAAAATCTAATTATAGGAGTTGTACTTTTAATTCAGAGATTTTGATAATTCATATTAGCTGAAGTTTGTTTTTGCTCCCTTGGTGAATAAACAGTTTCTAGGAATTTAATTGTCTAGGGTAAAAAGGAAGAATTTAATCTAATTTAAATTTATATTTAGCTTCCTAATTTATATTAGTAGCATCATTTATACACCAACGATATGAATTACCAATTACAGCGTATTCTTTTTTCTATACCAATTTTAACTTAATTATATGTGTGTTTTCTAGGTTGGCTTTCTACATTTGTCTAGAATTTATGAAATCTGGAACTAAAAATTTTAAAACTCTGGGTATTACCAAGGTTGTGAAAGCAATGTTGTGTAAGAATTACTCTATATGTGCTAGTTGTAAGTATATTATATAGCTAAATAACTTTCCTACACGTCTCAGCAATGCTTAAACTCTTCAACTGCACGCTTATGTGCACATGACAGTCATTATTAACCACAGCCTAATTATACCATAATCACTGAATCTGAGAAACCTAATTATAGAATCAGAGAAATCAAAGACTGAAGGGAAAAAAAACTGAAGCAGAGCTTCATTTTTGCAAAAAAAAAAAAAAGTCTAATTTATTAGGCATCTCTATAATCCTGTGCGATAGGTTGCTTCTCTTTTTTTGTGTGGTCCTGGAATTCACACAGGAAGATGGGCACAGAATCAGCATTAAAGTGCTGAGATCTTAGCCACCAGACTTTCCGCATAACTCTTCCTATATTGCTAAATCATCAGTCAGCTCATGTGCAGTAAGTACAGAATTGTTTTCTACCTGGTTTGATTCTTTGGCAGCACCATGAGAACCAGACAAGATAATGCATATCAATGCAGCAGTTATTTTACAGGTATCTAAACAAATATTCTGGTGCTATCATAGGGTCTCCAGTCATCAGTTTAGTCAACATATGTTCAACATTACATACTAATGATACTTCTTTTTTGAGTTACCATTCTAAGTGCTAGGAAAATAGCAGTGACCAAATCATACTAAGTCCCTTTCTTAGTGGGACTTACATTCCAGTCAGGTAAAGAAATTAATTAGCAAAACCATTAAATTGTGTTAAATACTACAAAGAAAAATAGAGTAAGAAGATAAACAGTGTTGTTTGGCTTGAGAAACCAGAGAGAACATCTGAGCAGAAAATCTGCATTTAAAAATTGGTAAGCTATGCAAAGATCTAGGGAAGTGCTTTCACAGTAGGGGAAAGAAACTGCAAAGGCCCTGAAAGGAGAACTAACTTCAGAGTCTTCTCAAAACAACAAGATGAGGTCAGAGAGTAGGCTGGAGCCAGGGTATGCATATTAGGTATTTGGATTTTAGTCTGAGTCTAATGGGAGTCACTGTAGTGTTTTAAACAGGAAATTGAATATGTTACTGGAGAGTAGGTTCTTGTCACTGAAAGAATTCAGAGATGAGACATGGAGGTTAAGAAAGCAAAGTGAGGATTTATTAAGCAACACTACTCTCTCGTGGGGAAAGTGGGCAGACTCAGGTTAGTGGCTGCCCTGAGTTTCTTTGGCAAGCCAGTTACGTGGGGTGTGAAAATGAATGGGTGGAATATTCACTGAGGAGGGAGCTGGTTTGGGGTCGTATTTTCTGACTTTCATTCCAGCTCCACCTTATGGAGAAGAGGAGGGATTTTTGTCCTTATTTAGTCCTGATCAGACGTGTCATGGCATTGGTGCATGATGGGCATTTCTTATTTGCAAGGCTAATTTTATTGTAATGAGAGCATAATGAGCAAAATGTTACATCCCAACTCCAGAGATTCCTGCCTTTTCCCACCTTTCTTTGTCTGCCTCTAGGACCCTTGTCACCCCAAAATATGTGGTTTCCTGTCAGTCTGAAGGTCCCTGCTCTTCTTTGCCCAAGGACCCTGGTTGTGTACAAGATGTATGGTTTCCTGCCATCTGGCCCACACCCCCCTTTCTCTGCTCATATCTAGCTATCTACGTGTTCTAGCAAATATACCAGATTATTTTTTCTATATTAATTATTAAGGTATAATTTATATACAGTAAAATTTACTTTTTTGAAAAGTGTGCAAGTTCTGCTAATTTTGACATACACTTACAATCATGCATTTATGACCACAATCAAGATATACAACAGTTCCATCACTCAAAAGAATTGCCAATGCCCCTTTGTAGTACCCTCCACCCTCACTAAACCTTTTTACTATCACTATAGTTTTGCCTTTTCAGAATATCTTATAAATGGAATCATATAGTAAATAGCCTTTCATTCTTTCGCTTAGCATAAGGTATTTGGGATTCCTCCACGTTGTTGAGCGTATCAGTAGTTTGTACCTTTTTATTACTGAATAGAATGCTATTGAATGGATGTACCATAATTTACCTGTTCCCTAGTTTTTCCCCTGGTTTTTCCCCATTTGAAAGGTAATTTGTTGCAAACATCCACATATAGGTTTTTGTGTGAACACAGGTTTTCATTTTACTTGGGTAAATACTGAGGAGTAGGATTACTAGGTCATATGATGAGGATATGTATAAATGTAGGAGAAACTGCTAAAGTGTTTTCCAAAGTACCTGTACCATTTTGCATTCTCATTAACAATGTATGAGTGGAATTGCTTTACGTCTTGACCCACCATGGTTCTGTCTTTTTTTTTTTTTTTTTTTTTTGCCTTTCATATTTGTTTTTAACACATCACTCTGGTAGCTGATTGGAAGCTGACTGTATTAGGGAAGAATGGAAGACAAAAAGTGGTTAGGAGGACTATTGCACTAGTCAAGGTGAAAGATGATAGTGGTGTGAATGAAGATGGCCATGCCAGGGATGGTAAGAAACACCAATTTCAGGAGATAATTTGAAGGTAGGGTAAAAGGACTTGCTGAGGAGTTGGACATTATCTGTGAGGGAAGAAGAGGAATGTGGGGCAATGAAATAAATGGGATCCACAGATGGAAGAATAGATTTTGAGATGGGAAATAAAGTCTCTTTTACGATGCTATGTTCAAGATGTCTTTTAAATGTATAAGACAAAATGTCAAGTAATTAGATGGCTATACAAATTGAAGTTCAGAGAAGTGATCTGAATCAGGCATGAGTCTGTTACTTAAGTGGGGGTGGGGTTGGAGATTTACATTTGGGAATTACTGAGTCCTTGTGATATTTAAAACCTTTGTATGGGATAAGATTCCCTAGAGAGGGTATATAGAGAAGGGAGTCCTGTGTCACCACAATACTTAGAATTAAGGAAGAAAAGGAGGAACTAGCCACAGTGACTGGTAGGAAGGGGCCAGTGAAATTAGAAGTCCACAAGGCAGTTTTACAGTCCAATTCTCATTATTGTCAAGTTTGTAGACAAAATCTATACAAGTACAAATAGTGCAAGATTATGTATCTCTGAAGAATAATTGTCAGATTTTGGTGGTAGGTGCTGGCTGTCCTCCTTTGTCTTTCTCAAACACTTAGTACAGTTACTTTATGTGTGAAGGAAGAGAAGGCTCAGTCCCAGGTTGAGAGTAGAAGGTAAGTCTGAACTCTTGTACTCAACAAATTTTGGGGAGAATAATTAAAAGACAGACCTGAGAGAGGAGGTTGGCATTGTGAGCATCTGAATAAAGGATACTTACTCATTCTCATTGTTTCCACAGCACAGAGAGCACTGTGAAAACAACATAAATTGTAAAAATGAAACGTGTGTAGGATCCCGGCTTTGGAGTTAGGCACGTTGGATTTGAATACCTCGTCTGCCCCTCTAGAGTCTCAATAGAGCACTAGAGTGATATTTTTATAATATAAGTCAGATCATGTCATTCCCCTGTTCAGAATTCTCCTTTGGCTCCCCATCTCCACAAAATAAAGTAAGAAGTCCCCATAAGATCTGATAATACCCTACCTAATCAGTACGTTCCCATTACTTCTGATGACATTGTCTGTATGTTTCCCCATCCTCTGACTTCCTTTCAGATACCATATGTGTCCTCACAATTGAGCACAGTAGGTACATTAGCACCTCAGCTTCTTGAAATGCTCTCCCTTCTTCCTGTAATGTTCTCTTCCTTGTGACTCATACCTTCTCCTTCCCTCCTGTAAGTCTTTGTTCAAGGTTACCTTCTCAGTGAGCATCCCTCCCCTCGACCCCTAAAGAATTGCAGCATCTCTCTACTCATTTTCTCTGCTTCATTTTTCTCCACAATGCTTTCCATCAGTTGATATATATTATATGCGAGTATACATATGTACATACATATATATACACACACACATATATATAAATTTAGTGTCTTTTATTTCCCACTAATATGTAAACTCCCTGATGGAATGAATTTTGTATGTCTGATTTACTGCAGTATCTCTAGAAACCAGAACAGAGTTTGGCACAAAGTAGGCACTCAATAAATATATATTGGATAAGCAAATAAAATAATGTGCATAAATCACTACACACAATATCTAGATACTGTAAGACTACTACAAATGATTGTGTGCTGTTATTACTGTTATCATCATTAATAGTTTAAAAAATTTAAATTCCTTAAATGTTAACTGAATCAAATCCTAAGACATCAGCGCATATGCATGATATTAGTCTTTATCAAAAGCTGAGTGGGTCAACTTTTAGCTTGGCTACCTTGAAGTCTAGGGAGTCTCTCAGGCCTGGGAGAGAACTGTGAAACTGGGACCTGTACCTTCAATGCAGCTGAGCTATATTTCACTGCACCTGCTTCTGAAGGGCATTTCTCTCTGTGCAATAAATGAGGTGGGCTTGCAGAACATATATGTCTTTTGTATAAGCCAGCTAGAAAACTGGCTGTGTTTTTCAGACAGTGAAATTGGATTGCAGAACCAGGTACATTATGTCCCAGCCTGTTGACCACCAACCTGGGTCCCTTCTGATCTTCTCCAGCTCTCAGTTGCTAAGAGGTTCAGTCCTAGCTTTCTGCTAAACGGCTTCTGATTGGTCATATCTTCTCAGTCTCAAAACTCCACTGTTATGAGCTGCTTGTGTCCCCCCATCCCTGCAAAATGCACATGTTGCAGTCCTGACACAGTACGTCAGAATGTGACTGTATTTGGAGAGATCTCTGAAGACATGATTAACTTAAAATGAGGTCTTTAGAGTGGGCCCTAACCCAATATGACTGGTGTCCTTATAAGACGAAAATTTTGAACATACAGAGAGACACTGGGGATGCATGCACACAGAGGAAAGACCATCAGAACACATGGAGAAGATGGCCATCCTGCATGCCAGAGAGAAAGGTCTCAAAGGAAACCAAACCTGATGACACCTTGATCTGGGACTTTCAGCTTTCAGAACTATGAGAAAATTAATTTCCATTGGTTAAACCATCCAGTCTTTGGTAGGTAGTCTGTTTTGGCAGCTCTGGCAAACTGACACAGCCTCCATGATGTAAGCAGTGTCATTAGTTGCCTTTTTGAGATGAAGAAACTGAGGCCAGAAGATCAAGGACACTCAGCTCACAAGAGGCAAGGCCATGATTCGGAACCAAGTTGTCTGACAAGAGCTCGTGCTGGGCAGAGAAGGCCCATTATTGGCAGTAAGTGCAGCTTAGAAGCAGGAGAAAGAAGCAGAAGATTGGGTTCAGAGAGCCAGTTTCTGACTGGCTGAGATGCTTGTGGTAACTTGCTGGCAAGGTTTGGGGTTAGGTTCACAAGAAAAGTCCAATGCTGAACCTTCATTTTAGATGGTTTCCTTTTCATTTTTGTTGTAGTCATCTTCCTTGTAGGAATCATGTTTTTTTAAAAGGACAAAGGAAAAAAAATACATTAAGGTATGTTTCTGTATTAGTTTCCTATTGCTTCTGTAACAAATTTCCACAAAGTTAGTGGCTTAAAACAACAGAAATTTATTATTTTACAATTCCAAAGGCCACAAGTCTAAAATGGGTGTCAGTGAACCAAAATCAAGGTGTCATCAGGGCTTTGATTCCTCCCAGAGACTCTAGGGGAGATTCCCTCTCCTTGCCTTTTCCAGCTTCTAGGGGCCACCCCATTCTTCAGCTTCCAGAGCTAGCAGCATAGCATCTTCACATCTCTCTCTAAGTCTTCTGTCTCCCTCTTCCACTTATATGGACTCTTATGATTACTTTGGGCCCACCTGGATACTCCAGGGTAATCTCCCCATCTCAGGGTCAGTTGATTAGCAAGATTATTCTGTCTGCAGCCTTAATTCACCTTTGCCGCACTAACAGTTCACAGTTTCTGGGGACGTGGACATGAACATCTTCAGGGAGGCAATTATTCTGTTTACTTTAGCTTCTATCAAAAGGAAAAAGGTAGCTTAGATATCAAAGTCATATTTATAAACATAAGAGTCATAGGCAGACAGGGTACTTTCTGGAGCTGCTAGGAGGGGAGCTAAAGTTGGCTAAGTAGAGCTCCAGGTAGGGTCAGGCAACAGGTCAGGTTAACAGAAAAGGAGATGCAAGGAGAAAGAAGGAAGATAGCACCTTGGGACCTCCCTGTGACTCTGTCCTCCCACCACAAACACTGCCTAAAGCCTATATGTTTGAGTGAGATAAATTTATCTCTATCTCCAGGAAGGATACCACCACCAAAAGTAAGCCAGTTAGTACATGGGATTCCCTTGGCTGTGATGACTGGTTTGGAAGTAGCCATATGACTAAGATGCTAAGTCGAAGTGGAAGCCAGGATTTATGTTCAAAGGTTGGAGAAAAGAGAAGTAGTTTGACATGGACCAAGAAGCATGAATCAGGTAGTGTTGGGAGCTGTGGGCAGTTACCCGGTGACAAGAGAGTAAGTCAGCCTTAAGATGACACTGACCATAGAAGGGGAGAGACTAGAGAGGAAAAAAGGAAACAGGCCCTCAGTGTTATTCCTCAATTGCTAAATCCTACTCTTCTGAAAATTTACTCTTCTTTTAGATATTTTAAAAATGTGAACAATTCCATTTTCTCTGTTGTTTAGACCTGTTTGAGTTGGGAACTGATACATGTTCTTATACAAAGCACTCAGTAAATACATCACTTGGGAGATGCGGTGATACTGGGAGCACTTAGATTAAGAGATTTATTTCTTGAGAGTTCAATTTTGTTCAAGTTTAGCTTTGAGGATTTTTATCACAAAGTACCATGTTACAAACACTTGAACGTCAGCTCTACATTCTACTAACTTTGTACCTTTTGCCTCTGCATATCCTCATATCTTTGATATTCTAAGCCTAACTGTTAATAGGAAAATTGGGATCAATAGATTTCAACCTTTCCTCAGAATATTATTTTCCAATTATTCTGTCTACCGTGGCTATGTGAATTTTTTTCAGTTTTCCCTCAATTCTACATTGCTAATTAGGCCCTTTGGTAAAACCGTTTCAACAGTTCCTTGCTTCTTTTGGCAAAGATTTATTGAACATCTAGCATGTGACTGGTGTGCCAGACACTATTTATTTATTACAGGTTCAGGGAAAACAGGACAGATAAAATTCCTGCTCCTAGAAAACTTACATTCTAGTAATGGTAAAGACACATAATTACATTAAAAAAAAAAGTAACTTTATGTTAAGTGCTATAAAAATATATCACCTTAGTAATCTGTTGCAACAATAAAGATGTGCAACAAATCAATCCAAAACTCAGTGGCTTGCAGAGAAATTACTTTAATCTGAGGGTGTTTTTGCGTTCAGCTCATTCAGACTAGGCTCAAGATAGGTGGCTTGGCTCCAGGCTGCACGGGCTGGCATGACTGCCTGTCTCTGGGGCAGCTGGGGTGGATCTGGTCTATAGATTTCTCATCTTCTTTAAATCAGAGAGCTATCTAAACATGTCCCCTGCAATGAAATGCCAGATGTGTAAGGAAGCAAACAAAAACAAGGGAGGTCTTTTAAGGTTATGGGTTTGAAACTGGCAAGCTATCGCTTATACTCGTATACCACTGGTGAAAGGAAATCACACGGACAAACCAAAAGTTAAGGAGCAAAGATATATACTTTGCCCAAAGGTGAAGCTATGGAAAGAAAAAGATGCAGGGAAGATGAATAACTGGGGCCAATAATTCAGTTTATCACACAGAGTTGAATGATTGGAGTGAAGGGTGTTACTTTAGACTGAGTATTTAGGCTAAAAGATTTTTGAGGTGAGATATGAATGAAGCAGAAGAGGTGGCCATGTGAAGAGATAACTGGAGAACGTTTCTAGTAAAAGGCTGTGAGGTGAGAATAATTATAGAGTTGCCAATTGATGAGAAGAGGTAAGAGTGGTTGAAGCATGATGAGTAAGAGAGTGTTACAGGAGGCATTACAGATGTAGGCAGAGGTGAAATCACTGAGAATCCTATAGTCCACATAATAATGAATTTTATTCAAATTATAATCGGGGAGAGCACCGGAGTATTTTAAGCAGAGGAAAATACTGACATAAGTTATATTTTTAGGATATTACATTGGCTGCTCTATGGAAAATTGATTGTAGGGGCAAGAGAGGAAGAAGGGAGAAATGTTAGAGGTTATTTTAATATTCTAGGTAAGGGCCAATGGTAGTTTAGACTATGAGGGTAGCAGTGAATATGAAGAGAACTATATTGATAATGCAATGTATTTTAGAGCGAGACCCAATCTGGTTGGGAGCAGGATTGGAGCTGTTTTGTAGGAGCGATTAGAAGTGAAGGGAAAAAATTACAGTTGGAAATTGGTTGCCATTTATTTAGATAAGAAAGTTGTGTTGTACATATGAAACATCGTTATAATTCTAAATAGGTAACATTAACATACATTATTGTGTCATTGTTTTCTTAACTTGAAGTAGATCAAAAAATTCATCTCAGGTTGGGTTAGATTTCAGTTAAGCAGAAGAGATTCCAATAACTTTAAGGCTTTATTTTTGAATTTTTGATAGGAAAGGTCTCCCTTCAGAAACATTACCTAGATCTCTAGGTGACAAGTAGATAAAGTAGGCAAATTAAATTCATTAGTGTCAGCTGAGCCTGGCACAGGGATCTGGGTCTCTTGACCCTGTTTCATACCACTTGTCCAAGAAAATGCCTTGGTCATCAACTTATCATGATACAGGGAGGCAGAATTGACATATTGCTGAGAGGCTGTACATGAAGGCTGCAAAGGCAAACAAGCCATTTTGTAGGGGGCATTTTGGGCAAAAGAAGCAACAAAAAGGTCAATTCTGATAGATCAAATCTATCAGAATTCTATAAGGAACCAGCTATACCAGAATAATACCTGGTTGTTATTAGTACCATTAAAGTCATGCTATTCTCAGGAAGAGCCCAAATGAACTGCAGGCAGCAATGAAAAATTAACCATGAAAAGATGGGACAGGGTGTTTAAAGGGCACTATTTAAGATTCACCCTCTGGCCCAGGGGTTTAATGGCTCAAATTAAACATTAAATGCAAGGATATGGGTAGGAAAATATACTTAGAAAATTCCTAAGTGGTAAATAAGAAGCACAGAAATGTTCCATCGGTCAGCAAGAAATTACTAAACTCCCAGGGGCTGCTGGTAACCTGTCTGGTCCCCGTGGCTCTTTCTTGCCTAAAATAGTGTCTTTAAGCAACAAATACTAATCATATCTTTCCACTGAGATTTATCAGAGTATTCATCCCATGGAATGTACATTTATAGAGTGGTGAAAGTTTGGCATTCTGCAATTTTATTTTGTTTTTTATGTAACAGTTATGTTCATACCTAAATGGCACTAAAATACTAACATATTTGAGAGAAACATCTTAAGTACAAAATGTGTTTAGTCTTTACAAGCTCACTGCTCACGATATTCTAGATTATTTGGGGGGTAGTCATCTTGGTTCTTCATATAGATGCTGACTTTTTTTGTTAGATATTGTGAGTGACCAAGACCTTGTGGCAGTGGAAGATTCTGAGAAAAATAAAAATAATAATGACCAATTTTTAAGTGCTTAGTTGAGTTCAGTCCTGGATTAAGCACTTTACATAAATGATCTCATACTGTCTTCATAAAATTCCGATGGAAGGACTAAGAAGGAGTTATGGTAGAGGAACAGCCCCAACCATCATGCTCTCCATTCACTGTGCAGCAGAACTTCAATCATCCAGAATATTCAGGGAATTCATGGAATTCTAGTTACCTTGGGCTCAAATTGAGAAATCTTAGATTCACCCCTCACCATTCATAATTCATATGAGCACTCACTCTCTCTTCTATACTTGTAGGTTTCTAATGAACATGATGAGCATTTCTGGAGTATTGAAATATGTTGTAGTGAATTGGGGTCATTTGTCAATGTAGGATAAAAGGGAATAAGGTGGACTTGGGATTGACCCCTGACTATTCTCCAGAAGTCCATTCTCCATGGACTCAGTCCCTGCTTCTGGGCTTCCTGCCCTAGATCTTCTGTTTTCTTCTCTGTCCCCTAAGAGTGGAGTAGGTTATCAGGGAAATCATATTGGTTCCTTCAGTCAAGTGGAACCTTTGTTATTTTTTTGGATGATGTAACAAATGGTGCCACATTTGTTGCTAGAAAACAGTTTCTTTGGTTAAGGATGCTGGTTCATTTATTACCACTCAAGGCCACATGGACTAAAGTGAAACCAGATGGCGGAGAGTCCTTTCAGTGTCCATACCTAGGGACTGAACATCCATTGGGTTCTTAGTGACTCCATGAGGAAGGAGTCTTATCCCTTTGAGACTTCCTGGGGCACACACTCCAACATCCCTCTGCTAGTTTGTATAATCTTTGCTGAACTGAAAGATCCCCTGAGTTAAAGACCTAAAGCTTCAGTTGATCCTAAGTTCCTCTTCCTTCTTGCCTACTACAAACCATTCTATGCTTTTAGGAGTCAGTTACACTCATGTCCCTCTTGTTTATACTTCCATTTGATTAGCATAGTATACCAAGCAGAATGCATTCTCCAAGCTTCCAGACAGATGTCCAAGTTCAGCCAAGACTGGTTAGCCCTGTGTATCCTTTAGATTTGTCAGACAAATATTTAAAGCCAGAGGTTGAGGAATTTTATCATCTTTATCAGAAAAGGAAAAAATGAAGCCCATAGAATTATTCAAAGAGCAAAACTCTGCAAAGATAGCAGTGGCTCTCATGAATGAATGCTTCTGCTATTATATTAGTATTAGGTTATTCATACTTATCTGGGGACCTTGAAGGTCCTAATGCCTTCATCTGGGCATGTTTCATAGATGCACTGCAGGGGAGGTGAGAGAAGACTGAAAGTGTCGAGCTTTGTGCTCCTACCCCTCCAACAAGCAGCAGGTAACTGCAAGTGTTTCTAATCATGAAAATATAGATCTATGGGAGTTGTGGGGAAATATGTGGAGTTGATGAACCTTTGTGGAATTTGAAATCATTTTGCCTCACCTCTTGTGTTTGCCTCTGCATATAAAATGCATACGCTGTAGTGGTAAGTTGGGGAGGGCACCTTTTCTGGACACCATACAGGTCACCAAAGGGACACAGAAGTACCCACTATGTGCCAAGCACTCAAATAAGCTTTTTTACATGAATTGACTTGCTTAATCCTCATGGAGAGGCTGTGAGGGAAGAGTAACAGTCCCCAAAAGGAGATGAGGAAATTGAGCCTGGGGGAAAGTAAGTCAATTGTTATAGTTGCTAAAAGGACATTGTCTGAATTGGAAGCCAGGTGGGCTTGATTTCAGGGCCCACCCACTTGCCCTATTTTGCTTTTCTCTAATCAAACCTACCTCAGGGAATTGCTCCTCTCTCACACTTTTGAGTCAAGAAAAACTCTTTTTTTAAATCTTTTTTTAGTTGAAGTATAGTTGCCTTATACTATTATATTAGTTTCAAGCATACATCATAGTGATTCAAGAAATTTATAGATTATACTCCTTGTAAAATTGGTATAAAATACTGGCTATATTCCCTGTGCTGTACATTATGTCCTTGTGTCTTACTTATTTTATACCTAGTAGTCTGTACCTCTAATCCCCTTCCCCTATTCTTGCCCCTACCTCTATTCCACTCCCTACTGGTAACCACTAGTTTGTTCTCTGTATCTGTGAGTCTGTTTCTGTTTTGTTATATTTGTTTATTTGCTTTATTTTTTAGATTCCACATATAAGTGAAAAAATAGAGTACTCTTTTGATTCAAAAGAAACGTTATGGAAGGAAAGAAGGGAGGATGAAGAGAGGGAAATAAGGGAGGGAGGGAGGAAAATAGTTTCTGTAGAAAGAAAAACTACTAGAGTACATGTGTAGAGCAGTTCTCTGGATGTGTATGGGTTAGGGGAGTGGATTGATCCTTACCTGATTCCTCCCTGAGGATCACTAAGGCACTTCTGGGAAGTTCCTAAGGAGCTAGTCTAGAAACCAGTAAGGTGCAGTGATCTTGGGGCCAAGAACCACATACTAGAGAAACATGTCAGCCCAGGGCAGAGAGCAGGCAGAGCCATGAGTCTGCATTAAGTGTAGACAGGACACCACACTCATTCATTTTTATTTACCCAAAGTATTTTGTAGCCACAAAGACAGTCATCTAAATAGGGGTTGGCCAAGTAGAGTCCGTGTCTGTTTTCATATGGCCCTCAAGCTTAAGAATGGATTTTATATTTTGAAAGTGTTGTAAAAATTAACAAAGTATATGTAACAGAAACTGTGTGTGGCCCACAATGCCTAAAATATTTACTGTGTGGCCCTTTTCAGAAAAAGTCTGCTGACCCCTGCCCTAGAAGGTTTGGCTGTGACTTTTGTTTTTTACCACCACCCACCTCAACTGAGACTAATTTGCGGTGATTCTGCCAGCAATACCTCTGATGCCAAATTTGTCCTCTGGAGGAAAGCAACTCAACACCATGGTTAGCGGGTTCAACCTGTTGTCAAACCAGATAATGCTTCTGGAGGTGCTAGTCTTGGTCTCCGCCAGAAAGAAGTGTAGGTGCATACAGAGATGTGCTCTTCCCTCGGGGCCTGGTGTTTTCAGGAGGATGAGATATGTAGAAGTTCTACTTCCACCTCATTATAGGGTGAGACAAAAACTCCAGGAGGGGAATAGTAACTGTCCAGTAACACAGAATACTTGTGGAAAGGCTGAACTGGGATCCAAATTCCCTGGATTCTACTACACAAACATTTACTGAGTTTCTGTATGTGCCAGAAATTATATACAATGCTGAGCATGAAATAATGAAAAAAAGACATACGAGGTAGACAGAAGATAGGATGGATTTTACAGATAAGTTCAATACTTTAGACAGATCTTCCAGGAAGAAGGCAATGCAACAGTTAGGAGTGAAAGATGAAAGGGGAGGTTTAAATGTTAGCTTTCAGACTAAAACATGTGTGTGATATTTAGGAAACAGAAGAGGAAATAAGATTGAGCCAGGATTGCCTCAGACCATGAGCAGATAGGACTACAACCAACACAAAGGAGAGCTCCTTGGTCAATATGACCCTTTGGAGGAGTCCCATTTTGATCAGAAATGGCCAGGCCTTGGTAACCCACCTTATGCAGTCCTTGCTTGGGTTGTCTGAGAAGAACAAGTCTTTCATTCAGCAGCTAGGCTGGATCCTGAGGTTATTACAGATCTTTAAAAAGGGTAGCCTAGTGGTGTACTCCATGGATGTGCATTGACTAAATTCATGGAGATCCTGTGGAACTGGGGTGGGGGAAAGGAGAGGTACCATGAAAGACTCATGCCCAAATCTCTTTCTCCTTCTGAGGTATCAGTCCAAAATTAGTTATTCCTTTGAATATATATGAATACATAGTTCTGTCTTCCTGGTAGCCTTTTCAACATTTCCTAGGAAGGGGGACATATCAAGTTCTTAACTACCTTAAACTGAATGAATCAATCATATTAATTTTCTGCATTATAAGAGAAAAAAAAGATTATGAATAGTAAAGCCCTACTTCCTTAGAACTAGAAGAAATCTAGAGGATGGTCATCTAAATCAACTCCCTTCCCCATTTTATAAAGGGAGAAATTGAAAATGAATCATACATGGCTAAGATGGAAGAACATAGAAGTGGGAAGCCAGAGAGGAGAAAAAAATCACAGATTTTAAACTTTTACTAAGAACTATTTGCTTTACTTTTGTTTGATAGACAGAATTGATAGTCTATATCAGTTCACTAATTCACCTCCACTGCTAAATCCTAGTCCAAGCCACCATCATTTCTCCCTTGACTTGCTACATTAGCCCATCCACACAGCAACCTGAATGATTCTCATAAAATCTCAGTCAGACCATGATATTTCTTTGCTCAAAAATTTCTGCTAGCTTCCATGTAACTGAAAGTAAAAGGTAAAGCCCTTATAATGGCCTGAAAAGCCAAGCACACTCCTGCCCGTGTTACACATTCTGCTTCTCTCGTCAGCCACTCACTCAGCTCAGCCACACTGTGTCTTTGATCCTTTTCTAACAGGTTAGAAACCTTTCACTAAGCTGTTCCCTCTCAGAAGACTCTTTCCATAGTATGTGCACTTAGTTTTTACTTCTTTTGGTGAGATAATTATAGACTTAGAGAAGAGTTGCAGAAATAGTACAGAGTTCCATGTACCCTTCATCCACCTTCCCTTAATATCTTACATAACCGTGGTACAATTATCAAAACTAAGAAATTAATATGGGTATAATGCTGTAACTGAACTGCAGACTTTATTTGGATTTCACCAGTCTGTTCACTAAGTCCTTGTTTTCAATTCCAGGATTCAATCCAGGTTACCAGATAGCATTTGGGTGACACGTCTCCTTAGTCTCCTCCAACCTGTGACAATTCCTTGGTATTTCCATGTCTTTCAAGATTTTGAGATTCTGAAAGTACTGCCTAGTTATTTTGTAAAGTGTCCTCCAGATTGCACACTAAATATGAAATATCTAGTGTGCAAATCTAGTAGCAAATTCGTATTTCATATATTGCACACTATTTCACTTCCTTCAGATCTCAGCTCAAATAATAGCTCAGTGAAATCTTTTCTGAGCGTTTTATTTAAAAAATGTAACTCAGTTTCCTCTCTTTCTACCACAATCCACTGTTTTACTTTTGTCTACTTATAAATTGGATATTCTTTCTTAATTACTAATTTGTTTATCATCAGTCTTCCTCCACAAGAATGTTGACTCCATGAAAGCAAAGAATTTTGTATGGCTTGTTCATTGCTGTTTACCTAATTCTCGAAAATTCCTTAACACACAGAAGATTTTCAGTAAAGGTTTACTGAATTCAGTGAGTGAACTGGATCTTTTGCTGTTCTTAGGAATTCAGAAAGCAAAAGGAGCTTACTACAAAGTTACAACATGCTTACTACAATACAACATGACATAAATCCAAAGGTATTGGAATTATCCAATGAAGAGGCTGGACAAAGCTTTATGAGACACCTCACACAAAGTTGTGAATTTTCTTTGTCAAACCAGTCAGAACTGATTATTTAAAATGTATTTCTGGCTGAGCTGTGAAGGTCTACATTTATAATTTTGGATTTTTCTACTTCTTTCTGAAAAGAATTGATGAAATTATGGAAATGAAAACCTCTTAGCCTTTATGACTACTGTAGTTTGCTCAGTGTAATGGATTTCAGACACAGAAACATTTCACCCTCAAATGGGGCCTTTCAAAATCATTCCCTGACATTTTCACTCATGCAAGTGCAAATGCCTCCTGATTCATGGAGATCTGAAGCATTTTAAAACCCAGGCTGTTCTCAATAATGCAGGACTTGTTTATACAATCAGCAAATTTGGCAGGACTATTTTTTACTCTTCTTTTTCATACCACTTTTAGTTCTAAAAATAGCATTAGAACTTCTTTCCAAAGGGGAAAAATAGAAGAAAGTGGGCAAAAGTTGAATCTGATAATTTTATTGCTTGTGACCGTCTAAGATGTTGAACAGGGAAGATTCTTTGAGCTAGGAGCCTTGGAATACCGAGAATTTCACTGCTTAGGGCCAAGAAGAATAATGAGTTCCAGTAAAAAATGAAAAAATGTTGGATTCTAACATCACATATTCTAAAAACTATCTAACTTCCTTGAACCTCAGTTTCTTTACCTAAAAATGTAGTATCATCCCAAATTACTAACTCATTTATTCATTTAATAAATATTTATTGAGTCATTTCTATGGGCAATCCTTGGGTATATGTACATGAAAGAGAGAATTCCTCTCCTAAAAAATTTCACAGGTGAGGGATATAGGTACTCAGATAAAAGAAAATTATCTGATGATATGATGTTTATAGAATAGGAATATACAGGGAGCCATAGGAGCACAGAGGTGGTGTCTGGGGACAACAGGGATGGTTTTCTGAACGAGTGATTTCTGAGAGGAGAGCAAAAAGACTAGAAGGATTGGCTAAGTGAAGGGCACCAGGGCAAAGGAGATAAAAGGATGCTAACTGGAGGGAAACAGCAAAGTAATTTAGTAACATTTACTGGTATATGCCATGTGCCAAGTACTGGGATAAGAGCTGTAAATAGAGCAAGCATGTAAATAGACATGATTATTCTCTTCATTAAACTGATATTCTAGTTGGGGAGAGGGACATTATACAAATAATTTCAAAATTAATTATTCCACAGTAATTGTGATAAGAGGCATGAAGAGGGGGTATAGTCTTCTAAAGGTGATCAAGGAAAAGAGCCACAGCACAGTGGTCAGAAAAGAATTTTTTGGCATTTTGTTTAAGTTTTGAAGGATTATACACTACAAATTAAGAATAAATAAACTTGAATATGGGATTAGAGGACAAAAGGAGGGGAAAAATTTCAGGCATGTGTGACAAGATCAGATCTTCTTTGAAAGATCACTCTTGTTGCTATGTAGAGAATGGGTTGGTGAACACTTAGGGATTGTCTGCAATTGTCTGGGAGGAGATGACAATATGTTGAACGAAATGATGCCAGAGGGATTATGAGGCATATGGACAGTGTGGTGAGAAAGGAGAGTTTTGGATAACTTAGGTAGATATGACATTGAGATCAGGAGAAGGAGTAAGTTGAGGTATTGCCAGCACAAAGACGTTGAGCTTAGTTGTTAATAAGAATGAGGCATTTTAATAGAGAATCCTAAAGATGCTACCAGAAAACTACTAGAGCTAATCAATGAATTTGGTAAAGTAGCAGGACACAAAATTAATGCACAGAAATCTCTGACATTCCTATCTACTAATGATGAAAAATCTGAAAGTGAAATCAAGAAAACACTCCCATTTACCACTGCAACAAAAAGAATAAAATATCTAGGAATAAACCTACCTAAGGAGACAAAAGACCTATATGCAGAAAGTTATAAGACACTGATGAAAGAAATTCAAGATGATACAAATAGACGGAGAGATATACCATGTTCTTGGATTGGGAGAATCAACATTGTGAAAATGACTCTACTACCCAAAGCAATCTACAAATTCAATGCAACCCCTATCAAACTACCACTGGCATTTTTCACAGAAACTAGAACAAAAAATTTCACAATTTGTATGGAAACACAAAACACCCCGAATAGTCAAAGCAATCTTGAGAACGAAAAACGGAGCTGGAGGAATCAGGCTCCCTGACTTCAGACTATACTACAAAGCTACAGTAATCAAGACACTATGGTACTGGCACATAAACAGAAATATAGATCAATGGAACAGGATAGAAAGGCCAGAGATAAACCCACGCACATATGGTCACCTTATCTTTGATAAAGGAGGCAGGAATGTACAGTGGAGAAAGGACAGCCTCTTCAATAAGTGGTGCTGGGAAAACTGGACAAGTACATGTAAAAGTATGAGATTAGATCACTCCCTAACACCATACACAAAAATAAGCTCAAAATGGATTAAAGACCTAAATGTAAGGCCAGAAACTATCAAAATCTTAGAGGAAAACATAGGCAGAACACTCTATGACATAAATCACAGCAAGATCCTTTTTGACCCACCTCCTAGAGAAATTGAAATAAAAACAAAAATAAACAAATGAGACCTAATGAAACTTCAAAGCTTTTTCACCGCAAAGGAAACCATAAACAGGACGAAAAGACAACCTTCAGAATGGGAGAAAATATTTGCAGATGAAGCAACTGACAAAGGATTAATCTCCAAAAATTACAAGTAGCTCATGCAGCTCAATAACAAAAAAACAACCTAATCCAAAAATAGGCAGAAGACCTAAATAGACATTTCTCCAAAGAAGATATACAGACTGCCAACAAACACATGAAAGAATGCTCAACATCATTAATCATTAGAGAAATGCAAATGAAAACTACAATGAGATATCATCTCACAGCAGTCAGAATATCCATCATCAAAAAATCTAGAAACAGTAAATGCTGGAGAGGGTGTGGAGAAAAGGGAACACTCTTACACTGCTGGTGGGAATGTGAATTCGTACAGCCACTATGGAGAACAGTATGGAGGTTCCTTAAAAAACTACAAATAGAACTACCATATGACCCAGCAATCCCACTACTGAGCATATACCCTGAGAAAACCATAATTCAAAAAGAGTCATGTACCAAAATGTTCATTGCAGCTCTATTTACAATAGCCAGGAGATGGAAACAATCTAAGTGTCCATCATCGGATGAATGGATAAAGAAGATGTGGCACCTATATACAATGGAATATTACTCAGCCATAAAAAGAAATGAAATTGAGCTATTTGTAATGAGGTGGATGGACCTAGAGTCTGTCATACAGAGTGAAGTAAGTCAGAAAGAGAAAGACAAATACCGTACGCTAACACATATATATGGAATTTAAGAAAAAAAAATGTCAAGAAGAACCTAGGGGTAAGACAGGAATAAAGACACACACCTACTAGAGAATAGACTTGAGGATATGGGGAGGGGGAAGGGTGAGCTGTGACAAAGCGAGAGAGTGGCATGGACATATATAAACTACCAAACGTAAAATAGATAGCTAGTGGGAAGCAGCGGCATAGCACAGGGAGATCAGCTCGGTGATTTGTGACCACCTAGAGGGTTGGGATAGGGAGGGAGGGAGACGCAGGAGGGAAGAGATATGGGAACATATGTATATGTATAACTGATTCACTTTGTTATAAAGCAGAAACTAACACACCATTGTAAAGCAATTATACGCCAATAAAGATGTTAAAATAATAATAATAATAATTTTTCCTCTTAAATACTTTGTATAATTTTTTAAAGCAAAAATTATAACATTGTCTTCTGGAATTTTCAACATATGTCAATGTGTGTGTGTGTGTGTATATATATATATATATATATATATATACACACACACATTGCAGATACATATATTTATTTATCTGATACACACACACACACACACACACTCACACACACATACATCTCACACAAAATATGGATGAAGGAAATTAAAGACCTAAAAAAATAGAAAGATATTTCATGTTCATAGGTAGGAAGATTTAATATTGTTAAGATATCAATACTACCCAAAATGATCTACAAATTAATGTAATCCTTATCAAAATTCCAACAGCTATTTTTATAGAAATGTAAAAGCTGATTCTAAAATTCATATGAAATTGCAAAGAACTTCAGATAGCCAAAGCAATTTGAAAAAGAACTAAGTAGGAGGATTCACACTTTTGAATGTCAAACTTACTACAAAGTAAGAGTAACCTAGTATGGTACTGGCATAAGGATTAAGATACAGATTACTGGAATATAATTGAAAATCCAGAAATAAACCAGTACAGTTATGGTCAATCAGTTTTGAACAAGGATGCTAAGATAATTCAATAATAAACATTTTCATTATAAATTAAGTGGTTTTAAAAACATTTATAAGACTATCGATATTTTCTAATTCCTCTCATGTCAATATTGCCAGTTTGTCAGTTACATGGTTTGTGTATTTATTTATATTGACAAATTTATTATTATAAAGTTGTATGTAAAATTCCCTTGTTAACTTTTTAATGACTGGGGAATCTAAATAGTGATCCCCTTATCATTACTGATAAGGTTAATTTGTGTTTTCTTTTCTTTTTGCTTGATCAGTCTAGCTAAAGTTTTATTAATCTTATTAATATTTTAAAAGAATCAACTTTAGGTTCTTATAATCTCTATTTTATCAGTTTGCTATTTCATCGATTTTGCTCTCATTCTTTTTTTTCCCTTTCTTCTATTACTTTGTGTTTAATTTGCCCATCTTTTACTATATTTTTAAGATGGGCGCTTCAATCACTAATCTTGTATGTTTCTTTTTTCTAATAATAATTTCTGATTTAACTTAAATCCACAAATTTTGATATCCTTTGTTTTTTTCCCATTCATTATTATATCTGATTCATATGTTCACACATTGAGGGAAGTACTATATTGCAGTGTAAGAGAGTTAAAGGCCTAGCCCAAGTTCCCTTGAATAGGGATTCACAGACCCAAAAATTGAATCTAGGCCTTTGGATATCAAACATCTTTCCACTATGTCAAAGCTGCCTCTTCACTGTGTAGAACCATTTCATATCTCTGTCTGAACCTGCCATTTTGACATTCACTTATATCTACTTGCAGTCATCGTTTTTAAAAGTCCATAGGCAGTGCTTTCAAGGTATCTGTATCATCTGTTCCATTTGAAAATAAAACTATAGGTGACTCTTTAGAGAGAAATCAGAGAGAGAGCTGTGGCTTTTCTTGAACTGTTCTCATTCACATGGGGAACTGTTTCACAGAATTCAAAATATAAGAATATATAGATAACACAACTGTAAAAGTCACATCAAGTAACATTAGCATCCTAAATTAGAAGTAGAAAAAAGCAAAGGAGATACTTCTGATCATACAACATGCACATGGATTTTAAAAAGCCTTGTCAAAATCTTGGTTTCATACATTCCTTTACCTACTCCTACCATTTTAAAACAGCAAATTTATTAATGTCTTCCAGTTTTGTGAAAAGAATTGATTTAACCACGTATTTTGACTTCCAAATACTACTCTAATGGTTTTTCCAAAAAAAATTTAAGAAATATGTATTGGAATTTTTAGAGATCTTTAAATCTTAGATTAATACAACTTCAAACATGAGATTAGAAAAGTCCATGTAGTACTTTCCTTATTTTACAAATGAGGAAATTTTTCCCATTAGAGGAGGAGAAATATAGGCAAACCAGTGATCTAAGTGGAGGTCCTGATTCCAAATAGTGTTTGTGTGTGTTTGAGTGTGGGTGTGTTTTATTATTTTAAAATTTTAGATACATAGACATTGAAACATTTGAGTCTCTCAAAATAAGGTTCTATGAAGTTGAGAAATCCTTGTAAAATCTTCTTGAATCTTT
Organism: Leucopleurus acutus; assembly: GCF_964270905.1. Classification (NCBI taxonomy): domain Eukaryota; kingdom Metazoa; phylum Chordata; class Mammalia; order Artiodactyla; family Delphinidae; genus Leucopleurus; species Leucopleurus acutus. The sequence goes on along the minus strand of NC_139145.1, from coordinate 54,766,222 downwards.
TGCTAAATGTAATTAATTATTTGGAAATTAAACAGTAGTGTCTTGAAAAGAACTGGTTCTTCCAAGAATGAACGAGATTTAAAGACTTTTAGGTAATACCTTCCCTTGACACCACAAATATCTGTCTGCCCGCCAGTTGAGATTCCTCCCTGCCTCTTTTTTAGTCATCTACTCCCTGCTTAAATTGAAAGTGAGCAAAATATCAACCAAAAAAGGAGATGAGACAAATCAGTTATAGTACATTTTTCCCTGATACTAAGATATTATTGAAGATGTATATATGTGTGAATATATGTTAAAGGTTTATGTATATTAACCATACTGTAATACATAAAATTCTACTCTGAATCATGCACTCAAACGTGTGTGTGTGTGTGTGTGTGTGTGTGTGTGTGTGTATTTGGTGAGATTATAGTACTCTTTAGTTTTGTTCTTTTTAAGTATACAATTTTCTAATTTTTTACAATGAAAACATATCTTTGTATTAGGAAGTAAAGCTTGTTTTTACTTTTTTTTAAAAAATCTTACTTAAATCAGTAGTGGGGGCTTCCCTGGTGGCACAGTGATTGAGAGTCCGCCTGCCGATGCAGGGGACATGGGTTCACGCCCTGGTCCGGAAAGGTCCCACATGCCACGGAGCGGCTAGGCCCGTGAGCCATGGCCGCTGAGCCTGCGCGTCCGGAGCCTGTGCTCCGCAACGGGAGAGGCCACAACAGTGAGAGGCCCGCGTACCGCAAAAAAAAAAAAAAAAAAAAATCAGTAGGGGACTCAAGTCAGCAGCAGCTCACAGCCAGAGGATGGTTGGAGGGGAAATTTGTCACAGCCCACATAGAGCTGGATTGTAACTTCAGCAAATAAGTTGAGGGAGCTTTGAAGATCAGCTTTGTCTACCTCACCCAGGACTCAGGGAAGGCTCAGGATCCCCCAAACCTTCAGTCAGAAGCTAAATTACCCAGGGATCTTCCATCATGTTCAAACCAGGAGAGTTTGAAATCTGAGTCTTGCCTCAGCTACGCTGCTTCTGGCAGGCTTTGATAACAAATAATGTGCTCCAAAGGCAACTCTCCCGCCTGGGAAAGATTGTCGGTAGAATCTATTTACTCAGTCCCATGAACATCTTTCCACCTCCCTGGAGCTTTCCCCCCAAAAGCATTCTCATTCTTTTATAGCTCACAGTGGACTGCTTGCTAAGAAAGAATTTTTTTTTTTTAAACTAGAGCCAATGGGAAATCTTTTCATTTGTGTTGTTCAAGGTCCATTAAACAGTGCCAGACATTCTCAGAACTGGCCTTAATTTTCTTTGTTTGAAATATTTTGAAACTTTACATGGGAAGAGAAAAAAATGAGATACTGCAAGCCCTGAAAGAAGCAGATTCACTTCTAAATAATAAAGTAATTCAGGTCAATTCAATTCGACAAATACTCATTGAAGGCCTACTATGTGCAAGCACTGCCAATTCCTGTGGGAAACAGTGAAACAGTAATATATCCTTGTCCCCAAGAGTTTCTGGCCCAAACACTGCCCGAATTCCATTTTTCTGGGGCTGTAAACTTACAGGGACACATCTGCAGGTTTCCAAATATCTGTATGATCTGCATGCTGTTTGTGGCACACTTAGTGAGTGGCCTTATTCCCACAAGCATAATGTGATGTCACCATAACTGATTACTAGCACTTCTCTGTAAAGGATGGAGGGAGAGGACTGAGATGATGGCACGTGAACAGAGACATGGCTATTATTGAGAAAGAGAAGGAGCTATATATTTTAAATTGCTTAGAGAAGTAACCACATTTCACCCACATCCTTTCAGATCCTCAACTTGCTTCAATATTAAGCACCAACATACCACTCTTAATAATTTCAGATCCTCAATTTGCTTCAATTTTAAGCCCTGACATACCACTCAATAATCTTTGTCCTAACACTTTTCCCCTGAGGTACTTAAAACACATTTAAACACAGATTTACTCAAATATGAACCCATACACATTCAATTACTCCCACACACCATGCTAAATGAAGACAAAATATAGCATGTAAAAATGCAAGGAAGAGGGATTTTTACAATAAAATTATGTAAAATAAAAACAATTTTATTTATAAATAAATAAAAATAAGGGAGGGAGATGCAAGAGGGAGGAGTTATGGGGATATATGTATATGTATATGTATAGCTGATTCACTTTGTTATAAAGCAGAAACTAACACACCATTGTAAAGCAATTATACTCCAGTAAGGATGTTAAAAAATAATAAGGAAAACAACATCACTATTAGAGACAATAACTGGTATGGTTTGGGAAACATCCTTCCTGACATTTCTCTCTTCATATATATCATGTGTAGATTTTATAGATTACATGTAGATCATATATAACAATGTATATGCATAATACATATATATGATCTGTGAAGAGAAAGAAGGATTTTATACAAGTGCCTATAAACACCTGTTACGTTTGTGAGATTTTTGCCTGTTTATTTTCTAGCGTGAGTGAGGCCAGAATCACTAATCATTGATGAAATTTCTCCCTTCCCCTCCTCCAGGAAGAGCTCACGAGGGCACACTTTGAAGATCCTTAGAGAGCCTTCCTTAGAAGGACAAAATGATGGGCAATCATTGAGGAAACACTCCCTCAGAAGAACTGGTGAGTAATGTCTCTAATAAGGGACAGTTCATGCAATTTGACAATGTTTGTTTTGAGAATTTAGAGAAAAGCTCTCTATCACCTAAAAGCTTTTGTGATAATGGGTTGTGCCTGATGCCAAAGTAGAGAAGAAGACGTACACTGTGTCTCAGGCCGTGTGCAGCTTTTGTCAGTAACTCCATAGGGCAGCAGTGTACTGTAGTGTACTTCCCCCAGGGAATGGAAACCGAATATTCCACACATCCCCACATCTGCGCCATCCATGCTCCCAACTTTCTTGGATTATTCAAAGGGATCGAAGAGCCTTTTGATGGAGATTCTGGATTTTCTGCAATTAAGGTATGTGGAAACTTCAACAATTAATTGAGTAAAATAAAAGAGATGGAAATACATTTGTTCCCCAAGTTTGTAAAGCACTATCTACTGGATAGAACTGAGAGGAGTTACATATAGACAGAGATATAAACACAGATATTGATTTAGGTATTGCCAGGGCTGCTGTGTTGTACAGTTCCACTGTACAGCCTTCACATAGTGCCTGCGGCCCAGGGTGGCACTGATGAATGTATAGTACTTACTGTATTTGTTATTTTGCTACTTGTTATTATAGAAATGTTACTGTATGTGGAAATACTTTATAGTATATAAAGCCAGAGTACTACATTGTATAAATGCACCATAATTTATCTAATCAATCTTCTATTATCTGCATTTTAATCTACTATTTTCCTATTCCAATACAGATGTAATGAGCATCTTTTTACACATACTCTTGTGCATCTTCTTCTTACTTAACTTCAGATGAGTACCTAGAATCAGAATTAATGGATAAAAAATAATTCATATCTAAAATTGATACATATTTCTCCTCCCCTGCTTCAAATGTTTAAAAGCTCATGCCCAGATGAAAAATAACTATTAGGCTGATTTCTTGTTTGTTTTCTTTGTTAATGTTATGGCCAAGGTTTGAACGGCCCCTCCTTCAGGCCAGTTCTGTAAGTGTGTGTGTCTATACGCGTATGAATTGTGATGGGGAGGGAGTTTGCTGGCTGTTGCAGACACACTAGCAAGCTGTGTACCAACACTTTTGCCTCCTGGGCACCCAGCTAGACACCACATTACCCATCTTGCCTTATGATTAATTTTGATCATGGGATTGGGCCCTAGACAATGGAAGTAGGAAGAAATGGGTATGACTTTGAGGTCTAGCCCATAAAAACCTTCCACAGGAATACCCGATTTCTTTCTCTTTTCCCATCTACCTGCTGAGTGCAGAGTTACATGAGACCCTGAATTACTGCATGAAATACAGCCTCCCTCCACTATCAATCCTTTCCTGGCCACCAGCCTACCTCAGACAGTGAAAAACTAATTTTTATTGTATTAAGCCCTTAGCTCAGGAATTATTCTTTTTATAGCAGGTAGCCTATCATGACTACTACAGATGCTGTTTCACCAGACTATACATTTTGATACCTTCTGAGATGTTGCAAGCAGCTGCCAGTCTAATTTACATTCCTCTTAACAAGCAATTTATAACTAGGACAGATCAAAGCACATGAATTAACCTAGGGATTGTATTTGAAACCAGGTTATATGAGCCCTATTTTAGCAAAAGGCTAATAGGAAGCTTAGAACCATACAGAAATTTTAACTGAAAAGTAGTGTATATCCTCTCCATGGCAAGAGTTGGAGGTTTGTTCACAAATACTCAGATAGGGTATGTGCTCTTAGTGGCTTCTTGCTTGTGATTTCCAAAGGCTGCCCAATCACAAGCAGAGTCTCCCTAGAGCAAAAGAAGTCAGAATAAGTGTTGGGGATTCGTGGAAGGAGCACGTGCTGGAAGTCTGGGATCCAGTTCCCAGGCTGCATCTGCCATTGACGTGCTGTCTTGGGGTAGCATTATCTTGGGAAAATAACTTTCCTTCTCAGAATATGCATATCCTCCTGTAAAAAAGGAACCCGTCAAAATAGATGTGAGATTGCAAACAATATACATTTTGTCTATGAACTCAGATTGATCATGAATCTCTGTTGAAAAGAATTCTGATGCTACATCGCTTTCAGTACCCAAGCAGGGTGTTGTAGTGGCGTATGTGTCATATTTTGTCAAGACTATATTTACTGAGTCTTTGGATTCTAAAAAGGGCACTCAATGTTCATTCTTTCATTTAAATTTTATTTCAGTGTCTCAGATCCAATAACACAGCAGAAGGCTACAGGTTAATATTGGGAGTGATGTGTTATGAGTAAGAGCTTTAAAGTTTAACAAAACCAACTTCAAATCCCTGGTCTCCTACTGCCTTGTTTGTGAGATTTGGGGCAAATTATTTATTCTCTCTATGCTCTACTTACCTCATCTTCAAGTGTCAAAAACAATATCTACCTCATAGATACTTATTGCAATAAATTGAAAATAATGCATATAAAAAATTTAGTGCCAAATTTGCTACATGGTAAATATTGCACATGTGGCAGTAAGTCTGGTTGTTACTGTTGGGAAGGAGAATGTTAAGTGTCACAGCATGAGGGGATGGGTGTGGGAGCTCTTGAGGAAATTCTCCATAAACATGGCTGTGGACCGAGAATTGAGTAACTTGGTCGTACCTAGAAATAACATGATTTCATATCATCTTGAAAAATTCTCCATTAATTAAGATTTTTAGTTTTAGCCTTTTGTGCCCTCTCCTAAGTCATAATTTTCTTTTCTGTAAAATGAGTATAACGACACGGGTTGTAACTTCCTTTTGTTGACCAATTACTATGTGGCAGGCATTGTGCTAGGATCTTTGCATTCATTGTTTGATAGAACCCTGAAAAGAGCCCAGGAAGGCAGCTTTATTAGCCCCATGATAAAATGGAGGCTTACTGTGCCCAGGTTCACCCAGGTAGAAGATGGAAGAGCTGAGATTCGAACCCCAGACTACCTGAATCCAAATATCTGATCTTAAATACCCATCATGTTACATATCTCAGAGCCTTATGATAGGGATTAGATGGAGGAAAATACTCAGTGTAGTTCCTGATATATATGTGTTTATTAAGAATAGTTACTGTTCCTCCCCCCTGACTCTTAGCATAGCTTTCAAGCCAGGCCAAATGTTATCCATAGGAATACTTTCTTGCCTTAATGGTGGGACCTCAGCTGTCAGACCCTGATGCTTAGCTGTGCTATTTCATATTGAATTTACATTTTTAGTTCCAACTGAAAGCTGAATTTTGTGAAACATTTTAGTCATTGACCACCTCCATGCTCTCCTCTTAAAGTTTTTCAAAACTGTATAGGCTTCCAATGACCACACTGTCACATGGCTACATCAGTTGAGCTTCCTCTACAAAGGAGGTTTGTGCAACCTCAGTATTTGTTCTATCCTCAAATAAAGTGTGACAAAGGAACACCTACTATCACTTTGGTACCTATAGGAGACACACACACATACACACACCCCCCAGAAACATGCCTTACTCTACTATTAAAAATTCAATATCTTTCATCTTTTTTCAGCAAGGTTATTTCCTTTGTTGGTTTGTTTATTTGCTTTTTTTTTTCTTTAAAGAGCCGAACTAAAGGGCTTTTCCTCTTAGTGGCCCATGGAACGAAAAGCTTTACTGCTTTACATACTGTGTTTTGCTAAAGCAATCAGTTCTCACAGCCAATTCATAAGAATTCTGGCTCTGTAATAGAAAGAGCTGCCATTTGTAGACTAGTACTATGTGCCAGGTAATTGAGTAAGTGTTTTATATAACATAACAACCTTGTGCGAAAGGTATTATCATCATCTTACCTTACCAAAGAAGACAATGAGGCTTAGAGAAATTGAATCACTCCCTAATAGCACACAGCCAATAAGGGACAGGGTGTTCCAGTCCCGACAGTCTGAGCATTTGACTATTGTGCATAGTTCTCTTTCACCTTTACATTTTTATTGCCGAATCCACATGAGATAAACATTAAAAATAAGGGCTTATATTTATTGAGTGTTTACTGCACGCTGTGTACTATTTTACGTTATTTATGTCATAATTCCTATTACTCGTATCTCAACCCTGTAAATTATGTATATTATTTGTCCCTGTTTTATAGATTTCTACTGAGGCATGAAGAAATGAAATTATTTGTACAAGCCTATACAGATGAGTTAGTAATAGATCCAAGATTTGTACAAAGTCAGTGTAACTGCAAAACCTATGCATTTAACCACACAGGGTACCACCTGCAGTAAAAATGCAGAGACTTCTTTGCTCCTCCTGTTTGACCCTATGTAACGTACATGCTGTCTTGTATTTTCCATTTCCAAAGAGTGTGTACTGTTGCAACACATTTTCTGTTTCAGTCTTAAAATAAAAAAAGTTTTTTCTTCTCTCAGGGGACAGATATACTATGGAGATATACATATATTTCTGTGAGCTTATTTCACACACACAAAGAGAGCAAACATCATTTATTTATCTCAGGAGAAATCTGGAAATCCCAGGCCTGACTAGCTTCCAACTACTCCTCAAGTGGAAATTTTGAAAGAAAAAATATGTTGCTATTTTTGCCTTCCTCTCCACTACCACAGGTCTTTGCTTCTCACTCTCAATCGCATGGCCAACTCCATGGCTTTTGTAGAACACTGACTCATTGTAATGCACAATTGCATTTCCTCTTGTTTTATTCAGAACAAGTATGCACTCTCTAGTTCTTCTTTTACTTCTCTTTCCATTTAGTTTTCACATTACCTACTGGTTTGCTGGCTCCATAACATGTTTCTGATGAGGTAGGACACATCTAGAAATGACCAAGAAGACACAAGAGCTCATATGACAACTATGACTATCTGCCACCACTTGAGATTCTCCTGGGATATATGCCCTTAGAATCCTATTGCCCTATACTCCCTGTCATCTTGCTTAAGCCCTCTCAACAGTTTTTCCTTTACCTGTCACAAGGATCAGTAAAAGCATTTTGCTTAAATGGATAATTGAAAGATTGGGTTGTTTTTGTGCCACTGTTAGCAGGGTCATAGAATTCAGTGGCAGGAATGATGAATATGGAATCAGAACTTCTCAGTTCTACTGTGACTGTCTAGTTATAAGATCTGGATTTTTTTCTTCAAATTGGATATAAGAACAGTTGTTACACAAGATTCACAGGGCTTTTGGACATTCACCTTGAGTTTTGGGTGAGAAAGGATTGTGGAATTATTAAGGACTCTACAAATGGAACCTCCTCTGGGCAAGCTCTACACACTTTAGTGAGGCTAAGGATGGATGAGAGCCATAGTCAATGGTTCACGCCACTACTAGCAGCATGAGCCAACTGACGGAATCCATCACTGAGTAAACAACATTTACTGAGCACTTGGTATGTAGCAGCCACTTTACTAGGTGCCAAAAGGAGACAGAGTAATAAGGTACATACAGTAAATCAGTCAGAGCCTGCTTGTGGAAACCTGTTACATGCTGGTCATTGTGATAGGTCCTAGGCACACGTGTGAAAGGCTGTGTAGTATAGCTTCCTGGGAGCAAAGCAAACAAGAAATTTAAACATAATGAAGTGGAAAAAAAATAGAAGATCCTAGGGCAACACATTAAAGGGCTACTTGATTCAGACTAGTGGTATAAGGGAAGGCTTTGCAAAGGAGGTACCATGTACAGTGCTATCCAAAGAAAGATATATTGATTTTCTAGGGTTGTTGTAACAAAGTCCCACAAACTAGTTAACTTAAAACAACAGAAATGTAATCTCACAGGTCACGAGGTTGAAAATCCAAAATCAAAGTGTCCACACAGGTTCCTTCTGGAGCCTCTGAGACAGAACCTGTCCCATGCCCATCTCCTAGCTTCCGGTGGCTGCAGGCAATCCTTGGCTTTCCTTGGCTTATAAATTCATCACTCCAATCTCTGATTCCATCTTCACATTGCCTTCTTTTCTGTATCTCTGTATGTTCTTGTCTGTCTCTTACAGGGACATCCTCATGGGGTTTAGTGCCCCTCCTAATCTAATATAATCTCATTTCAATAATTATCCTAGTTACTTCTGCAAAGTCTGTATTTACAAATAAGGTTTTATACTGAGGCTCCAGGTAGACATGAATTTTGGGGGGACATTATTCAATCACTACAAAGGAGTAGGAACTCTGTTAGAGAATAATTGGTGAAAGGGCATTCCAGGCAAAGAGAACAAAATATGCAAAGTCCTAGAATGAAGAAAGAGTATGGCACACTCAAGAAGTGTTTTGAAAATGTCAATGTGGGGGAGGAGCTTCAAGATGGCGGAAGAGTAAGACCTGGAGATCACCTTCCTCCCCACAAATACATCAGAAATACATCTACATGTGGAACAACTCCTACAGAACACCTACTGATTGCTGGCAGAAGACCTCAGACCTCCCAAAAGGCAAGAAACTCCCCCATGCACCTGGGTAGGGTAAAAGGAAAAAAAAACAGAGACAAAGAATAGGGGCAGGACCTGCACCAGTGGGAGGGAGCTGTGAAGGAGGAAAGGTTTCCACACACTAGGAAACCCCTTCGTGGGCAGAGACTGCGGGTGGCGGAGTGGGGAACCTTCAGAGCCACGGAGGAGAGCACAGCAACAGGGTGCGGACGGCAAAGCGAAGAGATTCCCGCACAGAGGATCGGTGCCGACCAGCACTCACCAGCCTGAGAGGCTTGTCTGCTCACCCGCCGGGGCGGGCGTGGCTGGGAGCTGAGGCTCGGGCTTCGGTTGGATCCCAGGGAGAGGACTGGGGTTGGCTGCGTGAACACAGCCTGAAGGGGCTAGTGCGCCACAGCTAGCCTGGAGGGAGTCCGGGGAAAAGTCTGGAGCTGTCCAAGAGGCAAGAGACTTTTTCTTGCCTCTTTGTTTCCTGGTGCGCGAGGACATGGGGTTAAGAGCCATGCTTAAAGGAGCTCCAGGGACGGGCGTGAGCCACGGCTGTCAGCGCAGACCCCAGAGATGGGCATGAGACACTAAGGCTGCTGCAGCCACCAAGAAGGCTGTGTACAAGCACAGGTCATTATCCACACCTCCCTCCCAGGAGCCTGTGCAGCCCGCCACAGCCAGGGTCCTGTGATCCAGGGAGAACTTCCCCGGGAGAACACATGGCGCGCCTCAGGCTGGTGCAAAGTCATGTCAGCCTGTGCCGCCGCAGGCTTGCCCCACATCCGTACCCCTCCCTTCCCCATGGCCTGAGTGAGCCAGAGCCCCCGAATCAGCTGCTCCTTTAACACCATCCTATCTGACCGAAGAACAGACGCCCGCAGGCAGCCTACATGCAGAGGCAGGGCCAAATCCAAAGCTGAACCCCAAGAGCTGTGCAAAGAATGAAGAGAAAGGGAAATCTCTTCCAGTAGCCTCAGAAGCAGCGGATTAAATCTCCACAATCAACTTCATGTACCCTGCATCTGTGGAATACCTGAATAGACAACGAATCATCCCAAATTGAGGAGGTGGACTTTGGGAGCAACGATATATACATATTTTTTCCCTTTTTCTCTTTTTGTGAGTGTGTATGTGTATGCTTCTGTGTGTGATTTTGTCTGTATAGCTTTGCTTTTACCATTTGTCTGAGGGTTCTGTCCATTTTTATTTAATTACTTAAAATTTTTTTTCCTAATATTTTTTATTTTAATAACTTTATTTTATTTTACCTTCTTCTTTCGTTCTCTTTCTTTCTCCCTTTTATTCTGAGCCATATGGAGGACAGGCTCTTGGTGCTCCTCCCAGCTGTCAGGGCTGTGCCACTTAGGTGGGAGAGCCAAGTTCAGGACACTGGTCCACAAGAGTCCTCTCAGCTCCATGTAATATCAAATGGTGAAAATCTCCCAGAGATCTCCATCTCAATGCCAAGACCCAGCTCCACTCAACGACCAGCAAGCTACAGTGAAGGACACCCTATGCCAAACAACTAGCAAGACAGGAACACAACCCCATCCATTGGCACAGAGGCTGCCTAAAATCATAATAAGGCCACAGACACCCCAAAACACACCATTAGATGTGGCCTGCCCACCAGAAAGACAAGATCCAGCCTCATCCAACAGAACACAGGCACTAGTCCCCTCCATCAGGAAGCCTACACAACCCACTGAACTAACATTAGCCACTGGGAACAGACACCACAAACTACAGAAACTACAAACCTGGAGCCTACAAAAAGGAGACCCCCAAACACAGTAAGTTAAGCAAAATGAGAAGACAGAGAAACACACAGCAGATGAAGGAGCAAGGCAAAAAACCACCAGACCTAACAAATGAGGAGGAAACAGGCAGTCTACCTGAAAAAGAATTCAGAATAATGACAGTCAAGATGATACAAAATCATGGAAATAGAATAGAGAAAATACAAGGAACGTCTCACACGTGCCTAGAAGAACTAAAGAGCAAACACAGGTGAACAACACAGTAAATGAAATTGAAAATTCTCTAGAAGGAATCAATAGCAGAATAACTGAGGCAGGAGAACCTCAGTATAAGTAACCTGGAAGATAAAATAGTAGAAATAACTACCACAGAGCAGAATAAACAAAGAAGAATGAAAAGAATTGAGGACAGTCTCAGAGACCACTGGGACAACATTAAATGCACCAACATTAGAATTATAGGGGTCCCAGAAGAAGAAGATAAAAAGAAAGGGACTGAGAAAATATTTGAAGAGATTATAGTTGAAAACTTCCCTAATATGGGAAAGGAAATAGTTAATCAAGTCTAGGAAGCATAGAGATTCCCATACAGGATAAATCCAAGGAGAAACACACCAAGACACATATTAATCAAACTATCAAAAATTAAATACAAAGAACAAATATTAAAAGCAGCAAGAGAAAAACAAAAGTAACACATAAGAGAATACCCATAAGGTTAACAGCTGATTTTTCAGCAGAAGCTCTGCAAGCCAGAAGGGAGTGAAAGGACATATTTAAAGTGATGAAAGAGAAAAACCTACAACCAAGATTACTCTACCCAGCAAGGATCTCATTCAGATTTGACGAAGAAATTAAAAGCTTTACAGACAAGCAAAACTAAGAGTATTCAGCACCACCAAACCAGCTTTACAACAAATAGTAAAGGAACTTCTAGGCAGGAAACACAAGAGAAGGAAAAGACCTACAATAACAAACCCCAAACAATTAACAAAATGGGAATAGGAACATACATATCGATAATTACCTTAGATGTAAATGGATTAAATGCTCCAAACAAAAGACATAGACTGGCTGAATGGATACAAACACATGACCTGTATATGTGCTCTCTACAAGAGACCCACTTCAGACCTAGGGACACATACAGACTGAAAGTGAGGGGATGGGAAAAGATATTCCATGCAAATGGAAATCAAAATGAAGCTGGAGTAGCAATTCTCATATCAGACAAAATAGACTTTAAAAAAAGACTATTACAAGAGATGAAGAAGGACACTACATAATGATCAAGGGATCAATCTAAGAATAAGATATAACAATTGTAAATATTTATGCACCCAACATAGGAGCACCACAATACATAAGGCAAATACTAACAGCCATAAAAGGGGAAATCGACAGTAACACAATCATATGAGGGGACTTTAACACTCCACTTTCAACAGTGGACAGATCATCCAAACTGAAAATAAATAAGGAAACACAAGCTTTAAATGATACATTAAACAACTTGGACTTAATTGATATTTATAGGACATTCCATCCAAAAACAACAGAATACACATTCTTCTCAAGTGATCATGGAACATTCTCCAGGGTAGATCACATCTTCAGTCATAAATCAAGCCTTGGTAAATTTACGAAAATTGAAATTGTATCAAGGATCTTTTCTGACCACAACGCTATGAAACTAGATATCAATTACAGGAAAAAATCTTTAAGAAATACAAACACATGCAGGCTAAACAACACAGTTCTTAATAACCAAGAGATCACTAAAGAAATCAAAGAGGAAATCAAACAATACCTAGAAACAAATGACAATGACAACACAACGACCCAAACCTATGGGATGTAGCAAAAACAGTTTCAAGAGGGAAGTTTATAGCTATACAGCCTACCTTAAGCAACAAGAAACATCTCAAATAAACAACCTAACCTTACACCTGAAGCAATTAGAGAAAGAAGAACAAAAAACCCCCAAACTTAGCACAAGGAAAGAAATCATAAAGATCAGATCAATAATAAATGAAAAAGAATTGAAGGAAACAAAGCAAAGACCAATAAAACTTAATAGCAAAGATCAATAAAACTAAAAGCTGGTTCTTTGAGAAGATAAACAAAATTGATAAACCATTAGCCAGACTTATCAAGAAAACAAGGGAGAAGTCTCAAATAAATAGAATTAGAAATGAAAAAGGAGAAGTAACAACTGGCACTGCAGAAATACAAAGGATCATGAGAGATTACTACAAGCAACTATATGGCAATAAATTGGACAACCTGGAAGAAATGGACAAATACTTACAAATGCGCAACCCTCCAAGACTGAACCAGGAAGAAATAGAAAATATGAACCAACCAATCACAAGCACTGAAATTGAAACTGTGATTTATAATCTTCCAAAAAACAAAAGCCCAGGACCAGATGGCTTCACAGGCGAATTCTATCAAACATTTAGAGAAGACCTATCTCCTATCCTTCTCAAATTCATCTAAAATATAGCAGAGGGAGGAACACTCCCAATCACATTCTACAAGGCCACACCATCACTCTGATACCAAAACCAGACAAGGATGTCACAAAGAAAGAAAACTACAGGCCAATATCACAGATGGACATAGATGCAAAAATCCTCAACAAAATACTAGCAAACAGAATCCAACAGCACATTAACAGGATCATACCCTATTATCAAGTGGGGTTTATCCCAGGAATGCAAGGATTCTTTAATATATGCAAATCAATCAATGTGATACACCATATTAACAAATAGAAGGAAAAAAACATATGATCGTCTCAATACATGCAGAGAAAGCTTTCGACTAAATTCAATACCCATTTATGATTAAAAAAAACTCCAGAAAGTAGGCATAGAGTGAATTTTCCTCAACATAATAAAGGTCATATATGACAAACCCACAGCCAACATCGTCCTCAATGGTGAAAAACTGTAATCATTTCCACTAAGATCAGGAACAAGACAAGGTTGCCAACTCTCACCACTAGTATTCAACATAGTTTTGGAAGTTTTAGCCACAGCAATCAGAGAAGAAAAGGAAATAAAAGGAATCCAAATCAGAAAAGAAGAAGATAAGCTGTCACTGTTTGCAGATGACATGATACTCTACATAGAGAATCCTAAAGATGCTACCCGAAAACTTCTAGAGCTAATCAATGAATTTGGTAAAGTAGCAGGATATAAAATTAATGCTCAAAAATCTCTTGCATTCCTATATAGTAATGATGAAAAATCTGAAAGTGAAATTAAGAAGACACTCCCATTTACCACTGCAACAAAAAGAATAAAATAACTAGGAATAAACCTACCTAGGAGGCAAAAGACCTGTATGCAGAAAATTATAAGACACTGATGAAAGAAATTAAAGATGATTAAAGATGATACAAACAGATGGAGACATATACCGTGTTCTTGGATTGGAAGAATCAACATTGTGAAAATCACTCCACTACCCAAAGCAACCTACAGATTCAATGCAATCCCTATGAATCTACCACTGGCATTTTTCACAGATCTAGAACAAAAAATTTCACAATTTGTATGGAAACACAAAAGACCGTGAATAGTGAAAGCAATCTTGAGAAAGAAAAATGGAAGTGGAGGAATCAGGCTCCCTGACTTCAGACTAAACTTCAAAGCTAGAGTAATCAAGACATTATGGTACTGGCACAAAAACAGAAATATAGATCAATGGAACAGTATAGAAAGCCCAGAGATAAACTCATGCACATATGGTCACCTTATCTTTGATAAAGGAGGCAAGAATATACAGTGGAGAAAAGACAGCCTCTTCAATAAGTGGTGCTGGGCAAACTGGACAGCTACATGTAAAAGAATGAAATTAGAACACTCCCTAACACCATACAAAGAAATAAACTCAAAATGGATTAAAGACCTAAATGTAAGGCCAGACACCATCAAACTCTTAGAGGAAAACATAGGCAGAACACTATATGACATAAATCACAGCAGGATCCTTTTTGAACCACCTCCTAGAGAAATGGAAATAAAAACAAAAATACACAAATGGGACCTAATGAAACTTCAGAGCTTTTGCACAGCCAAGGAAACTTTAAACAAGACGAAAAGACAACCTTCAGAATGGGAGAAAATATTTGCAAATTAGGCAACTGAGAAAGGTTTAATCTGCAAAACATACAAGCAACTCATGCAGCTCAATATCAGAAAAACAAACAACGCAATCCAAAAATGGGAAGAAGTCCTAAATAGACATTTCTCCAAAGAAGATATATAGATTGCCAACAGACACAGTAAAGGATGCTCAACATCATTAATCATTAGAGAAATGCAAATCAAAACTACAATGAGATATCATCTCACACAGGTCAGAATGGACATCATCAAAAAATCTGCAAACTATAAATGCTGGAGAGGGTGTGGAGAAAAGGCAACCCTCTTGCACTGTTGGTAGGAATCTAAATTGATACAGCCACTGTGGAGAACAGTGTGGAGGTTCCTTAAAAACTAAAAATAGAACTACCATACGACCCAGAAATCCCACTACTGGGCATATACTCTGAGAAGATCATAATTCAAAGAGAGTCATGTACCACAATGTTCATTGCAGTTCTGTTTACAATAGCCAGGACATGGAAGCCACCTATGTGTCCATTATCGGATGAATGGATAAAGAAGATGTGGCACATATATACAATGGAATAGTACTCAGCCATAAAAAGGAATGAAACTGAGTTATTTGTAGTGAGGTGGATTGACCTAGAGACTGTCATACAGAGTGAAGTATGTCAGAAAGAGGATAACAAATACTGTATGCTAACACATATATATGGAATCTAAAAAAAAAAAGAAAATGGTCAGAAGAACCTACCTAGGAGCAAGACCGTAATAAAAATGCAGACCTACTAGAGAATGGACTTGACGGTAAGCTGGGACGAAGTGAGAGAGTGGCATTGACATATATACAGTACCAAACATAAAATAGATAGGTAGTGGGAAGCAGCTGCATAGCACAAGGAGATAAGCTCAGTACTTTGTGACCACCTAGACTGTTGGGATAGGGAGGGTGGGAGGCAGGGAGATGGAAGAGGGAAGAGATATGGGGACATATGTATATGTATAACTGATTCACTTTGTTATAAAGCAGAAACTGGCACACAATTGTAAAGCAATTATACTCTAATAAAGATGTTAAGAAAGAAAAAAAAAATGTCAATGTGCTGAAGGGAGGAGGGCTAAGGGAGAATTGAAAGAGATAAAGATGGCCAGAAAGTAGGGTCTGTAAATGAAAGGATTCAGACTTTTTTCTGAGAGTAATGGGAGACAGTGATGTTTCAGATAAAAGATTAGCATCATACACACTGTACTTCAGAGAAATCATCCTGGCTTTGGGTAGAGAATTGAGCATGAAGACAGTTGAGGACAAGACTCTAGTTGGGAGGCTGCTGCTGGAGTGGAGGTGAGAGAGGATGGTGGTGTGAGTCATAGGAGTGGCCATCCAGAGGGAGATAAGCTATGTATTTGGGAAAGAGATAAGATACTTAGTTAAAAAGGATTTGCAGGACTTTGCACTTAAAAAAATGTAACTATGAAAGGTGATAGATGTTAACAAAACTTCCTTTGATAATCATTTTGTAATAAATATATATATATGTCAAATCATTATGTTGTACATCTTAAACTAATACAACATTGTGTGGCAAGTTTATCTCAACAAAACTGGTGGGGAAAGAAAGAAAAACAGGGAAAGAAAGGACTTGCAGGGGTTAAGGTTAAAGGGAAGGCATAGAAATACAGATTTTTATATGACTTAATTTTTCAGGGATTTTTTTTCCCATCTCCTAGTGGGTGACTAAATTCCCAATTGATTGCAGTGATTTTCCTGAGATAAAAGTATTTAATATAAAGAGTGACAATACTGGGACAATTTCTTTAGATTCCTCCTGTGTTCATTAGAATTCTTTTGCTTCAAAATAACAGTAATTGAATATTAACTAATGTAAAAAAATAAGACTTTATTTACTCACATACTGAAAAGTAGGCTACAGGCTTGGCTAGATCTTATGATTAAAGCACAATAGTCACAATTTTTTCTCTTTGTATCCCTCAATCCCACTTTTTTTTTTCAGCCTGGCTTTATTCTTATATAAGCTCTTTCTCTGATGGTGGGAACAAAGTCAGCTGCAGCTCCAGCTTACATAATCTTTATACTCATAGTCCCTGAGAACAAAAAAAGAGTCTCCCCCACTAATTTTGTTTAATTTCTTGGGAAGAGTCTAATTGTCCCAGGTTAGATCTTATTTCCATCCCTGAGCAACCTCTACCCTCAAGTAAATGGAATACTCTCTTAGGCCTGGACCTTGTGACAAAATTTGGGAACGAGTGAACTCATCTGAGCCTCATGGACTAAACAGATTACTATGGATTGAGTAAGAGATGGTTCCCCAAATGAAAGGCTATGAAATACACAAAAATTGTAACCAAAAGTAACAGATATTCAACACATGCACTGCATTGGTTGAAAGCAAAAGCAATTGTCTTAAGGCAAGGAAAGAGTAATACTCTTAATTCATAATTTATTCCATCAGCTTTTGCTATTGCCTAATTTATCCTTCCATCCATCTATCCATCTATCCATCTATCCATCTATCCATTCACTACATGTTTATGAAGCACCCACCACTTAAAAGTAGCTAAGGAATTTTCAAAACTAAATGACCTGTGATTTTTTTCCTCTAGTTGCCTAAGATCAAAGGGGAAGACAGATATTGCAAATACATATTTGGGTAGGAATTAGGCAATATACAGAGATGCTGGTTTATTAATATGGATCAATTCATTTTTGTTCAATGAATGAATAAGTGAATGAATAATCCCAAGCTGCTTAATTAAAATATTTACTTTCAGAAAAAGGGGGAGGACAGATGCTTCATAACTTCTAAGCAGGTCAGAATGAAATATTCAGTAACAGTATAAATAATTAACTACTAAATATTAAATATAGGATGAATATTCTATTTGGGAATTCAAGAGCAGTGTTGTGAAGAAAGTGGCATTTTAATGGGGACTTAAATAATGGAAAAAAGATTTCAATACCTAGAAGATTGTTCCAAGTTGTGGAAACACTAGGTATAAGAGGCAAGGAGGTATGAAATGGTATGAATAGTTGAAAAAATGATAGGTGACTTGTATGGGCAAAATTCAGGATACCTAGAAGGTTAGAGAAAGGGATATGACCAGAAAGATGGTATGGAGATAAATTATGGAGAATATTGGACTTCAGATCAAGAAATGTCAGCTATTTTCCATAGATATTTTGAAGCAACTGCAGTTTGGGGTCAAGAAATTGAATCATTTGTGAAATAATCTATGTTTCAAAGATAACTTAGAGAAGAATAACTGGTAATAAGTGCTGTCGTCCCTAAAATCAACCCAACTCTTTTGACCCTTCCATTTAGCTTCTATATCTGTGGGAATCTGTGAAGAAATCAGACATTTTAAAATATTTAAGAACATTTTCTCTGAAGAAAATAGACTTTCACTAGATGAGCACTTTAGTAGTAAAAATTAATCTTTTTTAGAACTGTCACCATTCCTAGAGAAGAAGCTAAAGTCTGTGATTGCTTGGCCTACTTTGCTTCAATTTATTCAAGACTAAGTTGCAGCAAAGGCCAGGAACACAGAGTCCTTAATACCTTCATGTTTTTACCTACTGCCATTGGGGGAAATCTCCAGAACCTTTTAGCACTCTCAGAGCTTCTGTTAAACATTAAGTAGGCCTGCATTTTAGCAGTCAGTCTGTGAATAGGTTTGTTCCATTTCCACCTCTGTTAACATGCCTTCATTCTCACTTTCTTTGTCAAGAGAAGAGAGAGATACCAAGGAATTTGTGTTTGGGGGTCTAGGGAAGGTATCTTGAAAAACAATTGTACTCTGAAAGAAAGGAAAGTGAGAAAATGTTCATCTTCAGATTTTAGTTTTTCCTCTTTGGGACCAGGGTTCAAAGGCATCAGCCTACAGTTGTAAATTGACACATGCAGTACAGGAAAGAGTCGTTAGAACTGTAAACTCAGTGAGAGTGGCATTTCTCTATCTGCACCGGCAACAACATGATTCATGTAACCACACCATGTCTTCCCTGAAGACAGACAGCCCCCACGTGAGATGTGATCCTGCTGCTAGCAAGTGGGATGTGAGTGATAAGCCCTTTGAGTGCAAGGCATCAGTTCTCACTTTGGAAGGTCTGGCCCACACAGCTACCCCGGCCAGTCCCACATACCCTCACCATAAGGAGAAGTTCAGAGCGTGTTAAAACAAGAAGAAACTTTGTAGACCACCGCATTATTTTTCCATGGAGAAAATAAGACTGAGAGATGCTGTTCATTGTTGGTCACTATTGACACTATAGCTACTAATGCTGAAAAAGTATAATCTCTTGTGGGTGAATAGCACTTTACAGTTTATGAAGCATCTGCAGGCCTAGTCTCACCTCCAATTTTCACAGCAAGTCACTGAGGTGGTATTTATCACCTCTATTTTATAGATGAGAAAACTAAGCATCAGAGAAGTTAAAGCAAATCATCTAGGGCCAAAGAGCTAGCAAGAGTTAAAAGCTGAGTCTGAAATTGCGCTATTCTGAGTATTAGGCCACAACCTTTACCCCTACATTATACTGCTTCTCAAATAATGTCCCTCAAATGACTCTTTGTTCAGTGTTATTATAAGAGATTCCAAGGGAGAATTCTAAAAGATTTCCCTGAGCTCCTAGGAAATTAGAAGCATGGAGTTTCTACTGAGTGCAAGACTAGGTACAGAAGAGAACATGGTATATTAAATACTATTTCCGTCACAGAAAATTTACACTGTAACTGGGGACACTAGAGCAGCACAGGTTAAACAGAAAATTCAAAGTGAGCCACAATTAAGTGCTGAGTGGTTCTAGCAACATTCGATGCAGGAGTTGAGAGAAGTGAATGATGAGTGAAGGCTAAAGAAACACAGAAAGGCTTACAATAAAGCCTTACAGAGAGATGAAAAGCTAGGACTTTAGTGGCACATGAACCTGGGTACGTGAACCCAGCACCACTTTATACTACCTGCTATTTTGGATAAGCCACTGAAGACCTTCAAACCTCCACTTCCTCATCTGTAAAGTGTGGTAACTTGTATATCTTGGGGTTGTGATAAGGACCTAGTGGGATAAAATATCCAAGTGCTTTGCATAAGTTTGGCCCAGAAAAATTTCTATGAGGCTTTAACAAAGACATGGAAGTTAGACTGGCACAGCTGAGTGTGTAAGATGTTAGCGGCTCGTCCACTTGGTGCATGTGATAGTTAGGCAAAGAATGCAGCCACACATCTTTGTGCATCCTGCTTGGCTACAGGTTTGCTTGGGCTGACTTTGGCAATCTTGGTGGATACTGACAGAGAGGTGTGAAAAGCCCTGGGCTGATTGTTATACCTAGAACATCAATATTTGTAAATGGGTGCTTTTAGAGCTTAAGAAGAGGCTTAACTCAAGCCTGGGTTTGTAAAGGAAATCAGTGGAGTACTCTGAGGTCAAACATCAATACTTCTGAGGCAGTGATGGCTAGAAACAGGAGATGATCTGCCTACTCTAAGAATACCAAAAATTTCTCAGAGATGTGAATAAGTCTCTAGGGCAGATTCTTCCTTTTCCTGTGAGGGATCACTTAGAGAGTCCTCTTGATCATACTACTGGCATTCAAATATTTATTTGATATTAGTTAATTGGGCCATGAATAGAGATGATATAATACTAACACAGCAGGCTTTGGTTATAAGTGTTTGGTTTAATAACCTAAGTGAGTACCTTAATGAGAGACAGTGCAGCTCTGAAAAAAAAAAATTGGCAGAGATATGGGAAGGAGGCTGGAGGATTGCCTTAGTTTCCTAGGGCTGTTATAATAAAGTGCTACAGATTGGGTGGTTTAAAAATAGAAATTTATTTTCACACAGTTATGGAGGCTTGAAGTCCAAGATCTAAGTGATACCTTTCTCCATGGCTTGTAGATGGCTATCTTTATGAACATGTGGCATTATCCTTCTGTGTGTGTCTTTGTCCAAATTTCATCTTCTTACAAGGATACTAGTCACACTGGATTAGGGTCCACCATAACGGCCTCATTTTAACTACCTCTTGCTGTATATCCAAATACAGTTATGGTCTGAGGTCATTGGGGTTAGCACTTCAACACATGAATTTGGTGGGAACATAGTTCAGCCCATGACAAAGATGCTAATTGCAGATTCCCTTGACAGATGAAGAAACAAAAAATTGAGGCCAAGGCATTGGTGGAAGATACAAAATGAGAGAAATAGGAGAGGTGTTATGAACATGGCAAAAATCTGGGCCACAGTGAGCAACAGCCCCGAAGGAGCTTCTTGTGACAGATGATGATCAATTTATGGGGAGGAGGGAACAATAACTAATTTTAAGTTGAACTGTCCTCCTCTCAATTTATATGACTCTGTATTATCTTCAACTTTTAGGGAAATTTATTATCCACCACAACTTGGTTTTAGCCTCTTGTTAGCACTGTCTTGGGAATGAAGGGAGGGGCTACAGTGGTCAAAATTTTAAGGCAGAACAAATGGAAGAGAGTGAAATGACAATGAGAGGCAGTGACAAAACCTCCAAAAGTGACAGTTGGGAGGAGCTAAAAGTAACAGTTCAGAGCAAGAATGGAGAAGAAAAACCAGGACATATAATCACTCTTCTGGAAATATATAGAAATATTGGGAGGGGTTGGATTTTTTTTGGAATTCATGTAGGATCAGGTTGACTTATTTTACTTTATATGATGTTTACCTACTATATAAAAGATCTTACGGGAGAAAACATGATTTCTCTATAATTGCATAAAAGAAGGTGGAGGGGGGCCCCTCCTGAATTCTTCCAGTTTGGCCAGCTTGTCAGCACCATGTTCCTTACCGGAAACCCTGTTGAGAGACAATTCATGCAAGCAGTTATTATCGCACCTGGCCAGGGCGGGTGGTTTCGGTCCAAGGTTCCCAAACAATCTAGTGACAGATGAAGCCAGCATCCTTTGGGACTGTATCAAAATAACAAGTCTTCTGTTCAAGGTCCTACTTAACACGCAGCTGGTACTGTGAAGTGCAGTGGCCAATTGTTCCTTCAACTTCCAAAGGACTGTCTCCTAGAGAAGCGGTGTGGCGGACAGGGTCTTGGTGCTCCAGCTTGGTGTCAGGCCTGAGCCTCTGAGGAGGCAGAGGTGACTTCAGGACATGGAGCACCAGACACCTACCAGCCTAATGTAACATCAGTTGGTGAGAGCTCTCCCAGAGATCTCCGTCTCATTGCTAAGACCCAGCTCCACCCAATGGTCAGCAAGCTCCAGTGCTGGAAGCCCCATGCCAAACAACTAGCAAGACAAGAACACAACCCCACCCATTAACAGAGAGACTGCTAAATCATACTAAGTTCACAGACACCCCAAAACACACCACCAGACGCAGCCCTACCCACCAGAAAGACAAGACCCAGCCTCATCCACCAGAACACAGGCACCAGTCCCCTCCACCAGGGAGCATACACAAGCCACTGAACCAACCTTACCCACTGGGGGCAAACACCCAAAACAACGGAAACTACGAACCTGAAGCCTGCGTAAGTTAACACAGTAAGTTAAGCAAAATGGGAAGACAGAGAAATATGCAGCAGATGAAGGAGCAAGGTAAAAACCCACCAGACCAAACAAATGAAGAGGAAATAGGCAGTCTACCTGAAAAAGAATTCAGAGTAATGATAGTAAAGATGATCCAAACTCTTGGAAATAGGATGGAGAAAATACAAGAAACATTTAAAAACGATCCAGAAGAACTAAAGACCAAACAAAAAATGATGAACAACACAATAAGTGAAATTTAAAATTCTCTAGAAGGGATCAATAGCAAAATAACTGAAGCAGAAGAACAGATAAGTAACCTGGAGGAAAAAAATAGTGGAAATAACTACCACAGAGCAGAATAATGAAAAAGAGGACAATTTCAGAGACCACGGGAACAATGTTAAATGCACCAACATTCGACTTATAGGGACCCAGAAGAAGAGAAAAAGAAAGGGTCTGAGAATACATTTGAAGAGATTATAGTTGGAAACTTCCCTAACATGGGACAGGAAATAGTCAGTCAAGTCCAGGAAGCACAGAGAGTCCCATACAGGATAAATCCAAGGAGAAACATGCCAAGACACATATTAATCACACTATCAAAATTTAAATACAAAGAAGAAATATTAAAAGCAGCAAGGAAAAAGCAACAAATAACATACAAGGGAATCCCCATTAGGTTAACAGCTGATTGTTCAGCAGAAACTTTGCAAGCCAGAAGGGAGTGGCAGGACATATGTAAGGAGATGAATGGGAAAACTCTACAACCAACATTACTCTACCAAGCAAGGATCTCAATCAGATTCAAATGGGTAATTAAAACCTTTACAGACAAGCAAAATTTAAGAGAATTCAGCACCACCCAACCAGCTCTACAACAAATGCTAAAGGAACTTCTCTAGGCAGGAAACAAAGGGAAGGAAAAGACCTACAAAAACAAACCCAAAACAGTTTAAAAAATTGTAATAGGAACATACATATCGATAATTACCTTAAATGTAAATGGATTAAATGCTCCAACCAAAAGACATAGACTGGCTGATTGGATATAAAAACAAGATCCATACATATACTGTCTACAAGAGACCCACTTCAGACCTAGGGACACATACGGACTGAAAGTGAGGGGATGGAAAAAGATATTCCATGCAAAAGGAAATCGAAAGAAAGCTGGAGTAGGAATTCTCATTTCAGACAAAATAGACTTTAAAATAAAGACTATTACAGGAGATAAAGAAGGATGCTACATAATGAGCAAGAGATCAATCCAAGAAGAAGATATAACAATTGTAAATATTTATGCACCCAACAGAGGAGCAGTTCAATACATAAGGAAAATGCTAACAGCCATAAAAGGGGAAATCGACTGTAACAAAAAAATAGTAGGGGACTTTAACACCCCACTTTCACCAATGGACAGATCATCCAAAATGAAAATAAGTAAGGAAACACAAGCTTTAAATGACACCTTAAGCAAGATGGATTTAACTGATATTTATAGGACATTCCATCCCAAAGCAACAGAATACACTTTCTTCTCAAGTGCTCATGGAACATTCTCCAGATAGATCATATCTTGGGTCACAAATCAAGCATCACTAAATTTAAGAAAATTGAAATCATATCAAGTATCTTTTCTGATCACTACGCTCTGAGACTAGATATCAATTACAGGGGAAAAAAACTGTACAAAATACCAACACATGTAGGCTAAACAATACACTACTAAATAACCAAGAAATCACTGAAGAAACCAAACAGGAAATCAAAAACTATTGAGAAACAAATGGCATTGAAAACACAACGACCCCAAACCCATGGGATGTAGCAAAAGCAGTTCTAAGAGGAAAGTTTATAGCAATAATATCCTACCTCAAGAAACAAGAAAAATCTCAAATAAACAAGCTAACCTTACACCTAAAGCAATTAGAGAAAGAAGAACAAAAAATAACCTAGAGTTAGCGGAAGGAAAGAAATCATTAAAGTCAGATCAGAAAGAAATGAAGGAAACTATAGCGAAGATCAATAAAACTAAAAGCTGGTTCTTTGAGAAGATAAACAAAATTGATAAACCATTAGCCAGACTCATCAAGAAAAAAAGTCGGAGGACTCAAATCAACAGAATTAGAAATGAAAAAGGAGAAGTAAAAACTGACACTGCAGATACAAATAATCATTAGTGATTACTACAAGCAACTCTATGCCAATAAAATGGACAACCTGGAAGAAATGGACAAATTCTTCGAAAAACACAACCTACCGAGACTTAACCAGAAAGAAGTAGAAAATATAAACAAACCTACCACAAGCACTGAAATTGAAACTGTGATTAAAATCTTCCAACAAACAAAAGTCCAGGACCAGATGGCTTCACAGGCAAAGTCTATCAAACATTTAGAAAAGAGCTAACAACTATCCTTCCAAAATATAAACTTGTACACTCTTCCAAAATATAGCAGAGGGAGGAACAATCCCAAACTCATTCTATGGGGCCAGCATCACCCTGATACCAAAACCAGAAAAAGATGTCACAGAAAAAGAAAGCTGCAGACCAATATCACTGATGAATATAGATATAAAAATCCTCAACAAAATACTAGCAAACGGATTCCAACAGCACATTAAAAGGATCATACACCATGATCAAGTGGGGTTTATCTCAGGAATGCAAGAATCCTTCAATATATGCAAATCAATCAATGTGATAAACCATATTAAAAAAACTGAAGGAGAAAACCATATGATAATCTCAATAGATGCAGAAAAAGCTTTCAATAAAATTCATAACCCATTTATGATCAAAACTCTCCAGAAAGTAGGCATAGAGGGAACTTATCTCAACATAATAAAGGCCATGTATGAAAAGCCCATGGCCAGCATCGTTCTCAATGGTGACAAAGTGAAACGTTTTCCTCTAAAATGAGGAACATGACAAGAATGCCCTTTCTCACCACTGTTATTCAACATAGTTTTGGAAGTTTTAGCCACAGCAATCAGAGAAAGAAAAGAAATAAAAGGAATCCGTATTGAAAAAGAAGAAGTAAAGCTGTCACTGTTTACAGATGACATGATACTATACACAGAGAATCCTAAAGATGCTACCAGAAAACTACTAGAGCTACTCAATAAAGTGGTAAAGTTTCAGGATACAAAATTAATGCACAGAAATCTCTTGCATTCCTATACACTGACGATAAGAAATCTGAAAGACAAATTAAGGAAACACTCCCGTTCACCACTACAACAACAAAAAAGTCAAATACCTAGGAATAAACCTACCTAAGGAGACAAAAGCCCTGTATTCAGAAAACTATAAGACACTGATGAAAGAAATTAAAGATGACATAAACAGATGGAGAGATATACCATGTTCTTGGATTGGAAGAAACAACATTGTGAAAATGACTATACTACCAAAAGCAATCTACAGATTCAGTGCAATCCCTATCAAACTACCACTGGCATTTTTCACAGAACTAGAAGAAAATATTTCCAGTTTCTATGGAAACACAAAAGAATAGCCAAAGTAATCTTGAGAAAGAAAAATGGAGCTGGAGGAATCAGGCTCCCTGACTTCAGACTGAACTTCAAAGCTACAGTAATCAGTACAGTATGGTACTGGAACAAAAACAGAAATAAAGATCAATGGAACAGGATAGAAAGCCCAGAGATAAACCCACGCACATATGGTCACCTTATCTTTGATAAAGGAGGCAGGAATGTACAGTGGAGAAAGGACAGCCTCTTCAATAAGTGGTGCTGGGAAAACTGAACAGGTACATGTTAAAGTATGAGATTAGATTACTCCCTAAAACCATATACAAAAATAAGCTCAAAATGGATTAAAACCTAAATATAAGGCCAGACACTATAAAACTCTTATAAGAAAACATAGGAAGAACACTCTTTGACATAAATCACAGCAAGATCCTTTTTGACCCACCTCCTAGAAAAATGGAAATAAAAACAAAAATAAACAAATGGGACCTAATGAAACTTCAAAACTTTTGCACAGGAAAGGAAACCATATACAAGATGAAAAGACAACCCTCAGAATGGGAGAAAACATTTGTAAATGAAGCAACTAACAAAAGATTAATCTCCAAAATATACAAGCAGCTCATGCAGCTCAATATCAAAAAAACAAACCAATCCAAAAATGGGCAGAAGACCTAAATAGACATTTCTCCAAAGAAAATATACAGATTGCCGACAGACACGTGAAAATATGCTCAACATCACTAATCATTAGAGAAACGCAAATCAGACCTACAATGAGGTATCCCCTCACACCAGTCAGAATGGACATCATCAAAAAATCTACAAACAATAAATGTGGAAAGGGTGTGGAGAAAAGGGAACCCTCTCGCGCTGTTGGTGGCAATGTAAATTGTTACAGCCACTATGGAGAACTGTATGGAGGTTCCTTAAAAACTAAAAGTAGAACTACCATATGACCCAGCAATCCCACTACTGAGCATATACCCTGAGAAAACCATAATTCAAGAAGAGCCATGTGCCACAATGCTCATTGCAGCACTGTTTACAATAGCCAGGGCATGGAACCAACCTAGATGTCTATTGACAGATGAATGGATAAAGAAGATGTCACAACTACATACAATGGAATATTACTCAGCCATAAAAAGAAACGAAATTGAATTATCTGTAGTGAGGTGGGTGAACCTAGAGTGTGTCATACAGAGTGAAATAAGTCAGAACAAGAAAAACAAATGCCAACACATACATGTGAAATCTAAAAAAAAAAAAAAAAAAAAAGGTTCTGATGAACCTAGGGGCAGGACAGGAATAAAGACACAGATGTAGAGAATGGACTTGAGGACATGGGGAGGAATAAGGGTAAGCTGGGATGGTGTGAGAGCGTGGCGTGGACTTATATATACTACCAAATGTAAAATAGATAGCTAGTGGGAAGCAGCTGCATAGCACAGGGAGATCAGCTTGGTGCTTTGTGACCACCTAGAGGGGTGAGATAGCGAGGGTGGGAGGGAGATGCAAGAGGGAGGGGATATGGGGATATATGTATACATATAGCTGATTCACTTTGTTATACAGCAGAAACTAACACAACATTTTAAAGAATTATACTCCAATAAAGATGTTAAATTAAAAAAAAAAAGAGGCTGGGGGATTTTAACATATAGAAGTTGATGCATCAGTCAAATAGGTTTTTGTTGTTATTGCTTTGAACTCTAAGCTTTTGCAACATATTTCCAGCTTCTAAACCAATAGTTTTCAAAGATATTAATTTGGGATAGCTCTTGGTAGCACAAACAGAGCTCTTTTCTAACTAGGAATAAAGAGGAAACATGTAAGGAAGGTCAGAAGGTACTACAGTGAGTCCTGGGGTAAACAGATCTAAAAGATTTTATAACGATAAGTGGGCAAAACCAAAGTCTGAGAGGGTAACTTCTCTTCTCAGAACCTCCATGACTACTGATTTCATTAGGATGAAGTTCAGTCATCTCACCATAGCTGAAACTCCTGCTTCGTCTGGTCTCACCCACTGCTGCCACCTTACCATGTACCACTCTTTCCTTCATTCTGAACCATCTATGCTGGCATTCATTTCCCCCTTCCAACATGCCCGACTTGTTTCTGCCTTAGTACCTTTGTCTAGGAGTCCATTCTGCTCTTCATTCTCTTCCTTCAGATCTTCTCACAGGTTCTCCCTCTTATCATTCAAATTTCATCTTAAAGGCCACCTTCCTCAGTAAGGCTTCTCTGATTACTCTAAGGAAGCCATCATCATTACTCTAAGACACATGATTACTCTAAGATACCCCACCATCATCATTAATTATTAATTACTAGTTTTTTTTCTTATTTTTAAATGTATTTTGTGTTTATGTCCACTAGGATAGAAGCATCTATAGGGGACGGAGCTTATTTTCTTGTTCTTCACCGTATCCCCAGCAGAGGAAACATTTGTTGAATGAATGAGTGAGTGAGTGAATGTCACCCTCATCCACGTTTGGGGGCATAGAATCCAGATATGCACAAACCCCTCTAAATATATTGGAAATCCAGATGTGCAAAACATTCACCTTGGCCAAATATTAAATCTCCTCCTCACTAAAGTTTTTTTTTTTTAACATCTTTTTTAGAGTATAATTGCTTTACAACTCACTAAAGGTTTTAATCAGAATTACTTTTCTTCTCACCCCCCAAAAAAGCTTTAAAATAATTTACAAACCATAGAATTACTTGCCTTGAAAGAACAACTAAAGAGTTTAGTCCAATTATCCCACTTATTGCTTCATATGCCACTGCATTACTCGTACTAAGAGGTTTTCTCATGTCTACATGAATATTTCCGGTAAGTGAGGACCGCCCCCCACCACACACACAAGATAGTCCAATTTATCTTCTGACAACCTCCAATGTTATAACTGTTGCATATAGGAAAAAGTAAACTTCCTTTTATTCTTTCATTTATTCTGTCATCACACATATTGATGACGTAGGCATCTTGCCATGTGTTACGCACTGTGCTAGCTCTGTGAAGGAATATGAAGGGCTACAGTACAGTAGTGAGTAATAGAAGCAGTCTGTTCCTCCACAGTGTGTTCAAGGAAGCTGTGAAAATGGCTTCGTGTACATAATTACAAGAAAAGCACTAGAAAAGAGGTAGATGGTGCCGTTAGAACCCATAACTGAGGGATGTAGCCTGGACATGAAGGGAGGGCTATGTGTGTGTGTGCATGTGTGTGTGTGTGTGTGCGCGTGCGTGTGTGTGTGTGTGTGTGTGTGTGTGTGTAGTCTAGAGAATGAATAGGGGGTAGATAGGACAGGGAGGAGAGTCAGTTGTGTTCTTGAAGAAAGAAAGGTGGTTCCGAGCAAAGAGAAAAATGTTTCTGAAGATTCTAAAACTTTGAGTGCACTGCTGAGACTTCAGCATCAAATCACATGGACACTTGAATGTCATCTTCCTCAAAGAATTCCACTGTGGCTGGAGCAAAGACCAAGGGACAAGGAGATGTGGCTGGAGGGAGATGAATAACAAGATCATTCAGGATATGCAGGCTGTCTATGATTCAAACTTTATCTAAAGTGATGCCAAACTATCAAAGGGGTATAAGCAGAGGAAAGACATGACTTGGTGGAAAGCAAAAGTGAAGTAGGGAGATGGGTTATGAGGCTGTGGTCATATTCCAGGCAAGAGATGAAAATGTCTTGGACTAGAGTGGTGGAGAGTTGAGATAGAGAAAAATTGAACAATGAGAGATATTTGAGAGGCTGAACCCACGTGTTGATGCTAGTTCCCTTTGCTCAATGACACAACCTAAGGAGCTACACACCTTCACTTGACCACACTTCAGCTCTTTGAAGGCAAGCACTGCCCCTCCTCTCTCTTGTTGCAAGTTGTATTTATCTAAGCAACACAGCTCTGGTCCTCCCAACTGTCATTCAAACACCACAGTCTGACATCCTCTATCGTTCTAGTTACTGTAGTCCAGATACATACCGTCTCAGTGTCTATTCATGGTGTATCTCATAGTATGTCCAAGTATACATCTCAACCCTCAAGTGGTAAAAAGGGCAAAAGAATAATTGCTGGGAGAGGTGAATCAAGAAGACTGAAAAATAAAAGAAATAATCATCTGGTTCTGAAACCTTCAAGAACCAATCATATTCCATTCGACCTCAGGGCCTGTTTTGGTAACCAGCATACATTATACTTTTCTGCATAATGAGATATGACACAAAGATTAAGCAATAGATCTTAAACCTAAAACAAATTTAAGAAACAGTGCTTAGTGAAGCAAAAATTATTCCTGTCTTAAAAGATGGGCCTGTTTTTCTTGTGATCACAGAAGGAGGTGATTTCTGAGAGCAGATGCACAGCCAGGTCCATCAAAAATACCAGTCACAGAGACACATTCATTTTGAACCAGCATATTCTGTTGACATCTCCCCAGGAGAAGGAACCAGAAACTGGCATTAACTTTAGATCTAAGCTGAGACTGCAGCATGAAATCATATGGACACTTGGGTGTTATCTTCCCCAAAGAGTTTCATTGTACATAAATTGCAGGAAACCTGACACACATGTTAAAATTTACTGTGGTTGAATGAGAGTCAGGGAAAAACAAAAGGAGACAAATGTTGCTTCCATTAATAACATCCGTTATCACCTGATACATGTTTTGTTCTCTTGGGGTTATTTCCTGACACAGATTTTCACACCAACCAAAATGTTGTATTTTCAATGGAAATACAGCGGATGCATTCAACCACGGAGAAGATCTGGCTAAAATAAAAGAAAACCCTCTTGTGTGGTTTTTGTTCTTCTTTTTAATTTGGTATTTGCCTTTGTCTCCATCACCTCTGTGCAGTCAGGCACCCATCAGCACCATTGATAGAGTGTCAACTTTGATCAAGAACCTTGAGGGATGCCTGTTAAATAAGAGCATCTCAGGACACTGGAGAAAACCCTTGGTGCTCCACAAGCTCTGGTGTCTGTCTTAGCTCACAAGGTGCCCAGATTCACTCCAGGAGTGAGAATCCTGGAACCTTCTACTTTTCTCTGCATGATCATTTCTAACTTTGTCCTAGTGTTCTATGTGTAGATGTTAAAAATGAGAGTTGAGAGAATGCCATGCTTATACATTACTGGAGGAAACACAAATTGGTACATCCTACTGGAAAAGCTACCAGAAACCTTAAAAATGTCCATTCTAGTTATCCAATAAGATATCTTCTGGAGAACTATCTTAAGGAAACATTCAGAGAATGAAATTGTATGAATGAAGAGAAATATAAGCTGCAACATAATTACTATCAAGAGATGAGGGATAAATTATATAATTTTTTAGTTATTGTGTAGCCATCTAACTGATGCATTTTTATATACCCCGTACAAAAAGATATTTTCAAAGGCCAAACCTCTGAGGCTCTGGCTTAAATGAAAAAGAGAGGATATGGAATTAAACACCATCATACCAATTTTGTAATTTTAAATTATATATGTAAATATACACACATGTATAACAAAGTTAAAATCACAGTGGCACATGGTAGGCACATGATAAATTAATTGTTGAAAAATGAATATACAACAAAATCTAAATTGTGCATATGTTTAGGAGATTGATTTTGGGTGGTTATGTTTCTTCTTTATACTTTTCTATATTTTCCTATTTGTATACAATGAGTAGTTAATTCTTATAGTCAAAAGCCTCCGCAAGGTGAGTTAGGGAGAATGCTATTTAATATAAGCAAAGTATCATGGGGAAATTGAAACAGCTTTCTCAAGTTTATGACAGTATTAACAATATGGCTAAGACTGCAGTATGAACATCTTTCCTTCTGGGCCAGCTGATTCCCATTGAACAAAGCAGGAATATTTCTGAATTATTCCTTGAAAACAAACCCTAAACCTTTCTGATCCTTGTTAAATGACAGAAGATCGGGTTCCATGCAGGTACAATTCCTAGAGAATCTCATCTCAGCTGTAAGACCAAGGTCTTAGCCCTGGACACAAATACAAATATCAAATTGTGTGCCTTTGGTTTCCTGCTACTGAGAACTCTGAGCAGAAATGTGTCACTGGAAGAGCAGAAGACAGGCGGTGTGAAGTACAGTTTCCAGTTGAAGTCTTCCCTGCAATATAGCTGACCTGTCTCTTGGAGCTCACTTGGGACACTATATTTTAATGTCTGTCAAAGTCATTTGACTTGAAGCTTGGTTTCAGAGACCAACTAGCAGTATAATTAAATAATAATAATAAGGACTATATCGATTTCAAGATCATTGTTTGCCAGATACTATGTTGAGTGCCTCCTGTGATTGATGTCATAGAATCCTTACAAAAACTTTCTGAGATAAGCGCTATTGTTATCCTCATTTTTCTCAAAGAGCACGTAGCTAGTAAATGACAAAGTAAAGACTCAAACCATGATCCGTATCATTTATGGACACTGGTTGTTTTTTGTTTTTCTAACTAAGACTTTTTGGAGCAGTTTAATGTTGACAGCAACACTGAAGGGAAGGTACAAAGATTTCTCCTATGCCCTCTGCCTCCACACCTGCACAGCGTCCTTCCTTTTCAACATCCCCACCTGAGTGGTACATTTGTTACAGTGATAAACCTACATCATAATGACCCAAAGTCTGTAGTTTACATTAGGTTCACTCTTGGTATTGTAGGCCCTATGGGTTGGAAAAAATGTATAATGACATGTATCTATCATTGTGGTATCATAAAGAGTATTTTCACTACGGAGAAACAACTTAACAGTAAATTATAAGAAAGTAGAATAAAATGTAGCAGGGAAATTTTAGCCTGAAGGCATTATTTGGAGTGAGAGAATCAAGGGACATTTTCTCTAAAGAAGTGACCTTGGAAAGAATTTTGAAAGATGCTTTCATATATCTCTATGTTAAAGGGACTTATTTAACTAGACCCATTTCATCTTTTAAGTCTCAGTTTAAATGGCATTGCTATAGCTGGGAATTCAGTATCTGTTCAGTTTAAAAAATAAATGTTTAATATTGCCATGTGAATATAAAGCTCCCTAAAAGTTCTTATTGAAATTTTCAGATTTTTGTGCCTTATGGAGTTTTTTACACATAGTAGGTGATCAATAATGATAATAATCTCAACACTAGATACCAAAAAAATTTTCTAGATACATTTAGAAAAAGTGTGCTGGGTTTCAGATTCCTATCCATATATTCCTCAAACCTTAGGGATTTTTTTTTAAAAAAAAAGAAAAAAATCTATTATGGAAACTTAGAAAAGCACATCCAGAAAATTGCAATTAAGTTTTTTAAATAAATGAACGTAGCACATAAGGCCTTTCTCCATAAATTGCCAATTACTATGCTTCAGCCCCTTGGTTATAATCCTGACTAGAATTACTTTTGCTTTTGGAGCTAAATCCCTAGAGTCTTGTGTTCTTGGTTGGTGCAGACAGAGTAAAGTTATTGCAGGTAAACCTCCTAAATTCTGAATACAGTATTTTCCCACTTACTGCCCTCACAGGTCTATAAGGTAATGGGAAAGAAAAAAAAAGAAAGAAAGAAAAGAAAAAAGATAATGGGAAAGAAAGAAAAAGGAGGCAGTTTGAATACTGGGTTCATTAAAAAGCAAAAGACAAAGTCATTGTAGCATCCTGATTAATCAGATATAATGATGTTTTCCTGGAGCTTCAGAAAATAAATTTCTGTAGACTTAGGTAATAGCATAAGCAGAAATGGAAAAACAAAAGCATTTATTTAGAAACTTTGACCACCTTACCACCATAACTAACCACACTGATAAGAAACCTAAAGCAAAGGGAAGTGTTCTAAAATCCGCTTAATAAAATCGCATACTTAGAATATTAGATCGCATATCAAAAGTCTGAGACCATGATTCTTGCTTCCCAAGGGACCTGTACTGTCTTGAGAACATAGCTTCCCACGGCTGCACTTCCTTTCTCCTATGCTAATACAGTGCAGTGCTTCATTATGGAATAGGTGGGAAGAAACAACCGAAAATGTGAAAGTGTGATATCAGTATTGGATAAAAGATTTAAAATTAGATGAAAGGCAGCAACACTCTGGCCTGTATAGATGCCTTCTGTCCCCCCTCCCCAAGAAAAAAACACACACACCAAAAAAGCAGACAAACAAAACATTTTCACATGAGTGAAAATGACATGCATTTGGGCTCACTGCTTACATACATAGAGGCTTTGAATATTAATTCAGATGTACTCTGACAGTTTACAGCACTGAGTTACATCACTTCTGTCTCTTTGTGGAGGCACTGACACTGTCAGTCAGTCCTATAGCTACCTGTGTATATGCTGAGGCTGAAATAGAATCTAGGAGAGCATTCCATGTAAATTCCAGATTCTAGAACTCGTCAGATCCCACCATTTCCCAGTCAACATTACTGCCCCCTTCAGAAGCATAATTCACAATTTATTGACTTCAAGGAAAGAAATGCATCTTGCTACTGTGGTCACTGACTAGGCTTCAAGATCCCATTAGAGGAGGAGAAAAGATGTAAGCGTGTGCCTTTCTGTGTACCCATATATCTACTCAAACTTCAGTTTAGAAAGCAAAACTTCTAAATTGCCATGAAAAAATAGGAAAGTTTTTATATATGCACACATACACCCACACACATTCCACTTTCAACTTTGTCATTTTGGGCAAAGAAAAAGAGAAGTGAGAGCTAATGGTGATGATAATGATTCTCAACCACCGTTAAGTACTGCCCATCTTCAACCTATTACCCCAAAATCATCATCATCATTCATAAAACAGAAATTAATGGGCACATCTTGAATCTCATACTGCAAAGTCCAAGGTGTTTTACTTGGAACTTGTAATTGACATGTGTGAAATAATATATGGTGGTTTCATGCTACAGAAGGGAATTAGTGAGGTTTAATTAGCGTTTAGTGAGTGATGCCAATCACAGAAGACAACATATATCGTCCAGTGAAACATACAGCTTCTTGTATTCTGTCATGACTAGTGCCTTTCATTTGACCCCCTCCCTATTTGCCTGTCCCAGCTATCTTCTCCCAAAAACCTTGAACCCACCTGGAGCTGGTAGGTTATTGTGTGGCTGACTTCTCACTTCCCATCTGCAACTGTAAGAGCTGCAAAGGCCCCAGTCCCCCAGTGACAGTGGATCTCCGAAAGTCATTACATCCCTGACTGATCATGGTAGTCAGTTAGATAATTGTAGAAATAAGCATTTAACAGGTTAGTTTTTTAATCTGTGTATCCTTTAAAGCTGCAAAGAGAAAAACGCCTAGGATTTTATTTATTCATTTATTTAACAAATGTTTATCACACATTTTCTTGTATGCGGTCCTGGAGACCTAATCTCCATTCACTCTTCTTCATAAGCATTTACCTAGAGTCAGTTATCTGGCATTAAAATCATGCCATTCAAACACTACTAGTGTGATTTTTTCTCTCTCTCTCTCTTTTCTCTCACTCTCTATTTCATGAGTCTTCTGCATGGATGTCCTCCTCCTCTTTCTTTGCCTAACAAAGTGCAAACCACTCTTAAAATCTCAAATCCAATCCCAAGTCCATGAAGTCTTTTCAGATCACCTCAATGATAAATGAACTTTCCTTGATCACCCATCCTATTAACTTTATTATTTATACCACTCATAATGGACACTATATAATCCCTTTCCCTTGATTGTGGGCTGGACCTAGTGACTTACTTTTAATGAATAGGTTATGGCAAAAGTGATGAGATGTCACTATTGAGATTAGGTTATAAAAGGCTATGACTTTCCTCTTACACTCTCTCTTCACTGCTCTCTATCACTTACTCTGATGGAAGATGGTGCCATATTGTGAGCTACCGTACAGAGATGTTCATGTAGGAAGAGACTGAAGGCTTCCTCAGGCCATAACCAGAGAACTGAATCCAGTCAACATTCTCATGAGTCAGCTTGTAAGTGGGTAAACCTCATTTGAGTGTTGCGATAACCATAGCCCCAACTTACCATCTTAATTGTAGCCATACATGAGACTCTGAGCCAGGGGACCTAACTTATCCATGAATGGATTTTTGACCCACAGGAATTGTGAGATAAATGTTATTTCAACCCACTAAATTTTGGAACTCTGTTACAACAGCAAAGGTACCTAATCCAATCCTTCAATTGTAAGCTCCGATCATATAGTCTTTCATTCATCAAGTATTTAGTGGTATCTACTCTTCTTTCTGCCAGGTTCTGTGTTAGGCAAGATGAATCAGAGAGGAAAAGAGGAAGGAGAGGCAGAAAAATATTACTGTTAAGAAGCAAGATCCAAATAAAAGTGTAAAATAGTATATATGTTTTTATATTTTCTATATTATTTACTCAACATTGTTTTTGAAATTCATCCACAGTGTAGCATGTAGCCATAGTCTTCCCATTTAAGGTACTGCCTAGATTACAGGTACTTTGCATTTTGGCCACATCAATGGCAGACATTTTTAAAGTGATTTTTAAAAATATTTTACCCAGAATATGTAGTTCTTTCAGTCGCAAAGTGATTTAGAAAAACCAGTCCATCAAAGGGCTAGGAACAAAAGTCCTCTAGAGGTTTCATGTGTATCCTTAACGCTTACTAACAGTGTATCCTTCAGAATTTCTGTATTCTGTAAATCTGTGGGGGCAAAGGGGTGGCTGAGTATGTAAGGCAGTGGGAAGAAGGGTCCCACATCATTCCATCTACATTATCCTACTTTTACATGAGCTTTAACTTGGGAAAAAATGATTTGCTGAGGGAAAAGAAATTAAACTGAAAAAAAAAAATTAGTCCCAGCCATTGGGAGGCACCTAAGATGGTTTACACTGCCTTATTGAACTGGATTGGGCTGAGCAATTACTTTCCTAATATGTTTTGTGTGGGCTTCCTAGAATATACAATTCGTGAAAAATGACCCTCAAGCCTACTTTGATAATCGATCTTAAAGCCCCCTCTGAATCCTCAATTTGTTGAAATGCCCAATTTACTAATGTTTTTCTTAAACCAATAATCTGAAGTGTGGAAATGCCTGAAATATAACAATGGAATATATCAATGTTTTCAAAGTTGCCCTGTCTTTGAAATGGTACAAAAGCAGTTTCATATTGTAGGTGAAAGCAGGTTTGGTTTTTTCTTAAGGCAAGTAGAAAGGTGTACTTTAGACACCCAGGACGGTGAACGTAGAGTCAGTATTACATTGAAATTCTTAAACCTCCAGGCTGATTTCACATTTCATAAAGGACAGAATTATTTGAGAGGAGAAGGCTAAAGTAAGGAGAAATAGACCTAATCCCTGCTGCCTGTCTCCCTAGCTAGGATCCAAGCATTGCTTTTAAATTTATGAGATCAGAACATCAAAAGATAGCAGATAAATATATTCAGATAGAGTGGAAATTTTGACATAAATTTAGTGAATTGTTTTTCCCCTCAAGAAATGAGTGCATGTGTTTTACAAGATATTACTTAGGACTTGATTTACATAGAGACCCATTTATTTAGGAAAGAAGCAATAAATAAGTTTCCAGAGAAGAGCATCAACTCAATCAGATGCTCTAGGGCTGCAGTGTCACTGCTTATCTATCCCCTATGCTCCTATCAGAGGATAAATAGATGACTTCTCAGAGTGTCCCCCACTGAAGAAAGGCCATGGTGGGGCATCCAACAGCACCACAGAGGGACCCTTCCCTTCTGTGCACTTTCATGAAAGGTTTAGGATCTGTGGGCTGCTGAACTCTTTTCAAGCGTAGGACAGAGGTTGGGTTGTCCAACAGAGCTTGTAAAATGTTTAGGATATAGACTCTACTTGGAAAGCTCCTAACAGTTTCTTATCTGGTCTGTGGGTAAATACAC
Source organism: Leucopleurus acutus (assembly GCF_964270905.1). Taxonomy (NCBI): domain Eukaryota; kingdom Metazoa; phylum Chordata; class Mammalia; order Artiodactyla; family Delphinidae; genus Leucopleurus; species Leucopleurus acutus. Next base: position 54,728,432 of record NC_139145.1, on the reverse strand, counting down.
AGTGAGGTTTTTTTTTACACAAAAAATATCGTAGAGCAGAAAAATGAAAGTATAGAATGGTATGCATCACTGTGGTTAAATATCAAAATAAAATGTTAAATGGAAACAACAAACAAAAAAAGGAAGTTGCAAATAGCTGACATTTATGTAAAAATTATGAAACACATAATAATAGTTTATATTGTTTATCAGTATATTCCCATGTAGTTAAAGTTCAAAAACATGCTTATGAGTGATTCACATCATCTTGAAGATAATGGTTAGGAAGAGAGAGAAGGGAAGAAGGACTATGGATTTTCCTTTTTTTTTTTGCGGTACGCGGGCTTCTCACTGCTGTGGCCTCTCCCTCTGCGGAGCACAGGCTCCGGACGCGCAGGCCCAGCGGCCATGGCCCATGGGCCCAGCCGCTCCGCGGCATGTGGGATCCTCCCGGACTGGGGTACGAACCCTTGTCCCCTGCATCAGCAGGCGGACTCCCAACCACTGCGCCACCAGGGAAGCCCTGGATTTTCCTTTTTTATAATGTTTTATATCTTACGTTTAAAAAAGAGTCAGCTGAGACAAATGTGACAAGTAGCAACGAACATATGTTTTATCTTGGGAAAGATTACATAGATGTCTATAATATTATTTATTTATTTTTGCTTTTCTGGGTGTTTTAGATGACTTATTATTAAGCTTTTAAAACTAAAAACACAGGGAGTCTCTCGTGGCGCAGTGGTTGAGAATCTGCCTGCCGATGCAGGGGACACGGGTTTGTGCCCCGGTCCGGGAAGATCCAACATGCCACGCAGTGGCTGGGCCCGTGAGTCATGGCCACTGAGCCTGCACTTCCGGAGCGTGTGCTCCGCAACGGGAGAGGCCACAACAGTGAGAGGCCTGCGTACAGCAAAAAAAAAAATAAATAAAAAATAAATAAAAATAAAAACACAATTTTAGTGATAGTCCCTTCTAATAGAATGTTCTGTGATCTTAGAAATGATCTAAATCTGTTCTGTCCAATATGATAGCCACTAGCCACATGTGGCTACTGAGCATTTAAAGTGTGGCCAATGCAACTGAGGAGCTCAATTTTTAATTTAATTTAATTTTAATTTTAATATCCATATGTGAGTAATGGCTATTTTATTAGACAATATAAGCTCTAGAATATAAGCTCCATAAAATTTGCAGAATTGGTCAGTCTTCATTAACTATAATTCCAGTACCTAGAACCAGACTCTGTACCAGGAGGTACTCCATACATAGTTTCTGAATTAATGAAACAGTGAGTCCCAGTGCATATTTTCCATTTTCCTCCTGTGATCTGGTTGACAAACATATGGTGTCACAAATTCACCAAGCCTAGAACTGTTTGTTATTATCCTATAAAATCAATAGTTTCTAGTAGCCATCATTTTTCTACCTATACTAAACAATTCTTAGTGCATATTTTAATTAGTCTATACTGATTATTGTGCATTAATTTAACCATATTCTGTTCCTTCTGTGCTATGATCTATTTTTTAGATATTCTGTCTACAAGGTAGGGCTAATATCATAGCAAATATCTCATTGACAAATTTTTAGAGGTTTACAAAAATTATGAGTACTTTAAAAATCTGAGCTCCTGAGGTCCAATAAAAAATAGACAAATAAGTGTTTACCAAAAAGAAGGGCATACCATGGACCAGAGAAATTATCAATCTAATGTGAAAGAAAACAAAAGTTGACAAGAAACAATGTAAAAATAATCTTTAAAAAACATGCAAATATTAAAAGTAGGTTTAATTTTTGACTAAGGAGGAAATAAAAGATGGGGATAAAAATTGTGACCAAAAAGATATGGTTGCTCTTATTCCTCCATTCTACTTCCTCTCAAAAATACTAAGAGATACATTTTGTGGTGTGCAAATTATACATTGATAAAACTGATATAAAGATGCTGGGAAAGAACTGCATGTGAAAGGATTGACTAAAGTCTGAAAAAGCTAACACAAGTGAAATATAGATGAAAAGAAAGGAAAGAAAATGGACAACAATATCTCAGATGACAGAATGTCTTTTCAATTCCCTACCCAAGAAGGAAAAATGTTAAAGAAAATAGGAAGCTGTCTGTCTCAAAAAAGTAAGTCAGAAAATTGAAGGGACAGAAATAGTTCAGCAAGGGTAATTTACCTTCCATTTTATCTTTGCATATGAAGAAATTGGGTAGAGGATAAAGAGGAAGATCCCTGTTGATGGGGAAATGACTTGGGGACCAGTGGACATACAGTCAAACTTCAGCTATGTCTACATCAATAAGGATGTATTAAAGTGCCATTATTTATTGATTCACAGTAGCCACTGGCCAGATGAGGTGAAACTGACCTAGAAGGCAGAAGACTCAAGAGAAACAAATATCAGTTGAATGGGACTGATTCCCATTAATGCAAAGAGGGATTAGGAAATGATTAGAAACCAATTTCATAAGATCTTTTGATTGTGCATAGCCAGTAAAATAAATAAAGGCATAAATAAAAGCAAAATGTTACACTTCGTGGCTCTCTGAAGCCATTGTCAATCGAAGGAGGAAACTTTGCTTGCAGCTGTAAGAAATTGTTTAGCTTTCTCTAAAAGCATTCTTCAAAGGTCTCTTTAAATTATCGTGCTACAAAATAAGATGGGGTAGGGGGAGAGCAAATTAAAGTGATTCTAAGAACTACATATTTGGTGAAAGTCAGAATGTAATGGCAGGTTTCATCAGAGGAAAGTGCCCCAAATATTTCTGACTACCTTAGTCCTTGAAGCAAAATTCCAAATTGAGATATGGAATTGCTTGGACCAGGTCACTCCACAACCCTACTTTGAAAAATCCATTCAAGAGTTTACTAGTGCAGATGTCATGTATTTCATGTGGAAAAGGGCCCAGATGTGGAAAAGCACTGCCTTCTGGTTACTCAGTTTATTAAGACATAAAATGTGATTATAATATGCCTACTTACAGCCTAGGCATGAGAATTGAGAATTTATTGGATTTAGACTAGTTACACTTTAAATGATACGGAGGTGGAATGCATTTGAAAGAGGAGAAAACAAGCTTTGGTACAAATTTCTCTAAATGTTACATTGAAAAACAAGTTAATAAACTATTTGGACTATTTTGTTCATTCAACAGAATTGACTAGTTTATCATGTTTATTAAGCACCTAGTATGTTTCAAGACATTGTGATAAATATGCAAAAAACAGAGACTTAAATAAGAATAAAAGTAGTTAATATTTATGATTTTGCGCCACATGCCAGTCACTATGGTAGGGCCTTACATAAATTATTTCATCTAATTGTCACCACACTCTGAAGAAGACATATTATTTGTCCTCTTTTTTTTTTAGGAGAAAGAAACTGAGGTTTAAGGGGATTGAAGAGTGTGCCCACGTGAAAAGCTGTTATTTAAATCTAAGCTCTAGTAGATTCCACAGACATGTACTTCTCATTTATCCACATTGCTCTTCAAATAATGGGATTTCAGTAAGGATAAGACCATCTTTGCTCAAAACTCTATGATCTAGTTGCTGTGTGTGTGTGTGTGTGTGTGTGTGTGTGTGTGTGTATAAAACAGTATGGCTTTGCCTTCTAAAGCATATATAGTGACAAAGATTTACTTCTCCAAAAATTTACTTTTTTACTTCAGATTGTTACTGAAGTCTCTAAAATACAAATAGATTGTCACTATTGATACATCATAAACTATTGACATTTTAAAGGATAATAGTTACAGAGAGATCTTCAAGATAGCAGAGAAATAAGACATGGAGATCACCTCCCTCCCCACAAATACATTAAAAATACGTCAACATGAGGAACAATTCCTATAGAACACCTACTGAACACTGGCAGAAGACCTCAGACTTCCCAAAAGGCAAGAAATTCCCCACGTACATGGGTAGGGCAAAAGGAAAAAGAAAATACAGAGACAAAAGAATAAGGACAGGACCTGCACCTCTGGGAGGGAGCTGTGAAGGAGGAAAATTCCACAGACTAGGAAGACCCTTCACTGGTGGAGGCGGGGGTAGGCGGGGGGAAGCTTCAGAGCCACAGAGGAGAGCACAGCAACAGGGGTGCAGGGGGCAAAGCGGAGAGATTCCAGCACAGAGGATCGGTGCCGGCCAGCACTCACCAGCCTGAGAGGCTTGTCTGCTCACCTGCCAGGGCAGGTGGGGGCTGGGAGCTGAGGCTCGGGCTTTGAAGTTCAAATCCCAGGGAGAGGACAGGGGTTGGCTGCGTGAACACAGCCTGAGGGGGCTAGTGCACCACAGCTAGCTGGGAGGGACCCAGAGAAGAGTCTGGACCTGCCTAAGAGACAAGAGACCATTGTTTTGGGGTGTGCAAGGAGAGGGGATTCCTTCCATGTCTGCCCACAGAAGGCAGAGCACCACCTAAATGAGCTCCAGAGACAGGCATGATCCACAGCTGTCAGCTCGGACACCAAACGTGGTCATGAAACGCTAACGCTGCTGCTGCCGCCACCAAAAAGCCTGTGTGCAAGCACAGGTCACTATCCACACCTCCCCTCCTGGGAGCCTGTACAGCCTGCCACTGCCAGGGTCCTCTCATCCAGGGAAAACTTCCCAGGGAGAACACATGGCACGCCTCAGGCTGTTGCAAAGTCACGCTGGTCTCTGCCACCGCAGGCTCGCACCGCATCCTGTACCCCTCCCTCCCCTCGGCCTGAGTGAGCCAGAGCCCCCGAATTAGCTGCTACTTTAACCCCCTCCTGTCTGAGCAAAAACAGATGCCCTCAGGCTACCTACTTGCAGAGGCGGGGTCAAATCCAGAGCTGAACCCCAGGAGCTGTGCGAAGAAAGAATAGAAAGGGAAATTTCTCCCAGCAGCCTGAGGAGCAGCAGATTAAATCTCGACAATCAAGTTGAAGTACGCTGCATCTGTGGAATACCTGAACAGACAACCAATTGTCCCAAAATTGAGGCGGTCGATTTTGGGAGCAAATGTACACTTTGGGTTTGCTGTCTGCTACTGATTTGTTTCTGATTTTTATGTTTATCTTAGTTTAGTTTTTAGTGCTTATTATCATTGGTGGATTTATTTATTGGTTTGGTTGCTCTCTTCCTTTTTTTTTATTATTTTCTTTTTAATTTTCATTCTTTTTATTTATTTATTTTTCTTTCTTTTTTGTCTCCTTTTTATTCTGAGCCATGCAGCTGGCAGGGTCTTGGTGCTATGCCCTGGTGTCAGGCCTGGGTCTCTGAGAAGGGAGAGCTGAGTTCAGAGCATTGTACCACCAGAGACCTCCTAGCCTCATGTAATATCAATCAGTGAGAACTCTCGCAGAGATCTCTGTCTCAATGCTAAGACCCAGGTAAACCCAATGGCCACCAAGCTCTAGTGCTGGATGCCCCATTCCAAACAATTGGCAAGAAAGGAAAACAACACGACCCATTAAAAGAGAGGCTGCCTAAAATCATACTAAGTTCCCAGACACCCCAAAACACACCACCGGACATGGCCCTGCCCACCAGAAAGACAAGATCAAGCCCCCAAAACAAAAACAGAAGCACAAGTCCCCTCTACCAAAAAGCCTACAAAAGCCACTGAACCAATCTCACCCACTAGGAGCAGACACCAAAAACAATGGGAATCACAAACCTGCAGGCTGGGAAAGGGACACCCCAAACACAGTAAGTTAAGCAAAATGAGAAGACAGAGAAACACACAGCAGATGAAGTAGCAAGGTAACAACCCACCAGACCAAACAAATGAAGAGGAAACAGGCAGTCTACCTGAAAATGAATTCAGAGTAATGATAGTAAGGATGATCCAAAATACTGGAAATAGAGTGGAGAAAATACAAGAAATGTTTATAAACAGGACCTAGAAGAACTAAAGAGCAACAATGATGAACAACAAAATAAATGAAATTCTCTACAAGAATCAATAGCAAAATAACTGAGGCAGAAGAACAGATAAGTGACCTGGAAGATAAAATAGTGGAAATAACAACTGCAGAGCAGAATAAAGAAAAAAGAATGAAAAGAATTGAGGACACTCTTAGAGACCTCCGGGACAGCATTAAACACACCAACATTCAAATTATAGGGGTCCCAGAAGAAGAAGACAAAAAGAAAGGGACTGAGAAAATATATGAAGAGATTACAGTTGAAAACTTCCTTAACATGGGACAGTCAGTCAATTCCATGAAGCACAGAGAGTCCCATATAGGCTAAATCCAAGGAGAAACACACCAAGACACATATTAATCAAACTTTCAAAAATTAAATACAAAAAAAAAAAAATTAAAAGCAGCAAGGAAAAAGCAACAAATAACACATAAGGGAATCCCCATAAGGTTAACAGCTAATCTTTCAGCAGAAACTCTGCAAGGCAGAAGGGACTGGCAGGACATATTTAAAGTGATGAAAGAGAAAAACCTACAACCAAGATTATTCTACCCAGCAAGGATCTCATTCAGATTCGACAGAGAAATTAAAACATTTACAGACAAACAAAACTCAAGGGAATTCAGCACCACCACAAATGCTAAAGGAACTTTTCTAGGCAGGAAACACGAGAGAAGGAAAAGACCTACGATAACAAACCCAAAACATTTAAGAAAAGGGTAATACAAACATAAATATTGATAACTACCTCAAATGTAAATGTATTAAATGCTCAAACCAAAAGACATAGACTGGCTGAATGGATACAAAAACAAGACCTGTACATATGCTGTCCACAAGAGCCCCACTTCAGACCTAGGGACACATATGGACAGAAAGTGAGGGTATAGAAAAAGATATTTCATGCAAATGGAAATCAAAAGAAAGCTGGAGTAGCAATTCTCATATCAGACAAAATAGATTTAAAAATAAATACTATTATAAGAGACAAAGAAGTACACTACATAATGATCAAGGGATCAATCCAAGAAGATATAACAGTTGTAAATATTTATGCACCCAACATAGGAGCACCTCAATACATAAGGCAAATGCTACCAGCCATAAAAGTGGAAATCAACAGTAACACAATCATAGTAGGGGCCTTTAACACCACACTTTCACCAATGGACAGATCATCCAAAATGAAAATAAATAAGGAAACACAAGCTTTAAATGACACACTAAGCAAGATGAACTTAATTGATATTTATAGGACATTCCATCCAAAACAACAGAGTACACTTTCTTCTCAAGCACTCATGGAACATTCTTCAGGATAGAGCATATCTTGGGTCACAAATAAATCATCGGTTAATTTAAGAAAATTGAAATCATATCAATATCTTTTCCGACCAAAATGCTATTAGACTAAATATCAGTTAGAGGAGGAAAATAGTAAAAAAATACCAACACATGGAGGCTAAACAATACGCTACTAAATAACCAAGGGATCACTGAAGAAATCAAAGAGGAAATCGAAAAATACCTAGAAACAAGTGACAATGAAAACACGATGACCTAAAACCTATGGGATGCAGCAAAAGCAGTTCTAAGTGGGAAGTTTATAGCAATACAATCCTACCTCAAGAAACAAGAAAAATCTCGAATAACAACCCTAACAACGTGTAAATCTCGAATAACACCTAACTTAGGTGTCCATTGACCGATGAATGGTTAAAGAAGATGTGGCACATATATACAATGGAATATTACTCAGCTATAAGAAGAAACGGAATTGAGTTATTTTTAGTGAGGTGGATGAACCTAGAGTCTGTCATATAGAGTGAAGTAAGTCAGAAAGAGAAAAACAAATACCATATGCTAACACATATATATGGAATCTAAAAAAAGAAGAAATGGTTCTGACGAACCTAGTGGCAGGACAGGAATAAAGACGTAGACGTAGAATGGACTTGAGGACACGGGGAGGGGGAAGAGTAAGCTGGTATGAAGTGAGAGAGTAACATGGACATATATACACAACCAAATGTAAAAGAGATAGCTAATGGGAAGCAGCTGTATAACACTGGGAGATCAGCTCAGTGCTTTGTAACCACCTAGAGGGGTGGGATAGGGAGGAGGGAGGGAGACACCAGAGGGAGCGGATATGGGGATATATGTATACATATGGCTGATTTACTTTGTTATACAGCAGAAGCTAACACAACATTGTAAAGTAATTATGGTCCAATCAAGATGTTTAAAAAAATTTTAAATAATGGCTAATAGTTACAATTTTAGTGAATAAAATTGAAATGAAATATGAATTAAAATGCATGCTTCAATGAAAAAAGTAACAGGCTCACATTATATGAGAGGAATGGACAAGTGCTGTAGAAGTTCAGAGAATTCTTTAAAACTAATGGCTTTTTCAAACAAAAAGAAAAAGATTAACATTTGAGTTGAAAAATGAATACAGGCCATGAACTGCCACTTGAAAAAATGGAAAATAGACAATATGCAATAATGTTAGAGGCCACATGTTAAAAAACAAAACAAAACAAAATTCACTGAGTGCTGATGTCATTTTTTTAGCTCTCAAATTACTAAGCTCTAAAGGTGATAAGTACGTAGAGATAAGGCATTCATAATCTCCTGGGGAGAGTGTAAATTGCTGTAATCTTCTGGGATAGACATTGGGGCAATTTGCCATTTGTCACATTTAGTGATAGTATTTAAAATGCTTATACCCCTTTTCCAAATGTTTTCAATTCTATTTATTTATGCAAAGGAAATTATAGGTACAAATATAAAATGTTGGCTAGAAGAATATCTATCACAGGGTTGTTGAGGAGCAAAATATTGGAAACAACACAGTGCCCAACAAAAAATATGAAGAGCTTAATTAAATATATGTTCCAATATGATAGAATAATGGGATACTCTGTAGACATTAAAGGGAGGTTCTTGAGAAATATTTAAGAAAATGAGGAAAAGTTCACATTTAGTTAAGTGAAAAGTGATATATAAAGTGTTACAGATCTCCTAATCTCAATTTATATTCATATATATGTATATATTATTAATTCATTAATGTAGACATATTAAAATATTAGTAACTGCAAGCAACAAAATGTTAACAGAGTTTTCTCTATGTAATAGGATTGTAGAAATTGTTAATATTGGATACTTTCTTCATTTTTCAAGTATTCTGAAATTTAAAATATATATGTATATATTAAAATATTAAATTATTTTTATCTCATAATTAGTAAATTTAAAAATTAAATGAGAGGAGAATCAAGGGTACTAAGAGATAAAATATTTCCAAGCAAAGCTTCATGGATAAGATTTCATTTGGAGTACCAGATTGCTGGCTAAGATACATAAAAGACAGGGTAGAAAAAAAGAGATGTTCTGAATAAAAACAATCAGCAAAGATAGAATATTATAGAGGATGCTTATGAACTTAGAATAGATCAGCCAGGAAGAGGACAGAAAGAGCATTTAGAATGTTTAGAATGTTACTAGAATTAGAATAAATGCAAACTCTATATAACCACATTAAAGGACAAGGGACCTTGGACGAGTAGCATTCAGTTGATTATCACCAGCCCAGATAAACTGTGTACTCCCTTATCCATTCACTCAATGATTTATTCACTTAGAAGCTATCTCGAATACTTACTATGCACCATGCCCTGTTTTATTAATTTATTTATTTTATTGAAGTATAGTTGGTTTACAATGTTGTGTTAGTTTCAGATGTATAGCAAAGCGATTTAGTTATACATACATATATATCTATTTTTGTCAGATTCTTCTCCCTTATAGGTTATTACAAAATATTGAGTGTAGCTCCCTGTGCTATACAGTAGGTCCTTTTCGGTTATCTAATATTTTATATATAGCAGTGTGTATATGTTAATCCCAAACTCCTAATTGACCCCTCCCCACCATCCCCTTTGGTAACCATAAGTTTGTTTTCTATGGCTGTGGGTCTATTTCTGCTTTGTAAATAAGTTCATTTGTATCATTTTTTTTTCTAGATTCCACATAAAAGTGGTATCATATGATATACGTATTTCTCTGTCTGGCTTACTTCACTTAGTATGATAATCTCTAGGTCCAACCCTGTTGCTGCAAATGGCATTATTTCATTCGTTTTTATGACTAATTTTCCATTGTATAAATATAGCACATCTTCTTTATCCATTCATCTGTTGATGGACATTTAGGTTGCTTGCATGTCTTGGCTATTGTAAATAGTGCTGCCTTGAACATTGGGGTGCATGTATCTTTTTAAATTAGAGTTTTCTCTGGATGTATGCCCAGGGATGGGATTGCTGGATCATATGGTAACTCTATTTTTAGTTTTTTGAGGAACCTGCATGTATTTTCCATAGTTGCTGCACCAATTTACATTCCCACCAACAGTGTAGGAGGGTTTCCTTTTCTCCATACTCTCTCCAGCATTTATTATTTGTGGACTTTTTGATGATGGCCATTCTGACTGGTGTGAGGTGATATCTCATTGTAGTTTTGATTTGCATTTCTCTTATAATTAGTGGTGTTGAGCATTTTTTCATATGCCTTTTGGCCATCTGTGTGTCTTCTTTGGAGAGATGTCTATTTAGATGCTAGGAAATATGAATGATTCAAACTGAGGTCTCTACTTCCTTAAAGAGTTTGCAGTCTAGGACAGAAATAATCTTATAAATTTTATTTTTTTTTCTCTTCCTGAATTCCACCCCGAATCTCAAAGAAACTCTAGGATCCTGTTCTGTCCAGTTGTAATAAAATAATCTATGTCTATAAAAGTTGTCCATTTGTTCAGTGAAAGGGAACTTCATGTTCCATCAAGTAAATGAAGCAGCTAGGCCCTGATTTTGCCACTCGATACATTCCAGTCTCAATTATTGAGTCCTCACTGTATCTTCTTGCCTACCTCTTAGATACAAGCTACTTCTCACTGGTCTCCCAGCTAGATCACACCCTTCTAGTCTGAACTGTCCTTTCCCAATCTCTACCTGACAAACTCTACTCATCTTCTACAGTCCTATCATATGGTACTTTCTCAGATCAGTCGCTCAACCATTATCCTTCCCTCATTCATACTCTTAAGCCACTTTATTTATTGAACTTATATTTGACTTTCTCCTGAGAGCTCTGCAAACCCCTATATTCAAGGTATTATTGTATTATATAATTCCTTCCACAAAGTGCAGTGAAGAACAAATGAAAAATTTAAGTGACCCTATAAGACCCTTAATGAATCTATAAACATGGGATTAAGGTAATTTATAATACTATTAAAATAAATTCTGGCTGGATAACCAGCTGAACAGCTTTATCAGCTGACTTCTTATTTGTTTATGTTGTTAATATAGAACAGTGATTTTCAAACCATTACTCAGTCATAAGTCAGTTTAGTGGGGCACAATCAGCATTTTTTTAAAAAAAGAAATAGAAAAAAAGAAAGGATTGGGGAAATATCAGAGTATATGACCTACAGTAAAAGCAAGTATTGTGCTATTGAAGTTCTGGTTCATTGTGTGTGTGTGCATGTGTGTGTGTTTATTAGATTGTGAAGAAAAGTTATTTTTAACATAGGTTATGGATAAAAAAGTTTGAAAGCCACTTACATAAAACTTGTGACACATTCCCATCATATATCCCCACCCATAAAGGAATGTGACATGTTACTTCTTAAATTATCCAGCATTCCTACACTCTGTAAAAAACCAGCATTTTCTTAGACTGCTTACTTTCCCCTCACATTGTCACAAACACTGCAGTTGGATTTCTTTTCAAGTATAAAGTTTTTATTACTTAATGTGGGTTGTGAGCATTAAGGCCATGATGAGATGTAGATACTGAGATGTCAGATTTGCTCGCCCATAGGTCAGTTATCTGCTCTGTTCTCAGACCAACCCCAAAGTCTGAGAAGTTCAATCCATGCTTAAGCAGAGTCATAAATTACCCTCGTTTGTGGATCTCCAATGCTCAGGAATAGCTGCAACCGCAAATAATGAATTTTCCAAGATTTCCTGTGGAACTTGTCAAATTATGGTATGTCTGCATGGGCTGGGAATTGAACTCATTTAGGGTAAGAGACTATGTCTTTTTTTATAGTTATATTCATAGCCATGACCAGCACTGGCTCATAATAAGTGCTTAGTATTTATTGAATGAATTACACTTGAGAGGGATCCTAATTGAAAAAAAAAAAGATAAGAAATACCATTTTTGTACATTTTCAGTTATAGAGTCTAGTCACCATGAATGTTTGAAGCATTTTTAAAATTACCATTAGCAATTTCTTGATTGGCAATACCTAAAAATATGAAACTAATTTGGAAAAGCTAAAATTACAAGAGGAATTGGTATAGTTTCCAAGTAGTTAATTTACAACAAGCAAACATCTTCCTTATTGGAAAAATAGTGGAATCAGAAAATGGAAACAGTAAGCTCGTTAGCCTCATTTCACCTAAAAAAAGGTAAAATGTATAAGCGGCAAATTGGGTCAGTTTTCCAAGTCCATTACAGTTTAAGGTCCCTCCTTCCCCCACCACCCTGTTTTAATGGGCTGAAGTGTTGTCGCTAACCCAGGAAAAAAAATTTAAAGGATTGTGTTTTAATGTATATATTCTGCCCTTAACGAGTGAGTGAGCTTTAGAAACAATCACTATAGTGGTCTAATTGCCTAGGACTTAGAATGAGATCTTGGGAAGGGAGGCAGGCAGAGGATAGTTGCATCATGCTTGCCAGGCACCAAGGCAAGAGGTTCTTTGAATACCAGCTCACCTGCAGCACAAGACTTCCTAAAGAGAAATTAAACCTGTTTCAAGCACTTTTGTAAATGCCTCACCTGAATCTTTACTGGGACTTTTCAAAGCCAGGGAAGCAACATAGCAGGTTACAAACTCAAATATCTAAAGAGGCTAGGCAGATAAGGGGTTGAGTATAAATGGAATTATTTGTGATTATTCAATTCATGACTATTAGAGAATTTGTGTGTGTTTTATTTGCTCAAAACATACTTAAGATACCATTAGCAATAAGCATTTGTAGCTTGCTAAGTAATCACACTGAGAGAAGAACCAACTTGTCAAGAAAAAGTTTCTATCAAGAAAACTCAAGTTGAATCATTTCAGGAAATAGATGCAAAAAAATTAATTAAAAATAATTTCATGATTGGACAATTATGCAGGTATAGACAGGATTGAAGAAAACAATTAGAGATATAAGACAGCCAGAGAATGGCAACAGTGGGAATCCATTATCAGCCCTAGGTTTGAAGGAGCAGGAGGGGAAAAGGTGTTACCAGACCCAGAAGAGTTGGAGCCATGCAGGAGTGGCTGGCTGGTAGATGCAAGGACTGCAGAGGAGCATAGTCACTGCCAGCACCATAAGAAAGCAGAAGGGAGGGCAAGGGAGGAATAAATGCTCTACCCTCTGTCTCCTCCCACTCTCCATTCTCCTATCAGTGTCTTCCATTGGTCCAACTCAACCAGAGACCAGAGGGCAAGAGCCTAGGCCATTCAATGCACAGAGGTCAGCCTTCCTGGGACAAAGAGCAGGGAAGAGAAGGGCAAGATATAGCTGATGGAGGCAAGCTGAGAATGACCATTAAACCCAACAGTATTCTTTTTGTCTGTAAGCTTTGCAAGAGTTAGATTGACCCAAAGGACCTTTGTTCCCCTAATAAATGAACAAAACATTTTGTCAAATAAAGATAACCTGAGATGTTCACACTGGGTTAGATCTACTATTCTGGTGGACTTGAGCATTCAGTTTATTCAAACAGCTTATTTGACTACTTTATTTCAAAGGGTTTACTGGTTGTGTACTGGTTACTTTTTTGGTGTTCCCATAGATCTGCCACCCCCTTACATTTTCAAAGATACTATAAGGTTTAAAGTTCAGTCTTCCAGAGATCTGTCTGGGCTCCAGGGCATTTCTCCTGAAGATGCATATAACTCTTGTAATAGAATCCAGGAGTTAAAGTCCCCCAGACCACTGCAGTGCATTTCATCAGCAGGGTAAGTGACTCTCCCATTTCCTATTGCTTGAAAGAGCAGTCAGATTCATGAGAGCACATTATGCCCTTCCGTGTGGCACAGGTATGCTACTAAAAAAAAGAGAGAAAGAAAGAAAGAAAGACTGATATGAAAAATGCAAGGTTCTTAAGCAAGCAGGACCACTATTGCTCTCTAAAAGATAGATGATTGCAGTGAACATGATGTCTGGAAATGTAGTTTGCCCAAATTAAAGTGGAACATAAAAATAAGGAGGCAATGGCACAGGGAGATTGGCTTGGTGCTTTGTGACAGCCTGGAGGGGTGGGATAGGGAGGGTGGGAGGGAGGGAGATGCAAGAGGGAAGAGATATGGGAACATATGTATATGTATAACTGATTCACTTTGTTATAAAGCAGAAACTAACACACTCTTGTAAAGCAATTATACCCCAATAAAGATGTTAAAAAAAAAAATAAGGAGGCAAAGAATCTAATTTCCATTTAAAGTTGCTATCAACGGTAGTTGTACAATATTCTTTGTCACACCTTCAGATGATAGACCTACAGTGCGGCAGAGCTGTGGTAATTCAAAGGTAGCCAGGGGCAAGAGAAATATAGGACTCACATCTGCCAAAATAGATCTGAGCATCGAGTTGGCTAGAGAAATATGGCAGGAGAAAGGGCAGGATGCCATTGTGAGGGAGTAATAAATTGCAGTTTATGATGTCTGCCTGAATAAAGGAAATGAGGAGGGAAGGGAGGTTTTCTTGAGTTTTCCTCTGAGAAGAGTTGTGGGAGGATCAAGTTGGGCAGCGACTCTTCAATCCTTCTTGACTCTTGTGAAGTCAAGAGACTACTTTGCCATTTATATTTCAAAAGAAACATTATGTCCTATTTGTATTCTCTCTAAGAAGAAAAATATAACTTTGTCTAACTACCTAAGCTAATCATAGATTTTTCTGTGAAATCATGATAATGACTGTGATGGGAATTTTCTCCCAGAGGTGTGGGCAGAGCACTGGACTAGTAGTAAGGAGACCCACTGCTTCTTATCTTAGTTCTTGTGATTATAAGCTGGGCATCAGGCATCAGGCACAAAAATTCCTATCCTTCAGCCTGGAAAAATCTCAATCAGGAAGAGGGGCTGGATAGATCCTCATATCAAACTCCTCCCAGGAAATGAATCATCATCCCTTCAACAGAATTCAAAATGTTGCCCTAGTTTCTGATCTTCACACTTGCCTACACAGACATTTCTGAATCTCCATTGCATTCTCCTGCTAGTAACCCCATGACTACATTCCTCTGACTTCACACCCATTCAGTGGTTCGAATTTAGCATTCTTACAGATGTGTTATTTGGGCAACTTATATAATCTCTGAGAGAGCTAATTTAATCATCTGAAAAATTCAGACAATTACAATATCATACAAAGTTGATGAGAAGTTAAATGTGCTGTAGTAAATAAAGTGATACAAACATAAAAGAAAAAAATCATAAATTGGATTTATTCAAAATGAAACGTTTTCTCTTTGAAAGACACTATTAACACATTTTTGACTGGAGATATATTATGGTCACAGGTGTTAGTTTCTGCAAAATCCGCTGGTCAGTAATGAGTTAAGAAAATGAGAAGGCAAAACAGAATGGTAAAAATATTGGGAATACATTTAGCTGACAACAGAAATTTAGTGAGAATATATTAAGTCCCATTACAACTCAATAATAAGCCAACAAGCAATCTAATAAAAAGTTGCAAAAGATTTGAACCGATACTTCACAAAAGAAAATATATGAATGGTGAATAATCATCTGAAAAGATACTCAATATCATTAATCATCAGGAACTGAATATTAAAACCACAGTGAGATGCCATTTTACACCCATTAGAATGTCTAAAATCAAAAAGAAAGTAAAAAGTGTTGATGAGAATGTGGAGCAACTGAAACTCTCATACACTGTTTACGGGAATATAAAATTATACCACCACTTTGGAAAATATTTGGCAGTCTCTTACGCAGTTTCTCAGCCATTCCATCATAAGTATCTACTTCCAGAGAAATAAAAACACACAAGGACATAAATGTTAGTGTTCATTGCATCTTTATTTGGAATAGCCACATACTGGAAACAATACAAATGTCCATCAATAGATAAATCATGGGTAGACAAATATATCCATACAGTAGAATACTAGTAATATGTAAAAAGAATAATCTACTCTATACACAGTAAAATGAATGACCTCAAAATCATTATTCTGAGTGAAAGTAACTAGATACAAAATAGCGCATAGTGTATTGTTCCACTTATATAAAATTCTTTTAAAAAGGCAAACTAATCTACAGAGGCAAAAAGCAGATTGATCTCCGATGGCCTGAGAACAAAGGTAGAAGGTGGAGTTGCCTGTAAAGGGATATGAGGATCCTTCTGGGGATGACGGACGTCTTCTGTCTTGATTGAGGTGGTTGTTTCACAGGTGTACATATCTGTCATAATTCATCAAATTATATACTTTTCATGGATGCCGTTCATCGTGAGTAAATTATATGTCAGCAAAGTTGACTTAAAAATAACAAAATAAGTGAAGTGCTAAGATCCCAGCTTGGCTCAGAGTTCTCAATATGAGGGGAGTATTATTATTATTTTTTCTCTAGTTATTATTTTCACCCCACCATTGACATCTGACTCTGCTCCATCCATGTTTGATACTATGTCTCCATTCCACTTTGTGTACAGTGGATAGTATAGTAGTATTAGGCCAAGGGCAGCCCTTCCTGAATCACTTAATAGAGCTTCCTTTCTTAGAGGGTACATGAGAGGATCAAATGATGACACATTATATGGGAAGTACTATAAATATTAGGCTTTGAAGTTTTATCATTATTATTATGTGCTGACTCATCTGATGCCCCCTCAGAAAGCTCACACTGTCCCCAGTGAAGGGAATATAAGTGGACAAATATAAGGGAATCTAAGTGGACCATGAGTCTCAAGCTTATTATCTGCCCTTCTATGGGTCCATCTACCAGTAGCCTCCTGGAATTGGTGGATCCGGTGGATAAGAACAGGGTTTGACATTAAGTGGATCTGGATTCAAACTTCAAGTCTGCCACTCACCAGCTAGCTGTGTGAACTTCACCAAGTTACTTGATGTCTGTTAGACTCGGTTTGTCATATATGAAATGGAGGCCATAGTAATCCCTGGTATAGTTGTTGTGAGATTAAAGAACAAATTGATGTTGTAGAATATGTTGCACAGCACCTTGGATCTAGTAAACTCAGAGCAGATGGTAGCTGTTCTTATACTCTGCCCAGTGGTCAGGTATGACGTGTTTGTTTAGCCACCGAGGAGCCCACCCTGGAGCTATGGATCCATTTATACTGTGTGGCACGTTACTGAGGTCTTCTCTGTGCATCCACCTTTCCTCGCTCTCTCCTTGAGGAGCTGTGTGCTAAAGGTCAGGGTGGAAAACGGTCTCGCCCTCTGTTCTCTCCTCTTGCTGCAGGTAATTTCCTCTGTCCACATGCCATTAGTGATGTGATTATCAGTGCTGGTGGCCAATCATGTGACCTAATCAAAGCACCAAATCACTCTCATCTCTCCCAACAGCTCCAGATGGCATCTGAACACTCATTGGTAATAAACAGGGAGAGTTTCGTTTTTTTTTTTTAATTTTTAAAGTCTTCTCTAATCAACTTGGATAATTAGCTCAAAAATAATAATAATTCTGAATCCTCTCCATAACTCATATGCAAAACCCTAAGATCATGAAGACGAGAGAGCTGCTAATTAGCTATTTACATTTTACCTGAAAAGAACAGGACCAAAGGCATTCATTCAGGAAACTGAAACCTCATCTTCAAAAGCAAGTTGGATGAAGAAGTGAGGCCAGCATTCAGTGGCTTGCTGCAAAGAAGCAGAGAATGAGGCAAATGTTAATGTGCACAACAGGCCAAGGCAAATGATTCAAAGTCATCCTAAATTTAGGGAAAAAAGGGGGAAAACTATTTGCTTCCTGTAAGTGAAGACCTCAACTCATCAATCATGTTATTCCATAGAATACAGATAGGAATTCTACAAAGTCAGAGGATATAATGAGGATGTTTTATTGTCTTTAATAAAAAGAATCTGACTTTTTCTTTATACTGCGTAACCTGCAGAAATGTCAACATTTCATTAGAAGTGTCCAGTTTCTTTCAATTAGTGAGGGTGGCAAAATATGTTCCTATTGCTCCAAGAGAGGTAAAATGAACTGTTAGGGATCCCTCTGCAGGCAGAGCCCTGGGTGTTGATAGGTATCCTGTGGAGTTTTAGATGCACCTACCAGAAAATGCTCTTGCATTACATGTGGACATACGTAATGAAGCAAAGGATAATAGACTCCTTTTAGGCACAGAAAAGACTGCTAAGAAAATGAGATCAGGGCTTAAAAGACTGCTAAGAAAATTTATCAGGTTCTTGTCTTCCCCAAATCAGAACTATATCATCCTTATGAAAATGTTAGCAATGTGTCTGAAGAAATGGAGACAAAGGAATTTTTTATTTAATAACCTCACTGTTTAGACAAAATTCCCCTGTGGAAACTGTAGAACTCTTTACATGAGTTTCAAAGTTTATATATCACATAATTTGAAATCCTGGGACCTCAAAAATACAATGACTAAATTTTGAGGCCTTACCATGTCTGTAAAATAAGATGATGATTTTACTGTATTTTAGGTATCACAAATCTTAAAACTATTAATAAAAGTAATTGTATAGGGAAATCTGTCATTTTTGCCTCTCTGTCATCCATCCCCCTTTACTTAGTAACAAAACCTTGGTTTTTCATGAAACCACTTCTATCTACATATGTCCAGTTCCTAGCCAGTAGGAATATTGCCTCCCCAGGACACAAATAGCCACCACATGGTAAGAACCTTTTAAAATTGAAGTTAACACAGAGCAAAGCAGAGCCAAGAGCTGGGGAGAGAGACTGCAATGTAATTTGAGTCCCTGGACCCAACCAGGCCTGAAGTAGGACACTCTGGACTCTTCCATTGGAGGAACCCAATAAATGTCTTTTGTTTGCTCAAACCAGGTTGAATTCATTTCTGTCACTTGAAACAAGACAGTCCTAGCTAATATAGGAATGCAATTCTCATACTTTGAAGTTGGATATGACATCTAGTAAAGAATGTTCAGTTATGTGGAAATGTGTCCTGATTTTCAGATCAGTGTCACTATTCTTCAGAGGAAGAGAAAAAAAAGAAGAGTGAAGAGAGGTGATGCTAATGAGCTAATGATGATTAAGAAGGAGAGATTTTGAAGAACCCGGTCCTTTTATAGCATAAGAAGGGCTCTAGGAATTACATTAGACCCAGAAGGAAGATAACTTGGAAAAATTTTATTGCTAATTAAATCATGCTTAATTTCCATAGGCAAAACTGAAAAAAAAAATTTCTGGCAGGAATAAAACCTGCATGAAGAAAAAAATAAAAACATGATACTTATGCATTTCTTGATGGTACCATTAAGTCCCTCCAGTACTTACAGGAAGGCAGTAATTTACTGGGATCTAAAAAAGTGCAGTCTGTTGGTGGGAATGTAAATTGATGCCACTATGGAGAACAGTATGGAGGTTCCTTAAAAAACTAAAAATAGAACTACCATATGACCCAGCAGTCCCACTACTGGGCATATACCCTGAGAAAACTGCAATTCAAAAGAAGTCATGTACCACAATGTTCATTGCAGCTCTATTTACAATAGCCAGGACATGGAAGCAACCTAAGTGTCCATGGACAGATGAATGGATAAAGAAGTTGTGGCACATATATACAATGGAATATTACTCAGCTATAAAAAGAAGTGAAATTGTTATTTGTAGTGAGGTGGATGGACCCAGAGTCTGTCATACAGAGTGAAGTAAGTCAGAAAGAGAAAAACAAATACCGTATGCTAACACATATATATGGAATATTAAAAAAAAAAAAAAAGGTCATGAAGAACCTGGGGGCAAGATGGGAATAAAGACGCAGACCTACTAGAGAATGGACTTGAGGACACGGGGAGGGGGAGGGGTAAGCTGGGAGGAAGTGAGAGAGTGGCATGGAAATATATACACTACCAAATGTAAAAAAGATAGCTAGTGGGAATCAGCTGCATAGCACAGGGAGATCAGCTCAGAGCTTTGTGACCACCTAGATGGGTGGGATAGGGAGGATGGGAGGGACATCCAAGAGGTAGGAGATATGGGGACATATGTATATGTATAGCTGATTCACTTTGTTATAAAGCGGAAACTAATACACCACTGTAAAGCAATTATACTCCAATAAAGATGTTTAAAAAATTCTAATAAATAAAAATAAATTAAAAAGTGCAGTATATCTGATTAAAGATCATGCAAACACTAAAATGTTTCTCCAAAAATCTGTCTGAGGCAGAGAAATAAGGATGACCAGCTCTTCTCAGAACCTTTCAAGAATAGTATATTATAAGCTTATCAATGACTCTGGTGATTCAAATTTTCCCTTAAGCACATGTGGGAACTATATAGCAAGGTGGCAAAAGCTGAGAAATATTATTTTTTAATTTATTTTGTTATTTATGTATTTATTTTTAGCTGTGTTGGATCTTTGTTGCTGCATGTGGGCTTTTCTCTAGTTGTGGCGAGCAGGGACTACTCTTTGTTGCAGTGCACAGTCTTCTCATTGAGGTGGCTTCTCGTTGCAGAGCACGGGCTCTAGGCACACAGGCTTCAGTAGTTGTGGTGCATGAGTTCAGTAGTTGTGGCTCGCGGGCTCTAGAGGGCAGGCTCAGTAGTTGTGGCACACGGGCTTAGTTGTTCCACGGCATGTGGGATCTTCCTGGACCAGGGCTCGAACCCACGTCACCTGCATTGGTAGGCAGATTCTTAACCACTGTGTCACCAGGGAAGTCCTGAGAAATATTATTTTGGGCATCAATCATGGCTTTATGGGCTGTCAAAAGGAGCCCTTCCAGCAAAAGCACAAACAACAGCACACTTCCCACTTTTTGCATTAGATGGTATGGAAAACAGTGATGGTCTGGAGCCTGTCACGAGCTTGCCCCTTCCTAAATCTCCATTGGCAACTACACCACCAACGAGGCTCTCTCACTCTAAACCTTGGCTGTACTGAACTGTACAGAATACTGTAGTATTCTTGACTCCTTTGTCAAATATTAGTTGACTGTATATTCTTGGGTTTATCTCTGGGCTCTTGATTCTGTTCCATTAGTTTCTTTGTCTGTTTTTAATGCCAGTACCATACTGTTTTAATGACTATAGGTTTGTAGTATAGCTTGAACTCAGGAAGTGTGATGCCTCCTGCTTCGTTCTTCATTCTCAGGATTTCTTTGGCTATTCAGGGTGTTTTGTGGTTCATCTAAATTTTAGAAGTGCTTTTCTCTACTTCTGTAAAAAAAAATACCATTGCAATCTTGATAGGGATTGCATTCAATATGTAGATAGTTTTTGGTAGTATTGTCATTTTAACAACATTAATTTTTCCAATCCATGTACATGGATGACTTTCCATTTATTTTTGTCTTCTTTCATTTCTTTCATCAGCGTCTTATAGTTTCCAGAGTACGTAAGTTTTACCTCCATATTTAAATTTATTCCTGAGTATTTTATTGTTTTTGGTGCTGTTGTAAATGGGATAAATTTCTTTTTCAGAAAGTTCATTGTTAGTGTATAGAAAGACTAATCATTTTTATATGTTAGTTTTGTATCCTGCAACTTTACTGAATTGATTAGATCTATCCAGTTTTTGATTGAGTCTTTAGGATTTTCTATATATAAAATCATGTAATCTACAAATAGAGACAATTTTAATTCTTCCTTTCCAGTCCTGATACCTTTCATTTCTTTTTGTTGCCTGATTGCTCTAGCTAGGACTTCTAGTACTATGCTGAATAAGAGTGGTGAGAGTGGGAAACCTTGGCTTGTTCCTGATCCTAGAGGAAAAGGTTTCAACCTTTCACCATTGAGTATCATGTTAGCTGTGGGCACATCATATATGGCCTTTAATATGTTCTTTAATATGTTCAGTTTTTACCATGAATGAATGCTGAATTTTGTCAAGTGCTTTTTTTCTGTATCAATTGAGATGATCAGATGATTTTTTCTTTCATTCTATTAATGTGCTGTATCATATTGATTGATTCATGTATGTTGCATCCTTGAATCCCAGAGATATATCCCATTCGATCATGGTGTATGATTCCTTTCATGTGCTGCTAAATTCAATTTGCTGGTATTTTATTAAGGATTTTTACATCTGTATTGATATTGGCCTCTGTAGTTTTCTTTTCTAGTCATGTTTTTCCAGTGTTGGTGTCAGGATAATGCTGGCCTCATACAATGGGTTTGGGAGTGTCCCCTCCCCCCCCCCCTTTTGATATTTTGGACGAGATTGAGAAGAATTGATTTTAATTATTTTTTAAATGTTTGGTAAAATTCACCAGTGGAACCATCTGGTACTGGGCTTTTCTTCACTGGGTGATTTGTGATTTCTGATTCAATTTCCTTACTAGTAATTGGTTTATTCAGATTTTCTACTTCTTCCGGATTCAGTCTTAGTAAATTGTGTGCTTCTAAGAATTTTTAAAATTTCTTCTAGGCTGTCCAGTTTCTTGGCATATAGTTTTTATAGTAGCTCTTGTGATCCTTTGAATTTCTGTGGTATCAATTGTAATGTCTCCATTTTTAAATTTATTTATAATTTTGTTGATTTGGGTCCTTTCTCTTTTTCCTCAGTTAGTCTAGGTAAAAGTTTGTCAGTTTTGTTAATCTTTTCAAAGAACCAGCTCTTAGTTTGGTTAAACTTTTCTGTTGTTTTTCTGTTCTCAATTTCATTTATTTCTGTACTTTTTAATAATAATAATCTTTATTGTTTCGTTTCTCCTGCTAACTTTGGTCTTAGTTTGTTCTTCTTTTGCTATTTCCTTAAGGAATAGAGTTAGTTTATTTATTTGGAATCCTTCTTGTTTCTTAATGTAGACATTTGTTGTTATGAACTTGCCTCTTAGAACTGCTTTTGCTTCATCCCACGAGTTCTGGTGTGTAGTATTTCCATTTTTGTGTCTCAGGAAACTTTCTTACACCCTCTTTAACTTATTCTTTGATCCATTTGTTGTTCAAGAAGTGTTGATTAATTTCCATATGTTTATGAATTTTCCAGTTTTCCCCTTGTATTGATTTCTAGTTTCATGCGATTGTAGTCAGAGAAGAAACTTGGTATGATTTTAGTCTTCTTGAATTTGGTAACATTCGTGTTGTGGACTATATATGGTCTATTTTAGAAAATGTTCCATGTGTACTTGAGAAGAATATGTATTCCGTTGTTGGATAGAATGTTCTGTATATGTCTGTTAGGTCTATTTGGTCTATAGTGTTGCTCAAATCTGTTCTTACTTTATTGATTCTCAGTCTGGGTGATCTATCCATTATTGAGAATGGGGTATTAAAATCCCCAACTCTTAATCATATTACTGTTAATTTCTCTTTTTATCTCTGTTAGTTTTTGCTTTATGTATTTAGGTTCTCCAATGTCGGGCACATAAATATTTGCAATTGTTATAGCTTCCTGATGGGTTGAACTGTTTCTCATTATATAATGACTTTTTTGTCTTTTTACCATTTTTGATTTAAAGTCTATATTTTTTGATATAAGTACAGTCATCCTGGCTTTTTTTTTCTTTTTAGGTTTACCATTTGCTTGAAATGTCTCTTTCCATACCTTCAACTTCAGTCTATGTATGTCTTTAAGGCTAAAGTGAATCTCTTGTAGGAAGG
Organism: Leucopleurus acutus; assembly: GCF_964270905.1. Classification (NCBI taxonomy): domain Eukaryota; kingdom Metazoa; phylum Chordata; class Mammalia; order Artiodactyla; family Delphinidae; genus Leucopleurus; species Leucopleurus acutus. Next base: position 54,704,740 of record NC_139145.1, on the reverse strand, counting down.
ATATTGTTGGATATTATTTTTTTAATCCATTCAGCCGTTCTATATTTTTTACATTTATTTATTTGTTTATTTAAATAAGTTCAATCTGTTTACACTTAAAGTAATTATTGATAGGTAGGGGCCTACTATTGCCATTTTGTTAACTGTTTTATAGATCTATTGTTTCTTATTTCTTAACCTGATATCTTTGTGTTTGTGTGTGTTTTGATGTCTTCTGGTATCAGTGTACTTTGACCTCTTTACCATGTTCTCTTGTGTAATTAATAGACGATTTTCCCTTGTGGTTACAATGAGGCTTACATAAAATATCTTAAATTTATAATACCTTATTTTAAACTGATAACTTCAATAGAATTCATAAAATTTACAGTTTTACTTCTCCTTTCCGTCACATTTTAGGTTATTTTTGTTATGACGTACATTGTTTTTTACATTGTGTTACTAATAATAGACTGTTGTAGTTATGGTTATTTTTACTGCTATTTTTTAATGTTCAAACTAAAGTTGTGTGTGACTTACACACTGCTATTACCATATTGTAGAATTAACTACGACTATATATTTACCATTACCAGTGAGATTTACACTACCTTTTTATGTTTTTATGATGTTAATTAGCATTCTTTTACTTCTACTCAGAGAACTTCCTGTCGCATTTCTTGTAAGCCAGTCTGGGGTAAGCGCTCCCTCAGCTTTTGTTGGTTTAAGGAAGTTTTTATCTCTCCTTTGTTTCTGAAGGACAGCTTCACCAGGCACAGAATTCTTCGTTGGGAGTTATTTTCTTACAATAGTTTGACTACGTTATCCCTTTCTCTCTTGCCTTAAAGGATTTTTGTTGAGAAATCCACTGATTGTCTTACAGAAGTTCCTTGTATGTAATTCCTCTCTTTTCTGTTGCTGATCTTAAACCTCTTTCTTTGTCTTTGACATTTGACAATTTAATTGTAATGTGTCTCAAGGTAGCCCTATTCAGGTTCAACCTATTTGGGGTCTTATGGACCTCATAGATCTGGATGTCCATTTCTCTCCCTAGGTTCAGTAAGTTTTCAGCCTTTATTACTTTAAATATACTTTCTGTTCCTTTCTTTTTCTATTATCCTTCTGAAATTTTTATAATGCAAATATTACTTCTATTCATTGTGTCCCATTATTCCCATAGGCTGTCTCTACTCTTCTTCTTTATTTTTCTTTTTCTTTTTTTTGCGGTACGCGGGCCTCTCACTGTTGTGGCCTCTCCCGTTGTGGAGCACAGGCTCCGGACGCACAGGCTCAGCAGCCATGGTTCACAGGCCCAGCTGCTCCGTGGCATGTGGGATCCTCCCAGACCGGGGCATGAACCCGTGTCCCCTGCATCGGCAGGCGGACTCTCAACCACTGCGCCACCAGGGAAGCCCCTATTTTTCTTTTTTCTCTTTTGACTGGGTAATTTCTAATGTTTAATCTTCCAGGACACTGATTCTTTCTTCTCCATTGTAAAATCTACTTTTGAAACTCTTGATTGAATTTTTTAGTTCAATTATATTTTTCAACTCTAGGAATTCTTTATTTTTGTTGTTTTGTTGTTGTTGTTGTTGTTGTTTGTGGTACGCGGGCCTCTTACTGTTGTGGCCTCTCCCATCGCGGAGCACAGGCTCCAGACGCGCAGGCTCAGCGGCCATGGCTCATGGGCGCAGCCACTCAGTGGCATGTGGGATCTTCCCGGACCGGGGCACGAACCCATGTCCCCTGCATCGGCAGGTGGACTCTCAACCACTGCGCCACCAGCGAAGCCCTGTTGTTTTGTTTTCATGGTTGCTATTTCCTTATTGAGCTTCTCATTTTGTTCATGCATTATTTTCCTACTTTTGTTTAGTTATCTGTTTATGTTTTCTTGTAGTTCACTAGACTTCCTTAAGAGGATTATTCGAAATTCTTTGTCTGATAATTCATAAATTTGCTTTTCTTTAGGATCAGTTATTGAAGCTTTATTAGTTTCTTTTGGTGGCATAATATTTACCTGATTTTTTGTGATCCTTGTATCCTTACACTTGTATCTACATATTTGATTAATCGGGTTCCTCTTCCAGACTTTATAGGTTTGCTTTGGCAGGGACAGTTCTTCATCAGTCAGCTCAGTTTGGGTTTTGGGTGTGTCTGCTGGTAATGTCCTTGGGCAGTTGGGACCTACTATTATGGTCTATTTTAGGGCGAGGCAACTGTTCAAACTCTGAGGATGGGGATGGGGGTGGGGAGGATCACTGGCTGACAATAGTTGTAGAGGACTGATGGGATGGTTCCCTACCCAAGTGGGGCTGTAGGATGGGCTCCACAGTTGCCTGGATTCTCTGGTCAGTCTTACTAGACTGTCAGGACTGGGTACCATATTCAGTAGTAAATGGGCCTATGAATTATCTTTCCTGACCTGGCAGAACAGCAGGACAGGACTCAGGGCCCATACACCTCATTATTTGGGAACCTCAACCAGGCCAGAGTGTGCACTTAATTCCGTGGTCAGTTGAGGTCACCATGTTTGCTCTGAAGATGGAGGTAGCCATGGATTTTTCAAGTGCCACTGGACATAGGGCTGTTGAATGGGCTATGCAGCTTCCCATATGTTGCATGGGTTAGGTTACCTATTTGAACAGGCTAAAGGCTATATTCAGCAATGAGTGGGACTACAAATTACATTCCCTGCCTGGATGCAGTGGGAAAAACAGCCCTAAAGCTGCTAAAGCTCTTTGTTTTCTTACCTCAAGCTGACCCACTTCCCAAGTTCCCTGATCAAGCAGGACTCCTGGCTTTGTCCTGCAAACCCTTAGCTCTGCCTGCCTACCTATAGGCTCAAGTGCCACTGGGCCGCACAGCTTCCAGGAGTTGTCACCAGCCCTTCTAGTCAGATGGGGCCACTCTCCACAGTGGGTGGTGCTGTGTCTCAGCTCACTTGCCTGGGTGGAGGAGGAGTGGCCACTCCAGGCTACTCCCAATTTCCCAAATAAGCTCTCTGGTTGGGAGAGGCTGGGTGTTACCCTCAGCCTTGGCTATGATTTAATCTCCCTGCCTGTGTGTAACACCAGAACACTCCAGGCCCAGTACTGGTTTTGCTCTGGGGATGATCAGCTCTGCCCACTCACTTTTCAGCTCAAGTGCCTCTGGGCTGCACTGCTTCCAGGAGTTGTCACCAGCCCTTCCAGTCAGCTGGGGCCAGAAGACACTCCACAGTGGATGGGGCTGTCATTGAGCTCCTTGCCTAGATATGGGCAAACTTGAGCTCTAGGGCTAGCAAAACTTGAGGACCTTTATAAATCAGGCAGGTCTGCTCGCAGCTGAGTTCCCCGGTCAGAGTGTGCCCCCAACTTGGATCTGCAGGTGAGTAAAGCCACTGTTTGCAATTACTACTTGGGCTCTACAGGAATGAACTCTGTCTGCCAAGAGCTACTGGTTGTTCAAGCCCCTCCCCCTTTCTCCTTCACAATCATATTGCAGATTCCTCTGCAATTCTTGTGGTGTAAGATCAGAATAGGGGCTTCCACGAAGCAACCCACAGTGCTGGGCAGCTTTGGGAGTGCTGGTTGTTCTCCCAGCTTCTCTTTTCCCACTGGAGAAACCAGAGGCTCGGGGAAGAGCCTCTCCATGTGGTGCTGCACTGGTCTGAGGGAGGGGAAATACAGTCACCTTGTAGCCATTTCTCTTACCCTTCTAATGCAGACTGTCTTGGTCTCTGTGGTATAGGAGGTCCCTGGTGTGGTGTTTATTAGCTCTTGAATTTCTCCAAGATCCATATCTTGAAACCATTCACTCCCCACATTTTTTGTCATATCCATAATCTTTCATGATTTTCCTAATTGGCTCTGTCATACATCCTGTGAAGTCATGTACATCATCTGGACACAGTTTTCTCCAGCAGGAATTTGTTGTTTGGGGCTTGATGGCTTTCACAGATTTTTCTATAAATTATGGTATCTCCACTGGTGTAATCCTTCCAGACTTTCATGATGTTCTCTCTATCAGGGTTCTCTTCCATGTTGCTGAGAATCCTTTCCATAGAGTACTGTGTGTAATGAGCCTTAAAGATCCTTATGAGCCCCTGATCTAGAGGCTGAATTAGAGACATTATATTTGGGGGCAAGTAGACCACCGCAGTGCCTTAAATATTGAACTTATGGGGTTCTGGGTGGCCAAGAGCATTGTCCAATACCAAAGGAACTTTAAAAGGAGTCCCTTACTGGTAAGGTACTTCCAACTTCAGGGACAAAGCATCAGTGGAAACAATCCAGAAAAAGGGTTCTCATTGTCCAGGCCGTCATACTGTACAACCAAAAGCCTGGCAGCTGGTGTTTATCTTTTCCCTTCAAGGCTCAAGGGTTAACAGCTTTATAGATACGGGCGATCATGCTCATAAATCTGAATGCATTTGCACAAAACAGTAGTGTTACCCTGTCCTTCCTGCCTTCAATCCAGGTGCTTGCTTCTCTTCCTTACTAATAAGTGTCTTTTGTGGCATTTTTTACTCCAGAATAGGGCTCTTTCGTCTACATTTACAGCTTATTCAGGCAGACATCCTTTCTCCTCGTTAATTTTCTTAATGGCATCTGGGAACTTGTCTGCTGCCTCTTGGTCAGCAGAAGTTTCTTCTCCCATCATCCTGACATGTTTTTAAGCCAAAACTCTTTCTAAAGTTATCAAACCCCATCCTTTGCTATAATCCAGTTCTCCGCTTTAGACGCTTCATCTTCTTTTTGCTTTAAGTTGTCATGTAATGACTTCACTTTTTCTCAAATCGTATTAGGATCTATAGGTATGCCTTTCTTACAGCAATCCTGCACCCAGATTTTTGATACAAGATAACAAAGGTATTTCACAAAATGTGCAAGGCTTTCGTGCCTGCTGGCGTAGCTTCAGCGACAGCTTCACGACTTTCCTTTCCTCTTTTTATTTAGGTCTTTATGCTGGGTTCCTTTATCTTGAGATGGAGGGCAACTGAAGTTGCAGACCTCAATCTACAGTGCATATCCAGCAATTTAGCTTTTTCTTGTAATGCCTTGACTTTTCTCTGCTTCTTGGAAGCATTTCCAGCATCATTAGTGGCACTTCAATACGGGTTCCGTGGTGTTACTCAAGGTTTATGGTATTGCACTAAATGAGATGAAAAATATGAGAGAATCATGAGAGATCACTCTTACCGTGATGCACAATCTACTGGAGAGACAAACTGCTCACCTGGAGGTGACTAGCATCACCCGGTGTTTTCAACAGGTACTCAACAACACTTGAGCTTGCCACAACAGCAGTAGGAGGTGGCTACAAAATTATTACAGGTGTACAGTACCTACTGGACTGAGGGCCCAGTCATGGTGGAGCAGAAACTAGCCACCTACTCTGTGCCGGCCCTAATTCCTAACTTAGAGAACCATAGGTTTAATAAAAATCATTATTTTATGCCACTGAACTCTGCAGTGGAGTGTCAATAGATAATCAGAACAAGTGTAGTAACATGGAATACCTCTTACAGTTAAACGAAAAGCTTAAGAAACAGGTCTCTGAAAACACAGGAGCCAGGAGCTCTGGAAACTTTAGTAACAGAAACCAATGAAAACTGTCTTCTGGACCACCATCACATACTACCATTTTCAATGGTTGAGTTACTCTACTCAAGATTAAAATTCCAGGGAGAAACAATCTGATTGGAACAGTTTATGAATTGTTTCCATTCTTACACCCAGGGTGGATTTATCCTAGCTAAATCACTTGGAGTAAGAGTTAGGGAAGGATTCTTTGCTAAAGCAAAATCAAGATGTCCTACCAGAGGAAGGGAGAATGTACTGGGGCCAAGAAAACAACAACCCCAAAATAACTGCAAAAATAAAAAGATTTTTAATTACTACTTTTTTACTTGGCCCCTCTGGCATAGAGGGGGAGCATGCTTAAAGTCTTTCAAAATACAAAGTGGCAGCTTGCAAAGAGATTTATATTTGAGCTAATTCTTAAATCTGAGCTAAGGGGGAAAAAGTAACATTCTGTTGTTTGAAAGAATTTGAACTTAATTTGTCTGTAACACTTAAGCAAAGAGAATTACCCTCATGCAGTCTTTGGAGGAATCTACCTGTGTTTCATTCATCCGATCATTCAAAGTGCAATCACATTTCCACAACAGGGTGCTTTGTGAGCTAACAGCAGATAAGGAGTTTCACAGCAGAGGAGAGCACAAAGCAGTTCATCATCATTTGTTTTTGTAATTGCTTAGAGCCAAGTATCTTTCATTATGTTCAGTGAACCCTCTATATCCAGGCTGGGGAGGCCACCCTGAGCACACTGGGCTGGGTTATGAATCAGGAGATCAGCTGCCTTTTGCCTTGAGAAGAGAGAGCCATGAGTTAAGAAATACACTCAGCTTAGATATAATCAGCATGGATAGGACTAATGTGGATGGGCTCTCCTAGTTTACAAGATTCTGCTGTGTGCGATTTTAAGAGAGAAAGGAGATACACTGCACAAAATCTACTCTTCTGTTTTTCCAGAATTTTACCTTCTAGATTAATTATACCTTTATCCACATAATCCCATTTTTACATATTTTTAAAGAAGGAGATATTCAAACAATTATTAACACAGGATTTAAATGCAATAACTATTTGTCAGGTCTTTGCTAAGTGCCAGGTACGGTGCTAGGCACTGAGGTACAATGGAGAACAGGACACATGAAGTTTCTGACTCCCTGGTGGTTACCTTCTGTTGGGGGAAACAGGCAATAAGCAATTTTAGATAGAGATAAATGCTATGAAGGAAATGCAAATAACTTGTGGAAGAGATTATGAGGTAGAAAGTGTCCAGAGACGTCAAGACCCACCTCTCTGAGTTGATGACAATTCACCCGGGATCTAAAGGATCAGAAGTGATTCAGGGGGAAAACCTTGCAGGCAGATGACATCATGAGCATAGCAGCCCTGGGCAGAGGGAAAGGCTCAGCCTACATGCTGATAGAAAGCTGGTATGTCTGGAGCTGGGCAGGGAGCAGCCATTCATGGCTTAGCAGGCCATGCTAAGGAGTGTGAATTTCATTCTATTTTCAATGAGAGGCCATTAGTGTGATTCAAGTGGGAAAAATGTTGTTGTCTGATTAACATATTTGAAAAATCACTAGCTACTATGTAGAAGGTCAGTTGCAGGGATAAGACTGGAATCAGGAAGACCAGTGAGAAGACTACTTTAGAAATCCAGGTACCATATAGTGTTGGCTTGGACTAACATGATGATAGTGGCAATGGAGAAAAGTAAACAAAAGAGCTCTTTTGGAGGTAGGTTAGAAGTTGGAGGAAGGGATGGAGAGTAGGAAAGTCAAAGTATGGGCAGGACAGGAGGAGGCACAGAGGACTTACTGATTTTTTGTTTTAATCATCAGGGTTGGGGAAGACGTGGAGAACAATACTCAGGGGAGAAAAACTCAAAAGCTTTAAGCTAAATATGAGATGACTAAGAGACAGCCAGGTAGAGATGGCAAGAAGGAAGATGAACACATCAACCTTGAATTTTGACTTAAGAGTGTAAAAATCTATGGGAAGACCTCAAAGACAGCACAGAACTATTTCAAGACCAACTGGATACACTGCCGGCTATGGTCTGAACGTTTGTGACCCCATAAAATTCAGATGTTGAAATCCTAACCCCCAGAGATGATGGTATTAGGAGCTGGGGCCTTTGGGAGGAGCATAAACCATGAGACTGGATTCTTATGAGTGGGATTAGTGTCTAATAAGAAGACCCAGAGAGAGTCCTAGCCTTTTTGGCTGTGTGAGGATACAAAGAAAAGTCTGAAACCAGTCGAGAGCCCTCACCCAACCATACTTGCATCCTGATGTCAGACTTCCAGTGTCCAGAACTGTGATAAATACATTTCTGTTGTTTATAAGCTAATCAGTCTATGGTATTTTGTCATAGCAGCTCAAATGAACTCCAGAGGGTCTGTAGGACAGGTTTTCTTTAATGTTATTTAGTTGCATCAGAATGACCTAGAGAGTTTGATAAAAATTCAGACACTTGAGTCCCACATATCAGATCAGAATCTCCATGGTGGTGCCCATGAACATGCATTTCTAGTAACTCCATAGGTAATTCTAATGCCTTTCAAAATTTGAAGACCTCTGTTCTAAGGTATTGATATTTTTTCAGGAAATTGTACTTCTTGACCCATCTTTCCTTCAAGTTAAAGATACTTCCTTGAAGTTGTTTTAGAGTAAGGCAGCAATTCTCCCATTTCCTGGTTCATTTCTCTGCTCTTCAGAGGCAGGAGAAACTAAGGGGGCACTGGGAATTCATAGGGTCCTCTGGCTTTGTCCCATTATCACTTTCCGTTGTGAACAGAAGAGGTTGGAGGAGATTGAGGAATAAGTTGTGACTGTTACATTTTATTAAAATCTCCCCAGGCTAGCCAATGATAGTAACTTAAAGAAAAATTGCAGTTCATGTAGCTTTGAATCATAGACCATTAGAGCTAGAAAAGATCTTAGAAACAACCTACTGGTTAAGCCAACAGGATCTGTTCATCTCCTGCCTTGTGCATTTACTAACTTGGTGCCCTTACGAGAGTTACTTCACATTTCTGTACCTCAGTTTACTCCTCTATAAATGGGGGAAATAACAATACCCACTTCACGGTGTTGTAAAATAACAGAACAAAGACTGATACAAAACTACCGATAATCAGAAAGCCATATAATTTTCGAGCCAGAAGAGGCTGTAAATACATCCAATGCATTCACACTGTAGGTAAGGAAAATAAGACTCACAGCTGGTTTGGTGGCAAATGAGAACTAGAGGCCAGGTTTTAAAGGATTCCATCGCTACAGAAATCAAAAATTTGATTTCATTCCATATCCATTTCTCTGGGTAAACCACGGATCACTTAGGAGAAGCACCCTTTCCTGATACTTATTTATGAGTTTAAAAGAAGAAAAAGTCTTGCCACACTGCTAGAGAGCATAAATGCTTTCAGAGGATTGCCTGGTTCACTGCACTGAGGTTTTGCACTTGAAACATCAGCCCATTCTGTAGTCAGGCCAAGTCCTCATTCAAGTTCGTGGTCTGGAAGCATTTTAGGAAAGTAGGGAAAACAGACACGTATGAATATAGCGATCAATTCAGAAAAACAGTGTCAGTTTCCACTGTTTTGGGACCACCAACCAAACATCTTTGATGCCCAGTGTCTTTGTGAAGTCACAGGAAAACCCCAAAACAGCAACTCTTCAGAAACTGTGTAAATAACACCCAGGCTCAGCCGGTATAAAGGGAAGCAGCTGACAATTTTGCTGCTGTATCTCTGCCTTGAGTGTTTGGGGTTGGTTTTGTGCTTTGGTTATCTTAAGGCCTTTTTTCTCTTCTTTCTCATTTCTTTCTTTGGCATTTTGATCAGGCTTGCTTATGAATCCTAGAGAAGTCCCATTTTAGGGACAGAAGCTATAAGAATGGAAATTGGTTTCTAAGGACCCTCTGAACACTAGCCATGTAATAAATGTCACTGGTGTTGCTCTTCTCTTCTGATGGACTGCTCGTGACTTATATTTGACAGCTAATGAGCTCCATTAATCAAACCGAGGAACAAATGCTATTTCCCACCCTCCCCTCCTACCTGACAAGGTGAGGGGTTCTAACCCTCACTCTGGCAGACTGATAGCACCGAATAGGAGCAGAATAACAAGGAAATCTGGAAGGTTAATTAAGGTAGTACCCAAAAGTTGTTTTTAAATGAATTTAATTAACCTGTGATCTCTTAAAATTAGAATATGTTATAACTAGAATGAAGACAAATTTTATTCTACTATATTTTTTTAAAACTTCATCTTAGAAAATAGAAACTGAGTAAGTCTCTGGGTAAAAAGTAGTAGGGAGGGTGTTAATTACCACCTGGGCTCTTTCAAATCTATCCTTATTTTCTGTGTATCTCAGAATGGATGATTTCCATTCTTGGAGGAAGAATTTCTAACAGTAACATCTGGTGCTGTTGTCAATCACCCAGGTTTCTGGTAGCATACTCCCTCACCAAATGTATGTGCTATTCACCCCTCATCATGATTAAGCACAAGTAACACAGTGAAGAAAGGCAATAAGAGTATGGCTAAGGGAGTGATTCAAACTGCCCAAGTCCAAAACCAGCCTCTATAACTTCCTAGAAGTTTGGCCTTCAGCAAATTACTGAACTTCCTCTCTATCTCTTGTTTTCTCCTCTCTGTAAAATAGGGATACCAGTAGCATGCACCATAGGGGATTGTGAGAAGACTTAAAAGATACAAAGCCTAATGCATGTGAATTATTGAGTACCAGGTCTGGAACATAGTAAGCTCTCTTTGAATGCCGATTATTTGGCAGGGTTGGTTTTTTTGTTTTTGCTTCTTTTGTTTTGTTTTAACGTGGGGCCCATGACACCTGGAAGTAGAGTTCCACTGATGGGTTTTGGGGGGGTCCCTTAAATACCCTGAAAATATGTACCTACATTTATGCTACATGTGTATTCTTTCTGGAGGAGAAAGTTCAGTTTTCAAGAACTTCTTAAAAGACGATTGCAACCCCAACATGGTAAAGAATCACTCCCAGAAGACATCAGTTTCAAAGACCTCATCAAGTCTGTTTGAGTGCTGGGGCCAATACAATGAAGATACAAACTGCTGAGCTATTACTGGTTCTTGAAAAGTAAAGGCTCCTGCAGGCCACTCTGTCCAATCCCTTTCCATTCTTCTCCCTGGCCCAGCCTAATACAAATGAAAAGAACACAGACTATAGCACTCTGAAAGTCATCATATCACTAGGAGCTAGAGTGCTGAAGGAAGGCTTCCCATACAAGGTGGGAGTTGAGTTGGAAATGGAAGAAAAGCCTAGAGTCAATGTGAACTGGACTAGAATACTGTGTGACATAGATAACCTTTGGTAGTAGAGGATAGAATTTTAAGTTAAAACACAGATGCCCTTTATAAAAGTATAATAGTTATATATATACTTAAATATATACATAACTATTTAAAATATAGGTTTGATATTGAATATAATATGATCATGTAGATTTTAATGCTTAGTATATGGCTCTGGTAGGTACTTATGTTTCTTTTAGGTGAGTCAAATACACACACACACACACACACACACATATATATAAGAACATAGCTGCAATTCAGATATGGCAACATTAGGACAGTTGAACACGTGTAGCTGAAGTTTTAGAAACAGGAGCATAAGTGTTTGGGCATTCCTGGAAGGGGAATTTTGTCACCAAGTCATGGAGGCAAGAACACATCTGGAATATTCTAGAGATAGTAGAGTAAATCCTTTTCCTAGAATGGATGAATGGTCATTCTGTACGGCCGGGTGAAGTCTCTTGGAGACGCCAGTGCTAAGAGGAAAATGGTTAATCAGTGTTCCTTAGCGATAGTGCCGCACATGTAAATTTACATAGAAGACTGATATAGTCATTCCTTCAATTCTTCAATTACTTAACATAAGTATGTTCTTTAGTTCTGTGAGTCAGTTTCTGTTTTGTAAGTAAGTTCATTTGTATCATTTCTTCTTAGATTCTGCATATAAGTGATATACTGTGTGAAGTAAGTCAGAGAAAGAGAAATATCGTATGATATCGCTTATATGCAGAATCCAACCAGTGTTTTGATCACGTTGTTGCTTGCTGTGAGTGTTTTAAGTTGAAGCCTCTTAACTTAACTTGAAGGCAAGATTACATGCACTATGAATGATGTTTTGGTAGAAGCTGTGAATCTGAGTAAAATGATACCAGAATTATCCCCTCCAAAGTTACACACACGGATATTTTTGGATTTTTTTTAAATTATGACATCAAAGACCCTTTCAAATGTCAGAATTAATAAGTTCCTTGTTCATTATGTGCATGAGGCAGAAAAATATCTGAATGCTACTCTGATTCTGCAACCTTTCCAACTGACTGTACAGGCAGAGAATTGGCTTCACTAATAAACAACAATGTCATAAGAAAAAACCTAGAACTTTCATACCTATTATCCTTACAAACTGGGAAGACATCTGCCTTTCCCTTCCTCCTTCAAAACACAGACAGATGGAGGTCAGAATTACCAGCATCCTAGGAATGTATGTTCTGAATTCTCCTGTCCCAAGTATGTTGACAACTGGAACCAAGAACCTTTAGAAAGTTTAGCCCAGTAATCTTGTTCTAGAAATCTGTCCTAAGGAAATAATCAGAGTTGTTATGAGGTTTCTTAGCAAGTATAGTTCTTTTATTGCTACATGTAAAAGTCAAAACTTGGAAGCTAATCAGTCTTTTAAATAGAGAAATGGATACATAAAATATGGTATTCATAGAATGGAATGGTATTCAGTTATTAAAAGTCACAGATTCAAGTATTTTATAGTGTTTTATTCTATTAAAAAAAGCAATGGTCAAAACTAGACAGTCAAATTTTGTAATAGTATGGACTAGGTCTGATCTGTTTATCACCAAATTTGTAGTATTTAGAAAAATGCCTGAAACAAAGCATATTCTCCCTCCTTCCCTTCTTCCCTCCCTCACTCCCTCTCTTCCTTCCTGCCTTCCTTTCTTTTTTCCTTCTCTCCCTTCAGCTGGCCTTCCTTCCTTCCTTTGTTCCTACCTTTCTTCCATAATAATTATATACTACTGAGTAAATTAATGAATACATGAATACTATGTATGCATTTATTGATAAAGAAACAAAAGACTGGAATAGACTCTAGCAAAGTATTAATAACAGTGTGGGATCTCAAGTGATTTTATATTTTCATTTTGAGTATTTCTTCATTTTTCTCCATTTTCAATGACTGTATTACCTCAATTATAAACAAATTTTGAATATTAAAGAAAATTTAAGTTATTCTTCAACTCTTCTATGGAGTTTGGAAAATTGCTGCCATCTTGAATTTTGTTCATAAAAGGGTTATTGTGGGAAATGAGGGCTTTTAGGATTTTTTTGACCTTTGGAGGTGACTGTAAACAGAGGCCCAAGCCTCACTCTGATGCTGTCCTCAAGAAGGTCACATGCTCATGGGCAATTTGAAAAGAGTCCATCTGCAACTTGCAGAAGTCATCTTGAAGGAATTCTCAGCTTCATGGAATAATAAAGGGCCCAAGATTTCTTTTTTTAAACTAAATTATCATCCAATTTTTCTTTCTCCATCCTTGCCTTTGTGTTTTAAGCTTTTTCAAAACTGAGTAAAGTTTTAGATTAGATATTTTACTATTAATAGTTCAGATTTTGAACAAAATGTTGATTTATATTTAGACACAACCAGTTTCAAAATATCAACACCATTCCAAAAATGTTATGTCTTTTTTAGTGATTTTTACTCATATTTGTCTTTTTTTCCCCCAAAATGAAGGCTGTGTTTTGTTTTGCTTCTCTTAATCTCCATGATAATCACCATGATAAGAGAGCATAAAACAGGAGCTGAATCCTTCTCAGTTACAAGCCCTGTATCAAACACTAACAGTGCACAGCAAATTAGATATGCTCTGCCTCTATCTTGATTTGTGTTTTCCATAGAAACTATCTACCTAAATGCATTATTGATTTAAATTCTACGGTAACAGTGTGGCAACATGAAAAAGAGTAGAGTGGGAAGAAAAAATGATAATAAAGTCCTAATCTGCAGCAAAACTTCATGGTGGTTACCAGCCAAGGGAAATACTGTATCTGAAGCCCAGAATTACTAGCTGAGAAATTCCAAGTTGGCTATGTAGCTGAAAAGATGAATCTTCACCAAGAAAAGAATAGGAGCTGTAACCCAGGGAACAGTGTATGTGTTTGTGTGGTTGGGGAGAATAATGCTGAAGACTTTGGAAATAATATAAGTAGGCACAAGTTCTTGTACTCCTGACATCTAGGAAGTAAGAAAATTTCTAGTGAGCACTGGGCAGCAAGTCTGGCAAGGGATTAATGGAGCTCAGTCTTTTCTCAAAGGCATATTGCAAGTTGGCCTCAAACCATTTCTTTTTCACTAGTTTTAGGCTTGAACACACTTCTCCTGAAACAAACATCATCCGTCTCACCATGAATTCACTAATACTGAACCCACTTATTGCCTGTCTGGGACTTTCTCCTTCATAGATCTCTCACATAAAATCCTATCTCCTCTGAGAACACCATTTTGAGAGCCTCTGTCTTCTGATTTTCTCTAACATTTATTAACAGCACCCCATATTTGACACTTATCTGTACTCAGTTCTTTGTTAGTTACTTTTGTTTGGTCAAATAGATTCCTCTTCCCTACCAGATTTGGCATTTATGTAAATTCTTAATCATTAAAAATAGTCCAATGTATTTTATTATTTTTTTGTATATCTGACCCCTGCTATGCTTGATATATTTAAGAGAAATGAGTAGGTCTGATTCATTCCTCTATTCCCAGCATTTGGCAAAGGGCTTTGCCCAGTAGTTACAGAACTTAACCTCTATTGTATAAATATTTCTTTCCATCTTATGATAGGAATATCTATCTGTGGGTATGTATATTGTATGAACATTCTACTCCTTGGGTGTGTCTGTTACTACCACTAGAATCACCTTCTCAATGTCCATGCCACATAAAGTTGTAAGCTCTTTAGGGTACTGAGATAACATAGAAAAAAGAATATACATGACCACAAGAATTTTAGGGAACATTGCTGACATCATGGCATTCAATGGCATTGTGACAACTAACAATGGAATATATTAAGACCAGCATTAGGAGTTAATTATTACTAAATCTTATAGCCCCCAATTGTGATATTTTCACAATGTCCTCTCAGTCCAGCCATTTCCTATTATAATCACCAATATCCACATTAAACAGTGAAGGGACATTATCAGGAGAAACAAGGTGAGCAAGCCTGCCAAGGATTTTCTTCCAATATGGAGATTTTTCTCTTTGAGTTTTTATTCAAGAATCTTCTATTCTTCTGAGACTCTTGGCAAATTGTCACATAGAACCCATGCCTTGAGCACTGGAGAGTTTCTAGATGAACTCTAGCTCTCCTGGCATATCGACACCTAGGCTTTCTCATATATTAATGTCTTGGGAGAACACAAAAATTACAACTCCCAATTACAATAGTAGAAAAGGTGACAGCAAACTTTCTAAGACAAATATAGAAAGTGGACTATCAGTCTGTGACCCTGTTTAACTGAGAGACTGTTAGAGAACAAAGATGCCAACCAAGGCAGGTGTGATTTCTGACTCTTCCGTATACGCCTAAGCAACATCTAACATACACCTAAGTAACATCTACTGTTACTTGCTACCATTTTGGAATAATAGGACAGCAAAAGTTTTAAAATTCAATATTGCAAGTCTCTTTAGACAACATGATGGCCAATGTGTAGTCTGAGTGAATTATTCACTTTTCAACTAGTTATTTTGACAAAATGAGCAAGTGTCCAGAAAGGGTTGAATCTGGAGTTAAGGGAGAGAAACTATGAGTTCAAGGTAACTTAACCACACTGAACTCAATATCCTCACCCATCAAATGGAAATGATCCTACTTATACCACATTACTCAAGAGTTGTTCTGGAAATCAGATCAGAGAATGGGCATGAGAGTGTTTTAGGGATTTATTATGTACTATTCCCATGAAAGTCAATATTGCTATAATGAAACATCTAATGGACACACCAGCATTTATTTCATCCCTTCTTCACTGTGGAATAGCCATGCACTTTGGAGAGGATTTTTCCATGTCCAGCTTCAGAGCTGCGCTCTAATTGGCACAAGTCAACTTATGCTTGACATTTCCATGGTCACATGGGTTGATTCAAGTGTTAGCATGTAATATAAATTGGCCCCATCAGATTAAATGAAATCCTTTTGTTAGATGGTTAGAAGAACAGTGCTGGCTCACTCTCTGTCTCTCTATCCTTGTCTCTCTCTTTCCCCCTCCCTCCTGCTTTCCTTTTTTCCATTTCTCCATGTTCATAGCACCGTCAGCTGCCATTTTGTGGCTGAAGAGGAGCCAGTCTTAGGAAGAAATAGACACCATCGGAGAAAGAAAGATAAAAAGAAAGAATGGAAACACGGCTCACCCTCTTGAGTCACTTTTCAAAATCTTTATATTCTACCTTTGAATACCATGGTTACTGAAAATGCTTAAGTATATGGCAGTAAGAGTTTTAGTCTACCACTCAAAAAAAAAAAACCTCTCTCAATAAAGAAATGATGGCTTTATTAGAACCCTATAACGTCTTTCATAATACAAGATGTTCTCTTAAATATTTAATTTTGAAAAGAAATTAATACTATTTGAGTAAGTCATTTTAGCCTAAGAATCAATCAGTACTATCTTGGAGTGTTCATAAAGGTTACCTGACAGACAGAATCTGTTAAAAAGAAAAGAAAAACTTAGCATGAATTCAGTAATTATTCTTTGGAGGTATAATTTTATAATTGAAAGTTTGGAAAGAAATCTTAAGAAAGACTTTCTTATCACATTTTGAGGATCCACACAATAAGTTACATTAATATAATGTATAAATATATATACACATATTACATTTTAACATATATGTTATGTATTATACTATATATAATTACTATAAGATGCATTAAGGTGAATATAAGGTGAATAAGAAAAAACAGCCATCAGAACCATACAGTTAAGTACTGGTGGCTTAGCATAACATTTCCATGATAACAGCAGACGCAGATGCCAAAAGTGCTATGTCACAAACATTAAACAGTCTAAACAAAAGTGAAACTCATTTTCTCTAGAAAACTGTTAGAAAACTGAAATTTTGGTTATAATAGGGCAAGAAGATGCACATCCAGAGTTTAAACCAAATACTCCCATGAAAAATGAGTTTGGAGAAAAGCTATCTTCCAAATTAATATATCACTTTCAGAATACACTATTTAAAATACATAAGTAACTACATTAATAAATCATATATCAGAGGTAAACTTTTATAATTTGGACATATAATTGTTTATATAGTCATATTCAGAGAGCCATTTTCAGAGCCCCCTTTGGCTGCCATGCATCTCCAGCTCTGTGAAGACCCTGTAGTAGAACATCATGGAGTAGCACGGTGGTTCGAACCCAACATCTAGAGTTAGAAACACTCAGTTCTCCAGTTATTCTGTGACTCATGTACATTTCTTAATCCCTACAAGCTTCCATTCAGTAAGTAGAGTTAATCACAGTATCTACTTTGTAAATATGTATGAAAATTAAATGACATAGTACAAGATAAATGTTTAGCATAGCCTGGTACATCTTAGATTCTAACTATTTTCTAAATAATTGAATGAATGAACAGAAAGAGGAGGAGGAACATCATTCAAGTGCTTACAAATTATTTCCTTTGCACTCATGGTCTTTGAGAGAAAGATCGTCTTCATTTAAGGTCTACAGATTACTCCTCCTACAGGTGTCCATATTTCTTTCTTGTCAGGTTCATCCCCTCTTAATTGTAAAATTTTACCTTCTGGCCTAGACGACTAATGGGAGCACCAGAATCCTGCTTCTGAACATTTTCATTTGACAGGCATTTTCTAACCATAAAATTGTCATAGCATATGTTAATGATATTTCAGAGGGATACTTAGATAATGACTGTAAAGTCTCTTGAGATCTTTGGATAAAACTGTCTCTTTAACCATAAGCTGTTTTAATGGAAATATTCTTTTAGCAGATGGGTCCTTTTGAAGAATTTTTCCCTTTGTGATATGAGTATTTAAAAAAAAATAAATTTCAAGTAGAAAACGTACAACTTATTTTATAAAACTCAAATCAGTTTCTTTCAGAATCCATTATTCCACCTTGATAACAATCATCCGAATTTTAAAATATATGTAGAGTCTTAAACCCAATGCTGAAAAGCACAAAAATTCCTAAGACACAAGCAACTTAGCTTATATTTGGTGTTTGGTGCTCATGTCTATTAAATCATTAAAATCACATCATTTTGTAACTAAGCTATTAAAAGGAACAGATAATAAAATGGTAGTTAACATTTATTGGGTGCTTATGATATGCTAAGGACTGTTGAAAAACACTGAGTATTACCTCAGTTAAATATTCAAACAACCCCATTAGGTAAAATTTTTATTCCCATTTTATGAGTGTAAAAACTAAATTTTAGAGAGGGATTAAGTAACAGGCCTAATATCACATAGTGGCACCAGGAATTAAAATTAGCCTGTATAATATCAGAGCCCACACTTGTAGCCACTACACTGTACTGGCTCCACTATATTTAGTAGAGTATATTGAATTTGTAGTATAATAGTATTTTATGCCAAAAGTAAATAATATTGGTCTGCGGACATACTCTGAAGACCTCTGCATCTAATTCTGTCTTCCAGTCTTTGTTCAAAGTGTCTTTCTTCCTTTATCCCCCTTTCTCCTTCTGTCCATTAATATATAGCATCTATGTGCCAGGCTCAGTGCCAAGTGCTGGGTTATAGAGATTGTTAACACATTACCCCTTCCCTCTGATGAATACATGCTCTTTGGGGAAAGAAACCAGTAAACAAACTATGATATAAGCTGTGTAAACTGTTATGTAAAAGAAAAGTACAGGCGTCTCTCCAGAGCTGTAGTTCTCAAAATATGGTCCTGAACTAGCAACATCAGCATCACCTGGGAACATGTTAAAAGTGCACATTCTTAAGCCCCACTCCAGACCTACTATTGGATCAGAAACTCTGGGGGTGGGATCCAGCCATCTCTGTTTCTACAAACCCTCCAGGTGATTCTAATGCACTGAGGTTTGAGAATCACGGGTCTAGAGCAAAGGTATCACGGTAGGATTTCTAGAAAGCCCAATGCCTGAGTTGAGTTTTGAAGGATAGAAAGAAACTCGTTGGACAAAGACCAGTGTTCCAAGGAAGAGAAGCCACATTGCCAGCTCCAGGGATGTGAGGGAGCATAACCATGCAGGGAATTGCAAGCCATTCCATATGACCAAAGCTTAGTAATCCTGATGTGCAGCGGGAGGGATATGGGGACAGATGCAGCTGGTTAAATGCAATGGATCAGATCACGAAAATTCTTGTAAGTCATGTTGATGAGATTCAATTTTACTTTGAGAGGATTGGAATCAGAGCAATGATTTGCAGTGGGCAAGACTGGGCACAGGAAGATCAAGTAAGATTATAGCATAACCATAAGTGAGGAACAGAGAGATTCTAAAAATTAAAAAAAAAAAAACAGCAGTGGAGGAAGAGATAACAGGGTATATTTTAGAGGTATTTTGATAAAGTTATGTTACTCACTGGAGGTGGGGAGCTACCCAAAAGAGATGGAGGATCCAGGATAAACCCTGGGTCCTAATTTGGGCATCACTTCATATATCATTCTGCACACATCTTGCATTCTGTCCCAGGGCTTCCTCGTTGACTCTGAGGTGTGAGAAGCCATAGAACCTCTTGCCACCAACCCATGCATAACATAGAAGTGAAGAGGTATTAATGCTCCTTGGGGGCAAATCTATAAACAATGGGAGAAAAAGCCAGTGGATAAAGTATTCCCATTCTCTGAGACTAGTTTAAACAACTTCTTGGGTGGCCAACTTGATAACACATCTTTGTATTGCCTCTTTCTCATTCTCTGCTTAATTACCGCACCTCACTCCTGTATCATGGATTGCACTCCCTAGCAAAGTAGTAGCAATAATTCTTTGCCTCAGTCTCTGCCTTCTGGGGAACTCTGGGTAATTTGCCACTGTTATACTAAGCACTTTGTGATCATTCTACTGTATACAAAGTATTGTGCTAGATGCTAGGGATCAAATAGTGAACCAAACATTGCCACTGTTATCACAGGCTGAGAATCTATGTCATATACAGACAAGCAAACTGACAATTAAATATAGTATTGTAAGTACTCTGATGGGGAGATGTGAGTGCTATGGAAACACAGGAGAAGCTTCCTTAAAAAAAAACACTTGAAAGACAAGTTGAGTTGACATTAGAGAAGCATTCAAATGAAGACATCTAATAGGCTAATAAGATTTGGGCTAGAGAATTGATTTGGGATTCATTAGTTTATAGTCAGTCTTTGAAGTCATCAGAATGGATGAGACGGGAAGAAATTATAGGAGATAGTCCTGTTTGGGGAAGGAGGGCATTTACGAGTAAGTTCAGTAAGCCACCATGGAGCCTAAGAAGTAGCGGCTAGAGTAGCAGTTATTGGCCCCATCACTAACTAGCTCCACGATAGCGTGAAAGATACCTCATTTCTCTAACCCACTGAGGCTTAGCTTCCCTATCTCTCGTAGGAGTGTTTTTGTTTAGGTAATTTTCAAATTCCCTCTCCTCCAATGGCATTTTTTCATCCATTAGGTATTATATTAAGTCTGCAGGTAGATGGAATGTAGGAGATTGGGCAAAAATGAAAGTTTATATTCTTAATTCATATCCTATGAAATACTTCCTTGAATAAATCTCTGTTTTCTTCATGCAAAACAAGAAAAAATATACTGGCTTTCAGTCTGAGTTCCAGATAAAAGGCATATATAGTTCTGCAGAATATAAGCCGATTACCTAAATGCATTCAGGCATGACCAGATGGCTTATGCAATAGTTGAGGAAAGCGAAAGATCCTAACTTTCTGATCCCCAGACGTTTTGCAGTACACATGCTCTTCTCTGTCAGGAAAAGTCTTGCATAATGGTGCAGGGAGCTGGTTTTTCAGCTCTCCTGAGCCTCCCTCGGAGTGCCTGGCTAAGTATCTGCTGATTCACAGCAGATCATTTCCCTGAACACTATTTTCTTCACACTGAGCCCCAGTCAGGAGTGCCCGAGATCAGAAGGCAGACTGCATCTGTGCTCTGTTCCAGCAGTGCCAACCAGACTCCTGTCCTGCAAGTTTCAGCATGGTGGGAGATAAAGGGGCAGCAAAGCACTGGACTAGGGCCAAACACCTCACTGGAATCCATAAAACAAAGCAATACAAAGCAGTGGCTTGGACCAGTTCTTCCCAGACATATGAATTGCCTGGAGAACTTGTTGACATGAAGATTTTGATTCAGTAGGTCTGTGGTGCAGTGGTGTGGGGGGCTGGCTTCAACCTCCTTGACAGAGCCAATCAAGGCTCTTGACCTCTCTTCCTGACTCTGTAGTCAGTGACTTCACTTTGGGAGCTTTTAATATGCCATGGCAGGTTTATTAATAGCATGGAAATCAATAAACAATACAAAGGAGCCCCCTCCACACACACACGACCCAAAAAAGCCGATTGTAAAACATTTACCAGCACATCACTGGGGATGAAGTCTGAGATTATGCATTTCTAAAAAGCTCCCTGGTGATGTGAATGTTGCTGGTTCCTAAACCAGCTTTGAGTAGGAAGCATTTATAGCACAGGCTCTGAAGTCACCAGGTCTAGGAATAAATTCTGACTCTATCTCTTAAGTAAGTGTAACTTGTATAACCTAATAAGTTATGGCATTTTATCTTGCTGTATTTGGTTGCCTAAACTGGTTTGACATTTTCTACTTCTTATCTCTCTGGACTTTAGTTTCTCCATCTGTAAAATGGAGCATGGGGATCAGTTCCTACTTCCTAGTATTGTAATTTTTTTGTTGAGGTAGAGCTAATTTACAATATTATATTAGTTTCATGTGTGCAACAGATTCAAAATTTTCATAGATGATACTCCATTTATAGTTATTATAAAATATTGGCTATATTCCCTGCTATATAGTATATCCTTGTAGCTTATTTGCTTTATACATATTCGTTTGCACCTCTTAATCCAATACCCCTGTCTTGACCCTGCCCCATGCCCTCTACCCACTGATAACCACAAGTTGGTTCTCTATATCTGTGAGTCTGTTTCTATTTTGTTATATTCTCTGGTTTTATTTTTTTGATTCCATGTATAAGTGATATCATATACTATTTGTCTTTCTCTGCCTGACTTACTTCACTTAGCACAATACCCTCCAGGTCCATCCATGTTGCCGCAAATGGCATTATTTCATTCTTTTTTATGGCTAAGTAGTATTTCATTGTGTATATATATACCACCTCTCCTTTATCCATTCATCTTCTGATGGACATTTAGGTTGCTTCCTTGTCTTGGCTATTGTAAATAGTGCTGCCATGAACACTGGGGTGCATGTATCTTTTTAAATTAGTGTTTTGGGGTTTTTCCTGATATATACCCAGGAGTAGAATAATTGGATCATGTGGTAGTTCTATTTTTCGAGGAACCTCCAGACTATTCTCCATAGTGGCTGCTTTAACTTACATCTCCACCAACAGTATATGAGTGTTCTCTTTTCTCCGAATCCTTGCCAAAATGTCTTACTTGTAGATTTTTGATGATGGCCATTCTGAAAGGTGAGAGGTGGTATCTCATTGGGGTTTTGATTTGTATTTCTCTGATGATTAGTAGTGTTGAACTACTTTCCATGTGCCTGTTAGCCATCTGTATGTCTTCTTTGTAAAAATGTCTCTTCTGGTCCTCTGCCCATTTTGCAATTGGGTTGTTTGTTCTTTTTGATATTGAGTTGTATGAGCTGTTTATACATTTTGGGTATTAATCCCTTGTCAGTGACATCATTTGCAAATATTCTCCCATTCAGTAAGTTGTCTTTTCATTTTGTTGATGGTTTGCTTTGCTGTGCAAAACCTTTTAAGTTTAATTAAGTCCCATTTGTTTATTTTTGCATTTCTTTCCTTTGCCTTAGGAGACAGGGCCAAAAAATATTACTAATATTTATGTCGAAGAGTGTTTTGCCCATGATCTCTTCTAGGATTTTTATGGTTTCTGGGCTAACATTTAGGTCTTTAATCCGTTTTCAGTTTATTTTTGTATATGATGTGAGAAAATATTGTAATTTCATTGTTTTACTGGTCCAATTTTCCTAGCACCACTATTGAAGAAATTGTCTTCTCTCGATTGTATATTCTTGCCTCCTGTGTCATAGATTAATTGACAATAAATGTGTGGGCTTATTTCTGAGCTCTCTATTCTGTTCCATTGATCTATGTGTCTGTTTTTGTGGCAGTACCATACTGTTTTGATTACTGTAGCTTTGTAGTATAGTCTGAAGTTAGGGAGTGAGTTACTTCCAGCTCTATTCTTCTTTTTCAAGATTTTTTTGGCTATTTGAGGTCTTTTGTGTTTCCATACAAATTTTAAAATTATTTTTTCTAGTTCTGTGAAAAATGCCATGGGTATTTTGATAGAGATTGTATTGAATCTGTATATTGCCTTGGGTAGTATGGTATTTTAACAATATTAATTCTTCCAACCTATGAACATGCTATATCTTTCTGTCTGCTTGTATCATATTCAATTTCTTCCCTAAGTGTCTTATAGTTTTTCTAGCACAAGTCTTTTACTTCCTTATGTAGGCTTATTCCTAGGTATTTTATTCTTTTTGTTGCAGTGGTAAATGGGATTGTTTTCTTAATTTTTTTTAATGATAGTTTGTTGTTAGTATATAGAAATGCAACAGATTTCTGTATGTTAATTTTGCATCCTGCAACTTCCAAATTCACTGATGGGCTTTAGTAGTTTTTTGGATTTTAGTAGTCTTTAGGATTTTCTATGTATAGTATCATGTCATCTGCAAACAGTGACAGTTTTATTTCTTCCTCTCCAATTTGGATTCCTTTTATTTCTTTTTGTTTTCTGATTTCTGTGGCTAGGAATTCCAGTACTGTTTTCAATAAAAGTGGTAAGAGTGGGCATCTTGTATTGTTCCTGATCTTAGCGGAAATTCTTTCAGTTTTTCACCATTGTGTATATTAGCTGTGGGCTTATCATATATGGCTTTTATTATGTTGAGGTATGTTCCCTCTATGCTCAATTTCTGGAGAGCTTTATCACAAGTGACTGTTGAATTTTGTCAAAAAACTTTTTCTGCATCTATGTAGATGATAATATGGTTTTTATGCTTCAGTTTGTTAATGTGGTATATTACACTGATTGATTTGCTGATATTGTAAAATCCTTGCGTTCTTGGGATAAATCCCACTTGATCATGGTGTATGATCCTGTTGGTGTATTGTTGGATTTAGGTTGCTAATATTTTGTTGAGGATTTTTGCATGTCTGTTCATTAGTAATATTGGCCTGTAACCTTCTTTTTTTGTGCTATCTTCATCTGGTTTTGTTATCAGAGTGATGCTGGCCTTGTAGAATGAGTTCAAAAGCACTCCCTCCTCTGCAAACTTTTGTAATAGTTTGAGAAGTATAGGTGTTAACTCTTCTCAAATTGTTAGGTAGAATTCACCTGTGAAACTATCTGGTTCTGGACTTTTGTTTGTTGGGAGTTTTTTTGTTTGTTTGCTTTTGTTTTTTTAAACTACCAGTTCCATTTCACTACTGGTAATTGGTCTGTTCATATTTTCTATTTCTTCCTGGTATAGTATTGGGAGATTATACATTTCTAGGCATTTTTTCATTTTTTCTAGGTTGTACATTTTATTGTCATATAGTTAGTCATAGTAATCGCCTATGATCCTTTGTATTTCTGTGGTGCTGGTTGTAAATTCTCCTTTTTATTACTGTTTTTATTGTTTTGGGCCCTCTCTTTTTTTGTTTTTTGATCAGTCTGGCTAAAGGTTTATCAATTTATCTTTTCAAAGAACAACTATTAGTTTTATTGATCTTTTCTAATTTTTCTTGTCTCTATTTCACTTATTTCTGCTCTGATGTTTATGAGTTCTTTCCTTCTATTAACTTTGGTTGGTTTTTTTTTTTTCTATTTTTCGAGTTCCTTTAAGTGTCAGATTAGGTTGTTTATTTGAAATTTTATTTCCTGAAGTAAGCTTGTATAGCTGTAAACTTCCCTCTTGGAACTGCTTTTGCTGTGTCCCATAGATTTTGGATCATTGCGTTTTCTTTTTCATTTGTCTGCAGCTATCTTAAAATTTCTTTGATTTCTTCAGTGATCCATTGGTTGTTTACTAACATATTGTTCAGCCTCCAAATGTTTCTGTTTTTTGCAGTTTTTTTTTCTTGGAGTTGCTTTCTAGTCTCAGAGTATTGTGGCTGGAAAAGATTCCTGACATGATTTCAGTTTTCTTAAATTTACTGAGGCTTCCTTTGTTGCCTAGCATATGATCTATCCTGAAGGATGTTCCATATGCACTTATAAAGAATGTGTATTCTGCTGCTTTGTGATGGAATGTTCTATATACCTCTGTTAAGTTCATTTGGTATAATGTGTTGCTTAAGGCTAGTGTTTCCTTATTGATTTTTCTGTCCGGATGATATGTCCTTGATGTAAGTCGGGTGTTAAAATTCCCTAATATTATTGTGTTACTGTCAATTTCTCCCTTTATGTCTGTTAACAACTGCTTTATGTATTTAGGTGCACCTATGTTGGGTGCATATATAATTACAGTTGTTATATCTTCTTCTTGGATTGATCCCTTGATCATTATGTAATATATTTCTTTGTCTCATGTAAAAGTCTCTGTTTTAAAGTCTATTTTATCTGATATGAGTATTGCTACCCCAGATTTCTTTCGATTTCTATTTGCAATGGAATACCTTTTACCATCCCCTCACCTTCAGTTCGTGTGTCTTTAGATCTGTAGTGAGTCTCTTGTAGGCAATATGTAGATGGGTCTTGTTTTTGTATCCATTCAGCCAGTCTATGTCTTTTGATTGAAGCATGCAGCCCATTTACATTTAAAGTAATTATTGATATGTATGTACTTATTCCCATTTTGTTAGTTGTTTTTGTAGTTCTATCTTGTTTCTTCTTTTTGTTCTCTCCCCTTGTGATTTGATGACTATCCTTAGTGTTATATTTGGATACCTTTCTGTTTTTTGCATGTGCATCTATTATAGATTTTTAGTTTGTGGTTACCATGAAATGTGTATGTGTGTATTTATATATATCAAGTTGCTAATCTCTTAATTTCAAACGCATTTTAACAACCATGCATTTTTACTCTCCTCCCCTCATAATTAATGATTTTGGCATGATGTTTTACATCTAATTGTTTTGTGTATCCTTTAACTGCTTATTATGGATTATTTTACTACTTTTATCTTTTAATCTTCCTACTAACTTTGTGCATGGTTGATTTACTATCTACTATATGTTTGCCTTTACCAATGAGATTTTTCCTTTCATAATTCTCATTTTTCTAGTTGTGGCCTCTTTTTTCACTAAGAAAAGTCCCTTTAACATTTCTTCTAAAGCTGGTTAGGTGGTGCTGAACATTTTTAGCATTTGCTTGTCTGTAAAACTTTTGATCTCTCCATCAAATCTGAATGGGGGCATTGCTGGGTAGAGTACTCTTGGTTGTAGTTTTTTCCCTTTCATCACTTTAAATATCTCATGCCACCCCCTTCTGGCCTATAGAATTTCTACTGAAAAGTCAGCTGATAACCTTATGGGAGTTCTCTTGTATGTAAGTTGTTACTTTTCCCTTGCTGCTTTTTATATTCTCCCTTATCTTTAATTTATGCCATTTTAAATTCAGTATGTCTTGGTCTGGTCCTCTTTGGGCTGATCCTATTCAGGTCTCTCTGTGATATCTGGGCTTGGATGTCTGTTTCCTTTCCCAGGTTGTGGAAGTTTTCAGCTATTATGTCTTTTTAAATGTCCTCTGCCTCTTTCTCTGTCTCTTCTCCTTCTGGGACCCCTATAATACAAATGATAGAATACTTGATGTTGTCCCAGATGTCTCTTAAGCTGTGCTCATTTCTTTTTATTCTTTTTGCTTTTTTGGTTCAACTTCAGTAATGCACACTATTCTGCCTTCCAGCTTGATGATCCATTCCTCTGTACCATTTAATCTACTGTTGATTCCTTCTCGTATATTCTTTTTTTTTTTTTTTTTTTTTTGTGGTACGCGGGCCTCTCACTGTTGTGGCCTATTCTGTTGCGGAGCACAGGCTCCGGATGCGCAGGCTCAGCGGCCACGGCTCACAGGCCCAGCTGCTCCGCGGCACGTGGGATCTTCCCGGACCGGGACACGAACCCGTGTCCCCTGCATCGGCAGGTGGACTCTCAACCACTGCGCCACCAGGGAAGCCCTCTAGTATATTCTTCATTTCAGTTATTTTATTCTTCCTCTCTGTTTGGTTGGTTGTTCTTTATATTTTCTAATTCTTTTTTAAAAACTTCTACCTTCTCGTTCTCCTGATCCATTCTTCTCCCAAATTCTTTGATCATCTTATGATCATTATCTTGAATTTGTTCTCAGACTGCCTATCTCCTCTTCACTTAGTTCTTCTTCTGGGGTTTTATATCTTGTTCCTATGTTTAGAACGTGTTCCTCTGTCATCACATTTTGCCCAACTTGCTGTTTTTATTTCTTTGTATTTGGTAGGTTAGTTACGTTTCCTGATATTGGAGAAGTGGCCTTTTATAGGAGATGTCCTGTGCTTCCAAGCAGTATACACCCCTTTGGTTACCAGAGCAATATGCTCTAGTGGTGCCCCCTATGTGGGCTGCATGGGTCCTTCTGTTTTGGCAGGCTGAATACTGTGGGCGTTCTTGTAGGTGGGGCTGTGACCCAGTCTGGTTGGTTGCTGGGACCTGCTGTTGATAGGGCTGAGTCACAAGGCAGCTGGTTGTGGAACCCAGGGATCCCCAGGGCTTGTGCTAGTGCGGTGGGTGGAGTTGAGACCCAGGATATCCCAGGGCTGGTGCCTGCCTACTAGTGGACAGAGCTGGGTCCTGGGGTCTGGCTACAGGGCCCAGGGATACCAGAGCTTGGGTCAGACCATCGGTGGTTGGGGCCAGGGCCCAGTCCATCTCAGGGCTTGTGCTGGCCTGCTGATGGGTGAGCAGGATCTGCAGACTGTGGGGCTATGGTTCCCTGGAGCTGATATCAACCCGCTGGTGGGTATGGGTGTTCTCAATCCTAGAACAGGCTTGCTAGCGGGTGGATCTGGATCCCAGAGTCTCTGGCTGCAAAGCTTTGGGGATCGCAGATCTAGTGCCTGCACTGATGTGTGGGGCCTGGTCCTGGGCTCTCTGGTGGACAGGGTCGTGTCCAGGGGTGACTATGTGCTCAGGGGTTCTTAAGACAGCCTTGTCAGCTAGTCAGTGGGACTGTGTCCCACCAGCTAATTATTTGGCCTTAGACATCCCTGTACTGGTGTCTATGGGCTGTTGGGTATGGGCAGGGCTGAGTCTTGAGGCTAAAAAGCCAGAGGGGAGGATTCTAAAATTGCACTTGCCAGTACCAGTGTCCACATGGTAGAACATGCTCCCAAAAATGGCTGCTGCCAGTTTCTATGTCCCCCTGGTGAGATCCAGTTGTCTCCTGCCTTTCCCAGAAACTTCAAAATCAGCAGGTAGGTGTGACCTAGACTCCTTTCAAATTACTGCTTCTGTCCTGGGTTCTGGAGCATGTGAGATTTTGTTTGTGCCCTTTAACAGTAGAGTCTCCATTGCCTTCCCACTGGCCTTCAAAGCCAAACATTCTAGAGGTTTGTCTTCCCAGTGCAGAACCCCCTAGGCTGGGCAGCCTGATGTGGGGTTCAGACCTCTCACTCTGTAGGGAGAAACTCTGCAATTACAATTATTCTCCCATTTGTGGATTGCCCACCTGGGGGTATGGCTCTTGACTATAACATAACTTGTCCCTCCTACCTGTTTCATTGTGGTTCCTTCTTTATATCTTTGGTTGTAGAAGATCTCTTCTGGCAGGTTCCTGCCTTTTTCAATAGGTGTTCTGTAAATTGTTGTAATATTGGTGTGCCTGTGAGAGGAGGTGAGCTCTGGGTCTTTCTACTCCACCATCTCAGGTGATCTCTGCAAGCGGCAAACTAAATAACGTGCTTTGAGCATAGTGCCTGGCGCAGAAGAAGCATTCATAACTATCAGTGCTTGTTATTTTTTTATAAAATTATGATGCCAGTGATAGACAACCAAATATGATAAGCAAACACTTTTTTAGAATGGGTAAATAAATATCGTGAGATATCACTATGTACATGTTAAACATTTTTGTTTCTCATTTAATTCCTTTTTTTTAACCTAACTCTACAATGTTAAGATACCGAGATGTTTGGAGGTGAGGTGAGGATCAGGGCTGGGAGAGAGAAGGAAGAAAACTCATTTTGTACCATGTGTATCATGGAAAATACAAAAGTTGTCTTTTCGGAAATAGCATTCTCTTTCTGTTCTTTCATGTAGATAAAAGTGCTTCTCCTTGACACGGAGACAACATTAGGCATTTTATATTTCTGAATCCCACCACATGCCTTTCATCCCCAAGCTCATTAATAACTTATGTTCAGGGTAGGGAAGGCTTCTCTTAACTTCCTATGGAGCGAAGTTTATAGTCACACAACCAACTTTCCCAGAAATCACTTGCATCTTTCTCGTGCAACTGGGTGATTAATACCCCCTTCAGAAGATAAATGAGTGTTTGTATTACCTGCTGATTCTAAGTTACCATAACAAGTCCACCCCCTAAAGACTCCAAGAGGACAGGGCTAGAACATGAATCATGACATTTGGGAAAGGAAACGTCTTTTCATTTCCCATACAAGATGTGATAAAACTGGCAACACACACATTTCATGATGTTTGTTTTAAGTAGAAAGAAAAAAAGATGATAGATGTAGAAATTCCAAGGATTAAAAACTATTGTATAGGGCTTCCCTGGTGGCTCAGTGGTTGAGAGTCTGCCTGCTGATGCAGGGGACACGGGTTCATGCCCCGGTCTGGGAAGATCTCACATGCCGTGGAGCAGCTGGGCCCGTGAGCCATGGCCGCTGAGCCTGCGCGTCCGAAGCCTGTGCTCCGCAGTGGGAGAGGCCACAACAGTGAGAGGCCCGCATACCGAAAAAAAAAAAAGAAACTATTGTATAAAGTCTTATTTTCACCTAACTCTTTTGAGGTGGGTGATTAATAACCAAAAAATTGCATCCATGTGTGATGTTCATTAAAGTAAATTATGCTAACACATAGATGATTTTGACTTAGCAAGATATTTTATTGTCATTTTAATGACAGTAATTTTCAACATTATTTTTGTTTGTTTTTCAGCACCAGCACACTAAAAAAATGAGACACAGTGACATCAGTAACAAACGTTCTTTCTTACAACATTAATTCTCAGAGATATTTGGAGTGTATACATCAGGGGTGTGAAAGGGAGGCTGATCACAACTTCTATCATTTCCTCTCTATCCTATTTCTGATTGATTGGAAGTCAATTTTGTTAGGAAAGAAGCACATATATTCCAAAATATCAAAGTGTATATTCTTCTACACTTTAAGTCATACTATTTTTAGCAAGAAAAATAGATGCAAAATGAAGGGCTTCTTAACCATAAAGGCCATAAAACCCAAACAAAGATGTTGGGCCATATGCATTTTTCAATGCTCAAGATTCAAAATTTTCATAAGGTTCTCACAAAGTCTATGAACCAAGAAAATTTTTACAGTGGTAAGAACATGGGAGTTCAGAGACCTAAAGACTCCATCCAAATTCAGGTCTGCCAGTTACCACAGCTGTGAACTTTCATCTATTAATTATTCTCTCTGAGATTCCCTTTTGTTTTTCATCTCTGAAATTGAATATCAACCTTGCAAAATTGTTGTAAAAGTGGAAAAACCCAGTAGAAAATGTCTAGCACAGTTCCTGGATTTATAAGATCTTGAGTGCATGTCAGCTCCCTGAGAGAAGAAGCTCAAATATTTTACTTGAAAGACAGAAGTGGTATGGCAGTGTTCCCTCATCAAGGCAACTAAATGTGCAATATTCAGAAATTGTTCTCTTATTGCTGGTCTCCATAGGTCACCCAGCCTCCACCATGGTTCTCTCATTTTGATTGCACTAGCAATCCTGTCATATTATCTAGCTGCCTTCTCATTTGACATGTTTTCTGTGTGACAGTCTTATGCTCCCCAAAATTTGAAATCCAGATGAAAATGGCCCGAATGCTTAGTCATTAGAACCATTCTGCTGAGTTGAAGTCCCTCTGGCTTTATTTCTTTCTGAGCAGTGTTTTTTCCAAACTGTTACACACTCTCATTCTGCTCCCCATAGGGATTAGTGTTGAATTCAGTTAACTTTGGCTTTGTTCACACAAACAGGAAATTTTGGGATTGAGGAGGATGCTGGGAACTAGTGCAGGGACTAGGGGAGATGCCAAGACAGAAAGCTGAGGGTTGAAGTAGCCTTAAACCACAGCTAGCCTGTGGCCCTGTAAATTATGGCTGCCAACCCACTGAGCAAATTGGAAATCCCAAACAGATCAGGCAGGAATGTGAAATGTGGCCAGAGAGAGAACTATAGCCACAGTACAAACGGAAGTGCTGCTCAACAATTGTTCATGGTACAGTGATGCTAATTTCACAATAAAGTTGCCAGGCTAAATGATAGCCATGTACAGATGAGCATAGATCACCAGACCTAGGAAAGAAAGGAAAACCCAAACAGACTGGCTGCTAAATGGAATATTTCTGAACCATGTAGACAGGGAAACTAAGATTTTAGAGTCCAATTGTCCAGCTATAGCTTCCTAGATCTCCCTTCCTCTTAGGGAGTTTATATACTGTCAGAACTCTTTAAACTGCAAGATATCTCCGATGTCCCTCACTCTAGAGAGAAACATAAGGTACTTATGATTTTCACCATGCTCTGCCCACTTTAGTACATATTAAAGCAGCTTATGGGGTGATTATGCCCTTGTCCCTTACTATATTTTATTTAGAATAAATATTTTAAAAACTATATCAATATACCTACTTTAGTAAGAGTTTTTATGATGAATGGATGTTGAATTTTATCACATGCTTTTTCTACATCTATTGAGATGATGATGTGGATTTTGTCTTTTCTTTTGTGGATGTGGTGTATCACATTGATTGATTTGCATATGCTGAACCATCCTTGTGAACTTGGGATGAATCCAGCATGGTCACGGTCTATGATCTTTTTTATGTGTTGTTGGATTCAGTTTGCTAATATTTTGTTGAGAATTTTTGCATCTATATTCACCAAAGATATTGGCCTGTAATTTTCTTTTTTGGTGGTATATTTGTCTGTCTGATTGTGGTATCAGGGTGATGGTGGATTCATAGAATGTTTTTGAGAGTGTTCCCTCATCTTCAATCTTTTGCAAGACTTTGAGAAGGATAAGTATAAGTTCTTCTTTGTATGCTTGGTAGAATTCACCTGTGAAGCCATCCAATCCTGGACTTTTGTTTGTAAGGAGTTTTTTAAATAACAGATTCTATTTCACTTCTAGTGACTGGTCTTTTCAAATTATTTATTTCTTTTTGATTCATGATAAAAACTCTTACCAAAGTGGGTATAGAGGGAACATATCTCACAATAATAAAAGCTATTTATGACAAACCCACAGCCAGTATTATACTCAACAGTGAAAAGTTGAAAGCTTTCCCACTAAAATCTGGACCAAGACAAGGATGCCCACTCTCACCACCTCTATTCAACATAACATTGGAAGTCCTAGCCACAGCAATCAGACAAGAAAAAGAAATAAAATGTATCCAAATTGGAAGGGAAGAGGTAAAATTGTCATTATATGCAGATGACATGACACTATATATAGAAAACCCTAAAGACTCCAAACAAAAACTGCTAGAACTGATAAATGAATTCAGCAAGGTAGCAGGATACAAGATTAACAACACACAAGAATTGGTTGCATTTCTTTACACTAACAATGAAATACCAGAAAGGAAATGTAAAAAAAAAAAAAAACAATACCTTTCAAAATCACAGACCCCAAAAAATAAAATACGTAGGAATAAACCTGACCAAGGAGTTGAAAGACTTACACGCTGAGAACAACAAAACATTATTGAAGGAAACTGAAGATGATTCAAAGAAGTGGAAAGATATCCCATACTCTTGGATTGGAAGAATTAGTATTGTTAAAATAACAATACTACCCAAAGCAATCTGCAAATTTAATGCAATCCCTATCAAATTACCCATGACATTTTTCACAGAACTAGAAAAAATAATCCTAAAATGTATATGGAACCACAGAAGACCCAGAATTGCCAAAGCAATCCTGAGGAAAAAAGAACAAAGCAGGAGGCATAACCCTCTCAGACTTCAGAAAATCCTACAAAGTTACAGTAATCAAAACGGCATGGTATTGACACAAAAACACATGGATCAAAGGAATGGACTAGAGAGCCCAGAAATAAACCCACACGCCTATGGTGAATTAATTTTCAGCAAAGGAGGCAAGAATATACAATGGGAAAAAGATGGTCTCTTCAGCAAGCAGTGTTGGGAAAGTTGGACAGATGCGTGTAAATCAATAAAGTTAGAACACACTCTCACACCACACACAAAAATAAACTCCAGATGGCTTAAAGACTTAAACATTAAGACATGACACTATAAAACTCCAAGAAGAGAACATAGGCAAAACATTCTCTGATATAAATCAAAACATTCTCTGATATAAATCATACTAATGTTTTCTGAGGTCAGTCTCCCAAGGCAATAGAAATAAAAGCACAAATAAACAAATGGGACTTAATCAAACTTACAACCTTTTGCACAGCAAAGGAAACCATAAACAGAATGAAAAGACAACCCTCAGGATGAGAGAAAATGTTTGCAGATGATGTGAGGTGCCGCCCTACACTGGTCAGAATGTCCATCATTAAAAAGTCTACAAATAAATGCTGGAGAGGATGTGGAGAAAAGGGAACCCTCCTACACTGTTGGTGGGAATGTCAGTCAGTACAGCCACTATGGAAAACAGTATGGAGGTTCCTTAAAAAACTAAAAATAGAGCTACCATATGATCCAGCAATCCCACTCCTGCGCATATATCCAGACAAAACTATAATTCAAAAAGATACATGCACCCCTATGTTCATAGCAGCACTATACACAATAGCCAGGACATGGAAACAACCTAAATGTCTATCAACAGATAAATAAAGAAAACGTGGTACATATGTGCAATGCAATAGTACTCAGCCATAAAAAAGAATGAAATAATGCCATTTGCAGCAACATGAATGGACTTAGAGATTATCATACTGAGTGCAGTAAGTCAGAAAGAGAAAGACAAATACCATATAATATCACTTATATGTGAAATCTAAAACATGATACAGATGAATTTATCTATGAAACAGAAACAGACTCACAGACACAGAGAACAGACTTGTGGTTGCCAAGTGGAAGGATGGAGTGGGAGTTTGGGGTCAGCAGATGCAAACTATTAGCTATAGAATGGATAAACAATAAGGTCCTACTGTATAGCACAGGAAACTATATTCGATATCCTGTGATAAACCATAATGGAAAAGAAAATGAAAAAGTATTTATGTATGTATAGCAGAATCACTTTGCTGTACAGCAGAAATTAATAACATTGTAAGTCAACTATGCTTCAATAAAAAATTATATTTATATAAGTATATAATCACAATAAAAGTCAAAAAGATACATTAATTATGACTTAAACATGATTTTACCTTATTTTCTAATCTTCACTGTGGCTCTACAATGAGCATGGATTATTTTGATAATCAGAAAAACAGACATGAAATTATATATACAAATATGTGTATATTTCATTATATCTATCTAGGTTTCAAAATGTAAACAGCCAAGTGACCAGAAAGAAAAATACAAAATATTAATACTAGCTATTTCTGGGTTGTAAGGCAGTGCTGATTTATTTTTCCCTTTTATACTTCCCAAAATGTTTACTTTTATAATGATTTTAAAAAGTAATCTTTATGGTACTTTTACAATGATTTTTAAAAGTAATCTTTATGGTGTTAATTGATACTGGAAAATGCCTTCTTAAGGCATTGCAACTCACTGTGTTTGGTTACCTGGGCTGGTCTGACACTTTCCACCAACTTTCAAGTTGAATAGTTATGTAAAAGAACATCTTTCAGAGTGTATTCCTCAGAACACTAGTTCTTGGGATGTTAGTAGTTGTTTACAAAAGAAAAAGTATCATGTACAAGTAAATTAGGAAAGGCTAGGTTACCAAAGTTAAACACATTAGAACTTTAAAAAAAAACCTTTAATATACTAGTGTGCCCTTTGCATTCACATGCCAACAACAGAGTAAGCTTTACTTTTGAAACTTACTCGATTATGAAACTTTTTTCTTTGAATAACAGGTGGGATTATTCTTTAAAGGAATGCAATTTGGAGAAGATTGATATCCAAGCTTAAGCAAATCTAGATATCAATATATGAAAATTATATATGTCTGTATATGTTACATATGTACTTATAATTTTTAAACTGATTAGTTCATGTATTAAAAGATTCATTACACATGTCCTTTAAAGTGCCCCTTCCCTTAGTGTAGTCTAATAGCATCCAGTTTGTAAAATGTCCGATTTCTCTTCTACATGATATTGCTTCCAGAGTACTGTGAACATACCTCTGTTATAGCATTCACATCAATGCATTGTATTCATTGGAATATCACAGAATTTTTAACCATTATGATCTTCTTGAGGTCAGAGATGTTTTCTTAGTCAGCACCGTTGACACATTACAGGTGCTCAAATACTGAATAGATTAATTAGATATTATATAACTCAAGGTACATGAGATTTCTCAGGAATAAGAGAGGAAAGACTGGAGTAGTGCCTGCAAGCTTTAGAAAGAATACATCTTTTAAAAAAGTAAGAGGAATAAAAGAGTGCTTTGGATGTACAAAAGAACTCATACTTGAACCACATTAGCTTGATAAAAGTCCTGGAGGAAAATGAAACTGACAGGGCAGGTCCTCCAAATTAGGTGTAAAACTTCTCTTGAACCCAGCTTGTAATAAAATGTAATGAAAATAGTCAAAGCAGAGCAGACAGTAGTATCTTCAAGAGACGTGTAATTTAAGATGTGGTGAAATAATTCATTAAGATGAGAAGAGCTGAAGGCATAGGAGTAAAAGGGACTTAAGTTTAAAGACTGAAAAGGAAAATGTGGCCCTTGGCAACACAGATGCTATTGAGGTCAGCTTGTAGACTTTTTCTGAATCCCTAATTGCTCTTTTTCTTGCTTATGCTTTGCAAATTCTCCTTAGGGGGGAAAAAATTACATCGAAACTTGTGACGCAGTTGGGATACATTATTTCAAATAGATGTACTGCCATGACTGATTTCAGTGATTCTGTTTTGGGTGTCAAAACAATATAGCTAAAAGTTGGGAGGGGAGATTCAATGAGCCACCTCTTTGTTTTTAAATCCTCTCACTTTTGTCATCTCAATGGCTTTACATTTTAGCACATCAGTGTATCCATCCAGCTCTCATTGAGCCCTAGAGACAGGCTTCTGCCTGTGGCATGGCTGAAGTAAACCCTAAACTGACTCAGATAAACAAAAGACATTATCTCAAATGAGCAAACGCTTTCTCTGCACCCTTGTTTCTCACTTTGCATTGTACTTTTGAATGGCTTTGTGTCCATAATATCACAGGATGCAAATATAAGCAGCACTTTCATTGGCAAGAACGATACCCCATAGCTCATACAATTGGATGAAGATTAAAAATCTCAGTCAATCAGACATTTACCTCTTTTGGCCAAATATTCATGTGATAAAAAAAATACAAAGCTATTTTTATTTATTAGATACTATATTTACATGATTTCTAAATCCTCAAATCATCTGTACAAAATATTTATAAAATGTCTGTTTTATAGTTGAGAAAACAAAATCCATGATATAAGGGTCTAGATTTGCCTGTTGACAAAAACCAGGCTTTTTCTGCCACCTTAATCTCCATGACTTAAACACATTGATGTTTTATTTGTTAAAAAAAAAAAAATCCAATTGGTTCTATATGGCCAAGACAGCCTTAAAATTTCCCTTGGCTTCCCTAAAATTTAGACAGGTTGCTTGCTAACTATAGGCCCCTGACCTCCCTTTTCTTAGGTACTTAATTCAGAAAACTTGTCTTTATAAATTCTTGCTGTGCTTCTTGGAGATGTAAATCTTCCTCCAAAATCATGCCAGTTTTACAACCCAGGAATGTCTTTCTCAAGGACCTGAGAGTTATCCCTGTTAGATGTAATTATTTAAGGAGACAGTGCTCCTATCTTTCAGACTCGTGGAAGGGTAGGAGCTTAACTCTGATAAGCACCAATAAGCAAACATGCATATAGTCTAATCACGATGACCAAACTCTCCCCTAAAGTCCAGCCAGTACCTTTCCTCTAGCTCACCTAGTGCTTTAAAACCCTCCTGTATTTTGTTTCAGCAGAGTAGATTTCAGTCTCTCTCTCCTGTTGCAATAGTCTTAAACAAAATCTTCCTTGTTTGTTTAGCTCATCTGGTGCAGTTTTTCTTTCACAGATATTAATGAAGGTCAGGTTTTAAAAAGAATATTTTAATATGTAATCAGAACCTTACTTTTTTAGCTCAAAGCCTCTGAAACACTGAGATATTACTGTTGAAATATGGTATCTCACTGAAATGTTGCAGTCCTTATTTCTTTCCATAGTTTTGCTCTCTCTTGAGAATATATTTCATCTTGGAATCCAGAGCTCTTCCTACAGCTGTCTCCTCCCTCTGCACCCATATCATTCTCTGGCCACAAGGAAACACACACAACAAACGGGGCCAAATTCTTTCTCACCTCTAAGCTTTACAAATGTCATACCTTCAGTCTAGAATGCTCTTCTTTGCTCATCCCCATCTTATTCCTGCCAATTTTCCATTTCTGTTCCCTTTGTGATAAGTCCCATTCACATTTAAAGACACACTAAGTCTTGGAAGTGTTACTCATGCACCACTGTCCAGGAAGCTGCTAGGTGCAACTCTCAAGCTTCCCAGAGCATCCTGGAATCATTGTTTTTTCTCATATTTATTCAGTAGTTAATGCTTTAGAGGAAAGATCTCCTTTTATATTTCCTCCTTTGTCCTCTCAGAATCCAGCACAGTGCTTGGAAGAAAACAGACATTAAATCAATGTTAGCTGAATGGATATTAAGATGAGAAGTAGATTTTATTTATCTCATTTTGATTATCTTTTCTAACCAAGAGTGGCATTTGTTTTTTGAAAAGATAAACAAAATCAATAAACTTAGCCAGGCTCAACAAGAAGAAATGAGAGATTCAAATAAACAGAATAAGAAATGGAAGAAGACACCTATCCTTCTCAAACTCTTCCAAAATATAGCAGAGGGAGGACCACTCCCAAACTCCTTCTACGAGGCCACCATCACCTTGATACCAAAACCAGACAAGGATGTCACAAAGAAAGAAAACTACAGGCCAATATCACTGATGAACATAGATGCAAAAATCCTCAACAAAATAGTAGCAAACAGAATCCAACAGCACATTAAAAGGATCATACACCATGATCAAGTGGGGTTTATTCCAGGAATCCAAGGATTCTTCAATATACGCAAATCTATCAATGTGATAAACCATATTAACAAATTGAAGGAGAAAAACCATATGATCATCTCAATAGATGCAGAGAAAGCTTTTGACAAAATTCAACACCCATTTATGATAAAAACCCTGCAGAAAGTAGGCATAGAGGGAACTTTCCTCAACATAATAAAGGCCATATATGACAAGCCCACAGCCAACATCATCCTCAATGGTGAAAAACTGAAAGCATTTCCACTAAGATCAGGAACAAGACAAGGTTGCCCACTCTCACCACTATTATTCAACATTGTTTTGGAAGTTTTAGCCACAGCAATCAGAGAAGAAAAGGAAATAAAAGGAATCCAAATCGGAAAAGAAGAAGTAAAGCTGTCACTGTTTGCAGATGACATGATCCTATACATAGAGAACCCTAAAGATGCTACCAGAAAACTACTAGAGCTAATCAATGAATTTGGTAAAGTGGCAGGACACAAAATTAATGCACAGAAATCTCTGGCATTCCTATATACTAATGATGAAAAATCTGAAAGTGAAATCAAGAAAACACTCCCATTTACCACTGCAACAAAAAGAATAAAATATCTAGGAATAAACCTACCTAAGGAGACAAAAGACCTGTATGCAGAAAATTATAAGACACTGATGAAAGAAATTAAAGATGATACAAATAGATGGAGAGATATACCATGTTCTTGGATTGGAAGAATCAACATTGTGAAAATGACTCTACTACCCAAAGCAATCTATAGATTCAATGCAATCCCTATCAAACTACCACTGGCATTTTTCACAGAACTAGAACAAAAAATTTCACAATTTGTATGGAAACACAAAAGACCCCGAATAGCCAAAGCAATCTTGAGAACGAAAGAAGGAACTGGAGGAATCAGGCTCCCTGACTTCAGACTATACTACAAAGCTACAGTTATCAAGACGGTATGGTACTGGCACAAAAACAGAAAGATAGATCAATGGAACAGGATAGAAAGCCCAGAGATAAACCCATGCACATATGGACACCTTATCTTTGATAAAGGTGGCAGTAATGTACAATGGAGAAAGGACAGCCTCTTCAATAAGTGGTGCTGGGAAAACTGGACAGGTACATGTAAAAGTATGAGA
Organism: Leucopleurus acutus; assembly: GCF_964270905.1. Taxonomy (NCBI): domain Eukaryota; kingdom Metazoa; phylum Chordata; class Mammalia; order Artiodactyla; family Delphinidae; genus Leucopleurus; species Leucopleurus acutus. The sequence goes on along the minus strand of NC_139145.1, from coordinate 54,665,360 downwards.
TTAGATCACTCCCTAACACCATACACAAAAATAAGCTCAAAATGGATTAAAGACCTAAATGTAAGGCCAGAAACTATCAAACTCTTAGAGGAAAACATAGGCAGAACACTCTATGACATAAATCACAGCAAGATCCTTTCTGACCCACCTCCTAGAGTAATGGAAATAAAAACAAAAATAAACAAATGGGACCTAATGAAACTTCAAAGCTTTTGCACAGCAAAGGAAACCATAAACAGGACCAAAAGACAACCCTCAGAATGGGAGAAAATATTTGCTAATGAAGCAACCGACAAAGGATTAATCTCCAAAATTTACAAGCAGCTCATGCAGCTCAATAACAAGAAAACAAACAACCCAATCCAAAAATGGGCAGAAGACCTAAATAGACATTTCTCCAAAGAAGATATACAGACTGCCAACAAACACATGAAAGAATGCTCAACATCATTAATCATTAGAGAAATGCAAATCAAAACTACAATGAGATATCATCTCACACCAGTCAGAATGGCCATCATCAAAAAATCTAGAAACAATAAATGCTGGAGAGGGTGTGGAGAAAAGGGAACACTCTTGCACTGCTGGTGGGAATGTGAATTGGTACAGCCACTATGGAGAACAGTATGGAGGTTCCTTAAAAAACTACAAATAGAACTACCATATGACCCAGCAATCCCACTACTGGGCATATACCCTGAGAAAACCAAAATTCAAAAAGAGTCATGTACCAAAATGTTCATTGCAGCTCTATTTACAATAGCCCGGAGATGGAAACAACCTAAGTGCCCGTCATCGGATGAATGGATAAAGAAGATGTGGCACATATATACAATGGAATATTACTCAGCCATAAAAAGAAACGAAATTGAGCTATTTGTAATGAGGTGGATAGACCTAGAGTCTGTCATACAGAGTGAAGTAAGTCAGAAAGAAAAAGACAAATACCGTATGCTAACACATATATATGGAATTTAAGGAAAAAAATGTCATGAAGAACCTAGGGGTAAAGCAGGAATAAAGACGCAGACCTCCTAGAGAACGGACTTGAGGTTATGGGGAGGGGGAAGGGTGAGCTGTGACAGGGCGAGAGAGAGTCATGGGCATATACACACTAACAAACGTAGTAAGGTAGATAGCTAGTGGGAAGCAGCCACATGGCACAGAGATATTGGCTCGGTGCTTTGTGACAGCCTGGAGGGGTGGGATAGGGAGGGTGGGAGGGAGGGAGACGCAACAGGGAAGACATATGGGAACATATGTTTATGTATGACTGATTCACTTTGTTATAAAGCAGAAACTAACACACCATTGTAAAGCAATTATACCCCAATAAAGATGTTAAAAAAAAAAAAAAAGAAATGGAAGAAGAGAAATAACAACTGATACCACAGAGATACAAAAAAATCATAAGCGAATACTGTGAACAGTTATATGCCCAAAACTTTGACAACCTAGAAGAAATGGAAAAATTTTTAAAACTTACAGTCTGCCAAGAATGAATCAAGAAGAAACAGACAATTAAAACAGACTGATCACTAATAGTGAAATTGAATTTGTAATAAAAAAGAAAAAACCTCCCAGCAAACAAAACTCCAGGACCAGAAGCATTCACAAGGAAATTCTACCAAACATTTAAAGAAGAACTAATAGCTATTCTTCTCAGACTACTCCAAAAAATCGAAGAGGATGGAACACTCCCAAATTTATTCTATGAGACACAATTACCATGATACCAAAACAACAAGGAAACTACAAAAAAAGAAAATCACAGGCCAATACCTTTAATGAATATAGATGCAAAAATCTTCCAACAGACAAATGTCCAGGACCAGATGGCTTCACTGGTGAATTCTATCAAACATTTAGAGAAGAGCTAAAGCCCATCTTCTCAAACTCTTCCAAAATTTGCAGAGGAAGGAAAACTCCCAAACTCATTCTATGAGGCCATCATCACCCTGATACCAAAACCAAAGCTGTCACAAATAAAGAAAACTACAGGCCAATATGACTGATAAACGTAGATGCAAAAACCCTCAACAAAATAGTAGCAAACACAATCCAGCAGCTCTTTAAAAGGATCATACACCATGATCAAGTGGGATTTATCTCAGGAATGCAAGAATTCTTCAATATACTCAAGTCAATCAATGTGATAAACTATATTAAAAAATAGAAGGAGAAAAACCATATGATCATCTGAATAGATGCAGAAAAAGCCTTCAACAAAATTCAACACTCATTTATGATAAAAACCCTCCAGAAAGTAGGCATAGAGGGAACTTTCCTCAACATAATAAAGGCCATATATGACAAACCCACAGCCAACATTGTTCTCAATGGTGAAAAATGGAAACCATTTACGCTAAGATCAGGAACAAGACAAGGTTGCCCACTCTCACCACTATTAGTCAACATAGTTTTGGAAGTTTTATCTACAGCAATCAGAGAAGAAAAAGAAATAAAAGGAATCCAAATTGGAAAAAAAGAAGTAAAGCTGTCAGTATTTGCAGATGATATGATACTATACGTAGAGACTCTTAAAGATGCTACCAGAAAAGTACTAGAACTAATCAATGAATTTGGTAAAGTAACAGGATACAAAATTACTGCACAGAAATTTCTTGCATTCCTATACACTAATGATGAAAAATCTGAAAGAGAAATTAAGGAAACACTCCTATTTACAATTGCAACAAAAAGAAAAAACTACCTAGGAATAAACCTACTTAAGGAGAGAAAAGACCTCTATGCAGAAAACTATAAGACACTGATGAAAGAAATTAAAGATGATACAAACAGTTGGAGAGATATACCATGTTCTTGGATTGGAAGAATCGGCATTGTGACAAGGACTATACTACCCATAGCAATCTACAGATTCAATGCAATCCCTATGAAATGACCAATGGCATTTTTCAAAGAACAAGAATAAAAAATTTCACAATTTGTATGGAAATACAAAAGACCCTGAATAGCCAAAGCAATTTTGAGAAAGAAAAATGGAGCTAGAGGAATCAGGCTCCCTGACTTCATACTATTCTACAAAGCTACAGTAATCAAGACAGTATGATACTGGCACAAAAACCGAAATATAGATCAATGGAACAGTTTAAAAAGCCCAGATATAAATACATGCACATATGGTCACCTTATCTTTTATTAAGGAGGCAGGAATATACAATGGAGTAAAGACAGCCTTTTCAATAAGTGGTGCTGGGAAAACTGGACAGCTACATGTAAAAGAATGAATTTAGAACACTTCCTCACACCATACACAAAAATAAACACAAAATGGATTAAAGACCTAAATCTAAGGCCAGACACCATCAAACTCTTAGAGGAAAACATAGGCAGAACACTCCATGACATAAATCACAGCAGGATCCTTTCTGACCCACCTCCTAGAGAAATGGAAATAAAACCAAAAATGAACAAATGGGACCTAATGAAACTTAAAAGCTTTTGTACAGCAAAGGAAACCATAAACACAATGAAAAGACAATCCTCAGAATGGGAGAAAATATTTGCAAATGAAGCAACTGACAAAGGATTCATCTCCAAAATATACAAGCAGCTTATGTAGCTCAATAACAAAAAAAACCAAACAATGCAATCTAAAAATGGGCAGAAGACCTAAATAGACATTTCTCCAAAGAAGATATACAGATTGCCAACAAACACATGAAAGAATGCTCAACATCACTAAACATTAAAGAAATGCAAGTTAAAACTCCAATGAGGTATCACCGCACACCAGTCAGAATGGCCATCATCAAAAAATCTACAAACAATAAATGCTGGAGAGGGTGTGGAGAAAAGGGAACCCTCTTGCACTGTTGGTCGGAATGTAAATTGATAGAACCACTATGGAGAACAGTATGGAGGTTCCTTAGAAAACTAAAAGTAGAACTACCATACGACCCAGCAATCCCACTACTGGGCATATACCCTGAGAAAACCATAATTCATCAAGAATCATGTGCCGCAATATTCATTGCAGCACTATTTACAATAGCTAGGACATGGAAGCAACCTAAGTGTCCATCGACAGATGAATGGATAAAGAAGATGTGGCACATATATACAGTGGAATATTACTCAGCCATAAAAAGAAACAAAATTGAGTTATTTGTAGTGAGGTGGATGGACCTAGAGACTGTCATACAAAGTGAAGTAAGTCAGAAAGAGAAAAACAAATACCGTATGCTAACACATATATATGGAATCTAAAAAAAAAAAGGTTCTGAAGTACCTAGGGGCAGGACAGCAATAAAGATGCAGACGTAGAGAATGGACTTGAGGACACAGGGAGGGGGAAGGGTAAGCTGGGACAAAGTGAGAGAGTAGCATGGACATATATATACACTACCAAATGTAAAATAGATAGCTAGTGGGAAGCAGCCGCATAGCAGAGGGAGATCAGCTCGGTGCTTTGTGACCACCTAGAAGGGTGGGATAGGGAGGGTGTGAGGGAGATACAGTAGGGAGGAGATATGGGGATATATGTATATGTGTAGCTGATACACTTTATTATACAGCAGAAACTAACACACCATTGTAAATCAATTATACTCCAATAAAGATGTTAAAAAATAAATAGTATAACTCCCATCATATGTGCTTCAAAAAATAATAATAATTCTGCTTTTCTGGAGCAGGGATTGGCAAACTTGTATAAAGGGCCAGGTAGTAAATAGTTTAGGTTTGCCATGTGATCTCTGTTGTATCTACTCAGCTCAGTCATTGTAGCCAAAAAGCAGCTACATTTACAGTAAAATGTAAATAAAGGAGTATAACTGTGTATACAGTATAACACAGTATAACTGTGTTTCAATAAAACATTTTTTATAGACATGGGAGAGAAAAAAAGGATATTTTGCATAGCACAGGGAATTATAGCCATTATCTTGTAATATTTTTTAATGGAGTCTAACCTGTGAAAATACTGAATCACTATGCTGTATACCTGAAACTAATATAATATGTAAATCAACTCTATTTCAATAATTTTTAAATGCTAGGAATTATATTTAGTTGTTTTCACTTCTGTTATGTGTCTCAAGAAAAATGGACTGCTTTATTTTTAGTGGCTCTTCTGGGTAAAGAAATGTTCCCTAGCCTCTACTGGGAATTGCTTTTGTGAAATTGCTAAGTGTGTGGGCTTCAGAATAGAGAAGAGCTAGGCTTTAACCCCAAGTTTGAATTCCAGCTGTGTACCTGAAATTTGTGTGGTGCTGACAAGCTACTTAACCACTCTTGTCTTTAATCTCCTTTTCAGTAAAATGGGGATGATGTTACTAATCACATGGTTATTGTCAGGATTAAATGATTTTATTAGTTTTCCAGGGCTGCTGTAACAAATTAGCACAAATTTTGTGGCTTAACACAACAGAAATTTATTCTCTCACAGTTCTAGAAGCTAGAAATCCTTAGTCAAGGTCTTGACAGGATTGGTTCCTTCCAGAGGCTCTGAAGAAGTTTCCATTTCATGGCCCTCCCCTGGGTTTTGGTGGCTATCTACCAGTCTTGGTGTTCTTTGAATTGTAGACACTTCAGTCTAATCTCTGTCTTCATGTGTTTTTCTCCTCTAGGTTTCTGTGTCTCAAATCTCTTTAAGTTCTAGGCACAATGGCTGACACAGAGTATGCACTGAATTTGTGGAAGTTGTCCTTATTATCAAATGCCCATTTTGGTGGATGTTGGTGGGTGAGTGGAAGAGGTAGGGGAATGGAACTCAGACTTCCACACAGCAAGTAGCTAAACTTACTAATGAATATGTTCTTTTTAAAGGCACCATAATTGGCCGCTTGTTTGTGGGTCCCCGAACAGTGACACACATCTTCTCCCAAGTTTTTTGCTTTCTGCAGCTGCTAAAAAATAAATCACAAGTCCTGCCAAGAAAATAATGAAACATTCCAGACTATTAGACCTTAGAAGAGTTTAATCAAAGACTCAGTGATCTATACTGGCTCTGGAGGCTTCTTCAAAGCTGAAATCCACAATGTAAAGACCGTGGCATGAACCACAGTGGAAAAGAGCAGCATCTGTGAACAGCAGAAGATGTGCCTCTTTTCTGGTTAGTTACCTACTGCTCTGCAAAGGTGCCTATGACTCAGAGATGAATTCTACCACATATTCATATGAATATATCAGAGTGTATGTGTTTTAAATTTCCTTTGACAGGGTAATTTATTTATATATGAATTTGTATTAGATCTCCCTATTTTGCCCTTTGTTGTCTTCTGAACATGTTGCCAGGCACTACGTATTTTCTGGTCCTGTTGCCTCAAGCCAGTTTTTCAGGGTAGAAAGCAAAGAAAAAGCTGCTTGAGGTCAGTAGATGTTCCTATTTGGGGGTCAAAGTCCTCAGAATATTAAAAATTTGATATTGGGTGTTCTAGGGAAGGCAGGAAGAAAAGAGAACATCACCCTCACTGTGGAGTGGCAGGTGCTTGTGGATGGATGGGATGGTCAACATATGCACCAAGGGAGGCTGTTACCTGGCATAGGATCCCAGACCTTGGCAAGCATCCCCATGTCCTTAGTGAGGCATGGGAACAAGGAGCATGTGAGGTAGGACAGTGGGTACATATCAGTATTAATCAGAGTGAATGGCTCAATGGCCCAAGGGGTCTTCCGATGGTTTAGTGATGCTGAAACACCTTGGTACCACTATAGGGAGGAGGAAAACTCAAAATGACTGAGATTGAATTTTCTACTAACCCACTGGAACGAGGGCACAGAATCGAATTTAAATAAATGTTGTTGATATTTTTGCACATCTGAGTTTGTGAACAAAGATTCATTACATTTTGAACACATATTTGTTCTTTACACCAGTCTTTGGAAGTGTGCCATCAGGTATTATTGTTCCCCTCAACTAATGTAAAAACCAAAGCTCACAGCTGATTCAGCTAAGGTAATACAGCCAGTACGTGACAAAACAGAGCCTAGGAGTTCTGACTCCTAGTTTAATATTCTTCTCACTACACCTAAGTATGAAGCATACGAGTAGCAAAAAGAAAGAAATCTTATAGTCGACACTCAAGGCTGTGAGAATTCGTGGGTATGTGCCAGATATTGTTCTATATGCCACACCCACTGAGAGCTATTAGGCAGGTTGAAATAACTGTATTTTTAAAATGTTAGGATACCTTACTATGGTTAAAGAATCATGACTCTAACCAGTCAACACTATTCTGTTTGTGAGGAAGTGGAGGCACCACGGGAATAATTACTGCTATGGTTTCAGTTATCATCCTGTATATGCAGCTCACCTCCAAGACAAGGAGCATGTTGGTCAGGCTCACTCCCCCATCCCCAGTGTCTAGAACCATGTCTGGCCCATGAAGGTGCCTAGAAAGCATTACTGTAAGAAGGAAAGGATGAGCAAATGATTCCAACAATCGAGAGTTAGATGCCTAAAAGGGGGCTAGAAACAAGTCTAGAAACATAGCGAAAGCAACTTAACTTCACCTGAGAGTAGATTTACTCTAAAATAGCCAGTGGATCTGTTTCCAGAAAAGAGCACCCAGTATTACTGAGGGAATTTAGTACTAACCTGGGTCCCAGGTAAGCTTTGCAAGACAAACGACCCTAAGGCTAGACTGTGGGGGTAAGTGAGTGGGACATAGTAGCACTCCATTAAGACTCAAAGAGTTGTGTTGGATGAGTTGGAAGGGGATATCTGAGAGTTATTAGAAGTATTCCTACCTCACCAGCTCTGCTGGAGTTTCTATTGCTCATCTGGATTTTGCTTCTATAGGCTTTCCTTCCACTTGACTATAAACCTTGCAAGGCTAATCATCATTGGGTGAGTGGCTGAATTTTGTTAGATTTGGGACATAATGGAAGGTGGTATATCATAGCACATGAAAATAAATTTAAAAAGAACATTAGACATCCTACAATTCTGTCTTTCCATTATTAAAAATATTTTCAACAGTGAATAGTTTGCCTGTTTTCTCAAATATAAATTAGTTTCTTGCTGTATGTGTGGCTCTATCAGCCTTCCATAAATATCTCAGCTAATCCAGCCAGTCGTTAGAACCTTGACACATCATTTCATTTCTTTTCCACCCACAGTATCCTTTGCTCACCCTCATCAGGTTGACGTGGCTTCCAAATGGGTCCTTGACATCAGACCCTTGAAATTTTGCTGCCAATTCTACTGTCACCTCAGATGGTAGTAACAGAAACAGTAGCAAGAGTGGTGGCTCAGCTGTTTCCTCTGGATATACATCGAATAATGAGAAGAAAGAACATCCAGAGCTAAATGTTCTATTTAAACCAGTAATTGCTGCTCAGAAAATAAATAAAGATACAGACCCAAAGTCAGTGGTTTACACATTCTTCACCCAAGAGCATTGTATTAAAGGAGAGAGTCTGTGTTGATCAGTGACTTTCGTGAAGGCTGAGAAAGTTGAAGAAAGTTTGCAGATGATATACAACTTCTAAGCCATGTGGCTGATAGGGTCTTGCTGCTCTGGCCGGCTGACAGGCCTGAGCCTCTGAGGTGGGAGAGCCGAGTTCAGGACACTGGACCACCAGAGACCTATTGGCCCCAAGTAATATCAATCGGCAAGAGCTCTCCCAGATATCTCCATCTTAGTGGTAAGACGCAGCTACAATCAATGACAAGCAAGCTACAGTGCTGGACAACCCATGCCAAACAACTAGCAAGACAGGAACGCAAACCCACTCATTAGCAGAGAGGCTGCCTAAAATCATAATAAGTTCACAGAAACCACACCACAGGACGAGGTCCTGCCCACCACAAAGAAAAGATCCAGCCTCATCCACCAGAACACAGGCACCAGTCCCCTCCACTAGGAAGCCTACAAAACCCACTGAACCAACCTTAGCCACTGGGGGCAGACACCAGAAACCACGGGAACTATGAACCTGCAGCCTGTGAAAAGGATACCCCAAACACAGTAAGTCAAGCAAAATGACAAGACAGAGAAGTATGCAGCAGATGAAGGAGCAAGGTAAAAACCCATCAGACCAAACAAATGAAGAGGAAGTAGGCAATCTACCTTAAAACGACTTCAGAGTAATGATAGTACAGATGATTCAAGGTCTTGGAAATAGAATGGAGAAAATAAAAAAACATGTTTAACAAGGACCTAGAAGAACTGAAGGGCATACAAACAATGATGAACAACACAATAAAGGAAATTAAAAATTCGCTACAAGGAATCAATAGCCGAATAACTGAGGCAAAAGAATGGATAAGTGACTTGGAAGATAAAATAGTGGAAATAACTACCACAGAGCAGAATAAAGAAAAAAGAATGAAAAGAATTGAGGACAGTCTTAGAGACCTCCAGGACAACATTAAACACACCAACATTTGAATTATAGGGATACCAGAAGAAGAAGAGAAAAAAAAAGGGACTGAGAAAATATTTGAAGACTTTATAGTTGAAAACTTCCCTAATATGGGAAAGGAAATAGTCAATCAAGTCCAGGAAGAGCAGAGAGTCTCATACAGGATAAATCTGAGGAGAAACACGCCAAGACACATATTATCAAACTATCAAAAATTAAATACCAAGAAAAAATATTAAGGCAGCAAGGGAAAAACAACAAATAATATACAAGGGAATCCCCATAAGGTTAACAGTTGATCTTTCAGCAGAAACTCTGCAAGCCAGAAGGGTGTGGAAGGACATATTTAAAGTGATGAAAGGGAAGAAACTACAACCAAGATTACTCTACCCAGCAAGGATCTCATTCAGATTCAACGGAGAAATTAAAAGTTTTACAGACACCAAAAGCTAAGAGAATTCAGCACTACCAAACCAGCATTACAACAAATGCTAAAGGAACTTCTCTAGGCAGGAAACACAAGAGAAGGAAAAGACCTACAATAACAAACCCAAAACAATTAAGAATTTATTAATAGGAACATACATATCAATAACTACCTTACATATAAATGGATTAAATGGTCCCACCAAAAGACATAGACTGGCTGAATGGATACAAAAACAACACCCATATATATGCAGTCAACAAGACACCAACTTCACACCTAGGGACCCATACAGAGTGAAAGTGAGGGGATGGAAAAAGATACTCCATGCAAATGGAAATCAAAAGAAAGCTGGAGTAGCAATTCACATATCACACAAAATAGACTTTAAAATAAAGACTTTACAAGAGCCAAAAAAGGACACTACATAATGATCAAGGGATCAATCCAAGAAGAAGATATAACAATTGTAAATATTTATGCACTCAACATAGGAGCCCCTCAATACATAAGGCAAATGCTAACAGCAATAAAAGAGGAAATCAACAGTAACACAATAATAGTAGGGGATTTTAACACCCCACTTGCAGCAATGGACAGATCATCCAAAATGAAAATAAATAAGCAAACACAAGCTCTAAATGAGACATTAAACAAGATGGATTTAATTGATATTTATAGTACATTCCATCCAAAAACAACAGAATACACTTTCTTCTGAAGTGTTCATGGAATTCTCCAGGATAGATTATATCTTGGGTCACAAATGAAGCCTTGGTAAATTTAATAAAATTGAAATCATATCAAGTACCTTTCCTGACCACACCACTATAAGACAAGATATCAATTACAGGAAAATAACAGTAAAAAACACAAACACATGAGGGCTAAACAATACGCTACTAAAAAACCAAGAGATCATTGAAGAAATCAAAGAGGAACTCAAAAAAATACCTAGAAACAAATGACAAGGAAAACACGACAATCCAAATCCTACTGGATGCAGCAAAAGCGGTTCTAAGAGGGAAGTTTATAGCAATACAATCCTAACTCAAGAAACAAGAAACATCTCAATTAAACAACCTAACCTTACACCTAAAGCAATTAGAGAAGAACAAAAAAAACCCAAAGTTAGCAGAAGGAAAGAAATCATAAAGATCAGATCAGAAATAAGTGAAAAAGAAATGAAGGAAATGATAGCAAAGGTCAATAAAAGTAAAAGCTGGTTCTTTGAGAAGATAAACATAATTGATAAACCATTAGCCAGATTTATCAAGAAAAAAAGGGAGAAGACTCAAACCAACAGAATTTGAAATGAAAAAGGAGAAGTAACAACTGAAACTGCAGAAATACAAAGTATCATGAAAGATTACTACAAGCAAATATATGTCAACAAAATGGACAACCTGGAAGAAATGGGCAAATTCGTAGAAAACACAAGCTTCGTGACTGAACCAGGAAGAAATAGAGAATATAAACAGACCAATCACAAGCACTGAAATTGAAGCTGTAATTAAAAACCTTCCAACAGAAAAAAACCCAGGACCAGATGGCTTCACAGGCAAATTCTATTAAACATTTAGAGAAGACCTAAGACCTATCCTTCTCAAACTCTTCCAAAATATAGCAGAGGGAGGAACACTCCCAAACTCATTCTACGAGGCCACCACCACACTGATACCAAAACCAGACAAAGATGTCACACAAAAAAGAAACAGGCCAATATCACTGATGAACATAGATGCAAAAATCCTCAACAAAATGGTACAAACAAATCCAGCAGCACTTTAAAAGGATCATACACCGTGATCAAGTGGGATTTATCCCAGGAATGCAAGGATTCTTCAGTATACGCAAGTCAATCAATGTGATGAACCATATTGACAAATTGAAGGAGAAAAAAACATATGATCATCTCAATTGATGCAGAAAAAGCTTTTAACAAAATTCAACACCCATTTATGATAAAAACTCTCCAGAGAGTAGGCATAGAGGGAACCTACCTCAACATAATAAAGGCCATATATGACAAACCCACAGACAACATCGTTCTCAGTGGTGAAAAACTGAAACCATTTACACTAAGATCAGGAAAAAGACAAGGATGCCCACTTTCACCACTATTATTCAACATAGTTTTAGAAGTTTTAGCCACAGCAATCAGGGAAGAAAAAGAAAAAAAGGGAATCCAAATCAGGAAAGAAGTCAAGCTGTCACTGTTTGCAGTTCCTAAAGATGCTACCAGAAAACACCTAGAGCTAAAAAATCAATCTGGTAAAGTAACAGGATACTAAATTAATGCACAGAAATCTCTTACATTCCTATACACTAATGATGAAAAATCTGAAAGAAAAATTAAGGAAACACTCCCATTTACCATTACAACAAAAAGAATACCTAGGAATAACCCTACCTGAGGAGAAAAGACCTGTATGCAGAAAACTATAAGACACTGATGAAAGAAAGTAAAGACAATACAAACAGATGGAGAGATATACCATGTTCCTGGACTGGAAGAATCAACATTGTGAAAATGACTATACTACCCAAATCAATCTACAGATTCAATGCAATCCCTGTCAAACTACCAATGGCATTTTTCACAGAACAAGAACAACAAATTTCACAATTTGTATGGAAACACAAAGGACCCTGAATAGCCAAAGCAATCTTCACAAAGAAAAACAGAGCTGGAGGAATCAGGCTCCCTTGCTTCAGAGTACACGACAAAGCTACAGTAATCAAGGCAGTATGGTAGTGGCACAAAAACAGAAATATAGATCAATGGAACAGGTTAGAAACCCCAGAGAGAAACCCATGCACATATGGTCATCTTATCTTTGATAAAGGAGGCAAGAATATACAATGGAAAAAAGACGGCCTCTTCAATAAGTGGTGCTGGGCAAACTGGACAGCTACATATAAAAGAATGAAGTTAGAATACTCCCTAACAGCATACACAAAAATAAACTGAAAATGGATTAAAGACCTAAATATAAGGCCAGACACTATAAAACTCTTAGAGGAAAACATAGGCAGAACACTCTATGACATAAATCACAGCAAGATCCTTTTTGACCCACCTCCTAGAGAAATGGAAGTAAAAACAAAAATAGACAAATGGGACCTAATGAAACTTAAAAGCTTTTGCACATCAAAGGAAACCATAAACACGACGAGAAGACAACCCTCAGAATGGGAGAAAATATTTGCAAATGAAACAACTGGCAAAGGATTAATCTCCAAAATATACAAGCAGCTCATGCAGCTCAATAACAAAAAAACAAACACACAATCCAAAAATGGGCAGACAACCTAAATAGGCATTTCTCTGTAGAAGATACACTGATTGCCAACAAACACATGAAAGGATGTTCAACATCACTAATCATTAGAGAAATGCAAATCAAAACTACAATGAGGTATCACCTCACACCAGTCAGAATGGCCATCATCAAAAAATCTACAAACAGTAAATGCTGGAGAGTGTGTGGAGAAAAGGGAACCCTGCTACATTGTTGGTGGAAATGTTAATTGATACAGCCACTATGGAAAACAGTATGGAGGGTCCTCCAAAATCTAAAACCTGCCATACGACCCAGCAATCCCACTACTGGGCATATACCCTGAGAAAACCATAACTCAGAAAGAGTCATGTACCACAATGTTCATTGCCGCACTATTTACAATAGCCAGGACATGGAAGCCACCTAAGTGTCCATCTACAGATGAATGGATAAAGAAAATGTGGAACATATATAGAATGGAATATTACTCAGTCTTAAAAAGAAACAAAATTGAGTTATTTGTTGTGAGGTGGATTGACCTAGAATCTGTCATAGAGAGTGAAGTATGTCAGAAAGAGAAAAACAAATACCATATGCTAACACATATATTTGGAATCTAAAAACAAAATGGTTCTGAAGAACCTAGGGGCAGGACAGGAATAAAGATGCAGACGTATAGAATGGACTTAAGGACATGGGGAGGTGGAAGCATAAGCTGGGATGAAGTGAGAGAGTGGCATGGACATATATACACTACCAAATGTAAATCAGATAGCTAGTGGGAAGCAGCCACATAGCACAGGGAGATCAGCTCGGTGCTTTGTGACCACGTAGAGGGGTGGACTAGGGAGGGTGAGAGGGAGACACAAGAGGGAGCGGATATGGGGATATAAGTATACATATAGCTGATTCACTTTGTTATACAGCAGAAACTAACACAGCAATGTAAAGCAATTATACTCCAATAAAGATGTTAACAAAAATTTACATTCAATGAAATGTACCCATATGAAGAGAACAGTTCACTGAATATTTACAAATGCATATACTCATGTAATCTCCATCCCACTGATTTTTATAAATGAATCTTATTGGCGCAATTATTTGCCATAGGTGTACTTTCTGATTGCATTATTTCTATCTGTGAGTCCTATTGGAATAAAAGAATGGTAATTACTGAAATTTATTTTAATGTGGTGGTTTAATTTTTTTTAGTTTGAGCAAAGGTACCTGTGACTTAAGTTTAAATTAGGAAGCTCTATGAAAGACTTTTGGAAATGTTCCTCTGTTACTTATTGTTCATTATAAAATAAACCTATTTGAAGGAAAAGAAAAATTAGTGGCATACTGATAATAGCTATTATCTATAGAGTGTTTACTGTACCATGACTTTTCATAAATAATGTCATTAACTTCTCACAGCAACACTAAATGATATAGTTACTATTTTATAGGTGATGAAACATATTGAATCTCTGGTGATAGAGAGTGACAGTGTTGGAATTGGAACAGCACTGACACAATCTCAAATCCATCCAAACATTTTGTCTAACTGGTAGCCTTGTGTTCATTGAAGAAGTCTGTCTATTGAAGACGTAAATTGCCCTAAGAAGAGAATAGATATAATCCTCAAATGAAGATCTCGATGATAGCATCCCTGCCCAGCAGCCTGCAAAGTGCCATGATCAAGTGAACAGCTGCATCCTCCAAATATTACTGCTTCAATACCTCATTGTTAGGGGCAAGTCAGTATTATGTTTGCCTGTATTACCTTAATCTGTGCTCTAGGCTTATGCACTCTTTATTTGGACTTATTGTCTTATTTGGTTAATTTTGTCATTTTGTTTAGTAAATTTTGTTCAGGCGCCTAGTGGCCCTGAAACACACGGTGCAAAAAATAAACATTATTAAAATGATGGCTATTAATATAAACATTGCCAAGAGATAATTTGTAAGGGTGGGAGAAAAACAAACTATTGAAAGTATGGTTGCCAAAGCAAAGCATCTCTACTACTTGCTCTTTCTTTTAAGTACTGCCTCTCTGTTCTTTAGGTGAATAAGTAAGAGACTTATAAGGTAGTTCTGGGAAAGAAGATTCAACATTAAGTGATTACAAATGGCCAAAGACACAAATACAAATACATAACCCAGGAGAAACCTGTTTATATGCTTAGATGTGGGTTTATGAAGTAATGTATTCATATTCCATGGTTATTTCAACAAACACATTTTAGCTCTACTGCCTTGAAGACAGTAGAAGGGTTTAATTGCTGAACACCCCACTTTTGAAATGTTCACTTTCCCAAAATATGTTCTGGGCCAAAGAGATTATCAATAAAGATAATAAGATAAAGTCAGGACACATAAAAGGCAAAAGGTTTAGACATTTCTTGGTTAGTGAGAAAAGAACATGAAGTAGCCTTAAAAAGCTTAAAGGAAGATAGGGGAGAATGTCTTCCCAATCTTTATTGGCTCCATTCCTTCCCCAGAAGCAGAATTGAGGACAAAAAAGAAAGAGAATCTCTCATTTTTCTATACTCTTTGTTGCTTATTCTTTCTCATGGTGAATGGAGGGTGAGTAGATAGAGTTTGGTAAAAGAGGGAGAGTACGATAAAGGAAGCAACAGAATGGTTTTGGAAAGGTTTGCCATCTTTAAAATTCAGTGGAGTAATTCTTTAATTTCTCTCCCAGGAGAGAATACAAGACTTTCTGCTGTTGCCCTCTTAAACTGTACCCAGAGAGTGTTCCCAACCTTTGAGAGATGTTTCTCCGTCCTTGGCCAGGTCTCTGTTACCCACCTAGATAATCGCAAAGGCCGAGGTCAAAACTAACTTTGGCTAAATATCAAAATCCCTAGTGGAGTTTAGCAAACCTGTGTATCCCCAATCTCACCCCAAAGTGAGGTTGACAAGACTGTAGGTTTACAAAACTCCAAAATGATTATGATACCCAGCCAGGATTGAACACCAATGAAATGATGGCATAAAGCAATGCCACTAAATTCTTATGTTCATACTAATTATGTGGGTATCTTGTTAAAATGCAGATTATGATGCAGTAGACCTAGAGCAGAGTTTGAAATTCTTCATTTTTAGCGGATTACAAGGTGATGACAATGCTACTAATTCCTGGACCGCAGGTTACATGGCAAGGGTTTAAAGAATCCATTTTAGAGTCAAGACTATATGAATATGAACGTTGTATTAAAAGAAAAAGTTATACTTCTCCCCCTGTAATACTGGCCCATTGGTCCTGACTAACAACAATTAAAAAGGATCATCTGACTAGGGGAAACTAGAAGATTTTGTTGGATGCATAGTAATGCCCATGCTTTGAATGTAACATATAGTGTTGTATTAGGAGAGAGATGGCTGACTTTATAAAGACTTCGTTTACTTCAAAATTAAAATCCGTTTCCCAGCACAGCACCATAACTATCCAGATTCATTTTACAGGGTAGGTTCAGGGAGGCTAAGACAGCTTTATTTGGAGAGATGTCTTGCTCCTGGAATCTTTATCGTCTGTCCCAAAAGGACTTACTTCTGTCTGAGTAATCACGGTTTACTTCAACATCACGGTTTACTTCAACATCACGGTTTCTGCACAAAGGCTGAATCTCCTTATCTATAAAATAAAATATACTGATGCCATTTGAAGGCTAAATCAAATCATTAATGTAAAGCCCTTTTACTTCAGTGTCTAGCAATAGCAAGAGTTCAATAAATGGCTATGATAACAGCGTTCTTTCCACTTAACACTCCTTGCCAATTTAGGCAGAAGATGACTGGTGAGTGTGCGAAAGGAACTGGGTCAAGTTTACAGGAAAACAGTTTCTTTCTCTGGTTCAGGTGGATAAATGGAGCTCACTCTATTCCACCTCTCTTCCCAGTTCTCAGGAAGCTGTCTCCATGGTCTAAGCTTGGAAGAGCTCCCCGGACTTCTCTGATAGAAGAACTCAGAGAAGAAGCAGATAAATTTCTGTCCAGTGAGCATGGATAATTGCTGAAAGTCTACTTCCTGTGCTTGAGAGATGTTTCTAGAAATAATCCAGAAAACTTCTTTTGGGGGGAGGTTGCGGAGGGTGGACTCTGAGTTGATAATACAACCTGAAAGTGCAGGACTTTTTATTTGCCAGTTCAGACTTGAGCTAAGACACACAATCTACAAAGCACTCAGTTCTTCCTGAGTTCAATCAAAGCCATAGATGCCCAAATGCACAGACTATTCTGCTTTGTGTGGTGGTTAAATTGCTCTTGTTCAAATGGAATCCTGTTTTACTACCTTTTTCAGTATTCATCCAAATTCTTTACTTGTGTTCAAAAGGCCAGGATTAATTTGATCTCCATGCTGTCCATATCGCCTCCTAGTTTTTCCAGTTAAGCGCATTGACTCATCTTTGCCGAAGGGGAGATTAATGTAAAAGTAATAATGAAACATTTGACTGATATTAGGTGCTTGTCATTCTTCATTAGGTGCCCCTGAGTCACCTTCTTATAGCCCCGCAAACAGAATAAAATGGGATCTGCTGTAGTCCGTGTAGCATATTAATAAGAAGAAATGTAAACAGGAGAAGGCTTTCATTTTGTTAGAACAAACAGAGCAATATGCACCTCTCCATCTCTCAGCTTTTTGTACTTTCTCCAGGGGCTCAGTCTAATTAGCTATTTCATATTAATCACTATTTGTGCAGTGGATTCTTCCTGTGGCAGCTTTCCATTTTCAGTTGCCTGGAAGACCAAAAGACTTTTATGTTTCCTTGGATACTCTACAGGATCCAAAAGCAGAAAATAACAATATGTGTGTGTATTATGATTTATTCTTTTCCAATTCATTACATCTTTCAGCTCCTTTGACCCTCAAGAAGTTGCTTGAGAAATGTTCAAGCCAGGCACACCCCTCAGTAACTAGTAGTGCCATACTTTGTACCTATTCAAAATAAGCTCTTTTTTTTTTTTTTTTTTTCAGATGGATGGATCTCCATTTGACAGATGAAGGAAATGAAGCACAGAGATGCTAAGGGATGAAAGACAGAAATATTTAATGACAATAGTTAGATGAGCTTTCATTTCTCTTGATGATGTGTTTGGATACTAATAGATAAACAGACTTCAATGGCTTATCAAAGGTTTAAATTGAACTACTGTGATCAACTGAACTATAAGTAAGGGTATGTTATACAAGTCCATACCAATTATAAATCTAAAGTATTTATAGTATTTTTATTTTCAGGTAATATTTCCTTCCAATATTTTTGTAAAGCAATCAAATTACCCAAATTAATTTAGTAAAACTATAGTATTCTCGTTATTCAGAGAACTGTTTGGGGATAATGTACTTTTAGCCAACACTAAAAACAAGTGTATCAAAGGGATAATGTGTATTGGTTCTTCATGAACATTATACATGAACTTAATATTTTACAGAAATTAATTTTGTGTTTGAAATTGAAAATTTAGATTCCATCTCCTTTGATGCACATATGGATATGACATTCTCAGACATTCCTTTCACAGAGTTGCTAATCATTCTTTTAATAATGTTCCCATGTGTGTTGTATTTTCAGAAGAGCCATTCTCTTCCTTTAGAGTATCAGTTATCTTCTTTTGGCCTATACCCTTTGTTAGAGAGCCAATATATGTCAGTAAATATCACATGCAATGTGGCAATCCAACCGCCCTGACCACAGGCGATTGGAACAGAGTGGGTCCTTGACTAGATCACCTTTCCCACGGTTTTGAAATAATATCTCCAATACTGAGTAAGTTGGTTTGGGGGAGACTGGTGCAGGAGCTGAGGTTCCCCTGAGGCACAGCTGGCTGTGCGTAAAGGATGAGTTGAGATAGGAGCAGAGAGGAGAGAAGACAGGAGAAGAGTAAGAAACAAGAAAGGACAAGCAAAGACAGAGACAATGGGTGAAGCAGGCAGTAATTCTGGCAAAAGGCATCCATGAATTTCCCCTGTTTACTTATAATGACCTTCCCTTTTGCTTGACTTCAACTACTTTACATTTCTTTTCACTGTAATATGATAACACTTTACTTAGACCTTTAGGCAGTATTTTTCTTCTTAGGATAATGCCTCCAACTTCTAAACGCATCAAAGATATATTAAGTTATTGCATAAATAACAAACTACCATCTTCCAGAGAAGGATGTTGATTGTTAAAGGAGAGTTTTATGCTTTACAAATGAAAAGTAATAGATTAAAAAATGGAATTGCAGACAAAAAATGATTGAAACCCAGGTCTGTGAATGAAGAATCCAACCTTTCCTCCTGTATTGATTTTATGTGGATGAAGCCAAATAAATTGTGTCCTGAGAAAGAAACAGTGTAAATAGAATTATAGTGTTTGGGGGTTGAAAAGACGTCTATTGAATTAAATATGATGCCAAATTTAATTCAGTAATTCCATTTTCACCAAGTAGGCTCATTCCACCAAGTAGACTCAGTAGGACCTGAAAGCTTGGCATTTGATTTTTTTTTTTAAAACTACAATACTTTTTAGAATAAAAAGAAAGTCTAAGGTTTTCATTTGAGAAGTAGAATGGATCATGTTCTTTGGAGCAGACCAACCTGGGATTGAGTCTTGATGCCATCCCTTATTGCAGTGTTATCTTGGGGAATTTACTTAGCCTACCTCAGGCTGGATTTCCTCATCTATAAATTGGGCTAATGATAGTTCCTGCTTCTTAGAATTGTTATAAAGAATGACAGAAAAAATGCACACTGTGGTCTAACAAATAATAAGTGACAATTAGTTTAGCTCTTTCTTTTTGGTGTTAGGGGAAAAGTGATTGGAGATCTTTTATATGTGATATACTTTTGATGTGAACATGAGTAGATTTTTAGTGAGCTTAGAATGTGAAGCATCATAATATCACCATACATATGGCATTCTCTGGCTTACAAAGCATTTTCATGATGTACTTATAGCATTTAGATCTCCTCACTCACTCATTCATAACTTCCACAAACATCCATTAGATGCCTGCCATGTGCCTGATTCTGTGCTATTCAGTAGGGACTCAGCTGTGCAGGTGATAGACATTGTCCCTTACAAGGGAGCTTACAAGCCCTCTGAGGCAGATTTGGGCAGTTTTACTTTTAATTTTTTTAAGATGCAAAAAATGAGGACTAGAGCATTTAAGTTACTTGTCCAATATTTACACAGTTGGAAAGAGTCAGGCCAACACATTGAACTTGCAGTCTGACTCCAGGGGTAGGAAAAAAGTTGTTCTCTTTAGGTCTGTGGAGGGTGCTCTGCTTCTAGAACTGAGGTGCCTTAGACAGAATTAGAACAAGTCATGTTTCTACTGAATATATTTTTACTGATTTAGTTTCATTTGCCTGAGGGCTGAAGCCAAGCTGGTGCTATGATTCATAAGCCTCATTTTCCCATATGTTTGACTTAGGATTTTCTCTTGACAACAGTTGATTAACCACTCTTGTGATTTTAGTTCACTGATGATAACTTGACCTGATTTCAACTGATTTCTGTTGTCTCTAGGAGCCCCAGAAAAAGGAGCAGAACTCCATTGGTAGACTCCAATGCAGCCAAGCATTCTCAGCTTCAACCAAATCAGCCATCTCCATGTGCCAAGCCTGGTATCAATGCTTTAGAGGGGAGAGTCCCCTAGTCCTTTAGTTAAATAACACATGGGTCCAGAATGGAGTGATGAGTTTCCAAATCCCATGCTGCTATAGGTCTGATGATAACAAAGCTCTGGCTTACGGTTTTATCATGCAAATGCAAGTGAGCTTTCTGGTGTTTATATAATTTCTCTACTTAATGCCCTCAGCAGTCCCCCATTGCAGATGGATAAAATCCAACTTCTTTAGAGTGGATCCGGACCTTTCATGACCTGGCCTTCACACCATTTTAACGCCTCATCTTTCACAAATATTCCCCACATATCCTATGTTTCAACACAACCAAAATTCTCATGGTCCTGGATTCCCAGACATATCAGAGTGTCCCATATTTCTGTACCTTAAGAAGTTTTATCTCTAAATATTGACTTGCTATTGTTATTATTCTAAAAACTAGTGTGTGCTATGGTTCCTTTTGAGGCATCCCTCAACTAAAGAATGAGATCCAAAGCATTCAGTTAGGAAGAATGTCAAAAGATACTGAATGTCATAAGCTCTTCTTCTCCCTCATTCCATTTCATCCAATTGTCGTATCGCTGTTGTTTTGCTTTTTTTTAAAAATGAAAACTAATATAATTCTGTTTATAAGAAAGACAGGTTGTTGTGAGAGGAAATCAATATGAAGTCAGATTCAGTGGGAAAATGGGAAGTTTACAAGGTTGAACTGATTGGCATCACGATGATGATGGAATTCTGCAAGACTGATGGGTCACCAGTACATATAAGTGAATGCCATAGTAGTGGGAGTTGTTAGATAGCTAAGCTAGGAGCTAAATTAGGATTGGGTTTTGAGGACACCCAGACAACTTCCCACCTCTAACCGAATTATATTCTTTGTACAACATATTTGAAGTGAGAAGAAATTTAGATCCTATAGTAAATATTCTTGGTAATTTTTCTAATAACAATAAACTACTTTCTATTAAAATAGTACAATTGCAGGACTCTCTGGTCAAGGACATCTCTAAATTCAATTTGCTGGAATCTATCTTTGGACAGGAAAAGTCCCTAGAAAAAAAATAGATGAGAGTTGATGATACTACACTGCAATGGGTGATCTTAAGGTAAGTCCTATAAACACAGATCCCAATAGCTACAGATGTTCATCAAGCATCCAGTAACTTACATATTTCAGTATTCATTGGCAATAACCTGGCCTATGAAAAGAAAAGATATTTTCTAAATCTGTCAACCATGTGCCCTTAAAATCTCTTTAAAATAATTATATTAACATTTAACATTATTCACATTGAAATGTTTAAACTGAAAAGTATTTTGATCAATAAGAATATTAGGAAGAAAAATCACAGTATAGTAAATTAGGTAATCTCTTTGGCTGCCTTAAGAGGGGATGATCTTGGCTACATTGGCACTTATTTTTTTCCCATCCTTCTTAAAATGACCATCCGCTCCTGTTTAAAGTCTACAGGACAGATATAAGTTTTTTTTAAGTTTATTCTGTATTAAATAATCTTATTTCCAGGGTAACTCAATATTCAAGACAAAAGGAAAGACAACTTCATCAACAAATGCTGAGCAGGTATCAGCACAGAGTAATTTTTACCAAGTTTACAGAAGAAGGTAGAACTTAATAGTCTGTTCTAGAAGCAGATGGCCAAAATTTAAATCCTGCTCTGTGTATTACCAAGGGTGACCTTAAAACTTTTACCTAACTTCACTGAGCCTCCATTTGTCCATCTGTAAAATAAGGGGATCATAATAGTACCTGCCTAATAAGGTTGTTTTGAGGATTAAGTGAAGATAATACACAGCATACAAAGGCTTGGAAGAGTGGCACATAATAATTACTTGTTAAATAACAGCTACTGTTATGACCCAGAACAAAACTGGAGTTGTTTTGTTTTTCAGAGAAACATAAATAAGTTTTGGAAGTGCGAAAGATCACAAATGAGATATATTATTTCTCAGAACCTGTGTTCAATCACCATTATGTTTTCCCTGCATTGTAACTACAGCCTTCTAACTGGCATTCCATTCTTACTCTCTCCAAACCATTCTACACAGATATCCATCCAGAGTGATTGTTTTATAACTTAGATCTGTTTAGATCTGATACTTCAGACCACTCCAACTTTCTCTCAGTCCTGTCATTACCTCACATTCAATGCTTTCTGACAGGAACATATTCTGCTCCACTCCCATCACTCCTCCCAGCCAATACCCAACCCACACAGGTACACAGATTCACCTAGAAAACCCTTACCCACTCTTTAGGCCAAACCTAGACTTAACAAGTTATCCAGAAATTCTTCTCTGATCCTCTCAAGTCTTGTCTATATGTACCTCATCTATGCTCCGTGACACCTTGGGCATCCTTGAATCAAGCTAGATCACTGTATCTAGAAAAAGTCCAAAGACAGAGGCCAACAAAATTGAGTATACTGTAAATAATCATTAAAATATTTTTTGAAATTGAAAGCTCAGTGGAATATTTTTAAAGGAATATGAATATACCATTACTATGATGCTTAATATCCGTGTTTTAAAATGACCTACCTGGTGCTGTTATTATGGAGTATAAAAGATTAGCAAAATATGGACATGAAATAAGATTCATCACCATGCAGCTCCAACCCATGTTCCTAGCGCCTTTTCCCACACATCCCTCTTAATCGTTGTGATCTAACCGCTTTGAATACTGTGTGATACTCTTGAGTTTACCTTCCATATGTGCATACAAAGCCTCTCAGCGTTTACATAAGATGTTCCTTTTACCCAGAATGCACTCTCCACATTTCTCTGCCTGGTAAAGACCCACTCATCTACAGAGCAGCTCAAATGTCACCTTCCTAGCCATATCTGAGAACAAATCTGGCTCTTTCTCTAACTCTGCATGTAGCCAGAAGAGTTATTCAGGCTCCTGTTAAAATGAGTCCAAACTGGTGCTGCCCAATACAGTAGCCACTGACCAATAGCTGCATGTGGCTATATAAATTTAAATTAATTAACATTAAATAAAATTTAAACTTCAATGGCTCAGTCACATTTGCCACATTCCAAGTGTTCAGTAATCACACATGCCTAGTGGCTAGCATATTGGGCAGTGAAGAAAATTTCCATCAAGTTCTATTAGAAAGTACTGATGTATACCTTATAACTAGTGCAGTGTCACCTATAGGCATTCAATAAATAGTCTATGATTGAATGAATGTTGAATAAACTAGTATCTCTATTATAGTCTTTATATCTGTCAGAATTCTGGCAAGAAACAGACTTCAACTCAGTTGTTTTAAGTGAAGAGAGTTTAAACAAAGGTCCACTTCTGAGGGATGCACAGTTAAGGGAACAAACAAGAAATATAGGGACACCCAGAGAATAGCAACAATGGAAGTCACTATCACCAAGAGAGCTGAAGTGGGAAGAAGGGAGTATTTTCAGTTTTTCAAATAAACCCAGGTTTGAAGGCTTCCTCCCTTCAGGGAAGGAAGAGGCGGTGTTGCCCAGAATCCAGTGAGAGTTGGCGCTGCGGAGGAGCAGTGGATGGAAGGAGTAATAAACACGAAAGCACACAGCCACTGTTAGAAGCTAAGTGTCAAAGCTGGGAGGAAGTGAGGGAGGAAACTGTCATGCCTCTGAGGGTCTTGCCCATGACGCCATTGGCTGAACTCAACTTGAAGGCAGCTGATAAGAGAGCAATTCATTGGAGTCAGTCTCCCAGGACACGGAGCAGGAAACATAAAGACAGAGAATGAATCTATGGGGTAGGAAAGTAAAGAATAACCACATTTTTCATTACATAGCTTAATTTATCTGTTAATATGTTTTTCTCACCCTCAAGACTGGGATCATGTTAACTTATGAACTGTGTCTGATTCACCTCCGGTGCATAGCACAGTTCGCGATGAATAGAGTATTCAATAATGTTTATTGACTAAATGAAGCAATCTTTATCTTTCCTATATTAGGTAGATGTTTTCAGAAGTTAGGGTTACTGTCTGTGTAGATGGCTTGTCTTCATATTATGGTACATACACAGCCTTCAAACCTGGATTTACTTGACAAAATAAAAGTACTCCTTTCATATGTTTTAACAATTGAAGCCATACTTTCAGGTTTTGATGCAATTGTCAATATATCCTCTGACAGGCTTAGCAAATATGCCGTTTCCATTTTCCTTGGCATGTATCTTATCCTGATGGTACAAGATGCTGACAAGCCAGTCCCCAACAGAAAAGTGTGATCAAACACTCAGCAAAAGTACCACTTTCTTAAACAATAAGGCACCATCTGCTCTCAGATCTCCTGGCAAGATTTTTGAGAAAACGGATTGAAGCAAGAAGAAGGAGCACCACACCACAAAATGGCTTTAAAACAACATACCAGAGAACCTGGTAACAAATGAGGAAGGGGACGAGTAATGTTTCATATCGACAGAAATGTGTTCCATTTCAGCTTTATTTTCCATTTGCCAGGATGTCACATACGAAGTGAAACTCTGCGTAATTACATTCTGTCATTATACTTAAGTGGCTTTTATATACTTCTAAAGGACTCAAGTTCTGCCTCCTATTGATTTTGGTTTATGTGATATTCCAGCATAATTCCCATTCCTATTCATGATTTAGAGACTGATATTAGGGGTAGGATTTCCAATCTTCTGTCATATTATATCTCCTCCTGATAACGGTAATAACAACGCAATAATCAGTAGCATTTATGAAGTGTTTTCTGTGTGCTAAACATGGTAAATGCTTTAACTGCATTAGCTCATTATAGAAATGAGGAAACTGAGGCTCAGAGGTGTTAAGAAACTTGCTCAAGGTGTCAGAGTTAGTTGGCTAAACTAAAGTCCTTAACCATTATACAGTTAACTCTTGACCTCTTGTGTATGCTAACTTTAATTGGAATCTTTGGAATAGTTGGAAGAAATCTCTTCCATATTTCTAAAATGTATACTTTTGATATTATCAGTTAGTTCTCCAACATGAACTTTTGCAGAATTATAGAATCTAAAATACTCTCTTTATAAAAATAAAAAAGCATGTCATCAAATATTTATATCTGTAGAAAGACTATGCTAGTATGCTTCAATAAAAGTGATAACCAGGGGCTTTGGTGGAGAATAACTATTGCAAACCAGTGATCATCTCAATGTGTCAACACTTTTTAAATTAATTGTTCCTAGAAACTGGAATTGCTTTTTTCATAGATTAACTGGCTTTTTATTCAATGTAATATGGCATTCATAGAATATATACAGTCCTATGTGTTTAGTCTACATGTACTTGAAGAAAAAGAAACTCTTTTAGAACAAGTCAACACGTCTTGATGAGATAGGTATGTAATATCTGAGAATATGTCAGTATATGGTCAGAGTCCCATAAATGGTCCAGCAACTAGAAGGAAAAAGAGATCCCTTAAGATCAAAAGTAACTGGGTAAGGCTTCATAGAAGAGAGTCATCATAGCAACTGTTCATCTTTAGACACATAATTTAACATCTCTGAGCCTCAGTTTTCTGACCTACAATCATAATGGCCTACAACACGAAGTCATTAAGAGATTTAGACATGACAACTTAAGTTATAACTTAGCAAAGTCCCTGACATGCTAAGATGTGGAATTTGAGCTGTGTCTTAAAGACACAAAAAACTCCATACTCCAGGCTGACCTCTATGTACTCATTCAACTATTATTTTAGAGACTTTGGATGACAGAATTTTTCCCCACAACTCTTCTTTCCTCCCTTCAACACTCTTCATCAAAATTTGATTTAGACCTTCTCAACCTTTAGGGACAATTTGTATGCTTATGAAATAATATTTTGTTATATCTATGGAATGCGCCTATTTGGGGGGTGCCTATCAAATATGCTGGGTTTTTACACATTATTATTTTTTACACATTGGCCTTAATTTTATCATGTTTCCTGGTCTCTAAACCTAAAACCCCCTAAAGCTATTTCACTGGTCCCACAGCATTGTTCCATGCCACTCATTCAGTCATTCATCAAACACTAAGCAGTGAACAAAATAAATCAAGTCCAAACTCTCATGGAGCTTGGATTCTACTTAAGGAAGACAGACAATAAACAAATGAACACATTAATATAGGATATTTCTGTGATAATTAATGTTAAAGAGAAATGTAAATCATGGTAAGTGTATACAGTGTGGTCAAAGGCATTGTTTTGGAAAAAGTGGGAAGGAGGAAAGTTTCTTTGAACATTTACAAATCTAAACAAAGTGAGGGAGAGTCTTGAGGGGATCCAGGAAAAGAGGATTTCTGTCAGGGAGGGGATCCAGTGAAACTGCTCTGTGCCAGGAGTATCCTGAGAGGCATCTGGTGTGGATGGAGCAGGGTGTGAGATGGGAAGGTGGCGGGAAGTGAGATCAGAGAGATCCAAAGGGCATTAAGTGAGATGGGGAAGTGGGTTTGGGTGGAAGAGTTAAGGGGGTATGACTTGCACTTTAAAATAATTACTCTAGCCCCTGTAAGAAGGCTAAGCTACAGTGGTATTGGGTGGAAGCAAGGAGACCAGTGAAGAGAGTGTTGCAATAGTCCAGGTAAGAGGCGCCATGAGGTCGTCCTAGAGTACTGGTGGCAGGAGTAATGGTTTCTGGCCAAATTCAAAGTATCTTTTGAAGGAGGTTTCATAGGATTGCTGATATATCAGTTGGGGTATGAGAGAAAGAAGTCAGGGGTGATTCCAGCATCTTTGGCCTGGCCAAACCTTACTCAGGAAGGAGGATATCCCTAAGATTATAAGCCCTTAAATTGCAATAAATTCCCAAGTCCCCTTCATCCATGTCTATCGTCCTTCTAGCCCAATACCTTAACTTTCCAAATTCTCACCATGAGAATGGGGAAAATAGAAGTGAAAGGAGGTCCAATCAAATAAGCCATAAATGGAACCTTTACTGCAAACTATGTCAAGCCTCAGTAATACTAATAGCTGAATTGCAGGCATCAGATTGGAAAAGATAGGAATTCTCCACCTTTCTCACTAATAATGTTATGGGGGGCTCTGATTAAATGGTTAAAGTCTAAAGGCCTATTAGTTTAACAGGGCATTCTATTTATTTTCCTGGGCATGCGTGGTGCAGCCCTATCCCAAAAAGAATGTTCTGCAGAGTTTAGGGTAAGAGTGACAAATTTGAAGTTTTTTATCTGATTTTCTGTTATTCTTTTTATCAGACTAGTCCATGTGAGTATTAAAGAATAACTCAATCCCCTAGAGTTA
Source organism: Leucopleurus acutus (assembly GCF_964270905.1). Classification (NCBI taxonomy): domain Eukaryota; kingdom Metazoa; phylum Chordata; class Mammalia; order Artiodactyla; family Delphinidae; genus Leucopleurus; species Leucopleurus acutus. The sequence goes on along the minus strand of NC_139145.1, from coordinate 54,637,456 downwards.
CTCTGTATTATCTAAGAAAGTCCATATAGTATGGTATAAGTTAGACAGCCTGGATTCTGGAAAGAGAGTGCCTAGGTTCACAACCCCATCTGCCACTTACTGCAATGGGTCATTGGCTAAGCTCCTGATCTACCTAAGCCTCACTTAGTACCTCTAAGTAATTTCAAAGCACTTAGCCTAGGTTCTATCTTAATAAAAGTGCTGCATATATGTTAGATATTATGAATTTTTAATTTAATTTCTAACTACTAGGGAGAAACACACCAAAAAAGGCAATAGTCATGTTAACTAAATTGTTTCTATCTTCTTTCACACTTTCAGCCCACATGAGCCTGCAGATGTGCCTAGGGGAAGCATTCCATAAACAAACAATTTGCATAAAATCATCTGTGCCTCTTCAAACTTGTGCAAATATTCAGTTTGGGCTCCATTCAAATTTCAAGCTCGAGTTCCTGCCAATTTTATGTTAGCAAAACAGGCTTGTTCATCTTAGTTAGAAGCCTCAATAAAATGATCTGTCACGTAAGAGATTGCTCACGCTCACAGGGAGATACTGAAACGTCATCCCAAATCAAATATATACAAATTGGGTCCATTTTGCATTTAGAAATCTGAGTGAGCAAGGCAATTTTACTTTTGTCTTATCTCAGTGGTTGGTGGTAGAAGTAGCCACAATACTTAACCCAATCACTGACCTGGCTCCTCAACATGGCAGACATTACAGCAGAATAAGAAACGCTCCACATGACTCAAGCTGCCTGGGATCCAGGCAACAACAGATGCTTTGCATTTCAGTTACTCCTGCATGCCGCCTCCTGAATTTTTCATCTCTATTCATTTTCTGACACACATTGAAATTCTGACTTGCACTGAAAGCCATCCTGATCTGCACAAGATTGCCTATTTTGTTGCCATTCACTGAAGTGATAATGATTCAATATACCTAACAGGCAAAAGCTCTCTCAGAGCATCTCCCTGCTCAGCACTGTTGCCGCAGTCAATTCCACTCTTCTTGTGTCCAAAGAGAAGAGTGTTACGGTTATTAGTAGTTGTGTTCCACTGGGACCTGAGAAATTAATAATAATAATAATAATAAAGATGAATGGGAATCTGATTTTACCACAATCAGATTTTTAATTTCATGGGTTAACCAAGAGCATATGCCATCCAGTGAAATTTACTTTGAAGATTTATTTTAGACTTTGATACTTTCTGTACCTTTTAAGTCTTTTGGAATTTTCTTAGCCTTTGTGATTAAAAGCATACAATTCTAAAAGACCCTGTGGTCAAGTGTGCAATGAAAAGAGCCATGAAAGAGAAATAATGGAAGAAAGACTTTTAAAAGCAAAAGTGAGAAATCATGGCAGATTAAAATGATGAAACGTGTTTTCATCTTTGGGATTTTAATCACTATATTTTTTCGTATTCTTGGCTGCAAGCATATTCTAAAATGGGTTATTGCATATAGATTGAGGCCTATAAAATATTAACTAGTAAAGTTAGAGTAGTTCCTATTGGCAGATTGCAACTTAATGAAAGTGAGACCACATCAGGGAAGTCTAAGGATTTTTATTG